>NC_141702.1:83087778-87887778 GCF_971803275.1 Cyanistes caeruleus | reverse complement strand
TTTCCTGGAATTTTGTTGGATACTGGGGAGATTTTGTGGGATGCTTGTGGAACTTGGAGGGACTTTTCTGGAATTTTGTGAGATTCTGTAGAGAACTGACGAATTATCAGGGATTTTTCATGTATTCTGTGGGAATTTGTGGAGATTCGGTGGGATATTTTTCTAGAATTTGGTCGTGTTTTGAGAAGATTTAGGGAATTTGGTGGGATTTTTCCTGGAATTTTATTGGATACTGGGGAGATTTTGTGGGATGTTTGTGGAACTTTGAGGGACTCTTCTGGAATTTTGTGAGATTCTGTAGAGAACTGACGAATTATCAGGGATTTTTCATGTATTCTGTGGGAATTTGTGGAGATTTGGTGTGATATTTTTCTAGAATTTGGTCATGTTTTGACAAGGTTTAGGGAATTCTGTAAGATTTTTCTGGAATTTGGTGGGCCTTTTTGAAGGACTTTGTGTGGTTTTGAGGAGACTTGAAGAATTTTGAGGAATTTGTTTTAGATTTTGTGGGAATTTGTGTAGATTCTGTGGGATTTTTCTGGAATTTGGTGGGCCTTTTCAAGGACTTTGTGTGGTTTTGAGGAGACTTGAAGAATTTTGAGGATTTTTTTTTATATTTTGTGGAAACTTGTGGAGGTTTTGTGTGATTTTTGTGGGATTTTGTGGGATATTGAGGCGATTTAGGGATCTTGAGGGATTTTTCATGTATTTTGTGGGAATTTGTGGAGATTTGGTGGGATATTTTTCTAGAATTTGGTCGTGTTTTGTGAAGATTTAGGGAATTTTGTGGGATTTTTCTTGAATTTTGTTGGATATTGAGTAGATTTTGTGGAACTTTGAGGGACTTTTCTGGAATATGGTGAGATTCTGTAGAGAACTGAAGAATTATCAGGGATTTTTCATGTATTCTGTGGGAATTTGTGGAGATTTGGTGTGATATTTTTCTAGAATTTGGTCATGTTTTGAGAAGATTTAGGGGATTTTGTGGATTTTTCCTGGAATTTTGTTGGATATTGAGGAGATTTTGTGGGGTGTTTGTGGAACTTTGAGGGACTTTTCTGGAATTTGGTGAGATTTTGTAGAGAACTGAAGAATTATCAGGGATTTTTCATGTATTCTGTGGGAATTTGTGGAGATTTGGTGTGATATTTTTCTAGAATTTGGTCATGTTTTGAGAAGATTTAGGGAATTCTGTAAGATTTTTCTGGAATTTGGTGGGCCTTCTTGAAGGACTTTGTGTGGTTTTGAGGAGACTTGAAGAATTTTGAGGAATTTGTTTTAGATTTTGTGGGAATTTGTGTAGATTCTGTGGGATTTTCCTGGAATTTGGTGGGCCTTTTCAAGGACTTTGTGTGGTTTTGAGGAGACTTGAAGAATTTTGAGGATTTATTTTTATATTTTGTGGAAACTTGTGGAGGTTTTGTGTGATTTTTGTGGGATTTTGTGGGATATTGAGGCGATTTAGGGATCTTGAGGGATTTTTCATGTATTTTGTGGGAATTTGTGGAGATTTGGTGGGATATTTTTCTAGAATTTGGTCGTGTTTTGAGAAGATTTAGGGAATTTTGTGGGATTTTTCCTGGAATTTTATTGGATACTGGGGAGATTTTGTGGGATGTTTGTGGAACTTTGAGGGACTTTTCTGGAATTTGGTGAGATTCTGTAGAGAACTGACGAATTATCAGGGATTTTTCATGTATTCTGTGGGAATTTGTGGAGATTTGGTGGGATTTTTCTGGCATTTGGTAGAGTTTTGAGAAGATTTAGGGAATTCTGTAAGATTTTTCTGGGATTTTGTTGGGTATTGAGGACATTTTGTGGGATGTTTCTGGAATTTGGTGGGGCTTTTCAAGAATTTTGTGGTATTTTGAAAAGATTTAGGGAATTTTGTGGTGTTTTTTCTTGAATTTTTTGGGAAACTGTGCTGATTTTATGGAGCGTTTCTGGAATTTGGTCGAGTTTTCAGAAGATTTAGGGATTTTTGTGAGATTTTTGTGGGATGTTCTGGAAATTGGTGGAGATTTTGTGGGACATTCCTGTGAATTGGTAGGGTTTTGAAATGATTTAGGGAGTTTTGTGGGACTTCTCTGGAATTTTGTGGGTTTTTTCTGGAATTGTGTGGGATTCTGAGGATACTTGAAAATTTTGAGGAATTTGTTTTAGATTTTGTGGGAATTGTTGGAGATTCTGTGGGATTTTCCTGGAATTTGGTGGGCCTTTTCAAGGACTTTGTGTGGTTTTGAGGAGACTTGAAGAATTTTGAGGATTTTTTCTTAGATTTTGTACAAACCTGTGGAGGTTTTGTGTGATTTTTGTGGGATTTTGTGGGATATTGAGGCGATTTAGGGATCTTGAGTGATTTTTCATGTATTTTGTGGGAATTTGTGGAGATTTGGTGGGATATTTTTCTAGAATTTGGTCGTGTTTTGTGAAGATTTAGGGAATTTTGTGGGATTTTTCCTGGAATTTTGTTGGATACTGGGGAGATTTTGTGGGATGCTTGTGGAACTTGGAGGGACTTTTCTGGAATTTTGTGAGATTCTGTAGAGAACTGACGAATTATCAGGGATTTTTCATGTATTCTGTGGGAATTTGTGGAGATTCGGTGGGATATTTTTCTAGAATTTGGTCGTGTTTTGAGAAGATTTAGGGAATTTTGTGGGATTTTTCCTGGAATTTTATTGGATACTGGGGAGATTTTGTGGGATGTTTGTGGAACTTTGAGGGACTCTTCTGGAATTTTGTGAGATTCTGTAGAGAACTGACGAATTATCAGGGATTTTTCATGTATTCTGTGGGAATTTGTGGAGATTTGGTGTGATATTTTTCTAGAATTTGGTCATGTTTTGACAAGGTTTAGGGAATTCTGTAAGATTTTTCTGGAATTTGGTGGGCCTTTTTGAAGGACTTTGTGTGGTTTTGAGGAGACTTGAAGAATTTTGAGGAATTTGTTTTAGATTTTGTGGGAATTTGTGTAGATTCTGTGGGATTTTTCTGGAATTTGGTGGGCCTTTTCAAGGACTTTGTGTGGTTTTGAGGAGACTTGAAGAATTTTGAGGATTTTTTTTTATATTTTGTGGAAACTTGTGGAGGTTTTGTGTGATTTTTGTGGGATTTTGTGGGATATTGAGGCGATTTAGGGATCTTGAGGGATTTTTCATGTATTTTGTGGGAATTTGTGGAGATTTGGTGGGATATTTTTCTAGAATTTGGTCGTGTTTTGTGAAGATTTAGGGAATTTTGTGGGATTTTTCTTGAATTTTGTTGGATATTGAGTAGATTTTGTGGAACTTTGAGGGACTTTTCTGGAATTTGGTGAGATTCTGTAGAGAACTGACGAATTATCAGGGATTTTTCATGTATTCTGTGGGAATTTGTGGAGATTTGGTGGGATTTTTCTGGAATTTGGTAGAGTTTTGAGAAGATTTAGGGAATTTTGTGGATTTTTCCTGGAATTTTGTTGGATATTGAGGAGATTTTGTGGGGTGTTTGTGGAACTTTGAGGGACTTTTCTGGAATTTGGTGAGATTTTGTAGAGAACTGAAGAATTATCAGGGATTTTTCATGTATTCTGTGGGAATTTGTGGAGATTTGGTGTGATATTTTTCTAGAATTTGGTCATGTTTTGAGAAGATTTAGGGAATTCTGTAAGATTTTTCTGGAATTTGGTGGGCCTTCTTGAAGGACTTTGTGTGGTTTTGAGGAGACTTGAAGAATTTTGAGGAATTTGTTTTAGATTTTGTGGGAATTTGTGTAGATTCTGTGGGATTTTCCTGGAATTTGGTGGGCCTTTTCAAGGACTTTGTGTGGTTTTGAGGAGACTTGAAGAATTTTGAGGATTTATTTTTATATTTTGTGGAAACTTGTGGAGGTTTTGTGTGATTTTTGTGGGATTTTGTGGGATATTGAGGCGATTTAGGGATCTTGAGGGATTTTTCATGTATTTTGTGGGAATTTGTGGAGATTTGGTGGGATATTTTTCTAGAATTTGGTCGTGTTTTGAGAAGATTTAGGGAATTTTGTGGGATTTTTCCTGGAATTTTATTGGATACTGGGGAGATTTTGTGGGATGTTTGTGGAATTTTGAGGGACTCTTCTGGAATTTTGTGAGATTCTGTAGAGAACTGATGAATTATCAGGGATTTTTCATGTATTCTGTGGGAATTTGTGGAGATTTGGTGGGATTTTTCTGGAATTTGGTAGAGTTTTGAGAAGATTTAGGGAATTTTGTGGGGTTTTTCCTGGAATTTTGTTGGATACTGGGGAGATTTTGTGGGATGCTTGTGGAACTTTGAGGGACTCTTCTGGAATTTTGTGAGATTCTGTAGAGAACTGAAGATTTATCAGGGATTTTTCATGTATTCTGTGGGAATTTGTGGAGATTTGGTGGGATTTTTGTGGATTTTGGCCGTCTTTTGAGAAGATTTAGGGAATTTTGTGGGATTTTTCCTGGAATTTTGTTGGATACTGGGGAGATTTTGTGGGATGTTTGTGGAACTTTGAGGGACTCTTCTGGAATTTGGTGAGATTCTGTAGAGAACTGAAGAATTATCAGGGATTTTTCATGTATTCTGTGGGTATTTGTGGAGATTTGGTGTGATATTTTTCTAGAATTTGGTCATGTTTTGAGAAGATTTAGGGAATTTTGTGTGATTTTTCTGGGATTTTGTTGGGTATTTAGGACATTTTGTGGGATGTTTCTGGAATTTGGTGGGGCTTTTCAAGAATTTTGTGGTATTTTGAAAAGATTTAGGGAATTTTGTGGTGTTTTTTCTTGAATTTTGAGGGAAACTGTGCTGATTTTATGGAGCATTTCTGGAATTTGGTCGAGTTTTCAGAAGAATTAGGGATTTTTGTGAGATTTTTGTGGGATGTTCTGGGAATTGGTGGAGATTTTGTGGGACATTTCTGTGAATTGGTAGGGTTTTGAAATGATTTAGGGAGTTTTGTGGGACTTCTCTGGAATTTTGTGGGTTTTTTCTGGAATTGTGTGGGATTCTGAAAAGACTTGAAGAATTTTGAGGAATTTGTTTTAGATTTTGTGGGAATTTGTGGAGATTCTGTGGGATTTTCCTGGAATTTGGTGGGCCTTTTCAAGGACTTTGTGTGGTTTTGA
The DNA here is from genome assembly GCF_971803275.1 of Cyanistes caeruleus. Taxonomy (NCBI): domain Eukaryota; kingdom Metazoa; phylum Chordata; class Aves; order Passeriformes; family Paridae; genus Cyanistes; species Cyanistes caeruleus. The sequence continues at coordinate 87,882,662 of NC_141702.1, read as the reverse complement.
GGAGACTTGAAAAATTTTCAGGAATTTTTTTTATATTTTGTGGAAACTTGTGGAGGTTTTGTGTGATTTTTGTGGGATTTTGTGGGATATTGAGGCGATTTAGGGATCTTGAGTGATTTTTCATGTATTTTGTGGGAATTTGTGGAGATTTGGTGGGATATTTTTCTAGAATTTGGTCGTGTTTTGAGAAGATTTAGGGAATTTTGTGGGATTTTTCCTGGAATTTTATTGGATACTGGGGAGATTTTGTGGGATGTTTGTGGAACTTTGAGGGACTCTTCTGGAATTTGGTGAGATTCTGTAGAGAACTGACGAATTATCAGGGATTTTTCATGTATTCTGTGGGAATTTGTGGAGATTTGGTGGGATTTTTGTGGATTTTGGCCGTGTTTTGAGAAGATTTAGGGAATTTTGTGTGATTTTTCTGGGATTTTGTTGGATACTGTGCTGATTTTATGGGGCGTTTCTGGAATTTGGTCAAGTTTTCAGAAGATTTAGGGAATTTTGTGGGATTTTTCTGGGATTTTGTTGGGTATTGAGGACATTTTGTGGGATGTTTCTGGAATTTGGTGGGGCTTTTCAAGAATTTTGTGGTATTTTGAAAAGATTTTGGGAATTTTTTTGGTGTTTTTTCTTGAATTTTTTGGGAAACTGTGCTGATTTTATGGAGCGTTTCTGGAATTTGGTCGAGTTTTCAGAAGATTTAGGGATTTTTGTGAGATTTTTGTGGGATGTTCTGGAAATTGGTGGAGATTTTGTGGGACATTCCTGTGAATTGGTAGGGTTTTGAAATGATTTAGGGAGTTTTGTGGGACTTCTCTGGAATTTTGTGGGTTTTTTCTGGAATTGTGTGGGATTCTGAGGATACTTGAAAATTTTGAGGAATTTGTTTTAGATTTTGTGGGAATTTGTGTAGATTCTGTGGGATTTTTCTGGAATTTGGTGGGCCTTTTCAAGGACTTTGTGTGGTTTTGAGGAGACTTGAAGAATTTTGAGGATTTTTTCTTAGATTTTGTACAAACCTGTGGAGGTTTTGTGTGATTTTTGTGGGATTTTGTGGGATATTGAGGCGATTTAGGGATCTTGAGGGATTTTTCATGTATTTTGTGGGAATTTGTGGAGATTTGGTGGGATATTTTTCTAGAATTTGGTCGTGTTTTGTGAAGATTTAGGGAATTTTGTGGGATTTTTCCTGGAATTTTGTTGGATACTGGGGAGATTTTGTGGGATGCTTGTGGAACTTGGAGGGACTTTTCTGGAATTTGGTGAGATTCTGTAGAGAACTGACGAATTATCAGGGATTTTTCATGTATTCTGTGGGAATTTGTGGAGATTCGGTGGGATATTTTTCTAGAATTTGGTCGTGTTTTGAGAAGATTTAGGGAATTTTGTGGGATTTTTCCTGGAATTTTATTGGATACTGGGGAGATTTTGTGGGATGTTTGTGGAACTTTGAGGGACTCTTCTGGAATTTTGTGAGATTCTGTAGAGAACTGACGAATTATCAGGGATTTTTCATGTATTCTGTGGGAATTTGTGGAGATTTGGTGTGATATTTTTCTAGAATTTGGTCATGTTTTGACAAGGTTTAGGGAATTCTGTAAGATTTTTCTGGAATTTGGTGGGCCTTTTTGAAGGACTTTGTGTGGTTTTGAGGAGACTTGAAGAATTTTGAGGAATTTGTTTTAGATTTTGTGGGAATTTGTGTAGATTCTGTGGGATTTTTCTGGAATTTGGTGGGCCTTTTCAAGGACTTTGTGTGGTTTTGAGGAGACTTGAAGAATTTTGAGGATTTTTTTTTATATTTTGTGGAAACTTGTGGAGGTTTTGTGTGATTTTTGTGGGATTTTGTGGGATATTGTGGCGATTTAGGGATCTTGAGGGATTTTTCATGTATTTTGTGGGAATTTGTGGAGATTTGGTGGGATATTTTTCTAGAATTTGGTCGTGTTTTGTGAAGATTTAGGGAATTTTGTGGGATTTTTCTTGAATTTTGTTGGATATTGAGTAGATTTTGTGGAACTTTGAGGGACTTTTCTGGAATATGGTGAGATTCTGTAGAGAACTGAAGAATTATCAGGGATTTTTCATGTATTCTGTGGGAATTTGTGGAGATTTGGTGGGATTTTTCTGGAATTTCGTAGAGTTTTGAGAAGATTTAGGGAATTTTGTGGATTTTTCCTGGAATTTTGTTGGATATTGAGGAGATTTTGTGGGGTGTTTGTGGAACTTTGAGGGACTTTTCTGGAATTTGGTGAGATTTTGTAGAGAACTGAAGAATTATCAGGGATTTTTCATGTATTCTGTGGGAATTTGTGGAGATTTGGTGTGATATTTTTCTAGAATTTGGTCATGTTTTGAGAAGATTTAGGCAATTCTGTAAGATTTTTCTGGAATTTGGTGGGCCTTCTTGAAGGACTTTGTGTGGTTTTGAGGAGACTTGAAGAATTTTGAGGAATTTGTTTTAGATTTTGTGGGAATTTGTGTAGATTCTGTGGGATTTTCCTGGAATTTGGTGGGCCTTTTCAAGGACTTTGTGTGGTTTTGAGGAGACTTGAAGAATTTTGAGGATTTATTTTTATATTTTGTGGAAACTTGTGGAGGTTTTGTGTGATTTTTGTGGGATTTTGTGGGATATTGAGGCGATTTAGGGATCTTGAGGGATTTTTCATGTATTTTGTGGGAATTTGTGGAGATTTGGTGGGATATTTTTCTAGAATTTGGTCGTGTTTTGAGAAGATTTAGGGAATTTTGTGGGATTTTTCCTGGAATTTTATTGGATACTGGGGAGATTTTGTGGGATGTTTGTGGAATTTTGAGGGACTCTTCTGGAATTTTGTGAGATTCTGTAGAGAACTGATGAATTATCAGGGATTTTTCATGTATTCTGTGGGAATTTGTGGAGATTTGGTGGGATTTTTCTGGAATTTGGTAGAGTTTTGAGAAGATTTAGGGAATTTTGTGGGGTTTTTCCTGGAATTTTGTTGGATACTGGGGAGATTTTGTGGGATGCTTGTGGAACTTTGAGGGACTCTTCTGGAATTTTGTGAGATTCTGTAGAGAACTGAAGATTTATCAGGGATTTTTCATGTATTCTGTGGGAATTTGTGGAGATTTGGTGGGATTTTTGTGGATTTTGGCCGTCTTTTGAGAAGATTTAGGGAATTTTGTGGGATTTTTCCTGGAATTTTGTTGGATACTGGGGAGATTTTGTGGGATGTTTGTGGAACTTTGAGGGACTCTTCTGGAATTTGGTGAGATTCTGTAGAGAACTGAAGAATTATCAGGGATTTTTCATGTATTCTGTGGGTATTTGTGGAGATTTGGTGTGATATTTTTCTAGAATTTGGTCATGTTTTGAGAAGATTTAGGGAATTTTGTGTGATTTTTCTGGGATTTTGTTGGGTATTGAGGACATTTTGTGGGATGTTTCTGGAATTTGGTGGGGCTTTTCAAGAATTTTGTGGTATTTTGAAAAGATTTAGGGAATTTTGTGGTGTTTTTTCTTGAATTTTGAGGGAAACTGTGCTGATTTTATGGAGCATTTCTGGAATTTGGTCGAGTTTTCAGAAGATTTAGGGATTTTTGTGAGATTTTTGTGGGATGTTCTGGGAATTGGTGGAGATTTTGTGGGACATTTCTGTGAATTGGTAGGGTTTTGAAATGATTTAGGGAGTTTTGTGGGACTTCTCTGGAATTTTGTGGGTTTTTTCTGGAATTGTGTGGGATTCTGAAAAGACTTGAAGAATTTTGAGGAATTTGTTTTAGATTTTGTGGGAATTTGTGGAGATTCTGTGGGATTTTCCTGGAATTTGGTGGGCCTTTTCAAGGACTTTGTGTGGTTTTGAGGAGACTTGAAAAATTTTCAGGAATTTTTTTTATATTTTGTGGAAACTTGTGGAGGTTTTGTGTGATTTTTGTGGGATTTTGTGGGATATTGAGGCGATTTAGGGATCTTGAGTGATTTTTCATGTATTTTGTGGGAATTTGTGGAGATTTGGTGGGATATTTTTCTAGAATTTGGTCGTGTTTTGAGAAGATTTAGGGAATTTTGTGGGATTTTTCCTGGAATTTTATTGGATACTGGGGAGATTTTGTGGGATGTTTGTGGAACTTTGAGGGACTCTTCTGGAATTTGGTGAGATTCTGTAGAGAACTGACGAATTATCAGGGATTTTTCATGTATTCTGTGGGAATTTGTGGAGATTTGGTGGGATTTTTGTGGATTTTGGCCGTGTTTTGAGAAGATTTAGGGAATTTTGTGTGATTTTTCTGGGATTTTGTTGGATACTGTGCTGATTTTATGGGGCGTTTCTGGAATTTGGTCAAGTTTTCAGAAGATTTAGGGAATTTTGTGGGATTTTTCTGGGATTTTGTTGGGTATTGAGGACATTTTGTGGGATGTTTCTGGAATTTGGTGGGGCTTTTCAAGAATTTTGTGGTATTTTGAAAAGATTTTGGGAATTTTTTTGGTGTTTTTTCTTGAATTTTTTGGGAAACTGTGCTGATTTTATGGAGCGTTTCTGGAATTTGGTCGAGTTTTCAGAAGATTTAGGGATTTTTGTGAGATTTTTGTGGGATGTTCTGGAAATTGGTGGAGATTTTGTGGGACATTCCTGTGAATTGGTAGGGTTTTGAAATGATTTAGGGAGTTTTGTGGGACTTCTCTGGAATTTTGTGGGTTTTTTCTGGAATTGTGTGGGATTCTGAGGATACTTGAAAATTTTGAGGAATTTGTTTTAGATTTTGTGGGAATTTGTGTAGATTCTGTGGGATTTTTCTGGAATTTGGTGGGCCTTTTCAAGGACTTTGTGTGGTTTTGAGGAGACTTGAAGAATTTTGAGGATTTTTTCTTAGATTTTGTACAAACCTGTGGAGGTTTTGTGTGATTTTTGTGGGATTTTGTGGGATATTGAGGCGATTTAGGGATCTTGAGGGATTTTTCATGTATTTTGTGGGAATTTGTGGAGATTTGGTGGGATATTTTTCTAGAATTTGGTCGTGTTTTGTGAAGATTTAGGGAATTTTGTGGGATTTTTCCTGGAATTTTGTTGGATACTGGGGAGATTTTGTGGGATGCTTGTGGAACTTGGAGGGACTTTTCTGGAATTTTGTGAGATTCTGTAGAGAACTGACGAATTATCAGGGATTTTTCATGTATTCTGTGGGAATTTGTGGAGATTCGGTGGGATATTTTTCTAGAATTTGGTCGTGTTTTGAGAAGATTTAGGGAATTTGGTGGGATTTTTCCTGGAATTTTATTGGATACTGGGGAGATTTTGTGGGATGTTTGTGGAACTTTGAGGGACTCTTCTGGAATTTTGTGAGATTCTGTAGAGAACTGACGAATTATCAGGGATTTTTCATGTATTCTGTGGGAATTTGTGGAGATTCGGTGGGATATTTTTCTAGAATCTGGTCATGTTTTGACAAGGTTTAGGGAATTCTGTAAGATTTTTCTGGAATTTGGTGGGCCTTTTTGAAGGACTTTGTGTGGTTTTGAGGAGACTTGAAGAATTATGAGGAATTTGTTTTAGATTTTGTGGGAATTTGTGTAGATTCTGTGGGATTTTTCTGGAATTTGGTGGGCCTTTTCAAGGACTTTGTGTGGTTTTGAGGAGACTTGAAGAATTTTGAGGATTTTTTTTTATATTTTGTGGAAACTTGTGGAGGTTTTGTGTGATTTTTGTGGGATTTTGTGGGATATTGAGGCGATTTAGGGATCTTGAGGGATTTTTCATGTATTTTGTGGGAATTTGTGGAGATTTGGTGGGATATTTTTCTAGAATTTGGTCGTGTTTTGTGAAGATTTAGGGAATTTTGTGGGATTTTTCTTGAATTTTGTTGGATATTGAGTAGATTTTGTGGAACTTTGAGGGACTTTTCTGGAATATGGTGAGATTCTGTAGAGAACTGAAGAATTATCAGGGATTTTTCATGTATTCTGTGGGAATTTGTGGAGATTTGGTGGGATTTTTCTGGAATTTGGTAGAGTTTTGAGAAGATTTAGGGAATTTTGTGGATTTTTCCTGGAATTTTGTTGGATATTGAGGAGATTTTGTGGGGTGTTTGTGGAACTTTGAGGGACTTTTCTGGAATTTGGTGAGATTTTGTAGAGAACTGAAGAATTATCCAGACTTTTCTGGAATTTGGTGAGATTTTGTAGAGAACTGAAGAATTATCAGGGATTTTTCATGTATTCTGTGGGAATTTGTGGAGATTTGGTGTGATATTTTTCTAGAATTTGGTCATGTTTTGAGAAGATTTAGGGAATTCTGTAAGATTTTTCTGGAATTTGGTGGGCCTTCTTGAAGGACTTTGTGTGGTTTTGAGGAGACTTGAAGAATTTTGAGGAATTTGTTTTAGATTTTGTGGGAATTTGTGTAGATTCTGTGGGATTTTCCTGGAATTTGGTGGGCCTTTTCAAGGACTTTGTGTGGTTTTGAGGAGACTTGAAGAATTTTGAGGATTTATTTTTATATTTTGTGGAAACTTGTGGAGGTTTTGTGTGATGTTTGTGGGATTTTGTGGGATATTGAGGCGATTTAGGGATCTTGAGGGATTTTTCATGTATTTTGTGGGAATTTGTGGAGATTTGGTGGGATATTTTTCTAGAATTTGGTCGTGTTTTGAGAAGATTTAGGGAATTTTGTGGGATTTTTCCTGGAATTTTATTGGATACTGGGGAGATTTTGTGGGATGTTTGTGGAACTTTGAGGGACTCTTCTGGAATTTGGTGAGATTCTGTAGAGAACTGAAGAATTATCAGGGATTTTTCATGTATTCTGTGGGAATTTGTGGAGATTTGGTGGGATTTTTCTGGAATTTGGTAGAGTTTTGAGAAGATTTAGGGAATTTTGTGGGGTTTTTCCTGGAATTTTGTTGGATACTGGGGAGATTTTGTGGGATGCTTGTGGAACTTTGAGGGACTCTTCTGGAATTTTGTGAGATTCTGTAGAGAACTGAAGATTTATCAGGGATTTTTCATGTATTCTGTGGGAATTTGTGGAGATTTGGTGGGATTTTTGTGGATTTTGGCCGTCTTTTGAGAAGATTTAGGGAATTTTGTGGGATTTTTCCTGGAATTTTGTTGGATACTGGGGAGATTTTGTGGGATGTTTGTGGAACTTTGAGGGACTCTTCTGGAATTTGGTGAGATTCTGTAGAGAACTGAAGAATTATCAGGGATTTTTCATGTATTCTGTGGGTATTTGTGGAGATTTGGTGTGATATTTTTCTAGAATTTGGTCATGTTTTGAGAAGATTTAGGGAATTTTGTGTGATTTTTCTGGGATTTTGTTGGGTATTTAGGACATTTTGTGGGATGTTTCTGGAATTTGGTGGGGCTTTTCAAGAATTTTGTGGTATTTTGAAAAGATTTAGGGAATTTTGTGGTGTTTTTTCTTGAATTTTGAGGGAAACTGTGCTGATTTTATGGAGCATTTCTGGAATTTGGTCGAGTTTTCAGAATAATTAGGGATTTTTGTGAGATTTTTGTGGGATGTTCTGGGAATTGGTGGAGATTTTGTGGGACATTCCTGTGAATTGGTAGGGTTTTGAAATGATTTAGGGAGTTTTGTGGGACTTCTCTGGAATTTTGTGGGTTTTTTCTGGAATTGTGTGGGATTCTGAGGAGACTTGAAGAATTTTGAGGAATTTGTTTTAGATTTTGTGGGAATTTGTGGAGATTCTGTGGGATTTTCCTGGAATTTGGTGGGCCTTTTCAAGGACTTTGTGTGGTTTTGAGCAGACTTGAAAAATTTTCAGGAATTTTTTTTATATTTTGTGGAAACTTGTGGAGGTTTTGTGTGATTTTTGTGGGATTTTGTGGGATATTGAGGCGATTTAGGGATCTTGAGTGATTTTTCATGTATTTTGTGGGAATTTGTGGAGATTTGGTGGGATATTTTTCTAGAATTTGGTCGTGTTTTGAGAAGATTTAGGGAATTTTGTGGGATTTTTCCTGGAATTTTATTGGATACTGGGGAGATTTTGTGGGATGTTTGTGGAACTTTGAGGGACTCTTCTGGAATTTGGTGAGATTCTGTAGAGAACTGACGAATTATCAGGGATTTTTCATGTATTCTGTGGGAATTTGTGGAGATTTGGTGGGATTTTTGTGGATTTTGGCCGTGTTTTGAGAAGATTTAGGGAATTTTGTGTGATTTTTCTGGGATTTTGTTGGATACTGTGCTGATTTTATGGGGCGTTTCTGGAATTTGGTCAAGTTTTCAGAAGATTTAGGGAATTTTGTGGGATTTTTCTGGGATTTTGTTGGGTATTGAGGACATTTTGTGGGATGTTTCTGGAATTTGGTGGGGCTTTTCAAGAATTTTGTGGTATTTTGAAAAGATTTTGGGAATTTTGTGGTGTTTTTTCTTGAATTTTTTGGGAAACTGCTGATTTTATGGGGCGTTTCTGGAATTTGTTCGAGTTTTCAGAAGATTTAGGGATTTTTGTGAGATTTTTGTGGGATGTTCTGGGAATTGGTAGAGATTTTGTGGGACTTTCCTGTGAATTGGTAGGGTTTTGAAATGATTTAGGGAGTTTTGTGGGACTTCTCTGGAATTTTGTGGGTTTTTTTCTGGAATTGTGTGGGATTCTGAGGAGACTTGAAGAATTTTGAGGAATTTGTTTTAGATTTTTGGGAATTTGTGTAGATTCTGTGGGATTTTTCTGGAATTTGGTGGTTTTTTTCAAGGACTTTGTGTGGTTTTGAGGAGACTTGAAGAATTTTGAGGTTTTTTTTTTATATTTTGTGGAAACTTGTGGAGGTTTTGTGTGATTTTTGTGGGATTTTGTGGGATATTGAGGCGATTTAGGGATCTTGAGGGATTTTTCATGTATTTTGTGGGAATTTGTGGAGATTTGGTGGGATATTTTTCTAGAATTTGGTCGTGTTTTGAGAAGATTTAGGGAATTTTGTGGGATTTTTCCTGGAATTTTGTTGGATACTGGGGAGATTTTGTGGAATGTTTGTGGAACTTTGAGGGACTTTTCTGGAATTTGGTGAGATTCTGTAGAGAACTGACGAATTATCAGATATTTTTCATGTATTCTGTGGGAATTTGTGGAGATTTGGTGTGATTTTTGTGGATTTTGCCGTGTTTTAAGAAGATTTAGGGAATTTTGTGGGATTTTTCCTGGAATTTTGTTGGATTCTGAGGAGATTTTGTGGGATGTTTGTGGAACTTTGAGGGACTTTTCTGGAATTTGGTGAGATTTTGTAGAGAACTGAAGAATTATCAGGGATTTTTCATGTATTCTGTGGGAATTTGTGGAGATTCGGTGGGATATTTTTCTAGAATTTGGTCATGTTTTGACAAGGTTTAGGGAATCCTGTAAGATTTTTCTGGAATTTGGTGGGCCTTTTTGAAGGACTTTGTGTGGTTTTGAGAAGACTTGAAGAATTTTGAGGAATTTGTTTTAGATTTTGTGGGAATTTGTGGAGATTCTGTGGGATTTTTCTGGAATTTGGTGGGCCTTTTTGAAGGACTTTGTGTGGTTTTGAGGAGACTTGAAGAATTTTGAGTATTTTTTTTTATATTTTGTGGAAACGTGTGGAGGTTTTGTGTGATTTTTGTGGGATTTTGTGGGATATTGAGGCGATTTAGGGATCTTGAGGGATTTTTCATGTATTTTGTGGGAATTTGTGGAGATTTGGTGGGATATTTTTCTAGAATTTGGTCGTGTTTTGTGAAGATTTAGGGAATTTTGTGGGATTTTTCTTGAATTTTGTTGGATATTGAGTAGATTTTGTGGAACTTTGAGGGACTTTTCTGGAATATGGTGAGATTCTGTAGAGAACTGAAGAATTATCAGGGATTTTTCATGTATTCTGTGGGAATTTGTGGAGATTTGGTGGGATTTTTCCGGAATTTGGTAGAGTTTTGAGAAGATTTAGGGAATTTTGTGGATTTTTCCTGGAATTTTGTTGGATATTGAGGAGATTTTGTGGGGTGTTTGTGGAACTTTGAGGGACTTTTCTGGAATTTGGTGAGATTTTGTAGAGAACTGAAGAATTATCAGGGATTTTTCATGTATTCTGTGGGAATTTGTGGAGATTTGGTGTGATATTTTTCTAGAATTTGGTCATGTTTTGAGAAGATTTAGGGAATTCTGTAAGATTTTTCTGGAATTTGGTGGGCCTTCTTGAAGGACTTTGTGTGGTTTTGAGGAGACTTGAAGAATTTTGAGGAATTTGTTTTAGATTTTGTGGGAATTTGTGTAGATTCTGTGGGATTTTCCTGGAATTTGGTGGGCCTTTTCAAGGACTTTGTGTGGTTTTGAGGAGACTTGAAGAATTTTGAGGATTTATTTTTATATTTTGTGGAAACTTGTGGAGGTTTTGTGTGATTTTTGTGGGATTTTGTGGGATATTGAGGCGATTTAGGGATCTTGAGGGATTTTTCATGTATTTTGTGGGAATTTGTGGAGATTTGGTGGGATATTTTTCTAGAATTTGGTCGTGTTTTGAGAAGATTTAGGGAATTTTGTGGGATTTTTCCTGGAATTTTATTGGATACTGGGGAGATTTTGTGGGATGTTTGTGGAATTTTGAGGGACTCTTCTGGAATTTTGTGAGATTCTGTAGAGAACTGATGAATTATCAGGGATTTTTCATGTATTCTGTGGGAATTTGTGGAGATTTGGTGGGATTTTTCTGGAATTTGGTAGAGTTTTGAGAAGATTTAGGGAATTTTGTGGGGTTTTTCCTGGAATTTTGTTGGATACTGGGGAGATTTTGTGGGATGCTTGTGGAACTTTGAGGGACTCTTCTGGAATTTTGTGAGATTCTGTAGAGAACTGAAGATTTATCAGGGATTTTTCATGTATTCTGTGGGAATTTGTGGAGATTTGGTGGGATTTTTGTGGATTTTGGCCGTCTTTTGAGAAGATTTAGGGAATTTTGTGGGATTTTTCCTGGAATTTTGTTGGATACTGGGGAGATTTTGTGGGATGTTTGTGGAACTTTGAGGGACTCTTCTGGAATTTGGTGAGATTCTGTAGAGAACTGAAGAATTATCAGGGATTTTTCATGTATTCTGTGGGTATTTGTGGAGATTTGGTGTGATATTTTTCTAGAATTTGGTCATGTTTTGAGAAGATTTAGGGAATTTTGTGTGATTTTTCTGGGATTTTGTTGGGTATTTAGGACATTTTGTGGGATGTTTCTGGAATTTGGTGGGGCTTTTCAAGAATTTTATGGTATTTTGAAAAGATTTAGGGAATTTTGTGGTGTTTTTTCTTGAATTTTGAGGGAAACTGTGCTGATTTTATGGAGCATTTCTGGAATTTGGTCGAGTTTTCAGAAGAATTAGGGATTTTTGTGAGATTTTTGTGGGATGTTCTGGGAATTGGTGGAGATTTTGTGGGACATTCCTGTGAATTGGTAGGGTTTTGAAATGATTTAGGGAGTTTTGTGGGACTTCTCTGGAATTTTGTGGGTTTTTTCTGGAATTGTGTGGGATTCTGAAAAGACTTGAAGAATTTTGAGGAATTTGTTTTAGATTTTGTGGGAATTTGTGGAGATTCTGTGGGATTTTCCTGGAATTTGGTGGGCCTTTTCAAGGACTTTGTGTGGTTTTGAGGAGACTTGAAAAATTTTCAGGAATTTTTTTTATATTTTGTGGAAACTTGTGGAGGTTTTGTGTGATTTTTGTGGGATTTTGTGGGATATTGAGGCGATTTAGGGATCTTGAGTGATTTTTCATGTATTTTGTGGGAATTTGTGGAGATTTGGTGGGATATTTTTCTAGAATTTGGTCGTGTTTTGAGAAGATTTAGGGGAATTTTGTGGGATTTTTCCTGGAATTTTATTGGATACTGGGGAGATTTTGTGGGATGTTTGTGGAACTTTGAGGGACTCTTCTGGAATTTGGTGAGATTCTGTAGAGAACTGACGAATTATCAGGGATTTTTCATGTATTCTGTGGGAATTTGTGGAGATTTGGTGGGATTTTTGTGGATTTTGGCCGTGTTTTGAGAAGATTTAGGGAATTTTGTGTGATTTTTCGGGGATTTTGTTGGATACTGTGCTGATTTTATGGGGCGTTTCTGGAATTTGGTCAAGTTTTCAGAAGATTTAGGGAATTTTGTGGGATTTTTCTGGGATTTTGTTGGGTATTGAGGACATTTTGTGGGATGTTTCTGGAATTTGGTGGGGCTTTTCAAGAATTTTGTGGTATTTTGAAAAGATTTTGGGAATTTTGTGGTGTTTTTTCTTGAATTTTTTGGGAAACTGTGCTGATTTTATGGGGCGTTTCTGGAATTTGTTCGAGTTTTCAGAAGATTTAGGGATTTTTGTGAGATTTTTGTGGGATGTTCTGGGAATTGGTAGAGATTTTGTGGGACTTTCCTGTGAATTGGTAGGGTTTTGAAATGATTTAGGGAGTTTTGTGGGACTTCTCTGGAATTTTGTGGGTTTTTTTCTGGAATTGTGTGGGATTCTGAGGAGACTTGAAGAATTTTGAGGAATTTGTTTTAGATTTTTGGGAATTTGTGTAGATTCTGTGGGATTTTTCTGGAATTTGGTGGTTTTTTTCAAGGACTTCGTGTGGTTTTGAGGAGACTTGAAGAATTTTGAGGTTTTTTTTTTATATTTTGTGGAAACTTGTGGAGGTTTTGTGTGATTTTTGTGGGATTTTGTGGGATATTGAGGCGATTTAGGGATCTTGAGGGATTTTTCATGTATTTTGTGGGAATTTGTGGAGATTTGGTGGGATATTTTTCTAGAATTTGGTCGTGTTTTGAGAAGATTTAGGGAATTTTGTGGGATTTTTCCTGGAATTTTGTTGGATACTGGGGAGATTTTGTGGAATGTTTGTGGAACTTTGAGGGACTTTTCTGGAATTTGGTGAGATTCTGTAGAGAACTGACGAATTATCAGATATTTTTCATGTATTCTGTGGGAATTTGTGGAGATTTGGTGTGATTTTTGTGGATTTTGCCGTGTTTTAAGAAGATTTAGGGAATTTTGTGGGATTTTTCCTGGAATTTTGTTGGATTCTGGGGAGATTTTGTGGGATGTCTGTGGAACTTTGAGGGACTTTTCTGGAATTTGGTGAGATTCTGTAGAGAACTGAAGAATTATCAGGGATTTTTCATGTATTCTGTGGGAATTTGTGGAGATTTGGTGGGATTTTTCTGGAATTTGGTAGAGTTTTGAGAAGATTTAGGGAATTTTGTGGGATTTTTCCTGGAATTTTGTTGGATATTGAGGAGATTTTGTGGGATGTTTGTGGAACTTTGAGGGACTCTTCTGGAATTTGGTGAGATTCTGTAGAGAACTGACGAATTATCAGGGATTTTTCATGTATTCTGTGGGAATTTGTGGAGATTTGGTGGGATTTTTCTGGCATTTGGTAGAGTTTTGAGAAGATTTAGGGAATTCTGTAAGATTTTTCTGGGATTTTGTTGGGTATTGAGGACATTTTGTGGGATGTTTCTGGAATTTGGTGGGGCTTTTCAAGAATTTTGTGGTATTTTGAAAAGATTTAGGGAATTTTGTGGTGTTTTTTCTTGAATTTTTTGGGAAACTGTGCTGATTTTATGGAGCGTTTCTGGAATTTGGTCGAGTTTTCAGAAGATTTAGGGATTTTTGTGAGATTTTTGTGGGATGTTCTGGAAATTGGTGGAGATTTTGTGGGACATTCCTGTGAATTGGTAGGGTTTTGAAATGATTTAGGGAGTTTTGTGGGACTTCTCTGGAATTTTGTGGGTTTTTTCTGGAATTGTGTGGGATTCTGAGGAGACTTGAAGAATTTTGAGGAATTTGTTTTAGATTTTGTGGGAATTTGTGGAGATTCTGTGGGATTTTCCTGGAATTTGGTGGGCCTTTTCAAGGACTTTGTGTGGTTTTGAGGAGACTTGAAGAATTTTGAGGATTTTTTCTTAGATTTTGTACAAACCTGTGGAGGTTTTGTGTGATTTTTGTGGGATTTTGTGGGATATTGAGGCGATTTAGGGATCTTGAGTGATTTTTCATGTATTTTGTGGGAATTTGTGGAGATTTGGTGGGATATTTTTCTAGAATTTGGTCGTGTTTTGTGAAGATTTAGGGAATTTTGTGGGATTTTTCCTGGAATTTTGTTGGATACTGGGGAGATTTTGTGGGATGCTTGTGGAACTTGGAGGGACTTTTCTGGAATTTTGTGAGATTCTGTAGAGAACTGACGAATTATCAGGGATTTTTCATGTATTCTGTGGGAATTTGTGGAGATTCGGTGGGATATTTTTCTAGAATTTGGTCGTGTTTTGAGAAGATTTAGGGAATTTGGTGGGATTTTTCCTGGAATTTTATTGGATACTGGGGAGATTTTTTGGGATGTTTGTGGAACTTTGAGGGACTCTTCTGGAATTTTGTGAGATTCTGTAGAGAACTGACGAATTATCAGGGATTTTTCATGTATTCTGTGGGAATTTGTGGAGATTTGGTGTGATATTTTTCTAGAATTTGGTCATGTTTTGACAAGGTTTAGGGAATTCTGTAAGATTTTTCTGGAATTTGGTGGGCCTTTTTGAAGGACTTTGTGTGGTTTTGAGGAGACTTGAAGAATTTTGAGGAATTTGTTTTAGATTTTGTGGGAATTTGTGTAGATTCTGTGGGATTTTTCTGGAATTTGGTGGGCCTTTTCAAGGACTTTGTGTGGTTTTGAGGAGACTTGAAGAATTTTGAGGATTTTTTTTTATATTTTGTGGAAACTTGTGGAGGTTTTGTGTGATTTTTGTGGGATTTTGTGGGATATTGAGGCGATTTAGGGATCTTGAGGGATTTTTCATGTATTTTGTGGGAATTTGTGGAGATTTGGTGGGATATTTTTCTAGAATTTGGTCGTGTTTTGTGAAGATTTAGGGAATTTTGTGGGATTTTTCTTGAATTTTGTTGGATATTGAGTAGATTTTGTGGAACTTTGAGGGACTTTTCTGGAATATGGTGAGATTCTGTAGAGAACTGAAGAATTATCAGGGATTTTTCATGTATTCTGTGGGAATTTGTGGAGATTTGGTGGGATTTTTCTGGAATTTGGTAGAGTTTTGAGAAGATTTAGGGAATTTTGTGGATTTTTCCTGGAATTTTGTTGGATATTGAGGAGATTTTGTGGGGTGTTTGTGGAACTTTGAGGGACTTTTCTGGAATTTGGTGAGATTTTGTAGAGAACTGAAGAATTATCAGGGATTTTTCATGTATTCTGTGGGAATTTGTGGAGATTTGGTGTGATATTTTTCTAGAATTTGGTCATGTTTTGAGAAGATTTAGGGAATTCTGTAAGATTTTTCTGGAATTTGGTGGGCCTTCTTGAAGGACTTTGTGTGGTTTTGAGGAGACTTGAAGAATTTTGAGGAATTTGTTTTAGATTTTGTGGGAATTTGTGTAGATTCTGTGGGATTTTCCTGGAATTTGGTGGGCCTTTTCAAGGACTTTGTGTGGTTTTGAGGAGACTTGAAGAATTTTGAGGATTTATTTTTATATTTTGTGGAAACTTGTGGAGGTTTTGTGTGATTTTTGTGGGATTTTGTGGGATATTGAGGCGATTTAGGGATCTTGAGGGATTTTTCATGTATTTTGTGGGAATTTGTGGAGATTTGGTGGGATATTTTTCTAGAATTTGGTCGTGTTTTGAGAAGATTTAGGGAATTTTGTGGGATTTTTCCTGGAATTTTATTGGATACTGGGGAGATTTTGTGGGATGTTTGTGGAATTTTGAGGGACTCTTCTGGAATTTTGTGAGATTCTGTAGAGAACTGATGAATTATCAGGGATTTTTCATGTATTCTGTGGGAATTTGTGGAGATTTGGTGGGATTTTTCTGGAATTTGGTAGAGTTTTGAGAAGATTTAGGGAATTTTGTGGGGTTTTTCCTGGAATTTTGTTGGATACTGGGGAGATTTTGTGGGATGCTTGTGGAACTTTGAGGGACTCTTCTGGAATTTTGTGAGATTCTGTAGAGAACTGAAGATTTATCAGGGATTTTTCATGTATTCTGTGGGAATTTGTGGAGATTTGGTGGGATTTTTGTGGATTTTGGCCGTCTTTTGAGAAGATTTAGGGAATTTTGTGGGATTTTTCCTGGAATTTTGTTGGATACTGGGGAGATTTTGTGGGATGTTTGTGGAACTTTGAGGGACTCTTCTGGAATTTGGTGAGATTCTGTAGAGAACTGAAGAATTATCAGGGATTTTTCATGTATTCTGTGGGTATTTGTGGAGATTTGGTGTGATATTTTTCTAGAATTTGGTCATGTTTTGAGAAGATTTAGGGAATTTTGTGTGATTTTTCTGGGATTTTGTTGGGTATTTAGGACATTTTGTGGGATGTTTCTGGAATTTGGTGGGGCTTTTCAAGAATTTTGTGGTATTTTGAAAAGATTTAGGGAATTTTGTGGTGTTTTTTCTTGAATTTTGAGGGAAACTGTGCTGATTTTATGGAGCATTTCTGGAATTTGGTCGAGTTTTCAGAAGAATTAGGGATTTTTGTGAGATTTTTGTGGGATGTTCTGGGAATTGGTGGAGATTTTGTGGGACATTTCTGTGAATTGGTAGGGTTTTGAAATGATTTAGGGAGTTTTGTGGGACTTCTCTGGAATTTTGTGGGTTTTTTCTGGAATTGTGTGGGATTCTGAGGAGACTTGAAGAATTTTGAGGAATTTGTTTTAGATTTTGTGGGAATTTGTGGAGATTCTGTGGGATTTTCCTGGAATTTGGTGGGCCTTTTCAAGGACTTTGTGTGGTTTTGAGGAGACTTGAAAAATTTTCAGGAATTTTTTTTATATTTTGTGGAAACTTGTGGAGGTTTTGTGTGATTTTTGTGGGATTTTGTGGGATATTGAGGCGATTTAGGGATCTTGAGTGATTTTTCATGTATTTTGTGGGAATTTGTGGAGATTTGGTGGGATATTTTTCTAGAATTTGGTCGTGTTTTGAGAAGATTTAGGGAATTTTGTGGGATTTTTCCTGGAATTTTATTGGATACTGGGGAGATTTTGTGGGATGTTTGTGGAACTTTGAGGGACTCTTCTGGAATTTGGTGAGATTCTGTAGAGAACTGACGAATTATCAGGGATTTTTCATGTATTCTGTGGGAATTTGTGGAGATTTGGTGGGATTTTTGTGGATTTTGGCCGTGTTTTGAGAAGATTTAGGGAATTTTGTGTGATTTTTCTGGGATTTTGTTGGATACTGTGCTGATTTTATGGGGCGTTTCTGGAATTTGGTCAAGTTTTCAGAAGATTTAGGGAATTTTGTGGGATTTTTCTGGGATTTTGTTGGGTATTGAGGACATTTTGTGGGATGTTTCTGGAATTTGGTGGGGCTTTTCAAGAATTTTGTGGTATTTTGAAAAGATTTTGGGAATTTTGTGGTGTTTTTTCTTGAATTTTTTGGGAAACTGTGCTGATTTTATGGGGCGTTTCTGGAATTTGTTCGAGTTTTCAGAAGATTTAGGGATTTTTGTGAGATTTTTGTGGGATGTTCTGGGAATTGGTGGAGATTTTGTGGGACTTTCCTGTGAATTGGTAGGGTTTTGAAATGATTTAGGGAGTTTTGTGGGACTTCTCTGGAATTTTGTGGGTTTTTTTCTGGAATTGTGTGGGATTCTGAGGAGACTTGAAGAATTTTGAGGAATTTGTTTTAGATTTTTGGGAATTTGTGTAGATTCTGTGGGATTTTTCTGGAATTTGGTGGTTTTTTTCAAGGACTTTGTGTGGTTTTGAGGAGACTTGAAGAATTTTGAGGATTTTTTTTTATATTTTGTGGAAACTTGTGGAGGTTTTGTGTGATTTTTGTGGGATTTTGTGGGATATTGAGGCGATTTAGGGATCTTGAGGGATTTTTCATGTATTTTGTGGGAATTTGTGGAGATTTGGTGGGATATTTTTCTAGAATTTGGTCGTGTTTTGTGAAGATTTTGGGAATTTTGTGGGATTTTTCTTGAATTTTGTTGGATATTGAGTAGATTTTGTGGAACTTTGAGGGACTTTTCTGGAATTTGGTGAGATTCTGTAGAGAACTGAAGAATTATCAGGGATTTTTCATGTATTCTGTGGGAATTTGTGGAGATTTGGTGGGATTTTTCTGGAATTTGGTAGAGTTTTGAGAAGATTTAGGGAATTTTGTGGGATTTTTCCTGGAATTTTGTTGGATATTGAGGAGATTTTGTGGGGTGTTTGTGGAACTTTGAGGGACTCTTCTGGAATTTGGTGAGATTCTGTAGAGAACTGACGAATTATCAGGGATTTTTCATGTATTCTGTGGGAATTTGTGGAGATTTGGTGGGATTTTTCTGGCATTTGGTAGAGTTTTGAGAAGATTTAGGGAATTCTGTAAGATTTTTCTGGGATTTTGTTGGGTATTGAGGACATTTTGTGGGATGTTTCTGGAATTTGGTGGGGCTTTTCAAGAATTTTGTGGTATTTTGAAAAGATTTAGGGAATTTTGTGGTGTTTTTTCTTGAATTTTTTGGGAAACTGTGCTGATTTTATGGAGCGTTTCTGGAATTTGGTCGAGTTTTCAGAAGATTTAGGGATTTTTGTGAGATTTTTGTGGGATGTTCTGGAAATTGGTGGAGATTTTGTGGGACATTCCTGTGAATTGGTAGGGTTTTGAAATGATTTAGGGAGTTTTGTGGGACTTCTCTGGAATTTTGTGGGTTTTTTCTGGAATTGTGTGGGATTCTGAGGATACTTGAAAATTTTGAGGAATTTGTTTTAGATTTTGTGGGAATTGTTGGAGATTCTGTGGGATTTTCCTGGAATTTGGTGGGCCTTTTCAAGGACTTTGTGTGGTTTTGAGGAGACTTGAAGAATTTTGAGGATTTTTTCTTAGATTTTGTACAAACCTGTGGAGGTTTTGTGTGATTTTTGTGGGATTTTGTGGGATATTGAGGCGATTTAGGGATCTTGAGGGATTTTTCATGTATTTTGTGGGAATTTGTGGAGATTTGGTGGGATATTTTTCTAGAATTTGGTCGTGTTTTGTGAAGATTTAGGGAATTTTGTGGGATTTTTCCTGGAATTTTGTTGGATACAGGGGAGATTTTGTGGGATGTTTGTGGAACTTTGAGGGACTCTTCTGGAATTTTGTGAGATTCTGTAGAGAACTGACGAATTATCAGGGATTTTTCATGTATTCTGTGGGAATTTGTGGAGATTTGGTGTGATATTTTTCTAGAATTTGGTCATGTTTTGACAAGGTTTAGGGAATTCTGTAAGATTTTTCTGGAATTTGGTGGGCCTTTTTGAAGGACTTTGTGTGGTTTTGAGGAGACTTGAAGAATTTTGAGGAATTTGTTTTAGATTTTGTGGGAATTTGTGTAGATTCTGTGGGATTTTTCTGGAATTTGGTGGGCCTTTTCAAGGACTTTGTGTGGTTTTGAGGAGACTTGAAGAATTTTGAGGATTTTTTTTTATATTTTGTGGAAACTTGTGGAGGTTTTGTGTGATTTTTGTGGGATTTTGTGGGATATTGAGGCGATTTAGGGATCTTGAGGGATTTTTCATGTATTTTGTGGGAATTTGTGGAGATTTGGTGGGATATTTTTCTAGAATTTGGTCGTGTTTTGTGAAGATTTAGGGAATTTTGTGGGATTTTTCTTGAATTTTGTTGGATATTGAGTAGATTTTGTGGAACTTTGAGGGACTTTTCTGGAATATGGTGAGATTCTGTAGAGAACTGAAGAATTATCAGGGATTTTTCATGTATTCTGTGGGAATTTGTGGAGATTTGGTGGGATTTTTCTGGAATTTGGTAGAGTTTTGAGAAGATTTAGGGAATTTTGTGGATTTTTCCTGGAATTTTGTTGGATATTGAGGAGATTTTGTGGGGTGTTTGTGGAACTTTGAGGGACTTTTCTGGAATTTGGTGAGATTTTGTAGAGAACTGAAGAATTATCAGGGATTTTTCATGTATTCTGTGGGAATTTGTGGAGATTTGGTGTGATATTTTTCTAGAATTTGGTCATGTTTTGAGAAGATTTAGGCAATTCTGTAAGATTTTTCTGGAATTTGGTGGGCCTTCTTGAAGGACTTTGTGTGGTTTTGAGGAGACTTGAAGAATTTTGAGGAATTTGTTTTAGATTTTGTGGGAATTTGTGTAGATTCTGTGGGATTTTCCTGGAATTTGGTGGGCCTTTTCAAGGACTTTGTGTGGTTTTGAGGAGACTTGAAGAATTTTGAGGATTTATTTTTATATTTTGTGGAAACTTGTGGAGGTTTTGTGTGATTTTTGTGGGATTTTGTGGGATATTGAGGCGATTTAGGGATCTTGAGGGATTTTTCATGTATTTTGTGGGAATTTGTGGAGATTTGGTGGGATATTTTTCTAGAATTTGGTCGTGTTTTGAGAAGATTTAGGGAATTTTGTGGGATTTTTCCTGGAATTTTATTGGATACTGGGGAGATTTTGTGGGATGTTTGTGGAATTTTGAGGGACTCTTCTGGAATTTTGTGAGATTCTGTAGAGAACTGATGAATTATCAGGGATTTTTCATGTATTCTGTGGGAATTTGTGGAGATTTGGTGGGATTTTTCTGGAATTTGGTAGAGTTTTGAGAAGATTTAGGGAATTTTGTGGGGTTTTTCCTGGAATTTTGTTGGATACTGGGGAGATTTTGTGGGATGCTTGTGGAACTTTGAGGGACTCTTCTGGAATTTTGTGAGATTCTGTAGAGAACTGAAGATTTATCAGGGATTTTTCATGTATTCTGTGGGAATTTGTGGAGATTTGGTGGGATTTTTGTGGATTTTGGCCGTCTTTTGAGAAGATTTAGGGAATTTTGTGGGATTTTTCCTGGAATTTTGTTGGATACTGGGGAGATTTTGTGGGATGTTTGTGGAACTTTGAGGGACTCTTCTGGAATTTGGTGAGATTCTGTAGAGAACTGAAGAATTATCAGGGATTTTTCATGTATTCTGTGGGTATTTGTGGAGATTTGGTGTGATATTTTTCTAGAATTTGGTCATGTTTTGAGAAGATTTAGGGAATTTTGTGTGATTTTTCTGGGATTTTGTTGGGTATTTAGGACATTTTGTGGGATGTTTCTGGAATTTGGTGGGGCTTTTCAAGAATTTTGTGGTATTTTGAAAAGATTTAGGGAATTTTGTGGTGTTTTTTCTTGAATTTTGAGGGAAACTGTGCTGATTTTATGGAGCATTTCTGGAATTTGGTCGAGTTTTCAGAAGAATTAGGGATTTTTGTGAGATTTTTGTGGGATGTTCTGGGAATTGGTGGAGATTTTGTGGGACATTTCTGTGAATTGGTAGGGTTTTGAAATGATTTAGGGAGTTTTGTGGGACTTCTCTGGAATTTTGTGGGTTTTTTCTGGAATTGTGTGGGATTCTGAAAAGACTTGAAGAATTTTGAGGAATTTGTTTTAGATTTTGTGGGAATTTGTGGAGATTCTGTGGGATTTTCCTGGAATTTGGTGGGCCTTTTCAAGGACTTTGTGTGGTTTTGAGGAGACTTGAAAAATTTTCAGGAATTTTTTTTATATTTTGTGGAAACTTGTGGAGGTTTTGTGTGATTTTTGTGGGATTTTGTGGGATATTGAGGCGATTTAGGGATCTTGAGTGATTTTTCATGTATTTTGTGGGAATTTGTGGAGATTTGGTGGGATATTTTTCTAGAATTTGGTCGTGTTTTGAGAAGATTTAGGGAATTTTGTGGGATTTTTCCTGGAATTTTATTGGATACTGGGGAGATTTTGTGGGATGTTTGTGGAACTTTGAGGGACTCTTCTGGAATTTGGTGAGATTCTGTAGAGAACTGACGAATTATCAGGGATTTTTCATGTATTCTGTGGGAATTTGTGGAGATTTGGTGGGATTTTTGTGGATTTTGGCCGTGTTTTGAGAAGATTTAGGGAATTTTGTGTGATTTTTCTGGGATTTTGTTGGATACTGTGCTGATTTTATGGGGCGTTTCTGGAATTTGGTCAAGTTTTCAGAAGATTTAGGGAATTTTGTGGGATTTTTCTGGGATTTTGTTGGGTATTGAGGACATTTTGTGGGATGTTTCTGGAATTTGGTGGGGCTTTTCAAGAATTTTGTGGTATTTTGAAAAGATTTTGGGAATTTTGTGGTGTTTTTTCTTGAATTTTTTGGGAAACTGTGCTGATTTTATGGGGCGTTTCTGGAATTTGTTCGAGTTTTCAGAAGATTTAGGGATTTTTGTGAGATTTTTGTGGGATGTTCTGGGAATTGGTGGAGATTTTGTGGGACTTTCCTGTGAATTGGTAGGGTTTTGAAATGATTTAGGGAGTTTTGTGGGACTTCTCTGGAATTTTGTGGGTTTTTTTCTGGAATTGTGTGGGATTCTGAGGAGACTTGAAGAATTTTGAGGAATTTGTTTTAGATTTTTGGGAATTTGTGTAGATTCTGTGGGATTTTTCTGGAATTTGGTGGTTTTTTTCAAGGACTTTTTGTGGTTTTGAGGAGACTTGAAGAATTTTGAGGATTTTTTTTTTATATTTTGTGGAAACTTGTGGAGGTTTTGTGTGATTTTTGTGGGATTTTGTGGGATATTGAGGCGATTTAGGGATCTTGAGGGATTTTTCATGTATTTTGTGGGAATTTGTGGAGATTTGGTGGGATATTTTTCTAGAATTTGGTCGTGTTTTGTGAAGATTTTGGGAATTTTGTGGGATTTTTCTTGAATTTTGTTGGATATTGAGTAGATTTTGTGGAACTTTGAGGGACTTTTCTGGAATTTGGTGAGATTCTGTAGAGAACTGAAGAATTATCAGGGATTTTTCATGTATTCTGTGGGAATTTGTGGAGATTTGGTGGGATTTTTCTGGAATTTGGTAGAGTTTTGAGAAGATTTAGGGAATTTTGTGGGATTTTTCCTGGAATTTTGTTGGATATTGAGGAGATTTTGTGGGGTGTTTGTGGAACTTTGAGGGACTCTTCTGGAATTTGGTGAGATTCTGTAGAGAACTGACGAATTATCAGGGATTTTTCATGTATTCTGTGGGAATTTGTGGAGATTTGGTGGGATTTTTCTGGCATTTGGTAGAGTTTTGAGAAGATTTAGGGAATTCTGTAAGATTTTTCTGGGATTTTGTTGGGTATTGAGGACATTTTGTGGGATGTTTCTGGAATTTGGTGGGGCTTTTCAAGAATTTTGTGGTATTTTGAAAAGATTTAGGGAATTTTGTGGTGTTTTTTCTTGAATTTTTTGGGAAACTGTGCTGATTTTATGGAGCGTTTCTGGAATTTGGTCGAGTTTTCAGAAGATTTAGGGATTTTTGTGAGATTTTTGTGGGATGTTCTGGAAATTGGTGGAGATTTTGTGGGACATTCCTGTGAATTGGTAGGGTTTTGAAATGATTTAGGGAGTTTTGTGGGACTTCTCTGGAATTTTGTGGGTTTTTTCTGGAATTGTGTGGGATTCTGAGGATACTTGAAAATTTTGAGGAATTTGTTTTAGATTTTGTGGGAATTGTTGGAGATTCTGTGGGATTTTCCTGGAATTTGGTGGGCCTTTTCAAGGACTTTGTGTGGTTTTGAGGAGACTTGAAGAATTTTGAGGATTTTTTCTTAGATTTTGTACAAACCTGTGGAGGTTTTGTGTGATTTTTGTGGGATTTTGTGGGATATTGAGGCGATTTAGGGATCTTGAGGGATTTTTCATGTATTTTGTGGGAATTTGTGGAGATTTGGTGGGATATTTTTCTAGAATTTGGTCGTGTTTTGTGAAGATTTAGGGAATTTTGTGGGATTTTTCCTGGAATTTTGTTGGATACAGGGGAGATTTTGTGGGATGTTTGTGGAACTTTGAGGGACTCTTCTGGAATTTTGTGAGATTCTGTAGAGAACTGACGAATTATCAGGGATTTTTCATGTATTCTGTGGGAATTTGTGGAGATTTGGTGTGATATTTTTCTAGAATTTGGTCATGTTTTGACAAGGTTTAGGGAATTCTGTAAGATTTTTCTGGAATTTGGTGGGCCTTTTTGAAGGACTTTGTGTGGTTTTGAGGAGACTTGAAGAATTTTGAGGAATTTGTTTTAGATTTTGTGGGAATTTGTGTAGATTCTGTGGGATTTTTCTGGAATTTGGTGGGCCTTTTCAAGGACTTTGTGTGGTTTTGAGGAGACTTGAAGAATTTTGAGGATTTTTTTTTATATTTTGTGGAAACTTGTGGAGGTTTTGTGTGATTTTTGTGGGATTTTGTGGGATATTGAGGCGATTTAGGGATCTTGAGGGATTTTTCATGTATTTTGTGGGAATTTGTGGAGATTTGGTGGGATATTTTTCTAGAATTTGGTCGTGTTTTGTGAAGATTTAGGGAATTTTGTGGGATTTTTCTTGAATTTTGTTGGATATTGAGTAGATTTTGTGGAACTTTGAGGGACTTTTCTGGAATATGGTGAGATTCTGTAGAGAACTGAAGAATTATCAGGGATTTTTCATGTATTCTGTGGGAATTTGTGGAGATTTGGTGGGATTTTTCTGGAATTTGGTAGAGTTTTGAGAAGATTTAGGGAATTTTGTGGATTTTTCCTGGAATTTTGTTGGATATTGAGGAGATTTTGTGGGGTGTTTGTGGAACTTTGAGGGACTTTTCTGGAATTTGGTGAGATTTTGTAGAGAACTGAAGAATTATCAGGGATTTTTCATGTATTCTGTGGGAATTTGTGGAGATTTGGTGTGATATTTTTCTAGAATTTGGTCATGTTTTGAGAAGATTTAGGCAATTCTGTAAGATTTTTCTGGAATTTGGTGGGCCTTCTTGAAGGACTTTGTGTGGTTTTGAGGAGACTTGAAGAATTTTGAGGAATTTGTTTTAGATTTTGTGGGAATTTGTGTAGATTCTGTGGGATTTTCCTGGAATTTGGTGGGCCTTTTCAAGGACTTTGTGTGGTTTTGAGGAGACTTGAAGAATTTTGAGGATTTATTTTTATATTTTGTGGAAACTTGTGGAGGTTTTGTGTGATTTTTGTGGGATTTTGTGGGATATTGAGGCGATTTAGGGATCTTGAGGGATTTTTCATGTATTTTGTGGGAATTTGTGGAGATTTGGTGGGATATTTTTCTAGAATTTGGTCGTGTTTTGTGAAGATTTAGGGAATTTTGTGGGATTTTTCCTGGAATTTTATTGGATACTGGGGAGATTTTGTGGGATGTTTGTGGAACTTTGAGGGACTCTTCTGGAATTTTGTGAGATTCTGTAGAGAACTGATGAATTATCAGGGATTTTTCATGTATTCTGTGGGAATTTGTGGAGATTTGGTGGGATTTTTCTGGAATTTGGTAGAGTTTTGAGAAGATTTAGGGAATTTTGTGGGGTTTTTCCTGGAATTTTGTTGGATACTGGGGAGATTTTGTGGGATGCTTGTGGAACTTTGAGGGACTCTTCTGGAATTTTGTGAGATTCTGTAGAGAACTGAAGATTTATCAGGGATTTTTCATGTATTCTGTGGGAATTTGTGGAGATTTGGTGGGATTTTTGTGGATTTTGGCCGTCTTTTGAGAAGATTTTGGGAATTTTGTGGGATTTTTCCTGGAATTTTGTTGGATACTGGGGAGATTTTGTGGGATGTTTGTGGAACTTTGAGGGACTCTTCTGGAATTTGGTGAGATTCTGTAGAGAACTGAAGAATTATCAGGGATTTTTCATGTATTCTGTGGGTATTTGTGGAGATTTGGTGTGATATTTTTCTAGAATTTGGTCATGTTTTGAGAAGATTTAGGGAATTTTGTGTGATTTTTCTGGGATTTTGTTGGGTATTTAGGACATTTTGTGGGATGTTTCTGGAATTTGGTGGGGCTTTTCAAGAATTTTGTGGTATTTTGAAAAGATTTAGGGAATTTTGTGGTGTTTTTTCTTGAATTTTGAGGGAAACTGTGCTGATTTTATGGAGCATTTCTGGAATTTGGTCGAGTTTTCAGAAGAATTAGGGATTTTTGTGAGATTTTTGTGGGATGTTCTGGGAATTGGTGGAGATTTTGTGGGACATTCCTGTGAATTGGTAGGGTTTTGAAATGATTTAGGGAGTTTTGTGGGACTTCTCTGGAATTTTGTGGGTTTTTTTCTGGAATTGTGTGGGATTCTGAGGAGACTTGAAGAATTTTGAGGAATTTGTTTTAGATTTTTGGGAATTTGTGTAGATTCTGTGGGATTTTTCTGGAATTTGGTGGTTTTTTTCAAGGACTTTGTGTGGTTTTGAGGAGACTTGAAGAATTTTGAGGTTTTTTTTTTATATTTTGTGGAAACTTGTGGAGGTTTTGTGTGATTTTTGTGGGATTTTGTGGGATATTGAGGCGATTTAGGGATCTTGAGGGATTTTTCATGTATTTTGTGGGAATTTGTGGAGATTTGGTGGGATATTTTTCTAGAATTTGGTCGTGTTTTGAGAAGATTTAGGGAATTTTGTGGGATTTTTCCTGGAATTTTGTTGGATACTGGGGAGATTTTGTGGAATGTTTGTGGAACTTTGAGGGACTTTTCTGGAATTTGGTGAGATTCTGTAGAGAACTGACGAATTATCAGATATTTTTCATGTATTCTGTGGGAATTTGTGGAGATTTGGTGGGATATTTTTCTAGAATTTGGTCGTGTTTTGTGAAGATTTTGGGAATTTTGTGGGATTTTTCTTGAATTTTGTTGGATATTGAGTAGATTTTGTGGAACTTTGAGGGACTTTTCTGGAATTTGGTGAGATTCTGTAGAGAACTGAAGAATTATCAGGGATTTTTCATGTATTCTGTGGGAATTTGTGGAGATTTGGTGGGATTTTTCTGGAATTTGGTAGAGTTTTGAGAAGATTTAGGGAATTTTGTGGGATTTTTCCTGGAATTTTGTTGGATATTGAGGAGATTTTGTGGGGTGTTTGTGAAACTTTGAGGGACTCTTCTGGAATTTGGTGAGATTCTGTAGAGAACTGACGAATTATCAGGGATTTTTCATGTATTCTGTGGGAATTTGTGGAGATTTGGTGGGATTTTTCTGGCATTTGGTAGAGTTTTGAGAAGATTTAGGGAATTCTGTAAGATTTTTCTGGGATTTTGTTGGGTATTGAGGACATTTTGTGGGATGTTTCTGGAATTTGGTGGGGCTTTTCAAGAATTTTGTGGTATTTTGAAAAGATTTAGGGAATTTTGTGGTGTTTTTTCTTGAATTTTTTGGGAAACTGTGCTGATTTTATGGAGCGTTTCTGGAATTTGGTCGAGTTTTCAGAAGATTTAGGGATTTTTGTGAGATTTTTGTGGGATGTTCTGGAAATTGGTGGAGATTTTGTGGGACATTCCTGTGAATTGGTAGGGTTTTGAAATGATTTAGGGAGTTTTGTGGGACTTCTCTGGAATTTTGTGGGTTTTTTCTGGAATTGTGTGGGATTCTGAGGATACTTGAAAATTTTGAGGAATTTGTTTTAGATTTTGTGGGAATTGTTGGAGATTCTGTGGGATTTTCCTGGAATTTGGTGGGCCTTTTCAAGGACTTTGTGTGGTTTTGAGGAGACTTGAAGAATTTTGAGGAATTTTTCTTAGATTTTGAGGAAACTTGTGGAGGTTTTGTGTGATTTTTGTGGGATTTTGTGGGATATTGAGGCGATTTAGGGATCTTGAGTGATTTTTCATGTATTTTGTGGGAATTTGTGGAGATTTGGTGGGATATTTTTCTAGAATTTGGTCGTGTTTTGAGAAGATTTAGGGAATTTGGTGGGATTTTTCCTGGAATTTTGTTGGATACTGGGGAGATTTTGTGGGATGTTTGTGGAACTTTGAGGGACTCTTCTGGAATTTGGTGAGATTCTGTAGAGAACTGACGAATTATCAGGGATTTTTCATGTATTCTGTGGGAATTTGTGGAGATTTGGTGGGATTTTTGTGGATTTTGGCCGTGTTTTGAGAAGATTTAGGGAATTTTGTGTGATTTTTCTGGGATTTTGTTGGATACTGTGCTGATTTTATGGGGCGTTTCTGGAATTTGGTCAAGTTTTCAGAAGATTTAGGAAATTTTGTGGGATTTTTCTGGGATTTTGTTGGGTATTGAGGACATTTTGTGGGATGTTTCTGGAATTTGGTGGGGCTTTTCAAGAATTTTGTGGTATTTTGAAAAGATTTTGGGAATTTTGTGGTGTTTTTTCTTGAATTTTTTGGGAAACTGTGCTGATTTTATGGGGCGTTTCTGGAATTTGTTCGAGTTTTCAGAAGATTTAGGGATTTTTGTGAGATTTTTGTGGGATGTTCTGGGAATTGGTGGAGATTTTGTGGGACTTTCCTGTGAATTGGTAGGGTTTTGAAATGATTTAGGGAGTTTTGTGGGACTTCTCTGGAATTTTGTGGGTTTTTTTCTGGAATTGTGTGGGATTCTGAGGAGACTTGAAGAATTTTGAGGAATTTGTTTTAGATTTTTGGGAATTTGTGTAGATTCTGTGGGATTTTTCTGGAATTTGGTGGTTTTTTTCAAGGACTTTGTGTGGTTTTGAGGAGACTTGAAGAATTTTGAGGTTTTTTTTTTATATTTTGTGGAAACTTGTGGAGGTTTTGTGTGATTTTTGTGGGATTTTGTGGGATATTGAGGCGATTTAGGGATCTTGAGTGATTTTTCATGTATTTTGTGGGAATTTGTGGAGATTTGGAGGGATATTTTTCTAGAATTTGGTCGTGTTTTGAGAAGATTTGGGGAATTTTGTGGGATTTTTCCTGGAATTTTGTTGGATACTGGGGAGATTTTGTGGGATGTTTGTGGAACTTTGAGGGACTTTTCTGGAATTTGGTGAGATTCTGTAGAGAACTGACGAATTATCAGATATTTTTCATGTATTCTGTGGGAATTTGTGGAGATTTGGTGTGATTTTTGTGGATTTTGCCGTGTTTTAAGAAGATTTAGGGAATTTTGTGGGATTTTTCCTGGAATTTTGTTGGATTCTGGGGAGATTTTGTGGGATGTTTGTGGAACTTTGAGGGACTTTTCTGGAATTTGGTGAGATTTTGTAGAGAACTGAAGAATTATCAGGGATTTTTCATGTATTCTGTGGGAATTTGTGGAGATTTGGTGTGATATTTTTCTAGAATTTGGTCATGTTTTGACAAGGTTTAGGGAATTCTGTAAGATTTTTCTGGAATTTGGTGGGCCTTTTTGAAGGACTTTGTGTGGTTTTGAGGAGACTTGAAGAATTTTGAGAATTTTTTTTTATATTTTGTGGAAACGTGTGGAGGTTTTGTGTGATTTTTGTGGGATTTTGTGGGATATTGAGGCGATTTAGGGATCTTGAGTGATTTTTCATGTATTTTGTGGGAATTTGTGGAGATTTGGTGGGATATTTTTCTAGAATTTGGTCGTGTTTTGAGAAGATTTAGGGAATTTGGTGGGATTTTTCCTGGAATTTTATTGGATACTGGGGAGATTTTGTGGGATGTTTGTGGAACTTTGAGGGACTCTTCTGGAATTTGGTGAGATTCTGTAGAGAACTGACGAATTATCAGGGATTTTTCATGTATTCTGTGGGAATTTGTGGAGATTTGGTGGGATTTTTGTGGATTTTGGCCGTGTTTTGAGAAGATTTAGGGAATTTTGTGTGATTTTTCTGGGATTTTGTTGGATACTGTGCTGATTTTATGGGGCGTTTCTGGAATTTCGTCAAGTTTTCAGAAGATTTAGGGAATTTTGTGTGATTTTTCTGGGATTTTGTTGGGTATTGAGGACATTTTGTGGGATGTTTCTGGAATTTGGTGGGGCTTTTCAAGAATTTTGTGGTATTTTGAAAAGATTTTGGGAATTTTGTGGTGTTTTTTCTTGAATTTTTTGGGAAACTGTGCTGATTTTATGGGGCGTTTCTGGAATTTGGTCGAGTTTTCAGAAGATTTAGGGATTTTTGTGAGATTTTTGTGGGATGTTCTGGGAATTGGTGGAGATTTTGTGGGACATTCCTGTGAATTGGTAGGGTTTTGAAATGATTTAGGGAGTTTTGTGGGACTTCTCTGGAATTTTGTGGGTTTTTTCTGGAATTGTGTGGGATTCTGAGGAGACTTGAAGAATTTTGAGGAATTTGTTTTAGATTTTGTGGGAATTTGTGTAGATTCTGTGGGATTTTTCTGGAATTTGGTGGTTTTTTTCAAGGACTTTGTGTGGTTTTGAGGAGACTTGAAGAATTTTGAGGATTTTTTTTTTATATTTTGTGGAAACTTGTGGAGGTTTTGTGTGATTTTTGTGGGATTTTGTGGGATATTGAGGCGATTTAGGGATCTTGAGGGATTTTTCATGTATTTTGTGGGAATTTGTGGAGATTTGGTGGGATATTTTTCTAGAATTTGGTCGTGTTTTGTGAAGATTTTGGGAATTTTGTGGGATTTTTCTTGAATTTTGTTGGATATTGAGTAGATTTTGTGGAACTTTGAGGGACTTTTCTGGAATTTGGTGAGATTCTGTAGAGAACTGAAGAATTATCAGGGATTTTTCATGTATTCTGTGGGAATTTGTGGAGATTTGGTGGGATTTTTCTGGAATTTGGTAGAGTTTTGAGAAGATTTAGGGAATTTTGTGGGATTTTTCCTGGAATTTTGTTGGATATTGAGGAGATTTTGTGGGGTGTTTGTGGAACTTGGAGGGACTCTTCTGGAATTTGGTGAGATTCTGTAGAGAACTGACGAATTATCAGGGATTTTTCATGTATTCTGTGGGAATTTGTGGAGATTTGGTGGGATTTTTCTGGCATTTGGTAGAGTTTTGAGAAGATTTAGGGAATTCTGTAAGATTTTTCTGGGATTTTGTTGGGTATTGAGGACATTTTGTGGGATGTTTCTGGAATTTGGTGGGGCTTTTCAAGAATTTTGTGGTATTTTGAAAAGATTTAGGGAATTTTGTGGTGTTTTTTCTTGAATTTTTTGGGAAACTGTGCTGATTTTATGGAGCGTTTCTGGAATTTGGTCGAGTTTTCAGAAGATTTAGGGATTTTTGTGAGATTTTTGTGGGATGTTCTGGAAATTGGTGGAGATTTTGTGGGACATTCCTGTGAATTGGTAGGGTTTTGAAATGATTTAGGGAGTTTTGTGGGACTTCTCTGGAATTTTGTGGGTTTTTTCTGGAATTGTGTGGGATTCTGAGGATACTTGAAAATTTTGAGGAATTTGTTTTAGATTTTGTGGGAATTGTTGGAGATTCTGTGGGATTTTCCTGGAATTTGGTGGGCCTTTTCAAGGACTTTGTGTGGTTTTGAGGAGACTTGAAGAATTTTGAGGATTTTTTCTTAGATTTTGTACAAACCTGTGGAGGTTTTGTGTGATTTTTGTGGGATTTTGTGGGATATTGAGGCGATTTAGGGATCTTGAGTGATTTTTCATGTATTTTGTGGGAATTTGTGGAGATTTGGTGGGATATTTTTCTAGAATTTGGTCGTGTTTTGTGAAGATTTAGGGAATTTTGTGGGATTTTTCCTGGAATTTTGTTGGATACTGGGGAGATTTTGTGGGATGCTTGTGGAACTTGGAGGGACTTTTCTGGAATTTTGTGAGATTCTGTAGAGAACTGACGAATTATCAGGGATTTTTCATGTATTCTGTGGGAATTTGTGGAGATTCGGTGGGATATTTTTCTAGAATTTGGTCGTGTTTTGAGAAGATTTAGGGAATTTGGTGGGATTTTTCCTGGAATTTTATTGGATACTGGGGAGATTTTGTGGGATGTTTGTGGAACTTTGAGGGACTCTTCTGGAATTTTGTGAGATTCTGTAGAGAACTGACGAATTATCAGGGATTTTTCATGTATTCTGTGGGAATTTGTGGAGATTCGGTGGGATATTTTTCTAGAATTTGGTCATGTTTTGACAAGGTTTAGGGAATTCTGTAAGATTTTTCTGGAATTTGGTGGGCCTTTTTGAAGGACTTTGTGTGGTTTTGAGGAGACTTGAAGAATTTTGAGGAATTTGTTTTAGATTTTGTGGGAATTTGTGTAGATTCTGTGGGATTTTTCTGGAATTTGGTGGGCCTTTTCAAGGACTTTGTGTGGTTTTGAGGAGACTTGAAGAATTTTGAGGATTTTTTTTTATATTTTGTGGAAACTTGTGGAGGTTTTGTGTGATTTTTGTGGGATTTTGTGGGATATTGAGGCGATTTAGGGATCTTGAGGGATTTTTCATGTATTTTGTGGGAATTTGTGGAGATTTGGTGGGATATTTTTCTAGAATTTGGTCGTGTTTTGTGAAGATTTAGGGAATTTTGTGGGATTTTTCTTGAATTTTGTTGGATATTGAGTAGATTTTGTGGAACTTTGAGGGACTTTTCTGGAATATGGTGAGATTCTGTAGAGAACTGAAGAATTATCAGAGATTTTTCATGTATTCTGTGGGAATTTGTGGAGATTTGGTGGGATTTTTCTGGCATTTGGTAGAGTTTTGAGAAGATTTAGGGAATTTTGTGGATTTTTCCTGGAATTTTGTTGGATATTGAGGAGATTTTGTGGGGTGTTTGTGGAACTTTGAGGGACTTTTCTGGAATTTGGTGAGATTTTGTAGAGAACTGAAGAATTATCAGGGATTTTTCATGTATTCTGTGGGAATTTGTGGAGATTTGGTGTGATATTTTTCTAGAATTTGGTCATGTTTTGAGAAGATTTAGGGAATTCTGTAAGATTTTTCTGGAATTTGGTGGGCCTTCTTGAAGGACTTTGTGTGGTTTTGAGGAGACTTGAAGAATTTTGAGGAATTTGTTTTAGATTTTGTGGGAATTTGTGTAGATTCTGTGGGATTTTCCTGGAATTTGGTGGGCCTTTTCAAGGACTTTGTGTGGTTTTGAGGAGACTTGAAGAATTTTGAGGATTTATTTTTATATTTTGTGGAAACTTGTGGAGGTTTTGTGTGATTCTTGTGGGATTTTGTGGGATATTGAGGCGATTTAGGGATCTTGAGGGATTTTTCATGTATTTTGTGGGAATTTGTGGAGATTTGGTGGGATATTTTTCTAGAATTTGGTCGTGTTTTGTGAAGATTTAGGGAATTTTGTGGGATTTTTCCTGGAATTTTATTGGATACTGGGGAGATTTTGTGGGATGTTTGTGGAACTTTGAGGGACTCTTCTGGAATTTTGTGAGATTCTGTAGAGAACTGATGAATTATCAGGGATTTTTCATGTATTCTGTGGGAATTTGTGGAGATTTGGTGGGATTTTTCTGGAATTTGGTAGAGTTTTGAGAAGATTTAGGGAATTTTGTGGGGTTTTTCCTGGAATTTTGTTGGATACTGGGGAGATTTTGTGGGATGCTTGTGGAACTTTGAGGGACTTTTCTGGAATTTGGTGAGATTCTGTAGAGAACTGAAGAATTATCAGGGATTTTTCATGTATTCTGTGGGAATTTGTGGAGATTTGGTGGGATTTTTCTGGAATTTGGTAGAGTTTTGAGAAGATTTAGGGAATTTTGTGGGATTTTTCCTGGAATTTTGTTGGATATTGAGGAGATTTTGTGGGGTGTTTGTGGAACTTGGAGGGACTCTTCTGGAATTTGGTGAGATTCTGTAGAGAACTGACGAATTATCAGGGATTTTTCATGTATTCTGTGGGAATTTGTGGAGATTTGGTGGGATTTTTCTGGCATTTGGTAGAGTTTTGAGAAGATTTAGGGAATTCTGTAAGATTTTTCTGGGATTTTGTTGGGTATTGAGGACATTTTGTGGGATGTTTCTGGAATTTGGTGGGGCTTTTCAAGAATTTTGTGGTATTTTGAAAAGATTTAGGGAATTTTGTGGTGTTTTTTCTTGAATTTTTTGGGAAACTGTGCTGATTTTATGGAGCGTTTCTGGAATTTGGTCGAGTTTTCAGAAGATTTAGGGATTTTTGTGAGATTTTTGTGGGATGTTCTGGAAATTGGTGGAGATTTTGTGGGACATTCCTGTGAATTGGTAGGGTTTTGAAATGATTTAGGGAGTTTTGTGGGACTTCTCTGGAATTTTGTGGGTTTTTTCTGGAATTGTGTGGGATTCTGAGGATACTTGAAAATTTTGAGGAATTTGTTTTAGATTTTGTGGGAATTGTTGGAGATTCTGTGGGATTTTCCTGGAATTTGGTGGGCCTTTTCAAGGACTTTGTGTGGTTTTGAGGAGACTTGAAGAATTTTGAGGATTTTTTCTTAGATTTTGTACAAACCTGTGGAGGTTTTGTGTGATTTTTGTGGGATTTTGTGGGATATTGAGGCGATTTAGGGATCTTGAGTGATTTTTCATGTATTTTGTGGGAATTTGTGGAGATTTGGTGGGATATTTTTCTAGAATTTGGTCGTGTTTTGTGAAGATTTAGGGAATTTTGTGGGATTTTTCCTGGAATTTTGTTGGATACTGGGGAGATTTTGTGGGATGCTTGTGGAACTTGGAGGGACTTTTCTGGAATTTTGTGAGATTCTGTAGAGAACTGACGAATTATCAGGGATTTTTCATGTATTCTGTGGGAATTTGTGGAGATTCGGTGGGATATTTTTCTAGAATTTGGTCGTGTTTTGAGAAGATTTAGGGAATTTGGTGGGATTTTTCCTGGAATTTTATTGGATACTGGGGAGATTTTGTGGGATGTTTGTGGAACTTTGAGGGACTCTTCTGGAATTTTGTGAGATTCTGTAGAGAACTGACGAATTATCAGGGATTTTTCATGTATTCTGTGGGAATTTGTGGAGATTCGGTGGGATATTTTTCTAGAATTTGGTCATGTTTTGACAAGGTTTAGGGAATTCTGTAAGATTTTTCTGGAATTTGGTGGGCCTTTTTGAAGGACTTTGTGTGGTTTTGAGGAGACTTGAAGAATTTTGAGGAATTTGTTTTAGATTTTGTGGGAATTTGTGTAGATTCTGTGGGATTTTTCTGGAATTTGGTGGGCCTTTTCAAGGACTTTGTGTGGTTTTGAGGAGACTTGAAGAATTTTGAGGATTTTTTTTTATATTTTGTGGAAACTTGTGGAGGTTTTGTGTGATTTTTGTGGGATTTTGTGGGATATTGAGGCGATTTAGGGATCTTGAGGGATTTTTCATGTATTTTGTGGGAATTTGTGGAGATTTGGTGGGATATTTTTCTAGAATTTGGTCGTGTTTTGTGAAGATTTAGGGAATTTTGTGGGATTTTTCTTGAATTTTGTTGGATATTGAGTAGATTTTGTGGAACTTTGAGGGACTTTTCTGGAATATGGTGAGATTCTGTAGAGAACTGAAGAATTATCAGAGATTTTTCATGTATTCTGTGGGAATTTGTGGAGATTTGGTGGGATTTTTCTGGCATTTGGTAGAGTTTTGAGAAGATTTAGGGAATTTTGTGGATTTTTCCTGGAATTTTGTTGGATATTGAGGAGATTTTGTGGGGTGTTTGTGGAACTTTGAGGGACTTTTCTGGAATTTGGTGAGATTTTGTAGAGAACTGAAGAATTATCAGGGATTTTTCATGTATTCTGTGGGAATTTGTGGAGATTTGGTGTGATATTTTTCTAGAATTTGGTCATGTTTTGAGAAGATTTAGGGAATTCTGTAAGATTTTTCTGGAATTTGGTGGGCCTTCTTGAAGGACTTTGTGTGGTTTTGAGGAGACTTGAAGAATTTTGAGGAATTTGTTTTAGATTTTGTGGGAATTTGTGTAGATTCTGTGGGATTTTCCTGGAATTTGGTGGGCCTTTTCAAGGACTTTGTGTGGTTTTGAGGAGACTTGAAGAATTTTGAGGATTTATTTTTATATTTTGTGGAAACTTGTGGAGGTTTTGTGTGATTCTTGTGGGATTTTGTGGGATATTGAGGCGATTTAGGGATCTTGAGGGATTTTTCATGTATTTTGTGGGAATTTGTGGAGATTTGGTGGGATATTTTTCTAGAATTTGGTCGTGTTTTGTGAAGATTTAGGGAATTTTGTGGGATTTTTCCTGGAATTTTATTGGATACTGGGGAGATTTTGTGGGATGTTTGTGGAACTTTGAGGGACTCTTCTGGAATTTTGTGAGATTCTGTAGAGAACTGATGAATTATCAGGGATTTTTCATGTATTCTGTGGGAATTTGTGGAGATTTGGTGGGATTTTTCTGGAATTTGGTAGAGTTTTGAGAAGATTTAGGGAATTTTGTGGGGTTTTTCCTGGAATTTTGTTGGATACTGGGGAGATTTTGTGGGATGCTTGTGGAACTTTGAGGGACTCTTCTGGAATTTTGTGAGATTCTGTAGAGAACTGAAGATTTATCAGGGATTTTTCATGTATTCTGTGGGAATTTGTGGAGATTTGGTGGGATTTTTGTGGATTTTGGCCGTCTTTTGAGAAGATTTAGGGAATTTTGTGGGATTTTTCCTGGAATTTTGTTGGATACTGGGGAGATTTTGTGGGATGTTTGTGGAACTTTGAGGGACTCTTCTGGAATTTGGTGAGATTCTGTAGAGAACTGAAGAATTATCAGGGATTTTTCATGTATTCTGTGGGTATTTGTGGAGATTTGGTGTGATATTTTTCTAGAATTTGGTCATGTTTTGAGAAGATTTAGGGAATTTTGTGTGATTTTTCTGGGATTTTGTTGGGTATTTAGGACATTTTGTGGGATGTTTCTGGAATTTGGTGGGGCTTTTCAAGAATTTTGTGGTATTTTGAAAAGATTTAGGGAATTTTGTGGTGTTTTTTCTTGAATTTTGAGGGAAACTGTGCTGATTTTATGGAGCATTTCTGGAATTTGGTCGAGTTTTCAGAAGATTTAGGGATTTTTGTGAGATTTTTGTGGGATGTTCTGGGAATTGGTGGAGATTTTGTGGGACATTCCTGTGAATTGGTAGGGTTTTGAAATGATT
This sequence comes from Cyanistes caeruleus, assembly GCF_971803275.1. Lineage (NCBI taxonomy): Eukaryota > Metazoa > Chordata > Aves > Passeriformes > Paridae > Cyanistes > Cyanistes caeruleus. The sequence goes on along the minus strand of NC_141702.1, from coordinate 87,845,939 downwards.
TAGGGAGTTTTGTGGGACTTCTCTGGAATTTTGTGGGTTTTTTCTGGAATTGTGTGGGATTCTGAGGAGAGTTGAAGAATTTTGAGGAATTTGTTTTAGATTTTGTGGGAATTTGTGGAGATTCTGTGGGATTTTCCTGGAATTTGGTGGGCCTTTTCAAGGACTTTGTGTGGTTTTGAGGAGACTTGAAAAATTTTCAGGAATTTTTTTTATATTTTGTGGAAACTTGTGGAGGTTTTGTGTGATTTTTGTGGGATTTTGTGGGATATTGAGGCGATTTAGGGATCTTGAGTGATTTTTCATGTATTTTGTGGGAATTTGTGGAGATTTGGTGGGATATTTTTCTAGAATTTGGTCGTGTTTTGTGAAGATTTAGGGAATTTTGTGGGATTTTTCCTGGAATTTTATTGGATACTGGGGAGATTTTGTGGGATGTTTGTGGAACTTTGAGGGACTCTTCTGGAATTTGGTGAGATTCTGTAGAGAACTGACGAATTATCAGGGATTTTTCATGTATTCTGTGGGAATTTGTGGAGATTTGGTGGGATTTTTGTGGATTTTGGCCGTGTTTTGGGAAGATTTAGGGAATTTTGTGTGATTTTTCTGGGATTTTGTTGGATACTGTGCTGATTTTATGGGGCGTTTCTGGAATTTGGTCAAGTTTTCAGAAGATTTAGGGAATTTTGTGGGATTTTTCTGGGATTTTGTTGGGTATTGAGGACATTTTGTGGGATGTTTCTGGAATTTGGTGGGGCTTTTCAAGAATTTTGTGGTATTTTGAAAAGATTTTGGGAATTTTGTGGTGTTTTTTCTTGAATTTTTTGGGAAACTGTGCTGATTTTATGGGGCGTTTCTGGAATTTGTTCGAGTTTTCAGAAGATTTAGGGATTTTTGTGAGATTTTTGTGGGATGTTCTGGGAATTGGTAGAGATTTTGTGGGACTTTCCTGTGAATTGGTAGGGTTTTGAAATGATTTAGGGAGTTTTGTGGGACTTCTCTGGAATTTTGTGGGTTTTTTTCTGGAATTGTGTGGGATTCTGAGGAGACTTGAAGAATTTTGAGGAATTTGTTTTAGATTTTTGGGAATTTGTGTAGATTCTGTGGGATTTTTCTGGAATTTGGTGGTTTTTTTCAAGGACTTTGTGTGGTTTTGAGGAGACTTGAAGAATTTTGAGGTTTTTTTTTTATATTTTGTGGAAACTTGTGGAGGTTTTGTGTGATTTTTGTGGGATTTTGTGGGATATTGAGGCGATTTAGGGATCTTGAGGGATTTTTCATGTATTTTGTGGGAATTTGTGGAGATTTGGTGGGATATTTTTCTAGAATTTGGTCGTGTTTTGAGAAGATTTAGGGAATTTTGTGGGATTTTTCCTGGAATTTTGTTGGATACTGGGGAGATTTTGTGGAATGTTTGTGGAACTTTGAGGGACTTTTCTGGAATTTGGTGAGATTCTGTAGAGAACTGACGAATTATCAGATATTTTTCATGTATTCTGTGGGAATTTGTGGAGATTTGGTGTGATTTTTGTGGATTTTGCTGTGTTTTAAGAAGATTTAGGGAATTTTGTGGGATTTTTCCTGGAATTTTGTTGGAATCTGGGGAGATTTTGTGGGATGTTTGTGGAACTTTGAGGGACTTTTCTGGAATTTGGTGAGATTTTGTAGAGAACTGAAGAATTATCAGGGATTTTTCATGTATTCTGTGGGAATTTGTGGAGATTCGGTGGGATATTTTTCTAGAATTTGGTCATGTTTTGACAAGGTTTAGGGAATTCTGTAAGATTTTTCTGGAATTTGGTGGGCCTTTTTGAAGGACTTTGTGTGGTTTTGAGAAGACTTGAAGAATTTTGAGGAATTTGTTTTAGATTTTGTGGGAATTTGTGGAGATTCTGTGGGATTTTTCTGGAATTTGGTGGGCCTTTTTGAAGGACTTTGTGTGGTTTTGAGGAGACTTGAAGAATTTTGAGAATTTTTTTTTATATTTTGTGGAAACGTGTGGAGGTTTTGTGTGATTTTTGTGGGATTTTGTGGGATATTGAGGCGATTTAGGGATCTTGAGTGATTTTTCATGTATTTTGTGGGAATTTGTGGAGATTTGGTGGGATATTTTTCTAGAATTTGGTCGTGTTTTGAGAAGATTTAGGGAATTTGGTGGGATTTTTCCTGGAATTTTATTGGATACTGGGGAGATTTTGTGGGATGTTTGTGGAACTTTGAGGGACTCTTCTGGAATTTGGTGAGATTCTGTAGAGAACTGACGAATTATCAGGGATTTTTCATGTATTCTGTGGGAATTTGTGGAGATTTGGTGGGATTTTTGTGGATTTTGGCCGTGTTTTGAGAAGATTTAGGGAATTTTGTGTGATTTTTCTGTGATTTTGTTGGATACTGTGCTGATTTTATGGGGCGTTTCTGGAATTTGGTCAAGTTTTCAGAAGATTTAGGGAATTTTGTGTGATTTTTCTGGGATTTTGTTGGGTATTGAGGACATTTTGTGGGATGTTTCTGGAATTTGGTGGGGCTTTTCAAGAATTTTGTGGTATTTTGAAAAGATTTTGGGAATTTTTTTGGTGTTTTTTCTTGAATTTTGAGGGAAACTGTGCTGATTTTATGGGGCGTTTCTGGAATTTGGTCGAGTTTTCAGAAGATTTAGGGATTTTTGTGAGATTTTTGTGGGATGTTCTGGGAATTGGTGGAGATTTTTTGGGACATTCCTGTGAATTGGTAGGGTTTTGAAATGATTTAGGGAGTTTTGTGGGACTTCTCTGGAATTTTGTGGGTTTTTTCTGGAATTGTGTGGGATTCTGAGGAGACTTGAAGAATTTTGAGGAATTTGTTTTAGATTTTGTGGGAATTTGTGTAGATTCTGTGGGATTTTTCTGGAATTTGGTGGTTTTTTTCAAGGACTTTGTGTGGTTTTGAGGAGACTTGAAGAATTTTGAGGATTTTTTTTTTATATTTTGTGGAAACTTGTGGAGGTTTTGTGTGATTTTTGTGGGATTTTGTGGGATATTGAGGCGATTTAGGGATCTTGAGGGATTTTTCATGTATTTTGTGGGAATTTGTGGAGATTTGGTGGGATATTTTTCTAGAATTTGGTCGTGTTTTGTGAAGATTTTGGGAATTTTGTGGGATTTTTCTTGAATTTTGTTGGATATTGAGTAGATTTTGTGGAACTTTGAGGGACTTTTCTGGAATTTGGTGAGATTCTGTAGAGAACTGAAGAATTATCAGGGATTTTTCATGTATTCTGTGGGAATTTGTGGAGATTTGGTGGGATTTTTCTGGAATTTGGTAGAGTTTTGAGAAGATTTAGGGAATTTTGTGGGATTTTTCCTGGAATTTTGTTGGATATTGAGGAGATTTTGTGGGGTGTTTGTGGAACTTTGAGGGACTCTTCTGGAATTAGGTGAGATTCTGTAGAGAACTGACGAATTATCAGGGATTTTTCATGTATTCTGTGGGAATTTGTGGAGATTTGGTGGGATTTTTCTGGCATTTGGTAGAGTTTTGAGAAGATTTAGGGAATTCTGTAAGATTTTTCTGGGATTTTGTTGGGTATTGAGGACATTTTGTGGGATGTTTCTGGAATTTGGTGGGGCTTTTCAAGAATTTTGTGGTATTTTGAAAAGATTTTGGGAATTTTGTGGTGTTTTTTCTTGAATTTTTTGGGAAACTGTGCTGATTTTATGGAGCGTTTCTGGAATTTGTTCGAGTTTTCAGAAGATTTAGGGATTTTTGTGAGATTTTTGTGGGATGTTCTGGAAATTGGTGGAGATTTTGTGGGACATTCCTGTGAATTGGTAGGGTTTTGAAATGATTTAGGGAGTTTTGTGGGACTTCTCTGGAATTTTGTGGGTTTTTTTCTGGAATTGTGTGGGATTCTGAGGAGACTTGAAGAATTTTGAGGAATTTGTTTTAGATTTTTGGGAATTTGTGTAGATTCTGTGGGATTTTTCTGGAATTTGGTGGTTTTTTTCAAGGACTTTGTGTGGTTTTGAGGAGACTTGAAGAATTTTGAGGTTTTTTTTTTATATTTTGTGGAAACTTGTGGAGGTTTTGTGTGATTTTTGTGGGATTTTGTGGGATATTGAGGCGATTTAGGGATCTTGAGGGATTTTTCATGTATTTTGTGGGAATTTGTGGAGATTTGGTGGGATATTTTTCTAGAATTTGGTCGTGTTTTGAGAAGATTTAGGGAATTTTGTGGGATTTTTCCTGGAATTTTGTTGGATACTGGGGAGATTTTGTGGAATGTTTGTGGAACTTTGAGGGACTTTTCTGGAATTTGGTGAGATTCTGTAGAGAACTGACGAATTATCAGATATTTTTCATGTATTCTGTGGGAATTTGTGGAGATTTGGTGGGATATTTTTCTGGAATTTGGTCGTGTTTTGTGAAGATTTTGGGAATTTTGTGGGATTTTTCTTGAATTTTGTTGGATATTGAGTAGATTTTGTGGAACTTTGAGGGACTTTTCTGGAATTTGGTGAGATTCTGTAGAGAACTGAAGAATTATCAGGGATTTTTCATGTATTCTGTGGGAATTTGTGGAGATTTGGTGGGATTTTTCTGGAATTTGGTAGAGTTTTGAGAAGATTTAGGGAATTTTGTGGGATTTTTCCTGGAATTTTGTTGGATATTGAGGAGATTTTGTGGGGTGTTTGTGGAACTTTGAGGGACTCTTCTGGAATTTGGTGAGATTCTGTAGAGAACTGACGAATTATCAGGGATTTTTCATGTATTCTGTGGGAATTTGTGGAGATTTGGTGGGATTTTTCTGGCATTTGGTAGAGTTTTGAGAAGATTTAGGGAATTCTGTAAGATTTTTCTGGGATTTTGTTGGGTATTGAGGACATTTTGTGGGATGTTTCTGGAATTTGGTGGGGCTTTTCAAGAATTTTGTGGTATTTTGAAAAGATTTAGGGAATTTTGTGGTGTTTTTTCTTGAATTTTTTGGGAAACTGTGCTGATTTTATGGAGCGTTTCTGGAATTTGGTCGAGTTTTCAGAAGATTTAGGGATTTTTGTGAGATTTTTGTGGGATGTTCTGGAAATTGGTGGAGATTTTGTGGGACATTCCTGTGAATTGGTAGGGTTTTGAAATGATTTAGGGAGTTTTGTGGGACTTCTCTGGAATTTTGTGGGTTTTTTCTGGAATTGTGTGGGATTCTGAGGATACTTGAAAATTTTGAGGAATTTGTTTTAGATTTTGTGGGAATTGTTGGAGATTCTGTGGGATTTTCCTGGAATTTGGTGGGCCTTTTCAAGGACTTTGTGTGGTTTTGAGGAGACTTGAAGAATTTTGAGGATTTTTTCTTAGATTTTGTACAAACCTGTGGAGGTTTTGTGTGATTTTTGTGGGATTTTGTGGGATATTGAGGCGATTTAGGGATCTTGAGTGATTTTTCATGTATTTTGTGGGAATTTGTGGAGATTTGGTGGGATATTTTTCTAGAATTTGGTCGTGTTTTGTGAAGATTTAGGGAATTTTGTGGGATTTTTCCTGGAATTTTGTTGGATACTGGGGAGATTTTGTGGGATGCTTGTGGAACTTGGAGGGACTTTTCTGGAATTTTGTGAGATTCTGTAGAGAACTGACGAATTATCAGGGATTTTTCATGTATTCTGTGGGAATTTGTGGAGATTCGGTGGGATATTTTTCTAGAATTTGGTCGTGTTTTGAGAAGATTTAGGGAATTTGGTGGGATTTTTCCTGGAATTTTATTGGATACTGGGGAGATTTTGTGGGATGTTTGTGGAACTTTGAGGGACTCTTCTGGAATTTTGTGAGATTCTGTAGAGAACTGATGAATTATCAGGGATTTTTCATGTATTCTGTGGGAATTTGTGGAGATTTGGTGGGATTTTTCTGGAATTTGGTAGAGTTTTGAGAAGATTTAGGGAATTTTGTGGGGTTTTTCCTGGAATTTTGTTGGATACTGGGGAGATTTTGTGGGATGCTTGTGGAACTTTGAGGGACTCTTCTGGAATTTTGTGAGATTCTGTAGAGAACTGAAGATTTATCAGGGATTTTTCATGTATTCTGTGGGAATTTGTGGAGATTTGGTGGGATTTTTGTGGATTTTGGCCGTCTTTTGAGAAGATTTTGGGAATTTTGTGGGATTTTTCCTGGAATTTTGTTGGATACTGGGGAGATTTTGTGGGATGTTTGTGGAACTTTGAGGGACTCTTCTGGAATTTGGTGAGATTCTGTAGAGAACTGAAGAATTATCAGGGATTTTTCATGTATTCTGTGGGTATTTGTGGAGATTTGGTGTGATATTTTTCTAGAATTTGGTCATGTTTTGAGAAGATTTAGGGAATTTTGTGTGATTTTTCTGGGATTTTGTTGGGTATTTAGGACATTTTGTGGGATGTTTCTGGAATTTGGTGGGGCTTTTCAAGAATTTTGTGGTATTTTGAAAAGATTTAGGGAATTTTGTGGTGTTTTTTCTTGAATTTTGAGGGAAACTGTGCTGATTTTATGGAGCATTTCTGGAATTTGGTCGAGTTTTCAGAAGAATTAGGGATTTTTGTGAGATTTTTGTGGGATGTTCTGGGAATTGGTGGAGATTTTGTGGGACATTTCTGTGAATTGGTAGGGTTTTGAAATGATTTAGGGAGTTTTGTGGGACTTCTCTGGAATTTTGTGGGTTTTTTCTGGAATTGTGTGGGATTCTGAAAAGACTTGAAGAATTTTGAGGAATTTGTTTTAGATTTTGTGGGAATTTGTGGAGATTCTGTGGGATTTTCCTGGAATTTGGTGGGCCTTTTCAAGGACTTTGTGTGGTTTTGAGGAGACTTGAAAAATTTTCAGGAATTTTTTTTATATTTTGTGGAAACTTGTGGAGGTTTTGTGTGATTTTTGTGGGATTTTGTGGGATATTGAGGCGATTTAGGGATCTTGAGTGATTTTTCATGTATTTTGTGGGAATTTGTGGAGATTTGGTGGGATATTTTTCTAGAATTTGGTCGTGTTTTGAGAAGATTTAGGGAATTTGGTGGGATTTTTCCTGGAATTTTATTGGATACTGGGGAGATTTTGTGGGATGTTTGTGGAACTTTGAGGGACTCTTCTGGAATTTGGTGAGATTCTGTAGAGAACTGACGAATTATCAGGGATTTTTCATGTATTCTGTGGGAATTTGTGGAGATTTGGTGGGATTTTTGTGGATTTTGGCCGTGTTTTGAGAAGATTTAGGGAATTTTGTGTGATTTTTCTGTGATTTTGTTGGATACTGTGCTGATTTTATGGGGCGTTTCTGGAATTTCGTCAAGTTTTCAGAAGATTTAGGGAATTTTGTGTGATTTTTCTGGGATTTTGTTGGGTATTGAGGACATTTTGTGGGATGTTTCTGGAATTTGGTGGGGCTTTTCAAGAATTTTGTGGTATTTTGAAAAGATTTTGGGAATTTTTTTGGTGTTTTTTCTTGAATTTTGAGGGAAACTGTGCTGATTTTATGGGGCGTTTCTGGAATTTGGTCGAGTTTTCAGAAGATTTAGGGATTTTTGTGAGATTTTTGTGGGATGTTCTGGGAATTGGTGGAGATTTTTTGGGACATTCCTGTGAATTGGTAGGGTTTTGAAATGATTTAGGGAGTTTTGTGGGACTTCTCTGGAATTTTGTGGGTTTTTTCTGGAATTGTGTGGGATTCTGAGGAGACTTGAAGAATTTTGAGGAATTTGTTTTAGATTTTGTGGGAATTTGTGTAGATTCTGTGGGATTTTTCTGGAATTTGGTGGTTTTTTTCAAGGACTTTGTGTGGTTTTGAGGAGACTTGAAGAATTTTGAGGATTTTTTTTTTATATTTTGTGGAAACTTGTGGAGGTTTTGTGTGATTTTTGTGGGATTTTGTGGGATATTGAGGCGATTTAGGGATCTTGAGGGATTTTTCATGTATTTTGTGGGAATTTGTGGAGATTTGGTGGGATATTTTTCTAGAATTTGGTCGTGTTTTGTGAAGATTTTGGGAATTTTGTGGGATTTTTCTTGAATTTTGTTGGATATTGAGTAGATTTTGTGGAACTTTGAGGGACTTTTCTGGAATTTGGTGAGATTCTGTAGAGAACTGAAGAATTATCAGGGATTTTTCATGTATTCTGTGGGAATTTGTGGAGATTTGGTGGGATTTTTCTGGAATTTGGTAGAGTTTTGAGAAGATTTAGGGAATTTTGTGGGATTTTTCCTGGAATTTTGTTGGATATTGAGGAGATTTTTTGGGGTGTTTGTGGAACTTTGAGGGACTCTTCTGGAATTTGGTGAGATTCTGTAGAGAACTGACGAATTATCAGGGATTTTTCATGTATTCTGTGGGAATTTGTGGAGATTTGGTGGGATTTTTCTGGCATTTGGTAGAGTTTTGAGAAGATTTAGGGAATTCTGTAAGATTTTTCTGGGATTTTGTTGGGTATTGAGGACATTTTGTGGGATGTTTCTGGAATTTGGTGGGGCTTTTCAAGAATTTTGTGGTATTTTGAAAAGATTTAGGGAATTTTGTGGTGTTTTTTCTTGAATTTTTTGGGAAACTGTGCTGATTTTATGGAGCGTTTCTGGAATTTGGTCGAGTTTTCAGAAGATTTAGGGATTTTTGTGAGATTTTTGTGGGATGTTCTGGAAATTGGTGGAGATTTTGTGGGACATTCCTGTGAATTGGTAGGGTTTTGAAATGATTTAGGGAGTTTTGTGGGACTTCTCTGGAATTTTGTGGGTTTTTTCTGGAATTGTGTGGGATTCTGAGGATACTTGAAAATTTTGAGGAATTTGTTTTAGATTTTGTGGGAATTGTTGGAGATTCTGTGGGATTTTCCTGGAATTTGGTGGGCCTTTTCAAGGACTTTGTGTGGTTTTGAGGAGACTTGAAGAATTTTGAGGATTTTTTCTTAGATTTTGTACAAACCTGTGGAGGTTTTGTGTGATTTTTGTGGGATTTTGTGGGATATTGAGGCGATTTAGGGATCTTGAGGGATTTTTCATGTATTTTGTGGGAATTTGTGGAGATTTGGTGGGATATTTTTCTAGAATTTGGTCGTGTTTTGTGAAGATTTAGGGAATTTTGTGGGATTTTTCCTGGAATTTTGTTGGATACTGGGGAGATTTTGTGGGATGCTTGTGGAACTTGGAGGGACTTTTCTGGAATTTTGTGAGATTCTGTAGAGAACTGACGAATTATCAGGGATTTTTCATGTATTCTGTGGGAATTTGTGGAGATTCGGTGGGATATTTTTCTAGAATTTGGTCGTGTTTTGAGAAGATTTAGGGAATTTGGTGGGATTTTTCCTGGAATTTTATTGGATACTGGGGAGATTTTGTGGGATGTTTGTGGAACTTTGAGGGACTCTTCTGGAATTTGGTGAGATTCTGTAGAGAACTGACGAATTATCAGGGATTTTTCATGTATTCTGTGGGAATTTGTGGAGATTTGGTGTGATATTTTTCTAGAATTTGGTCATGTTTTGACAAGGTTTAGGGAATTCTGTAAGATTTTTCTGGAATTTGGTGGGCCTTTTTGAAGGACTTTGTGTGGTTTTGAGGAGACTTGAAGAATTTTGAGGAATTTGTTTTAGATTTTGTGGGAATTTGTGTAGATTCTGTGGGATTTTTCTGGAATTTGGTGGGCCTTTTCAAGGACTTTGTGTGGTTTTGAGGAGACTTGAAGAATTTTGAGGATTTTTTTTTATATTTTGTGGAAACTTGTGGAGGTTTTGTGTGATTTTTGTGGGATTTTGTGGGATATTGAGGCGATTTAGGGATCTTGAGTGATTTTTCATGTATTTTGTGGGAATTTGTGGAGATTTGGTGGGATATTTTTCTAGAATTTGGTCGTGTTTTGAGAAGATTTAGGGAATTTGGTGGGATTTTTCCTGGAATTTTATTGGATACTGGGGAGATTTTGTGGGATGTTTGTGGAACTTTGAGGGACTCTTCTGGAATTTGGTGAGATTCTGTAGAGAACTGACGAATTATCAGGGATTTTTCATGTATTCTGTGGGAATTTGTGGAGATTTGGTGGGATTTTTGTGGATTTTGGCCGTGTTTTGAGAAGATTTAGGGAATTTTGTGTGATTTTTCTGTGATTTTGTTGGATACTGTGCTGATTTTATGGGGCGTTTCTGGAATTTCGTCAAGTTTTCAGAAGATTTAGGGAATTTTGTGTGATTTTTCTGGGATTTTGTTGGGTATTGAGGACATTTTGTGGGATGTTTCTGGAATTTGGTGGGGCTTTTCAAGAATTTTGTGGTATTTTGAAAAGATTTTGGGAATTTTTTTGGTGTTTTTTCTTGAATTTTGAGGGAAACTGTGCTGATTTTATGGGGCGTTTCTGGAATTTGGTCGAGTTTTCAGAAGATTTAGGGATTTTTGTGAGATTTTTGTGGGATGTTCTGGGAATTGGTGGAGATTTTTTGGGACATTCCTGTGAATTGGTAGGGTTTTGAAATGATTTAGGGAGTTTTGTGGGACTTCTCTGGAATTTTGTGGGTTTTTTCTGGAATTGTGTGGGATTCTGAGGAGACTTGAAGAATTTTGAGGAATTTGTTTTAGATTTTGTGGGAATTTGTGTAGATTCTGTGGGATTTTTCTGGAATTTGGTGGTTTTTTTCAAGGACTTTGTGTGGTTTTGAGGAGACTTGAAGAATTTTGAGGATTTTTTTTTTATATTTTGTGGAAACTTGTGGAGGTTTTGTGTGATTTTTGTGGGATTTTGTGGGATATTGAGGCGATTTAGGGATCTTGAGGGATTTTTCATGTATTTTGTGGGAATTTGTGGAGATTTGGTGGGATATTTTTCTAGAATTTGGTCGTGTTTTGTGAAGATTTTGGGAATTTTGTGGGATTTTTCTTGAATTTTGTTGGATATTGAGTAGATTTTGTGGAACTTTGAGGGACTTTTCTGGAATTTGGTGAGATTCTGTAGAGAACTGAAGAATTATCAGGGATTTTTCATGTATTCTGTGGGAATTTGTGGAGATTTGGTGGGATTTTTCTGGAATTTGGTAGAGTTTTGAGAAGATTTAGGGAATTTTGTGGGATTTTTCCTGGAATTTTGTTGGATATTGAGGAGATTTTGTGGGGTGTTTGTGGAACTTTGAGGGACTCTTCTGGAATTTGGTGAGATTCTGTAGAGAACTGACGAATTATCAGGGATTTTTCATGTATTCTGTGGGAATTTGTGGAGATTTGGTGGGATTTTTCTGGCATTTGGTAGAGTTTTGAGAAGATTTAGGGAATTCTGTAAGATTTTTCTGGGATTTTGTTGGGTATTGAGGACATTTTGTGGGATGTTTCTGGAATTTGGTGGGGCTTTTCAAGAATTTTGTGGTATTTTGAAAAGATTTAGGGAATTTTGTGGTGTTTTTTCTTGAATTTTGAGGGAAACTGTGCTGATTTTATGGAGCGTTTCTGGAATTTGGTCGAGTTTTCAGAAGATTTAGGGATTTTTGTGAGATTTTTGTGGGATGTTCTGGAAATTGGTGGAGATTTTGTGGGACATTCCTGTGAATTGGTAGGGTTTTGAAATGATTTAGGGAGTTTTGTGGGACTTCTCTGGAATTTTGTGGGTTTTTTCTGGAATTGTGTGGGATTCTGAGGATACTTGAAAATTTTGAGGAATTTGTTTTAGATTTTGTGGGAATTGTTGGAGATTCTGTGGGATTTTCCTGGAATTTGGTGGGCCTTTTCAAGGACTTTGTGTGGTTTTGAGGAGACTTGAAGAATTTTGAGGATTTTTTCTTAGATTTTGTACAAACCTGTGGAGGTTTTGTGTGATTTTTGTGGGATTTTGTGGGATATTGAGGCGATTTAGGGATCTTGAGGGATTTTTCATGTATTTTGTGGGAATTTGTGGAGATTTGGTGGGATATTTTTCTAGAATTTGGTCGTGTTTTGTGAAGATTTAGGGAATTTTGTGGGATTTTTCCTGGAATTTTGTTGGATACTGGGGAGATTTTGTGGGATGCTTGTGGAACTTGGAGGGACTTTTCTGGAATTTTGTGAGATTCTGTAGAGAACTGACGAATTATCAGGGATTTTTCATGTATTCTGTGGGAATTTGTGGAGATTCGGTGGGATATTTTTCTAGAATTTGGTCGTGTTTTGAGAAGATTTAGGGAATTTGGTGGGATTTTTCCTGGAATTTTATTGGATACTGGGGAGATTTTGTGGGATGTTTGTGGAACTTTGAGGGACTCTTCTGGAATTTGGTGAGATTCTGTAGAGAACTGACGAATTATCAGGGATTTTTCATGTATTCTGTGGGAATTTGTGGAGATTTGGTGTGATATTTTTCTAGAATTTGGTCATGTTTTGACAAGGTTTAGGGAATTCTGTAAGATTTTTCTGGAATTTGGTGGGCCTTTTTGAAGGACTTTGTGTGGTTTTGAGGAGACTTGAAGAATTTTGAGGAATTTGTTTTAGATTTTGTGGGAATTTGTGTAGATTCTGTGGGATTTTTCTGGAATTTGGTGGGCCTTTTCAAGGACTTTGTGTGGTTTTGAGGAGACTTGAAGAATTTTGAGGATTTTTTTTTATATTTTGTGGAAACTTGTGGAGGTTTTGTGTGATTTTTGTGGGATTTTGTGGGATATTGTGGCGATTTAGGGATCTTGAGGGATTTTTCATGTATTTTGTGGGAATTTGTGGAGATTTGGTGGGATATTTTTCTGGAATTTGGTCGTGTTTTGTGAAGATTTAGGGAATTTTGTGGGATTTTTCTTGAATTTTGTTGGATATTGAGTAGATTTTGTGGAACTTTGAGGGACTTTTCTGGAATTTGGTGAGATTCTGTAGAGAACTGAAGAATTATCAGGGATTTTTCATGTATTCTGTGGGAATTTGTGGAGATTTGGTGGGATTTTTCTGGAATTTGGTAGAGTTTTGAGAAGATTTAGGGAATTTTGTGGATTTTTCCTGGAATTTTGTTGGATATTGAGGAGATTTTGTGGGGTGTTTGTGGAACTTTGAGGGACTTTTCTGGAATTTGGTGAGATTTTGTAGAGAACTGAAGAATTATCAGGGATTTTTCATGTATTCTGTGGGAATTTGTGGAGATTTGGTGTGATATTTTTCTAGAATTTGGTCATGTTTTGAGAAGATTTAGGCAATTCTGTAAGATTTTTCTGGAATTTGGTGGGCCTTCTTGAAGGACTTTGTGTGGTTTTGAGGAGACTTGAAGAATTTTGAGGAATTTGTTTTAGATTTTGTGGGAATTTGTGTAGATTCTGTGGGATTTTCCTGGAATTTGGTGGGCCTTTTCAAGGACTTTGTGTGGTTTTGAGGAGACTTGAAGAATTTTGAGGATTTATTTTTATATTTTGTGGAAACTTGTGGAGGTTTTGTGTGATTTTTGTGGGATTTTGTGGGATATTGAGGCGATTTAGGGATCTTGAGGGATTTTTCATGTATTTTGTGGGAATTTGTGGAGATTTGGTGGGATATTTTTCTAGAATTTGGTCGTGTTTTGTGAAGATTTAGGGAATTTTGTGGGATTTTTCCTGGAATTTTATTGGATACTGGGGAGATTTTGTGGGATGTTTGTGGAACTTTGAGGGACTCTTCTGGAATTTGGTGAGATTCTGTAGAGAACTGAAGAATTATCAGGGATTTTTCATGTATTCTGTGGGTATTTGTGGAGATTTGGTGTGATATTTTTCTAGAATTTGGTCATGTTTTGAGAAGATTTAGGGAATTTTGTGTGATTTTTCTGGGATTTTGTTGGGTATTGAGGACATTTTGTGGGATGTTTCTGGAATTTGGTGGGGCTTTTCAAGAATTTTGTGGTATTTTGAAAAGATTTAGGGAATTTTGTGGTGTTTTTTCTTGAATTTTGAGGGAAACTGTGCTGATTTTATGGAGCATTTCTGGAATTTGGTCGAGTTTTCAGAAGAATTAGGGATTTTTGTGAGATTTTTGTGGGATGTTCTGGGAATTGGTGGAGATTTTGTGGGACATTCCTGTGAATTGGTAGGGTTTTGAAATGATTTAGGGAGTTTTGTGGGACTTCTCTGGAATTTTGTGGGTTTTTTCTGGAATTGTGTGGGATTCTGAAAAGACTTGAAGAATTTTGAGGAATTTGTTTTAGATTTTGTGGGAATTTGTGGAGATTCTGTGGGATTTTCCTGGAATTTGGTGGGCCTTTTCAAGGACTTTGTGTGGTTTTGAGGAGACTTGAAAAATTTTCAGGAATTTTTTTTATATTTTGTGGAAACTTGTGGAGGTTTTGTGTGATTTTTGTGGGATTTTGTGGGATATTGAGGCGATTTAGGGATCTTGAGTGATTTTTCATGTATTTTGTGGGAATTTGTGGAGATTTGGTGGGATATTTTTCTAGAATTTGGTCGTGTTTTGAGAAGATTTAGGGAATTTTGTGGGATTTTTCCTGGAATTTTATTGGATACTGGGGAGATTTTGTGGGATGTTTGTGGAACTTTGAGGGACTCTTCTGGAATTTGGTGAGATTCTGTAGAGAACTGACGAATTATCAGGGATTTTTCATGTATTCTGTGGGAATTTGTGGAGATTTGGTGGGATTTTTGTGGATTTTGGCCGTGTTTTGAGAAGATTTAGGGAATTTTGTGTGATTTTTCTGGGATTTTGTTGGATACTGTGCTGATTTTATGGGGCGTTTCTGGAATTTGGTCAAGTTTTCAGAAGATTTAGGGAATTTTGTGGGATTTTTCTGGGATTTTGTTGGGTATTGAGGACATTTTGTGGGATGTTTCTGGAATTTGGTGGGGCTTTTCAAGAATTTTGTGGTATTTTGAAAAGATTTTGGGAATTTTGTGGTGTTTTTTCTTGAATTTTTTGGGAAACTGTGCTGATTTTATGGGGCGTTTCTGGAATTTGTTCGAGTTTTCAGAAGATTTAGGGATTTTTGTGAGATTTTTGTGGGATGTTCTGGGAATTGGTAGAGATTTTGTGGGACTTTCCTGTGAATTGGTAGGGTTTTGAAATGATTTAGGGAGTTTTGTGGGACTTCTCTGGAATTTTGTGGGTTTTTTTCTGGAATTGTGTGGGATTCTGAGGAGACTTGAAGAATTTTGAGGAATTTGTTTTAGATTTTTGGGAATTTGTGTAGATTCTGTGGGATTTTTCTGGAATTTGGTGGTTTTTTTCAAGGACTTTGTGTGGTTTTGAGGAGACTTGAAGAATTTTGAGGGTTTTTTTTTATATTTTGTGGAAACTTGTGGAGGTTTTGTGTGATTTTTGTGGGATTTTGTGGGATATTGAGGCGATTTAGGGATCTTGAGGGATTTTTCATGTATTTTGTGGGAATTTGTGGAGATTTGGTGGGATATTTTTCTAGAATTTGGTCGTGTTTTGAGAAGATTTAGGGAATTTTGTGGGATTTTTCCTGGAATTTTGTTGGATACTGGGGAGATTTTGTGGAATGTTTGTGGAACTTTGAGGGACTTTTCTGGAATTTGGTGAGATTCTGTAGAGAACTGACGAATTATCAGATATTTTTCATGTATTCTGTGGGAATTTGTGGAGATTTGGTGGGATATTTTTCTGGAATTTGGTCGTGTTTTGTGAAGATTTTGGGAATTTTGTGGGATTTTTCTGTGATTTTGTTGGATATTGAGTAGATTTTGTGGAACTTTGAGGGACTTTTCTGGAATTTGGTGAGATTCTGTAGAGAACTGAAGAATTATCAGGGATTTTTCATGTATTCTGTGGGAATTTGTGGAGATTTGGTGGGATTTTTCTGGAATTTGGTAGAGTTTTGAGAAGATTTAGGGAATTTTGTGGGATTTTTCCTGGAATTTTGTTGGATATTGAGGAGATTTTGTGGGGTGTTTGTGGAACTTTGAGGGACTCTTCTGGAATTTGGTGAGATTCTGTAGAGAACTGACGAATTATCAGGGATTTTTCATGTATTCTGTGGGAATTTGTGGAGATTTGGTGGGATTTTTCTGGCATTTGGTAGAGTTTTGAGAAGATTTAGGGAATTCTGTAAGATTTTTCTGGGATTTTGTTGGGTATTGAGGACATTTTGTGGGATGTTTCTGGAATTTGGTGGGGCTTTTCAAGAATTTTGTGGTATTTTGAAAAGATTTAGGGAATTTTGTGGTGTTTTTTCTTGAATTTTTTGGGAAACTGTGCTGATTTTATGGAGCGTTTCTGGAATTTGGTCGAGTTTTCAGAAGATTTAGGGATTTTTGTGAGATTTTTGTGGGATGTTCTGGAAATTGGTGGAGATTTTGTGGGACATTCCTGTGAATTGGTAGGGTTTTGAAATGATTTAGGGAGTTTTGTGGGACTTCTCTGGAATTTTGTGGGTTTTTTCTGGAATTGTGTGGGATTCTGAGGATACTTGAAAATTTTGAGGAATTTGTTTTAGATTTTGTGGGAATTGTTGGAGATTCTGTGGGATTTTCCTGGAATTTGGTGGGCCTTTTCAAGGACTTTGTGTGGTTTTGAGGAGACTTGAAGAATTTTGAGGATTTTTTCTTAGATTTTGTACAAACCTGTGGAGGTTTTGTGTGATTTTTGTGGGATTTTGTGGGATATTGAGGCGATTTAGGGATCTTGAGTGATTTTTCATGTATTTTGTGGGAATTTGTGGAGATTTGGTGGGATATTTTTCTAGAATTTGGTCGTGTTTTGTGAAGATTTAGGGAATTTTGTGGGATTTTTCCTGGAATTTTGTTGGATACTGGGGAGATTTTGTGGGATGCTTGTGGAACTTGGAGGGACTTTTCTGGAATTTTGTGAGATTCTGTAGAGAACTGACGAATTATCAGGGATTTTTCATGTATTCTGTGGGAATTTGTGGAGATTCGGTGGGATATTTTTCTAGAATTTGGTCGTGTTTTGAGAAGATTTAGGGAATTTGGTGGGATTTTTCCTGGAATTTTATTGGATACTGGGGAGATTTTGTGGGATGTTTGTGGAACTTTGAGGGACTCTTCTGGAATTTTGTGAGATTCTGTAGAGAACTGACGAATTATCAGGGATTTTTCATGTATTCTGTGGGAATTTGTGGAGATTTGGTGTGATATTTTTCTAGAATTTGGTCATGCTTTGACAAGGTTTAGGGAATTCTGTAAGATTTTTCTGGAATTTGGTGGGCCTTTTTGAAGGACTTTGTGTGGTTTTGAGGAGACTTGAAGAATTTTGAGGAATTTGTTTTAGATTTTGTGGGAATTTGTGTAGATTCTGTGGGATTTTTCTGGAATTTGGTGGGCCTTTTCAAGGACTTTGTGTGGTTTTGAGGAGACTTGAAGAATTTTGAGGATTTTTTTTTATATTTTGTGGAAACTTGTGGAGGTTTTGTGTGATTTTTGTGGGATTTTGTGGGATATTGAGGCGATTTAGGGATCTTGAGGGATTTTTCATGTATTTTGTGGGAATTTGTGGAGATTTGGTGGGATATTTTTCTAGAATTTGGTCGTGTTTTGAGAAGATTTGGGGAATTTTGTGGGATTTTTCCTGGAATTTTGTTGGATACTGGGGAGATTTTGTGGGATGTTTGTGGAACTTTGAGGGACTTTTCTGGAATTTGGTGAGATTCTGTAGAGAACTGACGAATTATCAGATATTTTTCATGTATTCTGTGGGAATTTGTGGAGATTTGGTGGGATTTTTCTGGAATTTGGTAGAGTTTTGAGAAGATTTAGGGAATTTTGTGGATTTTTCCTGGAATTTTGTTGGATATTGAGGAGATTTTGTGGGGTGTTTGTGGAACTTTGAGGGACTTTTCTGGAATTTGGTGAGATTCTGTAGAGAACTGACGAATTATCAGGGATTTTTCATGTATTCTGTGGGAATTTGTGGAGATTTGGTGGGATTTTTCTGGCATTTGGTAGAGTTTTGAGAAGATTTAGGGAATTCTGTAAGATTTTTCTGGGATTTTGTTGGGTATTGAGGACATTTTGTGGGATGTTTCTGGAATTTGGTGGGGCTTTTCAAGAATTTTGTGGTATTTTGAAAAGATTTAGGGAATTTTGTGGTGTTTTTTCTTGAATTTTTTGGGAAACTGTGCTGATTTTATGGAGCGTTTCTGGAATTTGGTCGAGTTTTCAGAAGATTTAGGGATTTTTGTGAGATTTTTGTGGGATGTTCTGGAAATTGGTGGAGATTTTGTGGGACATTCCTGTGAATTGGTAGGGTTTTGAAATGATTTAGGGAGTTTTGTGGGACTTCTCTGGAATTTTGTGGGTTTTTTCTGGAATTGTGTGGGATTCTGAGGATACTTGAAAATTTTGAGGAATTTGTTTTAGATTTTGTGGGAATTGTTGGAGATTCTGTGGGATTTTCCTGGAATTTGGTGGGCCTTTTCAAGGACTTTGTGTGGTTTTGAGGAGACTTGAAGAATTTTGAGGATTTTTTCTTAGATTTTGTACAAACCTGTGGAGGTTTTGTGTGATTTTTGTGGGATTTTGTGGGATATTGAGGCGATTTAGGGATCTTGAGGGATTTTTCATGTATTTTGTGGGAATTTGTGGAGATTTGGTGGGATATTTTTCTAGAATTTGGTCGTGTTTTGTGAAGATTTAGGGAATTTTGTGGGATTTTTCCTGGAATTTTGTTGGATACTGGGGAGATTTTGTGGGATGCTTGTGGAACTTGGAGGGACTTTTCTGGAATTTGGTGAGATTCTGTAGAGAACTGACGAATTATCAGGGATTTTTCATGTATTCTGTGGGAATTTGTGGAGATTTGGTGGGATATTTTTCTAGAATTTGGTCGTGTTTTGAGAAGATTTAGGGAATTTGGTGGGATTTTTCCTGGAATTTTATTGGATACTGGGGAGATTTTGTGGGATGTTTGTGGAACTTTGAGGGACTCTTCTGGAATTTTGTGAGATTCTGTAGAGAACTGACGAATTATCAGGGATTTTTCATGTATTCTGTGGGAATTTGTGGAGATTTGGTGTGATATTTTTCTAGAATTTGGTCATGCTTTGACAAGGTTTAGGGAATTCTGTAAGATTTTTCTGGAATTTGGTGGGCCTTTTTGAAGGACTTTGTGTGGTTTTGAGGAGACTTGAAGAATTTTGAGGAATTTGTTTTAGATTTTGTGGGAATTTGTGTAGATTCTGTGGGATTTTTCTGGAATTTGGTGGGCCTTTTCAAGGACTTTGTGTGGTTTTGAGGAGACTTGAAGAATTTTGAGGATTTTTTTTTATATTTTGTGGAAACTTGTGGAGGTTTTGTGTGATTTTTGTGGGATTTTGTGGGATATTGAGGCGATTTAGGGATCTTGAGGGATTTTTCATGTATTTTGTGGGAATTTGTGGAGATTTGGTGGGATATTTTTCTAGAATTTGGTCGTGTTTTGAGAAGATTTGGGGAATTTTGTGGGATTTTTCCTGGAATTTTGTTGGATACTGGGGAGATTTTGTGGGATGTTTGTGGAACTTTGAGGGACTTTTCTGGAATTTGGTGAGATTCTGTAGAGAACTGACGAATTATCAGATATTTTTCATGTATTCTGTGGGAATTTGTGGAGATTTGGTGGGATTTTTCTGGAATTTGGTAGAGTTTTGAGAAGATTTAGGGAATTTTGTGGATTTTTCCTGGAATTTTGTTGGATATTGAGGAGATTTTGTGGGGTGTTTGTGGAACTTTGAGGGACTTTTCTGGAATTTGGTGAGATTCTGTAGAGAACTGACGAATTATCAGGGATTTTTCATGTATTCTGTGGGAATTTGTGGAGATTTGGTGGGATTTTTCTGGCATTTGGTAGAGTTTTGAGAAGATTTAGGGAATTCTGTAAGATTTTTCTGGGATTTTGTTGGGTATTGAGGACATTTTGTGGGATGTTTCTGGAATTTGGTGGGGCTTTTCAAGAATTTTGTGGTATTTTGAAAAGATTTAGGGAATTTTGTGGTGTTTTTTCTTGAATTTTTTGGGAAACTGTGCTGATTTTATGGAGCGTTTCTGGAATTTGGTCGAGTTTTCAGAAGATTTAGGGATTTTTGTGAGATTTTTGTGGGATGTTCTGGAAATTGGTGGAGATTTTGTGGGACATTCCTGTGAATTGGTAGGGTTTTGAAATGATTTAGGGAGTTTTGTGGGACTTCTCTGGAATTTTGTGGGTTTTTTCTGGAATTGTGTGGGATTCTGAGGATACTTGAAAATTTTGAGGAATTTGTTTTAGATTTTGTGGGAATTGTTGGAGATTCTGTGGGATTTTCCTGGAATTTGGTGGGCCTTTTCAAGGACTTTGTGTGGTTTTGAGGAGACTTGAAGAATTTTGAGGATTTTTTCTTAGATTTTGTACAAACCTGTGGAGGTTTTGTGTGATTTTTGTGGGATTTTGTGGGATATTGAGGCGATTTAGGGATCTTGAGGGATTTTTCATGTATTTTGTGGGAATTTGTGGAGATTTGGTGGGATATTTTTCTAGAATTTGGTCGTGTTTTGTGAAGATTTAGGGAATTTTGTGGGATTTTTCCTGGAATTTTGTTGGATACTGGGGAGATTTTGTGGGATGCTTGTGGAACTTGGAGGGACTTTTCTGGAATTTGGTGAGATTCTGTAGAGAACTGACGAATTATCAGGGATTTTTCATGTATTCTGTGGGAATTTGTGGAGATTTGGTGGGATATTTTTCTAGAATTTGGTCGTGTTTTGAGAAGATTTAGGGAATTTGGTGGGATTTTTCCTGGAATTTTATTGGATACTGGGGAGATTTTGTGGGATGTTTGTGGAACTTTGAGGGACTCTTCTGGAATTTGGTGAGATTCTGTAGAGAACTGACGAATTATCAGGGATTTTTCATGTATTCTGTGGGAATTTGTGGAGATTTGGTGTGATATTTTTCTAGAATTTGGTCATGTTTTGACAAGGTTTAGGGAATTCTGTAAGATTTTTCTGGAATTTGGTGGGCCTTTTTGAAGGACTTTGTGTGGTTTTGAGGAGACTTGAAGAATTTTGAGGAATTTGTTTTAGATTTTGTGGGAATTTGTGTAGATTCTGTGGGATTTTTCTGGAATTTGGTGGGCCTTTTCAAGGACTTTGTGTGGTTTTGAGGAGACTTGAAGAATTTTGAGGATTTTTTTTTATATTTTGTGGAAACTTGTGGAGGTTTTGTGTGATTTTTGTGGGATTTTGTGGGATATTGTGGCGATTTAGGGATCTTGAGGGATTTTTCATGTATTTTGTGGGAATTTGTGGAGATTTGGTGGGATATTTTTCTAGAATTTGGTCGTGTTTTGTGAAGATTTAGGGAATTTTGTGGGATTTTTCTTGAATTTTGTTGGATATTGAGTAGATTTTGTGGAACTTTGAGGGACTTTTCTGGAATATGGTGAGATTCTGTAGAGAACTGAAGAATTATCAGGGATTTTTCATGTATTCTGTGGGAATTTGTGGAGATTTGGTGGGATTTTTCTGGAATTTGGTAGAGTTTTGAGAAGATTTAGGGAATTTTGTGGATTTTTCCTGGAATTTTGTTGGATATTGAGGAGATTTTGTGGGGTGTTTGTGGAACTTTGAGGGACTTTTCTGGAATTTGGTGAGATTTTGTAGAGAACTGAAGAATTATCAGGGATTTTTCATGTATTCTGTGGGAATTTGTGGAGATTTGGTGTGATATTTTTCTAGAATTTGGTCATGTTTTGAGAAGATTTAGGCAATTCTGTAAGATTTTTCTGGAATTTGGTGGGCCTTCTTGAAGGACTTTGTGTGGTTTTGAGGAGACTTGAAGAATTTTGAGGAATTTGTTTTAGATTTTGTGGGAATTTGTGTAGATTCTGTGGGATTTTCCTGGAATTTGGTGGGCCTTTTCAAGGACTTTGTGTGGTTTTGAGGAGACTTGAAGAATTTTGAGGATTTATTTTTATATTTTGTGGAAACTTGTGGAGGTTTTGTGTGATTTTTGTGGGATTTTGTGGGATATTGAGGCGATTTAGGGATCTTGAGGGATTTTTCATGTATTTTGTGGGAATTTGTGGAGATTTGGTGGGATATTTTTCTAGAATTTGGTCGTGTTTTGTGAAGATTTAGGGAATTTTGTGGGATTTTTCCTGGAATTTTGTTGGATACTGGGGAGATTTTGTGGGATGTTTGTGGAACTTTGAGGGACTCTTCTGGAATTTGGTGAGATTCTGTAGAGAACTGAAGAATTATCAGGGATTTTTCATGTATTCTGTGGGTATTTGTGGAGATTTGGTGTGATATTTTTCTAGAATTTGGTCATGTTTTGAGAAGATTTAGGGAATTTTGTGTGATTTTTCTGGGATTTTGTTGGGTATTTAGGACATTTTGTGGGATGTTTCTGGAATTTGGTGGGGCTTTTCAAGAATTTTGTGGTATTTTGAAAAGATTTAGGGAATTTTGTGGTGTTTTTTCTTGAATTTTGAGGGAAACTGTGCTGATTTTATGGAGCATTTCTGGAATTTGGTCGAGTTTTCAGAAGAATTAGGGATTTTTGTGAGATTTTTGTGGGATGTTCTGGGAATTGGTGGAGATTTTGTGGGACATTCCTGTGAATTGGTAGGGTTTTGAAATGATTTAGGGAGTTTTGTGGGACTTCTCTGGAATTTTGTGGGTTTTTTCTGGAATTGTGTGGGATTCTGAAAAGACTTGAAGAATTTTGAGGAATTTGTTTTAGATTTTGTGGGAATTTGTGGAGATTCTGTGGGATTTTCCTGGAATTTGGTGGGCCTTTTCAAGGACTTTGTGTGGTTTTGAGGAGACTTGAAAAATTTTCAGGAATTTTTTTTATATTTTGTGGAAACTTGTGGAGGTTTTGTGTGATTTTTGTGGGATTTTGTGGGATATTGAGGCGATTTAGGGATCTTGAGTGATTTTTCATGTATTTTGTGGGAATTTGTGGAGATTTGGTGGGATATTTTTCTAGAATTTGGTCGTGTTTTGAGAAGATTTAGGGAATTTTGTGGGATTTTTCCTGGAATTTTATTGGATACTGGGGAGATTTTGTGGGATGTTTGTGGAACTTTGAGGGACTCTTCTGGAATTTGGTGAGATTCTGTAGAGAACTGACGAATTATCAGGGATTTTTCATGTATTCTGTGGGAATTTGTGGAGATTTGGTGGGATTTTTGTGGATTTTGGCCGTGTTTTGAGAAGATTTAGGGAATTTTGTGTGATTTTTCTGGGATTTTGTTGGATACTGTGCTGATTTTATGGGGCGTTTCTGGAATTTGGTCAAGTTTTCAGAAGATTTAGGGAATTTTGTGGGATTTTTCTGGGATTTTGTTGGGTATTGAGGACATTTTGTGGGATGTTTCTGGAATTTGGTGGGGCTTTTCAAGAATTTTGTGGTATTTTGAAAAGATTTTGGGAATTTTGTGGTGTTTTTTCTTGAATTTTTTGGGAAACTGTGCTGATTTTATGGGGCGTTTCTGGAATTTGTTCGAGTTTTCAGAAGATTTAGGGATTTTTGTGAGATTTTTGTGGGATGTTCTGGGAATTGGTAGAGATTTTGTGGGACTTTCCTGTGAATTGGTAGGGTTTTGAAATGATTTAGGGAGTTTTGTGGGACTTCTCTGGAATTTTGTGGGTTTTTTTCTGGAATTGTGTGGGATTCTGAGGAGACTTGAAGAATTTTGAGGAATTTGTTTTAGATTTTTGGGAATTTGTGTAGATTCTGTGGGATTTTTCTGGAATTTGGTGGTTTTTTTCAAGGACTTTGTGTGGTTTTGAGGAGACTTGAAGAATTTTGAGGGTTTTTTTTTATATTTTGTGGAAACTTGTGGAGGTTTTGTGTGATTTTTGTGGGATTTTGTGGGATATTGAGGCGATTTAGGGATCTTGAGGGATTTTTCATGTATTTTGTGGGAATTTGTGGAGATTTGGTGGGATATTTTTCTAGAATTTGGTCGTGTTTTGAGAAGATTTAGGGAATTTTGTGGGATTTTTCCTGGAATTTTGTTGGATACTGGGGAGATTTTGTGGAATGTTTGTGGAACTTTGAGGGACTTTTCTGGAATTTGGTGAGATTCTGTAGAGAACTGACGAATTATCAGATATTTTTCATGTATTCTGTGGGAATTTGTGGAGATTTGGTGGGATATTTTTCTGGAATTTGGTCGTGTTTTGTGAAGATTTTGGGAATTTTGTGGGATTTTTCTTGAATTTTGTTGGATATTGAGTAGATTTTGTGGAACTTTGAGGGACTTTTCTGGAATTTGGTGAGATTCTGTAGAGAACTGAAGAATTATCAGGGATTTTTCATGTATTCTGTGGGAATTTGTGGAGATTTGGTGGGATTTTTCTGGAATTTGGTAGAGTTTTGAGAAGATTTAGGGAATTTTGTGGGATTTTTCCTGGAATTTTGTTGGATATTGAGGAGATTTTGTGGGGTGTTTGTGGAACTTTGAGGGACTCTTCTGGAATTTGGTGAGATTCTGTAGAGAACTGACGAATTATCAGGGATTTTTCATGTATTCTGTGGGAATTTGTGGAGATTTGGTGGGATTTTTCTGGCATTTGGTAGAGTTTTGAGAAGATTTAGGGAATTCTGTAAGATTTTTCTGGGATTTTGTTGGGTATTGAGGACATTTTGTGGGATGTTTCTGGAATTTGGTGGGGCTTTTCAAGAATTTTGTGGTATTTTGAAAAGATTTAGGGAATTTTGTGGTGTTTTTTCTTGAATTTTTTGGGAAACTGTGCTGATTTTATGGAGCGTTTCTGGAATTTGGTCGAGTTTTCAGAAGATTTAGGGATTTTTGTGAGATTTTTGTGGGATGTTCTGGAAATTGGTGGAGATTTTGTGGGACATTCCTGTGAATTGGTAGGGTTTTGAAATGATTTAGGGAGTTTTGTGGGACTTCTCTGGAATTTTGTGGGTTTTTTCTGGAATTGTGTGGGATTCTGAGGATACTTGAAAATTTTGAGGAATTTGTTTTAGATTTTGTGGGAATTGT
Organism: Cyanistes caeruleus; assembly: GCF_971803275.1. NCBI lineage: Eukaryota > Metazoa > Chordata > Aves > Passeriformes > Paridae > Cyanistes > Cyanistes caeruleus. The sequence continues at coordinate 87,821,101 of NC_141702.1, read as the reverse complement.
TGGAGATTCTGTGGGATTTTCCTGGAATTTGGTGGGCCTTTTCAAGGACTTTGTGTGGTTTTGAGGAGACTTGAAGAATTTTGAGGATTTTTTCTTAGATTTTGTACAAACCTGTGGAGGTTTTGTGTGATTTTTGTGGGATTTTGTGGGATATTGAGGCGATTTAGGGATCTTGAGTGATTTTTCATGTATTTTGTGGGAATTTGTGGAGATTTGGTGGGATATTTTTCTAGAATTTGGTCGTGTTTTGTGAAGATTTAGGGAATTTTGTGGGATTTTTCCTGGAATTTTGTTGGATACTGGGGAGATTTTGTGGGATGCTTGTGGAACTTGGAGGGACTTTTCTGGAATTTTGTGAGATTCTGTAGAGAACTGACGAATTATCAGGGATTTTTCATGTATTCTGTGGGAATTTGTGGAGATTCGGTGGGATATTTTTCTAGAATTTGGTCGTGTTTTGAGAAGATTTAGGGAATTTGGTGGGATTTTTCCTGGAATTTTATTGGATACTGGGGAGATTTTGTGGGATGTTTGTGGAACTTTGAGGGACTCTTCTGGAATTTTGTGAGATTCTGTAGAGAACTGACGAATTATCAGGGATTTTTCATGTATTCTGTGGGAATTTGTGGAGATTTGGTGTGATATTTTTCTAGAATTTGGTCATGCTTTGACAAGGTTTAGGGAATTCTGTAAGATTTTTCTGGAATTTGGTGGGCCTTTTTGAAGGACTTTGTGTGGTTTTGAGGAGACTTGAAGAATTTTGAGGAATTTGTTTTAGATTTTGTGGGAATTTGTGTAGATTCTGTGGGATTTTTCTGGAATTTGGTGGGCCTTTTCAAGGACTTTGTGTGGTTTTGAGGAGACTTGAAGAATTTTGAGGATTTTTTTTTATATTTTGTGGAAACTTGTGGAGGTTTTGTGTGATTTTTGTGGGATTTTGTGGGATATTGAGGCGATTTAGGGATCTTGAGGGATTTTTCATGTATTTTGTGGGAATTTGTGGAGATTTGGTGGGATATTTTTCTAGAATTTGGTCGTGTTTTGAGAAGATTTGGGGAATTTTGTGGGATTTTTCCTGGAATTTTGTTGGATACTGGGGAGATTTTGTGGGATGTTTGTGGAACTTTGAGGGACTTTTCTGGAATTTGGTGAGATTCTGTAGAGAACTGACGAATTATCAGATATTTTTCATGTATTCTGTGGGAATTTGTGGAGATTTGGTGGGATTTTTCTGGAATTTGGTAGAGTTTTGAGAAGATTTAGGGAATTTTGTGGATTTTTCCTGGAATTTTGTTGGATATTGAGGAGATTTTGTGGGGTGTTTGTGGAACTTTGAGGGACTTTTCTGGAATTTGGTGAGATTCTGTAGAGAACTGACGAATTATCAGGGATTTTTCATGTATTCTGTGGGAATTTGTGGAGATTTGGTGGGATTTTTCTGGCATTTGGTAGAGTTTTGAGAAGATTTAGGGAATTCTGTAAGATTTTTCTGGGATTTTGTTGGGTATTGAGGACATTTTGTGGGATGTTTCTGGAATTTGGTGGGGCTTTTCAAGAATTTTGTGGTATTTTGAAAAGATTTAGGGAATTTTGTGGTGTTTTTTCTTGAATTTTTTGGGAAACTGTGCTGATTTTATGGAGCGTTTCTGGAATTTGGTCGAGTTTTCAGAAGATTTAGGGATTTTTGTGAGATTTTTGTGGGATGTTCTGGAAATTGGTGGAGATTTTGTGGGACATTCCTGTGAATTGGTAGGGTTTTGAAATGATTTAGGGAGTTTTGTGGGACTTCTCTGGAATTTTGTGGGTTTTTTCTGGAATTGTGTGGGATTCTGAGGATACTTGAAAATTTTGAGGAATTTGTTTTAGATTTTGTGGGAATTGTTGGAGATTCTGTGGGATTTTCCTGGAATTTGGTGGGCCTTTTCAAGGACTTTGTGTGGTTTTGAGGAGACTTGAAGAATTTTGAGGATTTTTTCTTAGATTTTGTACAAACCTGTGGAGGTTTTGTGTGATTTTTGTGGGATTTTGTGGGATATTGAGGCGATTTAGGGATCTTGAGGGATTTTTCATGTATTTTGTGGGAATTTGTGGAGATTTGGTGGGATATTTTTCTAGAATTTGGTCGTGTTTTGTGAAGATTTAGGGAATTTTGTGGGATTTTTCCTGGAATTTTGTTGGATACTGGGGAGATTTTGTGGGATGCTTGTGGAACTTGGAGGGACTTTTCTGGAATTTGGTGAGATTCTGTAGAGAACTGACGAATTATCAGGGATTTTTCATGTATTCTGTGGGAATTTGTGGAGATTTGGTGGGATATTTTTCTAGAATTTGGTCGTGTTTTGAGAAGATTTAGGGAATTTGGTGGGATTTTTCCTGGAATTTTATTGGATACTGGGGAGATTTTGTGGGATGTTTGTGGAACTTTGAGGGACTCTTCTGGAATTTGGTGAGATTCTGTAGAGAACTGACGAATTATCAGGGATTTTTCATGTATTCTGTGGGAATTTGTGGAGATTTGGTGTGATATTTTTCTAGAATTTGGTCATGTTTTGACAAGGTTTAGGGAATTCTGTAAGATTTTTCTGGAATTTGGTGGGCCTTTTTGAAGGACTTTGTGTGGTTTTGAGGAGACTTGAAGAATTTTGAGGAATTTGTTTTAGATTTTGTGGGAATTTGTGTAGATTCTGTGGGATTTTTCTGGAATTTGGTGGGCCTTTTCAAGGACTTTGTGTGGTTTTGAGGAGACTTGAAGAATTTTGAGGATTTTTTTTTATATTTTGTGGAAACTTGTGGAGGTTTTGTGTGATTTTTGTGGGATTTTGTGGGATATTGTGGCGATTTAGGGATCTTGAGGGATTTTTCATGTATTTTGTGGGAATTTGTGGAGATTTGGTGGGATATTTTTCTAGAATTTGGTCGTGTTTTGTGAAGATTTAGGGAATTTTGTGGGATTTTTCTTGAATTTTGTTGGATATTGAGTAGATTTTGTGGAACTTTGAGGGACTTTTCTGGAATATGGTGAGATTCTGTAGAGAACTGAAGAATTATCAGGGATTTTTCATGTATTCTGTGGGAATTTGTGGAGATTTGGTGGGATTTTTCTGGAATTTGGTAGAGTTTTGAGAAGATTTAGGGAATTTTGTGGATTTTTCCTGGAATTTTGTTGGATATTGAGGAGATTTTGTGGGGTGTTTGTGGAACTTTGAGGGACTTTTCTGGAATTTGGTGAGATTTTGTAGAGAACTGAAGAATTATCAGGGATTTTTCATGTATTCTGTGGGAATTTGTGGAGATTTGGTGTGATATTTTTCTAGAATTTGGTCATGTTTTGAGAAGATTTAGGCAATTCTGTAAGATTTTTCTGGAATTTGGTGGGCCTTCTTGAAGGACTTTGTGTGGTTTTGAGGAGACTTGAAGAATTTTGAGGAATTTGTTTTAGATTTTGTGGGAATTTGTGTAGATTCTGTGGGATTTTCCTGGAATTTGGTGGGCCTTTTCAAGGACTTTGTGTGGTTTTGAGGAGACTTGAAGAATTTTGAGGATTTATTTTTATATTTTGTGGAAACTTGTGGAGGTTTTGTGTGATTTTTGTGGGATTTTGTGGGATATTGAGGCGATTTAGGGATCTTGAGGGATTTTTCATGTATTTTGTGGGAATTTGTGGAGATTTGGTGGGATATTTTTCTAGAATTTGGTCGTGTTTTGTGAAGATTTAGGGAATTTTGTGGGATTTTTCCTGGAATTTTATTGGATACTGGGGAGATTTTGTGGGATGTTTGTGGAACTTTGAGGGACTCTTCTGGAATTTGGTGAGATTCTGTAGAGAACTGAAGAATTATCAGGGATTTTTCATGTATTCTGTGGGTATTTGTGGAGATTTGGTGTGATATTTTTCTAGAATTTGGTCATGTTTTGAGAAGATTTAGGGAATTTTGTGTGATTTTTCTGGGATTTTGTTGGGTATTGAGGACATTTTGTGGGATGTTTCTGGAATTTGGTGGGGCTTTTCAAGAATTTTGTGGTATTTTGAAAAGATTTAGGGAATTTTGTGGTGTTTTTTCTTGAATTTTGAGGGAAACTGTGCTGATTTTATGGAGCATTTCTGGAATTTGGTCGAGTTTTCAGAAGAATTAGGGATTTTTGTGAGATTTTTGTGGGATGTTCTGGGAATTGGTGGAGATTTTGTGGGACATTCCTGTGAATTGGTAGGGTTTTGAAATGATTTAGGGAGTTTTGTGGGACTTCTCTGGAATTTTGTGGGTTTTTTCTGGAATTGTGTGGGATTCTGAAAAGACTTGAAGAATTTTGAGGAATTTGTTTTAGATTTTGTGGGAATTTGTGGAGATTCTGTGGGATTTTCCTGGAATTTGGTGGGCCTTTTCAAGGACTTTGTGTGGTTTTGAGGAGACTTGAAAAATTTTCAGGAATTTTTTTTATATTTTGTGGAAACTTGTGGAGGTTTTGTGTGATTTTTGTGGGATTTTGTGGGATATTGAGGCGATTTAGGGATCTTGAGTGATTTTTCATGTATTTTGTGGGAATTTGTGGAGATTTGGTGGGATATTTTTCTAGAATTTGGTCGTGTTTTGAGAAGATTTAGGGAATTTTGTGGGATTTTTCCTGGAATTTTATTGGATACTGGGGAGATTTTGTGGGATGTTTGTGGAACTTTGAGGGACTCTTCTGGAATTTGGTGAGATTCTGTAGAGAACTGACGAATTATCAGGGATTTTTCATGTATTCTGTGGGAATTTGTGGAGATTTGGTGGGATTTTTGTGGATTTTGGCCGTGTTTTGAGAAGATTTAGGGAATTTTGTGTGATTTTTCTGGGATTTTGTTGGATACTGTGCTGATTTTATGGGGCGTTTCTGGAATTTGGTCAAGTTTTCAGAAGATTTAGGGAATTTTGTGGGATTTTTCTGGGATTTTGTTGGGTATTGAGGACATTTTGTGGGATGTTTCTGGAATTTGGTGGGGCTTTTCAAGAATTTTGTGGTATTTTGAAAAGATTTTGGGAATTTTGTGGTGTTTTTTCTTGAATTTTTTGGGAAACTGTGCTGATTTTATGGGGCGTTTCTGGAATTTGTTCGAGTTTTCAGAAGATTTAGGGATTTTTGTGAGATTTTTGTGGGATGTTCTGGGAATTGGTAGAGATTTTGTGGGACTTTCCTGTGAATTGGTAGGGTTTTGAAATGATTTAGGGAGTTTTGTGGGACTTCTCTGGAATTTTGTGGGTTTTTTTCTGGAATTGTGTGGGATTCTGAGGAGACTTGAAGAATTTTGAGGAATTTGTTTTAGATTTTTGGGAATTTGTGTAGATTCTGTGGGATTTTTCTGGAATTTGGTGGTTTTTTTCAAGGACTTTGTGTGGTTTTGAGGAGACTTGAAGAATTTTGATGGTTTTTTTTTATATTTTGTGGAAACTTGTGGAGGTTTTGTGTGATTTTTGTGGGATTTTGTGGGATATTGAGGCGATTTAGGGATCTTGAGGGATTTTTCATGTATTTTGTGGGAATTTGTGGAGATTTGGTGGGATATTTTTCTAGAATTTGGTCGTGTTTTGAGAAGATTTAGGGAATTTTGTGGGATTTTTCCTGGAATTTTGTTGGATACTGGGGAGATTTTGTGGAATGTTTGTGGAACTTTGAGGGACTTTTCTGGAATTTGGTGAGATTCTGTAGAGAACTGACGAATTATCAGATATTTTTCATGTATTCTGTGGGAATTTGTGGAGATTTGGTGGGATATTTTTCTGGAATTTGGTCGTGTTTTGTGAAGATTTTGGGAATTTTGTGGGATTTTTCTTGAATTTTGTTGGATATTGAGTAGATTTTGTGGAACTTTGAGGGACTTTTCTGGAATTTGGTGAGATTCTGTAGAGAACTGAAGAATTATCAGGGATTTTTCATGTATTCTGTGGGAATTTGTGGAGATTTGGTGGGATTTTTCTGGAATTTGGTAGAGTTTTGAGAAGATTTAGGGAATTTTGTGGGATTTTTCCTGGAATTTTGTTGGATATTGAGGAGATTTTGTGGGGTGTTTGTGGAACTTTGAGGGACTCTTCTGGAATTTGGTGAGATTCTGTAGAGAACTGACGAATTATCAGGGATTTTTCATGTATTCTGTGGGAATTTGTGGAGATTTGGTGGGATTTTTCTGGCATTTGGTAGAGTTTTGAGAAGATTTAGGGAATTCTGTAAGATTTTTCTGGGATTTTGTTGGGTATTGAGGACATTTTGTGGGATGTTTCTGGAATTTGGTGGGGCTTTTCAAGAATTTTGTGGTATTTTGAAAAGATTTAGGGAATTTTGTGGTGTTTTTTCTTGAATTTTTTGGGAAACTGTGCTGATTTTATGGAGCGTTTCTGGAATTTGGTCGAGTTTTCAGAAGATTTAGGGATTTTTGTGAGATTTTTGTGGGATGTTCTGGAAATTGGTGGAGATTTTGTGGGACATTCCTGTGAATTGGTAGGGTTTTGAAATGATTTAGGGAGTTTTGTGGGACTTCTCTGGAATTTTGTGGGTTTTTTCTGGAATTGTGTGGGATTCTGAGGATACTTGAAAATTTTGAGGAATTTGTTTTAGATTTTGTGGGAATTGTTGGAGATTCTGTGGGATTTTCCTGGAATTTGGTGGGCCTTTTCAAGGACTTTGTGTGGTTTTGAGGAGACTTGAAGAATTTTGAGGATTTTTTCTTAGATTTTGTACAAACCTGTGGAGGTTTTGTGTGATTTTTGTGGGATTTTGTGGGATATTGAGGCGATTTAGGGATCTTGAGTGATTTTTCATGTATTTTGTGGGAATTTGTGGAGATTTGGTGGGATATTTTTCTAGAATTTGGTCGTGTTTTGTGAAGATTTAGGGAATTTTGTGGGATTTTTCCTGGAATTTTGTTGGATACTGGGGAGATTTTGTGGGATGCTTGTGGAACTTGGAGGGACTTTTCTGGAATTTTGTGAGATTCTGTAGAGAACTGACGAATTATCAGGGATTTTTCATGTATTCTGTGGGAATTTGTGGAGATTCGGTGGGATATTTTTCTAGAATTTGGTCGTGTTTTGAGAAGATTTAGGGAATTTGGTGGGATTTTTCCTGGAATTTTATTGGATACTGGGGAGATTTTGTGGGATGTTTGTGGAACTTTGAGGGACTCTTCTGGAATTTTGTGAGATTCTGTAGAGAACTGACGAATTATCAGGGATTTTTCATGTATTCTGTGGGAATTTGTGGAGATTTGGTGTGATATTTTTCTAGAATTTGGTCATGCTTTGACAAGGTTTAGGGAATTCTGTAAGATTTTTCTGGAATTTGGTGGGCCTTTTTGAAGGACTTTGTGTGGTTTTGAGGAGACTTGAAGAATTTTGAGGAATTTGTTTTAGATTTTGTGGGAATTTGTGTAGATTCTGTGGGATTTTTCTGGAATTTGGTGGGCCTTTTCAAGGACTTTGTGTGGTTTTGAGGAGACTTGAAGAATTTTGAGGATTTTTTTTTATATTTTGTGGAAACTTGTGGAGGTTTTGTGTGATTTTTGTGGGATTTTGTGGGATATTGAGGCGATTTAGGGATCTTGAGGGATTTTTCATGTATTTTGTGGGAATTTGTGGAGATTTGGTGGGATATTTTTCTAGAATTTGGTCGTGTTTTGTGAAGATTTAGGGAATTTTGTGGGATTTTTCTTGAATTTTGTTGGATATTGAGTAGATTTTGTGGAACTTTGAGGGACTTTTCTGGAATATGGTGAGATTCTGTAGAGAACTGAAGAATTATCAGGGATTTTTCATGTATTCTGTGGGAATTTGTGGAGATTTGGTGGGATTTTTCTGGAATTTGGTAGAGTTTTGAGAAGATTTAGGGAATTTTGTGGGATTTTTCCTGGAATTTTGTTGGATACTGGGGAGATTTTGTGGGATGTTTGTGGAACTTTGAGGGACTTTTCTGGAATTTGGTGAGATTCTGTAGAGAACTGACGAATTATCAGATATTTTTCATGTATTCTGTGGGAATTTGTGGAGATTTGGTGGGATTTTTCTGGAATTTGGTAGAGTTTTGAGAAGATTTAGGGAATTTTGTGGATTTTTCCTGGAATTTTGTTGGATATTGAGGAGATTTTGTGGGGTGTTTGTGGAACTTTGAGGGACTTTTCTGGAATTTGGTGAGATTTTGTAGAGAACTGAAGAATTATCAGGGATTTTTCATGTATTCTGTGGGAATTTGTGGAGATTTGGTGTGATATTTTTCTAGAATTTGGTCATGTTTTGAGAAGATTTAGGGAATTCTGTAAGATTTTTCTGGAATTTGGTGGGCCTTCTTGAAGGACTTTGTGTGGTTTTGAGGAGACTTGAAGAATTTTGAGGAATTTGTTTTAGATTTTGTGGGAATTTGTGTAGATTCTGTGGGATTTTCCTGGAATTTGGTGGGCCTTTTCAAGGACTTTGTGTGGTTTTGAGGAGACTTGAAGAATTTTGAGGATTTATTTTTATATTTTGTGGAAACTTGTGGAGGTTTTGTGTGATTTTTGTGGGATTTTGTGGGATATTGAGGCGATTTAGGGATCTTGAGGGATTTTTCATGTATTTTGTGGGAATTTGTGGAGATTTGGTGGGATATTTTTCTAGAATTTGGTCGTGTTTTGAGAAGATTTAGGGAATTTTGTGGGATTTTTCCTGGAATTTTATTGGATACTGGGGAGATTTTGTGGGATGTTTGTGGAATTTTGAGGGACTCTTCTGGAATTTTGTGAGATTCTGTAGAGAACTGATGAATTATCAGGGATTTTTCATGTATTCTGTGGGAATTTGTGGAGATTTGGTGGGATTTTTCTGGAATTTGGTAGAGTTTTGAGAAGATTTAGGGAATTTTGTGGGGTTTTTCCTGGAATTTTGTTGGATACTGGGGAGATTTTGTGGGATGCTTGTGGAACTTTGAGGGACTCTTCTGGAATTTTGTGAGATTCTGTAGAGAACTGAAGATTTATCAGGGATTTTTCATGTATTCTGTGGGAATTTGTGGAGATTTGGTGGGATTTTTGTGGATTTTGGCCGTCTTTTGAGAAGATTTAGGGAATTTTGTGGGATTTTTCCTGGAATTTTGTTGGATACTGGGGAGATTTTGTGGGATGTTTGTGGAACTTTGAGGGACTCTTCTGGAATTTGGTGAGATTCTGTAGAGAACTGAAGAATTATCAGGGATTTTTCATGTATTCTGTGGGTATTTGTGGAGATTTGGTGTGATATTTTTCTAGAATTTGGTCATGTTTTGAGAAGATTTAGGGAATTTTGTGTGATTTTTCTGGGATTTTGTTGGGTATTTAGGACATTTTGTGGGATGTTTCTGGAATTTGGTGGGGCTTTTCAAGAATTTTGTGGTATTTTGAAAAGATTTAGGGAATTTTGTGGTGTTTTTTCTTGAATTTTGAGGGAAACTGTGCTGATTTTATGGAGCATTTCTGGAATTTGGTCGAGTTTTCAGAAGAATTAGGGATTTTTGTGAGATTTTTGTGGGATGTTCTGGGAATTGGTGGAGATTTTGTGGGACATTTCTGTGAATTGGTAGGGTTTTGAAATGATTTAGGGAGTTTTGTGGGACTTCTCTGGAATTTTGTGGGTTTTTTCTGGAATTGTGTGGGATTCTGAGGAGACTTGAAGAATTTTGAGGAATTTGTTTTAGATTTTGTGGGAATTTGTGGAGATTCTGTGGGATTTTCCTGGAATTTGGTGGGCCTTTTCAAGGACTTTGTGTGGTTTTGAGGAGACTTGAAAAATTTTCAGGAATTTTTTTTATATTTTGTGGAAACTTGTGGAGGTTTTGTGTGATTTTTGTGGGATTTTGTGGGATATTGAGGCGATTTAGGGATCTTGAGTGATTTTTCATGTATTTTGTGGGATTTTGTGGAGATTTGGTGGGATATTTTTCTAGAATTTGGTCGTGTTTTGAGAAGATTTAGGGAATTTGGTGGGATTTTTCCTGGAATTTTGTTGGATACTGGGGAGATTTTGTGGGATGTTTGTGGAACTTTGAGGGACTCTTCTGGAATTTGGTGAGATTCTGTAGAGAACTGACGAATTATCAGGGATTTTTCATGTATTCTGTGGGAATTTGTGGAGATTTGGTGGGATTTTTGTGGATTTTGGCCGTGTTTTGAGAAGATTTAGGGAATTTTGTGTGATTTTTCTGGGATTTTGTTGGATACTGTGCTGATTTTATGGGGCGTTTCTGGAATTTGGTCAAGTTTTCAGAAGATTTAGGAAATTTTGTGGGATTTTTCTGGGATTTTGTTGGGTATTGAGGACATTTTGTGGGATGTTTCTGGAATTTGGTGGGGCTTTTCAAGAATTTTGTGGTATTTTGAAAAGATTTTGGGAATTTTGTGGTGTTTTTTCTTGAATTTTTTGGGAAACTGTGCTGATTTTATGGGGCGTTTCTGGAATTTGTTCGAGTTTTCAGAAGATTTAGGGATTTTTGTGAGATTTTTGTGGGATGTTCTGGGAATTGGTGGAGATTTTGTGGGACTTTCCTGTGAATTGGTAGGGTTTTGAAATGATTTAGGGAGTTTTGTGGGACTTCTCTGGAATTTTGTGGGTTTTTTTCTGGAATTGTGTGGGATTCTGAGGAGACTTGAAGAATTTTGAGGAATTTGTTTTAGATTTTTGGGAATTTGTGTAGATTCTGTGGGATTTTTCTGGAATTTGGTGGTTTTTTTCAAGGACTTTGTGTGGTTTTGAGGAGACTTGAAGAATTTTGAGGTTTTTTTTTTATATTTTGTGGAAACTTGTGGAGGTTTTGTGTGATTTTTGTGGGATTTTGTGGGATATTGAGGCGATTTAGGGATCTTGAGGGATTTTTCATGTATTTTGTGGGAATTTGTGGAGATTTGGTGGGATATTTTTCTAGAATTTGGTCGTGTTTTGAGAAGATTTGGGGAATTTTGTGGGATTTTTCCTGGAATTTTGTTGGATACTGGGGAGATTTTGTGGGATGTTTGTGGAACTTTGAGGGACTTTTCTGGAATTTGGTGAGATTCTGTAGAGAACTGACGAATTATCAGATATTTTTCATGTATTCTGTGGGAATTTGTGGAGATTTGGTGTGATTTTTGTGGATTTTGCCGTGTTTTAAGAAGATTTAGGGAATTTTGTGGGATTTTTCCTGGAATTTTGTTGGATTCTGGGGAGATTTTGTGGGATGTTTGTGGAACTTTGAGGGACTTTTCTGGAATTTGGTGAGATTTTGTAGAGAACTGAAGAATTATCAGGGATTTTTCATGTATTCTGTGGGAATTTGTGGAGATTTGGTGTGATATTTTTCTAGAATTTGGTCATGTTTTGACAAGGTTTAGGGAATTCTGTAAGATTTTTCTGGAATTTGGTGGGCCTTTTTGAAGGACTTTGTGTGGTTTTGAGGAGACTTGAAGAATTTTGAGAATTTTTTTTTATATTTTGTGGAAACTTGTGGAGGTTTTGTGTGATTTTTGTGGGATTTTGTGGGATATTGAGGCGATTTAGGGATCTTGAGTGATTTTTCATGTATTTTGTGGGAATTTGTGGAGATTTGGTGGGATATTTTTCTAGAATTTGGTCGTGTTTTGAGAAGATTTAGGGAATTTGGTGGGATTTTTCCTGGAATTTTATTGGATACTGGGGAGATTTTGTGGGATGTTTGTGGAACTTTGAGGGACTCTTCTGGAATTTGGTGAGATTCTGTAGAGAACTGACGAATTATCAGGGATTTTTCATGTATTCTGTGGGAATTTATGGAGATTTGGTGGGATTTTTGTGGATTTTGGCCGTGTTTTGAGAAGATTTAGGGAATTTTGTGTGATTTTTCTGTGATTTTGTTGGATACTGTGCTGATTTTATGGGGCGTTTCTGGAATTTCGTCAAGTTTTCAGAAGATTTAGGGAATTTTGTGTGATTTTTCTGGGATTTTGTTGGGTATTGAGGACATTTTGTGGGATGTTTCTGGAATTTGGTGGGGCTTTTCAAGAATTTTGTGGTATTTTGAAAAGATTTTGGGAATTTTTTTGGTGTTTTTTCTTGAATTTTGTGGGAAACTGTGCTGATTTTATGGGGCGTTTCTGGAATTTGGTCGAGTTTTCAGAAGATTTAGGGATTTTTGTGAGATTTTTGTGGGATGTTCTGGGAATTGGTGGAGATTTTTTGGGACATTCCTGTGAATTGGTAGGGTTTTGAAATGATTTAGGGAGTTTTGTGGGACTTCTCTGGAATTTTGTGGGTTTTTTCTGGAATTGTGTGGGATTCTGAGGAGACTTGAAGAATTTTGAGGAATTTGTTTTAGATTTTGTGGGAATTTGTGTAGATTCTGTGGGATTTTTCTGGAATTTGGTGGTTTTTTTCAAGGACTTTGTGTGGTTTTGAGGAGACTTGAAGAATTTTGAGGATTTTTTTTTTATATTTTGTGGAAACTTGTGGAGGTTTTGTGTGATTTTTGTGGGATTTTGTGGGATATTGAGGCGATTTAGGGATCTTGAGGGATTTTTCATGTATTTTGTGGGAATTTGTGGAGATTTGGTGGGATATTTTTCTAGAATTTGGTCGTGTTTTGTAAAGATTTAGGGAATTTTGTGGGATTTTTCTTGAATTTTGTTGGATATTGAGGATATTTGTAGGTGTTTGTGGAACTTTGAGGGACTTTTCTGGAATTTGGTGAGATTCTGTAGAGAACTGACGAATTATCAGGGATTTTTCATGTATTCTGTGGGAATTTGTGGAGATTTGGTGGGATTTTTCTGGAATTTGGTAGAGTTTATGAGAAGATTTAGGGAATTCTGTAAGATTTTTCTGGAATTTGGTGGGCCTTTTCAAGGACTTTGTGTGGTTTTGAGGTGACTTGAAGAATTTTGAGGAATTTTTCTTAGATTCTGTGGAAACTTGTGGGGGTTTTGTGGGATTTTTGTGGGATTTTGTGGGATATTGAGGCGATTTAGGGATCTTGAGGGATTTTTCATGTATTTTGTGGGAATTTGTGGAGATTTGGTGGGATATTTTTCTAGAATTTGGTCGTGTTTTGGGAAGATTTAGGGAATTTTGTGGGATTTTTCCTGGAATTTTATTGGATACTGGGGAGATTTTGTGGAATGTTTGTGGAACTTTGAGGGACTTTTCTGGAATTTGGTGAGATTCTGTAGAGAACTGACGAATTATCAGGGATTTTTCATGTATTCTGTGGGAATTTGTGGAGATTTGGTGGGATTTTTCTGGAATTTGGTAGAGTTTTGAGAAGATTTAGGGAATTTTGTGGGATTTTTCCTGGAATTTTGTTGGATATTGAGGAGATTTTTTGGGGTGTTTGTGGAACTTTGAGGGACTCTTCTGGAATTTGGTGAGATTCTGTAGAGAACTGACGAATTATCAGGGATTTTTCATGTATTCTGTGGGAATTTGTGGAGATTTGGTGGGATTTTTCTGGCATTTGGTAGAGTTTTGAGAAGATTTAGGGAATTCTGTAAGATTTTTCTGGGATTTTGTTGGGTATTGAGGACATTTTGTGGGATGTTTCTGGAATTTGGTGGGGCTTTTCAAGAATTTTGTGGTATTTTGAAAAGATTTAGGGAATTTTGTGGTGTTTTTTCTTGAATTTTTTGGGAAACTGTGCTGATTTTATGGAGCGTTTCTGGAATTTGGTCGAGTTTTCAGAAGATTTAGGGATTTTTGTGAGATTTTTGTGGGATGTTCTGGGAATTGGTGGAGATTTTGTGGGACATTCCTGTGAATTGGTAGGGTTTTGAAATGATTTAGGGAGTTTTGTGGGACTTCTCTGGAATTTTGTGGGTTTTTTCTGGAATTGTGTGGGATTCTGAGGATACTTGAAAATTTTGAGGAATTTGTTTTAGATTTTGTGGGAATTGTTGGAGATTCTGTGGGATTTTCCTGGAATTTGGTGGGCCTTTTCAAGGACTTTGTGTGGTTTTGAGGAGACTTGAAGAATTTTGAGGATTTTTTCTTAGATTTTGTACAAACCTGTGGAGGTTTTGTGTGATTTTTGTGGGATTTTGTGGGATATTGAGGCGATTTAGGGATCTTGAGTGATTTTTCATGTATTTTGTGGGAATTTGTGGAGATTTGGTGGGATATTTTTCTAGAATTTGGTCGTGTTTTGTGAAGATTTAGGGAATTTTGTGGGATTTTTCCTGGAATTTTGTTGGATACTGGGGAGATTTTGTGGGATGCTTGTGGAACTTGGAGGGACTTTTCTGGAATTTTGTGAGATTCTGTAGAGAACTGACGAATTATCAGGGATTTTTCATGTATTCTGTGGGAATTTGTGGAGATTTGGTGTGATATTTTTCTAGAATTTGGTCATGTTTTGACAAGGTTTAGGGAATTCTGTAAGATTTTTCTGGAATTTGGTGGGCCTTTTTGAAGGACTTTGTGTGGTTTTGAGGAGACTTGAAGAATTTTGAGGAATTTGTTTTAGATTTTGTGGGAATTTGTGTAGATTCTGTGGGATTTTTCTGGAATTTGGTGGGCCTTTTCAAGGACTTTGTGTGGTTTTGAGGAGACTTGAAGAATTTTGAGGATTTTTTTTTATATTTTGTGGAAACTTGTGGAGGTTTTGTGTGATTTTTGTGGGATTTTGTGGGATATTGAGGCGATTTAGGGATCTTGAGGGATTTTTCATGTATTTTGTGGGAATTTGTGGAGATTTGGTGGGATATTTTTCTAGAATTTGGTCGTGTTTTGTGAAGATTTAGGGAATTTTGTGGGATTTTTCTTGAATTTTGTTGGATATTGAGTAGATTTTGTGGAACTTTGAGGGACTTTTCTGGAATATGGTGAGATTCTGTAGAGAACTGAAGAATTATCAGGGATTTTTCATGTATTCTGTGGGAATTTGTGGAGATTTGGTGGGATTTTTCTGGAATTTGGTAGAGTTTTGAGAATATTTAGGGAATTTTGTGGATTTTTCCTGGAATTTTGTTGGATATTGAGGAGATTTTGTGGGGTGTTTGTGGAACTTTGAGGGACTTTTCTGGAATTTGGTGAGATTTTGTAGAGAACTGAAGAATTATCAGGGATTTTTCATGTATTCTGTGGGAATTTGTGGAGATTTGGTGTGAT
Source organism: Cyanistes caeruleus (assembly GCF_971803275.1). Lineage (NCBI taxonomy): Eukaryota > Metazoa > Chordata > Aves > Passeriformes > Paridae > Cyanistes > Cyanistes caeruleus. The sequence goes on along the minus strand of NC_141702.1, from coordinate 87,806,024 downwards.
ATTTTTCTAGAATTTGGTCATGTTTTGAGAAGATTTAGGGAATTCTGTAAGATTTTTCTGGAATTTGGTGGGCCTTCTTGAAGGACTTTGTGTGGTTTTGAGGAGACTTGAAGAATTTTGAGGAATTTGTTTTAGATTTTGTGGGAATTTGTGTAGATTCTGTGGGATTTTCCTGGAATTTGGTGGGCCTTTTCAAGGACTTTGTGTGGTTTTGAGGAGACTTGAAGAATTTTGAGGATTTATTTTTATATTTTGTGGAAACTTGTGGAGGTTTTGTGTGATTTTTGTGGGATTTTGTGGGATATTGAGGCGATTTAGGGATCTTGAGGGATTTTTCATGTATTTTGTGGGAATTTGTGGAGATTTGGTGGGATATTTTTCTAGAATTTGGTCGTGTTTTGTGAAGATTTAGGGAATTTTGTGGGATTTTTCCTGGAATTTTATTGGATACTGGGGAGATTTTGTGGGATGTTTGTGGAACTTTGAGGGACTCTTCTGGAATTTTGTGAGATTCTGTAGAGAACTGATGAATTATCAGGGATTTTTCATGTATTCTGTGGGAATTTGTGGAGATTTGGTGGGATTTTTCTGGAATTTGGTAGAGTTTTGAGAAGATTTAGGGAATTTTGTGGGGTTTTTCCTGGAATTTTGTTGGATACTGGGGAGATTTTGTGGGATGCTTGTGGAACTTTGAGGGACTCTTCTGGAATTTTGTGAGATTCTGTAGAGAACTGAAGATTTATCAGGGATTTTTCATGTATTCTGTGGGAATTTGTGGAGATTTGGTGGGATTTTTGTGGATTTTGGCCGTCTTTTGAGAAGATTTAGGGAATTTTGTGGGATTTTTCCTGGAATTTTGTTGGATACTGGGGAGATTTTGTGGGATGTTTGTGGAACTTTGAGGGACTCTTCTGGAATTTGGTGAGATTCTGTAGAGAACTGAAGAATTATCAGGGATTTTTCATGTATTCTGTGGGTATTTGTGGAGATTTGGTGTGATATTTTTCTAGAATTTGGTCATGTTTTGAGAAGATTTAGGGAATTTTGTGTGATTTTTCTGGGATTTTGTTGGGTATTGAGGACATTTTGTGGGATGTTTCTGGAATTTGGTGGGGCTTTTCAAGAATTTTGTGGTATTTTGAAAAGATTTTGGGAATTTTTTTGGTGTTTTTTCTTGAATTTTGTGGGAAACTGTGCTGATTTTATGGGGCGTTTCTGGAATTTGGTCGAGTTTTCAGAAGATTTAGGGATTTTTGTGAGATTTTTGTGGGATGTTCTGGGAATTGGTGGAGATTTTGTGGGTCATTCCTGTGAATTGGTAGGGTTTGAAATGATTTAGGGAGTTTTGTGGGACTTCTCTGGAATTTTGTGGGTTTTTTCTGGAATTGTGTGGGATTCTGAGGAGAGTTGAAGAATTTTGAGGAATTTGTTTTAGATTTTGTGGGAATTTGTGGAGATTCTGTGGGATTTTTCTGGAATTTGGTGGTTTTTTTCAAGGACTTTGTGTGGTTTTGAGGAGACTTGAAGAATTTTGAGGATTTTTTTTTTATATTTTGTGGAAACTTGTGGAGGTTTTGTGTGATTTTTGTGGGATTTTGTGGGATATTGAGGCGATTTAGGGATCTTGAGGGATTTTTCATGTATTTTGTGGGAATTTGTGGAGATTTGGTGGGATATTTTTCTAGAATTTGGTCGTGTTTTGTGAAGATTTTGGGAATTTTGTGGGATTTTTCTTGAATTTTGTTGGATATTGAGTAGATTTTGTGGAACTTTGAGGGACTTTTCTGGAATTTGGTGAGATTCTGTAGAGAACTGAAGAATTATCAGGGATTTTTCATGTATTCTGTGGGAATTTGTGGAGATTTGGTGGGATTTTTCTGGAATTTGGTAGAGTTTTGAGAAGATTTAGGGAATTTTGTGGGATTTTTCCTGGAATTTTGTTGGATATTGAGGAGATTTTTTGGGGTGTTTGTGGAACTTTGAGGGACTCTTCTGGAATTTGGTGAGATTCTGTAGAGAACTGACGAATTATCAGGGATTTTTCATGTATTCTGTGGGAATTTGTGGAGATTTGGTGGGATTTTTCTGGCATTTGGTAGAGTTTTGAGAAGATTTAGGGAATTCTGTAAGATTTTTCTGGGATTTTGTTGGGTATTGAGGACATTTTGTGGGATGTTTCTGGAATTTGGTGGGGCTTTTCAAGAATTTTGTGGTATTTTGAAAAGATTTAGGGAATTTTGTGGTGTTTTTTCTTGAATTTTTTGGGAAACTGTGCTGATTTTATGGAGCGTTTCTGGAATTTGGTCGAGTTTTCAGAAGATTTAGGGATTTTTGTGAGATTTTTGTGGGATGTTCTGGAAATTGGTGGAGATTTTGTGGGACATTCCTGTGAATTGGTAGGGTTTTGAAATGATTTAGGGAGTTTTGTGGGACTTCTCTGGAATTTTGTGGGTTTTTTCTGGAATTGTGTGGGATTCTGAGGATACTTGAAAATTTTGAGGAATTTGTTTTAGATTTTGTGGGAATTGTTGGAGATTCTGTGGGATTTTCCTGGAATTTGGTGGGCCTTTTCAAGGACTTTGTGTGGTTTTGAGGAGACTTGAAGAATTTTGAGGATTTTTTCTTAGATTTTGTACAAACCTGTGGAGGTTTTGTGTGATTTTTGTGGGATTTTGTGGGATATTGAGGCGATTTAGGGATCTTGAGTGATTTTTCATGTATTTTGTGGGAATTTGTGGAGATTTGGTGGGATATTTTTCTAGAATTTGGTCGTGTTTTGTGAAGATTTAGGGAATTTTGTGGGATTTTTCCTGGAATTTTGTTGGATACTGGGGAGATTTTGTGGGATGCTTGTGGAACTTGGAGGGACTTTTCTGGAATTTTGTGAGATTCTGTAGAGAACTGACGAATTATCAGGGATTTTTCATGTATTCTGTGGGAATTTGTGGAGATTCGGTGGGATATTTTTCGAGAATTTGGTCGTGTTTTGAGAAGATTTAGGGAATTTTGTGGGATTTTTCCTGGAATTTTATTGGATACTGGGGAGATTTTGTGGGATGTTTGTGGAACTTTGAGGGACTCTTCTGGAATTTTGTGAGATTCTGTAGAGAACTGACGAATTATCAGGGATTTTTCATGTATTCTGTGGGAATTTGTGGAGATTTGGTGTGATATTTTTCTAGAATTTGGTCATGTTTTGACAAGGTTTAGGGAATTCTGTAAGATTTTTCTGGAATTTGGTGGGCCTTTTTGAAGGACTTTGTGTGGTTTTGAGGAGACTTGAAGAATTTTGAGGAATTTGTTTTAGATTTTGTGGGAATTTGTGTAGATTCTGTGGGATTTTTCTGGAATTTGGTGGGCCTTTTCAAGGACTTTGTGTGGTTTTGAGGAGACTTGAAGAATTTTGAGGATTTTTTTTTATATTTTGTGGAAACTTGTGGAGGTTTTGTGTGATTTTTGTGGGATTTTGTGGGATATTGAGGCGATTTAGGGATCTTGAGGGATTTTTCATGTATTTTGTGGGAATTTGTGGAGATTTGGTGGGATATTTTTCTAGAATTTGGTCGTGTTTTGTGAAGATTTAGGGAATTTTGTGGGATTTTTCTTGAATTTTGTTGGATATTGAGTAGATTTTGTGGAACTTTGAGGGACTTTTCTGGAATATGGTGAGATTCTGTAGAGAACTGAAGAATTATCAGGGATTTTTCATGTATTCTGTGGGAATTTGTGGAGATTTGGTGGGATTTTTCTGGAATTTGGTAGAGTTTTGAGAATATTTAGGGAATTTTGTGGGATTTTTCCTGGAATTTTGTTGGATATTGAGGAGATTTTGTGGGGTGTTTGTGGAACTTTGAGGGACTTTTCTGGAATTTGGTGAGATTTTGTAGAGAACTGAAGAATTATCAGGGATTTTTCATGTATTCTGTGGGAATTTGTGGAGATTTGGTGTGATATTTTTCTAGAATTTGGTCATGTTTTGAGAAGATTTAGGGAATTCTGTAAGATTTTTCTGGAATTTGGTGGGCCTTCTTGAAGGACTTTGTGTGGTTTTGAGGAGACTTGAAGAATTTTGAGGAATTTGTTTTAGATTTTGTGGGAATTTGTGTAGATTCTGTGGGATTTTCCTGGAATTTGGTGGGCCTTTTCAAGGACTTTGTGTGGTTTTGAGGAGACTTGAAGAATTTTGAGGATTTATTTTTATATTTTGTGGAAACTTGTGGAGGTTTTGTGTGATTTTTGTGGGATTTTGTGGGATATTGAGGCGATTTAGGGATCTTGAGGGATTTTTCATGTATTTTGTGGGAATTTGTGGAGATTTGGTGGGATATTTTTCTAGAATTTGGTCGTGTTTTGTGAAGATTTAGGGAATTTTGTGGGATTTTTCCTGGAATTTTATTGGATACTGGGGAGATTTTGTGGGATGTTTGTGGAACTTTGAGGGACTCTTCTGGAATTTTGTGAGATTCTGTAGAGAACTGATGAATTATCAGGGATTTTTCATGTATTCTGTGGGAATTTGTGGAGATTTGGTGGGATTTTTCTGGAATTTGGTAGAGTTTTGAGAAGATTTAGGGAATTTTGTGGGGTTTTTCCTGGAATTTTGTTGGATACTGGGGAGATTTTGTGGGATGCTTGTGGAACTTTGAGGGACTCTTCTGGAATTTTGTGAGATTCTGTAGAGAACTGAAGATTTATCAGGGATTTTTCATGTATTCTGTGGGAATTTGTGGAGATTTGGTGGGATTTTTGTGGATTTTGGCCGTCTTTTGAGAAGATTTAGGGAATTTTGTGGGATTTTTCCTGGAATTTTGTTGGATACTGGGGAGATTTTGTGGGATGTTTGTGGAACTTTGAGGGACTCTTCTGGAATTTGGTGAGATTCTGTAGAGAACTGAAGAATTATCAGGGATTTTTCATGTATTCTGTGGGTATTTGTGGAGATTTGGTGTGATATTTTTCTAGAATTTGGTCATGTTTTGAGAAGATTTAGGGAATTTTGTGTGATTTTTCTGGGATTTTGTTGGGTATTTAGGACATTTTGTGGGATGTTTCTGGAATTTGGTGGGGCTTTTCAAGAATTTTGTGGTATTTTGAAAAGATTTAGGGAATTTTGTGGTGTTTTTTCTTGAATTTTGAGGGAAACTGTGCTGATTTTATGGAGCATTTCTGGAATTTGGTCGAGTTTTCAGAAGAATTAGGGATTTTTGTGAGATTTTTGTGGGATGTTCTGGGAATTGGTGGAGATTTTGTGGGACATTCCTGTGAATTGGTAGGGTTTTGAAATGATTTAGGGAGTTTTGTGGGACTTCTCTGGAATTTTGTGGGTTTTTTCTGGAATTGTGTGGGATTCTGAGGAGACTTGAAGAATTTTGAGGAATTTGTTTTAGATTTTGTGGGAATTTGTGGAGATTCTGTGGGATTTTCCTGGAATTTGGTGGGCCTTTTCAAGGACTTTGTGTGGTTTTGAGGAGACTTGAAAAATTTTCAGGAATTTTTTTTATATTTTGTGGAAACTTGTGGAGGTTTTGTGTGATTTTTGTGGGATTTTGTGGGATATTGAGGCGATTTAGGGATCTTGAGTGATTTTTCATGTATTTTGTGGGAATTTGTGGAGATTTGGTGGGATATTTTTCTAGAATTTGGTCGTGTTTTGAGAAGATTTAGGGAATTTTGTGGGATTTTTCCTGGAATTTTATTGGATACTGGGGAGATTTTGTGGGATGTTTGTGGAACTTTGAGGGACTCTTCTGGAATTTGGTGAGATTCTGTAGAGAACTGACGAATTATCAGGGATTTTTCATGTATTCTGTGGGAATTTGTGGAGATTTGGTGGGATTTTTGTGGATTTTGGCCGTGTTTTGAGAAGATTTAGGGAATTTTGTGTGATTTTTCTGGGATTTTGTTGGATACTGTGCTGATTTTATGGGGCGTTTCTGGAATTTGGTCAAGTTTTCAGAAGATTTAGGGAATTTTGTGGGATTTTTCTGGGATTTTGTTGGGTATTGAGGACATTTTGTGGGATGTTTCTGGAATTTGGTGGGGCTTTTCAAGAATTTTGTGGTATTTTGAAAAGATTTTGGGAATTTTGTGGTGTTTTTTCTTGAATTTTTTGGGAAACTGTGCTGATTTTATGGGGCGTTTCTGGAATTTGTTCGAGTTTTCAGAAGATTTAGGGATTTTTGTGAGATTTTTGTGGGATGTTCTGGGAATTGGTAGAGATTTTGTGGGACTTTCCTGTGAATTGGTAGGGTTTTGAAATGATTTAGGGAGTTTTGTGGGACTTCTCTGGAATTTTGTGGGTTTTTTTCTGGAATTGTGTGGGATTCTGAGGAGACTTGAAGAATTTTGAGGAATTTGTTTTAGATTTTTGGGAATTTGTGTAGATTCTGTGGGATTTTTCTGGAATTTGGTGGTTTTTTTCAAGGACTTTGTGTGGTTTTGAGGAGACTTGAAGAATTTTGAGGTTTTTTTTTTATATTTTGTGGAAACTTGTGGAGGTTTTGTGTGATTTTTGTGGGATTTTGTGGGATATTGAGGCGATTTAGGGATCTTGAGGGATTTTTCATGTATTTTGTGGGAATTTGTGGAGATTTGGTGGGATATTTTTCTAGAATTTGGTCGTGTTTTGAGAAGATTTAGGGAATTTTGTGGGATTTTTCCTGGAATTTTGTTGGATACTGGGGAGATTTTGTGGAATGTTTGTGGAACTTTGAGGGACTTTTCTGGAATTTGGTGAGATTCTGTAGAGAACTGACGAATTATCAGATATTTTTCATGTATTCTGTGGGAATTTGTGGAGATTTGGTGTGATTTTTGTGGATTTTGCCGTGTTTTGAGAAGATTTAGGGAATTTTGTGGGATTTTTCCTGGAATTTTGTTGGATTCTGGGGAGATTTTGTGGGATGTTTGTGGAACTTTGAGGGACTTTTCTGGAATTTGGTGAGATTTTGTAGAGAACTGAAGAATTATCAGGGATTTTTCATGTATTCTGTGGGAATTTGTGGAGATTCGGTGGGATATTTTTCTAGAATTTGGTCATGTTTTGACAAGGTTTAGGGAATTCTGTAAGATTTTTCTGGAATTTGGTGGGCCTTTTTGAAGGACTTTGTGTGGTTTTGAGAAGACTTGAAGAATTTTGAGGAATTTGTTTTAGATTTTGTGGGAATTTGTGGAGATTCTGTGGGATTTTTCTGGAATTTTGTGGGCCTTTTTGAAGGACTTTGTGTGGTTTTGAGGAGACTTGAAGAATTTTGAGAATTTTTTTTTATATTTTGTGGAAACGTGTGGAGGTTTTGTGTGATTTTTGTGGGATTTTGTGGGATATTGAGGCGATTTAGGGATCTTGAGGGATTTTTCATGTATTTTGTGGGAATTTGTGGAGATTTGGTGGGATATTTTTCTAGAATTTGGTCGTGTTTTGAGAAGATTTAGGGAATTTGGTGGGATTTTTCCTGGAATTTTATTGGATACTGGGGAGATTTTGTGGGATGTTTGTGGAACTTTGAGGGACTCTTCTGGAATTTGGTGAGATTCTGTAGAGAACTGACGAATTATCAGGGATTTTTCATGTATTCTGTGGGAATTTGTGGAGATTTGGTGGGATTTTTGTGGATTTTGGCCGTGTTTTGAGAAGATTTAGGGAATTTTGTGTGATTTTTCGGGGATTTTGTTGGATACTGTGCTGATTTTATGGGGCGTTTCTGGAATTTGGTCAAGTTTTCAGAAGATTTAGGGAATTTTGTGGGATTTTTCTGGGATTTTGTTGGGTATTGAGGACATTTTGTGGGATGTTTCTGGAATTTGGTGGGGCTTTTCAAGAATTTTGTGGTATTTTGAAAAGATTTTGGGAATTTTGTGGTGTTTTTTCTTGAATTTTTTGGGAAACTGTGCTGATTTTATGGGGCGTTTCTGGAATTTGTTCGAGTTTTCAGAAGATTTAGGGATTTTTGTGAGATTTTTGTGGGATGTTCTGGGAATTGGTAGAGATTTTGTGGGACTTTCCTGTGAATTGGTAGGGTTTTGAAATGATTTAGGGAGTTTTGTGGGACTTCTCTGGAATTTTGTGGGTTTTTTTCTGGAATTGTGTGGGATTCTGAGGAGACTGGAAGAATTTTGAGGAATTTGTTTTAGATTTTTGGGAATTTGTGTAGATTCTGTGGGATTTTTCTGGAATTTGGTGGTTTTTTTCAAGGACTTTGTGTGGTTTTGAGGAGACTTGAAGAATTTTGAGGTTTTTTTTTTATATTTTGTGGAAACTTGTGGAGGTTTTGTGTGATTTTTGTGGGATTTTGTGGGATATTGAGGCGATTTAGGGATCTTGAGGGATTTTTCATGTATTTTGTGGGAATTTGTGGAGATTTGGTGGGATATTTTTCTAGAATTTGGTCGTGTTTTGAGAAGATTTAGGGAATTTTGTGGGATTTTTCCTGGAATTTTGTTGGATACTGGGGAGATTTTGTGGAATGTTTGTGGAACTTTGAGGGACTTTTCTGGAATTTGGTGAGATTCTGTAGAGAACTGACGAATTATCAGATATTTTTCATGTATTCTGTGGGAATTTGTGGAGATTTGGTGTGATTTTTGTGGATTTTGCCGTGTTTTGAGAAGATTTAGGGAATTTTGTGGGATTTTTCCTGGAATTTTGTTGGATTCTGGGGAGATTTTGTGGGATGTTTGTGGAACTTTGAGGGACTTTTCTGGAATTTGGTGAGATTTTGTAGAGAACTGAAGAATTATCAGGGATTTTTCATGTATTCTGTGGGAATTTGTGGAGATTCGGTGGGATATTTTTCTAGAATTTGGTCATGTTTTGACAAGGTTTAGGGAATTCTGTAAGATTTTTCTGGAATTTGGTGGGCCTTTTTGAAGGACTTTGTGTGGTTTTGAGAAGACTTGAAGAATTTTGAGGAATTTGTTTTAGATTTTGTGGGAATTTGTGGAGATTCTGTGGGGTTTTTCTGGAATTTTGTGGGCCTTTTTGAAGGACTTTGTGTGGTTTTGAGGAGACTTGAAGAATTTTGAGAATTTTTTTTTATATTTTGTGGAAACGTGTGGAGGTTTTGTGTGATTTTTGTGGGATTTTGTGGGATATTGAGGCGATTTAGGGATCTTGAGGGATTTTTCATGTATTTTGTGGGAATTTGTGGAGATTTGGTGGGATATTTTTCTAGAATTTGGTCGTGTTTTGAGAAGATTTAGGGAATTTGGTGGGATTTTTCCTGGAATTTTATTGGATACTGGGGAGATTTTGTGGGATGTTTGTGGAACTTTGAGGGACTCTTCTGGAATTTGGTGAGATTCTGTAGAGAACTGAAGAATTATCAGGGATTTTTCATGTATTCTGTGGGAATTTGTGGAGATTTGGTGGGATTTTTGTGGATTTTGGCCGTGTTTTGAGAAGATTTAGGGAATTTTGTGTGATTTTTCTGTGATTTTGTTGGATACTGTGCTGATTTTATGGGGCGTTTCTGGAATTTCGTCAAGTTTTCAGAAGATTTAGGGAATTTTGTGTGATTTTTCTGGGATTTTGTTGGGTATTGAGGACATTTTGTGGGATGTTTCTGGAATTTGGTGGGGCTTTTCAAGAATTTTGTGGTATTTTGAAAAGATTTTGGGAATTTTTTTGGTGTTTTTTCTTGAATTTTGTGGGAAACTGTGCTGATTTTATGGGGCGTTTCTGGAATTTGGTCGAGTTTTCAGAAGATTTAGGGATTTTTGTGAGATTTTTGTGGGATGTTCTGGGAATTGGTGGAGATTTTTTGGGACATTCCTGTGAATTGGTAGGGTTTTGAAATGATTTAGGGAGTTTTGTGGGACTTCTCTGGAATTTTGTGGGTTTTTTCTGGAATTGTGTGGGATTCTGAGGAGACTTGAAGAATTTTGAGGAATTTGTTTTAGATTTTGTGGGAATTTGTGTAGATTCTGTGGGATTTTTCTGGAATTTGGTGGTTTTTTTCAAGGACTTTGTGTGGTTTTGAGGAGACTTGAAGAATTTTGAGGATTTTTTTTTTATATTTTGTGGAAACTTGTGGAGGTTTTGTGTGATTTTTGTGGGATTTTGTGGGATATTGAGGCGATTTAGGGATCTTGAGGGATTTTTCATGTATTTTGTGGGAATTTGTGGAGATTTGGTGGGATATTTTTCTAGAATTTGGTCGTGTTTTGTGAAGATTTTGGGAATTTTGTGGGATTTTTCTTGAATTTTGTTGGATATTGAGTAGATTTTGTGGAACTTTGAGGGACTTTTCTGGAATTTGGTGAGATTCTGTAGAGAACTGAAGAATTATCAGGGATTTTTCATGTATTCTGTGGGAATTTGTGGAGATTTGGTGGGATTTTTCTGGAATTTGGTAGAGTTTTGAGAAGATTTAGGGAATTTTGTGGGATTTTTCCTGGAATTTTGTTGGATATTGAGGAGATTTTGTGGGGTGTTTGTGGAACTTGGAGGGACTCTTCTGGAATTTGGTGAGATTCTGTAGAGAACTGACGAATTATCAGGGATTTTTCATGTATTCTGTGGGAATTTGTGGAGATTTGGTGGGATTTTTCTGGCATTTGGTAGAGTTTTGAGAAGATTTAGGGAATTCTGTAAGATTTTTCTGGGATTTTGTTGGGTATTGAGGACATTTTGTGGGATGTTTCTGGAATTTGGTGGGGCTTTTCAAGAATTTTGTGGTATTTTGAAAAGATTTAGGGAATTTTGTGGTGTTTTTTCTTGAATTTTTTGGGAAACTGTGCTGATTTTATGGAGCGTTTCTGGAATTTGGTCGAGTTTTCAGAAGATTTAGGGATTTTTGTGAGATTTTTGTGGGATGTTCTGGAAATTGGTGGAGATTTTGTGGGACATTCCTGTGAATTGGTAGGGTTTTGAAATGATTTAGGGAGTTTTGTGGGACTTCTCTGGAATTTTGTGGGTTTTTTCTGGAATTGTGTGGGATTCTGAGGATACTTGAAAATTTTGAGGAATTTGTTTTAGATTTTGTGGGAATTGTTGGAGATTCTGTGGGATTTTCCTGGAATTTGGTGGGCCTTTTCAAGGACTTTGTGTGGTTTTGAGGAGACTTGAAGAATTTTGAGGATTTTTTCTTAGATTTTGTACAAACCTGTGGAGGTTTTGTGTGATTTTTGTGGGATTTTGTGGGATATTGAGGCGATTTAGGGATCTTGAGTGATTTTTCATGTATTTTGTGGGAATTTGTGGAGATTTGGTGGGATATTTTTCTAGAATTTGGTCGTGTTTTGTGAAGATTTAGGGAATTTTGTGGGATTTTTCCTGGAATTTTGTTGGATACTGGGGAGATTTTGTGGGATGCTTGTGGAACTTGGAGGGACTTTTCTGGAATTTTGTGAGATTCTGTAGAGAACTGACGAATTATCAGGGATTTTTCATGTATTCTGTGGGAATTTGTGGAGATTCGGTGGGATATTTTTCTAGAATTTGGTCGTGTTTTGAGAAGATTTAGGGAATTTGGTGGGATTTTTCCTGGAATTTTATTGGATACTGGGGAGATTTTGTGGGATGTTTGTGGAACTTTGAGGGACTCTTCTGGAATTTGGTGAGATTCTGTAGAGAACTGACGAATTATCAGGGATTTTTCATGTATTCTGTGGGAATTTGTGGAGATTCGGTGGGATATTTTTCTAGAATTTGGTCATGTTTTGACAAGGTTTAGGGAATTCTGTAAGATTTTTCTGGAATTTGGTGGGCCTTTTTGAAGGACTTTGTGTGGTTTTGAGGAGACTTGAAGAATTTTGAGGAATTTGTTTTAGATTTTGTGGGAATTTGTGTAGATTCTGTGGGATTTTTCTGGAATTTGGTGGGCCTTTTCAAGGACTTTGTGTGGTTTTGAGGAGACTTGAAGAATTTTGAGGATTTTTTTTTATATTTTGTGGAAACTTGTGGAGGTTTTGTGTGATTTTTGTGGGATTTTGTGGGATATTGAGGCGATTTAGGGATCTTGAGGGATTTTTCATGTATTTTGTGGGAATTTGTGGAGATTTGGTGGGATATTTTTCTAGAATTTGGTCGTGTTTTGTGAAGATTTAGGGAATTTTGTGGGATTTTTCTTGAATTTTGTTGGATATTGAGTAGATTTTGTGGAACTTTGAGGGACTTTTCTGGAATATGGTGAGATTCTGTAGAGAACTGAAGAATTATCAGGGATTTTTCATGTATTCTGTGGGAATTTGTGGAGATTTGGTGGGATTTTTCTGGAATTTGGTAGAGTTTTGAGAAGATTTAGGGAATTTTGTGGGATTTTTCCTGGAATTTTGTTGGATATTGAGGAGATTTTGTGGGGTGTTTGTGGAACTTTGAGGGACTTTTCTGGAATTTGGTGAGATTTTGTAGAGAACTGAAGAATTATCAGGGATTTTTCATGTATTCTGTGGGAATTTGTGGAGATTTGGTGTGATATTTTTCTAGAATTTGGTCATGTTTTGAGAAGATTTAGGGAATTCTGTAAGATTTTTCTGGAATTTGGTGGGCCTTCTTGAAGGACTTTGTGTGGTTTTGAGGAGACTTGAAGAATTTTGAGGAATTTGTTTTAGATTTTGTGGGAATTTGTGTAGATTCTGTGGGATTTTCCTGGAATTTGGTGGGCCTTTTCAAGGACTTTGTGTGGTTTTGAGGAGACTTGAAGAATTTTGAGGATTTATTTTTATATTTTGTGGAAACTTGTGGAGGTTTTGTGTGATTCTTGTGGGATTTTGTGGGATATTGAGGCGATTTAGGGATCTTGAGGGATTTTTCATGTATTTTGTGGGAATTTGTGGAGATTTGGTGGGATATTTTTCTAGAATTTGGTCGTGTTTTGTGAAGATTTAGGGAATTTTGTGGGATTTTTCCTGGAATTTTATTGGATACTGGGGAGATTTTGTGGGATGTTTGTGGAACTTTGAGGGACTCTTCTGGAATTTTGTGAGATTCTGTAGAGAACTGATGAATTATCAGGGATTTTTCATGTATTCTGTGGGAATTTGTGGAGATTTGGTGGGATTTTTCTGGAATTTGGTAGAGTTTTGAGAAGATTTAGGGAATTTTGTGGGGTTTTTCCTGGAATTTTGTTGGATACTGGGGAGATTTTGTGGGATGCTTGTGGAACTTTGAGGGACTCTTCTGGAATTTTGTGAGATTCTGTAGAGAACTGAAGATTTATCAGGGATTTTTCATGTATTCTGTGGGAATTTGTGGAGATTTGGTGGGATTTTTGTGGATTTTGGCCGTCTTTTGAGAAGATTTAGGGAATTTTGTGGGATTTTTCCTGGAATTTTGTTGGATACTGGGGAGATTTTGTGGGATGTTTGTGGAACTTTGAGGGACTCTTCTGGAATTTGGTGAGATTCTGTAGAGAACTGAAGAATTATCAGGGATTTTTCATGTATTCTGTGGGTATTTGTGGAGATTTGGTGTGATATTTTTCTAGAATTTGGTCATGTTTTGAGAAGATTTAGGGAATTTTGTGTGATTTTTCTGGGATTTTGTTGGGTATTTAGGACATTTTGTGGGATGTTTCTGGAATTTGGTGGGGCTTTTCAAGAATTTTGTGGTATTTTGAAAAGATTTAGGGAATTTTGTGGTGTTTTTTCTTGAATTTTGAGGGAAACTGTGCTGATTTTATGGAGCATTTCTGGAATTTGGTCGAGTTTTCAGAAGAATTAGGGATTTTTGTGAGATTTTTGTGGGATGTTCTGGGAATTGGTGGAGATTTTGTGGGACATTCCTGTGAATTGGTAGGGTTTTGAAATGATTTAGGGAGTTTTGTGGGACTTCTCTGGAATTTTGTGGGTTTTTTCTGGAATTGTGTGGGATTCTGAAAAGACTTGAAGAATTTTGAGGAATTTGTTTTAGATTTTGTGGGAATTTGTGGAGATTCTGTGGGATTTTCCTGGAATTTGGTGGGCCTTTTCAAGGACTTTGTGTGGTTTTGAGGAGACTTGAAAAATTTTCAGGAATTTTTTTTATATTTTGTGGAAACTTGTGGAGGTTTTGTGTGATTTTTGTGGGATTTTGTGGGATATTGAGGCGATTTAGGGATCTTGAGTGATTTTTCATGTATTTTGTGGGAATTTGTGGAGATTTGGTGGGATATTTTTCTAGAATTTGGTCGTGTTTTGAGAAGATTTAGGGGAATTTTGTGGGATTTTTCCTGGAATTTTATTGGATACTGGGGAGATTTTGTGGGATGTTTGTGGAACTTTGAGGGACTCTTCTGGAATTTGGTGAGATTCTGTAGAGAACTGACGAATTATCAGGGATTTTTCATGTATTCTGTGGGAATTTGTGGAGATTTGGTGGGATTTTTGTGGATTTTGGCCGTGTTTTGAGAAGATTTAGGGAATTTTGTGTGATTTTTCTGGGATTTTGTTGGATACTGTGCTGATTTTATGGGGCGTTTCTGGAATTTGGTCAAGTTTTCAGAAGATTTAGGGAATTTTGTGGGATTTTTCTGGGATTTTGTTGGGTATTGAGGACATTTTGTGGGATGTTTCTGGAATTTGGTGGGGCTTTTCAAGAATTTTGTGGTATTTTGAAAAGATTTTGGGAATTTTGTGGTGTTTTTTCTTGAATTTTTTGGGAAACTGTGCTGATTTTATGGGGCGTTTCTGGAATTTGTTCGAGTTTTCAGAAGATTTAGGGATTTTTGTGAGATTTTTGTGGGATGTTCTGGGAATTGGTAGAGATTTTGTGGGACTTTCCTGTGAATTGGTAGGGTTTTGAAATGATTTAGGGAGTTTTGTGGGACTTCTCTGGAATTTTGTGGGTTTTTTTCTGGAATTGTGTGGGATTCTGAGGAGACTTGAAGAATTTTGAGGAATTTGTTTTAGATTTTTGGGAATTTGTGTAGATTCTGTGGGATTTTTCTGGAATTTGGTGGTTTTTTTCAAGGACTTTGTGTGGTTTTGAGGAGACTTGAAGAATTTTGAGGTTTTTTTTTTATATTTTGTGGAAACTTGTGGAGGTTTTGTGTGATTTTTGTGGGATTTTGTGGGATATTGAGGCGATTTAGGGATCTTGAGGGATTTTTCATGTATTTTGTGGGAATTTGTGGAGATTTGGTGGGATATTTTTCTAGAATTTGGTCGTGTTTTGAGAAGATTTAGGGAATTTTGTGGGATTTTTCCTGGAATTTTGTTGGATACTGGGGAGATTTTGTGGAATGTTTGTGGAACTTTGAGGGACTTTTCTGGAATTTGGTGAGATTCTGTAGAGAACTGACGAATTATCAGATATTTTTCATGTATTCTGTGGGAATTTGTGGAGATTTGGTGTGATTTTTGTGGATTTTGCCGTGTTTTGAGAAGATTTAGGGAATTTTGTGGGATTTTTCCTGGAATTTTGTTGGATTCTGGGGAGATTTTGTGGGATGTTTGTGGAACTTTGAGGGACTTTTCTGGAATTTGGTGAGATTCTGTAGAGAACTGAAGAATTATCAGGGATTTTTCATGTATTCTGTGGGAATTTGTGGAGATTCGGTGGGATATTTTTCTAGAATTTGGTCATGTTTTGACAAGGTTTAGGGAATTCTGTAAGATTTTTCTGGAATTTGGTGGGCCTTTTTGAAGGACTTTGTGTGGTTTTGAGAAGACTTGAAGAATTTTGAGGAATTTGTTTTAGATTTTGTGGGAATTTGTGGAGATTCTGTGGGATTTTTCTGGAATTTGGTGGGCCTTTTTGAAGGACTTTGTGTGGTTTTGAGGAGACTTGAAGAATTTTGAGAATTTTTTTTTATATTTTGTGGAAACGTGTGGAGGTTTTGTGTGATTTTTGTGGGATTTTGTGGGATATTGAGGTGATTTAGGGATCTTGAGTGATTTTTCATGTATTTTGTGGGAATTTGTGGAGATTTGGTGGGATATTTTTCTAGAATTTGGTCGTGTTTTGAGAAGATTTAGGGAATTTGGTGGGATTTTTCCTGGAATTTTATTGGATACTGGGGAGATTTTGTGGGATGTTTGTGGAACTTTGAGGGACTCTTCTGGAATTTGGTGAGATTCTGTAGAGAACTGACGAATTATCAGGGATTTTTCATGTATTCTGTGGGAATTTGTGGAGATTTGGTGGGATTTTTGTGGATTTTGGCCGTGTTTTGAGAAGATTTAGGGAATTTTGTGTGATTTTTCTGTGATTTTGTTGGATACTGTGCTGATTTTATGGGGCGTTTCTGGAATTTCGTCAAGTTTTCAGAAGATTTAGGGAATTTTGTGTGATTTTTCTGGGATTTTGTTGGGTATTGAGGACATTTTGTGGGATGTTTCTGGAATTTGGTGGGGCTTTTCAAGAATTTTGTGGTATTTTGAAAAGATTTAGGGAATTTTGTGGTGTTTTTTCTTGAATTTTTTGGGAAACTGTGCTGATTTTATGGAGCGTTTCTGGAATTTGGTCGAGTTTTCAGAAGATTTAGGGATTTTTGTGAGATTTTTGTGGGATGTTCTGGAAATTGGTGGAGATTTTGTGGGACATTCCTGTGAATTGGTAGGGTTTTGAAATTATTTAGGGAGTTTTGTGGGACTTCTCTGGAATTTTGTGGGTTTTTTCTGGAATTGTGTGGGATTCTGAGGATACTTGAAAATTTTGAGGAATTTGTTTTAGATTTTGTGGGAATTGTTGGAGATTCTGTGGGATTTTCCTGGAATTTGGTGGGCCTTTTCAAGGACTTTGTGTGGTTTTGAGGAGACTTGAAGAATTTTGAGGATTTTTTCTTAGATTTTGTACAAACCTGTGGAGGTTTTGTGTGATTTTTGTGGGATTTTGTGGGATATTGAGGCGATTTAGGGATCTTGAGGGATTTTTCATGTATTTTGTGGGAATTTGTGGAGATTTGGTGGGATATTTTTCTAGAATTTGGTCGTGTTTTGTGAAGATTTAGGGAATTTTGTGGGATTTTTCCTGGAATTTTGTTGGATACTGGGGAGATTTTGTGGGATGCTTGTGGAACTTGGAGGGACTTTTCTGGAATTTTGTGAGATTCTGTAGAGAACTGACGAATTATCAGGGATTTTTCATGTATTCTGTGGGAATTTGTGGAGATTCGGTGGGATATTTTTCTAGAATTTGGTCGTGTTTTGAGAAGATTTAGGGAATTTGGTGGGATTTTTCCTGGAATTTTATTGGATACTGGGGAGATTTTGTGGGATGTTTGTGGAACTTTGAGGGACTCTTCTGGAATTTTGTGAGATTCTGTAGAGAACTGACGAATTATCAGGGATTTTTCATGTATTCTGTGGGAATTTGTGGAGTTTTGGTGTGATATTTTTCTAGAATTTGGTCATGTTTTGACAAGGTTTAGGGAATTCTGTAAGATTTTTCTGGAATTTGGTGGGCCTTTTTGAAGGACTTTGTGTGGTTTTGAGGAGACTTGAAGAATTTTGAGGAATTTGTTTTAGATTTTGTGGGAATTTGTGTAGATTCTGTGGGATTTTTCTGGAATTTGGTGGGCCTTTTCAAGGACTTTGTGTGGTTTTGAGGAGACTTGAAGAATTTTGAGGATTTTTTTTTATATTTTGTGGAAACTTGTGGAGGTTTTGTGTGATTTTTGTGGGATTTTGTGGGATATTGAGGCGATTTAGGGATCTTGAGGGATTTTTCATGTATTTTGTGGGAATTTGTGGAGATTTGGTGGGATATTTTTCTAGAATTTGGTCGTGTTTTGTGAAGATTTAGGGAATTTTGTGGGATTTTTCTTGAATTTTGTTGGATATTGAGTAGATTTTGTGGAACTTTGAGGGACTTTTCTGGAATATGGTGAGATTCTGTAGAGAACTGAAGAATTATCAGGGATTTTTCATGTATTCTGTGGGAATTTGTGGAGATTTGGTGGGATTTTTCTGGAATTTGGTAGAGTTTTGAGAAGATTTAGGGAATTTTGTGGATTTTTCCTGGAATTTTGTTGGATACTGGGGAGATTTTGTGGGATGTTTGTGGAACTTTGAGGGACTCTTCTGGAATTTGGTGAGATTCTGTAGAGAACTGAAGAATTATCAGGGATTTTTCATGTATTCTGTGGGTATTTGTGGAGATTTGGTGTGATATTTTTCTAGAATTTGGTCATGTTTTGAGAAGATTTAGGGAATTTTGTGTGATTTTTCTGGGATTTTGTTGGGTATTTAGGACATTTTGTGGGATGTTTCTGGAATTTGGTGGGGCTTTTCAAGATTTTTGTGGTATTTTGAAAAGATTTAGGGAATTTTGTGGTGTTTTTTCTTGAATTTTGAGGGAAACTGTGCTGATTTTATGGAGCGTTTCTGGAATTTGGTCGAGTTTTCAGAAGAATTAGGGATTTTTGTGAGATTTTTGTGGGATGTTCTGGGAATTGGTGGAGATTTTGTGGGACATTTCTGTGAATTGGTAGGGTTTTGAAATGATTTAGGGAGTTTTGTGGGACTTCTCTGGAATTTTGTGGGTTTTTTCTGGAATTGTGTGGGATTCTGAAAAGACTTGAAGAATTTTGAGGAATTTGTTTTAGATTTTGTGGGAATTTGTGGAGATTCTGTGGGATTTTCCTGGAATTTGGTGGGCCTTTTCAAGGACTTTGTGTGGTTTTGAAGAGACTTGAAAAATTTTCAGGAATTTTTTTTATATTTTGTGGAAACTTGTGGAGGTTTTGTGTGATTTTTGTGGGATTTTGTGGGATATTGAGGCGATTTAGGGATCTTGAGGGATTTTTCATGTATTTTGTGGGAATTTGTGGAGATTTGGTGGGATATTTTTCTAGAATTTGGTCGTGTTTTGAGAAGATTTAGGGAATTTTGTGGGATTTTTCCTGGAATTTTGTTGGATACTGGGGAGATTTTGTGGGATGTTTGTGGAACTTTGAGGGACTCTTCTGGAATTTGGTGAGATTCTGTAGAGAACTGACGAATTATCAGGGATTTTTCATGTATTCTGTGGGAATTTGTGGAGATTTGGTGGGATTTTTGTGGATTTTGGCCGTGTTTTGAGAAGATTTAGGGAATTTTGTGTGATTTTTCTGGGATTTTGTTGGATACTGTGCTGATTTTATGGGGCGTTTCTGGAATTTGGTCAAGTTTTCAGAAGATTTAGGGAATTTTGTGGGATTTTTCTGGGATTTTGTTGGGTATTGAGGACATTTTGTGGGATGTTTCTGGAATTTGGTGGGGCTTTTCAAGAATTTTGTGGTATTTTGAAAAGATTTTGGGAATTTTGTGGTGTTTTTTCTTGAATTTTTTGGGAAACTGTGCTGATTTTATGGGGCGTTTCTGGAATTTGTTCGAGTTTTCAGAAGATTTAGGGATTTTTGTGAGATTTTTGTGGGATGTTCTGGGAATTGGTGGAGATTTTGTGGGACTTTCCTGTGAATTGGTAGGGTTTTGAAATGATTTAGGGAGTTTTGTGGGACTTCTCTGGAATTTTGTGGGTTTTTTTCTGGAATTGTGTGGGATTCTGAGGAGACTTGAAGAATTTTGAGGAATTTGTTTTAGATTTTTGGGAATTTGTGTAGATTCTGTGGGATTTTTCTGGAATTTGGTGGTTTTTTTCAAGGACTTTGTGTGGTTTTGAGGAGACTTGAAGAATTTTGAGGTTTTTTTTTTATATTTTGTGGAAACTTGTGGAGGTTTTGTGTGATTTTTGTGGGATTTTGTGGGATATTGAGGCGATTTAGGGATCTTGAGGGATTTTTCATGTATTTTGTGGGAATTTGTGGAGATTTGGTGGGATATTTTTCTAGAATTTGGTCGTGTTTTGAGAAGATTTAGGGAATTTTGTGGGATTTTTCCTGGAATTTTGTTGGATACTGGGGAGATTTTGTGGGATGTTTGTGGAACTTTGAGGGACTTTTCTGGAATTTGGTGAGATTCTGTAGAGAACTGAAGAATTATCAGGGATTTTTCATGTATTCTGTGGGAATTTGTGGAGATTTGGTGGGATTTTTCTGGAATTTGGTAGAGTTTTGAGAAGATTTAGGGAATTTTGTGGGATTTTTCCTGGAATTTTGTTGGATATTGAGGAGATTTTGTGGGGTGTTTGTGGAACTTTGAGGGACTCTTCTGGAATTTGGTGAGATTCTGTAGAGAACTGACGAATTATCAGGGATTTTTCATGTATTCTGTGGGAATTTGTGGAGATTTGGTGGGATTTTTCTGGCATTTGGTAGAGTTTTGAGAAGATTTAGGGAATTCTGTAAGATTTTTCTGGGATTTTGTTGGGTATTGAGGACATTTTGTGGGATGTTTCTGGAATTTGGTGGGGCTTTTCAAGAATTTTGTGGTATTTTGAAAAGATTTAGGGAATTTTGTGGTGTTTTTTCTTGAATTTTTTGGGAAACTGTGCTGATTTTATGGAGCGTTTCTGGAATTTGGTCGAGTTTTCAGAAGATTTAGGGATTTTTGTGAGATTTTTGTGGGATGTTCTGGAAATTGGTGGAGATTTTGTGGGACATTCCTGTGAATTGGTAGGGTTTTGAAATGATTTAGGGAGTTTTGTGGGACTTCTCTGGAATTTTGTGGGTTTTTTCTGGAATTGTGTGGGATTCTGAGGATACTTGAAAATTTTGAGGAATTTGTTTTAGATTTTGTGGGAATTGTTGGAGATTCTGTGGGATTTTCCTGGAATTTGGTGGGCCTTTTCAAGGACTTTGTGTGGTTTTGAGGAGACTTGAAGAATTTTGAGGATTTTTTCTTAGATTTTGTACAAACCTGTGGAGGTTTTGTGTGATTTTTGTGGGATTTTGTGGGATATTGAGGCGATTTAGGGATCTTGAGGGATTTTTCATGTATTTTGTGGGAATTTGTGGAGATTTGGTGGGATATTTTTCTAGAATTTGGTCGTGTTTTGTGAAGATTTAGGGAATTTTGTGGGATTTTTCCTGGAATTTTGTTGGATACTGGGGAGATTTTGTGGGATGCTTGTGGAACTTGGAGGGACTTTTCTGGAATTTTGTGAGATTCTGTAGAGAACTGACGAATTATCAGGGATTTTTCATGTATTCTGTGGGAATTTGTGGAGATTCGGTGGGATATTTTTCTAGAATTTGGTCGTGTTTTGAGAAGATTTAGGGAATTTGGTGGGATTTTTCCTGGAATTTTATTGGATACTGGGGAGATTTTGTGGGATGTTTGTGGAACTTTGAGGGACTTTTCTGGAATTTTGTGAGATTCTGTAGAGAACTGACGAATTATCAGGGATTTTTCATGTATTCTGTGGGAATTTGTGGAGATTCGGTGGGATATTTTTCTAGAATTTGGTCATGTTTTGACAAGGTTTAGGGAATTCTGTAAGATTTTTCTGGAATTTGGTGGGCCTTTTTGAAGGACTTTGTGTGGTTTTGAGGAGACTTGAAGAATTTTGAGGAATTTGTTTTAGATTTTGTGGGAATTTGTGTAGATTCTGTGGGATTTTCCTGGAATTTGGTGGGCCTTTTCAAGGACTTTGTGTGGTTTTGAGGAGACTTGAAGAATTTTGAGGATTTATTTTTATATTTTGTGGAAACTTGTGGAGGTTTTGTGTGATTTTTGTGGGATTTTGTGGGATATTGAGGCGATTTAGGGATCTTGAGGGATTTTTCATGTATTTTGTGGGAATTTGTGGAGATTTGGTGGGATATTTTTCTAGAATTTGGTCGTGTTTTGAGAAGATTTAGGGAATTTTGTGGGATTTTTCCTGGAATTTTGTTGGATACTGGGGAGATTTTGTGGGATGTTTGTGGAACTTTGAGGGACTCTTCTGGAATTTTGTGAGATTCTGTAGAGAACTGATGAATTATCAGGGATTTTTCATGTATTCTGTGGGAATTTGTGGAGATTTGGTGATATTTTTCTAGAATTTGGTCATGTTTTGAGAAGATTTAGGGAATTTTGTGTGATTTTTCTGGGATTTTGTTGGATACTGTGCTGATTTTATGGGGCGTTTCTGGAATTTGGTCAAGTTTTCAGAAGATTTAGGGAATTTTGTGGGATTTTTCTGGGATTTTGTTGGGTATTGAGGACATTTTGTGGGATGTTTCTGGAATTTGGTGGGGCTTTTCAAGAATTTTGTGGTATTTTGAAAAGATTTTGGGAATTTTGTGGTGTTTTTTCTTGAATTTTTTGGGAAACTGTGCTGATTTTATGGGGCGTTTCTGGAATTTGTTCGAGTTTTCAGAAGATTTAGGGATTTTTGTGAGATTTTTGTGGGATGTTCTGGGAATTGGTAGAGATTTTGTGGGACTTTCCTGTGAATTGGTAGGGTTTTGAAATGATTTAGGGAGTTTTGTGGGACTTCTCTGGAATTTTGTGGGTTTTTTTCTGGAATTGTGTGGGATTCTGAGGAGACTTGAAGAATTTTGAGGAATTTGTTTTAGATTTTTGGGAATTTGTGTAGATTCTGTGGGATTTTTCTGGAATTTGGTGGTTTTTTTCAAGGACTTTGTGTGGTTTTGAGGAGACTTGAAGAATTTTGAGGTTTTTTTTTTATATTTTGTGGAAACTTGTGGAGGTTTTGTGTGATTTTTGTGGGATTTTGTGGGATATTGAGGCGATTTAGGGATCTTGAGGGATTTTTCATGTATTTTGTGGGAATTTGTGGAGATTTGGTGGGATATTTTTCTAGAATTTGGTCGTGTTTTGAGAAGATTTAGGGAATTTTGTGGGATTTTTCCTGGAATTTTGTTGGATACTGGGGAGATTTTGTGGGATGTTTGTGGAACTTTGAGGGACTTTTCTGGAATTTGGTGAGATTCTGTAGAGAACTGACGAATTATCAGATATTTTTCATGTATTCTGTGGGAATTTGTGGAGATTTGGTGTGATTTTTGTGGATTTTGCCGTGTTTTAAGAAGATTTAGGGAATTTTGTGGGATTTTTCCTGGAATTTTGTTGGATTCTGGGGAGATTTTGTGGGATGTTTGTGGAACTTTGAGGGACTCTTCTGGAATTTGGTGAGATTTTGTAGAGAACTGAAGAATTATCAGGGATTTTTCATGTATTCTGTGGGAATTTGTGGAGATTTGGTGTGATATTTTTCTAGAATTTGGTCATGTTTTGACAAGGTTTAGGGAATTCTGTAAGATTTTTCTGGAATTTGGTGGGCCTTTTTGAAGGACTTTGTGTGGTTTTGAGAAGACTTGAAGAATTTTGAGGAATTTGTTTTAGATTTTGTGGGAATTTGTGGAGATTCTGTGGGATTTTTCTGGAATTTGGTGGGCCTTTTTGAAGGACTTTGTGTGGTTTTGAGGAGACTTGAAGAATTTTGAGAATTTTTTTTTATATTTTGTGGAAACGTGTGGAGGTTTTGTGTGATTTTTGTGGGATTTTGTGGGATATTGAGGCGATTTAGGGATCTTGAGTGATTTTTCATGTATTTTGTGGGAATTTGTGGAGATTTGGTGGGATATTTTTCTAGAATTTGGTCGTGTTTTGAGAAGATTTAGGGAATTTGGTGGGATTTTTCCTGGAATTTTGTTGGATACTGTGCTGATTTTATGGGGCGTTTCTGGAATTTCGTCAAGTTTTCAGAAGATTTAGGGAATTTTGTGTGATTTTTCTGGGATTTTGTTGGGTATTGAGGACATTTTGTGGGATGTTTCTGGAATTTGGTGGGGCTTTTCAAGAATTTTGTGGTATTTTGAAAAGATTTTGGGAATTTTGTGGTGTTTTTTCTTGAATTTTGTGGGAAACAGTGCTGATTTTATGGGGCGTTTCTGGAATTTGGTCGAGTTTTCAGAAGATTTAGGGATTTTTGTGAGATTTTTGTGGGATGTTCTGGGAATTGGTGGAGATTTTGTGGGACATTCCTGTGAATTGGTAGGGTTTTGAAATGATTTAGGGAGTTTTGTGGGACTTCTCTGGAATTTTGTGGGTTTTTTCTGGAATTGTGTGGGATTCTGAGGAGACTTGAAGAATTTTGAGGAATTTGTTTTAGATTTTGTGGGAATTTGTGGAGATTCTGTGGGATTTTACTGGAATTTGGTGGGCCTTTTCAAGGACTTTGTGTGGTTTTGAGGAGACTTGAAGAATTTTGAGGATTTTTTTTTATATTTTGTGGAAACTTGTGGAGGTTTTGTGTGATTTTTGTGGGATTTTGTGGGATATTGAGGCGATTTAGGGATCTTGAGGGATTTTTCATGTATTTTGTGGGAATTTGTGGAGATTTGGTGGGATATTTTTCTAGAATTTGGTCGTGTTTTGGGGCGATTTAGGGAATTTTGTGGGATTTTTCCTGGAATTTTATTGGATACTGGGGAGATTTTCTGGAATGTTTGTGGAACTTTGAGGGACTCTTCTGGAATTTGGTGAGATTCTGTAGAGAACTGACGAATTATCAAGGATTTTTCATGTATTCTGTGGGAATTTGTGGAGATTCGGTGGGATATTTTTCTAGAATTTGGTCATGTTTTAAGAAGATTTAGGGAATTTTGTGGGATTTTTCCTGGAATTTTGTTGGATACTGCGGAGATTTTGTGGGATATTTGTGGAACTTTGAGGGACTTTTCTGGAATTTGGTGAGATTCTGTAGAGAACTGACGAATTATCAGGGATTTTTCATGTATTCTGTGGGAATTTGTGGAGATTTGGTGGGATTTTTCTGGAATTTGGTAGAGTTTTGAGAAGATTTAGGGAATTCTGCAAGATATTTCTGGAATTTGGTAGGCCTTTTTGAAGGATTTTGTGTGGTTTTGAGAAGACTTGAAGAATTTTGAGGAATTTTTCTTAGATTCTGTGGAAACTTGTGGAGGTTTTGTGTGATTTTTGTGGGATTTTGTGGGATATTGAGGCGATTTAGGGATCTTGAGGGATTTTTCATGTATTTTGTGGGAATTTGTGGAGATTTGGTGGGATATTTTTCTAGAATTTGGTCGTGTTTTGAGAAGATTTAGGGAATTTTGTGGGATTTTTCCTGGAATTTTGTTGGATACTGGGGAGATTTTGTGGGATGTTTCTGGAACTTCGAGGGACTTCTCTGGAATTTGGTGGGATTCTGTAGAGAACTGAAGAATTATCAGGGATTTTTCATGTATTCTGTGGGAATTTGTGGAGATTTGGTGGGATATTTTTCTAGAATTTGGTCGTGTTTTGAGAAGATGTAGGGAAGTTTGTGGCATTTTTCCTGGAATTTTGAGGGGCTTTCAAGAACTTTGTGAGAGTTTTCTTGAATTTAGTGGAAATTTGTTGAGATTTTGTGAGATGGTTCTGGAATTTGGTGGGATTTTTGTGGGATTTTGAGGATTTGTCTTGAATTTTGTGGGATTTGGAGGAGACTTGAAGAATTTGGAGGGAATTTTCTTGAATTTTTTGGATACTGGTGGAGATTTTGTGAGATGCTGCAGGAATGTGGTTGGGTTTTGAGAAGATTTAGGGATTTTTGTGGGATATTCGTGGAATTTTCAGCAGCTTTCAAGTTTTTTGTGTGAGTCTTCTTGAATTTTGTGGAAATTTCCAGAGATTTTGTGGGATGTCTGTAGAATTTTGTAATGTTTTGAGAAGATGTAGGGAATTTTGTGGCATTTTTCTGGAATTTTGAGGGGCTTTCAAGAATTTTGTGAGAGTTTTTTTAATTTTTTGGAAATTTGTTGAGATTTTGTGAGATGGTTCTGGAGTTTGGTGGGATATTGAGGAAATTCAGTGAATTTGGAGGGAATTTTCTTGAATTTTGTGGAAATTGTTGGAGATTTTGTGGGATGTTGCAGGAATGTGGTTGGGTTCTGAGAAGATTTAGGGAATTGTGTGGGGCTTGTACAGAATTTGGTGGGATTTCTCTTGAATTTTGTGGGATTTCTATTGAATTTTATGGGATGTTTGTGGGATGTTTGTGAGATGTTTGTAGGATGTTTGTGGTATTTGGAGGAGACTTGAAGAATTTTGCGGGATTTTTCTTGAATTGTTTGGAAAGTGGTGGAGATTTTGTGAGATGTTGCAGGAGTTTGTTTGGGTTCTGAGAAGATGGAAGGAATTTTGTGGGATTTTTGTGGAATTTTGAGGATTTCTCTTGAATTTTGTGGGATTTGGAGGAGACTTGAAGAATTTTGCGGGAATTTTCTTAGATTTTGTGGAAATTTGTTGAGATTTTGTGAGATGGTTCTGGAATTTGGTGGGATATTGAGGAAATTCAGTGAATTTTGAGGGATTTTTCTTGAATTTTGTGGAAATTGTTGGAGATTTTGTGGGATGTTGCAGGAATTGGGTAGGGTTTTGAGAAGGTTTAGGGAATTTTGTGGCATTTTTCTGCAATTTTGTGAGGCTTTTCCAGAATTTTTGGTGATATTGAGGTGATTTGGTGGGATGTTTCTGGAATTTTGTGGGATTTTTCTGGGATTTGTACGAGACTTGAAGAATTTTGCGGGATTTTTCTTGAATTGTTTGGAAATTGGTGGAGATTTTGTGAGATGTTGCAGGAGTTTGTTTGGGTTTTGAGAAGATGTAGGGAATTTTGTGGCATTTTTCTGGAATTTTGAGGGGCTTTCAAGAACTTTGTGAGAGTTTTCTTGAATTTAGTGGAAATTTGTTGAGATTTTGTGAGATGGTTCTGGAATTTGGTGGGATTTTTGTGGGATTTTGAGGATTTCTCTTGAATTTTGTGGGATTTGGAGGAGACTTGAAGAATTTGGAGGGAATTTTCTTGAATTTTTTGGATATTGGTGGAGATTTTGTGAGATGCTGCAGGAATGTGGTTGGGTTTTGAGAAGATTTAGGGATTTTTGTGGGATTTTCGTGGAATTTTCAGCAGCTTTCAAGTTTTTTGTGTGAGTCTTCTTGAATTTTGTGGAAATTTCCAGAGATTTTGTGGGATGTTGCAGGAATGTGGTTGGGTTCTGAGAAGATTTAGGGAATTGTGTGGGGCTTGTACAGGATTTTGTGCGATTTCTTTTGAATTTTGTGGGATTTCTCTTGAATTTTGTGGGATGTTTGTGGGATGTTTGTGGGATGTTTGTGGGATGTTTGTGGTATTTGGAGGAGACTTGAATAATTTTGCGGGATTTTTCTGGAATTGTTTGGAAATTGGTGGAGATTTTGTGAGATGTTGCAGGAGTTTGTTTGGGTTCTGAGAAGATGGAAGGAATTTTGTTGGATTTTTGTGGAATTTTGAGGATTTGTCTTGAATTTTGTGGGATTTGGAGGAGACTTGAAGAATTTTGTGGAATTTTCTTAGATTTTGTGGAAATTTGTTGAGATTTTGTGAGATGGTTCTGGAATTTGGTGGGATATTGAGGAAATTCAGTGAATTTTGAGGGATTTTTCTTGAATTTTTTGGCTATTGTTGGAGATTTTGTGAGATGTTGCAGGAATTTGGTGGGGTTTTGAGAAGATTTATGGAATTTTTTGGCATTTTTCTGCAATTTTGTGAGGCTTTTCCAGAATTTTTGGTGATATTGAGGTGATTTGGGGGGATGTTTCTGGAATTTTGTGGGATTTTTCTGGGATTTGTAGGAGACTTGAAGAATTTTGCGGTATTTTTCTTGAATTGTTTGGAAATTGGTGGAGATTTTGTGAGATGTTGCAGGAGTTTGTTTGGGTTTTGAGAAGATGTAGGGAAGTTTGTGGCATTTTTCTGGAATTTTGAGGGGCTTTCAAGAACTTTGTGAGAGTTTTCTTGAATTTAGTGGAAATTTGTTGAGATTTTGTGAGATGGTTCTGGAATTTGGTGGGATTTTTGTGGGATTTTGAGGATTTGTCTTGAATTTTGTGGGATTTGGAGGAGACTTGAAGAATTTTGAGGAATTTGTTTTAGATTTTTGGGAATTTGTGTAGATTCTGTGGGATTTTTCTGGAATTTGGTGGTTTTTTTCAAGGACTTTGTGTGGTTTTGAGGAGACTTGAAGAATTTTGAGGATTTTTTTTTGTATTTTGTGGAATCTTGTGGAGGTTTTGTGTGATTTTTGTGGGATTTTGTGGGATATTGAGGCGATTTAGGGATCTTGAGGGATTTTTCATGTATTTTGTGGGAATTTGTGGAGATCTGGTGGGATATTTTTCTAGAATTTGGTCGTGTTTTGTGAAGATTTAGGGATGTTTGTGGGATTTTTCTTGAATTTTGTTGGATATTGAGTAGATTTTGTGGAACTTTGAGGGACTTTTCTGGAATTTGGTGAGATTCTGTAGAGAACTGACGAATTATCAGATATTTTTCATGTATTCTGTGGGAATTTGTGGAGATTTGGTGGGATTTTTCTGGAATTTGGTAGAGTTTTGAGAAGATTTAGGGAATTTTGTGGGATTTTTCCTGGAATTTTGTTGGATACTGGGGAGATTTTGTGGGATGTTTCTGGAACTTCGAGGGACTTCTCTGGAATTTGGTGAGATTCTGTAGAGAACTGAAGAATTATCAGGGATTTTTCATGTATTCTGTGGGAATTTGTGGAGATTTGGTGGGATTTTTCTGGAATTTGGTAGAGTTTTGAGAAGATTTAGGGAATTCTGTAAGATTTTTCTGGAATTTGGTGGGCCTTTTCAAGGACTTTGTGTGGTTTTGAGGAGACTTGAAGAATTTTGAGGAATTTTTCTTAGATTTTGTGGAAACTTGTGGAGGTTTTGTGTGATTTTTGTGGGATTTTGTGAGATATTGAGGCGATTTAGGGATCTTGAGGGATTTTTCATGTATTCTGTGGGAATTTGTGGAGATTTGGTGGGATTTTTGTGGATTTTGGCCGTGTTTAGAGAAGATTTAGGGAATTTTGTGGGATGTTTCTGGGATTTTGTTGGGTATTGAGGACATTTTGTGGGATGTTTCTGGAATTTGGTGGGGCTTTTCAAGAATTTTGTGGTATTTTGAAAAGATTTAGGGAATTTTGTGGTGTTTTTTCTTGAATTTTGTGGGAAACTGTGCTGATTTTATGGGGCGTTTCTGGAATTTGGTCGAGTTTTCAGAAGATTTAGGGATTTTTGTGAGATTTTTGTGGTATGTTCTGGGAATTGGTGGAGATTTTGTGGGACATTCCTGTGAATTGGTAGGGTTTTGAAATGATTTAGGGAGTTTTGTGGGACTTCTCTGGAATTTTGTGGGTTTTTTTCTGGAATTGTGTGGGATTCTGAGGAGACTTGAAGAATTTTGAGGAATTTGTTTTAGATTTTTGGGAATTTGTGTAGATTCTGTGGGATTTTTCTGGAATTTGGTGGGCCTTTTCAAGGACTTTGTGTGGTTTTGAGGAGACTTGAAGAATTTTGAGGATTTTTTTTTATATTTTGTGGAAACTTGTGGAGGTTTTGTGTGATTTTTGTGTGATTTTGTGGGATATTGAGGCGATTTAAGGATCTTGAGGGATTTTTCATGTATTTTGTGGGAATTTGTGGAGATTTGGTGGGATATTTTTCTAGAATTTGGTCGTGTTTTGTGAAGATTTAGGGAATTTTGTGGGATTTTTCCTGGAATTTTATTGGATACTGGGGAGATTTTGTGGTTGTTTGTGGAACTTTGAGAGAATTTTCTGGAATTTGGTGAGATTCTGTAGAGAACTGACGAATTATCAGGGATTTTTCATGTATTCTGTGGGAATTTGTGGAGATTTGGTGGGATTTTTCTGGCATTTGGTAGAGTTTTGAGAAGATTTAGGGAATTCTGTAAGATTTTTCTGGAATTTGGTGGGCCTTTTCAACGACTTTGTGTGGTTTTGAGGTGACTTGAAGAATTTTGAGGATTTTTTCTTAGATTTTGTGGAAACTTGTGGAGGTTTTGTGTGATTTTTGTGGGATTTTGTGGGATATTGAGGCGATTTAGGGATCTTGAGGGATTTTTCATGTATTTTGTGGGAATTTGTGGAGATTTGGTGGGATATTTTTCTAGAATTTGGTTGTGTTTTGAGAAGATTTAGGGAATTTTGTGGGATTTTTCCTGGAATTTTGTTGGATACTGGGGAGATTTTGTGGGATGCTTGTGGAACTTGGAGGGACTTTTCTGGAATTTGGTGAGATTCTGTAGAGAACTGACGAATTATCAGGGATTTTTCATGTATTCTGTGAGAATTTGTGGAGATTTGGTGGGATTTTTCTGGAATTTGGTAGAGTTTTGAGAAGATTTAGGGAATTCTGCAAGATATTTCTGGAATTTGGTAGGCCTTTTTGAAGGACTTTTTGTGGTTTTGAGGAGACTTGAAGAATTTTGAGGAATTTTTCTTAGATTCTGTGGAAACTTGTGGAGGTTTTGTGGGATTTTTGTGGGATTTTGTGGGATATTGAGGCGATTTAGGGATCTTGAGGGATTTTTCATGTATTTTGTGGGAATTTGAGGAGATTTGGTGGGATATTTTTCTAGAATTTGGTAGAGTTTTGAGAAGATTTAGGGAATTTTGTGGGATTTTTCCTGGAATTTTATTGGATACTGGGGAGATTTTGTGGAATGTTTGTGGAACTTTGAGGGACTCTTCTGGAATTTTGTGAGATTCTGTAGAGAACTGACGAATTATCAGGGATTTTCATGTATTCTGTGGGAATTTGTGGAGATTTGGTGGGATATTTTTCTGGAATTTGGTCATGTTTTTAGAAGATTTAGGGAATTTTGTGGGATTTTTCCTGGAATTTTATTGGATACTGGGGAGATTTTGTGGGATGTTTGTGGAACTTTGAGGGACTCTTCTGGAATTTGGTGAGATTATGTAGAGAACTGACGAATTATCAGGGATTTTCATGTATTCTGTGGGAATTTGTGGAGATTTGGTGGGATATTTTTTCTAGAATTTGGTCGTGTTTTGAGAAGATTTAGGGAATTTTGTGGGATTTTTCTTGAATTTTGTTGGATATAGAGTAGATTTTGTGGAACTTTGAGGGATTTTTCTGGAATTTGGTGAGATTCTGTAGAGAACTGACGAATTATCAGGGATTTTTCATGTATTCTGTGGGAATTTGTGGAGATTCGGTGGGATATTTTTCTAAAATTTGGTCATGTTTTGGGAAGATTTAGGGAATTTTGTGGGATTTTTCCTGGAATTTTGTTGGATACTGGGGAGATTTTGTGGGATGTTTGTGGAACTTTGAGGGACTTTTCTGGAATTTGGTGAGATTCTGTAGAGAACTGACGAATTATCAGATATTTTTCATGTATTCTGTGGGAATTTGTGGAGATTTGGTGTGATTTTTGTGGATTTTGCCGTATTTTAAGAAGATTTAGGGAATTTTGTGGGATTTTTCCTGGAATTTTGTTGGTTACTGGGGAGATTTTGTGGGATGTTTGTGTAACTTTGAGGGACTTTTCTGTGAATTTGGTGAGATTCTGTAGAGAACTGACGAATTATCAGGGATTTTTCATGTATTCTGTGGGAATTTGTGGAGATTTGGTGGGATTTTTCTGGAATTTGGTAGAGTTTTGACAAGATTTAGGGAATTCTGCAAGATATTTCTGGAATTTGGTAGGCCTTTTTGAAGGACTTTGTGTGGTTTTGAGGAGACTTGAAGAATTTTGAGGAATTTTTCTTAGATTCTGTGGAAACTTGTGGAGGTTTTGTGGGATTTTTGTGGAATTTTGTGGGATATTGAGGCGATTTAGGGATCTTGAGGGATTTTTCATGTATTTTGTGGGAATTTGTGGAGATTTGGTGGGATATTTTTCTAGAATTTGGTCGTGTTTTGGGAAGATTTAGGGAATTTTGTGGGATTTTTCCTGGAATTTTGTTGGATACTGGGGAGATTTTGTGGGATGTTTCTGGAACTTGGAGGGACTTCTCTGGAATTTGGTGAGATTCTGTAGAGAACTGAAGAATTATCAGGGATTTTTCATGTATTCTGTGGGAATTTGTGGAGATTTGGTGGGATATTTTTCTAGAATTTGGTCGTGTTTTGAGAAGATTTAGGGAATTTTGTGGGATTTTTCCTGGAATTTTATTGGATACTGGGGAGATTTTGTGGAATGTTTGTGGAACTTGGAGGGACTCTTCTGGAATTTGGTGAGATTCTGTAGAGAACTGAAGAATTATCAGGGATTTTTCATGTATTCTGTGGGAATTTGTGGAGATTCGGTGGGATTTTTATGGATTTTGGTAGAGTTTTGAGAAGATTTAGGGAATTCTGCAAGATATTTCTGGAATTTGGTAGGCCTTTTTGACGGACTTTTTGTGGTTTTGAGAAGACTTGAAGAATTTTGAGGAATTTTTCTTGGATTTTGTACAAACCTGTGGAGGTTTTGTGTGATTTTTGTGGGATTTTGTGGGATATTGAGGCGATTTAGGGATCTTGAGGGATTTTTCATGTATTTTGTGGGAATTTGTGGAGATTTGGTGGGATATTTTTCTAGAATTTGGTCGTGTTTTGAGAAGATTTAGGGAATTTTGTGGGATTTTTCCTGGAATTTTATTGGATACTGGGGAGATTTTTTGGAATGTTTGTGGAACTTTGAGAGACTCTTCTAGAATTATGTGAGATTCTGTAGAGAACTGACGAATTATCAGGAATTTTTCATGTATTCTGTGGGAATTTGTGGAGATTTGGTGGGATATTTTTCTAGAATTTGGTCGTGTTTTGAGAAGATTTACGGAATTTTGTGGGATTTTTCCTGGAATTTTGTTGGATACTGGGGAGATTTTGTGGGATGTTTCTGGAACTTCGAGGGACTTCTCTGGAATTTGGTGAGATTCTGTAGAGAACTGAAGAATTATCAGATATTTTTCATGTATTCTGTGGGAATTTGTGGAGATTTGGTGGGATTTTTGTGGATTTTGGTAGAGTTTTGAGAAGATTTAGGGAATTCTGTAAGATTTTTCTGGAATTTGGTGGGCCTTTTTGAAGGACTTTGTGTGGTTTTGAGGAGACTTGAAGAATTTTGAGGAATTTTTCTTAGATTCTGTGGAAACTTGTGGAGGTTTTGTGGGATTTTTGTGGAATTTTGTGGGATATTGAGGCGATTTAGGGATCTTGAGGGATTTTTCATGTATTTTGTGGGAATTTGTGGAGATTTGGTGGGATATTTTTCTAGAATTTGGTCATGTTTTGGGAAGATTTAGGGAATTTTGTGGGATTTTTCCTGGAATTTTGATGGATACTGGGGAGATTTTGTGGAATGTTTGTGGAACTTTGAGGGACTTTTCTGGAATTTGGTGAGATTCTGTAGAGAACTGACGAATTATCAGGGATTTTTCATGTATTCTGTGGGAATTTGTGGAGATTCGGTGGGATATTTTTCTAGAATTTGGTCATGTTTTGAGAAGATTTAGGGAATTTTGTGTGATTTTTCTTTGATTTTGTAGGGTATTGAGGACATTTTGTGGGATGTTTCTGGAATTTGGTGGGGCTTTTCAAGAATTTTGTGGTATTTTGAAAAGATTTTGGGAATTTTGTGGTGTTTTTTCTTGAATTTTGTGGGAAACTGTGCTGATTTTATGGGGCGTTTCTGGAATTTAGTCGAGTTTTCAGAAGATTTAGGGATTTTTGTGAGATTTTTGTGGGATGTTCTGGGAATTGGTGGAGATTTTGTGGGACATTCCTGTGAATTGGTAGGGTTTTGAAATGATTTAGGGAGTTTTGTGGGACTTCTCTGGAATTTTGTGGGTTTTTTCTGGAATTGTGTGGGATTCTGAGGAGACTTGAAGAATTTTGAGGAATTTGTTTTAGATTTTGTGGGAATTTGTGTAGATTCTGTGGGATTTTTCTGGAATTTGGTGGGCCTTTTCAAGGACTTTGTGTGGTTTTGAGGAGACTTGAAGAATTTTGAGGATTTTTTTTTATATTTTGTGGAAACTTGTGGAGGTTTTGTGTGATTTTTGTGTGATTTTGTGGGATATTGAGGCGATTTAAGGATCTTGAGGGATTTTTCATGTATTTTGTGGGAATTTGTGGAGATTTGGTGGGATATTTTTCTAGAATTTGGTCGTGTTTTGTGAAGATTTAGGGAATTTTGTGGGATTTTTCCTGGAATTTTGATGGATACTGGGGAGATTTTGTGGTTGTTTGTGGAACTTTGAGAGAATTTTCTGGAATTTGGTGAGATTCTGTAGAGAACTGAAGAATTATCAGGGATTTTTCATGTATTCTGTGGGAATTTGTGGAGATTTGGTGGGATTTTTCTGGAATTTGGTAGAGTTTTGAGAAGATTTAGGGAATTCTGTAAGATTTTTCTGGAATTTGGTGGGCCTTTTCAAGGACTTTGTGTGGTTTTGAGGAGACTTGAAGAATTTTGAGGATTTTTTTTTATATTTTGTGGAAACCTGTGGAGGTTTTGTGTGATTTTTGTGGGATTTTGTGGGATATTGAGGCGATTTAGGGATCTTGAGGGATTTTTCATGTATTTTGTGGGAATTTGTGGAGATTTGGTGGGATATTTTTCTAGAATTTGGTCGTGTTTTGAGAAGATTTAGGGAATTTTGTGGGATTTTTCCTGGAATTTTGTTGGATACTGGGGAGATTTTGTGGGATGCTTGTGGAACTTGGAGGGACTTTTCTGGAATTTTGTGAGATTCTGTAGAGAACTGACGAATTATCAGGGATTTTTCATGTATTCTGTGGGAATTTGTGGAGATTTGGTGGGATTTTTCTGGAATTTGGTAGAGTTTTGAGAAGATTTAGGGAATTCTGCAAGATATTTCTGGAATTTGGTAGGCCTTTTTGAAGGACTTTTTGTGGTTTTGAGGACACTTGAAGAATTTTGAGGAATTTTTCTTAGATTCTGTGGAAACTTGTGGAGGTTTTGTGGGATTTTTGTGGGATTTTGTGAGATATTGAGGCGATTTAGGGATCTTGAGGGATTTTTCATGTATTCTGTGGGAATTTGTGGAGATTTGGTGGGATTTTTGTGGATTTTGGCCGTGTTTAGAGAAGATTTAGGGAATTTTGTGGGATGTTTCTGGGATTTTGTTGGGTATTGAGGACATTTTGTGGGATGTTTCGGGAATTTGGTGGGGCTTTTCAAGAATTTTGTGGTATTTTGAAAAGATTTAGGGAATTTTGTGGTGTTTTTTCTTGAATTTTGTGGGAAACTGTGCT
This sequence comes from Cyanistes caeruleus, assembly GCF_971803275.1. Taxonomy (NCBI): domain Eukaryota; kingdom Metazoa; phylum Chordata; class Aves; order Passeriformes; family Paridae; genus Cyanistes; species Cyanistes caeruleus. Next base: position 87,771,194 of record NC_141702.1, on the reverse strand, counting down.
GATTTTATGGGGCGTTTCTGGAATTTGGTCGAGTTTTCAGAAGATTTAGGGATTTTTGTGAGATTTTTGTGGGATGTTCTGGGAATTGGTGGAGATTTTGTGGGACATTCCTGTGAATTGGTAGGGTTTTGAAATGATTTAGGGAGTTTTGTGGGACTTCTCTGGAATTTTGTGGGTTTTTTCTGGAATTGTGTGGGATTCTGAGGAGACTTGAAAAATTTTGAGGAATTTGTTTTAGATTTTTGGGAATTTGTGTAGATTCTGTGGGATTTTTCTGGAATTTGGTGGGCCTTTTCAAGGACTTTGTGTGGTTTTGAGGAGACTTGAAGAATTTTGAGGATTTTTTTTTATATTTTGTGGAAACTTGTGGAGGTTTTGTGTGATTTTTGTGGGATTTTGTGGGTTATTGAGGCGATTTAGGGATCTTGAGGGATTTTTCATGTATTTTGTGGGAATTTGTGGAGATTTGGTGGGATATTTTTCTAGAATTTGGTCGTGTTTTGGGGCGATTTAGGGAATTTTGTGGGATTTTTCCTGGAATTTTATTGGATACTGGGGAGATTTTCTGGAATGTTTGTGGAACTTTGAGGGACTCTTCTGGAATTTGGTGAGATTCTGTAGAGAACTGACGAACTATCAGGGATTTTTCATGTATTCTGTGGGAATTTGTGGAGATTTGGTGGGATATTTTTCTAGAATTTGGTCATGTTTTGAGAAGATTTAGGGAATTTTGTGGGATTTTTCCTGGAATTTTGTTGGATACTGCGGAGATTTTGTGGGATATTTCTGGAACTTCGAGGGACTTTTCTGGAATTTGGTGAGATTCTGTAGAGAACTGACGAATTATCAGGGATTTTTCATGTATTCTGTGGGAATTTGTGGAGATTTGGTGGGATTTTTGTGGATTTTGGCCGTGTTTAGAGAAGATTTAGGGAATTTTGTGGGATGTTTCTGGGATTTTGTTGGGTATTGAGGACATTTTGTGGGATGTTTCTGGAATTTGGTGGGGCTTTTCAAGAATTTTGTGGTATTTTGAAAAGATTTAGGGAATTTTGTGGTGTTTTTTCTTGAATTTTGTGGGAAACTGTGCTGATTTTATGGGGCGTTTCTGGAATTTGGTCGAGTTTTCAGAAGATTTAGGGATTTTTGTGAGATTTTTGTGGGATGTTCTGGGAATTGGTGGAGATTTTGTGGGACATTCCTGTGAATTGGTAGGGTTTTGAAATGATTTAGGGAGTTTTGTGGGACTTCTCTGGAATTTTGTGGGTTTTTTCTGGAATTGTGTGGGATTCTGAGGAGACTTGAAGAATTTTGAGAAATTTGTTTTAGATTTTTGGGAATTTGTGTAGATTCTGTGGGATTTTTCTGGAATTTGGTGGGCCTTTTCAAGGACTTTGTGTGGTTTTGAGGAGACTTGAAGAATTTTGAGGATTTTTTTTTATATTTTGTGGAAACTTGTGGAGGTTTTGTGTGATTTTTGTGTGATTTTGTGGGATATTGAGGCGATTTAAGGATCTTGAGGGATTTTTCATGTATTTTGTGGGAATTTGTGGAGATTTGGTGGGATATTTTTCTAGAATTTGGTCGTGTTTTGTGAAGATTTAGGGAATTTTGTGGGATTTTTCCTGGAATTTTATTGGATACTGGGGAGATTTTGTGGTTGTTTGTGGAACTTTGAGAGAATTTTCTGGAATTTGGTGAGATTCTGTAGAGAACTGAAGAATTATCAGGGATTTTTCATGTATTCTGTGGGAATTTGTGGAGATTTGGTGGGATTTTTCTGGAATTTGGTAGAGTTTTGAGAAGATTTAGGGAATTCTGTAAGATTTTTCTGGAATTTGGTGGGCCTTTTCAAGGACTTTGTCTGGTTTTGAGGAGACTTGAAGAATTTTGAGGAATTTTTCTTAGATTCTGTGGAAACTTGTGGAGGTTTTGTGGGATTTTTGTGGAATTTTGTGGGATATTGAGGCGATTTAGGGATCTTGAGGGATTTTTCATGTATTTTGTGGGAATTTGTGGAGATTTGGTGGGATATTTTTCTAGAATTTGGTCATGTTTTGGGAAGATTTAGGGAATTTTGTGGGATTTTTCCTGGAATTTTATTGGATACTGGGGAGATTTTGTGGAATGTTTGTGGAACTTCGAGGGACTTTTCTGGAATTTGGTGAGATTTTGTAGAGAACTGACGAATTATCAGGGATTTTTCATGTATTCTGTGGGAATTTGTGGAGATTCGGTGGGATATTTTTCTAGAATTTGGTCATGTTTTGAGAAGATTTAGGGAATTTTGTGTGATTTTTCTGGGATTTTGTAGGTTATTGAGGACATTTTGTGGGATGTTTCTGGAATTTGGTGGGGCTTTTCAAGAATTTTGTGGTATTTTGAAAAGATTTAGGGAATTTTGTGGTGTTTTTTCTTGAATTTTGTGGGAAACTGTGCTGATTTTATGGGGCGTTTCTGGAATTTGGTCGAGTTTTCAGAAGATTTAGGGATTTTTGTGAGATTTTTGTGGGATGTTCTGGGAATTGGTGGAGATTTTGTGGGACATTCCTGTGAATTGGTAGGGTTTTGAAATGATTTAGGGAGTTTTGTGGGACTTCTCTGGAATTTTGTGGGTTTTTTCTGGAATTGTGTGGGATTCTGAGGAGACTTGAAGAATTTTGAGGAATTTGTTTTAGATTTTGTGGGAATTTGTGGAGATTCTGTGGGATTTTACTGGAATTTGGTGGGCCTTTTCAAGGACTTTGTGTGGTTTTGAAGAGACTTGAAGAATTTTGAGGATTTTTTTTTATATTTTGTGGAAACTTGTGGAGGTTTTGTGTGATTTTCGTGGGATTTTGGGGGATATTGAGGCGATTTAGGGATCTGGAGGGATTTTTCATGTATTTTGTGGGATTTTGTGGAGATTTGGTGGGATATTTTTCTAGAATTTGGTCGTGTTTTGAGAAGATTTAGGGGAATTTTGTGGGATTTTTCCTGGAATTTTGTTGGATACTGGGGAGATTTTGTGGAATGTTTGTGGAACTTTGAGGGACTCTTCTGGAATTTGGTGAGATTCTGTAGAGAACTGACGAATTATCAGGGATTTTTCATGTATTTTGTGGGAATTTGTGGAGATTCGGTGGGATATTTTTCTAGAATTTGGTCATGTTTTGAGAAGATTTAGGGAATTTTGTGGGATTTTTCCTGGAATTTTGTTGGATACTGGGGAGTTTTTGTGGAATGTTTGTGGAACTTTGAGGGACTCTTCTGGAATTTGGTGAGATTTTGTAGAGAACTGACGAACTATCAGGGATTTTTCATGTATTCTGTGGGAATTTGTGGAGATTTGGTGGGATTTTTCTGGAATTTGGTCGAGTTTTGAGAAGATTTAGGGAATTTTGTGGGATTTTTCCTGGAATTTTGTTGGATACTGGGGAGATTTTGTGGGATGTTTCTGGAACTTCGAGGGACTTCTCTGGAATTTGGTGAGATTCTGTAGAGAACTGAAGAATTATCAGGGATTTTTCATGTATTCTGTGGGAATTTGTGGAGATTTGGTGGGATTTTTCTGGAATTTGGTAGAGTTTTGAGAAGATTTAGGGAATTCTGTAAGATTTTTCTGGAATTTGGTGGGCCTTTTCAAGGACTTTGTGTGGTTTTGAGGAGACTTGAAGAATTTTGAGGAATTTTTCTTAGATTTTGTGGAAACTTGTGGAGGTTTTGTGTGATTTTTGTGGGATTTTGTGAGATATTGAGGCGATTTAGGGATCTTGATGGATTTTTCATGTATTCTGTGGGAATTTGTGGAGATTTGGTGGGATTTTTGTGGATTTTGGCCGTGTTTAGAGAAGATTTAGGGAATTTTGTGGGATGTTTCTGGGATTTTGTTGGGTATTGAGGACATTTTGTGGGATGTTTCTGGAATTTGGTGGGGCTTTTCAAGAATTTTGTGGTATTTTGAAAGGATTTAGGGAATTTTGTGGTGTTTTTTCTTGAATTTTGTGGGAAACTGTGCTGATTTTATGGGGCGTTTCTGGAATTTGGTCGAGTTTTCAGAAGATTTAGGGATTTTTGTGAGATTTTTGTGGTATGTTCTGGGAATTGGTGGAGATTTTGTGGGACATTCCTGTGAATTGGTAGGGTTTTGAAATGATTTAGGGAGTTTTGTGGGACTTCTCTGGAATTTTGTGGGTTTTTTCTGGAATTGTGTGGGATTCTGAGGAGACTTGAAAAATTTTGAGAAATTTGTTTTAGATTTTTGGGAATTTGTGTAGATTCTGTGGGATTTTTCTGGAATTTGGTGGGCCTTTTCAAGGACTTTGTGTGGTTTTGAGGAGACTTGAAGAATTTTGAGGATTTTTTTTTATATTTTGTGGAAACTTGTGGAGGTTTTGTGTGATTTTTGTGTGATTTTGTGGGATATTGAGGCGATTTAAGGATCTTGAGGGATTTTTCATGTATTTTGTGGGAATTTGTGGAGATTTGGTGGGATATTTTTCTAGAATTTGGTCGTGTTTTGTGAAGATTTAGGGAATTTTGTGGGATTTTTCCTGGAATTTTATTGGATACTGGGGAGATTTTGTGGTTGTTTGTGGAACTTTGAGAGAATTTTCTGGAATTTGGTGAGATTCTGTAGAGAACTGAAGAATTATCAGGGATTTTTCATGTATTCTGTGGGAATTTGTGGAGATTTGGTGGGATTTTTCTGGAATTTGGTAGAGTTTTGAGAAGATTTAGGGAATTCTGTAAGATTTTTCTGGAATTTGGTGGGCCTATTCAAGGACTTTGTGTGGTTTTGAGGAGACTTGAAGAATTTTGAGGAATTTTTCTTAGATTCTGTGGAAACTTGTGGAGGTTTTGTGGGATTTTTGTGGAATTTTGTGGGATATTGAGGCGATTTAGGGATCTTGAGGGATTTTTCATGTATTTTGTGGGAATTTGTGGAGATTTGGTGGGATATTTTTCTAGAATTTGGTCATGTTTTGGGAAGATTTAGGGAATTTTGTGGGATTTTTCCTGGAATTTTATTGGATACTGGGGAGATTTTGTGGAATGTTTGTGGAACTTCGAGGGACTTTTCTGGAATTTGGTGAGATTCTGTAGAGAACTGACGAATTATCAGGGATTTTTCATGTATTCTGTGGGAATTTGTGGAGATTCGGTGGGATATTTTTCTAGAATTTGGTCATGTTTTGAGAAGATTTAGGGAATTTTGTGTGATTTTTCTGGGATTTTGTAGGGTATTGAGGACATTTTGTGGGATGTTTCTGGAATTTGGTGGGGCTTTTCAAGAATTTTGTGGTATTTTGAAAAGATTTAGGGAATTTTGTGGTGTTTTTTCTTGAATTTTGTGGGAAACTGTGCTGATTTTATGGGGCGTTTCTGGAATTTGGTCGAGTTTTCAGAAGATTTAGGGATTTTTGTGAGATTTTTGTGGGATGTTCTGGGAATTGGTGGAGATTTTGTGGGACATTCCTGTGAATTGGTAGGGTTTTGAAATGATTTAGGGAGTTTTGTGGGACTTCTCTGGAATTTTGTGGGTTTTTTCTGGAATTGTGTGGGATTCTGAGGAGACTTGAAGAATTTTGAGGAATTTGTTTTAGATTTTGTGGGAATTTGTGGAGATTCTGTGGGATTTTACTGGAATTTGGTGGGCCTTTTCAAGGACTTTGTGTGGTTTTGAAGAGACTTGAAGAATTTTGAGGATTTTTTTTATATTTTGTGGAAACTTGTGGAGGTTTTGTGTGATTTTCGTGGGATTTTGGGGGATATTGAGGCGATTTAGGGATCTGGAGGGATTTTTCATGTATTTTGTGGGATTTTGTGGAGATTTGGTGGGATATTTTTCTAGAATTTGGTCGTGTTTTGAGAAGATTTAGGGGAATTTTGTGGGATTTTTCCTGGAATTTTGTTGGATACTGGGGAGTTTTTGTGGAATGTTTGTGGAACTTTGAGGGACTCTTCTGGAATTTGGTGAGATTTTGTAGAGAACTGATGAACTATCAGGGATTTTTCATGTATTCTGTGGGAATTTGTGGAGATTTGGTGGGATTTTTCTGGAATTTGGTAGAGTTTTGAGAAGATTTAGGGAATTTTGTGGGATTTTTCCTGGAATTTTGTTGGATACTGGGGAGATTTTGTGGAATGTTTGTGGAACTTTGAGGGACTTTTCTGGAATTTGGTGAGATTCTGTAGAGAACTGACGAATTATCAGATATTTTTCATGTATTCTGTGGGAATTTGTGGAGATTTGGTGTGATTTTTGTGGATTTTGCCGTATTTTAAGAAGATTTAGGGAATTTTGTGGGATTTTTCCTGGAATTTTGTTGGATACTGGGGAGATTTTGTGGGATGTTTGTGTAACTTTGAGGGACTTTTCTGTGAATTTGGTGAGATTCTGTAGAGAACTGACGAATTATCAGGAATTTTTCATGTATTCTGTGGGAATTTGTGGAGATTTGGTGGGATATTTTTCTAGAATTTGGTCGTGTTTTGAGAAGATTTAGGGAATTTTGTGGGATTTTTCCTGGAATTTTGTTGCATACTGGGGAGATTTTGTGGGATGTTTCTGGAACTTCGAGGGACTTCTCTGGAATTTGGTGTGATTCTGTAGAGAACTGAAGAATTATCAGATATTTTTCATGTATTCTGTGGGAATTTGTGGAGATTTGGTGGGATTTTTGTGGATTTTGGTAGAGTTTTGAGAAGATTTAGGGAATTCTGTAAGATTTTTCTGGAATTTGGTGGGCCTTTTTGAAGGACTTTGTGTGGTTTTGAGGAGACTTGAAGAATTTTGAGGAATTTTTCTTAGATTCTGTGGAAACTTGTGGAGGTTTTGTGGGATTTTTGTGGAATTTTGTGGGATATTGAGGCGATTTAGGGATCTTGAGGGATTTTTCATGTATTTTGTGGGAATTTGTGGAGATTTGGTGGGATATTTTTCTAGAATTTGGTCGTGTTTTGAGAAGATTTAGGGAATTTTGTGGGATTTTTCCTGGAATTTTATTGGATACTGGGGAGATTTTGTGGGATGTTTGTGGAACTTTGAGGGACTTTTCTGGAATTTGGTGAGATTCTGTAGAGAACTGACGAATTATCAGGGATTTTTCATGTATTCTGTGGGAATTTGTGGAGATTTGGTGGGATTTTTCTGGAATTTGGTAGAGTTTTGAGAAGATTTAGGGAATTCTGCAAGATATTTCTGGAATTTGGTAGGCCTTTTTGAAGGATTTTGTGTGGTTTTGAGAAGACTTGAAGAATTTTGAGGAATTTTTCTTAGATTCTGTGGAAACTTGTGGAGGTTTTGTGGGATTTTTGTGGGATTTTGTGGGATATTGAGGCGATTTAGGGATCTTGAGGGATTTTTCATGTATTTTGTGGGAATTTGTGGAGATTTGGTGGGATATTTTTCTAGAATTTGGTCGTGTTTTGGGAAGATTTAGGGAATTTTGTGGGATTTTTCCTGGAATTTTGTTGGATACTGGGGAGATTTTGTGGGATGTTTCTGGAACTTGGAGGGACTTCTCTGGAATTTGGTGAGATTCTGTAGAGAACTGAAGAATTATCAGGGATTTTTCATGTATTCTGTGGGAATTTGTGGAGATTTGGTGGGATATTTTTCTAGAATTTGGTCGTGTTTTGAGAAGATTTAGGGAATTTTGTGGGATTTTTCCTGGAATTTTATTGGATACTGGGGAGATTTTGTGGAATGTTTGTGGAACTTGGAGGGACTCTTCTGGAATTTGGTGAGATTCTGTAGAGAACTGAAGAATTATCAGGGATTTTTCATGTATTCTGTGGGAATTTGTGGAGATTCGGTGGGATTTTTATGGATTTTGGTAGAGTTTTGAGAAGATTTAGGGAATTCTGCAAGATATTTCTGGAATTTGGTAGGCCTTTTTGACGGACTTTTTGTGGTTTTGAGAAGACTTGAAGAATTTTGAGGAATTTTTCTTGGATTTTGTACAAACCTGTGGAGGTTTTGTGTGATTTTTGTGGGATTTTGTGGGATATTGAGGCGATTTAGGGATCTTGAGGGATTTTTCATGTATTTTGTGGGAATTTGTGGAGATTTGGTGGGATATTTTTCTAGAATTTGGTCGTGTTTTGGGAAGATTTAGGGAATTTTGTGGGATTTTTCCTGGAATTTTGTTGGATACTGGGGAGATTTTGTGGGATGTTTCTGGAACTTGGAGGGACTTCTCTGGAATTTGGTGAGATTCTGTAGAGAACTGAAGAATTATCAGGGATTTTTCATGTATTCTGTGGGAATTTGTGGAGATTTGGTGGGATATTTTTCTAGAATTTGGTCGTGTTTTGAGAAGATTTAGGGAATTTTGTGGGATTTTTCCTGGAATTTTATTGGATACTGGGGAGATTTTGTGGAATGTTTGTGGAACTTGGAGGGACTCTTCTGGAATTTGGTGAGATTCTGTAGAGAACTGAAGAATTATCAGGGATTTTTCATGTATTCTGTGGGAATTTGTGGAGATTCGGTGGGATTTTTATGGATTTTGGTAGAGTTTTGAGAAGATTTAGGGAATTCTGCAAGATATTTCTGGAATTTGGTAGGCCTTTTTGACGGACTTTTTGTGGTTTTGAGAAGACTTGAAGAATTTTGAGGAATTTTTCTTGGATTTTGTACAAACCTGTGGAGGTTTTGTGTGATTTTTGTGGGATTTTGTGGGATATTGAGGCGATTTAGGGATCTTGAGGGATTTTTCATGTATTTTGTGGGAATTTGTGGAGATTTGGTGGGATATTTTTCTAGAATTTGGTCGTGTTTTGAGAAGATTTAGGGAATTTTGTGGGATTTTTCCTGGAATTTTATTGGATACTGGGGAGATTTTGTGGAATGTTTGTGGAACTTTGAGAGACTCTTCTAGAATTATGTGAGATTCTGTAGAGAACTGACGAATTATCAGGAATTTTTCATGTATTCTGTGGGAATTTGTGGAGATTTGGTGGGATATTTTTCTAGAATTTGGTCGTGTTTTGAGAAGATTTAGGGAATTTTGTGGGATTTTTCCTGGAATTTTGTTGCATACTGGGGAGATTTTGTGGGATGTTTCTGGAACTTCGAGGGACTTCTCTGGAATTTGGTGTGATTCTGTAGAGAACTGAAGAATTATCAGATATTTTTCATGTATTCTGTGGGAATTTGTGGAGATTTGGTGGGATTTTTCTGGAATTTGGTAGAGTTTTGAGAAGATTTAGGGAATTCTGTAAGATTTTTCTGGAATTTGGTGGGCCTTTTCAAGGACTTTGTGTGGTTTTGAGGAGACTTGAAGAATTTTGAGGGATTTTTCTTAGATTTTGTGGAAACTTGTGGAGGTTTTGTGTGATTTTTGTGGGATTTTGTGAGATATTGAGGCGATTTAGGGATCTTGATGGATTTTTCATGTATTCTGTGGGAATTTGTGGAGATTTGGTGGGATTTTTGTGGATTTTGGCCGTGTTTAGAGAAGATTTAGGGAATTTTGTGGGATGTTTCTGGGATTTTGTTGGGTATTGAGGACATTTTGTGGGATGTTTCTGGAATTTGGTGGGGCTTTTCAAGAATTTTGTGGTATTTTGAAAAGATTTAGGGAATTTTGTGGTGTTTTTTCTTGAATTTTGTGGGAAACTGTGCTGATTTTATGGGGCGTTTCTGGAATTTGGTCGAGTTTTCAGAAGATTTAGGGATTTTTGTGAGATTTTTGTGGTATGTTCTGGGAATTGGTGGAGATTTTGTGGGACATTCCTGTGAATTGGTAGGGTTTTGAAATGATTTAGGGAGTTTTGTGGGACTTCTCTGGAATTTTGTGGGTTTTTTCTGGAATTGTGTGGGATTCTGAGGAGACTTGAAAAATTTTGAGAAATTTGTTTTAGATTTTTGGGAATTTGTGTAGATTCTGTGGGATTTTTCTGGAATTTGGTGGGCCTTTTCAAGGACTTTGTGTGGTTTTGAGGAGACTTGAAGAATTTTGAGGATTTTTTTTTATATTTTGTGGAAACTTGTGGAGGTTTTGTGTGATTTTTGTGTGATTTTGTGGGATATTGAGGCGATTTAAGGATCTTGAGGGATTTTTCATGTATTTTGTGGGAATTTGTGGAGATTTGGTGGGATATTTTTCTAGAATTTGGTCGTGTTTTGTGAAGATTTAGGGAATTTTGTGGGATTTTTCCTGGAATTTTATTGGATACTGGGGAGATTTTGTGGTTGTTTGTGGAACTTTGAGAGAATTTTCTGGAATTTGGTGAGATTCTGTAGAGAACTGAAGAATTATCAGGGATTTTTCATGTATTCTGTGGGAATTTGTGGAGATTTGGTGGGATTTTTCTGGAATTTGGTAGAGTTTTGAGAAGATTTAGGGAATTCTGTAAGATTTTTCTGGAATTTGGTGGGCCTATTCAAGGACTTTGTGTGGTTTTGAGGAGACTTGAAGAATTTTGAGGAATTTTTCTTAGATTCTGTGGAAACTTGTGGAGGTTTTGTGGGATTTTTGTGGAATTTTGTGGGATATTGAGGCGATTTAGGGATCTTGAGGGATTTTTCATGTATTTTGTGGGAATTTGTGGAGATTTGGTGGGATATTTTTCTAGAATTTGGTCATGTTTTGGGAAGATTTAGGGAATTTTGTGGGATTTTTCCTGGAATTTTATTGGATACTGGGGAGATTTTGTGGAATGTTTGTGGAACTTCGAGGGACTTTTCTGGAATTTGGTGAGATTCTGTAGAGAACTGACGAATTATCAGGGATTTTTCATGTATTCTGTGGGAATTTGTGGAGATTCGGTGGGATATTTTTCTAGAATTTGGTCATGTTTTGAGAAGATTTAGGGAATTTTGTGGGATTTTTCTGGGATTTTGTAGGGTATTGAGGACATTTTGTGGGATGTTTCTGGAATTTGGTGGGGCTTTTCAAGAATTTTGTGGTATTTTGAAAAGATTTAGGGAATTTTGTGGTGTTTTTTCTTGAATTTTGTGGGAAACTGTGCTGATTTTATGGGGCGTTTCTGGAATTTGGTCGAGTTTTCAGAAGATTTAGGGATTTTTGTGAGATTTTTGTGGGATGTTCTGGGAATTGGTGGAGATTTTGTGGGACATTCCTGTGAATTGGTAGGGTTTTGAAATGATTTAGGGAGTTTTGTGGGACTTCTCTGGAATTTTGTGGGTTTTTTCTGGAATTGTGTGGGATTCTGAGGAGACTTGAAGAATTTTGAGGAATTTGTTTTAGATTTTGTGGGAATTTGTGGAGATTCTGTGGGATTTTACTGGAATTTGGTGGGCCTTTTCAAGGACTTTGTGTGGTTTTGAAGAGACTTGAAGAATTTTGAGGATTTTTTTTATATTTTGTGGAAACTTGTGGAGGTTTTGTCTGATTTTCGTGGGATTTTGGGGGATATTGAGGCGATTTAGGGATCTGGAGGGATTTTTCATGTATTTTGTGGGATTTTGTGGAGATTTGGTGGGATATTTTTCTAGAATTTGGTCGTGTTTTGAGAAGATTTAGGGGAATTTTGTGGGATTTTTCCTGGAATTTTGTTGGATACTGGGGAGTTTTTGTGGAATGTTTGTGGAACTTTGAGGGACTCTTCTGGAATTTGGTGAGATTTTGTAGAGAACTGATGAACTATCAGGGATTTTTCATGTATTCTGTGGGAATTTGTGGAGATTTGGTGGGATTTTTGTGGATTTTGGTAGAGTTTTGAGAAGATTTAGGGAATTCTGTAAGATTTTTCTGGAATTTGGTGGGCCTTTTTGAAGGACTTTGTGTGGTTTTGAGGAGACTTGAAGAATTTTGAGGAATTTTTCTTAGATTCTGTGGAAACTTGTGGAGGTTTTGTGGGATTTTTGTGGAATTTTGTGGGATATTGAGGCGATTTAGGGATCTTGAGGGATTTTTCATGTATTTTGTGGGAATTTGTGGAGATTTGGTGGGATATTTTTCTAGAATTTGGTCGTGTTTTGAGAAGATTTAGGGAATTTTGTGGGATTTTTCCTGGAATTTTATTGGATACTGGGGAGATTTTGTGGGATGTTTGTGGAACTTTGAGGGACTTTTCTGGAATTTGGTGAGATTCTGTAGAGAACTGACGAATTATCAGGGATTTTTCATGTATTCTGTGGGAATTTGTGGAGATTTGGTGGGATTTTTCTGGAATTTGGTAGAGTTTTGAGAAGATTTAGGGAATTCTGCAAGATATTTCTGGAATTTGGTAGGCCTTTTTGAAGGATTTTGTGTGGTTTTGAGAAGACTTGAAGAATTTTGAGGAATTTTTCTTAGATTCTGTGGAAACTTGTGGAGGTTTTGTGGGATTTTTGTGGGATTTTGTGGGATATTGAGGCGATTTAGGGATCTTGAGGGATTTTTCATGTATTTTGTGGGAATTTGTGGAGATTTGGTGGGATATTTTTCTAGAATTTGGTCGTGTTTTGGGAAGATTTAGGGAATTTTGTGGGATTTTTCCTGGAATTTTGTTGGATACTGGGGAGATTTTGTGGGATGTTTCTGGAACTTGGAGGGACTTCTCTGGAATTTGGTGAGATTCTGTAGAGAACTGAAGAATTATCAGGGATTTTTCATGTATTCTGTGGGAATTTGTGGAGATTTGGTGGGATATTTTTCTAGAATTTGGTCGTGTTTTGAGAAGATTTAGGGAATTTTGTGGGATTTTTCCTGGAATTTTATTGGATACTGGGGAGATTTTGTGGAATGTTTGTGGAACTTGGAGGGACTCTTCGGGAATTTGGTGAGATTCTGTAGAGAACTGAAGAATTATCAGGGATTTTTCATGTATTCTGTGGGAATTTGTGGAGATTCGGTGGGATTTTTATGGATTTTGGTAGAGTTTTGAGAAGATTTAGGGAATTCTGCAAGATATTTCTGGAATTTGGTAGGCCTTTTTAACGGACTTTTTGTGGTTTTGAGAAGACTTGAAGAATTTTGAGGAATTTTTCTTGGATTTTGTACAAACCTGTGGAGGTTTTGTGTGATTTTTGTGGGATTTTGTGGGATATTGAGGCGATTTAGGGATCTTGAGGGATTTTTCATGTATTTTGTGGGAATTTGTGGAGATTTGGTGGGATATTTTTCTAGAATTTGGTCGTGTTTTGAGAAGATTTAGGGAATTTTGTGGGATTTTTCCTGGAATTTTATTGGATACTGGGGAGATTTTGTGGAATGTTTGTGGAACTTTGAGAGACTCTTCTAGAATTATGTGAGATTCTGTAGAGAACTGACGAATTATCAGGAATTTTTCATGTATTCTGTGGGAATTTGTGGAGATTTGGTGGGATATTTTTCTAGAATTTGGTCGTGTTTTGAGAAGATTTAGGGAATTTTGTGGGATTTTTCCTGGAATTTTGTTGCATACTGGGGAGATTTTGTGGGATGTTTCTGGAACTTCGAGGGACTTCTCTGGAATTTGGTGTGATTCTGTAGAGAACTGAAGAATTATCAGATATTTTTCATGTATTCTGTGGGAATTTGTGGAGATTTGGTGGGATTTTTGTGGATTTTGGTAGAGTTTTGAGAAGATTTAGGGAATTCTGTAAGATTTTTCTGGAATTTGGTGGGCCTTTTTGAAGGACTTTGTGTGGTTTTGAGGAGACTTGAAGAATTTTGAGGAATTTTTCTTAGATTCTGTGGAAACTTGTGGAGGTTTTGTGGGATTTTTGTGGAATTTTGTGGGATATTGAGGCGATTTAGGGATCTTGAGGGATTTTTCATGTATTTTGTGGGAATTTGTGGAGATTTGGTGGGATATTTTTCTAGAATTTGGTCATGTTTTGGGAAGAATTAGGGAATTTTGTGGGATTTTTCCTGGAATTTTGATGGATACTGGGGAGATTTTGTGGAATGTTTGTGGAACTTTGAGGGACTTTTCTGGAATTTGGTGAGATTCTGTAGAGAACTGACGAATTATCAGGGATTTTTCATGTATTCTGTGGGAATTTGTGGAGATTCGGTGGGATATTTTTCTAGAATTTGGTCATGTTTTGAGAAGATTTAGGGAATTTTGTGTGATTTTTCTTTGATTTTGTAGGGTATTGAGGACATTTTGTGGGATGTTTCTGGAATTTGGTGGGGCTTTTCAAGAATTTTGTGGTATTTTGAAAAGATTTAGGGAATTTTGTGGTGTTTTTTCTTGAATTTTGTGGGAAACTGTGCTGATTTTATGGGGCGTTTCTGGAATTTAGTCGAGTTTTCAGAAGATTTAGGGATTTTTGTGAGATTTTTGTGGGATGTTCTGGGAATTGGTGGAGATTTTGTGGGACATTCCTGTGAATTGGTAGGGTTTTGAAATGATTTAGGGAGTTTTGTGGGACTTCTCTGGAATTTTGTGGGTTTTTTCTGGAATTGTGTGGGATTCTGAGGAGACTTGAAGAATTTTGAGGAATTTGTTTTAGATTTTGTGGGAATTTGTGTAGATTCTGTGGGATTTTTCTGGAATTTGGTGGGCCTTTTCAAGGACTTTGTGTGGTTTTGAGGAGACTTGAAGAATTTTGAGGATTTTTTTTTATATTTTGTGGAAACTTGTGGAGGTTTTGTGTGATTTTTGTGTGATTTTGTGGGATATTGAGGCGATTTAAGGATCTTGAGGGATTTTTCATGTATTTTGTGGGAATTTGTGGAGATTTGGTGGGATATTTTTCTAGAATTTGGTCGTGTTTTGTGAAGATTTAGGGAATTTTGTGGGATTTTTCCTGGAATTTTGTTGGATACTGGGGAGATTTTGTGGGATGTTTGTGGAACTTTGAGGGACTCTTCTGGAATTTGGTGAGATTCTGTAGAGAACTGAAGAATTATCAGGGATTTTTCATGTATTCTGTGGGAATTTGTGGAGATTTGGTGGGATTTTTCTGGAATTTGGTAGAGTTTTGAGAAGATTTAGGGAATTCTGTAAGATTTTTCTGGAATTTGGTGGGCCTTTTCAAGGACTTTGTGTGGTTTTGAGGAGACTTGAAGAATTTTGAGGATTTTTTTTTATATTTTGTGGAAACCTGTGGAGGTTTTGTGTGATTTTTGTGGGATTTTGTGGGATATTGAGGCGATTTAGGGATCTTGAGGGATTTTTCATGTATTTTGTGGGAATTTGTGGAGATTTGGTGGGATATTTTTCTAGAATTTGGTCGTGTTTTGAGAAGATTTAGGGAATTTTGTGGGATTTTTCCTGGAATTTTGTTGGATACTGGGGAGATTTTGTGGGATGCTTGTGGAACTTGGAGGGACTTTTCTGGAATTTTGTGAGATTCTGTAGAGAACTGACGAATTATCAGGGATTTTTCATGTATTCTGTGGGAATTTGTGGAGATTTGGTGGGATTTTTCTGGAATTTGGTAGAGTTTTGAGAAGATTTAGGGAATTCTGCAAGATATTTCTGGAATTTGGTAGGCCTTTTTGAAGGACTTTTTGTGGTTTTGAGGACACTTGAAGAATTTTGAGGAATTTTTCTTAGATTCTGTGGAAACTTGTGGAGGTTTTGTGGGATTTTTGTGGGATTTTGTGAGATATTGAGGCGATTTAGGGATCTTGAGGGATTTTTCATGTATTCTGTGGGAATTTGTGGAGATTTGGTGGGATTTTTGTGGATTTTGGCCGTGTTTAGAGAAGATTTAGGGAATTTTGTGGGATGTTTCTGGGATTTTGTTGGGTATTGAGGACATTTTGTGGGATGTTTCTGGAATTTGGTGGGGCTTTTCAAGAATTTTGTGGTATTTTGAAAAGATTTAGGGAATTTTGTGGTGTTTTTTCTTGAATTTTGTGGGAAACTGTGCTGATTTTATGGGGCGTTTCTGGAATTTGGTCGAGTTTT
Source organism: Cyanistes caeruleus (assembly GCF_971803275.1). Lineage (NCBI taxonomy): Eukaryota > Metazoa > Chordata > Aves > Passeriformes > Paridae > Cyanistes > Cyanistes caeruleus. The sequence goes on along the minus strand of NC_141702.1, from coordinate 87,755,411 downwards.
CAGAAGATTTAGGGATTTTTGTGAGATTTTTGTGGGATGTTCTGGGAATTGGTGGAGATTTTGTGGGACATTCCTGTGAATTGGTAGGGTTTTGAAATGATTTAGGGAGTTTTGTGGGACTTCTCTGGAATTTTGTGGGTTTTTTCTGGAATTGTGTGGGATTCTGAGGAGACTTGAAAAATTTTGAGGAATTTGTTTTAGATTTTTGGGAATTTGTGTAGATTCTGTGGGATTTTTCTGGAATTTGGTGGGCCTTTTCAAGGACTTTGTGTGGTTTTGAGGAGACTTGAAGAATTTTGAGGATTTTTTTTTATATTTTGTGGAAACTTGTGGAGGTTTTGTGTGATTTTTGTGGGATTTTGTGGGTTATTGAGGCGATTTAGGGATCTTGAGGGATTTTTCATGTATTTTGTGGGAATTTGTGGAGATTTGGTGGGATATTTTTCTAGAATTTGGTCGTGTTTTGGGGCGATTTAGGGAATTTTGTGGGATTTTTCCTGGAATTTTATTGGATACTGGGGAGATTTTCTGGAATGTTTGTGGAACTTTGAGGGACTCTTCTGGAATTTGGTGAGATTCTGTAGAGAACTGACGAATTATCAGGGATTTTTCATGTATTCTGTGGGAATTTGTGGAGATTTGGTGGGATATTTTTCTAGAATTTGGTCATGTTTTAAGAAGATTTAGGGAATTTTGTGGGATTTTTCCTGGAATTTTGTTGGATACTGCGGAGATTTTGTGGGATATTTCTGGAACTTCGAGGGACTTTTCTGGAATTTGGTGAGATTCTGTAGAGAACTGACGAATTATCAGGGATTTTTCATGTATTCTGTGGGAATTTGTGGAGATTTGGTGGGATTTTTGTGGATTTTGGCCGTGTTTAGAGAAGATTTAGGGATCTTGAGGGATTTTTCATGTATTTTGTGGGAATTTGTGGAGATTTGGTGGGATATTTTTCTAGAATTTGGTCATGTTTTGGGAAGATTTAGGGAATTTTGTGGGATTTTTCCTGGAATTTTATTGGATACTGGGGAGATTTTGTGGAATGTTTGTGGAACTTCGAGGGACTTTTCTGGAATTTGGTGAGATTTTGTAGAGAACTGACGAATTATCAGGGATTTTTCATGTATTCTGTGGGAATTTGTGGAGATTCGGTGGGATATTTTTCTAGAATTTGGTCATGTTTTGAGAAGATTTAGGGAATTTTGTGTGATTTTTCTGGGATTTTGTAGGGTATTGAGGACATTTTGTGGGATGTTTCTGGAATTTGGTGGGGCTTTTCAAGAATTTTGTGGTATTTTGAAAAGATTTAGGGAATTTTGTGGTGTTTTTTCTTGAATTTTGTGGGAAACTGTGCTGATTTTATGGGGCGTTTCTGGAATTTGGTCGAGTTTTCAGAAGATTTAGGGATTTTTGTGAGATTTTTGTGGGATGTTCTGGGAATTGGTGGAGATTTTGTGGGACATTCCTGTGAATTGGTAGGGTTTTGAAATGATTTAGGGAGTTTTGTGGGACTTCTCTGGAATTTTGTGGGTTTTTTCTGGAATTGTGTGGGATTCTGAGGAGACTTGAAGAATTTTGAGGAATTTGTTTTAGTTTTTGTGGGAATTTGTGGAGATTCTGTGGGATTTTACTGGAATTTGGTGGGCCTTTTCAAGGACTTTGTGTGGTTTTGAAGAGACTTGAAGAATTTTGAGGATTTTTTTTATATTTTGTGGAAACTTGTGGAGGTTTTGTGTGATTTTCGTGGGATTTTGTGGGATATTGAGGAGATTTAGGGATCTGGAGGGATTTTTCATGTATTTTGTGGGATTTTGTGGAGATTTGGTGGGATATTTTTCTAGAATTTGGTCGTGTTTTGAGAAGATTTAGGGGAATTTTGTGGGATTTTTCCTGGAATTTTGTTGGATACTGGGGAGATTTTGTGGAATGTTTGTGGAACTTTGAGGGACTCTTCTGGAATTTGGTGAGATTCTGTAGAGAACTGACGAATTATCAGGGATTTTTCATGTATTTTGTGGGAATTTGTGGAGATTCGGTGGGATATTTTTCTAGAATTTGGTCATGTTTTGAGAAGATTTAGGGAATTTTGTGGGATTTTTCCTGGAATTTTGTTGGATACTGGGGAGTTTTTGTGGAATGTTTGTGGAACTTTGAGGGACTCTTCTGGAATTTGGTGAGATTTTGTAGAGAACTGACGAACTATCAGGGATTTTTCATGTATTCTGTGGGAATTTGTGGAGATTTGGTGGGATTTTTCTGGAATTTGGTCGAGTTTTGAGAAGATTTAGGGAATTTTGTGGGATTTTTCCTGGAATTTTGTTGGATACTGGGGAGATTTTGTGGGATGTTTCTGGAACTTCGAGGGACTTCTCTGGAATTTGGTGAGATTCTGTAGAGAACTGAAGAATTATCAGGGATTTTTCATGTATTCTGTGGGAATTTGTGGAGATTTGGTGGGATTTTTCTGGAATTTGGTAGAGTTTTGAGAAGATTTAGGGAATTCTGTAAGATTTTTCTGGAATTTGGTGGGCCTTTTCAAGGACTTTGTGTGGTTTTGAGGAGACTTGAAGAATTTTGAGGAATTTTTCTTAGATTTTGTGGAAACTTGTGGAGGTTTTGTGTGATTTTTGTGGGATTTTGTGAGATATTGAGGCGATTTAGGGATCTTGATGGATTTTTCATGTATTCTGTGGGAATTTGTGGAGATTTGGTGGGATTTTTGTGGATTTTGGCCGTGTTTAGAGAAGATTTAGGGAATTTTGTGGGATGTTTCTGGGATTTTGTTGGGTATTGAGGACATTTTGTGGGATGTTTCTGGAATTTGGTGGGGCTTTTCAAGAATTTTGTGGTATTTTGAAAAGATTTAGGGAATTTTGTGGTGTTTTTTCTTGAATTTTGTGGGAAACTGTGCTGATTTTATGGGGCGTTTCTGGAATTTGGTCGAGTTTTCAGAAGATTTAGGGATTTTTGTGAGATTTTTGTGGTATGTTCTGGGAATTGGTGGAGATTTTGTGGGACATTCCTGTGAATTGGTAGGGTTTTGAAATGATTTAGGGAGTTTTGTGGGACTTCTCTGGAATTTTGTGGGTTTTTTCTGGAATTGTGTGGGATTCTGAGGAGACTTGAAAAATTTTGAGAAATTTGTTTTAGATTTTTGGGAATTTGTGTAGATTCTGTGGGATTTTTCTGGAATTTGGTGGGCCTTTTCAAGGACTTTGTGTGGTTTTGAGGAGACTTGAAGAATTTTGAGGATTTTTTTTTATATTTTGTGGAAACTTGTGGAGGTTTTGTGTGATTTTTGTGTGATTTTGTGGGATATTGAGGCGATTTAAGGATCTTGAGGGATTTTTCATGTATTTTGTGGGAATTTGTGGAGATTTGGTGGGATATTTTTCTAGAATTTGGTCATGTTTTGGGAAGATTTAGGGAATTTTGTGGGATTTTTCCTGGAATTTTATTGGATACTGGGGAGATTTTGTGGAATGTTTGTGGAACTTCGAGGGACTTTTCTGGAATTTGGTGAGATTCTGTAGAGAACTGACGAATTATCAGGGATTTTTCATGTATTCTGTGGGAATTTGTGGAGATTCGGTGGGATATTTTTCTAGAATTTGGTCATGTTTTGAGAAGATTTAGGGAATTTTGTGTGATTTTTCTGGGATTTTGTAGGGTATTGAGGACATTTTGTGGGATGTTTCTGGAATTTGGTGGGGCTTTTCAAGAATTTTGTGGTATTTTGAAAAGATTTAGGGAATTTTGTGGTGTTTTTTCTTGAATTTTGTGGGAAACTGTGCTGATTTGATGGGGCGTTTCTGGAATTTGGTCGAGTTTTCAGAAGATTTAGGGATTTTTGTGAGATTTTTGTGGGATGTTCTGGGAATTGGTGGAGATTTTGTGGGACATTCCTGTGAATTGGTAGGGTTTTGAAATGATTTAGGGAGTTTTGTGGGACTTCTCTGGAATTTTGTGGGTTTTTTCTGGAATTGTGTGGGATTCTGAGGAGACTTGAAGAATTTTGAGGAATTTGTTTTAGATTTTGTGGGAATTTGTGGAGATTCTGTGGGATTTTACTGGAATTTGGTGGGCCTTTTCAAGGACTTTGTGTGGTTTTGAAGAGACTTGAAGAATTTTGAGGATTTTTTTTATATTTTGTGGAAACTTGTGGAGGTTTTGTCTGATTTTCGTGGGATTTTGGGGGATATTGAGGCGATTTAGGGATCTGGAGGGATTTTTCATGTATTTTGTGGGATTTTGTGGAGATTTGGTGGGATATTTTTCTAGAATTTGGTCGTGTTTTGAGAAGATTTAGGGGAATTTTGTGGGATTTTTCCTGGAATTTTGTTGGATACTGGGGAGTTTTTGTGGAATGTTTGTGGAACTTTGAGGGACTCTTCTGGAATTTGGTGAGATTTTGTAGAGAACTGATGAACTATCAGGGATTTTTCATGTATTCTGTGGGAATTTGTGGAGATTTGGTGGGATTTTTGTGGATTTTGGTAGAGTTTTGAGAAGATTTAGGGAATTCTGTAAGATTTTTCTGGAATTTGGTGGGCCTTTTTGAAGGACTTTGTGTGGTTTTGAGGAGACTTGAAGAATTTTGAGGAATTTTTCTTAGATTCTGTGGAAACTTGTGGAGGTTTTGTGGGATTTTTGTGGAATTTTGTGGGATATTGAGGCGATTTAGGGATCTTGAGGGATTTTTCATGTATTTTGTGGGAATTTGTGGAGATTTGGTGGGATATTTTTCTAGAATTTGGTCGTGTTTTGAGAAGATTTAGGGAATTTTGTGGGATTTTTCCTGGAATTTTATTGGATACTGGGGAGATTTTGTGGGATGTTTGTGGAACTTTGAGGGACTTTTCTGGAATTTGGTGAGATTCTGTAGAGAACTGACGAATTATCAGGGATTTTTCATGTATTCTGTGGGAATTTGTGGAGATTTGGTGGGATTTTTCTGGAATTTGGTAGAGTTTTGAGAAGATTTAGGGAATTCTGCAAGATATTTCTGGAATTTGGTAGGCCTTTTTGAAGGATTTTGTGTGGTTTTGAGAAGACTTGAAGAATTTTGAGGAATTTTTCTTAGATTCTGTGGAAACTTGTGGAGGTTTTGTGGGATTTTTGTGGGATTTTGTGGGATATTGAGGCGATTTAGGGATCTTGAGGGATTTTTCATGTATTTTGTGGGAATTTGTGGAGATTTGGTGGGATATTTTTCTAGAATTTGGTCGTGTTTTGGGAAGATTTAGGGAATTTTGTGGGATTTTTCCTGGAATTTTGTTGGATACTGGGGAGATTTTGTGGGATGTTTCTGGAACTTGGAGGGACTTCTCTGGAATTTGGTGAGATTCTGTAGAGAACTGAAGAATTATCAGGGATTTTTCATGTATTCTGTGGGAATTTGTGGAGATTTGGTGGGATATTTTTCTAGAATTTGGTCGTGTTTTGAGAAGATTTAGGGAATTTTGTGGGATTTTTCCTGGAATTTTATTGGATACTGGGGAGATTTTGTGGAATGTTTGTGGAACTTGGAGGGACTCTTCTGGAATTTGGTGAGATTCTGTAGAGAACTGAAGAATTATCAGGGATTTTTCATGTATTCTGTGGGAATTTGTGGAGATTCGGTGGGATTTTTATGGATTTTGGTAGAGTTTTGAGAAGATTTAGGGAATTCTGCAAGATATTTCTGGAATTTGGTAGGCCTTTTTGACGGACTTTTTGTGGTTTTGAGAAGACTTGAAGAATTTTGAGGAATTTTTCTTGGATTTTGTACAAACCTGTGGAGGTTTTGTGTGATTTTTGTGGGATTTTGTGGGATATTGAGGCGATTTAGGGATCTTGAGGGATTTTTCATGTATTTTGTGGGAATTTGTGGAGATTTGGTGGGATATTTTTCTAGAATTTGGTCGTGTTTTGAGAAGATTTAGGGAATTTTGTGGGATTTTTCCTGGAATTTTATTGGATACTGGGGAGATTTTGTGGAATGTTTGTGGAACTTTGAGAGACTCTTCTAGAATTATGTGAGATTCTGTAGAGAACTGACGAATTATCAGGAATTTTTCATGTATTCTGTGGGAATTTGTGGAGATTTGGTGGGATATTTTTCTAGAATTTGGTCGTGTTTTGAGAAGATTTAGGGAATTTTGTGGGATTTTTCCTGGAATTTTATTGGATACTGGGGAGATTTTGTGGAATGTTTGTGGAACTTGGAGGGACTCTTCTGGAATTTGGTGAGATTCTGTAGAGAACTGAAGAATTATCAGGGATTTTTCATGTATTCTGTGGGAATTTGTGGAGATTCGGTGGGATTTTTATGGATTTTGGTAGAGTTTTGAGAAGATTTAGGGAATTCTGCAAGATATTTCTGGAATTTGGTAGGCCTTTTTGACGGACTTTTTGTGGTTTTGAGAAGACTTGAAGAATTTTGAGGAATTTTTCTTGGATTTTGTACAAACCTGTGGAGGTTTTGTGTGATTTTTGTGGGATTTTGTGGGATATTGAGGCGATTTAGGGATCTTGAGGGATTTTTCATGTATTTTGTGGGAATTTGTGGAGATTTGGTGGGATATTTTTCTAGAATTTGGTCGTGTTTTGAGAAGATTTAGGGAATTTTGTGGGATTTTTCCTGGAATTTTATTGGATACTGGGGAGATTTTGTGGAATGTTTGTGGAACTTTGAGAGACTCTTCTAGAATTATGTGAGATTCTGTAGAGAACTGACGAATTATCAGGAATTTTTCATGTATTCTGTGGGAATTTGTGGAGATTTGGTGGGATATTTTTCTAGAATTTGGTCGTGTTTTGAGAAGATTTAGGGAATTTTGTGGGATTTTTCCTGGAATTTTGTTGCATACTGGGGAGATTTTGTGGGATGTTTCTGGAACTTCGAGGGACTTCTCTGGAATTTGGTGTGATTCTGTAGAGAACTGAAGAATTATCAGATATTTTTCATGTATTCTGTGGGAATTTGTGGAGATTTGGTGGGATTTTTCTGGAATTTGGTAGAGTTTTGAGAAGATTTAGGGAATTCTGTAAGATTTTTCTGGAATTTGGTGGGCCTTTTCAAGGACTTTGTGTGGTTTTGAGGAGACTTGAAGAATTTTGAGGAATTTTTCTTAGATTTTGTGGAAACTTGTGGAGGTTTTGTGTGATTTTTGTGGGATTTTGTGAGATATTGAGGCGATTTAGGGATCTTGATGGATTTTTCATGTATTCTGTGGGAATTTGTGGAGATTTGGTGGGATTTTTGTGGATTTTGGCCGTGTTTAGAGAAGATTTAGGGAATTTTGTGGGATGTTTCTGGGATTTTGTTGGGTATTGAGGACATTTTGTGGGATGTTTCTGGAATTTGGTGGGGCTTTTCAAGAATTTTGTGGTATTTTGAAAAGATTTAGGGAATTTTGTGGTGTTTTTTCTTGAATTTTGTGGGAAACTGTGCTGATTTTATGGGGCGTTTCTGGAATTTGGTCGAGTTTTCAGAAGATTTAGGGATTTTTGTGAGATTTTTGTGGTATGTTCTGGGAATTGGTGGAGATTTTGTGGGACATTCCTGTGAATTGGTAGGGTTTTGAAATGATTTAGGGAGTTTTGTGGGACTTCTCTGGAATTTTGTGGGTTTTTTCTGGAATTGTGTGGGATTCTGAGGAGACTTGAAAAATTTTGAGAAATTTGTTTTAGATTTTTGGGAATTTGTGTAGATTCTGTGGGATTTTTCTGGAATTTGGTGGGCCTTTTCAAGGACTTTGTGTGGTTTTGAGGAGACTTGAAGAATTTTGAGGATTTTTTTTTATATTTTGTGGAAACTTGTGGAGGTTTTGTGTGATTTTTGTGTGATTTTGTGGGATATTGAGGCGATTTAAGGATCTTGAGGGATTTTTCATGTATTTTGTGGGAATTTGTGGAGATTTGGTGGGATATTTTTCTAGAATTTGGTCGTGTTTTGTGAAGATTTAGGGAATTTTGTGGGATTTTTCCTGGAATTTTATTGGATACTGGGGAGATTTTGTGGTTGTTTGTGGAACTTTGAGAGAATTTTCTGGAATTTGGTGAGATTCTGTAGAGAACTGAAGAATTATCAGGGATTTTTCATGTATTCTGTGGGAATTTGTGGAGATTTGGTGGGATTTTTCTGGAATTTGGTAGAGTTTTGAGAAGATTTAGGGAATTCTGTAAGATTTTTCTGGAATTTGGTGGGCCTATTCAAGGACTTTGTGTGGTTTTGAGGAGACTTGAAGAATTTTGAGGAATTTTTCTTAGATTCTGTGGAAACTTGTGGAGGTTTTGTGGGATTTTTGTGGAATTTTGTGGGATATTGAGGCGATTTAGGGATCTTGAGGGATTTTTCATGTATTTTGTGGGAATTTGTGGAGATTTGGTGGGATATTTTTCTAGAATTTGGTCATGTTTTGGGAAGATTTAGGGAATTTTGTGGGATTTTTCCTGGAATTTTATTGGATACTGGGGAGATTTTGTGGAATGTTTGTGGAACTTCGAGGGACTTTTCTGGAATTTGGTGAGATTCTGTAGAGAACTGACGAATTATCAGGGATTTTTCATGTATTCTGTGGGAATTTGTGGAGATTCGGTGGGATATTTTTCTAGAATTTGGTCATGTTTTGAGAAGATTTAGGGAATTTTGTGTGATTTTTCTGGGATTTTGTAGGGTATTGAGGACATTTTGTGGGATGTTTCTGGAATTTGGTGGGGCTTTTCAAGAATTTTGTGGTATTTTGAAAAGATTTAGGGAATTTTGTGGTGTTTTTTCTTGAATTTTGTGGGAAACTGTGCTGATTTTATGGGGCGTTTCTGGAATTTGGTCGAGTTTTCAGAAGATTTAGGGATTTTTGTGAGATTTTTGTGGGATGTTCTGGGAATTGGTGGAGATTTTGTGGGACATTCCTGTGAATTGGTAGGGTTTTGAAATGATTTAGGGAGTTTTGTGGGACTTCTCTGGAATTTTGTGGGTTTTTTCTGGAATTGTGTGGGATTCTGAGGAGACTTGAAGAATTTTGAGGAATTTGTTTTAGATTTTGTGGGAATTTGTGGAGATTCTGTGGGATTTTACTGGAATTTGGTGGGCCTTTTCAAGGACTTTGTGTGGTTTTGAAGAGACTTGAAGAATTTTGAGGATTTTTTTTATATTTTGTGGAAACTTGTGGAGGTTTTGTGTGATTTTCGTGGGATTTTGGGGGATATTGAGGCGATTTAGGGATCTGGAGGGATTTTTCATGTATTTTGTGGGATTTTGTGGAGATTTGGTGGGATATTTTTCTAGAATTTGGTCGTGTTTTGAGAAGATTTAGGGGAATTTTGTGGGATTTTTCCTGGAATTTTGTTGGATACTGGGGAATTTTTGTGGAATGTTTGTGGAACTTTGAGGGACTCTTCTGGAATTTGGTGAGATTTTGTAGAGAACTGATGAACTATCAGGGATTTTTCATGTATTCTGTGGGAATTTGTGGAGATTTGGTGGGATTTTCCTGGAATTTGGTAGAGTTTTGAGAAGATTTAGGGAATTTTGTGGAATTTTTCCTGGAATTTTGTTGGATACTGGGGAGATTTTGTGGGATGCTTCTGGAACTTTGAGGGACTTCTCTGGAATTTGGTGAGATTATGTAGAGAACTGAAGAATTATCAGGGATTTTTCATGTATTCTGTGGGAATTTGTGGAGATTTGGTGGGATTTTTCTGGAATTTGGTAGAGTTTTGAGAAGATTTAGGGAATTCTGTAAGATTTTTCTGGAATTTGGTGGGCCTTTTCAAGGACTTTGTGTGGTTTTGAGGAGACTTGAAGAATTTTGAGGAATTTTTCTTAGATTTTGTGGAAACTTGTGGAGGTTTTGTGTGATTTTTGTGGGATTTTGTGGGATATTGAGGCGATTTAGGGATCTTGAGGGATTTTTCATGTATTTTGTGGGAATTTGAGGAGATTTGGTGGGATATTTTTCTAGAATTTGGTCGTGTTTTGAGAAGATTTAGGGAATTTTGTGGGATTTTTCCTGGAATTTTATTGGATACTGGGGAGATTTTTGTGGAATGTTTGTGGAACTTTGAGGGACTCTTCTGGAATTTTGTGAGATTCTGTAGAGAACTGACGAATTATCAGGGATTTTTCATGTATTCTGTGGGAATTTGTGGAGATTTGGTGGGATTTTTCAGGAATTTGGTAGAGTTTTGAGAAGATTTAGGGAATTCTGCAAGATATTTCTGGAATTTGGTAGGCCTTTTTGAAGGACTTTTTGTGGTTTTGATGACACTTGAAGAATTTTGAGGAATTTTTCTTAGATTCTGTGGAAACTTGTGGAGGTTTGGTGGGATTTTTGTGGGATTTTGTGGGATATTGAGGTGATTTAGGGATCTTGAGGGATTTTTCATGTATTTTGTGGGAATTTGTGGAGATTTGGTGGGATATTTTTCTAGAATTTGGTCGTGTTTTGGGAAGATTTAGGGAATTTTGTGGGATTTTTCCTGGAATTTTATTGGATACTGGGGAGATTTTGTGGGATGCTTGTGGAACTTTGAGGGACTTTTCTGGAATTTTGGGGAGATTCTGTTGAGAACTGACGAATTATCAGGGATTTTTCATGTATTCTGTGGGAATTTGTGGAGATTTGGTGGGATTTTTCTGGAATTTGGTAGAGTTTTGAGAAGATTTAGGGAATTTTGTGGGATTTTTCCTGGAATTTGGTGGGCCTTTTCAAGGACTTTGTGTGGTTTTGAGGAGAGTTGAAGTATTTTGAGGAATTTTTCTTAGATTTTGTGGAAACTTGTGGAGGTTTTGTGTGATTTTTGTGGAATTTTGTGGGATATTGAGGCGATTTCGGGATCTTGAGGGATTTTTCATGTATTTTGTGGGAATTTGTGGAGATTTGGTGGGATTTTTTTTTAGAATTTGGTCGTGTTTTGAGAAGATTTCGGGAATGTTGTGGGATTTTTCCTGGAATTTTGTTGGATTTTGAGGAGATTTTGTGGGATGTTTGTGGAACTTTGAGGGTCTTTTCTGGAATTTTGTGAGATTCTGCAGAGAATTGAGGAATTATCTGTGATTTTTCATGTATTTTGTAAGAATTTGTGGAGATTTGGTGGGATTTTTGTTGAAATTTGTAGAGTTTTGAGAAGATGTAGGGAATTTGGTGGGATTTTTGTGGAATTTGGTAGAGTTTTGGAATGATTTAGGTCATTTTGTGGGATATTTCTGGAATTTGGTAAGGCTTTTCAGGAATTTTGTAGTATTTTGAAAAGATTTAGGGAATTTTGTGGTGTTTTTCTTGAATTTTGTGGGAAACTGTGGTGATTTTATGGGGCGTTTCTGGAATTTGGTCAAGATTTCAGAAGATTTAGGGATTTTTGTGGGATTTTTGTGGGATGTTCTGGGAATCGGTGGAGATTTTGTGGGACATTCCTGTGAATTGGTAGGGTTTTGAAATGATTTAGGGAATTTTGTGGGACTTGTCTGGAATTTTGTGGGGATTTTTCTGGAATTGTGTGGGATTCTGAGGAGACTTGAAGAATGTTGAGGAATTTGTTTTAGATTTTGTGGGAATTTGTGGAGATTCTGTGGGATTTTACTGGAATTTGGTGGGCCTTTTCAAGGACTTTGTGTGGTTTTGAGGAGACTTGAAGAATTTTGAGGAATTTTTCTTAGATTCTATGGAAACTTGTGGAGGTTTGGTGGGATTTTTGTGGGATTTTGTGGGATATTGAGGCGATTTAGGGATCTTGAGGGATTTTTCATGTATTTTGTGGGAATTTGTGGAGATTTGGTGGGATATTTTTCTAGAATTTGGTCATGTTTTGAGAAGATTTAGGGAATTTTGTGGGATTTTTCCTGGAATTTTGTTGGATACTGGGGAGATTTTGTGGGATGCTTGTGGAACTTTGAGGGTCTTTTCTGGAATTTTGTGAGATTCTGTAGAGAACTGACGAATTATCAGGGATTTTTCATGTATTCTGTGGGAATTTGTGGAGATTTGGTGGGATTTTTGTGGATTTTGGCCGTGTTTTGAGAAGATTTAGGGAATTTTGTGGGATTTTCCTGGGATTTTGTTGGGTATAGAGGACATTTTGTGGGATGTTTCTGGAATTTGGTGGGGCTTTTCAAGAATTTTGTGGTATTTTGAAAAGATTTAGGGAATTTTGTGGTGTTTTTCTTGAATTTTGTGGGAAACTGTGCTGATTTTATGGGGCGTTTCTGGAATTTGGTCGAGTTTTCAGAAGATTTAGGGATTTTTGTGAGATTTTTGTGGGATGTTCTGGGAATTGGTGGAGATTTTGTGGGACATTCCTGTGAATTGGTAGGGTTTTGAAATGATTTAGGGAGTTTTGTGGGACTTCTCTGGAATTTTGTGGGTTTTTTCTGGAATTGTATGGGATTCTGAGGAGACTTGAAGAATTTTGAGGAATTTGTTTTAGATTTTTGGGAATTTGTGTAGATTCTGTGGGATTTTTCTGGAATTTGGTGGTTTTTTTCAAGGACTTTGTGTGGTTTTGAGGAGACTTGAAGAATTTTGAGTATTTTTTTTTATATTTTGTGGAAACTTGTGGAGGTTTTGTGTGATTCTTGTGGGATTTTGTGGGATATTGAGGCGATTTAGGGATCTTGAGGGATTTTTCATGTATTTTGTGGGAATTTGTGGAGATTTGGTGGGATATTTTTCTAGAATTTGGTCGTGTTTTGTGAAGATTTAGGGAATTTTGTGGGATTTTTCTTGAATTTTGTTGGATATTGAGGATATTTTGTGGGTGTTTGTGGAACTTTGAGGGAATTTTCTGGAATTTGGTGAGATTCTGTAGAGAACTGACGAATTATCAGGGATTTTTCATGTATTCTGTGGGAATTTGTGGAGATTTGGTGGGATTTTTCTGGAATTTGGTAGAGTTTTGAGAAGATTTAGGGAATTCTGCAAGATATTTCTGGAATTTGGTAGGCCTTTTTGACGGACTTTTTGTGGTTTTGAGAAGACTTGAAGAATTTTGAGGAATTTTTCTTGGATTTTGTACAAACCTGTGGATGTTTTGTGTGATTTTTGTGGGATTTTGTGGGATATTGAGGCGATTTAGGGATCTTGAGGGATTTTTCATGTATTTTGTGGGAATTTGTGGAGATTTGGTGGGATATTTTTCTAGAATTTGGTCGTGTTTTGGGAAGATTTAGGGAATTTTGTGGGATTTTTCCTGGAATTTTATTGGATACTGGGGAGATTTTGTGGAATGTTTGTGGAACTTTGAGGGACTCTTCTGGAATTTTGTGAGATTCTGTAGAGAACTGACGAATTATCAGGGATTTTCATGTATTCTGTGGGAATTTGTGGAGATTCGGTGGGATATTTTTCTAGAATTTGGTCGTGTTTTGAGAAGATTTAGGGAATTTTGTGGGGTTTTTCCTGGAATTTTGTTGGATACTGGGGAGATTTTGTGGGATGCTTGTGGAACTTTGAGGGACTTTTCTGGAATTTTGTGAGATTCTGTTGAGAACTGACGAATTATCAGGGATTTTTCATGTATTCTGTGGGAATTTGTGGAGATTTGGTGGGATTTTTCTGGAATTTGGTAGAGTTTTGAGAAGATTTAGGGAATTCTGCAAGATATTTCTGGAATTTGGTAGGCCTTCTTGACGGACTTTTTGTGGTTTTGAGAAGACTTGAAGAATTTTGAGGAATTTTTCTTAGATTCTATGGAAACTTGTGGAGGTTTGGAGGGATTTTTGTGGGATTTTGTGGGATATTGAGGCGATTTAGGGATCTTGAGGGATTTTTCATGTATTTTGTGGGAATTTGTGGAGATTTGGTGGGATATTTTTCTAGAATTTGGTCGTGTTTTGGGAAGATTTAGGGAATTTGGTGGGATTTTTCCTGGAATTTTGTTGGATACTGGGGAGATTTTGTGGAATGTTTGTGGAACTTTGAGGGACTCTTCTGGAATTTGGTGAGATTCTGTAGAGAACTGATGAATTATCAGGGATTTTTCATGTATTCTGTGGGAATTTGTGGAGATTTGGTGGGATATTTTTCTAGAATTTGGTCATGTTTTGAGAAGATTTAGGGAATTTTGTGGGATTTTTCCTGGAATTTTGTTGGATACTGGGGAGATTTTGTGGGATGTTTGTGGAACTTTGAGGGACTCTTCTGGAATTTTGTGAGATTCTGTAGAGAACTGACGAATTATCAGGGATTTTTCATGTATTCTGTGGGAATTTGTGGAGATTTGGTGGGATATTTTTCTAGAATTTGGTCATGTTTTGAGAAGATTTAGGGAATTCTGCAAGATATTTCTGGAATTTGGTAGGCCTTTTTGAAGGACTTTTTGTGGTTTTGAGGAGACTTGAAGAATTTTGAGGATTTTTTCTTAGATTTTGTACAAACCTGTGGAGGTTTTGTGTGATTTTTGGGGGATTTTGTGGGATATTGAGGCGATTTAGGGATCTTGAGGGATTTTTCATGTATTTTGTGGGAATTTGTGGAGATTTGGTGGGATATTTTTCTAGAATTTGGTCGTGTTTTGAGAAGATTTAGGGAATTTTGTGGGATTTTTCCTGGAATTTTGTTGGATACTGGGGAGATTTTGTGGGATGCTTGTGGAACTTTGAGGGACTTTTCTGGAATTTGGTGAGATTCTGTAGAGAACTGAAGAATTATCAGGGATTTTTCATGTATTCTGTGGGAATTTGTGGAGATTTGGTGTGATATTTTTCTAGAATTTGGTCGTGTTTTGTGAAGATTTAGGGAATTTTGTGGGATTTTTCTTGAATTTTGTTGGATATTGAGTAGATTTTGTGGAACTTTGAGGGACTTTTCTGGAATTTGGTGAGATTCTGTAGAGAACTGACGAATTATCAGGGATTTTTCATGTATTCTGTGGGAATTTGTGGAGATTTGGTGGGATTTTTCAGGAATTTGGTAGAGTTTTGAGAAGATTTAGGGAATTCTGCAAGATATTTCTGGAATTTGGTAGGCCTTTTTGAAGGACTTTTTGTGGTTTTGAGGACACTTGAAGAATTTTGAGGAATTTTTCTTAGATTCTGTGGAAACTTGTGGAGGTTTGGTGGGATTTTTGTGGGATTTTGTGGGATATTGAGGTGATTTAGGGATCTTGAGGGATTTTTCATGTATTTTGTGGGAATTTGTGGAGATTTGGTGGGATATTTTTCTAGAATTTGGTCGTGTTTTGGGAAGATTTAGGGAATTTTGTGGGATTTTTCCTGGAATTTTATTGGATACTGGGGAGATTTTGTGGGATGCTTGTGGAACTTTGAGGGACTTTTCTGGAATTTTGGGGAGATTCTGTTGAGAACTGACGAATTATCAGGGATTTTTCATGTATTCTGTGGGAATTTGTGGAGATTTGGTGGGATTTTTCTGGAATTTGGTAGAGTTTTGAGAAGATTTAGGGAATTTTGTGGGATTTTTCCTGGAATTTGGTGGGCCTTTTCAAGGACTTTGTGTGGTTTTGAGGAGAGTTGAAGTATTTTGAGGAATTTTTCTTAGATTTTGTGGAAACTTGTGGAGGTTTTGTGTGATTTTTGTGGAATTTTGTGGGATATTGAGGCGATTTCGGGATCTTGAGGGATTTTTCATGTATTTTGTGGGAATTTGTGGAGATTTGGTGGGATTTTTTTTTAGAATTTGGTCGTGTTTTGAGAAGATTTCGGGAATGTTGTGGGATTTTTCCTGGAATTTTGTTGGATTTTGAGGAGATTTTGTGGGATGTTTGTGGAACTTTGAGGGTCTTTTCTGGAATTTTGTGAGATTCTGCAGAGAATTGAGGAATTATCTGTGATTTTTCATGTATTTTGTAAGAATTTGTGGAGATTTGGTGGGATTTTTGTTGAAATTTGTAGAGTTTTGAGAAGATGTAGGGAATTTGGTGGGATTTTTGTGGAATTTGGTAGAGTTTTGGAATGATTTAGGTCATTTTGTGGGATATTTCTGGAATTTGGTAAGGCTTTTCAGGAATTTTGTAGTATTTTGAAAAGATTTAGGGAATTTTGTGGTGTTTTTCTTGAATTTTGTGGGAAACTGTGGTGATTTTATGGGGCGTTTCTGGAATTTGGTCAAGATTTCAGAAGATTTAGGGATTTTTGTGAGATTTTTGTGGGATGTTCTGGGAATCGGTGGAGATTTTGTGGGACATTCCTGTGAATTGGTAGGGTTTTGAAATGATTTAGGGAATTTTGTGGGACTTGTCTGGAATTTTGTGGGGATTTTTCTGGAATTGTGTGGGATTCTGAGGAGACTTGAAGAATGTTGAGGAATTTGTTTTAGATTTTGTGGGAATTTGTGTAGATTCTGTGGGATTTTTCTGGAATTTGGTGGGCCTTTTCAAGGACTTTGTGTGGTTTTGAGGAGAGTTGAAGTATTTTGAGGAATTTTTCTTAGGTTTTGTGGAAACTTGTGGAGGTTTTGTGTGATTTTTGTGGAATTTTGTGGGATATTGAGGCGATTTAGGGATCTTGAGGGATTTTTCATGTATTTTGTGGGAATTTGTGGAGATTTGGTGGGATATTTTTCTAGAATTTGGTCGTGTTTTAGAAGAATTAGGGAATTTTGTGGGATTTTTCTTGGATTTTGTGGACATTAGTGGACATTTTGTGGGATGTTGGTGGAACTTTGAGGGTCTTCTGGAATTTTGTGAGATTCTGCAGGGAATTGAGGAATTATCTGTGATTTTTCATGTATTTTGTAAGAATTTGTGGAGATTTGGTGGGATTTTTGTTGAAATTTTTAGAGTTTTGAGAAGATGTAGGGAATTTGGTGGGATTTTTGTGGAATTTGGTGGGCCTTTTCAAGGACTTTGTGTGGTTTTGAGGAGAGTTGAAGTATTTTGAGGAATTTTTCTTAGATTTTGTGGAAACTTGTGGAGGTTTTGTGTGATTTTTGTGGAATTTTGTGGGATAGTGAGGCGATTTAGGGATCTTGAGGGATTTTTCATGTATTTTGTGGGAATTTGTGGAGATTTAGTGGGATATTTTACTAGAATTTGGTCGTGTTTTAGAAGAATTAGGGAATTTTGTGGGATTTTTCTTGGATTTTGTGGACATTTGTGGACATTTTGTGGGATGTTGGTGGAACTTTGAGGGTCTTTTCTGGAATTTTGTGAGATTCTGCAGAGAACTGAGGAATTATCTGTGATTTTTCATGTATTTTGTAAGAATTTGTGGAGATTTGGTGGGATTTTTGTGGAATTTGGTAGAGTTTTGGAATGATTTAGGTCATTTTGTGGGACATTTCTGGAATTTGGTGGGGCTTTTCAAGAATTTTGTAGTGTTTTGAAAAGATTTAGGGAGTTTTGTGGTGTTTTTCTTGAATTTTGTGGGAAACTGTGGTGATTTTATGGGGCGTTTCTGGAATTTGGTCGAGTTTTCAGAAGATTTAGGGATTTTTGTGGGATTTTTGTGGGATGTTCTGGGAATCGGTGGAGATTTTGTGGGACATTCCTGTGAATTGGTAGGGTTTTGAAATGATTTAGGGAATTTTGTGGGACTTGTCTGTAATTTTGTGGGGATTTTTCTGGAATTGTGTGGGATTCTGAGGAGACTTGAAGAATGTTGAGGAATTTGTTTTAGATTTTGTGGGAATTTGTGTAGATTCTGTGGGATTTTTGTGGAATTTGGTGGGCGTTTTCAAGGACTTTGTGTGGTTTTGAGGAGAGTTGAAGTATTTTGAGGAATTTTTCTTAGATTTTGTGGAAACTTGTGGAGGTTTTGTGTGATTTTTGTGGAATTTTGTGGGATAGTGAGGCGATTTAGGGATCTTGAGGGATTTTTCATGTATTTTGTGGGAATTTGTGGAGATTTGGTGGGATTTTTTTTTAGAATTTGGTCGTGTTTTGAGAAGATTTAGGGAATGTTGTGGGATTTTTCCTGGAATTTTGTTGGATTTTGAGGAGATTTTGTGGGATGTTTGTGGAACTTTGAGGGTCTTTTCTGGAATTTTGTGAGATTCTGCAGAGAATTGAGGAATTATCTGTGATTTTTCATGTATTTTGTAAGAATTTGTGGAGATTTGGTGGGATTTTTGTTGAAATTTGTAGAGTTTTGAGAAGATGTAGGGAATTTGGTGGGATTTTTGTGGAATTTGGTGGGCCTTTTCAAGGACTTTGTGTGGTTTTGAGGAGAGTTGAAGTATTTTGAGGAATTTTTCTTAGATTTTGTGGAAACTTGTGGAGGTTTTGTGTGATTTTTGTGGAATTTTGTGGGATATTGAGGCGATTTAGGGATCTTGAGGGATTTTTCATGTATTTTGTGGCAATTTGTGGAGATTTGGTGGGATTTTTTTTCTAGAATTTGGTCGTGTTTTGAGAAGATTTCGGGAATGTTGTGGGATTTTTCCTGGAATTTTGTTGGATATTGAGGAGATTTTGCGGGATGGTTGTGGAATTTTGAGGGTCTTTTCTGGAATTTTGCGAGATTTTGCAGAGAATTGAGGAATTATCTGTGATTTTTCATGTATTTTGTAAGAATTTGTGGAGATTTGGTGGGATTTTTGTGGAATTTGGTAGAGTTTTGGAATGATTTAGGTCATTTTGTGGGACATTTCTGGAATTTGGTGGGGCTTTTCAAGAATTTTGTAGTATTTTGAAAAGATTTAGGGAATTTTGTGTTGTTTTTCTTGAATTTTGTGGGAAACTGTGGTGATTTTATGGGGCGTTTCTGGAATTTGGTCGAGTTTTCAGAAGATTTAGGGATTTTTGTGGGATTTTTGTGGGATGTTCTGGGAATCGGTGGAGATTTTGTGGGACATTCCTGTGAATTGGTAGGGTTTTGAAATGATTTAGGGAATTTTGTGGGACTTGTCTGTAATTTTGTGGGGGTTTTTCTGGAATTGTGTGGGATTCTGAGGAGACTTGAAGAATGTTGAGGAATTTGTTTTAGATTTTGTGGGAATTTGTGTAGATTCTGTGGGATTTTTGTGGAATTTGGTGGGCCTTTTCAAGGACTTTGTGTGGTTTTGAGGAGAGTTGAAGTATTTTGAGGAATTTTTCTTAGATTTTGTGGAAACTTGTGGAGGTTTTGTGTGATTTTTGTGGAATTTTGTGGGATATTGAGGCGATTTAGGGATCTTGAGGGATTTTTCATGTATTTTGTGGGAATTAGTGGAGATTTGGTGGGATTTTTTTTTAGAATTTGGTCGTGTTTTGAGAAGATTTAGGGAATGTTGTGGGATTTTTCCTGGAATTTTGTTGGATTTTGAGGAGATTTTGTGGGATGTTGGTGGAACTTTGAGGGACTTTTCTGGAATTTTGTGAGATTCTGCAGAGAATTGAGGAATTATCTGTGATTTTTCATGTATTTTGTAAGAATTTGTGGAGATTTGGTGGGATTTTTGTTGAAATTTGTAGAGTTTTGAGAAGATGTAGGGAATTTGGTGGGATTTTTGTGGAATTTGGTGGGCCTTTTCAAGGACTTTGTGTGGTTTTGAGGAGAGTTGAAGTATTTTGAGGAATTTTTCTTAGATTTTGTGGAAACATGTGGAGGTTTTGTGTGATTTTTGTGGAATTTTGTGGGATAGTGAGGCGATTTAGGGATCTTGAGGGATTTTTCATGTATTTTGTGGGAATTTGTGGAGATTTAGTGGGATATTTTACTAGAATTTGGTCGTGTTTTAGAAGAATTAGGGAATTTTGTGGGATTTTTCTTGGATTTTGTGGACATTTGTGGACATTTTGTGGGATGTTGGTGGAACTTTGAGGGTCTTTTCTGGAATTTTGTGAGATTTTGCAGAGAACTGAGGAATTATCTGTGATTTTTCATGTATTTTGTAAGATTTTGTGGAGATTTGGTGGAATTTTTGTGGAATTTGGTAGAGTTTTGGAATGATTTAGGTCATTTTGTGGGACATTTCTGGAATTTGGTAGGGCTTTTCAAGAATTTTGTAGTATTTTGAAAAGATTTAGGGAATTTTGTGTTGTTTTTCTTGAATTTTGTGGGAAACTGTGGTGATTTTATGGGGCGTTTCTGGAATTTGGTCGAGTTTTCAGAAGATTTAGGGATTTTTGTGGGATTTTTGTGGGATGTTCTGGGAATCGGTGGAGATTTTGTGGGACATTCCTGTGAATTGGTAGGGTTTTGAAATGATTTAGGGAATTTTGTGGGACTTGTCTGTAATTTTGTGGGGATTTTTCTGGAATTGTGTGGGATTCTGAGGAGACTTGAAGAATGTTGAGGAATTTGTTTTAGATTTTGTGGGAATTTGTGTAGATTCTGTGAAATTTTTGTGGAATTTGGTGGGCCTTTTCAAGGACTTTGTGTGGTTTTGAGGAGAGTTGAAGTATTTTGAGGAATTTTTCTTAGATTTTGTGGAAACTTGTGGAGGTTTTGTGTGATTTTTGTGGAATTTTGTGGGATAGTGAGGCGATTTCGGCATCTTGAGGGATTTTTCATGTATTTTGTGGGAATTTGTGGAGATTTGGTGGGATTTTTTTTTAGAATTTGGTCGTGTTTTGAGAAGATTTAGGGAATGTTGTGGGATTTTTCCTGGAATTTTGTTGGATTTTGAGGAGATTTTGTGGGATGTTTGTGGAACTTTGAGGGTCTTTTCTGGAATTTTGTGAGATTCTGCAGAGAATTGAGGAATTATCTGTGATTTTTCATGTATTTTGTAAGAATTTGTGGAGATTTGGTGGGATTTTTGTTGAAATTTGTAGAGTTTTGAGAAGATGTAGGGAATTTGGTGGGATTTTTGTGGAATTTGGTGGGCCTTTTCAAGGACTTTGTGTGGTTTTGAGGAGAGTTGAAGTATTTTGAGGAATTTTTCTTAGATTTTGTGGAAACATGTGGAGGTTTTGTGTGATTTTTGTGGAATTTTGTGGGATAGTGAGGCGATTTAGGGATCTTGAGGGATTTTTCATGTATTTTGTGGGAATTTGTGGAGATTTAGTGGGATATTTTACTAGAATTTGGTCGTGTTTTAGAAGAATTAGGGAATTTTGTGGGATTTTTCTTGGATTTTGTGGACATTTGTGGACATTTTGTGGGATGTTGGTGGAACTTTGAGGGTCTTTTCTGGAATTTTGTGAGATTTTGCAGAGAACTGAGGAATTATCTGTGATTTTTCATGTATTTTGTAAGATTTTGTGGAGATTTGGTGGGATTTTTGTGGAATTTGGTAGAGTTTTGGAATGATTTAGGTCATTTTGTGGGACATTTCTGGAATTTGGTAGGGCTTTTCAAGAATTTTGTAGTATTTTGAAAAGATTTAGGGAATTTTGTGGTGTTTTTCTTGAATTTTGTGGGAAACTGTGGTGATTTTATGGGGCGTTTCTGGAATTTGGTCGAGTTTTCAGAAGATTTAGGGATTTTTGTGGGATTTTTGTGGGATGTTCTGGGAATCGGTGGAGATTTTGTGGGACATTCCTGTGAATTGGTAGGGTTTTGAAATGATTTAGGGAATTTTGTGGGACTTGTCTGTAATTTTGTGGGGATTTTTCTGGAATTGTGTGGGATTCTGAGGAGACTTGAAGAATGTTGAGGAATTTGTTTTAGATTTTGTGGGAATTTGTGTAGATTCTGTGAAATTTTTGTGGAATTTGGTGGGCCTTTTCAAGGACTTTGTGTGGTTTTGAGGAGAGTTGAAGTATTTTGAGGAATTTTTCTTAGATTTTGTGGAAACTTGTGGAGGTTTTGTGTGATTTTTGTGGAATTTTGTGGGATAGTGAGGCGATTTCGGCATCTTGAGGGATTTTTCATGTATTTTGTGGGAATTTGTGGAGATTTGGTGGGATTTTTTTTTAGAATTTGGTCGTGTTTTGAGAAGATTTAGGGAATGTTGTGGGATTTTTCCTGGAATTTTGTTGGATTTTGAGGAGATTTTGTGGGATGTTTGTGGAACTTTGAGGGTCTTTTCTGGAATTTTGTGAGATTCTGCAGAGAATTGAGGAATTATCTGTGATTTTTCATGTATTTTGTAAGAATTTGTGGAGATTTGGTGGGATTTTTGTTGAAATTTGTAGAGTTTTGAGAAGATGTAGGGAATTTGGTGGGATTTTTGTGGAATTTGGTGGGCCTTTTCAAGGACTTTGTGTGGTTTTGAGGAGAGTTGAAGTATTTTGAGGAATTTTTCTTAGATTTTGTGGAAACTTGTGGAGGTTTTGTGTGATTTTTGTGGAATTTTGTGGGATATTGAGGCGATTTAGGGATCTTGAGGGATTTTTCATGTATTTTGTGGGAATTTGTGGAGATTTGGTGGGATTTTTTTTCTAGAATTTGGTCGTGTTTTGAGAAGATTTCGGGATTGTTGTGGGATTTTTCCTGGAATTTTGTTGGATTTTGAGGAGATTTTGCGGGATGTTGGTGGAACTTTGAGGGTCTTTTCTGGAATTTTGTGAGATTCGGCAGAGAATTGAGGAATTATCTGTGATTTTTCATGTATTTTGTAAGAATTTGTGGAGATTTGGTGGGATTTTTGTGGAATTTGGTGGAGTTTTGGAATGATTTAGGTCATTTTGTGGGATAATTCTGGACTTTGGTGGGGCTTTTCAGGAATTTTGTAGTATTTTGAAAAGATTTAGGGAATTTTGTGTTGTTTTTCTTGAATTTTGTGGGAAACTGTGGTGATTTTATGGGGCGTTTCTGGAATTTGGTCAAGATTTCAGAAGATTTAGGGATTTTTGTGGGATTTTTGTGGGATGTTCTGGGAATCGGTGGAGATTTTGTGGGACATTCCTGTGAATTGGTAGGGTTTTGAAATGATTTAGGGAATTTTGTGGGACTTGTCTGGAATTTTGTGGGGATTTTTCTGGAATTGTGTGGGATTCTGAGGAGACTTGAAGAATGTTGAGGAATTTGTTTTAGATTTTGTGGGAATTTGTGTAGATTCTGTGGGATTTTTCTGGAATTTGGTGGGCGTTTTCAAGGACTTTGTGTGGTTTTGAGGAGAGTTGAAGTATTTTGAGGAATTTTTCTTAGATTTTGTGGAAACTTGTGGAGGTTTTGTGTGATTTTTGTGGAATTTTGTGGGATATTGAGGCGATTTCGGGATCTTGAGGGATTTTTCATGTATTTTGTGGGAATTTGTGGAGATTTGGTGGGATATTTTTCTAGAATTTGGTCGTGTTTTAGAAGAATTAGGGAATTTTGTGGGATTTTTCTTGGATTTTGTGGACATTTGTGGACATTTTGTGGGATGTTGGTGGAACTTTGAGGGTCTTCTGGAATTTTGTGAGATTCTGCAGGGAATTGAGGAATTATCTGTGATTTTTCATGTATTTTGTAAGAATTTGTGGAGATTTGGTGGGATTTTTGTTGAAATTTTTAGAGTTTTGAGAAGATGTAGGGAATTTGGTGGGATTTTTGTGGAATTTGGTGGGCCTTTTCAAGGACTTTGTGTGGTTTTGAGGAGAGTTGAAGTATTTTGAGGAATTTTTCTTAGATTTTGTGGAAACTTGTGGAGGTTTTGTGTGATTTTTGTGGAATTTTGTGGGATATTGAGGCGATTTCGGGATCTTGAGGGATTTTTCATGTATTTTGTGGGAATTTGTGGAGATTTGGTGGGATTTTTTTTTAGAATTTGGTCGTGTTTTGAGAAGATTTCGGGAATGTTGTGGGATTTTTCCTGGAATTTTGTTGGATTTTGAGGAGATTTTGTGGGATGTTTGTGGAACTTTGAGGGTCTTTTCTGGAATTTTGTGAGATTCTGCAGAGAATTGAGGAATTATCTGTGATTTTTCATGTATTTTGTAAGAATTTGTGGAGATTTGGTGGGATTTTTGTTGAAATTTGTAGAGTTTTGAGAAGATGTAGGGAATTTTGTGGGATTTTTGTGGAATTTGGTAGAGTTTTGGAATGATTTAGGTCATTTTGTGGGATATTTCTGGAATTTGGTAGGGCTTTTCAGGAATTTTGTAGTATTTTGAAAAGATTTAGGGAATTTTGTGGTGTTTTTCTTGAATTTTGTGGGAAACTGTGGTGATTTTATGGGGCGTTTCTGGAATTTGGTCAAGATTTCAGAAGATTTAGGGATTTTTGTGGGATTTTTGTGGGATGTTCTGGGAATCGGTGGAGATTTTGTGGGACATTCCTGTGAATTGGTAGGGTTTTGAAATGATTTAGGGAATTTTGTGGGACTTGTCTGGAATTTTGTGGGGATTTTTCTGGAATTGTGTGGGATTCTGAGGAGACTTGAAGAATGTTGAGGAATTTGTTTTAGATTTTGTGGGAATTTGTGTAGATTCTGTGGGATTTTTGTGGAATTTGGTGGGCCTTTTCAAGGACTTTGTGTGGTTTTGAGGAGAGTTGAAGTATTTTGAGGAATTTTTCTTAGATTTTGTGGAAACTTGTGGAGGTTTTGTGTGATTTTTGTGGAATTTTGTGGGATATTGAGGCGATTTCGGGATCTTGAGGGATTTTTCATGTATTTTGTGGGAATTTGTGGAGATTTGGTGGGATATTTTTCTAGAATTTGGTCGTGTTTTAGAAGAATTAGGGAATTTTGTGGGATTTTTCTTGGATTTTGTGGACATTAGTGGACATTTTGTGGGATGTTGGTGGAACTTTGAGGGTCTTCTGGAATTTTGTGAGATTCTGCAGAGAATTGAGGAATTATCTGTGATTTTTCATGTATTTTGTAAGAATTTGTGGAGATTTGGTGGGATTTTTGTTGAAATTTTTAGAGTTTTGAGAAGATGTAGGGAATTTGGTGGGATTTTTGTGGAATTTGGTGGGCCTTTTCAAGGACTTTGTGTGGTTTTGAGGAGAGTTGAAGTATTTTGAGGAATTTTTCTTAGATTTTGTGGAAACTTGTGGAGGTTTTGTGTGATTTTTGTGGAATTTTGTGGGATATTGAGGCGATTTCGGGATCTTGAGGGATTTTTCATGTATTTTGTGGGAATTTGTGGAGATTTGGTGGGATTTTTTTTTAGAATTTGGTCGTGTTTTGAGAAGATTTCGGGAATGTTGTGGGATTTTTCCTGGAATTTTGTTGGATTTTGAGGAGATTTTGCGGGATGGTTGTGGAATTTTGAGGGTCTTTTCTGGAATTTTGTGAGATTCGGCAGAGAATTGAGGAATTATCTGTGATTTTTCATGTATTTTGTAAGAATTTGTGGAGATTTGGTGGGATTTTTGTGGAATTTGGTAGAGTTTTGGAATGATTTAGGTCATTTTGTGGGACATTTCTGGAATTTGGTGGGGCTTTTCAAGAATTTTGTAGTATTTTGAAAAGATTTAGGGAATTTTGTGGTGTTTTTCTTGAATTTTGTGGGAAACTGTGGTGATTTTATGGGGCGTTTCTGGAATTTGGTCGAGTTTTCAGAAGATTTAGGGATTTTTGTGGGATTTTTGTGGGATGTTCTGGGAATCGGTGGAGATTTTGTGGGACATTCCTGTGAATTGGTAGGGTTTTGAAATGATTTAGGGAATTTTGTGGGACTTGTCTGTAATTTTGTGGGGATTTTTCTGGAATTGTGTGGGATTCTGAGGAGACTTGAAGAATGTTGAGGAATTTGTTTTAGATTTTGTGGGAATTTGTGTAGATTCTGTGGGATTTTTGTGGAATTTGGTGGGCCTTTTCAAGGACTTTGTGTGGTTTTGAGGAGAGTTGAAGTATTTTGAGGAATTTTTCTTAGATTTTGTGGAAACTTGTGAAGGCTTTGTGTGATTTTTGTGGAATTTTGTGGGATATTGAGGCGATTTAGGGATCTTGAGGGATTTTTCATGTATTTTGTGGGAATTTGTGGAGATTTGGTGGGATTTTTTTTCTAGAATTTGGTCGTGTTTTGAGAAGATTTCGGGATTGTTGTGGGATTTTTCCTGGAATTTTGTTGGATTTTGAGGAGATTTTGCGGGATGTTGGTGGAACTTTGAGGGTCTTTTCTGGAATTTTGTGAGATTCGGCAGAGAATTGAGGAATTATCTGTGATTTTTCATGTATTTTGTAAGAATTTGTGGAGATTTGGTGGGATTTTTGTGGAATTTGGTGGAGTTTTGGAATGATTTAGGTCATTTTGTGGGATAATTCTGGACTTTGGTGGGGCTTTTCAGGAATTTTGTAGTATTTTGAAAAGATTTAGGGAATTTTGTGTTGTTTTTCTTGAATTTTGTGGGAAACTGTGGTGATTTTATGGGGCGTTTCTGGAATTTGGTCAAGATTTCAGAAGATTTAGGGATTTTTGTGGGATTTTTGTGGGATGTTCTGGGAATCGGTGGAGATTTTGTGGGACATTCCTGTGAATTGGTAGGGTTTTGAAATGATTTAGGGAATTTTGTGGGACTTGTCTGGAATTTTGTGGGGATTTTTCTGGAATTGTGTGGGATTCTGAGGAGACTTGAAGAATGTTGAGGAATTTGTTTTAGATTTTGTGGGAATTTGTGTAGATTCTGTGGGATTTTTCTGGAATTTGGTGGGCGTTTTCAAGGACTTTGTGTGGTTTTGAGGAGAGTTGAAGTATTTTGAGGAATTTTTCTTAGATTTTGTGGAAACTTGTGGAGGTTTTGTGTGATTTTTGTGGAATTTTGTGGGATATTGAGGCGATTTCGGGATCTTGAGGGATTTTTCATGTATTTTGTGGGAATTTGTGGAGATTTGGTGGGATATTTTTCTAGAATTTGGTCGTGTTTTAGAAGAATTAGGGAATTTTGTGGGATTTTTCTTGGATTTTGTGGACATTTGTGGACATTTTGTGGGATGTTGGTGGAACTTTGAGGGTCTTCTGGAATTTTGTGAGATTCTGCAGGGAATTGAGGAATTATCTGTGATTTTTCATGTATTTTGTAAGAATTTGTGGAGATTTGGTGGGATTTTTGTTGAAATTTTTAGAGTTTTGAGAAGATGTAGGGAATTTGGTGGGATTTTTGTGGAATTTGGTGGGCCTTTTCAAGGACTTTGTGTGGTTTTGAGGAGAGTTGAAGTATTTTGAGGAATTTTTCTTAGATTTTGTGGAAACTTGTGGAGGTTTTGTGTGATTTTTGTGGAATTTTGTGGGATATTGAGGCGATTTCGGGATCTTGAGGGATTTTTCATGTATTTTGTGGGAATTTGTGGAGATTTGGTGGGATTTTTTTTTAGAATTTGGTCGTGTTTTGAGAAGATTTCGGGAATGTTGTGGGATTTTTCCTGGAATTTTGTTGGATTTTGAGGAGATTTTGTGGGATGTTTGTGGAACTTTGAGGGTCTTTTCTGGAATTTTGTGAGATTCTGCAGAGAATTGAGGAATTATCTGTGATTTTTCATGTATTTTGTAAGAATTTGTGGAGATTTGGTGGGATTTTTGTTGAAATTTGTAGAGTTTTGAGAAGATGTAGGGAATTTTGTGGGATTTTTGTGGAATTTGGTAGAGTTTTGGAATGATTTAGGTCATTTTGTGGGATATTTCTGGAATTTGGTAGGGCTTTTCAGGAATTTTGTAGTATTTTGAAAAGATTTAGGGAATTTTGTGGTGTTTTTCTTGAATTTTGTGGGAAACTGTGGTGATTTTATGGGGCGTTTCTGGAATTTGGTCAAGATTTCAGAAGATTTAGGGATTTTTGTGGGATTTTTGTGGGATGTTCTGGGAATTGGTGGAGATTTTGTGGGACATTCCTGTGAATTGGTAGGGTTTTGAAATGATTTAGGGAATTTTGTGGGACTTGTCTGGAATTTTGTGGGGATTTTTCTGGAATTGTGTGGGATTCTGAGGAGACTTGAAGAATGTTGAGGAATTTGTTTTAGATTTTGTGGGAATTTGTGTAGATTCTGTGGGATTTTTGTGGAATTTGGTGGGCCTTTTCAAGGACTTTGTGTGGTTTTGAGGAGAGTTGAAGTATTTTGAGGAATTTTTCTTAGATTTTGTGGAAACTTGTGGAGGTTTTGTGTGATTTTTGTGGAATTTTGTGGGATATTGAGGCGATTTCGGGATCTTGAGGGATTTTTCATGTATTTTGTGGGAATTTGTGGAGATTTGGTGGGATATTTTTCTAGAATTTGGTCGTGTTTTAGAAGAATTAGGGAATTTTGTGGGATTTTTCTTGGATTTTGTGGACATTAGTGGACATTTTGTGGGATGTTGGTGGAACTTTGAGGGTCTTCTGGAATTTTGTGAGATTCTGCAGAGAATTGAGGAATTATCTGTGATTTTTCATGTATTTTGTAAGAATTTGTGGAGATTTGGTGGGATTTTTGTTGAAATTTTTAGAGTTTTGAGAAGATGTAGGGAATTTGGTGGGATTTTTGTGGAATTTGGTGGGCCTTTTCAAGGACTTTGTGTGGTTTTGAGGAGAGTTGAAGTATTTTGAGGAATTTTTCTTAGATTTTGTGGAAACTTGTGGAGGTTTTGTGTGATTTTTGTGGAATTTTGTGGGATATTGAGGCGATTTCGGGATCTTGAGGGATTTTTCATGTATTTTGTGGGAATTTGTGGAGATTTGGTGGGATTTTTTTTTAGAATTTGGTCGTGTTTTGAGAAGATTTCGGGAATGTTGTGGGATTTTTCCTGGAATTTTGTTGGATTTTGAGGAGATTTTGCGGGATGGTTGTGGAATTTTGAGGGTCTTTTCTGGAATTTTGTGAGATTTTGCAGAGAATTGAGGAATTATCTGTTATTTTTCATGTATTTTGTAAGAATTTGTGGAGATTTGGTGGGATTTTTGTGGAATTTGGTAGAGTTTTGGAATGATTTAGGTCATTTTGTGGGACATTTCTGGAATTTGGTGGGGCTTTTCAAGAATTTTGTAGTATTTTGAAAAGATTTAGGGAATTTTGTGGTGTTTTTCTTGAATTTTGTGGGAAACTGTGGTGATTTTATGGGGCGTTTCTGGAATTTGGTCGAGTTTTCAGAAGATTTAGGGATTTTTGTGGGATTTTTGTGGGATGTTCTGGGAATCGGTGGAGATTTTGTGGGACATTCCTGTGAATTGGTAGGGTTTTGAAATGATTTAGGGAATTTTGTGGGACTTGTCTGTAATTTTGTGGGGATTTTTCTGGAATTGTGTGGGATTCTGAGGAGACTTGAAGAATGTTGAGGAATTTGTTTTAGATTTTGTGGGAATTTGTGTAGATTCTGTGGGATTTTTGTGGAATTTGGTGGGCCTTTTCAAGGCCTTTTGTGGTTTTGAGGAGAGTTGAAGTATTTTGAGGAATTTTTCTTAGATTTTGTGGAAACTTGTGAAGGCTTTGTGTGATTTTTGTGGAATTTTGTGGGATATTGAGGCGATTTCGGGATCTTGAGGGATTTTTCATGTATTTTGTGGGAATTTGTGGAGATTTGGTGGGATTTTTTTTTAGAATTTGGTCGTGTTTTGAGAAGATTTCGGGAATGTTGTGGGATTTTTCCTGGAATTTTGTTGGATTTTGAGGAGATTTTGCGGGATGGTTGTGGAATTTTGAGGGTCTTTTCTGGAATTTTGTGAGATTTTGCAGAGAATTGAGGAATTATCTGTGATTTTTCATGTATTTTGTAAGAATTTGTGGAGATTTGGTGGGATTTTTGTGGAATTTGGTAGAGTTTTGGAATGATTTAGGTCATTTTGTGGGACATTTCTGGAATTTGGTGGGGCTTTTCAAGAATTTTGTAGTATTTTGAAAAGATTTAGGGAATTTTGTGGTGTTTTTCTTGAATTTTGTGGGAAACTGTGGTGATTTTATGGGGCGTTTCTGGAATTTGGTCGAGTTTTCAGAAGATTTAGGGATTTTTGTGGGATTTTTGTGGGATGTTCTGGGAATCGGTGGAGATTTTGTGGGACATTCCTGTGAATTGGTAGGGTTTTGAAATGATTTAGGGAATTTTGTGGGACTTGTCTGTAATTTTGTGGGGATTTTTCTGGAATTGTGTGGGATTCTGAGGAGACTTGAAGAATGTTGAGGAATTTGTTTTAGATTTTGTGGGAATTTGTGTAGATTCTGTGGGATTTTTGTGGAATTTGGTGGGCCTTTTCAAGGACTTTGTGTGGTTTTGAGGAGAGTTGAAGTATTTTGAGGAATTTTTCTTAGATTTTGTGGAAACTTGTGGAGGTTTTGTGTGATTTTTGTGGAATTTTGTGGGATATTGAGGCGATTTAGGGATCTTGAGGGATTTTTCATGTATTTTGTGGCAATTTGTGGAGATTTGGTGGGATATTTTTCTAGAATTTGGTCGTGTTTTAGAAGATTTAGGGAATGTTGTGGGATTTTTCCTGGAATTTTGTTGGATTTTGAGGAGATTTTGTGGGATGTTTGTGGAACTTTGAGGGTCTTTTCTGGAATTTTGTGAGATTCTGCAGAGAATTGAGGAATTATCTGTGATTTTTCATGTATTTTGTAAGAATTTGTGGAGATTTGGTGGGATTTTTGTTGAAATTTGTAGAGTTTTGAGAAGATGTAGGGAATTTGGTGGGATTTTTGTGGAATTTGGTGGGCGTTTTCAAGGACTTTGTGTGGTTTTGAGGAGAGTTGAAGTATTTTGAGGAATTTTTCTTAGATTTTGTGGAAACTTGTGGAGGTTTTGTGTGATTTTTGTGGAATTTTGTGGGATATTGAGGCGATTTAGGGATCTTGAGGGATTTTTCATGTATTTTGTGGGAATTTGTGGAGATTTGGTGGGATATTTTTCTAGAATTTGGTCGTGTTTTAGAAGAATTAGGGAATTTTGTGGGATTTTTCTTGGATTTTGTGGATATTAGCGGACATTTTGTGGGATGTTGGTGGAACTTTGAGGGTCTTTTCTGGAATTTTGTGAGATTCTGCAGGGAATTGAGGAATTATCTGTGATTTTTCATGTATTTTGTAAGAATTTGTGGAGATTTGGTGGGATTTTTGTTGAAATTTGTAGAGGTTTGAGAAGATGTAGGGAATTTGGTGGGATTTTTGTGGAATTTGGTGGGCCTTTTCAAGGACTTTGTGTGGTTTTGAGGAGAGTTGAAGTATTTTGAGGAATTTTTCTTAGATTTTGTGGAAACTTGTGGAGGTTTTGTGTGATTTTTGTGGAATTTTGTGGGATAGTGAGGCGATTTAGGGATCTTGAGGGATTTTTCATGTATTTTGTGGGAATTTGTGGAGATTTAGTGGGATATTTTACTAGAATTTGGTCGTGTTTTAGAAGAATTAGGGAATTTTGTGGGATTTTTCTTGGATTTTGTGGACATTTGTGGACATTTTGTGGGATGTTGGTGGAACTTTGAGGGTCTTTTCTGGAATTTTGTGAGATTTTGCAGAGAACTGAGGAATTATCTGTGATTTTTCATGTATTTTGTAAGATTTTGTGGAGATTTGGTGGGATTTTTGTGGAATTTGGTAGAGTTTTGGAATGATTTAGGTCATTTTGTGGGACATTTCTGGAATTTGGTGGGGCTTTTCAAGAATTTTGTAGTGTTTTGAAAAGATTTAGGGAGTTTTGTGGGATTTTTCCTGGAATTTTGTTGGATTTTGAGGAGATTTTGTGGGATGTTTGTGGAACTTTGAGGGTCTTTTCTGGAATTTTGTGAGATTCTGCAGAGAATTGAGGAATTATCTGTGATTTTTCATGTATTTTGTAAGAATTTGTGGAGATTTGGTGGGATTTTTGTGGAATTTGGTAGAGTTTTGGAATGATTTAGGTCATTTTGTGAGACATTTCTGGAATTTGGTGGGGCTTTTCAAGAATTTTGTAGTATTTTGAAAAGATTTAGGGAATTTTGTGGTGTTTTTCTTGAATTTTGTGGGAAACTGTGGTGATTTTATGGGGCGTTTCTGGAATTTGGTCGAGTTTTCAGAAGATTTAGGGATTTTTGTGGGATTTTTGTGGGATGTTCTGGGAATCGGTGGAGATTTTGTGGGACATTCCTGTGAATTGGTAGGGTTTTGAAATGATTTAGGGAATTTTGTGGGACTTGTCTGTAATTTTGTGGGGATTTTTCTGGAATTGTGTGGGATTCTGAGGAGACTTGAAGAATGTTGAGGAATTTGTTTTAGATTTTGTGGGAATTTGTGTAGATTCTGTGGGATTTTTGTGGAATTTGGTGGGCCTTTTCAAGGCCTTTTGTGGTTTTGAGGAGAGTTGAAGTATTTTGAGGAATTTTTCTTAGATTTTGTGGAAACTTGTGAAGGCTTTGTGTGATTTTTGTGGAATTTTGTGGGATATTGAGGCGATTTCGGGATCTTGAGGGATTTTTCATGTATTTTGTGGGAATTTGTGGAGATTTGGTGGGATTTTTTTTTAGAATTTGGTCGTGTTTTGAGAAGATTTCGGGAATGTTGTGGGATTTTTCCTGGAATTTTGTTGGATTTTGAGGAGATTTTGCGGGATGGTTGTGGAATTTTGAGGGTCTTTTCTGGAATTTTGTGAGATTTTGCAGAGAATTGAGGAATTATCTGTGATTTTTCATGTATTTTGTAAGAATTTGTGGAGATTTGGTGGGATTTTTGTGGAATTTGGTAGAGTTTTGGAATGATTTAGGTCATTTTGTGGGACATTTCTGGAATTTGGTGGGGCTTTTCAAGAATTTTGTAGTATTTTGAAAAGATTTAGGGAATTTTGTGGTGTTTTTCTTGAATTTTGTGGGAAACTGTGGTGATTTTATGGGGCGTTTCTGGAATTTGGTCGAGTTTTCAGAAGATTTAGGGATTTTTGTGGGATTTTTGTGGGATGTTCTGGGAATCGGTGGAGATTTTGTGGGACATTCCTGTGAATTGGTAGGGTTTTGAAATGATTTAGGGAATTTTGTGGGACTTGTCTGTAATTTTGTGGGGATTTTTCTGGAATTGTGTGGGATTCTGAGGAGACTTGAAGAATGTTGAGGAATTTGTTTTAGATTTTGTGGGAATTTGTGTAGATTCTGTGGGATTTTTGTGGAATTTGGTGGGCCTTTTCAAGGACTTTGTGTGGTTTTGAGGAGAGTTGAAGTATTTTGAGGAATTTTTCTTAGATTTTGTGGAAACTTGTGGAGGTTTTGTGTGATTTTTGTGGAATTTTGTGGGATATTGAGGCGATTTAGGGATCTTGAGGGATTTTTCATGTATTTTGTGGGAATTTGTGGAGATTTGGTGGGATATTTTTCTAGAATTTGGTCGTGTTTTAGAAGATTTAGGGAATGTTGTGGGATTTTTCCTGGAATTTTGTTGGATTTTGAGGAGATTTTGTGGGATGTTTGTGGAACTTTGAGGGTCTTTTCTGGAATTTTGTGAGATTCTGCAGAGAATTGAGGAATTATCTGTGATTTTTCATGTATTTTGTAAGAATTTGTGGAGATTTGGTGGGATTTTTGTTGAAATTTGTAGAGTTTTGAGAAGATGTAGGGAATTTGGTGGGATTTTTGTGGAATTTGGTGGGCGTTTTCAAGGACTTTGTGTGGTTTTGAGGAGAGTTGAAGTATTTTGAGGAATTTTTCTTAGATTTTGTGGAAACTTGTGGAGGTTTTGTGTGATTTTTGTGGAATTTTGTGGGATATTGAGGCGATTTAGGGATCTTGAGGGATTTTTCATGTATTTTGTGGGAATTTGTGGAGATTTGGTGGGATTTTTTTTTAGAATTTGGTCTTGTTTTGAGAAGATTTCGGGAATGTTGTGGGATTTTTCCTGGAATTTTGTTGGATTTTGAGGAGATTTTGCGGGATGTTTGTGGAACTTTGAGGGTCTTTTCTGGAATTTTGTGAGATTCGGCAGAGAATTGAGGAATTATCTGTGATTTTTCATGTATTTTGTAAGAATTTGTGGAGATTTGGTGGGATTTTTGTGGAATTTGGTGGAGTTTTGGAATGATTTAGGTCATTTTGTGGGATATTTCTGGACTTTGGTGGGGCTTTTCAAGAATTTTGTAGTATTTTGAAAAGATTTAGGGAATTTTGTGTTGTTTTTCTTGAATTTTGTGGGAAACTGTGGTGATTTTATGGGGCGTTTCTGGAATTTGGTCAAGATTTCAGAAGATTTAGGGATTTTTGTGGGATTTTTGTGGGATGTTCTGGGAATCGGTGGAGATTTTGTGGGACATTCCTGTGAATTGGTAGGGTTTTGAAATGATTTTGGGAATTTTGTGGGACTTGTCTGGAATTTTGTGGGGATTTTTCTGGAATTGTGTGGGATTCTGAGGAGACTTGAAGAATTTTGAGGAATTTGTTTTAGATTTTGTGGGAATTTGTGTAGATTCTGTGGGATTTTTCTGGAATTTGGTCGGCGTTTTCAAGGACTTTGTGTGGTTTTGAGGAGAGTTGAAGTATTTTGAGGAATTTTTCTTAGATTTTGTGGAAACTTGTGGAGGTTTTGTGTGATTTTTGTGGAATTTTGTGGGATATTGAGGCGATTTAGGGATCTTGAGGGATTTTTCATGTATTTTGTGGGAATTTGTGGAGATTTGGTGGGATATTTTTCTAGAATTTGGTCGTGTTTTAGAAGAATTAGGGAATTTTGTGGGATTTTTCTTGGATTTTGTGGATATTAGCGGACATTTTGTGGGATGTTGGTGGAACTTTGAGGGTCTTTTCTGGAATTTTGTGAGATTCTGCAGGGAATTGAGGAATTATCTGTGATTTTTCATGTATTTTGTAAGAATTTGTGGAGATTTGGTGGGATTTTTGTTGAAATTTGTAGAGGTTTGAGAAGATGTAGGGAATTTGGTGGGATTTTTGTGGAATTTGGTGGGCCTTTTCAAGGACTTTGTGTGGTTTTGAGGAGAGTTGAAGTATTTTGAGGAATTTTTCTTAGATTTTGTGGAAACTTGTGGAGGTTTTGTGTGATTTTTGTGGAATTTTGTGGGATAGTGAGGCGATTTAGGGATCTTGAGGGATTTTTCATGTATTTTGTGGGAATTTGTGGAGATTTAGTGGGATATTTTACTAGAATTTGGTCGTGTTTTAGAAGAATTAGGGAATTTTGTGGGATTTTTCTTGGATTTTGTGGACATTTGTGGACATTTTGTGGGATGTTGGTGGAACTTTGAGGGTCTTTTCTGGAATTTTGTGAGATTTTGCAGAGAACTGAGGAATTATCTGTGATTTTTCATGTATTTTGTAAGATTTTGTGGAGATTTGGTGGGATTTTTGTGGAATTTGGTAGAGTTTTGGAATGATTTAGGTCATTTTGTGGGACATTTCTGGAATTTGGTGGGGCTTTTCAAGAATTTTGTAGTGTTTTGAAAAGATTTAGGGAGTTTTGTGGGATTTTTCCTGGAATTTTGTTGGATTTTGAGGAGATTTTGTGGGATGTTTGTGGAACTTTGAGGGTCTTTTCTGGAATTTTGTGAGATTCTGCAGAGAATTGAGGAATTATCTGTGATTTTTCATGTATTTTGTAAGAATTTGTGGAGATTTGGTGGGATTTTTGTTGAAATTTGTAGAGTTTTGAGAAGATGTAGGGAATTTGGTGGGATTTTTGTGGAATTTGGTGGGCCTTTTCAAGGACTTTGTGTGGTTTTGAGGAGAGTTGAAGTATTTTGAGGAATTTTTCTTAGATTTTGTGGAAACTTGTGGAGGTTTTGTGTGATTTTTGTGGAATTTTGTGGGATATTGAGGCGATTTCGGGATCTTGAGGGATTTTTCATGTATTTTGTGGGAATTTGTGGAGATTTGGTGGGATATTTTTCTAGAATTTGGTCGTGTTTTGAGAAGATTTAGGGAATTTTGTGGGATTTTTCCTGGAATTTTGTTGGATACTGGGGAGATTTTGTGGAATGTTTGTGGAACTTTGAGGGACTTTTCTGGAATTTTGTGAGATTCTGTAGAGAACTGACGAATTATCAGGGATTTTTCATGTATTCTGTGGGAATTTGTGGAGATTTGGTGGGATTTTTGTGGATTTTGGCCGTGTTTTGAGAAGATTTAGGGAATTTTGTGTGATTTTCCTGGGATTTTGTTGGGTATTGAGGCCATTTTGTGGGATGTTTCTGGAATTTGGTGGGGCTTTTCAAGAATTTTGTGGTATTTTGAAAAGATTTTGGGAATTTTGTGGTGTTTTTTCTTGAATTTTGAGGGAAACTGTGCTGGTTTTATGGAGCGTTTCTGGAATTTGGTCGAGTTTTCAGAAGATTTAGGGATTTTTGTGAGATTTTTGTGGGATGTTCTGGGAATTGGTGGAGATTTTGTGGGACATTCCTGTGAATTGGTAGGGTTTTGAAATGATTTAGGGAGTTTTGTGGGACTTCTCTGGAATTTTGTGGGTTTTTTCTGGAATTGTGTGGGATTCTGAGGAGACTTGAAGAATTTTGAGGAATTTGTTTTAGATTTTGTGGGAATTTGTGGAGATTCTGTGGGATTTTTCTGGAATTTGGTGGGCCTTTTCAAGGACTTTGTGTGGTTTTGAGGAGACTTGAAGAATTTTGAGGATTTTTTCTTAGATTTTGTACAAACCTGTGGAGGTTTTGTGTGATTTTTGTGGGATTTTGTGGGATATTGAGGCGATTTAGGGATCTTGAGGGATTTTTCATGTATTTTGTGGGAATTTGTGGAGATTTGGTGGGATATTTTTCTAGAATTTGGTCGTGTTTTGGGAAGATTTAGGGAATTTTGTGGGATTTTTCTTGAATTTTGTTGGATATTGAGTAGATTTTCTGGAACTTTGAGGGACTTTTCTGGAATTTGGTGAGATTCTGTAGAGAACTGACGAATTATCAGGGATTTTTCATGTATTCTGTGGAAACTTGTGGAGGTTTGGTGGGATTTTTCTGGAATTTGGTAGAGTTTTGAGAAGATTTAGGGAATTCTGTAAGATTTTTCTGGAATTTGGTGGGCCTTTTCAAGGACTTTGTGTGGTTTTGAGGTGACTTGAAGAATTTTGAGGAATTTTTCTTAGATTCTGTGGAAACTTGTGGGGGTTTTGTGGGATTTTTGTGGGATTTTGTGGGATATTGAGGCGATTTAGGGATCTTGAGGGATTTTTCATGTATTTTGTGGGAATTTGTGGAGATTTGGTGGGATATTTTTCTAGAATTTGGTCGTGTTTTGGGAAGATTTAGGGAATTTGGTGGGATTTTTCCTGGAATTTTGTTGGATACTGGGGAGATTTTGTGGGATGTTTGTGGAACTTTGAGGGACTCTTCTGGAATTTGGTGAGATTCTGTAGAGAACTGACGAATTATCAGGGATTTTTCATGTATTCTGTGGGAATTTGTGGAGATTCGGTGGGACATTTTTCTAGAATTTGGTCATGTTTTGAGAAGATTTAGGGAATTTTGTGGGATTTTTCCTGGAATTTTGTTGGATACTGGGGAGATTTTGTGGGATGTTTGTGGAACTTTGAGGGACTTTTCTGGAATTTGGTGAGATTCTGTAGAGAACTGACGAATTATCAGGGATTTTTCATGTATTCTGTGGGAATTTGTGGAGATTTGGTGAGATATTTTTCTAGAATTTGGTCATGTTTTGAGAAGATTTAGGGAATTCTGCAAGATATTTCTGGAATTTGGTAGGCCTTTTTGAAGGACTTTTTGTGGTTTTGAGGAGACTTGAAGAATTTTGAGGATTTTTTCTTAGATTTTGTACAAACCTGTGGAGGTTTTGTGTGATTTTTGGGGGATTTTGTGGGATATTGAGGCGATTTAGGGATCTTGAGGGATTTTTCATGTATTCTGTGGGAATTTGTGGAGATTTGGTGGGATATTTTTTTAGAATTTGGTCGTGTTTTGGGAAGATTTAGGGAATTTTGTGGGATTTTTCTTGAATTTTGTTGGATATTGAGTAGATTTTGTGGAACTTTGAGGGACTTTTCTGGAATTTTGTGAGATTCTGTAGAGAACTGACGAATTATCAGGGATTTTTCATGTATTCTGTGGAAACTTGTGGAGGTTTGGTGGGATTTTTGTGGAATTTTGTGGGATATTGAGGTGATTTAGGGATCTTGAGGGATTTTTCATGTATTTTGTGGGAATTTGTGGAGATTTGGTGGGATTTTTGTGGATTTTGGCCGTGTTTTGAGAAGATTTAGGGAATTTTGTGTGATTTTTCTGGGATTTTGTTGGGTTTTGAGGACATTTTGTGGGATGTTTCTGGAATTTGGTGGGGCTTTTCAAGAATTTTGTGGTATTTTGAAAAGATTTTGGGAATTTTGTGGTGTTTTTTCTTGAATTTTGTGGGAAACTGTGCTGATTTTATGGGGCGTTTCTGGAATTTGGTCGAGTTTTCAGAAGATTTAGGGATTTTTGTGAGATTTTTGTGGGATGTTCTGGGAATTGGTGGAGATTTTGTGGGACATTCCTGTGAATTGGTAGGGTTTTGAAATGATTTAGGGAGTTTTGTGGGACTTCTCTGGAATTTTGTGGGTTTTTTCTGGAATTGTGTGGGATTCTGAGGAGACTTGAAGAATTTTGAGGAATTTGTTTTAGATTTTGTGGGAATTTGTGGAGATTCTGTGGGATTTTTCTGGAATTTGGTGGGCCTTTTCAAGGACTTTGTGTGGTTTTGAGGAGACTTGAAGAATTTTGAGGATTTTTTCTTAGATTTTGTACAAACCTGTGGAGGTTTTGTGTGATTTTTGTGGGATTTTGTGGGATATTGAGGCGATTTAGGGATCTTGAGGGATTTTTCATGTATTTTGTGGGAATTTGTGGAGATTTGGTGGGATATTTTTCTAGAATTTGGTCGTGTTTTGTGAAGATTTAGGGAATTTTGTGGGATTTTTCTTGAATTTTGTTGGATATTGAGTAGATTTTCTGGAACTTTGAGGGACTTTTCTGGAATTTTGTGAGATTCTGTAGAGAACTGACGAATTATCAGGGATTTTTCATGTATTCTGTGGAAACTTGTGGAGGTTTGGTGGGATTTTTGTGGAATTTTGTGGGATATTGAGGTGATTTAGGGATCTTGAGGGATTTTTCATGTATTTTGTGGGAATTTGTGGAGATTTGGTGGGATTTTTGTGGATTTTGGCCGTGTTTTGAGAAGATTTAGGGAATTTTGTGTGATTTTTCTGGGATTTTGTTGGGTATTGAGGACATTTTGTGGGATGTTTCTGGAATTTGGTGGGGCTTTTCAAGAATTTTGTGGTATTTTGAAAAGATTTAGGGAATTTTGTGGTGTTTTTTCTTGAATTTTGTGGGAAACTGTGCTGATTTTATGGGGCGTTTCTGGAATTTGGTCGAGTTTTCAGAAGATTTAGGGATTTTTGTGAGATTTTTGTGGGATGTTCTGGGAATTGGTGGAGATTTTGTGGGACATTCCTGTGAATTGGTAGGGTTTTGAAATGATTTAGGGAGTTTTGTGGGACTTCTCTGGAATTTTGTGGGTTTTTTCTGGAATTGTATGGGATTCTGAGGAGACTTGAAGAATTTTGAGGAATTTGTTTTAGATTTTTGGGAATTTGTGTAGATTCTGTGGGATTTTTCTGGAATTTGGTGGTTTTTTTCAAGGACTTTGTGTGGTTTTGAGGAGACTTGAAGAATTTTGAGGATTTTTTTTTATATTTTGTGGAATCTTGTGGAGGTTTTGTGTGATTTTTGTGGGATTTTGTGGGATATTGAGGCGATTTAGGGATCTTGAGGGATTTTTCATGTATTTTGTGGGAATTTGTGGAGATTTGGTGGGATATTTTTCTAGAATTTGGTCGTGTTTTGGGAAGATTTAGGGAATTTTGTGGGATTTTTCCTGGAATTTTATTGGATACTGGGGAGATTTTGTGGAATGTTTGTGGAACTTTGAGGGACTCTTCTGGAATTTGGTGAGATTCTGTAGAGAACTGAAGAATTATCAGGGATTTTTCATGTATTCTGTGGGAATTTGTGGAGATTCGGTGGGATTTTTATGGATTTTGGCTGTGTTTTGAGAAGATTTAGGGAATTCTGTGGGATTTTTCCTTGAATTTTGTTGGATATTGAGGAGATTTTGTGGGGCGTTTGTGGAACTTTGAGGGACTTTTCTGGAATTTTGTGAGATTCTGTAGAGAACTGACGAATTATCAGGGATTTTTCATGTATTCTGTGGAAATTTGTGGAGATTTGGTGGGATATTTTTCTAGAATTTGGTCGTGTTTTGGGAAGATTTAGGGAATTTTGTGGGATTTTTCCTGGAATTTTATTGGATACTGGGGAGATTTTGTGGGACATTTCTGGAACTTCGAGGGACTTTTCTGGAATTTTGTGAGATTCTGTAGAGAACTGCAGAATTATCAGGGATTTTTCATGTATTCTGTGGGAATTTGTGGAGATTTGGTGGGATATTTTTCTAGAATTTGGTCATGTTTTAAGAAGATTTAGGGAATTTTGTGTGATTTTTCTGGGATTTTGTTGGGTATTGAGGACATTTTGTGGGATGTTTCTGGAATTTGGTGGGGCTTTTCAAGAATTTTGTGGTATTTTGAAAAGATTTAGGGAATTTTGTGGTGTTTTTTCTTGAATTTTGTGGGAAACTGTGCTGATTTTATGGGGCGTTTCTGGAATTTGGTCGAGTTTTCAGAAGATTTAGGGATTTTTGTGAGATTTTTGTGGGATGTTCTGGGAATTGGTGGAGATTTTGTGGGACATTCCTGTGAATTGGTAGGGTTTTGAAATGATTTAGGGAGTTTTGTGGGACTTCTCTGGAATTTTGTGGGTTTTTTCTGGAATTGTGTGGGATTCTGAGGAGACTTGAAGAATTTTGAGGAATTTGTTTTAGATTTTGTGGGAATTTGTGGAGATTCTGTGGGATTTTACTGGAATTTGGTGGGCCTTTTCAAGGACTTTGTGTGGTTTTGAAGAGACTTGAAGAATTTTGAGGATTTTTTTTATATTTTGTGGAAACTTGTGGAGGTTTTGTGTGATTTTCGTGGGATTTTGTGGGATATTGAGGCGATTTAGGGATCTGGAGGGATTTTTCATGTATTTTGTTTGATTTTGTGGAGATTTGGTGGGATATTTTTCTAGAATTTGGTCGTGTTTTGAGAAGATTTAGGGGAATTTTGTGGGATTTTTCTTGAATTTTGTTGGA
Organism: Cyanistes caeruleus; assembly: GCF_971803275.1. Classification (NCBI taxonomy): domain Eukaryota; kingdom Metazoa; phylum Chordata; class Aves; order Passeriformes; family Paridae; genus Cyanistes; species Cyanistes caeruleus. Next base: position 87,714,673 of record NC_141702.1, on the reverse strand, counting down.
TACTGGGGAGTTTTTGTGGAATGTTTGTGGAACTTTGAGGGACTCTTCTGGAATTTGGTGAGATTCTGTAGAGAACTGAAGAATTATCAGGGATTTTTCATGTATTCTGTGGGAATTTGTGGAGATTCGGTGGGATTTTTATGGATTTTGGTAGAGTTTTGAGAAGATTTAGGGAATTCTGCAAGATATTTCTGGAATTTGGTAGGCCTTTTTGACGGACTTTTTGTGGTTTTGATAAGACTTGAAGAATTTTGAGGAATTTTTCTTAGATTCTATGGAAACTTGTGGAGGTTTTGTGGGATTTTTGTGGGATTTTGTGGGATATTGAGGCGATTTAGGGATCTTGAGGGATTTTTCATATATTTTGTGGGAATTTGTGGAGATTTGGTGGGATATTTTTCTAGAATCTGGTCGTGTTTTGGGAAGATTTAGGGAATTTGGTGGGATTTTTCCTGGAATTTTATTGGATACTGGGGAGATTTTGTGGAATATTTGTGGAACTTTGAGAGACTCTTCTAGAATTATGTGAGATTCTGTAGAGAACTGACGAATTATCAGGGATTTTTCATGTATTCTGTGGGAATTTGTGGAGATTTGGTGGGATATTTTTCTAGAATTTGGTCGTGTTTTGAGAAGATTTAGGGAATTTTGTGGAATTTTTCCTGGAATTTTGTTGGATACTGGGGAGATTTTGTGGGATGTTTCTGGAACTTCGAGGGACTTCTCTGGAGTTTTGTGAGATTCTGTAGAGAACTGAAGAATTATCAGGGATTTTTCATGTATTCTGTGGGAATTTGTGGAGATTTGGTGGGATTTTTGTGGATTTTGTCCGTGTTTTGAGAAGATTTAGGGAATTTTGTGTGATTTTTCTGGGATTTTGTTGGGTATTGAGGACATTTTGTGGGATGTTTCTGGAATTTGGTGGGGCTTTTCAAGAATTTTGTGGTATTTTGAAAAGATTTAGGGAATTTTGTGGTGTTTTTTCTTGAATTTTGTGGGAATCTGTGCTGATTTTATGGGGCGTTTCTGGAATTTGGTCGAGTTTTCAGAAGATTTAGGGATTTTTGTGAGATTTTTGTGGGATGTTCTGGGAATTGGTGGAGATTTTGTGGGACATTCCTGTGAATTGGTAGGGTTTTGAAATGATTTAGGGAGTTTTGTGGGACTTCTCTGGAATTTTGTGGGTTTTTTCTGGAATTGTGTGGGATTCTGAGGAGACTTGAAGAATTTTGAGGAATTTGTTTTAGATTTTGTGGGAATTGTTGGAGATTCTGTGGGATTTTTCTGGAATTTGGTGGGCCTTTTCAAGGACTTTGTGTGGTTTTGAGGAGACTTGAAGAATTTTGAGGATTTTTTTTTATATTTTGTGGAAACTTGTGGACGTTTTGTGTGATTTTTGTGGGATTTTGTGGGATATTGAGGCGATTTAGGGATCTTGTGGGATTTTTCATGTATTTTGTGGGAATTTGTGGAGATTTGGTGGGATATTTTTCTAGAATTTGGTCGTGTTTTGAGAAGATTTAGGGAATTTTGTGGAATTTTTCCTGGAATTTTGTTGGATACTGGGGAGATTTTGTGGGATGTTTCTGGAACTTCGAGGGACTTCTCTGGAGTTTTGTGAGATTCTGTAGAGAACTGAAGAATTATCAGGGATTTTTCATGTATTCTGTGGGAATTTGTGGAGATTTGGTGGGATTTTTCTGGAATTTGGTAGAGTTTTGAGAAGATTTAGGGAATTCTGCAAGATATTTCTGGAATTTGGTAGGCCTTTTTGAAGGACTTTTTGTGGTTTTGAGGAGACTTGAAGAGTTTTGAGGAATTTTTCTTAGATTCTGTGGAAACTTGTGGAGGTTTGGTGGGATTTTTGTGGAATTTTGTGGGATATTGAGGCGATTTAGGGATCTTGAGGGATTTTTCATGTATTTTGTGGGAATTTGTGGAGATTTGGTGGGATATTTTTCTAGAATTTGGTCGTGTTTTGAGAAGATTTAGGGAATTTTGTGGGATTTTTCCTGGAATTTTATTGGATACTGGGGAGATTTTGTGGGATGCTTGTGGAACTTTGAGGGACTCTTCTGGAATTTTGTAAGATTCTGGAGAGAACTGAAGAATTATCAGGGATTTTTCATGTATTCTGTGGGAATTTGTGGAGATTTGGTGTGATTTTTGTGGAATTTTGTGGGATATTGAGGCGATTTAGGGATCTTGAGGGATTTTTCATGTATTTTGTGGGAATTTGTGGAGATTTGGTGGGATTTTTGTGGATTTTGGCCGTGTTTTGAGAAGATTTAGGGAATTTTGTGTGATTTTTCTGGGATTTTGTTGGGTATTGAGGACATTTTGTGGGATATTTCTGGAATTTGGTGGGGCTTTTCAAGAATTTTGTGGTATTTTGAAAAGATTTAGGGAATTTTGTGGTGTTTTTTCTTGAATTTTTTGGGAAACTGTGCTGATTTTATGGGGCGTTTCTGGAATTTGGTCGAGTTTTCAGAAGATTTAGGGATTTTTGTCAGATTTTTGTGGGATGTTCTGGGAATTGGTGGAGATTTTGTGGGACATTCCTGTGAATTGGTAGGGTTTTGAAATGATTTAGGGAGTTTTGTGGGACTTCTCTGGAATTTTGTGGGTTTTTTCTGGAATTGTGTGGGATTCTGAGGAGACTTGAAGAATTTTGAGGAATTTGTTTTAGATTTTGTGGGAATTTGTGGAGATTCTGTGGGATTTTTCTGGAATTTGGTGGTTTTTTTCAAGGACTTTGTGTGGTTTTGAGGAGACTTGAAGAATTTTGAGGATTTTTTTTTATATTTTGTGGAAACTTGTGGAGGTTTTGTGTGATTTTTGTGTGATTTTGTGGGATATTGAGGCGATTTAGGGATCTTGAGGGATTTTTCATGTATTTTGTGGGATTTTGTGGAGATTTGGTGGGATATTTTTCTAGAATTTGGTCATGTTTTGAGAAGATTTAGGGAATTTTGTGGGATTTTTCCTGGAATTTTGTTGGATACTGGGGAGATTTTGTGGAATGTTTGTGGAACTTTGAGGGACTTTTCTGGAATTTGGTGAGATTCTGTAGAGAACTGAAGAATTATCAGGGATTTTTCATGTATTCTGTGGGAATTTGTGGAGATTTGGTGGGATATTTTTCTAGAATTTGGTCGTGTTTTGAGAAGATTTAGGGAATTTTGTGGGATTTTTCCTGGAATTTTGTTGGATACTGGGGATGTTTTGTGGGATGCTTGTGGAACTTCGAGGGACTTTTCTGTGAATTTGGTGAGATTCTGTAGAGAACTGACGAATTATCAGGGATTTTTCATGTATTCTGTGGGAATTTGTGGAGATTTGGTCGGATTTTTCTGGAATTTGGTAGATTTTCCAGAAAATTTAGGGAATTCTGCAAGATATTTCTGGAATTTGGTAGGCCTTTTTGAAGGACTTTTTGTGGTTTTGAGGAGACTTGAAGAATTTTGAGGAATTTTTCTTAGATTCTGTGGAAACTTGTGGAGGCTTGGTGGGATTTTTGTGGAATTTTGTGGGATATTGAAGCGATTTAGGGATCTTGAGGGATTTTTCATGTATTTTGTGGGAATTTGTGGAGATTTGGTGGGATATTTTTCTAGAATTTGGTCGTGTTTTGAGAAGATTTAGGGAATTTTGTGGGATTTTTCCTGGAATTTTGTTGGATACTGGGGAGATTCTGTGGGATGTTTGTGGAACTTTGAGGGACTTTTCTGGAATTTGGTGAGATTCTGTAGAGAACTGACGAATTATCAGGGATTTTTCATGTATTCTGTGGGAATTTGTGGAGGTTGGTGGGATTTTTGTGGAATTTGGTAGAGTTTTGAGAAGATTTAGGGAATTCTGTAAGATTTTTCTGGAATTTGGTGGGCCTTTTCAAGGACTTTGTGTGGTTTTGAAGAGACTTGAAGAATTTTGAGGAATTTTTCTTTGATTCTGTGGAAACTTGTGGAGGTTTTGTGTGATTTTTGTGGGATTTTGTGGGATATTGAGGCGATTTAGGGATCTTGAGGGATTTTTCATGTATTTTGTGGGAATTTGTGGAGATTTGGTGGGATATTTTTCTAGAATTTGGTCGTATTTTGAGAAGATTTAGGGAATTTTGTGGGATTTTTCCTGGAATTTTATTGGATACTGGGGAGATTTTGTGGGACATTTCTGGAACTTCGAGGGACTTTTCTGGAATTTGGTGAGATTCTGTAGAGAACTGACGAATTATCAGGGATTTTTCATGTATTCTGTGGGAATTTGTGGAGATTTGGTGGGATTTTTGTGGATTTTGGCCGTGTTTTGAGAAGATTTAGTGAATTTTGTGTGATTTTTCTGGGATTTTGTTGAATATTGAGGACATTTTGTGGGATGTTTCTGGAATTTGGTGGGGCTTTTCAAGAATTTTGTGGTATTTTGAAAAGATTTAGGGAATTTTGTGGTGTTTTTTCTTGAATTTTGTGGGAAACAGTGCTGATTTTATGGGGCGTTTCTGGAATTTGGTCGAGTTTTCAGAAGATTTAGGGATTTTTGTGAGATTTTTGTGGGATGTTCTGGGAATTGGTGGAGATTTTGTGGGACATTCCTTTGAATTGGTAGGGTTTTGAAATGATTTAGGGAGTTTTGTGGGACTTCTCTGGAATTTTGTGGGTTTTTTCTGGAATTGTGTGGGATTCTGAGGAGACTTGAAGAATTTTGAGGAATTTGTTTTAGATTTTGTGGGAATTTGTGTAGATTCTGTGGGATTTTTCTGGAATTTGGTGGTTTTTTTCAAGGACTTTGTGTGGTTTTGAGGAGACTTGAAGAATTTTGAGGATTTTTTTTTAGATTTTGTGGAAACTTGTGGAGGTTTTGTGGGATTTTTGTGGGATTTTGGGGGATATTGAGGCGATTTAGGGATCTTGAGGGATTTTTCATGTATTTTGTGGGAATTTGTGGAGATTTGGTGGGATATTTTTCTAGAATTTGGTCGTGTTTTGGGAAGATTTAGGGAATTTTGTGGGATTTTTCCTGGAATTTTATTGGATACTGGGGAGATTTTGTGGAATGTTTGTGGAACTTTGAGGGACTCTTCTGGAATTTGGTGAGATTCTGTAGAGAACTGAAGAATTATCAGGGATTTTTCATGTATTCTGTGGGAATTTGTGGAGATTTGGTGGTATTTTTGTGGATTTTGGCCGTGTTTTGAGAAGATTTAGGGAATTTTGTGTGATTTTTCTGGGATTTTGTTGGGTATTGAGGACATTTTGTGGGATGTTTCTGGAATTTGGTAGGGCTTTTCAAGAATTTTGTGGTATTTTGAAAAGATTTTGGGAATTTTGTGGTGTTTTTTCTTGAATTTTGTGGGAAACTGTGCTGATTTTATGGGGCGTTTCTGGAATTTGGTCGAGTTTTCAGAAGATTTAGGGATTTTTGTGAGATTTTTGTGGGATGTTCTGGGAATTGGTGGAGATTTTGTGGGACTTTCCTGTGAATTGGTAGGGTTTTGAAATGATTTAGGGAGTTTTGTGGGACTTCCCTGGAATTTTGTGGGTTTTTTCTGGAATTGTGTGGGATTCTGAGGAGACTTGAAGAATTTTGAGGAATTTGTTTTAGATTTTGTGGGAATTTGTGGAGATTCTGTGGGATTTTTCTGGAATTTGGTGGGCCTTTTCAAGGACTTTGTGTGGTTTTGAGGAGACTTGAAGAATTTTGAGGAAATTTTCTTAGATTTTGTGGAAACTTGTGGAGGTTTTGTGTGATCTTTGTGGGATTTTGTGGGATATTGAGGCGATTTAGGGATCTTGAGGGATTTTTCATGTATTTTGTGGGAATTTGTGGAGATTTGGTGGGATATTTTTCTAGAATTTGGTCGTGTTTTGGGAAGATTTAGGGAATTTTGTGGGATTTTTCCTGGAATTTTATTGGATACTGGGGAGATTTTGTGGAATGTTTGTGGAACTTTGAGGGACTCTTGTGGAATTTGGTGAGATTCTGTAGAGAACTGACGAATTATCAGGGATTTTTCATGTATTCTGTGGGAATTTGTGGAGATTTGGTGGGATTTTTCTGGAATTTGGTAGAGTTTTGAGAAGATTTAGGGAATTCTGCAAGATATTTCCGGAATTTGGTAGGCCTTTTTGAAGGACTTTTTGTGGTTTTGAGGTGACTTGAAGTATTTTGAGGATTTTTTCTTAGATTTTGTACAAACCTGTGGAGGTTTTGTGTGATTTTTGTGGGATTTTGTGGGATATTGAGGCGATTTAGGGATCTTGAGGGATTTTTCATGTATTTTGTGGGAATTTGTGGAGATTTGGTGGGATATTTTTCTAGAATTTGGTCGTGTTTTGAGAAGATTTAGGGAATTTTGTGGGATTTTTCCTGGAATTTTGTTGGATACTGGGGAGATTTTGTGGGATGCTTGTGGAACTTTGAGGGACTTTTCTGGAATTTTCTGGAACATTGGTGGGATGTTTCTGGATTTTTGTGGGATTTTGAGGATTTCTCTTGAATTTTGTGGGATTTGGAGGAGACTTGAAGAATTTGGAGGGAATTTTCCTGAATTTTTTGGATATTGGTGGAGATTTTGTGAGATGCTGCAGGAATGTGGTTGGGTTTTGAGAAGATTTAGGGAGTTTTGTGGGATATTCGTGGAATTTTCAGCAGCTTTCAAGTATTTTGTGAGAGTCTTCTTGAATTTTGTGGAAATTTCCGGAGATTTTGTGAGATGTTGCAGGAATTGTGTGGGATTTTTGTGGAATTTTGAGGAATTCTCTTGAATTTTGTGGGATTTGGAGGAGACTTGAAGAAGTTGGAGGGATTTTTCCTAAATGTTGTGGAAATTGGTGGAGATTTTGTGAGATGTTTCAGGAATTTGTTTGGATTTTGAGAAGATGTAGGGAATTTTGTTGGATTTTTGTGGAATTTTGAGGATTTCTCTTGAATTTTGTGGGATTTGGAGGAGACTTGAAGAAGTTGGAGGGATTTTTCCTAAATGTTGGGGAAATTGGTGGAGATTTTGTGAGATGTTGCAGGAGTTTGTTTGGGTTCTGAGAAGATGTAGGGAAGTTTATGGCATTTTTCTGGAATTTTGAGGGGCTTTCAAGAACTTTGTGAGAGTTTTCTTGAATTTTGTGGAAATTTGTTGAGATTTTGTGAGATGGTTCTGGAATTTGGTGGGATTTTTGTGGGATTTTGAGGATTTCTCTTGAATTTTGTGGGATTTGGCGGAGACTTGAAGAAGTTGGAGGGATTTTTCCTAAATGTTGTGGAAATTGGTGGAGATTTTGTGAGATGTTGCAGGAGTTTGTTTGGGTTTTGAGGAGATGGAAGGAATTTTGTTGGATTTTTGTGGAATTTTGAGGATTTCTCTTGAATTTTGTGGGATTTGGAGGAGACTTGAAGAATTTTGCGGGAATTTTCTTAGATTTTGTGGAAATTGGTGGAGATTTTGTGAGGTGTCTGTGGAATTTTGTAATGTTTTGAGAAGATGTAGGGAATTTTGTGGCATTTTTCTGGAATTTTGAGGGGCTTTCAAGAACTTTGTGAGAGTTTTTTTGAATTTAGTGGAAATTTGTTGAGATTTTGTGAGATGGTTCTGGAATTTGGTGGGATATTGAGGAAATTCAGTGAATTTGGAGGGATTTTTCTTGAATTTTGTGGAAATTGTTGGAGATTTTGTGGGATGTTGCAGGAATTTGGTAGGGTTTTGAGAAGGTTTAGGGAATTTTGTGGCATTTTTCTGCAATTTTGTGAGGCTTTTCCAGAATGTTTGGTGATATTGAGGTGATTTGGTGGGATGTTTCTGGAATTTTGTGGGATTTTTCTGGGATTTGTAGGAGACTTGAAGAATTTTGCGGGATTTTTCTTGAATTGTTTGGAAATTGGTGGAGATTTTGTGAGATGTTGCAGGAGTTTGTTTGGGTTTTGAGAAGATGTAGGGAAGTTTGTGGCATTTTTCTGGAATTTTGAGGGGCTTTCAAGAACTTTGTGAGAGTTTTCTTGAATTTAGTGGAAATTTGTTGAGATTTTGTGAGATGGTTCTGGAATTTGGTGGGATTTTTGTGGGATTTTGAGGATTTGTCTTGAATTTTGTGGGATTTGGAGGAGACTTGAAGAATTTGGAGGGAATTTTCTTGAATTTTTTGGATATTGGTGGAGATTTTGTGAGATGCTGCAGGAATGTGGTTGGGTTTTGAGAAGATTTAGGGATTTTTGTGGGATTTTCGTGGAATTTTCAGCAGCTTTCAAGTTTTTTGTGTGAGTCTTCTTGAATTTTGTGGAAATTTCCGGAGATTTTGTGAGATGTTGCAGGAATGTGGTTGGGTTCTGAGAAGATTTAGGGAATTGTGTGGGGCTTGTACAGGATTTTGTGCGATTTCTTTTGAATTTTGTGGGATTTCTCTTGAATTTTGTGGGATGTTTGTGGGATGTTTGTGGGATGTTTGTGGGATGTTTGTAGTATTTGCAGGAGACTTGAAGAATTCTGCGGGATTTTTCTTGAATTGTTTGGAAATTGGTGGAGATTTTGTGAGATGTTGCAGGAGTTTGTTTGGGTTCTGAGAAGATGGATGGAATTTTGTGGGATTTTTGTGGAATTTTGAGGATTTGTCTTGAATTTTGTGGGATTTGGAGGAGACTTGAAGAATTTTGCGGAATTTTCTTAGATTTTGTGGAAATTTGTTGAGATTTTGTGAGATGGTTCTGGAATTTGGTGGGATATTGAGGAAATTCAGTGAATTTTGAGGGATTTTTCTTGAATTTTGTGGAAATTGTTGGAGATTTTGTGGGATGTTGCAGGAATTGGGTAGGGTTTTGAGAAGGTTTAGGGAATTTTGTGGCATTTTTCTGTAATTTTGTGAGGCTTTTCCAGAATTTTTGGTGATATTGAGGTGATTTGGTGGGATGTTTCTGGAATTTTGTGGGATTTTTCTGGGATTTGTGGGAGACTTGAAGAATTTGCGGGATTTTTCTTGAATTGTTTGGAAATTGGTGGAGATTTTGTGAGATGTTGCAGGAGTTTGTTTGGGTTTTGAGAAGATGTAGGGAAGTTTGTGGCATTTTTCTGGAATTTTGAGGGGCTTTCAAGAACTTTGTGAGAGTTTTCTTGAATTTAGTGGAAATTTGTTGAGATTTTGTGAGATGGTTCTGGAATTTGGTGGGATTTTTGTGGGATTTTGAGGATTTGTCTTGAATTTTGTGGGATTTGGAGGAGACTTGAAGAATTTGGAGGGAATTTTCTTGAATTTTTTGGATATTGGTGGAGATTTTGTGAGATGCTGCAGGAATGTGGTTGGGTTTTGAGAAGATTTAGGGATTTTTGTGGGATTTTCGTGGAATTTTCAGCAGCTTTCAAGTTTTTTGTGTGAGTCTTCTTGAATTTTGTGGAAATTTCCAGAGATTTTGTGGGATGTTGCAGGAATGTGGTTGGGTTCTGAGAAGATTTAGGGAATTGTGTGGGGCTTGTACAGGATTTTGTGCGATTTCTTTTGAATTTTGTGGGATTTCTCTTGAATTTTGTGGGATGTTTGTGGGATGTTTGTGGGATGTTTGTGGTATTTGGAGGAGACTTGAAGAATTTTGCGGGATTTTTCTTGAATTGTTTGGAAATTGGTGGAGATTTTGTGAGATGTTGCAGGAGTTTGTTTGGGTTCTGAGAAGATGGATGGAATTTTGTGGGATTTTTGTGGAATTTTGAGGATTTCTCTTGAATTTTGTGGGATTTGGAGGAGACTTGAAGAATTTGGAGGGAATTTTCTTAGATTTTGTGGAAATTTGTTGAGATTTTGTGCGATGGTTCTGGAATTTGGTGGGATATTGAGGAAATTCAGTGAATTTTGAGGGATTTTTCTTGAATTTTGTGGAAATTGTTGGAGATTTTGTGGGATGTTGCAGGAATTGGGTAGGGTTTTGAGAAGGTTTAGGGAATTTTGTGGCATTTTTCTGCAATTTTGTGAGGCTTTTCCAGAATTTTTGGTGATATTGAGGTGATTTGGTGGGATGTTTCTGGAATTTTGTGGGATTTTTCTGGGATTTGTACGAGACTTGAAGAATTTTGCGGGATTTTTCTTGAATTGTTTGGAAATTGGTGGAGATTTTGTGAGATGTTGCAGGAGTTTGTTTGGGTTTTGAGAAGATGTAGGGAAGTTTATGGCATTTTTCTGGAATTTTGAGGGGCTTTCGAGAACTTTGTGAGAGTTTTCTTGAATTTTGTGGAAATTTGTTGAGATTTTGTGAGATGGTTCTGGAATTTGGTGGGATTTTTGTGGAATTTTGAGGATTTCTCTTGAATTTTGTGGGATTTGGAGGAGACTTGAAGAAGTTGGAGGGATTTTTCCTAAATGTTGGGGAAATTGGTGGAGATTTTGTGAGATGTTGCAGGAGTTTGTTTGGGTTTTGAGAAGATGTAGGGAAGTTTATGGCATTTTTCTGGAATTTTGAGGGGCTTTCAAGAACTTTGTGAGAGTTTTCTTGAATTTTGTGGAAATTTGTTGAGATTTTGTGAGATGGTTCTGGAATTTGGTGGGATTTTTGTGGGATTTTGAGGATTTCTCTTGAATTTTGTGGGATTTGGCGGAGACTTGAAGAAGTTGGAGGGATTTTTCCTAAATGTTGTGGAAATTGGTGGAGATTTTGTGAGATGTTGCAGGAGTTTGTTTGGGTTTTGAGGAGATGGAAGGAATTTTGTTGGATTTTTGTGGAATTTTGAGGATTTCTCTTGAATTTTGTGGGATTTGGAGGAGACTTGAAGAATTTTGCGGGAATTTTCTTAGATTTTGTGGAAATTGGTGGAGATTTTGTGAGGTGTCTGTGGAATTTTGTAATGTTTTGAGAAGATGTAGGGAATTTTGTGGCATTTTTCTGGAATTTTGAGGGGCTTTCAAGAACTTTGTGAGAGTTTTTTTGAATTTAGTGGAAATTTGTTGAGATTTTGTGAGATGGTTCTGGAATTTGGTGGGATATTGAGGAAATTCAGTGAATTTGGAGGGATTTTTCTTGAATTTTGTGGAAATTGTTGGAGATTTTGTGGGATGTTGCAGGAATTTGGTAGGGTTTTGAGAAGGTTTAGGGAATTTTGTGGCATTTTTCTGCAATTTTGTGAGGCTTTTCCAGAATGTTTGGTGATATTGAGGTGATTTGGTGGGATGTTTCTGGAATTTTGTGGGATTTTTCTGGGATTTGTACGAGACTTGAAGAATTTTGCGGGATTTTTCTTGAATTGTTTGGAAATTGGTGGAGATTTTGTGAGATGTTGCAGGAGTTTGTTTGGGTTTTGAGAAGATGTAGGGAAGTTTGTGGCATTTTTCTGGAATTTTGAGGGGCTTTCAAGAACTTTGTGAGAGTTTTCTTGAATTTAGTGGAAATTTGTTGAGATTTTGTGAGATGGTTCTGGAATTTGGTGGGATTTTTGTGGGATTTTGAGGATTTGTCTTGAATTTTGTGGGATTTGGAGGAGACTTGAAGAATTTGGAGGGAATTTTCCTGAATTTTTTGGATATTGGTGGAGATTTTGTGAGATGCTGCAGGAATGTGGTTGGGTTTTGAGAAGATTTAGGGATTTTTGTGGGATTTTCGTGGAATTTTCAGCAGCTTTCAAGTTTTTTGTGTGAGTCTTCTTGAATTTTGTGGAAATTTCCGGAGATTTTGTGAGATGTTGCAGGAATGTGGTTGGGTTCTGAGAAGATTTAGGGAATTGTGTGGGGCTTGTACAGGATTTTGTGCGATTTCTTTTGAATTTTGTGGGATTTCTCTTGAATTTTGTGGGATGTTTGTGGGATGTTTGTGGGATGTTTGTGGGATGTTTGTGGTATTTGCAGGAGACTTGAAGAATTCTGCGGGATTTTTCTTGAATTGTTTGGAAATTGGTGGAGATTTTGTGAGATGTTGCAGGAGTTTGTTTGGGTTCTGAGAAGATGGAAGGAATTTTGTGGGATTTTTGTGGAATTTTGAGGATTTGTCTTGAATTTTGTGGGATTTGGAGGAGACTTGAAGAATTTTGCGGAATTTTCTTAGATTTTGTGGAAATTTGTTGAGATTTTGTGAGATGGTTCTGGAATTTGGTGGGATATTGAGGAAATTCAGTGAATTTTGAGGGATTTTTCTTGAATTTTGTGGAAATTGTTGGAGATTTTGTGGGATGTTGCAGGAATTGGGTAGGGTTTTGAGAAGGTTTAGGGAATTTTGTGGCATTTTTCTGCAATTTTGTGAGGCTTTTCCAGAATTTTTGGTGATATTGAGGTGATTTGGTGGGATGTTTCTGGAATTTTGTGGGATTTTTCTGGGATTTGTGGGAGACTTGAAGAATTTTGCGGGATTTTTCTTGAATTGTTTGGAAATTGGTGGAGATTTTGTGAGATGTTGCAGGAGTTTGTTTGGGTTTTGAGAAGATGTAGGGAAGTTTGTGGCATTTTTCTGGAATTTTGAGGGGCTTTCAAGAACTTTGTGAGAGTTTTCTTGAATTTAGTGGAAATTTGTTGAGATTTTGTGAGATGGTTCTGGAATTTGGTGGGATTTTTGTGGGATTTTGAGGATTTGTCTTGAATTTTGTGGGATTTGGAGGAGACTTGAAGAATTTGGAGGGAATTTTCTTGAATTTTTTGGATATTGGTGGAGATTTTGTGAGATGCTGCAGGAATGTGGTTGGGTTTTGAGAAGATTTAGGGATTTTTGTGGGATTTTCGTGGAATTTTCAGCAGCTTTCAAGTTTTTTGTGTGAGTCTTCTTGAATTTTGTGGAAATTTCCAGAGATTTTGTGGGATGTTGCAGGAATGTGGTTGGGTTCTGAGAAGATTTAGGGAATTGTGTGGGGCTTGTACAGGATTTTGTGCGATTTCTTTTGAATTTTGTGGGATTTCTCTTGAATTTTGTGGGATGTTTGTGGGATGTTTGTGGGATGTTTGTGGTATTTGCAGGAGACTTGAAGAATTTTGCGGGATTTTTCTTGAATTGTTTGGAAATTGGTGGAGATTTTGTGAGATGTTGCAGGAGTTTGTTTGGGTTCTGAGAAGATGGATGGAATTTTGTGGGATTTTTGTGGAATTTTGAGGATTTCTCTTGAATTTTGTGGGATTTGGAGGAGACTTGAAGAATTTGGAGGGAATTTTCTTAGATTTTGTGGAAATTTGTTGAGATTTTGTGCGATGGTTCTGGAATTTGGTGGGATATTGAGGAAATTCAGTGAATTTTGAGGGATTTTTCTTGAATTTTGTGGAAATTGTTGGAGATTTTGTGGGATGTTGCAGGAATTGGGTAGGGTTTTGAGAAGGTTTAGGGAATTTTGTGGCATTTTTCTGCAATTTTGTGAGGCTTTTCCAGAATTTTTGGTGATATTGAGGTGATTTGGTGGGATGTTTCTGGAATTTTGTGGGATTTTTCTGGGATTTGTACGAGACTTGAAGAATTTTGCGGGATTTTTCTTGAATTGTTTGGAAATTGGTGGAGATTTTGTGAGATGTTGCAGGAGTTTGTTTGGGTTTTGAGAAGATGTAGGGAAGTTTATGGCATTTTTCTGGAATTTTGAGGGGCTTTCGAGAACTTTGTGAGAGTTTTCTTGAATTTTGTGGAAATTTGTTGAGATTTTGTGAGATGGTTCTGGAATTTGGTGGGATTTTTGTGGAATTTTGAGGATTTCTCTTGAATTTTGTGGGATTTGGAGGAGACTTGAAGAAGTTGGAGGGATTTTTCCTAAATGTTGGGGAAATTGGTGGAGATTTTGTGAGATGTTGCAGGAGTTTGTTTGGGTTTTGAGAAGATGTAGGGAAGTTTATGGCATTTTTCTGGAATTTTGAGGGGCTTTCAAGAACTTTGTGAGAGTTTTCTTGAATTTTGTGGAAATTTGTTGAGATTTTGTGAGATGGTTCTGGAATTTGGTGGGATTTTTGTGGGATTTTGAGGATTTCTCTTGAATTTTGTGGGATTTGGCGGAGACTTGAAGAAGTTGGAGGGATTTTTCCTAAATGTTGTGGAAATTGGTGGAGATTTTGTGAGATGTTGCAGGAGTTTGTTTGGGTTTTGAGGAGATGGAAGGAATTTTGTTGGATTTTTGTGGAATTTTGAGGATTTCTCTTGAATTTTGTGGGATTTGGAGGAGACTTGAAGAATTTTGCGGGAATTTTCTTAGATTTTGTGGAAATTGGTGGAGATTTTGTGAGGTGTCTGTGGAATTTTGTAATGTTTTGAGAAGATGTAGGTTATTTTGTGGCATTTTTCTGGAATTTTGAGGGGCTTTCAAGAACTTTGTGAGAGTTTTCTTGAATTTAGTGGAAATTTGTTGAGATTTTGTGAGATGGTTCTGGAATTTGGTGGGATTTTTGTGGGATTTTGAGGATTTGTCTTGAATTTTGTGGGATTTGGAGGAGACTTGAAGAATTTGGAGGGAATTTTCTTGAATTTTTTGGATATTGGTGGAGATTTTGTGAGATGCTGCAGGAATGTGGTTGGGTTTTGAGAAGATTTAGGGATTTTTGTGGGATTTTCGTGGAATTTTCAGCAGCTTTCAAGTTTTTTGTGTGAGTCTTCTTGAATTTTGTGGAAATTTCCAGAGATTTTGTGGGATGTTGCAGGAATGTGGTTGGGTTCTGAGAAGATTTAGGGAATTGTGTGGGGCTTGTACAGGATTTTGTGCGATTTCTTTTGAATTTTGTGGGATTTCTCTTGAATTTTGTGGGATGTTTGTGGGATGTTTGTGGGATGTTTGTGGTATTTGGAGGAGACTTGAAGAATTTTGCGGGATTTTTCTTGAATTGTTTGGAAGTTGGTGGAGATTTTGTGTTATGTTGCAGGAGTTTGTTTGGGTTCTGAAAAGATGGAAGGAATTTTGTGGGATTTTTGTGGAATTTTGAGGATTTGTCTTGAATTTTGTGGGATTTGGAGGAGACTTGAAGTATTTGGAGGGAATTTTCTTAGATTTTGTGGAAATTTGTTGAGATTTTGTGAGATGGTTCTGGAATTTGGTGGGATATTGAGGAAATTCAGTGAATTTTGAGGGATTTTTCTTGAATTTTGTGGAAATTGTTGGAGATTTTGTGGGATGTTGCAGGAATTGGGTAGGGTTTTGAGAAGGTTTAGGGAATTTTGTGGCATTTTTCTGCAATTTTGTGAGGCTTTTCCAGAATTTTTGGTGATATTGAGGTGATTTGGTGGGATGTTTCTGGAATTTTGTGGGATTTTTCTGGGATTTGTACGAGACTTGAAGAATTTTGCGGGATTTTTCTTGAATTGTTTGGAAATTGGTGGAGATTTTGTGAGATGTTGCAGGAGTTGGTTTGGGTTTTGAGAAGATGTAGGGAAGTTTGTGGCATTTTTCTGGAATTTTGAGGGGCTTTCAAGAACTCTGTGAGAGTTTTCTTGAATTTAGTGGAAATTTGTTGAGATTTTGTGAGATGGTTCTGGAATTTGGTGGGATTTTTGTGGGATTTTGAGGATTTCTCTTGAATTTTGTGGGATTTGGAGGAGACTTGAAGAAGTTGGAGGGATTTTTCCTAAATGTTGGGGAAATTGGTGGAGATTTTGTGAGATGTTGCAGGAGTTTGTTTGGGTTTTGAGGAGATGGAAGGAATTTTGTTGGATTTTTGTGGAATTTTGAGGATTTCTCTTGAATTTTGTGGGATTTGGAGGAGACTTGAAGAATTTTGCGGGAATTTTCTTAGATTTTGTGGAAATTGGTGGAGATTTTGTGAGGTGTCTGTGGAATTTTGTAATGTTTTGAGAAGATGTAGGGAATTTTGTGGCATTTTTCTGGAATTTTGAGGGGCTTTCAAGAACTTTGTGAGAGCTTTTTGAATTTTTTGGAAATTTGTTGAGATTTTGTGAGATGGTTCTGGAGTTTGGTGGGATATTGAGGAAATTCAGTGAATTTGGAGGGATTTTTCTTGAATTTTGTGGAAATTGTTGGAGATTTTGTGGGATGTTGCAGGAATTGGGTAGGGTTTTGAGAAGGTTTAGGGAATTTTGTGGCATTTTTCTGCAATTTTGTGAGGCTTTTCCAGAATTTTTGGTGATATTGAGGTGATTTGGTGGGATGGTTCTGGAATTTTGTGGGATTTTTCTGGGATTTGTACGAGACTTGAAGAATTTTGCGGGATTTTTCTTGAATTGTTTGGAAATTGGTGGAGATTTTGTGAGATGTTGCAGGAGTTTGTTTGGGTTCTGAGAAGATGGAATGAATTTTGTGGGATTTTTGTGGAATTTTGAGGATTTGTCTTGAATTTTGTGGGATTTGGAGGAGACTTGAAGAATTTGGAGGGAATTTTCTTAGATTTTGTGGAAATTTGTTGAGATTTTGTGAGATGGTTCTGGAGTTTGGTGGGATATTGAGGAAATTCAGTGAATTTTGAGGGATTTGTTTTAGATTTTGTGGGAATTTGTGTAGATTCTGTGGGATTTTTCTGGAATTTGGTGGGCCTTTTTGAAGGACTTTGTGTGGTTTTGAGGAGACTTGAAGGATTTTGAGGAATTTTTCTTAGATTTTGTGGAAACTTGTGGAGGTTTTGTGTGATTTTTGTGGGATTTTGTGGGATATTGAGGCGATTTAGGGATCTTGAGGGATTTTTCATGTATTTTGTGGGAATTTGTGGAGATTTGGTGGGATATTTTTCTAGAATTTGGTCGTGTTTTGGGAAGATTTAGGGAATTTTGTGGGATTTTTCCTGGAATTTTATTGGATACTGGGGAGATTTTGTGGGACATTTCTGGAACTTCGAGGGACTTTTCTGGAATTTGGTGTGATTCTGTAGAGAACTGACGAATTATCAGGGATTTTTCATGTATTCTGTGGGAATTTGTGGAGATTCGGTGGGATATTTTTCTAGAATTTGGTCATGTTTTGAGAAGATTTAGGGAATTTTGTGTGATTTTTCTGGGATTTTGTTGGGTATTGAGGACATTTTGTGGGATGTTTCTGGAATTTGGTGGGGCTTTTCAAGAATTTTGTGGTATTTTGAAAAGATTTTGGGAATTTTGTGGTGTTTTTTCTTGAATTTTGTGGGAAACTGTGCTGATTTTATGGGGCGTTTCTGGAATTTGGTCGAGTTTTCAGAAGATTTAGGGATTTTTGTGAGATTTTTGTGGGATGTTCTGGGAATTGGTGGAGATTTTGTGGGACATTCCTGTGAATTGGTAGGGTTTTGAAATGATTTAGGGAGTTTTGTGGGACTTCTCTGGAATTTTGTGGGGTTTTTCTGGAATTGTGTGGGATTCTGAGGAGACTTGAAGAATTTTGAGGAATTTGTTTTAGATTTTGGGGAATTTGTGTAGATTCTGTGGGATTTTTCTGGAATTTGGTGGGCCTTTTCAAGGACTTTGTGTGGTTTTGAGGAGACTTGAAGAATTTTGAGGATTTTTTTTTATATTTTGTGGAAACTTGTGGAGGTTTTGTGTGATTTTTGTGTGATTTTGTGGGATATTGAGGCGATTTAGGGATCTTGAGGGATTTTTCATGTATTTTGTGGGAATTTGTGGAGATTTGGTGGGATATTTTTCTAGAATTTGGTCGTGTTTTGGGGCGATTTAGGGAATTTTGTGGGATTTTTCCTGGAATTTTATTGGATACTGGGGAGATTTTCTGGAATGTTTGTGGAACTTTGAGGGACTCTTCTGGAATTTGGTGAGATTCTGTAGAGAACTGACGAATTATCAAGGATTTTTCATGTATTCTGTGGGAATTTGTGGAGATTCGGTGGGATATTTTTCTAGAATTTGGTCATGTTTTAAGAAGATTTAGGGAACTTTGTGGGATTTTTCCTGGAATTTTGTTGGATACTGCGGAGATTTTGTGGGATATTTCTGGAACTTCGAGGGACTTTTCTGGAATTTGGTGAGATTCTGTAGAGAACTGACGAATTATCAGGGATTTTTCATGTATTCTGTGGGAATTTGTGGAGATTTGGTGGGATTTTTCTGGAATTTGGTAGAATTTTGAGAAGATTTAGGGAATTCTGTAAGATTTTTCTGGAATTTGGTGGGCCTTTTTGAAGGACTTTGTGTGGTTTTGAGGAGACTTGAAGAATTTTGAGGAATTTTTCTTAGATTTTGTGGAAACTTGTGGAGGTTTTGTGTGATTTTTGTGGGATTTTGTAAGATATTGAGGCGATTTAGGGATCTTGAGGGATTTTTCATGTATTCTGTGGGAATTTGTGGAGATTTGGTGGGATTTTTGTGGATTTTGGCCGTGTTTAGAGAAGATTTAGGGAATTTTGTGGGATGTTTCTGGGATTTTGTTGGGTATTGAGGACATTTTGTGGGATGTTTCTGGAATTTGGTGGGGCTTTTCAAGAATTTTGTGGTATTTTGAAAAGATTTAGGGAATTTTGTGGTGTTTTTTCTTGAATTTTGTGGGAAACTGTGCTGATTTTATGGGGCGTTTCTGGAATTTGGTCGAGTTTTCAGAAGATTTAGGGATTTTTGTGAGATTTTTGTGGGATGTTCTGTGAATTGGTGGAGATTTTGTGGGACATTCCTGTGAATTGGTAGGGTTTTGAAATGATTTAGGGAGTTTTGTGGGACTTCTCTGGAATTTTGTGGGTTTTTTCTGGAATTGTGTGGGATTCTGAGGAGACTTGAAGAATTTTGAGGAATTTGTTTTAGATTTTGTGGGAATTTGTGGAGATTCTGTGGGATTTTACTGGAATTTGGTGGGCCTTTTCAAGGACTTTGTGTGGTTTTGAGGAGACTTGAAGAATTTTGAGGATTTTTTTTTATATTTTGTGGAAACTTGTGGAGGTTTTGTGTGATTTTTGTGGGATTTTGTGGGATATTGAGGCGATTTAGGGATCTTGAGGGATTTTTCATGTATTTTGTGGGAATTTGTGGAGATTTGGTGGGATATTTTTCTAGAATTTGGTCGTGTTTTGGGGCGATTTAGGGAATTTTGTGGGATTTTTCCTGGAATTTTATTGGATACTGGGGAGATTTTCTGGAATGTTTGTGGAACTTGGAGGGACTCTTCTGGAATTTGGTGAGATTCTGTAGAGAACTGACGAATTATCAAGGATTTTTCATGTATTCTGTGGGAATTTGTGGAGATTCGGTGGGATATTTTTCTAGAATTTGGTCATGTTTTAAGAAGATTTAGGGAATTTTGTGGGATTTTTCCTGGAATTTTGTTGGATACTGCGGAGATTTTGTGGGATGTTTGTGGAACTTTGAGGGACTTTTCCGGAATTTGGTGAGATTCTGTAGAGAACTGACGAATTATCAGGGATTTTTCATGTATTCTGTGGGAATTTGTGGAGATTTGGTGGGATTTTTCTGGAATTTGGTAGAGTTTTGAGAAGATTTAGGGAATTCTGCAAGATATTTCTGGAATTTGGTAGGCCTTTTTGAAGGATTTTGTGTGGTTTTGAGAAGACTTGAAGAATTTTGAGGAATTTTTCTTAGATTCTGTGGAAACTTGTGGAGGTTTTGTGGGATTTTTGTGGGATTTTGTGGGATATTGAGGCGATTTAGGGATCTTGAGGGATTTTTCATGTATTTTGTGGGAATTTGTGGAGATTTGGTGGGATATTTTTCTAGAATTTGGTCGTGTTTTGAGAAGATTTAGGGAATTTTGTGGGATTTTTCCTGGAATTTTGTTGGATACTGGGGAGATTTTGTGGGATGTTTCTGGAACTTCGATGGACTTCTCTGGAATTTGGTGAGATTCTGTAGAGAACTGAAGAATTATCAGGGATTTTTCATGTATTCTGTGGGAATTTGTGGAGATTTGGTGGGATATTTTTCTAGAATTTGGTCGTGTTTTGAGAAGATGTAGGGAAGTTTGTGGCATTTTTCCTGGAATTTTGAGGGGCTTTCAAGAACTTTGTGAGAGTTTTCTTGAATTTAGTGGAAATTTGTTGAGATTTTGTGAGATGGTTCTGGAATTTGGTGGGATTTTTGTGGGATTTTGAGGATTTGTCTTGAATTTTGTGGGATTTGGAGGAGACTTGAAGAATTTGGAGGGAATTTTCTTGAATTTTTTGGATACTGGTGGAGATTTTGTGAGATGCTGCAGGAATGTGGTTGGGTTTTGAGAAGATTTAGGGATTTTTGTGGGATATTCGTGGAATTTTCAGCAGCTTTCAAGTTTTTTGTGTGAGTCTTCTTGAATTTTGTGGAAATTTCCAGAGATTTTGTGGGATGTCTGTAGAATTTTGTAATGTTTTGAGAAGATGTAGGGAATTTTGTGGCATTTTTCTGGAATTTTGAGGGGCTTTCAAGAACTTTGTGAGAGTTTTTTTAATTTTTTGGAAATTTGTTGAGATTTTGTGAGATGGTTCTGGAGTTTGGTGGGATATTGAGGAAATTCAGTGAATTTGGAGGGAATTTTCTTGAATTTTGTGGAAATTGTTGGAGATTTTGTGGGATGTTGCAGGAATGTGGTTGGGTTCTGAGAAGATTTAGGGAATTGTGTGGGGCTTGTACAGAATTTGGTGGGATTTCTCTTGAATTTTGTGGGATTTCTATTGAATTTTATGGGATGTTTATGGGATGTTTGTGAGATGTTTGTAGGATGTTTGTGGTATTTGGAGGAGACTTGAAGAATTTTGCGGGATTTTTCTTGAAATGTTTGGAAATTGGTGGAGATTTTGTGAGATGTTGCAGGAATGTGGTTGGGTTTTGAGAAGATGTAGGGAATTTTGTGGCATTTTTCTGGAATTTTGAGGGGCTTTCAAGAACTTTGTGAGTGTTTTCTTGAAGTTAGTGGAAATTTGTTGAGATTTTGTGAGATGGTTCTGGAATTTGGTGGGATTTTTGTGGGATTTTGAGGATTTCTCTTGAATTTTGTGGGATTTGGAGGAGACTTGAAGAATTTGGAGGGAATTTTCTTGAATTTTTTGGATATTGGTGGAGATTTTGTGAGATGCTGCAGGAATGTGGTTGGGTTTTGAGAAGATTTAGGGATTTTTGTGGGATATTCGTGGAATTTTCAGCAGCTTTCAAGTATTTTGTGAGAGTCTTCTTGAATTTTGTGGAAATTTCCGGAGATTTTGTGAGATGTTGCAGGAATTTGGTGGGATTTTTGTGGAATTTTGAGGAATTCTCTTGAATTTTGTGGGATTTGGAGGAGACTTGAAGAAGTTGGAGGGATTTTTCCTAAATGTTGTGGAAATTGGTGGAGATTTTGTGAGATGTTTCAGGAATTTGTTTGGACTTCGAGAAGATGTAGGGAATTTTGTTGGATTTTTGTGGAATTTTGAGGATTTCTCTTGAATTTTGTGGGATTTGGAGGAGACTTGAAGAATTTGGAGGGATTTTTCTTGAATTTTCTGGAAATTGTTGGAGATTTTGTGGGATGTTGCAGGAATGTGGTTGGGTTTTGAGAAGATATAGGTTATTTTGTGGCATTTTTCTGGAATTTTGAGGGGCTTTCAAGAACTTTGTGAGAGTTCTTTTCAATTTTTTGGAAATTTGTTGAGATTTTGTGAGATGTTGCAGGAATTTTGTGGGATTTTTGTGGAATTTTGAGGAATTCTCTTGAATTTTGTGGGATTTGGAGGAGACTTGAAGAAGTTGGAGGGATTTTTCCTAAATGTTGTGGAAATTGGTGGAGATTTTGTGAGATGTTTCAGGAATTTGTTTGGATTTTGAGAAGATGTAGGGAATTTTGTTGGATTTTTGTGGAATTTTGAGGATTTCTCTTGAATTTTGTGGGATTTGGAGGAGACTTGAAGAATTTTGCGGGAATTTTCTTAGATTTTGTGGAAATGTGTGGAGATTTTGTGCGATGTCTGTAGAATTTTGTAATGTTTTGAGAAGATGTAGGGAATTTTGTGGCATTTTTCTGGAATTTTGAGGGGCTTTCAAGAACTTTGTGAGAGTTTTTTTGAATTTTTTGGAAATTTGTTGAGATTTTGTGAGATGGTTCTGGAGTTTGGTGGGATATTGAGGAAATTCAGTGAATTTGGAGGGAATTTTCTTGAATTTTGTGGAAATTGTTGGAGATTTTGTGGGATGTTGCAGGAATGTGGTTGGGTTCTGAGAAGATTTAGGGAATTGTGTGGGGCTTGTACAGAATTTGGTGGGATTTCTCTTGAATTTTGTGGGATTTCTATTGAATTTTATGGGATGTTTGTGGGATGTTTGTGAGATGTTTGTAGGATGTTTGTGGTATTTGGAGGAGACTTGAAGAATTTTGCGGGATTTTTCTTGAATTGTTTGGAAAGTGGTGGAGATTTTGTGAGATGTTGCAGGAGTTTGTTTGGGTTCTGAGAAGATGGAAGGAATTTTGTGGGATTTTTGTGGAATTTTGAGGATTTCTCTTGAATTTTGTGGGATTTGGAGGAGACTTGAAGAATTTGGAGGGAATTTTCTTAGATTTTGTGGAAATTTGTTGAGATTTTGTGAGATGGTTCTGGAATTTGGTGGGATATTGAGGAAATTCAGTGAATTTGGAGGGATTTTTCTTGAATTTTGTGGAAATTGTTGGAGATTTTGTGGGATGTTGCAGGAATTGGGTAGGGTTTTGAGAAGGTTTAGGGAATTTTTTGGCATTTTTCTGCAATTTTGTGAGGCTTTTCCAGAATTTTTGGTGATATTGAGGTGATTTGGTGGGATGTTTCTGGAATTTTGTGGGATTTTTCTGGGATTTGTACGAGACTTGAAGAATTTTGCGGGATTTTTCTTGAATTGTTTGGAAATTGGTGGAGATTTTGTGAGATGTTGCAGGAGTTTGTTTGGGTTTTGAGAAGATGTAGGGAATTTTGTGGCATTTTTCTGGAATTTTGAGGGGCTTTCAAGAACTTTGTGAGAGTTTTCTTGAATTTAGTGGAAATTTGTTGAGATTTTGTGAGATGGTTCTGGAATTTGGTGGGATTTTTGTGGGATTTTGAGGATTTCTCTTGAATTTTGTGGGATTTGGAGGAGACTTGAAGAATTTGGAGGGAATTTTCTTGAATTTTTTGGATATTGGTGGAGATTTTGTGAGATGCTGCAGGAATGTGGTTGGGTTTTGAGAAGATTTAGGGATTTTTGTGGGATTTTCGTGGAATTTTCAGCAGCTTTCAAGTTTTTTGTGTGAGTCTTCTTGAATTTTGTGGAAATTTCCAGAGATTTTGTGGGATGTTGCAGGAATGTGGTTGGGTTCTGAGAAGATTTAGGGAATTGTGTGGGGCTTGTACAGGATTTTGTGCGATTTCTTTTGAATTTTGTGGGATTTCTCTTGAATTTTGTGGGATGTTTGTGGGATGTTTGTGGGATGTTTGTGGGATGTTTGTGGTATTTGGAGGAGACTTGAATAATTTTGCGGGATTTTTCTGGAATTGTTTGGAAATTGGTGGAGATTTTGTGAGATGTTGCAGGAGTTTGTTTGGGTTCTGAGAAGATGGAAGGAATTTTGTTGGATTTTTGTGGAATTTTGAGGATTTCTCTTGAATTTTGTGGGATTTGGAGGAGACTTGAAGAATTTTGTGGAATTTTCTTAGATTTTGTGGAAATTTGTTGAGATTTTGTGAGATGGTTCTGGAATTTGGTGGGATATTGAGGAAATTCAGTGAATTTTGAGGGATTTTTCTTGAATTTTTTGGCTATTGGTGGAGATTTTGTGAGATGTTGCAGGAATTTGGTGGGGTTTTGAGAAGATTTATGGAATTTTGTGGCATTTTTCTGCAATTTTGTGAGGCTTTTCCAGAATTTTTGGTGATATTGAGGTGATTTGGGGGGATGTTTCTGGAATTTTGTGGGATTTTTCTGGGATTTGTACGAGACTTGAAGAATTTTGCGGGATTTTTCTTGAATTGTTTGGAAATTGGTGGAGATTTTGTGAGATGTTGCAGGAGTTTGTTTGGGTTTTGAGAAGATGTAGGGAAGTTTGTGGCATTTTTCTGGAATTTTGAGGGGCTTTCAAGAACTTTGTGAGAGTTTTCTTGAATTTAGTGGAAATTTGTTGAGATTTTGTGAGATGGTTCTGGAATTTGGTGGGATTTTTGTGGGATTTTGAGGATTTGCCTTGAATTTTGTGGGATTTGGAGGAGACTTGAAGAATTTGGAGGGAATTTTCTTGAATTTTTTGGATACTGGTGGAGATTTTGTGAGATGCTGCAGGAATGTGGTTGGGTTTTGAGAAGATTTAGGGATTTTTGTGGGATTTTCGTGGAATTTTCAGCAGCTTTCAAGTTTTTTGTGTGAGTCTTCTTGAATTTTTTGGAAATTTCCAGAGATTTTGTGGGATGTTGCAGGAATGTGGTTGGGTTCTGAGAAGATTTAGGGAATTGTGTGGGGCTTGTACAGGATTTTGTGCGATTTCTTTTGAATTTTGTGGGATTTCTCTTGAATTTTATGGGATGCTTGTGGGATGTTTGTGGGATGTTTGTGGTATTTGGAGGAGACTTGAAGAATTCTGCGGGATTTTTCTTGAATTGTTTGGAAATTGGTGGAGATTTTGTGAGATGTTGCAGGAATTTGTTTGGGTTCTGAGAAGATGGAAGGAATTTTGTGGGATTTTTGTGGAATTTTGAGGATTTCTCTTGAATTTTGTGGGATTTGGAGGAGACTTGAAGAATTTGGAGGGAATTTTCTTAGATTTTGTGGAAATTTGTTGAGATTTTGTGAGATGGTTCTGGAATTTGGTGGGATATTGAGGAAATTCAGTGAATTTTGCGGGATTTTTCTTGAATTGTTTGGAAATTGGTGGAGATTTTGTGAGATGTTGCAGGAATTTGGTAGGGATTTGAGAAGATTTATGGAATTTTGTGGCATTTTTCTGCAATTTTGTGAGGCTTTTCCAGAATTTTTGGTGATATTGAGGTGATTTGGTGGGATGTTTCTGGAATTTTGTGGGATTTTTCTGGGATTTGTAGGAGACTTGAAGAATTTTGCGGTATTTTTCTTGAATTGTTTGGAAATTGGTGGAGATTTTGTGAGATGTTGCAGGAGTTTGTTTGGGTTTTGAGAAGATGTAGGGAAGTTTGTGGCATTTTTCTGGAATTTTGAGGGGCTTTCAAGAACTTTGTGAAAGTTTTCTTGAATTTAGTGGAAATTTGTTGAGATTTTGTGAGATGGTTCTGGAATTTGGTGGGATTTTTGTGGGATTTTGAGGATTTGTCTTGAATTTTGTGGGATTTGGAGGAGACTTGAAGAATTTTGAGGAATTTGTTTTAGATTTTTGGGAATTTGTGTAGATTCTGTGGGATTTTTCTGGAATTTGGTGGTTTTTTTCAAGGACTTTGTGTGGTTTTGAGGAGACTTGAAGAATTTTGAGGATTTTTTTTTGTATTTTGTGGAAACTTGTGGAGGTTTTGTGTGATTTTTGTGGGATTTTGTGGGATATTGAGGCGATTTAGGGATCTTGAGGGATTTTTCATGTATTTTGTGGGAATTTGTGGAGATCTGGTGGGATATTTTTCTAGAATTTGGTCGTGTTTTGAGAAGATTTAGGGAATTTTGTGGGATTTTTCTTGAATTTTGTTGGATATTGAGTAGATTTTGTGGAACTTTGAGGGACTTTTCTGGAATTTGGTGAGATTCTGTAGAGAACTGACGAATTATCAGATATTTTTCATGTATTCTGTGGGAATTTGTGGAGATTTGGTGTGATTTTTGTGGATTTTGCCGTATTTTAAGAAGATTTAGGGAATTTTGTGGGATTTTTCCTGGAATTTTGTTGGATACTGGGGAGATTTTGTGGGATGTTTGTGTAACTTTGAGGGACTTTTCTGTGAATTTGGTGAGATTCTGTAGAGAACTGACGAATTATCAGGGATTTTTCATGTATTCTGTGGGAATTTGTGGAGATTTGGTGGGATTTTTCTGGAATTTGGTAGAATTTTGACAAGATTTAGGGAATTCTGCAAGATATTTCTGGAATTTGGTAGGCCTTTTTGAAGGACTTTGTGTGGTTTTGAGGAGACTTGAAGAATTTTGAGGAATTTTTCTTAGATTCTGTGGAAACTTGTGGAGGTTTTGTGGGATTTTTGTGGGATTTTGTGGGATATTGAGGCGATTTAGGGATCTTGAGGGATTTTTCATGTATTTTGTGGGAATTTGTGGAGATTTGGTGGGATATTTTTCTAGAATTTGGTCGTGTTTTGAGAAGATTTAGGGAATTTTGTGGGATTTTTCCTGGAATTTTATTGGATACTGGGGAGATTTTTTGGGATGTTTGTGGAACTTTGAGGGACTTTTCTGGAATTTGGTGAGATTCTGTAGAGAACTGACGAATTATCAGGGATTTTTCATGTATTCTGTGGGAATTTGTGGAGATTTGGTGGGATTTTTCTGGAATTTGGTAGAGTTTTGAGAAGATTTAGGGAATTCTGCAAGATATTTCTGGAATTTGGTAGGCCTTTTTGACGGACTTTTTGTGGTTTTGAGAAGACTTGAAGAATTTTGAGGAATTTTTCTTGGATTTTGTACAAACCTGTGGAGGTTTTGTGGGATTTTTGTGGGATTTTGTGGGATATTGAGGCGATTTAGGGATCTTGAGGGATTTTTCATGTATTTTGTGGGAATTTGTGGAGATTTGGTGGGATATTTTTCTAGAATATGGTCGTGTTTTGGGAAGATTTAGGGAATTTTGTGGGATTTTTCCTGGAATTTTATTGGATACTGGGGAGATTTTGTGGAATGTTTGTGGAACTTTGAGAGACTCTTCTAGAATTATGTGAGATTCTGTAGAGAACTGACGAATTATCAGGAATTTTTCATGTATTCTGTGGGAATTTGTGGAGATTTGGTGGGATATTTTTCTAGAATTTGGTCGTGTTTTGGGAAGATTTAGGGAATTTTGTGGGATTTTTCCTGGAATTTTGTTGCATACTGGGGAGATTTTGTGGGATGTTTCTGGAACTTCGAGGGACTTCTCTGGAATTTGGTGAGATTCTGTAGAGAACTGAAGAATTATCAGATATTTTTCATGTATTCTGTGGGAATTTGTGGAGATTTGGTGGGATTTTTGTGGATTTTGGTAGAGTTTTGAGAAGATTTTGGGAATTCTGTAAGATTTTTCTGGAATTTGGTGGGCCTTTTTGAAGGACTTTGTGTGGTTTTGAGGAGACTTGAAGAATTTTGAGGAATTTTTCTTAGATTCTGTGGAAACTTGTGGAGGTTTTGTGGGATTTTTGTGGAATTTTGTGGGATATTGAGGCGATTTAGGGATCTTGAGGGATTTTTCATGTATTTTGTGGGAATTTGTGGAGATTTGGTGGGATATTTTTCTAGAATTTGGTCATGTTTTGGGAAGATTTAGGGAATTTTGTGGGATTTTTCCTGGAATTTTATTGGATACTGGGGAGATTTTGTGGAATGTTTGTGGAACTTTGAGGGACTTTTCTGGAATTTGGTGAGATTCTGTAGAGAACTGACGAATTATCAGGGATTTTTCATGTATTCTGTGGGAATTTGTGGAGATTCGGTGGGATATTTTTCTAGAATTTGGTCATGTTTTGAGAAGATTTAGGGAATTTTGTGTGATTTTTCTGGGATTTTGTAGGGTATTGAGGACATTTTGTGGGATGTTTCTGGAATTTGGTGGGGCTTTTCAAGAATTTTGTGGTATTTTGAAAAGATTTTGGGAATTTTGTGGTGTTTTTTCTTGAATTTTGTGGGAAACTGTGCTGATTTTATGGGGCGTTTCTGGAATTTGTTCGAGTTTTCAGAAGATTTAGGGATGTTCTGGGAATTGGTGGAGATTTTGTGGGACATTCCTGTGAATTGGTAGGGTTTTGAAATGATTTAGGGAGTTTTG
Organism: Cyanistes caeruleus; assembly: GCF_971803275.1. Taxonomy (NCBI): domain Eukaryota; kingdom Metazoa; phylum Chordata; class Aves; order Passeriformes; family Paridae; genus Cyanistes; species Cyanistes caeruleus. Next base: position 87,687,036 of record NC_141702.1, on the reverse strand, counting down.
TGGGACTTCTCTGGAATTTTGTGGGTTTTTTCTGGAATTGTGTTGGATTCTGAGGAGACTTGAAGAATTTTGAGGAATTTGTTTTAGATTTTGTGGGAATTTGTGGAGATTCTGTGGGATTTTACTGGAATTTGGTGGGCCTTTTCAAGGACTTTGTGTGGTTTTGAGGAGACTTGAAGAATTTTGAGGATTTTTTTTATATTTTGTGGAAACTTGTGGAGGTTTTGTGTGATTTTCGTGGGATTTTGTGGGATATTGAGGCGATTTAGGGATCTGGAGGGATTTTTCATGTATTTTGTGGGAATTTGTGGAGATTTGGTGGGATATTTTTCTAGAATTTGGTCGTGTTTTGAGAAGATTTAGGGAATTTTGTGGGATTTTTCCTGGAATTTTGTTGGATACTGGGGAGATTTTGTGGGATGTTTCTGGAACTTCGAGGGACTTCTCTGGAATTTGGTGAGATTCTGTAGAGAACTGAAGAATTATCAGGGATTTTTCATGTATTCTGTGGGAATTTGTGGAGATTTGGTGGGATTTTCTGGAATTTGGTAGAGTTTTGAGAAGATTTAGGGAATTCTGTAAGATTTTTCTGGAATTTGGTGGGCCTTTTCAAGGACTTTGTGTGGTTTTGAGGAGACTTGAAGAATTTTGAGGAATTTTTCTTAGATTTTGTGGAAACTTGTGGAGGTTTTGTGTGATTTTTGTGGAATTTTGTGAGATATTGAGGCGATTTAGGGATCTTGAGGGATTTTTCATGTATTCTGTGGGAATTTGTGGAGATTTGGTGGGATTTTTGTGGATTTTGGCCGTGTTTAGAGAAGATTTAGGGAATTTTGTGGGATGTTTCTGGGATTTTGTTGGGTATTGAGGACATTTTGTGGGATGTTTCTGGAATTTGGTGGGGCTTTTCAAGAATTTTGTGGTATTTTGAAAAGATTTAGGGAATTTTGTGGTGTTTTTTCTTGAATTTTGTGGGAAACTGTGCTGATTTTATGGGGCGTTTCTGGAATTTGGTCGAGTTTTCAGAAGATTTAGGGATTTTTGTGAGATTTTTGTGGTATGTTCTGGGAATTGGTGGAGATTTTGTGGGACATTCCTGTGAATTGGTAGGGTTTTGAAATGATTTAGGGAGTTTTGTGGGACTTCTCTGGAATTTTGTGGGTTTTTTTCTGGAATTGTGTGGGATTCTGAGGAGACTTGAAGAATTTTGAGGAATTTGTTTTAGATTTTTGGGAATTTGTGTAGATTCTGTGGGATTTTTCTGGAATTTGGTGGGCCTTTTCAAGGACTTTGTGTGGTTTTGAGGAGACTTGAAGAATTTTGAGGATTTTTTTTTATATTTTGTGGAAACTTGTGGAGGTTTTGTGTGATTTTTGTGTGATTTTGTGGGATATTGAGGCGATTTAAGGATCTTGAGGGATTTTTCATGTATTTTGTGGGAATTTGTGGAGATTTGGTGGGATATTTTTCTAGAATTTGGTCGTGTTTTGTGAAGATTTAGGGAATTTTGTGGGATTTTTCCTGGAATTTTATTGGATACTGGGGAGATTTTGTGGTTGTTTGTGGAACTTTGAGAGAATTTTCTGGAATTTGGTGAGATTCTGTAGAGAACTGACGAATTATCAGGGATTTTTCATGTATTCTGTGGGAATTTGTGGAGATTTGGTGGGATTTTTCTGGAATTTGGTAGAGTTTTGAGAAGATTTAGGGAATTCTGTAAGATTTTTCTGGAATTTGGTGGGCCTTTTCAACGACTTTGTGTGGTTTTGAGGTGACTTGAAGAATTTTGAGGATTTTTTCTTAGATTTTGTGGAAACTTGTGGAGGTTTTGTGTGATTTTTGTGGGATTTTGTGGGATATTGAGGCGATTTAGGGATCTTGAGGGATTTTTCATGTATTTTGTGGGAATTTGTGGAGATTTGGTGGGATATTTTTCTAGAATTTGGTTGTGTTTTGAGAAGATTTAGGGAATTTTGTGGGATTTTTCCTGGAATTTTGATGGATACTGGGGAGATTTTGTGGGATGCTTGTGGAACTTGGAGGGACTTTTCTGGAATTTGGTGAGATTCTGTAGAGAAGTGACGAATTATCAGGGATTTTTCATGTATTCTGTGGGAATTTGTGGAGATTTGGTGGGATTTTTCTGGAATTTGGTAGAGTTTTGAGAAGATTTAGGGAATTCTGTAAGATTTTTCTGGAATTTGGTGGGCCTTTTCAACGACTTTGTGTGGTTTTGAGGTGACTTGAAGAATTTTGAGGATTTTTTCTTAGATTTTGTGGAAACTTGTGGAGGTTTTGTGTGATTTTTGTGGGATTTTGTGGGATATTGAGGCGATTTAGGGATCTTGAGGGATTTTTCATGTATTTTGTGGGAATTTGTGGAGATTTGGTGGGATATTTTTCTAGAATTTGGTTGTGTTTTGAGAAGATTTAGGGAATTTTGTGGGATTTTTCCTGGAATTTTGTTGGATACTGGGGAGATTTTGTGGGATGCTTGTGGAACTTGGAGGGACTTTTCTGGAATTTGGTGAGATTCTGTAGAGAACTGACGAATTATCAGGGATTTTTCATGTATTCTGTGGGAATTTGTGGAGATTTGGTGGGATTTTTCTGGAATTTGGTAGAGTTTTGAGAAGATTTAGGGAATTCTGCAAGATATTTCTGGAATTTGGTAGGCCTTTTTGAAGGACTTTTTGTGGTTTTGAGGAGACTTGAAGAATTTTGAGGAATTTTTCTTAGATTCTGTGGAAACTTGTGGAGGTTTTGTGGGATTTTTGTGGGATTTTGTGGGATATTGAGGCGATTTAGGGATCTTGAGGGATTTTTCATGTATTTTGTGGGAATTTGAGGAGATTTGGTGGGATATTTTTCTAGAATTTGGTAGAGTTTTGAGAAGATTTAGGGAATTTTGTGGGATTTTTCCTGGAATTTTATTGGATACTGGGGAGATTTTGTGGAATGTTTGTGGAACTTTGAGGGACTCTTCTGGAATTTTGTGAGATTCTGTAGAGAACTGAAGAATTATCAGGGATTTTCATGTATTCTGTGGGAATTTGTGGAGATTTGGTGGTATATTTTTCTGGAATTTGGTCATGTTTTTAGAAGATTTAGGGAATTTTGTGGGATTTTTCCTGGAATTTTATTGGATACTGGGGAGATTTTGTGGGATGTTTGTGGAACTTTGAGGGACTCCTCTGGAATTTGGTGAGATTATGTAGAGAACTGACGAATTATCAGGGATTTTCATGTATTCTGTGGGAATTTGTGGAGATTTGGTGGGATATTTTTTCTAGAATTTGGTCGTGTTTTGAGAAGATTTAGGGAATTTTGTGGGATTTTTCTTGAATTTTGTTGGATATAGAGTAGATTTTGTGGAACTTTGAGGGATTTTTCTGGAATTTGGTGAGATTCTGTAGAGAACTGACGAATTATCAGGGATTTTTCATGTATTCTGTGGGAATTTGTGGAGATTCGGTGGGATATTTTTCTAGAATTTGGTCATGTTTTGGGAAGATTTAGGGAATTTTGTGGGATTTTTCCTGGAATTTTGTTGGATACTGGGGAGATTTTGTGGAATGTTTGTGGAACTTTGAGGGACTTTTCTGGAATTTGGTGAGATTCTGTAGAGAACTGACGAATTATCAGATATTTTTCATGTATTCTGTGGGAATTTGTGGAGATTTGGTGTGATTTTTGTGGATTTTGCCGTATTTTAAGAAGATTTAGGGAATTTTGTGGGATTTTTCCTGGAATTTTGTTGGATACTGGGGAGATTTTGTGGGATGTTTGTGTAACTTTGAGGGACTTTTCTGTGAATTTGGTGAGATTCTGTAGAGAACTGACGAATTATCAGGGATTTTTCATGTATTCTGTGGGAATTTGTGGAGATTTGGTGGGATTTTTCTGGAATTTGGTAGAGTTTTGACAAGATTTAGGGAATTCTGCAAGATATTTCTGGAATTTGGTAGGCCTTTTTGAAGGACTTTGTGTGGTTTTGAGGAGACTTGAAGAATTTTGAGGAATTTTTCTTAGATTCTGTGGAAACTTGTGGAGGTTTTGTGGGATTTTTGTGGAATTTTGTGGGATATTGAGGCGATTTAGGGATCTTGAGGGATTTTTCATGTATTTTGTGGGAATTTGTGGAGATTTGGTGGGATATTTTTCTAGAATTTGGTCGTGTTTTGAGAAGATTTAGGGAATTTTGTGGGATTTTTCCTGGAATTTTATTGGATACTGGGGAGATTTTGTGGGATGTTTGTGGAACTTTGAGGGACTTTTCTGGAATTTGGTGAGATTCTGTAGAGAACTGACGAATTATCAGGGATTTTTCATGTATTCTGTGGGAATTTGTGGAGATTTGGTGGGATTTTTCTGGAATTTGGTAGAGTTTTGAGAAGATTTAGGGAATTCTGCAAGATATTTCTGGAATTTGGTAGGCCTTTTTGAACGATTTTGTGTGGTTTTGAGAAGACTTGAAGAATTTTGAGGAATTTTTCTTAGATTCTGTGGAAACTTGTGGAGGTTTTGTGGGATTTTTGTGGGATTTTGTGGGATATTGAGGCGATTTAGGGATCTTGAGGGATTTTTCATGTATTTTGTGGGAATTTGTGGAGATTTGGTGGGATATTTTTCTAGAATTTGGTCGTGTTTTGGGGCGATTTAGGGAATTTTGTGGGATTTTTCCTGGAATTTTGTTGGATACTGGGGAGATTTTGTGGGATGTTTCTGGAACTTGGAGGGACTTCTCTGGAATTTGGTGAGATTCTGTAGAGAACTGAAGAATTATCAGGAATTTTTCATGTATTCTGTGGGAATTTGTGGAGATTTGGTGGGATATTTTTCTAGAATTTGGTCGTGTTTTGAGAAGATTTAGGGAATTTTGTGGGATTTTTCCTGGAATTTTATTGGATACTGGGGAGATTTTGTGGAATGTTTGTGGAACTTGGAGGGACTCTTCTGGAATTTGGTGAGATTCTGTTGAGAACTGAAGAATTATCAGGGATTTTTCATGTATTCTGTGGGAATTTGTGGAGATTTGGTGGGATTTTTATGGATTTTGGTAGAGTTTTGAGAAGATTTAGGGAATTCTGCAAGATATTTCTGGAATTTGGTAGGCCTTTTTGACGGACTTTTTGTGGTTTTGAGAAGACTTGAAGAATTTTGAGGAATTTTTCTTGGATTTTGTACAAACCTGTGGATGTTTTGTGTGATTTTTGTGGGATTTTGTGGGATATTGAGGCGATTTAGGGATCTTGAGGGATTTTTCATGTATTTTGTGGGAATTTGTGGAGATTTGGTGGGATATTTTTCTAGAATTTGGTCGTGTTTTGGGAAGATTTAGGGAATTTTGTGGGATTTTTCCTGGAATTTTATTGGATACTGGGGAGATTTTGTGGAATGTTTGTGGAACTTTGAGGGACTCTTCTGGAATTTTGTGAGATTCTGTAGAGAACTGACGAATTATCAGGGATTTTCATGTATTCTGTGGGAATTTGTGGAGATTCGGTGGGATATTTTTCTAGAATTTGGTCGTGTTTTGAGAAGATTTAGGGAATTTTGTGGGGTTTTTCCTGGAATTTTGTTGGATACTGGGGAGATTTTGTGGGATGCTTGTGGAACTTTGAGGGACTTTTCTGGAATTTTGTGAGATTCTGTAGAGAACTGAAGAATTATCAGATATTTTTCATGTATTCTGTGGGAATTTGTGGAGATTTGGTGGGATTTTTGTGGATTTTGGTAGAGTTTTGAGAAGATTTAGGGAATTCTGTAAGATTTTTCTGGAATTTGGTTGGCCTTTTTGAAGGACTTTGTGTGGTTTTGAGGAGACTTGAAGAATTTGAGGAATTTTTCTTAGATTCTGTGGAAACTTGTGGAGGTTTTGTGGGATTTTTGTGGAATTTTGTGGGATATTGAGGCGATTTAGGGATCTTGAGGGATTTTTCATGTATTTTGTGGGAATTTGTGGAGATTTGGTGGGATATTTTTCTAGAATTTGGTCATGTTTTGGGAAGATTTAGGGAATTTTGTGGGATTTTTCCTGGAATTTTGATGGATACTGGGGAGATTTTGTGGAATGTTTGTGGAACTTTGAGGGACTTTTCTGGAATTTGGTGAGATTCTGTAGAGAACTGACGAATTATCAGGGATTTTTCATGTATTCTGTGGGAATTTGTGGAGATTCGGTGGGATATTTTTCTAGAATTTGGTCATGTTTTGAGAAGATTTAGGGAATTTTGTGTGATTTTTCTTTGATTTTGTAGGGTATTGAGGACATTTTGTGGGATGTTTCTGGAATTTGGTGGGGCTTTTCAAGAATTTTGTGGTATTTTGAAAAGATTTTGGGAATTTTGTGGTGTTTTTTCTTGAATTTTGTGGGAAACTGTGCTGATTTTATGGGGCGTTTCTGGAATTTAGTCGAGTTTTCAGAAGATTTAGGGATTTTTGTGAGATTTTTGTGGGATGTTCTGGGAATTGGTGGAGATTTTGTGGGACATTCCTGTGAATTGGTAGGGTTTTGAAATGATTTAGGGAGTTTTGTGGGACTTCTCTGGAATTTTGTGGGTTTTTTCTGGAATTGTGTGGGATTCTGAGGAGACTTGAAGAATTTTGAGGAATTTGTTTTAGATTTTGTGGGAATTTGTGGAGATTCTGTGGGATTTTACTGGAATTTGGTGGGCCTTTTCAAGGACTTTGTGTGGTTTTGAAGAGACTTGAAGAATTTTGAGGATTTTTTTTATATTTTGTGGAAACTTGTGGAGGTTTTGTGTGATTTTCGTGGGATTTTGGGGGATATTGAGGCGATTTAGGGATCTGGAGGGATTTTTCATGTATTTTGTGGGAATTTGTGGAGATTTGGTGGGATATTTTTCTAGAATTTGGTCGTGTTTTGAGAAGATTTAGGGGAATTTTGTGGGATTTTTCCTGGAATTTTGTTGGATACTGGGGAGATTTTGTGGGATGTTTGTGGAACTTTGAGGGACTCTTCTGGAATTTTGTGAGATTTTGTAGAGAACTGACGAACTATCAGGGATTTTTCATGTATTCTGTGGGAATTTGTGGAGATTTGGTGGGATATTTTTCTGGAATTTGGTCATGTTTTAAGAAGATTTAGGGAATTTTGTGGGATTTTTCCTGGAATTTTGTTGGATACTGCGGAGATTTTGTGGGATATTTCTGGAACTTCGAGGGATTTTTCTGGAATTTGGTGAGATTCTGTAGAGAACTGACGAATTATCAGGGATTTTTCATGTATTCTGTGGGAATTTGTGGAGATTTGGTGGGATTTTTGTGGATTTTGGCCGTGTTTAGAGAAGATTTAGGGAATTTTGTGGGATGTTTCTGGGATTTTGTTGGGTATTGAGGACATTTTGTGGGATGTTTCTGGAATTTGGTGGGGCTTTTCAAGAATTTTGTGGTATTTTGAAAAGATTTAGGGAATTTTGTGGTGTTTTTTCTTGAATTTTGTGGGAAACTGTGCTGATTTTATGGGGCGTTTCTGGAATTTGGTCGAGTTTTCAGAAGATTTAGGGATTTTTGTGAGATTTTTGTGGTATGTTCTGGGAATTGGTGGAGATTTTGTGGGACATTCCTGTGAATTGGTAGGGTTTTGAAATGATTTAGGGAGTTTTGTGGGACTTCTCTGGAATTTTGTGGGTTTTTTCTGGAATTGTGTGGGATTCTGAGGAGACTTGAAGAATTTTGAGGAATTTGTTTTAGATTTTTGGGAATTTGTGTAGATTCTGTGGGATTTTTCTGGAATTTGGTGGGCCTTTTCAAGGACTTTGTGTGGTTTTGAGGAGACTTGAAGAATTTTGAGGATTTTTTTTTATATTTTGTGGAAACTTGTGGAGGTTTTGTGTGATTTTTGTGGGATTTTGTGGGATATTGAGGCGATTTAAGGATCTTGAGGGATTTTTCATGTATTTTGTGGGAATTTGTGGAGATTTGGTGGGATATTTTTCTAGAATTTGGTCGTGTTTTGGGAAGATTTAGGGAATTTTGTGGGATTTTTCCTGGAATTTTATTGGATACTGGGGAGATTTTGTGGTTGTTTGTGGAACTTTGAGAGAATTTTCTGGAATTTGGTGAGATTCTGTAGAGAACTGAAGAATTATCAGGGATTTTTCATGTATTCTGTGGGAATTTGTGGAGATTTGGTGGGATTTTTCTGGAATTTGGTAGAGTTTTGAGAAGATTTAAGGAATTCTGTAAGATTTTTCTGGAATTTGGTGGGCCTTTTCAAGGACTTTGTGTGCTTTTGAGGAGACTTGAAGAATTTTGAGGATTTTTTCTTAGATTTTGTACAAACCTGTGGAGGTTTTGTGTGATTTTTGTGGGATTTTGTGGGATATTGAGGCGATTTAGGGATCTTGAGGGATTTTTCATGTATTTTGTGGGAATTTGTGGAGATTTGGTGGGATATTTTTCTAGAATTTGGTCGTGTTTTGAGAAGATTTAGGGAATTTTGTGGGATTTTTCCTGGAATTTTGTTGGATATTGGGGAGATTTTGTGGGATGCTTGTGGAACTTGGAGGGACTTTTCTGGAATTTGGTGAGATTCTGTAGAGAACTGACGAATTATCAGGGATTTTTCATGTATTCTGTGGGAATTTGTGGAGATTTGGTGGGATTTTTCTGGAATTTGGTAGAGTTTTGAGAAGATTTAGGGAATTCTGCAAGATATTTCTGGAATTTGGTAGGCCTTTTTGAAGGACTTGTTGTGGTTTTGAGGAGACTTGAAGAATTTTGAGGAATTTTTCTTAGATTCTGTGGAAACTTGTGGAGGTTTTGTGGGATTTTTGTGGGATTTTGTGGGATATTGAGGCGATTTAGGGATCTTGAGGGATTTTTCATGTATTTTGTGGGAATTTGTGGAGATTTGGTGGGATATTTTTCTAGAATTTGGTCATGTTTTGGGAAGATTTAGGGAATTTTGTGGGATTTTTCCTGGAATTTTATTGGATACTGGGGAGATTTTGTGGAATGTTTGTGGAACTTTGAGGGACTCTTCTGGAATTTTGTGAGATTCTGTAGAGAACTGACGAATTATCAGGGATTTTCATGTATTCTGTGGGAATTTGTGGAGATTTGGTGGGATATTTTTCTGGAATTTGGTCATGTTTTTAGAAGATTTAGGGAATTTTGTGGGATTTTTCCTGGAATTTTATTGGATACTGGGGAGATTTTGTGGGATGTTTGTGGAACTTTGAGGGACTCTTCTGGAATTTGGTGAGATTATGTAGAGAACTGACGAATTATCAGGGATTTTCATGTATTCTGTGGGAATTTGTGGAGATTTGGTGGGATATTTTTTCTAGAATTTGGTCGTGTTTTGAGAAGATTTAGGGAATTTTGTGGGATTTTTCCTGGAATTTTGTTGGATACTGGGAAGATTTTGTGGGATGTTTCTGGAACTTCGAGGGACTTCTCTGGAATTTGGTGAGATTCTGTAGAGAACTGAAGAATTATCAGGGATTTTTCATGTATTCTGTGGGAATTTGTGGAGATTTGGTGGGATTTTTCTGGGATTTGGTAGAGTATTGAGAAGATTTAGGGAATTCTGTAAGATTTTTCTGGAATTTGGTGGGCCTTTTCAAGGACTTTGTGTGGTTTTGAGGAGACTTGAAGAATTTTGAGGAATTTTTCTTAGATTTTGTGGAAACTTGTGGAGGTTTTGTGTGATTTTTGTGGGATTTTGTGAGATATTGAGGCGATTTAGGGATCTTGAGGGATTTTTCATGTATTCTGTGGGAATTTGTGGAGATTTGGTGGGATTTTTGTGGATTTTGGCCGTGTTTTGAGAAGATTTAGGGAATTTTGTGGGATGTTTCTGGGATTTTGTTGGGTATTGAGGACATTTTGTGGGATGTTTCTGGAATTTGGTGGGGCTTTTCAAGAATTTTGTGGTATTTTGAAAAGATTTAGGGAATTTTGTGGTGTTTTTTCTTGAATTTTGTGGGAAACTGTGCTGATTTTATGGGGCGTTTCTGGAATTTGGTCGAGTTTTCAGAAGATTTAGGGATTTTTGTGAGATTTTTGTGGTATGTTCTGGGAATTGGTGGAGATTTTGTGGGACATTCCTGTGAATTGGTAGGGTTTTGAAATGATTTAGGGAGTTTTGTGGGACTTCTCTGGAATTTTGTGGGTTTTTTCTGGAATTGTGTGGGATTCTGAGGAGACTTGAAAAATTTTGAGGAATTTGTTTTAGATTTTGGGGAATTTGTGTAGATTCTGTGGGATTTTTCTGGAATTTGGTGGGCCTTTTCAAGGACTTTGTGTGGTTTTGAGGAGACTTGAAGAATTTTGAGGAATTTTTCTTAGATTTTGTGGAAACTTGTGGAGGTTTTGTGTGATTTTTGTGGGATTTTGTGGGATATTGAGGCGATTTAAGGATCTTGAGGGATTTTTCATGTATTTTGTGGGAATTTGTGGAGATTTGGTGGGATATTTTTCTAGAATTTGGTCGTGTTTTGTGAAGATTTAGGGAATTTTGTGGGATTTTTCCTGGAATTTTATTGGATACTGGGGAGATTTTGTGGTTGTTTGTGGAACTTTGAGAGAATTTTCTGGAATTTGGTGAGATTCTGTAGAGAACTGACGAATTATCAGGGATTTTTCATGTATTCTGTGGGAATTTGTGGAGATTTGGTGGGATTTTTCTGGAATTTGGTAGAGTTTTGAGAAGATTTAGGGAATTCTGAAAGATTTTTCTGGAATTTGGTGGGCCTTTTCAACGACTTTGTGTGGTTTTGAGGTGACTTGAAGAATTTTGAGGATTTTTTCTTAGATTTTGTACAAACCTGTGGAGGTTTTGTGTGATTTTTGGGGGATTTTGTGGGATATTGAGGCGATTTAGGGATCTTGAGGGATTTTTCATGTATTTTGTGGGAATTTGTGGAGATTTGGTGGGATATTTTTCTAGAATTTGGTCGTGTTTTGAGAAGATTTAGGGAATTTTGTGGGATTTTTCCTGGAATTTTGTTGGATACTGGGGAGATTTTGTGGAATGTTTGTGGAACTTTGAGAGACTCTTCTAGAATTATGTGAGATTCTGTAGAGAACTGACGAATTATCAGGAATTTTTCATGTATTCTGTGGGAATTTGTGGAGATTTGGTGGGATATTTTTCTAGAATTTGGTCGTGTTTTGAGAAGATTTAGGGAATTTTGTGGGATTTTTCCTGGAATTTTGTTGGATACTGGGGAGATTTTGTGGGATGTTTCTGGAACTTCGAGGGACTCTTCTGGAATTTTGTAAGATTCTGGAGAGGACTGAAGAATTATCAGGGATTTTTCATGTATTTTGTGGGAATTTGTGGAGATTTGGTGGGATATTTTTCTAGAATTTGGTCGTGTTTTGAGAAGATTTAGGGAATTTTGTGGGATTTTTCCTGGAATTTTGTTGGATATTGGGGAGATTTTGTGGGATGTTTGTGGAACTTTGAGGGACTTTTCTGGAATTTGGTGAGATTCTGTAGAGAACTGACGAATTATCAGGGATTTTTCATGTATTCTGTGGGAATTTGTGGAGATTCGGTGGGATATTTTTCTAGAATTTGGTCATGTTTTGAGAAGATTTAGGGAATTTTGTGTGATTTTTCTTTGATTTTGTAGGGTATTGAGGACATTTTGTGGGATGTTTCTGGAATTTGGTGGGGCTTTTCAAGAATTTTGTGGTATTTTGAAAAGATTTTGGGAATTTTGTGGTGTTTTTTCTTGAATTTTGTGGGAAACTGTGCTGATTTTATGGGGCGTTTCTGGAATTTAGTCGAGTTTTCAGAAGATTTAGGGATTTTTGTGAGATTTTTGTGGGATGTTCTGGGAATTGGTGGAGATTTTGTGGGACATTCCTGTGAATTGGTAGGGTTTTGAAATGATTTAGGGAGTTTTGTGGGACTTCTCTGGAATTTTGTGGGTTTTTTCTGGAATTGTGTGGGATTCTGAGGAGACTTGAAGAATTTTGAGGAATTTGTTTTAGATTTTGTGGGAATTTGTGGAGATTCTGTGGGATTTTACTGGAATTTGGTGGGCCTTTTCAAGGACTTTGTGTGGTTTTGAAGAGACTTGAAGAATTTTGAGGATTTTTTTTATATTTTGTGGAAACTTGTGGAGGTTTTGTGTGATTTTCGTGGGATTTTGGGGGATATTGAGGCGATTTAGGGATCTGGAGGGATTTTTCATGTATTTTGTGGGAATTTGTGGAGATTTGGTGGGATATTTTTCTAGAATTTGGTCGTGTTTTGAGAAGATTTAGGGGAATTTTGTGGGATTTTTCCTGGAATTTTGTTGGATACTGGGGAGATTTTGTGGGATGTTTGTGGAACTTTGAGGGACTCTTCTGGAATTTTGTGAGATTTTGTAGAGAACTGACGAACTATCAGGGATTTTTCATGTATTCTGTGGGAATTTGTGGAGATTTGGTGGGATATTTTTCTGGAATTTGGTCATGTTTTAAGAAGATTTAGGGAATTTTGTGGGATTTTTCCTGGAATTTTGTTGGATACTGCGGAGATTTTGTGGGATATTTCTGGAACTTCGAGGGACTTTTCTGGAATTTGGTGAGATTCTGTAGAGAACTGACGAATTATCAGGGATTTTTCATGTATTCTGTGGGAATTTGTGGAGATTTGGTGGGATTTTTGTGGATTTTGGCCGTGTTTAGAGAAGATTTAGGGAATTTTGTGGGATGTTTCTGGGATTTTGTTGGGTATTGAGGACATTTTGTGGGATGTTTCTGGAATTTGGTGGGGCTTTTCAAGAATTTTGTGGTATTTTGAAAAGATTTAGGGAATTTTGTGGTGTTTTTTCTTGAATTTTGTGGGAAACTGTGCTGATTTTATGGGGCGTTTCTGGAATTTGGTCGAGTTTTCAGAAGATTTAGGGATTTTTGTGAGATTTTTGTGGGATGTTCTGGGAATTGGTGGAGATTTTGTGGGACATTCCTGTGAATTGGTAGGGTTTTGAAATGATTTAGGGAGTTTTGTGGGACTTCTCTGGAATTTTGTGGGTTTTTTCTGGAATTGTGTGGGATTCTGAGGAGACTTGAAGAATTTTGAGGAATTTGTTTTAGATTTTTGGGAATTTGTGTAGATTCTGTGGGATTTTTCTGGAATTTGGTGGGCCTTTTCAAGGACTTTGTGTGGTTTTGAGGAGACTTGAAGAATTTTGAGGATTTTTTTTTATATTTTGTGGAAACTTGTGGAGGTTTTGTGTGATTTTTGTGGGATTTTGTGGGATATTGAGGCGATTTAAGGATCTTGAGGGATTTTTCATGTATTTTGTGGGAATTTGTGGAGATTTGGTGGGATATTTTTCTAGAATTTGGTCGTGTTTTGGGAAGATTTAGGGAATTTTGTGGGATTTTTCCTGGAATTTTATTGGATACTGGGGAGATTTTGTGGTTGTTTGTGGAACTTTGAGAGAATTTTCTGGAATTTGGTGAGATTCTGTAGAGAACTGAAGAATTATCAGGGATTTTTCATGTATTCTGTGGGAATTTGTGGAGATTTGGTGGGATTTTTCTGGAATTTGGTAGAGTTTTGAGAAGATTTAAGGAATTCTGTAAGATTTTTCTGGAATTTGGTGGGCCTTTTCAAGGACTTTGTGTGCTTTTGAGGAGACTTGAAGAATTTTGAGGATTTTTTCTTAGATTTTGTACAAACCTGTGGAGGTTTTGTGTGATTTTTGTGGGATTTTGTGGGATATTGAGGCGATTTAGGGATCTTGAGGGATTTTTCATGTATTTTGTGGGAATTTGTGGAGATTTGGTGGGATATTTTTCTAGAATTTGGTCGTGTTTTGAGAAGATTTAGGGAATTTTGTGGGATTTTTCCTGGAATTTTGTTGGATATTGGGGAGATTTTGTGGGATGCTTGTGGAACTTGGAGGGACTTTTCTGGAATTTGGTGAGATTCTGTAGAGAACTGACGAATTATCAGGGATTTTTCATGTATTCTGTGGGAATTTGTGGAGATTTGGTGGGATTTTTCTGGAATTTGGTAGAGTTTTGAGAAGATTTAGGGAATTCTGCAAGATATTTCTGGAATTTGGTAGGCCTTTTTGAAGGACTTGTTGTGGTTTTGAGGAGACTTGAAGAATTTTGAGGAATTTTTCTTAGATTCTGTGGAAACTTGTGGAGGTTTTGTGGGATTTTTGTGGGATTTTGTGGGATATTGAGGCGATTTAGGGATCTTGAGGGATTTTTCATGTATTTTGTGGGAATTTGTGGAGATTTGGTGGGATATTTTTCTAGAATTTGGTCATGTTTTGGGAAGATTTAGGGAATTTTGTGGGATTTTTCCTGGAATTTTATTGGATACTGGGGAGATTTTGTGGAATGTTTGTGGAACTTTGAGGGACTCTTCTGGAATTTTGTGAGATTCTGTAGAGAACTGACGAATTATCAGGGATTTTCATGTATTCTGTGGGAATTTGTGGAGATTTGGTGGGATATTTTTCTGGAATTTGGTCATGTTTTTAGAAGATTTAGGGAATTTTGTGGGATTTTTCCTGGAATTTTATTGGATACTGGGGAGATTTTGTGGGATGTTTGTGGAACTTTGAGGGACTCTTCTGGAATTTGGTGAGATTATGTAGAGAACTGACGAATTATCAGGGATTTTCATGTATTCTGTGGGAATTTGTGGAGATTTGGTGGGATATTTTTTCTAGAATTTGGTCGTGTTTTTAGAAGATTTAGGGAATTTTGTGGGATTTTTCCTGGAATTTTGTTGGATACTGGGGAGATTTTGTGGGATGTTTCTGGAACTTCGAGGGACTTCTCTGGAATTTGGTGAGATTCTGTAGAGAACTGAAGAATTATCAGGGATTTTTCATGTATTCTGTGGGAATTTGTGGAGATTTGGTGGGATTTTTCTGGGATTTGGTAGAGTATTGAGAAGATTTAGGGAATTCTGTAAGATTTTTCTGGAATTTGGTGGGCCTTTTCAAGGACTTTGTGTGGTTTTGAGGAGACTTGAAGAATTTTGAGGAATTTTTCTTAGATTTTGTGGAAACTTGTGGAGGTTTTGTGTGATTTTTGTGGGATTTTGTGAGATATTGAGGCGATTTAGGGATCTTGAGGGATTTTTCATGTATTCTGTGGGAATTTGTGGAGATTTGGTGGGATTTTTGTGGATTTTGGCCGTGTTTTGAGAAGATTTAGGGAATTTTGTGGGATGTTTCTGGGATTTTGTTGGGTATTGAGGACATTTTGTGGGATGTTTCTGGAATTTGGTGGGGCTTTTCAAGAATTTTGTGGTATTTTGAAAAGATTTAGGGAATTTTGTGGTGTTTTTTCTTGAATTTTGTGGGAAACTGTGCTGATTTTATGGGGCGTTTCTGGAATTTGGTCGAGTTTTCAGAAGATTTAGGGATTTTTGTGAGATTTTTGTGGTATGTTCTGGGAATTGGTGGAGATTTTGTGGGACATTCCTGTGAATTGGTAGGGTTTTGAAATGATTTAGGGAGTTTTGTGGGACTTCTCTGGAATTTTGTGGGTTTTTTCTGGAATTGTGTGGGATTCTGAGGAGACTTGAAAAATTTTGAGGAATTTGTTTTAGATTTTGGGGAATTTGTGTAGATTCTGTGGGATTTTTCTGGAATTTGGTGGGCCTTTTCAAGGACTTTGTGTGGTTTTGAGGAGACTTGAAGAATTTTGAGGAATTTTTCTTAGATTTTGTGGAAACTTGTGGAGGTTTTGTGTGATTTTTGTGGGATTTTGTGGGATATTGAGGCGATTTAAGGATCTTGAGGGATTTTTCATGTATTTTGTGGGAATTTGTGGAGATTTGGTGGGATATTTTTCTAGAATTTGGTCGTGTTTTGTGAAGATTTAGGGAATTTTGTGGGATTTTTCCTGGAATTTTATTGGATACTGGGGAGATTTTGTGGTTGTTTGTGGAACTTTGAGAGAATTTTCTGGAATTTGGTGAGATTCTGTAGAGAACTGACGAATTATCAGGGATTTTTCATGTATTCTGTGGGAATTTGTGGAGATTTGGTGGGATTTTTCTGGAATTTGGTAGAGTTTTGAGAAGATTTAGGGAATTCTGAAAGATTTTTCTGGAATTTGGTGGGCCTTTTCAACGACTTTGTGTGGTTTTGAGGTGACTTGAAGAATTTTGAGGATTTTTTCTTAGATTTTGTACAAACCTGTGGAGGTTTTGTGTGATTTTTGGGGGATTTTGTGGGATATTGAGGCGATTTAGGGATCTTGAGGGATTTTTCATGTATTTTGTGGGAATTTGTGGAGATTTGGTGGGATATTTTTCTAGAATTTGGTCGTGTTTTGAGAAGATTTAGGGAATTTTGTGGGATTTTTCCTGGAATTTTGTTGGATACTGGGGAGATTTTGTGGAATGTTTGTGGAACTTTGAGAGACTCTTCTAGAATTATGTGAGATTCTGTAGAGAACTGACGAATTATCAGGAATTTTTCATGTATTCTGTGGGAATTTGTGGAGATTTGGTGGGATATTTTTCTAGAATTTGGTCGTGTTTTGAGAAGATTTAGGGAATTTTGTGGGATTTTTCCTGGAATTTTGTTGGATACTGGGGAGATTTTGTGGGATGTTTCTGGAACTTCGAGGGACTCTTCTGGAATTTTGTAAGATTCTGGAGAGGACTGAAGAATTATCAGGGATTTTTCATGTATTTTGTGGGAATTTGTGGAGATTTGGTGGGATATTTTTCTAGAATTTGGTCGTGTTTTGAGAAGATTTAGGGAATTTTGTGGGATTTTTCCTGGAATTTTGTTGGATATTGGGGAGATTTTGTGGGATGTTTGTGGAACTTTGAGGGACTTTTCTGGAATTTGGTGAGATTCTGTAGAGAACTGACGAATTATCAGGGATTTTTCATGTATTCTGTGGGAATTTGTGGAGGTTTGGTGGGATTTTTGTGGAATTTTGTGGGATATTGAGGCGATTTAGGGATCTTGAGGGATTTTTCATGTATTTTGTGGGAATTTGTGGAGATTTGGTGGGATTTTTGTGGATTTTGGCCGTGTTTTGAGAAGATTTAGGGAATTTTGTGGGATTTTTCTGGGATTTTGTTGGGTATTGAGGACATTTTGTGGGATGTTTCTGGAATTTGGTGGGGCTTTTCAAGAATTTTGTGGTATTTTGAAAAGATTTTGGGAATTTTGTGGTGTTTTTTCTTGAATTTTGTGGGAAACTGTGCTGATTTTATGGGGCGTTTCTGGAATTTGGTCGAGTTTTCAGAAGATTTAGGGATTTTTGTGAGATTTTTGTGGGATGTTCTGGGAATTGGTGGAGATTTTGTGGGACATTCCTGTGAATTGGTAGGGTTTTGAAATGATTTAGGGAGTTTTGTGGGACTTCTCTGTAATTTTGTGGGTTTTTTCTGGAATTGTATGGGATTCTGAGGAGACTTGAAGAATTTTGAGGAATTTGTTTTAGATTTTTGGGAATTTGTGTAGATTCTGTGGGATTTTTCTGGAATTTGGTGGTTTTTTTCAAGGACTTTGTGTGGTTTTGAGGAGACTTGAAGAATTTTGAGTATTTTTTTTTATATTTTGTGGAAACTTGTGGAGGTTTTGTGTGATTCTTGTGGGATTTTGTGGGATATTGAGGCGATTTAGGGATCTTGAGGGATTTTTCATGTATTTTGTGGGAATTTGTGGAGATTTGGTGGGATATTTTTCTAGAATTTGGTCGTGTTTTGTGAAGATTTAGGGAATTTTGTGGGATTTTTCTTGAATTTTGTTGGATATTGAGGATATTTTGTGGGTGTTTGTGGAACTTTGAGGGAATTTTCTGGAATTTGGTGAGATTCTGTAGAGAACTGACGAATTATCAGGGATTTTTCATGTATTCTGTGGGAATTTGTGGAGATTTGGTGGGATTTTTCTGGAATTTGGTAGAGTTTTGAGAAGATTTAGGGAATTCTGCAAGATATTTCTGGAATTTGGTAGGCCTTTTTGACGGACTTTTTGTGGTTTTGAGAAGACTTGAAGAATTTTGAGGAATTTTTCTTGGATTTTGTACAAACCTGTGGATGTTTTGTGTGATTTTTGTGGGATTTTGTGGGATATTGAGGCGATTTAGGGATCTTGAGGGATTTTTCATGTATTTTGTGGGAATTTGTGGAGATTTGGTGGGATATTTTTCTAGAATTTGGTCGTGTTTTGGGAAGATTTAGGGAATTTTGTGGGATTTTTCCTGGAATTTTATTGGATACTGGGGAGATTTTGTGGAATGTTTGTGGAACTTTGAGGGACTCTTCTGGAATTTTGTGAGATTCTGTAGAGAACTGACGAATTATCAGGGATTTTCATGTATTCTGTGGGAATTTGTGGAGATTCGGTGGGATATTTTTCTAGAATTTGGTCGTGTTTTGAGAAGATTTAGGGAATTTTGTGGGGTTTTTCCTGGAATTTTGTTGGATACTGGGGAGATTTTGTGGGATGCTTGTGGAACTTTGAGGGACTTTTCTGGAATTTTGTGAGATTCTGTTGAGAACTGACGAATTATCAGGGATTTTTCATGTATTCTGTGGGAATTTGTGGAGATTTGGTGGGATTTTTCTGGAATTTGGTAGAGTTTTGAGAAGATTTAGGGAATTCTGCAAGATATTTCTGGAATTTGGTAGGCCTTCTTGACGGACTTTTTGTGGTTTTGAGAAGACTTGAAGAATTTTGAGGAATTTTTCTTAGATTCTATGGAAACTTGTGGAGGTTTGGTGGGATTTTTGTGGGATTTTGTGGGATATTGAGGCGATTTAGGGATCTTGAGGGATTTTTCATGTATTTTGTGGGAATTTGTGGAGATTTGGTGGGATATTTTTCTAGAATTTGGTCATGTTTTGAGAAGATTTAGGGAATTTTGTGGGATTTTTCCTGGAATTTTGTTGGATACTGGGGAGATTTTGTGGGATGCTTGTGGAACTTTGAGGGTCTTTTCTGGAATTTTGTGAGATTCTGTAGAGAACTGACGAATTATCAGGGATTTTTCATGTATTCTGTGGGAATTTGTGGAGATTTGGTGGGATTTTTGTGGATTTTGGCCGTGTTTTGAGAAGATTTAGGGAATTTTGTGGGATTTTCCTGGGATTTTGTTGGGTATAGAGGACATTTTGTGGGATGTTTCTGGAATTTGGTGGGGCTTTTCAAGAATTTTGTGGTATTTTGAAAAGATTTTGGGAATTTTGTGGTGTTTTTTCTTGAATTTTGTGGGAAACTGTGCTGATTTTATGGGGCGTTTCTGGAATTTGGTCGAGTTTTCAGAAGATTTAGGGATTTTTGTGAGATTTTTGTGGGATGTTCTGGGAATTGGTGGAGATTTTGTGGGACATTCCTGTGAATTGGTAGGGTTTTGAAATGATTTAGGGAGTTTTGTGGGACTTCTCTGGAATTTTGTGGGTTTTTTCTGGAATTGTATGGGATTCTGAGGAGACTTGAAGAATTTTGAGGAATTTGTTTTAGATTTTTGGGAATTTGTGTAGATTCTGTGGGATTTTTCTGGAATTTGGTGGTTTTTTTCAAGGACTTTGTGTGGTTTTGAGGAGACTTGAAGAATTTTGAGTATTTTTTTTTATATTTTGTGGAAACTTGTGGAGGTTTTGTGTGATTCTTGTGGGATTTTGTGGGATATTGAGGCGATTTAGGGATCTTGAGGGATTTTTCATGTATTTTGTGGGAATTTGTGGAGATTTGGTGGGATATTTTTCTAGAATTTGGTCGTGTTTTGAGAAGATTTAGGGAATTTTGTGGGATTTTTCCTGGAATTTTGTTGGATACTGGGGAGATTTTGTGGGATGCTTGTGGAACTTTGAGGGACTTTTCTGGAATTTGGTGAGATTCTGTAGAGAACTGACGAATTATCAGGGATTTTTCATGTATTCTGTGGAAACTTGTGGAGGTTTGGTGGGATTTTTGTGGAATTTTGTGGGATATTGAGGCGATTTAGGGATCTTGAGGGATTTTTCATGTATTTTGTGGGAATTTGTGGAGATTTGGTGGGATTTTTGTGGATTTTGGCCGTGTTTTGAGAAGATTTAGGGAATTTTGTGGGATTTTTCTGGGATTTTGTTGGGTATTGAAGACATTTTGTGGGATGTTTCTGGAATTTGGTGGGGCTTTTCAAGAATTTTGTGGTATTTTGAAAAGATTTTGGGAATTTTGTGGTGTTTTTTCTTGAATTTTGTGGGAAACCGTGCTGATTTTATGGGGCGTTTCTGGAATTTGGTCGAGTTTTCAGAAGATTTAGGGATTTTTGTGAGATTTTTGTGGGATGTTCTGGGAATTGGTGGAGATTTTGTGGGACATTCCTGTGAATTGGTAGGGTTTTGAAATGATTTAGGGAGTTTTGTGGGACTTCTCTGGAATTTTGTGGGTTTTTTCTGGAATTGTATGGGATTCTGAGGAGAATTGAAGAATTTTGAGGAATTTGTTTTAGATTTTTGGGAATTTGTGTAGATTCTGTGGGATTTTTCTGGAATTTGGTGTTTTTTTTCAAGGACTTTGTGTGGTTTTGAGGAGACTTGAAGAATTTTGAGGATTTTTTTTTATATTTTGTGGAAACTTGTGGAGGTTTTGTGTGATTTTTGTGGGATTTTGTGGGATATTGAGGCGATTTAGGGATCTTGAGGGATTTTTCATGTATTTTGTGGGAATTTGTGGAGATTTGGTGGGATATTTTTCTAGAATTTGGTCGTGTTTTGTAAAGATTTAGGGAATTTTGTGGGATTTTTCTTGAATTTTGTTGGATATTGAGGATATTTGTAGGTGTTTGTGGAACTTTGAGGGACTTTTCTGGAATTTGGTGAGATTCTGTAGAGAACTGACGAATTATCAGGGATTTTTCATGTATTCTGTGGGAATTTGTGGAGATTTGGTGGGATTTTTCTGGAATTTGGTAGAGTTTATGAGAAGATTTAGGGAATTCTGTAAGATTTTTCTGGAATTTGGTGGGCCTTTTCAAGGACTTTGTGTGGTTTTGAGGTGACTTGAAGAATTTTGAGGAATTTTTCTTAGATTCTGTGGAAACTTGTGGGGGTTTTGTGGGATTTTTGTGGGATTTTGTGGGATATTGAGGCGATTTAGGGATCTTGAGGGATTTTTCATGTATTTTGTGGGAATTTGTGGAGATTTGGTGGGATATTTTTCTAGAATTTGGTCGTGTTTTGGGAAGATTTAGGGAATTTTGTGGGATTTTTCCTGGAATTTTATTGGATACTGGGGAGATTTTGTGGAATGTTTGTGGAACTTTGAGGGACTTTTCTGGAATTTGGTGAGATTCTGTAGAGAACTGACGAATTATCAGGGATTTTTCATGTATTCTGTGGGAATTTGTGGAGATTTGGTGGGATTTTTCTGGAATTTGGTAGAGTTTTGAGAAGATTTAGGGAATTCTGGAAGATATTTCTGGAATTTGGTAGGCCTTTTTGAAGGACTTTTTGTGGTTTTGAGGAGACTTGAAGAATTTTGAGGAATTTTTCTTAGATTCTGTGGAAACTTGTGGAGGTTTTGTGGGATTTTTGTGGGATTTTGTGGGATATTGAGGCGATTTAGGGATCTTGAGGGATTTTTCATGTATTTTGTGGGAATTTGTGGAGATTTGGTGGGATATTTTTCTACAATTTGGTCGTGTTTTGGGAAGATTTAGGGAATTTGGTGGGATTTTTCCTGGAATTTTGTTGGATACTGGGGAGATTTTGTGGGATGTTTGTGGAACTTTGAGGGACTCTTCAGGAATTTGGTGAGATTCTGTAGAGAACTGACGAATTATCAGGGATTTTTCATGTATTCTGTGGGAATTTGTGGAGATTCGGTGGGATATTTTTCTAGAATTTGGTCATGTTTTGAGAAGATTTAGGGAATTTTGTGGGATTTTTCCTGGAATTTTGTTGGATACTGGGGAGATTTTGTGGGATGTTTGTGGAACTTTGAGGGACTTTTCTGGAATTTGGTGAGATTCTGTAGAGAACTGACGAATTATCAGGGATTTTTCATGTATTCTGTGGGAATTTGTGGAGATTTGGTGGGATATTTTTCTAGAATTTGGTCATGTTTTGAGAAGATTTAGGGAATTCTGCAAGATATTTCTGGAATTTGGTAGGCCTTTTTGAAGGACTTTTTGTGGTTTTGAGGACACTTGAAGAATTTTGAGGATTTTTTCTTAGACTTTGTACAAACCTGTGGAGGTTTTATGTGATTTTTGGGGGATTTTGTGGGATATTGAGGCGATTTAGGGATCTTGAGGGATTTTTCATGTATTTTGTGGGAATTTGTGGAGATTTGGTGGGATATTTTTCTAGAATTTGGTCGTGTTTTGAGAAGATTTAGGGAATTTTGTGGGATTTTTCCTGGAATTTTGTTGGATACTGGGGAGATTTTGTGGGATGCTTGTGGAACTTTGAGGGACTTTTCTGGAATTTGGTGAGATTCTGTAGAGAACTGAAGAATTATCAGGGATTTTTCATGTATTCTGTGGGAATTTGTGGAGATTTGGTGTGATATTTTTCTAGAATTTGGTCGTGTTTTGTGAAGATTTAGGGAATTTTGTGGGATTTTTCTTGAATTTTGTTGGATATTGAGTAGATTTTGTGGAACTTTGAGGGACTTTTCTGGAATTTGGTGAGATTCTGTAGAGAACTGACGAATTATCAGGGATTTTTCATGTATTCTGTGGGAATTTGTGGAGATTTGGTGGGATTTTTCAGGAATTTGGTAGAGTTTTGAGAAGATTTAGGGAATTCTGCAAGATATTTCTGGAATTTGGTAGGCCTTTTTGAAGGACTTTTTGTGGTTTTGAGGACACTTGAAGAATTTTGAGGAATTTTTCTTAGATTCTGTGGAAACTTGTGGAGGTTTGGTGGGATTTTTGTGGAATTTTGTGGGATATTGAGGTGATTTAGGGATCTTGAGGGATTTTTCATGTATTTTGTGGGAATTTGTGGAGATTTGGTGGGATATTTTTCTAGAATTTGGTCGTGTTTTGTGAAGATTTAGGGAATTTTGTGGGATTTTTCCTGGAATTTTATTGGATACTGGGGAGATTTTGTGGGATGCTTGTGGAACTTTGAGGGACTTTTCTGGAATTTTGGGGAGATTCTGTTGAGAACTGACGAATTATCAGGGATTTTTCATGTATTCTGTGGGAATTTGTGGAGATTTGGTGGGATTTTTCTGGAATTTGGCCGTGTTTTGAGAAGATTTAGGGAATTTTGTGTGATTTTCCTGGGATTTTGTTGGGTATTGAGGACATTTTGTGGGATGTTTCTGGAATTTGGTGGGGCTTTTCAAGAATTTTGTGGTATTTTGAAAAGATTTTGGGAATTTTGTGGTGTTTTTTCTTGAATTTTGAGGGAAACTGTGCTGGTTTTATGGAGCGTTTCTGGAATTTGGTCGAGTTTTCAGAAGATTTAGGGATTTTTGTGAGATTTTTGTGGGATGTTCTGGGAATTGGTGGAGATTTTGTGGGACATTCCTGTGAATTGGTAGGGTTTTGAAATGATTTAGGGAGTTTTGTGGGACTTCTCTGGAATTTTTTGGGTTTTTTCTGGAATTGTGTGGGATTCTGAGGAGACTTGAAGAATTTTGAGGAATTTGTTTTAGATTTTGTGGGAATTTGTGGAGATTCTGTGGGATTTTTCTGGAATTTGGTGGGCCTTTTCAAGGACTTTGTGTGGTTTTGAGGAGACTTGAAGAATTTTGAGGATTTTTTCTTAGATTTTGTACAAACCTGTGGAGGTTTTGTGTGATTTTTGTGGGATTTTGTGGGATATTGAGGCGATTTAGGGATCTTGAGGGATTTTTCATGTATTTTGTGGGAATTTGTGGAGATTTGGTGGGATATTTTTCTAGAATTTGGTCGTGTTTTGTGAAGATTTAGGGAATTTTGTGGGATTTTTCTTGAATTTTGTTGGATATTGAGTAGATTTTCTGGAACTTTGAGGGACTTTTCTGGAATTTGGTGAGATTCTGTAGAGAACTGACGAATTATCAGGGATTTTTCATGTATTCTGTGGAAACTTGTGGAGGTTTGGTGGGATTTTTGTGGAATTTTGTGGGATATTGAGGTGATTTAGGGATCTTGAGGGATTTTTCATGTATTTTGTGGGAATTTGTGGAGATTTGGTGGGATTTTTGTGGATTTTGGCCGTGTTTTGAGAAGATTTAGGGAATTTTGTGGGATTTTTCTGGGATTTTGTTGGGTATTGAGGACATTTTGTGGGATGTTTCTGGAATTTGGTGGGGCTTTTCAAGAATTTTGTGGTATTTTGAAAAGATTTTGGAAATTTTGTGGTGTTTTTTCTTGAATTTCGTGGGAAACTGTGCTGATTTTATGGGGCGTTTCTGGAATTTGGTCGAGTTTTCAGAAGATTTAGGGATTTTTGTGAGATTTTTGTGGGATGTTCTGGGAATTGGTGGAGATTTTGTGGGACATTCCTGTGAATTGGTAGGGTTTTGAAATGATTTAGGGAGTTTTGTGGGACTTCTCTGGAATTTTGTGGGTTTTTTCTGGAATTGTATGGGATTCTGAGGAGACTTGAAGAATTTTGAGGAATTTGTTTTAGATTTTTGGGAATTTGTGTAGATTCTGTGGGATTTTTCTGGATTTTGGTGGGCCTTTTCAAGGACTTTGTGTGGTTTTGAGGAGACTTGACTAATTTTGAGGATTTTTTTTTATATTTTGTGGAAACTTGTGGAGGTTTTGTGTGATTTTTGTGGGATTTTGTGGGATATTGAGGCGATTTAGGGATCTTGAGGGATTTTTCATGTATTTTGTGGGAATTTGTGGAGATTTGGTGGGATATTTTTCTAGAATTTGGTCGTGTTTTGTAAAGATTTAGGGAATTTTGTGGGATTTTTCTTGAATTTTGTTGGATATTGAGGATATTTTGTGGGTGTTTGTGGAACTTTGAGGGACTTTTCTGGAATTTGGTGAGATTCTGTAGAGAACTGACGAATTATCAGGGATTTTTCATGTATTCTGTGGGAATTTGTGGAGATTTGGTGGGATTTTTCTGGAATTTGGTAGAGTTTTGAGAAGATTTAGGGAATTCTGTAAGATTTTTCTGGAATTTGGTGGGCCTTTTCAAGGACTTTGTGTGGTTTTGAGGTGACTTGAAGAATTTTGAGGAATTTTTCTTAGATTCTGTGGAAACTTGTGGAGGTTTTGTGGGATTTTTGTGGGATTTTGTGGGATATTGAGGCGATTTAGGGATCTTGAGGGATTTTTCATGTATTTTGTGGGAATTTGTGGAGATTTGGTGGGATATTTTTCTAGAATTTGGTCGTGTTTTGGGAAGATTTAGGGAATTTTGTGGGATTTTTCCTGGAATTTTGTTGGATACTGGGGAGATTTTGTGGGATGTTTGTGGAACTTTGAGGGACTTTTCTGGAATTTGGTGAGATTCTGTAGAGAACTGACGAATTATCAGGGATTTTTCATGTATTCTGTGGGAATTTGTGGAGATTTGGTGGGATTTTTGTGGATTTTGGCCGTGTTTTGAGAAGATTTAGGGAATTTTGTGTGATTTTTCTGGGATTTTGTTGGGTATTGAGGACATTTTGTGGGATGTTTCTGGAATTTGGTGGGGCTTTTCAAGAATTTTGTGGTATTTTGAAAAGATTTAGGGAATTTTGTGGTGTTTTTTCTTGAATTTTGTGGGAAACTGTGCTGATTTTATGGGGCGTTTCTGGAATTTGGTCGAGTTTTCAGAAGATTTAGGGATTTTTGTGAGATTTTTGTGGGATGTTCTGGGAATTGGTGGAGATTTTTTGGGACATTCCTGTGAATTGGTAGGGTTTTGAAATGATTTAGGGAGTTTTGTGGGACTTCTCTGGAATTTTTTGGGTTTTTTCTGGAATTGTGTGGGATTCTGAGGAGACTTGAAGAATTTTGAGGAATTTGTTTTAGATTTTGTGGGAATTTGTGGAGATTCTGTGGGATTTTTCTGGAATTTGGTGGGCCTTTTCAAGGACTTTGTGTGGTTTTGAGGAGACTTGAAGAATTTTGAGGAAATTTTCTGAGATTTTGTGGAAACTTGTGGAGGTTTTGTGTGATCTTTGTGGGATTTTGTGGGATATTGAGGCGATTTAGGGATCTGGAGGGATTTTTCATGTATTTTGTGGGAATTTGTGGAGATTCGGTGGGATATTTTGCTAGAATTTGGTCGTGTTTTGAGAAGATTTAGGGAATTTGGTGGGATTTTTCCTGGAATTTTATTGGATACTGGGGAGATTTTGTGGGATGTTTGTGGAACTTTGAGGGACTTTTCTGGAATTTGGTAAGATTCTGTAGAGAACTGACGAATTATCAGGGATTTTTCATGTATTCTGTGGGAATTTGTGGAGATTTGGTGGGATATTTTTCTAGAATTTGGTCGTGTTTTGGGAAGATTTAGGGAATTTTGTGGGGTTTTTCCTGGAATTTTGTTGGATACTGGGGAGATTTTGTGGGATTTTTGTGGAACTTTGAGGGACTTTTCTGGAATTTGGTTAGATTATGTAGAGAACTGAAGAATTATCAGGGATTTTTCATGTATTCTGTGGGAATTTGTGGAGATTTGGTGGGATTTTTGTGGATTTTGGCCGTGTTTTGAGAAGATTTAGGGAATTTTGTGTGATTTTTCTGGGATTTTGTTGGGTATTGAGGACATTTTGTGGGATGTTTCTGGAATTTGGTGGGGCTTTTCAAGAATTTTGTGGTATTTTGAAAAGATTTAGGGAATTTTGTGGTGTTTTTTCTTGAATTTTGTGGGAAACTGTGCTGATTTTATGGAGCGTTTCTGGAATTTGGTCGAGTTTTCAGAAGATTTAGGGATTTTTGTGAGATTTTTGTGGGATGTTCTGGGAATTGGTGGAGATTTTGTGGGACTTTCCTGTGAATTGGTAGGGTTTTGAAATGATTTAGGGAGTTTTGTGGGACTTCTCTGGAATTTTGTGGGTTTTTTCTGGAATTGTGTGGGATTCTGAGGAGACTTGAAGAATTTTGAGGAATTTGTTTTAGATTTTGTGGGAATTTGTGGAGATTCTGTGGGATTTTTCTGGAATTTGGTGGGCCTTTTCAAGGACTTTTTGTGGTTTTGAGGAGACTTGAAAAATTTTCAGGAATTTTTTTTATATTTTGTGGAAACTTGTGGAGGTTTTGTGTGATCTTTGTGGGATTTTGTGGGATATTGAGGCGATTTAGGGATCTTGAGGGATTTTTCATGTATTTTGTGGGAATTTGTGGAGATTTGGTGGGATATTTTTCTAGAATTTGGTCGTGTTTTGTGAAGATTTAGGGAATTTTGTGGGATTTTTCCTGGAATTTTGTGGGATACTGGGGAGATTTTGTGGAATGTTTGTGGAACTTGGAGGGACTTTTCTGGAATTTGGTGAGATTCTGTAGAGATCTGACGAATTATCAGGGATTTTTCATGTATTCTGTGGGAATTTGTGGAGATTTGGTGGGATTTTTCTGGAATTTGGTAGAGTTTTGAGAAGATTTAGGGAATTCTGTAAGATTTTTCTGGAATTTGGTGGGTCTTTTCAAGGACTTTGTGTGGTTTTGAGGAGACTTGAAGAATTTTGAGGAATTTTTCTTAGATTTTGTGGAAACTTGTGGAGGTTTTGTGTGATTTTTGTGGGATTTTGTGGGATATTGAGGCGATTTAGGGATCTTGAGGGATTTTTCATGTATTTTGTGGGAATTTGTGGAGATTTGGTGGGATATTTTTCTAGAATTTGATCATGTTTTGAGAAGATTTAGGGAATTTTGTGGGATTTTTCCTGGAATTTTGTTGGATACTGGGGAGATTTTGTGGGATGCATGTGGAACTTTGAGGGACTCTTCTGGAATTTTTTGAGATCCTGTAGAGAACTGACGAATTATCAGGGATTTTTCATGTATTCTGTGGGAATTTGTGGAGATTTGGTGGGATTTTTGTGGATTTTGGCCGTGTTTTGAGAAGATTTAGGGAATTTTGTGGGATTTTTCTGGGATTTTGTTGGGTATTGAGGACATTTTGTGGGATGTTTCTGGAATTTGGTGGGGCTTTTCAAGAATTTTGTGGTATTTTGAAAAGATTTTGGGAATTTTGTGGTGTTTTTTCTTGAATTTTGAGGGAAACTGTGCTGATTTTATGGAGCGTTTCTGGAATTTGGTCGAGTTTTCAGAAGAATTAGGGATTTTTGTGAGATTTTTGTGGGATGTTCTGGGAATTGGTGGAGATTTTGTGGGACATTCCTGTGAATTGGTAGGGTTTTGAAATGATTTAGGGAGTTTTGTGGGACTTCTCTGGAATTTTGTGGGTTTTTTCTGGAATTATGTGGGATTCTGAGGAGACTTGAAGAATTTTGAGGAATTTGTTTTAGATTTTGTGGGAATTTGTGTAGATTCTGTGGGATTTTACTGGAATTTGGTGGGCCTTTTCAAGGACTTTGTGTGGTTTTGAGGAGACTTGAAGAATTTTGAGGATTTTTTTTTATATTTTGTGGAAACTTGTGGAGGTTTTGTGTGATTTTTGTGGGATTTTGTGGGATATTGAGGCGATTTAGGGATCTTGAGGGATTTTTCATGTATTTTGTGGGAATTTGTGGAGATTTGGTGGGATATTTTTCTAGAATTTGGTCGTGTTTTGGGAAGATTTAGGGAATTTTGTGGGATTTTTCCTGGAATTTTGTTGGATACTGGGGAGATTTTGTGGAATGTTTGTGGAACTTTGAGGGACGCTTCTGGAATTTGGTGAGATTCTGTAGAGAACTGAAGAATTATCAGGGATTTTTCATTTATTCTGTGGGAATTTGTGGAGATTTGGTGGGATTTTTCTGGAATTTGGTAGAGTTTTGAGAAGATTTAGGGAATTCTGCAAGATATTTCTGGAATTTGGTAGGCCTTTTTGAAGGACTTTTTGTGGTTTTGAGGAGACTTGAAGAATTTTGAGGAATTTTTCTTAGATTCTGTGGAAACTTGTGGAGGTTTTGTGGGATTTTTGTGGGATTTTGTGGGATATTGAGGCGATTTAGGGATCTTGAGGGATTTTTCATGTATTTTGTGGGAATTTGTGGAGATTTGGTTGGATATTTTTCTAGAATTTGGTCGTGTTTTGGGAAGATTTAGGGAATTTTGTGGGATTTTTCCTGGAATTTTATTGGATACTGGGGAGATTTTGTGGAATGTTTGTGGAACTTTGAGGGACTCTTCTGGAATTTTGTGAGATTCTGTAGAGAACTGACGAATTATCAGGGATTTTCATGTATTCTGTGGGAATTTGTGGAGATTCGGTGGGATATTTTTCTAGAATTTGGTCATGTTTTGAGAAGATTTAGGGAATTTTGTGGGGTTTTTCCTGGAATTTTGTTGGATACTGGGGAGATTTTGTGGGATGTTTGTGGAACTTTGAGGGACTTTTCTGGAATTTGGTGAGATTCTGTAGAGAACTGAAGAATTATCAGGGATTTTTCATGTATTCTGTGGGTATTTGTGGAGATTCGGTGTGATATTTTTCTAGAATTTGGTCATGTTTTGAGAAGATTTAGGGAATTCTGTAAGATTTTTCTGGAATTTGGTGGGCCTTTTTGAAGGACTTTGTGTGGTTTTGAGGAGACTTGAAGAATTTTGAGGAATTTGTTTGAGATTTTGTGGGAATTTGTGGAGATTCTGTGGGATTTTCCTGGAATTTGGTGGGCCTTTTCAAGGACTTTGTGTGTTTTTGTGGAGACTTGAAGAATTTTGAGGATTTTTTTTTATATTTTGTGGAAACGTGTGGAGGTTTTGTGGGATTTTTGTGGGATTTTGTGGGATATTGAGGCGATTTAGGGATCTTGAGGGATTTTTCATGTATTCTGTGGGAATTTGTGGAGATTCGGTGGGATATTTTTCTAGAATTTGGTAGAGTTTTGAGAAGATTTAGGGAATTTTGTGGGATTTTTCCTGGAATTTTGTTGGATACTGGGGAGATTTTGTGGGATGCTTGTGGAACTTTGAGGGACTCTTCTGGAATTTTGTGAGATTCTGTAGAGAACTGACGAATTATCAGGGATTTTTCATGTATTCTGTGGGAATTTGTGGAGATTTGGTGGGATTTTTGTGGATTTTGGCCGTGTTTTGAGAAAATGTAGGGAATTTTGTGGGATTTTTCTTGAATTTTGTTGGATATTGAGTAGATTTTGTGGAACTTTGAGGGACTTTTCTGGAATTTGGTGAGATTCTGTAGAGAACTGACGAATTATCAGGGATTTTTCATGTATTCTGTGGGAATTTGTGGAGATTCGGTGGGATATTTTTCTAGAATTTGGTCATGTTTTGGGAAGATTTAGGGAATTTTGTGGGATTTTTCCTGGAATTTTGTTGGATACTGGGGAGATTTTGTGGGATGTTTGTGGAACTTTGAGGGACTTTTCTGGAATTTGGTGAGATTCTGTAGAGAACTGACGAATTATCAGGGATTTTTCATGTATTCTGTGGGAATTTGTGGAGATTTGGTGGGATTTTTCTGGAATTTGGTAGAGTTTTGACAAGATTTAGGGAATTCTGCAAGATATTTCTGGAATTTGGTAGGCCTTTTTGAAGGACTTTGTGTGGTTTTGTGGAGACTTGAAGAATTTTGAGGAATTTTTCTTAGATTCTGTGGAAACTTGTGGAGGTTTTGTGGGATTTTTGTGGAATTTTGTGGGATATTGAGGCGATTTAGGGATCTTGAGGGATTTTTCATGTATTTTGTGGGAATTTGTGGAGATTTGGTGGGATATTTTTCTAGAATTTGGTCGTATTTTAAGAAGATTTAGGGAATTTTGTGGGATTTTTCCTGGAATTTTGTTGGATACTGGGGAGATTTTGTGGGATGTTTCTGGAACTTGGAGGGACTTCTCTGGAATTTTGTGAGATTCTGTAGAGAACTGACGAATTATCAGGGATTTTTCATGTATTCTGTGGGAATTTGTGGAGATTTGGTGGGATATTTTTCTAGAATTTGGTCATGTTTTGAGAAGATTTAGGGAATTCTGTAAGATTTTTCTGGAATTTGGTGGGCCTTTTTGAAGGACTTTGTGTGGTTTTGAGGAGACTTGAAGAATTTTGAGGAATTTTTCTTAGATTTTGTGGAAACTTGTGGAGGTTTTGTGGGATTTTTGTGTGATTTTGTGGGATATTGATGCGATTTAGGGATCTTGAGGGATTTTTCATGTATTTTGTGGGAATTTGTAGAGATTTGGTGGGATATTTTTCTAGAATTTGGTCATGTTTTGAGAAGATTTATGGAATTTTGTGGGATTTTTCCTGGAATTTTATTGGATACTGGGGAGATTTTGTGGAATGTTTGTGGAACTTTGAGGGACTCTTCTGGAATTTGGTGAGATTCTGTAGAGAACTGACGAATTATCAGGGAATTTTCATGTATTTTGTGGGAATTTGTGGAGATTTGGTGGGATATTTTTCTAGAATTTGGTCGTGTTTTGAGAAGATTTAGGGAATTTTGTGGGATTTTTCCTGGAATTTTATTGGATACTGGGGAGATTTTGTGGAATGTTTGTGGAACTTTGAGGGACTCTTCTGGAATTTGGTGAGATTCTGTAGAGAACTGACGAATTATCAGGGATTTTTCATGTATTCTGTGGGAATTTGTGGAGATTCGGTGGGATATTTTTCTAGAATTTGGTCATGTTTTGGGAAGATTTAGGGAATTTTGTGGGATTTTTCCTGGAATTTTGTTGGATACTGGGGAGATTTTGTGGGATGTTTGTGGAACTTTGAGGGACTTTTCTGGAATTTGGTGAGATTCTGTAGAGAACTGACGAATTATCAGGGATTTTTCATGTATTCTGTGGGAATTTGTGGAGATTTGGTGGGATTTTTGTGGATTTTGGCCGTGTTTTGAGAAGATTTAGGGAATTTTGTGTGATTTTTCTGGGATTTTGTTGGGTATTGAGGACATTTTGTGGGATGTTTCTGGAATTTGGTAGGGCTTTTCAAGAATTTTGTGGTATTTTGAAAAGATTTAGGGAATTTTGTGGTGTTTTTTCTTGAATTTTGTGGGAAACTGTGCTGATTTTATGGGGCGTTTCTGGAATTTGGTCGAGTTTTCAGAAGATTTAGGGATTTTTGTGAGATTTTTGTGGGATGTTCTGGGAATTGGTGGAGATTTTTTGGGACATTCCTGTGAATTGGTAGGGTTTTGAAATGATTTAGGGAGTTTTGTGGGACTTCTCTGGAATTTTTTGGGTTTTTTCTGGAATTGTGTGGGATTCTGAGGAGACTTGAAGAATTTTGAGGAATTTGTTTTAGATTTTGTGGGAATTTGTGGAGATTCTGTGGGATTTTTCTGGAATTTGGTGGGCCTTTTCAAGGACTTTGTGTGGTTTTGAGGAGACTTGAAGAATTTTGAGGAAATTTTCTGAGATTTTGTGGAAACTTGTGGAGGTTTTGTGTGATCTTTGTGGGATTTTGTGGGATATTGAGGCGATTTAGGGATCTGGAGGGATTTTTCATGTATTTTGTGGGAATTTGTGGAGATTCGGTGGGATATTTTTCTAGAATTTGGTCGTGTTTTGAGAAGATTTAGGGAATTTGGTGGGATTTTTCCTGGAATTTTATTGGATACTGGGGAGATTTTGTGGGATGTTTGTGGAACTTTGAGGGACTTTTCTGGAATTTGGTAAGATTCTGTAGAGAACTGACGAATTATCAGGGATTTTTCATGTATTCTGTGGGAATTTGTGGAGATTTGGTGGGATATTTTTCTAGAATTTGGTCGTGTTTTGGGAAGATTTAGGGAATTTTGTGGGGTTTTTCCTGGAATTTTGTTGGATACTGGGGAGATTTTGTGGGATTTTTGTGGAACTTTGAGGGACTTTTCTGGAATTTGGTTAGATTATGTAGAGAACTGAAGAATTATCAGGGATTTTTCATGTATTCTGTGGGAATTTGTGGAGATTTGGTGGGATTTTTGTGGATTTTGGCCGTGTTTTGAGAAGATTTAGGGAATTTTGTGTGATTTTTCTGGGATTTTGTTGGGTATTGAGGACATTTTGTGGGATGTTTCTGGAATTTGGTGGGGCTTTTCAAGAATTTTGTGGTATTTTGAAAAGATTTAGGGAATTTTGTGGTGTTTTTTCTTGAATTTTGTGGGAAACTGTGCTGATTTTATGGAGCGTTTCTGGAATTTGGTCGAGTTTTCAGAAGATTTAGGGATTTTTGTGAGATTTTTGTGGGATGTTCTGGGAATTGGTGGAGATTTTGTGGGACTTTCCTGTGAATTGGTAGGGTTTTGAAATGATTTAGGGAGTTTTGTGGGACTTCTCTGGAATTTTGTGGGTTTTTTCTGGAATTGTGTGGGATTCTGAGGAGACTTGAAGAATTTTGAGGAATTTGTTTTAGATTTTGTGGGAATTTGTGGAGATTCTGTGGGATTTTTCTGGAATTTGGTGGGCCTTTTCAAGGACTTTTTGTGGTTTTGAGGAGACTTGAAAAATTTTCAGGAATTTTTTTTATATTTTGTGGAAACTTGTGGAGGTTTTGTGTGATCTTTGTGGGATTTTGTGGGATATTGAGGCGATTTAGGGATCTTGAGGGATTTTTCATGTATTTTGTGGGAATTTGTGGAGATTTGGTGGGATATTTTTCTAGAATTTGGTCGTGTTTTGTGAAGATTTAGGGAATTTTGTGGGATTTTTCCTGGAATTTTGTGGGATACTGGGGAGATTTTGTGGAATGTTTGTGGAACTTTGAGGGACTTTTCTGGAATTTGGTGAGATTCTGTAGAGATCTGACGAATTATCAGGGATTTTTCATGTATTCTGTGGGAATTTGTGGAGATTTGGTGGGATTTTTCTGGAATTTGGTAGAGTTTTGAGAAGATTTAGGGAATTCTGTAAGATTTTTCTGGAATTTGGTGGGTCTTTTCAAGGACTTTGTGTGGTTTTGAGGAGACTTGAAGAATTTTGAGGAATTTTTCTTAGATTTTGTGGAAACTTGTGGAGGTTTTGTGTGATTTTTGTGGGATTTTGTGGGATATTGAGGCGATTTAGGGATCTTGAGTGATTTTTCATGTATTTTGTGGGAATTTGTGGAGATTTGGTGGGATATTTTTCTAGAATTTGATCATGTTTTGGGAAGATTTAGGGAATTTTGTGGGATTTTTCCTGGAATTTTGTTGGATACTGGGGAGATTTTGTGGGATGCATGTGGAACTTTGAGGGACTCTTCTGGAATTTTTTGAGATCCTGTAGAGAACTGACGAATTATCAGGGATTTTTCATGTATTCTGTGGGAATTTGTGGAGATTTGGTGGGATTTTTGTGGATTTTGGCCGTGTTTTGAGAAGATTTAGGGAATTTTATGTGATTTTTCTGGGATTTTGTTGGGTATTGAGGACATTTTGTGGGATGTTTCTGGAATTTGGTGGGGCTTTTCAAGAATTTTGTGGTATTTTGAAAAGATTTTGGGAATTTTGTGGTGTTTTTTCTTGAATTTTGAGGGAAACTGTGCTGATTTTATGGAGCGTTTCTGGAATTTGGTCGAGTTTTCAGAAGAATTAGGGATTTTTGTGAGATTTTTGTGGGATGTTCTGGGAATTGGTGGAGATTTTGTGGGACATTCCTGTGAATTGGTAGGGTTTTGAAATGATTTAGGGAGTTTTGTGGGACTTCTCTGGAATTTTGTGGGTTTTTTCTGGAATTATGTGGGATTCTGAGGAGACTTGAAGAATTTTGAGGAATTTGTTTTAGATTTTGTGGGAATTTGTGTAGATTCTGTGGGATTTTACTGGAATTTGGTGGGCCTTTTCAAGGACTTTGTGTGGTTTTGAGGAGACTTGAAGAATTTTGAGGATTTTTTTTTATATTTTGTGGAAACTTGTGGAGGTTTTGTGTGATTTTTGTGGGATTTTGTGGGATATTGAGGCGATTTAGGGATCTTGAGGGATTTTTCATGTATTTTGTGGGAATTTGTGGAGATTTGGTGGGATATTTTTCTAGAATTTGGTCGTGTTTTGGGAAGATTTAGGGAATTTTGTGGGATTTTTCCTGGAATTTTGTTGGATACTGGGGAGATTTTGTGGAATGTTTGTGGAACTTTGAGGGACGCTTCTGGAATTTGGTGAGATTCTGTAGAGAACTGAAGAATTATCAGGGATTTTTCATTTATTCTGTGGGAATTTGTGGAGATTTGGTGGGATTTTTCTGGAATTTGGTAGAGTTTTGAAAAGATTTAGGGAATTCTGCAAGATATTTCTGGAATTTGGTAGGCCTTTTTGAAGGACTTTTTGTGGTTTTGAGGAGACTTGAAGAATTTTGAGGAATTTTTCTTAGATTCTGTGGAAACTTGTGGAGGTTTTGTGGGATTTTTGTGGGATTTTGTGGGATATTGAGGCGATTTAGGGATCTTGAGGGATTTTTCATGTATTTTGTGGGAATTTGTGGAGATTTGGTGGGATATTTTTCTAGAATTTGGTCGTGTTTTGGGAAGATTTAGGGAATTTTGTGGGATTTTTCCTGGAATTTTATTGGATACTGGGGAGATTTTGTGGAATGTTTGTGGAACTTTGAGGGACTCTTCTGGAATTTTGTGAGATTCTGTAGAGAACTGACGAATTATCAGGGATTTTCATGTATTCTGTGGGAATTTGTGGAGATTCGGTGGGATATTTTTCTAGAATTTGGTCATGTTTTGAGAAGATTTAGGGAATTTTGTGGGGTTTTTCCTGGAATTTTGTTGGATACTGGGGAGATTTTGTGGGATGTTTGTGGAACTTTGAGGGACTTTTCTGGAATTTGGTGAGATTCTGTAGAGAACTGAAGAATTATCAGGGATTTTTCATGTATTCTGTGGGTATTTGTGGAGATTTGGTGTGATATTTTTCTAGAATTTGGTCATGTTTTGAGAAGATTTAGGGAATTCTGTAAGATTTTTCTGGAATTTGGTGGGCCTTTTTGAAGGACTTTGTGTGGTTTTGAGGAGACTTGAAGAATTTTGAGGAATTTTTCTTAGATTTTGTGGAAACTTGTGGAGGTTTTGTGGGATTTTTGTGTGATTTTGTGGGATATTGATGCGATTTAGGGATCTTGAGGGATTTTTCATGTATTTTGTGGGAATTTGTAGAGATTTGGTGGGATATTTTTCTAGAATTTGGTCATGTTTTGAGAAGATTTATGGAATTTTGTGGGATTTTTCCTGGAATTTTATTGGATACTGGGGAGATTTTCTGGAATGTTTGTGGAACTTTGAGGGACTCTTCTGGAATTTGGTGAGATTCTGTAGAGAACTGACGAACTATCAGGGATTTTTCATGTATTCTGTGGGAATTTGTGGAGATTTGGTGGGATATTTTTCTAGAATTTGGTCGTGTTTTGAGAAGATTTAGGGAATTTTGTGGGATTTTTCCTGGAATTTTATTGGATACTGGGGAGATTTTGTGGAATGTTTGTGGAACTTTGAGGGACTCTTCTGGAATTTGGTGAGATTCTGTAGAGAACTGACGAATTATCAGGGATTTTTCATGTATTCTGTGGGAATTTGTGGAGATTCGGTGGGATATTTTTCTAGAATTTGGTCGTGTTTTGGGAAGATTTAGGGAATTTTGTGGGATTTTTCCTGGAATTTTGTTGGATACTGGGGAGATTTTGTGGGATGTTTGTGGAACTTTGAGGGACTTTTCTGGAATTTGGTGAGATTCTGTAGAGAACTGACGAATTATCAGGGATTTTTCATGTATTCTGTGGGAATTTGTGGAGATTTGGTGGGATTTTTGTGGATTTTGGCCGTGTTTTGAGAAGATTTAGGGAATTTTGTGTGATTTTTCTGGGATTTTGTTGGGTATTGAGGACATTTTGTGGGATGTTTCTGGAATTTGGTGGGGCTTTTCAAGAATTTTGTGGTATTTTGAAAAGATTTAGGGAATTTTGTGGTGTTTTTTCTTGAATTTTGTGGGAAACTGTGCTGATTTTATGGGGCGTTTCTGGAATTTGGTCGAGTTTTCAGAAGATTTAGGGATTTTTGTGAGATTTTTGTGGGATGTTCTGGGAATTGGTGGAGATTTTTTGGGACATTCCTGTGAATTGGTAGGGTTTTGAAATGATTTAGGGAGTTTTGTGGGACTTCTCTGGAATTTTTTGGGTTTTTTCTGGAATTGTGTGGGATTCTGAGGAGACTTGAAGAATTTTGAGGAATTTGTTTTAGATTTTGTGGGAATTTGTGGAGATTCTGTGGGATTTTTCTGGAATTTGGTGGGCCTTTTCAAGGACTTTGTGTGGTTTTGAGGAGACTTGAAGAATTTTGAGGAAATTTTCTGAGATTTTGTGGAAACTTGTGGAGGTTTTGTGTGATCTTTGTGGGATTTTGTGGGATATTGAGGCGATTTAGGGATCTTGAGGGATTTTTCATGTATTTTGTGGGAATTTGTGGAGATTTGGTGGGATATTTTTCAAGAATTTGGTTGTGTTTTGAGAAGATTTAGGGAATTTGGTGGGATTTTTCCTGGAATTTTATTGGATACTGGGGAGATTTTGTGGGATGTTTGTGGAACTTTGAGGGACTCTTCTGGAATTTGGTGAGATTCTGTAGAGAACTGACGAATTATCAGGGATTTTTCATGTATTCTGTGGGAATTTGTGGAGATTTGGTGGGATTTTTGTGGATTTTGGCCGTGTTTTGAGAAGATTTAGGGAATTTTGTGTGATTTTTCTGGGATTTTGTTGGATACTGTGCTGATTTTATGGGGCGTTTCTGGAATTTCGTCAAGTTTTCAGAAGATTTAGGGAATTTTGTGGGATTTTTCTGGGATTTTGTTGGGTATTGAGGACATTTTGTGGGATGTTTCTGGAATTTGGTGGGGCTTTTCAAGAGTTTTGTGGTATTTTGAAAAGATTTTGGGAATTTTGTGGTGTTTTTTCTTGAATTTTGTGGGAAACTGTGCTGATTTTATGGGGCGTTTCTGGAATTTGTTCGAGTTTTCAGAAGATTTAGGGATTTTTGTGAGATTTTTGTGGGATGTTCTGGGAATTGGTAGAGATTTTGTGGGACTTTCCTGTGAATTGGTAGGGTTTTGAAATGATTTAGGGAGTTTTGTGGGACTTCTCTGGAATTTTGTGGGTTTTTTTCTGGAATTGTGTGGGATTCTGAGGAGACTTGAAGAATTTTGAGGAATTTGTTTTAGATTTTTGAGAATTTGTGTAGATTCTGTGGGATTTTTCTGGAATTTGGTGGTTTTTTTCAAGGACTTTGTGTGGTTTTGAGGAGACTTGAAGAATTTTGAGGAATTTTTCTTAGATTTTGTGGAAACTTGTGGAGGTTTTGTGTGATTTTTGTGGGATTTTGTGGGATATTGAGGCGATTTAGGGATCTTGAGGGATTTTTCATGTATTTTGTGGGAATTTGTGGAGATTTGGTGGGATATTTTTCTAGAATTTGGTCGTGTTTTGTGAAGATTTAGGGAATTTTGTGGGATTTTTCTTGAATTTTGTTGGATATTGAGTAGATTTTGTGGAACTTTGAGGGACTTTTCTGGAATTTGGTGAGATTCTGTAGAGAACTGACGAATTATCAGATATTTTTCATGTATTCTGTGGGAATTTGTGGAGATTTGGTGGGATATTTTTCTAGAATTTGGTCGTGTTTTGGGGCGATTTAGGGAATTTTGTGGGATTTTTCCTGGAATTTTATTGGATACTGGGGAGATTTTGTGGGATGTTTGTGGAACTTTGAGGGACTCTTCTGGAATTTGGTGAGATTCTGTAGAGAACTGACGAATTATCAGGGATTTTTCATGTATTCTGTGGGAATTTGTGGAGATTTGGTGGGATTTTTCTGGAATTTGGTAGAGTTTTGACAAGATTTAGGGAATTCTGCAAGATATTTCTGGAATTTGGTAGGCCTTTTTGAAGGACTTTGTGTGGTTTTGTGGAGACTTGAAGAATTTTGAGGAATTTTTCTTAGATTCTGTGGAAACTTGTGGAGGTTTTGTGGGATTTTTGTGGGATTTTGTGGGATATTGAGGCGATTTAGGGATCTTGAGGGATTTTTCATGTATTTTGTGGGAATTTGTGGAGATTTGGTGGGATATTTTTCTAGAATTTGGTCGTGTTTTGAGAAGATTTAGGGAATTTTGTGGGATTTTTCCTGGAATTTTGTTGGATACTGGGGAGATTTTGTGGGATGTTTCTGGAACTTGGAGGGACTTCTCTGGAATTTTGTGAGATTCTGTAGAGAACTGACGAATTATCAGGGATTTTTCATGTATTCTGTGGGAATTTGTGGAGATTTGGTGGGATATTTTTCTAGAATTTGGTCATGTTTTGAGAAGATTTAGGGAATTCTGTAAGATTTTTCTGGAATTTGGTGGGCCTTTTTGAAGGACTTTGTGTGGTTTTGAGGAGACTTGAAGAATTTTGAGGAATTTTTCTTAGATTTTGTGGAAACTTGTGGAGGTTTTGTGGGATTTTTGTGTGATTTTGTGGGATATTGATGCGATTTAGGGATCTTGAGGGATTTTTCATGTATTTTGTGGGATTTTGTGGAGATTTGGTGGGATTTTTGTGGATTTTAGCCGTATTTTGAGAAGATTTAGGGAATTTTGTGGGATTTTTCCTGGAATTTTATTGGATACTGGGGAGATTTTGTGGAATGTTTGTGGAACTTTGAGGGACTCTTCTGGAATTTTGTGAGATTCTGTAGAGAACTGACGAATTATCAGGGATTTTCATGTATTCTGTGGGAATTTGTGGAGATTCGGTGGGATATTTTTCTAGAATTTGGTCATGTTTTGAGAAGATTTAGGGAATTTTGTGGGGTTTTTCCTGGAATTTTTTGGATACTGGGGAGATTTTGTGGGATGCTTGTGGAACTTTGAGGGACTTTTCTGGAATTTGGTGAGATTCTGTAGAGAACTGACGAATTATCAGGGATTTTTCATGTATTTTGTGGGAATTTGTGGAGATTTGGTGGGATTTTTTTTCTAGAATTTGGTCATGTTTTGAGAAGATTTAGGGAATTTTGTGGGATTTTTCGTGGAATTTTGTTGGATACTGGGGAGATTTTGTTCGATGCTTGTGGAACTTTGAGGGACTCTTCTGGAATTTTGTGAGATTCTGTAGAGAACTGACGAATTATCAGGGATTTTTCATGTATTCTGTGGGAATTTGTCGAGATTCGGTGGGATATTTTTCTAGAATTTGGTCATGTTTTGAGAAGATTTAGGGAATTTTGTGGGATTTTTCCTGGAATTTTGTTGGGTATTGAGGACATTTTGTGGGATGTTTCTGGAATTTGGTGGGGCTTTTCAAGAATTTTGTGGTATTTTGAAAAGATTTAGGGAATTTTGTGGTGTTTTTTCTTGAATTTTGAGGGAAACTGTGCTGATTTTATGGAGCGTTTCTGGAATTTGGTCGAGTTTTCAGAAGATTTAGGGATTTTTGTGAGATTTTTGTGGGATGTTCTGGGAATTGGTGGAGATTTTGTGGGACTTTCCTGTGAATTGGTAGGGTTTTGAAATGATTTAGGGAGTTTTGTGGGACTTCTCTGGAATTTTGTGGGTTTTTTTCTGGAATTGTGTGGGATTCTGAGGAGACTTGAAGAATTGTGAGGAATTTGTTTTAGATTTTGTGGGAATTGTTGGAGATTCTGTGGGATTTTACTGGAATTTGGTGGGCCTTTTCAAGGACTTTGTGTGGTTTTGAGGAGACTTGAAGAATTTTGAGGATTTTTTCTTACATTTTGTACAAACCTGTGGAGGTTTTGTCTGATTTTTGTGGGATTTTGTGGGATATTGAGGCGATTTAGGGATCTTGAGGGATTTTTCATGTATTTTGTGGGAATTTGTGGAGATTTGGTGGGATATTTTTCTAGAATTTGGTCGTGTTTTGAGAAGATTTAGGGAATTTTGTGGGATTTTTCCTGGAATTTTGTTGGATACTGGGGAGATTTTGTGGGATGCTTGTGGAACTTGGAGGGACTTTTCTGGAATTTGGTGAGATTCTGTAGAGAACTGACGAATTATCAGGGATTTTTCATGTATTCTGTGGGAATTTGTGGAGATTCGGTGGGATATTTTTCTAGAATTTGGTCATGTTTTGAGAAGATTTAGGGAATTTTGTGGGATTTTTCCTGGAATTTTGTTGGATACTGGGGAGATTTTGTGGGATGTTTGTGGAACTTTGAGGGACTTTTCTGGAATTTGGTGAGATTCTGTAGAGAACTGACGAATTATCAGATATTTTTCATGTATTCTGTGGGAATTTGTGGAGATTTGGTGTGATTTTTGTGGATTTTGGCCGTCTTTTGAGAAGATTTAGGGAATTTTGTGGGATTTTTCCTGGAATTTTGTTGGATACTGGGGAGATTTTGTGGGATGTTTGTGGAACTTTGAGGGACTTTTCTGGAATTTGGTGAGATTCTGTAGAGAACTGAAGAATTATCAGGGATTTTTCATGTATTCTGTGGGTATTTGTGGAGATTTGGTGTGATATTTTTCTAGAATTTGGTCATGTTTTGAGAAGATTTAGGGAATTCTGTAAGATTTTTCTGGAATTTGGTGGGCCTTTTTGAAGGACTTTGTGTGGTTTTGAGGAGACTTGAAGAATTTTGAGGAATTTTTCTTAGATTTTGTGGAAACTTGTGGAGGTTTTGTGGGATTTTTGTGTGATTTTGTGGGATATTGATGCGATTTAGGGATCTTGAGGGATTTTTCATGTATTTTGTGGGAATTTGTAGAGATTTGGTGGGATATTTTTCTAGAATTTGGTCATGTTTTGAGAAGATTTATGGAATTTTGTGGGATTTTTCCTGGAATTTTATTGGATACTGGGGAGATTTTGTGGAATGTTTGTGGAACTTTGAGGGACTCTTCTGGAATTTGGTGAGATTCTGTAGAGAACTGACGAATTATCAGGGAATTTTCATGTATTTTGTGGGAATTTGTGGAGATTTGGTGGGATATTTTTCTAGAATTTGGTCGTGTTTTGAGAAGATTTAGGGAATTTTGTGGGATTTTTCCTGGAATTTTATTGGATACTGGGGAGATTTTGTGGAATGTTTGTGGAACTTTGAGGGACTCTTCTGGAATTTGGTGAGATTCTGTAGAGAACTGACGAATTATCAGGGATTTTTCATGTATTCTGTGGGAATTTGTGGAGATTCGGTGGGATATTTTTCTAGAATTTGGTCGTGTTTTGGGAAGATTTAGGGAATTTTGTGGGATTTTTCCTGGAATTTTGTTGGATACTGGGGAGATTTTGTGGGATGTTTGTGGAACTTTGAGGGACTTTTCTGGAATTTGGTGAGATTCTGTAGAGAACTGACGAATTATCAGGGATTTTTCATGTATTCTGTGGGAATTTGTGGAGATTTGGTGGGATTTTTGTGGATTTTGGCCGTGTTTTGAGAAGATTTAGGGAATTTTGTGTGATTTTTCTGGGATTTTGTTGGGTATTGAGGACATTTTGTGGGATGTTTCTGGAATTTGGTGGGGCTTTTCAAGAATTTTGTGGTATTTTGAAAAGATTTAGGGAATTTTGTGGTGTTTTTTCTTGAATTTTGTGGGAAACTGTGCTGATTTTATGGGGCGTTTCTGGAATTTGGTCGAGTTTTCAGAAGATTTAGGGATTTTTGTGAGATTTTTGTGGGATGTTCTGGGAATTGGTGGAGATTTTTTGGGACATTCCTGTGAATTGGTAGGGTTTTGAAATGATTTAGGGAGTTTTGTGGGACTTCTCTGGAATTTTTTGGGTTTTTTCTGGAATTGTGTGGGATTCTGAGGAGACTTGAAGAATTTTGAGGAATTTGTTTTAGATTTTGTGGGAATTTGTGGAGATTCTGTGGGATTTTTCTGGAATTTGGTGGGCCTTTTCAAGGACTTTGTGTGGTTTTGAGGAGACTTGAAGAATTTTGAGGAAATTTTCTGAGATTTTGTGGAAACTTGTGGAGGTTTTGTGTGATCTTTGTGGGATTTTGTGGGATATTGAGGCGATTTAGGGATCTTGAGGGATTTTTCATGTATTTTGTGGGAATTTGTGGAGATTTGGTGGGATATTTTTCAAGAATTTGGTTGTGTTTTGAGAAGATTTAGGGAATTTGGTGGGATTTTTCCTGGAATTTTATTGGATACTGGGGAGATTTTGTGGGATGTTTGTGGAACTTTGAGGGACTCTTCTGGAATTTGGTGAGATTCTGTAGAGAACTGACGAATTATCAGGGATTTTTCATGTATTCTGTGGGAATTTGTGGAGATTTGGTGGGATTTTTGTGGATTTTGGCCGTGTTTTGAGAAGATTTAGGGAATTTTGTGTGATTTTTCTGGGATTTTGTTGGATACTGTGCTGATTTTATGGGGCGTTTCTGGAATTTCGTCAAGTTTTCAGAAGATTTAGGGAATTTTGTGGGATTTTTCTGGGATTTTGTTGGGTATTGAGGACATTTTGTGGGATGTTTCTGGAATTTGGTGGGGCTTTTCAAGAGTTTTGTGGTATTTTGAAAAGATTTTGGGAATTTTGTGGTGTTTTTTCTTGAATTTTGTGGGAAACTGTGCTGATTTTATGGGGCGTTTCTGGAATTTGTTCGAGTTTTCAGAAGATTTAGGGATTTTTGTGAGATTTTTGTGGGATGTTCTGGGAATTGGTAGAGATTTTGTGGGACTTTCCTGTGAATTGGTAGGGTTTTGAAATGATTTAGGGAGTTTTGTGGGACTTCTCTGGAATTTTGTGGGTTTTTTTCTGGAATTGTGTGGGATTCTGAGGAGACTTGAAGAATTTTGAGGAATTTGTTTTAGATTTTTGAGAATTTGTGTAGATTCTGTGGGATTTTTCTGGAATTTGGTGGTTTTTTTCAAGGACTTTGTGTGGTTTTGAGGAGACTTGAAGAATTTTGAGGAATTTTTCTTAGATTTTGTGGAAACTTGTGGAGGTTTTGTGTGATTTTTGTGGGATTTTGTGGGATATTGAGGCGATTTAGGGATCTTGAGGGATTTTTCATGTATTTTGTGGGAATTTGTGGAGATTTGGTGGGATATTTTTCTAGAATTTGGTCGTGTTTTGTGAAGATTTAGGGAATTTTGTGGGATTTTTCTTGAATTTTGTTGGATATTGAGTAGATTTTGTGGAACTTTGAGGGACTTTTCTGGAATTTGGTGAGATTCTGTAGAGAACTGACGAATTATCAGATATTTTTCATGTATTCTGTGGGAATTTGTGGAGATTTGGTGGGATATTTTTCTAGAATTTGGTCGTGTTTTGGGGCGATTTAGGGAATTTTGTGGGATTTTTCCTGGAATTTTATTGGATACTGGGGAGATTTTGTGGGATGTTTGTGGAACTTTGAGGGACTCTTCTGGAATTTGGTGAGATTCTGTAGAGAACTGACGAATTATCAGGGATTTTTCATGTATTCTGTGGGAATTTGTGGAGATTTGGTGGGATTTTTCTGGAATTTGGTAGAGTTTTGACAAGATTTAGGGAATTCTGCAAGATATTTCTGGAATTTGGTAGGCCTTTTTGAAGGACTTTGTGTGGTTTTGTGGAGACTTGAAGAATTTTGAGGAATTTTTCTTAGATTCTGTGGAAACTTGTGGAGGTTTTGTGGGATTTTTGTGGGATTTTGTGGGATATTGAGGCGATTTAGGGATCTTG
Source organism: Cyanistes caeruleus (assembly GCF_971803275.1). Lineage (NCBI taxonomy): Eukaryota > Metazoa > Chordata > Aves > Passeriformes > Paridae > Cyanistes > Cyanistes caeruleus. Next base: position 87,642,478 of record NC_141702.1, on the reverse strand, counting down.
AGGGATTTTTCATGTATTTTGTGGGAATTTGTGGAGATTTGGTGGGATATTTTTCTAGAATTTGGTCGTGTTTTGAGAAGATTTAGGGAATTTTGTGGGATTTTTCCTGGAATTTTGTTGGATACTGGGGAGATTTTGTGGGATGTTTCTGGAACTTGGAGGGACTTCTCTGGAATTTTGTGAGATTCTGTAGAGAACTGACGAATTATCAGGGATTTTTCATGTATTCTGTGGGAATTTGTGGAGATTTGGTGGGATATTTTTCTAGAATTTGGTCATGTTTTGAGAAGATTTAGGGAATTCTGTAAGATTTTTCTGGAATTTGGTGGGCCTTTTTGAAGGACTTTGTGTGGTTTTGAGGAGACTTGAAGAACTTTGAGGAATTTTTCTTAGATTTTGTGGAAACTTGTGGAGGTTTTGTGGGATTTTTGTGTGATTTTGTGGGATATTGATGCGATTTAGGGATCTTGAGGGATTTTTCATGTATTTTGTGGGATTTTGTGGAGATTTGGTGGGATTTTTGTGGATTTTAGCCGTATTTTGAGAAGATTTAGGGAATTTTGTGGGATTTTTCCTGGAATTTTATTGGATACTGGGGAGATTTTGTGGAATGTTTGTGGAACTTTGAGGGACTCTTCTGGAATTTTGTGAGATTCTGTAGAGAACTGACGAATTATCAGGGATTTTCATGTATTCTGTGGGAATTTGTGGAGATTCGGTGGGATATTTTTCTAGAATTTGGTCATGTTTTGAGAAGATTTAGGGAATTTTGTGGGGTTTTTCCTGGAATTTTGTTGGATACTGGGGAGATTTTGTTCGATGCTTGTGGAACTTTGAGGGACTCTTCTGGAATTTTGTGAGATTCTGTAGAGAACTGACGAATTATCAGGGATTTTTCATGTATTCTGTGGGAATTTGTCGAGATTCGGTGGGATATTTTTCTAGAATTTGGTCATGTTTTGAGAAGATTTAGGGAATTTTGTGGGATTTTTCCTGGAATTTTGTTGGGTATTGAGGACATTTTGTGGGATGTTTCTGGAATTTGGTGGGGCTTTTCAAGAATTTTGTGGTATTTTGAAAAGATTTAGGGAATTTTGTGGTGTTTTTTCTTGAATTTTGAGGGAAACTGTGCTGATTTTATGGAGCGTTTCTGGAATTTGGTCGAGTTTTCAGAAGATTTAGGGATTTTTGTGAGATTTTTGTGGGATGTTCTGGGAATTGGTGGAGATTTTGTGGGACTTTCCTGTGAATTGGTAGGGTTTTGAAATGATTTAGGGAGTTTTGTGGGACTTCTCTGGAATTTTGTGGGTTTTTTTCTGGAATTGTGTGGGATTCTGAGGAGACTTGAAGAATTGTGAGGAATTTGTTTTAGATTTTGTGGGAATTGTTGGAGATTCTGTGGGATTTTACTGGAATTTGGTGGGCCTTTTCAAGGACTTTGTGTGGTTTTGAGGAGACTTGAAGAATTTTGAGGATTTTTTCTTACATTTTGTACAAACCTGTGGAGGTTTTGTCTGATTTTTGTGGGATTTTGTGGGATATTGAGGCGATTTAGGGATCTTGAGGGATTTTTCATGTATTTTGTGGGAATTTGTGGAGATTTGGTGGGATATTTTTCTAGAATTTGGTCGTGTTTTGAGAAGATTTAGGGAATTTTGTGGGATTTTTCCTGGAATTTTGTTGGATACTGGGGAGATTTTGTGGGATGCTTGTGGAACTTGGAGGGACTTTTCTGGAATTTGGTGAGATTCTGTAGAGAACTGACGAATTATCAGGGATTTTTCATGTATTCTGTGGGAATTTGTGGAGATTCGGTGGGATATTTTTCTAGAATTTGGTCATGTTTTGAGAAGATTTAGGGAATTTTGTGGGATTTTTCCTGGAATTTTGTTGGATACTGGGGAGATTTTGTGGGATGTTTGTGGAACTTTGAGGGACTTTTCTGGAATTTGGTGAGATTCTGTAGAGAACTGACGAATTATCAGATATTTTTCATGTATTCTGTGGGAATTTGTGGAGATTTGGTGTGATTTTTGTGGATTTTGGCCGTCTTTTGAGAAGATTTAGGGAATTTTGTGGGATTTTTCCTGGAATTTTGTTGGATACTGGGGAGATTTTGTGGGATGTTTGTGGAACTTTGAGGGACTTTTCTGGAATTTGGTGAGATTCTGTAGAGAACTGAAGAATTATCAGGGATTTTTCATGTATTCTGTGGGTATTTGTGGAGATTTGGTGTGATATTTTTCTAGAATTTGGTCATGTTTTGAGAAGATTTAGGGAATTCTGTAAGATTTTTCTGGAATTTGGTGGGCCTTTTTGAAGGACTTTGTGTGGTTTTGAGGAGACTTGAAGAATTTTGAGGAATTTGTTTGAGATTTTGTGGGAATTTGTGGAGATTCTGTGGGATTTTCCTGGAATTTGGTGGGCCTTTTCAAGGACTTTGTGTGGTTTTGAGGAGACTTGAAGAATTTTGAGGATTTTTTTTTATATTTTGTGGAAACTTGTGGAGGTTTTGTGTGATTTTAGTGGGATTTTGTGGGATATTGAGGCGATTTAGGGATCTTGACGGATTTTTCATGTATTTTGTGGGAATTTGTGGAGATTTGGTGGGATATTTTTCTAGAATTTGGTCATGTTTTGAGAAGATTTAGGGAATTTTGTGGGATTTTTCTGGGATTTTGTTGGATACTGTGCTGATTTTATGGGGCGTTTCTGGAATTTGGTCAAGTTTTCAGAAGATTTAGGGAATTTTGTGTGATTTTTCTGGGATTTTGTTGGGTATTGAGGACGTTTTGTGGGATGTTTCTGGAATTTGGTGGGGCTTTTCAAGAGTTTTGTGGTATTTTGAAAAGATTTAGGGAATTTTGTGGTGTTTTTTCTTGAATTTTTTGGGAAACTGTGCTGATTTTATGGGGCGTTTCTGGAATTTGTTCGAGTTTTCAGAAGATTTAGGGATTTTTGTGAGATTTTTGTGGGATGTTCTGGGAATTGGTAGAGATTTTGTGGGACTTTCCTGTGAATTGGTAGGGTTTTGAAATGATTTAGGGAGTTTTGTGGGACTTCTCTGGAATTTTGTGGGTTTTTTCTGGAATTGTGTGGGATTCTGAGGAGACTTGAAGAATTTTGAGGAATTTGTTTTAGATTTTGTGGGAATTGTTGGAGATTCTGTGGGATTTTACTGGAATTTGGTGGGCCTTTTCAAGGACTTTGTGTGGTTTTGAGGAGACTTGAAGAATTTTGAGGATTTTTTCTTAGATTTTGTACAAACCTGTGGAGGTTTTGTGTGATATTTGTGGGATTTTGTGGGATATTGAGGCGATTTAGGGATCTTGACGGATTTTTCATGTATTTTGTGGGAATTTGTGGAGATTTGGTGGGATATTTTTCTAGAATTTGGTAGAGTTTTGAGAAGATTTAGGGGAATTTTGTGGGATTTTTCCTGGAATTTTGTTGGATACTGGGGAGATTTTGTGGGATGTTTGTGGAACTTTGAGGGACTCTTCTGGAATTTGGTGAGATTCTGTAGAGAACTGACGAATTATCAGGGATTTTTCATGTATTCTGTGGGAATTTGTGGAGATTTGGTGGGATTTTTCTGGAATTTGGTAGAGTTTTGAGAAGATTTAGGGAATTTTGTGGATTTTTCCTGGAATTTTGTTGGATACTGGGGAGATTTTGTGGGATGTTTCTGGAACTTTGAGAGAATTTTCTGGAATTTGGTGAGATTCTGTAGAGAACTGACGAATTATCAGGGATTTTTCATGTATTCTGTGGGAATTTGTGGAGATTCGGTGGGATATTTTTCTAGAATTTGGTCATGTTTTGAGAAGATTTAGGGAATTCTGCAAGATATTTCTGGAATTTGGTAGGCCTTTTTGAAGGACTTTTTGTGGTTTTGAGGAGACTTGAAGAATTTTGAGGATTTTTTCTTAGATTTTGTACAAACCTGTGGAGGTTTTGTGTGATTTTTGTGGGATTTTGTGGGATATTGAGGCGATTTAGAGATCTTGAGGGATTTTTCATGTATTTTGTGGGAATTTGTGGAGATTTGGTGGGATATTTTTCTAGAATTTGGTCGTGTTTTGAGAAGATTTAGGGAATTTTGTGGGATTTTTCCTGGAATTTTATTGGATACTGGGGAGATTTTGTGGGATGTTTGTGGAACTTTGAGAGAATTTTCTGGAATTTGGTGAGATTCTGTAGAGAACTGAAGAATTATCAGGGATTTTTCATGTATTCTGTGGGAATTTGTGGAGATTCGGTGGGATATTTTTCTAGAATTTGGTCATGTTTTGAGAAGATTTAGGGAATTCTGCAAGATATTTCTGGAATTTGGTAGGCCTTTTTGAAGGACTTTTTGTGGTTTTGAGGAGACTTGAAGAATTTTGAGGATTTTTTCTTAGATTTTGTACAAACCTGTGGAGGTTTTGTGTGATTTTTGGGGGATTTTGTGGGATATTGAGGCGATTTAGGGATCTTGAGGGATTTTTCATGTATTTTGTGGGAATTTGTGGAGATTTGGTGGGATATTTTTCTAGAATTTGGTCGTGTTTTGAGAAGATTTAGGGAATTTTGTGGGATTTTTCCTGGAATTTTGTTGGATACTGGGGAGATTTTGTGGGATGCTTGTGGAACTTTGAGGGACTTTTCTGGAATTTGGTGAGATTCTGTAGAGAACTGACGAATTATCAGGGATTTTTCATGTATTCTGTGGGAATTTGTGGAGATTTGGTGGGATTTTTGTGGATTTTGGCCGTGTTTTGAGAAGATTTAGGGAATTTTGTGGGATTTTTCTGGGATTTTGTTGGGTATTGAGGACATTTTGTGGGATGTTTCTGGAATTTGGTAGGGCTTTTCAAGAATTTTGTGGTATTTTGAAAAGATTTAGGGAATTTTGTGGTGTTTTTTCTTGAATTTTGTGGGAAACTGTGCTGATTTTATGGGGCGTTTCTGGAATTTGGTCGAGTTTTCAGAAGATTTAGGGATTTTTGTGAGATTTTTGTGGGATGTTCTGGGAATTGGTGGAGATTTTTTGGGACATTCCTGTGAATTGGTAGGGTTTTGAAATGATTTAGGGAGTTTTGTGGGACTTCTCTGGAATTTTGTGGGTTTTTTCTGGAATTGTGTGGGATTCTGAGGAGACTTGAAGATTTTTGAGGAATTTGTTTTAGATTTTGTGGGAATTTGTGGAGATTCTGTGGGATTTTTCTGGAATTTGGTGGGCCTTTTCAAGGACTTTGTGTGGTTTTGAGGAGACTTGAAGAATTTTGAGGAAATTTTCTTAGATTTTGTGGAAACTTGTGGAGGTTTTGTGTGATCTTTGTGGGATTTTGTAGGATATTGAGGCGATTTAGGGATCTTGAGTGATTTTTCATGTATTTTGTGGGAATTTGTGGAGATTTGGTGGGATATTTTTCTAGAATTTGGTCGTGTTTTGAGAAGATTTAGGGAATTTTGTGGGATTTTTCTTGAATTTTGTTGGATATTGAGGATATTTTGTGGGTGTTTGTGGAACTTTGAGGGACTTTTCTGGAATTTGGTGAGATTCTGTAGAGAACTGACGAATTATCAGGGATTTTTCATGTATTCTGTGGGAATTTGTGGAGATTTGGTGGGATATTTTTCTAGAATTTTGTCGTGTTTTGGGAAGATTTAGGGAATTTTGTGGGATTTTTCCTGGAATTTTATTGGATACTGGGGAGATTTTGTGGAATGTTTGTGGAACTTTGAGGGACTTTTCTGGAATTTGGTGAGATTCTGTAGAGAAGTGACGAATTATCAGGGATTTTTCATGTATTCTGTGGGAATTTGTGGAGATTTGGTGGGATTTTTCTGGAATTTGGTAGAGTTTTGACAAGATTTAGGGAATTCTGCAAGATATTTCTGGAATTTGATAGGCCTTTTCAAGGACTTTGTGTGGTTTTGAGGAGACTTGAAAAATTTTCAGGAATTTTTTTTATATTTTGTGGAAACTTGTGGAGGTTTTGTGTGATTTTTGTGGGATTTTGTGGGATATTGAGGCGATTTAGGGATCTTGAGTGATTTTTCATGTATTTTGTGGGAATTTGTGGAGATTTGGTGGGATATTTTTCTAGAATTTGGTCGTGTTTTGAGAAGATTTAGGGAATTTTGTGGGATTTTTCCTGGAATTTTATTGGATACTGGGGAGATTTTGTGGGATGTTTGTGGAACTTTGAGGGACTCTTCTGGAATTTTGTGAGATTCTGTAGAGAACTGACGAATTATCAGGGATTTTTCATGTATTCTGTGGGAATTTGTGGAGATTTGGTGGGATTTTTGTGGATTTTGGCCGTGTTTTGAGAAGATTTAGGGAATTTTGTGTGATTTTTCTGGGATTTTGTTGGGTATTGAGGACATTTTGTGGGATGTTTCTGGAATTTGGTGGGGCTTTTCAAGAATTTTGTGGTATTTTGAAAAGATTTAGGGAATTTTGTGGTGTTTTTTCTTGAATTTTGAGGGAAACTTTGCTGATTTTATGGAGCGTTTCTGGAATTTGGTCGAGTTTTCAGAAGATTTAGGGATTTTTGTGAGATTTTTGTGGGATGTTCTGGGAATTGGTGGAGATTTTGTGGGACATTCCTGTGAATTGGTAGGGTTTTGAAATGATTTAGGGAGTTTTGTGGGACTTCTCTGGAATTTTGTGGGTTTTTTCTGGAATTGTGTGGGATTCTGAGGAGACTTGAAGAATTTTGAGGAATTTGTTTTAGATTTTGTGGGAATTGTTGGAGATTCTGTGGGATTTTACTGGAATTTGGTGGGCCTTTTCAAGGACTTTGTGTGGTTTTGAGGAGACTTGAAGAATTTTGAGGATTTTTTCTTAGATTTTGTACAAACCTGTGGAGGTTTTGTGTGATCTTTGTGGGATTTTGTGGGATATTGAGGCGATTTAGGGATCTTGAGTGATTTTTCATGTATTTTGTGGGAATTTGTGGAGATTTGGTGGGATATTTTTCTAGAATTTGGTCGTGTTTTGAGAAGATTTAGGGAATTTTGTGGGATTTTTCCTGGAATTTTGTTGGATACTGGGGAGATTTTGTGGGATGCTTGTGGAACTTTGAGGGACTTTTCTGGAATTTGGTGAGATTCTGTAGAGAACTGACGAATTATCAGGGATTTTTCATGTATTCTGTGGGAATTTGTGGAGATTTGGTGGGATTTTTGTGGATTTTGGCCGTGTTTTGAGAAGATTTAGGGAATTTTGTGGGATTTTTCTGGGATTTTGTTGGGTATTGAGGACATTTTGTGGGATGTTTCTGGAATTTGGTAGGGCTTTTCAAGAATTTTGTGGTATTTTGAAAAGATTTAGGGAATTTTGTGGTGTTTTTTCTTGAATTTTGTGGGAAACTGTGCTGATTTTATGGGGCGTTTCTGGAATTTGGTCGAGTTTTCAGAAGATTTAGGGATTTTTGTGAGATTTTTGTGGGATGTTCTGGGAATTGGTGGAGATTTTTTGGGACATTCCTGTGAATTGGTAGGGTTTTGAAATGATTTAGGGAGTTTTGTGGGACTTCTCTGGAATTTTGTGGGTTTTTTCTGGAATTGTGTGGGATTCTGAGGAGACTTGAAGAATTTTGAGGAATTTGTTTTAGATTTTGTGGGAATTTGTGGAGATTCTGTGGGATTTTTCTGGAATTTGGTGGGCCTTTTCAAGGACTTTGTGTGGTTTTGAGGAGACTTGAAGAATTTTGAGGAAATTTTCTTAGATTTTGTGGAAACTTGTGGAGGTTTTGTGTGATCTTTGTTGGATTTTGTAGGATATTGAGGCGATTTAGGGATCTTGAGGGATTTTTCATGTATTTTGTGGGAATTTGTGGAGATTTGGTGGGATATTTTTCTAGAATTTGGTCGTGTTTTGAGAAGATTTAGGGAATTTTGTGGGATTTTTCCTGGAATTTTATTGGATACTGGGGAGATTTTGTGGGATGTTTGTGGAACTTTGAGGGACTTTTCTGGAATTTGGTGAGATTCTGTAGAGAACTGACGAATTATCAGGGATTTTTCATGTATTCTGTGGGAATTTGTGGAGATTTGGTGGGATATTTTTCTAGAATTTGGTCGTGTTTTGGGAAGATTTAGGGAATTTTGTGGGATTTTTCCTGGAATTTTATTGGATACTGGGGAGATTTTGTGGAATGTTTGTGGAACTTTGACGGACTTCTCTGGAATTTGGTGAGATTCTGTAGAGAAGTGACGAATTATCAGGGATTTTTCATGTATTCTGTGGGAATTTGTGGAGATTTGGTGGGATTTTTCTGGAATTTGGTAGAGTTTTGACAAGATTTAGGGAATTCTGCAAGATATTTCTGGAATTTGATAGGCCTTTTCAAGGACTTTTTGTGGTTTTGAGGAGACTTGAAAAATTTTCAGGAATTTTTTTTATATTTTGTGGAAACTTGTGGAGGTTTTGTGTGATTTTTGTGGGATTTTGTGGGATATTGAGGCGATTTAGGGATCTTGAGTGATTTTTCATGTATTTTGTGGGAATTTGTGGAGATTTGGTGGGATATTTTTCTAGAATTTGGTCGTGTTTTGAGAAGATTTAGGGAATTTTGTGGGATTTTTCCTGGAATTTTATTGGATACTGGGGAGATTTTGTGGGATGTTTGTGGAACTTTGAGGGACTCTTCTGGAATTTGGTGAGATTCTGTAGAGAACTGACGAATTATCAGGGATTTTTCATGTATTCTGTGGGAATTTGTGGAGATTTGGTGGGATTTTTGTGGATTTTGGCCGTGTTTTGAGAAGATTTAGGGAATTTTGTGTGATTTTTCTGGGATTTTGTTGGGTATTGAGGACATTTTGTGGGATGTTTCTGGAATTTGGTGGGGCTTTTCAAGAATTTTGTGGTATTTTGAAAAGATTTAGGGAATTTTGTGGTGTTTTTTCTTGAATTTTGTGGGAAACTTTGCTGATTTTATGGAGCGTTTCTGGAATTTGGTCGAGTTTTCAGAAGATTTAGGGATTTTTGTGAGATTTTTGTGGGATGTTCTGGGAATTGGTGGAGATTTTGTGGGACATTCCTGTGAATTGGTAGGGTTTTGAAATGATTTAGGGAGTTTTGTGGGACTTCTCTGGAATTTTGTGGGTTTTTTCTGGAATTGTGTGGGATTCTGAGGAGACTTGAAGAATTTTGAGGAATTTGTTTTAGATTTTGTGGGAATTGTTGGAGATTCTGTGGGATTTTACTGGAATTTGGTGGGCCTTTTCAAGGACTTTGTGTGGTTTTGAGGAGACTTGAAGAATTTTGAGGATTTTTTCTTAGATTTTGTACAAACCTGTGGAGGTTTTGTGTGATCTTTGTGGGATTTTGTGGGATATTGAGGCGATTTAGGGATCTTGACGGATTTTTCATGTATTTTGTGGGAATTTGTGGAGATTTGGTGGGATATTTTTCTAGAATTTGGTCGTGTTTTGTGAAGATTTAGGGAATTTTGTGGGATTTTTCTTGAATTTTGTTGGATATTGAGTAGATTTTGTAGAACTTTGAAGGACTTTTCTGGAATTTGGTGAGATTCTGTAGAGAACTGAAGAATTATCAGGGATTTTTCATGTATTCTGTGGGAATTTGTGGAGATTTGGTGGGATTTTTCTGGAATTTGGTAGAGTTTTGAGAAGATTTAGGGAATTTTGTGGATTTTTCCTGGAATTTTGTTGGATATTGAGGAGATTTTGTGGGGTGTTTGTGGAACTTTGAGGGACTTTTCTGGAATTTGGTGAGATTTTGTAGAGAACTGAAGAATTATCAGGGATTTTTCATGTATTCTGTGGGAATTTGTGGAGATTTGGTGTGATATTTTTCTAGAATTTGGTCATGTTTTGAGAAGATTTAGGGAATTCTGTAAGATTTTTCTGGAATTTGGTGGGCCTTCTTGAAGGACTTTGTGTGGTTTTGAGGAGACTCTAAGAATTTTGAGGAATTTTTCTTAGATTCTGTGGAAACTTGTGGAGGTTTTGTGGGATTTTTGTGGGATTTTGTGGGATATTGAGGCGATTTAGGGATCTTGAGGGATTTTTCATGTCTTTTGTGGGAATTTGTGGAGATTTGGTGGGATATTTTTCTAGAATTTGGTCATGTTTTGAGAAGATTTAGGGAATTTTGTGGGATTTTTCCTGGAATTTTGTTGGATACTGGGGAGATTTTGTGGGATGCTTCTGGAACTTTGAGGGACTCTTCTGGAATTTGGTGAGATTCTGTAGAGAACTGACGAATTATCAGGGATTTTTCATGTATTCTGTGGGAGTTTGTGGAGATTCGGTGGGATATTTTTCTAGAATTTTGTCATGTTTTGAGAAGATTGATGGAATTTTGTGGGATTTTTCCTGGAATTTTGTTGGATACTGGGGAGATTTTGTGGGATGTTTGTGGAACTTGGAGGGACTCTTCTGGAATTTTGTGAGATTCTGTAGAGAACTGACGAATTATCAGGGATTTTTCATGTATTCTGTGGGAATTTGTGGAGATTTGGTGGGATTTTTCTGGAATTTGGTAGAGTTTTGAGAAGATTTAGGGAATTTTGTGGGATTTTTCTGGGATTTTGTTGGGTATTGAGGACATTTTGTGGGATGTTTCTGGAATTTGGTGGGGCTTTTCAAGAATTTTGTGGTATTTTGAAAAGATTTAGGGAATTTTGTGGTGTTTTTTCTTGAATTTTGAGGGAAACTGTGCTGATTTTATGGAGCGTTTCTGGAATTTGGTCGAGTTTTCAGAAGATTTAGGGATTTTTGTGAGATTTTTGTGGGATGTTCTGGGAATTGGTGGAGATTTTGTGGGACATTCCTGTGAATTGGTAGGGTTTTGAAATGATTTAGGGAGTTTTGTGGGACTTCTCTGGAATTTTGTGGGTTTTTTCTGGAATTGTGTGGGATTCTGAGGAGACTTGAAGAATTTTGAGGAATTTGTTTTAGATTTTGTGGGAATTGTTGGAGATTCTGTGGGATTTTACTGGAATTTGGTGGGCCTTTTCAAGGACTTTGTGTGGTTTTGAGGAGACTTGAAGAATTTTGAGGATTTTTTCTTAGATTTTGTACAAACCTGTGGAGGTTTTGTGTGATATTTGTGGGATTTTGTGGGATATTGAGGCGATTTAGGGATCTTGACGGATTTTTCATGTATTTTGTGGGAATTTGTGGAGATTTGGTGGGATATTTTTCTAGAATTTGGTAGAGTTTTGAGAAGATTTAGGGGAATTTTGTGGGATTTTTCCTGGAATTTTGTTGGATACTGGGGAGATTTTGTGGGATGCTTGTGGAACTTGGAGGGACTTTTCTGGAATTTGGTGAGATTCTGTAGAGAACTGACGAATTATCAGGGATTTTTCATGTATTCTGTGGGAATTTGTGGAGATTTGGTGGGATTTTTGTGGATTTTGGCCGTGTTTTGGGAAGATTTAGGGAATTTTGTGTGATTTTTCTGGGATTTTGTTGGATACTGTGCTGATTTTATGGGGCGTTTCTGGAATTTCGTCAAGTTTTCAGAAGATTTAGGGAATTTTGTGGGATTTTTCTGGGATTTTGTTGGGTATTGAGGACATTTTGTGGGATGTTTCTGGAATTTGGTGGGGCTTTTCAAGAATTTTGTGGTATTTTGAAAAGATTTTGGGAATTTTGTGGTGTTTTTTCTTGAATTTTTTGGGAAACTGTGCTGATTTTATGGGGCGTTTCTGGAATTTGTTCGAGTTTTCAGAAGATTTAGGGATTTTTGTGAGATTTTTGTGGGATGTTCTGGAAATTGGTGGAGATTTTGTGGGACATTCCTGTGAATTGGTAGGGTTTTGAAATGATTTAGGGAGTTTTGTGGGACTTCTCTGGAATTTTGTGGGTTTTTTTCTGGAATTGTGTGGGATTCTGAGGAGACTTGAAGAATTTTGAGGAATTTGTTTTAGATTTTGTGGGAATTTGTGTAGATTCTGTGGGATTTTTCTGGAATTTGGTGGTTTTTTTCAAGGACTTTGTGTGGTTTTGAGGAGACTTGAAGAATTTTGAGGATTTTTTCTTAGATTTTGTACAAACCTGTGGAGGTTTTGTGTGATTTTTGTGGGATTTTGTGGGATATTGAGGCGATTTAGGGATCTTGAGGGATTTTTCATGTATTTTGTGGGAATTTGTGGAGATTTGGTGGGATATTTTTCTAGAATTTGGTCGTGTTTTGTGAAGATTTAGGGAATTTTGTGGGATTTTTCTTGAATTTTGTTGGATATTGAGTAGATTTTGTAGAACTTTGAAGGACTTTTCTGGAATTTGGTGAGATTCTGTAGAGAACTGAAGAATTATCAGGGATTTTTCATGTATTCTGTGGGAATTTGTGGAGATTTGGTGGGATTTTTCTGGAATTTGATAGAGTTTTGAGAAGATTTAGGGAATTTTGTGGATTTTTCCTGGAATTTTGTTGGATATTGAGGAGATTTTGTGGGGTGTTTGTGGAACTTTGAGGGACTTTTCTGGAATTTGGTGAGATTTTGTAGAGAACTGAAGAATTATCAGGGATTTTTCATGTATTCTGTGGGAATTTGTGGAGATTTGGTGTGATATTTTTCTAGAATTTGGTCATGTTTTGAGAAGATTTAGGGAATTCTGTAAGATTTTTCTGGAATTTGGTGGGCCTTCTTGAAGGACTTTGTGTGGTTTTGAGGAGACTTGAAGAATTTTGAGGAATTTGTTTTAGATTTTGTGGGAATTTGTGTAGATTCTGTGAGATTTTACTGGAATTTGGTGGGCCTTTTCAAGGACTTTGTGTGGTTTTGAGGAGACTTGAAATATTTTGAGGATTTTTTCTTAGATTTTGTACAAACCTGTGGAGGTTTTGTGTGATTTTTGTGGGATTTTGTGGGATATTGAGGCGATTTAGGGATCTTGAGTGATTTTTCATGTATTTTGTGGGAATTTGTGGAGATTTGGTGGGATATTTTTCTAGAATTTGGTCATGTTTTGAGAAGATTTAGGGAATTTTGTGGGATTTTTCTGGGATTTTGTTGGATACTGTGCTGATTTTATGGGGCGTTTCTGGAATTTGGTCAAGTTTTCAGAAGATTTAGGGAATTTTGTGTGATTTTTCTGGGATTTTGTTGGGTATTGAGGACGTTTTGTGGGATGTTTCTGGAATTTGGTGGGGCTTTTCAAGAGTTTTGTGGTATTTTGAAAAGATTTAGGGAATTTTGTGGTGTTTTTTCTTGAATTTTTTGGGAAACTGTGCTGATTTTATGGGGCGTTTCTGGAATTTGTTCGAGTTTTCAGAAGATTTAGGGATTTTTGTGAGATTTTTGTGGGATGTTCTGGGAATTGGTAGAGATTTTGTGGGACTTTCCTGTGAATTGGTAGGGTTTTGAAATGATTTAGGGAGTTTTGTGGGACTTCTCTGGAATTTTGTGGGTTTTTTCTGGAATTGTGTGGGATTCTGAGGAGACTTGAAGAATTTTGAGGAATTTGTTTTAGATTTTGTGGGAATTGTTGGAGATTCTGTGGGATTTTACTGGAATTTGGTGGGCCTTTTCAAGGACTTTGTGTGGTTTTGAGGAGACTTGAAGAATTTTGAGGATTTTTTCTTAGATTTTGTACAAACCTGTGGAGGTTTTGTGTGATATTTGTGGGATTTTGTGGGATATTGAGGCGATTTAGGGATCTTGACGGATTTTTCATGTATTTTGTGGGAATTTGTGGAGATTTGGTGGGATATTTTTCTAGAATTTGGTAGAGTTTTGAGAAGATTTAGGGGAATTTTGTGGGATTTTTCCTGGAATTTTGTTGGATACTGGGGAGATTTTGTGGGATGTTTGTGGAACTTTGAGGGACTCTTCTGGAATTTGGTGAGATTCTGTAGAGAACTGACGAATTATCAGGGATTTTTCATGTATTCTGTGGGAATTTGTGGAGATTTGGTGGGATTTTTCTGGAATTTGGTAGAGTTTTGAGAAGATTTAGGGAATTTTGTGGATTTTTCCTGGAATTTTGTTGGATACTGGGGAGATTTTGTGGGATGTTTCTGGAACTTTGAGAGAATTTTCTGGAATTTGGTGAGATTCTGTAGAGAACTGACGAATTATCAGGGATTTTTCATGTATTCTGTGGGAATTTGTGGAGATTCGGTGGGATATTTTTCTAGAATTTGGTCATGTTTTGAGAAGATTTAGGGAATTCTGCAAGATATTTCTGGAATTTGGTAGGCCTTTTTGAAGGACTTTTTGTGGTTTTGAGGAGACTTGAAGAATTTTGAGGATTTTTTCTTAGATTTTGTACAAACCTGTGGAGGTTTTGTGTGATTTTTGTGGGATTTTGTGGGATATTGAGGCGATTTAGAGATCTTGAGGGATTTTTCATGTATTTTGTGGGAATTTGTGGAGATTTGGTGGGATATTTTTCTAGAATTTGGTCGTGTTTTGAGAAGATTTAGGGAATTTTGTGGGATTTTTCCTGGAATTTTATTGGATACTGGGGAGATTTTGTGGGATGTTTGTGGAACTTTGAGAGAATTTTCTGGAATTTGGTGAGATTCTGTAGAGAACTGAAGAATTATCAGGGATTTTTCATGTATTCTGTGGGAATTTGTGGAGATTCGGTGGGATATTTTTCTAGAATTTGGTCATGTTTTGAGAAGATTTAGGGAATTCTGCAAGATATTTCTGGAATTTGGTAGGCCTTTTTGAAGGACTTTTTGTGGTTTTGAGGAGACTTGAAGAATTTTGAGGATTTTTTCTTAGATTTTGTACAAACCTGTGGAGGTTTTGTGTGATTTTTGGGGGATTTTGTGGGATATTGAGGCGATTTAGGGATCTTGAGGGATTTTTCATGTATTTTGTGGGAATTTGTGGAGATTTGGTGGGATATTTTTCTAGAATTTGGTCGTGTTTTGAGAAGATTTAGGGAATTTTGTGGGATTTTTCCTGGAATTTTGTTGGATACTGGGGAGATTTTGTGGGATGCTTGTGGAACTTTGAGGGACTTTTCTGGAATTTGGTGAGATTCTGTAGAGAACTGACGAATTATCAGGGATTTTTCATGTATTCTGTGGGAATTTGTGGAGATTTGGTGGGATTTTTGTGGATTTTGGCCGTGTTTTGAGAAGATTTAGGGAATTTTGTGGGATTTTTCTGGGATTTTGTTGGGTATTGAGGACATTTTGTGGGATGTTTCTGGAATTTGGTAGGGCTTTTCAAGAATTTTGTGGTATTTTGAAAAGATTTAGGGAATTTTGTGGTGTTTTTTCTTGAATTTTGTGGGAAACTGTGCTGATTTTATGGGGCGTTTCTGGAATTTGGTCGAGTTTTCAGAAGATTTAGGGATTTTTGTGAGATTTTTGTGGGATGTTCTGGGAATTGGTGGAGATTTTTTGGGACATTCCTGTGAATTGGTAGGGTTTTGAAATGATTTAGGGAGTTTTGTGGGACTTCTCTGGAATTTTGTGGGTTTTTTCTGGAATTGTGTGGGATTCTGAGGAGACTTGAAGATTTTTGAGGAATTTGTTTTAGATTTTGTGGGAATTTGTGGAGATTCTGTGGGATTTTTCTGGAATTTGGTGGGCCTTTTCAAGGACTTTGTGTGGTTTTGAGGAGACTTGAAGAATTTTGAGGAAATTTTCTTAGATTTTGTGGAAACTTGTGGAGGTTTTGTGTGATCTTTGTGGGATTTTGTAGGATATTGAGGCGATTTAGGGATCTTGAGTGATTTTTCATGTATTTTGTGGGAATTTGTGGAGATTTGGTGGGATATTTTTCTAGAATTTGGTCGTGTTTTGAGAAGATTTAGGGAATTTTGTGGGATTTTTCTTGAATTTTGTTGGATATTGAGGATATTTTGTGGGTGTTTGTGGAACTTTGAGGGACTTTTCTGGAATTTGGTGAGATTCTGTAGAGAACTGACGAATTATCAGGGATTTTTCATGTATTCTGTGGGAATTTGTGGAGATTTGGTGGGATATTTTTCTAGAATTTTGTCGTGTTTTGGGAAGATTTAGGGAATTTTGTGGGATTTTTCCTGGAATTTTATTGGATACTGGGGAGATTTTGTGGAATGTTTGTGGAACTTTGAGGGACTTTTCTGGAATTTGGTGAGATTCTGTAGAGAAGTGACGAATTATCAGGGATTTTTCATGTATTCTGTGGGAATTTGTGGAGATTTGGTGGGATTTTTCTGGAATTTGGTAGAGTTTTGACAAGATTTAGGGAATTCTGCAAGATATTTCTGGAATTTGATAGGCCTTTTCAAGGACTTTGTGTGGTTTTGAGGAGACTTGAAAAATTTTCAGGAATTTTTTTTATATTTTGTGGAAACTTGTGGAGGTTTTGTGTGATTTTTGTGGGATTTTGTGGGATATTGAGGCGATTTAGGGATCTTGAGTGATTTTTCATGTATTTTGTGGGAATTTGTGGAGATTTGGTGGGATATTTTTCTAGAATTTGGTCGTGTTTTGAGAAGATTTAGGGAATTTTGTGGGATTTTTCCTGGAATTTTATTGGATACTGGGGAGATTTTGTGGGATGTTTGTGGAACTTTGAGGGACTCTTCTGGAATTTTGTGAGATTCTGTAGAGAACTGACGAATTATCAGGGATTTTTCATGTATTCTGTGGGAATTTGTGGAGATTTGGTGGGATTTTTGTGGATTTTGGCCGTGTTTTGAGAAGATTTAGGGAATTTTGTGTGATTTTTCTGGGATTTTGTTGGGTATTGAGGACATTTTGTGGGATGTTTCTGGAATTTGGTGGGGCTTTTCAAGAATTTTGTGGTATTTTGAAAAGATTTAGGGAATTTTGTGGTGTTTTTTCTTGAATTTTGAGGGAAACTTTGCTGATTTTATGGAGCGTTTCTGGAATTTGGTCGAGTTTTCAGAAGATTTAGGGATTTTTGTGAGATTTTTGTGGGATGTTCTGGGAATTGGTGGAGATTTTGTGGGACATTCCTGTGAATTGGTAGGGTTTTGAAATGATTTAGGGAGTTTTGTGGGACTTCTCTGGAATTTTGTGGGTTTTTTCTGGAATTGTGTGGGATTCTGAGGAGACTTGAAGAATTTTGAGGAATTTGTTTTAGATTTTGTGGGAATTGTTGGAGATTCTGTGGGATTTTACTGGAATTTGGTGGGCCTTTTCAAGGACTTTGTGTGGTTTTGAGGAGACTTGAAGAATTTTGAGGATTTTTTCTTAGATTTTGTACAAACCTGTGGAGGTTTTGTGTGATCTTTGTGGGATTTTGTGGGATATTGAGGCGATTTAGGGATCTTGAGTGATTTTTCATGTATTTTGTGGGAATTTGTGGAGATTTGGTGGGATATTTTTCTAGAATTTGGTCGTGTTTTGAGAAGATTTAGGGAATTTTGTGGGATTTTTCCTGGAATTTTGTTGGATACTGGGGAGATTTTGTGGGATGCTTGTGGAACTTTGAGGGACTTTTCTGGAATTTGGTGAGATTCTGTAGAGAACTGACGAATTATCAGGGATTTTTCATGTATTCTGTGGGAATTTGTGGAGATTTGGTGGGATTTTTGTGGATTTTGGCCGTGTTTTGAGAAGATTTAGGGAATTTTGTGGGATTTTTCTGGGATTTTGTTGGGTATTGAGGACATTTTGTGGGATGTTTCTGGAATTTGGTAGGGCTTTTCAAGAATTTTGTGGTATTTTGAAAAGATTTAGGGAATTTTGTGGTGTTTTTTCTTGAATTTTGTGGGAAACTGTGCTGATTTTATGGGGCGTTTCTGGAATTTGGTCGAGTTTTCAGAAGATTTAGGGATTTTTGTGAGATTTTTGTGGGATGTTCTGGGAATTGGTGGAGATTTTTTGGGACATTCCTGTGAATTGGTAGGGTTTTGAAATGATTTAGGGAGTTTTGTGGGACTTCTCTGGAATTTTGTGGGTTTTTTCTGGAATTGTGTGGGATTCTGAGGAGACTTGAAGAATTTTGAGGAATTTGTTTTAGATTTTGTGGGAATTTGTGGAGATTCTGTGGGATTTTTCTGGAATTTGGTGGGCCTTTTCAAGGACTTTGTGTGGTTTTGAGGAGACTTGAAGAATTTTGAGGAAATTTTCTTAGATTTTGTGGAAACTTGTGGAGGTTTTGTGTGATCTTTGTTGGATTTTGTAGGATATTGAGGCGATTTAGGGATCTTGAGGGATTTTTCATGTATTTTGTGGGAATTTGTGGAGATTTGGTGGGATATTTTTCTAGAATTTGGTCGTGTTTTGAGAAGATTTAGGGAATTTTGTGGGATTTTTCCTGGAATTTTATTGGATACTGGGGAGATTTTGTGGGATGTTTGTGGAACTTTGAGGGACTTTTCTGGAATTTGGTGAGATTCTGTAGAGAACTGACGAATTATCAGGGATTTTTCATGTATTCTGTGGGAATTTGTGGAGATTTGGTGGGATATTTTTCTAGAATTTGGTCGTGTTTTGGGAAGATTTAGGGAATTTTGTGGGATTTTTCCTGGAATTTTATTGGATACTGGGGAGATTTTGTGGAATGTTTGTGGAACTTTGACGGACTTCTCTGGAATTTGGTGAGATTCTGTAGAGAAGTGACGAATTATCAGGGATTTTTCATGTATTCTGTGGGAATTTGTGGAGATTTGGTGGGATTTTTCTGGAATTTGGTAGAGTTTTGACAAGATTTAGGGAATTCTGCAAGATATTTCTGGAATTTGATAGGCCTTTTCAAGGACTTTTTGTGGTTTTGAGGAGACTTGAAAAATTTTCAGGAATTTTTTTTATATTTTGTGGAAACTTGTGGAGGTTTTGTGTGATTTTTGTGGGATTTTGTGGGATATTGAGGCGATTTAGGGATCTTGAGTGATTTTTCATGTATTTTGTGGGAATTTGTGGAGATTTGGTGGGATATTTTTCTAGAATTTGGTCGTGTTTTGAGAAGATTTAGGGAATTTTGTGGGATTTTTCCTGGAATTTTATTGGATACTGGGGAGATTTTGTGGGATGTTTGTGGAACTTTGAGGGACTCTTCTGGAATTTGGTGAGATTCTGTAGAGAACTGACGAATTATCAGGGATTTTTCATGTATTCTGTGGGAATTTGTGGAGATTTGGTGGGATTTTTGTGGATTTTGGCCGTGTTTTGAGAAGATTTAGGGAATTTTGTGTGATTTTTCTGGGATTTTGTTGGGTATTGAGGACATTTTGTGGGATGTTTCTGGAATTTGGTGGGGCTTTTCAAGAATTTTGTGGTATTTTGAAAAGATTTAGGGAATTTTGTGGTGTTTTTTCTTGAATTTTGTGGGAAACTTTGCTGATTTTATGGAGCGTTTCTGGAATTTGGTCGAGTTTTCAGAAGATTTAGGGATTTTTGTGAGATTTTTGTGGGATGTTCTGGGAATTGGTGGAGATTTTGTGGGACATTCCTGTGAATTGGTAGGGTTTTGAAATGATTTAGGGAGTTTTGTGGGACTTCTCTGGAATTTTGTGGGTTTTTTCTGGAATTGTGTGGGATTCTGAGGAGACTTGAAGAATTTTGAGGAATTTGTTTTAGATTTTGTGGGAATTGTTGGAGATTCTGTGGGATTTTACTGGAATTTGGTGGGCCTTTTCAAGGACTTTGTGTGGTTTTGAGGAGACTTGAAGAATTTTGAGGATTTTTTCTTAGATTTTGTACAAACCTGTGGAGGTTTTGTGTGATCTTTGTGGGATTTTGTGGGATATTGAGGCGATTTAGGGATCTTGACGGATTTTTCATGTATTTTGTGGGAATTTGTGGAGATTTGGTGGGATATTTTTCTAGAATTTGGTCGTGTTTTGTGAAGATTTAGGGAATTTTGTGGGATTTTTCTTGAATTTTGTTGGATATTGAGTAGATTTTGTAGAACTTTGAAGGACTTTTCTGGAATTTGGTGAGATTCTGTAGAGAACTGAAGAATTATCAGGGATTTTTCATGTATTCTGTGGGAATTTGTGGAGATTTGGTGGGATTTTTCTGGAATTTGGTAGAGTTTTGAGAAGATTTAGGGAATTTTGTGGATTTTTCCTGGAATTTTGTTGGATATTGAGGAGATTTTGTGGGGTGTTTGTGGAACTTTGAGGGACTTTTCTGGAATTTGGTGAGATTTTGTAGAGAACTGAAGAATTATCAGGGATTTTTCATGTATTCTGTGGGAATTTGTGGAGATTTGGTGTGATATTTTTCTAGAATTTGGTCATGTTTTGAGAAGATTTAGGGAATTCTGTAAGATTTTTCTGGAATTTGGTGGGCCTTCTTGAAGGACTTTGTGTGGTTTTGAGGAGACTCTAAGAATTTTGAGGAATTTTTCTTAGATTCTGTGGAAACTTGTGGAGGTTTTGTGGGATTTTTGTGGGATTTTGTGGGATATTGAGGCGATTTAGGGATCTTGAGGGATTTTTCATGTCTTTTGTGGGAATTTGTGGAGATTTGGTGGGATATTTTTCTAGAATTTGGTCATGTTTTGAGAAGATTTAGGGAATTTTGTGGGATTTTTCCTGGAATTTTGTTGGATACTGGGGAGATTTTGTGGGATGCTTCTGGAACTTTGAGGGACTCTTCTGGAATTTGGTGAGATTCTGTAGAGAACTGACGAATTATCAGGGATTTTTCATGTATTCTGTGGGAGTTTGTGGAGATTCGGTGGGATATTTTTCTAGAATTTTGTCATGTTTTGAGAAGATTGATGGAATTTTGTGGGATTTTTCCTGGAATTTTGTTGGATACTGGGGAGATTTTGTGGGATGTTTGTGGAACTTGGAGGGACTCTTCTGGAATTTTGTGAGATTCTGTAGAGAACTGACGAATTATCAGGGATTTTTCATGTATTCTGTGGGAATTTGTGGAGATTTGGTGGGATTTTTCTGGAATTTGGTAGAGTTTTGAGAAGATTTAGGGAATTTTGTGGGATTTTTCTGGGATTTTGTTGGGTATTGAGGACATTTTGTGGGATGTTTCTGGAATTTGGTGGGGCTTTTCAAGAATTTTGTGGTATTTTGAAAAGATTTAGGGAATTTTGTGGTGTTTTTTCTTGAATTTTGAGGGAAACTGTGCTGATTTTATGGAGCGTTTCTGGAATTTGGTCGAGTTTTCAGAAGATTTAGGGATTTTTGTGAGATTTTTGTGGGATGTTCTGGGAATTGGTGGAGATTTTGTGGGACATTCCTGTGAATTGGTAGGGTTTTGAAATGATTTAGGGAGTTTTGTGGGACTTCTCTGGAATTTTGTGGGTTTTTTCTGGAATTGTGTGGGATTCTGAGGAGACTTGAAGAATTTTGAGGAATTTGTTTTAGATTTTGTGGGAATTGTTGGAGATTCTGTGGGATTTTACTGGAATTTGGTGGGCCTTTTCAAGGACTTTGTGTGGTTTTGAGGAGACTTGAAGAATTTTGAGGATTTTTTCTTAGATTTTGTACAAACCTGTGGAGGTTTTGTGTGATATTTGTGGGATTTTGTGGGATATTGAGGCGATTTAGGGATCTTGACGGATTTTTCATGTATTTTGTGGGAATTTGTGGAGATTTGGTGGGATATTTTTCTAGAATTTGGTAGAGTTTTGAGAAGATTTAGGGGAATTTTGTGGGATTTTTCCTGGAATTTTGTTGGATACTGGGGAGATTTTGTGGGATGCTTGTGGAACTTGGAGGGACTTTTCTGGAATTTGGTGAGATTCTGTAGAGAACTGACGAATTATCAGGGATTTTTCATGTATTCTGTGGGAATTTGTGGAGATTTGGTGGGATTTTTGTGGATTTTGGCCGTGTTTTGGGAAGATTTAGGGAATTTTGTGTGATTTTTCTGGGATTTTGTTGGATACTGTGCTGATTTTATGGGGCGTTTCTGGAATTTCGTCAAGTTTTCAGAAGATTTAGGGAATTTTGTGGGATTTTTCTGGGATTTTGTTGGGTATTGAGGACATTTTGTGGGATGTTTCTGGAATTTGGTGGGGCTTTTCAAGAATTTTGTGGTATTTTGAAAAGATTTTGGGAATTTTGTGGTGTTTTTTCTTGAATTTTTTGGGAAACTGTGCTGATTTTATGGGGCGTTTCTGGAATTTGTTCGAGTTTTCAGAAGATTTAGGGATTTTTGTGAGATTTTTGTGGGATGTTCTGGGAATTGGTGGAGATTTTGTGGGACATTCCTGTGAATTGGTAGGGTTTTGAAATGATTTAGGGAGTTTTGTGGGACTTCTCTGGAATTTTGTGGGTTTTTTTCTGGAATTGTGTGGGATTCTGAGGAGACTTGAAGAATTTTGAGGAATTTGTTTTAGATTTTGTGGGAATTTGTGTAGATTCTGTGGGATTTTTCTGGAATTTGGTGGTTTTTTTCAAGGACTTTGTGTGGTTTTGAGGAGACTTGAAGAATTTTGAGGATTTTTTCTTAGATTTTGTACAAACCTGTGGAGGTTTTGTGTGATTTTTGTGGGATTTTGTGGGATATTGAGGCGATTTAGGGATCTTGAGGGATTTTTCATGTATTTTGTGGGAATTTGTGGAGATTTGGTGGGATATTTTTCTAGAATTTGGTCGTGTTTTGTGAAGATTTAGGGAATTTTGTGGGATTTTTCTTGAATTTTGTTGGATATTGAGTAGATTTTGTAGAACTTTGAAGGACTTTTCTGGAATTTGGTGAGATTCTGTAGAGAACTGAAGAATTATCAGGGATTTTTCATGTATTCTGTGGGAATTTGTGGAGATTTGGTGGGATTTTTCTGGAATTTGATAGAGTTTTGAGAAGATTTAGGGAATTTTGTGGATTTTTCCTGGAATTTTGTTGGATATTGAGGAGATTTTGTGGGGTGTTTGTGGAACTTTGAGGGACTTTTCTGGAATTTGGTGAGATTTTGTAGAGAACTGAAGAATTATCAGGGATTTTTCATGTATTCTGTGGGAATTTGTGGAGATTTGGTGTGATATTTTTCTAGAATTTGGTCATGTTTTGAGAAGATTTAGGGAATTCTGTAAGATTTTTCTGGAATTTGGTGGGCCTTCTTGAAGGACTTTGTGTGGTTTTGAGGAGACTTGAAGAATTTTGAGGAATTTGTTTTAGATTTTGTGGGAATTTGTGTAGATTCTGTGAGATTTTACTGGAATTTGGTGGGCCTTTTCAAGGACTTTGTGTGGTTTTGAGGAGACTTGAAATATTTTGAGGATTTTTTCTTAGATTTTGTACAAACCTGTGGAGGTTTTGTGTGATTTTTGTGGGATTTTGTGGGATATTGAGGCGATTTAGGGATCTTGAGTGATTTTTCATGTATTTTGTGGGAATTTGTGGAGATTTGGTGGGATATTTTTCTAGAATTTGGTAGAGTTTTGAGAAGATTTAGGGGAATTTTGTGGGATTTTTCCTGGAATTTTGTTGGATACTGGGGAGATTTTGTGGGATGCTTGTGGAACTTGGAGGGACTTTTCTGGAATTTGGTGAGATTTTGTAGAGAACTGAAGAATTATCAGGGATTTTTCATGTATTCTGTGGGAATTTGTGGAGATTTGGTGTGATATTTTTCTAGAATTTGGTCATGTTTTGAGAAGATTTAGGGAATTCTGTAAGATTTTTCTGGAATTTGGTGGGCCTTCTTGAAGGACTTTGTGTGGTTTTGAGGAGACTCTAAGAATTTTGAGGAATTTTTCTTAGATTCTGTGGAAACTTGTGGAGGTTTTGTGGGATTTTTGTGGGATTTTGTGGGATATTGAGGCGATTTAGGGATCTTGAGGGATTTTTCATGTCTTTTGTGGGAATTTGTGGAGATTTGGTGGGATATTTTTCTAGAATTTGGTCGTGTTTTGAGAAGATTTAGGGAATTTTGTGGGATTTTTCCTGGAATTTTGTTGGATACTGGGGAGATTTTGTGGGATGCTTCTGGAACTTTGAGGGACTCTTCTGGAATTTTGTGAGATTCTGTAGAGAACTGACGAATTATCAGGGATTTTTCATGTATTCTGTGGGAATTTGTGGAGATTCGGTGGGATATTTTTCTAGAATTTTGTCATGTTTTGAGAAGATTGATGGAATTTTGTGGGATTTTTCCTGGAATTTTGTTGGATACTGGGGAGATTTTGTGGGATTTTTGTGGAACTTGGAGGGACTCTTCTGGAATTTTGTGAGATTCTGTAGAGAACTGACGAATTATCAGGGATTTTTCATGTATTCTGTGGGAATTTGTGGAGATTTGGTGGGATTTTTGTGGATTTTGGCCGTGTTTTGAGAAGATTTAGGGAATTTTGTGTGATTTTTCTGGGATTTTGTTGGGTATTGAGGACATTTTGTGGGATGTTTCTGGAATTTGGTGGGGCTTTTCAAGAATTTTGTGGTATTTTGAAAAGATTTAGGGAATTTTGTGGTGTTTTTTCTTGAATTTTGAGGGAAACTGTGCTGATTTTATGGAGCGTTTCTGGAATTTGGTCGAGTTTTCAGAAGATTTAGGGATTTTTGTGAGATTTTTGTGGGATGTTCTGGGAATTGGTGGAGATTTTGTGGGACTTTCCTGTGAATTGGTAGGGTTTTGAAATGATTTAGGGAGTTTTGTGGGACTTCTCTGGAATTTTGTGGGTTTTTTTCTGGAATTGTGTGGGATTCTGAGGAGACTTGAAGAATTGTGAGGAATTTGTTTTAGATTTTGTGGGAATTGTTGGAGATTCTGTGGGATTTTACTGGAATTTGGTGGGCCTTTTCAAGGACTTTGTGTGGTTTTGAGGAGACTTGAAGAATTTTGAGGATTTTTTCTTACATTTTGTACAAACCTGTGGAGGTTTTGTCTGATTTTTGTGGGATTTTGTGGGATATTGAGGCGATTTAGGGATCTTGAGGGATTTTTCATGTATTTTGTGGGAATTTGTGGAGATTTGGTGGGATATTTTTCTAGAATTTGGTCGTGTTTTGAGAAGATTTAGGGAATTTTGTGGGATTTTTCCTGGAATTTTGTTGGATACTGGGGAGATTTTGTGGGATGCTTGTGGAACTTGGAGGGACTTTTCTGGAATTTGGTGAGATTCTGTAGAGAACTGACGAATTATCAGGGATTTTTCATGTATTCTGTGGGAATTTGTGGAGATTCGGTGGGATATTTTTCTAGAATTTGGTCATGTTTTGAGAAGATTTAGGGAATTTTGTGGGATTTTTCCTGGAATTTTGTTGGATACTGGGGAGATTTTGTGGGATGTTTGTGGAACTTTGAGGGACTTTTCTGGAATTTGGTGAGATTCTGTAGAGAACTGACGAATTATCAGATATTTTTCATGTATTCTGTGGGAATTTGTGGAGATTTGGTGTGATTTTTGTGGATTTTGGCCGTCTTTTGAGAAGATTTAGGGAATTTTGTGGGATTTTTCCTGGAATTTTGTTGGATACTGGGGAGATTTTGTGGGATGTTTGTGGAACTTTGAGGGACTTTTCTGGAATTTGGTGAGATTCTGTAGAGAACTGAAGAATTATCAGGGATTTTTCATGTATTCTGTGGGTATTTGTGGAGATTTGGTGTGATATTTTTCTAGAATTTGGTCATGTTTTGAGAAGATTTAGGGAATTCTGTAAGATTTTTCTGGAATTTGGTGGGCCTTTTTGAAGGACTTTGTGTGGTTTTGAGGAGACTTGAAGAATTTTGAGGAATTTGTTTGAGATTTTGTGGGAATTTGTGGAGATTCTGTGGGATTTTCCTGGAATTTGGTGGGCCTTTTCAAGGACTTTGTGTGGTTTTGAGGAGACTTGAAGAATTTTGAGGATTTTTTTTTATATTTTGTGGAAACTTGTGGAGGTTTTGTGTGATTTTAGTGGGATTTTGTGGGATATTGAGGCGATTTAGGGATCTTGACGGATTTTTCATGTATTTTGTGGGAATTTGTGGAGATTTGGTGGGATATTTTTCTAGAATTTGGTCGTGTTTTGAGAAGATTTAGGGAATTTTGTGGGATTTTTCCTGGAATTTTATTGGATACTGGGGAGATTTTGTGGGATGTTTGTGGAACTTTGAGAGAATTTTCTGGAATTTGGTGAGATTCTGTAGAGAACTGAAGAATTATCAGGGATTTTTCATGTATTCTGTGGGAATTTGTGGAGATTCGGTGTGATATTTTTCTAGAATTTGGTCATGTTTTGAGAAGATTTAGGGAATTCTGCAAGATATTTCTGGAATTTGGTAGGCCTTTTTGAAGGACTTTTTGTGGTTTTGAGGAGACTTGAAGAATTTTGAGGATTTTTTCTTAGATTTTGTACAAACCTGTGGAGGTTTTGTGTGATTTTTGGGGGATTTTGTGGGATATTGAGGCGATTTAGGGATCTTGAGGGATTTTTCATGTATTTTGTGGGAATTTGTGGAGATTTGGTGGGATATTTTTCTAGAATTTGGTCGTGTTTTGAGAAGATTTAGGGAATTTTGTGGGATTTTTCCTGGAATTTTATTGGATACTGGGGAGATTTTGTGGGATGTTTGTGGAACTTTGAGGGACTCTTCTGGAATTTTGTGAGATTCTGTAGAGAACTGACGAATTATCAGGGATTTTTCATGTATTCTGTGGGAATTTGTGGAGATTTGGTGGGATTTTTGTGGATTTTGGCCGTGTTTTGAGAAGATTTAGGGAATTTTGTGGGATTTTTCTGGGATTTTGTTGGGTATTGAGGACATTTTGTGGGATGTTTCTGGAATTTGGTAGGGCTTTTCAAGAATTTTGTGGTATTTTGAAAAGATTTAGGGAATTTTGTGGTGTTTTTTCTTGAATTTTGTGGGAAACTGTGCTGATTTTATGGGGCGTTTCTGGAATTTGGTCGAGTTTTCAGAAGATTTAGGGATTTTTGTGAGATTTTTGTGGGATGTTCTGGGAATTGGTGGAGATTTTTTGGGACATTCCTGTGAATTGGTAGGGTTTTGAAATGATTTAGGGAGTTTTGTGGGACTTCTCTGGAATTTTGTGGGTTTTTTCTGGAATTGTGTGGGATTCTGAGGAGACTTGAAGACTTTTGAGGAATTTGTTTTAGATTTTGTGGGAATTTGTGGAGATTCTGTGGGATTTTTCTGGAATTTGGTGGGCCTTTTCAAGGACTTTGTGTGGTTTTGAGGAGACTTGAAGAATTTTGAGGAAATTTTCTTAGATTTTGTGGAAACTTGTGGAGGTTTTGTGTGATCTTTGTGGGATTTTGTAGGATATTGAGGCGATTTAGGGATCTTGAGGGATTTTTCATGTATTTTGTGGGAATTTGTGGAGATTTGGTGGGATATTTTTCTAGAATTTGGTCGTGTTTTGAGAAGATTTAGGGAATTTTGTGGGATTTTTCCTGGAATTTTGTTGGATACTGGGGAGATTTTGTGGGATGTTTGTGGAACTTTGAGGGACTTTTCTGGAATTTGGTGAGATTCTGTAGAGAACTGACGAATTATCAGGGATTTTTCATGTATTCTGTGGGAATTTGTGGAGATTTGGTGGGATATTTTTCTAGAATTTGGTCGTGTTTTGGGAAGATTTAGGGAATTTTGTGGGATTTTTCCTGGAATTTTATTGGATACTGGGGAGATTTTGTGGAATGTTTGTGGAACTTTGAGGGACTTTTCTGGAATTTGGTGAGATTCTGTAGAGAAGTGACGAATTATCAGGGATTTTTCATGTATTCTGTGGGAATTTGTGGAGATTTGGTGGGATTTTTCTGGAATTTGGTAGAGTTTTGACAAGATTTAGGGAATTCTGCAAGATATTTCTGGAATTTGATAGGCCTTTTCAAGGACTTTGTGTGGTTTTGAGGAGACTTGAAAAATTTTCAGGAATTTTTTTTATATTTTGTGGAAACTTGTGGAGGTTTCGTGTGATTTTTGTGGGATTTTGTGGGATATTGAGGCGATTTAGGGATCTTGAGTGATTTTTCATGTATTTTGTGGGAATTTGTGGAGATTTGGTGGGATATTTTTCTAGAATTTTGTCGTGTTTTGAGAAGATTGATGGAATTTTGTGGGATTTTTCCTGGAATTTTGTTGGATACTGGGGAGATTTTGTGGGATTTTTGTGGAACTTGGAGGGACTCTTCTGGAATTTTGTGAGATTCTGTAGAGAACTGACGAATTATCAGGGATTTTTCATGTATTCTGTGGGAATTTGTGGAGATTTGGTGGGATTTTTGTGGATTTTGGCCGTGTTTTGAGAAGATTTAGGGAATTTTGTGGGATTTTTCTGGGATTTTGTTGGGTATTGAGGACATTTTGTGGGATGTTTCTGGAATTTGGTGGGGCTTTTCAAGAATTTTGTGGTATTTTGAAAAGATTTAGGGAATTTTGTGGTGTTTTTTCTTGAATTTAGAGGGAAACTGTGCTGATTTTATGGAGCGTTTCTGGAATTTGGTCGAGTTTTCAGAAGATTTAGGGATTTTTGTGAGATTTTTGTGGGATGTTCTGGGAATTGGTGGAGATTTTGTGGGACATTCCTGTGAATTGGTAGGGTTTTGAAATGATTTAGGGAGTTTTGTGGGACTTCTCTGGAATTTTGTGGGTTTTTTCTGGAATTGTGTGGGATTCTGAGGAGACTTGAAGAATTTTGAGGAATTTGTTTTAGATTTTGTGGGAATTGTTGGAGATTCTGTGGGATTTTACTGGAATTTGGTGGGCCTTTTCAAGGACTTTGTGTGGTTTTGAGGAGACTTGAAGAATTTTGAGGATTTTTTCTTAGATTTTGTACAAACCTGTGGAGGTTTTGTGTGATCTTTGTGGGATTTTGTGGGATATTGAGGCGATTTAGGGATCTTGAGGGATTTTTCATGTATTTTGTGGGAATTTGTGGAGATTTGGTGGGATATTTTTCTAGAATTTGGTAGAGTTTTGAGAAGATTTAGGGGAATTTTGTGGGATTTTTCCTGGAATTTTGTTGGATACTGGGGAGATTTTGTGGGATGCTTGTGGAACTTGGAGGGACTTTTCTGGAATTTGGTGAGATTCTGTAGAGAACTGACGAATTATCAGGGATTTTTCATGTATTCTGTGGGAATTTGTGGAGATTCGGTGGGATATTTTTCTAGAATTTGGTCGTTTTTTGAGAAGATTTAGGGAATTTGGTGGGATTTTTCCTGGAATTTTATTGGATACTGGGGAGATTTTGTGGGATGTTTGTGGAACTTTGAGGGACTCTTCTGGAATTTGGTGAGATTCTGTAGAGAACTGAAGAATTATCAGGGATTTTTCATGTATTCTGTGGGAATTTGTGGAGATTTGGTGGGATTTTTGTGGATTTTGGCCGTGTTTTGAGAAGATTTAGGGAATTTTGTGTGATTTTTCTGGGATTTTGTTGGATACTGTGCTGATTTTATGGGGCGTTTCTGGAATTTCGTCAAGTTTTCAGAAGATTTAGGGAATTTTGTGGGATTTTTCTGGGATTTTGTTGGGTATTGAGGACATTTTGTGGGATGTTTCTGGAATTTGGTGGGGCTTTTCAAGAATTTTGTGGTATTTTGAAAAGATTTAGGGAATTTTGTGGTGTTTTTTCTTGAATTTTTTGGGAAACTGTGCTGATTTTATGGGGCGTTTCTGGAATTTGGTCGAGTTTTCAGAAGATTTAGGGATTTTTGTGAGATTTTTGTGGGATGTTCTGGGAATTGGTGGAGATTTTGTGGGACATTCCTGTGAATTGGTAGGGTTTTGAAATGATTTAGGGAGTTTTGTGGGACTTCTCTGGAATTTTGTGGGTTTTTTTCTGGAATTGTGTGGGATTCTGAGGAGACTTGAAGAATTTTGAGGAATTTGTTTTAGATTTTGTGGGAATTTGTGTAGATTCTGTGGGATTTTTCTGGAATTTGTTGGTTTTTTTCAAGGACTTTGTGTGGTTTTGAGGAGACTTGAAGAATTTTGAGGATTTTTTCTTAGATTTTGTACAAACCTGTGGAGGTTTTGTGTGATTTTTGTGGGATTTTGTGGGATATTGAGGCGATTTAGGGATCTTGAGGGATTTTTCATGTATTTTGTGGGAATTTGTGGAGATTTGGTGGGATATTTTTCTAGAATTTGGTCGTGTTTTGTGAAGATTAAGGGAATTTTGTGGGATTTTTCTTGAATTTTGTTGGATATTGAGTAGATTTTGTAGAACTTTGAAGGACTTTTCTGGAATTTGGTGAGATTCTGTAGAGAACTGAAGAATTATCAGGGATTTTTCATGTATTCTGTGGGAATTTGTGGAGATTTGGTGGGATTTTTCTGGAATTTGATAGAGTTTTGAGAAGATTTAGGGAATTTTGTGGATTTTTCCTGGAATTTTGTTGGATATTGAGGAGATTTTGTGGGGTGTTTGTGGAACTTTGAGGGACTTTTCTGGAATTTGGTGAGATTTTGTAGAGAACTGAAGAATTATCAGGGATTTTTCATGTATTCTGTGGGAATTTGTGGAGATTTGGTGTGATAATTTTCTAGAATTTGGTCATGTTTTGAGAAGATTTAGGGAATTCTGTAAGATTTTTCTGGAATTTGGTGGGCCTTCTTGAAGGACTTTGTGTGGTTTTGAGGAGACTTGAAGAATTTTGAGGAATTTGTTTTAGATTTTGTGGGAATTTGTGTAGATTCTGTGAGATTTTACTGGAATTTGGTGGGCCTTTTCAAGGACTTTGTGTGGTTTTGAGGAGACTTGAAATATTTTGAGGATTTTTTCTTAGATTTTGTACAAACCTGTGGAGGTTTTGTGTGATTTTTGTGGGATTTTGTGGGATATTGAGGCGATTTAGGGATCTTGAGTGATTTTTCATGTATTTTGTGGGAATTTGTGGAGATTTGGTGGGATATTTTTCTAGAATTTGGTAGAGTTTTGAGAAGATTTAGGGGAATTTTGTGGGATTTTTCCTGGAATTTTGTTGGATACTGGGGAGATTTTGTGGGATGCTTGTGGAACTTGGAGGGACTTTTCTGGAATTTTGTGAGATTCTGTAGAGAACTGACGAATTATCAGGGATTTTTCATGTATTCTGTGGGAATTTGTGGAGATTCGGTGGGATATTTTTCTAGAATTTGGTCGTGTTTTGAGAAGATTTAGGGAATTTGGTGGGATTTTTCCTGGAATTTTATTGGATACTGGGGAGATTTTGTGGGATGTTTGTGGAACTTTGAGGGACTCTTCTGGAATTTGGTGAGATTCTGTAGAGAACTGAAGAATTATCAGGGATTTTTCATGTATTCTGTGGGAATTTGTGGAGATTTGGTGGGATTTTTGTGGATTTTGGCCGTGTTTTGGGAAGATTTAGGGAATTTTGTGTGATTTTTCTGGGATTTTGTTGGATACTGTGCTGATTTTATGGGGCGTTTCTGGAATTTCGTCAAGTTTTCAGAAGATTTAGGGAATTTTGTGTGATTTTTCTGGGATTTTGTTGGGTATTGAGGACATTTTGTGGGATGTTTCTGGAATTTGGTGGGGCTTTTCAAGAATTTTGTGGTATTTTGAAAAGATTTAGGGAATTTTGTGGTGTTTTTTCTTGAATTTAGAGGGAAACTGTGCTGATTTTATGGAGCGTTTCTGGAATTTGGTCGAGTTTTCAGAAGATTTAGGGATTTTTGTGAGATTTTTGTGGGATGTTCTGGGAATTGGTGGAGATTTTGTGGGACATTCCTGTGAATTGGTAGGGTTTTGAAATGATTTAGGGAGTTTTGTGGGACTTCTTTGGAATTTTGTGGGTTTTTTTCTGGAATTGTGTGGGATTCTGAGGAGACTTGAAGAATTTTGAGGAATTTGTTTTAGATTTTGTGGGAATTTGTGTAGATTCTGTGGGATTTTTCTGGAATTTGGTGGTTTTTTTCAAGGACTTTGTGTGGTTTTGAGGAGACTTGAAGAATTTTGAGGATTTTTTCTTAGATTTTGTACAAACCTGTGGAGGTTTTGTGTGATTTTTGTGGGATTTTGTGGGATATTGAGGCGATTTAGGGATCTTGAGGGATTTTTCATGTATTTTGTGGGAATTTGTGGAGATTTGGTGGGATATTTTTCTAGAATTTGGTCGTGTTTTGTGAAGATTTAGGGAATTTTGTGGGATTTTTCTTGAATTTTGTTGGATATTGAGTAGATTTTGTGGAACTTTGAAGGACTTTTCTGGAATTTGGTGAGATTCTGTAGAGAACTGAAGAATTATCAGGGATTTTTCATGTATTCTGTGGGAATTTGTGGAGATTTGGTGGGATTTTTCTGGAATTTGGTAGAGTTTTGAGAAGATTTAGGGAATTTTGTGGATTTTTCCTGGAATTTTGTTGGATATTGAGGAGATTTTGTGGGGTGTTTGTGGAACTTTGAGGGACTTTTCTGGAATTTGGTGAGATTTTGTAGAGAACTGAAGAATTATCAGGGATTTTCATGTATTCTGTGGGAATTTGTGGAGATTTGGTGTGATATTTTTCTAGAATTTGGTCATGTTTTGAGAAGATTTAGGGAATTCTGTAAGATTTTTCTGGAATTTGGTGGGCCTTCTTGAAGGACTTTGTGTGGTTTTGAGGAGACTTGAAGAATTTTGAGGAATTTGTTTTAGATTTTGTGGGAATTTGTGTAGATTCTGTGGGATTTTACTGGAATTTGGTGGGCCTTTTCAAGGACTTTGTGTGGTTTTGAGGAGACTTGAAGAATTTTGAGGATTTATTTTTATATTTTGTGGAAACTTGTGGAGGTTTTGTGTGATTTTTGTGGGATTTTGTGGGATATTGAGGCGATTTAGGGATCTTGAGTGATTTTTCATGTATTTTGTGGGATTTTGTGGAGATTTGGTGGGATATTTTTCTAGAATTTGGTCGTGTTTTGAGAAGATTTAGGGAATTTGGTGGGATTTTTCCTGGAATTTTATTGGATACTGGGGAGATTTTGTGGGATGTTTGTGGAACTTTGAGGGACTCTTCTGGAATTTGGTGAGATTCTGTAGAGAACTGAAGAATTATCAGGGATTTTTCATGTATTCTGTGGGAATTTGTGGAGATTTGGTGGGATTTTTGTGGATTTTGGCCGTGTTTTGGGAAGATTTAGGGAATTTTGTGTGA
Organism: Cyanistes caeruleus; assembly: GCF_971803275.1. Taxonomy (NCBI): domain Eukaryota; kingdom Metazoa; phylum Chordata; class Aves; order Passeriformes; family Paridae; genus Cyanistes; species Cyanistes caeruleus. The sequence continues at coordinate 87,609,581 of NC_141702.1, read as the reverse complement.
TTTTTCTGGGATTTTGTTGGATACTGTGCTGATTTTATGGGGCGTTTCTGGAATTTCGTCAAGTTTTCAGAAGATTTAGGGAATTTTGTGGGATTTTTCTGGGATTTTGTTGGGTATTGAGGACATTTTGTGGGATGTTTCTGGAATTTGGTGGGGCTTTTCAAGAATTTTGTGGTATTTTGAAAAGATTTAGGGAATTTTGTGGTGTTTTTTCTTGAATTTTGAGGGAAACTGTGCTGATTTTATGGAGCGTTTCTGGAATTTGGTCGAGTTTTCAGAAGATTTAGGGATTTTTGTGAGATTTTTGTGGGATGTTCTGGGAATTGGTGGAGATTTTGTGGGACATTCCTGTGAATTGGTAGGGTTTTGAAATGATTTAGGGAGTTTTGTGGGACTTCTCTGGAATTTTGTGGGTTTTTTTCTGGAATTGTGTGGGATTCTGAGGAGACTTGAAGAATTTTGAGGAATTTGTTTTAGATTTTGTGGGAATTTGTGTAGATTCTGTGGGATTTTACTGGAATTTGGTGGGCCTTTTCAAGGACTTTGTGTGGTTTTGAGGAGACTTGAAGAATTTTGAGGATTTATTTTTATATTTTGTGGAAACTTGTGGAGGTTTTGTGTGATTTTTGTGGGATTTTGTGGGATATTGAGGCGATTTAGGGATCTTGAGTGATTTTTCATGTATTTTGTGGGAATTTGTGGAGATTTGGTGGGATATTTTTCTAGAATTTGATCATGTTTTGAGAAGATTTAGGGAATTTTGTGGGATTTTTCCTGGAATTTTGTTGGATACTGGGGAGATTTTGTGGGATGCTTGTGGAACTTTGAGGGACTCTTCTGGAATTTTGTGAGATTCTGTAGAGAACTGACGAATTATCAGGGATTTTTCATGTATTCTGTGGGAATTTGTGGAGATTTGGTGGGATTTTTCTGGAATTTGGTAGAGTTTTGAGAAGATTTAGGGAATTTTGTGGGATTTTTCCTGGAATTTTGTTGGATACTGGGGAGATTTTGTGGGATGTTTGTGGAACTTTGAGGGACTCTTCTGGAATTTGGTGAGATTCTGTAGAGAACTGACAAATTATCAGGGATTTTTCATGTATTCTGTGGGAATTTGTGGAGATTTGGTGGGATTTTTGTGGATTTTGGCCGTGTTTTGAGAAGATTTAGGGAATTTTGTGTGATTTTTCTGGGATTTTGTTGGATACTGTGCTGATTTTATGGGGCGTTTCTGGAATTTCGTCAAGTTTTCAGAAGATTTAGGGATTTTTGTGAGATTTTTGTGGGATGTTCTGGGAATTGGTGGAGATTTTGTGGGACATTCCTGTGAATTGGTAGGGTTTTGAAATGATTTAGGGAGTTTTGTGGGATTCTCTGGAATTTTGTGGGTTTTTTCTGGAATTGTGTGGGATTCTGAGGAGACTTGAAGAATTTTGAGGAATTTGTTTTAGATTTTGTGGGAATTTGTGTAGATTCTGTGGGATTTTTCTGGAATTTGGTGGGCCTTTTCAAGGACTTTGTGTGGTTTTGAGGAGACTTGAAGAATTTTGAGGATTTTTTCTTAGATTTTGTACAAACCTGTGGAGGTTTTGTGTGATTTTTGTGGGATTTTGTGGGATATTGAGGCGATTTAGGGATCTTGAGGGATTTTTCATGTATTTTGTGGGAATTTGTGGAGATTTGGTGGGATATTTTTCTAGAATTTGGTCGTGTTTTGAGAAGATTTAGGGAATTTTGTGGGATTTTTCCTGGAATTTTGTTGGGTACTGGGGAGATTTTGTGGGATGTTTGTGGAACTTTGAGGGACTTTTCTGGAATTTGGTGAGATTCTGTAGAGAACTGACGAATTATCAGGGATTTTTCATGTATTCTGTGGGAATTTGTGGAGATTCGGTGGGATATTTTTCTAGAATTTGGTCATGTTTTGAGAAGATTTAGGGAATTTTGTGGGATTTTTCCTGGAATTTTGTTGGATACTGGGGAGATTTTGTGGGATGTTTGTGGAACTTTGAGGGACTTTTCTGGAATTTGGTGAGATTCTGTAGAGAACAGACAAATTATCAGATATTTTTCATGTATTTTGTGGGAATTTGTGGAGATTTGGTGTGATTTTTGTGGATTTTGCCGTATTTTAAGAAGATTTAGGGAATTTTGTGTGATTTTTCCTGGAATTTTGTTGGATACTGGGGAGATTTTGTGGGATGCTTGTGGAACTTTGAGGGACTTTCCTGGAATTTGGTGAGATTCTGTAGAGAACTGACGAATTATCAGGGATTTTTCATGTATTCTGTGGAAACTTGTGGAGGTTTGGTGGGATTTTTCTGGAATTTGGTAGAGTTTTGAGAAGATTTAGGGAATTCTGCAAGATATTTCTGGAATTTGGTAGGCTTTTTTGAAGGACTTTTTGTGGTTTTGAGAAGACTTGAAGAATTTTGAGGATTTTTTCTTAGGTTCTGTGGAAACTTGTGGAGGTTTTCTGGGATTTTTGTGGAATTTTGTGGGATATTGAGGCGATTTAGGGATCTTGAAGGATTTTTCATGTATTTTGAGGGAATTTGTGGAGATTTGGTGGGATATTTTTCTAGAATTTGGTCGTGTTTTGGGAAGATTTAGGGAATTTTGTGGGATTTTTCCTGGAATTTTGTTGGATACTGGGGAGATTTTCTGGAATGTTTGCGGAACTTTGAGGGACTTTTCTGGAATTTTGTGAGATTCTGTAGAGAACTGACGAATTATCAGGGATTTTTCATGTATTCTGTGGGAATTTGTGGAGATTCGGTGGGATATTTTTCTAGAATTTGGTCGTGTTTTGAGAAGATTTAGGGAATTTGGTGGGATTTTTCCTGGAATTTTGTTGGATACTGGGGAGATTTTGTGGGATGCTTGTGGAACTTGGAGGGACTTTTCTGGAATTTGGTGAGATTCTGTAGAGAACTGACGAATTATCAGGGATTTTTCATGTATTCTGTGGGAATTTGTGGAGATTCGGTGGGATATTTTTCTAGAATTTGGTCGTGTTTTGAGAAGATTTAGGGAATTTGGTGGGATTTTTCCTGGAATTTTATTGGATACTGGGGAGATTTTGTGGGATGTTTGTGGAACTTTGAGGGACTCTTCTGGAATTTGGTGAGATTCTGTAGAGAACTGACGAATTATCAGGGATTTTTCATGTATTCTGTGGGAATTTGTGGAGATTTGGTGGGATTTTTGTGGATTTTGGCCGTGTTTTGGGAAGATTTAGGGAATTTTGTGGGATTTTTCTGGGATTTTGTTGGGTATTGAGGACATTTTGTGGGATGTTTCTGGAATTTGGTGGGGCTTTTCAAGAATTTTGTGGTATTTTGAAAAGATTTAGGGAATTTTGTGGTGTTTTTTCTTGAATTTAGAGGGAAACTGTGCTGATTTTATGGAGCGTTTCTGGAATTTGGTCGAGTTTTCAGAAGATTTAGGGATTTTTGTGAGATTTTTGTGGGATGTTCTGGGAATTGGTGGAGATTTTGTGGGACATTCCTGTGAATTGGTAGGGTTTTGAAATGATTTAGGGAGTTTTGTGGGACTTCTCTGGAATTTTGTGGGTTTTTTTCTGGAATTGTGTGGGATTCTGAGGAGACTTGAAGAATTTTGAGGAATTTGTTTTAGATTTTGTGGGAATTTGTGTAGATTCTGTGGGATTTTTCTGGAATTTGGTGGTTTTTTTCAAGGACTTTGTGTGGTTTTGAGGAGACTTGAAGAATTTTGAGGATTTTTTCTTAGATTTTGTACAAACCTGTGGAGGTTTTGTGTGATTTTTGTGGGATTTTGTGGGATATTGAGGCGATTTAGGGATCTTGAGGGATTTTTCATGTATTTTGTGGGAATTTGTGGAGATTTGGTGGGATATTTTTCTAGAATTTGGTCGTGTTTTGTGAAGATTTAGGGAATTTTGTGGGATTTTTCTTGAATTTTGTTGGATATTGAGTAGATTTTGTGGAACTTTGAAGGACTTTTCTGGAATTTGGTGAGATTCTGTAGAGAACTGAAGAATTATCAGGGATTTTTCATGTATTCTGTGGGAATTTGTGGAGATTTGGTGGGATTTTTCTGGAATTTGGTAGAGTTTTGAGAAGATTTAGGGAATTTTGTGGATTTTTCCTGGAATTTTGTTGGATATTGAGGAGATTTTGTGGGGTGTTTGTGGAACTTTGAGGGACTTTTCTGGAATTTGGTGAGATTTTGTAGAGAACTGAAGAATTATCAGGGATTTTCATGTATTCTGTGGGAATTTGTGGAGATTTGGTGTGATATTTTTCTAGAATTTGGTCATGTTTTGAGAAGATTTAGGGAATTCTGTAAGATTTTTCTGGAATTTGGTGGGCCTTCTTGAAGGACTTTGTGTGGTTTTGAGGAGACTTGAAGAATTTTGAGGAATTTGTTTTAGATTTTGTGGGAATTTGTGTAGATTCTGTGGGATTTTACTGGAATTTGGTGGGCCTTTTCAAGGACTTTGTGTGGTTTTGAGGAGACTTGAAGAATTTTGAGGATTTATTTTTATATTTTGTGGAAACTTGTGGAGGTTTTGTGTGATTTTTGTGGGATTTTGTGGGATATTGAGGCGATTTAGGGATCTTGAGTGATTTTTCATGTATTTTGTGGGATTTTGTGGAGATTTGGTGGGATATTTTTCTAGAATTTGGTCGTGTTTTGAGAAGATTTAGGGAATTTGGTGGGATTTTTCCTGGAATTTTATTGGATACTGGGGAGATTTTGTGGGATGTTTGTGGAACTTTGAGGGACTCTTCTGGAATTTGGTGAGATTCTGTAGAGAACTGAAGAATTATCAGGGATTTTTCATGTATTCTGTGGGAATTTGTGGAGATTTGGTGGGATTTTTGTGGATTTTGGCCGTGTTTTGGGAAGATTTAGGGAATTTTGTGTGATTTTTCTGGGATTTTGTTGGATACTGTGCTGATTTTATGGGGCGTTTCTGGAATTTCGTCAAGTTTTCAGAAGATTTAGGGAATTTTGTGGGATTTTTCTGGGATTTTGTTGGGTATTGAGGACATTTTGTGGGATGTTTCTGGAATTTGGTGGGGCTTTTCAAGAATTTTGTGGTATTTTGAAAAGATTTAGGGAATTTTGTGGTGTTTTTTCTTGAATTTTGAGGGAAACTGTGCTGATTTTATGGAGCGTTTCTGGAATTTGGTCGAGTTTTCAGAAGATTTAGGGATTTTTGTGAGATTTTTGTGGGATGTTCTGGGAATTGGTGGAGATTTTGTGGGACATTCCTGTGAATTGGTAGGGTTTTGAAATGATTTAGGGAGTTTTGTGGGACTTCTCTGGAATTTTGTGGGTTTTTTTCTGGAATTGTGTGGGATTCTGAGGAGACTTGAAGAATTTTGAGGAATTTGTTTTAGATTTTGTGGGAATTTGTGTAGATTCTGTGGGATTTTACTGGAATTTGGTGGGCCTTTTCAAGGACTTTGTGTGGTTTTGAGGAGACTTGAAGAATTTTGAGGATTTATTTTTATATTTTGTGGAAACTTGTGGAGGTTTTGTGTGATTTTTGTGGGATTTTGTGGGATATTGAGGCGATTTAGGGATCTTGAGTGATTTTTCATGTATTTTGTGGGAATTTGTGGAGATTTGGTGGGATATTTTTCTAGAATTTGATCATGTTTTGAGAAGATTTAGGGAATTTTGTGGGATTTTTCCTGGAATTTTGTTGGATACTGGGGAGATTTTGTGGGATGCTTGTGGAACTTTGAGGGACTCTTCTGGAATTTTGTGAGATTCTGTAGAGAACTGACGAATTATCAGGGATTTTTCATGTATTCTGTGGGAATTTGTGGAGATTTGGTGGGATTTTTCTGGAATTTGGTAGAGTTTTGAGAAGATTTAGGGAATTTTGTGGGATTTTTCCTGGAATTTTGTTGGATACTGGGGAGATTTTGTGGGATGTTTGTGGAACTTTGAGGGACTCTTCTGGAATTTGGTGAGATTCTGTAGAGAACTGACAAATTATCAGGGATTTTTCATGTATTCTGTGGGAATTTGTGGAGATTTGGTGGGATTTTTGTGGATTTTGGCCGTGTTTTGAGAAGATTTAGGGAATTTTGTGTGATTTTTCTGGGATTTTGTTGGATACTGTGCTGATTTTATGGGGCGTTTCTGGAATTTCGTCAAGTTTTCAGAAGATTTAGGGATTTTTGTGAGATTTTTGTGGGATGTTCTGGGAATTGGTGGAGATTTTGTGGGACATTCCTGTGAATTGGTAGGGTTTTGAAATGATTTAGGGAGTTTTGTGGGATTCTCTGGAATTTTGTGGGTTTTTTCTGGAATTGTGTGGGATTCTGAGGAGACTTGAAGAATTTTGAGGAATTTGTTTTAGATTTTGTGGGAATTTGTGTAGATTCTGTGGGATTTTTCTGGAATTTGGTGGGCCTTTTCAAGGACTTTGTGTGGTTTTGAGGAGACTTGAAGAATTTTGAGGATTTTTTCTTAGATTTTGTACAAACCTGTGGAGGTTTTGTGTGATTTTTGTGGGATTTTGTGGGATATTGAGGCGATTTAGGGATCTTGAGGGATTTTTCATGTATTTTGTGGGAATTTGTGGAGATTTGGTGGGATATTTTTCTAGAATTTGGTCGTGTTTTGAGAAGATTTAGGGAATTTTGTGGGATTTTTCCTGGAATTTTGTTGGGTACTGGGGAGATTTTGTGGGATGTTTGTGGAACTTTGAGGGACTTTTCTGGAATTTGGTGAGATTCTGTAGAGAACTGACGAATTATCAGGGATTTTTCATGTATTCTGTGGGAATTTGTGGAGATTCGGTGGGATATTTTTCTAGAATTTGGTCATGTTTTGAGAAGATTTAGGGAATTTTGTGGGATTTTTCCTGGAATTTTGTTGGATACTGGGGAGATTTTGTGGGATGTTTGTGGAACTTTGAGGGACTTTTCTGGAATTTGGTGAGATTCTGTAGAGAACAGACAAATTATCAGATATTTTTCATGTATTTTGTGGGAATTTGTGGAGATTTGGTGTGATTTTTGTGGATTTTGCCGTATTTTAAGAAGATTTAGGGAATTTTGTGTGATTTTTCCTGGAATTTTGTTGGATACTGGGGAGATTTTGTGGGATGCTTGTGGAACTTTGAGGGACTTTCCTGGAATTTGGTGAGATTCTGTAGAGAACTGACGAATTATCAGGGATTTTTCATGTATTCTGTGGAAACTTGTGGAGGTTTGGTGGGATTTTTCTGGAATTTGGTAGAGTTTTGAGAAGATTTAGGGAATTCTGCAAGATATTTCTGGAATTTGGTAGGCTTTTTTGAAGGACTTTTTGTGGTTTTGAGAAGACTTGAAGAATTTTGAGGATTTTTTCTTAGGTTCTGTGGAAACTTGTGGAGGTTTTCTGGGATTTTTGTGGAATTTTGTGGGATATTGAGGCGATTTAGGGATCTTGAAGGATTTTTCATGTATTTTGAGGGAATTTGTGGAGATTTGGTGGGATATTTTTCTAGAATTTGGTCGTGTTTTGGGAAGATTTAGGGAATTTTGTGGGATTTTTCCTGGAATTTTGTTGGATACTGGGGAGATTTTCTGGAATGTTTGCGGAACTTTGAGGGACTTTTCTGGAATTTTGTGAGATTCTGTAGAGAACTGACGAATTATCAGGGATTTTTCATGTATTCTGTGGGAATTTGTGGAGATTCGGTGGGATATTTTTCTAGAATTTGGTCGTGTTTTGAGAAGATTTAGGGAATTTGGTGGGATTTTTCCTGGAATTTTGTTGGATACTGGGGAGATTTTGTGGGATGCTTGTGGAACTTGGAGGGACTTTTCTGGAATTTGGTGAGATTCTGTAGAGAACTGACGAATTATCAGGGATTTTTCATGTATTCTGTGGGAATTTGTGGAGATTCGGTGGGATATTTTTCTAGAATTTGGTCGTGTTTTGAGAAGATTTAGGGAATTTGGTGGGATTTTTCCTGGAATTTTATTGGATACTGGGGAGATTTTGTGGGATGTTTGTGGAACTTTGAGGGACTCTTCTGGAATTTGGTGAGATTCTGTAGAGAACTGACGAATTATCAGGGATTTTTCATGTATTCTGTGGGAATTTGTGGAGATTTGGTGGGATTTTTGTGGATTTTGGCCGTGTTTTGGGAAGATTTAGGGAATTTTGTGGGATTTTTCTGGGATTTTGTTGGGTATTGAGGACATTTTGTGGGATGTTTCTGGAATTTGGTGGGGCTTTTCAAGAATTTTGTGGTATTTTGAAAAGATTTTGGGAATTTTGTGGTGTTTTTTCTTGAATTTTTTGGGAAACTGTGCTGATTTTATGGGGCGTTTCTGGAATTTGGTCGAGTTTTCAGAAGATTTAGGGATTTTTGTGAGATTTTTGTGGGATGTTCTGGGAATTGGTGGAGATTTTGTGGGACATTCCTGTGAATTGGTAGGGTTTTGAAATGATTTAGGGAGTTTTGTGGGACTTCTCTGGAATTTTGTGGGTTTTTTTCTGGAATTGTGTGGGATTCTGAGGAGACTTGAAGAATTTTGAGGAATTTGTTTTAGATTTTGTGGGAATTTGTGTAGATTCTGTGGGATTTTTCTGGAATTTGGTGGTTTTTTTCAAGGACTTTGTGTGGTTTTGAGGAGACTTGAAGAATTTTGAGGATTTTTTCTTAGATTTTGTACAAACCTGTGGAGGTTTTGTGTGATTTTTGTGGGATTTTGTGGGATATTGAGGCGATTTAGGGATCTTGAGGGATTTTTCATGTATTTTGTGGGAATTTGTGGAGATTTGGTGGGATATTTTTCTAGAATTTGGTCGTGTTTTGTGAAGATTTAGGGAATTTTGTGGGATTTTTCTTGAATTTTGTTGGATATTGAGTAGATTTTGTAGAACTTTGAAGGACTTTTCTGGAATTTGGTGAGATTCTGTAGAGAACTGAAGAATTATCAGGGATTTTTCATGTATTCTGTGGGAATTTGTGGAGATTTGGTGGGATTTTTCTGGAATTTGATAGAGTTTTGAGAAGATTTAGGGAATTTTGTGGATTTTTCCTGGAATTTTGTTGGATATTGAGGAGATTTTGTGGGGTGTTTGTGGAACTTTGAGGGACTTTTCTGGAATTTGGTGAGATTTTGTAGAGAACTGAAGAATTATCAGGGATTTTTCATGTATTCTGTGGGAATTTGTGGAGATTTGGTGTGATATTTTTCTAGAATTTGGTCATGTTTTGAGAAGATTTAGGGAATTCTGTAAGATTTTTCTGGAATTTGGTGGGCCTTCTTGAAGGACTTTGTGTGGTTTTGAGGAGACTTGAAGAATTTTGAGGAATTTGTTTTAGATTTTGTGGGAATTTGTGTAGATTCCGTGAGATTTTACTGGAATTTGGTGGGCCTTTTCAAGGACTTTGTGTGGTTTTGAGGAGACTTGAAATATTTTGAGGATTTTTTCTTAGATTTTGTACAAACCTGTGGAGGTTTTGTGTGATTTTTGTGGGATTTTGTGGGATATTGAGGCGATTTAGGGATCTTGAGGGATTTTTCATGTATTTTGTGGGAATTTGTGGAGATTTGGTGGGATATTTTTCTAGAATTTGGTAGAGTTTTGAGAAGATTTAGGGGAATTTTGTGGGATTTTTCCTGGAATTTTGTTGGATACTGGGGAGATTTTGTGGGATGCTTGTGGAACTTGGAGGGACTTTTCTGGAATTTTGTGAGATTCTGTAGAGAACTGACGAATTATCAGGGATTTTTCATGTATTCTGTGGGAATTTGTGGAGATTCGGTGGGATATTTTTCTAGAATTTGGTCGTGTTTTGAGAAGATTTAGGGAATTTGGTGGGATTTTTCCTGGAATTTTATTGGATACTGGGGAGATTTTGTGGGATGTTTGTGGAACTTTGAGGGACTCTTCTGGAATTTGGTGAGATTCTGTAGAGAACTGAAGAATTATCAGGGATTTTTCATGTATTCTGTGGGAATTTGTGGAGATTTGGTGGGATTTTTGTGGATTTTGGCCGTGTTTTGGGAAGATTTAGGGAATTTTGTGTGATTTTTCTGGGATTTTGTTGGATACTGTGCTGATTTTATGGGGCGTTTCTGGAATTTCGTCAAGTTTTCAGAAGATTTAGGGAATTTTGTGGGATTTTTCTGGGATTTTGTTGGGTATTGAGGACATTTTGTGGGATGTTTCTGGAATTTGGTGGGGCTTTTCAAGAATTTTGTGGTATTTTGAAAAGATTTAGGGAATTTTGTGGTGTTTTTTCTTGAATTTTTTGGGAAACTGTGCTGATTTTATGGGGCGTTTCTGGAATTTGGTCGAGTTTTCAGAAGATTTAGGGATTTTTGTGAGATTTTTGTGGGATGTTCTGGGAATTGGTGGAGATTTTGTGGGACATTCCTGTGAATTGGTAGGGTTTTGAAATGATTTAGGGAGTTTTGTGGGACTTCTCTGGAATTTTGTGGGTTTTTTTCTGGAATTGTGTGGGATTCTGAGGAGACTTGAAGAATTTTGAGGAATTTGTTTTAGATTTTGTGGGAATTTGTGTAGATTCTGTGGGATTTTTCTGGAATTTGGTGGTTTTTTTCAAGGACTTTGTGTGGTTTTGAGGAGACTTGAAGAATTTTGAGGATTTTTTCTTAGATTTTGTACAAACCTGTGGAGGTTTTGTGTGATTTTTGTGGGATTTTGTGGGATATTGAGGCGATTTAGGGATCTTGAGGGATTTTTCATGTATTTTGTGGGAATTTGTGGAGATTTGGTGGGATATTTTTCTAGAATTTGGTCGTGTTTTGTGAAGATTTAGGGAATTTTGTGGGATTTTTCTTGAATTTTGTTGGATATTGAGTAGATTTTGTGGAACTTTGAAGGACTTTTCTGGAATTTGGTGAGATTCTGTAGAGAACTGAAGAATTATCAGGGATTTTTCATGTATTCTGTGGGAATTTGTGGAGATTTGGTGGGATTTTTCTGGAATTTGGTAGAGTTTTGAGAAGATTTAGGGAATTTTGTGGATTTTTCCTGGAATTTTGTTGGATATTGAGGAGATTTTGTGGGGTGTTTGTGGAACTTTGAGGGACTTTTCTGGAATTTGGTGAGATTTTGTAGAGAACTGAAGAATTATCAGGGATTTTTCATGTATTCTGTGGGAATTTGTGGAGATTTGGTGTGATATTTTTCTAGAATTTGGTCATGTTTTGAGAAGATTTAGGGAATTCTGTAAGATTTTTCTGGAATTTGGTGGGCCTTCTTGAAGGACTTTGTGTGGTTTTGAGGAGACTTGAAGAATTTTGAGGAATTTGTTTTAGATTTTGTGGGAATTTGTGTAGATTCTGTGAGATTTTACTGGAATTTGGTGGGCCTTTTCAAGGACTTTGTGTGGTTTTGAGGAGACTTGAAATATTTTGAGGATTTTTTCTTAGATTTTGTACAAACCTGTGGAGGTTTTGTGTGATTTTTGTGGGATTTTGTGGGATATTGAGGCGATTTAGGGATCTTGAGTGATTTTTCATGTATTTTGTGGGAATTTGTGGAGATTTGGTGGGATATTTTTCTAGAATTTGGTAGAGTTTTGAGAAGATTTAGGGGAATTTTGTGGGATTTTTCCTGGAATTTTGTTGGATACTGGGGAGATTTTGTGGGATGCTTGTGGAACTTGGAGGGACTTTTCTGGAATTTTGTGAGATTCTGTAGAGAACTGACGAATTATCAGGGATTTTTCATGTATTCTGTGGGAATTTGTGGAGATTCGGTGGGATATTTTTCTAGAATTTGGTCGTGTTTTGAGAAGATTTAGGGAATTTGGTGGGATTTTTCCTGGAATTTTATTGGATACTGGGGAGATTTTGTGGGATGTTTGTGGAACTTTGAGGGACTCTTCTGGAATTTGGTGAGATTCTGTAGAGAACTGAAGAATTATCAGGGATTTTTCATGTATTCTGTGGGAATTTGTGGAGATTTGGTGGGATTTTTGTGGATTTTGGCCGTGTTTTGGGAAGATTTAGGGAATTTTGTGTGATTTTTCTGGGATTTTGTTGGATACTGGGCTGATTTTATGGGGCGTTTCTGGAATTTCGTCAAGTTTTCAGAAGATTTAGGGAATTTTGTGGGATTTTTCTGGGATTTTGTTGGGTATTGAGGACATTTTGTGGGATGTTTCTGGAATTTGGTGGGGCTTTTCAAGAATTTTGTGGTATTTTGAAAAGATTTTGGGAATTTTGTGGTGTTTTTTCTTGAATTTTTTGGGAAACTGTGCTGATTTTATGGGGCGTTTCTGGAATTTGGTCGAGTTTTCAGAAGATTTAGGGATTTTTGTGAGATTTTTGTGGGATGTTCTGGGAATTGGTGGAGATTTTGTGGGACATTCCTGTGAATTGGTAGGGTTTTGAAATGATTTAGGGAGTTTTGTGGGACTTCTCTGGAATTTTGTGGGTTTTTTTCTGGAATTGTGTGGGATTCTGAGGAGACTTGAAGAATTTTGAGGAATTTGTTTTAGATTTTGTGGGAATTTGTGTAGATTCTGTGGGATTTTTCTGGAATTTGGTGGTTTTTTTCAAGGACTTTGTGTGGTTTTGAGGAGACTTGAAGAATTTTGAGGATTTTTTCTTAGATTTTGTACAAACCTGTGGAGGTTTTGTGTGATTTTTGTGGGATTTTGTGGGATATTGAGGCGATTTAGGGATCTTGAGGGATTTTTCATGTATTTTGTGGGAATTTGTGGAGATTTGGTGGGATATTTTTCTAGAATTTGGTCATGTTTTGTGAAGATTTAGGGAATTTTGTGGGATTTTTCTTGAATTTTGTTGGATATTGAGTAGATTTTGTAGAACTTTGAAGGACTTTTCTGGAATTTTGTGAGATTCTGTAGAGAACTGACGAATTATCAGGGATTTTTCATGTATTCTGTGGGAATTTGTGGAGATTTGGTGGGATTTTTCTGGAATTTGATAGAGTTTTGAGAAGATTTAGGTCATTTTGTGGATTTTTCCTGGAATTTTGTTGGATACTGGGGAGATTTTGTGGGATGTTTGTGGAACTTTGAGGGACTTTTCTGGAATTTGGTGAGATTTTGTAGAGAACTGAAGAATTATCAGGGATTTTTCATGTATTCTGTGGGAATTTGTGGAGATTTGGTGTGATATTTTTCTAGAATTTGGTCATGTTTTGAGAAGATTTAGGGAATTCTGTAAGATTTTTCTGGAATTTGGTGGGCCTTCTTGAAGGACTTTGTGTGGTTTTGAGGAGACTTGAAAAATTTTGAGGAATTTGTTTTAGATTTTGTGGGAATTTGTGGAGATTCTGTGGGATTTTACTGGAATTTGGTGGGCCTTTTCAAGGACTTTGTGTGGTTTTGAGGAGACTTGAAGAATTTTTGAGGATTTTTTTTTATATTTTGTGGAAACTTGTGGAGGTTTTGTGTGATTTTTGTGGGATTTTGTGGGATATTGAGGCGATTTAGGGATCTTGAGGGATTTTTCATGTATTTTGTGGGAATTTGTGGAGATTTGGTGGGATATTTTTCTAGAATTTGATCATGTTTTGAGAAGATTTAGGGAATTTTGTGGGATTTTTCCTGGAATTTTGTTGGATACTGGGGAGATTTTGTGGGATGCTTGTGGAACTTGGAGGGACTTTTCTGGAATTTTGTGAGATTTTGTAGAGAACTGAAGAATTATCAGGGATTTTTCATGTATTCTGTGGGAATTTGTGGAGATTTGGTGGGATTTTTGTGGATTTTGGCCGTGTTTTGAGAAGATTTAGGGAATTTTGTGTGATTTTTCTGGGATTTTGTTGGATACTGTGCTGATTTTATGGGGCGTTTCTGGAATTTCGTCAAGTTTTCAGAAGATTTAGGGAATTTTGTGGGATTTTTCTGGGATTTTGTTGGGTATTGAGGACATTTTGTGGGATGTTTCTGGAATTTGGTGGGGCTTTTCAAGAGTTTTGTGGTATTTTGAAAAGATTTTGGGAATTTTGTGGTGTTTTTTCTTGAATTTTTTGGGAAACTGTGCTGATTTTATGGGGCGTTTCTGGAATTTGGTCGAGTTTTCAGAAGATTTAGGGATTTTTGTGAGATTTTTGTGGGATGTTCTGGGAATTGGTGGAGATTTTGTGGGACATTCCTGTGAATTGTTAGGGTTTTGAAATGATTTAGGGAGTTTTGTGGGACTTCTCTGGAATTTTGTGGGTTTTTTCTGGAATTGTGTGGGATTCTGAGGAGACTTGAAGAATTTTGAGGAATTTGTTTTAGATTTTGTGGGAATTTGTGTAGATTCTGTGGGATTTTTCTGGAATTTGGTGGTTTTTTTCAAGGACTTTGTGTGGTTTTGAGGAGACTTGAAGAATTTTGAGGATTTTTTTTTATATTTTGTGGAAACTTGTGGAGGTTTTGTGTGATTTTTGTGGGATTTTGTGGGATATTGAGGCGATTTAGGGATCTTGAGGGATTTTTCATGTATTTTGTGGGAATTTGTGGAGATTTGGTGGGATATTTTTCTAGAATTTGGTCGTGTTTTGAGAAGATTTAGGGAATTTTGTGGGATTTTTCCTGGAATTTTATTGGATACTGGGGAGATTTTGTGGGATGTTTGTGGAACTTTGAGGGACTTCTCTGGAATTTGGTGAGATTCTGTAGAGAACTGACGAATTATCAGGGATTTTTCATGTATTCTGTGGGAATTTGTGGAGATTTGGTGGGATTTTTCTGGAATTTGGTAGAGTTTTGAGAAGATTTAGGGAATTCTGCAAGATATTTCTGGAATTTGGTAGGCCTTTCTGAAGGACTTTTTGTGGTTTTGAGGAGACTTGAAGAATTTTGAGGAAATTTTCTTAGATTCTGTGGAAACTTGTGGAGGTTTTGTGGGATTTTTGTGGAATTTTGTGGGATATTGAGGCGATTTAGGGATCTTGAGGGATTTTTCATGTATTTTGTGGGAATTTGTGGAGATTTGGTGGGATATTTTTCTAGAATTTGGTCATGTTTTGAGAAGATTTAGGGAATTTTGTGGGATTTTTCCTGGAATTTTGTTGGATACTGGGGAGATTTTGTGGGATGTTTCTGGAACTTAGACTGACTTCTCTGGAATTTGGTGAGATTCTGTAGAGAACTGACGAATTATCAGGGATTTTTCATGTATTCTGTGGGAATTTGTGGAGATTCGGTGGGATATTTTTCTAGAATTTTGTCATGTTTTGAGAAGATTTAGGGAATTTTGTGGGATTTTTCCTGGAATTTTGTTGGATACTGGGGAGATTTTGTGGGATGCTTGTGGAACTTTGAGGGACTCTTCTGGAATTTTGTGAGATTCTGTAGAGAACTGACGAATTATCAGGGATTTTTCATGTATTCTGTGGGAATTTGTGGAGATTTGGTGGGATTTTTGTGGATTTTGGCCGTGTTTTGAGAAAATTTAGGGAATTTTGTGTGATTTTTCTGGGATTTTGTTGGGTATTGAGGACATTTTGTGGGATGTTTCTGGAATTTGGTGGGGCTTTTCAAGAATTTTGTGGTATTTTGAAAAGATTTAGGGAATTTTGTGGTGTTTTTTCTTGAATTTTGAGGGAAACTGTGCTGATTTTATGGAGCGTTTCTGGAATTTGGTCGAGTTTTCAGAAGATTTAGGGATTTTTGTGAGATTTTTGTGGGATGTTCTGGGAATTGGTGGAGATTTTTTGGGACATTCCTGTGAATTGGTAGGGTTTTGAAATGATTTAGGGAGTTTTGTGGGACTTCTCTGGAATTTTGTGGGTTTTTTCTGGAATTGTGTGGGATTCTGAGGAGACTTGAAGAATTTTGAGGAATTTGTTTTAGATTTTGTGGGAATTTGTGTAGATTCTGTGGGATTTTTCTGGAATTTGGTGGTTTTTTTCAAGGACTTTGTGTGGTTTTGAGGAGACTTGAAGAATTTTGAGGATTTTTTTTTATATTTTGTGGAAACGTGTGGAGGTTTGGTGGGATTTTTGTGGGATTTTGTGGGATATTGAGGCGATTTAGGGATCTTGAGGGATTTTTCATGTATTTTGTGGGAATTTGTGGAGATTTGGTGGGATATTTTTCTAGAATTTGGTCGTGTTTTGAGAAGATTTAGGGAATTTTGTGGGATTTTTCCTGGAATTTTGTTGGATACTGGGGAGATTTTGTGGGATGCTTGTGGAACTTGGAGGGACTTTTCTGGAATTTTGTGAGATTCTGTAGAGAACTGACGAATTATCAGGGATTTTTCATGTATTCTGTGGGAATTTGTGGAGATTCGGTGGGATATTTTTCTAGAATTTGGTCATGTTTTGAGAAGATTTAGGGAATTTTGTGGGATTTTTCCTGGAATTTTGTTGGATACTGGGGAGATTTTGTGGGATGTTTGTGGAACTTTGAGGGACTTTTCTGGAATTTGGTGAGATTCTGTAGAGAACTGAAGAATTATCAGGGATTTTTCATGTATTCTGTGGGAATTTGTGGAGATTTGGTGGGATTTTTGTGGATTTTGCCGTATTTTAAGAAGATTTAGGGAATTTTGTGGGATTTTTCCTGGAATTTTGTTGGATACTTGGGAGATTTTGTGGGATGTTTGTGGAACTTTGAGGGACTTTTCTGGAATTTGGTGAGATTCTGTAGAGAACTGAAGAATTATCAGGGATTTTTCATGTATTCTGTGGGTATTTGTGGAGATTTGGTGTGATATTTTTCTAGAATTTGGTCATGTTTTGAGAAGATTTAGGGAATTCTGTAAGATTTTTCTGGAATTTGGTCGGCCTTTTCAAGGACTTTGTGTGGTTTTGAGGAGACTTGAAGAATTTTGAGGAATTTGTTTTAGATTTTGTGGGAATTTGTGAAGATTCTGTGGGATTTTACTGGAATTTGGTGGGCCTTTTCAAGGACTTTGTGTGGTTTTGAGGAGACTTGAAGAATTTTGAGGATTTTTTTTTATATTTTGTGGAAACGTGTGGAGGTTTTGTGTGATTTTTGTGGGATTTTGTGGGATATGGAGGCGATTTAGGGATCTTGAGGGATTTTTCATGTATTTTGTGGGAATTTGTGGAGATTTGGTGGGATATTGCAGGAATGTGGTTGGGTTTTGAGAAGATGTAGGGAAGTTTGTGGCATTTTTCTGGAATTTTGAGGGGCTTTCAAGAACTTTGTGAGAGTTTTCTTGAATTTAGTGGAAATTTGTTGAGATTTTGTGAGATGGTTCTGGAATTTGGTGGGATTTTTGTGGGATTTTGAGGATTTGTCTTGAATTTTGTGGGATTTGGAGGAGACTTGAAGAATTTGGAGGGAATTTTCTTGAATTTTTTGGATATTGGTGGAGATTTTGTGAGATGCTGCAGGAATGTGGTTGGGTTTTGAGAAGATTTAGGGATTTTTGTGGGATATTCGTGGAATTTTCAGCAGCTTTCAAGTATTTTGTGAGAGTCTTCTTGAATTTTGTGGAAATTTCCGGAGATTTTGTGAGATGTTGCAGGAATTTGGTGGGATTTTTGTGGAATTTTGAGGAATTCTCTTGAATTTTGTGGGATTTGGAGGAGACTTGAAGAAGTTGGAGGGATTTTTCCTAAATGTTGTGGAAATGTGTGGAGATTTTGTGAGATGTTTCAGGAATTTGTTTGGATTTTGAGAAGATGTAGGGAATTTTGTTGGATTTTTGTGGAATTTTGAGGATTTCTCTTGAATTTTGTGGGATTTGGAGGAGACTTGAAGAATTTTGCGGGAATTTTCTTAGATTTTGTGGAAACGTGTGGAGATTTTGTGAGATGTCTATAGAATTTTGTAATGTTTTGAGAAGATGTAGGGAATTTTGTGGCATTTTTCTGGAATTTTGAGGGGCTTTCAAGAACTTTGTGAGAGTTTTTTTGAATTTTTTGGAAATTTGTTGAGATTTTGTGAGATGGTTCTGGAGTTTGGTGGGATATTGAGGAAATTCAGTGAATTTGGAGGGATTTTTCTTGAATTTTGAGGAAATTGTTGGAGATTTTGTGGGATGTTGCAGGAATGTGGTTGGGTTCTGAGAAGATTTAGGGAATTGTGTGGGGCTTGTACAGAATTTGGTGGGATTTCTCTTGAATTTTGTGGGATTTCTATTGAATTTTATGGGATGTTTGTGGGATGTTTGTGAGATGTTTGTAGGATGTTTGTGGTATTTGGAGGAGACTTGAAGAATTTTGCGGGATTTTTCTTGAATTGTTTGGAAATTGGTGGAGATTTTGTGAGATGTTGCAGGAATTTGTTTGGGTTCTGAGAAGATGGAAGGAATTTTGTGGGATTTTTGTGGAATTTTGAGGATTTCTCTTGAATTTTGTGGGATTTGGAGGAGACTTGAAGAATTTTTCGGGAATTTTCTTAGATTTAGTGGAAATTTGTTGAGATTTTGTGAGATGGTTCTTGAATTTGGTGGGATATTGAGGAAATTCAGTGAATTTTGAGGGATTTTTCTTGAATTTTGTGGAAATTGTTGGAGATTTTGTGGGATGTTGCAGGAATTGGGTAGGGTTTTGAGAAGGTTTAGGGAATTTTTTGGCATTTTTCTGCAATTTTGTGAGGCTTTTCCAGAATGTTTGGTGATATTGAGGTGATTTGGTGGGATGTTTCTGGAATTTTGTGGGATTTTTCTGGGATTTGTACGAGACTTGAAGAATTTTGCGGGATTTTTCTTGAATTGTTTGGAAATTGGTGGAGATTTTGTGAGATGTTGCAGGAGTTTGTTTGGGTTTTGAGAAGATGTAGGGAAGTTTGTGGCATTTTTCTGGAATTTTGAGGGGCTTTCAAGAACTTTGTGAGAGTTTTCTTGAATTTAGTGGAAATTTGTTGAGATTTTGTGAGATGGTTCTGGAATTTGGTGGGATTTTTGTGGGATTTTGAGGATTTGTCTTGAATTTTGTGGGATTTGGAGGAGACTTGAAGAATTTGGAGGGAATTTTCTTGAATTTTTTGGATATTGGTGGAGATTTTGTGAGATGCTGCAGGAATGTGGTTGGGTTTTGAGAAGATTTAGGGATTTTTGTGGGATATTCGTGGAATTTTCAGCAGCTTTCAAGTATTTTGTGAGAGTCTTCTTGAATTTTGTGGAAATTTCCAGAGATTTTGTGAGATGGTTCTGGAATTTGGTGGGATTTTTGTGGAATTTTGAGGAATTCTCTTGAATTTTGTGGGATTTGGAGGAGACTTGAAGAAGTTGGAGGGATTTTTCCTAAATGTTGTGGAAATGTGTGGAGATTTTGTGAGATGTTTCAGGAATTTGTTTGGATTTTGAGAAGATGTAGGGAATTTTGTTGGATTTTTGTGGAATTTTGAGGATTTCTCTTGAATTTTGTGGGATTTGGAGGAGACTTGAAGAATTTTGCGGGAATTTTCTTAGATTTTGTGGAAATGTGTGGAGATTTTGTGAGATGTCTGTAGAATTTTGTAATGTTTTGAGAAGATGTAGGGAATTTTGTGGCATTTTTCTGGAATTTTGAGGGGCTTTCAAGAACTTTGTGAGAGTTTTTTTGAATTTTTTGGAAATTTGTTGAGATTTTGTGAGATGGTTCTGGAGTTTGGTGGGATATTGAGGAAATTCAGTGAATTTGGAGGGAATTTTCTTGAATTTTGTGGAAATTGTTGGAGATTTTGTGGGATGTTGCAGGAATGTGGTTGGGTTCTGAGAAGATTTAGGGAATTGTGTGGGGCTTGTACAGAATTTGGTGGGATTTCTCTTGAATTTTGTGGGATTTCTATTGAATTTTATGGGATGTTTGTGGGATGTTTGTGAGATGTTTGTAGGATGTTTGTGGTATTTGGAGGAGACTTGAAGAATTTTGCGGGATTTTTCTTGAATTGTTTGGAAATTGGTGGAGATTTTGTGAGATGTTGCAGGAGTTTGTTTGGGTTCTGAGAAGATGGAAGGAATTTTGTGGGATTTTTGTGGAATTTTGAGGATTTCTCTTGAATTTTGTGGGATTTGGAGGAGACTTGAAGAATTTTGCGGGAATTTTCTTAGATTTTGTGGAAATTTGTTGAGATTTTGTGAGATGGTTCTGGAATTTGGTGGGATATTGAGGAAATTCAGTGAATTTTGAGGGATTTTTCTTGAATTTTGTAGAAATTGTTGGAGATTTTGTGGGATGTTGCAGGAATTTGGTAGGGTTTTGAGAAGGTTTAGGGAATTTTGTGGCATTTTTCTGCAATTTTGTGAGGCTTTTCCAGAATGTTTGGTGATATTGAGGTGATTTGGTGGGATGTTTCTGGAATTTTGTGGGATTTTTCTGGGATTTGTACGAGACTTGAAGAATTTTGCGGGATTTTTCTTGAATTGTTTGGAAATTGGTGGAGATTTTGTGAGATGTTGCAGGAGTTTGTTTGGGTTTTGAGAAGATGTAGGGAATTTTGTGGCATTTTTCTGGAATTTTGAGGGGCTTTCAAGAACTTTGTGAGAGTTTTCTTGAATTTAGTGGAAATTTGTTGAGATTTTGTGAGATGGTTCTGGAATTTGGTGGGATTTTTGTGGGATTTTGAGGATTTGTCTTGAATTTTGTGGGATTTGGAGGAGACTTGAAGAATTTGGAGGGAATTTTCTTGAATTTTTTGGATATTGGTGGAGATTTTGTGAGATGCTGCAGGAATGTGGTTGGGTTTTGAGAAGATTTAGGGATTTTTGTGGGATATTCGTGGAATTTTCAGCAGCTTTCAAGTATTTTGTGAGAGTCTTCTTGAATTTTGTGGAAATTTCCGGAGATTTTGTGAGATGTTGCAGGAATTTGGTGGGATTTTTGTGGAATTTTGAGGAATTCTCTTGAATTTTGTGGGATTTGGAGGAGACTTGAAGAAGTTGGAGGGATTTTTCCTAAATGTTGTGGAAATGTGTGGAGATTTTGTGAGATGTTTCAGGAATTTGTTTGGATTTTGAGAAGATGTAGGGAATTTTGTGGGATTTTTGTGGAATTTTGAGGATTTCTCTTGAATTTTGTGGGATTTGGAGGAGACTTGAAGAATTTGGAGGGAATTTTCTTAGATTTTGTGGAAACGTGTGGAGATTTTGTGAGATGTCTATAGAATTTTGTAATGTTTTGAGAAGATGTAGGGAATTTTGTGGCATTTTTCTGGAATTTTGAGGGGCTTTCAAGAACTTTGTGAGAGTTTTTTTGAATTTTTTGGAAATTTGTTGAGATTTTGTGAGATGGTTCTGGAGTTTGGTGGGATATTGAGGAAATTCAGTGAATTTGGAGGGATTTTTCTTGAATTTTGAGGAAATTGTTGGAGATTTTGTGGGATGTTGCAGGAATGTGGTTGGGTTCTGAGAAGATTTAGGGAATTGTGTGGGGCTTGTACAGAATTTGGTGGGATTTCTCTTGAATTTTGTGGGATTTCTATTGAATTTTATGGGATGTTTGTGGGATGTTTGTGAGATGTTTGTAGGATGTTTGTGGTATTTGGAGGAGACTTGAAGAATTTTGCGGGATTTTTCTTGAATTGTTTGGAAATTGGTGGAGATTTTGTGAGATGTTGCAGGAATTTGTTTGGGTTCTGAGAAGATGGAAGGAATTTTGTGGGATTTTTGTGGAATTTTGAGGATTTCTCTTGAATTTTGTGGGATTTGGAGGAGACTTGAAGAATTTTGCGGGAATTTTCTTAGATTTAGTGGAAATTTGTTGAGATTTTGTGAGATGGTTCTGGAATTTGGTGGGATTTTTGTGGGATTTTGAGGATTTGTCTTGAATTTTGTGGGATTTGGAGGAGACTTGAAGAATTTGGAGGGAATTTTCTTGAATTTTTTGGATATTGGTGGAGATTTTGTGAGATGCTGCAGGAATGTGGTTGGGTTTTGAGAAGATTTAGGGATTTTTGTGGGATATTCGTGGAATTTTCAGCAGCTTTCAAGTATTTTGTGAGAGTCTTCTTGAATTTTGTGGAAATTTCCGGAGATTTTGTGAGATGTTGCAGGAATTTGGTGGGATTTTTGTGGAATTTTGAGGAATTCTCTTGAATTTTGTGGGATTTGGAGGAGACTTGAAGAAGTTGGAGGGATTTTTCCTAAATGTTGTGGAAATGTGTGGAGATTTTGTGAGATGTTTCAGGAATTTGTTTGGATTTTGAGAAGATGTAGGGAATTTTGTTGGATTTTTGTGGAATTTTGAGGATTTCTCTTGAATTTTGTGGGATTTGGAGGAGACTTGAAGAATTTGGAGGGAATTTTCTTAGATTTTGTGGAAACGTGTGGAGATTTTGTGAGATGTCTATAGAATTTTGTAATGTTTTGAGAAGATGTAGGGAATTTTGTGGCATTTTTCTGGAATTTTGAGGGGCTTTCAAGAACTTTGTGAGAGTTTTTTTGAATTTTTTGGAAATTTGTTGAGATTTTGTGAGATGGTTCTGGAGTTTGGTGGGATATTGAGGAAATTCAGTGAATTTGGAGGGATTTTTCTTGAATTTTGAGGAAATTGTTGGAGATTTTGTGGGATGTTGCAGGAATGTGGTTGGGTTCTGAGAAGATTTAGGGAATTGTGTGGGGCTTGTACAGAATTTGGTGGGATTTCTCTTGAATTTTGTGGGATTTCTATTGAATTTTATGGGATGTTTGTGGGATGTTTGTGAGATGTTTGTAGGATGTTTGTGGTATTTGGAGGAGACTTGAAGAATTTTGCGGGATTTTTCTTGAATTGTTTGGAAATTGGTGGAGATTTTGTGAGATGTTGCAGGAATTTGTTTGGGTTCTGAGAAGATGGAAGGAATTTTGTGGGATTTTTGTGGAATTTTGAGGATTTCTCTTGAATTTTGTGGGATTTGGAGGAGACTTGAAGAATTTGGAGGGAATTTTCTTAGATTTTGTGGAAATTTGTTGAGATTTTGTGAGATGGTTCTGGAATTTGGTGGGATATTGAGGAAATTCAGTGAATTTTGAGGGATTTTTCTTGAATTTTGTGGAAATTGTTGGAGATTTTGTGGGATGTTGCAGGAATTGGGTAGGGTTTTGAGAAGGTTTAGGGAATTTTTTGGCATTTTTCTGCAATTTTGTGAGGCTTTTCCAGAATGTTTGGTGATATTGAGGTGATTTGGTGGGATGTTTCTGGAATTTTGTGGGATTTTTCTGGGATTTGTACGAGACTTGAAGAATTTTGCGGGATTTTTCTTGAATTGTTTGGAAATTGGTGGAGATTTTGTGAGATGTTGCAGGAGTTTGTTTGGGTTTTGAGAAGATGTAGGGAATTTTGTGGCATTTTTCTGGAATTTTGAGGGGCTTTCAAGAACTTTGTGAGAGTTTTCTTGAATTTAGTGGAAATTTGTTGAGATTTTGTGAGATGGTTCTGGAATTTGGTGGGATTTTTGTGGGATTTTGAGGATTTGTCTTGAATTTTGTGGGATTTGGAGGAGACTTGAAGAATTTGGAGGGAATTTTCTTGAATTTTTTGGATATTGGTGGAGATTTTGTGAGATGCTGCAGGAATGTGGTTGGGTTTTGAGAAGATTTAGGGATTTTTGTGGGATATTCGTGGAATTTTCAGCAGCTTTCAAGTATTTTGTGAGAGTCTTCTTGAATTTTGTGGAAATTTCCGGAGATTTTGTGAGATGTTGCAGGAATTTTGTGGGATTTTTGTGGAATTTTGAGGAATTCTCTTGAATTTTGTGGGATTTGGAGGAGACTTGAAGAAGTTGGAGGGATTTTTCCTAAATGTTGTGGAAATTGGTGGAGATTTTGTGAGATGTTTCAGGAATTTGTTTGGATTTTGAGAAGATGTAGGGAATTTTGTTGGATTTTTGTGGAATTTTGAGGATTTCTCTTGAATTTTGTGGGATTTGGAGGAGACTTGAAGAATTTTGCGGGAATTTTCTTAGATTTTGTGGAAATGTGTGGAGATTTTGTGAGATGTCTGTAGAATTTTGTAATGTTTTGAGAAGATGTAGGTTATTTTGTGGCATTTTTCTGGAATTTTGAGGGGCTTTCAAGAACTTTGTGAGAGTTTTCTTGAATTTAGTGGAAATTTGTTGAGATTTTGTGAGATGTTTCTGGAATTTGGTGGGATTTTTGTGGGATTTTGAGGATTTGTCTTGAATTTTGTGGGATTTGGAGGAGACTTGAAGAATTTGGAGGGAATTTTCTTGAATTTTTTGGATATTGGTGGAGATTTTGTGAGATGCTGCAGGAATGTGGTTGGGTTTTGAGAAGATTTAGGGATTTTTGTGGGATATTCGTGGAATTTTCAGCAGCTTTCAAGTATTTTGTGAGAGTCTTCTTGAATTTTGTGGAAATTTCCGGAGATTTTGTGAGATGTTGCAGGAATTTGGTGGGATTTTTGTGGGATTTTGAGGAATTCTCTTGAATTTTGTGGGATTTGGAGGAGACTTGAAAAAGTTGGGGGGATTTTTCCTAAATGTTGTGGAAATTGGTGGAGATTTTGTGAGATGTTTCAGGAATTTGTTTGGATTTTGAGAAGATGTAGGGAATTTTGTTGGATTTTTGTGGAATTTTGAGGATTTCTCTTGAATTTTGTGGGATTTGGAGGAGACTTGAAGAATTTTGCGGGAATTTTCTTACATTTTGTGGAAATGTGTGGAGATTTTGTGAGATGTCTGTAGAATTTTGTAATGTTTTGAGAAGATGTAAGGGAATATTGCGGCATTTTTCTGGAATTTTGAGGGGCTTTCAAGAACTTTGTGAGAGTTTTCTTGAATTTAGTGGAAATTTGTTGAGATTTTGTGAGATGGTTCTGGAGTTTGGTGGGATATTGAGGAAATTCAGTGAATTTGGAGGGATTTTTCTTGAATTTTGTGGAAATTGTTGGAGATTTTGTGGGATGTTGCAGGAATGTGGTTGGGTTCTGAGAAGATTTAGGGAATTGTGTGGGGCTTGTACAGAATTTGGTGGGATTTCTCTTGAATTTTGTGGGATTTCTATTGAATTTTATGGGATGTTTGTGGGATGTTTGTGAGATGTTTGTAGGATGTTTGTGGTATTTGGAGGAGACTTGAAGAATTTTGCGGGATTTTTCTTGAAATGTTTGGAAATTGGTGGAGATTTTGTGAGATGTTGCAGGAATTTGTTTGGGTTTTGAGAAGATGGAAGGAATTTTGTTGGATTTTTGTGGAATTTTGAGGATTTCTCTTGAATTTTGTGGGATTTGGAGGAGACTTGAAGAATTTGGAGGGAATTTTCTTAGATTTAGTGGAAATTTGTTGAGATTTTGTGAGATGGTTCTGGAATTTGGTGGGATATTGAGGAAATTCAGTGAATTTTGAGGGATTTTTCTTGAATTTTGTGGAAATTGTTGGAGATTTTGTGGAAAGTTGCAGGAATTGGGTAGGGTTTTGAGAAGGTTTAGGGAATTTTGTGGCATTTTTCTGCAATTTTGTGAGGCTTTTCCAGAATGTTTGGTGATATTGAGGTGATTTGGTGGGATGTTTCTGGAATTTTGTGGGATTTTTCTGGGATTTGTACGAGACTTGAAGAATTTTGCGGGATTTTTCTTGAATTTTGTGGAAATTGTTGGAGATTTTGTGGGATGTTGCAGGAATGTGGTTGGGTTTTGAGAAGATGTAGGGAAGTTTGTGGCATTTTTCTGGAATTTTGAGGGGCTTTCAAGAACTTTGTGAGAGTTTTCTTGAATTTAGTGGAAATTTGTTGAGATTTTGTGAGATGGTTCTGGAATTTGGTGGGATTTTTGTGGGATTTTGAGGATTTGTCTTGAATTTTGTGGGATTTGGAGGAGACTTGAAGAATTTGGAGGGAATTTTCTTGAATTTTTTGGATATTGGTGGAGATTTTGTGAGATGCTGCAGGAATGTGGTTGGGTTTTGAGAAGATTTAGGGATTTTTGTGGGATATTCGTGGAATTTTCAGCAGCTTTCAAGTATTTTGTGAGAGTCTTCTTGAATTTTGTGGAAATTTCCGGAGATTTTGTGAGATGTTGCAGGAATTTGGTGGGATTTTTGTGGAATTCTGAGGAATTCTCTTGAATTTTGTGGGATTTGGAGGAGACTTGAAGAAGTTGGAGGGATTTTTCCTAAATGTTGTGGAAATTGGTGGAGATTTTGTGAGATGTTTCAGGAATTTGTTTGGATTTTGAGAAGATGTAGGGAATTTTGTTGGATTTTTGTGGAATTTTGAGGATTTCTCTTGAATTTTGTGGGATTTGGAGGAGACTTGAAGAATTTTGCGGGAATTTTCTTAGATTTTGTGGAAATGTGTGGAGATTTTGTGAGATGTCTGTAGAATTTTGTAATGTTTTGAGAAGATGTAGGGAATTTTGTGGCATTTTTCTGGAATTTTGAGGGGCTTTCAAGAACTTTGTGAGAGTTTTTTTGAATTTTTTTGAAATTTGTTGAGATTTTGTGAGATGGTTCTGGAGTTTGGTGGGATATTGAGGAAATTCAGTGAATTTGGAGGGAATTTTCTTGAATTTTGTGGAAATTGTTGGAGATTTTGTGGGATGTTGCAGGAATGTGGTTGGGTTCTGAGAAGATTTAGGGAATTGTGTGGGGCTTGTACAGAATTTGGTGGGATTTCTCTTGAATTTTGTGGGATTTCTATTGAATTTAATGGGATGATTGTGGGATGTTTGTGAGATGTTTGTAGGATGTTTGTGGTATTTGGAGGAGACTTGAAGAATTTTGCGGGATTTTTCTTGAATTGTTTGGAAATTGGTGGAGATTTTGTGAGATGTTGCAGGAGTTTGTTTGGGTTCTGAGAAGATGGAAGGAATTTTGTGGGATTTTTGTGGAATTTTGAGGATTTCTCTTGAATTTTGTGGGATTTGGAGGAGACTTGAAGAATTTTTCGGGAATTTTCTTAGATTTAGTGGAAATTTGTTGAGATTTTGTGAGATGGTTCTGGAATTTGGTGGGATATTGAGGAAATTCAGTGAATTTTGAGGGATTTTTCTTGAATTTTGTGGAAATTGTTGGAGATTTTGTGGGATGTTGCAGGAATTGGGTAGGGTTTTGAGAAGGTTTAGGGAATTTTTTGGCATTTTTCTGCAATTTTGTGAGGCTTTTCCAGAATGTTTGGTGATATTGAGGTGATTTGGTGGGATGTTTCTGCAATTTTGTGGGATTTTTCTGGGATTTGTAGGAGACTTGAAGAATTTTGCGGGATTTTTCTTGAATTGTTTGGAAATTGTTGGAGATTTTGTGAGATGTTGCAGGAGTTTGTTTGGGTTTTGAGAAGATGTAGGGAATTTTGTGGCATTTTTCTGGAATTTTGAGGGGCTTTCAAGAACTTTGTGAGAGTTTTCTTGAATTTAGTGGAAATTTGTTGAGATTTTGTGAGATGGTTCTGGAATTTGGTGGGATTTTTGTGGGATTTTGAGGATTTGTCTTGAATTTTGTGGGATTTGGAGGAGACTTGAAGAATTTGGAGGGAATTTTCTTGAATTTTTTGGATATTGGTGGAGATTTTGTGAGATGCTGCAGGAATGTGGTTGGGTTTTGAGAAGATTTAGGGATTTTTGTGGGATATTCGTGGAATTTTCAGCAGCTTTCAAGTATTTTGTGAGAGTCTTCTTGAATTTTGTGGAAATTTCCGGAGATTTTGTGAGATGTTGCAGGAATTTTGTGGGATTTTTGTGGAATTTTGAGGAATTCTCTTGAATTTTGTGGGATTTGGAGGAGACTTGAAGAAGTTGGAGGGATTTTTCCTAAATGTTGTGGAAATTGGTGGAGATTTTGTGAGATGTTTCAGGAATTTGTTTGGATTTTGAGAAGATGTAGGGAATTTTGTTGGATTTTTGTGGAATTTTGAGGATTTCTCTTGAATTTTGTGGGATTTGGAGGAGACTTGAAGAATTTTGCGGGAATTTTCTTAGATTTTGTGGAAATGTGTGGAGATTTTGTGAGATGTCTGTAGAATTTTGTAATGTTTTGAGAAGATGTAGGGAATTTTGTGGCATTTTTCTGGAATTTTGAGGGGCTTTCAAGAACTTTGTGAGAGTTTTCTTGAATTTAGTGGAAATTTGTTGAGATTTTGTGAGATGTTTCTGGAATTTGGTGGGATTTTTGTGGGATTTTGAGGATTTGTCTTGAATTTTGTGGGATTTGGAGGAGACTTGAAGAATTTGGAGGGAATTTTCTTGAATTTTTTGGATATTGGTGGAGATTTTGTGAGATGCTGCAGGAATGTGGTTGGGTTTTGAGAAGATTTAGGGATTTTTGTGGGATATTCGTGGAATTTTCAGCAGCTTTCAAGTATTTTGTGAGAGTCTTCTTGAATTTTGTGGAAATTTCCGGAGATTTTGTGAGATGTTGCAGGAATTTGGTGGGATTTTTGTGGGATTTTGAGGAATTCTCTTGAATTTTGTGGGATTTGGAGGAGACTTGAAAAAGTTGGGGGGATTTTTCCTAAATGTTGTGGAAATTGGTGGAGATTTTGTGAGATGTTTCAGGAATTTGTTTGGATTTTGAGAAGATGTAGGGAATTTTGTTGGATTTTTGTGGAATTTTGAGGATTTCTCTTGAATTTTGTGGGATTTGGAGGAGACTTGAAGAATTTTGCGGGAATTTTCTTACATTTTGTGGAAATGTGTGGAGATTTTGTGAGATGTCTGTAGAATTTTGTAATGTTTTGAGAAGATGTAAGGGAATATTGCGGCATTTTTCTGGAATTTTGAGGGGCTTTCAAGAACTTTGTGAGAGTTTTCTTGAATTTAGTGGAAATTTGTTGAGATTTTGTGAGATGGTTCTGGAGTTTGGTGGGATATTGAGGAAATTCAGTGAATTTGGAGGGATTTTTCTTGAATTTTGTGGAAATTGTTGGAGATTTTGTGGGATGTTGCAGGAATGTGGTTGGGTTCTGAGAAGATTTAGGGAATTGTGTGGGGCTTGTACAGAATTTGGTGGGATTTCTCTTGAATTTTGTGGGATTTCTATTGAATTTTATGGGATGTTTGTGGGATGTTTGTGAGATGTTTGTAGGATGTTTGTGGTATTTGGAGGAGACTTGAAGAATTTTGCGGGATTTTTCTTGAAATGTTTGGAAATTGGTGGAGATTTTGTGAGATGTTGCAGGAATTTGTTTGGGTTTTGAGAAGATGGAAGGAATTTTGTTGGATTTTTGTGGAATTTTGAGGATTTCTCTTGAATTTTGTGGGATTTGGAGGAGACTTGAAGAATTTGGAGGGAATTTTCTTACATTTAGTGGAAATTTGTTGAGATTTTGTGAGATGGTTCTGGAATTTGGTGGGATATTGAGGAAATTCAGTGAATTTTGAGGGATTTTTCTTGAATTTTGTGGAAATTGTTGGAGATTTTGTGGAAAGTTGCAGGAATTGGGTAGGGTTTTGAGAAGGTTTAGGGAATTTTGTGGCATTTTTCTGCAATTTTGTGAGGCTTTTCCAGAATGTTTGGTGATATTGAGGTGATTTGGTGGGATGTTTCTGGAATTTTGTGGGATTTTTCTGGGATTTGTACGAGACTTGAAGAATTTTGCGGGATTTTTCTTGAATTTTGTGGAAATTGTTGGAGATTTTGTGGGATGTTGCAGGAATGTGGTTGGGTTTTGAGAAGATGTAGGGAAGTTTGTGGCATTTTTCTGGAATTTTGAGGGGCTTTCAAGAACTTTGTGAGAGTTTTCTTGAATTTAGTGGAAATTTGTTGAGATTTTGTGAGATGGTTCTGGAATTTGGTGGGATTTTTGTGGGATTTTGAGGATTTGTCTTGAATTTTGTGGGATTTGGAGGAGACTTGAAGAATTTGGAGGGAATTTTCTTGAATTTTTTGGATATTGGTGGAGATTTTGTGAGATGCTGCAGGAATGTGGTTGGGTTTTGAGAAGATTTAGGGATTTTTGTGGGATATTCGTGGAATTTTCAGCAGCTTTCAAGTATTTTGTGAGAGTCTTCTTGAATTTTGTGGAAATTTCCGGAGATTTTGTGAGATGTTGCAGGAATTTGGTGGGATTTTTGTGGAATTCTGAGGAATTCTCTTGAATTTTGTGGGATTTGGAGGAGACTTGAAGAAGTTGGAGGGATTTTTCCTAAATGTTGTGGAAATTGGTGGAGATTTTGTGAGATGTTTCAGGAATTTGTTTGGATTTTGAGAAGATGTAGGGAATTTTGTTGGATTTTTGTGGAATTTTGAGGATTTCTCTTGAATTTTGTGGGATTTGGAGGAGACTTGAAGAATTTTGCGGGAATTTTCTTAGATTTTGTGGAAATGTGTGGAGATTTTGTGAGATGTCTGTAGAATTTTGTAATGTTTTGAGAAGATGTAGGGAATTTTGTGGCATTTTTCTGGAATTTTGAGGGGCTTTCAAGAACTTTGTGAGAGTTTTTTTGAATTTTTTGGAAATTTGTTGAGATTTTGTGAGATGGTTCTGGAGTTTGGTGGGATATTGAGGAAATTCAGTGAATTTGGAGGGAATTTTCTTGAATTTTGTGGAAATTGTTGGAGATTTTGTGGGATGTTGCAGGAATGTGGTTGGGTTCTGAGAAGATTTAGGGAATTGTGTGGGGCTTGTACAGAATTTGGTGGGATTTCTCTTGAATTTTGTGGGATTTCTATTGAATTTAATGGGATGATTGTGGGATGTTTGTGAGATGTTTGTAGGATGTTTGTGGTATTTGGAGGAGACTTGAAGAATTTTGCGGGATTTTTCTTGAATTGTTTGGAAATTGGTGGAGATTTTGTGAGATGTTGCAGGAGTTTGTTTGGGTTCTGAGAAGATGGAAGGAATTTTGTGGGATTTTTGTGGAATTTTGAGGATTTCTCTTGAATTTTGTGGGATTTGGAGGAGACTTGAAGAATTTTGCGGGAATTTTCTTAGATTTAGTGGAAATTTGTTGAGATTTTGTGAGATGGTTCTGGAATTTGGTGGGATATTGAGGAAATTCAGTGAATTTTGAGGGATTTTTCTTGAATTTTGTGGAAATTGTTGGAGATTTTGTGGGATGTTGCAGGAATTTGGTAGGGTTTTGAGAAGGTTTAGGGAATTTTGTGGCATTTTTCTGCAATTTTGTGAGGCTTTTCCAGAATTTTTGGTGATATTGAGGTGATTTGGTGGGATGTTTCTGGAATTTTGTGGGATTTTTCTGGGATTTGTACGAGACTTGAAGAATTTTGCGGGATTTTTCTTGAATTTTGTGGAAATTGGTGGAGATTTTGTGAGATGTTGCAGGAATTTGTTTGGGTTCTGAGAAGATGGAAGGAATTTTGTGGGATTTTTGTGGAATTTTGAGGATTTGTCTTGAATTTTGTGGGATTTGGAGGAGACTTGAAGAATTTGGAGGGAATTTTCTTAGATTTTGTGGAAATTTGTTGAGATTTTGTGAGATGGTTCTGGAATTTGGTGGGATATTGAGGAAATTCAGTGAATTTTGAGGGATTTTTCTTGAATTTTGTGGAAATTGGTGGAGATTTTGTGAGATGTTGCAGGAGTTTGTTTGGGTTTTGAGAAGATGTAGGGAATTTTGTTGGATTTTTGTGGAATTTTGAGGATTTGTCTTGAATTTTGTGGGATTTGGAGGAGACTTGAAGAATTTTTCGGGAATTTTCTTAGATTTAGTGGAAATTTGTTGAGATTTTGTGAGATGGTTCTGGAATTTGGTGGGATATTGAGGAAATTCAGTGAATTTGGAGGGATTTTTCTTGAATTTTGTGGAAATTGTTGGAGATTTTGTGGGATGTTGCAGGAATTTGGTAGGGTTTTGAGAAGGTTTAGGGAATTTTGTGGCATTTTTCTGCAATTTTGTGAGGCTTTTCCAGAATGTTTGGTGATATTGAGGTGATTTGGTGGGATGTTTCTGGAATTTTGTGGGATTTTTCTGGGATTTGTACGAGACTTGAAGAATTTTGCGGGATTTTTCTTGAATTTTGTGGAAATTGTTGGAGATTTTGTGGGATGTTGCAGGAATGTGGTTGGGTTTTGAGAAGATGTAGGGAAGTTTGTGGCATTTTTCTGGAATTTTGAGGGGCTTTCAAGAACTTTGTGAGAGTTTTCTTGAATTTAGTGGAAATTTGTTGAGATTTTGTGAGATGGTTCTGGAATTTGGTGGGATTTTTGTGGGATTTTGAGGATTTGTCTTGAATTTTGTGGGATTTGGAGGAGACTTGAAGAATTTGGAGGGAATTTTCTTGAATTTTTTGGATATTGGTGGAGATTTTGTGAGATGCTGCAGGAATGTGGTTGGGTTTTGAGAAGATTTAGGGATTTTTGTGGGATATTCGTGGAATTTTCAGCAGCTTTCAAGTATTTTGTGAGTGTCTTCTTGAATTTTGTGGAAATTTCTGGAGATTTTGTGAGATGTTGCAGGAATTTTGTGGGATTTTTGTGGAATTTTGAGGAATTCTCTTGAATTTTGTGGGATTTGGAGGAGACTTGAAGAAGTTGGAGGGATTTTTCCTAAATGTTGTGGAAATTGGTGGAGATTTTGTGAGATGTTTCAGGAATTTGTTTGGATTTTGAGAAGATGTAGGGAATTTTGTTGGATTTTTGTGGAATTTTGAGGATTTCTCTTGAATTTTGTGGGATTTGGAGGAGACTTGAAGAATTTTGCGGGAATTTTCTTAGATTTTGTGGAAATGTGTGGAGATTTTGTGAGATGTCTGTAGAATTTTGTAATGTTTTGAGAAGATGTAGGGAATTTTGTGGCATTTTTCTGGAATTTTGAGGGGCTTTCAAGAACTTTGTGAGAGTTTTTTTGAATTTTTTGGAAATTTGTTGAGATTTTGTGAGATGGTTCTGGAGTTTGGTGGGATATTGAGGAAATTCAGTGAATTTGGAGGGAATTTTCTTGAATTTTGTGGAAATTGTTGGAGATTTTGTGGGATGTTGCAGGAATGTGGTTGGGTTCTGAGAAGATTTAGGGAATTGTGTGGGGCTTGTACAGAATTTGGTGGGATTTCTCTTGAATTTTGTGGGATTTCTATTGAATTTAATGGGATGATTGTGGGATGTTTGTGAGATGTTTGTAGGATGTTTGTGGTATTTGGAGGAGACTTGAAGAATTTTGCGGGATTTTTCTTGAATTGTTTGGAAATTGGTGGAGATTTTGTGAGATGTTGCAGGAGTTTGTTTGGGTTCTGAGAAGATGGAAGGAATTTTGTGGGATTTTTGTGGAATTTTGAGGATTTCTCTTGAATTTTGTGGGATTTGGAGGAGACTTGAAGAATTTTTCGGGAATTTTCTTAGATTTAGTGGAAATTTGTTGAGATTTTGTGAGATGGTTCTGGAATTTGGTGGGATATTGAGGAAATTCAGTGAATTTTGAGGGATTTTTCTTGAATTTTGTGGAAATTGTTGGAGATTTTGTGGGATGTTGCAGGAATTTGGTAGGGTTTTGAGAAGGTTTAGGGAATTTTGTGGCATTTTTCTGCAATTTTGTGAGGCTTTTCCAGAATTTTTGGTGATATTGAGGTGATTTGGTGGGATGTTTCTGGAATTTTGTGGGATTTTTCTGGGATTTGTACGAGACTTGAAGAATTTTGCGGGATTTTTCTTGAATTGTTTGGAAATTCGTGGAGATTTTGTGAGATGTTGCAGGAGTTTGTTTGGGTTTTGAGAAGATGTAGGGAATTTTGTGGCATTTTTCTGGAATTTTGAGGGGCTTTCAAGAACTTTGTGAGAGTTTTCTTGAATTTAGTGGAAATTTGTTGAGATTTTGTGAGATGGTTCTGGAATTTGGTGGGATTTTTGTGGGATTTTGAGGATTTCACTTGAATTTTGTGGGATTTGGAGGAGACTTGAAGAATTTGGAGGGAATTTTCTTGAATTTTTTGGATATTGGTGGAGATTTTGTGAGATGCTGCAGGAATGTGGTTGGGTTTTGAGAAGATTTAGGGATTTTTGTGGGATATTCGTGGAATTTTCAGCAGCTTTCAAGTATTTTGTGAGAGTCTTCTTGAATTTTGTGGAAATTTCCGGAGATTTTGTGAGATGTTGCAGGAATTTTGTGGGATTTTTGTGGAATTTTGAGGAATTCTCTTGAATTTTGTGGGATTTGGAGGAGACTTGAAGAAGTTGGATGGATTTTTCCTAAATGTTGTGGAAATTGGTGGAGATTTTGTGAGATGTTTCAGGAATTTGTTTGGATTTTGAGAAGATGTAGGGAATTTTGTTGGATTTTTGTGGAATTTTGAGGATTTCTCTTGAATTTTGTGGGATTTGGAGGAGACTTGAAGAATTTTGCGGGAATTTTCTTAGATTTTGTGG
The DNA here is from genome assembly GCF_971803275.1 of Cyanistes caeruleus. Classification (NCBI taxonomy): domain Eukaryota; kingdom Metazoa; phylum Chordata; class Aves; order Passeriformes; family Paridae; genus Cyanistes; species Cyanistes caeruleus. Next base: position 87,575,487 of record NC_141702.1, on the reverse strand, counting down.
AAATGTGTGGAGATTTTGTGAGATGTCTGTAGAATTTTGTAATGTTTTGAGAAGATGTAGGGAATTTTGTGGCATTTTTCTGGAATTTTGAGGGGCTTTCAAGAACTTTGTGAGAGTTTTCTTGAATTTAGTGGAAATTAGTTGAGATTTTGTGAGATGGTTCTGGAATTTGGTGGGATTTTTGTGGGATTTTGAGGATTTGTCTTGAATTTTGTGGGATTTGGAGGAGACTTGAAGAATTTGGAGGGAATTTTCTTGAATTTTTTGGATATTGGTGGAGATTTTGTGAGATGCTGCAGGAATGTGGTTGGGTTTTGAGAAGATTTAGGGATTTTTGTGGGATATTCGTGGAATTTTCAGCAGCTTTCAAGTATTTTGTGAGAGTCTTCTTGAATTTTGTGGAAATTTCCGGAGATTTTGTGAGATGTTGCAGGAATTTTGTGGGATTTTTGTGGAATTTTGAGGAATTCTCTTGAATTTTGTGGGATTTGGAGGAGACTTGAAGAAGTTGGAGGGATTTTTCCTAAATGTTGTGGAAATTGGTGGAGATTTTGTGAGATGTTTCAGGAATTTGTTTGGATTTTGAGAAGATGTAGGGAATTTTGTTGGATTTTTGTGGAATTTTGAGGATTTCTCTTGAATTTTGTGGGATTTGGAGGAGACTTGAAGAATTTTGCGGGAATTTTCTTAGATTTTGTGGAAATGTGTGGAGATTTTGTGAGATGTCTGTAGAAGTTTGTAATGTTTTGAGAAGATGTAGGGAATTTTGTGGCATTTTTCTGGAATTTTGAGGGGCTTTCAAGAACTTTGTGAGAGTTTTTTTGAATTTTTTGGAAATTTGTTGAGATTTTGTGAGATGGTTCTGGAGTTTGGTGGGATATTGAGGAAATTCAGTGAATTTGGAGGGAATTTTCTTGAATTTTGTGGAAATTGTTGGAGATTTTGTGGGATGTTGCAGGAATGTGGTTGGGTTCTGAGAAGATTTAGGGAATTGTGTGGGGCTTGTACAGAATTTGGTGGGATTTCTCTTGAATTTTGTGGGATTTCTATTGAATTTTATGGGATGTTTGTGGGATGTTTGTGAGATGTTTGTAGGATGTTTGTGGTATTTGGAGGAGACTTGAAGAATTTTGCGGGATTTTTCTTGAATTGTTTGGAAATTGGTGGAGATTTTGTGAGATGTTGCAGGAGTTTGTTTGGGTTCTGAGAAGATGGAAGGAATTTTGTGGGATTTTTGTGGAATTTTGAGGATTTGTCTTGAATTTTGTGGGATTTGGAGGAGACTTGAAGAATTTTGCGGGAATTTTCTTAGATTTAGTGGAAATTTGTTGAGATTTTGTGAGATGGTTCTGGAATTTGGTGGGATATTGAGGAAATTCAGTGAATTTTGAGGGATTTTTCTTGAATTTTGTGGAAATTGTTGGAGATTTTGTGGGATGTTGCAGGAATTTGGTAGGGTTTTGAGAAGGTTTAGGGAAGTTTGTGGCATTTTTCTGCAATTTTGTGAGGCTTTTCCAGAATTTTTGGTGATATTGAGGTGATTTGGTGGGATGTTTCTGGAATTTTGTGGGATTTTTCTGGGATTTGTACGAGACTTGAAGAATTTTGCAGGATTTTTCTTGAATTTTGTGGAAATTGTTGGAGATTTTGTGAGATGTTGCAGGAGTTTGTTTGGGTTTTGAGAAGATGTAGGGAATTTTGTGGCATTTTTCTGGAATTTTGAGGGGCTTTCAAGAACTTTGTGAGAGTTTTCTTGAATTTAGTGGAAATTTGTTGAGATTTTGTGAGATGGTTCTGGAATTTGGTGGGATTTTTGTGGGATTTTGAGGATTTGTCTTGAATTTTGTGGGATTTGGAGGAGACTTGAAGAATTTGGAGGGAATTTTCTTGAATTTTTTGGATATTGGTGGAGATTTTGTGAGATGCTGCAGGAATGTGGTTGGGTTTTGAGAAGATTTAGGGATTTTTGTGGGATATTCGTGGAATTTTCAGCAGCTTTCAAGTATTTTGTGAGAGTCTTCTTGAATTTTGTGGAAATTTCCGGAGATTTTGTGAGATGTTGCAGGAATTTGGTGGGATTTTTGTGGAATTTTGAGGAATTCTCTTGAATTTTGTGGGATTTGGAGGAGACTTGAAGAAGTTGGAGGGATTTTTCCTAAATGTTGTGGAAATTGGTGGAGATTTTGTGAGATGTTTCAGGAATTTGTTTGGATTTTGAGAAGATGTAGGGAATTTTGTTGGATTTTTGTGGAATTTTGAGGATTTCTCTTGAATTTTGTGGGATTTGGAGGAGACTTGAAGAATTTTGCGGGAATTTTCTTAGATTTTGTGGAAATGTGTGGAGATTTTGTGAGATGTCTGTAGAATTTTGTAATGTTTTGAGAAGATGTAGGGAATTTTGTGGCATTTTTCTGGAATTTTGAGGGGCTTTCAAGAACTTTGTGAGAGTTTTCTTGAATTTAGTGGAAATTAGTTGAGATTTTGTGAGATGGTTCTGGAATTTGGTGGGATTTTTGTGGGATTTTGAGGATTTGTCTTGAATTTTGTGGGATTTGGAGGAGACTTGAAGAATTTGGAGGGAATTTTCTTGAATTTTTTGGATATTGGTGGAGATTTTGTGAGATGCTGCAGGAATGTGGTTGGGTTTTGAGAAGATTTAGGGATTTTTGTGGGATATTCGTGGAATTTTCAGCAGCTTTCAAGTATTTTGTGAGAGTCTTCTTGAATTTTGTGGAAATTTCCGGAGATTTTGTGAGATGTTGCAGGAATTTTGTGGGATTTTTGTGGAATTTTGAGGAATTCTCTTGAATTTTGTGGGATTTGGAGGAGACTTGAAGAAGTTGGAGGGATTTTTCCTAAATGTTGTGGAAATTGGTGGAGATTTTGTGAGATGTTTCAGGAATTTGTTTGGATTTTGAGAAGATGTAGGGAATTTTGTTGGATTTTTGTGGAATTTTGAGGATTTCTCTTGAATTTTGTGGGATTTGGAGGAGACTTGAAGAATTTTGCGGGAATTTTCTTAGATTTTGTGGAAATGTGTGGAGATTTTGTGAGATGTCTGTAGAAGTTTGTAATGTTTTGAGAAGATGTAGGGAATTTTGTGGCATTTTTCTGGAATTTTGAGGGGCTTTCAAGAACTTTGTGAGAGTTTTTTTGAATTTTTTGGAAATTTGTTGAGATTTTGTGAGATGGTTCTGGAGTTTGGTGGGATATTGAGGAAATTCAGTGAATTTGGAGGGAATTTTCTTGAATTTTGTGGAAATTGTTGGAGATTTTGTGGGATGTTGCAGGAATGTGGTTGGGTTCTGAGAAGATTTAGGGAATTGTGTGGGGCTTGTACAGAATTTGGTGGGATTTCTCTTGAATTTTGTGGGATTTCTATTGAATTTTATGGGATGTTTGTGGGATGTTTGTGAGATGTTTGTAGGATGTTTGTGGTATTTGGAGGAGACTTGAAGAATTTTGCGGGATTTTTCTTGAATTGTTTGGAAATTGGTGGAGATTTTGTGAGATGTTGCAGGAGTTTGTTTGGGTTCTGAGAAGATGGAAGGAATTTTGTGGGATTTTTGTGGAATTTTGAGGATTTCTCTTGAATTTTGTGGGATTTGGAGGAGACTTGAAGAATTTTGCGGGAATTTTCTTAGATTTAGTGGAAATTTGTTGAGATTTTGTGAGATGGTTCTGGAATTTGGTGGGATATTGAGGAAATTCAGTGAATTTTGAGGGATTTTTCTTGAATTTTGTGGAAATTGTTGGAGATTTTGTGGGATGTTGCAGGAATTTGGTAGGGTTTTGAGAAGGTTTAGGGAATTTTGTGGCATTTTTCTGCAATTTTGTGAGGCTTTTCCAGAATTTTTGGTGATATTGAGGTGATTTGGTGGGATGTTTCTGGAATTTTGTGGGATTTTTCTGGGATTTGTACGAGACTTGAAGAATTTTGCAGGATTTTTCTTGAATTTTGTGGAAATTGTTGGAGATTTTGTGAGATGTTGCAGGAGTTTGTTTGGGTTTTGAGAAGATGTAGGGAATTTTGTGGCATTTTTCTGGAATTTTGAGGGGCTTTCAAGAACTTTGTGAGAGTTTTCTTGAATTTAGTGGAAATTTGTTGAGATTTTGTGAGATGGTTCTGGAATTTGGTGGGATTTTTGTGGGATTTTGAGGATTTGTCTTGAATTTTGTGGGATTTGGAGGAGACTTGAAGAATTTGGAGGGAATTTTCTTGAATTTTTTGGATATTGGTGGAGATTTTGTGAGATGCTGCAGGAATGTGGTTGGGTTTTGAGAAGATTTAGGGATTTTTGTGGGATATTCGTGGAATTTTCAGCAGCTTTCAAGTATTTTGTGAGAGTCTTCTTGAATTTTGTGGAAATTTCCGGAGATTTTGTGAGATGTTGCAGGAATTTGGTGGGATTTTTGTGGAATTTTGAGGAATTCTCTTGAATTTTGTGGGATTTGGAGGAGACTTGAAGAAGTTGGATGGATTTTTCCTAAATGTTGTGGAAATGTGTGGAGATTTTGTGAGATGTTTCAGGAATTTGTTTGGATTTTGAGAAGATGTAGGGAATTTTGTTGGATTTTTGTGGAATTTTGAGGATTTCTCTTGAATTTTGTGGGATTTGGAGGAGACTTGAAGAATTTTGCGGGAATTTTCTTAGATTTTGTGGAAATGTGTGGAGATTTTGTGAGATGTCTGTAGAATTTTGTAATGTTTTGAGAAGATGTAGGGAATTTTGTGGCATTTTTCTGGAATTTTGAGGGGCTTTCAAGAACTTTGTGAGAGTTTTCTTGAATTTAGTGGAAATTAGTTGAGATTTTGTGAGATGGTTCTGGAATTTGGTGGGATTGTTGTGGGATTTTGAGGATTTGTCTTGAATTTTGTGGGATTTGGAGGAGACTTGAAGAATTTGGAGGGAATTTTCTTGAATTTTTTGGATATTGGTGGAGATTTTGTGAGATGCTGCAGGAATGTGGTTGGGTTTTGAGAAGATTTAGGGATTTTTGTGGGATATTCGTGGAATTTTCAGCAGCTTTCAAGTATTTTGTGAGAGTCTTCTTGAATTTTGTGGAAATTTCCGGAGATTTTGTGAGATGTTGCAGGAATTTTGTGGGATTTTTGTGGAATTTTGAGGAATTCTCTTGAATTTTGTGGGATTTGGAGGAGACTTGAAGAAGTTGGAGGGATTTTTCCTAAATGTTGTGGAAATTGGTGGAGATTTTGTGAGATGTTTCAGGAATTTGTTTGGATTTTGAGAAGATGTAGGGAATTTTGTTGGATTTTTGTGGAATTTTGAGGATTTCTCTTGAATTTTGTGGGATTTGGAGGAGACTTGAAGAATTTTGCGGGAATTTTCTTAGATTTTGTGGAAATGTGTGGAGATTTTGTGAGATGTCTGTAGAATTTTGTAATGTTTTGAGAAGATGTAGGGAATTTTGTGGCATTTTTCTGGAATTTTGAGGGGCTTTCAAGAACTTTGTGAGAGTTTTCTTGAATTTAGTGGAAATTAGTTGAGATTTTGTGAGATGGTTCTGGAATTTGGTGGGATTGTTGTGGGATTTTGAGGATTTGTCTTGAATTTTGTGGGATTTGGAGGAGACTTGAAGAATTTGGAGGGAATTTTCTTGAATTTTTTGGATATTGGTGGAGATTTTGTGAGATGCTGCAGGAATGTGGTTGGGTTTTGAGAAGATTTAGGGATTTTTGTGGGATATTCGTGGAATTTTCAGCAGCTTTCAAGTATTTTGTGAGAGTCTTCTTGAATTTTGTGGAAATTTCCGGAGATTTTGTGAGATGTTGCAGGAATTTTGTGGGATTTTTGTGGAATTTTGAGGAATTCTCTTGAATTTTGTGGGATTTGGAGGAGACTTGAAGAAGTTGGAGGGATTTTTCCTAAATGTTGTGGAAATTGGTGGAGATTTTGTGAGATGTTTCAGGAATTTGTTTGGATTTTGAGAAGATGTAGGGAATTTTGTTGGATTTTTGTGGAATTTTGAGGATTTCTCTTGAATTTTGTGGGATTTGGAGGAGACTTGAAGAATTTTGCGGGAATTTTCTTAGATTTTGTGGAAATGTGTGGAGATTTTGTGAGATGTCTGTAGAATTTTGTAATGTTTTGAGAAGATGTAGGGAATTTTGTGGCATTTTTCTGGAATTTTGAGGGGCTTTCAAGAACTTTGTGAGAGTTTTCTTGAATTTAGTGGAAATTAGTTGAGATTTTGTGAGATGGTTCTGGAATTTGGTGGGATTGTTGTGGGATTTTGAGGATTTGTCTTGAATTTTGTGGGATTTGGAGGAGACTTGAAGAATTTGGAGGGAATTTTCTTGAATTTTTTGGATATTGGTGGAGATTTTGTGAGATGCTGCAGGAATGTGGTTGGGTTTTGAGAAGATTTAGGGATTTTTGTGGGATATTCGTGGAATTTTCAGCAGCTTTCAAGTATTTTGTGAGAGTCTTCTTGAATTTTGTGGAAATTTCCGGAGATTTTGTGAGATGTTGCAGGAATTTTGTGGGATTTTTGTGGAATTTTGAGGAATTCTCTTGAATTTTGTGGGATTTGGAGGAGACTTGAAGAAGTTGGAGGGATTTTTCCTAAATGTTGTGGAAATTGGTGGAGATTTTGTGAGATGTTTCAGGAATTTGTTTGGATTTTGAGAAGATGTAGGGAATTTTGTTGGATTTTTGTGGAATTTTGAGGATTTCTCTTGAATTTTGTGGGATTTGGAGGAGACTTGAAGAATTTTGCGGGAATTTTCTTAGATTTTGTGGAAATGTGTGGAGATTTTGTGAGATGTCTGTAGAATTTTGTAATGTTTTGAGAAGATGTAGGGAATTTTGTGGCATTTTTCTGGAATTTTGAGGGGCTTTCAAGAACTTTGTGAGAGTTTTCTTGAATTTAGTGGAAATTAGTTGAGATTTTGTGAGATGGTTCTGGAATTTGGTGGGATTGTTGTGGGATTTTGAGGATTTGTCTTGAATTTTGTGGGATTTGGAGGAGACTTGAAGAATTTGGAGGGAATTTTCTTGAATTTTTTGGATATTGGTGGAGATTTTGTGAGATGCTGCAGGAATGTGGTTGGGTTTTGAGAAGATTTAGGGATTTTTGTGGGATATTCGTGGAATTTTCAGCAGCTTTCAAGTATTTTGTGAGAGTCTTCTTGAATTTTGTGGAAATTTCCGGAGATTTTGTGAGATGTTGCAGGAATTTTGTGGGATTTTTGTGGAATTTTGAGGAATTCTCTTGAATTTTGTGGGATTTGGAGGAGACTTGAAGAAGTTGGAGGGATTTTTCCTAAATGTTGTGGAAATTGGTGGAGATTTTGTGAGATGTTTCAGGAATTTGTTTGGATTTTGAGAAGATGTAGGGAATTTTGTTGGATTTTTGTGGAATTTTGAGGATTTCTCTTGAATTTTGTGGGATTTGGAGGAGACTTGAAGAATTTTGCGGGAATTTTCTTAGATTTTGTGGAAATGTGTGGAGATTTTGTGAGATGTCTGTAGAATTTTGTAATGTTTTGAGAAGATGTAGGGAATTTTGTGGCATTTTTCTGGAATTTTGAGGGGCTTTCAAGAACTTTGTGAGAGTTTTCTTGAATTTAGTGGAAATTAGTTGAGATTTTGTGAGATGGTTCTGGAATTTGGTGGGATTGTTGTGGGATTTTGAGGATTTGTCTTGAATTTTGTGGGATTTGGAGGAGACTTGAAGAATTTGGAGGGAATTTTCTTGAATTTTTTGGATATTGGTGGAGATTTTGTGAGATGCTGCAGGAATGTGGTTGGGTTTTGAGAAGATTTAGGGATTTTTGTGGGATATTCGTGGAATTTTCAGCAGCTTTCAAGTATTTTGTGAGAGTCTTCTTGAATTTTGTGGAAATTTCCGGAGATTTTGTGAGATGTTGCAGGAATTTGGTGGGATTTTTGTGGAATTTTGAGGAATTCTCTTGAATTTTGTGGGATTTGGAGGAGACTTGAAGAAGTTGGAGGGATTTTTCCTAAATGTTGTGGAAATTGGTGGAGATTTTGTGAGATGTTTCAGGAATTTGTTTGGATTTTGAGAAGATGTAGGGAATTTTGTTGGATTTTTGTGGAATTTTGAGGATTTCTCTTGAATTTTGTGGGATTTGGAGGAGACTTGAAGAATTTTGCGGGAATTTTCTTAGATTTTGTGGAAATGTGTGGAGATTTTGTGAGATGTCTGTAGAATTTTGTAATGTTTTGAGAAGATGTAGGGAATTTTGTGGCATTTTTCTGGAATTTTGAGGGGCTTTCAAGAACTTTGTGAGAGTTTTTTTGAATTTTTTGGAAATTTGTTGAGATTTTGTGAGATGGTTCTGGAGTTTGGTGGGATATTGAGGAAATTCAGTGAATTTGGAGGGAATTTTCTTGAATTTTGTGGAAATTGTTGGAGATTTTGTGGGATGTTGCAGGAATGTGGTTGGGTTCTGAGAAGATTTAGGGAATTGTGTGGGGCTTGTACAGAATTTGGTGGGATTTCTCTTGAATTTTGTGGGATTTCTATTGAATTTTATGGGATGTTTGTGGGATGTTTGTGAGATGTTTGTAGGATGTTTGTGGTATTTGGAGGAGACTTGAAGAATTTTGCGGGATTTTTCTTGAATTGTTTGGAAATTGGTGGAGATTTTGTGAGATGTTGCAGGAGTTTGTTTGGGTTCTGAGAAGATGGAAGGAATTTTGTGGGATTTTTGTGGAATTTTGAGGATTTCTCTTGAATTTTGTGGGATTTGGAGGAGACTTGAAGAATTTTGCGGGAATTTTCTTAGATTTTGTGGAAATTTGTTGAGATTTTGTGAGATGGTTCTGGAATTTGGTGGGATATTGAGGAAATTCAGTGAATTTTGAGGGATTTTTCTTGAATTTTGTGGAAATTGTTGGAGATTTTGTGGGATGTTGCAGGAATTTGGTAGGGTTTTGAGAAGGTTTAGGGAATTTTGTGGCATTTTTCTGCAATTTTGTGAGGCTTTTCCAGAATTTTTGGTGATATTGAGGTGATTTGGTGGGATGTTTCTGGAATTTTGTGGGATTTTTCTGGGATTTGTACGAGACTTGAAGAATTTTGCAGGATTTTTCTTGAATTTTGTGGAAATTGTTGGAGATTTTGTGAGATGTTGCAGGAGTTTGTTTGGGTTTTGAGAAGATGTAGGGAATTTTGTGGCATGTTTCTGGAATTTTGAGGGGCTTTCAAGAACTTTGTGAGAGTTTTCTTGAATTTAGTGGAAATTTGTTGAGATTTTGTGAGATGGTTCTGGAATTTGGTGGGATTTTTGTGGGATTTTGAGGATTTGTCTTGAATTTTGTGGGATTTGGAGGAGACTTGAAGAATTTGGAGGGAATTTTCTTGAATTTTTTGGATATTGGTGGAGATTTTGTGAGATGCTGCAGGAATGTGGTTGGGTTTTGAGAAGATTTAGGGATTTTTGTGGGATATTCGTGGAATTTTCAGCAGCTTTCAAGTATTTTGTGAGAGTCTTCTTGAATTTTGTGGAAATTTCCGGAGATTTTGTGAGATGTTGCAGGAATTTTGTGGGATTTTTGTGGAATTTTGAGGAATTCTCTTGAATTTTGTGGGATTTGGAGGAGACTTGAAGAAGTTGGAGGGATTTTTCCTAAATGTTGTGGAAATTGGTGGAGATTTTGTGAGATGTTGCAGGAATTTGTTTGGATTTTGAGAAGATGTAGGGAATTTTGTTGGATTTTTGTGGAATTTTGAGGATTTGTCTTGAATTTTGTGGGATTTGGAGGAGACTTGAAGAATTTTGCAGAATTTTCTTAGATTTTGTGGAAATTTGTTGAGATTTTGTGAGATGGTTCTGGAATTTGGTGGGATATTGAGGAAATTCAGTGAATTTTGAGGGATTTTTCTTGAAATTTGTGGAAATTGTTGAGGATTTTGTGGGATGTTGCAGGAATTTGGTAGGGTTTTGAGAAGGTTTAGGGAATTTTGTGGCATTTTTCTGCAATTTTGTGAGGCTTTTCCAGAATGTTTGGTGATATTGAGGTGATTTGGTGGGATGTTTCTGGAATTTTGTGGGATTTTTCTGGGATTTGTACGAGACTTGAAGAATTTTGCGGGATTTTTCTTGAATTGTTTGGAAATTGGTGGAGATTTTGTGAGATGTTGCAGGAGTTTGTTTGGGTTTTGAGAAGATGTAGGGAAGTTTGTGGCATTTTTCTGGAATTTTGAGGGGCTTTCAAGAACTTTGTGAGAGTTTTCTTGAATTTAGTGGAAATTTGTTGAGATTTTGTGAGATGGTTCTGGAATTTGGTGGGATTTTTGTGGGATTTTGAGGATTTGTCTTGAATTTTGTGGGATTTGGAGGAGACTTGAAGAAGTTGGAGGGAATTTTCTTGAATTTTTTGGATATTGGTGGAGATTTTGTGAGATGTTACAGGAATTTGTTTGGGTTTTGAGAAGATGTAGGGAATTTTGTGGCATTTTTCTGGAATTTTGAGGGGCTTTCAAGAACTTTGTGAGAGTTTTTTTGAATTTTTTTGAAATTTGTTGAGATTTTGTGAGATGGTTCTGGAGTTTGGTGGGATATTGAGGAAATTCAGTGAATTTGGAGGGAATTTTCTTGAATTTTGTGGAAATTGTTGGAGATTTTGTGGGATGTTGCAGGAATGTGGTTGGGTTCTGAGAAGATTTAGGGAATTGTGTGGGGCTTGTACAGAATTTGGTGGGATTTCTCTTGAATTTTGTGGGATTTCTATTGAATTTTATGGGATGTTTGTGGGATGTTTGTGAGATGTTTGTAGGATGTTTGTGGTATTTGGAGGAGACTTGAAGAATTTTGCGGGATTTTTCTTGAATTGTTTGGAAATTGGTGGAGATTTTGTGAGATGTTGCAGGAGTTTGTTTGGGTTCTGAGAAGATGGAAGGAATTTTGTGGGATTTTTGTGGAATTTTGAGGATTTCTCTTGAATTTTGTGGGATTTGGAGGAGACTTGAAGAATTTTGCGGGAATTTTCTTAGATTTTGTGGAAATTTCTTGAGATTTTGTGAGATGGTTCTGGAATTTGGTGGGATATTGAGGAAATTCAGTGAATTTTGAGGGATTTTTCTTGAATTTTGTGGAAATTGTTGGAGATTTTGTGGGATGTTGCAGGAATTTGGTAGGGTTTTGAGAAGGTTTAGGGAATTTTGTGGCATTTTTCTGCAATTTTGTGAGGCTTTTCCAGAATGTTTGGTGATATTGAGGTGATTTGGTGGGATGTTTCTGGAATTTTGTGGGATTTTTCTGGGATTTGTACGAGACTTGAAGAATTTTGCAGGATTTTTCTTGAATTTTGTGGAAATTGTTGGAGATTTTGTGAGATGTTGCAGGAGTTTGTTTGGGTTTTGAGAAGATGTAGGGAATTTTGTGGCATGTTTCTGGAATTTTGAGGGGCTTTCAAGAACTTTGTGAGAGTTTTCTTGAATTTAGTGGAAATTTGTTGAGATTTTGTGAGATGGTTCTGGAATTTGGTGGGATTTTTGTGGGATTTTGAGGATTTGTCTTGAATTTTGTGGGATTTGGAGGAGACTTGAAGAATTTGGAGGGAATTTTCTTGAATTTTTTGGATATTGGTGGAGATTTTGTGAGATGCTGCAGGAATGTGGTTGGGTTTTGAGAAGATTTAGGGATTTTTGTGGGATATTCGTGGAATTTTCAGCAGCTTTCAAGTATTTTGTGAGAGTCTTCTTGAATTTTGTGGAAATTTCCGGAGATTTTGTGAGATGTTGCAGGAATTTTGTGGGATTTTTGTGGAATTTTGAGGAATTCTCTTGAATTTTGTGGGATTTGGAGGAGACTTGAAGAAGTTGGAGGGATTTTTCCTAAATGTTGTGGAAATTGGTGGAGATTTTGTGAGATGTTTCAGGAATTTGTTTGGATTTTGAGAAGATGTAGGGAATTTTGTTGGATTTTTGTGGAATTTTGAGGATTTGTCTTGAATTTTGTGGGATTTGGAGGAGACTTGAAGAATTTTGCAGAATTTTCTTAGATTTTGTGGAAATTTGTTGAGATTTTGTGAGATGGTTCTGGAATTTGGTGGGATATTGAGGAAATTCAGTGAATTTTGAGGGATTTTTCTTGAAATTTGTGGAAATTGTTGAGGATTTTGTGGGATGTTGCAGGAATTGGGTAGGGTTTTGAGAAGGTTTAGGGAATTTTGTGGCATTTTTCTGCAATTTTGTGAGGCTTTTCCAGAATGTTTGGTGATATTGAGGTGATTTGGTGGGATGTTTCTGGAATTTTGTGGGATTTTTCTGGGATTTGTACGAGACTTGAAGAATTTTGCGGGATTTTTCTTGAATTGTTTGGAAATTGGTGGAGATTTTGTGAGATGTTGCAGGAGTTTGTTTGGGTTTTGAGAAGATGTAGGGAAGTTTGTGGCATTTTTCTGGAATTTTGAGGGGCTTTCAAGAACTTTGTGAGAGTTTTCTTGAATTTAGTGGAAATTTGTTGAGATTTTGTGAGATGGTTCTGGAATTTGGTGGGATTTTTGTGGGATTTTGAGGATTTGTCTTGAATTTTGTGGGATTTGGAGGAGACTTGAAGAAGTTGGAGGGAATTTTCTTGAATTTTTTGGATATTGGTGGAGATTTTGTGAGATGTTACAGGAATTTGTTTGGGTTTTGAGAAGATGGAAGGAATTTTGTGGCATTTTTCTGGAATTTTGAGGGGCTTTCAAGAACTTTGTGAGAGTTTTCTTGAATTTAGTGGAAATTTGTTGAGATTTTGTGAGATGGTTCTGGAGTTTGGTGGGATATTGAGGAAATTCAGTGAATTTGGAGGGAATTTTCTTGAATTTTGTGGAAATTGTTGGAGATTTTGTGGGATGTTGCAGGAATGTGGTTGGGTTCTGAGAAGATTTAGGGAATTGTGTGGGGCTTGTACAGAATTTGGTGGGATTTCTCTTGAATTTTGTGGGATTTCTATTGAATTTTATGGGATGTTTGTGGGATGTTTGTGAGATGTTTGTAGGATGTTTGTGGTATTTGGAGGAGACTTGAAGAATTTTGCAGGATTTTTCTTGAAATGTTTGGAAATTGGTGGAGATTTTGTGAGATGTTGCAGGAATTTGTTTGGGTTTTGAGAAGATGGAAGGAATTTTGTTGGATTTTTGTGGAATTTTGAGGATTTCTCTTGAATTTTGTGGGATTTGGAGGAGACTTGAAGAATTTTGCGGAATTTTCTTAGATTTTGTGGAAATTTGTTGAGATTTTGTGAGATGGTTCTGGAATTTGGTGGGATATTGAGGAAATTCAGTGAATTTGGAGGGATTTTTCTTGAATTTTGTGGAAATTGTTGGAGATTTTGTGGGATGTTGCAGGAATTGAGTAGGGTTTTGAGAAGGTTTAGGGAATTTTGTGGCATTTTTCTGCAATTTTGTGAGGCTTTTCCAGAATGTTTGGTGATATTGAGGTGATTTGGTGGGATGTTTCTGGAATTTTGTGGGATTTTTCTGGGATTTGTACGAGACTTGAAGAATTTTGCGGGATTTTTCTTGAATTGTTTGGAAATTGGTGGAGATTTTGTGAGATGTTGCAGGAGTTTGTTTGGGTTTTGAGAAGATGTAGGGAATTTTGTGGCATTTTTCTGGAATTTTGAGGGGCTTTCAAGAACTTTATGAGAGTTTTCTTGAATTTAGTGGAAATTTGTTGAGATTTTGTGAGATGGTTCTAGAATTTGGTGGGATTTTTGTGGGATTTTGAGGATTTGTCTTGAATTTTGTGGGATTTGGAGGAGACTTGAAGAATTTGGAGGGAATTTTCTTGAATTTTTTGGATATTGGTGGAGATTTTGTGAGATGCTGCAGGAATGTGGTTGGGTTTTGAGAAGATTTAGGGATTTTTGTGGGATATTCGTGGAATTTTCAGCAGCTTTCAAGTATTTTGTGAGAGTCTTCTTGAATTTTGTGGAAATTTCCGGAGATTTTGTGAGATGTTGCAGGAATTTGGTGGGATTTTTGTGGAATTTTGAGGAATTCTCTTGAATTTTGTGGGATTTGGAGGAGACTTGAAGAAGTTGGAGGGATTTTTCCTAAATGTTGTGGAAATGTGTGGAGATTTTGTGAGATGTTTCAGGAATTTGTTTGGATTTTGAGAAGATGTAGGGAATTTTGTTGGATTTTTGTGGAATTTTGAGGATTTCTCTTGAATTTTGTGGGATTTGGAGGAGACTTGAAGAATTTTGCGGGAATTTTCTTAGATTTTGTGGAAATGTGTGGAGATTTTGTGAGATGTCTGTAGAATTTTGTAATGTTTTGAGAAGATGTAGGGAATTTTGTGGCATTTTTCTAGAATTTTGAGGGGCTTTCAAGAACTTTGTGAGAGTTTTTTTGAATTTTTTGGAAATTTGTTGAGATTTTGTGAGATGGTTCTGGAGTTTGGTGGGATATTGAGGAAATTCAGTGAATTTGGAGGGAATTTTCTTGAATTTTGTGGAAATTGTTGGAGATTTTGTGGGATGTTGCAGGAATGTGGTTGGGTTCTGAGAAGATTTAGGGAATTGTGTGGGGCTTGTACAGAATTTGGTGGGATTTCTCTTGAATTTTGTGGGATTTCTATTGAATTTTATGGGATGTTTGTGGGATGTTTGTGAGATGTTTGTAGGATGTTTGTGGTATTTGGAGGAGACTTGAAGAATTTTGCGGGATTTTTCTTGAAATGTTTGAAAATTGGTGGAGATTTTGTGAGATGTTGCAGGAATTTGTTTGGGTTTTGAGAAGATGGAAGGAATTTTGTTGGATTTTTGTGGAATTTTGAGGATTTCTCTTGAATTTTGTGGGATTTGGAGGAGACTTGAAGAATTTGGAGGGAATTTTCTTAGATTTGGTGGAAATTTGTTGAGATTTTGTGAGATGGTTCTGGAATTTGGTGGGATATTGAGGAAATTCAGTGAATTTTGAGGGATTTTTCTTGAATTTTGTGGAAATTGTTGGAGATTTTGTGGGATGTTGCAGGAATTGGGTAGGGTTTTGAGAAGGTTTATGGAATTTTGTGGCATATTTCTGCAATTTTGTGAGGCTTTTCCAGAATGTTTGGTGATATTGAGGTGATTTGGTGGGATGTTTCTGGAATTTTGTGGGATTTTTCTGGGATTTGTACGAGACTTGAAGAATTTTGCGGGATTTTTCTTGAATTTTGTGGAAATTGTTGGAGATTTTGTGGGATGTTGCAGGAGTTTGTTTGGGTTTTGAGAAGATGTAGGGAATTTTGTGGCATTTTTCTGCAATTTTGAGGGGCTTTCAAGAACTTTGTGAGAGTTTTCTTGAATTTAGTGGAAATTTGTTGAGATTTTGTGAGATGGTTCTGGAATTTGGTGGGATTTTTGTGGGATTTTGAGGATTTGTCTTGAATTTTGTGGGATTTGGAGGAGTCTTGAAGAAGTTGGAGGGAATTTTCTTGAATTTTTTGGATATTGGTGGAGATTTTGTGAGATGTTACAGGAATTTGTTTGGGTTTTGAGAAGATGGAAGGAATTTTGTGGCATTTTTCTGGAATTTTGAGGGGCTTTCAAGAACTTTGTGAGAGTTTTCTTGAATTTAGTGGAAATTTGTTGAGATTTTGTGAGATGGTTCTGGAGTTTGGTGGGATATTGAGGAAATTCAGTGAATTTTGAGGGATTTTTCTTGAATTTTGTGGAAATTGTTGGAGATTTTGTGGGATGTTGCAGGAATGTGGTTGGGTTCTGAGAAGATTTAGGGAATTGTGTGGGGCTTGTACAGAATTTGGTGGGATTTCTCTTGAATTTTGTGGGATTTCTATTGCATTTTATGGGATGTTTGTGGGATGTTTGTGAGATGTTTGTAGGATGTTTGTGGTATTTGGAGGAGACTTGAAGAATTTTGCGGGATTTTTCTTGAATTGTTTGGAAATTGGTGGAGATTTTGTGAGATGTTGCAGGAGTTTGTTTGGGTTCTGAGAAGATGGAAGGAATTTTGTTGGATTTTTGTGGAATTTTGAGGATTTGTCTTGAATTTTGTGGGATTTGGAGGAGACTTGAAGAATTTTGCGGAATTTTCTTAGATTTTGTGGAAATTTTTTGAGATTTTGTGAGATGGTTCTGGAATTTGGTGGGATATTGAGGAAATTCAGTGAATTTGGAGGGATTTTTCTTGAATTTTTTGACTATTGGTGGAGATTTTGTGAGATGTTGCAGGAATTTGGTAGGGTTTTGAGAAGGTTTAGGGAATTTTGTGGCATTTTTCTGCAATTTTGTGAGGCTTTTCCAGAATTTTTGGTGATATTGAGGTGATTTGGTGGGATGTTTCTGGAATTTTGTGGGATTTTTCTGGGATTTGTACGAGACTTGAAGAATTTTGCGGGATTTTTCTTGAATTTTGTGGAAATTGTTGGAGATTTTGTGGGATGTTGCAGGAATTGGGTAGGGTTTTGAGAAGATGTAGGGAATTTTGTGGCATTTTTCTGCAATTTTGTGAGGCTTTTCCAGAATGTTTGGTGATATTGAGGTGATTTGGTGGGATGTTTCTGGAATTTTGTGGGATTTTTCTGGGATTTGTACGAGACTTGAAGAATTTTGCAGGATTTTTCTTGAATTGTTTGGAAATTGTTGGAGATTTTGTGAGATGTTGCAGGAGTTTGTTTGGGTTTTGAGAAGATGTAGGGAAGTTTGTGGCATTTTTCTGGAATTTTGAGGGGCTTTCAAGAACTTTGTGAGAGTTTTCTTGAATTTAGTGGAAATTTGTTGAGATTTTGTGAGATGGTTCTGGAGTTTGGTGGGATATTGAGGAAATTCAGTGAATTTGGAGGGAATTTTCTTGAATTTTGTGGAAATTGTTGGAGATTTTGTGGGATGTTGCAGGAATGTGGTTGGGTTCTGAGACGATTTAGGGAATTGTGTGGGGCTTGTACAGAATTTGGTGGGATTTCTCTTGAATTTTGTGGGATTTCTATTGAATTTTATGGGATGTTTGTGGGATGTTTGTGAGATGTTTGTAGGATGTTTGTGGTATTTGGAGGAGACTTGAAGAATTTTGCGAGACTTTTCTTGAAATGTTTGGAAATTGGTGGAGATTTTGTGAGATGTTGCAGGAATTTGTTTGGATTTTGAGAAGATGGAAGGAATTTTGTTGGATTTTTGTGGAATTTTGAGGATTTGTCTTGAATTTTGTGGGATTTGGAGGAGACTTGAAGAATTTGGAGGGAATTTTCTTAGATTTAGTGGAAATTTGTTGAGATTTTGTGAGATGGTTCTGGAATTTGGTGGGATATTGAGGAAATTCAGTGAATTTTGAGGGATTTTTCTTGAATTTTGTGGAAATTGTTGGAGATTTTATGGGATGTTGCAGGAATTGGGTAGGGTTTTGAGAAGGTTTTTGGAATTTTGTGGCATATTTCTGCAATTTTGTGAGGCTTTTCAAGAATGTTTGGTGATATTGAGGTGATTTGGTGGGATGTTTCTGGAATTTTGTGGGATTTTTCTGGGATTTGTACGAGACTTGAAGAATTTTGCGGGATTTTTCTTGAATTGTTTGGAAATTGGTGGAGATTTTGTGAGATGTTGCAGGAGTTTGTTTGGGTTTTGAGAAGATGTAGGGAATTTTGTGGCATTTTTCTGGAATTTTGAGTGGCTTTCAAGAACTTTGTGAGAGTTTTCTTGAATTTAGTGGAAATTTGTTGAGATTTTGTGAGATGGTTCTGGAATTTGGTGGGATTTTTGTGGGATTTTGAGGATTTGTCTTGAATTTTGTGGGATTTGGAGGAGACTTGAAGAATTTGGAGGGAATTTTCTTGAATTTTTTGGATATTGGTGGAGATTTTGTGAGATGCTGCAGGAATGTGGTTGGGTTTTGAGAAGATTTAGGGATTTTTGTGGGATATTCGTGGAATTTTCAGCAGCTTTCAAGTTTTTTGTGTGAGTCTTCTTGAATTTTGTGGAAATTTCCGGAGATTTTGTGAGATGTTGCAGGAATTTTGTGGGATTTTTGTGGAATTTTGAGGATTTGTCTTGAATTTTGTGGGATTTGGAGGAGACTTGAAGAATTTTGCGGAATTTTCTTAGATTATGTGGAAATTTGTTGAGATTTTGTGAGATGGTTCTGGAATTCGGTGGGATATTGAGGAAATTCAGTGATTTTTGAGGGATTTTTCTTGAATTTTGTGGAAATTGTTGGAGATTTTGTGAAATGTTGCAGGAATTGGGTAGGGTTTTCAGAAGGTTTAGGGAATTTTGTGGCATTTTTCTGCAATTTTGTGAGGCTTTTCCAGAATTTTTGGTGATATTGAGGTGATTTGGTGGGATGTTTCTGGAATTTTGTGGGATTTTTCTGGGATTTGTACGAGACTTGAAGAATTTTGCGGGATTTTTCTTGAATTGTTTGGAAATTGGTGGAGATTTTGTGAGATGTTGCAGGAGTTTGTTTGGGTTTTGAGAAGATGTAGGGAAGTTTGTGGCATTTTTCTGGAATTTTGAGGGGCTTTCAAGAACTTTGTGAGAGTTTTCTTGAATTTAGTGGAAATTTGTTGAGATTTTGTGAGATGGTTCTGGAATTTGGTGGGATTTTTGTGGGATTTTGAGGATTTGTCTTGAATTTTGTGGGATTTGGAGGAGACTTGAAGAATTTGGAGGGAATTTTCTTGAATTTTTTGGATATTGGTGGAGATTTTGTGAGATGCTGCAGGAATGTGGTTGGGTTTTGAGAAGATTTAGGGATTTTTGTGGGATTTTCGTGGAATTTTCAGCAGCTTTCAAGTTTTTTGTGAGAGTCTTTTTGAATTTTGTGGAAATTTCCAGAGATTTTGTGAGATGTTGCAGGAATTTTGTGGGATTTTTGTGGAATTTTGAGGATTTGTCTTGAATTTTGTGGGATTTGGAGGAGACTTGAAGAAGTTGGAGGGATTTTTCCTAAATGTTGTGGAAATTGGTGGAGATTTTGTGAGATGTTTCAGGAATTTGTTTGGATTTTGAGAAGATGTAGGGAATTTTGTTGGATTTTTGTGGAATTTTGAGGATTTGTCTTGAATTTTGTGGGATTTGGAGGAGACTTGAAGAATTTGGAGGGAATTTTCTTAGATTTAGTGGAAATTTGTTGAGATTTTGTGAGATGGTTCTGGAATTTGGTGGGATATTGAGGAAATTCAGTGAATTTTGAGGGATTTTTCTTGAATTTTGTGGAAATTGTTGGAGATTTTATGGGATGTTGCAGGAATTGGGTAGGGTTTTGAGAAGGTTTTTGGAATTTTGTGGCATTTTTCTGCAATTTTGTGAGGCTTTTCAAGAATGTTTGGTGATATTGAGGTGATTTGGTGGGATGTTTCTGGAATTTTGTGGGATTTTTCTGGGATTTGTACGAGACTTGAAGAATTTTGCGGGATTTTTCTTGAATTGTTTGGAAATTGGTGGAGATTTTGTGAGATGTTGCAGGAGTTTGTTTGGGTTTTGAGAAGATGTAGGTAATTTTGTGGCATTTTTCTGGAATTTTGAGGGGCTTTCAAGAACTTTGTGAGAGTTTTCTTGAATTTAGTGGAAATTTGTTGAGATTTTGTGAGATGGTTCTGGAATTTGGTGGGATTTTTGTGGGATTTTGAGGATTTGTCTTGAATTTTGTGGGATTTGGAGGAGACTTGAAGAATTTGGAGGGAATTTTCTTGAATTTTTTGGATATTGGTGGAGATTTTGTGAGATGCTGCAGGAATGTGGTTGGGTTTTGAGAAGATTTAGGGATTTTTGTGGGATATTCGTGGAATTTTCAGCAGCTTTCAAGTTTTTTGTGTGAGTCTTCTTGAATTTTGTGGAAATTTCCGGAGATTTTGTGAGATGTTGCAGGAATTTTGTGGGATTTTTGTGGAATTTTGAGGATTTGTCTTGAATTTTGTGGGATTTGGAGGAGACTTGAAGAATTTTGCGGAATTTTCTTAGATTATGTGGAAATTTGTTGAGATTTTGTGAGATGGTTCTGGAATTCGGTGGGATATTGAGGAAATTCAGTGATTTTTGAGGGATTTTTCTTGAATTTTGTGGAAATTGTTGGAGATTTTGTGAAATGTTGCAGGAATTGGGTAGGGTTTTCAGAAGGTTTAGGGAATTTTGTGGCATTTTTCTGCAATTTTGTGAGGCTTTTCCAGAATTTTTGGTGATATTGAGGTGATTTGGTGGGATGTTTCTGGAATTTTGTGGGATTTTTCTGGGATTTGTACGAGACTTGAAGAATTTTGCGGGATTTTTCTTGAATTGTTTGGAAATTGGTGGAGATTTTGTGAGATGTTGCAGGAGTTTGTTTGGGTTTTGAGAAGATGTAGGGAAGTTTGTGGCATTTTTCTGGAATTTTGAGGGGCTTTCAAGAACTTTGTGAGAGTTTTCTTGAATTTAGTGGAAATTTGTTGAGATTTTGTGAGATGGTTCTGGAATTTGGTGGGATTTTTGTGGGATTTTGAGGATTTGTCTTGAATTTTGTGGGATTTGGAGGAGACTTGAAGAATTTGGAGGGAATTTTCTTGAATTTTTTGGATATTGGTGGAGATTTTGTGAGATGCTGCAGGAATGTGGTTGGGTTTTGAGAAGATTTAGGGATTTTTGTGGGATTTTCGTGGAATTTTCAGCAGCTTTCAAGTTTTTTGTGAGAGTCTTTTTGAATTTTGTGGAAATTTCCAGAGATTTTGTGAGATGTTGCAGGAATTTTGTGGGATTTTTGTGGAATTTTGAGGATTTGTCTTGAATTTTGTGGGATTTGGAGGAGACTTGAAGAAGTTGGAGGGATTTTTCCTAAATGTTGTGGAAATTGGTGGAGATTTTGTGAGATGTTTCAGGAATTTGTTTGGATTTTGAGAAGATGTAGGGAATTTTGTTGGATTTTTGTGGAATTTTGAGGATTTGTCTTGAATTTTGTGGGATTTGGAGGAGACTTGAAGAATTTGGAGGGAATTTTCTTAGATTTAGTGGAAATTTGTTGAGATTTTGTGAGATGGTTCTGGAATTTGGTGGGATATTGAGGAAATTCAGTGAATTTTGAGGGATTTTTCTTGAATTTTTTGGAAATTGTTGGAGATTTTATGGGATGTTGCAGGAATTGGGTAGGGTTTTGAGAAGGTTTTTGGAATTTTGTGGCATATTTCTGCAATTTTGTGAGGCTTTTCAAGAATGTTTGGTGATATTGAGGTGATTTGGTGGGATGTTTCTGGAATTTTGTGGGATTTTTCTGGGATTTGTACGAGACTTGAAGAATTTTGCGGGATTTTTCTTGAATTGTTTGGAAATTGGTGGAGATTTTGTGAGATGTTGCAGGAGTTTGTTTGGGTTTTGAGAAGATGTAGGGAATTTTGTGGCATTTTTCTGGAATTTTGAGGGGCTTTCAAGAACTTTGTGAGAGTTTTCTTGAATTTAGTGGAAATTTGTTGAGATTTTGTGAGATGGTTCTGGAATTTGGTGGGATTTTTGTGGGATTTTGAGGATTTGTCTTGAATTTTGTGGGATTTGGAGGAGACTTGAAGAATTTGGAGGGAATTTTCTTGAATTTTTTGGATATTGGTGGAGATTTTGTGAGATGCTGCAGGAATGTGGTTGGGTTTTGAGAAGATTTAGGGATTTTTGTGGGATTTTCGTGGAATTTTCAGCAGCTTTCAAGTATTTTGTGAGAGTCTTCTTGAATTTTGTGGAAATTTCCAGAGATTTTGTGAGATGTTGCAGGAATTTTGTGGGATTTTTGTGGAATTTTGAGGAATTCTCTTGAATTTTGTGGGATTTGGAGGAGACTTGAAGAAGTTGGAGGGATTTTTCCTAAATGTTGTGGAAATTGGTGGAGATTTTGTGAGATGTTTCAGGAATTTGTTTGGATTTTGAGAAGATGTAGGGAATTTTGTTGGATTTTTGTGGAATTTTGAGGATTTCTCTTGAATTTTGTGGGATTTGGAGGAGACTTGAAGAATTTTGCGGGAATTTTCTTAGATTTTGTGGAAATGTGTGGAGATTTTGTGAGATGTCTGTAGAATTTTGTAATGTTTTGAGAAGATGTAGGGAATTTTGTGGCATTTTTCTGGAATTTTGAGGGGCTTTCAAGAACTTTGTGAGAGTTTTTTTGAATTTTTTGGAAATTTGTTGAGATTTTGTGAGATGGTTCTGGAGTTTGGTGGGATATTGAGGAAATTCAGTGAATTTGGAGGGAATTTTCTTGAATTTTGTGGAAATTGTTGGAGATTTTGTGGGATGTTGCAGGAATGTGGTTGGGTTCTGAGAAGATTTAGGGAATTGTGTGGGGCTTGTACAGAATTTGGTGGGATTTCTCTTGAATTTTGTGGGATTTCTATTGAATTTTATGGGATGTTTGTGGGATGTTTGTGAGATGTTTGTAGGATGTTTGTGGTATTTGGAGGAGACTTGAAGAATTTTGCGGGATTTTTCTTGAAATGTTTGGAAATTGGTGGAGATTTTGTGAGATGTTGCAGGAATTTGTTTGGGTTTTGAGAAGATGGAAGGAATTTTGTTGGATTTTTGTGGAATTTTGAGGATTTCTCTTGAATTTTGTGGGATTTGGAGGAGACTTGAAGAATTTTGCGGAATTTTCTTAGATTTTGTGGAAATTTGTTGAGATTTTGTGAGATGGTTCTGGAATTTGGTGGGATATTGAGGAAATTCAGTGAATTTGGAGGGATTTTTCTTGAATTTTGTGGAAATTGTTGGAGATTTTGTGGGATGTTGCAGGAATTGAGTAGGGTTTTGAGAAGGTTTAGGGAATTTTGTGGCATTTTTCTGCAATTTTGTGAGGCTTTTCCAGAATGTTTGGTGATATTGAGGTGATTTGGTGGGATGTTTCTGGAATTTTGTGGGATTTTTCTGGGATTTGTACGAGACTTGAAGAATTTTGCGGGATTTTTCTTGAATTGTTTGGAAATTGGTGGAGATTTTGTGAGATGTTGCAGGAGTTTGTTTGGGTTTTGAGAAGATGTAGGGAATTTTGTGGCATTTTTCTGGAATTTTGAGGGGCTTTCAAGAACTTTATGAGAGTTTTCTTGAATTTAGTGGAAATTTGTTGAGATTTTGTGAGATGGTTCTGGAATTTGGTGGGATTTTTGTGGGATTTTGAGGATTTGTCTTGAATTTTGTGGGATTTGGAGGAGACTTGAAGAATTTGGAGGGAATTTTCTTGAATTTTTTGGATATTGGTGGAGATTTTGTGAGATGCTGCAGGAATGTGGTTGGGTTTTGAGAAGATTTAGGGATTTTTGTGGGATATTCGTGGAATTTTCAGCAGCTTTCAAGTATTTTGTGAGAGTCTTCTTGAATTTTGTGGAAATTTCCGGAGATTTTGTGAGATGTTGCAGGAATTTGGTGGGATTTTTGTGGAATTTTGAGGAATTCTCTTGAATTTTGTGGGATTTGGAGGAGACTTGAAGAAGTTGGAGGGATTTTTCCTAAATGTTGTGGAAATGTGTGGAGATTTTGTGAGATGTTTCAGGAATTTGTTTGGATTTTGAGAAGATGTAGGGAATTTTGTTGGATTTTTGTGGAATTTTGAGGATTTCTCTTGAATTTTGTGGGATTTGGAGGAGACTTGAAGAATTTTGCGGGAATTTTCTTAGATTTTGTGGAAATGTGTGGAGATTTTGTGAGATGTCTGTAGAATTTTGTAATGTTTTGAGAAGATGTAGGGAATTTTGTGGCATTTTTCTAGAATTTTGAGGGGCTTTCAAGAACTTTGTGAGAGTTTTTTTGAATTTTTTGGAAATTTGTTGAGATTTTGTGAGATGGTTCTGGAGTTTGGTGGGATATTGAGGAAATTCAGTGAATTTGGAGGGAATTTTCTTGAATTTTGTGGAAATTGTTGGAGATTTTGTGGGATGTTGCAGGAATGTGGTTGGGTTCTGAGAAGATTTAGGGAATTGTGTGGGGCTTGTACAGAATTTGGTGGGATTTCTCTTGAATTTTGTGGGATTTCTATTGAATTTTATGGGATGTTTGTGGGATGTTTGTGAGATGTTTGTAGGATGTTTGTGGTATTTGGAGGAGACTTGAAGAATTTTGCGGGATTTTTCTTGAAATGTTTGGAAATTGGTGGAGATTTTGTGAGATGTTGCAGGAATTTGTTTGGGTTTTGAGAAGATGGAAGGAATTTTGTGGGATTTTTGTGGAATTTTGAGGATTTCTCTTGAATTTTGTGGGATTTGGAGGAGACTTGAAGAATTTTGCGGAATTTTCTTAGATTATGTGGAAATTTGTTGAGATTTTGTGAGATGGTTCTGGAATTTGGTGGGATATTGAGGAAATTCAGTGAATTTTGAGGGATTTTTCTTGAATTTTGTGGAAATTGTTGGAGATTTTGTGGGATGTTGCAGGAATTGGGTAGGGTTTTGAGAAGGTTTATGGAATTTTGTGGCATATTTCTGCAATTTTGTGAGGCTTTTCCAGAATGTTTGGTGATATTGAGGTGATTTGGTGGGATGTTTCTGGAATTTTGTGGGATTTTTCTGGGATTTGTACGAGACTTGAAGAATTTTGCGGGATTTTTCTTGAATTTTGTGGAAATTGTTGGAGATTTTGTGGGATGTTGCAGGAGTTTGTTTGGGTTTTGAGAAGATGTAGGTAATTTTGTGGCATTTTTCTGGAATTTTGAGGGGCTTTCAAGAACTTTGTGAGAGTTTTCTTGAATTTAGTGGAAATTTGTTGAGATTTTGTGAGATGGTTCTGGAATTTGGTGGGATTTTTGTGGGATTTTGAGGATTTGTCTTGAATTTTGTGGGATTTGGAGGAGTCTTGAAGAAGTTGGAGGGAATTTTCTTGAATTTTTTGGATATTGGTGGAGATTTTGTGAGATGTTACAGGAATTTGTTTGGGTTTTGAGAAGATGGAAGGAATTTTGTGGCATTTTTCTGGAATTTTGAGGGGCTTTCAAGTACTTTGTGAGAGTTTTCTTGAATTTAGTGGAAATTTGTTGAGATTTTGTGAGATGGTTCTGGAGTTTGGTGGGATATTGAGGAAATTCAGTGAATTTTGAGGGATTTTTCTTGAATTTTGTGGAAATTGTTGGAGATTTTGTGGGATGTTGCAGGAATGTGGTTGGGTTCTGAGAAGATTTAGGGAATTGTGTGGGGCTTGTACAGAATTTGGTGGGATTTCTCTTGAATTTTGTGGGATTTCTATTGCATTTTATGGGATGTTTGTGGGATGTTTGTGAGATGTTTGTAGGATGTTTGTGGTATTTGGAGGAGACTTGAAGAATTTTGCGGGATTTTTCTTGAATTGTTTGGAAATTGGTGGAGATTTTGTGAGATGTTGCAGGAGTTTGTTTGGGTTCTGAGAAGATGGAAGGAATTTTGTTGGATTTTTGTGGAATTTTGAGGATTTGTCTTGAATTTTGTGGGATTTGGAGGAGACTTGAAGAATTTTGCGGAATTTTCTTAGATTTTGTGGAAATTTTTTGAGATTTTGTGAGATGGTTCTG
This sequence comes from Cyanistes caeruleus, assembly GCF_971803275.1. Lineage (NCBI taxonomy): Eukaryota > Metazoa > Chordata > Aves > Passeriformes > Paridae > Cyanistes > Cyanistes caeruleus. The sequence goes on along the minus strand of NC_141702.1, from coordinate 87,550,096 downwards.
GAATTTGGTGGGATATTGAGGAAATTCAGTGAATTTGGAGGGATTTTTCTTGAATTTTTTGACTATTGGTGGAGATTTTGTGAGATGTTGCAGGAATTTGGTAGGGTTTTGAGAAGGTTTAGGGAATTTTGTGGCATTTTTCTGCAATTTTGTGAGGCTTTTCCAGAATTTTTGGTGATATTGAGGTGATTTGGTGGGATGTTTCTGGAATTTTGTGGGATTTTTCTGGGATTTGTACGAGACTTGAAGAATTTTGCGGGATTTTTCTTGAATTTTGTGGAAATTGTTGGAGATTTTGTGGGATGTTGCAGGAATTGGGTAGGGTTTTGAGAAGATGTAGGGAATTTTGTGGCATTTTTCTGCAATTTTGTGAGGCTTTTCCAGAATGTTTGGTGATATTGAGGTGATTTGGTGGGATGTTTCTGGAATTTTGTGGGATTTTTCTGGGATTTGTACGAGACTTGAAGAATTTTGCGGGATTTTTCTTGAATTGTTTGGAAATTGGTGGAGATTTTGTGAGATGTTGCAGGAGTTTGTTTGGGTTTTGAGAAGATGTAGGGAAGTTTGTGGCATTTTTCTGGAATTTTGAGGGGCTTTCAAGAACTTTGTGAGAGTTTTTTTGAATTTAGTGGAAATTTGTTGAGATTTTGTGAGATGGTTCTGGAGTTTGGTGGGATATTGAGGAAATTCAGTGAATTTGGAGGGAATTTTCTTGAATTTTGTGGAAATTGTTGGAGATTTTGTGGGATGTTGCAGGAATGTGGTTGGGTTCTGAGACGATTTAGGGAATTGTGTGGGGCTTGTACAGAATTTGGTGGGATTTCTCTTGAATTTTGTGGGATTTCTATTGAATTTTATGGGATGTTTGTGGGATGTTTGTGAGATGTTTGTAGGATGTTTGTGGTATTTGGAGGAGACTTGAAGAATTTTGCGAGACTTTTCTTGAAATGTTTGGAAATTGGTGGAGATTTTGTGAGATGTTGCAGGAATTTGTTTGGATTTTGAGAAGATGGAAGGAATTTTGTTGGATTTTTGTGGAATTTTGAGGATTTCTCTTGAATTTTGTGGGATTTGGAGGAGACTTGAAGAATTTGGAGGGAATTTTCTTAGATTTAGTGGAAATTTGTTGAGATTTTGTGAGATGGTTCTGGAATTTGGTGGGATATTGAGGAAATTCAGTGAATTTTGAGGGATTTTTCTTGAATTTTGTGGAAATTGTTGGAGATTTTATGGGATGTTGCAGGAATTGGGTAGGGTTTTGAGAAGGTTTTTGGAATTTTGTGGCATATTTCTGCAATTTTGTGAGGCTTTTCAAGAATGTTTGGTGATATTGAGGTGATTTGGTGGGATGTTTCTGGAATTTTGTGGGATTTTTCTGGGATTTGTACGAGACTTGAAGAATTTTGCGGGATTTTTCTTGAATTGTTTGGAAATTGGTGGAGATTTTGTGAGATGTTGCAGGAGTTTGTTTGGGTTTTGAGAAGATGTAGGGAATTTTGTGGCATTTTTCTGGAATTTTGAGTGGCTTTCAAGAACTTTGTGAGAGTTTTCTTGAATTTAGTGGAAATTTGTTGAGATTTTGTGAGATGGTTCTGGAATTTGGTGGGATTTTTGTGGGATTTTGAGGATTTGTCTTGAATTTTGTGGGATTTGGAGGAGACTTGAAGAATTTGGAGGGAATTTTCTTGAATTTTTTGGATATTGGTGGAGATTTTGTGAGATGCTGCAGGAATGTGGTTGGGTTTTGAGAAGATTTAGGGATTTTTGTGGGATATTCGTGGAATTTTCAGCAGCTTTCAAGTTTTTTGTGTGAGTCTTCTTGAATTTTGTGGAAATTTCCAGAGATTTTGTGAGATGTTGCAGGAATTTTGTGGGATTTTTGTGGAATTTTGAGGATTTGTCTTGAATTTTGTGGGATTTGGAGGAGACTTGAAGAATTTTGCGGAATTTTCTTAGATTATGTGGAAATTTGTTGAGATTTTGTGAGATGGTTCTGGAATTCGGTGGGATATTGAGGAAATTCAGTGATTTTTGAGGGATTTTTCTTGAATTTTGTGGAAATTGTTGGAGATTTTGTGAAATGTTGCAGGAATTGGGTAGGGTTTTCAGAAGGTTTAGGGAATTTTGTGGCATTTTTCTGCAATTTTGTGAGGCTTTTCCAGAATTTTTGGTGATATTGAGGTGATTTGGTGGGATGTTTCTGGAATTTTGTGGGATTTTTCTGGGATTTGTACGAGACTTGAAGAATTTTGCGGGATTTTTCTTGAATTGTTTGGAAATTGGTGGAGATTTTGTGAGATGTTGCAGGAGTTTGTTTGGGTTTTGAGAAGATGTAGGGAAGTTTGTGGCATTTTTCTGGAATTTTGAGGGGCTTTCAAGAACTTTGTGAGAGTTTTCTTGAATTTAGTGGAAATTTGTTGAGATTTTGTGAGATGGTTCTGGAATTTGGTGGGATTTTTGTGGGATTTTGAGGATTTGTCTTGAATTTTGTGGGATTTGGAGGAGACTTGAAGAATTTGGAGGGAATTTTCTTGAATTTTTTGGATATTGGTGGAGATTTTGTGAGATGCTGCAGGAATGTGGTTGGGTTTTGAGAAGATTTAGGGATTTTTGTGGGATTTTCGTGGAATTTTCAGCAGCTTTCAAGTTTTTTGTGAGAGTCTTTTTGAATTTTGTGGAAATTTCCAGAGATTTTGTGAGATGTTGCAGGAATTTTGTGGGATTTTTGTGGAATTTTGAGGATTTGTCTTGAATTTTGTGGGATTTGGAGGAGACTTGAAGAAGTTGGAGGGATTTTTCCTAAATGTTGTGGAAATTGGTGGAGATTTTGTGAGATGTTTCAGGAATTTGTTTGGATTTTGAGAAGATGTAGGGAATTTTGTTGGATTTTTGTGGAATTTTGAGGATTTGTCTTGAATTTTGTGGGATTTGGAGGAGACTTGAAGAATTTGGAGGGAATTTTCTTAGATTTAGTGGAAATTTGTTGAGATTTTGTGAGATGGTTCTGGAATTTGGTGGGATATTGAGGAAATTCAGTGAATTTTGAGGGATTTTTCTTGAATTTTGTGGAAATTGTTGGAGATTTTATGGGATGTTGCAGGAATTGGGTAGGGTTTTGAGAAGGTTTTTGGAATTTTGTGGCATTTTTCTGCAATTTTGTGAGGCTTTTCAAGAATGTTTGGTGATATTGAGGTGATTTGGTGGGATGTTTCTGGAATTTTGTGGGATTTTTCTGGGATTTGTACGAGACTTGAAGAATTTTGCGGGATTTTTCTTGAATTGTTTGGAAATTGGTGGAGATTTTGTGAGATGTTGCAGGAGTTTGTTTGGGTTTTGAGAAGATGTAGGTAATTTTGTGGCATTTTTCTGGAATTTTGAGGGGCTTTCAAGAACTTTGTGAGAGTTTTCTTGAATTTAGTGGAAATTTGTTGAGATTTTGTGAGATGGTTCTGGAATTTGGTGGGATTTTTGTGGGATTTTGAGGATTTGTCTTGAATTTTGTGGGATTTGGAGGAGACTTGAAGAAGTTGGAGGGAATTTTCTTGAATTTTTTGGATATTGGTGGAGATTTTGTGAGATGCTGCAGGAATGTGGTTGGGTTTTGAGAAGATTTAGGGATTTTTGTGGGATATTCGTGGAATTTTCAGCAGCTTTCAAGTTTTTTGTGTGAGTCTTCTTGAATTTTGTGGAAATTTCCGGAGATTTTGTGAGATGTTGCAGGAATTTTGTGGGATTTTTGTGGAATTTTGAGGATTTGTCTTGAATTTTGTGGGATTTGGAGGAGACTTGAAGAATTTTGCGGAATTTTCTTAGATTATGTGGAAATTTGTTGAGATTTTGTGAGATGGTTCTGGAATTCGGTGGGATATTGAGGAAATTCAGTGATTTTTGAGGGATTTTTCTTGAATTTTGTGGAAATTGTTGGAGATTTTGTGAAATGTTGCAGGAATTGGGTAGGGTTTTCAGAAGGTTTAGGGAATTTTGTGGCATTTTTCTGCAATTTTGTGAGGCTTTTCCAGAATTTTTGGTGATATTGAGGTGATTTGGTGGGATGTTTCTGGAATTTTGTGGGATTTTTCTGGGATTTGTACGAGACTTGAAGAATTTTGCGGGATTTTTCTTGAATTGTTTGGAAATTGGTGGAGATTTTGTGAGATGTTGCAGGAGTTTGTTTGGGTTTTGAGAAGATGTAGGGAAGTTTGTGGCATTTTTCTGGAATTTTGAGGGGCTTTCAAGAACTTTGTGAGAGTTTTCTTGAATTTAGTGGAAATTTGTTGAGATTTTGTGAGATGGTTCTGGAATTTGGTGGGATTTTTGTGGGATTTTGAGGATTTGTCTTGAATTTTGTGGGATTTGGAGGAGACTTGAAGAATTTGGAGGGAATTTTCTTGAATTTTTTGGATATTGGTGGAGATTTTGTGAGATGCTGCAGGAATGTGGTTGGGTTTTGAGAAGATTTAGGGATTTTTGTGGGATTTTCGTGGAATTTTCAGCAGCTTTCAAGTTTTTTGTGAGAGTCTTTTTGAATTTTGTGGAAATTTCCAGAGATTTTGTGAGATGTTGCAGGAATTTTGTGGGATTTTTGTGGAATTTTGAGGATTTGTCTTGAATTTTGTGGGATTTGGAGGAGACTTGAAGAAGTTGGAGGGATTTTTCCTAAATGTTGTGGAAATTGGTGGAGATTTTGTGAGATGTTTCAGGAATTTGTTTGGATTTTGAGAAGATGTAGGGAATTTTGTTGGATTTTTGTGGAATTTTGAGGATTTGTCTTGAATTTTGTGGGATTTGGAGGAGACTTGAAGAATTTGGAGGGAATTTTCTTAGATTTAGTGGAAATTTGTTGAGATTTTGTGAGATGGTTCTGGAATTTGGTGGGATATTGAGGAAATTCAGTGAATTTTGAGGGATTTTTCTTGAATTTTGTGGAAATTGTTGGAGATTTTATGGGATGTTGCAGGAATTGGGTAGGGTTTTGAGAAGGTTTTTGGAATTTTGTGGCATTTTTCTGCAATTTTGTGAGGCTTTTCAAGAATGTTTGGTGATATTGAGGTGATTTGGTGGGATGTTTCTGGAATTTTGTGGGATTTTTCTGGGATTTGTACGAGACTTGAAGAATTTTGCGGGATTTTTCTTGAATTGTTTGGAAATTGGTGGAGATTTTGTGAGATGTTGCAGGAGTTTGTTTGGGTTTTGAGAAGATGTAGGTAATTTTGTGGCATTTTTCTGGAATTTTGAGGGGCTTTCAAGAACTTTGTGAGAGTTTTCTTGAATTTAGTGGAAATTTGTTGAGATTTTGTGAGATGGTTCTGGAATTTGGTGGGATTTTTGTGGGATTTTGAGGATTTGTCTTGAATTTTGTGGGATTTGGAGGAGACTTGAAGAAGTTGGAGGGAATTTTCTTGAATTTTTTGGATATTGGTGGAGATTTTGTGAGATGCTGCAGGAATGTGGTTGGGTTTTGAGAAGATTTAGGGATTTTTGTGGGATATTCGTGGAATTTTCAGCAGCTTTCAAGTTTTTTGTGTGAGTCTTCTTGAATTTTGTGGAAATTTCCGGAGATTTTGTGAGATGTTGCAGGAATTTTGTGGGATTTTTGTGGAATTTTGAGGATTTGTCTTGAATTTTGTGGGATTTGGAGGAGACTTGAAGAATTTTGCGGAATTTTCTTAGATTATGTGGAAATTTGTTGAGATTTTGTGAGATGGTTCTGGAATTCGGTGGGATATTGAGGAAATTCAGTGATTTTTGAGGGATTTTTCTTGAATTTTGTGGAAATTGTTGGAGATTTTGTGAAATGTTGCAGGAATTGGGTAGGGTTTTCAGAAGGTTTAGGGAATTTTGTGGCATTTTTCTGCAATTTTGTGAGGCTTTTCCAGAATTTTTGGTGATATTGAGGTGATTTGGTGGGATGTTTCTGGAATTTTGTGGGATTTTTCTGGGATTTGTACGAGACTTGAAGAATTTTGCGGGATTTTTCTTGAATTGTTTGGAAATTGGTGGAGATTTTGTGAGATGTTGCAGGAGTTTGTTTGGGTTTTGAGAAGATGTAGGGAAGTTTGTGGCATTTTTCTGGAATTTTGAGGGGCTTTCAAGAACTTTGTGAGAGTTTTCTTGAATTTAGTGGAAATTTGTTGAGATTTTGTGAGATGGTTCTGGAATTTGGTGGGATTTTTGTGGGATTTTGAGGATTTGTCTTGAATTTTGTGGGATTTGGAGGAGACTTGAAGAATTTGGAGGGAATTTTCTTGAATTTTTTGGATATTGGTGGAGATTTTGTGAGATGCTGCAGGAATGTGGTTGGGTTTTGAGAAGATTTAGGGATTTTTGTGGGATTTTCGTGGAATTTTCAGCAGCTTTCAAGTTTTTTGTGAGAGTCTTTTTGAATTTTGTGGAAATTTCCAGAGATTTTGTGAGATGTTGCAGGAATTTTGTGGGATTTTTGTGGAATTTTGAGGATTTGTCTTGAATTTTGTGGGATTTGGAGGAGACTTGAAGAAGTTGGAGGGATTTTTCCTAAATGTTGTGGAAATTGGTGGAGATTTTGTGAGATGTTTCAGGAATTTGTTTGGATTTTGAGAAGATGTAGGGAATTTTGTTGGATTTTTGTGGAATTTTGAGGATTTGTCTTGAATTTTGTGGGATTTGGAGGAGACTTGAAGAATTTGGAGGGAATTTTCTTAGATTTAGTGGAAATTTGTTGAGATTTTGTGAGATGGTTCTGGAATTTGGTGGGATATTGAGGAAATTCAGTGAATTTTGAGGGATTTTTCTTGAATTTTTTGGAAATTGTTGGAGATTTTATGGGATGTTGCAGGAATTGGGTAGGGTTTTGAGAAGGTTTTTGGAATTTTGTGGCATATTTCTGCAATTTTGTGAGGCTTTTCAAGAATGTTTGGTGATATTGAGGTGATTTGGTGGGATGTTTCTGGAATTTTGTGGGATTTTTCTGGGATTTGTACGAGACTTGAAGAATTTTGCGGGATTTTTCTTGAATTGTTTGGAAATTGGTGGAGATTTTGTGAGATGTTGCAGGAGTTTGTTTGGGTTTTGAGAAGATGTAGGGAATTTTGTGGCATTTTTCTGGAATTTTGAGGGGCTTTCAAGAACTTTGTGAGAGTTTTCTTGAATTTAGTGGAAATTTGTTGAGATTTTGTGAGATGGTTCTGGAATTTGGTGGGATTTTTGTGGGATTTTGAGGATTTGTCTTGAATTTTGTGGGATTTGGAGGAGACTTGAAGAATTTGGAGGGAATTTTCTTGAATTTTTTGGATATTGGTGGAGATTTTGTGAGATGCTGCAGGAATGTGGTTGGGTTTTGAGAAGATTTAGGGATTTTTGTGGGATTTTCGTGGAATTTTCAGCAGCTTTCAAGTATTTTGTGAGAGTCTTCTTGAATTTTGTGGAAATTTCCAGAGATTTTGTGAGATGTTGCAGGAATTTTGTGGGATTTTTGTGGAATTTTGAGGAATTCTCTTGAATTTTGTGGGATTTGGACGAGACTTGAAGAAGTTGGAGGGATTTTTCCTAAATGTTGTGGAAATTGGTGGAGATTTTGTGAGATGTTTCAGGAATTTGTTTGGATTTTGAGAAGATGTAGGGAATTTTGTTGGATTTTTGTGGAATTTTGAGGATTTCTCTTGAATTTTGTGGGATTTGGAGGAGACTTGAAGAATTTTGCGGGAATTTTCTTAGATTTTGTGGAAATGTGTGGAGATTTTGTGAGATGTCTGTAGAATTTTGTAATGTTTTGAGAAGATGTAGGGAATTTTGTGGCATTTTTCTGGAATTTTGAGGGGCTTTCAAGAACTTTGTGAGAGTTTTTTTGAATTTTTTGGAAATTTGTTGAGATTTTGTGAGATGGTTCTGGAGTTTGGTGGGATATTGAGGAAATTCAGTGAATTTGGAGGGAATTTTCTTGAATTTTGTGGAAATTGTTGGAGATTTTGTGGGATGTTGCAGGAATGTGGTTGGGTTCTGAGAAGATTTAGGGAATTGTGTGGGGCTTGTACAGAATTTGGTGGGATTTCTCTTGAATTTTGTGGGATTTCTATTGAATTTTATGGGATGTTTGTGGGATGTTTGTAGGATGTTTGTGAGATGTTTGTGGTATTTGGAGGAGACTTGAAGAATTTTGCGGGATTTTTCTTGAATTGTTTGGAAATTGGTGGAGATTTTGTGAGATGTTGCAGGAGTTTGTTTGGGTTCTGAGAAGATGGAAGGAATTTTGTGGGATTTTTGTGGAATTTTGAGGATTTGTCTTGAATTTTGTGGGATTTGGAGGAGACTTGAAGAATTTTGCGGAATTTTCTTAGATTATGTGGAAATTTGTTGAGATTTTGTGAGATGGTTCTGGAATTCGGTGGGATATTGAGGAAATTCAGTGATTTTTGAGGGATTTTTCTTGAATTTTGTGGAAATTGTTGGAGATTTTGTGAAATGTTGCAGGAATTGGGTAGGGTTTTGAGAAGGTTTAGGGAATTTTGTGGCATTTTTCTGCAATTTTGTGAGGCTTTTCCAGAATTTTTGGTGATATTGAGGTGATTTGGTGGGATGTTTCTGGAATTTTGTGGGATTTTTCTGGGATTTGTACGAGACTTGAAGAATTTTGCGGGATTTTTCTTGAATTGTTTGGAAATTGGTGGAGATTTTGTGAGATGTTGCAGGAGTTTGTTTGGGTTTTGAGAAGATGTAGGGAAGTTTGTGGCATTTTTCTGGAATTTTGAGGGGCTTTCAAGAACTTTGTGAGAGTTTTCTTGAATTTAGTGGAAATTTGTTGAGATTTTGTGAGATGGTTCTGGAATTTGGTGGGATTTTTGTGGGATTTTGAGGATTTCTCTTGAATTTTGTGGGATTTGGAGGAGACTTGAAGAATTTGGAGGGAATTTTCTTGAATTTTTTGGATATTGGTGGAGATTTTGTGAGATGCTGCAGGAATGTGGTTGGGTTTTGAGAAGATTTAGGGATTTTTGTGGGATTTTTCTGGAATTTTCAGCAGCTTTCAAGTTTTTTGTGAGAGTCTTTTTGAATTTTGTGGAAATTTCCAGAGATTTTGTGAGATGTTGCAGGAATTTTGTGGGATTTTTGTGGAATTTTGAGGATTTGTCTTGAATTTTGTGGGATTTGGAGGAGACTTGAAGAAGTTGGAGGGATTTTTCCTAAATGTTGTGGAAATTGGTGGAGATTTTGTGAGATGTTTCAGGAATTTGTTTGGATTTTGAGAAGATGTAGGGAATTTTGTTGGATTTTTGTGGAATTTTGAGGATTTCTCTTGAATTTTGTGGGATTTGGAGGAGACTTGAAGAATTTGGAGGGAATTTTCTTAGATTTAGTGGAAATTTGTTGAGATTTTGTGAGATGGTTCTGGAATTTGGTGGGATATTGAGGAAATTCAGTGAATTTTGAGGGATTTTTCTTGAATTTTGTGGAAATTGTTTGAGATTTTATGGGATGTTGCAGGAATTGGGTAGGGTTTTGAGAAGGTTTTTGGAATTTTGTGGCATATTTCTGCAATTTTGTGAGGCTTTTCAAGAATGTTTGGTGATATTGAGGTGATTTGGTGGGATGTTTCTGGAATTTTGTGGGATTTTTCTGGGATTTGTACGAGACTTGAAGAATTTTGCGGGATTTTTCTTGAATTGTTTGGAAATTGGTGGAGATTTTGTGAGATGTTGCAGGAGTTTGTTTGGGTTTTGAGAAGATGTAGGGAATTTTGTGGCATTTTTCTGGAATTTTGAGGGGCTTTCAAGAACTTTGTGAGAGTTTTCTTGAATTTAGTGGAAATTTGTTGAGATTTTGTGAGATGGTTCTGGAATTTGGTGGGATTTTTGTGGGATTTTGAGGATTTGTCTTGAATTTTGTGGGATTTGGAGGAGACTTGAAGAATTTGGAGGGAATTTTCTTGAATTTTTTGGATATTGGTGGAGATTTTGTGAGATGCTGCAGGAATGTGGTTGGGTTTTGAGAAGATTTAGGGATTTTTGTGGGATTTTCGTGGAATTTTCAGCAGCTTTCAAGTATTTTGTGAGAGTCTTCTTGAATTTTGTGGAAATTTCCAGAGATTTTGTGAGATGTTGCAGGAATTTTGTGGGATTTTTGTGGAATTTTGAGGAATTCTCTTGAATTTTGTGGGATTTGGAGGAGACTTGAAGAAGTTGGAGGGATTTTTCCTAAATGTTGTGGAAATTGGTGGAGATTTTGTGAGATGTTTCAGGAATTTGTTTGGATTTTGAGAAGATGTAGGGAATTTTGTTGGATTTTTGTGGAATTTTGAGGATTTCTCTTGAATTTTGTGGGATTTGGAGGAGACTTGAAGAATTTTGCGGGAATTTTCTTAGATTTTGTGGAAATGTGTGGAGATTTTGTGAGATGTCTGTAGAATTTTGTAATGTTTTGAGAAGATGTAGGGAATTTTGTGGCATTTTTCTGGAATTTTGAGGGGCTTTCAAGAACTTTGTGAGAGTTTTTTTGAATTTTTTGGAAATTTGTTGAGATTTTGTGAGATGGTTCTGGAGTTTGGTGGGATATTGAGGAAATTCAGTGAATTTGGAGGGAATTTTCTTGAATTTTGTGGAAATTGTTGGAGATTTTGTGGGATGTTGCAGGAATGTGGTTGGGTTCTGAGAAGATTTAGGGAATTGTGTGGGGCTTGTACAGAATTTGGTGGGATTTCTCTTGAATTTTGTGGGATTTCTATTGAATTTTATGGGATGTTTTTGGGATGTTTGTGAGATGTTTGTAGGATGTTTGTGGTATTTGGAGGAGACTTGAAGAATTTTGCGGGATTTTTCTTGAAATGTTTGGAAATTGGTGGAGATTTTGTGAGATGTTGCAGGAATTTGTTTGGGTTTTGAGAAGATGGAAGGAATTTTGTGGGATTTTTGTGGAATTTTGAGGATTTCTCTTGAATTTTGTGGGATTTGGAGGAGACTTGAAGAATTTTGCGGAATTTTCTTAGATTATGTGGAAATTTGTTGAGATTTTGTGAGATGGTTCTGGAATTTGGTGGGATATTGAGGAAATTCAGTGAATTTTGAGGGATTTTTCTTGAATTTTGTGGAAATTGTTGGAGATTTTGTGGGATGTTGCAGGAATTTGGTAGGGTTTTGAGAAGGTTTAGGGAATTTTGTGGCATTTTTCTGCAATTTTGTGAGGCTTTTCCAGAATTTTTGGTGATATTGAGGTGATTTGGTGGGATGTTTCTGGAATTTTGTGGGATTTTTCTGGGATTTGTACGAGACTTGAAGAATTTTGCGGGATTTTTCTTGAATTGTTTGGAAATTGGTGGAGATTTTGTGAGATGTTGCAGGAGTTTGGGTTTTGAGAAGATGTAGGGAAGTTTGTGGCATTTTTCTGGAATTTTGAGGGGCTTTCAAGAACTTTGTGAGAGTTTTCTTGAATTTAGTGGAAATTTGTTGAGATTTTGTGAGATGGTTCTGGAATTTGGTGGGATTTTTGTGGGATTTTGAGGATTTGTCTTGAATTTTGTGGGATTTGGAGGAGACTTGAAGAATTTGGAGGGAATTTTCTTGAATTTTTTGGATATTGGTGGAGATTTTGTGAGATGCTGCAGGAATGTGGTTGGGTTTTGAGAAGATTTAGGGATTTTTGTGGTATATTCGTGGAATTTTCAGCAGCTTTCAAGTTTTTTGTGAGAGTCTTCTTGAATTTTGTGGAAATTTCCGGAGATTTTGTGAGATGTTGCAGGAATTTTGTGGGATTTTTGTGGAATTTTGAGGAATTCTCTTGAATTTTGTGGGATTTGGAGGAGACTTGAAGAATTTTGCGGAATTTTCTTAGATTTTGTGGAAATTTGTTGAGATTTTGTGAGATGGTTCTGGAATTCGGTGGGATATTGAGGAAATTCAGTGAATTTTGAGGGATTTTTCTTGAATTTTGTGGAAATTGTTGGAGATTTTGTGGGATGTTGCAGGAATTGGGTAGGGTTTTGAGAAGGTTTAGGGAATTTTGTGGCATTTTTCTGCAATTTTGTGAGGCTTTTCCAGAATTTTTGGTGATATTGAGGTGATTTGGTGGGATGTTTCTGGAATTTTGTGGGATTTTTCTGGGATTTGTACGAGACTTGAAGAATTTTGCGGGATTTTTCTTGAACTGTTTGGAAATTGTTGGAGATTTTGTGAGATGTTGCAGGAGTTTGTTTGGGTTTTGAGAAGATGTAGGGAAGTTTGTGGCATTTTTCTGGAATTTTGAGGGGCTTTCAAGAACTTTGTGAGAGTTTTCTTGAATTTTGTGGAAATTTGTTGAGATTTTGTGAGATGGTTCTGGAATTTGGTGGGATTTTTGTGGGATTTTGAGGATTTGTCTTGAATTTTGTGGGATTTGGAGGAGACTTGAAGAATTTGGAGGGAATTTTCTTGAATTTTTTGGATATTGGTGGAGATTTTGTGAGATGCTGCAGGAATGTGGTTGGGTTTTGAGAAGATTTAGGGATTTTTGTGGGATTTTCGTGGAATTTTCAGCAGCTTTCAAGTATTTTGTGAGAGTCTTCTTGAATTTTGTGGAAATTTCCGGAGATTTTGTGAGATGTTGCAGGAATTTTGTGGGATTTTTGTGGAATTTTGAGGAATTCTCTTGAATTTTGTGGGATTTGGAGGAGACTTGAAGAAGCTGGAGGGATTTTTCCTAAATGTTGTGGAAATTGGTGGAGATTTTGTGAGATGTTTCAGGAATTTGTTTGGATTTTGAGAAGATGTAGGGAATTTTGTTGGATTTTTGTGGAATTTTGAGGATTTCTCTTGAATTTTGTGGGATTTGGAGGAGACTTGAAGAATTTTGCGGGAATTTTCTTAGATTTTGTGGAAATGTGTGGAGATTTTGTGAGATGTCTGTAGAATTTTGTAATGTTTTGAGAAGATGTAGGGAATTTTGTGGCATTTTTCTGGAATTTTGAGGGGCTTTCAAGAACTTTGTGAGAGTTTTTTTGAATTTTTTGGAAATTTGTTGAGATTTTGTGAGATGGTTCTGGAGTTTGGTGGGATATTGAGGAAATTCAGTGAATTTGGAGGGAATTTTCTTGAATTTTGTGGAAATTGTTGGAGATTTTGTGGGATGTTGCAGGAATGTGGTTGGGTTCTGAGAAGATTTAGGGAATTGTGTGGGGCTTGTACAGAATTTGGTGGGATTTCTCTTGAATTTTGTGGGATTTCTATTGAATTTTATGGGATGTTTGTGGGATGTTTGTAGGATGTTTGTGAGATGTTTGTGGTATTTGGAGGAGACTTGAAGAATTTTGCGGGATTTTTCTTGAATTGTTTGGAAATTGGTGGAGATTTTGTGAGATGTTGCAGGAGTTTGTTTGGGTTCTGAGAAGATGGAAGGAATTTTGTGGGATTTTTGTGGAATTTTGAGGATTTGTCTTGAATTTTGTGGGATTTGGAGGAGACTTGAAGAATTTTGCGGAATTTTCTTAGATTATGTGGAAATTTGTTGAGATTTTGTGAGATGGTTCTGGAATTTGGTGGGATATTGAGGAAATTCAGTGAATTTGGAGGGATTTTTCTTGAATTTTGTGGAAATTGGTGGAGATTTTGTGGGATGTTGCAGGAATTGGGTAGGGTTTTGAGAAGGTTTAGGGAATTTTGTGGCATTTTTCTGCAATTTTGTGAGGCTTTTCCAGAATTTTTGGTGATATTGAGGTGATTTGGTGGGATGTTTCTGGAATTTTGTGGGATTTTTCTGGGATTTGTACGAGACTTGAAGAATTTTGCGGGATTTTTCTTGAATTGTTTGGAAATTGTTGGAGATTTTGTGGGATGTTGCAGGAATTGGGTAGGGTTTTGAGAAGGTTTAGGGAATTTTGTGGCATTTTTCTGCAATTTTGTGAGGCTTTTCAAGAATTTTTGGTGATATTGAGGTGATTTGGTGGGATGTTTCTGGAATTTTGTGGGATTTTTCTGGGATTTGTACGAGACTTGAAGAATTTTGCGGGATTTTTCTTGAATTGTTTGGAAATTGGTGGAGATTTTGTGAGATGTTGCAGGAGTTTGTTTGGGTTTTGAGAAGATGTAGGGAAGTTTGTGGCATTTTTCTGGAATTTTGAGGGGCTTTCAAGAACTTTGTGAGAGTTTTCTTGAATTTAGTGGAAATTTGTTGAGATTTTGTGAGATGGTTCTGGAATTTGGTGGGATTTTTGTGGGATTTTGAGGATTTGTCTTGAATTTTGTGGGATTTGGAGGAGACTTGAAGAATTTGGAGGGAATTTTCTTGAATTTTTTGGATATTGGTGGAGATTTTGTGAGATGCTGCAGGAATGTGGTTGGGTTTTGAGAAGATTTAGGGATTTTTGTGGGATATTCGTGGAATTTTCAGCAGCTTTCAAGTATTTTGTGAGAGTCTTCTTGAATTTTGTGGAAATTTCCGGAGATTTTGTGAGATGTTGCAGGAATTTTGTGGGATTTTTGTGGAATTTTGAGGATTTCTCTTGAATTTTGTGGGATTTGGAGGAGACTTGAAGAAGCTGGAGGGATTTTTCCTAAATGTTGTGGAAATTGGTGGAGATTTTGTGTGATGGTTCTGGAATTTGTTTGGATTTTGAGAAGATGTAGGGAATTTTGTTGGATTTTTGTGGAATTTTGAGGATTTCTCTTGAATTTTGTGGGATTTGGAGGAGACTTGAAGAATTTTTCGGGAATTTTCTTAGATTTTGTGGAAATGTGTGGAGATTTTGTGAGATGTCTGTAGAATTTTGTAATGTTTTGAGAAGATGTAGGGAATTTTGTGGCATTTTTCTGGAATTTTGAGGGGCTTTCAAGAACTTTGTGAGAGTTTTTTTGAATTTTTTTGAAATTTGTTGAGATTTTGTGAGATGGTTCTGGAGTTTGGTGGGATATTGAGGAAATTCAGTGAATTTGGAGGGAATTTTCTTGAATTTTGTGGAAATTGTTGGAGATTTTGTGGGATGTTGCAGGAATGTGGTTGGGTTCTGAGAAGATTTAGGGAATTGTGTGGGGCTTGTACAGAATTTGGTGGGATTTCTCTTGAATTTTGTGGGATTTCTATTGAATTTAATGGGATGTTTTTGGGATGTTTGTGAGATGTTTGTAGGATGTTTGTGGTATTTGGAGGAGACTTGAAGAATTTTGCGGGATTTTTCTTGAATTGTTTGGAAATTGGTGGAGATTTTGTGAGATGTTGCAGGAGTTTGTTTGGGTTCTGAGAAGATGGAAGGAATTTTGTGGGATTTTTGTGGAATTTTGAGGATTTGTCTTGAATTTTGTGGGATTTGGAGGAGACTTGAAGAATTTTGCGGAATTTTCTTAGATTATGTGGAAATTTGTTGAGATTTTGTGAGATGGTTCTGGAATTTGGTGGGATATTGAGGAAATTCAGTGAATTTGGAGGGATTTTTCTTGAATTTTGTGGAAATTGGTGGAGATTTTGTGGGATGTTGCAGGAATTGGGTAGGGTTTTGAGAAGGTTTAGGGAATTTTGTGGCATTTTTCTGCAATTTTGTGAGGCTTTTCCAGAATTTTTGGTGATATTGAGGTGATTTGGTGGGATGTTTCTGGAATTTTGTGGGATTTTTCTGGGATTTGTACGAGACTTGAAGAATTTTGCGGGATTTTTCTTGAATTGTTTGGAAATTGTTGGAGATTTTGTGGGATGTTGCAGGAATTGGGTAGGGTTTTGAGAAGGTTTAGGGAATTTTGTGGCATTTTTCTGCAATTTTGTGAGGCTTTTCAAGAATTTTTGGTGATATTGAGGTGATTTGGTGGGATGTTTCTGGAATTTTGTGGGATTTTTCTGGGATTTGTACGAGACTTGAAGAATTTTGCGGGATTTTTCTTGAATTGTTTGGAAATTGGTGGAGATTTTGTGAGATGTTGCAGGAGTTTGTTTGGGTTTTGAGAAGATGTAGGGAAGTTTGTGGCATTTTTCTGGAATTTTGAGGGGCTTTCAAGAACTTTGTGAGAGTTTTCTTGAATTTAGTGGAAATTTGTTGAGATTTTGTGAGATGGTTCTGGAATTTGGTGGGATTTTTGTGGGATTTTGAGGATTTGTCTTGAATTTTGT
This sequence comes from Cyanistes caeruleus, assembly GCF_971803275.1. NCBI lineage: Eukaryota > Metazoa > Chordata > Aves > Passeriformes > Paridae > Cyanistes > Cyanistes caeruleus. Next base: position 87,534,067 of record NC_141702.1, on the reverse strand, counting down.
GGGATTTGGAGGAGACTTGAAGAATTTGGAGGGAATTTTCTTGAATTTTTTGGATATTGGTGGAGATTTTGTGAGATGCTGCAGGAATGTGGTTGGGTTTTGAGAAGATTTAGGGATTTTTGTGGGATTTTCGTGGAATTTTCAGCAGCTTTCAAGTATTTTGTGAGAGTCTTCTTGAATTTTGTGGAAATTTCCGGAGATTTTGTGAGATGTTGCAGGAATTTTGTGGGATTTTTGTGGAATTTTGAGGATTTCTCTTGAATTTTGTGGGATTTGGAGGAGACTTGAAGAAGCTGGAGGGATTTTTCCTAAATGTTGTGGAAATTGGTGGAGATTTTGTGTGATGGTTCTGGAATTTGTTTGGATTTTGAGAAGATGTAGGGAATTTTGTTGGATTTTTGTGGAATTTTGAGGATTTCTCTTGAATTTTGTGGGATTTGGAGGAGACTTGAAGAATTTTTCGGGAATTTTCTTAGATTTTGTGGAAATGTGTGGAGATTTTGTGAGATGTCTGTAGAATTTTGTAATGTTTTGAGAAGATGTAGGGAATTTTGTGGCATTTTTCTGGAATTTTGAGGGGCTTTCAAGAACTTTGTGAGAGTTTTTTTGAATTTTTTTGAAATTTGTTGAGATTTTGTGAGATGGTTCTGGAGTTTGGTGGGATATTGAGGAAATTCAGTGAATTTGGAGGGAATTTTCTTGAATTTTGTGGAAATTGTTGGAGATTTTGTGGGATGTTGCAGGAATGTGGTTGGGTTCTGAGAAGATTTAGGGAATTGTGTGGGGCTTGTACAGAATTTGGTGGGATTTCTCTTGAATTTTGTGGGATTTCTATTGAATTTAATGGGATGTTTTTGGGATGTTTGTGAGATGTTTGTAGGATGTTTGTGGTATTTGGAGGAGACTTGAAGAATTTTGCGGGATTTTTCTTGAATTGTTTGGAAATTGGTGGAGATTTTGTGAGATGTTGCAGGAGTTTGTTTGGGTTCTGAGAAGATGGAAGGAATTTTGTGGGATTTTTGTGGAATTTTGAGGATTTGTCTTGAATTTTGTGGGATTTGGAGGAGACTTGAAGAATTTTGCGGAATTTTCTTAGATTATGTGGAAATTTGTTGAGATTTTGTGAGATGGTTCTGGAATTTGGTGGGATATTGAGGAAATTCAGTGAATTTTGAGGGATTTTTCTTGAATTTTGTGGAAATTGTTGGAGATTTTGTGGGATGTTGCAGGAATTGGGTAGGGTTTTGAGAAGGTTTAGGGAATTTTGTGGCATTTTTCTGCAATTTTGTGAGGCTTTTCCAGAATTTTTGGTGATATTGAGGTGATTTGGTGGGATGTTTCTGGAATTTTGTGGGATTTTTCTGGGATTTGTACGAGACTTGAAGAATTTTGCGGGATTTTTCTTGAATTGTTTGGAAATTGTTGGAGATTTTGTGGGATGTTGCAGGAATTGGGTAGGGTTTTGAGAAGGTTTAGGGAATTTTGTGGCATTTTTCTGCAATTTTGTGAGGCTTTTCCAGAATTTTTGGTGATATTGAGGTGATTTGGTGGGATGTTTCTGGAATTTTGTGGGATTTTTCTGGGATTTGTACGAGACTTGAAGAATTTTGCGGGATTTTTCTTGAATTGTTTGGAAATTGGTGGAGATTTTGTGAGATGTTGCAGGAGTTTGTTTGGGTTTTGAGAAGATGTAGGGAAGTTTGTGGCATTTTTCTGGAATTTTGAGGGGCTTTCAAGAACTTTGTGAGAGTTTTCTTGAATTTAGTGGAAATTTGTTGAGATTTTGTGAGATGGTTCTGGAATTTGGTGGGATTTTTGTGGGATTTTGAGGATTTGTCTTGAATTTTGTGGGATTTGGAGGAGACTTGAAGAATTTGGAGGGAATTTTCTTGAATTTTTTGGATATTGGTGGAGATTTTGTGAGATGCTGCAGGAATGTGGTTGGGTTTTGAGAAGATTTAGGGATTTTTGTGGGATATTCGTGGAATTTTCAGCAGCTTTCAAGTTTTTTGTGTGAGTCTTCTTGAATTTTGTGGAAATTTCCAGAGATTTTGTGGGATGTTGCAGGAATGTTGTTGGGTTCTGAGAAGATTTAGGGAATTGTGTGGGGCTTGTACAGGATTTTGTGCGATTTCTTTTGAATTTTGTGGGATTTCTCTTGAATTTTGTGGGATGTCTGTGGGATGTTTGTGGGATGTTTGTGGTATTTGGAGGAGACTTGAAGAATTTTGCGGGATTTTTCTTGAATTGTTTGGAAATTGGTGGAGATTTTGTGAGATGTTGCAGGAGTTTGTTTGGGTTCTGAGAAGATGGAAGGAATTTTGTGGGATTTTTGTGGAATTTTGAGGATTTGTCTTGAATTTTGTGGGATTTGGAGGAGACTTGAAGAATTTTGCGGAATTTTCTTAGATTATGTGGAAATTTGTTGAGATTTTGTGAGATGGTTCTGGAATTTGGTGGGATATTGAGGAAATTCAGTGAATTTTGAGGGATTTTTCTTGAATTTTGAGGAATTTGTTTTAGATTTTGTGGGAATTTGTGTAGATTCTGTGGGATTTTACTGGAATTTGGTAGGCCTTTTCAAGGCCTTTGTGTGGTTTTGAGGAGACTTGAAGAATTTTGAGGAATTTTTCTTAGATTTTGTGGAAACTTGTGGAGGTTTTGTGTGATTTTTGTGGGATTTTGTGGGATATTGAGGCGATTTAGGGATCTTGAGGGATTTTTCATGTATTTTGTGGGAATTTGTGGTGATTTGGTGGGATATTTTTCTAGAATTTGGTCGTGTTTTGAGAAGATTTAGGGAATTTTGTGGGATTTTTCCTGGAATTTTGATGGATACTGGGGAGATTTTGTGGGATGTTTGTGGAACTTTGAGGGACTTTTCTGGAATTTGGTGAGATTCTGTAGAGAACTGACGAATTATCAGGGATTTTTCATGTATTCTGTGGGAATTTGTGGAGATTTGGTGGGATTTTTGTGGGATTTTGAGGATTTGTCTTGAATTTTGTGGGATTTGGAGGAGACTTGAAGAATTTGGAGGGAATTTTCTTGAATTTTTTGGATATTGGTGGAGATTTTGTGAGATGCTGCAGGAATGTGGTTGGGTTTTGAGAAGATTTAGGGATTTTTGTGGGATTTTTCTGGAATTTTCAGCAGCTTTCAAGTTTTTTGTGAGAGTCTTTTTGAATTTTGTGGAAATTTCCAGAGATTTTGTGAGATGTTGCAGGAATTTTGTGGGATTTTTGTGGAATTTTGAGGATTTGTCTTGAATTTTGTGGGATTTGGAGGAGACTTGAAGAAGTTGGAGGGATTTTTCCTAAATGTTGTGGAAATTGGTGGAGATTTTGTGAGATGTTTCAGGAATTTGTTTGGATTTTGAGAAGATGTAGGGAATTTTGTTGGATTTTTGTGGAATTTTGAGGATTTCTCTTGAATTTTGTGGGATTTGGAGGAGACTTGAAGAATTTGGAGGGAATTTTCTTAGATTTAGTGGAAATTTGTTGAGATTTTGTGAGATGGTTCTGGAATTTGGTGGGATATTGAGGAAATTCAGTGAATTTTGAGGGATTTTTCTTGAATTTTGTGGAAATTGTTGGAGATTTTATGGGATGTTGCAGGAATTGGGTAGGGTTTTGAGAAGGTTTAGGGAATTTTGTGGCATTTTTCTGCAATTTTGTGAGGCTTTTCCAGAATGTTTGGTGATATTGAGGTGATTTGGTGGGATGTTTCTGGAATTTTGTGGGATTTTTCTGGGATTTGTACGAGACTTGAAGAATTTTGCGGGATTTTTCTTGAATTGTTTGGAAATTGGTGGAGATTTTGTGAGATGTTGCAGGAGTTTGTTTGGGTTTTGAGAAGATGTAGGGAATTTTGTGGCATTTTTCTGGAATTTTGAGGGGCTTTCAAGAACTTTGTGAGAGTTTTCTTGAATTTAGTGGAAATTTGTTGAGATTTTGTGAGATGGTTCTGGAATTTGGTGGGATTTTTGTGGGATTTTGAGGATTTGTCTTGAATTTTGTGGGATTTGGAGGAGACTTGAAGAATTTGGAGGGAATTTTCTTGAATTTTTTGGATATTGGTGGAGATTTTGTGAGATGCTGCAGGAATGTGGTTGGGTTTTGAGAAGATTTAGGGATTTTTGTGGGATTTTCGTGGAATTTTCAGCAGCTTTCAAGTATTTTGTGAGAGTCTTCTTGAATTTTGTGGAAATTTCCAGAGATTTTGTGAGATGTTGCAGGAATTTTGTGGGATTTTTGTGGAATTTTGAGGAATTCTCTTGAATTTTGTGGGATTTGGAGGAGACTTGAAGAAGTTGGAGGGATTTTTCCTAAATGTTGTGGAAATTGGTGGAGATTTTGTGAGATGTTTCAGGAATTTGTTTGGATTTTGAGAAGATGTAGGGAATTTTGTTGGATTTTTGTGGAATTTTGAGGATTTCTCTTGAATTTTGTGGGATTTGGAGGAGACTTGAAGAATTTTGCGGGAATTTTCTTAGATTTTGTGGAAATGTGTGGAGATTTTGTGAGATGTCTGTAGAATTTTGTAATGTTTTGAGAAGATGTAGGGAATTTTGTGGCATTTTTCTGGAATTTTGAGGGGCTTTCAAGAACTTTGTGAGAGTTTTTTTGAATTTTTTGGAAATTTGTTGAGATTTTGTGAGATGGTTCTGGAGTTTGGTGGGATATTGAGGAAATTCAGTGAATTTGGAGGGAATTTTCTTGAATTTTGTGGAAATTGTTGGAGATTTTGTGGGATGTTGCAGGAATGTGGTTGGGTTCTGAGAAGATTTAGGGAATTGTGTGGGGCTTGTACAGAATTTGGTGGGATTTCTCTTGAATTTTGTGGGATTTCTATTGAATTTTATGGGATGTTTGTGGGATGTTTGTGAGATGTTTGTAGGATGTTTGTGGTATTTGGAGGAGACTTGAAGAATTTTGCGGGATTTTTCTTGAAATGTTTGGAAATTGGTGGAGATTTTGTGAGATGTTGCAGGAATTTGTTTGGGTTTTGAGAAGATGGAAGGAATTTTGTGGGATTTTTGTGGAATTTTGAGGATTTCTCTTGAATTTTGTGGGATTTGGAGGAGACTTGAAGAATTTTGCGGAATTTTCTTAGATTATGTGGAAATTTGTTGAGATTTTGTGAGATGGTTCTGGAATTTGGTGGGATATTGAGGAAATTCAGTGAATTTTGAGGGATTTTTCTTGAATTTTGTGGAAATTGTTGGAGATTTTGTGGGACGTTGCAGGAATTGGGTAGGGTTTTGAGAAGGTTTAGGGAATTTTGTGGCATTTTTCTGCAATTTTGTGAGGCTTTTCCAGAATTTTTGGTGATATTGAGGTGATTTGGTGGGATGTTTCTGGAATTTTGTGGGATTTTTCTGGGATTTGTACGAGACTTGAAGAATTTTGCGGGATTTTTCTTGAATTGTTTGGAAATTGGTGGAGATTTTGTGAGATGTTGCAGGAGTTTGGGTTTTGAGAAGATGTAGGGAAGTTTGTGGCATTTTTCTGGAATTTTGAGGGGCTTTCAAGAACTTTGTGAGAGTTTTCTTGAATTTAGTGGAAATTTGTTGAGATTTTGTGAGATGGTTCTGGAATTTGGTGGGATTTTTGTGGGATTTTGAGGATTTGTCTTGAATTTTGTGGGATTTGGAGGAGACTTGAAGAATTTGGAGGGAATTTTCTTGAATTTTTTGGATATTGGTGGAGATTTTGTGAGATGCTGCAGGAATGTGGTTGGGTTTTGAGAAGATTTAGGGATTTTTGTGGTATATTCGTGGAATTTTCAGCAGCTTTCAAGTTTTTTGTGAGAGTCTTCTTGAATTTTGTGGAAATTTCCGGAGATTTTGTGAGATGTTGCAGGAATTTTGTGGGATTTTTGTGGAATTTTGAGGAATTCTCTTGAATTTTGTGGGATTTGGAGGAGACTTGAAGAATTTTGCGGAATTTTCTTAGATTTTGTGGAAATTTGTTGAGATTTTGTGAGATGGTTCTGGAATTCGGTGGGATATTGAGGAAATTCAGTGAATTTTGAGGGATTTTTCTTGAATTTTGTGGAAATTGTTGGAGATTTTGTGGGATGTTGCAGGAATTGGGTAGGGTTTTGAGAAGGTTTAGGGAATTTTGTGGCATTTTTCTGCAATTTTGTGAGGCTTTTCCAGAATTTTTGGTGATATTGAGGTGATTTGGTGGGATGTTTCTGGAATTTTGTGGGATTTTTCTGGGATTTGTACGAGACTTGAAGAATTTTGCGGGATTTTTCTTGAACTGTTTGGAAATTGTTGGAGATTTTGTGAGATGTTGCAGGAGTTTGTTTGGGTTTTGAGAAGATGTAGGGAAGTTTGTGGCATTTTTCTGGAATTTTGAGGGGCTTTCAAGAACTTTGTGAGAGTTTTCTTGAATTTTGTGGAAATTTGTTGAGATTTTGTGAGATGGTTCTGGAATTTGGTGGGATTTTTGTGGGATTTTGAGGATTTGTCTTGAATTTTGTGGGATTTGGAGGAGACTTGAAGAATTTGGAGGGAATTTTCTTGAATTTTTTGGATATTGGTGGAGATTTTGTGAGATGCTGCAGGAATGTGGTTGGGTTTTGAGAAGATTTAGGGATTTTTGTGGGATTTTCGTGGAATTTTCAGCAGCTTTCAAGTATTTTGTGAGAGTCTTCTTGAATTTTGTGGAAATTTCCGGAGATTTTGTGAGATGTTGCAGGAATTTTGTGGGATTTTTGTGGAATTTTGAGGAATTCTCTTGAATTTTGTGGGATTTGGAGGAGACTTGAAGAAGCTGGAGGGATTTTTCCTAAATGTTGTGGAAATTGGTGGAGATTTTGTGAGATGTTTCAGGAATTTGTTTGGATTTTGAGAAGATGTAGGGAATTTTGTTGGATTTTTGTGGAATTTTGAGGATTTCTCTTGAATTTTGTGGGATTTGGAGGAGACTTGAAGAATTTTGCGGGAATTTTCTTAGATTTTGTGGAAATGTGTGGAGATTTTGTGAGATGTCTGTAGAATTTTGTAATGTTTTGAGAAGATGTAGGGAATTTTGTGGCATTTTTCTGGAATTTTGAGGGGCTTTCAAGAACTTTGTGAGAGTTTTTTTGAATTTTTTGGAAATTTGTTGAGATTTTGTGAGATGGTTCTGGAGTTTGGTGGGATATTGAGGAAATTCAGTGAATTTGGAGGGAATTTTCTTGAATTTTGTGGAAATTGTTGGAGATTTTGTGGGATGTTGCAGGAATGTGGTTGGGTTCTGAGAAGATTTAGGGAATTGTGTGGGGCTTGTACAGAATTTGGTGGGATTTCTCTTGAATTTTGTGGGATTTCTATTGAATTTTATGGGATGTTTGTGGGATGTTTGTAGGATGTTTGTGAGATGTTTGTGGTATTTGGAGGAGACTTGAAGAATTTTGCGGGATTTTTCTTGAATTGTTTGGAAATTGGTGGAGATTTTGTGAGATGTTGCAGGAGTTTGTTTGGGTTCTGAGAAGATGGAAGGAATTTTGTGGGATTTTTGTGGAATTTTGAGGATTTGTCTTGAATTTTGTGGGATTTGGAGGAGACTTGAAGAATTTTGCGGAATTTTCTTAGATTATGTGGAAATTTGTTGAGATTTTGTGAGATGGTTCTGGAATTTGGTGGGATATTGAGGAAATTCAGTGAATTTGGAGGGATTTTTCTTGAATTTTGTGGAAATTGGTGGAGATTTTGTGGGATGTTGCAGGAATTGGGTAGGGTTTTGAGAAGGTTTAGGGAATTTTGTGGCATTTTTCTGCAATTTTGTGAGGCTTTTCCAGAATTTTTGGTGATATTGAGGTGATTTGGTGGGATGTTTCTGGAATTTTGTGGGATTTTTCTGGGATTTGTACGAGACTTGAAGAATTTTGCGGGATTTTTCTTGAATTGTTTGGAAATTGGTGGAGATTTTGTGAGATGTTGCAGGAGTTTGTTTGGGTTTTGAGAAGGTTTAGGGAATTTTGTGGCATTTTTCTGCAATTTTGTGAGGCTTTTCAAGAATTTTTGGTGATATTGAGGTGATTTGGTGGGATGTTTCTGGAATTTTGTGGGATTTTTCTGGGATTTGTACGAGACTTGAAGAATTTTGCGGGATTTTTCTTGAATTGTTTGGAAATTGGTGGAGATTTTGTGAGATGTTGCAGGAGTTTGTTTGGGTTTTGAGAAGATGTAGGGAAGTTTGTGGCATTTTTCTGGAATTTTGAGGGGCTTTCAAGAACTTTGTGAGAGTTTTCTTGAATTTAGTGGAAATTTGTTGAGATTTTGTGAGATGGTTCTGGAATTTGGTGGGATTTTTGTGGGATTTTGAGGATTTGTCTTGAATTTTGTGGGATTTGGAGGAGACTTGAAGAATTTGGAGGGAATTTTCTTGAATTTTTTGGATATTGGTGGAGATTTTGTGAGATGCTGCAGGAATGTGGTTGGGTTTTGAGAAGATTTAGGGATTTTTGTGGGATATTCGTGGAATTTTCAGCAGCTTTCAAGTATTTTGTGAGAGTCTTCTTGAATTTTGTGGAAATTTCCGGAGATTTTGTGAGATGTTGCAGGAATTTTGTGGGATTTTTGTGGAATTTTGAGGATTTCTCTTGAATTTTGTGGGATTTGGAGGAGACTTGAAGAAGCTGGAGGGATTTTTCCTAAATGTTGTGGAAATTGGTGGAGATTTTGTGTGATGGTTCTGGAATTTGTTTGGATTTTGAGAAGATGTAGGGAATTTTGTTGGATTTTTGTGGAATTTTGAGGATTTCTCTTGAATTTTGTGGGATTTGGAGGAGACTTGAAGAATTTTTCGGGAATTTTCTTAGATTTTGTGGAAATGTGTGGAGATTTTGTGAGATGTCTGTAGAATTTTGTAATGTTTTGAGAAGATGTAGGGAATTTTGTGGCATTTTTCTGGAATTTTGAGGGGCTTTCAAGAACTTTGTGAGAGTTTTTTTGAATTTTTTTGAAATTTGTTGAGATTTTGTGAGATGGTTCTGGAGTTTGGTGGGATATTGAGGAAATTCAGTGAATTTGGAGGGAATTTTCTTGAATTTTGTGGAAATTGTTGGAGATTTTGTGGGATGTTGCAGGAATGTGGTTGGGTTCTGAGAAGATTTAGGGAATTGTGTGGGGCTTGTACAGAATTTGGTGGGATTTCTCTTGAATTTTGTGGGATTTCTATTGAATTTTATGGGATGTTTGTGGGATGTTTGTAGGATGTTTGTGAGATGTTTGTGGTATTTGGAGGAGACTTGAAGAATTTTGCGGGATTTTTCTTGAATTGTTTGGAAATTGGTGGAGATTTTGTGAGATGTTGCAGGAGTTTGTTTGGGTTCTGAGAAGATGGAAGGAATTTTGTGGGATTTTTGTGGAATTTTGAGGATTTGTCTTGAATTTTGTGGGATTTGGAGGAGACTTGAAGAATTTTGCGGAATTTTCTTAGATTATGTGGAAATTTGTTGAGATTTTGTGAGATGGTTCTGGAATTTGGTGGGATATTGAGGAAATTCAGTGAATTTGGAGGGATTTTTCTTGAATTTTGTGGAAATTGGTGGAGATTTTGTGGGATGTTGCAGGAATTGGGTAGGGTTTTGAGAAGGTTTAGGGAATTTTGTGGCATTTTTCTGCAATTTTGTGAGGCTTTTCCAGAATTTTTGGTGATATTGAGGTGATTTGGTGGGATGTTTCTGGAATTTTGTGGGATTTTTCTGGGATTTGTACGAGACTTGAAGAATTTTGCGGGATTTTTCTTGAATTGTTTGGAAATTGTTGGAGATTTTGTGGGATGTTGCAGGAATTGGGTAGGGTTTTGAGAAGGTTTAGGGAATTTTGTGGCATTTTTCTGCAATTTTGTGAGGCTTTTCAAGAATTTTTGGTGATATTGAGGTGATTTGGTGGGATGTTTCTGGAATTTTGTGGGATTTTTCTGGGATTTGTACGAGACTTGAAGAATTTTGCGGGATTTTTCTTGAATTGTTTGGAAATTGGTGGAGATTTTGTGAGATGTTGCAGGAGTTTGTTTGGGTTTTGAGAAGATGTAGGGAAGTTTGTGGCATTTTTCTGGAATTTTGAGGGGCTTTCAAGAACTTTGTGAGAGTTTTCTTGAATTTAGTGGAAATTTGTTGAGATTTTGTGAGATGGTTCTGGAATTTGGTGGGATTTTTGTGGGATTTTGAGGATTTGTCTTGAATTTTGTGGGATTTGGAGGAGACTTGAAGAATTTGGAGGGAATTTTCTTGAATTTTTTGGATATTGGTGGAGATTTTGTGAGATGCTGCAGGAATGTGGTTGGGTTTTGAGAAGATTTAGGGATTTTTGTGGGATATTCGTGGAATTTTCAGCAGCTTTCAAGTATTTTGTGAGAGTCTTCTTGAATTTTGTGGAAATTTCCGGAGATTTTGTGAGATGTTGCAGGAATTTTGTGGGATTTTTGTGGAATTTTGAGGATTTCTCTTGAATTTTGTGGGATTTGGAGGAGACTTGAAGAAGCTGGAGGGATTTTTCCTAAATGTTGTGGAAATTGGTGGAGATTTTGTGTGATGGTTCTGGAATTTGTTTGGATTTTGAGAAGATGTAGGGAATTTTGTTGGATTTTTGTGGAATTTTGAGGATTTCTCTTGAATTTTGTGGGATTTGGAGGAGACTTGAAGAATTTTTCGGGAATTTTCTTAGATTTTGTGGAAATGTGTGGAGATTTTGTGAGATGTCTGTAGAATTTTGTAATGTTTTGAGAAGATGTAGGGAATTTTGTGGCATTTTTCTGGAATTTTGAGGGGCTTTCAAGAACTTTGTGAGAGTTTTTTTGAATTTTTTGGAAATTTGTTGAGATTTTGTGAGATGGTTCTGGAGTTTGGTGGGATATTGAGGAAATTCAGTGAATTTGGAGGGAATTTTCTTGAATTTTGTGGAAATTGTTGGAGATTTTGTGGGATGTTGCAGGAATGTGGTTGGGTTCTGAGAAGATTTAGGGAATTGTGTGGGGCTTGTACAGAATTTGGTGGGATTTCTCTTGAATTTTGTGGGATTTCTATTGAATTTAATGGGATGTTTTTGGGATGTTTGTGAGATGTTTGTAGGATGTTTGTGGTATTTGGAGGAGACTTGAAGAATTTTGCGGGATTTTTCTTGAATTGTTTGGAAATTGGTGGAGATTTTGTGAGATGTTGCAGGAGTTTGTTTGGGTTCTGAGAAGATGGAAGGAATTTTGTGGGATTTTTGTGGAATTTTGAGGATTTGTCTTGAATTTTGTGGGATTTGGAGGAGACTTGAAGAATTTTGCGGAATTTTCTTAGATTATGTGGAAATTTGTTGAGATTTTGTGAGATGGTTCTGGAATTTGGTGGGATATTGAGGAAATTCAGTGAATTTTGAGGGATTTTTCTTGAATTTTGTGGAAATTGTTGGAGATTTTGTGGGATGTTGCAGGAATTGGGTAGGGTTTTGAGAAGGTTTAGGGAATTTTGTGGCATTTTTCTGCAATTTTGTGAGGCTTTTCCAGAATTTTTGGTGATATTGAGGTGATTTGGTGGGATGTTTCTGGAATTTTGTGGGATTTTTCTGGGATTTGTACGAGACTTGAAGAATTTTGCGGGATTTTTCTTGAATTGTTTGGAAATTGTTGGAGATTTTGTGGGATGTTGCAGGAATTGGGTAGGGTTTTGAGAAGGTTTAGGGAATTTTGTGGCATTTTTCTGCAATTTTGTGAGGCTTTTCCAGAATTTTTGGTGATATTGAGGTGATTTGGTGGGATGTTTCTGGAATTTTGTGGGATTTTTCTGGGATTTGTACGAGACTTGAAGAATTTTGCGGGATTTTTCTTGAATTGTTTGGAAATTGGTGGAGATTTTGTGAGATGTTGCAGGAGTTTGTTTGGGTTTTGAGAAGATGTAGGGAAGTTTGTGGCATTTTTCTGGAATTTTGAGGGGCTTTCAAGAACTTTGTGAGAGTTTTCTTGAATTTAGTGGAAATTTGTTGAGATTTTGTGAGATGGTTCTGGAATTTGGTGGGATTTTTGTGGGATTTTGAGGATTTGTCTTGAATTTTGTGGGATTTGGAGGAGACTTGAAGAATTTGGAGGGAATTTTCTTGAATTTTTTGGATATTGGTGGAGATTTTGTGAGATGCTGCAGGAATGTGGTTGGGTTTTGAGAAGATTTAGGGATTTTTGTGGGATATTCGTGGAATTTTCAGCAGCTTTCAAGTTTTTTGTGTGAGTCTTCTTGAATTTTGTGGAAATTTCCAGAGATTTTGTGGGATGTTGCAGGAATGTTGTTGGGTTCTGAGAAGATTTAGGGAATTGTGTGGGGCTTGTACAGGATTTTGTGCGATTTCTTTTGAATTTTGTGGGATTTCTCTTGAATTTTGTGGGATGTCTGTGGGATGTTTGTGGGATGTTTGTGGTATTTGGAGGAGACTTGAAGAATTTTGCGGGATTTTTCTTGAATTGTTTGGAAATTGGTGGAGATTTTGTGAGATGTTGCAGGAGTTTGTTTGGGTTCTGAGAAGATGGAAGGAATTTTGTGGGATTTTTGTGGAATTTTGAGGATTTGTCTTGAATTTTGTGGGATTTGGAGGAGACTTGAAGAATTTTGCGGAATTTTCTTAGATTATGTGGAAATTTGTTGAGATTTTGTGAGATGGTTCTGGAATTTGGTGGGATATTGAGGAAATTCAGTGAATTTTGAGGGATTTTTCTTGAATTTTGAGGAATTTGTTTTAGATTTTGTGGGAATTTGTGTAGATTCTGTGGGATTTTACTGGAATTTGGTAGGCCTTTTCAAGGACTTTGTGTGGTTTTGAGGAGACTTGAAGAATTTTGAGGAATTTTTCTTAGATTTTGTGGAAACTTGTGGAGGTTTTGTGTGATTTTTGTGGGATTTTGTGGGATATTGAGGCGATTTAGGGATCTTGAGGGATTTTTCATGTATTTTGTGGGAATTTGTGGTGATTTGGTGGGATATTTTTCTAGAATTTGGTCGTGTTTTGAGAAGATTTAGGGAATTTTGTGGGATTTTTCCTGGAATTTTGATGGATACTGGGGAGATTTTGTGGGATGTTTGTGGAACTTTGAGGGACTTTTCTGGAATTTGGTGAGATTCTGTAGAGAACTGACGAATTATCAGGGATTTTTCATGTATTCTGTGGGAATTTGTGGAGATTTGGTGGGATTTTTGTGGATTTTGGCCGTGTTTTGAGAAGATTTTGGGAATTTTGTGGGATTTTTCCTGGAATTTTGTTGGATACTGGGGAGATTTTGTAGGATGTTTGTGGAACTTTGAGGGACTTTTCTGGAATTCGGTGAGATTCTGTAGAGAACTGACGAATTATCAGGGATTTTTCATGTATTCTGTGGGAATTTGTGGAGATTTGGTGGGATTTTTCTGGAATTTGGTAGAGTTTCGAGAAGATTTAGGGAATTCTGTAAGATTTTTCTGGAATTTGGTGGGCCTTTTCAAGGACTTTGAGCGGTTTTGAGGAGACTTGAAGAATTTTGAGGATTTTTTCTTAGATTCTGTGGAAACCTCTGAAGGTTTTGTGTGATTTTTGTTGGATTTTGTGGGATATTGAGGCGATTTAGGGATCTTGAGGGATTTTTCATGTATTTTGTGGGATTTTGTGGAGATTTGGTGGGATATTTTTCTAGAATTTGGTCGTGTTTTGAGAAGATTTAGGGAATTTTGTGGGATTTTTCCTGGAATTTTGTTGGATACTGGGGAGATTTTGTGGGATGTTTGTGGAACTTTGAGGGACTTTTCTGGAATTTGGTGAGATTCTGTAGAGAACTGAAGAATTATCAGGGATTTTTCATGTATTCTGTGGGAATTTGTGGAGATTTGGTGGGATTTTTGTGGATTTTGGCCGTGTTTTCGAGTTTTCAGAAGATTTAGGGATTTTTGTGAGATTTTTGTGGGATGTTCTGGGAATTGGTGGAGATTTTGTGGGTCATTCCTGTGAATTGGTAGGGTTTTGAAATGATTTAGGGAGTTTTGTGGGACTTCTCTGGAATTTTGTGGGTTTTTTCTGGAATTGTGTGGGATTCTGAGGAGACTTGAAAAATTTTGAGGAATTTGTTTTAGATTTTGTGGGAATTTGTGTAGATTCTGTGGGATTTTACTGGAATTTGGTGGGCCTTTTCAAGGACTTTGTGTGGTTTTGAGGAGACTTGAAGAATTTTGAGGATTTTTTCTTAGATTTTGTACAAACCTGTGGAGGTTTTGTGTGATTTTTGGGGGATTTTGTGGGATATTGAGGCGATTTAGGGATCTTGAGGGATTTTTCATGTATTTTGTGGGAATTTGTGGTGATTTGGTGGGATATTTTTCTAGAATTTGGTCGTGTTTTGAGAAGATTTAGGGAATTTTGTGGGATTTTTCCTGGAATTTTGATGGATACTGGGGAGATTTTGTGGGATGTTTGTGGAACTTTGAGGTACTTTTCTGGAATTTGGTGAGATTCTGTAGAGAACTGAAGAATTATCAGGGATTTTTCATGTATTCTGTGGGAATTTGTGGAGATTTGGTGGGATTTTTGTGGATTTTGGCCGTGTTTTGAGAAGATTTAGGGAATTTTGTGGGATTTTTCCTGGAATTTTGTTGGATACTGGGGAGATTTTGTGGGATGTTTGTGGAACTTTGAGGGACTTTTCTGGAATTTGGTGAGATTCTGTAGAGAACTGAAGAATTATCAGGGATTTTTCATGTATTCTGTGGGAATTTGTGGAGATTCTGTGGGATTTTTGTGGATTTTGGCCGTGTTTTGGGAAGATTAAGGGAATTTTGTGGGATTTTTCCTGGAATTTTGTTGGATACTGGGGAGATTTTGTGGAATGTTTGTGGAACTTTGAGGGACTCTTCTGGAATTTGGTGAGATTCTGTAGGGAACTGACGAATTATCAGGGATTTTTCATGTATTCTGTGGGAATTTGTGGAGATTTGGTGGGATTTTTGTGGATTTTGGCCGTGTTTTCGAGTTTTCAGAAGATTTAGGGATTTTTGTGAGATTTTTGTGGGATGTTCTGGGAATTGGTGGAGATTTTGTGGGACATTCCTGTGAATTGGTAGGGTTTTGAAATGATTTAGGGAGTTTTGTGGGACTTCTCTGGAATTTTGTGGGGTTTTTCTGGAATTGTGTGGGATTCTGAGGAGACTTGAAGAATTTTGAGGAATTTGTTTTAGATTTTGTGGGAATTTGTGTAGATTCTGTGGGATTTTACTGGAATTTGGTGGGCCTTTTCAAGGACTTTGTGTGGTTTTGAGGAGACTTGAAGAATTTTGAGGAATTTTTCTTAGATTTTGTGGAAACTTGTGGAGGTTTTGTGTGATTTTTGTGGGATTTTGTGGGATATTGAGGCGATTTAGGGATCTTGAGGGATTTTTCATGTATTTTGTGGGAATTTGTGGAGATTTGGTGGGATATTTTTCTAGAATTTGGTCGTGTTTTGAGAAGATTTAGGGAATTTTGTGGGATTTTTCCTGGAATTTTGTTGGATACTGGGGAGATTTTGTGGGATGTTTGTGGAACTTTGAGGGACTTTTCTGGAATTTGGTGAGATTCTGTAGAGAACTGACAAATTATCAGGGATTTTTCATGTATTCTGTGGGAATTTGTGGAGATTTGGTGGGATTTTTGTGGATTTTGGCCGTGTTTTCGAGTTTTCAGAAGATTTAGGGATTTTTGTGAGATTTTTGTGGGATGTTCTGGGAATTGGTGGAGATTTTGTGGGACATTCCTGTGAATTGGTAGGGTTTTGAAATGATTTAGGGAGTTTTGTGGGACTTCTCTGGAATTTTGTGGGTTTTTTCTGGAATTGTGTGGGATTCTGAGGAGACTTGAAGAATTTTGAGGAATTTGTTTTAGATTTTGTGGGAATTTGTGTAGATTCTGTGGGATTTTTCTGGAATTTGGTGGGCCTTTTCAAGGACTTTGTGTGGTTTTGAGGAGACTTGAAGAATTTTGAGGAATTTTTCTTAGATTTTGTGGAAACTTGTGGAGGTTTTGTGTGATTTTTGTGGGATTTTGTGGGATATTGAGGCGATTTAGGGATTTTGAGGGATTTTTCATGTATTTTGTGGGAATTTGTGGTGATTTGGTGGGATATTTTTCTAGAATTTGGTCGTGTTTTGAGAAGATTTAGGGAATTTTGTGGGATTTTTCCTGGAATTTTGATGGATACTGGGGAGATTTTGTGGGATGTTTGTGGAACTTTGAGGGACTTTTCTGGAATTTGGTGAGATTCTGTAGAGAACTGACGAATTATCAGGGATTTTTCATGTATTCTGTGGGAATTTGTGGAGATTTGGTGGGATTTTTGTGGATTTTGGCCGTGTTTTGAGAAGATTTAGGGAATTTTGTGGGATTTTTCCTGGAATTTTGTTGGATACTGGGGAGATTTTGTAGGATGTTTGTGGAACTTTGAGGGACTTTTCTGGAATTCGGTGAGATTCTGTAGAGAACTGACGAATTATCAGGGATTTTTCATGTATTCCGTGGGAATTTGTGGAGATTTGGTGGGATTTTTCTGGAATTTGGTAGAGTTTCGAGAAGATTTAGGGAATTCTGTAAGATTTTTCTGGAATTTTGTGGGCCTTTTTTAAGGACTTTGTGTGGTTTTGAGGAGACTTGAAGAATTTTGAGGAATTTTTCTTAGATTCTGTGGAAACTTGTGGAGGTTTTGTGGGATTTTTGTGTGATTTTGTGGGATATTGAGGCGATTTAGGGATCTTGAGGGATTTTTCATGTATTTTGTGGGAATTTGTGGAGATTTGGTGGGATATTTTTCTAGAATTTGGTCGTGTTTTGAGAAGATTTAGGGAATTTTGTGGGATTTTTCCTGGAATTTTGTTGGATACTGGGGAGATTTTGTGGGATGTTTGTGGAACTTTGAGGGACTTTTCTGGAATTTGGTGAGATTCTGTAGAGAACTGACAAATTATCAGGGATTTTTCATGTATTCTGTGGGAATTTGTGGAGATTTGGTGGGATTTTTGTGGATTTTGGCCGTGTTTTCGAGTTTTCAGAAGATTTAGGGATTTTTGTGAGATTTTTGTGGGATGTTCTGGGAATTGGTGGAGATTTTGTGGGACATTCCTGTGAATTGTTAGGGTTTTGAAATGATTTAGGGAGTTTTGTGGGACTTCTCTGGAATTTTGTGGGTTTTTTCTGGAATTGTGTGGGATTCTGAGGAGACTTGAATTTTGAGGAATTTGTTTTAGATTTTGTGGGAATTTGTGGAGATTCTGTGGGATTTTTCTGGAATTTGGTGGGCCTTTTCAAGGACTTTGTGTGGTTTTGAGGAGACTTGAAGAATTTTGAGGAATTTTTCTTAGATTTTGTGGAAACTTGTGGTGGTTTTGTGTGATTTTTGTGGGATTTTGTGGGATATTGAGGCGATTTAGGGATCTTGAGGGATTTTTCATGTATTTTGTGGGAATTTGTGGTGATTTGGTGGGATATTTTTCTAGAATTTGGTCGTGTTTTGAGAAGATTTAGGGAATTTTGTGGGATTTTTCCTGGAATTTTGTTGGATACTGGGGAGATTTTGTGGGATGTTTGTGGAACTTTGAGGGACTCTTCTGGAATTTGGTGAGATTCTGTAGAGAACTGAAGAATTATCAGGGATTTTTCATGTATTCTGTGGGAATTTGTGGAGATTTGGTGGGATTTTTGTGGATTTTGGCCGTGTTTTCGAGTTTTCAGAAGATTTAGGGATTTTTGTGAGATTTTTGTGGGATGTTCTGGGAATTGGTGGAGATTTTGTGGGTCATTCCTGTGAATTGGAAGGGTTTTGAAATGATTTAGGGAGTTTTGTGGGACTTCTCTGGAATTTTGTGGGTTTTTTCTGGAATTGTGTGGGATTCTGAGGAGACTTGAAGAATTTTGAGGAATTTGTTTTAGATTTTTGTGGGAATTTGTGGAGATTCTGTGGGATTTTTCTGGATTTTGGTGGGCCTTTTCAAGGACTTTGTGTGGTTTTGAGGAGACTTGATGAATTTTGAGGAATTTTTCTTAGATTTTGTGGAAACTTGTGGAGGTTTTGTGTGATTTTTGTGGAATTTTGTGGGATATTGAGGCGATTTAGGGATTTTGAGGGATTTTTCATGTATTTTGTGGGATTTTGTGGAGATTTGGTGGGATATTTTTCTAGAATTTGGCCGTGTTTTGAGAAGATTTAGGGAATTTTGTGGGATTTTTCCTGGAATTTTGTTGGATACTGGGGAGATTTTGTGGGATGTTTGTGGAACTTTGAGGGACTCTTCTGGAATTTGGTGAGATTCTGTAGAGAACTGAAGAATTATCAGGGATTTTTCATGTATTCTGTGGGAATTTGTGGAGATTTGGTGGGATTTTTGTGGATTTTGGCCGTGTTTTCGAGTTTTCAGAAGATTTAGGGATTTTTGTGAGATTTTTGTGGGATGTTCTGGGAATTGGTGGAGATTTTGTGGGTCATTCCTGTGAATTGGAAGGGTTTTGAAATGATTTAGGGAGTTTTGTGGGACTTCTCTGGAATTTTGTGGGTTTTTTCTGGAATTGTGTGGGATTCTGAGGAGACTTGAAGAATTTTGAGGAATTTGTTTTAGATTTTTGTGGGAATTTGTGGAGATTCTGTGGGATTTTTCTGGATTTTGGTGGGCCTTTTCAAGGACTTTGTGTGGTTTTGAGGAGACTTGATGAATTTTGAGGAATTTTTCTTAGATTTTGTGGAAACTTGTGGAGGTTTTGTGTGATTTTTGTGGAATTTTGTGGGATATTGAGGCGATTTAGGGATTTTGAGGGATTTTTCATGTATTTTGTGGGATTTTGTGGAGATTTGGTGGGATATTTTTCTAGAATTTGGCCGTGTTTTGAGAAGATTTAGGGAATTTTGTGGGATTTTTCCTGGAATTTTGTTGGATACTGGGGAGATTTTGTGGGATGTTTCTGGAACTTTGAGGGACTTTTCTGGAATTTGGTGAGATTCTGTAGAGAACTGAAGAATTATCAGGGATTTTTCATGTATTCTGTGGGAATTTGTGGAGATTTGGTGGGATTTTTGTGGATTTTGTCCGTGTTTTCGAGTTTTCAGAAGATTTAGGGATTTTTGTGAGATTTTTGTGGGATGTTCTGGGAATTGGTGGAGATTTTGTGGGACATTCCTGTGAATTGGTAGGGTTTTGAAATGATTTAGGGAGTTTTGTGGGACTTCTCTGGAATTTTGTGGGTTTTTTCTGGAATTGTGTGGGATTCTGAGGAGACTTGAATTTTGAGGAATTTGTTTTAGATTTTTGTGGGAATTTGTGGAGATTCTGTGGGATTTTACTGGAATTTGGTGGGCCTTTTCAAGGACTTTGTGTGGTTTTGAGGAGACTTGAAGAATTTTGAGGAATTTTTCTTAGATTTTGTGGAAACTTGTGGAGGGTTTGTGGGATTTTTGTGGGATTTTGTGGGATATTGAGGCGATTTAGGGATTTTGAGGGATTTTTCATGTATTTTGTGGGATTTTGTGGAGATTTGGTGGGATATTTTTCTAGAATTTGGTCGTGTTTTGAGAAGATTTAGGGAATTTTGTGGGATTTTTCCTGGAATTTTGTTGGATACTGGGGAGATTTTGTGGGATGTTTGTAGAACTTTGAGGGACTTTTCTGGAATTTGGTGAGATTCTGTAGAGAACTGACAAATTATCAGGGATTTTTCATGTATTCTGTGGGAATTTGTGGAGATTTGGTGGGATTTTTGTGGATTTTGGCCGTGTTTTCGAGTTTTCAGAAGATTTAGGGATTTTTGTGAGATTTTTGTGGGATGTTCTGGGAATTGGTGGAGATTTTGTGGGACATTCCTGTGAATTGGTAGGGTTTTGAAATGATTTAGGGAGTTTTGTGGGACTTCTCTGGAATTTTGTGGGTTTTTTCTGGAATTGTGTGGGATTCTGAGGAGAGTTGAAGAATTTTGAGGAATTTGTTTTAGATTTTGTGGGAATTTGTGGAGATTCTGTGGGATTTTTCTGGAATTTGGTGGGCCTTTTCAAGGACTTTGTGTGGTTTTGAGGAGACTTGAAGAATTTTGAGGAATTTTTCTTAGATTTTGTGGAAACTTGTGGAGGTTTTGTGTGATTTTTGTGGGATTTTGTGGGATATTGAGGCGATTTAGGGATTTTGAGGGATTTTTCATGTATTTTGTGGGAATTTGTGGTGATTTGGTGGGATATTTTTCTAGAATTTGGTCGTGTTTTGAGAAGATTTAGGGAATTTTGTGGGATTTTTCCTGGAATTTTGATGGATACTGGGGAGATTTTGTGGGATGTTTGTGGAACTTTGAGGGACTTTTCTGGAATTTGGTGAGATTCTGTAGAGAACTGAAGAATTATCAGGGATTTTTCATGTATTCTGTGGGAATTTGTGGAGATTTGGTGGGATTTTTGTGGATTTTGGCCGTGTTTTGAGAAGATTTAGGGAATTTTGTGGGATTTTTCCTGGAATTTTGTTGGATACTGGGGAGATTTTGTAGGATGTTTGTGGAACTTTGAGGGACTTTTCTGGAATTCGGTGAGATTCTGTAGAGAACTGACGAATTATCAGGGATTTTTCATGTATTCCGTGGGAATTTGTGGAGATTTGGTGGGATTTTTCTGGAATTTGGTAGAGTTTCGAGAAGATTTAGGGAATTCTGTAAGATTTTTCTGGAATTTTGTGGGCCTTTTTTAAGGACTTTGTGTGGTTTTGAGGAGACTTGAAGAATTTTGAGGAATTTTTCTTAGATTCTGTGGAAACTTGTGGAGGTTTTGTGGGATTTTTGTGTGATTTTGTGGGATATTGAGGCGATTTAGGGATCTTGAGGGATTTTTCATGTATTTTGTGGGAATTTGTGGTGATTTGGTGGGATATTTTTCTAGAATTTGGTCGTGTTTTGAGAAGATTTAGGGAATTTTGTGGGATTTTTCCTGGAATTTTGTTGGATACTGGGGAGATTTTGTGGGATGTTTGTGGAACTTTGAGGGACTTTTCTGGAATTTGGTGAGATTCTGTAGAGAACTGACGAATTATCAGGGATTTTTCATGTATTCTGTGGGAATTTGTGGAGATTTGGTGGGATTTTTGTGGATTTTGGCCGTGTTTTCGAGTTTTCAGAAGATTTAGGGATTTTTGTGAGATTTTTGTGGGATGTTCTGGGAATTGGTGGAGATTTTGTGGGACATTCCTGTGAATTGGTAGGGTTTTGAAATGATTTAGGGAGTTTTGTGGGACTTCTCTGGAATTTTGTGGGTTTTTTCTGGAATTGTGTGGGATTCTGAGGAGACTTGAATTTTGAGGAATTTGTTTTAGATTTTGTGGGAATTTGTGGAGATTCTGTGGGATTTTTCTGGAATTTGGTGGGCCTTTTCAAGGACTTTGTGTGGTTTTGAGGAGACTTGAAGAATTTTGAGGAATTTTTCTTAGATTTTGTGGAAACTTGTGGTGGTTTTGTGTGATTTTTGTGGGATTTTGTGGGATATTGAGGCGATTTAGGGATCTTGAGGGATTTTTCATGTATTTTGTGGGAATTTGTGGTGATTTGGTGGGATATTTTTCTAGAATTTGGTCGTGTTTTGAGAAGATTTAGGGAATTTTGTGGGATTTTTCCTGGAATTTTGTTGGATACTGGGGAGATTTTGTGGGATGTTTGTGGAACTTTGAGGGACTCTTCTGGAATTTGGTGAGATTCTGTAGAGAACTGAAGAATTATCAGGGATTTTTCATGTATTCTGTGGGAATTTGTGGAGATTTGGTGGGATTTTTGTGGATTTTGGCCGTGTTTTCGAGTTTTCAGAAGATTTAGGGATTTTTGTGAGATTTTTGTGGGATGTTCTGGGAATTGGTGGAGATTTTGTGGGTCATTCCTGTGAATTGGAAGGGTTTTGAAATGATTTAGGGAGTTTTGTGGGACTTCTCTGGAATTTTGTGGGTTTTTTCTGGAATTGTGTGGGATTCTGAGGAGACTTGAAGAATTTTGAGGAATTTGTTTTAGATTTTTGTGGGAATTTGTGTAGATTCTGTGGGATTTTTCTGGATTTTGGTGGGCCTTTTCAAGGACTTTGTGTGGTTTTGAGGAGACTTGATGAATTTTGAGGAATTTTTCTTAGATTTTGTGGAAACTTGTGGAGGTTTTGTGTGATTTTTGTGGAATTTTGTGGGATATTGAGGCGATTTAGGGATTTTGAGGGATTTTTCATGTATTTTGTGGGATTTTGTGGAGATTTGGTGGGATATTTTTCTAGAATTTGGCCGTGTTTTGAGAAGATTTAGGGAATTTTGTGGGATTTTTCCTGGAATTTTGTTGGATACTGGGGAGATTTTGTGGGATGTTTGTGGAACTTTGAGGGACTCTTCTGGAATTTGGTGAGATTCTGTAGAGAACTGAAGAATTATCAGGGATTTTTCATGTATTCTGTGGGAATTTGTGGAGATTTGGTGGGATTTTTGTGGATTTTGGCCGTGTTTTCGAGTTTTCAGAAGATTTAGGGATTTTTGTGAGATTTTTGTGGGATGTTCTGGGAATTGGTGGAGATTTTGTGGGTCATTCCTGTGAATTGGAAGGGTTTTGAAATGATTTAGGGAGTTTTGTGGGACTTCTCTGGAATTTTGTGGGTTTTTTCTGGAATTGTGTGGGATTCTGAGGAGACTTGAAGAATTTTGAGGAATTTGTTTTAGATTTTTGTGGGAATTTGTGGAGATTCTGTGGGATTTTTCTGGATTTTGGTGGGCCTTTTCAAGGACTTTGTGTGGTTTTGAGGAGACTTGATGAATTTTGAGGAATTTTTCTTAGATTTTGTGGAAACTTGTGGAGGTTTTGTGTGATTTTTGTGGAATTTTGTGGGATATTGAGGCGATTTAGGGATTTTGAGGGATTTTTCATGTATTTTGTGGGATTTTGTGGAGATTTGGTGGGATATTTTTCTAGAATTTGGCCGTGTTTTGAGAAGATTTAGGGAATTTTGTGGGATTTTTCCTGGAATTTTGTTGGATACTGGGGAGATTTTGTGGGATGTTTGTGGAACTTTGAGGGACTTTTCTGGAATTTGGTGAGATTCTGTAGAGAACTGAAGAATTATCAGGGATTTTTCATGTATTCTGTGGGAATTTGTGGAGATTTGGTGGGATTTTTGTGGATTTTGGCCGTGTTTTCGAGTTTTCAGAAGATTTAGGGATTTTTGTGAGATTTTTGTGGGATGTTCTGGGAATTGGTGGAGATTTTGTGGGACATTCCTGTGAATTGGTAGGGTTTTGAAATGATTTAGGGAGTTTTGTGGGACTTCTCTGGAATTTTGTGGGTTTTTTCTGGAATTGTGTGGGATTCTGAGGAGACTTGAATTTTGAGGAATTTGTTTTAGATTTTTGTGGGAATTTGTGGAGATTCTGTGGGATTTTACTGGAATTTGGTGGGCCTTTTCAAGGACTTTGTGTGGTTTTGAGGAGACTTGAAGAATTTTGAGGAATTTTTCTTAGATTTTGTGGAAACTTGTGGAGGGTTTGTGGGATTTTTGTGGGATTTTGTGGGATATTGAGGCGATTTAGGGATTTTGAGGGATTTTTCATGTATTTTGTGGGATTTTGTGGAGATTTGGTGGGATATTTTTCTAGAATTTGGTCGTGTTTTGAGAAGATTTAGGGAATTTTGTGGGATTTTTCCTGGAATTTTGTTGGATACTGGGGAGATTTTGTGGGATGTTTGTAGAACTTTGAGGGACTTTTCTGGAATTTGGTGAGATTCTGTAGAGAACTGACAAATTATCAGGGATTTTTCATGTATTCTGTGGGAATTTGTGGAGATTTGGTGGGATTTTTGTGGATTTTGGCCGTGTTTTCGAGTTTTCAGAAGATTTAGGGATTTTTGTGAGATTTTTGTGGGATGTTCTGGGAATTGGTGGAGATTTTGTGGGACATTCCTGTGAATTGGTAGGGTTTTGAAATGATTTAGGGAGTTTTGTGGGACTTCTCTGGAATTTTGTGGGTTTTTTCTGGAATTGTGTGGGATTCTGAGGAGAGTTGAAGAATTTTGAGGAATTTGTTTTAGATTTTGTGGGAATTTGTGGAGATTCTGTGGGATTTTTCTGGAATTTGGTGGGCCTTTTCAAGGACTTTGTGTGGTTTTGAGGAGACTTGAAGAATTTTGAGGAATTTTTCTTAGATTTTGTGGAAACTTGTGGTGGTTTTGTGTGATTTTTGTGGGATTTTGTGGGATATTGAGGCGATTTAGGGATCTTGAGGGATTTTTCATGTATTTTGTGGGAATTTGTGGTGATTTGGTGGGATATTTTTCTAGAATTTGGTCGTGTTTTGAGAAGATTTAGGGAATTTTGTGGGATTTTTCCTGGAATTTTGTTGGATACTGGGGAGATTTTGTGGGATGTTTGTGGAACTTTGAGGGACTTTTCTGGAATTTGGTGAGATTCTGTAGAGAACTGAAGAATTATCAGGGATTTTTCATGTATTCTGTGGGAATTTGTGGAGATTTGGTGGGATTTTTGTGGATTTTGGCCGTGTTTTCGAGTTTTCAGAAGATTTAGGGATTTTTGTGAGATTTTTGTGGGATGTTCTGGGAATTGGTGGAGATTTTGTGGGACATTCCTGTGAATTGGTAGGGTTTTGAAATGATTTAGGGAGTTTTGTGGGACTTCTCTGGAATTTTGTGGGTTTTTTCTGGAATTGTGTGGGATTCTGAGGAGACTTGAAGAATTTTGAGGAATTTGTTTTAGATTTTGTGGGAATTTGTGTAGATTCTGTGGGATTTTTCTGGAATTTGGTGGGCCTTTTCAAGGACTTTGTGTGGTTTTGAGGAGACTTGAAGAATTTTGAGGAATTTTTCTTAGATTCTGTGGAAACTTGTGGAGGTTTTGTGGGATTTTTGTGTGATTTTGTGGGATATTGAGGCGATTTAGGGATCTTGAGGGATTTTTCATGTATTTTGTGGGAATTTGTGGAGATTTGGTGGGATATTTTTCTAGAATTTGGTCGTGTTTTGAGAAGATTTAGGGAATTTTGTGGGATTTTTCCTGGAATTTTGTTGGATACTGGGGAGATTTTGTGGGATGTTTGTGGAACTTTGAGGGACTCGTCTGGAATTTGGTGAGATTCTGTAGAGAACTGAAGAATTATCAGGGATTTTTCATGTATTCTGTGGGAATTTGTGGAGATTTGGTGGGATTTTTGTGGATTTTGGCCGTGTTTTCGAGTTTTCAGAAGATTTAGGGATTTTTGTGAGATTTTTGTGGGATGTTCTGGGAATTGGTGGAGATTTTGTGGGACATTCCTGTGAATTGGTAGGGTTTTGAAATGATTTAGGGAGTTTTGTGGGACTTCTCTGGAATTTTGTGGGTTTTTTCTGGAATTGTGTGGGATTCTGAGGAGACTTGAATTTTGAGGAATTTGTTTTAGATTTTGTGGGAATTTGTGGAGATTCTGTGGGATTTTTCTGGAATTTGGTGGGCCTTTTCAAGGACTTTGTGTGGTTTTGAGGAGACTTGAAGAATTTTGAGGAATTTTTCTTAGATTTTGTGGAAACTTGTGGTGGTTTTGTGTGATTTTTGTGGGATTTTGTGGGATATTGAGGCGATTTAGGGATCTTGAGGGATTTTTCATGTATTTTGTGGGAATTTGTGGTGATTTGGTGGGATATTTTTCTAGAATTTGGTCGTGTTTTGAGAAGATTTAGGGAATTTTGTGGGATTTTTCCTGGAATTTTGTTGGATACTGGGGAGATTTTGTGGGATGTTTGTGGAACTTTGAGGGACTTTTCTGGAATTTGGTGAGATTCTGTAGAGAACTGAAGAATTATCAGGGATTTTTCATGTATTCTGTGGGAATTTGTGGAGATTTGGTGGGATTTTTGTGGATTTTGGCCGTGTTTTCGAGTTTTCAGAAGATTTAGGGATTTTTGTGAGATTTTTGTGGGATGTTCTGGGAATTGGTGGAGATTTTGTGGGACATTCCTGTGAATTGGTAGGGTTTTGAAATGATTTAGGGAGTTTTGTGGGACTTCTCTGGAATTTTGTGGGTTTTTTCTGGAATTGTGTGGGATTCTGAGGAGACTTGAAGAATTTTGAGGAATTTGTTTTAGATTTTGTGGGAATTTGTGGAGATTCTGTGGGATTTTTCTGGAATTTGGTGGGCCTTTTCAAGGACTTTGTGTGGTTTTGAGGAGACTTGAAGAATTTTGAGGAATTTTTCTTAGATTCTGTGGAAACTTGTGGAGGTTTTGTGGGATTTTTGTGTGATTTTGTGGGATATTGAGGCGATTTAGGGATCTTGAGGGATTTTTCATGTATTTTGTGGGAATTTGTGGAGATTTGGTGGGATATTTTTCTAGAATTTGGTCGTGTTTTGAGAAGATTTAGGGAATTTTGTGGGATTTTTCCTGGAATTTTGTTGGATACTGGGGAGATTTTGTGGGATGTTTGTGGAACTTTGAGGGACTCGTCTGGAATTTGGTGAGATTCTGTAGAGAACTGAAGAATTATCAGGGATTTTTCATGTATTCTGTGGGAATTTGTGGAGATTTGGTGGGATTTTTGTGGATTTTGGCCGTGTTTTCGAGTTTTCAGAAGATTTAGGGATTTTTGTGAGATTTTTGTGGGATGTTCTGGGAATTGGTGGAGATTTTGTGGGACATTCCTGTGAATTGGTAGGGTTTTGAAATGATTTAGGGAGTTTTGTGGGACTTCTCTGGAATTTTGTGGGTTTTTTCTGGAATTGTGTGGGATTCTGAGGAGACTTGAATTTTGAGGAATTTGTTTTAGATTTTGTGGGAATTTGTGGAGATTCTGTGGGATTTTTCTGGAATTTGGTGGGCCTTTTCAAGGACTTTGTGTGGTTTTGAGGAGACTTGAAGAATTTTGAGGAATTTTTCTTAGATTTTGTGGAAACTTGTGGTGGTTTTGTGTGATTTTTGTGGGATTTTGTGGGATATTGAGGCGATTTAGGGATCTTGAGGGATTTTTCATGTATTTTGTGGGAATTTGTGGTGATTTGGTGGGATATTTTTCTAGAATTTGGTCGTGTTTTGAGAAGATTTAGGGAATTTTGTGGGATTTTTCCTGGAATTTTGTTGGATACTGGGGAGATTTTGTGGGATGTTTGTGGAACTTTGAGGGACTCTTCTGGAATTTGGTGAGATTCTGTAGAGAACTGAAGAATTATCAGGGATTTTTCATGTATTCTGTGGGAATTTGTGGAGATTTGGTGGGATTTTTGTGGATTTTGGCCGTGTTTTCGAGTTTTCAGAAGATTTAGGGATTTTTGTGAGATTTTTGTGGGATGTTCTGGGAATTGGTGGAGATTTTGTGGGTCATTCCTGTGAATTGGAAGGGTTTTGAAATGATTTAGGGAGTTTTGTGGGACTTCTCTGGAATTTTGTGGGTTTTTTCTGGAATTGTGTGGGATTCTGAGGAGACTTGAAGAATTTTGAGGAATTTGTTTTAGATTTTTGTGGGAATTTGTGGAGATTCTGTGGGATTTTTCTGGATTTTGGTGGGCCTTTTCAAGGACTTTGTGTGGTTTTGAGGAGACTTGATGAATTTTGAGGAATTTTTCTTAGATTTTGTGGAAACTTGTGGAGGTTTTGTGTGATTTTTGTGGAATTTTGTGGGATATTGAGGCGATTTAGGGATTTTGAGGGATTTTTCATGTATTTTGTGGGATTTTGTGGAGATTTGGTGGGATATTTTTCTAGAATTTGGCCGTGTTTTGAGAAGATTTAGGGAATTTTGTGGGATTTTTCCTGGAATTTTGTTGGATACTGGGGAGATTTTGTGGGATGTTTGTGGAACTTTGAGGGACTCTTCTGGAATTTGGTGAGATTCTGTAGAGAACTGAAGAATTATCAGGGATTTTTCATGTATTCTGTGGGAATTTGTGGAGATTTGGTGGGATTTTTGTGGATTTTGGCCGTGTTTTCGAGTTTTCAGAAGATTTAGGGATTTTTGTGAGATTTTTGTGGGATGTTCTGGGAATTGGTGGAGATTTTGTGGGTCATTCCTGTGAATTGGAAGGGTTTTGAAATGATTTAGGGAGTTTTGTGGGACTTCTCTGGAATTTTGTGGGTTTTTTCTGGAATTGTGTGGGATTCTGAGGAGACTTGAAGAATTTTGAGGAATTTGTTTTAGATTTTTGTGGGAATTTGTGGAGATTCTGTGGGATTTTTCTGGATTTTGGTGGGCCTTTTCAAGGACTTTGTGTGGTTTTGAGGAGACTTGATGAATTTTGAGGAATTTTTCTTAGATTTTGTGGAAACTTGTGGAGGTTTTGTGTGATTTTTGTGGAATTTTGTGGGATATTGAGGCGATTTAGGGATTTTGAGGGATTTTTCATGTATTTTGTGGGATTTTGTGGAGATTTGGTGGGATATTTTTCTAGAATTTGGCCGTGTTTTGAGAAGATTTAGGGAATTTTGTGGGATTTTTCCTGGAATTTTGTTGGATACTGGGGAGATTTTGTGGGATGTTTGTGGAACTTTGAGGGACTTTTCTGGAATTTGGTGAGATTCTGTAGAGAACTGAAGAATTATCAGGGATTTTTCATGTATTCTGTGGGAATTTGTGGAGATTTGGTGGGATTTTTGTGGATTTTGGCCGTGTTTTCGAGTTTTCAGAAGATTTAGGGATTTTTGTGAGATTTTTGTGGGATGTTCTGGGAATTGGTGGAGATTTTGTGGGACATTCCTGTGAATTGGTAGGGTTTTGAAATGATTTAGGGAGTTTTGTGGGACTTCTCTGGAATTTTGTGGGTTTTTTCTGGAATTGTGTGGGATTCTGAGGAGACTTGAATTTTGAGGAATTTGTTTTAGATTTTTGTGGGAATTTGTGGAGATTCTGTGGGATTTTACTGGAATTTGGTGGGCCTTTTCAAGGACTTTGTGTGGTTTTGAGGAGACTTGAAGAATTTTGAGGAATTTTTCTTAGATTTTGTGGAAACTTGTGGAGGGTTTGTGGGATTTTTGTGGGATTTTGTGGGATATTGAGGCGATTTAGGGATTTTGAGGGATTTTTCATGTATTTTGTGGGATTTTGTGGAGATTTGGTGGGATATTTTTCTAGAATTTGGTCGTGTTTTGAGAAGATTTAGGGAATTTTGTGGGATTTTTCCTGGAATTTTGTTGGATACTGGGGAGATTTTGTGGGATGTTTGTAGAACTTTGAGGGACTTTTCTGGAATTTGGTGAGATTCTGTAGAGAACTGACAAATTATCAGGGATTTTTCATGTATTCTGTGGGAATTTGTGGAGATTTGGTGGGATTTTTGTGGATTTTGGCCGTGTTTTCGAGTTTTCAGAAGATTTAGGGATTTTTGTGAGATTTTTGTGGGATGTTCTGGGAATTGGTGGAGATTTTGTGGGTCATTCCTGTGAATTGGTAGGGTTTTGAAATGATTTAGGGAGTTTTGTGGGACTTCTCTGGAATTTTGTGGGTTTTTTCTGGAATTGTGTGGGATTCTGAGGAGAGTTGAAGAATTTTGAGGAATTTGTTTTAGATTTTGTGGGAATTTGTGGAGATTCTGTGGGATTTTTCTGGAATTTGGTGGGCCTTTTCAAGGACTTTGTGTGGTTTTGAGGAGACTTGAAGAATTTTGAGGAATTTTTCTTAGATTTTGTGGAAACTTGTGGTGGTTTTGTGTGATTTTTGTGGGATTTTGTGGGATATTGAGGCGATTTAGGGATCTTGAGGGATTTTTCATGTATTTTGTGGGAATTTGTGGTGATTTGGTGGGATATTTTTCTAGAATTTGGTCGTGTTTTGAGAAGATTTAGGGAATTTTGTGGGATTTTTCCTGGAATTTTGTTGGATACTGGGGAGATTTTGTGGGATGTTTGTGGAACTTTGAGGGACTTTTCTGGAATTTGGTGAGATTCTGTAGAGAACTGACAAATTATCAGGGATTTTTCATGTATTCTGTGGGAATTTGTGGAGATTTGGTGGGATTTTTGTGGATTTTGGCCGTGTTTTCGAGTTTTCAGAAGATTTAGGGATTTTTGTGAGATTTTTGTGGGATGTTCTGGGAATTGGTGGAGATTTTGTGGGACATTCCTGTGAATTGGTAGGGTTTTGAAATGATTTAGGGAGTTTTGTGGGACTTCTCTGGAATTTTGTGGGTTTTTTCTGGAATTGTGTGGGATTCTGAGGAGACTTGAAGAATTTTGAGGAATTTGTTTTAGATTTTGTGGGAATTTGTGTAGATTCTGTGGGATTTTTCTGGAATTTGGTGGGCCTTTTCAAGGACTTTGTGTGGTTTTGAGGAGACTTGAAGAATTTTGAGGAATTTTTCATAGATTTTGTACAAACTTGTGGAGGTTTTGTGTGATTTTTGTGGGATTTTGTGGGATATTGAGGCGATTTAGGGATTTTGAGGGATTTTTCATGTATTTTGTGGGAATTTGTGGTGATTTGGTGGGATATTTTTCTAGAATTTGGTCGTGTTTTGAGAAGATTTAGGGAATTTTGTGGGATTTTTCCTGGAATTTTGTTGGATACTGGGGAGATTTTGTGGGATGTTTGTGGAACTTTGAGGGACTTTTCTGGAATTTGGTGAGATTCTGTAGAGAACTGAAGAATTATCAGGGATTTTTCATGTATTCTGTGGGAATTTGTGGAGATTTGGTGGGATTTTTGTGGATTTTGGCCGTGTTTTGAGAAGATTTAGGGAATTTTGTGGGATTTTTCCTGGAATTTTGTTGGATACTGGGGAGATTTTGTGGGATGTTTGTGGAACTTTGAGGGACTTTTCTGGAATTCGGTGAGATTCTGTAGAGAACTGACGAATTATCAGGGATTTTTCATGTATTCTGTGGGAATTTGTGGAGATTTGGTGGGATTTTTCTGGAATTTGGTAGAGTTTCGAGAAGATTTAGGGAATTCTGTAAGATTTTTCTGGAATTTTGTGGGCCTTTTTGAAGGACTTTGTGTGGTTTTGAGGAGACTTGAAGAATTTTGAGGAATTTTTCTTAGATTCTGTGGAAACTTGTGGAGGTTTTGTGTGATTTTTGTGTGATTTTGTGGGATATTGAGGCGATTTAGGGATCTTGAGGGATTTTTCATGTATTTTGTGGGATTTTGTGGAGATTTGGTGGGATATTTTTCTAGAATTTGGTCGTGTTTTGAGAAGATTTAGGGAATTTTGTGGGATTTTTCCTGGAATTTTGTTGGATACTGGGGAGATTTTGTGGGATGTTTGTGGAACTTTGAGGGACTTTTCTGGAATTTGGTGAGATTCTGTAGAGAACTGAAGAATTATCAGGGATTTTTCATGTATTCTGTGGGAATTTGTGGAGATTTGGTGGGATTTTTGTGGATTTTGGCCGTGTTTTCGAGTTTTCAGAAGATTTAGGGATTTTTGTGAGATTTTTGTGGGATGTTCTGGGAATTGGTGGAGATTTTGTGGGACATTCCTGTGAATTGGTAGGGTTTTGAAATGATTTAGGGAGTTTTGTGGGACTTCTCTGGAATTTTGTGGGTTTTTTCTGGAATTGTGTGAGATTCTGAGGAGACTTGAAGAATTTTGAGGAATTTGTTTTAGATTTTGTGGGAATTTGTGTAGATTCTGTGGGATTTTTCTGGAATTTGGTGGGCCTTTTCAAGGACTTTGTGCGGTTTTGAGGAGACGAAGAATTTTGAGGATTTTTTTTTATATTTTGTGGAAACCTGTGGAGGTTTTGTGTGATTTTTGTTGGATTTTGTGGGATATTGAGGCGATTTCGGGATCTTGAGGGATTTTTCATGTATTTTGTGGGAATTTGTGGAGATTTGGTGGGATATTTTTCTAGAATTTGGTCGTGTTTTGAGAAGATTTAGGGAATTTTGTGGGATTTTTCCTGGAATTTTGTTGGATACTGGGGAGATTTTGTGGGATGTTTGTGGAACTTTGAGGGACTCGTCTGGAATTTGGTGAGATTCTGTAGAGAACTGAAGAATTATCAGGGATTTTTCATGTATTCTGTGGGAATTTGTGGAGATTTGGTGGGATTTTTGTGGATTTTGGCCGTGTTTTCGAGTTTTCAGAA
This sequence comes from Cyanistes caeruleus, assembly GCF_971803275.1. Lineage (NCBI taxonomy): Eukaryota > Metazoa > Chordata > Aves > Passeriformes > Paridae > Cyanistes > Cyanistes caeruleus. Next base: position 87,502,077 of record NC_141702.1, on the reverse strand, counting down.
GATTTAGGGATTTTTGTGAGATTTTTGTGGGATGTTCTGGGAATTGGTGGAGATTTTGTGGGACATTCCTGTGAATTGGTAGGGTTTTGAAATGATTTAGGGAGTTTTGTGGGACTTCTCTGGAATTTTGTGGGTTTTTTCTGGAATTGTGTGGGATTCTGAGGAGACTTGAATTTTGAGGAATTTGTTTTAGATTTTGTGGGAATTTGTGGAGATTCTGTGGGATTTTTCTGGAATTTGGTGGGCCTTTTCAAGGACTTTGTGTGGTTTTGAGGAGACTTGAAGAATTTTGAGGAATTTTTCTTAGATTTTGTGGAAACTTGTGGTGGTTTTGTGTGATTTTTGTGGGATTTTGTGGGATATTGAGGCGATTTAGGGATCTTGAGGGATTTTTCATGTATTTTGTGGGAATTTGTGGTGATTTGGTGGGATATTTTTCTAGAATTTGGTCGTGTTTTGAGAAGATTTAGGGAATTTTGTGGGATTTTTCCTGGAATTTTGTTGGATACTGGGGAGATTTTGTGGGATGTTTGTGGAACTTTGAGGGACTCTTCTGGAATTTGGTGAGATTCTGTAGAGAACTGAAGAATTATCAGGGATTTTTCATGTATTCTGTGGGAATTTGTGGAGATTTGGTGGGATTTTTGTGGATTTTGGCCGTGTTTTCGAGTTTTCAGAAGATTTAGGGATTTTTGTGAGATTTTTGTGGGATGTTCTGGGAATTGGTGGAGATTTTGTGGGTCATTCCTGTGAATTGGAAGGGTTTTGAAATGATTTAGGGAGTTTTGTGGGACTTCTCTGGAATTTTGTGGGTTTTTTCTGGAATTGTGTGGGATTCTGAGGAGAGTTGAAGAATTTTGAGGAATTTGTTTTAGATTTTGTGGGAATTTGTGGAGATTCTGTGGGATTTTTCTGGAATTTGGTGGGCCTTTTCAAGGACTTTGTGTGGTTTTGAGGAGACTTGAAGAATTTTGAGGAATTTTTCTTAGATTTTGTGGAAACTTGTGGTGGTTTTGTGTGATTTTTGTGGGATTTTGTGGGATATTGAGGCGATTTAGGGATCTTGAGGGATTTTTCATGTATTTTGTGGGAATTTGTGGTGATTTGGTGGGATATTTTTCTAGAATTTGGTCGTGTTTTGAGAAGATTTAGGGAATTTTGTGGGATTTTTCCTGGAATTTTGTTGGATACTGGGGAGATTTTGTGGGATGTTTGTGGAACTTTGAGGGACTCTTCTGGAATTTGGTGAGATTCTGTAGAGAACTGAAGAATTATCAGGGATTTTTCATGTATTCTGTGGGAATTTGTGGAGATTTGGTGGGATTTTTGTGGATTTTGGCCGTGTTTTCGAGTTTTCAGAAGATTTAGGGATTTTTGTGAGATTTTTGTGGGATGTTCTGGGAATTGGTGGAGATTTTGTGGGTCATTCCTGTGAATTGGAAGGGTTTTGAAATGATTTAGGGAGTTTTGTGGGACTTCTCTGGAATTTTGTGGGTTTTTTCTGGAATTGTGTGGGATTCTGAGGAGAATTGAAGAATTTTGAGGAATTTGTTTTAGATTTTTGTGGGAATTTGTGGAGATTCTGTGGGATTTTTCTGGATTTTGGTGGGCCTTTTCAAGGACTTTGTGTGGTTTTGAGGAGACTTGATGAATTTTGAGGAATTTTTCTTAGATTTTGTGGAAACTTGTGGAGGTTTTGTGTGATTTTTGTGGGATTTTGTGGGATATTGAGGCGATTTAGGGATTTTGAGGGATTTTTCATGTATTTTGTGGGATTTTGTGGAGATTTGGTGGGATATTTTTCTAGAATTTGGCCGTGTTTTGAGAAGATTTAGGGAATTTTGTGGGATTTTTCCTGGAATTTTGTTGGATACTGGGGAGATTTTGTGGGATGTTTGTGGAACTTTGAGGGACTTTTCTGGAATTTGGTGAGATTCTGTAGAGAACTGAAGAATTATCAGGGATTTTTCATGTATTCTGTGGGAATTTGTGGAGATTTGGTGGGATTTTTGTGGATTTTGGCCGTGTTTTCGAGTTTTCAGAAGATTTAGGGATTTTTGTGAGATTTTTGTGGGATGTTCTGGGAATTGGTGGAGATTTTGTGGGACATTCCTGTGAATTGGTAGGGTTTTGAAATGATTTAGGGAGTTTTGTGGGACTTCTCTGGAATTTTGTGGGTTTTTTCTGGAATTGTGTGGGATTCTGAGGAGACTTGAATTTTGAGGAATTTGTTTTAGATTTTGTGGGAATTTGTGGAGATTCTGTGGGATTTTACTGGAATTTGGTGGGCCTTTTCAAGGACTTTGTGTGGTTTTGAGGAGACTTGAAGAATTTTGAGGAATTTTTCTTAGATTTTGTGGAAACTTGTAGAGGGTTTGTGGGATTTTGTGGGATTTTGTGGGATATTGAGGCGATTTAGGGATTTTGAGGGATTTTTCATGTATTTTGTGGGATTTTGTGGAGATTTGGTGGGATATTTTTCTAGAATTTGGTCGTGTTTTGAGAAGATTTTGGGAATTTTGTGGGATTTTTCCTGGAATTTTGTTGGATACTGGGGAGATTTTGTGGGATGTTTGTAGAACTTTGAGGGACTTTTCTGGAATTTGGTGAGATTCTGTAGAGAACTGACAAATTATCAGGGATTTTTCATGTATTCTGTGGGAATTTGTGGAGATTTGGTGGGATTTTTGTGGATTTTGGCCGTGTTTTCGAGTTTTCAGAAGATTTAGGGATTTTTGTGAGATTTTTGTGGGATGTTCTGGGAATTGGTGGAGATTTTGTGGGTCATTCCTGTGAATTGGAAGGGTTTTGAAATGATTTAGGGAGTTTTGTGGGACTTCTCTGGAATTTTGTGGGTTTTTTCTGGAATTGTGTGGGATTCTGAGGAGACTTGAAGAATTTTGAGGAATTTGTTTTAGATTTTGTGGGAATTTGTGGAGATTCTGTGGGATTTTTCTGGAATTTGGTGGGCCTTTTCAAGGACTTTGTGTGGTTTTGAGGAGACTTGAAGAATTTTGAGGAATTTTTCTTAGATTTTGTGGAAACTTGTGGAGGTTTTGTGTGATTTTTGTGGGATTTTGTGGGATATTGAGGCGATTTAGGGATTTTGAGGGATTTTTCATGTATTTTGTGGGATTTTGTGGAGATTTGGTGGGATATTTTTCTAGAATTTGGTCGTGTTTTGAGAAGATTTAGGGAATTTTGTGGGATTTTTCCTGGAATTTTGTTGGATACTGGGGAGATTTTGTGGGATGTTTGTGGAACTTTGAGGGACTCTTCTGGAATTTGGTGAGATTCTGTAGAGAACTGAAGAATTATCAGGGATTTTTCATGTATTCTGTGGGAATTTGTGGAGATTTGGTGGGATTTTTGTGGATTTTGGCCGTGTTTTCGAGTTTTCAGAAGATTTAGGGATTTTTGTGAGATTTTTGTGGGATGTTCTGGGAATTGGTGGAGATTTTGTGGGACATTCCTGTGAATTGGTAGGGTTTTGAAATGATTTAGGGAGTTTTGTGGGACTTCTCTGGAATTTTGTGGGTTTTTTCTGGAATTGTGTGGGATTCTGAGGAGACTTGAATTTTGAGGAATTTGTTTTAGATTTTGTGGGAATTTGTGGAGATTCTGTGGGATTTTACTGGAATTTGGTGGGCCTTTTCAAGGACTTTGTGTGGTTTTGAGGAGACTTGAAGAATTTTGAGGAATTTTTCTTAGATTTTGTGGAAACTTGTAGAGGGTTTGTGGGATTTTGTGGGATTTTGTGGGATATTGAGGCGATTTAGGGATTTTGAGGGATTTTTCATGTATTTTGTGGGATTTTGTGGAGATTTGGTGGGATATTTTTCTAGAATTTGGTCGTGTTTTGAGAAGATTTTGGGAATTTTGTGGGATTTTTCCTGGAATTTTGTTGGATACTGGGGAGATTTTGTGGGATGTTTGTAGAACTTTGAGGGACTTTTCTGGAATTTGGTGAGATTCTGTAGAGAACTGACAAATTATCAGGGATTTTTCATGTATTCTGTGGGAATTTGTGGAGATTTGGTGGGATTTTTGTGGATTTTGGCCGTGTTTTCGAGTTTTCAGAAGATTTAGGGATTTTTGTGAGATTTTTGTGGGATGTTCTGGGAATTGGTGGAGATTTTGTGGGTCATTCCTGTGAATTGGAAGGGTTTTGAAATGATTTAGGGAGTTTTGTGGGACTTCTCTGGAATTTTGTGGGTTTTTTCTGGAATTGTGTGGGATTCTGAGGAGAATTGAAGAATTTTGAGGAATTTGTTTTAGATTTTTGTGGGAATTTGTGGAGATTCTGTGGGATTTTTCTGGATTTTGGTGGGCCTTTTCAAGGACTTTGTGTGGTTTTGAGGAGACTTGATGAATTTTGAGGAATTTTTCTTAGATTTTGTGGAAACTTGTGGAGGTTTTGTGTGATTTTTGTGGGATTTTGTGGGATATTGAGGCGATTTAGGGATTTTGAGGGATTTTTCATGTATTTTGTGGGATTTTGTGGAGATTTGGTGGGATATTTTTCTAGAATTTGGCCGTGTTTTGAGAAGATTTAGGGAATTTTGTGGGATTTTTCCTGGAATTTTGTTGGATACTGGGGAGATTTTGTGGGATGTTTGTGGAACTTTGAGGGACTTTTCTGGAATTTGGTGAGATTCTGTAGAGAACTGAAGAATTATCAGGGATTTTTCATGTATTCTGTGGGAATTTGTGGAGATTTGGTGGGATTTTTGTGGATTTTGGCCGTGTTTTCGAGTTTTCAGAAGATTTAGGGATTTTTGTGAGATTTTTGTGGGATGTTCTGGGAATTGGTGGAGATTTTGTGGGACATTCCTGTGAATTGGTAGGGTTTTGAAATGATTTAGGGAGTTTTGTGGGACTTCTCTGGAATTTTGTGGGTTTTTTCTGGAATTGTGTGGGATTCTGAGGAGACTTGAATTTTGAGGAATTTGTTTTAGATTTTGTGGGAATTTGTGTAGATTCTGTGGGATTTTACTGGAATTTGGTGGGCCTTTTCAAGGACTTTGTGTGGTTTTGAGGAGACTTGAAGAATTTTGAGGAATTTTTCTTAGATTTTGTGGAAACTTGTAGAGGGTTTGTGGGATTTTTGTGGGATTTTGTGGGATATTGAGGCGATTTAGGGATTTTGAGGGATTTTTCATGTATTTTGTGGGATTTTGTGGAGATTTGGTGGGATATTTTTCTAGAATTTGGTCGTGTTTTGAGAAGATTTAGGGAATTTTGTGGGATTTTTCCTGGAATTTTGTTGGATACTGGGGAGATTTTGTGGGATGTTTGTGGAACTTTGAGGGACTTTTCTGGAATTTGGTGAGATTCTGTAGAGAACTGACAAATTATCAGGGATTTTTCATGTATTCTGTGGGAATTTGTGGAGATTTGGTGGGATTTTTCTGGATTTTGGCCGTGTTTTGAGAAGATTTAGGGAATTTTGTGGGATTTTTCCTGGAATTTTGTTGGATACTGGGGAGATTTTGTGGGATGTTTGTGGAACTTTGAGGGACTTTTCTGGAATTTGGTGAGATTCTGTAGAGAACTGAAGAATTATCAGGGATTTTTCATGTATTCTGTGGGAATTTGTGGAGATTTGGTGGGATTTTTCTGGAATTTGGTAGAGTTTTGAGAAGATTTAGGGAATTTTGTGTGATTTTTCTGGGATTTTGTTGGGTATTGAGGACATTTTGTGGGATGTTTCTGGAATTTGGTGGGGCTTTTCAAGAATTTTGTGGTATTTTGAAAAGATTTTGGGAATTTTGTGGTGTTTTTTCTTGAATTTTTTGGGAAACTGTGCTGATTTTATGGGGCGTTTCTGGAATTTGTTCGAGTTTTCAGAAGATTTAGGGATTTTTGTGAGATTTTTGTGGGATGTTCTGGGAATTGGTAGAGATTTTGTGGGACTTTCCTGTGAATTGGTAGGGTTTTGAAATGATTTAGGGAGTTTTGTGGGACTTCTCTGGAATTTTGTGGGTTTTTTTCTGGAATTGTGTGGGATTCTGAGGAGACTTGAAGAATTTTGAGGAATTTGTTTTAGATTTTTGGGAATTTGTGTAGATTCTGTGGGATTTTTCTGGAATTTGGTGGTTTTTTTCAAGGACTTTGTGTGGTTTTGAGGAGACTTGAAGAATTTTGAGGTTTTTTTTTTATATTTTGTGGAAACTTGTGGAGGTTTTGTGTGATTTTTGTGGGATTTTGTGGGATATTGAGGCGATTTAGGGATCTTGAGGGATTTTTCATGTATTTTGTGGGAATTTGTGGAGATTTGGTGGGATATTTTTCTAGAATTTGGTCGTGTTTTGAGAAGATTTAGGGAATTTTGTGGGATTTTTCCTGGAATTTTGTTGGATACTGGGGAGATTTTGTGGAATGTTTGTGGAACTTTGAGGGACTTTTCTGGAATTTGGTGAGATTCTGTAGAGAACTGACGAATTATCAGATATTTTTCATGTATTCTGTGGGAATTTGTGGAGATTTGGTGTGATTTTTGTGGATTTTGCCGTGTTTTAAGAAGATTTAGGGAATTTTGTGGGATTTTTCCTGGAATTTTGTTGGATTCTGGGGAGATTTTGTGGGATGTTTGTGGAACTTTGAGGGACTTTTCTGGAATTTGGTGAGATTCTGTAGAGAACTGAAGAATTATCAGGGATTTTTCATGTATTCTGTGGGAATTTGTGGAGATTTGGTGGGATTTTTCTGGAATTTGGTAGAGTTTTGAGAAGATTTAGGGAATTTTGTGGGATTTTTCCTGGAATTTTGTTGGATATTGAGGAGATTTTGTGGGATGTTTGTGGAACTTTGAGGGACTCTTCTGGAATTTGGTGAGATTCTGTAGAGAACTGACGAATTATCAGGGATTTTTCATGTATTCTGTGGGAATTTGTGGAGATTTGGTGGGATTTTTCTGGCATTTGGTAGAGTTTTGAGAAGATTTAGGGAATTCTGTAAGATTTTTCTGGGATTTTGTTGGGTATTGAGGACATTTTGTGGGATGTTTCTGGAATTTGGTGGGGCTTTTCAAGAATTTTGTGGTATTTTGAAAAGATTTAGGGAATTTTGTGGTGTTTTTTCTTGAATTTTTTGGGAAACTGTGCTGATTTTATGGAGCGTTTCTGGAATTTGGTCGAGTTTTCAGAAGATTTAGGGATTTTTGTGAGATTTTTGTGGGATGTTCTGGAAATTGGTGGAGATTTTGTGGGACATTCCTGTGAATTGGTAGGGTTTTGAAATGATTTAGGGAGTTTTGTGGGACTTCTCTGGAATTTTGTGGGTTTTTTCTGGAATTGTGTGGGATTCTGAGGAGACTTGAAGAATTTTGAGGAATTTGTTTTAGATTTTGTGGGAATTTGTGGAGATTCTGTGGGATTTTCCTGGAATTTGGTGGGCCTTTTCAAGGACTTTGTGTGGTTTTGAGGAGACTTGAAGAATTTTGAGGATTTTTTCTTAGATTTTGTACAAACCTGTGGAGGTTTTGTGTGATTTTTGTGGGATTTTGTGGGATATTGAGGCGATTTAGGGATCTTGAGTGATTTTTCATGTATTTTGTGGGAATTTGTGGAGATTTGGTGGGATATTTTTCTAGAATTTGGTCGTGTTTTGTGAAGATTTAGGGAATTTTGTGGGATTTTTCCTGGAATTTTGTTGGATACTGGGGAGATTTTGTGGGATGCTTGTGGAACTTGGAGGGACTTTTCTGGAATTTTGTGAGATTCTGTAGAGAACTGACGAATTATCAGGGATTTTTCATGTATTCTGTGGGAATTTGTGGAGATTCGGTGGGATATTTTTCTAGAATTTGGTCGTGTTTTGAGAAGATTTAGGGAATTTGGTGGGATTTTTCCTGGAATTTTATTGGATACTGGGGAGATTTTTTGGGATGTTTGTGGAACTTTGAGGGACTCTTCTGGAATTTTGTGAGATTCTGTAGAGAACTGACGAATTATCAGGGATTTTTCATGTATTCTGTGGGAATTTGTGGAGATTTGGTGTGATATTTTTCTAGAATTTGGTCATGTTTTGACAAGGTTTAGGGAATTCTGTAAGATTTTTCTGGAATTTGGTGGGCCTTTTTGAAGGACTTTGTGTGGTTTTGAGGAGACTTGAAGAATTTTGAGGAATTTGTTTTAGATTTTGTGGGAATTTGTGTAGATTCTGTGGGATTTTTCTGGAATTTGGTGGGCCTTTTCAAGGACTTTGTGTGGTTTTGAGGAGACTTGAAGAATTTTGAGGATTTTTTTTTATATTTTGTGGAAACTTGTGGAGGTTTTGTGTGATTTTTGTGGGATTTTGTGGGATATTGAGGCGATTTAGGGATCTTGAGGGATTTTTCATGTATTTTGTGGGAATTTGTGGAGATTTGGTGGGATATTTTTCTAGAATTTGGTCGTGTTTTGTGAAGATTTAGGGAATTTTGTGGGATTTTTCTTGAATTTTGTTGGATATTGAGTAGATTTTGTGGAACTTTGAGGGACTTTTCTGGAATATGGTGAGATTCTGTAGAGAACTGAAGAATTATCAGGGATTTTTCATGTATTCTGTGGGAATTTGTGGAGATTTGGTGGGATTTTTCTGGAATTTGGTAGAGTTTTGAGAAGATTTAGGGAATTTTGTGGATTTTTCCTGGAATTTTGTTGGATATTGAGGAGATTTTGTGGGGTGTTTGTGGAACTTTGAGGGACTTTTCTGGAATTTGGTGAGATTTTGTAGAGAACTGAAGAATTATCAGGGATTTTTCATGTATTCTGTGGGAATTTGTGGAGATTTGGTGTGATATTTTTCTAGAATTTGGTCATGTTTTGAGAAGATTTAGGGAATTCTGTAAGATTTTTCTGGAATTTGGTGGGCCTTCTTGAAGGACTTTGTGTGGTTTTGAGGAGACTTGAAGAATTTTGAGGAATTTGTTTTAGATTTTGTGGGAATTTGTGTAGATTCTGTGGGATTTTCCTGGAATTTGGTGGGCCTTTTCAAGGACTTTGTGTGGTTTTGAGGAGACTTGAAGAATTTTGAGGATTTATTTTTATATTTTGTGGAAACTTGTGGAGGTTTTGTGTGATTTTTGTGGGATTTTGTGGGATATTGAGGCGATTTAGGGATCTTGAGGGATTTTTCATGTATTTTGTGGGAATTTGTGGAGATTTGGTGGGATTTTTCTGGAATTTGGTAGAGTTTTGAGAAGATTTAGGGAATTTTGTGGGGTTTTTCCTGGAATTTTGTTGGATACTGGGGAGATTTTGTGGGATGCTTGTGGAACTTTGAGGGACTCTTCTGGAATTTTGTGAGATTCTGTAGAGAACTGAAGATTTATCAGGGATTTTTCATGTATTCTGTGGGAATTTGTGGAGATTTGGTGGGATTTTTGTGGATTTTGGCCGTCTTTTGAGAAGATTTAGGGAATTTTGTGGGATTTTTCCTGGAATTTTGTTGGATACTGGGGAGATTTTGTGGGATGTTTGTGGAACTTTGAGGGACTCTTCTGGAATTTGGTGAGATTCTGTAGAGAACTGAAGAATTATCAGGGATTTTTCATGTATTCTGTGGGTATTTGTGGAGATTTGGTGTGATATTTTTCTAGAATTTGGTCATGTTTTGAGAAGATTTAGGGAATTTTGTGTGATTTTTCTGGGATTTTGTTGGGTATTTAGGACATTTTGTGGGATGTTTCTGGAATTTGGTGGGGCTTTTCAAGAATTTTGTGGTATTTTGAAAAGATTTAGGGAATTTTGTGGTGTTTTTTCTTGAATTTTGAGGGAAACTGTGCTGATTTTATGGAGCATTTCTGGAATTTGGTCGAGTTTTCAGAAGAATTAGGGATTTTTGTGAGATTTTTGTGGGATGTTCTGGGAATTGGTGGAGATTTTGTGGGACATTTCTGTGAATTGGTAGGGTTTTGAAATGATTTAGGGAGTTTTGTGGGACTTCTCTGGAATTTTGTGGGTTTTTTCTGGAATTGTGTGGGATTCTGAAAAGACTTGAAGAATTTTGAGGAATTTGTTTTAGATTTTGTGGGAATTTGTGGAGATTCTGTGGGATTTTCCTGGAATTTGGTGGGCCTTTTCAAGGACTTTGTGTGGTTTTGAGGAGACTTGAAAAATTTTCAGGAATTTTTTTTATATTTTGTGGAAACTTGTGGAGGTTTTGTGTGATTTTTGTGGGATTTTGTGGGATATTGAGGCGATTTAGGGATCTTGAGTGATTTTTCATGTATTTTGTGGGAATTTGTGGAGATTTGGTGGGATATTTTTCTAGAATTTGGTCGTGTTTTGAGAAGATTTAGGGAATTTTGTGGGATTTTTCCTGGAATTTTATTGGATACTGGGGAGATTTTGTGGGATGTTTGTGGAACTTTGAGGGACTCTTCTGGAATTTGGTGAGATTCTGTAGAGAACTGACGAATTATCAGGGATTTTTCATGTATTCTGTGGGAATTTGTGGAGATTTGGTGGGATTTTTGTGGATTTTGGCCGTGTTTTGAGAAGATTTAGGGAATTTTGTGTGATTTTTCTGGGATTTTGTTGGATACTGTGCTGATTTTATGGGGCGTTTCTGGAATTTGGTCAAGTTTTCAGAAGATTTAGGGAATTTTGTGGGATTTTTCTGGGATTTTGTTGGGTATTGAGGACATTTTGTGGGATGTTTCTGGAATTTGGTGGGGCTTTTCAAGAATTTTGTGGTATTTTGAAAAGATTTTGGGAATTTTGTGGTGTTTTTTCTTGAATTTTTTGGGAAACTGTGCTGATTTTATGGGGCGTTTCTGGAATTTGTTCGAGTTTTCAGAAGATTTAGGGATTTTTGTGAGATTTTTGTGGGATGTTCTGGGAATTGGTGGAGATTTTGTGGGACTTTCCTGTGAATTGGTAGGGTTTTGAAATGATTTAGGGAGTTTTGTGGGACTTCTCTGGAATTTTGTGGGTTTTTTTCTGGAATTGTGTGGGATTCTGAGGAGACTTGAAGAATTTTGAGGAATTTGTTTTAGATTTTTGGGAATTTGTGTAGATTCTGTGGGATTTTTCTGGAATTTGGTGGTTTTTTTCAAGGACTTTGTGTGGTTTTGAGGAGACTTGAAGAATTTTGAGGATTTTTTTTTATATTTTGTGGAAACTTGTGGAGGTTTTGTGTGATTTTTGTGGGATTTTGTGGGATATTGAGGCGATTTAGGGATCTTGAGGGATTTTTCATGTATTTTGTGGGAATTTGTGGAGATTTGGTGGGATATTTTTCTAGAATTTGGTCGTGTTTTGTGAAGATTTTGGGAATTTTGTGGGATTTTTCTTGAATTTTGTTGGATATTGAGTAGATTTTGTGGAACTTTGAGGGACTTTTCTGGAATTTGGTGAGATTCTGTAGAGAACTGAAGAATTATCAGGGATTTTTCATGTATTCTGTGGGAATTTGTGGAGATTTGGTGGGATTTTTCTGGAATTTGGTAGAGTTTTGAGAAGATTTAGGGAATTTTGTGGGATTTTTCCTGGAATTTTGTTGGATATTGAGGAGATTTTGTGGGGTGTTTGTGGAACTTTGAGGGACTCTTCTGGAATTTGGTGAGATTCTGTAGAGAACTGACGAATTATCAGGGATTTTTCATGTATTCTGTGGGAATTTGTGGAGATTTGGTGGGATTTTTCTGGCATTTGGTAGAGTTTTGAGAAGATTTAGGGAATTCTGTAAGATTTTTCTGGGATTTTGTTGGGTATTGAGGACATTTTGTGGGATGTTTCTGGAATTTGGTGGGGCTTTTCAAGAATTTTGTGGTATTTTGAAAAGATTTAGGGAATTTTGTGGTGTTTTTTCTTGAATTTTTTGGGAAACTGTGCTGATTTTATGGAGCGTTTCTGGAATTTGGTCGAGTTTTCAGAAGATTTAGGGATTTTTGTGAGATTTTTGTGGGATGTTCTGGAAATTGGTGGAGATTTTGTGGGACATTCCTGTGAATTGGTAGGGTTTTGAAATGATTTAGGGAGTTTTGTGGGACTTCTCTGGAATTTTGTGGGTTTTTTCTGGAATTGTGTGGGATTCTGAGGATACTTGAAAATTTTGAGGAATTTGTTTTAGATTTTGTGGGAATTGTTGGAGATTCTGTGGGATTTTCCTGGAATTTGGTGGGCCTTTTCAAGGACTTTGTGTGGTTTTGAGGAGACTTGAAGAATTTTGAGGATTTTTTCTTAGATTTTGTACAAACCTGTGGAGGTTTTGTGTGATTTTTGTGGGATTTTGTGGGATATTGAGGCGATTTAGGGATCTTGAGGGATTTTTCATGTATTTTGTGGGAATTTGTGGAGATTTGGTGGGATATTTTTCTAGAATTTGGTCGTGTTTTGTGAAGATTTAGGGAATTTTGTGGGATTTTTCCTGGAATTTTGTTGGATACAGGGGAGATTTTGTGGGATGTTTGTGGAACTTTGAGGGACTCTTCTGGAATTTTGTGAGATTCTGTAGAGAACTGACGAATTATCAGGGATTTTTCATGTATTCTGTGGGAATTTGTGGAGATTTGGTGTGATATTTTTCTAGAATTTGGTCATGTTTTGACAAGGTTTAGGGAATTCTGTAAGATTTTTCTGGAATTTGGTGGGCCTTTTTGAAGGACTTTGTGTGGTTTTGAGGAGACTTGAAGAATTTTGAGGAATTTGTTTTAGATTTTGTGGGAATTTGTGTAGATTCTGTGGGATTTTTCTGGAATTTGGTGGGCCTTTTCAAGGACTTTGTGTGGTTTTGAGGAGACTTGAAGAATTTTGAGGATTTTTTTTTATATTTTGTGGAAACTTGTGGAGGTTTTGTGTGATTTTTGTGGGATTTTGTGGGATATTGTGGCGATTTAGGGATCTTGAGGGATTTTTCATGTATTTTGTGGGAATTTGTGGAGATTTGGTGGGATATTTTTCTAGAATTTGGTCGTGTTTTGTGAAGATTTAGGGAATTTTGTGGGATTTTTCTTGAATTTTGTTGGATATTGAGTAGATTTTGTGGAACTTTGAGGGACTTTTCTGGAATATGGTGAGATTCTGTAGAGAACTGAAGAATTATCAGGGATTTTTCATGTATTCTGTGGGAATTTGTGGAGATTTGGTGGGATTTTTCTGGAATTTGGTAGAGTTTTGAGAAGATTTAGGGAATTTTGTGGATTTTTCCTGGAATTTTGTTGGATATTGAGGAGATTTTGTGGGGTGTTTGTGGAACTTTGAGGGACTTTTCTGGAATTTGGTGAGATTTTGTAGAGAACTGAAGAATTATCAGGGATTTTTCATGTATTCTGTGGGAATTTGTGGAGATTTGGTGTGATATTTTTCTAGAATTTGGTCATGTTTTGAGAAGATTTAGGCAATTCTGTAAGATTTTTCTGGAATTTGGTGGGCCTTCTTGAAGGACTTTGTGTGGTTTTGAGGAGACTTGAAGAATTTTGAGGAATTTGTTTTAGATTTTGTGGGAATTTGTGTAGATTCTGTGGGATTTTCCTGGAATTTGGTGGGCCTTTTCAAGGACTTTGTGTGGTTTTGAGGAGACTTGAAGAATTTTGAGGATTTATTTTTATATTTTGTGGAAACTTGTGGAGGTTTTGTGTGATTTTTGTGGGATTTTGTGGGATATTGAGGCGATTTAGGGATCTTGAGGGATTTTTCATGTATTTTGTGGGAATTTGTGGAGATTTGGTGGGATATTTTTCTAGAATTTGGTCGTGTTTTGAGAAGATTTAGGGAATTTTGTGGGATTTTTCCTGGAATTTTATTGGATACTGGGGAGATTTTGTGGGATGTTTGTGGAATTTTGAGGGACTCTTCTGGAATTTTGTGAGATTCTGTAGAGAACTGATGAATTATCAGGGATTTTTCATGTATTCTGTGGGAATTTGTGGAGATTTGGTGGGATTTTTCTGGAATTTGGTAGAGTTTTGAGAAGATTTAGGGAATTTTGTGGGGTTTTTCCTGGAATTTTGTTGGATACTGGGGAGATTTTGTGGGATGCTTGTGGAACTTTGAGGGACTCTTCTGGAATTTTGTGAGATTCTGTAGAGAACTGAAGATTTATCAGGGATTTTTCATGTATTCTGTGGGAATTTGTGGAGATTTGGTGGGATTTTTGTGGATTTTGGCCGTCTTTTGAGAAGATTTAGGGAATTTTGTGGGATTTTTCCTGGAATTTTGTTGGATACTGGGGAGATTTTGTGGGATGTTTGTGGAACTTTGAGGGACTCTTCTGGAATTTGGTGAGATTCTGTAGAGAACTGAAGAATTATCAGGGATTTTTCATGTATTCTGTGGGTATTTGTGGAGATTTGGTGTGATATTTTTCTAGAATTTGGTCATGTTTTGAGAAGATTTAGGGAATTTTGTGTGATTTTTCTGGGATTTTGTTGGGTATTTAGGACATTTTGTGGGATGTTTCTGGAATTTGGTGGGGCTTTTCAAGAATTTTGTGGTATTTTGAAAAGATTTAGGGAATTTTGTGGTGTTTTTTCTTGAATTTTGAGGGAAACTGTGCTGATTTTATGGAGCATTTCTGGAATTTGGTCGAGTTTTCAGAAGAATTAGGGATTTTTGTGAGATTTTTGTGGGATGTTCTGGGAATTGGTGGAGATTTTGTGGGACATTTCTGTGAATTGGTAGGGTTTTGAAATGATTTAGGGAGTTTTGTGGGACTTCTCTGGAATTTTGTGGGTTTTTTCTGGAATTGTGTGGGATTCTGAAAAGACTTGAAGAATTTTGAGGAATTTGTTTTAGATTTTGTGGGAATTTGTGGAGATTCTGTGGGATTTTCCTGGAATTTGGTGGGCCTTTTCAAGGACTTTGTGTGGTTTTGAGGAGACTTGAAAAATTTTCAGGAATTTTTTTTATATTTTGTGGAAACTTGTGGAGGTTTTGTGTGATTTTTGTGGGATTTTGTGGGATATTGAGGCGATTTAGGGATCTTGAGTGATTTTTCATGTATTTTGTGGGAATTTGTGGAGATTTGGTGGGATATTTTTCTAGAATTTGGTCGTGTTTTGAGAAGATTTAGGGAATTTTGTGGGATTTTTCCTGGAATTTTATTGGATACTGGGGAGATTTTGTGGGATGTTTGTGGAACTTTGAGGGACTCTTCTGGAATTTGGTGAGATTCTGTAGAGAACTGACGAATTATCAGGGATTTTTCATGTATTCTGTGGGAATTTGTGGAGATTTGGTGGGATTTTTGTGGATTTTGGCCGTGTTTTGAGAAGATTTAGGGAATTTTGTGTGATTTTTCTGGGATTTTGTTGGATACTGTGCTGATTTTATGGGGCGTTTCTGGAATTTGGTCAAGTTTTCAGAAGATTTAGGGAATTTTGTGGGATTTTTCTGGGATTTTGTTGGGTATTGAGGACATTTTGTGGGATGTTTCTGGAATTTGGTGGGGCTTTTCAAGAATTTTGTGGTATTTTGAAAAGATTTTGGGAATTTTGTGGTGTTTTTTCTTGAATTTTTTGGGAAACTGTGCTGATTT
Organism: Cyanistes caeruleus; assembly: GCF_971803275.1. Classification (NCBI taxonomy): domain Eukaryota; kingdom Metazoa; phylum Chordata; class Aves; order Passeriformes; family Paridae; genus Cyanistes; species Cyanistes caeruleus. The sequence goes on along the minus strand of NC_141702.1, from coordinate 87,486,612 downwards.
TATGGGGCGTTTCTGGAATTTGTTCGAGTTTTCAGAAGATTTAGGGATTTTTGTGAGATTTTTGTGGGATGTTCTGGGAATTGGTGGAGATTTTGTGGGACTTTCCTGTGAATTGGTAGGGTTTTGAAATGATTTAGGGAGTTTTGTGGGACTTCTCTGGAATTTTGTGGGTTTTTTTCTGGAATTGTGTGGGATTCTGAGGAGACTTGAAGAATTTTGAGGAATTTGTTTTAGATTTTTGGGAATTTGTGTAGATTCTGTGGGATTTTTCTGGAATTTGGTGGTTTTTTTCAAGGACTTTTTGTGGTTTTGAGGAGACTTGAAGAATTTTGAGGATTTTTTTTTTATATTTTGTGGAAACTTGTGGAGGTTTTGTGTGATTTTTGTGGGATTTTGTGGGATATTGAGGCGATTTAGGGATCTTGAGGGATTTTTCATGTATTTTGTGGGAATTTGTGGAGATTTGGTGGGATATTTTTCTAGAATTTGGTCGTGTTTTGTGAAGATTTTGGGAATTTTGTGGGATTTTTCTTGAATTTTGTTGGATATTGAGTAGATTTTGTGGAACTTTGAGGGACTTTTCTGGAATTTGGTGAGATTCTGTAGAGAACTGAAGAATTATCAGGGATTTTTCATGTATTCTGTGGGAATTTGTGGAGATTTGGTGGGATTTTTCTGGAATTTGGTAGAGTTTTGAGAAGATTTAGGGAATTTTGTGGGATTTTTCCTGGAATTTTGTTGGATATTGAGGAGATTTTGTGGGGTGTTTGTGGAACTTTGAGGGACTCTTCTGGAATTTGGTGAGATTCTGTAGAGAACTGACGAATTATCAGGGATTTTTCATGTATTCTGTGGGAATTTGTGGAGATTTGGTGGGATTTTTCTGGCATTTGGTAGAGTTTTGAGAAGATTTAGGGAATTCTGTAAGATTTTTCTGGGATTTTGTTGGGTATTGAGGACATTTTGTGGGATGTTTCTGGAATTTGGTGGGGCTTTTCAAGAATTTTGTGGTATTTTGAAAAGATTTAGGGAATTTTGTGGTGTTTTTTCTTGAATTTTTTGGGAAACTGTGCTGATTTTATGGAGCGTTTCTGGAATTTGGTCGAGTTTTCAGAAGATTTAGGGATTTTTGTGAGATTTTTGTGGGATGTTCTGGAAATTGGTGGAGATTTTGTGGGACATTCCTGTGAATTGGTAGGGTTTTGAAATGATTTAGGGAGTTTTGTGGGACTTCTCTGGAATTTTGTGGGTTTTTTCTGGAATTGTGTGGGATTCTGAGGATACTTGAAAATTTTGAGGAATTTGTTTTAGATTTTGTGGGAATTGTTGGAGATTCTGTGGGATTTTCCTGGAATTTGGTGGGCCTTTTCAAGGACTTTGTGTGGTTTTGAGGAGACTTGAAGAATTTTGAGGATTTTTTCTTAGATTTTGTACAAACCTGTGGAGGTTTTGTGTGATTTTTGTGGGATTTTGTGGGATATTGAGGCGATTTAGGGATCTTGAGGGATTTTTCATGTATTTTGTGGGAATTTGTGGAGATTTGGTGGGATATTTTTCTAGAATTTGGTCGTGTTTTGTGAAGATTTAGGGAATTTTGTGGGATTTTTCCTGGAATTTTGTTGGATACAGGGGAGATTTTGTGGGATGTTTGTGGAACTTTGAGGGACTCTTCTGGAATTTTGTGAGATTCTGTAGAGAACTGACGAATTATCAGGGATTTTTCATGTATTCTGTGGGAATTTGTGGAGATTTGGTGTGATATTTTTCTAGAATTTGGTCATGTTTTGACAAGGTTTAGGGAATTCTGTAAGATTTTTCTGGAATTTGGTGGGCCTTTTTGAAGGACTTTGTGTGGTTTTGAGGAGACTTGAAGAATTTTGAGGAATTTGTTTTAGATTTTGTGGGAATTTGTGTAGATTCTGTGGGATTTTTCTGGAATTTGGTGGGCCTTTTCAAGGACTTTGTGTGGTTTTGAGGAGACTTGAAGAATTTTGAGGATTTTTTTTTATATTTTGTGGAAACTTGTGGAGGTTTTGTGTGATTTTTGTGGGATTTTGTGGGATATTGAGGCGATTTAGGGATCTTGAGGGATTTTTCATGTATTTTGTGGGAATTTGTGGAGATTTGGTGGGATATTTTTCTAGAATTTGGTCGTGTTTTGTGAAGATTTAGGGAATTTTGTGGGATTTTTCTTGAATTTTGTTGGATATTGAGTAGATTTTGTGGAACTTTGAGGGACTTTTCTGGAATATGGTGAGATTCTGTAGAGAACTGAAGAATTATCAGGGATTTTTCATGTATTCTGTGGGAATTTGTGGAGATTTGGTGGGATTTTTCTGGAATTTGGTAGAGTTTTGAGAAGATTTAGGGAATTTTGTGGATTTTTCCTGGAATTTTGTTGGATATTGAGGAGATTTTGTGGGGTGTTTGTGGAACTTTGAGGGACTTTTCTGGAATTTGGTGAGATTTTGTAGAGAACTGAAGAATTATCAGGGATTTTTCATGTATTCTGTGGGAATTTGTGGAGATTTGGTGTGATATTTTTCTAGAATTTGGTCATGTTTTGAGAAGATTTAGGCAATTCTGTAAGATTTTTCTGGAATTTGGTGGGCCTTCTTGAAGGACTTTGTGTGGTTTTGAGGAGACTTGAAGAATTTTGAGGAATTTGTTTTAGATTTTGTGGGAATTTGTGTAGATTCTGTGGGATTTTCCTGGAATTTGGTGGGCCTTTTCAAGGACTTTGTGTGGTTTTGAGGAGACTTGAAGAATTTTGAGGATTTATTTTTATATTTTGTGGAAACTTGTGGAGGTTTTGTGTGATTTTTGTGGGATTTTGTGGGATATTGAGGCGATTTAGGGATCTTGAGGGATTTTTCATGTATTTTGTGGGAATTTGTGGAGATTTGGTGGGATATTTTTCTAGAATTTGGTCGTGTTTTGTGAAGATTTAGGGAATTTTGTGGGATTTTTCCTGGAATTTTATTGGATACTGGGGAGATTTTGTGGGATGTTTGTGGAACTTTGAGGGACTCTTCTGGAATTTTGTGAGATTCTGTAGAGAACTGATGAATTATCAGGGATTTTTCATGTATTCTGTGGGAATTTGTGGAGATTTGGTGGGATTTTTCTGGAATTTGGTAGAGTTTTGAGAAGATTTAGGGAATTTTGTGGGGTTTTTCCTGGAATTTTGTTGGATACTGGGGAGATTTTGTGGGATGCTTGTGGAACTTTGAGGGACTCTTCTGGAATTTTGTGAGATTCTGTAGAGAACTGAAGATTTATCAGGGATTTTTCATGTATTCTGTGGGAATTTGTGGAGATTTGGTGGGATTTTTGTGGATTTTGGCCGTCTTTTGAGAAGATTTTGGGAATTTTGTGGGATTTTTCCTGGAATTTTGTTGGATACTGGGGAGATTTTGTGGGATGTTTGTGGAACTTTGAGGGACTCTTCTGGAATTTGGTGAGATTCTGTAGAGAACTGAAGAATTATCAGGGATTTTTCATGTATTCTGTGGGTATTTGTGGAGATTTGGTGTGATATTTTTCTAGAATTTGGTCATGTTTTGAGAAGATTTAGGGAATTTTGTGGGATTTTTCTGGGATTTTGTTGGGTATTTAGGACATTTTGTGGGATGTTTCTGGAATTTGGTGGGGCTTTTCAAGAATTTTGTGGTATTTTGAAAAGATTTAGGGAATTTTGTGGTGTTTTTTCTTGAATTTTGAGGGAAACTGTGCTGATTTTATGGAGCATTTCTGGAATTTGGTCGAGTTTTCAGAAGAATTAGGGATTTTTGTGAGATTTTTGTGGGATGTTCTGGGAATTGGTGGAGATTTTGTGGGACATTCCTGTGAATTGGTAGGGTTTTGAAATGATTTAGGGAGTTTTGTGGGACTTCTCTGGAATTTTGTGGGTTTTTTTCTGGAATTGTGTGGGATTCTGAGGAGACTTGAAGAATTTTGAGGAATTTGTTTTAGATTTTTGGGAATTTGTGTAGATTCTGTGGGATTTTTCTGGAATTTGGTGGTTTTTTTCAAGGACTTTGTGTGGTTTTGAGGAGACTTGAAGAATTTTGAGGTTTTTTTTTTATATTTTGTGGAAACTTGTGGAGGTTTTGTGTGATTTTTGTGGGATTTTGTGGGATATTGAGGCGATTTAGGGATCTTGAGGGATTTTTCATGTATTTTGTGGGAATTTGTGGAGATTTGGTGGGATATTTTTCTAGAATTTGGTCGTGTTTTGAGAAGATTTAGGGAATTTTGTGGGATTTTTCCTGGAATTTTGTTGGATACTGGGGAGATTTTGTGGAATGTTTGTGGAACTTTGAGGGACTTTTCTGGAATTTGGTGAGATTCTGTAGAGAACTGACGAATTATCAGATATTTTTCATGTATTCTGTGGGAATTTGTGGAGATTTGGTGGGATATTTTTCTAGAATTTGGTCGTGTTTTGTGAAGATTTTGGGAATTTTGTGGGATTTTTCTTGAATTTTGTTGGATATTGAGTAGATTTTGTGGAACTTTGAGGGACTTTTCTGGAATTTGGTGAGATTCTGTAGAGAACTGAAGAATTATCAGGGATTTTTCATGTATTCTGTGGGAATTTGTGGAGATTTGGTGGGATTTTTCTGGAATTTGGTAGAGTTTTGAGAAGATTTAGGGAATTTTGTGGGATTTTTCCTGGAATTTTGTTGGATATTGAGGAGATTTTGTGGGGTGTTTGTGAAACTTTGAGGGACTCTTCTGGAATTTGGTGAGATTCTGTAGAGAACTGACGAATTATCAGGGATTTTTCATGTATTCTGTGGGAATTTGTGGAGATTTGGTGGGATTTTTCTGGCATTTGGTAGAGTTTTGAGAAGATTTAGGGAATTCTGTAAGATTTTTCTGGGATTTTGTTGGGTATTGAGGACATTTTGTGGGATGTTTCTGGAATTTGGTGGGGCTTTTCAAGAATTTTGTGGTATTTTGAAAAGATTTAGGGAATTTTGTGGTGTTTTTTCTTGAATTTTTTGGGAAACTGTGCTGATTTTATGGAGCGTTTCTGGAATTTGGTCGAGTTTTCAGAAGATTTAGGGATTTTTGTGAGATTTTTGTGGGATGTTCTGGAAATTGGTGGAGATTTTGTGGGACATTCCTGTGAATTGGTAGGGTTTTGAAATGATTTAGGGAGTTTTGTGGGACTTCTCTGGAATTTTGTGGGTTTTTTCTGGAATTGTGTGGGATTCTGAGGATACTTGAAAATTTTGAGGAATTTGTTTTAGATTTTGTGGGAATTGTTGGAGATTCTGTGGGATTTTCCTGGAATTTGGTGGGCCTTTTCAAGGACTTTGTGTGGTTTTGAGGAGACTTGAAGAATTTTGAGGAATTTTTCTTAGATTTTGAGGAAACTTGTGGAGGTTTTGTGTGATTTTTGTGGGATTTTGTGGGATATTGAGGCGATTTAGGGATCTTGAGTGATTTTTCATGTATTTTGTGGGAATTTGTGGAGATTTGGTGGGATATTTTTCTAGAATTTGGTCGTGTTTTGAGAAGATTTAGGGAATTTGGTGGGATTTTTCCTGGAATTTTGTTGGATACTGGGGAGATTTTGTGGGATGTTTGTGGAACTTTGAGGGACTCTTCTGGAATTTGGTGAGATTCTGTAGAGAACTGACGAATTATCAGGGATTTTTCATGTATTCTGTGGGAATTTGTGGAGATTTGGTGGGATTTTTGTGGATTTTGGCCGTGTTTTGAGAAGATTTAGGGAATTTTGTGTGATTTTTCTGGGATTTTGTTGGATACTGTGCTGATTTTATGGGGCGTTTCTGGAATTTGGTCAAGTTTTCAGAAGATTTAGGAAATTTTGTGGGATTTTTCTGGGATTTTGTTGGGTATTGAGGACATTTTGTGGGATGTTTCTGGAATTTGGTGGGGCTTTTCAAGAATTTTGTGGTATTTTGAAAAGATTTTGGGAATTTTGTGGTGTTTTTTCTTGAATTTTTTGGGAAACTGTGCTGATTTTATGGGGCGTTTCTGGAATTTGTTCGAGTTTTCAGAAGATTTAGGGATTTTTGTGAGATTTTTGTGGGATGTTCTGGGAATTGGTGGAGATTTTGTGGGACTTTCCTGTGAATTGGTAGGGTTTTGAAATGATTTAGGGAGTTTTGTGGGACTTCTCTGGAATTTTGTGGGTTTTTTTCTGGAATTGTGTGGGATTCTGAGGAGACTTGAAGAATTTTGAGGAATTTGTTTTAGATTTTTGGGAATTTGTGTAGATTCTGTGGGATTTTTCTGGAATTTGGTGGTTTTTTTCAAGGACTTTGTGTGGTTTTGAGGAGACTTGAAGAATTTTGAGGTTTTTTTTTTATATTTTGTGGAAACTTGTGGAGGTTTTGTGTGATTTTTGTGGGATTTTGTGGGATATTGAGGCGATTTAGGGATCTTGAGGGATTTTTCATGTATTTTGTGGGAATTTGTGGAGATTTGGAGGGATATTTTTCTAGAATTTGGTCGTGTTTTGAGAAGATTTGGGGAATTTTGTGGGATTTTTCCTGGAATTTTGTTGGATACTGGGGAGATTTTGTGGGATGTTTGTGGAACTTTGAGGGACTTTTCTGGAATTTGGTGAGATTCTGTAGAGAACTGACGAATTATCAGATATTTTTCATGTATTCTGTGGGAATTTGTGGAGATTTGGTGTGATTTTTGTGGATTTTGCCGTGTTTTAAGAAGATTTAGGGAATTTTGTGGGATTTTTCCTGGAATTTTGTTGGATTCTGGGGAGATTTTGTGGGATGTTTGTGGAACTTTGAGGGACTTTTCTGGAATTTGGTGAGATTTTGTAGAGAACTGAAGAATTATCAGGGATTTTTCATGTATTCTGTGGGAATTTGTGGAGATTTGGTGTGATATTTTTCTAGAATTTGGTCATGTTTTGACAAGGTTTAGGGAATTCTGTAAGATTTTTCTGGAATTTGGTGGGCCTTTTTGAAGGACTTTGTGTGGTTTTGAGGAGACTTGAAGAATTTTGAGAATTTTTTTTTATATTTTGTGGAAACGTGTGGAGGTTTTGTGTGATTTTTGTGGGATTTTGTGGGATATTGAGGCGATTTAGGGATCTTGAGTGATTTTTCATGTATTTTGTGGGAATTTGTGGAGATTTGGTGGGATATTTTTCTAGAATTTGGTCGTGTTTTGAGAAGATTTAGGGAATTTGGTGGGATTTTTCCTGGAATTTTATTGGATACTGGGGAGATTTTGTGGGATGTTTGTGGAACTTTGAGGGACTCTTCTGGAATTTGGTGAGATTCTGTAGAGAACTGACGAATTATCAGGGATTTTTCATGTATTCTGTGGGAATTTGTGGAGATTTGGTGGGATTTTTGTGGATTTTGGCCGTGTTTTGAGAAGATTTAGGGAATTTTGTGTGATTTTTCTGGGATTTTGTTGGATACTGTGCTGATTTTATGGGGCGTTTCTGGAATTTCGTCAAGTTTTCAGAAGATTTAGGGAATTTTGTGTGATTTTTCTGGGATTTTGTTGGGTATTGAGGACATTTTGTGGGATGTTTCTGGAATTTGGTGGGGCTTTTCAAGAATTTTGTGGTATTTTGAAAAGATTTTGGGAATTTTGTGGTGTTTTTTCTTGAATTTTTTGGGAAACTGTGCTGATTTTATGGGGCGTTTCTGGAATTTGGTCGAGTTTTCAGAAGATTTAGGGATTTTTGTGAGATTTTTGTGGGATGTTCTGGGAATTGGTGGAGATTTTTTGGGACATTCCTGTGAATTGGTAGGGTTTTGAAATGATTTAGGGAGTTTTGTGGGACTTCTCTGGAATTTTGTGGGTTTTTTCTGGAATTGTGTGGGATTCTGAGGAGACTTGAAGAATTTTGAGGAATTTGTTTTAGATTTTGTGGGAATTTGTGTAGATTCTGTGGGATTTTTCTGGAATTTGGTGGTTTTTTTCAAGGACTTTGTGTGGTTTTGAGGAGACTTGAAGAATTTTGAGGATTTTTTTTTTATATTTTGTGGAAACTTGTGGAGGTTTTGTGTGATTTTTGTGGGATTTTGTGGGATATTGAGGCGATTTAGGGATCTTGAGGGATTTTTCATGTATTTTGTGGGAATTTGTGGAGATTTGGTGGGATATTTTTCTAGAATTTGGTCGTGTTTTGTGAAGATTTTGGGAATTTTGTGGGATTTTTCTTGAATTTTGTTGGATATTGAGTAGATTTTGTGGAACTTTGAGGGACTTTTCTGGAATTTGGTGAGATTCTGTAGAGAACTGAAGAATTATCAGGGATTTTTCATGTATTCTGTGGGAATTTGTGGAGATTTGGTGGGATTTTTCTGGAATTTGGTAGAGTTTTGAGAAGATTTAGGGAATTTTGTGGGATTTTTCCTGGAATTTTGTTGGATATTGAGGAGATTTTGTGGGGTGTTTGTGGAACTTGGAGGGACTCTTCTGGAATTTGGTGAGATTCTGTAGAGAACTGACGAATTATCAGGGATTTTTCATGTATTCTGTGGGAATTTGTGGAGATTTGGTGGGATTTTTCTGGCATTTGGTAGAGTTTTGAGAAGATTTAGGGAATTCTGTAAGATTTTTCTGGGATTTTGTTGGGTATTGAGGACATTTTGTGGGATGTTTCTGGAATTTGGTGGGGCTTTTCAAGAATTTTGTGGTATTTTGAAAAGATTTAGGGAATTTTGTGGTGTTTTTTCTTGAATTTTTTGGGAAACTGTGCTGATTTTATGGAGCGTTTCTGGAATTTGGTCGAGTTTTCAGAAGATTTAGGGATTTTTGTGAGATTTTTGTGGGATGTTCTGGAAATTGGTGGAGATTTTGTGGGACATTCCTGTGAATTGGTAGGGTTTTGAAATGATTTAGGGAGTTTTGTGGGACTTCTCTGGAATTTTGTGGGTTTTTTCTGGAATTGTGTGGGATTCTGAGGATACTTGAAAATTTTGAGGAATTTGTTTTAGATTTTGTGGGAATTGTTGGAGATTCTGTGGGATTTTCCTGGAATTTGGTGGGCCTTTTCAAGGACTTTGTGTGGTTTTGAGGAGACTTGAAGAATTTTGAGGATTTTTTCTTAGATTTTGTACAAACCTGTGGAGGTTTTGTGTGATTTTTGTGGGATTTTGTGGGATATTGAGGCGATTTAGGGATCTTGAGTGATTTTTCATGTATTTTGTGGGAATTTGTGGAGATTTGGTGGGATATTTTTCTAGAATTTGGTCGTGTTTTGTGAAGATTTAGGGAATTTTGTGGGATTTTTCCTGGAATTTTGTTGGATACTGGGGAGATTTTGTGGGATGCTTGTGGAACTTGGAGGGACTTTTCTGGAATTTTGTGAGATTCTGTAGAGAACTGACGAATTATCAGGGATTTTTCATGTATTCTGTGGGAATTTGTGGAGATTCGGTGGGATATTTTTCTAGAATTTGGTCGTGTTTTGAGAAGATTTAGGGAATTTGGTGGGATTTTTCCTGGAATTTTATTGGATACTGGGGAGATTTTGTGGGATGTTTGTGGAACTTTGAGGGACTCTTCTGGAATTTTGTGAGATTCTGTAGAGAACTGACGAATTATCAGGGATTTTTCATGTATTCTGTGGGAATTTGTGGAGATTCGGTGGGATATTTTTCTAGAATTTGGTCATGTTTTGACAAGGTTTAGGGAATTCTGTAAGATTTTTCTGGAATTTGGTGGGCCTTTTTGAAGGACTTTGTGTGGTTTTGAGGAGACTTGAAGAATTTTGAGGAATTTGTTTTAGATTTTGTGGGAATTTGTGTAGATTCTGTGGGATTTTTCTGGAATTTGGTGGGCCTTTTCAAGGACTTTGTGTGGTTTTGAGGAGACTTGAAGAATTTTGAGGATTTTTTTTTATATTTTGTGGAAACTTGTGGAGGTTTTGTGTGATTTTTGTGGGATTTTGTGGGATATTGAGGCGATTTAGGGATCTTGAGGGATTTTTCATGTATTTTGTGGGAATTTGTGGAGATTTGGTGGGATATTTTTCTAGAATTTGGTCGTGTTTTGTGAAGATTTAGGGAATTTTGTGGGATTTTTCTTGAATTTTGTTGGATATTGAGTAGATTTTGTGGAACTTTGAGGGACTTTTCTGGAATATGGTGAGATTCTGTAGAGAACTGAAGAATTATCAGAGATTTTTCATGTATTCTGTGGGAATTTGTGGAGATTTGGTGGGATTTTTCTGGCATTTGGTAGAGTTTTGAGAAGATTTAGGGAATTTTGTGGATTTTTCCTGGAATTTTGTTGGATATTGAGGAGATTTTGTGGGGTGTTTGTGGAACTTTGAGGGACTTTTCTGGAATTTGGTGAGATTTTGTAGAGAACTGAAGAATTATCAGGGATTTTTCATGTATTCTGTGGGAATTTGTGGAGATTTGGTGTGATATTTTTCTAGAATTTGGTCATGTTTTGAGAAGATTTAGGCAATTCTGTAAGATTTTTCTGGAATTTGGTGGGCCTTCTTGAAGGACTTTGTGTGGTTTTGAGGAGACTTGAAGAATTTTGAGGAATTTGTTTTAGATTTTGTGGGAATTTGTGTAGATTCTGTGGGATTTTCCTGGAATTTGGTGGGCCTTTTCAAGGACTTTGTGTGGTTTTGAGGAGACTTGAAGAATTTTGAGGATTTATTTTTATATTTTGTGGAAACTTGTGGAGGTTTTGTGTGATTCTTGTGGGATTTTGTGGGATATTGAGGCGATTTAGGGATCTTGAGGGATTTTTCATGTATTTTGTGGGAATTTGTGGAGATTTGGTGGGATATTTTTCTAGAATTTGGTCGTGTTTTGTGAAGATTTAGGGAATTTTGTGGGATTTTTCCTGGAATTTTATTGGATACTGGGGAGATTTTGTGGGATGTTTGTGGAACTTTGAGGGACTCTTCTGGAATTTTGTGAGATTCTGTAGAGAACTGATGAATTATCAGGGATTTTTCATGTATTCTGTGGGAATTTGTGGAGATTTGGTGGGATTTTTCTGGAATTTGGTAGAGTTTTGAGAAGATTTAGGGAATTTTGTGGGGTTTTTCCTGGAATTTTGTTGGATACTGGGGAGATTTTGTGGGATGCTTGTGGAACTTTGAGGGACTTTTCTGGAATTTGGTGAGATTCTGTAGAGAACTGAAGAATTATCAGGGATTTTTCATGTATTCTGTGGGAATTTGTGGAGATTTGGTGGGATTTTTCTGGAATTTGGTAGAGTTTTGAGAAGATTTAGGGAATTTTGTGGGATTTTTCCTGGAATTTTGTTGGATATTGAGGAGATTTTGTGGGGTGTTTGTGGAACTTGGAGGGACTCTTCTGGAATTTGGTGAGATTCTGTAGAGAACTGACGAATTATCAGGGATTTTTCATGTATTCTGTGGGAATTTGTGGAGATTTGGTGGGATTTTTCTGGCATTTGGTAGAGTTTTGAGAAGATTTAGGGAATTCTGTTAGATTTTTCTGGGATTTTGTTGGGTATTGAGGACATTTTGTGGGATGTTTCTGGAATTTGGTGGGGCTTTTCAAGAATTTTGTGGTATTTTGAAAAGATTTAGGGAATTTTGTGGTGTTTTTTCTTGAATTTTTTGGGAAACTGTGCTGATTTTATGGAGCGTTTCTGGAATTTGGTCGAGTTTTCAGAAGATTTAGGGATTTTTGTGAGATTTTTGTGGGATGTTCTGGAAATTGGTGGAGATTTTGTGGGACATTCCTGTGAATTGGTAGGGTTTTGAAATGATTTAGGGAGTTTTGTGGGACTTCTCTGGAATTTTGTGGGTTTTTTCTGGAATTGTGTGGGATTCTGAGGATACTTGAAAATTTTGAGGAATTTGTTTTAGATTTTGTGGGAATTGTTGGAGATTCTGTGGGATTTTCCTGGAATTTGGTGGGCCTTTTCAAGGACTTTGTGTGGTTTTGAGGAGACTTGAAGAATTTTGAGGATTTTTTCTTAGATTTTGTACAAACCTGTGGAGGTTTTGTGTGATTTTTGTGGGATTTTGTGGGATATTGAGGCGATTTAGGGATCTTGAGTGATTTTTCATGTATTTTGTGGGAATTTGTGGAGATTTGGTGGGATATTTTTCTAGAATTTGGTCGTGTTTTGTGAAGATTTAGGGAATTTTGTGGGATTTTTCCTGGAATTTTGTTGGATACTGGGGAGATTTTGTGGGATGCTTGTGGAACTTGGAGGGACTTTTCTGGAATTTTGTGAGATTCTGTAGAGAACTGACGAATTATCAGGGATTTTTCATGTATTCTGTGGGAATTTGTGGAGATTCGGTGGGATATTTTTCTAGAATTTGGTCGTGTTTTGAGAAGATTTAGGGAATTTGGTGGGATTTTTCCTGGAATTTTATTGGATACTGGGGAGATTTTGTGGGATGTTTGTGGAACTTTGAGGGACTCTTCTGGAATTTTGTGAGATTCTGTAGAGAACTGACGAATTATCAGGGATTTTTCATGTATTCTGTGGGAATTTGTGGAGATTCGGTGGGATATTTTTCTAGAATTTGGTCATGTTTTGACAAGGTTTAGGGAATTCTGTAAGATTTTTCTGGAATTTGGTGGGCCTTTTTGAAGGACTTTGTGTGGTTTTGAGGAGACTTGAAGAATTTTGAGGAATTTGTTTTAGATTTTGTGGGAATTTGTGTAGATTCTGTGGGATTTTTCTGGAATTTGGTGGGCCTTTTCAAGGACTTTGTGTGGTTTTGAGGAGACTTGAAGAATTTTGAGGATTTTTTTTTATATTTTGTGGAAACTTGTGGAGGTTTTGTGTGATTTTTGTGGGATTTTGTGGGATATTGAGGCGATTTAGGGATCTTGAGGGATTTTTCATGTATTTTGTGGGAATTTGTGGAGATTTGGTGGGATATTTTTCTAGAATTTGGTCGTGTTTTGTGAAGATTTAGGGAATTTTGTGGGATTTTTCTTGAATTTTGTTGGATATTGAGTAGATTTTGTGGAACTTTGAGGGACTTTTCTGGAATATGGTGAGATTCTGTAGAGAACTGAAGAATTATCAGAGATTTTTCATGTATTCTGTGGGAATTTGTGGAGATTTGGTGGGATTTTTCTGGCATTTGGTAGAGTTTTGAGAAGATTTAGGGAATTTTGTGGATTTTTCCTGGAATTTTGTTGGATATTGAGGAGATTTTGTGGGGTGTTTGTGGAACTTTGAGGGACTTTTCTGGAATTTGGTGAGATTTTGTAGAGAACTGAAGAATTATCAGGGATTTTTCATGTATTCTGTGGGAATTTGTGGAGATTTGGTGTGATATTTTTCTAGAATTTGGTCATGTTTTGAGAAGATTTAGGGAATTCTGTAAGATTTTTCTGGAATTTGGTGGGCCTTCTTGAAGGACTTTGTGTGGTTTTGAGGAGACTTGAAGAATTTTGAGGAATTTGTTTTAGATTTTGTGGGAATTTGTGTAGATTCTGTGGGATTTTCCTGGAATTTGGTGGGCCTTTTCAAGGACTTTGTGTGGTTTTGAGGAGACTTGAAGAATTTTGAGGATTTATTTTTATATTTTGTGGAAACTTGTGGAGGTTTTGTGTGATTCTTGTGGGATTTTGTGGGATATTGAGGCGATTTAGGGATCTTGAGGGATTTTTCATGTATTTTGTGGGAATTTGTGGAGATTTGGTGGGATATTTTTCTAGAATTTGGTCGTGTTTTGTGAAGATTTAGGGAATTTTGTGGGATTTTTCCTGGAATTTTATTGGATACTGGGGAGATTTTGTGGGATGTTTGTGGAACTTTGAGGGACTCTTCTGGAATTTTGTGAGATTCTGTAGAGAACTGATGAATTATCAGGGATTTTTCATGTATTCTGTGGGAATTTGTGGAGATTTGGTGGGATTTTTCTGGAATTTGGTAGAGTTTTGAGAAGATTTAGGGAATTTTGTGGGGTTTTTCCTGGAATTTTGTTGGATACTGGGGAGATTTTGTGGGATGCTTGTGGAACTTTGAGGGACTCTTCTGGAATTTTGTGAGATTCTGTAGAGAACTGAAGATTTATCAGGGATTTTTCATGTATTCTGTGGGAATTTGTGGAGATTTGGTGGGATTTTTGTGGATTTTGGCCGTCTTTTGAGAAGATTTAGGGAATTTTGTGGGATTTTTCCTGGAATTTTGTTGGATACTGGGGAGATTTTGTGGGATGTTTGTGGAACTTTGAGGGACTCTTCTGGAATTTGGTGAGATTCTGTAGAGAACTGAAGAATTATCAGGGATTTTTCATGTATTCTGTGGGTATTTGTGGAGATTTGGTGTGATATTTTTCTAGAATTTGGTCATGTTTTGAGAAGATTTAGGGAATTTTGTGTGATTTTTCTGGGATTTTGTTGGGTATTTAGGACATTTTGTGGGATGTTTCTGGAATTTGGTGGGGCTTTTCAAGAATTTTGTGGTATTTTGAAAAGATTTAGGGAATTTTGTGGTGTTTTTTCTTGAATTTTGAGGGAAACTGTGCTGATTTTATGGAGCATTTCTGGAATTTGGTCGAGTTTTCAGAAGATTTAGGGATTTTTGTGAGATTTTTGTGGGATGTTCTGGGAATTGGTGGAGATTTTGTGGGACATTCCTGTGAATTGGTAGGGTTTTGAAATGATTTAGGGAGTTTTGTGGGACTTCTCTGGAATTTTGTGGGTTTTTTCTGGAATTGTGTGGGATTCTGAGGAGAGTTGAAGAATTTTGAGGAATTTGTTTTAGATTTTGTGGGAATTTGTGGAGATTCTGTGGGATTTTCCTGGAATTTGGTGGGCCTTTTCAAGGACTTTGTGTGGTTTTGAGGAGACTTGAAAAATTTTCAGGAATTTTTTTTATATTTTGTGGAAACTTGTGGAGGTTTTGTGTGATTTTTGTGGGATTTTGTGGGATATTGAGGCGATTTAGGGATCTTGAGTGATTTTTCATGTATTTTGTGGGAATTTGTGGAGATTTGGTGGGATATTTTTCTAGAATTTGGTCGTGTTTTGTGAAGATTTAGGGAATTTTGTGGGATTTTTCCTGGAATTTTATTGGATACTGGGGAGATTTTGTGGGATGTTTGTGGAACTTTGAGGGACTCTTCTGGAATTTGGTGAGATTCTGTAGAGAACTGACGAATTATCAGGGATTTTTCATGTATTCTGTGGGAATTTGTGGAGATTTGGTGGGATTTTTGTGGATTTTGGCCGTGTTTTGGGAAGATTTAGGGAATTTTGTGTGATTTTTCTGGGATTTTGTTGGATACTGTGCTGATTTTATGGGGCGTTTCTGGAATTTGGTCAAGTTTTCAGAAGATTTAGGGAATTTTGTGGGATTTTTCTGGGATTTTGTTGGGTATTGAGGACATTTTGTGGGATGTTTCTGGAATTTGGTGGGGCTTTTCAAGAATTTTGTGGTATTTTGAAAAGATTTTGGGAATTTTGTGGTGTTTTTTCTTGAATTTTTTGGGAAACTGTGCTGATTTTATGGGGCGTTTCTGGAATTTGTTCGAGTTTTCAGAAGATTTAGGGATTTTTGTGAGATTTTTGTGGGATGTTCTGGGAATTGGTAGAGATTTTGTGGGACTTTCCTGTGAATTGGTAGGGTTTTGAAATGATTTAGGGAGTTTTGTGGGACTTCTCTGGAATTTTGTGGGTTTTTTTCTGGAATTGTGTGGGATTCTGAGGAGACTTGAAGAATTTTGAGGAATTTGTTTTAGATTTTTGGGAATTTGTGTAGATTCTGTGGGATTTTTCTGGAATTTGGTGGTTTTTTTCAAGGACTTTGTGTGGTTTTGAGGAGACTTGAAGAATTTTGAGGTTTTTTTTTTATATTTTGTGGAAACTTGTGGAGGTTTTGTGTGATTTTTGTGGGATTTTGTGGGATATTGAGGCGATTTAGGGATCTTGAGGGATTTTTCATGTATTTTGTGGGAATTTGTGGAGATTTGGTGGGATATTTTTCTAGAATTTGGTCGTGTTTTGAGAAGATTTAGGGAATTTTGTGGGATTTTTCCTGGAATTTTGTTGGATACTGGGGAGATTTTGTGGAATGTTTGTGGAACTTTGAGGGACTTTTCTGGAATTTGGTGAGATTCTGTAGAGAACTGACGAATTATCAGATATTTTTCATGTATTCTGTGGGAATTTGTGGAGATTTGGTGTGATTTTTGTGGATTTTGCTGTGTTTTAAGAAGATTTAGGGAATTTTGTGGGATTTTTCCTGGAATTTTGTTGGATTCTGGGGAGATTTTGTGGGATGTTTGTGGAACTTTGAGGGACTTTTCTGGAATTTGGTGAGATTTTGTAGAGAACTGAAGAATTATCAGGGATTTTTCATGTATTCTGTGGGAATTTGTGGAGATTCGGTGGGATATTTTTCTAGAATTTGGTCATGTTTTGACAAGGTTTAGGGAATTCTGTAAGATTTTTCTGGAATTTGGTGGGCCTTTTTGAAGGACTTTGTGTGGTTTTGAGAAGACTTGAAGAATTTTGAGGAATTTGTTTTAGATTTTGTGGGAATTTGTGGAGATTCTGTGGGATTTTTCTGGAATTTGGTGGGCCTTTTTGAAGGACTTTGTGTGGTTTTGAGGAGACTTGAAGAATTTTGAGAATTTTTTTTTATATTTTGTGGAAACGTGTGGAGGTTTTGTGTGATTTTTGTGGGATTTTGTGGGATATTGAGGCGATTTAGGGATCTTGAGTGATTTTTCATGTATTTTGTGGGAATTTGTGGAGATTTGGTGGGATATTTTTCTAGAATTTGGTCGTGTTTTGAGAAGATTTAGGGAATTTGGTGGGATTTTTCCTGGAATTTTATTGGATACTGGGGAGATTTTGTGGGATGTTTGTGGAACTTTGAGGGACTCTTCTGGAATTTGGTGAGATTCTGTAGAGAACTGAAGAATTATCAGGGATTTTTCATGTATTCTGTGGGAATTTGTGGAGATTTGGTGGGATTTTTGTGGATTTTGGCCGTGTTTTGAGAAGATTTAGGGAATTTTGTGTGATTTTTCTGTGATTTTGTTGGATACTGTGCTGATTTTATGGGGCGTTTCTGGAATTTGGTCAAGTTTTCAGAAGATTTAGGGAATTTTGTGTGATTTTTCTGGGATTTTGTTGGGTATTGAGGACATTTTGTGGGATGTTTCTGGAATTTGGTGGGGCTTTTCAAGAATTTTGTGGTATTTTGAAAAGATTTTGGGAATTTTTTTGGTGTTTTTTCTTGAATTTTGAGGGAAACTGTGCTGATTTTATGGGGCGTTTCTGGAATTTGGTCGAGTTTTCAGAAGATTTAGGGATTTTTGTGAGATTTTTGTGGGATGTTCTGGGAATTGGTGGAGATTTTTTGGGACATTCCTGTGAATTGGTAGGGTTTTGAAATGATTTAGGGAGTTTTGTGGGACTTCTCTGGAATTTTGTGGGTTTTTTCTGGAATTGTGTGGGATTCTGAGGAGACTTGAAGAATTTTGAGGAATTTGTTTTAGATTTTGTGGGAATTTGTGTAGATTCTGTGGGATTTTTCTGGAATTTGGTGGTTTTTTTCAAGGACTTTGTGTGGTTTTGAGGAGACTTGAAGAATTTTGAGGATTTTTTTTTTATATTTTGTGGAAACTTGTGGAGGTTTTGTGTGATTTTTGTGGGATTTTGTGGGATATTGAGGCGATTTAGGGATCTTGAGGGATTTTTCATGTATTTTGTGGGAATTTGTGGAGATTTGGTGGGATATTTTTCTAGAATTTGGTCGTGTTTTGTGAAGATTTTGGGAATTTTGTGGGATTTTTCTTGAATTTTGTTGGATATTGAGTAGATTTTGTGGAACTTTGAGGGACTTTTCTGGAATTTGGTGAGATTCTGTAGAGAACTGAAGAATTATCAGGGATTTTTCATGTATTCTGTGGGAATTTGTGGAGATTTGGTGGGATTTTTCTGGAATTTGGTAGAGTTTTGAGAAGATTTAGGGAATTTTGTGGGATTTTTCCTGGAATTTTGTTGGATATTGAGGAGATTTTGTGGGGTGTTTGTGGAACTTTGAGGGACTCTTCTGGAATTAGGTGAGATTCTGTAGAGAACTGACGAATTATCAGGGATTTTTCATGTATTCTGTGGGAATTTGTGGAGATTTGGTGGGATTTTTCTGGCATTTGGTAGAGTTTTGAGAAGATTTAGGGAATTCTGTAAGATTTTTCTGGGATTTTGTTGGGTATTGAGGACATTTTGTGGGATGTTTCTGGAATTTGGTGGGGCTTTTCAAGAATTTTGTGGTATTTTGAAAAGATTTAGGGAATTTTGTGGTGTTTTTTCTTGAATTTTTTGGGAAACTGCTGATTTTATGGAGCGTTTCTGGTATTTGGTCGAGTTTTCAGAAGATTTAGGGATTTTTGTGAGATTTTTGTGGGATGTTCTGGAAATTGGTGGAGATTTTGTGGGACATTCCTGTGAATTGGTAGGGTTTTGAAATGATTTAGGGAGTTTTGTGGGACTTCTCTGGAATTTTGTGGGTTTTTTCTGGAATTGTGTGGGATTCTGAGGATACTTGAAAATTTTGAGGAATTTGTTTTAGATTTTGTGGGAATTTGTGGAGATTCTGTGGGATTTTCCTGGAATTTGGTGGGCCTTTTCAAGGACTTTGTGTGGTTTTGAGGAGACTTGAAAAATTTTCAGGAATTTTTTTTATATTTTGTGGAAACTTGTGGAGGTTTTGTGTGATTTTTGTGGGATTTTGTGGGATATTGAGGCGATTTAGGGATCTTGAGTGATTTTTCATGTATTTTGTGGGAATTTGTGGAGATTTGGTGGGATATTTTTCTAGAATTTGGTCGTGTTTTGAGAAGATTTAGGGAATTTTGTGGGATTTTTCCTGGAATTTTATTGGATACTGGGGAGATTTTGTGGGATGTTTGTGGAACTTTGAGGGACTCTTCTGGAATTTGGTGAGATTCTGTAGAGAACTGACGAATTATCAGGGATTTTTCATGTATTCTGTGGGAATTTGTGGAGATTTGGTGGGATTTTTGTGGATTTTGGCCGTGTTTTGAGAAGATTTAGGGAATTTTGTGTGATTTTTCTGGGATTTTGTTGGATACTGTGCTGATTTTATGGGGCGTTTCTGGAATTTGGTCAAGTTTTCAGAAGATTTAGGGAATTTTGTGGGATTTTTCTGGGATTTTGTTGGGTATTGAGGACATTTTGTGGGATGTTTCTGGAATTTGGTGGGGCTTTTCAAGAATTTTGTGGTATTTTGAAAAGATTTTGGGAATTTTGTGGTGTTTTTTCTTGAATTTTTTGGGAAACTGTGCTGATTTTATGGGGCGTTTCTGGAATTTGTTCGAGTTTTCAGAAGATTTAGGGATTTTTGTGAGATTTTTGTGGGATGTTCTGGGAATTGGTAGAGATTTTGTGGGACTTTCCTGTGAATTGGTAGGGTTTTGAAATGATTTAGGGAGTTTTGTGGGACTTCTCTGGAATTTTGTGGGTTTTTTTCTGGAATTGTGTGGGATTCTGAGGAGACTTGAAGAATTTTGAGGAATTTGTTTTAGATTTTTGGGAATTTGTGTAGATTCTGTGGGATTTTTCTGGAATTTGGTGGTTTTTTTCAAGGACTTTGTGTGGTTTTGAGGAGACTTGAAGAATTTTGAGGGTTTTTTTTTATATTTTGTGGAAACTTGTGGAGGTTTTGTGTGATTTTTGTGGGATTTTGTGGGATATTGAGGCGATTTAGGGATCTTGAGGGATTTTTCATGTATTTTGTGGGAATTTGTGGAGATTTGGTGGGATATTTTTCTAGAATTTGGTCGTGTTTTGAGAAGATTTAGGGAATTTTGTGGGATTTTTCCTGGAATTTTGTTGGATACTGGGGAGATTTTGTGGAATGTTTGTGGAACTTTGAGGGACTTTTCTGGAATTTGGTGAGATTCTGTAGAGAACTGACGAATTATCAGATATTTTTCATGTATTCTGTGGGAATTTGTGGAGATTTGGTGGGATATTTTTCTGGAATTTGGTCGTGTTTTGTGAAGATTTTGGGAATTTTGTGGGATTTTTCTTGAATTTTGTTGGATATTGAGTAGATTTTGTGGAACTTTGAGGGACTTTTCTGGAATTTGGTGAGATTCTGTAGAGAACTGAAGAATTATCAGGGATTTTTCATGTATTCTGTGGGAATTTGTGGAGATTTGGTGGGATTTTTCTGGAATTTGGTAGAGTTTTGAGAAGATTTAGGGAATTTTGTGGGATTTTTCCTGGAATTTTGTTGGATATTGAGGAGATTTTGTGGGGTGTTTGTGGAACTTTGAGGGACTCTTCTGGAATTTGGTGAGATTCTGTAGAGAACTGACGAATTATCAGGGATTTTTCATGTATTCTGTGGGAATTTGTGGAGATTTGGTGGGATTTTTCTGGCATTTGGTAGAGTTTTGAGAAGATTTAGGGAATTCTGTAAGATTTTTCTGGGATTTTGTTGGGTATTGAGGACATTTTGTGGGATGTTTCTGGAATTTGGTGGGGCTTTTCAAGAATTTTGTGGTATTTTGAAAAGATTTAGGGAATTTTGTGGTGTTTTTTCTTGAATTTTTTGGGAAACTGTGCTGATTTTATGGAGCGTTTCTGGAATTTGGTCGAGTTTTCAGAAGATTTAGGGATTTTTGTGAGATTTTTGTGGGATGTTCTGGAAATTGGTGGAGATTTTGTGGGACATTCCTGTGAATTGGTAGGGTTTTGAAATGATTTAGGGAGTTTTGTGGGACTTCTCTGGAATTTTGTGGGTTTTTTCTGGAATTGTGTGGGATTCTGAGGATACTTGAAAATTTTGAGGAATTTGTTTTAGATTTTGTGGGAATTGTTGGAGATTCTGTGGGATTTTCCTGGAATTTGGTGGGCCTTTTCAAGGACTTTGTGTGGTTTTGAGGAGACTTGAAGAATTTTGAGGATTTTTTCTTAGATTTTGTACAAACCTGTGGAGGTTTTGTGTGATTTTTGTGGGATTTTGTGGGATATTGAGGCGATTTAGGGATCTTGAGTGATTTTTCATGTATTTTGTGGGAATTTGTGGAGATTTGGTGGGATATTTTTCTAGAATTTGGTCGTGTTTTGTGAAGATTTAGGGAATTTTGTGGGATTTTTCCTGGAATTTTGTTGGATACTGGGGAGATTTTGTGGGATGCTTGTGGAACTTGGAGGGACTTTTCTGGAATTTTGTGAGATTCTGTAGAGAACTGACGAATTATCAGGGATTTTTCATGTATTCTGTGGGAATTTGTGGAGATTCGGTGGGATATTTTTCTAGAATTTGGTCGTGTTTTGAGAAGATTTAGGGAATTTGGTGGGATTTTTCCTGGAATTTTATTGGATACTGGGGAGATTTTGTGGGATGTTTGTGGAACTTTGAGGGACTCTTCTGGAATTTTGTGAGATTCTGTAGAGAACTGATGAATTATCAGGGATTTTTCATGTATTCTGTGGGAATTTGTGGAGATTTGGTGGGATTTTTCTGGAATTTGGTAGAGTTTTGAGAAGATTTAGGGAATTTTGTGGGGTTTTTCCTGGAATTTTGTTGGATACTGGGGAGATTTTGTGGGATGCTTGTGGAACTTTGAGGGACTCTTCTGGAATTTTGTGAGATTCTGTAGAGAACTGAAGATTTATCAGGGATTTTTCATGTATTCTGTGGGAATTTGTGGAGATTTGGTGGGATTTTTGTGGATTTTGGCCGTCTTTTGAGAAGATTTTGGGAATTTTGTGGGATTTTTCCTGGAATTTTGTTGGATACTGGGGAGATTTTGTGGGATGTTTGTGGAACTTTGAGGGACTCTTCTGGAATTTGGTGAGATTCTGTAGAGAACTGAAGAATTATCAGGGATTTTTCATGTATTCTGTGGGTATTTGTGGAGATTTGGTGTGATATTTTTCTAGAATTTGGTCATGTTTTGAGAAGATTTAGGGAATTTTGTGTGATTTTTCTGGGATTTTGTTGGGTATTTAGGACATTTTGTGGGATGTTTCTGGAATTTGGTGGGGCTTTTCAAGAATTTTGTGGTATTTTGAAAAGATTTAGGGAATTTTGTGGTGTTTTTTCTTGAATTTTGAGGGAAACTGTGCTGATTTTATGGAGCATTTCTGGAATTTGGTCGAGTTTTCAGAAGAATTAGGGATTTTTGTGAGATTTTTGTGGGATGTTCTGGGAATTGGTGGAGATTTTGTGGGACATTTCTGTGAATTGGTAGGGTTTTGAAATGATTTAGGGAGTTTTGTGGGACTTCTCTGGAATTTTGTGGGTTTTTTCTGGAATTGTGTGGGATTCTGAAAAGACTTGAAGAATTTTGAGGAATTTGTTTTAGATTTTGTGGGAATTTGTGGAGATTCTGTGGGATTTTCCTGGAATTTGGTGGGCCTTTTCAAGGACTTTGTGTGGTTTTGAGGAGACTTGAAAAATTTTCAGGAATTTTTTTTATATTTTGTGGAAACTTGTGGAGGTTTTGTGTGATTTTTGTGGGATTTTGTGGGATATTGAGGCGATTTAGGGATCTTGAGTGATTTTTCATGTATTTTGTGGGAATTTGTGGAGATTTGGTGGGATATTTTTCTAGAATTTGGTCGTGTTTTGAGAAGATTTAGGGAATTTGGTGGGATTTTTCCTGGAATTTTATTGGATACTGGGGAGATTTTGTGGGATGTTTGTGGAACTTTGAGGGACTCTTCTGGAATTTGGTGAGATTCTGTAGAGAACTGACGAATTATCAGGGATTTTTCATGTATTCTGTGGGAATTTGTGGAGATTTGGTGGGATTTTTGTGGATTTTGGCCGTGTTTTGAGAAGATTTAGGGAATTTTGTGTGATTTTTCTGTGATTTTGTTGGATACTGTGCTGATTTTATGGGGCGTTTCTGGAATTTCGTCAAGTTTTCAGAAGATTTAGGGAATTTTGTGTGATTTTTCTGGGATTTTGTTGGGTATTGAGGACATTTTGTGGGATGTTTCTGGAATTTGGTGGGGCTTTTCAAGAATTTTGTGGTATTTTGAAAAGATTTTGGGAATTTTTTTGGTGTTTTTTCTTGAATTTTGAGGGAAACTGTGCTGATTTTATGGGGCGTTTCTGGAATTTGGTCGAGTTTTCAGAAGATTTAGGGATTTTTGTGAGATTTTTGTGGGATGTTCTGGGAATTGGTGGAGATTTTTTGGGACATTCCTGTGAATTGGTAGGGTTTTGAAATGATTTAGGGAGTTTTGTGGGACTTCTCTGGAATTTTGTGGGTTTTTTCTGGAATTGTGTGGGATTCTGAGGAGACTTGAAGAATTTTGAGGAATTTGTTTTAGATTTTGTGGGAATTTGTGTAGATTCTGTGGGATTTTTCTGGAATTTGGTGGTTTTTTTCAAGGACTTTGTGTGGTTTTGAGGAGACTTGAAGAATTTTGAGGATTTTTTTTTTATATTTTGTGGAAACTTGTGGAGGTTTTGTGTGATTTTTGTGGGATTTTGTGGGATATTGAGGCGATTTAGGGATCTTGAGGGATTTTTCATGTATTTTGTGGGAATTTGTGGAGATTTGGTGGGATATTTTTCTAGAATTTGGTCGTGTTTTGTGAAGATTTTGGGAATTTTGTGGGATTTTTCTTGAATTTTGTTGGATATTGAGTAGATTTTGTGGAACTTTGAGGGACTTTTCTGGAATTTGGTGAGATTCTGTAGAGAACTGAAGAATTATCAGGGATTTTTCATGTATTCTGTGGGAATTTGTGGAGATTTGGTGGGATTTTTCTGGAATTTGGTAGAGTTTTGAGAAGATTTAGGGAATTTTGTGGGATTTTTCCTGGAATTTTGTTGGATATTGAGGAGATTTTTTGGGGTGTTTGTGGAACTTTGAGGGACTCTTCTGGAATTTGGTGAGATTCTGTAGAGAACTGACGAATTATCAGGGATTTTTCATGTATTCTGTGGGAATTTGTGGAGATTTGGTGGGATTTTTCTGGCATTTGGTAGAGTTTTGAGAAGATTTAGGGAATTCTGTAAGATTTTTCTGGGATTTTGTTGGGTATTGAGGACATTTTGTGGGATGTTTCTGGAATTTGGTGGGGCTTTTCAAGAATTTTGTGGTATTTTGAAAAGATTTAGGGAATTTTGTGGTGTTTTTTCTTGAATTTTTTGGGAAACTGTGCTGATTTTATGGAGCGTTTCTGGAATTTGGTCGAGTTTTCAGAAGATTTAGGGATTTTTGTGAGATTTTTGTGGGATGTTCTGGAAATTGGTGGAGATTTTGTGGGACATTCCTGTGAATTGGTAGGGTTTTGAAATGATTTAGGGAGTTTTGTGGGACTTCTCTGGAATTTTGTGGGTTTTTTCTGGAATTGTGTGGGATTCTGAGGATACTTGAAAATTTTGAGGAATTTGTTTTAGATTTTGTGGGAATTGTTGGAGATTCTGTGGGATTTTCCTGGAATTTGGTGGGCCTTTTCAAGGACTTTGTGTGGTTTTGAGGAGACTTGAAGAATTTTGAGGATTTTTTCTTAGATTTTGTACAAACCTGTGGAGGTTTTGTGTGATTTTTGTGGGATTTTGTGGGATATTGAGGCGATTTAGGGATCTTGAGGGATTTTTCATGTATTTTGTGGGAATTTGTGGAGATTTGGTGGGATATTTTTCTAGAATTTGGTCGTGTTTTGTGAAGATTTAGGGAATTTTGTGGGATTTTTCCTGGAATTTTGTTGGATACTGGGGAGATTTTGTGGGATGCTTGTGGAACTTGGAGGGACTTTTCTGGAATTTTGTGAGATTCTGTAGAGAACTGACGAATTATCAGGGATTTTTCATGTATTCTGTGGGAATTTGTGGAGATTCGGTGGGATATTTTTCTAGAATTTGGTCGTGTTTTGAGAAGATTTAGGGAATTTGGTGGGATTTTTCCTGGAATTTTATTGGATACTGGGGAGATTTTGTGGGATGTTTGTGGAACTTTGAGGGACTCTTCTGGAATTTGGTGAGATTCTGTAGAGAACTGACGAATTATCAGGGATTTTTCATGTATTCTGTGGGAATTTGTGGAGATTTGGTGTGATATTTTTCTAGAATTTGGTCATGTTTTGACAAGGTTTAGGGAATTCTGTAAGATTTTTCTGGAATTTGGTGGGCCTTTTTGAAGGACTTTGTGTGGTTTTGAGGAGACTTGAAGAATTTTGAGGAATTTGTTTTAGATTTTGTGGGAATTTGTGTAGATTCTGTGGGATTTTTCTGGAATTTGGTGGGCCTTTTCAAGGACTTTGTGTGGTTTTGAGGAGACTTGAAGAATTTTGAGGATTTTTTTTTATATTTTGTGGAAACTTGTGGAGGTTTTGTGTGATTTTTGTGGGATTTTGTGGGATATTGAGGCGATTTAGGGATCTTGAGTGATTTTTCATGTATTTTGTGGGAATTTGTGGAGATTTGGTGGGATATTTTTCTAGAATTTGGTCGTGTTTTGAGAAGATTTAGGGAATTTGGTGGGATTTTTCCTGGAATTTTATTGGATACTGGGGAGATTTTGTGGGATGTTTGTGGAACTTTGAGGGACTCTTCTGGAATTTGGTGAGATTCTGTAGAGAACTGACGAATTATCAGGGATTTTTCATGTATTCTGTGGGAATTTGTGGAGATTTGGTGGGATTTTTGTGGATTTTGGCCGTGTTTTGAGAAGATTTAGGGAATTTTGTGTGATTTTTCTGTGATTTTGTTGGATACTGTGCTGATTTTATGGGGCGTTTCTGGAATTTCGTCAAGTTTTCAGAAGATTTAGGGAATTTTGTGTGATTTTTCTGGGATTTTGTTGGGTATTGAGGACATTTTGTGGGATGTTTCTGGAATTTGGTGGGGCTTTTCAAGAATTTTGTGGTATTTTGAAAAGATTTTGGGAATTTTTTTGGTGTTTTTTCTTGAATTTTGAGGGAAACTGTGCTGATTTTATGGGGCGTTTCTGGAATTTGGTCGAGTTTTCAGAAGATTTAGGGATTTTTGTGAGATTTTTGTGGGATGTTCTGGGAATTGGTGGAGATTTTTTGGGACATTCCTGTGAATTGGTAGGGTTTTGAAATGATTTAGGGAGTTTTGTGGGACTTCTCTGGAATTTTGTGGGTTTTTTCTGGAATTGTGTGGGATTCTGAGGAGACTTGAAGAATTTTGAGGAATTTGTTTTAGATTTTGTGGGAATTTGTGTAGATTCTGTGGGATTTTTCTGGAATTTGGTGGTTTTTTTCAAGGACTTTGTGTGGTTTTGAGGAGACTTGAAGAATTTTGAGGATTTTTTTTTTATATTTTGTGGAAACTTGTGGAGGTTTTGTGTGATTTTTGTGGGATTTTGTGGGATATTGAGGCGATTTAGGGATCTTGAGGGATTTTTCATGTATTTTGTGGGAATTTGTGGAGATTTGGTGGGATATTTTTCTAGAATTTGGTCGTGTTTTGTGAAGATTTTGGGAATTTTGTGGGATTTTTCTTGAATTTTGTTGGATATTGAGTAGATTTTGTGGAACTTTGAGGGACTTTTCTGGAATTTGGTGAGATTCTGTAGAGAACTGAAGAATTATCAGGGATTTTTCATGTATTCTGTGGGAATTTGTGGAGATTTGGTGGGATTTTTCTGGAATTTGGTAGAGTTTTGAGAAGATTTAGGGAATTTTGTGGGATTTTTCCTGGAATTTTGTTGGATATTGAGGAGATTTTGTGGGGTGTTTGTGGAACTTTGAGGGACTCTTCTGGAATTTGGTGAGATTCTGTAGAGAACTGACGAATTATCAGGGATTTTTCATGTATTCTGTGGGAATTTGTGGAGATTTGGTGGGATTTTTCTGGCATTTGGTAGAGTTTTGAGAAGATTTAGGGAATTCTGTAAGATTTTTCTGGGATTTTGTTGGGTATTGAGGACATTTTGTGGGATGTTTCTGGAATTTGGTGGGGCTTTTCAAGAATTTTGTGGTATTTTGAAAAGATTTAGGGAATTTTGTGGTGTTTTTTCTTGAATTTTTTGGGAAACTGTGCTGATTTTATGGAGCGTTTCTGGAATTTGGTCGAGTTTTCAGAAGATTTAGGGATTTTTGTGAGATTTTTGTGGGATGTTCTGGAAATTGGTGGAGATTTTGTGGGACATTCCTGTGAATTGGTAGGGTTTTGAAATGATTTAGGGAGTTTTGTGGGACTTCTCTGGAATTTTGTGGGTTTTTTCTGGAATTGTGTGGGATTCTGAGGATACTTGAAAATTTTGAGGAATTTGTTTTAGATTTTGTGGGAATTGTTGGAGATTCTGTGGGATTTTCCTGGAATTTGGTGGGCCTTTTCAAGGACTTTGTGTGGTTTTGAGGAGACTTGAAGAATTTTGAGGATTTTTTCTTAGATTTTGTACAAACCTGTGGAGGTTTTGTGTGATTTTTGTGGGATTTTGTGGGATATTGAGGCGATTTAGGGATCTTGAGGGATTTTTCATGTATTTTGTGGGAATTTGTGGAGATTTGGTGGGATATTTTTCTAGAATTTGGTCGTGTTTTGTGAAGATTTAGGGAATTTTGTGGGATTTTTCCTGGAATTTTGTTGGATACTGGGGAGATTTTGTGGGATGCTTGTGGAACTTGGAGGGACTTTTCTGGAATTTTGTGAGATTCTGTAGAGAACTGACGAATTATCAGGGATTTTTCATGTATTCTGTGGGAATTTGTGGAGATTCGGTGGGATATTTTTCTAGAATTTGGTCGTGTTTTGAGAAGATTTAGGGAATTTGGTGGGATTTTTCCTGGAATTTTATTGGATACTGGGGAGATTTTGTGGGATGTTTGTGGAACTTTGAGGGACTCTTCTGGAATTTGGTGAGATTCTGTAGAGAACTGACGAATTATCAGGGATTTTTCATGTATTCTGTGGGAATTTGTGGAGATTTGGTGTGATATTTTTCTAGAATTTGGTCATGTTTTGACAAGGTTTAGGGAATTCTGTAAGATTTTTCTGGAATTTGGTGGGCCTTTTTGAAGGACTTTGTGTGGTTTTGAGGAGACTTGAAGAATTTTGAGGAATTTGTTTTAGATTTTGTGGGAATTTGTGTAGATTCTGTGGGATTTTTCTGGAATTTGGTGGGCCTTTTCAAGGACTTTGTGTGGTTTTGAGGAGACTTGAAGAATTTTGAGGATTTTTTTTTATATTTTGTGGAAACTTGTGGAGGTTTTGTGTGATTTTTGTGGGATTTTGTGGGATATTGTGGCGATTTAGGGATCTTGAGGGATTTTTCATGTATTTTGTGGGAATTTGTGGAGATTTGGTGGGATATTTTTCTGGAATTTGGTCGTGTTTTGTGAAGATTTAGGGAATTTTGTGGGATTTTTCTTGAATTTTGTTGGATATTGAGTAGATTTTGTGGAACTTTGAGGGACTTTTCTGGAATTTGGTGAGATTCTGTAGAGAACTGAAGAATTATCAGGGATTTTTCATGTATTCTGTGGGAATTTGTGGAGATTTGGTGGGATTTTTCTGGAATTTGGTAGAGTTTTGAGAAGATTTAGGGAATTTTGTGGATTTTTCCTGGAATTTTGTTGGATATTGAGGAGATTTTGTGGGGTGTTTGTGGAACTTTGAGGGACTTTTCTGGAATTTGGTGAGATTTTGTAGAGAACTGAAGAATTATCAGGGATTTTTCATGTATTCTGTGGGAATTTGTGGAGATTTGGTGTGATATTTTTCTAGAATTTGGTCATGTTTTGAGAAGATTTAGGCAATTCTGTAAGATTTTTCTGGAATTTGGTGGGCCTTCTTGAAGGACTTTGTGTGGTTTTGAGGAGACTTGAAGAATTTTGAGGAATTTGTTTTAGATTTTGTGGGAATTTGTGTAGATTCTGTGGGATTTTCCTGGAATTTGGTGGGCCTTTTCAAGGACTTTGTGTGGTTTTGAGGAGACTTGAAGAATTTTGAGGATTTATTTTTATATTTTGTGGAAACTTGTGGAGGTTTTGTGTGATTTTTGTGGGATTTTGTGGGATATTGAGGCGATTTAGGGATCTTGAGGGATTTTTCATGTATTTTGTGGGAATTTGTGGAGATTTGGTGGGATATTTTTCTAGAATTTGGTCGTGTTTTGTGAAGATTTAGGGAATTTTGTGGGATTTTTCCTGGAATTTTATTGGATACTGGGGAGATTTTGTGGGATGTTTGTGGAACTTTGAGGGACTCTTCTGGAATTTGGTGAGATTCTGTAGAGAACTGAAGAATTATCAGGGATTTTTCATGTATTCTGTGGGAATTTGTGGAGATTTGGTGGGATTTTTCTGGAATTTGGTAGAGTTTTGAGAAGATTTAGGGAATTTTGTGGGATTTTTCCTGGAATTTTGTTGGATACTGGGGAGATTTTGTGGGATGCTTGTGGAACTTTGAGGGACTCTTCTGGAATTTTGTGAGATTCTGTAGAGAACTGAAGATTTATCAGGGATTTTTCATGTATTCTGTGGGAATTTGTGGAGATTTGGTGTGATTTTTGTGGATTTTGGCCGTCTTTTGAGAAGATTTAGGGAATTTTGTGGGATTTTTCCTGGAATTTTGTTGGATACTGGGGAGATTTTGTGGGATGTTTGTGGAACTTTGAGGGACTCTTCTGGAATTTGGTGAGATTCTGTAGAGAACTGAAGAATTATCAGGGATTTTTCATGTATTCTGTGGGTATTTGTGGAGATTTGGTGTGATATTTTTCTAGAATTTGGTCATGTTTTGAGAAGATTTAGGGAATTTTGTGTGATTTTTCTGGGATTTTGTTGGGTATTTAGGACATTTTGTGGGATGTTTCTGGAATTTGGTGGGGCTTTTCAAGAATTTTGTGGTATTTTGAAAAGATTTAGGGAATTTTGTGGTGTTTTTTCTTGAATTTTGAGGGAAACTGTGCTGATTTTATGGAGCATTTCTGGAATTTGGTCGAGTTTTCAGAAGAATTAGGGATTTTTGTGAGATTTTTGTGGGATGTTCTGGGAATTGGTGGAGATTTTGTGGGACATTCCTGTGAATTGGTAGGGTTTTGAAATGATTTAGGGAGTTTTGTGGGACTTCTCTGGAATTTTGTGGGTTTTTTCTGGAATTGTGTGGGATTCTGAAAAGACTTGAAGAATTTTGAGGAATTTGTTTTAGATTTTGTGGGAATTTGTGGAGATTCTGTGGGATTTTCCTGGAATTTGGTGGGCCTTTTCAAGGACTTTGTGTGGTTTTGAGGAGACTTGAAAAATTTTCAGGAATTTTTTTTATATTTTGTGGAAACTTGTGGAGGTTTTGTGTGATTTTTGTGGGATTTTGTGGGATATTGAGGCGATTTAGGGATCTTGAGTGATTTTTCATGTATTTTGTGGGAATTTGTGGAGATTTGGTGGGATATTTTTCTAGAATTTGGTCGTGTTTTGAGAAGATTTAGGGAATTTTGTGGGATTTTTCCTGGAATTTTATTGGATACTGGGGAGATTTTGTGGGATGTTTGTGGAACTTTGAGGGACTCTTCTGGAATTTGGTGAGATTCTGTAGAGAACTGACGAATTATCAGGGATTTTTCATGTATTCTGTGGGAATTTGTGGAGATTTGGTGGGATTTTTGTGGATTTTGGCCGTGTTTTGAGAAGATTTAGGGAATTTTGTGTGATTTTTCTGGGATTTTGTTGGATACTGTGCTGATTTTATGGGGCGTTTCTGGAATTTGGTCAAGTTTTCAGAAGATTTAGGGAATTTTGTGGGATTTTTCTGGGATTTTGTTGGGTATTGAGGACATTTTGTGGGATGTTTCTGGAATTTGGTGGGGCTTTTCAAGAATTTTGTGGTATTTTGAAAAGATTTTGGGAATTTTGTGGTGTTTTTTCTTGAATTTTTTGGGAAACTGTGCTGATTTTATGGGGCGTTTCTGGAATTTGTTCGAGTTTTCAGAAGATTTAGGGATTTTTGTGAGATTTTTGTGGGATGTTCTGGGAATTGGTAGAGATTTTGTGGGACTTTCCTGTGAATTGGTAGGGTTTTGAAATGATTTAGGGAGTTTTGTGGGACTTCTCTGGAATTTTGTGGGTTTTTTTCTGGAATTGTGTGGGATTCTGAGGAGACTTGAAGAATTTTGAGGAATTTGTTTTAGATTTTTGGGAATTTGTGTAGATTCTGTGGGATTTTTCTGGAATTTGGTGGTTTTTTTCAAGGACTTTGTGTGGTTTTGAGGAGACTTGAAGAATTTTGAGGGTTTTTTTTTATATTTTGTGGAAACTTGTGGAGGTTTTGTGTGATTTTTGTGGGATTTTGTGGGATATTGAGGCGATTTAGGGATCTTGAGGGATTTTTCATGTATTTTGTGGGAATTTGTGGAGATTTGGTGGGATATTTTTCTAGAATTTGGTCGTGTTTTGAGAAGATTTAGGGAATTTTGTGGGATTTTTCCTGGAATTTTGTTGGATACTGGGGAGATTTTGTGGAATGTTTGTGGAACTTTGAGGGACTTTTCTGGAATTTGGTGAGATTCTGTAGAGAACTGACGAATTATCAGATATTTTTCATGTATTCTGTGGGAATTTGTGGAGATTTGGTGGGATATTTTTCTGGAATTTGGTCGTGTTTTGTGAAGATTTTGGGAATTTTGTGGGATTTTTCTTGAATTTTGTTGGATATTGAGTAGATTTTGTGGAACTTTGAGGGACTTTTCTGGAATTTGGTGAGATTCTGTAGAGAACTGAAGAATTATCAGGGATTTTTCATGTATTCTGTGGGAATTTGTGGAGATTTGGTGGGATTTTTCTGGAATTTGGTAGAGTTTTGAGAAGATTTAGGGAATTTTGTGGGATTTTTCCTGGAATTTTGTTGGATATTGAGGAGATTTTGTGGGGTGTTTGTGGAACTTGGAGGGACTCTTCTGGAATTTGGTGAGATTCTGTAGAGAACTGACGAATTATCAGGGATTTTTCATGTATTCTGTGGGAATTTGTGGAGATTTGGTGGGATTTTTCTGGCATTTGGTAGAGTTTTGAGAAGATTTAGGGAATTCTGTAAGATTTTTCTGGGATTTTGTTGGGTATTGAGGACATTTTGTGGGATGTTTCTGGAATTTGGTGGGGCTTTTCAAGAATTTTGTGGTATTTTGAAAAGATTTAGGGAATTTTGTGGTGTTTTTTCTTGAATTTTTTGGGAAACTGTGCTGATTTTATGGAGCGTTTCTGGAATTTGGTCGAGTTTTCAGAAGATTTAGGGATTTTTGTGAGATTTTTGTGGGATGTTCTGGAAATTGGTGGAGATTTTGTGGGACATTCCTGTGAATTGGTAGGGTTTTGAAATGATTTAGGGAGTTTTGTGGGACTTCTCTGGAATTTTGTGGGTTTTTTCTGGAATTGTGTGGGATTCTGAGGATACTTGAAAATTTTGAGGAATTTGTTTTAGATTTTGTGGGAATTGTTGGAGATTCTGTGGGATTTTCCTGGAATTTGGTGGGCCTTTTCAAGGACTTTGTGTGGTTTTGAGGAGACTTGAAGAATTTTGAGGATTTTTTCTTAGATTTTGTACAAACCTGTGGAGGTTTTGTGTGATTTTTGTGGGATTTTGTGGGATATTGAGGCGATTTAGGGATCTTGAGTGATTTTTCATGTATTTTGTGGGAATTTGTGGAGATTTGGTGGGATATTTTTCTAGAATTTGGTCGTGTTTTGTGAAGATTTAGGGAATTTTGTGGGATTTTTCCTGGAATTTTGTTGGATACTGGGGAGATTTTGTGGGATGCTTGTGGAACTTGGAGGGACTTTTCTGGAATTTTGTGAGATTCTGTAGAGAACTGACGAATTATCAGGGATTTTTCATGTATTCTGTGGGAATTTGTGGAGATTCGGTGGGATATTTTTCTAGAATTTGGTCGTGTTTTGAGAAGATTTAGGGAATTTGGTGGGATTTTTCCTGGAATTTTATTGGATACTGGGGAGATTTTGTGGGATGTTTGTGGAACTTTGAGGGACTCTTCTGGAATTTTGTGAGATTCTGTAGAGAACTGACGAATTATCAGGGATTTTTCATGTATTCTGTGGGAATTTGTGGAGATTTGGTGTGATATTTTTCTAGAATTTGGTCATGCTTTGACAAGGTTTAGGGAATTCTGTAAGATTTTTCTGGAATTTGGTGGGCCTTTTTGAAGGACTTTGTGTGGTTTTGAGGAGACTTGAAGAATTTTGAGGAATTTGTTTTAGATTTTGTGGGAATTTGTGTAGATTCTGTGGGATTTTTCTGGAATTTGGTGGGCCTTTTCAAGGACTTTGTGTGGTTTTGAGGAGACTTGAAGAATTTTGAGGATTTTTTTTTATATTTTGTGGAAACTTGTGGAGGTTTTGTGTGATTTTTGTGGGATTTTGTGGGATATTGAGGCGATTTAGGGATCTTGAGGGATTTTTCATGTATTTTGTGGGAATTTGTGGAGATTTGGTGGGATATTTTTCTAGAATTTGGTCGTGTTTTGAGAAGATTTGGGGAATTTTGTGGGATTTTTCCTGGAATTTTGTTGGATACTGGGGAGATTTTGTGGGATGTTTGTGGAACTTTGAGGGACTTTTCTGGAATTTGGTGAGATTCTGTAGAGAACTGACGAATTATCAGATATTTTTCATGTATTCTGTGGGAATTTGTGGAGATTTGGTGGGATTTTTCTGGAA
The DNA here is from genome assembly GCF_971803275.1 of Cyanistes caeruleus. Taxonomy (NCBI): domain Eukaryota; kingdom Metazoa; phylum Chordata; class Aves; order Passeriformes; family Paridae; genus Cyanistes; species Cyanistes caeruleus. Next base: position 87,453,022 of record NC_141702.1, on the reverse strand, counting down.
TTTGGTAGAGTTTTGAGAAGATTTAGGGAATTTTGTGGATTTTTCCTGGAATTTTGTTGGATATTGAGGAGATTTTGTGGGGTGTTTGTGGAACTTTGAGGGACTTTTCTGGAATTTGGTGAGATTCTGTAGAGAACTGACGAATTATCAGGGATTTTTCATGTATTCTGTGGGAATTTGTGGAGATTTGGTGGGATTTTTCTGGCATTTGGTAGAGTTTTGAGAAGATTTAGGGAATTCTGTAAGATTTTTCTGGGATTTTGTTGGGTATTGAGGACATTTTGTGGGATGTTTCTGGAATTTGGTGGGGCTTTTCAAGAATTTTGTGGTATTTTGAAAAGATTTAGGGAATTTTGTGGTGTTTTTTCTTGAATTTTTTGGGAAACTGTGCTGATTTTATGGAGCGTTTCTGGAATTTGGTCGAGTTTTCAGAAGATTTAGGGATTTTTGTGAGATTTTTGTGGGATGTTCTGGAAATTGGTGGAGATTTTGTGGGACATTCCTGTGAATTGGTAGGGTTTTGAAATGATTTAGGGAGTTTTGTGGGACTTCTCTGGAATTTTGTGGGTTTTTTCTGGAATTGTGTGGGATTCTGAGGATACTTGAAAATTTTGAGGAATTTGTTTTAGATTTTGTGGGAATTGTTGGAGATTCTGTGGGATTTTCCTGGAATTTGGTGGGCCTTTTCAAGGACTTTGTGTGGTTTTGAGGAGACTTGAAGAATTTTGAGGATTTTTTCTTAGATTTTGTACAAACCTGTGGAGGTTTTGTGTGATTTTTGTGGGATTTTGTGGGATATTGAGGCGATTTAGGGATCTTGAGGGATTTTTCATGTATTTTGTGGGAATTTGTGGAGATTTGGTGGGATATTTTTCTAGAATTTGGTCGTGTTTTGTGAAGATTTAGGGAATTTTGTGGGATTTTTCCTGGAATTTTGTTGGATACTGGGGAGATTTTGTGGGATGCTTGTGGAACTTGGAGGGACTTTTCTGGAATTTGGTGAGATTCTGTAGAGAACTGACGAATTATCAGGGATTTTTCATGTATTCTGTGGGAATTTGTGGAGATTTGGTGGGATATTTTTCTAGAATTTGGTCGTGTTTTGAGAAGATTTAGGGAATTTGGTGGGATTTTTCCTGGAATTTTATTGGATACTGGGGAGATTTTGTGGGATGTTTGTGGAACTTTGAGGGACTCTTCTGGAATTTGGTGAGATTCTGTAGAGAACTGACGAATTATCAGGGATTTTTCATGTATTCTGTGGGAATTTGTGGAGATTTGGTGTGATATTTTTCTAGAATTTGGTCATGTTTTGACAAGGTTTAGGGAATTCTGTAAGATTTTTCTGGAATTTGGTGGGCCTTTTTGAAGGACTTTGTGTGGTTTTGAGGAGACTTGAAGAATTTTGAGGAATTTGTTTTAGATTTTGTGGGAATTTGTGTAGATTCTGTGGGATTTTTCTGGAATTTGGTGGGCCTTTTCAAGGACTTTGTGTGGTTTTGAGGAGACTTGAAGAATTTTGAGGATTTTTTTTTATATTTTGTGGAAACTTGTGGAGGTTTTGTGTGATTTTTGTGGGATTTTGTGGGATATTGTGGCGATTTAGGGATCTTGAGGGATTTTTCATGTATTTTGTGGGAATTTGTGGAGATTTGGTGGGATATTTTTCTAGAATTTGGTCGTGTTTTGTGAAGATTTAGGGAATTTTGTGGGATTTTTCTTGAATTTTGTTGGATATTGAGTAGATTTTGTGGAACTTTGAGGGACTTTTCTGGAATATGGTGAGATTCTGTAGAGAACTGAAGAATTATCAGGGATTTTTCATGTATTCTGTGGGAATTTGTGGAGATTTGGTGGGATTTTTCTGGAATTTGGTAGAGTTTTGAGAAGATTTAGGGAATTTTGTGGATTTTTCCTGGAATTTTGTTGGATATTGAGGAGATTTTGTGGGGTGTTTGTGGAACTTTGAGGGACTTTTCTGGAATTTGGTGAGATTTTGTAGAGAACTGAAGAATTATCAGGGATTTTTCATGTATTCTGTGGGAATTTGTGGAGATTTGGTGTGATATTTTTCTAGAATTTGGTCATGTTTTGAGAAGATTTAGGCAATTCTGTAAGATTTTTCTGGAATTTGGTGGGCCTTCTTGAAGGACTTTGTGTGGTTTTGAGGAGACTTGAAGAATTTTGAGGAATTTGTTTTAGATTTTGTGGGAATTTGTGTAGATTCTGTGGGATTTTCCTGGAATTTGGTGGGCCTTTTCAAGGACTTTGTGTGGTTTTGAGGAGACTTGAAGAATTTTGAGGATTTATTTTTATATTTTGTGGAAACTTGTGGAGGTTTTGTGTGATTTTTGTGGGATTTTGTGGGATATTGAGGCGATTTAGGGATCTTGAGGGATTTTTCATGTATTTTGTGGGAATTTGTGGAGATTTGGTGGGATATTTTTCTAGAATTTGGTCGTGTTTTGTGAAGATTTAGGGAATTTTGTGGGATTTTTCCTGGAATTTTATTGGATACTGGGGAGATTTTGTGGGATGTTTGTGGAACTTTGAGGGACTCTTCTGGAATTTGGTGAGATTCTGTAGAGAACTGAAGAATTATCAGGGATTTTTCATGTATTCTGTGGGTATTTGTGGAGATTTGGTGTGATATTTTTCTAGAATTTGGTCATGTTTTGAGAAGATTTAGGGAATTTTGTGTGATTTTTCTGGGATTTTGTTGGGTATTGAGGACATTTTGTGGGATGTTTCTGGAATTTGGTGGGGCTTTTCAAGAATTTTGTGGTATTTTGAAAAGATTTAGGGAATTTTGTGGTGTTTTTTCTTGAATTTTGAGGGAAACTGTGCTGATTTTATGGAGCATTTCTGGAATTTGGTCGAGTTTTCAGAAGAATTAGGGATTTTTGTGAGATTTTTGTGGGATGTTCTGGGAATTGGTGGAGATTTTGTGGGACATTCCTGTGAATTGGTAGGGTTTTGAAATGATTTAGGGAGTTTTGTGGGACTTCTCTGGAATTTTGTGGGTTTTTTCTGGAATTGTGTGGGATTCTGAAAAGACTTGAAGAATTTTGAGGAATTTGTTTTAGATTTTGTGGGAATTTGTGGAGATTCTGTGGGATTTTCCTGGAATTTGGTGGGCCTTTTCAAGGACTTTGTGTGGTTTTGAGGAGACTTGAAAAATTTTCAGGAATTTTTTTTATATTTTGTGGAAACTTGTGGAGGTTTTGTGTGATTTTTGTGGGATTTTGTGGGATATTGAGGCGATTTAGGGATCTTGAGTGATTTTTCATGTATTTTGTGGGAATTTGTGGAGATTTGGTGGGATATTTTTCTAGAATTTGGTCGTGTTTTGAGAAGATTTAGGGAATTTTGTGGGATTTTTCCTGGAATTTTATTGGATACTGGGGAGATTTTGTGGGATGTTTGTGGAACTTTGAGGGACTCTTCTGGAATTTGGTGAGATTCTGTAGAGAACTGACGAATTATCAGGGATTTTTCATGTATTCTGTGGGAATTTGTGGAGATTTGGTGGGATTTTTGTGGATTTTGGCCGTGTTTTGAGAAGATTTAGGGAATTTTGTGTGATTTTTCTGGGATTTTGTTGGATACTGTGCTGATTTTATGGGGCGTTTCTGGAATTTGGTCAAGTTTTCAGAAGATTTAGGGAATTTTGTGGGATTTTTCTGGGATTTTGTTGGGTATTGAGGACATTTTGTGGGATGTTTCTGGAATTTGGTGGGGCTTTTCAAGAATTTTGTGGTATTTTGAAAAGATTTTGGGAATTTTGTGGTGTTTTTTCTTGAATTTTTTGGGAAACTGTGCTGATTTTATGGGGCGTTTCTGGAATTTGTTCGAGTTTTCAGAAGATTTAGGGATTTTTGTGAGATTTTTGTGGGATGTTCTGGGAATTGGTAGAGATTTTGTGGGACTTTCCTGTGAATTGGTAGGGTTTTGAAATGATTTAGGGAGTTTTGTGGGACTTCTCTGGAATTTTGTGGGTTTTTTTCTGGAATTGTGTGGGATTCTGAGGAGACTTGAAGAATTTTGAGGAATTTGTTTTAGATTTTTGGGAATTTGTGTAGATTCTGTGGGATTTTTCTGGAATTTGGTGGTTTTTTTCAAGGACTTTGTGTGGTTTTGAGGAGACTTGAAGAATTTTGAGGGTTTTTTTTTATATTTTGTGGAAACTTGTGGAGGTTTTGTGTGATTTTTGTGGGATTTTGTGGGATATTGAGGCGATTTAGGGATCTTGAGGGATTTTTCATGTATTTTGTGGGAATTTGTGGAGATTTGGTGGGATATTTTTCTAGAATTTGGTCGTGTTTTGAGAAGATTTAGGGAATTTTGTGGGATTTTTCCTGGAATTTTGTTGGATACTGGGGAGATTTTGTGGAATGTTTGTGGAACTTTGAGGGACTTTTCTGGAATTTGGTGAGATTCTGTAGAGAACTGACGAATTATCAGATATTTTTCATGTATTCTGTGGGAATTTGTGGAGATTTGGTGGGATATTTTTCTGGAATTTGGTCGTGTTTTGTGAAGATTTTGGGAATTTTGTGGGATTTTTCTTGAATTTTGTTGGATATTGAGTAGATTTTGTGGAACTTTGAGGGACTTTTCTGGAATTTGGTGAGATTCTGTAGAGAACTGAAGAATTATCAGGGATTTTTCATGTATTCTGTGGGAATTTGTGGAGATTTGGTGGGATTTTTCTGGAATTTGGTAGAGTTTTGAGAAGATTTAGGGAATTTTGTGGGATTTTTCCTGGAATTTTGTTGGATATTGAGGAGATTTTGTGGGGTGTTTGTGGAACTTTGAGGGACTCTTCTGGAATTTGGTGAGATTCTGTAGAGAACTGACGAATTATCAGGGATTTTTCATGTATTCTGTGGGAATTTGTGGAGATTTGGTGGGATTTTTCTGGCATTTGGTAGAGTTTTGAGAAGATTTAGGGAATTCTGTAAGATTTTTCTGGGATTTTGTTGGGTATTGAGGACATTTTGTGGGATGTTTCTGGAATTTGGTGGGGCTTTTCAAGAATTTTGTGGTATTTTGAAAAGATTTAGGGAATTTTGTGGTGTTTTTTCTTGAATTTTTTGGGAAACTGTGCTGATTTTATGGAGCGTTTCTGGAATTTGGTCGAGTTTTCAGAAGATTTAGGGATTTTTGTGAGATTTTTGTGGGATGTTCTGGAAATTGGTGGAGATTTTGTGGGACATTCCTGTGAATTGGTAGGGTTTTGAAATGATTTAGGGAGTTTTGTGGGACTTCTCTGGAATTTTGTGGGTTTTTTCTGGAATTGTGTGGGATTCTGAGGATACTTGAAAATTTTGAGGAATTTGTTTTAGATTTTGTGGGAATTGTTGGAGATTCTGTGGGATTTTCCTGGAATTTGGTGGGCCTTTTCAAGGACTTTGTGTGGTTTTGAGGAGACTTGAAGAATTTTGAGGATTTTTTCTTAGATTTTGTACAAACCTGTGGAGGTTTTGTGTGATTTTTGTGGGATTTTGTGGGATATTGAGGCGATTTAGGGATCTTGAGTGATTTTTCATGTATTTTGTGGGAATTTGTGGAGATTTGGTGGGATATTTTTCTAGAATTTGGTCGTGTTTTGTGAAGATTTAGGGAATTTTGTGGGATTTTTCCTGGAATTTTGTTGGATACTGGGGAGATTTTGTGGGATGCTTGTGGAACTTGGAGGGACTTTTCTGGAATTTTGTGAGATTCTGTAGAGAACTGACGAATTATCAGGGATTTTTCATGTATTCTGTGGGAATTTGTGGAGATTCGGTGGGATATTTTTCTAGAATTTGGTCGTGTTTTGAGAAGATTTAGGGAATTTGGTGGGATTTTTCCTGGAATTTTATTGGATACTGGGGAGATTTTGTGGGATGTTTGTGGAACTTTGAGGGACTCTTCTGGAATTTTGTGAGATTCTGTAGAGAACTGACGAATTATCAGGGATTTTTCATGTATTCTGTGGGAATTTGTGGAGATTTGGTGTGATATTTTTCTAGAATTTGGTCATGCTTTGACAAGGTTTAGGGAATTCTGTAAGATTTTTCTGGAATTTGGTGGGCCTTTTTGAAGGACTTTGTGTGGTTTTGAGGAGACTTGAAGAATTTTGAGGAATTTGTTTTAGATTTTGTGGGAATTTGTGTAGATTCTGTGGGATTTTTCTGGAATTTGGTGGGCCTTTTCAAGGACTTTGTGTGGTTTTGAGGAGACTTGAAGAATTTTGAGGATTTTTTTTTATATTTTGTGGAAACTTGTGGAGGTTTTGTGTGATTTTTGTGGGATTTTGTGGGATATTGAGGCGATTTAGGGATCTTGAGGGATTTTTCATGTATTTTGTGGGAATTTGTGGAGATTTGGTGGGATATTTTTCTAGAATTTGGTCGTGTTTTGTGAAGATTTAGGGAATTTTGTGGGATTTTTCTTGAATTTTGTTGGATATTGAGTAGATTTTGTGGAACTTTGAGGGACTTTTCTGGAATATGGTGAGATTCTGTAGAGAACTGAAGAATTATCAGGGATTTTTCATGTATTCTGTGGGAATTTGTGGAGATTTGGTGGGATTTTTCTGGAATTTGGTAGAGTTTTGAGAAGATTTAGGGAATTTTGTGGGATTTTTCCTGGAATTTTGTTGGATACTGGGGAGATTTTGTGGGATGTTTGTGGAACTTTGAGGGACTTTTCTGGAATTTGGTGAGATTCTGTAGAGAACTGACGAATTATCAGATATTTTTCATGTATTCTGTGGGAATTTGTGGAGATTTGGTGGGATTTTTCTGGAATTTGGTAGAGTTTTGAGAAGATTTAGGGAATTTTGTGGATTTTTCCTGGAATTTTGTTGGATATTGAGGAGATTTTGTGGGGTGTTTGTGGAACTTTGAGGGACTTTTCTGGAATTTGGTGAGATTTTGTAGAGAACTGAAGAATTATCAGGGATTTTTCATGTATTCTGTGGGAATTTGTGGAGATTTGGTGTGATATTTTTCTAGAATTTGGTCATGTTTTGAGAAGATTTAGGGAATTCTGTAAGATTTTTCTGGAATTTGGTGGGCCTTCTTGAAGGACTTTGTGTGGTTTTGAGGAGACTTGAAGAATTTTGAGGAATTTGTTTTAGATTTTGTGGGAATTTGTGTAGATTCTGTGGGATTTTCCTGGAATTTGGTGGGCCTTTTCAAGGACTTTGTGTGGTTTTGAGGAGACTTGAAGAATTTTGAGGATTTATTTTTATATTTTGTGGAAACTTGTGGAGGTTTTGTGTGATTTTTGTGGGATTTTGTGGGATATTGAGGCGATTTAGGGATCTTGAGGGATTTTTCATGTATTTTGTGGGAATTTGTGGAGATTTGGTGGGATATTTTTCTAGAATTTGGTCGTGTTTTGAGAAGATTTAGGGAATTTTGTGGGATTTTTCCTGGAATTTTATTGGATACTGGGGAGATTTTGTGGGATGTTTGTGGAACTTTGAGGGACTCGTCTGGAATTTGGTGAGATTCTGTAGAGAACTGATGAATTATCAGGGATTTTTCATGTATTCTGTGGGAATTTGTGGAGATTTGGTGGGATTTTTCTGGAATTTGGTAGAGTTTTGAGAAGATTTAGGGAATTTTGTGGGGTTTTTCCTGGAATTTTGTTGGATACTGGGGAGATTTTGTGGGATGCTTGTGGAACTTTGAGGGACTCTTCTGGAATTTTGTGAGATTCTGTAGAGAACTGAAGATTTATCAGGGATTTTTCATGTATTCTGTGGGAATTTGTGGAGATTTGGTGGGATTTTTGTGGATTTTGGCCGTCTTTTGAGAAGATTTAGGGAATTTTGTGGGATTTTTCCTGGAATTTTGTTGGATACTGGGGAGATTTTGTGGGATGTTTGTGGAACTTTGAGGGACTCTTCTGGAATTTGGTGAGATTCTGTAGAGAACTGAAGAATTATCAGGGATTTTTCATGTATTCTGTGGGTATTTGTGGAGATTTGGTGTGATATTTTTCTAGAATTTGGTCATGTTTTGAGAAGATTTAGGGAATTTTGTGTGATTTTTCTGGGATTTTGTTGGGTATTTAGGACATTTTGTGGGATGTTTCTGGAATTTGGTGGGGCTTTTCAAGAATTTTGTGGTATTTTGAAAAGATTTAGGGAATTTTGTGGTGTTTTTTCTTGAATTTTGAGGGAAACTGTGCTGATTTTATGGAGCATTTCTGGAATTTGGTCGAGTTTTCAGAAGAATTAGGGATTTTTGTGAGATTTTTGTGGGATGTTCTGGGAATTGGTGGAGATTTTGTGGGACATTCCTGTGAATTGGTAGGGTTTTGAAATGATTTAGGGAGTTTTGTGGGACTTCTCTGGAATTTTGTGGGTTTTTTCTGGAATTGTGTGGGATTCTGAGGAGACTTGAAGAATTTTGAGGAATTTGTTTTAGATTTTGTGGGAATTTGTGGAGATTCTGTGGGATTTTCCTGGAATTTGGTGGGCCTTTTCAAGGACTTTGTGTGGTTTTGAGGAGACTTGAAAAATTTTCAGGAATTTTTTTTATATTTTGTGGAAACTTGTGGAGGTTTTGTGTGATTTTTGTGGGATTTTGTGGGATATTGAGGCGATTTAGGGATCTTGAGTGATTTTTCATGTATTTTGTGGGAATTTGTGGAGATTTGGTGGGATATTTTTCTAGAATTTGGTCGTGTTTTGAGAAGATTTAGGGAATTTGGTGGGATTTTTCCTGGAATTTTGTTGGATACTGGGGAGATTTTGTGGGATGTTTGTGGAACTTTGAGGGACTCTTCTGGAATTTGGTGAGATTCTGTAGAGAACTGACGAATTATCAGGGATTTTTCATGTATTCTGTGGGAATTTGTGGAGATTTGGTGGGATTTTTGTGGATTTTGGCCGTGTTTTGAGAAGATTTAGGGAATTTTGTGTGATTTTTCTGGGATTTTGTTGGATACTGTGCTGATTTTATGGGGCGTTTCTGGAATTTGGTCAAGTTTTCAGAAGATTTAGGAAATTTTGTGGGATTTTTCTGGGATTTTGTTGGGTATTGAGGACATTTTGTGGGATGTTTCTGGAATTTGGTGGGGCTTTTCAAGAATTTTGTGGTATTTTGAAAAGATTTTGGGAATTTTGTGGTGTTTTTTCTTGAATTTTTTGGGAAACTGTGCTGATTTTATGGGGCGTTTCTGGAATTTGTTCGAGTTTTCAGAAGATTTAGGGATTTTTGTGAGATTTTTGTGGGATGTTCTGGGAATTGGTGGAGATTTTGTGGGACTTTCCTGTGAATTGGTAGGGTTTTGAAATGATTTAGGGAGTTTTGTGGGACTTCTCTGGAATTTTGTGGGTTTTTTTCTGGAATTGTGTGGGATTCTGAGGAGACTTGAAGAATTTTGAGGAATTTGTTTTAGATTTTTGGGAATTTGTGTAGATTCTGTGGGATTTTTCTGGAATTTGGTGGTTTTTTTCAAGGACTTTGTGTGGTTTTGAGGAGACTTGAAGAATTTTGAGGTTTTTTTTTTATATTTTGTGGAAACTTGTGGAGGTTTTGTGTGATTTTTGTGGGATTTTGTGGGATATTGAGGCGATTTAGGGATCTTGAGGGATTTTTCATGTATTTTGTGGGAATTTGTGGAGATTTGGTGGGATATTTTTCTAGAATTTGGTCGTGTTTTGAGAAGATTTAGGGAATTTTGTGGGATTTTTCCTGGAATTTTGTTGGATACTGGGGAGATTTTGTGGGATGTTTGTGGAACTTTGAGGGACTTTTCTGGAATTTGGTGAGATTCTGTAGAGAACTGACGAATTATCAGATATTTTTCATGTATTCTGTGGGAATTTGTGGAGATTTGGTGTGATTTTTGTGGATTTTGCCGTGTTTTAAGAAGATTTAGGGAATTTTGTGGGATTTTTCCTGGAATTTTGTTGGATTCTGGGGAGATTTTGTGGGATGTTTGTGGAACTTTGAGGGACTTTTCTGGAATTTGGTGAGATTTTGTAGAGAACTGAAGAATTATCAGGGATTTTTCATGTATTCTGTGGGAATTTGTGGAGATTCGGTGGGATATTTTTCTAGAATTTGGTCATGTTTTGACAAGGTTTAGGGAATTCTGTAAGATTTTTCTGGAATTTGGTGGGCCTTTTTGAAGGACTTTGTGTGGTTTTGAGAAGACTTGAAGAATTTTGAGGAATTTGTTTTAGATTTTGTGGGAATTTGTGGAGATTCTGTGGGATTTTTCTGGAATTTTGTGGGCCTTTTTGAAGGACTTTGTGTGGTTTTGAGGAGACTTGAAGAATTTTGAGAATTTTTTTTTATATTTTGTGGAAACGTGTGGAGGTTTTGTGTGATTTTTGTGGGATTTTGTGGGATATTGAGGCGATTTAGGGATCTTGAGGGATTTTTCATGTATTTTGTGGGAATTTGTGGAGATTTGGTGGGATATTTTTCTAGAATTTGGTCGTGTTTTGAGAAGATTTAGGGAATTTGGTGGGATTTTTCCTGGAATTTTATTGGATACTGGGGAGATTTTGTGGGATGTTTGTGGAACTTTGAGGGACTCTTCTGGAATTTGGTGAGATTCTGTAGAGAACTGACGAATTATCAGGGATTTTTCATGTATTCTGTGGGAATTTGTGGAGATTTGGTGGGATTTTTGTGGATTTTGGCCGTGTTTTGAGAAGATTTAGGGAATTTTGTGTGATTTTTCGGGGATTTTGTTGGATACTGTGCTGATTTTATGGGGCGTTTCTGGAATTTGGTCAAGTTTTCAGAAGATTTAGGGAATTTTGTGGGATTTTTCTGGGATTTTGTTGGGTATTGAGGACATTTTGTGGGATGTTTCTGGAATTTGGTGGGGCTTTTCAAGAATTTTGTGGTATTTTGAAAAGATTTTGGGAATTTTGTGGTGTTTTTTCTTGAATTTTTTGGGAAACTGTGCTGATTTTATGGGGCGTTTCTGGAATTTGTTCGAGTTTTCAGAAGATTTAGGGATTTTTGTGAGATTTTTGTGGGATGTTCTGGGAATTGGTAGAGATTTTGTGGGACTTTCCTGTGAATTGGTAGGGTTTTGAAATGATTTAGGGAGTTTTGTGGGACTTCTCTGGAATTTTGTGGGTTTTTTTCTGGAATTGTGTGGGATTCTGAGGAGACTTGAAGAATTTTGAGGAATTTGTTTTAGATTTTTGGGAATTTGTGTAGATTCTGTGGGATTTTTCTGGAATTTGGTGGTTTTTTTCAAGGACTTTGTGTGGTTTTGAGGAGACTTGAAGAATTTTGAGGTTTTTTTTTTATATTTTGTGGAAACTTGTGGAGGTTTTGTGTGATTTTTGTGGGATTTTGTGGGATATTGAGGCGATTTAGGGATCTTGAGGGATTTTTCATGTATTTTGTGGGAATTTGTGGAGATTTGGTGGGATATTTTTCTAGAATTTGGTCGTGTTTTGAGAAGATTTAGGGAATTTTGTGGGATTTTTCCTGGAATTTTGTTGGATACTGGGGAGATTTTGTGGAATGTTTGTGGAACTTTGAGGGACTTTTCTGGAATTTGGTGAGATTCTGTAGAGAACTGACGAATTATCAGATATTTTTCATGTATTCTGTGGGAATTTGTGGAGATTTGGTGTGATTTTTGTGGATTTTGCCGTGTTTTGAGAAGATTTAGGGAATTTTGTGGGATTTTTCCTGGAATTTTGTTGGATTCTGGGGAGATTTTGTGGGATGTTTGTGGAACTTTGAGGGACTTTTCTGGAATTTGGTGAGATTTTGTAGAGAACTGAAGAATTATCAGGGATTTTTCATGTATTCTGTGGGAATTTGTGGAGATTCGGTGGGATATTTTTCTAGAATTTGGTCATGTTTTGACAAGGTTTAGGGAATTCTGTAAGATTTTTCTGGAATTTGGTGGGCCTTTTTGAAGGACTTTGTGTGGTTTTGAGAAGACTTGAAGAATTTTGAGGAATTTGTTTTAGATTTTGTGGGAATTTGTGGAGATTCTGTGGGGTTTTTCTGGAATTTTGTGGGCCTTTTTGAAGGACTTTGTGTGGTTTTGAGGAGACTTGAAAAATTTTCAGGAATTTTTTTTATATTTTGTGGAAACTTGTGGAGGTTTTGTGTGATTTTTGTGGGATTTTGTGGGATATTGAGGCGATTTAGGGATCTTGAGTGATTTTTCATGTATTTTGTGGGAATTTGTGGAGATTTGGTGGGATATTTTTCTAGAATTTGGTCGTGTTTTGAGAAGATTTAGGGAATTTGGTGGGATTTTTCCTGGAATTTTATTGGATACTGGGGAGATTTTGTGGGATGTTTGTGGAACTTTGAGGGACTCTTCTGGAATTTGGTGAGATTCTGTAGAGAACTGAAGAATTATCAGGGATTTTTCATGTATTCTGTGGGAATTTGTGGAGATTTGGTGGGATTTTTGTGGATTTTGGCCGTGTTTTGAGAAGATTTAGGGAATTTTGTGTGATTTTTCTGTGATTTTGTTGGATACTGTGCTGATTTTATGGGGCGTTTCTGGAATTTCGTCAAGTTTTCAGAAGATTTAGGGAATTTTGTGGGATTTTTCTGGGATTTTGTTGGGTATTGAGGACATTTTGTGGGATGTTTCTGGAATTTGGTGGGGCTTTTCAAGAATTTTGTGGTATTTTGAAAAGATTTTGGGAATTTTTTTGGTGTTTTTTCTTGAATTTTGTGGGAAACTGTGCTGATTTTATGGGGCGTTTCTGGAATTTGGTCGAGTTTTCAGAAGATTTAGGGATTTTTGTGAGATTTTTGTGGGATGTTCTGGGAATTGGTGGAGATTTTTTGGGACATTCCTGTGAATTGGTAGGGTTTTGAAATGATTTAGGGAGTTTTGTGGGACTTCTCTGGAATTTTGTGGGTTTTTTCTGGAATTGTGTGGGATTCTGAGGAGACTTGAAGAATTTTGAGGAATTTGTTTTAGATTTTGTGGGAATTTGTGTAGATTCTGTGGGATTTTTCTGGAATTTGGTGGTTTTTTTCAAGGACTTTGTGTGGTTTTGAGGAGACTTGAAGAATTTTGAGGATTTTTTTTTTATATTTTGTGGAAACTTGTGGAGGTTTTGTGTGATTTTTGTGGGATTTTGTGGGATATTGAGGCGATTTAGGGATCTTGAGGGATTTTTCATGTATTTTGTGGGAATTTGTGGAGATTTGGTGGGATATTTTTCTAGAATTTGGTCGTGTTTTGTGAAGATTTTGGGAATTTTGTGGGATTTTTCTTGAATTTTGTTGGATATTGAGTAGATTTTGTGGAACTTTGAGGGACTTTTCTGGAATTTGGTGAGATTCTGTAGAGAACTGAAGAATTATCAGGGATTTTTCATGTATTCTGTGGGAATTTGTGGAGATTTGGTGGGATTTTTCTGGAATTTGGTAGAGTTTTGAGAAGATTTAGGGAATTTTGTGGGATTTTTCCTGGAATTTTGTTGGATATTGAGGAGATTTTGTGGGGTGTTTGTGGAACTTGGAGGGACTCTTCTGGAATTTGGTGAGATTCTGTAGAGAACTGACGAATTATCAGGGATTTTTCATGTATTCTGTGGGAATTTGTGGAGATTTGGTGGGATTTTTCTGGCATTTGGTAGAGTTTTGAGAAGATTTAGGGAATTCTGTAAGATTTTTCTGGGATTTTGTTGGGTATTGAGGACATTTTGTGGGATGTTTCTGGAATTTGGTGGGGCTTTTCAAGAATTTTGTGGTATTTTGAAAAGATTTAGGGAATTTTGTGGTGTTTTTTCTTGAATTTTTTGGGAAACTGTGCTGATTTTATGGAGCGTTTCTGGAATTTGGTCGAGTTTTCAGAAGATTTAGGGATTTTTGTGAGATTTTTGTGGGATGTTCTGGAAATTGGTGGAGATTTTGTGGGACATTCCTGTGAATTGGTAGGGTTTTGAAATGATTTAGGGAGTTTTGTGGGACTTCTCTGGAATTTTGTGGGTTTTTTCTGGAATTGTGTGGGATTCTGAGGATACTTGAAAATTTTGAGGAATTTGTTTTAGATTTTGTGGGAATTGTTGGAGATTCTGTGGGATTTTCCTGGAATTTGGTGGGCCTTTTCAAGGACTTTGTGTGGTTTTGAGGAGACTTGAAGAATTTTGAGGATTTTTTCTTAGATTTTGTACAAACCTGTGGAGGTTTTGTGTGATTTTTGTGGGATTTTGTGGGATATTGAGGCGATTTAGGGATCTTGAGTGATTTTTCATGTATTTTGTGGGAATTTGTGGAGATTTGGTGGGATATTTTTCTAGAATTTGGTCGTGTTTTGTGAAGATTTAGGGAATTTTGTGGGATTTTTCCTGGAATTTTGTTGGATACTGGGGAGATTTTGTGGGATGCTTGTGGAACTTGGAGGGACTTTTCTGGAATTTTGTGAGATTCTGTAGAGAACTGACGAATTATCAGGGATTTTTCATGTATTCTGTGGGAATTTGTGGAGATTCGGTGGGATATTTTTCTAGAATTTGGTCGTGTTTTGAGAAGATTTAGGGAATTTGGTGGGATTTTTCCTGGAATTTTATTGGATACTGGGGAGATTTTGTGGGATGTTTGTGGAACTTTGAGGGACTCTTCTGGAATTTGGTGAGATTCTGTAGAGAACTGACGAATTATCAGGGATTTTTCATGTATTCTGTGGGAATTTGTGGAGATTCGGTGGGATATTTTTCTAGAATTTGGTCATGTTTTGACAAGGTTTAGGGAATTCTGTAAGATTTTTCTGGAATTTGGTGGGCCTTTTTGAAGGACTTTGTGTGGTTTTGAGGAGACTTGAAGAATTTTGAGGAATTTGTTTTAGATTTTGTGGGAATTTGTGTAGATTCTGTGGGATTTTTCTGGAATTTGGTGGGCCTTTTCAAGGACTTTGTGTGGTTTTGAGGAGACTTGAAGAATTTTGAGGATTTTTTTTTATATTTTGTGGAAACTTGTGGAGGTTTTGTGTGATTTTTGTGGGATTTTGTGGGATATTGAGGCGATTTAGGGATCTTGAGGGATTTTTCATGTATTTTGTGGGAATTTGTGGAGATTTGGTGGGATATTTTTCTAGAATTTGGTCGTGTTTTGTGAAGATTTAGGGAATTTTGTGGGATTTTTCTTGAATTTTGTTGGATATTGAGTAGATTTTGTGGAACTTTGAGGGACTTTTCTGGAATATGGTGAGATTCTGTAGAGAACTGAAGAATTATCAGGGATTTTTCATGTATTCTGTGGGAATTTGTGGAGATTTGGTGGGATTTTTCTGGAATTTGGTAGAGTTTTGAGAAGATTTAGGGAATTTTGTGGGATTTTTCCTGGAATTTTGTTGGATATTGAGGAGATTTTGTGGGGTGTTTGTGGAACTTTGAGGGACTTTTCTGGAATTTGGTGAGATTTTGTAGAGAACTGAAGAATTATCAGGGATTTTTCATGTATTCTGTGGGAATTTGTGGAGATTTGGTGTGATATTTTTCTAGAATTTGGTCATGTTTTGAGAAGATTTAGGGAATTCTGTAAGATTTTTCTGGAATTTGGTGGGCCTTCTTGAAGGACTTTGTGTGGTTTTGAGGAGACTTGAAGAATTTTGAGGAATTTGTTTTAGATTTTGTGGGAATTTGTGTAGATTCTGTGGGATTTTCCTGGAATTTGGTGGGCCTTTTCAAGGACTTTGTGTGGTTTTGAGGAGACTTGAAGAATTTTGAGGATTTATTTTTATATTTTGTGGAAACTTGTGGAGGTTTTGTGTGATTCTTGTGGGATTTTGTGGGATATTGAGGCGATTTAGGGATCTTGAGGGATTTTTCATGTATTTTGTGGGAATTTGTGGAGATTTGGTGGGATATTTTTCTAGAATTTGGTCGTGTTTTGTGAAGATTTAGGGAATTTTGTGGGATTTTTCCTGGAATTTTATTGGATACTGGGGAGATTTTGTGGGATGTTTGTGGAACTTTGAGGGACTCTTCTGGAATTTTGTGAGATTCTGTAGAGAACTGATGAATTATCAGGGATTTTTCATGTATTCTGTGGGAATTTGTGGAGATTTGGTGGGATTTTTCTGGAATTTGGTAGAGTTTTGAGAAGATTTAGGGAATTTTGTGGGGTTTTTCCTGGAATTTTGTTGGATACTGGGGAGATTTTGTGGGATGCTTGTGGAACTTTGAGGGACTCTTCTGGAATTTTGTGAGATTCTGTAGAGAACTGAAGATTTATCAGGGATTTTTCATGTATTCTGTGGGAATTTGTGGAGATTTGGTGGGATTTTTGTGGATTTTGGCCGTCTTTTGAGAAGATTTAGGGAATTTTGTGGGATTTTTCCTGGAATTTTGTTGGATACTGGGGAGATTTTGTGGGATGTTTGTGGAACTTTGAGGGACTCTTCTGGAATTTGGTGAGATTCTGTAGAGAACTGAAGAATTATCAGGGATTTTTCATGTATTCTGTGGGTATTTGTGGAGATTTGGTGTGATATTTTTCTAGAATTTGGTCATGTTTTGAGAAGATTTAGGGAATTTTGTGTGATTTTTCTGGGATTTTGTTGGGTATTTAGGACATTTTGTGGGATGTTTCTGGAATTTGGTGGGGCTTTTCAAGAATTTTGTGGTATTTTGAAAAGATTTAGGGAATTTTGTGGTGTTTTTTCTTGAATTTTGAGGGAAACTGTGCTGATTTTATGGAGCATTTCTGGAATTTGGTCGAGTTTTCAGAAGAATTAGGGATTTTTGTGAGATTTTTGTGGGATGTTCTGGGAATTGGTGGAGATTTTGTGGGACATTCCTGTGAATTGGTAGGGTTTTGAAATGATTTAGGGAGTTTTGTGGGACTTCTCTGGAATTTTGTGGGTTTTTTCTGGAATTGTGTGGGATTCTGAAAAGACTTGAAGAATTTTGAGGAATTTGTTTTAGATTTTGTGGGAATTTGTGGAGATTCTGTGGGATTTTCCTGGAATTTGGTGGGCCTTTTCAAGGACTTTGTGTGGTTTTGAGGAGACTTGAAAAATTTTCAGGAATTTTTTTTATATTTTGTGGAAACTTGTGGAGGTTTTGTGTGATTTTTGTGGGATTTTGTGGGATATTGAGGCGATTTAGGGATCTTGAGTGATTTTTCATGTATTTTGTGGGAATTTGTGGAGATTTGGTGGGATATTTTTCTAGAATTTGGTCGTGTTTTGAGAAGATTTAGGGGAATTTTGTGGGATTTTTCCTGGAATTTTATTGGATACTGGGGAGATTTTGTGGGATGTTTGTGGAACTTTGAGGGACTCTTCTGGAATTTGGTGAGATTCTGTAGAGAACTGACGAATTATCAGGGATTTTTCATGTATTCTGTGGGAATTTGTGGAGATTTGGTGGGATTTTTGTGGATTTTGGCCGTGTTTTGAGAAGATTTAGGGAATTTTGTGTGATTTTTCGGGGATTTTGTTGGATACTGTGCTGATTTTATGGGGCGTTTCTGGAATTTGGTCAAGTTTTCAGAAGACTTAGGGAATTTTGTGGGATTTTTCTGGGATTTTGTTGGGTATTGAGGACATTTTGTGGGATGTTTCTGGAATTTGGTGGGGCTTTTCAAGAATTTTGTGGTATTTTGAAAAGATTTTGGGAATTTTGTGGTGTTTTTTCTTGAATTTTTTGGGAAACTGTGCTGATTTTATGGGGCGTTTCTGGAATTTGTTCGAGTTTTCAGAAGATTTAGGGATTTTTGTGAGATTTTTGTGGGATGTTCTGGGAATTGGTAGAGATTTTGTGGGACTTTCCTGTGAATTGGTAGGGTTTTGAAATGATTTAGGGAGTTTTGTGGGACTTCTCTGGAATTTTGTGGGTTTTTTTCTGGAATTGTGTGGGATTCTGAGGAGACTTGAAGAATTTTGAGGAATTTGTTTTAGATTTTTGGGAATTTGTGTAGATTCTGTGGGATTTTTCTGGAATTTGGTGGTTTTTTTCAAGGACTTTGTGTGGTTTTGAGGAGACTTGAAGAATTTTGAGGTTTTTTTTTTATATTTTGTGGAAACTTGTGGAGGTTTTGTGTGATTTTTGTGGGATTTTGTGGGATATTGAGGCGATTTAGGGATCTTGAGGGATTTTTCATGTATTTTGTGGGAATTTGTGGAGATTTGGTGGGATATTTTTCTAGAATTTGGTCGTGTTTTGAGAAGATTTAGGGAATTTTGTGGGATTTTTCCTGGAATTTTGTTGGATACTGGGGAGATTTTGTGGAATGTTTGTGGAACTTTGAGGGACTTTTCTGGAATTTGGTGAGATTCTGTAGAGAACTGACGAATTATCAGATATTTTTCATGTATTCTGTGGGAATTTGTGGAGATTTGGTGTGATTTTTGTGGATTTTGCCGTGTTTTGAGAAGATTTAGGGAATTTTGTGGGATTTTTCCTGGAATTTTGTTGGATTCTGGGGAGATTTTGTGGGATGTTTGTGGAACTTTGAGGGACTTTTCTGGAATTTGGTGAGATTCTGTAGAGAACTGAAGAATTATCAGGGATTTTTCATGTATTCTGTGGGAATTTGTGGAGATTCGGTGGGATATTTTTCTAGAATTTGGTCATGTTTTGACAAGGTTTAGGGAATTCTGTAAGATTTTTCTGGAATTTGGTGGGCCTTTTTGAAGGACTTTGTGTGGTTTTGAGAAGACTTGAAGAATTTTGAGGAATTTGTTTTAGATTTTGTGGGAATTTGTGGAGATTCTGTGGGATTTTTCTGGAATTTGGTGGGCCTTTTTGAAGGACTTTGTGTGGTTTTGAGGAGACTTGAAGAATTTTGAGAATTTTTTTTTATATTTTGTGGAAACGTGTGGAGGTTTTGTGTGATTTTTGTGGGATTTTGTGGGATATTGAGGTGATTTAGGGATCTTGAGTGATTTTTCATGTATTTTGTGGGAATTTGTGGAGATTTGGTGGGATATTTTTCTAGAATTTGGTCGTGTTTTGAGAAGATTTAGGGAATTTGGTGGGATTTTTCCTGGAATTTTATTGGATACTGGGGAGATTTTGTGGGATGTTTGTGGAACTTTGAGGGACTCTTCTGGAATTTGGTGAGATTCTGTAGAGAACTGACGAATTATCAGGGATTTTTCATGTATTCTGTGGGAATTTGTGGAGATTTGGTGGGATTTTTGTGGATTTTGGCCGTGTTTTGAGAAGATTTAGGGAATTTTGTGTGATTTTTCTGGGATTTTGTTGGATACTGTGCTGATTTTATGGGGCGTTTCTGGAATTTCGTCAAGTTTTCAGAAGATTTAGGGAATTTTGTGTGATTTTTCTGGGATTTTGTTGGGTATTGAGGACATTTTGTGGGATGTTTCTGGAATTTGGTGGGGCTTTTCAAGAATTTTGTGGTATTTTGAAAAGATTTAGGGAATTTTGTGGTGTTTTTTCTTGAATTTTTTGGGAAACTGTGCTGATTTTATGGAGCGTTTCTGGAATTTGGTCGAGTTTTCAGAAGATTTAGGGATTTTTGTGAGATTTTTGTGGGATGTTCTGGAAATTGGTGGAGATTTTGTGGGACATTCCTGTGAATTGGTAGGGTTTTGAAATTATTTAGGGAGTTTTGTGGGACTTCTCTGGAATTTTGTGGGTTTTTTCTGGAATTGTGTGGGATTCTGAGGATACTTGAAAATTTTGAGGAATTTGTTTTAGATTTTGTGGGAATTGTTGGAGATTCTGTGGGATTTTCCTGGAATTTGGTGGGCCTTTTCAAGGACTTTGTGTGGTTTTGAGGAGACTTGAAGAATTTTGAGGATTTTTTCTTAGATTTTGTACAAACCTGTGGAGGTTTTGTGTGATTTTTGTGGGATTTTGTGGGATATTGAGGCGATTTAGGGATCTTGAGGGATTTTTCATGTATTTTGTGGGAATTTGTGGAGATTTGGTGGGATATTTTTCTAGAATTTGGTCGTGTTTTGTGAAGATTTAGGGAATTTTGTGGGATTTTTCCTGGAATTTTGTTGGATACTGGGGAGATTTTGTGGGATGCTTGTGGAACTTGGAGGGACTTTTCTGGAATTTTGTGAGATTCTGTAGAGAACTGACGAATTATCAGGGATTTTTCATGTATTCTGTGGGAATTTGTGGAGATTCGGTGGGATATTTTTCTAGAATTTGGTCGTGTTTTGAGAAGATTTAGGGAATTTGGTGGGATTTTTCCTGGAATTTTATTGGATACTGGGGAGATTTTGTGGGATGTTTGTGGAACTTTGAGGGACTCTTCTGGAATTTTGTGAGATTCTGTAGAGAACTGACGAATTATCAGGGATTTTTCATGTATTCTGTGGGAATTTGTGGAGTTTTGGTGTGATATTTTTCTAGAATTTGGTCATGTTTTGACAAGGTTTAGGGAATTCTGTAAGATTTTTCTGGAATTTGGTGGGCCTTTTTGAAGGACTTTGTGTGGTTTTGAGGAGACTTGAAGAATTTTGAGGAATTTGTTTTAGATTTTGTGGGAATTTGTGTAGATTCTGTGGGATTTTTCTGGAATTTGGTGGGCCTTTTCAAGGACTTTGTGTGGTTTTGAGGAGACTTGAAGAATTTTGAGGATTTTTTTTTATATTTTGTGGAAACTTGTGGAGGTTTTGTGTGATTTTTGTGGGATTTTGTGGGATATTGAGGCGATTTAGGGATCTTGAGGGATTTTTCATGTATTTTGTGGGAATTTGTGGAGATTTGGTGGGATATTTTTCTAGAATTTGGTCGTGTTTTGTGAAGATTTAGGGAATTTTGTGGGATTTTTCTTGAATTTTGTTGGATATTGAGTAGATTTTGTGGAACTTTGAGGGACTTTTCTGGAATATGGTGAGATTCTGTAGAGAACTGAAGAATTATCAGGGATTTTTCATGTATTCTGTGGGAATTTGTGGAGATTTGGTGGGATTTTTCTGGAATTTGGTAGAGTTTTGAGAAGATTTAGGGAATTTTGTGGATTTTTCCTGGAATTTTGTTGGATACTGGGGAGATTTTGTGGGATGTTTGTGGAACTTTGAGGGACTCTTCTGGAATTTGGTGAGATTCTGTAGAGAACTGAAGAATTATCAGGGATTTTTCATGTATTCTGTGGGTATTTGTGGAGATTTGGTGTGATATTTTTCTAGAATTTGGTCATGTTTTGAGAAGATTTAGGGAATTTTGTGTGATTTTTCTGGGATTTTGTTGGGTATTTAGGACATTTTGTGGGATGTTTCTGGAATTTGGTGGGGCTTTTCAAGATTTTTGTGGTATTTTGAAAAGATTTAGGGAATTTTGTGGTGTTTTTTCTTGAATTTTGAGGGAAACTGTGCTGATTTTATGGAGCGTTTCTGGAATTTGGTCGAGTTTTCAGAAGAATTAGGGATTTTTGTGAGATTTTTGTGGGATGTTCTGGGAATTGGTGGAGATTTTGTGGGACATTTCTGTGAATTGGTAGGGTTTTGAAATGATTTAGGGAGTTTTGTGGGACTTCTCTGGAATTTTGTGGGTTTTTTCTGGAATTGTGTGGGATTCTGAAAAGACTTGAAGAATTTTGAGGAATTTGTTTTAGATTTTGTGGGAATTTGTGGAGATTCTGTGGGATTTTCCTGGAATTTGGTGGGCCTTTTCAAGGACTTTGTGTGGTTTTGAAGAGACTTGAAAAATTTTCAGGAATTTTTTTTATATTTTGTGGAAACTTGTGGAGGTTTTGTGTGATTTTTGTGGGATTTTGTGGGATATTGAGGCGATTTAGGGATCTTGAGGGATTTTTCATGTATTTTGTGGGAATTTGTGGAGATTTGGTGGGATATTTTTCTAGAATTTGGTCGTGTTTTGAGAAGATTTAGGGAATTTTGTGGGATTTTTCCTGGAATTTTGTTGGATACTGGGGAGATTTTGTGGGATGTTTGTGGAACTTTGAGGGACTCTTCTGGAATTTGGTGAGATTCTGTAGAGAACTGACGAATTATCAGGGATTTTTCATGTATTCTGTGGGAATTTGTGGAGATTTGGTGGGATTTTTGTGGATTTTGGCCGTGTTTTGAGAAGATTTAGGGAATTTTGTGTGATTTTTCTGGGATTTTGTTGGATACTGTGCTGATTTTATGGGGCGTTTCTGGAATTTGGTCAAGTTTTCAGAAGATTTAGGGAATTTTGTGGGATTTTTCTGGGATTTTGTTGGGTATTGAGGACATTTTGTGGGATGTTTCTGGAATTTGGTGGGGCTTTTCAAGAATTTTGTGGTATTTTGAAAAGATTTTGGGAATTTTGTGGTGTTTTTTCTTGAATTTTTTGGGAAACTGTGCTGATTTTATGGGGCGTTTCTGGAATTTGTTCGAGTTTTCAGAAGATTTAGGGATTTTTGTGAGATTTTTGTGGGATGTTCTGGGAATTGGTGGAGATTTTGTGGGACTTTCCTGTGAATTGGTAGGGTTTTGAAATGATTTAGGGAGTTTTGTGGGACTTCTCTGGAATTTTGTGGGTTTTTTTCTGGAATTGTGTGGGATTCTGAGGAGACTTGAAGAATTTTGAGGAATTTGTTTTAGATTTTTGGGAATTTGTGTAGATTCTGTGGGATTTTTCTGGAATTTGGTGGTTTTTTTCAAGGACTTTGTGTGGTTTTGAGGAGACTTGAAGAATTTTGAGGTTTTTTTTTTATATTTTGTGGAAACTTGTGGAGGTTTTGTGTGATTTTTGTGGGATTTTGTGGGATATTGAGGCGATTTAGGGATCTTGAGGGATTTTTCATGTATTTTGTGGGAATTTGTGGAGATTTGGTGGGATATTTTTCTAGAATTTGGTCGTGTTTTGAGAAGATTTAGGGAATTTTGTGGGATTTTTCCTGGAATTTTGTTGGATACTGGGGAGATTTTGTGGGATGTTTGTGGAACTTTGAGGGACTTTTCTGGAATTTGGTGAGATTCTGTAGAGAACTGAAGAATTATCAGGGATTTTTCATGTATTCTGTGGGAATTTGTGGAGATTTGGTGGGATTTTTCTGGAATTTGGTAGAGTTTTGAGAAGATTTAGGGAATTTTGTGGGATTTTTCCTGGAATTTTGTTGGATATTGAGGAGATTTTGTGGGGTGTTTGTGGAACTTTGAGGGACTCTTCTGGAATTTGGTGAGATTCTGTAGAGAACTGACGAATTATCAGGGATTTTTCATGTATTCTGTGGGAATTTGTGGAGATTTGGTGGGATTTTTCTGGCATTTGGTAGAGTTTTGAGAAGATTTAGGGAATTCTGTAAGATTTTTCTGGGATTTTGTTGGGTATTGAGGACATTTTGTGGGATGTTTCTGGAATTTGGTGGGGCTTTTCAAGAATTTTGTGGTATTTTGAAAAGATTTAGGGAATTTTGTGGTGTTTTTTCTTGAATTTTTTGGGAAACTGTGCTGATTTTATGGAGCGTTTCTGGAATTTGGTCGAGTTTTCAGAAGATTTAGGGATTTTTGTGAGATTTTTGTGGGATGTTCTGGAAATTGGTGGAGATTTTGTGGGACATTCCTGTGAATTGGTAGGGTTTTGAAATGATTTAGGGAGTTTTGTGGGACTTCTCTGGAATTTTGTGGGTTTTTTCTGGAATTGTGTGGGATTCTGAGGATACTTGAAAATTTTGAGGAATTTGTTTTAGATTTTGTGGGAATTGTTGGAGATTCTGTGGGATTTTCCTGGAATTTGGTGGGCCTTTTCAAGGACTTTGTGTGGTTTTGAGGAGACTTGAAGAATTTTGAGGATTTTTTCTTAGATTTTGTACAAACCTGTGGAGGTTTTGTGTGATTTTTGTGGGATTTTGTGGGATATTGAGGCGATTTAGGGATCTTGAGGGATTTTTCATGTATTTTGTGGGAATTTGTGGAGATTTGGTGGGATATTTTTCTAGAATTTGGTCGTGTTTTGTGAAGATTTAGGGAATTTTGTGGGATTTTTCCTGGAATTTTGTTGGATACTGGGGAGATTTTGTGGGATGCTTGTGGAACTTGGAGGGACTTTTCTGGAATTTTGTGAGATTCTGTAGAGAACTGACGAATTATCAGGGATTTTTCATGTATTCTGTGGGAATTTGTGGAGATTCGGTGGGATATTTTTCTAGAATTTGGTCGTGTTTTGAGAAGATTTAGGGAATTTGGTGGGATTTTTCCTGGAATTTTATTGGATACTGGGGAGATTTTGTGGGATGTTTGTGGAACTTTGAGGGACTTTTCTGGAATTTTGTGAGATTCTGTAGAGAACTGACGAATTATCAGGGATTTTTCATGTATTCTGTGGGAATTTGTGGAGATTCGGTGGGATATTTTTCTAGAATTTGGTCATGTTTTGACAAGGTTTAGGGAATTCTGTAAGATTTTTCTGGAATTTGGTGGGCCTTTTTGAAGGACTTTGTGTGGTTTTGAGGAGACTTGAAGAATTTTGAGGAATTTGTTTTAGATTTTGTGGGAATTTGTGTAGATTCTGTGGGATTTTCCTGGAATTTGGTGGGCCTTTTCAAGGACTTTGTGTGGTTTTGAGGAGACTTGAAGAATTTTGAGGATTTATTTTTATATTTTGTGGAAACTTGTGGAGGTTTTGTGTGATTTTTGTGGGATTTTGTGGGATATTGAGGCGATTTAGGGATCTTGAGGGATTTTTCATGTATTTTGTGGGAATTTGTGGAGATTTGGTGGGATATTTTTCTAGAATTTGGTCGTGTTTTGAGAAGATTTAGGGAATTTTGTGGGATTTTTCCTGGAATTTTGTTGGATACTGGGGAGATTTTGTGGGATGTTTGTGGAACTTTGAGGGACTCTTCTGGAATTTTGTGAGATTCTGTAGAGAACTGATGAATTATCAGGGATTTTTCATGTATTCTGTGGGAATTTGTGGAGATTTGGTGATATTTTTCTAGAATTTGGTCATGTTTTGAGAAGATTTAGGGAATTTTGTGTGATTTTTCTGGGATTTTGTTGGATACTGTGCTGATTTTATGGGGCGTTTCTGGAATTTGGTCAAGTTTTCAGAAGATTTAGGGAATTTTGTGGGATTTTTCTGGGATTTTGTTGGGTATTGAGGACATTTTGTGGGATGTTTCTGGAATTTGGTGGGGCTTTTCAAGAATTTTGTGGTATTTTGAAAAGATTTTGGGAATTTTGTGGTGTTTTTTCTTGAATTTTTTGGGAAACTGTGCTGATTTTATGGGGCGTTTCTGGAATTTGTTCGAGTTTTCAGAAGATTTAGGGATTTTTGTGAGATTTTTGTGGGATGTTCTGGGAATTGGTAGAGATTTTGTGGGACTTTCCTGTGAATTGGTAGGGTTTTGAAATGATTTAGGGAGTTTTGTGGGACTTCTCTGGAATTTTGTGGGTTTTTTTCTGGAATTGTGTGGGATTCTGAGGAGACTTGAAGAATTTTGAGGAATTTGTTTTAGATTTTTGGGAATTTGTGTAGATTCTGTGGGATTTTTCTGGAATTTGGTGGTTTTTTTCAAGGACTTTGTGTGGTTTTGAGGAGACTTGAAGAATTTTGAGGTTTTTTTTTTATATTTTGTGGAAACTTGTGGAGGTTTTGTGTGATTTTTGTGGGATTTTGTGGGATATT
The DNA here is from genome assembly GCF_971803275.1 of Cyanistes caeruleus. Lineage (NCBI taxonomy): Eukaryota > Metazoa > Chordata > Aves > Passeriformes > Paridae > Cyanistes > Cyanistes caeruleus. The sequence continues at coordinate 87,427,512 of NC_141702.1, read as the reverse complement.
GAGGCGATTTAGGGATCTTGAGGGATTTTTCATGTATTTTGTGGGAATTTGTGGAGATTTGGTGGGATATTTTTCTAGAATTTGGTCGTGTTTTGAGAAGATTTAGGGAATTTTGTGGGATTTTTCCTGGAATTTTGTTGGATACTGGGGAGATTTTGTGGGATGTTTGTGGAACTTTGAGGGACTTTTCTGGAATTTGGTGAGATTCTGTAGAGAACTGACGAATTATCAGATATTTTTCATGTATTCTGTGGGAATTTGTGGAGATTTGGTGTGATTTTTGTGGATTTTGCCGTGTTTTAAGAAGATTTAGGGAATTTTGTGGGATTTTTCCTGGAATTTTGTTGGATTCTGGGGAGATTTTGTGGGATGTTTGTGGAACTTTGAGGGACTCTTCTGGAATTTGGTGAGATTTTGTAGAGAACTGAAGAATTATCAGGGATTTTTCATGTATTCTGTGGGAATTTGTGGAGATTTGGTGTGATATTTTTCTAGAATTTGGTCATGTTTTGACAAGGTTTAGGGAATTCTGTAAGATTTTTCTGGAATTTGGTGGGCCTTTTTGAAGGACTTTGTGTGGTTTTGAGAAGACTTGAAGAATTTTGAGGAATTTGTTTTAGATTTTGTGGGAATTTGTGGAGATTCTGTGGGATTTTTCTGGAATTTGGTGGGCCTTTTTGAAGGACTTTGTGTGGTTTTGAGGAGACTTGAAGAATTTTGAGAATTTTTTTTTATATTTTGTGGAAACGTGTGGAGGTTTTGTGTGATTTTTGTGGGATTTTGTGGGATATTGAGGCGATTTAGGGATCTTGAGTGATTTTTCATGTATTTTGTGGGAATTTGTGGAGATTTGGTGGGATATTTTTCTAGAATTTGGTCGTGTTTTGAGAAGATTTAGGGAATTTGGTGGGATTTTTCCTGGAATTTTGTTGGATACTGTGCTGATTTTATGGGGCGTTTCTGGAATTTCGTCAAGTTTTCAGAAGATTTAGGGAATTTTGTGTGATTTTTCTGGGATTTTGTTGGGTATTGAGGACATTTTGTGGGATGTTTCTGGAATTTGGTGGGGCTTTTCAAGAATTTTGTGGTATTTTGAAAAGATTTTGGGAATTTTGTGGTGTTTTTTCTTGAATTTTGTGGGAAACAGTGCTGATTTTATGGGGCGTTTCTGGAATTTGGTCGAGTTTTCAGAAGATTTAGGGATTTTTGTGAGATTTTTGTGGGATGTTCTGGGAATTGGTGGAGATTTTGTGGGACATTCCTGTGAATTGGTAGGGTTTTGAAATGATTTAGGGAGTTTTGTGGGACTTCTCTGGAATTTTGTGGGTTTTTTCTGGAATTGTGTGGGATTCTGAGGAGACTTGAAGAATTTTGAGGAATTTGTTTTAGATTTTGTGGGAATTTGTGGAGATTCTGTGGGATTTTACTGGAATTTGGTGGGCCTTTTCAAGGACTTTGTGTGGTTTTGAGGAGACTTGAAGAATTTTGAGGATTTTTTTTTATATTTTGTGGAAACTTGTGGAGGTTTTGTGTGATTTTTGTGGGATTTTGTGGGATATTGAGGCGATTTAGGGATCTTGAGGGATTTTTCATGTATTTTGTGGGAATTTGTGGAGATTTGGTGGGATATTTTTCTAGAATTTGGTCGTGTTTTGGGGCGATTTAGGGAATTTTGTGGGATTTTTCCTGGAATTTTATTGGATACTGGGGAGATTTTCTGGAATGTTTGTGGAACTTTGAGGGACTCTTCTGGAATTTGGTGAGATTCTGTAGAGAACTGACGAATTATCAAGGATTTTTCATGTATTCTGTGGGAATTTGTGGAGATTCGGTGGGATATTTTTCTAGAATTTGGTCATGTTTTAAGAAGATTTAGGGAATTTTGTGGGATTTTTCCTGGAATTTTGTTGGATACTGCGGAGATTTTGTGGGATATTTGTGGAACTTTGAGGGACTTTTCTGGAATTTGGTGAGATTCTGTAGAGAACTGACGAATTATCAGGGATTTTTCATGTATTCTGTGGGAATTTGTGGAGATTTGGTGGGATTTTTCTGGAATTTGGTAGAGTTTTGAGAAGATTTAGGGAATTCTGCAAGATATTTCTGGAATTTGGTAGGCCTTTTTGAAGGATTTTGTGTGGTTTTGAGAAGACTTGAAGAATTTTGAGGAATTTTTCTTAGATTCTGTGGAAACTTGTGGAGGTTTTGTGGGATTTTTGTGGGATTTTGTGGGATATTGAGGCGATTTAGGGATCTTGAGGGATTTTTCATGTATTTTGTGGGAATTTGTGGAGATTTGGTGGGATATTTTTCTAGAATTTGGTCGTGTTTTGAGAAGATTTAGGGAATTTTGTGGGATTTTTCCTGGAATTTTGTTGGATACTGGGGAGATTTTGTGGGATGTTTCTGGAACTTCGAGGGACTTCTCTGGAATTTGGTGGGATTCTGTAGAGAACTGAAGAATTATCAGGGATTTTTCATGTATTCTGTGGGAATTTGTGGAGATTTGGTGGGATATTTTTCTAGAATTTGGTCGTGTTTTGAGAAGATGTAGGGAAGTTTGTGGCATTTTTCCTGGAATTTTGAGGGGCTTTCAAGAACTTTGTGAGAGTTTTCTTGAATTTAGTGGAAATTTGTTGAGATTTTGTGAGATGGTTCTGGAATTTGGTGGGATTTTTGTGGGATTTTGAGGATTTGTCTTGAATTTTGTGGGATTTGGAGGAGACTTGAAGAATTTGGAGGGAATTTTCTTGAATTTTTTGGATACTGGTGGAGATTTTGTGAGATGCTGCAGGAATGTGGTTGGGTTTTGAGAAGATTTAGGGATTTTTGTGGGATATTCGTGGAATTTTCAGCAGCTTTCAAGTTTTTTGTGTGAGTCTTCTTGAATTTTGTGGAAATTTCCAGAGATTTTGTGGGATGTCTGTAGAATTTTGTAATGTTTTGAGAAGATGTAGGGAATTTTGTGGCATTTTTCTGGAATTTTGAGGGGCTTTCAAGAATTTTGTGAGAGTTTTTTTAATTTTTTGGAAATTTGTTGAGATTTTGTGAGATGGTTCTGGAGTTTGGTGGGATATTGAGGAAATTCAGTGAATTTGGAGGGAATTTTCTTGAATTTTGTGGAAATTGTTGGAGATTTTGTGGGATGTTGCAGGAATGTGGTTGGGTTCTGAGAAGATTTAGGGAATTGTGTGGGGCTTGTACAGAATTTGGTGGGATTTCTCTTGAATTTTGTGGGATTTCTATTGAATTTTATGGGATGTTTGTGGGATGTTTGTGAGATGTTTGTAGGATGTTTGTGGTATTTGGAGGAGACTTGAAGAATTTTGCGGGATTTTTCTTGAATTGTTTGGAAAGTGGTGGAGATTTTGTGAGATGTTGCAGGAGTTTGTTTGGGTTCTGAGAAGATGGAAGGAATTTTGTGGGATTTTTGTGGAATTTTGAGGATTTCTCTTGAATTTTGTGGGATTTGGAGGAGACTTGAAGAATTTTGCGGGAATTTTCTTAGATTTTGTGGAAATTTGTTGAGATTTTGTGAGATGGTTCTGGAATTTGGTGGGATATTGAGGAAATTCAGTGAATTTTGAGGGATTTTTCTTGAATTTTGTGGAAATTGTTGGAGATTTTGTGGGATGTTGCAGGAATTTGGTAGGGTTTTCAGAAGGTTTAGGGAATTTTGTGGCATTTTTCTGCAATTTTGTGAGGCTTTTCCAGAATTTTTGGTGATATTGAGGTGATTTGGTGGGATGTTTCTGGAATTTTGTGGGATTTTTCTGGGATTTGTACGAGACTTGAAGAATTTTGCGGGATTTTTCTTGAATTGTTTGGAAATTGGTGGAGATTTTGTGAGATGTTGCAGGAGTTTGTTTGGGTTTTGAGAAGATGTAGGGAATTTTGTGGCATTTTTCTGGAATTTTGAGGGGCTTTCAAGAACTTTGTGAGAGTTTTCTTGAATTTAGTGGAAATTTGTTGAGATTTTGTGAGATGGTTCTGGAATTTGGTGGGATTTTTGTGGGATTTTGAGGATTTCTCTTGAATTTTGTGGGATTTGGAGGAGACTTGAAGAATTTGGAGGGAATTTTCTTGAATTTTTTGGATATTGGTGGAGATTTTGTGAGATGCTGCAGGAATGTGGTTGGGTTTTGAGAAGATTTAGGGATTTTTGTGGGATTTTCGTGGAATTTTCAGCAGCTTTCAAGTTTTTTGTGTGAGTCTTCTTGAATTTTGTGGAAATTTCCAGAGATTTTGTGGGATGTTGCAGGAATGTGGTTGGGTTCTGAGAAGATTTAGGGAATTGTGTGGGGCTTGTACAGGATTTTGTGCGATTTCTTTTGAATTTTGTGGGATTTCTCTTGAATTTTGTGGGATGTTTGTGGGATGTTTGTGGGATGTTTGTGGGATGTTTGTGGTATTTGGAGGAGACTTGAATAATTTTGCGGGATTTTTCTGGAATTGTTTGGAAATTGGTGGAGATTTTGTGAGATGTTGCAGGAGTTTGTTTGGGTTCTGAGAAGATGGAAGGAATTTTGTTGGATTTTTGTGGAATTTTGAGGATTTGTCTTGAATTTTGTGGGATTTGGAGGAGACTTGAAGAATTTTGTGGAATTTTCTTAGATTTTGTGGAAATTTGTTGAGATTTTGTGAGATGGTTCTGGAATTTGGTGGGATATTGAGGAAATTCAGTGAATTTTGAGGGATTTTTCTTGAATTTTTTGGCTATTGTTGGAGATTTTGTGAGATGTTGCAGGAATTTGGTGGGGTTTTGAGAAGATTTATGGAATTTTTTGGCATTTTTCTGCAATTTTGTGAGGCTTTTCCAGAATTTTTGGTGATATTGAGGTGATTTGGGGGGATGTTTCTGGAATTTTGTGGGATTTTTCTGGGATTTGTAGGAGACTTGAAGAATTTTGCGGTATTTTTCTTGAATTGTTTGGAAATTGGTGGAGATTTTGTGAGATGTTGCAGGAGTTTGTTTGGGTTTTGAGAAGATGTAGGGAAGTTTGTGGCATTTTTCTGGAATTTTGAGGGGCTTTCAAGAACTTTGTGAGAGTTTTCTTGAATTTAGTGGAAATTTGTTGAGATTTTGTGAGATGGTTCTGGAATTTGGTGGGATTTTTGTGGGATTTTGAGGATTTGTCTTGAATTTTGTGGGATTTGGAGGAGACTTGAAGAATTTTGAGGAATTTGTTTTAGATTTTTGGGAATTTGTGTAGATTCTGTGGGATTTTTCTGGAATTTGGTGGTTTTTTTCAAGGACTTTGTGTGGTTTTGAGGAGACTTGAAGAATTTTGAGGATTTTTTTTTGTATTTTGTGGAATCTTGTGGAGGTTTTGTGTGATTTTTGTGGGATTTTGTGGGATATTGAGGCGATTTAGGGATCTTGAGGGATTTTTCATGTATTTTGTGGGAATTTGTGGAGATCTGGTGGGATATTTTTCTAGAATTTGGTCGTGTTTTGTGAAGATTTAGGGATGTTTGTGGGATTTTTCTTGAATTTTGTTGGATATTGAGTAGATTTTGTGGAACTTTGAGGGACTTTTCTGGAATTTGGTGAGATTCTGTAGAGAACTGACGAATTATCAGATATTTTTCATGTATTCTGTGGGAATTTGTGGAGATTTGGTGGGATTTTTCTGGAATTTGGTAGAGTTTTGAGAAGATTTAGGGAATTTTGTGGGATTTTTCCTGGAATTTTGTTGGATACTGGGGAGATTTTGTGGGATGTTTCTGGAACTTCGAGGGACTTCTCTGGAATTTGGTGAGATTCTGTAGAGAACTGAAGAATTATCAGGGATTTTTCATGTATTCTGTGGGAATTTGTGGAGATTTGGTGGGATTTTTCTGGAATTTGGTAGAGTTTTGAGAAGATTTAGGGAATTCTGTAAGATTTTTCTGGAATTTGGTGGGCCTTTTCAAGGACTTTGTGTGGTTTTGAGGAGACTTGAAGAATTTTGAGGAATTTTTCTTAGATTTTGTGGAAACTTGTGGAGGTTTTGTGTGATTTTTGTGGGATTTTGTGAGATATTGAGGCGATTTAGGGATCTTGAGGGATTTTTCATGTATTCTGTGGGAATTTGTGGAGATTTGGTGGGATTTTTGTGGATTTTGGCCGTGTTTAGAGAAGATTTAGGGAATTTTGTGGGATGTTTCTGGGATTTTGTTGGGTATTGAGGACATTTTGTGGGATGTTTCTGGAATTTGGTGGGGCTTTTCAAGAATTTTGTGGTATTTTGAAAAGATTTAGGGAATTTTGTGGTGTTTTTTCTTGAATTTTGTGGGAAACTGTGCTGATTTTATGGGGCGTTTCTGGAATTTGGTCGAGTTTTCAGAAGATTTAGGGATTTTTGTGAGATTTTTGTGGTATGTTCTGGGAATTGGTGGAGATTTTGTGGGACATTCCTGTGAATTGGTAGGGTTTTGAAATGATTTAGGGAGTTTTGTGGGACTTCTCTGGAATTTTGTGGGTTTTTTTCTGGAATTGTGTGGGATTCTGAGGAGACTTGAAGAATTTTGAGGAATTTGTTTTAGATTTTTGGGAATTTGTGTAGATTCTGTGGGATTTTTCTGGAATTTGGTGGGCCTTTTCAAGGACTTTGTGTGGTTTTGAGGAGACTTGAAGAATTTTGAGGATTTTTTTTTATATTTTGTGGAAACTTGTGGAGGTTTTGTGTGATTTTTGTGTGATTTTGTGGGATATTGAGGCGATTTAAGGATCTTGAGGGATTTTTCATGTATTTTGTGGGAATTTGTGGAGATTTGGTGGGATATTTTTCTAGAATTTGGTCGTGTTTTGTGAAGATTTAGGGAATTTTGTGGGATTTTTCCTGGAATTTTATTGGATACTGGGGAGATTTTGTGGTTGTTTGTGGAACTTTGAGAGAATTTTCTGGAATTTGGTGAGATTCTGTAGAGAACTGACGAATTATCAGGGATTTTTCATGTATTCTGTGGGAATTTGTGGAGATTTGGTGGGATTTTTCTGGAATTTGGTAGAGTTTTGAGAAGATTTAGGGAATTCTGTAAGATTTTTCTGGAATTTGGTGGGCCTTTTCAACGACTTTGTGTGGTTTTGAGGTGACTTGAAGAATTTTGAGGATTTTTTCTTAGATTTTGTGGAAACTTGTGGAGGTTTTGTGTGATTTTTGTGGGATTTTGTGGGATATTGAGGCGATTTAGGGATCTTGAGGGATTTTTCATGTATTTTGTGGGAATTTGTGGAGATTTGGTGGGATATTTTTCTAGAATTTGGTTGTGTTTTGAGAAGATTTAGGGAATTTTGTGGGATTTTTCCTGGAATTTTGTTGGATACTGGGGAGATTTTGTGGGATGCTTGTGGAACTTGGAGGGACTTTTCTGGAATTTGGTGAGATTCTGTAGAGAACTGACGAATTATCAGGGATTTTTCATGTATTCTGTGGGAATTTGTGGAGATTTGGTGGGATTTTTCTGGAATTTGGTAGAGTTTTGAGAAGATTTAGGGAATTCTGCAAGATATTTCTGGAATTTGGTAGGCCTTTTTGAAGGACTTTTTGTGGTTTTGAGGAGACTTGAAGAATTTTGAGGAATTTTTCTTAGATTCTGTGGAAACTTGTGGAGGTTTTGTGGGATTTTTGTGGGATTTTGTGGGATATTGAGGCGATTTAGGGATCTTGAGGGATTTTTCATGTATTTTGTGGGAATTTGAGGAGATTTGGTGGGATATTTTTCTAGAATTTGGTAGAGTTTTGAGAAGATTTAGGGAATTTTGTGGGATTTTTCCTGGAATTTTATTGGATACTGGGGAGATTTTGTGGAATGTTTGTGGAACTTTGAGGGACTCTTCTGGAATTTTGTGAGATTCTGTAGAGAACTGACGAATTATCAGGGATTTTCATGTATTCTGTGGGAATTTGTGGAGATTTGGTGGGATATTTTTCTGGAATTTGGTCATGTTTTTAGAAGATTTAGGGAATTTTGTGGGATTTTTCCTGGAATTTTATTGGATACTGGGGAGATTTTGTGGGATGTTTGTGGAACTTTGAGGGACTCTTCTGGAATTTGGTGAGATTATGTAGAGAACTGACGAATTATCAGGGATTTTCATGTATTCTGTGGGAATTTGTGGAGATTTGGTGGGATATTTTTTCTAGAATTTGGTCGTGTTTTGAGAAGATTTAGGGAATTTTGTGGGATTTTTCTTGAATTTTGTTGGATATAGAGTAGATTTTGTGGAACTTTGAGGGATTTTTCTGGAATTTGGTGAGATTCTGTAGAGAACTGACGAATTATCAGGGATTTTTCATGTATTCTGTGGGAATTTGTGGAGATTCGGTGGGATATTTTTCTAAAATTTGGTCATGTTTTGGGAAGATTTAGGGAATTTTGTGGGATTTTTCCTGGAATTTTGTTGGATACTGGGGAGATTTTGTGGGATGTTTGTGGAACTTTGAGGGACTTTTCTGGAATTTGGTGAGATTCTGTAGAGAACTGACGAATTATCAGATATTTTTCATGTATTCTGTGGGAATTTGTGGAGATTTGGTGTGATTTTTGTGGATTTTGCCGTATTTTAAGAAGATTTAGGGAATTTTGTGGGATTTTTCCTGGAATTTTGTTGGTTACTGGGGAGATTTTGTGGGATGTTTGTGTAACTTTGAGGGACTTTTCTGTGAATTTGGTGAGATTCTGTAGAGAACTGACGAATTATCAGGGATTTTTCATGTATTCTGTGGGAATTTGTGGAGATTTGGTGGGATTTTTCTGGAATTTGGTAGAGTTTTGACAAGATTTAGGGAATTCTGCAAGATATTTCTGGAATTTGGTAGGCCTTTTTGAAGGACTTTGTGTGGTTTTGAGGAGACTTGAAGAATTTTGAGGAATTTTTCTTAGATTCTGTGGAAACTTGTGGAGGTTTTGTGGGATTTTTGTGGAATTTTGTGGGATATTGAGGCGATTTAGGGATCTTGAGGGATTTTTCATGTATTTTGTGGGAATTTGTGGAGATTTGGTGGGATATTTTTCTAGAATTTGGTCGTGTTTTGGGAAGATTTAGGGAATTTTGTGGGATTTTTCCTGGAATTTTGTTGGATACTGGGGAGATTTTGTGGGATGTTTCTGGAACTTGGAGGGACTTCTCTGGAATTTGGTGAGATTCTGTAGAGAACTGAAGAATTATCAGGGATTTTTCATGTATTCTGTGGGAATTTGTGGAGATTTGGTGGGATATTTTTCTAGAATTTGGTCGTGTTTTGAGAAGATTTAGGGAATTTTGTGGGATTTTTCCTGGAATTTTATTGGATACTGGGGAGATTTTGTGGAATGTTTGTGGAACTTGGAGGGACTCTTCTGGAATTTGGTGAGATTCTGTAGAGAACTGAAGAATTATCAGGGATTTTTCATGTATTCTGTGGGAATTTGTGGAGATTCGGTGGGATTTTTATGGATTTTGGTAGAGTTTTGAGAAGATTTAGGGAATTCTGCAAGATATTTCTGGAATTTGGTAGGCCTTTTTGACGGACTTTTTGTGGTTTTGAGAAGACTTGAAGAATTTTGAGGAATTTTTCTTGGATTTTGTACAAACCTGTGGAGGTTTTGTGTGATTTTTGTGGGATTTTGTGGGATATTGAGGCGATTTAGGGATCTTGAGGGATTTTTCATGTATTTTGTGGGAATTTGTGGAGATTTGGTGGGATATTTTTCTAGAATTTGGTCGTGTTTTGAGAAGATTTAGGGAATTTTGTGGGATTTTTCCTGGAATTTTATTGGATACTGGGGAGATTTTTTGGAATGTTTGTGGAACTTTGAGAGACTCTTCTAGAATTATGTGAGATTCTGTAGAGAACTGACGAATTATCAGGAATTTTTCATGTATTCTGTGGGAATTTGTGGAGATTTGGTGGGATATTTTTCTAGAATTTGGTCGTGTTTTGAGAAGATTTACGGAATTTTGTGGGATTTTTCCTGGAATTTTGTTGGATACTGGGGAGATTTTGTGGGATGTTTCTGGAACTTCGAGGGACTTCTCTGGAATTTGGTGAGATTCTGTAGAGAACTGAAGAATTATCAGATATTTTTCATGTATTCTGTGGGAATTTGTGGAGATTTGGTGGGATTTTTGTGGATTTTGGTAGAGTTTTGAGAAGATTTAGGGAATTCTGTAAGATTTTTCTGGAATTTGGTGGGCCTTTTTGAAGGACTTTGTGTGGTTTTGAGGAGACTTGAAGAATTTTGAGGAATTTTTCTTAGATTCTGTGGAAACTTGTGGAGGTTTTGTGGGATTTTTGTGGAATTTTGTGGGATATTGAGGCGATTTAGGGATCTTGAGGGATTTTTCATGTATTTTGTGGGAATTTGTGGAGATTTGGTGGGATATTTTTCTAGAATTTGGTCATGTTTTGGGAAGATTTAGGGAATTTTGTGGGATTTTTCCTGGAATTTTGATGGATACTGGGGAGATTTTGTGGAATGTTTGTGGAACTTTGAGGGACTTTTCTGGAATTTGGTGAGATTCTGTAGAGAACTGACGAATTATCAGGGATTTTTCATGTATTCTGTGGGAATTTGTGGAGATTCGGTGGGATATTTTTCTAGAATTTGGTCATGTTTTGAGAAGATTTAGGGAATTTTGTGTGATTTTTCTTTGATTTTGTAGGGTATTGAGGACATTTTGTGGGATGTTTCTGGAATTTGGTGGGGCTTTTCAAGAATTTTGTGGTATTTTGAAAAGATTTTGGGAATTTTGTGGTGTTTTTTCTTGAATTTTGTGGGAAACTGTGCTGATTTTATGGGGCGTTTCTGGAATTTAGTCGAGTTTTCAGAAGATTTAGGGATTTTTGTGAGATTTTTGTGGGATGTTCTGGGAATTGGTGGAGATTTTGTGGGACATTCCTGTGAATTGGTAGGGTTTTGAAATGATTTAGGGAGTTTTGTGGGACTTCTCTGGAATTTTGTGGGTTTTTTCTGGAATTGTGTGGGATTCTGAGGAGACTTGAAGAATTTTGAGGAATTTGTTTTAGATTTTGTGGGAATTTGTGTAGATTCTGTGGGATTTTTCTGGAATTTGGTGGGCCTTTTCAAGGACTTTGTGTGGTTTTGAGGAGACTTGAAGAATTTTGAGGATTTTTTTTTATATTTTGTGGAAACTTGTGGAGGTTTTGTGTGATTTTTGTGTGATTTTGTGGGATATTGAGGCGATTTAAGGATCTTGAGGGATTTTTCATGTATTTTGTGGGAATTTGTGGAGATTTGGTGGGATATTTTTCTAGAATTTGGTCGTGTTTTGTGAAGATTTAGGGAATTTTGTGGGATTTTTCCTGGAATTTTGATGGATACTGGGGAGATTTTGTGGTTGTTTGTGGAACTTTGAGAGAATTTTCTGGAATTTGGTGAGATTCTGTAGAGAACTGAAGAATTATCAGGGATTTTTCATGTATTCTGTGGGAATTTGTGGAGATTTGGTGGGATTTTTCTGGAATTTGGTAGAGTTTTGAGAAGATTTAGGGAATTCTGTAAGATTTTTCTGGAATTTGGTGGGCCTTTTCAAGGACTTTGTGTGGTTTTGAGGAGACTTGAAGAATTTTGAGGATTTTTTTTTATATTTTGTGGAAACCTGTGGAGGTTTTGTGTGATTTTTGTGGGATTTTGTGGGATATTGAGGCGATTTAGGGATCTTGAGGGATTTTTCATGTATTTTGTGGGAATTTGTGGAGATTTGGTGGGATATTTTTCTAGAATTTGGTCGTGTTTTGAGAAGATTTAGGGAATTTTGTGGGATTTTTCCTGGAATTTTGTTGGATACTGGGGAGATTTTGTGGGATGCTTGTGGAACTTGGAGGGACTTTTCTGGAATTTTGTGAGATTCTGTAGAGAACTGACGAATTATCAGGGATTTTTCATGTATTCTGTGGGAATTTGTGGAGATTTGGTGGGATTTTTCTGGAATTTGGTAGAGTTTTGAGAAGATTTAGGGAATTCTGCAAGATATTTCTGGAATTTGGTAGGCCTTTTTGAAGGACTTTTTGTGGTTTTGAGGACACTTGAAGAATTTTGAGGAATTTTTCTTAGATTCTGTGGAAACTTGTGGAGGTTTTGTGGGATTTTTGTGGGATTTTGTGAGATATTGAGGCGATTTAGGGATCTTGAGGGATTTTTCATGTATTCTGTGGGAATTTGTGGAGATTTGGTGGGATTTTTGTGGATTTTGGCCGTGTTTAGAGAAGATTTAGGGAATTTTGTGGGATGTTTCTGGGATTTTGTTGGGTATTGAGGACATTTTGTGGGATGTTTCGGGAATTTGGTGGGGCTTTTCAAGAATTTTGTGGTATTTTGAAAAGATTTAGGGAATTTTGTGGTGTTTTTTCTTGAATTTTGTGGGAAACTGTGCTGATTTTATGGGGCGTTTCTGGAATTTGGTCGAGTTTTCAGAAGATTTAGGGATTTTTGTGAGATTTTTGTGGGATGTTCTGGGAATTGGTGGAGATTTTGTGGGACATTCCTGTGAATTGGTAGGGTTTTGAAATGATTTAGGGAGTTTTGTGGGACTTCTCTGGAATTTTGTGGGTTTTTTCTGGAATTGTGTGGGATTCTGAGGAGACTTGAAAAATTTTGAGGAATTTGTTTTAGATTTTTGGGAATTTGTGTAGATTCTGTGGGATTTTTCTGGAATTTGGTGGGCCTTTTCAAGGACTTTGTGTGGTTTTGAGGAGACTTGAAGAATTTTGAGGATTTTTTTTTATATTTTGTGGAAACTTGTGGAGGTTTTGTGTGATTTTTGTGGGATTTTGTGGGTTATTGAGGCGATTTAGGGATCTTGAGGGATTTTTCATGTATTTTGTGGGAATTTGTGGAGATTTGGTGGGATATTTTTCTAGAATTTGGTCGTGTTTTGGGGCGATTTAGGGAATTTTGTGGGATTTTTCCTGGAATTTTATTGGATACTGGGGAGATTTTCTGGAATGTTTGTGGAACTTTGAGGGACTCTTCTGGAATTTGGTGAGATTCTGTAGAGAACTGACGAACTATCAGGGATTTTTCATGTATTCTGTGGGAATTTGTGGAGATTTGGTGGGATATTTTTCTAGAATTTGGTCATGTTTTGAGAAGATTTAGGGAATTTTGTGGGATTTTTCCTGGAATTTTGTTGGATACTGCGGAGATTTTGTGGGATATTTCTGGAACTTCGAGGGACTTTTCTGGAATTTGGTGAGATTCTGTAGAGAACTGACGAATTATCAGGGATTTTTCATGTATTCTGTGGGAATTTGTGGAGATTTGGTGGGATTTTTGTGGATTTTGGCCGTGTTTAGAGAAGATTTAGGGAATTTTGTGGGATGTTTCTGGGATTTTGTTGGGTATTGAGGACATTTTGTGGGATGTTTCTGGAATTTGGTGGGGCTTTTCAAGAATTTTGTGGTATTTTGAAAAGATTTAGGGAATTTTGTGGTGTTTTTTCTTGAATTTTGTGGGAAACTGTGCTGATTTTATGGGGCGTTTCTGGAATTTGGTCGAGTTTTCAGAAGATTTAGGGATTTTTGTGAGATTTTTGTGGGATGTTCTGGGAATTGGTGGAGATTTTGTGGGACATTCCTGTGAATTGGTAGGGTTTTGAAATGATTTAGGGAGTTTTGTGGGACTTCTCTGGAATTTTGTGGGTTTTTTCTGGAATTGTGTGGGATTCTGAGGAGACTTGAAGAATTTTGAGAAATTTGTTTTAGATTTTTGGGAATTTGTGTAGATTCTGTGGGATTTTTCTGGAATTTGGTGGGCCTTTTCAAGGACTTTGTGTGGTTTTGAGGAGACTTGAAGAATTTTGAGGATTTTTTTTTATATTTTGTGGAAACTTGTGGAGGTTTTGTGTGATTTTTGTGTGATTTTGTGGGATATTGAGGCGATTTAAGGATCTTGAGGGATTTTTCATGTATTTTGTGGGAATTTGTGGAGATTTGGTGGGATATTTTTCTAGAATTTGGTCGTGTTTTGTGAAGATTTAGGGAATTTTGTGGGATTTTTCCTGGAATTTTATTGGATACTGGGGAGATTTTGTGGTTGTTTGTGGAACTTTGAGAGAATTTTCTGGAATTTGGTGAGATTCTGTAGAGAACTGAAGAATTATCAGGGATTTTTCATGTATTCTGTGGGAATTTGTGGAGATTTGGTGGGATTTTTCTGGAATTTGGTAGAGTTTTGAGAAGATTTAGGGAATTCTGTAAGATTTTTCTGGAATTTGGTGGGCCTTTTCAAGGACTTTGTCTGGTTTTGAGGAGACTTGAAGAATTTTGAGGAATTTTTCTTAGATTCTGTGGAAACTTGTGGAGGTTTTGTGGGATTTTTGTGGAATTTTGTGGGATATTGAGGCGATTTAGGGATCTTGAGGGATTTTTCATGTATTTTGTGGGAATTTGTGGAGATTTGGTGGGATATTTTTCTAGAATTTGGTCATGTTTTGGGAAGATTTAGGGAATTTTGTGGGATTTTTCCTGGAATTTTATTGGATACTGGGGAGATTTTGTGGAATGTTTGTGGAACTTCGAGGGACTTTTCTGGAATTTGGTGAGATTTTGTAGAGAACTGACGAATTATCAGGGATTTTTCATGTATTCTGTGGGAATTTGTGGAGATTCGGTGGGATATTTTTCTAGAATTTGGTCATGTTTTGAGAAGATTTAGGGAATTTTGTGTGATTTTTCTGGGATTTTGTAGGTTATTGAGGACATTTTGTGGGATGTTTCTGGAATTTGGTGGGGCTTTTCAAGAATTTTGTGGTATTTTGAAAAGATTTAGGGAATTTTGTGGTGTTTTTTCTTGAATTTTGTGGGAAACTGTGCTGATTTTATGGGGCGTTTCTGGAATTTGGTCGAGTTTTCAGAAGATTTAGGGATTTTTGTGAGATTTTTGTGGGATGTTCTGGGAATTGGTGGAGATTTTGTGGGACATTCCTGTGAATTGGTAGGGTTTTGAAATGATTTAGGGAGTTTTGTGGGACTTCTCTGGAATTTTGTGGGTTTTTTCTGGAATTGTGTGGGATTCTGAGGAGACTTGAAGAATTTTGAGGAATTTGTTTTAGATTTTGTGGGAATTTGTGGAGATTCTGTGGGATTTTACTGGAATTTGGTGGGCCTTTTCAAGGACTTTGTGTGGTTTTGAAGAGACTTGAAGAATTTTGAGGATTTTTTTTTATATTTTGTGGAAACTTGTGGAGGTTTTGTGTGATTTTCGTGGGATTTTGGGGGATATTGAGGCGATTTAGGGATCTGGAGGGATTTTTCATGTATTTTGTGGGATTTTGTGGAGATTTGGTGGGATATTTTTCTAGAATTTGGTCGTGTTTTGAGAAGATTTAGGGGAATTTTGTGGGATTTTTCCTGGAATTTTGTTGGATACTGGGGAGATTTTGTGGAATGTTTGTGGAACTTTGAGGGACTCTTCTGGAATTTGGTGAGATTCTGTAGAGAACTGACGAATTATCAGGGATTTTTCATGTATTTTGTGGGAATTTGTGGAGATTCGGTGGGATATTTTTCTAGAATTTGGTCATGTTTTGAGAAGATTTAGGGAATTTTGTGGGATTTTTCCTGGAATTTTGTTGGATACTGGGGAGTTTTTGTGGAATGTTTGTGGAACTTTGAGGGACTCTTCTGGAATTTGGTGAGATTTTGTAGAGAACTGACGAACTATCAGGGATTTTTCATGTATTCTGTGGGAATTTGTGGAGATTTGGTGGGATTTTTCTGGAATTTGGTCGAGTTTTGAGAAGATTTAGGGAATTTTGTGGGATTTTTCCTGGAATTTTGTTGGATACTGGGGAGATTTTGTGGGATGTTTCTGGAACTTCGAGGGACTTCTCTGGAATTTGGTGAGATTCTGTAGAGAACTGAAGAATTATCAGGGATTTTTCATGTATTCTGTGGGAATTTGTGGAGATTTGGTGGGATTTTTCTGGAATTTGGTAGAGTTTTGAGAAGATTTAGGGAATTCTGTAAGATTTTTCTGGAATTTGGTGGGCCTTTTCAAGGACTTTGTGTGGTTTTGAGGAGACTTGAAGAATTTTGAGGAATTTTTCTTAGATTTTGTGGAAACTTGTGGAGGTTTTGTGTGATTTTTGTGGGATTTTGTGAGATATTGAGGCGATTTAGGGATCTTGATGGATTTTTCATGTATTCTGTGGGAATTTGTGGAGATTTGGTGGGATTTTTGTGGATTTTGGCCGTGTTTAGAGAAGATTTAGGGAATTTTGTGGGATGTTTCTGGGATTTTGTTGGGTATTGAGGACATTTTGTGGGATGTTTCTGGAATTTGGTGGGGCTTTTCAAGAATTTTGTGGTATTTTGAAAGGATTTAGGGAATTTTGTGGTGTTTTTTCTTGAATTTTGTGGGAAACTGTGCTGATTTTATGGGGCGTTTCTGGAATTTGGTCGAGTTTTCAGAAGATTTAGGGATTTTTGTGAGATTTTTGTGGTATGTTCTGGGAATTGGTGGAGATTTTGTGGGACATTCCTGTGAATTGGTAGGGTTTTGAAATGATTTAGGGAGTTTTGTGGGACTTCTCTGGAATTTTGTGGGTTTTTTCTGGAATTGTGTGGGATTCTGAGGAGACTTGAAAAATTTTGAGAAATTTGTTTTAGATTTTTGGGAATTTGTGTAGATTCTGTGGGATTTTTCTGGAATTTGGTGGGCCTTTTCAAGGACTTTGTGTGGTTTTGAGGAGACTTGAAGAATTTTGAGGATTTTTTTTTATATTTTGTGGAAACTTGTGGAGGTTTTGTGTGATTTTTGTGTGATTTTGTGGGATATTGAGGCGATTTAAGGATCTTGAGGGATTTTTCATGTATTTTGTGGGAATTTGTGGAGATTTGGTGGGATATTTTTCTAGAATTTGGTCGTGTTTTGTGAAGATTTAGGGAATTTTGTGGGATTTTTCCTGGAATTTTATTGGATACTGGGGAGATTTTGTGGTTGTTTGTGGAACTTTGAGAGAATTTTCTGGAATTTGGTGAGATTCTGTAGAGAACTGAAGAATTATCAGGGATTTTTCATGTATTCTGTGGGAATTTGTGGAGATTTGGTGGGATTTTTCTGGAATTTGGTAGAGTTTTGAGAAGATTTAGGGAATTCTGTAAGATTTTTCTGGAATTTGGTGGGCCTATTCAAGGACTTTGTGTGGTTTTGAGGAGACTTGAAGAATTTTGAGGAATTTTTCTTAGATTCTGTGGAAACTTGTGGAGGTTTTGTGGGATTTTTGTGGAATTTTGTGGGATATTGAGGCGATTTAGGGATCTTGAGGGATTTTTCATGTATTTTGTGGGAATTTGTGGAGATTTGGTGGGATATTTTTCTAGAATTTGGTCATGTTTTGGGAAGATTTAGGGAATTTTGTGGGATTTTTCCTGGAATTTTATTGGATACTGGGGAGATTTTGTGGAATGTTTGTGGAACTTCGAGGGACTTTTCTGGAATTTGGTGAGATTCTGTAGAGAACTGACGAATTATCAGGGATTTTTCATGTATTCTGTGGGAATTTGTGGAGATTCGGTGGGATATTTTTCTAGAATTTGGTCATGTTTTGAGAAGATTTAGGGAATTTTGTGTGATTTTTCTGGGATTTTGTAGGGTATTGAGGACATTTTGTGGGATGTTTCTGGAATTTGGTGGGGCTTTTCAAGAATTTTGTGGTATTTTGAAAAGATTTAGGGAATTTTGTGGTGTTTTTTCTTGAATTTTGTGGGAAACTGTGCTGATTTTATGGGGCGTTTCTGGAATTTGGTCGAGTTTTCAGAAGATTTAGGGATTTTTGTGAGATTTTTGTGGGATGTTCTGGGAATTGGTGGAGATTTTGTGGGACATTCCTGTGAATTGGTAGGGTTTTGAAATGATTTAGGGAGTTTTGTGGGACTTCTCTGGAATTTTGTGGGTTTTTTCTGGAATTGTGTGGGATTCTGAGGAGACTTGAAGAATTTTGAGGAATTTGTTTTAGATTTTGTGGGAATTTGTGGAGATTCTGTGGGATTTTACTGGAATTTGGTGGGCCTTTTCAAGGACTTTGTGTGGTTTTGAAGAGACTTGAAGAATTTTGAGGATTTTTTTTATATTTTGTGGAAACTTGTGGAGGTTTTGTGTGATTTTCGTGGGATTTTGGGGGATATTGAGGCGATTTAGGGATCTGGAGGGATTTTTCATGTATTTTGTGGGATTTTGTGGAGATTTGGTGGGATATTTTTCTAGAATTTGGTCGTGTTTTGAGAAGATTTAGGGGAATTTTGTGGGATTTTTCCTGGAATTTTGTTGGATACTGGGGAGTTTTTGTGGAATGTTTGTGGAACTTTGAGGGACTCTTCTGGAATTTGGTGAGATTTTGTAGAGAACTGATGAACTATCAGGGATTTTTCATGTATTCTGTGGGAATTTGTGGAGATTTGGTGGGATTTTTCTGGAATTTGGTAGAGTTTTGAGAAGATTTAGGGAATTTTGTGGGATTTTTCCTGGAATTTTGTTGGATACTGGGGAGATTTTGTGGAATGTTTGTGGAACTTTGAGGGACTTTTCTGGAATTTGGTGAGATTCTGTAGAGAACTGACGAATTATCAGATATTTTTCATGTATTCTGTGGGAATTTGTGGAGATTTGGTGTGATTTTTGTGGATTTTGCCGTATTTTAAGAAGATTTAGGGAATTTTGTGGGATTTTTCCTGGAATTTTGTTGGATACTGGGGAGATTTTGTGGGATGTTTGTGTAACTTTGAGGGACTTTTCTGTGAATTTGGTGAGATTCTGTAGAGAACTGACGAATTATCAGGAATTTTTCATGTATTCTGTGGGAATTTGTGGAGATTTGGTGGGATATTTTTCTAGAATTTGGTCGTGTTTTGAGAAGATTTAGGGAATTTTGTGGGATTTTTCCTGGAATTTTGTTGCATACTGGGGAGATTTTGTGGGATGTTTCTGGAACTTCGAGGGACTTCTCTGGAATTTGGTGTGATTCTGTAGAGAACTGAAGAATTATCAGATATTTTTCATGTATTCTGTGGGAATTTGTGGAGATTTGGTGGGATTTTTGTGGATTTTGGTAGAGTTTTGAGAAGATTTAGGGAATTCTGTAAGATTTTTCTGGAATTTGGTGGGCCTTTTTGAAGGACTTTGTGTGGTTTTGAGGAGACTTGAAGAATTTTGAGGAATTTTTCTTAGATTCTGTGGAAACTTGTGGAGGTTTTGTGGGATTTTTGTGGAATTTTGTGGGATATTGAGGCGATTTAGGGATCTTGAGGGATTTTTCATGTATTTTGTGGGAATTTGTGGAGATTTGGTGGGATATTTTTCTAGAATTTGGTCGTGTTTTGAGAAGATTTAGGGAATTTTGTGGGATTTTTCCTGGAATTTTATTGGATACTGGGGAGATTTTGTGGGATGTTTGTGGAACTTTGAGGGACTTTTCTGGAATTTGGTGAGATTCTGTAGAGAACTGACGAATTATCAGGGATTTTTCATGTATTCTGTGGGAATTTGTGGAGATTTGGTGGGATTTTTCTGGAATTTGGTAGAGTTTTGAGAAGATTTAGGGAATTCTGCAAGATATTTCTGGAATTTGGTAGGCCTTTTTGAAGGATTTTGTGTGGTTTTGAGAAGACTTGAAGAATTTTGAGGAATTTTTCTTAGATTCTGTGGAAACTTGTGGAGGTTTTGTGGGATTTTTGTGGGATTTTGTGGGATATTGAGGCGATTTAGGGATCTTGAGGGATTTTTCATGTATTTTGTGGGAATTTGTGGAGATTTGGTGGGATATTTTTCTAGAATTTGGTCGTGTTTTGGGAAGATTTAGGGAATTTTGTGGGATTTTTCCTGGAATTTTGTTGGATACTGGGGAGATTTTGTGGGATGTTTCTGGAACTTGGAGGGACTTCTCTGGAATTTGGTGAGATTCTGTAGAGAACTGAAGAATTATCAGGGATTTTTCATGTATTCTGTGGGAATTTGTGGAGATTTGGTGGGATATTTTTCTAGAATTTGGTCGTGTTTTGAGAAGATTTAGGGAATTTTGTGGGATTTTTCCTGGAATTTTATTGGATACTGGGGAGATTTTGTGGAATGTTTGTGGAACTTGGAGGGACTCTTCTGGAATTTGGTGAGATTCTGTAGAGAACTGAAGAATTATCAGGGATTTTTCATGTATTCTGTGGGAATTTGTGGAGATTCGGTGGGATTTTTATGGATTTTGGTAGAGTTTTGAGAAGATTTAGGGAATTCTGCAAGATATTTCTGGAATTTGGTAGGCCTTTTTGACGGACTTTTTGTGGTTTTGAGAAGACTTGAAGAATTTTGAGGAATTTTTCTTGGATTTTGTACAAACCTGTGGAGGTTTTGTGTGATTTTTGTGGGATTTTGTGGGATATTGAGGCGATTTAGGGATCTTGAGGGATTTTTCATGTATTTTGTGGGAATTTGTGGAGATTTGGTGGGATATTTTTCTAGAATTTGGTCGTGTTTTGGGAAGATTTAGGGAATTTTGTGGGATTTTTCCTGGAATTTTGTTGGATACTGGGGAGATTTTGTGGGATGTTTCTGGAACTTGGAGGGACTTCTCTGGAATTTGGTGAGATTCTGTAGAGAACTGAAGAATTATCAGGGATTTTTCATGTATTCTGTGGGAATTTGTGGAGATTTGGTGGGATATTTTTCTAGAATTTGGTCGTGTTTTGAGAAGATTTAGGGAATTTTGTGGGATTTTTCCTGGAATTTTATTGGATACTGGGGAGATTTTGTGGAATGTTTGTGGAACTTGGAGGGACTCTTCTGGAATTTGGTGAGATTCTGTAGAGAACTGAAGAATTATCAGGGATTTTTCATGTATTCTGTGGGAATTTGTGGAGATTCGGTGGGATTTTTATGGATTTTGGTAGAGTTTTGAGAAGATTTAGGGAATTCTGCAAGATATTTCTGGAATTTGGTAGGCCTTTTTGACGGACTTTTTGTGGTTTTGAGAAGACTTGAAGAATTTTGAGGAATTTTTCTTGGATTTTGTACAAACCTGTGGAGGTTTTGTGTGATTTTTGTGGGATTTTGTGGGATATTGAGGCGATTTAGGGATCTTGAGGGATTTTTCATGTATTTTGTGGGAATTTGTGGAGATTTGGTGGGATATTTTTCTAGAATTTGGTCGTGTTTTGAGAAGATTTAGGGAATTTTGTGGGATTTTTCCTGGAATTTTATTGGATACTGGGGAGATTTTGTGGAATGTTTGTGGAACTTTGAGAGACTCTTCTAGAATTATGTGAGATTCTGTAGAGAACTGACGAATTATCAGGAATTTTTCATGTATTCTGTGGGAATTTGTGGAGATTTGGTGGGATATTTTTCTAGAATTTGGTCGTGTTTTGAGAAGATTTAGGGAATTTTGTGGGATTTTTCCTGGAATTTTGTTGCATACTGGGGAGATTTTGTGGGATGTTTCTGGAACTTCGAGGGACTTCTCTGGAATTTGGTGTGATTCTGTAGAGAACTGAAGAATTATCAGATATTTTTCATGTATTCTGTGGGAATTTGTGGAGATTTGGTGGGATTTTTCTGGAATTTGGTAGAGTTTTGAGAAGATTTAGGGAATTCTGTAAGATTTTTCTGGAATTTGGTGGGCCTTTTCAAGGACTTTGTGTGGTTTTGAGGAGACTTGAAGAATTTTGAGGAATTTTTCTTAGATTTTGTGGAAACTTGTGGAGGTTTTGTGTGATTTTTGTGGGATTTTGTGAGATATTGAGGCGATTTAGGGATCTTGATGGATTTTTCATGTATTCTGTGGGAATTTGTGGAGATTTGGTGGGATTTTTGTGGATTTTGGCCGTGTTTAGAGAAGATTTAGGGAATTTTGTGGGATGTTTCTGGGATTTTGTTGGGTATTGAGGACATTTTGTGGGATGTTTCTGGAATTTGGTGGGGCTTTTCAAGAATTTTGTGGTATTTTGAAAAGATTTAGGGAATTTTGTGGTGTTTTTTCTTGAATTTTGTGGGAAACTGTGCTGATTTTATGGGGCGTTTCTGGAATTTGGTCGAGTTTTCAGAAGATTTAGGGATTTTTGTGAGATTTTTGTGGTATGTTCTGGGAATTGGTGGAGATTTTGTGGGACATTCCTGTGAATTGGTAGGGTTTTGAAATGATTTAGGGAGTTTTGTGGGACTTCTCTGGAATTTTGTGGGTTTTTTCTGGAATTGTGTGGGATTCTGAGGAGACTTGAAAAATTTTGAGAAATTTGTTTTAGATTTTTGGGAATTTGTGTAGATTCTGTGGGATTTTTCTGGAATTTGGTGGGCCTTTTCAAGGACTTTGTGTGGTTTTGAGGAGACTTGAAGAATTTTGAGGATTTTTTTTTATATTTTGTGGAAACTTGTGGAGGTTTTGTGTGATTTTTGTGTGATTTTGTGGGATATTGAGGCGATTTAAGGATCTTGAGGGATTTTTCATGTATTTTGTGGGAATTTGTGGAGATTTGGTGGGATATTTTTCTAGAATTTGGTCGTGTTTTGTGAAGATTTAGGGAATTTTGTGGGATTTTTCCTGGAATTTTATTGGATACTGGGGAGATTTTGTGGTTGTTTGTGGAACTTTGAGAGAATTTTCTGGAATTTGGTGAGATTCTGTAGAGAACTGAAGAATTATCAGGGATTTTTCATGTATTCTGTGGGAATTTGTGGAGATTTGGTGGGATTTTTCTGGAATTTGGTAGAGTTTTGAGAAGATTTAGGGAATTCTGTAAGATTTTTCTGGAATTTGGTGGGCCTATTCAAGGACTTTGTGTGGTTTTGAGGAGACTTGAAGAATTTTGAGGAATTTTTCTTAGATTCTGTGGAAACTTGTGGAGGTTTTGTGGGATTTTTGTGGAATTTTGTGGGATATTGAGGCGATTTAGGGATCTTGAGGGATTTTTCATGTATTTTGTGGGAATTTGTGGAGATTTGGTGGGATATTTTTCTAGAATTTGGTCATGTTTTGGGAAGATTTAGGGAATTTTGTGGGATTTTTCCTGGAATTTTATTGGATACTGGGGAGATTTTGTGGAATGTTTGTGGAACTTCGAGGGACTTTTCTGGAATTTGGTGAGATTCTGTAGAGAACTGACGAATTATCAGGGATTTTTCATGTATTCTGTGGGAATTTGTGGAGATTCGGTGGGATATTTTTCTAGAATTTGGTCATGTTTTGAGAAGATTTAGGGAATTTTGTGTGATTTTTCTGGGATTTTGTAGGGTATTGAGGACATTTTGTGGGATGTTTCTGGAATTTGGTGGGGCTTTTCAAGAATTTTGTGGTATTTTGAAAAGATTTAGGGAATTTTGTGGTGTTTTTTCTTGAATTTTGTGGGAAACTGTGCTGATTTTATGGGGCGTTTCTGGAATTTGGTCGAGTTTTCAGAAGATTTAGGGATTTTTGTGAGATTTTTGTGGGATGTTCTGGGAATTGGTGGAGATTTTGTGGGACATTCCTGTGAATTGGTAGGGTTTTGAAATGATTTAGGGAGTTTTGTGGGACTTCTCTGGAATTTTGTGGGTTTTTTCTGGAATTGTGTGGGATTCTGAGGAGACTTGAAGAATTTTGAGGAATTTGTTTTAGATTTTGTGGGAATTTGTGGAGATTCTGTGGGATTTTACTGGAATTTGGTGGGCCTTTTCAAGGACTTTGTGTGGTTTTGAAGAGACTTGAAGAATTTTGAGGATTTTTTTTATATTTTGTGGAAACTTGTGGAGGTTTTGTGTGATTTTCGTGGGATTTTGGGGGATATTGAGGCGATTTAGGGATCTGGAGGGATTTTTCATGTATTTTGTGGGATTTTGTGGAGATTTGGTGGGATATTTTTCTAGAATTTGGTCGTGTTTTGAGAAGATTTAGGGGAATTTTGTGGGATTTTTCCTGGAATTTTGTTGGATACTGGGGAGTTTTTGTGGAATGTTTGTGGAACTTTGAGGGACTCTTCTGGAATTTGGTGAGATTTTGTAGAGAACTGATGAACTATCAGGGATTTTTCATGTATTCTGTGGGAATTTGTGGAGATTTGGTGGGATTTTTCTGGAATTTGGTAGAGTTTTGAGAAGATTTAGGGAATTTTGTGGGATTTTTCCTGGAATTTTGTTGGATACTGGGGAGATTTTGTGGAATGTTTGTGGAACTTTGAGGGACTTTTCTGGAATTTGGTGAGATTCTGTAGAGAACTGACGAATTATCAGATATTTTTCATGTATTCTGTGGGAATTTGTGGAGATTTGGTGTGATTTTTGTGGATTTTGCCGTATTTTAAGAAGATTTAGGGAATTTTGTGGGATTTTTCCTGGAATTTTGTTGGATACTGGGGAGATTTTGTGGGATGTTTGTGTAACTTTGAGGGACTTTTCTGTGAATTTGGTGAGATTCTGTAGAGAACTGACGAATTATCAGGAATTTTTCATGTATTCTGTGGGAATTTGTGGAGATTTGGTGGGATATTTTTCTAGAATTTGGTCGTGTTTTGAGAAGATTTAGGGAATTTTGTGGGATTTTTCCTGGAATTTTGTTGCATACTGGGGAGATTTTGTGGGATGTTTCTGGAACTTCGAGGGACTTCTCTGGAATTTGGTGTGATTCTGTAGAGAACTGAAGAATTATCAGATATTTTTCATGTATTCTGTGGGAATTTGTGGAGATTTGGTGGGATTTTTGTGGATTTTGGTAGAGTTTTGAGAAGATTTAGGGAATTCTGTAAGATTTTTCTGGAATTTGGTGGGCCTTTTTGAAGGACTTTGTGTGGTTTTGAGGAGACTTGAAGAATTTTGAGGAATTTTTCTTAGATTCTGTGGAAACTTGTGGAGGTTTTGTGGGATTTTTGTGGAATTTTGTGGGATATTGAGGCGATTTAGGGATCTTGAGGGATTTTTCATGTATTTTGTGGGAATTTGTGGAGATTTGGTGGGATATTTTTCTAGAATTTGGTCGTGTTTTGAGAAGATTTAGGGAATTTTGTGGGATTTTTCCTGGAATTTTATTGGATACTGGGGAGATTTTGTGGGATGTTTGTGGAACTTTGAGGGACTTTTCTGGAATTTGGTGAGATTCTGTAGAGAACTGACGAATTATCAGGGATTTTTCATGTATTCTGTGGGAATTTGTGGAGATTTGGTGGGATTTTTCTGGAATTTGGTAGAGTTTTGAGAAGATTTAGGGAATTCTGCAAGATATTTCTGGAATTTGGTAGGCCTTTTTGAAGGATTTTGTGTGGTTTTGAGAAGACTTGAAGAATTTTGAGGAATTTTTCTTAGATTCTGTGGAAACTTGTGGAGGTTTTGTGGGATTTTTGTGGGATTTTGTGGGATATTGAGGCGATTTAGGGATCTTGAGGGATTTTTCATGTATTTTGTGGGAATTTGTGGAGATTTGGTGGGATATTTTTCTAGAATTTGGTCGTGTTTTGGGAAGATTTAGGGAATTTTGTGGGATTTTTCCTGGAATTTTGTTGGATACTGGGGAGATTTTGTGGGATGTTTCTGGAACTTGGAGGGACTTCTCTGGAATTTGGTGAGATTCTGTAGAGAACTGAAGAATTATCAGGGATTTTTCATGTATTCTGTGGGAATTTGTGGAGATTTGGTGGGATATTTTTCTAGAATTTGGTCGTGTTTTGAGAAGATTTAGGGAATTTTGTGGGATTTTTCCTGGAATTTTATTGGATACTGGGGAGATTTTGTGGAATGTTTGTGGAACTTGGAGGGACTCTTCTGGAATTTGGTGAGATTCTGTAGAGAACTGAAGAATTATCAGGGATTTTTCATGTATTCTGTGGGAATTTGTGGAGATTCGGTGGGATTTTTATGGATTTTGGTAGAGTTTTGAGAAGATTTAGGGAATTCTGCAAGATATTTCTGGAATTTGGTAGGCCTTTTTGACGGACTTTTTGTGGTTTTGAGAAGACTTGAAGAATTTTGAGGAATTTTTCTTGGATTTTGTACAAACCTGTGGAGGTTTTGTGTGATTTTTGTGGGATTTTGTGGGATATTGAGGCGATTTAGGGATCTTGAGGGATTTTTCATGTATTTTGTGGGAATTTGTGGAGATTTGGTGGGATATTTTTCTAGAATTTGGTCGTGTTTTGGGAAGATTTAGGGAATTTTGTGGGATTTTTCCTGGAATTTTGTTGGATACTGGGGAGATTTTGTGGGATGTTTCTGGAACTTGGAGGGACTTCTCTGGAATTTGGTGAGATTCTGTAGAGAACTGAAGAATTATCAGGGATTTTTCATGTATTCTGTGGGAATTTGTGGAGATTTGGTGGGATATTTTTCTAGAATTTGGTCGTGTTTTGAGAAGATTTAGGGAATTTTGTGGGATTTTTCCTGGAATTTTATTGGATACTGGGGAGATTTTGTGGAATGTTTGTGGAACTTGGAGGGACTCTTCTGGAATTTGGTGAGATTCTGTAGAGAACTGAAGAATTATCAGGGATTTTTCATGTATTCTGTGGGAATTTGTGGAGATTCGGTGGGATTTTTATGGATTTTGGTAGAGTTTTGAGAAGATTTAGGGAATTCTGCAAGATATTTCTGGAATTTGGTAGGCCTTTTTGACGGACTTTTTGTGGTTTTGAGAAGACTTGAAGAATTTTGAGGAATTTTTCTTGGATTTTGTACAAACCTGTGGAGGTTTTGTGTGATTTTTGTGGGATTTTGTGGGATATTGAGGCGATTTAGGGATCTTGAGGGATTTTTCATGTATTTTGTGGGAATTTGT
This sequence comes from Cyanistes caeruleus, assembly GCF_971803275.1. Taxonomy (NCBI): domain Eukaryota; kingdom Metazoa; phylum Chordata; class Aves; order Passeriformes; family Paridae; genus Cyanistes; species Cyanistes caeruleus. The sequence goes on along the minus strand of NC_141702.1, from coordinate 87,400,808 downwards.
GGAGATTTGGTGGGATATTTTTCTAGAATTTGGTCGTGTTTTGAGAAGATTTAGGGAATTTTGTGGGATTTTTCCTGGAATTTTATTGGATACTGGGGAGATTTTGTGGAATGTTTGTGGAACTTTGAGAGACTCTTCTAGAATTATGTGAGATTCTGTAGAGAACTGACGAATTATCAGGAATTTTTCATGTATTCTGTGGGAATTTGTGGAGATTTGGTGGGATATTTTTCTAGAATTTGGTCGTGTTTTGAGAAGATTTAGGGAATTTTGTGGGATTTTTCCTGGAATTTTGTTGCATACTGGGGAGATTTTGTGGGATGTTTCTGGAACTTCGAGGGACTTCTCTGGAATTTGGTGTGATTCTGTAGAGAACTGAAGAATTATCAGATATTTTTCATGTATTCTGTGGGAATTTGTGGAGATTTGGTGGGATTTTTCTGGAATTTGGTAGAGTTTTGAGAAGATTTAGGGAATTCTGTAAGATTTTTCTGGAATTTGGTGGGCCTTTTCAAGGACTTTGTGTGGTTTTGAGGAGACTTGAAGAATTTTGAGGAATTTTTCTTAGATTTTGTGGAAACTTGTGGAGGTTTTGTGTGATTTTTGTGGGATTTTGTGAGATATTGAGGCGATTTAGGGATCTTGATGGATTTTTCATGTATTCTGTGGGAATTTGTGGAGATTTGGTGGGATTTTTGTGGATTTTGGCCGTGTTTAGAGAAGATTTAGGGAATTTTGTGGGATGTTTCTGGGATTTTGTTGGGTATTGAGGACATTTTGTGGGATGTTTCTGGAATTTGGTGGGGCTTTTCAAGAATTTTGTGGTATTTTGAAAAGATTTAGGGAATTTTGTGGTGTTTTTTCTTGAATTTTGTGGGAAACTGTGCTGATTTTATGGGGCGTTTCTGGAATTTGGTCGAGTTTTCAGAAGATTTAGGGATTTTTGTGAGATTTTTGTGGTATGTTCTGGGAATTGGTGGAGATTTTGTGGGACATTCCTGTGAATTGGTAGGGTTTTGAAATGATTTAGGGAGTTTTGTGGGACTTCTCTGGAATTTTGTGGGTTTTTTCTGGAATTGTGTGGGATTCTGAGGAGACTTGAAAAATTTTGAGAAATTTGTTTTAGATTTTTGGGAATTTGTGTAGATTCTGTGGGATTTTTCTGGAATTTGGTGGGCCTTTTCAAGGACTTTGTGTGGTTTTGAGGAGACTTGAAGAATTTTGAGGATTTTTTTTTATATTTTGTGGAAACTTGTGGAGGTTTTGTGTGATTTTTGTGTGATTTTGTGGGATATTGAGGCGATTTAAGGATCTTGAGGGATTTTTCATGTATTTTGTGGGAATTTGTGGAGATTTGGTGGGATATTTTTCTAGAATTTGGTCGTGTTTTGTGAAGATTTAGGGAATTTTGTGGGATTTTTCCTGGAATTTTATTGGATACTGGGGAGATTTTGTGGTTGTTTGTGGAACTTTGAGAGAATTTTCTGGAATTTGGTGAGATTCTGTAGAGAACTGAAGAATTATCAGGGATTTTTCATGTATTCTGTGGGAATTTGTGGAGATTTGGTGGGATTTTTCTGGAATTTGGTAGAGTTTTGAGAAGATTTAGGGAATTCTGTAAGATTTTTCTGGAATTTGGTGGGCCTATTCAAGGACTTTGTGTGGTTTTGAGGAGACTTGAAGAATTTTGAGGAATTTTTCTTAGATTCTGTGGAAACTTGTGGAGGTTTTGTGGGATTTTTGTGGAATTTTGTGGGATATTGAGGCGATTTAGGGATCTTGAGGGATTTTTCATGTATTTTGTGGGAATTTGTGGAGATTTGGTGGGATATTTTTCTAGAATTTGGTCATGTTTTGGGAAGATTTAGGGAATTTTGTGGGATTTTTCCTGGAATTTTATTGGATACTGGGGAGATTTTGTGGAATGTTTGTGGAACTTCGAGGGACTTTTCTGGAATTTGGTGAGATTCTGTAGAGAACTGACGAATTATCAGGGATTTTTCATGTATTCTGTGGGAATTTGTGGAGATTCGGTGGGATATTTTTCTAGAATTTGGTCATGTTTTGAGAAGATTTAGGGAATTTTGTGTGATTTTTCTGGGATTTTGTAGGGTATTGAGGACATTTTGTGGGATGTTTCTGGAATTTGGTGGGGCTTTTCAAGAATTTTGTGGTATTTTGAAAAGATTTAGGGAATTTTGTGGTGTTTTTTCTTGAATTTTGTGGGAAACTGTGCTGATTTTATGGGGCGTTTCTGGAATTTGGTCGAGTTTTCAGAAGATTTAGGGATTTTTGTGAGATTTTTGTGGGATGTTCTGGGAATTGGTGGAGATTTTGTGGGACATTCCTGTGAATTGGTAGGGTTTTGAAATGATTTAGGGAGTTTTGTGGGACTTCTCTGGAATTTTGTGGGTTTTTTCTGGAATTGTGTGGGATTCTGAGGAGACTTGAAGAATTTTGAGGAATTTGTTTTAGATTTTGTGGGAATTTGTGGAGATTCTGTGGGATTTTACTGGAATTTGGTGGGCCTTTTCAAGGACTTTGTGTGGTTTTGAAGAGACTTGAAGAATTTTGAGGATTTTTTTTATATTTTGTGGAAACTTGTGGAGGTTTTGTCTGATTTTCGTGGGATTTTGGGGGATATTGAGGCGATTTAGGGATCTGGAGGGATTTTCATGTATTTTGTGGGATTTTGTGGAGATTTGGTGGGATATTTTTCTAGAATTTGGTCGTGTTTTGAGAAGATTTAGGGGAATTTTGTGGGATTTTTCCTGGAATTTTGTTGGATACTGGGGAGTTTTTGTGGAATGTTTGTGGAACTTTGAGGGACTCTTCTGGAATTTGGTGAGATTTTGTAGAGAACTGATGAACTATCAGGGATTTTTCATGTATTCTGTGGGAATTTGTGGAGATTTGGTGGGATTTTTCTGGAATTTGGTAGAGTTTTGAGAAGATTTAGGGAATTCTGCAAGATATTTCTGGAATTTGGTAGGCCTTTTTGAAGGATTTTGTGTGGTTTTGAGAAGACTTGAAGAATTTTGAGGAATTTTTCTTAGATTCTGTGGAAACTTGTGGAGGTTTTGTGGGATTTTTGTGGGATTTTGTGGGATATTGAGGCGATTTAGGGATCTTGAGGGATTTTTCATGTATTTTGTGGGAATTTGTGGAGATTTGGTGGGATATTTTTCTAGAATTTGGTCGTGTTTTGGGAAGATTTAGGGAATTTTGTGGGATTTTTCCTGGAATTTTGTTGGATACTGGGGAGATTTTGTGGGATGTTTCTGGAACTTGGAGGGACTTCTCTGGAATTTGGTGAGATTCTGTAGAGAACTGAAGAATTATCAGGGATTTTTCATGTATTCTGTGGGAATTTGTGGAGATTTGGTGGGATATTTTTCTAGAATTTGGTCGTGTTTTGAGAAGATTTAGGGAATTTTGTGGGATTTTTCCTGGAATTTTATTGGATACTGGGGAGATTTTGTGGAATGTTTGTGGAACTTGGAGGGACTCTTCGGGAATTTGGTGAGATTCTGTAGAGAACTGAAGAATTATCAGGGATTTTTCATGTATTCTGTGGGAATTTGTGGAGATTCGGTGGGATTTTTATGGATTTTGGTAGAGTTTTGAGAAGATTTAGGGAATTCTGCAAGATATTTCTGGAATTTGGTAGGCCTTTTTAACGGACTTTTTGTGGTTTTGAGAAGACTTGAAGAATTTTGAGGAATTTTTCTTGGATTTTGTACAAACCTGTGGAGGTTTTGTGTGATTTTTGTGGGATTTTGTGGGATATTGAGGCGATTTAGGGATCTTGAGGGATTTTTCATGTATTTTGTGGGAATTTGTGGAGATTTGGTGGGATATTTTTCTAGAATTTGGTCGTGTTTTGAGAAGATTTAGGGAATTTTGTGGGATTTTTCCTGGAATTTTATTGGATACTGGGGAGATTTTGTGGAATGTTTGTGGAACTTTGAGAGACTCTTCTAGAATTATGTGAGATTCTGTAGAGAACTGACGAATTATCAGGAATTTTTCATGTATTCTGTGGGAATTTGTGGAGATTTGGTGGGATATTTTTCTAGAATTTGGTCGTGTTTTGAGAAGATTTAGGGAATTTTGTGGGATTTTTCCTGGAATTTTGTTGCATACTGGGGAGATTTTGTGGGATGTTTCTGGAACTTCGAGGGACTTCTCTGGAATTTGGTGTGATTCTGTAGAGAACTGAAGAATTATCAGATATTTTTCATGTATTCTGTGGGAATTTGTGGAGATTTGGTGGGATTTTTGTGGATTTTGGTAGAGTTTTGAGAAGATTTAGGGAATTCTGTAAGATTTTTCTGGAATTTGGTGGGCCTTTTTGAAGGACTTTGTGTGGTTTTGAGGAGACTTGAAGAATTTTGAGGAATTTTTCTTAGATTCTGTGGAAACTTGTGGAGGTTTTGTGGGATTTTTGTGGAATTTTGTGGGATATTGAGGCGATTTAGGGATCTTGAGGGATTTTTCATGTATTTTGTGGGAATTTGTGGAGATTTGGTGGGATATTTTTCTAGAATTTGGTCATGTTTTGGGAAGATTTAGGGAATTTTGTGGGATTTTTCCTGGAATTTTGATGGATACTGGGGAGATTTTGTGGAATGTTTGTGGAACTTTGAGGGACTTTTCTGGAATTTGGTGAGATTCTGTAGAGAACTGACGAATTATCAGGGATTTTTCATGTATTCTGTGGGAATTTGTGGAGATTCGGTGGGATATTTTTCTAGAATTTGGTCATGTTTTGAGAAGATTTAGGGAATTTTGTGTGATTTTTCTTTGATTTTGTAGGGTATTGAGGACATTTTGTGGGATGTTTCTGGAATTTGGTGGGGCTTTTCAAGAATTTTGTGGTATTTTGAAAAGATTTAGGGAATTTTGTGGTGTTTTTTCTTGAATTTTGTGGGAAACTGTGCTGATTTTATGGGGCGTTTCTGGAATTTAGTCGAGTTTTCAGAAGATTTAGGGATTTTTGTGAGATTTTTGTGGGATGTTCTGGGAATTGGTGGAGATTTTGTGGGACATTCCTGTGAATTGGTAGGGTTTTGAAATGATTTAGGGAGTTTTGTGGGACTTCTCTGGAATTTTGTGGGTTTTTTCTGGAATTGTGTGGGATTCTGAGGAGACTTGAAGAATTTTGAGGAATTTGTTTTAGATTTTGTGGGAATTTGTGTAGATTCTGTGGGATTTTTCTGGAATTTGGTGGGCCTTTTCAAGGACTTTGTGTGGTTTTGAGGAGACTTGAAGAATTTTGAGGATTTTTTTTTATATTTTGTGGAAACTTGTGGAGGTTTTGTGTGATTTTTGTGTGATTTTGTGGGATATTGAGGCGATTTAAGGATCTTGAGGGATTTTTCATGTATTTTGTGGGAATTTGTGGAGATTTGGTGGGATATTTTTCTAGAATTTGGTCGTGTTTTGTGAAGATTTAGGGAATTTTGTGGGATTTTTCCTGGAATTTTGTTGGATACTGGGGAGATTTTGTGGGATGTTTGTGGAACTTTGAGGGACTCTTCTGGAATTTGGTGAGATTCTGTAGAGAACTGAAGAATTATCAGGGATTTTTCATGTATTCTGTGGGAATTTGTGGAGATTTGGTGGGATTTTTCTGGAATTTGGTAGAGTTTTGAGAAGATTTAGGGAATTCTGTAAGATTTTTCTGGAATTTGGTGGGCCTTTTCAAGGACTTTGTGTGGTTTTGAGGAGACTTGAAGAATTTTGAGGATTTTTTTTTATATTTTGTGGAAACCTGTGGAGGTTTTGTGTGATTTTTGTGGGATTTTGTGGGATATTGAGGCGATTTAGGGATCTTGAGGGATTTTTCATGTATTTTGTGGGAATTTGTGGAGATTTGGTGGGATATTTTTCTAGAATTTGGTCGTGTTTTGAGAAGATTTAGGGAATTTTGTGGGATTTTTCCTGGAATTTTGTTGGATACTGGGGAGATTTTGTGGGATGCTTGTGGAACTTGGAGGGACTTTTCTGGAATTTTGTGAGATTCTGTAGAGAACTGACGAATTATCAGGGATTTTTCATGTATTCTGTGGGAATTTGTGGAGATTTGGTGGGATTTTTCTGGAATTTGGTAGAGTTTTGAGAAGATTTAGGGAATTCTGCAAGATATTTCTGGAATTTGGTAGGCCTTTTTGAAGGACTTTTTGTGGTTTTGAGGACACTTGAAGAATTTTGAGGAATTTTTCTTAGATTCTGTGGAAACTTGTGGAGGTTTTGTGGGATTTTTGTGGGATTTTGTGAGATATTGAGGCGATTTAGGGATCTTGAGGGATTTTTCATGTATTCTGTGGGAATTTGTGGAGATTTGGTGGGATTTTTGTGGATTTTGGCCGTGTTTAGAGAAGATTTAGGGAATTTTGTGGGATGTTTCTGGGATTTTGTTGGGTATTGAGGACATTTTGTGGGATGTTTCTGGAATTTGGTGGGGCTTTTCAAGAATTTTGTGGTATTTTGAAAAGATTTAGGGAATTTTGTGGTGTTTTTTCTTGAATTTTGTGGGAAACTGTGCTGATTTTATGGGGCGTTTCTGGAATTTGGTCGAGTTTTCAGAAGATTTAGGGATTTTTGTGAGATTTTTGTGGGATGTTCTGGGAATTGGTGGAGATTTTGTGGGACATTCCTGTGAATTGGTAGGGTTTTGAAATGATTTAGGGAGTTTTGTGGGACTTCTCTGGAATTTTGTGGGTTTTTTCTGGAATTGTGTGGGATTCTGAGGAGACTTGAAAAATTTTGAGGAATTTGTTTTAGATTTTTGGGAATTTGTGTAGATTCTGTGGGATTTTTCTGGAATTTGGTGGGCCTTTTCAAGGACTTTGTGTGGTTTTGAGGAGACTTGAAGAATTTTGAGGATTTTTTTTTATATTTTGTGGAAACTTGTGGAGGTTTTGTGTGATTTTTGTGGGATTTTGTGGGTTATTGAGGCGATTTAGGGATCTTGAGGGATTTTTCATGTATTTTGTGGGAATTTGTGGAGATTTGGTGGGATATTTTTCTAGAATTTGGTCGTGTTTTGGGGCGATTTAGGGAATTTTGTGGGATTTTTCCTGGAATTTTATTGGATACTGGGGAGATTTTCTGGAATGTTTGTGGAACTTTGAGGGACTCTTCTGGAATTTGGTGAGATTCTGTAGAGAACTGACGAATTATCAGGGATTTTTCATGTATTCTGTGGGAATTTGTGGAGATTTGGTGGGATATTTTTCTAGAATTTGGTCATGTTTTAAGAAGATTTAGGGAATTTTGTGGGATTTTTCCTGGAATTTTGTTGGATACTGCGGAGATTTTGTGGGATATTTCTGGAACTTCGAGGGACTTTTCTGGAATTTGGTGAGATTCTGTAGAGAACTGACGAATTATCAGGGATTTTTCATGTATTCTGTGGGAATTTGTGGAGATTTGGTGGGATTTTTGTGGATTTTGGCCGTGTTTAGAGAAGATTTAGGGATCTTGAGGGATTTTTCATGTATTTTGTGGGAATTTGTGGAGATTTGGTGGGATATTTTTCTAGAATTTGGTCATGTTTTGGGAAGATTTAGGGAATTTTGTGGGATTTTTCCTGGAATTTTATTGGATACTGGGGAGATTTTGTGGAATGTTTGTGGAACTTCGAGGGACTTTTCTGGAATTTGGTGAGATTTTGTAGAGAACTGACGAATTATCAGGGATTTTTCATGTATTCTGTGGGAATTTGTGGAGATTCGGTGGGATATTTTTCTAGAATTTGGTCATGTTTTGAGAAGATTTAGGGAATTTTGTGTGATTTTTCTGGGATTTTGTAGGGTATTGAGGACATTTTGTGGGATGTTTCTGGAATTTGGTGGGGCTTTTCAAGAATTTTGTGGTATTTTGAAAAGATTTAGGGAATTTTGTGGTGTTTTTTCTTGAATTTTGTGGGAAACTGTGCTGATTTTATGGGGCGTTTCTGGAATTTGGTCGAGTTTTCAGAAGATTTAGGGATTTTTGTGAGATTTTTGTGGGATGTTCTGGGAATTGGTGGAGATTTTGTGGGACATTCCTGTGAATTGGTAGGGTTTTGAAATGATTTAGGGAGTTTTGTGGGACTTCTCTGGAATTTTGTGGGTTTTTTCTGGAATTGTGTGGGATTCTGAGGAGACTTGAAGAATTTTGAGGAATTTGTTTTAGTTTTTGTGGGAATTTGTGGAGATTCTGTGGGATTTTACTGGAATTTGGTGGGCCTTTTCAAGGACTTTGTGTGGTTTTGAAGAGACTTGAAGAATTTTGAGGATTTTTTTTATATTTTGTGGAAACTTGTGGAGGTTTTGTGTGATTTTCGTGGGATTTTGTGGGATATTGAGGAGATTTAGGGATCTGGAGGGATTTTTCATGTATTTTGTGGGATTTTGTGGAGATTTGGTGGGATATTTTTCTAGAATTTGGTCGTGTTTTGAGAAGATTTAGGGGAATTTTGTGGGATTTTTCCTGGAATTTTGTTGGATACTGGGGAGATTTTGTGGAATGTTTGTGGAACTTTGAGGGACTCTTCTGGAATTTGGTGAGATTCTGTAGAGAACTGACGAATTATCAGGGATTTTTCATGTATTTTGTGGGAATTTGTGGAGATTCGGTGGGATATTTTTCTAGAATTTGGTCATGTTTTGAGAAGATTTAGGGAATTTTGTGGGATTTTTCCTGGAATTTTGTTGGATACTGGGGAGTTTTTGTGGAATGTTTGTGGAACTTTGAGGGACTCTTCTGGAATTTGGTGAGATTTTGTAGAGAACTGACGAACTATCAGGGATTTTTCATGTATTCTGTGGGAATTTGTGGAGATTTGGTGGGATTTTTCTGGAATTTGGTCGAGTTTTGAGAAGATTTAGGGAATTTTGTGGGATTTTTCCTGGAATTTTGTTGGATACTGGGGAGATTTTGTGGGATGTTTCTGGAACTTCGAGGGACTTCTCTGGAATTTGGTGAGATTCTGTAGAGAACTGAAGAATTATCAGGGATTTTTCATGTATTCTGTGGGAATTTGTGGAGATTTGGTGGGATTTTTCTGGAATTTGGTAGAGTTTTGAGAAGATTTAGGGAATTCTGTAAGATTTTTCTGGAATTTGGTGGGCCTTTTCAAGGACTTTGTGTGGTTTTGAGGAGACTTGAAGAATTTTGAGGAATTTTTCTTAGATTTTGTGGAAACTTGTGGAGGTTTTGTGTGATTTTTGTGGGATTTTGTGAGATATTGAGGCGATTTAGGGATCTTGATGGATTTTTCATGTATTCTGTGGGAATTTGTGGAGATTTGGTGGGATTTTTGTGGATTTTGGCCGTGTTTAGAGAAGATTTAGGGAATTTTGTGGGATGTTTCTGGGATTTTGTTGGGTATTGAGGACATTTTGTGGGATGTTTCTGGAATTTGGTGGGGCTTTTCAAGAATTTTGTGGTATTTTGAAAAGATTTAGGGAATTTTGTGGTGTTTTTTCTTGAATTTTGTGGGAAACTGTGCTGATTTTATGGGGCGTTTCTGGAATTTGGTCGAGTTTTCAGAAGATTTAGGGATTTTTGTGAGATTTTTGTGGTATGTTCTGGGAATTGGTGGAGATTTTGTGGGACATTCCTGTGAATTGGTAGGGTTTTGAAATGATTTAGGGAGTTTTGTGGGACTTCTCTGGAATTTTGTGGGTTTTTTCTGGAATTGTGTGGGATTCTGAGGAGACTTGAAAAATTTTGAGAAATTTGTTTTAGATTTTTGGGAATTTGTGTAGATTCTGTGGGATTTTTCTGGAATTTGGTGGGCCTTTTCAAGGACTTTGTGTGGTTTTGAGGAGACTTGAAGAATTTTGAGGATTTTTTTTTATATTTTGTGGAAACTTGTGGAGGTTTTGTGTGATTTTTGTGGGATTTTGTGGGATATTGAGGCGATTTAAGGATCTTGAGGGATTTTTCATGTATTTTGTGGGAATTTGTGGAGATTTGGTGGGATATTTTTCTAGAATTTGGTCATGTTTTGGGAAGATTTAGGGAATTTTGTGGGATTTTTCCTGGAATTTTATTGGATACTGGGGAGATTTTGTGGAATGTTTGTGGAACTTCGAGGGACTTTTCTGGAATTTGGTGAGATTCTGTAGAGAACTGACGAATTATCAGGGATTTTTCATGTATTCTGTGGGAATTTGTGGAGATTCGGTGGGATATTTTTCTAGAATTTGGTCATGTTTTGAGAAGATTTAGGGAATTTTGTGTGATTTTTCTGGGATTTTGTAGGGTATTGAGGACATTTTGTGGGATGTTTCTGGAATTTGGTGGGGCTTTTCAAGAATTTTGTGGTATTTTGAAAAGATTTAGGGAATTTTGTGGTGTTTTTTCTTGAATTTTGTGGGAAACTGTGCTGATTTGATGGGGCGTTTCTGGAATTTGGTCGAGTTTTCAGAAGATTTAGGGATTTTTGTGAGATTTTTGTGGGATGTTCTGGGAATTGGTGGAGATTTTGTGGGACATTCCTGTGAATTGGTAGGGTTTTGAAATGATTTAGGGAGTTTTGTGGGACTTCTCTGGAATTTTGTGGGTTTTTTCTGGAATTGTGTGGGATTCTGAGGAGACTTGAAGAATTTTGAGGAATTTGTTTTAGATTTTGTGGGAATTTGTGGAGATTCTGTGGGATTTTACTGGAATTTGGTGGGCCTTTTCAAGGACTTTGTGTGGTTTTGAAGAGACTTGAAGAATTTTGAGGATTTTTTTTTTATTTTGTGGAAACTTGTGGAGGTTTTGTCTGATTTTCGTGGGATTTTGGGGGATATTGAGGCGATTTAGGGATCTGGAGGGATTTTTCATGTATTTTGTGGGATTTTGTGGAGATTTGGTGGGATATTTTTCTAGAATTTGGTCGTGTTTTGAGAAGATTTAGGGGAATTTTGTGGGATTTTTCCTGGAATTTTGTTGCATACTGGGGAGATTTTGTGGAATGTTTGTGGAACTTTGAGGGACTCTTCTGGAATTTGGTGAGATTTTGTAGAGAACTGATGAACTATCAGGGATTTTTCATGTATTCTGTGGGAATTTGTGGAGATTTGGTGGGATTTTTGTGGATTTTGGTAGAGTTTTGAGAAGATTTAGGGAATTCTGTAAGATTTTTCTGGAATTTGGTGGGCCTTTTTGAAGGACTTTGTGTGGTTTTGAGGAGACTTGAAGAATTTTGAGGAATTTTTCTTAGATTCTGTGGAAACTTGTGGAGGTTTTGTGGGATTTTTGTGGAATTTTGTGGGATATTGAGGCGATTTAGGGATCTTGAGGGATTTTTCATGTATTTTGTGGGAATTTGTGGAGATTTGGTGGGATATTTTTCTAGAATTTGGTCGTGTTTTGAGAAGATTTAGGGAATTTTGTGGGATTTTTCCTGGAATTTTATTGGATACTGGGGAGATTTTGTGGGATGTTTGTGGAACTTTGAGGGACTTTTCTGGAATTTGGTGAGATTCTGTAGAGAACTGACGAATTATCAGGGATTTTTCATGTATTCTGTGGGAATTTGTGGAGATTTGGTGGGATTTTTCTGGAATTTGGTAGAGTTTTGAGAAGATTTAGGGAATTCTGCAAGATATTTCTGGAATTTGGTAGGCCTTTTTGAAGGATTTTGTGTGGTTTTGAGAAGACTTGAAGAATTTTGAGGAATTTTTCTTAGATTCTGTGGAAACTTGTGGAGGTTTTGTGGGATTTTTGTGGGATTTTGTGGGATATTGAGGCGATTTAGGGATCTTGAGGGATTTTTCATGTATTTTGTGGGAATTTGTGGAGATTTGGTGGGATATTTTTCTAGAATTTGGTCGTGTTTTGGGAAGATTTAGGGAATTTTGTGGGATTTTTCCTGGAATTTTGTTGGATACTGGGGAGATTTTGTGGGATGTTTCTGGAACTTGGAGGGACTTCTCTGGAATTTGGTGAGATTCTGTAGAGAACTGAAGAATTATCAGGGATTTTTCATGTATTCTGTGGGAATTTGTGGAGATTTGGTGGGATATTTTTCTAGAATTTGGTCGTGTTTTGAGAAGATTTAGGGAATTTTGTGGGATTTTTCCTGGAATTTTATTGGATACTGGGGAGATTTTGTGGAATGTTTGTGGAACTTGGAGGGACTCTTCTGGAATTTGGTGAGATTCTGTAGAGAACTGAAGAATTATCAGGGATTTTTCATGTATTCTGTGGGAATTTGTGGAGATTCGGTGGGATTTTTATGGATTTTGGTAGAGTTTTGAGAAGATTTAGGGAATTCTGCAAGATATTTCTGGAATTTGGTAGGCCTTTTTGACGGACTTTTTGTGGTTTTGAGAAGACTTGAAGAATTTTGAGGAATTTTTCTTGGATTTTGTACAAACCTGTGGAGGTTTTGTGTGATTTTTGTGGGATTTTGTGGGATATTGAGGCGATTTAGGGATCTTGAGGGATTTTTCATGTATTTTGTGGGAATTTGTGGAGATTTGGTGGGATATTTTTCTAGAATTTGGTCGTGTTTTGAGAAGATTTAGGGAATTTTGTGGGATTTTTCCTGGAATTTTATTGGATACTGGGGAGATTTTGTGGAATGTTTGTGGAACTTTGAGAGACTCTTCTAGAATTATGTGAGATTCTGTAGAGAACTGACGAATTATCAGGAATTTTTCATGTATTCTGTGGGAATTTGTGGAGATTTGGTGGGATATTTTTCTAGAATTTGGTCGTGTTTTGAGAAGATTTAGGGAATTTTGTGGGATTTTTCCTGGAATTTTATTGGATACTGGGGAGATTTTGTGGAATGTTTGTGGAACTTGGAGGGACTCTTCTGGAATTTGGTGAGATTCTGTAGAGAACTGAAGAATTATCAGGGATTTTTCATGTATTCTGTGGGAATTTGTGGAGATTCGGTGGGATTTTTATGGATTTTGGTAGAGTTTTGAGAAGATTTAGGGAATTCTGCAAGATATTTCTGGAATTTGGTAGGCCTTTTTGACGGACTTTTTGTGGTTTTGAGAAGACTTGAAGAATTTTGAGGAATTTTTCTTGGATTTTGTACAAACCTGTGGAGGTTTTGTGTGATTTTTGTGGGATTTTGTGGGATATTGAGGCGATTTAGGGATCTTGAGGGATTTTTCATGTATTTTGTGGGAATTTGTGGAGATTTGGTGGGATATTTTTCTAGAATTTGGTCGTGTTTTGAGAAGATTTAGGGAATTTTGTGGGATTTTTCCTGGAATTTTATTGGATACTGGGGAGATTTTGTGGAATGTTTGTGGAACTTTGAGAGACTCTTCTAGAATTATGTGAGATTCTGTAGAGAACTGACGAATTATCAGGAATTTTTCATGTATTCTGTGGGAATTTGTGGAGATTTGGTGGGATATTTTTCTAGAATTTGGTCATGTTTTGAGAAGATTTAGGGAATTTTGTGGGATTTTTCCTGGAATTTTGTTGCATACTGGGGAGATTTTGTGGGATGTTTCTGGAACTTCGAGGGACTTCTCTGGAATTTGGTGTGATTCTGTAGAGAACTGAAGAATTATCAGATATTTTTCATGTATTCTGTGGGAATTTGTGGAGATTTGGTGGGATTTTTCTGGAATTTGGTAGAGTTTTGAGAAGATTTAGGGAATTCTGTAAGATTTTTCTGGAATTTGGTGGGCCTTTTCAAGGACTTTGTGTGGTTTTGAGGAGACTTGAAGAATTTTGAGGAATTTTTCTTAGATTTTGTGGAAACTTGTGGAGGTTTTGTGTGATTTTTGTGGGATTTTGTGAGATATTGAGGCGATTTAGGGATCTTGATGGATTTTTCATGTATTCTGTGGGAATTTGTGGAGATTTGGTGGGATTTTTGTGGATTTTGGCCGTGTTTAGAGAAGATTTAGGGAATTTTGTGGGATGTTTCTGGGATTTTGTTGGGTATTGAGGACATTTTGTGGGATGTTTCTGGAATTTGGTGGGGCTTTTCAAGAATTTTGTGGTATTTTGAAAAGATTTAGGGAATTTTGTGGTGTTTTTTCTTGAATTTTGTGGGAAACTGTGCTGATTTTATGGGGCGTTTCTGGAATTTGGTCGAGTTTTCAGAAGATTTAGGGATTTTTGTGAGATTTTTGTGGTATGTTCTGGGAATTGGTGGAGATTTTGTGGGACATTCCTGTGAATTGGTAGGGTTTTGAAATGATTTAGGGAGTTTTGTGGGACTTCTCTGGAATTTTGTGGGTTTTTTCTGGAATTGTGTGGGATTCTGAGGAGACTTGAAAAATTTTGAGAAATTTGTTTTAGATTTTTGGGAATTTGTGTAGATTCTGTGGGATTTTTCTGGAATTTGGTGGGCCTTTTCAAGGACTTTGTGTGGTTTTGAGGAGACTTGAAGAATTTTGAGGATTTTTTTTATATTTTGTGGAAACTTGTGGAGGTTTTGTGTGATTTTTGTGTGATTTTGTGGGATATTGAGGCGATTTAAGGATCTTGAGGGATTTTTCATGTATTTTGTGGGAATTTGTGGAGATTTGGTGGGATATTTTTCTAGAATTTGGTCGTGTTTTGTGAAGATTTAGGGAATTTTGTGGGATTTTTCCTGGAATTTTATTGGATACTGGGGAGATTTTGTGGTTGTTTGTGGAACTTTGAGAGAATTTTCTGGAATTTGGTGAGATTCTGTAGAGAACTGAAGAATTATCAGGGATTTTTCATGTATTCTGTGGGAATTTGTGGAGATTTGGTGGGATTTTTCTGGAATTTGGTAGAGTTTTGAGAAGATTTAGGGAATTCTGTAAGATTTTTCTGGAATTTGGTGGGCCTATTCAAGGACTTTGTGTGGTTTTGAGGAGACTTGAAGAATTTTGAGGAATTTTTCTTAGATTCTGTGGAAACTTGTGGAGGTTTTGTGGGATTTTTGTGGAATTTTGTGGGATATTGAGGCGATTTAGGGATCTTGAGGGATTTTTCATGTATTTTGTGGGAATTTGTGGAGATTTGGTGGGATATTTTTCTAGAATTTGGTCATGTTTTGGGAAGATTTAGGGAATTTTGTGGGATTTTTCCTGGAATTTTATTGGATACTGGGGAGATTTTGTGGAATGTTTGTGGAACTTCGAGGGACTTTTCTGGAATTTGGTGAGATTCTGTAGAGAACTGACGAATTATCAGGGATTTTTCATGTATTCTGTGGGAATTTGTGGAGATTCGGTGGGATATTTTTCTAGAATTTGGTCATGTTTTGAGAAGATTTAGGGAATTTTGTGTGATTTTTCTGGGATTTTGTAGGGTATTGAGGACATTTTGTGGGATGTTTCTGGAATTTGGTGGGGCTTTTCAAGAATTTTGTGGTATTTTGAAAAGATTTAGGGAATTTTGTGGTGTTTTTTCTTGAATTTTGTGGGAAACTGTGCTGATTTTATGGGGCGTTTCTGGAATTTGGTCGAGTTTTCAGAAGATTTAGGGATTTTTGTGAGATTTTTGTGGGATGTTCTGGGAATTGGTGGAGATTTTGTGGGACATTCCTGTGAATTGGTAGGGTTTTGAAATGATTTAGGGAGTTTTGTGGGACTTCTCTGGAATTTTGTGGGTTTTTTCTGGAATTGTGTGGGATTCTGAGGAGACTTGAAGAATTTTGAGGAATTTGTTTTAGATTTTGTGGGAATTTGTGGAGATTCTGTGGGATTTTACTGGAATTTGGTGGGCCTTTTCAAGGACTTTGTGTGGTTTTGAAGAGACTTGAAGAATTTTGAGGATTTTTTTTATATTTTGTGGAAACTTGTGGAGGTTTTGTGTGATTTTCGTGGGATTTTGGGGGATATTGAGGCGATTTAGGGATCTGGAGGGATTTTTCATGTATTTTGTGGGATTTTGTGGAGATTTGGTGGGATATTTTTCTAGAATTTGGTCGTGTTTTGAGAAGATTTAGGGGAATTTTGTGGGATTTTTCCTGGAATTTTGTTGGATACTGGGGAATTTTTGTGGAATGTTTGTGGAACTTTGAGGGACTCTTCTGGAATTTGGTGAGATTTTGTAGAGAACTGATGAACTATCAGGGATTTTTCATGTATTCTGTGGGAATTTGTGGAGATTTGGTGGGATTTTCCTGGAATTTGGTAGAGTTTTGAGAAGATTTAGGGAATTTTGTGGAATTTTTCCTGGAATTTTGTTGGATACTGGGGAGATTTTGTGGGATGCTTCTGGAACTTTGAGGGACTTCTCTGGAATTTGGTGAGATTATGTAGAGAACTGAAGAATTATCAGGGATTTTTCATGTATTCTGTGGGAATTTGTGGAGATTTGGTGGGATTTTTCTGGAATTTGGTAGAGTTTTGAGAAGATTTAGGGAATTCTGTAAGATTTTTCTGGAATTTGGTGGGCCTTTTCAAGGACTTTGTGTGGTTTTGAGGAGACTTGAAGAATTTTGAGGAATTTTTCTTAGATTTTGTGGAAACTTGTGGAGGTTTTGTGTGATTTTTGTGGGATTTTGTGGGATATTGAGGCGATTTAGGGATCTTGAGGGATTTTTCATGTATTTTGTGGGAATTTGAGGAGATTTGGTGGGATATTTTTCTAGAATTTGGTCGTGTTTTGAGAAGATTTAGGGAATTTTGTGGGATTTTTCCTGGAATTTTATTGGATACTGGGGAGATTTTTGTGGAATGTTTGTGGAACTTTGAGGGACTCTTCTGGAATTTTGTGAGATTCTGTAGAGAACTGACGAATTATCAGGGATTTTTCATGTATTCTGTGGGAATTTGTGGAGATTTGGTGGGATTTTTCAGGAATTTGGTAGAGTTTTGAGAAGATTTAGGGAATTCTGCAAGATATTTCTGGAATTTGGTAGGCCTTTTTGAAGGACTTTTTGTGGTTTTGATGACACTTGAAGAATTTTGAGGAATTTTTCTTAGATTCTGTGGAAACTTGTGGAGGTTTGGTGGGATTTTTGTGGGATTTTGTGGGATATTGAGGTGATTTAGGGATCTTGAGGGATTTTTCATGTATTTTGTGGGAATTTGTGGAGATTTGGTGGGATATTTTTCTAGAATTTGGTCGTGTTTTGGGAAGATTTAGGGAATTTTGTGGGATTTTTCCTGGAATTTTATTGGATACTGGGGAGATTTTGTGGGATGCTTGTGGAACTTTGAGGGACTTTTCTGGAATTTTGGGGAGATTCTGTTGAGAACTGACGAATTATCAGGGATTTTTCATGTATTCTGTGGGAATTTGTGGAGATTTGGTGGGATTTTTCTGGAATTTGGTAGAGTTTTGAGAAGATTTAGGGAATTTTGTGGGATTTTTCCTGGAATTTGGTGGGCCTTTTCAAGGACTTTGTGTGGTTTTGAGGAGAGTTGAAGTATTTTGAGGAATTTTTCTTAGATTTTGTGGAAACTTGTGGAGGTTTTGTGTGATTTTTGTGGAATTTTGTGGGATATTGAGGCGATTTCGGGATCTTGAGGGATTTTTCATGTATTTTGTGGGAATTTGTGGAGATTTGGTGGGATTTTTTTTTAGAATTTGGTCGTGTTTTGAGAAGATTTCGGGAATGTTGTGGGATTTTTCCTGGAATTTTGTTGGATTTTGAGGAGATTTTGTGGGATGTTTGTGGAACTTTGAGGGTCTTTTCTGGAATTTTGTGAGATTCTGCAGAGAATTGAGGAATTATCTGTGATTTTTCATGTATTTTGTAAGAATTTGTGGAGATTTGGTGGGATTTTTGTTGAAATTTGTAGAGTTTTGAGAAGATGTAGGGAATTTGGTGGGATTTTTGTGGAATTTGGTAGAGTTTTGGAATGATTTAGGTCATTTTGTGGGATATTTCTGGAATTTGGTAAGGCTTTTCAGGAATTTTGTAGTATTTTGAAAAGATTTAGGGAATTTTGTGGTGTTTTTCTTGAATTTTGTGGGAAACTGTGGTGATTTTATGGGGCGTTTCTGGAATTTGGTCAAGATTTCAGAAGATTTAGGGATTTTTGTGGGATTTTTGTGGGATGTTCTGGGAATCGGTGGAGATTTTGTGGGACATTCCTGTGAATTGGTAGGGTTTTGAAATGATTTAGGGAATTTTGTGGGACTTGTCTGGAATTTTGTGGGGATTTTTCTGGAATTGTGTGGGATTCTGAGGAGACTTGAAGAATGTTGAGGAATTTGTTTTAGATTTTGTGGGAATTTGTGGAGATTCTGTGGGATTTTACTGGAATTTGGTGGGCCTTTTCAAGGACTTTGTGTGGTTTTGAGGAGACTTGAAGAATTTTGAGGAATTTTTCTTAGATTCTATGGAAACTTGTGGAGGTTTGGTGGGATTTTTGTGGGATTTTGTGGGATATTGAGGCGATTTAGGGATCTTGAGGGATTTTTCATGTATTTTGTGGGAATTTGTGGAGATTTGGTGGGATATTTTTCTAGAATTTGGTCATGTTTTGAGAAGATTTAGGGAATTTTGTGGGATTTTTCCTGGAATTTTGTTGGATACTGGGGAGATTTTGTGGGATGCTTGTGGAACTTTGAGGGTCTTTTCTGGAATTTTGTGAGATTCTGTAGAGAACTGACGAATTATCAGGGATTTTTCATGTATTCTGTGGGAATTTGTGGAGATTTGGTGGGATTTTTGTGGATTTTGGCCGTGTTTTGAGAAGATTTAGGGAATTTTGTGGGATTTTCCTGGGATTTTGTTGGGTATAGAGGACATTTTGTGGGATGTTTCTGGAATTTGGTGGGGCTTTTCAAGAATTTTGTGGTATTTTGAAAAGATTTAGGGAATTTTGTGGTGTTTTTTCTTGAATTTTGTGGGAAACTGTGCTGATTTTATGGGGCGTTTCTGGAATTTGGTCGAGTTTTCAGAAGATTTAGGGATTTTTGTGAGATTTTTGTGGGATGTTCTGGGAATTGGTGGAGATTTTGTGGGACATTCCTGTGAATTGGTAGGGTTTTGAAATGATTTAGGGAGTTTTGTGGGACTTCTCTGGAATTTTGTGGGTTTTTTCTGGAATTGTATGGGATTCTGAGGAGACTTGAAGAATTTTGAGGAATTTGTTTTAGATTTTTGGGAATTTGTGTAGATTCTGTGGGATTTTTCTGGAATTTGGTGGTTTTTTTCAAGGACTTTGTGTGGTTTTGAGGAGACTTGAAGAATTTTGAGTATTTTTTTTTATATTTTGTGGAAACTTGTGGAGGTTTTGTGTGATTCTTGTGGGATTTTGTGGGATATTGAGGCGATTTAGGGATCTTGAGGGATTTTTCATGTATTTTGTGGGAATTTGTGGAGATTTGGTGGGATATTTTTCTAGAATTTGGTCGTGTTTTGTGAAGATTTAGGGAATTTTGTGGGATTTTTCTTGAATTTTGTTGGATATTGAGGATATTTTGTGGGTGTTTGTGGAACTTTGAGGGAATTTTCTGGAATTTGGTGAGATTCTGTAGAGAACTGACGAATTATCAGGGATTTTTCATGTATTCTGTGGGAATTTGTGGAGATTTGGTGGGATTTTTCTGGAATTTGGTAGAGTTTTGAGAAGATTTAGGGAATTCTGCAAGATATTTCTGGAATTTGGTAGGCCTTTTTGACGGACTTTTTGTGGTTTTGAGAAGACTTGAAGAATTTTGAGGAATTTTTCTTGGATTTTGTACAAACCTGTGGATGTTTTGTGTGATTTTTGTGGGATTTTGTGGGATATTGAGGCGATTTAGGGATCTTGAGGGATTTTTCATGTATTTTGTGGGAATTTGTGGAGATTTGGTGGGATATTTTTCTAGAATTTGGTCGTGTTTTGGGAAGATTTAGGGAATTTTGTGGGATTTTTCCTGGAATTTTATTGGATACTGGGGAGATTTTGTGGAATGTTTGTGGAACTTTGAGGGACTCTTCTGGAATTTTGTGAGATTCTGTAGAGAACTGACGAATTATCAGGGATTTTCATGTATTCTGTGGGAATTTGTGGAGATTCGGTGGGATATTTTTCTAGAATTTGGTCGTGTTTTGAGAAGATTTAGGGAATTTTGTGGGGTTTTTCCTGGAATTTTGTTGGATACTGGGGAGATTTTGTGGGATGCTTGTGGAACTTTGAGGGACTTTTCTGGAATTTTGTGAGATTCTGTTGAGAACTGACGAATTATCAGGGATTTTTCATGTATTCTGTGGGAATTTGTGGAGATTTGGTGGGATTTTTCTGGAATTTGGTAGAGTTTTGAGAAGATTTAGGGAATTCTGCAAGATATTTCTGGAATTTGGTAGGCCTTCTTGACGGACTTTTTGTGGTTTTGAGAAGACTTGAAGAATTTTGAGGAATTTTTCTTAGATTCTATGGAAACTTGTGGAGGTTTGGAGGGATTTTTGTGGGATTTTGTGGGATATTGAGGCGATTTAGGGATCTTGAGGGATTTTTCATGTATTTTGTGGGAATTTGTGGAGATTTGGTGGGATATTTTTCTAGAATTTGGTCGTGTTTTGGGAAGATTTAGGGAATTTGGTGGGATTTTTCCTGGAATTTTGTTGGATACTGGGGAGATTTTGTGGAATGTTTGTGGAACTTTGAGGGACTCTTCTGGAATTTGGTGAGATTCTGTAGAGAACTGATGAATTATCAGGGATTTTTCATGTATTCTGTGGGAATTTGTGGAGATTTGGTGGGATATTTTTCTAGAATTTGGTCATGTTTTGAGAAGATTTAGGGAATTTTGTGGGATTTTTCCTGGAATTTTGTTGGATACTGGGGAGATTTTGTGGGATGTTTGTGGAACTTTGAGGGACTCTTCTGGAATTTTGTGAGATTCTGTAGAGAACTGACGAATTATCAGGGATTTTTCATGTATTCTGTGGGAATTTGTGGAGATTTGGTGGGATATTTTTCTAGAATTTGGTCATGTTTTGAGAAGATTTAGGGAATTCTGCAAGATATTTCTGGAATTTGGTAGGCCTTTTTGAAGGACTTTTTGTGGTTTTGAGGAGACTTGAAGAATTTTGAGGATTTTTTCTTAGATTTTGTACAAACCTGTGGAGGTTTTGTGTGATTTTTGGGGGATTTTGTGGGATATTGAGGCGATTTAGGGATCTTGAGGGATTTTTCATGTATTTTGTGGGAATTTGTGGAGATTTGGTGGGATATTTTTCTAGAATTTGGTCGTGTTTTGAGAAGATTTAGGGAATTTTGTGGGATTTTTCCTGGAATTTTGTTGGATACTGGGGAGATTTTGTGGGATGCTTGTGGAACTTTGAGGGACTTTTCTGGAATTTGGTGAGATTCTGTAGAGAACTGAAGAATTATCAGGGATTTTTCATGTATTCTGTGGGAATTTGTGGAGATTTGGTGTGATATTTTTCTAGAATTTGGTCGTGTTTTGTGAAGATTTAGGGAATTTTGTGGGATTTTTCTTGAATTTTGTTGGATATTGAGTAGATTTTGTGGAACTTTGAGGGACTTTTCTGGAATTTGGTGAGATTCTGTAGAGAACTGACGAATTATCAGGGATTTTTCATGTATTCTGTGGGAATTTGTGGAGATTTGGTGGGATTTTTCAGGAATTTGGTAGAGTTTTGAGAAGATTTAGGGAATTCTGCAAGATATTTCTGGAATTTGGTAGGCCTTTTTGAAGGACTTTTTGTGGTTTTGAGGACACTTGAAGAATTTTGAGGAATTTTTCTTAGATTCTGTGGAAACTTGTGGAGGTTTGGTGGGATTTTTGTGGGATTTTGTGGGATATTGAGGTGATTTAGGGATCTTGAGGGATTTTTCATGTATTTTGTGGGAATTTGTGGAGATTTGGTGGGATATTTTTCTAGAATTTGGTCGTGTTTTGGGAAGATTTAGGGAATTTTGTGGGATTTTTCCTGGAATTTTATTGGATACTGGGGAGATTTTGTGGGATGCTTGTGGAACTTTGAGGGACTTTTCTGGAATTTTGGGGAGATTCTGTTGAGAACTGACGAATTATCAGGGATTTTTCATGTATTCTGTGGGAATTTGTGGAGATTTGGTGGGATTTTTCTGGAATTTGGTAGAGTTTTGAGAAGATTTAGGGAATTTTGTGGGATTTTTCCTGGAATTTGGTGGGCCTTTTCAAGGACTTTGTGTGGTTTTGAGGAGAGTTGAAGTATTTTGAGGAATTTTTCTTAGATTTTGTGGAAACTTGTGGAGGTTTTGTGTGATTTTTGTGGAATTTTGTGGGATATTGAGGCGATTTCGGGATCTTGAGGGATTTTTCATGTATTTTGTGGGAATTTGTGGAGATTT
Organism: Cyanistes caeruleus; assembly: GCF_971803275.1. NCBI lineage: Eukaryota > Metazoa > Chordata > Aves > Passeriformes > Paridae > Cyanistes > Cyanistes caeruleus. The sequence goes on along the minus strand of NC_141702.1, from coordinate 87,378,621 downwards.
GGTGGGATTTTTTTTTAGAATTTGGTCGTGTTTTGAGAAGATTTCGGGAATGTTGTGGGATTTTTCCTGGAATTTTGTTGGATTTTGAGGAGATTTTGTGGGATGTTTGTGGAACTTTGAGGGTCTTTTCTGGAATTTTGTGAGATTCTGCAGAGAATTGAGGAATTATCTGTGATTTTTCATGTATTTTGTAAGAATTTGTGGAGATTTGGTGGGATTTTTGTTGAAATTTGTAGAGTTTTGAGAAGATGTAGGGAATTTGGTGGGATTTTTGTGGAATTTGGTAGAGTTTTGGAATGATTTAGGTCATTTTGTGGGATATTTCTGGAATTTGGTAAGGCTTTTCAGGAATTTTGTAGTATTTTGAAAAGATTTAGGGAATTTTGTGGTGTTTTTCTTGAATTTTGTGGGAAACTGTGGTGATTTTATGGGGCGTTTCTGGAATTTGGTCAAGATTTCAGAAGATTTAGGGATTTTTGTGAGATTTTTGTGGGATGTTCTGGGAATCGGTGGAGATTTTGTGGGACATTCCTGTGAATTGGTAGGGTTTTGAAATGATTTAGGGAATTTTGTGGGACTTGTCTGGAATTTTGTGGGGATTTTTCTGGAATTGTGTGGGATTCTGAGGAGACTTGAAGAATGTTGAGGAATTTGTTTTAGATTTTGTGGGAATTTGTGTAGATTCTGTGGGATTTTTCTGGAATTTGGTGGGCCTTTTCAAGGACTTTGTGTGGTTTTGAGGAGAGTTGAAGTATTTTGAGGAATTTTTCTTAGGTTTTGTGGAAACTTGTGGAGGTTTTGTGTGATTTTTGTGGAATTTTGTGGGATATTGAGGCGATTTAGGGATCTTGAGGGATTTTTCATGTATTTTGTGGGAATTTGTGGAGATTTGGTGGGATATTTTTCTAGAATTTGGTCGTGTTTTAGAAGAATTAGGGAATTTTGTGGGATTTTTCTTGGATTTTGTGGACATTAGTGGACATTTTGTGGGATGTTGGTGGAACTTTGAGGGTCTTCTGGAATTTTGTGAGATTCTGCAGGGAATTGAGGAATTATCTGTGATTTTTCATGTATTTTGTAAGAATTTGTGGAGATTTGGTGGGATTTTTGTTGAAATTTTTAGAGTTTTGAGAAGATGTAGGGAATTTGGTGGGATTTTTGTGGAATTTGGTGGGCCTTTTCAAGGACTTTGTGTGGTTTTGAGGAGAGTTGAAGTATTTTGAGGAATTTTTCTTAGATTTTGTGGAAACTTGTGGAGGTTTTGTGTGATTTTTGTGGAATTTTGTGGGATAGTGAGGCGATTTAGGGATCTTGAGGGATTTTTCATGTATTTTGTGGGAATTTGTGGAGATTTAGTGGGATATTTTACTAGAATTTGGTCGTGTTTTAGAAGAATTAGGGAATTTTGTGGGATTTTTCTTGGATTTTGTGGACATTTGTGGACATTTTGTGGGATGTTGGTGGAACTTTGAGGGTCTTTTCTGGAATTTTGTGAGATTCTGCAGAGAACTGAGGAATTATCTGTGATTTTTCATGTATTTTGTAAGAATTTGTGGAGATTTGGTGGGATTTTTGTGGAATTTGGTAGAGTTTTGGAATGATTTAGGTCATTTTGTGGGACATTTCTGGAATTTGGTGGGGCTTTTCAAGAATTTTGTAGTGTTTTGAAAAGATTTAGGGAGTTTTGTGGTGTTTTTCTTGAATTTTGTGGGAAACTGTGGTGATTTTATGGGGCGTTTCTGGAATTTGGTCGAGTTTTCAGAAGATTTAGGGATTTTTGTGGGATTTTTGTGGGATGTTCTGGGAATCGGTGGAGATTTTGTGGGACATTCCTGTGAATTGGTAGGGTTTTGAAATGATTTAGGGAATTTTGTGGGACTTGTCTGTAATTTTGTGGGGATTTTTCTGGAATTGTGTGGGATTCTGAGGAGACTTGAAGAATGTTGAGGAATTTGTTTTAGATTTTGTGGGAATTTGTGTAGATTCTGTGGGATTTTTGTGGAATTTGGTGGGCGTTTTCAAGGACTTTGTGTGGTTTTGAGGAGAGTTGAAGTATTTTGAGGAATTTTTCTTAGATTTTGTGGAAACTTGTGGAGGTTTTGTGTGATTTTTGTGGAATTTTGTGGGATAGTGAGGCGATTTAGGGATCTTGAGGGATTTTTCATGTATTTTGTGGGAATTTGTGGAGATTTGGTGGGATTTTTTTTTAGAATTTGGTCGTGTTTTGAGAAGATTTAGGGAATGTTGTGGGATTTTTCCTGGAATTTTGTTGGATTTTGAGGAGATTTTGTGGGATGTTTGTGGAACTTTGAGGGTCTTTTCTGGAATTTTGTGAGATTCTGCAGAGAATTGAGGAATTATCTGTGATTTTTCATGTATTTTGTAAGAATTTGTGGAGATTTGGTGGGATTTTTGTTGAAATTTGTAGAGTTTTGAGAAGATGTAGGGAATTTGGTGGGATTTTTGTGGAATTTGGTGGGCCTTTTCAAGGACTTTGTGTGGTTTTGAGGAGAGTTGAAGTATTTTGAGGAATTTTTCTTAGATTTTGTGGAAACTTGTGGAGGTTTTGTGTGATTTTTGTGGAATTTTGTGGGATATTGAGGCGATTTAGGGATCTTGAGGGATTTTTCATGTATTTTGTGGCAATTTGTGGAGATTTGGTGGGATTTTTTTTCTAGAATTTGGTCGTGTTTTGAGAAGATTTCGGGAATGTTGTGGGATTTTTCCTGGAATTTTGTTGGATATTGAGGAGATTTTGCGGGATGGTTGTGGAATTTTGAGGGTCTTTTCTGGAATTTTGCGAGATTTTGCAGAGAATTGAGGAATTATCTGTGATTTTTCATGTATTTTGTAAGAATTTGTGGAGATTTGGTGGGATTTTTGTGGAATTTGGTAGAGTTTTGGAATGATTTAGGTCATTTTGTGGGACATTTCTGGAATTTGGTGGGGCTTTTCAAGAATTTTGTAGTATTTTGAAAAGATTTAGGGAATTTTGTGTTGTTTTTCTTGAATTTTGTGGGAAACTGTGGTGATTTTATGGGGCGTTTCTGGAATTTGGTCGAGTTTTCAGAAGATTTAGGGATTTTTGTGGGATTTTTGTGGGATGTTCTGGGAATCGGTGGAGATTTTGTGGGACATTCCTGTGAATTGGTAGGGTTTTGAAATGATTTAGGGAATTTTGTGGGACTTGTCTGTAATTTTGTGGGGGTTTTTCTGGAATTGTGTGGGATTCTGAGGAGACTTGAAGAATGTTGAGGAATTTGTTTTAGATTTTGTGGGAATTTGTGTAGATTCTGTGGGATTTTTGTGGAATTTGGTGGGCCTTTTCAAGGACTTTGTGTGGTTTTGAGGAGAGTTGAAGTATTTTGAGGAATTTTTCTTAGATTTTGTGGAAACTTGTGGAGGTTTTGTGTGATTTTTGTGGAATTTTGTGGGATATTGAGGCGATTTAGGGATCTTGAGGGATTTTTCATGTATTTTGTGGGAATTAGTGGAGATTTGGTGGGATTTTTTTTTAGAATTTGGTCGTGTTTTGAGAAGATTTAGGGAATGTTGTGGGATTTTTCCTGGAATTTTGTTGGATTTTGAGGAGATTTTGTGGGATGTTGGTGGAACTTTGAGGGACTTTTCTGGAATTTTGTGAGATTCTGCAGAGAATTGAGGAATTATCTGTGATTTTTCATGTATTTTGTAAGAATTTGTGGAGATTTGGTGGGATTTTTGTTGAAATTTGTAGAGTTTTGAGAAGATGTAGGGAATTTGGTGGGATTTTTGTGGAATTTGGTGGGCCTTTTCAAGGACTTTGTGTGGTTTTGAGGAGAGTTGAAGTATTTTGAGGAATTTTTCTTAGATTTTGTGGAAACATGTGGAGGTTTTGTGTGATTTTTGTGGAATTTTGTGGGATAGTGAGGCGATTTAGGGATCTTGAGGGATTTTTCATGTATTTTGTGGGAATTTGTGGAGATTTAGTGGGATATTTTACTAGAATTTGGTCGTGTTTTAGAAGAATTAGGGAATTTTGTGGGATTTTTCTTGGATTTTGTGGACATTTGTGGACATTTTGTGGGATGTTGGTGGAACTTTGAGGGTCTTTTCTGGAATTTTGTGAGATTTTGCAGAGAACTGAGGAATTATCTGTGATTTTTCATGTATTTTGTAAGATTTTGTGGAGATTTGGTGGGATTTTTGTGGAATTTGGTAGAGTTTTGGAATGATTTAGGTCATTTTGTGGGACATTTCTGGAATTTGGTAGGGCTTTTCAAGAATTTTGTAGTATTTTGAAAAGATTTAGGGAATTTTGTGGTGTTTTTCTTGAATTTTGTGGGAAACTGTGGTGATTTTATGGGGCGTTTCTGGAATTTGGTCGAGTTTTCAGAAGATTTAGGGATTTTTGTGGGATTTTTGTGGGATGTTCTGGGAATCGGTGGAGATTTTGTGGGACATTCCTGTGAATTGGTAGGGTTTTGAAATGATTTAGGGAATTTTGTGGGACTTGTCTGTAATTTTGTGGGGATTTTTCTGGAATTGTGTGGGATTCTGAGGAGACTTGAAGAATGTTGAGGAATTTGTTTTAGATTTTGTGGGAATTTGTGTAGATTCTGTGAAATTTTTGTGGAATTTGGTGGGCCTTTTCAAGGACTTTGTGTGGTTTTGAGGAGAGTTGAAGTATTTTGAGGAATTTTTCTTAGATTTTGTGGAAACTTGTGGAGGTTTTGTGTGATTTTTGTGGAATTTTGTGGGATAGTGAGGCGATTTCGGCATCTTGAGGGATTTTTCATGTATTTTGTGGGAATTTGTGGAGATTTGGTGGGATTTTTTTTTAGAATTTGGTCGTGTTTTGAGAAGATTTAGGGAATGTTGTGGGATTTTTCCTGGAATTTTGTTGGATTTTGAGGAGATTTTGTGGGATGTTTGTGGAACTTTGAGGGTCTTTTCTGGAATTTTGTGAGATTCTGCAGAGAATTGAGGAATTATCTGTGATTTTTCATGTATTTTGTAAGAATTTGTGGAGATTTGGTGGGATTTTTGTTGAAATTTGTAGAGTTTTGAGAAGATGTAGGGAATTTGGTGGGATTTTTGTGGAATTTGGTGGGCCTTTTCAAGGACTTTGTGTGGTTTTGAGGAGAGTTGAAGTATTTTGAGGAATTTTTCTTAGATTTTGTGGAAACTTGTGGAGGTTTTGTGTGATTTTTGTGGAATTTTGTGGGATATTGAGGCGATTTAGGGATCTTGAGGGATTTTTCATGTATTTTGTGGGAATTTGTGGAGATTTGGTGGGATTTTTTTTCTAGAATTTGGTCGTGTTTTGAGAAGATTTCGGGATTGTTGTGGGATTTTTCCTGGAATTTTGTTGGATTTTGAGGAGATTTTGCGGGATGTTGGTGGAACTTTGAGGGTCTTTTCTGGAATTTTGTGAGATTCGGCAGAGAATTGAGGAATTATCTGTGATTTTTCATGTATTTTGTAAGAATTTGTGGAGATTTGGTGGGATTTTTGTGGAATTTGGTGGAGTTTTGGAATGATTTAGGTCATTTTGTGGGATAATTCTGGACTTTGGTGGGGCTTTTCAGGAATTTTGTAGTATTTTGAAAAGATTTAGGGAATTTTGTGTTGTTTTTCTTGAATTTTGTGGGAAACTGTGGTGATTTTATGGGGCGTTTCTGGAATTTGGTCAAGATTTCAGAAGATTTAGGGATTTTTGTGGGATTTTTGTGGGATGTTCTGGGAATCGGTGGAGATTTTGTGGGACATTCCTGTGAATTGGTAGGGTTTTGAAATGATTTAGGGAATTTTGTGGGACTTGTCTGGAATTTTGTGGGGATTTTTCTGGAATTGTGTGGGATTCTGAGGAGACTTGAAGAATGTTGAGGAATTTGTTTTAGATTTTGTGGGAATTTGTGTAGATTCTGTGGGATTTTTCTGGAATTTGGTGGGCGTTTTCAAGGACTTTGTGTGGTTTTGAGGAGAGTTGAAGTATTTTGAGGAATTTTTCTTAGATTTTGTGGAAACTTGTGGAGGTTTTGTGTGATTTTTGTGGAATTTTGTGGGATATTGAGGCGATTTCGGGATCTTGAGGGATTTTTCATGTATTTTGTGGGAATTTGTGGAGATTTGGTGGGATATTTTTCTAGAATTTGGTCGTGTTTTAGAAGAATTAGGGAATTTTGTGGGATTTTTCTTGGATTTTGTGGACATTTGTGGACATTTTGTGGGATGTTGGTGGAACTTTGAGGGTCTTCTGGAATTTTGTGAGATTCTGCAGGGAATTGAGGAATTATCTGTGATTTTTCATGTATTTTGTAAGAATTTGTGGAGATTTGGTGGGATTTTTGTTGAAATTTTTAGAGTTTTGAGAAGATGTAGGGAATTTGGTGGGATTTTTGTGGAATTTGGTGGGCCTTTTCAAGGACTTTGTGTGGTTTTGAGGAGAGTTGAAGTATTTTGAGGAATTTTTCTTAGATTTTGTGGAAACTTGTGGAGGTTTTGTGTGATTTTTGTGGAATTTTGTGGGATATTGAGGCGATTTCGGGATCTTGAGGGATTTTTCATGTATTTTGTGGGAATTTGTGGAGATTTGGTGGGATTTTTTTTTAGAATTTGGTCGTGTTTTGAGAAGATTTCGGGAATGTTGTGGGATTTTTCCTGGAATTTTGTTGGATTTTGAGGAGATTTTGTGGGATGTTTGTGGAACTTTGAGGGTCTTTTCTGGAATTTTGTGAGATTCTGCAGAGAATTGAGGAATTATCTGTGATTTTTCATGTATTTTGTAAGAATTTGTGGAGATTTGGTGGGATTTTTGTTGAAATTTGTAGAGTTTTGAGAAGATGTAGGGAATTTTGTGGGATTTTTGTGGAATTTGGTAGAGTTTTGGAATGATTTAGGTCATTTTGTGGGATATTTCTGGAATTTGGTAGGGCTTTTCAGGAATTTTGTAGTATTTTGAAAAGATTTAGGGAATTTTGTGGTGTTTTTCTTGAATTTTGTGGGAAACTGTGGTGATTTTATGGGGCGTTTCTGGAATTTGGTCAAGATTTCAGAAGATTTAGGGATTTTTGTGGGATTTTTGTGGGATGTTCTGGGAATCGGTGGAGATTTTGTGGGACATTCCTGTGAATTGGTAGGGTTTTGAAATGATTTAGGGAATTTTGTGGGACTTGTCTGGAATTTTGTGGGGATTTTTCTGGAATTGTGTGGGATTCTGAGGAGACTTGAAGAATGTTGAGGAATTTGTTTTAGATTTTGTGGGAATTTGTGTAGATTCTGTGGGATTTTTCTGGAATTTGGTGGGCCTTTTCAAGGACTTTGTGTGGTTTTGAGGAGAGTTGAAGTATTTTGAGGAATTTTTCTTAGATTTTGTGGAAACTTGTGGAGGTTTTGTGTGATTTTTGTGGAATTTTGTGGGATATTGAGGCGATTTCGGGATCTTGAGGGATTTTTCATGTATTTTGTGGGAATTTGTGGAGATTTGGTGGGATATTTTTCTAGAATTTGGTCGTGTTTTAGAAGAATTAGGGAATTTTGTGGGATTTTTCTTGGATTTTGTGGACATTAGTGGACATTTTGTGGGATGTTGGTGGAACTTTGAGGGTCTTCTGGAATTTTGTGAGATTCTGCAGAGAATTGAGGAATTATCTGTGATTTTTCATGTATTTTGTAAGAATTTGTGGAGATTTGGTGGGATTTTTGTTGAAATTTTTAGAGTTTTGAGAAGATGTAGGGAATTTGGTGGGATTTTTGTGGAATTTGGTGGGCCTTTTCAAGGACTTTGTGTGGTTTTGAGGAGAGTTGAAGTATTTTGAGGAATTTTTCTTAGATTTTGTGGAAACTTGTGGAGGTTTTGTGTGATTTTTGTGGAATTTTGTGGGATATTGAGGCGATTTCGGGATCTTGAGGGATTTTTCATGTATTTTGTGGGAATTTGTGGAGATTTGGTGGGATTTTTTTTTAGAATTTGGTCGTGTTTTGAGAAGATTTCGGGAATGTTGTGGGATTTTTCCTGGAATTTTGTTGGATTTTGAGGAGATTTTGCGGGATGGTTGTGGAATTTTGAGGGTCTTTTCTGGAATTTTGTGAGATTCGGCAGAGAATTGAGGAATTATCTGTGATTTTTCATGTATTTTGTAAGAATTTGTGGAGATTTGGTGGGATTTTTGTGGAATTTGGTAGAGTTTTGGAATGATTTAGGTCATTTTGTGGGACATTTCTGGAATTTGGTGGGGCTTTTCAAGAATTTTGTAGTATTTTGAAAAGATTTAGGGAATTTTGTGGTGTTTTTCTTGAATTTTGTGGGAAACTGTGGTGATTTTATGGGGCGTTTCTGGAATTTGGTCGAGTTTTCAGAAGATTTAGGGATTTTTGTGGGATTTTTGTGGGATGTTCTGGGAATCGGTGGAGATTTTGTGGGACATTCCTGTGAATTGGTAGGGTTTTGAAATGATTTAGGGAATTTTGTGGGACTTGTCTGTAATTTTGTGGGGATTTTTCTGGAATTGTGTGGGATTCTGAGGAGACTTGAAGAATGTTGAGGAATTTGTTTTAGATTTTGTGGGAATTTGTGTAGATTCTGTGGGATTTTTGTGGAATTTGGTGGGCCTTTTCAAGGCCTTTTGTGGTTTTGAGGAGAGTTGAAGTATTTTGAGGAATTTTTCTTAGATTTTGTGGAAACTTGTGAAGGCTTTGTGTGATTTTTGTGGAATTTTGTGGGATATTGAGGCGATTTAGGGATCTTGAGGGATTTTTCATGTATTTTGTGGGAATTTGTGGAGATTTGGTGGGATTTTTTTTCTAGAATTTGGTCGTGTTTTGAGAAGATTTCGGGATTGTTGTGGGATTTTTCCTGGAATTTTGTTGGATTTTGAGGAGATTTTGCGGGATGTTGGTGGAACTTTGAGGGTCTTTTCTGGAATTTTGTGAGATTCGGCAGAGAATTGAGGAATTATCTGTGATTTTTCATGTATTTTGTAAGAATTTGTGGAGATTTGGTGGGATTTTTGTGGAATTTGGTGGAGTTTTGGAATGATTTAGGTCATTTTGTGGGATAATTCTGGACTTTGGTGGGGCTTTTCAGGAATTTTGTAGTATTTTGAAAAGATTTAGGGAATTTTGTGTTGTTTTTCTTGAATTTTGTGGGAAACTGTGGTGATTTTATGGGGCGTTTCTGGAATTTGGTCAAGATTTCAGAAGATTTAGGGATTTTTGTGGGATTTTTGTGGGATGTTCTGGGAATCGGTGGAGATTTTGTGGGACATTCCTGTGAATTGGTAGGGTTTTGAAATGATTTAGGGAATTTTGTGGGACTTGTCTGGAATTTTGTGGGGATTTTTCTGGAATTGTGTGGGATTCTGAGGAGACTTGAAGAATGTTGAGGAATTTGTTTTAGATTTTGTGGGAATTTGTGTAGATTCTGTGGGATTTTTCTGGAATTTGGTGGGCGTTTTCAAGGACTTTGTGTGGTTTTGAGGAGAGTTGAAGTATTTTGAGGAATTTTTCTTAGATTTTGTGGAAACTTGTGGAGGTTTTGTGTGATTTTTGTGGAATTTTGTGGGATATTGAGGCGATTTCGGGATCTTGAGGGATTTTTCATGTATTTTGTGGGAATTTGTGGAGATTTGGTGGGATATTTTTCTAGAATTTGGTCGTGTTTTAGAAGAATTAGGGAATTTTGTGGGATTTTTCTTGGATTTTGTGGACATTTGTGGACATTTTGTGGGATGTTGGTGGAACTTTGAGGGTCTTCTGGAATTTTGTGAGATTCTGCAGGGAATTGAGGAATTATCTGTGATTTTTCATGTATTTTGTAAGAATTTGTGGAGATTTGGTGGGATTTTTGTTGAAATTTTTAGAGTTTTGAGAAGATGTAGGGAATTTGGTGGGATTTTTGTGGAATTTGGTGGGCCTTTTCAAGGACTTTGTGTGGTTTTGAGGAGAGTTGAAGTATTTTGAGGAATTTTTCTTAGATTTTGTGGAAACTTGTGGAGGTTTTGTGTGATTTTTGTGGAATTTTGTGGGATATTGAGGCGATTTCGGGATCTTGAGGGATTTTTCATGTATTTTGTGGGAATTTGTGGAGATTTGGTGGGATTTTTTTTTAGAATTTGGTCGTGTTTTGAGAAGATTTCGGGAATGTTGTGGGATTTTTCCTGGAATTTTGTTGGATTTTGAGGAGATTTTGTGGGATGTTTGTGGAACTTTGAGGGTCTTTTCTGGAATTTTGTGAGATTCTGCAGAGAATTGAGGAATTATCTGTGATTTTTCATGTATTTTGTAAGAATTTGTGGAGATTTGGTGGGATTTTTGTTGAAATTTGTAGAGTTTTGAGAAGATGTAGGGAATTTTGTGGGATTTTTGTGGAATTTGGTAGAGTTTTGGAATGATTTAGGTCATTTTGTGGGATATTTCTGGAATTTGGTAGGGCTTTTCAGGAATTTTGTAGTATTTTGAAAAGATTTAGGGAATTTTGTGGTGTTTTTCTTGAATTTTGTGGGAAACTGTGGTGATTTTATGGGGCGTTTCTGGAATTTGGTCAAGATTTCAGAAGATTTAGGGATTTTTGTGGGATTTTTGTGGGATGTTCTGGGAATCGGTGGAGATTTTGTGGGACATTCCTGTGAATTGGTAGGGTTTTGAAATGATTTAGGGAATTTTGTGGGACTTGTCTGGAATTTTGTGGGGATTTTTCTGGAATTGTGTGGGATTCTGAGGAGACTTGAAGAATGTTGAGGAATTTGTTTTAGATTTTGTGGGAATTTGTGTAGATTCTGTGGGATTTTTGTGGAATTTGGTGGGCCTTTTCAAGGACTTTGTGTGGTTTTGAGGAGAGTTGAAGTATTTTGAGGAATTTTTCTTAGATTTTGTGGAAACTTGTGGAGGTTTTGTGTGATTTTTGTGGAATTTTGTGGGATATTGAGGCGATTTCGGGATCTTGAGGGATTTTTCATGTATTTTGTGGGAATTTGTGGAGATTTGGTGGGATATTTTTCTAGAATTTGGTCGTGTTTTAGAAGAATTAGGGAATTTTGTGGGATTTTTCTTGGATTTTGTGGACATTAGTGGACATTTTGTGGGATGTTGGTGGAACTTTGAGGGTCTTCTGGAATTTTGTGAGATTCTGCAGAGAATTGAGGAATTATCTGTGATTTTTCATGTATTTTGTAAGAATTTGTGGAGATTTGGTGGGATTTTTGTTGAAATTTTTAGAGTTTTGAGAAGATGTAGGGAATTTGGTGGGATTTTTGTGGAATTTGGTGGGCCTTTTCAAGGACTTTGTGTGGTTTTGAGGAGAGTTGAAGTATTTTGAGGAATTTTTCTTAGATTTTGTGGAAACTTGTGGAGGTTTTGTGTGATTTTTGTGGAATTTTGTGGGATATTGAGGCGATTTCGGGATCTTGAGGGATTTTTCATGTATTTTGTGGGAATTTGTGGAGATTTGGTGGGATTTTTTTTTAGAATTTGGTCGTGTTTTGAGAAGATTTCGGGAATGTTGTGGGATTTTTCCTGGAATTTTGTTGGATTTTGAGGAGATTTTGCGGGATGGTTGTGGAATTTTGAGGGTCTTTTCTGGAATTTTGTGAGATTTTGCAGAGAATTGAGGAATTATCTGTGATTTTTCATGTATTTTGTAAGAATTTGTGGAGATTTGGTGGGATTTTTGTGGAATTTGGTAGAGTTTTGGAATGATTTAGGTCATTTTGTGGGACATTTCTGGAATTTGGTGGGGCTTTTCAAGAATTTTGTAGTATTTTGAAAAGATTTAGGGAATTTTGTGGTGTTTTTCTTGAATTTTGTGGGAAACTGTGGTGATTTTATGGGGCGTTTCTGGAATTTGGTCGAGTTTTCAGAAGATTTAGGGATTTTTGTGGGATTTTTGTGGGATGTTCTGGGAATCGGTGGAGATTTTGTGGGACATTCCTGTGAATTGGTAGGGTTTTGAAATGATTTAGGGAATTTTGTGGGACTTGTCTGTAATTTTGTGGGGATTTTTCTGGAATTGTGTGGGATTCTGAGGAGACTTGAAGAATGTTGAGGAATTTGTTTTAGATTTTGTGGGAATTTGTGTAGATTCTGTGGGATTTTTGTGGAATTTGGTGGGCCTTTTCAAGGCCTTTTGTGGTTTTGAGGAGAGTTGAAGTATTTTGAGGAATTTTTCTTAGATTTTGTGGAAACTTGTGAAGGCTTTGTGTGATTTTTGTGGAATTTTGTGGGATATTGAGGCGATTTCGGGATCTTGAGGGATTTTTCATGTATTTTGTGGGAATTTGTGGAGATTTGGTGGGATTTTTTTTTAGAATTTGGTCGTGTTTTGAGAAGATTTCGGGAATGTTGTGGGATTTTTCCTGGAATTTTGTTGGATTTTGAGGAGATTTTGCGGGATGGTTGTGGAATTTTGAGGGTCTTTTCTGGAATTTTGTGAGATTTTGCAGAGAATTGAGGAATTATCTGTGATTTTTCATGTATTTTGTAAGAATTTGTGGAGATTTGGTGGGATTTTTGTGGAATTTGGTAGAGTTTTGGAATGATTTAGGTCATTTTGTGGGACATTTCTGGAATTTGGTGGGGCTTTTCAAGAATTTTGTAGTATTTTGAAAAGATTTAGGGAATTTTGTGGTGTTTTTCTTGAATTTTGTGGGAAACTGTGGTGATTTTATGGGGCGTTTCTGGAATTTGGTCGAGTTTTCAGAAGATTTAGGGATTTTTGTGGGATTTTTGTGGGATGTTCTGGGAATCGGTGGAGATTTTGTGGGACATTCCTGTGAATTGGTAGGGTTTTGAAATGATTTAGGGAATTTTGTGGGACTTGTCTGTAATTTTGTGGGGATTTTTCTGGAATTGTGTGGGATTCTGAGGAGACTTGAAGAATGTTGAGGAATTTGTTTTAGATTTTGTGGGAATTTGTGTAGATTCTGTGGGATTTTTGTGGAATTTGGTGGGCCTTTTCAAGGACTTTGTGTGGTTTTGAGGAGAGTTGAAGTATTTTGAGGAATTTTTCTTAGATTTTGTGGAAACTTGTGGAGGTTTTGTGTGATTTTTGTGGAATTTTGTGGGATATTGAGGCGATTTAGGGATCTTGAGGGATTTTTCATGTATTTTGTGGCAATTTGTGGAGATTTGGTGGGATATTTTTCTAGAATTTGGTCGTGTTTTAGAAGATTTAGGGAATGTTGTGGGATTTTTCCTGGAATTTTGTTGGATTTTGAGGAGATTTTGTGGGATGTTTGTGGAACTTTGAGGGTCTTTTCTGGAATTTTGTGAGATTCTGCAGAGAATTGAGGAATTATCTGTGATTTTTCATGTATTTTGTAAGAATTTGTGGAGATTTGGTGGGATTTTTGTTGAAATTTGTAGAGTTTTGAGAAGATGTAGGGAATTTGGTGGGATTTTTGTGGAATTTGGTGGGCGTTTTCAAGGACTTTGTGTGGTTTTGAGGAGAGTTGAAGTATTTTGAGGAATTTTTCTTAGATTTTGTGGAAACTTGTGGAGGTTTTGTGTGATTTTTGTGGAATTTTGTGGGATATTGAGGCGATTTAGGGATCTTGAGGGATTTTTCATGTATTTTGTGGGAATTTGTGGAGATTTGGTGGGATATTTTTCTAGAATTTGGTCGTGTTTTAGAAGAATTAGGGAATTTTGTGGGATTTTTCTTGGATTTTGTGGATATTAGCGGACATTTTGTGGGATGTTGGTGGAACTTTGAGGGTCTTTTCTGGAATTTTGTGAGATTCTGCAGGGAATTGAGGAATTATCTGTGATTTTTCATGTATTTTGTAAGAATTTGTGGAGATTTGGTGGGATTTTTGTTGAAATTTGTAGAGGTTTGAGAAGATGTAGGGAATTTGGTGGGATTTTTGTGGAATTTGGTGGGCCTTTTCAAGGACTTTGTGTGGTTTTGAGGAGAGTTGAAGTATTTTGAGGAATTTTTCTTAGATTTTGTGGAAACTTGTGGAGGTTTTGTGTGATTTTTGTGGAATTTTGTGGGATAGTGAGGCGATTTAGGGATCTTGAGGGATTTTTCATGTATTTTGTGGGAATTTGTGGAGATTTAGTGGGATATTTTACTAGAATTTGGTCGTGTTTTAGAAGAATTAGGGAATTTTGTGGGATTTTTCTTGGATTTTGTGGACATTTGTGGACATTTTGTGGGATGTTGGTGGAACTTTGAGGGTCTTTTCTGGAATTTTGTGAGATTTTGCAGAGAACTGAGGAATTATCTGTGATTTTTCATGTATTTTGTAAGATTTTGTGGAGATTTGGTGGGATTTTTGTGGAATTTGGTAGAGTTTTGGAATGATTTAGGTCATTTTGTGGGACATTTCTGGAATTTGGTGGGGCTTTTCAAGAATTTTGTAGTGTTTTGAAAAGATTTAGGGAGTTTTGTGGGATTTTTCCTGGAATTTTGTTGGATTTTGAGGAGATTTTGTGGGATGTTTGTGGAACTTTGAGGGTCTTTTCTGGAATTTTGTGAGATTCTGCAGAGAATTGAGGAATTATCTGTGATTTTTCATGTATTTTGTAAGAATTTGTGGAGATTTGGTGGGATTTTTGTGGAATTTGGTAGAGTTTTGGAATGATTTAGGTCATTTTGTGGGACATTTCTGGAATTTGGTGGGGCTTTTCAAGAATTTTGTAGTATTTTGAAAAGATTTAGGGAATTTTGTGGTGTTTTTCTTGAATTTTGTGGGAAACTGTGGTGATTTTATGGGGCGTTTCTGGAATTTGGTCGAGTTTTCAGAAGATTTAGGGATTTTTGTGGGATTTTTGTGGGATGTTCTGGGAATCGGTGGAGATTTTGTGGGACATTCCTGTGAATTGGTAGGGTTTTGAAATGATTTAGGGAATTTTGTGGGACTTGTCTGTAATTTTGTGGGGATTTTTCTGGAATTGTGTGGGATTCTGAGGAGACTTGAAGAATGTTGAGGAATTTGTTTTAGATTTTGTGGGAATTTGTGTAGATTCTGTGGGATTTTTGTGGAATTTGGTGGGCCTTTTCAAGGCCTTTTGTGGTTTTGAGGAGAGTTGAAGTATTTTGAGGAATTTTTCTTAGATTTTGTGGAAACTTGTGAAGGCTTTGTGTGATTTTTGTGGAATTTTGTGGGATATTGAGGCGATTTCGGGATCTTGAGGGATTTTTCATGTATTTTGTGGGAATTTGTGGAGATTTGGTGGGATTTTTTTTTAGAATTTGGTCGTGTTTTGAGAAGATTTCGGGAATGTTGTGGGATTTTTCCTGGAATTTTGTTGGATTTTGAGGAGATTTTGCGGGATGGTTGTGGAATTTTGAGGGTCTTTTCTGGAATTTTGTGAGATTTTGCAGAGAATTGAGGAATTATCTGTGATTTTTCATGTATTTTGTAAGAATTTGTGGAGATTTGGTGGGATTTTTGTGGAATTTGGTAGAGTTTTGGAATGATTTAGGTCATTTTGTGGGACATTTCTGGAATTTGGTGGGGCTTTTCAAGAATTTTGTAGTATTTTGAAAAGATTTAGGGAATTTTGTGGTGTTTTTCTTGAATTTTGTGGGAAACTGTGGTGATTTTATGGGGCGTTTCTGGAATTTGGTCGAGTTTTCAGAAGATTTAGGGATTTTTGTGGGATTTTTGTGGGATGTTCTGGGAATCGGTGGAGATTTTGTGGGACATTCCTGTGAATTGGTAGGGTTTTGAAATGATTTAGGGAATTTTGTGGGACTTGTCTGTAATTTTGTGGGGATTTTTCTGGAATTGTGTGGGATTCTGAGGAGACTTGAAGAATGTTGAGGAATTTGTTTTAGATTTTGTGGGAATTTGTGTAGATTCTGTGGGATTTTTGTGGAATTTGGTGGGCCTTTTCAAGGACTTTGTGTGGTTTTGAGGAGAGTTGAAGTATTTTGAGGAATTTTTCTTAGATTTTGTGGAAACTTGTGGAGGTTTTGTGTGATTTTTGTGGAATTTTGTGGGATATTGAGGCGATTTAGGGATCTTGAGGGATTTTTCATGTATTTTGTGGGAATTTGTGGAGATTTGGTGGGATATTTTTCTAGAATTTGGTCGTGTTTTAGAAGATTTAGGGAATGTTGTGGGATTTTTCCTGGAATTTTGTTGGATTTTGAGGAGATTTTGTGGGATGTTTGTGGAACTTTGAGGGTCTTTTCTGGAATTTTGTGAGATTCTGCAGAGAATTGAGGAATTATCTGTGATTTTTCATGTATTTTGTAAGAATTTGTGGAGATTTGGTGGGATTTTTGTTGAAATTTGTAGAGTTTTGAGAAGATGTAGGGAATTTGGTGGGATTTTTGTGGAATTTGGTGGGCGTTTTCAAGGACTTTGTGTGGTTTTGAGGAGAGTTGAAGTATTTTGAGGAATTTTTCTTAGATTTTGTGGAAACTTGTGGAGGTTTTGTGTGATTTTTGTGGAATTTTGTGGGATATTGAGGCGATTTAGGGATCTTGAGGGATTTTTCATGTATTTTGTGGGAATTTGTGGAGATTTGGTGGGATTTTTTTTTAGAATTTGGTCTTGTTTTGAGAAGATTTCGGGAATGTTGTGGGATTTTTCCTGGAATTTTGTTGGATTTTGAGGAGATTTTGCGGGATGTTTGTGGAACTTTGAGGGTCTTTTCTGGAATTTTGTGAGATTCGGCAGAGAATTGAGGAATTATCTGTGATTTTTCATGTATTTTGTAAGAATTTGTGGAGATTTGGTGGGATTTTTGTGGAATTTGGTGGAGTTTTGGAATGATTTAGGTCATTTTGTGGGATATTTCTGGACTTTGGTGGGGCTTTTCAAGAATTTTGTAGTATTTTGAAAAGATTTAGGGAATTTTGTGTTGTTTTTCTTGAATTTTGTGGGAAACTGTGGTGATTTTATGGGGCGTTTCTGGAATTTGGTCAAGATTTCAGAAGATTTAGGGATTTTTGTGGGATTTTTGTGGGATGTTCTGGGAATCGGTGGAGATTTTGTGGGACATTCCTGTGAATTGGTAGGGTTTTGAAATGATTTTGGGAATTTTGTGGGACTTGTCTGGAATTTTGTGGGGATTTTTCTGGAATTGTGTGGGATTCTGAGGAGACTTGAAGAATTTTGAGGAATTTGTTTTAGATTTTGTGGGAATTTGTGTAGATTCTGTGGGATTTTTCTGGAATTTGGTCGGCGTTTTCAAGGACTTTGTGTGGTTTTGAGGAGAGTTGAAGTATTTTGAGGAATTTTTCTTAGATTTTGTGGAAACTTGTGGAGGTTTTGTGTGATTTTTGTGGAATTTTGTGGGATATTGAGGCGATTTAGGGATCTTGAGGGATTTTTCATGTATTTTGTGGGAATTTGTGGAGATTTGGTGGGATATTTTTCTAGAATTTGGTCGTGTTTTAGAAGAATTAGGGAATTTTGTGGGATTTTTCTTGGATTTTGTGGATATTAGCGGACATTTTGTGGGATGTTGGTGGAACTTTGAGGGTCTTTTCTGGAATTTTGTGAGATTCTGCAGGGAATTGAGGAATTATCTGTGATTTTTCATGTATTTTGTAAGAATTTGTGGAGATTTGGTGGGATTTTTGTTGAAATTTGTAGAGGTTTGAGAAGATGTAGGGAATTTGGTGGGATTTTTGTGGAATTTGGTGGGCCTTTTCAAGGACTTTGTGTGGTTTTGAGGAGAGTTGAAGTATTTTGAGGAATTTTTCTTAGATTTTGTGGAAACTTGTGGAGGTTTTGTGTGATTTTTGTGGAATTTTGTGGGATAGTGAGGCGATTTAGGGATCTTGAGGGATTTTTCATGTATTTTGTGGGAATTTGTGGAGATTTAGTGGGATATTTTACTAGAATTTGGTCGTGTTTTAGAAGAATTAGGGAATTTTGTGGGATTTTTCTTGGATTTTGTGGACATTTGTGGACATTTTGTGGGATGTTGGTGGAACTTTGAGGGTCTTTTCTGGAATTTTGTGAGATTTTGCAGAGAACTGAGGAATTATCTGTGATTTTTCATGTATTTTGTAAGATTTTGTGGAGATTTGGTGGGATTTTTGTGGAATTTGGTAGAGTTTTGGAATGATTTAGGTCATTTTGTGGGACATTTCTGGAATTTGGTGGGGCTTTTCAAGAATTTTGTAGTGTTTTGAAAAGATTTAGGGAGTTTTGTGGGATTTTTCCTGGAATTTTGTTGGATTTTGAGGAGATTTTGTGGGATGTTTGTGGAACTTTGAGGGTCTTTTCTGGAATTTTGTGAGATTCTGCAGAGAATTGAGGAATTATCTGTGATTTTTCATGTATTTTGTAAGAATTTGTGGAGATTTGGTGGGATTTTTGTTGAAATTTGTAGAGTTTTGAGAAGATGTAGGGAATTTGGTGGGATTTTTGTGGAATTTGGTGGGCCTTTTCAAGGACTTTGTGTGGTTTTGAGGAGAGTTGAAGTATTTTGAGGAATTTTTCTTAGATTTTGTGGAAACTTGTGGAGGTTTTGTGTGATTTTTGTGGAATTTTGTGGGATATTGAGGCGATTTCGGGATCTTGAGGGATTTTTCATGTATTTTGTGGGAATTTGTGGAGATTTGGTGGGATATTTTTCTAGAATTTGGTCGTGTTTTGAGAAGATTTAGGGAATTTTGTGGGATTTTTCCTGGAATTTTGTTGGATACTGGGGAGATTTTGTGGAATGTTTGTGGAACTTTGAGGGACTTTTCTGGAATTTTGTGAGATTCTGTAGAGAACTGACGAATTATCAGGGATTTTTCATGTATTCTGTGGGAATTTGTGGAGATTTGGTGGGATTTTTGTGGATTTTGGCCGTGTTTTGAGAAGATTTAGGGAATTTTGTGTGATTTTCCTGGGATTTTGTTGGGTATTGAGGCCATTTTGTGGGATGTTTCTGGAATTTGGTGGGGCTTTTCAAGAATTTTGTGGTATTTTGAAAAGATTTTGGGAATTTTGTGGTGTTTTTTCTTGAATTTTGAGGGAAACTGTGCTGGTTTTATGGAGCGTTTCTGGAATTTGGTCGAGTTTTCAGAAGATTTAGGGATTTTTGTGAGATTTTTGTGGGATGTTCTGGGAATTGGTGGAGATTTTGTGGGACATTCCTGTGAATTGGTAGGGTTTTGAAATGATTTAGGGAGTTTTGTGGGACTTCTCTGGAATTTTGTGGGTTTTTTCTGGAATTGTGTGGGATTCTGAGGAGACTTGAAGAATTTTGAGGAATTTGTTTTAGATTTTGTGGGAATTTGTGGAGATTCTGTGGGATTTTTCTGGAATTTGGTGGGCCTTTTCAAGGACTTTGTGTGGTTTTGAGGAGACTTGAAGAATTTTGAGGATTTTTTCTTAGATTTTGTACAAACCTGTGGAGGTTTTGTGTGATTTTTGTGGGATTTTGTGGGATATTGAGGCGATTTAGGGATCTTGAGGGATTTTTCATGTATTTTGTGGGAATTTGTGGAGATTTGGTGGGATATTTTTCTAGAATTTGGTCGTGTTTTGGGAAGATTTAGGGAATTTTGTGGGATTTTTCTTGAATTTTGTTGGATATTGAGTAGATTTTCTGGAACTTTGAGGGACTTTTCTGGAATTTGGTGAGATTCTGTAGAGAACTGACGAATTATCAGGGATTTTTCATGTATTCTGTGGAAACTTGTGGAGGTTTGGTGGGATTTTTCTGGAATTTGGTAGAGTTTTGAGAAGATTTAGGGAATTCTGTAAGATTTTTCTGGAATTTGGTGGGCCTTTTCAAGGACTTTGTGTGGTTTTGAGGTGACTTGAAGAATTTTGAGGAATTTTTCTTAGATTCTGTGGAAACTTGTGGGGGTTTTGTGGGATTTTTGTGGGATTTTGTGGGATATTGAGGCGATTTAGGGATCTTGAGGGATTTTTCATGTATTTTGTGGGAATTTGTGGAGATTTGGTGGGATATTTTTCTAGAATTTGGTCGTGTTTTGGGAAGATTTAGGGAATTTGGTGGGATTTTTCCTGGAATTTTGTTGGATACTGGGGAGATTTTGTGGGATGTTTGTGGAACTTTGAGGGACTCTTCTGGAATTTGGTGAGATTCTGTAGAGAACTGACGAATTATCAGGGATTTTTCATGTATTCTGTGGGAATTTGTGGAGATTCGGTGGGACATTTTTCTAGAATTTGGTCATGTTTTGAGAAGATTTAGGGAATTTTGTGGGATTTTTCCTGGAATTTTGTTGGATACTGGGGAGATTTTGTGGGATGTTTGTGGAACTTTGAGGGACTTTTCTGGAATTTGGTGAGATTCTGTAGAGAACTGACGAATTATCAGGGATTTTTCATGTATTCTGTGGGAATTTGTGGAGATTTGGTGGGATATTTTTCTAGAATTTGGTCATGTTTTGAGAAGATTTAGGGAATTCTGCAAGATATTTCTGGAATTTGGTAGGCCTTTTTGAAGGACTTTTTGTGGTTTTGAGGAGACTTGAAGAATTTTGAGGATTTTTTCTTAGATTTTGTACAAACCTGTGGAGGTTTTGTGTGATTTTTGGGGGATTTTGTGGGATATTGAGGCGATTTAGGGATCTTGAGGGATTTTTCATGTATTCTGTGGGAATTTGTGGAGATTTGGTGGGATATTTTTTTAGAATTTGGTCGTGTTTTGGGAAGATTTAGGGAATTTTGTGGGATTTTTCTTGAATTTTGTTGGATATTGAGTAGATTTTGTGGAACTTTGAGGGACTTTTCTGGAATTTTGTGAGATTCTGTAGAGAACTGACGAATTATCAGGGATTTTTCATGTATTCTGTGGAAACTTGTGGAGGTTTGGTGGGATTTTTGTGGAATTTTGTGGGATATTGAGGTGATTTAGGGATCTTGAGGGATTTTTCATGTATTTTGTGGGAATTTGTGGAGATTTGGTGGGATTTTTGTGGATTTTGGCCGTGTTTTGAGAAGATTTAGGGAATTTTGTGTGATTTTTCTGGGATTTTGTTGGGTTTTGAGGACATTTTGTGGGATGTTTCTGGAATTTGGTGGGGCTTTTCAAGAATTTTGTGGTATTTTGAAAAGATTTTGGGAATTTTGTGGTGTTTTTTCTTGAATTTTGTGGGAAACTGTGCTGATTTTATGGGGCGTTTCTGGAATTTGGTCGAGTTTTCAGAAGATTTAGGGATTTTTGTGAGATTTTTGTGGGATGTTCTGGGAATTGGTGGAGATTTTGTGGGACATTCCTGTGAATTGGTAGGGTTTTGAAATGATTTAGGGAGTTTTGTGGGACTTCTCTGGAATTTTGTGGGTTTTTTCTGGAATTGTGTGGGATTCTGAGGAGACTTGAAGAATTTTGAGGAATTTGTTTTAGATTTTGTGGGAATTTGTGGAGATTCTGTGGGATTTTTCTGGAATTTGGTGGGCCTTTTCAAGGACTTTGTGTGGTTTTGAGGAGACTTGAAGAATTTTGAGGATTTTTTCTTAGATTTTGTACAAACCTGTGGAGGTTTTGTGTGATTTTTGTGGGATTTTGTGGGATATTGAGGCGATTTAGGGATCTTGAGGGATTTTTCATGTATTTTGTGGGAATTTGTGGAGATTTGGTGGGATATTTTTCTAGAATTTGGTCGTGTTTTGTGAAGATTTAGGGAATTTTGTGGGATTTTTCTTGAATTTTGTTGGATATTGAGTAGATTTTCTGGAACTTTGAGGGACTTTTCTGGAATTTTGTGAGATTCTGTAGAGAACTGACGAATTATCAGGGATTTTTCATGTATTCTGTGGAAACTTGTGGAGGTTTGGTGGGATTTTTGTGGAATTTTGTGGGATATTGAGGTGATTTAGGGATCTTGAGGGATTTTTCATGTATTTTGTGGGAATTTGTGGAGATTTGGTGGGATTTTTGTGGATTTTGGCCGTGTTTTGAGAAGATTTAGGGAATTTTGTGTGATTTTTCTGGGATTTTGTTGGGTATTGAGGACATTTTGTGGGATGTTTCTGGAATTTGGTGGGGCTTTTCAAGAATTTTGTGGTATTTTGAAAAGATTTAGGGAATTTTGTGGTGTTTTTTCTTGAATTTTGTGGGAAACTGTGCTGATTTTATGGGGCGTTTCTGGAATTTGGTCGAGTTTTCAGAAGATTTAGGGATTTTTGTGAGATTTTTGTGGGATGTTCTGGGAATTGGTGGAGATTTTGTGGGACATTCCTGTGAATTGGTAGGGTTTTGAAATGATTTAGGGAGTTTTGTGGGACTTCTCTGGAATTTTGTGGGTTTTTTCTGGAATTGTATGGGATTCTGAGGAGACTTGAAGAATTTTGAGGAATTTGTTTTAGATTTTTGGGAATTTGTGTAGATTCTGTGGGATTTTTCTGGAATTTGGTGGTTTTTTTCAAGGACTTTGTGTGGTTTTGAGGAGACTTGAAGAATTTTGAGGATTTTTTTTTATATTTTGTGGAATCTTGTGGAGGTTTTGTGTGATTTTTGTGGGATTTTGTGGGATATTGAGGCGATTTAGGGATCTTGAGGGATTTTTCATGTATTTTGTGGGAATTTGTGGAGATTTGGTGGGATATTTTTCTAGAATTTGGTCGTGTTTTGGGAAGATTTAGGGAATTTTGTGGGATTTTTCCTGGAATTTTATTGGATACTGGGGAGATTTTGTGGAATGTTTGTGGAACTTTGAGGGACTCTTCTGGAATTTGGTGAGATTCTGTAGAGAACTGAAGAATTATCAGGGATTTTTCATGTATTCTGTGGGAATTTGTGGAGATTCGGTGGGATTTTTATGGATTTTGGCTGTGTTTTGAGAAGATTTAGGGAATTCTGTGGGATTTTTCCTTGAATTTTGTTGGATATTGAGGAGATTTTGTGGGGCGTTTGTGGAACTTTGAGGGACTTTTCTGGAATTTTGTGAGATTCTGTAGAGAACTGACGAATTATCAGGGATTTTTCATGTATTCTGTGGGAATTTGTGGAGATTTGGTGGGATATTTTTCTAGAATTTGGTCATGTTTTAAGAAGATTTAGGGAATTTTGTGTGATTTTTCTGGGATTTTGTTGGGTATTGAGGACATTTTGTGGGATGTTTCTGGAATTTGGTGGGGCTTTTCAAGAATTTTGTGGTATTTTGAAAAGATTTAGGGAATTTTGTGGTGTTTTTTCTTGAATTTTGTGGGAAACTGTGCTGATTTTATGGGGCGTTTCTGGAATTTGGTCGAGTTTTCAGAAGATTTAGGGATTTTTGTGAGATTTTTGTGGGATGTTCTGGGAATTGGTGGAGATTTTGTGGGACATTCCTGTGAATTGGTAGGGTTTTGAAATGATTTAGGGAGTTTTGTGGGACTTCTCTGGAATTTTGTGGGTTTTTTCTGGAATTGTGTGGGATTCTGAGGAGACTTGAAGAATTTTGAGGAATTTGTTTTAGATTTTGTGGGAATTTGTGGAGATTCTGTGGGATTTTACTGGAATTTGGTGGGCCTTTTCAAGGACTTTGTGTGGTTTTGAAGAGACTTGAAGAATTTTGAGGATTTTTTTTATATTTTGTGGAAACTTGTGGAGGTTTTGTGTGATTTTCGTGGGATTTTGTGGGATATTGAGGCGATTTAGGGATCTGGAGGGATTTTTCATGTATTTTGTTTGATTTTGTGGAGATTTGGTGGGATATTTTTCTAGAATTTGGTCGTGTTTTGAGAAGATTTAGGGGAATTTTGTGGGATTTTTCTTGAATTTTGTTGGATACTGGGGAGTTTTTGTGGAATGTTTGTGGAACTTTGAGGGACTCTTCTGGAATTTGGTGAGATTCTGTAGAGAACTGAAGAATTATCAGGGATTTTTCATGTATTCTGTGGGAATTTGTGGAGATTCGGTGGGATTTTTATGGATTTTGGTAGAGTTTTGAGAAGATTTAGGGAATTCTGCAAGATATTTCTGGAATTTGGTAGGCCTTTTTGACGGACTTTTTGTGGTTTTGATAAGACTTGAAGAATTTTGAGGAATTTTTCTTAGATTCTATGGAAACTTGTGGAGGTTTTGTGGGATTTTTGTGGGATTTTGTGGGATATTGAGGCGATTTAGGGATCTTGAGGGATTTTTCATATATTTTGTGGGAATTTGTGGAGATTTGGTGGGATATTTTTCTAGAATCTGGTCGTGTTTTGGGAAGATTTAGGGAATTTGGTGGGATTTTTCCTGGAATTTTATTGGATACTGGGGAGATTTTGTGGAATATTTGTGGAACTTTGAGAGACTCTTCTAGAATTATGTGAGATTCTGTAGAGAACTGACGAATTATCAGGGATTTTTCATGTATTCTGTGGGAATTTGTGGAGATTTGGTGGGATATTTTTCTAGAATTTGGTCGTGTTTTGAGAAGATTTAGGGAATTTTGTGGAATTTTTCCTGGAATTTTGTTGGATACTGGGGAGATTTTGTGGGATGTTTCTGGAACTTCGAGGGACTTCTCTGGAGTTTTGTGAGATTCTGTAGAGAACTGAAGAATTATCAGGGATTTTTCATGTATTCTGTGGGAATTTGTGGAGATTTGGTGGGATTTTTGTGGATTTTGTCCGTGTTTTGAGAAGATTTAGGGAATTTTGTGTGATTTTTCTGGGATTTTGTTGGGTATTGAGGACATTTTGTGGGATGTTTCTGGAATTTGGTGGGGCTTTTCAAGAATTTTGTGGTATTTTGAAAAGATTTAGGGAATTTTGTGGTGTTTTTTCTTGAATTTTGTGGGAATCTGTGCTGATTTTATGGGGCGTTTCTGGAATTTGGTCGAGTTTTCAGAAGATTTAGGGATTTTTGTGAGATTTTTGTGGGATGTTCTGGGAATTGGTGGAGATTTTGTGGGACATTCCTGTGAATTGGTAGGGTTTTGAAATGATTTAGGGAGTTTTGTGGGACTTCTCTGGAATTTTGTGGGTTTTTTCTGGAATTGTGTGGGATTCTGAGGAGACTTGAAGAATTTTGAGGAATTTGTTTTAGATTTTGTGGGAATTGTTGGAGATTCTGTGGGATTTTTCTGGAATTTGGTGGGCCTTTTCAAGGACTTTGTGTGGTTTTGAGGAGACTTGAAGAATTTTGAGGATTTTTTTTTATATTTTGTGGAAACTTGTGGACGTTTTGTGTGATTTTTGTGGGATTTTGTGGGATATTGAGGCGATTTAGGGATCTTGTGGGATTTTTCATGTATTTTGTGGGAATTTGTGGAGATTTGGTGGGATATTTTTCTAGAATTTGGTCGTGTTTTGAGAAGATTTAGGGAATTTTGTGGAATTTTTCCTGGAATTTTGTTGGATACTGGGGAGATTTTGTGGGATGTTTCTGGAACTTCGAGGGACTTCTCTGGAGTTTTGTGAGATTCTGTAGAGAACTGAAGAATTATCAGGGATTTTTCATGTATTCTGTGGGAATTTGTGGAGATTTGGTGGGATTTTTCTGGAATTTGGTAGAGTTTTGAGAAGATTTAGGGAATTCTGCAAGATATTTCTGGAATTTGGTAGGCCTTTTTGAAGGACTTTTTGTGGTTTTGAGGAGACTTGAAGAGTTTTGAGGAATTTTTCTTAGATTCTGTGGAAACTTGTGGAGGTTTGGTGGGATTTTTGTGGAATTTTGTGGGATATTGAGGCGATTTAGGGATCTTGAGGGATTTTTCATGTATTTTGTGGGAATTTGTGGAGATTTGGTGGGATATTTTTCTAGAATTTGGTCGTGTTTTGAGAAGATTTAGGGAATTTTGTGGGATTTTTCCTGGAATTTTATTGGATACTGGGGAGATTTTGTGGGATGCTTGTGGAACTTTGAGGGACTCTTCTGGAATTTTGTAAGATTCTGGAGAGAACTGAAGAATTATCAGGGATTTTTCATGTATTCTGTGGGAATTTGTGGAGATTTGGTGTGATTTTTGTGGAATTTTGTGGGATATTGAGGCGATTTAGGGATCTTGAGGGATTTTTCATGTATTTTGTGGGAATTTGTGGAGATTTGGTGGGATTTTTGTGGATTTTGGCCGTGTTTTGAGAAGATTTAGGGAATTTTGTGTGATTTTTCTGGGATTTTGTTGGGTATTGAGGACATTTTGTGGGATATTTCTGGAATTTGGTGGGGCTTTTCAAGAATTTTGTGGTATTTTGAAAAGATTTAGGGAATTTTGTGGTGTTTTTTCTTGAATTTTTTGGGAAACTGTGCTGATTTTATGGGGCGTTTCTGGAATTTGGTCGAGTTTTCAGAAGATTTAGGGATTTTTGTCAGATTTTTGTGGGATGTTCTGGGAATTGGTGGAGATTTTGTGGGACATTCCTGTGAATTGGTAGGGTTTTGAAATGATTTAGGGAGTTTTGTGGGACTTCTCTGGAATTTTGTGGGTTTTTTCTGGAATTGTGTGGGATTCTGAGGAGACTTGAAGAATTGTGAGGAATTTGTTTTAGATTTTGTGGGAATTTGTGGAGATTCTGTGGGATTTTTCTGGAATTTGGTGGTTTTTTTCAAGGACTTTGTGTGGTTTTGAGGAGACTTGAAGAATTTTGAGGATTTTTTTTTATATTTTGTGGAAACTTGTGGAGGTTTTGTGTGATTTTTGTGTGATTTTGTGGGATATTGAGGCGATTTAGGGATCTTGAGGGATTTTTCATGTATTTTGTGGGATTTTGTGGAGATTTGGTGGGATATTTTTCTAGAATTTGGTCATGTTTTGAGAAGATTTAGGGAATTTTGTGGGATTTTTCCTGGAATTTTGTTGGATACTGGGGAGATTTTGTGGAATGTTTGTGGAACTTTGAGGGACTTTTCTGGAATTTGGTGAGATTCTGTAGAGAACTGAAGAATTATCAGGGATTTTTCATGTATTCTGTGGGAATTTGTGGAGATTTGGTGGGATATTTTTCTAGAATTTGGTCGTGTTTTGAGAAGATTTAGGGAATTTTGTGGGATTTTTCCTGGAATTTTGTTGGATACTGGGGATGTTTTGTGGGATGCTTGTGGAACTTCGAGGGACTTTTCTGTGAATTTGGTGAGATTCTGTAGAGAACTGACGAATTATCAGGGATTTTTCATGTATTCTGTGGGAATTTGTGGAGATTTGGTCGGATTTTTCTGGAATTTGGTAGATTTTCCAGAAAATTTAGGGAATTCTGCAAGATATTTCTGGAATTTGGTAGGCCTTTTTGAAGGACTTTTTGTGGTTTTGAGGAGACTTGAAGAATTTTGAGGAATTTTTCTTAGATTCTGTGGAAACTTGTGGAGGCTTGGTGGGATTTTTGTGGAATTTTGTGGGATATTGAAGCGATTTAGGGATCTTGAGGGATTTTTCATGTATTTTGTGGGAATTTGTGGAGATTTGGTGGGATATTTTTCTAGAATTTGGTCGTGTTTTGAGAAGATTTAGGGAATTTTGTGGGATTTTTCCTGGAATTTTGTTGGATACTGGGGAGATTCTGTGGGATGTTTGTGGAACTTTGAGGGACTTTTCTGGAATTTGGTGAGATTCTGTAGAGAACTGACGAATTATCAGGGATTTTTCATGTATTCTGTGGGAATTTGTGGAGGTTGGTGGGATTTTTGTGGAATTTGGTAGAGTTTTGAGAAGATTTAGGGAATTCTGTAAGATTTTTCTGGAATTTGGTGGGCCTTTTCAAGGACTTTGTGTGGTTTTGAAGAGACTTGAAGAATTTTGAGGAATTTTTCTTTGATTCTGTGGAAACTTGTGGAGGTTTTGTGTGATTTTTGTGGGATTTTGTGGGATATTGAGGCGATTTAGGGATCTTGAGGGATTTTTCATGTATTTTGTGGGAATTTGTGGAGATTTGGTGGGATATTTTTCTAGAATTTGGTCGTATTTTGAGAAGATTTAGGGAATTTTGTGGGATTTTTCCTGGAATTTTATTGGATACTGGGGAGATTTTGTGGGACATTTCTGGAACTTCGAGGGACTTTTCTGGAATTTGGTGAGATTCTGTAGAGAACTGACGAATTATCAGGGATTTTTCATGTATTCTGTGGGAATTTGTGGAGATTTGGTGGGATTTTTGTGGATTTTGGCCGTGTTTTGAGAAGATTTAGTGAATTTTGTGTGATTTTTCTGGGATTTTGTTGAATATTGAGGACATTTTGTGGGATGTTTCTGGAATTTGGTGGGGCTTTTCAAGAATTTTGTGGTATTTTGAAAAGATTTAGGGAATTTTGTGGTGTTTTTTCTTGAATTTTGTGGGAAACAGTGCTGATTTTATGGGGCGTTTCTGGAATTTGGTCGAGTTTTCAGAAGATTTAGGGATTTTTGTGAGATTTTTGTGGGATGTTCTGGGAATTGGTGGAGATTTTGTGGGACATTCCTTTGAATTGGTAGGGTTTTGAAATGATTTAGGGAGTTTTGTGGGACTTCTCTGGAATTTTGTGGGTTTTTTCTGGAATTGTGTGGGATTCTGAGGAGACTTGAAGAATTTTGAGGAATTTGTTTTAGATTTTGTGGGAATTTGTGTAGATTCTGTGGGATTTTTCTGGAATTTGGTGGTTTTTTTCAAGGACTTTGTGTGGTTTTGAGGAGACTTGAAGAATTTTGAGGATTTTTTTTTAGATTTTGTGGAAACTTGTGGAGGTTTTGTGGGATTTTTGTGGGATTTTGGGGGATATTGAGGCGATTTAGGGATCTTGAGGGATTTTTCATGTATTTTGTGGGAATTTGTGGAGATTTGGTGGGATATTTTTCTAGAATTTGGTCGTGTTTTGGGAAGATTTAGGGAATTTTGTGGGATTTTTCCTGGAATTTTATTGGATACTGGGGAGATTTTGTGGAATGTTTGTGGAACTTTGAGGGACTCTTCTGGAATTTGGTGAGATTCTGTAGAGAACTGAAGAATTATCAGGGATTTTTCATGTATTCTGTGGGAATTTGTGGAGATTTGGTGGTATTTTTGTGGATTTTGGCCGTGTTTTGAGAAGATTTAGGGAATTTTGTGTGATTTTTCTGGGATTTTGTTGGGTATTGAGGACATTTTGTGGGATGTTTCTGGAATTTGGTAGGGCTTTTCAAGAATTTTGTGGTATTTTGAAAAGATTTTGGGAATTTTGTGGTGTTTTTTCTTGAATTTTGTGGGAAACTGTGCTGATTTTATGGGGCGTTTCTGGAATTTGGTCGAGTTTTCAGAAGATTTAGGGATTTTTGTGAGATTTTTGTGGGATGTTCTGGGAATTGGTGGAGATTTTGTGGGACTTTCCTGTGAATTGGTAGGGTTTTGAAATGATTTAGGGAGTTTTGTGGGACTTCCCTGGAATTTTGTGGGTTTTTTCTGGAATTGTGTGGGATTCTGAGGAGACTTGAAGAATTTTGAGGAATTTGTTTTAGATTTTGTGGGAATTTGTGGAGATTCTGTGGGATTTTTCTGGAATTTGGTGGGCCTTTTCAAGGACTTTGTGTGGTTTTGAGGAGACTTGAAGAATTTTGAGGAAATTTTCTTAGATTTTGTGGAAACTTGTGGAGGTTTTGTGTGATCTTTGTGGGATTTTGTGGGATATTGAGGCGATTTAGGGATCTTGAGGGATTTTTCATGTATTTTGTGGGAATTTGTGGAGATTTGGTGGGATATTTTTCTAGAATTTGGTCGTGTTTTGGGAAGATTTAGGGAATTTTGTGGGATTTTTCCTGGAATTTTATTGGATACTGGGGAGATTTTGTGGAATGTTTGTGGAACTTTGAGGGACTCTTGTGGAATTTGGTGAGATTCTGTAGAGAACTGACGAATTATCAGGGATTTTTCATGTATTCTGTGGGAATTTGTGGAGATTTGGTGGGATTTTTCTGGAATTTGGTAGAGTTTTGAGAAGATTTAGGGAATTCTGCAAGATATTTCCGGAATTTGGTAGGCCTTTTTGAAGGACTTTTTGTGGTTTTGAGGTGACTTGAAGTATTTTGAGGATTTTTTCTTAGATTTTGTACAAACCTGTGGAGGTTTTGTGTGATTTTTGTGGGATTTTGTGGGATATTGAGGCGATTTAGGGATCTTGAGGGATTTTTCATGTATTTTGTGGGAATTTGTGGAGATTTGGTGGGATATTTTTCTAGAATTTGGTCGTGTTTTGAGAAGATTTAGGGAATTTTGTGGGATTTTTCCTGGAATTTTGTTGGATACTGGGGAGATTTTGTGGGATGCTTGTGGAACTTTGAGGGACTTTTCTGGAATTTTCTGGAACATTGGTGGGATGTTTCTGGATTTTTGTGGGATTTTGAGGATTTCTCTTGAATTTTGTGGGATTTGGAGGAGACTTGAAGAATTTGGAGGGAATTTTCCTGAATTTTTTGGATATTGGTGGAGATTTTGTGAGATGCTGCAGGAATGTGGTTGGGTTTTGAGAAGATTTAGGGAGTTTTGTGGGATATTCGTGGAATTTTCAGCAGCTTTCAAGTATTTTGTGAGAGTCTTCTTGAATTTTGTGGAAATTTCCGGAGATTTTGTGAGATGTTGCAGGAATTGTGTGGGATTTTTGTGGAATTTTGAGGAATTCTCTTGAATTTTGTGGGATTTGGAGGAGACTTGAAGAAGTTGGAGGGATTTTTCCTAAATGTTGTGGAAATTGGTGGAGATTTTGTGAGATGTTTCAGGAATTTGTTTGGATTTTGAGAAGATGTAGGGAATTTTGTTGGATTTTTGTGGAATTTTGAGGATTTCTCTTGAATTTTGTGGGATTTGGAGGAGACTTGAAGAAGTTGGAGGGATTTTTCCTAAATGTTGGGGAAATTGGTGGAGATTTTGTGAGATGTTGCAGGAGTTTGTTTGGGTTCTGAGAAGATGTAGGGAAGTTTATGGCATTTTTCTGGAATTTTGAGGGGCTTTCAAGAACTTTGTGAGAGTTTTCTTGAATTTTGTGGAAATTTGTTGAGATTTTGTGAGATGGTTCTGGAATTTGGTGGGATTTTTGTGGGATTTTGAGGATTTCTCTTGAATTTTGTGGGATTTGGCGGAGACTTGAAGAAGTTGGAGGGATTTTTCCTAAATGTTGTGGAAATTGGTGGAGATTTTGTGAGATGTTGCAGGAGTTTGTTTGGGTTTTGAGGAGATGGAAGGAATTTTGTTGGATTTTTGTGGAATTTTGAGGATTTCTCTTGAATTTTGTGGGATTTGGAGGAGACTTGAAGAATTTTGCGGGAATTTTCTTAGATTTTGTGGAAATTGGTGGAGATTTTGTGAGGTGTCTGTGGAATTTTGTAATGTTTTGAGAAGATGTAGGGAATTTTGTGGCATTTTTCTGGAATTTTGAGGGGCTTTCAAGAACTTTGTGAGAGTTTTTTTGAATTTAGTGGAAATTTGTTGAGATTTTGTGAGATGGTTCTGGAATTTGGTGGGATATTGAGGAAATTCAGTGAATTTGGAGGGATTTTTCTTGAATTTTGTGGAAATTGTTGGAGATTTTGTGGGATGTTGCAGGAATTTGGTAGGGTTTTGAGAAGGTTTAGGGAATTTTGTGGCATTTTTCTGCAATTTTGTGAGGCTTTTCCAGAATGTTTGGTGATATTGAGGTGATTTGGTGGGATGTTTCTGGAATTTTGTGGGATTTTTCTGGGATTTGTACGAGACTTGAAGAATTTTGCGGGATTTTTCTTGAATTGTTTGGAAATTGGTGGAGATTTTGTGAGATGTTGCAGGAGTTTGTTTGGGTTTTGAGAAGATGTAGGGAAGTTTGTGGCATTTTTCTGGAATTTTGAGGGGCTTTCAAGAACTTTGTGAGAGTTTTCTTGAATTTAGTGGAAATTTGTTGAGATTTTGTGAGATGGTTCTGGAATTTGGTGGGATTTTTGTGGGATTTTGAGGATTTGTCTTGAATTTTGTGGGATTTGGAGGAGACTTGAAGAATTTGGAGGGAATTTTCTTGAATTTTTTGGATATTGGTGGAGATTTTGTGAGATGCTGCAGGAATGTGGTTGGGTTTTGAGAAGATTTAGGGATTTTTGTGGGATTTTCGTGGAATTTTCAGCAGCTTTCAAGTTTTTTGTGTGAGTCTTCTTGAATTTTGTGGAAATTTCCGGAGATTTTGTGAGATGTTGCAGGAATGTGGTTGGGTTCTGAGAAGATTTAGGGAATTGTGTGGGGCTTGTACAGGATTTTGTGCGATTTCTTTTGAATTTTGTGGGATTTCTCTTGAATTTTGTGGGATGTTTGTGGGATGTTTGTGGGATGTTTGTGGGATGTTTGTGGTATTTGCAGGAGACTTGAAGAATTTTGCGGGATTTTTCTTGAATTGTTTGGAAATTGGTGGAGATTTTGTGAGATGTTGCAGGAGTTTGTTTGGGTTCTGAGAAGATGGATGGAATTTTGTGGGATTTTTGTGGAATTTTGAGGATTTGTCTTGAATTTTGTGGGATTTGGAGGAGACTTGAAGAATTTTGCGGAATTTTCTTAGATTTTGTGGAAATTTGTTGAGATTTTGTGAGATGGTTCTGGAATTTGGTGGGATATTGAGGAAATTCAGTGAATTTTGAGGGATTTTTCTTGAATTTTGTGGAAATTGTTGGAGATTTTGTGGGATGTTGCAGGAATTGGGTAGGGTTTTGAGAAGGTTTAGGGAATTTTGTGGCATTTTTCTGTAATTTTGTGAGGCTTTTCCAGAATTTTTGGTGATATTGAGGTGATTTGGTGGGATGTTTCTGGAATTTTGTGGGATTTTTCTGGGATTTGTGGGAGACTTGAAGAATTTGCGGGATTTTTCTTGAATTGTTTGGAAATTGGTGGAGATTTTGTGAGATGTTGCAGGAGTTTGTTTGGGTTTTGAGAAGATGTAGGGAAGTTTGTGGCATTTTTCTGGAATTTTGAGGGGCTTTCAAGAACTTTGTGAGAGTTTTCTTGAATTTAGTGGAAATTTGTTGAGATTTTGTGAGATGGTTCTGGAATTTGGTGGGATTTTTGTGGGATTTTGAGGATTTGTCTTGAATTTTGTGGGATTTGGAGGAGACTTGAAGAATTTGGAG
Organism: Cyanistes caeruleus; assembly: GCF_971803275.1. Lineage (NCBI taxonomy): Eukaryota > Metazoa > Chordata > Aves > Passeriformes > Paridae > Cyanistes > Cyanistes caeruleus. Next base: position 87,345,785 of record NC_141702.1, on the reverse strand, counting down.
GGAATTTTCTTGAATTTTTTGGATATTGGTGGAGATTTTGTGAGATGCTGCAGGAATGTGGTTGGGTTTTGAGAAGATTTAGGGATTTTTGTGGGATTTTCGTGGAATTTTCAGCAGCTTTCAAGTTTTTTGTGTGAGTCTTCTTGAATTTTGTGGAAATTTCCAGAGATTTTGTGGGATGTTGCAGGAATGTGGTTGGGTTCTGAGAAGATTTAGGGAATTGTGTGGGGCTTGTACAGGATTTTGTGCGATTTCTTTTGAATTTTGTGGGATTTCTCTTGAATTTTGTGGGATGTTTGTGGGATGTTTGTGGGATGTTTGTGGTATTTGGAGGAGACTTGAAGAATTTTGCGGGATTTTTCTTGAATTGTTTGGAAATTGGTGGAGATTTTGTGAGATGTTGCAGGAGTTTGTTTGGGTTCTGAGAAGATGGATGGAATTTTGTGGGATTTTTGTGGAATTTTGAGGATTTCTCTTGAATTTTGTGGGATTTGGAGGAGACTTGAAGAATTTGGAGGGAATTTTCTTAGATTTTGTGGAAATTTGTTGAGATTTTGTGCGATGGTTCTGGAATTTGGTGGGATATTGAGGAAATTCAGTGAATTTTGAGGGATTTTTCTTGAATTTTGTGGAAATTGTTGGAGATTTTGTGGGATGTTGCAGGAATTGGGTAGGGTTTTGAGAAGGTTTAGGGAATTTTGTGGCATTTTTCTGCAATTTTGTGAGGCTTTTCCAGAATTTTTGGTGATATTGAGGTGATTTGGTGGGATGTTTCTGGAATTTTGTGGGATTTTTCTGGGATTTGTACGAGACTTGAAGAATTTTGCGGGATTTTTCTTGAATTGTTTGGAAATTGGTGGAGATTTTGTGAGATGTTGCAGGAGTTTGTTTGGGTTTTGAGAAGATGTAGGGAAGTTTATGGCATTTTTCTGGAATTTTGAGGGGCTTTCGAGAACTTTGTGAGAGTTTTCTTGAATTTTGTGGAAATTTGTTGAGATTTTGTGAGATGGTTCTGGAATTTGGTGGGATTTTTGTGGAATTTTGAGGATTTCTCTTGAATTTTGTGGGATTTGGAGGAGACTTGAAGAAGTTGGAGGGATTTTTCCTAAATGTTGGGGAAATTGGTGGAGATTTTGTGAGATGTTGCAGGAGTTTGTTTGGGTTTTGAGAAGATGTAGGGAAGTTTATGGCATTTTTCTGGAATTTTGAGGGGCTTTCAAGAACTTTGTGAGAGTTTTCTTGAATTTTGTGGAAATTTGTTGAGATTTTGTGAGATGGTTCTGGAATTTGGTGGGATTTTTGTGGGATTTTGAGGATTTCTCTTGAATTTTGTGGGATTTGGCGGAGACTTGAAGAAGTTGGAGGGATTTTTCCTAAATGTTGTGGAAATTGGTGGAGATTTTGTGAGATGTTGCAGGAGTTTGTTTGGGTTTTGAGGAGATGGAAGGAATTTTGTTGGATTTTTGTGGAATTTTGAGGATTTCTCTTGAATTTTGTGGGATTTGGAGGAGACTTGAAGAATTTTGCGGGAATTTTCTTAGATTTTGTGGAAATTGGTGGAGATTTTGTGAGGTGTCTGTGGAATTTTGTAATGTTTTGAGAAGATGTAGGGAATTTTGTGGCATTTTTCTGGAATTTTGAGGGGCTTTCAAGAACTTTGTGAGAGTTTTTTTGAATTTAGTGGAAATTTGTTGAGATTTTGTGAGATGGTTCTGGAATTTGGTGGGATATTGAGGAAATTCAGTGAATTTGGAGGGATTTTTCTTGAATTTTGTGGAAATTGTTGGAGATTTTGTGGGATGTTGCAGGAATTTGGTAGGGTTTTGAGAAGGTTTAGGGAATTTTGTGGCATTTTTCTGCAATTTTGTGAGGCTTTTCCAGAATGTTTGGTGATATTGAGGTGATTTGGTGGGATGTTTCTGGAATTTTGTGGGATTTTTCTGGGATTTGTACGAGACTTGAAGAATTTTGCGGGATTTTTCTTGAATTGTTTGGAAATTGGTGGAGATTTTGTGAGATGTTGCAGGAGTTTGTTTGGGTTTTGAGAAGATGTAGGGAAGTTTGTGGCATTTTTCTGGAATTTTGAGGGGCTTTCAAGAACTTTGTGAGAGTTTTCTTGAATTTAGTGGAAATTTGTTGAGATTTTGTGAGATGGTTCTGGAATTTGGTGGGATTTTTGTGGGATTTTGAGGATTTGTCTTGAATTTTGTGGGATTTGGAGGAGACTTGAAGAATTTGGAGGGAATTTTCCTGAATTTTTTGGATATTGGTGGAGATTTTGTGAGATGCTGCAGGAATGTGGTTGGGTTTTGAGAAGATTTAGGGATTTTTGTGGGATTTTCGTGGAATTTTCAGCAGCTTTCAAGTTTTTTGTGTGAGTCTTCTTGAATTTTGTGGAAATTTCCGGAGATTTTGTGAGATGTTGCAGGAATGTGGTTGGGTTCTGAGAAGATTTAGGGAATTGTGTGGGGCTTGTACAGGATTTTGTGCGATTTCTTTTGAATTTTGTGGGATTTCTCTTGAATTTTGTGGGATGTTTGTGGGATGTTTGTGGGATGTTTGTGGGATGTTTGTGGTATTTGCAGGAGACTTGAAGAATTCTGCGGGATTTTTCTTGAATTGTTTGGAAATTGGTGGAGATTTTGTGAGATGTTGCAGGAGTTTGTTTGGGTTCTGAGAAGATGGAAGGAATTTTGTGGGATTTTTGTGGAATTTTGAGGATTTGTCTTGAATTTTGTGGGATTTGGAGGAGACTTGAAGAATTTTGCGGAATTTTCTTAGATTTTGTGGAAATTTGTTGAGATTTTGTGAGATGGTTCTGGAATTTGGTGGGATATTGAGGAAATTCAGTGAATTTTGAGGGATTTTTCTTGAATTTTGTGGAAATTGTTGGAGATTTTGTGGGATGTTGCAGGAATTGGGTAGGGTTTTGAGAAGGTTTAGGGAATTTTGTGGCATTTTTCTGCAATTTTGTGAGGCTTTTCCAGAATTTTTGGTGATATTGAGGTGATTTGGTGGGATGTTTCTGGAATTTTGTGGGATTTTTCTGGGATTTGTGGGAGACTTGAAGAATTTTGCGGGATTTTTCTTGAATTGTTTGGAAATTGGTGGAGATTTTGTGAGATGTTGCAGGAGTTTGTTTGGGTTTTGAGAAGATGTAGGGAAGTTTGTGGCATTTTTCTGGAATTTTGAGGGGCTTTCAAGAACTTTGTGAGAGTTTTCTTGAATTTAGTGGAAATTTGTTGAGATTTTGTGAGATGGTTCTGGAATTTGGTGGGATTTTTGTGGGATTTTGAGGATTTGTCTTGAATTTTGTGGGATTTGGAGGAGACTTGAAGAATTTGGAGGGAATTTTCTTGAATTTTTTGGATATTGGTGGAGATTTTGTGAGATGCTGCAGGAATGTGGTTGGGTTTTGAGAAGATTTAGGGATTTTTGTGGGATTTTCGTGGAATTTTCAGCAGCTTTCAAGTTTTTTGTGTGAGTCTTCTTGAATTTTGTGGAAATTTCCAGAGATTTTGTGGGATGTTGCAGGAATGTGGTTGGGTTCTGAGAAGATTTAGGGAATTGTGTGGGGCTTGTACAGGATTTTGTGCGATTTCTTTTGAATTTTGTGGGATTTCTCTTGAATTTTGTGGGATGTTTGTGGGATGTTTGTGGGATGTTTGTGGTATTTGCAGGAGACTTGAAGAATTTTGCGGGATTTTTCTTGAATTGTTTGGAAATTGGTGGAGATTTTGTGAGATGTTGCAGGAGTTTGTTTGGGTTCTGAGAAGATGGATGGAATTTTGTGGGATTTTTGTGGAATTTTGAGGATTTCTCTTGAATTTTGTGGGATTTGGAGGAGACTTGAAGAATTTGGAGGGAATTTTCTTAGATTTTGTGGAAATTTGTTGAGATTTTGTGCGATGGTTCTGGAATTTGGTGGGATATTGAGGAAATTCAGTGAATTTTGAGGGATTTTTCTTGAATTTTGTGGAAATTGTTGGAGATTTTGTGGGATGTTGCAGGAATTGGGTAGGGTTTTGAGAAGGTTTAGGGAATTTTGTGGCATTTTTCTGCAATTTTGTGAGGCTTTTCCAGAATTTTTGGTGATATTGAGGTGATTTGGTGGGATGTTTCTGGAATTTTGTGGGATTTTTCTGGGATTTGTACGAGACTTGAAGAATTTTGCGGGATTTTTCTTGAATTGTTTGGAAATTGGTGGAGATTTTGTGAGATGTTGCAGGAGTTTGTTTGGGTTTTGAGAAGATGTAGGGAAGTTTATGGCATTTTTCTGGAATTTTGAGGGGCTTTCGAGAACTTTGTGAGAGTTTTCTTGAATTTTGTGGAAATTTGTTGAGATTTTGTGAGATGGTTCTGGAATTTGGTGGGATTTTTGTGGAATTTTGAGGATTTCTCTTGAATTTTGTGGGATTTGGAGGAGACTTGAAGAAGTTGGAGGGATTTTTCCTAAATGTTGGGGAAATTGGTGGAGATTTTGTGAGATGTTGCAGGAGTTTGTTTGGGTTTTGAGAAGATGTAGGGAAGTTTATGGCATTTTTCTGGAATTTTGAGGGGCTTTCAAGAACTTTGTGAGAGTTTTCTTGAATTTTGTGGAAATTTGTTGAGATTTTGTGAGATGGTTCTGGAATTTGGTGGGATTTTTGTGGGATTTTGAGGATTTCTCTTGAATTTTGTGGGATTTGGCGGAGACTTGAAGAAGTTGGAGGGATTTTTCCTAAATGTTGTGGAAATTGGTGGAGATTTTGTGAGATGTTGCAGGAGTTTGTTTGGGTTTTGAGGAGATGGAAGGAATTTTGTTGGATTTTTGTGGAATTTTGAGGATTTCTCTTGAATTTTGTGGGATTTGGAGGAGACTTGAAGAATTTTGCGGGAATTTTCTTAGATTTTGTGGAAATTGGTGGAGATTTTGTGAGGTGTCTGTGGAATTTTGTAATGTTTTGAGAAGATGTAGGTTATTTTGTGGCATTTTTCTGGAATTTTGAGGGGCTTTCAAGAACTTTGTGAGAGTTTTCTTGAATTTAGTGGAAATTTGTTGAGATTTTGTGAGATGGTTCTGGAATTTGGTGGGATTTTTGTGGGATTTTGAGGATTTGTCTTGAATTTTGTGGGATTTGGAGGAGACTTGAAGAATTTGGAGGGAATTTTCTTGAATTTTTTGGATATTGGTGGAGATTTTGTGAGATGCTGCAGGAATGTGGTTGGGTTTTGAGAAGATTTAGGGATTTTTGTGGGATTTTCGTGGAATTTTCAGCAGCTTTCAAGTTTTTTGTGTGAGTCTTCTTGAATTTTGTGGAAATTTCCAGAGATTTTGTGGGATGTTGCAGGAATGTGGTTGGGTTCTGAGAAGATTTAGGGAATTGTGTGGGGCTTGTACAGGATTTTGTGCGATTTCTTTTGAATTTTGTGGGATTTCTCTTGAATTTTGTGGGATGTTTGTGGGATGTTTGTGGGATGTTTGTGGTATTTGGAGGAGACTTGAAGAATTTTGCGGGATTTTTCTTGAATTGTTTGGAAGTTGGTGGAGATTTTGTGTTATGTTGCAGGAGTTTGTTTGGGTTCTGAAAAGATGGAAGGAATTTTGTGGGATTTTTGTGGAATTTTGAGGATTTGTCTTGAATTTTGTGGGATTTGGAGGAGACTTGAAGTATTTGGAGGGAATTTTCTTAGATTTTGTGGAAATTTGTTGAGATTTTGTGAGATGGTTCTGGAATTTGGTGGGATATTGAGGAAATTCAGTGAATTTTGAGGGATTTTTCTTGAATTTTGTGGAAATTGTTGGAGATTTTGTGGGATGTTGCAGGAATTGGGTAGGGTTTTGAGAAGGTTTAGGGAATTTTGTGGCATTTTTCTGCAATTTTGTGAGGCTTTTCCAGAATTTTTGGTGATATTGAGGTGATTTGGTGGGATGTTTCTGGAATTTTGTGGGATTTTTCTGGGATTTGTACGAGACTTGAAGAATTTTGCGGGATTTTTCTTGAATTGTTTGGAAATTGGTGGAGATTTTGTGAGATGTTGCAGGAGTTGGTTTGGGTTTTGAGAAGATGTAGGGAAGTTTGTGGCATTTTTCTGGAATTTTGAGGGGCTTTCAAGAACTCTGTGAGAGTTTTCTTGAATTTAGTGGAAATTTGTTGAGATTTTGTGAGATGGTTCTGGAATTTGGTGGGATTTTTGTGGGATTTTGAGGATTTCTCTTGAATTTTGTGGGATTTGGAGGAGACTTGAAGAAGTTGGAGGGATTTTTCCTAAATGTTGGGGAAATTGGTGGAGATTTTGTGAGATGTTGCAGGAGTTTGTTTGGGTTTTGAGGAGATGGAAGGAATTTTGTTGGATTTTTGTGGAATTTTGAGGATTTCTCTTGAATTTTGTGGGATTTGGAGGAGACTTGAAGAATTTTGCGGGAATTTTCTTAGATTTTGTGGAAATTGGTGGAGATTTTGTGAGGTGTCTGTGGAATTTTGTAATGTTTTGAGAAGATGTAGGGAATTTTGTGGCATTTTTCTGGAATTTTGAGGGGCTTTCAAGAACTTTGTGAGAGCTTTTTGAATTTTTTGGAAATTTGTTGAGATTTTGTGAGATGGTTCTGGAGTTTGGTGGGATATTGAGGAAATTCAGTGAATTTGGAGGGATTTTTCTTGAATTTTGTGGAAATTGTTGGAGATTTTGTGGGATGTTGCAGGAATTGGGTAGGGTTTTGAGAAGGTTTAGGGAATTTTGTGGCATTTTTCTGCAATTTTGTGAGGCTTTTCCAGAATTTTTGGTGATATTGAGGTGATTTGGTGGGATGGTTCTGGAATTTTGTGGGATTTTTCTGGGATTTGTACGAGACTTGAAGAATTTTGCGGGATTTTTCTTGAATTGTTTGGAAATTGGTGGAGATTTTGTGAGATGTTGCAGGAGTTTGTTTGGGTTCTGAGAAGATGGAATGAATTTTGTGGGATTTTTGTGGAATTTTGAGGATTTGTCTTGAATTTTGTGGGATTTGGAGGAGACTTGAAGAATTTGGAGGGAATTTTCTTAGATTTTGTGGAAATTTGTTGAGATTTTGTGAGATGGTTCTGGAGTTTGGTGGGATATTGAGGAAATTCAGTGAATTTTGAGGGATTTGTTTTAGATTTTGTGGGAATTTGTGTAGATTCTGTGGGATTTTTCTGGAATTTGGTGGGCCTTTTTGAAGGACTTTGTGTGGTTTTGAGGAGACTTGAAGGATTTTGAGGAATTTTTCTTAGATTTTGTGGAAACTTGTGGAGGTTTTGTGTGATTTTTGTGGGATTTTGTGGGATATTGAGGCGATTTAGGGATCTTGAGGGATTTTTCATGTATTTTGTGGGAATTTGTGGAGATTTGGTGGGATATTTTTCTAGAATTTGGTCGTGTTTTGGGAAGATTTAGGGAATTTTGTGGGATTTTTCCTGGAATTTTATTGGATACTGGGGAGATTTTGTGGGACATTTCTGGAACTTCGAGGGACTTTTCTGGAATTTGGTGTGATTCTGTAGAGAACTGACGAATTATCAAGGATTTTTCATGTATTCTGTGGGAATTTGTGGAGATTCGGTGGGATATTTTTCTAGAATTTGGTCATGTTTTAAGAAGATTTAGGGAACTTTGTGGGATTTTTCCTGGAATTTTGTTGGATACTGCGGAGATTTTGTGGGATATTTCTGGAACTTCGAGGGACTTTTCTGGAATTTGGTGAGATTCTGTAGAGAACTGACGAATTATCAGGGATTTTTCATGTATTCTGTGGGAATTTGTGGAGATTTGGTGGGATTTTTCTGGAATTTGGTAGAATTTTGAGAAGATTTAGGGAATTCTGTAAGATTTTTCTGGAATTTGGTGGGCCTTTTTGAAGGACTTTGTGTGGTTTTGAGGAGACTTGAAGAATTTTGAGGAATTTTTCTTAGATTTTGTGGAAACTTGTGGAGGTTTTGTGTGATTTTTGTGGGATTTTGTAAGATATTGAGGCGATTTAGGGATCTTGAGGGATTTTTCATGTATTCTGTGGGAATTTGTGGAGATTTGGTGGGATTTTTGTGGATTTTGGCCGTGTTTAGAGAAGATTTAGGGAATTTTGTGGGATGTTTCTGGGATTTTGTTGGGTATTGAGGACATTTTGTGGGATGTTTCTGGAATTTGGTGGGGCTTTTCAAGAATTTTGTGGTATTTTGAAAAGATTTAGGGAATTTTGTGGTGTTTTTTCTTGAATTTTGTGGGAAACTGTGCTGATTTTATGGGGCGTTTCTGGAATTTGGTCGAGTTTTCAGAAGATTTAGGGATTTTTGTGAGATTTTTGTGGGATGTTCTGTGAATTGGTGGAGATTTTGTGGGACATTCCTGTGAATTGGTAGGGTTTTGAAATGATTTAGGGAGTTTTGTGGGACTTCTCTGGAATTTTGTGGGTTTTTTCTGGAATTGTGTGGGATTCTGAGGAGACTTGAAGAATTTTGAGGAATTTGTTTTAGATTTTGTGGGAATTTGTGGAGATTCTGTGGGATTTTACTGGAATTTGGTGGGCCTTTTCAAGGACTTTGTGTGGTTTTGAGGAGACTTGAAGAATTTTGAGGATTTTTTTTTATATTTTGTGGAAACTTGTGGAGGTTTTGTGTGATTTTTGTGGAATTTTGTGGGATATTGAGGCGATTTAGGGATCTTGAGGGATTTTTCATGTATTTTGTGGGAATTTGTGGAGATTTGGTGGGATATTTTTCTAGAATTTGGTCGTGTTTTGGGGCGATTTAGGGAATTTTGTGGGATTTTTCCTGGAATTTTATTGGATACTGGGGAGATTTTCTGGAATGTTTGTGGAACTTGGAGGGACTCTTCTGGAATTTGGTGAGATTCTGTAGAGAACTGACGAATTATCAAGGATTTTTCATGTATTCTGTGGGAATTTGTGGAGATTCGGTGGGATATTTTTCTAGAATTTGGTCATGTTTTAAGAAGATTTAGGGAATTTTGTGGGATTTTTCCTGGAATTTTGTTGGATACTGCGGAGATTTTGTGGGATGTTTGTGGAACTTTGAGGGACTTTTCCGGAATTTGGTGAGATTCTGTAGAGAACTGACGAATTATCAGGGATTTTTCATGTATTCTGTGGGAATTTGTGGAGATTTGGTGGGATTTTTCTGGAATTTGGTAGAGTTTTGAGAAGATTTAGGGAATTCTGCAAGATATTTCTGGAATTTGGTAGGCCTTTTTGAAGGATTTTGTGTGGTTTTGAGAAGACTTGAAGAATTTTGAGGAATTTTTCTTAGATTCTGTGGAAACTTGTGGAGGTTTTGTGGGATTTTTGTGGGATTTTGTGGGATATTGAGGCGATTTAGGGATCTTGAGGGATTTTTCATGTATTTTGTGGGAATTTGTGGAGATTTGGTGGGATATTTTTCTAGAATTTGGTCGTGTTTTGAGAAGATTTAGGGAATTTTGTGGGATTTTTCCTGGAATTTTGTTGGATACTGGGGAGATTTTGTGGGATGTTTCTGGAACTTCGATGGACTTCTCTGGAATTTGGTGAGATTCTGTAGAGAACTGAAGAATTATCAGGGATTTTTCATGTATTCTGTGGGAATTTGTGGAGATTTGGTGGGATATTTTTCTAGAATTTGGTCGTGTTTTGAGAAGATGTAGGGAAGTTTGTGGCATTTTTCCTGGAATTTTGAGGGGCTTTCAAGAACTTTGTGAGAGTTTTCTTGAATTTAGTGGAAATTTGTTGAGATTTTGTGAGATGGTTCTGGAATTTGGTGGGATTTTTGTGGGATTTTGAGGATTTGTCTTGAATTTTGTGGGATTTGGAGGAGACTTGAAGAATTTGGAGGGAATTTTCTTGAATTTTTTGGATACTGGTGGAGATTTTGTGAGATGCTGCAGGAATGTGGTTGGGTTTTGAGAAGATTTAGGGATTTTTGTGGGATATTCGTGGAATTTTCAGCAGCTTTCAAGTTTTTTGTGTGAGTCTTCTTGAATTTTGTGGAAATTTCCAGAGATTTTGTGGGATGTCTGTAGAATTTTGTAATGTTTTGAGAAGATGTAGGGAATTTTGTGGCATTTTTCTGGAATTTTGAGGGGCTTTCAAGAACTTTGTGAGAGTTTTTTTAATTTTTTGGAAATTTGTTGAGATTTTGTGAGATGGTTCTGGAGTTTGGTGGGATATTGAGGAAATTCAGTGAATTTGGAGGGAATTTTCTTGAATTTTGTGGAAATTGTTGGAGATTTTGTGGGATGTTGCAGGAATGTGGTTGGGTTCTGAGAAGATTTAGGGAATTGTGTGGGGCTTGTACAGAATTTGGTGGGATTTCTCTTGAATTTTGTGGGATTTCTATTGAATTTTATGGGATGTTTATGGGATGTTTGTGAGATGTTTGTAGGATGTTTGTGGTATTTGGAGGAGACTTGAAGAATTTTGCGGGATTTTTCTTGAAATGTTTGGAAATTGGTGGAGATTTTGTGAGATGTTGCAGGAATGTGGTTGGGTTTTGAGAAGATGTAGGGAATTTTGTGGCATTTTTCTGGAATTTTGAGGGGCTTTCAAGAACTTTGTGAGTGTTTTCTTGAAGTTAGTGGAAATTTGTTGAGATTTTGTGAGATGGTTCTGGAATTTGGTGGGATTTTTGTGGGATTTTGAGGATTTCTCTTGAATTTTGTGGGATTTGGAGGAGACTTGAAGAATTTGGAGGGAATTTTCTTGAATTTTTTGGATATTGGTGGAGATTTTGTGAGATGCTGCAGGAATGTGGTTGGGTTTTGAGAAGATTTAGGGATTTTTGTGGGATATTCGTGGAATTTTCAGCAGCTTTCAAGTATTTTGTGAGAGTCTTCTTGAATTTTGTGGAAATTTCCGGAGATTTTGTGAGATGTTGCAGGAATTTGGTGGGATTTTTGTGGAATTTTGAGGAATTCTCTTGAATTTTGTGGGATTTGGAGGAGACTTGAAGAAGTTGGAGGGATTTTTCCTAAATGTTGTGGAAATTGGTGGAGATTTTGTGAGATGTTTCAGGAATTTGTTTGGACTTCGAGAAGATGTAGGGAATTTTGTTGGATTTTTGTGGAATTTTGAGGATTTCTCTTGAATTTTGTGGGATTTGGAGGAGACTTGAAGAATTTGGAGGGATTTTTCTTGAATTTTCTGGAAATTGTTGGAGATTTTGTGGGATGTTGCAGGAATGTGGTTGGGTTTTGAGAAGATATAGGTTATTTTGTGGCATTTTTCTGGAATTTTGAGGGGCTTTCAAGAACTTTGTGAGAGTTCTTTTCAATTTTTTGGAAATTTGTTGAGATTTTGTGAGATGTTGCAGGAATTTTGTGGGATTTTTGTGGAATTTTGAGGAATTCTCTTGAATTTTGTGGGATTTGGAGGAGACTTGAAGAAGTTGGAGGGATTTTTCCTAAATGTTGTGGAAATTGGTGGAGATTTTGTGAGATGTTTCAGGAATTTGTTTGGATTTTGAGAAGATGTAGGGAATTTTGTTGGATTTTTGTGGAATTTTGAGGATTTCTCTTGAATTTTGTGGGATTTGGAGGAGACTTGAAGAATTTTGCGGGAATTTTCTTAGATTTTGTGGAAATGTGTGGAGATTTTGTGCGATGTCTGTAGAATTTTGTAATGTTTTGAGAAGATGTAGGGAATTTTGTGGCATTTTTCTGGAATTTTGAGGGGCTTTCAAGAACTTTGTGAGAGTTTTTTTGAATTTTTTGGAAATTTGTTGAGATTTTGTGAGATGGTTCTGGAGTTTGGTGGGATATTGAGGAAATTCAGTGAATTTGGAGGGAATTTTCTTGAATTTTGTGGAAATTGTTGGAGATTTTGTGGGATGTTGCAGGAATGTGGTTGGGTTCTGAGAAGATTTAGGGAATTGTGTGGGGCTTGTACAGAATTTGGTGGGATTTCTCTTGAATTTTGTGGGATTTCTATTGAATTTTATGGGATGTTTGTGGGATGTTTGTGAGATGTTTGTAGGATGTTTGTGGTATTTGGAGGAGACTTGAAGAATTTTGCGGGATTTTTCTTGAATTGTTTGGAAAGTGGTGGAGATTTTGTGAGATGTTGCAGGAGTTTGTTTGGGTTCTGAGAAGATGGAAGGAATTTTGTGGGATTTTTGTGGAATTTTGAGGATTTCTCTTGAATTTTGTGGGATTTGGAGGAGACTTGAAGAATTTTGCGGGAATTTTCTTAGATTTAGTGGAAATTTGTTGAGATTTTGTGAGATGGTTCTGGAATTTGGTGGGATATTGAGGAAATTCAGTGAATTTTGAGGGATTTTTCTTGAATTTTGTGGAAATTGTTGGAGATTTTGTGGGATGTTGCAGGAATTGGGTAGGGTTTTGAGAAGGTTTAGGGAATTTTTTGGCATTTTTCTGCAATTTTGTGAGGCTTTTCCAGAATTTTTGGTGATATTGAGGTGATTTGGTGGGATGTTTCTGGAATTTTGTGGGATTTTTCTGGGATTTGTACGAGACTTGAAGAATTTTGCGGGATTTTTCTTGAATTGTTTGGAAATTGGTGGAGATTTTGTGAGATGTTGCAGGAGTTTGTTTGGGTTTTGAGAAGATGTAGGGAATTTTGTGGCATTTTTCTGGAATTTTGAGGGGCTTTCAAGAACTTTGTGAGAGTTTTCTTGAATTTAGTGGAAATTTGTTGAGATTTTGTGAGATGGTTCTGGAATTTGGTGGGATTTTTGTGGGATTTTGAGGATTTCTCTTGAATTTTGTGGGATTTGGAGGAGACTTGAAGAATTTGGAGGGAATTTTCTTGAATTTTTTGGATATTGGTGGAGATTTTGTGAGATGCTGCAGGAATGTGGTTGGGTTTTGAGAAGATTTAGGGATTTTTGTGGGATTTTCGTGGAATTTTCAGCAGCTTTCAAGTTTTTTGTGTGAGTCTTCTTGAATTTTGTGGAAATTTCCAGAGATTTTGTGGGATGTTGCAGGAATGTGGTTGGGTTCTGAGAAGATTTAGGGAATTGTGTGGGGCTTGTACAGGATTTTGTGCGATTTCTTTTGAATTTTGTGGGATTTCTCTTGAATTTTGTGGGATGTTTGTGGGATGTTTGTGGGATGTTTGTGGGATGTTTGTGGTATTTGGAGGAGACTTGAATAATTTTGCGGGATTTTTCTGGAATTGTTTGGAAATTGGTGGAGATTTTGTGAGATGTTGCAGGAGTTTGTTTGGGTTCTGAGAAGATGGAAGGAATTTTGTTGGATTTTTGTGGAATTTTGAGGATTTCTCTTGAATTTTGTGGGATTTGGAGGAGACTTGAAGAATTTTGTGGAATTTTCTTAGATTTTGTGGAAATTTGTTGAGATTTTGTGAGATGGTTCTGGAATTTGGTGGGATATTGAGGAAATTCAGTGAATTTTGAGGGATTTTTCTTGAATTTTTTGGCTATTGGTGGAGATTTTGTGAGATGTTGCAGGAATTTGGTGGGGTTTTGAGAAGATTTATGGAATTTTGTGGCATTTTTCTGCAATTTTGTGAGGCTTTTCCAGAATTTTTGGTGATATTGAGGTGATTTGGGGGGATGTTTCTGGAATTTTGTGGGATTTTTCTGGGATTTGTACGAGACTTGAAGAATTTTGCGGGATTTTTCTTGAATTGTTTGGAAATTGGTGGAGATTTTGTGAGATGTTGCAGGAGTTTGTTTGGGTTTTGAGAAGATGTAGGGAAGTTTGTGGCATTTTTCTGGAATTTTGAGGGGCTTTCAAGAACTTTGTGAGAGTTTTCTTGAATTTAGTGGAAATTTGTTGAGATTTTGTGAGATGGTTCTGGAATTTGGTGGGATTTTTGTGGGATTTTGAGGATTTGCCTTGAATTTTGTGGGATTTGGAGGAGACTTGAAGAATTTGGAGGGAATTTTCTTGAATTTTTTGGATACTGGTGGAGATTTTGTGAGATGCTGCAGGAATGTGGTTGGGTTTTGAGAAGATTTAGGGATTTTTGTGGGATTTTCGTGGAATTTTCAGCAGCTTTCAAGTTTTTTGTGTGAGTCTTCTTGAATTTTTTGGAAATTTCCAGAGATTTTGTGGGATGTTGCAGGAATGTGGTTGGGTTCTGAGAAGATTTAGGGAATTGTGTGGGGCTTGTACAGGATTTTGTGCGATTTCTTTTGAATTTTGTGGGATTTCTCTTGAATTTTATGGGATGCTTGTGGGATGTTTGTGGGATGTTTGTGGTATTTGGAGGAGACTTGAAGAATTCTGCGGGATTTTTCTTGAATTGTTTGGAAATTGGTGGAGATTTTGTGAGATGTTGCAGGAATTTGTTTGGGTTCTGAGAAGATGGAAGGAATTTTGTGGGATTTTTGTGGAATTTTGAGGATTTCTCTTGAATTTTGTGGGATTTGGAGGAGACTTGAAGAATTTGGAGGGAATTTTCTTAGATTTTGTGGAAATTTGTTGAGATTTTGTGAGATGGTTCTGGAATTTGGTGGGATATTGAGGAAATTCAGTGAATTTTGCGGGATTTTTCTTGAATTGTTTGGAAATTGGTGGAGATTTTGTGAGATGTTGCAGGAATTTGGTAGGGATTTGAGAAGATTTATGGAATTTTGTGGCATTTTTCTGCAATTTTGTGAGGCTTTTCCAGAATTTTTGGTGATATTGAGGTGATTTGGTGGGATGTTTCTGGAATTTTGTGGGATTTTTCTGGGATTTGTAGGAGACTTGAAGAATTTTGCGGTATTTTTCTTGAATTGTTTGGAAATTGGTGGAGATTTTGTGAGATGTTGCAGGAGTTTGTTTGGGTTTTGAGAAGATGTAGGGAAGTTTGTGGCATTTTTCTGGAATTTTGAGGGGCTTTCAAGAACTTTGTGAGAGTTTTCTTGAATTTAGTGGAAATTTGTTGAGATTTTGTGAGATGGTTCTGGAATTTGGTGGGATTTTTGTGGGATTTTGAGGATTTGCCTTGAATTTTGTGGGATTTGGAGGAGACTTGAAGAATTTGGAGGGAATTTTCTTGAATTTTTTGGATACTGGTGGAGATTTTGTGAGATGCTGCAGGAATGTGGTTGGGTTTTGAGAAGATTTAGGGATTTTTGTGGGATTTTCGTGGAATTTTCAGCAGCTTTCAAGTTTTTTGTGTGAGTCTTCTTGAATTTTTTGGAAATTTCCAGAGATTTTGTGGGATGTTGCAGGAATGTGGTTGGGTTCTGAGAAGATTTAGGGAATTGTGTGGGGCTTGTACAGGATTTTGTGCGATTTCTTTTGAATTTTGTGGGATTTCTCTTGAATTTTATGGGATGCTTGTGGGATGTTTGTGGGATGTTTGTGGTATTTGGAGGAGACTTGAAGAATTCTGCGGGATTTTTCTTGAATTGTTTGGAAATTGGTGGAGATTTTGTGAGATGTTGCAGGAATTTGTTTGGGTTCTGAGAAGATGGAAGGAATTTTGTGGGATTTTTGTGGAATTTTGAGGATTTCTCTTGAATTTTGTGGGATTTGGAGGAGACTTGAAGAATTTGGAGGGAATTTTCTTAGATTTTGTGGAAATTTGTTGAGATTTTGTGAGATGGTTCTGGAATTTGGTGGGATATTGAGGAAATTCAGTGAATTTTGCGGGATTTTTCTTGAATTGTTTGGAAATTGGTGGAGATTTTGTGAGATGTTGCAGGAATTTGGTAGGGATTTGAGAAGATTTATGGAATTTTGTGGCATTTTTCTGCAATTTTGTGAGGCTTTTCCAGAATTTTTGGTGATATTGAGGTGATTTGGTGGGATGTTTCTGGAATTTTGTGGGATTTTTCTGGGATTTGTAGGAGACTTGAAGAATTTTGCGGTATTTTTCTTGAATTGTTTGGAAATTGGTGGAGATTTTGTGAGATGTTGCAGGAGTTTGTTTGGGTTTTGAGAAGATGTAGGGAAGTTTGTGGCATTTTTCTGGAATTTTGAGGGGCTTTCAAGAACTTTGTGAGAGTTTTCTTGAATTTAGTGGAAATTTGTTGAGATTTTGTGAGATGGTTCTGGAATTTGGTGGGATTTTTGTGGGATTTTGAGGATTTGTCTTGAATTTTGTGGGATTTGGAGGAGACTTGAAGAATTTTGAGGAATTTGTTTTAGATTTTTGGGAATTTGTGTAGATTCTGTGGGATTTTTCTGGAATTTGGTGGTTTTTTTCAAGGACTTTGTGTGGTTTTGAGGAGACTTGAAGAATTTTGAGGATTTTTTTTTGTATTTTGTGGAAACTTGTGGAGGTTTTGTGTGATTTTTGTGGGATTTTGTGGGATATTGAGGCGATTTAGGGATCTTGAGGGATTTTTCATGTATTTTGTGGGAATTTGTGGAGATCTGGTGGGATATTTTTCTAGAATTTGGTCGTGTTTTGAGAAGATTTAGGGAATTTTGTGGGATTTTTCTTGAATTTTGTTGGATATTGAGTAGATTTTGTGGAACTTTGAGGGACTTTTCTGGAATTTGGTGAGATTCTGTAGAGAACTGACGAATTATCAGATATTTTTCATGTATTCTGTGGGAATTTGTGGAGATTTGGTGTGATTTTTGTGGATTTTGCCGTATTTTAAGAAGATTTAGGGAATTTTGTGGGATTTTTCCTGGAATTTTGTTGGATACTGGGGAGATTTTGTGGGATGTTTGTGTAACTTTGAGGGACTTTTCTGTGAATTTGGTGAGATTCTGTAGAGAACTGACGAATTATCAGGGATTTTTCATGTATTCTGTGGGAATTTGTGGAGATTTGGTGGGATTTTTGTGGATTTTGGCCGTCTTTTGAGAAGATTTAGGGAATTTTGTGGGATTTTTCCTGGAATTTTGTTGCATACTGGGGAGATTTTGTGGGATGTTTCTGGAACTTCGAGGGACTTCTCTGGAATTTGGTGAGATTCTGTAGAGAACTGAAGAATTATCAGATATTTTTCATGTATTCTGTGGGAATTTGTGGAGATTTGGTGGGATTTTTGTGGATTTTGGTAGAGTTTTGAGAAGATTTTGGGAATTCTGTAAGATTTTTCTGGAATTTGGTGGGCCTTTTCAACGACTTTGTGTGGTTTTGAGGTGACTTGAAGAATTTTGAGGAATTTTTCTTAGATTCTGTGGAAACTTGTGGAGGTTTTGTGGGATTTTTGTGGAATTTTGTGGGATATTGAGGCGATTTAGGGATCTTGAGGGATTTTTCATGTATTTTGTGGGAATTTGTGGAGATTTGGTGGGATATTTTTCTAGAATTTGGTCATGTTTTGGGAAGATTTAGGGAATTTTGTGGGATTTTTCCTGGAATTTTATTGGATACTGGGGAGATTTTGTGGAATGTTTGTGGAACTTTGAGGGACTTTTCTGGAATTTGGTGAGATTCTGTAGAGAACTGACGAATTATCAGGGATTTTTCATGTATTCTGTGGGAATTTGTGGAGATTCGGTGGGATATTTTTCTAGAATTTGGTCATGTTTTGAGAAGATTTAGGGAATTTTGTGTGATTTTTCTGGGATTTTGTAGGGTATTGAGGACATTTTGTGGGATGTTTCTGGAATTTGGTGGGGCTTTTCAAGAATTTTGTGGTATTTTGAAAAGATTTAGGGAATTTTGTGGTGTTTTTTCTTGAATTTTGTGGGAAACTGTGCTGATTTTATGGGGCGTTTCTGGAATTTGTTCGAGTTTTCAGAAGATTTAGGGATGTTCTGGGAATTGGTGGAGATTTTGTGGGACATTCCTGTGAATTGGTAGGGTTTTGAAATGATTTAGGGAGTTTTGTGGGACTTCTCTGGAATTTTGTGGGTTTTTTCTGGAATTGTGTTGGATTCTGAGGAGACTTGAAGAATTTTGAGGAATTTGTTTTAGATTTTGTGGGAATTTGTGGAGATTCTGTGGGATTTTACTGGAATTTGGTGGGCCTTTTCAAGGACTTTGTGTGGTTTTGAGGAGACTTGAAGAATTTTGAGGATTTTTTTTATATTTTGTGGAAACTTGTGGAGGTTTTGTGTGATTTTCGTGGGATTTTGTGGGATATTGAGGCGATTTAGGGATCTGGAGGGATTTTTCATGTATTTTGTGGGAATTTGTGGAGATTTGGTGGGATATTTTTCTAGAATTTGGTCGTGTTTTGAGAAGATTTAGGGAATTTTGTGGGATTTTTCCTGGAATTTTGTTGGATACTGGGGAGATTTTGTGGGATGTTTCTGGAACTTCGAGGGACTTCTCTGGAATTTGGTGAGATTCTGTAGAGAACTGAAGAATTATCAGGGATTTTTCATGTATTCTGTGGGAATTTGTGGAGATTTGGTGGGATTTTCTGGAATTTGGTAGAGTTTTGAGAAGATTTAGGGAATTCTGTAAGATTTTTCTGGAATTTGGTGGGCCTTTTCAAGGACTTTGTGTGGTTTTGAGGAGACTTGAAGAATTTTGAGGAATTTTTCTTAGATTTTGTGGAAACTTGTGGAGGTTTTGTGTGATTTTTGTGGGATTTTGTGAGATATTGAGGCGATTTAGGGATCTTGAGGGATTTTTCATGTATTCTGTGGGAATTTGTGGAGATTTGGTGGGATTTTTGTGGATTTTGGCCGTGTTTAGAGAAGATTTAGGGAATTTTGTGGGATGTTTCTGGGATTTTGTTGGGTATTGAGGACATTTTGTGGGATGTTTCTGGAATTTGGTGGGGCTTTTCAAGAATTTTGTGGTATTTTGAAAAGATTTAGGGAATTTTGTGGTGTTTTTTCTTGAATTTTGTGGGAAACTGTGCTGATTTTATGGGGCGTTTCTGGAATTTGGTCGAGTTTTCAGAAGATTTAGGGATTTTTGTGAGATTTTTGTGGTATGTTCTGGGAATTGGTGGAGATTTTGTGGGACATTCCTGTGAATTGGTAGGGTTTTGAAATGATTTAGGGAGTTTTGTGGGACTTCTCTGGAATTTTGTGGGTTTTTTTCTGGAATTGTGTGGGATTCTGAGGAGACTTGAAGAATTTTGAGGAATTTGTTTTAGATTTTTGGGAATTTGTGTAGATTCTGTGGGATTTTTCTGGAATTTGGTGGGCCTTTTCAAGGACTTTGTGTGGTTTTGAGGAGACTTGAAGAATTTTGAGGATTTTTTTTTATATTTTGTGGAAACTTGTGGAGGTTTTGTGTGATTTTTGTGTGATTTTGTGGGATATTGAGGCGATTTAAGGATCTTGAGGGATTTTTCATGTATTTTGTGGGAATTTGTGGAGATTTGGTGGGATATTTTTCTAGAATTTGGTCGTGTTTTGTGAAGATTTAGGGAATTTTGTGGGATTTTTCCTGGAATTTTATTGGATACTGGGGAGATTTTGTGGTTGTTTGTGGAACTTTGAGAGAATTTTCTGGAATTTGGTGAGATTCTGTAGAGAACTGACGAATTATCAGGGATTTTTCATGTATTCTGTGGGAATTTGTGGAGATTTGGTGGGATTTTTCTGGAATTTGGTAGAGTTTTGAGAAGATTTAGGGAATTCTGTAAGATTTTTCTGGAATTTGGTGGGCCTTTTCAACGACTTTGTGTGGTTTTGAGGTGACTTGAAGAATTTTGAGGATTTTTTCTTAGATTTTGTGGAAACTTGTGGAGGTTTTGTGTGATTTTTGTGGGATTTTGTGGGATATTGAGGCGATTTAGGGATCTTGAGGGATTTTTCATGTATTTTGTGGGAATTTGTGGAGATTTGGTGGGATATTTTTCTAGAATTTGGTTGTGTTTTGAGAAGATTTAGGGAATTTTGTGGGATTTTTCCTGGAATTTTGATGGATACTGGGGAGATTTTGTGGGATGCTTGTGGAACTTGGAGGGACTTTTCTGGAATTTGGTGAGATTCTGTAGAGAAGTGACGAATTATCAGGGATTTTTCATGTATTCTGTGGGAATTTGTGGAGATTTGGTGGGATTTTTCTGGAATTTGGTAGAGTTTTGAGAAGATTTAGGGAATTCTGTAAGATTTTTCTGGAATTTGGTGGGCCTTTTCAACGACTTTGTGTGGTTTTGAGGTGACTTGAAGAATTTTGAGGATTTTTTCTTAGATTTTGTGGAAACTTGTGGAGGTTTTGTGTGATTTTTGTGGGATTTTGTGGGATATTGAGGCGATTTAGGGATCTTGAGGGATTTTTCATGTATTTTGTGGGAATTTGTGGAGATTTGGTGGGATATTTTTCTAGAATTTGGTTGTGTTTTGAGAAGATTTAGGGAATTTTGTGGGATTTTTCCTGGAATTTTGTTGGATACTGGGGAGATTTTGTGGGATGCTTGTGGAACTTGGAGGGACTTTTCTGGAATTTGGTGAGATTCTGTAGAGAACTGACGAATTATCAGGGATTTTTCATGTATTCTGTGGGAATTTGTGGAGATTTGGTGGGATTTTTCTGGAATTTGGTAGAGTTTTGAGAAGATTTAGGGAATTCTGCAAGATATTTCTGGAATTTGGTAGGCCTTTTTGAAGGACTTTTTGTGGTTTTGAGGAGACTTGAAGAATTTTGAGGAATTTTTCTTAGATTCTGTGGAAACTTGTGGAGGTTTTGTGGGATTTTTGTGGGATTTTGTGGGATATTGAGGCGATTTAGGGATCTTGAGGGATTTTTCATGTATTTTGTGGGAATTTGAGGAGATTTGGTGGGATATTTTTCTAGAATTTGGTAGAGTTTTGAGAAGATTTAGGGAATTTTGTGGGATTTTTCCTGGAATTTTATTGGATACTGGGGAGATTTTGTGGAATGTTTGTGGAACTTTGAGGGACTCTTCTGGAATTTTGTGAGATTCTGTAGAGAACTGAAGAATTATCAGGGATTTTCATGTATTCTGTGGGAATTTGTGGAGATTTGGTGGTATATTTTTCTGGAATTTGGTCATGTTTTTAGAAGATTTAGGGAATTTTGTGGGATTTTTCCTGGAATTTTATTGGATACTGGGGAGATTTTGTGGGATGTTTGTGGAACTTTGAGGGACTCCTCTGGAATTTGGTGAGATTATGTAGAGAACTGACGAATTATCAGGGATTTTCATGTATTCTGTGGGAATTTGTGGAGATTTGGTGGGATATTTTTTCTAGAATTTGGTCGTGTTTTGAGAAGATTTAGGGAATTTTGTGGGATTTTTCTTGAATTTTGTTGGATATAGAGTAGATTTTGTGGAACTTTGAGGGATTTTTCTGGAATTTGGTGAGATTCTGTAGAGAACTGACGAATTATCAGGGATTTTTCATGTATTCTGTGGGAATTTGTGGAGATTCGGTGGGATATTTTTCTAGAATTTGGTCATGTTTTGGGAAGATTTAGGGAATTTTGTGGGATTTTTCCTGGAATTTTGTTGGATACTGGGGAGATTTTGTGGAATGTTTGTGGAACTTTGAGGGACTTTTCTGGAATTTGGTGAGATTCTGTAGAGAACTGACGAATTATCAGATATTTTTCATGTATTCTGTGGGAATTTGTGGAGATTTGGTGTGATTTTTGTGGATTTTGCCGTATTTTAAGAAGATTTAGGGAATTTTGTGGGATTTTTCCTGGAATTTTGTTGGATACTGGGGAGATTTTGTGGGATGTTTGTGTAACTTTGAGGGACTTTTCTGTGAATTTGGTGAGATTCTGTAGAGAACTGACGAATTATCAGGGATTTTTCATGTATTCTGTGGGAATTTGTGGAGATTTGGTGGGATTTTTCTGGAATTTGGTAGAGTTTTGACAAGATTTAGGGAATTCTGCAAGATATTTCTGGAATTTGGTAGGCCTTTTTGAAGGACTTTGTGTGGTTTTGAGGAGACTTGAAGAATTTTGAGGAATTTTTCTTAGATTCTGTGGAAACTTGTGGAGGTTTTGTGGGATTTTTGTGGAATTTTGTGGGATATTGAGGCGATTTAGGGATCTTGAGGGATTTTTCATGTATTTTGTGGGAATTTGTGGAGATTTGGTGGGATATTTTTCTAGAATTTGGTCGTGTTTTGAGAAGATTTAGGGAATTTTGTGGGATTTTTCCTGGAATTTTATTGGATACTGGGGAGATTTTGTGGGATGTTTGTGGAACTTTGAGGGACTTTTCTGGAATTTGGTGAGATTCTGTAGAGAACTGACGAATTATCAGGGATTTTTCATGTATTCTGTGGGAATTTGTGGAGATTTGGTGGGATTTTTCTGGAATTTGGTAGAGTTTTGAGAAGATTTAGGGAATTCTGCAAGATATTTCTGGAATTTGGTAGGCCTTTTTGAACGATTTTGTGTGGTTTTGAGAAGACTTGAAGAATTTTGAGGAATTTTTCTTAGATTCTGTGGAAACTTGTGGAGGTTTTGTGGGATTTTTGTGGGATTTTGTGGGATATTGAGGCGATTTAGGGATCTTGAGGGATTTTTCATGTATTTTGTGGGAATTTGTGGAGATTTGGTGGGATATTTTTCTAGAATTTGGTCGTGTTTTGGGGCGATTTAGGGAATTTTGTGGGATTTTTCCTGGAATTTTGTTGGATACTGGGGAGATTTTGTGGGATGTTTCTGGAACTTGGAGGGACTTCTCTGGAATTTGGTGAGATTCTGTAGAGAACTGAAGAATTATCAGGAATTTTTCATGTATTCTGTGGGAATTTGTGGAGATTTGGTGGGATATTTTTCTAGAATTTGGTCGTGTTTTGAGAAGATTTAGGGAATTTTGTGGGATTTTTCCTGGAATTTTATTGGATACTGGGGAGATTTTGTGGAATGTTTGTGGAACTTGGAGGGACTCTTCTGGAATTTGGTGAGATTCTGTTGAGAACTGAAGAATTATCAGGGATTTTTCATGTATTCTGTGGGAATTTGTGGAGATTTGGTGGGATTTTTATGGATTTTGGTAGAGTTTTGAGAAGATTTAGGGAATTCTGCAAGATATTTCTGGAATTTGGTAGGCCTTTTTGACGGACTTTTTGTGGTTTTGAGAAGACTTGAAGAATTTTGAGGAATTTTTCTTGGATTTTGTACAAACCTGTGGATGTTTTGTGTGATTTTTGTGGGATTTTGTGGGATATTGAGGCGATTTAGGGATCTTGAGGGATTTTTCATGTATTTTGTGGGAATTTGTGGAGATTTGGTGGGATATTTTTCTAGAATTTGGTCGTGTTTTGGGAAGATTTAGGGAATTTTGTGGGATTTTTCCTGGAATTTTATTGGATACTGGGGAGATTTTGTGGAATGTTTGTGGAACTTTGAGGGACTCTTCTGGAATTTTGTGAGATTCTGTAGAGAACTGACGAATTATCAGGGATTTTCATGTATTCTGTGGGAATTTGTGGAGATTCGGTGGGATATTTTTCTAGAATTTGGTCGTGTTTTGAGAAGATTTAGGGAATTTTGTGGGGTTTTTCCTGGAATTTTGTTGGATACTGGGGAGATTTTGTGGGATGCTTGTGGAACTTTGAGGGACTTTTCTGGAATTTTGTGAGATTCTGTAGAGAACTGAAGAATTATCAGATATTTTTCATGTATTCTGTGGGAATTTGTGGAGATTTGGTGGGATTTTTGTGGATTTTGGTAGAGTTTTGAGAAGATTTAGGGAATTCTGTAAGATTTTTCTGGAATTTGGTTGGCCTTTTTGAAGGACTTTGTGTGGTTTTGAGGAGACTTGAAGAATTTGAGGAATTTTTCTTAGATTCTGTGGAAACTTGTGGAGGTTTTGTGGGATTTTTGTGGAATTTTGTGGGATATTGAGGCGATTTAGGGATCTTGAGGGATTTTTCATGTATTTTGTGGGAATTTGTGGAGATTTGGTGGGATATTTTTCTAGAATTTGGTCATGTTTTGGGAAGATTTAGGGAATTTTGTGGGATTTTTCCTGGAATTTTGATGGATACTGGGGAGATTTTGTGGAATGTTTGTGGAACTTTGAGGGACTTTTCTGGAATTTGGTGAGATTCTGTAGAGAACTGACGAATTATCAGGGATTTTTCATGTATTCTGTGGGAATTTGTGGAGATTCGGTGGGATATTTTTCTAGAATTTGGTCATGTTTTGAGAAGATTTAGGGAATTTTGTGTGATTTTTCTTTGATTTTGTAGGGTATTGAGGACATTTTGTGGGATGTTTCTGGAATTTGGTGGGGCTTTTCAAGAATTTTGTGGTATTTTGAAAAGATTTTGGGAATTTTGTGGTGTTTTTTCTTGAATTTTGTGGGAAACTGTGCTGATTTTATGGGGCGTTTCTGGAATTTAGTCGAGTTTTCAGAAGATTTAGGGATTTTTGTGAGATTTTTGTGGGATGTTCTGGGAATTGGTGGAGATTTTGTGGGACATTCCTGTGAATTGGTAGGGTTTTGAAATGATTTAGGGAGTTTTGTGGGACTTCTCTGGAATTTTGTGGGTTTTTTCTGGAATTGTGTGGGATTCTGAGGAGACTTGAAGAATTTTGAGGAATTTGTTTTAGATTTTGTGGGAATTTGTGGAGATTCTGTGGGATTTTACTGGAATTTGGTGGGCCTTTTCAAGGACTTTGTGTGGTTTTGAAGAGACTTGAAGAATTTTGAGGATTTTTTTTATATTTTGTGGAAACTTGTGGAGGTTTTGTGTGATTTTCGTGGGATTTTGGGGGATATTGAGGCGATTTAGGGATCTGGAGGGATTTTTCATGTATTTTGTGGGAATTTGTGGAGATTTGGTGGGATATTTTTCTAGAATTTGGTCGTGTTTTGAGAAGATTTAGGGGAATTTTGTGGGATTTTTCCTGGAATTTTGTTGGATACTGGGGAGATTTTGTGGGATGTTTGTGGAACTTTGAGGGACTCTTCTGGAATTTTGTGAGATTTTGTAGAGAACTGACGAACTATCAGGGATTTTTCATGTATTCTGTGGGAATTTGTGGAGATTTGGTGGGATATTTTTCTGGAATTTGGTCATGTTTTAAGAAGATTTAGGGAATTTTGTGGGATTTTTCCTGGAATTTTGTTGGATACTGCGGAGATTTTGTGGGATATTTCTGGAACTTCGAGGGACTTTTCTGGAATTTGGTGAGATTCTGTAGAGAACTGACGAATTATCAGGGATTTTTCATGTATTCTGTGGGAATTTGTGGAGATTTGGTGGGATTTTTGTGGATTTTGGCCGTGTTTAGAGAAGATTTAGGGAATTTTGTGGGATGTTTCTGGGATTTTGTTGGGTATTGAGGACATTTTGTGGGATGTTTCTGGAATTTGGTGGGGCTTTTCAAGAATTTTGTGGTATTTTGAAAAGATTTAGGGAATTTTGTGGTGTTTTTTCTTGAATTTTGTGGGAAACTGTGCTGATTTTATGGGGCGTTTCTGGAATTTGGTCGAGTTTTCAGAAGATTTAGGGATTTTTGTGAGATTTTTGTGGTATGTTCTGGGAATTGGTGGAGATTTTGTGGGACATTCCTGTGAATTGGTAGGGTTTTGAAATGATTTAGGGAGTTTTGTGGGACTTCTCTGGAATTTTGTGGGTTTTTTCTGGAATTGTGTGGGATTCTGAGGAGACTTGAAGAATTTTGAGGAATTTGTTTTAGATTTTTGGGAATTTGTGTAGATTCTGTGGGATTTTTCTGGAATTTGGTGGGCCTTTTCAAGGACTTTGTGTGGTTTTGAGGAGACTTGAAGAATTTTGAGGATTTTTTTTTATATTTTGTGGAAACTTGTGGAGGTTTTGTGTGATTTTTGTGGGATTTTGTGGGATATTGAGGCGATTTAAGGATCTTGAGGGATTTTTCATGTATTTTGTGGGAATTTGTGGAGATTTGGTGGGATATTTTTCTAGAATTTGGTCGTGTTTTGGGAAGATTTAGGGAATTTTGTGGGATTTTTCCTGGAATTTTATTGGATACTGGGGAGATTTTGTGGTTGTTTGTGGAACTTTGAGAGAATTTTCTGGAATTTGGTGAGATTCTGTAGAGAACTGAAGAATTATCAGGGATTTTTCATGTATTCTGTGGGAATTTGTGGAGATTTGGTGGGATTTTTCTGGAATTTGGTAGAGTTTTGAGAAGATTTAAGGAATTCTGTAAGATTTTTCTGGAATTTGGTGGGCCTTTTCAAGGACTTTGTGTGCTTTTGAGGAGACTTGAAGAATTTTGAGGATTTTTTCTTAGATTTTGTACAAACCTGTGGAGGTTTTGTGTGATTTTTGTGGGATTTTGTGGGATATTGAGGCGATTTAGGGATCTTGAGGGATTTTTCATGTATTTTGTGGGAATTTGTGGAGATTTGGTGGGATATTTTTCTAGAATTTGGTCGTGTTTTGAGAAGATTTAGGGAATTTTGTGGGATTTTTCCTGGAATTTTGTTGGATATTGGGGAGATTTTGTGGGATGCTTGTGGAACTTGGAGGGACTTTTCTGGAATTTGGTGAGATTCTGTAGAGAACTGACGAATTATCAGGGATTTTTCATGTATTCTGTGGGAATTTGTGGAGATTTGGTGGGATTTTTCTGGAATTTGGTAGAGTTTTGAGAAGATTTAGGGAATTCTGCAAGATATTTCTGGAATTTGGTAGGCCTTTTTGAAGGACTTGTTGTGGTTTTGAGGAGACTTGAAGAATTTTGAGGAATTTTTCTTAGATTCTGTGGAAACTTGTGGAGGTTTTGTGGGATTTTTGTGGGATTTTGTGGGATATTGAGGCGATTTAGGGATCTTGAGGGATTTTTCATGTATTTTGTGGGAATTTGTGGAGATTTGGTGGGATATTTTTCTAGAATTTGGTAGAGTTTTGAGAAGATTTAGGGAATTTTGTGGGATTTTTCCTGGAATTTTATTGGATACTGGGGAGATTTTGTGGAATGTTTGTGGAACTTTGAGGGACTCTTCTGGAATTTTGTGAGATTCTGTAGAGAACTGAAGAATTATCAGGGATTTTCATGTATTCTGTGGGAATTTGTGGAGATTTGGTGGTATATTTTTCTGGAATTTGGTCATGTTTTTAGAAGATTTAGGGAATTTTGTGGGATTTTTCCTGGAATTTTATTGGATACTGGGGAGATTTTGTGGGATGTTTGTGGAACTTTGAGGGACTCCTCTGGAATTTGGTGAGATTATGTAGAGAACTGACGAATTATCAGGGATTTTCATGTATTCTGTGGGAATTTGTGGAGATTTGGTGGGATATTTTTTCTAGAATTTGGTCGTGTTTTGAGAAGATTTAGGGAATTTTGTGGGATTTTTCTTGAATTTTGTTGGATATAGAGTAGATTTTGTGGAACTTTGAGGGATTTTTCTGGAATTTGGTGAGATTCTGTAGAGAACTGACGAATTATCAGGGATTTTTCATGTATTCTGTGGGAATTTGTGGAGATTCGGTGGGATATTTTTCTAGAATTTGGTCATGTTTTGGGAAGATTTAGGGAATTTTGTGGGATTTTTCCTGGAATTTTGTTGGATACTGGGGAGATTTTGTGGAATGTTTGTGGAACTTTGAGGGACTTTTCTGGAATTTGGTGAGATTCTGTAGAGAACTGACGAATTATCAGATATTTTTCATGTATTCTGTGGGAATTTGTGGAGATTTGGTGTGATTTTTGTGGATTTTGCCGTATTTTAAGAAGATTTAGGGAATTTTGTGGGATTTTTCCTGGAATTTTGTTGGATACTGGGGAGATTTTGTGGGATGTTTGTGTAACTTTGAGGGACTTTTCTGTGAATTTGGTGAGATTCTGTAGAGAACTGACGAATTATCAGGGATTTTTCATGTATTCTGTGGGAATTTGTGGAGATTTGGTGGGATTTTTCTGGAATTTGGTAGAGTTTTGACAAGATTTAGGGAATTCTGCAAGATATTTCTGGAATTTGGTAGGCCTTTTTGAAGGACTTTGTGTGGTTTTGAGGAGACTTGAAGAATTTTGAGGAATTTTTCTTAGATTCTGTGGAAACTTGTGGAGGTTTTGTGGGATTTTTGTGGAATTTTGTGGGATATTGAGGCGATTTAGGGATCTTGAGGGATTTTTCATGTATTTTGTGGGAATTTGTGGAGATTTGGTGGGATATTTTTCTAGAATTTGGTCGTGTTTTGAGAAGATTTAGGGAATTTTGTGGGATTTTTCCTGGAATTTTATTGGATACTGGGGAGATTTTGTGGGATGTTTGTGGAACTTTGAGGGACTTTTCTGGAATTTGGTGAGATTCTGTAGAGAACTGACGAATTATCAGGGATTTTTCATGTATTCTGTGGGAATTTGTGGAGATTTGGTGGGATTTTTGTGGATTTTGTCCGTGTTTTGAGAAGATTTAGGGAATTTTGTGTGATTTTCCTGGGATTTTGTTGGGTTTTGAGGACATTTTGTGGGATGTTTCTGGAATTTGGTGGGGCTTTTCAAGAATTTTGTGGTATTTTGAAAAGATTTAGGGAATTTTGTGGTGTTTTTTCTTGAATTTTGTGGGAAACTGTGCTGATTTTATGGGGCGTTTCTGGAATTTGGTCGAGTTTTCAGAAGATTTAGGGATTTTTGTGAGATTTTTGTGGGATGTTCTGGGAATTGGTGGAGATTTTGTGGGACATTCCTGTGAATTGGTAGGGTTTTGAAATGATTTAGGGAGTTTTGTGGGACTTCTCTGTAATTTTGTGGGTTTTTTCTGGAATTGTATGGGATTCTGAGGAGACTTGAAGAATTTTGAGGAATTTGTTTTAGATTTTTGGGAATTTGTGTAGATTCTGTGGGATTTTTCTGGAATTTGGTGGTTTTTTTCAAGGACTTTGTGTGGTTTTGAGGAGACTTGAAGAATTTTGAGTATTTTTTTTTATATTTTGTGGAAACTTGTGGAGGTTTTGTGTGATTCTTGTGGGATTTTGTGGGATATTGAGGCGATTTAGGGATCTTGAGGGATTTTTCATGTATTTTGTGGGAATTTGTGGAGATTTGGTGGGATATTTTTCTAGAATTTGGTCGTGTTTTGTGAAGATTTAGGGAATTTTGTGGGATTTTTCTTGAATTTTGTTGGATATTGAGGATATTTTGTGGGTGTTTGTGGAACTTTGAGGGAATTTTCTGGAATTTGGTGAGATTCTGTAGAGAACTGACGAATTATCAGGGATTTTTCATGTATTCTGTGGGAATTTGTGGAGATTTGGTGGGATTTTTCTGGAATTTGGTAGAGTTTTGAGAAGATTTAGGGAATTCTGCAAGATATTTCTGGAATTTGGTAGGCCTTTTTGACGGACTTTTTGTGGTTTTGAGAAGACTTGAAGAATTTTGAGGAATTTTTCTTGGATTTTGTACAAACCTGTGGATGTTTTGTGTGATTTTTGTGGGATTTTGTGGGATATTGAGGCGATTTAGGGATCTTGAGGGATTTTTCATGTATTTTGTGGGAATTTGTGGAGATTTGGTGGGATATTTTTCTAGAATTTGGTCGTGTTTTGGGAAGATTTAGGGAATTTTGTGGGATTTTTCCTGGAATTTTATTGGATACTGGGGAGATTTTGTGGAATGTTTGTGGAACTTTGAGGGACTCTTCTGGAATTTTGTGAGATTCTGTAGAGAACTGACGAATTATCAGGGATTTTCATGTATTCTGTGGGAATTTGTGGAGATTCGGTGGGATATTTTTCTAGAATTTGGTCGTGTTTTGAGAAGATTTAGGGAATTTTGTGGGGTTTTTCCTGGAATTTTGTTGGATACTGGGGAGATTTTGTGGGATGCTTGTGGAACTTTGAGGGACTTTTCTGGAATTTTGTGAGATTCTGTTGAGAACTGACGAATTATCAGGGATTTTTCATGTATTCTGTGGGAATTTGTGGAGATTTGGTGGGATTTTTCTGGAATTTGGTAGAGTTTTGAGAAGATTTAGGGAATTCTGCAAGATATTTCTGGAATTTGGTAGGCCTTCTTGACGGACTTTTTGTGGTTTTGAGAAGACTTGAAGAATTTTGAGGAATTTTTCTTAGATTCTATGGAAACTTGTGGAGGTTTGGTGGGATTTTTGTGGGATTTTGTGGGATATTGAGGCGATTTAGGGATCTTGAGGGATTTTTCATGTATTTTGTGGGAATTTGTGGAGATTTGGTGGGATATTTTTCTAGAATTTGGTCATGTTTTGAGAAGATTTAGGGAATTTTGTGGGATTTTTCCTGGAATTTTGTTGGATACTGGGGAGATTTTGTGGGATGCTTGTGGAACTTTGAGGGTCTTTTCTGGAATTTTGTGAGATTCTGTAGAGAACTGACGAATTATCAGGGATTTTTCATGTATTCTGTGGGAATTTGTGGAGATTTGGTGGGATTTTTGTGGATTTTGGCCGTGTTTTGAGAAGATTTAGGGAATTTTGTGGGATTTTCCTGGGATTTTGTTGGGTATAGAGGACATTTTGTGGGATGTTTCTGGAATTTGGTGGGGCTTTTCAAGAATTTTGTGGTATTTTGAAAAGATTTTGGGAATTTTGTGGTGTTTTTTCTTGAATTTTGTGGGAAACTGTGCTGATTTTATGGGGCGTTTCTGGAATTTGGTCGAGTTTTCAGAAGATTTAGGGATTTTTGTGAGATTTTTGTGGGATGTTCTGGGAATTGGTGGAGATTTTGTGGGACATTCCTGTGAATTGGTAGGGTTTTGAAATGATTTAGGGAGTTTTGTGGGACTTCTCTGGAATTTTGTGGGTTTTTTCTGGAATTGTATGGGATTCTGAGGAGACTTGAAGAATTTTGAGGAATTTGTTTTAGATTTTTGGGAATTTGTGTAGATTCTGTGGGATTTTTCTGGAATTTGGTGGTTTTTTTCAAGGACTTTGTGTGGTTTTGAGGAGACTTGAAGAATTTTGAGTATTTTTTTTTATATTTTGTGGAAACTTGTGGAGGTTTTGTGTGATTCTTGTGGGATTTTGTGGGATATTGAGGCGATTTAGGGATCTTGAGGGATTTTTCATGTATTTTGTGGGAATTTGTGGAGATTTGGTGGGATATTTTTCTAGAATTTGGTCGTGTTTTGAGAAGATTTAGGGAATTTTGTGGGATTTTTCCTGGAATTTTGTTGGATACTGGGGAGATTTTGTGGGATGCTTGTGGAACTTTGAGGGACTTTTCTGGAATTTGGTGAGATTCTGTAGAGAACTGACGAATTATCAGGGATTTTTCATGTATTCTGTGGAAACTTGTGGAGGTTTGGTGGGATTTTTGTGGAATTTTGTGGGATATTGAGGCGATTTAGGGATCTTGAGGGATTTTTCATGTATTTTGTGGGAATTTGTGGAGATTTGGTGGGATTTTTGTGGATTTTGGCCGTGTTTTGAGAAGATTTAGGGAATTTTGTGGGATTTTTCTGGGATTTTGTTGGGTATTGAAGACATTTTGTGGGATGTTTCTGGAATTTGGTGGGGCTTTTCAAGAATTTTGTGGTATTTTGAAAAGATTTTGGGAATTTTGTGGTGTTTTTTCTTGAATTTTGTGGGAAACCGTGCTGATTTTATGGGGCGTTTCTGGAATTTGGTCGAGTTTTCAGAAGATTTAGGGATTTTTGTGAGATTTTTGTGGGATGTTCTGGGAATTGGTGGAGATTTTGTGGGACATTCCTGTGAATTGGTAGGGTTTTGAAATGATTTAGGGAGTTTTGTGGGACTTCTCTGGAATTTTGTGGGTTTTTTCTGGAATTGTATGGGATTCTGAGGAGAATTGAAGAATTTTGAGGAATTTGTTTTAGATTTTTGGGAATTTGTGTAGATTCTGTGGGATTTTTCTGGAATTTGGTGTTTTTTTTCAAGGACTTTGTGTGGTTTTGAGGAGACTTGAAGAATTTTGAGGATTTTTTTTTATATTTTGTGGAAACTTGTGGAGGTTTTGTGTGATTTTTGTGGGATTTTGTGGGATATTGAGGCGATTTAGGGATCTTGAGGGATTTTTCATGTATTTTGTGGGAATTTGTGGAGATTTGGTGGGATATTTTTCTAGAATTTGGTCGTGTTTTGTAAAGATTTAGGGAATTTTGTGGGATTTTTCTTGAATTTTGTTGGATATTGAGGATATTTGTAGGTGTTTGTGGAACTTTGAGGGACTTTTCTGGAATTTGGTGAGATTCTGTAGAGAACTGACGAATTATCAGGGATTTTTCATGTATTCTGTGGGAATTTGTGGAGATTTGGTGGGATTTTTCTGGAATTTGGTAGAGTTTATGAGAAGATTTAGGGAATTCTGTAAGATTTTTCTGGAATTTGGTGGGCCTTTTCAAGGACTTTGTGTGGTTTTGAGGTGACTTGAAGAATTTTGAGGAATTTTTCTTAGATTCTGTGGAAACTTGTGGGGGTTTTGTGGGATTTTTGTGGGATTTTGTGGGATATTGAGGCGATTTAGGGATCTTGAGGGATTTTTCATGTATTTTGTGGGAATTTGTGGAGATTTGGTGGGATATTTTTCTAGAATTTGGTCGTGTTTTGGGAAGATTTAGGGAATTTTGTGGGATTTTTCCTGGAATTTTATTGGATACTGGGGAGATTTTGTGGAATGTTTGTGGAACTTTGAGGGACTTTTCTGGAATTTGGTGAGATTCTGTAGAGAACTGACGAATTATCAGGGATTTTTCATGTATTCTGTGGGAATTTGTGGAGATTTGGTGGGATTTTTCTGGAATTTGGTAGAGTTTTGAGAAGATTTAGGGAATTCTGGAAGATATTTCTGGAATTTGGTAGGCCTTTTTGAAGGACTTTTTGTGGTTTTGAGGAGACTTGAAGAATTTTGAGGAATTTTTCTTAGATTCTGTGGAAACTTGTGGAGGTTTTGTGGGATTTTTGTGGGATTTTGTGGGATATTGAGGCGATTTAGGGATCTTGAGGGATTTTTCATGTATTTTGTGGGAATTTGTGGAGATTTGGTGGGATATTTTTCTACAATTTGGTCGTGTTTTGGGAAGATTTAGGGAATTTGGTGGGATTTTTCCTGGAATTTTGTTGGATACTGGGGAGATTTTGTGGGATGTTTGTGGAACTTTGAGGGACTCTTCAGGAATTTGGTGAGATTCTGTAGAGAACTGACGAATTATCAGGGATTTTTCATGTATTCTGTGGGAATTTGTGGAGATTCGGTGGGATATTTTTCTAGAATTTGGTCATGTTTTGAGAAGATTTAGGGAATTTTGTGGGATTTTTCCTGGAATTTTGTTGGATACTGGGGAGATTTTGTGGGATGTTTGTGGAACTTTGAGGGACTTTTCTGGAATTTGGTGAGATTCTGTAGAGAACTGACGAATTATCAGGGATTTTTCATGTATTCTGTGGGAATTTGTGGAGATTTGGTGGGATATTTTTCTAGAATTTGGTCATGTTTTGAGAAGATTTAGGGAATTCTGCAAGATATTTCTGGAATTTGGTAGGCCTTTTTGAAGGACTTTTTGTGGTTTTGAGGACACTTGAAGAATTTTGAGGATTTTTTCTTAGACTTTGTACAAACCTGTGGAGGTTTTGTGTGATTTTTGGGGGATTTTGTGGGATATTGAGGCGATTTAGGGATCTTGAGGGATTTTTCATGTATTTTGTGGGAATTTGTGGAGATTTGGTGGGATATTTTTCTAGAATTTGGTCGTGTTTTGAGAAGATTTAGGGAATTTTGTGGGATTTTTCCTGGAATTTTGTTGGATACTGGGGAGATTTTGTGGGATGCTTGTGGAACTTTGAGGGACTTTTCTGGAATTTGGTGAGATTCTGTAGAGAACTGAAGAATTATCAGGGATTTTTCATGTATTCTGTGGGAATTTGTGGAGATTTGGTGTGATATTTTTCTAGAATTTGGTCGTGTTTTGTGAAGATTTAGGGAATTTTGTGGGATTTTTCTTGAATTTTGTTGGATATTGAGTAGATTTTGTGGAACTTTGAGGGACTTTTCTGGAATTTGGTGAGATTCTGTAGAGAACTGACGAATTATCAGGGATTTTTCATGTATTCTGTGGGAATTTGTGGAGATTTGGTGGGATTTTTCAGGAATTTGGTAGAGTTTTGAGAAGATTTAGGGAATTCTGCAAGATATTTCTGGAATTTGGTAGGCCTTTTTGAAGGACTTTTTGTGGTTTTGAGGACACTTGAAGAATTTTGAGGAATTTTTCTTAGATTCTGTGGAAACTTGTGGAGGTTTGGTGGGATTTTTGTGGAATTTTGTGGGATATTGAGGTGATTTAGGGATCTTGAGGGATTTTTCATGTATTTTGTGGGAATTTGTGGAGATTTGGTGGGATATTTTTCTAGAATTTGGTCGTGTTTTGTGAAGATTTAGGGAATTTTGTGGGATTTTTCCTGGAATTTTATTGGATACTGGGGAGATTTTGTGGGATGCTTGTGGAACTTTGAGGGACTTTTCTGGAATTTTGGGGAGATTCTGTTGAGAACTGACGAATTATCAGGGATTTTTCATGTATTCTGTGGGAATTTGTGGAGATTTGGTGGGATTTTTCTGGAATTTGGCCGTGTTTTGAGAAGATTTAGGGAATTTTGTGTGATTTTCCTGGGATTTTGTTGGGTATTGAGGACATTTTGTGGGATGTTTCTGGAATTTGGTGGGGCTTTTCAAGAATTTTGTGGTATTTTGAAAAGATTTTGGGAATTTTGTGGTGTTTTTTCTTGAATTTTGAGGGAAACTGTGCTGGTTTTATGGAGCGTTTCTGGAATTTGGTCGAGTTTTCAGAAGATTTAGGGATTTTTGTGAGATTTTTGTGGGATGTTCTGGGAATTGGTGGAGATTTTGTGGGACATTCCTGTGAATTGGTAGGGTTTTGAAATGATTTAGGGAGTTTTGTGGGACTTCTCTGGAATTTTTTGGGTTTTTTCTGGAATTGTGTGGGATTCTGAGGAGACTTGAAGAATTTTGAGGAATTTGTTTTAGATTTTGTGGGAATTTGTGGAGATTCTGTGGGATTTTTCTGGAATTTGGTGGGCCTTTTCAAGGACTTTGTGTGGTTTTGAGGAGACTTGAAGAATTTTGAGGATTTTTTCTTAGATTTTGTACAAACCTGTGGAGGTTTTGTGTGATTTTTGTGGGATTTTGTGGGATATTGAGGCGATTTAGGGATCTTGAGGGATTTTTCATGTATTTTGTGGGAATTTGTGGAGATTTGGTGGGATATTTTTCTAGAATTTGGTCGTGTTTTGTGAAGATTTAGGGAATTTTGTGGGATTTTTCTTGAATTTTGTTGGATATTGAGTAGATTTTCTGGAACTTTGAGGGACTTTTCTGGAATTTGGTGAGATTCTGTAGAGAACTGACGAATTATCAGGGATTTTTCATGTATTCTGTGGAAACTTGTGGAGGTTTGGTGGGATTTTTGTGGAATTTTGTGGGATATTGAGGTGATTTAGGGATCTTGAGGGATTTTTCATGTATTTTGTGGGAATTTGTGGAGATTTGGTGGGATTTTTGTGGATTTTGGCCGTGTTTTGAGAAGATTTAGGGAATTTTGTGGGATTTTTCTGGGATTTTGTTGGGTATTGAGGACATTTTGTGGGATGTTTCTGGAATTTGGTGGGGCTTTTCAAGAATTTTGTGGTATTTTGAAAAGATTTTGGAAATTTTGTGGTGTTTTTTCTTGAATTTCGTGGGAAACTGTGCTGATTTTATGGGGCGTTTCTGGAATTTGGTCGAGTTTTCAGAAGATTTAGGGATTTTTGTGAGATTTTTGTGGGATGTTCTGGGAATTGGTGGAGATTTTGTGGGACATTCCTGTGAATTGGTAGGGTTTTGAAATGATTTAGGGAGTTTTGTGGGACTTCTCTGGAATTTTGTGGGTTTTTTCTGGAATTGTATGGGATTCTGAGGAGACTTGAAGAATTTTGAGGAATTTGTTTTAGATTTTTGGGAATTTGTGTAGATTCTGTGGGATTTTTCTGGATTTTGGTGGGCCTTTTCAAGGACTTTGTGTGGTTTTGAGGAGACTTGACTAATTTTGAGGATTTTTTTTTATATTTTGTGGAAACTTGTGGAGGTTTTGTGTGATTTTTGTGGGATTTTGTGGGATATTGAGGCGATTTAGGGATCTTGAGGGATTTTTCATGTATTTTGTGGGAATTTGTGGAGATTTGGTGGGATATTTTTCTAGAATTTGGTCGTGTTTTGTAAAGATTTAGGGAATTTTGTGGGATTTTTCTTGAATTTTGTTGGATATTGAGGATATTTTGTGGGTGTTTGTGGAACTTTGAGGGACTTTTCTGGAATTTGGTGAGATTCTGTAGAGAACTGACGAATTATCAGGGATTTTTCATGTATTCTGTGGGAATTTGTGGAGATTTGGTGGGATTTTTCTGGAATTTGGTAGAGTTTTGAGAAGATTTAGGGAATTCTGTAAGATTTTTCTGGAATTTGGTGGGCCTTTTCAAGGACTTTGTGTGGTTTTGAGGTGACTTGAAGAATTTTGAGGAATTTTTCTTAGATTCTGTGGAAACTTGTGGAGGTTTTGTGGGATTTTTGTGGGATTTTGTGGGATATTGAGGCGATTTAGGGATCTTGAGGGATTTTTCATGTATTTTGTGGGAATTTGTGGAGATTTGGTGGGATATTTTTCTAGAATTTGGTCGTGTTTTGGGAAGATTTAGGGAATTTTGTGGGATTTTTCCTGGAATTTTGTTGGATACTGGGGAGATTTTGTGGGATGTTTGTGGAACTTTGAGGGACTTTTCTGGAATTTGGTGAGATTCTGTAGAGAACTGACGAATTATCAGGGATTTTTCATGTATTCTGTGGGAATTTGTGGAGATTTGGTGGGATTTTTGTGGATTTTGGCCGTGTTTTGAGAAGATTTAGGGAATTTTGTGTGATTTTTCTGGGATTTTGTTGGGTATTGAGGACATTTTGTGGGATGTTTCTGGAATTTGGTGGGGCTTTTCAAGAATTTTGTGGTATTTTGAAAAGATTTAGGGAATTTTGTGGTGTTTTTTCTTGAATTTTGTGGGAAACTGTGCTGATTTTATGGGGCGTTTCTGGAATTTGGTCGAGTTTTCAGAAGATTTAGGGATTTTTGTGAGATTTTTGTGGGATGTTCTGGGAATTGGTGGAGATTTTTTGGGACATTCCTGTGAATTGGTAGGGTTTTGAAATGATTTAGGGAGTTTTGTGGGACTTCTCTGGAATTTTTTGGGTTTTTTCTGGAATTGTGTGGGATTCTGAGGAGACTTGAAGAATTTTGAGGAATTTGTTTTAGATTTTGTGGGAATTTGTGGAGATTCTGTGGGATTTTACTGGAATTTGGTGGGCCTTTTCAAGGACTTTGTGTGGTTTTGAGGAGACTTGAAGAATTTTGAGGAAATTTTCTTAGATTTTGTGGAAACTTGTGGAGGTTTTGTGTGATCTTTGTGGGATTTTGTGGGATATTGAGGCGATTTAGGGATCTTGAGGGATTTTTCATGTATTTTGTGGGAATTTGTAGAGATTTGGTGGGATATTTTTCTAGAATTTGGTCATGTTTTGAGAAGATTTATGGAATTTTGTGGGATTTTTCCTGGAATTTTATTGGATACTGGGGAGATTTTGTGGAATGTTTGTGGAACTTTGAGGGACTCTTCTGGAATTTGGTGAGATTCTGTAGAGAACTGACGAATTATCAGGGAATTTTCATGTATTTTGTGGGAATTTGTGGAGATTTGGTGGGATATTTTTCTAGAATTTGGTCGTGTTTTGAGAAGATTTAGGGAATTTTGTGGGATTTTTCCTGGAATTTTATTGGATACTGGGGAGATTTTGTGGAATGTTTGTGGAACTTTGAGGGACTCTTCTGGAATTTGGTGAGATTCTGTAGAGAACTGACGAATTATCAGGGATTTTTCATGTATTCTGTGGGAATTTGTGGAGATTCGGTGGGATATTTTTCTAGAATTTGGTCGTGTTTTGGGAAGATTTAGGGAATTTTGTGGGATTTTTCCTGGAATTTTGTTGGATACTGGGGAGATTTTGTGGGATGTTTGTGGAACTTTGAGGGACTTTTCTGGAATTTGGTGAGATTCTGTAGAGAACTGACGAATTATCAGGGATTTTTCATGTATTCTGTGGGAATTTGTGGAGATTTGGTGGGATTTTTGTGGATTTTGGCCGTGTTTTGAGAAGATTTAGGGAATTTTGTGTGATTTTTCTGGGATTTTGTTGGGTATTGAGGACATTTTGTGGGATGTTTCTGGAATTTGGTGGGGCTTTTCAAGAATTTTGTGGTATTTTGAAAAGATTTAGGGAATTTTGTGGTGTTTTTTCTTGAATTTTGTGGGAAACTGTGCTGATTTTATGGGGCGTTTCTGGAATTTGGTCGAGTTTTCAGAAGATTTAGGGATTTTTGTGAGATTTTTGTGGGATGTTCTGGGAATTGGTGGAGATTTTTTGGGACATTCCTGTGAATTGGTAGGGTTTTGAAATGATTTAGGGAGTTTTGTGGGACTTCTCTGGAATTTTTTGGGTTTTTTCTGGAATTGTGTGGGATTCTGAGGAGACTTGAAGAATTTTGAGGAATTTGTTTTAGATTTTGTGGGAATTTGTGGAGATTCTGTGGGATTTTTCTGGAATTTGGTGGGCCTTTTCAAGGACTTTGTGTGGTTTTGAGGAGACTTGAAGAATTTTGAGGAAATTTTCTGAGATTTTGTGGAAACTTGTGGAGGTTTTGTGTGATCTTTGTGGGATTTTGTGGGATATTGAGGCGATTTAGGGATCTGGAGGGATTTTTCATGTATTTTGTGGGAATTTGTGGAGATTCGGTGGGATATTTTGCTAGAATTTGGTCGTGTTTTGAGAAGATTTAGGGAATTTGGTGGGATTTTTCCTGGAATTTTATTGGATACTGGGGAGATTTTGTGGGATGTTTGTGGAACTTTGAGGGACTTTTCTGGAATTTGGTAAGATTCTGTAGAGAACTGACGAATTATCAGGGATTTTTCATGTATTCTGTG
Source organism: Cyanistes caeruleus (assembly GCF_971803275.1). Taxonomy (NCBI): domain Eukaryota; kingdom Metazoa; phylum Chordata; class Aves; order Passeriformes; family Paridae; genus Cyanistes; species Cyanistes caeruleus. Next base: position 87,307,071 of record NC_141702.1, on the reverse strand, counting down.
GGAATTTGTGGAGATTTGGTGGGATATTTTTCTAGAATTTGGTCGTGTTTTGGGAAGATTTAGGGAATTTTGTGGGGTTTTTCCTGGAATTTTGTTGGATACTGGGGAGATTTTGTGGGATTTTTGTGGAACTTTGAGGGACTTTTCTGGAATTTGGTTAGATTATGTAGAGAACTGAAGAATTATCAGGGATTTTTCATGTATTCTGTGGGAATTTGTGGAGATTTGGTGGGATTTTTGTGGATTTTGGCCGTGTTTTGAGAAGATTTAGGGAATTTTGTGGGATTTTTCTGGGATTTTGTTGGGTATTGAGGACATTTTGTGGGATGTTTCTGGAATTTGGTGGGGCTTTTCAAGAATTTTGTGGTATTTTGAAAAGATTTAGGGAATTTTGTGGTGTTTTTTCTTGAATTTTGTGGGAAACTGTGCTGATTTTATGGAGCGTTTCTGGAATTTGGTCGAGTTTTCAGAAGATTTAGGGATTTTTGTGAGATTTTTGTGGGATGTTCTGGGAATTGGTGGAGATTTTGTGGGACTTTCCTGTGAATTGGTAGGGTTTTGAAATGATTTAGGGAGTTTTGTGGGACTTCTCTGGAATTTTGTGGGTTTTTTCTGGAATTGTGTGGGATTCTGAGGAGACTTGAAGAATTTTGAGGAATTTGTTTTAGATTTTGTGGGAATTTGTGGAGATTCTGTGGGATTTTTCTGGAATTTGGTGGGCCTTTTCAAGGACTTTTTGTGGTTTTGAGGAGACTTGAAAAATTTTCAGGAATTTTTTTTATATTTTGTGGAAACTTGTGGAGGTTTTGTGTGATCTTTGTGGGATTTTGTGGGATATTGAGGCGATTTAGGGATCTTGAGGGATTTTTCATGTATTTTGTGGGAATTTGTGGAGATTTGGTGGGATATTTTTCTAGAATTTGGTCGTGTTTTGTGAAGATTTAGGGAATTTTGTGGGATTTTTCCTGGAATTTTGTGGGATACTGGGGAGATTTTGTGGAATGTTTGTGGAACTTGGAGGGACTTTTCTGGAATTTGGTGAGATTCTGTAGAGATCTGACGAATTATCAGGGATTTTTCATGTATTCTGTGGGAATTTGTGGAGATTTGGTGGGATTTTTCTGGAATTTGGTAGAGTTTTGAGAAGATTTAGGGAATTCTGTAAGATTTTTCTGGAATTTGGTGGGTCTTTTCAAGGACTTTGTGTGGTTTTGAGGAGACTTGAAGAATTTTGAGGAATTTTTCTTAGATTTTGTGGAAACTTGTGGAGGTTTTGTGTGATTTTTGTGGGATTTTGTGGGATATTGAGGCGATTTAGGGATCTTGAGGGATTTTTCATGTATTTTGTGGGAATTTGTGGAGATTTGGTGGGATATTTTTCTAGAATTTGATCATGTTTTGAGAAGATTTAGGGAATTTTGTGGGATTTTTCCTGGAATTTTGTTGGATACTGGGGAGATTTTGTGGGATGCATGTGGAACTTTGAGGGACTCTTCTGGAATTTTTTGAGATCCTGTAGAGAACTGACGAATTATCAGGGATTTTTCATGTATTCTGTGGGAATTTGTGGAGATTTGGTGGGATTTTTGTGGATTTTGGCCGTGTTTTGAGAAGATTTAGGGAATTTTGTGGGATTTTTCTGGGATTTTGTTGGGTATTGAGGACATTTTGTGGGATGTTTCTGGAATTTGGTGGGGCTTTTCAAGATTTTTGTGGTATTTTGAAAAGATTTTGGGAATTTTGTGGTGTTTTTTCTTGAATTTTGAGGGAAACTGTGCTGATTTTATGGAGCGTTTCTGGAATTTGGTCGAGTTTTCAGAAGAATTAGGGATTTTTGTGAGATTTTTGTGGGATGTTCTGGGAATTGGTGGAGATTTTGTGGGACATTCCTGTGAATTGGTAGGGTTTTGAAATGATTTAGGGAGTTTTGTGGGACTTCTCTGGAATTTTGTGGGTTTTTTCTGGAATTATGTGGGATTCTGAGGAGACTTGAAGAATTTTGAGGAATTTGTTTTAGATTTTGTGGGAATTTGTGTAGATTCTGTGGGATTTTACTGGAATTTGGTGGGCCTTTTCAAGGACTTTGTGTGGTTTTGAGGAGACTTGAAGAATTTTGAGGATTTTTTTTTATATTTTGTGGAAACTTGTGGAGGTTTTGTGTGATTTTTGTGGGATTTTGTGGGATATTGAGGCGATTTAGGGATCTTGAGGGATTTTTCATGTATTTTGTGGGAATTTGTGGAGATTTGGTGGGATATTTTTCTAGAATTTGGTCGTGTTTTGGGAAGATTTAGGGAATTTTGTGGGATTTTTCCTGGAATTTTGTTGGATACTGGGGAGATTTTGTGGAATGTTTGTGGAACTTTGAGGGACGCTTCTGGAATTTGGTGAGATTCTGTAGAGAACTGAAGAATTATCAGGGATTTTTCATTTATTCTGTGGGAATTTGTGGAGATTTGGTGGGATTTTTCTGGAATTTGGTAGAGTTTTGAGAAGATTTAGGGAATTCTGCAAGATATTTCTGGAATTTGGTAGGCCTTTTTGAAGGACTTTTTGTGGTTTTGAGGAGACTTGAAGAATTTTGAGGAATTTTTCTTAGATTCTGTGGAAACTTGTGGAGGTTTTGTGGGATTTTTGTGGGATTTTGTGGGATATTGAGGCGATTTAGGGATCTTGAGGGATTTTTCATGTATTTTGTGGGAATTTGTGGAGATTTGGTTGGATATTTTTCTAGAATTTGGTCGTGTTTTGGGAAGATTTAGGGAATTTTGTGGGATTTTTCCTGGAATTTTATTGGATACTGGGGAGATTTTGTGGAATGTTTGTGGAACTTTGAGGGACTCTTCTGGAATTTTGTGAGATTCTGTAGAGAACTGACGAATTATCAGGGATTTTCATGTATTCTGTGGGAATTTGTGGAGATTCGGTGGGATATTTTTCTAGAATTTGGTCATGTTTTGAGAAGATTTAGGGAATTTTGTGGGGTTTTTCCTGGAATTTTGTTGGATACTGGGGAGATTTTGTGGGATGTTTGTGGAACTTTGAGGGACTTTTCTGGAATTTGGTGAGATTCTGTAGAGAACTGAAGAATTATCAGGGATTTTTCATGTATTCTGTGGGTATTTGTGGAGATTCGGTGTGATATTTTTCTAGAATTTGGTCATGTTTTGAGAAGATTTAGGGAATTCTGTAAGATTTTTCTGGAATTTGGTGGGCCTTTTTGAAGGACTTTGTGTGGTTTTGAGGAGACTTGAAGAATTTTGAGGAATTTGTTTGAGATTTTGTGGGAATTTGTGGAGATTCTGTGGGATTTTCCTGGAATTTGGTGGGCCTTTTCAAGGACTTTGTGTGTTTTTGTGGAGACTTGAAGAATTTTGAGGATTTTTTTTTATATTTTGTGGAAACGTGTGGAGGTTTTGTGGGATTTTTGTGGGATTTTGTGGGATATTGAGGCGATTTAGGGATCTTGAGGGATTTTTCATGTATTCTGTGGGAATTTGTGGAGATTCGGTGGGATATTTTTCTAGAATTTGGTAGAGTTTTGAGAAGATTTAGGGAATTTTGTGGGATTTTTCCTGGAATTTTGTTGGATACTGGGGAGATTTTGTGGGATGCTTGTGGAACTTTGAGGGACTCTTCTGGAATTTTGTGAGATTCTGTAGAGAACTGACGAATTATCAGGGATTTTTCATGTATTCTGTGGGAATTTGTGGAGATTTGGTGGGATTTTTGTGGATTTTGGCCGTGTTTTGAGAAAATGTAGGGAATTTTGTGGGATTTTTCTTGAATTTTGTTGGATATTGAGTAGATTTTGTGGAACTTTGAGGGACTTTTCTGGAATTTGGTGAGATTCTGTAGAGAACTGACGAATTATCAGGGATTTTTCATGTATTCTGTGGGAATTTGTGGAGATTCGGTGGGATATTTTTCTAGAATTTGGTCATGTTTTGGGAAGATTTAGGGAATTTTGTGGGATTTTTCCTGGAATTTTGTTGGATACTGGGGAGATTTTGTGGGATGTTTGTGGAACTTTGAGGGACTTTTCTGGAATTTGGTGAGATTCTGTAGAGAACTGACGAATTATCAGGGATTTTTCATGTATTCTGTGGGAATTTGTGGAGATTTGGTGGGATTTTTCTGGAATTTGGTAGAGTTTTGACAAGATTTAGGGAATTCTGCAAGATATTTCTGGAATTTGGTAGGCCTTTTTGAAGGACTTTGTGTGGTTTTGTGGAGACTTGAAGAATTTTGAGGAATTTTTCTTAGATTCTGTGGAAACTTGTGGAGGTTTTGTGGGATTTTTGTGGAATTTTGTGGGATATTGAGGCGATTTAGGGATCTTGAGGGATTTTTCATGTATTTTGTGGGAATTTGTGGAGATTTGGTGGGATATTTTTCTAGAATTTGGTCGTATTTTAAGAAGATTTAGGGAATTTTGTGGGATTTTTCCTGGAATTTTGTTGGATACTGGGGAGATTTTGTGGGATGTTTCTGGAACTTGGAGGGACTTCTCTGGAATTTTGTGAGATTCTGTAGAGAACTGACGAATTATCAGGGATTTTTCATGTATTCTGTGGGAATTTGTGGAGATTTGGTGGGATATTTTTCTAGAATTTGGTCATGTTTTGAGAAGATTTAGGGAATTCTGTAAGATTTTTCTGGAATTTGGTGGGCCTTTTTGAAGGACTTTGTGTGGTTTTGAGGAGACTTGAAGAATTTTGAGGAATTTTTCTTAGATTTTGTGGAAACTTGTGGAGGTTTTGTGGGATTTTTGTGTGATTTTGTGGGATATTGATGCGATTTAGGGATCTTGAGGGATTTTTCATGTATTTTGTGGGAATTTGTAGAGATTTGGTGGGATATTTTTCTAGAATTTGGTCATGTTTTGAGAAGATTTATGGAATTTTGTGGGATTTTTCCTGGAATTTTATTGGATACTGGGGAGATTTTGTGGAATGTTTGTGGAACTTTGAGGGACTCTTCTGGAATTTGGTGAGATTCTGTAGAGAACTGACGAATTATCAGGGAATTTTCATGTATTTTGTGGGAATTTGTGGAGATTTGGTGGGATATTTTTCTAGAATTTTGTCGTGTTTTGAGAAGATTTAGGGAATTTTGTGGGATTTTTCCTGGAATTTTATTGGATACTGGGGAGATTTTGTGGAATGTTTGTGGAACTTTGAGGGACTCTTCTGGAATTTGGTGAGATTCTGTAGAGAACTGACGAATTATCAGGGATTTTTCATGTATTCTGTGGGAATTTGTGGAGATTCGGTGGGATATTTTTCTAGAATTTGGTCGTGTTTTGGGAAGATTTAGGGAATTTTGTGGGATTTTTCCTGGAATTTTGTTGGATACTGGGGAGATTTTGTGGGATGTTTGTGGAACTTTGAGGGACTTTTCTGGAATTTGGTGAGATTCTGTAGAGAACTGACGAATTATCAGGGATTTTTCATGTATTCTGTGGGAATTTGTGGAGATTTGGTGGGATTTTTGTGGATTTTGGCCGTGTTTTGAGAAGATTTAGGGAATTTTGTGTGATTTTTCTGGGATTTTGTTGGGTATTGAGGACATTTTGTGGGATGTTTCTGGAATTTGGTAGGGCTTTTCAAGAATTTTGTGGTATTTTGAAAAGATTTAGGGAATTTTGTGGTGTTTTTTCTTGAATTTTGTGGGAAACTGTGCTGATTTTATGGGGCGTTTCTGGAATTTGGTCGAGTTTTCAGAAGATTTAGGGATTTTTGTGAGATTTTTGTGGGATGTTCTGGGAATTGGTGGAGATTTTTTGGGACATTCCTGTGAATTGGTAGGGTTTTGAAATGATTTAGGGAGTTTTGTGGGACTTCTCTGGAATTTTTTGGGTTTTTTCTGGAATTGTGTGGGATTCTGAGGAGACTTGAAGAATTTTGAGGAATTTGTTTTAGATTTTGTGGGAATTTGTGGAGATTCTGTGGGATTTTTCTGGAATTTGGTGGGCCTTTTCAAGGACTTTGTGTGGTTTTGAGGAGACTTGAAGAATTTTGAGGAAATTTTCTGAGATTTTGTGGAAACTTGTGGAGGTTTTGTGTGATCTTTGTGGGATTTTGTGGGATATTGAGGCGATTTAGGGATCTGGAGGGATTTTTCATGTATTTTGTGGGAATTTGTGGAGATTCGGTGGGATATTTTTCTAGAATTTGGTCGTGTTTTGAGAAGATTTAGGGAATTTGGTGGGATTTTTCCTGGAATTTTATTGGATACTGGGGAGATTTTGTGGGATGTTTGTGGAACTTTGAGGGACTTTTCTGGAATTTGGTAAGATTCTGTAGAGAACTGACGAATTATCAGGGATTTTTCATGTATTCTGTGGGAATTTGTGGAGATTTGGTGGGATATTTTTCTAGAATTTGGTCGTGTTTTGGGAAGATTTAGGGAATTTTGTGGGGTTTTTCCTGGAATTTTGTTGGATACTGGGGAGATTTTGTGGGATTTTTGTGGAACTTTGAGGGACTTTTCTGGAATTTGGTTAGATTATGTAGAGAACTGAAGAATTATCAGGGATTTTTCATGTATTCTGTGGGAATTTGTGGAGATTTGGTGGGATTTTTGTGGATTTTGGCCGTGTTTTGAGAAGATTTAGGGAATTTTGTGTGATTTTTCTGGGATTTTGTTGGGTATTGAGGACATTTTGTGGGATGTTTCTGGAATTTGGTGGGGCTTTTCAAGAATTTTGTGGTATTTTGAAAAGATTTAGGGAATTTTGTGGTGTTTTTTCTTGAATTTTGTGGGAAACTGTGCTGATTTTATGGAGCGTTTCTGGAATTTGGTCGAGTTTTCAGAAGATTTAGGGATTTTTGTGAGATTTTTGTGGGATGTTCTGGGAATTGGTGGAGATTTTGTGGGACATTCCTGTGAATTGGTAGGGTTTTGAAATGATTTAGGGAGTTTTGTGGGACTTCTCTGGAATTTTGTGGGTTTTTTCTGGAATTATGTGGGATTCTGAGGAGACTTGAAGAATTTTGAGGAATTTGTTTTAGATTTTGTGGGAATTTGTGTAGATTCTGTGGGATTTTACTGGAATTTGGTGGGCCTTTTCAAGGACTTTGTGTGGTTTTGAGGAGACTTGAAGAATTTTGAGGATTTTTTTTTATATTTTGTGGAAACTTGTGGAGGTTTTGTGTGATTTTTGTGGGATTTTGTGGGATATTGAGGCGATTTAGGGATCTTGAGGGATTTTTCATGTATTTTGTGGGAATTTGTGGAGATTTGGTGGGATATTTTTCTAGAATTTGGTCGTGTTTTGGGAAGATTTAGGGAATTTTGTGGGATTTTTCCTGGAATTTTGTTGGATACTGGGGAGATTTTGTGGAATGTTTGTGGAACTTTGAGGGACGCTTCTGGAATTTGGTGAGATTCTGTAGAGAACTGAAGAATTATCAGGGATTTTTCATTTATTCTGTGGGAATTTGTGGAGATTTGGTGGGATTTTTCTGGAATTTGGTAGAGTTTTGAGAAGATTTAGGGAATTCTGCAAGATATTTCTGGAATTTGGTAGGCCTTTTTGAAGGACTTTTTGTGGTTTTGAGGAGACTTGAAGAATTTTGAGGAATTTTTCTTAGATTCTGTGGAAACTTGTGGAGGTTTTGTGGGATTTTTGTGGGATTTTGTGGGATATTGAGGCGATTTAGGGATCTTGAGGGATTTTTCATGTATTTTGTGGGAATTTGTGGAGATTTGGTTGGATATTTTTCTAGAATTTGGTCGTGTTTTGGGAAGATTTAGGGAATTTTGTGGGATTTTTCCTGGAATTTTATTGGATACTGGGGAGATTTTGTGGAATGTTTGTGGAACTTTGAGGGACTCTTCTGGAATTTTGTGAGATTCTGTAGAGAACTGACGAATTATCAGGGATTTTCATGTATTCTGTGGGAATTTGTGGAGATTCGGTGGGATATTTTTCTAGAATTTGGTCATGTTTTGAGAAGATTTAGGGAATTTTGTGGGGTTTTTCCTGGAATTTTGTTGGATACTGGGGAGATTTTGTGGGATGTTTGTGGAACTTTGAGGGACTTTTCTGGAATTTGGTGAGATTCTGTAGAGAACTGAAGAATTATCAGGGATTTTTCATGTATTCTGTGGGTATTTGTGGAGATTCGGTGTGATATTTTTCTAGAATTTGGTCATGTTTTGAGAAGATTTAGGGAATTCTGTAAGATTTTTCTGGAATTTGGTGGGCCTTTTTGAAGGACTTTGTGTGGTTTTGAGGAGACTTGAAGAATTTTGAGGAATTTGTTTGAGATTTTGTGGGAATTTGTGGAGATTCTGTGGGATTTTCCTGGAATTTGGTGGGCCTTTTCAAGGACTTTGTGTGTTTTTGTGGAGACTTGAAGAATTTTGAGGATTTTTTTTTATATTTTGTGGAAACGTGTGGAGGTTTTGTGGGATTTTTGTGGGATTTTGTGGGATATTGAGGCGATTTAGGGATCTTGAGGGATTTTTCATGTATTCTGTGGGAATTTGTGGAGATTCGGTGGGATATTTTTCTAGAATTTGGTAGAGTTTTGAGAAGATTTAGGGAATTTTGTGGGATTTTTCCTGGAATTTTGTTGGATACTGGGGAGATTTTGTGGGATGCTTGTGGAACTTTGAGGGACTCTTCTGGAATTTTGTGAGATTCTGTAGAGAACTGACGAATTATCAGGGATTTTTCATGTATTCTGTGGGAATTTGTGGAGATTTGGTGGGATTTTTGTGGATTTTGGCCGTGTTTTGAGAAAATGTAGGGAATTTTGTGGGATTTTTCTTGAATTTTGTTGGATATTGAGTAGATTTTGTGGAACTTTGAGGGACTTTTCTGGAATTTGGTGAGATTCTGTAGAGAACTGACGAATTATCAGGGATTTTTCATGTATTCTGTGGGAATTTGTGGAGATTCGGTGGGATATTTTTCTAGAATTTGGTCATGTTTTGGGAAGATTTAGGGAATTTTGTGGGATTTTTCCTGGAATTTTGTTGGATACTGGGGAGATTTTGTGGGATGTTTGTGGAACTTTGAGGGACTTTTCTGGAATTTGGTGAGATTCTGTAGAGAACTGACGAATTATCAGGGATTTTTCATGTATTCTGTGGGAATTTGTGGAGATTTGGTGGGATTTTTCTGGAATTTGGTAGAGTTTTGACAAGATTTAGGGAATTCTGCAAGATATTTCTGGAATTTGGTAGGCCTTTTTGAAGGACTTTGTGTGGTTTTGTGGAGACTTGAAGAATTTTGAGGAATTTTTCTTAGATTCTGTGGAAACTTGTGGAGGTTTTGTGGGATTTTTGTGGAATTTTGTGGGATATTGAGGCGATTTAGGGATCTTGAGGGATTTTTCATGTATTTTGTGGGAATTTGTGGAGATTTGGTGGGATATTTTTCTAGAATTTGGTCGTATTTTAAGAAGATTTAGGGAATTTTGTGGGATTTTTCCTGGAATTTTGTTGGATACTGGGGAGATTTTGTGGGATGTTTCTGGAACTTGGAGGGACTTCTCTGGAATTTTGTGAGATTCTGTAGAGAACTGACGAATTATCAGGGATTTTTCATGTATTCTGTGGGAATTTGTGGAGATTTGGTGGGATATTTTTCTAGAATTTGGTCATGTTTTGAGAAGATTTAGGGAATTCTGTAAGATTTTTCTGGAATTTGGTGGGCCTTTTTGAAGGACTTTGTGTGGTTTTGAGGAGACTTGAAGAATTTTGAGGAATTTTTCTTAGATTTTGTGGAAACTTGTGGAGGTTTTGTGGGATTTTTGTGTGATTTTGTGGGATATTGATGCGATTTAGGGATCTTGAGGGATTTTTCATGTATTTTGTGGGAATTTGTAGAGATTTGGTGGGATATTTTTCTAGAATTTGGTCATGTTTTGAGAAGATTTATGGAATTTTGTGGGATTTTTCCTGGAATTTTATTGGATACTGGGGAGATTTTGTGGAATGTTTGTGGAACTTTGAGGGACTCTTCTGGAATTTGGTGAGATTCTGTAGAGAACTGACGAATTATCAGGGAATTTTCATGTATTTTGTGGGAATTTGTGGAGATTTGGTGGGATATTTTTCTAGAATTTTGTCGTGTTTTGAGAAGATTTAGGGAATTTTGTGGGATTTTTCCTGGAATTTTATTGGATACTGGGGAGATTTTGTGGAATGTTTGTGGAACTTTGAGGGACTCTTCTGGAATTTGGTGAGATTCTGTAGAGAACTGACGAATTATCAGGGATTTTTCATGTATTCTGTGGGAATTTGTGGAGATTCGGTGGGATATTTTTCTAGAATTTGGTCGTGTTTTGGGAAGATTTAGGGAATTTTGTGGGATTTTTCCTGGAATTTTGTTGGATACTGGGGAGATTTTGTGGGATGTTTGTGGAACTTTGAGGGACTTTTCTGGAATTTGGTGAGATTCTGTAGAGAACTGACGAATTATCAGGGATTTTTCATGTATTCTGTGGGAATTTGTGGAGATTTGGTGGGATTTTTGTGGATTTTGGCCGTGTTTTGAGAAGATTTAGGGAATTTTGTGTGATTTTTCTGGGATTTTGTTGGGTATTGAGGACATTTTGTGGGATGTTTCTGGAATTTGGTAGGGCTTTTCAAGAATTTTGTGGTATTTTGAAAAGATTTAGGGAATTTTGTGGTGTTTTTTCTTGAATTTTGTGGGAAACTGTGCTGATTTTATGGGGCGTTTCTGGAATTTGGTCGAGTTTTCAGAAGATTTAGGGATTTTTGTGAGATTTTTGTGGGATGTTCTGGGAATTGGTGGAGATTTTTTGGGACATTCCTGTGAATTGGTAGGGTTTTGAAATGATTTAGGGAGTTTTGTGGGACTTCTCTGGAATTTTTTGGGTTTTTTCTGGAATTGTGTGGGATTCTGAGGAGACTTGAAGAATTTTGAGGAATTTGTTTTAGATTTTGTGGGAATTTGTGGAGATTCTGTGGGATTTTTCTGGAATTTGGTGGGCCTTTTCAAGGACTTTGTGTGGTTTTGAGGAGACTTGAAGAATTTTGAGGAAATTTTCTGAGATTTTGTGGAAACTTGTGGAGGTTTTGTGTGATCTTTGTGGGATTTTGTGGGATATTGAGGCGATTTAGGGATCTGGAGGGATTTTTCATGTATTTTGTGGGAATTTGTGGAGATTCGGTGGGATATTTTTCTAGAATTTGGTCGTGTTTTGAGAAGATTTAGGGAATTTGGTGGGATTTTTCCTGGAATTTTATTGGATACTGGGGAGATTTTGTGGGATGTTTGTGGAACTTTGAGGGACTTTTCTGGAATTTGGTAAGATTCTGTAGAGAACTGACGAATTATCAGGGATTTTTCATGTATTCTGTGGGAATTTGTGGAGATTTGGTGGGATATTTTTCTAGAATTTGGTCGTGTTTTGGGAAGATTTAGGGAATTTTGTGGGGTTTTTCCTGGAATTTTGTTGGATACTGGGGAGATTTTGTGGGATTTTTGTGGAACTTTGAGGGACTTTTCTGGAATTTGGTTAGATTATGTAGAGAACTGAAGAATTATCAGGGATTTTTCATGTATTCTGTGGGAATTTGTGGAGATTTGGTGGGATTTTTGTGGATTTTGGCCGTGTTTTGAGAAGATTTAGGGAATTTTGTGTGATTTTTCTGGGATTTTGTTGGGTATTGAGGACATTTTGTGGGATGTTTCTGGAATTTGGTGGGGCTTTTCAAGAATTTTGTGGTATTTTGAAAAGATTTAGGGAATTTTGTGGTGTTTTTTCTTGAATTTTGTGGGAAACTGTGCTGATTTTATGGAGCGTTTCTGGAATTTGGTCGAGTTTTCAGAAGATTTAGGGATTTTTGTGAGATTTTTGTGGGATGTTCTGGGAATTGGTGGAGATTTTGTGGGACTTTCCTGTGAATTGGTAGGGTTTTGAAATGATTTAGGGAGTTTTGTGGGACTTCTCTGGAATTTTGTGGGTTTTTTCTGGAATTGTGTGGGATTCTGAGGAGACTTGAAGAATTTTGAGGAATTTGTTTTAGATTTTGTGGGAATTTGTGGAGATTCTGTGGGATTTTTCTGGAATTTGGTGGGCCTTTTCAAGGACTTTTTGTGGTTTTGAGGAGACTTGAAAAATTTTCAGGAATTTTTTTTATATTTTGTGGAAACTTGTGGAGGTTTTGTGTGATCTTTGTGGGATTTTGTGGGATATTGAGGCGATTTAGGGATCTTGAGGGATTTTTCATGTATTTTGTGGGAATTTGTGGAGATTTGGTGGGATATTTTTCTAGAATTTGGTCGTGTTTTGTGAAGATTTAGGGAATTTTGTGGGATTTTTCCTGGAATTTTGTGGGATACTGGGGAGATTTTGTGGAATGTTTGTGGAACTTTGAGGGACTTTTCTGGAATTTGGTGAGATTCTGTAGAGATCTGACGAATTATCAGGGATTTTTCATGTATTCTGTGGGAATTTGTGGAGATTTGGTGGGATTTTTCTGGAATTTGGTAGAGTTTTGAGAAGATTTAGGGAATTCTGTAAGATTTTTCTGGAATTTGGTGGGTCTTTTCAAGGACTTTGTGTGGTTTTGAGGAGACTTGAAGAATTTTGAGGAATTTTTCTTAGATTTTGTGGAAACTTGTGGAGGTTTTGTGTGATTTTTGTGGGATTTTGTGGGATATTGAGGCGATTTAGGGATCTTGAGTGATTTTTCATGTATTTTGTGGGAATTTGTGGAGATTTGGTGGGATATTTTTCTAGAATTTGATCATGTTTTGGGAAGATTTAGGGAATTTTGTGGGATTTTTCCTGGAATTTTGTTGGATACTGGGGAGATTTTGTGGGATGCATGTGGAACTTTGAGGGACTCTTCTGGAATTTTTTGAGATCCTGTAGAGAACTGACGAATTATCAGGGATTTTTCATGTATTCTGTGGGAATTTGTGGAGATTTGGTGGGATTTTTGTGGATTTTGGCCGTGTTTTGAGAAGATTTAGGGAATTTTATGTGATTTTTCTGGGATTTTGTTGGGTATTGAGGACATTTTGTGGGATGTTTCTGGAATTTGGTGGGGCTTTTCAAGAATTTTGTGGTATTTTGAAAAGATTTTGGGAATTTTGTGGTGTTTTTTCTTGAATTTTGAGGGAAACTGTGCTGATTTTATGGAGCGTTTCTGGAATTTGGTCGAGTTTTCAGAAGAATTAGGGATTTTTGTGAGATTTTTGTGGGATGTTCTGGGAATTGGTGGAGATTTTGTGGGACATTCCTGTGAATTGGTAGGGTTTTGAAATGATTTAGGGAGTTTTGTGGGACTTCTCTGGAATTTTGTGGGTTTTTTCTGGAATTATGTGGGATTCTGAGGAGACTTGAAGAATTTTGAGGAATTTGTTTTAGATTTTGTGGGAATTTGTGTAGATTCTGTGGGATTTTACTGGAATTTGGTGGGCCTTTTCAAGGACTTTGTGTGGTTTTGAGGAGACTTGAAGAATTTTGAGGATTTTTTTTTATATTTTGTGGAAACTTGTGGAGGTTTTGTGTGATTTTTGTGGGATTTTGTGGGATATTGAGGCGATTTAGGGATCTTGAGGGATTTTTCATGTATTTTGTGGGAATTTGTGGAGATTTGGTGGGATATTTTTCTAGAATTTGGTCGTGTTTTGGGAAGATTTAGGGAATTTTGTGGGATTTTTCCTGGAATTTTGTTGGATACTGGGGAGATTTTGTGGAATGTTTGTGGAACTTTGAGGGACGCTTCTGGAATTTGGTGAGATTCTGTAGAGAACTGAAGAATTATCAGGGATTTTTCATTTATTCTGTGGGAATTTGTGGAGATTTGGTGGGATTTTTCTGGAATTTGGTAGAGTTTTGAAAAGATTTAGGGAATTCTGCAAGATATTTCTGGAATTTGGTAGGCCTTTTTGAAGGACTTTTTGTGGTTTTGAGGAGACTTGAAGAATTTTGAGGAATTTTTCTTAGATTCTGTGGAAACTTGTGGAGGTTTTGTGGGATTTTTGTGGGATTTTGTGGGATATTGAGGCGATTTAGGGATCTTGAGGGATTTTTCATGTATTTTGTGGGAATTTGTGGAGATTTGGTGGGATATTTTTCTAGAATTTGGTCGTGTTTTGGGAAGATTTAGGGAATTTTGTGGGATTTTTCCTGGAATTTTATTGGATACTGGGGAGATTTTGTGGAATGTTTGTGGAACTTTGAGGGACTCTTCTGGAATTTTGTGAGATTCTGTAGAGAACTGACGAATTATCAGGGATTTTCATGTATTCTGTGGGAATTTGTGGAGATTCGGTGGGATATTTTTCTAGAATTTGGTCATGTTTTGAGAAGATTTAGGGAATTTTGTGGGGTTTTTCCTGGAATTTTGTTGGATACTGGGGAGATTTTGTGGGATGTTTGTGGAACTTTGAGGGACTTTTCTGGAATTTGGTGAGATTCTGTAGAGAACTGAAGAATTATCAGGGATTTTTCATGTATTCTGTGGGTATTTGTGGAGATTTGGTGTGATATTTTTCTAGAATTTGGTCATGTTTTGAGAAGATTTAGGGAATTCTGTAAGATTTTTCTGGAATTTGGTGGGCCTTTTTGAAGGACTTTGTGTGGTTTTGAGGAGACTTGAAGAATTTTGAGGAATTTTTCTTAGATTTTGTGGAAACTTGTGGAGGTTTTGTGGGATTTTTGTGTGATTTTGTGGGATATTGATGCGATTTAGGGATCTTGAGGGATTTTTCATGTATTTTGTGGGAATTTGTAGAGATTTGGTGGGATATTTTTCTAGAATTTGGTCATGTTTTGAGAAGATTTATGGAATTTTGTGGGATTTTTCCTGGAATTTTATTGGATACTGGGGAGATTTTGTGGAATGTTTGTGGAACTTTGAGGGACTCTTCTGGAATTTGGTGAGATTCTGTAGAGAACTGACGAATTATCAGGGAATTTTCATGTATTTTGTGGGAATTTGTGGAGATTTGGTGGGATATTTTTCTAGAATTTGGTCGTGTTTTGAGAAGATTTAGGGAATTTTGTGGGATTTTTCCTGGAATTTTATTGGATACTGGGGAGATTTTGTGGAATGTTTGTGGAACTTTGAGGGACTCTTCTGGAATTTGGTGAGATTCTGTAGAGAACTGACGAATTATCAGGGATTTTTCATGTATTCTGTGGGAATTTGTGGAGATTCGGTGGGATATTTTTCTAGAATTTGGTCGTGTTTTGGGAAGATTTAGGGAATTTTGTGGGATTTTTCCTGGAATTTTGTTGGATACTGGGGAGATTTTGTGGGATGTTTGTGGAACTTTGAGGGACTTTTCTGGAATTTGGTGAGATTCTGTAGAGAACTGACGAATTATCAGGGATTTTTCATGTATTCTGTGGGAATTTGTGGAGATTTGGTGGGATTTTTGTGGATTTTGGCCGTGTTTTGAGAAGATTTAGGGAATTTTGTGTGATTTTTCTGGGATTTTGTTGGGTATTGAGGACATTTTGTGGGATGTTTCTGGAATTTGGTGGGGCTTTTCAAGAATTTTGTGGTATTTTGAAAAGATTTAGGGAATTTTGTGGTGTTTTTTCTTGAATTTTGTGGGAAACTGTGCTGATTTTATGGGGCGTTTCTGGAATTTGGTCGAGTTTTCAGAAGATTTAGGGATTTTTGTGAGATTTTTGTGGGATGTTCTGGGAATTGGTGGAGATTTTTTGGGACATTCCTGTGAATTGGTAGGGTTTTGAAATGATTTAGGGAGTTTTGTGGGACTTCTCTGGAATTTTTTGGGTTTTTTCTGGAATTGTGTGGGATTCTGAGGAGACTTGAAGAATTTTGAGGAATTTGTTTTAGATTTTGTGGGAATTTGTGGAGATTCTGTGGGATTTTTCTGGAATTTGGTGGGCCTTTTCAAGGACTTTGTGTGGTTTTGAGGAGACTTGAAGAATTTTGAGGAAATTTTCTGAGATTTTGTGGAAACTTGTGGAGGTTTTGTGTGATCTTTGTGGGATTTTGTGGGATATTGAGGCGATTTAGGGATCTTGAGGGATTTTTCATGTATTTTGTGGGAATTTGTGGAGATTTGGTGGGATATTTTTCAAGAATTTGGTTGTGTTTTGAGAAGATTTAGGGAATTTGGTGGGATTTTTCCTGGAATTTTATTGGATACTGGGGAGATTTTGTGGGATGTTTGTGGAACTTTGAGGGACTCTTCTGGAATTTGGTGAGATTCTGTAGAGAACTGACGAATTATCAGGGATTTTTCATGTATTCTGTGGGAATTTGTGGAGATTTGGTGGGATTTTTGTGGATTTTGGCCGTGTTTTGAGAAGATTTAGGGAATTTTGTGTGATTTTTCTGGGATTTTGTTGGATACTGTGCTGATTTTATGGGGCGTTTCTGGAATTTCGTCAAGTTTTCAGAAGATTTAGGGAATTTTGTGGGATTTTTCTGGGATTTTGTTGGGTATTGAGGACATTTTGTGGGATGTTTCTGGAATTTGGTGGGGCTTTTCAAGAGTTTTGTGGTATTTTGAAAAGATTTTGGGAATTTTGTGGTGTTTTTTCTTGAATTTTGTGGGAAACTGTGCTGATTTTATGGGGCGTTTCTGGAATTTGTTCGAGTTTTCAGAAGATTTAGGGATTTTTGTGAGATTTTTGTGGGATGTTCTGGGAATTGGTAGAGATTTTGTGGGACTTTCCTGTGAATTGGTAGGGTTTTGAAATGATTTAGGGAGTTTTGTGGGACTTCTCTGGAATTTTGTGGGTTTTTTTCTGGAATTGTGTGGGATTCTGAGGAGACTTGAAGAATTTTGAGGAATTTGTTTTAGATTTTTGAGAATTTGTGTAGATTCTGTGGGATTTTTCTGGAATTTGGTGGTTTTTTTCAAGGACTTTGTGTGGTTTTGAGGAGACTTGAAGAATTTTGAGGAATTTTTCTTAGATTTTGTGGAAACTTGTGGAGGTTTTGTGTGATTTTTGTGGGATTTTGTGGGATATTGAGGCGATTTAGGGATCTTGAGGGATTTTTCATGTATTTTGTGGGAATTTGTGGAGATTTGGTGGGATATTTTTCTAGAATTTGGTCGTGTTTTGTGAAGATTTAGGGAATTTTGTGGGATTTTTCTTGAATTTTGTTGGATATTGAGTAGATTTTGTGGAACTTTGAGGGACTTTTCTGGAATTTGGTGAGATTCTGTAGAGAACTGACGAATTATCAGGAATTTTTCATGTATTCTGTGGGAATTTGTGGAGATTTGGTGGGATATTTTTCTAGAATTTGGTCGTGTTTTGGGGCGATTTAGGGAATTTTGTGGGATTTTTCCTGGAATTTTATTGGATACTGGGGAGATTTTGTGGGATGTTTGTGGAACTTTGAGGGACTCTTCTGGAATTTGGTGAGATTCTGTAGAGAACTGACGAATTATCAGGGATTTTTCATGTATTCTGTGGGAATTTGTGGAGATTTGGTGGGATTTTTCTGGAATTTGGTAGAGTTTTGACAAGATTTAGGGAATTCTGCAAGATATTTCTGGAATTTGGTAGGCCTTTTTGAAGGACTTTGTGTGGTTTTGTGGAGACTTGAAGAATTTTGAGGAATTTTTCTTAGATTCTGTGGAAACTTGTGGAGGTTTTGTGGGATTTTTGTGGGATTTTGTGGGATATTGAGGCGATTTAGGGATCTTGAGGGATTTTTCATGTATTTTGTGGGAATTTGTGGAGATTTGGTGGGATATTTTTCTAGAATTTGGTCGTGTTTTGAGAAGATTTAGGGAATTTTGTGGGATTTTTCCTGGAATTTTGTTGGATACTGGGGAGATTTTGTGGGATGTTTCTGGAACTTGGAGGGACTTCTCTGGAATTTTGTGAGATTCTGTAGAGAACTGACGAATTATCAGGGATTTTTCATGTATTCTGTGGGAATTTGTGGAGATTTGGTGGGATATTTTTCTAGAATTTGGTCATGTTTTGAGAAGATTTAGGGAATTCTGTAAGATTTTTCTGGAATTTGGTGGGCCTTTTTGAAGGACTTTGTGTGGTTTTGAGGAGACTTGAAGAATTTTGAGGAATTTTTCTTAGATTTTGTGGAAACTTGTGGAGGTTTTGTGGGATTTTTGTGTGATTTTGTGGGATATTGATGCGATTTAGGGATCTTGAGGGATTTTTCATGTATTTTGTGGGATTTTGTGGAGATTTGGTGGGATTTTTGTGGATTTTAGCCGTATTTTGAGAAGATTTAGGGAATTTTGTGGGATTTTTCCTGGAATTTTATTGGATACTGGGGAGATTTTGTGGAATGTTTGTGGAACTTTGAGGGACTCTTCTGGAATTTTGTGAGATTCTGTAGAGAACTGACGAATTATCAGGGATTTTCATGTATTCTGTGGGAATTTGTGGAGATTCGGTGGGATATTTTTCTAGAATTTGGTCATGTTTTGAGAAGATTTAGGGAATTTTGTGGGGTTTTTCCTGGAATTTTTTGGATACTGGGGAGATTTTGTGGGATGCTTGTGGAACTTTGAGGGACTTTTCTGGAATTTGGTGAGATTCTGTAGAGAACTGACGAATTATCAGGGATTTTTCATGTATTTTGTGGGAATTTGTGGAGATTTGGTGGGATTTTTTTTCTAGAATTTGGTCATGTTTTGAGAAGATTTAGGGAATTTTGTGGGATTTTTCGTGGAATTTTGTTGGATACTGGGGAGATTTTGTTCGATGCTTGTGGAACTTTGAGGGACTCTTCTGGAATTTTGTGAGATTCTGTAGAGAACTGACGAATTATCAGGGATTTTTCATGTATTCTGTGGGAATTTGTCGAGATTCGGTGGGATATTTTTCTAGAATTTGGTCATGTTTTGAGAAGATTTAGGGAATTTTGTGGGATTTTTCCTGGAATTTTGTTGGGTATTGAGGACATTTTGTGGGATGTTTCTGGAATTTGGTGGGGCTTTTCAAGAATTTTGTGGTATTTTGAAAAGATTTAGGGAATTTTGTGGTGTTTTTTCTTGAATTTTGAGGGAAACTGTGCTGATTTTATGGAGCGTTTCTGGAATTTGGTCGAGTTTTCAGAAGATTTAGGGATTTTTGTGAGATTTTTGTGGGATGTTCTGGGAATTGGTGGAGATTTTGTGGGACTTTCCTGTGAATTGGTAGGGTTTTGAAATGATTTAGGGAGTTTTGTGGGACTTCTCTGGAATTTTGTGGGTTTTTTTCTGGAATTGTGTGGGATTCTGAGGAGACTTGAAGAATTGTGAGGAATTTGTTTTAGATTTTGTGGGAATTGTTGGAGATTCTGTGGGATTTTACTGGAATTTGGTGGGCCTTTTCAAGGACTTTGTGTGGTTTTGAGGAGACTTGAAGAATTTTGAGGATTTTTTCTTACATTTTGTACAAACCTGTGGAGGTTTTGTCTGATTTTTGTGGGATTTTGTGGGATATTGAGGCGATTTAGGGATCTTGAGGGATTTTTCATGTATTTTGTGGGAATTTGTGGAGATTTGGTGGGATATTTTTCTAGAATTTGGTCGTGTTTTGAGAAGATTTAGGGAATTTTGTGGGATTTTTCCTGGAATTTTGTTGGATACTGGGGAGATTTTGTGGGATGCTTGTGGAACTTGGAGGGACTTTTCTGGAATTTGGTGAGATTCTGTAGAGAACTGACGAATTATCAGGGATTTTTCATGTATTCTGTGGGAATTTGTGGAGATTCGGTGGGATATTTTTCTAGAATTTGGTCATGTTTTGAGAAGATTTAGGGAATTTTGTGGGATTTTTCCTGGAATTTTGTTGGATACTGGGGAGATTTTGTGGGATGTTTGTGGAACTTTGAGGGACTTTTCTGGAATTTGGTGAGATTCTGTAGAGAACTGACGAATTATCAGATATTTTTCATGTATTCTGTGGGAATTTGTGGAGATTTGGTGTGATTTTTGTGGATTTTGGCCGTCTTTTGAGAAGATTTAGGGAATTTTGTGGGATTTTTCCTGGAATTTTGTTGGATACTGGGGAGATTTTGTGGGATGTTTGTGGAACTTTGAGGGACTTTTCTGGAATTTGGTGAGATTCTGTAGAGAACTGAAGAATTATCAGGGATTTTTCATGTATTCTGTGGGTATTTGTGGAGATTTGGTGTGATATTTTTCTAGAATTTGGTCATGTTTTGAGAAGATTTAGGGAATTCTGTAAGATTTTTCTGGAATTTGGTGGGCCTTTTTGAAGGACTTTGTGTGGTTTTGAGGAGACTTGAAGAATTTTGAGGAATTTTTCTTAGATTTTGTGGAAACTTGTGGAGGTTTTGTGGGATTTTTGTGTGATTTTGTGGGATATTGATGCGATTTAGGGATCTTGAGGGATTTTTCATGTATTTTGTGGGAATTTGTAGAGATTTGGTGGGATATTTTTCTAGAATTTGGTCATGTTTTGAGAAGATTTATGGAATTTTGTGGGATTTTTCCTGGAATTTTATTGGATACTGGGGAGATTTTGTGGAATGTTTGTGGAACTTTGAGGGACTCTTCTGGAATTTGGTGAGATTCTGTAGAGAACTGACGAATTATCAGGGAATTTTCATGTATTTTGTGGGAATTTGTGGAGATTTGGTGGGATATTTTTCTAGAATTTGGTCGTGTTTTGAGAAGATTTAGGGAATTTTGTGGGATTTTTCCTGGAATTTTATTGGATACTGGGGAGATTTTGTGGAATGTTTGTGGAACTTTGAGGGACTCTTCTGGAATTTGGTGAGATTCTGTAGAGAACTGACGAATTATCAGGGATTTTTCATGTATTCTGTGGGAATTTGTGGAGATTTGGTGGGATATTTTTCTAGAATTTGGTCGTGTTTTGGGAAGATTTAGGGAATTTTGTGGGATTTTTCCTGGAATTTTGTTGGATACTGGGGAGATTTTGTGGGATGTTTGTGGAACTTTGAGGGACTTTTCTGGAATTTGGTGAGATTCTGTAGAGAACTGACGAATTATCAGGGATTTTTCATGTATTCTGTGGGAATTTGTGGAGATTTGGTGGGATTTTTGTGGATTTTGGCCGTGTTTTGAGAAGATTTAGGGAATTTTGTGTGATTTTTCTGGGATTTTGTTGGGTATTGAGGACATTTTGTGGGATGTTTCTGGAATTTGGTGGGGCTTTTCAAGAATTTTGTGGTATTTTGAAAAGATTTAGGGAATTTTGTGGTGTTTTTTCTTGAATTTTGTGGGAAACTGTGCTGATTTTATGGGGCGTTTCTGGAATTTGGTCGAGTTTTCAGAAGATTTAGGGATTTTTGTGAGATTTTTGTGGGATGTTCTGGGAATTGGTGGAGATTTTTTGGGACATTCCTGTGAATTGGTAGGGTTTTGAAATGATTTAGGGAGTTTTGTGGGACTTCTCTGGAATTTTTTGGGTTTTTTCTGGAATTGTGTGGGATTCTGAGGAGACTTGAAGAATTTTGAGGAATTTGTTTTAGATTTTGTGGGAATTTGTGGAGATTCTGTGGGATTTTTCTGGAATTTGGTGGGCCTTTTCAAGGACTTTGTGTGGTTTTGAGGAGACTTGAAGAATTTTGAGGAAATTTTCTGAGATTTTGTGGAAACTTGTGGAGGTTTTGTGTGATCTTTGTGGGATTTTGTGGGATATTGAGGCGATTTAGGGATCTTGAGGGATTTTTCATGTATTTTGTGGGAATTTGTGGAGATTTGGTGGGATATTTTTCAAGAATTTGGTTGTGTTTTGAGAAGATTTAGGGAATTTGGTGGGATTTTTCCTGGAATTTTATTGGATACTGGGGAGATTTTGTGGGATGTTTGTGGAACTTTGAGGGACTCTTCTGGAATTTGGTGAGATTCTGTAGAGAACTGACGAATTATCAGGGATTTTTCATGTATTCTGTGGGAATTTGTGGAGATTTGGTGGGATTTTTGTGGATTTTGGCCGTGTTTTGAGAAGATTTAGGGAATTTTGTGTGATTTTTCTGGGATTTTGTTGGATACTGTGCTGATTTTATGGGGCGTTTCTGGAATTTCGTCAAGTTTTCAGAAGATTTAGGGAATTTTGTGGGATTTTTCTGGGATTTTGTTGGGTATTGAGGACATTTTGTGGGATGTTTCTGGAATTTGGTGGGGCTTTTCAAGAGTTTTGTGGTATTTTGAAAAGATTTTGGGAATTTTGTGGTGTTTTTTCTTGAATTTTGTGGGAAACTGTGCTGATTTTATGGGGCGTTTCTGGAATTTGTTCGAGTTTTCAGAAGATTTAGGGATTTTTGTGAGATTTTTGTGGGATGTTCTGGGAATTGGTAGAGATTTTGTGGGACTTTCCTGTGAATTGGTAGGGTTTTGAAATGATTTAGGGAGTTTTGTGGGACTTCTCTGGAATTTTGTGGGTTTTTTTCTGGAATTGTGTGGGATTCTGAGGAGACTTGAAGAATTTTGAGGAATTTGTTTTAGATTTTTGAGAATTTGTGTAGATTCTGTGGGATTTTTCTGGAATTTGGTGGTTTTTTTCAAGGACTTTGTGTGGTTTTGAGGAGACTTGAAGAATTTTGAGGAATTTTTCTTAGATTTTGTGGAAACTTGTGGAGGTTTTGTGTGATTTTTGTGGGATTTTGTGGGATATTGAGGCGATTTAGGGATCTTGAGGGATTTTTCATGTATTTTGTGGGAATTTGTGGAGATTTGGTGGGATATTTTTCTAGAATTTGGTCGTGTTTTGTGAAGATTTAGGGAATTTTGTGGGATTTTTCTTGAATTTTGTTGGATATTGAGTAGATTTTGTGGAACTTTGAGGGACTTTTCTGGAATTTGGTGAGATTCTGTAGAGAACTGACGAATTATCAGATATTTTTCATGTATTCTGTGGGAATTTGTGGAGATTTGGTGGGATATTTTTCTAGAATTTGGTCGTGTTTTGGGGCGATTTAGGGAATTTTGTGGGATTTTTCCTGGAATTTTATTGGATACTGGGGAGATTTTGTGGGATGTTTGTGGAACTTTGAGGGACTCTTCTGGAATTTGGTGAGATTCTGTAGAGAACTGACGAATTATCAGGGATTTTTCATGTATTCTGTGGGAATTTGTGGAGATTTGGTGGGATTTTTCTGGAATTTGGTAGAGTTTTGACAAGATTTAGGGAATTCTGCAAGATATTTCTGGAATTTGGTAGGCCTTTTTGAAGGACTTTGTGTGGTTTTGTGGAGACTTGAAGAATTTTGAGGAATTTTTCTTAGATTCTGTGGAAACTTGTGGAGGTTTTGTGGGATTTTTGTGGGATTTTGTGGGATATTGAGGCGATTTAGGGATCTTGAGGGATTTTTCATGTATTTTGTGGGAATTTGTGGAGATTTGGTGGGATATTTTTCTAGAATTTGGTCGTGTTTTGAGAAGATTTAGGGAATTTTGTGGGATTTTTCCTGGAATTTTGTTGGATACTGGGGAGATTTTGTGGGATGTTTCTGGAACTTGGAGGGACTTCTCTGGAATTTTGTGAGATTCTGTAGAGAACTGACGAATTATCAGGGATTTTTCATGTATTCTGTGGGAATTTGTGGAGATTTGGTGGGATATTTTTCTAGAATTTGGTCATGTTTTGAGAAGATTTAGGGAATTCTGTAAGATTTTTCTGGAATTTGGTGGGCCTTTTTGAAGGACTTTGTGTGGTTTTGAGGAGACTTGAAGAACTTTGAGGAATTTTTCTTAGATTTTGTGGAAACTTGTGGAGGTTTTGTGGGATTTTTGTGTGATTTTGTGGGATATTGATGCGATTTAGGGATCTTGAGGGATTTTTCATGTATTTTGTGGGATTTTGTGGAGATTTGGTGGGATTTTTGTGGATTTTAGCCGTATTTTGAGAAGATTTAGGGAATTTTGTGGGATTTTTCCTGGAATTTTATTGGATACTGGGGAGATTTTGTGGAATGTTTGTGGAACTTTGAGGGACTCTTCTGGAATTTTGTGAGATTCTGTAGAGAACTGACGAATTATCAGGGATTTTCATGTATTCTGTGGGAATTTGTGGAGATTCGGTGGGATATTTTTCTAGAATTTGGTCATGTTTTGAGAAGATTTAGGGAATTTTGTGGGGTTTTTCCTGGAATTTTGTTGGATACTGGGGAGATTTTGTTCGATGCTTGTGGAACTTTGAGGGACTCTTCTGGAATTTTGTGAGATTCTGTAGAGAACTGACGAATTATCAGGGATTTTTCATGTATTCTGTGGGAATTTGTCGAGATTCGGTGGGATATTTTTCTAGAATTTGGTCATGTTTTGAGAAGATTTAGGGAATTTTGTGGGATTTTTCCTGGAATTTTGTTGGGTATTGAGGACATTTTGTGGGATGTTTCTGGAATTTGGTGGGGCTTTTCAAGAATTTTGTGGTATTTTGAAAAGATTTAGGGAATTTTGTGGTGTTTTTTCTTGAATTTTGAGGGAAACTGTGCTGATTTTATGGAGCGTTTCTGGAATTTGGTCGAGTTTTCAGAAGATTTAGGGATTTTTGTGAGATTTTTGTGGGATGTTCTGGGAATTGGTGGAGATTTTGTGGGACTTTCCTGTGAATTGGTAGGGTTTTGAAATGATTTAGGGAGTTTTGTGGGACTTCTCTGGAATTTTGTGGGTTTTTTTCTGGAATTGTGTGGGATTCTGAGGAGACTTGAAGAATTGTGAGGAATTTGTTTTAGATTTTGTGGGAATTGTTGGAGATTCTGTGGGATTTTACTGGAATTTGGTGGGCCTTTTCAAGGACTTTGTGTGGTTTTGAGGAGACTTGAAGAATTTTGAGGATTTTTTCTTACATTTTGTACAAACCTGTGGAGGTTTTGTCTGATTTTTGTGGGATTTTGTGGGATATTGAGGCGATTTAGGGATCTTGAGGGATTTTTCATGTATTTTGTGGGAATTTGTGGAGATTTGGTGGGATATTTTTCTAGAATTTGGTCGTGTTTTGAGAAGATTTAGGGAATTTTGTGGGATTTTTCCTGGAATTTTGTTGGATACTGGGGAGATTTTGTGGGATGCTTGTGGAACTTGGAGGGACTTTTCTGGAATTTGGTGAGATTCTGTAGAGAACTGACGAATTATCAGGGATTTTTCATGTATTCTGTGGGAATTTGTGGAGATTCGGTGGGATATTTTTCTAGAATTTGGTCATGTTTTGAGAAGATTTAGGGAATTTTGTGGGATTTTTCCTGGAATTTTGTTGGATACTGGGGAGATTTTGTGGGATGTTTGTGGAACTTTGAGGGACTTTTCTGGAATTTGGTGAGATTCTGTAGAGAACTGACGAATTATCAGATATTTTTCATGTATTCTGTGGGAATTTGTGGAGATTTGGTGTGATTTTTGTGGATTTTGGCCGTCTTTTGAGAAGATTTAGGGAATTTTGTGGGATTTTTCCTGGAATTTTGTTGGATACTGGGGAGATTTTGTGGGATGTTTGTGGAACTTTGAGGGACTTTTCTGGAATTTGGTGAGATTCTGTAGAGAACTGAAGAATTATCAGGGATTTTTCATGTATTCTGTGGGTATTTGTGGAGATTTGGTGTGATATTTTTCTAGAATTTGGTCATGTTTTGAGAAGATTTAGGGAATTCTGTAAGATTTTTCTGGAATTTGGTGGGCCTTTTTGAAGGACTTTGTGTGGTTTTGAGGAGACTTGAAGAATTTTGAGGAATTTGTTTGAGATTTTGTGGGAATTTGTGGAGATTCTGTGGGATTTTCCTGGAATTTGGTGGGCCTTTTCAAGGACTTTGTGTGGTTTTGAGGAGACTTGAAGAATTTTGAGGATTTTTTTTTATATTTTGTGGAAACTTGTGGAGGTTTTGTGTGATTTTAGTGGGATTTTGTGGGATATTGAGGCGATTTAGGGATCTTGACGGATTTTTCATGTATTTTGTGGGAATTTGTGGAGATTTGGTGGGATATTTTTCTAGAATTTGGTCATGTTTTGAGAAGATTTAGGGAATTTTGTGGGATTTTTCTGGGATTTTGTTGGATACTGTGCTGATTTTATGGGGCGTTTCTGGAATTTGGTCAAGTTTTCAGAAGATTTAGGGAATTTTGTGTGATTTTTCTGGGATTTTGTTGGGTATTGAGGACGTTTTGTGGGATGTTTCTGGAATTTGGTGGGGCTTTTCAAGAGTTTTGTGGTATTTTGAAAAGATTTAGGGAATTTTGTGGTGTTTTTTCTTGAATTTTTTGGGAAACTGTGCTGATTTTATGGGGCGTTTCTGGAATTTGTTCGAGTTTTCAGAAGATTTAGGGATTTTTGTGAGATTTTTGTGGGATGTTCTGGGAATTGGTAGAGATTTTGTGGGACTTTCCTGTGAATTGGTAGGGTTTTGAAATGATTTAGGGAGTTTTGTGGGACTTCTCTGGAATTTTGTGGGTTTTTTTCTGGAATTGTGTGGGATTCTGAGGAGACTTGAAGAATTTTGAGGAATTTGTTTTAGATTTTTGGGAATTTGTGTAGATTCTGTGGGATTTTTCTGGAATTTGGTGGTTTTTTTCAAGGACTTTGTGTGGTTTTGAGGAGACTTGAAGAATTTTGAGGATTTTTTTTTATATTTTGTGGAAACTTGTGGAGGTTTTGTGTGATTTTTGTGGGATTTTGTGGGATATTGAGGCGATTTAGGGATCTTGAGGGATTTTTCATGTATTTTGTGGGAATTTGTGGAGATTCGGTGGGATATTTTTCTAGAATTTGGTCGTGTTTTGGGAAGATTTAGGGAATTTTGTGGGATTTTTCCTGGAATTTTGTTGGATACTGGGGAGATTTTGTGGGATGTTTCTGGAACTTTGAGAGAATTTTCTGGAATTTGGTGAGATTCTGTAGAGAACTGACGAATTATCAGGGATTTTTCATGTATTCTGTGGGAATTTGTGGAGATTCGGTGGGATATTTTTCTAGAATTTGGTCATGTTTTGAGAAGATTTAGGGAATTCTGCAAGATATTTCTGGAATTTGGTAGGCCTTTTTGAAGGACTTTTTGTGGTTTTGAGGAGACTTGAAGAATTTTGAGGATTTTTTCTTAGATTTTGTACAAACCTGTGGAGGTTTTGTGTGATTTTTGTGGGATTTTGTGGGATATTGAGGCGATTTAGAGATCTTGAGGGATTTTTCATGTATTTTGTGGGAATTTGTGGAGATTTGGTGGGATATTTTTCTAGAATTTGGTCGTGTTTTGAGAAGATTTAGGGAATTTTGTGGGATTTTTCCTGGAATTTTATTGGATACTGGGGAGATTTTGTGGGATGTTTGTGGAACTTTGAGAGAATTTTCTGGAATTTGGTGAGATTCTGTAGAGAACTGAAGAATTATCAGGGATTTTTCATGTATTCTGTGGGAATTTGTGGAGATTCGGTGGGATATTTTTCTAGAATTTGGTCATGTTTTGAGAAGATTTAGGGAATTCTGCAAGATATTTCTGGAATTTGGTAGGCCTTTTTGAAGGACTTTTTGTGGTTTTGAGGAGACTTGAAGAATTTTGAGGATTTTTTCTTAGATTTTGTACAAACCTGTGGAGGTTTTGTGTGATTTTTGGGGGATTTTGTGGGATATTGAGGCGATTTAGGGATCTTGAGGGATTTTTCATGTATTTTGTGGGAATTTGTGGAGATTTGGTGGGATATTTTTCTAGAATTTGGTCGTGTTTTGAGAAGATTTAGGGAATTTTGTGGGATTTTTCCTGGAATTTTGTTGGATACTGGGGAGATTTTGTGGGATGCTTGTGGAACTTTGAGGGACTTTTCTGGAATTTGGTGAGATTCTGTAGAGAACTGACGAATTATCAGGGATTTTTCATGTATTCTGTGGGAATTTGTGGAGATTTGGTGGGATTTTTGTGGATTTTGGCCGTGTTTTGAGAAGATTTAGGGAATTTTGTGGGATTTTTCTGGGATTTTGTTGGGTATTGAGGACATTTTGTGGGATGTTTCTGGAATTTGGTAGGGCTTTTCAAGAATTTTGTGGTATTTTGAAAAGATTTAGGGAATTTTGTGGTGTTTTTTCTTGAATTTTGTGGGAAACTGTGCTGATTTTATGGGGCGTTTCTGGAATTTGGTCGAGTTTTCAGAAGATTTAGGGATTTTTGTGAGATTTTTGTGGGATGTTCTGGGAATTGGTGGAGATTTTTTGGGACATTCCTGTGAATTGGTAGGGTTTTGAAATGATTTAGGGAGTTTTGTGGGACTTCTCTGGAATTTTGTGGGTTTTTTCTGGAATTGTGTGGGATTCTGAGGAGACTTGAAGATTTTTGAGGAATTTGTTTTAGATTTTGTGGGAATTTGTGGAGATTCTGTGGGATTTTTCTGGAATTTGGTGGGCCTTTTCAAGGACTTTGTGTGGTTTTGAGGAGACTTGAAGAATTTTGAGGAAATTTTCTTAGATTTTGTGGAAACTTGTGGAGGTTTTGTGTGATCTTTGTGGGATTTTGTAGGATATTGAGGCGATTTAGGGATCTTGAGTGATTTTTCATGTATTTTGTGGGAATTTGTGGAGATTTGGTGGGATATTTTTCTAGAATTTGGTCGTGTTTTGAGAAGATTTAGGGAATTTTGTGGGATTTTTCTTGAATTTTGTTGGATATTGAGGATATTTTGTGGGTGTTTGTGGAACTTTGAGGGACTTTTCTGGAATTTGGTGAGATTCTGTAGAGAACTGACGAATTATCAGGGATTTTTCATGTATTCTGTGGGAATTTGTGGAGATTTGGTGGGATATTTTTCTAGAATTTTGTCGTGTTTTGGGAAGATTTAGGGAATTTTGTGGGATTTTTCCTGGAATTTTATTGGATACTGGGGAGATTTTGTGGAATGTTTGTGGAACTTTGAGGGACTTTTCTGGAATTTGGTGAGATTCTGTAGAGAAGTGACGAATTATCAGGGATTTTTCATGTATTCTGTGGGAATTTGTGGAGATTTGGTGGGATTTTTCTGGAATTTGGTAGAGTTTTGACAAGATTTAGGGAATTCTGCAAGATATTTCTGGAATTTGATAGGCCTTTTCAAGGACTTTGTGTGGTTTTGAGGAGACTTGAAAAATTTTCAGGAATTTTTTTTATATTTTGTGGAAACTTGTGGAGGTTTTGTGTGATTTTTGTGGGATTTTGTGGGATATTGAGGCGATTTAGGGATCTTGAGTGATTTTTCATGTATTTTGTGGGAATTTGTGGAGATTTGGTGGGATATTTTTCTAGAATTTGGTCGTGTTTTGAGAAGATTTAGGGAATTTTGTGGGATTTTTCCTGGAATTTTATTGGATACTGGGGAGATTTTGTGGGATGTTTGTGGAACTTTGAGGGACTCTTCTGGAATTTTGTGAGATTCTGTAGAGAACTGACGAATTATCAGGGATTTTTCATGTATTCTGTGGGAATTTGTGGAGATTTGGTGGGATTTTTGTGGATTTTGGCCGTGTTTTGAGAAGATTTAGGGAATTTTGTGTGATTTTTCTGGGATTTTGTTGGGTATTGAGGACATTTTGTGGGATGTTTCTGGAATTTGGTGGGGCTTTTCAAGAATTTTGTGGTATTTTGAAAAGATTTAGGGAATTTTGTGGTGTTTTTTCTTGAATTTTGAGGGAAACTTTGCTGATTTTATGGAGCGTTTCTGGAATTTGGTCGAGTTTTCAGAAGATTTAGGGATTTTTGTGAGATTTTTGTGGGATGTTCTGGGAATTGGTGGAGATTTTGTGGGACATTCCTGTGAATTGGTAGGGTTTTGAAATGATTTAGGGAGTTTTGTGGGACTTCTCTGGAATTTTGTGGGTTTTTTCTGGAATTGTGTGGGATTCTGAGGAGACTTGAAGAATTTTGAGGAATTTGTTTTAGATTTTGTGGGAATTGTTGGAGATTCTGTGGGATTTTACTGGAATTTGGTGGGCCTTTTCAAGGACTTTGTGTGGTTTTGAGGAGACTTGAAGAATTTTGAGGATTTTTTCTTAGATTTTGTACAAACCTGTGGAGGTTTTGTGTGATCTTTGTGGGATTTTGTGGGATATTGAGGCGATTTAGGGATCTTGAGTGATTTTTCATGTATTTTGTGGGAATTTGTGGAGATTTGGTGGGATATTTTTCTAGAATTTGGTCGTGTTTTGAGAAGATTTAGGGAATTTTGTGGGATTTTTCCTGGAATTTTGTTGGATACTGGGGAGATTTTGTGGGATGCTTGTGGAACTTTGAGGGACTTTTCTGGAATTTGGTGAGATTCTGTAGAGAACTGACGAATTATCAGGGATTTTTCATGTATTCTGTGGGAATTTGTGGAGATTTGGTGGGATTTTTGTGGATTTTGGCCGTGTTTTGAGAAGATTTAGGGAATTTTGTGGGATTTTTCTGGGATTTTGTTGGGTATTGAGGACATTTTGTGGGATGTTTCTGGAATTTGGTAGGGCTTTTCAAGAATTTTGTGGTATTTTGAAAAGATTTAGGGAATTTTGTGGTGTTTTTTCTTGAATTTTGTGGGAAACTGTGCTGATTTTATGGGGCGTTTCTGGAATTTGGTCGAGTTTTCAGAAGATTTAGGGATTTTTGTGAGATTTTTGTGGGATGTTCTGGGAATTGGTGGAGATTTTTTGGGACATTCCTGTGAATTGGTAGGGTTTTGAAATGATTTAGGGAGTTTTGTGGGACTTCTCTGGAATTTTGTGGGTTTTTTCTGGAATTGTGTGGGATTCTGAGGAGACTTGAAGAATTTTGAGGAATTTGTTTTAGATTTTGTGGGAATTTGTGGAGATTCTGTGGGATTTTTCTGGAATTTGGTGGGCCTTTTCAAGGACTTTGTGTGGTTTTGAGGAGACTTGAAGAATTTTGAGGAAATTTTCTTAGATTTTGTGGAAACTTGTGGAGGTTTTGTGTGATCTTTGTTGGATTTTGTAGGATATTGAGGCGATTTAGGGATCTTGAGGGATTTTTCATGTATTTTGTGGGAATTTGTGGAGATTTGGTGGGATATTTTTCTAGAATTTGGTCGTGTTTTGAGAAGATTTAGGGAATTTTGTGGGATTTTTCCTGGAATTTTATTGGATACTGGGGAGATTTTGTGGGATGTTTGTGGAACTTTGAGGGACTTTTCTGGAATTTGGTGAGATTCTGTAGAGAACTGACGAATTATCAGGGATTTTTCATGTATTCTGTGGGAATTTGTGGAGATTTGGTGGGATATTTTTCTAGAATTTGGTCGTGTTTTGGGAAGATTTAGGGAATTTTGTGGGATTTTTCCTGGAATTTTATTGGATACTGGGGAGATTTTGTGGAATGTTTGTGGAACTTTGACGGACTTCTCTGGAATTTGGTGAGATTCTGTAGAGAAGTGACGAATTATCAGGGATTTTTCATGTATTCTGTGGGAATTTGTGGAGATTTGGTGGGATTTTTCTGGAATTTGGTAGAGTTTTGACAAGATTTAGGGAATTCTGCAAGATATTTCTGGAATTTGATAGGCCTTTTCAAGGACTTTTTGTGGTTTTGAGGAGACTTGAAAAATTTTCAGGAATTTTTTTTATATTTTGTGGAAACTTGTGGAGGTTTTGTGTGATTTTTGTGGGATTTTGTGGGATATTGAGGCGATTTAGGGATCTTGAGTGATTTTTCATGTATTTTGTGGGAATTTGTGGAGATTTGGTGGGATATTTTTCTAGAATTTGGTCGTGTTTTGAGAAGATTTAGGGAATTTTGTGGGATTTTTCCTGGAATTTTATTGGATACTGGGGAGATTTTGTGGGATGTTTGTGGAACTTTGAGGGACTCTTCTGGAATTTGGTGAGATTCTGTAGAGAACTGACGAATTATCAGGGATTTTTCATGTATTCTGTGGGAATTTGTGGAGATTTGGTGGGATTTTTGTGGATTTTGGCCGTGTTTTGAGAAGATTTAGGGAATTTTGTGTGATTTTTCTGGGATTTTGTTGGGTATTGAGGACATTTTGTGGGATGTTTCTGGAATTTGGTGGGGCTTTTCAAGAATTTTGTGGTATTTTGAAAAGATTTAGGGAATTTTGTGGTGTTTTTTCTTGAATTTTGTGGGAAACTTTGCTGATTTTATGGAGCGTTTCTGGAATTTGGTCGAGTTTTCAGAAGATTTAGGGATTTTTGTGAGATTTTTGTGGGATGTTCTGGGAATTGGTGGAGATTTTGTGGGACATTCCTGTGAATTGGTAGGGTTTTGAAATGATTTAGGGAGTTTTGTGGGACTTCTCTGGAATTTTGTGGGTTTTTTCTGGAATTGTGTGGGATTCTGAGGAGACTTGAAGAATTTTGAGGAATTTGTTTTAGATTTTGTGGGAATTGTTGGAGATTCTGTGGGATTTTACTGGAATTTGGTGGGCCTTTTCAAGGACTTTGTGTGGTTTTGAGGAGACTTGAAGAATTTTGAGGATTTTTTCTTAGATTTTGTACAAACCTGTGGAGGTTTTGTGTGATCTTTGTGGGATTTTGTGGGATATTGAGGCGATTTAGGGATCTTGACGGATTTTTCATGTATTTTGTGGGAATTTGTGGAGATTTGGTGGGATATTTTTCTAGAATTTGGTCGTGTTTTGTGAAGATTTAGGGAATTTTGTGGGATTTTTCTTGAATTTTGTTGGATATTGAGTAGATTTTGTAGAACTTTGAAGGACTTTTCTGGAATTTGGTGAGATTCTGTAGAGAACTGAAGAATTATCAGGGATTTTTCATGTATTCTGTGGGAATTTGTGGAGATTTGGTGGGATTTTTCTGGAATTTGATAGAGTTTTGAGAAGATTTAGGGAATTTTGTGGATTTTTCCTGGAATTTTGTTGGATATTGAGGAGATTTTGTGGGGTGTTTGTGGAACTTTGAGGGACTTTTCTGGAATTTGGTGAGATTTTGTAGAGAACTGAAGAATTATCAGGGATTTTTCATGTATTCTGTGGGAATTTGTGGAGATTTGGTGTGATATTTTTCTAGAATTTGGTCATGTTTTGAGAAGATTTAGGGAATTCTGTAAGATTTTTCTGGAATTTGGTGGGCCTTCTTGAAGGACTTTGTGTGGTTTTGAGGAGACTTGAAGAATTTTGAGGAATTTGTTTTAGATTTTGTGGGAATTTGTGTAGATTCTGTGAGATTTTACTGGAATTTGGTGGGCCTTTTCAAGGACTTTGTGTGGTTTTGAGGAGACTTGAAATATTTTGAGGATTTTTTCTTAGATTTTGTACAAACCTGTGGAGGTTTTGTGTGATTTTTGTGGGATTTTGTGGGATATTGAGGCGATTTAGGGATCTTGAGTGATTTTTCATGTATTTTGTGGGAATTTGTGGAGATTTGGTGGGATATTTTTCTAGAATTTGGTAGAGTTTTGAGAAGATTTAGGGGAATTTTGTGGGATTTTTCCTGGAATTTTGTTGGATACTGGGGAGATTTTGTGGGATGCTTGTGGAACTTGGAGGGACTTTTCTGGAATTTGGTGAGATTTTGTAGAGAACTGAAGAATTATCAGGGATTTTTCATGTATTCTGTGGGAATTTGTGGAGATTTGGTGTGATATTTTTCTAGAATTTGGTCATGTTTTGAGAAGATTTAGGGAATTCTGTAAGATTTTTCTGGAATTTGGTGGGCCTTCTTGAAGGACTTTGTGTGGTTTTGAGGAGACTCTAAGAATTTTGAGGAATTTTTCTTAGATTCTGTGGAAACTTGTGGAGGTTTTGTGGGATTTTTGTGGGATTTTGTGGGATATTGAGGCGATTTAGGGATCTTGAGGGATTTTTCATGTCTTTTGTGGGAATTTGTGGAGATTTGGTGGGATATTTTTCTAGAATTTGGTCGTGTTTTGAGAAGATTTAGGGAATTTTGTGGGATTTTTCCTGGAATTTTGTTGGATACTGGGGAGATTTTGTGGGATGCTTCTGGAACTTTGAGGGACTCTTCTGGAATTTTGTGAGATTCTGTAGAGAACTGACGAATTATCAGGGATTTTTCATGTATTCTGTGGGAATTTGTGGAGATTCGGTGGGATATTTTTCTAGAATTTTGTCATGTTTTGAGAAGATTGATGGAATTTTGTGGGATTTTTCCTGGAATTTTGTTGGATACTGGGGAGATTTTGTGGGATTTTTGTGGAACTTGGAGGGACTCTTCTGGAATTTTGTGAGATTCTGTAGAGAACTGACGAATTATCAGGGATTTTTCATGTATTCTGTGGGAATTTGTGGAGATTTGGTGGGATTTTTGTGGATTTTGGCCGTGTTTTGAGAAGATTTAGGGAATTTTGTGTGATTTTTCTGGGATTTTGTTGGGTATTGAGGACATTTTGTGGGATGTTTCTGGAATTTGGTGGGGCTTTTCAAGAATTTTGTGGTATTTTGAAAAGATTTAGGGAATTTTGTGGTGTTTTTTCTTGAATTTTGAGGGAAACTGTGCTGATTTTATGGAGCGTTTCTGGAATTTGGTCGAGTTTTCAGAAGATTTAGGGATTTTTGTGAGATTTTTGTGGGATGTTCTGGGAATTGGTGGAGATTTTGTGGGACTTTCCTGTGAATTGGTAGGGTTTTGAAATGATTTAGGGAGTTTTGTGGGACTTCTCTGGAATTTTGTGGGTTTTTTTCTGGAATTGTGTGGGATTCTGAGGAGACTTGAAGAATTGTGAGGAATTTGTTTTAGATTTTGTGGGAATTGTTGGAGATTCTGTGGGATTTTACTGGAATTTGGTGGGCCTTTTCAAGGACTTTGTGTGGTTTTGAGGAGACTTGAAGAATTTTGAGGATTTTTTCTTACATTTTGTACAAACCTGTGGAGGTTTTGTCTGATTTTTGTGGGATTTTGTGGGATATTGAGGCGATTTAGGGATCTTGAGGGATTTTTCATGTATTTTGTGGGAATTTGTGGAGATTTGGTGGGATATTTTTCTAGAATTTGGTCGTGTTTTGAGAAGATTTAGGGAATTTTGTGGGATTTTTCCTGGAATTTTGTTGGATACTGGGGAGATTTTGTGGGATGCTTGTGGAACTTGGAGGGACTTTTCTGGAATTTGGTGAGATTCTGTAGAGAACTGACGAATTATCAGGGATTTTTCATGTATTCTGTGGGAATTTGTGGAGATTCGGTGGGATATTTTTCTAGAATTTGGTCATGTTTTGAGAAGATTTAGGGAATTTTGTGGGATTTTTCCTGGAATTTTGTTGGATACTGGGGAGATTTTGTGGGATGTTTGTGGAACTTTGAGGGACTTTTCTGGAATTTGGTGAGATTCTGTAGAGAACTGACGAATTATCAGATATTTTTCATGTATTCTGTGGGAATTTGTGGAGATTTGGTGTGATTTTTGTGGATTTTGGCCGTCTTTTGAGAAGATTTAGGGAATTTTGTGGGATTTTTCCTGGAATTTTGTTGGATACTGGGGAGATTTTGTGGGATGTTTGTGGAACTTTGAGGGACTTTTCTGGAATTTGGTGAGATTCTGTAGAGAACTGAAGAATTATCAGGGATTTTTCATGTATTCTGTGGGTATTTGTGGAGATTTGGTGTGATATTTTTCTAGAATTTGGTCATGTTTTGAGAAGATTTAGGGAATTCTGTAAGATTTTTCTGGAATTTGGTGGGCCTTTTTGAAGGACTTTGTGTGGTTTTGAGGAGACTTGAAGAATTTTGAGGAATTTGTTTGAGATTTTGTGGGAATTTGTGGAGATTCTGTGGGATTTTCCTGGAATTTGGTGGGCCTTTTCAAGGACTTTGTGTGGTTTTGAGGAGACTTGAAGAATTTTGAGGATTTTTTTTTATATTTTGTGGAAACTTGTGGAGGTTTTGTGTGATTTTAGTGGGATTTTGTGGGATATTGAGGCGATTTAGGGATCTTGACGGATTTTTCATGTATTTTGTGGGAATTTGTGGAGATTTGGTGGGATATTTTTCTAGAATTTGGTCGTGTTTTGAGAAGATTTAGGGAATTTTGTGGGATTTTTCCTGGAATTTTATTGGATACTGGGGAGATTTTGTGGGATGTTTGTGGAACTTTGAGAGAATTTTCTGGAATTTGGTGAGATTCTGTAGAGAACTGAAGAATTATCAGGGATTTTTCATGTATTCTGTGGGAATTTGTGGAGATTCGGTGTGATATTTTTCTAGAATTTGGTCATGTTTTGAGAAGATTTAGGGAATTCTGCAAGATATTTCTGGAATTTGGTAGGCCTTTTTGAAGGACTTTTTGTGGTTTTGAGGAGACTTGAAGAATTTTGAGGATTTTTTCTTAGATTTTGTACAAACCTGTGGAGGTTTTGTGTGATTTTTGGGGGATTTTGTGGGATATTGAGGCGATTTAGGGATCTTGAGGGATTTTTCATGTATTTTGTGGGAATTTGTGGAGATTTGGTGGGATATTTTTCTAGAATTTGGTCGTGTTTTGAGAAGATTTAGGGAATTTTGTGGGATTATTCCTGGAATTTTATTGGATACTGGGGAGATTTTGTGGGATGTTTGTGGAACTTTGAGGGACTCTTCTGGAATTTTGTGAGATTCTGTAGAGAACTGACGAATTATCAGGGATTTTTCATGTATTCTGTGGGAATTTGTGGAGATTTGGTGGGATTTTTGTGGATTTTGGCCGTGTTTTGAGAAGATTTAGGGAATTTTGTGGGATTTTTCTGGGATTTTGTTGGGTATTGAGGACATTTTGTGGGATGTTTCTGGAATTTGGTAGGGCTTTTCAAGAATTTTGTGGTATTTTGAAAAGATTTAGGGAATTTTGTGGTGTTTTTTCTTGAATTTTGTGGGAAACTGTGCTGATTTTATGGGGCGTTTCTGGAATTTGGTCGAGTTTTCAGAAGATTTAGGGATTTTTGTGAGATTTTTGTGGGATGTTCTGGGAATTGGTGGAGATTTTTTGGGACATTCCTGTGAATTGGTAGGGTTTTGAAATGATTTAGGGAGTTTTGTGGGACTTCTCTGGAATTTTGTGGGTTTTTTCTGGAATTGTGTGGGATTCTGAGGAGACTTGAAGACTTTTGAGGAATTTGTTTTAGATTTTGTGGGAATTTGTGGAGATTCTGTGGGATTTTTCTGGAATTTGGTGGGCCTTTTCAAGGACTTTGTGTGGTTTTGAGGAGACTTGAAGAATTTTGAGGAAATTTTCTTAGATTTTGTGGAAACTTGTGGAGGTTTTGTGTGATCTTTGTGGGATTTTGTAGGATATTGAGGCGATTTAGGGATCTTGAGGGATTTTTCATGTATTTTGTGGGAATTTGTGGAGATTTGGTGGGATATTTTTCTAGAATTTGGTCGTGTTTTGAGAAGATTTAGGGAATTTTGTGGGATTTTTCCTGGAATTTTGTTGGATACTGGGGAGATTTTGTGGGATGTTTGTGGAACTTTGAGGGACTTTTCTGGAATTTGGTGAGATTCTGTAGAGAACTGACGAATTATCAGGGATTTTTCATGTATTCTGTGGGAATTTGTGGAGATTTGGTGGGATATTTTTCTAGAATTTGGTCGTGTTTTGGGAAGATTTAGGGAATTTTGTGGGATTTTTCCTGGAATTTTATTGGATACTGGGGAGATTTTGTGGAATGTTTGTGGAACTTTGAGGGACTTTTCTGGAATTTGGTGAGATTCTGTAGAGAAGTGACGAATTATCAGGGATTTTTCATGTATTCTGTGGGAATTTGTGGAGATTTGGTGGGATTTTTCTGGAATTTGGTAGAGTTTTGACAAGATTTAGGGAATTCTGCAAGATATTTCTGGAATTTGATAGGCCTTTTCAAGGACTTTGTGTGGTTTTGAGGAGACTTGAAAAATTTTCAGGAATTTTTTTTATATTTTGTGGAAACTTGTGGAGGTTTCGTGTGATTTTTGTGGGATTTTGTGGGATATTGAGGCGATTTAGGGATCTTGAGTGATTTTTCATGTATTTTGTGGGAATTTGTGGAGATTTGGTGGGATATTTTTCTAGAATTTGGTCGTGTTTTGAGAAGATTTAGGGAATTTTGTGGGATTTTTCCTGGAATTTTATTGGATACTGGGGAGATTTTGTGGGATGTTTGTGGAACTTTGAGGGACTCTTCTGGAATTTTGTGAGATTCTGTAGAGAACTGACGAATTATCAGGGATTTTTCATGTATTCTGTGGGAATTTGTGGAGATTTGGTGGGATTTTTGTGGATTTTGGCCGTGTTTTGAGAAGATTTAGGGAATTTTGTGTGATTTTTCTGGGATTTTGTTGGGTATTGAGGACATTTTGTGGGATGTTTCTGGAATTTGGTGGGGCTTTTCAAGAATTTTGTGGTATTTTGAAAAGATTTAGGGAATTTTGTGGTGTTTTTTCTTGAATTTTGAGGGAAACTTTGCTGATTTTATGGAGCGTTTCTGGAATTTGGTCGAGTTTTCAGAAGATTTAGGGATTTTTGTGAGATTTTTGTGGGATGTTCTGGGAATTGGTGGAGATTTTGTGGGACATTCCTGTGAATTGGTAGGGTTTTGAAATGATTTAGGGAGTTTTGTGGGACTTCTCTGGAATTTTGTGGGTTTTTTCTGGAATTGTGTGGGATTCTGAGGAGACTTGAAGAATTTTGAGGAATTTGTTTTAGATTTTGTGGGAATTGTTGGAGATTCTGTGGGATTTTACTGGAATTTGGTGGGCCTTTTCAAGGACTTTGTGTGGTTTTGAGGAGACTTGAAGAATTTTGAGGATTTTTTCTTAGATTTTGTACAAACCTGTGGAGGTTTTGTGTGATCTTTGTGGGATTTTGTGGGATATTGAGGCGATTTAGGGATCTTGAGTGATTTTTCATGTATTTTGTGGGAATTTGTGGAGATTTGGTGGGATATTTTTCTAGAATTTGGTCGTGTTTTGAGAAGATTTAGGGAATTTTGTGGGATTTTTCCTGGAATTTTGTTGGATACTGGGGAGATTTTGTGGGATGCTTGTGGAACTTTGAGGGACTTTTCTGGAATTTGGTGAGATTCTGTAGAGAACTGACGAATTATCAGGGATTTTTCATGTATTCTGTGGGAATTTGTGGAGATTTGGTGGGATTTTTGTGGATTTTGGCCGTGTTTTGAGAAGATTTAGGGAATTTTGTGGGATTTTTCTGGGATTTTGTTGGGTATTGAGGACATTTTGTGGGATGTTTCTGGAATTTGGTAGGGCTTTTCAAGAATTTTGTGGTATTTTGAAAAGATTTAGGGAATTTTGTGGTGTTTTTTCTTGAATTTTGTGGGAAACTGTGCTGATTTTATGGGGCGTTTCTGGAATTTGGTCGAGTTTTCAGAAGATTTAGGGATTTTTGTGAGATTTTTGTGGGATGTTCTGGGAATTGGTGGAGATTTTTTGGGACATTCCTGTGAATTGGTAGGGTTTTGAAATGATTTAGGGAGTTTTGTGGGACTTCTCTGGAATTTTGTGGGTTTTTTCTGGAATTGTGTGGGATTCTGAGGAGACTTGAAGAATTTTGAGGAATTTGTTTTAGATTTTGTGGGAATTGTTGGAGATTCTGTGGGATTTTTCTGGAATTTGGTGGGCCTTTTCAAGGACTTTGTGTGGTTTTGAGGAGACTTGAAGAATTTTGAGGAAATTTTCTTAGATTTTGTGGAAACTTGTGGAGGTTTTGTGTGATCTTTGTGGGATTTTGTAGGATATTGAGGCGATTTAGGGATCTTGAGGGATTTTTCATGTATTTTGTGGGAATTTGTGGAGATTTGGTGGGATATTTTTCTAGAATTTGGTCGTGTTTTGGGAAGATTTAGGGAATTTTGTGGGATTTTTCCTGGAATTTTATTGGATACTGGGGAGATTTTGTGGAATGTTTGTGGAACTTTGAGGGACTTTTCTGGAATTTGGTGAGATTCTGTAGAGAAGTGACGAATTATCAGGGATTTTTCATGTATTCTGTGGGAATTTGTGGAGATTTGGTGGGATTTTTCTGGAATTTGGTAGAGTTTTGACAAGATTTAGGGAATTCTGCAAGATATTTCTGGAATTTGATAGGCCTTTTCAAGGACTTTGTGTGGTTTTGAGGAGACTTGAAAAATTTTCAGGAATTTTTTTTATATTTTGTGGAAACTTGTGGAGGTTTTGTGTGATTTTTGTGGGATTTTGTGGGATATTGAGGCGATTTAGGGATCTTGAGTGATTTTTCATGTATTTTGTGGGAATTTGTGGAGATTTGGTGGGATATTTTTCTAGAATTTGGTCGTGTTTTGAGAAGATTTAGGGAATTTTGTGGGATTTTTCCTGGAATTTTATTGGATACTGGGGAGATTTTGTAGAACTTTGAAGGACTTTTCTGGAATTTGGTGAGATTCTGTAGAGAACTGAAGAATTATCAGGGATTTTTCATGTATTCTGTGGGAATTTGTGGAGATTTGGTGGGATTTTTCTGGAATTTGGTAGAGTTTTGAGAAGATTTAGGGAATTTTGTGGATTTTTCCTGGAATTTTGTTGGATATTGAGGAGATTTTGTGGGGTGTTTGTGGAACTTTGAGGGACTTTTCTGGAATTTGGTGAGATTTTGTAGAGAACTGAAGAATTATCAGGGATTTTTCATGTATTCTGTGGGAATTTGTGGAGATTTGGTGTGATATTTTTCTAGAATTTGGTCATGTTTTGAGAAGATTTAGGGAATTCTGTAAGATTTTTCTGGAATTTGGTGGGCCTTCTTGAAGGACTTTGTGTGGTTTTGAGGAGACTCTAAGAATTTTGAGGAATTTTTCTTAGATTCTGTGGAAACTTGTGGAGGTTTTGTGGGATTTTTGTGGGATTTTGTGGGATATTGAGGCGATTTAGGGATCTTGAGGGATTTTTCATGTCTTTTGTGGGAATTTGTGGAGATTTGGTGGGATATTTTTCTAGAATTTGGTCATGTTTTGAGAAGATTTAGGGAATTTTGTGGGATTTTTCCTGGAATTTTGTTGGATACTGGGGAGATTTTGTGGGATGCTTCTGGAACTTTGAGGGACTCTTCTGGAATTTGGTGAGATTCTGTAGAGAACTGACGAATTATCAGGGATTTTTCATGTATTCTGTGGGAATTTGTGGAGATTTGGTGGGATTTTTCTGGAATTTGGTAGAGTTTTGAGAAGATTTAGGGAA
The DNA here is from genome assembly GCF_971803275.1 of Cyanistes caeruleus. Classification (NCBI taxonomy): domain Eukaryota; kingdom Metazoa; phylum Chordata; class Aves; order Passeriformes; family Paridae; genus Cyanistes; species Cyanistes caeruleus. Next base: position 87,266,101 of record NC_141702.1, on the reverse strand, counting down.
TTTTGTGGGATTTTTCTGGGATTTTGTTGGGTATTGAGGACATTTTGTGGGATGTTTCTGGAATTTGGTGGGTATTGAGGACATTTTGTGGGATGTTTCTGGAATTTGGTGGGGCTTTTCAAGAATTTTGTGGTATTTTGAAAAGATTTAGGGAATTTTGTGGTGTTTTTTCTTGAATTTTGAGGGAAACTGTGCTGATTTTATGGAGCGTTTCTGGAATTTGGTCGAGTTTTCAGAAGATTTAGGGATTTTTGTGAGATTTTTGTGGGATGTTCTGGGAATTGGTGGAGATTTTGTGGGACATTCCTGTGAATTGGTAGGGTTTTGAAATGATTTAGGGAGTTTTGTGGGACTTCTCTGGAATTTTGTGGGTTTTTTCTGGAATTGTGTGGGATTCTGAGGAGACTTGAAGAATTTTGAGGAATTTGTTTTAGATTTTGTGGGAATTGTTGGAGATTCTGTGGGATTTTACTGGAATTTGGTGGGCCTTTTCAAGGACTTTGTGTGGTTTTGAGGAGACTTGAAGAATTTTGAGGATTTTTTCTTAGATTTTGTACAAACCTGTGGAGGTTTTGTGTGATCTTTGTGGGATTTTGTGGGATATTGAGGCGATTTAGGGATCTTGACGGATTTTTCATGTATTTTGTGGGAATTTGTGGAGATTTGGTGGGATATTTTTCTAGAATTTGGTAGAGTTTTGAGAAGATTTAGGGGAATTTTGTGGGATTTTTCCTGGAATTTTGTTGGATACTGGGGAGATTTTGTGGGATGCTTGTGGAACTTGGAGGGACTTTTCTGGAATTTGGTGAGATTCTGTAGAGAACTGACGAATTATCAGGGATTTTTCATGTATTCTGTGGGAATTTGTGGAGATTTGGTGGGATTTTTGTGGATTTTGGCCGTGTTTTGGGAAGATTTAGGGAATTTTGTGTGATTTTTCTGGGATTTTGTTGGATACTGTGCTGATTTTATGGGGCGTTTCTGGAATTTCGTCAAGTTTTCAGAAGATTTAGGGAATTTTGTGGGATTTTTCTGGGATTTTGTTGGGTATTGAGGACATTTTGTGGGATGTTTCTGGAATTTGGTGGGGCTTTTCAAGAATTTTGTGGTATTTTGAAAAGATTTTGGGAATTTTGTGGTGTTTTTTCTTGAATTTTTTGGGAAACTGTGCTGATTTTATGGGGCGTTTCTGGAATTTGTTCGAGTTTTCAGAAGATTTAGGGATTTTTGTGAGATTTTTGTGGGATGTTCTGGGAATTGGTGGAGATTTTGTGGGACATTCCTGTGAATTGGTAGGGTTTTGAAATGATTTAGGGAGTTTTGTGGGACTTCTCTGGAATTTTGTGGGTTTTTTCTGGAATTGTGTGGGATTCTGAGGAGACTTGAAGAATTTTGAGGAATTTGTTTTAGATTTTGTGGGAATTGTTGGAGATTCTGTGGGATTTTACTGGAATTTGGTGGGCCTTTTCAAGGACTTTGTGTGGTTTTGAGGAGACTTGAAGAATTTTGAGGATTTTTTCTTAGATTTTGTACAAACCTGTGGAGGTTTTGTGTGATTTTTGTGGGATTTTGTGGGATATTGAGGCGATTTAGGGATCTTGAGGGATTTTTCATGTATTTTGTGGGAATTTGTGGAGATTTGGTGGGATATTTTTCTAGAATTTGGTCGTGTTTTGTGAAGATTTAGGGAATTTTGTGGGATTTTTCTTGAATTTTGTTGGATATTGAGTAGATTTTGTAGAACTTTGAAGGACTTTTCTGGAATTTGGTGAGATTCTGTAGAGAACTGAAGAATTATCAGGGATTTTTCATGTATTCTGTGGGAATTTGTGGAGATTTGGTGGGATTTTTCTGGAATTTGGTAGAGTTTTGAGAAGATTTAGGGAATTTTGTGGATTTTTCCTGGAATTTTGTTGGATATTGAGGAGATTTTGTGGGGTGTTTGTGGAACTTTGAGGGACTTTTCTGGAATTTGGTGAGATTTTGTAGAGAACTGAAGAATTATCAGGGATTTTTCATGTATTCTGTGGGAATTTGTGGAGATTTGGTGTGATATTTTTCTAGAATTTGGTCATGTTTTGAGAAGATTTAGGGAATTCTGTAAGATTTTTCTGGAATTTGGTGGGCCTTCTTGAAGGACTTTGTGTGGTTTTGAGGAGACTTGAAGAATTTTGAGGAATTTGTTTTAGATTTTGTGGGAATTTGTGTAGATTCTGTGAGATTTTACTGGAATTTGGTGGGCCTTTTCAAGGACTTTGTGTGGTTTTGAGGAGACTTGAAATATTTTGAGGATTTTTTCTTAGATTTTGTACAAACCTGTGGAGGTTTTGTGTGATTTTTGTGGGATTTTGTGGGATATTGAGGCGATTTAGGGATCTTGAGTGATTTTTCATGTATTTTGTGGGAATTTGTGGAGATTTGGTGGGATATTTTTCTAGAATTTGGTAGAGTTTTGAGAAGATTTAGGGGAATTTTGTGGGATTTTTCCTGGAATTTTGTTGGATACTGGGGAGATTTTGTGGGATGCTTGTGGAACTTGGAGGGACTTTTCTGGAATTTGGTGAGATTTTGTAGAGAACTGAAGAATTATCAGGGATTTTTCATGTATTCTGTGGGAATTTGTGGAGATTTGGTGTGATATTTTTCTAGAATTTGGTCATGTTTTGAGAAGATTTAGGGAATTCTGTAAGATTTTTCTGGAATTTGGTGGGCCTTCTTGAAGGACTTTGTGTGGTTTTGAGGAGACTCTAAGAATTTTGAGGAATTTTTCTTAGATTCTGTGGAAACTTGTGGAGGTTTTGTGGGATTTTTGTGGGATTTTGTGGGATATTGAGGCGATTTAGGGATCTTGAGGGATTTTTCATGTCTTTTGTGGGAATTTGTGGAGATTTGGTGGGATATTTTTCTAGAATTTGGTCATGTTTTGAGAAGATTTAGGGAATTTTGTGGGATTTTTCCTGGAATTTTGTTGGATACTGGGGAGATTTTGTGGGATGCTTCTGGAACTTTGAGGGACTCTTCTGGAATTTTGTGAGATTCTGTAGAGAACTGACGAATTATCAGGGATTTTTCATGTATTCTGTGGGAATTTGTGGAGATTCGGTGGGATATTTTTCTAGAATTTTGTCATGTTTTGAGAAGATTGATGGAATTTTGTGGGATTTTTCCTGGAATTTTGTTGGATACTGGGGAGATTTTGTGGGATTTTTGTGGAACTTGGAGGGACTCTTCTGGAATTTTGTGAGATTCTGTAGAGAACTGACGAATTATCAGGGATTTTTCATGTATTCTGTGGGAATTTGTGGAGATTTGGTGGGATTTTTGTGGATTTTGGCCGTGTTTTGAGAAGATTTAGGGAATTTTGTGGGATTTTTCTGGGATTTTGTTGGGTATTGAGGACATTTTGTGGGATGTTTCTGGAATTTGGTGGGGCTTTTCAAGAATTTTGTGGTATTTTGAAAAGATTTAGGGAATTTTGTGGTGTTTTTTCTTGAATTTAGAGGGAAACTGTGCTGATTTTATGGAGCGTTTCTGGAATTTGGTCGAGTTTTCAGAAGATTTAGGGATTTTTGTGAGATTTTTGTGGGATGTTCTGGGAATTGGTGGAGATTTTGTGGGACATTCCTGTGAATTGGTAGGGTTTTGAAATGATTTAGGGAGTTTTGTGGGACTTCTCTGGAATTTTGTGGGTTTTTTCTGGAATTGTGTGGGATTCTGAGGAGACTTGAAGAATTTTGAGGAATTTGTTTTAGATTTTGTGGGAATTGTTGGAGATTCTGTGGGATTTTACTGGAATTTGGTGGGCCTTTTCAAGGACTTTGTGTGGTTTTGAGGAGACTTGAAGAATTTTGAGGATTTTTTCTTAGATTTTGTACAAACCTGTGGAGGTTTTGTGTGATCTTTGTGGGATTTTGTGGGATATTGAGGCGATTTAGGGATCTTGAGGGATTTTTCATGTATTTTGTGGGAATTTGTGGAGATTTGGTGGGATATTTTTCTAGAATTTGGTAGAGTTTTGAGAAGATTTAGGGGAATTTTGTGGGATTTTTCCTGGAATTTTGTTGGATACTGGGGAGATTTTGTGGGATGCTTGTGGAACTTGGAGGGACTTTTCTGGAATTTGGTGAGATTCTGTAGAGAACTGACGAATTATCAGGGATTTTTCATGTATTCTGTGGGAATTTGTGGAGATTCGGTGGGATATTTTTCTAGAATTTGGTCGTTTTTTGAGAAGATTTAGGGAATTTGGTGGGATTTTTCCTGGAATTTTATTGGATACTGGGGAGATTTTGTGGGATGTTTGTGGAACTTTGAGGGACTCTTCTGGAATTTGGTGAGATTCTGTAGAGAACTGAAGAATTATCAGGGATTTTTCATGTATTCTGTGGGAATTTGTGGAGATTTGGTGGGATTTTTGTGGATTTTGGCCGTGTTTTGAGAAGATTTAGGGAATTTTGTGTGATTTTTCTGGGATTTTGTTGGATACTGTGCTGATTTTATGGGGCGTTTCTGGAATTTCGTCAAGTTTTCAGAAGATTTAGGGAATTTTGTGGGATTTTTCTGGGATTTTGTTGGGTATTGAGGACATTTTGTGGGATGTTTCTGGAATTTGGTGGGGCTTTTCAAGAATTTTGTGGTATTTTGAAAAGATTTAGGGAATTTTGTGGTGTTTTTTCTTGAATTTTTTGGGAAACTGTGCTGATTTTATGGGGCGTTTCTGGAATTTGGTCGAGTTTTCAGAAGATTTAGGGATTTTTGTGAGATTTTTGTGGGATGTTCTGGGAATTGGTGGAGATTTTGTGGGACATTCCTGTGAATTGGTAGGGTTTTGAAATGATTTAGGGAGTTTTGTGGGACTTCTCTGGAATTTTGTGGGTTTTTTTCTGGAATTGTGTGGGATTCTGAGGAGACTTGAAGAATTTTGAGGAATTTGTTTTAGATTTTGTGGGAATTTGTGTAGATTCTGTGGGATTTTTCTGGAATTTGTTGGTTTTTTTCAAGGACTTTGTGTGGTTTTGAGGAGACTTGAAGAATTTTGAGGATTTTTTCTTAGATTTTGTACAAACCTGTGGAGGTTTTGTGTGATTTTTGTGGGATTTTGTGGGATATTGAGGCGATTTAGGGATCTTGAGGGATTTTTCATGTATTTTGTGGGAATTTGTGGAGATTTGGTGGGATATTTTTCTAGAATTTGGTCGTGTTTTGTGAAGATTAAGGGAATTTTGTGGGATTTTTCTTGAATTTTGTTGGATATTGAGTAGATTTTGTAGAACTTTGAAGGACTTTTCTGGAATTTGGTGAGATTCTGTAGAGAACTGAAGAATTATCAGGGATTTTTCATGTATTCTGTGGGAATTTGTGGAGATTTGGTGGGATTTTTCTGGAATTTGATAGAGTTTTGAGAAGATTTAGGGAATTTTGTGGATTTTTCCTGGAATTTTGTTGGATATTGAGGAGATTTTGTGGGGTGTTTGTGGAACTTTGAGGGACTTTTCTGGAATTTGGTGAGATTTTGTAGAGAACTGAAGAATTATCAGGGATTTTTCATGTATTCTGTGGGAATTTGTGGAGATTTGGTGTGATATTTTTCTAGAATTTGGTCATGTTTTGAGAAGATTTAGGGAATTCTGTAAGATTTTTCTGGAATTTGGTGGGCCTTCTTGAAGGACTTTGTGTGGTTTTGAGGAGACTTGAAGAATTTTGAGGAATTTGTTTTAGATTTTGTGGGAATTTGTGTAGATTCTGTGAGATTTTACTGGAATTTGGTGGGCCTTTTCAAGGACTTTGTGTGGTTTTGAGGAGACTTGAAATATTTTGAGGATTTTTTCTTAGATTTTGTACAAACCTGTGGAGGTTTTGTGTGATTTTTGTGGGATTTTGTGGGATATTGAGGCGATTTAGGGATCTTGAGTGATTTTTCATGTATTTTGTGGGAATTTGTGGAGATTTGGTGGGATATTTTTCTAGAATTTGGTAGAGTTTTGAGAAGATTTAGGGGAATTTTGTGGGATTTTTCCTGGAATTTTGTTGGATACTGGGGAGATTTTGTGGGATGCTTGTGGAACTTGGAGGGACTTTTCTGGAATTTTGTGAGATTCTGTAGAGAACTGACGAATTATCAGGGATTTTTCATGTATTCTGTGGGAATTTGTGGAGATTCGGTGGGATATTTTTCTAGAATTTGGTCGTGTTTTGAGAAGATTTAGGGAATTTGGTGGGATTTTTCCTGGAATTTTATTGGATACTGGGGAGATTTTGTGGGATGTTTGTGGAACTTTGAGGGACTCTTCTGGAATTTGGTGAGATTCTGTAGAGAACTGAAGAATTATCAGGGATTTTTCATGTATTCTGTGGGAATTTGTGGAGATTTGGTGGGATTTTTGTGGATTTTGGCCGTGTTTTGGGAAGATTTAGGGAATTTTGTGTGATTTTTCTGGGATTTTGTTGGATACTGTGCTGATTTTATGGGGCGTTTCTGGAATTTCGTCAAGTTTTCAGAAGATTTAGGGAATTTTGTGTGATTTTTCTGGGATTTTGTTGGGTATTGAGGACATTTTGTGGGATGTTTCTGGAATTTGGTGGGGCTTTTCAAGAATTTTGTGGTATTTTGAAAAGATTTAGGGAATTTTGTGGTGTTTTTTCTTGAATTTAGAGGGAAACTGTGCTGATTTTATGGAGCGTTTCTGGAATTTGGTCGAGTTTTCAGAAGATTTAGGGATTTTTGTGAGATTTTTGTGGGATGTTCTGGGAATTGGTGGAGATTTTGTGGGACATTCCTGTGAATTGGTAGGGTTTTGAAATGATTTAGGGAGTTTTGTGGGACTTCTTTGGAATTTTGTGGGTTTTTTTCTGGAATTGTGTGGGATTCTGAGGAGACTTGAAGAATTTTGAGGAATTTGTTTTAGATTTTGTGGGAATTTGTGTAGATTCTGTGGGATTTTTCTGGAATTTGGTGGTTTTTTTCAAGGACTTTGTGTGGTTTTGAGGAGACTTGAAGAATTTTGAGGATTTTTTCTTAGATTTTGTACAAACCTGTGGAGGTTTTGTGTGATTTTTGTGGGATTTTGTGGGATATTGAGGCGATTTAGGGATCTTGAGGGATTTTTCATGTATTTTGTGGGAATTTGTGGAGATTTGGTGGGATATTTTTCTAGAATTTGGTCGTGTTTTGTGAAGATTTAGGGAATTTTGTGGGATTTTTCTTGAATTTTGTTGGATATTGAGTAGATTTTGTGGAACTTTGAAGGACTTTTCTGGAATTTGGTGAGATTCTGTAGAGAACTGAAGAATTATCAGGGATTTTTCATGTATTCTGTGGGAATTTGTGGAGATTTGGTGGGATTTTTCTGGAATTTGGTAGAGTTTTGAGAAGATTTAGGGAATTTTGTGGATTTTTCCTGGAATTTTGTTGGATATTGAGGAGATTTTGTGGGGTGTTTGTGGAACTTTGAGGGACTTTTCTGGAATTTGGTGAGATTTTGTAGAGAACTGAAGAATTATCAGGGATTTTCATGTATTCTGTGGGAATTTGTGGAGATTTGGTGTGATATTTTTCTAGAATTTGGTCATGTTTTGAGAAGATTTAGGGAATTCTGTAAGATTTTTCTGGAATTTGGTGGGCCTTCTTGAAGGACTTTGTGTGGTTTTGAGGAGACTTGAAGAATTTTGAGGAATTTGTTTTAGATTTTGTGGGAATTTGTGTAGATTCTGTGGGATTTTACTGGAATTTGGTGGGCCTTTTCAAGGACTTTGTGTGGTTTTGAGGAGACTTGAAGAATTTTGAGGATTTATTTTTATATTTTGTGGAAACTTGTGGAGGTTTTGTGTGATTTTTGTGGGATTTTGTGGGATATTGAGGCGATTTAGGGATCTTGAGTGATTTTTCATGTATTTTGTGGGATTTTGTGGAGATTTGGTGGGATATTTTTCTAGAATTTGGTCGTGTTTTGAGAAGATTTAGGGAATTTGGTGGGATTTTTCCTGGAATTTTATTGGATACTGGGGAGATTTTGTGGGATGTTTGTGGAACTTTGAGGGACTCTTCTGGAATTTGGTGAGATTCTGTAGAGAACTGAAGAATTATCAGGGATTTTTCATGTATTCTGTGGGAATTTGTGGAGATTTGGTGGGATTTTTGTGGATTTTGGCCGTGTTTTGGGAAGATTTAGGGAATTTTGTGTGATTTTTCTGGGATTTTGTTGGATACTGTGCTGATTTTATGGGGCGTTTCTGGAATTTCGTCAAGTTTTCAGAAGATTTAGGGAATTTTGTGGGATTTTTCTGGGATTTTGTTGGGTATTGAGGACATTTTGTGGGATGTTTCTGGAATTTGGTGGGGCTTTTCAAGAATTTTGTGGTATTTTGAAAAGATTTAGGGAATTTTGTGGTGTTTTTTCTTGAATTTTGAGGGAAACTGTGCTGATTTTATGGAGCGTTTCTGGAATTTGGTCGAGTTTTCAGAAGATTTAGGGATTTTTGTGAGATTTTTGTGGGATGTTCTGGGAATTGGTGGAGATTTTGTGGGACATTCCTGTGAATTGGTAGGGTTTTGAAATGATTTAGGGAGTTTTGTGGGACTTCTCTGGAATTTTGTGGGTTTTTTTCTGGAATTGTGTGGGATTCTGAGGAGACTTGAAGAATTTTGAGGAATTTGTTTTAGATTTTGTGGGAATTTGTGTAGATTCTGTGGGATTTTACTGGAATTTGGTGGGCCTTTTCAAGGACTTTGTGTGGTTTTGAGGAGACTTGAAGAATTTTGAGGATTTATTTTTATATTTTGTGGAAACTTGTGGAGGTTTTGTGTGATTTTTGTGGGATTTTGTGGGATATTGAGGCGATTTAGGGATCTTGAGTGATTTTTCATGTATTTTGTGGGAATTTGTGGAGATTTGGTGGGATATTTTTCTAGAATTTGATCATGTTTTGAGAAGATTTAGGGAATTTTGTGGGATTTTTCCTGGAATTTTGTTGGATACTGGGGAGATTTTGTGGGATGCTTGTGGAACTTTGAGGGACTCTTCTGGAATTTTGTGAGATTCTGTAGAGAACTGACGAATTATCAGGGATTTTTCATGTATTCTGTGGGAATTTGTGGAGATTTGGTGGGATTTTTCTGGAATTTGGTAGAGTTTTGAGAAGATTTAGGGAATTTTGTGGGATTTTTCCTGGAATTTTGTTGGATACTGGGGAGATTTTGTGGGATGTTTGTGGAACTTTGAGGGACTCTTCTGGAATTTGGTGAGATTCTGTAGAGAACTGACAAATTATCAGGGATTTTTCATGTATTCTGTGGGAATTTGTGGAGATTTGGTGGGATTTTTGTGGATTTTGGCCGTGTTTTGAGAAGATTTAGGGAATTTTGTGTGATTTTTCTGGGATTTTGTTGGATACTGTGCTGATTTTATGGGGCGTTTCTGGAATTTCGTCAAGTTTTCAGAAGATTTAGGGATTTTTGTGAGATTTTTGTGGGATGTTCTGGGAATTGGTGGAGATTTTGTGGGACATTCCTGTGAATTGGTAGGGTTTTGAAATGATTTAGGGAGTTTTGTGGGATTCTCTGGAATTTTGTGGGTTTTTTCTGGAATTGTGTGGGATTCTGAGGAGACTTGAAGAATTTTGAGGAATTTGTTTTAGATTTTGTGGGAATTTGTGTAGATTCTGTGGGATTTTTCTGGAATTTGGTGGGCCTTTTCAAGGACTTTGTGTGGTTTTGAGGAGACTTGAAGAATTTTGAGGATTTTTTCTTAGATTTTGTACAAACCTGTGGAGGTTTTGTGTGATTTTTGTGGGATTTTGTGGGATATTGAGGCGATTTAGGGATCTTGAGGGATTTTTCATGTATTTTGTGGGAATTTGTGGAGATTTGGTGGGATATTTTTCTAGAATTTGGTCGTGTTTTGAGAAGATTTAGGGAATTTTGTGGGATTTTTCCTGGAATTTTGTTGGGTACTGGGGAGATTTTGTGGGATGTTTGTGGAACTTTGAGGGACTTTTCTGGAATTTGGTGAGATTCTGTAGAGAACTGACGAATTATCAGGGATTTTTCATGTATTCTGTGGGAATTTGTGGAGATTCGGTGGGATATTTTTCTAGAATTTGGTCATGTTTTGAGAAGATTTAGGGAATTTTGTGGGATTTTTCCTGGAATTTTGTTGGATACTGGGGAGATTTTGTGGGATGTTTGTGGAACTTTGAGGGACTTTTCTGGAATTTGGTGAGATTCTGTAGAGAACAGACAAATTATCAGATATTTTTCATGTATTTTGTGGGAATTTGTGGAGATTTGGTGTGATTTTTGTGGATTTTGCCGTATTTTAAGAAGATTTAGGGAATTTTGTGTGATTTTTCCTGGAATTTTGTTGGATACTGGGGAGATTTTGTGGGATGCTTGTGGAACTTTGAGGGACTTTCCTGGAATTTGGTGAGATTCTGTAGAGAACTGACGAATTATCAGGGATTTTTCATGTATTCTGTGGAAACTTGTGGAGGTTTGGTGGGATTTTTCTGGAATTTGGTAGAGTTTTGAGAAGATTTAGGGAATTCTGCAAGTTATTTCTGGAATTTGGTAGGCTTTTTTGAAGGACTTTTTGTGGTTTTGAGAAGACTTGAAGAATTTTGAGGATTTTTTCTTAGGTTCCGTGGAAACTTGTGGAGGTTTTCTGGGATTTTTGTGGAATTTTGTGGGATATTGAGGCGATTTAGGGATCTTGAAGGATTTTTCATGTATTTTGAGGGAATTTGTGGAGATTTGGTGGGATATTTTTCTAGAATTTGGTCGTGTTTTGGGAAGATTTAGGGAATTTTGTGGGATTTTTCCTGGAATTTTGTTGGATACTGGGGAGATTTTCTGGAATGTTTGCGGAACTTTGAGGGACTTTTCTGGAATTTTGTGAGATTCTGTAGAGAACTGACGAATTATCAGGGATTTTTCATGTATTCTGTGGGAATTTGTGGAGATTCGGTGGGATATTTTTCTAGAATTTGGTCGTGTTTTGAGAAGATTTAGGGAATTTGGTGGGATTTTTCCTGGAATTTTGTTGGATACTGGGGAGATTTTGTGGGATGCTTGTGGAACTTGGAGGGACTTTTCTGGAATTTGGTGAGATTCTGTAGAGAACTGACGAATTATCAGGGATTTTTCATGTATTCTGTGGGAATTTGTGGAGATTCGGTGGGATATTTTTCTAGAATTTGGTCGTGTTTTGAGAAGATTTAGGGAATTTGGTGGGATTTTTCCTGGAATTTTATTGGATACTGGGGAGATTTTGTGGGATGTTTGTGGAACTTTGAGGGACTCTTCTGGAATTTGGTGAGATTCTGTAGAGAACTGACGAATTATCAGGGATTTTTCATGTATTCTGTGGGAATTTGTGGAGATTTGGTGGGATTTTTGTGGATTTTGGCCGTGTTTTGGGAAGATTTAGGGAATTTTGTGGGATTTTTCTGGGATTTTGTTGGGTATTGAGGACATTTTGTGGGATGTTTCTGGAATTTGGTGGGGCTTTTCAAGAATTTTGTGGTATTTTGAAAAGATTTTGGGAATTTTGTGGTGTTTTTTCTTGAATTTTTTGGGAAACTGTGCTGATTTTATGGGGCGTTTCTGGAATTTGGTCGAGTTTTCAGAAGATTTAGGGATTTTTGTGAGATTTTTGTGGGATGTTCTGGGAATTGGTGGAGATTTTGTGGGACATTCCTGTGAATTGGTAGGGTTTTGAAATGATTTAGGGAGTTTTGTGGGACTTCTCTGGAATTTTGTGGGTTTTTTTCTGGAATTGTGTGGGATTCTGAGGAGACTTGAAGAATTTTGAGGAATTTGTTTTAGATTTTGTGGGAATTTGTGTAGATTCTGTGGGATTTTTCTGGAATTTGGTGGTTTTTTTCAAGGACTTTGTGTGGTTTTGAGGAGACTTGAAGAATTTTGAGGATTTTTTCTTAGATTTTGTACAAACCTGTGGAGGTTTTGTGTGATTTTTGTGGGATTTTGTGGGATATTGAGGCGATTTAGGGATCTTGAGGGATTTTTCATGTATTTTGTGGGAATTTGTGGAGATTTGGTGGGATATTTTTCTAGAATTTGGTCGTGTTTTGTGAAGATTTAGGGAATTTTGTGGGATTTATCTTGAATTTTGTTGGATATTGAGTAGATTTTGTAGAACTTTGAAGGACTTTTCTGGAATTTGGTGAGATTCTGTAGAGAACTGAAGAATTATCAGGGATTTTTCATGTATTCTGTGGGAATTTGTGGAGATTTGGTGGGATTTTTCTGGAATTTGATAGAGTTTTGAGAAGATTTAGGGAATTTTGTGGATTTTTCCTGGAATTTTGTTGGATATTGAGGAGATTTTGTGGGGTGTTTGTGGAACTTTGAGGGACTTTTCTGGAATTTGGTGAGATTTTGTAGAGAACTGAAGAATTATCAGGGATTTTTCATGTATTCTGTGGGAATTTGTGGAGATTTGGTGTGATATTTTTCTAGAATTTGGTCATGTTTTGAGAAGATTTAGGGAATTCTGTAAGATTTTTCTGGAATTTGGTGGGCCTTCTTGAAGGACTTTGTGTGGTTTTGAGGAGACTTGAAGAATTTTGAGGAATTTGTTTTAGATTTTGTGGGAATTTGTGTAGATTCCGTGAGATTTTACTGGAATTTGGTGGGCCTTTTCAAGGACTTTGTGTGGTTTTGAGGAGACTTGAAATATTTTGAGGATTTTTTCTTAGATTTTGTACAAACCTGTGGAGGTTTTGTGTGATTTTTGTGGGATTTTGTGGGATATTGAGGCGATTTAGGGATCTTGAGGGATTTTTCATGTATTTTGTGGGAATTTGTGGAGATTTGGTGGGATATTTTTCTAGAATTTGGTAGAGTTTTGAGAAGATTTAGGGGAATTTTGTGGGATTTTTCCTGGAATTTTGTTGGATACTGGGGAGATTTTGTGGGATGCTTGTGGAACTTGGAGGGACTTTTCTGGAATTTTGTGAGATTCTGTAGAGAACTGACGAATTATCAGGGATTTTTCATGTATTCTGTGGGAATTTGTGGAGATTCGGTGGGATATTTTTCTAGAATTTGGTCGTGTTTTGAGAAGATTTAGGGAATTTGGTGGGATTTTTCCTGGAATTTTATTGGATACTGGGGAGATTTTGTGGGATGTTTGTGGAACTTTGAGGGACTCTTCTGGAATTTGGTGAGATTCTGTAGAGAACTGAAGAATTATCAGGGATTTTTCATGTATTCTGTGGGAATTTGTGGAGATTTGGTGGGATTTTTGTGGATTTTGGCCGTGTTTTGGGAAGATTTAGGGAATTTTGTGTGATTTTTCTGGGATTTTGTTGGATACTGTGCTGATTTTATGGGGCGTTTCTGGAATTTCGTCAAGTTTTCAGAAGATTTAGGGAATTTTGTGGGATTTTTCTGGGATTTTGTTGGGTATTGAGGACATTTTGTGGGATGTTTCTGGAATTTGGTGGGGCTTTTCAAGAATTTTGTGGTATTTTGAAAAGATTTTGGGAATTTTGTGGTGTTTTTTCTTGAATTTTTTGGGAAACTGTGCTGATTTTATGGGGCGTTTCTGGAATTTGGTCGAGTTTTCAGAAGATTTAGGGATTTTTGTGAGATTTTTGTGGGATGTTCTGGGAATTGGTGGAGATTTTGTGGGACATTCCTGTGAATTGGTAGGGTTTTGAAATGATTTAGGGAGTTTTGTGGGACTTCTCTGGAATTTTGTGGGTTTTTTTCTGGAATTGTGTGGGATTCTGAGGAGACTTGAAGAATTTTGAGGAATTTGTTTTAGATTTTGTGGGAATTTGTGTAGATTCTGTGGGATTTTTCTGGAATTTGGTGGTTTTTTTCAAGGACTTTGTGTGGTTTTGAGGAGACTTGAAGAATTTTGAGGATTTTTTCTTAGATTTTGTGGAAACTTGTGGAGGTTTTGTGTGATTTTTGTGGGATTTTGTGGGATATTGAGGCGATTTAGGGATCTTGAGGGATTTTTCATGTATTTTGTGGGAATTTGTGGAGATTTGGTGGGATATTTTTCTAGAATTTGGTCGTGTTTTGTGAAGATTTAGGGAATTTTGTGGGATTTTTCCTGGAATTTTGTTGGGTACTGGGGAGATTTTGTGGGATGTTTGTGGAACTTTGAGGGACTTTTCTGGAATTTGGTGAGATTTTGTAGAGAACTGAAGAATTATCAGGGATTTTTCATGTATTCTGTGGGAATTTGTGGAGATTTGGTGTGATATTTTTCTAGAATTTGGTCATGTTTTGAGAAGATTTAGGGAATTCTGTAAGATTTTTCTGGAATTTGGTGGGCCTTCTTGAAGGACTTTGTGTGGTTTTGAGGAGACTTGAAGAATTTTGAGGAATTTGTTTTAGATTTTGTGGGAATTTGTGTAGATTCTGTGAGATTTTACTGGAATTTGGTGGGCCTTTTCAAGGACTTTGTGTGGTTTTGAGGAGACTTGAAATATTTTGAGGATTTTTTCTTAGATTTTGTACAAACCTGTGGAGGTTTTGTGTGATTTTTGTGGGATTTTGTGGGATATTGAGGCGATTTAGGGATCTTGAGGGATTTTTCATGTATTTTGTGGGAATTTGTGGAGATTTGGTGGGATATTTTTCTAGAATTTGGTAGAGTTTTGAGAAGATTTAGGGGAATTTTGTGGGATTTTTCCTGGAATTTTGTTGGATACTGGGGAGATTTTGTGGGATGCTTGTGGAACTTGGAGGGACTTTTCTGGAATTTTGTGAGATTCTGTAGAGAACTGACGAATTATCAGGGATTTTTCATGTATTCTGTGGGAATTTGTGGAGATTCGGTGGGATATTTTTCTAGAATTTGGTCGTGTTTTGAGAAGATTTAGGGAATTTGGTGGGATTTTTCCTGGAATTTTATTGGATACTGGGGAGATTTTGTGGGATGTTTGTGGAACTTTGAGGGACTCTTCTGGAATTTGGTGAGATTCTGTAGAGAACTGAAGAATTATCAGGGATTTTTCATGTATTCTGTGGGAATTTGTGGAGATTTGGTGGGATTTTTGTGGATTTTGGCCGTGTTTTGGGAAGATTTAGGGAATTTTGTGTGATTTTTCTGGGATTTTGTTGGATACTGGGCTGATTTTATGGGGCGTTTCTGGAATTTCGTCAAGTTTTCAGAAGATTTAGGGAATTTTGTGGGATTTTTCTGGGATTTTGTTGGGTATTGAGGACATTTTGTGGGATGTTTCTGGAATTTGGTGGGGCTTTTCAAGAATTTTGTGGTATTTTGAAAAGATTTTGGGAATTTTGTGGTGTTTTTTCTTGAATTTTTTGGGAAACTGTGCTGATTTTATGGGGCGTTTCTGGAATTTGGTCGAGTTTTCAGAAGATTTAGGGATTTTTGTGAGATTTTTGTGGGATGTTCTGGGAATTGGTGGAGATTTTGTGGGACATTCCTGTGAATTGGTAGGGTTTTGAAATGATTTAGGGAGTTTTGTGGGACTTCTCTGGAATTTTGTGGGTTTTTTTCTGGAATTGTGTGGGATTCTGAGGAGACTTGAAGAATTTTGAGGAATTTGTTTTAGATTTTGTGGGAATTTGTGTAGATTCTGTGGGATTTTTCTGGAATTTGGTGGTTTTTTTCAAGGACTTTGTGTGGTTTTGAGGAGACTTGAAGAATTTTGAGGATTTTTTCTTAGATTTTGTACAAACCTGTGGAGGTTTTGTGTGATTTTTGTGGGATTTTGTGGGATATTGAGGCGATTTAGGGATCTTGAGGGATTTTTCATGTATTTTGTGGGAATTTGTGGAGATTTGGTGGGATATTTTTCTAGAATTTGGTCATGTTTTGTGAAGATTTAGGGAATTTTGTGGGATTTTTCTTGAATTTTGTTGGATATTGAGTAGATTTTGTAGAACTTTGAAGGACTTTTCTGGAATTTTGTGAGATTCTGTAGAGAACTGACGAATTATCAGGGATTTTTCATGTATTCTGTGGGAATTTGTGGAGATTTGGTGGGATTTTTCTGGAATTTGATAGAGTTTTGAGAAGATTTAGGTCATTTTGTGGATTTTTCCTGGAATTTTGTTGGATACTGGGGAGATTTTGTGGGATGTTTGTGGAACTTTGAGGGACTTTTCTGGAATTTGGTGAGATTTTGTAGAGAACTGAAGAATTATCAGGGATTTTTCATGTATTCTGTGGGAATTTGTGGAGATTTGGTGTGATATTTTTCTAGAATTTGGTCATGTTTTGAGAAGATTTAGGGAATTCTGTAAGATTTTTCTGGAATTTGGTGGGCCTTCTTGAAGGACTTTGTGTGGTTTTGAGGAGACTTGAAAAATTTTGAGGAATTTGTTTTAGATTTTGTGGGAATTTGTGGAGATTCTGTGGGATTTTACTGGAATTTGGTGGGCCTTTTCAAGGACTTTGTGTGGTTTTGAGGAGACTTGAAGAATTTTTGAGGATTTTTTTTTATATTTTGTGGAAACTTGTGGAGGTTTTGTGTGATTTTTGTGGGATTTTGTGGGATATTGAGGCGATTTAGGGATCTTGAGGGATTTTTCATGTATTTTGTGGGAATTTGTGGAGATTTGGTGGGATATTTTTCTAGAATTTGATCATGTTTTGAGAAGATTTAGGGAATTTTGTGGGATTTTTCCTGGAATTTTGTTGGATACTGGGGAGATTTTGTGGGATGCTTGTGGAACTTGGAGGGACTTTTCTGGAATTTTGTGAGATTTTGTAGAGAACTGAAGAATTATCAGGGATTTTTCATGTATTCTGTGGGAATTTGTGGAGATTTGGTGGGATTTTTGTGGATTTTGGCCGTGTTTTGAGAAGATTTAGGGAATTTTGTGTGATTTTTCTGGGATTTTGTTGGATACTGTGCTGATTTTATGGGGCGTTTCTGGAATTTGGTCAAGTTTTCAGAAGATTTAGGGAATTTTGTGGGATTTTTCTGGGATTTTGTTGGGTATTGAGGACATTTTGTGGGATGTTTCTGGAATTTGGTGGGGCTTTTCAAGAGTTTTGTGGTATTTTGAAAAGATTTTGGGAATTTTGTGGTGTTTTTTCTTGAATTTTTTGGGAAACTGTGCTGATTTTATGGGGCGTTTCTGGAATTTGGTCGAGTTTTCAGAAGATTTAGGGATTTTTGTGAGATTTTTGTGGGATGTTCTGGGAATTGGTGGAGATTTTGTGGGACATTCCTGTGAATTGTTAGGGTTTTGAAATGATTTAGGGAGTTTTGTGGGACTTCTCTGGAATTTTGTGGGTTTTTTCTGGAATTGTGTGGGATTCTGAGGAGACTTGAAGAATTTTGAGGAATTTGTTTTAGATTTTGTGGGAATTTGTGTAGATTCTGTGGGATTTTTCTGGAATTTGGTGGTTTTTTTCAAGGACTTTGTGTGGTTTTGAGGAGACTTGAAGAATTTTGAGGATTTTTTTTTATATTTTGTGGAAACTTGTGGAGGTTTTGTGTGATTTTTGTGGGATTTTGTGGGATATTGAGGCGATTTAGGGATCTTGAGGGATTTTTCATGTATTTTGTGGGAATTTGTGGAGATTTGGTGGGATATTTTTCTAGAATTTGGTCGTGTTTTGAGAAGATTTAGGGAATTTTGTGGGATTTTTCCTGGAATTTTATTGGATACTGGGGAGATTTTGTGGGATGTTTGTGGAACTTTGAGGGACTTCTCTGGAATTTGGTGAGATTCTGTAGAGAACTGACGAATTATCAGGGATTTTTCATGTATTCTGTGGGAATTTGTGGAGATTTGGTGGGATTTTTCTGGAATTTGGTAGAGTTTTGAGAAGATTTAGGGAATTCTGCAAGATATTTCTGGAATTTGGTAGGCCTTTCTGAAGGACTTTTTGTGGTTTTGAGGAGACTTGAAGAATTTTGAGGAAATTTTCTTAGATTCTGTGGAAACTTGTGGAGGTTTTGTGGGATTTTTGTGGAATTTTGTGGGATATTGAGGCGATTTAGGGATCTTGAGGGATTTTTCATGTATTTTGTGGGAATTTGTGGAGATTTGGTGGGATATTTTTCTAGAATTTGGTCATGTTTTGAGAAGATTTAGGGAATTTTGTGGGATTTTTCCTGGAATTTTGTTGGATACTGGGGAGATTTTGTGGGATGTTTCTGGAACTTAGACTGACTTCTCTGGAATTTGGTGAGATTCTGTAGAGAACTGACGAATTATCAGGGATTTTTCATGTATTCTGTGGGAATTTGTGGAGATTCGGTGGGATATTTTTCTAGAATTTTGTCATGTTTTGAGAAGATTTAGGGAATTTTGTGGGATTTTTCCTGGAATTTTGTTGGATACTGGGGAGATTTTGTGGGATGCTTGTGGAACTTTGAGGGACTCTTCTGGAATTTTGTGAGATTCTGTAGAGAACTGACGAATTATCAGGGATTTTTCATGTATTCTGTGGGAATTTGTGGAGATTTGGTGGGATTTTTGTGGATTTTGGCCGTGTTTTGAGAAAATTTAGGGAATTTTGTGTGATTTTTCTGGGATTTTGTTGGGTATTGAGGACATTTTGTGGGATGTTTCTGGAATTTGGTGGGGCTTTTCAAGAATTTTGTGGTATTTTGAAAAGATTTAGGGAATTTTGTGGTGTTTTTTCTTGAATTTTGAGGGAAACTGTGCTGATTTTATGGAGCGTTTCTGGAATTTGGTCGAGTTTTCAGAAGATTTAGGGATTTTTGTGAGATTTTTGTGGGATGTTCTGGGAATTGGTGGAGATTTTTTGGGACATTCCTGTGAATTGGTAGGGTTTTGAAATGATTTAGGGAGTTTTGTGGGACTTCTCTGGAATTTTGTGGGTTTTTTCTGGAATTGTGTGGGATTCTGAGGAGACTTGAAGAATTTTGAGGAATTTGTTTTAGATTTTGTGGGAATTTGTGTAGATTCTGTGGGATTTTTCTGGAATTTGGTGGTTTTTTTCAAGGACTTTGTGTGGTTTTGAGGAGACTTGAAGAATTTTGAGGATTTTTTTTTATATTTTGTGGAAACGTGTGGAGGTTTGGTGGGATTTTTGTGGGATTTTGTGGGATATTGAGGCGATTTAGGGATCTTGAGGGATTTTTCATGTATTTTGTGGGAATTTGTGGAGATTTGGTGGGATATTTTTCTAGAATTTGGTCGTGTTTTGAGAAGATTTAGGGAATTTTGTGGGATTTTTCCTGGAATTTTGTTGGATACTGGGGAGATTTTGTGGGATGCTTGTGGAACTTGGAGGGACTTTTCTGGAATTTTGTGAGATTCTGTAGAGAACTGACGAATTATCAGGGATTTTTCATGTATTCTGTGGGAATTTGTGGAGATTCGGTGGGATATTTTTCTAGAATTTGGTCATGTTTTGAGAAGATTTAGGGAATTTTGTGGGATTTTTCCTGGAATTTTGTTGGATACTGGGGAGATTTTGTGGGATGTTTGTGGAACTTTGAGGGACTTTTCTGGAATTTGGTGAGATTCTGTAGAGAACTGAAGAATTATCAGGGATTTTTCATGTATTCTGTGGGAATTTGTGGAGATTTGGTGGGATTTTTGTGGATTTTGCCGTATTTTAAGAAGATTTAGGGAATTTTGTGGGATTTTTCCTGGAATTTTGTTGGATACTTGGGAGATTTTGTGGGATGTTTGTGGAACTTTGAGGGACTTTTCTGGAATTTGGTGAGATTCTGTAGAGAACTGAAGAATTATCAGGGATTTTTCATGTATTCTGTGGGTATTTGTGGAGATTTGGTGTGATATTTTTCTAGAATTTGGTCATGTTTTGAGAAGATTTAGGGAATTCTGTAAGATTTTTCTGGAATTTGGTCGGCCTTTTCAAGGACTTTGTGTGGTTTTGAGGAGACTTGAAGAATTTTGAGGATTTTTTTTTATATTTTGTGGAAACGTGTGGAGGTTTTGTGTGATTTTTGTGGGATTTTGTGGGATATGGAGGCGATTTAGGGATCTTGAGGGATTTTTCATGTATTTTGTGGGAATTTGTGGAGATTTGGTGGGATATTGCAGGAATGTGGTTGGGTTTTGAGAAGATGTAGGGAAGTTTGTGGCATTTTTCTGGAATTTTGAGGGGCTTTCAAGAACTTTGTGAGAGTTTTCTTGAATTTAGTGGAAATTTGTTGAGATTTTGTGAGATGGTTCTGGAATTTGGTGGGATTTTTGTGGGATTTTGAGGATTTGTCTTGAATTTTGTGGGATTTGGAGGAGACTTGAAGAATTTGGAGGGAATTTTCTTGAATTTTTTGGATATTGGTGGAGATTTTGTGAGATGCTGCAGGAATGTGGTTGGGTTTTGAGAAGATTTAGGGATTTTTGTGGGATATTCGTGGAATTTTCAGCAGCTTTCAAGTATTTTGTGAGAGTCTTCTTGAATTTTGTGGAAATTTCCGGAGATTTTGTGAGATGTTGCAGGAATTTGGTGGGATTTTTGTGGAATTTTGAGGAATTCTCTTGAATTTTGTGGGATTTGGAGGAGACTTGAAGAAGTTGGAGGGATTTTTCCTAAATGTTGTGGAAATGTGTGGAGATTTTGTGAGATGTTTCAGGAATTTGTTTGGATTTTGAGAAGATGTAGGGAATTTTGTTGGATTTTTGTGGAATTTTGAGGATTTCTCTTGAATTTTGTGGGATTTGGAGGAGACTTGAAGAATTTTGCGGGAATTTTCTTAGATTTTGTGGAAACGTGTGGAGATTTTGTGAGATGTCTATAGAATTTTGTAATGTTTTGAGAAGATGTAGGGAATTTTGTGGCATTTTTCTGGAATTTTGAGGGGCTTTCAAGAACTTTGTGAGAGTTTTTTTGAATTTTTTGGAAATTTGTTGAGATTTTGTGAGATGGTTCTGGAGTTTGGTGGGATATTGAGGAAATTCAGTGAATTTGGAGGGATTTTTCTTGAATTTTGAGGAAATTGTTGGAGATTTTGTGGGATGTTGCAGGAATGTGGTTGGGTTCTGAGAAGATTTAGGGAATTGTGTGGGGCTTGTACAGAATTTGGTGGGATTTCTCTTGAATTTTGTGGGATTTCTATTGAATTTTATGGGATGTTTGTGGGATGTTTGTGAGATGTTTGTAGGATGTTTGTGGTATTTGGAGGAGACTTGAAGAATTTTGCGGGATTTTTCTTGAATTGTTTGGAAATTGGTGGAGATTTTGTGAGATGTTGCAGGAATTTGTTTGGGTTCTGAGAAGATGGAAGGAATTTTGTGGGATTTTTGTGGAATTTTGAGGATTTCTCTTGAATTTTGTGGGATTTGGAGGAGACTTGAAGAATTTTTCGGGAATTTTCTTAGATTTAGTGGAAATTTGTTGAGATTTTGTGAGATGGTTCTTGAATTTGGTGGGATATTGAGGAAATTCAGTGAATTTTGAGGGATTTTTCTTGAATTTTGTGGAAATTGTTGGAGATTTTGTGGGATGTTGCAGGAATTGGGTAGGGTTTTGAGAAGGTTTAGGGAATTTTTTGGCATTTTTCTGCAATTTTGTGAGGCTTTTCCAGAATGTTTGGTGATATTGAGGTGATTTGGTGGGATGTTTCTGGAATTTTGTGGGATTTTTCTGGGATTTGTACGAGACTTGAAGAATTTTGCGGGATTTTTCTTGAATTGTTTGGAAATTGGTGGAGATTTTGTGAGATGTTGCAGGAGTTTGTTTGGGTTTTGAGAAGATGTAGGGAAGTTTGTGGCATTTTTCTGGAATTTTGAGGGGCTTTCAAGAACTTTGTGAGAGTTTTCTTGAATTTAGTGGAAATTTGTTGAGATTTTGTGAGATGGTTCTGGAATTTGGTGGGATTTTTGTGGGATTTTGAGGATTTGTCTTGAATTTTGTGGGATTTGGAGGAGACTTGAAGAATTTGGAGGGAATTTTCTTGAATTTTTTGGATATTGGTGGAGATTTTGTGAGATGCTGCAGGAATGTGGTTGGGTTTTGAGAAGATTTAGGGATTTTTGTGGGATATTCGTGGAATTTTCAGCAGCTTTCAAGTATTTTGTGAGAGTCTTCTTGAATTTTGTGGAAATTTCCAGAGATTTTGTGAGATGGTTCTGGAATTTGGTGGGATTTTTGTGGAATTTTGAGGAATTCTCTTGAATTTTGTGGGATTTGGAGGAGACTTGAAGAAGTTGGAGGGATTTTTCCTAAATGTTGTGGAAATGTGTGGAGATTTTGTGAGATGTTTCAGGAATTTGTTTGGATTTTGAGAAGATGTAGGGAATTTTGTTGGATTTTTGTGGAATTTTGAGGATTTCTCTTGAATTTTGTGGGATTTGGAGGAGACTTGAAGAATTTTGCGGGAATTTTCTTAGATTTTGTGGAAATGTGTGGAGATTTTGTGAGATGTCTGTAGAATTTTGTAATGTTTTGAGAAGATGTAGGGAATTTTGTGGCATTTTTCTGGAATTTTGAGGGGCTTTCAAGAACTTTGTGAGAGTTTTTTTGAATTTTTTGGAAATTTGTTGAGATTTTGTGAGATGGTTCTGGAGTTTGGTGGGATATTGAGGAAATTCAGTGAATTTGGAGGGAATTTTCTTGAATTTTGTGGAAATTGTTGGAGATTTTGTGGGATGTTGCAGGAATGTGGTTGGGTTCTGAGAAGATTTAGGGAATTGTGTGGGGCTTGTACAGAATTTGGTGGGATTTCTCTTGAATTTTGTGGGATTTCTATTGAATTTTATGGGATGTTTGTGGGATGTTTGTGAGATGTTTGTAGGATGTTTGTGGTATTTGGAGGAGACTTGAAGAATTTTGCGGGATTTTTCTTGAATTGTTTGGAAATTGGTGGAGATTTTGTGAGATGTTGCAGGAGTTTGTTTGGGTTCTGAGAAGATGGAAGGAATTTTGTGGGATTTTTGTGGAATTTTGAGGATTTCTCTTGAATTTTGTGGGATTTGGAGGAGACTTGAAGAATTTTGCGGGAATTTTCTTAGATTTTGTGGAAATTTGTTGAGATTTTGTGAGATGGTTCTGGAATTTGGTGGGATATTGAGGAAATTCAGTGAATTTTGAGGGATTTTTCTTGAATTTTGTAGAAATTGTTGGAGATTTTGTGGGATGTTGCAGGAATTTGGTAGGGTTTTGAGAAGGTTTAGGGAATTTTGTGGCATTTTTCTGCAATTTTGTGAGGCTTTTCCAGAATGTTTGGTGATATTGAGGTGATTTGGTGGGATGTTTCTGGAATTTTGTGGGATTTTTCTGGGATTTGTACGAGACTTGAAGAATTTTGCGGGATTTTTCTTGAATTGTTTGGAAATTGGTGGAGATTTTGTGAGATGTTGCAGGAGTTTGTTTGGGTTTTGAGAAGATGTAGGGAATTTTGTGGCATTTTTCTGGAATTTTGAGGGGCTTTCAAGAACTTTGTGAGAGTTTTCTTGAATTTAGTGGAAATTTGTTGAGATTTTGTGAGATGGTTCTGGAATTTGGTGGGATTGTTGTGGGATTTTGAGGATTTGTCTTGAATTTTGTGGGATTTGGAGGAGACTTGAAGAATTTGGAGGGAATTTTCTTGAATTTTTTGGATATTGGTGGAGATTTTGTGAGATGCTGCAGGAATGTGGTTGGGTTTTGAGAAGATTTAGGGATTTTTGTGGGATATTCGTGGAATTTTCAGCAGCTTTCAAGTATTTTGTGAGAGTCTTCTTGAATTTTGTGGAAATTTCCGGAGATTTTGTGAGATGTTGCAGGAATTTGGTGGGATTTTTGTGGAATTTTGAGGAATTCTCTTGAATTTTGTGGGATTTGGAGGAGACTTGAAGAAGTTGGAGGGATTTTTCCTAAATGTTGTGGAAATGTGTGGAGATTTTGTGAGATGTTTCAGGAATTTGTTTGGATTTTGAGAAGATGTAGGGAATTTTGTGGGATTTTTGTGGAATTTTGAGGATTTCTCTTGAATTTTGTGGGATTTGGAGGAGACTTGAAGAATTTGGAGGGAATTTTCTTAGATTTTGTGGAAACGTGTGGAGATTTTGTGAGATGTCTATAGAATTTTGTAATGTTTTGAGAAGATGTAGGGAATTTTGTGGCATTTTTCTGGAATTTTGAGGGGCTTTCAAGAACTTTGTGAGAGTTTTTTTGAATTTTTTGGAAATTTGTTGAGATTTTGTGAGATGGTTCTGGAGTTTGGTGGGATATTGAGGAAATTCAGTGAATTTGGAGGGATTTTTCTTGAATTTTGAGGAAATTGTTGGAGATTTTGTGGGATGTTGCAGGAATGTGGTTGGGTTCTGAGAAGATTTAGGGAATTGTGTGGGGCTTGTACAGAATTTGGTGGGATTTCTCTTGAATTTTGTGGGATTTCTATTGAATTTTATGGGATGTTTGTGGGATGTTTGTGAGATGTTTGTAGGATGTTTGTGGTATTTGGAGGAGACTTGAAGAATTTTGCGGGATTTTTCTTGAATTGTTTGGAAATTGGTGGAGATTTTGTGAGATGTTGCAGGAATTTGTTTGGGTTCTGAGAAGATGGAAGGAATTTTGTGGGATTTTTGTGGAATTTTGAGGATTTCTCTTGAATTTTGTGGGATTTGGAGGAGACTTGAAGAATTTTGCGGGAATTTTCTTAGATTTAGTGGAAATTTGTTGAGATTTTGTGAGATGGTTCTGGAATTTGGTGGGATTTTTGTGGGATTTTGAGGATTTGTCTTGAATTTTGTGGGATTTGGAGGAGACTTGAAGAATTTGGAGGGAATTTTCTTGAATTTTTTGGATATTGGTGGAGATTTTGTGAGATGCTGCAGGAATGTGGTTGGGTTTTGAGAAGATTTAGGGATTTTTGTGGGATATTCGTGGAATTTTCAGCAGCTTTCAAGTATTTTGTGAGAGTCTTCTTGAATTTTGTGGAAATTTCCGGAGATTTTGTGAGATGTTGCAGGAATTTGGTGGGATTTTTGTGGAATTTTGAGGAATTCTCTTGAATTTTGTGGGATTTGGAGGAGACTTGAAGAAGTTGGAGGGATTTTTCCTAAATGTTGTGGAAATGTGTGGAGATTTTGTGAGATGTTTCAGGAATTTGTTTGGATTTTGAGAAGATGTAGGGAATTTTGTTGGATTTTTGTGGAATTTTGAGGATTTCTCTTGAATTTTGTGGGATTTGGAGGAGACTTGAAGAATTTGGAGGGAATTTTCTTAGATTTTGTGGAAACGTGTGGAGATTTTGTGAGATGTCTATAGAATTTTGTAATGTTTTGAGAAGATGTAGGGAATTTTGTGGCATTTTTCTGGAATTTTGAGGGGCTTTCAAGAACTTTGTGAGAGTTTTTTTGAATTTTTTGGAAATTTGTTGAGATTTTGTGAGATGGTTCTGGAGTTTGGTGGGATATTGAGGAAATTCAGTGAATTTGGAGGGATTTTTCTTGAATTTTGAGGAAATTGTTGGAGATTTTGTGGGATGTTGCAGGAATGTGGTTGGGTTCTGAGAAGATTTAGGGAATTGTGTGGGGCTTGTACAGAATTTGGTGGGATTTCTCTTGAATTTTGTGGGATTTCTATTGAATTTTATGGGATGTTTGTGGGATGTTTGTGAGATGTTTGTAGGATGTTTGTGGTATTTGGAGGAGACTTGAAGAATTTTGCGGGATTTTTCTTGAATTGTTTGGAAATTGGTGGAGATTTTGTGAGATGTTGCAGGAATTTGTTTGGGTTCTGAGAAGATGGAAGGAATTTTGTGGGATTTTTGTGGAATTTTGAGGATTTCTCTTGAATTTTGTGGGATTTGGAGGAGACTTGAAGAATTTGGAGGGAATTTTCTTAGATTTTGTGGAAATTTGTTGAGATTTTGTGAGATGGTTCTGGAATTTGGTGGGATATTGAGGAAATTCAGTGAATTTTGAGGGATTTTTCTTGAATTTTGTGGAAATTGTTGGAGATTTTGTGGGATGTTGCAGGAATTGGGTAGGGTTTTGAGAAGGTTTAGGGAATTTTTTGGCATTTTTCTGCAATTTTGTGAGGCTTTTCCAGAATGTTTGGTGATATTGAGGTGATTTGGTGGGATGTTTCTGGAATTTTGTGGGATTTTTCTGGGATTTGTACGAGACTTGAAGAATTTTGCGGGATTTTTCTTGAATTGTTTGGAAATTGGTGGAGATTTTGTGAGATGTTGCAGGAGTTTGTTTGGGTTTTGAGAAGATGTAGGGAATTTTGTGGCATTTTTCTGGAATTTTGAGGGGCTTTCAAGAACTTTGTGAGAGTTTTCTTGAATTTAGTGGAAATTTGTTGAGATTTTGTGAGATGGTTCTGGAATTTGGTGGGATTTTTGTGGGATTTTGAGGATTTGTCTTGAATTTTGTGGGATTTGGAGGAGACTTGAAGAATTTGGAGGGAATTTTCTTGAATTTTTTGGATATTGGTGGAGATTTTGTGAGATGCTGCAGGAATGTGGTTGGGTTTTGAGAAGATTTAGGGATTTTTGTGGGATATTCGTGGAATTTTCAGCAGCTTTCAAGTATTTTGTGAGAGTCTTCTTGAATTTTGTGGAAATTTCCGGAGATTTTGTGAGATGTTGCAGGAATTTTGTGGGATTTTTGTGGAATTTTGAGGAATTCTCTTGAATTTTGTGGGATTTGGAGGAGACTTGAAGAAGTTGGAGGGATTTTTCCTAAATGTTGTGGAAATTGGTGGAGATTTTGTGAGATGTTTCAGGAATTTGTTTGGATTTTGAGAAGATGTAGGGAATTTTGTTGGATTTTTGTGGAATTTTGAGGATTTCTCTTGAATTTTGTGGGATTTGGAGGAGACTTGAAGAATTTTGCGGGAATTTTCTTAGATTTTGTGGAAATGTGTGGAGATTTTGTGAGATGTCTGTAGAATTTTGTAATGTTTTGAGAAGATGTAGGTTATTTTGTGGCATTTTTCTGGAATTTTGAGGGGCTTTCAAGAACTTTGTGAGAGTTTTCTTGAATTTAGTGGAAATTTGTTGAGATTTTGTGAGATGTTTCTGGAATTTGGTGGGATTTTTGTGGGATTTTGAGGATTTGTCTTGAATTTTGTGGGATTTGGAGGAGACTTGAAGAATTTGGAGGGAATTTTCTTGAATTTTTTGGATATTGGTGGAGATTTTGTGAGATGCTGCAGGAATGTGGTTGGGTTTTGAGAAGATTTAGGGATTTTTGTGGGATATTCGTGGAATTTTCAGCAGCTTTCAAGTATTTTGTGAGAGTCTTCTTGAATTTTGTGGAAATTTCCGGAGATTTTGTGAGATGTTGCAGGAATTTGGTGGGATTTTTGTGGGATTTTGAGGAATTCTCTTGAATTTTGTGGGATTTGGAGGAGACTTGAAAAAGTTGGGGGGATTTTTCCTAAATGTTGTGGAAATTGGTGGAGATTTTGTGAGATGTTTCAGGAATTTGTTTGGATTTTGAGAAGATGTAGGGAATTTTGTTGGATTTTTGTGGAATTTTGAGGATTTCTCTTGAATTTTGTGGGATTTGGAGGAGACTTGAAGAATTTTGCGGGAATTTTCTTAGATTTTGTGGAAATGTGTGGAGATTTTGTGAGATGTCTGTAGAATTTTGTAATGTTTTGAGAAGATGTAAGGGAATATTGCGGCATTTTTCTGGAATTTTGAGGGGCTTTCAAGAACTTTGTGAGAGTTTTCTTGAATTTAGTGGAAATTTGTTGAGATTTTGTGAGATGGTTCTGGAGTTTGGTGGGATATTGAGGAAATTCAGTGAATTTGGAGGGATTTTTCTTGAATTTTGTGGAAATTGTTGGAGATTTTGTGGGATGTTGCAGGAATGTGGTTGGGTTCTGAGAAGATTTAGGGAATTGTGTGGGGCTTGTACAGAATTTGGTGGGATTTCTCTTGAATTTTGTGGGATTTCTATTGAATTTTATGGGATGTTTGTGGGATGTTTGTGAGATGTTTGTAGGATGTTTGTGGTATTTGGAGGAGACTTGAAGAATTTTGCGGGATTTTTCTTGAAATGTTTGGAAATTGGTGGAGATTTTGTGAGATGTTGCAGGAATTTGTTTGGGTTTTGAGAAGATGGAAGGAATTTTGTTGGATTTTTGTGGAATTTTGAGGATTTCTCTTGAATTTTGTGGGATTTGGAGGAGACTTGAAGAATTTGGAGGGAATTTTCTTAGATTTAGTGGAAATTTGTTGAGATTTTGTGAGATGGTTCTGGAATTTGGTGGGATATTGAGGAAATTCAGTGAATTTTGAGGGATTTTTCTTGAATTTTGTGGAAATTGTTGGAGATTTTGTGGAAAGTTGCAGGAATTGGGTAGGGTTTTGAGAAGGTTTAGGGAATTTTGTGGCATTTTTCTGCAATTTTGTGAGGCTTTTCCAGAATGTTTGGTGATATTGAGGTGATTTGGTGGGATGTTTCTGGAATTTTGTGGGATTTTTCTGGGATTTGTACGAGACTTGAAGAATTTTGCGGGATTTTTCTTGAATTTTGTGGAAATTGTTGGAGATTTTGTGGGATGTTGCAGGAATGTGGTTGGGTTTTGAGAAGATGTAGGGAAGTTTGTGGCATTTTTCTGGAATTTTGAGGGGCTTTCAAGAACTTTGTGAGAGTTTTCTTGAATTTAGTGGAAATTTGTTGAGATTTTGTGAGATGGTTCTGGAATTTGGTGGGATTTTTGTGGGATTTTGAGGATTTGTCTTGAATTTTGTGGGATTTGGAGGAGACTTGAAGAATTTGGAGGGAATTTTCTTGAATTTTTTGGATATTGGTGGAGATTTTGTGAGATGCTGCAGGAATGTGGTTGGGTTTTGAGAAGATTTAGGGATTTTTGTGGGATATTCGTGGAATTTTCAGCAGCTTTCAAGTATTTTGTGAGAGTCTTCTTGAATTTTGTGGAAATTTCCGGAGATTTTGTGAGATGTTGCAGGAATTTGGTGGGATTTTTGTGGAATTCTGAGGAATTCTCTTGAATTTTGTGGGATTTGGAGGAGACTTGAAGAAGTTGGAGGGATTTTTCCTAAATGTTGTGGAAATTGGTGGAGATTTTGTGAGATGTTTCAGGAATTTGTTTGGATTTTGAGAAGATGTAGGGAATTTTGTTGGATTTTTGTGGAATTTTGAGGATTTCTCTTGAATTTTGTGGGATTTGGAGGAGACTTGAAGAATTTTGCGGGAATTTTCTTAGATTTTGTGGAAATGTGTGGAGATTTTGTGAGATGTCTGTAGAATTTTGTAATGTTTTGAGAAGATGTAGGGAATTTTGTGGCATTTTTCTGGAATTTTGAGGGGCTTTCAAGAACTTTGTGAGAGTTTTTTTGAATTTTTTTGAAATTTGTTGAGATTTTGTGAGATGGTTCTGGAGTTTGGTGGGATATTGAGGAAATTCAGTGAATTTGGAGGGAATTTTCTTGAATTTTGTGGAAATTGTTGGAGATTTTGTGGGATGTTGCAGGAATGTGGTTGGGTTCTGAGAAGATTTAGGGAATTGTGTGGGGCTTGTACAGAATTTGGTGGGATTTCTCTTGAATTTTGTGGGATTTCTATTGAATTTAATGGGATGATTGTGGGATGTTTGTGAGATGTTTGTAGGATGTTTGTGGTATTTGGAGGAGACTTGAAGAATTTTGCGGGATTTTTCTTGAATTGTTTGGAAATTGGTGGAGATTTTGTGAGATGTTGCAGGAGTTTGTTTGGGTTCTGAGAAGATGGAAGGAATTTTGTGGGATTTTTGTGGAATTTTGAGGATTTCTCTTGAATTTTGTGGGATTTGGAGGAGACTTGAAGAATTTTTCGGGAATTTTCTTAGATTTAGTGGAAATTTGTTGAGATTTTGTGAGATGGTTCTGGAATTTGGTGGGATATTGAGGAAATTCAGTGAATTTTGAGGGATTTTTCTTGAATTTTGTGGAAATTGTTGGAGATTTTGTGGGATGTTGCAGGAATTGGGTAGGGTTTTGAGAAGGTTTAGGGAATTTTTTGGCATTTTTCTGCAATTTTGTGAGGCTTTTCCAGAATGTTTGGTGATATTGAGGTGATTTGGTGGGATGTTTCTGCAATTTTGTGGGATTTTTCTGGGATTTGTAGGAGACTTGAAGAATTTTGCGGGATTTTTCTTGAATTGTTTGGAAATTGTTGGAGATTTTGTGAGATGTTGCAGGAGTTTGTTTGGGTTTTGAGAAGATGTAGGGAATTTTGTGGCATTTTTCTGGAATTTTGAGGGGCTTTCAAGAACTTTGTGAGAGTTTTCTTGAATTTAGTGGAAATTTGTTGAGATTTTGTGAGATGGTTCTGGAATTTGGTGGGATTTTTGTGGGATTTTGAGGATTTGTCTTGAATTTTGTGGGATTTGGAGGAGACTTGAAGAATTTGGAGGGAATTTTCTTGAATTTTTTGGATATTGGTGGAGATTTTGTGAGATGCTGCAGGAATGTGGTTGGGTTTTGAGAAGATTTAGGGATTTTTGTGGGATATTCGTGGAATTTTCAGCAGCTTTCAAGTATTTTGTGAGAGTCTTCTTGAATTTTGTGGAAATTTCCGGAGATTTTGTGAGATGTTGCAGGAATTTTGTGGGATTTTTGTGGAATTTTGAGGAATTCTCTTGAATTTTGTGGGATTTGGAGGAGACTTGAAGAAGTTGGAGGGATTTTTCCTAAATGTTGTGGAAATTGGTGGAGATTTTGTGAGATGTTTCAGGAATTTGTTTGGATTTTGAGAAGATGTAGGGAATTTTGTTGGATTTTTGTGGAATTTTGAGGATTTCTCTTGAATTTTGTGGGATTTGGAGGAGACTTGAAGAATTTTGCGGGAATTTTCTTAGATTTTGTGGAAATGTGTGGAGATTTTGTGAGATGTCTGTAGAATTTTGTAATGTTTTGAGAAGATGTAGGGAATTTTGTGGCATTTTTCTGGAATTTTGAGGGGCTTTCAAGAACTTTGTGAGAGTTTTCTTGAATTTAGTGGAAATTTGTTGAGATTTTGTGAGATGTTTCTGGAATTTGGTGGGATTTTTGTGGGATTTTGAGGATTTGTCTTGAATTTTGTGGGATTTGGAGGAGACTTGAAGAATTTGGAGGGAATTTTCTTGAATTTTTTGGATATTGGTGGAGATTTTGTGAGATGCTGCAGGAATGTGGTTGGGTTTTGAGAAGATTTAGGGATTTTTGTGGGATATTCGTGGAATTTTCAGCAGCTTTCAAGTATTTTGTGAGAGTCTTCTTGAATTTTGTGGAAATTTCCGGAGATTTTGTGAGATGTTGCAGGAATTTGGTGGGATTTTTGTGGGATTTTGAGGAATTCTCTTGAATTTTGTGGGATTTGGAGGAGACTTGAAAAAGTTGGGGGGATTTTTCCTAAATGTTGTGGAAATTGGTGGAGATTTTGTGAGATGTTTCAGGAATTTGTTTGGATTTTGAGAAGATGTAGGGAATTTTGTTGGATTTTTGTGGAATTTTGAGGATTTCTCTTGAATTTTGTGGGATTTGGAGGAGACTTGAAGAATTTTGCGGGAATTTTCTTACATTTTGTGGAAATGTGTGGAGATTTTGTGAGATGTCTGTAGAATTTTGTAATGTTTTGAGAAGATGTAAGGGAATATTGCGGCATTTTTCTGGAATTTTGAGGGGCTTTCAAGAACTTTGTGAGAGTTTTCTTGAATTTAGTGGAAATTTGTTGAGATTTTGTGAGATGGTTCTGGAGTTTGGTGGGATATTGAGGAAATTCAGTGAATTTGGAGGGATTTTTCTTGAATTTTGTGGAAATTGTTGGAGATTTTGTGGGATGTTGCAGGAATGTGGTTGGGTTCTGAGAAGATTTAGGGAATTGTGTGGGGCTTGTACAGAATTTGGTGGGATTTCTCTTGAATTTTGTGGGATTTCTATTGAATTTTATGGGATGTTTGTGGGATGTTTGTGAGATGTTTGTAGGATGTTTGTGGTATTTGGAGGAGACTTGAAGAATTTTGCGGGATTTTTCTTGAAATGTTTGGAAATTGGTGGAGATTTTGTGAGATGTTGCAGGAATTTGTTTGGGTTTTGAGAAGATGGAAGGAATTTTGTTGGATTTTTGTGGAATTTTGAGGATTTCTCTTGAATTTTGTGGGGTTTGGAGGAGACTTGAAGAATTTGGAGGGAATTTTCTTACATTTAGTGGAAATTTGTTGAGATTTTGTGAGATGGTTCTGGAATTTGGTGGGATATTGAGGAAATTCAGTGAATTTTGAGGGATTTTTCTTGAATTTTGTGGAAATTGTTGGAGATTTTGTGGAAAGTTGCAGGAATTGGGTAGGGTTTTGAGAAGGTTTAGGGAATTTTGTGGCATTTTTCTGCAATTTTGTGAGGCTTTTCCAGAATGTTTGGTGATATTGAGGTGATTTGGTGGGATGTTTCTGGAATTTTGTGGGATTTTTCTGGGATTTGTACGAGACTTGAAGAATTTTGCGGGATTTTTCTTGAATTTTGTGGAAATTGTTGGAGATTTTGTGGGATGTTGCAGGAATGTGGTTGGGTTTTGAGAAGATGTAGGGAAGTTTGTGGCATTTTTCTGGAATTTTGAGGGGCTTTCAAGAACTTTGTGAGAGTTTTCTTGAATTTAGTGGAAATTTGTTGAGATTTTGTGAGATGGTTCTGGAATTTGGTGGGATTTTTGTGGGATTTTGAGGATTTGTCTTGAATTTTGTGGGATTTGGAGGAGACTTGAAGAATTTGGAGGGAATTTTCTTGAATTTTTTGGATATTGGTGGAGATTTTGTGAGATGCTGCAGGAATGTGGTTGGGTTTTGAGAAGATTTAGGGATTTTTGTGGGATATTCGTGGAATTTTCAGCAGCTTTCAAGTATTTTGTGAGAGTCTTCTTGAATTTTGTGGAAATTTCCGGAGATTTTGTGAGATGTTGCAGGAATTTGGTGGGATTTTTGTGGAATTCTGAGGAATTCTCTTGAATTTTGTGGGATTTGGAGGAGACTTGAAGAAGTTGGAGGGATTTTTCCTAAATGTTGTGGAAATTGGTGGAGATTTTGTGAGATGTTTCAGGAATTTGTTTGGATTTTGAGAAGATGTAGGGAATTTTGTTGGATTTTTGTGGAATTTTGAGGATTTCTCTTGAATTTTGTGGGATTTGGAGGAGACTTGAAGAATTTTGCGGGAATTTTCTTAGATTTTGTGGAAATGTGTGGAGATTTTGTGAGATGTCTGTAGAATTTTGTAATGTTTTGAGAAGATGTAGGGAATTTTGTGGCATTTTTCTGGAATTTTGAGGGGCTTTCAAGAACTTTGTGAGAGTTTTTTTGAATTTTTTGGAAATTTGTTGAGATTTTGTGAGATGGTTCTGGAGTTTGGTGGGATATTGAGGAAATTCAGTGAATTTGGAGGGAATTTTCTTGAATTTTGTGGAAATTGTTGGAGATTTTGTGGGATGTTGCAGGAATGTGGTTGGGTTCTGAGAAGATTTAGGGAATTGTGTGGGGCTTGTACAGAATTTGGTGGGATTTCTCTTGAATTTTGTGGGATTTCTATTGAATTTAATGGGATGATTGTGGGATGTTTGTGAGATGTTTGTAGGATGTTTGTGGTATTTGGAGGAGACTTGAAGAATTTTGCGGGATTTTTCTTGAATTGTTTGGAAATTGGTGGAGATTTTGTGAGATGTTGCAGGAGTTTGTTTGGGTTCTGAGAAGATGGAAGGAATTTTGTGGGATTTTTGTGGAATTTTGAGGATTTCTCTTGAATTTTGTGGGATTTGGAGGAGACTTGAAGAATTTTGCGGGAATTTTCTTAGATTTAGTGGAAATTTGTTGAGATTTTGTGAGATGGTTCTGGAATTTGGTGGGATATTGAGGAAATTCAGTGAATTTTGAGGGATTTTTCTTGAATTTTGTGGAAATTGTTGGAGATTTTGTGGGATGTTGCAGGAATTTGGTAGGGTTTTGAGAAGGTTTAGGGAATTTTGTGGCATTTTTCTGCAATTTTGTGAGGCTTTTCCAGAATTTTTGGTGATATTGAGGTGATTTGGTGGGATGTTTCTGGAATTTTGTGGGATTTTTCTGGGATTTGTACGAGACTTGAAGAATTTTGCGGGATTTTTCTTGAATTTTGTGGAAATTGGTGGAGATTTTGTGAGATGTTGCAGGAATTTGTTTGGGTTCTGAGAAGATGGAAGGAATTTTGTGGGATTTTTGTGGAATTTTGAGGATTTGTCTTGAATTTTGTGGGATTTGGAGGAGACTTGAAGAATTTGGAGGGAATTTTCTTAGATTTTGTGGAAATTTGTTGAGATTTTGTGAGATGGTTCTGGAATTTGGTGGGATATTGAGGAAATTCAGTGAATTTTGAGGGATTTTTCTTGAATTTTGTGGAAATTGGTGGAGATTTTGTGAGATGTTGCAGGAGTTTGTTTGGGTTTTGAGAAGATGTAGGGAATTTTGTTGGATTTTTGTGGAATTTTGAGGATTTGTCTTGAATTTTGTGGGATTTGGAGGAGACTTGAAGAATTTTTCGGGAATTTTCTTAGATTTAGTGGAAATTTGTTGAGATTTTGTGAGATGGTTCTGGAATTTGGTGGGATATTGAGGAAATTCAGTGAATTTTGAGGGATTTTTCTTGAATTTTGTGGAAATTGTTGGAGATTTTGTGGGATGTTGCAGGAATTTGGTAGGGTTTTGAGAAGGTTTAGGGAATTTTGTGGCATTTTTCTGCAATTTTGTGAGGCTTTTCCAGAATGTTTGGTGATATTGAGGTGATTTGGTGGGATGTTTCTGGAATTTTGTGGGATTTTTCTGGGATTTGTACGAGACTTGAAGAATTTTGCGGGATTTTTCTTGAATTTTGTGGAAATTGTTGGAGATTTTGTGGGATGTTGCAGGAATGTGGTTGGGTTTTGAGAAGATGTAGGGAAGTTTGTGGCATTTTTCTGGAATTTTGAGGGGCTTTCAAGAACTTTGTGAGAGTTTTCTTGAATTTAGTGGAAATTTGTTGAGATTTTGTGAGATGGTTCTGGAATTTGGTGGGATTTTTGTGGGATTTTGAGGATTTGTCTTGAATTTTGTGGGATTTGGAGGAGACTTGAAGAATTTGGAGGGAATTTTCTTGAATTTTTTGGATATTGGTGGAGATTTTGTGAGATGCTGCAGGAATGTGGTTGGGTTTTGAGAAGATTTAGGGATTTTTGTGGGATATTCGTGGAATTTTCAGCAGCTTTCAAGTATTTTGTGAGTGTCTTCTTGAATTTTGTGGAAATTTCTGGAGATTTTGTGAGATGTTGCAGGAATTTTGTGGGATTTTTGTGGAATTTTGAGGAATTCTCTTGAATTTTGTGGGATTTGGAGGAGACTTGAAGAAGTTGGAGGGATTTTTCCTAAATGTTGTGGAAATTGGTGGAGATTTTGTGAGATGTTTCAGGAATTTGTTTGGATTTTGAGAAGATGTAGGGAATTTTGTTGGATTTTTGTGGAATTTTGAGGATTTCTCTTGAATTTTGTGGGATTTGGAGGAGACTTGAAGAATTTTGCGGGAATTTTCTTAGATTTTGTGGAAATGTGTGGAGATTTTGTGAGATGTCTGTAGAATTTTGTAATGTTTTGAGAAGATGTAGGGAATTTTGTGGCATTTTTCTGGAATTTTGAGGGGCTTTCAAGAACTTTGTGAGAGTTTTTTTGAATTTTTTGGAAATTTGTTGAGATTTTGTGAGATGGTTCTGGAGTTTGGTGGGATATTGAGGAAATTCAGTGAATTTGGAGGGAATTTTCTTGAATTTTGTGGAAATTGTTGGAGATTTTGTGGGATGTTGCAGGAATGTGGTTGGGTTCTGAGAAGATTTAGGGAATTGTGTGGGGCTTGTACAGAATTTGGTGGGATTTCTCTTGAATTTTGTGGGATTTCTATTGAATTTAATGGGATGATTGTGGGATGTTTGTGAGATGTTTGTAGGATGTTTGTGGTATTTGGAGGAGACTTGAAGAATTTTGCGGGATTTTTCTTGAATTGTTTGGAAATTGGTGGAGATTTTGTGAGATGTTGCAGGAGTTTGTTTGGGTTCTGAGAAGATGGAAGGAATTTTGTGGGATTTTTGTGGAATTTTGAGGATTTCTCTTGAATTTTGTGGGATTTGGAGGAGACTTGAAGAATTTTTCGGGAATTTTCTTAGATTTAGTGGAAATTTGTTGAGATTTTGTGAGATGGTTCTGGAATTTGGTGGGATATTGAGGAAATTCAGTGAATTTTGAGGGATTTTTCTTGAATTTTGTGGAAATTGTTGGAGATTTTGTGGGATGTTGCAGGAATTTGGTAGGGTTTTGAGAAGGTTTAGGGAATTTTGTGGCATTTTTCTGCAATTTTGTGAGGCTTTTCCAGAATTTTTGGTGATATTGAGGTGATTTGGTGGGATGTTTCTGGAATTTTGTGGGATTTTTCTGGGATTTGTACGAGACTTGAAGAATTTTGCGGGATTTTTCTTGAATTGTTTGGAAATTCGTGGAGATTTTGTGAGATGTTGCAGGAGTTTGTTTGGGTTTTGAGAAGATGTAGGGAATTTTGTGGCATTTTTCTGGAATTTTGAGGGGCTTTCAAGAACTTTGTGAGAGTTTTCTTGAATTTAGTGGAAATTTGTTGAGATTTTGTGAGATGGTTCTGGAATTTGGTGGGATTTTTGTGGGATTTTGAGGATTTCACTTGAATTTTGTGGGATTTGGAGGAGACTTGAAGAATTTGGAGGGAATTTTCTTGAATTTTTTGGATATTGGTGGAGATTTTGTGAGATGCTGCAGGAATGTGGTTGGGTTTTGAGAAGATTTAGGGATTTTTGTGGGATATTCGTGGAATTTTCAGCAGCTTTCAAGTATTTTGTGAGAGTCTTCTTGAATTTTGTGGAAATTTCCGGAGATTTTGTGAGATGTTGCAGGAATTTTGTGGGATTTTTGTGGAATTTTGAGGAATTCTCTTGAATTTTGTGGGATTTGGAGGAGACTTGAAGAAGTTGGATGGATTTTTCCTAAATGTTGTGGAAATTGGTGGAGATTTTGTGAGATGTTTCAGGAATTTGTTTGGATTTTGAGAAGATGTAGGGAATTTTGT
Organism: Cyanistes caeruleus; assembly: GCF_971803275.1. Lineage (NCBI taxonomy): Eukaryota > Metazoa > Chordata > Aves > Passeriformes > Paridae > Cyanistes > Cyanistes caeruleus. Next base: position 87,229,144 of record NC_141702.1, on the reverse strand, counting down.
TGGATTTTTGTGGAATTTTGAGGATTTCTCTTGAATTTTGTGGGATTTGGAGGAGACTTGAAGAATTTTGCGGGAATTTTCTTAGATTTTGTGGAAATGTGTGGAGATTTTGTGAGATGTCTGTAGAATTTTGTAATGTTTTGAGAAGATGTAGGGAATTTTGTGGCATTTTTCTGGAATTTTGAGGGGCTTTCAAGAACTTTGTGAGAGTTTTCTTGAATTTAGTGGAAATTAGTTGAGATTTTGTGAGATGGTTCTGGAATTTGGTGGGATTTTTGTGGGATTTTGAGGATTTGTCTTGAATTTTGTGGGATTTGGAGGAGACTTGAAGAATTTGGAGGGAATTTTCTTGAATTTTTTGGATATTGGTGGAGATTTTGTGAGATGCTGCAGGAATGTGGTTGGGTTTTGAGAAGATTTAGGGATTTTTGTGGGATATTCGTGGAATTTTCAGCAGCTTTCAAGTATTTTGTGAGAGTCTTCTTGAATTTTGTGGAAATTTCCGGAGATTTTGTGAGATGTTGCAGGAATTTTGTGGGATTTTTGTGGAATTTTGAGGAATTCTCTTGAATTTTGTGGGATTTGGAGGAGACTTGAAGAAGTTGGAGGGATTTTTCCTAAATGTTGTGGAAATTGGTGGAGATTTTGTGAGATGTTTCAGGAATTTGTTTGGATTTTGAGAAGATGTAGGGAATTTTGTTGGATTTTTGTGGAATTTTGAGGATTTCTCTTGAATTTTGTGGGATTTGGAGGAGACTTGAAGAATTTTGCGGGAATTTTCTTAGATTTTGTGGAAATGTGTGGAGATTTTGTGAGATGTCTGTAGAAGTTTGTAATGTTTTGAGAAGATGTAGGGAATTTTGTGGCATTTTTCTGGAATTTTGAGGGGCTTTCAAGAACTTTGTGAGAGTTTTTTTGAATTTTTTGGAAATTTGTTGAGATTTTGTGAGATGGTTCTGGAGTTTGGTGGGATATTGAGGAAATTCAGTGAATTTGGAGGGAATTTTCTTGAATTTTGTGGAAATTGTTGGAGATTTTGTGGGATGTTGCAGGAATGTGGTTGGGTTCTGAGAAGATTTAGGGAATTGTGTGGGGCTTGTACAGAATTTGGTGGGATTTCTCTTGAATTTTGTGGGATTTCTATTGAATTTTATGGGATGTTTGTGGGATGTTTGTGAGATGTTTGTAGGATGTTTGTGGTATTTGGAGGAGACTTGAAGAATTTTGCGGGATTTTTCTTGAATTGTTTGGAAATTGGTGGAGATTTTGTGAGATGTTGCAGGAGTTTGTTTGGGTTCTGAGAAGATGGAAGGAATTTTGTGGGATTTTTGTGGAATTTTGAGGATTTGTCTTGAATTTTGTGGGATTTGGAGGAGACTTGAAGAATTTTGCGGGAATTTTCTTAGATTTAGTGGAAATTTGTTGAGATTTTGTGAGATGGTTCTGGAATTTGGTGGGATATTGAGGAAATTCAGTGAATTTTGAGGGATTTTTCTTGAATTTTGTGGAAATTGTTGGAGATTTTGTGGGATGTTGCAGGAATTTGGTAGGGTTTTGAGAAGGTTTAGGGAATTTTGTGGCATTTTTCTGCAATTTTGTGAGGCTTTTCCAGAATTTTTGGTGATATTGAGGTGATTTGGTGGGATGTTTCTGGAATTTTGTGGGATTTTTCTGGGATTTGTACGAGACTTGAAGAATTTTGCAGGATTTTTCTTGAATTTTGTGGAAATTGTTGGAGATTTTGTGAGATGTTGCAGGAGTTTGTTTGGGTTTTGAGAAGATGTAGGGAATTTTGTGGCATTTTTCTGGAATTTTGAGGGGCTTTCAAGAACTTTGTGAGAGTTTTCTTGAATTTAGTGGAAATTTGTTGAGATTTTGTGAGATGGTTCTGGAATTTGGTGGGATTTTTGTGGGATTTTGAGGATTTGTCTTGAATTTTGTGGGATTTGGAGGAGACTTGAAGAATTTGGAGGGAATTTTCTTGAATTTTTTGGATATTGGTGGAGATTTTGTGAGATGCTGCAGGAATGTGGTTGGGTTTTGAGAAGATTTAGGGATTTTTGTGGGATATTCGTGGAATTTTCAGCAGCTTTCAAGTATTTTGTGAGAGTCTTCTTGAATTTTGTGGAAATTTCCGGAGATTTTGTGAGATGTTGCAGGAATTTGGTGGGATTTTTGTGGAATTTTGAGGAATTCTCTTGAATTTTGTGGGATTTGGAGGAGACTTGAAGAAGTTGGAGGGATTTTTCCTAAATGTTGTGGAAATTGGTGGAGATTTTGTGAGATGTTTCAGGAATTTGTTTGGATTTTGAGAAGATGTAGGGAATTTTGTTGGATTTTTGTGGAATTTTGAGGATTTCTCTTGAATTTTGTGGGATTTGGAGGAGACTTGAAGAATTTTGCGGGAATTTTCTTAGATTTTGTGGAAATGTGTGGAGATTTTGTGAGATGTCTGTAGAATTTTGTAATGTTTTGAGAAGATGTAGGGAATTTTGTGGCATTTTTCTGGAATTTTGAGGGGCTTTCAAGAACTTTGTGAGAGTTTTCTTGAATTTAGTGGAAATTAGTTGAGATTTTGTGAGATGGTTCTGGAATTTGGTGGGATTTTTGTGGGATTTTGAGGATTTGTCTTGAATTTTGTGGGATTTGGAGGAGACTTGAAGAATTTGGAGGGAATTTTCTTGAATTTTTTGGATATTGGTGGAGATTTTGTGAGATGCTGCAGGAATGTGGTTGGGTTTTGAGAAGATTTAGGGATTTTTGTGGGATATTCGTGGAATTTTCAGCAGCTTTCAAGTATTTTGTGAGAGTCTTCTTGAATTTTGTGGAAATTTCCGGAGATTTTGTGAGATGTTGCAGGAATTTTGTGGGATTTTTGTGGAATTTTGAGGAATTCTCTTGAATTTTGTGGGATTTGGAGGAGACTTGAAGAAGTTGGAGGGATTTTTCCTAAATGTTGTGGAAATTGGTGGAGATTTTGTGAGATGTTTCAGGAATTTGTTTGGATTTTGAGAAGATGTAGGGAATTTTGTTGGATTTTTGTGGAATTTTGAGGATTTCTCTTGAATTTTGTGGGATTTGGAGGAGACTTGAAGAATTTTGCGGGAATTTTCTTAGATTTTGTGGAAATGTGTGGAGATTTTGTGAGATGTCTGTAGAAGTTTGTAATGTTTTGAGAAGATGTAGGGAATTTTGTGGCATTTTTCTGGAATTTTGAGGGGCTTTCAAGAACTTTGTGAGAGTTTTTTTGAATTTTTTGGAAATTTGTTGAGATTTTGTGAGATGGTTCTGGAGTTTGGTGGGATATTGAGGAAATTCAGTGAATTTGGAGGGAATTTTCTTGAATTTTGTGGAAATTGTTGGAGATTTTGTGGGATGTTGCAGGAATGTGGTTGGGTTCTGAGAAGATTTAGGGAATTGTGTGGGGCTTGTACAGAATTTGGTGGGATTTCTCTTGAATTTTGTGGGATTTCTATTGAATTTTATGGGATGTTTGTGGGATGTTTGTGAGATGTTTGTAGGATGTTTGTGGTATTTGGAGGAGACTTGAAGAATTTTGCGGGATTTTTCTTGAATTGTTTGGAAATTGGTGGAGATTTTGTGAGATGTTGCAGGAGTTTGTTTGGGTTCTGAGAAGATGGAAGGAATTTTGTGGGATTTTTGTGGAATTTTGAGGATTTCTCTTGAATTTTGTGGGATTTGGAGGAGACTTGAAGAATTTTGCGGGAATTTTCTTAGATTTAGTGGAAATTTGTTGAGATTTTGTGAGATGGTTCTGGAATTTGGTGGGATATTGAGGAAATTCAGTGAATTTTGAGGGATTTTTCTTGAATTTTGTGGAAATTGTTGGAGATTTTGTGGGATGTTGCAGGAATTTGGTAGGGTTTTGAGAAGGTTTAGGGAATTTTGTGGCATTTTTCTGCAATTTTGTGAGGCTTTTCCAGAATTTTTGGTGATATTGAGGTGATTTGGTGGGATGTTTCTGGAATTTTGTGGGATTTTTCTGGGATTTGTACGAGACTTGAAGAATTTTGCAGGATTTTTCTTGAATTTTGTGGAAATTGTTGGAGATTTTGTGAGATGTTGCAGGAGTTTGTTTGGGTTTTGAGAAGATGTAGGGAATTTTGTGGCATTTTTCTGGAATTTTGAGGGGCTTTCAAGAACTTTGTGAGAGTTTTCTTGAATTTAGTGGAAATTTGTTGAGATTTTGTGAGATGGTTCTGGAATTTGGTGGGATTTTTGTGGGATTTTGAGGATTTGTCTTGAATTTTGTGGGATTTGGAGGAGACTTGAAGAATTTGGAGGGAATTTTCTTGAATTTTTTGGATATTGGTGGAGATTTTGTGAGATGCTGCAGGAATGTGGTTGGGTTTTGAGAAGATTTAGGGATTTTTGTGGGATATTCGTGGAATTTTCAGCAGCTTTCAAGTATTTTGTGAGAGTCTTCTTGAATTTTGTGGAAATTTCCGGAGATTTTGTGAGATGTTGCAGGAATTTGGTGGGATTTTTGTGGAATTTTGAGGAATTCTCTTGAATTTTGTGGGATTTGGAGGAGACTTGAAGAAGTTGGAGGGATTTTTCCTAAATGTTGTGGAAATGTGTGGAGATTTTGTGAGATGTTTCAGGAATTTGTTTGGATTTTGAGAAGATGTAGGGAATTTTGTTGGATTTTTGTGGAATTTTGAGGATTTCTCTTGAATTTTGTGGGATTTGGAGGAGACTTGAAGAATTTTGCGGGAATTTTCTTAGATTTTGTGGAAATGTGTGGAGATTTTGTGAGATGTCTGTAGAATTTTGTAATGTTTTGAGAAGATGTAGGGAATTTTGTGGCATTTTTCTGGAATTTTGAGGGGCTTTCAAGAACTTTGTGAGAGTTTTCTTGAATTTAGTGGAAATTAGTTGAGATTTTGTGAGATGGTTCTGGAATTTGGTGGGATTGTTGTGGGATTTTGAGGATTTGTCTTGAATTTTGTGGGATTTGGAGGAGACTTGAAGAATTTGGAGGGAATTTTCTTGAATTTTTTGGATATTGGTGGAGATTTTGTGAGATGCTGCAGGAATGTGGTTGGGTTTTGAGAAGATTTAGGGATTTTTGTGGGATATTCGTGGAATTTTCAGCAGCTTTCAAGTATTTTGTGAGAGTCTTCTTGAATTTTGTGGAAATTTCCGGAGATTTTGTGAGATGTTGCAGGAATTTTGTGGGATTTTTGTGGAATTTTGAGGAATTCTCTTGAATTTTGTGGGATTTGGAGGAGACTTGAAGAAGTTGGAGGGATTTTTCCTAAATGTTGTGGAAATTGGTGGAGATTTTGTGAGATGTTTCAGGAATTTGTTTGGATTTTGAGAAGATGTAGGGAATTTTGTTGGATTTTTGTGGAATTTTGAGGATTTCTCTTGAATTTTGTGGGATTTGGAGGAGACTTGAAGAATTTTGCGGGAATTTTCTTAGATTTTGTGGAAATGTGTGGAGATTTTGTGAGATGTCTGTAGAATTTTGTAATGTTTTGAGAAGATGTAGGGAATTTTGTGGCATTTTTCTGGAATTTTGAGGGGCTTTCAAGAACTTTGTGAGAGTTTTCTTGAATTTAGTGGAAATTAGTTGAGATTTTGTGAGATGGTTCTGGAATTTGGTGGGATTGTTGTGGGATTTTGAGGATTTGTCTTGAATTTTGTGGGATTTGGAGGAGACTTGAAGAATTTGGAGGGAATTTTCTTGAATTTTTTGGATATTGGTGGAGATTTTGTGAGATGCTGCAGGAATGTGGTTGGGTTTTGAGAAGATTTAGGGATTTTTGTGGGATATTCGTGGAATTTTCAGCAGCTTTCAAGTATTTTGTGAGAGTCTTCTTGAATTTTGTGGAAATTTCCGGAGATTTTGTGAGATGTTGCAGGAATTTTGTGGGATTTTTGTGGAATTTTGAGGAATTCTCTTGAATTTTGTGGGATTTGGAGGAGACTTGAAGAAGTTGGAGGGATTTTTCCTAAATGTTGTGGAAATTGGTGGAGATTTTGTGAGATGTTTCAGGAATTTGTTTGGATTTTGAGAAGATGTAGGGAATTTTGTTGGATTTTTGTGGAATTTTGAGGATTTCTCTTGAATTTTGTGGGATTTGGAGGAGACTTGAAGAATTTTGCGGGAATTTTCTTAGATTTTGTGGAAATGTGTGGAGATTTTGTGAGATGTCTGTAGAATTTTGTAATGTTTTGAGAAGATGTAGGGAATTTTGTGGCATTTTTCTGGAATTTTGAGGGGCTTTCAAGAACTTTGTGAGAGTTTTCTTGAATTTAGTGGAAATTAGTTGAGATTTTGTGAGATGGTTCTGGAATTTGGTGGGATTGTTGTGGGATTTTGAGGATTTGTCTTGAATTTTGTGGGATTTGGAGGAGACTTGAAGAATTTGGAGGGAATTTTCTTGAATTTTTTGGATATTGGTGGAGATTTTGTGAGATGCTGCAGGAATGTGGTTGGGTTTTGAGAAGATTTAGGGATTTTTGTGGGATATTCGTGGAATTTTCAGCAGCTTTCAAGTATTTTGTGAGAGTCTTCTTGAATTTTGTGGAAATTTCCGGAGATTTTGTGAGATGTTGCAGGAATTTGGTGGGATTTTTGTGGAATTTTGAGGAATTCTCTTGAATTTTGTGGGATTTGGAGGAGACTTGAAGAAGTTGGAGGGATTTTTCCTAAATGTTGTGGAAATTGGTGGAGATTTTGTGAGATGTTTCAGGAATTTGTTTGGATTTTGAGAAGATGTAGGGAATTTTGTTGGATTTTTGTGGAATTTTGAGGATTTCTCTTGAATTTTGTGGGATTTGGAGGAGACTTGAAGAATTTTGCGGGAATTTTCTTAGATTTTGTGGAAATGTGTGGAGATTTTGTGAGATGTCTGTAGAATTTTGTAATGTTTTGAGAAGATGTAGGGAATTTTGTGGCATTTTTCTGGAATTTTGAGGGGCTTTCAAGAACTTTGTGAGAGTTTTTTTGAATTTTTTTGAAATTTGTTGAGATTTTGTGAGATGGTTCTGGAGTTTGGTGGGATATTGAGGAAATTCAGTGAATTTGGAGGGAATTTTCTTGAATTTTGTGGAAATTGTTGGAGATTTTGTGGGATGTTGCAGGAATGTGGTTGGGTTCTGAGAAGATTTAGGGAATTGTGTGGGGCTTGTACAGAATTTGGTGGGATTTCTCTTGAATTTTGTGGGATTTCTATTGAATTTTATGGGATGTTTGTGGGATGTTTGTGAGATGTTTGTAGGATGTTTGTGGTATTTGGAGGAGACTTGAAGAATTTTGCGGGATTTTTCTTGAATTGTTTGGAAATTGGTGGAGATTTTGTGAGATGTTGCAGGAATTTGTTTGGGTTCTGAGAAGATGGAAGGAATTTTGTGGGATTTTTGTGGAATTTTGAGGATTTCTCTTGAATTTTGTGGGATTTGGAGGAGACTTGAAGAATTTTGCGGGAATTTTCTTAGATTTTGTGGAAATTTGTTGAGATTTTGTGAGATGGTTCTGGAATTTGGTGGGATATTGAGGAAATTCAGTGAATTTTGAGGGATTTTTCTTGAATTTTGTGGAAATTGTTGGAGATTTTGTGGGATGTTGCAGGAATTTGGTAGGGTTTTGAGAAGGTTTAGGGAATTTTGTGGCATTTTTCTGCAATTTTGTGAGGCTTTTCCAGAATTTTTGGTGATATTGAGGTGATTTGGTGGGATGTTTCTGGAATTTTGTGGGATTTTTCTGGGATTTGTACGAGACTTGAAGAATTTTGCAGGATTTTTCTTGAATTTTGTGGAAATTGTTGGAGATTTTGTGAGATGTTGCAGGAGTTTGTTTGGGTTTTGAGAAGATGTAGGGAATTTTGTGGCATGTTTCTGGAATTTTGAGGGGCTTTCAAGAACTTTGTGAGAGTTTTCTTGAATTTAGTGGAAATTTGTTGAGATTTTGTGAGATGGTTCTGGAATTTGGTGGGATTTTTGTGGGATTTTGAGGATTTGTCTTGAATTTTGTGGGATTTGGAGGAGACTTGAAGAATTTGGAGGGAATTTTCTTGAATTTTTTGGATATTGGTGGAGATTTTGTGAGATGCTGCAGGAATGTGGTTGGGTTTTGAGAAGATTTAGGGATTTTTGTGGGATATTCGTGGAATTTTCAGCAGCTTTCAAGTATTTTGTGAGAGTCTTCTTGAATTTTGTGGAAATTTCCGGAGATTTTGTGAGATGTTGCAGGAATTTTGTGGGATTTTTGTGGAATTTTGAGGAATTCTCTTGAATTTTGTGGGATTTGGAGGAGACTTGAAGAAGTTGGAGGGATTTTTCCTAAATGTTGTGGAAATTGGTGGAGATTTTGTGAGATGTTGCAGGAATTTGTTTGGATTTTGAGAAGATGTAGGGAATTTTGTTGGATTTTTGTGGAATTTTGAGGATTTGTCTTGAATTTTGTGGGATTTGGAGGAGACTTGAAGAATTTTGCAGAATTTTCTTAGATTTTGTGGAAATTTGTTGAGATTTTGTGAGATGGTTCTGGAATTTGGTGGGATATTGAGGAAATTCAGTGAATTTTGAGGGATTTTTCTTGAAATTTGTGGAAATTGTTGAGGATTTTGTGGGATGTTGCAGGAATTTGGTAGGGTTTTGAGAAGGTTTAGGGAATTTTGTGGCATTTTTCTGCAATTTTGTGAGGCTTTTCCAGAATGTTTGGTGATATTGAGGTGATTTGGTGGGATGTTTCTGGAATTTTGTGGGATTTTTCTGGGATTTGTACGAGACTTGAAGAATTTTGCGGGATTTTTCTTGAATTGTTTGGAAATTGGTGGAGATTTTGTGAGATGTTGCAGGAGTTTGTTTGGGTTTTGAGAAGATGTAGGGAAGTTTGTGGCATTTTTCTGGAATTTTGAGGGGCTTTCAAGAACTTTGTGAGAGTTTTCTTGAATTTAGTGGAAATTTGTTGAGATTTTGTGAGATGGTTCTGGAATTTGGTGGGATTTTTGTGGGATTTTGAGGATTTGTCTTGAATTTTGTGGGATTTGGAGGAGACTTGAAGAAGTTGGAGGGAATTTTCTTGAATTTTTTGGATATTGGTGGAGATTTTGTGAGATGTTACAGGAATTTGTTTGGGTTTTGAGAAGATGTAGGGAATTTTGTGGCATTTTTCTGGAATTTTGAGGGGCTTTCAAGAACTTTGTGAGAGTTTTTTTGAATTTTTTTGAAATTTGTTGAGATTTTGTGAGATGGTTCTGGAGTTTGGTGGGATATTGAGGAAATTCAGTGAATTTGGAGGGAATTTTCTTGAATTTTGTGGAAATTGTTGGAGATTTTGTGGGATGTTGCAGGAATGTGGTTGGGTTCTGAGAAGATTTAGGGAATTGTGTGGGGCTTGTACAGAATTTGGTGGGATTTCTCTTGAATTTTGTGGGATTTCTATTGAATTTTATGGGATGTTTGTGGGATGTTTGTGAGATGTTTGTAGGATGTTTGTGGTATTTGGAGGAGACTTGAAGAATTTTGCGGGATTTTTCTTGAATTGTTTGGAAATTGGTGGAGATTTTGTGAGATGTTGCAGGAGTTTGTTTGGGTTCTGAGAAGATGGAAGGAATTTTGTGGGATTTTTGTGGAATTTTGAGGATTTCTCTTGAATTTTGTGGGATTTGGAGGAGACTTGAAGAATTTTGCGGGAATTTTCTTAGATTTTGTGGAAATTTGTTGAGATTTTGTGAGATGGTTCTGGAATTTGGTGGGATATTGAGGAAATTCAGTGAATTTTGAGGGATTTTTCTTGAATTTTGTGGAAATTGTTGGAGATTTTGTGGGATGTTGCAGGAATTTGGTAGGGTTTTGAGAAGGTTTAGGGAATTTTGTGGCATTTTTCTGCAATTTTGTGAGGCTTTTCCAGAATGTTTGGTGATATTGAGGTGATTTGGTGGGATGTTTCTGGAATTTTGTGGGATTTTTCTGGGATTTGTACGAGACTTGAAGAATTTTGCAGGATTTTTCTTGAATTTTGTGGAAATTGTTGGAGATTTTGTGAGATGTTGCAGGAGTTTGTTTGGGTTTTGAGAAGATGTAGGGAATTTTGTGGCATGTTTCTGGAATTTTGAGGGGCTTTCAAGAACTTTGTGAGAGTTTTCTTGAATTTAGTGGAAATTTGTTGAGATTTTGTGAGATGGTTCTGGAATTTGGTGGGATTTTTGTGGGATTTTGAGGATTTGTCTTGAATTTTGTGGGATTTGGAGGAGACTTGAAGAATTTGGAGGGAATTTTCTTGAATTTTTTGGATATTGGTGGAGATTTTGTGAGATGCTGCAGGAATGTGGTTGGGTTTTGAGAAGATTTAGGGATTTTTGTGGGATATTCGTGGAATTTTCAGCAGCTTTCAAGTATTTTGTGAGAGTCTTCTTGAATTTTGTGGAAATTTCCGGAGATTTTGTGAGATGTTGCAGGAATTTTGTGGGATTTTTGTGGAATTTTGAGGAATTCTCTTGAATTTTGTGGGATTTGGAGGAGACTTGAAGAAGTTGGAGGGATTTTTCCTAAATGTTGTGGAAATTGGTGGAGATTTTGTGAGATGTTTCAGGAATTTGTTTGGATTTTGAGAAGATGTAGGGAATTTTGTTGGATTTTTGTGGAATTTTGAGGATTTGTCTTGAATTTTGTGGGATTTGGAGGAGACTTGAAGAATTTTGCAGAATTTTCTTAGATTTTGTGGAAATTTGTTGAGATTTTGTGAGATGGTTCTGGAATTTGGTGGGATATTGAGGAAATTCAGTGAATTTTGAGGGATTTTTCTTGAAATTTGTGGAAATTGTTGAGGATTTTGTGGGATGTTGCAGGAATTGGGTAGGGTTTTGAGAAGGTTTAGGGAATTTTGTGGCATTTTTCTGCAATTTTGTGAGGCTTTTCCAGAATGTTTGGTGATATTGAGGTGATTTGGTGGGATGTTTCTGGAATTTTGTGGGATTTTTCTGGGATTTGTACGAGACTTGAAGAATTTTGCGGGATTTTTCTTGAATTGTTTGGAAATTGGTGGAGATTTTGTGAGATGTTGCAGGAGTTTGTTTGGGTTTTGAGAAGATGTAGGGAAGTTTGTGGCATTTTTCTGGAATTTTGAGGGGCTTTCAAGAACTTTGTGAGAGTTTTCTTGAATTTAGTGGAAATTTGTTGAGATTTTGTGAGATGGTTCTGGAATTTGGTGGGATTTTTGTGGGATTTTGAGGATTTGTCTTGAATTTTGTGGGATTTGGAGGAGACTTGAAGAAGTTGGAGGGAATTTTCTTGAATTTTTTGGATATTGGTGGAGATTTTGTGAGATGTTACAGGAATTTGTTTGGGTTTTGAGAAGATGGAAGGAATTTTGTGGCATTTTTCTGGAATTTTGAGGGGCTTTCAAGAACTTTGTGAGAGTTTTCTTGAATTTAGTGGAAATTTGTTGAGATTTTGTGAGATGGTTCTGGAGTTTGGTGGGATATTGAGGAAATTCAGTGAATTTGGAGGGAATTTTCTTGAATTTTGTGGAAATTGTTGGAGATTTTGTGGGATGTTGCAGGAATGTGGTTGGGTTCTGAGAAGATTTAGGGAATTGTGTGGGGCTTGTACAGAATTTGGTGGGATTTCTCTTGAATTTTGTGGGATTTCTATTGAATTTTATGGGATGTTTGTGGGATGTTTGTGAGATGTTTGTAGGATGTTTGTGGTATTTGGAGGAGACTTGAAGAATTTTGCAGGATTTTTCTTGAAATGTTTGGAAATTGGTGGAGATTTTGTGAGATGTTGCAGGAATTTGTTTGGGTTTTGAGAAGATGGAAGGAATTTTGTTGGATTTTTGTGGAATTTTGAGGATTTCTCTTGAATTTTGTGGGATTTGGAGGAGACTTGAAGAATTTTGCGGAATTTTCTTAGATTTTGTGGAAATTTGTTGAGATTTTGTGAGATGGTTCTGGAATTTGGTGGGATATTGAGGAAATTCAGTGAATTTGGAGGGATTTTTCTTGAATTTTGTGGAAATTGTTGGAGATTTTGTGGGATGTTGCAGGAATTGAGTAGGGTTTTGAGAAGGTTTAGGGAATTTTGTGGCATTTTTCTGCAATTTTGTGAGGCTTTTCCAGAATGTTTGGTGATATTGAGGTGATTTGGTGGGATGTTTCTGGAATTTTGTGGGATTTTTCTGGGATTTGTACGAGACTTGAAGAATTTTGCGGGATTTTTCTTGAATTGTTTGGAAATTGGTGGAGATTTTGTGAGATGTTGCAGGAGTTTGTTTGGGTTTTGAGAAGATGTAGGGAATTTTGTGGCATTTTTCTGGAATTTTGAGGGGCTTTCAAGAACTTTATGAGAGTTTTCTTGAATTTAGTGGAAATTTGTTGAGATTTTGTGAGATGGTTCTAGAATTTGGTGGGATTTTTGTGGGATTTTGAGGATTTGTCTTGAATTTTGTGGGATTTGGAGGAGACTTGAAGAATTTGGAGGGAATTTTCTTGAATTTTTTGGATATTGGTGGAGATTTTGTGAGATGCTGCAGGAATGTGGTTGGGTTTTGAGAAGATTTAGGGATTTTTGTGGGATATTCGTGGAATTTTCAGCAGCTTTCAAGTATTTTGTGAGAGTCTTCTTGAATTTTGTGGAAATTTCCGGAGATTTTGTGAGATGTTGCAGGAATTTGGTGGGATTTTTGTGGAATTTTGAGGAATTCTCTTGAATTTTGTGGGATTTGGAGGAGACTTGAAGAAGTTGGAGGGATTTTTCCTAAATGTTGTGGAAATGTGTGGAGATTTTGTGAGATGTTTCAGGAATTTGTTTGGATTTTGAGAAGATGTAGGGAATTTTGTTGGATTTTTGTGGAATTTTGAGGATTTCTCTTGAATTTTGTGGGATTTGGAGGAGACTTGAAGAATTTTGCGGGAATTTTCTTAGATTTTGTGGAAATGTGTGGAGATTTTGTGAGATGTCTGTAGAATTTTGTAATGTTTTGAGAAGATGTAGGGAATTTTGTGGCATTTTTCTAGAATTTTGAGGGGCTTTCAAGAACTTTGTGAGAGTTTTTTTGAATTTTTTGGAAATTTGTTGAGATTTTGTGAGATGGTTCTGGAGTTTGGTGGGATATTGAGGAAATTCAGTGAATTTGGAGGGAATTTTCTTGAATTTTGTGGAAATTGTTGGAGATTTTGTGGGATGTTGCAGGAATGTGGTTGGGTTCTGAGAAGATTTAGGGAATTGTGTGGGGCTTGTACAGAATTTGGTGGGATTTCTCTTGAATTTTGTGGGATTTCTATTGAATTTTATGGGATGTTTGTGGGATGTTTGTGAGATGTTTGTAGGATGTTTGTGGTATTTGGAGGAGACTTGAAGAATTTTGCGGGATTTTTCTTGAAATGTTTGGAAATTGGTGGAGATTTTGTGAGATGTTGCAGGAATTTGTTTGGGTTTTGAGAAGATGGAAGGAATTTTGTTGGATTTTTGTGGAATTTTGAGGATTTCTCTTGAATTTTGTGGGATTTGGAGGAGACTTGAAGAATTTGGAGGGAATTTTCTTAGATTTGGTGGAAATTTGTTGAGATTTTGTGAGATGGTTCTGGAATTTGGTGGGATATTGAGGAAATTCAGTGAATTTTGAGGGATTTTTCTTGAATTTTGTGGAAATTGTTGGAGATTTTGTGGGATGTTGCAGGAATTGGGTAGGGTTTTGAGAAGGTTTATGGAATTTTGTGGCATATTTCTGCAATTTTGTGAGGCTTTTCCAGAATGTTTGGTGATATTGAGGTGATTTGGTGGGATGTTTCTGGAATTTTGTGGGATTTTTCTGGGATTTGTACGAGACTTGAAGAATTTTGCGGGATTTTTCTTGAATTTTGTGGAAATTGTTGGAGATTTTGTGGGATGTTGCAGGAGTTTGTTTGGGTTTTGAGAAGATGTAGGGAATTTTGTGGCATTTTTCTGGAATTTTGAGGGGCTTTCAAGAACTTTGTGAGAGTTTTCTTGAATTTAGTGGAAATTTGTTGAGATTTTGTGAGATGGTTCTGGAATTTGGTGGGATTTTTGTGGGATTTTGAGGATTTGTCTTGAATTTTGTGGGATTTGGAGGAGTCTTGAAGAAGTTGGAGGGAATTTTCTTGAATTTTTTGGATATTGGTGGAGATTTTGTGAGATGTTACAGGAATTTGTTTGGGTTTTGAGAAGATGGAAGGAATTTTGTGGCATTTTTCTGGAATTTTGAGGGGCTTTCAAGAACTTTGTGAGAGTTTTCTTGAATTTAGTGGAAATTTGTTGAGATTTTGTGAGATGGTTCTGGAGTTTGGTGGGATATTGAGGAAATTCAGTGAATTTTGAGGGATTTTTCTTGAATTTTGTGGAAATTGTTGGAGATTTTGTGGGATGTTGCAGGAATGTGGTTGGGTTCTGAGAAGATTTAGGGAATTGTGTGGGGCTTGTACAGAATTTGGTGGGATTTCTCTTGAATTTTGTGGGATTTCTCTTGAATTTTGTGGGATGTTTGTGGGATGTTTGTGGGATGTTTGTGGGATGTTTGTGGGATGTTTGTGGTATTTGGAGGAGACTTGAAGAATTTTGCGGGATTTTTCTTGAATTGTTTGGAAATTGGTGGAGATTTTGTGAGATGTTGCAGGAGTTTGTTTGGGTTCTGAGAAGATGGAAGGAATTTTGTTGGATTTTTGTGGAATTTTGAGGATTTGTCTTGAATTTTGTGGGATTTGGAGGAGACTTGAAGAATTTTGCGGAATTTTCTTAGATTTTGTGGAAATTTTTTGAGATTTTGTGAGATGGTTCTGGAATTTGGTGGGATATTGAGGAAATTCAGTGAATTTGGAGGGATTTTTCTTGAATTTTTTGACTATTGGTGGAGATTTTGTGAGATGTTGCAGGAATTTGGTAGGGTTTTGAGAAGGTTTAGGGAATTTTGTGGCATTTTTCTGCAATTTTGTGAGGCTTTTCCAGAATTTTTGGTGATATTGAGGTGATTTGGTGGGATGTTTCTGGAATTTTGTGGGATTTTTCTGGGATTTGTACGAGACTTGAAGAATTTTGCGGGATTTTTCTTGAATTTTGTGGAAATTGTTGGAGATTTTGTGGGATGTTGCAGGAATTGGGTAGGGTTTTGAGAAGATGTAGGGAATTTTGTGGCATTTTTCTGCAATTTTGTGAGGCTTTTCCAGAATGTTTGGTGATATTGAGGTGATTTGGTGGGATGTTTCTGGAATTTTGTGGGATTTTTCTGGGATTTGTACGAGACTTGAAGAATTTTGCAGGATTTTTCTTGAATTGTTTGGAAATTGTTGGAGATTTTGTGAGATGTTGCAGGAGTTTGTTTGGGTTTTGAGAAGATGTAGGGAAGTTTGTGGCATTTTTCTGGAATTTTGAGGGGCTTTCAAGAACTTTGTGAGAGTTTTCTTGAATTTAGTGGAAATTTGTTGAGATTTTGTGAGATGGTTCTGGAGTTTGGTGGGATATTGAGGAAATTCAGTGAATTTGGAGGGAATTTTCTTGAATTTTGTGGAAATTGTTGGAGATTTTGTGGGATGTTGCAGGAATGTGGTTGGGTTCTGAGACGATTTAGGGAATTGTGTGGGGCTTGTACAGAATTTGGTGGGATTTCTCTTGAATTTTGTGGGATTTCTATTGAATTTTATGGGATGTTTGTGGGATGTTTGTGAGATGTTTGTAGGATGTTTGTGGTATTTGGAGGAGACTTGAAGAATTTTGCGAGACTTTTCTTGAAATGTTTGGAAATTGGTGGAGATTTTGTGAGATGTTGCAGGAATTTGTTTGGATTTTGAGAAGATGGAAGGAATTTTGTTGGATTTTTGTGGAATTTTGAGGATTTGTCTTGAATTTTGTGGGATTTGGAGGAGACTTGAAGAATTTGGAGGGAATTTTCTTAGATTTAGTGGAAATTTGTTGAGATTTTGTGAGATGGTTCTGGAATTTGGTGGGATATTGAGGAAATTCAGTGAATTTTGAGGGATTTTTCTTGAATTTTGTGGAAATTGTTGGAGATTTTATGGGATGTTGCAGGAATTGGGTAGGGTTTTGAGAAGGTTTTTGGAATTTTGTGGCATATTTCTGCAATTTTGTGAGGCTTTTCAAGAATGTTTGGTGATATTGAGGTGATTTGGTGGGATGTTTCTGGAATTTTGTGGGATTTTTCTGGGATTTGTACGAGACTTGAAGAATTTTGCGGGATTTTTCTTGAATTGTTTGGAAATTGGTGGAGATTTTGTGAGATGTTGCAGGAGTTTGTTTGGGTTTTGAGAAGATGTAGGGAATTTTGTGGCATTTTTCTGGAATTTTGAGTGGCTTTCAAGAACTTTGTGAGAGTTTTCTTGAATTTAGTGGAAATTTGTTGAGATTTTGTGAGATGGTTCTGGAATTTGGTGGGATTTTTGTGGGATTTTGAGGATTTGTCTTGAATTTTGTGGGATTTGGAGGAGACTTGAAGAATTTGGAGGGAATTTTCTTGAATTTTTTGGATATTGGTGGAGATTTTGTGAGATGCTGCAGGAATGTGGTTGGGTTTTGAGAAGATTTAGGGATTTTTGTGGGATATTCGTGGAATTTTCAGCAGCTTTCAAGTTTTTTGTGTGAGTCTTCTTGAATTTTGTGGAAATTTCCGGAGATTTTGTGAGATGTTGCAGGAATTTTGTGGGATTTTTGTGGAATTTTGAGGATTTGTCTTGAATTTTGTGGGATTTGGAGGAGACTTGAAGAATTTTGCGGAATTTTCTTAGATTATGTGGAAATTTGTTGAGATTTTGTGAGATGGTTCTGGAATTCGGTGGGATATTGAGGAAATTCAGTGATTTTTGAGGGATTTTTCTTGAATTTTGTGGAAATTGTTGGAGATTTTGTGAAATGTTGCAGGAATTGGGTAGGGTTTTCAGAAGGTTTAGGGAATTTTGTGGCATTTTTCTGCAATTTTGTGAGGCTTTTCCAGAATTTTTGGTGATATTGAGGTGATTTGGTGGGATGTTTCTGGAATTTTGTGGGATTTTTCTGGGATTTGTACGAGACTTGAAGAATTTTGCGGGATTTTTCTTGAATTGTTTGGAAATTGGTGGAGATTTTGTGAGATGTTGCAGGAGTTTGTTTGGGTTTTGAGAAGATGTAGGGAAGTTTGTGGCATTTTTCTGGAATTTTGAGGGGCTTTCAAGAACTTTGTGAGAGTTTTCTTGAATTTAGTGGAAATTTGTTGAGATTTTGTGAGATGGTTCTGGAATTTGGTGGGATTTTTGTGGGATTTTGAGGATTTGTCTTGAATTTTGTGGGATTTGGAGGAGACTTGAAGAATTTGGAGGGAATTTTCTTGAATTTTTTGGATATTGGTGGAGATTTTGTGAGATGCTGCAGGAATGTGGTTGGGTTTTGAGAAGATTTAGGGATTTTTGTGGGATTTTCGTGGAATTTTCAGCAGCTTTCAAGTTTTTTGTGAGAGTCTTTTTGAATTTTGTGGAAATTTCCAGAGATTTTGTGAGATGTTGCAGGAATTTTGTGGGATTTTTGTGGAATTTTGAGGATTTGTCTTGAATTTTGTGGGATTTGGAGGAGACTTGAAGAAGTTGGAGGGATTTTTCCTAAATGTTGTGGAAATTGGTGGAGATTTTGTGAGATGTTTCAGGAATTTGTTTGGATTTTGAGAAGATGTAGGGAATTTTGTTGGATTTTTGTGGAATTTTGAGGATTTGTCTTGAATTTTGTGGGATTTGGAGGAGACTTGAAGAATTTGGAGGGAATTTTCTTAGATTTAGTGGAAATTTGTTGAGATTTTGTGAGATGGTTCTGGAATTTGGTGGGATATTGAGGAAATTCAGTGAATTTTGAGGGATTTTTCTTGAATTTTGTGGAAATTGTTGGAGATTTTATGGGATGTTGCAGGAATTGGGTAGGGTTTTGAGAAGGTTTTTGGAATTTTGTGGCATTTTTCTGCAATTTTGTGAGGCTTTTCAAGAATGTTTGGTGATATTGAGGTGATTTGGTGGGATGTTTCTGGAATTTTGTGGGATTTTTCTGGGATTTGTACGAGACTTGAAGAATTTTGCGGGATTTTTCTTGAATTGTTTGGAAATTGGTGGAGATTTTGTGAGATGTTGCAGGAGTTTGTTTGGGTTTTGAGAAGATGTAGGTAATTTTGTGGCATTTTTCTGGAATTTTGAGGGGCTTTCAAGAACTTTGTGAGAGTTTTCTTGAATTTAGTGGAAATTTGTTGAGATTTTGTGAGATGGTTCTGGAATTTGGTGGGATTTTTGTGGGATTTTGAGGATTTGTCTTGAATTTTGTGGGATTTGGAGGAGACTTGAAGAATTTGGAGGGAATTTTCTTGAATTTTTTGGATATTGGTGGAGATTTTGTGAGATGCTGCAGGAATGTGGTTGGGTTTTGAGAAGATTTAGGGATTTTTGTGGGATATTCGTGGAATTTTCAGCAGCTTTCAAGTTTTTTGTGTGAGTCTTCTTGAATTTTGTGGAAATTTCCGGAGATTTTGTGAGATGTTGCAGGAATTTTGTGGGATTTTTGTGGAATTTTGAGGATTTGTCTTGAATTTTGTGGGATTTGGAGGAGACTTGAAGAATTTTGCGGAATTTTCTTAGATTATGTGGAAATTTGTTGAGATTTTGTGAGATGGTTCTGGAATTCGGTGGGATATTGAGGAAATTCAGTGATTTTTGAGGGATTTTTCTTGAATTTTGTGGAAATTGTTGGAGATTTTGTGAAATGTTGCAGGAATTGGGTAGGGTTTTCAGAAGGTTTAGGGAATTTTGTGGCATTTTTCTGCAATTTTGTGAGGCTTTTCCAGAATTTTTGGTGATATTGAGGTGATTTGGTGGGATGTTTCTGGAATTTTGTGGGATTTTTCTGGGATTTGTACGAGACTTGAAGAATTTTGCGGGATTTTTCTTGAATTGTTTGGAAATTGGTGGAGATTTTGTGAGATGTTGCAGGAGTTTGTTTGGGTTTTGAGAAGATGTAGGGAAGTTTGTGGCATTTTTCTGGAATTTTGAGGGGCTTTCAAGAACTTTGTGAGAGTTTTCTTGAATTTAGTGGAAATTTGTTGAGATTTTGTGAGATGGTTCTGGAATTTGGTGGGATTTTTGTGGGATTTTGAGGATTTGTCTTGAATTTTGTGGGATTTGGAGGAGACTTGAAGAATTTGGAGGGAATTTTCTTGAATTTTTTGGATATTGGTGGAGATTTTGTGAGATGCTGCAGGAATGTGGTTGGGTTTTGAGAAGATTTAGGGATTTTTGTGGGATTTTCGTGGAATTTTCAGCAGCTTTCAAGTTTTTTGTGAGAGTCTTTTTGAATTTTGTGGAAATTTCCAGAGATTTTGTGAGATGTTGCAGGAATTTTGTGGGATTTTTGTGGAATTTTGAGGATTTGTCTTGAATTTTGTGGGATTTGGAGGAGACTTGAAGAAGTTGGAGGGATTTTTCCTAAATGTTGTGGAAATTGGTGGAGATTTTGTGAGATGTTTCAGGAATTTGTTTGGATTTTGAGAAGATGTAGGGAATTTTGTTGGATTTTTGTGGAATTTTGAGGATTTGTCTTGAATTTTGTGGGATTTGGAGGAGACTTGAAGAATTTGGAGGGAATTTTCTTAGATTTAGTGGAAATTTGTTGAGATTTTGTGAGATGGTTCTGGAATTTGGTGGGATATTGAGGAAATTCAGTGAATTTTGAGGGATTTTTCTTGAATTTTTTGGAAATTGTTGGAGATTTTATGGGATGTTGCAGGAATTGGGTAGGGTTTTGAGAAGGTTTTTGGAATTTTGTGGCATATTTCTGCAATTTTGTGAGGCTTTTCAAGAATGTTTGGTGATATTGAGGTGATTTGGTGGGATGTTTCTGGAATTTTGTGGGATTTTTCTGGGATTTGTACGAGACTTGAAGAATTTTGCGGGATTTTTCTTGAATTGTTTGGAAATTGGTGGAGATTTTGTGAGATGTTGCAGGAGTTTGTTTGGGTTTTGAGAAGATGTAGGGAATTTTGTGGCATTTTTCTGGAATTTTGAGGGGCTTTCAAGAACTTTGTGAGAGTTTTCTTGAATTTAGTGGAAATTTGTTGAGATTTTGTGAGATGGTTCTGGAATTTGGTGGGATTTTTGTGGGATTTTGAGGATTTGTCTTGAATTTTGTGGGATTTGGAGGAGACTTGAAGAATTTGGAGGGAATTTTCTTGAATTTTTTGGATATTGGTGGAGATTTTGTGAGATGCTGCAGGAATGTGGTTGGGTTTTGAGAAGATTTAGGGATTTTTGTGGGATTTTCGTGGAATTTTCAGCAGCTTTCAAGTATTTTGTGAGAGTCTTCTTGAATTTTGTGGAAATTTCCAGAGATTTTGTGAGATGTTGCAGGAATTTTGTGGGATTTTTGTGGAATTTTGAGGAATTCTCTTGAATTTTGTGGGATTTGGAGGAGACTTGAAGAAGTTGGAGGGATTTTTCCTAAATGTTGTGGAAATTGGTGGAGATTTTGTGAGATGTTTCAGGAATTTGTTTGGATTTTGAGAAGATGTAGGGAATTTTGTTGGATTTTTGTGGAATTTTGAGGATTTCTCTTGAATTTTGTGGGATTTGGAGGAGACTTGAAGAATTTTGCGGGAATTTTCTTAGATTTTGTGGAAATGTGTGGAGATTTTGTGAGATGTCTGTAGAATTTTGTAATGTTTTGAGAAGATGTAGGGAATTTTGTGGCATTTTTCTGGAATTTTGAGGGGCTTTCAAGAACTTTGTGAGAGTTTTTTTGAATTTTTTGGAAATTTGTTGAGATTTTGTGAGATGGTTCTGGAGTTTGGTGGGATATTGAGGAAATTCAGTGAATTTGGAGGGAATTTTCTTGAATTTTGTGGAAATTGTTGGAGATTTTGTGGGATGTTGCAGGAATGTGGTTGGGTTCTGAGAAGATTTAGGGAATTGTGTGGGGCTTGTACAGAATTTGGTGGGATTTCTCTTGAATTTTGTGGGATTTCTATTGAATTTTATGGGATGTTTGTGGGATGTTTGTGAGATGTTTGTAGGATGTTTGTGGTATTTGGAGGAGACTTGAAGAATTTTGCGGGATTTTTCTTGAAATGTTTGGAAATTGGTGGAGATTTTGTGAGATGTTGCAGGAATTTGTTTGGGTTTTGAGAAGATGGAAGGAATTTTGTTGGATTTTTGTGGAATTTTGAGGATTTCTCTTGAATTTTGTGGGATTTGGAGGAGACTTGAAGAATTTTGCGGAATTTTCTTAGATTTTGTGGAAATTTGTTGAGATTTTGTGAGATGGTTCTGGAATTTGGTGGGATATTGAGGAAATTCAGTGAATTTGGAGGGATTTTTCTTGAATTTTGTGGAAATTGTTGGAGATTTTGTGGGATGTTGCAGGAATTGAGTAGGGTTTTGAGAAGGTTTAGGGAATTTTGTGGCATTTTTCTGCAATTTTGTGAGGCTTTTCCAGAATGTTTGGTGATATTGAGGTGATTTGGTGGGATGTTTCTGGAATTTTGTGGGATTTTTCTGGGATTTGTACGAGACTTGAAGAATTTTGCGGGATTTTTCTTGAATTGTTTGGAAATTGGTGGAGATTTTGTGAGATGTTGCAGGAGTTTGTTTGGGTTTTGAGAAGATGTAGGGAATTTTGTGGCATTTTTCTGGAATTTTGAGGGGCTTTCAAGAACTTTATGAGAGTTTTCTTGAATTTAGTGGAAATTTGTTGAGATTTTGTGAGATGGTTCTGGAATTTGGTGGGATTTTTGTGGGATTTTGAGGATTTGTCTTGAATTTTGTGGGATTTGGAGGAGACTTGAAGAATTTGGAGGGAATTTTCTTGAATTTTTTGGATATTGGTGGAGATTTTGTGAGATGCTGCAGGAATGTGGTTGGGTTTTGAGAAGATTTAGGGATTTTTGTGGGATATTCGTGGAATTTTCAGCAGCTTTCAAGTATTTTGTGAGAGTCTTCTTGAATTTTGTGGAAATTTCCGGAGATTTTGTGAGATGTTGCAGGAATTTGGTGGGATTTTTGTGGAATTTTGAGGAATTCTCTTGAATTTTGTGGGATTTGGAGGAGACTTGAAGAAGTTGGAGGGATTTTTCCTAAATGTTGTGGAAATGTGTGGAGATTTTGTGAGATGTTTCAGGAATTTGTTTGGATTTTGAGAAGATGTAGGGAATTTTGTTGGATTTTTGTGGAATTTTGAGGATTTCTCTTGAATTTTGTGGGATTTGGAGGAGACTTGAAGAATTTTGCGGGAATTTTCTTAGATTTTGTGGAAATGTGTGGAGATTTTGTGAGATGTCTGTAGAATTTTGTAATGTTTTGAGAAGATGTAGGGAATTTTGTGGCATTTTTCTAGAATTTTGAGGGGCTTTCAAGAACTTTGTGAGAGTTTTTTTGAATTTTTTGGAAATTTGTTGAGATTTTGTGAGATGGTTCTGGAGTTTGGTGGGATATTGAGGAAATTCAGTGAATTTGGAGGGAATTTTCTTGAATTTTGTGGAAATTGTTGGAGATTTTGTGGGATGTTGCAGGAATGTGGTTGGGTTCTGAGAAGATTTAGGGAATTGTGTGGGGCTTGTACAGAATTTGGTGGGATTTCTCTTGAATTTTGTGGGATTTCTATTGAATTTTATGGGATGTTTGTGGGATGTTTGTGAGATGTTTGTAGGATGTTTGTGGTATTTGGAGGAGACTTGAAGAATTTTGCGGGATTTTTCTTGAAATGTTTGGAAATTGGTGGAGATTTTGTGAGATGTTGCAGGAATTTGTTTGGGTTTTGAGAAGATGGAAGGAATTTTGTTGGATTTTTGTGGAATTTTGAGGATTTCTCTTGAATTTTGTGGGATTTGGAGGAGACTTGAAGAATTTGGAGGGAATTTTCTTAGATTTGGTGGAAATTTGTTGAGATTTTGTGAGATGGTTCTGGAATTTGGTGGGATATTGAGGAAATTCAGTGAATTTTGAGGGATTTTTCTTGAATTTTGTGGAAATTGTTGGAGATTTTGTGGGATGTTGCAGGAATTGGGTAGGGTTTTGAGAAGGTTTATGGAATTTTGTGGCATATTTCTGCAATTTTGTGAGGCTTTTCCAGAATGTTTGGTGATATTGAGGTGATTTGGTGGGATGTTTCTGGAATTTTGTGGGATTTTTCTGGGATTTGTACGAGACTTGAAGAATTTTGCGGGATTTTTCTTGAATTTTGTGGAAATTGTTGGAGATTTTGTGGGATGTTGCAGGAGTTTGTTTGGGTTTTGAGAAGATGTAGGTAATTTTGTGGCATTTTTCTGGAATTTTGAGGGGCTTTCAAGAACTTTGTGAGAGTTTTCTTGAATTTAGTGGAAATTTGTTGAGATTTTGTGAGATGGTTCTGGAATTTGGTGGGATTTTTGTGGGATTTTGAGGATTTGTCTTGAATTTTGTGGGATTTGGAGGAGTCTTGAAGAAGTTGGAGGGAATTTTCTTGAATTTTTTGGATATTGGTGGAGATTTTGTGAGATGTTACAGGAATTTGTTTGGGTTTTGAGAAGATGGAAGGAATTTTGTGGCATTTTTCTGGAATTTTGAGGGGCTTTCAAGTACTTTGTGAGAGTTTTCTTGAATTTAGTGGAAATTTGTTGAGATTTTGTGAGATGGTTCTGGAGTTTGGTGGGATATTGAGGAAATTCAGTGAATTTTGAGGGATTTTTCTTGAATTTTGTGGAAATTGTTGGAGATTTTGTGGGATGTTGCAGGAATGTGGTTGGGTTCTGAGAAGATTTAGGGAATTGTGTGGGGCTTGTACAGAATTTGGTGGGATTTCTCTTGAATTTTGTGGGATTTCTATTGCATTTTATGGGATGTTTGTGGGATGTTTGTGAGATGTTTGTAGGATGTTTGTGGTATTTGGAGGAGACTTGAAGAATTTTGCGGGATTTTTCTTGAATTGTTTGGAAATTGGTGGAGATTTTGTGAGATGTTGCAGGAGTTTGTTTGGGTTCTGAGAAGATGGAAGGAATTTTGTTGGATTTTTGTGGAATTTTGAGGATTTGTCTTGAATTTTGTGGGATTTGGAGGAGACTTGAAGAATTTTGCGGAATTTTCTTAGATTTTGTGGAAATTTTTTGAGATTTTGTGAGATGGTTCTGGAATTTGGTGGGATATTGAGGAAATTCAGTGAATTTGGAGGGATTTTTCTTGAATTTTTTGACTATTGGTGGAGATTTTGTGAGATGTTGCAGGAATTTGGTAGGGTTTTGAGAAGGTTTAGGGAATTTTGTGGCATTTTTCTGCAATTTTGTGAGGCTTTTCCAGAATTTTTGGTGATATTGAGGTGATTTGGTGGGATGTTTCTGGAATTTTGTGGGATTTTTCTGGGATTTGTACGAGACTTGAAGAATTTTGCGGGATTTTTCTTGAATTTTGTGGAAATTGTTGGAGATTTTGTGGGATGTTGCAGGAATTGGGTAGGGTTTTGAGAAGATGTAGGGAATTTTGTGGCATTTTTCTGCAATTTTGTGAGGCTTTTCCAGAATGTTTGGTGATATTGAGGTGATTTGGTGGGATGTTTCTGGAATTTTGTGGGATTTTTCTGGGATTTGTACGAGACTTGAAGAATTTTGCGGGATTTTTCTTGAATTGTTTGGAAATTGGTGGAGATTTTGTGAGATGTTGCAGGAGTTTGTTTGGGTTTTGAGAAGATGTAGGGAAGTTTGTGGCATTTTTCTGGAATTTTGAGGGGCTTTCAAGAACTTTGTGAGAGTTTTTTTGAATTTAGTGGAAATTTGTTGAGATTTTGTGAGATGGTTCTGGAGTTTGGTGGGATATTGAGGAAATTCAGTGAATTTGGAGGGAATTTTCTTGAATTTTGTGGAAATTGTTGGAGATTTTGTGGGATGTTGCAGGAATGTGGTTGGGTTCTGAGACGATTTAGGGAATTGTGTGGGGCTTGTACAGAATTTGGTGGGATTTCTCTTGAATTTTGTGGGATTTCTATTGAATTTTATGGGATGTTTGTGGGATGTTTGTGAGATGTTTGTAGGATGTTTGTGGTATTTGGAGGAGACTTGAAGAATTTTGCGAGACTTTTCTTGAAATGTTTGGAAATTGGTGGAGATTTTGTGAGATGTTGCAGGAATTTGTTTGGATTTTGAGAAGATGGAAGGAATTTTGTTGGATTTTTGTGGAATTTTGAGGATTTCTCTTGAATTTTGTGGGATTTGGAGGAGACTTGAAGAATTTGGAGGGAATTTTCTTAGATTTAGTGGAAATTTGTTGAGATTTTGTGAGATGGTTCTGGAATTTGGTGGGATATTGAGGAAATTCAGTGAATTTTGAGGGATTTTTCTTGAATTTTGTGGAAATTGTTGGAGATTTTATGGGATGTTGCAGGAATTGGGTAGGGTTTTGAGAAGGTTTTTGGAATTTTGTGGCATATTTCTGCAATTTTGTGAGGCTTTTCAAGAATGTTTGGTGATATTGAGGTGATTTGGTGGGATGTTTCTGGAATTTTGTGGGATTTTTCTGGGATTTGTACGAGACTTGAAGAATTTTGCGGGATTTTTCTTGAATTGTTTGGAAATTGGTGGAGATTTTGTGAGATGTTGCAGGAGTTTGTTTGGGTTTTGAGAAGATGTAGGGAATTTTGTGGCATTTTTCTGGAATTTTGAGTGGCTTTCAAGAACTTTGTGAGAGTTTTCTTGAATTTAGTGGAAATTTGTTGAGATTTTGTGAGATGGTTCTGGAATTTGGTGGGATTTTTGTGGGATTTTGAGGATTTGTCTTGAATTTTGTGGGATTTGGAGGAGACTTGAAGAATTTGGAGGGAATTTTCTTGAATTTTTTGGATATTGGTGGAGATTTTGTGAGATGCTGCAGGAATGTGGTTGGGTTTTGAGAAGATTTAGGGATTTTTGTGGGATATTCGTGGAATTTTCAGCAGCTTTCAAGTTTTTTGTGTGAGTCTTCTTGAATTTTGTGGAAATTTCCAGAGATTTTGTGAGATGTTGCAGGAATTTTGTGGGATTTTTGTGGAATTTTGAGGATTTGTCTTGAATTTTGTGGGATTTGGAGGAGACTTGAAGAATTTTGCGGAATTTTCTTAGATTATGTGGAAATTTGTTGAGATTTTGTGAGATGGTTCTGGAATTCGGTGGGATATTGAGGAAATTCAGTGATTTTTGAGGGATTTTTCTTGAATTTTGTGGAAATTGTTGGAGATTTTGTGAAATGTTGCAGGAATTGGGTAGGGTTTTCAGAAGGTTTAGGGAATTTTGTGGCATTTTTCTGCAATTTTGTGAGGCTTTTCCAGAATTTTTGGTGATATTGAGGTGATTTGGTGGGATGTTTCTGGAATTTTGTGGGATTTTTCTGGGATTTGTACGAGACTTGAAGAATTTTGCGGGATTTTTCTTGAATTGTTTGGAAATTGGTGGAGATTTTGTGAGATGTTGCAGGAGTTTGTTTGGGTTTTGAGAAGATGTAGGGAAGTTTGTGGCATTTTTCTGGAATTTTGAGGGGCTTTCAAGAACTTTGTGAGAGTTTTCTTGAATTTAGTGGAAATTTGTTGAGATTTTGTGAGATGGTTCTGGAATTTGGTGGGATTTTTGTGGGATTTTGAGGATTTGTCTTGAATTTTGTGGGATTTGGAGGAGACTTGAAGAATTTGGAGGGAATTTTCTTGAATTTTTTGGATATTGGTGGAGATTTTGTGAGATGCTGCAGGAATGTGGTTGGGTTTTGAGAAGATTTAGGGATTTTTGTGGGATTTTCGTGGAATTTTCAGCAGCTTTCAAGTTTTTTGTGAGAGTCTTTTTGAATTTTGTGGAAATTTCCAGAGATTTTGTGAGATGTTGCAGGAATTTTGTGGGATTTTTGTGGAATTTTGAGGATTTGTCTTGAATTTTGTGGGATTTGGAGGAGACTTGAAGAAGTTGGAGGGATTTTTCCTAAATGTTGTGGAAATTGGTGGAGATTTTGTGAGATGTTTCAGGAATTTGTTTGGATTTTGAGAAGATGTAGGGAATTTTGTTGGATTTTTGTGGAATTTTGAGGATTTGTCTTGAATTTTGTGGGATTTGGAGGAGACTTGAAGAATTTGGAGGGAATTTTCTTAGATTTAGTGGAAATTTGTTGAGATTTTGTGAGATGGTTCTGGAATTTGGTGGGATATTGAGGAAATTCAGTGAATTTTGAGGGATTTTTCTTGAATTTTGTGGAAATTGTTGGAGATTTTATGGGATGTTGCAGGAATTGGGTAGGGTTTTGAGAAGGTTTTTGGAATTTTGTGGCATTTTTCTGCAATTTTGTGAGGCTTTTCAAGAATGTTTGGTGATATTGAGGTGATTTGGTGGGATGTTTCTGGAATTTTGTGGGATTTTTCTGGGATTTGTACGAGACTTGAAGAATTTTGCGGGATTTTTCTTGAATTGTTTGGAAATTGGTGGAGATTTTGTGAGATGTTGCAGGAGTTTGTTTGGGTTTTGAGAAGATGTAGGTAATTTTGTGGCATTTTTCTGGAATTTTGAGGGGCTTTCAAGAACTTTGTGAGAGTTTTCTTGAATTTAGTGGAAATTTGTTGAGATTTTGTGAGATGGTTCTGGAATTTGGTGGGATTTTTGTGGGATTTTGAGGATTTGTCTTGAATTTTGTGGGATTTGGAGGAGACTTGAAGAAGTTGGAGGGAATTTTCTTGAATTTTTTGGATATTGGTGGAGATTTTGTGAGATGCTGCAGGAATGTGGTTGGGTTTTGAGAAGATTTAGGGATTTTTGTGGGATATTCGTGGAATTTTCAGCAGCTTTCAAGTTTTTTGTGTGAGTCTTCTTGAATTTTGTGGAAATTTCCGGAGATTTTGTGAGATGTTGCAGGAATTTTGTGGGATTTTTGTGGAATTTTGAGGATTTGTCTTGAATTTTGTGGGATTTGGAGGAGACTTGAAGAATTTTGCGGAATTTTCTTAGATTATGTGGAAATTTGTTGAGATTTTGTGAGATGGTTCTGGAATTCGGTGGGATATTGAGGAAATTCAGTGATTTTTGAGGGATTTTTCTTGAATTTTGTGGAAATTGTTGGAGATTTTGTGAAATGTTGCAGGAATTGGGTAGGGTTTTCAGAAGGTTTAGGGAATTTTGTGGCATTTTTCTGCAATTTTGTGAGGCTTTTCCAGAATTTTTGGTGATATTGAGGTGATTTGGTGGGATGTTTCTGGAATTTTGTGGGATTTTTCTGGGATTTGTACGAGACTTGAAGAATTTTGCGGGATTTTTCTTGAATTGTTTGGAAATTGGTGGAGATTTTGTGAGATGTTGCAGGAGTTTGTTTGGGTTTTGAGAAGATGTAGGGAAGTTTGTGGCATTTTTCTGGAATTTTGAGGGGCTTTCAAGAACTTTGTGAGAGTTTTCTTGAATTTAGTGGAAATTTGTTGAGATTTTGTGAGATGGTTCTGGAATTTGGTGGGATTTTTGTGGGATTTTGAGGATTTGTCTTGAATTTTGTGGGATTTGGAGGAGACTTGAAGAATTTGGAGGGAATTTTCTTGAATTTTTTGGATATTGGTGGAGATTTTGTGAGATGCTGCAGGAATGTGGTTGGGTTTTGAGAAGATTTAGGGATTTTTGTGGGATTTTCGTGGAATTTTCAGCAGCTTTCAAGTTTTTTGTGAGAGTCTTTTTGAATTTTGTGGAAATTTCCAGAGATTTTGTGAGATGTTGCAGGAATTTTGTGGGATTTTTGTGGAATTTTGAGGATTTGTCTTGAATTTTGTGGGATTTGGAGGAGACTTGAAGAAGTTGGAGGGATTTTTCCTAAATGTTGTGGAAATTGGTGGAGATTTTGTGAGATGTTTCAGGAATTTGTTTGGATTTTGAGAAGATGTAGGGAATTTTGTTGGATTTTTGTGGAATTTTGAGGATTTGTCTTGAATTTTGTGGGATTTGGAGGAGACTTGAAGAATTTGGAGGGAATTTTCTTAGATTTAGTGGAAATTTGTTGAGATTTTGTGAGATGGTTCTGGAATTTGGTGGGATATTGAGGAAATTCAGTGAATTTTGAGGGATTTTTCTTGAATTTTGTGGAAATTGTTGGAGATTTTATGGGATGTTGCAGGAATTGGGTAGGGTTTTGAGAAGGTTTTTGGAATTTTGTGGCATTTTTCTGCAATTTTGTGAGGCTTTTCAAGAATGTTTGGTGATATTGAGGTGATTTGGTGGGATGTTTCTGGAATTTTGTGGGATTTTTCTGGGATTTGTACGAGACTTGAAGAATTTTGCGGGATTTTTCTTGAATTGTTTGGAAATTGGTGGAGATTTTGTGAGATGTTGCAGGAGTTTGTTTGGGTTTTGAGAAGATGTAGGTAATTTTGTGGCATTTTTCTGGAATTTTGAGGGGCTTTCAAGAACTTTGTGAGAGTTTTCTTGAATTTAGTGGAAATTTGTTGAGATTTTGTGAGATGGTTCTGGAATTTGGTGGGATTTTTGTGGGATTTTGAGGATTTGTCTTGAATTTTGTGGGATTTGGAGGAGACTTGAAGAAGTTGGAGGGAATTTTCTTGAATTTTTTGGATATTGGTGGAGATTTTGTGAGATGCTGCAGGAATGTGGTTGGGTTTTGAGAAGATTTAGGGATTTTTGTGGGATATTCGTGGAATTTTCAGCAGCTTTCAAGTTTTTTGTGTGAGTCTTCTTGAATTTTGTGGAAATTTCCGGAGATTTTGTGAGATGTTGCAGGAATTTTGTGGGATTTTTGTGGAATTTTGAGGATTTGTCTTGAATTTTGTGGGATTTGGAGGAGACTTGAAGAATTTTGCGGAATTTTCTTAGATTATGTGGAAATTTGTTGAGATTTTGTGAGATGGTTCTGGAATTCGGTGGGATATTGAGGAAATTCAGTGATTTTTGAGGGATTTTTCTTGAATTTTGTGGAAATTGTTGGAGATTTTGTGAAATGTTGCAGGAATTGGGTAGGGTTTTCAGAAGGTTTAGGGAATTTTGTGGCATTTTTCTGCAATTTTGTGAGGCTTTTCCAGAATTTTTGGTGATATTGAGGTGATTTGGTGGGATGTTTCTGGAATTTTGTGGGATTTTTCTGGGATTTGTACGAGACTTGAAGAATTTTGCGGGATTTTTCTTGAATTGTTTGGAAATTGGTGGAGATTTTGTGAGATGTTGCAGGAGTTTGTTTGGGTTTTGAGAAGATGTAGGGAAGTTTGTGGCATTTTTCTGGAATTTTGAGGGGCTTTCAAGAACTTTGTGAGAGTTTTCTTGAATTTAGTGGAAATTTGTTGAGATTTTGTGAGATGGTTCTGGAATTTGGTGGGATTTTTGTGGGATTTTGAGGATTTGTCTTGAATTTTGTGGGATTTGGAGGAGACTTGAAGAATTTGGAGGGAATTTTCTTGAATTTTTTGGATATTGGTGGAGATTTTGTGAGATGCTGCAGGAATGTGGTTGGGTTTTGAGAAGATTTAGGGATTTTTGTGGGATTTTCGTGGAATTTTCAGCAGCTTTCAAGTTTTTTGTGAGAGTCTTTTTGAATTTTGTGGAAATTTCCAGAGATTTTGTGAGATGTTGCAGGAATTTTGTGGGATTTTTGTGGAATTTTGAGGATTTGTCTTGAATTTTGTGGGATTTGGAGGAGACTTGAAGAAGTTGGAGGGATTTTTCCTAAATGTTGTGGAAATTGGTGGAGATTTTGTGAGATGTTTCAGGAATTTGTTTGGATTTTGAGAAGATGTAGGGAATTTTGTTGGATTTTTGTGGAATTTTGAGGATTTGTCTTGAATTTTGTGGGATTTGGAGGAGACTTGAAGAATTTGGAGGGAATTTTCTTAGATTTAGTGGAAATTTGTTGAGATTTTGTGAGATGGTTCTGGAATTTGGTGGGATATTGAGGAAATTCAGTGAATTTTGAGGGATTTTTCTTGAATTTTTTGGAAATTGTTGGAGATTTTATGGGATGTTGCAGGAATTGGGTAGGGTTTTGAGAAGGTTTTTGGAATTTTGTGGCATATTTCTGCAATTTTGTGAGGCTTTTCAAGAATGTTTGGTGATATTGAGGTGATTTGGTGGGATGTTTCTGGAATTTTGTGGGATTTTTCTGGGATTTGTACGAGACTTGAAGAATTTTGCGGGATTTTTCTTGAATTGTTTGGAAATTGGTGGAGATTTTGTGAGATGTTGCAGGAGTTTGTTTGGGTTTTGAGAAGATGTAGGGAATTTTGTGGCATTTTTCTGGAATTTTGAGGGGCTTTCAAGAACTTTGTGAGAGTTTTCTTGAATTTAGTGGAAATTTGTTGAGATTTTGTGAGATGGTTCTGGAATTTGGTGGGATTTTTGTGGGATTTTGAGGATTTGTCTTGAATTTTGTGGGATTTGGAGGAGACTTGAAGAATTTGGAGGGAATTTTCTTGAATTTTTTGGATATTGGTGGAGATTTTGTGAGATGCTGCAGGAATGTGGTTGGGTTTTGAGAAGATTTAGGGATTTTTGTGGGATTTTCGTGGAATTTTCAGCAGCTTTCAAGTATTTTGTGAGAGTCTTCTTGAATTTTGTGGAAATTTCCAGAGATTTTGTGAGATGTTGCAGGAATTTTGTGGGATTTTTGTGGAATTTTGAGGAATTCTCTTGAATTTTGTGGGATTTGGACGAGACTTGAAGAAGTTGGAGGGATTTTTCCTAAATGTTGTGGAAATTGGTGGAGATTTTGTGAGATGTTTCAGGAATTTGTTTGGATTTTGAGAAGATGTAGGGAATTTTGTTGGATTTTTGTGGAATTTTGAGGATTTCTCTTGAATTTTGTGGGATTTGGAGGAGACTTGAAGAATTTTGCGGGAATTTTCTTAGATTTTGTGGAAATGTGTGGAGATTTTGTGAGATGTCTGTAGAATTTTGTAATGTTTTGAGAAGATGTAGGGAATTTTGTGGCATTTTTCTGGAATTTTGAGGGGCTTTCAAGAACTTTGTGAGAGTTTTTTTGAATTTTTTGGAAATTTGTTGAGATTTTGTGAGATGGTTCTGGAGTTTGGTGGGATATTGAGGAAATTCAGTGAATTTGGAGGGAATTTTCTTGAATTTTGTGGAAATTGTTGGAGATTTTGTGGGATGTTGCAGGAATGTGGTTGGGTTCTGAGAAGATTTAGGGAATTGTGTGGGGCTTGTACAGAATTTGGTGGGATTTCTCTTGAATTTTGTGGGATTTCTATTGAATTTTATGGGATGTTTGTGGGATGTTTGTAGGATGTTTGTGAGATGTTTGTGGTATTTGGAGGAGACTTGAAGAATTTTGCGGGATTTTTCTTGAATTGTTTGGAAATTGGTGGAGATTTTGTGAGATGTTGCAGGAGTTTGTTTGGGTTCTGAGAAGATGGAAGGAATTTTGTGGGATTTTTGTGGAATTTTGAGGATTTGTCTTGAATTTTGTGGGATTTGGAGGAGACTTGAAGAATTTTGCGGAATTTTCTTAGATTATGTGGAAATTTGTTGAGATTTTGTGAGATGGTTCTGGAATTCGGTGGGATATTGAGGAAATTCAGTGATTTTTGAGGGATTTTTCTTGAATTTTGTGGAAATTGTTGGAGATTTTGTGAAATGTTGCAGGAATTGGGTAGGGTTTTGAGAAGGTTTAGGGAATTTTGTGGCATTTTTCTGCAATTTTGTGAGGCTTTTCCAGAATTTTTGGTGATATTGAGGTGATTTGGTGGGATGTTTCTGGAATTTTGTGGGATTTTTCTGGGATTTGTACGAGACTTGAAGAATTTTGCGGGATTTTTCTTGAATTGTTTGGAAATTGGTGGAGATTTTGTGAGATGTTGCAGGAGTTTGTTTGGGTTTTGAGAAGATGTAGGGAAGTTTGTGGCATTTTTCTGGAATTTTGAGGGGCTTTCAAGAACTTTGTGAGAGTTTTCTTGAATTTAGTGGAAATTTGTTGAGATTTTGTGAGATGGTTCTGGAATTTGGTGGGATTTTTGTGGGATTTTGAGGATTTCTCTTGAATTTTGTGGGATTTGGAGGAGACTTGAAGAATTTGGAGGGAATTTTCTTGAATTTTTTGGATATTGGTGGAGATTTTGTGAGATGCTGCAGGAATGTGGTTGGGTTTTGAGAAGATTTAGGGATTTTTGTGGGATTTTCGTGGAATTTTCAGCAGCTTTCAAGTTTTTTGTGAGAGTCTTTTTGAATTTTGTCGAAATTTCCAGAGATTTTGTGAGATGTTGCAGGAATTTTGTGGGATTTTTGTGGAATTTTGAGGATTTGTCTTGAATTTTGTGGGATTTGGAGGAGACTTGAAGAAGTTGGAGGGATTTTTCCTAAATGTTGTGGAAATTGGTGGAGATTTTGTGAGATGTTTCAGGAATTTGTTTGGATTTTGAGAAGATGTAGGGAATTTTGTTGGATTTTTGTGGAATTTTGAGGATTTCTCTTGAATTTTGTGGGATTTGGAGGAGACTTGAAGAATTTGGAGGGAATTTTCTTAGATTTAGTGGAAATTTGTTGAGATTTTGTGAGATGGTTCTGGAATTTGGTGGGATATTGAGGAAATTCAGTGAATTTTGAGGGATTTTTCTTGAATTTTGTGGAAATTGTTGGAGATTTTATGGGATGTTGCAGGAATTGGGTAGGGTTTTGAGAAGGTTTTTGGAATTTTGTGGCATATTTCTGCAATTTTGTGAGGCTTTTCAAGAATGTTTGGTGATATTGAGGTGATTTGGTGGGATGTTTCTGGAATTTTGTGGGATTTTTCTGGGATTTGTACGAGACTTGAAGAATTTTGCGGGATTTTTCTTGAATTGTTTGGAAATTGGTGGAGATTTTGTGAGATGTTGCAGGAGTTTGTTTGGGTTTTGAGAAGATGTAGGGAATTTTGTGGCATTTTTCTGGAATTTTGAGGGGCTTTCAAGAACTTTGTGAGAGTTTTCTTGAATTTAGTGGAAATTTGTTGAGATTTTGTGAGATGGTTCTGGAATTTGGTGGGATTTTTGTGGGATTTTGAGGATTTGTCTTGAATTTTGTGGGATTTGGAGGAGACTTGAAGAATTTGGAGGGAATTTTCTTGAATTTTTTGGATATTGGTGGAGATTTTGTGAGATGCTGCAGGAATGTGGTTGGGTTTTGAGAAGATTTAGGGATTTTTGTGGGATTTTCGTGGAATTTTCAGCAGCTTTCAAGTATTTTGTGAGAGTCTTCTTGAATTTTGTGGAAATTTCCAGAGATTTTGTGAGATGTTGCAGGAATTTTGTGGGATTTTTGTGGAATTTTGAGGAATTCTCTTGAATTTTGTGGGATTTGGAGGAGACTTGAAGAAGTTGGAGGGATTTTTCCTAAATGTTGTGGAAATTGGTGGAGATTTTGTGAGATGTTTCAGGAATTTGTTTGGATTTTGAGAAGATGTAGGGAATTTTGTTGGATTTTTGTGGAATTTTGAGGATTTCTCTTGAATTTTGTGGGATTTGGAGGAGACTTGAAGAATTTTGCGGGAATTTTCTTAGATTTTGTGGAAATGTGTGGAGATTTTGTGAGATGTCTGTAGAATTTTGTAATGTTTTGAGAAGATGTAGGGAATTTTGTGGCATTTTTCTGGAATTTTGAGGGGCTTTCAAGAACTTTGTGAGAGTTTTTTTGAATTTTTTGGAAATTTGTTGAGATTTTGTGAGATGGTTCTGGAGTTTGGTGGGATATTGAGGAAATTCAGTGAATTTGGAGGGAATTTTCTTGAATTTTGTGGAAATTGTTGGAGATTTTGTGGGATGTTGCAGGAATGTGGTTGGGTTCTGAGAAGATTTAGGGAATTGTGTGGGGCTTGTACAGAATTTGGTGGGATTTCTCTTGAATTTTGTGGGATTTCTATTGAATTTTATGGGATGTTTTTGGGATGTTTGTGAGATGTTTGTAGGATGTTTGTGGTATTTGGAGGAGACTTGAAGAATTTTGCGGGATTTTTCTTGAAATGTTTGGAAATTGGTGGAGATTTTGTGAGATGTTGCAGGAATTTGTTTGGGTTTTGAGAAGATGGAAGGAATTTTGTGGGATTTTTGTGGAATTTTGAGGATTTCTCTTGAATTTTGTGGGATTTGGAGGAGACTTGAAGAATTTTGCGGAATTTTCTTAGATTATGTGGAAATTTGTTGAGATTTTGTGAGATGGTTCTGGAATTTGGTGGGATATTGAGGAAATTCAGTGAATTTTGAGGGATTTTTCTTGAATTTTGTGGAAATTGTTGGAGATTTTGTGGGATGTTGCAGGAATTTGGTAGGGTTTTGAGAAGGTTTAGGGAATTTTGTGGCATTTTTCTGCAATTTTGTGAGGCTTTTCCAGAATTTTTGGTGATATTGAGGTGATTTGGTGGGATGTTTCTGGAATTTTGTGGGATTTTTCTGGGATTTGTACGAGACTTGAAGAATTTTGCGGGATTTTTCTTGAATTGTTTGGAAATTGGTGGAGATTTTGTGAGATGTTGCAGGAGTTTGGGTTTTGAGAAGATGTAGGGAAGTTTGTGGCATTTTTCTGGAATTTTGAGGGGCTTTCAAGAACTTTGTGAGAGTTTTCTTGAATTTAGTGGAAATTTGTTGAGATTTTGTGAGATGGTTCTGGAATTTGGTGGGATTTTTGTGGGATTTTGAGGATTTGTCTTGAATTTTGTGGGATTTGGAGGAGACTTGAAGAATTTGGAGGGAATTTTCTTGAATTTTTTGGATATTGGTGGAGATTTTGTGAGATGCTGCAGGAATGTGGTTGGGTTTTGAGAAGATTTAGGGATTTTTGTGGTATATTCGTGGAATTTTCAGCAGCTTTCAAGTTTTTTGTGAGAGTCTTCTTGAATTTTGTGGAAATTTCCGGAGATTTTGTGAGATGTTGCAGGAATTTTGTGGGATTTTTGTGGAATTTTGAGGAATTCTCTTGAATTTTGTGGGATTTGGAGGAGACTTGAAGAATTTTGCGGAATTTTCTTAGATTTTGTGGAAATTTGTTGAGATTTTGTGAGATGGTTCTGGAATTCGGTGGGATATTGAGGAAATTCAGTGAATTTTGAGGGATTTTTCTTGAATTTTGTGGAAATTGTTGGAGATTTTGTGGGATGTTGCAGGAATTGGGTAGGGTTTTGAGAAGGTTTAGGGAATTTTGTGGCATTTTTCTGCAATTTTGTGAGGCTTTTCCAGAATTTTTGGTGATATTGAGGTGATTTGGTGGGATGTTTCTGGAATTTTGTGGGATTTTTCTGGGATTTGTACGAGACTTGAAGAATTTTGCGGGATTTTTCTTGAACTGTTTGGAAATTGTTGGAGATTTTGTGAGATGTTGCAGGAGTTTGTTTGGGTTTTGAGAAGATGTAGGGAAGTTTGTGGCATTTTTCTGGAATTTTGAGGGGCTTTCAAGAACTTTGTGAGAGTTTTCTTGAATTTTGTGGAAATTTGTTGAGATTTTGTGAGATGGTTCTGGAATTTGGTGGGATTTTTGTGGGATTTTGAGGATTTGTCTTGAATTTTGTGGGATTTGGAGGAGACTTGAAGAATTTGGAGGGAATTTTCTTGAATTTTTTGGATATTGGTGGAGATTTTGTGAGATGCTGCAGGAATGTGGTTGGGTTTTGAGAAGATTTAGGGATTTTTGTGGGATTTTCGTGGAATTTTCAGCAGCTTTCAAGTATTTTGTGAGAGTCTTCTTGAATTTTGTGGAAATTTCCGGAGATTTTGTGAGATGTTGCAGGAATTTTGTGGGATTTTTGTGGAATTTTGAGGAATTCTCTTGAATTTTGTGGGATTTGGAGGAGACTTGAAGAAGCTGGAGGGATTTTTCCTAAATGTTGTGGAAATTGGTGGAGATTTTGTGAGATGTTTCAGGAATTTGTTTGGATTTTGAGAAGATGTAGGGAATTTTGTTGGATTTTTGTGGAATTTTGAGGATTTCTCTTGAATTTTGTGGGATTTGGAGGAGACTTGAAGAATTTTGCGGGAATTTTCTTAGATTTTGTGGAAATGTGTGGAGATTTTGTGAGATGTCTGTAGAATTTTGTAATGTTTTGAGAAGATGTAGGGAATTTTGTGGCATTTTTCTGGAATTTTGAGGGGCTTTCAAGAACTTTGTGAGAGTTTTTTTGAATTTTTTGGAAATTTGTTGAGATTTTGTGAGATGGTTCTGGAGTTTGGTGGGATATTGAGGAAATTCAGTGAATTTGGAGGGAATTTTCTTGAATTTTGTGGAAATTGTTGGAGATTTTGTGGGATGTTGCAGGAATGTGGTTGGGTTCTGAGAAGATTTAGGGAATTGTGTGGGGCTTGTACAGAATTTGGTGGGATTTCTCTTGAATTTTGTGGGATTTCTATTGAATTTTATGGGATGTTTGTGGGATGTTTGTAGGATGTTTGTGAGATGTTTGTGGTATTTGGAGGAGACTTGAAGAATTTTGCGGGATTTTTCTTGAATTGTTTGGAAATTGGTGGAGATTTTGTGAGATGTTGCAGGAGTTTGTTTGGGTTCTGAGAAGATGGAAGGAATTTTGTGGGATTTTTGTGGAATTTTGAGGATTTGTCTTGAATTTTGTGGGATTTGGAGGAGACTTGAAGAATTTTGCGGAATTTTCTTAGATTATGTGGAAAT
The DNA here is from genome assembly GCF_971803275.1 of Cyanistes caeruleus. Taxonomy (NCBI): domain Eukaryota; kingdom Metazoa; phylum Chordata; class Aves; order Passeriformes; family Paridae; genus Cyanistes; species Cyanistes caeruleus. The sequence goes on along the minus strand of NC_141702.1, from coordinate 87,191,607 downwards.
TTGTTGAGATTTTGTGAGATGGTTCTGGAATTTGGTGGGATATTGAGGAAATTCAGTGAATTTGGAGGGATTTTTCTTGAATTTTGTGGAAATTGGTGGAGATTTTGTGGGATGTTGCAGGAATTGGGTAGGGTTTTGAGAAGGTTTAGGGAATTTTGTGGCATTTTTCTGCAATTTTGTGAGGCTTTTCCAGAATTTTTGGTGATATTGAGGTGATTTGGTGGGATGTTTCTGGAATTTTGTGGGATTTTTCTGGGATTTGTACGAGACTTGAAGAATTTTGCGGGATTTTTCTTGAATTGTTTGGAAATTGTTGGAGATTTTGTGGGATGTTGCAGGAATTGGGTAGGGTTTTGAGAAGGTTTAGGGAATTTTGTGGCATTTTTCTGCAATTTTGTGAGGCTTTTCAAGAATTTTTGGTGATATTGAGGTGATTTGGTGGGATGTTTCTGGAATTTTGTGGGATTTTTCTGGGATTTGTACGAGACTTGAAGAATTTTGCGGGATTTTTCTTGAATTGTTTGGAAATTGGTGGAGATTTTGTGAGATGTTGCAGGAGTTTGTTTGGGTTTTGAGAAGATGTAGGGAAGTTTGTGGCATTTTTCTGGAATTTTGAGGGGCTTTCAAGAACTTTGTGAGAGTTTTCTTGAATTTAGTGGAAATTTGTTGAGATTTTGTGAGATGGTTCTGGAATTTGGTGGGATTTTTGTGGGATTTTGAGGATTTGTCTTGAATTTTGTGGGATTTGGAGGAGACTTGAAGAATTTGGAGGGAATTTTCTTGAATTTTTTGGATATTGGTGGAGATTTTGTGAGATGCTGCAGGAATGTGGTTGGGTTTTGAGAAGATTTAGGGATTTTTGTGGGATATTCGTGGAATTTTCAGCAGCTTTCAAGTATTTTGTGAGAGTCTTCTTGAATTTTGTGGAAATTTCCGGAGATTTTGTGAGATGTTGCAGGAATTTTGTGGGATTTTTGTGGAATTTTGAGGATTTCTCTTGAATTTTGTGGGATTTGGAGGAGACTTGAAGAAGCTGGAGGGATTTTTCCTAAATGTTGTGGAAATTGGTGGAGATTTTGTGTGATGGTTCTGGAATTTGTTTGGATTTTGAGAAGATGTAGGGAATTTTGTTGGATTTTTGTGGAATTTTGAGGATTTCTCTTGAATTTTGTGGGATTTGGAGGAGACTTGAAGAATTTTTCGGGAATTTTCTTAGATTTTGTGGAAATGTGTGGAGATTTTGTGAGATGTCTGTAGAATTTTGTAATGTTTTGAGAAGATGTAGGGAATTTTGTGGCATTTTTCTGGAATTTTGAGGGGCTTTCAAGAACTTTGTGAGAGTTTTTTTGAATTTTTTTGAAATTTGTTGAGATTTTGTGAGATGGTTCTGGAGTTTGGTGGGATATTGAGGAAATTCAGTGAATTTGGAGGGAATTTTCTTGAATTTTGTGGAAATTGTTGGAGATTTTGTGGGATGTTGCAGGAATGTGGTTGGGTTCTGAGAAGATTTAGGGAATTGTGTGGGGCTTGTACAGAATTTGGTGGGATTTCTCTTGAATTTTGTGGGATTTCTATTGAATTTAATGGGATGTTTTTGGGATGTTTGTGAGATGTTTGTAGGATGTTTGTGGTATTTGGAGGAGACTTGAAGAATTTTGCGGGATTTTTCTTGAATTGTTTGGAAATTGGTGGAGATTTTGTGAGATGTTGCAGGAGTTTGTTTGGGTTCTGAGAAGATGGAAGGAATTTTGTGGGATTTTTGTGGAATTTTGAGGATTTGTCTTGAATTTTGTGGGATTTGGAGGAGACTTGAAGAATTTTGCGGAATTTTCTTAGATTATGTGGAAATTTGTTGAGATTTTGTGAGATGGTTCTGGAATTTGGTGGGATATTGAGGAAATTCAGTGAATTTGGAGGGATTTTTCTTGAATTTTGTGGAAATTGGTGGAGATTTTGTGGGATGTTGCAGGAATTGGGTAGGGTTTTGAGAAGGTTTAGGGAATTTTGTGGCATTTTTCTGCAATTTTGTGAGGCTTTTCCAGAATTTTTGGTGATATTGAGGTGATTTGGTGGGATGTTTCTGGAATTTTGTGGGATTTTTCTGGGATTTGTACGAGACTTGAAGAATTTTGCGGGATTTTTCTTGAATTGTTTGGAAATTGTTGGAGATTTTGTGGGATGTTGCAGGAATTGGGTAGGGTTTTGAGAAGGTTTAGGGAATTTTGTGGCATTTTTCTGCAATTTTGTGAGGCTTTTCAAGAATTTTTGGTGATATTGAGGTGATTTGGTGGGATGTTTCTGGAATTTTGTGGGATTTTTCTGGGATTTGTACGAGACTTGAAGAATTTTGCGGGATTTTTCTTGAATTGTTTGGAAATTGGTGGAGATTTTGTGAGATGTTGCAGGAGTTTGTTTGGGTTTTGAGAAGATGTAGGGAAGTTTGTGGCATTTTTCTGGAATTTTGAGGGGCTTTCAAGAACTTTGTGAGAGTTTTCTTGAATTTAGTGGAAATTTGTTGAGATTTTGTGAGATGGTTCTGGAATTTGGTGGGATTTTTGTGGGATTTTGAGGATTTGTCTTGAATTTTGTGGGATTTGGAGGAGACTTGAAGAATTTGGAGGGAATTTTCTTGAATTTTTTGGATATTGGTGGAGATTTTGTGAGATGCTGCAGGAATGTGGTTGGGTTTTGAGAAGATTTAGGGATTTTTGTGGGATATTCGTGGAATTTTCAGCAGCTTTCAAGTATTTTGTGAGAGTCTTCTTGAATTTTGTGGAAATTTCCGGAGATTTTGTGAGATGTTGCAGGAATTTTGTGGGATTTTTGTGGAATTTTGAGGATTTCTCTTGAATTTTGTGGGATTTGGAGGAGACTTGAAGAAGCTGGAGGGATTTTTCCTAAATGTTGTGGAAATTGGTGGAGATTTTGTGTGATGGTTCTGGAATTTGTTTGGATTTTGAGAAGATGTAGGGAATTTTGTTGGATTTTTGTGGAATTTTGAGGATTTCTCTTGAATTTTGTGGGATTTGGAGGAGACTTGAAGAATTTTTCGGGAATTTTCTTAGATTTTGTGGAAATGTGTGGAGATTTTGTGAGATGTCTGTAGAATTTTGTAATGTTTTGAGAAGATGTAGGGAATTTTGTGGCATTTTTCTGGAATTTTGAGGGGCTTTCAAGAACTTTGTGAGAGTTTTTTTGAATTTTTTTGAAATTTGTTGAGATTTTGTGAGATGGTTCTGGAGTTTGGTGGGATATTGAGGAAATTCAGTGAATTTGGAGGGAATTTTCTTGAATTTTGTGGAAATTGTTGGAGATTTTGTGGGATGTTGCAGGAATGTGGTTGGGTTCTGAGAAGATTTAGGGAATTGTGTGGGGCTTGTACAGAATTTGGTGGGATTTCTCTTGAATTTTGTGGGATTTCTATTGAATTTAATGGGATGTTTTTGGGATGTTTGTGAGATGTTTGTAGGATGTTTGTGGTATTTGGAGGAGACTTGAAGAATTTTGCGGGATTTTTCTTGAATTGTTTGGAAATTGGTGGAGATTTTGTGAGATGTTGCAGGAGTTTGTTTGGGTTCTGAGAAGATGGAAGGAATTTTGTGGGATTTTTGTGGAATTTTGAGGATTTGTCTTGAATTTTGTGGGATTTGGAGGAGACTTGAAGAATTTTGCGGAATTTTCTTAGATTATGTGGAAATTTGTTGAGATTTTGTGAGATGGTTCTGGAATTTGGTGGGATATTGAGGAAATTCAGTGAATTTTGAGGGATTTTTCTTGAATTTTGTGGAAATTGTTGGAGATTTTGTGGGATGTTGCAGGAATTGGGTAGGGTTTTGAGAAGGTTTAGGGAATTTTGTGGCATTTTTCTGCAATTTTGTGAGGCTTTTCCAGAATTTTTGGTGATATTGAGGTGATTTGGTGGGATGTTTCTGGAATTTTGTGGGATTTTTCTGGGATTTGTACGAGACTTGAAGAATTTTGCGGGATTTTTCTTGAATTGTTTGGAAATTGTTGGAGATTTTGTGGGATGTTGCAGGAATTGGGTAGGGTTTTGAGAAGGTTTAGGGAATTTTGTGGCATTTTTCTGCAATTTTGTGAGGCTTTTCCAGAATTTTTGGTGATATTGAGGTGATTTGGTGGGATGTTTCTGGAATTTTGTGGGATTTTTCTGGGATTTGTACGAGACTTGAAGAATTTTGCGGGATTTTTCTTGAATTGTTTGGAAATTGGTGGAGATTTTGTGAGATGTTGCAGGAGTTTGTTTGGGTTTTGAGAAGATGTAGGGAAGTTTGTGGCATTTTTCTGGAATTTTGAGGGGCTTTCAAGAACTTTGTGAGAGTTTTCTTGAATTTAGTGGAAATTTGTTGAGATTTTGTGAGATGGTTCTGGAATTTGGTGGGATTTTTGTGGGATTTTGAGGATTTGTCTTGAATTTTGTGGGATTTGGAGGAGACTTGAAGAATTTGGAGGGAATTTTCTTGAATTTTTTGGATATTGGTGGAGATTTTGTGAGATGCTGCAGGAATGTGGTTGGGTTTTGAGAAGATTTAGGGATTTTTGTGGGATATTCGTGGAATTTTCAGCAGCTTTCAAGTTTTTTGTGTGAGTCTTCTTGAATTTTGTGGAAATTTCCAGAGATTTTGTGGGATGTTGCAGGAATGTTGTTGGGTTCTGAGAAGATTTAGGGAATTGTGTGGGGCTTGTACAGGATTTTGTGCGATTTCTTTTGAATTTTGTGGGATTTCTCTTGAATTTTGTGGGATGTCTGTGGGATGTTTGTGGGATGTTTGTGGTATTTGGAGGAGACTTGAAGAATTTTGCGGGATTTTTCTTGAATTGTTTGGAAATTGGTGGAGATTTTGTGAGATGTTGCAGGAGTTTGTTTGGGTTCTGAGAAGATGGAAGGAATTTTGTGGGATTTTTGTGGAATTTTGAGGATTTGTCTTGAATTTTGTGGGATTTGGAGGAGACTTGAAGAATTTTGCGGAATTTTCTTAGATTATGTGGAAATTTGTTGAGATTTTGTGAGATGGTTCTGGAATTTGGTGGGATATTGAGGAAATTCAGTGAATTTTGAGGGATTTTTCTTGAATTTTGAGGAATTTGTTTTAGATTTTGTGGGAATTTGTGTAGATTCTGTGGGATTTTACTGGAATTTGGTAGGCCTTTTCAAGGCCTTTGTGTGGTTTTGAGGAGACTTGAAGAATTTTGAGGAATTTTTCTTAGATTTTGTGGAAACTTGTGGAGGTTTTGTGTGATTTTTGTGGGATTTTGTGGGATATTGAGGCGATTTAGGGATCTTGAGGGATTTTTCATGTATTTTGTGGGAATTTGTGGTGATTTGGTGGGATATTTTTCTAGAATTTGGTCGTGTTTTGAGAAGATTTAGGGAATTTTGTGGGATTTTTCCTGGAATTTTGATGGATACTGGGGAGATTTTGTGGGATGTTTGTGGAACTTTGAGGGACTTTTCTGGAATTTGGTGAGATTCTGTAGAGAACTGACGAATTATCAGGGATTTTTCATGTATTCTGTGGGAATTTGTGGAGATTTGGTGGGATTTTTGTGGGATTTTGAGGATTTGTCTTGAATTTTGTGGGATTTGGAGGAGACTTGAAGAATTTGGAGGGAATTTTCTTGAATTTTTTGGATATTGGTGGAGATTTTGTGAGATGCTGCAGGAATGTGGTTGGGTTTTGAGAAGATTTAGGGATTTTTGTGGGATTTTTCTGGAATTTTCAGCAGCTTTCAAGTTTTTTGTGAGAGTCTTTTTGAATTTTGTGGAAATTTCCAGAGATTTTGTGAGATGTTGCAGGAATTTTGTGGGATTTTTGTGGAATTTTGAGGATTTGTCTTGAATTTTGTGGGATTTGGAGGAGACTTGAAGAAGTTGGAGGGATTTTTCCTAAATGTTGTGGAAATTGGTGGAGATTTTGTGAGATGTTTCAGGAATTTGTTTGGATTTTGAGAAGATGTAGGGAATTTTGTTGGATTTTTGTGGAATTTTGAGGATTTCTCTTGAATTTTGTGGGATTTGGAGGAGACTTGAAGAATTTGGAGGGAATTTTCTTAGATTTAGTGGAAATTTGTTGAGATTTTGTGAGATGGTTCTGGAATTTGGTGGGATATTGAGGAAATTCAGTGAATTTTGAGGGATTTTTCTTGAATTTTGTGGAAATTGTTGGAGATTTTATGGGATGTTGCAGGAATTGGGTAGGGTTTTGAGAAGGTTTAGGGAATTTTGTGGCATTTTTCTGCAATTTTGTGAGGCTTTTCCAGAATGTTTGGTGATATTGAGGTGATTTGGTGGGATGTTTCTGGAATTTTGTGGGATTTTTCTGGGATTTGTACGAGACTTGAAGAATTTTGCGGGATTTTTCTTGAATTGTTTGGAAATTGGTGGAGATTTTGTGAGATGTTGCAGGAGTTTGTTTGGGTTTTGAGAAGATGTAGGGAATTTTGTGGCATTTTTCTGGAATTTTGAGGGGCTTTCAAGAACTTTGTGAGAGTTTTCTTGAATTTAGTGGAAATTTGTTGAGATTTTGTGAGATGGTTCTGGAATTTGGTGGGATTTTTGTGGGATTTTGAGGATTTGTCTTGAATTTTGTGGGATTTGGAGGAGACTTGAAGAATTTGGAGGGAATTTTCTTGAATTTTTTGGATATTGGTGGAGATTTTGTGAGATGCTGCAGGAATGTGGTTGGGTTTTGAGAAGATTTAGGGATTTTTGTGGGATTTTCGTGGAATTTTCAGCAGCTTTCAAGTATTTTGTGAGAGTCTTCTTGAATTTTGTGGAAATTTCCAGAGATTTTGTGAGATGTTGCAGGAATTTTGTGGGATTTTTGTGGAATTTTGAGGAATTCTCTTGAATTTTGTGGGATTTGGAGGAGACTTGAAGAAGTTGGAGGGATTTTTCCTAAATGTTGTGGAAATTGGTGGAGATTTTGTGAGATGTTTCAGGAATTTGTTTGGATTTTGAGAAGATGTAGGGAATTTTGTTGGATTTTTGTGGAATTTTGAGGATTTCTCTTGAATTTTGTGGGATTTGGAGGAGACTTGAAGAATTTTGCGGGAATTTTCTTAGATTTTGTGGAAATGTGTGGAGATTTTGTGAGATGTCTGTAGAATTTTGTAATGTTTTGAGAAGATGTAGGGAATTTTGTGGCATTTTTCTGGAATTTTGAGGGGCTTTCAAGAACTTTGTGAGAGTTTTTTTGAATTTTTTGGAAATTTGTTGAGATTTTGTGAGATGGTTCTGGAGTTTGGTGGGATATTGAGGAAATTCAGTGAATTTGGAGGGAATTTTCTTGAATTTTGTGGAAATTGTTGGAGATTTTGTGGGATGTTGCAGGAATGTGGTTGGGTTCTGAGAAGATTTAGGGAATTGTGTGGGGCTTGTACAGAATTTGGTGGGATTTCTCTTGAATTTTGTGGGATTTCTATTGAATTTTATGGGATGTTTGTGGGATGTTTGTGAGATGTTTGTAGGATGTTTGTGGTATTTGGAGGAGACTTGAAGAATTTTGCGGGATTTTTCTTGAAATGTTTGGAAATTGGTGGAGATTTTGTGAGATGTTGCAGGAATTTGTTTGGGTTTTGAGAAGATGGAAGGAATTTTGTGGGATTTTTGTGGAATTTTGAGGATTTCTCTTGAATTTTGTGGGATTTGGAGGAGACTTGAAGAATTTTGCGGAATTTTCTTAGATTATGTGGAAATTTGTTGAGATTTTGTGAGATGGTTCTGGAATTTGGTGGGATATTGAGGAAATTCAGTGAATTTTGAGGGATTTTTCTTGAATTTTGTGGAAATTGTTGGAGATTTTGTGGGACGTTGCAGGAATTGGGTAGGGTTTTGAGAAGGTTTAGGGAATTTTGTGGCATTTTTCTGCAATTTTGTGAGGCTTTTCCAGAATTTTTGGTGATATTGAGGTGATTTGGTGGGATGTTTCTGGAATTTTGTGGGATTTTTCTGGGATTTGTACGAGACTTGAAGAATTTTGCGGGATTTTTCTTGAATTGTTTGGAAATTGGTGGAGATTTTGTGAGATGTTGCAGGAGTTTGGGTTTTGAGAAGATGTAGGGAAGTTTGTGGCATTTTTCTGGAATTTTGAGGGGCTTTCAAGAACTTTGTGAGAGTTTTCTTGAATTTAGTGGAAATTTGTTGAGATTTTGTGAGATGGTTCTGGAATTTGGTGGGATTTTTGTGGGATTTTGAGGATTTGTCTTGAATTTTGTGGGATTTGGAGGAGACTTGAAGAATTTGGAGGGAATTTTCTTGAATTTTTTGGATATTGGTGGAGATTTTGTGAGATGCTGCAGGAATGTGGTTGGGTTTTGAGAAGATTTAGGGATTTTTGTGGTATATTCGTGGAATTTTCAGCAGCTTTCAAGTTTTTTGTGAGAGTCTTCTTGAATTTTGTGGAAATTTCCGGAGATTTTGTGAGATGTTGCAGGAATTTTGTGGGATTTTTGTGGAATTTTGAGGAATTCTCTTGAATTTTGTGGGATTTGGAGGAGACTTGAAGAATTTTGCGGAATTTTCTTAGATTTTGTGGAAATTTGTTGAGATTTTGTGAGATGGTTCTGGAATTCGGTGGGATATTGAGGAAATTCAGTGAATTTTGAGGGATTTTTCTTGAATTTTGTGGAAATTGTTGGAGATTTTGTGGGATGTTGCAGGAATTGGGTAGGGTTTTGAGAAGGTTTAGGGAATTTTGTGGCATTTTTCTGCAATTTTGTGAGGCTTTTCCAGAATTTTTGGTGATATTGAGGTGATTTGGTGGGATGTTTCTGGAATTTTGTGGGATTTTTCTGGGATTTGTACGAGACTTGAAGAATTTTGCGGGATTTTTCTTGAACTGTTTGGAAATTGTTGGAGATTTTGTGAGATGTTGCAGGAGTTTGTTTGGGTTTTGAGAAGATGTAGGGAAGTTTGTGGCATTTTTCTGGAATTTTGAGGGGCTTTCAAGAACTTTGTGAGAGTTTTCTTGAATTTTGTGGAAATTTGTTGAGATTTTGTGAGATGGTTCTGGAATTTGGTGGGATTTTTGTGGGATTTTGAGGATTTGTCTTGAATTTTGTGGGATTTGGAGGAGACTTGAAGAATTTGGAGGGAATTTTCTTGAATTTTTTGGATATTGGTGGAGATTTTGTGAGATGCTGCAGGAATGTGGTTGGGTTTTGAGAAGATTTAGGGATTTTTGTGGGATTTTCGTGGAATTTTCAGCAGCTTTCAAGTATTTTGTGAGAGTCTTCTTGAATTTTGTGGAAATTTCCGGAGATTTTGTGAGATGTTGCAGGAATTTTGTGGGATTTTTGTGGAATTTTGAGGAATTCTCTTGAATTTTGTGGGATTTGGAGGAGACTTGAAGAAGCTGGAGGGATTTTTCCTAAATGTTGTGGAAATTGGTGGAGATTTTGTGAGATGTTTCAGGAATTTGTTTGGATTTTGAGAAGATGTAGGGAATTTTGTTGGATTTTTGTGGAATTTTGAGGATTTCTCTTGAATTTTGTGGGATTTGGAGGAGACTTGAAGAATTTTGCGGGAATTTTCTTAGATTTTGTGGAAATGTGTGGAGATTTTGTGAGATGTCTGTAGAATTTTGTAATGTTTTGAGAAGATGTAGGGAATTTTGTGGCATTTTTCTGGAATTTTGAGGGGCTTTCAAGAACTTTGTGAGAGTTTTTTTGAATTTTTTGGAAATTTGTTGAGATTTTGTGAGATGGTTCTGGAGTTTGGTGGGATATTGAGGAAATTCAGTGAATTTGGAGGGAATTTTCTTGAATTTTGTGGAAATTGTTGGAGATTTTGTGGGATGTTGCAGGAATGTGGTTGGGTTCTGAGAAGATTTAGGGAATTGTGTGGGGCTTGTACAGAATTTGGTGGGATTTCTCTTGAATTTTGTGGGATTTCTATTGAATTTTATGGGATGTTTGTGGGATGTTTGTAGGATGTTTGTGAGATGTTTGTGGTATTTGGAGGAGACTTGAAGAATTTTGCGGGATTTTTCTTGAATTGTTTGGAAATTGGTGGAGATTTTGTGAGATGTTGCAGGAGTTTGTTTGGGTTCTGAGAAGATGGAAGGAATTTTGTGGGATTTTTGTGGAATTTTGAGGATTTGTCTTGAATTTTGTGGGATTTGGAGGAGACTTGAAGAATTTTGCGGAATTTTCTTAGATTATGTGGAAATTTGTTGAGATTTTGTGAGATGGTTCTGGAATTTGGTGGGATATTGAGGAAATTCAGTGAATTTGGAGGGATTTTTCTTGAATTTTGTGGAAATTGGTGGAGATTTTGTGGGATGTTGCAGGAATTGGGTAGGGTTTTGAGAAGGTTTAGGGAATTTTGTGGCATTTTTCTGCAATTTTGTGAGGCTTTTCCAGAATTTTTGGTGATATTGAGGTGATTTGGTGGGATGTTTCTGGAATTTTGTGGGATTTTTCTGGGATTTGTACGAGACTTGAAGAATTTTGCGGGATTTTTCTTGAATTGTTTGGAAATTGGTGGAGATTTTGTGAGATGTTGCAGGAGTTTGTTTGGGTTTTGAGAAGGTTTAGGGAATTTTGTGGCATTTTTCTGCAATTTTGTGAGGCTTTTCAAGAATTTTTGGTGATATTGAGGTGATTTGGTGGGATGTTTCTGGAATTTTGTGGGATTTTTCTGGGATTTGTACGAGACTTGAAGAATTTTGCGGGATTTTTCTTGAATTGTTTGGAAATTGGTGGAGATTTTGTGAGATGTTGCAGGAGTTTGTTTGGGTTTTGAGAAGATGTAGGGAAGTTTGTGGCATTTTTCTGGAATTTTGAGGGGCTTTCAAGAACTTTGTGAGAGTTTTCTTGAATTTAGTGGAAATTTGTTGAGATTTTGTGAGATGGTTCTGGAATTTGGTGGGATTTTTGTGGGATTTTGAGGATTTGTCTTGAATTTTGTGGGATTTGGAGGAGACTTGAAGAATTTGGAGGGAATTTTCTTGAATTTTTTGGATATTGGTGGAGATTTTGTGAGATGCTGCAGGAATGTGGTTGGGTTTTGAGAAGATTTAGGGATTTTTGTGGGATATTCGTGGAATTTTCAGCAGCTTTCAAGTATTTTGTGAGAGTCTTCTTGAATTTTGTGGAAATTTCCGGAGATTTTGTGAGATGTTGCAGGAATTTTGTGGGATTTTTGTGGAATTTTGAGGATTTCTCTTGAATTTTGTGGGATTTGGAGGAGACTTGAAGAAGCTGGAGGGATTTTTCCTAAATGTTGTGGAAATTGGTGGAGATTTTGTGTGATGGTTCTGGAATTTGTTTGGATTTTGAGAAGATGTAGGGAATTTTGTTGGATTTTTGTGGAATTTTGAGGATTTCTCTTGAATTTTGTGGGATTTGGAGGAGACTTGAAGAATTTTTCGGGAATTTTCTTAGATTTTGTGGAAATGTGTGGAGATTTTGTGAGATGTCTGTAGAATTTTGTAATGTTTTGAGAAGATGTAGGGAATTTTGTGGCATTTTTCTGGAATTTTGAGGGGCTTTCAAGAACTTTGTGAGAGTTTTTTTGAATTTTTTTGAAATTTGTTGAGATTTTGTGAGATGGTTCTGGAGTTTGGTGGGATATTGAGGAAATTCAGTGAATTTGGAGGGAATTTTCTTGAATTTTGTGGAAATTGTTGGAGATTTTGTGGGATGTTGCAGGAATGTGGTTGGGTTCTGAGAAGATTTAGGGAATTGTGTGGGGCTTGTACAGAATTTGGTGGGATTTCTCTTGAATTTTGTGGGATTTCTATTGAATTTTATGGGATGTTTGTGGGATGTTTGTAGGATGTTTGTGAGATGTTTGTGGTATTTGGAGGAGACTTGAAGAATTTTGCGGGATTTTTCTTGAATTGTTTGGAAATTGGTGGAGATTTTGTGAGATGTTGCAGGAGTTTGTTTGGGTTCTGAGAAGATGGAAGGAATTTTGTGGGATTTTTGTGGAATTTTGAGGATTTGTCTTGAATTTTGTGGGATTTGGAGGAGACTTGAAGAATTTTGCGGAATTTTCTTAGATTATGTGGAAATTTGTTGAGATTTTGTGAGATGGTTCTGGAATTTGGTGGGATATTGAGGAAATTCAGTGAATTTTGAGGGATTTTTCTTGAATTTTGTGGAAATTGTTGGAGATTTTGTGGGATGTTGCAGGAATTGGGTAGGGTTTTGAGAAGGTTTAGGGAATTTTGTGGCATTTTTCTGCAATTTTGTGAGGCTTTTCCAGAATTTTTGGTGATATTGAGGTGATTTGGTGGGATGTTTCTGGAATTTTGTGGGATTTTTCTGGGATTTGTACGAGACTTGAAGAATTTTGCGGGATTTTTCTTGAATTGTTTGGAAATTGTTGGAGATTTTGTGGGATGTTGCAGGAATTGGGTAGGGTTTTGAGAAGGTTTAGGGAATTTTGTGGCATTTTTCTGCAATTTTGTGAGGCTTTTCCAGAATTTTTGGTGATATTGAGGTGATTTGGTGGGATGTTTCTGGAATTTTGTGGGATTTTTCTGGGATTTGTACGAGACTTGAAGAATTTTGCGGGATTTTTCTTGAATTGTTTGGAAATTGGTGGAGATTTTGTGAGATGTTGCAGGAGTTTGTTTGGGTTTTGAGAAGATGTAGGGAAGTTTGTGGCATTTTTCTGGAATTTTGAGGGGCTTTCAAGAACTTTGTGAGAGTTTTCTTGAATTTAGTGGAAATTTGTTGAGATTTTGTGAGATGGTTCTGGAATTTGGTGGGATTTTTGTGGGATTTTGAGGATTTGTCTTGAATTTTGTGGGATTTGGAGGAGACTTGAAGAATTTGGAGGGAATTTTCTTGAATTTTTTGGATATTGGTGGAGATTTTGTGAGATGCTGCAGGAATGTGGTTGGGTTTTGAGAAGATTTAGGGATTTTTGTGGGATATTCGTGGAATTTTCAGCAGCTTTCAAGTTTTTTGTGTGAGTCTTCTTGAATTTTGTGGAAATTTCCAGAGATTTTGTGGGATGTTGCAGGAATGTTGTTGGGTTCTGAGAAGATTTAGGGAATTGTGTGGGGCTTGTACAGGATTTTGTGCGATTTCTTTTGAATTTTGTGGGATTTCTCTTGAATTTTGTGGGATGTCTGTGGGATGTTTGTGGGATGTTTGTGGTATTTGGAGGAGACTTGAAGAATTTTGCGGGATTTTTCTTGAATTGTTTGGAAATTGGTGGAGATTTTGTGAGATGTTGCAGGAGTTTGTTTGGGTTCTGAGAAGATGGAAGGAATTTTGTGGGATTTTTGTGGAATTTTGAGGATTTGTCTTGAATTTTGTGGGATTTGGAGGAGACTTGAAGAATTTTGCGGAATTTTCTTAGATTATGTGGAAATTTGTTGAGATTTTGTGAGATGGTTCTGGAATTTGGTGGGATATTGAGGAAATTCAGTGAATTTTGAGGGATTTTTCTTGAATTTTGAGGAATTTGTTTTAGATTTTGTGGGAATTTGTGTAGATTCTGTGGGATTTTACTGGAATTTGGTAGGCCTTTTCAAGGACTTTGTGTGGTTTTGAGGAGACTTGAAGAATTTTGAGGAATTTTTCTTAGATTTTGTGGAAACTTGTGGAGGTTTTGTGTGATTTTTGTGGGATTTTGTGGGATATTGAGGCGATTTAGGGATCTTGAGGGATTTTTCATGTATTTTGTGGGAATTTGTGGTGATTTGGTGGGATATTTTTCTAGAATTTGGTCGTGTTTTGAGAAGATTTAGGGAATTTTGTGGGATTTTTCCTGGAATTTTGATGGATACTGGGGAGATTTTGTGGGATGTTTGTGGAACTTTGAGGGACTTTTCTGGAATTTGGTGAGATTCTGTAGAGAACTGACGAATTATCAGGGATTTTTCATGTATTCTGTGGGAATTTGTGGAGATTTGGTGGGATTTTTGTGGATTTTGGCCGTGTTTTGAGAAGATTTTGGGAATTTTGTGGGATTTTTCCTGGAATTTTGTTGGATACTGGGGAGATTTTGTAGGATGTTTGTGGAACTTTGAGGGACTTTTCTGGAATTCGGTGAGATTCTGTAGAGAACTGACGAATTATCAGGGATTTTTCATGTATTCTGTGGGAATTTGTGGAGATTTGGTGGGATTTTTCTGGAATTTGGTAGAGTTTCGAGAAGATTTAGGGAATTCTGTAAGATTTTTCTGGAATTTGGTGGGCCTTTTCAAGGACTTTGAGCGGTTTTGAGGAGACTTGAAGAATTTTGAGGATTTTTTCTTAGATTCTGTGGAAACCTCTGAAGGTTTTGTGTGATTTTTGTTGGATTTTGTGGGATATTGAGGCGATTTAGGGATCTTGAGGGATTTTTCATGTATTTTGTGGGATTTTGTGGAGATTTGGTGGGATATTTTTCTAGAATTTGGTCGTGTTTTGAGAAGATTTAGGGAATTTTGTGGGATTTTTCCTGGAATTTTGTTGGATACTGGGGAGATTTTGTGGGATGTTTGTGGAACTTTGAGGGACTTTTCTGGAATTTGGTGAGATTCTGTAGAGAACTGAAGAATTATCAGGGATTTTTCATGTATTCTGTGGGAATTTGTGGAGATTTGGTGGGATTTTTGTGGATTTTGGCCGTGTTTTCGAGTTTTCAGAAGATTTAGGGATTTTTGTGAGATTTTTGTGGGATGTTCTGGGAATTGGTGGAGATTTTGTGGGTCATTCCTGTGAATTGGTAGGGTTTTGAAATGATTTAGGGAGTTTTGTGGGACTTCTCTGGAATTTTGTGGGTTTTTTCTGGAATTGTGTGGGATTCTGAGGAGACTTGAAAAATTTTGAGGAATTTGTTTTAGATTTTGTGGGAATTTGTGTAGATTCTGTGGGATTTTACTGGAATTTGGTGGGCCTTTTCAAGGACTTTGTGTGGTTTTGAGGAGACTTGAAGAATTTTGAGGATTTTTTCTTAGATTTTGTACAAACCTGTGGAGGTTTTGTGTGATTTTTGGGGGATTTTGTGGGATATTGAGGCGATTTAGGGATCTTGAGGGATTTTTCATGTATTTTGTGGGAATTTGTGGTGATTTGGTGGGATATTTTTCTAGAATTTGGTCGTGTTTTGAGAAGATTTAGGGAATTTTGTGGGATTTTTCCTGGAATTTTGATGGATACTGGGGAGATTTTGTGGGATGTTTGTGGAACTTTGAGGTACTTTTCTGGAATTTGGTGAGATTCTGTAGAGAACTGAAGAATTATCAGGGATTTTTCATGTATTCTGTGGGAATTTGTGGAGATTTGGTGGGATTTTTGTGGATTTTGGCCGTGTTTTGAGAAGATTTAGGGAATTTTGTGGGATTTTTCCTGGAATTTTGTTGGATACTGGGGAGATTTTGTGGGATGTTTGTGGAACTTTGAGGGACTTTTCTGGAATTTGGTGAGATTCTGTAGAGAACTGAAGAATTATCAGGGATTTTTCATGTATTCTGTGGGAATTTGTGGAGATTCTGTGGGATTTTTGTGGATTTTGGCCGTGTTTTGGGAAGATTTAGGGAATTTTGTGGGATTTT
Source organism: Cyanistes caeruleus (assembly GCF_971803275.1). NCBI lineage: Eukaryota > Metazoa > Chordata > Aves > Passeriformes > Paridae > Cyanistes > Cyanistes caeruleus. Next base: position 87,176,086 of record NC_141702.1, on the reverse strand, counting down.
TCCTGGAATTTTGTTGGATACTGGGGAGATTTTGTGGAATGTTTGTGGAACTTTGAGGGACTCTTCTGGAATTTGGTGAGATTCTGTAGGGAACTGACGAATTATCAGGGATTTTTCATGTATTCTGTGGGAATTTGTGGAGATTTGGTGGGATTTTTGTGGATTTTGGCCGTGTTTTCGAGTTTTCAGAAGATTTAGGGATTTTTGTGAGATTTTTGTGGGATGTTCTGGGAATTGGTGGAGATTTTGTGGGACATTCCTGTGAATTGGTAGGGTTTTGAAATGATTTAGGGAGTTTTGTGGGACTTCTCTGGAATTTTGTGGGGTTTTTCTGGAATTGTGTGGGATTCTGAGGAGACTTGAAGAATTTTGAGGAATTTGTTTTAGATTTTGTGGGAATTTGTGTAGATTCTGTGGGATTTTACTGGAATTTGGTGGGCCTTTTCAAGGACTTTGTGTGGTTTTGAGGAGACTTGAAGAATTTTGAGGAATTTTTCTTAGATTTTGTGGAAACTTGTGGAGGTTTTGTGTGATTTTTGTGGGATTTTGTGGGATATTGAGGCGATTTAGGGATCTTGAGGGATTTTTCATGTATTTTGTGGGAATTTGTGGAGATTTGGTGGGATATTTTTCTAGAATTTGGTCGTGTTTTGAGAAGATTTAGGGAATTTTGTGGGATTTTTCCTGGAATTTTGTTGGATACTGGGGAGATTTTGTGGGATGTTTGTGGAACTTTGAGGGACTTTTCTGGAATTTGGTGAGATTCTGTAGAGAACTGACAAATTATCAGGGATTTTTCATGTATTCTGTGGGAATTTGTGGAGATTTGGTGGGATTTTTGTGGATTTTGGCCGTGTTTTCGAGTTTTCAGAAGATTTAGGGATTTTTGTGAGATTTTTGTGGGATGTTCTGGGAATTGGTGGAGATTTTGTGGGACATTCCTGTGAATTGGTAGGGTTTTGAAATGATTTAGGGAGTTTTGTGGGACTTCTCTGGAATTTTGTGGGTTTTTTCTGGAATTGTGTGGGATTCTGAGGAGACTTGAAGAATTTTGAGGAATTTGTTTTAGATTTTGTGGGAATTTGTGTAGATTCTGTGGGATTTTTCTGGAATTTGGTGGGCCTTTTCAAGGACTTTGTGTGGTTTTGAGGAGACTTGAAGAATTTTGAGGAATTTTTCTTAGATTTTGTGGAAACTTGTGGAGGTTTTGTGTGATTTTTGTGGGATTTTGTGGGATATTGAGGCGATTTAGGGATTTTGAGGGATTTTTCATGTATTTTGTGGGAATTTGTGGTGATTTGGTGGGATATTTTTCTAGAATTTGGTCGTGTTTTGAGAAGATTTAGGGAATTTTGTGGGATTTTTCCTGGAATTTTGATGGATACTGGGGAGATTTTGTGGGATGTTTGTGGAACTTTGAGGGACTTTTCTGGAATTTGGTGAGATTCTGTAGAGAACTGACGAATTATCAGGGATTTTTCATGTATTCTGTGGGAATTTGTGGAGATTTGGTGGGATTTTTGTGGATTTTGGCCGTGTTTTGAGAAGATTTAGGGAATTTTGTGGGATTTTTCCTGGAATTTTGTTGGATACTGGGGAGATTTTGTAGGATGTTTGTGGAACTTTGAGGGACTTTTCTGGAATTCGGTGAGATTCTGTAGAGAACTGACGAATTATCAGGGATTTTTCATGTATTCCGTGGGAATTTGTGGAGATTTGGTGGGATTTTTCTGGAATTTGGTAGAGTTTCGAGAAGATTTAGGGAATTCTGTAAGATTTTTCTGGAATTTTGTGGGCCTTTTTTAAGGACTTTGTGTGGTTTTGAGGAGACTTGAAGAATTTTGAGGAATTTTTCTTAGATTCTGTGGAAACTTGTGGAGGTTTTGTGGGATTTTTGTGTGATTTTGTGGGATATTGAGGCGATTTAGGGATCTTGAGGGATTTTTCATGTATTTTGTGGGAATTTGTGGAGATTTGGTGGGATATTTTTCTAGAATTTGGTCGTGTTTTGAGAAGATTTAGGGAATTTTGTGGGATTTTTCCTGGAATTTTGTTGGATACTGGGGAGATTTTGTGGGATGTTTGTGGAACTTTGAGGGACTTTTCTGGAATTTGGTGAGATTCTGTAGAGAACTGACAAATTATCAGGGATTTTTCATGTATTCTGTGGGAATTTGTGGAGATTTGGTGGGATTTTTGTGGATTTTGGCCGTGTTTTCGAGTTTTCAGAAGATTTAGGGATTTTTGTGAGATTTTTGTGGGATGTTCTGGGAATTGGTGGAGATTTTGTGGGACATTCCTGTGAATTGGTAGGGTTTTGAAATGATTTAGGGAGTTTTGTGGGACTTCTCTGGAATTTTGTGGGTTTTTTCTGGAATTGTGTGGGATTCTGAGGAGACTTGAATTTTGAGGAATTTGTTTTAGATTTTGTGGGAATTTGTGGAGATTCTGTGGGATTTTTCTGGAATTTGGTGGGCCTTTTCAAGGACTTTGTGTGGTTTTGAGGAGACTTGAAGAATTTTGAGGAATTTTTCTTAGATTTTGTGGAAACTTGTGGTGGTTTTGTGTGATTTTTGTGGGATTTTGTGGGATATTGAGGCGATTTAGGGATCTTGAGGGATTTTTCATGTATTTTGTGGGAATTTGTGGTGATTTGGTGGGATATTTTTCTAGAATTTGGTCGTGTTTTGAGAAGATTTAGGGAATTTTGTGGGATTTTTCCTGGAATTTTGTTGGATACTGGGGAGATTTTGTGGGATGTTTGTGGAACTTTGAGGGACTCTTCTGGAATTTGGTGAGATTCTGTAGAGAACTGAAGAATTATCAGGGATTTTTCATGTATTCTGTGGGAATTTGTGGAGATTTGGTGGGATTTTTGTGGATTTTGGCCGTGTTTTCGAGTTTTCAGAAGATTTAGGGATTTTTGTGAGATTTTTGTGGGATGTTCTGGGAATTGGTGGAGATTTTGTGGGTCATTCCTGTGAATTGGAAGGGTTTTGAAATGATTTAGGGAGTTTTGTGGGACTTCTCTGGAATTTTGTGGGTTTTTTCTGGAATTGTGTGGGATTCTGAGGAGACTTGAAGAATTTTGAGGAATTTGTTTTAGATTTTTGTGGGAATTTGTGGAGATTCTGTGGGATTTTTCTGGATTTTGGTGGGCCTTTTCAAGGACTTTGTGTGGTTTTGAGGAGACTTGATGAATTTTGAGGAATTTTTCTTAGATTTTGTGGAAACTTGTGGAGGTTTTGTGTGATTTTTGTGGAATTTTGTGGGATATTGAGGCGATTTAGGGATTTTGAGGGATTTTTCATGTATTTTGTGGGATTTTGTGGAGATTTGGTGGGATATTTTTCTAGAATTTGGCCGTGTTTTGAGAAGATTTAGGGAATTTTGTGGGATTTTTCCTGGAATTTTGTTGGATACTGGGGAGATTTTGTGGGATGTTTGTGGAACTTTGAGGGACTCTTCTGGAATTTGGTGAGATTCTGTAGAGAACTGAAGAATTATCAGGGATTTTTCATGTATTCTGTGGGAATTTGTGGAGATTTGGTGGGATTTTTGTGGATTTTGGCCGTGTTTTCGAGTTTTCAGAAGATTTAGGGATTTTTGTGAGATTTTTGTGGGATGTTCTGGGAATTGGTGGAGATTTTGTGGGTCATTCCTGTGAATTGGAAGGGTTTTGAAATGATTTAGGGAGTTTTGTGGGACTTCTCTGGAATTTTGTGGGTTTTTTCTGGAATTGTGTGGGATTCTGAGGAGACTTGAAGAATTTTGAGGAATTTGTTTTAGATTTTTGTGGGAATTTGTGGAGATTCTGTGGGATTTTTCTGGATTTTGGTGGGCCTTTTCAAGGACTTTGTGTGGTTTTGAGGAGACTTGATGAATTTTGAGGAATTTTTCTTCGATTTTGTGGAAACTTGTGGAGGTTTTGTGTGATTTTTGTGGAATTTTGTGGGATATTGAGGCGATTTAGGGATTTTGAGGGATTTTTCATGTATTTTGTGGGATTTTGTGGAGATTTGGTGGGATATTTTTCTAGAATTTGGCCGTGTTTTGAGAAGATTTAGGGAATTTTGTGGGATTTTTCCTGGAATTTTGTTGGATACTGGGGAGATTTTGTGGGATGTTTCTGGAACTTTGAGGGACTTTTCTGGAATTTGGTGAGATTCTGTAGAGAACTGAAGAATTATCAGGGATTTTTCATGTATTCTGTGGGAATTTGTGGAGATTTGGTGGGATTTTTGTGGATTTTGTCCGTGTTTTCGAGTTTTCAGAAGATTTAGGGATTTTTGTGAGATTTTTGTGGGATGTTCTGGGAATTGGTGGAGATTTTGTGGGACATTCCTGTGAATTGGTAGGGTTTTGAAATGATTTAGGGAGTTTTGTGGGACTTCTCTGGAATTTTGTGGGTTTTTTCTGGAATTGTGTGGGATTCTGAGGAGACTTGAATTTTGAGGAATTTGTTTTAGATTTTTGTGGGAATTTGTGGAGATTCTGTGGGATTTTACTGGAATTTGGTGGGCCTTTTCAAGGACTTTGTGTGGTTTTGAGGAGACTTGAAGAATTTTGAGGAATTTTTCTTAGATTTTGTGGAAACTTGTGGAGGGTTTGTGGGATTTTTGTGGGATTTTGTGGGATATTGAGGCGATTTAGGGATTTTGAGGGATTTTTCATGTATTTTGTGGGATTTTGTGGAGATTTGGTGGGATATTTTTCTAGAATTTGGTCGTGTTTTGAGAAGATTTAGGGAATTTTGTGGGATTTTTCCTGGAATTTTGTTGGATACTGGGGAGATTTTGTGGGATGTTTGTAGAACTTTGAGGGACTTTTCTGGAATTTGGTGAGATTCTGTAGAGAACTGACAAATTATCAGGGATTTTTCATGTATTCTGTGGGAATTTGTGGAGATTTGGTGGGATTTTTGTGGATTTTGGCCGTGTTTTCGAGTTTTCAGAAGATTTAGGGATTTTTGTGAGATTTTTGTGGGATGTTCTGGGAATTGGTGGAGATTTTGTGGGACATTCCTGTGAATTGGTAGGGTTTTGAAATGATTTAGGGAGTTTTGTGGGACTTCTCTGGAATTTTGTGGGTTTTTTCTGGAATTGTGTGGGATTCTGAGGAGAGTTGAAGAATTTTGAGGAATTTGTTTTAGATTTTGTGGGAATTTGTGGAGATTCTGTGGGATTTTTCTGGAATTTGGTGGGCCTTTTCAAGGACTTTGTGTGGTTTTGAGGAGACTTGAAGAATTTTGAGGAATTTTTCTTAGATTTTGTGGAAACTTGTGGAGGTTTTGTGTGATTTTTGTGGGATTTTGTGGGATATTGAGGCGATTTAGGGATTTTGAGGGATTTTTCATGTATTTTGTGGGAATTTGTGGTGATTTGGTGGGATATTTTTCTAGAATTTGGTCGTGTTTTGAGAAGATTTAGGGAATTTTGTGGGATTTTTCCTGGAATTTTGATGGATACTGGGGAGATTTTGTGGGATGTTTGTGGAACTTTGAGGGACTTTTCTGGAATTTGGTGAGATTCTGTAGAGAACTGAAGAATTATCAGGGATTTTTCATGTATTCTGTGGGAATTTGTGGAGATTTGGTGGGATTTTTGTGGATTTTGGCCGTGTTTTGAGAAGATTTAGGGAATTTTGTGGGATTTTTCCTGGAATTTTGTTGGATACTGGGGAGATTTTGTAGGATGTTTGTGGAACTTTGAGGGACTTTTCTGGAATTCGGTGAGATTCTGTAGAGAACTGACGAATTATCAGGGATTTTTCATGTATTCCGTGGGAATTTGTGGAGATTTGGTGGGATTTTTCTGGAATTTGGTAGAGTTTCGAGAAGATTTAGGGAATTCTGTAAGATTTTTCTGGAATTTTGTGGGCCTTTTTTAAGGACTTTGTGTGGTTTTGAGGAGACTTGAAGAATTTTGAGGAATTTTTCTTAGATTCTGTGGAAACTTGTGGAGGTTTTGTGGGATTTTTGTGTGATTTTGTGGGATATTGAGGCGATTTAGGGATCTTGAGGGATTTTTCATGTATTTTGTGGGAATTTGTGGTGATTTGGTGGGATATTTTTCTAGAATTTGGTCGTGTTTTGAGAAGATTTAGGGAATTTTGTGGGATTTTTCCTGGAATTTTGTTGGATACTGGGGAGATTTTGTGGGATGTTTGTGGAACTTTGAGGGACTTTTCTGGAATTTGGTGAGATTCTGTAGAGAACTGACGAATTATCAGGGATTTTTCATGTATTCTGTGGGAATTTGTGGAGATTTGGTGGGATTTTTGTGGATTTTGGCCGTGTTTTGAGAAGATTTAGGGAATTTTGTGGGATTTTTCCTGGAATTTTGTTGGATACTGGGGAGATTTTGTAGGATGTTTGTGGAACTTTGAGGGACTTTTCTGGAATTCGGTGAGATTCTGTAGAGAACTGACGAATTATCAGGGATTTTTCATGTATTCCGTGGGAATTTGTGGAGATTTGGTGGGATTTTTCTGGAATTTGGTAGAGTTTCGAGAAGATTTAGGGAATTCTGTAAGATTTTTCTGGAATTTTGTGGGCCTTTTTTAAGGACTTTGTGTGGTTTTGAGGAGACTTGAAGAATTTTGAGGAATTTTTCTTAGATTCTGTGGAAACTTGTGGAGGTTTTGTGGGATTTTTGTGTGATTTTGTGGGATATTGAGGCGATTTAGGGATCTTGAGGGATTTTTCATGTATTTTGTGGGAATTTGTGGAGATTTGGTGGGATATTTTTCTAGAATTTGGTCGTGTTTTGAGAAGATTTAGGGAATTTTGTGGGATTTTTCCTGGAATTTTGTTGGATACTGGGGAGATTTTGTGGGATGTTTGTGGAACTTTGAGGGACTTTTCTGGAATTTGGTGAGATTCTGTAGAGAACTGACAAATTATCAGGGATTTTTCATGTATTCTGTGGGAATTTGTGGAGATTTGGTGGGATTTTTGTGGATTTTGGCCGTGTTTTCGAGTTTTCAGAAGATTTAGGGATTTTTGTGAGATTTTTGTGGGATGTTCTGGGAATTGGTGGAGATTTTGTGGGACATTCCTGTGAATTGGTAGGGTTTTGAAATGATTTAGGGAGTTTTGTGGGACTTCTCTGGAATTTTGTGGGTTTTTTCTGGAATTGTGTGGGATTCTGAGGAGACTTGAATTTTGAGGAATTTGTTTTAGATTTTGTGGGAATTTGTGGAGATTCTGTGGGATTTTTCTGGAATTTGGTGGGCCTTTTCAAGGACTTTGTGTGGTTTTGAGGAGACTTGAAGAATTTTGAGGAATTTTTCTTAGATTTTGTGGAAACTTGTGGTGGTTTTGTGTGATTTTTGTGGGATTTTGTGGGATATTGAGGCGATTTAGGGATCTTGAGGGATTTTTCATGTATTTTGTGGGAATTTGTGGTGATTTGGTGGGATATTTTTCTAGAATTTGGTCGTGTTTTGAGAAGATTTAGGGAATTTTGTGGGATTTTTCCTGGAATTTTGTTGGATACTGGGGAGATTTTGTGGGATGTTTGTGGAACTTTGAGGGACTCTTCTGGAATTTGGTGAGATTCTGTAGAGAACTGAAGAATTATCAGGGATTTTTCATGTATTCTGTGGGAATTTGTGGAGATTTGGTGGGATTTTTGTGGATTTTGGCCGTGTTTTCGAGTTTTCAGAAGATTTAGGGATTTTTGTGAGATTTTTGTGGGATGTTCTGGGAATTGGTGGAGATTTTGTGGGTCATTCCTGTGAATTGGAAGGGTTTTGAAATGATTTAGGGAGTTTTGTGGGACTTCTCTGGAATTTTGTGGGTTTTTTCTGGAATTGTGTGGGATTCTGAGGAGACTTGAAGAATTTTGAGGAATTTGTTTTAGATTTTTGTGGGAATTTGTGGAGATTCTGTGGGATTTTTCTGGATTTTGGTGGGCCTTTTCAAGGACTTTGTGTGGTTTTGAGGAGACTTGATGAATTTTGAGGAATTTTTCTTAGATTTTGTGGAAACTTGTGGAGGTTTTGTGTGATTTTTGTGGAATTTTGTGGGATATTGAGGCGATTTAGGGATTTTGAGGGATTTTTCATGTATTTTGTGGGATTTTGTGGAGATTTGGTGGGATATTTTTCTAGAATTTGGCCGTGTTTTGAGAAGATTTAGGGAATTTTGTGGGATTTTTCCTGGAATTTTGTTGGATACTGGGGAGATTTTGTGGGATGTTTGTGGAACTTTGAGGGACTCTTCTGGAATTTGGTGAGATTCTGTAGAGAACTGAAGAATTATCAGGGATTTTTCATGTATTCTGTGGGAATTTGTGGAGATTTGGTGGGATTTTTGTGGATTTTGGCCGTGTTTTCGAGTTTTCAGAAGATTTAGGGATTTTTGTGAGATTTTTGTGGGATGTTCTGGGAATTGGTGGAGATTTTGTGGGTCATTCCTGTGAATTGGAAGGGTTTTGAAATGATTTAGGGAGTTTTGTGGGACTTCTCTGGAATTTTGTGGGTTTTTTCTGGAATTGTGTGGGATTCTGAGGAGACTTGAAGAATTTTGAGGAATTTGTTTTAGATTTTTGTGGGAATTTGTGGAGATTCTGTGGGATTTTTCTGGATTTTGGTGGGCCTTTTCAAGGACTTTGTGTGGTTTTGAGGAGACTTGATGAATTTTGAGGAATTTTTCTTCGATTTTGTGGAAACTTGTGGAGGTTTTGTGTGATTTTTGTGGAATTTTGTGGGATATTGAGGCGATTTAGGGATTTTGAGGGATTTTTCATGTATTTTGTGGGATTTTGTGGAGATTTGGTGGGATATTTTTCTAGAATTTGGCCGTGTTTTGAGAAGATTTAGGGAATTTTGTGGGATTTTTCCTGGAATTTTGTTGGATACTGGGGAGATTTTGTGGGATGTTTCTGGAACTTTGAGGGACTTTTCTGGAATTTGGTGAGATTCTGTAGAGAACTGAAGAATTATCAGGGATTTTTCATGTATTCTGTGGGAATTTGTGGAGATTTGGTGGGATTTTTGTGGATTTTGTCCGTGTTTTCGAGTTTTCAGAAGATTTAGGGATTTTTGTGAGATTTTTGTGGGATGTTCTGGGAATTGGTGGAGATTTTGTGGGACATTCCTGTGAATTGGTAGGGTTTTGAAATGATTTAGGGAGTTTTGTGGGACTTCTCTGGAATTTTGTGGGTTTTTTCTGGAATTGTGTGGGATTCTGAGGAGACTTGAATTTTGAGGAATTTGTTTTAGATTTTTGTGGGAATTTGTGGAGATTCTGTGGGATTTTACTGGAATTTGGTGGGCCTTTTCAAGGACTTTGTGTGGTTTTGAGGAGACTTGAAGAATTTTGAGGAATTTTTCTTAGATTTTGTGGAAACTTGTGGAGGGTTTGTGGGATTTTTGTGGGATTTTGTGGGATATTGAGGCGATTTAGGGATTTTGAGGGATTTTTCATGTATTTTGTGGGATTTTGTGGAGATTTGGTGGGATATTTTTCTAGAATTTGGTCGTGTTTTGAGAAGATTTAGGGAATTTTGTGGGATTTTTCCTGGAATTTTGTTGGATACTGGGGAGATTTTGTGGGATGTTTGTAGAACTTTGAGGGACTTTTCTGGAATTTGGTGAGATTCTGTAGAGAACTGACAAATTATCAGGGATTTTTCATGTATTCTGTGGGAATTTGTGGAGATTTGGTGGGATTTTTGTGGATTTTGGCCGTGTTTTCGAGTTTTCAGAAGATTTAGGGATTTTTGTGAGATTTTTGTGGGATGTTCTGGGAATTGGTGGAGATTTTGTGGGACATTCCTGTGAATTGGTAGGGTTTTGAAATGATTTAGGGAGTTTTGTGGGACTTCTCTGGAATTTTGTGGGTTTTTTCTGGAATTGTGTGGGATTCTGAGGAGAGTTGAAGAATTTTGAGGAATTTGTTTTAGATTTTGTGGGAATTTGTGGAGATTCTGTGGGATTTTTCTGGAATTTGGTGGGCCTTTTCAAGGACTTTGTGTGGTTTTGAGGAGACTTGAAGAATTTTGAGGAATTTTTCTTAGATTTTGTGGAAACTTGTGGAGGTTTTGTGTGATTTTTGTGGGATTTTGTGGGATATTGAGGCGATTTAGGGATTTTGAGGGATTTTTCATGTATTTTGTGGGAATTTGTGGTGATTTGGTGGGATATTTTTCTAGAATTTGGTCGTGTTTTGAGAAGATTTAGGGAATTTTGTGGGATTTTTCCTGGAATTTTGATGGATACTGGGGAGATTTTGTGGGATGTTTGTGGAACTTTGAGGGACTTTTCTGGAATTTGGTGAGATTCTGTAGAGAACTGAAGAATTATCAGGGATTTTTCATGTATTCTGTGGGAATTTGTGGAGATTTGGTGGGATTTTTGTGGATTTTGGCCGTGTTTTGAGAAGATTTAGGGAATTTTGTGGGATTTTTCCTGGAATTTTGTTGGATACTGGGGAGATTTTGTAGGATGTTTGTGGAACTTTGAGGGACTTTTCTGGAATTCGGTGAGATTCTGTAGAGAACTGACGAATTATCAGGGATTTTTCATGTATTCCGTGGGAATTTGTGGAGATTTGGTGGGATTTTTCTGGAATTTGGTAGAGTTTCGAGAAGATTTAGGGAATTCTGTAAGATTTTTCTGGAATTTTGTGGGCCTTTTTTAAGGACTTTGTGTGGTTTTGAGGAGACTTGAAGAATTTTGAGGAATTTTTCTTAGATTCTGTGGAAACTTGTGGAGGTTTTGTGGGATTTTTGTGTGATTTTGTGGGATATTGAGGCGATTTAGGGATCTTGAGGGATTTTTCATGTATTTTGTGGGAATTTGTGGTGATTTGGTGGGATATTTTTCTAGAATTTGGTCGTGTTTTGAGAAGATTTAGGGAATTTTGTGGGATTTTTCCTGGAATTTTGTTGGATACTGGGGAGATTTTGTGGGATGTTTGTGGAACTTTGAGGGACTTTTCTGGAATTTGGTGAGATTCTGTAGAGAACTGACGAATTATCAGGGATTTTTCATGTATTCTGTGGGAATTTGTGGAGATTTGGTGGGATTTTTGTGGATTTTGGCCGTGTTTTCGAGTTTTCAGAAGATTTAGGGATTTTTGTGAGATTTTTGTGGGATGTTCTGGGAATTGGTGGAGATTTTGTGGGACATTCCTGTGAATTGGTAGGGTTTTGAAATGATTTAGGGAGTTTTGTGGGACTTCTCTGGAATTTTGTGGGTTTTTTCTGGAATTGTGTGGGATTCTGAGGAGACTTGAATTTTGAGGAATTTGTTTTAGATTTTGTGGGAATTTGTGGAGATTCTGTGGGATTTTTCTGGAATTTGGTGGGCCTTTTCAAGGACTTTGTGTGGTTTTGAGGAGACTTGAAGAATTTTGAGGAATTTTTCTTAGATTTTGTGGAAACTTGTGGTGGTTTTGTGTGATTTTTGTGGGATTTTGTGGGATATTGAGGCGATTTAGGGATCTTGAGGGATTTTTCATGTATTTTGTGGGAATTTGTGGTGATTTGGTGGGATATTTTTCTAGAATTTGGTCGTGTTTTGAGAAGATTTAGGGAATTTTGTGGGATTTTTCCTGGAATTTTGTTGGATACTGGGGAGATTTTGTGGGATGTTTGTGGAACTTTGAGGGACTCTTCTGGAATTTGGTGAGATTCTGTAGAGAACTGAAGAATTATCAGGGATTTTTCATGTATTCTGTGGGAATTTGTGGAGATTTGGTGGGATTTTTGTGGATTTTGGCCGTGTTTTCGAGTTTTCAGAAGATTTAGGGATTTTTGTGAGATTTTTGTGGGATGTTCTGGGAATTGGTGGAGATTTTGTGGGTCATTCCTGTGAATTGGAAGGGTTTTGAAATGATTTAGGGAGTTTTGTGGGACTTCTCTGGAATTTTGTGGGTTTTTTCTGGAATTGTGTGGGATTCTGAGGAGACTTGAATTTTGAGGAATTTGTTTTAGATTTTGTGGGAATTTGTGGAGATTCTGTGGGATTTTTCTGGAATTTGGTGGGCCTTTTCAAGGACTTTGTGTGGTTTTGAGGAGACTTGAAGAATTTTGAGGAATTTTTCTTAGATTTTGTGGAAACTTGTGGTGGTTTTGTGTGATTTTTGTGGGATTTTGTGGGATATTGAGGCGATTTAGGGATCTTGAGGGATTTTTCATGTATTTTGTGGGAATTTGTGGTGATTTGGTGGGATATTTTTCTAGAATTTGGTCGTGTTTTGAGAAGATTTAGGGAATTTTGTGGGATTTTTCCTGGAATTTTGTTGGATACTGGGGAGATTTTGTGGGATGTTTGTGGAACTTTGAGGGACTCTTCTGGAATTTGGTGAGATTCTGTAGAGAACTGAAGAATTATCAGGGATTTTTCATGTATTCTGTGGGAATTTGTGGAGATTTGGTGGGATTTTTGTGGATTTTGGCCGTGTTTTCGAGTTTTCAGAAGATTTAGGGATTTTTGTGAGATTTTTGTGGGATGTTCTGGGAATTGGTGGAGATTTTGTGGGTCATTCCTGTGAATTGGAAGGGTTTTGAAATGATTTAGGGAGTTTTGTGGGACTTCTCTGGAATTTTGTGGGTTTTTTCTGGAATTGTGTGGGATTCTGAGGAGACTTGAAGAATTTTGAGGAATTTGTTTTAGATTTTTGTGGGAATTTGTGGAGATTCTGTGGGATTTTTCTGGATTTTGGTGGGCCTTTTCAAGGACTTTGTGTGGTTTTGAGGAGACTTGATGAATTTTGAGGAATTTTTCTTAGATTTTGTGGAAACTTGTGGAGGTTTTGTGTGATTTTTGTGGAATTTTGTGGGATATTGAGGCGATTTAGGGATTTTGAGGGATTTTTCATGTATTTTGTGGGATTTTGTGGAGATTTGGTGGGATATTTTTCTAGAATTTGGCCGTGTTTTGAGAAGATTTAGGGAATTTTGTGGGATTTTTCCTGGAATTTTGTTGGATACTGGGGAGATTTTGTGGGATGTTTGTGGAACTTTGAGGGACTCTTCTGGAATTTGGTGAGATTCTGTAGAGAACTGAAGAATTATCAGGGATTTTTCATGTATTCTGTGGGAATTTGTGGAGATTTGGTGGGATTTTTGTGGATTTTGGCCGTGTTTTCGAGTTTTCAGAAGATTTAGGGATTTTTGTGAGATTTTTGTGGGATGTTCTGGGAATTGGTGGAGATTTTGTGGGTCATTCCTGTGAATTGGAAGGGTTTTGAAATGATTTAGGGAGTTTTGTGGGACTTCTCTGGAATTTTGTGGGTTTTTTCTGGAATTGTGTGGGATTCTGAGGAGACTTGAAGAATTTTGAGGAATTTGTTTTAGATTTTTGTGGGAATTTGTGGAGATTCTGTGGGATTTTTCTGGATTTTGGTGGGCCTTTTCAAGGACTTTGTGTGGTTTTGAGGAGACTTGATGAATTTTGAGGAATTTTTCTTAGATTTTGTGGAAACTTGTGGAGGTTTTGTGTGATTTTTGTGGAATTTTGTGGGATATTGAGGCGATTTAGGGATTTTGAGGGATTTTTCATGTATTTTGTGGGATTTTGTGGAGATTTGGTGGGATATTTTTCTAGAATTTGGCCGTGTTTTGAGAAGATTTAGGGAATTTTGTGGGATTTTTCCTGGAATTTTGTTGGATACTGGGGAGATTTTGTGGGATGTTTCTGGAACTTTGAGGGACTTTTCTGGAATTTGGTGAGATTCTGTAGAGAACTGAAGAATTATCAGGGATTTTTCATGTATTCTGTGGGAATTTGTGGGATTTTTGTGGATTTTGTCCGTGTTTTCGAGTTTTCAGAAGATTTAGGGATTTTTGTGAGATTTTTGTGGGATGTTCTGGGAATTGGTGGAGATTTTGTGGGACATTCCTGTGAATTGGTAGGGTTTTGAAATGATTTAGGGAGTTTTGTGGGACTTCTCTGGAATTTTGTGGGTTTTTTCTGGAATTGTGTGGGATTCTGAGGAGACTTGAATTTTGAGGAATTTGTTTTAGATTTTTGTGGGAATTTGTGGAGATTCTGTGGGATTTTACTGGAATTTGGTGGGCCTTTTCAAGGACTTTGTGTGGTTTTGAGGAGACTTGAAGAATTTTGAGGAATTTTTCTTAGATTTTGTGGAAACTTGTGGAGGGTTTGTGGGATTTTTGTGGGATTTTGTGGGATATTGAGGCGATTTAGGGATTTTGAGGGATTTTTCATGTATTTTGTGGGATTTTGTGGAGATTTGGTGGGATATTTTTCTAGAATTTGGTCGTGTTTTGAGAAGATTTAGGGAATTTTGTGGGATTTTTCCTGGAATTTTGTTGGATACTGGGGAGATTTTGTGGGATGTTTGTAGAACTTTGAGGGACTTTTCTGGAATTTGGTGAGATTCTGTAGAGAACTGACAAATTATCAGGGATTTTTCATGTATTCTGTGGGAATTTGTGGAGATTTGGTGGGATTTTTGTGGATTTTGGCCGTGTTTTCGAGTTTTCAGAAGATTTAGGGATTTTTGTGAGATTTTTGTGGGATGTTCTGGGAATTGGTGGAGATTTTGTGGGACATTCCTGTGAATTGGTAGGGTTTTGAAATGATTTAGGGAGTTTTGTGGGACTTCTCTGGAATTTTGTGGGTTTTTTCTGGAATTGTGTGGGATTCTGAGGAGAGTTGAAGAATTTTGAGGAATTTGTTTTAGATTTTGTGGGAATTTGTGGAGATTCTGTGGGATTTTTCTGGAATTTGGTGGGCCTTTTCAAGGACTTTGTGTGGTTTTGAGGAGACTTGAAGAATTTTGAGGAATTTTTCTTAGATTTTGTGGAAACTTGTGGAGGTTTTGTGTGATTTTTGTGGGATTTTGTGGGATATTGAGGCGATTTAGGGATTTTGAGGGATTTTTCATGTATTTTGTGGGAATTTGTGGTGATTTGGTGGGATATTTTTCTAGAATTTGGTCGTGTTTTGAGAAGATTTAGGGAATTTTGTGGGATTTTTCCTGGAATTTTGATGGATACTGGGGAGATTTTGTGGGATGTTTGTGGAACTTTGAGGGACTTTTCTGGAATTTGGTGAGATTCTGTAGAGAACTGAAGAATTATCAGGGATTTTTCATGTATTCTGTGGGAATTTGTGGAGATTTGGTGGGATTTTTCTGGAATTTGGCCGTGTTTTGAGAAGATTTAGGGAATTTTGTGGGATTTTTCCTGGAATTTTGTTGGATACTGGGGAGATTTTGTAGGATGTTTGTGGAACTTTGAGGGACTTTTCTGGAATTCGGTGAGATTCTGTAGAGAACTGACGAATTATCAGGGATTTTTCATGTATTCCGTGGGAATTTGTGGAGATTTGGTGGGATTTTTCTGGAATTTGGTAGAGTTTCGAGAAGATTTAGGGAATTCTGTAAGATTTTTCTGGAATTTTGTGGGCCTTTTTTAAGGACTTTGTGTGGTTTTGAGGAGACTTGAAGAATTTTGAGGAATTTTTCTTAGATTCTGTGGAAACTTGTGGAGGTTTTGTGGGATTTTTGTGTGATTTTGTGGGATATTGAGGCGATTTAGGGATCTTGAGGGATTTTTCATGTATTTTGTGGGAATTTGTGGTGATTTGGTGGGATATTTTTCTAGAATTTGGTCGTGTTTTGAGAAGATTTAGGGAATTTTGTGGGATTTTTCCTGGAATTTTGTTGGATACTGGGGAGATTTTGTGGGATGTTTGTGGAACTTTGAGGGACTTTTCTGGAATTTGGTGAGATTCTGTAGAGAACTGACGAATTATCAGGGATTTTTCATGTATTCTGTGGGAATTTGTGGAGATTTGGTGGGATTTTTGTGGATTTTGGCCGTGTTTTCGAGTTTTCAGAAGATTTAGGGATTTTTGTGAGATTTTTGTGGGATGTTCTGGGAATTGGTGGAGATTTTGTGGGACATTCCTGTGAATTGGTAGGGTTTTGAAATGATTTAGGGAGTTTTGTGGGACTTCTCTGGAATTTTGTGGGTTTTTTCTGGAATTGTGTGGGATTCTGAGGAGACTTGAATTTTGAGGAATTTGTTTTAGATTTTGTGGGAATTTGTGGAGATTCTGTGGGATTTTTCTGGAATTTGGTGGGCCTTTTCAAGGACTTTGTGTGGTTTTGAGGAGACTTGAAGAATTTTGAGGAATTTTTCTTAGATTTTGTGGAAACTTGTGGTGGTTTTGTGTGATTTTTGTGGGATTTTGTGGGATATTGAGGCGATTTAGGGATCTTGAGGGATTTTTCATGTATTTTGTGGGAATTTGTGGTGATTTGGTGGGATATTTTTCTAGAATTTGGTCGTGTTTTGAGAAGATTTAGGGAATTTTGTGGGATTTTTCCTGGAATTTTGTTGGATACTGGGGAGATTTTGTGGGATGTTTGTGGAACTTTGAGGGACTCTTCTGGAATTTGGTGAGATTCTGTAGAGAACTGAAGAATTATCAGGGATTTTTCATGTATTCTGTGGGAATTTGTGGAGATTTGGTGGGATTTTTGTGGATTTTGGCCGTGTTTTCGAGTTTTCAGAAGATTTAGGGATTTTTGTGAGATTTTTGTGGGATGTTCTGGGAATTGGTGGAGATTTTGTG
Source organism: Cyanistes caeruleus (assembly GCF_971803275.1). Taxonomy (NCBI): domain Eukaryota; kingdom Metazoa; phylum Chordata; class Aves; order Passeriformes; family Paridae; genus Cyanistes; species Cyanistes caeruleus. Next base: position 87,159,523 of record NC_141702.1, on the reverse strand, counting down.
GGTCATTCCTGTGAATTGGAAGGGTTTTGAAATGATTTAGGGAGTTTTGTGGGACTTCTCTGGAATTTTGTGGGTTTTTTCTGGAATTGTGTGGGATTCTGAGGAGACTTGAAGAATTTTGAGGAATTTGTTTTAGATTTTTGTGGGAATTTGTGTAGATTCTGTGGGATTTTTCTGGATTTTGGTGGGCCTTTTCAAGGACTTTGTGTGGTTTTGAGGAGACTTGATGAATTTTGAGGAATTTTTCTTAGATTTTGTGGAAACTTGTGGAGGTTTTGTGTGATTTTTGTGGAATTTTGTGGGATATTGAGGCGATTTAGGGATTTTGAGGGATTTTTCATGTATTTTGTGGGATTTTGTGGAGATTTGGTGGGATATTTTTCTAGAATTTGGCCGTGTTTTGAGAAGATTTAGGGAATTTTGTGGGATTTTTCCTGGAATTTTGTTGGATACTGGGGAGATTTTGTGGGATGTTTGTGGAACTTTGAGGGACTCTTCTGGAATTTGGTGAGATTCTGTAGAGAACTGAAGAATTATCAGGGATTTTTCATGTATTCTGTGGGAATTTGTGGAGATTTGGTGGGATTTTTGTGGATTTTGGCCGTGTTTTCGAGTTTTCAGAAGATTTAGGGATTTTTGTGAGATTTTTGTGGGATGTTCTGGGAATTGGTGGAGATTTTGTGGGTCATTCCTGTGAATTGGAAGGGTTTTGAAATGATTTAGGGAGTTTTGTGGGACTTCTCTGGAATTTTGTGGGTTTTTTCTGGAATTGTGTGGGATTCTGAGGAGACTTGAAGAATTTTGAGGAATTTGTTTTAGATTTTTGTGGGAATTTGTGGAGATTCTGTGGGATTTTTCTGGATTTTGGTGGGCCTTTTCAAGGACTTTGTGTGGTTTTGAGGAGACTTGATGAATTTTGAGGAATTTTTCTTAGATTTTGTGGAAACTTGTGGAGGTTTTGTGTGATTTTTGTGGAATTTTGTGGGATATTGAGGCGATTTAGGGATTTTGAGGGATTTTTCATGTATTTTGTGGGATTTTGTGGAGATTTGGTGGGATATTTTTCTAGAATTTGGCCGTGTTTTGAGAAGATTTAGGGAATTTTGTGGGATTTTTCCTGGAATTTTGTTGGATACTGGGGAGATTTTGTGGGATGTTTGTGGAACTTTGAGGGACTTTTCTGGAATTTGGTGAGATTCTGTAGAGAACTGAAGAATTATCAGGGATTTTTCATGTATTCTGTGGGAATTTGTGGAGATTTGGTGGGATTTTTGTGGATTTTGGCCGTGTTTTCGAGTTTTCAGAAGATTTAGGGATTTTTGTGAGATTTTTGTGGGATGTTCTGGGAATTGGTGGAGATTTTGTGGGACATTCCTGTGAATTGGTAGGGTTTTGAAATGATTTAGGGAGTTTTGTGGGACTTCTCTGGAATTTTGTGGGTTTTTTCTGGAATTGTGTGGGATTCTGAGGAGACTTGAATTTTGAGGAATTTGTTTTAGATTTTTGTGGGAATTTGTGGAGATTCTGTGGGATTTTACTGGAATTTGGTGGGCCTTTTCAAGGACTTTGTGTGGTTTTGAGGAGACTTGAAGAATTTTGAGGAATTTTTCTTAGATTTTGTGGAAACTTGTGGAGGGTTTGTGGGATTTTTGTGGGATTTTGTGGGATATTGAGGCGATTTAGGGATTTTGAGGGATTTTTCATGTATTTTGTGGGATTTTGTGGAGATTTGGTGGGATATTTTTCTAGAATTTGGTCGTGTTTTGAGAAGATTTAGGGAATTTTGTGGGATTTTTCCTGGAATTTTGTTGGATACTGGGGAGATTTTGTGGGATGTTTGTAGAACTTTGAGGGACTTTTCTGGAATTTGGTGAGATTCTGTAGAGAACTGACAAATTATCAGGGATTTTTCATGTATTCTGTGGGAATTTGTGGAGATTTGGTGGGATTTTTGTGGATTTTGGCCGTGTTTTCGAGTTTTCAGAAGATTTAGGGATTTTTGTGAGATTTTTGTGGGATGTTCTGGGAATTGGTGGAGATTTTGTGGGACATTCCTGTGAATTGGTAGGGTTTTGAAATGATTTAGGGAGTTTTGTGGGACTTCTCTGGAATTTTGTGGGTTTTTTCTGGAATTGTGTGGGATTCTGAGGAGAGTTGAAGAATTTTGAGGAATTTGTTTTAGATTTTGTGGGAATTTGTGGAGATTCTGTGGGATTTTTCTGGAATTTGGTGGGCCTTTTCAAGGACTTTGTGTGGTTTTGAGGAGACTTGAAGAATTTTGAGGAATTTTTCTTAGATTTTGTGGAAACTTGTGGTGGTTTTGTGTGATTTTTGTGGGATTTTGTGGGATATTGAGGCGATTTAGGGATCTTGAGGGATTTTTCATGTATTTTGTGGGAATTTGTGGTGATTTGGTGGGATATTTTTCTAGAATTTGGTCGTGTTTTGAGAAGATTTAGGGAATTTTGTGGGATTTTTCCTGGAATTTTGTTGGATACTGGGGAGATTTTGTGGGATGTTTGTGGAACTTTGAGGGACTTTTCTGGAATTTGGTGAGATTCTGTAGAGAACTGAAGAATTATCAGGGATTTTTCATGTATTCTGTGGGAATTTGTGGAGATTTGGTGGGATTTTTGTGGATTTTGGCCGTGTTTTCGAGTTTTCAGAAGATTTAGGGATTTTTGTGAGATTTTTGTGGGATGTTCTGGGAATTGGTGGAGATTTTGTGGGACATTCCTGTGAATTGGTAGGGTTTTGAAATGATTTAGGGAGTTTTGTGGGACTTCTCTGGAATTTTGTGGGTTTTTTCTGGAATTGTGTGGGATTCTGAGGAGACTTGAAGAATTTTGAGGAATTTGTTTTAGATTTTGTGGGAATTTGTGTAGATTCTGTGGGATTTTTCTGGAATTTGGTGGGCCTTTTCAAGGACTTTGTGTGGTTTTGAGGAGACTTGAAGAATTTTGAGGAATTTTTCTTAGATTCTGTGGAAACTTGTGGAGGTTTTGTGGGATTTTTGTGTGATTTTGTGGGATATTGAGGCGATTTAGGGATCTTGAGGGATTTTTCATGTATTTTGTGGGAATTTGTGGAGATTTGGTGGGATATTTTTCTAGAATTTGGTCGTGTTTTGAGAAGATTTAGGGAATTTTGTGGGATTTTTCCTGGAATTTTGTTGGATACTGGGGAGATTTTGTGGGATGTTTGTGGAACTTTGAGGGACTCGTCTGGAATTTGGTGAGATTCTGTAGAGAACTGAAGAATTATCAGGGATTTTTCATGTATTCTGTGGGAATTTGTGGAGATTTGGTGGGATTTTTGTGGATTTTGGCCGTGTTTTCGAGTTTTCAGAAGATTTAGGGATTTTTGTGAGATTTTTGTGGGATGTTCTGGGAATTGGTGGAGATTTTGTGGGACATTCCTGTGAATTGGTAGGGTTTTGAAATGATTTAGGGAGTTTTGTGGGACTTCTCTGGAATTTTGTGGGTTTTTTCTGGAATTGTGTGGGATTCTGAGGAGACTTGAATTTTGAGGAATTTGTTTTAGATTTTGTGGGAATTTGTGGAGATTCTGTGGGATTTTTCTGGAATTTGGTGGGCCTTTTCAAGGACTTTGTGTGGTTTTGAGGAGACTTGAAGAATTTTGAGGAATTTTTCTTAGATTTTGTGGAAACTTGTGGTGGTTTTGTGTGATTTTTGTGGGATTTTGTGGGATATTGAGGCGATTTAGGGATCTTGAGGGATTTTTCATGTATTTTGTGGGAATTTGTGGTGATTTGGTGGGATATTTTTCTAGAATTTGGTCGTGTTTTGAGAAGATTTAGGGAATTTTGTGGGATTTTTCCTGGAATTTTGTTGGATACTGGGGAGATTTTGTGGGATGTTTGTGGAACTTTGAGGGACTCTTCTGGAATTTGGTGAGATTCTGTAGAGAACTGAAGAATTATCAGGGATTTTTCATGTATTCTGTGGGAATTTGTGGAGATTTGGTGGGATTTTTGTGGATTTTGGCCGTGTTTTCGAGTTTTCAGAAGATTTAGGGATTTTTGTGAGATTTTTGTGGGATGTTCTGGGAATTGGTGGAGATTTTGTGGGTCATTCCTGTGAATTGGAAGGGTTTTGAAATGATTTAGGGAGTTTTGTGGGACTTCTCTGGAATTTTGTGGGTTTTTTCTGGAATTGTGTGGGATTCTGAGGAGACTTGAAGAATTTTGAGGAATTTGTTTTAGATTTTTGTGGGAATTTGTGGAGATTCTGTGGGATTTTTCTGGATTTTGGTGGGCCTTTTCAAGGACTTTGTGTGGTTTTGAGGAGACTTGATGAATTTTGAGGAATTTTTCTTAGATTTTGTGGAAACTTGTGGAGGTTTTGTGTGATTTTTGTGGAATTTTGTGGGATATTGAGGCGATTTAGGGATTTTGAGGGATTTTTCATGTATTTTGTGGGATTTTGTGGAGATTTGGTGGGATATTTTTCTAGAATTTGGCCGTGTTTTGAGAAGATTTAGGGAATTTTGTGGGATTTTTCCTGGAATTTTGTTGGATACTGGGGAGATTTTGTGGGATGTTTGTGGAACTTTGAGGGACTCTTCTGGAATTTGGTGAGATTCTGTAGAGAACTGAAGAATTATCAGGGATTTTTCATGTATTCTGTGGGAATTTGTGGAGATTTGGTGGGATTTTTGTGGATTTTGGCCGTGTTTTCGAGTTTTCAGAAGATTTAGGGATTTTTGTCAGATTTTTGTGGGATGTTCTGGGAATTGGTGGAGATTTTGTGGGTCATTCCTGTGAATTGGAAGGGTTTTGAAATGATTTAGGGAGTTTTGTGGGACTTCTCTGGAATTTTGTGGGTTTTTTCTGGAATTGTGTGGGATTCTGAGGAGACTTGAAGAATTTTGAGGAATTTGTTTTAGATTTTTGTGGGAATTTGTGGAGATTCTGTGGGATTTTTCTGGATTTTGGTGGGCCTTTTCAAGGACTTTGTGTGGTTTTGAGGAGACTTGATGAATTTTGAGGAATTTTTCTTAGATTTTGTGGAAACTTGTGGAGGTTTTGTGTGATTTTTGTGGAATTTTGTGGGATATTGAGGCGATTTAGGGATTTTGAGGGATTTTTCATGTATTTTGTGGGATTTTGTGGAGATTTGGTGGGATATTTTTCTAGAATTTGGCCGTGTTTTGAGAAGATTTAGGGAATTTTGTGGGATTTTTCCTGGAATTTTGTTGGATACTGGGGAGATTTTGTGGGATGTTTGTGGAACTTTGAGGGACTTTTCTGGAATTTGGTGAGATTCTGTAGAGAACTGAAGAATTATCAGGGATTTTTCATGTATTCTGTGGGAATTTGTGGAGATTTGGTGGGATTTTTGTGGATTTTGGCCGTGTTTTCGAGTTTTCAGAAGATTTAGGGATTTTTGTGAGATTTTTGTGGGATGTTCTGGGAATTGGTGGAGATTTTGTGGGACATTCCTGTGAATTGGTAGGGTTTTGAAATGATTTAGGGAGTTTTGTGGGACTTCTCTGGAATTTTGTGGGTTTTTTCTGGAATTGTGTGGGATTCTGAGGAGACTTGAATTTTGAGGAATTTGTTTTAGATTTTTGTGGGAATTTGTGGAGATTCTGTGGGATTTTACTGGAATTTGGTGGGCCTTTTCAAGGACTTTGTGTGGTTTTGAGGAGACTTGAAGAATTTTGAGGAATTTTTCTTAGATTTTGTGGAAACTTGTGGAGGGTTTGTGGGATTTTTGTGGGATTTTGTGGGATATTGAGGCGATTTAGGGATTTTGAGGGATTTTTCATGTATTTTGTGGGATTTTGTGGAGATTTGGTGGGATATTTTTCTAGAATTTGGTCGTGTTTTGAGAAGATTTAGGGAATTTTGTGGGATTTTTCCTGGAATTTTGTTGGATACTGGGGAGATTTTGTGGGATGTTTGTAGAACTTTGAGGGACTTTTCTGGAATTTGGTGAGATTCTGTAGAGAACTGACAAATTATCAGGGATTTTTCATGTATTCTGTGGGAATTTGTGGAGATTTGGTGGGATTTTTGTGGATTTTGGCCGTGTTTTCGAGTTTTCAGAAGATTTAGGGATTTTTGTGAGATTTTTGTGGGATGTTCTGGGAATTGGTGGAGATTTTGTGGGTCATTCCTGTGAATTGGTAGGGTTTTGAAATGATTTAGGGAGTTTTGTGGGACTTCTCTGGAATTTTGTGGGTTTTTTCTGGAATTGTGTGGGATTCTGAGGAGAGTTGAAGAATTTTGAGGAATTTGTTTTAGATTTTGTGGGAATTTGTGGAGATTCTGTGGGATTTTTCTGGAATTTGGTGGGCCTTTTCAAGGACTTTGTGTGGTTTTGAGGAGACTTGAAGAATTTTGAGGAATTTTTCTTAGATTTTGTGGAAACTTGTGGTGGTTTTGTGTGATTTTTGTGGGATTTTGTGGGATATTGAGGCGATTTAGGGATCTTGAGGGATTTTTCATGTATTTTGTGGGAATTTGTGGTGATTTGGTGGGATATTTTTCTAGAATTTGGTCGTGTTTGGAGAAGATTTAGGGAATTTTGTGGGATTTTTCCTGGAATTTTGTTGGATACTGGGGAGATTTTGTGGGATGTTTGTGGAACTTTGAGGGACTCTTCTGGAATTTGGTGAGATTCTGTAGAGAACTGAAGAATTATCAGGGATTTTTCATGTATTCTGTGGGAATTTGTGGAGATTTGGTGGGATTTTTGTGGATTTTGGCCGTGTTTTCGAGTTTTCAGAAGATTTAGGGATTTTTGTGAGATTTTTGTGGGATGTTCTGGGAATTGGTGGAGATTTTGTGGGACATTCCTGTGAATTGGTAGGGTTTTGAAATGATTTAGGGAGTTTTGTGGGACTTCTCTGGAATTTTGTGGGTTTTTTCTGGAATTGTGTGGGATTCTGAGGAGACTTGAAGAATTTTGAGGAATTTGTTTTAGATTTTGTGGGAATTTGTGTAGATTCTGTGGGATTTTTCTGGAATTTGGTGGGCCTTTTCAAGGACTTTGTGTGGTTTTGAGGAGACTTGAAGAATTTTGAGGAATTTTTCATAGATTTTGTACAAACTTGTGGAGGTTTTGTGTGATTTTTGTGGGATTTTGTGGGATATTGAGGCGATTTAGGGATTTTGAGGGATTTTTCATGTATTTTGTGGGAATTTGTGGTGATTTGGTGGGATATTTTTCTAGAATTTGGTCGTGTTTTGAGAAGATTTAGGGAATTTTGTGGGATTTTTCCTGGAATTTTGTTGGATACTGGGGAGATTTTGTGGGATGTTTGTGGAACTTTGAGGGACTTTTCTGGAATTTGGTGAGATTCTGTAGAGAACTGAAGAATTATCAGGGATTTTTCATGTATTCTGTGGGAATTTGTGGAGATTTGGTGGGATTTTTGTGGATTTTGGCCGTGTTTTGAGAAGATTTAGGGAATTTTGTGGGATTTTTCCTGGAATTTTGTTGGATACTGGGGAGATTTTGTGGGATGTTTGTGGAACTTTGAGGGACTTTTCTGGAATTCGGTGAGATTCTGTAGAGAACTGACGAATTATCAGGGATTTTTCATGTATTCTGTGGGAATTTGTGGAGATTTGGTGGGATTTTTCTGGAATTTGGTAGAGTTTCGAGAAGATTTAGGGAATTCTGTAAGATTTTTCTGGAATTTTGTGGGCCTTTTTGAAGGACTTTGTGTGGTTTTGAGGAGACTTGAAGAATTTTGAGGAATTTTTCTTAGATTCTGTGGAAACTTGTGGAGGTTTTGTGTGATTTTTGTGTGATTTTGTGGGATATTGAGGCGATTTAGGGATCTTGAGGGATTTTTCATGTATTTTGTGGGATTTTGTGGAGATTTGGTGGGATATTTTTCTAGAATTTGGTCGTGTTTTGAGAAGATTTAGGGAATTTTGTGGGATTTTTCCTGGAATTTTGTTGGATACTGGGGAGATTTTGTGGGATGTTTGTGGAACTTTGAGGGACTTTTCTGGAATTTGGTGAGATTCTGTAGAGAACTGAAGAATTATCAGGGATTTTTCATGTATTCTGTGGGAATTTGTGGAGATTTGGTGGGATTTTTGTGGATTTTGGCCGTGTTTTCGAGTTTTCAGAAGATTTAGGGATTTTTGTGAGATTTTTGTGGGATGTTCTGGGAATTGGTGGAGATTTTGTGGGACATTCCTGTGAATTGGTAGGGTTTTGAAATGATTTAGGGAGTTTTGTGGGACTTCTCTGGAATTTTGTGGGTTTTTTCTGGAATTGTGTGAGATTCTGAGGAGACTTGAAGAATTTTGAGGAATTTGTTTTAGATTTTGTGGGAATTTGTGTAGATTCTGTGGGATTTTTCTGGAATTTGGTGGGCCTTTTCAAGGACTTTGTGCGGTTTTGAGGAGACGAAGAATTTTGAGGATTTTTTTTTATATTTTGTGGAAACCTGTGGAGGTTTTGTGTGATTTTTGTTGGATTTTGTGGGATATTGAGGCGATTTCGGGATCTTGAGGGATTTTTCATGTATTTTGTGGGAATTTGTGGAGATTTGGTGGGATATTTTTCTAGAATTTGGTCGTGTTTTGAGAAGATTTAGGGAATTTTGTGGGATTTTTCCTGGAATTTTGTTGGATACTGGGGAGATTTTGTGGGATGTTTGTGGAACTTTGAGGGACTCGTCTGGAATTTGGTGAGATTCTGTAGAGAACTGAAGAATTATCAGGGATTTTTCATGTATTCTGTGGGAATTTGTGGAGATTTGGTGGGATTTTTGTGGATTTTGGCCGTGTTTTCGAGTTTTCAGAAGATTTAGGGATTTTTGTGAGATTTTTGTGGGATGTTCTGGGAATTGGTGGAGATTTTGTGGGACATTCCTGTGAATTGGTAGGGTTTTGAAATGATTTAGGGAGTTTTGTGGGACTTCTCTGGAATTTTGTGGGTTTTTTCTGGAATTGTGTGGGATTCTGAGGAGACTTGAATTTTGAGGAATTTGTTTTAGATTTTGTGGGAATTTGTGGAGATTCTGTGGGATTTTTCTGGAATTTGGTGGGCCTTTTCAAGGACTTTGTGTGGTTTTGAGGAGACTTGAAGAATTTTGAGGAATTTTTCTTAGATTTTGTGGAAACTTGTGGTGGTTTTGTGTGATTTTTGTGGGATTTTGTGGGATATTGAGGCGATTTAGGGATCTTGAGGGATTTTTCATGTATTTTGTGGGAATTTGTGGTGATTTGGTGGGATATTTTTCTAGAATTTGGTCGTGTTTTGAGAAGATTTAGGGAATTTTGTGGGATTTTTCCTGGAATTTTGTTGGATACTGGGGAGATTTTGTGGGATGTTTGTGGAACTTTGAGGGACTCTTCTGGAATTTGGTGAGATTCTGTAGAGAACTGAAGAATTATCAGGGATTTTTCATGTATTCTGTGGGAATTTGTGGAGATTTGGTGGGATTTTTGTGGATTTTGGCCGTGTTTTCGAGTTTTCAGAAGATTTAGGGATTTTTGTGAGATTTTTGTGGGATGTTCTGGGAATTGGTGGAGATTTTGTGGGTCATTCCTGTGAATTGGAAGGGTTTTGAAATGATTTAGGGAGTTTTGTGGGACTTCTCTGGAATTTTGTGGGTTTTTTCTGGAATTGTGTGGGATTCTGAGGAGAGTTGAAGAATTTTGAGGAATTTGTTTTAGATTTTGTGGGAATTTGTGGAGATTCTGTGGGATTTTTCTGGAATTTGGTGGGCCTTTTCAAGGACTTTGTGTGGTTTTGAGGAGACTTGAAGAATTTTGAGGAATTTTTCTTAGATTTTGTGGAAACTTGTGGTGGTTTTGTGTGATTTTTGTGGGATTTTGTGGGATATTGAGGCGATTTAGGGATCTTGAGGGATTTTTCATGTATTTTGTGGGAATTTGTGGTGATTTGGTGGGATATTTTTCTAGAATTTGGTCGTGTTTTGAGAAGATTTAGGGAATTTTGTGGGATTTTTCCTGGAATTTTGTTGGATACTGGGGAGATTTTGTGGGATGTTTGTGGAACTTTGAGGGACTCTTCTGGAATTTGGTGAGATTCTGTAGAGAACTGAAGAATTATCAGGGATTTTTCATGTATTCTGTGGGAATTTGTGGAGATTTGGTGGGATTTTTGTGGATTTTGGCCGTGTTTTCGAGTTTTCAGAAGATTTAGGGATTTTTGTGAGATTTTTGTGGGATGTTCTGGGAATTGGTGGAGATTTTGTGGGTCATTCCTGTGAATTGGAAGGGTTTTGAAATGATTTAGGGAGTTTTGTGGGACTTCTCTGGAATTTTGTGGGTTTTTTCTGGAATTGTGTGGGATTCTGAGGAGAATTGAAGAATTTTGAGGAATTTGTTTTAGATTTTTGTGGGAATTTGTGGAGATTCTGTGGGATTTTTCTGGATTTTGGTGGGCCTTTTCAAGGACTTTGTGTGGTTTTGAGGAGACTTGATGAATTTTGAGGAATTTTTCTTAGATTTTGTGGAAACTTGTGGAGGTTTTGTGTGATTTTTGTGGGATTTTGTGGGATATTGAGGCGATTTAGGGATTTTGAGGGATTTTTCATGTATTTTGTGGGATTTTGTGGAGATTTGGTGGGATATTTTTCTAGAATTTGGCCGTGTTTTGAGAAGATTTAGGGAATTTTGTGGGATTTTTCCTGGAATTTTGTTGGATACTGGGGAGATTTTGTGGGATGTTTGTGGAACTTTGAGGGACTTTTCTGGAATTTGGTGAGATTCTGTAGAGAACTGAAGAATTATCAGGGATTTTTCATGTATTCTGTGGGAATTTGTGGAGATTTGGTGGGATTTTTGTGGATTTTGGCCGTGTTTTCGAGTTTTCAGAAGATTTAGGGATTTTTGTGAGATTTTTGTGGGATGTTCTGGGAATTGGTGGAGATTTTGTGGGACATTCCTGTGAATTGGTAGGGTTTTGAAATGATTTAGGGAGTTTTGTGGGACTTCTCTGGAATTTTGTGGGTTTTTTCTGGAATTGTGTGGGATTCTGAGGAGACTTGAATTTTGAGGAATTTGTTTTAGATTTTGTGGGAATTTGTGGAGATTCTGTGGGATTTTACTGGAATTTGGTGGGCCTTTTCAAGGACTTTGTGTGGTTTTGAGGAGACTTGAAGAATTTTGAGGAATTTTTCTTAGATTTTGTGGAAACTTGTAGAGGGTTTGTGGGATTTTGTGGGATTTTGTGGGATATTGAGGCGATTTAGGGATTTTGAGGGATTTTTCATGTATTTTGTGGGATTTTGTGGAGATTTGGTGGGATATTTTTCTAGAATTTGGTCGTGTTTTGAGAAGATTTTGGGAATTTTGTGGGATTTTTCCTGGAATTTTGTTGGATACTGGGGAGATTTTGTGGGATGTTTGTAGAACTTTGAGGGACTTTTCTGGAATTTGGTGAGATTCTGTAGAGAACTGACAAATTATCAGGGATTTTTCATGTATTCTGTGGGAATTTGTGGAGATTTGGTGGGATTTTTGTGGATTTTGGCCGTGTTTTCGAGTTTTCAGAAGATTTAGGGATTTTTGTGAGATTTTTGTGGGATGTTCTGGGAATTGGTGGAGATTTTGTGGGTCATTCCTGTGAATTGGAAGGGTTTTGAAATGATTTAGGGAGTTTTGTGGGACTTCTCTGGAATTTTGTGGGTTTTTTCTGGAATTGTGTGGGATTCTGAGGAGACTTGAAGAATTTTGAGGAATTTGTTTTAGATTTTGTGGGAATTTGTGGAGATTCTGTGGGATTTTTCTGGAATTTGGTGGGCCTTTTCAAGGACTTTGTGTGGTTTTGAGGAGACTTGAAGAATTTTGAGGAATTTTTCTTAGATTTTGTGGAAACTTGTGGAGGTTTTGTGTGATTTTTGTGGGATTTTGTGGGATATTGAGGCGATTTAGGGATTTTGAGGGATTTTTCATGTATTTTGTGGGATTTTGTGGAGATTTGGTGGGATATTTTTCTAGAATTTGGTCGTGTTTTGAGAAGATTTAGGGAATTTTGTGGGATTTTTCCTGGAATTTTGTTGGATACTGGGGAGATTTTGTGGGATGTTTGTGGAACTTTGAGGGACTCTTCTGGAATTTGGTGAGATTCTGTAGAGAACTGAAGAATTATCAGGGATTTTTCATGTATTCTGTGGGAATTTGTGGAGATTTGGTGGGATTTTTGTGGATTTTGGCCGTGTTTTCGAGTTTTCAGAAGATTTAGGGATTTTTGTGAGATTTTTGTGGGATGTTCTGGGAATTGGTGGAGATTTTGTGGGTCATTCCTGTGAATTGGAAGGGTTTTGAAATGATTTAGGGAGTTTTGTGGGACTTCTCTGGAATTTTGTGGGTTTTTTCTGGAATTGTGTGGGATTCTGAGGAGAATTGAAGAATTTTGAGGAATTTGTTTTAGATTTTTGTGGGAATTTGTGGAGATTCTGTGGGATTTTTCTGGATTTTGGTGGGCCTTTTCAAGGACTTTGTGTGGTTTTGAGGAGACTTGATGAATTTTGAGGAATTTTTCTTAGATTTTGTGGAAACTTGTGGAGGTTTTGTGTGATTTTTGTGGGATTTTGTGGGATATTGAGGCGATTTAGGGATTTTGAGGGATTTTTCATGTATTTTGTGGGATTTTGTGGAGATTTGGTGGGATATTTTTCTAGAATTTGGCCGTGTTTTGAGAAGATTTAGGGAATTTTGTGGGATTTTTCCTGGAATTTTGTTGGATACTGGGGAGATTTTGTGGGATGTTTGTGGAACTTTGAGGGACTTTTCTGGAATTTGGTGAGATTCTGTAGAGAACTGAAGAATTATCAGGGATTTTTCATGTATTCTGTGGGAATTTGTGGAGATTTGGTGGGATTTTTGTGGATTTTGGCCGTGTTTTCGAGTTTTCAGAAGATTTAGGGATTTTTGTGAGATTTTTGTGGGATGTTCTGGGAATTGGTGGAGATTTTGTGGGACATTCCTGTGAATTGGTAGGGTTTTGAAATGATTTAGGGAGTTTTGTGGGACTTCTCTGGAATTTTGTGGGTTTTTTCTGGAATTGTGTGGGATTCTGAGGAGACTTGAATTTTGAGGAATTTGTTTTAGATTTTGTGGGAATTTGTGGAGATTCTGTGGGATTTTACTGGAATTTGGTGGGCCTTTTCAAGGACTTTGTGTGGTTTTGAGGAGACTTGAAGAATTTTGAGGAATTTTTCTTAGATTTTGTGGAAACTTGTAGAGGGTTTGTGGGATTTTGTGGGATTTTGTGGGATATTGAGGCGATTTAGGGATTTTGAGGGATTTTTCATGTATTTTGTGGGATTTTGTGGAGATTTGGTGGGATATTTTTCTAGAATTTGGTCGTGTTTTGAGAAGATTTTGGGAATTTTGTGGGATTTTTCCTGGAATTTTGTTGGATACTGGGGAGATTTTGTGGGATGTTTGTAGAACTTTGAGGGACTTTTCTGGAATTTGGTGAGATTCTGTAGAGAACTGACAAATTATCAGGGATTTTTCATGTATTCTGTGGGAATTTGTGGAGATTTGGTGGGAATTTTGTGGATTTTGGCCGTGTTTTCGAGTTTTCAGAAGATTTAGGGATTTTTGTGAGATTTTTGTGGGATGTTCTGGGAATTGGTGGAGATTTTGTGGGACATTCCTGTGAATTGGTAGGGTTTTGAAATGATTTAGGGAGTTTTGTGGGACTTCTCTGGAATTTTGTGGGTTTTTTCTGGAATTGTGTGGGATTCTGAGGAGAGTTGAAGAATTTTGAGGAATTTGTTTTATATTTTGTGGGAATTTGTGTAGATTCTGTGGGATTTTTCTGGAATTTGGTGGGCCTTTTCAAGGACTTTGTGTGGTTTTGAGGAGACTTGAAGAATTTTGAGGAATTTTTCTTAGATTTTGTGGAAACTTGTGGTGGTTTTGTGTGATTTTTGTGGGATTTTGTGGGATATTGAGGCGATTTAGGGATCTTGAGGGATTTTTCATGTATTTTGTGGGAATTTGTGGTGATTTGGTGGGATATTTTTCTAGAATTTGGTCGTGTTTGGAGAAGATTTAGGGAATTTTGTGGGATTTTTCCTGGAATTTTGTTGGATACTGGGGAGATTTTGTGGGATGTTTGTGGAACTTTGAGGGACTCTTCTGGAATTTGGTGAGATTCTGTAGAGAACTGAAGAATTATCAGGGATTTTTCATGTATTCTGTGGGAATTTGTGGAGATTTGGTGGGATTTTTGTGGATTTTGGCCGTGTTTTCGAGTTTTCAGAAGATTTAGGGATTTTTGTGAGATTTTTGTGGGATGTTCTGGGAATTGGTGGAGATTTTGTGGGTCATTCCTGTGAATTGGAAGGGTTTTGAAATGATTTAGGGAGTTTTGTGGGACTTCTCTGGAATTTTGTGGGTTTTTTCTGGAATTGTGTGGGATTCTGAGGAGACTTGAAGAATTTTGAGGAATTTGTTTTAGATTTTTGTGGGAATTTGTGGAGATTCTGTGGGATTTTTCTGGATTTTGGTGGGCCTTTTCAAGGACTTTGTGTGGTTTTGAGGAGACTTGATGAATTTTGAGGAATTTTTCTTAGATTTTGTGGAAACTTGTGGAGGTTTTGTGTGATTTTTGTGGGATTTTGTGGGATATTGAGGCGATTTAGGGATTTTGAGGGATTTTTCATGTATTTTGTGGGATTTTGTGGAGATTTGGTGGGATATTTTTCTAGAATTTGGCCGTGTTTTGAGAAGATTTAGGGAATTTTGTGGGATTTTTCCTGGAATTTTGTTGGATACTGGGGAGATTTTGTGGGATGTTTGTGGAACTTTGAGGGACTTTTCTGGAATTTGGTGAGATTCTGTAGAGAACTGAAGAATTATCAGGGATTTTTCATGTATTCTGTGGGAATTTGTGGAGATTTGGTGGGATTTTTGTGGATTTTGGCCGTGTTTTCGAGTTTTCAGAAGATTTAGGGATTTTTGTGAGATTTTTGTGGGATGTTCTGGGAATTGGTGGAGATTTTGTGGGACATTCCTGTGAATTGGTAGGGTTTTGAAATGATTTAGGGAGTTTTGTGGGACTTCTCTGGAATTTTGTGGGTTTTTTCTGGAATTGTGTGGGATTCTGAGGAGACTTGAATTTTGAGGAATTTGTTTTAGATTTTGTGGGAATTTGTGTAGATTCTGTGGGATTTTACTGGAATTTGGTGGGCCTTTTCAAGGACTTTGTGTGGTTTTGAGGAGACTTGAAGAATTTTGAGGAATTTTTCTTAGATTTTGTGGAAACTTGTAGAGGGTTTGTGGGATTTTTGTGGGATTTTGTGGGATATTGAGGCGATTTAGGGATTTTGAGGGATTTTTCATGTATTTTGTGGGATTTTGTGGAGATTTGGTGGGATATTTTTCTAGAATTTGGTCGTGTTTTGAGAAGATTTAGGGAATTTTGTGGGATTTTTCCTGGAATTTTGTTGGATACTGGGGAGATTTTGTGGGATGTTTGTGGAACTTTGAGGGACTTTTCTGGAATTTGGTGAGATTCTGTAGAGAACTGACAAATTATCAGGGATTTTTCATGTATTCTGTGGGAATTTGTGGAGATTTGGTGGGATTTTTCTGGATTTTGGCCGTGTTTTGAGAAGATTTAGGGAATTTTGTGGGATTTTTCCTGGAATTTTGTTGGATACTGGGGAGATTTTGTGGGATGTTTGTGGAACTTTGAGGGACTTTTCTGGAATTTGGTGAGATTCTGTAGAGAACTGAAGAATTATCAGGGATTTTTCATGTATTCTGTGGGAATTTGTGGAGATTTGGTGGGATTTTTCTGGAATTTGGTAGAGTTTTGAGAAGATTTAGGGAATTTTGTGTGATTTTTCTGGGATTTTGTTGGGTATTGAGGACATTTTGTGGGATGTTTCTGGAATTTGGTGGGGCTTTTGAAGAATTTTGTGGTATTTTGAAAAGATTTAGGGAATTTTGTGGTGTTTTTTCTTGAATTTTGAGGGAAACTGTGCTGATTTTATGGAGCGTTTCTGGAATTTGGTCGAGTTTTCAGAAGATTTAGGGATTTTTGTGAGATTTTTGTGGGATGTTCTGGGAATTGGTGGAGATTTTGTGGGACATTCCTGTGAATTGGTAGGGTTTTGAAATGATTTAGGGAGTTTTGTGGGACTTCTCTGGAATTTTGTGGGTTTTTTCTGGAATTGTGTGGGATTCTGAGGAGACTTGAATTTTGAGGAATTTGTTTTAGATTTTTGTGGGAATTTGTGGAGATTCTGTGGGATTTTACTGGAATTTGGTGGGCCTTTTCAAGGACTTTGTGTGGTTTTGAGGAGACTTGATGAATTTTGAGGAATTTTTCTTAGATTTTGTGGAAACTTGTAGAGGGTTTGTGGGATTTTTGTGGGATTTTGTGGGATATTGAGGCGATTTAGGAATTTTGAGGGATTTTTCATGTATTTTGTGGGATTTTGTGGAGATTTGGTGGGATATTTTTCTAGAATTTGGTCGTGTTTTGAGAAGATTTAGGGAATTTTGTGGGATTTTTCCTGGAATTTTGTTGGATACTGGGGAGATTTTGTGGGATGTTTGTGGAACTTTGAGGGACTTTTCTGGAATTTGGTGAGATTCTGTAGAGAACTGACGAATTATCAGGGATTTTTCATGTATTCTGTGGGAATTTGTGGAGATTTGGTGGGATTTTTGTGGATTTTGGCCGTGTTTTCGAGTTTTCAGAAGATTTAGGGATTTTTGTGAGATTTTTGTGGGATGTTCTGGGAATTGGTGGAGATTTTGTGGGACATTCCTGTGAATTGGTAGGGTTTTGAAATGATTTAGGGAGTTTTGTGGGACTTCTCTGGAATTTTGTGGGTTTTTTCTGGAATTGTGTGGGATTCTGAGGAGAGTTGAAGAATTTTGAGGAATTTGTTTTAGATTTTGTGGGAATTTGTGGAGATTCTGTGGGATTTTTCTGGAATTTGGTGGGCCTTTTCAAGGACTTTGTGTGGTTTTGAGGAGACTTGAAGAATTTTGAGGAATTTTTCTTAGATTTTGTGGAAACTTGTGTTGGTTTTGTGTGATTTTTGTGGGATTTTGTGGGATATTGAGGCGATTTAGGGATCTTGAGGGATTTTTCATGTATTTTGTGGGAATTTGTGGTGATTTGGTGGGATATTTTTCTAGAATTTGGTCGTGTTTGGAGAAGATTTAGGGAATTTTGTGGGATTTTTCCTGGAATTTTGTTGGATACTGGGGAGATTTTGTGGGATGTTTGTGGAACTTTGAGGGACTCTTCTGGAATTTGGTGAGATTCTGTAGAGAACTGAAGAATTATCAGGGATTTTTCATGTATTCTGTGGGAATTTGTGGAGATTTGGTGGGATTTTTGTGGATTTTGGCCGTGTTTTCGAGTTTTCAGAAGATTTAGGGATTTTTGTGAGATTTTTGTGGGATGTTCTGGGAATTGGTGGAGATTTTGTGGGACATTCCTGTGAATTGGTAGGGTTTTGAAATGATTTAGGGAGTTTTGTGGGACTTCTCTGGAATTTTGTGGGTTTTTTCTGGAATTGTGTGGGATTCTGAGGAGACTTGAATTTTGAGGAATTTGTTTTAGATTTTGTGGGAATTTGTGTAGATTCTGTGGGATTTTACTGGAATTTGGTGGGCCTTTTCAAGGACTTTGTGTGGTTTTGAGGAGACTTGAAGAATTTTGAGGAATTTTTCTTAGATTTTGTGGAAACTTGTGGAGGGTTTGTGGGATTTTTGTGGGATTTTGTGGGATATTGAGGCGATTTAGGGATTTTGAGGGATTTTTCATGTATTTTGTGGGATTTTGTGGAGATTTGGTGGGATATTTTTCTAGAATTTGGTCGTGTTTTGAGAAGATTTAGGGAATTTTGTGGGATTTTTCCTGGAATTTTGTTGGATACTGGGGAGATTTTGTGGGATGTTTGTGGAACTTTGAGGGACTTTTCTGGAATTTGGTGAGATTCTGTAGAGAACTGACAAATTATCAGGGATTTTTCATGTATTCTGTGGGAATTTGTGGAGATTTGGTGGGATTTTTGTGGATTTTGGCCGTGTTTTCGAGTTTTCAGAAGATTTAGGGATTTTTGTGAGATTTTTGTGGGATGTTCTGGGAATTGGTGGAGATTTTGTGGGACATTCCTGTGAATTGGTAGGGTTTTGAAATGATTTAGGGAGTTTTGTGGGACTTCTCTGGAATTTTGTGGGTTTTTTCTGGAATTGTGTGGGATTCTGAGGAGAGTTGAAGAATTTTGAGGAATTTGTTTTAGATTTTGTGGGAATTTGTGGAGATTCTGTGGGATTTTTCTGGATTTTGGTGGGCCTTTTCAAGGACTTTGTGTGGTTTTGAGGAGACTTGAAGAATTTTGAGGAATTTTTCTTAGATTTTGTGGAAACTTGTGGTGGTTTTGTGTGATTTTTGTGGGATTTTGTGGGATATTGAGGCGATTTAGGGATCTTGAGGGATTTTTCATGTATTTTGTGGGAATTTGTGGTGATTTGGTGGGATATTTTTCTAGAATTTGGTCGTGTTTTGAGAAGATTTAGGGAATTTTGTGGGATTTTTCCTGGAATTTTGTTGGATACTGGGGAGATTTTGTGGGATGTTTGTGGAACTTTGAGGGACTCTTCTGGAATTTGGTGAGATTCTGTAGAGAACTGAAGAATTATCAGGGATTTTTCATGTATTCTGTGGGAATTTGTGGAGATTTGGTGGGATTTTTGTGGATTTTGGCCGTGTTTTGAGAAGATTTAGGGAATTTTGTGGGATTTTTCCTGGAATTTTGTTGGATACTGGGGAGATTTTGTGGGATGTTTGTGGAACTTTGAGGGACTTTTCTGGAATTTGGTGAGATTCTGTAGAGAACTGACGAATTATCAGGGATTTTTCATGTATTCTGTGGGAATTTGTGGAGATTTGGTGGGATTTTTCTGGAATTTGGTAGAGTTTTGAGAAGATTTAGGGAATTTTGTGTGATTTTTCTGGGATTTTGTTGGGTATTGAGGACATTTTGTGGGATGTTTCTGGAATTTGGTGGGGCTTTTCAAGAATTTTGTGGTATTTTGAAAAGATTTTGGGAATTTTGTGGTGTTTTTTCTTGAATTTTGAGGGAAACTGTGCTGATTTTATGGAGCGTTTCTGGAATTTGGTCGAGTTTTCAGAAGATTTAGGGATTTTTGTGAGATTTTTGTGGGATGTTCTGGGAATTGGTGGAGATTTTGTGGGACATTCCTGTGAATTGGTAGGGTTTTGAAATGATTTAGGGAGTTTTGTGGGACTTCTCTGGAATTTTGTGGGTTTTTTCTGGAATTGTGTGGGATTCTGAGGAGAGTTGAAGAATTTTGAGGAATTTGTTTTAGATTTTGTGGGAATTTGTGGAGATTCTGTGGGATTTTTCTGGAATTTGGTGGGCCTTTTCAAGGACTTTGTGTGGTTTTGAGGAGACTTGAAGAATTTTGAGGAATTTTTCTTAGATTTTGTGGAAACTTGTGGTGGTTTTGTGTGATTTTTGTGGGATTTTGTGGGATATTGAGGCGATTTAGGGATCTTGAGGGATTTTTCATGTATTTTGTGGGAATTTGTGGTGATTTGGTGGGATATTTTTCTAGAATTTGGTCGTGTTTGGAGAAGATTTAGGGAATTTTGTGGGATTTTTCCTGGAATTTTGTTGGATACTGGGGAGATTTTGTGGGATGTTTGTGGAACTTTGAGGGACTCTTCTGGAATTTGGTGAGATTCTGTAGAGAACTGAAGAATTATCAGGGATTTTTCATGTATTCTGTGGGAATTTGTGGAGATTTGGTGGGATTTTTGTGGATTTTGGCCGTGTTTTCGAGTTTTCAGAAGATTTAGGGATTTTTGTGAGATTTTTGTGGGATGTTCTGGGAATTGGTGGAGATTTTGTGGGTCATTCCTGTGAATTGGAAGGGTTTTGAAATGATTTAGGGAGTTTTGTGGGACTTCTCTGGAATTTTGTGGGTTTTTTCTGGAATTGTGTGGGATTCTGGGGAGAGTTGAAGAATTTTGAGGAATTTGTTTTAGATTTTTGTGGGAATTTGTGGAGATTCTGTGGGATTTTTCTGGATTTTGGTGGGCCTTTTCAAGGACTTTGTGTGGTTTTGAGGAGACTTGATGAATTTTGAGGAATTTTTCTTAGATTTTGTGGAAACTTGTGGAGGTTTTGTGTGATTTTTGTGGGATTTTGTGGGATATTGAGGCGATTTAGGGATTTTGAGGGATTTTTCATGTATTTTGTGGGATTTTGTGGAGATTTGGTGGGATATTTTTCTAGAATTTGGCCGTGTTTTGAGAAGATTTAGGGAATTTTGTGGGATTTTTCCTGGAATTTTGTTGGATACTGGGGAGATTTTGTGGGATGTTTGTGGAACTTTGAGGGACTTTTCTGGAATTTGGTGAGATTCTGTAGAGAACTGAAGAATTATCAGGGATTTTTCATGTATTCTGTGGGAATTTGTGGAGATTTGGTGGGATTTTTGTGGATTTTGGCCGTGTTTTCGAGTTTTCAGAAGATTTAGGGATTTTTGTGAGATTTTTGTGGGATGTTCTGGGAATTGGTGGAGATTTTGTGGGTCATTCCTGTGAATTGGAAGGGTTTTGAAATGATTTAGGGAGTTTTGTGGGACTTCTCTGGAATTTTGTGGGTTTTTTCTGGAATTGTGTGGGATTCTGAGGAGACTTGAAGAATTTTGAGGAATTTGTTTTAGATTTTTGTGGGAATTTGTGGAGATTCTGTGGGATTTTTCTGGATTTTGGTGGGCCTTTTCAAGGACTTTGTGTGGTTTTGAGGAGACTTGATGAATTTTGAGGAATTTTTCTTAGATTTTGTGGAAACTTGTGGAGGTTTTGTGTGATTTTTGTGGGATTTTGTGGGATATTGAGGCGATTTAGGGATTTTGAGGGATTTTTCATGTATTTTGTGGGATTTTGTGGAGATTTGGTGGGATATTTTTCTAGAATTTGGCCGTGTTTTGAGAAGATTTAGGGAATTTTGTGGGATTTTTCCTGGAATTTTGTTGGATACTGGGGAGATTTTGTGGGATGTTTGTGGAACTTTGAGGGACTTTTCTGGAATTTGGTGAGATTCTGTAGAGAACTGACAAATTATCAGGGATTTTTCATGTATTCTGTGGGAATTTGTGGAGATTTGGTGGGATTTTTGTGGATTTTGGCCGTGTTTTGAGAAGATTTAGGGAATTTTGTGGGATTTTTCCTGGAATTTTGTTGGATACTGGGGAGATTTTGTGGGATGTTTGTGGAACTTTGAGGGACTTTTCTGGAATTTGGTGAGATTCTGTAGAGAACTGACAAATTATCAGGGATTTTTCATGTATTCTGTGGGAATTTGTGGAGATTTGGTGGGATTTTTGTGGATTTTGGCCGTGTTTTGAGAAGATTTAGGGAATTTTGTGGGATTTTTCCTGGAATTTTGTTGGATACTGGGGAGATTTTGTGGGATGTTTGTGGAACTTTGAGGGACTTTTCTGGAATTTGGTGAGATTCTGTAGAGAACTGACGAATTATCAGGGATTTTTCATGTATTCTGTGGGAATTTGTGGAGATTTGGTGGGATTTTTGTGGATTTTGGCCGTGTTTTCGAGTTTTCAGAAGATTTAGGGATTTTTGTGAGATTTTTGTGGGATGTTCTGGGAATTGGTGGAGATTTTGTGGGACATTCCTGTGAATTGGTAGGGTTTTGAAATGATTTAGGGAGTTTTGTGGGACTTCTCTGGAATTTTGTGGGTTTTTTCTGGAATTGTGTGGGATTCTGAGGAGAGTTGAAGAATTTTGAGGAATTTGTTTTAGATTTTGTGGGAATTTGTGGAGATTCTGTGGGATTTTTCTGGAATTTGGTGGGCCTTTTCAAGGACTTTGTGTGGTTTTGAGGAGACTTGAAGAATTTTGAGGAATTTTTCTTAGATTTTGTGGAAACTTGTGGTGGTTTTGTGTGATTTTTGTGGGATTTTGTGGGATATTGAGGCGATTTAGGGATCTTGAGGGATTTTTCATGTATTTTGTGGGAATTTGTGGTGATTTGGTGGGATATTTTTCTAGAATTTGGTCGTGTTTGGAGAAGATTTAGGGAATTTTGTGGGATTTTTCCTGGAATTTTGTTGGATACTGGGGAGATTTTGTGGGATGTTTGTGGAACTTTGAGGGACTCTTCTGGAATTTGGTGAGATTCTGTAGAGAACTGAAGAATTATCAGGGATTTTTCATGTATTCTGTGGGAATTTGTGGAGATTTGGTGGGATTTTTGTGGATTTTGGCCGTGTTTTCGAGTTTTCAGAAGATTTAGGGATTTTTGTGAGATTTTTGTGGGATGTTCTGGGAATTGGTGGAGATTTTGTGGGTCATTCCTGTGAATTGGAAGGGTTTTGAAATGATTTAGGGAGTTTTGTGGGACTTCTCTGGAATTTTGTGGGTTTTTTCTGGAATTGTGTGGGATTCTGAGGAGAATTGAAGAATTTTGAGGAATTTGTTTTAGATTTTTGTGGGAATTTGTGGAGATTCTGTGGGATTTTTCTGGATTTTGGTGGGCCTTTTCAAGGACTTTGTGTGGTTTTGAGGAGACTTGATGAATTTTGAGGAATTTTTCTTAGATTTTGTGGAAACTTGTGGAGGTTTTGTGTGATTTTTGTGGGATTTTGTGGGATATTGAGGCGATTTAGGGATTTTGAGGGATTTTTCATGTATTTTGTGGGATTTTGTGGAGATTTGGTGGGATATTTTTCTAGAATTTGGCCGTGTTTTGAGAAGATTTAGGGAATTTTGTGGGATTTTTCCTGGAATTTTGTTGGATACTGGGGAGATTTTGTGGGATGTTTGTGGAACTTTGAGGGACTTTTCTGGAATTTGGTGAGATTCTGTAGAGAACTGAAGAATTATCAGGGATTTTTCATGTATTCTGTGGGAATTTGTGGAGATTTGGTGGGATTTTTGTGGATTTTGGCCGTGTTTTCGAGTTTTCAGAAGATTTAGGGATTTTTGTGAGATTTTTGTGGGATGTTCTGGGAATTGGTGGAGATTTTGTGGGTCATTCCTGTGAATTGGAAGGGTTTTGAAATGATTTAGGGAGTTTTGTGGGACTTCTCTGGAATTTTGTGGGTTTTTTCTGGAATTGTGTGGGATTCTGAGGAGACTTGAAGAATTTTGAGGAATTTGTTTTAGATTTTTGTGGGAATTTGTGGAGATTCTGTGGGATTTTTCTGGATTTTGGTGGGCCTTTTCAAGGACTTTGTGTGGTTTTGAGGAGACTTGATGAATTTTGAGGAATTTTTCTTAGATTTTGTGGAAACTTGTGGAGGTTTTGTGTGATTTTTGTGGGATTTTGTGGGATATTGAGGCGATTTAGGGATTTTGAGGGATTTTTCATGTATTTTGTGGGATTTTGTGGAGATTTGGTGGGATATTTTTCTAGAATTTGGCCGTGTTTTGAGAAGATTTAGGGAATTTTGTGGGATTTTTCCTGGAATTTTGTTGGATACTGGGGAGATTTTGTGGGATGTTTGTGGAACTTTGAGGGACTTTTCTGGAATTTGGTGAGATTCTGTAGAGAACTGAAGAATTATCAGGGATTTTTCATGTATTCTGTGGGAATTTGTGGAGATTTGGTGGGATTTTTGTGGATTTTGGCCGTGTTTTCGAGTTTTCAGAAGATTTAGGGATTTTTGTGAGATTTTTGTGGGATGTTCTGGGAATTGGTGGAGATTTTGTGGGTCATTCCTGTGAATTGGAAGGGTTTTGAAATGATTTAGGGAGTTTTGTGGGACTTCTCTGGAATTTTGTGGGTTTTTTCTGGAATTGTGTGGGATTCTGAGGAGACTTGAAGAATTTTGAGGAATTTGTTTTAGATTTTTGTGGGAATTTGTGGAGATTCTGTGGGATTTTTCTGGATTTTGGTGGGCCTTTTCAAGGACTTTGTGTGGTTTTGAGGAGACTTGATGAATTTTGAGGAATTTTTCTTAGATTTTGTGGAAACTTGTGGAGGTTTTGTGTGATTTTTGTGGGATTTTGTGGGATATTGAGGCGATTTAGGGATTTTGAGGGATTTTTCATGTATTTTGTGGGATTTTGTGGAGATTTGGTGGGATATTTTTCTAGAATTTGGCCGTGTTTTGAGAAGATTTAGGGAATTTTGTGGGATTTTTCCTGGAATTTTGTTGGATACTGGGGAGATTTTGTGGGATGTTTGTGGAACTTTGAGGGACTCTTCTGGAATTTGGTGAGATTCTGTAGAGAACTGAAGAATTATCAGGGATTTTTCATGTATTCTGTGGGAATTTGTGGAGATTTGGTGGGATTTTTGTGGATTTTGGCCGTGTTTTCGAGTTTTCAGAAGATTTAGGGATTTTTGTGAGATTTTTGTGGGATGTTCTGGGAATTGGTGGAGATTTTGTGGGTCATTCCTGTGAATTGGAAGGGTTTTGAAATGATTTAGGGAGTTTTGTGGGACTTCTCTGGAATTTTGTGGGTTTTTTCTGGAATTGTGTGGGATTCTGAGGAGAATTGAAGAATTTTGAGGAATTTGTTTTAGATTTTTGTGGGAATTTGTGGAGATTCTGTGGGATTTTTCTGGATTTTGGTGGGCCTTTTCAAGGACTTTGTGTGGTTTTGAGGAGACTTGATGAATTTTGAGGAATTTTTCTTAGATTTTGTGGAAACTTGTGGAGGTTTTGTGTGATTTTTGTGGGATTTTGTGGGATATTGAGGCGATTTAGGGATTTTGAGGGATTTTTCATGTATTTTGTGGGATTTTGTGGAGATTTGGTGGGATATTTTTCTAGAATTTGGCCGTGTTTTGAGAAGATTTAGGGAATTTTGTGGGATTTTTCCTGGAATTTTGTTGGATACTGGGGAGATTTTGTGGGATGTTTGTGGAACTTTGAGGGACTTTTCTGGAATTTGGTGAGATTCTGTAGAGAACTGAAGAATTATCAGGGATTTTTCATGTATTCTGTGGGAATTTGTGGAGATTTGGTGGGATTTTTGTGGATTTTGGCCGTGTTTTCGAGTTTTCAGAAGATTTAGGGATTTTTGTGAGATTTTTGTGGGATGTTCTGGGAATTGGTGGAGATTTTGTGGGTCATTCCTGTGAATTGGAAGGGTTTTGAAATGATTTAGGGAGTTTTGTGGGACTTCTCTGGAATTTTGTGGGTTTTTTCTGGAATTGTGTGGGATTCTGAGGAGACTTGAAGAATTTTGAGGAATTTGTTTTAGATTTTTGTGGGAATTTGTGGAGATTCTGTGGGATTTTTCTGGATTTTGGTGGGCCTTTTCAAGGACTTTGTGTGGTTTTGAGGAGACTTGATGAATTTTGAGGAATTTTTCTTAGATTTTGTGGAAACTTGTGGAGGTTTTGTGTGATTTTTGTGGGATTTTGTGGGATATTGAGGCGATTTAGGGATTTTGAGGGATTTTTCATGTATTTTGTGGGATTTTGTGGAGATTTGGTGGGATATTTTTCTGGAATTTGGCCGTGTTTTGAGAAGATTTAGGGAATTTTGTGGGATTTTTCCTGGAATTTTGTTGGATACTGGGGAGATTTTGTGGGATGTTTGTGGAACTTTGAGGGACTTTTCTGGAATTTGGTGAGATTCTGTAGAGAACTGACAAATTATCAGGGATTTTTCATGTATTCTGTGGGAATTTGTGGAGATTTGGTGGGATTTTTGTGGATTTTGGCCGTGTTTTCGAGTTTTCAGAAGATTTAGGGATTTTTGTGAGATTTTTGTGGGATGTTCTGGGAATTGGTGGAGATTTTGTGGGTCATTCCTGTGAATTGGAAGGGTTTTGAAATGATTTAGGGAGTTTTGTGGGACTTCTCTGGAATTTTGTGGGTTTTTTCTGGAATTGTGTGGGATTCTGAGGAGACTTGAAGAATTTTGAGGAATTTGTTTTAGATTTTTGTGGGAATTTGTGGAGATTCTGTGGGATTTTTCTGGATTTTGGTGGGCCTTTTCAAGGACTTTGTGTGGTTTTGAGGAGACTTGATGAATTTTGAGGAATTTTTCTTAGATTTTGTGGAAACTTGTGGAGGTTTTGTGTGATTTTTGTGGGATTTTGTGGGATATTGAGGCGATTTAGGGATTTTGAGGGATTTTTCATGTATTTTGTGGGATTTTGTGGAGATTTGGTGGGATATTTTTCTAGAATTTGGCCGTGTTTTGAGAAGATTTAGGGAATTTTGTGGGATTTTTCCTGGAATTTTGTTGGATACTGGGGAGATTTTGTGGGATGTTTGTGGAACTTTGAGGGACTTTTCTGGAATTTGGTGAGATTCTGTAGAGAACTGACAAATTATCAGGGATTTTTCATGTATTCTGTGGGAATTTGTGGAGATTTGGTGGGATTTTTGTGGATTTTGGCCGTGTTTTGAGAAGATTTAGGGAATTTTGTGGGATTTTTCCTGGAATTTTGTTGGATACTGGGGAGATTTTGTGGGATGTTTGTGGAACTTTGAGGGACTTTTCTGGAATTTGGTGAGATTCTGTAGAGAACTGACAAATTATCAGGGATTTTTCATGTATTCTGTGGGAATTTGTGGAGATTTGGTGGGATTTTTGTGGATTTTGGCCGTGTTTTGAGAAGATTTAGGGAATTTTGTGGGATTTTTCCTGGAATTTTGTTGGATACTGGGGAGATTTTGTGGGATGTTTGTGGAACTTTGAGGGACTTTTCTGGAATTTGGTGAGATTCTGTAGAGAACTGACGAATTATCAGGGATTTTTCATGTATTCTGTGGGAATTTGTGGAGATTTGGTGGGATTTTTGTGGATTTTGGCCGTGTTTTCGAGTTTTCAGAAGATTTAGGGATTTTTGTGAGATTTTTGTGGGATGTTCTGGGAATTGGTGGAGATTTTGTGGGACATTCCTGTGAATTGGTAGGGTTTTGAAATGATTTAGGGAGTTTTGTGGGACTTCTCTGGAATTTTGTGGGTTTTTTCTGGAATTGTGTGGGATTCTGAGGAGAGTTGAAGAATTTTGAGGAATTTGTTTTAGATTTTGTGGGAATTTGTGGAGATTCTGTGGGATTTTTCTGGAATTTGGTGGGCCTTTTCAAGGACTTTGTGTGGTTTTGAGGAGACTTGAAGAATTTTGAGGAATTTTTCTTAGATTTTGTGGAAACTTGTGGTGGTTTTGTGTGATTTTTGTGGGATTTTGTGGGATATTGAGGCGATTTAGGGATCTTGAGGGATTTTTCATGTATTTTGTGGGAATTTGTGGTGATTTGGTGGGATATTTTTCTAGAATTTGGTCGTGTTTGGAGAAGATTTAGGGAATTTTGTGGGATTTTTCCTGGAATTTTGTTGGATACTGGGGAGATTTTGTGGGATGTTTGTGGAACTTTGAGGGACTCTTCTGGAATTTGGTGAGATTCTGTAGAGAACTGAAGAATTATCAGGGATTTTTCATGTATTCTGTGGGAATTTGTGGAGATTTGGTGGGATTTTTGTGGATTTTGGCCGTGTTTTCGAGTTTTCAGAAGATTTAGGGATTTTTGTGAGATTTTTGTGGGATGTTCTGGGAATTGGTGGAGATTTTGTGGGTCATTCCTGTGAATTGGAAGGGTTTTGAAATGATTTAGGGAGTTTTGTGGGACTTCTCTGGAATTTTGTGGGTTTTTTCTGGAATTGTGTGGGATTCTGAGGAGAATTGAAGAATTTTGAAGAATTTGTTTTAGATTTTTGTGGGAATTTGTGGAGATTCTGTGGGATTTTTCTGGATTTTGGTGGGCCTTTTCAAGGACTTTGTGTGGTTTTGAGGAGACTTGATGAATTTTGAGGAATTTTTCTTAGATTTTGTGGAAACTTGTGGAGGTTTTGTGTGATTTTTGTGGGATTTTGTGGGATATTGAGGCGATTTAGGGATTTTGAGGGATTTTTCATGTATTTTGTGGGATTTTGTGGAGATTTGGTGGGATATTTTTCTAGAATTTGGCCGTGTTTTGAGAAGATTTAGGGAATTTTGTGGGATTTTTCCTGGAATTTTGTTGGATACTGGGGAGATTTTGTGGGATGTTTGTGGAACTTTGAGGGACTTTTCTGGAATTTGGTGAGATTCTGTAGAGAACTGAAGAATTATCAGGGATTTTTCATGTATTCTGTGGGAATTTGTGGAGATTTGGTGGGATTTTTGTGGATTTTGGCCGTGTTTTCGAGTTTTCAGAAGATTTAGGGATTTTTGTGAGATTTTTGTGGGATGTTCTGGGAATTGGTGGAGATTTTGTGGGTCATTCCTGTGAATTGGAAGGGTTTTGAAATGATTTAGGGAGTTTTGTGGGACTTCTCTGGAATTTTGTGGGTTTTTTCTGGAATTGTGTGGGATTCTGAGGAGACTTGAAGAATTTTGAGGAATTTGTTTTAGATTTTTGTGGGAATTTGTGGAGATTCTGTGGGATTTTTCTGGATTTTGGTGGGCCTTTTCAAGGACTTTGTGTGGTTTTGAGGAGACTTGATGAATTTTGAGGAATTTTTCTTAGATTTTGTGGAAACTTGTGGAGGTTTTGTGTGATTTTTGTGGGATTTTGTGGGATATTGAGGCGATTTAGGGATTTTGAGGGATTTTTCATGTATTTTGTGGGATTTTGTGGAGATTTGGTGGGATATTTTTCTAGAATTTGGCCGTGTTTTGAGAAGATTTAGGGAATTTTGTGGGATTTTTCCTGGAATTTTGTTGGATACTGGGGAGATTTTGTGGGATGTTTGTGGAACTTTGAGGGACTTTTCTGGAATTTGGTGAGATTCTGTAGAGAACTGACAAATTATCAGGGATTTTTCATGTATTCTGTGGGAATTTGTGGAGATTTGGTGGGATTTTTGTGGATTTTGGCCGTGTTTTGAGAAGATTTAGGGAATTTTGTGGGATTTTTCCTGGAATTTTGTTGGATACTGGGGAGATTTTGTGGGATGTTTGTGGAACTTTGAGGGACTTTTCTGGAATTTGGTGAGATTCTGTAGAGAACTGACGAATTATCAGGGATTTTTCATGTATTCTGTGGGAATTTGTGGAGATTTGGTGGGATTTTTCTGGAATTTGGTAGAGTTTTGAGAAGATTTAGGGAATTTTGTGTGATTTTTCTGGGATTTTGTTGGGTATTGAGGACATTTTGTGGGATGTTTCTGGAATTTGGTGGGGCTTTTCAAGAATTTTGTGGTATTTTGAAAAGATTTAGGGAATTTTGTGGTGTTTTTTCTTGAATTTTGAGGGAAACTGTGCTGATTTTATGGAGCGTTTCTGGAATTTGGGCGAGTTTTCAGAAGATTTAGGGATTTTTGTGAGACTTTTGTGGGATGTTCTGGGAATTGGTGGAGATTTTGTGGGACATTCCTGTGAATTGGTAGGGTTTTGAAATGATTTAGGGAGTTTTGTGGGACTTCTCTGGAATTTTGTGGGTTTTTTCTGGAATTGTGTGGGATTCTGAGGAGACTTGAATTTTGAGGAATTTGTTTTAGATTTTTGTGGGAATTTGTGGAGATTCTGTGGGATTTTACTGGAATTTGGTGGGCCTTTTCAAGGACTTTGTGTGGTTTTGAGGAGACTTGAAGAATTTTGAGGAATTTTTCTTAGATTTTGTGGAAACTTGTAGAGGGTTTGTGGGATTTTTGTGGGATTTTGTGGGATATTGAGGCGATTTAGGGATTTTGAGGGATTTTTCATGTATTTTGTGGGATTTTGTGGAGATTTGGTGGGATATTTTTCTAGAATTTGGTCGTGTTTTGAGAAGATTTAGGGAATTTTGTGGGATTTTTCCTGGAATTTTGTTGGATACTGGGGAGATTTTGTGGGATGTTTGTGGAACTTTGAGGGACTTTTCTGGAATTTGGTGAGATTCTGTAGAGAACTGACGAATTATCAGGGATTTTTCATGTATTCTGTGGGAATTTGTGGAGATTTGGTGGGATTTTTGTGGATTTTGGCCGTGTTTTCGAGTTTTCAGAAGATTTAGGGATTTTTGTGAGATTTTTGTGGGATGTTCTGGGAATTGGTGGAGATTTTGTGGGTCATTCCTGTGAATTGGAAGGGTTTTGAAATGATTTAGGGAGTTTTGTGGGACTTCTCTGGAATTTTGTGGGTTTTTTCTGGAATTGTGTGGGATTCTGAGGAGAATTGAAGAATTTTGAGGAATTTGTTTTAGATTTTTGTGGGAATTTGTGGAGATTCTGTGGGATTTTACTGGAATTTGGTGGGCCTTTTCAAGGACTTTGTGTGGTTTTGAGGAGACTTGAAGAATTTTGAGGAATTTTTCTTAGATTTTGTGGAAACTTGTAGAGGGTTTGTGGGATTTTTGTGGGATTTTGTGGGATATTGAGGCGATTTAGGGATTTTGAGGGATTTTTCATGTATTTTGTGGGATTTTGTGGAGATTTGGTGGGATATTTTTCTAGAATTTGGTCGTGTTTTGAGAAGATTTAGGGAATTTTGTGGGATTTTTCCTGGAATTTTGTTGGATACTGGGGAGATTTTGTGGGATGTTTGTGGAACTTTGAGGGACTTTTCTGGAATTTGGTGAGATTCTGTAGAGAACTGACAAATTATCAGGGATTTTTCATGTATTCTGTGGGAATTTGTGGAGATTTGGTGGGATTTTTGTGGATTTTGGCCGTGTTTTGAGAAGATTTAGGGAATTTTGTGGGATTTTTCCTGGAATTTTGTTGGATACTGGGGAGATTTTGTGGGATGTTTGTGGAACTTTGAGGGACTTTTCTGGAATTTGGTGAGATTCTGTAGAGAACTGAAGAATTATCAGGGATTTTTCATGTATTCTGTGGGAATTTGTGGAGATTTGGTGGGATTTTTCTGGAATTTGGTAGAGTTTTGAGAAGATTTAGGGAATTTTGTGTGATTTTTCTGGGATTTTGTTGGGTATTGAGGACATTTTGTGGGATGTTTCTGGAATTTGGGGGGGCTTTTCAAGAATTTTGTGGTATTTTGAAAAGATTTAGGGAATTTTGTGGTGTTTTTTCTTGAATTTTGAGGGAAACTGTGCTGATTTTATGGAGCGTTTCTGGAATTTGGTCGAGTTTTCAGAAGATTTAGGGATTTTTGTGAGATTTTTGTGGGATGTTCTGGGAATTGGTGGAGATTTTGTGGGACATTCCTGTGAATTGGTAGGGTTTTGAAATGATTTAGGGAGTTTTGTGGGACTTCTCTGGAATTTTGTGGGTTTTTTCTGGAATTGTGTGGGATTCTGAGGAGACTTGAATTTTGAGGAATTTGTTTTAGATTTTTGTGGGAATTTGTGGAGATTCTGTGGGATTTTACTGGAATTTGGTGGGCCTTTTCAAGGACTTTGTGTGGTTTTGAGGAGACTTGAAGAATTTTGAGGAATTTTTCTTAGATTTTGTGGAAACTTGTAGAGGGTTTGTGGGATTTTTGTGGGATTTTGTGGGATATTGAGGCGATTTAGGGATTTTGAGGGATTTTTCATGTATTTTGTGGGATTTTGTGGAGATTTGGTGGGATATTTTTCTAGAATTTGGTCGTGTTTTGAGAAGATTTAGGGAATTTTGTGGGATTTTTCCTGGAATTTTGTTGGATACTGGGGAGATTTTGTGGGATGTTTGTGGAACTTTGAGGGACTTTTCTGGAATTTGGTGAGATTCTGTAGAGAACTGACGAATTATCAGGGATTTTTCATGTATTCTGTGGGAATTTGTGGAGATTTGGTGGGATTTTTGTGGATTTTGGCCGTGTTTTCGAGTTTTCAGAAGATTTAGGGATTTTTGTGAGATTTTTGTGGGATGTTCTGGGAATTGGTGGAGATTTTGTGGGACATTCCTGTGAATTGGTAGGGTTTTGAAATGATTTAGGGAGTTTTGTGGGACTTCTCTGGAATTTTGTGGGTTTTTTCTGGAATTGTGTGGGATTCTGAGGAGAGTTGAAGAATTTTGAGGAATTTGTTTTAGATTTTGTGGGAATTTGTGGAGATTCTGTGGGATTTTTCTGGAATTTGGTGGGCCTTTTCAAGGACTTTGTGTGGTTTTGAGGAGACTTGTAGAATTTTGAGGAATTTTTCTTAGATTTTGTGGAAACTTGTGGTGGTTTTGTGTGATTTTTGTGGGATTTTGTGGGATATTGAGGCGATTTAGGGATCTTGAGGGATTTTTCATGTATTTTGTGGGAATTTGTGGTGATTTGGTGGGATATTTTTCTAGAATTTGATCGTGTTTGGAGAAGATTTAGGGAATTTTGTGGGATTTTTCCTGGAATTTTGTTGGATACTGGGGAGATTTTGTGGGATGTTTGTGGAACTTTGAGGGACTCTTCTGGAATTTGGTGAGATTCTGTAGAGAACTGAAGAATTATCAGGGATTTTTCATGTATTCTGTGGGAATTTGTGGAGATTTGGTGGGATTTTTGTGGATTTTGGCCGTGTTTTCGAGTTTTCAGAAGATTTAGGGATTTTTGTGAGATTTTTGTGGGATGTTCTGGGAATTGGTGGAGATTTTGTGGGTCATTCCTGTGAATTGGAAGGGTTTTGAAATGATTTAGGGAGTTTTGTGGGACTTCTCTGGAATTTTGTGGGTTTTTTCTGGAATTGTGTGGGATTCTGAGGAGACTTGAAGAATTTTGAGGAATTTGTTTTAGATTTTTGTGGGAATTTGTGGAGATTCTGTGGGATTTTTCTGGATTTTGGTGGGCCTTTTCAAGGACTTTGTGTGGTTTTGAGGAGACTTGAAGAATTTTGAGGAATTTTTCTTAGATTTTGTGGAAACTTGTGGAGGTTTTGTGTGATTTTTGTGGGATTTTGTGGGATATTGAGGCGATTTAGGGATTTTGAGGGATTTTTCATGTATTTTGTGGGATTTTGTGGAGATTTGGTGGGATATTTTTCTAGAATTTGGCCGTGTTTTGAGAAGATTTAGGGAATTTTGTGGGATTTTTCCTGGAATTTTGTTGGATACTGGGGAGATTTTGTGGGATGTTTGTGGAACTTTGAGGGACTTTTCTGGAATTTGGTGAGATTCTGTAGAGAACTGAAGAATTATCAGGGATTTTTCATGTATTCTGTGGGAATTTGTGGAGATTTGGTGGGATTTTTGTGGATTTTGGCCGTGTTTTCGAGTTTTCAGAAGATTTAGGGATTTTTGTGAGATTTTTGTGGGATGTTCTGGGAATTGGTGGAGATTTTGTGGGACATTCCTGTGAATTGGTAGGGTTTTGAAATGATTTAGGGAGTTTTGTGGGACTTCTCTGGAATTTTGTGGGTTTTTTCTGGAATTGTGTGGGATTCTGAGGAGACTTGAATTTTGAGGAATTTGTTTTAGATTTTGTGGGAATTTGTGTAGATTCTGTGGGATTTTACTGGAATTTGGTGGGCCTTTTCAAGGACTTTGTGTGGTTTTGAGGAGACTTGAAGAATTTTGAGGAATTTTTCTTAGATTTTGTGGAAACTTGTAGAGGGTTTGTGGGATTTTTGTGGGATTTTGTGGGATATTGAGGCGATTTAGGGAT
Organism: Cyanistes caeruleus; assembly: GCF_971803275.1. NCBI lineage: Eukaryota > Metazoa > Chordata > Aves > Passeriformes > Paridae > Cyanistes > Cyanistes caeruleus. The sequence continues at coordinate 87,126,068 of NC_141702.1, read as the reverse complement.
TTTGAGGGATTTTTCATGTATTTTGTGGGATTTTGTGGAGATTTGGTGGGATATTTTTCTAGAATTTGGTCGTGTTTTGAGAAGATTTAGGGAATTTTGTGGGATTTTTCCTGGAATTTTGTTGGATACTGGGGAGATTTTGTGGGATGTTTGTGGAACTTTGAGGGACTTTTCTGGAATTTGGTGAGATTCTGTAGAGAACTGACAAATTATCAGGGATTTTTCATGTATTCTGTGGGAATTTGTGGAGATTTGGTGGGATTTTTGTGGATTTTGGCCGTGTTTTGAGAAGATTTAGGGAATTTTGTGGGATTTTTCCTGGAATTTTGTTGGATACTGGGGAGATTTTGTGGGATGTTTCTGGAACTTTGAGGGACTTTTCTGGAATTTGGTGAGATTCTGTAGAGAACTGAAGAATTATCAGGGATTTTTCATGTATTCCGTGGGAATTTGTGGAGATTTGGTGGGATTTTTCTGGAATTTGGAAGAGTTTTGAGAAGATTTAGGGAATTCTGTAAGATTTTTCTGGGATTTTGTTGGGTATTGAGGACATTTTGTGGGATGTTTCTGGAATTTGGTGGGGCTTTTCAAGAATTTTGTGGTATTTTGAAAAGATTTAGGGAATTTTGTGGTGTTTTTTCTTGAATTTTGAGGGAAACTGTGCTGATTTTATGGAGCGTTTCTGGAATTTGGTCGAGTTTTCAGAAGATTTAGGGATTTTTGTGAGATTTTTGTGGGATGTTCTGGGAATTGGTGGAGATTTTGTGGGACATTCCTGTGAATTGGTAGGGTTTTGAAATGATTTAGGGAGTTTTGTGGGACTTCTCTGGAATTTTGTGGGTTTTTTCTGGAATTGTGTGGGATTCTGAGGAGACTTGAATTTTGAGGAATTTGTTTTAGATTTTTGTGGGAATTTGTGGAGATTCTGTGGGATTTTACTGGAATTTGGTGGGCCTTTTCAAGGACTTTGTGTGGTTTTGAGGAGACTTGAAGAATTTTGAGGAATTTTTCTTAGATTTTGTGGAAACTTGTAGAGGGTTTGTGGGATTTTTGTGGGATTTTGTGGGATATTGAGGCGATTTAGGGATTTTGAGGGATTTTTCATGTATTTTGTGGGATTTTGTGGAGATTTGGTGGGATATTTTTCTAGAATTTGGTCGTGTTTTGAGAAGATTTAGGGAATTTTGTGGGATTTTTCCTGGAATTTTGTTGGATACTGGGGAGATTTTGTGGGATGTTTGTGGAACTTTGAGGGACTTTTCTGGAATTTGGTGAGATTCTGTAGAGAACTGACGAATTATCAGGGATTTTTCATGTATTCTGTGGGAATTTGTGGAGATTTGGTGGGATTTTTGTGGATTTTGGCCGTGTTTTCGAGTTTTCAGAAGATTTAGGGATTTTTGTGAGATTTTTGTGGGATGTTCTGGGAATTGGTGGAGATTTTGTGGGACATTCCTGTGAATTGGTAGGGTTTTGAAATGATTTAGGGAGTTTTGTGGGACTTCTCTGGAATTTTGTGGGTTTTTTCTGGAATTGTGTGGGATTCTGAGGAGAGTTGAAGAATTTTGAGGAATTTGTTTTAGATTTTGTGGGAATTTGTGGAGATTCTGTGGGATTTTTCTGGAATTTGGTGGGCCTTTTCAAGGACTTTGTGTGGTTTTGAGGAGACTTGAAGAATTTTGAGGAATTTTTCTTAGATTTTGTGGAAACTTGTGGTGGTTTTGTGTGATTTTTGTGGGATTTTGTGGGATATTGAGGCGATTTAGGGATCTTGAGGGATTTTTCATGTATTTTGTGGGAATTTGTGGTGATTTGGTGGGATATTTTTCTAGAATTTGGTCGTGTTTGGAGAAGATTTAGGGAATTTTGTGGGATTTTTCCTGGAATTTTGTTGGATACTGGGGAGATTTTGTGGGATGTTTGTGGAACTTTGAGGGACTCTTCTGGAATTTGGTGAGATTCTGTAGAGAACTGAAGAATTATCAGGGATTTTTCATGTATTCTGTGGGAATTTGTGGAGATTTGGTGGGATTTTTGTGGATTTTGGCCGTGTATTCGAGTTTTCAGAAGATTTAGGGATTTTTGTGAGATTTTTGTGGGATGTTCTGGGAATTGGTGGAGATTTTGTGGGTCATTCCTGTGAATTGGAAGGGTTTTGAAATGATTTAGGGAGTTTTGTGGGACTTCTCTGGAATTTTGTGGGTTTTTTCTGGAATTGTGTGGGATTCTGAGGAGACTTGAAGAATTTTGAGGAATTTGTTTTAGATTTTTGTGGGAATTTGTGGAGATTCTGTGGGATTTTTCTGGATTTTGGTGGGCCTTTTCAAGGACTTTGTGTGGTTTTGAGGAGACTTGATGAATTTTGAGGAATTTTTCTTAGATTTTGTGGAAACTTGTGGAGGTTTTGTGTGATTTTTGTGGGATTTTGTGGGATATTGAGGCGATTTAGGGATTTTGAGGGATTTTTCATGTATTTTGTGGGATTTTGTGGAGATTTGGTGGGATATTTTTCTAGAATTTGGCCGTGTTTTGAGAAGATTTAGGGAATTTTGTGGGATTTTTCCTGGAATTTTGTTGGATACTGGGGAGATTTTGTGGGATGTTTGTGGAACTTTGAGGGACTTTTCTGGAATTTGGTGAGATTCTGTAGAGAACTGAAGAATTATCAGGGATTTTTCATGTATTCTGTGGGAATTTGTGGAGATTTGGTGGGATTTTTGTGGATTTTGGCCGTGTTTTCGAGTTTTCAGAAGATTTAGGGATTTTTGTGAGATTTTTGTGGGATGTTCTGGGAATTGGTGGAGATTTTGTGGGACATTCCTGTGAATTGGTAGGGTTTTGAAATGATTTAGGGAGTTTTGTGGGACTTCTCTGGAATTTTGTGGGTTTTTTCTGGAATTGTGTGGGATTCTGAGGAGACTTGAATTTTGAGGAATTTGTTTTAGATTTTGTGGGAATTTGTGGAGATTCTGTGGGATTTTACTGGAATTTGGTGGGCCTTTTCAAGGACTTTGTGTGGTTTTGAGGAGACTTGAAGAATTTTGAGGAATTTTTCTTAGATTTTGTGGAAACTTGTAGAGGGTTTGTGGGATTTTTGTGGGATTTTGTGGGATATTGAGGCGATTTAGGGATTTTGAGGGATTTTTCATGTATTTTGTGGGATTTTGTGGAGATTTGGTGGGATATTTTTCTAGAATTTGGTCGTGTTTTGAGAAGATTTAGGGAATTTTGTGGGATTTTTCCTGGAATTTTGTTGGATACTGGGGAGATTTTGTGGGATGTTTGTGGAACTTTGAGGGACTTTTCTGGAATTTGGTGAGATTCTGTAGAGAACTGAAGAATTATCAGGGATTTTTCATGTATTCTGTGGGAATTTGTGGAGATTTGGTGGGATTTTTGTGGATTTTGGCCGTGTTTTGAGAAGATTTAGGGAATTTTGTGGGATTTTTCCTGGAATTTTGTTGGATACTGGGGAGATTTTGTGGGATGTTTGTGGAACTTTGAGGGACTTTTCTGGAATTTGGTGAGATTCTGTAGAGAACTGACGAATTATCAGGGATTTTTCATGTATTCTGTGGGAATTTGTGGAGATTTGGTGGGATTTTTCTGGAATTTGGTAGAGTTTTGAGAAGATTTAGGGAATTTTGTGTGATTTTTCTGGGATTTTGTTGGGTATTGAGGACATTTTGTGGGATGTTTCTGGAATTTGGTGGGGCTTTTCAAGAATTTTGTGGTATTTTGAAAAGATTTAGGGAATTTTGTGGTGTTTTTTCTTGAATTTTGAGGGAAACTGTGCTGATTTTATGGAGCGTTTCTGGAATTTGGTCGAGTTTTCAGAAGATTTAGGGATTTTTGTGAGATTTTTGTGGGATGTTCTGGGAATTGGTGGAGATTTTGTGGGACATTCCTGTGAATTGGTAGGGTTTTGAAATGATTTAGGGAGTTTTGTGGGACTTCTCTGGAATTTTGTGGGTTTTTTCTGGAATTGTGTGGGATTCTGAGGAGACTTGAATTTTGAGGAATTTGTTTTAGATTTTTGTGGGAATTTGTGGAGATTCTGTGGGATTTTACTGGAATTTGGTGGGCCTTTTCAAGGACTTTGTGTGGTTTTGAGGAGACTTGAAGAATTTTGAGGAATTTTTCTTAGATTTTGTGGAAACTTGTAGAGGGTTTGTGGGATTTTTGTGGGATTTTGTGGGATATTGAGGCGATTTAGGGATTTTGAGGGATTTTTCATGTATTTTGTGGGATTTTGTGGAGATTTGGTGGGATATTTTTCTAGAATTTGGTCGTGTTTTGAGAAGATTTAGGGAATTTTGTGGGATTTTTCCTGGAATTTTGTTGGATACTGGGGAGATTTTGTGGGATGTTTGTGGAACTTTGAGGGACTTTTCTGGAATTTGGTGAGATTCTGTAGAGAACTGACGAATTATCAGGGATTTTTCATGTATTCTGTGGGAATTTGTGGAGATTTGGTGGGATTTTTGTGGATTTTGGCCGTGTTTTCGAGTTTTCAGAAGATTTAGGGATTTTTGTGAGATTTTTGTGGGATGTTCTGGGAATTGGTGGAGATTTTGTGGGACATTCCTGTGAATTGGTAGGGTTTTGAAATGATTTAGGGAGTTTTGTGGGACTTCTCTGGAATTTTGTGGGTTTTTTCTGGAATTGTGTGGGATTCTGAGGAGAGTTGAAGAATTTTGAGGAATTTGTTTTAGATTTTGTGGGAATTTGTGGAGATTCTGTGGGATTTTTCTGGAATTTGGTGGGCCTTTTCAAGGACTTTGTGTGGTTTTGAGGAGACTTGAAGAATTTTGAGGAATTTTTCTTAGATTTTGTGGAAACTTGTGGTGGTTTTGTGTGATTTTTGTGGGATTTTGTGGGATATTGAGGCGATTTAGGGATCTTGAGGGATTTTTCATGTATTTTGTGGGAATTTGTGGTGATTTGGTGGGATATTTTTCTAGAATTTGGTCGTGTTTGGAGAAGATTTAGGGAATTTTGTGGGATTTTTCCTGGAATTTTGTTGGATACTGGGGAGATTTTGTGGGATGTTTGTGGAACTTTGAGGGACTCTTCTGGAATTTGGTGAGATTCTGTAGAGAACTGAAGAATTATCAGGGATTTTTCATGTATTCTGTGGGAATTTGTGGAGATTTGGTGGGATTTTTGTGGATTTTGGCCGTGTTTTCGAGTTTTCAGAAGATTTAGGGATTTTTGTGAGATTTTTGTGGGATGTTCTGGGAATTGGTGGAGATTTTGTGGGTCATTCCTGTGAATTGGAAGGGTTTTGAAATGATTTAGGGAGTTTTGTGGGACTTCTCTGGAATTTTGTGGGTTTTTTCTGGAATTGTGTGGGATTCTGAGGAGACTTGAAGAATTTTGAGGAATTTGTTTTAGATTTTTGTGGGAATTTGTGTAGATTCTGTGGGATTTTTCTGGATTTTGGTGGGCCTTTTCAAGGACTTTGTGTGGTTTTGAGGAGACTTGATGAATTTTGAGGAATTTTTCTTAGATTTTGTGGAAACTTGTGGAGGTTTTGTGTGATTTTTGTGGGATTTTGTGGGATATTGAGGCGATTTAGGGATTTTGAGGGATTTTTCATGTATTTTGTGGGATTTTGTGGAGATTTGGTGGGATATTTTTCTAGAATTTGGCCGTGTTTTGAGAAGATTTAGGGAATTTTGTGGGATTTTTCCTGGAATTTTGTTGGATACTGGGGAGATTTTGTGGGATGTTTGTGGAACTTTGAGGGACTTTTCTGGAATTTGGTGAGATTCTGTAGAGAACTGAAGAATTATCAGGGATTTTTCATGTATTCTGTGGGAATTTGTGGAGATTTGGTGGGATTTTTGTGGATTTTGGCCGTGTTTTCGAGTTTTCAGAAGATTTAGGGATTTTTGTGAGATTTTTGTGGGATGTTCTGGGAATTGGTGGAGATTTTGTGGGACATTCCTGTGAATTGGTAGGGTTTTGAAATGATTTAGGGAGTTTTGTGGGACTTCTCTGGAATTTTGTGGGTTTTTTCTGGAATTGTGTGGGATTCTGAGGAGACTTGAATTTTGAGGAATTTGTTTTAGATTTTGTGGGAATTTGTGTAGATTCTGTGGGATTTTACTGGAATTTGGTGGGCCTTTTCAAGGACTTTGTGTGGTTTTGAGGAGACTTGAAGAATTTTGAGGAATTTTTCTTAGATTTTGTGGAAACTTGTAGAGGGTTTGTGGGATTTTTGTGGGATTTTGTGGGATATTGAGGCGATTTAGGGATTTTGAGGGATTTTTCATGTATTTTGTGGGATTTTGTGGAGATTTGGTGGGATATTTTTCTAGAATTTGGTCGTGTTTTGAGAAGATTTAGGGAATTTTGTGGGATTTTTCCTGGAATTTTGTTGGATACTGGGGAGATTTTGTGGGATGTTTGTGGAACTTTGAGGGACTTTTCTGGAATTTGGTGAGATTCTGTAGAGAACTGAAGAATTATCAGGGATTTTTCATGTATTCCGTGGGAATTTGTGGAGATTTGGTGGGATTTTTGTGGATTTTGGCCGTGTTTTGAGAAGATTTAGGGAATTTTGTGGGATTTTTCCTGGAATTTTGTTGGATACTGGGGAGATTTTGTGGGATGTTTGTGGAACTTTGAGGGACTTTTCTGGAATTTGGTGAGATTCTGTAGAGAACTGAAGAATTATCAGGGATTTTTCATGTATTCCGTGGGAATTTGTGGAGATTTGGTGGGATTTTTCTGGAATTTGGAAGAGTTTTGAGAAGATTTAGGGAATTATGTAAGATTTTTCTGGAATTTGGTGGGCCTTTTTGAAGGACTTTGTGTGGTTTTGAGGAGACTTGAAGAATTTTGAGGAATTTTTCTTAGATTTTGAGGAAACTTGTGGAGGTTTTGTGGGATTTTTGTGGGATTTTGTGGGATATTGAGGCGATTTAGGGATCTTGAGGGATTTTTCATGTATTTTGTGGGATTTTGTGGAGATTTGGTGGGATATTTTTCTAGAATTTGGTCGTGTTTTGAGAAGATTTAGGGAATTTTGTGGGATTTTTCCTGGAATTTTGTTGGATACTGGGGAGATTTTGTGGGATGTTTGTGGAACTTTGAGGGACTTTTCTGGAATTTGGTGAGATTCTGTAGAGAACTGAAGAATTATCAGGGATTTTTCATGTATTCTGTGGGAATTTGTGGAGATTTGGTGGGATTTTTGTGGATTTTGGCCGTGTTTTGAGAAGATTTAGGGAATTTTGTGGGATTTTTCCTGGAATTTTGTTGGATACTGGGGAGATTTTGTGGGATGTTTGTGGAACTTTGAGGGACTTTTCTGGAATTTGGTGAGATTCTGTAGAGAACTGACGAATTATCAGGGATTTTTCATGTATTCTGTGGGAATTTGTGGAGATTTGGTGGGATTTTTGTGGATTTTGGCCGTGTTTTCGAGTTTTCAGAAGATTTAGGGATTTTTGTGAGATTTTTGTGGGACATTCCTGTGAATTGGTAGGGTTTTGAAATGATTTAGGGAGTTTTGTGGGACTTCTCTGGAATTTTGTGGGTTTTTTCTGGAATTGTGTGGGATTCTGAGGAGACTTGAATTTTGAGGAATTTGTTTTAGATTTTGTGGGAATTTGTGGAGATTCTGTGGGATTTTACTGGAATTTGGTAGGCCTTTTCAAGGACTTTGTGTGGTTTTGAGGAGACTTGAAGAATTTTGAGGAATTTTTCTTAGATTTTGTGGAAACTTGTGGAGGTTTTGTGGGATTTTTGTGGGATTTTGTGGGATATTGAGGCGATTTAGGGATCTTGAGGGATTTTTCATGTATTTTGTGGGAATTTGTGGTGATTTGGTGGGATATTTTTCTAGAATTTGGTCGTGTTTTGAGGCGATTTAGGGAATTTTGTGGGATTTTTCCTGGAATTTTGTTGGATACTGGGGAGATTTTGTGGGATGTTTGTGGAACTTTGAGGGACTTTTCTGGAATTTGGTGAGATTCTGTAGAGAACTGAAGAATTATCAGGGATTTTTCATGTATTCTGTGGGAATTTGTGGAGATTTGGTGGGATTTTTGTGGATTTTGGCCGTGTTTTGAGAAGATTTAGGGAATTTTGTGGGATTTTTCCTGGAATTTTGTTGGATACTGGGGAGATTTTGTGGGATGTTTGTGGAACTTTGAGGGACTTTTCTGGAATTTGGTGAGATTCTGTAGAGAACTGACGAATTATCAGGGATTTTTCATGTATTCTGTGGGAATTTGTGGAGATTTGGTGGGATTTTTGTGGATTTTGGCCGTGTTTTCGAGTTTTCAGAAGATTTAGGGATTTTTGTGAGATTTTTGTGGGACATTCCTGTGAATTGGTAGGGTTTTGAAATGATTTAGGGAGTTTTGTGGGACTTCTCTGGAATTTTGTGGGTTTTTTCTGGAATTGTGTGGGATTCTGAGGAGACTTGAATTTTGAGGAATTTGTTTTAGATTTTGTGGGAATTTGTGGAGATTCTGTGGGATTTTACTGGAATTTGGTAGGCCTTTTCAAGGACTTTGTGTGGTTTTGAGGAGACTTGAAGAATTTTGAGGAATTTTTCTTAGATTTTGTGGAAACTTGTGGAGGTTTTGTGGGATTTTTGTGGGATTTTGTGGGATATTGAGGCGATTTAGGGATCTTGAGGGATTTTTCATGTATTTTGTGGGAATTTGTGGTGATTTGGTGGGATATTTTTCTAGAATTTGGTCGTGTTTTGAGGCGATTTAGGGAATTTTGTGGGATTTTTCCTGGAATTTTGTTGGATACTGGGGAGATTTTGTGGGATGTTTGTGGAACTTTGAGGGACTTTTCTGGAATTTGGTGAGATTCTGTAGAGAACTGAAGAATTATCAGGGATTTTTCATGTATTCTGTGGGAATTTGTGGAGATTTGGTGGGATTTTTCTGGATTTTGGCCGTGTTTTGAGAAGATTTAGGGAATTTTGAGGGATTTTTCCTGGAATTTTGTTGGATACTGGGGAGATTTTGTGGGATGTTTGTGGAACTTTGAGGGACTTTTCTGGAATTTGGTGAGATTCTGTAGAGAACTGAAGAATTATCAGGGATTTTTCATGTATTCCGTGGGAATTTGTGGAGATTTGGTGGGATTTTTCTGGAATTTGGTAGAGTTTTGAGAAGATTTAGGGAATTCTGTAAGATTTTTCTGGAATTTGGTGGGCCTTTTTGAAGGACTTTGTGTGGTTTTGAGGAGACTTGAAGAATTTTGAGGAATTTTTCTTAGATTTTGAGGAAACTTGTGGAGGTTTTGTGTGATTTTTGTGGGATTTTGTGGGATATTGAGGCGATTTAGGGATCTTGAGGGATTTTTCATGTATTTTGTGGGAATTTGTGGAGATTTGGTGGGATATTTTTCTAGAATTTGGTCGTGTTTTGAGAAGATTTAGGGAATTTTGTGGGATTTTTCCTGGAATTTTGTTGGATACTGGGGAGATTTTGTGGGATGTTTGTGGAACTTTGAGGGACTTTTCTGGAATTTGGTGAGATTCTGTAGAGAACTGACGAATTATCAGGGATTTTTCATGTATTCTGTGGGAATTTGTGGAGATTTGGTGGGATTTTTGTGGATTTTGGCCGTGTTTTCGAGTTTTCAGAAGATTTAGGGATTTTTGTGAGATTTTTGTGGGATGTTCTGGGAATTGGTGGAGATTTTGTGGGACATTCCTGTGAATTGGTAGGGTTTTGAAATGATTTAGGGAGTTTTGTGGGACTTCTCTGGAATTTTGTGGGTTTTTTCTGGAATTGTGTGGGATTCTGAGGAGACTTGAAGAATTTTGAGGAATTTGTTTTAGATTTTGTGGGAATTTGTGGAGATTCTGTGGGATTTTTCTGGAATTTGGTGGGCCTTTTCAAGGACTTTGTGTGGTTTTGAGGAGACTTGAAGAATTTTGAGGAATTTTTCTTAGATTTTGTGGAAACTTGTGGTGGTTTTGTGTGATTTTTGTGGGATTTTGTGGGATATTGAGGCGATTTAGGGATCTTGAGGGATTTTTCATGTATTTTGTGGGAATTTGTGGTGATTTGGTGGGATATTTTTCTAGAATTTGGTCGTGTTTGGAGAAGATTTAGGGAATTTTGTGGGATTTTTCCTGGAATTTTGTTGGATACTGGGGAGATTTTGTGGGATGTTTGTGGAACTTTGAGGGACTCTTCTGGAATTTGGTGAGATTCTGTAGAGAACTGAAGAATTATCAGGGATTTTTCATGTATTCTGTGGGAATTTGTGGAGATTTGGTGGGATTTTTGTGGATTTTGGCCGTGTTTTGAGAAGATTTAGGGAATTTTGTGGGATTTTTCCTGGAATTTTGTTGGATACTGGGGAGATTTTGTGGGATGTTTGTGGAACTTTGAGGGACTTTTCTGGAATTTGGTGAGATTCTGTAGAGAACTGACGAATTATCAGGGATTTTTCATGTATTCTGTGGGAATTTGTGGAGATTTGGTGGGATTTTTGTGGATTTTGGCCGTGTTTTCGAGTTTTCAGAAGATTTAGGGATTTTTGTGAGATTTTTGTGGGACATTCCTGTGAATTGGTAGGGTTTTGAAATGATTTAGGGAGTTTTGTGGGACTTCTCTGGAATTTTGTGGGTTTTTTCTGGAATTGTGTGGGATTCTGAGGAGACTTGAATTTTGAGGAATTTGTTTTAGATTTTGTGGGAATTTGTGGAGATTCTGTGGGATTTTACTGGAATTTGGTAGGCCTTTTCAAGGACTTTGTGTGGTTTTGAGGAGACTTGAAGAATTTTGAGGAATTTTTCTTAGATTTTGTGGAAACTTGTGGAGGTTTTGTGTGATTTTTGTGGGATTTTGTGGGATATTGAGGCGATTTAGGGATTTTGAGGGATTTTTCATGTATTTTGTGGGATTTTGTGGAGATTTGGTGGGATATTTTTCTAGAATTTGGCCGTGTTTTGAGAAGATTTAGGGAATTTTGTGGGATTTTTCCTGGAATTTTGTTGGATACTGGGGAGATTTTGTGGGATGTTTGTGGAACTTTGAGGGACTTTTCTGGAATTTGGTGAGATTCTGTAGAGAACTGAAGAATTATCAGGGATTTTTCATGTATTCTGTGGGAATTTGTGGAGATTTGGTGGGATTTTTGTGGATTTTGGCCGTGTTTTCGAGTTTTCAGAAGATTTAGGGATTTTTGTGAGATTTTTGTGGGATGTTCTGGGAATTGGTGGAGATTTTGTGGGACATTCCTGTGAATTGGTAGGGTTTTGAAATGATTTAGGGAGTTTTGTGGGACTTCTCTGGAATTTTGTGGGTTTTTTCTGGAATTGTGTGGGATTCTGAGGAGACTTGAATTTTGAGGAATTTGTTTTAGATTTTGTGGGAATTTGTGTAGATTCTGTGGGATTTTACTGGAATTTGGTGGGCCTTTTCAAGGACTTTGTGTGGTTTTGAGGAGACTTGAAGAATTTTGAGGAATTTTTCTTAGATTTTGTGGAAACTTGTAGAGGGTTTGTGGGATTTTTGTGGGATTTTGTGGGATATTGAGGCGATTTAGGGATTTTGAGGGATTTTTCATGTATTTTGTGGGATTTTGTGGAGATTTGGTGGGATATTTTTCTAGAATTTGGTCGTGTTTTGAGAAGATTTAGGGAATTTTGTGGGATTTTTCCTGGAATTTTGTTGGATACTGGGGAGATTTTGTGGGATGTTTGTGGAACTTTGAGGGACTTTTCTGGAATTTGGTGAGATTCTGTAGAGAACTGACAAATTATCAGGGATTTTTCATGTATTCTGTGGGAATTTGTGGAGATTTGGTGGGATTTTTCTGGATTTTGCCGTGTTTTGAGAAGATTTAGGGAATTTTGTGGGATTTTTCCTGGAATTTTGTTGGATACTGGGGAGATTTTGTGGGATGTTTCTGGAACTTTGAGGGACTTTTCTGGAATTTGGTGAGATTCTGTAGAGAACTGAAGAATTATCAGGGATTTTTCATGTATTCCGTGGGAATTTGTGGAGATTTGGTGGGATTTTTCTGGAATTTGGAAGAGTTTTGAGAAGATTTAGGGAATTCTGTAAGATTTTTCTGGGATTTTGTTGGGTATTGAGGACATTTTGTGGGATGTTTCTGGAATTTGGTGGGGCTTTTCAAGAATTTTGTGGTATTTTGAAAAGATTTAGGGAATTTTGTGGTGTTTTTTCTTGAATTTTGAGGGAAACTGTGCTGATTTTATGGAGCGTTTCTGGAATTTGGTCGAGTTTTCAGAAGATTTAGGGATTTTTGTGAGATTTTTGTGGGATGTTCTGGGAATTGGTGGAGATTTTGTGGGACATTCCTGTGAATTGGTAGGGTTTTGAAATGATTTAGGGAGTTTTGTGGGACTTCTCTGGAATTTTGTGGGTTTTTTCTGGAATTGTGTGGGATTCTGAGGAGACTTGAATTTTGAGGAATTTGTTTTAGATTTTGTGGGAATTTGTGGAGATTCTGTGGGATTTTACTGGAATTTGGTAGGCCTTTTCAAGGACTTTGTGTGGTTTTGAGGAGACTTGAAGAATTTTGAGGAATTTTTCTTAGATTTTGTGGAAACTTGTGGAGGTTTTGTGGGATTTTTGTGGGATTTTGTGGGATATTGAGGCGATTTAGGGATCTTGAGGGATTTTTCATGTATTTTGTGGGAATTTGTGGTGATTTGGTGGGATATTTTTCTAGAATTTGGTCGTGTTTTGAGGCGATTTAGGGAATTTTGTGGGATTTTTCCTGGAATTTTGTTGGATACTGGGGAGATTTTGTGGGATGTTTGTGGAACTTGGAGGGACTTTTCTGGAATTTGGTGAGATTCTGTAGAGAACTGAAGAATTATCAGGGATTTTTCATGTATTCTGTGGGAATTTGTGGAGATTTGGTGGGATTTTTGTGGATTTTGGCCGTGTTTTGAGAAGATTTAGGGAATTTTGAGGGATTTTTCCAGGAATTTTGGTGGATACTGGGGAGATTTTGTGGGATGTTTGTGGAACTTTGAGGGACTTTTCTGGAATTTGGTGAGATTCTGTAGAGAACTGAAGAATTATCAGGGATTTTTCATGTATTCCGTGGGAATTTGTGGAGATTTGGTGGGATTTTTCTGGAATTTGGTAGAGTTTTGAGAAGATTTAGGGAATTCTGTAAGATTTTTCTGGAATTTGGTGGGCCTTTTTGAAGGACTTTGTGTGGTTTTGAGGAGACTTGAAGAATTTTGAGGAATTTTTCTTAGATTTTGAGGAAACTTGTGGAGGTTTTGTGTGATTTTTGTGGGATTTTGTGGGATATTGAGGCGATTTAGGGATCTTGAGGGATTTTTCATGTATTTTGTGGGATTTTGTGGAGATTTGGTGGGATATTTTTCTAGAATTTGGTCGTGTTTTGAGAAGATTTAGGGAATTTTGTGGGATTTTTCCTGGAATTTTGTTGGATACTGGGGAGATTTTGTGGGATGTTTGTGGAACTTTGAGGGACTTTTCTGGAATTTGGTGAGATTCTGTAGAGAACTGACGAATTATCAGGGATTTTTCATGTATTCTGTGGGAATTTGTGGAGATTTGGTGGGATTTTTGTGGATTTTGGCCGTGTTTTCGAGTTTTCAGAAGATTTAGGGATTTTTGTGAGATTTTTGTGGGATGTTCTGGGAATTGGTGGAGATTTTGTGGGACATTCCTGTGAATTGGTAGGGTTTTGAAATGATTTAGGGAGTTTTGTGGGACTTCTCTGGAATTTTGTGGGTTTTTTCTGGAATTGTGTGGGATTCTGAGGAGAGTTGAAGAATTTTGAGGAATTTGTTTTAGATTTTGTGGGAATTTGTGGAGATTCTGTGGGATTTTTCTGGAATTTGGTGGGCCTTTTCAAGGACTTTGTGTGGTTTTGAGGAGACTTGAAGAATTTTGAGGAATTTTTCTTAGATTTTGTGGAAACTTGTGGTGGTTTTGTGTGATTTTTGTGGGATTTTGTGGGATATTGAGGCGATTTAGGGATCTTGAGGGATTTTTCATGTATTTTGTGGGAATTTGTGGTGATTTGGTGGGATATTTTTCTAGAATTTGGTCGTGTTTGGAGAAGATTTAGGGAATTTTGTGGGATTTTTCCTGGAATTTTGTTGGATACTGGGGAGATTTTGTGGGATGTTTGTGGAACTTTGAGGGACTCTTCTGGAATTTGGTGAGATTCTGTAGAGAACTGAAGAATTATCAGGGATTTTTCATGTATTCTGTGGGAATTTGTGGAGATTTGGTGGGATTTTTGTGGATTTTGGCCGTGTTTTGAGAAGATTTAGGGAATTTTGTGGGATTTTTCCTGGAATTTTGTTGGATACTGGGGAGATTTTGTGGGATGTTTGTGGAACTTTGAGGGACTTTTCTGGAATTTGGTGAGATTCTGTAGAGAACTGACGAATTATCAGGGATTTTTCATGTATTCTGTGGGAATTTGTGGAGATTTGGTGGGATTTTTGTGGATTTTGGCCGTGTTTTCGAGTTTTCAGAAGATTTAGGGATTTTTGTGAGATTTTTGTGGGACATTCCTGTGAATTGGTAGGGTTTTGAAATGATTTAGGGAGTTTTGTGGGACTTCTCTGGAATTTTGTGGGTTTTTTCTGGAATTGTGTGGGATTCTGAGGAGACTTGAATTTTGAGGAATTTGTTTTAGATTTTGTGGGAATTTGTGGAGATTCTGTGGGATTTTACTGGAATTTGGTAGGCCTTTTCAAGGACTTTGTGTGGTTTTGAGGAGACTTGAAGAATTTTGAGGAATTTTTCTTAGATTTTGTGGAAACTTGTGGAGGTTTTGGGTGATTTTTGTGGGATTTTGTGGGATATTGAGGCGATTTAGGGATTTTGAGGGATTTTTCATGTATTTTGTGGGATTTTGTGGAGATTTGGTGGGATATTTTTCTAGAATTTGGCCGTGTTTTGAGAAGATTTAGGGAATTTTGTGGGATTTTTCCTGGAATTTTGTTGGATACTGGGGAGATTTTGTGGGATGTTTGTGGAACTTTGAGGGACTTTTCTGGAATTTGGTGAGATTCTGTAGAGAACTGAAGAATTATCAGGGATTTTTCATGTATTCTGTGGGAATTTGTGGAGATTTGGTGGGATTTTTGTGGATTTTGGCCGTGTTTTCGAGTTTTCAGAAGATTTAGGGATTTTTGTGAGATTTTTGTGGGATGTTCTGGGAATTGGTGGAGATTTTGTGGGACATTCCTGTGAATTGGTAGGGTTTTGAAATGATTTAGGGAGTTTTGTGGGACTTCTCTGGAATTTTGTGGGTTTTTTCTGGAATTGTGTGGGATTCTGAGGAGACTTGAATTTTGAGGAATTTGTTTTAGATTTTGTGGGAATTTGTGTAGATTCTGTGGGATTTTACTGGAATTTGGTGGGCCTTTTCAAGAACTTTGTGTGGTTTTGAGGAGACTTGAAGAATTTTGAGGAATTTTTCTTAGATTTTGTGGAAACTTGTAGAGGGTTTGTGGGATTTTTGTGGGATTTTGTGGGATATTGAGGCGATTTAGGGATTTTGAGGGATTTTTCATGTATTTTGTGGGATTTTGTGGAGATTTGGTGGGATATTTTTCTAGAATTTGGTCGTGTTTTGAGAAGATTTAGGGAATTTTGTGGGATTTTTCCTGGAATTTTGTTGGATACTGGGGAGATTTTGTGGGATGTTTGTGGAACTTTGAGGGACTTTTCTGGAATTTGGTGAGATTCTGTAGAGAACTGACAAATTATCAGGGATTTTTCATGTATTCTGTGGGAATTTGTGGAGATTTGGTGGGATTTTTGTGGATTTTGGCCGTGTTTTGAGAACATTTAGGGAATTTTGTGGGATTTTTCCTGGAATTTTGTTGGATACTGGGGAGATTTTGTGGGATGTTTCTGGAACTTTGAGGGACTTTTCTGGAATTTGGTGAGATTCTGTAGAGAACTGAAGAATTATCAGGGATTTTTCATGTATTCCGTGGGAATTTGTGGAGATTTGGTGGGATTTTTCTGGAATTTGGAAGAGTTTTGAGAAGATTTAGGGAATTCTGTAAGATTTTTCTGAGATTTTGTTGGGTATTGAGGACATTTTGTGGGATGTTTCTGGAATTTGGTGGGGCTTTTCAAGAATTTTGTGGTATTTTGAAAAGATTTAGGGAATTTTGTGGTGTTTTTTCTTGAATTTTGAGGGAAACTGTGCTGATTTTATGGAGCGTTTCTGGAATTTGGTCGAGTTTTCAGAAGATTTAGGGATTTTTGTGAGATTTTTGTGGGATGTTCTGGGAATTGGTGGAGATTTTGTGGGACATTCCTGTGAATTGGTAGGGTTTTGAAATGATTTAGGGAGTTTTGTGGGACTTCTCTGGAATTTTGTGGGTTTTTTCTGGAATTGTGTGGGATTCTGAGGAGACTTGAATTTTGAGGAATTTGTTTTAGATTTTTGTGGGAATTTGTGGAGATTCTGTGGGATTTTACTGGAATTTGGTGGGCCTTTTCAAGGACTTTGTGTGGTTTTGAGGAGACTTGAAGAATTTTGAGGAATTTTTCTTAGATTTTGTGGAAACTTGTAGAGGGTTTGTGGGATTTTTGTGGGATTTTGTGGGATATTGAGGCGATTTAGGGATTTTGAGGGATTTTTCATGTATTTTGTGGGATTTTGTGGAGATTTGGTGGGATATTTTTCTAGAATTTGGTCGTGTTTTGAGAAGATTTAGGGAATTTTGTGGGATTTTTCCTGGAATTTTGTTGGATACTGGGGAGATTTTGTGGGATGTTTGTGGAACTTTGAGGGACTTTTCTGGAATTTGGTGAGATTCTGTAGAGAACTGACGAATTATCAGGGATTTTTCATGTATTCTGTGGGAATTTGTGGAGATTTGGTGGGATTTTTGTGGATTTTGGCCGTGTTTTCGAGTTTTCAGAAGATTTAGGGATTTTTGTGAGATTTTTGTGGGATGTTCTGGGAATTGGTGGAGATTTTGTGGGACATTCCTGTGAATTGGTAGGGTTTTGAAATGATTTAGGGAGTTTTGTGGGACTTCTCTGGAATTTTGTGGGTTTTTTCTGGAATTGTGTGGGATTCTGAGGAGAGTTGAAGAATTTTGAGGAATTTGTTTTAGATTTTGTGGGAATTTGTGGAGATTCTGTGGGATTTTTCTGGAATTTGGTGGGCCTTTTCAAGGACTTTGTGTGGTTTTGAGGAGACTTGAAGAATTTTGAGGAATTTTTCTTAGATTTTGTGGAAACTTGTGGTGGTTTTGTGTGATTTTTGTGGGATTTTGTGGGATATTGAGGCGATTTAGGGATCTTGAGGGATTTTTCATGTATTTTGTGGGAATTTGTGGTGATTTGGTGGGATATTTTTCTAGAATTTGGTCGTGTTTGGAGAAGATTTAGGGAATTTTGTGGGATTTTTCCTGGAATTTTGTTGGATACTGGGGAGATTTTGTGGGATGTTTGTGGAACTTTGAGGGACTCTTCTGGAATTTGGTGAGATTCTGTAGAGAACTGACGAATTATCAGGGATTTTTCATGTATTCTGTGGGAATTTGTGGAGATTTGGTGGGATTTTTGTGGATTTTGGCCGTGTTTTCGAGTTTTCAGAAGATTTAGGGATTTTTGTGAGATTTTTGTGGGATGTTCTGGGAATTGGTGGAGATTTTGTGGGTCATTCCTGTGAATTGGAAGGGTTTTGAAATGATTTAGGGAGTTTTGTGGGACTTCTCTGGAATTTTGTGGGTTTTTTCTGGAATTGTGTGGGATTCTGAGGAGACTTGAAGAATTTTGAGGAATTTGTTTTAGATTTTGTGGGAATTTGTGTAGATTCTGTGGGATTTTACTGGAATTTGGTGGGCCTTTTCAAGGACTTTGTGTGGTTTTGAGGAGACTTGAAGAATTTTGAGGAATTTTTCTTAGATTTTGTGGAAACTTGTAGAGGGTTTGTGGGATTTTTGTGGGATTTTGTGGGATATTGAGGCGATTTAGGGATTTTGAGGGATTTTTCATGTATTTTGTGGGATTTTGTGGAGATTTGGTGGGATATTTTTCTAGAATTTGGTCGTGTTTTGAGAAGATTTAGGGAATTTTGTGGGATTTTTCCTGGAATTTTGTTGGATACTGGGGAGATTTTGTGGGATGTTTGTGGAACTTTGAGGGACTTTTCTGGAATTTGGTGAGATTCTGTAGAGAACTGACAAATTATCAGGGATTTTTCATGTATTCTGTGGGAATTTGTGGAGATTTGGTGGGATTTTTGTGGATTTTGGCCGTGTTTTGAGAAGATTTAGGGAATTTTGTGGGATTTTTCCTGGAATTTTGTTGGATACTGGGGAGATTTTGTGGGATGTTTGTGGAACTTTGAGGGACTTTTCTGGAATTTGGTGAGATTCTGTAGAGAACTGAAGAATTATCAGGGATTTTTCATGTATTCCGTGGGAATTTGTGGAGATTTGGTGGGATTTTTCTGGAATTTGGAAGAGTTTTGAGAAGATTTAGGGAATTCTGTAAGATTTTTCTGGAATTTGGTGGGCCTTTTTGAAGGACTTTGTGTGGTTTTGAGGAGACTTGAAGAATTTGGAGGAATTTTTCTTAGATTTTGAGGAAACTTGTGGAGGTTTTGTGGGATTTTTGTGGGATTTTGTGGGATATTGAGGCGATTTAGGGATCTTGAGGGATTTTTCATGTATTTTGTGGGATTTTGTGGAGATTTGGTGGGATATTTTTCTAGAATTTGGTCGTGTTTTGAGAAGATTTAGGGAATTTTGTGGGATTTTTCCTGGAATTTTGTTGGATACTGGGGAGATTTTGTGGGATGTTTGTGGAACTTTGAGGGACTTTTCTGGAATTTGGTGAGATTCTGTAGAGAACTGACGAATTATCAGGGATTTTTCATGTATTCTGTGGGAATTTGTGGAGATTTGGTGGGATTTTTGTGGATTTTGTCCGTGTTTTCGAGTTTTCAGAAGATTTAGGGATTTTTGTGAGATTTTTGTGGGATGTTCTGGGAATTGGTGGAGATTTTGTGGGACATTCCTGTGAATTGGTAGGGTTTTGAAATGATTTAGGGAGTTTTGTGGGACTTCTCTGGAATTTTGTGGGTTTTTTCTGGAATTGTGTGGGATTCTGAGGAGAGTTGAAGAATTTTGAGGAATTTGTTTTAGATTTTGTGGGAATTTGTGGAGATTCTGTGGGATTTTTCTGGATTTTGGTGGGCCTTTTCAAGGACTTTGTGTGGTTTTGAGGAGACTTGAAGAATTTTGAGGAATTTTTCTTAGATTTTGTGGAAACTTGTGGTGGTTTTGTGTGATTTTTGTGGGATTTTGTGGGATATTGAGGCGATTTAGGGATCTTGAGGGATTTTTCATGTATTTTGTGGGAATTTGTGGTGATTTGGTGGGATATTTTTCTAGAATTTGGTCGTGTTTTGAGAAGATTTAGGGAATTTTGTGGGATTTTTCCTGGAATTTTGTTGGATACTGGGGAGATTTTGTGGGATGTTTGTGGAACTTTGAGGGACTTTTCTGGAATTTGGTGAGATTCTGTAGAGAACTGAAGAATTATCAGGGATTTTTCATGTATTCTGTGGGAATTTGTGGAGATTTGGTGGGATTTTTGTGGATTTTGGCCGTGTTTTCGAGTTTTCAGAAGATTTAGGGATTTTTGTGAGATTTTTGTGGGATGTTCTGGGAATTGGTGGAGATTTTGTGGGTCATTCCTGTGAATTGGAAGGGTTTTGAAATGATTTAGGGAGTTTTGTGGGACTTCTCTGGAATTTTGTGGGTTTTTTCTGGAATTGTGTGGGATTCTGAGGAGACTTGAAGAATTTTGAGGAATTTGTTTTAGATTTTTGTGGGAATTTGTGGAGATTCTGTGGGATTTTTCTGGATTTTGGTGGGCCTTTTCAAGGACTTTGTGTGGTTTTGAGGAGACTTGATGAATTTTGAGGAATTTTTCTTAGATTTTGTGGAAACTTGTGGAGGTTTTGTGTGATTTTTGTGGGATTTTGTGGGATATTGAGGCGATTTAGGGATTTTGAGGGATTTTTCATGTATTTTGTGGGATTTTGTGGAGATTTGGTGGGATATTTTTCTAGAATTTGGCCGTGTTTTGAGAAGATTTAGGGAATTTTGTGGGATTTTTCCTGGAATTTTGTTGGATACTGGGGAGATTTTGTGGGATGTTTGTGGAACTTTGAGGGACTTTTCTGGAATTTGGTGAGATTCTGTAGAGAACTGACAAATTATCAGGGATTTTTCATGTATTCTGTGGGAATTTGTGGAGATTTGGTGGGATTTTTGTGGATTTTGGCCGTGTTTTGAGAAGATTTAGGGAATTTTGTGGGATTTTTCCTGGAATTTTGTTGGATACTGGGGAGATTTTGTGGGATGTTTGTGGAACTTTGAGGGACTTTTCTGGAATTTGGTGAGATTCTGTAGAGAACTGACGAATTATCAGGGATTTTTCATGTATTCTGTGGGAATTTGTGGAGATTTGGTGGGATTTTTCTGGAATTTGGTAGAGTTTTGAGAAGATTTAGGGAATTTTGTGTGATTTTTCTGGGATTTTGTTGGGTATTGAGGACATTTTGTGGGATGTTTCTGGAATTTGGTGGGGCTTTTGAAGAATTTTGTGGTATTTTGAAAAGATTTAGGGAATTTTGTGGTGTTTTTTCTTGAATTTTTTGGGAAACTGTGCTGATTTTATGGAGCGTTTCTGGAATTTGGTCGAGTTTTCAGAAGATTTAGGGATTTTTGTGAGATTTTTGTGGGATGTTCTGGGAATTGGTGGAGATTTTGTGGGACATTCCTGTGAATTGGTAGGGTTTTGAAATGATTTAGGGAGTTTTGTGGGACTTCTCTGGAATTTTGTGGGTTTTTTCTGGAATTGTGTGGGATTCTGAGGAGAGTTGAAGAATTTTGAGGAATTTGTTTTAGATTTTGTGGGAATTTGTGGAGATTCTGTGGGATTTTTCTGGAATTTGGTGGGCCTTTTCAAGGACTTTGTGTGGTTTTGAGGAGACTTGAAGAATTTTGAGGAATTTTTCTTAGATTTTGTGGAAACTTGTGGTGGTTTTGTGTGATTTTTGTGGGATTTTGTGGGATATTGAGGCGATTTAGGGATCTTGAGGGATTTTTCATGTATTTTGTGGGAATTTGTGGTGATTTGGTGGGATATTTTTCTAGAATTTGGTCGTGTTTGGAGAAGATTTAGGGAATTTTGTGGGATTTTTCCTGGAATTTTGTTGGATACTGGGGAGATTTTGTGGGATGTTTGTGGAACTTTGAGGGACTCTTCTGGAATTTGGTGAGATTCTGTAGAGAACTGAAGAATTATCAGGGATTTTTCATGTATTCTGTGGGAATTTGTGGAGATTTGGTGGGATTTTTGTGGATTTTGGCCGTGTTTTCGAGTTTTCAGAAGATTTAGGGATTTTTGTGAGATTTTTGTGGGATGTTCTGGGAATTGGTGGAGATTTTGTGGGTCATTCCTGTGAATTGGAAGGGTTTTGAAATGATTTAGGGAGTTTTGTGGGACTTCTCTGGAATTTTGTGGGTTTTTTCTGGAATTGTGTGGGATTCTGAGGAGAATTGAAGAATTTTGAGGAATTTGTTTTAGATTTTTGTGGGAATTTGTGGAGATTCTGTGGGATTTTTCTGGAATTTGGTGGGCCTTTTCAAGGACTTTGTGTGGTTTTGAGGAGACTTGATGAATTTTGAGGAATTTTTCTTAGATTTCGTGGAAACTTGTGGAGGTTTTGTGTGATTTTTGTGGGATTTTATGGGATATTGAGGCGATTTAGGGATTTTGAGGGATTTTTCATGTATTTTGTGGGATTTTGTGGAGATTTGGTGGGATATTTTTCTAGAATTTGGTCGTGTTTTGAGAAGATTTAGGGAATTTTGTGGGATTTTTCCTGGAATTTTGTTGGATACTGGGGAGATTTTGTGGTATGTTTGTGGAACTTTGAGGGACTTTTCTGGAATTTGGTGAGATTCTGTAGAGAACTGAAGAATTATCAGGGATTTTTCATGTATTCTGTGGGAATTTGTGGAGATTTGGTGGGATTTTTGTGGATTTTGGCCGTGTTTTCGAGTTTTCAGAAGATTTAGGGATTTTTGTGAGATTTTTGTGGGATGTTCTGGGAATTGGTGGAGATTTTGTGGGACATTCCTGTGAATTGGAAGGGTTTTGAAATGATTTAGGGAGTTTTGTGGGACTTCTCTGGAATTTTGTGGGTTTTTTCTGGAATTGTGTGGGATTCTGAGGAGACTTGAAGAATTTTGAGGAATTTGTTTTAGATTTTTGTGGGAATTTGTGGAGATTCTGTGGGATTTTTCTGGATTTTGGTGGGCCTTTTCAAGGACTTTGTGTGGTTTTGAGGAGACTTGATGAATTTTGAGGAATTTTTCTTAGATTTTGTGGAAACTTGTGGAGGTTTTGTGTGATTTTTGTGGGATTTTGTGGGATATTGAGGCGATTTAGGGATTTTGAGGGATTTTTCATGTATTTTGTGGGATTTTGTGGAGATTTGGTGGGATATTTTTCTAGAATTTGGCCGTGTTTTGAGAAGATTTAGGGAATTTTGTGGGATTTTTCCTGGAATTTTGTTGGATACTGGGGAGATTTTGTGGGATGTTTGTGGAACTTTGAGGGACTTTTCTGGAATTTGGTGAGATTCTGTAGAGAACTGACAAATTATCAGGGATTTTTCATGTATTCTGTGGGAATTTGTGGAGATTTGGTGGGATTTTTGTGGATTTTGGCCGTGTTTTGAGAAGATTTAGGGAATTTTGTGGGATTTTTCCTGGAATTTTGTTGGATACTGGGGAGATTTTGTGGGATGTTTGTGGAACTTTGAGGGACTTTTCTGGAATTTGGTGAGATTCTGTAGAGAACTGACGAATTATCAGGGATTTTTCATGTATTCTGTGGGAATTTGTGGAGATTTGGTGGGATTTTTGTGGATTTTGGCCGTGTTTTCGAGTTTTCAGAAGATTTAGGGATTTTTGTGAGATTTTTGTGGGATGTTCTGGGAATTGGTGGAGATTTTGTGGGACATTCCTGTGAATTGGTAGGGTTTTGAAATGATTTAGGGAGTTTTGTGGGACTTCTCTGGAATTTTGTGGGTTTTTTCTGGAATTGTGTGGGATTCTGAGGAGAGTTGAAGAATTTTGAGGAATTTGTTTTAGATTTTGTGGGAATTTGTGGAGATTCTGTGGGATTTTTCTGGAATTTGGTGGGCCTTTTCAAGGACTTTGTGTGGTTTTGAGGAGACTTGATGAATTTTGAGGAATTTTTCTTAGATTTTGTGGAAACTTGTGGAGGTTTTGTGTGATTTTTGTGGGATTTTGTGGGATATTGAGGCGATTTAGGGATTTTGAGGGATTTTTCATGTATTTTGTGGGAATTTGTGGTGATTTGGTGGGATATTTTTCTAGAATTTGGTCGTGTTTTGAGAAGATTTAGGGAATTTTGTGGGATTTTTCCTGGAATTTTGTTGGATACTGGGGAGATTTTGTGGGATGTTTGTGGAACTTTGAGGGACTTTTCTGGAATTTGGTGAGATTCTGTAGAGAACTGACGAATTATCAGGGATTTTTCATGTATTCTGTGGGAATTTGTGGAGATTTGGTGGGATTTTTGTGGATTTTGGCCGTGTTTTCGAGTTTTCAGAAGATTTAGGGATTTTTGTGAGATTTTTGTGGGATGTTCTGGGAATTGGTGGAGATTTTGTGGGACATTCCTGTGAATTGGTAGGGTTTTGAAATGATTTAGGGAGTTTTGTGGGACTTCTCTGGAATTTTGTGGGTTTTTTCTGGAATTGTGTGGGATTCTGAGGAGACTTGAAGAATTTTGAGGAATTTGTTTTAGATTTTGTGGGAATTTGTGGAGATTCTGTGGGATTTTTCTGGAATTTGGTGGGCCTTTTCAAGGACTTTGTGTGGTTTTGAGGAGACTTGATGAATTTTGAGGAATTTTTCTTAGATTTTGTGGAAACTTGTGGAGGTTTTGTGTGATTTTTGTGGGATTTTGTGGGATATTGAGGCGATTTAGGGATTTTGAGGGATTTTTCATGTATTTTGTGGGATTTTGTGGAGATTTGGTGGGATATTTTTCTAGAATTTGGCCGTGTTTTGAGAAGATTTAGGGAATTTTGTGGGATTTTTCCTGGAATTTTGTTGGATACTGGGGAGATTTTGTGGGATGTTTGTGGAACTTTGAGGGACTTTTCTGGAATTTGGTGAGATTCTGTAGAGAACTGACAAATTATCAGGGATTTTTCATGTATTCTGTGGGAATTTGTGGAGATTTGGTGGGATTTTTGTGGATTTTGGCCGTGTTTTGAGAAGATTTAGGGAATTTTGTGGGATTTTTCCTGGAATTTTGTTGGATACTGGGGAGATTTTGTGGGATGTTTGTGGAACTTTGAGGGACTTTTCTGGAATTTGGTGAGATTCTGTAGAGAACTGACGAATTATCAGGGATTTTTCATGTATTCTGTGGGAATTTGTGGAGATTTGGTGGGATTTTTCTGGAATTTGGTAGAGTTTTGAGAAGATTTAGGGAATTTTGTGTGATTTTTCTGGGATTTTGTTGGGTATTGAGGACATTTTGTGGGATGTTTCTGGAATTTGGTGGGGCTTTTGAAGAATTTTGTGGTATTTTGAAAAGATTTAGGGAATTTTGTGGTGTTTTTTCTTGAATTTTGAGGGAAACTGTGCTGATTTTATGGAGCGTTTCTGGAATTTGGTCGAGTTTTCAGAAGATTTAGGGATTTTTGTGAGATTTTTGTGGGATGTTCTGGGAATTGGTGGAGATTTTGTGGGTCATTCCTGTGAATTGGAAGGGTTTTGAAATGATTTAGGGAGTTTTGTGGGACTTCTCTGGAATTTTGTGGGTTTTTTCTGGAATTGTGTGGGATTCTGAGGAGAATTGAAGAATTTTGAGGAATTTGTTTTAGATTTTTGTGGGAATTTGTGGAGATTCTGTGGGATTTTTCTGGATTTTGGTGGGCCTTTTCAAGGACTTTGTGTGGTTTTGAGGAGACTTGATGAATTTTGAGGAATTTTTCTTAGATTTTGTGGAAACTTGTGGAGGTTTTGTGTGATTTTTGTGGGATTTTGTGGGATATTGAGGCGATTTAGGGATTTTGAGGGATTTTTCATGTATTTTGTGGGATTTTGTGGAGATTTGGTGGGATATTTTTCTAGAATTTGGCCGTGTTTTGAGAAGATTTAGGGAATTTTGTGGGATTTTTCCTGGAATTTTGTTGGATACTGGGGAGATTTTGTGGGATGTTTGTGGAACTTTGAGGGACTTTTCTGGAATTTGGTGAGATTCTGTAGAGAACTGACAAATTATCAGGGATTTTTCATGTATTCTGTGGGAATTTGTGGAGATTTGGTGGGATTTTTGTGGATTTTGGCCGTGTTTTGAGAAGATTTAGGGAATTTTGTGGGATTTTTCCTGGAATTTTGTTGGATACTGGGGAGATTTTGTGGGATGTTTGTGGAACTTTGAGGGACTTTTCTGGAATTTGGTGAGATTCTGTAGAGAACTGACGAATTATCAGGGATTTTTCATGTATTCTGTGGGAATTTGTGGAGATTTGGTGGGATTTTTCTGGAATTTGGTAGAGTTTTGAGAAGATTTAGGGAATTTTGTGTGATTTTTCTGGGATTTTGTTGGGTATTGAGGACATTTTGTGGGATGTTTCTGGAATTTGGTGGGGCTTTTGAAGAATTTTGTGGTATTTTGAAAAGATTTAGGGAATTTTGTGGTGTTTTTTCTTGAATTTTGAGGGAAACTGTGCTGATTTTATGGAGCGTTTCTGGAATTTGTTCGAGTTTTCAGAAGATTTAGGGATTTTTGTGAGATTTTTGTGGGATGTTCTGGGAATTGGTGGAGATTTTGTGGGACATTCCTGTGAATTGGTAGGGTTTTGAAATGATTTAAGGAGTTTTGTGGGACTTCTCTGGAATTTTGTGGGTTTTTTCTGGAATTGTGTGGGATTCTGAGGAGACTTGAATTTTGAGGAATTTGTTTTAGATTTTTGTGGGAATTTGTGGAGATTCTGTGGGATTTTACTGGAATTTGGTGGGCCTTTTCAAGGACTTTGTGTGGTTTTGAGGAGACTTCAAGAATTTTGAGGAATTTTTCTTAGATTTTGTGGAAACTTGTAGAGGGTTTGTGGGATTTTTGTGGGATTTTGTGGGATATTGAGGCGATTTAGGGATTTTGAGGGATTTTTCATGTATTTTGTGGGATTTTGTGGAGATTTGGTGGGATATTTTTCTAGAATTTGGTCGTGTTTTGAGAAGATTTAGGGAATTTTGTGGGATTTTTCCTGGAATTTTGTTGGATACTGGGGAGATTTTGTGGGATGTTTGTGGAACTTTGAGGGACTCTTCTGGAATTTGGTGAGATTCTGTAGAGAACTGAAGAATTATCAGGGATTTTTCATGTATTCTGTGGGAATTTGTGGAGATTTGGTGGGATTTTTGTGGATTTTGGCCGTGTTTTCGAGTTTTCAGAAGATTTAGGGATTTTTGTGAGATTTTTGTGGGATGTTCTGGGAATTGGTGGAGATTTTGTGGGACATTCCTGTGAATTGGTAGGGTTTTGAAATGATTTAGGGAGTTTTGTGGGACTTCTCTGGAATTTTGTGGGTTTTTTCTGGAATTGTGTGGGATTCTGAGGAGAGTTGAAGAATTTTGAGGAATTTGTTTTAGATTTTGTGGGAATTTGTGGAGATTCTGTGGGATTTTTCTGGAATTTGGTGGGCCTTTTCAAGGACTTTGTGTGGTTTTGAGGAGACTTGATGAATTTTGAGGAATTTTTCTTAGATTTTGTGGAAACTTGTGGAGGTTTTGTGTGATTTTTGTGGGATTTTGTGGGATATTGAGGCGATTTAGGGATTTTGAGGGATTTTTCATGTATTTTGTGGGAATTTGTGGTGATTTGGTGGGATATTTTTCTAGAATTTGGTCGTGTTTTGAGAAGATTTAGGGAATTTTGTGGGATTTTTCCTGGAATTTTGTTGGATACTGGGGAGATTTTGTGGGATGTTTGTGGAACTTTGAGGGACTTTTCTGGAATTTGGTGAGATTCTGTAGAGAACTGAAGAATTATCAGGGATTTTTCATGTATTCTGTGGGAATTTGTGGAGATTTGGTGGGATTTTTGTGGATTTTGGCCGTGTTTTCGAGTTTTCAGAAGATTTAGGGATTTTTGTGAGATTTTTGTGGGATGTTCTGGGAATTGGTGGAGATTTTGTGGGACATTCCTGTGAATTGGTAGGGTTTTGAAATGATTTAGGGAGTTTTGTGGGACTTCTCTGGAATTTTGTGGGTTTTTTCTGGAATTGTGTGGGATTCTGAGGAGACTTGAATTTTGAGGAATTTGTTTTAGATTTTGTGGGAATTTGTGTAGATTCTGTGGGATTTTACTGGAATTTGGTGGGCCTTTTCAAGGACTTTGTGTGGTTTTGAGGAGACTTGAAGAATTTTGAGGAATTTTTCTTAGATTTTGTGGAAATTTGTAGAGGGTTTGTGGGATTTTTGTGGGATTTTGTGGGATATTGAGGCGATTTAGGGATTTTGAGGGATTTTTCATGTATTTTGTGGGATTTTGTGGAGATTTGGTGGGATATTTTTCTAGAATTTGGTCGTGTTTTGAGAAGATTTAGGGAATTTTGTGGGATTTTTCCTGGAATTTTGTTGGATACTGGGGAGATTTTGTGGGATGTTTGTGGA
Source organism: Cyanistes caeruleus (assembly GCF_971803275.1). Taxonomy (NCBI): domain Eukaryota; kingdom Metazoa; phylum Chordata; class Aves; order Passeriformes; family Paridae; genus Cyanistes; species Cyanistes caeruleus. The sequence goes on along the minus strand of NC_141702.1, from coordinate 87,098,326 downwards.
ACTTTGAGGGACTTTTCTGGAATTTGGTGAGATTCTGTAGAGAACTGACAAATTATCAGGGATTTTTCATGTATTCTGTGGGAATTTGTGGAGATTTGGTGGGATTTTTGTGGATTTTGGCCGTGTTTTGAGAAGATTTAGGGAATTTTGTGGGATTTTTCCTGGAATTTTGTTGGATACTGGGGAGATTTTGTGGGATGTTTGTGGAACTTTGAGGGACTTTTCTGGAATTTGGTGAGATTCTGTAGAGAACTGAAGAATTATCAGGGATTTTTCATGTATTCCGTGGGAATTTGTGGAGATTTGGTGGGATTTTTCTGGAATTTGGAAGAGTTTTGAGAAGATTTAGGGAATTCTGTAAGATTTTTCTGGAATTTGGTGGGCCTTTTTGAAGGACTTTGTGTGGTTTTGAGGAGACTTGAAGAATTTTGAGGAATTTTTCTTAGATTTTGAGGAAACTTGTGGAGGTTTTGTGGGATTTTTGTGGGATTTTGTGGGATATTGAGGCGATTTAGGGATCTTGAGGGATTTTTCATGTATTTTGTGGGATTTTGTGGAGATTTGGTGGGATATTTTTCTAGAATTTGGTCGTGTTTTGAGAAGATTTAGGGAATTTTGTGGGATTTTTCCTGGAATTTTGTTGGATACTGGGGAGATTTTGTGGGATGTTTGTGGAACTTTGAGGGACTTTTCTGGAATTTGGTGAGATTCTGTAGAGAACTGAAGAATTATCAGGGATTTTTCATGTATTCTGTGGGAATTTGTGGAGATTTGGTGGGATTTTTGTGGATTTTGGCCGTGTTTTGAGAAGATTTAGGGAATTTTGTGGGATTTTTCCTGGAATTTTGTTGGATACTGGGGAGATTTTGTGGGATGTTTGTGGAACTTTGAGGGACTTTTCTGGAATTTGGTGAGATTCTGTAGAGAACTGAAGAATTATCAGGGATTTTTCATGTATTCTGTGGGAATTTGTGGAGATTTGGTGGGATTTTTGTGGATTTTGGCCGTGTTTTCGAGTTTTCAGAAGATTTAGGGATTTTTGTGAGATTTTTGTGGGACATTCCTGTGAATTGGTAGGGTTTTGAAATGATTTAGGGAGTTTTGTGGGACTTCTCTGGAATTTTGTGGGTTTTTTCTGGAATTGTGTGGGATTCTGAGGAGACTTGAATTTTGAGGAATTTGTTTTAGATTTTGTGGGAATTTGTGGAGATTCTGTGGGATTTTACTGGAATTTGGTAGGCCTTTTCAAGGACTTTGTGTGGTTTTGAGGAGACTTGAAGAATTTTGAGGAATTTTTCTTAGATTTTGTGGAAACTTGTGGAGGTTTTGTGGGATTTTTGTGGGATTTTGTGGGATATTGAGGCGATTTAGGGATCTTGAGGGATTTTTCATGTATTTTGTGGGAATTTGTGGTGATTTGGTGGGATATTTTTCTAGAATTTGGTCGTGTTTTGAGGCGATTTAGGGAATTTTGTGGGATTTTTCCTGGAATTTTGTTGGATACTGGGGAGATTTTGTGGGATGTTTGTGGAACTTGGAGGGACTTTTCTGGAATTTGGTGAGATTCTGTAGAGAACTGAAGAATTATCAGGGATTTTTCATGTATTCTGTGGGAATTTGTGGAGATTTGGTGGGATTTTTCTGGATTTTGGCCGTGTTTTGAGAAGATTTAGGGAATTTTGAGGGATTTTTCCTGGAATTTTGTTGGATACTGGGGAGATTTTGTGGGATGTTTGTGGAACTTTGAGGGACTTTTCTGGAATTTGGTGAGATTCTGTAGAGAACTGAAGAATTATCAGGGATTTTTCATGTATTCCGTGGGAATTTGTGGAGATTTGGTGGGATTTTTCTGGAATTTGGTAGAGTTTTGAGAAGATTTAGGGAATTCTGTAAGATTTTTCTGGAATTTGGTGGGCCTTTTTGAAGGACTTTGTGTGGTTTTGAGGAGACTTGAAGAATTTTGAGGAATTTTTCTTAGATTTTGAGGAAACTTGTGGAGGTTTTGTGTGATTTTTGTGGGATTTTGTGGGATATTGAGGCGATTTAGGGATCTTGAGGGATTTTTCATGTATTTTGTGGGAATTTGTGGAGATTTGGTGGGATATTTTTCTAGAATTTGGTCGTGTTTTGAGAAGATTTAGGGAATTTTGTGGGATTTTTCCTGGAATTTTGTTGGATACTGGGGAGATTTTGTGGGATGTTTGTGGAACTTTGAGGGACTTTTCTGGAATTTGGTGAGATTCTGTAGAGAACTGACGAATTATCAGGGATTTTTCATGTATTCTGTGGGAATTTGTGGAGATTTGGTGGGATTTTTGTGGATTTTGGCCGTGTTTTCGAGTTTTCAGAAGATTTAGGGATTTTTGTGAGATTTTTGTGGGATGTTCTGGGAATTGGTGGAGATTTTGTGGGACATTCCTGTGAATTGGTAGGGTTTTGAAATGATTTAGGGAGTTTTGTGGGACTTCTCTGGAATTTTGTGGGTTTTTTCTGGAATTGTGTGGGATTCTGAGGAGAGTTGAAGAATTTTGAGGAATTTGTTTTAGATTTTGTGGGAATTTGTGTAGATTCTGTGGGATTTTTCTGGAATTTGGTGGGCCTTTTCAAGGACTTTGTGTGGTTTTGAGGAGACTTGAAGAATTTTGAGGAATTTTTCTTAGATTTTGTGGAAACTTGTGGTGGTTTTGTGTGATTTTTGTGGGATTTTGTGGGATATTGAGGCGATTTAGGGATCTTGAGGGATTTTTCATGTATTTTGTGGGAATTTGTGGTGATTTGGTGGGATATTTTTCTAGAATTTGGTCGTGTTTGGAGAAGATTTAGGGAATTTTGTGGGATTTTTCCTGGAATTTTGTTGGATACTGGGGAGATTTTGTGGGATGTTTGTGGAACTTTGAGGGACTCTTCTGGAATTTGGTGAGATTCTGTAGAGAACTGAAGAATTATCAGGGATTTTTCATGTATTCTGTGGGAATTTGTGGAGATTTGGTGGGATTTTTGTGGATTTTGGCCGTGTTTTCGAGTTTTCAGAAGATTTAGGGATTTTTGTGAGATTTTTGTGGGATGTTCTGGGAATTGGTGGAGATTTTGTGGGTCATTCCTGTGAATTGGAAGGGTTTTGAAATGATTTAGGGAGTTTTGTGGGACTTCTCTGGAATTTTGTGGGTTTTTTCTGGAATTGTGTGGGATTCTGAGGAGAATTGAAGAATTTTGAGGAATTTGTTTTAGATTTTTGTGGGAATTTGTGGAGATTCTGTGGGATTTTTCTGGATTTTGGTGGGCCTTTTCAAGGACTTTGTGTGGTTTTGAGGAGACTTGATGAATTTTGAGGAATTTTTCTTAGATTTTGTGGAAACTTGTGGAGGTTTTGTGTGATTTTTGTGGGATTTTGTGGGATATTGAGGCGATTTAGGGATTTTGAGGGATTTTTCATGTATTTTGTGGGATTTTGTGGAGATTTGGTGGGATATTTTTCTAGAATTTGGCCGTGTTTTGAGAAGATTTAGGGAATTTTGTGGGATTTTTCCTGGAATTTTGTTGGATACTGGGGAGATTTTGTGGGATGTTTGTGGAACTTTGAGGGACTTTTCTGGAATTTGGTGAGATTCTGTAGAGAACTGAAGAATTATCAGGGATTTTTCATGTATTCCGTGGGAATTTGTGGAGATTTGGTGGGATTTTTCTGGAATTTGGAAGAGTTTTGAGAAGATTTAGGGAATTCTGTAAGATTTTTCTGGAATTTGGTGGGCCTTTTTGAAGGACTTTGTGTGGTTTTGAGGAGACTTGAAGAATTTTGAGGAATTTTTCTTAGATTTTGAGGAAACTTGTGGAGGTTTTGTGGGATTTTTGTGGGATTTTGTGGGATATTGAGGCGATTTAGGGATCTTGAGGGATTTTTCATGTATTTTGTGGGATTTTGTGGAGATTTGGTGGGATATTTTTCTAGAATTTGGTCGTGTTTTGAGAAGATTTAGGGAATTTTGTGGGATTTTTCCTGGAATTTTGTTGGATACTGGGGAGATTTTGTGGGATGTTTGTGGAACTTTGAGGGACTTTTCTGGAATTTGGTGAGATTCTGTAGAGAACTGAAGAATTATCAGGGATTTTTCATGTATTCTGTGGGAATTTGTGGAGATTTGGTGGGATTTTTCTGGATTTTGGCCGTGTTTTGAGAAGATTTAGGGAATTTTGTGGGATTTTTCCTGGAATTTTGTTGGATACTGGGGAGATTTTGTGGGATGTTTGTGGAACTTTGAGGGACTTTTCTGGAATTTGGTGAGATTCTGTAGAGAACTGAAGAATTATCAGGGATTTTTCATGTATTCTGTGGGAATTTGTGGAGATTTGGTGGGATTTTTGTGGATTTTGGCCGTGTTTTCGAGTTTTCAGAAGATTTAGGGATTTTTGTGAGATTTTTGTGGGACATTCCTGTGAATTGGTAGGGTTTTGAAATGATTTAGGGAGTTTTGTGGGACTTCTCTGGAATTTTGTGGGTTTTTTCTGGAATTGTGTGGGATTCTGAGGAGACTTGAATTTTGAGGAATTTGTTTTAGATTTTGTGGGAATTTGTGGAGATTCTGTGGGATTTTACTGGAATTTGGTAGGCCTTTTCAAGGACTTTGTGTGGTTTTGAGGAGACTTGAAGAATTTTGAGGAATTTTTCTTAGATTTTGTGGAAACTTGTGGAGGTTTTGTGTGATTTTTGTGGGATTTTGTGGGATATTGAGGCGATTTAGGGATCTTGAGGGATTTTTCATGTATTTTGTGGGAATTTGTGGTGATTTGGTGGGATATTTTTCTAGAATTTGGTCGTGTTTTGAGGCGATTTAGGGAATTTTGTGGGATTTTTCCTGGAATTTTGTTGGATACTGGGGAGATTTTGTGGGATGTTTGTGGAACTTGGAGGGACTTTTCTGGAATTTGGTGAGATTCTGTAGAGAACTGAAGAATTATCAGGGATTTTTCATGTATTCTGTGGGAATTTGTGGAGATTTGGTGGGATTTTTCTGGATTTTGGCCGTGTTTTGAGAAGATTTAGGGAATTTTGAGGGATTTTTCCTGGAATTTTGTTGGATACTGGGGAGATTTTGTGGGATGTTTGTGGAACTTTGAGGGACTTTTCTGGAATTTGGTGAGATTCTGTAGAGAACTGACGAATTATCAGGGATTTTTCATGTATTCTGTGGGAATTTGTGGAGATTTGGTGGGATTTTTGTGGATTTTGGCCGTGTTTTCGAGTTTTCAGAAGATTTAGGGATTTTTGTGAGATTTTTGTGGGATGTTCTGGGAATTGGTGGAGATTTTGTGGGACATTCCTGTGAATTGGTAGGGTTTTGAAATGATTTAGGGAGTTTTGTGGGACTTCTCTGGAATTTTGTGGGTTTTTTCTGGAATTGTGTGGGATTCTGAGGAGAGTTGAAGAATTTTGAGGAATTTGTTTTAGATTTTGTGGGAATTTGTGTAGATTCTGTGGGATTTTTCTGGAATTTGGTGGGCCTTTTCAAGGACTTTGTGTGGTTTTGAGGAGACTTGAAGAATTTTGAGGAATTTTTCTTAGATTTTGTGGAAACTTGTGGTGGTTTTGTGTGATTTTTGTGGGATTTTGTGGGATATTGAGGCGATTTAGGGATCTTGAGGGATTTTTCATGTATTTTGTGGGAATTTGTGGTGATTTGGTGGGATATTTTTCTAGAATTTGGTCGTGTTTGGAGAAGATTTAGGGAATTTTGTGGGATTTTTCCTGGAATTTTGTTGGATACTGGGGAGATTTTGTGGGATGTTTGTGGAACTTTGAGGGACTCTTCTGGAATTTGGTGAGATTCTGTAGAGAACTGAAGAATTATCAGGGATTTTTCATGTATTCTGTGGGAATTTGTGGAGATTTGGTGGGATTTTTGTGGATTTTGGCCGTGTTTTCGAGTTTTCAGAAGATTTAGGGATTTTTGTGAGATTTTTGTGGGATGTTCTGGGAATTGGTGGAGATTTTGTGGGTCATTCCTGTGAATTGGAAGGGTTTTGAAATGATTTAGGGAGTTTTGTGGGACTTCTCTGGAATTTTGTGGGTTTTTTCTGGAATTGTGTGGGATTCTGAGGAGAATTGAAGAATTTTGAGGAATTTGTTTTAGATTTTTGTGGGAATTTGTGGAGATTCTGTGGGATTTTTCTGGATTTTGGTGGGCCTTTTCAAGGACTTTGTGTGGTTTTGAGGAGACTTGATGAATTTTGAGGAATTTTTCTTAGATTTTGTGGAAACTTGTGGAGGTTTTGTGTGATTTTTGTGGGATTTTGTGGGATATTGAGGCGATTTAGGGATTTTGAGGGATTTTTCATGTATTTTGTGGGATTTTGTGGAGATTTGGTGGGATATTTTTCTAGAATTTGGCCGTGTTTTGAGAAGATTTAGGGAATTTTGTGGGATTTTTCCTGGAATTTTGTTGGATACTGGGGAGATTTTGTGGGATGTTTGTGGAACTTTGAGGGACTTTTCTGGAATTTGGTGAGATTCTGTAGAGAACTGAAGAATTATCAGGGATTTTTCATGTATTCTGTGGGAATTTGTGGAGATTTGGTGGGATTTTTGTGGATTTTGTCCGTGTTTTCGAGTTTTCAGAAGATTTAGGGATTTTTGTGAGATTTTTGTGGGATGTTCTGGGAATTGGTGGAGATTTTGTGGGACATTCCTGTGAATTGGTAGGGTTTTGAAATGATTTAGGGAGTTTTGTGGGACTTCTCTGGAATTTTGTGGGTTTTTTCTGGAATTGTGTGGGATTCTGAGGAGACTTGAATTTTGAGGAATTTGTTTTAGATTTTGTGGGAATTTGTGTAGATTCTGTGGGATTTTACTGGAATTTGGTGGGCCTTTTCAAGGACTTTGTGTGGTTTTGAGGAGACTTGAAGAATTTTGAGGAATTTTTCTTAGATTTTGTGGAAACTTGTAGAGGGTTTGTGTGATTTTTGTGGGATTTTGTGGGATATTGAGGCGATTTAGGGATTTTGAGGGATTTTTCATGTATTTTGTGGGATTTTGTGGAGATTTGGTGGGATATTTTTCTAGAATTTGGTCGTGTTTTGAGAAGATTTAGGGAATTTTGTGGGATTTCTCCTGGAATTTTGTTGGATACTGGGGAGATTTTGTGGGATGTTTGTGGAACTTTGAGGGACTTTTCTGGAATTTGGTGAGATTCTGTAGAGAACTGACGAATTATCAGGGATTTTTCATGTATTCTGTGGGAATTTGTGGAGATTTGGTGGGATTTTTCTGGAATTTGGTAGAGTTTTGAGAAGATTTAGGGAATTTTGTGTGATTTTTCTGGGATTTTGTTGGGTATTGAGGACATTTTGTGGGATGTTTCTGGAATTTGGTGGGGCTTTTGAAGAATTTTGTTGTATTTTGAAAAGATTTAGGGAATTTTGTGGTGTTTTTTCTTGAATTTTGAGGGAAACTGTGCTGATTTTATGGAGCGTTTCTGGAATTTGTTCGAGTTTTCAGAAGATTTAGGGATTTTTGTGAGATTTTTGTGGGATGTTCTGGGAATTGGTGGAGATTTTGTGGGACATTCCTGTGAATTGGTAGGGTTTTGAAATGATTTAAGGAGTTTTGTGGGACTTCTCTGGAATTTTGTGGGTTTTTTCTGGAATTGTGTGGGATTCTGAGGAGACTTGAATTTTGAGGAATTTGTTTTAGATTTTTGTGGGAATTTGTGGAGATTCTGTGGGATTTTACTGGAATTTGGTGGGCCTTTTCAAGGACTTTGTGTGGTTTTGAGGAGACTTCAAGAATTTTGAGGAATTTTTCTTAGATTTTGTGGAAACTTGTAGAGGGTTTGTGGGATTTTTGTGGGATTTTGTGGGATATTGAGGCGATTTAGGGATTTTGAGGGATTTTTCATGTATTTTGTGGGATTTTGTGGAGATTTGGTGGGATATTTTTCTAGAATTTGGTCGTGTTTTGAGAAGATTTAGGGAATTTTGTGGGATTTTTCCTGGAATTTTGTTGGATACTGGGGAGATTTTGTGGGATGTTTGTGGAACTTTGAGGGACTCTTCTGGAATTTGGTGAGATTCTGTAGAGAACTGAAGAATTATCAGGGATTTTTCATGTATTCTGTGGGAATTTGTGGAGATTTGGTGGGATTTTTGTGGATTTTGGCCGTGTTTTCGAGTTTTCAGAAGATTTAGGGATTTTTGTGAGATTTTTGTGGGATGTTCTGGGAATTGGTGGAGATTTTGTGGGACATTCCTGTGAATTGGTAGGGTTTTGAAATGATTTAGGGAGTTTTGTGGGACTTCTCTGGAATTTTGTGGGTTTTTTCTGGAATTGTGTGGGATTCTGAGGAGAGTTGAAGAATTTTGAGGAATTTGTTTTAGATTTTGTGGGAATTTGTGTAGATTCTGTGGGATTTTACTGGAATTTGGTGGGCCTTTTCAAGGACTTTGTGTGGTTTTGAGGAGACTTGAAGAATTTTGAGGAATTTTTCTTAGATTTTGTGGAAATTTGTAGAGGGTTTGTGGGATTTTTGTGGGATTTTGTGGGATATTGAGGCGATTTAGGGATTTTGAGGGATTTTTCATGTATTCTGTGGGAATTTGTGGAGATTTGGTGGGATATTTTTCTAGAATTTGGTCGTGTTTTGAGAAGATTTAGGGAATTTTGTGGGATTTTTCCTGGAATTTTGTTGGATACTGGGGAGATTTTGTGGGATGTTTGTGGAACTTGGAGGGACTTTTCTGGAATTTGGTGAGATTCTGTAGAGAACTGACAAATTATCAGGGATTTTTCATGTATTCTGTGGGAATTTGTGGAGATTTGGTGGGATTTTTGTGGATTTTGGCCGTGTTTTGAGAAGATTTAGGGAATTTTGTGGGATTTTTCCTGGAATTTTGTTGGATACTGGGGAGATTTTGTGGGATGTTTGTGGAACTTTGAGGGACTTTTCTGGAATTTGGTGAGATTCTGTAGAGAACTGAAGAATTATCAGGGATTTTTCATGTATTCCGTGGGAATTTGTGGAGATTTGGTGGGATTTTTCTGGAATTTGGAAGAGTTTTGAGAAGATTTAGGGAATTCTGTAAGATTTTTCTGGAATTTGGTGGGCCTTTTTGAAGGACTTTGTGTGGTTTTGAGGAGACTTGAAGAATTTTGAGGAATTTTTCTTAGATTTTGAGGAAACTTGTGGAGGTTTTGTGGGATTTTTGTGGGATTTTGTGGGATATTGAGGCGATTTAGGGATCTTGAGGGATTTTTCATGTATTTTGTGGGATTTTGTGGAGATTTGGTGGGATATTTTTCTAGAATTTGGTCGTGTTTTGAGAAGATTTAGGGAATTTTGTGGGATTTTTCCTGGAATTTTGTTGGATACTGGGGAGATTTTGTGGGATGTTTGTGGAACTTTGAGGGACTTTTCTGGAATTTGGTGAGATTCTGTAGAGAACTGAAGAATTATCAGGGATTTTTCATGTATTCTGTGGGAATTTGTGGAGATTTGGTGGGATTTTTGTGGATTTTGGCCGTGTTTTGAGAAGATTTAGGGAATTTTGTGGGATTTTTCCTGGAATTTTGTTGGATACTGGGGAGATTTTGTGGGATGTTTGTGGAACTTTGAGGGACTTTTCTGGAATTTGGTGAGATTCTGTAGAGAACTGAAGAATTATCAGGGATTTTTCATGTATTCTGTGGGAATTTGTGGAGATTTGGTGGGATTTTTGTGGATTTTGGCCGTGTTTTCGAGTTTTCAGAAGATTTAGGGATTTTTGTGAGATTTTTGTGGGACATTCCTGTGAATTGGTAGGGTTTTGAAATGATTTAGGGAGTTTTGTGGGACTTCTCTGGAATTTTGTGGGTTTTTTCTGGAATTGTGTGGGATTCTGAGGAGACTTGAATTTTGAGGAATTTGTTTTAGATTTTGTGGGAATTTGTGGAGATTCTGTGGGATTTTACTGGAATTTGGTAGGCCTTTTCAAGGACTTTGTGTGGTTTTGAGGAGACTTGAAGAATTTTGAGGAATTTTTCTTAGATTTTGTGGAAACTTGTGGAGGTTTTGTGGGATTTTTGTGGGATTTTGTGGGATATTGAGGCGATTTAGGGATCTTGAGGGATTTTTCATGTATTTTGTGGGAATTTGTGGTGATTTGGTGGGATATTTTTCTAGAATTTGGTCGTGTTTTGAGGCGATTTAGGGAATTTTGTGGGATTTTTCCTGGAATTTTGTTGGATACTGGGGAGATTTTGTGGGATGTTTGTGGAACTTGGAGGGACTTTTCTGGAATTTGGTGAGATTCTGTAGAGAACTGAAGAATTATCAGGGATTTTTCATGTATTCTGTGGGAATTTGTGGAGATTTGGTGGGATTTTTCTGGATTTTGGCCGTGTTTTGAGAAGATTTAGGGAATTTTGAGGGATTTTTCCTGGAATTTTGTTGGATACTGGGGAGATTTTGTGGGATGTTTGTGGAACTTTGAGGGACTTTTCTGGAATTTGGTGAGATTCTGTAGAGAACTGAAGAATTATCAGGGATTTTTCATGTATTCCGTGGGAATTTGTGGAGATTTGGTGGGATTTTTCTGGAATTTGGTAGAGTTTTGAGAAGATTTAGGGAATTCTGTAAGATTTTTCTGGAATTTGGTGGGCCTTTTTGAAGGACTTTGTGTGGTTTTGAGGAGACTTGAAGAATTTTGAGGAATTTTTCTTAGATTTTGAGGAAACTTGTGGAGGTTTTGTGTGATTTTTGTGGGATTTTGTGGGATATTGAGGCGATTTAGGGATCTTGAGGGATTTTTCATGTATTTTGTGGGATTTTGTGGAGATTTGGTGGGATATTTTTCTAGAATTTGGTCGTGTTTTGAGAAGATTTAGGGAATTTTGTGGGATTTTTCCTGGAATTTTGTTGGATACTGGGGAGATTTTGTGGGATGTTTGTGGAACTTTGAGGGACTTTTCTGGAATTTGGTGAGATTCTGTAGAGAACTGAAGAATTATCAGGGATTTTTCATGTATTCTGTGGGAATTTGTGGAGATTTGGTGGGATTTTTGTGGATTTTGGCCGTGTTTTGAGAAGATTTAGGGAATTTTGTGGGATTTTTCCTGGAATTTTGTTGGATACTGGGGAGATTTTGTGGGATGTTTGTGGAACTTTGAGGGACTTTTCTGGAATTTGGTGAGATTCTGTAGAGAACTGAAGAATTATCAGGGATTTTTCATGTATTCTGTGGGAATTTGTGGAGATTTGGTGGGATTTTTGTGGATTTTGGCCGTGTTTTCGAGTTTTCAGAAGATTTAGGGATTTTTGTGAGATTTTTGTGGGATGTTCTGGGAATTGGTGGAGATTTTGTGGGACATTCCTGTGAATTGGTAGGGTTTTGAAATGATTTAGGGAGTTTTGTGGGACTTCTCTGGAATTTTGTGGGTTTTTTCTGGAATTGTGTGGGATTCTGAGGAGAGTTGAAGAATTTTGAGGAATTTGTTTTAGATTTTGTGGGAATTTGTGTAGATTCTGTGGGATTTTTCTGGAATTTGGTGGGCCTTTTCAAGGACTTTGTGTGGTTTTGAGGAGACTTGAAGAATTTTGAGGAATTTTTCTTAGATTTTGTGGAAACTTGTGGTGGTTTTGTGTGATTTTTGTGGGATTTTGTGGGATATTGAGGCGATTTAGGGATCTTGAGGGATTTTTCATGTATTTTGTGGGAATTTGTGGTGATTTGGTGGGATATTTTTCTAGAATTTGGTCGTGTTTGGAGAAGATTTAGGGAATTTTGTGGGATTTTTCCTGGAATTTTGTTGGATACTGGGGAGATTTTGTGGGATGTTTGTGGAACTTTGAGGGACTCTTCTGGAATTTGGTGAGATTCTGTAGAGAACTGAAGAATTATCAGGGATTTTTCATGTATTCTGTGGGAATTTGTGGAGATTTGGTGGGATTTTTGTGGATTTTGGCCGTGTTTTCGAGTTTTCAGAAGATTTAGGGATTTTTGTGAGATTTTTGTGGGATGTTCTGGGAATTGGTGGAGATTTTGTGGGTCATTCCTGTGAATTGGAAGGGTTTTGAAATGATTTAGGGAGTTTTGTGGGACTTCTCTGGAATTTTGTGGGTTTTTTCTGGAATTGTGTGGGATTCTGAGGAGAATTGAAGAATTTTGAGGAATTTGTTTTAGATTTTTGTGGGAATTTGTGGAGATTCTGTGGGATTTTTCTGGATTTTGGTGGGCCTTTTCAAGGACTTTGTGTGGTTTTGAGGAGACTTGATGAATTTTGAGGAATTTTTCTTAGATTTTGTGGAAACTTGTGGAGGTTTTGTGTGATTTTTGTGGGATTTTGTGGGATATTGAGGCGATTTAGGGATTTTGAGGGATTTTTCATGTATTTTGTGGGATTTTGTGGAGATTTGGTGGGATATTTTTCTAGAATTTGGCCGTGTTTTGAGAAGATTTAGGGAATTTTGTGGGATTTTTCCTGGAATTTTGTTGGATACTGGGGAGATTTTGTGGGATGTTTGTGGAACTTTGAGGGACTTTTCTGGAATTTGGTGAGATTCTGTAGAGAACTGACGAATTATCAGGGATTTTTCATGTATTCCGTGGGAATTTGTGGAGATTTGGTGGGATTTTTCTGGAATTTGGAAGAGTTTTGAGAAGATTTAGGGAATTCTGTAAGATTTTTCTGGAATTTGGTGGGCCTTTTTGAAGGACTTTGTGTGGTTTTGAGGAGACTTGAAGAATTTTGAGGAATTTTTCTTAGATTTTGAGGAAACTTGTGGAGGTTTTGTGGGATTTTTGTGGGATTTTGTGGGATATTGAGGCGATTTAGGGATCTTGAGGGATTTTTCATGTATTTTGTGGGATTTTGTGGAGATTTGGTGGGATATTTTTCTAGAATTTGGTCGTGTTTTGAGAAGATTTAGGGAATTTTGTGGGATTTTTCCTGGAATTTTGTTGGATACTGGGGAGATTTTGTGGGATGTTTGTGGAACTTTGAGGGACTTTTCTGGAATTTGGTGAGATTCTGTAGAGAACTGAAGAATTATCAGGGATTTTTCATGTATTCTGTGGGAATTTGTGGAGATTTGGTGGGATTTTTCTGGATTTTGGCCGTGTTTTGAGAAGATTTAGGGAATTTTGTGGGATTTTTCCTGGAATTTTGTTGGATACTGGGGAGATTTTGTGGGATGTTTGTGGAACTTTGAGGGACTTTTCTGGAATTTGGTGAGATTCTGTAGAGAACTGAAGAATTATCAGGGATTTTTCATGTATTCTGTGGGAATTTGTGGAGATTTGGTGGGATTTTTGTGGATTTTGGCCGTGTTTTCGAGTTTTCAGAAGATTTAGGGATTTTTGTGAGATTTTTGTGGGACATTCCTGTGAATTGGTAGGGTTTTGAAATGATTTAGGGAGTTTTGTGGGACTTCTCTGGAATTTTGTGGGTTTTTTCTGGAATTGTGTGGGATTCTGAGGAGACTTGAATTTTGAGGAATTTGTTTTAGATTTTGTGGGAATTTGTGGAGATTCTGTGGGATTTTACTGGAATTTGGTAGGCCTTTTCAAGGACTTTGTGTGGTTTTGAGGAGACTTGAAGAATTTTGAGGAATTTTTCTTAGATTTTGTGGAAACTTGTGGAGGTTTTGTGGGATTTTTGTGGGATTTTGTGGGATATTGAGGCGATTTAGGGATCTTGAGGGATTTTTCATGTATTTTGTGGGAATTTGTGGTGATTTGGTGGGATATTTTTCTAGAATTTGGTCGTGTTTTGAGGCGATTTAGGGAATTTTGTGGGATTTTTCCTGGAATTTTGTTGGATACTGGGGAGATTTTGTGGGATGTTTGTGGAACTTGGAGGGACTTTTCTGGAATTTGGTGAGATTCTGTAGAGAACTGAAGAATTATCAGGGATTTTTCATGTATTCTGTGGGAATTTGTGGAGATTTGGTGGGATTTTTCTGGATTTTGGCCGTGTTTTGAGAAGATTTAGGGAATTTTGAGGGATTTTTCCTGGAATTTTGTTGGATACTGGGGAGATTTTGTGGGATGTTTGTGGAACTTTGAGGGACTTTTCTGGAATTTGGTGAGATTCTGTAGAGAACTGACGAATTATCAGGGATTTTTCATGTATTCTGTGGGAATTTGTGGAGATTTGGTGGGATTTTTGTGGATTTTGGCCGTGTTTTCGAGTTTTCAGAAGATTTAGGGATTTTTGTGAGATTTTTGTGGGATGTTCTGGGAATTGGTGGAGATTTTGTGGGACATTCCTGTGAATTGGTAGGGTTTTGAAATGATTTAGGGAGTTTTGTGGGACTTCTCTGGAATTTTGTGGGTTTTTTCTGGAATTGTGTGGGATTCTGAGGAGAGTTGAAGAATTTTGAGGAATTTGTTTTAGATTTTGTGGGAATTTGTGTAGATTCTGTGGGATTTTTCTGGAATTTGGTGGGCCTTTTCAAGGACTTTGTGTGGTTTTGAGGAGACTTGAAGAATTTTGAGGAATTTTTCTTAGATTTTGTGGAAACTTGTGGTGGTTTTGTGTGATTTTTGTGGGATTTTGTGGGATATTGAGGCGATTTAGGGATCTTGAGGGATTTTTCATGTATTTTGTGGGAATTTGTGGTGATTTGGTGGGATATTTTTCTAGAATTTGGTCGTGTTTGGAGAAGATTTAGGGAATTTTGTGGGATTTTTCCTGGAATTTTGTTGGATACTGGGGAGATTTTGTGGGATGTTTGTGGAACTTTGAGGGACTCTTCTGGAATTTGGTGAGATTCTGTAGAGAACTGAAGAATTATCAGGGATTTTTCATGTATTCTGTGGGAATTTGTGGAGATTTGGTGGGATTTTTGTGGATTTTGGCCGTGTTTTCGAGTTTTCAGAAGATTTAGGGATTTTTGTGAGATTTTTGTGGGATGTTCTGGGAATTGGTGGAGATTTTGTGGGTCATTCCTGTGAATTGGAAGGGTTTTGAAATGATTTAGGGAGTTTTGTGGGACTTCTCTGGAATTTTGTGGGTTTTTTCTGGAATTGTGTGGGATTCTGAGGAGAATTGAAGAATTTTGAGGAATTTGTTTTAGATTTTTGTGGGAATTTGTGGAGATTCTGTGGGATTTTTCTGGATTTTGGTGGGCCTTTTCAAGGACTTTGTGTGGTTTTGAGGAGACTTGATGAATTTTGAGGAATTTTTCTTAGATTTTGTGGAAACTTGTGGAGGTTTTGTGTGATTTTTGTGGGATTTTGTGGGATATTGAGGCGATTTAGGGATTTTGAGGGATTTTTCATGTATTTTGTGGGATTTTGTGGAGATTTGGTGGGATATTTTTCTAGAATTTGGCCGTGTTTTGAGAAGATTTAGGGAATTTTGTGGGATTTTTCCTGGAATTTTGTTGGATACTGGGGAGATTTTGTGGGATGTTTGTGGAACTTTGAGGGACTTTTCTGGAATTTGGTGAGATTCTGTAGAGAACTGAAGAATTATCAGGGATTTTTCATGTATTCTGTGGGAATTTGTGGAGATTTGGTGGGATTTTTGTGGATTTTGTCCGTGTTTTCGAGTTTTCAGAAGATTTAGGGATTTTTGTGAGATTTTTGTGGGATGTTCTGGGAATTGGTGGAGATTTTGTGGGACATTCCTGTGAATTGGTAGGGTTTTGAAATGATTTAGGGAGTTTTGTGGGACTTCTCTGGAATTTTGTGGGTTTTTTCTGGAATTGTGTGGGATTCTGAGGAGACTTGAATTTTGAGGAATTTGTTTTAGATTTTGTGGGAATTTGTGTAGATTCTGTGGGATTTTACTGGAATTTGGTGGGCCTTTTCAAGGACTTTGTGTGGTTTTGAGGAGACTTGAAGAATTTTGAGGAATTTTTCTTAGATTTTGTGGAAACTTGTAGAGGGTTTGTGTGATTTTTGTGGGATTTTGTGGGATATTGAGGCGATTTAGGGATTTTGAGGGATTTTTCATGTATTTTGTGGGATTTTGTGGAGATTTGGTGGGATATTTTTCTAGAATTTGGTCGTGTTTTGAGAAGATTTAGGGAATTTTGTGGGATTTTTCCTGGAATTTTGTTGGATACTGGGGAGATTTTGTGGGATGTTTGTGGAACTTTGAGGGACTTTTCTGGAATTTGGTGAGATTCTGTAGAGAACTGACGAATTATCAGGGATTTTTCATGTATTCTGTGGGAATTTGTGGAGATTTGGTGGGATTTTTGTGGATTTTGGCCGTGTTTTCGAGTTTTCAGAAGATTTAGGGATTTTTGTGAGATTTTTGTGGGATGTTCTGGGAATTGGTGGAGATTTTGTGGGTCATTCCTGTGAATTGGAAGGGTTTTGAAATGATTTAGGGAGTTTTGTGGGACTTCTCTGGAATTTTGTGGGTTTTTTCTGGAATTGTGTGGGATTCTGAGGAGACTTGAAGAATTTTGAGGAATTTGTTTTAGATTTTTGTGGGAATTTGTGGAGATTCTGTGGGATTTTTCTGGATTTTGGTGGGCCTTTTCAAGGACTTTGTGTGGTTTTGAGGAGACTTGATGAATTTTGAGGAATTTTTCTTAGATTTTGTGGAAACTTGTGGTGGTTTTGTGTGATTTTTGTGGGATTTTGTGGGATATTGAGGCGATTTAGGGATCTTGAGGGATTTTTCATGTATTTTGTGGGAATTTGTGGTGATTTGGTGGGATATTTTTCTAGAATTTGGTCGTGTTTGGAGAAGATTTAGGGAATTTTGTGGGATTTTTCCTGGAATTTTGTTGGATACTGGGGAGATTTTGTGGGATGTTTGTGGAACTTTGAGGGACTCTTCTGGAATTTGGTGAGATTCTGTAGAGAACTGAAGAATTATCAGGGATTTTTCATGTATTCTGTGGGAATTTGTGGAGATTTGGTGGGATTTTTGTGGATTTTGGCCGTGTTTTCGAGTTTTCAGAAGATTTAGGGATTTTTGTGAGATTTTTGTGGGATGTTCTGGGAATTGGTGGAGATTTTGTGGGTCATTCCTGTGAATTGGAAGGGTTTTGAAATGATTTAGGGAGTTTTGTGGGACTTCTCTGGAATTTTGTGGGTTTTTTCTGGAATTGTGTGGGATTCTGAGGAGAATTGAAGAATTTTGAGGAATTTGTTTTAGATTTTTGTGGGAATTTGTGGAGATTCTGTGGGATTTTTCTGGATTTTGGTGGGCCTTTTCAAGGACTTTGTGTGGTTTTGAGGAGACTTGATGAATTTTGAGGAATTTTTCTTAGATTTTGTGGAAACTTGTGGAGGTTTTGTGTGATTTTTGTGGGATTTTGTGGGATATTGAGGCGATTTAGGGATTTTGAGGGATTTTTCATGTATTTTGTGGGATTTTGTGGAGATTTGGTGGGATATTTTTCTAGAATTTGGCCGTGTTTTGAGAAGATTTAGGGAATTTTGTGGGATTTTTCCTGGAATTTTGTTGGATACTGGGGAGATTTTGTGGGATGTTTGTGGAACTTTGAGGGACTTTTCTGGAATTTGGTGAGATTCTGTAGAGAACTGAAGAATTATCAGGGATTTTTCATGTATTCCGTGGGAATTTGTGGAGATTTGGTGGGATTTTTCTGGAATTTGGAAGAGTTTTGAGAAGATTTAGGGAATTCTGTAAGATTTTTCTGGAATTTGGTGGGCCTTTTTGAAGGACTTTGTGTGGTTTTGAGGAGACTTGAAGAATTTTGAGGAATTTTTCTTAGATTTTGAGGAAACTTGTGGAGGTTTTGTGGGATTTTTGTGGGATTTTGTGGGATATTGAGGCGATTTAGGGATCTTGAGGGATTTTTCATGTATTTTGTGGGATTTTGTGGAGATTTGGTGGGATATTTTTCTAGAATTTGGTCGTGTTTTGAGAAGATTTAGGGAATTTTGTGGGATTTTTCCTGGAATTTTGTTGGATACTGGGGAGATTTTGTGGGATGTTTGTGGAACTTTGAGGGACTTTTCTGGAATTTGGTGAGATTCTGTAGAGAACTGAAGAATTATCAGGGATTTTTCATGTATTCTGTGGGAATTTGTGGAGATTTGGTGGGATTTTTCTGGATTTTGGCCGTGTTTTGAGAAGATTTAGGGAATTTTGTGGGATTTTTCCTGGAATTTTGTTGGATACTGGGGAGATTTTGTGGGATGTTTGTGGAACTTTGAGGGACTTTTCTGGAATTTGGTGAGATTCTGTAGAGAACTGAAGAATTATCAGGGATTTTTCATGTATTCTGTGGGAATTTGTGGAGATTTGGTGGGATTTTTGTGGATTTTGGCCGTGTTTTCGAGTTTTCAGAAGATTTAGGGATTTTTGTGAGATTTTTGTGGGACATTCCTGTGAATTGGTAGGGTTTTGAAATGATTTAGGGAGTTTTGTGGGACTTCTCTGGAATTTTGTGGGTTTTTTCTGGAATTGTGTGGGATTCTGAGGAGACTTGAATTTTGAGGAATTTGTTTTAGATTTTGTGGGAATTTGTGGAGATTCTGTGGGATTTTACTGGAATTTGGTAGGCCTTTTCAAGGACTTTGTGTGGTTTTGAGGAGACTTGAAGAATTTTGAGGAATTTTTCTTAGATTTTGTGGAAACTTGTGGAGGTTTTGTGGGATTTTTGTGGGATTTTGTGGGATATTGAGGCGATTTAGGGATCTTGAGGGATTTTTCATGTATTTTGTGGGAATTTGTGGTGATTTGGTGGGATATTTTTCTAGAATTTGGTCGTGTTTTGAGGCGATTTAGGGAATTTTGTGGGATTTTTCCTGGAATTTTGTTGGATACTGGGGAGATTTTGTGGGATGTTTGTGGAACTTGGAGGGACTTTTCTGGAATTTGGTGAGATTCTGTAGAGAACTGAAGAATTATCAGGGATTTTTCATGTATTCTGTGGGAATTTGTGGAGATTTGGTGGGATTTTTCTGGATTTTGGCCGTGTTTTGAGAAGATTTAGGGAATTTTGAGGGATTTTTCCTGGAATTTTGTTGGATACTGGGGAGATTTTGTGGGATGTTTGTGGAACTTTGAGGGACTTTTCTGGAATTTGGTGAGATTCTGTAGAGAACTGACGAATTATCAGGGATTTTTCATGTATTCTGTGGGAATTTGTGGAGATTTGGTGGGATTTTTGTGGATTTTGGCCGTGTTTTCGAGTTTTCAGAAGATTTAGGGATTTTTGTGAGATTTTTGTGGGATGTTCTGGGAATTGGTGGAGATTTTGTGGGACATTCCTGTGAATTGGTAGGGTTTTGAAATGATTTAGGGAGTTTTGTGGGACTTCTCTGGAATTTTGTGGGTTTTTTCTGGAATTGTGTGGGATTCTGAGGAGAGTTGAAGAATTTTGAGGAATTTGTTTTAGATTTTGTGGGAATTTGTGTAGATTCTGTGGGATTTTTCTGGAATTTGGTGGGCCTTTTCAAGGACTTTGTGTGGTTTTGAGGAGACTTGAAGAATTTTGAGGAATTTTTCTTAGATTTTGTGGAAACTTGTGGTGGTTTTGTGTGATTTTTGTGGGATTTTGTGGGATATTGAGGCGATTTAGGGATCTTGAGGGATTTTTCATGTATTTTGTGGGAATTTGTGGTGATTTGGTGGGATATTTTTCTAGAATTTGGTCGTGTTTGGAGAAGATTTAGGGAATTTTGTGGGATTTTTCCTGGAATTTTGTTGGATACTGGGGAGATTTTGTGGGATGTTTGTGGAACTTTGAGGGACTCTTCTGGAATTTGGTGAGATTCTGTAGAGAACTGAAGAATTATCAGGGATTTTTCATGTATTCTGTGGGAATTTGTGGAGATTTGGTGGGATTTTTGTGGATTTTGGCCGTGTTTTCGAGTTTTCAGAAGATTTAGGGATTTTTGTGAGATTTTTGTGGGATGTTCTGGGAATTGGTGGAGATTTTGTGGGTCATTCCTGTGAATTGGAAGGGTTTTGAAATGATTTAGGGAGTTTTGTGGGACTTCTCTGGAATTTTGTGGGTTTTTTCTGGAATTGTGTGGGATTCTGAGGAGAATTGAAGAATTTTGAGGAATTTGTTTTAGATTTTTGTGGGAATTTGTGGAGATTCTGTGGGATTTTTCTGGATTTTGGTGGGCCTTTTCAAGGACTTTGTGTGGTTTTGAGGAGACTTGATGAATTTTGAGGAATTTTTCTTAGATTTTGTGGAAACTTGTGGAGGTTTTGTGTGATTTTTGTGGGATTTTGTGGGATATTGAGGCGATTTAGGGATTTTGAGGGATTTTTCATGTATTTTGTGGGATTTTGTGGAGATTTGGTGGGATATTTTTCTAGAATTTGGCCGTGTTTTGAGAAGATTTAGGGAATTTTGTGGGATTTTTCCTGGAATTTTGTTGGATACTGGGGAGATTTTGTGGGATGTTTGTGGAACTTTGAGGGACTTTTCTGGAATTTGGTGAGATTCTGTAGAGAACTGAAGAATTATCAGGGATTTTTCATGTATTCTGTGGGAATTTGTGGAGATTTGGTGGGATTTTTGTGGATTTTGTCCGTGTTTTCGAGTTTTCAGAAGATTTAGGGATTTTTGTGAGATTTTTGTGGGATGTTCTGGGAATTGGTGGAGATTTTGTGGGACATTCCTGTGAATTGGTAGGGTTTTGAAATGATTTAGGGAGTTTTGTGGGACTTCTCTGGAATTTTGTGGGTTTTTTCTGGAATTGTGTGGGATTCTGAGGAGAGTTGAAGAATTTTGAGGAATTTGTTTTAGATTTTGTGGGAATTTGTGTAGATTCTGTGGGATTTTTCTGGAATTTGGTGGGCCTTTTCAAGGACTTTGTGTGGTTTTGAGGAGACTTGAAGAATTTTGAGGAATTTTTCTTAGATTTTGTGGAAACTTGTGGTGGTTTTGTGTGATTTTTGTGGGATTTTGTGGGATATTGAGGCGATTTAGGGATCTTGAGGGATTTTTCATGTATTTTGTGGGAATTTGTGGTGATTTGGTGGGATATTTTTCTAGAATTTGGTCGTGTTTGGAGAAGATTTAGGGAATTTTGTGGGATTTTTCCTGGAATTTTGTTGGATACTGGGGAGATTTTGTGGGATGTTTGTGGAACTTGGAGGGACTTTTCTGGAATTTGGTGAGATTCTGTAGAGAACTGAAGAATTATCAGGGATTTTTCATGTATTCTGTGGGAATTTGTGGAGATTTGGTGGGATTTTTCTGGATTTTGGCCGTGTTTTGAGAAGATTTAGGGAATTTTGAGGGATTTTTCCTGGAATTTTGTTGGATACTGGGGAGATTTTGTGGGATGTTTGTGGAACTTTGAGGGACTTTTCTGGAATTTGGTGAGATTCTGTAGAGAACTGACGAATTATCAGGGATTTTTCATGTATTCTGTGGGAATTTGTGGAGATTTGGTGGGATTTTTGTGGATTTTGGCCGTGTTTTCGAGTTTTCAGAAGATTTAGGGATTTTTGTGAGATTTTTGTGGGATGTTCTGGGAATTGGTGGAGATTTTGTGGGACATTCCTGTGAATTGGTAGGGTTTTGAAATGATTTAGGGAGTTTTGTGGGACTTCTCTGGAATTTTGTGGGTTTTTTCTGGAATTGTGTGGGATTCTGAGGAGAGTTGAAGAATTTTGAGGAATTTGTTTTAGATTTTGTGGGAATTTGTGTAGATTCTGTGGGATTTTTCTGGAATTTGGTGGGCCTTTTCAAGGACTTTGTGTGGTTTTGAGGAGACTTGAAGAATTTTGAGGAATTTTTCTTAGATTTTGTGGAAACTTGTGGTGGTTTTGTGTGATTTTTGTGGGATTTTGTGGGATATTGAGGCGATTTAGGGATCTTGAGGGATTTTTCATGTATTTTGTGGGAATTTGTGGTGATTTGGTGGGATATTTTTCTAGAATTTGGTCGTGTTTGGAGAAGATTTAGGGAATTTTGTGGGATTTTTCCTGGAATTTTGTTGGATACTGGGGAGATTTTGTGGGATGTTTGTGGAACTTTGAGGGACTCTTCTGGAATTTGGTGAGATTCTGTAGAGAACTGAAGAATTATCAGGGATTTTTCATGTATTCTGTGGGAATTTGTGGAGATTTGGTGGGATTTTTGTGGATTTTGGCCGTGTTTTCGAGTTTTCAGAAGATTTAGGGATTTTTGTGAGATTTTTGTGGGATGTTCTGGGAATTGGTGGAGATTTTGTGGGTCATTCCTGTGAATTGGAAGGGTTTTGAAATGATTTAGGGAGTTTTGTGGGACTTCTCTGGAATTTTGTGGGTTTTTTCTGGAATTGTGTGGGATTCTGAGGAGAATTGAAGAATTTTGAGGAATTTGTTTTAGATTTTTGTGGGAATTTGTGGAGATTCTGTGGGATTTTTCTGGATTTTGGTGGGCCTTTTCAAGGACTTTGTGTGGTTTTGAGGAGACTTGATGAATTTTGAGGAATTTTTCTTAGATTTTGTGGAAACTTGTGGAGGTTTTGTGTGATTTTTGTGGGATTTTGTGGGATATTGAGGCGATTTAGGGATTTTGAGGGATTTTTCATGTATTTTGTGGGATTTTGTGGAGATTTGGTGGGATATTTTTCTAGAATTTGGCCGTGTTTTGAGAAGATTTAGGGAATTTTGTGGGATTTTTCCTGGAATTTTGTTGGATACTGGGGAGATTTTGTGGGATGTTTGTGGAACTTTGAGGGACTTTTCTGGAATTTGGTGAGATTCTGTAGAGAACTGAAGAATTATCAGGGATTTTTCATGTATTCCGTGGGAATTTGTGGAGATTTGGTGGGATTTTTCTGGAATTTGGAAGAGTTTTGAGAAGATTTAGGGAATTCTGTAAGATTTTTCTGGAATTTGGTGGGCCTTTTTGAAGGACTTTGTGTGGTTTTGAGGAGACTTGAAGAATTTTGAGGAATTTTTCTTAGATTTTGAGGAAACTTGTGGAGGTTTTGTGGGATTTTTGTGGGATTTTGTGGGATATTGAGGCGATTTAGGGATCTTGAGGGATTTTTCATGTATTTTGTGGGATTTTGTGGAGATTTGGTGGGATATTTTTCTAGAATTTGGTCGTGTTTTGAGAAGATTTAGGGAATTTTGTGGGATTTTTCCTGGAATTTTGTTGGATACTGGGGAGATTTTGTGGGATGTTTGTGGAACTTTGAGGGACTTTTCTGGAATTTGGTGAGATTCTGTAGAGAACTGAAGAATTATCAGGGATTTTTCATGTATTCTGTGGGAATTTGTGGAGATTTGGTGGGATTTTTGTGGATTTTGGCCGTGTTTTGAGAAGATTTAGGGAATTTTGTGGGATTTTTCCTGGAATTTTGTTGGATACTGGGGAGATTTTGTGGGATGTTTGTGGAACTTTGAGGGACTTTTCTGGAATTTGGTGAGATTCTGTAGAGAACTGACGAATTATCAGGGATTTTTCATGTATTCTGTGGGAATTTGTGGAGATTTGGTGGGATTTTTGTGGATTTTGGCCGTGTTTTCGAGTTTTCAGAAGATTTAGGGATTTTTGTGAGATTTTTGTGGGATGTTCTGGGAATTGGTGGAGATTTTGTGGGACATTCCTGTGAATTGGTAGGGTTTTGAAATGATTTAGGGAGTTTTGTGGGACTTCTCTGGAATTTTGTGGGTTTTTTCTGGAATTGTGTGGGATTCTGAGGAGACTTGAATTTTGAGGAATTTGTTTTAGATTTTGTGGGAATTTGTGGAGATTTGGTGGGATTTTACTGGAATTTGGTAGGCCTTTTCAAGGACTTTGTGTGGTTTTGAGGAGACTTGAAGAATTTTGAGGAATTTTTCTTAGATTTTGTGGAAACTTGTGGAGGTTTTGTGGGATTTTTGTGGGATTTTGTGGGATATTGAGGCGATTTAGGGATCTTGAGGGATTTTTCATGTATTTTGTGGGAATTTGTGGTGATTTGGTGGGATATTTTTCTAGAATTTGGTCGTGATTTGAGGCGATTTAGGGAATTTTGTGGGATTTTTCCTGGAATTTTGTTGGATACTGGGGAGATTTTGTGGGATGTTTGTGGAACTTGGAGGGACTTTTCTGGAATTTGGTGAGATTCTGTAGAGAACTGAAGAATTATCAGGGATTTTTCATGTATTCTGTGGGAATTTGTGGAGATTTGGTGGGATTTTTCTGGATTTTGGCCGTGTTTTGAGAAGATTTAGGGAATTTTGAGGGATTTTTCCTGGAATTTTGTTGGATACTGGGGAGATTTTGTGGGATGTTTGTGGAACTTTGAGGGACTTTTCTGGAATTTGGTGAGATTCTGTAGAGAACTGAAGAATTATCAGGGATTTTTCATGTATTCCGTGGGAATTTGTGGAGATTTGGTGGGATTTTTCTGGAATTTGGAAGAGTTTTGAGAAGATTTAGGGAATTCTGTAAGATTTTTCTGGAATTTGGTGGGCCTTTTTGAAGGACTTTGTGTGGTTTTGAGGAGACTTGAAGAATTTTGAGGAATTTTTCTTAGATTTTGAGGAAACTTGTGGAGGTTTTGTGGGATTTTTGTGGGATTTTGTGGGATATTGAGGCGATTTAGGGATCTTGAGGGATTTTTCATGTATTTTGTGGGATTTTGTGGAGATTTGGTGGGATATTTTTCTAGAATTTGGTCGTGTTTTGAGAAGATTTAGGGAATTTTGTGGGATTTTTCCTGGAATTTTGTTGGATACTGGGGAGATTTTGTGGGATGTTTGTGGAACTTTGAGGGACTTTTCTGGAATTTGGTGAGATTCTGTAGAGAACTGAAGAATTATCAGGGATTTTTCATGTATTCTGTGGGAATTTGTGGAGATTTGGTGGGATTTTTCTGGATTTTGGCCGTGTTTTGAGAAGATTTAGGGAATTTTGTGGGATTTTTCCTGGAATTTTGTTGGATACTGGGGAGATTTTGTGGGATGTTTGTGGAACTTTGAGGGACTTTTCTGGAATTTGGTGAGATTCTGTAGAGAACTGAAGAATTATCAGGGATTTTTCATGTATTCTGTGGGAATTTGTGGAGATTTGGTGGGATTTTTGTGGATTTTGGCCGTGTTTTCGAGTTTTCAGAAGATTTAGGGATTTTTGTGAGATTTTTGTGGGACATTCCTGTGAATTGGTAGGGTTTTGAAATGATTTAGGGAGTTTTGTGGGACTTCTCTGGAATTTTGTGGGTTTTTTCTGGAATTGTGTGGGATTCTGAGGAGACTTGAATTTTGAGGAATTTGTTTTAGATTTTGTGGGAATTTGTGGAGATTCTGTGGGATTTTACTGGAATTTGGTAGGCCTTTTCAAGGACTTTGTGTGGTTTTGAGGAGACTTGAAGAATTTTGAGGAATTTTTCTTAGATTTTGTGGAAACTTGTGGAGGTTTTGTGGGATTTTTGTGGGATTTTGTGGGATATTGAGGCGATTTAGGGATCTTGAGGGATTTTTCATGTATTTTGTGGGAATTTGTGGTGATTTGGTGGGATATTTTTCTAGAATTTGGTCGTGTTTTGAGGCGATTTAGGGAATTTTGTGGGATTTTTCCTGGAATTTTGTTGGATACTGGGGAGATTTTGTGGGATGTTTGTGGAACTTTGAGGGACTTTTCTGGAATTTGGTGAGATTCTGTAGAGAACTGACGAATTATCAGGGATTTTTCATGTATTCTGTGGGAATTTGTGGAGATTTGGTGGGATTTTTGTGGATTTTGGCCGTGTTTTCGAGTTTTCAGAAGATTTAGGGATTTTTGTGAGATTTTTGTGGGATGTTCTGGGAATTGGTGGAGATTTTGTGGGACATTCCTGTGAATTGGTAGGGTTTTGAAATGATTTAGGGAGTTTTGTGGGACTTCTCTGGAATTTTGTGGGTTTTTTCTGGAATTGTGTGGGATTCTGAGGAGAGTTGAAGAATTTTGAGGAATTTGTTTTAGATTTTGTGGGAATTTGTGTAGATTCTGTGGGATTTTTCTGGAATTTGGTGGGCCTTTTCAAGGACTTTGTGTGGTTTTGAGGAGACTTGAAGAATTTTGAGGAATTTTTCTTAGATTTTGTGGAAACTTGTGGTGGTTTTGTGTGATTTTTGTGGGATTTTGTGGGATATTGAGGCGATTTAGGGATCTTGAGGGATTTTTCATGTATTTTGTGGGAATTTGTGGTGATTTGGTGGGATATTTTTCTAGAATTTGGTCGTGTTTGGAGAAGATTTAGGGAATTTTGTGGGATTTTTCCTGGAATTTTGTTGGATACTGGGGAGATTTTGTGGGATGTTTGTGGAACTTTGAGGGACTTTTCTGGAATTTGGTGAGATTCTGTAGGGAACTGACGAATTATCAGGGATTTTTCATGTATTCTGTGGGAATTTGTGGAGATTTGGTGGGATTTTTGTGGATTTTGGCCGTGTTTTCGAGTTTTCAGAAGATTTAGGGATTTTTGTGAGATTTTTGTGGGATGTTCTGGGAATTGGTGGAGATTTTGTGGGTCATTCCTGTGAATTGGAAGGGTTTTGAAATGATTTAGGGAGTTTTGTGGGACTTCTCTGGAATTTTGTGGGTTTTTTCTGGAATTGTGTGGGATTCTGAGGAGAATTGAAGAATTTTGAGGAATTTGTTTTAGATTTTTGTGGGAATTTGTGGAGATTCTGTGGGATTTTTCTGGATTTTGGTGGGCCTTTTCAAGGACTTTGTGTGGTTTTGAGGAGACTTGATGAATTTTGAGGAATTTTTCTTAGATTTTGTGGAAACTTGTGGAGGTTTTGTGTGATTTTTGTGGGATTTTGTGGGATATTGAGGCGATTTAGGGATTTTGAGGGATTTTTCATGTATTTTGTGGGATTTTGTGGAGATTTGGTGGGATATTTTTCTAGAATTTGGCCGTGTTTTGAGAAGATTTAGGGAATTTTGTGGGATTTTTCCTGGAATTTTGTTGGATACTGGGGAGATTTTGTGGGATGTTTGTGGAACTTTGAGGGACTTTTCTGGAATTTGGTGAGATTCTGTAGAGAACTGACGAATTATCAGGGATTTTTCATGTATTCTGTGGGAATTTGTGGAGATTTGGTGGGATTTTTGTGGATTTTGGCCGTGTTTTGAGAAGATTTAGGGAATTTTGTGGGATTTTTCCTGGAATTTTGTTGGATACTGGGGAGATTTTGTGGGATGTTTGTGGAACTTTGAGGGACTTTTCTGGAATTTGGTGAGATTCTGTAGAGAACTGAAGAATTATCAGGGATTTTTCATGTATTCCGTGGGAATTTGTGGAGATTTGGTGGGATTTTTCTGGAATTTGGAAGAGTTTTGAGAAGATTTAGGGAATTCTGTAAGATTTTTCTGGAATTTGGTGGGCCTTTTTGAAGGACTTTGTGTGGTTTTGAGGAGACTTGAAGAATTTTGAGGAATTTTTCTTAGATTTTGAGGAAACTTGTGGAGGTTTTGTGGGATTTTTGTGGGATTTTGTGGGATATTGAGGCGATTTAGGGATCTTGAGGGATTTTTCATGTATTTTGTGGGATTTTGTGGAGATTTGGTGGGATATTTTTCTAGAATTTGGTCGTGTTTTGAGAAGATTTAGGGAATTTTGTGGGATTTTTCCTGGAATTTTGTTGGATACTGGGGAGATTTTGTGGGATGTTTGTGGAACTTTGAGGGACTTTTCTGGAATTTGGTGAGATTCTGTAGAGAACTGAAGAATTATCAGGGATTTTTCATGTATTCTGTGGGAATTTGTGGAGATTTGGTGGGATTTTTGTGGATTTTGGCCGTGTTTTGAGAAGATTTAGGGAATTTTGTGGGATTTTTCCTGGAATTTTGTTGGATACTGGGGAGATTTTGTGGGATGTTTGTGGAACTTTGAGGGACTTTTCTGGAATTTGGTGAGATTCTGTAGAGAACTGACGAATTATCAGGGATTTTTCATGTATTCTGTGGGAATTTGTGGAGATTTGGTGGGATTTTTGTGGATTTTGGCCGTGTTTTCGAGTTTTCAGAAGATTTAGGGATTTTTGTGAGATTTTTGTGGGATGTTCTGGGAATTGGTGGAGATTTTGTGGGACATTCCTGTGAATTGGTAGGGTTTTGAAATGATTTAGGGAGTTTTGTGGGACTTCTCTGGAATTTTGTGGGTTTTTTCTGGAATTGTGTGGGATTCTGAGGAGACTTGAATTTTGAGGAATTTGTTTTAGATTTTGTGGGAATTTGTGGAGATTCTGTGGGATTTTACTGGAATTTGGTAGGCCTTTTCAAGGACTTTGTGTGGTTTTGAGGAGACTTGAAGAATTTTGAGGAATTTTTCTTAGATTTTGTGGAAACTTGTGGAGGTTTTGTGGGATTTTTGTGGGATTTTGTGGGATATTGAGGCGATTTAGGGATCTTGAGGGATTTTTCATGTATTTTGTGGGAATTTGTGGTGATTTGGTGGGATATTTTTCTAGAATTTGGTCGTGTTTTGAGGCGATTTAGGGAATTTTGTGGGATTTTTCCTGGAATTTTGTTGGATACTGGGGAGATTTTGTGGGATGTTTGTGGAACTTGGAGGGACTTTTCTGGAATTTGGTGAGATTCTGTAGAGAACTGAAGAATTATCAGGGATTTTTCATGTATTCTGTGGGAATTTGTGGAGATTTGGTGGGATTTTTCTGGATTTTGGCCGTGTTTTGAGAAGATTTAGGGAATTTTGAGGGATTTTTCCTGGAATTTTGTTGGATACTGGGGAGATTTTGTGGGATGTTTGTGGAACTTTGAGGGACTTTTCTGGAATTTGGTGAGATTCTGTAGAGAACTGAAGAATTATCAGGGATTTTTCATGTATTCCGTGGGAATTTGTGGAGATTTGGTGGGATTTTTCTGGAATTTGGTAGAGTTTTGAGAAGATTTAGGGAATTCTGTAAGATTTTTCTGGAATTTGGTGGGCCTTTTTGAAGGACTTTGTGTGGTTTTGAGGAGACTTGAAGAATTTGGAGGAATTTTTCTTAGATTTTGAGGAAACTTGTGGAGGTTTTGTGGGATTTTTGTGGGATTTTGTGGGATATTGAGGCGATTTAGGGATCTTGAGGGATTTTTCATGTATTTTGTGGGAATTTGTGGTGATTTGGTGGGATATTTTTCTAGAATTTGGTCGTGTTTTGAGAAGATTTAGGGAATTTTGTGGGATTTTTCCTGGAATTTTGTTGGATACTGGGGAGATTTTGTGGGATGTTTGTGGAACTTTGAGGGACTTTTCTGGAATTTGGTGAGATTCTGTAGAGAACTGAAGAATTATCAGGGATTTTTCATGTATTCTGTGGGAATTTGTGGAGATTTGGTGGGATTTTTGTGGATTATGGCCGTGTTTTGAGAAGATTTAGGGAATTTTGTGGGATTTTTCCTGGAATTTTGTTGGATACTGGGGAGATTTTGTGGGATGTTTGTGGAACTTTGAGGGACTTTTCTGGAATTTGGTGAGATTCTGTAGAGAACTGACGAATTATCAGGGATTTTTCATGTATTCTGTGGGAATTTGTGGAGATTTGGTGGGATTTTTGTGGATTTTGTCCGTGTTTTCGAGTTTTCAGAAGATTTAGGGATTTTTGTGAGATTTTTGTGGGATGTTCTGGGAATTGGTGGAGATTTTGTGGGACATTCCTGTGAATTGGTAGGGTTTTGAAATGATTTAGGGAGTTTTGTGGGACTTCTCTGGAATTTTGTGGGTTTTTTCTGGAATTGTGTGGGATTCTGAGGAGGCTTGAAGAATTTTGAGGAATTTGTTTTAGATTTTGTGGGAATTTGTGTAGATTCTGTGGGATTTTTCTGGAATTTGGTGGGCCTTTTCAAGGACTTTGTGTGGTTTTGAGGAGACTTGAAGAATTTTGAGGAATTTTTCTTAGATTTTGTGGAAACTTGTAGAGGTTTTGTGGGATTTTTGTGGGATTTTGTGGGATATTGAGGCGATTTAGGGATTTTGAGGGATTTTTCATGTATTTTGTGGGATTTTGTGGAGATTTGGTGGGATATTTTTCTAGAATTTGGTCGTGTTTTGAGAAGATTTAGGGAATTTTGTGGGATTTTTCCTGGAATTTTGTTGGATACTGGGGAGATTTTGTGGGATGTTTGTGGAACTTTGAGGGACTTTTCTGGAATTTGGTGAGATTCTGTAGGGAACTGACGAATTATCAGGGATTTTTCATGTATTCTGTGGGAATTTGTGGAGATTTGGTGGGATTTTTGTGGATTTTGGCCGTGTTTTCGAGTTTTCAGAAGATTTAGGGATTTTTGTGAGATTTTTGTGGGATGTTCTGGGAATTGGTGGAGATTTTGTGTGATATTCCTGTGAATTGGTAGGGTTTTGAAATGATTTAGGGAGTTTTGTGGGACTTCTCTGGAATTTTGTGGGTTTTTTCTGGAATTGTGTGGGATTCTGAGGAGGCTTGAAGAATTTTGAGGAATTTGTTTTAGATTTTGTGGGAATTTGTGTAGATTCTGTGGGATTTTTCTGGAATTTGGTGGGCCTTTTCAAGGACTTTGTGTGGTTTTGAGGAGACTTGAAGAATTTTGAGGAATTTTTCTTAGATTTTGTGGAAACTTGTAGAGGTTTTGTGGGATTTTTGTGGGATTTTGTGGGATATTGAGGCGATTTAGGGATTTTGAGGGATTTTTCATGTATTTTGTGGGAATTTGTGGTGATTTGGTGGGATATTTTTCTAGAATTTGGTCGTGTTTTGAGAAGATTTAGGGAATTTTGTGGGATTTTTCCTGGAATTTTGTTGGATACTGGGGAGATTTTGTGGGATGTTTGTGGAACTTTGAGGGACTTTTCTGGAATTTGGTGAGATTCTGTAGAGAACTGACAAATTATCAGGGATTTTTCATGTATTCTGTGGGAATTTGTGGAGATTTGGTGGGATTTTTGTGGATTTTGGCCGTGTTTTGAGAAGATTTAGGGAATTTTGTGGGATTTTTCCTGGAATTTTGTTGGATACTGGGGAGATTTTGTGGGATGTTTGTGGAACTTTGAGGGACTTTTCTGGAATTTGGTGAGATTCTGTAGAGAACTGAAGAATTATCAGGGATTTTTCATGTATTCCGTGGGAATTTGTGGAGATTTGGTGGGATTTTTCTGGAATTTGGAAGAGTTTTGAGAAGATTTAGGGAATTCTGTAAGATTTTTCTGGAATTTGGTGGGCCTTTTTGAAGGACTTTGTGTGGTTTTGAGGAGACTTGAAGAATTTGGAGGAATTTTTCTTAGATTTTGAGGAAACTTGTGGAGGTTTTGTGGGATTTTTGTGGGATTTTGTGGGATATTGAGGCGATTTAGGGATCTTGAGGGATTTTTCATGTATTTTGTGGGATTTTGTGGAGATTTGGTGGGATATTTTTCTAGAATTTGGTCGTGTTTTGAGAAGATTTAGGGAATTCTGTGGGATTTTTCCTGGAATTTTGTTGGATACTGGGGAGATTTTGTGGGATGTTTGTGGAACTTTGAGGGACTTTTCTGGAATTTGGTGAGATTCTGTAGAGAACTGAAGAATTATCAGGGATTTTTCATGTATTCTCTGGGAATTTGTGGAGATTTGGTGGGATTTTTGTGGATTTTGGCCGTGTTTTGAGAAGATTTAGGGAATTTTGTGGGATTTTTCCTGGAATTTTGTTGGATACTGGGGAGATTTTGTGGGATGTTTGTGGAACTTTGAGGGACTTTTCTGGAATTTGGTGAGATTCTGTAGAGAACTGACGAATTATCAGGGATTTTTCATGTATTCTGTGGGAATTTGTGGAGATTTGGTGGGATTTTTGTGGATTTTGGCCGTGTTTTCGAGTTTTCAGAAGATTTAGGGATTTTTGTGAGATTTTTGTGGGATGTTCTGGGAATTGGTGGAGATTTTGTGGGACATTCCTGTGAATTGGTAGGGTTTTGAAATGATTTAGGGAGTTTTGTGGGACTTCTCTGGAATTTTGTGGGTTTTTTCTGGAATTGTGTGGGATTCTGAGGAGACTTGAATTTTGAGGAATTTGTTTTAGATTTTGTGGGAATTTGTGGAGATTCTGTGGGATTTTACTGGAATTTGGTAGGCCTTTTCAAGGACTTTGTGTGGTTTTGAGGAGACTTGAAGAATTTTGAGGAATTTTTCTTAGATTTTGTGGAAACTTGTGGAGGTTTTGTGGGATTTTTGTGGGATTTTGTGGGATATTGAGGCGATTTAGGGATCTTGAGGGATTTTTCATGTATTTTGTGGGAATTTGTGGTGATTTGGTGGGATATTTTTCTAGAATTTGGTCGTGTTTTGAGGCGATTTAGGGAATTTTGTGGGATTTTTCCTGGAATTTTGTTGGATACTGGGGAGATTTTGTGGGATGTTTGTGGAACTTGGAGGGACTTTTCTGGAATTTGGTGAGATTCTGTAGAGAACTGAAGAATTATCAGGGATTTTTCATGTATTCTGTGGGAATTTGTGGAGATTTGGTGGGATTTTTGTGGATTTTGGCCGTGTTTTCGAGTTTTCAGAAGATTTAGGGATTTTTGTGAGATTTTTGTGGGATGTTCTGGGAATTGGTGGAGATTTTGTGGGACATTCCTGTGAATTGGTAGGGTTTTGAAATGATTTAGGGAGTTTTGTGGGACTTCTCTGGAATTTTGTGGGTTTTTTCTGGAATTGTGTGGGATTCTGAGGAGGCTTGAAGAATTTTGAGGAATTTGTTTTAGATTTTGTGGGAATTTGTGTAGATTCTGTGGGATTTTTCTGGAATTTGGTGGGCCTTTTCAAGGACTTTGTGTGGTTTTGAGGAGACTTGAAGAATTTTGAGGAATTTTTCTTAGATTTTGTGGAAACTTGTAGAGGTTTTGTGGGATTTTTGTGGGATTTTGTGGGATATTGAGGCGATTTAGGGATTTTGAGGGATTTTTCATGTATTTTGTGGGAATTTGTGGTGATTTGGTGGGATATTTTTCTAGAATTTGGTCGTGTTTTGAGAAGATTTAGGGAATTTTGTGGGATTTTTCCTGGAATTTTGTTGGATACTGGGGAGATTTTGTGGGATGTTTGTGGAACTTTGAGGGACTTTTCTGGAATTTGGTGAGATTCTGTAGAGAACTGACAAATTATCAGGGATTTTTCATGTATTCTGTGGGAATTTGTGGAGATTTGGTGGGATTTTTGTGGATTTTGGCCGTGTTTTGAGAAGATTTAGGGAATTTTGTGGGATTTTTCCTGGAATTTTGTTGGATACTGGGGAGATTTTGTGGGATGTTTGTGGAACTTTGAGGGACTTTTCTGGAATTTGGTGAGATTCTGTAGAGAACTGAAGAATTATCAGGGATTTTTCATGTATTCTGTGGGAATTTGTGGAGATTTGGTGGGATTTTTGTGGATTTTGTCCGTGTTTTCGAGTTTTCAGAAGATTTAGGGATTTTTGTGAGATTTTTGTGGGATGTTCTGGGAATTGGTGGAGATTTTGTGGGACATTCCTGTGAATTGGTAGGGTTTTGAAATGATTTAGGGAGTTTTGTGGGACTTCTCTGGAATTTTGTGGGTTTTTTCTGGAATTGTGTTGGATTCTGAGGAGACTTGAATTTTGAGGAATTTGTTTTTGATTTTGTGGGAATTTGTGGAGATTCTGTGGGATTTTTCTGGAATTTGGTGGGCCTTTTCAAGGACTTTGTGTGGTTTTGAGGAGACTTGAAGAATTTTGAGGAATTTTTCTTAGATTTTGTGGAAACTTGTAGAGGTTTTGTGGGATTTTTGTGGGATTTTGTGGGATATTGAGGCGATTTAGGGATTTTGAGGGATTTTTCATGTATTTTGTGGGATTTTGTGGAGATTTGGTGGGATATTTTTCTAGAATTTGGTCGTGTTTTGAGAAGATTTAGGGAATTCTGTGGGATTTTTCCTGGAATTTTGTTGGATACTGGGGAGATTTTGTGGGATGTTTGTGGAACTTTGAGGGACTTTTCTGGAATTTGGTGAGATTCTGTAGGGAACTGACGAATTATCAGGGATTTTTCATGTATTCTGTGGGAATTTGTGGAGATTTGGTGGGATTTTTGTGGATTTTGTCCGTGTTTTCGAGTTTTCAGAAGATTTAGGGATTTTTGTGAGATTTTTGTGGGATGTTCTGGGAATTGGTGGAGATTTTGTGGGACATTCCTGTGAATTGGTAGGGTTTTGAAATGATTTAGGGAGTTTTGTGGGACTTCTCTGGAATTTTGTGGGTTTTTTCTGGAATTGTGTGGGATTCTGAGGTGGCTTGAAGAATTTTGAGGAATTTGTTTTAGATTTTGTGGGAATTTGTGTAGATTCTGTGGGATTTTTCTGGAATTTGGTGGGCCTTTTCAAGGACTTTGTGTGGTTTTGAGGAGACTTGAAGAATTTTGAGGAATTTTTCTTAGATTTTGTGGAAACTTGTAGAGGTTTTGTGGGATTTTTGTGGGATTTTGTGGGATATTGAGGCGATTTAGGGATTTTGAGGGATTTTTCATGTATTTTGTGGGAATTTGTGGTGATTTGGTGGGATATTTTTCTAGAATTTGGTCGTGTTTTGAGAAGATTTAGGGAATTTTGTGGGATTTTTCCTGGAATTTTGTTGGATACTGGGGAGATTTTGTGGGATGTTTGTGGAACTTTGAGGGACTTTTCTGGAATTTGGTGAGATTCTGTAGAGAACTGAAGAATTATCAGGGATTTTTCATGTATTCTGTGGGAATTTGTGGAGATTTGGTGGGATTTTTCTGGATTTTGGCCGTGTTTTGAGAAGATTTAGGGAATTTTGTGGGATTTTTCCTGGAATTTTGTTGGATACTGGGGAGATTTTGTGGGATGTTTGTGGAACTTTGAGGGACTTTTCTGGAATTTGGTGAGATTCTGTAGAGAACTGAAGAATTATCAGGGATTTTTCATGTATTCTGTGGGAATTTGTGGAGATTTGGTGGGATTTTTGTGGATTTTGTCCGTGTTTTCGAGTTTTCAGAAGATTTAGGGATTTTTGTGAGATTTTTGTGGGATGTTCTGGGAATTGGTGGAGATTTTGTGGGACATTCCTGTGAATTGGTAGGGTTTTGAAATGATTTAGGGAGTTTTGTGGGACTTCTCTGGAATTTTGTGGGTTTTTTCTGGAATTGTGTTGGATTCTGAGGAGGCTTGAAGAATTTTGAGGAATTTGTTTTATATTTTGTGGGAATTTGTGTAGATTCTGTGGGATTTTTCTGGAATTTGGTGGGCCTTTTCAAGGACTTTGTGTGGTTTTGAGGAGACTTGAAGAATTTTGAGGAATTTTTCTTAGATTTTGTGGAAATTTGTGGAGGTTTTGTGGGATTTTTGTGGGATTTTGTAGGATATTGAGGCGATTTAGGGATTTTGAGGGATTTTTCATGTATTTTGTGGGATTTTGTGGAGATTTGGTGGGATAATTTTCTAGAATTTGGTCGTGTTTTGAGATGATTTAGGGAATTTTGTGGGATCTTTCCTGGAATTTTGTTGGATACTGGGGAGATTTTGTGGGATGTTTGTGGAACTTTGAGGGACTTTTCTGGAATTTGGTGAGATTCTGTAGGGAACTGACGAATTATCAGGGATTTTTCATGTATTCTGTGGGAATTTGTGGAGATTTGGTGGGATTTTTGTGGATTTTGGCCGTGTTTTCGAGTTTTCAGAAGATTTAGGGATTTTTGTGAGATTTTTGTGGGATGTTCTGGGAATTGGTGGAGATTTTGTGGGACATTCCTGTGAATTGGTAGGGTTTTGAAATGATTTAGGGAGTTTTGTGGGACTTCTCTGGAATTTTGTGGGTTTTTTCTGGAATTGTGTTGGATTCTGAGGAGACTTGAATTTTGAGGAATTTGTTTTTGATTTTGTGGGAATTTGTGGAGATTCTGTGGGATTTTCCTGGAATTTGGTAGGCCTTTTCAAGGACTTTGTGTGGTTTTGAGGAGACTTGAAGTATTTTGAGGAATTTTTCTTAGATTTTGAGGAAACTTGTGGAGGTTTTGTGTGATTTTTGTGTGATTTTGTGGGATATTGAGGCGATTTAGGGATTTTGAGGGATTTTTCATGTATTTTGTGGGAATTTGTGGTGATTTGGTGGGATATTTTTCTAGAATTTGGTCGTGTTTTGAGAAGATTTAGGGAATTTTGTGGGATTTTTCCTGGAATTTTGTTGGATACTGGGGAGATTTTGTGGGATGTTTGTGGAACTTTGAGGGACTTTTCTGGAATTTGGTGAGATTCTGTAGAGAACTGACAAATTATCAGGGATTTTTCATGTATTCTGTGGGAATTTGTGGAGATTTGGTGGGATTTTTGTGGATTTTGGCCGTGTTTTGAGAAGATTTAGAGAATTTTGTGGGATTTTTCCTGGAATTTTGTTGGATACTGGGGAGATTTTGTGGGATGTTTGTGGAACTTTGAGGGACTTTTCTGGAATTTGGTGAGATTCTGTAGAGAACTGAAGAATTATCAGGGATTTTTCATGTATTCCGTGGGAATTTGTAGAGATTTGGTGGGATTTTTCTGGAATTTGGAAGAGTTTTGAGAAGATTTAGGGAATTCTGTAAGATTTTTCTGGAATTTGGTGGGCCTTTTTGAAGGACTTTGTGTGGTTTTGAGGAGACTTGAAGAATTTTGAGGAATTTTTCTTAGATTTTGTGGAAACTTGTAGAGGTTTTGTGGGATTTTTGTGGGATTTTGTGGGATATTGAGGCGATTTAGGGATTTTGAGGGATTTTTCATGTATTTTGTGGGATTTTGTGGAGATTTGGTGGGATATTTTTCTAGAATTTGGTCGTGTTTTGAGAAGATTTAGGGAATTCTGTGGGATTTTTCCTGGAATTTTGTTGGATACTGGGGAGATTTTGTGGGATGTTTGTGGAACTTTGAGGGACTTTTCTGGAATTTGGTGAGATTCTGTAGGGAACTGACGAATTATCAGGGATTTTTCATGTATTCTGTGGGAATTTGTGGAGATTTGGTGGGATTTTTGTGGATTTTGTCCGTGTTTTCGAGTTTTCAGAAGATTTAGGGATTTTTGTGAGATTTTTGTGGGATGTTCTGGGAATTGGTGGAGATTTTGTGGGACATTCCTGTGAATTGGTAGGGTTTTGAAATGATTTAGGGAGTTTTGTGGGACTTCTCTGGAATTTTGTGGGTTTTTTCTGGAATTGTGTGGGATTCTGAGGTGGCTTGAAGAATTTTGAGGAATTTGTTTTAGATTTTGTGGGAATTTGTGTAGATTCTGTGGGATTTTTCTGGAATTTGGTGGGCCTTTTCAAGGACTTTGTGTGGTTTTGAGGAGACTTGAAGAATTTTGAGGAATTTTTCTTAGATTTTGTGGAAACTTGTAGAGGTTTTGTGGGATTTTTGTGGGATTTTGTGGGATATTGAGGCGATTTAGGGATTTTGAGGGATTTTTCATGTATTTTGTGGGAATTTGTGGTGATTTGGTGGGATATTTTTCTAGAATTTGGTCGTGTTTTGAGAAGATTTAGGGAATTTTGTGGGATTTTTCCTGGAATTTTGTTGGATACTGGGGAGATTTTGTGGGATGTTTGTGGAACTTTGAGGGACTTTTCTGGAATTTGGTGAGATTCTGTAGAGAACTGAAGAATTATCAGGGATTTTTCATGTATTCTGTGGGAATTTGTGGAGATTTGGTGGGATTTTTGTGGATTTTGGCCGTGTTTTGAGAAGATTTAGGGAATTTTGTGGGATTTTTCCTGGAATTTTGTTGGATACTTGGGAGATTTTGTGGGATGTTTGTGGAACTTTGAGGGACTTTTCTGGAATTTGGTGAGATTCTGTAGAGAACTGAAGAATTATCAGGGATTTTTCATGTATTCTGTGGGAATTTGTGGAGATTTGGTGGGATTTTTGTGGATTTTGTCCGTGTTTTCGAGTTTTCAGAAGATTTAGGGATTTTTGTGAGATTTTTGTGGGATGTTCTGGGAATTGGTGGAGATTTTGTGGGACATTCCTGTGAATTGGTAGGGTTTTGAAATGATTTAGGGAGTTTTGTGGGACTTCTCTGGAATTTTGTGGGTTTTTTCTGGAATTGTGTTGGATTCTGAGGAGGCTTGAAGAATTTTGAGGAATTTGTTTTATATTTTGTGGGAATTTGTGTAGATTCTGTGGGATTTTTCTGGAATTTGGTGGGCCTTTTTGAAGGACTTTGTGTGGTTTTGAGGAGACTTGAAGAATTTTGAGGAATTTTTCTTAGATTTTGTGGAAATTTGTGGAGGTTTTGTGGGATTTTTGTGGGATTTTGTGGGATATTGAGGCGATTTAGGGATTTTGAGGGATTTTTCATGTATTTTGTGGGATTTTGTGGAGATTTGGTGGGATAATTTTCTAGAATTTGGTCGTGTTTTGAGATGATTTAGGGAATTTTGTGGGATCTTTCCTGGAATTTTGTTGGATACTGGGGAGATTTTGTGGGATGTTTGTGGAACTTTGAGGGACTTTTCTGGAATTTGGTGAGATTCTGTAGGGAACTGACGAATTATCAGGGATTTTTCATGTATTCTGTGGGAATTTGTGGAGATTTGGTGGGATTTTTGTGGATTTTGGCCGTGTTTTCGAGTTTTCAGAAGATTTAGGGATTTTTGTGAGATTTTTGTGGGATGTTCTGGGAATTGGTGGAGATTTTGTGGGACATTCCTGTGAATTGGTAGGGTTTTGAAATGATTTAGGGAGTTTTGTGGGACTTCTCTGGAATTTTGTGGGTTTTTTCTGGAATTGTGTTGGATTCTGAGGAGACTTGAATTTTGAGGAATTTGTTTTTGATTTTGTGGGAATTTGTGGAGATTCTGTGGGATTTTCCTGGAATTTGGTAGGCCTTTTCAAGGACTTTGTGTGGTTTTGAGGAGACTTGAAGTATTTTGAGGAATTTTTCTTAGATTTTGAGGAAACTTGTGGAGGTTTTGTGTGATTTTTGTGTGATTTTGTGGGATATTGAGGCGATTTAGGGATTTTGAGGGATTTTTCATGTATTTTGTGGGAATTTGTGGTGATTTGGTGGGATATTTTTCTAGAATTTGGTCGTGTTTTGAGAAGATTTAGGGAATTTTGTGGGATTTTTCCTGGAATTTTGTTGGATACTGGGGAGATTTTGTGGGATGTTTGTGGAACTTTGAGGGACTTTTCTGGAATTTGGTGAGATTCTGTAGAGAACTGACAAATTATCAGGGATTTTTCATGTATTCTGTGGGAATTTGTGGAGATTTGGTGGGATTTTTGTGGATTTTGGCCGTGTTTTGAGAAGATTTAGAGAATTTTGTGGGATTTTTCCTGGAATTTTGTTGGATACTGGGGAGATTTTGTGGGATGTTTGTGGAACTTTGAGGGACTTTTCTGGAATTTGGTGAGATTCTGTAGAGAACTGAAGAATTATCAGGGATTTTTCATGTATTCCGTGGGAATTTGTAGAGATTTGGTGGGATTTTTCTGGAATTTGGAAGAGTTTTGAGAAGATTTAGGGAATTCTGTAAGATTTTTCTGGAATTTGGTGGGCCTTTTTGAAGGACTTTGTGTGGTTTTGAGGAGACTTGAAGAATTTGGAGGAATTTTTCTTAGATTTTGAGGAAACTTGTGGAGGTTTTGTGGGATTTTTGTGGGATTTTGTGGGATATTGAGGCGATTTAGGGATCTTGAGGGATTTTTCATGTATTTTGTGGGATTTTGTGGAGATTTGGTGGGATATTTTTCTAGAATTTGGTCGTGTTTTGAGAAGATTTAGGGAATTTTGTGGGATTTTTCCTGGAATTTTGTTGGATACTGGGGAGATTTTGTGGGATGTTTCTGGAACTTTGAGGGACTTTTCTGGAATTTGGTGAGATTCTGTAGAGAACTGAAGAATTATCAGGGATTTTTCATGTATTCTGTGGGAATTTGTGGAGATTTGGTGGGATTTTTGTGGATTATGGCCGTGTTTTGAGAAGATTTAGGGAATTTTGTGGGATTTTTCCTGGAATTTTGTTGGATACTGGGGAGATTTTGTGGGATGTTTGTGGAACTTTGAGGGACTCTTCTGGAATTTGGTGAGATTCTGTAGAGAACTGACGAATTATCAGGGATTTTTCATGTATTCTGTGGGAATTTGTGGAGATTTGGTGGGATTTTTGTGGATTTTGTCCGTGTTTTCGAGTTTTCAGAAGATTTAGGGATTTTTGTGAGATTTTTGTGGGATGTTCTGGGAATTGGTGGAGATTTTGTGGGACATTCCTGTGAATTGGTAGGGTTTTGAAATGATTTAGGGAGTTTTGTGGGACTTCTCTGGAATTTTGTGGGTTTTTTCTGGAATTGTGTGGGATTCTGAGGTGGCTTGAAGAATTTTCTGGAATTTGTTTTAGATTTTGTGGGAATTTGTGTAGATTCTGTGGGATTTTTCTGGAATTTGGTGGGCCTTTTCAAGGACTTTGTGTGGTTTTGAGGAGACTTGAAGAATTTTGAGGAATTTTTCTTAGATTTTGTGGAAACTTGTAGAGGTTTTGTGGGATTTTTGTGGGATTTTGTGGGATATTGAGGCGATTTAGGGATATTGAGGGATTTTTCATGTATTTTGTGGGAATTTGTGGTGATTTGGTGGGATATTTTTCTAGAATTTGGTCGTGTTTTGAGAAGATTTAGGGAATTTTGTAGGATTTTTCCTGGAATTTTGTTGGATACTGGGGAGATTTTGTGGGATGTTTGTGGAACTTTGAGGGACTTTTCTGGAATTTGGTGAGATTCTGTAGAGAACTGAAGAATTATCAGGGATTTTTCATGTATTCTGTGGGAATTTGTGGAGATTTGGTGGGATTTTTGTGGATTTTGGCCGTGTTTTGAGAAGATTTAGGGAATTTTGTGGGATTTTTCCTGGAATTTTGTTGGATACTTGGGAGATTTTGTGGGATGTTTGTGGAACTTTGAGGGACTTTTCTGGAATTAGGTGAGATTCTGTAGAGAACTGAAGAATTATCAGGGATTTTTCATGTATTCTGTGGGAATTTGTGGAGATTTTGTGGGATTTTTGTGGATTTTGTCCGTGTTTTCGAGTTTTCAGAAGATTTAGGGATTTTTGTGAGATTTTTGTGGGATGTTCTGGGAATTGGTGGAGATTTTGTGGGACATTCCTGTGAATTGGTAGGGTTT
This sequence comes from Cyanistes caeruleus, assembly GCF_971803275.1. Lineage (NCBI taxonomy): Eukaryota > Metazoa > Chordata > Aves > Passeriformes > Paridae > Cyanistes > Cyanistes caeruleus. The sequence goes on along the minus strand of NC_141702.1, from coordinate 87,057,363 downwards.
TGAAATGATTTAGGGAGTTTTGTGGGACTTCTCTGGAATTTTGTGGGTTTTTTCTGGAATTGTGTTGGATTCTGAGGAGGCTTGAAGAATTTTGAGGAATTTGTTTTATATTTTGTGGGAATTTGTGTAGATTCTGTGGGATTTTTCTGGAATTTGGTGGGCCTTTTCAAGGACTTTGTGTGGTTTTGAGGAGACTTGAAGAATTTTGAGGAATTTTTCTTAGATTTTGTGGAAATTTGTGGAGGTTTTGTGGGATTTTTGTGGGATTTTGTGGGATATTGAGGCGATTTAGGGATTTTGAGGGATTTTTCATGTATTTTGTGGGATTTTGTGGAGATTTGGTGGGATATTTTTCTAGAATTTGGTCGTGTTTTGAGATGATTTAGGGAATTTTGTGGGATCTTTCCTGGAATTTTGTTGGATACTGGGGAGATTTTGTGGGATGTTTGTGGAACTTTGAGGGACTTTTCTGGAATTTGGTGAGATTCTGTAGGGAACTGACGAATTATCAGGGATTTTTCATGTATTCTGTGGGAATTTGTGGAGATTTGGTGGGATTTTTGTGGATTTTGGCCGTGTTTTCGAGTTTTCAGAAGATTTAGGGATTTTTGTGAGATTTTTGTGGGATGTTCTGGGAATTGTTGGAGATTTTGTGGGACATTCCTGTGAATTGGTAGGGTTTTGAAATGATTTAGGGAGTTTTGTGGGACTTCTCTGGAATTTTGTGGGTTTTTTCTGGAATTGTGTTGGATTCTGAGGAGACTTGAATTTTGAGGAATTTGTTTTTGATTTTGTGGGAATTTGTGGAGATTCTGTGGGATTTTACGGGAATTTGGTAGGCCTTTTCAAGGACTTTGTGTGGTTTTGAGGAGACTTGAAGTATTTTGAGGAATTTTTCTTAGATTTTGAGGAAACTTGTGGAGGTTTTGTGGGATTTTTGTGGGATTTTGTGGGATATTGAGGCGATTTAGGGATTTTGAGGGATTTTTCATGTATTTTGTGGGAATTTGTGGTGATTTGGTGGGATATTTTTCTAGAATTTGGTCGTGTTTTGAGAAGATTTAGGGAATTTTGTGGGATTTTTCCTGGAATTTTGTTGGATACTGGGGAGATTTTGTGGGATGTTTGTGGAACTTTGAGGGACTTTTCTGGAATTTGGTGAGATTCTGTAGAGAACTGAAGAATTATCAGGGATTTTTCATGTATTCTGTGGGAATTTGTGGAGATTTGGTGGGATTTTTGTGGATTTTGGCCGTGTTTTGAGAAGATTTAGGGAATTTTGTGGGATTTTTCCTGGAATTTTGTTGGATACTGGGGAGATTTTGTGGGATGTTTGTGGAACTTTGAGGGACTTTTCTGGAATTTGGTGAGATTCTGTAGAGAACTGAAGAATTATCAGGGATTTTTCATGTATTCTGTGGGAATTTGTGGAGATTTGGTGGGATTTTTGTGGATTTTGGCCGTGTTTTCGAGTTTTCAGAAGATTTAGGGATTTTTGTGAGATTTTTGTGGGATGTTCTGGGAATTGGTGGAGATTTTGTGGGACATTCCTGTGAATTGGTAGGGTTTTGAAATGATTTAGGGAGTTTTGTGGGACTTCTCTGGAATTTTGTGGGTTTTTTCTGGAATTGTGTGGGATTCTGAGGAGGCTTGAAGAATTTTGAGGAATTTGTTTTAGATTTTGTGGGAATTTGTGTAGATTCTGTGGGATTTTTCTGGAATTTGGTGGGCCTTTTCAAGGACTTTGTGTGGTTTTGAGGAGACTTGAAGAATTTTGAGGAATTTTTCTTAGATTTTGTGGAAACTTGTGGAGGTTTTGTGGGATTTTTGTGGGATTTTGTGGGATATTGAGGCGATTTAGGGATTTTGAGGGATTTTTCATGTATTTTGTGGGATTTTGTGGAGATTTGGTGGGATATTTTTCTAGAATTTGGTCGTGTTTTGAGAAGATTTAGGGAATTTTGTGGGATTTTTCCTGGAATTTTGTTGGATACTGGGGAGATTTTGTGGGATGTTTGTGGAACTTTGAGGGACTTTTCTGGAATTTGGTGAGATTCTGTAGAGAACTGACGAATTATCAGGGATTTTTCATGTATTCTGTGGGAATTTGTGGAGATTTGGTGGGATTTTTGTGGATTTTGGCCGTGTTTTGAGAAGATTTAGGGAATTTTGTGGGATTTTTCCTGGAATTTTGTTGGATACTGGGGAGATTTTGTGGGATGTTTGTGGAACTTTGAGGGACTTTTCTGGAATTTGGTGAGATTCTGTAGAGAACTGAAGAATTATCAGGGATTTTTCATGTATTCCGTGGGAATTTGTGGAGATTTGGTGGGATTTTTCTGGAATTTGGAAGAGTTTTGAGAAGATTTAGGGAATTCTGTAAGATTTTTCTGGAATTTGGTGGGCCTTTTTGAAGGACTTTGTGTGGTTTTGAGGAGACTTGAAGAATTTGGAGGAATTTTTCTTAGATTTTGAGGAAACTTGTGGAGGTTTTGTGGGATTTTTGTGGGATTTTGTGGGATATTGAGGCGATTTAGGGATCTTGAGGGATTTTTCATGTATTTTGTGGGATTTTGTGGAGATTTGGTGGGATATTTTTCTAGAATTTGGTCGTGTTTTGAGAAGATTTAGGGAATTTTGTGGGATTTTTCCTGGAATTTTGTTGGATACTGGGGAGATTTTGTGGGATGTTTCTGGAACTTTGAGGGACTTTTCTGGAATTTGGTGAGATTCTGTAGAGAACTGAAGAATTATCAGGGATTTTTCATGTATTCTGTGGGAATTTGTGGAGATTTGGTGGGATTTTTGTGGATTTTGGCCGTGTTTTGAGAAGATTTAGGGAATTTTGTGGGATTTTTCCTGGAATTTTGTTGGATACTGGGGAGATTTTGTGGGATGTTTGTGGAACTTTGAGGGACTTTTCTGGAATTTGGTGAGATTCTGTAGAGAACTGAAGAATTATCAGGGATTTTTCATGTATTCCGTGGGAATTTGTGGAGATTTGGTGGGATTTTTCTGGAATTTGGAAGAGTTTTGAGAAGATTTAGGGAATTCTGTAAGATTTTTCTGGAATTTGGTGGGCCTTTTTGAAGGACTTTGTGTGGTTTTGAGGAGACTTGAAGAATTTGGAGGAATTTTTCTTAGATTTTGAGGAAACTTGTGGAGGTTTTGTGGGATTTTTGTGGGATTTTGTGGGATATTGAGGCGATTTAGGGATCTTGAGGGATTTTTCATGTATTTTGTGGGATTTTGTGGAGATTTGGTGGGATATTTTTCTAGAATTTGGTCGTGTTTTGAGAAGATTTAGGGAATTTTGTGGGATTTTTCCTGGAATTTTGTTGGATACTGGGGAGATTTTGTGGGATGTTTGTGGAACTTTGAGGGACTTTTCTGGAATTTGGTGAGATTCTGTAGAGAACTGAAGAATTATCAGGGATTTTTCATGTATTCTGTGGGAATTTGTGGAGATTTGGTGGGATTTTTGTGGATTTTGGCCGTGTTTTGAGAAGATTTAGGGAATTTTGTGGGATTTTTCCTGGAATTTTGTTGGATACTGGGGAGATTTTGTGGGATGTTTGTGGAACTTTGAGGGACTTTTCTGGAATTTGGTGAGATTCTGTAGAGAACTGACGAATTATCAGGGATTTTTCATGTATTCTGTGGGAATTTGTGGAGATTTGGTGGGATTTTTGTGGATTTTGGCCGTGTTTTCGAGTTTTCAGGAGATTTGGGGTTTTTTGTGAGATTTTTGTGGGATGTTCTGGGAATTGGTGGAGATTTTGTGGGACATTCCTGTGAATTGGTAGGGTTTTGAAATGATTTAGGGAGTTTTGTGGGACTTCTCTGGAATTTTGTGGGTTTTTTCTGGAATTGTGTGGGATTCTGAGGAGACTTGAATTTTGAGGAATTTGTTTTAGATTTTGTGGGAATTTGTGTAGATTCTGTGGGATTTTACTGGAATTTGGTAGGCCTTTTCAAGGACTTTGTGTGGTTTTGAGGAGACTTGAAGAATTTTGAGGAATTTTTCTTAGATTTTGTGGAAACTTGTGGAGGTTTTGTGGGATTTTTGTGGGATTTTGTGAGATATTGAGGCGATTTAGGGATCTTGAGGGATTTTTCATGTATTTTGTGGGAATTTGTGGTGATTTGGTGGGATATTTTTCTAGAATTTGGTCGTGTTTTGAGGCGATTTAGGGAATTTTGTGGGATTTTTCCTGGAATTTTGTTGGATACTGGGGAGATTTTGTGGGATGTTTGTGGAACTTGGAGGGACTTTTCTGGAATTTGGTGAGATTCTGTAGAGAACTGAAGAATTATCAGGGATTTTTCATGTATTCTGTGGGAATTTGTGGAGATTTGGTGGGATTTTTGTGGATTTTGGCCGTGTTTTGAGAAGATTTAGGGAATTTTGTGGGATTTTTCTGGAATTTGGTGGGCCTTTTTGAAGGACTTTGTGTGGTTTTGAGGAGACTTGAAGAATTTTGAGGAATTTTTCTTAGATTTTGAGGAAACTTGTGGAGGTTTTGTGTGATTTTTGTGGGATTTTGTGGGATATTGAGGCAATTTAGGGATCTTGAGGGATTTTTCATGTATTTTGTGGGAATTTGTGGTGATTTGGTGGGATATTTTTCTAGACTTTGGTCGTGTTTTGAGAAGATTTAGGGAATTTTGTGGGATTTTTCCTGGAATTTTGTTGGATACTGGGGAGATTTTGTGGGATGTTTGTGGAACTTTGAGGGACTTTTCTGGAATTTGGTGAGATTCTGTAGAGAACTGAAGAATTATCAGGGATTTTTCATGTATTCTGTGGGAATTTGTGGAGATTTGGTGGGATTTTTGTGGATTATGGCCGTGTTTTGAGAAGATTTAGGGAATTTTGTGGGATTTTTCCTGGAATTTTGTTGGATACTGGGGAGATTTTGTGGGATGTTTCTGGAACTTTGAGGGACTTTTCTGGAATTTGGTGAGATTCTGTAGAGAACTGAAGAATTATCAGGGATTTTTCATGTATTCTGTGGGAATTTGTGGAGATTTGGTGGGATTTTTGTGGATTTTGGCCGTGTTTTGAGAAGATTTAGGGAATTTTGTGGGATTTTTCCTGGAATTTTGTTGGATACTGGGGAGATTTTGTGGGATGTTTGTGGAACTTTGAGGGACTTTTCTGGAATTTGGTGAGATTCTGTAGAGAACTGAAGAATTATCAGGGATTTTTCATGTATTCCGTGGGAATTTGTGGAGATTTGGTGGGATTTTTCTGGAATTTGGAAGAGTTTTGAGAAGATTTAGGGAATTCTGTAAGATTTTTCTGGAATTTGGTGGGCCTTTTTGAAGGACTTTGTGTGGTTTTGAGGAGACTTGAAGAATTTTGAGGAATTTTTCTTAGATTTTGAGGAAACTTGTGGAGGTTTTGTGGGATTTTTGTGGGATTTTGTGGGATATTGAGGCGATTTAGGGATCTTGAGGGATTTTTCATGTATTTTGTGGGATTTTGTGGAGATTTGGTGGGATATTTTTCTAGAATTTGGTCGTGTTTTGAGAAGATTTAGGGAATTTTGTGGGATTTTTCCTGGAATTTTGTTGGATACTGGGGAGATTTTGTGGGATGTTTGTGGAACTTTGAGGGACTTTTCTGGAATTTGGTGAGATTCTGTAGAGAACTGAAGAATTATCAGGGATTTTTCATGTATTCTGTGGGAATTTGTGGAGATTTGGTGGGATTTTTGTGGATTTTGGCCGTGTTTTGAGAAGATTTAGGGAATTTTGTGGGATTTTTCCTGGAATTTTGTTGGATACTGGGGAGATTTTGTGGGATGTTTGTGGAACTTTGAGGGACTTTTCTGGAATTTGGTGAGATTCTGTAGAGAACTGACGAATTATCAGGGATTTTTCATGTATTCTGTGGGAATTTGTGGAGATTTGGTGGGATTTTTGTGGATTTTGGCCGTGTTTTCGAGTTTTCAGAAGATTTAGGGATTTTTGTGAGATTTTTGTGGGATGTTCTGGGAATTGGTGGAGATTTTGTGGGACATTCCTGTGAATTGGTAGGGTTTTGAAATGATTTAGGGAGTTTTGTGGGACTTCTCTGGAATTTTGTGGGTTTTTTCTGGAATTGTGTGGGATTCTGAGGAGACTTGAATTTTGAGGAATTTGTTTTATATTTTGTGGGAATTTGTGTAGATTCTGTGGGATTTTTCTGGAATTTGGTGGGCCTTTTCAAGGACTTTGTGTGGTTTTGAGGAGACTTGAAGAATTTTGAGGAATTTTTCTTAGATTTTGTGGAAACTTGTGGAGGTTTTGTGGGATTTTTGTGGGATTTTGTGGGATATTGAGGCGATTTAGGGATCTTGAGGGATTTTTCATGTATTTTGTGGGAATTTGTGGTGATTTGGTGGGATATTTTTCTAGAATTTGGTCGTGTTTTGAGGCGATTTAGGGAATTTTGTGGGATTTTTCCTGGAATTTTGTTGGATACTGGGGAGATTTTGTGGGATTTTTGTGGAACTTGGAGGGACTTTTCTGGAATTTGGTGAGATTCTGTAGAGAACTGAAGAATTATCAGGGATTTTTCATGTATTCTGTGGGAATTTGTGGAGATTTGGTGGGATTTTTGTGGATTTTGGCCGTGTTTTGAGAAGATTTAGGGAATTTTGAGGGATTTTTCCTGGAATTTTGTTGGATACTGGGGAGATTTTGTGGGATGTTTGTGGAACTTTGAGGGACTTTTCTGGAATTTGGTGAGATTCTGTAGAGAACTGAAGAATTATCAGGGATTTTTCATGTATTCCGTGGGAATTTGTGGAGATTTGGTGGGATTTTTCTGGAATTTGGTAGAGTTTTGAGAAGATTTAGGGAATTCTGTAAGATTTTTCTGGAATTTGGTGGGCCTTTTTGAAGGACTTTGTGTGGTTTTGAGGAGACTTGAAGAATTTGGAGGAATTTTTCTTAGATTTTGAGGAAACTTGTGGAGGTTTTGTGTGATTTTTGTGGGATTTTGTGGGATATTGAGGCGATTTAGGGATCTTGAGGGATTTTTCATGTATTTTGTGGGAATTTGTGGTGATTTGGTGGGATATTTTTCTAGAATTTGGTCGTGTTTTGAGAAGATTTAGGGAATTTTGTGGGATTTTTCCTGGAATTTTGTTGGATACTGGGGAGATTTTGTGGGATGTTTGTGGAACTTTGAGGGACTTTTCTGGAATTTGGTGAGATTCTGTAGAGAACTGAAGAATTATCAGGGATTTTTCATGTATTCTGTGGGAATTTGTGGAGATTTGGTGGGATTTTTGTGGATTTTGGCCGTGTTTTCGAGTTTTCAGAAGATTTAGGGATTTTTGTGAGATTTTTGTGGGATGTTCTGGGAATTGGTGGAGATTTTGTGGGACATTCCTGTGAATTGGTAGGGTTTTGAAATGATTTAGGGAGTTTTGTGGGACTTCTCTGGAATTTTGTGGGTTTTTTCTGGAATTGTGTGGGATTCTGAGGAGACTTGAATTTTGAGGAATTTGTTTTAGATTTTGTGGGAATTTGTGGAGATTCTGTGGGATTTTTCTGGAATTTGGTAGGCCTTTTCAAGGACTTTGTGTGGTTTTGAGGAGACTTGAAGAATTTTGAGGAATTTTTCTTAGATTTTGTGGAAACTTGTAGAGGTTTTGTGGGATTTTTGTGGGATTTTGTGGGATATTGAGGCGATTTAGGGATTTTGAGGGATTTTTCATGTATTTTGTGGGATTTTGTGGAGATTTGGTGGGATATTTTTCTAGAATTTGGTCGTGTTTTGAGAAGATTTAGGGAATTTTGTGGGATTTTTCCTGGAATTTTGTTGGATACTGGGGAGATTTTGTGGGATGTTTGTGGAACTTTGAGGGACTTTTCTGGAATTTGGTGAGATTCTGTAGGGAACTGACGAATTATCAGGGATTTTTCATGTATTCTGTGGGAATTTGTGGAGATTTGGTGGGATTTTTGTGGATTTTGGCCGTGTTTTCGAGTTTTCAGAAGATTTAGGGATTTTTGTGAGATTTTTGTGGGATGTTCTGGGAATTGGTGGAGATTTTGTGGGACATTCCTGTGAATTGGTAGGGTTTTGAAATGATTTAGGGAGTTTTGTGGGACTTCTCTGGAATTTTGTGGGTTTTTTCTGGAATTGTGTGGGATTCTGAGGTGGCTTGAAGAATTTTGAGGAATTTGTTTTAGATTTTGTGGGAATTTGTGTAGATTCTGTGGGATTTTTCTGGAATTTGGTGGGCCTTTTCAAGGACTTTGTGTGGTTTTGAGGAGACTTGAAGAATTTTGAGGAATTTTTCTTAGATTTTGTGGAAACTTGTAGAGGTTTTGTGGGATTTTTGTGGGATTTTGTGGGATATTGAGGCGATTTAGGGATTTTGAGGGATTTTTCATGTATTTTGTGGGAATTTGTGGTGATTTGGTGGGATATTTTTCTAGAATTTGGTCGTGTTTTGAGAAGATTTAGGGAATTTTGTGGGATTTTTCCTGGAATTTTGTTGGATACTGGGGAGATTTTGTGGGATGTTTGTGGAACTTTGAGGGACTTTTCTGGAATTTGGTGAGATTCTGTAGAGAACTGAAGAATTATCAGGGATTTTTCATGTATTCTGTGGGAATTTGTGGAGATTTGGTGGGATTTTTGTGGATTTTGGCCGTGTTTTGAGAAGATTTAGGGAATTTTGTGGGATTTTTCCTGGAATTTTGTTGGATACTGGGGAGATTTTGTGGGATGTTTGTGGAACTTTGAGGGACTTTTCTGGAATTTGGTGAGATTCTGTAGAGAACTGAAGAATTATCAGGGATTTTTCATGTATTCTGTGGGAATTTGTGGAGATTTGGTGGGATTTTTGTGGATTTTGGCCGTGTTTTCGAGTTTTCAGAAGATTTAGGGATTTTTGTGAGATTTTTGTGGGATGTTCTGGGAATTGGTGGAGATTTTGTGGGACATTCCTGTGAATTGGTAGGGTTTTGAAATGATTTAGGGAGTTTTGTGGGACTTCTCTGGAATTTTGTGGGTTTTTTCTGGAATTGTGTGGGATTCTGAGGAGGCTTGAAGAATTTTGAGGAATTTGTTTTAGATTTTGTGGGAATTTGTGTAGATTCTGTGGGATTTTTCTGGAATTTGGTGGGCCTTTTCAAGGACTTTGTGTGGTTTTGAGGAGACTTGAAGAATTTTGAGGAATTTTTCTTAGATTTTGTGGAAACTTGTGGAGGTTTTGTGGGATTTTTGTGGGATTTTGTGGGATATTGAGGCGATTTAGGGATTTTGAGGGATTTTTCATGTATTTTGTGGGATTTTGTGGAGATTTGGTGGGATATTTTTCTAGAATTTGGTCGTGTTTTGAGAAGATTTAGGGAATTTTGTGGGATTTTTCCTGGAATTTTGTTGGATACTGGGGAGATTTTGTGGGATGTTTGTGGAACTTTGAGGGACTTTTCTGGAATTTGGTGAGATTCTGTAGAGAACTGACGAATTATCAGGGATTTTTCATGTATTCTGTGGGAATTTGTGGAGATTTGGTGGGATTTTTGTGGATTTTGGCCGTGTTTTGAGAAGATTTAGGGAATTTTGTGGGATTTTTCCTGGAATTTTGTTGGATACTGGGGAGATTTTGTGGGATGTTTGTGGAACTTTGAGGGACTTTTCTGGAATTTGGTGAGATTCTGTAGAGAACTGAAGAATTATCAGGGATTTTTCATGTATTCCGTGGGAATTTGTGGAGATTTGGTGGGATTTTTCTGGAATTTGGAAGAGTTTTGAGAAGATTTAGGGAATTCTGTAAGATTTTTCTGGAATTTGGTGGGCCTTTTTGAAGGACTTTGTGTGGTTTTGAGGAGACTTGAAGAATTTGGAGGAATTTTTCTTAGATTTTGAGGAAACTTGTGGAGGTTTTGTGGGATTTTTGTGGGATTTTGTGGGATATTGAGGCGATTTAGGGATCTTGAGGGATTTTTCATGTATTTTGTGGGATTTTGTGGAGATTTGGTGGGATATTTTTCTAGAATTTGGTCGTGTTTTGAGAAGATTTAGGGAATTTTGTGGGATTTTTCCTGGAATTTTGTTGGATACTGGGGAGATTTTGTGGGATGTTTCTGGAACTTTGAGGGACTTTTCTGGAATTTGGTGAGATTCTGTAGAGAACTGAAGAATTATCAGGGATTTTTCATGTATTCTGTGGGAATTTGTGGAGATTTGGTGGGATTTTTGTGGATTTTGGCCGTGTTTTGAGAAGATTTAGGGAATTTTGTGGGATTTTTCCTGGAATTTTGTTGGATACTGGGGAGATTTTGTGGGATGTTTGTGGAACTTTGAGGGACTTTTCTGGAATTTGGTGAGATTCTGTAGAGAACTGAAGAATTATCAGGGATTTTTCATGTATTCCGTGGGAATTTGTGGAGATTTGGTGGGATTTTTGTGGATTTTGGAAGAGTTTTGAGAAGATTTAGGGAATTCTGTAAGATTTTTCTGGAATTTGGTGGGCCTTTTTGAAGGACTTTGTGTGGTTTTGAGGAGACTTGAAGAATTTTGAGGAATTTTTCTTAGATTTTGAGGAAACTTGTGGAGGTTTTGTGTGATTTTTGTGGGATTTTGTGGGATATTGAGGCGATTTAGGGATCTTGAGGGATTTTTCATGTATTTTGTGGGAATTTGTGGTGATTTGGTGGGATATTTTTCTAGAATTTGGTCGTGTTTTGAGAAGATTTAGGGAATTTTGTGGGATTTTTCCTGGAATTTTGTTGGATACTGGGGAGATTTTGTGGGATGTTTGTGGAACTTTGAGGGACTTTTCTGGAATTTGGTGAGATTCTGTAGAGAACTGAAGAATTATCAGGGATTTTTCATGTATTCTGTGGGAATTTGTGGAGATTTGGTGGGATTTTTGTGGATTATGGCCGTGTTTTGAGAAGATTTAGGGAATTTTGTGGGATTTTTCCTGGAATTTTGTTGGATACTGGGGAGATTTTGTGGGATGTTTCTGGAACTTTGAGGGACTTTTCTGGAATTTGGTGAGATTCTGTAGAGAACTGAAGAATTATCAGGGATTTTTCATGTATTCTGTGGGAATTTGTGGAGATTTGGTGGGATTTTTGTGGATTTTGGCCGTGTTTTGAGAAGATTTAGGGAATTTTGTGGGATTTTTCCTGGAATTTTGTTGGATACTGGGGAGATTTTGTGGGATGTTTGTGGAACTTTGAGGGACTTTTCTGGAATTTGGTGAGATTCTGTAGAGAACTGAAGAATTATCAGGGATTTTTCATGTATTCTGTGGGAATTTGTGGAGATTTGGTGGGATTTTTGTGGATTTTGGCCGTGTTTTCGAGTTTTCAGAAGATTTAGGGATTTTTGTGAGATTTTTGTGGGATGTTCTGGGAATTGGTGGAGATTTTGTGGGACATTCCTGTGAATTGGTAGGGTTTTGAAATGATTTAGGGAGTTTTGTGGGACTTCTCTGGAATTTTGTGGGTTTTTTCTGGAATTGTGTGGGATTCTGAGGAGGCTTGAAGAATTTTGAGGAATTTGTTTTAGATTTTGTGGGAATTTGTGTAGATTCTGTGGGATTTTTCTGGAATTTGGTGGGCCTTTTCAAGGACTTTGTGTGGTTTTGAGGAGACTTGAAGAATTTTGAGGAATTTTTCTTAGATTTTGTGGAAACTTGTGGAGGTTTTGTGGGATTTTTGTGGGATTTTGTGGGATATTGAGGCGATTTAGGGATTTTGAGGGATTTTTCATGTATTTTGTGGGATTTTGTGGAGATTTGGTGGGATATTTTTCTAGAATTTGGTCGTGTTTTGAGAAGATTTAGGGAATTTTGTGGGATTTTTCCTGGAATTTTGTTGGATACTGGGGAGATTTTGTGGGATGTTTGTGGAACTTTGAGGGACTTTTCTGGAATTTGGTGAGATTCTGTAGAGAACTGACGAATTATCAGGGATTTTTCATGTATTCTGTGGGAATTTGTGGAGATTTGGTGGGATTTTTGTGGATTTTGGCCGTGTTTTGAGAAGATTTAGGGAATTTTGTGGGATTTTTCCTGGAATTTTGTTGGATACTGGGGAGATTTTGTGGGATGTTTGTGGAACTTTGAGGGACTTTTCTGGAATTTGGTGAGATTCTGTAGAGAACTGAAGAATTATCAGGGATTTTTCATGTATTCCGTGGGAATTTGTGGAGATTTGGTGGGATTTTTCTGGAATTTGGAAGAGTTTTGAGAAGATTTAGGGAATTCTGTAAGATTTTTCTGGAATTTGGTGGGCCTTTTTGAAGGACTTTGTGTGGTTTTGAGGAGACTTGAAGAATTTGGAGGAATTTTTCTTAGATTTTGAGGAAACTTGTGGAGGTTTTGTGGGATTTTTGTGGGATTTTGTGGGATATTGAGGCGATTTAGGGATCTTGAGGGATTTTTCATGTATTTTGTGGGATTTTGTGGAGATTTGGTGGGATATTTTTCTAGAATTTGGTCGTGTTTTGAGAAGATTTAGGGAATTTTGTGGGATTTTTCCTGGAATTTTGTTGGATACTGGGGAGATTTTGTGGGATGTTTCTGGAACTTTGAGGGACTTTTCTGGAATTTGGTGAGATTCTGTAGAGAACTGAAGAATTATCAGGGATTTTTCATGTATTCTGTGGGAATTTGTGGAGATTTGGTGGGATTTTTGTGGATTTTGGCCGTGTTTTGAGAAGATTTAGGGAATTTTGTGGGATTTTTCCTGGAATTTTGTTGGATACTGGGGAGATTTTGTGGGATGTTTGTGGAACTTTGAGGGACTTTTCTGGAATTTGGTGAGATTCTGTAGAGAACTGAAGAATTATCAGGGATTTTTCATGTATTCCGTGGGAATTTGTGGAGATTTGGTGGGATTTTTCTGGAATTTGGAAGAATTTTGAGAAGATTTAGGGAATTCTGTAAGATTTTTCTGGAATTTGGTGGGCCTTTTTGAAGGACTTTGTGTGGTTTTGAGGAGACTTGAAGAATTTTGAGGAATTTTTCTTAGATTTTGAGGAAACTTGTGGAGGTTTTGTGGGATTTTTGTGGGATTTTGTGGGATATTGTGGCGATTTAGGGATCTTGAGGGATTTTTCATGTATTTTGTGGGATTTTGTGGAGATTTGGTGGGATATTTTTCTAGAATTTGGTCGTGTTTTGAGAAGATTTAGGGAATTTTGTGGGATTTTTCCTGGAATTTTGTTGGATACTGGGGAGATTTTGTGGGATGTTTGTGGAACTTTGAGGGACTTTTCTGGAATTTGGTGAGATTCTGTAGAGAACTGAAGAATTATCAGGGATTTTTCATGTATTCTGTGGGAATTTGTGGAGATTTGGTGGGATTTTTGTGGATTTTGGCCGTGTTTTGAGAAGATTTAGGGAATTTTGTGGGATTTTTCCTGGAATTTTGTTGGATACTGGGGAGATTTTGTGGGATGTTTGTGGAACTTTGAGGGACTTTTCTGGAATTTGGTGAGATTCTGTAGAGAACTGAAGAATTATCAGGGATTTTTCATGTATTCCGTGGGAATTTGTGGAGATTTGGTGGGATTTTTCTGGAATTTGGAAGAGTTTTGAGAAGATTTAGGGAATTCTGTAAGATTTTTCTGGAATTTGGTGGGCCTTTTTGAAGGACTTTGTGTGGTTTTGAGGAGACTTGAAGAATTTTGAGGAATTTTTCTTAGATTTTGAGGAAACTTGTGGAGGTTTTGTGGGATTTTTGTGGGATTTTGTGGGATATTGAGGCGATTTAGGGATCTTGAGGGATTTTTCATGTATTTTGTGGGATTTTGTGGAGATTTGGTGGGATATTTTTCTAGAATTTGGTCGTGTTTTGAGAAGATTTAGGGAATTTTGTGGGATTTTTCCTGGAATTTTGTTGGATACTGGGGAGATTTTGTGGGATGTTTGTGGAACTTTGAGGGACTTTTCTGGAATTTGGTGAGATTCTGTAGAGAACTGAAGAATTATCAGGGATTTTTCATGTATTCTGTGGGAATTTGTGGAGATTTGGTGGGATTTTTGTGGATTTTGGCCGTGTTCTGAGAAGATTTAGGGAATTTTGTGGGATTTTTCCTGGAATTTTGTTGGATACTGGGGAGATTTTGTGGGATGTTTGTGGAACTTTGAGGGACTTTTCTGGAATTTGGTGAGATTCTGTAGAGAACTGACGAATTATCAGGGATTTTTCATGTATTCTGTGGGAATTTGTGGAGATTTGGTGGGATTTTTGTGGATTTTGGCCGTGTTTTCGAGTTTTCAGAAGATTTAGGGATTTTTGTGAGATTTTTGTGGGATGTTCTGGGAATTGGTGGAGATTTTGTGGGACATTCCTGTGAATTGGTAGGGTTTTGAAATGATTTAGGGAGTTTTGTGGGACTTCTCTGGAATTTTGTGGGTTTTTTCTGAAATTGTGTGGGATTCTGAGGAGACTTGAATTTTGAGGAATTTGTTTTAGATTTTGTGGGAATTTGTGGAGATTCTGTGGGATTTTACTGGAATTTGGTAGGCCTTTTCAAGGACTTTGTGTGGTTTTGAGGAGACTTGAAGAATTTTGAGGAATTTTTCTTAGATTTTGTGGAAACTTGTGGAGGTTTTGTGGGATTTTTGTGGGATTTTGTGAGATATTGAGGCGATTTAGGGATCTTGAGGGATTTTTCATGTATTTTGTGGGAATTTGTGGTGATTTGGTGGGATATTTTTCTAGAATTTGGTCGTGTTTTGAGGCGATTTAGGGAATTTTGTGGGATTTTTCCTGGAATTTTGTTGGATACTGGGGAGATTTTGTGGGATGTTTGTGGAACTTGGAGGGACTTTTCTGGAATTTGGTGAGATTCTGTAGAGAACTGAAGAATTATCAGGGATTTTTCATGTATTCTGTGGGAATTTGTGGAGATTTGGTGGGATTTTTGTGGATTTTGGCCGTGTTTTGAGAAGATTTAGGGAATTTTGTGGGATTTTTCCTGGAATTTTGTTGGATACTGGGGAGATTTTGTGGGATGTTTGTGGAACTTTGAGGGACTTTTCTGGAATTTGGTGAGATTCTGTAGGGAACTGACGAATTATCAGGGATTTTTCATGTATTCTGTGGGAATTTGTGGAGATTTGGTGGGATTTTTGTGGATTTTGGCCGTGTTTTCGAGTTTTCAGAAGATTTAGGGATTTTTGTGAGATTTTTGTGGGATGTTCTGGGAATTGGTGGAGATTTTGTGGGACATTCCTCTGAATTGGTAGGGTTTTGAAATGATTTAGGGAGTTTTGTGGGACTTCTCTGGAATTTTGTGGTTTTTTTCTGGAATTGTGTTGGATTCTGAGGAGACTTGAATTTTGAGGAATTTGTTTTTGATTTTGTGGGAATTTGTGGAGATTCTGTGGGATTTTACGGGAATTTGGTAGGCCTTTTCAAGGACTTTGTGTGGTTTTGAGGAGACTTGAAGTATTTTGAGGAATTTTTCTTAGATTTTGTGGAAACTTGTGGAGGTTTTGTGTGATTTTTGTGTGATTTTGTGGGATATTGAGGCGATTTAGGGATTTTGAGGGATTTTTCATGTATTTTGTGGGAATTTGTGGTGATTTGGTGGGATATTTTTCTAGAATTTGGTCGTGTTTTGAGAAGATTTAGGGAATTTTGTGGGATTTTTCCTGGAATTTTGTTGGATACTGGGGAGATTTTGTGGGATGTTTGTGGAACTTTGAGGGACTTTTCTGGAATTTGGTGAGATTCTGTAGAGAACTGAAGAATTATCAGGGATTTTTCATGTATTCTGTGGGAATTTGTGGAGATTTGGTGGGATTTTTGTGGATTTTGGCCGTGTTTTGAGAAGATTTAGGGAATTTTGTGGGATTTTTCCTGGAATTTTGTTGGATACTGGGGAGATTTTGTGGGATGTTTGTGGAACTTTGAGGGACTTTTCTGGAATTTGGTGAGATTCTGTAGAGAACTGAAGAATTATCAGGGATTTTTCATGTATTCTGTGGGAATTTGTGGAGATTTGGTGGGATTTTTGTGGATTTTGGCCGTGTTTTCGAGTTTTCAGAAGATTTAGGGATTTTTGTGAGATTTTTGTGGGATGTTCTGGGAATTGGTGGAGATTTTGTGGGACATTCCTGTGAATTGGTAGGGTTTTGAAATGATTTAGGGAGTTTTGTGGGACTTCTCTGGAATTTTGTGGGTTTTTTCTGGAATTGTGTGGGATTCTGAGGAGGCTTGAAGAATTTTGAGGAATTTGTTTTAGATTTTGTGGGAATTTGTGTAGATTCTGTGGGATTTTTCTGGAATTTGGTGGGCCTTTTCAAGGACTTTGTGTGGTTTTGAGGAGACTTGAAGAATTTTGAGGAATTTTTCTTAGATTTTGTGGAAACTTGTGGAGGTTTTGTGGGATTTTTGTGGGATTTTGTGGGATATTGAGGCGATTTAGGGATTTTGAGGGATTTTTCATGTATTTTGTGGGATTTTGTGGAGATTTGGTGGGATATTTTTCTAGAATTTGGTCGTGTTTTGAGAAGATTTAGGGAATTTTGTGGGATTTTTCCTGGAATTTTGTTGGATACTGGGGAGATTTTGTGGGATGTTTGTGGAACTTTGAGGGACTTTTCTGGAATTTGGTGAGATTCTGTAGAGAACTGACGAATTATCAGGGATTTTTCATGTATTCTGTGGGAATTTGTGGAGATTTGGTGGGATTTTTGTGGATTTTGGCCGTGTTTTGAGAAGATTTAGGGAATTTTGTGGGATTTTTCCTGGAATTTTGTTGGATACTGGGGAGATTTTGTGGGATGTTTGTGGAACTTTGAGGGACTTTTCTGGAATTTGGTGAGATTCTGTAGAGAACTGAAGAATTATCAGGGATTTTTCATGTATTCCGTGGGAATTTGTGGAGATTTGGTGGGATTTTTCTGGAATTTGGAAGAGTTTTGAGAAGATTTAGGGAATTCTGTAAGATTTTTCTGGAATTTGGTGGGCCTTTTTGAAGGACTTTGTGTGGTTTTGAGGAGACTTGAAGAATTTGGAGGAATTTTTCTTAGATTTTGAGGAAACTTGTGGAGGTTTTGTGGGATTTTTGTGGGATTTTGTGGGATATTGAGGCGATTTAGGGATCTTGAGGGATTTTTCATGTATTTTGTGGGATTTTGTGGAGATTTGGTGGGATATTTTTCTAGAATTTGGTCGTGTTTTGAGAAGATTTAGGGAATTTTGTGGGATTTTTCCTGGAATTTTGTTGGATACTGGGGAGATTTTGTGGGATGTTTGTGGAACTTTGAGGGACTTTTCTGGAATTTGGTGAGATTCTGTAGAGAACTGAAGAATTATCAGGGATTTTTCATGTATTCTGTGGGAATTTGTGGAGATTTGGTGGGATTTTTGTGGATTTTGGCCGTGTTTTGAGAAGATTTAGGGAATTTTGTGGGATTTTTCCTGGAATTTTGTTGGATACTGGGGAGATTTTGTGGGATGTTTGTGGAACTTTGAGGGACTTTTCTGGAATTTGGTGAGATTCTGTAGAGAACTGAAGAATTATCAGGGATTTTTCATGTATTCCGTGGGAATTTGTGGAGATTTGGTGGGATTTTTCTGGAATTTGGAAGAATTTTGAGAAGATTTAGGGAATTCTGTAAGATTTTTCTGGAATTTGGTGGGCCTTTTTGAAGGACTTTGTGTGGTTTTGAGGAGACTTGAAGAATTTTGAGGAATTTTTCTTAGATTTTGAGGAAACTTGTGGAGGTTTTGTGTGATTTTTGTGGGATTTTGTGGGATATTGAGGCGATTTAGGGATCTTGAGGGATTTTTCATGTATTTTGTGGGATTTTGTGGAGATTTGGTGGGATATTTTTCTAGAATTTGGTCGTGTTTTGAGAAGATTTAGGGAATTTTGTGGGATTTTTCCTGGAATTTTGTTGGATACTGGGGAGATTTTGTGGGATGTTTGTGGAACTTTGAGGGACTTTTCTGGAATTTGGTGAGATTCTGTAGAGAACTGAAGAATTATCAGGGATTTTTCATGTATTCTGTGGGAATTTGTGGAGATTTGGTGGGATTTTTGTGGATTTTGGCCGTGTTTTGAGAAGATTTAGGGAATTTTGTGGGATTTTTCCTGGAATTTTGTTGGATACTGGGGAGATTTTGTGGGATGTTTGTGGAACTTTGAGGGACTTTTCTGGAATTTGGTGAGATTCTGTAGAGAACTGAAGAATTATCAGGGATTTTTCATGTATTCCGTGGGAATTTGTGGAGATTTGGTGGGATTTTTCTGGAATTTGGAAGAGTTTTGAGAAGATTTAGGGAATTCTGTAAGATTTTTCTGG
Organism: Cyanistes caeruleus; assembly: GCF_971803275.1. Taxonomy (NCBI): domain Eukaryota; kingdom Metazoa; phylum Chordata; class Aves; order Passeriformes; family Paridae; genus Cyanistes; species Cyanistes caeruleus. The sequence continues at coordinate 87,039,070 of NC_141702.1, read as the reverse complement.
AATTTTGTGGGCCTTTTTGAAGGACTTTGTGTGGTTTTGAGGAGACTTGAAGAATTTTGAGGAATTTTTCTTAGATTTTGAGGAAACTTGTGGAGGTTTTGTGGGATTTTTGTGGGATTTTGTGGGATATTGAGGCGATTTAGGGATCTTGAGGGATTTTTCATGTATTTTGTGGGATTTTGTGGAGATTTGGTGGGATATTTTTCTAGAATTTGGTCGTGTTTTGAGAAGATTTAGGGAATTTTGTGGGATTTTTCCTGGAATTTTGTTGGATACTGGGGAGATTTTGTGGGATGTTTGTGGAACTTTGAGGGACTTTTCTGGAATTTGGTGAGATTCTGTAGAGAACTGAAGAATTATCAGGGATTTTTCATGTATTCTGTGGGAATTTGTGGAGATTTGGTGGGATTTTTGTGGATTTTGGCCGTGTTCTGAGAAGATTTAGGGAATTTTGTGGGATTTTTCCTGGAATTTTGTTGGATACTGGGGAGATTTTGTGGGATGTTTGTGGAACTTTGAGGGACTTTTCTGGAATTTGGTGAGATTCTGTAGAGAACTGACGAATTATCAGGGATTTTTCATGTATTCTGTGGGAATTTGTGGAGATTTGGTGGGATTTTTGTGGATTTTGGCCGTGTTTTCGAGTTTTCAGAAGATTTAGGGATTTTTGTGAGATTTTTGTGGGATGTTCTGGGAATTGGTGGAGATTTTGTGGGACATTCCTGTGAATTGGTAGGGTTTTGAAATGATTTAGGGAGTTTTGTGGGACTTCTCTGGAATTTTGTGGGTTTTTTCTGGAATTGTGTGGGATTCTGAGGAGACTTGAATTTTGAGGAATTTGTTTTAGATTTTGTGGGAATTTGTGGAGATTCTGTGGGATTTTACTGGAATTTGGTAGGCCTTTTCAAGGACTTTGTGTGGTTTTGAGGAGACTTGAAGAATTTTGAGGAATTTTTCTTAGATTTTGTGGAAACTTGTGGAGGTTTTGTGGGATTTTTGTGGGATTTTGTGAGATATTGAGGCGATTTAGGGATCTTGAGGGATTTTTCATGTATTTTGTGGGAATTTGTGGTGATTTGGTGGGATATTTTTCTAGAATTTGGTCGTGTTTTGAGGCGATTTAGGGAATTTTGTGGGATTTTTCCTGGAATTTTGTTGGATACTGGGGAGATTTTGTGGGATGTTTGTGGAACTTGGAGGGACTTTTCTGGAATTTGGTGAGATTCTGTAGAGAACTGAAGAATTATCAGGGATTTTTCATGTATTCTGTGGGAATTTGTGGAGATTTGGTGGGATTTTTCTGGATTTTGGCCGTGTTTTGAGAAGATTTAGGGAATTTTGAGGGATTTTTCCTGGAATTTTGTTGGATACTGGGGAGATTTTGTGGGATGTTTGTGGAACTTTGAGGGACTTTTCTGGAATTTGGTGAGATTCTGTAGAGAACTGAAGAATTATCAGGGATTTTTCATGTATTCCGTGGGAATTTGTGGAGATTTGGTGGGATTTTTCTGGAATTTGGTAGAGTTTTGAGAAGATTTAGGGAATTCTGTAAGATTTTTCTGGAATTTGGTGGGCCTTTTTGAAGGACTTTGTGTGGTTTTGAGGAGACTTGAAGAATTTTGAGGAATTTTTCTTAGATTTTGAGGAAACTTGTGGAGGTTTTGTGTGATTTTTGTGGGATTTTGTGGGATATTGAGGCGATTTAGGGATCTTGAGGGATTTTTCATGTATTTTGTGGGAATTTGTGGTGATTTGGTGGGATATTTTTCTAGAATTTGGTCGTGTTTTGAGAAGATTTAGGGAATTTTGTGGGATTTTTCCTGGAATTTTGTTGGATACTGGGGAGATTTTGTGGGATGTTTGTGGAACTTTGAGGGACTTTTCTGGAATTTGGTGAGATTCTGTAGAGAACTGAAGAATTATCAGGGATTTTTCATGTATTCTGTGGGAATTTGTGGAGATTTGGTGGGATTTTTGTGGATTATGGCCGTGTTTTGAGAAGATTTAGGGAATTTTGTGGGATTTTTCCTGGAATTTTGTTGGATACTGGGGAGATTTTGTGGGATGTTTCTGGAACTTTGAGGGACTTTTCTGGAATTTGGTGAGATTCTGTAGAGAACTGAAGAATTATCAGGGATTTTTCATGTATTCTGTGGGAATTTGTGGAGATTTGGTGGGATTTTTGTGGATTTTGGCCATGTTTTGAGAAGATTTAGGGAATTTTGTGGAATTTTTCCTGGAATTTTGTTGGATACTGGGGAGATTTTGTGGGATGTTTGTGGAACTTTGAGGGACTTTTCTGGAATTTGGTGAGATTCTGTAGGGAACTGACGAATTATCAGGGATTTTTCATGTATTCTGTGGGAATTTGTGGAGATTTGGTGGGATTTTTGTGGATTTTGGCCGTGTTTTCGAGTTTTCAGAAGATTTAGGGATTTTTGTGAGATTTTTGTGGGATGTTCTGGGAATTGGTGGAGATTTTGTGGGACATTCCTGTGAATTGGTAGGGTTTTGAAATGATTTAGGGAGTTTTGTGGGACTTCTCTGGAATTTTGTGGGTTTTTTCTGGAATTGTGTTGGATTCTGAGGAGACTTGAATTTTGAGGAATTTGTTTTTGATTTTGTGGGAATTTGTGGAGATTCTGTGGGATTTTACGGGAATTTGGTAGGCCTTTTCAAGGACTTTGTGTGGTTTTGAGGAGACTTGAAGTATTTTGAGGAATTTTTCTTAGATTTTGTGGAAACTTGTGGAGGTTTTGTGTGATTTTTGTGTGATTTTGTGGGATATTGAGGCGATTTAGGGATTTTGAGGGATTTTTCATGTATTTTGTGGGAATTTGTGGTGATTTGGTGGGATATTTTTCTAGAATTTGGTCGTGTTTTGAGAAGATTTAGGGAATTTTGTGGGATTTTTCCTGGAATTTTGTTGGATACTGGGGAGATTTTGTGGGATGTTTGTGGAACTTTGAGGGACTTTTCTGGAATTTGGTGAGATTCTGTAGAGAACTGAAGAATTATCAGGGATTTTTCATGTATTCTGTGGGAATTTGTGGAGATTTGGTGGGATTTTTGTGGATTTTGGCCGTGTTTTGAGAAGATTTAGGGAATTTTGTGGGATTTTTCCTGGAATTTTGTTGGATACTGGGGAGATTTTGTGGGATGTTTGTGGAACTTTGAGGGACTTTTCTGGAATTTGGTGAGATTCTGTAGAGAACTGAAGAATTATCAGGGATTTTTCATGTATTCTGTGGGAATTTGTGGAGATTTGGTGGGATTTTTGTGGATTTTGGCCGTGTTTTCGAGTTTTCAGAAGATTTAGGGATTTTTGTGAGATTTTTGTGGGATGTTCTGGGAATTGGTGGAGATTTTGTGGGACATTCCTGTGAATTGGTAGGGTTTTGAAATGATTTAGGGAGTTTTGTGGGACTTCTCTGGAATTTTGTGGGTTTTTTCTGGAATTGTGTGGGATTCTGAGGAGGCTTGAAGAATTTTGAGGAATTTGTTTTAGATTTTGTGGGAATTTGTGTAGATTCTGTGGGATTTTTCTGGAATTTGGTGGGCCTTTTCAAGGACTTTGTGTGGTTTTGAGGAGACTTGAAGAATTTTGAGGAATTTTTCTTAGATTTTGTGGAAACTTGTGGAGGTTTTGTGGGATTTTTGTGGGATTTTGTGGGATATTGAGGCGATTTAGGGATCTTGAGGGATTTTTCATGTATTTTGTGGGAATTTGTGGTGATTTGGTGGGATATTTTTCTAGAATTTGGTCGTGTTTTGAGGCGATTTAGGGAATTTTGTGGGATTTTTCCTGGAATTTTGTTGGATACTGGGGAGATTTTGTGGGATGTTTCTGGAACTTTGAGGGACTTTTCTGGAATTTGGTGAGATTCTGTAGAGAACTGAAGAATTATCAGGGATTTTTCATGTATTCTGTGGGAATTTGTGGAGATTTGGTGGGATTTTTCTGGATTTTGGCCGTGTTTTGAGAAGATTTAGGGAATTTTGAGGGATTTTTCCTGGAATTTTGTTGGATACTGGGGAGATTTTGTGGGATGTTTGTGGAACTTTGAGGGACTTTTCTGGAATTTGGTGAGATTCTGTAGAGAACTGAAGAATTATCAGGGATTTTTCATGTATTCCGTGGGAATTTGTGGAGATTTGGTGGGATTTTTCTGGAATTTGGTAGAGTTTTGAGAAGATTTAGGGAATTCTGTAAGATTTTTCTGGAATTTGGTGGGCCTTTTTGAAGGACTTTGTGTGGTTTTGAGGAGACTTGAAGAATTTTGAGGAATTTTTCTTAGATTTTGAGGAAACTTGTGGAGGTTTTGTGTGATTTTTGTGGGATTTTGTGGGATATTGAGGCGATTTAGGGATCTTGAGGGATTTTTCATGTATTTTGTGGGAATTTGTGGTGATTTGGTGGGATATTTTTCTAGAATTTGGTCGTGTTTTGAGAAGATTTAGGGAATTTTGTGGGATTTTTCCTGGAATTTTGTTGGATACTGGGGAGATTTTGTGGGATGTTTGTGGAACTTTGAGGGACTTTTCTGGAATTTGGTGAGATTCTGTAGAGAACTGAAGAATTATCAGGGATTTTTCATGTATTCTGTGGGAATTTGTGGAGATTTGGTGGGATTTTTGTGGATTATGGCCGTGTTTTGAGAAGATTTAGGGAATTTTGTGGGATTTTTCCTGGAATTTTGTTGGATACTGGGGAGATTTTGTGGGATGTTTCTGGAACTTTGAGGGACTTTTCTGGAATTTGGTGAGATTCTGTAGAGAACTGAAGAATTATCAGGGATTTTTCATGTATTCTGTGGGAATTTGTGGAGATTTGGTGGGATTTTTGTGGATTTTGGCCATGTTTTGAGAAGATTTAGGGAATTTTGTGGAATTTTTCCTGGAATTTTGTTGGATACTGGGGAGATTTTGTGGGATGTTTGTGGAACTTTGAGGGACTTTTCTGGAATTTGGTGAGATTCTGTAGGGAACTGACGAATTATCAGGGATTTTTCATGTATTCTGTGGGAATTTGTGGAGATTTGGTGGGATTTTTGTGGATTTTGGCCGTGTTTTCGAGTTTTCAGAAGATTTAGGGATTTTTGTGAGATTTTTGTGGGATGTTCTGGGAATTGGTGGAGATTTTGTGGGACATTCCTGTGAATTGGTAGGGTTTTGAAATGATTTAGGGAGTTTTGTGGGACTTCTCTGGAATTTTGTGGGTTTTTTCTGGAATTGTGTTGGATTCTGAGGAGACTTGAATTTTGAGGAATTTGTTTTTGATTTTGTGGGAATTTGTGGAGATTCTGTGGGATTTTACGGGAATTTGGTAGGCCTTTTCAAGGACTTTGTGTGGTTTTGAGGAGACTTGAAGTATTTTGAGGAATTTTTCTTAGATTTTGTGGAAACTTGTGGAGGTTTTGTGTGATTTTTGTGTGATTTTGTGGGATATTGAGGCGATTTAGGGATTTTGAGGGATTTTTCATGTATTTTGTGGGAATTTGTGGTGATTTGGTGGGATATTTTTCTAGAATTTGGTCGTGTTTTGAGAAGATTTAGGGAATTTTGTGGGATTTTTCCTGGAATTTTGTTGGATACTGGGGAGATTTTGTGGGATGTTTGTGGAACTTTGAGGGACTTTTCTGGAATTTGGTGAGATTCTGTAGAGAACTGAAGAATTATCAGGGATTTTTCATGTATTCTGTGGGAATTTGTGGAGATTTGGTGGGATTTTTGTGGATTTTGGCCGTGTTTTGAGAAGATTTAGGGAATTTTGTGGGATTTTTCCTGGAATTTTGTTGGATACTGGGGAGATTTTGTGGGATGTTTGTGGAACTTTGAGGGACTTTTCTGGAATTTGGTGAGATTCTGTAGAGAACTGAAGAATTATCAGGGATTTTTCATGTATTCTGTGGGAATTTGTGGAGATTTGGTGGGATTTTTGTGGATTTTGGCCGTGTTTTCGAGTTTTCAGAAGATTTAGGGATTTTTGTGAGATTTTTGTGGGATGTTCTGGGAATTGGTGGAGATTTTGTGGGACATTCCTGTGAATTGGTAGGGTTTTGAAATGATTTAGGGAGTTTTGTGGGACTTCTCTGGAATTTTGTGGGTTTTTTCTGGAATTGTGTGGGATTCTGAGGAGGCTTGAAGAATTTTGAGGAATTTGTTTTAGATTTTGTGGGAATTTGTGTAGATTCTGTGGGATTTTTCTGGAATTTGGTGGGCCTTTTCAAGGACTTTGTGTGGTTTTGAGGAGACTTGAAGAATTTTGAGGAATTTTTCTTAGATTTTGTGGAAACTTGTGGAGGTTTTGTGGGATTTTTGTGGGATTTTGTGGGATATTGAGGCGATTTAGGGATCTTGAGGGATTTTTCATGTATTTTGTGGGAATTTGTGGTGATTTGGTGGGATATTTTTCTAGAATTTGGTCGTGTTTTGAGGCGATTTAGGGAATTTTGTGGGATTTTTCCTGGAATTTTGTTGGATACTGGGGAGATTTTGTGGGATGTTTCTGGAACTTTGAGGGACTTTTCTGGAATTTGGTGAGATTCTGTAGAGAACTGAAGAATTATCAGGGATTTTTCATGTATTCTGTGGGAATTTGTGGAGATTTGGTGGGATTTTTCTGGATTTTGGCCGTGTTTTGAGAAGATTTAGGGAATTTTGAGGGATTTTTCCTGGAATTTTGTTGGATACTGGGGAGATTTTGTGGGATGTTTGTGGAACTTTGAGGGACTTTTCTGGAATTTGGTGAGATTCTGTAGAGAACTGAAGAATTATCAGGGATTTTTCATGTATTCCGTGGGAATTTGTGGAGATTTGGTGGGATTTTTCTGGAATTTGGTAGAGTTTTGAGAAGATTTAGGGAATTATGTAAGATTTTTCTGGAATTTGGTGGGCCTTTTTGAAGGACTTTGTGTGGTTTTGAGGAGACTTGAAGAATTTTGAGGAATTTTTCTTAGATTTTGAGGAAACTTGTGGAGGTTTTGTGTGATTTTTGTGGGATTTTGTGGGATATTGAGGCGATTTAGGGATCTTGAGGGATTTTTCATGTATTTTGTGGGAATTTGTGGTGATTTGGTGGGATATTTTTCTAGAATTTGGTCGTGTTTTGAGAAGATTTAGGGAATTTTGTGGGATTTTTCCTGGAATTTTGTTGGATACTGGGGAGATTTTGTGGGATGTTTGTGGAACTTTGAGGGACTTTTCTGGAATTTGGTGAGATTCTGTAGAGAACTGAAGAATTATCAGGGATTTTTCATGTATTCTGTGGGAATTTGTGGAGATTTGGTGGGATTTTTGTGGATTATGGCCGTGTTTTGAGAAGATTTAGGGAATTTTGTGGGATTTTTCCTGGAATTTTGTTGGATACTGGGGAGATTTTGTGGGATGTTTGTGGAACTTTGAGGGACTTTTCTGGAATTTGGTGAGATTCTGTAGAGAACTGAAGAATTATCAGGGATTTTTCATGTATTCCGTGGGAATTTGTGGAGATTTGGTGGGATTTTTCTGGAATTTGGAAGAGTTTTGAGAAGATTTAGGGAATTCTGTAAGATTTTTCTGGAATTTGGTGGGCCTTTTTGAAGGACTTTGTGTGGTTTTGAGGAGACTTGAAGAATTTTGAGGAATTTTTCTTAGATTTTGAGGAAACTTGTGGAGGTTTTGTGGGATTTTTGTGGGATTTTGTGGGATATTGAGGCGATTTAGGGATCTTGAGGGATTTTTCATGTATTTTGTGGGATTTTGTGGAGATTTGGTGGGATATTTTTCTAGAATTTGGTCGTGTTTTGAGAAGATTTAGGGAATTTTGTGGGATTTTTCCTGGAATTTTGTTGGATACTGGGGAGATTTTGTGGGATGTTTGTGGAACTTTGAGGGACTTTTCTGGAATTTGGTGAGATTCTGTAGAGAACTGAAGAATTATCAGGGATTTTTCATGTATTCTGTGGGAATTTGTGGAGATTTGGTGGGATTTTTGTGGATTTTGGCCGTGTTTTGAGAAGATTTAGGGAATTTTGTGGGATTTTTCCTGGAATTTTGTTGGATACTGGGGAGATTTTGTGGGATGTTTGTGGAACTTTGAGGGACTTTTCTGGAATTTGGTGAGATTCTGTAGGGAACTGACGAATTATCAGGGATTTTTCATGTATTCTGTGGGAATTTGTGGAGATTTGGTGGGATTTTTGTGGATTTTGGCCGTGTTTTCGAGTTTTCAGAAGATTTAGGGATTTTTGTGAGATTTTTGTGGGATGTTCTGGGAATTGGTGGAGATTTTGTGGGACATTCCTGTGAATTGGTAGGGTTTTGAAATGATTTAGGGAGTTTTGTGGGACTTCTCTGGAATTTTGTGGGTTTTTTCTGGAATTGTGTTGGATTCTGAGGAGACTTGAATTTTGAGGAATTTGTTTTTGATTTTGTGGGAATTTGTGGAGATTCTGTGGGATTTTACGGGAATTTGGTAGGCCTTTTCAAGGACTTTGTGTGGTTTTGAGGAGACTTGAAGTATTTTGAGGAATTTTTCTTAGATTTTGTGGAAACTTGTGGAGGTTTTGTGTGATTTTTGTGTGATTTTGTGGGATATTGAGGCGATTTAGGGATTTTGAGGGATTTTTCATGTATTTTGTGGGAATTTGTGGTGATTTGGTGGGATATTTTTCTAGAATTTGGTCGTGTTTTGAGAAGATTTAGGGAATTTTGTGGGATTTTTCCTGGAATTTTGTTGGATACTGGGGAGATTTTGTGGGATGTTTGTGGAACTTTGAGGGACTTTTCTGGAATTTGGTGAGATTCTGTAGAGAACTGAAGAATTATCAGGGATTTTTCATGTATTCTGTGGGAATTTGTGGAGATTTGGTGGGATTTTTGTGGATTTTGGCCGTGTTTTGAGAAGATTTAGGGAATTTTGTGGGATTTTTCCTGGAATTTTGTTGGATACTGGGGAGATTTTGTGGGATGTTTGTGGAACTTTGAGGGACTTTTCTGGAATTTGGTGAGATTCTGTAGAGAACTGAAGAATTATCAGGGATTTTTCATGTATTCCGTGGGAATTTGTGGAGATTTGGTGGGATTTTTCTGGAATTTGGAAGAATTTTGAGAAGATTTAGGGAATTCTGTAAGATTTTTCTGGAATTTGGTGGGCCTTTTTGAAGGACTTTGTGTGGTTTTGAGGAGACTTGAAGAATTTGGAGGAATTTTTCTTAGATTTTGAGGAAACTTGTGGAGGTTTTGTGGGATTTTTGTGGGATTTTGTGGGATATTGAGGCGATTTAGGGATCTTGAGGGATTTTTCATGTATTTTGTGGGATTTTGTGGAGATTTGGTGGGATATTTTTCTAGAATTTGGTCGTGTTTTGAGAAGATTTAGGGAATTTTGTGGGATTTTTCCTGGAATTTTGTTGGATACTGGGGAGATTTTGTGGGATGTTTGTGGAACTTTGAGGGACTTTTCTGGAATTTGGTGAGATTCTGTAGAGAACTGAAGAATTATCAGGGATTTTTCATGTATTCTGTGGGAATTTGTGGAGATTTGGTGGGATTTTTGTGGATTTTGGCCGTGTTTTGAGAAGATTTAGGGAATTTTGTGGGATTTTTCCTGGAATTTTGTTGGATACTGGGGAGATTTTGTGGGATGTTTGTGGAACTTTGAGGGACTTTTCTGGAATTTGGTGAGATTCTGTAGAGAACTGAAGAATTATCAGGGATTTTTCATGTATTCCGTGGGAATTTGTGGAGATTTGGTGGGATTTTTCTGGAATTTGGAAGAGTTTTGAGAAGATTTAGGGAATTCTGTAAGATTTTTCTGGAATTTGGTGGGCCTTTTTGAAGGACTTTGTGTGGTTTTGAGGAGACTTGAAGAATTTTGAGGAATTTTTCTTAGATTTTGAGGAAACTTGTGGAGGTTTTGTGGGATTTTTGTGGGATTTTGTGGGATATTGAGGCGATTTAGGGATCTTGAGGGATTTTTCATGTATTTTGTGGGATTTTGTGGAGATTTGGTGGGATATTTTTCTAGAATTTGGTCGTGTTTTGAGAAGATTTAGGGAATTTTGTGGGATTTTTCCTGGAATTTTGTTGGATACTGGGGAGATTTTGTGGGATGTTTGTGGAACTTTGAGGGACTTTTCTGGAATTTGGTGAGATTCTGTAGAGAACTGAAGAATTATCAGGGATTTTTCATGTATTCTGTGGGAATTTGTGGAGATTTGGTGGGATTTTTGTGGATTTTGGCCGTGTTCTGAGAAGATTTAGGGAATTTTGTGGGATTTTTCCTGGAATTTTGTTGGATACTGGGGAGATTTTGTGGGATGTTTGTGGAACTTTGAGGGACTTTTCTGGAATTTGGTGAGATTCTGTAGAGAACTGACGAATTATCAGGGATTTTTCATGTATTCTGTGGGAATTTGTGGAGATTTGGTGGGATTTTTGTGGATTTTGGCCGTGTTTTCGAGTTTTCAGAAGATTTAGGGATTTTTGTGAGATTTTTGTGGGATGTTCTGGGAATTGGTGGAGATTTTGTGGGACATTCCTGTGAATTGGTAGGGTTTTGAAATGATTTAGGGAGTTTTGTGGGACTTCTCTGGAATTTTGTGGGTTTTTTCTGGAATTGTGTGGGATTCTGAGGAGACTTGAATTTTGAGGAATTTGTTTTAGATTTTGTGGGAATTTGTGGAGATTCTGTGGGATTTTACTGGAATTTGGTAGGCCTTTTCAAGGACTTTGTGTGGTTTTGAGGAGACTTGAAGAATTTTGAGGAATTTTTCTTAGATTTTGTGGAAACTTGTGGAGGTTTTGTGGGATTTTTGTGGGATTTTGTGAGATATTGAGGCGATTTAGGGATCTTGAGGGATTTTTCATGTATTTTGTGGGAATTTGTGGTGATTTGGTGGGATATTTTTCTAGAATTTGGCCGTGTTTTGAGGCGATTTAGGGAATTTTGTGGGATTTTTCCTGGAATTTTGTTGGATACTGGGGAGATTTTGTGGGATGTTTGTGGAACTTTGAGGGACTTTTCTGGAATTTGGTGAGATTCTGTAGAGAACTGAAGAATTATCAGGGATTTTTCATGTATTCTGTGGGAATTTGTGGAGATTTGGTGGGATTTTTCTGGATTTTGGCCGTGTTTTGAGAAGATTTAGGGAATTTTGAGGGATTTTTCCTGGAATTTTGTTGGATACTGGGGAGATTTTGTGGGATGTTTGTGGAACTTTGAGGGACTTTTCTGGAATTTGGTGAGATTCTGTAGAGAACTGAAGAATTATCAGGGATTTTTCATGTATTCCGTGGGAATTTGTGGAGATTTGGTGGGATTTTTCTGGAATTTGGTAGAGTTTTGAGAAGATTTAGGGAATTCTGTAAGATTTTTCTGGAATTTGGTGGGCCTTTTTGAAGGACTTTGTGTGGTTTTGAGGAGACTTGAAGAATTTTGAGGAATTTTTCTTAGATTTTGAGGAAACTTGTGGAGGTTTTGTGGGATTTTTGTGGGATTTTGTGGGATATTGAGGCGATTTAGGGATCTTGAGGGATTTTTCATGTATTTTGTGGGAATTTGTGGTGATTTGGTGGGATATTTTTCTAGAATTTGGTCGTGTTTTGAGAAGATTTAGGGAATTTTGTGGGATTTTTCCTGGAATTTTGTTGGATACTGGGGAGATTTTGTGGGATGTTTGTGGAACTTTGAGGGACTTTTCTGGAATTTGGTGAGATTCTGTAGAGAACTGAAGAATTATCAGGGATTTTTCATGTATTCTGTGGGAATTTGTGGAGATTTGGTGGGATTTTTGTGGATTATGGCCGTGTTTTGAGAAGATTTAGGGAATTTTGTGGGATTTTTCCTGGAATTTTGTTGGATACTGGGGAGATTTTGTGGGATGTTTCTGGAACTTTGAGGGACTTTTCTGGAATTTGGTGAGATTCTGTAGAGAACTGAAGAATTATCAGGGATTTTTCATGTATTCTGTGGGAATTTGTGGAGATTTGGTGGGATTTTTGTGGATTTTGGCCGTGTTTTGAGAAGATTTAGGGAATTTTGTGGAATTTTTCCTGGAATTTTGTTGGATACTGGGGAGATTTTGTGGGATGTTTGTGGAACTTTGAGGGACTTTTCTGGAATTTGGTGAGATTCTGTAGGGAACTGACGAATTATCAGGGATTTTTCATGTATTCTGTGGGAATTTGTGGAGATTTGGTGGGATTTTTGTGGATTTTGGCCGTGTTTTCGAGTTTTCAGAAGATTTAGGGATTTTTGTGAGATTTTTGTGGGATGTTCTGGGAATTGGTGGAGATTTTGTGGGACATTCCTGTGAATTGGTAGGGTTTTGAAATGATTTAGGGAGTTTTGTGGGACTTCTCTGGAATTTTGTGGGTTTTTTCTGGAATTGTGTTGGATTCTGAGGAGACTTGAATTTTGAGGAATTTGTTTTTGATTTTGTGGGAATTTGTGGAGATTCTGTGGGATTTTACGGGAATTTGGTAGGCCTTTTCAAGGACTTTGTGTGGTTTTGAGGAAACTTGAAGTATTTTGAGGAATTTTTCTTAGATTTTGTGGAAACTTGTGGAGGTTTTGTGTGATTTTTGTGTGATTTTGTGGGATATTGAGGCGATTTAGGGATTTTGAGGGATTTTTCATGTATTTTGTGGGAATTTGTGGTGATTTGGTGGGATATTTTTCTAGAATTTGGTCGTGTTTTGAGAAGATTTAGGGAATTTTGTGGGATTTTTCCTGGAATTTTGTTGGATACTGGGGAGATTTTGTGGGATGTTTGTGGAACTTTGAGGGACTTTTCTGGAATTTGGTGAGATTCTGTAGAGAACTGAAGAATTATCAGGGATTTTTCATGTATTCTGTGGGAATTTGTGGAGATTTGGTGGGATTTTTGTGGATTTTGGCCGTGTTTTGAGAAGATTTAGGGAATTTTGTGGGATTTTTCCTGGAATTTTGTTGGATACTGGGGAGATTTTGTGGGATGTTTGTGGAACTTTGAGGGACTTTTCTGGAATTTGGTGAGATTCTGTAGAGAACTGAAGAATTATCAGGGATTTTTCATGTATTCTGTGGGAATTTGTGGAGATTTGGTGGGATTTTTGTGGATTTTGGCCGTGTTTTCGAGTTTTCAGAAGATTTAGGGATTTTTGTGAGATTTTTGTGGGATGTTCTGGGAATTGGTGGAGATTTTGTGGGACATTCCTGTGAATTGGTAGGGTTTTGAAATGATTTAGGGAGTTTTGTGGGACTTCTCTGGAATTTTGTGGGTTTTTTCTGGAATTGTGTGGGATTCTGAGGAGGCTTGAAGAATTTTGAGGAATTTGTTTTAGATTTTGTGGGAATTTGTGTAGATTCTGTGGGATTTTTCTGGAATTTGGTGGGCCTTTTCAAGGACTTTGTGTGGTTTTGAGGAGACTTGAAGAATTTTGAGGAATTTTTCTTAGATTTTGTGGAAACTTGTGGAGGTTTTGTGGGATTTTTGTGGGATTTTGTGGGATATTGAGGCGATTTAGGGATCTTGAGGGATTTTTCATGTATTTTGTGGGAATTTGTGGTGATTTGGTGGGATATTTTTCTAGAATTTGGTCGTGTTTTGAGGCGATTTAGGGAATTTTGTGGGATTTTTCCTGGAATTTTGTTGGATACTGGGGAGATTTTGTGGGATGTTTGTGGAACTTGGAGGGACTTTTCTGGAATTTGGTGAGATTCTGTAGAGAACTGAAGAATTATCAGGGATTTTTCATGTATTCTGTGGGAATTTGTGGAGATTTGGTGGGATTTTTCTGGATTTTGGCCGTGTTTTGAGAAGATTTAGGGAATTTTGAGGGATTTTTCCTGGAATTTTGTTGGATACTGGGGAGATTTTGTGGGATGTTTGTGGAACTTTGAGGGACTTTTCTGGAATTTGGTGAGATTCTGTAGAGAACTGAAGAATTATCAGGGATTTTTCATGTATTCCGTGGGAATTTGTGGAGATTTGGTGGGATTTTTCTGGAATTTGGTAGAGTTTTGAGAAGATTTAGGGAATTCTGTAAGATTTTTCTGGAATTTGGTGGGCCTTTTTGAAGGACTTTGTGTGGTTTTGAGGAGACTTGAAGAATTTTGAGGAATTTTTCTTAGATTTTGAGGAAACTTGTGGAGGTTTTGTGTGATTTTTGTGGGATTTTGTGGGATATTGAGGCGATTTAGGGATCTTGAGGGATTTTTCATGTATTTTGTGGGAATTTGTGGTGATTTGGTGGGATATTTTTCTAGAATTTGGTCGTGTTTTGAGAAGATTTAGGGAATTTTGTGGGATTTTTCCTGGAATTTTGTTGGATACTGGGGAGATTTTGTGGGATGTTTGTGGAACTTTGAGGGACTTTTCTGGAATTTGGTGAGATTCTGTAGAGAACTGAAGAATTATCAGGGATTTTTCATGTATTCTGTGGGAATTTGTGGAGATTTGGTGGGATTTTTGTGGATTATGGCCGTGTTTTGAGAAGATTTAGGGAATTTTGTGGGATTTTTCCTGGAATTTTGTTGGATACTGGGGAGATTTTGTGGGATGTTTGTGGAACTTTGAGGGACTTTTCTGGAATTTGGTGAGATTCTGTAGAGAACTGAAGAATTATCAGGGATTTTTCATGTATTCCGTGGGAATTTGTGGAGATTTGGTGGGATTTTTCTGGAATTTGGAAGAGTTTTGAGAAGATTTAGGGAATTCTGTAAGATTTTTCTGGAATTTGGTGGGCCTTTTTGAAGGACTTTGTGTGGTTTTGAGGAGACTTGAAGAATTTTGAGGAATTTTTCTTAGATTTTGAGGAAACTTGTGGAGGTTTTGTGGGATTTTTGTGGGATTTTGTGGGATATTGAGGCGATTTAGGGATCTTGAGGGATTTTTCATGTATTTTGTGGGATTTTGTGGAGATTTGGTGGGATATTTTTCTAGAATTTGGTCGTGTTTTGAGAAGATTTAGGGAATTTTGTGGGATTTTTCCTGGAATTTTGTTGGATACTGGGGAGATTTTGTGGGATGTTTGTGGAACTTTGAGGGACTTTTCTGGAATTTGGTGAGATTCTGTAGAGAACTGAAGAATTATCAGGGATTTTTCATGTATTCTGTGGGAATTTGTGGAGATTTGGTGGGATTTTTGTGGATTTTGGCCGTGTTTTGAGAAGATTTAGGGAATTTTGTGGGATTTTTCCTGGAATTTTGTTGGATACTGGGGAGATTTTGTGGGATGTTTGTGGAACTTTGAGGGACTTTTCTGGAATTTGGTGAGATTCTGTAGGGAACTGACGAATTATCAGGGATTTTTCATGTATTCTGTGGGAATTTGTGGAGATTTGGTGGGATTTTTGTGGATTTTGGCCGTGTTTTCGAGTTTTCAGAAGATTTAGGGATTTTTGTGAGATTTTTGTGGGATGTTCTGGGAATTGGTGGAGATTTTGTGGGACATTCCTGTGAATTGGTAGGGTTTTGAAATGATTTAGGGAGTTTTGTGGGACTTCTCTGGAATTTTGTGGGTTTTTTCTGGAATTGTGTTGGATTCTGAGGAGACTTGAATTTTGAGGAATTTGTTTTTGATTTTGTGGGAATTTGTGGAGATTCTGTGGGATTTTACGGGAATTTGGTAGGCCTTTTCAAGGACTTTGTGTGGTTTTGAGGAGACTTGAAGTATTTTGAGGAATTTTTCTTAGATTTTGTGGAAACTTGTGGAGGTTTTGTGTGATTTTTGTGTGATTTTGTGGGATATTGAGGCGATTTAGGGATTTTGAGGGATTTTTCATGTATTTTGTGGGAATTTGTGGTGATTTGGTGGGATATTTTTCTAGAATTTGGTCGTGTTTTGAGAAGATTTAGGGAATTTTGTGGGATTTTTCCTGGAATTTTGTTGGATACTGGGGAGATTTTGTGGGATGTTTGTGGAACTTTGAGGGACTTTTCTGGAATTTGGTGAGATTCTGTAGAGAACTGAAGAATTATCAGGGATTTTTCATGTATTCTGTGGGAATTTGTGGAGATTTGGTGGGATTTTTGTGGATTTTGGCCGTGTTTTGAGAAGATTTAGGGAATTTTGTGGGATTTTTCCTGGAATTTTGTTGGATACTGGGGAGATTTTGTGGGATGTTTGTGGAACTTTGAGGGACTTTTCTGGAATTTGGTGAGATTCTGTAGAGAACTGAAGAATTATCAGGGATTTTTCATGTATTCTGTGGGAATTTGTGGAGATTTGGTGGGATTTTTGTGGATTTTGGCCGTGTTTTCGAGTTTTCAGAAGATTTAGGGATTTTTGTGAGATTTTTGTGGGATGTTCTGGGAATTGGTGGAGATTTTGTGGGACATTCCTGTGAATTGGTAGGGTTTTGAAATGATTTAGGGAGTTTTGTGGGACTTCTCTGGAATTTTGTGGGTTTTTTCTGGAATTGTGTGGGATTCTGAGGAGGCTTGAAGAATTTTGAGGAATTTGTTTTAGATTTTGTGGGAATTTGTGGAGATTCTGTGGGATTTTTCTGGAATTTGGTGGGCCTTTTCAAGGACTTTGTGTGGTTTTGAGGAGACTTGAAGAATTTTGAGGAATTTTTCTTAGATTTTGTGGAAACTTGTGGAGGTTTTGTGGGATTTTTGTGGGATTTTGTGGGATATTGAGGCGATTTAGGGATCTTGAGGGATTTTTCATGTATTTTGTGGGAATTTGTGGTGATTTGGTGGGATATTTTTCTAGAATTTGGTCGTGTTTTGAGGCGATTTAGGGAATTTTGTGGGATTTTTCCTGGAATTTTGTTGGATACTGGGGAGATTTTGTGGGATGTTTGTGGAACTTGGAGGGACTTTTCTGGAATTTGGTGAGATTCTGTAGAGAACTGAAGAATTATCAGGGATTTTTCATGTATTCTGTGGGAATTTGTGGAGATTTGGTGGGATTTTTGTGGATTTTGGCCGTGTTTTGAGAAGATTTAGGGAATTTTGAGGGATTTTTCCTGGAATTTTGTTGGATACTGGGGAGATTTTGTGGGATGTTTGTGGAACTTTGAGGGACTTTTCTGGAATTTGGTGAGATTCTGTAGAGAACTGAAGAATTATCAGGGATTTTTCATGTATTCCGTGGGAATTTGTGGAGATTTGGTGGGATTTTTCTGGAATTTGGTAGAGTTTTGAGAAGATTTAGGGAATTCTGTAAGATTTTTCTGGAATTTTGTGGGCCTTTTTGAAGGACTTTGTGTGGTTTTGAGGAGACTTGAAGAATTTTGAGGAATTTTTCTTAGATTTTGAGGAAACTTGTGGAGGTTTTGTGTGATTTTTGTGGGATTTTGTGGGATATTGAGGCGATTTAGGGATCTTGAGGGATTTTTCATGTATTTTGTGGGAATTTGTGGTGATTTGGTGGGATATTTTTCTAGAATTTGGTCGTGTTTTGAGAAGATTTAGGGAATTTTGTGGGATTTTTCCTGGAATTTTGTTGGATACTGGGGAGATTTTGTGGGATGTTTGTGGAACTTTGAGGGACTTTTCTGGAATTTGGTGAGATTCTGTAGAGAACTGAAGAATTATCAGGGATTTTTCATGTATTCTGTGGGAATTTGTGGAGATTTGGTGGGATTTTTGTGGATTATGGCCGTGTTTTGAGAAGATTTAGGGAATTTTGTGGGATTTTTCCTGGAATTTTGTTGGATACTGGGGAGATTTTGTGGGATGTTTGTGGAACTTTGAGGGACTTTTCTGGAATTTGGTGAGATTCTGTAGAGAACTGAAGAATTATCAGGGATTTTTCATGTATTCTGTGGGAATTTGTGGAGATTTGGTGGGATTTTTGTGGATTTTGGCCGTGTTTTCGAGTTTTCAGAATATTTAGGGATTTTTGTGAGATTTTTGTGGGATGTTCTGGGAATTGGTGGAGATTTTGTGGGACATTCCTGTGAATTGGTAGGGTTTTGAAATGATTTAGGGAGTTTTGTGGGACTTCTCTGGAATTTTGTGGGTTTTTTCTGGAATTGTGTGGGATTCTGAGGAGACTTGAATTTTGAGGAATTTGTTTTAGATTTTGTGGGAATTTGTGGAGATTCTGTGGGATTTTTCTGGAATTTGGTAGGCCTTTTCAAGGACTTTGTGTGGTTTTGAGGAGACTTGAAGAATTTTGAGGAATTTTTCTTAGATTTTGTGGAAACTTGTGGAGGTTTTGTGTGATTTTTGTGGGATTTTGTGGGATATTGAGGCGATTTAGGGATTTTGAGGGATTTTTCATGTATTTTGTGGGATTTTGTGGAGATTTGGTGGGATATTTTTCTAGAATTTGGTCGTGTTTTGAGAAGATTTAGGGAATTTTGTGGGATTTTTCCTGGAATTTTGTTGGATACTGGGGAGATTTTGTGGGATGTTTGTGGAACTTTGAGGGACTTTTCTGGAATTTGGTGAGATTCTGTAGAGAACTGACGAATTATCAGGGATTTTTCATGTATTCTGTGGGAATTTGTGGAGATTTGGTGGGATTTTTGTGGATTTTGGCCGTGTTTTCGAGTTTTCAGAAGATTTAGGGATTTTTGTGAGATTTTTGTGGGATGTTCTGGGAATTGGTGGAGATTTTGTGGGACATTCCTGTGAATTGGTAGGGTTTTGAAATGATTTAGGGAGTTTTGTGGGACTTCTCTGGAATTTTGTGGGTTTTTTCTGGAATTGTGTGGGATTCTGAGGAGAGTTGAAGAATTATGAGGAATTTGTTTTAGATTTTGTGGGAATTTGTGGAGATTCTGTGGGATTTTTCTGGAATTTGGTGGGCCTTTTCAAGGACTTTGTGTGGTTTTGAGGAGACTTGAAGAATTTTGAGGAATTTTTCTTAGATTTTGTGGAAACTTGTGGTGGTTTTGTGTGATTTTTGTGGGATTTTGTGGGATATTGAGGCGATTTAGGGATCTTGAGGGATTTTTCATGTATTTTGTGGGAATTTGTGGTGATTTGGTGGGATATTTTTCTAGAATTTGGTCGTGTTTTGAGAAGATTTAGGGAATTTCGTGGGATTTTTCCTGGAATTTTGTTGGATACTGGGGAGATTTTGTGGGATGTTTCTGGAACTTCGAGGGACTTTTCTGGAATTTGGTGAGATTCTGTAGAGAACTGAAGAATTATCAGGGATTTTTCATGTATTCTGTGGGAATTTGTGGAGATTTGGTGGGATTTTTGTGGATTTTGGCCGTGTTTTGAGAAGATTTAGGGAATTTTGTGGGATTTTTCCTGGAATTTTGTTGGATACTGGGGAGATTTTGTGGGATGTTTGTGGAACTTTGAGGGACTTTTCTGGAATTTGGTGAGATTCTGTAGAGAACTGAAGAATTATCAGGGATTTTTCATGTATTCTGTGGGAATTTGTGGAGATTTGGTGGGGTTTTTGTGGAATTTGGTAGAGTTTTGAGAAGATTTAGGGAATTCTGTAAGATTTTTCTGGAATTTGGTGGGCCTTTTTGAAGGACTTTGTGTGGTTTTGAGGAGACTTGAAGAATTTTGAGGATTTTTTTTTATATTTTGTGGAAACTTGTGGAGGTTTTGTGTGATTTTTGTGTGATTTTGTGGGATATTGAGGCGATTTAGGGATTTTGAGGGATTTTTCATGTATTTTGTGGGATTTTGTGGAGATTTGGTGAGATATTTTTCTAGAATTTGGTCATGTTTTGAGAAGATTTAGGGAATTTTGTGGGATTTTTCCTGGAATTTTGTTGGATACTAGGGAGATTTTGTGGGATGTTTCTGGAACTTCGAGGGACTTTTCTGGAATTTGGTGAGATTCTGTAGAGAACTGAAGAATTATCAGGGATTTTTCATGTATTCTGTGGGAATTTGTGGAGATTTGGTGTGATTTTTGTGGATTTTGGCCGTGTTTTCGAGTTTTCAGAAGATTTAGGGATTTTTGTGAGATTTTTGTGGGATGTTCTGGGAATTGGTGGAGATTTTGTGGGACATTCCTGTGAATTGGTAGGGTTTTGAAATGATTTAGGGAGTTTTGTGGGACTTCTCTGGAATTTTGTGGGTTTTTTCTGGAATTGTGTGGGATTCTGAGGAGGCTTGAAGAATTTTGAGGAATTTGTTTTAGATTTTGTGGGAATTTGTGGAGATTCTGTGGGATTTTTCTGGAATTTGGTAGGCCTTTTCAAGGACTTTGTGTGGTTTTGAGGAGACTTGAAGTATTTTGAGGAATTTTTCTTAGATTTTGTGGAAACTTGTGGAGGTTTTGTGTGATTTTTGTGGGATTTTGTGGGATATTGAGGCGATTTAGGGATCTTGAGGGATTTTTCATGTATTTTGTGGGAATTTGTGGTGATTTGGTGGGATATTTTTCTAGAATTTGGTCGTGTTTTGAGGCGATTTAGGGAATTTTGTGGGATTTTTCCTGGAATTTTGTTGGATACTGGGGAGATTTTGTGGGATGTTTGTGGAACTTTGAGGGACTTTTCTGGAATTTGGTGAGATTCTGTAGAGAACTGAAGAATTATCAGGGATTTTTCATGTATTCTGTGGGAATTTGTGGAGATTTGGTGGGATTTTTGTGGATTTTGGCCGTGTTTTCGAGTTTTCAGAAGATTTAGGGATTTTTGTGAGATTTTTGTGGGATGTTCTGGGAATTGGTGGAGATTTTGTGGGACATTCCTGTGAATTGGTAGGGTTTTGAAATGATTTAGGGAGTTTTGTGGGACTTCTCTGGAATTTTGTGGGTTTTTTCTGGAATTGTGTGGGATTCTGAGGAGGCTTGAAGAATTTTGAGGAATTTGTTTTAGATTTTGTGGGAATTTGTGTAGATTCTGTGGGATTTTTCTGGAATTTGGTGGGCCTTTTCAAGGACTTTGTGTGGTTTTGAGGAGACTTGAAGAATTTTGAGGAATTTTTCTTAGATTTTGTGGAAACTTGTGGAGGTTTTGTGGGATTTTTGTGGGATTTTGTGGGATATTGAGGCGATTTAGGGATTTTGAGGGATTTTTCATGTATTTTGTGGGATTTTGTGGAGATTTGGTGGGATATTTTTCTAGAATTTGGTCGTGTTTTGAGAAGATTTAGGGAATTTTGTGGGATTTTTCCTGGAATTTTGTTGGATACTGGGGAGATTTTGTGGGATGTTTGTGGAACTTTGAGGGACTTTTCTGGAATTTGGTTAGATTCTGTAGAGAACTGACAAATTATCAGGGATTTTTCATGTATTCTGTGGGAATTTGTGGAGATTTGGTGGGATTTTTGTGGATTTTGGCCGTGTTTTGAGAAGATTTAGGGAATTTTGTGGGATTTTTCCTGGAATTTTGTTGGATACTGGGGAGATTTTGTGGGATGTTTGTGGAACTTTGAGGGACTTTTCTGGAATTTGGTGAGATTCTGTAGAGAACTGAAGAATTATCAGGGATTTTTCATGTATTCCGTGGGAATTTGTGGAGATTTGGTGGGATTTTTCTGGAATTTGGAAGAGTTTTGAGAAGATTTAGGGAATTCTGTAAGATTTTTCTGGAATTTGGTGGGCCTTTTTGAAGGACTTTGTGTGGTTTTGAGGAGACTTGAAGAATTTTGAGGAATTTTTCTTAGATTTTGAGGAAACTTGTGGAGGTTTTGTGGGATTTTTGTGGGATTTTGTGGGATATTGAGGCGATTTAGGGATCTTGAGGGATTTTTCATGTATTTTGTGGGATTTTGTGGAGATTTGGTGGGATATTTTTCTAGAATTTGGTCGTGTTTTGAGATGATTTAGGGAATTTTGTGGGATCTTTCCTGGAATTTTGTTGGATACTGGGGAGATTTTGTGGGATGTTTGTGGAACTTTGAGGGACTTTTCTGGAATTTGGTGAGATTCTGTAGAGAACTGAAGAATTATCAGGGATTTTTCATGTATTCTGTGGGAATTTGTGGAGATTTGGTGGGATTTTTGTGGATTTTGGCCGTGTTTTCGAGTTTTCAGAATATTTAGGGATTTTTGTGAGATTTTTGTGGGATGTTCTGGGAATTGGTGGAGATTTTGTGGGACATTCCTGTGAATTGGTAGGGTTTTGAAATGATTTAGGGAGTTTTGTGGGACTTCTCTGGAATTTTGTGGGTTTTTTCTGGAATTGTGTGGGATTCTGAGGAGACTTGAATTTTGAGGAATTTGTTTTAGATTTTGTGGGAATTTGTGGAGATTCTGTGGGATTTTTCTGGAATTTGGTAGGCCTTTTCAAGGACTTTGTGTGGTTTTGAGGAGACTTGAAGAATTTTGAGGAATTTTTCTTAGATTTTGTGGAAACTTGTGGAGGTTTTGTGTGATTTTTGTGGGATTTTGTGGGATATTGAGGCGATTTAGGGATTTTGAGGGATTTTTCATGTATTTTGTGGGAATTTGTGGTGATTTGGTGGGATATTTTTCTAGAATTTGGTCGTGTTTTGAGGCGATTTAGGGAATTTTGTGGGATTTTTCCTGGAATTTTGTTGGATACTGGGGAGATTTTGTGGGATGTTTGTGGAACTTTGAGGGACTTTTCTGGAATTTGGTGAGATTCTGTAGAGAACTGACGAATTATCAGGGATTTTTCATGTATTCTGTGGGAATTTGTGGAGATTTGGTGGGATTTTTGTGGATTTTGGCCGTGTTTTCGAGTTTTCAGAAGATTTAGGGATTTTTGTGAGATTTTTGTGGGATGTTCTGGGAATTGGTGGAGATTTTGTGGGACATTCCTGTGAATTGGTAGGGTTTTGAAATGATTTAGGGAGTTTTGTGGGACTTCTCTGGAATTTTGTGGGTTTTTTCTGGAATTGTGTGGGATTCTGAGGAGAGTTGAAGAATTATGAGGAATTTGTTTTAGATTTTGTGGGAATTTGTGGAGATTCTGTGGGATTTTTCTGGAATTTGGTGGGCCTTTTCAAGGACTTTGTGTGGTTTTGAGGAGACTTGAAGAATTTTGAGGAATTTTTCTTAGATTTTGTGGAAACTTGTGGTGGTTTTGTGTGATTTTTGTGGGATTTTGTGGGATATTGAGGCGATTTAGGGATCTTGAGGGATTTTTCATGTATTTTGTGGGATTTTGTGGTGATTTGGTGGGATATTTTTCTAGAATTTGGTCGTGTTTTGAGAAGATTTAGGGAATTTCGTGGGATTTTTCCTGGAATTTTGTTGGATACTGGGGAGATTTTGTGGGATGTTTCTGGAACTTCGAGGGACTTTTCTGGAATTTGGTGAGATTCTGTAGAGAACTGAAGAATTATCAGGGATTTTTCATGTATTCTGTGGGAATTTGTGGAGATTTGGTGGGATTTTTGTGGATTTTGGCCGTGTTTTGAGAAGATTTAGGGAATTTTGTGGGATTTTTCCTGGAATTTTGTTGGATACTGGGGAGATTTTGTGGGATGTTTGTGGAACTTTGAGGGACTTTTCTGGAATTTGGTGAGATTCTGTAGAGAACTGAAGAATTATCAGGGATTTTTCATGTATTCTGTGGGAATTTGTGGAGATTTGGTGGGGTTTTTGTGGAATTTGGTAGAGTTTTGAGAAGATTTAGGGAATTCTGTAAGATTTTTCTGGAATTTGGTGGGCCTTTTTGAAGGACTTTGTGTGGTTTTGAGGAGACTTGAAGAATTTTGAGGATTTTTTTTTATATTTTGTGGAAACTTGTGGAGGTTTTGTGTGATTTTTGTGTGATTTTGTGGGATATTGAGGCGATTTAGGGATTTTGAGGGATTTTTCATGTATTTTGTGGGATTTTGTGGAGATTTGGTGAGATATTTTTCTAGAATTTGGTCATGTTTTGAGAAGATTTAGGGAATTTTGTGGGATTTTTCCTGGAATTTTGTTGGATACTAGGGAGATTTTGTGGGATGTTTCTGGAACTTCGAGGGACTTTTCTGGAATTTGGTGAGATTCTGTAGAGAACTGAAGAATTATCAGGGATTTTTCATGTATTCTGTGGGAATTTGTGGAGATTCGGTGGGATATTTTTCTAGAATTTGGTTGTGTTTTGAGAAGATTTAGGGAATTTTGTGGGATTTTTCCTGGAATTTTGTTGGATACTGGGGAGATTTTGTGGGATGTTTGTGGAACTTCGAGGGACTTCTCTGGAATTTGGTGAGATTCTGTAGAGAACTGACGAATTATCAGGGATTTTTCATGTATTCTCTGGGAATTTGTGGAGATTTGGTGGGATTTTTCTGGAATTTGGTAGAGTTTTGAGAAGATTTAGGGAATTCTGTAAGATTCTTCTGGAATTTGGTAGGCCTTTTCAAGGACTTTGTGTGGTTTTGAGGAGACTTGAAGAATTTTGAGGAATTTTTCTTAGATTCTGTGGAAACTTGTGGAGGTTTTGTGTGATTTTTGTGGGATTTTGTGGGATATTGAGGCGATTTAGGGATTTTGAGGGATTTTTCATGTATTTTGTGGGAATTTGTGGAGATTTGGTGGGATATTTTTCTAGAATTTGGTCGTGTTTTGAGAAGATTTAGGGAATTTTGTGGGATTTTTCCTGGAATTTTATTGGATACTGGGGAGATTTTCTGGAATGTTTGTGGAACTTTGAGGGACTCTTCTGGAATTTGGTGAGATTCTGTAGAGAACTGACAAATTATCAGGGATTTTTCATGTATTCTGTGGGAATTTGTGGAGATTTGGTGAGATTTTTGTGGATTTTGGCCGTGTTTTGAGAAGATTTAGGGAATTTTGTGTGATTTTTCTGGGATTTTGTTGGGTTTTGAGGAAATTTTGTGGGATGTTTCTGGAATTTGGTGGGGCTTTTCAAGAATTTTGTGGTATTTTGAAAAGATTTAGGGAATTTTGTGGTGTTTTTTCTTGAATTTTGTGGGAAACTGTGCTGATTTTATGGGGCGTTTCTGGAATTTGGTCGAGTTTTCAGAAGATTTAGGGATTTTTGTGAGATTTTTGTGGGATGTTCTGGGAATTGGTGGAGATTTTGTGGGACATTCCTGTGAATTGGTAGGGTTTTGAAATGATTTAGGGAGTTTTGTGGGACTTCTCTGGAATTTTGTGGGTTTTTTCTGGAATTGTGTGGGATTCTGAGGAGACTTGAAGAATTTTGAGGAATTTGTTTTAGATTTTGTGGGAATTTGTGGAGATTCTGTGGGATTTTTCTGGTATTTGGTGGGCCTTTTCAAGGACTTTGTGTGGTTTTGAGGAGACTTGAAGAATTTTGAGGAAATTTTCTTAGATTTTGTGGAAACTTGTGGAGGTTTTGTGTGATTTTTGTGGGATTTTGTGGGATATTGAGGCGATTTAGGGATCTTGAGGGATTTTTCATGTATTTTGTGGGAATTTGTGGTGATTTGGTGGGATATTTTTCTAGAATTTGGTCGTGTTTTGAGAAGATTTAGGGAATTTTGTGGGATTTTTCCTGGAATTTTATTGGATACTGGGGAGATTTTGTGGAATGTTTGTGGAACTTTGAGGGACTCTTCTGGAATTTGGTGAGATTCTGTAGAGAACTGACGAATTATCAGGGATTTTTCATGTATTCTGTGGGAATTTGTGGAGATTTGGTGGGATTTTTCTGGAATTTGGAAGAGTTTTGAGAAGATTTAGGGAATTCTGCAAGATATTTCTGGAATTTGGTAGGCCTTTTTGAAGGACTTTGTGTGGTTTTGAGGAGACTTGAAGAATTTTGAGGAATTTTTCTTAGATTCTGTGGAAACTTGTGGAGGTTTGGTGGGATTTTTGTGGAATTTTGAGGATTTCTCTTGAATTTTGTGGGATTTGGAGGAGACTTGAAGAATTTTGCGGAATTTTCTTAGATTTTGTGGAAATTTGTTGAGATTTTGTGAGATGGTTCTGGAATTTGGTGGGATATTGAGGAAATAAAGTGAATTTTGAGGGATTTTTCTTGAATTTTTTGGCTATTGGTGGAGATTTTGTGAGATGTTGCAGGAATTTGGTAGGGTTTTGAGAAGATTTATGGAATTTTGTGGCATTTTTCTGCAATTTTGTGAGGCTTTTCCAGAATGTTTGGTGATACTGAGGTGATTTGGTGGGATGTTTCTGGAATTTTGTGGGATTTTTCTGGGATTTGTAGGAGACTTGAAGAATTTTGCGGGATTTTTCTTGAATTGTTTGGAAATTGGTGGAGATTTTGTGAGATGTTGCAGGAGTTTGTTTGGGTTTTGAGAAGATGTAGGGAAGTTTGTGGCATTTTTCTGGAATTTTGAGGGGCTTTCAAGAACTTTGTGAGAGTTTTCTTGAATTTAGTGGAAATTTGTTGAGATTTTGTGAGATGGTTCTGGAATTTGGTGGGATTTTTGTGGGATTTTGAGGATTTGTCTTGAATTTTGTGGGATTTGGAGGAGACTTGAAGAATTTGGAGGGAATTTTCTTGAATTTTTTGGATATTGGTGGAGATTTTGTGAGATGCTGCAGGAATGTGGTTGGGTTTTGAGAAGATTTAGGGATTTTTGTGAGATATTCGTGGAATTTTCAGCAGCTTTCAAGTTTTTTGTGAGAGTTTTCGTGAATTTAGTGGAAATTTGTTGAGATTTTCTGAGATGTTGCAGGAATTTGGTGGGATTTTTGTGGAATTTTGAGGAATTCTCTTGAATTTTGTGGGATTTGGAGGAGACTTGAAGAATTTGGAGGGAATTTTCTTGAATTTTTTGGATATTGGTGGAGATTTTGTGAGATGCTGCAGGAATGTGGTTGGGTTTTGAGAAGATTTAGGGATTTTTGTGGGATTTTCGTGGAATTTTCAGCAGCTTTCAAGTTTTTTGTGTGAGTCTTCTTGAATTTTGTGGAAATTTCCAGAGATTTTGTGGGATGTTGCAGGAATGTTGTTGGGTTCTGAGAAGATTTAGGGAATTGTGTGGGGCTTGTACAGGATTTTGTGCGATTTCTTTTGAATTTTGTGGGATTTCTCTTGAATTTTTGGGATGCTTGTGGGTTGTTTTTGGGATGTTTGTGGTATTTGGAGGAGACTTGAAGAATTCTGCGGGATTTTTCTTGAATTGTTTGGAAATTGGTGGAGATTTTGTGAGATGTTGCAGGAGTTTGTTTGGGTTCTGAGAAGATGGAAGGAATTTTGTGGGATTTTTGTGGAATTTTGAGGATTTGTCTTGAATTTTGTGGGATTTGGAGAAGACTTGAAGTATTTTGCGGAATTTTCTTAGATTTTGTGGAAATTTGTTGAGATTTTGTGAGATGGTTCTGGAATTTGGTGGGATATTGAGGAAATAAAGTGAATTTTGAGGGATTTTTCTTGAATTTTTTGGCTATTGGTGGAGATTTTGTGAGATGTTGCAGGAATTTGGTAGGGTTTTGAGAAGATTTATGGAATTTTGTGGCATTTTTCTGCAATTTTGTGAGGCTTTTCCAGAATGTTTGGTGATATTGAGGTGATTTGGTGGGATGTTTCTGGAATTTTGTGGGATTTTTCTGGGATTTGTACGAGACTTGAAGAATTTTGCGGGATTTTTCTTGAATTGTTTGGAAATTGGTGGAGATTTTGTGAGATGTTGCAGGAGTTTGTTTGGGTTTTGAGAAGATGTAGAGAAGTTTGTGGCATTTTTCTGGAATTTTGAGGGGCTTTCAAGAACTTTGTGAGAGTTTTCTTGAATTTAGTGGAAATTTGTTGAGATTTTGTGAGATGGTTCTGGAATTTGGTGGGATTTTTGTGGGATTTTGAGGATTTGTCTTGAATTTTGTGGGATTTGGAGGAGACTTGAAGAATTTGGAGGGAATTTTCTTGAATTTTTTGGATATTGGTGGAGATTTTGTGAGATGCTGCAGGAATGTGGTTGGGTTTTGAGAAGATTTAGGGATTTTTGTGGGATTTTCGTGGAATTTTCAGCAGCTTTCAAGTATTTTGTGAGAGTCTTCTTGAATTTTGTGGAAATTGTTGGAGATTTTGTGGGATGTTGCAGGAATGTGGTTGGGTTCTGAGAAGATTTAGGGAATTGTTTGGGGCTTGTACAGGATTTTGTGCGATTTCTTTTGAATTTTGCGGGATTTCTCTTGAATTTTGTGGGATGTTTGTGGGATGTTTGTGGGATGTTTGTGGGATGTTTGTGGTATTTGGAGGAGACTTGAAGAATTTTGTGGGATTTTTCTTGAATTGTTTGGAAATTGGTGGAGATTTTGTGAGATGTTGCAGGAGTTTGTTTAGGTTCTGAGAAGATGGAAGGAATTTTGTTGGATTTTTGTGGAATTTTGAGGATTTGTCTTGAATTTTGTGGGATTTGGAGGAGACTTGAAGAATTTTGCGGAATTTTCTTAGATTTTGTGGAAATTTGTTGAGATTTTGTGAGATGGTTCTGGAATTTGGTGGGATATTGAGGAAATTCAGTGAATTTTGAGGGATTTTTCTTCAATTTTGTGGAAATTGTTGGAGATTTTGTGGGATGTTGCAGGAATTGGGTAGGGTTTTGAGAAGGTTTAGGGAATTTTGTGGCATTTTTCTGCAATTTTGTGAGGCTTTTCCAGAATGTTTGGTGATATTGAGGTGATTTGGTGGGATGTTTCTGGAATTTTGTGGGATTTTTCTGGGATTTGTAGGAGACTTGAAGAATTTTGCGGGATTTTTCTTGAATTGTTTGGAAATTGGTGGAGATTTTGTGAGATGTTGCAGGAGTTTGTTTGGGTTTTGAGAAGATGTAGGTTATTTTGTGGCATTTTTCTGGAATTTTGAGGGGCTTTCAAGAACTTTGTGAGAGTTTTCTTGAATTTAGTGGAAATTTGTTGAGATTTTTGAGATGGTTCTGGAATTTGGTGGGATTTTTGTGGGATTTTGAGGATTTGTCTTGAATTTTGTGGGATTTGGAGGAGACTTGAAGAATTTGGAGGGAATTTTCTTGAATTTTTTGGATATTGGTGGAGATTTTGTGAGATGCTGCAGGAATGTGGTTGGGTTTTGAGAAGATGTAGGGAATTTTGTTGGATTTTTGTGGAATTTTGAGGATTTCTCTTGAATTTTGTGGGATTTGGAGGAGACTTGAAGAATTTTGTCGGAATTTTCTTAGATTTTGTGGAAATGTGTGGAGATTTTGTGAGATGTCTGTAGAATTTTGTAATATTTTGAGAAGATGTAGGGAATTTTGTGGCATTTTTCTGGAATTTTGAGGGGCTTTCAAGAACTTTGTGAGAGTTTTTTTGAATTTTTTGGAAATTTGTTGAGATTTTGTGAGATGGTTCTGGAGTTTGGTGGGATATTGAGGAAATTCAGTGAATTTGGAGGGATTTTTCTTGAATTTTGCGGAAATTGTTGGAGATTTTGTGGGATGTTGCAGGAATTGGGTAGGGTTTTGAGAAGGTTTAGGGAATTTTGTGGCATTTTTCTGCAATTTTGTGAGGCTTTTCCAGAATGTTTGGTGATATTGAGGTGATTTGGTGGGATGTTTCTGGAATTTTGTGGGATTTTTCTGGGATTTGTACGAGACTTGAAGAATTTTGCGGGATTTTTCTTGAATTTTGTGGAAATTGTTGGAGATTTTATGGGATGTTGCCGGAGTTTGTTTGGGTTTTGAGAAGATGTAGGGAAGTTTGTGGCATTTTTCTGGAATTTTGAGGGGCTTTCAAGAACTTTGTGAGAGTTTTCTTGAATTTAGTGGAAATTTGTTGAGATTTTGTGAGATGGTTCTGGAATTTGGTGGGATTTTTGTGGGATTTTGAGGATTTGTCTTGAATTTTGTGGGATTTGGAGGAGACTTGAAGAATTTGGAGGGAATTTTCCTGAATTTTTTGGATATTGGTGGAGATTTTGTGAGATGCTGCAGGAATGTGGTTGGGTTTTGAGAAGATTTAGGGATTTTTGTGGGATATTTGTGGAATTTTCAGCAGCTTTCAAGTATTTTGTGAGAGTCTTCTTGAATTTTGTGGAAATTTCCGGAGATTTTGTGAGATGTTGCAGGAATTTGGTGGGATTTTTGTGGAATTTTGAGGAATTCTCTTGAATTTTGTGGGATTTGGAGGAGACTTGAAGAAGTTGGAGGGATTTTTCCTAAATGTTGTGGAAATTGGTGGAGATTTTGTGAGATGTTTCAGGAATTTGTTTGGATTTTGAGAAGATGTAGGGAATTTTGTTGGATTTTTGTGGAATTTTGAGGATTTCTCTTGAATTTTGTGGGATTTGGAGGAGACTTGAAGAATTTTGCGGGAATTTTCTTAGATTTTGTGGAAATGTGTGGAGATTTTGTGAGATGTCTGTAGAATTTTGTAATGTTTTGAGAAGATGTAGGGAATTTTGTGGCATTTTTCTGGAATTTTGAGGGGCTTTCAAGAACTTTGTGAGAGTTTTTTTGAATTTTTTGGAAATTTGTTGAGATTTTGTGAGATGGTTCTGGAGTTTGGTGGGATATTGAGGAAATTCAGTGAATTTGGAGGGAATTTTCTTGAATTTTGAGGAAATTGTTGGAGATTTTGTGGGATGTTGCAGGAATGTGGTTGGGTTCTGAGAAGATTTAGGGAATTGTGTGGGGCTTGTACAGAATTTGGTGGGATTTCTCTTGAATTTTGTGGGATTTCTATTGAATTTTATGGGATGTTTGTGGGATGTTTGTGAGATGTTTGTAGGATGTTTGTGGTATTTGGAGGAGACTTGAAGAATTTTGCGGGATTTTTCTTGAAATGTTTGGAAATTGGTGGAGATTTTGTGAGATGTTGCAGGAATTTGTTTGGGTTTTGAGAAGATGGAAGGAATTTTGTGGGATTTTTGTGGAATTTTGAGGATTTCTCTTGAATTTTGTGGGATTTGGAGGAGACTTGAAGAATTTTGCGGAATTTTCTTAGATTTTGTGGAAATTTGTTGAGATTTTGTGAGATGGTTCTGGAATTTGGTGGGATATTGAGGAAATACAGTGAATTTTGAGGGATTTTTCTTGAATTTTGTGGAAATTGTTGGAGATTTTGTGGGATGTTGCAGGAATTGGGTAGGGTTTTGAGAAGGTTTAGGGAATTTTGTGGCATTTTTCTGCAATTTTGTGAGGCTTTTCCAGAATGTTTGGTGATATTGAGGTGATTTTGTGGGATGTTTCTGGAATTTTGTGGGATTTTTCTGGGATTTGTACGAGACTTGAAGAATTTTGCGGGATTTTTCTTGAATTTTGTGGAAATTGTTGGAGATTTTGTGGGATGTTGCAGGAATGTGGTTGGGTTTTGAGAAGATGTAGGTTATTTTGTGGCATTTTTCTGGAATTTTGAGGGGCTTTCAAGAACTTTGTGAGAGTTTTCTTGAATTTAGTGGAAATTTGTTGAGATTTTGTGAGATGGTTCTGGAATTTGGTGGGATTTTTGTGGGATTTTGAGGATTTGTCTTGAATTTTGTCGGATTTGGAGGAGACTTGAAGAATTTGGAGGGAATTTTCCTGAATTTTTTGGATATTGGCGGAGATTTTGTGAGATGCTGCAGGAATGTGGTTGGGTTTTGAGAAGATTTAGGGATTTTTGTGGGATATTTGTGGAATTTCCAGCAGCTTTCAAGTATTTTGTGAGAGTCTTCTTGAATTTTGTGGAAATTTCCGGAGATTTTGTGAGATGTTGCAGGAATTTGGTGGGATTTTTGTGGAATTTTGAGGAATTCTCTTGAATTTTGTGGGATTTGGAGGAGACTTGAAGAAGTTGGAGGGATTTTTCCTAAATGTTGTGGAAATTGGTGGAGATTTTGTGAGATGTTTCAGGAATTTGTTTGGATTTTGAGAAGATGTAGGGAATTTTGTTGGATTTTTGTGGAATTTTGAGGATTTCTCTTGAATTTTGTGGGATTTGGAGGAGACTTGAAGAATTTTGCGGGAATTTTCTTAGATTTTGTGGAAATGTGTGGAGATTTTGTGAGATGTCTGTAGAATTTTGTAATGTTTTGAGAAGATGTAGGGAATTTTGTGGCATTTTTCTGGAATTTTGAGGGGCTTTCAAGAACTTTGTGAGAGTTTTTTTGAATTTTTTGGAAATTTGTTGAGATTTTGTGAGATGGTTCTGGAGTTTGGTGGGATATTGAGGAAATTCAGTGAATCTGGAGGGAATTTTCTTGAATTTTGTGGAAATTGTTGGAGATTTTGTGGGATGTTGCAGGAATTTGGTAGGGTTTTGAGAAGGTTTAGGGAATTTTGTGGCATTTTTCTGCAATTTTGTGAGGCTTTTCCAGAATTTTTGGTGATATTGAGGTGATTTGGTGGGATGTTTCTGGAATTTTGTGGGATTTTTCTGGGATTTGTACGAGACTTGAAGAATTTTGCGGGATTTTTCTTTAATTGTTTGGAAATTGTTGGAGATTTTGTGAGATGTTGCAGGAGTTTGTTTGGGTTCTGAGAATATGGAAGGAATTTTGTGGGATTTTTGTGGAATTTTGAGGATTTCTCTTGAATTTTGTGGGATTTGGAGGAGACTTGAAGAATTTTGCGGAATTTTCTTAGATTTTGTGGAAATTTGTTGAGATTTTGTGAGATGGTTCTGGAATTTGGTGGGATATTGAGGAAATTCAGTGAATTTTGAGGGATTTTTCTTGAATTTTGTGGAAATTGTTGGAGATTTTGTGGGATGTTGCAGGAATTGGGTAGGGTTTTGAGAAGGTTTAGGGAATTTTGTGGCATTTTTCTGCAATTTTGTGAGGCTTTTCCAGAATGTTTGGTGATATTGAGTTGATTTGGTGGGATGTTTCTGGAATTTTGTGGGATTTTTCTGGGATTTGTACGAGACTTGAAGAATTTTGCGGGATTTTTCTTGAATTGTTTGGAAATTGGTGGAGATTTTGTGAGATGTTGCCGGAGTTTGTTTGGGTTTTGAGAAGATGTAGGGAAGTTTGTGGCATTTTTCTGGAATTTTGAGGGGCTTTCAAGAACTTTGTGAGAGTTTTCTTGAATTTAGTGGAAATTTGTTGAGATTTTGTGAGATGGTTCTGGAATTTGGTGGGATTTTTGTGGGATTTTGAGGATTTGTCTTGAATTTTGTGGGATTTGGAGGAGACTTGAAGAATTTGGAGGGAATTTTCCTGAATTTTTTGGATATTGGTGGAGATTTTGTGAGATGCTGCAGGAATGTGGTTGGGTTTTGAGAAGATTTAGGGATTTTTGTGGGATATTTGTGGAATTTTCAGCAGCTTTCAAGTATTTTGTGAGAGTCTTCTTGAATTTTGTGGAAATTTCCGGAGATTTTGTGAGATGTTGCAGGAATTTGGTGGGATTTTTGTGGAATTTTGAGGAATTCTCTTGAATTTTGTGGGATTTGGAGGAGACTTGAAGAAGTTGGAGGGATTTTTCCTAAATGTTGTGGAAATTGGTGGAGATTTTGTGAGATGTTTCAGGAATTTGTTTGGATTTTGAGAAGATGTAGGGAATTTTGTTGGATTTTTGTGGAATTTTGAGGATTTCTCTTGAATTTTGTGGGATTTGGAGGAGACTTGAAGAATTTTGCGGGAATTTTCTTAGATTTTGTGGAAATGTGTGGAGATTTTGTGAGATGTCTGTAGAATTTTGTAATGTTTTGAGAAGATGTAGGGAATTTTGTGGCATTTTTCTGGAATTTTGAGGGGCTTTCAAGAACTTTGTGAGAGTTTTTTTGAATTTTTTGGAAATTTGTTGAGATTTTGTGAGATGGTTCTGGAGTTTGGTGGGATATTGAGGAAATTCAGTGAATTTGGAGGGAATTTTCTTGAATTTTGAGGAAATTGTTGGAGATTTTGTGGGATGTTGCAGGAATGTGGTTGGGTTCTGAGAAGATTTAGGGAATTGTGTGGGGCTTGTACAGAATTTGGTGGGATTTCTCTTGAATTTTGTGGGATTTCTATTGAATTTTATGGGATGTTTGTGGGATGTTTGTGAGATGTTTGTAGGATGTTTGTGGTATTTGGAGGAGACTTGAAGAATTTTGCGGGATTTTTCTTGAAATGTTTGGAAATTGGTGGAGATTTTGTGAGATGTTGCAGGAATTTGTTTGGGTTTTGAGAAGATGGAAGGAATTTTGTGGGATTTTTGTGGAATTTTGAGGATTTCTCTTGAATTTTGTGGGATTTGGAGGAGACTTGAAGAATTTTGCGGAATTTTCTTAGATTTTGTGGAAATTTGTTGAGATTTTGTGAGATGGTTCTGGAATTTGGTGGGATATTGAGGAAATACAGTGAATTTTGAGGGATTTTTCTTGAATTTTGTGGAAATTGTTGGAGATTTTGTGGGATGTTGCAGGAATTGGGTAGGGTTTTGAGAAGGTTTAGGGAATTTTGTGGCATTTTTCTGCAATTTTGTGAGGCTTTTCCAGAATGTTTGGTGATATTGAGGTGATTTTGTGGGATGTTTCTGGAATTTTGTGGGATTTTTCTGGGATTTGTACGAGACTTGAAGAATTTTGCGGGATTTTTCTTGAATTTTGTGGAAATTGTTGGAGATTTTGTGGGATGTTGCAGGAATGTGGTTGGGTTTTGAGAAGATGTAGGTTATTTTGTGGCATTTTTCTGGAATTTTGAGGGGCTTTCAAGAACTTTGTGAGAGTTTTCTTGAATTTAGTGGAAATTTGTTGAGATTTTGTGAGATGGTTCTGGAATTTGGTGGGATTTTTGTGGGATTTTGAGGATTTGTCTTGAATTTTGTGGGATTTGGAGGAGACTTGAAGAATTTGGAGGGAATTTTCCTGAATTTTTTGGATATTGGCGGAGATTTTGTGAGATGCTGCAGGAATGTGGTTGGGTTTTGAGAAGATTTAGGGATTTTTGTGGGATATTTGTGGAATTTCCAGCAGCTTTCAAGTATTTTGTGAGAGTCTTCTTGAATTTTGTGGAAATTTCCGGAGATTTTGTGAGATGTTGCAGGAATTTGGTGGGATTTTTGTGGAATTTTGAGGAATTCTCTTGAATTTTGTGGGATTTGGAGGAGACTTGAAGAAGTTGGTGGGATTTTTCCTAAATGTTGTGGAAATTGGTGGAGATTTTGTGAGATGTTTCAGGAATTTGTTTGGATTTTGAGAAGATGTAGGGAATTTTGTTGGATTTTTGTGGAATTTTGAGGATTTCTCTTGAATTTTGTGGGATTTGGAGGAGACTTGAAGAATTTTGCGGGAATTTTCTTAGATTTTGTGGAAATGTGTGGAGATTTTGTGAGATGTCTGTAGAATTTTGTAATGTTTTGAGAAGATGTAGGGAATTTTGTGGCATTTTTCTGGAATTTTGAGGGGCTTTCAAGAACTTTGTGAGAGTTTTTTTGAATTTTTTGGAAATTTGTTGAGATTTTGTGAGATGGTTCTGGAGTTTGGTGGGATATTGAGGAAATTCAGTGAATCTGGAGGGAATTTTCTTGAATTTTGTGGAAATTGTTGGAGATTTTGTGGGATGTTGCAGGAATTTGGTAGGGTTTTGAGAAGGTTTAGGGAATTTTGTGGCATTTTTCTGCAATTTTGTGAGGCTTTTCCAGAATTTTTGGTGATATTGAGGTGATTTGGTGGGATGTTTCTGGAATTTTGTGGGATTTTTCTGGGATTTGTACGAGACTTGAAGAATTTTGCGGGATTTTTCTTGAATTGTTTGGAAATTGTTGGAGATTTTGTGAGATGTTGCAGGAGTTTGTTTGGGTTCTGAGAATATGGAAGGAATTTTGTGGGATTTTTGTGGAATTTTGAGGATTTGTCTTGAATTTTGTGGGATTTGGAGGAGACTTGAAGAATTTTGCGGAATTTTCTTAGATTTTGTGGAAATTTGTTGAGATTTTGTGAGATGGTTCTGGAATTTGGTGGGATATTGAGGAAATTCAGTGAATTTTGAGGGATTTTTCTTGAATTTTGTGGAAATTGTTGGAGATTTTGTGGGATGTTGCAGGAATTGGGTAGGGTTTTGAGAAGGTTTAGGGAATTTTGTGGCATTTTTCTGCAATTTTGTGAGGCTTTTCCAGAATGTTTGGTGATATTGAGGTGATTTGGTGGGATGTTTCTGGAATTTTGTGGGATTTTTCTGGGATTTGTACGAGACTTGAAGAATTTTGCGGGATTTTTCTTGAATTGTTTGGAAATTGGTGGAGATTTTGTGAGATGTTGCCGGAGTTTGTTTGGGTTTTGAGAAGATGTAGGGAAGTTTGTGGCATTTTTCTGGAATTTTGAGGGGCTTTCAAGAACTTTGTGAGAGTTTTCTTGAATTTAGTGGAAATTTGTTGAGATTTTGTGAGATGGTTCTGGAATTTGGTGGGATTTTTGTGGGATTTTGAGGATTTGTCTTGAATTTTGTGGGATTTGGAGGAGACTTGAAGAATTTGGAGGGAATTTTCCTGAATTTTTTGGATATTGGTGGAGATTTTGTGAGATGCTGCAGGAATGTGGTTGGGTTTTGAGAAGATTTAGGGATTTTTGTGGGATATTTGTGGAATTTTCAGCAGCTTTCAAGTATTTTGTGAGAGTCTTCTTGAATTTTGTGGAAATTTCCGGAGATTTTGTGAGATGTTGCAGGAATTTTGTGGGATTTTTGTGGAATTTTGAGGAATTCTCTTGAATTTTGTGGGATTTGGAGGAGACTTGAAGAAGTTGGAGGGATTTTTCCTAAATGTTGTGGAAATTGGTGGAGATTTTGTGAGATGTTTCAGGAATTTGTTTGGATTTTGAGAAGATGTAGGGAATTTTGTTGGATTTTTGTGGAATTTTGAGGATTTCTCTTGAATTTTGTGGGATTTGGAGGAGACTTGAAGAATTTTGCGGGAATTTTCTTAGATTTTGTGGAAATGTGTGGAGATTTTGTGAGATGTCTGTAGAATTTTGTAATGTTTTGAGAAGATGTAGGGAATTTTGTGGCATTTTTCTGGAATTTTGAGGGGCTTTCAAGAACTTTGTGAGAGTTTTTTTGAATTTAGTGGAAATTTGTTGAGATTTTGTGAGATGGTTCTGGAGT
Source organism: Cyanistes caeruleus (assembly GCF_971803275.1). Taxonomy (NCBI): domain Eukaryota; kingdom Metazoa; phylum Chordata; class Aves; order Passeriformes; family Paridae; genus Cyanistes; species Cyanistes caeruleus. Next base: position 87,002,349 of record NC_141702.1, on the reverse strand, counting down.
TTGGTGGGATATTGAGGAAATTCAGTGAATTTGGAGGGAATTTTCTTGAATTTTGAGGAAATTGTTGGAGATTTTGTGGGATGTTGCAGGAATGTGGTTGGGTTCTGAGAAGATTTAGGGAATTGTGTGGGGCTTGTACAGAATTTGGTGGGATTTCTCTTGAATTTTGTGGGATTTCTATTGAATTTTATGGGATGATTGTGGGATGTTTGTGAGATGTTTGTAGGATGTTTGTGGTATTTGGAGGAGACTTGAAGAATTTTGCGGGATTTTTCTTGAAATGTTTGGAAATTGGTGGAGATTTTGTGAGATGTTGCAGGAATTTGTTTGGGTTTTGAGAAGATGGAAGGAATTTTGTTGGATTTTTGTGGAATTTTGAGGATTTCTCTTGAATTTTGTGGGATTTGGAGGAGACTTGAAGAATTTTGCGGGAATTTTCTTAGATTTAGTGGAAATTTGTTGAGATTTTGTGAGATGGTTCTGGAATTTGGTGGGATATTGAGGAAATTCAGTGAATTTTGAGGGATTTTTCTTGAATTTTGTGGAAATTGTTGGAGATTTTGTGGGATGTTGCAGGAATTGGGTAGGGTTTTGAGAAGGTTTAGGGAATTTTGTGGCATATTTCTGCAATTTTGTGAGGCTTTTCCAGAATGTTTGGTGATATTGAGGTGATTTGGTGGGATGTTTCTGGAATTTTGTGGGATTTTTCTGGGATTTGTACGAGACTTGAAGAATTTTGCGGGATTTTTCTTTAATTGTTTGGAAATTGTTGGAGATTTTGTGAGATGTTGCAGGAGTTTGTTTGGGTTCTGAGAATATGGAAGGAATTTTGTGGGATTTTTGTGGAATTTTGAGGATTTGTCTTGAATTTTGTGGGATTTGGAAAAGACTTGAAGAATTTTGCAGAATTTTCTTAGATTTTGTGGAAATTTGTTGAGATTTTGTGAGATGGTTCTGGAATTTGGTGGGATATTGAGGAAATTCAGTGAATTTTGAGGGATTTTTCTTGAATTTTGTGGAAATTGTTGGAGATTTTGTGGGATGTTGCAGGAATTGGGTAGGGTTTTGAGAAGGTTTAGGGAATTTTGTGGCATTTTTCTGCAATTTTGTGAGGCTTTTCCAGAATGTTTGGTGATATTGAGGTGATTTGGTGGGATGTTTCTGGAATTTTGTGGGATTTTTCTGGGATTTGTACGAGACTTGAAGAATTTTGCGGGATTTTTCTTGAATTGTTTGGAAATTGGTGGAGATTTTGTGAGATGTTGCCGGAGTTTGTTTGGGTTTTGAGAAGATGTAGGGAAGTTTGTGGCATTTTTCTGGAATTTTGAGGGGCTTTCAAGAACTTTGTGAGAGTTTTCTTGAATTTAGTTGAAGTTTGTTGAGATTTTGTGAGATGGTTCTGGAATTTGGTGGGATTTTTGTGGGATTTTGAGGATTTGTCTTGAATTTTGTGGGATTTGGAGGAGACTTGAAGAATTTGGAGGGAATTTCCCTGAATTTTTTGGATATTGGCGGAGATTTTGTGAGATGCTGCAGGAATGTGGTTGGGTTTTGAGAAGATTTAGGGATTTTTGTGGGATATTTGTGGAATTTCCAGCAGCTTTCAAGTATTTTGTGAGAGTCTTCTTGAATTTTGTGGAAATTTCCGGAGATTTTGTGAGATGTTGCAGGAATTTGGTGGGATTTTTGTGGAATTTTGAGGAATTCTCTTGAATTTTGTGGGATTTGGAGGAGACTTGAAGAAGTTGGAGGGATTTTTCCTAAATGTTGTGGAAATGTGTGGAGATTTTGTGAGATGTTTCAGGAATTTGTTTGGATTTTGAGAAGATGTAGGGAATTTTGTTGGATTTTTGTGGAATTTTGAGGATTTCTCTTGAATTTTGTGGGATTTGGAGGAGACTTGAAGAATTTTGCGGGAATTTTCTTAGATTTTGTGGAAATGTGTGGAGATTTTGTGAGATGTCTGTAGAATTTTGTAATGTTTTGAGAAGATGTAGGGAATTTTGTGGCATTTTTCTGGAATTTTGAGGGGCTTTCAAGAACTTTGTGAGAGTTTTTTTGAATTTTTTGGAAATTTGTTGAGATTTTGTGAGATGGTTCTGGAGTTTGGTGGGATATTGAGGAAATTCAGTGAATTTGGAGGGAATTTTCTTGAATTTTGTGGAAATTGTTGGAGATTTTGTGGGATGTTGCAGGAATGTGGTTGGGTTCTGAGAAGATTTAGGGAATTGTGTGGGGCTTGTACAGAATTTGGTGGGATTTCTCTTGAATTTTGTGGGATTTCTATTGAATTTTATGGGATGTTTGTGGGATGTTTGTGAGATGTTTGTAGGATGTTTGTGGTATTTGGAGGAGACTTGAAGAATTTTGCGGGACTTTTCTTGAAATGTTTGGAAATTGGTGGAGATTTTGTGAGATGTTGCAGGAATTTGTTTGGGTTTTGAGAAGATGGAAGGAATTTTGTTGGATTTTTGTGGAATTTTGAGGATTTCTCTTGAATTTTGTGGGATTTGGAGGAGACTTGAAGAATTTTGCGGAATTTTCTTAGATTATGTGGAAATTTGTTGAGATTTTGTGAGATGGTTCTGGAATTTGGTGGGATATTGAGGAAATTCAGTGAATTTTGAGGGATTTTTCTTGAATTTTGTGGAAATTGTTGGAGATTTTGTGGGATGTTGCAGGAATTTGGTAGGGTTTTGAGAAGGTTTAGGGAATTTTGTGGCATTTTTCTGCAATTTTGTGAGGCTTTTCCAGAATGTTTGGTGATATTGAGGTGATTTGGTGGGATGTTTCTGGAATTTTGTGGGATTTTTCTGGGATTTGTACGAGACTTGAAGAATTTTGCGGGATTTTTCTTGAATTGTTTGGAAATTGTTGGAGATTTTGTGAGATGTTGCAGGAGTTTGTTTGGGTTCTGAGAATATGGAAGGAATTTTGTGGGATTTTTGTGGAATTTTGAGGATTTGTCTTGAATTTTGTGGGATTTGGAGGAGACTTGAAGAATTTTGCGGAATTTTCTTAGATTTTGTGGAAATTTGTTGAGATTTTGTGAGATGGTTCTGGAATTTGGTGGGATATTGAGGAAATTCAGTGAATTTTGAGGGATTTTTCTTGAATTTTGTGGAAATTGTTGGAGATTTTGTGGGATGTTGCAGGAATTGGGTAGGGTTTTGAGAAGGTTTAGGGAATTTTGTGGCATTTTTCTGCAATTTTGTGAGGCTTTTCCAGAATGTTTGGTGATATTGAGGTGATTTGGTGGGATGTTTCTGGAATTTTGTGGGATTTTTCTGGGATTTGTACGAGACTTGAAGAATTTTGCGGGATTTTTCTTGAATTGTTTGGAAATTGGTGGAGATTTTGTGAGATGTTGCCGGAGTTTGTTTGGGTTTTGAGAAGATGTAGGGAATTTTGTGGCATTTTTCTGGAATTTTGAGGGGCTTTCAAGAACTTTGTGAGAGTTTTCTTGAATTTAGTGGAAATTTGTTGAGATTTTGTGAGATGGTTCTGGAATTTGGTGGGATTTTTGTGGGATTTTGAGGATTTGTCTTGAATTTTGTGGGATTTGGAGGAGACTTGAAGAATTTGGAGGGAATTTTCCTGAATTTTTTGGATATTGGTGGAGATTTTGTGAGATGCTGCAGGAATGTGGTTGGGTTTTGAGAAGATTTAGGGATTTTTGTGGGATATTCGTGGAATTTTCAGCAGCTTTCAAGTATTTTGTGAGAGTCTTCTTGAATTTTGTGGAAATTTCCGGAGATTTTGTGAGATGTTGCAGGAATTTTGTGGGATTTTTGTGGAATTTTGAGGAATTCTCTTGAATTTTGTGGGATTTGGAGGAGACTTGAAGAAGTTGGAGGGATTTTTCCTAAATGTTGTGGAAATTGGTGGAGATTTTGTGAGATGTTTCAGGAATTTGTTTGGATTTTGAGAAGATGTAGGGAATTTTGTTGGATTTTTGTGGAATTTTGAGGATTTCTCTTGAATTTTGTGGGATTTGGAGGAGACTTGAAGAATTTTGCGGGAATTTTCTTAGATTTTGTGGAAATGTGTGGAGATTTTGTGAGATGTCTGTAGAATTTTGTAATGTTTTGAGAAGATGTAGGGAATTTTGTGGCATTTTTCTGGAATTTTGAGGGGCTTTCAAGAACTTTGTGAGAGTTTTTTTGAATTTTTTGGAAATTTGTTGAGATTTTGTGAGACGGTTCTGGAGTTTGGTGGGATATTGAGGAAATTCAGTGAATTTGGAGGGAATTTTCTTGAATTTTGAGGAAATTGTTGGAGATTTTGTGGGATGTTGCAGGAATGTGGTTGGGTTCTGAGAAGATTTAGGGAATTGTGTGGGGCTTGTACAGAATTTGGTGGGATTTCTCTTGAATTTTGTGGGATTTCTATTGAATTTTATGGGATGATTGTGGGATGTTTGTGAGATGTTTGTAGGATGTTTGTGGTATTTGGAGGAGACTTGAAGAATTTTGCGGGATTTTTCTTGAAATGTTTGGAAATTGGTGGAGATTTTGTGAGATGTTGCAGGAATTTGGGTTTTGAGAAGATGGAAGGAATTTTGTTGGATTTTTGTGGAATTTTGAGGATTTCTCTTGAATTTTGTGGGATTTGGAGGAGACTTGAAGAATTTTGCGGGAATTTTCTTAGATTTAGTGGAAATTTGTTGAGATTTTGTGAGATGGTTCTGGAATTTGGTGGGATATTGAGGAAATTCAGTGAATTTTGAGGGATTTTTCTTGAATTTTGTGGAAATTGTTGGAGATTTTGTGGGATGTTGCAGGAATTGGGTAGGGTTTTGAGAAGGTTTAGGGAATTTTGTGGCATATTTCTGCAATTTTGTGAGGCTTTTCCAGAATGTTTGGTGATATTGAGGTGATTTGGTGGGATGTTTCTGGAATTTTGTGGGATTTTTCTGGGATTTGTACGAAACTTGAAGAATTTTGCGGGATTTTTCTTGAATTGTTTGGAAATTGTTGGAGATTTTGTGAGATGTTGCAGGAGTTTGTTTGGGTTCTGAGAATATGGAAGGAATTTTGTGGGATTTTTGTGGAATTTTGAGGATTTGTCTTGAATTTTGTGGGATTTGGAGGAGACTTGAAGAATTTTGCGGAATTTTCTTAGATTTTGTGGAAATTTGTTGAGATTTTGTGAGATGGTTCTGGAATTTGGTGGGATATTGAGGAAATTCAGTGAATTTTGAGGGATTTTTCTTGAATTTTGTGGAAATTGTTGGAGATTTTGTGGGATGTTGCAGGAATTGGGTAGGGTTTTGAGAAGGTTTAGGGAATTTTGTGGCATTTTTCTGCAATTTTGTGAGGCTTTTCCAGAATGTTTGGTGATATTGAGGTGATTTGGTGGGATGTTTCTGGAATTTTGTGGGATTTTTCTGGGATTTGTACGAGACTTGAAGAATTTTGCGGGATTTTTCTTGAATTGTTTGGAAATTGGTGGAGATTTTGTGAGATGTTGCCGGAGTTTGTTTGGGTTTTGAGAAGATGTAGGTTATTTTGTGGCATTTTTCTGGAATTTTGAGGGGCTTTCAAGAACTTTGTGAGAGTTTTCTTGAATTTAGTGGAAATTTGTTGAGATTTTGTGAGATGGTTCTGGAATTTGGTGGGATTTTTGTGGGATTTTGAGGATTTGTCTTGAATTTTGTGGGATTTGGAGGAGACTTGAAGAATTTGGAGGGAATTTTCCTGAATTTTTTGGATATTGGTGGAGATTTTGTGAGATGCTGCAGGAATGTGGTTGGGTTTTGAGAAGATTTAGGGATTTTTGTGGGATATTTGTGGAATTTTCAGCAGCTTTCAAGTATTTTGTGAGAGTCTTCTTGAATTTTGTGGAAATTTCCGGAGATTTTGTGAGATGTTGCAGGAATTTGGTGGGATTTTTGTGGAATTTTGAGGAATTCTCTTGAATTTTGTGGGATTTGGAGGAGACTTGAAGAAGTTGGAGGGATTTTTCCTAAATGTTGTGGAAATTGGTGGAGATTTTGTGAGATGTTTCAGGAATTTGTTTGGATTTTGAGAAGATGTAGGGAATTTTGTTGGATTTTTGTGGAATTTTGAGGATTTCTCTTGAATTTTGTGGGATTTGGAGGAGACTTGAAGAATTTTGCGGGAATTTTCTTAGATTTTGTGGAAATGTGTGGAGATTTTGTGAGATGTCTGTAGAATTTTGTAATGTTTTGAGAAGATGTAGGGAATTTTGTGGCATTTTTCTGGAATTTTGAGGGGCTTTCAAGAACTTTGTGAGAGTTTTTTTGAATTTTTTGGAAATTTGTTGAGATTTTGTGAGATGGTTCTGGAGTTTGGTGGGATATTGAGGAAATTCAGTGAATTTGGAGGGAATTTTCTTGAATTTTGAGGAAATTGTTGGAGATTTTGTGGGATGTTGCAGGAATGTGGTTGGGTTCTGAGAAGATTTAGGGAATTGTGTGGGGCTTGTACAGAATTTGGTGGGATTTCTCTTGAATTTTGTGGGATTTCTATTGAATTTTATGGGATGATTGTGGGATGTTTGTGAGATGTTTGTAGGATGTTTGTGGTATTTGGAGGAGACTTGAAGAATTTTGCGGGATTTTTCTTGAAATGTTTGGAAATTGGTGGAGATTTTGTGAGATGTTGCAGGAATTTGTTTGGGTTTTGAGAAGATGGAAGGAATTTTGTTGGATTTTTGTGGAATTTTGAGGATTTCTCTTGAATTTTGTGGGATTTGGAGGAGACTTGAAGAATTTTGCGGGAATTTTCTTAGATTTTGTGGAAATTTGTTGAGATTTTGTGAGATGGTTCTGGAATTTGGTGGGATATTGAGGAAATTCAGTGAATTTTGAGGGATTTTTCTTGAATTTTGTGGAAATTGTTGGAGATTTTGTGGGATGTTGCAGGAATTGGGTAGGGTTTTGAGAAGGTTTAGGGAATTTTGTGGCATTTTTCTGCAATTTTGTGAGGCTTTTCCAGAATGTTTGGTGATATTGAGGTGATTTGGTGGGATGTTTCTGGAATTTTGTGGGATTTTTCTGGGATTTGTACGAGACTTGAAGAATTTTGCGGGATTTTTCTTGAATTGTTTGGAAATTGGTGGAGATTTTGTGAGATGTTGCAGGAGTTTGTTTGGGTTTTGAGAAGATGTAGGGAAGTTTGTGGCATTTTTCTGGAATTTTGAGGGGCTTTCAAGAACTTTGTGAGAGTTTTCTTGAATTTAGTGGAAATTTGTTGAGATTTTGTGAGATGGTTCTGGAATTTGGTGGGATTTTTGTAGGATTTTGAGGATTTGTCTTGAATTTTGTGGGATTTGGAGGAGACTTGAAGAATTTGGAGGGAATTTTCCTGAATTTTTTGGATATTGGTGGAGATTTTGTGAGATGCTGCAGGAATGTGGTTGGGTTTTGAGAAGATTTAGGGATTTTTGTGGGATATTTGTGGAATTTTCAGCAGCTTTCAAGTATTTTGTGAGAGTCTTCTTGAATTTTGTGGAAATTTCCGGAGATTTTGTGAGATGTTGCAGGAATTTTGTGGGATTTTTGTGGAATTTTGAGGAATTCTCTTGAATTTTGTGGGATTTGGAGGAGACTTGAAGAAGTTGGAGGGATTTTTCCTAAATGTTGTGGAAATTGGTGGAGATTTTGTGAGATGTTTCAGGAATTTGTTTGGATTTTGAGAAGATGTAGGGAATTTTGTTGGATTTTTGTGGAATTTTGAGGATTTCTCTTGAATTTTGTGGGATTTGGAGGAGACTTGAAGAATTTTGCGGGAATTTTCTTAGATTTTGTGGAAATGTGTGGAGATTTTGTGAGATGTCTGTAGAATTTTGTAATGTTTTGAGAAGATGTAGGGAATTTTGTGGCATTTTTCTGGAATTTTGAGGGGCTTTCAAGAACTTTGTGAGAGTTTTTTTGAATTTTTTGGAAATTTGTTGAGATTTTGTGAGATGGTTCTGGAGTTTGGTGGGATATTGAGGAAATTCAGTGAATTTGGAGGGAATTTTCTTGAATTTTGTGGAAATTGTTGGAGATTTTGTGGGATGTTGCAGGAATGTGGTTGGGTTCTGAGAAGATTTAGGGAATTGTGTGGGGCTTGTACAGAATTTGGTGGGATTTCTCTTGAATTTTGTGGGATTTCTATTGAATTTTATGGGATGTTTGTGGGATGTTTGTGAGATGTTTGTAGGATGTTTGTGGTATTTGGAGGAGACTTGAAGAATTTTGCGGGACTTTTCTTGAAATGTTTGGAAATTGGTGGAGATTTTGTGAGATGTTGCAGGAATTTGTTTGGGTTTTGAGAAGATGGAAGGAATTTTGTTGGATTTTTGTGGAATTTTGAGGATTTCTCTTGAATTTTGTGGGATTTGGAGGAGACTTGAAGAATTTTGCGGAATTTTCTTAGATTATGTGGAAATTTGTTGAGATTTTGTGAGATGGTTCTGGAATTTGGTGGGATATTGAGGAAATTCAGTGAATTTTGAGGGATTTTTCTTGAATTTTGTGGAAATTGTTGGAGATTTTGTGGGATGTTGCAGGAATTGGGTAGGGTTTTGAGAAGGTTTAGGGAATTTTGTGGCATTTTTCTGCAATTTTGTGAGGCTTTTCCAGAATTTTTGGTGATATTGAGGTGATTTGGTGGGATGTTTCTGGAATTTTGTGGGATTTTTCTGGGATTTGTACGAGACTTGAAGAATTTTGCGGGATTTTTCTTGAATTGTTTGGAAATTGTTGGAGATTTTGTGAGATGTTGCAGGAGTTTGTTTGGGTTCTGAGAATATGGAAGGAATTTTGTGGGATTTTTGTGGAATTTTGAGGATTTGTCTTGAATTTTGTGGGATTTGGAGGAGACTTGAAGAATTTTGCGGAATTTTCTTAGATTTTGTGGAAATTTGTTGAGATTTTGTGAGATGGTTCTGGAATTTGGTGGGATATTGAGGAAATTCAGTGAATTTTGAGGGATTTTTCTTGAATTTTGTGGAAATTGTTGGAGATTTTGTGGGATGTTGCAGGAATTGGGTAGGGTTTTGAGAAGGTTTAGGGAATTTTGTGGCATTTTTCTGCAATTTTGTGAGGCTTTTCCAGAATGTTTGGTGATATTGAGGTGATTTGGTGGGATGTTTCTGGAATTTTGTGGGATTTTTCTGGGATTTGTACGAGACTTGAAGAATTTTGCGGGATTTTTCTTGAATTGTTTGGAAATTGGTGGAGATTTTGTGAGATGTTGCCGGAGTTTGTTTGGGTTTTGAGAAGATGTAGGGAAGTTTGTGGCATTTTTCTGGAATTTTGAGGGGCTTTCAAGAACTTTGTGAGAGTTTTCTTGAATTTAGTGGAAATTTGTTGAGATTTTGTGAGATGGTTCTGGAATTTGGTGGGATTTTTGTGGGATTTTGAGGATTTGTCTTGAATTTTGTGGGATTTGGAGGAGACTTGAAGAATTTGGAGGGAATTTTCCTGAATTTTTTGGATATTGGTGGAGATTTTGTGAGATGCTGCAGGAATGTGGTTGGGTTTTGAGAAGATTTAGGGATTTTTGTGGGATATTTGTGGAATTTTCAGCAGCTTTCAAGTATTTTGTGAGAGTCTTCTTGAATTTTGTGGAAATTTCCGGAGATTTTGTGAGATGTTGCAGGAATTTTGTGGGATTTTTGTGGAATTTTGAGGAATTCTCTTGAATTTTGTGGGATTTGGAGGAGACTTGAAGAAGTTGGAGGGATTTTTCCTAAATGTTGTGGAAATTGGTGGAGATTTTGTGAGATGTTTCAGGAATTTGTTTGGATTTTGAGAAGATGTAGGGAATTTTGTTGGATTTTTGTGGAATTTTGAGGATTTCTCTTGAATTTTGTGGGATTTGGAGGAGACTTGAAGAATTTTGCGGGAATTTTCTTAGATTTTGTGGAAATGTGTGGAGATTTTGTGAGATGTCTGTAGAATTTTGTAATGTTTTGAGAAGATGTAGGGAATTTTGTGGCATTTTTCTGGAATTTTGAGGGGCTTTCAAGAACTTTGTGAGAGTTTTTTTGAATTTTTTGGAAATTTGTTGAGATTTTGTGAGATGGTTCTGGAGTTTGGTGGGATATTGAGGAAATTCAGTGAATCTGGAGGGAATTTTCTTGAATTTTGTGGAAATTGTTGGAGATTTTGTGGGATGTTGCAGGAATTTGGTAGGGTTTTGAGAAGGTTTAGGGAATTTTGTGGCATTTTTCTGCAATTTTGTGAGGCTTTTCCAGAATTTTTGGTGATATTGAGGTGATTTGGTGGGATGTTTCTGGAATTTTGTGGGATTTTTCTGGGATTTGTACGAGACTTGAAGAATTTTGCGGGATTTTTCTTTAATTGTTTGGAAATTGTTGGAGATTTTGTGAGATGTTGCAGGAGTTTGTTTGGGTTCTGAGAATATGGAAGGAATTTTGTGGGATTTTTGTGGAATTTTGAGGATTTGTCTTGAATTTTGTGGGATTTGGAGGAGACTTGAAGAATTTTGCGGAATTTTCTTAGATTTTGTGGAAATTTGTTGAGATTTTGTGAGATGGTTCTGGAATTTGGTGGGATATTGAGGAAATTCAGTGAATTTTGAGGGATTTTTCTTGAATTTTGTGGAAATTGTTGGAGATTTTGTGGGATGTTGCAGGAATTGGGTAGGGTTTTGAGAAGGTTTAGGGAATTTTGTGGCATTTTTCTGCAATTTTGTGAGGCTTTTCCAGAATGTTTGGTGATATTGAGGTGATTTGGTGGGATGTTTCTGGAATTTTGTGGGATTTTTCTGGGATTTGTACGAGACTTGAAGAATTTTGCGGGATTTTTCTTGAATTGTTTGGAAATTGGTGGAGATTTTGTGAGATGTTGCCGGAGTTTGTTTGGGTTTTGAGAAGATGTAGGGAAGTTTGTGGCATTTTTCTGGAATTTTGAGGGGCTTTCAAGAACTTTGTGAGAGTTTTCTTGAATTTAGTGGAAATTTGTTGAGATTTTGTGAGATGGTTCTGGAATTTGGTGGGATTTTTGTGGGATTTTGAGGATTTGTCTTGAATTTTGTGGGATTTGGAGGAGACTTGAAGAATTTGGAGGGAATTTTCCTGAATTTTTTGGATATTGGTGGAGATTTTGTGAGATGCTGCAGGAATGTGGTTGGGTTTTGAGAAGATTTAGGGATTTTTGTGGGATATTTGTGGAATTTTCAGCAGCTTTCAAGTATTTTGTGAGAGTCTTCTTGAATTTTGTGGAAATTTCCGGAGATTTTGTGAGATGTTGCAGGAATTTTGTGGGATTTTTGTGGAATTTTGAGGAATTCTCTTGAATTTTGTGGGATTTGGAGGAGACTTGAAGAAGTTGGAGGGATTTTTCCTAAATGTTGTGGAAATTGGTGGAGATTTTGTGAGATGTTTCAGGAATTTGTTTGGATTTTGAGAAGATGTAGGGAATTTTGTTGGATTTTTGTGGAATTTTGAGGATTTCTCTTGAATTTTGTGGGATTTGGAGGAGACTTGAAGAATTTTGCGGGAATTTTCTTAGATTTTGTGGAAATGTGTGGAGATTTTGTGAGATGTCTGTAGAATTTTGTAATGTTTTGAGAAGATGTAGGGAATTTTGTGGCATTTTTCTGGAATTTTGAGGGGCTTTCAAGAACTTTGTGAGAGTTTTTTTGAATTTTTTGGAAATTTGTTGAGATTTTGTGAGACGGTTCTGGAGTTTGGTGGGATATTGAGGAAATTCAGTGAATTTGGAGGGAATTTTCTTGAATTTTGTGGAAATTGTTGGAGATTTTGTGGGATGTTGCAGGAATTTGGTAGGGTTTTGAGAAGGTTTAGGGAATTTTGTGGCATTTTTCTGCAATTTTGTGAGGCTTTTCCAGAATGTTTGGTGATATTGAGGTGATTTGGTGGGATGTTTCTGGAATTTTGTGGGATTTTTCTGGGATTTGTACGAGACTTGAAGAATTTTGCGGGATTTTTCGTAAATTGTTTGGAAATTGTTGGAGATTTTGTGAGATGTTGCAGGAGTTTGTTTGGGTTCTGAGAATATGGAAGGAATTTTGTTGGATTTTTGTGGAATTTTGAGGATTTGTCTTGAATTTTGTGGGATTTGGAGGAGACTTGAAGAATTTTGCGGAATTTTCTTAGATTTTGTGGAAATTTGTTGAGATTTTGTGAGATGGTTCTGGAATTTGGTGGGATATTGAGGAAATTCAGTGAATTTTGAGGGATTTTTCTTGAATTTTGTGGAAATTGTTGGAGATTTTGTGGGATGTTGCAGGAATTGGGTAGGGTTTTGAGAAGGTTTAGGGAATTTTGTGGCATTTTTCTGCAATTTTGTGAGGCTTTTCCAGAATGTTTGGTGATATTGAGGTGATTTGGTGGGATGTTTCTGGAATTTTGTGGGATTTTTCTGGGATTTGTACGAGACTTGAAGAATTTTGCGGGATTTTTCTTGAATTGTTTGGAAATTGGTGGAGATTTTGTGAGATGTTGCCGGAGTTTGTTTGGGTTTTGAGAAGATGTAGGGAATTTTGTGGCATTTTTCTGGAATTTTGAGGGGCTTTCAAGAACTTTGTGAGAGTTTTCTTGAATTTAGTGGAAATTTGTTGAGATTTTGTGAGATGGTTCTGGAATTTGGTGGGATTTTTGTGGGATTTTGAGGATTTGTCTTGAATTTTGTGGGATTTGGAGGAGACTTGAAGAATTTGGAGGGAATTTTCCTGAATTTTTTGGATATTGGTGGAGATTTTGTGAGATGCTGCAGGAATGTGGTTGGGTTTTGAGAAGATTTAGGGATTTTTGTGGGATATTTGTGGAATTTTCAGCAGCTTTCAAGTATTTTGTGAGAGTCTTCTTGAATTTTGTGGAAATTTCCGGAGATTTTGTGAGATGTTGCAGGAATTTTGTGGGATTTTTGTGGAATTTTGAGGAATTCTCTTGAATTTTGTGGGATTTGGAGGAGACTTGAAGAAGTTGGAGGGATTTTTCCTAAATGTTGTGGAAATTGGTGGAGATTTTGTGAGATGTTTCAGGAATTTGTTTGGATTTTGAGAAGATGTAGGGAATTTTGTTGGATTTTTGTGGAATTTTGAGGATTTCTCTTGAATTTTGTGGGATTTGGAGGAGACTTGAAGAATTTTGCGGGAATTTTCTTAGATTTTGTGGAAATGTGTGGAGATTTTGTGAGATGTCTGTAGAATTTTGTAATGTTTTGAGAAGATGTAGGGAATTTTGTGGCATTTTTCTGGAATTTTGAGGGGCTTTCAAGAACTTTGTGAGAGTTTTTTTGAATTTTTTGGAAATTTGTTGAGATTTTGTGAGACGGTTCTGGAGTTTGGTGGGATATTGAGGAAATTCAGTGAATTTGGAGGGAATTTTCTTGAATTTTGAGGAAATTGTTGGAGATTTTGTGGGATGTTGCAGGAATGTGGTTGGGTTCTGAGAAGATTTAGGGAATTGTGTGGGGCTTGTACAGAATTTGGTGGGATTTCTCTTGAATTTTGTGGGATTTCTATTGAATTTTATGGGATGATTGTGGGATGTTTGTGAGATGTTTGTAGGATGTTTGTGGTATTTGGAGGAGACTTGAAGAATTTTGCGGGATTTTTCTTGAAATGTTTGGAAATTGGTGGAGATTTTGTGAGATGTTGCAGGAATTTGTTTGGGTTTTGAGAAGATGGAAGGAATTTTGTGGGATTTTTGTGGAATTTTGAGGATTTCTCTTGAATTTTGTGGGATTTGGAGGAGACTTGAAGAATTTTGCGGAATTTTCTTAGATTTTGTGGAAATTTGTTGAGATTTTGTGAGATGGTTCTGGAATTTGGTGGGATATTGAGGAAATACAGTGAATTTTGAGGGATTTTTCTTGAATTTTGTGGAAATTGTTGGAGATTTTGTGGGATGTTGCAGGAATTGGGTAGGGTTTTGAGAAGGTTTAGGGAATTTTGTGGCATTTTTCTGCAATTTTGTGAGGCTTTTCCAGAATGTTTGGTGATATTGAGGTGATTTGGTGGGATGTTTCTGGAATTTTGTGGGATTTTTCTGGGATTTGTACGAGACTTGAAGAATTTTGCGGGATTTTTCTTGAATTTTGTGGAAATTGTTGGAGATTTTGTGGGATGTTGCAGGAATGTGGTTGGGTTTTGAGAAGATGTAGGTTATTTTGTGGCATTTTTCTGGAATTTTGAGGGGCTTTCAAGAACTTTGTGAGAGTTTTCTTGAATTTAGTGGAAATTTGTTGAGATTTTGTGAGATGGTTCTGGAATTTGGTGGGATTTTTGTGGGATTTTGAGGATTTGTCTTGAATTTTGTGGGATTTGGAGGAGACTTGAAGAATTTTGCGGGATTTTTCTTGAATTGTTTGGAAATTGTTGGAGATTTTGTGAGATGTTGCAGGAGTTTGTTTGGGTTCTGAGAATATGGAAGGAATTTTGTGGGATTTTTGTGGAATTTTGAGGATTTGTCTTGAATTTTGTGGGATTTGGAGGAGACTTGAAGAATTTTGCGGAATTTTCTTAGATTTTGTGGAAATTTGTTGAGATTTTGTGAGATGGTTCTGGAATTTGGTGGGATATTGAGGAAATTCAGTGAATTTTGAGGGATTTTTCTTGAATTTTGTGGAAATTGTTGGAGATTTTGTGGGATGTTGCAGGAATTGGGTAGGGTTTTGAGAAGGTTTAGGGAATTTTGTGGCATTTTTCTGCAATTTTGTGAGGCTTTTCCAGAATGTTTGGTGATATTGAGGTGATTTGGTGGGATGTTTCTGGAATTTTGTGGGATTTTTCTGGGATTTGTACGAGACTTGAAGAATTTTGCGGGATTTTTCTTGAATTGTTTGGAAATTGGTGGAGATTTTGTGAGATGTTGCCGGAGTTTGTTTGGGTTTTGAGAAGATGTAGGGAAGTTTGTGGCATTTTTCTGGAATTTTGAGGGGCTTTCAAGAACTTTGTGAGAGTTTTCTTGAATTTAGTGGAAATTTGTTGAGATTTTGTGAGATGGTTCTGGAATTTGGTGGGATTTTTGTGGGATTTTGAGGATTTGTCTTGAATTTTGTGGGATTTGGAGGAGACTTGAAGAATTTGGAGGGAATTTTCCTGAATTTTTTGGATATTGGTGGAGATTTTGTGAGATGCTGCAGGAATGTGGTTGGGTTTTGAGAAGATTTAGGGATTTTTGTGGGATATTTGTGGAATTTTCAGCAGCTTTCAAGTATTTTGTGAGAGTCTTCTTGAATTTTGTGGAAATTTCCGGAGATTTTGTGAGATGTTGCAGGAATTTTGTGGGATTTTTGTGGAATTTTGAGGAATTCTCTTGAATTTTGTGGGATTTGGAGGAGACTTGAAGAAGTTGGAGGGATTTTTCCTAAATGTTGTGGAAATTGGTGGAGATTTTGTGAGATGTTTCAGGAATTTGTTTGGATTTTGAGAAGATGTAGGGAATTTTGTTGGATTTTTGTGGAATTTTGAGGATTTCTCTTGAATTTTGTGGGATTTGGAGGAGACTTGAAGAATTTTGCGGGAATTTTCTTAGATTTTGTGGAAATGTGTGGAGATTTTGTGAGATGTCTGTAGAATTTTGTAATGTTTTGAGAAGATGTAGGGAATTTTGTGGCATTTTTCTGGAATTTTGAGGGGCTTTCAAGAACTTTGTGAGAGTTTTTTTGAATTTTTTGGAAATTTGTTGAGATTTTGTGAGATGGTTCTGGAGTTTGGTGGGATATTGAGGAAATTCAGTGAATCTGGAGGGAATTTTCTTGAATTTTGTGGAAATTGTTGGAGATTTTGTGGGATGTTGCAGGAATTTGGTAGGGTTTTGAGAAGGTTTAGGGAATTTTGTGGCATTTTTCTGCAATTTTGTGAGGCTTTTCCAGAATTTTTGGTGATATTGAGGTGATTTGGTGGGATGTTTCTGGAATTTTGTGGGATTTTTCTGGGATTTGTACGAGACTTGAAGAATTTTGCGGGATTTTTCTTGAATTGTTTGGAAATTGGTGGAGATTTTGTGAGATGTTGCCGGAGTTTGTTTGGGTTTTGAGAAGATGTAGGGAATTTTGTGGCATTTTTCTGGAATTTTGAGGGGCTTTCAAGAACTTTGTGAGAGTTTTCTTGAATTTAGTGGAAATTTGTTGAGATTTTGTGAGATGGTTCTGGAATTTGGTGGGATTTTTGTGGGATTTTGAGGATTTGTCTTGAATTTTGTGGGATTTGGAGGAGACTTGAAGAATTTGGAGGGAATTTTCCTGAATTTTTTGGATATTGGTGGAGATTTTGTGAGATGCTGCAGGAATGTGGTTGGGTTTTGAGAAGATTTAGGGATTTTTGTGGGATATTTGTGGAATTTTCAGCAGCTTTCAAGTATTTTGTGAGAGTCTTCTTGAATTTTGTGGAAATTTCCGGAGATTTTGTGAGATGTTGCAGGAATTTTGTGGGATTTTTGTGGAATTTTGAGGAATTCTCTTGAATTTTGTGGGATTTGGAGGAGACTTGAAGAAGTTGGAGGGATTTTTCCTAAATGTTGTGGAAATTGGTGGAGATTTTGTGAGATGTTTCAGGAATTTGTTTGGATTTTGAGAAGATGTAGGGAATTTTGTTGGATTTTTGTGGAATTTTGAGGATTTCTCTTGAATTTTGTGGGATTTGGAGGAGACTTGAAGAATTTTGCGGGAATTTTCTTAGATTTTGTGGAAATGTGTGGAGATTTTGTGAGATGTCTGTAGAATTTTGTAATGTTTTGAGAAGATGTAGGGAATTTTGTGGCATTTTTCTGGAATTTTGAGGGGCTTTCAAGAACTTTGTGAGAGTTTTTTTGAATTTTTTGGAAATTTGTTGAGATTTTGTGAGACGGTTCTGGAGTTTGGTGGGATATTGAGGAAATTCAGTGAATTTTGAGGGAATTTTCTTGAATTTTGTGGAAATTGTTGGAGATTTTGTGGGATGTTGCAGGAATTTGGTAGGGTTTTGAGAAGGTTTAGGGAATTTTGTGGCATTTTTCTGCAATTTTGTGAGGCTTTTCCAGAATGTTTGGTGATATTGAGGTGATTTGGTGGGATGTTTCTGGAATTTTGTGGGATTTTTCTGGGATTTGTACGAGACTTGAAGAATTTTGCGGGATTTTTCGTAAATTGTTTGGAAATTGTTGGAGATTTTGTGAGATGTTGCAGGAGTTTGTTTGGGTTCTGAGAATATGGAAGGAATTTTGTTGGATTTTTGTGGAATTTTGAGGATTTGTCTTGAATTTTGTGGGATTTGGAGGAGACTTGAAGAATTTTGCGGAATTTTCTTAGATTTTGTGGAAATTTGTTGAGATTTTGTGAGATGGTTCTGGAATTTGGTGGGATATTGAGGAAATTCAGTGAATTTTGAGGGATTTTTCTTGAATTTTGTGGAAATTGTTGGAGATTTTGTGGGATGTTGCAGGAATTGGGTAGGGTTTTGAGAAGGTTTAGGGAATTTTGTGGCATTTTTCTGCAATTTTGTGAGGCTTTTCCAGAATGTTTGGTGATATTGAGGTGATTTGGTGGGATGTTTCTGGAATTTTGTGGGATTTTTCTGGGATTTGTACGAGACTTGAAGAATTTTGCGGGATTTTTCTTGAATTGTTTGGAAATTGGTGGAGATTTTGTGAGATGTTGCCGGAGTTTGTTTGGGTTTTGAGAAGATGTAGGGAATTTTGTGGCATTTTTCTGGAATTTTGAGGGGCTTTCAAGAACTTTGTGAGAGTTTTCTTGAATTTAGTGGAAATTTGTTGAGATTTTGTGAGATGGTTCTGGAATTTGGTGGGATTTTTGTGGGATTTTGAGGATTTGTCTTGAATTTTGTGGGATTTGGAGGAGACTTGAAGAATTTGGAGGGAATTTTCCTGAATTTTTTGGATATTGGTGGAGATTTTGTGAGATGCTGCAGGAATGTGGTTGGGTTTTGAGAAGATTTAGGGATTTTTGTGGGATATTTGTGGAATTTTCAGCAGCTTTCAAGTATTTTGTGAGAGTCTTCTTGAATTTTGTGGAAATTTCCGGAGATTTTGTGAGATGTTGCAGGAATTTTGTGGGATTTTTGTGGAATTTTGAGGAATTCTCTTGAATTTTGTGGGATTTGGAGGAGACTTGAAGAAGTTGGAGGGATTTTTCCTAAATGTTGTGGAAATTGGTGGAGATTTTGTGAGATGTTTCAGGAATTTGTTTGGATTTTGAGAAGATGTAGGGAATTTTGTTGGATTTTTGTGGAATTTTGAGGATTTCTCTTGAATTTTGTGGGATTTGGAGGAGACTTGAAGAATTTTGCGGGAATTTTCTTAGATTTTGTGGAAATGTGTGGAGATTTTGTGAGATGTCTGTAGAATTTTGTAATGTTTTGAGAAGATGTAGGGAATTTTGTGGCATTTTTCTGGAATTTTGAGGGGCTTTCAAGAACTTTGTGAGAGTTTTTTTGAATTTTTTGGAAATTTGTTGAGATTTTGTGAGACGGTTCTGGAGTTTGGTGGGATATTGAGGAAATTCAGTGAATTTGGAGGGAATTTTCTTGAATTTTGAGGAAATTGTTGGAGATTTTGTGGGATGTTGCAGGAATGTGGTTGGGTTCTGAGAAGATTTAGGGAATTGTGTGGGGCTTGTACAGAATTTGGTGGGATTTCTCTTGAATTTTGTGGGATTTCTATTGAATTTTATGGGATGATTGTGGGATGTTTGTGAGATGTTTGTAGGATGTTTGTGGTATTTGGAGGAGACTTGAAGAATTTTGCGGGATTTTTCTTGAAATGTTTGGAAATTGGTGGAGATTTTGTGAGATGTTGCAGGAATTTGTTTGGGTTTTGAGAAGATGGAAGGAATTTTGTGGGATTTTTGTGGAATTTTGAGGATTTCTCTTGAATTTTGTGGGATTTGGAGGAGACTTGAAGAATTTTGCGGAATTTTCTTAGATTTTGTGGAAATTTGTTGAGATTTTGTGAGATGGTTCTGGAATTTGGTGGGATATTGAGGAAATACAGTGAATTTTGAGGGATTTTTCTTGAATTTTGTGGAAATTGTTGGAGATTTTGTGGGATGTTGCAGGAATTGGGTAGGGTTTTGAGAAGGTTTAGGGAATTTTGTGGCATTTTTCTGCAATTTTGTGAGGCTTTTCCAGAATGTTTGGTGATATTGAGGTGATTTGGTGGGATGTTTCTGGAATTTTGTGGGATTTTTCTGGGATTTGTACGAGACTTGAAGAATTTTGCGGGATTTTTCTTGAATTTTGTGGAAATTGTTGGAGATTTTGTGGGATGTTGCAGGAATGTGGTTGGGTTTTGAGAAGATGTAGGTTATTTTGTGGCATTTTTCTGGAATTTTGAGGGGCTTTCAAGAACTTTGTGAGAGTTTTCTTGAATTTAGTGGAAATTTGTTGAGATTTTGTGAGATGGTTCTGGAATTTGGTGGGATTTTTGTGGGATTTTGAGGATTTGTCTTGAATTTTGTGGGATTTGGAGGAGACTTGAAGAATTTGGAGGGAATTTTCCTGAATTTTTTGGATATTGGTGGAGATTTTGTGAGATGCTGCAGGAATGTGGTTGGGTTTTGAGAAGATTTAGGGATTTTTGTGGGATATTTGTGGAATTTTCAGCAGCTTTCAAGTATTTTGTGAGAGTCTTCTTGAATTTTGTGGAAATTTCCGGAGATTTTGTGAGATGTTGCAGGAATTTTGTGGGATTTTTGTGGAATTTTGAGGAATTCTCTTGAATTTTGTGGGATTTGGAGGAGACTTGAAGAAGTTGGAGGGATTTTTCCTAAATGTTGTGGAAATTGGTGGAGATTTTGTGAGATGTTTCAGGAATTTGTTTGGATTTTGAGAAGATGTAGGGAATTTTGTTGGATTTTTGTGGAATTTTGAGGATTTCTCTTGAATTTTGTGGGATTTGGAGGAGACTTGAAGAATTTTGCGGGAATTTTCTTAGATTTTGTGGAAATGTGTGGAGATTTTGTGAGATGTCTGTAGAATTTTGTAATGTTTTGAGAAGATGTAGGGAATTTTGTGGCATTTTTCTGGAATTTTGAGGGGCTTTCAAGAACTTTGTGAGAGTTTTTTTGAATTTTTTGGAAATTTGTTGAGATTTTGTGAGACGGTTCTGGAGTTTGGTGGGATATTGAGGAAATTCAGTGAATTTGGAGGGAATTTTCTTGAATTTTGAGGAAATTGTTGGAGATTTTGTGGGATGTTGCAGGAATGTGGTTGGGTTCTGAGAAGATTTAGGGAATTGTGTGGGGCTTGTACAGAATTTGGTGGGATTTCTCTTGAATTTTGTGGGATTTCTATTGAATTTTATGGGATGATTGTGGGATGTTTGTGAGATGTTTGTAGGATGTTTGTGGTATTTGGAGGAGACTTGAAGAATTTTGCGGGATTTTTCTTGAAATGTTTGGAAATTGGTGGAGATTTTGTGAGATGTTGCAGGAATTTGTTTGGGTTTTGAGAAGATGGAAGGAATTTTGTGGGATTTTTGTGGAATTTTGAGGATTTCTCTTGAATTTTGTGGGATTTGGAGGAGACTTGAAGAATTTTGCGGAATTTTCTTAGATTTTGTGGAAATTTGTTGAGATTTTGTGAGATGGTTCTGGAATTTGGTGGGATATTGAGGAAATACAGTGAATTTTGAGGGATTTTTCTTGAATTTTGTGGAAATTGTTGGAGATTTTGTGGGATGTTGCAGGAATTGGGTAGGGTTTTGAGAAGGTTTAGGGAATTTTGTGGCATTTTTCTGCAATTTTGTGAGGCTTTTCCAGAATGTTTGGTGATATTGAGGTGATTTGGTGGGATGTTTCTGGAATTTTGTGGGATTTTTCTGGGATTTGTACGAGACTTGAAGAATTTTGCGGGATTTTTCTTGAATTGTTTGGAAATTGGTGGAGATTTTGTGAGATGTTGCCGGAGTTTGTTTGGGTTTTGAGAAGATGTAGGGAAGTTTGTGGCATTTTTCTGGAATTTTGAGGGGCTTTCAAGAACTTTGTGAGAGTTTTCTTGAATTTAGTGGAAATTTGTTGAGATTTTGTGAGATGGTTCTGGAATTTGGTGGGATTTTTGTGGGATTTTGAGGATTTGTCTTGAATTTTGTGGGATTTGGAGGAGACTTGAAGAATTTGGAGGGAATTTTCCTGAATTTTTTGGATATTGGTGGAGATTTTGTGAGATGCTGCAGGAATGTGGTTGGGTTTTGAGAAGATTTAGGGATTTTTGTGGGATATTTGTGGAATTTTCAGCAGCTTTCAAGTATTTTGTGAGAGTCTTCTTGAATTTTGTGGAAATTTCCGGAGATTTTGTGAGATGTTGCAGGAATTTTGTGGGATTTTTGTGGAATTTTGAGGAATTCTCTTGAATTTTGTGGGATTTGGAGGAGACTTGAAGAAGTTGGAGGGATTTTTCCTAAATGTTGTGGAAATTGGTGGAGATTTTGTGAGATGTTTCAGGAATTTGTTTGGATTTTGAGAAGATGTAGGGAATTTTGTTGGATTTTTGTGGAATTTTGAGGATTTCTCTTGAATTTTGTGGGATTTGGAGGAGACTTGAAGAATTTTGCGGGAATTTTCTTAGATTTTGTGGAAATGTGTGGAGATTTTGTGAGATGTCTGTAGAATTTTGTAATGTTTTGAGAAGATGTAGGGAATTTTGTGGCATTTTTCTGGAATTTTGAGGGGCTTTCAAGAACTTTGTGAGAGTTTTTTTGAATTTTTTGGAAATTTGTTGAGATTTTGTGAGACGGTTCTGGAGTTTGGTGGGATATTGAGGAAATTCAGTGAATTTTGAGGGATTTTTCTTGAATTTTGTGGAAATTGTTGGAGATTTTGTGGGATGTTGCAGGAATTGGGTAGGGTTTTGAGAAGGTTTAGGGAATTTTGTGGCATTTTTCTGCAATTTTGTGAGGCTTTTCCAGAATTTTTGGTGATATTGAGGTGATTTGGTGGGATGTTTCTGGAATTTTGTGGGATTTTTCTGGGATTTGTACGAGACTTGAAGAATTTTGCGGGATTTTTCTTGAATTGTTTGGAAATTGTTGGAGATTTTGTGAGATGTTGCAGGAGTTTGTTTGGGTTCTGAGAATATGGAAGGAATTTTGTGCGATTTTTGTGGAATTTTGAGGATTTGTCTTGAATTTTGTGGGATTTGGAGGAGACTTGAAGAATTTTGCGGAATTTTCTTAGATTTTGTGGAAATTTGTTGAGATTTTGTGAGATGGTTCTGGAATTTGGTGGGATATTGAGGAAATTCAGTGAATTTGGAGGGAATTTTCTTGAATTTTGTGGAAATTGTTGGAGATTTTGTGGGATGTTGCAGGAATTGGGTAGGGTTTTGAGAAGGTTTAGGGAATTTTGTGGCATTTTTCTGCAATTTTGTGAGGCTTTTCCAGAATGTTTGGTGATATTGAGGTGATTTGGTGGGATGTTTCTGGAATTTTGTGGGATTTTTCTGGGATTTGTACGAGACTTGAAGAATTTTGCGGGATTTTTCTTGAATTTTGTGGAAATTGTTGGAGATTTTGTGGGATGTTGCAGGAATGTGGTTGGGTTTTGAGAAGATGTAGGTTATTTTGTGGCATTTTTCTGGAATTTTGAGGGGCTTTCAAGAACTTTGTGAGAGTTTTCTTGAATTTAGTGGAAATTTGTTGAGATTTTGTGAGATGGTTCTGGAATTTGGTGGGATTTTTGTGGGATTTTGAGGATTTGTCTTGAATTTTGTGGGATTTGGAGGAGACTTGAAGAATTTGGAGGCAATTTTCCTGAATTTTTTGGATATTGGTGGAGATTTTGTGAGATGCTGCAGGAATGTGGTTGGGTTTTGAGAAGATTTAGGGATTTTTGTGGGATATTTGTGGAATTTTCAGCAGCTTTCAAGTATTTTGTGAGAGTCTTCTTGAATTTTGTGGAAATTTCCGGAGATTTTGTGAGATGTTGCAGGAATTTTGTGGGATTTTTGTGGAATTTTGAGGAATTCTCTTGAATTTTGTGGGATTTGGAGGAGACTTGAAGAAGTTGGAGGGATTTTTCCTAAATGTTGTGGAAATTGGTGGAGATTTTGTGAGATGTTTCAGGAATTTGTTTGGATTTTGAGAAGATGTAGGGAATTTTGTTGGATTTTTGTGGAATTTTGAGGATTTCTCTTGAATTTTGTGGGATTTGGAGGAGACTTGAAGAATTTTGCGGGAATTTTCTTAGATTTTGTGGAAATGTGTGGAGATTTTGTGAGATGTCTGTAGAATTTTGTAATGTTTTGAGAAGATGTAGGGAATTTTGTGGCATTTTTCTGGAATTTTGAGGGGCTTTCAAGAACTTTGTGAGAGTTTTTTTGAATTTTTTGGAAATTTGTTGAGATTTTGTGAGATGGTTCTGGAGTTTGGTGGGATATTGAGGAAATTCAGTGAATTTGGAGGGAATTTTCTTGAATTTTGAGGAAATTGTTGGAGATTTTGTGGGATGTTGCAGGAATGTGGTTGGGTTCTGAGAAGATTTAGGGAATTGTGTGGGGCTTGTACAGAATTTGGTGGGATTTCTCTTGAATTTTGTGGGATTTCTATTGAATTTTATGGGATGATTGTGGGATGTTTGTGAGATGTTTGTAGGATGTTTGTGGTATTTGGAGGAGACTTGAAGAATTTTGCGGGATTTTTCTTGAAATGTTTGGAAATTGGTGGAGATTTTGTGAGATGTTGCAGGAATTTGTTTGGGTTTTGAGAATATGGAAGGAATTTTGTGGGATTTTTGTGGAATTTTGAGGATTTGTCTTGAATTTTGTGGGATTTGGAGGAGACTTGAAGAATTTTGCGGAATTTTCTTAGATTTTGTGGAAATTTGTTGAGATTTTGTGAGATGGTTCTGGAATTTGGTGGGATATTGAGGAAATTCAGTGAATTTTGAGGGATTTTTCTTGAATTTTGTGGAAATTGTTGGAGATTTTGTGGGATGTTGCAGGAATTGGGTAGGGTTTTGAGAAGGTTTAGGGAATTTTGTGGCATTTTTCTGCAATTTTGTGAGGCTTTTCCAGAATTTTTGGTGATATTGAGGTGATTTGGTGGGATGTTTCTGGAATTTTGTGGGATTTTTCTGGGATTTGTACGAGACTTGAAGAATTTTGCGGGATTTTTCTTGAATTTTGTGGAAATTGTTGGAGATTTTGTGGGATGTTGCAGGAATGTGGTTGGGTTTTGAGAAGGTTTAGGGAATTTTGTGGCATTTTTCTGCAATTTTGTGAGGCTTTTCCAGAATTTTTGGTGATATTGAGGTGATTTGGTGGGATGTTTCTGGAATTTTGTGGGATTTTTCTGGGATTTGTACGAGACTTGAAGAATTTTGCGGGATTTTTCTTGAATTGTTTGGAAATTGTTGGAGATTTTGTGAGATGTTGCAGGAGTTTGTTTGGGTTCTGAGAATATGGAAGGAATTTTGTGGGATTTTTGTGGAATTTTGAGGATTTGTCTTGAATTTTGTGGGATTTGGAGGAGACTTGAAGAATTTTGCGGAATTTTCTTAGATTTTGTGGAAATTTGTTGAGATTTTGTGAGATGGTTCTGGAATTTGGTGGGATATTGAGGAAATTCAGTGAATTTTGAGGGATTTTTCTTGAATTTTGTGGAAATTGTTGGAGATTTTGTGGGATGTTGCAGGAATTGGGTAGGGTTTTGAGAAGGTTTAGGGAATTTTGTGGCATTTTTCTGCAATTTTGTGAGGCTTTTCCAGAATGTTTGGTGATATTGAGGTGATTTGGTGGGATGTTTCTGGAATTTTGTGGGATTTTTCTGGGATTTGTACGAGACTTGAAGAATTTTGCGGGATTTTTCTTGAATTGTTTGGAAATTGGTGGAGATTTTGTGAGATGTTGCCGGAGTTTGTTTGGGTTTTGAGAAGATGTAGGGAAGTTTGTGGCATTTTTCTGGAATTTTGAGGGGCTTTCAAGAACTTTGTGAGAGTTTTCTTGAATTTAGTGGAAATTTGTTGAGATTTTGTGAGATGGTTCTGGAATTTGGTGGGATTTTTGTGGGATTTTGAGGATTTGTCTTGAATTTTGTGGGATTTGGAGGAGACTTGAAGAATTTGGAGGGAATTTTCCTGAATTTTTTGGATATTGGTGGAGATTTTGTGAGATGCTGCAGGAATGTGGTTGGGTTTTGAGAAGATTTAGGGATTTTTGTGGGATATTTGTGGAATTTTCAGCAGCTTTCAAGTATTTTGTGAGAGTCTTCTTGAATTTTGTGGAAATTTCCGGAGATTTTGTGAGATGTTGCAGGAATTTTGTGGGATTTTTGTGGAATTTTGAGGAATTCTCTTGAATTTTGTGGGATTTGGAGGAGACTTGAAGAAGTTGGAGGGATTTTTCCTAAATGTTGTGGAAATTGGTGGAGATTTTGTGAGATGTTTCAGGAATTTGTTTGGATTTTGAGAAGATGTAGGGAATTTTGTTGGATTTTTGTGGAATTTTGAGGATTTCTCTTGAATTTTGTGGGATTTGGAGGAGACTTGAAGAATTTTGCGGGAATTTTCTTAGATTTTGTGGAAATGTGTGGAGATTTTGTGAGATGTCTGTAGAATTTTGTAATGTTTTGAGAAGATGTAGGGAATTTTGTGGCATTTTTCTGGAATTTTGAGGGGCTTTCAAGAACTTTGTGAGAGTTTTTTTGAATTTTTTGGAAATTTGTTGAGATTTTGTGAGATGGTTCTGGAGTTTGGTGGGATATTGAGGAAATTCAGTGAATTTGGAGGGAATTTTCTTGAATTTTGAGGAAATTGTTGGAGATTTTGTGGGATGTTGCAGGAATGTGGTTGGGTTCTGAGAAGATTTAGGGAATTGTGTGGGGCTTGTACAGAATTTGGTGGGATTTCTCTTGAATTTTGTGGGATTTCTATTGAATTTTATGGGATGATTGTGGGATGTTTGTGAGATGTTTGTAGGATGTTTGTGGTATTTGGAGGAGACTTGAAGAATTTTGCGGGATTTTTCTTGAAATGTTTGGAAATTGGTGGAGATTTTGTGAGATGTTGCAGGAATTTGTTTGGGTTCTGAGAAGATGGAAGGAATTTTGTGGGATTTTTGTGGAATTTTGAGGATTTCTCTTGAATTTTGTGGGATTTGGAGGAGACTTGAAGAATTTTGCGGAATTTTCTTAGATTTTGTGGAAATTTGTTGAGATTTTGTGAGATGGTTCTGGAATTTGGTGGGATATTGAGGAAATACAGTGAATTTTGAGGGATTTTTCTTGAATTTTGTGGAAATCGTTTGAGATTTTGTGGGATGTTGCAGGAATTGGGTAGGGTTTTGAGAAGGTTTAGGGAATTTTGTGGCATTTTTCTGCAATTTTGTGAGGCTTTTCCAGAATGTTTGGTGATATTGAGGTGATTTGGTGGGATGTTTCTGGAATTTTGTGGGATTTTTCTGGGATTTGTACGAGACTTGAAGAATTTTGCGGGATTTTTCTTGAATTTTGTGGAAATTGTTGGAGATTTTGTGGGATGTTGCAGGAATGTGGTTGGGTTTTGAGAAGATGTAGGTTATTTTGTGGCATTTTTCTGGAATTTTGAGGGGCTTTCAAGAACTTTGTGAGAGTTTTCTTGAATTTAGTGGAAATTTGTTGAGATTTTGTGAGATGGTTCTGGAATTTGGTGGGATTTTTGTGGGATTTTGAGGATTTGTCTTGAATTTTGTGGGATTTGGAGGAGACTTGAAGAATTTGGAGGGAATTTTCCTGAATTTTTTGGATATTGGTGGAGATTTTGTGAGATGCTGCAGGAATGTGGTTGGGTTTTGAGAAGATTTAGGGATTTTTGTGGGATATTTGTGGAATTTTCAGCAGCTTTCAAGTATTTTGTGAGAGTCTTCTTGAATTTTGTGGAAATTTCCGGAGATTTTGTGAGATGTTGCAGGAATTTTGTGGGATTTTTGTGGAATTTTGAGGAATTCTCTTGAATTTTGTGGGATTTGGAGGAGACTTGAAGAAGTTGGAGGGATTTTTCCTAAATGTTGTGGAAATTGGTGGAGATTTTGTGAGATGTTTCAGGAATTTGTTTGGATTTTGAGAAGATGTAGGGAATTTTGTTGGATTTTTGTGGAATTTTGAGGATTTCTCTTGAATTTTGTGGGATTTGGAGGAGACTTGAAGAATTTTGCGGGAATTTTCTTAGATTTTGTGGAAATGTGTGGAGATTTTGTGAGATGTCTGTAGAATTTTGTAATGTTTTGAGAAGATGTAGGGAATTTTGTGGCATTTTTCTGGAATTTTGAGGGGCTTTCAAGAACTTTGTGAGAGTTTTTTTGAATTTTTTGGAAATTTGTTGAGATTTTGTGAGACGGTTCTGGAGTTTGGTGGGATATTGAGGAAATTCAGTGAATTTGGAGGGAATTTTCTTGAATTTTGAGGAAATTGTTGGAGATTTTGTGGGATGTTGCAGGAATGTGGTTGGGTTCTGAGAAGATTTAGGGAATTGTGTGGGGCTTGTACAGAATTTGGTGGGATTTCTCTTGAATTTTGTGGGATTTCTATTGAATTTTATGGGATGATTGTGGGATGTTTGTGAGATGTTTGTAGGATGTTTGTGGTATTTGGAGGAGACTTGAAGAATTTTGCGGGATTTTTCTTGAAATGTTTGGAAATTGGTGGAGATTTTGTGAGATGTTGCAGGAATTTGTTTGGGTTTTGAGAATATGGAAGGAATTTTGTGGGATTTTTGTGGAATTTTGAGGATTTGTCTTGAATTTTGTGGGATTTGGAGGAGACTTGAAGAATTTTGCGGAATTTTCTTAGATTTTGTGGAAATTTGTTGAGATTTTGTGAGATGGTTCTGGAATTTGGTGGGATATTGAGGAAATTCAGTGAATTTTGAGGGATTTTTCTTGAATTTTGTGGAAATTGTTGGAGATTTTGTGGGATGTTGCAGGAATTGGGTAGGGTTTTGAGAAGGTTTAGGGAATTTTGTGGCATTTTTCTGCAATTTTGTGAGGCTTTTCCAGAATTTTTGGTGATATTGAGGTGATTTGGTGGGATGTTTCTGGAATTTTGTGGGATTTTTCTGGGATTTGTAGGAGACTTGAAGAATTTTGCGGGATTTTTCTTGAATTGTTTGGAAATTGTTGGAGATTTTGTGAGATGTTGCAGGAGTTTGTTTGGGTTCTGAGAATATGGAAGGAATTTTGTGGGATTTTTGTGGAATTTTGAGGATTTGTCTTGAATTTTGTGGGATTTGGAGGAGACTTGAAGAATTTTGCGGAATTTTCTTAGATTTTGTGGAAATTTGTTGAGATTTTGTGAGATGGTTCTGGAATTTGGTGGGATATTGAGGAAATTCAGTGAATTTTGAGGGATTTTTCTTGAATTTTGTGGAAATCGTTGGAGATTTTGTGGGATGTTGCAGGAATTGGGTAGGGTTTTGAGAAGGTTTAGGGAATTTTGTGGCATTTTTCTGCAATTTTGTGAGGCTTTTCCAGAATGTTTGGTGATATTGAGGTGATTTGGTGGGATGTTTCTGGAATTTTGTGGGATTTTTCTGGGATTTGTACGAGACTTGAAGAATTTTGCGGGATTTTTCTTGAATTGTTTGGAAATTGTTGGAGATTTTGTGAGATGTTGCAGGAGTTTGTTTGGGTTCTGAGAATATGGAAGGAATTTTGTGGGATTTTTGTGGAATTTTGAGGATTTGTCTTGAATTTTGTGGGATTTGGAGGAGACTTGAAGAATTTTGCGGAATTTTCTTAGATTTTGTGGAAATTTGTTGAGATTTTGTGAGATGGTTCTGGAATTTGGTGGGATATTGAGGAAATTCAGTGAATTTTGAGGGATTTTTCTTGAATTTTGTGGAAATTGTTGGAGATTTTGTGGGATGTTGCAGGAATTGGGTAGGGTTTTGAGAAGGTTTAGGGAATTTTGTGGCATTTTTCTGCAATTTTGTGAGGCTTTTCCAGAATGTTTGGTGATATTGAGGTGATTTGGTGGGATGTTTCTGGAATTTTGTGGGATTTTTCTGGGATTTGTACGAGACTTGAAGAATTTTGCGGGATTTTTCTTGAATTGTTTGGAAATTGGTGGAGATTTTGTGAGATGTTGCCGGAGTTTGTTTGGGTTTTGAGAAGATGTAGGGAATTTTGTGGCATTTTTCTGGAATTTTGAGGGGCTTTCAAGAACTTTGTGAGAGTTTTCTTGAATTTAGTGGAAATTTGTTGAGATTTTGTGAGATGGTTCTGGAATTTGGTGGGATATTGAGGAAATTCAGTGAATTTGGAGGGAATTTTCTTGAATTTTGAGGAAATTGTTGGAGATTTTGTGGGATGTTGCAGGAATGTGGTTGGGTTTTGAGAAGATTTAGGGATTTTTGTGGGATATTTGTGGAATTTTCAGCAGCTTTCAAGTATTTTGTGAGAGTCTTCTTGAATTTTGTGGAAATTTCCGGAGATTTTGTGAGATGTTGC
Source organism: Cyanistes caeruleus (assembly GCF_971803275.1). Lineage (NCBI taxonomy): Eukaryota > Metazoa > Chordata > Aves > Passeriformes > Paridae > Cyanistes > Cyanistes caeruleus. The sequence continues at coordinate 86,972,989 of NC_141702.1, read as the reverse complement.
AGGAATTTTGTGGGATTTTTGTGGAATTTTGAGGAATTCTCTTGAATTTTGTGGGATTTGGAGGAGACTTGAAGAAGTTGGAGGGATTTTTCCTAAATGTTGTGGAAATTGGTGGAGATTTTGTGAGATGTTTCAGGAATTTGTTTGGATTTTGAGAAGATGTAGGGAATTTTGTTGGATTTTTGTGGAATTTTGAGGATTTCTCTTGAATTTTGTGGGATTTGGAGGAGACTTGAAGAATTTTGCGGGAATTTTCTTAGATTTTGTGGAAATGTGTGGAGATTTTGTGAGATGTCTGTAGAATTTTGTAATGTTTTGAGAAGATGTAGGGAATTTTGTGGCATTTTTCTGGAATTTTGAGGGGCTTTCAAGAACTTTGTGAGAGTTTTTTTGAATTTTTTGGAAATTTGTTGAGATTTTGTGAGACGGTTCTGGAGTTTGGTGGGATATTGAGGAAATTCAGTGAATTTGGAGGGAATTTTCTTGAATTTTGAGGAAATTGTTGGAGATTTTGTGGGATGTTGCAGGAATGTGGTTGGGTTCTGAGAAGATTTAGGGAATTGTGTGGGGCTTGTACAGAATTTGGTGGGATTTCTCTTGAATTTTGTGGGATTTCTATTGAATTTTATGGGATGATTGTGGGATGTTTGTGAGATGTTTGTAGGATGTTTGTGGTATTTGGAGGAGACTTGAAGAATTTTGCGGGATTTTTCTTGAAATGTTTGGAAATTGGTGGAGATTTTGTGAGATGTTGCAGGAGTTTGTTTGGGTTCTGAGAATATGGAAGGAATTTTGTGGGATTTTTGTGGAATTTTGAGGATTTGTCTTGAATTTTGTGGGATTTGGAGGAGACTTGAAGAATTTTGCGGAATTTTCTTAGATTTTGTGGAAATTTGTTGAGATTTTGTGAGATGGTTCTGGAATTTGGTGGGATATTGAGGAAATTCAGTGAATTTTGAGGGATTTTTCTTGAATTTTGTGGAAATTGTTGGAGATTTTGTGGGATGTTGCAGGAATTGGGTAGGGTTTTGAGAAGGTTTAGGGAATTTTGTGGCATTTTTCTGCAATTTTGTGAGGCTTTTCCAGAATGTTTGGTGATATTGAGGTGATTTGGTGGGATGTTTCTGGAATTTTGTGGGATTTTTCTGGGATTTGTACGAGACTTGAAGAATTTTGCGGGATTTTTCTTGAATTGTTTGGAAATTGGTGGAGATTTTGTGAGATGTTGCCGGAGTTTGTTTGGGTTTTGAGAAGATGTAGGGAAGTTTGTGGCATTTTTCTGGAATTTTGAGGGGCTTTCAAGAACTTTGTGAGAGTTTTCTTGAATTTAGTGGAAATTTGTTGAGATTTTGTGAGATGGTTCTGGAATTTGGTGGGATTTTTGTGGGATTTTGAGGATTTGTCTTGAATTTTGTGGGATTTGGAGGAGACTTGAAGAATTTGGAGGGAATTTTCCTGAATTTTTTGGATATTGGTGGAGATTTTGTGAGATGCTGCAGGAATGTGGTTGGGTTTTGAGAAGATTTAGGGATTTTTGTGGGATATTTGTGGAATTTTCAGCAGCTTTCAAGTATTTTGTGAGAGTCTTCTTGAATTTTGTGGAAATTTCCGGAGATTTTGTGAGATGTTGCAGGAATTTTGTGGGATTTTTGTGGAATTTTGAGGAATTCTCTTGAATTTTGTGGGATTTGGAGGAGACTTGAAGAAGTTGGAGGGATTTTTCCTAAATGTTGTGGAAATTGGTGGAGATTTTGTGAGATGTTTCAGGAATTTGTTTGGATTTTGAGAAGATGTAGGGAATTTTGTTGGATTTTTGTGGAATTTTGAGGATTTCTCTTGAATTTTGTGGGATTTGGAGGAGACTTGAAGAATTTTGCGGGAATTTTCTTAGATTTTGTGGAAATGTGTGGAGATTTTGTGAGATGTCTGTAGAATTTTGTAATGTTTTGAGAAGATGTAGGGAATTTTGTGGCATTTTTCTGGAATTTTGAGGGGCTTTCAAGAACTTTGTGAGAGTTTTTTTGAATTTTTTGGAAATTTGTTGAGATTTTGTGAGACGGTTCTGGAGTTTGGTGGGATATTGAGGAAATTCAGTGAATTTGGAGGGAATTTTCTTGAATTTTGAGGAAATTGTTGGAGATTTTGTGGGATGTTGCAGGAATGTGGTTGGGTTCTGAGAAGATTTAGGGAATTGTGTGGGGCTTGTACAGAATTTGGTGGGATTTCTCTTGAATTTTGTGGGATTTCTATTGAATTTTATGGGATGATTGTGGGATGTTTGTGAGATGTTTGTAGGATGTTTGTGGTATTTGGAGGAGACTTGAAGAATTTTGCGGGATTTTTCTTGAAATGTTTGGAAATTGGTGGAGATTTTGTGAGATGTTGCAGGAATTTGTTTGGGTTTTGAGAAGATGGAAGGAATTTTGTGGGATTTTTGTGGAATTTTGAGGATTTCTCTTGAATTTTGTGGGATTTGGAGGAGACTTGAAGAATTTTGCGGAATTTTCTTAGATTTTGTGGAAATTTGTTGAGATTTTGTGAGATGGTTCTGGAATTTGGTGGGATATTGAGGAAATACAGTGAATTTTGAGGGATTTTTCTTGAATTTTGTGGAAATTGTTGGAGATTTTGTGGGATGTTGCAGGAATTGGGTAGGGTTTTGAGAAGGTTTAGGGAATTTTGTGGCATTTTTCTGCAATTTTGTGAGGCTTTTCCAGAATGTTTGGTGATATTGAGGTGATTTGGTGGGATGTTTCTGGAATTTTGTGGGATTTTTCTGGGATTTGTACGAGACTTGAAGAATTTTGCGGGATTTTTCTTGAATTTTGTGGAAATTGTTGGAGATTTTGTGGGATGTTGCAGGAATGTGGTTGGGTTTTGAGAAGATGTAGGTTATTTTGTGGCATTTTTCTGGAATTTTGAGGGGCTTTCAAGAACTTTGTGAGAGTTTTCTTGAATTTAGTGGAAATTTGTTGAGATTTTGTGAGATGGTTCTGGAATTTGGTGGGATTTTTGTGGGATTTTGAGGATTTGTCTTGAATTTTGTGGGATTTGGAGGAGACTTGAAGAATTTGGAGGGAATTTTCCTGAATTTTTTGGATATTGGTGGAGATTTTGTGAGATGCTGCAGGAATGTGGTTGGGTTTTGAGAAGATTTAGGGATTTTTGTGGGATATTTGTGGAATTTTCAGCAGCTTTCAAGTATTTTGTGAGAGTCTTCTTGAATTTTGTGGAAATTTCCGGAGATTTTGTGAGATGTTGCAGGAATTTTGTGGGATTTTTGTGGAATTTTGAGGAATTCTCTTGAATTTTGTGGGATTTGGAGGAGACTTGAAGAAGTTGGAGGGATTTTTCCTAAATGTTGTGGAAATTGGTGGAGATTTTGTGAGATGTTTCAGGAATTTGTTTGGATTTTGAGAAGATGTAGGGAATTTTGTTGGATTTTTGTGGAATTTTGAGGATTTCTCTTGAATTTTGTGGGATTTGGAGGAGACTTGAAGAATTTTGCGGGAATTTTCTTAGATTTTGTGGAAATGTGTGGAGATTTTGTGAGATGTCTGTAGAATTTTGTAATGTTTTGAGAAGATGTAGGGAATTTTGTGGCATTTTTCTGGAATTTTGAGGGGCTTTCAAGAACTTTGTGAGAGTTTTTTTGAATTTTTTGGAAATTTGTTGAGATTTTGTGAGACGGTTCTGGAGTTTGGTGGGATATTGAGGAAATTCAGTGAATTTGGAGGGAATTTTCTTGAATTTTGAGGAAATTGTTGGAGATTTTGTGGGATGTTGCAGGAATGTGGTTGGGTTCTGAGAAGATTTAGGGAATTGTGTGGGGCTTGTACAGAATTTGGTGGGATTTCTCTTGAATTTTGTGGGATTTCTATTGAATTTTATGGGATGATTGTGGGATGTTTGTGAGATGTTTGTAGGATGTTTGTGGTATTTGGAGGAGACTTGAAGAATTTTGCGGGATTTTTCTTGAAATGTTTGGAAATTGGTGGAGATTTTGTGAGATGTTGCAGGAATTTGTTTGGGTTTTGAGAATATGGAAGGAATTTTGTGGGATTTTTGTGGAATTTTGAGGATTTGTCTTGAATTTTGTGGGATTTGGAGGAGACTTGAAGAATTTTGCGGAATTTTCTTAGATTTTGTGGAAATTTGTTGAGATTTTGTGAGATGGTTCTGGAATTTGGTGGGATATTGAGGAAATTCAGTGAATTTTGAGGGATTTTTCTTGAATTTTGTGGAAATTGTTGGAGATTTTGTGGGATGTTGCAGGAATTGGGTAGGGTTTTGAGAAGGTTTAGGGAATTTTGTGGCATTTTTCTGCAATTTTGTGAGGCTTTTCCAGAATTTTTGGTGATATTGAGGTGATTTGGTGGGATGTTTCTGGAATTTTGTGGGATTTTTCTGGGATTTGTACGAGACTTGAAGAATTTTGCGGGATTTTTCTTGAATTGTTTGGAAATTGTTGGAGATTTTGTGAGATGTTGCAGGAGTTTGTTTGGGTTCTGAGAATATGGAAGGAATTTTGTGGGATTTTTGTGGAATTTTGAGGATTTGTCTTGAATTTTGTGGGATTTGGAGGAGACTTGAAGAATTTTGCGGAATTTTCTTAGATTTTGTGGAAATTTGTTGAGATTTTGTGAGATGGTTCTGGAATTTGGTGGGATATTGAGGAAATTCAGTGAATTTTGAGGGATTTTTCTTGAATTTTGTGGAAATCGTTGGAGATTTTGTGGGATGTTGCAGGAATTGGGTAGGGTTTTGAGAAGGTTTAGGGAATTTTGTGGCATTTTTCTGCAATTTTGTGAGGCTTTTCCAGAATGTTTGGTGATATTGAGGTGATTTGGTGGGATGTTTCTGGAATTTTGTGGGATTTTTCTGGGATTTGTACGAGACTTGAAGAATTTTGCGGGATTTTTCTTGAATTGTTTGGAAATTGTTGGAGATTTTGTGAGATGTTGCAGGAGTTTGTTTGGGTTCTGAGAATATGGAAGGAATTTTGTGGGATTTTTGTGGAATTTTGAGGATTTGTCTTGAATTTTGTGGGATTTGGAGGAGACTTGAAGAATTTTGCGGAATTTTCTTAGATTTTGTGGAAATTTGTTGAGATTTTGTGAGATGGTTCTGGAATTTGGTGGGATATTGAGGAAATTCAGTGAATTTTGAGGGATTTTTCTTGAATTTTGTGGAAATTGTTGGAGATTTTGTGGGATGTTGCAGGAATTGGGTAGGGTTTTGAGAAGGTTTAGGGAATTTTGTGGCATTTTTCTGCAATTTTGTGAGGCTTTTCCAGAATGTTTGGTGATATTGAGGTGATTTGGTGGGATGTTTCTGGAATTTTGTGGGATTTTTCTGGGATTTGTACGAGACTTGAAGAATTTTGCGGGATTTTTCTTGAATTGTTTGGAAATTGGTGGAGATTTTGTGAGATGTTGCCGGAGTTTGTTTGGGTTTTGAGAAGATGTAGGGAATTTTGTGGCATTTTTCTGGAATTTTGAGGGGCTTTCAAGAACTTTGTGAGAGTTTTCTTGAATTTAGTGGAAATTTGTTGAGATTTTGTGAGATGGTTCTGGAATTTGGTGGGATATTGAGGAAATTCAGTGAATTTGGAGGGAATTTTCTTGAATTTTGAGGAAATTGTTGGAGATTTTGTGGGATGTTGCAGGAATGTGGTTGGGTTTTGAGAAGATTTAGGGATTTTTGTGGGATATTTGTGGAATTTTCAGCAGCTTTCAAGTATTTTGTGAGAGTCTTCTTGAATTTTGTGGAAATTTCCGGAGATTTTGTGAGATGTTGCAGGAATTTTGTGGGATTTTTGTGGAATTTTGAGGAATTCTCTTGAATTTTGTGGGATTTGGAGGAGACTTGAAGAAGTTGGAGGGATTTTTCCTAAATGTTGTGGAAATTGGTGGAGATTTTGTGAGATGTTTCAGGAATTTGTTTGGATTTTGAGAAGATGTAGGGAATTTTGTTGGATTTTTGTGGAATTTTGAGGATTTCTCTTGAATTTTGTGGGATTTGGAGGAGACTTGAAGAATTTTGCGGGAATTTTCTTAGATTTTGTGGAAATGTGTGGAGATTTTGTGAGATGTCTGTAGAATTTTGTAATGTTTTGAGAAGATGTAGGGAATTTTGTGGCATTTTTCTGGAATTTTGAGGGGCTTTCAAGAACTTTGTGAGAGTTTTTTTGAATTTTTTGGAAATTTGTTGAGATTTTGTGAGACGGTTCTGGAGTTTGGTGGGATATTGAGGAAATTCAGTGAATTTGGAGGGAATTTTCTTGAATTTTGAGGAAATTGTTGGAGATTTTGTGGGATGTTGCAGGAATGTGGTTGGGTTCTGAGAAGATTTAGGGAATTGTGTGGGGCTTGTACAGAATTTGGTGGGATTTCTCTTGAATTTTGTGGGATTTCTATTGAATTTTATGGGATGATTGTGGGATGTTTGTGAGATGTTTGTAGGATGTTTGTGGTATTTGGAGGAGACTTGAAGAATTTTGCGGGATTTTTCTTGAAATGTTTGGAAATTGGTGGAGATTTTGTGAGATGTTGCAGGAGTTTGTTTGGGTTCTGAGAATATGGAAGGAATTTTGTGGGATTTTTGTGGAATTTTGAGGATTTGTCTTGAATTTTGTGGGATTTGGAGGAGACTTGAAGAATTTTGCGGAATTTTCTTAGATTTTGTGGAAATTTGTTGAGATTTTGTGAGATGGTTCTGGAATTTGGTGGGATATTGAGGAAATTCAGTGAATTTTGAGGGATTTTTCTTGAATTTTGTGGAAATTGTTGGAGATTTTGTGGGATGTTGCAGGAATTGGGTAGGGTTTTGAGAAGGTTTAGGGAATTTTGTGGCATTTTTCTGCAATTTTGTGAGGCTTTTCCAGAATGTTTGGTGATATTGAGGTGATTTGGTGGGATGTTTCTGGAATTTTGTGGGATTTTTCTGGGATTTGTACGAGACTTGAAGAATTTTGCGGGATTTTTCTTGAATTGTTTGGAAATTGGTGGAGATTTTGTGAGATGTTGCCGGAGTTTGTTTGGGTTTTGAGAAGATGTAGGGAAGTTTGTGGCATTTTTCTGGAATTTTGAGGGGCTTTCAAGAACTTTGTGAGAGTTTTCTTGAATTTAGTGGAAATTTGTTGAGATTTTGTGAGATGGTTCTGGAATTTGGTGGGATTTTTGTGGGATTTTGAGGATTTGTCTTGAATTTTGTGGGATTTGGAGGAGACTTGAAGAATTTGGAGGGAATTTTCCTGAATTTTTTGGATATTGGTGGAGATTTTGTGAGATGCTGCAGGAATGTGGTTGGGTTTTGAGAAGATTTAGGGATTTTTGTGGGATATTTGTGGAATTTTCAGCAGCTTTCAAGTATTTTGTGAGAGTCTTCTTGAATTTTGTGGAAATTTCCGGAGATTTTGTGAGATGTTGCAGGAATTTTGTGGGATTTTTGTGGAATTTTGAGGAATTCTCTTGAATTTTGTGGGATTTGGAGGAGACTTGAAGAAGTTGGAGGGATTTTTCCTAAATGTTGTGGAAATTGGTGGAGATTTTGTGAGATGTTTCAGGAATTTGTTTGGATTTTGAGAAGATGTAGGGAATTTTGTTGGATTTTTGTGGAATTTTGAGGATTTCTCTTGAATTTTGTGGGATTTGGAGGAGACTTGAAGAATTTTGCGGGAATTTTCTTAGATTTTGTGGAAATGTGTGGAGATTTTGTGAGATGTCTGTAGAATTTTGTAATGTTTTGAGAAGATGTAGGGAATTTTGTGGCATTTTTCTGGAATTTTGAGGGGCTTTCAAGAACTTTGTGAGAGTTTTTTTGAATTTTTTGGAAATTTGTTGAGATTTTGTGAGACGGTTCTGGAGTTTGGTGGGATATTGAGGAAATTCAGTGAATTTGGAGGGAATTTTCTTGAATTTTGAGGAAATTGTTGGAGATTTTGTGGGATGTTGCAGGAATGTGGTTGGGTTCTGAGAAGATTTAGGGAATTGTGTGGGGCTTGTACAGAATTTGGTGGGATTTCTCTTGAATTTTGTGGGATTTCTATTGAATTTTATGGGATGATTGTGGGATGTTTGTGAGATGTTTGTAGGATGTTTGTGGTATTTGGAGGAGACTTGAAGAATTTTGCGGGATTTTTCTTGAAATGTTTGGAAATTGGTGGAGATTTTGTGAGATGTTGCAGGAATTTGTTTGGGTTTTGAGAAGATGGAAGGAATTTTGTGGGATTTTTGTGGAATTTTGAGGATTTCTCTTGAATTTTGTGGGATTTGGAGGAGACTTGAAGAATTTTGCGGAATTTTCTTAGATTTTGTGGAAATTTGTTGAGATTTTGTGAGATGGTTCTGGAATTTGGTGGGATATTGAGGAAATACAGTGAATTTTGAGGGATTTTTCTTGAATTTTGTGGAAATTGTTGGAGATTTTGTGGGATGTTGCAGGAATTGGGTAGGGTTTTGAGAAGGTTTAGGGAATTTTGTGGCATTTTTCTGCAATTTTGTGAGGCTTTTCCAGAATGTTTGGTGATATTGAGGTGATTTGGTGGGATGTTTCTGGAATTTTGTGGGATTTTTCTGGGATTTGTACGAGACTTGAAGAATTTTGCGGGATTTTTCTTGAATTTTGTGGAAATTGTTGGAGATTTTGTGGGATGTTGCAGGAATGTGGTTGGGTTTTGAGAAGATGTAGGTTATTTTGTGGCATTTTTCTGGAATTTTGAGGGGCTTTCAAGAACTTTGTGAGAGTTTTCTTGAATTTAGTGGAAATTTGTTGAGATTTTGTGAGATGGTTCTGGAATTTGGTGGGATTTTTGTGGGATTTTGAGGATTTGTCTTGAATTTTGTGGGATTTGGAGGAGACTTGAAGAATTTGGAGGGAATTTTCCTGAATTTTTTGGATATTGGTGGAGATTTTGTGAGATGCTGCAGGAATGTGGTTGGGTTTTGAGAAGATTTAGGGATTTTTGTGGGATATTTGTGGAATTTTCAGCAGCTTTCAAGTATTTTGTGAGAGTCTTCTTGAATTTTGTGGAAATTTCCGGAGATTTTGTGAGATGTTGCAGGAATTTTGTGGGATTTTTGTGGAATTTTGAGGAATTCTCTTGAATTTTGTGGGATTTGGAGGAGACTTGAAGAAGTTGGAGGGATTTTTCCTAAATGTTGTGGAAATTGGTGGAGATTTTGTGAGATGTTTCAGGAATTTGTTTGGATTTTGAGAAGATGTAGGGAATTTTGTTGGATTTTTGTGGAATTTTGAGGATTTCTCTTGAATTTTGTGGGATTTGGAGGAGACTTGAAGAATTTTGCGGGAATTTTCTTAGATTTTGTGGAAATGTGTGGAGATTTTGTGAGATGTCTGTAGAATTTTGTAATGTTTTGAGAAGATGTAGGGAATTTTGTGGCATTTTTCTGGAATTTTGAGGGGCTTTCAAGAACTTTGTGAGAGTTTTTTTGAATTTTTTGGAAATTTGTTGAGATTTTGTGAGACGGTTCTGGAGTTTGGTGGGATATTGAGGAAATTCAGTGAATTTGGAGGGAATTTTCTTGAATTTTGAGGAAATTGTTGGAGATTTTGTGGGATGTTGCAGGAATGTGGTTGGGTTCTGAGAAGATTTAGGGAATTGTGTGGGGCTTGTACAGAATTTGGTGGGATTTCTCTTGAATTTTGTGGGATTTCTATTGAATTTTATGGGATGATTGTGGGATGTTTGTGAGATGTTTGTAGGATGTTTGTGGTATTTGGAGGAGACTTGAAGAATTTTGCGGGATTTTTCTTGAAATGTTTGGAAATTGGTGGAGATTTTGTGAGATGTTGCAGGAATTTGTTTGGGTTTTGAGAATATGGAAGGAATTTTGTGGGATTTTTGTGGAATTTTGAGGATTTGTCTTGAATTTTGTGGGATTTGGAGGAGACTTGAAGAATTTTGCGGAATTTTCTTAGATTTTGTGGAAATTTGTTGAGATTTTGTGAGATGGTTCTGGAATTTGGTGGGATATTGAGGAAATTCAGTGAATTTTGAGGGATTTTTCTTGAATTTTGTGGAAATTGTTGGAGATTTTGTGGGATGTTGCAGGAATTGGGTAGGGTTTTGAGAAGGTTTAGGGAATTTTGTGGCATTTTTCTGCAATTTTGTGAGGCTTTTCCAGAATTTTTGGTGATATTGAGGTGATTTGGTGGGATGTTTCTGGAATTTTGTGGGATTTTTCTGGGATTTGTACGAGACTTGAAGAATTTTGCGGGATTTTTCTTGAATTGTTTGGAAATTGTTGGAGATTTTGTGAGATGTTGCAGGAGTTTGTTTGGGTTCTGAGAATATGGAAGGAATTTTGTGCGATTTTTGTGGAATTTTGAGGATTTGTCTTGAATTTTGTGGGATTTGGAGGAGACTTGAAGAATTTTGCGGAATTTTCTTAGATTTTGTGGAAATTTGTTGAGATTTTGTGAGATGGTTCTGGAATTTGGTGGGATATTGAGGAAATTCAGTGAATTTGGAGGGAATTTTCTTGAATTTTGTGGAAATTGTTGGAGATTTTGTGGGATGTTGCAGGAATTGGGTAGGGTTTTGAGAAGGTTTAGGGAATTTTGTGGCATTTTTCTGCAATTTTGTGAGGCTTTTCCAGAATGTTTGGTGATATTGAGGTGATTTGGTGGGATGTTTCTGGAATTTTGTGGGATTTTTCTGGGATTTGTACGAGACTTGAAGAATTTTGCGGGATTTTTCTTGAATTTTGTGGAAATTGTTGGAGATTTTGTGGGATGTTGCAGGAATGTGGTTGGGTTTTGAGAAGATGTAGGTTATTTTGTGGCATTTTTCTGGAATTTTGAGGGGCTTTCAAGAACTTTGTGAGAGTTTTCTTGAATTTAGTGGAAATTTGTTGAGATTTTGTGAGATGGTTCTGGAATTTGGTGGGATTTTTGTGGGATTTTGAGGATTTGTCTTGAATTTTGTGGGATTTGGAGGAGACTTGAAGAATTTGGAGGGAATTTTCCTGAATTTTTTGGATATTGGTGGAGATTTTGTGAGATGCTGCAGGAATGTGGTTGGGTTTTGAGAAGATTTAGGGATTTTTGTGGGATATTTGTGGAATTTTCAGCAGCTTTCAAGTATTTTGTGAGAGTCTTCTTGAATTTTGTGGAAATTTCCGGAGATTTTGTGAGATGTTGCAGGAATTTTGTGGGATTTTTGTGGAATTTTGAGGAATTCTCTTGAATTTTGTGGGATTTGGAGGAGACTTGAAGAAGTTGGAGGGATTTTTCCTAAATGTTGTGGAAATTGGTGGAGATTTTGTGAGATGTTTCAGGAATTTGTTTGGATTTTGAGAAGATGTAGGGAATTTTGTTGGATTTTTGTGGAATTTTGAGGATTTCTCTTGAATTTTGTGGGATTTGGAGGAGACTTGAAGAATTTTGCGGGAATTTTCTTAGATTTTGTGGAAATGTGTGGAGATTTTGTGAGATGTCTGTAGAATTTTGTAATGTTTTGAGAAGATGTAGGGAATTTTGTGGCATTTTTCTGGAATTTTGAGGGGCTTTCAAGAACTTTGTGAGAGTTTTTTTGAATTTTTTGGAAATTTGTTGAGATTTTGTGAGATGGTTCTGGAGTTTGGTGGGATATTGAGGAAATTCAGTGAATTTGGAGGGAATTTTCTTGAATTTTGAGGAAATTGTTGGAGATTTTGTGGGATGTTGCAGGAATGTGGTTGGGTTCTGAGAAGATTTAGGGAATTGTGTGGGGCTTGTACAGAATTTGGTGGGATTTCTCTTGAATTTTGTGGGATTTCTATTGAATTTTATGGGATGATTGTGGGATGTTTGTGAGATGTTTGTAGGATGTTTGTGGTATTTGGAGGAGACTTGAAGAATTTTGCGGGATTTTTCTTGAAATGTTTGGAAATTGGTGGAGATTTTGTGAGATGTTGCAGGAATTTGTTTGGGTTTTGAGAATATGGAAGGAATTTTGTGGGATTTTTGTGGAATTTTGAGGATTTGTCTTGAATTTTGTGGGATTTGGAGGAGACTTGAAGAATTTTGCGGAATTTTCTTAGATTTTGTGGAAATTTGTTGAGATTTTGTGAGATGGTTCTGGAATTTGGTGGGATATTGAGGAAATTCAGTGAATTTTGAGGGATTTTTCTTGAATTTTGTGGAAATTGTTGGAGATTTTGTGGGATGTTGCAGGAATTGGGTAGGGTTTTGAGAAGGTTTAGGGAATTTTGTGGCATTTTTCTGCAATTTTGTGAGGCTTTTCCAGAATTTTTGGTGATATTGAGGTGATTTGGTGGGATGTTTCTGGAATTTTGTGGGATTTTTCTGGGATTTGTACGAGACTTAAAGAATTTTGCGGGATTTTTCTTGAATTTTGTGGAAATTGTTGGAGATTTTGTGGGATGTTGCAGGAATGTGGTTGGGTTTTGAGAAGGTTTAGGGAATTTTGTGGCATTTTTCTGCAATTTTGTGAGGCTTTTCCAGAATTTTTGGTGATATTGAGGTGATTTGGTGGGATGTTTCTGGAATTTTGTGGGATTTTTCTGGGATTTGTACGAGACTTGAAGAATTTTGCGGGATTTTTCTTGAATTTTGTGGAAATTGTTGGAGATTTTGTGGGATGTTGCAGGAATGTGGTTGGGTTTTGAGAAGGTTTAGGGAATTTTGTGGCATTTTTCTGCAATTTTGTGAGGCTTTTCCAGAATTTTTGGTGATATTGAGGTGATTTGGTGGGATGTTTCTGGAATTTTGTGGGATTTTTCTGGGATTTGTACGAGACTTGAAGAATTTTGCGGGATTTTTCTTGAATTGTTTGGAAATTGTTGGAGATTTTGTGAGATGTTGCAGGAGTTTGTTTGGGTTCTGAGAATATGGAAGGAATTTTGTGGGATTTTTGTGGAATTTTGAGGATTTGTCTTGAATTTTGTGGGATTTGGAGGAGACTTGAAGAATTTTGCGGAATTTTCTTAGATTTTGTGGAAATTTGTTGAGATTTTGTGAGATGGTTCTGGAATTTGGTGGGATATTGAGGAAATTCAGTGAATTTTGAGGGATTTTTCTTGAATTTTGTGGAAATTGTTGGAGATTTTGTGGGATGTTGCAGGAATTGGGTAGGGTTTTGAGAAGGTTTAGGGAATTTTGTGGCATTTTTCTGCAATTTTGTGAGGCTTTTCCAGAATGTTTGGTGATATTGAGGTGATTTGGTGGGATGTTTCTGGAATTTTGTGGGATTTTTCTGGGATTTGTACGAGACTTGAAGAATTTTGCGGGATTTTTCTTGAATTTTGTGGAAATTGTTGGAGATTTTGTGGGATGTTGCAGGAATGTGGTTGGGTTTTGAGAAGATGTAGGTTATTTTGTGGCATTTTTCTGGAATTTTGAGGGGCTTTCAAGAACTTTGTGAGAGTTTTCTTGAATTTAGTGGAAATTTGTTGAGATTTTGTGAGATGGTTCTGGAATTTGGTGGGATTTTTGTGGGATTTTGAGGATTTGTCTTGAATTTTGTGGGATTTGGAGGAGACTTGAAGAATTTGGAGGGAATTTTCCTGAATTTTTTGGATATTGGTGGAGATTTTGTGAGATGCTGCAGGAATGTGGTTGGGTTTTGAGAAGATTTAGGGATTTTTGTGGGATATTTGTGGAATTTTCAGCAGCTTTCAAGTATTTTGTGAGAGTCTTCTTGAATTTTGTGGAAATTTCCGGAGATTTTGTGAGATGTTGCAGGAATTTTGTGGGATTTTTGTGGAATTTTGAGGAATTCTCTTGAATTTTGTGGGATTTGGAGGAGACTTGAAGAAGTTGGAGGGATTTTTCCTAAATGTTGTGGAAATTGGTGGAGATTTTGTGAGATGTTTCAGGAATTTGTTTGGATTTTGAGAAGATGTAGGGAATTTTGTTGGATTTTTGTGGAATTTTGAGGATTTCTCTTGAATTTTGTGGGATTTGGAGGAGACTTGAAGAATTTTGCGGGAATTTTCTTAGATTTTGTGGAAATGTGTGGAGATTTTGTGAGATGTCTGTAGAATTTTGTAATGTTTTGAGAAGATGTAGGGAATTTTGTGGCATTTTTCTGGAATTTTGAGGGGCTTTCAAGAACTTTGTGAGAGTTTTTTTGAATTTTTTGGAAATTTGTTGAGATTTTGTGAGACGGTTCTGGAGTTTGGTGGGATATTGAGGAAATTCAGTGAATTTGGAGGGAATTTTCTTGAATTTTGAGGAAATTGTTGGAGATTTTGTGGGATGTTGCAGGAATGTGGTTGGGTTCTGAGAAGATTTAGGGAATTGTGTGGGGCTTGTACAGAATTTGGTGGGATTTCTCTTGAATTTTGTGGGATTTCTATTGAATTTTATGGGATGATTGTGGGATGTTTGTGAGATGTTTGTAGGATGTTTGTGGTATTTGGAGGAGACTTGAAGAATTTTGCGGGATTTTTCTTGAAATGTTTGGAAATTGGTGGAGATTTTGTGAGATGTTGCAGGAATTTGTTTGGGTTTTGAGAATATGGAAGGAATTTTGTGGGATTTTTGTGGAATTTTGAGGATTTGTCTTGAATTTTGTGGGATTTGGAGGAGACTTGAAGAATTTTGCGGAATTTTCTTAGATTTTGTGGAAATTTGTTGAGATTTTGTGAGATGGTTCTGGAATTTGGTGGGATATTGAGGAAATTCAGTGAATTTTGAGGGATTTTTCTTGAATTTTGTGGAAATTGTTGGAGATTTTGTGGGATGTTGCAGGAATTGGGTAGGGTTTTGAGAAGGTTTAGGGAATTTTGTGGCATTTTTCTGCAATTTTGTGAGGCTTTTCCAGAATTTTTGGTGATATTGAGGTGATTTGGTGGGATGTTTCTGGAATTTTGTGGGATTTTTCTGGGATTTGTAGGAGACTTGAAGAATTTTGCGGGATTTTTCTTGAATTGTTTGGAAATTGTTGGAGATTTTGTGAGATGTTGCAGGAGTTTGTTTGGGTTCTGAGTATATGGAAGGAATTTTGTGGGATTTTTGTGGAATTTTGAGGATTTGTCTTGAATTTTGTGGGATTTGGAGGAGACTTGAAGAATTTTGCGGAATTTTCTTAGATTTTGTGGAAATTTGTTGAGATTTTGTGAGATGGTTCTGGAATTTGGTGGGATATTGAGGAAATTCAGTGAATTTTGAGGGATTTTTCTTGAATTTTGTGGAAATCGTTGGAGATTTTGTGGGATGTTGCAGGAATTGGGTAGGGTTTTGAGAAGGTTTAGGGAATTTTGTGGCATTTTTCTGCAATTTTGTGAGGCTTTTCCAGAATGTTTGGTGATATTGAGGTGATTTGGTGGGATGTTTCTGGAATTTTGTGGGATTTTTCTGGGATTTGTACGAGACTTGAAGAATTTTGCGGGATTTTTCTTGAATTGTTTGGAAATTGGTGGAGATTTTGTGAGATGTTGCCGGAGTTTGTTTGGGTTTTGAGAAGATGTAGGGAATTTTGTGGCATTTTTCTGGAATTTTGAGGGGCTTTCAAGAACTTTGTGAGAGTTTTCTTGAATTTAGTGGAAATTTGTTGAGATTTTGTGAGATGGTTCTGGAATTTGGTGGGATTTTTGTGGGATTTTGAGGATTTGTCTTGAATTTTGTGGGATTTGGAGGAGACTTGAAGAATTTGGAGGGAATTTTCCTGAATTTTTTGGATATTGGTGGAGATTTTGTGAGATGCTGCAGGAATGTGGTTGGGTTTTGAGAAGATTTAGGGATTTTTGTGGGATATTTGTGGAATTTTCAGCAGCTTTCAAGTATTTTGTGAGAGTTTTCTTGAATTTTGTGGAAATTTCCGGAGATTTTGTGAGATGTTGCAGGAATTTTGTGGGATTTTTGTGGAATTTTGAGGAATTCTCTTGAATTTTGTGGGATTTGGAGGAGACTTGAAGAAGTTGGAGGGATTTTTCCTAAATGTTGTGGAAATTGGTGGAGATTTTGTGAGATGTTTCAGGAATTTGTTTGGATTTTGAGAAGATGTAGGGAATTTTGTTGGATTTTTGTGGAATTTTGAGGATTTCTCTTGAATTTTGTGGGATTTGGAGGAGACTTGAAGAATTTTGCGGGAATTTTCTTAGATTTTGTGGAAATGTGTGGAGATTTTGTGAGATGTCTGTAGAATTTTGTAATGTTTTGAGAAGATGTAGGGAATTTTGTGGCATTTTTCTGGAATTTTGAGGGGCTTTCAAGAACTTTGTGAGAGTTTTTTTGAATTTTTTGGAAATTTGTTGAGATTTTGTGAGATGGTTCTGGAGTTTGGTGGGATATTGAGGAAATTCAGTGAATTTGGAGGGAATTTTCTTGAATTTTGAGGAAATTGTTGGAGATTTTGTGGGATGTTGCAGGAATGTGGTTGGGTTCTGAGAAGATTTAGGGAATTGTGTGGGGCTTGTACAGAATTTGGTGGGATTTCTCTTGAATTTTGTGGGATTTCTATTGAATTTTATGGGATGATTGTGGGATGTTTGTGAGATGTTTGTAGGATGTTTGTGGTATTTGGAGGAGACTTGAAGAATTTTGCGGGATTTTTCTTGAAATGTTTGGAAATTGGTGGAGATTTTGTGAGATGTTGCAGGAATTTGGGATTTGAGAAGATGGAAGGAATTTTGTTGGATTTTTGTGGAATTTTGAGGATTTCTCTTGAATTTTGTGGGATTTGGAGGAGACTTGAAGAATTTTGCGGGAATTTTCTTAGATTTAGTGGAAATTTGTTGAGATTTTGTGAGATGGTTCTGGAATTTGGTGGGATATTGAGGAAATACAGTGAATTTTGAGGGATTTTTCTTGAATTTTGTGGAAATCGTTGGAGATTTTGTGGGATGTTGCAGGAATTGGGTAGGGTTTTGAGAAGGTTTAGGGAATTTTGTGGCATTTTTCTGCAATTTTGTGAGGCTTTTCCAGAATTTTTGGTGATATTGAGGTGATTTGGTGGGATGTTTCTGGAATTTTGTGGGATTTTTCTGGGATTTGTACGAGACTTGAA
The DNA here is from genome assembly GCF_971803275.1 of Cyanistes caeruleus. Lineage (NCBI taxonomy): Eukaryota > Metazoa > Chordata > Aves > Passeriformes > Paridae > Cyanistes > Cyanistes caeruleus. The sequence goes on along the minus strand of NC_141702.1, from coordinate 86,956,011 downwards.
GAATTTTGCGGGATTTTTCTTGAATTTTGTGGAAATTGTTGGAGATTTTGTGGGATGTTGCAGGAATGTGGTTGGGTTTTGAGAAGGTTTAGGGAATTTTGTGGCATTTTTCTGCAATTTTGTGAGGCTTTTCCAGAATTTTTGGTGATATTGAGGTGATTTGGTGGGATGTTTCTGGAATTTTGTGGGATTTTTCTGGGATTTGTACGAGACTTGAAGAATTTTGCGGGATTTTTCTTGAATTGTTTGGAAATTGTTGGAGATTTTGTGAGATGTTGCAGGAGTTTGTTTGGGTTCTGAGAATATGGAAGGAATTTTGTGGGATTTTTGTGGAATTTTGAGGATTTGTCTTGAATTTTGTGGGATTTGGAGGAGACTTGAAGAATTTTGCGGAATTTTCTTAGATTTTGTGGAAATTTGTTGAGATTTTGTGAGATGGTTCTGGAATTTGGTGGGATATTGAGGAAATTCAGTGAATTTTGAGGGATTTTTCTTGAATTTTGTGGAAATTGTTGGAGATTTTGTGGGATGTTGCAGGAATTGGGTAGGGTTTTGAGAAGGTTTAGGGAATTTTGTGGCATTTTTCTGCAATTTTGTGAGGCTTTTCCAGAATGTTTGGTGATATTGAGGTGATTTGGTGGGATGTTTCTGGAATTTTGTGGGATTTTTCTGGGATTTGTACGAGACTTGAAGAATTTTGCGGGATTTTTCTTGAATTTTGTGGAAATTGTTGGAGATTTTGTGGGATGTTGCAGGAATGTGGTTGGGTTTTGAGAAGATGTAGGTTATTTTGTGGCATTTTTCTGGAATTTTGAGGGGCTTTCAAGAACTTTGTGAGAGTTTTCTTGAATTTAGTGGAAATTTGTTGAGATTTTGTGAGATGGTTCTGGAATTTGGTGGGATTTTTGTGGGATTTTGAGGATTTGTCTTGAATTTTGTGGGATTTGGAGGAGACTTGAAGAATTTGGAGGGAATTTTCCTGAATTTTTTGGATATTGGTGGAGATTTTGTGAGATGCTGCAGGAATGTGGTTGGGTTTTGAGAAGATTTAGGGATTTTTGTGGGATATTTGTGGAATTTTCAGCAGCTTTCAAGTATTTTGTGAGAGTCTTCTTGAATTTTGTGGAAATTTCCGGAGATTTTGTGAGATGTTGCAGGAATTTTGTGGGATTTTTGTGGAATTTTGAGGAATTCTCTTGAATTTTGTGGGATTTGGAGGAGACTTGAAGAAGTTGGAGGGATTTTTCCTAAATGTTGTGGAAATTGGTGGAGATTTTGTGAGATGTTTCAGGAATTTGTTTGGATTTTGAGAAGATGTAGGGAATTTTGTTGGATTTTTGTGGAATTTTGAGGATTTCTCTTGAATTTTGTGGGATTTGGAGGAGACTTGAAGAATTTTGCGGGAATTTTCTTAGATTTTGTGGAAATGTGTGGAGATTTTGTGAGATGTCTGTAGAATTTTGTAATGTTTTGAGAAGATGTAGGGAATTTTGTGGCATTTTTCTGGAATTTTGAGGGGCTTTCAAGAACTTTGTGAGAGTTTTTTTGAATTTTTTGGAAATTTGTTGAGATTTTGTGAGATGGTTCTGGAGTTTGGTGGGATATTGAGGAAATTCAGTGAATTTGGAGGGAATTTTCTTGAATTTTGAGGAAATTGTTGGAGATTTTGTGGGATGTTGCAGGAATGTGGTTGGGTTCTGAGAAGATTTAGGGAATTGTGTGGGGCTTGTACAGAATTTGGTGGGATTTCTCTTGAATTTTGTGGGATTTCTATTGAATTTTATGGGATGATTGTGGGATGTTTGTGAGATGTTTGTAGGATGTTTGTGGTATTTGGAGGAGACTTGAAGAATTTTGCGGGATTTTTCTTGAAATGTTTGGAAATTGGTGGAGATTTTGTGAGATGTTGCAGGAATTTGGGATTTGAGAAGATGGAAGGAATTTTGTTGGATTTTTGTGGAATTTTGAGGATTTCTCTTGAATTTTGTGGGATTTGGAGGAGACTTGAAGAATTTTGCGGGAATTTTCTTAGATTTAGTGGAAATTTGTTGAGATTTTGTGAGATGGTTCTGGAATTTGGTGGGATATTGAGGAAATTCAGTGAATTTTGAGGGATTTTTCTTGAATTTTGTGGAAATTGTTGGAGATTTTGTGGGATGTTGCAGGAATTGGGTAGGGTTTTGAGAAGGTTTAGGGAATTTTGTGGCATTTTTCTGCAATTTTGTGAGGCTTTTCCAGAACTTTTGGTGATATTGAGGTGATTTGGTGGGATGTTTCTGGAATTTTGTGGGATTTTTCTGGGATTTGTACGAGACTTGAAGAATTTTGCGGGATTTTTCTTGAATTGTTTGGAAATTGGTGGAGATTTTGTGAGATGTTGCAGGAGTTTGTTTGGGTGTTGAGAAGATGTAGGGAAGTTTGTGGCATTTTTCTGGAATTTTGAGGGGCTTTCAAGAACTTTGTGAGAGTTTTCTTGAATTTAGTGGAAATTTGTTGAGATTTTGTGAGATGGTTCTGGAATTTGGTGGGATTTTTGTGGGATTTTGAGGATTTGTCTTGAATTTTGTGGGATTTGGAGGAGACTTGAAGAATTTGGAGGGAATTTTCCTGAATTTTTTGGATATTGGTGGAGATTTTGTGAGATGCTGCAGGAATGTGGTTGGGTTTTGAGAAGATTTAGGGATTTTTGTGGGATATTTGTGGAATTTTCAGCAGCTTTCAAGTATTTTGTGAGAGTCTTCTTGAATTTTGTGGAAATTTCCGGAGATTTTGTGAGATGTTGCAGGAATTTTGTGGGATTTTTGTGGAATTTTGAGGAATTCTCTTGAATTTTGTGGGATTTGGAGGAGACTTGAAGAAGTTGGAGGGATTTTTCCTAAATGTTGTGGAAATTGGTGGAGATTTTGTGAGATGTTTCAGGAATTTGTTTGGATTTTGAGAAGATGTAGGGAATTTTGTTGGATTTTTGTGGAATTTTGAGGATTTCTCTTGAATTTTGTGGGATTTGGAGGAGACTTGAAGAATTTTGCGGGAATTTTCTTAGATTTTGTGGAAATGTGTGGAGATTTTGTGAGATGTCTGTAGAATTTTGTAATGTTTTGAGAAGATGTAGGGAATTTTGTGGCATTTTTCTGGAATTTTGAGGGGCTTTCAAGAACTTTGTGAGAGATTTTTTGAATTTTTTGGAAATTTGTTGAGATTTTGTGAGATGGTTCTGGAGTTTGGTGGGATATTGAGGAAATTCAGTGAATTTGGAGGGAATTTTCTTGAATTTTGTGGAAATTGTTGGAGATTTTGTGGGATGTTGCAGGAATTTGGTAGGGTTTTGAGAAGGTTTAGGGAATTTTGTGGCATTTTTCTGCAATTTTGTGAGGCTTTTCCAGAATTTTTGGTGATATTGAGGTGATTTGGTGGGATGTTTCTGGAATTTTGTGGGATTTTTCTGGGATTTGTACGAGACTTGAAGAATTTTGCGGGATTTTTCTTGAATTGTTTGGAAATTGTTGGAGATTTTGTGAGATGTTGCAGGAGTTTGTTTGGGTTCTGAGAAGATGGAAGGAATTTTGTGGGATTTTTGTGGAATTTTGAGGATTTGTCTTGAATTTTGTGGGATTTGGAGGAGACTTGAAGAATTTTGCGGAATTTTCTTAGATTTTGTGGAAATTTGTTGAGATTTTGTGAGATGGTTCTGGAATTTGGTGGGATATTGAGGAAATTCAGTGAATTTTGAGGGATTTTTCTTGAATTTTGTGGAAATTGTTGGAGATTTTGTGGGATGTTGCAGGAATTGGGTAGGGTTTTGAGAAGGTTTAGGGAATTTTGTGGCATTTTTCTGCAATTTTGTGAGGCTTTTCCAGAATTTTTGGTGATATTGAGGTGATTTGGTGGGATGTTTCTGGAATTTTGTGGGATTTTTCTGGGATTTGTAGGAGACTTGAAGAATTTTGCGGGATTTTTCTTGAATTGTTTGGAAATTGTTGGAGATTTTGTGAGATGTTGCAGGAGTTTGTTTGGGTTCTGAGAATATGGAAGGAATTTTGTGCGATTTTTGTGGAATTTTGAGGGGCTTTCAAGAACTTTGTGAGAGTTTTCTTGAATTTAGTGGAAATTTGTTGAGATTTTGTGAGATGGTTCTGGAATTTGGTGGGATTTTTGTGGGATTTTGAGGATTTGTCTTGAATTTTGTGGGATTTGGAGGAGACTTGAAGAATTTGGAGGGAATTTTCCTGAATTTTTTGGATATTGGTGGAGATTTTGTGAGATGCTGCAGGAATGTGGTTGGGTTTTGAGAAGATTTAGGGATTTTTGTGGGATATTTGTGGAATTTTCAGCAGCTTTCAAGTATTTTGTGAGAGTCTTCTTGAATTTTGTGGAAATTTCCGGAGATTTTGTGAGATGTTGCAGGAATTTTGTGGGATTTTTGTGGAATTTTGAGGAATTCTCTTGAATTTTGTGGGATTTGGAGGAGACTTGAAGAAGTTGGAGGGATTTTTCCTAAATGTTGTGGAAATTGGTGGAGATTTTGTGAGATGTTTCAGGAATTTGTTTGGATTTTGAGAAGATGTAGGGAATTTTGTTGGATTTTTGTGGAATTTTGAGGATTTCTCTTGAATTTTGTGGGATTTGGAGGAGACTTGAAGAATTTTGCGGGAATTTTCTTAGATTTTGTGGAAATGTGTGGAGATTTTGTGAGATGTCTGTAGAATTTTGTAATGTTTTGAGAAGATGTAGGGAATTTTGTGGCATTTTTCTGGAATTTTGAGGGGCTTTCAAGAACTTTGTGAGAGATTTTTTGAATTTTTTGGAAATTTGTTGAGATTTTGTGAGATGGTTCTGGAGTTTGGTGGGATATTGAGGAAATTCAGTGAATTTGGAGGGAATTTTCTTGAATTTTGTGGAAATTGTTGGAGATTTTGTGGGATGTTGCAGGAATTTGGTAGGGTTTTGAGAAGGTTTAGGGAATTTTGTGGCATTTTTCTGCAATTTTGTGAGGCTTTTCCAGAATTTTTGGTGATATTGAGGTGATTTGGTGGGATGTTTCTGGAATTTTGTGGGATTTTTCTGGGATTTGTACGAGACTTGAAGAATTTTGCGGGATTTTTCTTGAATTGTTTGGAAATTGTTGGAGATTTTGTGAGATGTTGCAGGAGTTTGTTTGGGTTCTGAGAAGATGGAAGGAATTTTGTGGGATTTTTGTGGAATTTTGAGGATTTGTCTTGAATTTTGTGGGATTTGGAGGAGACTTGAAGAATTTTGCGGAATTTTCTTAGATTTTGTGGAAATTTGTTGAGATTTTGTGAGATGGTTCTGGAATTTGGTGGGATATTGAGGAAATTCAGTGAATTTTGAGGGATTTTTCTTGAATTTTGTGGAAATTGTTGGAGATTTTGTGAGATGCTGCAGGAATGTGGTTGGGTTTTGAGAAGATTTAGGGATTTTTGTGGGATATTTGTGGAATTTTCAGCAGCTTTCAAGTATTTTGTGAGAGTCTTCTTGAATTTTGTGGAAATTTCCGGAGATTTTGTGGGATGTTGCAGGAATTTGGTAGGGTTTTGAGAAGGTTTAGGGAATTTTGTGGCATTTTTCTGCAATTTTGTGAGGCTTTTCCAGAATGTTTGGTGATATTGAGGTGATTTGGTGGGATGTTTCTGGAATTTTGTGGGATTTTTCTGGGATTTGTACGAGACTTGAAGAATTTTGCGGGATTTTTCTTGAATTGTTTGGAAATTGGTGGAGATTTTGTGAGATGTTGCCGGAGTTTGTTTGGGTTTTGAGAAGATGTAGGGAATTTTGTGGCATTTTTCTGGAATTTTGAGGGGCTTTCAAGAACTTTGTGAGAGTTTTCTTGAATTTAGTGGAAATTTGTTGAGATTTTGTGAGATGGTTCTGGAATTTGGTGGGATTTTTGTGGGATTTTGAGGATTTGTCTTGAATTTTGTGGGATTTGGAGGAGACTTGAAGAATTTGGAGGGAATTTTCCTGAATTTTTTGGATATTGGCGGAGATTTTGTGAGATGCTGCAGGAATGTGGTTGGGTTTTGAGAAGATTTAGGGATTTTTGTGGGATATTCGTGGAATTTCCAGCAGCTTTCAAGTATTTTGTGAGAGTTTTCTTGAATTTTGTGGAAATTTCCGGAGATTTTGTGAGATGTTGCAGGAATTTTGTGGGATTTTTGTGGAATTTTGAGGAATTCTCTTGAATTTTGTGGGATTTGGAGGAGACTTGAAGAAGTTGGAGGGATTTTTCCTAAATGTTGTGGAAATTGGTGGAGATTTTGTGAGATGTTTCAGGAATTTGTTTGGATTTTGAGAAGATGTAGGGAATTTTGTTGGATTTTTGTGGAATTTTGAGGATTTCTCTTGAATTTTGTGGGATTTGGAGGAGACTTGAAGAATTTTGCGGGAATTTTCTTAGATTTTGTGGAAATGTGTGGAGATTTTGTGAGATGTCTGTAGAATTTTGTAATGTTTTGAGAAGATGTAGGGAATTTTGTGGCATTTTTCTGGAATTTTGAGGGGCTTTCAAGAACTTTGTGAGAGTTTTTTTGAATTTTTTGGAAATTTGTTGAGATTTTGTGAGATGGTTCTGGAGTTTGGTGGGATATTGAGGAAATTCAGTGAATTTGGAGGGAATTTTCTTGAATTTTGAGGAAATTGTTGGAGATTTTGTGGGATGTTGCAGGAATGTGGTTGGGTTCTGAGAAGATTTAGGGAATTGTGTGGGGCTTGTACAGAATTTGGTGGGATTTCTCTTGAATTTTGTGGGATTTCTATTGAATTTTATGGGATGATTGTGGGATGTTTGTGAGATGTTTGTAGGATGTTTGTGGTATTTGGAGGAGACTTGAAGAATTTTGCGGGATTTTTCTTGAAATGTTTGGAAATTGGTGGAGATTTTGTGAGATGTTGCAGGAATTTGGGATTTGAGAAGATGGAAGGAATTTTGTTGGATTTTTGTGGAATTTTGAGGATTTCTCTTGAATTTTGTGGGATTTGGAGGAGACTTGAAGAATTTTGCGGGAATTTTCTTAGAATTAGTGGAAATTTGTTGAGATTTTGTGAGATGGTTCTGGAATTTGGTGGGATATTGAGGAAATTCAGTGAATTTTGAGGGATTTTTCTTGAATTTTGTGGAAATTGTTGGAGATTTTGTGGGATGTTGCAGGAATTGGGTAGGGTTTTGAGAAGGTTTAGGGAATTTTGTGGCATTTTTCTGCAATTTTGTGAGGCTTTTCCAGAACTTTTGGTGATATTGAGGTGATTTGGTGGGATGTTTCTGGAATTTTGTGGGATTTTTCTGGGATTTGTACGAGACTTGAAGAATTTTGCGGGATTTTTCTTGAATTGTTTGGAAATTGGTGGAGATTTTGTGAGATGTTGCAGGAGTTTGTTTGGGTGTTGAGAAGATGTAGGGAAGTTTGTGGCATTTTTCTGGAATTTTGAGGGGCTTTCAAGAACTTTGTGAGAGTTTTCTTGAATTTAGTGGAAATTTGTTGAGATTTTGTGAGATGGTTCTGGAATTTGGTGGGATTTTTGTGGGATTTTGAGGATTTGTCTTGAATTTTGTGGGATTTGGAGGAGACTTGAAGAATTTGGAGGGAATTTTCCTGAATTTTTTGGATATTGGCGGAGATTTTGTGAGATGCTGCAGGAATGTGGTTGGGTTTTGAGAAGATTTAGGGATTTTTGTGGGATATTCGTGGAATTTCCAGCAGCTTTCAAGTATTTTGTGAGAGTTTTCTTGAATTTTGTGGAAATTTCCGGAGATTTTGTGAGATGTTGCAGGAATTTTGTGGGATTTTTGTGGAATTTTGAGGAATTCTCTTGAATTTTGTGGGATTTGGAGGAGACTTGAAGAAGTTGGAGGGATTTTTCCTAAATGTTGTGGAAATTGGTGGAGATTTTGTGAGATGTTTCAGGAATTTGTTTGGATTTTGAGAAGATGTAGGGAATTTTGTTGGATTTTTGTGGAATTTTGAGGATTTCTCTTGAATTTTGTGGGATTTGGAGGAGACTTGAAGAATTTTGCGGGAATTTTCTTAGATTTTGTGGAAATGTGTGGAGATTTTGTGAGATGTCTGTAGAATTTTGTAATGTTTTGAGAAGATGTAGGGAATTTTGTGGCATTTTTCTGGAATTTTGAGGGGCTTTCAAGAACTTTGTGAGAGTTTTTTTGAATTTTTTGGAAATTTGTTGAGATTTTGTGAGATGGTTCTGGAGTTTGGTGGGATATTGAGGAAATTCAGTGAATTTGGAGGGAATTTTCTTGAATTTTGAGGAAATTGTTGGAGATTTTGTGGGATGTTGCAGGAATGTGGTTGGGTTCTGAGAAGATTTAGGGAATTGTGTGGGGCTTGTACAGAATTTGGTGGGATTTCTCTTGAATTTTGTGGGATTTCTATTGAATTTTATGGGATGATTGTGGGATGTTTGTGAGATGTTTGTAGGATGTTTGTGGTATTTGGAGGAGACTTGAAGAATTTTGCGGGATTTTTCTTGAAATGTTTGGAAATTGGTGGAGATTTTGTGAGATGTTGCAGGAATTTGGGATTTGAGAAGATGGAAGGAATTTTGTTGGATTTTTGTGGAATTTTGAGGATTTCTCTTGAATTTTGTGGGATTTGGAGGAGACTTGAAGAATTTTGCGGGAATTTTCTTAGATTTAGTGGAAATTTGTTGAGATTTTGTGAGATGGTTCTGGAATTTGGTGGGATATTGAGGAAATTCAGTGAATTTTGAGGGATTTTTCTTGAATTTTGTGGAAATTGTTGGAGATTTTGTGGGATGTTGCAGGAATTGGGTAGGGTTTTGAGAAGGTTTAGGGAATTTTGTGGCATTTTTCTGCAATTTTGTGAGGCTTTTCCAGAACTTTTGGTGATATTGAGGTGATTTGGTGGGATGTTTCTGGAATTTTGTGGGATTTTTCTGGGATTTGTACGAGACTTGAAGAATTTTGCGGGATTTTTCTTGAATTGTTTGGAAATTGGTGGAGATTTTGTGAGATGTTGCAGGAGTTTGTTTGGGTGTTGAGAAGATGTAGGGAAGTTTGTGGCATTTTTCTGGAATTTTGAGGGGCTTTCAAGAACTTTGTGAGAGTTTTCTTGAATTTAGTGGAAATTTGTTGAGATTTTGTGAGATGGTTCTGGAATTTGGTGGGATTTTTGTGGGATTTTGAGGATTTGTCTTGAATTTTGTGGGATTTGGAGGAGACTTGAAGAATTTGGAGGGAATTTTCCTGAATTTTTTGGATATTGGTGGAGATTTTGTGAGATGCTGCAGGAATGTGGTTGGGTTTTGAGAAGATTTAGGGATTTTTGTGGGATATTTGTGGAATTTTCAGCAGCTTTCAAGTATTTTGTGAGAGTCTTCTTGAATTTTGTGGAAATTTCCGGAGATTTTGTGAGATGTTGCAGGAATTTTGTGGGATTTTTGTGGAATTTTGAGGAATTCTCTTGAATTTTGTGGGATTTGGAGGAGACTTGAAGAAGTTGGAGGGATTTTTCCTAAATGTTGTGGAAATTGGTGGAGATTTTGTGAGATGTTTCAGGAATTTGTTTGGATTTTGAGAAGATGTAGGGAATTTTGTTGGATTTTTGTGGAATTTTGAGGATTTCTCTTGAATTTTGTGGGATTTGGAGGAGACTTGAAGAATTTTGCGGGAATTTTCTTAGATTTTGTGGAAATGTGTGGAGATTTTGTGAGATGTCTGTAGAATTTTGTAATGTTTTGAGAAGATGTAGGGAATTTTGTGGCATTTTTCTGGAATTTTGAGGGGCTTTCAAGAACTTTGTGAGAGATTTTTTGAATTTTTTGGAAATTTGTTGAGATTTTGTGAGATGGTTCTGGAGTTTGGTGGGATATTGAGGAAATTCAGTGAATTTGGAGGGAATTTTCTTGAATTTTGTGGAAATTGTTGGAGATTTTGTGGGATGTTGCAGGAATTTGGTAGGGTTTTGAGAAGGTTTAGGGAATTTTGTGGCATTTTTCTGCAATTTTGTGAGGCTTTTCCAGAATTTTTGGTGATATTGAGGTGATTTGGTGGGATGTTTCTGGAATTTTGTGGGATTTTTCTGGGATTTGTACGAGACTTGAAGAATTTTGCGGGATTTTTCTTGAATTGTTTGGAAATTGTTGGAGTTTTTGTGAGATGTTGCAGGAGTTTGTTTGGGTTCTGAGAAGATGGAAGGAATTTTGTGGGATTTTTGTGGAATTTTGAGGATTTGTCTTGAATTTTGTGGGATTTGGAGGAGACTTGAAGAATTTTGCGGAATTTTCTTAGATTTTGTGGAAATTTGTTGAGATTTTGTGAGATGGTTCTGGAATTTGGTGGGATATTGAGGAAATTCAGTGAATTTTGAGGGATTTTTCTTGAATTTTGTGGAAATTGTTGGAGATTTTGTGGGATGTTGCAGGAATTGGGTAGGGTTTTGAGAAGGTTTAGGGAATTTTGTGGCATTTTTCTGCAATTTTGTGAGGCTTTTCCAGAATTTTTGGTGATATTGAGGTGATTTGGTGGGATGTTTCTGGAATTTTGTGGGATTTTTCTGGGATTTGTAGGAGACTTGAAGAATTTTGCGGGATTTTTCTTGAATTGTTTGGAAATTGTTGGAGATTTTGTGAGATGTTGCAGGAGTTTGTTTGGGTTCTGAGAATATGGAAGGAATTTTGTGCGATTTTTGTGGAATTTTGAGGGGCTTTCAAGAACTTTGTGAGAGTTTTCTTGAATTTAGTGGAAATTTGTTGAGATTTTGTGAGATGGTTCTGGAATTTGGTGGGATTTTTGTGGGATTTTGAGGATTTGTCTTGAATTTTGTGGGATTTGGAGGAGACTTGAAGAATTTGGAGGGAATTTTCCTGAATTTTTTGGATATTGGTGGAGATTTTGTGAGATGCTGCAGGAATGTGGTTGGGTTTTGAGAAGATTTAGGGATTTTTGTGGGATATTTGTGGAATTTTCAGCAGCTTTCAAGTATTTTGTGAGAGTCTTCTTGAATTTTGTGGAAATTTCCGGAGATTTTGTGAGATGTTGCAGGAATTTTGTGGGATTTTTGTGGAATTTTGAGGAATTCTCTTGAATTTTGTGGGATTTGGAGGAGACTTGAAGAAGTTGGAGGGATTTTTCCTAAATGTTGTGGAAATTGGTGGAGATTTTGTGAGATGTTTCAGGAATTTGTTTGGATTTTGAGAAGATGTAGGGAATTTTGTTGGATTTTTGTGGAATTTTGAGGATTTCTCTTGAATTTTGTGGGATTTGGAGGAGACTTGAAGAATTTTGCGGGAATTTTCTTAGATTTTGTGGAAATGTGTGGAGATTTTGTGAGATGTCTGTAGAATTTTGTAATGTTTTGAGAAGATGTAGGGAATTTTGTGGCATTTTTCTGGAATTTTGAGGGGCTTTCAAGAACTTTGTGAGAGTTTTTTTGAATTTTTTGGAAATTTGTTGAGATTTTGTGAGACGGTTCTGGAGTTTGGTGGGATATTGAGGAAATTCAGTGAATTTGGAGGGAATTTTCTTGAATTTTGAGGAAATTGTTGGAGATTTTGTGGGATGGTGCAGGAATGTGGTTGGGTTCTGAGAAGATTTAGGGAATTGTGTGGGGCTTGTACAGAATTTGGTGGGATTTCTCTTGAATTTTGTGGGATTTCTATTGAATTTTATGGGATGATTGTGGGATGTTTGTGAGATGTTTGTAGGATGTTTGTGGTATTTGGAGGAGACTTGAAGAATTTTGCGGGATTTTTCTTGAAATGTTTGGAAATTGGTGGAGATTTTGTGAGATGTTGCAGGAATTTGTTTGGGTTTTGAGAATATGGAAGGAATTCTGTGGGATTTTTGTGGAATTTTGAGGATTTGTCTTGAATTTTGTGGGATTTGGAGGAGACTTGAAGAATTTTGCGGAATTTTCTTAGATTTTGTGGAAATTTGTTGAGATTTTGTGAGATGGTTCTGGAATTTGGTGGGATATTGAGGAAATTCAGTGAATTTTGAGGGATTTTTCTTGAATTTTGTGGAAATTGTTGGAGATTTTTTGGGATGTTGCAGGAATTGGGTAGGGTTTTGAGAAGGTTTAGGGAATTTTGTGGCATTTTTCTGCAATTTTGTGAGGCTTTTCCAGAATTTTTGGTGATATTGAGGTGATTTGGTGGGATGTTTCTGGAATTTTGTGGGATTTTTCTGGGATTTGTACGAGACTTGAAGAATTTTGCGGGATTTTTCTTGAATTGTTTGGAAATTGTTGGAGATTTTGTGAGATGTTGCAGGAGTTTGTTTGGGTTCTGAGAAGATGGAAGGAATTTTGTGGGATTTTTGTGGAATTTTGAGGATTTGTCTTGAATTTTGTGGGATTTGGAGGAGACTTGAAGAATTTTGCAGAATTTTCTTAGATTTAGTGGAAATTTGTTGAGATTTTGTGAGATGGTTCTGGAATTTGGTGGGATATTGAGGAAATTCAGTGAATTTTGAGGGATTTTTCTTGAATTTTGTGGAAATTGTTGGAGATTTTGTGGGATGTTGCAGGAATTGGGTAGGGTTTTGAGAAGGTTTAGGGAATTTTGTGGCATTTTTCTGCAATTTTGTGAGGCTTTTCCAGAATGTTTGGTGATATTGAGGTGATTTGGTGGGATGTTTCTGGAATTTTGTGGGATTTTTCTGGGATTTGTACGAGACTTGAAGAATTTTGCGGGATTTTTCTTGAATTGTTTGGAAATTGGTGGAGATTTTGTGGGATGTTGCAGGAGTTTGTTTGGGTTTTGAGAAGATGTAGGGAAGTTTGTGGCATTTTTCTGGAATTTTGAGGGGCTTTCAAGAACTTTGTGAGAGTTTTCTTGAATTTAGTGGAAATTTGTTGAGATTTTGTGAGATGGTTCTGGAATTTGGTGGGATTTTTGTGGGATTTTGAGGATTTGTCTTGAATTTTGTGGGATTTGGAGGAGACTTGAAGAATTTGGAGGGAATTTTCCTGAATTTTTTGGATATTGGTGGAGATTTTGTGAGATGCTGCAGGAATGTGGTTGGGTTTTGAGAAGATTTAGGGATTTTTGTGGGATATTTGTGGAATTTTCAGCAGCTTTCAAGTATTTTGTGAGAGTCTTCTTGAATTTTGTGGAAATTTCCGGAGATTTTGTGAGATGTTGCAGGAATTTTGTGGGATTTTTGTGGAATTTTGAGGAATTCTCTTGAATTTTGTGGGATTTGGAGGAGACTTGAAGAAGTTGGAGGGATTTTTCCTAAATGTTGTGGAAATTGGTGGAGATTTTGTGAGATGTTTCAGGAATTTGTTTGGATTTTGAGAAGATGTAGGGAATTTTGTTGGATTTTTGTGGAATTTTGAGGATTTCTCTTGAATTTTGTGGGATTTGGAGGAGACTTGAAGAATTTTGCGGGAATTTTCTTAGATTTTGTGGAAATGTGTGGAGATTTTGTGAGATGTCTGTAGAATTTTGTAATGTTTTGAGAAGATGTAGGGAATTTTGTGGCATTTTTCTGGAATTTTGAGGGGCTTTCAAGAACTTTGTGAGAGTTTTTTTGAATTTTTTGGAAATTTGTTGAGATTTTGTGAGACGGTTCTGGAGTTTGGTGGGATATTGAGGAAATTCAGTGAATTTGGAGGGAATTTTCTTGAATTTTGAGGAAATTGTTGGAGATTTTGTGGGATGTTGCAGGAATGTGGTTGGGTTCTGAGAAGATTTAGGGAATTGTGTGGGGCTTGTACAGAATTTGGTGGGATTTCTCTTGAATTTTGTGGGATTTCTATTGAATTTTATGGGATGATTGTGGGATGTTTGTGAGATGTTTGTAGGATGTTTGTGGTATTTGGAGGAGACTTGAAGAATTTTGCGGGATTTTTCTTGAAATGTTTGGAAATTGGTGGAGATTTTGTGAGATGTTGCAGGAATTTGGGATTTGAGAAGATGGAAGGAATTTTGTTGGATTTTTGTGGAATTTTGAGGATTTCTCTTGAATTTTGTGGGATTTGGAGGAGACTTGAAGAATTTTGCGGGAATTTTCTTAGATTTAGTGGAAATTTGTTGAGATTTTGTGAGATGGTTCTGGAATTTGGTGGGATATTGAGGAAATTCAGTGAATTTTGAGGGATTTTTCTTGAATTTTGTGGAAATTGTTGGAGATTTTGTGGGATGTTGCAGGAATTTGGTAGGGTTTTGAGAAGGTTTAGGGAATTTTGTGGCATTTTTCTGCAATTTTGTGAGGCTTTTCCAGAACTTTTGGTGATATTGAGGTGATTTGGTGGGATGTTTCTGGAATTTTGTGGGATTTTTCTGGGATTTGTACGAGACTTGAAGAATTTTGCGGGATTTTTCTTGAATTGTTTGGAAATTGGTGGAGATTTTGTGAGATGTTGCAGGAGTTTGTTTGGGTGTTGAGAAGATGTAGGGAAGTTTGTGGCATTTTTCTGGAATTTTGAGGGGCTTTCAAGAACTTTGTGAGAGTTTTCTTGAATTTAGTGGAAATTTGTTGAGATTTTGTGAGATGGTTCTGGAATTTGGTGGGATTTTTGTGGGATTTTGAGGATTTGTCTTGAATTTTGTGGGATTTGGAGGAGACTTGAAGAAGTTGGAGGGAATTTTCCTGAATTTTTTGGATATTGGCGGAGATTTTGTGAGATGCTGCAGGAATGTGGTTGGGTTTTGAGAAGATTTAGGGATTTTTGTGGGATATTTGTGGAATTTTCAGCAGCTTTCAAGTATTTTGTGAGAGTCTTCTTGAATTTTGTGGAAATTTCCGGAGATTTTGTGGGATGTTGCAGGAATTTGGTAGGGTTTTGAGAAGGTTTAGGGAATTTTGTGGCATTTTTCTGCAATTTTGTGAGGCTTTTCCAGAATTTTTGGTGATATTGAGGTGATTTGGTGGGATGTTTCTGGAATTTTGTGGGATTTTTCTGGGATTTGTACGAGACTTGAAGAATTTTGCGGGATTTTTCTTGAATTGTTTGGAAATTGTTGGAGATTTTGTGAGATGTTGCAGGAGTTTGTTTGGGTTCTGAGAAGATGGAAGGAATTTTGTGGGATTTTTGTGGAATTTTGAGGATTTCTCTTGAATTTTGTGGGATTTGGAGGAGACTTGAAGAATTTTGCAGAATTTTCTTAGATTTAGTGGAAATTTGTTGAGATTTTGTGAGATGGTTCTGGAATTTGGTGGGATATTGAGGAAATTCAGTGAATTTTGAGGGATTTTTCTTGAATTTTGTGGAAATTGTTGGAGATTTTGTGGGATGTTGCAGGAATTGGGTAGGGTTTTGAGAAGGTTTAGGGAATTTTGTGGCATTTTTCTGCAATTTTGTGAGGCTTTTCCAGAATTTTTGGTGATATTGAGGTGATTTGGTGGGATGTTTCTGGAATTTTGTGGGATTTTTCTGGGATTTGTACGAGACTTGAAGAATTTTGCGGGATTTTTCTTGAATTGTTTGGAAATTGTTGGAGATTTTGTGAGATGTTGCAGGAGTTTGTTTGGGTTCTGAGAAGATGGAAGGAATTTTGTGGGATTTTTGTGGAATTTTGAGGATTTGTCTTGAATTTTGTGGGATTTGGAGGAGACTTGAAGAATTTTGCAGAATTTTCTTAGATTTAGTGGAAATTTGTTGAGATTTTGTGAGATGGTTCTGGAATTTGGTGGGATATTGAGGAAATTCAGTGAATTTTGAGGGATTTTTCTTGAATTTTGTGGAAATTGTTGGAGATTTTGTGGGATGTTGCAGGAATTGGGTAGGGTTTTGAGAAGGTTTAGGGAATTTTGTGGCATTTTTCTGCAATTTTGTGAGGCTTTTCCAGAATGTTTGGTGATATTGAGGTGATTTGGTGGGATGTTTCTGGAATTTTGTGGGATTTTTCTGGGATTTGTACGAGACTTGAAGAATTTTGCGGGATTTTTCTTGAATTGTTTGGAAATTGGTGGAGATTTTGTGGGATGTTGCAGGAGTTTGTTTGGGTTTTGAGAAGATGTAGGGAAGTTTGTGGCATTTTTCTGGAATTTTGAGGGGCTTTCAAGAACTTTGTGAGAGTTTTCTTGAATTTAGTGGAAATTTGTTGAGATTTTGTGAGATGGTTCTGGAATTTGGTGGGATTTTTGTGGGATTTTGAGGATTTGTCTTGAATTTTGTGGGATTTGGAGGAGACTTGAAGAATTTGGAGGGAATTTTCCTGAATTTTTTGGATATTGGTGGAGATTTTGTGAGATGCTGCAGGAATGTGGTTGGGTTTTGAGAAGATTTAGGGATTTTTGTGGGATATTTGTGGAATTTTCAGCAGCTTTCAAGTATTTTGTGAGAGTCTTCTTGAATTTTGTGGAAATTTCCGGAGATTTTGTGAGATGTTGCAGGAATTTTGTGGGATTTTTGTGGAATTTTGAGGAATTCTCTTGAATTTTGTGGGATTTGGAGGAGACTTGAAGAAGTTGGAGGGATTTTTCCTAAATGTTGTGGAAATTGGTGGAGATTTTGTGAGATGTTTCAGGAATTTGTTTGGATTTTGAGAAGATGTAGGGAATTTTGTTGGATTTTTGTGGAATTTTGAGGATTTCTCTTGAATTTTGTGGGATTTGGAGGAGACTTGAAGAATTTTGCGGGAATTTTCTTAGATTTTGTGGAAATGTGTGGAGATTTTGTGAGATGTCTGTAGAATTTTGTAATGTTTTGAGAAGATGTAGGGAATTTTGTGGCATTTTTCTGGAATTTTGAGGGGCTTTCAAGAACTTTGTGAGAGTTTTTTTGAATTTTTTGGAAATTTGTTGAGATTTTGTGAGACGGTTCTGGAGTTTGGTGGGATATTGAGGAAATTCAGTGAATTTGGAGGGAATTTTCTTGAATTTTGAGGAAATTGTTGGAGATTTTGTGGGATGTTGCAGGAATGTGGTTGGGTTCTGAGAAGATTTAGGGAATTGTGTGGGGCTTGTACAGAATTTGGTGGGATTTCTCTTGAATTTTGTGGGATTTCTATTGAATTTTATGGGATGATTGTGGGATGTTTGTGAGATGTTTGTGGGATGTTTGTGGTATTTGGAGGAGACTTGAAGAATTTTGCGGGATTTTTCTTGAAATGTTTGGAAATTGGTGGAGATTTTGTGAGATGTTGCAGGAGTTTGTTTGGGTTCTGAGAAGATGGAAGGAATTTTGTGGGATTTTTGTGGAATTTTGAGGATTTCTCTTGAATTTTGTGGGATTTGGAGGAGACTTGAAGAATTTTGCGGAATTTTCTTAGATTTTGTGGAAATTTGTTGAGATTTTGTGAGATGGTTCTGGAATTTGGTGGGATATTGAGGAAATTCAGTGAATTTTGAGGGATTTTTCTTGAATTTTTTGGATATTGGTGGAGATTTTGTGAGATGTTGCAGGAATTGGGTAGGGTTTTGAGAAGGTTTAGGGAATTTTGTGGCATTTTTCTGCAATTTTGTGAGGCTTTTCCAGAATTTTTGGTGATATTGAGGTGATTTGGTGGGATGTTTCTGGAATTTTGTGGGATTTTTCTGGGATTTGTACGAGACTTGAAGAATTTTGCGGGATTTTTCTTGAATTGTTTGGAAATTGGTGGAGATTTTGTGAGATGTTGCAGGAGTTTGTTTGGGTTTTGAGAAGATGTAGGTTATTTTGTGGCATTTTTCTGGAATTTTGAGGGGCTTTCAAGAACTTTGTGAGAGTTTTCTTGGATTTAGTGGAAATTTGTTGAGATTTTGTGAGATGGTTCTGGAATTTGGTGGGATTTTTGTGGGATTTTGAGGATTTGTCTTGAATTTTGTGGGATTTGGAGGAGACTTGAAGAATTTGGAGGGAATTTTCTTGAATTTTTTGGATATTGGTGGAGATTTTGTGAGATGCTGCAGGAATGTGGTTGGGTTTTGAGAAGATTTAGGGATTTTTGTGGGATTTTCGTGGAATTTTCAGCAGCTTTCAAGTTTTTTGTGTGAGTCTTCTTGAATTTTGTGGAAATTTCCAGAGATTTTGTGGGATGTTGCAGGAATGTTGTTGGGTTCTGAGAAGATTTAGGGAATTGTGTGGGGCTTGTACAGGATTTTGTGCGATTTCTTTTGAATTTTGTGGGATTTCTCTTGAATTTTGTGGGATGTTTGTGGGATGTTTGTAGGATGTTTGTGGTATTTGGAGGAGACTTGAAGAATTTTGCGGGATTTTTCTTGAATTGTTTGGAAATTGGTGGAGATTTTGTGAGATGTTGCAGGAGTTTGTTTGGGTTCTGAGAAGATGGAAGGAATTTTGTGGGATTTTTGTGGAATTTTGAGGATTTCTCTTGAATTTTGTGGGATTTGGAGGAGACTTGAAGAATTTTGCGGAATTTTCTTAGATTTTGTGGAAATTTGTTGAGATTTTGTGAGATGGTTCTGGAATTTGGTGGGATATTGAGGAAATACAGTGAATTTTGAGGGATTTTTCTTGAATTTTTTGGCTATTGGTGGAGATTTTGTGAGATGTTGCAGGAATTTGGTAGGGTTTTGAGAAGGTTTAGGGAATTTTGTGGCATTTTTCTGCAATTTTGTGAGGCTTTTCCAGAATGTTTGGTGATATTGAGGTGATTTGGTGGGATGTTTCTGGAATTTTGTGGGATTTTTCTGGAATTTTGAGGGGCTTTCAAGAACTTTGTGAGAGTTTTCTTGAATTTAGTGGAAATTTGTTGAGATTTTGTGAGATGGTTCTGGAATTTGGTGGGATTTTTGTGGGATTTTGAGGATTTGTCTTGAATTTTGTGGGATTTGGAGGAGACTTGAAGAATTTGGAGGGAATTTTCCTGAATTTTTTGGATATTGGTGGAGATTTTGTGAGATGCTGCAGGAATGTGGTTGGGTTTTGAGAAGATTTAGGGATTTTTGTGGGATATTTGTGGAATTTTCAGCAGCTTTCAAGTATTTTGTGAGAGTCTTCTTGAATTTTGTGGAAATTTCCGGAGATTTTGTGAGATGTTGCAGGAATTTTGTGGGATTTTTGTGGAATTTTGAGGAATTCTCTTGAATTTTGTGGGATTTGGAGGAGACTTGAAGAAGTTGGAGGGATTTTTCCTAAATGTTGTGGAAATTGGTGGAGATTTTGTGAGATGTTTCAGGAATTTGTTTGGATTTTGAGAAGATGTAGGGAATTTTGTTGGATTTTTGTGGAATTTTGAGGATTTCTCTTGAATTTTGTGGGATTTGGAGGAGACTTGAAGAATTTGGAGGGAATTTTCTTAGATTTTGTGGAAATGTGTGGAGATTTTGTGAGATGTCTGTAGAATTTTGTAATGTTTTGAGAAGATGTAGGGAATTTTGTGGCATTTTTCTGGAATTTTGAGGGGCTTTCAAGAACTTTGTTAGAGTTTTTTTGAATTTTTTGGAAATTTGTTGAGATTTTGTGAGATGGTTCTGGAGTTTGGTGGGATATTGAGGAAATTCAGTGAATTTGGAGGGAATTTTCTTGAATTTTGTGGAAATTGTTGGAGATTTTGTGGGATGTTGCAGGAATGTGGTTGGGTTCTGAGAAGATTTAGGGAATTGTGTGGGGCTTGTACAGAATTTGGTGGGATTTCTCTTGAATTTTGTGGGATTTCTATTGAATTTTATGGGATGTTTGTGGGATGTTTGTGAGATGTTTGTAGGATGTTTGTGGTATTTGGAGGAGACTTGAAGAATTTTGCGGGATTTTTCTTGAAATGTTTGGAAATTGGTGGAGATTTTGTGAGATGTTGCAGGAATTTGTTTGGGTTCTGAGAAGATGGAAGGAATTTTGTGGGATTTTTGTGGAATTTTGAGGATTTCTCTTGAATTTTGTGGGATTTGGAGGAGAGTTGAAGAATTTTGCGGGAATTTTCTTAGATTTTGTGGAAATTTGTTGAGATTTTGTGAGATGGTTCTGGAATTTGGTGGGATATTGAGGAAATTCAGTGAATTTTGAGGGATTTTTCTTGAATTTTTTGGATATTGGTGGAGATTTTGTGAGATGTTGCAGGAATTGGGTAGGGTTTTGAGAAGGTTTAGGGAATTTTGTGGCATTTTTCTGCAATTTTGTGAGGCTTTTCCAGAACTTTTGGTGATATTGAGGTGATTTGGTGGGATGTTTCTGGAATTTTGTGGGATTTTTCTGGGATTTGTACGAGACTTGAAGAATTTTGCGGGATTTTTCTTGAATTGTTTGGAAATTGGTGGAGATTTTGTGAGATGTTGCAGGAGTTTGTTTGGGTTTTGAGAAGATGTAGGGAAGTCTGTGGGATTTTTCAGGGATTTTGAGGGGCTTTCAAGAACTTTGTGAGAGTTTTCTTGAATTTAGTGGAAATTTGTTGAGATTTTGTGAGATGGTTCTGGAATTTGGTGGGATTTTTGTGGGATTTTGAGGATTTGTCTTGAATTTTGTGGGATTTGGAGGAGACTTGAAGAATTTGGAGGGAATTTTCTTGAATTTTTTGGATATTGGTGGAGATTTTGTGAGATGCTGCAGGAATGTGGTTGGGTTTTGAGAAGATTTAGGGATTTTTGTGGGATTTTCGTGGAATTTTCAGCAGCTTTCAAGTTTTTTGTGTGAGTCTTCTTGAATTTTGTGGAAATTTCCAGAGATTTTGTGGGATGTTGCAGGAATGTTGTTCGGTTCTGAGAAGATTTAGGGAATTGTGTGGGGCTTGTACAGGATTTTGTGCGATTTCTTTTGAATTTTGTGGGATTTCTCTTGAATTTTGTGGGATGTTTGTGGGATGTTTGTGGGATGTTTGTGGTATTTGGAGGAGACTTGAAGAATTTTGCGGGATTTTTCTTGAATTGTTTGGAAATTGGTGGAGATTTTGTGAGATGTTGCAGGAGTTTGTTTGGGTTCTGAGAAGATGGAAGGAATTTTGTGGGATTTTTGTGGAATTTTGAGGATTTCTCTTGAATTTTGTGGGATTTGGAGGAGACTTGAAGAATTTTGCGGAATTTTCTTAGATTTTGTGGAAATTTGTTGAGATTTTGTGAGATGGTTCTGGAATTTGGTGGGATATTGAGGAAATACAGTGAATTTTGAGGGATTTTTCTTGAATTTTTTGGCTATTGGTGGAGATTTTGTGAGATGTTGCAGGAATTTGGTAGGGTTTTGAGAAGATTTATGGAATTTTGTGGCATTTTTCTGCAATTTTGTGAGGCTTTTCCAGAACTTTTGGTGATATTGAGGTGATTTGGTGGGATGTTTCTGGAATTTTGTGGGATTTTTCTGGTATTTTGAGGGGCTTTCAAGAACTTTGTGAGAGTTTTCTTGAATTTAGTGGAAATTTGTTGAGATTTTGTGAGATGGTTCTGGAATTTGGTGGGATTTTTGTGGGATTTTGAGGATTTGTCTTGAATTTTGTGGGATTTGGAGGAGACTTGAAGAATTTGGAGGGAATTTTCTTGAATTTTTTGGATATTGGTGGAGATTTTGTGAGATGCTGCAGGAATGTGGTTGGGTTTTGAGAAGATTTAGGGATTTTTGTGGGATATTCGTGGAATTTTCAGCAGCTTTCAAGTATTTTGTGAGAGTCTTCTTGAATTTTGTGGAAATTTCCGGAGATTTTGTGAGATGTTGCAGGAATTTTGTGGAATTTTTGTGGAATTTTGAGGAATTCTCTTGAATTTTGTGGGATTTGGAGGAGACTTGAAGAAGTTGGAGGGATTTTTCCTAAATGTTGTGGAAATTGGTGGAGATTTTGTGAGATGTTTCAGGAATTTGTTTGGATTTTGAGAAGATGTAGGGAATTTTGTTGGATTTTTGTTGGATTTTGAGGATTTGTCTTGAATTTTGTGGGATTTGGAGGAGACTTGAAGAATTTAGAGGGAATTTTCTTAGATTTTGTGGAAATGTGTGGAGATTTTGTGAGATGTCTGTAGAATTTTGTAATGTTTTGAGAAGATGTAGGGAATTTTGTGGCATTTTTCTGGAATTTTGAGGGGCTTTCAAGAACTTTGTGAGAGTTTTTTTGAATTTTTTGGAAATTTGTTGAGATTTTGTGAGATGGTTCTGGAGTTTGGTGGGATATTGAGGAAATTCAGTGAATTTGGAGGGAATTTTCTTGAATTTTGTGGAAATTGTTGGAGATTTTTTGGGATGTTGCAGGAATGTGGTTGGGTTCTGAGAAGATTTAGGGAATTGTGTGGGGCTTGTACAGAATTTGGTGGGATTTCTCTTGAATTTTGTGGGATTTCTATTGAATTTTATGGGATGTTTGTGGGATGTTTGTGAGATGTTTGTAGGATGTTTGTGGTATTTGGAGGAGACTTGAAGAATTTTGCGGGATTTTTCTTGAAATGTTTGGAAATTGGTGGAGATTTTGTGAGATGTTGCAGGAATTTGTTTGGGTTCTGAGAAGATGGAAGGAATTTTGTGGGATTTTTGTGGAATTTTGAGGACTTCTCTTGAATTTTGTGGGATTTGGAGGAGAGTTGAAGAATTTTGCGGGAATTTTCTTAGATTTTGTGGAAATTTGTTGAGATTTTGTGAGATGGTTCTGGAATTTGGTGGGATATTGAGGAAATTCAGTGAATTTTGAGGGATTTTTCTTGAATTTTTTGGATATTGGTGGAGATTTTGTGAGATGTTGCAGGAATTGGGTAGGGTTTTGAGAAGGTTTAGGGAATTTTGTGGCATTTTTCTGCAATTTTGTGAGGCTTTTCCAGAACTTTTGGTGATATTGAGGTGATTTGGTGGGATGTTTCTGGAATTTTGTGGGATTTTTCTGGGATTTGTACGAGACTTGAAGAATTTTGCGGGATTTTTCTTGAATTGTTTGGAAATTGGTGGAGATTTTGTGAGATGTTGCAGGAGTTTGTTTGGGTTTTGAGAAGATGTAGGGAAGTTTGTGGCATTTTTCTGGAATTTTGAGGGGCTTTCAAGAACTTTGTGAGAGTTTTCTTGAATTTAGTGGAAATTTGTTGAGATTTTGTGAGATGGTTCTGGAATTTGGTGGGATTTTTGTGGGATTTTGAGGATTTGTCTTGAATTTTGTGGGATTTGGAGGAGACTTGAAGAATTTGGAGGGAATTTTCTTGAATTTTTTGGATATTGGTGGAGATTTTGTGAGATGCTGCAGGAATGTGGTTGGGTTTTGAGAAGATTTAGGGATTTTTGTGGGATATTTGTGGAATTTTCAGCAGCTTTCAAGTATTTTGTGAGAGTCTTCTTGAATTTTGTGGAAATTTCCGGAGATTTTGTGAGATGTTGCAGGAATTTTGTGGGATTTTTGTGGAATTTTGAGGAATTCTCTTGAATTTTGTGGGATTTGGAGGAGACTTGAAGAAGTTGGAGGGATTTTTCCTAAATGTTGTGGAAATTGGTGGAGATTTTGTGAGATGTTTCAGGAATTTGTTTGGATTTTGAGAAGATGTAGGGAATTTTGTTGGATTTTTGTTGGATTTTGAGGATTTGTCTTGAATTTTGTGGGATTTGGAGGAGACTTGAAGAATTTAGAGGGAATTTTCTTAGATTTTGTGGAAATGTGTGGAGATTTTGTGAGATGTCTGTAGAATTTTGTAATGTTTTGAGAAGATGTAGGGAATTTTGTGGCATTTTTCTGGAATTTTGAGGGGCTTTCAAGAACTTTGTGAGAGTTTTTTTGAATTTTTTGGAAATTTGTTGAGATTTTGTGAGATGGTTCTGGAGTTTGGTGGGATATTGAGGAAATTCAGTGAATTTGGAGGGAATTTTCTTGAATTTTGTGGAAATTGTTGGAGATTTTGTGGGATGTTGCAGGAATGTGGTTGGGTTCTGAGAAGATTTAGGGAATTGTGTGGGGCTTGTACAGAATTTGGTGGGATTTCTCTTGAATTTTGTGGGATTTCTATTGAATTTTATGGGATGTTTGTGGGATGTTTGTGAGATGTTTGTAGGATGTTTGTGGTATTTGGAGGAGACTTGAAGAATTTTGCGGGATTTTTCTTGAAATGTTTGGAAATTGGTGGAGATTTTGTGAGATGTTGCAGGAATTTGTTTGGGTTCTGAGAAGATGGAAGGAATTTTGTGGGATTTTTGTGGAATTTTGAGGACTTCTCTTGAATTTTGTGGGATTTGGAGGAGAGTTGAAGAATTTTGCGGGAATTTTCTTAGATTTTGTGGAAATTTGTTGAGATTTTGTGAGATGGTTCTGGAATTTGGTGGGATATTGAGGAAATTCAGTGAATTTTGAGGGATTTTTCTTGAATTTTTTGGATATTGGTGGAGATTTTGTGAGATGTTGCAGGAATTGGGTAGGGTTTTGAGAAGGTTTAGGGAATTTTGTGGCATTTTTCTGCAATTTTGTGAGGCTTTTCCAGAACTTTTGGTGATATTGAGGTGATTTGGTGGGATGTTTCTGGAATTTTGTGGGATTTTTCTGGGATTTGTACGAGACTTGAAGAATTTTGCGGGATTTTTCTTGAATTGTTTGGAAATTGGTGGAGATTTTGTGAGATGTTGCAGGAGTTTGTTTGGGTTTTGAGAAGATGTAGGGAAGTTTGTGGCATTTTTCTGGAATTTTGAGGGGCTTTCAAGAACTTTGTGAGAGTTTTCTTGAATTTAGTGGAAATTTGTTGAGATTTTGTGAGATGGTTCTGGAATTTGGTGGGATTTTTGTGGGATTTTGAGGATTTGTCTTGAATTTTGTGGGATTTGGAGGAGACTTGAAGAATTTGGAGGGAATTTTCCTGAATTTTTTGGATATTGGTGGAGATTTTGTGAGATGCTGCAGGAATGTGGTTGGGTTTTGAGAAGATTTAGGGATTTTTGTGGGATATTTGTGGAATTTTCAGCAGCTTTCAAGTATTTTGTGAGAGTCTTCTTGAATTTTGTGGAAATTTCCGGAGATTTTGTGAGATGTTGCAGGAATTTTGTGGGATTTTTGTGGAATTTTGAGGAATTCTCTTGAATTTTGTGGGATTTGGAGGAGACTTGAAGAAGTTGGAGGGATTTTTCCTAAATGTTGTGGAAATTGGTGGAGATTTTGTGAGATGTTTCAGGAATTTGTTTGGATTTTGAGAAGATGTAGGGAATTTTGTTGGATTTTTGTTGGATTTTGAGGATTTGTCTTGAATTTTGTGGGATTTGGAGGAGACTTGAAGAATTTAGAGGGAATTTTCTTAGATTTTGTGGAAATGTGTGGAGATTTTGTGAGATGTCTGTAGAATTTTGTAATGTTTTGAGAAGATGTAGGGAATTTTGTGGCATTTTTCTGGAATTTTGAGGGGCTTTCAAGAACTTTGTGAGAGTTTTTTTGAATTTTTTGGAAATTTGTTGAGATTTTGTGAGATGGTTCTGGAGTTTGGTGGGATATTGAGGAAATTCAGTGAATTTGGAGGGAATTTTCTTGAATTTTGTGGAAATTGTTGGAGATTTTGTGGGATGTTGCAGGAATGTGGTTGGGTTCTGAGAAGATTTAGGGAATTGTGTGGGGCTTGTACAGAATTTGGTGGGATTTCTCTTGAATTTTGTGGGATTTCTATTGAATTTTATGGGATGTTTGTGGGATGTTTGTGAGATGTTTGTAGGATGTTTGTGGTATTTGGAGGAGACTTGAAGAATTTTGCGGGATTTTTCTTGAAATGTTTGGAAATTGGTGGAGATTTTGTGAGATGTTGCAGGAGTTTGTTTGGGTTCTGAGAAGATGGAAGGAATTTTGTGGGATTTTTGTGGAATTTTGAGGATTTCTCTTGAATTTTGTGGGATTTGGAGGAGAGTTGAAGAATTTTGCGGGAATTTTCTTAGATTTTGTGGAAATTTGTTGAGATTTTGTGAGATGGTTCTGGAATTTGGTGGGATATTGAGGAAATTCAGTGAATTTTGAGGGATTTTTCTTGAATTTTTTGGATATTGGTGGAGATTTTGTGAGATGTTGCAGGAATTGGGTAGGGTTTTGAGAAGGTTTAGGGAATTTTGTGGCATTTTTCTGCAATTTTGTGAGGCTTTTCCAGAACTTTTGGTGATATTGAGGTGATTTGGTGGGATGTTTCTGGAATTTTGTGGGATTTTTCTGGGATTTGTACGAGACTTGAAGAATTTTGCGGGATTTTTCTTGAATTGTTTGGAAATTGGTGGAGATTTTGTGAGATGTTGCAGGAGTTTGTTTGGGTTTTGAGAAGATGTAGGTTATTTTGTGGCATTTTTCTGGAATTTTGAGGGGCTTTCAAGAACTTTGTGAGAGTTTTCTTGAATTTAGTGGAAATTTGTTGAGATTTTGTGAGATGGTTCTGGAATTTGGTGGGATTTTTGTGGGATTTTGAGGATTTGTCTTGAATTTTGTGGGATTTGGAGGAGACTTGAAGAATTTGGAGGGAATTTTCCTGAATTTTTTGGATATTGGTGGAGATTTTGTGAGATGCTGCAGGAATGTGGTTGGGTTTTGAGAAGATTTAGGGATTTTTGTGGGATATTTGTGGAATTTTCAGCAGCTTTCAAGTATTTTGTGAGAGTCTTCTTGAATTTTGTGGAAATTTCCGGAGATTTTGTGAGATGTTGCAGGAATTTTGTGGGATTTTTGTGGAATTTTGAGGAATTCTCTTGAATTTTGTGGGATTTGGAGGAGACTTGAAGAAGTTGGAGGGATTTTTCCTAAATGTTGTGGAAATTGGTGGAGATTTTGTGAGATGTTTCAGGAATTTGTTTGGATTTTGAGAAGATGTAGGGAATTTTGTTGGATTTTTGTGGAATTTTGAGGATTTCTCTTGAATTTTGTGGGATTTGGAGGAGACTTGAAGAATTTTGCGGGAATTTTCTTAGATTTTGTGGAAATGTGTGGAGATTTTGTGAGATGTCTGTAGAATTTTGTAATGTTTTGAGAAGATGTAGGGAATTTTGTGGCATTTTTCTGGAATTTTGAGGGGCTTTCAAGAACTTTGTGAGAGTTTTTTTGAATTTTTTGGAAATTTGTTGAGATTTTGTGAGATGGTTCTGGAGTTTGGTGGGATATTGAGGAAATTCAGTGAATTTGGAGGGAATTTTCTTGAATTTTGTGGAAATTGTTGGAGATTTTGTGGGATGTTGCAGGAATGTGGTTGGGTTCTGAGAAGATTTAGGGAATTGTGTGGGGCTTGTACAGGATTTTGTGTGATTTCTTTTGAATTTTGTGGGATTTCTCTTGAATTTTATGGGATGTTTGTGGGATGTTTGTGGGATGTTTGTGGGATGTTTGTGGTATTTGGAGGGGACTTGAAGAATTTTGCGGGATTTTTCTTGAAATGTTTGGAAATTGGTGGAGATTTTGTGAGATGTTGCAGGAATTTGTTTGGGTTCTGAGAAGATGGAAGGAATTTTGTGGGATTTTTGTGGAATTTTGAGGATTTCTCTTGAATTTTGTGGGATTTGGAGGAGAGTTGAAGAATTTTGCGGGAATTTTCTTAGATTTTGTGGAAATTTGTTGAGATTTTGTGAGATGGTTCTGGAATTTGGTGGGATATTGAGGAAATTCAGTGAATTTTGAGGGATTTTTCTTGAATTTTTTGGATATTGGTGGAGATTTTGTGAGATGTTGCAGGAATTGGGTAGGGTTTTGAGAAGGTTTAGGGAATTTTGTGGCATTTTTCTGCAATTTTGTGAGGCTTTTCCAGAACTTTTGGTGATATTGAGGTGATTTGGTGGGATGTTTCTGGAATTTTGTGGGATTTTTCTGGGATTTGTACGAGACTTGAAGAATTTTGCGGGATTTTTCTTGAATTGTTTGGAAATTGGTGGAGATTTTGTGAGATGTTGCAGGAGTTTGTTTGGGTTTTGAGAAGATGTAGGGAAGTCTGTGGGATTTTTCAGGGATTTTGAGGGGCTTTCAAGAACTTTGTGAGAGTTTTCTTGAATTTAGTGGAAATTTGTTGAGATTTTGTGAGATGGTTCTGGAATTTGGTGGGATTTTTGTGGGATTTTGAGGATTTGTCTTGAATTTTGTGGGATTTGGAGGAGACTTGAAGAATTTGGAGGGAATTTTCTTGAATTTTTTGGATATTGGTGGAGATTTTGTGAGATGCTGCAGGAATGTGGTTGGGTTTTGAGAAGATTTAGGGATTTTTGTGGGATATTCGTGGAATTTTCAGCAGCTTTCAAGTATTTTGTGAGAGTCTTCTTGAATTTTGTGGAAATTTCCGGAGATTTTGTGAGATGTTGCAGGAATGTTGTTCGGTTCTGAGAAGATTTAGGGAATTGTGTGGGGCTTGTACAGGATTTTGTGCGATTTCTTTTAAATTTTGTGGGATTTCTCTTGAATTTTGTGGGATGTTTGTGGGATGTTTGTGGGATGTTTGTGGTATTTGGAGGAGACTTGAAGAATTTTGCGGGATTTTTCTTGAATTGTTTGGAAATTGGTGGAGATTTTGTGAGATGTTGCAGGAGTTTGTTTGGGTTCTGAGAAGATGGAAGGAATTTTGTGGGATTTTTGTGGAATTTTGAGGATTTCTCTTGAATTTTGTGGGATTTGGAGGAGACTTGAAGAATTTTGCGGAATTTTCTTAGATTTTGTGGAAATTTGTTGAGATTTTGTGAGATGGTTCTGGAATTTGGTGGGATATTGAGGAAATACAGTGAATTTTGAGGGATTTTTCTTGAATTTTTTGGCTATTGGTGGAGATTTTGTGAGATGTTGCAGGAATTGGGTAGGGTTTTGAGAAGGTTTAGGGAATTTTGTGGCATTTTTCTGCAATTTTGTGAGGCTTTTCCAGAACTATTGGTGATATTGAGGTGATTTGGTGGGATGTTTCTGGAATTTTGTGGGATTTTTCAGGGATTTTGAGGGGCTTTCAAGAACTTTGTGAGAGTTTTCTTGAATTTAGTGGAAATTTGTTGAGATTTTGTGAGATGGTTCTGGAATTTGGTGGGATTTTTGTGGGATTTTGAGGATTTGTCTTGAATTTTGTGGGATTTGGAGGAGACTTGAAGAATTTGGAGGGAA
Organism: Cyanistes caeruleus; assembly: GCF_971803275.1. Classification (NCBI taxonomy): domain Eukaryota; kingdom Metazoa; phylum Chordata; class Aves; order Passeriformes; family Paridae; genus Cyanistes; species Cyanistes caeruleus. The sequence continues at coordinate 86,927,187 of NC_141702.1, read as the reverse complement.
TTTTCTTGAATTTTTTGGATATTGGTGGAGATTTTGTGAGATGCTGCAGGAATGTGGTTGGGTTTTGAGAAGATTTAGGGATTTTTGTGGGATTTTCGTGGAATTTTCAGCAGCTTTCAAGTATTTTGTGAGAGTCTTCTTGAATTTTGTGGAAATTTCCGGAGATTTTGTGAGATGTTGCAGGAATTTTGTGGGATTTTTGTGGAATTTTGAGGAATTCTCTTGAATTTTGTGGGATTTGGAGGAGACTTGAAGAAGTTGGAGGGATTTTTCCTAAATGTTGTGGAAATTGGTGGAGATTTTGTGAGATGTTTCAGGAATTTGTTTGGATTTTGAGAAGATGTAGGGAATTTTGTTGGATTTTTGTTGGATTTTGAGGATTTGTCTTGAATTTTGTGGGATTTGGAGGAGACTTGAAGAATTTAGAGGGAATTTTCTTAGATTTTGTGGAAATGTGTGGAGATTTTGTGAGATGTCTGTAGAATTTTGTAATGTTTTGAGAAGATGTAGGGAATTTTGTGGCATTTTTCTGGAATTTTGAGGGGCTTTCAAGAACTTTGTGAGAGTTTTTTTGAATTTTTTGGAAATTTGTTGAGATTTTGTGAGATGGTTCTGGAGTTTGGTGGGATATTGAGGAAATTCAGTGAATTTGGAGGGAATTTTCTTGAATTTTGTGGAAATTGTTGGAGATTTTGTGGGATGTTGCAGGAATGTGGTTGGGTTCTGAGAAGATTTAGGGAATTGTGTGGGGCTTGTACAGAATTTGGTGGGATTTCTCTTGAATTTTGTGGGATTTCTATTGAATTTTATGGGATGTTTGTGGGATGTTTGTGAGATGTTTGTAGGATGTTTGTGGTATTTGGAGGAGACTTGAAGAATTTTGCGGGATTTTTCTTGAAATGTTTGGAAATTGGTGGAGATTTTGTGAGATGTTGCAGGAATTTGTTTGGGTTCTGAGAAGATGGAAGGAATTTTGTGGGATTTTTGTGGAATTTTGAGGACTTCTCTTGAATTTTGTGGGATTTGGAGGAGAGTTGAAGAATTTTGCGGGAATTTTCTTAGATTTTGTGGAAATTTGTTGAGATTTTGTGAGATGGTTCTGGAATTTGGTGGGATATTGAGGAAATTCAGTGAATTTTGAGGGATTTTTCTTGAATTTTTTGGCTATTGGTGGAGATTTTGTGAGATGTTGCAGGAATTGGGTAGGGTTTTGAGAAGGTTTAGGGAATTTTGTGGCATTTTTCTGCAATTTTGTGAGGCTTTTCCAGAACTTTTGGTGATATTGAGGTGATTTGGTGGGATGTTTCTGGAATTTTGTGGGATTTTTCTGGGATTTGTACGAGACTTGAAGAATTTTGCGGGATTTTTCTTGAATTGTTTGGAAATTGGTGGAGATTTTGTGAGATGTTGCAGGAGTTTGTTTGGGTTTTGAGAAGATGTAGGTTATTTTGTGGGATTTTTCTGGAATTTTGAGGGGCTTTCAAGAACTTTGTGAGAGTTTTCTTGAATTTAGTGGAAATTTGTTGAGATTTTGTGAGATGGTTCTGGAATTTGGTGGGATTTTTGTGGGATTTTGAGGATTTGTCTTGAATTTTGTGGGATTTGGAGGAGACTTGAAGAATTTGGAGGGAATTTTCTTGAATTTTTTGGATATTGGTGGAGATTTTGTGAGATGCTGCAGGAATGTGGTTGGGTTTTGAGAAGATTTAGGGATTTTTGTGGGATATTTGTGGAATTTTCAGCAGCTTTCAAGTATTTTGTGAGAGTCTTCTTGAATTTTGTGGAAATTTCCGGAGATTTTGTGAGATGTTGCAGGAATTTTGTGGGATTTTTGTGGAATTTTGAGGAATTCTCTTGAATTTTGTGGGATTTGGAGGAGACTTGAAGAAGTTGGAGGGATTTTTCCTAAATGTTGTGGAAATTGGTGGAGATTTTGTGAGATGTTTCAGGAATTTGTTTGGATTTTGAGAAGATGTAGGGAATTTTGTTGGATTTTTGTGGAATTTTGAGGATTTCTCTTGAATTTTGTGGGATTTGGAGGAGACTTGAAGAATTTTGCGGGAATTTTCTTAGATTTTGTGGAAATGTGTGGAGATTTTGTGAGATGTCTGTAGAATTTTGTAATGTTTTGAGAAGATGTAGGGAATTTTGTGGCATTTTTCTGGAATTTTGAGGGGCTTTCAAGAACTTTGTGAGAGTTTTTTTGAATTTTTTGGAAATTTGTTGAGATTTTGTGAGATGGTTCTGGAGTTTGGTGGGATATTGAGGAAATTCAGTGAATTTGGAGGGAATTTTCTTGAATTTTGTGGAAATTGTTGGAGATTTTGTGGGATGTTGCAGGAATGTGGTTGGGTTCTGAGAAGATTTAGGGAATTGTGTGGGGCTTGTACAGAATTTGGTGGGATTTCTCTTGAATTTTGTGGGATTTCTATTGAATTTTATGGGATGTTTGTGGGATGTTTGTGAGATGTTTGTAGGATGTTTGTGGTATTTGGAGGAGACTTGAAGAATTTTGCGGGATTTTTCTTGAAATGTTTGGAAATTGGTGGAGATTTTGTGAGATGTTGCAGGAATTTGTTTGGGTTCTGAGAAGATGGAAGGAATTTTGTGGGATTTTTGTGGAATTTTGAGGATTTCTCTTGAATTTTGTGGGATTTGGAGGAGAGTTGAAGAATTTTGCGGGAATTTTCTTAGATTTTGTGGAAATTTGTTGAGATTTTGTGAGATGGTTCTGGAATTTGGTGGGATATTGAGGAAATTCAGTGAATTTTGAGGGATTTTTCTTGAATTTTTTGGATATTGGTGGAGATTTTGTGAGATGTTGCAGGAATTGGGTAGGGTTTTGAGAAGGTTTAGGGAATTTTGTGGCATTTTTCTGCAATTTTGTGAGGCTTTTCCAGAACTTTTGGTGATATTGAGGTGATTTGGTGGGATGTTTCTGGAATTTTGTGGGATTTTTCTGGGATTTGTACGAGACTTGAAGAATTTTGCGGGATTTTTCTTGAATTGTTTGGAAATTGGTGGAGATTTTGTGAGATGTTGCAGGAGTTTGTTTGGGTTTTGAGAAGATGTAGGTTATTTTGTGGCATTTTTCTGGAATTTTGAGGGGCTTTCAAGAACTTTGTGAGAGTTTTCTTGAATTTAGTGGAAATTTGTTGAGATTTTGTGAGATGGTTCTGGAATTTGGTGGGATTTTTGTGGGATTTTGAGGATTTGTCTTGAATTTTGTGGGATTTGGAGGAGACTTGAAGAATTTGGAGGGAATTTTCTTGAATTTTTTGGATATTGGTGGAGATTTTGTGAGATGCTGCAGGAATGTGGTTGGGTTTTGAGAAGATTTAGGGATTTTTGTGGGATATTCGTGGAATTTTCAGCAGCTTTCAAGTATTTTGTGAGAGTCTTCTTGAATTTTGTGGAAATTTCCGGAGATTTTGTGAGATGTTGCAGGAATTTGGTGGGATTTTTGTGGAATTTTGAGGAATTCTCTTGAATTTTGTGGGATTTGGAGGAGACTTGAAGAAGTTGGAGGGATTTTTCCTAAATGTTGTGGAAATTGGTGGAGATTTTGTGAGATGTTTCAGGAATTTGTTTGGATTTTGAGAAGATGTAGGGAATTTTGTTGGATTTTTGTGGAATTTTGAGGATTTCTCTTGAATTTTGTGGGATTTGGAGGAGACTTGAAGAATTTTGCGGGAATTTTCTTAGATTTTGTGGAAATGTGTGGAGATTTTGTGAGATGTCTGTAGAATTTTGTAATGTTTTGAGAAGATGTAGGGAATTTTGTGGCATTTTTCTGGAATTTTGAGGGGCTTTCAAGAACTTTGTGAGAGTTTTTTTGAATTTTTTGGAAATTTGTTGAGATTTTGTGAGATGGTTCTGGAGTTTGGTGGGATATTGAGGAAATTCAGTGAATTTGGAGGGAATTTTCTTGAATTTTGAGGAAATTGTTGGAGATTTTGTGGGATGTTGCAGGAATGTGGTTGGGTTCTGAGAAGATTTAGGGAATTGTGTGGGGCTTGTACAGAATTTGGTGGGATTTCTCTTGAATTTTGTGGGATTTCTATTGAATTTTATGGGATGATTGTGGGATGTTTGTGAGATGTTTGTGGGATGTTTGTGGTATTTGGAGGAGACTTGAAGAATTTTGCGGGATTTTTCTTGAAATGTTTGGAAATTGGTGGAGATTTTGTGAGATGTTGCAGGAATTTGTTTGGGTTCTGAGAAGATGGAAGGAATTTTGTGGGATTTTTGTGGAATTTTGAGGACTTCTCTTGAATTTTGTGGGATTTGGAGGAGAGTTGAAGAATTTTGCGGGAATTTTCTTAGATTTTGTGGAAATTTGTTGAGATTTTGTGAGATGGTTCTGGAATTTGGTGGGATATTGAGGAAATTCAGTGAATTTTGAGGGATTTTTCTTGAATTTTTTGGCTATTGGTGGAGATTTTGTGAGATGTTGCAGGAATTGGGTAGGGTTTTGAGAAGGTTTAGGGAATTTTGTGGCATTTTTCTGCAATTTTGTGAGGCTTTTCCAGAACTTTTGGTGATATTGAGGTGATTTGGTGGGATGTTTCTGGAATTTTGTGGGATTTTTCTGGGATTTGTACGAGACTTGAAGAATTTTGCGGGATTTTTCTTGAATTGTTTGGAAATTGGTGGAGATTTTGTGAGATGTTGCAGGAGTTTGTTTGGGTTTTGAGAAGATGTAGGTTATTTTGTGGCATTTTTCTGGAATTTTGAGGGGCTTTCAAGAACTTTGTGAGAGTTTTCTTGAATTTAGTGGAAATTTGTTGAGATTTTGTGAGATGGTTCTAGAATTTGGTGGGATTTTTGTGGGATTTTGAGGATTTGTCTTGAATTTTGTGGGATTTGGAGGAGACTTGAAGAATTTGGAGGGAATTTTCTTGAATTTTTTGGATATTGGTGGAGATTTTGTGAGATGCTGCAGGAATGTGGTTGGGTTTTGAGAAGATTTAGGGATTTTTGTGGGATATTCGTGGAATTTTCAGCAGCTTTCAAGTATTTTGTGAGAGTCTTCTTGAATTTTGTGGAAATTTCCGGAGATTTTGTGAGATGTTGCAGGAATTTTGTGGGATTTTTGTGGAATTTTGAGGAATTCTCTTGAATTTTGTGGGATTTGGAGGAGACTTGAAGAAGTTGGAGGGATTTTTCCTAAATGTTGTGGAAATTGGTGGAGATTTTGTGAGATGTTTCAGGAATTTGTTTGGATTTTGAGAAGATGTAGGGAATTTTGTTGGATTTTTGTGGAATTTTGAGGATTTCTCTTGAATTTTGTGGGATTTGGAGGAGACTTGAAGAATTTTGCGGGAATTTTCTTAGATTTTGTGGAAATGTGTGGAGATTTTGTGAGATGTCTGTAGAATTTTGTAATGTTTTGAGAAGATGTAGGGAATTTTGTGGCATTTTTCTGGAATTTTGAGGGGCTTTCAAGAACTTTGTGAGAGTTTTTTTGAATTTTTTGGAAATTTGTTGAGATTTTGTGAGATGGTTCTGGAGTTTGGTGGGATATTGAGGAAATTCAGTGAATTTGGAGGGAATTTTCTTGAATTTTGTGGAAATTGTTGGAGATTTTGTGGGATGTTGCAGGAATGTGGTTGGGTTCTGAGAAGATTTAGGGAATTGTGTGGGGCTTGTACAGAATTTGGTGGGATTTCTCTTGAATTTTGTGGGATTTCTATTGAATTTTATGGGATGTTTGTGGGATGTTTGTGAGATGTTTGTAGGATGTTTGTGGTATTTGGAGGAGACTTGAAGAATTTTGCGGGATTTTTCTTGAAATGTTTGGAAATTGGTGGAGATTTTGTGAGATGTTGCAGGAATTTGTTTGGGTTCTGAGAAGATGGAAGGAATTTTGTGGGATTTTTGTGGAATTTTGAGGATTTCTCTTGAATTTTGTGGGATTTGGAGGAGAGTTGAAGAATTTTGCGGGAATTTTCTTAGATTTTGTGGAAATTTGTTGAGATTTTGTGAGATGGTTCTGGAATTTGGTGGGATATTGAGGAAATTCAGTGAATTTTGAGGGATTTTTCTTGAATTTTTTGGATATTGGTGGAGATTTTGTGAGATGTTGCAGGAATTGGGTAGGGTTTTGAGAAGGTTTAGGGAATTTTGTGGCATTTTTCTGCAATTTTGTGAGGCTTTTCCAGAACTTTTGGTGATATTGAGGTGATTTGGTGGGATGTTTCTGGAATTTTGTGGGATTTTTCTGGGATTTGTACGAGACTTGAAGAATTTTGCGGGATTTTTCTTGAATTGTTTGGAAATTGGTGGAGATTTTGTGAGATGTTGCAGGAGTTTGTTTGGGTTTTGAGAAGATGTAGGTTATTTTGTGGCATTTTTCTGGAATTTTGAGGGGCTTTCAAGAACTTTGTGAGAGTTTTCTTGAATTTAGTGGAAATTTGTTGAGATTTTGTGAGATGGTTCTGGAATTTGGTGGGATTTTTGTGGGATTTTGAGGATTTGTCTTGAATTTTGTGGGATTTGGAGGAGACTTGAAGAATTTGGAGGGAATTTTCTTGAATTTTTTGGATATTGGTGGAGATTTTGTGAGATGCTGCAGGAATGTGGTTGGGTTTTGAGAAGATTTAGGGATTTTTGTGGGATATTCGTGGAATTTTCAGCAGCTTTCAAGTATTTTGTGAGAGTCTTCTTGAATTTTGTGGAAATTTCCGGAGATTTTGTGAGATGGTTCTGGAATTTGGTGGGATTTTTGTGGAATTTTGAGGAATTCTCTTGAATTTTGTGGGATTTGGAGGAGACTTGAAGAAGTTGGAGGGATTTTTCCTAAATGTTGTGGAAATTGGTGGAGATTTTGTGAGATGTTTCAGGAATTTGTTTGGATTTTGAGAAGATGTAGGGAATTTTGTTGGATTTTTGTGGAATTTTGAGGATTTCTCTTGAATTTTGTGGGATTTGGAGGAGACTTGAAGAATTTTGCGGGAATTTTCTTAGATTTTGTGGAAATGTGTGGAGATTTTGTGAGATGTCTGTAGAATTTTGTAATGTTTTGAGAAGATGTAGGGAATTTTGTGGCATTTTTCTGGAATTTTGAGGGGCTTTCAAGAACTTTGTGAGAGTTTTTTTGAATTTTTTGGAAATTTGTTGAGATTTTGTGAGATGGTTCTGGAGTTTGGTGGGATATTGAGGAAATTCAGTGAATTTGGAGGGAATTTTCTTGAATTTTGTGGAAATTGTTGGAGATTTTGTGGGATGTTGCAGGAATGTGGTTGGGTTCTGAGAAGATTTAGGGAATTGTGTGGGGCTTGTACAGAATTTGGTGTGATTTCTTTTGAATTTTGTGGGATTTCTCTTGAATTTTATGGGATGTTTGTGGGATGTTTGTGAGATGTTTGTAGGATGTTTGTGGTATTTGGAGGAGACTTGAAGAATTTTGCGGGATTTTTCTTGAAATGTTTGGAAATTGGTGGAGATTTTGTGGGATGTTGCAGGAATTTGGTAGGGTTTTGAGAAGGTTTAGGGAATTTTGTGGCATTTTTCTGCAATTTTGTGAGGCTTTTCCAGAACTTTTGGTGATATTGAGGTGATTTGGTGGGATGTTTCTGGAATTTTGTGGGATTTTTCTGGGATTTGTACGAGACTTGAAGAATTTTGCGGGATTTTTCTTGAATTGTTTGGAAATTGGTGGAGATTTTGTGAGATGTTGCAGGAGTTTGTTTGGGTTTTGAGAAGATGTAGGTTATTTTGTGGCATTTTTCTGGAATTTTGAGGGGCTTTCAAGAACTTTGTGAGAGTTTTCTTGAATTTAGTGGAAATTTGTTGAGATTTTGTGAGATGGTTCTGGAATTTGGTGGGATTTTTGTGGGATTTTGAGGATTTGTCTTGAATTTTGTGGGATTTGGAGGAGACTTGAAGAATTTGGAGGGAATTTTCTTGAATTTTTTGGATATTGGTGGAGATTTTGTGAGATGCTGCAGGAATGTGGTTGGGTTTTGAGAAGATTTAGGGATTTTTGTGGGATATTCGTGGAATTTTCAGCAGCTTTCAAGTATTTTGTGAGAGTCTTCTTGAATTTTGTGGAAATTTCCGGAGATTTTGTGAGATGTTGCAGGAATTTTGTGGGATTTTTGTGGAATTTTGAGGAATTCTCTTGAATTTTGTGGGATTTGGAGGAGACTTGAAGAAGTTGGAGGGATTTTTCCTAAATGTTGTGGAAATTGGTGGAGATTTTGTGAGATGTTTCAGGAATTTGTTTGGATTTTGAGAAGATGTAGGGAATTTTGTTGGATTTTTGTGGAATTTTGAGGATTTCTCTTGAATTTTGTGGGATTTGGAGGAGACTTGAAGAATTTTGCGGGAATTTTCTTAGATTTTGTGGAAATGTGTGGAGATTTTGTGAGATGTCTGTAGAATTTTGTAATGTTTTGAGAAGATGTAGGGAATTTTGTGGCATTTTTCTGGAATTTTGAGGGGCTTTCAAGAACTTTGTGAGAGTTTTTTTGAATTTTTTGGAAATTTGTTGAGATTTTGTGAGATGGTTCTGGAGTTTGGTGGGATATTGAGGAAATTCAGTGAATTTGGAGGGAATTTTCTTGAATTTTGTGGAAATTGTTGGAGATTTTGTGGGATGTTGCAGGAATGTGGTTGGGTTCTGAGAAGATTTAGGGAATTGTGTGGGGCTTGTACAGGATTTTGTGTGATTTCTTTTGAATTTTGTGGGATTTCTCTTGAATTTTATGGGATGTTTGTGGGATGTTTGTGGGATGTTTGTGGGATGTTTGTGGTATTTGGAGGGGACTTGAAGAATTTTGCGGGATTTTTCTTGAATTGTTTGGAAATTGGTGGAGATTTTGTGAGATGTTGCAGGAGTTTGTTTGGGTTCTGAGAAGATGGAAGGAATTTTGTGGGATTTTTGTGGAATTTTGAGGATTTCTCTTGAATTTTGTGGGATTTGGAGGAGACTTGAAGAATTTTGCAGAATTTTCTTAGATTTAGTGGAAATTTGTTGAGATTTTGTGAGATGGTTCTGGAATTTGGTGGGATATTGAGGAAATTCAGTGAATTTTGAGGGATTTTTCTTGAATTTTGTGGAAATTGTTGGAGATTTTGTGGGATGTTGCAGGAATTTGGTAGGGTTTTGAGAAGGTTTAGGGAATTTTGTGGCATTTTTCTGCAATTTTGTGAGGCTTTTCCAGAATTTTTTGTGATATTGAGGTGATTTGGTGGGATGTTTCTGGAATTTTGTGGGATTTTTCTGGGATTTGTACGAGACTTGAAGAATTTTGCGGGATTTTTCTTGAATTGTTTGGAAATTGGTGGAGATTTTGTGAGATGTTGCAGGAGTTTGTTTGGGTTTTGAGAAGATGTAGGGAAGTTTGTGGTATTTTTCTGGAATTTTGAGGGGCTTTCAAGAACTTTGTGAGAGTTTTCTTGAATTTAGTGGAAATTTGTTGAGATTTTGTGAGATGGTTCTGGAATTTGGTGGGATTTTTGTGGGATTTTGAGGATTTGTCTTGAATTTTGTGGGATTTGGAGGAGACTTGAAGAATTTGGAGGGAATTTTCTTGAATTTTTTGGATATTGGTGGAGATTTTGTGAGATGCTGCAGGAATGTGGTTGGGTTTTGAGAAGATTTAGGGATTTTTGTGGGATATTCGTGGAATTTTCAGCAGCTTTCAAGTATTTTGTGAGAGTCTTCTTGAATTTTGTGGAAATTTCCGGAGATTTTGTGAGATGTTGCAGGAATTTTGTGGGATTTTTGTGGAATTTTGAGGAATTCTCTTGAATTTTGTGGGATTTGGAGGAGACTTGAAGAAGTTGGAGGGATTTTTCCTAAATGTTGTGGAAATTGGTGGAGATTTTGTGAGATGTTTCAGGAATTTGTTTGGATTTTGAGAAGATGTAGGGAATTTTGTTGGATTTTTGTGGAATTTTGAGGATTTCTCTTGAATTTTGTGGGATTTGGAGGAGACTTGAAGAATTTTGCGGGAATTTTCTTAGATTTTGTGGAAATGTGTGGAGATTTTGTGAGATGTCTGTAGAATTTTGTAATGTTTTGAGAAGATGTAGGGAATTTTGTGGCATTTTTCTGGAATTTTGAGGGGCTTTCAAGAACTTTGTGAGAGTTTTTTTGAATTTTTTGGAAATTTGTTGAGATTTTGTGAGATGGTTCTGGAGTTTGGTGGGATATTGAGGAAATTCAGTGAATTTGGAGGGAATTTTCTTGAATTTTGTGGAAATTGTTGGAGATTTTGTGGGATGTTGCAGGAATGTGGTTGGGTTCTGAGAAGATTTAGGGAATTGTGTGGGGCTTGTACAGAATTTGGTGGGATTTCTCTTGAATTTTGTGGGATTTCTATTGAATTTTATGGGATGTTTGTGGGATGTTTGTGAGATGTTTGTAGGATGTTTGTGGTATTTGGAGGAGACTTGAAGAATTTTGCGGGATTTTTCTTGAAATGTTTGGAAATTGGTGGAGATTTTGTGAGATGTTGCAGGAATTTGTTTGGGTTCTGAGAAGATGGAAGGAATTTTGTGGGATTTTTGTGGAATTTTGAGGATTTCTCTTGAATTTTGTGGGATTTGGAGGAGAGTTGAAGAATTTTGCGGGAATTTTCTTAGATTTTGTGGAAATTTGTTGAGATTTTGTGAGATGGTTCTGGAATTTGGTGGGATATTGAGGAAATTCAGTGAATTTTGAGGGATTTTTCTTGAATTTTTTGGCTATTGGTGGAGATTTTGTGAGATGTTGCAGGAATTGGGTAGGGTTTTGAGAAGGTTTAGGGAATTTTGTGGCATTTTTCTGCAATTTTGTGAGGCTTTTCCAGAACTTTTGGTGATATTGAGGTGATTTGGTGGGATGTTTCTGGAATTTTGTGGGATTTTTCTGGGATTTGTACGAGACTTGAAGAATTTTGCGGGATTTTTCTTGAATTGTTTGGAAATTGGTGGAGATTTTGTGAGATGTTGCAGGAGTTTGTTTGGGTTTTGAGAAGATGTAGGTTATTTTGTGGCATTTTTCTGGAATTTTGAGGGGCTTTCAAGAACTTTGTGAGAGTTTTCTTGAATTTAGTGGAAATTTGTTGAGATTTTGTGAGATGGTTCTGGAATTTGGTGGGATTTTTGTGGGATTTTGAGGATTTGTCTTGAATTTTGTGGGATTTGGAGGAGACTTGAAGAATTTGGAGGGAATTTTCTTGAATTTTTTGGATATTGGTGGAGATTTTGTGAGATGCTGCAGGAATGTGGTTGGGTTTTGAGAAGATTTAGGGATTTTTGTGGGATATTCGTGGAATTTTCAGCAGCTTTCAAGTATTTTGTGAGAGTCTTCTTGAATTTTGTGGAAATTTCCGGAGATTTTGTGAGATGTTGCAGGAATTTTGTGGGATTTTTGTGGAATTTTGAGGAATTCTCTTGAATTTTGTGGGATTTGGAGGAGACTTGAAGAAGTTGGAGGGATTTTTCCTAAATGTTGTGGAAATTGGTGGAGATTTTGTGAGATGTTTCAGGAATTTGTTTGGATTTTGAGAAGATGTAGGGAATTTTGTTGGATTTTTGTGGAATTTTGAGGATTTCTCTTGAATTTTGTGGGATTTGGAGGAGACTTGAAGAATTTTGCGGGAATTTTCTTAGATTTTGTGGAAATGTGTGGAGATTTTGTGAGATGTCTGTAGAATTTTGTAATGTTTTGAGAAGATGTAGGGAATTTTGTGGCATTTTTCTGGAATTTTGAGGGGCTTTCAAGAACTTTGTGAGAGTTTTTTTGAATTTTTTGGAAATTTGTTGAGATTTTGTGAGATGGTTCTGGAGTTTGGTGGGATATTGAGGAAATTCAGTGAATTTGGAGGGAATTTTCTTGAATTTTGTGGAAATTGTTGGAGATTTTGTGGGATGTTGCAGGAATGTGGTTGGGTTCTGAGAAGATTTAGGGAATTGTGTGGGGCTTGTACAGAATTTGGTGTGATTTCTTTTGAATTTTGTGGGATTTCTCTTGAATTTTATGGGATGTTTGTGGGATGTTTGTGAGATGTTTGTAGGATGTTTGTGGTATTTGGAGGAGACTTGAAGAATTTTGCGGGATTTTTCTTGAAATGTTTGGAAATTGGTGGAGATTTTGTGGGATGTTGCAGGAATTTGGTAGGGTTTTGAGAAGGTTTAGGGAATTTTGTGGCATTTTTCTGCAATTTTGTGAGGCTTTTCCAGAACTTTTGGTGATATTGAGGTGATTTGGTGGGATGTTTCTGGAATTTTGTGGGATTTTTCTGGGATTTGTACGAGACTTGAAGAATTTTGCGGGATTTTTCTTGAATTGTTTGGAAATTGGTGGAGATTTTGTGAGATGTTGCAGGAGTTTGTTTGGGTTTTGAGAAGATGTAGGTTATTTTGTGGCATTTTTCTGGAATTTTGAGGGGCTTTCAAGAACTTTGTGAGAGTTTTCTTGAATTTAGTGGAAATTTGTTGAGATTTTGTGAGATGGTTCTGGAATTTGGTGGGATTTTTGTGGGATTTTGAGGATTTGTCTTGAATTTTGTGGGATTTGGAGGAGACTTGAAGAATTTGGAGGGAATTTTCTTGAATTTTTTGGATATTGGTGGAGATTTTGTGAGATGCTGCAGGAATGTGGTTGGGTTTTGAGAAGATTTAGGGATTTTTGTGGGATATTTGTGGAATTTTCAGCAGCTTTCAAGTATTTTGTGAGAGTCTTCTTGAATTTTGTGGAAATTTCCGGAGATTTTGTGAGATGTTGCAGGAATTTTGTGGGATTTTTGTGGAATTTTGAGGAATTCTCTTGAATTTTGTGGGATTTGGAGGAGACTTGAAGAAGTTGGAGGGATTTTTCCTAAATGTTGTGGAAATTGGTGGAGATTTTGTGAGATGTTTCAGGAATTTGTTTGGATTTTGAGAAGATGTAGGGAATTTTGTTGGATTTTTGTGGAATTTTGAGGATTTCTCTTGAATTTTGTGGGATTTGGAGGAGACTTGAAGAATTTTGCGGGAATTTTCTTAGATTTTGTGGAAATGTGTGGAGATTTTGTGAGATGTCTGTAGAATTTTGTAATGTTTTGAGAAGATGTAGGGAATTTTGTGGCATTTTTCTGGAATTTTGAGGGGCTTTCAAGAACTTTGTGAGAGTTTTTTTGAATTTTTTGGAAATTTGTTGAGATTTTGTGAGATGGTTCTGGAGTTTGGTGGGATATTGAGGAAATTCAGTGAATTTGGAGGGAATTTTCTTGAATTTTGTGGAAATTGTTGGAGATTTTGTGGGATGTTGCAGGAATGTGGTTGGGTTCTGAGAAGATTTAGGGAATTGTGTGGGGCTTGTACAGGATTTTGTGTGATTTCTTTTGAATTTTGTGGGATTTCTCTTGAATTTTATGGGATGTTTGTGGGATGTTTGTGGGATGTTTGTGGGATGTTTGTGGTATTTGGAGGGGACTTGAAGAATTTTGCGGGATTTTTCTTGAATTGTTTGGAAATTGGTGGAGATTTTGTGAGATGTTGCAGGAGTTTGTTTGGGTTCTGAGAAGATGGAAGGAATTTTGTGGGATTTTTGTGGAATTTTGAGGATTTCTCTTGAATTTTGTGGGATTTGGAGGAGACTTGAAGAATTTTGCAGAATTTTCTTAGATTTAGTGGAAATTTGTTGAGATTTTGTGAGATGGTTCTGGAATTTGGTGGGATATTGAGGAAATTCAGTGAATTTTGAGGGATTTTTCTTGAATTTTGTGGAAATTGTTGGAGATTTTGTGGGATGTTGCAGGAATTTGGTAGGGTTTTGAGAAGGTTTAGGGAATTTTGTGGCATTTTTCTGCAATTTTGTGAGGCTTTTCCAGAATTTTTGGTGATATTGAGGTGATTTGGTGGGATGTTTCTGGAATTTTGTGGGATTTTTCTGGGATTTGTACGAGACTTGAAGAATTTTGCGGGATTTTTCTTGAATTGTTTGGAAATTGGTGGAGATTTTGTGAGATGTTGCAGGAGTTTGTTTGGGTTTTGAGAAGATGTAGGTTATTTTGTGGCATTTTTCTGGAATTTTGAGGGGCTTTCAAGAACTTTGTGAGAGTTTTCTTGAATTTAGTGGAAATTTGTTGAGATTTTGTGAGATGGTTCTGGAATTTGGTGGGATATTGAGGAAATTCAGTGAATTTTGAGGGATTTTTCTTGAATTTTTTGGCTATTGGTGGAGATTTTGTGAGATGTTGCAGGAATTGGGTAGGGTTTTGAGAAGGTTTAGGGAATTTTTTGGCATTTTTCTGCAATTTTGTGAGGCTTTTCCAGAACTTTTGGTGATATTGAGGTGATTTGGTGGGATGTTTCTGGAATTTTGTGGGATTTTTCTGGGATTTGTACGAGACTTGAAGAATTTTGCGGGATTTTTCTTGAATTGTTTGGAAATTGGTGGAGATTTTGTGAGATGTTGCAGGAGTTTGTTTGGGTTTTGAGAAGATGTAGGTTATTTTGTGGCATTTTTCTGGAATTTTGAGGGGCTTTCAAGAACTTTGTGAGAGTTTTCTTGAATTTAGTGGAAATTTGTTGAGATTTTGTGAGATGGTTCTGGAATTTGGTGGGATTTTTGTGGGATTTTGAGGATTTGTCTTGAATTTTGTGGGATTTGGAGGAGACTTGAAGAATTTGGAGGGAATTTTCTTGAATTTTTTGGATATTGGTGGAGATTTTGTGAGATGCTGCAGGAATGTGGTTGGGTTTTGAGAAGATTTAGGGATTTTTGTGGGATATTCGTGGAATTTTCAGCAGCTTTCAAGTATTTTGTGAGAGTCTTCTTGAATTTTGTGGAAATTTCCGGAGATTTTGTGAGATGTTGCAGGAATTTTGTGGGATTTTTGTGGAATTTTGAGGAATTCTCTTGAATTTTGTGGGATTTGGAGGAGACTTGAAGAAGTTGGAGGGATTTTTCCTAAATGTTGTGGAAATTGGTGGAGATTTTGTGAGATGTTTCAGGAATTTGTTTGGATTTTGAGAAGATGTAGGGAATTTTGTTGGATTTTTGTGGAATTTTGAGGATTTCTCTTGAATTTTGTGGGATTTGGAGGAGACTTGAAGAATTTTGCGGGAATTTTCTTAGATTTTGTGGAAATGTGTGGAGATTTTGTGAGATGTCTGTAGAATTTTGTAATGTTTTGAGAAGATGTAGGGAATTTTGTGGCATTTTTCTGGAATTTTGAGGGGCTTTCAAGAACTTTGTGAGAGTTTTTTTGAATTTTTTGGAAATTTGTTGAGATTTTGTGAGATGGTTCTGGAGTTTGGTGGGATATTGAGGAAATTCAGTGAATTTGGAGGGAATTTTCTTGAATTTTGTGGAAATTGTTGGAGATTTTGTGGGATGTTGCAGGAATGTGGTTGGGTTCTGAGAAGATTTAGGGAATTGTGTGGGGCTTGTACAGGATTTTGTGTGATTTCTTTTGAATTTTGTGGGATTTCTCTTGAATTTTATGGGATGTTTGTGGGATGTTTGTGGGATGTTTGTGGGATGTTTGTGGTATTTGGAGGGGACTTGAAGAATTTTGCGGGATTTTTCTTGAATTGTTTGGAAATTGGTGGAGATTTTGTGAGATGTTGCAGGAGTTTGTTTGGGTTCTGAGAAGATGGAAGGAATTTTGTGGGATTTTTGTGGAATTTTGAGGATTTCTCTTGAATTTTGTGGGATTTGGAGGAGACTTGAAGAATTTTGCAGAATTTTCTTAGATTTAGTGGAAATTTGTTGAGATTTTGTGAGATGGTTCTGGAATTTGGTGGGATATTGAGGAAATTCAGTGAATTTTGAGGGATTTTTCTTGAATTTTGTGGAAATTGTTGGAGATTTTGTGGGATGTTGCAGGAATTTGGTAGGGTTTTGAGAAGGTTTAGGGAATTTTGTGGCATTTTTCTGCAATTTTGTGAGGCTTTTCCAGAATTTTTTGTGATATTGAGGTGATTTGGTGGGATGTTTCTGGAATTTTGTGGGATTTTTCTGGGATTTGTACGAGACTTGAAGAATTTTGCGGGATTTTTCTTGAATTGTTTGGAAATTGGTGGAGATTTTGTGAGATGTTGCAGGAGTTTGTTTGGGTTTTGAGAAGATGTAGGTTATTTTGTGGCATTTTTCTGGAATTTTGAGGGGCTTTCAAGAACTTTGTGAGAGTTTTCTTGAATTTAGTGGAAATTTGTTGAGATTTTGTGAGATGGTTCTGGAATTTGGTGGGATTTTTGTGGGATTTTGAGGATTTGTCTTGAATTTTGTGGGATTTGGAGGAGACTTGAAGAATTTGGAGGGAATTTTCTTGAATTTTTTGGATATTGGTGGAGATTTTGTGAGATGCTGCAGGAATGTGGTTGGGTTTTGAGAAGATTTAGGGATTTTTGTGGGATATTCGTGGAATTTTCAGCAGCTTTCAAGTATTTTGTGAGAGTCTTCTTGAATTTTGTGGAAATTTCCGGAGATTTTGTGAGATGGTTCTGGAATTTGGTGGGATTTTTGTGGAATTTTGAGGAATTCTCTTGAATTTTGTGGGATTTGGAGGAGACTTGAAGAAGTTGGAGGGATTTTTCCTAAATGTTGTGGAAATTGGTGGAGATTTTGTGAGATGTTTCAGGAATTTGTTTGGATTTTGAGAAGATGTAGGGAATTTTGTTGGATTTTTGTGGAATTTTGAGGATTTCTCTTGAATTTTGTGGGATTTGGAGGAGACTTGAAGAATTTTGCGGGAATTTTCTTAGATTTTGTGGAAATGTGTGGAGATTTTGTGAGATGTCTGTAGAATTTTGTAATGTTTTGAGAAGATGTAGGGAATTTTGTGGCATTTTTCTGGAATTTTGAGGGGCTTTCAAGAACTTTGTGAGAGTTTTTTTGAATTTTTTGAAAATTTGTTGAGATTTTGTGAGATGGTTCTGGAGTTTGGTGGGATATTGAGGAAATTCAGTGAATTTGGAGGGAATTTTCTTGAATTTTGTGGAAATTGTTGGAGATTTTGTGGGATGTTGCAGGAATGTGGTTGGGTTCTGAGAAGATTTAGGGAATTGTGTGGGGCTTGTACAGAATTTGGTGGGATTTCTCTTGAATTTTGTGGGATTTCTATTGAATTTTATGGGATGTTTGTGGGATGTTTGTGAGATGTTTGTAGGATGTTTGTGGTATTTGGAGGAGACTTGAAGAATTTTGCGGGATTTTTCTTGAAATGTTTGGAAATTGGTGGAGATTTTGTGAGATGTTGCAGGAATTTGTTTGGGTTCTGAGAAGATGGAAGGAATTTTGTGGGATTTTTGTGGAATTTTGAGGATTTCTCTTGAATTTTGTGGGATTTGGAGGAGAGTTGAAGAATTTTGCGGAATTTTCTTAGATTTTGTGGAAATTTGTTGAGATTTTGTGAGATGGTTCTGGAATTTGGTGGGATATTGAGGAAATTCAGTGAATTTTGAGGGATTTTTCTTGAATTTTTTGGATATTGGTGGAGATTTTGTGAGATGTTGCAGGAATTGGGTAGGGTTTTGAGAAGGTTTAGGGAATTTTGTGGCATTTTTCTGCAATTTTGTGAGGCTTTTCCAGAACTTTTGGTGATATTGAGGTGATTTGGTGGGATGTTTCTGGAATTTTGTGGGATTTTTCTGGGATTTGTACGAGACTTGAAGAATTTTGCGGGATTTTTCTTGAATTGTTTGGAAATTGGTGGAGATTTTGTGAGATGTTGCAGGAGTTTGTTTGGGTTTTGAGAAGATGTAGGTTATTTTGTGGGATTTTTCTGGAATTTTGAGGGGCTTTCAAGAACTTTGTGAGAGTTTTCTTGAATTTAGTGGAAATTTGTTGAGATTTTGTGAGATGGTTCTGGAATTTGGTGGGATTTTTGTGGGATTTTGAGGATTTGTCTTGAATTTTGTGGGATTTGGAGGAGACTTGAAGAATTTGGAGGGAATTTTCCTGAATTTTTTGGATATTGGTGGAGATTTTGTGAGATGCTGCAGGAATGTGGTTGGGTTTTGAGAAGATTTAGGGATTTTTGTGGGATATTTGTGGAATTTTCAGCAGCTTTCAAGTATTTTGTGAGAGTCTTCTTGAATTTTGTGGAAATTTCCGGAGATTTTGTGAGATGTTGCAGGAATTTTGTGGGATTTTTGTGGAATTTTGAGGAATTCTCTTGAATTTTGTGGGATTTGGAGGAGACTTGAAGAAGTTGGAGGGATTTTTCCTAAATGTTGTGGAAATTGGTGGAGATTTTGTGAGATGTTTCAGGAATTTGTTTGGATTTTGAGAAGATGTAGGGAATTTTGTTGGATTTTTGTGGAATTTTGAGGATTTCTCTTGAATTTTGTGGGATTTGGAGGAGACTTGAAGAATTTTGCGGGAATTTTCTTAGATTTTGTGGAAATGTGTGGAGATTTTGTGAGATGTCTGTAGAATTTTGTAATGTTTTGAGAAGATGTAGGGAATTTTGTGGCATTTTTCTGGAATTTTGAGGGGCTTTCAAGAACTTTGTGAGAGTTTTTTTGAATTTTTTGGAAATTTGTTGAGATTTTGTGAGATGGTTCTGGAGTTTGGTGGGATATTGAGGAAATTCAGTGAATTTGGAGGGAATTTTCTTGAATTTTGAGGAAATTGTTGGAGATTTTGTGGGATGTTGCAGGAATGTGGTTGGGTTCTGAGAAGATTTAGGGAATTGTGTGGGGCTTGTACAGAATTTGGTGGGATTTCTCTTGAATTTTGTGGGATTTCTATTGAATTTTATGGGATGTTTGTGGGATGTTTGTGAGATGTTTGTAGGATGTTTGTGGTATTTGGAGGAGACTTGAAGAATTTTGCGGGATTTTTCTTGAAATGTTTGGAAATTGGTGGAGATTTTGTGAGATGTTGCAGGAATTTGTTTGGGTTCTGAGAAGATGGAAGGAATTTTGTGGGATTTTTGTGGAATTTTGAGGACTTCTCTTGAATTTTGTGGGATTTGGAGGAGAGTTGAAGAATTTTGCGGGAATTTTCTTAGATTTTGTGGAAATTTGTTGAGATTTTGTGAGATGGTTCTGGAATTTGGTGGGATATTGAGGAAATTCAGTGAATTTTGAGGGATTTTTCTTGAATTTTTTGGATATTGGTGGAGATTTTGTGAGATGTTGCAGGAATTGGGTAGGGTTTTGAGAAGGTTTAGGGAATTTTGTGGCATTTTTCTGCAATTTTGTGAGGCTTTTCCAGAACTTTTGGTGATATTGAGGTGATTTGGTGGGATGTTTCTGGAATTTTGTGGGATTTTTCTGGGATTTGTACGAGACTTGAAGAATTTTGCGGGATTTTTCTTGAATTGTTTGGAAATTGGTGGAGATTTTGTGAGATGTTGCAGGAGTTTGTTTGGGTTTTGAGAAGATGTAGGGAAGTTTGTGGCATTTTTCTGGAATTTTGAGGGGCTTTCAAGAACTTTGTGAGAGTTTTCTTGAATTTAGTGGAAATTTGTTGAGATTTTGTGAGATGGTTCTGGAATTTGGTGGGATTTTTGTGGGATTTTGAGGATTTGTCTTGAATTTTGTGGGATTTGGAGGAGACTTGAAGAATTTGGAGGGAATTTTCTTGAATTTTTTGGATATTGGTGGAGATTTTGTGAGATGCTGCAGGAATGTGGTTGGGTTTTGAGAAGATTTAGGGATTTTTGTGGGATATTCGTGGAATTTTCAGCAGCTTTCAAGTATTTTGTGAGAGTCTTCTTGAATTTTGTGGAAATTTCCGGAGATTTTGTGAGATGTTGCAGGAATTTTGTGGGATTTTTGTGGAATTTTGAGGAATTCTCTTGAATTTTGTGGGATTTGGAGGAGACTTGAAGAAGTTGGAGGGATTTTTCCTAAATGTTGTGGAAATTGGTGGAGATTTTGTGAGATGTTTCAGGAATTTGTTTGGATTTTGAGAAGATGTAGGGAATTTTGTTGGATTTTTGTGGAATTTTGAGGATTTCTCTTGAATTTTGTGGGATTTGGAGGAGACTTGAAGAATTTTGCGGGAATTTTCTTAGATTTTGTGGAAATGTGTGGAGATTTTGTGAGATGTCTGTAGAATTTTGTAATGTTTTGAGAAGATGTAGGGAATTTTGTGGCATTTTTCTGGAATTTTGAGGGGCTTTCAAGAACTTTGTGAGAGTTTTTTTGAATTTTTTGGAAATTTGTTGAGATTTTGTGAGATGGTTCTGGAGTTTGGTGGGATATTGAGGAAATTCAGTGAATTTGGAGGGAATTTTCTTGAATTTTGTGGAAATTGTTGGAGATTTTGTGGGATGTTGCAGGAATGTGGTTGGGTTCTGAGAAGATTTAGGGAATTGTGTGGGGCTTGTACAGAATTTGGTGGGATTTCTCTTGAATTTTGTGGGATTTCTATTGAATTTTATGGGATGTTTGTGGGATGTTTGTGAGATGTTTGTAGGATGTTTGTGGTATTTGGAGGAGACTTGAAGAATTTTGCGGGATTTTTCTTGAAATGTTTGGAAATTTGTGGAGATTTTGTGAGATGTTGCAGGAATTTGTTTGGGTTCTGAGAAGATGGAAGGAATTTTGTGGGATTTTTGTGGAATTTTGAGGATTTCTCTTGAATTTTGTGGGATTTGGAGGAGAGTTGAAGAATTTTGCGGGAATTTTCTTAGATTTTGTGGAAATTTGTTGAGATTTTGTGAGATGGTTCTGGAATTTGGTGGGATATTGAGGAAATTCAGTGAATTTTGAGGGATTTTTCTTGAATTTTTTGGATATTGGTGGAGATTTTGTGAGATGTTGCAGGAATTGGGTAGGGTTTTGAGAAGGTTTAGGGAATTTTGTGGCATTTTTCTGCAATTTTGTGAGGCTTTTCCAGAACTTTTGGTGATATTGAGGTGATTTGGTGGGATGTTTCTGGAATTTTGTGGGATTTTTCTGGGATTTGTACGAGACTTGAAGAATTTTGCGGGATTTTTCTTGAATTGTTTGGAAATTGGTGGAGATTTTGTGAGATGTTGCAGGAGTTTGTTTGGGTTTTGAGAAGATGTAGGTTATTTTGTGGCATTTTTCTGGAATTTTGAGGGGCTTTCAAGAACTTTGTGAGAGTTTTCTTGAATTTAGTGGAAATTTGTTGAGATTTTGTGAGATGGTTCTGGAGTTTGGTGGGATATTGAGGAAATTCAGTGAATTTGGAGGGAATTTTCTTGAATTTTGTGGAAATTGTTGGAGATTTTGTGGGATGTTGCAGGAATGTGGTTGGGTTCTGAGAAGATTTAGGGAATTGTGTGGGGCTTGTACAGAATTTGGTGGGATTTCTCTTGAATTTTGTGGGATTTCTATTGAATTTTATGGGATGTTTGTGGGATGTTTGTGAGATGTTTGTAGGATGTTTGTGGTATTTGGAGGAGACTTGAAGAATTTTGCGGGATTTTTCTTGAAATGTTTGGAAATTGGTGGAGATTTTGTGAGATGTTGCAGGAATTTGTTTGGGTTCTGAGAAGATGGAAGGAATTTTGTGGGATTTTTGTGGAATTTTGAGGATTTCTCTTGAATTTTGTGGGATTTGGAGGAGAGTTGAAGAATTTGGAGGGAATTTTCTTAGATTTTGTGGAAATTTGTTGAGATTTTGTGAGATGGTTCTGGAATTTGGTGGGATATTGAGGAAATTCAGTGAATTTTGAGGGATTTTTCTTGAATTTTTTGGATATTGGTGGAGATTTTGTGAGATGTTGCAGGAATTGGGTAGGGTTTTGAGAAGGTTTAGGGAATTTTGTGGCATTTTTCTGCAATTTTGTGAGGCTTTTCCAGAACTTTTGGTGATATTGAGGTGATTTGGTGGGATGTTTCTGGAATTTTGTGGGATTTTTCTGGGATTTGTACGAGACTTGAAGAATTTTGCGGGATTTTTCTTGAATTGTTTGGAAATTGGTGGAGATTTTGTGAGATGTTGCAGGAGTTTGTTTGGGTTTTGAGAAGATGTAGGTTATTTTGTGGCATTTTTCTGGAATTTTGAGGGGCTTTCAAGAACTTTGTGAGAGTTTTCTTGAATTTAGTGGAAATTTGTTGAGATTTTGTGAGATGGTTCTGGAATTTGGTGGGATTTTTGTGGGATTTTGAGGATTTGTCTTGAATTTTGTGGGATTTGGAGGAGACTTGAAGAATTTGGAGGGAATTTTCTTGAATTTTTTGGATATTGGTGGAGATTTTGTGAGATGCTGCAGGAATGTGGTTGGGTTTTGAGAAGATTTAGGGATTTTTGTGGGATATTCGTGGAATTTTCAGCAGCTTTCAAGTATTTTGTGAGAGTCTTCTTGAATTTTGTGGAAATTTCCGGAGATTTTGTGAGATGTTGCAGGAATTTTGTGGGATTTTTGTGGAATTTTGAGGAATTCTCTTGAATTTTGTGGGATTTGGAGGAGACTTGAAGAAGTTGGAGGGATTTTTCCTAAATGTTGTGGAAATTGGTGGAGATTTTGTGAGATGTTTCAGGAATTTGTTTGGATTTTGAGAAGATGTAGGGAATTTTGTTGGATTTTTGTGGAATTTTGAGGATTTCTCTTGAATTTTGTGGGATTTGGAGGAGACTTGAAGAATTTTGCGGGAATTTTCTTAGATTTTGTGGAAATGTGTGGAGATTTTGTGAGATGTCTGTAGAATTTTGTAATGTTTTGAGAAGATGTAGGGAATTTTGTGGCATTTTTCTGGAATTTTGAGGGGCTTTCAAGAACTTTGTGAGAGTTTTTTTGAATTTTTTGGAAATTTGTTGAGATTTTGTGAGATGGTTCTGGAGTTTGGTGGGATATTGAGGAAATTCAGTGAATTTGGAGGGAATTTTCTTGAATTTTGTGGAAATTGTTGGAGATTTTGTGGGATGTTGCAGGAATGTGGTTGGGTTCTGAGAAGATTTAGGGAATTGTGTGGGGCTTGTACAGGATTTTGTGTGATTTCTTTTGAATTTTGTGGGATTTCTCTTGAATTTTATGGGATGTTTGTGGGATGTTTGTGGGATGTTTGTGGGATGTTTGTGGTATTTGGAGGGGACTTGAAGAATTTTGCGGGATTTTTCTTGAATTGTTTGGAAATTGGTGGAGATTTTGTGAGATGTTGCAGGAGTTTGTTTGGGTTCTGAGAAGATGGAAGGAATTTTGTGGGATTTTTGTGGAATTTTGAGGATTTCTCTTGAATTTTGTGGGATTTGGAGGAGACTTGAAGAATTTTGCAGAATTTTCTTAGATTTAGTGGAAATTTGTTGAGATTTTGTGAGATGGTTCTGGAATTTGGTGGGATATTGAGGAAATTCAGTGAATTTTGAGGGATTTTTCTTGAATTTTGTGGAAATTGTTGGAGATTTTGTGGGATGTTGCAGGAATTTGGTAGGGTTTTGAGAAGGTTTAGGGAATTTTGTGGCATTTTTCTGCAATTTTGTGAGGCTTTTCCAGAATTTTTGGTGATATTGAGGTGATTTGGTGGGATGTTTCTGGAATTTTGTGGGATTTTTCTGGGATTTGTACGAGACTTGAAGAATTTTGCAGGATTTTTCTTGAATTGTTTGGAAATTGGTGGAGATTTTGTGAGATGTTGCAGGAGTTTGTTTGGGTTTTGAGAAGATGTAGGGAAGTTTGTGGTATTTTTCTGGAATTTTGAGGGGCTTTCAAGAACTTTGTGAGAGTTTTCTTGAATTTAGTGGAAATTTGTTGAGATTTTGTGAGATGGTTCTGGAATTTGGTGGGATTTTTGTGGGATTTTGAGGATTTGTCTTGAATTTTGTGGGATTTGGAGGAGACTTGAAGAATTTGGAGGGAATTTTCTTGAATTTTTTGGATATTGGTGGAGATTTTGTGAGATGCTGCAGGAATGTGGTTGGGTTTTGAGAAGATTTAGGGATTTTTGTGGGATATTCGTGGAATTTTCAGCAGCTTTCAAGTATTTTGTGAGAGTCTTCTTGAATTTTGTGGAAATTTCTGGAGATTTTGTGAGATGTTGCAGGAATTTTGTGGGATTTTTGTGGAATTTTGAGGAATTCTCTTGAATTTTGTGGGATTTGGAGGAGACTTGAAGAAGTTGGAGGGATTTTTCCTAAATGTTGTGGAAATTGGTGGAGATTTTGTGAGATGTTTCAGGAATTTGTTTGGATTTTGAGAAGATGTAGGGAATTTTGTTGGATTTTTGTGGAATTTTGAGGATTTCTCTTGAATTTTGTGGGATTTGGAAGAGACTTGAAGAATTTTGCGGGAATTTTCTTAGATTTTGTGGAAATGTGTGGAGATTTTGTGAGATGTCTGTAGAATTTTGTAATGTTTTGAGAAGATGTAGGGAATTTTGTGGCATTTTTCTGGAATTTTGAGGGGCTTTCAAGAACTTTGTGAGAGTTTTTTTGAATTTTTTGGAAATTTGTTGAGATTTTGTGAGATGGTTCTGGAGTTTGGTGGGATATTGAGGAAATTCAGTGAATTTGGAGGGAATTTTCTTGAATTTTGTGGAAATTGTTGGAGATTTTGTGGGATGTTGCAGGAATGTGGTTGGGTTCTGAGAAGATTTAGGGAATTGTGTGGGGCTTGTACAGAATTTGGTGGGATTTCTCTTGAATTTTGTGGGATTTCTACTGAATTTTATGGGATGTTTGTGGGATGTTTGTGAGATGTTTGTAGGATGTTTGTGGTATTTGGAGGAGACTTGAAGAATTTTGCGGGATTTTTCTTGAATTGTTTGGAAATTGGTGGAGATTTTGTGAGATGTTGCAGGAGTTTGTTTGGGTTCTGAGAAGATGGAAGGAATTTTGTGGGATTTTTGTGGAATTTTGAGGATTTCTCTTGAATTTTGTGGGATTTGGAGGAGACTTGAAGAATTTGGAGGGAATTTTCTTAGATTTAGTGGAAATTTGTTGAGATATTGTGAGATGGTTCTGGAATTTGGTGGGATATTGAGGAAATTCAGTGAATTTGGAGGGATTTTTCTTGAATTTTGTGGAAATTGTTGGAGATTTTGTGGGATGTTGCAGGAATTGGGTAGGGTTTTGTGAAGGTTTAGGGAATTTTGTGGCATTTTTCTGCAATTTTGTGAGGCTTTTCCAGAACTTTTGGTGATATTGAGGTGATTTGGTGGGATGTTTCTGGAATTTTGTGGGATTTTTCTGGGATTTGTACGAGACTTGAAGAATTTTGCGGGATTTTTCTTGAATTGTTTGGAAATTGGTGGAGATTTTGTGAGATGTTGCAGGAGTTTGTTTGGGTTTTGAGAAGATGTAGGTTATTTTGTGGCATTTTTCTGGAATTTTGAGGGGCTTTCAAGAACTTTGTGAGAGTTTTCTTGAATTTAGTGGAAATTTGTTGAGATTTTGTGAGATGGTTCTGGAATTTGGTGGGATTTTTGTGGGATTTTGAGGATTTGTCTTGAATTTTGTGGGATTTGGAGGAGACTTGAAGAATTTGGAGGGAATTTTCTTGAATTTTTTGGATATTGGTGGAGATTTTGTGAGATGCTGCAGGAATGTGGTTGGGTTTTGAGAAGATTTAGGGATTTTTGTGGGATATTCGTGGAATTTTCAGCAGCTTTCAAGTATTTTGTGAGAGTCTTCTTGAATTTTGTGGAAATTTCCGGAGATTTTGTGAGATGTTGCAGGAATTTTGTGGGATTTTTGTGGAATTTTGAGGAATTCTCTTGAATTTTGTGGGATTTGGAGGAGACTTGAAGAAGTTGGAGGGATTTTTCCTAAATGTTGTGGAAATTGGTGGAGATTTTGTGAGATGTTTCAGGAATTTGTTTGGATTTTGAGAAGATGTAGGGAATTTTGTTGGATTTTTGTGGAATTTTGAGGATTTCTCTTGAATTTTGTGGGATTTGGAAGAGACTTGAAGAATTTTGCGGGAATTTTCTTAGATTTTGTGGAAATGTGTGGAGATTTTGTGAGATGTCTGTAGAATTTTGTAATGTTTTGAGAAGATGTAGGGAATTTTGTGGCATTTTTCTGGAATTTTGAGGGGCTTTCAAGAACTTTGTGAGAGTTTTTTTGAATTTTTTGGAAATTTGTTGAGATTTTGTGAGATGGTTCTGGAGTTTGGTGGGATATTGAGGAAATTCAGTGAATTTGGAGGGAATTTTCTTGAATTTTGTGGAAATTGTTGGAGATTTTGTGGGATGTTGCAGGAATGTGGTTGGGTTCTGAGAAGATTTAGGGAATTGTGTGGGGCTTGTACAGGATTTTGTGCGATTTCTTTTGAATTTTGTGGGATTTCTCTTGAATTTTGTGGGATGTTTGTGGGATGTTTGTGGGATGTTTGTGGGATGTTTGTGGTATTTGGAGGAGACTTGAAGAATTTTGCGGGATTTTTCTTGAATTGTTTGGAAATTGGTGGAGATTTTGTGAGA
Source organism: Cyanistes caeruleus (assembly GCF_971803275.1). Lineage (NCBI taxonomy): Eukaryota > Metazoa > Chordata > Aves > Passeriformes > Paridae > Cyanistes > Cyanistes caeruleus. Next base: position 86,900,919 of record NC_141702.1, on the reverse strand, counting down.
TGTTGCAGGAGTTTGTTTGGGTTCTGAGAAGATGGAAGGAATTTTGTGGGATTTTTGTGGAATTTTGAGGATTTGTCTTGAATTTTGTGGGATTTGGAGGAGACTTGAAGAATTTTGCGGAATTTTCTTAGATTTAGTGGAAATTTGTTGAGATTTTCTGAGATGGTTCTGGAATTTGGTGGGATATTGAGGAAATTCAGTGAATTTTGAGGGATTTTTCTTGAATTTTGTGGAAATTGTTGGAGATTTTGTGGGATGTTGCAGGAATTTGGTAGGGTTTTGAGAAGGTTTAGGGAATTTTGTGGCATTTTTCTGCAATTTTGTGAGGCTTTTCCAGAACTTTTGGTGATATTGAGGTGATTTGGTGGGATGTTTCTGGAATTTTGTGGGATTTTTCTGGGATTTGTACGAGACTTGAAGAATTTTGCGGGATTTTCCTTGAATTGTTTGGAAATTGGTGGAGATTTTGTGAGATGTTGCAGGAGTTTGTTTGGGTTTTGAGAAGATGTAGGTTATTTTGTGGCATTTTTCTGGAATTTTGAGGGGCTTTCAAGAACTTTGTGAGAGTTTTCTTGAATTTAGTGGAAATTTGTTGAGATTTTGTGAGATGGTTCTGGAATTTGGTGGGATTTTTGTGGGATTTTGAGGATTTGTCTTGAATTTTGTGGGATTTGGAGGAGACTTGAAGAATTTGGAGGGAATTTTCTTGAATTTTTTGGATATTGGTGGAGATTTTGTGAGATGCTGCAGGAATGTGGTTGGGTTTTGAGAAGATTTAGGGATTTTTGTGGGATATTCGTGGAATTTTCAGCAGCTTTCAAGTATTTTGTGAGAGTCTTCTTGAATTTTGTGGAAATTTCTGGAGATTTTGTGAGATGTTGCAGGAATTTTGTGGGATTTTTGTGGAATTTTGAGGAATTCTCTTGAATTTTGTGGGATTTGGAGGAGACTTGAAGAAGTTGGAGGGATTTTTCCTAAATGTTGTGGAAATTGGTGGAGATTTTGTGAGATGTTTCAGGAATTTGTTTGGATTTTGAGAAGATGTAGGGAATTTTGTTGGATTTTTGTGGAATTTTGAGGATTTCTCTTGAATTTTGTGGGATTTGGAAGAGACTTGAAGAATTTTGCGGGAATTTTCTTAGATTTTGTGGAAATGTGTGGAGATTTTGTGAGATGTCTGTAGAATTTTGTAATGTTTTGAGAAGATGTAGGGAATTTTGTGGCATTTTTCTTGAATTTTGAGGGGCTTTCAAGAACTTTGTGAGAGTTTTTTTGAATTTTTTGGAAATTTGTTGAGATTTTGTGAGATGGTTCTGGAGTTTGGTGGGATATTGAGGAAATTCAGTGAATTTGGAGGGAATTTTCTTGAATTTTGTGGAAATTGTTGGAGATTTTGTGGGATGTTGCAGGAATGTGGTTGGGTTCTGAGAAGATTTAGGGAATTGTGTGGGGCTTGTACAGAATTTGGTGGGATTTCTCTTGAATTTTGTGGGATTTCTACTGAATTTTATGGGATGTTTGTGGGATGTTTGTGAGATGTTTGTAGGATGTTTGTGGTATTTGGAGGAGACTTGAAGAATTTTGCGGGATTTTTCTTGAATTGTTTGGAAATTGGTGGAGATTTTGTGAGATGTTGCAGGAGTTTGTTTGGGTTCTGAGAAGATGGAAGGAATTTTGTGGGATTTTTGTGGAATTTTGAGGATTTCTCTTGAATTTTGTGGGATTTGGAGGAGACTTGAAGAATTTGGAGGGAATTTTCTTAGATTTAGTGGAAATTTGTTGAGATATTGTGAGATGGTTCTGGAATTTGGTGGGATATTGAGGAAATTCAGTGAATTTGGAGGGATTTTTCTTGAATTTTGTGGAAATTGTTGGAGATTTTGTGGGATGTTGCAGGAATTGGGTAGGGTTTTGTGAAGGTTTAGGGAATTTTGTGGCATTTTTCTGCAATTTTGTGAGGCTTTTCCAGAACTTTTGGTGATATTGAGGTGATTTGGTGGGATGTTTCTGGAATTTTGTGGGATTTTTCTGGGATTTGTACGAGACTTGAAGAATTTTGCGGGATTTTTCTTGAATTGTTTGGAAATTGGTGGAGATTTTGTGAGATGTTGCAGGAGTTTGTTTGGGTTTTGAGAAGATGTAGGTTATTTTGTGGCATTTTTCTGGAATTTTGAGGGGCTTTCAAGAACTTTGTGAGAGTTTTCTTGAATTTAGTGGAAATTTGTTGAGATTTTGTGAGATGGTTCTGGAATTTGGTGGGATTTTTGTGGGATTTTGAGGATTTGTCTTGAATTTTGTGGGATTTGGAGGAGACTTGAAGAATTTGGAGGGAATTTTCTTGAATTTTTTGGATATTGGTGGAGATTTTGTGAGATGCTGCAGGAATGTGGTTGGGTTTTGAGAAGATTTAGGGATTTTTGTGGGATATTCGTGGAATTTTCAGCAGCTTTCAAGTATTTTGTGAGAGTCTTCTTGAATTTTGTGGAAATTTCCGGAGATTTTGTGAGATGTTGCAGGAATTTTGTGGGATTTTTGTGGAATTTTGAGGAATTCTCTTGAATTTTGTGGGATTTGGAGGAGACTTGAAGAAGTTGGAGGGATTTTTCCTAAATGTTGTGGAAATTGGTGGAGATTTTGTGAGATGTTTCAGGAATTTGTTTGGATTTTGAGAAGATGTAGGGAATTTTGTTGGATTTTTGTGGAATTTTGAGGATTTCTCTTGAATTTTGTGGGATTTGGAAGAGACTTGAAGAATTTTGCGGGAATTTTCTTAGATTTTGTGGAAATGTGTGGAGATTTTGTGAGATGTCTGTAGAATTTTGTAATGTTTTGAGAAGATGTAGGGAATTTTGTGGCATTTTTCTGGAATTTTGAGGGGCTTTCAAGAACTTTGTGAGAGTTTTTTTGAATTTTTTGGAAATTTGTTGAGATTTTGTGAGATGGTTCTGGAGTTTGGTGGGATATTGAGGAAATTCAGTGAATTTGGAGGGAATTTTCTTGAATTTTGTGGAAATTGTTGGAGATTTTGTGGGATGTTGCAGGAATGTGGTTGGGTTCTGAGAAGATTTAGGGAATTGTGTGGGGCTTGTACAGGATTTTGTGCGATTTCTTTTGAATTTTGTGGGATTTCTCTTGAATTTTGTGGGATGTTTGTGGGATGTTTGTGGGATGTTTGTGGGATGTTTGTGGGATGTTTGTGGTATTTGGAGGAGACTTGAAGAATTTTGCGGGATTTTTCTTGAATTGTTTGGAAATTGGTGGAGATTTTGTGAGATGTTGCAGGAGTTTGTTTGGGTTCTGAGAAGATGGAAGGAATTTTGTGGGATTTTTGTGGAATTTTGAGGATTTGTCTTGAATTTTGTGGGATTTGGAGGAGACTTGAAGAATTTTGCGGAATTTTCTTAGATTTAGTGGAAATTTGTTGAGATTTTCTGAGATGGTTCTGGAATTTGGTGGGATATTGAGGAAATTCAGTGAATTTTGAGGGATTTTTCTTGAATTTTGTGGAAATTGTTGGAGATTTTGTGGGATGTTGCAGGAATTTGGTAGGGTTTTGAGAAGGTTTAGGGAATTTTGTGGCATTTTTCTGCAATTTTGTGAGGCTTTTCCAGAACTTTTGGTGATATTGAGGTGATTTGGTGGGATGTTTCTGGAATTTTGTGGGATTTTTCTGGGATTTGTACGAGACTTGAAGAATTTTGCGGGATTTTCCTTGAATTGTTTGGAAATTGGTGGAGATTTTGTGAGATGTTGCAGGAGTTTGTTTGGGTTTTGAGAAGATGTAGGTTATTTTGTGGCATTTTTCTGGAATTTTGAGGGGCTTTCAAGAACTTTGTGAGAGTTTTCTTGAATTTAGTGGAAATTTGTTGAGATTTTGTGAGATGGTTCTGGAATTTGGTGGGATTTTTGTGGGATTTTGAGGATTTGTCTTGAATTTTGTGGGATTTGGAGGAGACTTGAAGAATTTGGAGGGAATTTTCTTGAATTTTTTGGATATTGGTGGAGATTTTGTGAGATGCTGCAGGAATGTGGTTGGGTTTTGAGAAGATTTAGGGATTTTTGTGGGATATTTGTGGAATTTTCAGCAGCTTACAAGTTTTTTGTGTGAGTCTTCTTGAATTTTGTGGAAATTTCCAGAGATTTTGTGGGATGTTGCAGGAATGTGGTTGGGTTCTGAGAAGATTTAGGGAATTGTGTGGGGCTTGTACAGGATTTTGTGGGATTTCTTTTGAATTTTGTGGGATTTCTCTTGAATTTTGTGGGATGTTTGTGGGATGTTTGTGGGATGTTTGTGGGATGTTTGTGGTATTTGGAGGAGACTTGAAGAATTTTGCGGGATTTTTCTTGAATTGTTTGGAAATTGGTGGAGATTTTGTGAGATGTTGCAGGAGTTTGTTTGGGTTTTGAGAAGATGTAGGGAAGTTTGTGGCATTTTTCTGGAATTTTGAGGGGCTTTCAAGAACTTTGTGAGAGTTTTCTTGAATTTAGTGGAAATTTGTTGAGATTTTGTGAGATGGTTCTGGAATTTGGTGGGATTTTTGTGGGATTTTGAGGATTTGTCTTGAATTTTGTGGGATTTGGAGGAGACTTGAAGAATTTGGATGGAATTTTCTTGAATTTTTTGGATATTGGTGGAGATTTTGTGAGATGCTGCAGGAATGTGGTTGGGTTTTGAGAAGATTTAGGGATTTTTGTGGGATTTTCGTGGAATTTTCAGCAGCTTTCAAGTTTTTTGTGTGAGTCTTCTTGAATTTTGTGGAAATTTCCAGAGATTTTGTGGGATGTTGCAGGAATGTGGTTGGGTTCTGAGAAGATTTAGGGAATTGTGTGGGGCTTGTACAGGATTTTGTTCGATTTCTTTTGAATTTTGTGGGATTTCTCTTGAATTTTGTGGGATGTTTGTGGGATGTTTGTGGGATGTTTGTGGTATTTGGAGGAGACTTGAAGAATTTTGCGGGATTTTTCTTGAATTGTTTGGAAATTGGTGGAGATTTTGTGAGATGTTGCAGGAGTTTGTTTGGGTTCTGAGAAGATGGAAGGAATTTTGTGGGATTTTTGTGGAATTTTGAGGATTTGTCTTGAATTTTGTGGGATTTGGAGGAGACTTGAAGAATTTTGCGGAATTTTCTTAGATTTTGTGGAAATTTGTTGAGATTTTGTGAGATGGTTCTGGAATTTGGTGGGATATTGAGGAAATTCAGTGAATTTTGAGGGATTTGTTTTAGATTTTGTGGGAATTTGTGGAGATTCTGTGGGATTTTTCTGGAATTTGGTGGGCCTTTTCAAGGACTTCGTGTGGTTTTGAGGAGACTTGAAGAATTTTGAGGATTTTTTTTTATATTTTGTGGAAACTTGTGGAGGTTTTGTGTGATTTTTGTGGGATTTTGTGGGATATTGAGGCGATTTAGGGATCTTGAGGGATTTTTCATGTATTTTGTGGGAATTTGTGGAGATTTGGTGGGATATTTTTCTAGAATTTAGTCGTCTTTTGAGAAGATTTAGGGAATTTTTTGGGATTTTTCCTGGAATTTTGTTCGATACTGGGGAGATTTTGTGGGATATTTCTGGAACTTCGAGGGACTTCTCTGGAATTTGGTGAGATTCTGTAGGGAACTGATGAATTATCAGGGATTTTTCATGTATTCTGTGGGAATTTGTGGAGATTTGGTGGGATTTCTCTGGAATTTGGTAGAGTTTTGAGAAGATTTAGGGAATTCTGTAAGATTTTTCTGGAATTTGGTGGGCCTTTTCAAGGACTTTGTGTGGTTTTGAGGAGACTTGAAGAATTTTGAGGAATTTTTCTTAGATTTTGTGGAAACTTGTGGAGGTTTTGTGTGATTTTTGTGGGATTTTGTGAGATATTGAGGCGATTTAGGGATCTTGAGGGATTTTTCATGTATTCTGTGGGAATTTGTGTAGATTTGGTGGGATTTTTGTGGATTTTGGCCGTGTTTAGAGAAGATTTAGGGAATTTTGTGGGATGTTTCTGGGATTTTGTTGGGTATTGAGGACATTTTGTGGGATGTTTCTGGAATTTGGTGGGGCTTTTCAAGAGTTTTGTGGTATTTTGAAAAGATTTAGGGAATTTTGTGGTGTTTTTTCTTGAATTTTGTGGGAAACTGTGCTGATTTTATGGGGCGTTTCTGGAATTTGGTCGAGTTTTCAGAAGATTTAGGGATTTTTGTGAGATTTTTGTGGGATGTTCTGGGAACTGGTGGAGATTTTGTGGGACATTCCTGTGAATTCGTAGGGTTTTGAAATGATTTAGGGAGTTTTGTGGGTCTTCTCTGGAATTTTGTGGGGTTTTTCTGGAATTGTGTGGGATTCTGAGGAGACTTGAAAAATTTTGAGGAATTTGTTTTAGATTTTGGGGAATTTGTGTAGATTCTGTGGGATTTTTCTGGAATTTGGTGGGCCTTTTCAAGGACTTTGTGTGGTTTTGAGGAGACTTGAAGAATTTTGAGGATTTTTTTTTATATTTTGTGGAAACTTGTGGAGGTTTTGTGGGATTTTTGTGGGATTTTGTGGGATATTGAGGCGATTTAGGGATCTTGAGGGATTTTTCATGTATTTTGTGGGAATTTGTGGAGATTTGGTGGGATATTTTTCTAGAATTTGGTCGTGTTTTGGGGCGATTTAGGGAATTTTGTGGGATTTTTCCTGGAATTTTATTGGATACTGGGGAGATTTTGTGGAATGTTTGTGGAACTTTGAGGGACTCTTCTGGAATTTGGTGAGATTCTGTAGAGAACTGACGAATTATCAAGGATTTTTCATGTATTCTGTGGGAATTTGTGGAGATTCGGTGGGATATTTTTCTAGAATTTGGTCATGTTTTAAGAAGATTTAGGGAATTTTGTGGGATTTTTCCTGGAATTTTGTTCGATACTGGGGAGATTTTGTGGGATGTTTGTGGAACTTTGAGGGACTCTTCTGGAATTTGGTGAGATTCTGTAGAGAACTGACAAATTATCAGGGATTTTTCATGTATTCTGTGGGAATTTGTGGAGATTTGGTGGGATTTTTCTGGAATTTGGTAGAGTTTTGAGAAGATTTAGGGAATTTTGTGGGATTTTTCCTGGAATTTTGTTGGATACTGGGGAGATTTTGTGGGATATTTCTGGAACTTCGAGGGACTTCTCTGGAATTTGGTGAGATTCTGTAGAGAACTGAAGAATTATCAGGGATTTTTCATGTATTCTGTGGGAATTTGTGGAGATTTGGTGGGATTTTTCTGGAATTTGGTAGAGTTTTGAGAAGATTTAGGGAATTCTGTAAGATTTTTCTGGAATTTGGTGGGCCTTTTCAAGGACTTTGTGTGGTTTTGAGGAGACTTGAAGAATTTTGAGGAATTTTTCTTAGATTTTGTGGAAACTTGTGGAGGTTTTGTGTGATTTTTGTGGGATTTTGTGAGATATTGAGGCGATTTAGGGATCTTGAGGGATTTTTCATGTATTCTGTGGGAATTTGTGGAGATTTGGTGGGATTTTTGTGGATTTTGGCCGTGTTTAGAGAAGATTTAGGGAATTTTGTGGGATGTTTCTGGGATTTTGTTGGGTATTGAGGACATTTTGTGGGATGTTTCTGGAATTTGGTGGGGCTTTTCAAGAGTTTTGTGGTATTTTGAAAAGATTTAGGGAATTTTGTGGTGTTTTTTCTTGAATTTTGTGGGAAACTGTGCTGATTTTATGGGGCGTTTCTGGAATTTGGTCGAGTTTTCAGAAGATTTAGGGATTTTTGTGAGATTTTTGTGGGATGTTCTGGGAATTGGTGGAGATTTTGTGGGACATTTCTGTGAATTGGTAGGGTTTTGAAATGATTTAGGGAGTTTTGTGGGACTTCTCTGGAATTTTGTGGGGTTTTTCTGGAATTGTGTGGGATTCTGAGGAGACTTGAAGAATTTTGAGGAATTTGTTTTAGATTTTGGGGAATTTGTGTAGATTCTGTGGGATTTTTCTGGAATTTGGTGGGCCTTTTCAAGGACTTTGTGTGGTTTTGAGGAGACTTGAAGAATTTTGAGGATTTTTTTTTATATTTTGTGGAAACTTGTGGAGGTTTTGTGTGATTTTTGTGGGATTTTGTGGGATATTGAGGCGATTTAGGGATCTTGAGGGATTTTTCATGTATTTTGTGGGAATTTGTGGAGATTTGGTGGGATATTTTTCTAGAATTTAGTCGTCTTTTGAGAAGATTTAGGGAATTTTTTGGGATTTTTCCTGGAATTTTATTGGATACTGGGGAGATTTTGTGGAATGTTTGTGAAACTTTGAGGGACTCTTCTGGAATTTGGTGAGATTCTGTAGAGAACTGACGAATTATCAAGGATTTTTCATGTATTCTGTGGGAATTTGTGGAGATTCGGTGGGATATTTTTCTAGAATTTGGTCATGTTTTAAGAAGATTTAGGGAATTTTGTGGGATTTTTCCTGGAATTTTGTTCGATACTGGGGAGATTTTGTGGGATGTTTGTGGAACTTTGAGGGACTTTTCTGGAATTTGGTGAGATTCTGTAGAGAACTGAAGAATTATCAGGGATTTTTCATGTATTCTGTGGGAATTTGTGGAGATTTGGTGGGATTTTTCTGGAATTTGGTAGAGTTTTGAGAAGATTTAGGGAATTCTGTAAGATTTTTCTGGAATTTGGTTGGCCTTTTTGAAGGACTTTGTGTGGTTTTGAGGAGACTTGAAGAATTTTGAGGAATTTTTCTCAGATTTTGTGGAAACTTGTGGAGGTTTTGTGGGATTTTTGTGGAATTTTGTGGGATATTGAGGCGATTTAGGGATCTTGAGGGATTTTTCATGTATTTTGTGGGAATTTGTGGAGATTTGGTGGGATATTTTTCTAGAATTTGGTCGTGTTTTGGGAAGATTTAGGGAATTTTGCGGGATTTTTCCTGGAATTTTATTGGATACTGGGGAGATTTTGTGGGATGTTTGTGGAACTTTGAGGGACTTTTCTGGAATTTGGTGAGATTCTGTAGAGAACTGAAGAATTATCAGGGATTTTTCATGTATTCTGTGGGAATTTGTGGAGATTCGGTGGGATATTTTTCTAGAATTTGGTCATGTTTTGAGAAGATTTAGAGAATTTTGTGTGATTTTTCTGGGATTTTGTTGGGTATTGAGGACATTTTGTGGGATGTTTCTGGAATTTGGTGGGGCTTTTCAAGAATTTTGTGGTATTTTGAAAAGATTTAGGGAATTTTGTGGTGTTTTTTCTTGAATTTTGTGGGAAACTGTGCTGATTTTATGGGGCGTTTCTGGAATTTGGTCGAGTTTTCAGAAGATTTAGGGATTTTTGTGAGATTTTTGTGGGATGTTCTGGGAATTGGTGGAGATTTTGTGGGACATTGCTGTGAATTGGTAGGGTTTTGAAATGATTTAGGGAGTTTTGTGGGACTTCTCTGGAATTTTGTGGGTTTTTTCTGGAATTGTGTGGGATTCTGAGGAGACTTGAAGAATTTTGAGGAATTTGTTTTAGATTTTGTGGGAATTTGTGGAGATTCTGTGGGATTTTACTGGAATTTGGTGGGCCTTTTCAAGGACTTTGTGTGGTTTTGAGGAGACTTGAAGAATTTTGAGGATTTTTTTTTTATATTTTGTGGAAACTTGTGGAGGTTTTGTGTGATTTTTGTGGGATTTTGTGGGATATTGAGGCGATTTAGGGATCTTGAGGGATTTTTCATGTATTTTGTGGGAATTTGTGGAGATTTGGTGGGATATTTTTCTAGAATTTGGTCGTGGTTTTGGGAAGATTTATCTATCTATCTATCTATCTATCTATCTATCTATCTATCTATCTATCTATCTATCTATCTCCCTCTCTATATATCTCCCTATCTATATATCTCCCTATCTATCACCCTATATGCATTTCTTTATTATAGATTTGTATATTTTAATTTCTATATTATTCATTTAAATGCCAAGCTTTTAAATAAATAGGGGAACCGAGTGAGAGGAGTGGCAGCATGGTACGGGTCGTCGCGAGTGCCAGAAGCCCGAAAAAGCGGCCGCGTCAAGGACCCCGGCAGAGTGCGGCGTCGTCACCGCTGCCTGTCGGCACCCGACCGGCTCGCGCTCGGCCCCGGTGCCGCCGAGCACACAGCCCGTGTCCGCACGGCTGGAACAGCCGTGGAAAATTGCGACGGGGCGGCGTCGACGCTGGGGTGTTTGTCAGGCAGTCGAATTCACGCACCCACTGCCCGGGGTCCTTCCATTTTCCCGCCTTTTTGGCCGCCATCCTTGGAAGGACAAGCCGGCCGCGACCTGGCAGCCATCTTCTGCGTGGCGCGACGTACCTTCCGCCCTTCCTCGCCGCCATCTTTGCTGTGGCTGAAGCCACTTCCGGTAGAGCGGCCATCTTTGTTATGGCACAATTAAGGCCCCCGCTGCTCTCAGCGCGTCTGTCTAACTTACATGCCTGAACGAAAAACCTGCCGACGCCGACCGACTCCGAGCATTCCGCCCGATTTTCGCGTGCCAGATGCCTGTTCAACACCTTCCTTATTCGCCTGCCCGCAGCGCTCGCGCTTTCCCCCGCCCGCGCGCTGACCGGCACTCTCCCTCAGACATACATGGGAAGTTGGCGGGTTGCCAAGAGCTCCGGAAAGCAGCTTCTGCCCAAGGAGGCTCGCCTCTTGCGGTTACCTTCTCCGAACTGCGGAGTCGCGGCTTCTGCTTTTCTTTGCTCTTAATGCAAGCGGAAAGCTTTTGCTCTGCGTCTGGCGAGGAGAACGTGTGACAGGAGAGCACATGTTTGTGCAGCTTACCCCTGCCACTGACACAAGCACGGATTTGCAGCACCCTATTCCACCCATGGGGTGACAGCTTTCTGTGCTGCCCAGGGCATTTCTCTGCATCTGGGAGTCCAAGGGAAAGCGCAATTGTTGTCGCAGAGAGCAGCAACAGCAGTAGGGAGCAGCAGAAAGAAGTCGTGGCCGTACTTGTTCCACACGACAACTAGCGACTAATCAGCAAGCGTGCGAGCAGCAGCTAAGTTCCACTTGCAGTCTGAAAGTTTCGCGTGCCAGATGCCTGTTCAACACCTTCCTTATTCGCCTGCCCGCAGCGCTCGCGCTTTCCCCCGCCCGCGCGCTGACCGGCACTCTCCCTCAGACATACATGGGAAGTTGGCGGGTTGCCAAGAGCTCCGGAAAGCAGCTTCTGCCGAAGGAGGCTCGCCTCTTGCGGTTACCTTCTCCGAACTGCGGAGTCGCGGCTTCTGCTTTTCTTTGCTCTTAATGCAAGCGGAAAGCTTTTGCTCTGCGTCTGGCGAGGAGAACGTGTGACAGGAGAGCACATGTTTGTGCAGCTTACCCCTGCCACTGACACAAGCACGGATTTGCAGCACCCTATTCCACCCATGGGGTGACAGCTTTCTGTGCTGCCCAGGGCATTTCTCTGCATCTGGGAGTCCAAGGGAAAGCGCAATTGTTGTCGCAGAGAGCAGCAACAGCAGTAGGGAGCAGCAGAAGGAAGTCATGGCCGTACTTGTTCCACACGACAACTAGCGACTAATCAGCAAGCGTGCGAGCAGCAGCTAAGTTCCACTTGCAGTCTGAAAGTTTCGCGTGCCAGATGCCTGTTCAACACCTTCCTTATTCGCCTGCCCGCAGCGCTCGCGCTTTCCCCCGCCCGCGCGCTGACCGGCACTCTCCCTCAGACATACATGGGAAGTTGGCGGGTTGCCAAGAGCTCCGGAAAGCAGCTTCTGCCCAAGGAGGCTCGCCTCTTGCGGTTACCTTCTCCGAACTGCGGAGTCGCGGCTTCTGCTTTTCTTTGCTCTTAATGCAAGCGGAAAGCTTTTGCTCTGCGTCTGGCGAGGAGAACGTGTGACAGGAGAGCACATGTTTGTGCAGCTTACCCCTGCCACTGACACAAGCACGGATTTGCAGCACCCTATTCCACCCATGGGGTGACAGCTTTCTGTGCTGTGCAGGGCATTTCTCTGCATCTGGGAGTCCAAGGGAAAGCGCAATTGTTGTCGCAGAGAGCAGCAACAGCAGTAGGGAGCAGCAGAAGGAAGTCATGGCCGTACTTGTTCCACACGACAACTAGCGACTAATCAGCAAGCGTGCGAGCAGCAGCTAAGTTCCACTTGCAGTCTGAAAGTTTCGCGTGCCAGATGCCTGTTCAACACCTTCCTTATTCGCCTGCCCGCAGCGCTCGCGCTTTCCCCCGCCCGCGCGCTGACCGGCACTCTCCCTCAGACATACATGGGAAGTTGGCGGGTTGCCAAGAGCTCCGGAAAGCAGCTTCTGCCCAAGGAGGCTCGCCTCTTGCGGTTACCTTCTCCGAACTGCGGAGTCGCGGCTTCTGCTTTTCTTTGCTCTTAATGCAAGCGGAAAGCTTTTGCTCTGCGTCTGGCGAGGAGAACGTGTGACAGGAGAGCACATGTTTGTGCAGCTTACCCCTGCCACTGACACAAGCACGGATTTGCAGCACCCTATTCCACCCATGGGGTGACAGCTTTCTGTGCTGCCCAGGGCATTTCTCTGCATCTGGGAGTCCAAGGGAAAGCGCAATTGTTGTCGCAGAGAGCAGCAACAGCAGTAGGGAGCAGCAGAAGGAAGTCATGGCCGTACTTGTTCCACAGGACAACTAGCGACTAATCAGCAAGCGTGCGAGCAGCAGCTAAGTTCCACTTGCAGTCTGAAAGTTTCGCGTGCCAGATGCCTGTTCAACACCTTCCTTATTCGCCTGCTCGCAGCGCTCGCGCTTTCCCCCGCCCGTGCGCTGACCGGCACTCTCCCTCAGACATACATGGGAAGTTGGCGGGTTGCCAAGAGCTCCGGAAAGCAGCTTCTGCCGAAGGAGGCTCGCCTCTTGCGGTTACCTTCTCCGAACTGCGGAGTCGCGGCTTCTGCTTTTCTTTGCTCTTAATGCAAGCGGAAAGCTTTTGCTCTGCGTCTGGCGAGGAGAACGTGTGACAGGAGAGCACATGTTTGTGCAGCTTACCCCTGCCACTGACACAAGCACGGATTTGCAGCACCCTATTCCACCCATGGGGTGACAGCTTTCTGTGCTGCCCAGGGCATTTCTCTGCATCTGGGAGTCCAAGGGAAAGCGCAATTGTTGTCGCAGAGAGCAGCAACAGCAGTAGGGAGCAGCAGAAGGAAGTCATGGCCGTACTTGTTCCACAGGACAACTAGCGACTAATCAGCAAGCGTGCGAGCAGCAGCTAAGTTCCACTTGCAGTCTGAAAGTTTCGCGTGCCAGATGCCTGTTCAACACCTTCCTTATTCGCCTGCCCGCAGCGCTCGCGCTTTCCCCCGCCCGTGCGCTGACCGGCACTCTCCCTCAGACATACATGGGAAGTTGGCCGGTTGCCAAGAGCTCCGGAAAGCAGCTTCTGCCGAAGGAGGCTCGCCTCTTGCGGTTACCTTCTCCGAACTGCGGAGTCGCGGCTTCTGCTTTTCTTTGCTCTTAATGCAAGCGGAAAGCTTTTGCTCTGCGTCTGGCGAGGAGAACGTGTGACAGGAGAGCACATGTTTGTGCAGCTTACCCCTGCCACTGACACAAGCACGGATTTGCAGCACCCTATTCCACCCATGGGGTGACAGCTTTCTGTGCTGCCCAGGGCATTTCTCTGCATCTGGGAGTCCAAGGGAAAGCGCAATTGTTGTCGCAGAGAGCAGCAACAGCAGTAGGGAGCAGCAGAAAGAAGTCGTGGCCGTACTTGTTCCACACGACAACTAGCGACTAATCAGCAAGCGTGCGAGCAGCAGCTAAGTTCCACTTGCAGTCTGAAAGTTTCGCGTGCCAGATGCCTGTTTAACACCTTCCTTATTCGCCTGCCCGCAGCGCTCGCGCTTTCCCCCGCCCGCGCGCTGACCGGCACTCTCCCTCAGACATACATGGGAAGTTGGCGGGTTGCCAAGAGCTCCGGAAAGCAGCTTCTGCCCAAGGAGGCTCGCCTCTTGCGGTTACCTTCTCCGAACTGCGGAGTCGCGGCTTCTGCTTTTCTTTGCTCTTAATGCAAGCGGAAAGCTTTTGCTCTGCGTCTGGCGAGGAGAACGTGTGACAGGAGAGCACATGTTTGTGCAGCTTACCCCTGCCACTGACACAAGCACGGATTTGCAGCACCCTATTCCACCCATGGGGTGACAGCTTTCTGTGCTGCCCAGGGCATTTCTCTGCATCTGGGAGTCCAAGGGAAAGCGCAATTGTTGTCGCAGAGAGCAGCAACAGCAGTAGGGAGCAGCAGAAGGAAGTCATGGCCGTACTTGTTCCACAGGACAACTAGCGACTAATCAGCAAGCGTGCGAGCAGCAGCTAAGTTCCACTTGCAGTCTGAAAGTTTCGCGTGCCAGATGCCTGTTCAACACCTTCCTTATTCGCCTGCCCGCAGCGCTCGCGCTTTCCCCCGCCCGCGCGCTGACCGGCACTCTCCCTCAGACATACATGGGAAGTTGGCGGGTTGCCAAGAGCTCCGGAAAGCAGCTTCTGCCCAAGGAGGCTCGCCTCTTGCGGTTACCTTCTCCGAACTGCGGAGTCGCGGCTTCTGCTTTTCTTTGCTCTTAATGCAAGCGGAAAGCTTTTGCTCTGCGTCTGGCGAGGAGAACGTGTGACAGGAGAGCACATGTTTGTGCAGCTTACCCCTGCCACTGACACAAGCACGGATTTGCAGCACCCTATTCCACCCATGGGGTGACAGCTTTCTGTGCTGCCCAGGGCATTTCTCTGCATCTGGGAGTCCAAGGGAAAGCGCAATTGTTGTCGCAGAGAGCAGCAACAGCAGTAGGGAGCAGCAGAAGGAAGTCATGGCCGTACTTGTTCCACAGGACAACTAGCGACTAATCAGCAAGCGTGCGAGCAGCAGCTAAGTTCCACTTGCAGTCTGAAAGTTTCGCGTGCCAGATGCCTGTTCAACACCTTCCTTATTCGCCTGCTCGCAGCGCTCGCGCTTTCCCCCGCCCGTGCGCTGACCGGCACTCTCCCTCAGACATACATGGGAAGTTGGCGGGTTGCCAAGAGCTCCGGAAAGCAGCTTCTGCCGAAGGAGGCTCGCCTCTTGCGGTTACCTTCTCCGAACTGCGGAGTCGCGGCTTCTGCTTTTCTTTGCTCTTAATGCAAGCGGAAAGCTTTTGCTCTGCGTCTGGCGAGGAGAACGTGTGACAGGAGAGCACATGTTTGTGCAGCTTACCCCTGCCACTGACACAAGCACGGATTTGCAGCACCCTATTCCACCCATGGGGTGACAGCTTTCTGTGCTGCCCAGGGCATTTCTCTGCATCTGGGAGTCCAAGGGAAAGCGCAATTGTTGTCGCAGAGAGCAGCAACAGCAGTAGGGAGCAGCAGAAGGAAGTCATGGCCGTACTTGTTCCACAGGACAACTAGCGACTAATCAGCAAGCGTGCGAGCAGCAGCTAAGTTCCACTTGCAGTCTGAAAGTTTCGCGTGCCAGATGCCTGTTCAACACCTTCCTTATTCGCCTGCCCGCAGCGCTCGCGCTTTCCCCCGCCCGTGCGCTGACCGGCACTCTCCCTCAGACATACATGGGAAGTTGGCCGGTTGCCAAGAGCTCCGGAAAGCAGCTTCTGCCGAAGGAGGCTCGCCTCTTGCGGTTACCTTCTCCGAACTGCGGAGTCGCGGCTTCTGCTTTTCTTTGCTCTTAATGCAAGCGGAAAGCTTTTGCTCTGCGTCTGGCGAGGAGAACGTGTGACAGGAGAGCACATGTTTGTGCAGCTTACCCCTGCCACTGACACAAGCACGGATTTGCAGCACCCTATTCCACCCATGGGGTGACAGCTTTCTGTGCTGCCCAGGGCATTTCTCTGCATCTGGGAGTCCAAGGGAAAGCGCAATTGTTGTCGCAGAGAGCAGCAACAGCAGTAGGGAGCAGCAGAAAGAAGTCGTGGCCGTACTTGTTCCACACGACAACTAGCGACTAATCAGCAAGCGTGCGAGCAGCAGCTAAGTTCCACTTGCAGTCTGAAAGTTTCGCGTGCCAGATGCCTGTTTAACACCTTCCTTATTCGCCTGCCCGCAGCGCTCGCGCTTTCCCCCGCCCGCGCGCTGACCGGCACTCTCCCTCAGACATACATGGGAAGTTGGCGGGTTGCCAAGAGCTCCGGAAAGCAGCTTCTGCCCAAGGAGGCTCGCCTCTTGCGGTTACCTTCTCCGAACTGCGGAGTCGCGGCTTCTGCTTTTCTTTGCTCTTAATGCAAGCGGAAAGCTTTTGCTCTGCGTCTGGCGAGGAGAACGTGTGACAGGAGAGCACATGTTTGTGCAGCTTACCCCTGCCACTGACACAAGCACGGATTTGCAGCACCCTATTCCACCCATGGGGTGACAGCTTTCTGTGCTGCCCAGGGCATTTCTCTGCATCTGGGAGTCCAAGGGAAAGCGCAATTGTTGTCGCAGAGAGCAGCAACAGCAGTAGGGAGCAGCAGAAGGAAGTCATGGCCGTACTTGTTCCACAGGACAACTAGCGACTAATCAGCAAGCGTGCGAGCAGCAGCTAAGTTCCACTTGCAGTCTGAAAGTTTCGCGTGCCAGATGCCTGTTCAACACCTTCCTTATTCGCCTGCCCGCAGCGCTCGCGCTTTCCCCCGCCCGCGCGCTGACCGGCACTCTCCCTCAGACATACATGGGAAGTTGGCCGGTTGCCAAGAGCTCCGGAAAGCAGCTTCTGCCGAAGGAGGCTCGCCTCTTGCGGTTACCTTCTCCGAACTGCGGAGTCGCGGCTTCTGCTTTTCTTTGCTCTTAATGCAAGCGGAAAGCTTTTGCTCTGCGTCTGGCGAGGAGAACGTGTGACAGGAGAGCACGTTTGTGCAGCTTACCCCTGCCACTGACACAAGCACGGATTTGCAGCACCCTATTCCACCCATGGGGTGACAGCTTTCTGTGCTGCCCAGGGCATTTCTCTGCATCTGGGAGTCCAAGGGAAAGCGCAATTGTTGTCGCAGAGAGCAGCAACAGCAGTAGGGAGCAGCAGAAGGAAGTCATGGCCGTACTTGTTCCACAGGACAACTAGCGACTAATCAGCAAGCGTGCGAGCAGCAGCTAAGTTCCACTTGCAGTCTGAAAGTTTCGCGTGCCAGATGCCTGTTCAACACCTTCCTTATTCGCCTGCCCGCAGCGCTCGCGCTTTCCCCCGCCCGCGCGCTGACCGGCACTCTCCCTCAGACATACATGGGAAGTTGGCGGGTTGCCAAGAGCTCCGGAAAGCAGCTTCTGCCCAAGGAGGCTCGCCTCTTGCGGTTACCTTCTCCGAACTGCGGATTCGCGGCTTCTGCTTTTCTTTGCTCTTAATGCAAGCGGAAAGCTTTTGCTCTGCGTCTGGCGAGGAGAACGTGTGACAGGAGAGCACATGTTTGTGCAGCTTACCCCTGCCACTGACACAAGCACGGATTTACAGCACCCTATTCCACCCATGGGGTGACAGCTTTCTGTGCTGCCCAGGGCATTTCTCTGCATCTGGGAGTCCAAGGGAAAGCGCAATTGTTGTCGCAGAGAGCAGCAACAGCAGTAGGGAGCAGCAGAAGGAAGTCATGGCCGTACTTGTTCCACAGGACAACTAGCGACTAATCAGCAAGCGTGCGAGCAGCAGCTAAGTTCCACTTGCAGTCTGAAAGTTTCGCGTGCCAGATGCCTGTTCAACACCTTCCTTATTCGCCTGCCCGCAGCGCTCGCGCTTTCCCCCACCCGCGCGCTGACCGGCACTCTCCCTCAGACATACATGGGAAGTTGGCGGGTTGCCAAGAGCTCCGGAAAGCAGCTTCTGCCCAAGGAGGCTCGCCTCTTGCGGTTACCTTCTCCGAACTGCGGAGTCGCGGCTTCTGCTTTTCTTTGCTCTTAATGCAAGCGGAAAGTACGGCCACGACTTCCTTCTGCTTCTCCCTACTGCTGTTGCTGCTCTCTGCGACAACAATTGCGCTTTCCCTTGGACTCCCAGATGCAGAGAAATGCCCTGGGCAGCACAGAAAGCTGTCACCCCATGGGTGGAATAGGGTGCTGCAAATCCGTGCTTGTGTCAGTGGCAGGGGTAAGCTGCACAAACATGTGCTCTCCTGTCACACGTTCTCCTCGCCAGACGCAGAGCAAAAGCTTTCCGCTTGCATTAAGAGCAAAGAAAAGCAGAAGCCGCGACTCCGCAGTTCAGAGAAGGTAACCGCAAGAGGCGAGCCTCCTTGGGCAGAAGCTGCTTTCCGGAGCTCTTGGCAACCCGCCAACTTCCCATGTATGTCTGAGGGAGAGTGCCGGTCAGCGCGCGGGCGGGGGAAAGCGCGAGCGCTGCGGGCAGGCGAATAAGGAAGGTGTTGAACAGGCATCTGGCACGCGAAACTTTCAGACTGCAAGTGGAACTTAGCTGCTGCTCGCACGCTTGCTGATTAGTCGCTAGTTGTCGTGTGGAACAAGTACGGCCACGACTTCTTTCTGCTGCTCCCTACTGCTGTTGCTGCTCTCTGCGACAACAATTGCGCTTTCCCTTGGACTCCCAGATGCAGAGAAATGTCCTGGGCAGCACAGAAAGCTGTCACCCCATGGGTGGAATAGGGTGCTGCAAATCCGTGCTTGTGTCAGTGGCAGGGGTAAGCTGCACAAACATGTGCTCTCCTGTCACACGTTCTCCTCGCCAGACGCAGAGCAAAAGCTTTCCGCTTGCATTAAGAGCAAAGAAAAGCAGAAGCCGCGACTCCGCAGTTCGGAGAAGGTAACCGCAAGAGGCGAGCCTCCTTCGGCAGAAGCTGCTTTCCGGAGCTCTTGGCAACCGGCCAACTTCCCATGTATGTCTGAGGGAGAGTGCCGGTCAGCGCGCGGGCGGGGGAAAGCGCGAGCGCTGCGGGCAGGCGAATAAGGAAGGTGTTGAACAGGCATCTGGCACGCGAAAATCGGGCGGAATGCTCGGAGTCGGTCGGCGTCGGCAGGTTTTTCGTTCAGGCATGTAAGTTAGACAGACGCGCTGAGAGCAGCGGGGGCCTTAATTGTGCCATAACAAAGATGGCCGCTCTACCGGAAGTGGCTTCAGCCACAGCAAAGATGGCGGCGAGGAAGGGCGGAAGGTACGTCACGCCACGCAGAAGATGGCTGCCAGGTCGCGGCCGGCTTGTCCTTCCAAGGATGGCGGCCAAAAAGGCGGGAAAATGGAAGGACCCCGGGCAGTGGGTGCGTGAATTCGACTGCCTGACAAACACCCCAGCGTCGACGCCGCCCCGTCGCAATTTTCCACGGCTGTTCCAGCCGTGCGGACACGGGCTGTGTGCTCGGCGGCACCGGGGCCGAGCGCGAGCCGGTCGGGTGCCGACAGGCAGCGGTGACGACGCCGCACTCTGCCGGGGTCCTTGACGCGGCCGCTTTTTCGGGCTTCTGGCACTCGCGACGACCCGTACCATGCTGCCACTCCTCTCACTCGGTTCCCCTATTTATTTAAAAGCTTGGCATTTAAATGAATAATATAGAAATTAAAATATACAAATCTATAATAAAGAAATGCATATAGGGTGATAGATAGGAAGATATATAGATAGGGAGATATATAGAGAGGGAGATAGATACATAGATAGATAGATAGATAGATAGATAGATAGATAAATCTTCCCAAAACCACGACCAAATTCTAGAAAAATATCCCACCAAATCTCCACAAATTCCCACAAAATACATGAAAAATCCCTCAAGATCCCTAAATCGCCTCAATATCCCACAAAATCCCACAAAAATCACACAAAACCTCCACAAGTTTCCACAAAATATAAAAAAAAAATCCTCAAAATTCTTCAAGTCTCCTCAAAACCACACAAAGTCCCTGAAAAGGCCCACCAAATTCCAGTAAAATCCCACAGAATCTCCACAAATTCCCACAAAATCTAAAACAAATTCCTCAAAATTCTTCAAGTCTCCTCAGAATCCCACACAATTCCAGAAAAAACCCACAAAATTCCAGAGAAGTCCCACAAAACTCCCTAAATCATTTCAAAACCCTACGAATTCACAGGAATGTCCCACAAAATCTCCACCAATTCCCAGAACATCCCACAAAAATCTCACAAAAATCCCTAAATCTTCTGAAAACTCGACCAAATTCCAGAAACGCCCCATAAAATCAGCACAGTTTCCCACAAAATTCAAGAAAAAACACCACAAAATTCCCAAAATCTTTTCAAAATACCACAAAATTCTTGAAAAGCCCCACCAAATTCCAGAAACATCCCACAAAATGTCCTCAATACCCAACAAAATCCCAGAAACATCCCACAAAATTCCCTAAATCTTCTCAAAACATGACCAAATTCTAGAAAAATATCCCACCGAATCTCCACAAATTCCCACAGAATACATGAAAAATCCCTGATAATTCTTCAGTTCTCTACAGAATCTCACCAAATTCCAGAAAAGTCCCTCGAAGTTCCAGAAATGTCCCACAAAATCTCCCCAGTATCCAATAAAATTCCAGGAAAAATCCCACAAAATTCCCTAAATCTTCCCAAAACACGACCAAATTCTAGAAAAATATCCCACCAAATCTCCACAAATTCCCACAGAATACATGAAAAATCCCTCAAGATCCCTAAATCGCCTCAATATCCCACAAAATTCCACAAAAATCCCACAAAACCTCCACAAGTTTCCACAAAATCTAAGAAAAATTCCTCAAAATTCTTCAAGTCTCCTCAAAACCACACAAAGTCCTTCAAAAAGGCCCACCAAATTCCAGAAAAATCTTACAGAATTCCCTAAATCTTCTCAAAACTATACCAAATTCCAGAAAAATTCCACCGAATCTCCACAAATTCCCACAGAATACATGAAAAATCCCTGATGATACGTCAGTTCTCTACAGAATCTCACGAAATTCCAGAAAAGTCCCTCAAAGTTCCACAAACACCCCACAAAATCTCCTCAATATCCAACAAAATTCCAGGAAAAATCCCACAAAATTCCCTAAATCTTCTCAAAACACGGCCAAAATCCACAAAAATCCCACCAAATCTCCACAAATTCCCACAGAATACATGAAAAATCCCTGATAATTCGTCAGTTCTCTACAGAATCTCACCAAATTCCAGAAAAGTCCCTCAAAATTCCACAAACATCCCACAAAATCTCCCCAGTATCCAACAAAATTCCAGGAAAAATCCCACAAAATTCCCTAAATCTTCTCAAAACAAGACTAAATTCTAGAAAAATATCCCACCAAATCTCCACAAATTCCCACAAAATACATGAAAAATCCCTCAAGATCCCTAAATCGCCTCAATATCCCACAAAATCCCACAAAAATCACACAAAACCTCCACAAGTTTCCACAAAATATAAAAAAAAATCCTCAAAATTCTTCAAGTCTCCTCAAAACCACACGAAGTCCTTGAAAAGGCCCACCAAATTCCAGAAAAATCCCACAGAATCTACACAAATTCACACAAAATCTAAAACAAATCCCTCAAAATTCACTGAATTTCCTCAATATCCCACCAAATTCCAGAACCATCTCACAAAATCTCAACAAATTTCCACAAAATCTAAGAAAATTCCGCAAAATTCTTCAAGTCTCCTCCAAATCCCACAAAATTCAAGACAAATCCTCAAAATTCCACAAAAATCCCACAAAATTCGTTCCATCTTCTCAGAACCCAAACAAACTCCTGCAACATCTCACAAAATCTCCACCAATTTCCAAATAATTCAAGAAAAATCCCGCAAAATTCTTCAAGTCTCCTCCAAATACCACAAACATCCCACAAACATCCCACAAACATCCCACAAAATTCAAGAGAAATCCCACAAAATTCAAAAGAAATCGCACAAAATCCTGTACAAGCCCCACACAATTCCCTAAATCTTCTCAGAACCCAACCACATTCCTGCAACATCCCACAAAATCTCTGGAAATTTCCACAAAATTCAAGAAGACTCACACAAAAAACTTGAAAGCTGCTGAAAATTCCACGAAAATCCCACAAAAATCCCTAAATCTTCTCAAAACCCAACCACATTCCTGCAGCATCTCACAAAATCTCCACCAATATCCAAAAAATTCAAGAAAATTCCCTCCAAATTCTTCAAGTCTCCTCCAAATCCCACAAAATTCAAGAGAAATCCTCAAAATCCCACAAAAATCCAACAAAATTCCTTCCATCTCCTCAAAACCCAAACAAACTCCTGCAACATCTCACAAAATCTCCACCAATTTCCACAACATTTAGGAAAAATCCCTCCAACTTCTTCAAGTCTCCTCCAAATCCCACAAAATTCAAGAGAAATCCTCAAAATTCCACAAAAATCCCACCAAATTCCAGAACCATCTCACAAAATCTCAACAAATTTCGACTAAATTCAAGAAAACTCTCACAGCGTTCCTGAAAGCCCCTCAAAATTCCAGAAAAATGCCATAAACTTCCCTACATCTTCTCAAAACCCAAACAAACTCCTGCAACATCTCACAAAATCTCCACCAATTTCCAAACAATTAGAGAAAAATCCCACAAAATTCTTCAAGTCTCGTACAAATCCCAGAAAAATCCCACAAAATTCCAGAAACATCCCACCAAATCACCTCAATATCACCAAAAATTCTGGAAAAGCCTCACAAAATTGCAGAAAAATGCCACAAAATTCCCTAAACCTTCTCAAAACCCTACCCAATTCCTGCAACATCCCACAAAATCTCCAACAATTTCCACAAAATTCAAGAAAAATCCCTCCAAATTCACTGAATTTCCTCAATATCCCACCAAATTCCAGAACCATCTCACAAAATCTCAACAAATTTCCACAAAATCTAAGAAAATTCCCTCCAAATTCTTCAAGTCTCCTCCAAATCCCACAAAATTCAAGAGAAATCCTCAAAATTCCACAAAAATCCCACAAAATTCCTTCCATCTTCTCAGAACCCAAACAAACTCCTGCAACATCTCACAAAATCTCCACCAATTTCCAAACAATTCAAGAAAAATCCCGCAGAATTCTTCAAGTCTCCTCCAAATACCACAAACATCCCACAAACATCCCACAAACATCCCACAAACATCCCACAAACATCCCACAAAATTCAAGAGAAATCCCACAAAATTCAAAAGAAATCGCACAAAATCCTGTACAAGCCCCACACAATTCCCTAAATCTTCTCAGAACCCAACCACATTCCTGCAACATCCCACAAAATCTCTGGAAATTTCCACAAAATTCAAGAAGACTCACACAAAAAACTTGAAAGCTGCTGAAAATTCCACGAAAATCCCACAAAAATCCCTAAATCTTCTCAAAACCCAACCACATTCCTGCAGCATCTCACAAAATCTCCACCAATATCCAAAAAATTCAAGAAAATTCCCTCCAAATTCTTCAAGTCTCCTCCAAATCCCACAAAATTCAAGACAAATCCTCAAAATCCCACAAAAATCCCACCAAATTCCAGAACCATCTCACAAAATCTCAACAAATTTCCACTAAATTCAAGAAAACTCTCACAAAGTTCTTGAAAGCCCCTCAAAATTCCAGAAAAATGCCACAAACTTCCCTACATCTTCTCAAAACCCAAACAAACTCCTGCAACATCTCACAAAATCTCCACCAATTTCCAAACAATTCAAGAAAAATCCCGCAAAATTCTTCAAGTCTCGTACAAATCCCAGAAAAATCCCACAAAATTCCAGAAACATCCCACCAAATCACCTCAATATCACCAAAAATTCTGGAAAAGCCTCACAAAATTGCAGAAAAATGCCACAAAATTCCCTAAACCTTCTCAAAACCCTACCAAATTCCTGCAACATCCCACAAAATCTCAAACAATTTCCACAAAATTCAAGAAAAATCCCTCCAAATTCACTGAATTTCCTCAATATCCCACCAAATTCCAGAACCATCTCACAAAATCTCAACAAATTTCCACAAAATCTAAGAAAATTCCCTCCAAATTCTTCAAGTCTCCTCCAAATCCCACAAAATTCAAGAGAAATCCTCAAAATTCCACAAAAATCCCACAAAATTCCTTCCATCTTCTCAGAACCCAAACAAACTCCTGCAACATCTCACAAAATCTCCACCAATTTCCAAACAATTCAAGAAAAATCCCGCAGAATTCTTCAAGTCTCCTCCAAATACCACAAACATCCCACAAACATCCCACAAACATCCCACAAACATCCCACAAAATTCAAGAGAAATCCCACAAAATTCAAAAGAAATCGCACAAAATCCTGTACAAGCCCCACACAATTCCCTAAATCTTCTCAGAACCCAACCACATTCCTGCAACATCCCACAAAATCTCTGGAAATTTCCACAAAATTCAAGAAGACTCACACAAAAAACTTGAAAGCTGCTGAAAATTCCATGAAAATCCCACAAAAATCCCTAAATCTTCTCAAAACCCAACCACATTCCTGCAGCATCTCACAAAATCTCCACCAATATCCAAAAAATTCAAGAAAATTCCCTCCAAATTCTTCAAGTCTCCTCCAAATCCCACAAAATTCAAGACAAATTCTCAAAATCCCACAAAAATCCCACCAAATTCCAGAACCATCTCACAAAATCTCAACAAATTTCCACAAAATTCAAGAAAACTCTCACAAAGTTCTTGAAAGCCCCTCAAAATTCCAGAAAAATGCCACAAACTTCCCTACATCTTCTCAAAACCCAAACAAACTCCTGCAACATCTCACAAAATCTCCACCAATTTCCAAACAATTCAAGAAAAATCCCGCAAAATTCTTCAAGTCTCGTACAAATCCCAGAAAAATCCCACAAAATTCCAGAAACATCCCACCAAATCACCTCAATATCACCAAAAACTCTGGAAAAGCCTCACAAAATTGCAGAAAAATGCCACAAAATTCCCTAAACCTTCTCAAAACCCTACCAAATTCCTGCAACATCCCACAAAATCTCCAACAATTTCCACAAAATTCAAGAAAAATCCCTCCAAATTCACTGAATTTCCTCAATATCCCACCAAACTCCAGAACCATCTCACAAAATCTCAACAAATTTCCAAAAAATTCAAAAAAACTCTCACAAAGTTCTTGAAAGCCCCTCAAAATTCCAGAAAAATGCCACAAAATTCCCTACATCTTCTCAAAACATTACAAAATTCCACAGACACCTCAAAAAATCTCCACCAATTTCCACAAAATCTAAGAAAATTCCCGCAAAATTCTTCAAGTCTCCTCCAAATCCCACAAAATTCAAGAGAAATCCTCAAAATTCCACAAAAATCCAACAAAATTCCTTCCATCTCCTCAAAACCCAAACAAACTCCTGCAACATCTCACAAAATCTCCACCAATTTCCACAACATTTAGGAAAAATCCCTCCAACTTCTTCAAGTCTCCTCCAAATCCCACAAAATTCAAGAGAAATCCTCAAAATTCCACAAAAATCCCACCAAATTCCAGAACCATCTCACAAAATCTCAACAAATTTCCACTAAATTCAAGAAAACTCTCACAGAGTTCTTGAAAGCCCCTCAAAATTCCAGAAAAATGCCACAAACTTCCCTACATCTTCTCAAAACCCAAACAAACTCCTGCAACATCTCACAAAATCTCCACCAATTTCCAAACAATTCAAGAAAAATCCCGCAAAATTCTTCAAGTCTCGTACAAATCCCAGAAAAATCCCAAAAATTCCAGAAACATCCCACCAAATCACCTCAATATCACCAAAAATTCTGGAAAAGCCTCACAAAATTGCAGAAAAATGCCACAAAATTCCCTAAACCTTCTCAAAACCCTACCCAATTCCTGCAACATCCCACAAAATCTCCAACAATTTCCACAAAATTCAAGAAAAATCCCTCCAAATTCACTGAATTTCCTCAATATCCCACCAAATTCCAGAACCATCTCACAAAATCTCAACAAATTTCCACAAAATCTAAGAAAATTCCGCAAAATTCTTCAAGTCTCCTCCAAATCCCACAAAATTCAAGACAAATCCTCAAAATTCCACAAAAATCCCACAAAATTCCTTCCATCTTCACAGAACCCAAACAAACTCCTGCAACATCTCACAAAATCTCCACCAATTTCCAAACAATTCAAGAAAAATCCCGCAAAATTCTTCAAGTCTCCTCCAAATACCACAAACATCCCACAAACATCCCACAAACATCCCACAAAATTCAAGAGAAATCCCACAAAATTCAAAAGAAATCGCACAAAATCCTGTACAAGCCCCACACAATTCCCTAAATCTTCTCAGAACCCAACCACATTCCTGCAACATCCCACAAAATCTCTGGAAATTTCCACAAAATTCAAGAAGACTCACACAAAAAACTTGAAAGCTGCTGAAAATTCCACGAAAATCCCACAAAAATCCCTAAATCTTCTCAAAACCCAACCACATTCCTGCAGCATCTCACAAAATCTCCACCAATATCCAAAAAATTCAAGAAAATTCCCTCCAAATTCTTCAAGTCTCCTCCAAATCCCACAAAATTCAAGACAAATCCTCAAAATCCCACAAAAATCCCACCAAATTCCAGAACCATCTCACAAAATCTCAACAAATTTCCACTAAATTCAAGAAAACTCTCACAAAGTTCTTGAAAGCCCCTCAAAATTCCAGAAAAATGCCACAAACTTCCCTACATCTTCTCAAAACCCAAACAAACTCCTGCAACATCTCACAAAATCTCCACCAATTTCCAAACAATTCAAGAAAAATCCCGCAAAATTCTACAAGTCTCGTACAAATCCCAGAAAAATCCCACAAAATTCCAGAAACATCCCACCAAATCACCTCAATATCACCAAAAATTCTGGAAAAGCCTCACAAAATTGCAGAAAAATGCCACAAAATTCCCTAAACCTTCTCAAAACCCTACCAAATTCCTGCAACATCCCACAAAATCTCCAACAATTTCCACAAAATTCAAGAAAAATCCCTCCAAATTCACTGAATTTCCTCAATATCCCACCAAATTCCAGAACCATCTCACAAAATCTCAACAAATTTCCACTAAATCTAAGAAAATTCCCGCAAAATTCTTCAAGTCTCCTCCAAATCCCACAAAATTCAAGACAAATCCTCAAAATCCCACAAAAATCCCACCAAACTCCAGAACCATCTCACAAAATCTCAACAAATTTCCAAAAAATTCAAAAAAACTCTCACAAAGTTCTTGAAAGCCCCTCAAAATTCCAGAAAAATGCCACAAAATTCCCTACATCTTCTCAAAACATTACAAAATTCCACGGACACCTCACAAAATCTCCACCAATTTCCACAAAATCTAAGAAAATTCCCGCAAAATTCATCAAGTCTCCTCCAAATCCCACAAAATTCAAGAGAAATCCTCAAAATTCCACAAAAATCCAACAAAATTCCTTCCATCTCCTCAAAACACAAACAAACTCCTGCAACATCTCACAAAATCTCCACCAATTTCCACAACATTTAGGAAAAATCCCTCCAACTTCTTCAAGTCTCCTCCAAATCCCACAAAATTCAAGACAAATCCTCAAAATCCCACAAAAATCCCACCAAATTCCAGAACCATCTCACAAAATCTCAACAAATTTCCACTAAATTCAAGAAAACTCTCACAGAGTTCTTGAAAGCCCCTCAAAATTCCAGAAAAATGCCACAAACTTCCCTACATCTTCTCAAAACCCAAACAAACTCCTGCAACATCTCACAAAATCTCCACCAATTTCCAAACAATTCAAGAAAAATCCCGCAAAATTCTTCAAGTCTCCTACAAATCCCAGAAAAATCCCACAAAATTCCAGAAACATCCCACCAAATCACCTCAATATCACCAAAAATTCTGGAAAAGCCTCACAAAATTGCAGAAAAATGCCACAAAATTCCCTAAACCTTCTCAAAACCCTACCCAATTCCTGCAACATCCCACAAAATCTCCAACAATTTCCACAAAATTCAAGAAAAATCCCTCAAAATTCACTGAATTTCCTCAATATCCCACCAAATTCCAGAACCATCTCACAAAATCTCAACAAATTTCCACAAAATCTAAGAAAATTCCGCAAAATTCTTCAAGTCTCCTCCAAATCCCACAAAATTCAAGACAAATCCTCAAAATTCCACAAAAATCCCACAAAATTCCTTCCATCTTCTCAGAACCCAAACAAACTCCTGCAACATCTCACAAAATCTCCACCAATTTCCAAACAATTCAAGAAAAATCCCGCAAAATTCTTCAAGTCTCCTCCAAATACCACAAACATCCCACAAACATCCCACAAACATCCCACAAAATTCAAGAGAAATCCCACAAAATTCAAAAGAAATCGCACAAAATCCTGTACAAGCCCCACACAATTCCCTAAATCTTCTCAGAACCCAACCACATTCCTGCAACATCTCACAAAATCTCTGGAAATTTCCACAAAATTCAAGAAGACTCACACAAAAAACTTGAAAGCTGCTGAAAATTCCACGAAAATCCCACAAAAATCCCTAAATCTTCTCAAAACCCAACCACATTCCTGCAGCATCTCACAAAATCTCCACCAATATCCAAAAAATTCAAGAAAATTCCCTCCAAATTCTTCAAGTCTCCTCCAAATCCCACAAAATTCAAGAGAAATCCTCAAAATCCCACAAAAATCCCACCAAATTCCAGAACCATCTCACAAAATCTCAACAAATTTCCACTAAATTCAAGAAAACTCTCACAAAGTTCTTGAAAGCCCCTCAAAATTCCAGAAAAATGCCACAAACTTCCCTACATCTTCTCAAAACCCAAACAAACTCCTGCAACATCTCACAAAATCTCCACCAATTTCCAAACAATTCAAGAAAAATCCCGCAAAATTCTTCAAGTCTCGTACAAATCCCAGAAAAATCCCACAAAATTCCAGAAACATCCCACCAAATCACCTCAATATCACCAAACATTCTGGAAAAGCCTCACAAAATTGCAGAAAAATGCCACAAAATTCCCTAAACCTTCTCAAAACCCTACCAAATTCCTGCAACATCCCACAAAATCTCCAACAATTTCCACAAAATTCAAGAAAAATCCCTCAAAATTCACTGAATTTCCTCAATATCCCACCAAATTCCAGAACCATCTCACAAAATCTCAACAAATTTCCACAAAATCTAAGAAAATTCCCGCAAAATTCTTCAAGTCTCCTCCAAATCCCACAAAATTCAAGAGAAATCCTCAAAATTCCACAAAAATCCCACAAAATTCCTTCCATCTTCTCAGAACCCAAACAAACTCCTGCAACATCTCACAAAATCTCCACCAATTTCCAAACAATTCAAGAAAAATCCCGCAGAATTCTTCAAGTCTCCTCCAAATACCACAAACATCCCACAAACATCCCACAAACATCCCACAAACATCCCACAAAATTCAAGAGAAATCCCACAAAATTCAAAAGAAATCGCACAAAATCCTGTACAAGCCCCACACAATTCCCTAAATCTTCTCAGAACCCAACCACATTCCTGCAACATCCCACAAAATCTCTGGAAATTTCCACAAAATTCAAGAAGACTCACACAAAAAACTTGAAAGCTGCTGAAAATTCCACGAAAATCCCACAAAAATCCCTAAATCTTCTCAAAACCCAACCACATTCCTGCAGCATCTCACAAAATCTCCACCAATATCCAAAAAATTCAAGAAAATTCCCTCCAAATTCTTCAAGTCTCCTCCAAATCCCACAAAATTCAAGACAAATTCTCAAAATCCCACAAAAATCCCACCAAATTCCAGAACCATCTCACAAAATCTCAACAAATTTCCACTAAATTCAAGAAAACTCTCACAAAGTTCTTGAAAGCCCCTCAAAATTCCAGAAAAATGCCACAAACTTCCCTACATCTTCTCAAAACCCAAACAAACTCCTGCAACATCTCACAAAATCTCCACCAATTTCCAAACAATTCAAGAAAAATCCCGCAAAATTCTTCAAGTCTCGTACAAATCCCAGAAAAATCCCACAAAATTCCAGAAACATCCCACCAAATCACCTCAATATCACCAAAAATTCTGGAAAAGCCTCACAAAATTGCAGAAAAATGCCACAAAATTCCCTAAACTTTCTCAAAACCCTACCAAATTCCTGCAACATCCCACAAAATCTCCAACAATTTCCACAAAATTCAAGAAAAATCCCTCCAAATTCACTGAATTTCCTCAATATCCCACCAAACTCCAGAACCATCTCACAAAATCTCAACAAATTTCCAAAAAATTCAAAAAAACTCTCACAAAGTTCTTGAAAGCCCCTCAAAATTACAGAAAAATGCCACAAAATTCCCTACATCTTCTCAAAACATTACAAAATTCCACAGACATCTCACAAAATCTCCACACATTTCCACAAAATCTAAGAAAATTTTCGCAAAATTCTTCAAGTCTCCTCCAAATCCCACAAAATTCAAGAGAAATCCTCAAAATTCCACAAAAATCCAACAAAATTCCTTCCATCTCCTCAAAACACAAACAAACTCCTGCAACATCTCACAAAATCTCCACCAATTTCCCCAACATTTAGGAAAAATCCCTCCAACTTCTTCAAGTCTCCTCCAAATCCCACAAAATTCAAGAGAAATCCTCAAAATTCCACACAAATCCCACAAAATTCCTTCCATCTTCTCAGAACCCAAACAAACTCCTGCAACATCTCACAAAATCTCCACCAATTTCCAAACAATTCAAGAAAAATCCCGCAAAATTCTTCAAGTCTCCTCCAAATACCACAAACATCCCACAAACATCCCACAAACATCCCACAAAATTCAAGAGAAATCCCACACAATTCAAAAGAAATCGCACAAAATCCTGTACAAGCCCCACACAATTCCCTAAATCTTCTCAGAACCCAACCACATTCCTGCAACATCCCACAAAATCTCTGGAAATTTCCACAAAATTCAAGAAGACTCACACAAAAAACTTGAAAGCTGCTGAAAATTCCACGAAAATCCCACAAAAATCCCTAAATCTTCTCAAAACCCAACCACATTCCTGCAGCATCTCACAAAATCTCCACCAATATCCAAAAAATTCAAGAAAATTCCCTCCAAATTCTTCAAGTCTCCTCCAAATCCCACAAAATTCAAGACAAATTCTCAAAATCCCACAAAAATCCCACCAAATTCCAGAACCATCTCACAAAATCTCAACAAATTTCCACAAAATTCAAGAAAACTCTCACAAAGTTCTTGAAAGCCCCTCAAAATTCCAGAAAAATGCCACAAACTTCCCTACATCTTCTCAAAACCCAAACAAACTCCTGCAACATCTCACAAAATCTCCACCAATTTCCAAACAATTCAAGAAAAATCCCGCAAAATTCTTCAAGTCTCGTACAAATCCCAGAAAAATCCCACAAAATTCCAGAAACATCCCACCAAATCACCTCAATATCACCAAAAATTCTGGAAAAGCCTCACAAAATTGCAGAAAAATGCCACAAAATTCCCTAAACTTTCTCAAAACCCTACCAAATTCCTGCAACATCCCACAAAATCTCCAACAATTTCCACAAAATTCAAGAAAAATCCCTCCAAATTCACTGAATTTCCTCAATATCCCACCAAACTCCAGAACCATCTCACAAAATCTCAACAAATTTCCAAAAAATTCAAAAAAACTCTCACAAAGTTCTTGAAAGCCCCTCAAAATTACAGAAAAATGCCACAAAATTCCCTACATCTTCTCAAAACATTACAAAATTCCACAGACACCTCACAAAATCTCCACCAATTTCCACAAAATCTAAGAAAATTTTCGCAAAATTCTTCAAGTCTCCTCCAAATCCCACAAAATTCAAGAGAAATCCTCAAAATTCCACAAAAATCCAACAAAATTCCTTCCATCTCCTCAAAACACAAACAAACTCCTGCAACATCTCACAAAATCTCCACCAATTTCCCCAACATTTAGGAAAAATCCCTCCAACTTCTTCAAGTCTCCTCCAAATCCCACAAAATTCAAGAGAAATCCTCAAAATTCCACAAAAATCCCACAAAATTCCTTCCATCTTCTCAGAACCCAAACAAACTCCTGCAACATCTCACAAAATCTCCACCAATTTCCAAACAATTCAAGAAAAATCCCGCAGAATTCTTCAAGTCTCCTCCAAATACCACAAACATCCCACAAACATCCCACAAACATCCCACAAACATCCCACAAAATTCAAGAGAAATCCCACAAAATTCAAAAGAAATCGCACAAAATCCTGTACAAGCCCCACACAATTCCCTAAATCTTCTCAGAACCCAACCACATTCCTGCAACATCCCACAAAATCTCTGGAAATTTCCACAAAATTCAAGAAGACTCACACAAAAAACTTGAAAGCTGCTGAAAATTCCACGAAAATCCCACAAAAATCCCTAAATCTTCTCAAAACCCAACCACATTCCTGCAGCATCTCACAAAATCTCCACCAATATCCAAAAAATTCAAGAAAATTCCCTCCAAATTCTTCAAGTCTCCTCCAAATCCCACAAAATTCAAGAGAAATCCTCAAAATCCCACAAAAATCCCACCAAATTCCAGAACCATCTCACAAAATCTCAACAAATTTCCACTAAATTCAAGAAAACTCTCACAAAGTTCTTGAAAGCCCCTCAAAATTCCAGAAAAATGCCACAAAATAACCTACATCTTCTCAAAACCCAAACAAACTCCTGCAACATCTCACAAAATCTCCACCAATTTCCAAACAATTCAAGAAAAATCCCGCAAAATTCTACAAGTCTTGTACAAATCCCAGAAAAATCCCACAAAATTCCAGAAACATCCCACCAAATCACCTCAATATCACCAAAAATTCTGGAAAAGCCTCACAAAATTGCAGAAAAATGCCACAAAATTCCCTAAACTTTCTCAAAACCCTACCAAATTCCTGCAACATCCCACAAAATCTCCAACAATTTCCACAAAATTCAAGAAAAATCCCTCAAAATTCACTGAATTTCCTCAATATCCCACCAAACTCCAGAACCATCTCACAAAATCTCAACAAATTTCCAAAAAATTCAAAAAAACTCTCACAAAGTTCTTGAAAGCCCCTCAAAATTCCAGAAAAATGCCACAAAATTCCCTACATCTTCTCAAAACATTACAAAATTCCACAGACACCTCAAAAAATCTCCACCAATTTCCACAAAATCTAAGAAAATTCCCGCAAAATTCTTCAAGTCTCCTCCAAATCCCACAAAATTCAAGAGAAATCCTCAAAATTCCACAAAAATCCAACAAAATTCCTTCCATCTCCTCAAAACCCAAACAAACTCCTGCAACATCTCACAAAATCTCCACCAATTTCCACAACATTTAGGAAAAATCCCTCCAACTTCTTCAAGTCTCCTCCAAATCTTACAAAATTCAAGAGAAATCCTCAAAATTCCACAAAAATCCCACCAAATTCCAGAACCATCTCACAAAATCTCAACAAATTTCCACTAAATTCAAGAAAACTCTCACAGAGTTCTTGAAAGCCCCTCAAAATTCCAGAAAAATGCCACAAACTTCCCTACATCTTCTCAAAACCCAAACAAACTCCTGCAACATCTCACAAAATCTCCACCAATTTCCAAACAATTCAAGAAAAATCCTGCAAAATTCTTCAAGTCTCGTACAAATCCCAGAAAAATCCCAAAAATTCCAGAAACATCCCACCAAATCACCTCAATATCACCAAAAATTCTGGAAAAGCCTCACAAAATTGCAGAAAAATGCCACAAAATTCCCTAAACCTTCTCAAAACCCTACCCAATTCCTGCAACATCCCACAAAATCTCCAACAATTTCCACAAAATTCAAGAAAAATCCCTCAAAATTCACTGAATTTCCTCAATATCCCACCAAATTCCAGAACCATCTCACAAAATCTCAACAAATTTCCACAAAATCTAAGAAAATTCCGCAAAATTCTTCAAGTCTCCTCCAAATCCCACAAAATTCAAGACAAATCCTCAAAATTCCACAAAAATCCCACAAAATTCCTTCCATCTTCACAGAACCCAAACAAACTCCTGCAACATCTCACAAAATCTCCACCAATTTCCAAACAATTCAAGAAAAATCCCGCAAAATTCTTCAAGTCTCCTCCAAATACCACAAACATCCCACAAACATCCCACAAACATCCCACAAAATTCAAGAGAAATCCCACAAAATTCAAAAGAAATCGCACAAAATCCTGTACAAGCCCCACACAATTCCCTAAATCTTCTCAGAACCCAACCACATTCCTGCAACATCCCACAAAATCTCTGGAAATTTCCACAAAATTCAAGAAGACTCACACAAAAAACTTGAAAGCTGCTGAAAATTCCACGAAAATCCCACAAAAATCCCTAAATCTTCTCAAAACCCAACCACATTCCTGCAGCATCTCACAAAATCTCCACCAATATCCAAAAAATTCAAGAAAATTCCCTCCAAATTCTTCAAGTCTCCTCCAAATCCCACAAAATTCAAGACAAATCCTCAAAATCCCACAAAAATCCCACCAAATTCCAGAACCATCTCACAAAATCTCAACAAATTTCCACTAAATTCAAGAAAACTCTCACAAAGTTCTTGAAAGCCCCTCAAAATTCCAGAAAAATGCCATAAACTTCCCTACATCTTCTCAAAACCCAAACAAACTCCTGCAACATCTCACAAAATCTCCACCAATTTCCAAACAATTCAAGAAAAATCCCGCAAAATTCTTCAAGTCTCCTACAAATCCCAGAAAAATCCCACAAAATTCCAGAAACATCCCACCAAATCACCTCAATATCACCAAAAATTCTGGAAAAGCCTCACAAAATTGCAGAAAAATGCCACAAAATTCCCTAAACCTTCTCAAAACCCTACCAAATTCCTGCAACATCCCACAAAATCTCCAACAATTTCCACAAAATTCAAGAAAAATCCCTCCAAATTCACTGAATTTCCTCAATATCCCACCAAATTCCAGAACCATCTCACAAAATCTCAACAAATTTCCACTAAATCTAAGAAAATTCCCGCAAAATTCTTCAAGTCTCCTCCAAATCCCACAAAATTCAAGACAAATCCTCAAAATCCCACAAAAATCCCACCAAACTCCAGAACCATCTCACAAAATCTCAACAAATTTCCAAAAAATTCAAAAAAACTCTCACAAAGTTCTTGAAAGCCCCTCAAAATTCCAGAAAAATGCCACAAAATTCCCTACATCTTCTCAAAACATTACAAAATTCCACAGACACCTCACAAAATCTCCACCAATTTCCACAAAATCTAAGAAAATTCCCGCAAAATTCTTCAAGTCTCCTCCAAATCCCACAAAATTCAAGAGAAATCCTCAAAATTCCACAAAAATCCAACAAAATTCCTTCCATCTCCTCAAAACCCAAACAAACTCCTGCAACATCTCACAAAATCTCCACCAATTTCCACAACATTTAGGAAAAATCCCTCCAACTTCTTCAAGTCTCCTCCAAATCCCACAAAATTCAAGACAAATCCTCAAAATCCCACAAAAATCCCACCAAATTCCAGAACCATCTCACAAAATCTCAACAAATTTCCACTAAATTCAAGAAAACTCTCACAGAGTTCTTGAAAGCCCCTCAAAATTCCAGAAAAATGCCACAAACTTCCCTACATCTTCTCAAAACCCAAACAAACTCCTGCAACATCTCACAAAATCTCCACCAATTTCCAAACAATTCAAGAAAAATCCCGCAAAATTCTTCAAGTCTCCTACAAATCCCAGAAAAATCCCACAAAATTCCAGAAACATCCCACCAAATCACCTCAATATCACCAAAAATTCTGGAAAAGCCTCACAAAATTGCAGAAAAATGCCACAAAATTCCCTAAACCTTCTCAAAACCCTACCCAATTCCTGCAACATCCCACAAAATCTCCAACAATTTCCACAAAATTCAAGAAAAATCCCTCAAAATTCACTGAATTTCCTCAATATCCCACCAAATTCCAGAACCATCTCACAAAATCTCAACAAATTTCCACAAAATCTAAGAAAATTCCGCAAAATTCTTCAAGTCTCCTCCAAATCCCACAAAATTCAAGACAAATCCTCAAAATTCCACAAAAATCCCACAAAATTCCTTCCATCTTCACAGAACCCAAACAAACTCCTGCAACATCTCACAAAATCTCCACCAATTTCCAAACAATTCAAGAAAAATCCCGCAAAATTCTTCAAGTCTCCTCCAAATACCACAAACATCCCACAAACATCCCACAAACATCCCACAAAATTCAAGAGAAATCCCACAAAATTCAAAAGAAATCGCACAAAATCCTGTACAAGCCCCACACAATTCCCTAAATCTTCTCAGAACCCAACCACATTCCTGCAACATCCCACAAAATCTCTGGAAATTTCCACAAAATTCAAGAAGACTCACACAAAAAACTTGAAAGCTGCTGAAAATTCCACGAAAATCCCACAAAAATCCCTAAATCTTCTCAAAACCCAACCACATTCCTGCAGCATCTCACAAAATCTCCACCAATATCCAAAAAATTCAAGAAAATTCCCTCCAAATTCTTCAAGTCTCCTCCAAATCCCACAAAATTCAAGACAAATCCTCAAAATCCCACAAAAATCCCACCAAATTCCAGAACCATCTCACAAAATCTCAACAAATTTCCACAAAATTCAAGAAAACTCTCACAAAGTTCTTGAAAGCCCCTCAAAATTCCAGAAAAATGCCATAAACTTCCCTACATCTTCTCAAAACCCAAACAAACTCCTGCAACATCTCACAAAATCTCCACCAATTTCCAAACAATTCAAGAAAAATCCCGCAAAATTCTTCAAGTCTCGTACAAATCCCAGAAAAATCCCACAAAATTCCAGAAACATCCCACCAAATCACCTCAATATCACCAAAAATTCTGGAAAAGCCTCACAAAATTGCAGAAAAATGCCACAAAATTCCCTAAACCTTCTCAAAACCCTACCAAATTCCTGCAACATCCCACAAAATCTCAAACAATTTCCACAAAATTCAAGAAAAATCCCTCAAAATTCACTGAATTTCCTCAATATCCCACCAAATTCCAGAACCATCGCACAAAATCTCAACAAATTTCCACAAAATCTAAGAAAATTCCCTCCAAATTCTTCAAGTCTCCTCCAAATCCCACAAAATTCAAGAGAAATCCTCAAAATTCCACAAAAATCCCACAAAATTCCTTCCATCTTCTCAGAACCCAAACAAACTCCTGCAACATCTCACAAAATCTCCACCAATTTCCAAACAATTCAAGAAAAATCCCGCAGAATTCTTCAAGTCTCCTCCAAATACCACAAACATCCCACAAACATCCCACAAACATCCCACAAACATCCCACAAAATTCAAGAGAAATCCCACAAAATTCAAAAGAAATCGCACAAAATCCTGTACAAGCCCCACACAATTCCCTAAATCTTCTCAGAACCCAACCACATTCCTGCAACATCCCACAAAATCTCTGGAAATTTCCACAAAATTCAAGAAGACTCACACAAAAAACTTGAAAGCTGCTGAAAATTCCACGAAAATCCCACAAAAATCCCTAAATCTTCTCAAAACCCAACCACATTCCTGCAGCATCTCACAAAATCTCCACCAATATCCAAAAAATTCAAGAAAATTCCCTCCAAATTCTTCAAGTCTCCTCCAAATCCCACAAAATTCAAGACAAATTCTCAAAATCCCACAAAAATCCCACCAAATTCCAGAACCATCTCACAAAATCTCAACAAATTTCCACTAAATTCAAGAAAACTCTCACAAAGTTCTTGAAAGCCCCTCAAAATTCCAGAAAAATGCCACAAACTTCCCTACATCTTCTCAAAACCCAAACAAACTCCTGCAACATCTCACAAAATCTCCACCAATTTCCAAACAATTCAAGAAAAATCCCGCAAAATTCTACAAGTCTCGTACAAATCCCAGAAAAATCCCACAAAATTCCAGAAACATCCCACCAAATCACCTCAATATCACCAAAAATTCTGGAAAAGCCTCACAAAATTGCAGAAAAATGCCACAAAATTCCCTAAACCTTCTCAAAACCCTACCAAATTCCTGCAACATCCCACAAAATCTCCAACAATTTCCACAAAATTCAAGAAAAATCCCTCAAAATTCACTGAATTTCCTCAATATCCCACCAAACTCCAGAACCATCTCACAAAATCTCAACAAATTTCCAAAAAATTCAAAAAAACTCTCACAAAGTTCTTGAAAGCCCCTCAAAATTCCAGAAAAATGCCACAAAATTCCCTACATCTTCTCAAAACATTACAAAATTCTACAGACATCTCACAAAATCTCCACACATTTCCACAAAATCTAAGAAAATTCCCGCAAAATTCTTCAAGTCTCCTCCAAATCCCACAAAATTCAAGAGAAATCCTCAAAATTCCACAAAAATCCAACAAAATTCCTTCCATCTCCTCAAAACCCAAACAAACTCCTGCAACATCTCACAAAATCTCCACCAATTTCCACAACATTTAGGAAAAATCCCTCCAACTTCTTCAAGTCTCCTCCAAATCCCACAAAATTCAAGAGAAATCCTCAAAATTCCACAAAAATCCCACCAAATTCCAGAACCATCTCACAAAATCTCAACAAATTTCCACTAAATTCAAGAAAACTCTCACAGAGTTCTTGAAAGCCCCTCAAAATTCCAGAAAAATGCCACAAACTTCCCTACATCTTCTCAAAACCCAAACAAACTCCTGCAACATCTCACAAAATCTCCACCAATTTCCAAACAATTCAAGAAAAATCCCGCAAAATTCTTCAAGTCTCGTACAAATCCCAGAAAAATCCCAAAAATTCCAGAAACATCCCACCAAATCACCTCAATATCACCAAAAATTCTGGAAAAGCCTCACAAAATTGCAGAAAAATGCCACAAAATTCCCTAAACCTTCTCAAAACCCTACCCAATTCCTGCAACATCCCACAAAATCTCCAACAATTTCCACAAAATTCAAGAAAAATCCCTCAAAATTCACTGAATTTCCTCAATATCCCACCAAATTCCAGAACCATCTCACAAAATCTCAACAAATTTCCACAAAATCTAAGAAAATTCCGCAAAATTCTTCAAGTCTCCTCCAAATCCCACAAAATTCAAGAGAAATCCTCAAAATTCCACAAAAATCCCACAAAATTCCTTCCATCTTCTCAGAACCCAAACAAACTCCTGCAACATCTCACAAAATCTCCACCAATTTCCAAACAATTCAAGAAAAATCCCGCAAAATTCTTCAAGTCTCCTCCAAATACCACAAACATCCCACAAACATCCCACAAACATCCCACAAAATTCAAGAGAAATCCCACAAAATTCAAAAGAAATCGCACAAAATCCTGTACAAGCCCCACACAATTCCCTAAATCTTCTCAGAACCCAACCACATTCCTGCAACATCCCACAAAATCTCTGGAAATTTCCACAAAATTCAAGAAGACTCACACAAAAAACTTGAAAGCTGCTGAAAATTCCACGAAAATCCCACAAAAATCCCTAAATCTTCTCAAAACCCAACCACATTCCTGCAGCATCTCACAAAATCTCCACCAATATCCAAAAAATTCAAGAAAATTCCCTCCAACTTCTTCAAGTCTCCTCCAAATCCCACAAAATTCAAGACAAATCCTCAAAATCCCACAAAAATCCCACCAAATTCCAGAACCATCTCACAAAATCTCAACAAATTTCCACAAAATTCAAGAAAACTCTCACAAAGTTCTTGAAAGCCCCTCAAAATTCCAGAAAAATGCCATAAACTTCCCTACATCTTCTCAAAACCCAAACAAACTCCTGCAACATCTCACAAAATCTCCACCAATTTCCAAACAATTCAAGAAAAATCCCGCAAAATTCTTCAAGTCTCGTACAAATCCCAGAAAAATCCCACAAAATTCCAGAAACATCCCACCAAATCACCTCAATATCACCAAAAATTCTGGAAAAGCCTCACAAAATTGCAGAAAAATGCCACAAAATTCCCTAAACCTTCTCAAAACCCTACCAAATTCCTGCAACATCCCACAAAATCTCAAACAATTTCCACAAAATTCAAGAAAAATCCCTCAAAATTCACTGAATTTCCTCAATATCCCACCAAATTCCAGAACCATCTCACAAAATCTCAACAAATTTCCACAAAATCTAAGAAAATTCCCTCCAAATTCTTCAAGTCTCCTCCAAATCCCACAAAATTCAAGAGAAATCCTCAAAATTCCACAAAAATCCCACAAAATTCCTTCCATCTTCTCAGAACCCAAACAAACTCCTGCAACATCTCACAAAATCTCCAACAATTTCCAAACAATTCAAGAAAAATCCCGCAGAATTCTTCAAGTCTCCTCCAAATACCACAAACATCCCACAAACATCCCACAAACATCCCACAAACATCCCACAAAATTCAAGAGAAATCCCACAAAATTCAAAAGAAATCGCACAAAATCCTGTACAAGCCCCACACAATTCCCTAAATCTTCTCAGAACCCAACCACATTCCTGCAACATCCCACAAAATCTCTGGAAATTTCCACAAAATTCAAGAAGACTCACACAAAAAACTTGAAAGCTGCTGAAAATTCCACGAAAATCCCACAAAAATCCCTAAATCTTCTCAAAACCCAACCACATTCCTGCAGCATCTCACAAAATCTCCACCAATATCCAAAAAATTCAAGAAAATTCCCTCCAAATTCTTCAAGTCTCCTCCAAATCCCACAAAATTCAAGACAAATCCTCAAAATCCCACAAAAATCCCACCAAATTCCAGAACCATCTCACAAAATCTCAACAAATTTCCACTAAATTCAAGAAAACTCTCACAAAGTTCTTGAAAGCCCCTCAAAATTCCAGAAAAATGCCATAAACTTCCCTACATCTTCTCAAAACCCAAACAAACTCCTGCAACATCTCACAAAATCTCCACCAATTTCCAAACAATTCAAGAAAAATCCCGCAAAATTCTTCAAGTCTCGTACAAATCCCAGAAAAATCCCACAAAATTCCAGAAACATCCCACCAAATCACCTCAATATCACCAAAAATTCTGGAAAAGCCTCACAAAATTGCAGAAAAATGCCACAAAATTCCCTAAACCTTCTCAAAACCCTACCAAATTCCTGCAACATCCCACAAAATCTCAAACAATTTCCACAAAATTCAAGAAAAATCCCTCAAAATTCACTGAATTTCCTCAATATCCCACCAAATTCCAGAACCATCTCACAAAATCTCAACAAATTTCCACAAAATCTAAGAAAATTCCCTCCAAATTCTTCAAGTCTCCTCCAAATCCCACAAAATTCAAGAGAAATCCTCAAAATTCCACAAAAATCCCACAAAATTCCTTCCATCTTCTCAGAACCCAAACAAACTCCTGCAACATCTCACAAAATCTCCACCAATTTCCAAACAATTCAAGAAAAATCCCGCAGAATTCTTCAAGTCTCCTCCAAATACCACAAACATCCCACAAACATCCCACAAACATCCCACAAACATCCCACAAAATTCAAGAGAAATCCCACAAAATTCAAAAGAAATCGCACAAAATCCTGTACAAGCCCCACACAATTCCCTAAATCTTCTCAGAACCCAACCACATTCCTGCAACATCCCACAAAATCTCTGGAAATTTCCACAAAATTCAAGAAGACTCACACAAAAAACTTGAAAGCTGCTGAAAATTCCACGAAAATCCCACAAAAATCCCTAAATCTTCTCAAAACCCAACCACATTCCTGCAGCATCTCACAAAATCTCCACCAATATCCAAAAAATTCAAGAAAATTCCCTCCAAATTCTTCAAGTCTCCTCCAAATCCCACAAAATTCAAGACAAATCCTCAAAATCCCACAAAAATCCCACCAAATTCCAGAACCATCTCACAAAATCTCAACAAATTTCCACTAAATTCAAGAAAACTCTCACAAAGTTCTTGAAAGCCCCTCAAAATTCCAGAAAAATGCCACAAACTTCCCTACATCTTCTCAAAACCCAAACAAACTCCTGCAACATCTCACAAAATCTCCACCAATTTCCAAACAATTCAAGAAAAATCCCGCAAAATTCTACAAGTCTCGTACAAATCCCAGAAAAATCCCACAAAATTCCAGAAACATCCCACCAAATCACCTCAATATCACCAAAAATTCTGGAAAAGCCTCACAAAATTGCAGAAAAATGCCACAAAATTCCCTAAACCTTCTCAAAACCCTACCAAATTCCTGCAACATCCCACAAAATCTCCAACAATTTCCACAAAATTCAAGAAAAATCCCTCCAAATTCACTGAATTTCCTCAATATCCCACCAAATTCCAGAACCATCTCACAAAATCTCAACAAATTTCCACTAAATCTAAGAAAATTCCCGCAAAATTCTTCAAGTCTCCTCCAAATCCCACAAAATTCAAGACAAATCCTCAAAATCCCACAAAAATCCCACCAAACTCCAGAACCATCTCACAAAATCTCAACAAATTTCCAAAAAATTCAAAAAAACTCTCACAAAGTTCTTGAAAGCCCCTCAAAATTCCAGAAAAATGCCACAAAATTCCCTACATCTTCTCAAAACATTACAAAATTCCACAGACACCTCACAAAATCTCCACCAATTTCCACAAAATCTAAGAAAATTCCCGCAAAATTCTTCAAGTCTCCTCCAAATCCCACAAAATTCAAGAGAAATCCTCAAAATTCCACAAAAATCCAACAAAATTCCTTCCATCTCCTCAAAACCCAAACAAACTCCTGCAACATCTCACAAAATCTCCACCAATTTCCACAACATTTAGGAAAAATCCCTCCAACTTCTTCAAGTCTCCTCCAAATCCCACAAAATTCAAGACAAATCCTCAAAATCCCACAAAAATCCCACCAAATTCCAGAACCATCTCACAAAATCTCAACAAATTTCCACAAAATTCAA
This sequence comes from Cyanistes caeruleus, assembly GCF_971803275.1. NCBI lineage: Eukaryota > Metazoa > Chordata > Aves > Passeriformes > Paridae > Cyanistes > Cyanistes caeruleus. The sequence goes on along the minus strand of NC_141702.1, from coordinate 86,858,046 downwards.
GAAAACTCTCACAAAGTTCTTGAAAGCCCCTCAAAATTCCAGAAAAATGCCATAAACTTCCCTACATCTTCTCAAAACCCAAACAAACTCCTGCAACATCTCACAAAATCTCCACCAATTTCCAAACAATTCAAGAAAAATCCCGCAAAATTCTTCAAGTCTCGTACAAATCCCAGAAAAATCCCACAAAATTCCAGAAACATCCCACCAAATCACCTCAATATCACCAAAAATTCTGGAAAAGCCTCACAAAATTTGCAGAAAAATGCCACAAAATTCCCTAAACCTTCTCAAAACCCTACCCAATTCCTGCAACATCCCACAAAATCTCCAACAATTTCCACAAAATTCAAGAAAAATCCCTCCAAATTCACTGAATTTCCTCAATATCCCACCAAATTCCAGAACCATCTCACAAAATCTCAACAAATTTCCACAAAATCTAAGAAAATTCCCTCCAAATTCTTCAAGTCTCCTCCAAATCCCACAAAATTCAAGAGAAATCCTCAAAATTCCACAAAAATCCCACAAAATTCCTTCCATCTTCTCAGAACCCAAACAAACTCCTGCAACATCTCACAAAATCTCCACCAATTTCCAAACAATTCAAGAAAAATCCCGCAAAATTCTTCAAGTCTCCTCCAAATACCACAAACATCCCACAAACATCCCACAAACATCCCACAAACATCCCACAAAATTCAAGAGAAATCCCACAAAATTCAAAAGAAATCGCACAAAATCCTGTACAAGCCCCACACAATTCCCTAAATCTTCTCAGAACCCAACCACATTCCTGCAACATCCCACAAAATCTCTGGAAATTTCCACAAAATTCAAGAAGACTCACACAAAAAACTTGAAAGCTGCTGAAAATTCCACGAAAATCCCACAAAAATCCCTAAATCTTCTCAAAACCCAACCACATTCCTGCAGCATCTCACAAAATCTCCACCAATATCCAAAAAATTCAAGAAAATTCCCTCCAAATTCTTCAAGTCTCCTCCAAATCCCACAAAATTCAAGACAAATCCTCAAAATCCCACAAAAATCCCACCAAATTCCAGAACCATCTCACAAAATCTCAACAAATTTCCACTAAATTCAAGAAAACTCTCACAAAGTTCTTGAAAGCCCCTCAAAATTCCAGAAAAATGCCATAAACTTCCCTACATCTTCTCAAAACCCAAACAAACTCCTGCAACATCTCACAAAATCTCCACCAATTTCCAAACAATTCAAGAAAAATCCCGCAAAATTCTTCAAGTCTCGTACAAATCCCAGAAAAATCCCACAAAATTCCAGAAACATCCCACCAAATCACCTCAATATCACCAAAAATTCTGGAAAAGCCTCACAAAATTGCAGAAAAATGCCACAAAATTCCCTAAACCTTCTCAAAACCCTACCCAATTCCTGCAACATCCCACAAAATCTCCAACAATTTCCACAAAATTCAAGAAAAATCCCTCCAAATTCACTGAATTTCCTCAATATCCCACCAAATTCCAGAACCATCTCACAAAATCTCAACAAATTTCCACAAAATCTAAGAAAATTCCCTCCAAATTCTTCAAGTCTCCTCCAAATCCCACAAAATTCAAGAGAAATCCTCAAAATTCCACAAAAATCCCACAAAATTCCTTCCATCTTCTCAGAACCCAAACAAACTCCTGCAACATCTCACAAAATCTCCACCAATTTCCAAACAATTCAAGAAAAATCCCGCAGAATTCTTCAAGTCTCCTCCAAATACCACAAACATCCCACAAACATCCCACAAACATCCCACAAACATCCCACAAAATTCAAGAGAAATCCCACAAAATTCAAAAGAAATCGCACAAAATCCTGTACAAGCCCCACACAATTCCCTAAATCTTCTCAGAACCCAACCACATTCCTGCAACATCCCACAAAATCTCTGGAAATTTCCACAAAATTCAAGAAGACTCACACAAAAAACTTGAAAGCTGCTGAAAATTCCACGAAAATCCCACAAAAATCCCTAAATCTTCTCAAAACCCAACCACATTCCTGCAGCATCTCACAAAATCTCCACCAATATCCAAAAAATTCAAGAAAATTCCCTCCAAATTCTTCAAGTCTCCTCCAAATCCCACAAAATTCAAGACAAATCCTCAAAATCCCACAAAAATCCCACCAAATTCCAGAACCATCTCACAAAATCTCAACAAATTTCCACTAAATTCAAGAAAACTCTCACAAAGTTCTTGAAAGCCCCTCAAAATTCCAGAAAAATGCCACAAACTTCCCTACATCTTCTCAAAACCCAAACAAACTCCTGCAACATCTCACAAAATCTCCACCAATTTCCAAACAATTCAAGAAAAATCCCGCAAAATTCTACAAGTCTCGTACAAATCCCAGAAAAATCCCACAAAATTCCAGAAACATCCCACCAAATCACCTCAATATCACCAAAAATTCTGGAAAAGCCTCACAAAATTGCAGAAAAATGCCACAAAATTCCCTAAACCTTCTCAAAACCCTACCAAATTCCTGCAACATCCCACAAAATCTCCAACAATTTCCACAAAATTCAAGAAAAATCCCTCCAAATTCACTGAATTTCCTCAATATCCCACCAAATTCCAGAACCATCTCACAAAATCTCAACAAATTTCCACTAAATCTAAGAAAATTCCCGCAAAATTCTTCAAGTCTCCTCCAAATCCCACAAAATTCAAGACAAATCCTCAAAATCCCACAAAAATCCCACCAAACTCCAGAACCATCTCACAAAATCTCAACAAATTTCCAAAAAATTCAAAAAAACTCTCACAAAGTTCTTGAAAGCCCCTCAAAATTCCAGAAAAATGCCACAAAATTCCCTACATCTTCTCAAAACATTACAAAATTCCACAGACACCTCACAAAATCTCCACCAATTTCCACAAAATCTAAGAAAATTCCCGCAAAATTCTTCAAGTCTCCTCCAAATCCCACAAAATTCAAGAGAAATCCTCAAAATTCCACAAAAATCCAACAAAATTCCTTCCATCTCCTCAAAACCCAAACAAACTCCTGCAACATCTCACAAAATCTCCACCAATTTCCACAACATTTAGGAAAAATCCCTCCAACTTCTTCAAGTCTCCTCCAAATCCCACAAAATTCAAGACAAATCCTCAAAATCCCACAAAAATCCCACCAAATTCCAGAACCATCTCACAAAATCTCAACAAATTTCCACAAAATTCAAGAAAACTCTCACAAAGTTCTTGAAAGCCCCTCAAAATTCCAGAAAAATGCCATAAACTTCCCTACATCTTCTCAAAACCCAAACAAACTCCTGCAACATCTCACAAAATCTCCACCAATTTCCAAACAATTCAAGAAAAATCCCGCAAAATTCTTCAAGTCTCGTACAAATCCCAGAAAAATCCCACAAAATTCCAGAAACATCCCACCAAATCACCTCAATATCACCAAAAATTCTGGAAAAGCCTCACAAAATTGCAGAAAAATGCCACAAAATTCCCTAAACCTTCTCAAAACCCTACCCAATTCCTGCAACATCCCACAAAATCTCCAACAATTTCCACAAAATTCAAGAAAAATCCCTCCAAATTCACTGAATTTCCTCAATATCCCACCAAATTCCAGAACCATCTCACAAAATCTCAACAAATTTCCACAAAATCTAAGAAAATTCCCTCCAAATTCTTCAAGTCTCCTCCAAATCCCACAAAATTCAAGAGAAATCCTCAAAATTCCACAAAAATCCCACAAAATTCCTTCCATCTTCTCAGAACCCAAACAAACTCCTGCAACATCTCACAAAATCTCCACCAATTTCCAAACAATTCAAGAAAAATCCCGCAAAATTCTTCAAGTCTCCTCCAAATACCACAAACATCCCACAAACATCCCACAAACATCCCACAAAATTCAAGAGAAATCCCACAAAATTCAAAAGAAATTGCACAAAATCCTGTACAAGCCCCACACAATTCCCTAAATCTTCTCAGAACCCAACCACATTCCTGCAACATCCCACAAAATCTCTGGAAATTTCCACAAAATTCAAGAAGACTCACACAAAAAACTTGAAAGCTGCTGAAAATTCCACGAATATCCCACAAAAATCCCTAAATCTTCTCAAAACCCAACCACATTCCTGCAGCATCTCACAAAATCTCCACCAATATCCAAAAAATTCAAGAAAATTCCCTCCAAATTCTTCAAGTCTCCTCCAAATCCCACAAAATTCAAGACAAATCCTCAAAATCCCACAAAAATCCCACCAAATTCCAGAACCATCTCACAAAATCTCAACAAATTTCCACTAAATTCAAGAAAACTCTCACAAAGTTCTTGAAAGCCCCTCAAAATTCCAGAAAAATGCCACAAACTTCCCTACATCTTCTCAAAACCCAAACAAACTCCTGCAACATCTCACAAAATCTCCACCAATTTCCAAACAATTCAAGAAAAATCCCGCAAAATTCTACAAGTCTCGTACAAATCCCAGAAAAATCCCACAAAATTCCAGAAACATCCCACCAAATCACCTCAATATCACCAAAAATTCTGGAAAAGCCTCACAAAATTGCAGAAAAATGCCACAAAATTCCCTAAACCTTCTCAAAACCCTACCAAATTCCTGCAACATCCCACAAAATCTCCAACAATTTCCACAAAATTCAAGAAAAATCCCTCCAAATTCACTGAATTTCCTCAATATCCCACCAAATTCCAGAACCATCTCACAAAATCTCAACAAATTTCCACTAAATCTAAGAAAATTCCCGCAAAATTCTTCAAGTCTCCTCCAAATCCCACAAAATTCAAGACAAATCCTCAAAATCCCACAAAAATCCCACCAAACTCCAGAACCATCTCACAAAATCTCAACAAATTTCCAAAAAATTCAAAAAAACTCTCACAAAGTTCTTGAAAGCCCCTCAAAATTCCAGAAAAATGCCACAAAATTCCCTACATCTTCTCAAAACATTACAAAATTCCACAGACACCTCACAAAATCTCCACCAATTTCCACAAAATCTAAGAAAATTCCCGCAAAATTCTTCAAGTCTCCTCCAAATCCCACAAAATTCAAGAGAAATCCTCAAAATTCCACAAAAATCCAACAAAATTCCTTCCATCTCCTCAAAACCCAAACAAACTCCTGCAACATCTCACAAAATCTCCACCAATTTCCACAACATTTAGGAAAAATCCCTCCAACTTCTTCAAGTCTCCTCCAAATCCCACAAAATTCAAGACAAATCCTCAAAATCCCACAAAAATCCCACCAAATTCCAGAACCATCTCACAAAATCTCAACAAATTTCCACAAAATTCAAGAAAACTCTCACAAAGTTCTTGAAAGCCCCTCAAAATTCCAGAAAAATGCCATAAACTTCCCTACATCTTCTCAAAACCCAAACAAACTCCTGCAACATCTCACAAAATCTCCACCAATTTCCAAACAATTCAAGAAAAATCCCGCAAAATTCTTCAAGTCTCGTACAAATCCCAGAAAAATCCCACAAAATTCCAGAAACATCCCACCAAATCACCTCAATATCACCAAAAATTCTGGAAAAGCCTCACAAAATTTGCAGAAAAATGCCACAAAATTCCCTAAACCTTCTCAAAACCCTACCCAATTCCTGCAACATCCCACAAAATCTCCAACAATTTCCACAAAATTCAAGAAAAATCCCTCCAAATTCACTGAATTTCCTCAATATCCCACCAAATTCCAGAACCATCTCACAAAATCTCAACAAATTTCCACAAAATCTAAGAAAATTCCCTCCAAATTCTTCAAGTCTCCTCCAAATCCCACAAAATTCAAGAGAAATCCTCAAAATTCCACAAAAATCCCACAAAATTCCTTCCATCTTCTCAGAACCCAAACAAACTCCTGCAACATCTCACAAAATCTCCACCAATTTCCAAACAATTCAAGAAAAATCCCGCAAAATTCTTCAAGTCTCCTCCAAATACCACAAACATCCCACAAACATCCCACAAACATCCCACAAACATCCCACAAAATTCAAGAGAAATCCCACAAAATTCAAAAGAAATCGCACAAAATCCTGTACAAGCCCCACACAATTCCCTAAATCTTCTCAGAACCCAACCACATTCCTGCAACATCCCACAAAATCTCTGGAAATTTCCACAAAATTCAAGAAGACTCACACAAAAAACTTGAAAGCTGCTGAAAATTCCACGAAAATCCCACAAAAATCCCTAAATCTTCTCAAAACCCAACCACATTCCTGCAGCATCTCACAAAATCTCCACCAATATCCAAAAAATTCAAGAAAATTCCCTCCAAATTCTTCAAGTCTCCTCCAAATCCCACAAAATTCAAGACAAATCCTCAAAATCCCACAAAAATCCCACCAAATTCCAGAACCATCTCACAAAATCTCAACAAATTTCCACTAAATTCAAGAAAACTCTCACAAAGTTCTTGAAAGCCCCTCAAAATTCCAGAAAAATGCCATAAACTTCCCTACATCTTCTCAAAACCCAAACAAACTCCTGCAACATCTCACAAAATCTCCACCAATTTCCAAACAATTCAAGAAAAATCCCGCAAAATTCTTCAAGTCTCGTACAAATCCCAGAAAAATCCCACAAAATTCCAGAAACATCCCACCAAATCACCTCAATATCACCAAAAATTCTGGAAAAGCCTCACAAAATTGCAGAAAAATGCCACAAAATTCCCTAAACCTTCTCAAAACCCTACCCAATTCCTGCAACATCCCACAAAATCTCCAACAATTTCCACAAAATTCAAGAAAAATCCCTCCAAATTCACTGAATTTCCTCAATATCCCACCAAATTCCAGAACCATCTCACAAAATCTCAACAAATTTCCACAAAATCTAAGAAAATTCCCTCCAAATTCTTCAAGTCTCCTCCAAATCCCACAAAATTCAAGAGAAATCCTCAAAATTCCACAAAAATCCCACAAAATTCCTTCCATCTTCTCAGAACCCAAACAAACTCCTGCAACATCTCACAAAATCTCCACCAATTTCCAAACAATTCAAGAAAAATCCCGCAGAATTCTTCAAGTCTCCTCCAAATACCACAAACATCCCACAAACATCCCACAAACATCCCACAAACATCCCACAAAATTCAAGAGAAATCCCACAAAATTCAAAAGAAATCGCACAAAATCCTGTACAAGCCCCACACAATTCCCTAAATCTTCTCAGAACCCAACCACATTCCTGCAACATCCCACAAAATCTCTGGAAATTTCCACAAAATTCAAGAAGACTCACACAAAAAACTTGAAAGCTGCTGAAAATTCCACGAAAATCCCACAAAAATCCCTAAATCTTCTCAAAACCCAACCACATTCCTGCAGCATCTCACAAAATCTCCACCAATATCCAAAAAATTCAAGAAAATTCCCTCCAAATTCTTCAAGTCTCCTCCAAATCCCACAAAATTCAAGACAAATCCTCAAAATCCCACAAAAATCCCACCAAATTCCAGAACCATCTCACAAAATCTCAACAAATTTCCACTAAATTCAAGAAAACTCTCACAAAGTTCTTGAAAGCCCCTCAAAATTCCAGAAAAATGCCACAAACTTCCCTACATCTTCTCAAAACCCAAACAAACTCCTGCAACATCTCACAAAATCTCCACCAATTTCCAAACAATTCAAGAAAAATCCCGCAAAATTCTACAAGTCTCGTACAAATCCCAGAAAAATCCCACAAAATTCCAGAAACATCCCACCAAATCACCTCAATATCACCAAAAATTCTGGAAAAGCCTCACAAAATTGCAGAAAAATGCCACAAAATTCCCTAAACCTTCTCAAAACCCTACCAAATTCCTGCAACATCCCACAAAATCTCCAACAATTTCCACAAAATTCAAGAAAAATCCCTCCAAATTCACTGAATTTCCTCAATATCCCACCAAATTCCAGAACCATCTCACAAAATCTCAACAAATTTCCACTAAATCTAAGAAAATTCCCGCAAAATTCTTCAAGTCTCCTCCAAATCCCACAAAATTCAAGACAAATCCTCAAAATCCCACAAAAATCCCACCAAACTCCAGAACCATCTCACAAAATCTCAACAAATTTCCAAAAAATTCAAAAAAACTCTCACAAAGTTCTTGAAAGCCCCTCAAAATTCCAGAAAAATGCCACAAAATTCCCTACATCTTCTCAAAACATTACAAAATTCCACAGACACCTCACAAAATCTCCACCAATTTCCACAAAATCTAAGAAAATTCCCGCAAAATTCTTCAAGTCTCCTCCAAATCCCACAAAATTCAAGAGAAATCCTCAAAATTCCACAAAAATCCAACAAAATTCCTTCCATCTCCTCAAAACCCAAACAAACTCCTGCAACATCTCACAAAATCTCCACCAATTTCCACAACATTTAGGAAAAATCCCTCCAACTTCTTCAAGTCTCCTCCAAATCCCACAAAATTCAAGACAAATCCTCAAAATCCCACAAAAATCCCACCAAATTCCAGAACCATCTCACAAAATCTCAACAAATTTCCACAAAATTCAAGAAAACTCTCACAAAGTTCTTGAAAGCCCCTCAAAATTCCAGAAAAATGCCATAAACTTCCCTACATCTTCTCAAAACCCAAACAAACTCCTGCAACATCTCACAAAATCTCCACCAATTTCCAAACAATTCAAGAAAAATCCCGCAAAATTCTTCAAGTCTCGTACAAATCCCAGAAAAATCCCACAAAATTCCAGAAACATCCCACCAAATCACCTCAATATCACCAAAAATTCTGGAAAAGCCTCACAAAATTGCAGAAAAATGCCACAAAATTCCCTAAACCTTCTCAAAACCCTACCCAATTCCTGCAACATCCCACAAAATCTCCAACAATTTCCACAAAATTCAAGAAAAATCCCTCCAAATTCACTGAATTTCCTCAATATCCCACCAAATTCCAGAACCATCTCACAAAATCTCAACAAATTTCCACAAAATCTAAGAAAATTCCCTCCAAATTCTTCAAGTCTCCTCCAAATCCCACAAAATTCAAGAGAAATCCTCAAAATTCCACAAAAATCCCACAAAATTCCTTCCATCTTCTCAGAACCCAAACAAACTCCTGCAACATCTCACAAAATCTCCACCAATTTCCAAACAATTCAAGAAAAATCCCGCAAAATTCTTCAAGTCTCCTCCAAATACCACAAACATCCCACAAACATCCCACAAACATCCCACAAAATTCAAGAGAAATCCCACAAAATTCAAAAGAAATTGCACAAAATCCTGTACAAGCCCCACACAATTCCCTAAATCTTCTCAGAACCCAACCACATTCCTGCAACATCCCACAAAATCTCTGGAAATTTCCACAAAATTCAAGAAGACTCACACAAAAAACTTGAAAGCTGCTGAAAATTCCACGAATATCCCACAAAAATCCCTAAATCTTCTCAAAACCCAACCACATTCCTGCAGCATCTCACAAAATCTCCACCAATATCCAAAAAATTCAAGAAAATTCCCTCCAAATTCTTCAAGTCTCCTCCAAATCCCACAAAATTCAAGAGAAATCCTCAAAATCCCACAAAAATCCCACCAAATTCCAGAACCATCTCACAAAATCTCAACAAATTTCCACTAAATTCAAGAAAACTCTCACAAAGTTCTTGAAAGCCCCTCAAAATTCCAGAAAAATGCCACAAACTTCCCTACATCTTCTCAAAACCCAATCAAACTCCTGCAACATCTCACAAAATCTCCACCAATTTCCAAACAATTCAAGAAAAATCCCGCAAAATTCTTCAAGTCTCCTACAAATCCCAGAAAAATCCCACAAAATTCCAGAAACATCCCACCAAATCACCTCAATATCACCAAAAATTCTGGAAAAGCCTCACAAAATTGCAGAAAAATGCCACAAAATTCCCTAAACCTTCTCAAAACCCTACCCAATTCCTGCAACATCCCACAAAATCTCCAACAATTTCCACAAAATTCAAGAAAAATCCCTCCAAATTCACTGAATTTCCTCAATATCCCACCAAACTCCAGAACCATCTCACAAAATCTCAACAAATTTCCAAAAAATTCAAAAAAACTCTCACAAAGTTCTTGAAAGCCCCTCAAAATTCCAGAAAAATGCCACAAAATTCCCTACATCTTCTCAAAACATTACAAAATTCCACAGACACCTCACAAAATCTCCACGAATTTCCACAAAATCTAAGAAAATTCCCGCAAAATTCTTCAAGTCTCCTCCAAATCCCACAAAATTCAAGAGAAATCCTCAAAATTCGACAAAAATCCAACAAAATTCCTTCCATCTCCTCAAAACCCAAACAAACTCCTGCAACATCTCACAAAATCTCCACCAATTTCCACAACATTTAGGAAAAATCCCTCCAACTTCTTCAAGTCTCCTCCAAATCCCACAAAATTCAAGAGAAATCCTCAAAATCCCACAAAAATCCCACCAAATTCCAGAACCATCTCACAAAATCTCAACAAATTTCCACAAAATTCAAGAAAACTCTCACAAAGTTCTTGAAAGCCCCTCAAAATTCCAGAAAAATGCCATAAACTTCCCTACATCTTCTCAAAACCCAAACAAACTCTTGCAACATCTCACAAAATCTCCACCAATTTCCAAACAATTCAAGAAAAATCCCGCAAAATTCTTCAAGTCTCGTACAAATCCCAGAAAAATCCCACAAAATTCCAGAAACATCCCACCAAATCACCTCAATATCACCAAAAATTCTGGAAAAGCCTCACAAAATTGCAGAAAAATGCCACAAAATTCCCTAAACCTTCTCAAAGCCCTACCCAATTCCTGCAACATCCCACAAAATCTCCAACAATTTCCACAAAATTCAAGAAAAATCCCTCAAAATTCACTGAATTTCCTCAATATCCCACCAAATTCCAGAACCATCTCACAAAATCTCAACAAATTTCCACAAAATCTAAGAAAATTCCGCAAAATTCTTCAAGTCTCCTCCAAATCCCACAAAATTCAAGAGAAATCCTCAAAATTCCACAAAAATCCCACAAAATTCCTTCCATCTTCTCAGAACCCAAACAAACTCCTGCAACATCTCACAAAATCTCCACCAATTTCCAAACAATTCAAGAAAAATCCCGCAAAATTCTTCAAGTCTCCTCCAAATACCGCAAACATCCCACAAACATCCCACAAACATCCCACAAAATTCAAGAGAAATCCCACAAAATTCAAAAGAAATCGCACAAAATCCTGTACAAGCCCCACACAATTCCCTAAATCTTCTCAGAACCCAACCACATTCCTGCAACATCCCACAAAATCTCTGGAAATTTCCACAAAATTCAAGAAGACTCACACAAAAAACTTGAAAGCTGCTGAAAATTCCACGAAAATCCCACAAAAATCCCTAAATCTTCTCAAAACCCAACCACATTCCTGCAGCATCTCAGAAAATCTCCACCAATATCCAAAAAATTCAAGAAAATTCCCTCCAAATTCTTCAGGTCTCCTCCAAATCCCACAAAATTCAAGACAAATCCTCAAAATCCCACAAAAATCCCACCAAATTCCAGAACCATCTCACAAAATCTCAACAAATTTCCACTAAATTCAAGAAAACTCTCACAAAGTTCTTGAAAGCCCCTCAAAATTCCAGAAAAATGCCACAAAATAACCTACATCTTCTCAAAACCCAAACAAACTCCTGCAACATCTCACAAAATCTCCAACAATTTCCAAACAATTCAAGAAAAATCCCGCAAAATTCTTCAAGTCTCGTACAAATCCCAGAAAAATCCCACAAAATTCCAGAAACATCCCACCAAATCACCTCAATATCACCAAAAATTCTGGAAAAGCCTCACAAAATTGCAGAAAAATGCCACAAAATTCCCTAAACCTTCTGAAAACCCTCCCCAATTCCTGCAACATTTCACAAAATCTCCAACAATTTCCACAAAATTCAAGAAAAATCCCTCAAAATTCACTGAATTTCCTCAATATCCCACCGAATTCCAGAACCACCTCACAAAATCTCAACAAATTTCCACATAATCTAAGAAAATTCCGCAAAATTCTTCAAGTCTCCTCCAAATCCCACAAAATTCAAGACAAATCCTCAAAATTCCACAAAAATCCAACAAAATTCCCTACATCTTCTCAAAACCCAAACAAATTCCTGCAACATCTCACAAAATCTCCACCAATTTCCAAACATTTCAAGAAAAATCCCGCAAAATTCTTCAAGTCTCCTCCAAATACCACAAACATCCTACAAACATCTCACAAACATCCCACAAACATACCATAAAATTCAATAGAAATCCCACAAAATTCAAGAGAAATCCCACCAAATTCTGTACAAGCCCCACACAATTCCCTAAATCTTCTCAGAACCCAACCACATTCCTGCAACATCTCACAAAATCTCCAACAATTTCCACAAAATTCAAGAAAATTCCCTCCAAATTCACTGAATTTCCTCAATATCCCACCAAACTCCAGAACCATCTCACAAAATCTCAACAAATTTCCAAAAAATTCAAAAAAACTCTCACAAAGTTCTTGAAAGCCCCTCAAAATTCCAGAAAAATGCCACAAAATTCCCTACATCTTCTCAAAACATTACAAAATTCTACAGACATCTCACAAAATCTCCACACATTTCCACAAAATCTAAGAAAATTCCCGCAAAATTCTTCAAGTCTCCTCCAAATCCCACAAAATTCAAGAGAAATCCTCAAAATTCCACAAAAATCCAACAAAATTCCCTACATCTTCTCAAAATCCAAACAAATTCCTGAAACATCTCACAAAATCTCCACCAATTTCCACAACATTTAGGAAAAATCCCTCCAACTTCTTCAAGTCTCCTCCAAATCCCACAAAATTCAAGAGAATTCCTCAAAATTCCACAAAAATCCCACAAAATTCCTGCAACATCTCACAAAATCTCTGGAAATTTCCACAAAATTCAAGAAGACTCTCACAAAATACTTGAAAGCTGCTGAAAATTCCACGAATATCCCACAAAAATCCCTAAATCTTCTCAAAACCCAACCACATTCCTGCAGCATCTCACAAAATCTCCACCAATATCCAAAAAATTCAAGAAAATTCCCTCCAAATTCTTCAAGTCTCCTCCAAATCCCACAAAATTCAAGACAAATCCTCAAAATCCCACAAAAATCCCACCAAATTCCAGAACCATCTCACAAAATCTCAACAAATTTCCACTAAATTCAAGAAAACTCTCATAAAGTTCTTGAAAGCCCCTCAAAATTCCAGAAAAATGCCACAAAATTCCCTACATCTTCTCAAAACCCAAACAAACTCCTGCAACATCTCACAAAATCTCCACCAATTTCCAAACAATTCAAGAAAAATCCCGCAAAATTCACTGAATTTCCTCAATATCCCACCAAATTCCAGAACCATCTCACAAAATCTCAACAAATTTCCACTAAATCTAAGAAAATTCCCTCCAAATTCTTCAAGTCTCCTCCAAATCCCACAAAATTCAAGAGAAATCCTCAAAATTCCACAAAAATCCCACAAAATTCCTTCCATCTTCTCAAAACCCAAACAAATTCCTGCAACATCTCACAAAATCTCCAACAATTTCCAAATATTTCAAGAAAAATCCCGCAAAATTCTTCAAGTCTCCTCCAAATACCACAAACATCCAACAAACATCTCAAAAACATCCCACAAACATCCCATAAAATTCAATAGAAATCCCACAAAATTCAAGAGAAATCCCACCAAATTCTGTACAAGCCCCACACAATTCCCTAAATCTTCTCAGAACCCAACCACATTCCTGCAACATCCCACAAAATCTCCAACAATTTCCACAAAATTCAAAAAAATTCCCTCCAAATTCACTGAATTTCCTCAATATCCAACCAAACTCCAGAACCATCTCACAAAATCTCAACAAATTTCCAAAAAATTCAAAAAAACTCTCACAAAGTTCTTGAAAGGCCCTCAGAATTCCAGAAAAATGCCACAAAATTCCCTACATCTTCTCAAAACATTACAAAATTCTACAGACATCTCACAAAATCTCCACACATTTCCACAAAATCTAAGAAAATTCCCGCAAAATTCTTCAAGTCTCCTCCAAATCCCACAAAATTCAAGAGAAATCCTCAAAATTCCACAAAAATCCAACAAAATTCCCTACATCTTCTCAAAATCCAAACAAATTCCTGAAACATCTCACAAAATCTCCACCAATTTCCACAACATTTAGGAAAAATCCCTCCAACTTCTTCAAGTCTCTTCCAAATCCCACAAAATTCAAGAGAATTCCTCAAAATTCCACAAAAATCCAACCAAATTCCTGCAACATCTCACAAAATCTCCGGAAATTTCCACAAAATTCAAGAAGACTCTCACAAAATACTTGAAAGCTGCTGAAAATTCCACGAATATCCCACAAAAATCCCTAAATCTTCTCAAAACCCAACCACATTCCTGCAGCATCTCACAAAATCTCCACCAATATCCAAAAAATTCAAGAAAATTCCCTCCAAATTCTTCAAGTCTCCTCCAAATCCCACAAAATTCAAGACAAATCCTCAAAATCCCACAAAAATCCCACCAAATTCCAGAACCATCTCACAAAATCTCAACAAATTTCCACTAAATTCAAGAAAACTCTCACAAAGTTCTTGAAAGCCCCTCAAAATTCCAGAAAAATGCCACAAAATTCCCTACATCTTCTCAAAACCCAAACAAACTCCTGCAACATCTCACAAAATCTCCACCAATTTCCAAACAATTCAAGAAAAATCCCGCAAAATTCTTCAAGTCTCCTCCAAATCCCAGAAAAATCCCACAAAATTCCAGAAACATCCCACCAAATCACCTCAATATCACCAAACATTCTGGAAAAGCCTCACAAAATTGCAGAAAAATGCCACAAAATTCCATAAATCTTCTCAAAACCCTACCAAATTCCTGCAACATTTCACAAAATCTCCACCAATAGCCAAAAAATTCAAGAAAAATCCCTCAAAATTCACTGAATTTCCTCAATATCCCACCAAATTCCAGAACCATCTCACAAAATCTCAACAAATTTCCACAAAATCTAAGAAAATTCCCTCCAAATTCTTCAAGTCTCCTCCAAATCCCACAAAATTCAAGAGAAATCCTCAAAATTCCACAAAAATCCCACAAAATTCCTTCCATCTTCTCAGAACCCAAACAAACTCCTCTAACATCTCACAAAATCTCCACCAATTTCCAAACAATTCAAGAAAAATCCCGCAAAATTCTTCAAGTCTCCTCCAAATACCACAAACATCCCACAAACATCCCACAAACATCCCACAAACATCCCACAAACATCCCACAAAATTCAAGAGAAATCCCACAAAATTCAAAAGAAATCGCACAAAATCCTGTACAAGCCCCACACAATTCCCAAAATCTTCTCAGAACCCAACCACATTCCTGCAACATCCCACAAAATCTCCAACAATTTCCACAAAATTCAAGAAGACTCTCACAAAATACTTGAAAGCTGCTGAAAATTCCACGAATATCCCACAAAAATCCCTAAATCTTCTCAAAACCCAACCACATTCCTGCAGCATCTCACAAAATCTCCACCAATATCCAAAAAATTCAAGAAAATTCCCTCCAAATTCTTCAAGTCTCCTCCAAATCCCACAAAATTCAAGACAAATCCTCAAAATCCCACAAAAATCCCACCGAATTCCAGAACCATCTCACAAAATCTCAACAAATTTCCACTAAATTCAAGAAAACTCTCACAAAGTTCTTGAAAGCCCCTCAAAATTCCAGAAAAATGCCACAAAATTCCCTACATCTTCTCAAAACCCAAACAAACTCCTGCAACATCTCACAAAATCTCCACCAATTTCCAAACAATTCAAGAAAAATCCCGCAAAATTCACTGAATTTCCTCAATATCCCACCAAATTCCAGAACCATCTCACAAAATCTCAACAAATTTCCACTAAATCTAAGAAAATTCCCTCCAAATTCTTCAAGTCTCCTCCAAATCCCACAAAATTCAAGAGAAATCCTCAAAATTCCACAAAAATCCCACAAAATTCCTTCCATCTTCTCAAAACCCAAACAAATTCCTGCAACATCTCACAAAATCTCCAACAACTTCCAAATATTTCAAGAAAAATCCCGCAAAATTCTTCAAGTCTCCTCCAAATACCACAAACATCCAAAAAACATCTCAAAAACATCCCACAAACATCCCATAAAATTCAATAGAAATCCCACAAAATTCAAGAGAAATCCCACCAAATTCTGTACAAGCCCCACACAATTCCCTAAATCTTCTCAGAACCCAACCACATTCCTGCAACATCCCACAAAATCTCCAACAATTTCCACAAAATTCAAAAAAATTCCCTCCAAATTCACTGAATTTCCTCAATATCCAACCAAACTCCAGAACCATCTCACAAAATCTCAACAAATTTCCAAAAAATTCAAAAAAACTCTCACAAAGTTCTTGAAAGCCCCTCAAAATTCCAGAAAAATGCCACAAAATTCCCTACATCTTCTCAAAACATTACAAAATTCTACAGACATCTCACAAAATCTCCACACATTTCCACAAAATCTAAGAAAATTCCCGCAAAATTCTTCAAGTCTCCTCCAAATCCCACAAAATTCAAGAGAAATCCTCAAAATTCCACAAAAATCCAACAAAATTCCCTACATCTTCTCAAAATCCAAACAAATTCCTGAAACATCTCACAAAATCTCCACCAATTTCCACAACATTTAGGAAAAATCCCTCCAACTTCTTCAAGTCTCCTCCAAATCCCACAAAATTCAAGAGAATTCCTCAAAATTCCACAAAAATCCAACCAAATTCCTGCAACATCTCACAAAATCTCCGGAAATTTCCACAAAATTCAAGAAGACTCTCACAAAATACTTGAAAGCTGCTGAAAATTCCACGAATATCCCACAAAAATCCCTAAATCTTCTCAAAACCCAACCACATTCCTGCAGCATCTCACAAAATCTCCACCAATATCCAAAAAATTCAAGAAAATTCCCTCCAAATTCTTCAAGTCTCCTCCAAATCCCACAAAATTCAAGACAAATCCTCAAAATCCCACAAAAATCCCACCAAATTCCAGAACCATCTCACAAAATCTCAACAAATTTCCACTAAATTCAAGAAAACTCTCACAAAGTTCTTGAAAGCCCCTCAAAATTCCAGAAAAATGCCACAAAATTCCCTACATCTTCTCAAAACCCAAACAAACTCCTGCAACATCTCACAAAATCTCCACCAATTTCCAAACAATTCAAGAAAAATCCCGCAAAATTCTTCAAGTCTCCTCCAAATCCCAGAAAAATCCCACAAAATTCCAGAAACATCCCACCAAATCACCTCAATATCACCAAACATTCTGGAAAAGCCTCACAAAATTGCAGAAAAATGCCACAAAATTCCATAAATCTTCTCAAAACCCTACCAAATTCCTGCAACATCTCACAAAATCTCCAACAATAGCCAAAAAATTCAAGAAAAATCCCTCAAAATTCACTGAATTTCCTCAATATCCCACCAAATTCCAGAACCATCTCACAAAATCTCAACAAATTTCCACAAAATCTAAGAAAATTCCCGCAAAATTCTTCAAGTCTCCTCCAAATCCCACAAAATTCAAGACAAATCCTCAAAATTCCACAAAAATCCCACAAAATTCCTTCCATCTTCTCAGAACCCAAACAAACTCCTCTAACATCTCACAAAATCTCCACCAATTTCCAAACAATTCAAGAAAAATCCCGCAAAATTCTTCAAGTCTCCTCCAAATACCACAAACATCCCACAAACATCCCACAAACATCCCACAAACATCCCACAAACATCCCACAAAATTCAAGAGAAATCCCACAAAATTCAAAAGAAATCGCACAAAATCCTGTACAAGCCCCACACAATTCCCAAAATCTTCTCAGAACCCAACCACATTCCTGCAACATCCCACAAAATCTCCAACAATTTCCACAAAATTCAAGAAGACTCTCACAAAATACTTGAAAGCTGCTGAAAATTCCACAAATATCCCACAAAAATCCCTAAATCTTCTCAAAACCCAACCACATTCCTGCAGCATCTCACAAAATCTCCACCAATATCCAAAAAATTCAAGAAAATTCCCTCCAAATTCTTCAAGTCTCCTCCAAATCCCACAAAATTCAAGACAAATCCTCAAAATCCCACAAAAATCCCACCGAATTCCAGAACCATCTCACAAAATCTCAACAAATTTCCACTAAATTCAAGAAAACTCTCACAAAGTTCTTGAAAGCCCCTCAAAATTCCAGAAAAATGCCACAAAATTCCCTACATCTTCTCAAAACCCAAACAAACTCCTGCAACATCTCACAAAATCTCCACCAATTTCCAAACAATTCAAGAAAAATCCCGCAAAATTCACTGAATTTCCTCAATATCCCACCAAATTCCAGAACCATCTCACAAAATCTCAACAAATTTCCACTAAATCTAAGAAAATTCCCGCAAAATTCTTCAAGTCTCCTCCAAATCCCACAAAATTCAAGAGAAATCCTCAAAATTCCACAAAAATCCCACAAAATTCCTTCCATCTTCTCAAAACCCAAACAAATTCCTGCAACATCTCACAAAATCTCCAACAATTTCCAAATATTTCAAGAAAAATCCCGCAAAATTCTTCAAGTCTCCTCCAAATACCACAAACATCCAACAAACATCTCAAAAACATCCCACAAACATCCCATAAAATTCAATAGAAATCCCACAAAATTCAAGAGAAATCCCACCAAATTCTGTACAAGCCCCACACAATTCCCTAAATCTTCTCAGAACCCAACCACATTCCTGCAACATCCCACAAAATCTCCAACAATTTCCACAAAATTCAAAAAAATTCCCTCCAAATTCACTGAATTTCCTCAATATCCAACCAAACTCCAGAACCATCTCACAAAATCTCAACAAATTTCCAAAAAATTCAAAAAAACTCTCACAAAGTTCTTGAAAGGCCCTCAGAATTCCAGAAAAATGCCACAAAATTCCCTACATCTTCTCAAAACATTACAAAATTCTACAGACATCTCACAAAATCTCCACACATTTCCACAAAATCTAAGAAAATTCCCGCAAAATTCTTCAAGTCTCCTCCAAATCCCACAAAATTCAAGAGAAATCCTCAAAATTCCACAAAAATCCAACAAAATTCCCTACATCTTCTCAAAATCCAAACAAATTCCTGAAACATCTCACAAAATCTCCACCAATTTCCACAACATTTAGGAAAAATCCCTCCAACTTCTTCAAGTCTCTTCCAAATCCCACAAAATTCAAGAGAATTCCTCAAAATTCCACAAAAATCCAACCAAATTCCTGCAACATCTCACAAAATCTCCGGAAATTTCCACAAAATTCAAGAAGACTCTCACAAAATACTTGAAAGCTGCTGAAAATTCCACGAATATCCCACAAAAATCCCTAAATCTTCTCAAAACCCAACCACATTCCTGCAGCATCTCACAAAATCTCCACCAATATCCAAAAAATTCAAGAAAATTCCCTCCAAATTCTTCAAGTCTCCTCCAAATCCCACAAAATTCAAGACAAATCCTCAAAATCCCACAAAAATCCCACCAAATTCCAGAACCATCTCACAAAATCTCAACAAATTTCCACTAAATTCAAGAAAACTCTCACAAAGTTCTTGAAAGCCCCTCAAAATTCCAGAAAAATGCCACAAAATTCCCTACATCTTCTCAAAACCCAAACAAACTCCTGCAACATCTCACAAAATCTCCACCAATTTCCAAACAATTCAAGAAAAATCCCGCAAAATTCTTCAAGTCTCCTCCAAATCCCAGAAAAATCCCACAAAATTCCAGAAACATCCCACCAAATCACCTCAATATCACCAAACATTCTGGAAAAGCCTCACAAAATTGCAGAAAAATGCCACAAAATTCCATAAATCTTCTCAAAACCCTACCAAATTCCTGCAACATCTCACAAAATCTCCAACAATAGCCAAAAAATTCAAGAAAAATCCCTCAAAATTCACTGAATTTCCTCAATATCCCACCAAATTCCAGAACCATCTCACAAAATCTCAACAAATTTCCACAAAATCTAAGAAAATTCCCGCAAAATTCTTCAAGTCTCCTCCAAATCCCACAAAATTCAAGACAAATCCTCAAAATTCCACAAAAATCCCACAAAATTCCTTCCATCTTCTCAGAACCCAAACAAACTCCTCTAACATCTCACAAAATCTCCACCAATTTCCAAACAATTCAAGAAAAATCCCGCAAAATTCTTCAAGTCTCCTCCAAATACCACAAACATCCCACAAACATCCCACAAACATCCCACAAACATCCCACAAACATCCCACAAAATTCAAGAGAAATCCCACAAAATTCAAAAGAAATCGCACAAAATCCTGTACAAGCCCCACACAATTCCCAAAATCTTCTCAGAACCCAACCACATTCCTGCAACATCCCACAAAATCTCCAACAATTTCCACAAAATTCAAGAAGACTCTCACAAAATACTTGAAAGCTGCTGAAAATTCCACAAATATCCCACAAAAATCCCTAAATCTTCTCAAAACCCAACCACATTCCTGCAGCATCTCACAAAATCTCCACCAATATCCAAAAAATTCAAGAAAATTCCCTCCAAATTCTTCAAGTCTCCTCCAAATCCCACAAAATTCAAGACAAATCCTCAAAATCCCACAAAAATCCCACCGAATTCCAGAACCATCTCACAAAATCTCAACAAATTTCCACTAAATTCAAGAAAACTCTCACAAAGTTCTTGAAAGCCCCTCAAAATTCCAGAAAAATGCCACAAAATTCCCTACATCTTCTCAAAACCCAAACAAACTCCTGCAACATCTCACAAAATCTCCACCAATTTCCAAACAATTCAAGAAAAATCCCGCAAAATTCACTGAATTTCCTCAATATCCCACCAAATTCCAGAACCATCTCACAAAATCTCAACAAATTTCCACTAAATCTAAGAAAATTCCCTCCAAATTCTTCAAGTCTCCTCCAAATCCCACAAAATTCAAGAGAAATCCTCAAAATTCCACAAAAATCCCACAAAATTCCTTCCATCTTCTCAAAACCCAAACAAATTCCTGCAACATCTCACAAAATCTCCAACAACTTCCAAATATTTCAAGAAAAATCCCGCAAAATTCTTCAAGTCTCCTCCAAATACCACAAACATCCAACAAACATCTCAAAAACATCCCACAAACATCCCATAAAATTCAATAGAAATCCCACAAAATTCAAGAGAAATCCCACCAAATTCTGTACAAGCCCCACACAATTCCCTAAATCTTCTCAGAACCCAACCACATTCCTGCAACATCCCACAAAATCTCCAACAATTTCCACAAAATTCAAAAAAATTCCCTCCAAATTCACTGAATTTCCTCAATATCCAACCAAACTCCAGAACCATCTCACAAAATCTCAACAAATTTCCAAAAAATTCAAAAAAACTCTCACAAAGTTCTTGAAAGCCCCTCAAAATTCCAGAAAAATGCCACAAAATTCCCTACATCTTCTCAAAACATTACAAAATTCTACAGACATCTCACAAAATCTCCACACATTTCCACAAAATCTAAGAAAATTCCCGCAAAATTCTTCAAGTCTCCTCCAAATCCCACAAAATTCAAGAGAAATCCTCAAAATTCCACAAAAATCCAACAAAATTCCCTACATCTTCTCAAAATCCAAACAAATTCCTGAAACATCTCACAAAATCTCCACCAATTTCCACAACATTTAGGAAAAATCCCTCCAACTTCTTCAAGTCTCCTCCAAATCCCACAAAATTCAAGAGAATTCCTCAAAATTCCACAAAAATCCAACCAAATTCCTGCAACATCTCACAAAATCTCCGGAAATTTCCACAAAATTCAAGAAGACTCTCACAAAATACTTGAAAGCTGCTGAAAATTCCACGAATATCCCACAAAAATCCCTAAATCTTCTCAAAACCCAACCACATTCCTGCAGCATCTCACAAAATCTCCACCAATATCCAAAAAATTCAAGAAAATTCCCTCCAAATTCTTCAAGTCTCCTCCAAATCCCACAAAATTCAAGACAAATCCTCAAAATCCCACAAAAATCCCACCAAATTCCAGAACCATCTCACAAAATCTCAACAAATTTCCACTAAATTCAAGAAAACTCTCACAAAGTTCTTGAAAGCCCCTCAAAATTCCAGAAAAATGCCACAAAATTCCCTACATCTTCTCAAAACCCAAACAAACTCCTGCAACATCTCACAAAATCTCCACCAATTTCCAAACAATTCAAGAAAAATCCCGCAAAATTCTTCAAGTCTCCTCCAAATCCCAGAAAAATCCCACAAAATTCCAGAAACATCCCACCAAATCACCTCAATATCACCAAACATTCTGGAAAAGCCTCACAAAATTGCAGAAAAATGCCACAAAATTCCATAAATCTTCTCAAAACCCTACCAAATTCCTGCAACATTTCACAAAATCTCCACCAATAGCCAAAAAATTCAAGAAAAATCCCTCAAAATTCACTGAATTTCCTCAATATCCCACCAAATTCCAGAACCATCTCACAAAATCTCAACAAATTTCCACAAAATCTAAGAAAATTCCCTCCAAATTCTTCAAGTCTCCTCCAAATCCCACAAAATTCAAGAGAAATCCTCAAAATTCCACAAAAATCCCACAAAATTCCTTCCATCTTCTCAGAACCCAAACAAACTCCTCTAACATCTCACAAAATCTCCACCAATTTCCAAACAATTCAAGAAAAATCCCGCAAAATTCTTCAAGTCTCCTCCAAATACCACAAACATCCCACAAACATCCCACAAACATCCCACAAACATCCCACAAACATCCCACAAAATTCAAGAGAAATCCCACAAAATTCAAAAGAAATCGCACAAAATCCTGTACAAGCCCCACACAATTCCCAAAATCTTCTCAGAACCCAACCACATTCCTGCAACATCCCACAAAATCTCCAACAATTTCCACAAAATTCAAGAAGACTCTCACAAAATACTTGAAAGCTGCTGAAAATTCCACGAATATCCCACAAAAATCCCTAAATCTTCTCAAAACCCAACCACATTCCTGCAGCATCTCACAAAATCTCCACCAATATCCAAAAAATTCAAGAAAATTCCCTCCAAATTCTTCAAGTCTCCTCCAAATCCCACAAAATTCAAGACAAATCCTCAAAATCCCACAAAAATCCCACCGAATTCCAGAACCATCTCACAAAATCTCAACAAATTTCCACTAAATTCAAGAAAACTCTCACAAAGTTCTTGAAAGCCCCTCAAAATTCCAGAAAAATGCCACAAAATTCCCTACATCTTCTCAAAACCCAAACAAACTCCTGCAACATCTCACAAAATCTCCAACAATTTCCAAACAATTCAAGAAAAATCCCGCAAAATTCTTCAAGTCTCGTACAAATCCCAGAAAAATCCCACAAAATTCCAGAAACATCCCACCAAATCACCTCAATATCACCAAAAATTCTGGAAAAGCCTCACAAAATTGCAGAAAAATGCCACAAAATTCCCTAAACCTTCTCAAAACCCTACCCAATTCCTGCAACATCCCACAAAATCTCCAACAATTTCCACAAAATTCAAGAAAAATCCCTCAAAATTCACTGAATTTCCTCAATATCCCACCAAATTCCAGAACCATCTCACAAAATCTCAAAAAATTTCCACAAAATCTAAGAAAATTCCCTCCAAATTCTTCAAGTCTCCTCCAAATCCCACAAAATTCAAGACAAATCCTCAAAATTCCACAAAAATCCCACAAAATTCCTTCCATCTTCTCAGAACCCAAACAAACTCCTGCAACATCTCACAAAATCTCCACCAATTTCCAAACAATTCAAGAAAAATCCTGCAAAATTCTTCAAGTCTCCTCCAAATACCACAAACATCCAACAAACATCTCAAAAACATCCCACAAACATCCCATAAAATTCAATAGAAATCCCACAAAATTCAAGAGAAATCCCACCAAATTCTGTACAAGCCCCACACAATTCCCTAAATCTTCTCAGAACCCAACC
This sequence comes from Cyanistes caeruleus, assembly GCF_971803275.1. NCBI lineage: Eukaryota > Metazoa > Chordata > Aves > Passeriformes > Paridae > Cyanistes > Cyanistes caeruleus. Next base: position 86,833,871 of record NC_141702.1, on the reverse strand, counting down.
ACATTCCTGCAACATCCCACAAAATCTCCAACAATTTCCACAAAATTCAAGAAAATTCCCTCCAAATTCACTGAATTTCCTCAATATCCAACCAAACTCCAGAACCATCTCACAAAATCTCAACAAATTTCCAAAAAATTCAAAAAAACTCTCACAAAGTTCTTGAAAGCCCCTCAAAATTCCAGAAAAATGCCACAAAATTCCCTACATCTTCTCAAAACATTACAAAATTCTACAGACATCTCACAAAATCTCCACACATTTCCACAAAATCTAAGAAAATTCCCGCAAAATTCTTCAAGTCTCCTCCAAATCCCACAAAATTCAAGAGAAATCCTCAAAATTCCACAAAAATCCAACAAAATTCCCTACATCTTCTCAAAATCCAAACAAATTCCTGAAACATCTCACAAAATCTCCACCAATTTCCACAACATTTAGGAAAAATCCCTCCAACTTCTTCAAGTCTCCTCCAAATCCCACAAAATTCAAGAGAATTCCTCAAAATTCCACAAAAATCCCACAAAATTCCTGCAACATCTCACAAAATCTCTGGAAATTTCCACAAAATTCAAGAAGACTCTCACAAAATACTTGAAAGCTGCTGAAAATTCCACGAATATCCCACAAAAATCCCTAAATCTTCTCAAAACCCAACCACATTCCTGCAGCATCTCACAAAATCTCCACCAATATCCAAAAAATTCAAGAAAATTCCCTCCAAATTCTTCAAGTCTCCTCCAAATCCCACAAAATTCAAGACAAATCCTCAAAATCCCACAAAAATCCCACCAAATTCCAGAACCATCTCACAAAATCTCAACAAATTTCCACTAAATTCAAGAAAACTCTCACAAAGTTCTTGAAAGCCCCTCAAAATTCCAGAAAAATGCCACAAAATTCCCTACATCTTCTCAAAACCCAAACAAACTCCTGCAACATCTCACAAAATCTCCACCAATTTCCAAACAATTCAAGAAAAATCCCGCAAAATTCTTCAAGTCTCGTACAAATCCCAGAAAAATCCCACAAAATTCCAGAAACATCCCACCAAATCACCTCAATATCACCAAACATTCTGGAAAAGCCTCACAAAATTGCAGAAAAATGCCACAAAATTCCCTAAACCTTCTCAAAACCCTACCCAATTCCTGCAACTTCCCACAAAATCTCCAACAATTTCCACAAAATTCAAGAAAAGTCCCTCAAAATTCACTGAATTTCCTCAATATCCCACCAAATTCCAGAACCATCTCACAAAATCTCAAAAAATTTCCACTAAATCTAAGAAAATTCCCTCCAAATTCTTCAAGTCTCCTCCAAATCCCACAAAATTCAAGAGAAATCCTCAAAATTCCACAAAAATCCCACAAAATTCCTTCCATCTTCTCAAAACCCAAACAAATTCCTGCAACATCTCACAAAATCTCCAACAATTTCCAAATATTTCAAGAAAAATCCCGCAAAATTCCTAAAAGTCTCCTCCAAATACCACAAACATCCTACAAACATCTCACAAACATCCCGCAAACATCCCATAAAATTCAATAGAAATCCCACAAAATTCAAAAGAAATCGCACAAAATCCTGTACAAGCCCCACACAATTCCCTAAATCTTCTCAGAACCCAACCACATTCCTGCAACATCCCACAAAATCTCCAACAATTTCCACAAAATTCAAGAAAATTCCCTCCAAATTCACTGAATTTCCTCAATATCCCACCAAACTCCAGAACCATCTCACAAAATCTCAACAAATTTCCAAAAAATTCAAAAAAACTCTCACAAAGTTCTTGAAAGCCCCTCAAAATTCCAGAAAAATGCCACAAAATTCCCTACATCTTCTCAAAACCCCACAAAATTCTACAGACATCTCACAAAATCTCCACACATTTCCACAAAATCTAAGAAAATTCCCTCCAAATTCTTCAAGTCTCCTCCAAATCCCACAAAATTCAAGAGAAATCCTCAAAATTCCACAAAAATCCCACAAAATTCCTTCCATCTTCTCAGAACCCAAACAAACTCCTGCAACATCTCACAAAATCTCCACCAATTTCCAAACAATTCAAGAAAAATCCCGCAAAATTCTTCAAGTCTCCTCCAAATACCACAAACATCCCACAAACATCCCACAAACATCCCACAAACATCCCACAAAATTCAAGAGAAATCCCACAAAATTCAAAAGAAATCGCACAAAATCCTGTACAAGCCCCACACAATTCCCAAAATCTTCTCAGAACCCAACCACATTCCTGCAACATCCCACAAAATCTCCAACAATTTCCACAAAATTCAAGAAGACTCTCACAAAATACTTGAAAGCTGCTGAAAATTCCACGAATATCCCACAAAAATCCCTAAATCTTCTCAAAACCCAACCACATTCCTGCAGCATCTCACAAAATCTCCACCAATATCCAAAAAATTCAAGAAAATTCCCTCCAAATTCTTCAAGTCTCCTCCAAATCCCACAAAATTCAAGACAAATCCTCAAAATCCCACAAAAATCCCACCAAATTCCAGAACCATCTCACAAAATCTCAACAAATTTCCACTAAATTCAAGAAAACTCTCACAAAGTTCTTGAAAGCCCCTCAAAATTCCAGAAAAATGCCACAAAATTCCCTACATCTTCTCAAAACCCAAACAAACTCCTGCAACATCTCACAAAATCTCCACCAATTTCCAAACAATTCAAGAAAAATCCCGCAAAATTCTTCAAGTCTCGTACAAATCCCAGAAAAATCCCACAAAATTCCAGAAACATCCCACCAAATCACCTCAATATCACCAAAAATTCTGGAAAAGCCTCACAAAATTGCAGAAAAATGCCACAAAATTCCCTAAACCTTCTCAAAACCCTACCAAATTCCTGCAACATCCCACAAAATCTCCAACAATTTCCACAAAATTCAAGAAAAATCCCTCAAAATTCACTGAATTTCCTCAATATCCAACCAAATTCCAGAACCATCTCACAAAATCTCAAAAAATTTCCACTAAATCTAAGAAAATTCCCTCCAAATTATTCAAGTCTCCTCCAAATCCCACAAAATTCAAGAGAAATCGTCAAAATTCCACAAAAATCCAACAAAATTCCTTCCATCTTCTCAAAACCCAAACAAATTCCTGCAACATCTCACAAAATCTCCAACAATTTCCAAACATTTCAAGAAAAATCCCGCAAAATTCTTCAAGTCTCCTCCAAATACCACAAACATCCAACAAACATCTCAAAAACATCCCACAAACATCCCATAAAATTCAATAGAAATCCCACAAAATTCAAGAGAAATCCCACCAAATTCTGTACAAGCCCCACACAATTCCCTAAATCTTCTCAGAACCCAACCACATTCCTGCAACATCCCACAAAATCTCCAACAATTTCCACAAAATTCAAGAAAATTCCCTCCAAATTCACTGAATTTCCTCAATATCCAACCAAACTCCAGAACCATCTCACAAAATCTCAACAAATTTCCAAAAAATTCAAAAAAACTCTCACAAAGTTCTTGAAAGCCCCTCAAAATTCCAGAAAAATGCCACAAAATTCCCTACATCTTCTCAAAACCCCACAAAATTCTACAGACATCTCACAAAATCTCCACACATTTCCACAAAATCTAAGAAAATTCCCGCAAAATTCTTCAAGTCTCCTCCAAATCCCACAAAATTCAAGAGAAATCCTCAAAATTCCACAAAAATCCAACAAAATTCCCTACATCTTCTCAAAATCCAAACAAATTCCTGAAACATCTCACAAAATCTCCACCAATTTCCACAACATTCAGGAAAAATCCCTCCAACTTCTTCAAGTCTCCTCCAAATCCCACAAAATTCAAGAGAATTCCTCAAAATTCCACAAAAATCCCACAAAATTCCTGCAACATCTCACAAAATCTCCGGAAATTTCCACAAAATTCAAGAAGACTCTCACAAAATACTTGAAAGCTGCTGAAAATTCCACGAATATCCCACAAAAATCCCTAAATCTTCTCAAAACCCAACCACATTCCTGCAGCATCTCACAAAATCTCCACCAATATCCAAAAAATTCAAGAAAATTCCCTCCAAATTCTTCAAGTCTCCTCCAAATCCCACAAAATTCAAGACAAATCCTCAAAATCCCACAAAAATCCCACCAAATTCCAGAACCATCTCACAAAATCTCAACAAATTTCCACTAAATTCAAGAAAACTCTCACAAAGTTCTTGAAAGCCCCTCAAAATTCCAGAAAAATGCCACAAAATTCCCTACATCTTCTCAAAACCCAAACAAACTCCTGCAACATCTCACAAAATCTCCAACAATTTCCAAACAATTCAAGAAAAATCCCGCAAAATTCTTCAAGTCTCGTACAAATCCCAGAAAAATCCCACAAAATTCCAGAAACATCCCACCAAATCACCTCAATATCACCAAACATTCTGGAAAAGCCTCACAAAATTGCAGAAAAATGCCACAAAATTCCATAAATCTTCTCAAAACCCTACCAAATTCCTGCAACATCTCACAAAATCTCCAACAATTTCCACAAAATTCAAGAAAAATCCCTCAAAATTCACTGAATTTCCTCAATATCCCACCAAATTCCAGAACCATCTCACAAAATCTCAACAAATTTCCACAAAATCTAAGAAAATTCCGCAAAATTCTTCAAGTCTCCTCCAAATCCCACAAAATTCAAGACAAATCCTCAAAATTCCACAAAAATCCCACAAAATTCCTTCCATCTTCTCAGAACCCAAACAAACTCCTGCAACATCTCACAAAATCTCCACCAATTTCCAAACAATTCAAGAAAAATCCCGCAAAATTCTTCAAGTCTCCTCCAAATACCACAAACATCCCACAAACATCCCACAAACATCCCACAAACATCCCACAAACATCCCACAAAATTCAAGAGAAATCCCACAAAATTCAAAAGAAATCGCACAAAATCCTGTACAAGCCCCACACAATTCCCTAAATCTTCTCAGAACCCAACCACATTCCTGCAACATCCCACAAAATCTCCAACAATTTCCACAAAATTCAAGAAGACTCTCACAAAATACTTGAAAGCTGCTGAAAATTCCACGAATATCCCACAAAAATCCCTAAATCTTCTCAAAACCCAACCACATTCCTGCAGCATCTCACAAAATCTCCACCAATATCCAAAAAATTCAAGAAAATTCCCTCCAAATTCTTCAAGTCTCCTCCAAATCCCACAAAATTCAAGACAAATCCTCAAAATCCCACAAAAATCCCACCAAATTCCAGAACCATCTCACAAAATCTCAACAAATTTCCACTAAATTCAAGAAAACTCTCACAAAGTTCTTGAAAGCCCCTCAAAATTCCAGAAAAATGCCACAAAATTCCCTACATCTTCTCAAAACCCAAACAAACTCCTGCAACATCTCACAAAATCTCCACCAATTTCCAAACAATTCAAGAAAAATCCCGCAAAATTCTTCAAGTCTCGTACAAATCCCAGAAAAATCCCACAAAATTCCAGAAACATCCCACCAAATCACCTCAATATCACCAAAAATTCTGGAAAAGCCTCACAAAATTGCAGAAAAATGCCACAAAATTCCCTAAACCTTCTCAAAACCCTACCCAATTCCTGCAACATCCCACAAAATCTCCAACAATTTCCACAAAATTCAAGAAAAATCCCTCCAAATTCACTGAATTTCCTCAATATCCCACCAAATTCCAGAACCATCTCACAAAATCTCAACAAATTTCCACTAAATCTAAGAAAATTCCCGCAAAATTCTTCAAGTCTCCTCCAAATCCCACAAAATTCAAGAGAAATCCCCAAAATTCCACAAAAATCCAACAAAATTCCTTCCATCTTCTCAAAACCCAAACAAATTCCTGCAACATCTCACAAAATCTCCAACAATTTCCAAACATTTCAAGAAAAATCCCGCAAAATTCCTAAAAGTCTCCTCCAAATACCACAAACATCCTACAAACATCTCACAAACATCCCACAAACATCCCATAAAATTCAAGAGAAATCCCACAAAATTCAAAAGAAATCCCACCAAATTCTGTACAAGCCCCACACAATTCCCTAAATCTTCTCAGAACCCAACCACATTCCTGCAACATCCCACAAAATCTCCAACAATTTCCACAAAATTCAAGAAAATTCCCTCCAAATTCACTGAATTTCCTCAATATCCCACCAAACTCCAGAACCATCTCACAAAATCTCAACAAATTTCCAAAAAATTCAAAAAAACTCTCACAAAGTTCTTGAAAGCCCCTCAAAATTCCAGAAAAATGCCACAAAATTCCCTACATCTTCTCAAAACATTACAAAATTCTACAGACATCTCACAAAATCTCCACACATTTCCACAAAATCTAAGAAAATTCCCGCAAAATTCTTCAAGTCTCCTCCAAATCCCACAAAATTCAAGAGAAATCCTCAAAATTCCACAAAAATCCAACAAAATTCCCTACATCTTCTCAAAATCCAAACAAATTCCTGAAACATCTCACAAAATCTCCACCAATTTCCACAACATTTAGGAAAAATCCCTCCAACTTCTTCAAGTCTCCTCCAAATCCCACAAAATTCAAGAGAATTCCTCAAAATTCCACAAAAATCCCACAAAATTCCTGCAACATCTCACAAAATCTCCGGAAATTTCCACAAAATTCAAGAAGACTCTCACAAAATACTTGAAAGCTGCTGAAAATTCCACGAATATCCCACAAAAATCCCTAAATCTTCTCAAAACCCAACCACATTCCTGCAGCATCTCACAAAATCTCCACCAATATCCAAAAAATTCAAGAAAATTCCCTCCAAATTCTTCAAGTCTCCTCCAAATCCCACAAAATTCAAGACAAATCCTCAAAATCCCACAAAAATCCCACCAAATTCCAGAACCATCTCACAAAATCTCAACAAATTTCCACTAAATTCAAGAAAACTCTCACAAAGTTCTTGAAAGCCCCTCAAAATTCCAGAAAAATGCCACAAAATTCCCTACATCTTCTCAAAACCCAAACAAACTCCTGCAACATCTCACAAAATCTCCACCAATTTCCAAACAATTCAAGAAAAATCCCGCAAAATTCTTCAAGTCTCGTACAAATCCCAGAAAAATCCCACAAAATTCCAGAAACATCCCACCAAATCACCTCAATATCACCAAACATTCTGGAAAAGCCTCACAAAATTGCAGAAAAATGCCACAAAATTCCATAAATCTTCTCAAAACCCTACCAAATTCCTGCAACATCTCACAAAATCTCCAACAATAGCCAAAAAATTCAAGAAAAATCCCTCAAAATTCACTGAATTTCCTCAATATCCCACCAAATTCCAGAACCATCTCACAAAATCTCAACAAATTTCCACAAAATCTAAGAAAATTCCCTCCAAATTCTTCAAGTCTCCTCCAAATCCCACAAAATTCAAGACAAATCCTCAAAATTCCACAAAAATCCCACAAAATTCCTTCCATCTTCTCAGAACCCAAACAAACTCCTGCAACATCTCACAAAATCTCCACCAATTTCCAAACAATTCAAGAAAAATCCCGCAAAATTCTTCAAGTCTCCTCCAAATACCACAAACATCCCACAAACATCCCACAAACATCCCACAAAATTCAAGAGAAATCCCACAAAATTCAAAAGAAATCGCACAAAATCCTGTACAAGCCCCACACAATTCCCAAAATCTTCTCAGAACCCAACCACATTCCTGCAACATCCCACAAAATCTCCAACAATTTCCACAAAATTCAAGAAGACTCTCACAAAATACTTGAAAGCTGCTGAAAATTCCACAAATATCCCACAAAAATCCCTAAATCTTCTCAAAACCCAACCACATTCCTGCAGCATCTCACAAAATCTCCACCAATATCCAAAAAATTCAAGAAAATTCCCTCCAAATTCTTCAAGTCTCCTCCAAATCCCACAAAATTCAAGACAAATCCTCAAAATCCCACAAAAATCCCACCAAATTCCAGAACCATCTCACAAAATCTCAACAAATTTCCACTAAATTCAAGAAAACTCTCACAAAGTTCTTGAAAGCCCCTCAAAATTCCAGAAAAATGCCACAAAATTCCCTACATCTTCTCAAAACCCAAACAAACTCCTGCAACATCTCACAAAATCTCCAACAATTTCCAAACAATTCAAGAAAAATCCCGCAAAATTCTTCAAGTCTCGTACAAATCCCAGAAAAATCCCACAAAATTCCAGAAACATCCCACCAAATCACCTCAATATCACCAAACATTCTGGAAAAGCCTCACAAAATTGCAGAAAAATGCCACAAAATTCCCTAAACCTTCTCAAAACCCTACCCAATTCCTGCAACATCCCACAAAATCTCCAACAATTTCCACAAAATTCAAGAAAAATCCCTCAAAATTCACTGAATTTCCTCAATATCCCACCAAATTCCAGAACCATCTCACAAAATCTCAACAAATTTCCACTAAATCTAAGAAAATTCTGCAAAATTCTTCAAGTCTCCTCCAAATCCCACAAAATTCAAGAGAAATCCTCAAAATTCCACAAAAATCCCACAAAATTCCTTCCATCTTCTCAAAACCCAAACAAATTCCTGCAACATCTCACAAAATCTCCAACAATTTCCAAACATTTCAAGAAAAATCCCGTAAAATTCCTAAAAGTCTCCTCCAAATACCACAAACATCCTACAAACATCTCAAAAACATCCCACAAACATCCCATAAAATTCAAGAGAAATCCCACAAAATTCAAGAGAAATCCCACCAAATTCTGTACAAGCCCCACACAATTCCCTAAATCTTCTCAGAACCCAACCACATTCCTGCAACATCCCACAAAATCTCCAACAATTTCCACAAAATTCAAGAAAATTCCCTCCAAATTCACTGAATTTCCTCAATATCCAACCAAACTCCAGAACCATCTCACAAAATCTCAACAAATTTCCAAAAAATTCAAAAAAACTCTCACAAAGTTCTTGAAAGCCCCTCAAAATTCCAGAAAAATGCCACAAAATTCCCTACATCTTCTCAAAACATTACAAAATTCTACAGACATCTCACAAAATCTCCACACATTTCCACAAAATCTAAGAAAATTCCCGCAAAATTCTTCAAGTCTCCTCCAAATCCCACAAAATTCAAGAGAAATCCTCAAAATTCCACAAAAATCCAACAAAATTCCCTACATCTTCTCAAAATCCAAACAAATTCCTGAAACATCTCACAAAATCTCCACCAATTTCCACAACATTTAGGAAAAATCCCTCCAACTTCTTCAAGTCTCCTCCAAATCCCACAAAATTCAAGAGAATTCCTCAAAATTCCACAAAAATCCCACAAAATTCCTGCAACATCTCACAAAATCTCTGGAAATTTCCACAAAATTCAAGAAGACTCTCACAAAATACTTGAAAGCTGCTGAAAATTCCACGAATATCCCACAAAAATCCCTAAATCTTCTCAAAACCCAACCACATTCCTGCAGCATCTCACAAAATCTCCACCAATATCCAAAAAATTCAAGAAAATTCCCTCCAAATTCTTCAAGTCTCCTCCAAATCCCACAAAATTCAAGACAAATCCTCAAAATCCCACAAAAATCCCACCAAATTCCAGAACCATCTCACAAAATCTCAACAAATTTCCACTAAATTCAAGAAAACTCTCACAAAGTTCTTGAAAGCCCCTCAAAATTCCAGAAAAATGCCACAAAATTCCCTACATCTTCTCAAAACCCAAACAAACTCCTGCAACATCTCACAAAATCTCCAACAATTTCCAAACAATTCAAGAAAAATCCCGCAAAATTCTTCAAGTCTCGTACAAATACCAGAAAAATCCCACAAAATTCAAGAAACATCCCACCAAATCACCTCAATATCACCAAAAATTCTGGAAAAGCCTCACAAAATTGCAGAAAAATGCCACAAAATTCCCTAAACCTTCTCAAAACCCTACCCAATTCCTGCAACGTCCCACAAAATCTCCAACAATTTCCACAAAATTCAAGAAAAATCCCTCCAAATTCACTGAATTTCCTCAATATCCCACCAAATTCCAGAACCATCTCACAAAATCTCAACAAATTTCCACTAAATCTAAGAAAATTCCCTCCAAATTCTTCAAGTCTCCTCCAAATCCCACAAAATTCAAGAGAATGCCTCAAAATTCCACAAAAATCCAACAAAATTCCTTCCATCTTCTCAAAACCCAAACAAATTCCTGCAACATCTCACAAAATCTCCACCAATAGCCAAAAAATTCAAAAAAATCCCTCCAAATTCACTGAATTTCCTCAATATCCCACCAAATTCCAGAACCATCTCACAAAATCTCAACAAATTTCCACAAAATCTAAGAAAATTCCACAAAATTCTTCAAGTCTCCTCCAAATCCCACAAAATTCAAGAGAAATCCTCAAAATTCCACAAAAATCCCGCAAAATTCCTTCCATCTTCTCAGAACCCAAACAAACTCCTGCAACATCTCACAAAATCTCCACCAATTTCCAAACAATTCAAGAAAAATCCCGCAAAATTCTTCAAGTCTCCTCCAAATACCACAAACATCCCACAAACATCCCACAAACATCCCACAAACATCCCACAAACATCCCACAAAATTCAAGAGAAATCCCACAAAATTCAAAAGAAATCGCACAAAATCCTGTACAAGCCCCACACAATTCCCTAAATCTTCTCAGAACCCAACCACATTCCTGCAACATCCCACAAAATCTCCAACAATTTCCACAAAATTCAAGAAGACTCTCACAAAATACTTGAAAGCTGCTGAAAATTCCACAAATATCCCACAAAAATCCCTAAATCTTCTCAAAACCCAACCACATTCCTGCAGCATCTCACAAAATCTCCACCAATATCCAAAAAATTCAAGAAAATTCCCTCCAAATTCTTCAAGTCTCCTCCAAATCCCACAAAATTCAAGACAAATCCTCAAAATCCCACAAAAATCCCACCAAATTCCAGAACCATCTCACAAAATCTCAACAAATTTCCACTAAATTCAAGAAAACTCTCACAAAGTTCTTGAAAGCCCCTCAAAATTCCAGAAAAATGCCACAAAATAACCTACATCTTCTCAAAACCCAAACAAACTCCTGCAACATCTCACAAAATCTCCACCAATTTCCAAACAATTCAAGAAAAATCCCGCAAAATTCTTCAAGTCTCGTACAAATCCCAGAAAAATCCCACAAAATTCCAGAAACATCCCACCAAATCACCTCAATATCACCAAAAATTCTGGAAAAGCCTCACAAAATTGCAGAAAAATGCCACAAAATTCCCTAAACCTTCTCAAAACCCTACCCAATTCCTGCAACATCCCACAAAAACTCCAACAATTTCCACAAAATTCAAGAAAAGTCCCTCAAAATTCACTGAATTTCCTCAATATCCCACCAAATTCCAGAACCATCTCACAAAATCTCAAAAAATTTCCACTAAATCTAAGAAAATTCCCTCCAAATTCTTCAAGTCTCCTCCAAATCCCACAAAATTCAAGAAAAATCCTCAAAATTCCACAAAAATCCCACAAAATTCCTTCCATCTTCTCAAAACCCAAACAAATTCCTGCAACATCTCACAAAATCTCCAACAATTTCCAAACATTTCAAGAAAAATCCCGCAAAATTCCTAAAAGTCTCCTCCAAAACCACAAACATCCTACAAACATCTCACAAACATCCCACAAACATCCCATAAAATTCAATAGAAATCCCACAAAATTCAAAAGAAATCGCACAAAATCCTGTACAAGCCCCACACAATTCCCTAAATCTTCTCAGAACCCAACCACATTCCTGCAACATCCCACAAAATCTCCAACAATTTCCACAAAATTCAAGAAAATTCCCTCCAAATTCACTGAATTTCCTCAATATCCCACCAAACTCCAGAACCATCTCACAAAATCTCATCAATTTTCCAAAAAATTCAAAAAAACTCTCACAAAGTTCTTGAAAGCCCCTCAAAATTCCAGAAAAATGCCACAAAATTCCCTACATCTTCTCAAAACATTACAAAATTCTACAGACATCTCACAAAATCTCCACACATTTCCACAAAATCTAAGAAAATTCCCGCAAAATTCTTCAAGTCTCCTCCAAATCCCACAAAATTCAAGAGAAATCCTCAAAATTCCACAAAAATCCAACAAAATTCCCTACATCTTCTCAAAATCCAAACAAATTCCTGAAACATCTCACAAAATCTCCACCAATTTCCACAACATTTAGGAAAAATCCCTCCAACTTCTTCAAGTCTCCTCCAAATCCCACAAAATTCAAGAGAATTCCTCAAAATTCCACAAAAATCCCACAAAATTCCTGCAACATCTCACAAAATCTCTGGAAATTTCCACAAAATTCAAGAAGACTCTCACAAAATACTTGAAAGCTGCTGAAAATTCCACGAATATCCCACAAAAATCCCTAAATCTTCTCAAAACCCAACCACATTCCTGCAGCATCTCACAAAATCTCCACCAATATCCAAAAAATTCAAGAAAATTCCCTCCAAATTCTTCAAGTCTCCTCCAAATCCCACAAAATTCAAGACAAATCCTCAAAATCCCACAAAAATCCCACCAAATTCCAGAACCATCTCACAAAATCTCAACAAATTTCCACTAAATTCAAGAAAACTCTCACAAAGTTCTTGAAAGCCCCTCAAAATTCCAGAAAAATGCCACAAAATTCCCTACATCTTCTCAAAACCCAAACAAACTCCTGCAACATCTCACAAAATCTCCAACAATTTCCAAACAATTCAAGAAAAATCCCGCAAAATTCTTCAAGTCTCGTACAAATCCCAGAAAAATCCCACAAAATTCCAGAAACATCCCACCAAATCACCTCAATATCACCAAACATTCTGGAAAAGCCTCACAAAATTGCAGAAAAATGCCACAAAATTCCATAAATCTTCTCAAAACCCTACCAAATTCCTGCAACATCTCACAAAATCTCCAACAATAGCCAAAAAATTCAAGAAAAATCCCTCCAAATCCAGTGAATTTCCTCAATATCCCACCAAATTCCAGAACCATCTCACAAAATCTCAACAAATTTCCACTAAATCTAAGAAAATTCCCTCCAAATTCTTCAAGTCTCCTCCAAATCCCACAAAATTCAAGACAAATCCTCAAAATCCCACAAAAATCCCACCGAATTCCTTCCATCTTCTCAGAACCCAAACAAACTCCTGCAACATCTCACAAAATCTCCACCAATTTCCAAACAATTCAAGAAAAATCCCGCAAAATTCTTCAAGTCTCCTCCAAATACCACAAACATCCCACAAACATCCCACAAACATCCCACAAACATCCCACAAACATCCCACAAAATCTCCACCAATTTCCATACAATTCAAGAAAAATCCCGCAAAATTCTTCAAGTCTCGTACAAATCCCAGAAAAATCCCACAAAATTCCAGAAACATCCCACCAAATCACCTCAATATCACCAAAAATTCTGGAAAAGCCTCACAAAATTGCAGAAAAATGCCACAAAATTCCCTAAACCTTCTCAAAACCCTACCCAATTCCTGCAGCATCCCACAAAATCTCCAACAATTTCCACAAAATTCAAGAAAAATCCCTCAAAATTCACTGAATTTCCTCAATATCCCACCAAATTCCAGAACCATCTCACAAAATCTCAACAAATTTCCACTAAATCTAAGAAAATTCCCTCCAAATTCTTCAAGTCTCCTCCAAATCCCACAAAATTCAAGAGAAATCCTCAAAATTCCACAAAAATCCAACAAAATTCCTTCCATCTTCTCAAAACCCAAACAAATTCCTGCAACATCTCACAAAATCTCCACCAATAGCCAAAAAATTCAAGAAAAATCCCTCCAAATTCACTGAATTTCCTCAATATCCCACCAAATTCCAGAACCATCTCACAAAATCTCAACAAATTTCCACAAAATCTAAGAAAATTCCACAAAATTCTTCAAGTCTCCTCCAAATCCCACAAAATTCAAGAGAAATCCTCAAAATTCCACAAAAATCCCACAAAATTCCTTCCATCTTCTCAGAACCCAAACAAACTCCTGCAACATCTCACAAAATCTCCACCAATTTCCAAACAATTCAAGAAAAATCCCGCAAAATTCTTCAAGTCTCCTCCAAATACCACAAACATCCCACAAACATCCCACAAACATCCCACAAACATCCCACAAACATCCCACAAACATCCCACAAAATTCAAGAGAAATCCCAAAAATTCAAAAGAAATCGCACAAAATCCTGTACAAGCCCCACACAATTCCCTAAATCTTCTCAGAACCCAACCACATTCCTGCAACATCCCACAAAATCTCTGGAAATTTCCACAAAATTCAAGAAGACTCTCACAAAATACTTGAAAGCTGCTGAAAATTCCACGAATATCCCACAAAAATCCCTAAATCTTCTCAAAACCCAACCACATTCCTGCAGCATCTCACAAAATCTCCACCAATATCCAAAAAATTCAAGAAAATTCCCTCCAAATTCTTCAAGTCTCCTCCAAATCCCACAAAATTCAAGACAAATCCTCAAAATCCCACAAAAATCCCACCAAATTCCAGAACCATCTCACAAAATCTCAACAAATTTCCACTAAATTCAAGAAAACTCTCACAAAGTTCTTGAAAGCCCCTCAAAATTCCAGAAAAATGCCACAAAATTCCCTACATCTTCTCAAAACCCAAACAAACTCCTGCAACATCTCACAAAATCTCCACCAATTTCCAAACAATTCAAGAAAAATCCCGCAAAATTCTTCAAGTCTCGTACAAATCCCAGAAAAATCCCACAAAATTCCAGAAACATCCCACCAAATCACCTCAATATCACCAAACATTCTGGAAAAGCCTCACAAAATTGCAGAAAAATGCCACAAAATTCCATAAATCTTCTCAAAACCCTACCAAATTCCTGCAACATCTCACAAAATCTCCACCAATAGCCAAAAAATTCAAGAAAAATCCCGTAAAATTCCTAAAAGTCTCCTCCAAATACCACAAACATCCTACAAACATCTCAAAAACATCCCACAAACATCCCATAAAATTCAAGAGAAATCCCACAAAATTCAAGAGAAATCCCACCAAATTCTGTACAAGCCCCACACAATTCCCTAAATCTTCTCAGAACCCAACCACATTCCTGCAACATCCCACAAAATCTCCAACAATTTCCACAAAATTCAAGAAAATTCCCTCCAAATTCACTGAATTTCCTCAATATCCAACCAAACTCCAGAACCATCTCACAAAATCTCAACAAATTTCCAAAAAATTCAAAAAAACTCTCACAAAGTTCTTGAAAGCCCCTCAAAATTCCAGAAAAATGCCACAAAATTCCCTACATCTTCTCAAAACATTACAAAATTCTACAGACATCTCACAAAATCTCCACACATTTCCACAAAATCTAAGAAAATTCCCGCAAAATTCTTCAAGTCTCCTCCAAATCCCACAAAATTCAAGAGAAATCCTCAAAATTCCACAAAAATCCAACAAAATTCCCTACATCTTCTCAAAATCCAAACAAATTCCTGAAACATCTCACAAAATCTCCACCAATTTCCACAACATTTAGGAAAAATCCCTCCAACTTCTTCAAGTCTCCTCCAAATCCCACAAAATTCAAGAGAATTCCTCAAAATTCCACAAAAATCCCACAAAATTCCTGCAACATCTCACAAAATCTCTGGAAATTTCCACAAAATTCAAGAAGACTCTCACAAAATACTTGAAAGCTGCTGAAAATTCCACGAATATCCCACAAAAATCCCTAAATCTTCTCAAAACCCAACCACATTCCTGCAGCATCTCACAAAATCTCCACCAATATCCAAAAAATTCAAGAAAATTCCCTCCAAATTCTTCAAGTCTCCTCCAAATCCCACAAAATTCAAGACAAATCCTCAAAATCCCACAAAAATCCCACCAAATTCCAGAACCATCTCACAAAATCTCAACAAATTTCCACTAAATTCAAGAAAACTCTCACAAAGTTCTTGAAAGCCCCTCAAAATTCCAGAAAAATGCCACAAAATTCCCTACATCTTCTCAAAACCCAAACAAACTCCTGCAACATCTCACAAAATCTCCAACAATTTCCAAACAATTCAAGAAAAATCCCGCAAAATTCTTCAAGTCTCGTACAAATACCAGAAAAATCCCACAAAATTCAAGAAACATCCCACCAAATCACCTCAATATCACCAAAAATTCTGGAAAAGCCTCACAAAATTGCAGAAAAATGCCACAAAATTCCCTAAACCTTCTCAAAACCCTACCCAATTCCTGCAACGTCCCACAAAATCTCCAACAATTTCCACAAAATTCAAGAAAAATCCCTCAAAATTCACTGAATTTCCTCAATATCCCACCAAATTCCAGAACCATCTCACAAAATCTCAACAAATTTCCACTAAATCTAAGAAAATTCCCTCCAAATTCTTCAAGTCTCCTCCAAATCCCACAAAATTCAAGAGAATGCCTCAAAATTCCACAAAAATCCAACAAAATTCCTTCCATCTTCTCAAAACCCAAACAAATTCCTGCAACATCTCACAAAATCTCCACCAATAGCCAAAAAATTCAAGAAAAATCCCTCCAAATTCACTGAATTTCCTCAATATCCCACCAAATTCCAGAACCATCTCACAAAATCTCAACAAATTTCCACAAAATCTAAGAAAATTCCACAAAATTCTTCAAGTCTCCTCCAAATCCCACAAAATTCAAGAGAAATCCTCAAAATTCCACAAAAATCCCGCAAAATTCCTTCCATCTTCTCAGAACCCAAACAAACTCCTGCAACATCTCACAAAATCTCCACCAATTTCCAAACAATTCAAGAAAAATCCCGCAAAATTCTTCAAGTCTCCTCCAAATACCACAAACATCCCACAAACATCCCACAAACATCCCACAAACATCCCACAAACATCCCACAAAATTCAAGAGAAATCCCACAAAATTCAAAAGAAATCGCACAAAATCCTGTACAAGCCCCACACAATTCCCTAAATCTTCTCAGAACCCAACCACATTCCTGCAACATCCCACAAAATCTCCAACAATTTCCACAAAATTCAAGAAGACTCTCACAAAATACTTGAAAGCTGCTGAAAATTCCACAAATATCCCACAAAAATCCCTAAATCTTCTCAAAACCCAACCACATTCCTGCAGCATCTCACAAAATCTCCACCAATATCCAAAAAATTCAAGAAAATTCCCTCCAAATTCTTCAAGTCTCCTCCAAATCCCACAAAATTCAAGACAAATCCTCAAAATCCCACAAAAATCCCACCAAATTCCAGAACCATCTCACAAAATCTCAACAAATTTCCACTAAATTCAAGAAAACTCTCACAAAGTTCTTGAAAGCCCCTCAAAATTCCAGAAAAATGCCACAAAATAACCTACATCTTCTCAAAACCCAAACAAACTCCTGCAACATCTCACAAAATCTCCACCAATTTCCAAACAATTCAAGAAAAATCCCGCAAAATTCTTCAAGTCTCGTACAAATCCCAGAAAAATCCCACAAAATTCCAGAAACATCCCACCAAATCACCTCAATATCACCAAAAATTCTGGAAAAGCCTCACAAAATTGCAGAAAAATGCCACAAAATTCCCTAAACCTTCTCAAAACCCTACCCAATTCCTGCAACATCCCACAAAAACTCCAACAATTTCCACAAAATTCAAGAAAAGTCCCTCAAAATTCACTGAATTTCCTCAATATCCCACCAAATTCCAGAACCATCTCACAAAATCTCAAAAAATTTCCACTAAATCTAAGAAAATTCCCTCCAAATTCTTCAAGTCTCCTCCAAATCCCACAAAATTCAAGAAAAATCCTCAAAATTCCACAAAAATCCCACAAAATTCCTTCCATCTTCTCAAAACCCAAACAAATTCCTGCAACATCTCACAAAATCTCCAACAATTTCCAAACATTTCAAGAAAAATCCCGCAAAATTCCTAAAAGTCTCCTCCAAAACCACAAACATCCTACAAACATCTCACAAACATCCCACAAACATCCCATAAAATTCAATAGAAATCCCACAAAATTCAAAAGAAATCGCACAAAATCCTGTACAAGCCCCACACAATTCCCTAAATCTTCTCAGAACCCAACCACATTCCTGCAACATCCCACAAAATCTCCAACAATTTCCACAAAATTCAAGAAAATTCCCTCCAAATTCACTGAATTTCCTCAATATCCCACCAAACTCCAGAACCATCTCACAAAATCTCATCAATTTTCCAAAAAATTCAAAAAAACTCTCACAAAGTTCTTGAAAGCCCCTCAAAATTCCAGAAAAATGCCACAAAATTCCCTACATCTTCTCAAAACATTACAAAATTCTACAGACATCTCACAAAATCTCCACACATTTCCACAAAATCTAAGAAAATTCCCGCAAAATTCTTCAAGTCTCCTCCAAATCCCACAAAATTCAAGAGAAATCCTCAAAATTCCACAAAAATCCAACAAAATTCCCTACATCTTCTCAAAATCCAAACAAATTCCTGAAACATCTCACAAAATCTCCACCAATTTCCACAACATTTAGGAAAAATCCCTCCAACTTCTTCAAGTCTCCTCCAAATCCCACAAAATTCAAGAGAATTCCTCAAAATTCCACAAAAATCCCACAAAATTCCTGCAACATCTCACAAAATCTCTGGAAATTTCCACAAAATTCAAGAAGACTCTCACAAAATACTTGAAAGCTGCTGAAAATTCCACGAATATCCCACAAAAATCCCTAAATCTTCTCAAAACCCAACCACATTCCTGCAGCATCTCACAAAATCTCCACCAATATCCAAAAAATTCAAGAAAATTCCCTCCAAATTCTTCAAGTCTCCTCCAAATCCCACAAAATTCAAGACAAATCCTCAAAATCCCACAAAAATCCCACCAAATTCCAGAACCATCTCACAAAATCTCAACAAATTTCCACTAAATTCAAGAAAACTCTCACAAAGTTCTTGAAAGCCCCTCAAAATTCCAGAAAAATGCCACAAAATTCCCTAGATCTTCTCAAAACCCAAACAAACTCCTGCAACATCTCACAAAATCTCCAACAATTTCCAAACAATTCAAGAAAAATCCCGCAAAATTCTTCAAGTCTCGTACAAATCCCAGAAAAATCCCACAAAATTCCAGAAACATCCCACCAAATCACCTCAATATCACCAAACATTCTGGAAAAGCCTCACAAAATTGCAGAAAAATGCCACAAAATTCCATAAATCTTCTCAAAACCCTACCAAATTCCTGCAACATCTCACAAAATCTCCAACAATAGCCAAAAAATTCAAGAAAAATCCCTCCAAATCCACTGAATTTCCTCAATATCCCACCAAATTCCAGAACCATCTCACAAAATCTCAACAAATTTCCACTAAATCTAAGAAAATTCCCTCCAAATTCTTCAAGTCTCCTCCAAATCCCACAAAATTCAAGACAAATCCTCAAAATCCCACAAAAATCCCACCGAATTCCTTCCATCTTCTCAGAACCCAAACAAACTCCTGCAACATCTCACAAAATCTCCACCAATTTCCAAACAATTCAAGAAAAATCCCGCAAAATTCTTCAAGTCTCCTCCAAATACCACAAACATCCCACAAACATCCCACAAACATCCCACAAACATCCCACAAACATCCCACAAAATCTCCACCAATTTCCAAACAATTCAAGAAAAATCCCGCAAAATTCTTCAAGTCTCGTACAAATCCCAGAAAAATCCCACAAAATTCCAGAAACATCCCACCAAATCACCTCAATATCACCAAAAATTCTGGAAAAGCCTCACAAAATTGCAGAAAAATGCCACAAAATTCCCTAAACCTTCTCAAAACCCTACCCAATTCCTGCAGCATCCCACAAAATCTCCAACAATTTCCACAAAATTCAAGAAAAATCCCTCAAAATTCACTGAATTTCCTCAATATCCCACCAAATTCCAGAACCATCTCACAAAATCTCAACAAATTTCCACTAAATCTAAGAAAATTCCCTCCAAATTCTTCAAGTCTCCTCCAAATCCCACAAAATTCAAGAGAAATCCTCAAAATTCCACAAAAATCCAACAAAATTCCTTCCATCTTCTCAAAACCCAAACAAATTCCTGCAACATCTCACAAAATCTCCACCAATAGCCAAAAAATTCAAGAAAAATCCCTCCAAATTCACTGAATTTCCTCAATATCCCACCAAATTCCAGAACCATCTCACAAAATCTCAACAAATTTCCACAAAATCTAAGAAAATTCCCTCCAAATTCTTCAAGTCTCCTCCAAATCCCACAAAATTCAAGACAAATCCTCAAAATTCCACAAAAATCCCACAAAATTCCTTCCATCTTCTCAGAACCCAAACAAACTCCTGCAACATCTCACAAAATCTCCACCAATTTCCAAACAATTCAAGAAAAATCCCGCAAAATTCTTCAAGTCTCCTCCAAATACCACAAACATCCCACAAACATCCCACAAACATCCCACAAACATCCCACAAACATCCCACAAACATCCCACAAAATTCAAGAGAAATCCCAAAAATTCAAAAGAAATCGCACAAAATCCTGTACAAGCCCCACACAATTCCCTAAATCTTCTCAGAACCCAACCACATTCCTGCAACATCCCACAAAATCTCTGGAAATTTCCACAAAATTCAAGAAGACTCTCACAAAATACTTGAAAGCTGCTGAAAATTCCACGAATATCCCACAAAAATCCCTAAATCTTCTCAAAACCCAACCACATTCCTGCAGCATCTCACAAAATCTCCACCAATATCCAAAAAATTCAAGAAAATTCCCTCCAAATTCTTCAAGTCTCCTCCAAATCCCACAAAATTCAAGACAAATCCTCAAAATCCCACAAAAATCCCACCAAATTCCAGAACCATCTCACAAAATCTCAACAAATTTCCACTAAATTCAAGAAAACTCTCACAAAGTTCTTGAAAGCCCCTCAAAATTCCAGAAAAATGCCACAAAATTCCCTACATCTTCTCAAAACCCAAACAAACTCCTGCAACATCTCACAAAATCTCCACCAATTTCCAAACAATTCAAGAAAAATCCCGCAAAATTCTTCAAGTCTCGTACAAATCCCAGAAAAATCCCACAAAATTCCAGAAACATCCCACCAAATCACCTCAATATCACCAAAAATTCTGGAAAAGCCTCACAAAATTGCAGAAAAATGCCACAAAATTCCCTAAACCTTCTCAAAACCCTACCCAATTCCTGCAACATCCCACAAAATCTCCAACAATTTCCACAAAATTCAAGAAAAATCCCTCAAAATTCACTGAATTTCCTCAATATCCCACCAAATTCCAGAACCATCTCACAAAATCTCAAAAAATTTCCACTAAATCTAAGAAAATTCCCTCCAAATTCTTCAAGTCTCCTCCAAATCCCACAAAATTCAAGAGAAATCCTCAAAATTCCACAAAAATCCCACAAAATTCCTTCCATCTTCTCAAAACCCAAACAAATTCCTGCAACATCTCACAAAATCTCCAACAATTTCCAAACATTTCAAGAAAAATCCCGCAAAATTCCTAAAAGTCTCCTCCAAATACCACAAACATCCTACAAACATCTCAAAAACATCCCACAAACATCCCATAAAATTCAAGAGAAATCCCACAAAATTCAAGAGAAATCCCACCAAATTCTGTACAAGCCCCACACAATTCCCTAAATCTTCTCAGAACCCAACCACATTCCTGCAACATCCCACAAAATCTCCAACAATTTCCACAAAATTCAAGAAAATTCCCTCCAAATTCACTGAATTTCCTCAATATCCAACCAAACTCCAGAACCATCTCACAAAATCTCAACAAATTTCCAAAAAATTCAAAAAAACTCTCACAAAGTTCTTGAAAGCCCCTCAAAATTCCAGAAAAATGCCACAAAATTCCCTACATCTTCTCAAAACATTACAAAATTCTACAGACATCTCACAAAATCTCCACACATTTCCACAAAATCTAAGAAAATTCCCGCAAAATTCTTCAAGTCTCCTCCAAATCCCACAAAATTCAAGAGAAATCCTCAAAATTCCACAAAAATCCAACAAAATTCCCTACATCTTCTCAAAATCCAAACAAATTCCTGAAACATCTCACAAAATCTCCACCAATTTCCACAACATTTAGGAAAAATCCCTCCAACTTCTTCAAGTCTCCTCCAAATCCCACAAAATTCAAGAGAATTCCTCAAAATTCCACAAAAATCCCACAAAATTCCTGCAACATCTCACAAAATCTCCGGAAATTTCCACAAAATTCAAGAAGACTCTCACAAAATACTTGAAAGCTGCTGAAAATTCCACGAATATCCCACAAAAATCCCTAAATCTTCTCAAAACCCAACCACATTCCTGCAGCATCTCACAAAATCTCCACCAATATCCAAAAAATTCAAGAAAATTCCCTCCAAATTCTTCAAGTCTCCTCCAAATCCCACAAAATTCAAGACAAATCCTCAAAATCCCACAAAAATCCCACCAAATTCCAGAACCATCTCACAAAATCTCAACAAATTTCCACTAAATTCAAGAAAACTCTCACAAAGTTCTTGAAAGCCCCTCAAAATTCCAGAAAAATGCCACAAAATTCCCTACATCTTCTCAAAACCCAAACAAACTCCTGCAACATCTCACAAAATCTCCACCAATTTCCAAACAATTCAAGAAAAATCCCGCAAAATTCTTCAAGTCTCGTACAAATCCCAGAAAAATCCCACAAAATTCCAGAAACATCCCACCAAATCACCTCAATATCACCAAACATTCTGGAAAAGCCTCACAAAATTGCAGAAAAATGCCACAAAATTCCATAAATCTTCTCAAAACCCTACCAAATTCCTGCAACATCTCACAAAATCTCCACCAATAGCCAAAAAATTCAAGAAAAATCCCTCCAAATTCACTGAATTTCCTCAATATCCCACCAAATTCCAGAACCATCTCACAAAATCTCAACAAATTTCCACAAAATCTAAGAAAATTCCCTCCAAATTCTTCAAGTCTCCTCCAAATCCCACAAAATTCAAGAGAAATCCTCAAAATTCAACAAAAATCCCACAAAATTCCTTCCATCTTCTCAGAACCCAAACAAACTCCTGCAACATCTCACAAAATCTCCACCAATTTCCAAACAATTCAAGAAAAATCCCGCAAAATTCTTCAAGTCTCCTCCAAATACCACAAACATCCCACAAACATCCCACAAACATCCCACAAACATCCCACAAACATCCCACAAAATTCAAGAGAAATCCCACAAAATTCAAAAGAAATCGCACAAAATCCTGTACAAGCCCCACACAATTCCCTAAATCTTCTCAGAACCCAACCACATTCCTGCAACATCCCACAAAATCTCCAACAATTTCCACAAAATTCAAGAAGACTCTCACAAAATACTTGAAAGCTGCTGAAAATTCCACGAATATCCCACAAAAATCCCTAAATCTTCTCAAAACCCAACCACATTCCTGCAGCATCTCACAAAATCTCCACCAATATCCAAAAAATTCAAGAAAATTCCCTCCAAATTCTTCAAGTCTCCTCCAAATCCCACAAAATTCAAGACAAATCCTCAAAATCCCACAAAAATCCCACCAAATTCCAGAACCATCTCACAAAATCTCAACAAATTTCCACTAAATTCAAGAAAACTCTCACAAAGTTCTTGAAAGCCCCTCAAAATTCCAGAAAAATGCCACAAACTTCCCTACATCTTCTCAAAACCCAAACAAACTCCTGCAACATCTCACAAAATCTCCACCAATTTCCAAACAATTCAAGAAAAATCCCGCAAAATTCTTCAAGTCTCGTACAAATCCCAGAAAAATCCCACAAAATTCCAGAAACATCCCACCAAATCACCTCAATATCACCAAACATTCTGGAAAAGCCTCACAAAATTGCAGAAAAATGCCACAAAATTCCATAAATCTTCTCAAAACCCTACCAAATTCCTGCAACATCTCACAAAATCTCCACCAGTTTCCACAAAATTCAAGAAAAATCCCTCAAAATTCACTGAATGTCCTCAATATCCCACCAAATTCCAGAACCATCTCACAAAATCTCAACAAATTTCCACAAAATCTAAGAAAATTCCGCAAAATTCTTCAAGTCTCCTCCAAATCCCACAAAATTCAAGAGAAATCCTCAAAATTCCACAAAAATCCCACAAAATTCCTTCCATCTTCTCAGAACCCAAACAAACTCCTGCAACATCTCACAAAATCTCCACCAATTTCCAAACAATTCAAGAAAAATCCCGCAAAATTCTTCAAGTCTCCTCCAAATACCACAAACATCCCACAAACATCCCACAAACATCCCACAAACATCCCACAAACATCCCACAAAATCTCCAACAATTTCCAAACAATTCAAGAAAAATCCCGCAAAATTCTTCAAGTCTCGTACAAATCCCAGAAAAATCCCACAAAATTCAAGAAACATCCCACCAAATCACCTCAATATCACCAAAAATTCCGGAAAAGCCTCACAAAATTGCAGAAAAATGCCACAAAATTCCCTAAACCTTCTCAAAACCCTACCCAATTCCTGCAACATCCCACAAAATCTCCAACAATTTCCACAAAATTCAAGAAAAATCCCTCAAAATTCACTGAATTTCCTCAATATCCCACCAAATTCCAGAACCATCTCACAAAATCTCAACAAATTTCCACTAAATCTAAGAAA
Organism: Cyanistes caeruleus; assembly: GCF_971803275.1. NCBI lineage: Eukaryota > Metazoa > Chordata > Aves > Passeriformes > Paridae > Cyanistes > Cyanistes caeruleus. The sequence continues at coordinate 86,809,028 of NC_141702.1, read as the reverse complement.
ATTCCTTCCAAATTCTTCAAGTCTCCTCCAAATCCCACAAAATTCAAGAGAAATCCTCAAAATTCCACAAAAATCCAACAAAATTCCTTCCATCTTCTCAAAACCCAAACAAATTCCTGCAACATCTCACAAAATCTCCACCAATAGCCAAAAAATTCAAGAAAAATCCCTCCAAATTCACTGAATTTCCTCAATATCCCACCAAATTCCAGAACCATCTCACAAAATCTCAACAAATTTCCACAAAATCTAAGAAAATTCCCTCCAAATTCTTCAAGTCTCCTCCAAATCCCACAAAATTCAAGACAAATCCTCAAAATTCCACAAAAATCCCACAAAATTCCTTCCATCTTCTCAGAACCCAAACAAACTCCTGCAACATCTCACAAAATCTCCACCAATTTCCAAACAATTCAAGAAAAATCCCGCAAAATTCTTCAAGTCTCCTCCAAATACCACAAACATCCCACAAACATCCCACAAACATCCCACAAACATCCCACAAACATCCCACAAAATTCAAGAGAAATCCCACAAAATTCAAAAGAAATCGCACAAAATCCTGTACAAGCCCCACACAATTCCCTAAATCTACTCAGAACCCAACCACATTCCTGCAACATCCCACAAAATCTCCAACAATTTCCACAAAATTCAAGAAGACTCTCACAAAATACTTGAAAGCTGCTGAAAATTCCACGAATATCCCACAAAAATCCCTAAATCTTCTCAAAACCCAACCACATTCCTGCAGCATCTCACAAAATCTCCACCAATATCCAAAAAATTCAAGAAAATTCCCTCCAAATTCTTCAAGTCTCCTCCAAATCCCACAAAATTCAAGACAAATCCTCAAAATCCCACAAAAATCCCACCAAATTCCAGAACCATCTCACAAAATCTCAACAAATTTCCACTAAATTCAAGAAAACTCTCACAAAGTTCTTGAAAGCCCCTCAAAATTCCAGAAAAATGCCACAAACTTCCCTACATCTTCTCAAAACCCAACCACATTCCTGCAACATCTCACAAAATCTCCAACAATTTCCACAAAATTCAAGAAAAATCCCGCAAAATTCTTCAAGTCTCCTCCAAATCCCAGAAAAATCCCACAAAATTCCAGAAACATCCCACCAAATCACCTCAATATCACCAAACATTCTGGAAAAGCCTCACAAAATTGCAGAAAAATGCCACAAAATTCCATAAATCTTCTCAAAACCCTACCAAATTCCTTCAACATCTCACAAAATCTCCACCAATAGCCAAAAAATTCAAGAAAAATCCCTCCAAATTCACTGAATTTCCTCAATATCCCACCAAATTCCAGAACCATCTAACAAAATCTCAACAAATTTCCACAAAATCTAAGAAAATTCCACAAAATTCTTCAAGTCTCCTCCAAATCCCACAAAATTCAAGAGAAATCCTCAAAATTCAACAAAAATCCCACAAAATTCCTTCCATCTTCTCAGAACCCAAACAAACTCCTGCAACATCTCACAAAATCTCCACCAATTTCCAAACAATTCAAGAAAAATCCCGCAAAATTCTTCAAGTCTCCTCCAAATACCACAAACATCCCACAAACATCCCACAAACATCCCACAAACATCCCACAAACATCCCACAAAATTCAAGAGAAATCCCACAAAATTCAAAAGAAATCGCACAAAATCCTGTACAAGCCCCACACAATTCCCTAAATCTTCTCAGAACCCAACCACATTCCTGCAACATCCCACAAAATCTCCAACAATTTCCACAAAATTCAAGAAGACTCTCACAAAATACTTGAAAGCTGCTGAAAATTCCACGAATATCCCACAAAAATCCCTAAATCTTCTCAAAACCCAACCACATTCCTGCAGCATCTCACAAAATCTCCACCAATATCCAAAAAATTCAAGAAAATTCCCTCCAAATTCTTCAAGTCTCCTCCAAATCCCACAAAATTCAAGAGAAATCCTCAAAATCCCACAAAAATCCCACCAAATTCCAGAACCATCTCACAAAATCTCAACAAATTTCCACTAAATTCAAGAAAACTCTCACAAAGTTCTTGAAAGCCCCTCAAAATTCCAGAAAAATGCCACAAAATTCCCTACATCTTCTCAAAACCCAAACAAACTCCTGCAACATCTCACAAAATCTCCAACAATTTCCAAACAATTCAAGAAAAATCCCGCAAAATTCTTCAAGTCTTGTACAAATCCCAGAAAAATCCCACAAAATTCCAGAAACATCCCACCAAATCACCTCAATATCACCAAAAATTCTGGAAAAGCCTCACAAAATTGCAGAAAAATGCCACAAAATTCCATAAATCTTCTCAAAACCCTACCAAATTCCTGCAACATCTCGCAAAATCTCCACCAATAGCCAAAAAATTCAAGAAAAATCCCTCAAAATTCACTGAATTTCCTCAATATCCCACCAAATTCCAGAACCATCTCACAAAATCTCAACAAATTTCCACAAAATCTAAGAAAATTCCGCAAAATTCTTCAAGTCTCCTCCAAATCCCACAAAATTCAAGAGAAATCCTCAAAATTCAACAAAAATCCCACAAAATTCCTTCCATCTTCTCAGAACTTAAACAAACTCCTGCAACATCTCACAAAATCTCCACCAATTTCCAAACAATTCAAGAAAAATCCCGCAAAATTCTTCAAGTCTCCTCCAAATACCACAAACATCCCACAAACATCCCACAAACATCCCACAAACATCCCACAAACATCCCACAAAATCTCCAACAATTTCCAAACAATTCAAGAAAAATCCCGCAAAATTCTTCAAGTCTCGTACAAATCCCAGAAAAATCCCACAAAATTCAAGAAACATCCCACCAAATCACCTCAATATCACCAAACATTCTGGAAAAGCCTCACAAAATTGCAGAAAAATGCCACAAAATTCCATAAATCTTCTCAAAACCCTACCAAATTCCTGCAACATCTCACAAAATCTCCAACAATAGCCAAAAAATTCAAGAAAAATCCCTCCAAATTCACTGAATTTCCTCAATATCCCACCAAATTCCAGAACCATCTCACAAAATCTCAACAAATTTCCACAAAATCTAAGAAAATTCCACAAAATTCTTCAAGTCTCCTCCAAATCCCACAAAATTCAAGAGAAATCCTCAAAATTCCACAAAAATCCCACAAAATTCCTTCCATCTTCTCAGAACCCAAACAAACTCCTGCAACATCTCACAAAATCTCCACCAATTTCCAAACAATTCAAGAAAAATCCCGCAAAATTCTTCAAGTCTCCTCCAAATACCACAAACATCCCACAAACATCCCACAAACATCCCACAAACATCCCACAAACATCCCACAAAATTCAAGAGAAATCCCACAAAATTCAAAAGAAATCGCACAAAATCCTGTACAAGCCCCACACAATTCCCTAAATCTTCTCAGAACCCAACCACATTCCTGCAACATCCCACAAAATCTCCAACAATTTCCACAAAATTCAAGAAGACTCTCACAAAATACTTGAAAGCTGCTGAAAATTCCACGAATATCCCACAAAAATCCCTAAATCTTCTCAAAACCCAACCACATTCCTGCAGCATCTCACAAAATCTCCACCAATATCCAAAAAATTCAAGAAAATTCCCTCCAAATTCTTCAAGTCTCCTCCAAATCCCACAAAATTCAAGAGAAATCCTCAAAATCCCACAAAAATCCCACCAAATTCCAGAACCATCTCACAAAATCTCAACAAATTTCCACTAAATTCAAGAAAACTCTCACAAAGTTCTTGAAAGCCCCTCAAAATTCCAGAAAAATGCCACAAAATTCCCTACATCTTCTCAAAACCCAAACAAACTCCTGCAACATCTCACAAAATCTCCAACAATTTCCAAACAATTCAAGAAAAATCCCGCAAAATTCTTCAAGTCTCCTACAAATCCCAGAAAAATCCCACAAAATTCCAGAAACATCCCACCAAATCACCTCAATATCACCAAAAATTCTGGAAAAGCCTCACAAAATTGCAGAAAAATGCCACAAAATTCCATAAATCTTCTCAAAACCCTACCAAATTCCTGCAACATCTCGCAAAATCTCCACCAATAGCCAAAAAATTCAAGAAAAATCCCTCAAAATTCACTGAATTTCCTCAATATCCCACCAAATTCCAGAACCATCTCACAAAATCTCAACAAATTTCCACAAAATCTAAGAAAATTCCGCAAAATTCTTCAAGTCTCCTCCAAATCCCACAAAATTCAAGAGAAATCCTCAAAATTCAACAAAAATCCCACAAAATTCCTTCCATCTTCTCAGAACTTAAACAAACTCCTGCAACATCTCACAAAATCTCCACCAATTTCCAAACAATTCAAGAAAAATCCCGCAAAATTCTTCAAGTCTCCTCCAAATACCACAAACATCCCACAAACATCCCACAAACATCCCACAAACAACCCACAAACATCCCACAAAATCTCCAACAATTTCCAAACAATTCAAGAAAAATCCCGCAAAATTCTTCAAGTCTCGTACAAATCCCATAAAAATCCCACAAAATTCCAGAAACATCCCACCAAATCACCTCAATATCACCAAAAATTCTGGAAAAGCCTCACAAAATTGCAGAAAAATGCCACAAAATTCCATAAATCTTCTCAAAACCCTACCAAATTCCTGCAACATCTCACAAAATCTCCACCAATAGCCAAAAAATTCAAGAAAAATCCCTCAAAATTCACTGAATTTCCTCAATATCCCACCAAATTCCAGAACCATCTCACAAAATCTCAACAAATTTCCACAAAATCTAAGAAAATTCCGCAAAATTCTTCAAGTCTCCTCCAAATCCCACAAAATTCAAGAGAAATCCTCAAAATTCCACAAAAATCCCACAAAATTCCTTCCATCTTCTCAGAACCCAAACAAACTCCTGCAACATCTCACAAAATCTCCACCAATTTCCAAACAATTCAAGAAAAATCCCGCAAAATTCTTCAAGTCTCCTCCAAATACCACAAACATCCCACAAACATCCCACAAACATCCCACAAACATCCCACAAACATCCCACAAAATCTCCAACAATTTCCAAACAATTCAAGAAAAATCCCGCAAAATTCTTCAAGTCTCGTACAAATCCCAGAAAAATCCCACAAAATTCAAGAAACATCCCACCAAATCACCTCAATATCACCAAACATTCTGGAAAAGCCTCACAAAATTGCAGAAAAATGCCACAAAATTCCATAAATCTTCTCAAAACCCTACCAAATTCCTGCAACATCTCACAAAATCTCCACCAATAGCCAAAAAATTCAAGAAAAATCCCTCCAAATTCACTGAATTTCCTCAATATCCCACCAAATTCCAGAACCATCTCACAAAATCTCAACAAATTTCCACAAAATCTAAGAAAATTCCACAAAATTCTTCAAGTCTCCTCCAAATCCCACAAAATTCAAGAGAAATCCTCAAAATTCCACAAAAATCCCACAAAATTCCTTCCATCTTCTCAGAACCCAAACAAACTCCTGCAACATCTCACAAAATCTCCACCAATTTCCAAACAATTCAAGAAAAATCCCGCAAAATTCTTCAAGTCTCCTCCAAATACCACAAACATCCCACAAACATCCCACAAACATCCCACAAACATCCCACAAACATCCCACAAACATCCCACAAAATTCAAGAGAAATCCCAAAAATTCAAAAGAAATCGCACAAAATCCTGTACAAGCCCCACACAATTCCCTAAATCTTCTCAGAACCCAACCACATTCCTGCAACATCCCACAAAATCTCTGGAAATTTCCACAAAATTCAAGAAGACTCTCACAAAATACTTGAAAGCTGCTGAAAATTCCACGAATATCCCACAAAAATCCCTAAATCTTCTCAAAACCCAACCACATTCCTGCAGCATCTCACAAAATCTCCACCAATATCCAAAAAATTCAAGAAAATTCCCTCCAAATTCTTCAAGTCTCCTCCAAATCCCACAAAATTCAAGACAAATCCTCAAAATCCCACAAAAATCCCACCAAATTCCAGAACCATCTCACAAAATCTCAACAAATTTCCACTAAATTCAAGAAAACTCTCACAAAGTTCTTGAAAGCCCCTCAAAATTCCAGAAAAATGCCACAAAATTCCCTACATCTTCTCAAAACCCAAACAAACTCCTGCAACATCTCACAAAATCTCCAACAATTTCCAAACAATTCAAGAAAAATCCCGCAAAATTCTTCAAGTCTTGTACAAATCCCAGAAAAATCCCACAAAATTCCAGAAACATCCCACCAAATCACCTCAATATCACCAAACATTCTGGAAAAGCCTCACAAAATTGCAGAAAAATGCCACAAAATTCCATAAATCTTCTCAAAACCCTACCAAATTCCTGCAACATCTCACAAAATCTCCAACAATAGCCAAAAAATTCAAGAAAAATCCCTCAAAATTCACTGAATTTCCTCAATATCCCACCAAATTCCAGAACCATCTCACAAAATCTCAACAAATTTCCACAAAATCTAAGAAAATTCCCTCCAAATTCTTCAAGTCTCCTCCAAATCCCACAAAATTCAAGACAAATCCTCAAAATTCCACAAAAATCCCACAAAATTCCTTCCATCTTCTCAGAACCCAAACAAACTCCTGCAACATCTCACAAAATCTCCACCAATTTCCAAACAATTCAAGAAAAATCCCGCAAAATTCTTCAAGTCTCCTCCAAATACCACAAACATCCCACAAACATCCCACAAACATCCCACAAACATCCCACAAAATTCAAGAGAAATCCCACAAAATTCAAAAGAAATCTCACAAAATCCTGTACAAGCCCCACACAATTCCCTAAATCTTCTCAGAACCCAACCACATTCCTGCAACATCCCACAAAATCTCCAACAATTTCCACAAAATTCAAGAAGACTCTCACAAAATACTTGAAAGCTGCTGAAAATTCCACGAATATCCCACAAAAATCCCTAAATCTTCTCAAAACCCAACCACATTCCTGCAGCATCTCACAAAATCTCCACCAATATCCAAAAAATTCAAGAAAATTCCCTCCAAATTCTTCAAGTCTCCTCCAAATCCCACAAAATTCAAGACAAATCCTCAAAATCCCACAAAAATCCCACCAAATTCCAGAACCATCTCACAAAATCTCAACAAATTTCCACTAAATTCAAGAAAACTCTCACAAAGTTCTTGAAAGCCCCTCAAAATTCCAGAAAAATGCCACAAAATTCCCTAAACCTTCTCAAAACCCTACCCAATTCCTGCAACATCCCACAAAATCTCCAACAATTTCCACAAAATTCAAGAAAAATCCCTCAAAATTCACTGAATTTCCTCAATATCCCACCAAATTCCAGAACCATCTCACAAAATCTCAAAAAATTTCCACTAAATCTAAGAAAATTCCCTCCAAATTCTTCAAGTCTCCTCCAAATCCCACAAAATTCAAGAGAAATCCTCAAAATTCCACAAAAATCCCACAAAATTCCTTCCATCTTCTCAAAACCCAAACAAATTCCTGCAACATCTCACAAAATCTCCAACAATTTCCAAACATTTCAAGAAAAATCCCGCAAAATTCCTAAAAGTCTCCTCCAAATACCACAAACATCCTACAAACATCTCAAAAACATCCCACAAACATCCCATAAAATTCAAGAGAAATCCCACAAAATTCAAGAGAAATCCCACCAAATTCTGTACAAGCCCCACACAATTCCCTAAATCTTCTCAGAACCCAACCACATTCCTGCAACATCCCACAAAATCTCCAACAATTTCCACAAAATTCAAGAAAATTCCCTCCAAATTCACTGAATTTCCTCAATATCCAACCAAACTCCAGAACCATCTCACAAAATCTCAACAAATTTCCAAAAAATTCAAAAAAACTCTCACAAAGTTCTTGAAAGCCCCTCAAAATTCCAGAAAAATGCCACAAAATTCCCTACATCTTCTCAAAACATTACAAAATTCTACAGACATCTCACAAAATCTCCACACATTTCCACAAAATCTAAGAAAATTCCCGCAAAATTCTTCAAGTCTCCTCCAAATCCCACAAAATTCAAGAGAAATCCTCAAAATTCCACAAAAATCCAACAAAATTCCCTACATCTTCTCAAAATCCAAACAAATTCCTGAAACATCTCACAAAATCTCCACCAATTTCCACAACATTTAGGAAAAATCCCTCCAACTTCTTCAAGTCTCCTCCAAATCCCACAAAATTCAAGAGAATTCCTCAAAATTCCACAAAAATCCCACAAAATTCCTGCAACATCTCACAAAATCTCCGGAAATTTCTACAAAATTCAAGAAGACTCTCACAAAATACTTGAAAGCTGCTGAAAATTCCACGAATATCCCACAAAAATCCCTAAATCTTCTCAAAACCCAACCACATTCCTGCAGCATCTCACAAAATCTCCACCAATATCCAAAAAATTCAAGAAAATTCCCTCCAAATTCTTCAAGTCTCCTCCAAATCCCACAAAATTCAAGACAAATCCTCAAAATCCCACAAAAATCCCACCAAATTCCAGAACCATCTCACAAAATCTCAACAAATTTCCACTAAATTCAAGAAAACTCTCACAAAGTTCTTGAAAGCCCCTCAAAATTCCAGAAAAATGCCACAAAATTCCCTACATCTTCTCAAAACCCAAACAAACTCCTGCAACATCTCACAAAATCTCCACCAATTTCCAAACAATTCAAGAAAAATCCCGCAAAATTCTTCAAGTCTCGTACAAATCCCAGAAAAATCCCACAAAATTCCAGAAACATCCCACCAAATCACCTCAATATCACCAAACATTCTGGAAAAGCCTCACAAAATTGCAGAAAAATGCCACAAAATTCCATAAATCTTCTCAAAACCCTACCAAATTCCTGCAACATCTCACAAAATCTCCACCAATAGCCAAAAAATTCAAGAAAAATCCCTCCAAATTCACTGAATTTCCTCAATATCCCACCAAATTCCAGAACCATCTCACAAAATCTCAACAAATTTCCACAAAATCTAAGAAAATTCCCTCCAAATTCTTCAAGTCTCCTCCAAATCCCACAAAATTCAAGAGAAATCCTCAAAATTCAACAAAAATCCCACAAAATTCCTTCCATCTTCTCAGAACCCAAACAAACTCCTGCAACATCTCACAAAATCTCCACCAATTTCCAAACAATTCAAGAAAAATCCCGCAAAATTCTTCAAGTCTCCTCCAAATACCACAAACATCCCACAAACATCCCACAAACATCCCACAAACATCCCACAAACATCCCACAAAATTCAAGAGAAATCCCACAAAATTCAAAAGAAATCGCACAAAATCCTGTACAAGCCCCACACAATTCCCTAAATCTTCTCAGAACCCAACCACATTCCTGCAACATCCCACAAAATCTCCAACAATTTCCACAAAATTCAAGAAGACTCTCACAAAATACTTGAAAGCTGCTGAAAATTCCACGAATATCCCACAAAAATCCCTAAATCTTCTCAAAACCCAACCACATTCCTGCAGCATCTCACAAAATCTCCACCAATATCCAAAAAATTCAAGAAAATTCCCTCCAAATTCTTCAAGTCTCCTCCAAATCCCACAAAATTCAAGACAAATCCTCAAAATCCCACAAAAATCCCACCAAATTCCAGAACCATCTCACAAAATCTCAACAAATTTCCACTAAATTCAAGAAAACTCTCACAAAGTTCTTGAAAGCCCCTCAAAATTCCAGAAAAATGCCACAAACTTCCCTACATCTTCTCAAAACCCAAACAAACTCCTGCAACATCTCACAAAATCTCCACCAATTTCCAAACAATTCAAGAAAAATCCCGCAAAATTCTTCAAGTCTCGTACAAATCCCAGAAAAATCCCACAAAATTCCAGAAACATCCCACCAAATCACCTCAATATCACCAAACATTCTGGAAAAGCCTCACAAAATTGCAGAAAAATGCCACAAAATTCCATAAATCTTCTCAAAACCCTACCAAATTCCTGCAACATCTCACAAAATCTCCACCAGTTTCCACAAAATTCAAGAAAAATCCCTCAAAATTCACTGAATTTCCTCAATATCCCACCAAATTCCAGAACCATCTCACAAAATCTCAACAAATTTCCACAAAATCTAAGAAAATTCCGCAAAATTCTTCAAGTCTCCTCCAAATCCCACAAAATTCAAGAGAAATCCTCAAAATTCCACAAAAATCCCACAAAATTCCTTCCATCTTCTCAGAACCCAAACAAACTCCTGCAACATCTCACAAAATCTCCACCAATTTCCAAACAATTCAAGAAAAATCCCGCAAAATTCTTCAAGTCTCCTCCAAATACCACAAACATCCCACAAACATCCCACAAACATCCCACAAACATCCCACAAACATCCCACAAAATCTCCAACAATTTCCAAACAATTCAAGAAAAATCCCGCAAAATTCTTCAAGTCTTGTACAAATCCCAGAAAAATCCCACAAAATTCAAGAAACATCCCACCAAATCACCTCAATATCACCAAAAATTCCGGAAAAGCCTCACAAAATTGCAGAAAAATGCCACAAAATTCCCTAAACCTTCTCAAAACCCTACCCAATTCCTGCAACATCCCACAAAATCTCCAACAATTTCCACAAAATTCAAGAAAAATCCCTCAAAATTCACTGAATTTCCTCAATATCCCACCAAATTCCAGAACCATCTCACAAAATCTCAACAAATTTCCACTAAATCTAAGAAAATTCCTTCCAAATTCTTCAAGTCTCCTCCAAATCCCACAAAATTCAAGAGAAATCCTCAAAATTCCACAAAAATCCAACAAAATTCCTTCCATCTTCTCAAAACCCAAACAAATTCCTGCAACATCTCACAAAATCTCCACCAATAGCCAAAAAATTCAAGAAAAATCCCTCAAAATTCACTGAATTTCCTCAATATCCCACCAAATTCCAGAACCATCTCACAAAATCTCAACAAATTTCCACAAAATCTAAGAAAATTCCCTCCAAATTCTTCAAGTCTCCTCCAAATCCCACAAAATTCAAGACAAATCCTCAAAATTCCACAAAATCCCACAAAATTCCTTCCATCTTCTCAGAACCCAAACAAACTCCTGCAACATCTCACAAAATCTCCACCAATTTCCAAACAATTCAAGAAAAATCCCGCAAAATTCTTCAAGTCTCCTCCAAATACCACAAACATCCCACAAACATCCCACAAACATCCCACAAACATCCCACAAACATCCCACAAAATTCAAGAGAAATCCCACAAAATTCAAAAGAAATCGCACAAAATCCTGTACAAGCCCCACACAATTCCCTAAATCTTCTCAGAACCCAACCACATTCCTGCAACATCCCACAAAATCTCCAACAATTTCCACAAAATTCAAGAAGACTCTCACAAAATACTTGAAAGCTGCTGAAAATTCCACGAATATCCCACAAAAATCCCTAAATCTTCTCAAAACCCAACCACATTCCTGCAGCATCTCACAAAATCTCCACCAATATCCAAAAAATTCAAGAAAATTCCCTCCAAATTCTTCAAGTCTCCTCCAAATCCCACAAAATTCAAGACAAATCCTCAAAATCCCACAAAAATCCCACCAAATTCCAGAACCATCTCACAAAATCTCAACAAATTTCCACTAAATTCAAGAAAACTCTCACAAAGTTCTTGAAAGCCCCTCAAAATTCCAGAAAAATGCCACAAAATTCCCTACATCTTCTCAAAACCCAAACAAACTCCTGCAACATCTCACAAAATCTCCAACAATTTCCAAACAATTCAAGAAAAATCCCGCAAAATTCTTCAAGTCTCGTACAAATCCCAGAAAAATCCCACAAAATTCCAGAAACATCCCACCAAATCACCTCAATATCACCAAAAATTCTGGAAAAGCCTCACAAAATTGCAGAAAAATGCCACAAAATTCCATAAATCTTCTCAAAACCCTACCAAATTCCTGCAACATCTCGCAAAATCTCCACCAATAGCCAAAAAATTCAAGAAAAATCCCTCAAAATTCACTGAATTTCCTCAATATCCCACCAAATTCCAGAACCATCTCACAAAATCTCAACAAATTTCCACAAAATCTAAGAAAATTCCGCAAAATTCTTCAAGTCTCCTCCAAATCCCACAAAATTCAAGAGAAATCCTCAAAATTCAACAAAAATCCCACAAAATTCCTTCCATCTTCTCAGAACTTAAACAAACTCCTGCAACATCTCACAAAATCTCCACCAATTTCCAAACAATTCAAGAAAAATCCCGCAAAATTCTTCAAGTCTCCTCCAAATACCACAAACATCCCACAAACATCCCACAAACATCCCACAAACATCCCACAAACATCCCACAAAATCTCCAACAATTTCCAAACAATTCAAGAAAAATCCCGCAAAATTCTTCAAGTCTCGTACAAATCCCAGAAAAATCCCACAAAATTCAAGAAACATCCCACCAAATCACCTCAATATCACCAAACATTCTGGAAAAGCCTCACAAAATTGCAGAAAAATGCCACAAAATTCCATAAATCTTCTCAAAACCCTACCAAATTCCTGCAACATCTCACAAAATCTCCACCAATAGCCAAAAAATTCAAGAAAAATCCCTCAAAATTCACTGAATTTCCTCAATATCCCACCAAATTCCAGAACCATCTCACAAAATCTCAACAAATTTCCACTAAATCTAAGAAAATTCCGCAAAATTCTTCAAGTCTCCTCCAAATCCCACAAAATTCAAGACAAATCCTCAAAATTCCACAAAAATCCCACAAAATTCCTTCCATCTTCTCAGAACCCAAACAAACTCCTGCAACATCTCACAAAATCTCCACCAATTTCCAAACAATTCAAGAAAAATCCCGCAAAATTCTTCAAGTCTCCTCCAAATACCACAAACATCCCACAAACATCCCACAAACATCCCACAAACATCCCACAAACATCCCACAAAATTCAAGAGAAATCCCACAAAATTCAAAAGAAATCGCACAAAATCCTGTACAAGCCCCACACAATTCCCTAAATCTTCTCAGAACCCAACCACATTCCTGCAACATCCCACAAAATCTCCAACAATTTCCACAAAATTCAAGAAGACTCTCACAAAATACTTGAAAGCTGCTGAAAATTCCACGAATATCCCACAAAAATCCCTAAATCTTCTCAAAACCCAACCACATTCCTGCAGCATCTCACAAAATCTCCACCAATATCCAAAAAATTCAAGAAAATTCCCTCCAAATTCTTCAAGTCTCCTCCAAATCCCACAAAATTCAAGACAAATCCTCAAAATCCCACAAAAATCCCACCAAATTCCAGAACCATCTCACAAAATCTCAACAAATTTCCACTAAATTCAAGAAAACTCTCACAAAGTTCTTGAAAGCCCCTCAAAATTCCAGAAAAATGCCACAAAATTCCCTACATCTTCTCAAAACCCAAACAAACTCCTGCAACATCTCACAAAATCTCCAACAATTTCCAAACAATTCAAGAAAAATCCCGCAAAATTCTTCAAGTCTCGTACAAATCCCAGAAAAATCCCACAAAATTCCAGAAACATCCCACCAAATCACCTCAATATCACCAAACATTCTGGAAAAGCCTCACAAAATTGCAGAAAAATGCCACAAAATTCCATAAATCTTCTCAAAACCCTACCAAATTCCTGCAACATCTCACAAAATCTCCACCAATAGCCAAAAAATTCAAGAAAAATCCCTCCAAATTCACTGAATTTCCTCAATATCCCACCAAATTCCAGAACCATCTCACAAAATCTCAACAAATTTCCACTAAATCTAAGAAAATTCCTTCCAAATTCTTCAAGTCTCCTCCAAATCCCACAAAATTCAAGAGAAATCCTCAAAATTCCACAAAAATCCAACAAAATTCCTTCCATCTTCTCAAAACCCAAACAAATTCCTGCAACATCTCACAAAATCTCCACCAATATCCAAAAAATTCAAGAAAAATCCCTCCAAATTCACTGAATTTCCTCAATATCCCACCAAATTCCAGAACCATCTCACAAAATCTCAACAAATTTCCACTAAATCTAAGAAAATTCCCTCCAAATTCTTCAAGTCTCCTCCAAATCCCACAAAATTCAAGAGAAATCCTCAAAATTCCACAAAAATCCCACAAAATTCCTTCCATCTTCTCAGAACCCAAACAAACTCCTGCAACATCTCACAAAATCTCCACCAATTTCCAAACAATTCAAGAAAAATCCCGCAAAATTCTTCAAGTCTCCTCCAAATACCACAAACATCCCACAAACATCCCACAAACATCCCACAAACATCCCACAAACATCCCACAAAATTCAAGAGAAATCCCACAAAATTCAAAAGAAATCGCACAAAATCCTGTACAAGCCCCACACAATTCCCTAAATCTTCTCAGAACCCAACCACATTCCTGCAACATCCCACAAAATCTCCAACAATTTCCACAAAATTCAAGAAGACTCTCACAAAATACTTGAAAGCTGCTGAAAATTCCACGAATATCCCACAAAAATCCCTAAATCTTCTCAAAACCCAACCGCATTCCTGCAGCATCTCACAAAATCTCCACCAATATCCAAAAAATTCAAGAAAATTCCCTCCAAATTCTTCAAGTCTCCTCCAAATCCCACAAAATTCAAGACAAATCCTCAAAATCCCACAAAAATCCCACCAAATTCCAGAACCATCTCACAAAATCTCAACAAATTTCCACTAAATTCAAGAAAACTCTCACAAAGTTCTTGAAAGCCCCTCAAAATTCCAGAAAAATGCCACAAAATTCCCTACATCTTCTCAAAACCCAAACAAACTCCTGCAACATCTCACAAAATCTCCAACAATTTCCAAACAATTCAAGAAAAATCCCGCAAAATTCTTCAAGTCTCGTACAAATCCCAGAAAAATCCCACAAAATTCCAGAAACATCCCACCAAATCACCTCAATATCACCAAACATTCTGGAAAAGCCTCACAAAATTGCAGAAAAATGCCACAAAATTCCATAAATCTTCTCAAAACCCTACCAAATTCCTGCAACATCTCACAAAATCTCCAACAATAGCCAAAAAATTCAAGAAAAATCCCTCCAAATTCACTGAATTTCCTCAATATCCCACCAAATTCCAGAACCATCTCACAAAATCTCAACAAATTTCCACTAAATCTAAGAAAATTCCCTCCAAATTCTTCAAGTCTCCTCCAAATCCCACAAAATTCAAGACAAATCCTCAAAATTCCACAAAAATCCCACAAAATTCCTTCCATCTTCTCAGAACCCAAACAAACTCCTGCAACATCTCACAAAATCTCCACCAATTTCCAAACAATTCAAGAAAAATCCCGCAAAATTCCTAAAAGTCTCCTCCAAATACCACAAACATCCTACAAACATCTCAAAAACATCCCACAAACATCCCATAAAATTCAAGAGAAATCCCACAAAATTCAAGAGAAATCCCACCAAATTCTGTACAAGCCCCACACAAAAATCCCTAAATCTTCTCAGAACCCAACCACATTCCTGCAACATCCCACAAAATCTCCAACAATTTCCACAAAATTCAAGAAAATTCCCTCCAAATTCACTGAATTTCCTCAATATCCAACCAAACTCCAGAACCATCTCACAAAATCTCAACAAATTTCCAAAAAATTCAAAAAAACTCTCACAAAGTTCTTGAAAGCCCCTCAAAATTCCAGAAAAATGCCACAAAATTCCCTACATCTTCTCAAAACATTACAAAATTCTACAGACATCTCACAAAATCTCCACACATTTCCACAAAATCTAAGAAAATTCCCGCAAAATTCTTCAAGTCTCCTCCAAATCCCACAAAATTCAAGAGAAATCCTCAAAAATCCACAAAAATCCAACAAAATTCCCTACATCTTCTCAAAATCCAAACAAATTCCTGAAACATCTCACAAAATCTCCACCAATTTCCACAACATTTAGGAAAAATCCGTCCAACTTCTTCAAGTCTCCTCCAAATCCCACAAAATTCAAGAGAATTCCTCAAAATTCCACAAAAATCCCACAAAATTCCTGCAACATCTCACAAAATCTCCGGAAATTTCCACAAAATTCAAGAAAACTCTCACAAAATACTTGAAAGCTGCTGAAAATTCCACGAATATCCCACAAAAATCCCTAAATCTTCTCAAAACCCAACCACATTCCTGCAGCATCTCACAAAATCTCCACCAATATCCAAAAAATTCAAGAAAATTCCCTCCAAATTCTTCAAGTCTCCTCCAAATCCCACAAAATTCAAGACAAATCCTCAAAATCCCACAAAAATCCCACCAAATTCCAGAACCATCTCACAAAATCTCAACAAATTTCCACTAAATTCAAGAAAACTCTCACAAAGTTCTTGAAAGCCCCTCAAAATTCCAGAAAAATGCCACAAAATTCCCTACATCTTCTCAAAACCCAAACAAACTCCTGCAACATCTCACAAAATCTCCACCAATTTCCAAACAATTCAAGAAAAATCCCGCAAAATTCTTCAAGTCTCCTACAAATCCCAGAAAAATCCCACAAAATTCCAGAAACATCCCACCAAATCACCTCAATATCACCAAACATTCTGGAAAAGCCTCACAAAATTGCAGAAAAATGCCACAAAATTCCATAAATCTTCTCAAAACCCTACCAAATTCCTGCAACATCTCACAAAATCTCCACCAATAGCCAAAAAATTCAAGAAAAATCCCTCCAAATTCACTGAATTTCCTCAATATCCCACCAAATTCCAGAACCATCTCACAAAATCTCAACAAATTTCCACAAAATCTAAGAAAATTCCGCAAAATTCTTCAAGTCTCCTCCAAATCCCACAAAATTCAAGACAAATCCTCAAAATTCCACAAAAATCCCACAAAATTCCTTCCATCTTCTCAGAACCCAAACAAACTCCTGCAACATCTCACAAAATCTCCACCAATTTCCAAACAATTCAAGAAAAATCGCGCAAAATTCTTCAAGTCTCCTCCAAATACCACAAACCTCCCACAAACATCCCACAAACATCCCACAAACATCCCACAAACATCCCACAAAATTCAAGAGAAATCCCACAAAATTCAAAAGAAATCGCACAAAATCCTGTACAAGCCCCACACAATTCCCTAAATCTTCTCAGAACCCAACCACATTCCTGCAACATCCCACAAAATCTCCAACAATTTCCACAAAATTCAAGAAGACTCTCACAAAATACTTGAAAGCTGCTGAAAATTCCACGAATATCCCACAAAAATCCCTAAATCTTCTCAAAACCCAACCACATTCCTGCAGCATCTCACAAAATCTCCACCAATATCCAAAAAATTCAAGAAAATTCCCTCCAAATTCTTCAAGTCTCCTCCAAATCCCACAAAATTCAAGACAAATCCTCAAAATCCCACAAAAATCCCACCAAATTCCAGAACCATCTCACAAAATCTCAACAAATTTCCACTAAATTCAAGAAAACTCTCACAAAGTTCTTGAAAGCCCCTCAAAATTCCAGAAAAATGCCACAAAATTCCCTACATCTTCTCAAAACCCAAACAAACTCCTGCAACATCTCACAAAATCTCCAACAATTTCCAAACAATTCAAGAAAAATCCCGCAAAATTCTTCAAGTCTCCTACAAATCCCAGAAAAATCCCACAAAATTCCAGAAACATCCCACCAAATCACCTCAATATCACCAAACATTCTGGAAAAGCCTCACAAAATTGCAGAAAAATGCCACAAAATTCCATAAATCTTCTCAAAACCCTACCAAATTCCTGCAACATCTCACAAAATCTCCAACAATAGCCAAAAAATTCAAGAAAAATCCCTCCAAATTCACTGAATTTCCTCAATATCCCACCAAATTCCAGAACCATCTCACAAAATCTCAACAAATTTCCACTAAATCTAAGAAAATTCCCTCCAAATTCTTCAAGTCTCCTCCAAATCCCACAAAATTCAAGAGAAATCCTCAAAATTCCACAAAAATCCCACAAAATTCCTTCCATCTTCTCAGAACCCAAACAAACTCCTGCAACATCTCACAAAATCTCCACCAATTTCCAAACAATTCAAGAAAAATCCCGCAAAATTCTTCAAGTCTCCTCCAAATACCACAAACATCCCACAAACATCCCACAAACATCCCACAAGCATCCTACAAACATCCCACAAAATCTCCAACAAGTTCCAAACAATTCAAGAAAAATCCCGCAAAAATCTTCAAGTCTCGTGCAAATCCCAGAAAAATCCCACAAAATTCCAGAAACATCCCACCAAATCACCTCAATATCACCAAAAATTCCGGAAAAGCCTCACAAAATTGCAGAAAAATGCCACAAAATTCCCTAAACCTTCTCAAAACCCTACCCAATTCCTGCAACATCCCACAAAATCTCCAACAATTTTCACAAAATTCAAGAAAAATCCCTCAAAATTCACTGAATTTCCTCAATATCCCACCAAATTCCAGAACCATCTCACAAAATCTCAACAAATTTCCACTAAATCTAAGAAAATTCCTTCCAAATTCTTCAAGTCTCCTCCAAATCCCACAAAATTCAAGAGAAATCCTCAAAATTCCACAAAAATCCAACAAAATTCCTTCCATCTTCTCAAAACCCAAACAAATTCCTGCAACATCTCACAAAATCTCCAAGAATTTCCACAAAATTCAAGAAAAATCCCTCAAAATTCACTGAATTTCCTCAATATCCCACCAAATTCCAGAACCATCTCACAAAATCTCAACAAATTTCCACTAAATCTAAGAAAATTCCTTCCAAATTCTTCAAGTCTCCTCCAAATCCCACAAAATTCAAGAGAAATCCTCGAAATTCCACAAAAATTTAACAAAATTCCATAAATCTTCTCAAAACCCTACCAAATTCCTGCAACATCTCACAAAATCTCCACCAATAGCCAAAAAATTCAAGAAAAATCCCTCAAAATTCACTGAATTTCCTCAATATCCCACCAAATTCCAGAACCATCTCACAAAATCTCAACAAATTTCCACAAAATCTAAGAAAATTCCCTCCAAATTCTTCAAGTCTCCTCCAAATCCCACAAAATTCAAGAGAAATCCTCAAAATTCCACAAAAATCCCACAAAATTCCTTCCATCTTCTCAGAACCCAAACAAACTCCTGCAACATCTCACAAAATCTCCACCAATTTCCAAACAATTTAAGAAAAATCCCGCAAAATTCTTCAAGTCTCCTCCAAATACCACAAACATCCCACAAACATCCCACAAACATCCCACAAACATCCCACAAACATCCCACAAAATTCAAGAGAAATCCCACAAAATTCAAAAGAAATCGCACAAAATCCTGTACAAGCCCCACACAATTCCCTAAATCTTCTCAGAACCCAACCACATTCCTGCAACATCCCACAAAATCTCCAACAATTTCCACAAAATTCAATAAGACTCTCACAAAATACTTGAAAGCTGCTGAAAATTCCACGAATATCCCACAAAAATCCCTAAATCTTCTCAAAACCCAACCACATTCCTGCAGCATCTCACAAAATCTCCACCAATATCCAAAAAATTCAAGAAAATTCCCTCCAAATTCTTCAAGTCTCCTCCAAATCCCACAAAATTCAAGAGAAATCCTCAAAATCCCACAAAAATCCCACCAAATTCCAGAACCATCTCACAAAATCTCAACAAATTTCAAAAAAATTCAAGAAAACTCTCACAAAGTTCTTGAAAGCCCCTCAAAATTCCAGAAAAATGCCACAAAATTCCCTACATCTTCTCAAAACCCAAACAAACTCCTGCAACATCTCACAAAATCTCCAACAATTTCCAAACAATTCAAGAAAAATCCCGCAAAATTCTTCAAGTCTCCTACAAATCCCAGAAAAATCCCACAAAATTCCAGAAACATCCCACCAAATCACCTCAATATCACCAAACATTCTGGAAAAGCCTCACAAAATTGCAGAAAAATGCCACAAAATTCCATAAATCTTCTCAAAACCCTACCAAATTCCTGCAACATCTCACAAAATCTCCACCAATAGCCAAAAAATTCAAGAAAAATCCCTCCAAATTCACTGAATTTCCTCAATATCCCACCAAATTCCAGAACCATCTCACAAAATCTCAACAAATTTCCACAAAATCTAAGAAAATTCCGCAAAATTCTTCAAGTCCCCTCCAAATCCCACAAAATTCAAGAGAAATCCTCAAAATTCCACAAAAATCCCACAAAATTCCTTCCATCTTCTCAGAACCCAAACAAACTCCTGCAACATCTCACAAAATCTCCACCAATTTCCAAACAATTCAAGAAAAATCCCGCAAAATTCTTCAAGTCTCCTCCAAATACCACAAACATCCCACAAACATCCCACAAACATCCCACAAACATCCCACAAACATCCCACAAAATTCAAGAGAAATCCCACAAAATTCAAAAGAAATCGCACAAAATCCTGTACAAGCCCCACACAATTCCCTAAATCTTCTCAGAACCCAACCACATTCCTGCAACATCCCACAAAATCTCCAACAATTTCCACAAAATTCAAGAAGACTCTCACAAAATACTTGAAAGCTGCTGAAAATTCCACGAATATCCCACAAAAATCCCTAAATCTTCTCAAAACCCAACCACATTCCTGCAGCATCTCACAAAATCTCCACCAATATCCAAAAAATTCAAGAAAATTCCCTCCAAATTCTTCAAGTCTCCTCCAAATCCCACAAAATTCAAGAGAAATCCTCAAAATCCCACAAAAATCCCACCAAATTCCAGAACCATCTCACAAAATCTCAACAAATTTCCACTAAATTCAAGAAAACTCTCACAAAGTTCTTGAAAGCCCCTCAAAATTCCAGAAAAATGCCACAAAATTCCCTACATCTTCTCAAAACCCAAACAAACTCCTGCAACATCTCACAAAATCTCCACCAATTTCCAAACAATTCAAGAAAAATCCCGCAAAATTCTTCAAGTCTCGTACAAATCCCAGAAAAATCCCACAAAATTCCAGAAACATCCCACCAAATCACCTCAATATCACCAAACATTCTGGAAAAGCCTCACAAAATTGCAGAAAAATGCCACAAAATTCCATAAATCTTCTCAAAACCCTACCCAATTCCTGCAACATCCCACAAAATCTCCACCAATAGCCAAAAAATTCAAGAAAAATCCCTCCAAATTCACTGAATTTCCTCAATATCCCACCAAATTCCAGAACCATCTCACAAAATCTCAACAAATTTCCACTAAATCTAAGAAAATTCCCTCCAAATTCTTCAAGTCTCCTCCAAATCCCACAAAATTCAAGACAAATCCTCAAAATTCCACAAAAATCCCACAAAATTCCTTCCATCTTCTCAGAACCCAAACAAACTCCTGCAACATCTCACAAAATCTCCACCAATTTCCAAACAATTCAAGAAAAATCCCGCAAAATTCCTAAAAGTCTCCTCCAAATACCACAAACATCCTACAAACATCTCAAAAACATCCCACAAACATCCCATAAAATTCAAGAGAAATCCCACAAAATTCAAGAGAAATCCCACCAAATTCTGTACAAGCCCCACACAAAAATCCCTAAATCTTCTCAGAACCCAACCACATTCCTGCAACATCCCACAAAATCTCCAACAATTTCCACAAAATTCAAGAAAATTCCCTCCAAATTCACTGAATTTCCTCAATATCCAACCAAACTCCAGAACCATCTCACAAAATCTCAACAAATTTCCAAAAAATTCAAAAAAACTCTCACAAAGTTCTTGAAAGCCCCTCAAAATTCCAGAAAAATGCCACAAAATTCCCTACATCTTCTCAAAACATTACAAAATTCTACAGACATCTCACAAAATCTCCACACATTTCCACAAAATCTAAGAAAATTCCCGCAAAATTCTTCAAGTCTCCTCCAAATCCCACAAAATTCAAGAGAAATCCTCAAAATTCCACAAAAATCCAACAAAATTCCCTACATCTTCTCAAAATCCAAACAAATTCCTGAAACATCTCACAAAATCTCCACCAATTTCCACAACATTTAGGAAAAATCCCTCCAACTTCTTCAAGTCTCCTCCAAATCCCACAAAATTCAAGAGAATTCCTCAAAATTCCACAAAAATCCCACAAAATTCCTGCAACATCTCACAAAATGTCTGGAAATTTCCACAAAATTCAAGAAGACTCTCACAAAATACTTGAAAGCTGCTGAAAATTCCACGAATATCCCACAAAAATCCCTAAATCTTCTCAAAACCCAACCACATTCCTGCAGCATCTCACAAAATCTCCACCAATATCCAAAAAATTCAAGAAAATTCCCTCCAAATTCTTCAAGTCTCCTCCAAATCCCACAAAATTCAAGACAAATCCTCAAAATCCCACAAAAATCCCACCAAATTCCAGAACCATCTCACAAAATCTCAACAAATTTCCACTAAATTCAAGAAAACTCTCACAAAGTTCTTGAAAGCCCCTCAAAATTCCAGAAAAATGCCACAAAATTCCCTACATCTTCTCAAAACCCAAACAAACTCCTGCAACATCTCACAAAATCTCCAACAATTTCCAAACAATTCAAGAAAAATCCCGCAAAATTCTTCAAGTCTCGTACAAATCCCAGAAAAATCCCACAAAATTCAAGAAACATCCCACCAAATCACCTCAATATCACCAAAAATTCTGGAAAAGCCTCACAAAATTGCAGAAAAATGCCACAAAATTCCCTAAACCTTCTCAAAACCCTACCCAATTCCTGCAACATCCCACAAAATCTCCAACAATTTCCACAAAATTCAAGAAAAATCCCTCAAAATTCACTGAATTTCCTCAATATCCCACCAAATTCCAGAACCATCTCACAAAATCTCAACAAATTTCCACATAATCTAAGAAAATTCCACAAAATTCTTCAAGTCTCCTCCAAATCCCACAAAATTCAAGAGAAATCCTCAAAATTCCACAAAAATCCAACAAAATTCCTTCCATCTTCTCAAAACCCAAACAAATTCCTGCAACATCTCACAAAATCTCCACCAATTTCCAAACATTTCAAGAAAAATCCCGCAAAATTCCTAAAAGTCTCCTCCAAATACCACAAACATCCAACAAACATCTCAAAAACATCCCACAAACATCCCATAAAATTCAATAGAAATCCCACAAAATTCAAGAGAAATCCCACCAAATTCTGTACAAGCCCCACACAATTCCCTAAATCTTCTCAGAACCCAACCACATTCCTGCAACATCCCACAAAATCTCCAACAATTTCCACAAAATTCAAGAAAATTCCCTCCAAATTCACTGAATTTCCTCAATATCCAACCAAACTCCAGAACCATCTCACAAAATCTCAACAAATTTCCAAAAAATTCAAAAAAACTCTCACAAAGTTCTTGAAAGCCCCTCAAAATTCCAGAAAAATGCCACAAAATTCCCTACATCTTCGCAAAACATTACAAAATTCTACACACATCTCACAAAATCTCCACACATTTCCACAAAATCTAAGAAAATTCCCGCAAAATTCTTCAAGTCTCCTCCAAATCCCACAAAATTCAAGAGAAATCCTCAAAATTCCACAAAAATCCCACAAAATTCCTGCAACATCTCACAAAATCTCTGGAAATTTCCACAAAATTCAAGAAGACTCTCACAAAATACTTGAAAGCTGCTGAAAATTCCACGAATATCCCACAAAAATCCCTAAATCTTCTCAAAACCCAACCACATTCCTGCAGCATTACACAAAATCTCCACCAATATCCAAAAAATTCAAGAAAATTCCCTCCAAATTCTTCAAGTCTCCTCCAAATCCCACAAAATTCAAGACAAATCCTCAAAATTCCACAAAAATCCCACAAAATTCCTTCCATCTTCTCAGAACCCAAACAAACTCCTGCAACATCTCACAAAATCTCCAACAATTTCCAAACAATTCAAGAAAAATCCCGCAAAATTCTTCAAGTCTCGTACAAATCCCAGAAAAATTCCACAAAATTCCAGAAACATCCCACCAAATCACCTCAATATCACCAAACATTCTGGAAAAGCCTCACAAAATTGCAGAAAAATGCCACAAAATTCCATAAATCTTCTCAAAACCCTACCAAATTCCTGCAACATCTCACAAAATCTCCACCAATAGCCAAAAAATTCAAGAAAAATCCCTCCAAATTCACTGAATTTCCTCAATATCCCACCAAATTCCAGAACCATCTCACAAAATCTCAACAAATTTCCACAAAATCTAAGAAAATTCCGCAAAATTCTTCAAGTCTCCTCCAAATCCCACAAAATTCAAGACAAATCCTCAAAATTCCACAAAAATCCCACAAAATTCCTTCCATCTTCTCAGAACCCAAACAAACTCCTGCAACATCTCACAAAATCTCCACCAATTTCCAAAAAATTCAAGAAAATCCCGCAAAATTCTTCAAGTCTCCTCCAAATACCACAAACATCCCAGAAACATCCCACAAACATCCCACAAACATCCCACAAAATTCAAGAGAAATCCCACAAAATTCAAAAGAAATCGCACAAAATCCTGTACAAGCCCCACACAATTCCCTAAATCTTCTCAAAACCCAACCACATTCCTGCAACATCCCACAAAATCTCCAACAATTTCCACAAAATTCAAGAAGACTCTCACAAAATACTTGAAAGCTGCTGAAAATTCCACGAATATCCCACAAAAATCCCTAAATCTTCTCAAAACCCAACCACATTCCTGCAGCATCTCACAAAATCTCCACCAATATCCAAAAAATTCAAGAAAATTCCCTCCAAATTCTTCAAGTCTCCTCCAAATCCCACAAAATTCAAGACAAATCCTCAAAATCCCACAAAAATCCCACCAAATTCCAGAACCATCTCACAAAATCTCAACAAATTTCCACTAAATTCAAGAAAACTCTCACAAAGTTCTTGAAAGCCCCTCAAAATTCCAGAAAAATGCCACAAAATTCCCTACATCTTCTCAAAACCCAAACAAACTCCTGCAACATCTCACAAAATCTCCAACAATTTCCAAACAATTCAAGAAAAATCCCGCAAAATTCTTCAAGTCTCGTACAAATCCCAGAAAAATCCCACAAAATTCCAGAAACATCCCACCAAATCACCTCAATATCACCAAACATTCTGGAAAAGCCTCACAAAATTGCAGAAAAATGCCACAAAATTCCCTAAACCTTCTCAAAACCCTACCCAATTCCTGCAACATCCCACAAAATCTCCAACAATTTCCACAAAATTCAAGAAAAATCCCTCAAAATTCACTGAATTTCCTCAATATCCCACCAAATTCCAGAACCATCTCACAAAATCTCAACAAATTTCCACTAAATCTAAGAAAATTCCCTCCAAATTCTTCAAGTCTCCTCCAAATCCCACAAAATTCAAGAGAAATCCTCAAAATTCCACAAAAATCAACCAAAATTCCTTCCATCTTCTCAAAACCCAAACAAATTCCTGCAACATCTCACAAAATCTCCACCAATTTCCAAACAATTCAAGAAAAATCCCGCAAAATTCTTCAAGTCTCCTCCAAATACCACAAACATCCTACAAACATCTCACAAACATCCCACAAACATCCCATTAAATTCAATAGAAATCCCACAAAATTCAAGAGAAATCCCACCAAATTCTGTACAAGCCCCACACAATTCCCTAAATCTTCTCAGAACCCAACCACAGTCCTGCAACATCCCACAAAATCTCCAACAATTTCCACAAAATTCAAGAAAATTCCCTCCAAATTCACTGAATTTCCTCAATATCCCACCAAACTCCAGAACCATCTCACAAAATCTCAACAAATTTCCAAAAAATTCAAAAAAACTCTCACAAAGTTCTTGAAAGCCCCTCAAAATTCCAGAAAAATGCCACAAAATTCCCTACATCTTCTCAAAACATTGCAAAATTCTACAGACATCTCACAAAATCTCCACACATTTCCACAAAATCTAAGAAAATTCCCGCAAAATTCTTCAAGTCTCCTCCAAATCCCACAAAATTCAAGAGAAATCCTCAAAATTCCACAAAAATCCAACAAAATTCCCTACATCTTCTCAAAATCCAAACAAATTCCTGAAACATCTCACAAAATCTCCACCAATTTCCACAACATTTAGGAAAAATCCCTCCAACTTCTTCAAGTCTCCTCCAAATCCCACAAAATTCAAGAGAATTCCTCAAAATTCCACAAAAATCCCACAAAATTCCTGCAACATCTCACAAAATCTCTGGAAATTTCCACAAAATTCAAGAAGACTCTCACAAAATACTTGAAAGCTGCTGAAAATTCCACGAATATCCCACAAAAATCCCTAAATCTTCTCAAAACCCAACCACATTCCTGCAGCATCTCACAAAATCTCCACCAATATCCAAAAAATTCAAGAAAATTCCCTCCAAATTCTTCAAGTCTCCTCCAAATCCCACAAAATTCAAGACAAATCCTCAAAATCCCACAAAAATCCCACCAAATTCCAGAACCATCTCACAAAATCTCAACAAATTTCCACTAAATTCAAGAAAACTCTCACAAAGTTCTTGAAAGCCCCTCAAAATTCCAGAAAAATCCCACAAAATTCCTTCCATCTTCTCAGAACCCAAACAAACTCCTGCAACATCTCACAAAATCTCCACCAATTTCCAAACAATTCAAGAAAAATCCCGCAAAATTCTTCAAGTCTCGTACAAATCCCAGAAAAATCCCACAAAATTCCAGAAACATCCCACCAAATCACCTCAATATCACCAAACATTCTGGAAAAGCCTCACAAAATTGCAGAAAAATGCCACAAAATTCCATAAATCTTCTCAAAACCCTACCAAATTCCTGCAACATCTCACAAAATCTCCACCAATAGCCAAAAAATTCAAGAAAAATCCCTCCAAATTCACTGAATTTCCTCAATATCCCACCAAATTCCAGAACCATCTCACAAAATCTCAACAAATTTCCACAAAATCTAAGAAAATTCCACAAAATTCTTCAAGTCCCCTCCAAATCCCACAAAATTCAAGACAAATCCTCAAAATTCCACAAAAATCCCACAAAATTCCTTCCATCTTCTCAGAACCCAAACAAACTCCTGCAACATCTCACAAAATCTCCACCAATTTCCAAACAATTCAAGAAAAATCCCGCAAAATTCTTCAAGTCTCCTCCAAATACCACAAACATCCCACAAACATCCCACAAACATCCCACAAACATCCCACAAACATCCCACAAAATCTCCAACAATTTCCAAACAATTCAAGAAAAATCCCGCAAAATTCTTCAAGTCTCGTACAAATCCCAGAAAAATCCCACAAAATTCCAGAAACATCCCACCAAATCACCTCAATATCACCAAAAATTCTGGAAAAGCCTCACAAAATTGCAGAAAAATGCCACAAAATTCCCTAAACCTTCTCAAAACCCTACCCAATTCCTGCAACATCCCACAAAATCTCCAACAATTTCCACAAAATTCAAGAAAAATCCCTCAAAATTCACTGAATTTCCTCAATATCCCACCAAATTCCAGAACCATCTCACAAAATCTCAACAAATTTCCACATAATCTAAGAAAATTCCGCAAAATTCTTCAAGTCTCCTCCAAATCCCACAAAATTCAAGAGAAATCCTCAAAATTCCACAAAAATCCAACAAAATTCCTTCCATTATCTCAAAACCCAAACAAATTCCTGCAACATCTCACAAAATCTCCAACAATTTCCAAACATTTCAAGAAAAATCCCGCAAAATTCTTCAAGTCTCCTCCAAATACCACAAACATCCTACAAACATCTCACAAACATCCCACAAACATCCCACAAAATTCAAGAGAAATCCCACAAAATTCAAGAGAAATCCCACCAAATTCTGTACAAGCCCCACACAATTCCCTAAATCTTCTCAGAACCCAACCACATTCCTGCAACATCCCACAAAATCTCCAACAATTTCCTCAAAATTCAAGAAAATTCCCTCCAAATTCACTGAATTTCCTCAATATCCCACCAAACTCCAGAACCATCTCACAAAATCTCAACAAATTTCCAAAAAATTCAAAAAAACTCTCACAAAGTTCTTGAAAGCCCCTCAAAATTCCAGAAAAATGCCACAAAATTCCCTACATCTTCTCAAAACATTACAAAATTCTACACACATCTCACAAAATCTCCACACATTTCCACAAAATCTAAGAAAATTCCCGCAAAATTCTTCAGGTCTCCTCCAAATCCCACAAAATTCAAGAGAATTCCTCAAAATTCCACAAAAATCCCACAAAATTCCTGCAACATCTCACAAAATCTCTGGAAATTTCCACAAAATTCAAGAAGACTCTCACAAAATACTTGAAAGCTGCTGAAAATTCCACGAATATCCCACAAAAATCCCTAAATCTTCTCAAAACCCAACCACATTCCTGCAGCATCTCACAAAATCTCCACCAATATCCAAAAAATTCAAGAAAATTCCCTCCAAATTCTTCAAGTCTCCTCCAAATCCCACAAAATTCAAGACAAATCCTCAAAATCCCACAAAAATCCCACCAAATTCCAGAACCATCTCACAAAATCTCAACAAATTTCCACTAAATTCAAGAAAACTCTCACAAAGTTCTTGAAAGCCCCTCAAAATTCCAGAAAAATGCCACAAACTTCCCTACATCTTCTCAAAACCCAAACAAACTCCTGCAACATCTCACAAAATCTCCAACAATTTCCAAACAATTCAAGAAAAATCCCGCAAAATTCTTCAAGTCTTGTACAAATCCCAGAAAAATCCCACAAAATTCCAGAAACATCCCACCAAATCACCTCAATATCACCAAACATTCTGGAAAAGCCTCACAAAATTGCAGAAAAATGCCACAAAATTCCCTAAACCTTCTCAAAACCCTACCCAATTCCTGCAACATCCCACAAAATCTCCAACAATTTCCACAAAATTCAAGAAAAATCCCTCAAAATTCACTGAATTTCCTCAATATCCCACCAAATTCCAGAACCATCTCACAAAATCTCAAAAAATTTCCACTAAATCTAAGAAAATTCCCTCCAAATTCTTCAAGTCTCCTCCAAATCCCACAAAATTCAAGAGAAATCCTCAAAATTCCACAAAAATCCCACAAAATTCCTTCCATCTTCTCAAAACCCAAACAAATTCCTGCAACATCTCACAAAATCTCCACCAATTTCCAAACATTTCAAGAAAAATCCCGCAAAATTCTTCAAGTCTCCTCCAAATACCACAAACATCCTACAAACATCTCACAAACATCCCACAAACATCCCATTAAATTCAATAGAAATCCCACAAAATTCAAGAGAAATCCCACCAAATTCTGTACAAGCCCCACACAATTCCCTAAATCTTCTCAGAACCCAACCACATTCCTGCAACATCCCACAAAATCTCCAACAATTTCCACAAAATTCAAGAAAATTCCCTCCAAATTCACTGAATTTCCTCAATATCCCACCAAACTCCAGAACCATCTCACAAAATCTCAACAAATTTCCAAAAAATTCAAAAAAACTCTCACAAAGTTCTTGAAAGCCCCTCAAAATTCCAGAAAAATGCCACAAAATTCCCTACATCTTCTCAAAACATTACAAAATTCTACACACATCTCACAAAATCTCCACACATTTCCACAAAATCTAAGAAAATTCCCGCAAAATTCTTCAAGTCTCCTCCAAATCCCACAAAATTCAAGAGAAATCCTCAAAATTCCACAAAAATCCAACAAAATTCCCTACATCTTCTCAAAATCCAAACAAATTCCTGAAACATCTCACAAAATCTCCACCAATTTCCACAACATTTAGGAAAAATCCCTCCAACTTCTTCAAATCTCCTCCAAATCCCACAAAATTCAAGAGAATTCCTCAAAATTCCACAAAAATCCCACAAAATTCCTGCAACATCTCACAAAATCTCCGGAAATTTCCACAAAATTCAAGAAGACTCTCACAAAATACTTGAAAGCTGCTGAAAATTCCACGAATATCCCACAAAAATCCCTAAATCTTCTCAAAACCCAACCACATTCCTGCAGCATCTCACAAAATCTCCACCAATAGCCAAAAAATTCAAGAAAAATCCCTCAAAATTCACTGAATTTCCTCAATATCCCACCAAATTCCAGAACCATCTCACAAAATCTCAACAAATTTCCACAAAATCTAAGAAAATTCCGCAAAATTCTTCAAGTCTCCTCCAAATCCCACAAAATTCAAGAGAAATCCTCAAAATTCCACAAAAATCCCACAAAATTCCTTCCATCTTCTCAGAACCCAAACAAACTCCTGCAACATCTCACAAAATCTCCACCAATTTCCAAAAAATTCAAGAAAATCGCGCAAAATTCTTCAAGTCTCCTCCAAATACCACAAACATCCCACAAACATCCCACAAACATCCCACAAACATCCCACAAACATCCCACAAAATTCAAGAGAAATCCCACAAAATTCAAAAGAAATCGCACAAAATCCTGTACAAGCCCCACACAATTCCCTAAATCTTCTCAAAACCCAACCACATTCCTGCAACATCCCACAAAATCTCCAACAATTTCCACAAAATTCAAGAAGACTCTCACAAAATACTTGAAAGCTGCTGAAAATTCCACGAATATCCCACAAAAATCCCTAAATCTTCTCAAAACCCAACCACATTCCTGCAGCATCTCACAAAATCTCCACCAATATCCAAAAAATTCAAGAAAATTCCCTCCAAATTCTTCAAGTCTCCTCCAAATCCCACAAAATTCAAGACAAATCCTCAAAATCCCACAAAAATCCCACCAAATTCCAGAACCATCTCACAAAATCTCAACAAATTTCCACTAAATTCAAGAAAACTCTCACAAAGTTCTTGAAAGCCCCTCAAAATTCCAGAAAAATGCCACAAACTTCCCTACATCTTCTCAAAACCGAAACAAACTCCTGCAACATCTCACAAAATCTCCAACAATTTCCAAACAATTCAAGAAAAATCCCGCAAAATTCTTCAAGTCTTGTACAAATCCCAGAAAAATCCCACAAAATTCCAGAAACATCCCACCAAATCACCTCAATATCACCAAACATTCTGGAAAAGCCTCACAAAATTGCAGAAAAATGCCACAAAATTCCCTAAACCTTCTCAAAACCCTACCCAATTCCTGCAACATCCCACAAAATCTCCAACAATTTCCACAAAATTCAAGAAAAATCCCTCAAAATTCACTGAATTTCCTCAATATCCCACCAAATTCCAGAACCATCTCACAAAATCTCAAAAAATTTCCACTAAATCTAAGAAAATTCCCTCCAAATTCTTCAAGTCTCCTCCAAATCCCACAAAATTCAAGAGAAATCCTCAAAATTCCACAAAAATCCCACAAAATTCCTTCCATCTTCTCAAAACCCAAACAAATTCCTGCAACATCTCACAAAATCTCCACCAATTTCCAAACATTTCAAGAAAAATCCCGCAAAATTCTTCAAGTCTCCTCCAAATACCACAAACATCCTACAAACATCTCACAAACATCCCACAAACATCCCATTAAATTCAATAGAAATCCCACAAAATTCAAGAGAAATCCCACCAAATTCTGTACAAGCCCCACACAATTCCCTAAATCTTCTCAGAACCCAACCACATTCCTGCAACATCCCACAAAATCTCCAACAATTTCCACAAAATTCAAGAAAATTCCCTCCAAATTCACTGAATTTCCTCAATATCCCACCAAACTCCAGAACCATCTCACAAAATCTCAACAAATTTCCAAAAAATTCAAAAAAACTCTCACAAAGTTCTTGAAAGCCCCTCAAAATTCCAGAAAAATGCCACAAAATTCCCTACATCTTCTCAAAACATTACAAAATTCTACAGACATCTCACAAAATCTCCACACATTTCCACAAAATCTAAGAAAATTCCCGCAAAATTCTTCAAGTCTCCTCCAAATCCCACAAAATTCAAGAGAAATCCTCAAAATTCCACAAAAATCCAACAAAATTCCCTACATCTTCTCAAAATCCAAACAAATTCCTGAAACATCTCACAAAATCTCCACCAATTTCCACAACATTTAGGAAAAATCCCTCCAACTTCTTCAAGTCTCCTCCAAATCCCACAAAATTCAAGAGAATTCCTCAAAATTCCACAAAAATCCCACAAAATTCCTGCAACATCTCACAAAATCTCTGGAAATTTCCACAAAATTCAAGAAGACTCTCACAAAATACTTGAAAGCTGCTGAAAATTCCACGAATATCCCACAAAAATCCCTAAATCTTCTCAAAACCCAACCACATTCCTGCAGCATCTCACAAAATCTCCACCAATATCCAAAAATTCAAGAAAATTCCCTCCAAATTCTTCAAGTCTCCTCCAAATCCCACAAAATTCAAGACAAATCCTCAAAATCCCACAAAAATCCCACCAAATTCCAGAACCATCTCACAAAATCTCAACAAATTTCCACTAAATTCAAGAAAACTCTCACAAAGTTCTTGAAAGCCCCTCAAAATTCCAGAAAAATGCCACAAAATTCCCTACATCTTCTCAAAACCCAAACAAACTCCTGCAACATCTCACAAAATCTCCAACAATTTCCAAACAATTCAAGAAAAATCCCGCAAAATTCTTCAAGTCTCCTACAAATCCCAGAAAAATCCCACAAAATTCCAGAAACATCCCACCAAATCACCTCAATATCACCAAACATTCTGGAAAAGCCTCACAAAATTGCAGAAAAATGCCACAAAATTCCATAAATCTTCTCAAAACCCTACCAAATTCCTGCAACATCTCACAAAATCTCCACCAATAGCCAAAAAATTCAAGAAAAATCCCTCCAAATTCACTGAATTTCCTCAATATCCCACCAAATTCCAGAACCATCTCACAAAATCTCAACAAATTTCCACAAAATCTAAGAAAATTCCGCAAAATTCTTCAAGTCTCCTCCAAATCCCACAAAATTCAAGAGAAATCCTCAAAATTCCACAAAAACCCCACAAAATTCCTTCCATCTTCTCAGAACCTAAACAAACTCCTGCAACATCTCACAAAATCTCCACCAATTTCCAAACAATTCAAGAAAATCGCACAAAATTCTTCAAGTCTCCTCCAAATACCACAAACATCCCACAAACATTCCACAAACATCCCACAAACATCCCACAAACATCCCACAAAATTCAAGAGAAATCCCACAAAATTCAAAAGAAATCGCACAAAATCCTGTACAAGCCCCACACAATTCCCTAAATCTTCTCAAAACCCAACCACATTCCTGCAACATCCCACAAAATCTCCAACAATTTCCACAAAATTCAAGAAGACTCTCACAAAATACTTGAAAGCTGCTGAAAATTCCACAAATATCCCACAAAAATCCCTAAATCTTCTCAAAACCCAACCACATTCCTGCAGCATCTCACAAAATCTCCACCAATATCCAAAAAATTCAAGAAAATTCCCTCCAAATTCTTCAAGTCTCCTCCAAATCCCACAAAATTCAAGAGAAATCCTCAAAATCCCACAAAAATCCCACCAAATTCCAGAACCATCTCACAAAATCTCAACAAATTTCCACTAAATTCAAGAAAACTCTCACAAAGTTCTTGAAAGCCCCTCAAATTCCAGAAAAATGCCACAAAATTCCCTACATCTTCTCAAAACCCAAACAAACTCCTGCAACATCTCACAAAATCTCCAACAATTTCCAAACAATTCAAGAAAAATCCCGCAAAATTCTTCAAGTCTCGTACAAATCCCAGAAAAATCCCACAAAATTCCAGAAACATCCCACCAAATCACCTCAATATCACCAAACATTCTGGAAAAGCCTCACAAAATTGCAGAAAAATGCCACAAAATTCCCTAAACCTTCTCAAAACCCTACCCAATTCCTGCAACATCCCACAAAATCTCCAACAATTTCCACAAAATTCAAGAAAAATCCCTCAAAATTCACTGAATTTCCTCAATATCCCACCAAATTCCAGAACCATCTCACAAAATCTCAAAAAATTTCCACTAAATCTAAGAAAATTCCCTCCAAATTCTTCAAGTCTCCTCCAAATCCCACAAAATTCAAGAGAAATCCTCAAAATTCCACAAAAATCCCACAAAATTCCTTCCATCTTCTCAAAACCCAAACAAATTCCTGCAACATCTCACAAAATCTCCACCAATTTCCAAACATTTCAAGAAAAATCCCGCAAAATTCTTCAAGTCTCCTCCAAATACCACAAACATCCTACAAACATCTCACAAACATCCCACAAACATCCCATTAAATTCAATAGAAATCCCACAAAATTCAAGAGAAATCCCACCAAATTCTGTACAAGCCCCACACAATTCCCTAAATCTTCTCAGAACCCAACCACATTCCTGCAACATCCCACAAAATCTCCAACAATTTCCACAAAATTCAAGAAAATTCCCTCCAAATTCACTGAATTTCCTCAATATCCCACCAAACTCCAGAACCATCTCACAAAATCTCAACAAATTTCCAAAAAATTCAAAAAAACTCTCACAAAGTTCTTGAAAGCCCCTCAAAATTCCAGAAAAATGCCACAAAATTCCCTACATCTTCTCAAAACATTACAAAATTCTACACACATCTCACAAAATCTCCACACATTTCCACAAAATCTAAGAAAATTCCCGCAAAATTCTTCAAGTCTCCTCCAAATCCCACAAAATTCAAGAGAAATCCTCAAAATTCCACAAAAATCCAACAAAATTCCCTACATCTTCTCAAAATCCAAACAAATTCCTGAAACATCTCACAAAATCTCCACCAATTTCCACAACATTTAGGAAAAATCCCTCCAACTTCTTCAAGTCTCCTCCAAATCCCACAAAATTCAAGAGAATTCCTCAAAATTCCACAAAAATCCCACAAAATTCCTGCAACATCTCACAAAATCTCTGGAAATTTCCACAAAATTCAAGAAGACTCTCACAAAATACTTGAAAGCTGCTGAAAATTCCACGAATATCCCACAAAAATCCCTAAATCTTCTCAAAACCCAACCACATTCCTGCAGCATCTCACAAAATCTCCACCAATATCCAAAAATTCAAGAAAATTCCCTCCAAATTCTTCAAGTCTCCTCCAAATCCCACAAAATTCAAGACAAATCCTCAAAATCCCACAAAAATCCCACCAAATTCCAGAACCATCTCACAAAATCTCAACAAATTTCCACTAAATTCAAGAAAACTCTCACAAAGTTCTTGAAAGCCCCTCAAAATTCCAGAAAAATCCCACAAAATTCCTTCCATCTTCTCAGAACCCAAACAAACTCCTGCAACATCTCACAAAATCTCCACCAATTTCCAAACAATTCAAGAAAAATCCCGCAAAATTCTTCAAGTCTCGTACAAATCCCAGAAAAATCCCACAAAATTCCAGAAACATCCCACCAAATCACCTCAATATCACCAAACATTCTGGAAAAGCCTCACAAAATTGCAGAAAAATGCCACAAAATTCCATAAATCTTCTCAAAACCCTACCAAATTCCTGCAACATCTCACAAAATCTCCACCAATAGCCAAAAAATTCAAGAAAAATCCCTCCAAATTCACTGAATTTCCTCAATATCCCACCAAATTCCAGAACCATCTCACAAAATCTCAACAAATTTCCACAAAATCTAAGAAAATTCCGCAAAATTCTTCAAGTCTCCTCCAAATCCCACAAAATTCAAGACAAATCCTCAAAATTCCACAAAAATCCCACAAAATTCCTTCCATCTTCTCAGAACCCAAATAAACTCCTGCAACATCTCACAAAATCTCCACCAATTTCCAAAAAATTCAAGAAAATCGCGCAAAATTCTTCAAGTCTCCTCCAAATACCACAAACATCCCACAAACATCCCACAAACATCCCACAAACATCCCACAAAATTCAAGAGAAATCCCACAAAATTCAAAAGAAATCGCACAAAATCCTGTACAAGCCCCACACAATTCCCTAAATCTTCTCAGAACCCAACCACATTCCTGCAACATCCCACAAAATCTCCAACAATTTCCACAAAATTCAAGAAGACTCTCACAAAATACTTGAAAGCTGCTGAAAATTCCACGAATATCCCACAAAAATCCCTAAATCTTCTCAAAACCCAACCACATTCCTGCAGCATCTCACAAAATCTCCACCAATATCCAAAAAATTCAAGAAAATTCCCTCCAAATTCTTCAAGTCTCCTCCAAATCCCACAAAATTCAAGACAAATCCTCAAAATCCCACAAAAATCCCACCAAATTCCAGAACCATCTCACAAAATCTCAACAAATTTCCACTAAATTCAAGAAAACTCTCACAAAGTTCTTGAAAGCCCCTCAAAATTCCAGAAAAATGCCACAAAAACTTCCCTACATCTTCTCAAAACCGAAACAAACTCCTGCAACATCTCACAAAATCTCCAACAATTTCCAAACAATTCAAGAAAAATCCCGCAAAATTCTTCAAGTCTTGTACAAATCCCAGAAAAATCCCACAAAATTCCAGAAACATCCCACCAAATCACCTCAATATCACCAAACATTCTGGAAAAGCCTCACAAAATTGCAGAAAAATGCCACAAAATTCCCTAAACCTTCTCAAAACCCTACCCAATTCCTGCAACATCCCACAAAATCTCCAACAATTTCCACAAAATTCAAGAAAAATCCCTCAAAATTCACTGAATTTCCTCAATATCCCACCAAATTCCAGAACCATCTCACAAAATCTCAACAAATTTCCACTAAATCTAAGAAAATTCCCTCCAAATTCTTCAAGTCTCCTCCAAATCCCACAAAATTCAAGAGAAATCCTCAAAATTCCACAAAAATCCCACAAAATTCCTTCCATCTTCTCAAAACCCAAACAAATTCCTGCAACATCTCACAAAATCTCCACCAATTTCCAAACATTTCAAGAAAAATCCCGCAAAATTCTTCAAGTCTCCTCCAAATACCACAAACATCCTACAAACATCTCACAAACATCCCACAAACATCCCATTAAATTCAATAGAAATCCCACAAAATTCAAGAGAAATCCCACCAAATTCTGTACAAGCCCCACACAATTCCCTAAATCTTCTCAGAACCCAACCACATTCCTGCAACATCCCACAAAATCTCCAACAATTTCCACAAAATTCAAGAAAATTCCCTCCAAATTCACTGAATTTCCTCAATATCCCACCAAACTCCAGAACCATCTCACAAAATCTCAACAAATTTCCAAAAAATTCAAAAAAACTCTCACAAAGTTCTTGAAAGCCCCTCAAAATTCCAGAAAAATGCCACAAAATTCCCTACATCTTCTCAAAGCATTACAAAATTCTACAGACATCTCACAAAATCTCCACACATTTCCACAAAATCTAAGAAAATTCCCGCAAAATTCTTCAAGTCTCCTCCAAATCCCACAAAATTCAAGAGAAATCCTCAAAATTCCACAAAAATCCAACAAAATTCCCTACATCTTCTCAAAATCCAAACAAATTCCTGAAACATCTCACAAAATCTCCACCAATTTCCACAACATTTAGGAAAAATCCCTCCAACTTCTTCAAGTCTCCTCCAAATCCCACAAAATTCAAGAGAATTCCTCAAAATTCCACAAAAATCCCACCAAATTCCTGCAGCATCTCACAAAATCTCCGGAAATTTCCACAAAATTCAAGAAGACTCTCACAAAATACTTGAAAGCTGCTGAAAATTCCACGAATATCCCACAAAAATCCCTAAATCTTCTCAAAACCCAACCACATTCCTGCAGCATCTCACAAAATCTCCACCAATATCCAAAAAATTCAAGAAAATTCCCTCCAAATTCTTCAAGTCTCCTCCAAATCCCACAAAATTCAAGACAAATCCTCAAAATCCCACAAAAATCCCACCAAATTCCAGAACCATCTCACAAAATCTCAACAAATTTCCACTAAATTCAAGAAAACTCTCACAAAGTTCTTGAAAGCCCCTCAAAATTCCAGAAAAATGCCACAAAATTCCCTACATCTTCTCAAAACCCAAACAAACTCCTGCAACATCTCACAAAATCTCCAACAATTTCCAAACAATTCAAGAAAAATCCCGCAAAATTCTTCAAGTCTCCTACAAATCCCAGAAAAATCCCACAAAATTCCAGAAACATCCCACCAAATCACCTCAATATCACCAAACATTCTGGAAAAGCCTCACAAAATTGCAGAAAAATGCCACAAAATTCCATAAATCTTCTCAAAACCCTACCAAATTCCTGCAACATCTCACAAAATCTCCACCAATAGCCAAAAAATTCAAGAAAAATCCCGCAAAATTCTTCAAGTCTCGTACAAATCCCAGAAAAATCCCACAAAATTCCAGAAACATCCCACCAAATCACCTCAATATCACCAAACATTCTGGAAAAGCCTCACAAAATTGCAGAAAAATGCCACAAAATTCCATAAATCTTCTCAAAACCCTACCAAATTCCTGCAACATCTCACAAAATCTCCACCAATAGCCAAAAAATTCAAGAAAAATCCCTCCAAATTCACTGAATTTCCTCAATATCCCACCAAATTCCAGAACCATCTCACAAAATCTCAACAAATTTCCACAAAATCTAAGAAAATTCCACAAAATTCTTCAAGTCCCCTCCAAATCCCACAAAATTCAAGACAAATCCTCAAAATTCCACAAAAATCCCACAAAATTCCTTCCATCTTCTCAGAACCCAAACAAACTCCTGCAACATCTCACAAAATCTCCACCAATTTCCAAACAATTCAAGAAAAATCCCGCAAAATTCTTCAAGTCTCCTCCAAATACCACAAACATCCCACAAACATCCCACAAACATCCCACAAACATCCCACAAACATCCCACAAAATCTCCAACAATTTCCAAACAATTCAAGAAAAATCCCGCAAAATTCTTCAAGTCTCGTACAAATCCCAGAAAAATCCCACAAAATTCCAGAAACATCCCACCAAATCACCTCAATATCACCAAAAATTCTGGAAAAGCCTCACAAAATTGCAGAAAAATGCCACAAAATTCCCTAAACCTTCTCAAAACCCTACCCAATTCCTGCAACATCCCACAAAATCTCCAACAATTTCCACAAAATTCAAGAAAAATCCCTCAAAATTCACTGAATTTCCTCAATATCCCACCAAATTCCAGAACCATCTCACAAAATCTCAACAAATTTCCACATAATCTAAGAAAATTCCGCAAAATTCTTCAAGTCTCCTCCAAATCCCACAAAATTCAAGAGAAATCCTCAAAATTCCACAAAAATCCAACAAAATTCCTTCCATTATCTCAAAACCCAAACAAATTCCTGCAACATCTCACAAAATCTCCAACAATTTCCAAACATTTCAAGAAAAATCCCGCAAAATTCTTCAAGTCTCCTCCAAATACCACAAACATCCTACAAACATCTCACAAACATCCCACAAACATCCCACAAAATTCAAGAGAAATCCCACAAAATTCAAGAGAAATCCCACCAAATTCTGTACAAGCCCCACACAATTCCCTAAATCTTCTCAGAACCCAACCACATTCCTGCAACATCCCACAAAATCTCCAACAATTTCCTCAAAATTCAAGAAAATTCCCTCCAAATTCACTGAATTTCCTCAATATCCCACCAAACTCCAGAACCATCTCACAAAATCTCAACAAATTTCCAAAAAATTCAAAAAAACTCTCACAAAGTTCTTGAAAGCCCCTCAAAATTCCAGAAAAATGCCACAAAATTCCCTACATCTTCTCAAAACATTACAAAATTCTACACACATCTCACAAAATCTCCACACATTTCCACAAAATCTAAGAAAATTCCCGCAAAATTCTTCAGGTCTCCTCCAAATCCCACAAAATTCAAGAGAATTCCTCAAAATTCCACAAAAATCCCACAAAATTCCTGCAACATCTCACAAAATCTCTGGAAATTTCCACAAAATTCAAGAAGACTCTCACAAAATACTTGAAAGCTGCTGAAAATTCCACGAATATCCCACAAAAATCCCTAAATCTTCTCAAAACCCAACCACATTCCTGCAGCATCTCACAAAATCTCCACCAATATCCAAAAAATTCAAGAAAATTCCCTCCAAATTCTTCAAGTCTCCTCCAAATCCCACAAAATTCAAGACAAATCCTCAAAATCCCACAAAAATCCCACCAAATTCCAGAACCATCTCACAAAATCTCAACAAATTTCCACTAAATTCAAGAAAACTCTCACAAAGTTCTTGAAAGCCCCTCAAAATTCCAGAAAAATGCCACAAACTTCCCTACATCTTCTCAAAACCCAAACAAACTCCTGCAACATCTCACAAAATCTCCAACAATTTCCAAACAATTCAAGAAAAATCCCGCAAAATTCTTCAAGTCTTGTACAAATCCCAGAAAAATCCCACAAAATTCCAGAAACATCCCACCAAATCACCTCAATATCACCAAACATTCTGGAAAAGCCTCACAAAATTGCAGAAAAATGCCACAAAATTCCCTAAACCTTCTCAAAACCCTACCCAATTCCTGCAACATCCCACAAAATCTCCAACAATTTCCACAAAATTCAAGAAAAATCCCTCAAAATTCACTGAATTTCCTCAATATCCCACCAAATTCCAGAACCATCTCACAAAATCTCAAAAAATTTCCACTAAATCTAAGAAAATTCCCTCCAAATTCTTCAAGTCTCCTCCAAATCCCACAAAATTCAAGAGAAATCCTCAAAATTCCACAAAAATCCCACAAAATTCCTTCCATCTTCTCAAAACCCAAACAAATTCCTGCAACATCTCACAAAATCTCCACCAATTTCCAAACATTTCAAGAAAAATCCCGCAAAATTCTTCAAGTCTCCTCCAAATACCACAAACATCCTACAAACATCTCACAAACATCCCACAAACATCCCATTAAATTCAATAGAAATCCCACAAAATTCAAGAGAAATCCCACCAAATTCTGTACAAGCCCCACACAATTCCCTAAATCTTCTCAGAACCCAACCACATTCCTGCAACATCCCACAAAATCTCCAACAATTTCCACAAAATTCAAGAAAATTCCCTCCAAATTCACTGAATTTCCTCAATATCCCACCAAACTCCAGAACCATCTCACAAAATCTCAACAAATTTCCAAAAAATTCAAAAAAACTCTCACAAAGTTCTTGAAAGCCCCTCAAAATTCCAGAAAAATGCCACAAAATTCCCTACATCTTCTCAAAACATTACAAAATTCTACACACATCTCACAAAATCTCCACACATTTCCACAAAATCTAAGAAAATTCCCGCAAAATTCTTCAAGTCTCCTCCAAATCCCACAAAATTCAAGAGAAATCCTCAAAATTCCACAAAAATCCAACAAAATTCCCTACATCTTCTCAAAATCCAAACAAATTCCTGAAACATCTCACAAAATCTCCACCAATTTCCACAACATTTAGGAAAAATCCCTCCAACTTCTTCAAATCTCCTCCAAATCCCACAAAATTCAAGAGAATTCCTCAAAATTCCACAAAAATCCCACAAAATTCCTGCAACATCTCACAAAATCTCCGGAAATTTCCACAAAATTCAAGAAGACTCTCACAAAATACTTGAAAGCTGCTGAAAATTCCACGAATATCCCACAAAAATCCCTAAATCTTCTCAAAACCCAACCACATTCCTGCAGCATCTCACAAAATCTCCACCAATAG
Source organism: Cyanistes caeruleus (assembly GCF_971803275.1). Taxonomy (NCBI): domain Eukaryota; kingdom Metazoa; phylum Chordata; class Aves; order Passeriformes; family Paridae; genus Cyanistes; species Cyanistes caeruleus. The sequence goes on along the minus strand of NC_141702.1, from coordinate 86,767,174 downwards.
CCAAAAAATTCAAGAAAAATCCCTCAAAATTCACTGAATTTCCTCAATATCCCACCAAATTCCAGAACCATCTCACAAAATCTCAACAAATTTCCACAAAATCTAAGAAAATTCCGCAAAATTCTTCAAGTCTCCTCCAAATCCCACAAAATTCAAGAGAAATCCTCAAAATTCCACAAAAATCCCACAAAATTCCTTCCATCTTCTCAGAACCCAAACAAACTCCTGCAACATCTCACAAAATCTCCACCAATTTCCAAAAAATTCAAGAAAATCGCGCAAAATTCTTCAAGTCTCCTCCAAATACCACAAACATCCCACAAACATCCCACAAACATCCCACAAACATCCCACAAACATCCCACAAAATTCAAGAGAAATCCCACAAAATTCAAAAGAAATCGCACAAAATCCTGTACAAGCCCCACACAATTCCCTAAATCTTCTCAAAACCCAACCACATTCCTGCAACATCCCACAAAATCTCCAACAATTTCCACAAAATTCAAGAAGACTCTCACAAAATACTTGAAAGCTGCTGAAAATTCCACAAATATCCCACAAAAATCCCTAAATCTTCTCAAAACCCAACCACATTCCTGCAGCATCTCACAAAATCTCCACCAATATCCAAAAAATTCAAGAAAATTCCCTCCAAATTCTTCAAGTCTCCTCCAAATCCCACAAAATTCAAGAGAAATCCTCAAAATCCCACAAAAATCCCACCAAATTCCAGAACCATCTCACAAAATCTCAACAAATTTCCACTAAATTCAAGAAAACTCTCACAAAGTTCTTGAAAGCCCCTCAAATTCCAGAAAAATGCCACAAAATTCCCTACATCTTCTCAAAACCCAAACAAACTCCTGCAACATCTCACAAAATCTCCAACAATTTCCAAACAATTCAAGAAAAATCCCGCAAAATTCTTCAAGTCTCGTACAAATCCCAGAAAAATCCCACAAAATTCCAGAAACATCCCACCAAATCACCTCAATATCACCAAACATTCTGGAAAAGCCTCACAAAATTGCAGAAAAATGCCACAAAATTCCCTAAACCTTCTCAAAACCCTACCCAATTCCTGCAACATCCCACAAAATCTCCAACAATTTCCACAAAATTCAAGAAAAATCCCTCAAAATTCACTGAATTTCCTCAATATCCCACCAAATTCCAGAACCATCTCACAAAATCTCAAAAAATTTCCACTAAATCTAAGAAAATTCCCTCCAAATTCTTCAAGTCTCCTCCAAATCCCACAAAATTCAAGACAAATCCTCAAAATTCCACAAAAATCCCACAAAATTCCTTCCATCTTCTCAAAACCCAAACAAATTCCTGCAACATCTCACAAAATCTCCACCAATTTCCAAACATTTCAAGAAAAATCCCGCAAAATTCTTCAAGTCTCCTCCAAATACCACAAACATCCTACAAACATCTCACAAACATCCCACAAACATCCCATTAAATTCAATAGAAATCCCACAAAATTCAAGAGAAATCCCACCAAATTCTGTACAAGCCCCACACAATTCCCTAAATCTTCTCAGAACCCAACCACATTCCTGCAACATCCCACAAAATCTCCAACAATTTCCACAAAATTCAAGAAAATTCCCTCCAAATTCACTGAATTTCCTCAATATCCCACCAAACTCCAGAACCATCTCACAAAATCTCAACAAATTTCCAAAAAATTCAAAAAAACTCTCACAAAGTTCTTGAAAGCCCCTCAAAATTCCAGAAAAATGCCACAAAATTCCCTACATCTTCTCAAAACATTACAAAATTCTACAGACATCTCACAAAATCTCCACACATTTCCACAAAATCTAAGAAAATTCCCGCAAAATTCTTCAAGTCTCCTCCAAATCCCACAAAATTCAAGAGAAATCCTCAAAATTCCACAAAAATCCAACAAAATTCCCTACATCTTCTCAAAATCCAAACAAATTCCTGAAACATCTCACAAAATCTCCACCAATTTCCACAACATTTAGGAAAAATCCCTCCAACTTCTTCAAGTCTCCTCCAAATCCCACAAAATTCAAGAGAATTCCTCAAAATTCCACAAAAATCCCACAAAATTCCTGCAACATCTCACAAAATCTCTGGAAATTTCCACAAAATTCAAGAAGACTCTCACAAAATACTTGAAAGCTGCTGAAAATTCCACGAATATCCCACAAAAATCCCTAAATCTTCTCAAAACCCAACCACATTCCTGCAGCATCTCACAAAATCTCCACCAATATCCAAAAATTCAAGAAAATTCCCTCCAAATTCTTCAAGTCTCCTCCAAATCCCACAAAATTCAAGACAAATCCTCAAAATCCCACAAAAATCCCACCAAATTCCAGAACCATCTCACAAAATCTCAACAAATTTCCACTAAATTCAAGAAAACTCTCACAAAGTTCTTGAAAGCCCCTCAAAATTCCAGAAAAATGCCACAAAATTCCCTACATCTTCTCAAAACCCAAACAAACTCCTGCAACATCTCACAAAATCTCCAACAATTTCCAAACAATTCAAGAAAAATCCCGCAAAATTCTTCAAGTCTCCTACAAATCCCAGAAAAATCCCACAAAATTCCAGAAACATCCCACCAAATCACCTCAATATCACCAAACATTCTGGAAAAGCCTCACAAAATTGCAGAAAAATGCCACAAAATTCCATAAATCTTCTCAAAACCCTACCAAATTCCTGCAACATCTCACAAAATCTCCACCAATAGCCAAAAAATTCAAGAAAAATCCCTCCAAATTCACTGAATTTCCTCAATATCCCACCAAATTCCAGAACCATCTCACAAAATCTCAACAAATTTCCACAAAATCTAAGAAAATTCCGCAAAATTCTTCAAGTCTCCTCCAAATCCCACAAAATTCAAGAGAAATCCTCAAAATTCCACAAAAACCCCACAAAATTCCTTCCATCTTCTCAGAACCTAAACAAACTCCTGCAACATCTCACAAAATCTCCACCAATTTCCAAACAATTCAAGAAAATCGCACAAAATTCTTCAAGTCTCCTCCAAATACCACAAACATCCCACAAACATTCCACAAACATCCCACAAACATCCCACAAACATCCCACAAAATTCAAGAGAAATCCCACAAAATTCAAAAGAAATCGCACAAAATCCTGTACAAGCCCCACACAATTCCCTAAATCTTCTCAAAACCCAACCACATTCCTGCAACATCCCACAAAATCTCCAACAATTTCCACAAAATTCAAGAAGACTCTCACAAAATACTTGAAAGCTGCTGAAAATTCCACAAATATCCCACAAAAATCCCTAAATCTTCTCAAAACCCAACCACATTCCTGCAGCATCTCACAAAATCTCCACCAATATCCAAAAAATTCAAGAAAATTCCCTCCAAATTCTTCAAGTCTCCTCCAAATCCCACAAAATTCAAGAGAAATCCTCAAAATCCCACAAAAATCCCACCAAATTCCAGAACCATCTCACAAAATCTCAACAAATTTCCACTAAATTCAAGAAAACTCTCACAAAGTTCTTGAAAGCCCCTCAAAATTCCAGAAAAATGCCACAAAATTCCCTACATCTTCTCAAAACCCAAACAAACTCCTGCAACATCTCACAAAATCTCCAACAATTTCCAAACAATTCAAGAAAAATCCCGCAAAATTCTTCAAGTCTCGTACAAATCCCAGAAAAATCCCACAAAATTCCAGAAACATCCCACCAAATCACCTCAATATCACCAAACATTCTGGAAAAGCCTCACAAAATTGCAGAAAAATGCCACAAAATTCCCTAAACCTTCTCAAAACCCTACCCAATTCCTGCAACATCCCACAAAATCTCCAACAATTTCCACAAAATTCAAGAAAAATCCCTCAAAATTCACTGAATTTCCTCAATATCCCACCAAATTCCAGAACCATCTCACAAAATCTCAAAAAATTTCCACTAAATCTAAGAAAATTCCCTCCAAATTCTTCAAGTCTCCTCCAAATCCCACAAAATTCAAGAGAAATCCTCAAAATTCCACAAAAATCCCACAAAATTCCTTCCATCTTCTCAAAACCCAAACAAATTCCTGCAACATCTCACAAAATCTCCACCAATTTCCAAACATTTCAAGAAAAATCCCGCAAAATTCTTCAAGTCTCCTCCAAATACCACAAACATCCTACAAACATCTCACAAACATCCCACAAACATCCCATTAAATTCAATAGAAATCCCACAAAATTCAAGAGAAATCCCACCAAATTCTGTACAAGCCCCACACAATTCCCTAAATCTTCTCAGAACCCAACCACATTCCTGCAACATCCCACAAAATCTCCAACAATTTCCACAAAATTCAAGAAAATTCCCTCCAAATTCACTGAATTTCCTCAATATCCCACCAAACTCCAGAACCATCTCACAAAATCTCAACAAATTTCCAAAAAATTCAAAAAAACTCTCACAAAGTTCTTGAAAGCCCCTCAAAATTCCAGAAAAATGCCACAAAATTCCCTACATCTTCTCAAAACATTACAAAATTCTACACACATCTCACAAAATCTCCACACATTTCCACAAAATCTAAGAAAATTCCCGCAAAATTCTTCAAGTCTCCTCCAAATCCCACAAAATTCAAGAGAAATCCTCAAAATTCCACAAAAATCCAACAAAATTCCCTACATCTTCTCAAAATCCAAACAAATTCCTGAAACATCTCACAAAATCTCCACCAATTTCCACAACATTTAGGAAAAATCCCTCCAACTTCTTCAAGTCTCCTCCAAATCCCACAAAATTCAAGAGAATTCCTCAAAATTCCACAAAAATCCCACAAAATTCCTGCAACATCTCACAAAATCTCTGGAAATTTCCACAAAATTCAAGAAGACTCTCACAAAATACTTGAAAGCTGCTGAAAATTCCACGAATATCCCACAAAAATCCCTAAATCTTCTCAAAACCCAACCACATTCCTGCAGCATCTCACAAAATCTCCACCAATATCCAAAAATTCAAGAAAATTCCCTCCAAATTCTTCAAGTCTCCTCCAAATCCCACAAAATTCAAGACAAATCCTCAAAATCCCACAAAAATCCCACCAAATTCCAGAACCATCTCACAAAATCTCAACAAATTTCCACTAAATTCAAGAAAACTCTCACAAAGTTCTTGAAAGCCCCTCAAAATTCCAGAAAAATCCCACAAAATTCCTTCCATCTTCTCAGAACCCAAACAAACTCCTGCAACATCTCACAAAATCTCCACCAATTTCCAAACAATTCAAGAAAAATCCCGCAAAATTCTTCAAGTCTCGTACAAATCCCAGAAAAATCCCACAAAATTCCAGAAACATCCCACCAAATCACCTCAATATCACCAAACATTCTGGAAAAGCCTCACAAAATTGCAGAAAAATGCCACAAAATTCCATAAATCTTCTCAAAACCCTACCAAATTCCTGCAACATCTCACAAAATCTCCACCAATAGCCAAAAAATTCAAGAAAAATCCCTCCAAATTCACTGAATTTCCTCAATATCCCACCAAATTCCAGAACCATCTCACAAAATCTCAACAAATTTCCACAAAATCTAAGAAAATTCCGCAAAATTCTTCAAGTCTCCTCCAAATCCCACAAAATTCAAGACAAATCCTCAAAATTCCACAAAAATCCCACAAAATTCCTTCCATCTTCTCAGAACCCAAATAAACTCCTGCAACATCTCACAAAATCTCCACCAATTTCCAAAAAATTCAAGAAAATCGCGCAAAATTCTTCAAGTCTCCTCCAAATACCACAAACATCCCACAAACATCCCACAAACATCCCACAAACATCCCACAAAATTCAAGAGAAATCCCACAAAATTCAAAAGAAATCGCACAAAATCCTGTACAAGCCCCACACAATTCCCTAAATCTTCTCAGAACCCAACCACATTCCTGCAACATCCCACAAAATCTCCAACAATTTCCACAAAATTCAAGAAGACTCTCACAAAATACTTGAAAGCTGCTGAAAATTCCACGAATATCCCACAAAAATCCCTAAATCTTCTCAAAACCCAACCACATTCCTGCAGCATCTCACAAAATCTCCACCAATATCCAAAAAATTCAAGAAAATTCCCTCCAAATTCTTCAAGTCTCCTCCAAATCCCACAAAATTCAAGACAAATCCTCAAAATCCCACAAAAATCCCACCAAATTCCAGAACCATCTCACAAAATCTCAACAAATTTCCACTAAATTCAAGAAAACTCTCACAAAGTTCTTGAAAGCCCCTCAAAATTCCAGAAAAATGCCACAAAAACTTCCCTACATCTTCTCAAAACCGAAACAAACTCCTGCAACATCTCACAAAATCTCCAACAATTTCCAAACAATTCAAGAAAAATCCCGCAAAATTCTTCAAGTCTTGTACAAATCCCAGAAAAATCCCACAAAATTCCAGAAACATCCCACCAAATCACCTCAATATCACCAAACATTCTGGAAAAGCCTCACAAAATTGCAGAAAAATGCCACAAAATTCCCTAAACCTTCTCAAAACCCTACCCAATTCCTGCAACATCCCACAAAATCTCCAACAATTTCCACAAAATTCAAGAAAAATCCCTCAAAATTCACTGAATTTCCTCAATATCCCACCAAATTCCAGAACCATCTCACAAAATCTCAACAAATTTCCACTAAATCTAAGAAAATTCCCTCCAAATTCTTCAAGTCTCCTCCAAATCCCACAAAATTCAAGAGAAATCCTCAAAATTCCACAAAAATCCCACAAAATTCCTTCCATCTTCTCAAAACCCAAACAAATTCCTGCAACATCTCACAAAATCTCCACCAATTTCCAAACATTTCAAGAAAAATCCCGCAAAATTCTTCAAGTCTCCTCCAAATACCACAAACATCCTACAAACATCTCACAAACATCCCACAAACATCCCATTAAATTCAATAGAAATCCCACAAAATTCAAGAGAAATCCCACCAAATTCTGTACAAGCCCCACACAATTCCCTAAATCTTCTCAGAACCCAACCACATTCCTGCAACATCCCACAAAATCTCCAACAATTTCCACAAAATTCAAGAAAATTCCCTCCAAATTCACTGAATTTCCTCAATATCCCACCAAACTCCAGAACCATCTCACAAAATCTCAACAAATTTCCAAAAAATTCAAAAAAACTCTCACAAAGTTCTTGAAAGCCCCTCAAAATTCCAGAAAAATGCCACAAAATTCCCTACATCTTCTCAAAGCATTACAAAATTCTACAGACATCTCACAAAATCTCCACACATTTCCACAAAATCTAAGAAAATTCCCGCAAAATTCTTCAAGTCTCCTCCAAATCCCACAAAATTCAAGAGAAATCCTCAAAATTCCACAAAAATCCAACAAAATTCCCTACATCTTCTCAAAATCCAAACAAATTCCTGAAACATCTCACAAAATCTCCACCAATTTCCACAACATTTAGGAAAAATCCCTCCAACTTCTTCAAGTCTCCTCCAAATCCCACAAAATTCAAGAGAATTCCTCAAAATTCCACAAAAATCCCACCAAATTCCTGCAGCATCTCACAAAATCTCCGGAAATTTCCACAAAATTCAAGAAGACTCTCACAAAATACTTGAAAGCTGCTGAAAATTCCACGAATATCCCACAAAAATCCCTAAATCTTCTCAAAACCCAACCACATTCCTGCAGCATCTCACAAAATCTCCACCAATATCCAAAAAATTCAAGAAAATTCCCTCCAAATTCTTCAAGTCTCCTCCAAATCCCACAAAATTCAAGACAAATCCTCAAAATCCCACAAAAATCCCACCAAATTCCAGAACCATCTCACAAAATCTCAACAAATTTCCACTAAATTCAAGAAAACTCTCACAAAGTTCTTGAAAGCCCCTCAAAATTCCAGAAAAATGCCACAAAATTCCCTACATCTTCTCAAAACCCAAACAAACTCCTGCAACATCTCACAAAATCTCCAACAATTTCCAAACAATTCAAGAAAAATCCCGCAAAATTCTTCAAGTCTCCTACAAATCCCAGAAAAATCCCACAAAATTCCAGAAACATCCCACCAAATCACCTCAATATCACCAAACATTCTGGAAAAGCCTCACAAAATTGCAGAAAAATGCCACAAAATTCCATAAATCTTCTCAAAACCCTACCAAATTCCTGCAACATCTCACAAAATCTCCACCAATAGCCAAAAAATTCAAGAAAAATCCCTCCAAATTCACTGAATTTCCTCAATATCCCACCAAATTCCAGAACCATCTCACAAAATCTCAACAAATTTCCACAAAATCTAAGAAAATTCCGCAAAATTCTTCAAGTCTCCTCCAAATCCCACAAAATTCAAGAGAAATCCTCAAAATTCCACAAAAATCCCACAACATTCCTTCCATCTTCTCAGAACCCAAACAAACTCCTGCAACATCTCACAAAATCTCCACCAATTTCCAAAAAATTCAAGAAAATCGCGCAAAATTCTTCAAGTCTCCTCCAAATACCACAAACATCCCACAAACATCCCACAAACATCCCACAAACATCCCACAAAATTCAAGAGAAATCCCACAAAATTCAAAAGAAATCGCACAAAATCCTGTACAAGCCCCACACAATTCCCTAAATCTTCTCAAAACCCAACCACATTCCTGCAACATCCCACAAAATCTCCAACAATTTCCACAAAATTCAAGAAGACTCTCACAAAATACTTGAAAGCTGCTGAAAATTCCACGAATATCCCACAAAAATCCCTAAATCTTCTCAAAACCCAACCACATTCCTGCAGCATCTCACAAAATCTCCACCAATATCCAAAAAATTCAAGAAAATTCCCTCCAAATTCTTCAAGTCTCCTCCAAATCCCACAAAATTCAAGAGAAATCCTCAAAATCCCACAAAAATCCCACCAAATTCCAGAACCATCTCACAAAATCTCAACAAATTTCCACTAAATTCAAGAAAACTCTCACAAAGTTCTTGAAAGCCCCTCAAAATTCCAGAAAAATGCCACAAAAACTTCCCTACATCTTCTCAAAACCGAAACAAACTCCTGCAACATCTCACAAAATCTCCAACAATTTCCAAACAATTCAAGAAAAATCCCGCAAAATTCTTCAAGTCTTGTACAAATCCCAGAAAAATCCCACAAAATTCCAGAAACATCCCACCAAATCACCTCAATACACCAAACAATCTGGAAAAGCCTCACAAAATTGCAGAAAAATGCCACAAAATTCCCTAAACCTTCTCAAAACCCTACCCAATTCCTGCAACATCCCACAAAATCTCCAACAATTTCCACAAAATTCAAGAAAAATCCCTCAAAATTCACTGAATTTCCTCAATATCCCACCAAATTCCAGAACCATCTCACAAAATCTCAACAAATTTCCACATAATCTAAGAAAATTCCCGCAAAATTCTTCAAGTCTCCTCCAAATCCCACAAAATTCAAGACAAATCCTCAAAATTCCACAAAAATCCCACAAAATTCCTTCCATCTTCTCAAAACCCAAACAAATTCCTGCAACATCTCACAAAATCTCCACCAATTTCCAAACATTTCAAGAAAAATCCCGCAAAATTCTTCAAGTCTCCTCCAAATACCACAAACATCCTACAAACATCTCACAAACATCCCACAAACATCCCATTAAATTCAATAGAAATCCCACAAAATTCAAGAGAAATCCCACCAAATTCTGTACAAGCCCCACACAATTCCCTAAATCTTCTCAGAACCCAACCACATTCCTGCAACATCCCACAAAATCTCCAACAATTTCCACAAAATTCAAGAAAATTCCCTCCAAATTCACTGAATTTCCTCAATATCCCACCAAACTCCAGAACCATCTCACAAAATCTCAACAAATTTCCAAAAAATTCAAAAAAACTCTCACAAAGTTCTTGAAAGCCCCTCAAAATTCCAGAAAAATGCCACAAAATTCCCTACATCTTCTCAAAACATTACAAAATTCTACAGACATCTCACAAAATCTCCACACATTTCCACAAAATCTAAGAAAATTCCCGCAAAATTCTTCAAGTCTCCTCCAAATCCCACAAAATTCAAGAGAAATCCTCAAAATTCCACAAAAATCCAACAAAATTCCCTACATCTTCTCAAAATCCAAACAAATTCCTGAAACATCTCACAAAATCTCCACCAATTTCCACAACATTTAGGAAAAATCCCTCCAACTTCTTCAAGTCTCCTCCAAATCCCACAAAATTCAAGAGAATTCCTCAAAATTCCACAAAAATCCCACAAAATTCCTGCAACATCTCACAAAATCTCTGGAAATTTCCACAAAATTCAAGAAGACTCTCACAAAATACTTGAAAGCTGCTGAAAATTCCACGAATATCCCACAAAAATCCCTAAATCTTCTCAAAACCCAACCACATTCCTGCAGCATCTCACAAAATCTCCACCAATATCCAAAAAATTCAAGAAAATTCCCTCCAAATTCTTCAAGTCTCCTCCAAATCCCACAAAATTCAAGACAAATCCTCAAAATCCCACAAAAATCCCACCAAATTCCAGAACCATCTCACAAAATCTCAACAAATTTCCACTAAATTCAAGAAAACTCTCACAAAGTTCTTGAAAGCCCCTCAAAATTCCAGAAAAATGCCACAAACTTCCCTAAATCTTCTCAAAACCCAACCACATTCCTCCAGCATCTCACAAAATCTCCACCAATATCCAAAAAATTCAAGAAAATTCCCTCCAAATTCTTCAAGTCTCCTTCAAATCCCACAAAATTCAAGACAAATCCTCAAAATCCCACAAAAATCCCACCAAATTCCAGAACCATCTCACAAAATCTCAACAAATTTCCACTAAATTCAAGAAAACTCTCACAAAGTTCTTGAAAGCCCCTCAAAATTCCAGAAAAATGCCACAAACTTCCCTACATCTTCTCAAAACCCAAACAAACTCCTGCAACATCTCACAAAATCTCCAACAATTTCCACAAAATTCAAGAAAAATCCCGCAAAATTCTTCAAGTCTCGTACAAATCCCAGAAAAATCCCACAAAATTCCAGAAACATCCCACCAAATCACCTCAATATCACCAAACATTCTGGAAAAGCCTCACAAAATTGCAGAAAAATGCCACAAAATTCCATAAACCTTCTCAAAACCCTACCCAATTCCTGCAACATCCCACAAAATCTCCAACAATTTCCACAAAATTCAAGAAAAATCCCTCAAAATTCACTGAATTTCCTCAATATCCCACCAAATTCCAGAACCATCTCACAAAATCTCAAAAAATTTCCACTAAATCTAAGAAAATTCCCTCCAAATTCTTCAAGTCTCCTCCAAATCCCACAAAATTCAAGACAAATCCTCAAAATTCCACAAAAATCCCACAAAATTCCTTCCATCTTCTCAAAACCCAAACAAATTCCTGCAACATCTCACAAAATCTCCACCAATTTCCAAACATTTCAAGAAAAATCCCGCAAAATTCTTCAAGTCTCCTCCAAATACCACAAACATCCTACAAACATCTCACAAACATCCCACAAACATCCCATTAAATTCAATAGAAATCCCACAAAATTCAAGAGAAATCCCACCAAATTCTGTACAAGCCCCACACAATTCCCTAAATCTTCTCAGAACCCAACCACATTCCTGCAACATCCCACAAAATCTCCAACAATTTCCACAAAATTCAAGAAAATTCCCTCCAAATTCACTGAATTTCCTCAATATCCCACCAAACTCCAGAACCATCTCACAAAATCTCAACAAATTTCCAAAAAATTCAAAAAAACTCTCACAAAGTTCTTGAAAGCCCCTCAAAATTCCAGAAAAATGCCACAAAATTCCCTACATCTTCTCAAAACATTACAAAATTCTACAGACATCTCACAAAATCTCCACACATTTCCACAAAATCTAAGAAAATTCCCGCAAAATTCTTCAAGTCTCCTCCAAATCCCACAAAATTCAAGAGAAATCCTCAAAATTCCACAAAAATCCAACAAAATTCCCTACATCTTCTCAAAATCCAAACAAATTCCTGAAACATCTCACAAAATCTCCACCAATTTCCACAACATTTAGGAAAAATCCCTCCAACTTCTTCAAGTCTCCTCCAAATCCCACAAAATTCAAGAGAATTCCTCAAAATTCCACAAAAATCCCACAAAATTCCTGCAACATCTCACCAAATCTCTGGAAATTTCCACAAAATTCAAGAAGACTCTCACAAAATACTTGAAAGCTGCTGAAAATTCCACGAATATCCCACAAAAATCCCTAAATCTTCTCAAAACCCAACCACATTCCTGCAGCATCTCACAAAATCTCCACCAATATCCAAAAAATTCAAGAAAATTCCCTCCAAATTCTTCAAGTCTCCTCCAAATCCCACAAAATTCAAGACAAATCCTCAAAATCCCACAAAAATCCCACCAAATTCTAGAACCATCTCACAAAATCTCAACAAATTTCCACTAAATTCAAGAAAACTCTCACAAAGTTCTTGAAAGCCCCTCAAAATTCCAGAAAAATGCCACAAAATTCCCTACATCTTCTCAAAACCCAAACAAACTCCTGCAACATCTCACAAAATCTCCACCAATTTCCAAACAATTCAAGAAAAATCCCGCAAAATTCTTCAAGTCTCGTACAAATCCCAGAAAAATCCCACAAAATTCCAGAAACATCCCACCAAATCACCTCAATATCACCAAAAATTCTGGAAAAGCCTCACAAAATTGCAGAAAAATGCCACAAAATTCCATAAATCTTCTCAAAACCCTACCAAATTCCTGCAACATCTCGCAAAATCTCCACCAATAGCCAAAAAATTCAAGAAAAATCCCTCCAAATTCACTGAATTTCCTCAATATCCCACCAAATTCCAGAACCATCTCACAAAATCTCAACAAATTTCCACAAAATCTAAGAAAATTCCGCAAAATTCTTCAAGTCTCCTCCAAATCCCACAAAATTCAAGAGAAATCCACAAAATTCCACAAAAATCCCACAAAATTCCTTCCATCTTCTCAGAACCCAAACAAACTCCTGCAACATCTCACAAAATCTCCACCAATTTCCAAACAATTCAAGAAAAATCCCGCAAAATTCTTCAAGTCTCCTCCAAATACCACAAACATCCCACAAACATCCCACAAACATCCCACAAACATCCCACAAAATTCAAGAGAAATCCCACAAAATTCAAAAGAAATCGCACAAAATCCTGTACAAGCCCCACACAATTCCCTAAATCTTCTCAAAACCCAACCACATTCCTGCAACATCCCACAAAATCTCCAACAATTTCCACAAAATTCAAGAAGACTCTCACAAAATACTTGAAAGCTGCTGAAAATTCCACGAATATCCCACAAAAATCCCTAAATCTTCTCAAAACCCAACCACATTCCTGCAGCATCTCACAAAATCTCCACCAATATCCAAAAAATTCAAGAAAATTCCCTCCAAATTCTTCAAGTCTCCTCCAAATCCCACAAAATTCAAGACAAATCCTCAAAATCCCACAAAAATCCCACCAAATTCCAGAACCATCTCACAAAATCTCAACAAATTTCCACTAAATTCAAGAAAACTCTCACAAAGTTCTTGAAAGCCCCTCAAAATTCCAGAAAAATGCCACAAAAACTTCCCTACATCTTCTCAAAACCGAAACAAACTCCTGCAACATCTCACAAAATCTCCAACAATTTCCAAACAATTCAAGAAAAATCCCGCAAAATTCTTCAAGTCTTGTACAAATCCCAGAAAAATCCCACAAAATTCCAGAAACATCCCACCAAATCACCTCAATATCACCAAACATTCTGGAAAAGCCTCACAAAATTGCAGAAAAATGCCACAAAATTCCCTAAACCTTCTCAAAACCCTACCCAATTCCTGCAACATCCCACAAAATCTCCAACAATTTCCACAAAATTCAAGAAAAATCCCTCAAAATTCACTGAATTTCCTCAATATCCCACCAAATTCCAGAACCATCTCACAAAATCTCAAAAAATTTCCACTAAATCTAAGAAAATTCCCTCCAAATTCTTCAAGTCTCCTCCAAATCCCACAAAATTCAAGAGAAATCCTCAAAATTCCACAAAAATCCCACAAAATTCCTTCCATCTTCTCAAAACCCAAACAAATTCCTGCAACATCTCACAAAATCTCCACCAATTTCCAAACATTTCAAGAAAAATCCCGCAAAATTCTTCAAGTCTCCTCCAAATACCACAAACATCCTACAAACATCTCACAAACATCCCACAAACATCCCATTAAATTCAATAGAAATCCCACAAAATTCAAGAGAAATCCCACCAAATTCTGTACAAGCCCCACACAATTCCCTAAATCTTCTCAGAACCCAACCACATTCCTGCAACATCCCACAAAATCTCCAACAATTTCCACAAAATTCAAGAAAATTCCCTCCAAATTCACTGAATTTCCTCAATATCCCACCAAACTCCAGAACCATCTCACAAAATCTCAACAAATTTCCAAAAAATTCAAAAAAACTCTCACAAAGTTCTTGAAAGCCCCTCAAAATTCCAGAAAAATGCCACAAAATTCCCTACATCTTCTCAAAGCATTACAAAATTCTACAGACATCTCACAAAATCTCCACACATTTCCACAAAATCTAAGAAAATTCCCGCAAAATTCTTCAAGTCTCCTCCAAATCCCACAAAATTCAAGAGAAATCCTCAAAATTCCACAAAAATCCAACAAAATTCCCTACATCTTCTCAAAATCCAAACAAATTCCTGAAACATCTCACAAAATCTCCACCAATTTCCACAACATTTAGGAAAAATCCCTCCAACTTCTTCAAGTCTCCTCCAAATCCCACAAAATTCAAGAGAATTCCTCAAAATTCCACAAAAATCCCACCAAATTCCTGCAACATCTCACAAAATCTCCGGAAATTTCCACAAAATTCAAGAAGACTCTCACAAAATACTTGAAAGCTGCTGAAAATTCCACGAATATCCCACAAAAATCCCTAAATCTTCTCAAAACCCAACCACATTCCTGCAGCATCTCACAAAATCTCCACCAATATCCAAAAAATTCAAGAAAATTCCCTCCAAATTCTTCAAGTCTCCTCCAAATCCCACAAAATTCAAGACAAATCCTCAAAATCCCACAAAAATCCCACCAAATTCCAGAACCATCTCACAAAATCTCAACAAATTTCCACTAAATTCAAGAAAACTCTCACAAAGTTCTTGAAAGCCCCTCAAAATTCCAGAAAAATGCCACAAAATTCCCTACATCTTCTCAAAACCCAAACAAACTCCTGCAACATCTCACAAAATCTCCAACAATTTCCAAACAATTCAAGAAAAATCCCGCAAAATTCTTCAAGTCTCCTACAAATCCCAGAAAAATCCCACAAAATTCCAGAAACATCCCACCAAATCACCTCAATATCACCAAAAATTCTGGAAAAGCCTCACAAAATTGCAGAAAAATGCCACAAAATTCCATAAATCTTCTCAAAACCCTACCAAATTCCTGCAACATCTCACAAAATCTCCACCAATAGCCAAAAAATTCAAGAAAAATCCCTCCAAATTCACTGAATTTCCTCAATATCCCACCAAATTCCAGAACCATCTCACAAAATCTCAACAAATTTCCACAAAATCTAAGAAAATTCCGCAAAATTCTTCAAGTCTCCTCCAAATCCCACAAAATTCAAGAGAAATCCTCAAAATTCCACAAAAATCCCACAACATTCCTTCCATCTTCTCAGAACCCAAACAAACTCCTGCAACATCTTACAAAATCTCCACCAATTTCCAAAAAATTCAAGAAAATCGCGCAAAATTCTTCAAGTCTCCTCCAAATACCACAAACATCCCACAAACATCCCACAAACATCCCACAAACATCCCACAAACATCCCACAAAATTCAAGAGAAATCCCACAAAATTCAAAAGAAATCGCACAAAATCCTGTACAAGCCCCACACAATTCCCTAAATCTTCTCAAAACCCAACCACATTCCTGCAACATCCCACAAAATCTCCAACAATTTCCACAAAATTCAAGAAGACTCTCACAAAATACTTGAAAGCTGCTGAAAATTCCACGAATATCCCACAAAAATCCCTAAATCTTCTCAAAACCCAACCACATTCCTGCAGCATCTCACAAAATCTCCACCAATATCCAAAAAATTCAAGAAAATTCCCTCCAAATTCTTCAAGTCTCCTCCAAATCCCACAAAATTCAAGAGAAATCCTCAAAATCCCACAAAAATCCCACCAAATTCCAGAACCATCTCACAAAATCTCAACAAATTTCCACTAAATTCAAGAAAACTCTCACAAAGTTCTTGAAAGCCCCTCAAAATTCCAGAAAAATGCCACAAAAACTTCCCTACATCTTCTCAAAACCGAAACAAACTCCTGCAACATCTCACAAAATCTCCAACAATTTCCAAACAATTCAAGAAAAATCCCGCAAAATTCTTCAAGTCTTGTACAAATCCCAGAAAAATCCCACAAAATTCCAGAAACATCCCACCAAATCACCTCAATACACCAAACAATCTGGAAAAGCCTCACAAAATTGCAGAAAAATGCCACAAAATTCCCTAAACCTTCTCAAAACCCTACCCAATTCCTGCAACATCCCACAAAATCTCCAACAATTTCCACAAAATTCAAGAAAAATCCCTCAAAATTCACTGAATTTCCTCAATATCCCACCAAATTCCAGAACCATCTCACAAAATCTCAAAAAATTTCCACTAAATCTAAGAAAATTCCCTCCAAATTCTTCAAGTCTCCTCCAAATCCCACAAAATTCAAGACAAATCCTCAAAATTCCACAAAAATCCCACAAAATTCCTTCCATCTTCTCAAAACCCAAACAAATTCCTGCAACATCTCACAAAATCTCCACCAATTTCCAAACATTTCAAGAAAAATCCCGCAAAATTCTTCAAGTCTCCTCCAAATACCACAAACATCCTACAAACATCTCACAAACATCCCACAAACATCCCATTAAATTCAATAGAAATCCCACAAAATTCAAGAGAAATCCCACCAAATTCTGTACAAGCCCCACACAATTCCCTAAATCTTCTCAGAACCCAACCACATTCCTGCAACATCCCACAAAATCTCCAACAATTTCCACAAAATTCAAGAAAATTCCCTCCAAATTCACTGAATTTCCTCAATATCCCACCAAACTCCAGAACCATCTCACAAAATCTCAACAAATTTCCAAAAAATTCAAAAAAACTCTCACAAAGTTCTTGAAAGCCCCTCAAAATTCCAGAAAAATGCCACAAAATTCCCTACATCTTCTCAAAACATTACAAAATTCTACAGACATCTCACAAAATCTCCACACATTTCCACAAAATCTAAGAAAATTCCCGCAAAATTCTTCAAGTCTCCTCCAAATCCCACAAAATTCAAGAGAAATCCTCAAAATTCCACAAAAATCCAACAAAATTCCCTACATCTTCTCAAAATCCAAACAAATTCCTGAAACATCTCACAAAATCTCCACCAATTTCCACAACATTTAGGAAAAATCCCTCCAACTTCTTCAAGTCTCCTCCAAATCCCACAAAATTCAAGAGAATTCCTCAAAATTCCACAAAAATCCCACAAAATTCCTGCAACATCTCACAAAATCTCTGGAAATTTCCACAAAATTCAAGAAGACTCTCACAAAATACTTGAAAGCTGCTGAAAATTCCACGAATATCCCACAAAAATCCCTAAATCTTCTCAAAACCCAACCACATTCCTGCAGCATCTCACAAAATCTCCACCAATATCCAAAAATTCAAGAAAATTCCCTCCAAATTCTTCAAGTCTCCTCCAAATCCCACAAAATTCAAGACAAATCCTCAAAATCCCACAAAAATCCCACCAAATTCCAGAACCATCTCACAAAATCTCAACAAATTTCCACTAAATTCAAGAAAACTCTCACAAAGTTCTTGAAAGCCCCTCAAAATTCCAGAAAAATGCCACAAAATTCCCTACATCTTCTCAAAACCCAAACAAACTCCTGCAACATCTCACAAAATCTCCAACAATTTCCAAACAATTCAAGAAAAATCCCGCAAAATTCTTCAAGTCTCCTACAAATCCCAGAAAAATCCCACAAAATTCCAGAAACATCCCACCAAATCACCTCAATATCACCAAACATTCTGGAAAAGCCTCACAAAATTGCAGAAAAATGCCACAAAATTCCATAAATCTTCTCAAAACCCTACCAAATTCCTGCAACATCTCACAAAATCTCCACCAATAGCCAAAAAATTCAAGAAAAATCCCTCAAAATTCACTGAATTTCCTCAATATCCCACCAAATTCCAGAACCATCTCACAAAATCTTAACAAATTTCCACAAAATCTAAGAAAATTCCGCAAAATTCTTCAAGTCTCCTCCAAATCCCACAAAATTCAAGAGAAATCCTCAAAATTCCACAAAAACCCCACAAAATTCCTTCCATCTTCTCAGAACCTAAACAAACTCCTGCAACATCTCACAAAATCTCCACCAATTTCCAAACAATTCAAGAAAATCGCACAAAATTCTTCAAGTCTCCTCCAAATACCACAAACATCCCACAAACATCCCACAAACATCCCACAAACATCCCACAAACATCCCACAAAATTCAAGAGAAATCCCACAAAATTCAAAAGAAATCGCACAAAATCCTGTACAAGCCCCACACAATTCCCTAAATCTTCTCAAAACCCAACCACATTCCTGCAACATCCCACAAAATCTCCAACAATTTCCACAAAATTCAAGAAGACTCTCACAAAATACTTGAAAGCTGCTGAAAATTCCACGAATATCCCACAAAAATCCCTAAATCTTCTCAAAACCCAACCACATTCCTGCAGCATCTCACAAAATCTCCACCAATATCCAAAAAATTCAAGAAAATTCCCTCCAAATTCTTCAAGTCTCCTCCAAATCCCACAAAATTCAAGACAAATCCTCAAAATCCCACAAAAATCCCACCAAATTCCAGAACCATCTCACAAAATCTGAACAAATTTCCACTAAATTCAAGAAAACTCTCACAAAGTTCTTGAAAGCCCCTCAAAATTCCAGAAAAATGCCACAAACTTCCCTACATCTTCTCAAAACCCAAACAAACTCCTGCAACATCTCACAAAATCTCCAACAAT
Organism: Cyanistes caeruleus; assembly: GCF_971803275.1. Classification (NCBI taxonomy): domain Eukaryota; kingdom Metazoa; phylum Chordata; class Aves; order Passeriformes; family Paridae; genus Cyanistes; species Cyanistes caeruleus. Next base: position 86,747,920 of record NC_141702.1, on the reverse strand, counting down.
TTCCAAACAATTCAAGAAAAATCCCGCAAAATTCTTCAAGTCTCGTACAAATCCCAGAAAAATCCCACAAAATTCCAGAAACATCCCACCAAATCACCTCAATATCACCAAACATTCTGGAAAAGCCTCACAAAATTGCAGAAAAATGCCACAAAATTCCCTAAACCTTCTCAAAACCCTACCCAATTCCTGCAACATCCCACAAAATCTCCAACAATTTCCACAAAATTCAAGAAAAATCCCTCCAAATTCACTGAATTTCCTCAATATCCCACCAAATTCCAGAACCATCTCACAAAATCTCAACAAATTTCCACAAAATCTAAGAAAATTCCGCAAAATTCTTCAAGTCTCCTCCAAATCCCACAAAATTCAAGAGAAATCCTCAAAATTCCACAAAAATCCCACAAAATTCCTTCCATCTTCTCAGAACCCAAACAAACTCCTGCAACATCTCACAAAATCTCCACCAATTTCCAAACATTTCAAGAAAAATCCCGCAAAATTCTTCAAGTCTCCTCCAAATACCACAAACATCCTACAAACATCTCACAAACATCCCACAAACATCCCATTAAATTCAATAGAAATCCCACAAAATTCAAGAGAAATCCCACCAAATTCTGTACAAGCCCCACACAATTCCCTAAATCTTCTCAGAACCCAACCACATTCCTGCAACATCCCACAAAATCTCCAACAATTTCCACAAAATTCAAGAAAATTCCCTCCAAATTCACTGAATTTCCTCAATATCCCACCAAACTCCAGAACCATCTCACAAAATCTCAACAAATTTCCAAAAAATTCAAAAAAACTCTCACAAAGTTCTTGAAAGCCCCTCAAAATTCCAGAAAAATGCCACAAAATTCCCTACATCTTCTCAAAACATTACAAAATTCTACACACATCTCACAAAATCTCCACACATTTCCACAAAATCTAAGAAAATTCCCGCAAAATTCTTCAAGTCTCCTCCAAATCCCACAAAATTCAAGAGAAATCCTCAAAATTCCACAAAAATCCAACAAAATTCCCTACATCTTCTCAAAATCCAAACAAATTCCTGAAACATCTCACAAAATCTCCACCAATTTCCACAACATTTAGGAAAAATCCCTCCAACTTCTTCAAATCTCCTCCAAATCCCACAAAATTCAAGAGAATTCCTCAAAATTCCACAAAAATCCCACAAAATTCCTGCAACATCTCACAAAATCTCCGGAAATTTCCACAAAATTCAAGAAGACTCTCACAAAATACTTGAAAGCTGCTGAAAATTCCACGAATATCCCACAAAAATCCCTAAATCTTCTCAAAACCCAACCACATTCCTGCAGCATCTCACAAAATCTCCACCAATAGCCAAAAAATTCAAGAAAAATCCCTCAAAATTCACTGAATTTCCTCAATATCCCACCAAATTCCAGAACCATCTCACAAAATCTCAACAAATTTCCACAAAATCTAAGAAAATTCCGCAAAATTCTTCAAGTCTCCTCCAAATCCCACAAAATTCAAGAGAAATCCTCAAAATTCCACAAAAATCCCACAAAATTCCTTCCATCTTCTCAGAACCCAAACAAACTCCTGCAACATCTCACAAAATCTCCACCAATTTCCAAAAAATTCAAGAAAATCGCGCAAAATTCTTCAAGTCTCCTCCAAATACCACAAACATCCCACAAACATCCCACAAACATCCCACAAACATCCCACAAACATCCCACAAAATTCAAGAGAAATCCCACAAAATTCAAAAGAAATCGCACAAAATCCTGTACAAGCCCCACACAATTCCCTAAATCTTCTCAAAACCCAACCACATTCCTGCAACATCCCACAAAATCTCCAACAATTTCCACAAAATTCAAGAAGACTCTCACAAAATACTTGAAAGCTGCTGAAAATTCCACGAATATCCCACAAAAATCCCTAAATCTTCTCAAAACCCAACCACATTCCTGCAGCATCTCACAAAATCTCCACCAATATCCAAAAAATTCAAGAAAATTCCCTCCAAATTCTTCAAGTCTCCTCCAAATCCCACAAAATTCAAGACAAATCCTCAAAATCCCACAAAAATCCCACCAAATTCCAGAACCATCTCACAAAATCTCAACAAATTTCCACTAAATTCAAGAAAACTCTCACAAAGTTCTTGAAAGCCCCTCAAAATTCCAGAAAAATGCCACAAAATTCCCTACATCTTCTCAAAACCGAAACAAACTCCTGCAACATCTCACAAAATCTCCAACAATTTCCAAACAATTCAAGAAAAATCCCGCAAAATTCTTCAAGTCTTGTACAAATCCCAGAAAAATCCCACAAAATTCCAGAAACATCCCACCAAATCACCTCAATATCACCAAACATTCTGGAAAAGCCTCACAAAATTGCAGAAAAATGCCACAAAATTCCCTAAACCTTCTCAAAACCCTACCCAATTCCTGCAACATCCCACAAAATCTCCAACAATTTCCACAAAATTCAAGAAAAATCCCTCAAAATTCACTGAATTTCCTCAATATCCCACCAAATTCCAGAACCATCTCACAAAATCTCAAAAAATTTCCACTAAATCTAAGAAAATTCCCTCCAAATTCTTCAAGTCTCCTCCAAATCCCACAAAATTCAAGACAAATCCTCAAAATTCCACAAAAATCCCACAAAATTCCTTCCATCTTCTCAAAACCCAAACAAATTCCTGCAACATCTCACAAAATCTCCACCAATTTCCAAACATTTCAAGAAAAATCCCGCAAAATTCTTCAAGTCTCCTCCAAATACCACAAACATCCTACAAACATCTCACAAACATCCCACAAACATCCCATTAAATTCAATAGAAATCCCACAAAATTCAAGAGAAATCCCACCAAATTCTGTACAAGCCCCACACAATTCCCTAAATCTTCTCAGAACCCAACCACATTCCTGCAACATCCCACAAAATCTCCAACAATTTCCACAAAATTCAAGAAAATTCCCTCCAAATTCACTGAATTTCCTCAATATCCCACCAAACTCCAGAACCATCTCACAAAATCTCAACAAATTTCCAAAAAATTCAAAAAAACTCTCACAAAGTTCTTGAAAGCCCCTCAAAATTCCAGAAAAATGCCACAAAATTCCCTACATCTTCTCAAAGCATTACAAAATTCTACAGACATCTCACAAAATCTCCACACATTTCCACAAAATCTAAGAAAATTCCCGCAAAATTCTTCAAGTCTCCTCCAAATCCCACAAAATTCAAGAGAAATCCTCAAAATTCCACAAAAATCCAACAAAATTCCCTACATCTTCTCAAAATCCAAACAAATTCCTGAAACATCTCACAAAATCTCCACCAATTTCCACAACATTTAGGAAAAATCCCTCCAACTTCTTCAAGTCTCCTCCAAATCCCACAAAATTCAAGAGAATTCCTCAAAATTCCACAAAAATCCCACAAAATTCCTGCAACATCTCACAAAATCTCTGGAAATTTCCACAAAATTCAAGAAGACTCTCACAAAATACTTGAAAGCTGCTGAAAATTCCACGAATATCCCACAAAAATCCCTAAATCTTCTCAAAACCCAACCACATTCCTGCAGCATCTCACAAAATCTCCACCAATATCCAAAAATTCAAGAAAATTCCCTCCAAATTCTTCAAGTCTCCTCCAAATCCCACAAAATTCAAGACAAATCCTCAAAATCCCACAAAAATCCCACCAAATTCCAGAACCATCTCACAAAATCTCAACAAATTTCCACTAAATTCAAGAAAACTCTCACAAAGTTCTTGAAAGCCCCTCAAAATTCCAGAAAAATGCCACAAAATTCCCTACATCTTCTCAAAACCCAAACAAACTCCTGCAACATCTCACAAAATCTCCACCAATTTCCAAACAATTCAAGAAAAATCCCGCAAAATTCTTCAAGTCTCGTACAAATCCCAGAAAAATCCCACAAAATTCCAGAAACATCCCACCAAATCACCTCAATATCACCAAACATTCTGGAAAAGCCTCACAAAATTGCAGAAAAATGCCACAAAATTCCATAAATCTTCTCAAAACCCTACCAAATTCCTGCAACATCTCACAAAATCTCCACCAATAGCCAAAAAATTCAAGAAAAATCCCTCCAAATTCACTGAATTTCCTCAATATCCCACCAAATTCCAGAACCATCTCACAAAATCTCAACAAATTTCCACAAAATCTAAGAAAATTCCGCAAAATTCTTCAAGTCTCCTCCAAATCCCACAAAATTCAAGACAAATCCTCAAAATTCCACAAAAATCCCACAAAATTCCTTCCATCTTCTCAGAACCCAAATAAACTCCTGCAACATCTCACAAAATCTCCACCAATTTCCAAAAAATTCAAGAAAATCGCGCAAAATTCTTCAAGTCTCCTCCAAATACCACAAACATCCCACAAACATCCCACAAACATCCCACAAACATCCCACAAAATTCAAGAGAAATCCCACAAAATTCAAAAGAAATCGCACAAAATCCTGTACAAGCCCCACACAATTCCCTAAATCTTCTCAGAACCCAACCACATTCCTGCAACATCCCACAAAATCTCCAACAATTTCCACAAAATTCAAGAAGACTCTCACAAAATACTTGAAAGCTGCTGAAAATTCCACGAATATCCCACAAAAATCCCTAAATCTTCTCAAAACCCAACCACATTCCTGCAGCATCTCACAAAATCTCCACCAATATCCAAAAAATTCAAGAAAATTCCCTCCAAATTCTTCAAGTCTCCTCCAAATCCCACAAAATTCAAGACAAATCCTCAAAATCCCACAAAAATCCCACCAAATTCCAGAACCATCTCACAAAATCTCAACAAATTTCCACTAAATTCAAGAAAACTCTCACAAAGTTCTTGAAAGCCCCTCAAAATTCCAGAAAAATGCCACAAAAACTTCCCTACATCTTCTCAAAACCGAAACAAACTCCTGCAACATCTCACAAAATCTCCAACAATTTCCAAACAATTCAAGAAAAATCCCGCAAAATTCTTCAAGTCTTGTACAAATCCCAGAAAAATCCCACAAAATTCCAGAAACATCCCACCAAATCACCTCAATATCACCAAACATTCTGGAAAAGCCTCACAAAATTGCAGAAAAATGCCACAAAATTCCCTAAACCTTCTCAAAACCCTACCCAATTCCTGCAACATCCCACAAAATCTCCAACAATTTCCACAAAATTCAAGAAAAATCCCTCAAAATTCACTGAATTTCCTCAATATCCCACCAAATTCCAGAACCATCTCACAAAATCTCAAAAAATTTCCACTAAATCTAAGAAAATTCCCTCCAAATTCTTCAAGTCTCCTCCAAATCCCACAAAATTCAAGAGAAATCCTCAAAATTCCACAAAAATCCCACAAAATTCCTTCCATCTTCTCAAAACCCAAACAAATTCCTGCAACATCTCACAAAATCTCCACCAATTTCCAAACATTTCAAGAAAAATCCCGCAAAATTCTTCAAGTCTCCTCCAAATACCACAAACATCCTACAAACATCTCACAAACATCCCACAAACATCCCATTAAATTCAATAGAAATCCCACAAAATTCAAGAGAAATCCCACCAAATTCTGTACAAGCCCCACACAATTCCCTAAATCTTCTCAGAACCCAAACACATTCCTGCAACATCCCACAAAATCTCCAACAATTTCCACAAAATTCAAGAAAATTCCCTCCAAATTCACTGAATTTCCTCAATATCCCACCAAACTCCAGAACCATCTCACAAAATCTCAACAAATTTCCAAAAAATTCAAAAAAACTCTCACAAAGTTCTTGAAAGCCCCTCAAAATTCCAGAAAAATGCCACAAAATTCCCTACATCTTCTCAAAGCATTACAAAATTCTACAGACATCTCACAAAATCTCCACACATTTCCACAAAATCTAAGAAAATTCCCGCAAAATTCTTCAAGTCTCCTCCAAATCCCACAAAATTCAAGAGAAATCCTCAAAATTCCACAAAAATCCAACAAAATTCCCTACATCTTCTCAAAATCCAAACAAATTCCTGAAACATCTCACAAAATCTCCACCAATTTCCACAACATTTAGGAAAAATCCCTCCAACTTCTTCAAGTCTCCTCCAAATCCCACAAAATTCAAGAGAATTCCTCAAAATTCCACAAAAATCCCACCAAATTCCTGCAGCATCTCACAAAATCTCCGGAAATTTCCACAAAATTCAAGAAGACTCTCACAAAATACTTGAAAGCTGCTGAAAATTCCACGAATATCCCACAAAAATCCCTAAATCTTCTCAAAACCCAACCACATTCCTGCAGCATCTCACAAAATCTCCACCAATATCCAAAAAATTCAAGAAAATTCCCTCCAAATTCTTCAAGTCTCCTCCAAATCCCACAAAATTCAAGACAAATCCTCAAAATCCCACAAAAATCCCACCAAATTCCAGAACCATCTCACAAAATCTCAACAAATTTCCACTAAATTCAAGAAAACTCTCACAAAGTTCTTGAAAGCCCCTCAAAATTCCAGAAAAATGCCACAAAAACTTCCCTACATCTTCTCAAAACCGAAACAAACTCCTGCAACATCTCACAAAATCTCCAACAATTTCCAAACAATTCAAGAAAAATCCCGCAAAATTCTTCAAGTCTTGTACAAATCCCAGAAAAATCCCACAAAATTCCAGAAACATCCCACCAAATCACCTCAATACACCAAACAATCTGGAAAAGCCTCACAAAATTGCAGAAAAATGCCACAAAATTCCCTAAACCTTCTCAAAACCCTACCCAATTCCTGCAACATCCCACAAAATCTCCAACAATTTCCACAAAATTCAAGAAAAATCCCTCAAAATTCACTGAATTTCCTCAATATCCCACCAAATTCCAGAACCATCTCACAAAATCTCAAAAAATTTCCACTAAATCTAAGAAAATTCCCTCCAAATTCTTCAAGTCTCCTCCAAATCCCACAAAATTCAAGAGAAATCCTCAAAATTCCACAAAAATCCCACAAAATTCCTTCCATCTTCTCAAAACCCAAACAAATTCCTGCAACATCTCACAAAATCTCCACCAATTTCCAAACATTTCAAGAAAAATCCCGCAAAATTCTTCAAGTCTCCTCCAAATACCACAAACATCCTACAAACATCTCACAAACATCCCACAAACATCCCATTAAATTCAATAGAAATCCCACAAAATTCAAGAGAAATCCCACCAAATTCTGTACAAGCCCCACACAATTCCCTAAATCTTCTCAGAACCCAACCACATTCCTGCAACATCCCACAAAATCTCCAACAATTTCCACAAAATTCAAGAAAATTCCCTCCAAATTCACTGAATTTCCTCAATATCCCACCAAACTCCAGAACCATCTCACAAAATCTCAACAAATTTCCAAAAAATTCAAAAAAACTCTCACAAAGTTCTTGAAAGCCCCTCAAAATTCCAGAAAAATGCCACAAAATTCCCTACATCTTCTCAAAACATTACAAAATTCTACAGACATCTCACAAAATCTCCACACATTTCCACAAAATCTAAGAAAATTCCCGCAAAATTCTTCAAGTCTCCTCCAAATCCCACAAAATTCAAGAGAAATCCTCAAAATTCCACAAAAATCCAACAAAATTCCCTACATCTTCTCAAAATCCAAACAAATTCCTGAAACATCTCACAAAATCTCCACCAATTTCCACAACATTTAGGAAAAATCCCTCCAACTTCTTCAAGTCTCCTCCAAATCCCACAAAATTCAAGAGAATTCCTCAAAATTCCACAAAAATCCCACAAAATTCCTGCAACATCTCACAAAATCTCTGGAAATTTCCACAAAATTCAAGAAGACTCTCACAAAATACTTGAAAGCTGCTGAAAATTCCACGAATATCCCACAAAAATCCCTAAATCTTCTCAAAACCCAACCACATTCCTGCAGCATCTCACAAAATCTCCACCAATATCCAAAAAATTCAAGAAAATTCCCTCCAAATTCTTCAAGTCTCCTCCAAATCCCACAAAATTCAAGACAAATCCTCAAAATCCCACAAAAATCCCACCAAATTCCAGAACCATCTCACAAAATCTCAACAAATTTCCACTAAATTCAAGAAAACTCTCACAAAGTTCTTGAAAGCCCCTCAAAATTCCAGAAAAATGCCACAAACTTCCCTAAATCTTCTCAAAACCCAACCACATTCCTCCAGCATCTCACAAAATCTCCACCAATATCCAAAAAATTCAAGAAAATTCCCTCCAAATTCTTCAAGTCTCCTCCAAATCCCACAAAATTCAAGACAAATCCTCAAAATCCCACAAAAATCCCACCAAATTCCAGGACCATCTCACAAAATCTCAACAAATTTCCACTAAATTCAAGAAAACTCTCACAAAGTTCTTGAAAGCCCCTCAAAATTCCAGAAAAATGCCACAAACTTCCCTACATCTTCTCAAAACCCAAACAAACTCCTGCAACATCTCACAAAATCTCCAACAATTTCCACAAAATTCAAGAAAAATCCCGCAAAATTCTTCAAGTCTCGTACAAATCCCAGAAAAATCCCACAAAATTCCAGAAACATCCCACCAAATCACCTCAATATCACCAAACATTCTGGAAAAGCCTCACAAAATTGCAGAAAAATGCCACAAAATTCCATAAACCTTCTCAAAACCCTACCCAATTCCTGCAACATCCCACAAAATCTCCAACAATTTCCACAAAATTCAAGAAAAATCCCTCAAAATTCACTGAATTTCCTCAATATCCCACCAAATTCCAGAACCATCTCACAAAATCTCAAAAAATTTCCACTAAATCTAAGAAAATTCCCTCCAAATTCTTCAAGTCTCCTCCAAATCCCACAAAATTCAAGAGAAATCCTCAAAATTCCACAAAAATCCCACAAAATTCCTTCCATCTTCTCAAAACCCAAACAAATTCCTGCAACATCTCACAAAATCTCCACCAATTTCCAAACATTTCAAGAAAAATCCCGCAAAATTCTTCAAGTCTCCTCCAAATACCACAAACATCCTACAAACATCTCACAAACATCCCACAAACATCCCATTAAATTCAATAGAAATCCCACAAAATTCAAGAGAAATCCCACCAAATTCTGTACAAGCCCCACACAATTCCCTAAATCTTCTCAGAACCCAACCACATTCCTGCAACATCCCACAAAATCTCCAACAATTTCCACAAAATTCAAGAAAATTCCCTCCAAATTCACTGAATTTCCTCAATATCCCACCAAACTCCAGAACCATCTCACAAAATCTCAACAAATTTCCAAAAAATTCAAAAAAACTCTCACAAAGTTCTTGAAAGCCCCTCAAAATTCCAGAAAAATGCCACAAAATTCCCTACATCTTCTCAAAGCATTACAAAATTCTACAGACATCTCACAAAATCTCCACACATTTCCACAAAATCTAAGAAAATTCCCGCAAAATTCTTCAAGTCTCCTCCAAATCCCACAAAATTCAAGAGAAATCCTCAAAATTCCACAAAAATCCAACAAAAGTCCCTACATCTTCTCAAAATCCAAACAAATTCCTGAAACATCTCACAAAATCTCCACCAATTTCCACAACATTTAGGAAAAATCCCTCCAACTTCTTCAAGTCTCCTCCAAATCCCACAAAATTCAAGAGAATTCCTCAAAATTCCACAAAAATCCCACAAAATTCCTGCAACATCTCACAAAATCTCTGGAAATTTCCACAAAATTCAAGAAGACTCTCACAAAATACTTGAAAGCTGCTGAAAATTCCACGAATATCCCACAAAAATCCCTAAATCTTCTCAAAACCCAACCACATTCCTGCAGCATCTCACAAAATCTCCACCAATATCCAAAAATTCAAGAAAATTCCCTCCAAATTCTTCAAGTCTCCTCCAAATCCCACAAAATTCAAGACAAATCCTCAAAATCCCACAAAAATCCCACCAAATTCCAGAACCATCTCACAAAATCTCAACAAATTTCCACTAAATTCAAGAAAACTCTCACAAAGTTCTTGAAAGCCCCTCAAAATTCCAGAAAAATGCCACAAAATTCCCTACATCTTCTCAAAACCCAAACAAACTCCTGCAACATCTCACAAAATCTCCACAAATTTCCAAACAATTCAAGAAAAATCCCGCAAAATTCTTCAAGTCTCGTACAAATCCCAGAAAAATCCCACAAAATTCCAGAAACATCCCACCAAATCACCTCAATATCACCAAACATTCTGGAAAAGCCTCACAAAATTGCAGAAAAATGCCACAAAATTCCATAAATCTTCTCAAAACCCTACCAAATTCCTGCAACATCTCACAAAATCTCCACCAATAGCCAAAAAATTCAAGAAAAATCCCTCCAAATTCACTGAATTTCCTCAATATCCCACCAAATTCCAGAACCATCTCACAAAATCTCAACAAATTCCCACAAAATCTAAGAAAATTCCGCAAAATTCTTCAAGTCTCCTCCAAATCCCACAAAATTCAAGACAAATCCTCAAAATTCCACAAAAATCCCACAAAATTCCTTCCATCTTCTCAGAACCCAAATAAACTCCTGCAACATCTCACAAAATCTCCACCAATTTCCAAACAATTCAAGAAAATCGCACAAAATTCTTCAAGTCTCCTCCAAATACCACAAACATCCCACAAACATCCCACAAACATCCCACAAACATCCCACAAAATTCAAGAGAAATCCCACAAAATTCAAAAGAAATCGCACAAAATCCTGTACAAGCCCCACACAATTCCCTAAATCTTCTCAAAACCCAACCACATTCCTGCAACATCCCACAAAATCTCCAACAATTTCCACAAAATTCAAGAAGACTCTCACAAAATACTTGAAAGCTGCTGAAAATTCCACGAATATCCCACAAAAATCCCTAAATCTTCTCAAAACCCAACCACATTCCTGCAGCATCTCACAAAATCTCCACCAATATCCAAAAAATTCAAGAAAATTCCCTCCAAATTCTTCAAGTCTCCTCCAAATCCCACAAAATTCAAGAGAAATCCTCAAAATCCCACAAAAATCCCACCAAATTCCAGAACCATCTCACAAAATCTCAACAAATTTCCACTAAATTCAAGAAAACTCTCACAAAGTTCTTGAAAGCCCCTCAAAATTCCAGAAAAATGCCACAAAAACTTCCCTACATCTTCTCAAAACCGAAACAAACTCCTGCAACATCTCACAAAATCTCCAACAATTTCCAAACAATTCAAGAAAAATCCCGCAAAATTCTTCAAGTCTTGTACAAATCCCAGAAAAATCCCACAAAATTCCAGAAACATCCCACCAAATCACCTCAATATCACCAAACATTCTGGAAAAGCCTCACAAAATTGCAGAAAAATGCCACAAAATTCCCTAAACCTTCTCAAAACCCTACCCAATTCCTGCAACATCCCACAAAATCTCCAACAATTTCCACAAAATTCAAGAAAAATCCCTCAAAATTCACTGAATTTCCTCAATATCCCACCAAATTCCAGAACCATCTCACAAAATCTCAAAAAATTTCCACTAAATCTAAGAAAATTCCCTCCAAATTCTTCAAGTCTCCTCCAAATCCCACAAAATTCAAGAGAAATCCTCAAAATTCCACAAAAATCCCACAAAATTCCTTCCATCTTCTCAAAACCCAAACAAATTCCTGCAACATCTCACAAAATCTCCACCAATTTCCAAACATTTCAAGAAAAATCCCGCAAAATTCTTCAAGTCTCCTCCAAATACCACAAACATCCTACAAACATCTCACAAACATCCCACAAACATCCCATTAAATTCAATAGAAATCCCACAAAATTCAAGAGAAATCCCACCAAATTCTGTACAAGCCCCACACAATTCCCTAAATCTTCTCAGAACCCAACCACATTCCTGCAACATCCCACAAAATCTCCAACAATTTCCACAAAATTCAAGAAAATTCCCTCCAAATTCACTGAATTTCCTCAATATCCCACCAAACTCCAGAACCATCTCACAAAATCTCAACAAATTTCCAAAAAATTCAAAAAAACTCTCACAAAGTTCTTGAAAGCCCCTCAAAATTCCAGAAAAATGCCACAAAATTCCCTACATCTTCTCAAAGCATTACAAAATTCTACAGACATCTCACAAAATCTCCACACATTTCCACAAAATCTAAGAAAATTCCCGCAAAATTCTTCAAGTCTCCTCCAAATCCCACAAAATTCAAGAGAAATCCTCAAAATTCCACAAAAATCCAACAAAATTCCCTACATCTTCTCAAAATCCAAACAAATTCCTGAAACATCTCACAAAATCTCCACCAATTTCCACAACACTTAGGAAAAATCCCTCCAACTTCTTCAAGTCTCCTCCAAATCCCACAAAATTCAAGAGAATTCCTCAAAATTCCACAAAAATCCCACAAAATTCCTGCAACATCTCACAAAATCTCCGGAAATTTCCACAAAATTCAAGAAGACTCTCACAAAATACTTGAAAGCTGCTGAAAATTCCACGAATATCCCACAAAAATCCCTAAATCTTCTCAAAACCCAACCACATTCCTGCAGCATCTCACAAAATCTCCACCAATATCCAAAAAATTCAAGAAAATTCCCTCCAAATTCTTCAAGTCTCCTCCAAATCCCACAAAATTCAAGACAAATCCTCAAAATCCCACAAAAATCCCACCAAATTCCAGAACCATCTCACAAAATCTCAACAAATTTCCACTAAATTCAAGAAAACTCTCACAAAGTTCTTGAAAGCCCCTCAAAATTCCAGAAAAATGCCACAAACTTCCCTACATCTTCTCAAAACCCAAACAAACTCCTGCAACATCTCACAAAATCTCCAACAATTTCCAAACAATTCAAGAAAAATCCCGCAAAATTCTTCAAGTCTCGTACAAATCCCAGAAAAATCCCACAAAATTCCAGAAACATCCCACCAAATCACCTCAATATCACCAAACATTCTGGAAAAGCCTCACAAAATTGCAGAAAAATGCCACAAAATTCCATAAATCTTCTCAAAACCCTACCAAATTCCTGCAACATCTCACAAAATCTCCACCAATAGCCAAAAAATTCAAGAAAAATCCCTCCAAATTCACTGAATTTCCTCAATATCCCACCAAATTCCAGAACCATCTCACAAAATCTCAACAAATTTCCACTAAATCTAAGAAAATTCCCGCAAAATTCTTCAAGTCTCCTCCAAATCCCACAAAATTCAAGAGAAATCCTCAAAATTCCACAAAAATCCCACAAAATTCCTTCCATCTTCTCAGAACCCAAACAAACTCCTGCAACATCTCACAAAATCTCCACCAATTTCCAAACAATTCAAGAAAAATCCCGCAAAATTCTTCAAGTCTCCTCCAAATACCACAAACATCATACAAACATCCCACAAACATCCCACAAACATCCCACAAAATCTCCAACAATTTCCACAAAATTCAAGAAAAATCCCGCAAAATTCTTCAAGTCTCGTACAAATCCCAGAAAAATCCCACAAAATTCCAGAAACATCCCACCAAATCACCTCAATATCACCAAAAATTCTGGAAAAGCCTCACAAAATTGCAGAAAAATGCCACAAAATTCCCTAAACCTTCTCAAAACCCTACCCAATTCCTGCAACATCCCACAAAATCTCCAACAATTTCCACAAAATTCAAGAAAAATCCCTCAAAATTCACTGAATTTCCTCAATATCCCACCAAATTCCAGAACCATCTCACAAAATCTCCACACATTTCCACAAAATCTAAGAAAATTCCCGCAAAATTCTTCAAGTCTCCTCCAAATCCCACAAAATTCAAGAGAAATCCTCAAAATTCCACAAAAATCCAACAAAATTCCCTACATCTTCTCAAAACCCAAACAAATTCCTGCAACATCTCACAAAATCTCCAACAATTTCCAAACATTTCAAGAAAAATCCCGCAAAATTCTTCAAGTCTCCTCCAAATACCACAAACATCCTACAAACATCTCAAAAACATCCCACAAACATCCCACAAAATTCAAGAGAAATCCCACAAAATTCAAGAGAAATCCCACCAAATTCTGTACAAGCCCCACACAATTCCCTAAATCTTCTCAGAACCCAACCACATTCCTGCAACATCCCACAAAATCTCCAACAATTTCCACAAAATTCAAGAAAATTCCCTCCAAATTCACTGAATTTCCTCAATATCCCACCAAACTCCAGAACCATCTCACAAAATCTCAACAAATTTCCAAAAAATTCAAAAAAACTCTCACAAAGTTCTTGAAAGCCCCTCAAAATTCCAGAAAAATGCCACAAACTTCCCTACATCTTCTCAAAACATTACAAAATTCTACAGACATCTCACAAAATCTCCACACATTTCCACAAAATCTAAGAAAATTCCCGCAAAATTCTTCAAGTCTCCTCCAAATCCCACAAAATTCAAGAGAAATCCTCAAAATTCCACAAAAATCCAACAAAATTCCCTACATCTTCTCAAAATCCAAACAAATTCCTGAAACATCTCACAAAATCTCCACCAATTTCCACAACATTTAGGAAAAATCCCTCCAACTTCTTCAAGTCTCCTCCAAATCCCACAAAATTCAAGAGAATTCCTCAAAATTCCACAAAAATCCCACAAAATTCCTGCAACATCTCACAAAATCTCTGGAAATTTCCACAAAATTCAAGAAGACTCTCACAAAATACTTGAAAGCTGCTGAAAATTCCACGAATATCCCACAAAAATCCCTAAATCTTCTCAAAACCCAACCACATTCCTGCAGCATCTCACAAAATCTCCACCAATATCCAAAAATTCAAGAAAATTCCCTCCAAATTCTTCAAGTCTCCTCCAAATCCCACAAAATTCAAGACAAATCCTCAAAATCCCACAAAAATCCCACCAAATTCCAGAACCATCTCACAAAATCTCAACAAATTTCCACTAAATTCAAGAAAACTCTCACAAAGTTCTTGAAAGCCCCTCAAAATTCCAGAAAAATGCCACAAAATTCCCTACATCTTCTCAAAACCCAAACAAACTCCTGCAACATCTCACAAAATCTCCACCAATTTCCAAACAATTCAAGAAAAATCCCGCAAAATTCTTCAAGTCTCGTACAAATCCCAGAAAAATCCCACAAAATTCCAGAAACATCCCACCAAATCACCTCAAAATCAACAAACATTCTGGAAAAGCCTCACAAAATTGTAGAAAAATGCCACAAAATTCCATAAATCTTCTCAAAACCCTACCAAATTCCTGCAACATCTCGCAAAATCTCCACCAATAGCCAAAAAATTCAAGAAAAATCCCTCCAAATTCACTGAATTTCCTCAATATCCCACCAAATTCCAGAGCCATCTCACAAAATCTCAACAAATTTCCACAAAATCTAAGAAAATTCCGCAAAATTCTTCAAGTCTCCTCCAAATCCCACAAAATTCAAGAGAAATCCACAAAATTCCACAAAAATCCCACAAAATTCCTTCCATCTTCTCAGAACCCAAACAAACTCCTGCAACATCTCACAAAATCTCCACCAATTTCCAAACAATTCAAGAAAATCGCGCAAAATTCTTCAAGTCTCCTCCAAATACCACAAACATCCCACAAACATCCCACAAACATCCCACAAACATCCCACAAACATCCCACAAAATTCAAGAGAAATCCCACAAAATTCAAAAGAAATCGCACAAAATCCTGTACAAGCCCCACACAATTCCCTAAATCTTCTCAGAACCCAACCACATTCCTGCAACATCCCACAAAATCTCCAACAATTTCCACAAAATTCAAGAAGACTCTCACAAAATACTTGAAAGCTGCTGAAAATTCCACGAATATCCCACAAAAATCCCTAAATCTTCTCAAAACCCAACCACATTCCTGCAGCATCTCACAAAATCTCCACCAATATCCAAAAAATTCAAGAAAATTCCCTCCAAATTCTTCAAGTCTCCTCCAAATCCCACAAAATTCAAGACAAATCCTCAAAATCCCACAAAAATCCCACCAAATTCCAGAACCATCTCACAAAATCTCAACAAATTTCCACTAAATTCAAGAAAACTCTCATAAAGTTCTTGAAAGCCCCTCAAAATTCCAGAAAAATGCCACAAAATTCCCTACATCTTCTCAAAACCCAAACAAACTCCTGCAACATCTCACAAAATCTCCACCAATTTCCAAACAATTCAAGAAAAATCCCGCAAAATTCTTCAAGTCTCGTACAAATCCCAGAAAAATCCCACAAAATTCCAGAAACATCCCACCAAATCACCTCAATATCACCAAACATTCAGGAAAAGCCTCACAAAATTGCAGAAAAATGCCACAAAATTCCCTAAACCTTCTCAAAACCCTACCCAATTCCTGCAACATCCCACAAAATCTCCAACAATTTCCACAAAATTCAAGAAAAATCCCTCAAAATTCACTGAATTTCCTCAATATCCCACCAAATTCCAGAACCATCTCACAAAATCTCAAAAAATTTCCACTAAATCTAAGAAAATTCCCTCCAAATTCTTCAAGTCTCCTCCAAATCCCACAAAATTCAAGAGAAATCCTCAAAATTCCACAAAAATCCCACAAAATTCCTTCCATCTTCTCAAAACCCAAACAAATTCCTGCAACATCTCACAAAATCTCCACCAATTTCCAAACATTTCAAGAAAAATCCCGCAAAATTCTTCAAGTCTCCTCCAAATACCACAAACATCCTACAAACATCTCACAAACATCCCACAAACATCCCATTAAATTCAAGAGAAATCCCACAAAATTCAAGAGAAATCCCACCAAATTCTGTACAAGCCCCACACAATTCCCTAAATCTTCTCAGAACCCAACCACATTCCTGCAACATCCCACAAAATCTCCAACAATTTCCACAAAATTCAAGAAAATTCCCTCCAAATTCACTGAATTTCCTCAATATCCCACCAAACTCCAGAACCATCTCACAAAATCTCAACAAATTTCCAAAAAATTCAAAAAAACTCTCACAAAGTTCTTGAAAGCCCCTCAAAATTCCAGAAAAATGCCACAAAATTCCCTACATCTTCTCAAAACATTACAAAATTCTACAGACATCTCACAAAATCTCCACACATTTCCACAAAATCTAAGAAAATTCCCGCAAAATTCTTCAAGTCTCCTCCAAATCCCACAAAATTCAAGAGAAATCCTCAAAATTCCACAAAAATCCAACAAAATTCCCTACATCTTCTCAAAATCCAAACAAATTCCTGAAACATCTCACAAAATCTCCACCAATTTCCACAACATTTAGGAAAAATCCCTCCAACTTCTTCAAGTCTCCTCCAAATCCCACAAAATTCAAGAGAATTCCTCAAAATTCCACAAAAATCCCACAAAATTCCTGCAACATCTCACCAAATCTCTGGAAATTTCCACAAAATTCAAGAAGACTCTCACAAAATACTTGAAAGCTGCTGAAAATTCCACGAATATCCCACAAAAATCCCTAAATCTTCTCAAAACCCAACCACATTCCTGCAGCATCTCACAAAATCTCCACCAATATCCAAAAAATTCAAGAAAATTCCCTCCAAATTCTTCAAGTCTCCTCCAAATCCCACAAAATTCAAGACAAATCCTCAAAATCCCACAAAAATCCCACCAAATTCTAGAACCATCTCACAAAATCTCAACAAATTTCCACTAAATTCAAGAAAACTCTCACAAAGTTCTTGAAAGCCCCTCAAAATTCCAGAAAAATGCCACAAAATTCCCTACATCTTCTCAAAACCCAAACAAACTCCTGCAACATCTCACAAAATCTCCACCAATTTCCAAACAATTCAAGAAAAATCCCGCAAAATTCTTCAAGTCTCGTACAAATCCCAGAAAAATCCCACAAAATTCCAGAAACATCCCACCAAATCACCTCAATATCACCAAAAATTCTGGAAAAGCCTCACAAAATTGCAGAAAAATGCCACAAAATTCCATAAATCTTCTCAAAACCCTACCAAATTCCTGCAACATCTCGCAAAATCTCCACCAATAGCCAAAAAATTCAAGAAAAATCCCTCCAAATTCACTGAATTTCCTCAAAATCCCACCAAATTCCAGAACCATCTCACAAAATCTCAACAAATTTCCACAAAATCTAAGAAAATTCCGCAAAATTCTTCAAGTCTCCTCCAAATCCCACAAAATTCAAGAGAAATCCACAAAATTCCACAAAAATCCCACAAAATTCCTTCCATCTTCTCAGAACCCAAACAAACTCCTGCAACATCTCACAAAATCTCCACCAATTTCCAAACAATTCAAGAAAAATCCCGCAAAATTCTTCAAGTCTCCTCCAAATACCACAAACATCCCACAAACATCCCACAAACATCCCACAAACTTCCCACAAAATTCAAGAGAAATCCCACAAAATTCAAAAGAAATCCCACCAAGCCCCACACAATTCCCTAAATCTTCTCAAAACCCAACCACATTCCTGCAACATCCCACAAAATCTCCAACAATTTCCACAAAATTCAAGAAGACTCTCACAAAATAATTGAAAGCTGCTGAAAATTCCACGAATATCCCACAAAAATCCCTAAATCTTCTCAAAACCCAACCACATTCCTGCAACATCTCACAAAATCTCCACCAATATCCAAAAAATTCAAGAAAATTCCCTCCAAATTCTTCAAGTCTCCTCCAAATCCCACAAAATTCAAGACAAATCCTCAAAATCCCACAAAAATCCCACCAAATTCCAGAACCATCTCACAAAATCTCAACAAATTTCCACTAAATTCAAGAAAACTCTCACAAAGTTCTTGAAAGCCCCTCAAAATTCCAGAAAAATGCCACAAACTTCCCTACATCTTCTCAAAACCCAAACAAACTCCTGCAACATCTCACAAAATCTCCACCAATTTCCAAACAATTCAAGAAAAATCCCGCAAAATTCTTCAAGTCTCGTACAAATCCCAGAAAAATCCCACAAAATTCCAGAAACATCCCACCAAATCACCTCAATATCACCAAAAATTCTGGAAAAGCCTCACAAAATTGCAGAAAAATGCCACAAAATTCCCTAAACCTTCTCAAAACCCTACCCAATTCCTGCAACGTCCCACAAAATCTCCAACAATTTCCACAAAATTCAAGAAAAATCCCTCCAAATTCACTGAATTTCCTCAATATCCCACCAAATTCCAGAGCCATCTCACAAAATCTCAACAAATTTCCACAAAATCTAAGAAAATTCCACAAAATTCTTCAAGTCTCCTCCAAATCCCACAAAATTCAAGAGAAATCCTCAAAATTCCACAAAAATCCCACAAAATTCCTTCCATCTTCTCAGAACCCAAACAAACTCCTGCAACATCTCACAAAATCTCCACCAATTTCCAAACAATTCAAGAAAAATCCCGCAAAATTCTTCAAGTCTCCTCCAAATACCACAAACATCCCACAAACATCCCACAAACATCCCACAAACATCCCACAAACATCCCACAAAATTCAAGAGAAATCCCACAAAATTCAAAAGAAATCGCACAAAATCCTGTACAAGCCCCACACAATTCCCTAAATCTTCTCAAAACCCAACCACATTCCTGCAACATCCCACAAAATCTCTGGAAATTTCCACAAAATTCAAGAAGACTCTCACAAAATACTTGAAAGCTGCTGAAAATTCCACGAATATCCCACAAAAATCCCTAAATCTTCTCAAAACCCAACCACATTCCTGCAGCATCTCACAAAATCTCCACCAATATCCAAAAAATTCAAGAAAATTCCCTCCAAATTCTTCAAGTCTCCTCCAAATCCCACAAAATTCAAGACAAATCCTCAAAATCCCACAAAAATCCCACCAAATTCCAGAACCATCTCACAAAATCTCAACAAATTTCCACTAAATTCAAGAAAACTCTCACAAAGTTCTTGAAAGCCCCTCAAAATTCCAGAAAAATGCCACAAAATAACCTACATCTTCTCAAAACCCAAACAAACTCCTGCAACATCTCACAAAATCTCCACCAATTTCCAAACAATTCAAGAAAAATCCCGCAAAATTCTTCAAGTCTCCTCCAAATCCCAGAAAAATCCCACAAAATTCCAGAAACATCCCACCAAATCACCTCAATATCACCAAAAGTTCTGGAAAAGCCTCACAAAATTGCAGAAAAATGCCACAAAATTCCCTAAACCTTCTCAAAACCCTACCCAATTCCTGCAACATCCCACAAAATCTCCAACAATTTCCACAAAATTCAAGAAAAATCCCTCAAAATTCACTGAATTTCCTCAATATCCCACCAAATTCCAGAACCATCTCACAAAATCTCAACAAATTTCCACTAAATCTAAGAAAATTCCCGCAAAATTCTTCAAGTCTCCTCCAAATCCCACAAAATTCAAGAGAAATCCTCAAAATTCCACAAAAATCCCACAAAATTCCTTCCATCTTCTCAAAACCCAAACAAATTCCTGCAACATCTCACAAAATTTCCACCAATTTCCAAACATTTCAAGAAAAATCACGCAAAATTCTTCAAGTCTCCTCCAAATACCACAAACATCCTACAAACATCTCACAAACATCCCACAAACATCCCATAAAATTCAATAGAAATCCCACAAAATTCAAGAGAAATCCCACCAAATTCTGTACAAGCCCCACACAATTCCCTAAATCTTCTCAGAACCCAACCACATTCCTGCAACATCCCACAAAATCTCCAACAATTTCCACAAAATTCAAGAAAATTCCCTCCAAATTCACTGAATTTCCTCAATATCCCACCAAACTCCAGAACCATCTCACAAAATCTCAACAAATTTCCAAAAAATTCAAAAAAACTCTCACAAAGTTCTTGAAAGCCCCTCAAAATTCCAGAAAAATGCCACAAAATTCCCTACATCTTCTCAAAACCCCACAAAATTCTACAGACATCTCACAAAATCTCCACACATTTCCACAAAATCTAAGAAAATTCCCGCAAAATTCTTCAAGTCTCCTCCAAATCCCACAAAATTCAAGAGAAATCCTCAAAATTCCACAAAAATCCAACAAAATTCCCTACATCTTCTCAAAATCCAAACAAATTCCTGAAACATCTCACAAAATCTCCACCAATTTCCACAACATTTAGGAAAAATCCCTCCAACTTCTTCAAGTCTCCTCCAAATCCCACAAAATTCAAGAGAAATCCTCAAAATTCCACAAAAATCCCACAAAATTCCTGCAACATCTCACAAAATCTCCGGAAATTCCCACAAAATTCAAGAAGACTCTCACAAAATACTTGAAAGCTGCTGAAAATTCCACGAATATCCCACGAAAATCCCTAAATCTTCTCAAAACCCAACCACATTCCTGCAGCATCTCACAAAATCTCCACCAATATCCAAAAAATTCAAGAAAATTCCCTCCAAATTCTTCAAGTCTCCTCCAAATCCCACAAAATTCAAGAGAAATCCTCAAAATCCCACAAAAATCCCACCAAATTCCAGAACCATCTCACAAAATCTCAACAAATTTCCACTAAATTCAAGAAAACTCTCACAAAGTTCTTGAAAGCCCCTCAAAATTCCAGAAAAATGCCACAAACTTCCCTACATCTTCTCAAAACCCAAACAAACTCCTGCAACATCTCACAAAATCTCCACCAATTTCCAAACAATTCAAGAAAAATCCCGCAAAATACTTCAAGTCTCGTACAAATCCCAGAAAAATCCCACAAAATTCCAGAAACATCCCACCAAATCACCTCAATATCACCAAACATTCTGGAAAAGCCTCACAAAATTGCAGAAAAATGCCACAAAATTCCCTAAACCTTCTCAAAACCCTACCCAATTCCTGCAACATCCCACAAAATCTCCAACAATTTCCACAAAATTCAAGAAAAATCCCTCAAAATTCACTGAATTTCCTCAATATCCCACCAAATTCCAGAACCATCTCACAAAATCTCAACAAATTTCCACTAAATCTAAGAAAATTCCCTCCAAATTCTTCAAGTCTCCTCCAAATCCCACAAAATTCAAGACAAATCCTCAAAATCCCACAAAAATCCCACCAAATTCCAGAACCATCTCACAAAATCTCAACAAATTTCCACTAAATTCAAGAAAACTCTCACAAAGTTCTTGAAAGCCCCTCAAAATTCCAGAAAAATGCCACAAAATTCCCTACATCTTCTCAAAACCCAAACAAACTCCTGCAACATCTCACAAAATCTCCACCAATTTCCAAACAATTCAAGAAAAATCCCGCAAAATTCTTCAAGTCTCGTACAAATCCCAGAAAAATCCCACAAAATTCCAGAAACCTCCCACCAAATCACCTCAATATCACCAAACATTCTGGAAAAGCCTCACAAAATTGCAGAAAAATGCCACAAAATTCCCTAAACCTTCTCAAAACCCTACCAAAATCTTGCAACATCTCACAAAATCTCCACCTATTTCCACAAAATTGAAGAAAAATCCCTCAAAATTCACTGAATTTCCTCAATATCCCACCAAATTCCAGAACCATCTCACAAAATCTCAACAAATTTCCACAAAATCTAAGAAAATTCCGCAAAATTCTTCAAGTCTCCTCCAAATCCCACAAAATTCAAGACAAATCCTCAAAATCCCACAAAAATCCCACAAAATTCCTTCCATCTTCTCAGAACCCAAACAAACTCCTGCAACATCTCACAAAATCTCCACCAATTTCCAAACAATTCAAGAAAAATCCCGCAAAATTCTTCAAGTCTCGTACAAATCCCAGAAAAATCCCACAAAATTCCAGAAACATCCCACCAAATCACCTCAATATCACCAAAAATTCTGGAAAAGCCTCACAAAATTGCAGAAAAATGCCACAAAATTCCATAAATCTTCTCAAAACCCTACCAAATTCCTGGAACATCTCACAAAATCTCCACCAATAGCCAAAAAATTCAAGAAAAATCCCTCAAAATTCACTGAATTTCCTCAATATCCCACCAAATTCCAGTACCATCTCACAAAATCTCAACAAATTTCCACAAAATCTAAGAAAATTCCACAAAATTCTTCAAGTCTCCTCCAAATCCCACAAAATTCAAGAGAAATCCTCAAAATTCCACAAAAATCCAAAAAAATTCCTTCCATCTTCTCAGAACCCAAACAAACTCCTGCAACATCTCACAAAATCTCCACCAATTTCCAAACAATTCAAGAAAAATCCCGCAAAATTCTTCAAGTCTCCTCCAAATACCACAAACATCCCACAAACATCCCACAAACATCCCACAAACTTCCCACAAAATTCAAGAGAAATCCCACAAAATTCAAAAGAAATCCCACCAAGCCCCACACAATTCCCTAAATCTTCTCAAAACCCAACCACATTCCTGCAACATCCCACAAAATCTCCAACAATTTCCACAAAATTCAAGAAGACTCTCACAAAATAATTGAAAGCTGCTGAAAATTCCACGAATATCCCACAAAAATCCCTAAATCTTCTCAAAACCCAACCACATTCCTGCAACATCTCACAAAATCTCCACCAATATCCAAAAAATTCAAGAAAATTCCCTCCAAATTCTTCAAGTCTCCTCCAAATCCCACAAAATTCAAGACAAATCCTCAAAATCCCACAAAAATCCCACCAAATTCCAGAACCATCTCACAAAATCTCAACAAATTTCCACTAAATTCAAGAAAACTCTCACAAAGTTCTTGAAAGCCCCTCAAAATTCCAGAAAAATGCCACAAACTTCCCTACATCTTCTCAAAACCCAAACAAACTCCTGCAACATCTCACAAAATCTCCACCAATTTCCAAACAATTCAAGAAAAATCCCGCAAAATTCTTCAAGTCTCCTACAAATCCCAGAAAAATCCCACAAAATTCCAGAAACATCCCACCAAATCACCTCAATATCACCAAAAATTCTGGAAAAGCCTCACAAAATTGCAGAAAAATGCCACAAAATTCCCTAAACCTTCTCAAAACCCTACCCAATTCCTGCAACGTCCCACAAAATCTCCAACAATTTCCACAAAATTCAAGAAAAATCCCTCCAAATTCACTGAATTTCCTCAATATCCCACCAAATTCCAGAGCCATCTCACAAAATCTCAACAAATTTCCACAAAATCTAAGAAAATTCCACAAAATTCTTCAAGTCTCCTCCAAATCCCACAAAATTCAAGAGAAATCCTCAAAATTCCACAAAAATCCCACAAAATTCCTTCCATCTTCTCAGAACCCAAACAAACTCCTGCAACATCTCACAAAATCTCCACCAATTTCCAAACAATTCAAGAAAAATCCCGCAAAATTCTTCAAGTCTCCTCCAAATACCACAAACATCCCACAAACATCCCACAAACATCCCACAAACATCCCACAAACATCCCACAAAATTCAAGAGAAATCCCACAAAATTCAAAAGAAATCGCACAAAATCCTGTACAAGCCCCACACAATTCCCTAAATCTTCTCAAAACCCAACCACATTCCTGCAACATCCCACAAAATCTCTGGAAATTTCCACAAAATTCAAGAAGACTCTCACAAAATACTTGAAAGCTGCTGAAAATTCCACGAATATCCCACAAAAATCCCTAAATCTTCTCAAAACCCAACCACATTCCTGCAGCATCTCACAAAATCTCCACCAATATCCAAAAAATTCAAGAAAATTCCCTCCAAATTCTTCAAGTCTCCTCCAAATCCCACAAAATTCAAGACAAATCCTCAAAATCCCACAAAAATCCCACCAAATTCCAGAACCATCTCACAAAATCTCAACAAATTTCCACTAAATTCAAGAAAACTCTCACAAAGTTCTTGAAAGCCCCTCAAAATTCCAGAAAAATGCCACAAAATAACCTACATCTTCTCAAAACCCAAACAAACTCCTGCAACATCTCACAAAATCTCCACCAATTTCCAAACAATTCAAGAAAAATCCCGCAAAATTCTTCAAGTCTCCTCCAAATCCCAGAAAAATCCCACAAAATTCCAGAAACATCCCACCAAATCACCTCAATATCACCAAAAGTTCTGGAAAAGCCTCACAAAATTGCAGAAAAATGCCACAAAATTCCCTAAACCTTCTCAAAACCCTACCCAATTCCTGCAACATCCCACAAAATCTCCAACAATTTCCACAAAATTCAAGAAAAATCCCTCAAAATTCACTGAATTTCCTCAATATCCCACCAAATTCCAGAACCATCTCACAAAATCTCAACAAATTTCCACTAAATCTAAGAAAATTCCCGCAAAATTCTTCAAGTCTCCTCCAAATCCCACAAAATTCAAGAGAAATCCTCAAAATTCCACAAAAATCCCACAAAATTCCTTCCATCTTCTCAAAACCCAAACAAATTCCTGCAACATCTCACAAAATTTCCACCAATTTCCAAACATTTCAAGAAAAATCACGCAAAATTCTTCAAGTCTCCTCCAAATACCACAAACATCCTACAAACATCTCACAAACATCCCACAAACATCCCATAAAATTCAATAGAAATCCCACAAAATTCAAGAGAAATCCCACCAAATTCTGTACAAGCCCCACACAATTCCCTAAATCTTCTCAGAACCCAACCACATTCCTGCAACATCCCACAAAATCTCCAACAATTTCCACAAAATTCAAGAAAATTCCCTCCAAATTCACTGAATTTCCTCAATATCCCACCAAACTCCAGAACCATCTCACAAAATCTCAACAAATTTCCAAAAAATTCAAAAAAACTCTCACAAAGTTCTTGAAAGCCCCTCAAAATTCCAGAAAAATGCCACAAAATTCCCTACATCTTCTCAAAACCCCACAAAATTCTACAGACATCTCACAAAATCTCCACACATTTCCACAAAATCTAAGAAAATTCCCGCAAAATTCTTCAAGTCTCCTCCAAATCCCACAAAATTCAAGAGAAATCCTCAAAATTCCACAAAAATCCAACAAAATTCCCTACATCTTCTCAAAATCCAAACAAATTCCTGAAACATCTCACAAAATCTCCACCAATTTCCACAACATTTAGGAAAAATCCCTCCAACTTCTTCAAGTCTCCTCCAAATCCCACAAAATTCAAGAGAAATCCTCAAAATTCCACAAAAATCCCACAAAATTCCTGCAACATCTCACAAAATCTCCGGAAATTCCCACAAAATTCAAGAAGACTCTCACAAAATACTTGAAAGCTGCTGAAAATTCCACGAATATCCCACGAAAATCCCTAAATCTTCTCAAAACCCAACCACATTCCTGCAGCATCTCACAAAATCTCCACCAATATCCAAAAAATTCAAGAAAATTCCCTCCAAATTCTTCAAGTCTCCTCCAAATCCCACAAAATTCAAGAGAAATCCTCAAAATCCCACAAAAATCCCACCAAATTCCAGAACCATCTCACAAAATCTCAACAAATTTCCACTAAATTCAAGAAAACTCTCACAAAGTTCTTGAAAGCCCCTCAAAATTCCAGAAAAATGCCACAAACTTCCCTACATCTTCTCAAAACCCAAACAAACTCCTGCAACATCTCACAAAATCTCCACCAATTTCCAAACAATTCAAGAAAAATCCCGCAAAATACTTCAAGTCTCGTACAAATCCCAGAAAAATCCCACAAAATTCCAGAAACATCCCACCAAATCACCTCAATATCACCAAACATTCTGGAAAAGCCTCACAAAATTGCAGAAAAATGCCACAAAATTCCCTAAACCTTCTCAAAACCCTACCCAATTCCTGCAACATCCCACAAAATCTCCAACAATTTCCACAAAATTCAAGAAAAATCCCTCAAAATTCACTGAATTTCCTCAATATCCCACCAAATTCCAGAACCATCTCACAAAATCTCAACAAATTTCCACTAAATCTAAGAAAATTCCCTCCAAATTCTTCAAGTCTCCTCCAAATCCCACAAAATTCAAGACAAATCCTCAAAATCCCACAAAAATCCCACCAAATTCCAGAACCATCTCACAAAATCTCAACAAATTTCCACTAAATTCAAGAAAACTCTCACAAAGTTCTTGAAAGCCCCTCAAAATTCCAGAAAAATGCCACAAAATTCCCTACATCTTCTCAAAACCCAAACAAACTCCTGCAACATCTCACAAAATCTCCACCAATTTCCAAACAATTCAAGAAAAATCCCGCAAAATTCTTCAAGTCTCGTACAAATCCCAGAAAAATCCCACAAAATTCCAGAAACCTCCCACCAAATCACCTCAATATCACCAAACATTCTGGAAAAGCCTCACAAAATTGCAGAAAAATGCCACAAAATTCCCTAAACCTTCTCAAAACCCTACCAAAATCTTGCAACATCTCACAAAATCTCCACCTATTTCCACAAAATTGAAGAAAAATCCCTCAAAATTCACTGAATTTCCTCAATATCCCACCAAATTCCAGAACCATCTCACAAAATCTCAACAAATTTCCACAAAATCTAAGAAAATTCCGCAAAATTCTTCAAGTCTCCTCCAAATCCCACAAAATTCAAGACAAATCCTCAAAATCCCACAAAAATCCCACAAAATTCCTTCCATCTTCTCAGAACCCAAACAAACTCCTGCAACATCTCACAAAATCTCCAACAATTTCCAAACAATTCAAGAAAAATCCCGCAAAATTCTTCAAGTCTCGTACAAATCCCAGAAAAATCCCACAAAATTCCAGAAACATCCCACCAAATCACCTCAATATCACCAAAAATTCTGGAAAAGCCTCACAAAATTGCAGAAAAATGCCACAAAATTCCATAAATCTTCTCAAAACCCTACCAAATTCCTGGAACATCTCACAAAATCTCCACCAATAGCCAAAAAATTCAAGAAAAATCCCTCAAAATTCACTGAATTTCCTCAATATCCCACCAAATTCCAGTACCATCTCACAAAATCTCAACAAATTTCCACAAAATCTAAGAAAATTCCACAAAATTCTTCAAGTCTCCTCCAAATCCCACAAAATTCAAGAGAAATCCTCAAAATTCCACAAAAATCCAAAAAAATTCCTTCCATCTTCTCAGAACCCAAACAAACTCCTGCAACATCTCACAAAATCTCCACCAATTTCCAAACAATTCAAGAAAAATCCCGCAAAATTCTTCAAGTCTCCTCCAAATACCACAAACATCCCACAAACATCCCACAAACATCCCACAAACATCCCACAAACATCCCACAAAATTCAAGAGAAATCCCACAAAATTCAAAAGAAATCGCACAAAATCCTGTACAAGCCCCACACAATTCCCTAAATCTTCTCAAAACCCAACCACATTCCTGCAACATCCCACAAAATCTCCAACAATTTCCACAAAATTCAAGAAGACTCTCACAAAATACTTGAAAGCTGCTGAAAATTCCACGAATATCCCACAAAAATCCCTAAATCTTCTCAAAACCCAACCACATTCCTGCAGCATCTCACAAAATCTCCACCAATATCCAAAAAATTCAAGAAAATTCCCTCCAAATTCTTCAAGTCTCCTCCAAATCCCACAAAATTCAAGACAAATCCTCAAAATCCCACAAAAATCCCACCAAATTCCAGAACCATCTCACAAAATCTCAACAAATTTCCACTAAATTCAAGAAAACTCTCACAAAGTTCTTGAAAGCCCCTCAAAATTCCACAAAAATCCCACAAAATTCCTTCCATCTTCTCAAAACCCAAACAAATTCCTGCAACATCTCACAAAATCTCCACCAATTTCCAAACATTTCAAGAAAAATCCCGCAAAATTCTTCAAGTCTCCTCCAAATACCACAAACATCCTACAAACATCTCACAAACATCCCACAAACATCCCATTAAATTCAATAGAAATCCCACAAAATTCAAGAGAAATCCCACCAAATTCTGTACAAGCCCCACACAATTCCCTAAATCTTCTCAGAACCCAACCACATTCCTGCAACATCCCACAAAATCTCCAACAATTTCCACAAAATTCAAGAAAATTCCCTCCAAATTCACTGAATTTCCTCAATATCCCACCAAACTCCAGAACCATCTCACAAAATCTCAACAAATTTCCAAAAAATTCAAAAAAACTCTCACAAAGTTCTTGAAAGCCCCTCAAAATTCCAGAAAAATGCCACAAAATTCCCTACATCTTCTCAAAACATTACAAAATTCTACAGACATCTCACAAAATCTCCACACATTTCCACAAAATCTAAGAAAATTCCCGCAAAATTCTTCAAGTCTCCTCCAAATCCCACAAAATTCAAGAGAAATCCTCAAAATCCCACAAAAATCCCACCAAATTCCAGAACCATCTCACAAAATCTCAACAAATTTCCACTAAATTCAAGAAAACTCTCACAAAGTTCTTGAAAGCCCCTCAAAATTCCAGAAAAATGCCACAAACTTCCCTACATCTTCTCAAAACCCAAACAAACTCCTGCAACATCTCACAAAATCTCCACCAATTTCCAAACAATTCAAGAAAAATCCCGCAAAATTCTTCAAGTCTCGTACAAATCCCAGAAAAATCCCACAAAATTCCAGAAACATCCCACCAAATCACCTCAATATCACCAAACATTCTGGAAAAGCCTCACAAAATTGCAGAAAAATGCCACAAAATTCCCTAAACCTTCTCAAAACCCTACCCAATTCCTGCAACATCCCACAAAATCTCCAACAATTTCCACAAAATTCAAGAAAAATCCCTCAAAATTCACTGAATTTCCTCAATATCCCACCAAATTCCAGAACCATCTCACAAAATCTCAACAAATTTCCACATAATCTAAGAAAATTCCCGCAAAATTCTTCAAGTCTCCTCCAAATCCCACAAAATTCAAGAGAAATCCTCAAAATTCCACAAAAATCCCACAAAATTCCTTCCATCTTCTCAAAACCCAAACAAATTCCTGCAACATCTCACAAAATCTCCACCAATTTCCAAACATTTCAAGAAAAATCCCGCAAAATTCTTCAAGTCTCCTCCAAATACCACAAACATCCTACAAACATCTCACAAACATCCCACAAACATCCCATTAAATTCAATAGAAATCCCACAAAATTCAAGAGAAATCCCACCAAATTCTGTACAAGCCCCACACAATTCCCTAAATCTTCTCAGAACCCAACCACATTCCTGCAACATCCCACAAAATCTCCAACAATTTCCACAAAATTCAAGAAAATTCCCTCCAAATTCACTGAATTTCCTCAATATCCCACCAAACTCCAGAACCATCTCACAAAATCTCAACAAATTTCCAAAAAATTCAAAAAAACTCTCACAAAGTTCTTGAAAGCCCCTCAAAATTCCAGAAAAATGCCACAAACTTCCCTACATCTTCTCAAAACATTACAAAATTCTACAGACATCTCACAAAATCTCCACACATTTCCACAAAATCTAAGAAAATTCCCTCCAAATTCTTCAAGTCTCCTCCAAATCCCACAAAATTCAAGAGAAATCCTCAAAATTCCACAAAAATCCAACAAAATTCCCTACATCTTCTCAAAATCCAAACAAATTCCTGAAACATCTCACAAAATCTCCACCAATTTCCACAACATTTAGGAAAAATCCCTCCAACTTCTTCAAGTCTCCTCCAAATCCCACAAAATTCAAGAGAATTCCTCAAAATTCCACAAAAATCCCACAAAATTCCTGCAACATCTCACAAAATCTCCGGAAATTTCCACAAAATTCAAGAAGACTCTCACAAAATACTTGAAAGCTGCTGAAAATTCCACGAATATCCCACAAAAATCCCTAAATCTTCTCAAAACCCAACCACATTCCTGCAGCATCTCACAAAATCTCCACCAATATCCAAAAAATTCAAGAAAATTCCCTCCAAATTCTTCAAGTCTCCTCCAAATCCCACAAAATTCAAGACAAATCCTCAAAATCCCACAAAAATCCCACCAAATTCCAGAACCATCTCACAAAATCTCAACAAATTTCCACTAAATTCAAAAAAACTCTCACAAAGTTCTTGAAAGCCCCTCAAAATTCCAGAAAAATGCCACAAAATTCCCTACATCTTCTCAAAACCGAAACAAACTCCTGCAACATCTCACAAAATCTCCACCAATTTCCAAACAATTCAAGAAAAATCCCGCAAAATTCTTCAAGTCTCGTACAAATCCCAGAAAAATCCCACAAAATTCCAGAAACATACCACCAAATCACCTCAAAATCAACAAACATTCTGGAAAAGCCTCACAAAATTGTAGAAAAATGCCACAAAATTCCATAAATCTTCTCAAAACCCTACCAAATTCCTGCAACATCTCGCAAAATCTCCACCAATAGCCAAAAAATTCAAGAAAAATCCCTCCAAATTCACTGAATTTCCTCAATATCCCACCAAATTCCAGAACCATCTCACAAAATCTCAACAAATTTCCACAAAATCTAAGAAAATTCCGCAAAATTCTTCAAGTCTCCTCCAAATCCCACAAAATTCAAGAGAAATCCACAAAATTCCACAAAAATCCCACAAAATTCCTTCCATCTTCTCAGAACCCAAACAAACTCCTGCAACATCTCACAAAATCTCCACCAATTTCCAAACAATTCAAGAAAATCGCGCAAAATTCTTCAAGTCTCCTCCAAATACCACAAACCTCCCACAAACATCCCACAAACATCCCACAAACATCCCACAAACATCCCACAAAATTCAAGAGAAATCCCACAAAATTCAAAAGAAATCGCACAAAATCCTGTACAAGCCCCACACAATTCCCTAAATCTTCTCAAAACCCAACCACATTCCTGCAACATCCCACAAAATCTCCAACAATTTCCACAAAATTCAAGAAGACTCTCACAAAATACTTGAAAGCTGCTGAAAATTCCACGAATATCCCACAAAAATCCCTAAATCTTCTCAAAACCCAACCACATTCCTGCAGCATCTCACAAAATCTCCACCAATATCCAAAAAATTCAAGAAAATTCCCTCCAAATTCTTCAAGTCTCCTCCAAATCCCACAAAATTCAAGACAAATCCTCAAAATCCCACAAAAATCCCACCAAATTCCAGAACCATCTCACAAAATCTCAACAAATTTCCACTAAATTCAAGACAACTCTCACAAAGTTCTTGAAAGCCCCTCAAAATTCCAGAAAAATGCCACAAACTTCCCTACATCTTCTCAAAACCCAAACAAACTCCTGCAACATCTCACAAAATCTCCACCAATTTCCAAACAATTCAAGAAAAATCCCGCAAAATTCTTCAAGTCTCGTACAAATCCCAGAAAAATCCCACAAAATTCCAGAAACATCCCACCAAATCACCTCAATATCACCAAACATTCAGGAAAAGCCTCACAAAATTGCAGAAAAATGCCACAAAATTCCCTAAACCTTCTCAAAACCCTACCCAATTCCTGCAACATCCCACAAAATCTCCAACAATTTCCACAAAATTCAAGAAAAATCCCTCAAAATTCACTGAATTTCCTCAATATCCCACCAAATTCCAGAACCATCTCACAAAATCTCAACAAATTTCCACATAATCTAAGAAAATTCCCGCAAAATTCTTCAAGTCTCCTCCAAATCCCACAAAATTCAAGAGAAATCCTCAAAATTCCACAAAAATCCAACAAAATTCCTTCCATCTTCTCAAAACCCAAACAAATTCCTGCAACATCTCACAAAATCTCCACCAATTTCCAAACATTTCAAGAAAAATCCCGCAAAATTCTTCAAGTCTCCTCCAAATACCACAAACATCCTACAAACATCTCACAAACATCCCACAAACATCCCATTAAATTCAAGAGAAATCCCACAAAATTCAAGAGAAATCCCACCAAATTCTGTACAAGCCCCACACAATTCCCTAAATCTTCTCAGAACCCAACCACATTCCTGCAACATCCCACAAAATCTCCAACAATTTCCACAAAATTCAAGAAAATTCCCTCCAAATTCACTGAATTTCCTCAATATCCCACCAAACTCCAGAACCATCTCACAAAATCTCAACAAATTTCCAAAAAATTCAAAAAAACTCTCACAAAGTTCTTGAAAGCCCCTCAAAATTCCAGAAAAATGCCACAAAATTCCCTACATCTTCTCAAAACATTACAAAATTCTACAGACATCTCACAAAATCTCCACACATTTCCACAAAATCTAAGAAAATTCCCGCAAAATTCTTCAAGTCTCCTCCAAATCCCACAAAATTCAAGAGAAATCCTCAAAATTCCACAAAAATCCAACAAAATTCCCTACATCTTCTCAAAATCCAAACAAATTCCTGAAACATCTCACAAAATCTCCACCAATTTCCACAACATTTAGGAAAAATCCCTCCAACTTCTTCAAGTCTCCTCCAAATCCCACAAAATTCAAGAGAATTCCTCAAAATTCCACAAAAATCCCACAAAATTCCTGCAACATCTCACAAAATCTCCGGAAATTTCCACAAAATTCAAGAAGACTCTCACAAAATACTTGAAAGCTGCTGAAAATTCCACGAATATCCCACAAAAATCCCTAAATCTTCTCAAAACCCAACCACATTCCTGCAGCATCTCACAAAATCTCCACCAATATCCAAAAAATTCAAGAAAATTCCCTCCAAATTCTTCAAGTCTCCTCCAAATCCCACAAAATTCAAGACAAATCCTCAAAATCCCACAAAAATCCCACCAAATTCCAGAACCATCTCACAAAATCTCAACAAATTTCCACTAAATTCAAGAAAACTCTCACAAAGTTCTTGAAAGCCCCTCAAAATTCCAGAAAAATGCCACAAAATTCCCTACATCTTCTCAAAACCCAAACAAACTCCGGCAACATCTCACAAAATCTCCAACAATTTCCAAACAATTCAAGAAAAATCCCGTAAAATTCTTCAAGTCTCGTACAAATCCCAGAAAAATCCCACAAAATTCCAGAAACATCCCACCAAATCACCTCAATATCACCAAAAATTCTGGAAAAGCCTCACAAAATTGCAGAAAAATGCCACAAAATTCCATAAATCTTCTCAAAACCCTACCCAATTCCTGCAACATCTCGCAAAATCTCCACCAATAGCCAAAAAATTCAAGAAAAATCCTCCAAATTCACTGAATTTCCTCAATATCCCACCAAATTCCAGAACCATCTCACAAAATCTCAACAAATTTCCACAAAATCTAAGAAAATTCCACAAAATTCTTCAAGTCTCCTCCAAATCCCACAAAATTCAAGAGAAATCCTCAAAATTCCACAAAAATCCCACAAAATTCCTTCCATCTTCTCAGAACCCAAACAAACTCCTGCAACATCTCACAAAATCTCCACCAATTTCCAAACAATTCAAGAAAAATCCCGCAAAATTCTTCAAGTCTCCTCCAAATACCACAAAGATCCCACAAACATCCCACAAACATCCCACAAACATCCCACAAACATCCCACAAAATTCAAGAGAAATCCCACAAAATTCAAAAGAAATCGCACAAAATCCTGTACAAGCCCCACACAATTCCCTAAATCTTCTCAAAACCCAACCACATTCCTGCAACATCCCACAAAATCTCTGGAAATTTCCACAAAATTCAAGAAGACTCTCACAAAATACTTGAAAGCTGCTGAAAATTCCACGAATATCCCACAAAAATCCCTAAATCTTCTCAAAACCCAACCACATTCCTGCAGCATCTCACAAAATCTCCACCAATATCCAAAAATTCAAGAAAATTCCCTCCAAATTCTTCAAGTCTCCTCCAAATCCCACAAAATTCAAGACAAATCCTCAAAATCCCACAAAAATCCCACCAAATTCCAGAACCATCTCACAAAATCTCCACAAATTTCCACTAAATTCAAGAAAACTCTCACAAAGTTCTTGAAAGCCCCTCAAAATTCCAGAAAAATGCCACAAACTTCCCTACATCTCAAAACCCAAACAAACTCCTGCAACATCTCACAAAATCTCCACCAATTTCCAAACAATTCAAGAAAAATCCCGCAAAATTCTTCAAGTCTCCTACAAATCCCAGAAAAATCCCACAAAATTCCAGAAACATCCCACCAAATCACCTCAATATCACCAAACATTCTGGAAAAGCCTCACAAAATTGCAGAAAAATGCCACAAAATTCCCTAAACCTTCTCAAAACCCTACCCAATTCCTGCAACATCCCACAAAATCTCCAACAATTTCCACAAAATTCAAGAAAAATCCCTCAAAATTCACTGAATTTCCTCAATATCCCACCAAATTCCAGAACCATCTCACAAAATCTCAAAAAATTTCCACTAAATCTAAGAAAATTCCCTCCAAATTCTTCAAGTCTCCTCCAAATCCCACAAAATTCAAGAGAAATCCTCAAAATTCCACAAAAATCCCACAAAATTCCTTCCATCTTCTCAAAACCCAAACAAATTCCTGCAACATCTCACAAAATCTCCACCAATTTCCAAACATTTCAAGAAAAATCCCGCAAAATTCTTCAAGTCTCCTCCAAATACCACAAACATCCTACAAACATCTCACAAACATCCCACAAACATCCCATTAAATTCAAGAGAAATCCCACAAAATTCAAGAGAAATCCCACCAAATTCTGTACAAGCCCCACACAATTCCCTAAATCTTCTCAGAACCCAACCACATTCCTGCAACATCCCACAAAATCTCCGGAAATTTCCACAAAATTCAAGAAAATTCCCTCCAAATTCACTGAATTTCCTCAATATCCCACCAAACTCCAGAACCATCTCACAAAATCTCAACAAATTTCCAAAAAATTCAAAAAAACTCTCACAAAGTTCTTGAAAGCCCCTCAAAATTCCAGAAAAATGCCACAAAATTCCCTACATCTTCTCAAAACATTACAAAATTCTACAGACATCTCACAAAATCTCCACACATTTCCACAAAATCTAAGAAAATTCCCTCCAAATTCTTCAAGTCTCCTCCAAATCCCACAAAATTCAAGAGAAATCCTCAAAATTCCACAAAAATCCCACAAAATTCCTTCCATCTTCTCAGAACCCAAACAAACTCCTGCAACATCTCACAAAATCTCCACCAATTTCCAAACAATTCAAGAAAAATCCCGCAAAATTCTTCAAGTCTCCTCCAAATACCACAAACATCCCACAAACATCCCACAAACATCCCACAAACATCCCACAAACATCCCACAAAATTCAAGCGAAATCCCACAAAATTCAAAAGAAATCGAACAAAATCCTGTATAAGCCCCACACAATTCCCTAAATCTTCTCAAAACCCAACCACATTCCTGCAACATCCCACAAAATCTCCAACAATTTCCACAAAATTCAAGAAGACTCTCACAAAATACTTGAAAGCTGCTGAAAATTCCACGAATATCCCACAAAAATCCCTAAATCTTCTCAAAACCCAACCACATTCCTGCAGCATCTCACAAAATCTCCACCAATATCCAAAAAATTCAAGAAAATTCCCTCCAAATTCTTCAAGTCTCCTCCAAATCCCACAAAATTCAAGACAAATCCTCAAAATCCCACAAAAATCCCACCAAATTCCAGAACCATCTCACAAAATCTCAACAAATTTCCACTAAATTCAAGAAAACTCTCACAAAGTTCTTGAAAGCCCCTCAAAATTCCAGAAAAATGCCACAAAATTCCCTACATCTTCTCAAAACCCAAACAAACTCCTGCAACATCTCACAAAATCTCCACCAATTTCCAAACAATTCAAGAAAAATCCCGCAAAATTCTTCAAGTCTCGTACAAATCCCAGAAAAATCCCACAAAATTCCAGAAACATCCCACCAAATCACCTCAATATCACCAAACATTCTGGAAAAGCCTCACAAAATTTCAGAAAAATGCCACAAAATTCCCTAAACCTTCTCAAAACCCTACCCAATTCCTGCAACGTCCCACAAAATCTCCAACAATTTCCACAAAATTCAAGAAAAATCCCTCCAAATTCACTGAA
Organism: Cyanistes caeruleus; assembly: GCF_971803275.1. Lineage (NCBI taxonomy): Eukaryota > Metazoa > Chordata > Aves > Passeriformes > Paridae > Cyanistes > Cyanistes caeruleus. The sequence goes on along the minus strand of NC_141702.1, from coordinate 86,710,923 downwards.
TTTCCTCAATATCCCACCAAATTCCAGAGCCATCTCACAAAATCTCAACAAATTTCCACAAAATCTAAGAAAATTCCACAAAATTCTTCAAGTCTCCTCCAAATCCCACAAAATTCAAGAGAAATCCTCAAAATTCCACAAAAATCCCACAAAATTCCTTCCATCTTCTCAGAACCCAAACAAACTCCTGCAACATCTCACAAAATCTCCACCAATTTCCAAACAATTCAAGAAAAATCCCGCAAAATTCTTCAAGTCTCCTCCAAATACCACAAACATCCCTCAAACATCCCACAAACATCCCACAAACATCCCACAAACATCCCACAAAATTCAAGAGAAATCCCACAAAATTCAAAAGAAATCGCACAAAATCCTGTACAAGCCCCACACAATTCCCTAAATCTTCTCAAAACCCAACCACATTCCTGCAACATCCCACAAAATCTCTGGAAATTTCCACAAAATTCAAGAAGACTCTCACAAAATACTTGAAAGCTGCTGAAAATTCCACGAATATCCCACAAAAATCCCTAAATCTTCTCAAAACCCAACCACATTCCTGCAGCATCTCACAAAATCTCCACCAATATCCAAAAAATTCAAGAAAATTCCCTCCAAATTCTTCAAGTCTCCTCCAAATCCCACAAAATTCAAGACAAATCCTCAAAATCCCACAAAAATCCCACCAAATTCCAGAACCATCTCACAAAATCTCAACAAATTTCCACTAAATTCAAGAAAACTCTCACAAAGTTCTTGAAAGCCCCTCAAAATTCCAGAAAAATGCCACAAACTTCCCTACATCTTCTCAAAACCCAAACAAACTCCTGCAACATCTCACAAAATCTCCACCAATTTCCAAACAATTCAAGAAAAATCCCGCAAAATTCTTCAAGTCTCCTACAAATCCCAGAAAAATCCCACAAAATTCCAGAAACATCCCACCAAATCACCTCAATATCACCAAACATTCTGGAAAAGCCTCACAAAATTGCAGAAAAATGCCACAAAATTCCCTAAACCTTCTCAAAACCCTACCCAATTCCTGCAACATCCCACAAAATCTCCAACAATTTCCACAAAATTCAAGAAAAATCCCTCAAAATTCACTGAATTTCCTCAATATCCCACCAAATTCCAGAACCATCTCACAAAATCTCAAAAAATTTCCACTAAATCTAAGAAAATTCCCTCCAAATTCTTCAAGTCTCCTCCAAATCCCACAAAATTCAAGAGAAATCCTCAAAATTCCACAAAAATCCCACAAAATTCCTTCCATCTTCTCAAAACCCAAACAAATTCCTGCAACATCTCACAAAATCTCCACCAATTTCCAAACATTTCAAGAAAAATCCCGCAAAATTCTTCAAGTCTCCTCCAAATACCACAAACATCCTACAAACATCTCACAAACATCCCACAAACATCCCATTAAATTCAAGAGAAATCCCACAAAATTCAAGAGAAATCCCACCAAATTCTGTACAAGCCCCACACAATTCCCTAAATCTTCTCAGAACCCAACCACATTCCTGCAACATCCCACAAAATCTCCGGAAATTTCCACAAAATTCAAGAAAATTCCCTCCAAATTCACTGAATTTCCTCAATATCCCACCAAACTCCAGAACCATCTCACAAAATCTCAACAAATTTCCAAAAAATTCAAAAAAACTCTCACAAAGTTCTTGAAAGCCCCTCAAAATTCCAGAAAAATGCCACAAAATTCCCTACATCTTCTCAAAACATTACAAAATTCTACAGACATCTCACAAAATCTCCACACATTTCCACAAAATCTAAGAAAATTCCCTCCAAATTCTTCAAGTCTCCTCCAAATCCCACAAAATTCAAGAGAAATCCTCAAAATTCCACAAAAATCCCACAAAATTCCTTCCATCTTCTCAGAACCCAAACAAACTCCTGCAACATCTCACAAAATCTCCACCAATTTCCAAACAATTCAAGAAAAATCCCGCAAAATTCTTCAAGTCTCCTCCAAATACCACAAACATCCCACAAACATCCCACAAACATCCCACAAACATCCCACAAACATCCCACAAAATTCAAGCGAAATCCCACAAAATTCAAAAGAAATCGAACAAAATCCTGTATAAGCCCCACACAATTCCCTAAATCTTCTCAAAACCCAACCACATTCCTGCAACATCCCACAAAATCTCCAACAATTTCCACAAAATTCAAGAAGACTCTCACAAAATACTTGAAAGCTGCTGAAAATTCCACGAATATCCCACAAAAATCCCTAAATCTTCTCAAAACCCAACCACATTCCTGCAGCATCTCACAAAATCTCCACCAATATCCAAAAAATTCAAGAAAATTCCCTCCAAATTCTTCAAGTCTCCTCCAAATCCCACAAAATTCAAGACAAATCCTCAAAATCCCACAAAAATCCCACCAAATTCCAGAACCATCTCACAAAATCTCAACAAATTTCCACTAAATTCAAGAAAACTCTCATAAAGTTCTTGAAAGCCCCTCAAAATTCCAGAAAAATGCCACAAAATTCCCTACATCTTCTCAAAACCCAAACAAACTCCTGCAACATCTCACAAAATCTCCACCAATTTCCAAACAATTCAAGAAAAATCCCGCAAAATTCTTCAAGTCTCGTACAAATCCCAGAAAAATCCCACAAAATTCCAGAAACATCCCACCAAATCACCTCAATATCACCAAACATTCTGGAAAAGCCTCACAAAATTGCAGAAAAATGCCACAAAATTCCCTAAACCTTCTCAAAACCCTACCCAATTCCTGCAACATCCCACAAAATCTCCAACAATTTCCACAAAATTCAAGAAAAATCCCTCAAAATTCACTGAATTTCCTCAATATCCCACCAAATTCCAGAACCATCTCACAAAATCTCAACAAATTTCCACAAAATCTAAGAAAATTCCCGCAAAATTCTTCAAGTCTCCTCCAAATCCCACAAAATTCAAGAGAAATCCTCAAAATTCCACAAAAATCCAACAAAATTCCCTACATCTTCTCAAAACCCAAACAAATTCCTGCAACATCTCACAAAATCTCCACCAATTTCCAAACATTTCAAGAAAAATCCCGCAAAATTCTTCAAGTCTCCTCCAAATACCACAAACATCCTACAAACATCTCACAAACATCCCACAAACATCCCATAAAATTCAATAGAAATCCCACAAAATTCAAGAGAAATCCCACCAAATTCTGTACAAGCCCCACACAATTCCCTAAATCTTCTCAGAACCCAACCACTTTCCTGCAACATCCCACAAAATCTCCAACAATTTCCACAAAATTCAAGAAAATTCCCTCCAAATTCACTGAATTTCCTCAATATCCCACCAAACTCCAGAACCATCTCACAAAATCTCAACAAATTTCCAAAAAATTCAAAAAAACTCTCACAAAGTTCTTGAAAGCCCCTCAAAATTCCAGAAAAATGCCACAAAATTCCCTACATCTTCTCAAAACATTACAAAATTCTACAGACATCTCACAAAATCTCCACACATTTCCACAAAATCTAAGAAAATTCCCGCAAAATTCTTCAAGTCTCCTCCAAATCCCACAAAATTCAAGAGAAATCCTCAAAATTCCACAAAAATCCAACAAAATTCCCTACATCTTCTCAAAATCCAAACAAATTCCTGAAACATCTCATAAAATCTCCACCAATTTCCACAACATTTAGGAAAAATCCCTCCAAATTCTTCAAGTCTCCTCCAAATCCCACAAAATTCAAGAGAATTCCTCAAAATTCCACAAAAATCCCACAAAATTCCTGCAACATCTCACAAAATCTCCGGAAATTTCCACAAAATTCAAGAAGACTCTCACAAAATACTTGAAAGCTGCTGAAAATTCCACGAATATCCCACAAAAATCCCTAAATCTTCTCAAAACCCAACCACATTCCTGCAGCATCTCACAAAATCTCCACCAATATCCAAAAAATTCAAGAAAATTCCCTCCAAATTCTTCAAGTCTCCTCCAAATCCCACAAAATTCAAGACAAATCCTCAAAATCCCACAAAAATCCCACCAAATTCCAGAACCATCTCACAAAATCTCAACAAATTTCCACTAAATTCAAGAAAACTCTCACAAAGTTCTTGAAAGCCCCTCAAAATTCCAGAAAAATGCCACAAAATTCCCTACATCTTCTCAAAACCCAAACAAACTCCTGCAACATCTCACAAAATCTCCACCAATTTCCAAACAATTCAAGAAAAATCCCGCAAAATTCTTCAAGTCTCGTACAAATCCCAGAAAAATCCCACAAAATTCCAGAAACATCCCACCAAATCACCTCAATATCACCAAACATTCTGGAAAAGCCTCACAAAATTGCAGAAAAATGCCACAAAATTCCATAAATCTTCTCAAAACCCTACCAAATTCCTGCTACATCTCGCAAAATCTCCAACAATAACCAAAAAATTCAAGAAAAATCCCTCAAAATTCACTGAATTTCCTCAATATCCCACCAAATTCCAGAACCATCTCACAAAATCTCAACAAATTTCCACAAAATCTAAGAAAATTCCGCAAAATTCTTCAAGTCTCCTCCAAATCCCACAAAATTCAAGACAAATCCTCAAAATTCCACAAAAATCCCACAAAATTCCTTCCATCTTCTCAGAACCCAAACAAACTCCTGCAACATCTCACAAAATCTCCACCAATTTCCAAACAATTCAAGAAAAATCCCGCAAAATTCTTCAAGTCTCCTCCAAATACCACAAACATCCCACAAACATCCCACAAACATCCCACAAACATCCCACAAACATCCCACAAAATTCAAGAGAAATCCCACAAAATTCAAGAGAAATCCCACCAAATTCTGTACAAGCCCCACACAATTCCCTAAATCTTCTCAGAACCCAACCACATTCCTGCAACATCCCACAAAATCTCCAACAATTTCCACAAAATTCAAGAAAAATCCCTCAAAATTCACTGAATTTCCTCAATATCCCACCAAATTCCAGAACCATCTCACAAAATCTCAACAAATTTCCACAAAATCTAAGAAAATTCCCGCAAAATTCTTCAAGTCTCCTCCAAATCCCACAAAATTCAAGAGAAATCCTCAAAATTCCACAAAAATCCAACAAAATTCCCTACATCTTCTCAAAACCCAAACAAATTCCTGCAACATCTCACAAAATCTCCACCAATTTCCAAACATTTCAAGAAAAATCCCGCAAAATTCTTCAAGTCTCCTCCAAATACCACAAACATCCTACAAACATCTCACAAACATCCCACAAACATCCCATAAAATTCAATAGAAATCCCACAAAATTCAAGAGAAATCCCACCAAATTCTGTACAAGCCCCACACAATTCCCTAAATCTTCTCAGAACCCAACCACATTCCTGCAACATCTCACAAAATCTCCAACAATTTCCACAAAATTCAAGAAAATTCCCTCCAAATTCACTGAATTTCCTCAATATCCCACCAAACTCCAGAACCATCTCACAAAATCTCAACAAATTTCCAAAAAATTCAAAAAAACTCTCACAAAGTTCTTGAAAGCCCCTCAAAATTCAAGAAAAATGCCACAAAATTCCCTACATCTTCTCAAAACATTACAAAATTCTACAGACATCTCACAAAATCTCCACACATTTCCACAAAATCTAAGAAAATTCCCGCAAAATTCTTCAAGTCTCCTCCAAATCCCACAAAATTCAAGAGAAATCCTCAAAATTCCACAAAAATCCAACAAAATTCCCTACATCTTCTCAAAATCCAAACAAATTCCTGAAACATCTCACAAAATCTCCACCAATTTCCACAACATTTAGGAAAAATCCCTCCAACTTCTTCAAGTCTCCTCCAAATCCCACAAAATTCAAGAGAATTCCTCAAAATTCCACAAAAATCCCACAAAATTCCTGCAACATCTCACAAAATCTCTGGAAATTTCCACAAAATTCAAGAAGACTCTCACAAAATACTTGAAAGCTGCTGAAAATTCCACGAATATCCCACAAAAATCCCTAAATCTTCTCAAAACCCAACCACATTCCTGCAGCATCTCACAAAATCTCCACCAATATCCAAAAAATTCAAGAAAATTCCCTCCAAATTCTTCAAGTCTCCTCCAAATCCCACAAAATTCAAGACAAATCCTCAAAATCCCACAAAAATCCCACCAAATTCCAGAACCATCTCACAAAATCTCAACAAATTTCCACTAAATTCAAGAAAACTCTCACAAAGTTCTTGAAAGCCCCTCAAAATTCCAGAAAAATGCCACAAACTTCCCTAAATCTTCTCAAAACCCAACCACATTCCTCCAGCATCTCACAAAATCTCCACCAATATCCAAAAAATTCAAGAAAATTCCCTCCAAATTCTTCAAGTCTCCTCCAAATCCCACAAAATTCAAGACAAATCCTCAAAATCCCACAAAAATCCCACCAAATTCCAGAACCATCTCACAAAATCTCAACAAATTTCCACTAAATTCAAGAAAACTCTCACAAAGTTCTTGAAAGCCCCTCAAAATTCCAGAAAAATGCCACAAACTTCCCTACATCTTCTCAAAACCCAAACAAACTCCTGCAACATCTCACAAAATCTCCAACAATTTCCACAAAATTCAAGAAAAATCCCGCAAAATTCTTCAAGTCTCGTACAAATCCCAGAAAAATCCCACAAAATTCCAGAAACATCCCACCAAATCACCTCAATATCACCAAACATTCTGGAAAAGCCTCACAAAATTGCAGAAAAATGCCACAAAATTCCATAAATCTTCTCAAAACCCTACCAAATTCCTGCAACATCCCACAAAATCTCCAACAATTTCCACAAAATTCAAGAAAAATCCCTCCAAATTCACTGAATTTCCTCAATATCCCACCAAATTCCAGAACCATCTCACAAAATCTCAACAAATTTCCACAAAATCTAAGAAAATTCCGCAAAATTCTTCAAGTCTCCTCCAAATCCCACAAAATTCAAGACAAATCCTCAAAATTCCACAAAAATCCCACAAAATTCCTTCCATCTTCTCAGAACCCAAACAAACTCCTGCAACATCTCACAAAATCTCCACCAATTTCCAAACAATTCAAGAAAAATCCCGCAAAATTCTTCAAGTCTCCTCCAAATACCACAAACATCCCACAAACATCCCACAAAATTCAAGAGAAATCCCACAAAATTCAAAAGAAATCGCACAAAATCCTGTACAAGCCCCACACAATTCCCTAAATCTTCTCAGAACCCAACCACATTCCTGCAACATCCCACAAAATCTCTGGAAATTTCCACAAAATTCAAGAAGACTCACACAAAATACTTGAAAGCTGCTGAAAATTCCACGAAAATCCCACAAAAATCCCTAAATCTTCTCAAAACCCAACCACATTCCTGCAGCATCTCACAAAATCTCCACCAATATCCAAAAAATTCAAGAAAATTCCCTCCAAATTCTTCAAGTCTCCTCCAAATCCCACAAAATTCAAGACAAACCCTCAAAATCCCACAAAAATCCCACCAAATTCCAGAACCATCTCACAAAATCTCAACAAATTTCCACTAAATTCAAGAAAACTCTCACAAAGCTCTTGAAAGCCCCTCAAAATTCCAGAAAAATGCCCCAAACTTCCCTACATCTTCTCAAAACCCAAACAAACTTCTGCAACATCTCACAAAATCTCCACCAATTTCCAAACAATTCAAGAAAAATCCCGCAAAATTCTTCAAGTCTCGTACAAATCCCAGAAAAATCCCACAAAATTCCAGAAACATCCCACCAAATCACCTCAATATCAACAAAAATTCTGGAAAAGCCTCACAAAATTGCAGAAAAATGCCACAAAATTCCATAAACCTTCTCAAAACCCCACCAAATTCCTACCACATCCCACAAAATCTCCAACAATTTCCACAAAATTCAAGAAAAATCCCTCAAAATTCACTGAATTTCCTCAATATCCCACCAAATTCCAGAACCATCTCACAAAATCTCAACAAATTTCCACAAAATCTAAGAAAATTCCGCAAAATTCTTCAAGTCTCCTCCAAATCCCACAAAATTCAAGACAAATCCTCAAAATTCCACAAAAATCCCACAAAATTCCTTCCATCTTCTCAGAACCCAAACAAACTCCTGCAACATCTCACAAAATCTCCACCAATTTCCAAACAATTCAAGAAAAATCCCGCAAAATTCTTCAAGTCTCCTCCAAATACCACAAACATCCCACAAACATCCCACAAAATTCAAGAGAAATCCCACAAAATTCAAAAGAAATCGCACAAAATCCTGTACAAGCCCCACACAATTCCCTAAATCTTCTCAGAACCCAACCACATTCCTGCAACATCCCACAAAATCTCTGGAAATTTCCACAAAATTCAAGTAGACTCACACAAAAAACTTGAAAGCTGCTGAAAATTCCACGAAAATCCCACAAAAATCCCTAAATCTTCTCAAAACCCAACCACATTCCTGCAGCATCTCACAAAATCTCCACCAATATCCAAAAAATTCAAGAAAATTCCCTCCAAATTCTTCAAGTCTCCTCCAAATCCCACAAAATTCAAGACAAATCCTTAAAATCCCACAAAAATCCCACCAAATTCCAGAACCATCTCACAAAATCTCAACAAATTTCCACTAAATTCAAGAAAACTCTCACAAAGTTCTTGAAAGCCCCTCAAAATTCCAGAAAAATGCCACAAACTTCCCTACATCTTCTCAAAACCCAAACAAACTCCTGCAACATCTCACAAAATCTCCACCAATTTCCAAACAATTCAAGAAAAATCCCGCAAAATTCTTCAAGTCTCGTACAAATCCCAGAAAAATCCCACAAAATTCCAGAAACATCCCACCAAATCACCTCAATATCACCAAAAATTCTGGAAAAGCCTCACAAAATTGCAGAAAAATGCCACAAAATTCCCGAAACCTTCTCAAAACCCTACCCAATTCCTGCAACATCCCACAAAATCTCCAACAATTTCCACAAAATTCAAGAAAAATCCCTCAAAATTCACTGAATTTCCTCAATATCCCACCAAATTCCAGAACCATCTCAGAAAATCTCAACAAATTTCCACTAAATCTAAGAAAATTCCCTCCAAATACTTCAAGTCTCCTCCAAATCCCACAAAATTCAAGACAAATCCTCAAAATTCCACAAAAATCCCACAAAATTCCTTCCATCTTCTCAGAACCCAAAAAAACTCCTGCAACATCTCACAAAATCTCCACCAATATCCAAAAAATTCAAGAAAATTCCCTCCAAATTCTTCAAGTCTCCTCCAAATCCCACAAAATTCAAGACAAATCCTCAAAATCCCACAAAAATCCCACCAAATTCCAGAACCATCTCACAAAATCTCAACAAATTTCCACTAAATTCAAGAAAACTCTCACAAAGTTCTTGAAAGCCCCTCAAAATTCCAGAAAAATGCCACAATCTTCCCTACATCTTCTCAAAACCCAAACAAACTCCTGCAACATCTCACAAAATCTCCAACAATTTCCAAACAATTCAAGAAAAATCCCGCAAAATTCTCCAAGTCTCGTACAAATCCCAGAAAAATCCCACAAAATTCCAGAAACATCCCACCAAATCACCTCAATATCACCAAAAATTCTGGAAAAGCCTCACAAAATTGCAGAAAAATGCCACAAAATTCCCTAAACCTTCTCAAAACCCTACCCAATTCCTGCAACATCCCACAAAATCTCCAACAATTTCCACAAAATTCAAGAAAAATCCCTCCAAATTCACTGAATTTCCTCAATATCCCACCAAATTCCAGAACCATCTCACAAAATCTCAACAAATTTCCACAAAATCTAAGAAAATTCCGCAAAATTCTTCAAGTCTCCTCCAAATCCCACAAAATTCAAGACAAATCCTCAAAATTCCACAAAAATCCCACAAAATTCCTTCCATCTTCTCAGAACCCAAACAAACTCCTGCAACATCTCACAAAATCTCCACCAATATCCAAAAAATTCAAGAAAATTCCCTCCAAATTCTTCAAGTCTCCTCCAAATCCCACAAAATTCAAGACAAATCCTCAAAATCCCACAAAAATCCCACCAAATTCCAGTACCATCTCACAAAATCTCAACAAATTTCCACTAAATTCAAGAAAACACTCACAAAGTTCTTGAAAGCCCCAGAAAAATGCCACAAACTTCCCTACATCTTCTCAAAACCCAAACAAACTCCTGCAACATCTCACAAAATCTCCACCAATTTCCAAACAATTCAAGAAAAATCCCGCAAAATTCTTCAAGTCTCGTACAAATCCCAGAAAAATCCCACAAAATTCCAGAAACATCCCACCAAATCACCTCAATATCAACAAAAATTCTGGAAAAGCCTCACAAAATTGCAGAAAAATGCCACAAAATTCCATAAACCTTCTCAAAACCCCACCAAATTCCTACCACATCCCACAAAATCTCCAACAATTTCCACAAAATTCAAGAAAAATCCCTCCAAATTCACTGAATTTCCTCAATATCCCACCAAATTCCAGAACCATCTCACAAAATCTCAACAAATTTCCACAAAATCTAAGAAAATTCCGCAAAATTCTTCAAGTCTCCTCCAAATCCCACAAAATTCAAGACAAATCCTCAAAATTCCACAAAAATCCCACAAAATTCCTTCCATCTTCTCAGAACCCAAACAAACTCCTGCAACATCTCACAAAATCTCCACCAATTTCCAAACAATTCAAGAAAAATCCCGCAAAATTCTTCAAGTCTCCTCCAAATACCACAAACATCCCACAAACATCCCACAAAATTCAAGAGAAATCCCACAAAATTCAAAAGAAATCGCACAAAATCCTGTACAAGCCCCACACAATTCCCTAAATCTTCTCAGAACCCAACCACATTCCTGCAACATCCCACAAAATCTCTGGAAATTTCCACAAAATTCAAGTAGACTCACACAAAAAACTTGAAAGCTGCTGAAAATTCCACGAAAATCCCACAAAAATCCCTAAATCTTCTCAAAACCCAACCACATTCCTGCAGCATCTCACAAAATCTCCACCAATATCCAAAAAATTCAAGAAAATTCCCTCCAAATTCTTCAAGTCTCCTCCAAATCCCACAAAATTCAAGACAAATCCTTAAAATCCCACAAAAATCCCACCAAATTCCAGAACCATCTCACAAAATCTCAACAAATTTCCACTAAATTCAAGAAAACTCTCACAAAGTTCTTGAAAGCCCCTCAAAATTCCAGAAAAATGCCACAAACTTCCCTACATCTTCTCAAAACCCAAACAAACTCCTGCAACATCTCACAAAATCTCCACCAATTTCCAAACAATTCAAGAAAAATCCCGCAAAATTCTTCAAGTCTCCTACAAATCCCAGAAAAATCCCACAAAATTCCAGAAACATCCCACCAAATCACCTCAATATCACCAAAAATTCTGGAAAAGCCTCACAAAATTGCAGAAAAATGCCACAAAATTCCCTAAACCTTCTCAAAACCCTACCCAATTCCTGCAACATCCCACAAAATCTCCAACAATTTCCACAAAATTCAAGAAAAATCCCTCAAAATTCACTGAATTTCCTCAATATCCCACCAAATTCCAGAACCATCTCAGAAAATCTCAACAAATTTCCACTAAATCTAAGAAAATTCCCTCCAAATACTTCAAGTCTCCTCCAAATCCCACAAAATTCAAGACAAATCCTCAAAATTCCACAAAAATCCCACAAAATTCCTTCCATCTTCTCAGAACCCAAAAAAACTCCTGCAACATCTCACAAAATCTCCACCAATATCCAAAAAATTCAAGAAAATTCCCTCCAAATTCTTCAAGTCTCCTCCAAATCCCACAAAATTCAAGACAAATCCTCAAAATCCCACAAAAATCCCACCAAATTCCAGAACCATCTCACAAAATCTCAACAAATTTCCACTAAATTCAAGAAAACTCTCACAAAGTTCTTGAAAGCCCCTCAAAATTCCAGAAAAATGCCACAATCTTCCCTACATCTTCTCAAAACCCAAACAAACTCCTGCAACATCTCACAAAATCTCCAACAATTTCCAAACAATTCAAGAAAAATCCCGCAAAATTCTCCAAGTCTCGTACAAATCCCAGAAAAATCCCACAAAATTCCAGAAACATCCCACCAAATCACCTCAATATCAACAAAAATTCTGGAAAAGCCTCACAAAATTGCAGAAAAATGCCACAAAATTCCCTAAACCTTCTCAAAACCCTACCCAATTCCTGCAACATCCCACAAAATCTCCAACAATTTCCACAAAATTCAAGAAAAATCCCTCCAAATTCACTGAATTTCCTCAATATCCCACCAAATTCCAGAACCATCTCACAAAATCTCAACAAATTTCCACAAAATCTAAGAAAATTCCGCAAAATTCTTCAAGTCTCCTCCAAATCCCACAAAATTCAAGACAAATCCCAAAAAATTCCACAAAAATCCCACAAAATTCCTTCCATCTTCTCAGAACCCAAACAAACTCCTGCAACATCTCACAAAATCTCCACCAATATCCAAAAAATTCAAGAAAATTCCCTCCAAATTCTTCAAGTCTCCTCCAAATCCCACAAAATTCAAGACAAATCCTCAAAATCCCACAAAAATCCCACCAAATTCCAGTACCATCTCACAAAATCTCAACAAATTTCCACTAAATTCAAGAAAACACTCACAAAGTTCTTGAAAGCCCCAGAAAAATGCCACAAACTTCCCTACATCTTCTCAAAACCCAAACAAACTCCTGCAACATCTCACAAAATCTCCACCAATTTCCAAACAATTCAAGAAAAATCCCGCAAAATTCTTCAAGTCTCGTACAAATCCCAGAAAAATCCCACAAAATTCCAGAAACATCCCACCAAATCACCTCAATATCAACAAAAATTCTGGAAAAGCCTCACAAAATTGCAGAAAAATGCCACAAAATTCCATAAACCTTCTCAAAACCCCACCAAATTCCTACCACATCCCACAAAATCTCCAACAATTTCCACAAAATTCAAGAAAAATCCCTCCAAATTCACTGAATTTCCTCAATATCCCACCAAATTCCAGAACCATCTCACAAAATCTCAACAAATTTCCACAAAATCTAAGAAAATTCCGCAAAATTCTTCAAGTCTCCTCCAAATCCCACAAAATTCAAGACAAATCCTCAAAATTCCACAAAAATCCCACAAAATTCCTTCCATCTTCTCAGAACCCAAACAAACTCCTGCAACATCTCACAAAATCTCCACCAATTTCCAAACAATTCAAGAAAAATCCCGCAAAATTCTTCAAGTCTCCTCCAAATACCACAAACATCCCACAAACATCCCACAAAATTCAAGAGAAATCCCACAAAATTCAAAAGAAATCGCACAAAATCCTGTACAAGCCCCACACAATTCCCTAAATCTTCTCAGAACCCAACCACATTCCTGCAACATCCCACAAAATCTCTGGAAATTTCCACAAAATTCAAGTAGACTCACACAAAAAACTTGAAAGCTGCTGAAAATTCCACGAAAATCCCACAAAAATCCCTAAATCTTCTCAAAACCCAACCACATTCCTGCAGCATCTCACAAAATCTCCACCAATATCCAAAAAATTCAAGAAAATTCCCTCCAAATTCTTCAAGTCTCCTCCAAATCCCACAAAATTCAAGACAAATCCTTAAAATCCCACAAAAATCCCACCAAATTCCAGAACCATCTCACAAAATCTCAACAAATTTCCACTAAATTCAAGAAAACTCTCACAAAGTTCTTGAAAGCCCCTCAAAATTCCAGAAAAATGCCACAAACTTCCCTACATCTTCTCAAAACCCAAACAAACTCCTGCAACATCTCACAAAATCTCCACCAATTTCCAAACAATTCAAGAAAAATCCCGCAAAATTCTTCAAGTCTCCTACAAATCCCAGAAAAATCCCACAAAATTCCAGAAACATCCCACCAAATCACCTCAATATCACCAAAAATTCTGGAAAAGCCTCACAAAATTGCAGAAAAATGCCACAAAATTCCCTAAACCTTCTCAAAACCCTACCCAATTCCTGCAACATCCCACAAAATCTCCAACAATTTCCACAAAATTCAAGAAAAATCCCTCAAAATTCACTGAATTTCCTCAATATCCCACCAAATTCCAGAACCATCTCAGAAAATCTCAACAAATTTCCACTAAATCTAAGAAAATTCCCTCCAAATACTTCAAGTCTCCTCCAAATCCCACAAAATTCAAGACAAATCCTCAAAATTCCACAAAAATCCCACAAAATTCCTTCCATCTTCTCAGAACCCAAAAAAACTCCTGCAACATCTCACAAAATCTCCACCAATATCCAAAAAATTCAAGAAAATTCCCTCCAAATTCTTCAAGTCTCCTCCAAATCCCACAAAATTCAAGACAAATCCTCAAAATCCCACAAAAATCCCACCAAATTCCAGAACCATCTCACAAAATCTCAACAAATTTCCACTAAATTCAAGAAAACTCTCACAAAGTTCTTGAAAGCCCCTCAAAATTCCAGAAAAATGCCACAATCTTCCCTACATCTTCTCAAAACCCAAACAAACTCCTGCAACATCTCACAAAATCTCCAACAATTTCCAAACAATTCAAGAAAAATCCCGCAAAATTCTCCAAGTCTCGTACAAATCCCAGAAAAATCCCACAAAATTCCAGAAACATCCCACCAAATCACCTCAATATCAACAAAAATTCTGGAAAAGCCTCACAAAATTGCAGAAAAATGCCACAAAATTCCCTAAACCTTCTCAAAACCCTACCCAATTCCTGCAACATCCCACAAAATCTCCAACAATTTCCACAAAATTCAAGAAAAATCCCTCCAAATTCACTGAATTTCCTCAATATCCCACCAAATTCCAGAACCATCTCACAAAATCTCAACAAATTTCCACAAAATCTAAGAAAATTCCGCAAAATTCTTCAAGTCTCCTCCAAATCCCACAAAATTCAAGACAAATCCCAAAAAATTCCACAAAAATCCCACAAAATTCCTTCCATCTTCTCAGAACCCAAACAAACTCCTGCAACATCTCACAAAATCTCCACCAATATCCAAAAAATTCAAGAAAATTCCCTCCAAATTCTTCAAGTCTCCTCCAAATCCCACAAAATTCAAGACAAATCCTCAAAATCCCACAAAAATCCCACCAAATTCCAGTACCATCTCACAAAATCTCAACAAATTTCCACTAAATTCAAGAAAACACTCACAAAGTTCTTGAAAGCCCCAGAAAAATGCCACAAACTTCCCTACATCTTCTCAAAACCCAAACAAACTCCTGCAACATCTCACAAAATCTCCACCAATTTCCAAACAATTCAAGAAAAATCCCGCAAAATTCTTCAAGTCTCGTACAAATCCCAGAAAAATCCCACAAAATTCCAGAAACATCCCACCAAATCACCTCAATATCAACAAAAATTCTGGAAAAGCCTCACAAAATTGCAGAAAAATGCCACAAAATTCCATAAACCTTCTCAAAACCCCACCAAATTCCTACCACATCCCACAAAATCTCCAACAATTTCCACAAAACTCAAGAAAAATCCCTCCAAATTCACTGAATTTCCTCAATATCCCACCAAATTCCAGAACCATCTCACAAAATCTCAACAAATTTCCACAAAATCTAAGAAAATTCCGCAAAATTCTTCAAGTCTCCTCCAAATCCCACAAAATTCAAGACAAATCCTCAAAATTCCACAAAAATCCCACAAAATTCCTTCCATCTTCTCAGAACCCAAACAAACTCCTGCAACATCTCACAAAATCTCCACCAATTTCCAAACAATTCAAGAAAAATCCCGCAAAATTCTTCAAGTCTCCTCCAAATACCACAAACATCCCACAAACATCCCACAAAATTCAAGAGAAATCCCACAAAATTCAAAAGAAATCGCACAAAATCCTGTACAAGCCCCACACAATTCCCTAAATCTTCTCAGAACCCAACCACATTCCTGCAACATCCCACAAAATCTCTGGAAATTTCCACAAAATTCAAGTAGACTCACACAAAAAACTTGAAAGCTGCTGAAAATTCCACGAAAATCCCACAAAAATCCCTAAATCTTCTCAAAACCCAACCACATTCCTGCAGCATCTCACAAAATCTCCACCAATATCCAAAAAATTCAAGAAAATTCCCTCCAAATTCTTCAAGTCTCCTCCAAATCCCACAAAATTCAAGACAAATCCTTAAAATCCCACAAAAATCCCACCAAATTCCAGAACCATCTCACAAAATCTCAACAAATTTCCACTAAATTCAAGAAAACTCTCACAAAGTTCTTGAAAGCCCCTCAAAATTCCAGAAAAATGCCACAAACTTCCCTACATCTTCTCAAAACCCAAACAAACTCCTGCAACATCTCACAAAATCTCCACCAATTTCCAAACAATTCAAGAAAAATCCCGCAAAATTCTTCAAGTCTCCTACAAATCCCAGAAAAATCCCACAAAATTCCAGAAACATCCCACCAAATCACCTCAATATCACCAAAAATTCTGGAAAAGCCTCACAAAATTGCAGAAAAATGCCACAAAATTCCCTAAACCTTCTCAAAACCCTACCCAATTCCTGCAACATCCCACAAAATCTCCAACAATTTCCACAAAATTCAAGAAAAATCCCTCAAAATTCACTGAATTTCCTCAATATCCCACCAAATTCCAGAACCATCTCAGAAAATCTCAACAAATTTCCACTAAATCTAAGAAAATTCCCTCCAAATACTTCAAGTCTCCTCCAAATCCCACAAAATTCAAGACAAATCCTCAAAATTCCACAAAAATCCCACAAAATTCCTTCCATCTTCTCAGAACCCAAAAAAACTCCTGCAACATCTCACAAAATCTCCACCAATATCCAAAAAATTCAAGAAAATTCCCTCCAAATTCTTCAAGTCTCCTCCAAATCCCACAAAATTCAAGACAAATCCTCAAAATCCCACAAAAATCCCACCAAATTCCAGAACCATCTCACAAAATCTCAACAAATTTCCACTAAATTCAAGAAAACTCTCACAAAGTTCTTGAAAGCCCCTCAAAATTCCAGAAAAATGCCACAATCTTCCCTACATCTTCTCAAAACCCAAACAAACTCCTGCAACATCTCACAAAATCTCCAACAATTTCCAAACAATTCAAGAAAAATCCCGCAAAATTCTCCAAGTCTCGTACAAATCCCAGAAAAATCCCACAAAATTCCAGAAACATCCCACCAAATCACCTCAATATCAACAAAAATTCTGGAAAAGCCTCACAAAATTGCAGAAAAATGCCACAAAATTCCCTAAACCTTCTCAAAACCCTACCCAATTCCTGCAACATCCCACAAAATCTCCAACAATTTCCACAAAATTCAAGAAAAATCCCTCCAAATTCACTGAATTTCCTCAATATCCCACCAAATTCCAGAACCATCTCACAAAATCTCAACAAATTTCCACAAAATCTAAGAAAATTCCGCAAAATTCTTCAAGTCTCCTCCAAATCCCACAAAATTCAAGACAAATCCCAAAAAATTCCACAAAAATCCCACAAAATTCCTTCCATCTTCTCAGAACCCAAACAAACTCCTGCAACATCTCACAAAATCTCCACCAATATCCAAAAAATTCAAGAAAATTCCCTCCAAATTCTTCAAGTCTCCTCCAAATCCCACAAAATTCAAGACAAATCCTCAAAATCCCACAAAAATCCCACCAAATTCCAGTACCATCTCACAAAATCTCAACAAATTTCCACTAAATTCAAGAAAACACTCACAAAGTTCTTGAAAGCCCCAGAAAAATGCCACAAACTTCCCTACATCTTCTCAAAACCCAAACAAACTCCTGCAACATCTCACAAAATCTCCACCAATTTCCAAACAATTCAAGAAAAATCCCGCAAAATTCTTCAAGTCTCGTACAAATCCCAGAAAAATCCCACAAAATTCCAGAAACATCCCACCAAATCACCTCAATATCAACAAAAATTCTGGAAAAGCCTCACAAAATTGCAGAAAAATGCCACAAAATTCCATAAACCTTCTCAAAACCCCACCAAATTCCTACCACATCCCACAAAATCTCCAACAATTTCCACAAAATTCAAGAAAAATCCCTCAAAATTCACTGAATTTCCTCAATATCCCACCAAATTCCAGAACCATCTCACAAAATCTCAACAAATTTCCACAAAATCTAAGAAAATTCCGCAAAATTCTTCAAGTCTCCTCCAAATCCCACAAAATTCAAGACAAATCCTCAAAATTCCACAAAAATCCCACAAAATTCCTTCCATCTTCTCAGAACCCAAACAAACTCCTGCAACATCTCACAAAATCTCCACCAATTTCCAAACAATTCAAGAAAAATCCCGCAAAATTCTTCAAGTCTCCTCCAAATACCACAAACATCCCACAAACATCCCACAAAATTCAAGAGAAATCCCACAAAATTCAAAAGAAATCGCACAAAATCCTGTACAAGCCCCACACAATTCCCTAAATCTTCTCAGAACCCAACCACATTCCTGCAACATCCCACAAAATCTCTGGAAATTTCCACAAAATTCAAGTAGACTCACACAAAAAACTTGAAAGCTGCTGAAAATTCCACGAAAATCCCACAAAAATCCCTAAATCTTCTCAAAACCCAACCACATTCCTGCAGCATCTCACAAAATCTCCACCAATATCCAAAAAATTCAAGAAAATTCCCTCCAAATTCTTCAAGTCTCCTCCAAATCCCACAAAATTCAAGACAAATCCTTAAAATCCCACAAAAATCCCACCAAATTCCAGAACCATCTCACAAAATCTCAACAAATTTCCACTAAATTCAAGAAAACTCTCACAAAGTTCTTGAAAGCCCCTCAAAATTCCAGAAAAATGCCACAAACTTCCCTACATCTTCTCAAAACCCAAACAAACTCCTGCAACATCTCACAAAATCTCCACCAATTTCCAAACAATTCAAGAAAAATCCCGCAAAATTCTTCAAGTCTCCTACAAATCCCAGAAAAATCCCACAAAATTCCAGAAACATCCCACCAAATCACCTCAATATCACCAAAAATTCTGGAAAAGCCTCACAAAATTGCAGAAAAATGCCACAAAATTCCCTAAACCTTCTCAAAACCCTACCCAATTCCTGCAACATCCCACAAAATCTCCAACAATTTCCACAAAATTCAAGAAAAATCCCTCAAAATTCACTGAATTTCCTCAATATCCCACCAAATTCCAGAACCATCTCAGAAAATCTCAACAAATTTCCACTAAATCTAAGAAAATTCCCTCCAAATACTTCAAGTCTCCTCCAAATCCCACAAAATTCAAGACAAATCCTCAAAATTCCACAAAAATCCCACAAAATTCCTTCCATCTTCTCAGAACCCAAAAAAACTCCTGCAACATCTCACAAAATCTCCACCAATATCCAAAAAATTCAAGAAAATTCCCTCCAAATTCTTCAAGTCTCCTCCAAATCCCACAAAATTCAAGACAAATCCTCAAAATCCCACAAAAATCCCACCAAATTCCAGAACCATCTCACAAAATCTCAACAAATTTCCACTAAATTCAAGAAAACTCTCACAAAGTTCTTGAAAGCCCCTCAAAATTCCAGAAAAATGCCACAATCTTCCCTACATCTTCTCAAAACCCAAACAAACTCCTGCAACATCTCACAAAATCTCCAACAATTTCCAAACAATTCAAGAAAAATCCCGCAAAATTCTCCAAGTCTCGTACAAATCCCAGAAAAATCCCACAAAATTCCAGAAACATCCCACCAAATCACCTCAATATCAACAAAAATTCTGGAAAAGCCTCACAAAATTGCAGAAAAATGCCACAAAATTCCCTAAACCTTCTCAAAACCCTACCAAATTCCTGCAACATCCCACAAAATCTCCAACAATTTCCACAAAATTCAAGAAAAATCCCTCCAAATTCACTGAATTTCCTCAATATCCCACCAAATTCCAGAACCATCTCAGAAAATCTCAACAAATTTCCACTAAATTCAAGAAAACTCTCACAAATTTCTTTAAAGCCCCTCAAAATTCCAGAAAAATGCCACAAACTTCCCTACATCTTCTCAAAACCCAAACAAACTCCTGCAACATCTCACAAAATCTCCACCAATTTCCAAACAATTCAAGAAAAATCCCGCAAAATTCTTCAAGTCTCGTACAAATCCCAGAAAAATCCCACAAAATTCCAGAAACATCCCACCAAATCACCTCAATATCACCAAAAATTCTGGAAAAGCCTCACAAAATTGCAGAAAAATGCCACAAAATTCCATAAACCTCCTCAAAACCCTACCAAATTCCTGCAACATCCCACAAAATCTCCAACAATTTCCACAAAATTCAAGAAAAATCCCTCAAAATTCACTGAATTTCCTCAATATCCCACCAAATTCCAGAACCATCTCACAAAATCTCAACAAATTTCCACTAAATCTAAGAAAATTCCCTCCAAATTCTTCAAGTCTCCTCCAAATCCCACAAAATTCAAGAGAAATCCTCAAAATTCCACAAAAATCCCACAAAATTCCTTCCATCTTCTCAAAACCCAAACAAATTCCTGCAACATCTCACAAAATCTCCAACAATTTCCAAACATTTCAAGAAAAATCCCGCAAAATTCTTCAAGTCTCCTCCAAATACCACAAACATCCAACAAACATCTCAAAAACATCCCACAAACATCCCATAAAATTCAATAGAAATCCCAGAAAATTCAAGAGAAATCCCACCAAATTCTGTACAAGCCCCACACAATTCCTTAAATCTTCTCAGAACCCAACCACATTCCTGCAACATCCCACAAAATCTCCAACAATTTCCACAAAATTCAAGAAAATTCCCTCCAAATTCACTGAATTTCCTCAATATCCAACCAAACTCCAGAACCATCTCACAAAATCTCAACAAATTTCCAAAAAATTCAAAAAAACTCTCACAAAGTTCTTGAAAGCCCCTCAAAATTCCAGAAAAATGCCACAAAATTCCCTACATCTTCTCAAAACATTACAAAATTCTACAGACATCTCACAAAATCTCCACACATTTCCACAAAATCTAAGAAAATTCCCGCAAAATTCTTCAAGTCTCCTCCAAATCCCACAAAATTCAAGAGAAATCCTCAAAATTCCACAAAAATCCAACAAAATTCCCTACATCTTCTCAAAATCCAAACAAATTCCTGAAACATCTCACAAAATCTCCACCAATTTCCACAACATTTAGGAAAAATCCCTCCAACTTCTTCAAGTCTCCTCCAAATCCCACAAAATTCAAGAGAATTCCTCAAAATTCCACAAAAATCCCACAAAATTCCTGCAACATCTCACAAAATCTCTGGAAATTTCCACAAAATTCAAGAAGACTCTCACAAAATACTTGAAAGCTGCTGAAAATTCCACAAATATCCCACAAAAATCCCTAAATCTTCTCAAAACCCAACCACATTCCTGCAGCATCTCACAAAATCTCCACCAATATCCAAAAAATTCAAGAAAATTCCCTCCAAATTCTTCAAGTCTCCTCCAAATCCCACAAAATTCAAGACAAATCCTCAAAATCCCACAAAAATCCCACCAAATTCCAGAACCATCTCACAAAATCTCAACAAATTTCCACTAAATTCAAGAAAACTCTCACAAAGTTCTTGAAAGCCCCTCAAAATTCCAGAAAAATGCCACAAACTTCCCTACATCTTCTCAAAACCCAAACAAACTCCTGCAACATCTCACAAAATCTCCACCAATTTCCAAACAATTCAAGAAAAATCCCGCAAAATTCTTCAAGTCTTGTACAAATCCCAGAAAAATCCCACAAAATTCCAGAAACATCCCACCAAATCACCTCAATATCACCAAACATTCTGGAAAAGCCTCACAAAATTGCAGAAAAATGCCACAAAATTCCATAAATCTTCTCAAAACCCTACCAAATTCCTGCAACATCTCACAAAATCTCCACCAATAGCCAAAAAATTCAAGAAAAATCCCTCCAAATTCACTGAATTTCCTCAATATCCCACCAAATTCCAGAACCATCTCACAAAATCTCAACAAATTTCCACAAAATCTAAGAAAATTCCGCAAAATTCTTCAAGTCTCCTCCAAATCCCACAAAATTCAAGACAAATCCTCAAAATTCCACAAAAATCCCACAAAATTCCTTCCATCTTCTCAGAACCCAAACAAACTCCTGCAACATCTCACAAAATCTCCACCAATTTCCAAACAATTCAAGAAAAATCCCGCAAAATTCTTCAAGTCTCCTCCAAATACCACAAACATCCCACAAACATCCCACAAACATCCCACAAACATCCCACAAAATTCAAGAGAAATCCCACAAAATTCAAAAGAAATCGCACAAAATCCTGTACAAGCCCCACACAATTCCCTAAATCTTCTCAGAACCCAACCACATTCCTGCAACATCCCACAAAATCTCTGGAAATTTCCACAAAATTCAAGAAGACTCACACAAAAAACTTGAAAGCTGCTGAAAATTCCACGAATATCCCACAAAAATCCCTAAATCTTCTCAAAACCCAACCACATTCCTGCAGCATCTCACAAAATCTCCACCAATATCCAAAAAATTCAAGAAAATTCCCTCCAAATTCTTCAAGTCTCCTCCAAATCCCACAAAATTCAAGACAAATCCTCAAAATCCCACAAAAATCCCACCAAATTCCAGAACCATCTCACAAAATCTCAACAAATTTCCACTAAATTCAAGAAAACTCTCACAAAGTTCTTGAAAGCCCCTCAAAATTCCAGAAAAATGCCACAATCTTCCCTACATCTTCTCAAAACCCAAACAAACTCCTGCAACATCTCACAAAATCTCCAACAATTTCCAAACAATTCAAGAAAAATCCCGCAAAATTCTCCAAGTCTCGTACAAATCCCAGAAAAATCCCACAAAATTCCAGAAACATCCCACCAAATCACCTCAATATCAACAAAAATTCTGGAAAAGCCTCACAAAATTGCAGAAAAATGCCACAAAATTCCCTAAACCTTCTCAAAACCCTACCAAATTCCTGCAACATCCCACAAAATCTCCAACAATTTCCACAAAATTCAAGAAAAATCCCTCCAAATTCACTGAATTTCCTCAATATCCCACCAAATTCCAGAACCATCTCAGAAAATCTCAACAAATTTCCACTAAATTCAAGAAAACTCTCACAAATTTCTTTAAAGCCCCTCAAAATTCCAGAAAAATGCCACAAAATTCCCTACATCTTCTCAAAACCCAAACAAACTCCTGCAACATCTCACAAAATCTCCACCAATTTCCAAACAATTCAAGAAAAATCCCGCAAAATTCTTCAAGTCTCGTACAAATCCCAGAAAAATCCCACAAAATTCCAGAAACATCCCACCAAATCACCTCAATATCACCAAAAATTCTGGAAAAGCCTCACAAAATTGCAGAAAAATGCCACAAAATTCCATAAACCTCCTCAAAACCCTACCAAATTCCTGCAACATCCCACAAAATCTCCAACAATTTCCACAAAATTCAAGAAAAATCCCTCAAAATTCACTGAATTTCCTCAATATCCCACCAAATTCCAGAACCATCTCACAAAATCTCAACAAATTTCCACTAAATCTAAGAAAATTCCCTCCAAATTCTTCAAGTCTCCTCCAAATCCCACAAAATTCAAGAGAAATCCTCAAAATTCCACAAAAATCCCACAAAATTCCTTCCATCTTCTCAAAACCCAAACAAATTCCTGCAACATCTCACAAAATCTCCAACAATTTCCAAACATTTCAAGAAAAATCCCGCAAAATTCTTCAAGTCTCCTCCAAATACCACAAACATCCAACAAACATCTCAAAAACATCCCACAAACATCCCATAAAATTCAATAGAAATCCCAGAAAATTCAAGAGAAATCCCACCAAATTCTGTACAAGCCCCACACAATTCCTTAAATCTTCTCAGAACCCAACCACATTCCTGCAACATCCCACAAAATCTCCAACAATTTCCACAAAATTCAAGAAAATTCCCTCCAAATTCACTGAATTTCCTCAATATCCAACCAAACTCCAGAACCATCTCACAAAATCTCAACAAATTTCCAAAAAATTCAAAAAAACTCTCACAAAGTTCTTGAAAGCCCCTCAAAATTCCAGAAAAATGCCACAAAATTCCCTACATCTTCTCAAAACATTACAAAATTCTACAGACATCTCACAAAATCTCCACACATTTCCACAAAATCTAAGAAAATTCCCGCAAAATTCTTCAAGTCTCCTCCAAATCCCACAAAATTCAAGAGAAATCCTCAAAATTCCACAAAAATCCAACAAAATTCCCTACATCTTCTCAAAATCCAAACAAATTCCTGAAACATCTCACAAAATCTCCACCAATTTCCACAACATTTAGGAAAAATCCCTCCAACTTCTTCAAGTCTCCTCCAAATCCCACAAAATTCAAGAGAATTCCTCAAAATTCCACAAAAATCCCACAAAATTCCTGCAACATCTCACAAAATCTCTGGAAATTTCCACAAAATTCAAGAAGACTCTCACAAAATACTTGAAAGCTGCTGAAAATTCCACAAATATCCCACAAAAATCCCTAAATCTTCTCAAAACCCAACCACATTCCTGCAGCATCTCACAAAATCTCCACCAATATCCAAAAAATTCAAGAAAATTCCCTCCAAATTCTTCAAGTCTCCTCCAAATCCCACAAAATTCAAGACAAATCCTCAAAATCCCACAAAAATCCCACCAAATTCCAGAACCATCTCACAAAATCTCAACAAATTTCCACTAAATTCAAGAAAACTCTCACAAAGTTCTTGAAAGCCCCTCAAAATTCCAGAAAAATGCCACAAACTTCCCTACATCTTCTCAAAACCCAAACAAACTCCTGCAACATCTCACAAAATCTCCACCAATTTCCAAACAATTCAAGAAAAATCCCGCAAAATTCTTCAAGTCTTGTACAAATCCCAGAAAAATCCCACAAAATTCCAGAAACATCCCACCAAATCACCTCAATATCACCAAACATTCTGGAAAAGCCTCACAAAATTGCAGAAAAATGCCACAAAATTCCATAAATCTTCTCAAAACCCTACCAAATTCCTGCAACATCTCACAAAATCTCCACCAATAGCCAAAAAATTCAAGAAAAATCCCTCCAAATTCACTGAATTTCCTCAATATCCCACCAAATTCCAGAACCATCTCACAAAATCTCAACAAATTTCCACAAAATCTAAGAAAATTCCGCAAAATTCTTCAAGTCTCCTCCAAATCCCACAAAATTCAAGACAAATCCTCAAAATTCCACAAAAATCCCACAAAATTCCTTCCATCTTCTCAGAACCCAAACAAACTCCTGCAACATCTCACAAAATCTCCACCAATTTCCAAACAATTCAAGAAAAATCCCGCAAAATTCTTCAAGTCTCCTCCAAATACCACAAACATCCCACAAACATCCCACAAACATCCCACAAACATCCCACAAAATTCAAGAGAAATCCCACAAAATTCAAAAGAAATCGCACAAAATCCTGTACAAGCCCCACACAATTCCCTAAATCTTCTCAGAACCCAACCACATTCCTGCAACATCCCACAAAATCTCCAACAATTTCCACAAAATTCAAGAAGACTCTCACAAAATACTTGAAAGCTGCTGAAAATTCCACGAATATCCCACAAAAATCCCTAAATCTTCTCAAAACCCAACCACATTCCTGCAGCATCTCACAAAATCTCCACCAATATCCAAAAAATTCAAGAAAATTCCCTCCAAATTCTTCAAGTCTCCTCCAAATCCCACAAAATTCAAGACAAATCCTCAAAATCCCACAAAAATCCCACCAAATTCCAGAACCATCTCACAAAATCTCAACAAATTTCCACTAAATTCAAGAAAACTCTCACAAAGTTCTTGAAAGCCCCTCAAAATTCCAGAAAAATGCCACAAAATTCCCTACATCTTCTCAAAACCCAAACAAACTCCTGCAACATCTCACAAAATCTCCACCAATTTCCAAACAATTCAAGAAAAATCCCGCAAAATTCTTCAAGTCTCGTACAAATCCCAGAAAAATCCCACAAAATTCCAGAAACATCCCACCAAATCACCTCAATATCAACAAAAATTCTGGAAAAGCCTCACAAAATTGCAGAAAAATGCCACAAAATTCCCTAAACCTTCTCAAAACCCTACCCAATTCCTGCGACATCCCACAAAATCTCCAACAATTTCCACAAAATTCAAGAAAAGTCCCTCAAAATTCACTGAATTTCCTCAATATCCCACCAAATTCCAGAACCATCTCACAAAATCTCAACAAATTTCCACTAAATCTAAGAAAATTCCCTCCAAATTCTTCAAGTCTCCTCCAAATCCCACAAAATTCAAGAGAAATCCTCAAAATTCCACAAAAATCCAACAAAATTCCTTCCATCTTCTCAAAACCCAAACAAATTCCTGCAACATCTCACAAAATCTCCACCAATAGCCAAAAAATTCAAGAAAAATCCCGTAAAATTCCTAAAAGTCTCCTCCAAATACCACAAACATCCTACAAACATCTCAAAAACATCCCACAAACATCCCATAAAATTCAAGAGAAATCCCACAAAATTCAAGAGAAATCCCACCAAATTCTGTACAAGCCCCACACAATTCCCTAAATCTTCTCAGAACCCAACCACATTCCTGCAACATCCCACAAAATCTCCAACAATTTCCACAAAATTCAAGAAAATTCCCTCCAAATTCACTGAATTTCCTCAATATCCAACCAAACTCCAGAACCATCTCACAAAATCTCAACAAATTTCCAAAAAATTCAAAAAAACTCTCACAAAGTTCTTGAAAGCCCCTCAAAATTCCAGAAAAATGCCACAAAATTCCCTACATCTTCTCAAAACATTACAAAATTCTACAGACATCTCACAAAATCTCCACACATTTCCACAAAATCTAAGAAAATTCCCGCAAAATTCTTCAAGTCTCCTCCAAATCCCACAAAATTCAAGAGAAATCCTCAAAATTCCACAAAAATCCAACAAAATTCCCTACATCTTCTCAAAATCCAAACAAATTCCTGAAACATCTCACAAAATCTCCACCAATTTCCACAACATTTAGGAAAAATCCCTCCAACTTCTTCAAGTCTCCTCCAAATCCCACAAAATTCAAGAGAATTCCTCAAAATTCCACAAAAATCCCACAAAATTCCTGCAACATCTCACAAAATCTCTGGAAATTTCCACAAAATTCAAGAAGACTCTCACAAAATACTTGAAAGCTGCTGAAAATTCCACGAATATCCCACAAAAATCCCTAAATCTTCTCAAAACCCAACCACATTCCTGCAGCATCTCACAAAATCTCCACCAATATCCAAAAAATTCAAGAAAATTCCCTCCAAATTCTTCAAGTCTCCTCCAAATCCCACAAAATTCAAGACAAATCCTCAAAATCCCACAAAAATCCCACCAAATTCCAGAACCATCTCACAAAATCTCAACAAATTTCCACTAAATTCAAGAAAACTCTCACAAAGTTCTTGAAAGCCCCTCAAAATTCCAGAAAAATGCCACAAAATTCCCTACATCTTCTCAAAACCCAAACAAACTCCTGCAACATCTCACAAAATCTCCAACAATTTCCAAACAATTCAAGAAAAATCCCGCAAAATTCTTCAAGTCTCGTACAAATACCAGAAAAATCCCACAAAATTCAAGAAACATCCCACCAAATCACCTCAATATCACCAAAAATTCTGGAAAAGCCTCACAAAATTGCAGAAAAATGCCACAAAATTCCATAAACCTTCTCAAAACCCTACCCAATTCCTGCAACGTCCCACAAAATCTCCAACAATTTCCACAAAATTCAAGAAAAATCCCTCCAAATTCACTGAATTTCCTCAATATCCCACCAAATTCCAGAACCATCTCACAAAATCTCAACAAATTTCCACTAAATCTAAGAAAATTCCCTCCAAATTCTTCAAGTCTCCTCCAAATCCCACAAAATTCAAGAGAATGCCTCAAAATTCCACAAAAATCCAACAAAATTCCTTCCATCTTCTCAAAACCCAAACAAATTCCTGCAACATCTCACAAAATCTCCACCAATAGCCAAAAAATTCAAGAAAAATCCCTCCAAATTCACTGAATTTCCTCAATATCCCACCAAATTCCAGAACCATCTCACAAAATCTCAACAAATTTCCACAAAATCTAAGAAAATTCCACAAAATTCTTCAAGTCTCCTCCAAATCCCACAAAATTCAAGAGAAATCCTCAAAATTCCACAAAAATCCCGCAAAATTCCTTCCATCTTCTCAGAACCCAAACAAACTCCTGCAACATCTCACAAAATCTCCACCAATTTCCAAACAATTCAAGAAAAATCCCGCAAAATTCTTCAAGTCTCCTCCAAATACCACAAACATCCCACAAACATCCCACAAACATCCCACAAACATCCCCCAAACATCCCACAAAATTCAAGAGAAATCCCACAAAATTCAAAAGAAATCGCACAAAATCCTGTACAAGCCCCACACAATTCCCTAAATCTTCTCAGAACCCAACCACATTCCTGCAACATCCCACAAAATCTCCAACAATTTCCACAAAATTCAAGAAGACTCTCACAAAATACTTGAAAGCTGCTGAAAATTCCACAAATATCCCACAAAAATCCCTAAATCTTCTCAAAACCCAACCACATTCCTGCAGCATCTCACAAAATCTCCACCAATATCCAAAAAATTCAAGAAAATTCCCTCCAAATTCTTCAAGTCTCCTCCAAATCCCACAAAATTCAAGACAAATCCTCAAAATCCCACAAAAATCCCACCAAATTCCAGAACCATCTCACAAAATCTCAACAAATTTCCACTAAATTCAAGAAAACTCTCACAAAGTTCTTGAAAGCCCCTCAAAATTCCAGAAAAATGCCACAAAATAACCTACATCTTCTCAAAACCCAAACAAACTCCTGCAACATCTCACAAAATCTCCACCAATTTCCAAACAATTCAAGAAAAATCCCGCAAAATTCTTCAAGTCTCGTACAAATCCCAGAAAAATCCCACAAAATTCCAGAAACATCCCACCAAATCACCTCAATATCACCAAAAATTCTGGAAAAGCCTCACAAAATTGCAGAAAAATGCCACAAAATTCCCTAAACCTTCTCAAAACCCTACCCAATTCCTGCAACATCCCACAAAAACTCCAACAATTTCCACAAAATTCAAGAAAAGTCCCTCCAAATTCACTGAATTTCCTCAATATCCCACCAAATTCCAGAACCATCTCACAAAATCTCAAAAAATTTCCACTAAATCTAAGAAAATTCCCTCCAAATTCTTCAAGTCTCCTCCAAATCCCACAAAATTCAAGAAAAATCCTCAAAATTCCACAAAAATCCCACAAAATTCCTTCCATCTTCTCAAAACCCAAACAAATTCCTGCAACATCTCACAAAATCTCCAACAATTTCCAAACATTTCAAGAAAAATCCCGCAAAATTCCTAAAAGTCTCCTCCAAAACCACAAACATCCTACAAACATCTCACAAACATCCCACAAACATCCCATAAAATTCAATAGAAATCCCACAAAATTCAAAAGAAATCGCACAAAATCCTGTACAAGCCCCACACAATTCCCTAAATCTTCTCAGAACCCAACCACATTCCTGCAACATCCCACAAAATCTCCAACAATTTCCACAAAATTCAAGAAAATTCCCTCCAAATTCACTGAATTTCCTCAATATCCCACCAAACTCCAGAACCATCTCACAAAATCTCATCAATTTTCCAAAAAATTCAAAAAAACTCTCACAAAGTTCTTGAAAGCCCCTCAAAATTCCAGAAAAATGCCACAAAATTCCCTACATCTTCTCAAAACATTACAAAATTCTACAGACATCTCACAAAATCTCCACACATTTCCACAAAATCTAAGAAAATTCCCGCAAAATTCTTCAAGTCTCCTCCAAATCCCACAAAATTCAAGAGAAATCCTCAAAATTCCACAAAAATCCAACAAAATTCCCTACATCTTCTCAAAATCCAAACAAATTCCTGAAACATCTCACAAAATCTCCACCAATTTCCACAACATTTAGGAAAAATCCCTCCAACTTCTTCAAGTCTCCTCCAAATCCCACAAAATTCAAGAGAATTCCTCAAAATTCCACAAAAATCCCACAAAATTCCTGCAACATCTCACAAAATCTCTGGAAATTTCCACAAAATTCAAGAAGACTCTCACAAAATACTTGAAAGCTGCTGAAAATTCCACGAATATCCCACAAAAATCCCTAAATCTTCTCAAAACCCAACCACATTCCTGCAGCATCTCACAAAATCTCCACCAATATCCAAAAAATTCAAGAAAATTCCCTCCAAATTCTTCAAGTCTCCTCCAAATCCCACAAAATTCAAGACAAATCCTCAAAATCCCACAAAAATCCCACCAAATTCCAGAACCATCTCACAAAATCTCAACAAATTTCCACTAAATTCAAGAAAACTCTCACAAAGTTCTTGAAAGCCCCTCAAAATTCCAGAAAAATGCCACAAAATTCCCTACATCTTCTCAAAACCCAAACAAACTCCTGCAACATCTCACAAAATCTCCAACAATTTCCAAACAATTCAAGAAAAATCCCGCAAAATTCTTCAAGTCTCGTACAAATCCCAGAAAAATCCCACAAAATTCCAGAAACATCCCACCAAATCACCTCAATATCACCAAACATTCTGGAAAAGCCTCACAAAATTGCAGAAAAATGCCACAAAATTCCATAAATCTTCTCAAAACCCTACCAAATTCCTGCAACATCTCACAAAATCTCCAACAATAGCCAAAAAATTCAAGAAAAATCCCTCCAAATCCACTGAATTTCCTCAATATCCCACCAAATTCCAGAACCATCTCACAAAATCTCAACAAATTTCCACTAAATCTAAGAAAATTCCCTCCAAATTCTTCAAGTCTCCTCCAAATCCCACAAAATTCAAGACAAATCCTCAAAATCCCACAAAAATCCCACCGAATTCCTTCCATCTTCTCAGAACCCAAACAAACTCCTGCAACATCTCACAAAATCTCCACCAATTTCCAAACAATTCAAGAAAAATCCCGCAAAATTCTTCAAGTCTCCTCCAAATACCACAAACATCCCACAAACATCCCACAAACATCCCACAAACATCCCACAAACATCCCACAAAATCTCCACCAATTTCCAAACAATTCAAGAAAAATCCCGCAAAATTCTTCAAGTCTCGTACAAATCCCAGAAAAATCCCACAAAATTCCAGAAACATCCCACCAAATCACCTCAATATCACCAAAAATTCTGGAAAAGCCTCACAAAATTGCAGAAAAATGCCACAAAATTCCCTAAACCTTCTCAAAACCCTACCCAATTCCTGCAGCATCCCACAAAATCTCCAACAATTTCCACAAAATTCAAGAAAAATCCCTCAAAATTCACTGAATTTCCTCAATATCCCACCAAATTCCAGAACCATCTCACAAAATCTCAACAAATTTCCACTAAATCTAAGAAAATTCCCTCCAAATTCTTCAAGTCTCCTCCAAATCCCACAAAATTCAAGAGAAATCCTCAAAATTCCACAAAAATCCAACAAAATTCCTTCCATCTTCTCAAAACCCAAACAAATTCCTGCAACATCTCACAAAATCTCCACCAATAGCCAAAAAATTCAAGAAAAATCCCTCCAAATTCACTGAATTTCCTCAATATCCCACCAAATTCCAGAACCATCTCACAAAATCTCAACAAATTTCCACAAAATCTAAGAAAATTCCACAAAATTCTTCAAGTCTCCTCCAAATCCCACAAAATTCAAGAGAAATCCTCAAAATTCCACAAAAATCCCACAAAATTCCTTCCATCTTCTCAGAACCCAAACAAACTCCTGCAACATCTCACAAAATCTCCACCAATTTCCAAACAATTCAAGAAAAATCCCGCAAAATTCTTCAAGTCTCCTCCAAATACCACAAACATCCCACAAACATCCCACAAAATTCAAGAGAAATCCCAAAAATTCAAAAGAAATCGCACAAAATCCTGTACAAGTCCCACACAATTCCCTAAATCTTCTCAGAACCCAACCACATTCCTGCAACATCCCACAAAATCTCCAACAATTTCCACAAAATTCAAGAAGACTCTCACAAAATACTTGAAAGCTGCTGAAAATTCCACAAATATCCCACAAAAATCCCTAAATCTTCTCAAAACCCAACCACATTCCTGCAGCATCTCACAAAATCTCCACCAATATCCAAAAAATTCAAGAAAATTCCCTCCAAATTCTTCAAGTCTCCTCCAAATCCCACAAAATTCAAGACAAATCCTCAAAATCCCACAAAAATCCCACCAAATTCCAGAACCATCTCACAAAATCTCAACAAATTTCCAAAAAATTCAAAAAAACTCTCACAAAGTTCTTGAAAGCCCCTCAAAATTCCAGAAAAATGCCACAAAATTCCCTACATCTTCTCAAAACATTACAAAATTCTACAGACATCTCACAAAATCTCCACCAATTTCCACAACATTTAGGAAAAATCCCTCCAACTTCTTCAAGTCTCCTCCAAATCCCACAAAATTCAAGAGAATTCCTCAAAATTCCACAAAAATCCCACAAAATTCCTGCAACATCTCACAAAATCTCTGGAAATTTCCACAAAATTCAAGAAGACTCTCACAAAATACTTGAAAGCTGCTGAAAATTCCACGAATATCCCACAAAAATCCCTAAATCTTCTCAAAACCCAACCACATTCCTGCAGCATCTCACAAAATCTCCACCAATATCCAAAAAATTCAAGAAAATTCCCTCCAAATTCTTCAAGTCTCCTCCAAATCCCACAAAATTCAAGACAAATCCTCAAAATCCCACAAAAATCCCACCAAATTCCAGAACCATCTCACAAAATCTCAACAAATTTCCACTAAATTCAAGAAAACTCTCACAAAGTTCTTGAAAGCCCCTCAAAATTCCAGAAAAATGCCACAAAATTCCCTACATCTTCTCAAAACCCAAACAAACTCCTGCAACATCTCACAAAATCTCCAACAATTTCCAAACAATTCAAGAAAAATCCCGCAAAATTCTTCAAGTCTCGTACAAATCCCAGAAAAATCCCACAAAATTCCAGAAACATCCCACCAAATCACCTCAATATCACCAAACATTCTGGAAAAGCCTCACAAAATTGCAGAAAAATGCCACAAAATTCCATAAATCTTCTCAAAACCCTACCAAATTCCTGCAACATCTCACAAAATCTCCAACAATAGCCAAAAAATTCAAGAAAAATCCCTCCAAATCCACTGAATTTCCTCAATATCCCACCAAATTCCAGAACCATCTCACAAAATCTCAACAAATTTCCACTAAATCTAAGAAAATTCCCTCCAAATTCTTCAAGTCTCCTCCAAATCCCACAAAATTCAAGACAAATCCTCAAAATCCCACAAAAATCCCACCGAATTCCTTCCATCTTCTCAGAACCCAAACAAACTCCTGCAACATCTCACAAAATCTCCACCAATTTCCAAACAATTCAAGAAAAATCCCGCAAAATTCTTCAAGTCTCCTCCAAATACCACAAACATCCCACAAACATCCCACAAAATTCAAGAGAAATCCCAAAAATTCAAAAGAAATCGCACAAAATCCTGTACAAGCCCCACACAATTCCCTAAATCTTCTCAGAACCCAACCACATTCCTGCAACATCCCACAAAATCTCCAACAATTTCCACAAAATTCAAGAAGACTCTCACAAAATACTTGAAAGCTGCTGAAAATTCCACAAATATCCCACAAAAATCCCTAAATCTTCTCAAAACCCAACCACATTCCTGCAGCATCTCACAAAATCTCCACCAATATCCAAAAAATTCAAGAAAATTCCCTCCAAATTCTTCAAGTCTCCTCCAAATCCCACAAAATTCAAGACAAATCCTCAAAATCCCACAAAAATCCCACCAAATTCCAGAACCATCTCACAAAATCTCAACAAATTTCCACTAAATTCAAGAAAACTCTCACAAAGTTCTTGAAAGCCCCTCAAAATTCCAGAAAAATGCCACAAAATTCCCTACATCTTCTCAAAACCCAAACAAACTCCTGCAACATCTCACAAAATCTCCACCAATTTCCAAACAATTCAAGAAAAATCCCGCAAAATTCTTCAAGTCTCGTACAAATCCCAGAAAAATCCCACAAAATTCCAGAAACATCCCACCAAATCACCTCAATATCACCAAACATTCTGGAAAAGCCTCACAAAATTGCAGAAAAATGCCACAAAATTCCATAAATCTTCTCAAAACCCTACCAAATTCCTGCAACATCTCACAAAATCTCCACCAATAGCCAAAAAATTCAAGAAAAATCCCGTAAAATTCCTAAAAGTCTCCTCCAAATACCACAAACATCCTACAAACATCTCAAAAACATCCCACAAACATCCCATAAAATTCAAGAGAAATCCCACAAAATTCAAGAGAAATCCCACCAAATTCTGTACAAGCCCCACACAATTCCCTAAATCTTCTCAGAACCCAACCACATTCCTGCAACATCCCACAAAATCTCCAACAATTTCCACAAAATTCAAGAAAATTCCCTCCAAATTCACTGAATTTCCTCAATATCCAACCAAACTCCAGAACCATCTCACAAAATCTCAACAAATTTCCAAAAAATTCAAAAAAACTCTCACAAAGTTCTTGAAAGCCCCTCAAAATTCCAGAAAAATGCCACAAAATTCCCTACATCTTCTCAAAACATTACAAAATTCTACAGACATCTCACAAAATCTCCACACATTTCCACAAAATCTAAGAAAATTCCCGCAAAATTCTTCAAGTCTCCTCCAAATCCCACAAAATTCAAGAGAAATCCTCAAAATTCCACAAAAATCCAACAAAATTCCCTACATCTTCTCAAAATCCAAACAAATTCCTGAAACATCTCACAAAATCTCCACCAATTTCCACAACATTTAGGAAAAATCCCTCCAACTTCTTCAAGTCTCCTCCAAATCCCACAAAATTCAAGAGAATTCCTCAAAATTCCACAAAAATCCCACAAAATTCCTGCAACATCTCACAAAATCTCTGGAAATTTCCACAAAATTCAAGAAGACTCTCACAAAATACTTGAAAGCTGCTGAAAATTCCACGAATATCCCACAAAAATCCCTAAATCTTCTCAAAACCCAACCACATTCCTGCAGCATCTCACAAAATCTCCACCAATATCCAAAAAATTCAAGAAAATTCCCTCCAAATTCTTCAAGTCTCCTCCAAATCCCACAAAATTCAAGACAAATCCTCAAAATCCCACAAAAATCCCACCAAATTCCAGAACCATCTCACAAAATCTCAACAAATTTCCACTAAATTCAAGAAAACTCTCACAAAGTTCTTGAAAGCCCCTCAAAATTCCAGAAAAATGCCACAAAATTCCCTACATCTTCTCAAAACCCAAACAAACTCCTGCAACATCTCACAAAATCTCCAACAATTTCCAAACAATTCAAGAAAAATCCCGCAAAATTCTTCAAGTCTCGTACAAATACCAGAAAAATCCCACAAAATTCAAGAAACATCCCACCAAATCACCTCAATATCACCAAAAATTCTGGAAAAGCCTCACAAAATTGCAGAAAAATGCCACAAAATTCCCTAAACCTTCTCAAAACCCTACCCAATTCCTGCAACGTCCCACAAAATCTCCAACAATTTCCACAAAATTCAAGAAAAATCCCTCCAAATTCACTGAATTTCCTCAATATCCCACCAAATTCCAGAACCATCTCACAAAATCTCAACAAATTTCCACTAAATCTAAGAAAATTCCCTCCAAATTCTTCAAGTCTCCTCCAAATCCCACAAAATTCAAGAGAATGCCTCAAAATTCCACAAAAATCCAACAAAATTCCTTCCATCTTCTCAAAACCCAAACAAATTCCTGCAACATCTCACAAAATCTCCACCAATAGCCAAAAAATTCAAGAAAAATCCCTCCAAATTCACTGAATTTCCTCAATATCCCACCAAATTCCAGAACCATCTCACAAAATCTCAACAAATTTCCACAAAATCTAAGAAAATTCCACAAAATTCTTCAAGTCTCCTCCAAATCCCACAAAATTCAAGAGAAATCCTCAAAATTCCACAAAAATCCCGCAAAATTCCTTCCATCTTCTCAGAACCCAAACAAACTCCTGCAACATCTCACAAAATCTCCACCAATTTCCAAACAATTCAAGAAAAATCCCGCAAAATTCTTCAAGTCTCCTCCAAATACCACAAACATCCCACAAACATCCCACAAACATCCCACAAACATCCCACAAACATCCCACAAAATTCAAGAGAAATCCCACAAAATTCAAAAGAAATCGCACAAAATCCTGTACAAGCCCCACACAATTCCCTAAATCTTCTCAGAACCCAACCACATTCCTGCAACATCCCACAAAATCTCCAACAATTTCCACAAAATTCAAGAAGACTCTCACAAAATACTTGAAAGCTGCTGAAAATTCCACAAATATCCCACAAAAATCCCTAAATCTTCTCAAAACCCAACCACATTCCTGCAGCATCTCACAAAATCTCCACCAATATCCAAAAAATTCAAGAAAATTCCCTCCAAATTCTTCAAGTCTCCTCCAAATCCCACAAAATTCAAGACAAATCCTCAAAATCCCACAAAAATCCCACCAAATTCCAGAACCATCTCACAAAATCTCAACAAATTTCCACTAAATTCAAGAAAACTCTCACAAAGTTCTTGAAAGCCCCTCAAAATTCCAGAAAAATGCCACAAAATAACCTACATCTTCTCAAAACCCAAACAAACTCCTGCAACATCTCACAAAATCTCCACCAATTTCCAAACAATTCAAGAAAAATCCCGCAAAATTCTTCAAGTCTCGTACAAATCCCAGAAAAATCCCACAAAATTCCAGAAACATCCCACCAAATCACCTCAATATCACCAAAAATTCTGGAAAAGCCTCACAAAATTGCAGAAAAATGCCACAAAATTCCCTAAACCTTCTCAAAACCCTACCCAATTCCTGCAACATCCCACAAAAACTCCAACAATTTCCACAAAATTCAAGAAAAGTCCCTCCAAATTCACTGAATTTCCTCAATATCCCACCAAATTCCAGAACCATCTCACAAAATCTCAAAAAATTTCCACTAAATCTAAGAAAATTCCCTCCAAATTCTTCAAGTCTCCTCCAAATCCCACAAAATTCAAGAAAAATCCTCAAAATTCCACAAAAATCCCACAAAATTCCTTCCATCTTCTCAAAACCCAAACAAATTCCTGCAACATCTCACAAAATCTCCAACAATTTCCAAACATTTCAAGAAAAATCCCGCAAAATTCCTAAAAGTCTCCTCCAAAACCACAAACATCCTACAAACATCTCACAAACATCCCACAAACATCCCATAAAATTCAATAGAAATCCCACAAAATTCAAAAGAAATCGCACAAAATCCTGTACAAGCCCCACACAATTCCCTAAATCTTCTCAGAACCCAACCACATTCCTGCAACATCCCACAAAATCTCCAACAATTTCCACAAAATTCAAGAAAATTCCCTCCAAATTCACTGAATTTCCTCAATATCCCACCAAACTCCAGAACCATCTCACAAAATCTCATCAATTTTCCAAAAAATTCAAAAAAACTCTCACAAAGTTCTTGAAAGCCCCTCAAAATTCCAGAAAAATGCCACAAAATTCCCTACATCTTCTCAAAACATTACAAAATTCTACAGACATCTCACAAAATCTCCACACATTTCCACAAAATCTAAGAAAATTCCCGCAAAATTCTTCAAGTCTCCTCCAAATCCCACAAAATTCAAGAGAAATCCTCAAAATTCCACAAAAATCCAACAAAATTCCCTACATCTTCTCAAAATCCAAACAAATTCCTGAAACATCTCACAAAATCTCCACCAATTTCCACAACATTTAGGAAAAATCCCTCCAACTTCTTCAAGTCTCCTCCAAATCCCACAAAATTCAAGAGAATTCCTCAAAATTCCACAAAAATCCCACAAAATTCCTGCAACATCTCACAAAATCTCTGGAAATTTCCACAAAATTCAAGAAGACTCTCACAAAATACTTGAAAGCTGCTGAAAATTCCACGAATATCCCACAAAAATCCCTAAATCTTCTCAAAACCCAACCACATTCCTGCAGCATCTCACAAAATCTCCACCAATATCCAAAAAATTCAAGAAAATTCCCTCCAAATTCTTCAAGTCTCCTCCAAATCCCACAAAATTCAAGACAAATCCTCAAAATCCCACAAAAATCCCACCAAATTCCAGAACCATCTCACAAAATCTCAACAAATTTCCACTAAATTCAAGAAAACTCTCACAAAGTTCTTGAAAGCCCCTCAAAATTCCAGAAAAATGCCACAAAATTCCCTACATCTTCTCAAAACCCAAACAAACTCCTGCAACATCTCACAAAATCTCCAACAATTTCCAAACAATTCAAGAAAAATCCCGCAAAATTCTTCAAGTCTCGTACAAATCCCAGAAAAATCCCACAAAATTCCAGAAACATCCCACCAAATCACCTCAATATCACCAAACATTCTGGAAAAGCCTCACAAAATTGCAGAAAAATGCCACAAAATTCCATAAATCTTCTCAAAACCCTACCAAATTCCTGCAACATCTCACAAAATCTCCAACAATAGCCAAAAAATTCAAGAAAAATCCCTCCAAATCCACTGAATTTCCTCAATATCCCACCAAATTCCAGAACCATCTCACAAAATCTCAACAAATTTCCACTAAATCTAAGAAAATTCCCTCCAAATTCTTCAAGTCTCCTCCAAATCCCACAAAATTCAAGACAAATCCTCAAAATCCCACAAAAATCCCACCGAATTCCTTCCATCTTCTCAGAACCCAAACAAACTCCTGCAACATCTCACAAAATCTCCACCAATTTCCAAACAATTCAAGAAAAATCCCGCAAAATTCTTCAAGTCTCCTCCAAATACCACAAACATCCCACAAACATCCCACAAACATCCCACAAACATCCCACAAACATCCCACAAAATCTCCACCAATTTCCAAACAATTCAAGAAAAATCCCGCAAAATTCTTCAAGTCTCGTACAAATCCCAGAAAAATCCCACAAAATTCCAGAAACATCCCACCAAATCACCTCAATATCACCAAAAATTCTGGAAAAGCCTCACAAAATTGCAGAAAAATGCCACAAAATTCCCTAAACCTTCTCAAAACCCTACCCAATTCCTGCAGCATCCCACAAAATCTCCAACAATTTCCACAAAATTCAAGAAAAATCCCTCAAAATTCACTGAATTTCCTCAATATCCCACCAAATTCCAGAACCATCTCACAAAATCTCAACAAATTTCCACTAAATCTAAGAAAATTCCCTCCAAATTCTTCAAGTCTCCTCCAAATCCCACAAAATTCAAGAGAAATCCTCAAAATTCCACAAAAATCCAACAAAATTCCTTCCATCTTCTCAAAACCCAAACAAATTCCTGCAACATCTCACAAAATCTCCACCAATAGCCAAAAAATTCAAGAAAAATCCCTCCAAATTCACTGAATTTCCTCAATATCCCACCAAATTCCAGAACCATCTCACAAAATCTCAACAAATTTCCACAAAATCTAAGAAAATTCCACAAAATTCTTCAAGTCTCCTCCAAATCCCACAAAATTCAAGAGAAATCCTCAAAATTCCACAAAAATCCCACAAAATTCCTTCCATCTTCTCAGAACCCAAACAAACTCCTGCAACATCTCACAAAATCTCCACCAATTTCCAAACAATTCAAGAAAAATCCCGCAAAATTCTTCAAGTCTCCTCCAAATACCACAAACATCCCACAAACATCCCACAAACATCCCACAAACATCCCACAAACATCCCACAAACATCCCACAAAATTCAAGAGAAATCCCAAAAATTCAAAAGAAATCGCACAAAATCCTGTACAAGCCCCACACAATTCCCTAAATCTTCTCAGAACCCAACCACATTCCTGCAACATCCCACAAAATCTCCAACAATTTCCACAAAATTCAAGAAGACTCTCACAAAATACTTGAAAGCTGCTGAAAATTCCACAAATATCCCACAAAAATCCCTAAATCTTCTCAAAACCCAACCACATTCCTGCAGCATCTCACAAAATCTCCACCAATATCCAAAAAATTCAAGAAAATTCCCTCCAAATTCTTCAAGTCTCCTCCAAATCCCACAAAATTCAAGACAAATCCTCAAAATCCCACAAAAATCCCACCAAATTCCAGAACCATCTCACAAAATCTCAACAAATTTCCACTAAATTCAAGAAAACTCTCACAAAGTTCTTGAAAGCCCCTCAAAATTCCAGAAAAATGCCACAAAATTCCCTACATCTTCTCAAAACCCAAACAAACTCCTGCAACATCTCACAAAATCTCCACCAATTTCCAAACAATTCAAGAAAAATCCCGCAAAATTCTTCAAGTCTCGTACAAATCCCAGAAAAATCCCACAAAATTCCAGAAACATCCCACCAAATCACCTCAATATCACCAAACATTCTGGAAAAGCCTCACAAAATTGCAGAAAAATGCCACAAAATTCCATAAATCTTCTCAAAACCCTACCAAATTCCTGCAACATCTCACAAAATCTCCAACAATAGCCAAAAAATTCAAGAAAAATCCCGTAAAATTCCTAAAAGTCTCCTCCAAATACCACAAACATCCTACAAACATCTCAAAAACATCCCACAAACATCCCATAAAATTCAAGAGAAATCCCACAAAATTCAAGAGAAATCCCACCAAATTCTGTACAAGCCCCACACAATTCCCTAAATCTTCTCAGAACCCAACCACATTCCTGCAACATCCCACAAAATCTCCAACAATTTCCACAAAATTCAAGAAAATTCCCTCCAAATTCACTGAATTTCCTCAATATCCAACCAAACTCCAGAACCATCTCACAAAATCTCAACAAATTTCCAAAAAATTCAAAAAAACTCTCACAAAGTTCTTGAAAGCCCCTCAAAATTCCAGAAAAATGCCACAAAATTCCCTACATCTTCTCAAAACATTACAAAATTCTACAGACATCTCACAAAATCTCCACACATTTCCACAAAATCTAAGAAAATTCCCGCAAAATTCTTCAAGTCTCCTCCAAATCCCACAAAATTCAAGAGAAATCCTCAAAATTCCACAAAAATCCAACAAAATTCCCTACATCTTCTCAAAATCCAAACAAATTCCTGAAACATCTCACAAAATCTCCACCAATTTCCACAACATTTAGGAAAAATCCCTCCAACTTCTTCAAGTCTCCTCCAAATCCCACAAAATTCAAGAGAATTCCTCAAAATTCCACAAAAATCCCACAAAATTCCTGCAACATCTCACAAAATCTCTGGAAATTTCCACAAAATTCAAGAAGACTCTCACAAAATACTTGAAAGCTGCTGAAAATTCCACGAATATCCCACAAAAATCCCTAAATCTTCTCAAAACCCAACCACATTCCTGCAGCATCTCACAAAATCTCCACCAATATCCAAAAAATTCAAGAAAATTCCCTCCAAATTCTTCAAGTCTCCTCCAAATCCCACAAAATTCAAGACAAATCCTCAAAATCCCACAAAAATCCCACCAAATTCCAGAACCATCTCACAAAATCTCAACAAATTTCCACTAAATTCAAGAAAACTCTCACAAAGTTCTTGAAAGCCCCTCAAAATTCCAGAAAAATGCCACAAAATTCCCTACATCTTCTCAAAACCCAAACAAACTCCTGCAACATCTCACAAAATCTCCAACAATTTCCAAACAATTCAAGAAAAATCCCGCAAAATTCTTCAAGTCTCGTACAAATACCAGAAAAATCCCACAAAATTCAAGAAACATCCCACCAAATCACCTCAATATCACCAAAAATTCTGGAAAAGCCTCACAAAATTGCAGAAAAATGCCACAAAATTCCCTAAACCTTCTCAAAACCCTACCCAATTCCTGCAACGTCCCACAAAATCTCCAACAATTTCCACAAAATTCAAGAAAAATCCCTCAAAATTCACTGAATTTCCTCAATATCCCACCAAATTCCAGAACCATCTCACAAAATCTCAACAAATTTCCACTAAATCTAAGAAAATTCCCTCCAAATTCTTCAAGTCTCCTCCAAATCCCACAAAATTCAAGAGAATGCCTCAAAATTCCACAAAAATCCAACAAAATTCCTTCCATCTTCTCAAAACCCAAACAAATTCCTGCAACATCTCACAAAATCTCCACCAATAGCCAAAAAATTCAAGAAAAATCCCTCCAAATTCACTGAATTTCCTCAATATCCCACCAAATTCCAGAACCATCTCACAAAATCTCAACAAATTTCCACAAAATCTAAGAAAATTCCACAAAATTCTTCAAGTCTCCTCCAAATCCCACAAAATTCAAGAGAAATCCTCAAAATTCCACAAAAATCCCGCAAAATTCCTTCCATCTTCTCAGAACCCAAACAAACTCCTGCAACATCTCACAAAATCTCCACCAATTTCCAAACAATTCAAGAAAAATCCCGCAAAATTCTTCAAGTCTCCTCCAAATACCACAAACATCCCACAAACATCCCACAAACATCCCACAAACATCCCACAAACATCCCACAAAATTCAAGAGAAATCCCACAAAATTCAAAAGAAATC
Organism: Cyanistes caeruleus; assembly: GCF_971803275.1. Classification (NCBI taxonomy): domain Eukaryota; kingdom Metazoa; phylum Chordata; class Aves; order Passeriformes; family Paridae; genus Cyanistes; species Cyanistes caeruleus. The sequence continues at coordinate 86,667,954 of NC_141702.1, read as the reverse complement.
GCACAAAATCCTGTACAAGCCCCACACAATTCCCTAAATCTTCTCAGAACCCAACCACATTCCTGCAACATCCCACAAAATCTCCAACAATTTCCACAAAATTCAAGAAGACTCTCACAAAATACTTGAAAGCTGCTGAAAATTCCACAAATATCCCACAAAAATCCCTAAATCTTCTCAAAACCCAACCACATTCCTGCAGCATCTCACAAAATCTCCACCAATATCCAAAAAATTCAAGAAAATTCCCTCCAAATTCTTCAAGTCTCCTCCAAATCCCACAAAATTCAAGACAAATCCTCAAAATCCCACAAAAATCCCACCAAATTCCAGAACCATCTCACAAAATCTCAACAAATTTCCACTAAATTCAAGAAAACTCTCACAAAGTTCTTGAAAGCCCCTCAAAATTCCAGAAAAATGCCACAAAATAACCTACATCTTCTCAAAACCCAAACAAACTCCTGCAACATCTCACAAAATCTCCACCAATTTCCAAACAATTCAAGAAAAATCCCGCAAAATTCTTCAAGTCTCGTACAAATCCCAGAAAAATCCCACAAAATTCCAGAAACATCCCACCAAATCACCTCAATATCACCAAAAATTCTGGAAAAGCCTCACAAAATTGCAGAAAAATGCCACAAAATTCCCTAAACCTTCTCAAAACCCTACCCAATTCCTGCAACATCCCACAAAAACTCCAACAATTTCCACAAAATTCAAGAAAAGTCCCTCAAAATTCACTGAATTTCCTCAATATCCCACCAAATTCCAGAACCATCTCACAAAATCTCAAAAAATTTCCACTAAATCTAAGAAAATTCCCTCCAAATTCTTCAAGTCTCCTCCAAATCCCACAAAATTCAAGAAAAATCCTCAAAATTCCACAAAAATCCCACAAAATTCCTTCCATCTTCTCAAAACCCAAACAAATTCCTGCAACATCTCACAAAATCTCCAACAATTTCCAAACATTTCAAGAAAAATCCCGCAAAATTCCTAAAAGTCTCCTCCAAAACCACAAACATCCTACAAACATCTCACAAACATCCCACAAACATCCCATAAAATTCAATAGAAATCCCACAAAATTCAAAAGAAATCGCACAAAATCCTGTACAAGCCCCACACAATTCCCTAAATCTTCTCAGAACCCAACCACATTCCTGCAACATCCCACAAAATCTCCAACAATTTCCACAAAATTCAAGAAAATTCCCTCCAAATTCACTGAATTTCCTCAATATCCCACCAAACTCCAGAACCATCTCACAAAATCTCATCAATTTTCCAAAAAATTCAAAAAAACTCTCACAAAGTTCTTGAAAGCCCCTCAAAATTCCAGAAAAATGCCACAAAATTCCCTACATCTTCTCAAAACATTACAAAATTCTACAGACATCTCACAAAATCTCCACACATTTCCACAAAATCTAAGAAAATTCCCGCAAAATTCTTCAAGTCTCCTCCAAATCCCACAAAATTCAAGAGAAATCCTCAAAATTCCACAAAAATCCAACAAAATTCCCTACATCTTCTCAAAATCCAAACAAATTCCTGAAACATCTCACAAAATCTCCACCAATTTCCACAACATTTAGGAAAAATCCCTCCAACTTCTTCAAGTCTCCTCCAAATCCCACAAAATTCAAGAGAATTCCTCAAAATTCCACAAAAATCCCACAAAATTCCTGCAACATCTCACAAAATCTCTGGAAATTTCCACAAAATTCAAGAAGACTCTCACAAAATACTTGAAAGCTGCTGAAAATTCCACGAATATCCCACAAAAATCCCTAAATCTTCTCAAAACCCAACCACATTCCTGCAGCATCTCACAAAATCTCCACCAATATCCAAAAAATTCAAGAAAATTCCCTCCAAATTCTTCAAGTCTCCTCCAAATCCCACAAAATTCAAGACAAATCCTCAAAATCCCACAAAAATCCCACCAAATTCCAGAACCATCTCACAAAATCTCAACAAATTTCCACTAAATTCAAGAAAACTCTCACAAAGTTCTTGAAAGCCCCTCAAAATTCCAGAAAAATGCCACAAAATTCCCTACATCTTCTCAAAACCCAAACAAACTCCTGCAACATCTCACAAAATCTCCAACAATTTCCAAACAATTCAAGAAAAATCCCGCAAAATTCTTCAAGTCTCGTACAAATCCCAGAAAAATCACACAAAATTCCAGAAACATCCCACAAAATCACCTCAATATCACCAAACATTCTGGAAAAGCCTCACAAAATTGCAGAAAAATGCCACAAAATTCCATAAATCTTCTCAAAACCCTACCAAATTCCTGCAACATCTCACAAAATCTCCAACAATAGCCAAAAAATTCAAGAAAAATCCCTCCAAATCCACTGAATTTCCTCAATATCCCACCAAATTCCAGAACCATCTCACAAAATCTCAACAAATTTCCACTAAATCTAAGAAAATTCCCTCCAAATTCTTCAAGTCTCCTCCAAATCCCACAAAATTCAAGACAAATCCTCAAAATCCCACAAAAATCCCACCGAATTCCTTCCATCTTCTCAGAACCCAAACAAACTCCTGCAACATCTCACAAAATCTCCACCAATTTCCAAACAATTCAAGAAAAATCCCGCAAAATTCTTCAAGTCTCCTCCAAATACCACAAACATCCCACAAACATCCCACAAACATCCCACAAACATCCCACAAACATCCCACAAAATCTCCACCAATTTCCAAACAATTCAAGAAAAATCCCGCAAAATTCTTCAAGTCTCGTACAAATCCCAGAAAAATCCCACAAAATTCCAGAAACATCCCACCAAATCACCTCAATATCACCAAAAATTCTGGAAAAGCCTCACAAAATTGCAGAAAAATGCCACAAAATTCCCTAAACCTTCTCAAAACCCTACCCAATTCCTGCAGCATCCCACAAAATCTCCAACAATTTCCACAAAATTCAAGAAAAATCCCTCAAAATTCACTGAATTTCCTCAATATCCCACCAAATTCCAGAACCATCTCACAAAATCTCAACAAATTTCCACTAAATCTAAGAAAATTCCCTCCAAATTCTTCAAGTCTCCTCCAAATCCCACAAAATTCAAGAGAAATCCTCAAAATTCCACAAAAATCCAACAAAATTCCTTCCATCTTCTCAAAACCCAAACAAATTCCTGCAACATCTCACAAAATCTCCACCAATAGCCAAAAAATTCAAGAAAAATCCCTCCAAATTCACTGAATTTCCTCAATATCCCACCAAATTCCAGAACCATCTCACAAAATCTCAACAAATTTCCACAAAATCTAAGAAAATTCCCTCCAAATTCTTCAAGTCTCCTCCAAATCCCACAAAATTCAAGAGAAATCCTCAAAATTCCACAAAAATCCCACAAAATTCCTTCCATCTTCTCAGAACCCAAACAAACTCCTGCAACATCTCACAAAATCTCCACCAATTTCCAAACAATTCAAGAAAAATCCCGCAAAATTCTTCAAGTCTCCTCCAAATACCACAAACATCCCACAAACATCCCACAAACATCCCACAAACATCCCACAAACATCCCACAAAATTCAAGAGAAATCCCACAAAATTCAAAAGAAATCGCACAAAATCCTGTACAAGCCCCACACAATTCCCTAAATCTTCTCAGAACCCAACCACATTCCTGCAACATCCCACAAAATCTCCAACAATTTCCACAAAATTCAAGAAGACTCTCACAAAATACTTGAAAGCTGCTGAAAATTCCACGAATATCCCACAAAAATCCCTAAATCTTCTCAAAACCCAACCACATTCCTGCAGCATCTCACAAAATCTCCACCAATATCCAAAAAATTCAAGAAAATTCCCTCCAAATTCTTCAAGTCTCCTCCAAATCCCACAAAATTCAAGACAAATCCTCAAAATCCCACAAAAATCCCACCAAATTCCAGAACCATCTCACAAAATCTCAACAAATTTCCACTAAATTCAAGAAAACTCTCACAAAGTTCTTGAAAGCCCCTCAAAATTCCAGAAAAATGCCACAAAATTCCCTACATCTTCTCAAAACCCAAACAAACTCCTGCAACATCTCACAAAATCTCCACCAATTTCCAAACAATTCAAGAAAAATCCCGCAAAATTCTTCAAGTCTCGTACAAATCCCAGAAAAATCCCACAAAATTCCAGAAACATCCCACCAAATCACCTCAATATCACCAAAAATTCTGGAAAAGCCTCACAAAATTGCAGAAAAATGCCACAAAATTCCCTAAACCTTCTCAAAACCCTACCCAATTCCTGCAACATCCCACAAAATCTCCAACAATTTCCACAAAATTCAAGAAAAATCCCTCAAAATTCACTGAATTTCCTCAATATCCCACCAAATTCCAGAACCATCTCACAAAATCTCAAAAAATTTCCACTAAATCTAAGAAAATTCCCTCCAAATTCTTCAAGTCTCCTCCAAATCCCACAAAATTCAAGAGAAATCCTCAAAATTCCACAAAAATCCCACAAAATTCCTTCCATCTTCTCAAAACCCAAACAAATTCCTGCAACATCTCACAAAATCTCCACCAATTTCCAAACATTTCAAGAAAAATCCCGCAAAATTCTTCAAGTCTCCTCCAAATACCACAAACATCCTACAAACATCTCAAAAACATCCCACAAACATCCCATAAAATTCAAGAGAAATCCCACAAAATTCAAGAGAAATCCCACCAAATTCTGTACAAGCCCCACACAATTCCCTAAATCTTCTCAGAACCCAACCACATTCCTGCAACATCCCACAAAATCTCCAACAATTTCCACAAAATTCAAGAAAATTCCCTCCAAATTCACTGAATTTCCTCAATATCCAACCAAACTCCAGAACCATCTCACAAAATCTCAACAAATTTCCAAAAAATTCAAAAAAACTCTCACAAAGTTCTTGAAAGCCCCTCAAAATTCCAGAAAAATGCCACAAAATTCCCTACATCTTCTCAAAACATTACAAAATTCTACAGACATCTCACAAAATCTCCACACATTTCCACAAAATCTAAGAAAATTCCCGCAAAATTCTTCAAGTCTCCTCCAAATCCCACAAAATTCAAGAGAAATCCTCAAAATTCCACAAAAATCCAACAAAATTCCCTACATCTTCTCAAAATCCAAACAAATTCCTGAAACATCTCACAAAATCTCCACCAATTTCCACAACATTTAGGAAAAATCCCTCCAACTTCTTCAAGTCTCCTCCAAATCCCACAAAATTCAAGAGAATTCCTCAAAATTCCACAAAAATCCCACAAAATTCCTGCAACATCTCACAAAATCTCCGGAAATTTCCACAAAATTCAAGAAGACTCTCACAAAATACTTGAAAGCTGCTGAAAATTCCACGAATATCCCACAAAAATCCCTAAATCTTCTCAAAACCCAACCACATTCCTGCAGCATCTCACAAAATCTCCACCAATATCCAAAAAATTCAAGAAAATTCCCTCCAAATTCTTCAAGTCTCCTCCAAATCCCACAAAATTCAAGACAAATCCTCAAAATCCCACAAAAATCCCACCAAATTCCAGAACCATCTCACAAAATCTCAACAAATTTCCACTAAATTCAAGAAAACTCTCACAAAGTTCTTGAAAGCCCCTCAAAATTCCAGAAAAATGCCACAAAATTCCCTACATCTTCTCAAAACCCAAACAAACTCCTGCAACATCTCACAAAATCTCCACCAATTTCCAAACAATTCAAGAAAAATCCCGCAAAATTCTTCAAGTCTCGTACAAATCCCAGAAAAATCCCACAAAATTCCAGAAACATCCCACCAAATCACCTCAATATCACCAAACATTCTGGAAAAGCCTCACAAAATTGCAGAAAAATGCCACAAAATTCCATAAATCTTCTCAAAACCCTACCAAATTCCTGCAACATCTCACAAAATCTCCACCAATAGCCAAAAAATTCAAGAAAAATCCCTCCAAATTCACTGAATTTCCTCAATATCCCACCAAATTCCAGAACCATCTCACAAAATCTCAACAAATTTCCACAAAATCTAAGAAAATTCCCTCCAAATTCTTCAAGTCTCCTCCAAATCCCACAAAATTCAAGAGAAATCCTCAAAATTCAACAAAAATCCCACAAAATTCCTTCCATCTTCTCAGAACCCAAACAAACTCCTGCAACATCTCACAAAATCTCCACCAATTTCCAAACAATTCAAGAAAAATCCCGCAAAATTCTTCAAGTCTCCTCCAAATACCACAAACATCCCACAAACATCCCACAAACATCCCACAAACATCCCACAAACATCCCACAAAATTCAAGAGAAATCCCACAAAATTCAAAAGAAATCGCACAAAATCCTGTACAAGCCCCACACAATTCCCTAAATCTTCTCAGAACCCAACCACATTCCTGCAACATCCCACAAAATCTCCAACAATTTCCACAAAATTCAAGAAGACTCTCACAAAATACTTGAAAGCTGCTGAAAATTCCACGAATATCCCACAAAAATCCCTAAATCTTCTCAAAACCCAACCACATTCCTGCAGCATCTCACAAAATCTCCACCAATATCCAAAAAATTCAAGAAAATTCCCTCCAAATTCTTCAAGTCTCCTCCAAATCCCACAAAATTCAAGACAAATCCTCAAAATCCCACAAAAATCCCACCAAATTCCAGAACCATCTCACAAAATCTCAACAAATTTCCACTAAATTCAAGAAAACTCTCACAAAGTTCTTGAAAGCCCCTCAAAATTCCAGAAAAATGCCACAAACTTCCCTACATCTTCTCAAAACCCAAACAAACTCCTGCAACATCTCACAAAATCTCCACCAATTTCCAAACAATTCAAGAAAAATCCCGCAAAATTCTTCAAGTCTCGTACAAATCCCAGAAAAATCCCACAAAATTCCAGAAACATCCCACCAAATCACCTCAATATCACCAAACATTCTGGAAAAGCCTCACAAAATTGCAGAAAAATGCCACAAAATTCCATAAATCTTCTCAAAACCCTACCAAATTCCTGCAACATCTCACAAAATCTCCACCAGTTTCCACAAAATTCAAGAAAAATCCCTCAAAATTCACTGAATTTCCTCAATATCCCACCAAATTCCAGAACCATCTCACAAAATCTCAACAAATTTCCACAAAATCTAAGAAAATTCCGCAAAATTCTTCAAGTCTCCTCCAAATCCCACAAAATTCAAGAGAAATCCTCAAAATTCCACAAAAATCCCACAAAATTCCTTCCATCTTCTCAGAACCCAAACAAACTCCTGCAACATCTCACAAAATCTCCACCAATTTCCAAACAATTCAAGAAAAATCCCGCAAAATTCTTCAAGTCTCCTCCAAATACCACAAACATCCCACAAACATCCCACAAACATCCCACAAACATCCCACAAACATCCCACAAAATCTCCAACAATTTCCAAACAATTCAAGAAAAATCCCGCAAAATTCTTCAAGTCTTGTACAAATCCCAGAAAAATCCCACAAAATTCAAGAAACATCCCACCAAATCACCTCAATATCACCAAAAATTCCGGAAAAGCCTCACAAAATTGCAGAAAAATGCCACAAAATTCCCTAAACCTTCTCAAAACCCTACCCAATTCCTGCAACATCCCACAAAATCTCCAACAATTTCCACAAAATTCAAGAAAAATCCCTCAAAATTCACTGAATTTCCTCAATATCCCACCAAATTCCAGAACCATCTCACAAAATCTCAACAAATTTCCACTAAATCTAAGAAAATTCCTTCCAAATTCTTCAAGTCTCCTCCAAATCCCACAAAATTCAAGAGAAATCCTCAAAATTCCACAAAAATCCAACAAAATTCCTTCCATCTTCTCAAAACCCAAACAAATTCCTGCAACATCTCACAAAATCTCCACCAATAGCCAAAAAATTCAAGAAAAATCCCTCAAAATTCACTGAATTTCCTCAATATCCCACCAAATTCCAGAACCATCTCACAAAATCTCAACAAATTTCCACAAAATCTAAGAAAATTCCCTCCAAATTCTTCAAGTCTCCTCCAAATCCCACAAAATTCAAGACAAATCCTCAAAATTCCACAAAATCCCACAAAATTCCTTCCATCTTCTCAGAACCCAAACAAACTCCTGCAACATCTCACAAAATCTCCACCAATTTCCAAACAATTCAAGAAAAATCCCGCAAAATTCTTCAAGTCTCCTCCAAATACCACAAACATCCCACAAACATCCCACAAACATCCCACAAACATCCCACAAACATCCCACAAAATTCAAGAGAAATCCCACAAAATTCAAAAGAAATCGCACAAAATCCTGTACAAGCCCCACACAATTCCCTAAATCTTCTCAGAACCCAACCACATTCCTGCAACATCCCACAAAATCTCCAACAATTTCCACAAAATTCAAGAAGACTCTCACAAAATACTTGAAAGCTGCTGAAAATTCCACGAATATCCCACAAAAATCCCTAAATCTTCTCAAAACCCAACCACATTCCTGCAGCATCTCACAAAATCTCCACCAATATCCAAAAAATTCAAGAAAATTCCCTCCAAATTCTTCAAGTCTCCTCCAAATCCCACAAAATTCAAGACAAATCCTCAAAATCCCACAAAAATCCCACCAAATTCCAGAACCATCTCACAAAATCTCAACAAATTTCCACTAAATTCAAGAAAACTCTCACAAAGTTCTTGAAAGCCCCTCAAAATTCCAGAAAAATGCCACAAAATTCCCTACATCTTCTCAAAACCCAAACAAACTCCTGCAACATCTCACAAAATCTCCAACAATTTCCAAACAATTCAAGAAAAATCCCGCAAAATTCTTCAAGTCTCGTACAAATCCCAGAAAAATCCCACAAAATTCCAGAAACATCCCACCAAATCACCTCAATATCACCAAAAATTCTGGAAAAGCCTCACAAAATTGCAGAAAAATGCCACAAAATTCCATAAATCTTCTCAAAACCCTACCAAATTCCTGCAACATCTCGCAAAATCTCCACCAATAGCCAAAAAATTCAAGAAAAATCCCTCAAAATTCACTGAATTTCCTCAATATCCCACCAAATTCCAGAACCATCTCACAAAATCTCAACAAATTTCCACAAAATCTAAGAAAATTCCGCAAAATTCTTCAAGTCTCCTCCAAATCCCACAAAATTCAAGAGAAATCCTCAAAATTCAACAAAAATCCCACAAAATTCCTTCCATCTTCTCAGAACTTAAACAAACTCCTGCAACATCTCACAAAATCTCCACCAATTTCCAAACAATTCAAGAAAAATCCCGCAAAATTCTTCAAGTCTCCTCCAAATACCACAAACATCCCACAAACATCCCACAAACATCCCACAAACAACCCACAAACATCCCACAAAATCTCCAACAATTTCCAAACAATTCAAGAAAAATCCCGCAAAATTCTTCAAGTCTCGTACAAATCCCATAAAAATCCCACAAAATTCCAGAAACATCCCACCAAATCACCTCAATATCACCAAAAATTCTGGAAAAGCCTCACAAAATTGCAGAAAAATGCCACAAAATTCCATAAATCTTCTCAAAACCCTACCAAATTCCTGCAACATCTCACAAAATCTCCACCAATAGCCAAAAAATTCAAGAAAAATCCCTCAAAATTCACTGAATTTCCTCAATATCCCACCAAATTTCAGAACCATCTCACAAAATCTCAACAAATTTCCACAAAATCTAAGAAAATTCCGCAAAATTCTTCAAGTCTCCTCCAAATCCCACAAAATTCAAGAGAAATCCTCAAAATTCCACAAAAATCCCACAAAATTCCTTCCATCTTCTCAGAACCCAAACAAACTCCTGCAACATCTCACAAAATCTCCACCAATTTCCAAACAATTCAAGAAAAATCCCGCAAAATTCTTCAAGTCTCCTCCAAATACCACAAACATCCCACAAACATCCCACAAACATCCCACAAACATCCCACAAACATCCCACAAAATCTCCAACAATTTCCAAACAATTCAAGAAAAATCCCGCAAAATTCTTCAAGTCTCGTACAAATCCCAGAAAAATCCCACAAAATTCAAGAAACATCCCACCAAATCACCTCAATATCACCAAACATTCTGGAAAAGCCTCACAAAATTGCAGAAAAATGCCACAAAATTCCATAAATCTTCTCAAAACCCTACCAAATTCCTGCAACATCTCACAAAATCTCCACCAATATCCAAAAAATTCAAGAAAAATCCCTCCAAATTCACTGAATTTCCTCAATATCCCACCAAATTCCAGAACCATCTCACAAAATCTCAACAAATTTCCACAAAATCTAAGAAAATTCCCTCCAAATTCTTCAAGTCTCCTCCAAATCCCACAAAATTCAAGAGAAATCCTCAAAATTCCACAAAAATCCCACAAAATTCCTTCCATCTTCTCAGAACCCAAACAAACTCCTGCAACATCTCACAAAATCTCCACCAATTTCCAAACAATTCAAGAAAAATCCCGCAAAATTCTTCAAGTCTCCTCCAAATACCACAAACATCCCACAAACATCCCACAAACATCCCACAAACATCCCACAAACATCCCACAAAATTCAAGAGAAATCCCACAAAATTCAAAAGAAATCGCACAAAATCCTGTACAAGCCCCACACAATTCCCTAAATCTTCTCAGAACCCAACCACATTCCTGCAACATCCCACAAAATCTCCAACAATTTCCACAAAATTCAAGAAGACTCTCACAAAATACTTGAAAGCTGCTGAAAATTCCACGAATATCCCACAAAAATCCCTAAATCTTCTCAAAACCCAACCACATTCCTGCAGCATCTCACAAAATCTCCACCAATATCCAAAAAATTCAAGAAAATTCCCTCCAAATTCTTCAAGTCTCCTCCAAATCCCACAAAATTCAAGACAAATCCTCAAAATCCCACAAAAATCCCACCAAATTCCAGAACCATCTCACAAAATCTCAACAAATTTCCACTAAATTCAAGAAAACTCTCACAAAGTTCTTGAAAGCCCCTCAAAATTCCAGAAAAATGCCACAAAATTCCCTACATCTTCTCAAAACCCAAACAAACTCCTGCAACATCTCACAAAATCTCCAACAATTTCCAAACAATTCAAGAAAAATCCCGCAAAATTCTTCAAGTCTCCTACAAATCCCAGAAAAATCCCACAAAATTCCAGAAACATCCCACCAAATCACCTCAATATCACCAAACATTCTGGAAAAGCCTCACAAAATTGCAGAAAAATGCCACAAAATTCCATAAATCTTCTCAAAACCCTACCAAATTCCTGCAACATCTCACAAAATCTCCACCAATAGCCAAAAAATTCAAGAAAAATCCCTCCAAATTCACTGAATTTCCTCAATATCCCACCAAATTCCAGAACCATCTCACAAAATCTCAACAAATTTCCACTAAATCTAAGAAAATTCCTTCCAAATTCTTCAAGTCTCCTCCAAATCCCACAAAATTCAAGAGAAATCCTCAAAATTCCACAAAAATCCAACAAAATTCCTTCCATCTTCTCAAAACCCAAACAAATTCCTGCAACATCTCACAAAATCTCCACCAATAGCCAAAAAATTCAAGAAAAATCCCTCCAAATTCACTGAATTTCCTCAATATCCCACCAAATTCCAGAACCATCTCACAAAATCTCAACAAATTTCCACAAAATCTAAGAAAATTCCCTCCAAATTCTTCAAGTCTCCTCCAAATCCCACAAAATTCAAGAGAAATCCTCAAAATTCCACAAAAATCCCACAAAATTCCTTCCATCTTCTCAGAACCCAAACAAACTCCTGCAACATCTCACAAAATCTCCACCAATTTCCAAACAATTCAAGAAAAATCCCGCAAAATTCTTCAAGTCTCCTCCAAATACCACAAACATCCCACAAACATCCCACAAACATCCCACAAACATCCCACAAACATCCCACAAAATTCAAGAGAAATCCCACAAAATTCAAAAGAAATCGCACAAAATCCTGTACAAGCCCCACACAATTCCCTAAATCTTCTCAGAACCCAACCACATTCCTGCAACATCCCACAAAATCTCCAACAATTTCCACAAAATTCAAGAAGACTCTCACAAAATACTTGAAAGCTGCTGAAAATTCCACGAATATCCCACAAAAATCCCTAAATCTTCTCAAAACCCAACCGCATTCCTGCAGCATCTCACAAAATCTCCACCAATATCCAAAAAATTCAAGAAAATTCCCTCCAAATTCTTCAAGTCTCCTCCAAATCCCACAAAATTCAAGACAAATCCTCAAAATCCCACAAAAATCCCACCAAATTCCAGAACCATCTCACAAAATCTCAACAAATTTCCACTAAATTCAAGAAAACTCTCACAAAGTTCTTGAAAGCCCCTCAAAATTCCAGAAAAATGCCACAAAATTCCCTACATCTTCTCAAAACCCAAACAAACTCCTGCAACATCTCACAAAATCTCCAACAATTTCCAAACAATTCAAGAAAAATCCCGCAAAATTCTTCAAGTCTCGTACAAATCCCAGAAAAATCCCACAAAATTCCAGAAACATCCCACCAAATCACCTCAATATCACCAAACATTCTGGAAAAGCCTCACAAAATTGCAGAAAAATGCCACAAAATTCCATAAATCTTCTCAAAACCCTACCAAATTCCTGCAACATCTCACAAAATCTCCAACAATAGCCAAAAAATTCAAGAAAAATCCCTCCAAATTCACTGAATTTCCTCAATATCCCACCAAATTCCAGAACCATCTCACAAAATCTCAACAAATTTCCACTAAATCTAAGAAAATTCCCTCCAAATTCTTCAAGTCTCCTCCAAATCCCACAAAATTCAAGACAAATCCTCAAAATTCCACAAAAATCCCACAAAATTCCTTCCATCTTCTCAGAACCCAAACAAACTCCTGCAACATCTCACAAAATCTCCACCAATTTCCAAACAATTCAAGAAAAATCCCGCAAAATTCCTAAAAGTCTCCTCCAAATACCACAAACATCCTACAAACATCTCAAAAACATCCCACAAACATCCCATAAAATTCAAGAGAAATCCCACAAAATTCAAGAGAAATCCCACCAAATTCTGTACAAGCCCCACACAAAAATCCCTAAATCTTCTCAGAACCCAACCACATTCCTGCAACATCCCACAAAATCTCCAACAATTTCCACAAAATTCAAGAAAATTCCCTCCAAATTCACTGAATTTCCTCAATATCCAACCAAACTCCAGAACCATCTCACAAAATCTCAACAAATTTCCAAAAAATTCAAAAAAACTCTCACAAAGTTCTTGAAAGCCCCTCAAAATTCCAGAAAAATGCCACAAAATTCCCTACATCTTCTCAAAACATTACAAAATTCTACAGACATCTCACAAAATCTCCACACATTTCCACAAAATCTAAGAAAATTCCCGCAAAATTCTTCAAGTCTCCTCCAAATCCCACAAAATTCAAGAGAAATCCTCAAAAATCCACAAAAATCCAACAAAATTCCCTACATCTTCTCAAAATCCAAACAAATTCCTGAAACATCTCACAAAATCTCCACCAATTTCCACAACATTTAGGAAAAATCCCTCCAACTTCTTCAAGTCTCCTCCAAATCCCACAAAATTCAAGAGAATTCCTCAAAATTCCACAAAAATCCCACAAAATTCCTGCAACATCTCACAAAATCTCCGGAAATTTCCACAAAATTCAAGAAAACTCTCACAAAATACTTGAAAGCTGCTGAAAATTCCACGAATATCCCACAAAAATCCCTAAATCTTCTCAAAACCCAACCACATTCCTGCAGCATCTCACAAAATCTCCACCAATATCCAAAAAATTCAAGAAAATTCCCTCCAAATTCTTCAAGTCTCCTCCAAATCCCACAAAATTCAAGACAAATCCTCAAAATCCCACAAAAATCCCACCAAATTCCAGAACCATCTCACAAAATCTCAACAAATTTCCACTAAATTCAAGAAAACTCTCACAAAGTTCTTGAAAGCCCCTCAAAATTCCAGAAAAATGCCACAAAATTCCCTACATCTTCTCAAAACCCAAACAAACTCCTGCAACATCTCACAAAATCTCCAACAATTTCCAAACAATTCAAGAAAAATCCCGCAAAATTCTTCAAGTCTCCTACAAATCCCAGAAAAATCCCACAAAATTCCAGAAACATCCCACCAAATCACCTCAATATCACCAAACATTCTGGAAAAGCCTCACAAAATTGCAGAAAAATGCCACAAAATTCCATAAATCTTCTCAAAACCCTACCAAATTCCTGCAACATCTCACAAAATCTCCACCAATAGCCAAAAAATTCAAGAAAAATCCCTCCAAATTCACTGAATTTCCTCAATATCCCACCAAATTCCAGAACCATCTCACAAAATCTCAACAAATTTCCACAAAATCTAAGAAAATTCCGCAAAATTCTTCAAGTCTCCTCCAAATCCCACAAAATTCAAGACAAATCCTCAAAATTCCACAAAAATCCCACAAAATTCCTTCCATCTTCTCAGAACCCAAACAAACTCCTGCAACATCTCACAAAATCTCCACCAATTTCCAAACAATTCAAGAAAAATCCCGCAAAATTCTTCAAGTCTCCTCCAAATACCACAAACATCCCACAAACATCCCACAAACATCCCACAAACATCCCACAAACATCCCACAAAATTCAAGAGAAATCCCACAAAATTCAAAAGAAATCGCACAAAATCCTGTACAAGCCCCACACAATTCCCTAAATCTTCTCAGAACCCAACCACATTCCTGCAACATCCCACAAAATCTCCAACAATTTCCACAAAATTCAAGAAGACTCTCACAAAATACTTGAAAGCTGCTGAAAATTCCACGAATATCCCACAAAAATCCCTAAATCTTCTCAAAACCCAACCACATTCCTGCAGCATCTCACAAAATCTCCACCAATATCCAAAAAATTCAAGAAAATTCCCTCCAAATTCTTCAAGTCTCCTCCAAATCCCACAAAATTCAAGACAAATCCTCAAAATCCCACAAAAATCCCACCAAATTCCAGAACCATCTCACAAAATCTCAACAAATTTCCACTAAATTCAAGAAAACTCTCACAAAGTTCTTGAAAGCCCCTCAAAATTCCAGAAAAATGCCACAAAATTCCCTACATCTTCTCAAAACCCAAACAAACTCCTGCAACATCTCACAAAATCTCCAACAATTTCCAAACAATTCAAGAAAAATCCCGCAAAATTCTTCAAGTCTCCTACAAATCCCAGAAAAATCCCACAAAATTCCAGAAACATCCCACCAAATCACCTCAATATCACCAAACATTCTGGAAAAGCCTCACAAAATTGCAGAAAAATGCCACAAAATTCCATAAATCTTCTCAAAACCCTACCAAATTCCTGCAACATCTCACAAAATCTCCAACAATAGCCAAAAAATTCAAGAAAAATCCCTCCAAATTCACTGAATTTCCTCAATATCCCACCAAATTCCAGAACCATCTCACAAAATCTCAACAAATTTCCACTAAATCTAAGAAAATTCCCTCCAAATTCTTCAAGTCTCCTCCAAATCCCACAAAATTCAAGACAAATCCTCAAAATTCCACAAAAATCCCACAAAATTCCTTCCATCTTCTCAGAACCCAAACAAACTCCTGCAACATCTCACAAAATCTCCACCAATTTCCAAACAATTCAAGAAAAATCCCGCAAAATTCTTCAAGTCTCCTCCAAATACCACAAACATCCCACAAACATCCCACAAACATCCCACAAGCATCCTACAAACATCCCACAAAATCTCCAACAAGTTCCAAACAATTCAAGAAAAATCCCGCAAAAATCTTCAAGTCTCGTACAAATCCCAGAAAAATCCCACAAAATTCCAGAAACATCCCACCAAATCACCTCAATATCACCAAAAATTCCGGAAAAGCCTCACAAAATTGCAGAAAAATGCCACAAAATTCCCTAAACCTTCTCAAAACCCTACCCAATTCCTGCAACATCCCACAAAATCTCCAACAATTTTCACAAAATTCAAGAAAAATCCCTCAAAATTCACTGAATTTCCTCAATATCCCACCAAATTCCAGAACCATCTCACAAAATCTCAACAAATTTCCACTAAATCTAAGAAAATTCCTTCCAAATTCTTCAAGTCTCCTCCAAATCCCACAAAATTCAAGAGAAATCCTCAAAATTCCACAAAAATCCAACAAAATTCCTTCCATCTTCTCAAAACCCAAACAAATTCCTGCAACATCTCACAAAATCTCCAAGAATTTCCACAAAATTCAAGAAAAATCCCTCAAAATTCACTGAATTTCCTCAATATCCCACCAAATTCCAGAACCATCTCACAAAATCTCAACAAATTTCCACTAAATCTAAGAAAATTCCTTCCAAATTCTTCAAGTCTCCTCCAAATCCCACAAAATTCAAGAGAAATCCTCAAAATTCCACAAAAATTTAACAAAATTCCATAAATCTTCTCAAAACCCTACCAAATTCCTGCAACATCTCACAAAATCTCCACCAATAGCCAAAAAATTCAAGAAAAATCCCTCAAAATTCACTGAATTTCCTCAATATCCCACCAAATTCCAGAACCATCTCACAAAATCTCAACAAATTTCCACAAAATCTAAGAAAATTCCCTCCAAATTCTTCAAGTCTCCTCCAAATCCCACAAAATTCAAGAGAAATCCTCAAAATTCCACAAAAATCCCACAAAATTCCTTCCATCTTCTCAGAACCCAAACAAACTCCTGCAACATCTCACAAAATCTCCACCAATTTCCAAACAATTTAAGAAAAATCCCGCAAAATTCTTCAAGTCTCCTCCAAATACCACAAACATCCCACAAACATCCCACAAACATCCCACAAACATCCCACAAACATCCCACAAAATTCAAGAGAAATCCCACAAAATTCAAAAGAAATCGCACAAAATCCTGTACAAGCCCCACACAATTCCCTAAATCTTCTCAGAACCCAACCACATTCCTGCAACATCCCACAAAATCTCCAACAATTTCCACAAAATTCAAGAAGACTCTCACAAAATACTTGAAAGCTGCTGAAAATTCCACGAATATCCCACAAAAATCCCTAAATCTTCTCAAAACCCAACCACATTCCTGCAGCATCTCACAAAATCTCCACCAATATCCAAAAAATTCAAGAAAATTCCCTCCAAATTCTTCAAGTCTCCTCCAAATCCCACAAAATTCAAGAGAAATCCTCAAAATCCCACAAAAATCCCACCAAATTCCAGAACCATCTCACAAAATCTCAACAAATTTCAAAAAAATTCAAGAAAACTCTCACAAAGTTCTTGAAAGCCCCTCAAAATTCCAGAAAAATGCCACAAAATTCCCTACATCTTCTCAAAACCCAAACAAACTCCTGCAACATCTCACAAAATCTCCAACAATTTCCAAACAATTCAAGAAAAATCCCGCAAAATTCTTCAAGTCTCCTACAAATCCCAGAAAAATCCCACAAAATTCCAGAAACATCCCACCAAATCACCTCAATATCACCAAACATTCTGGAAAAGCCTCACAAAATTGCAGAAAAATGCCACAAAATTCCATAAATCTTCTCAAAACCCTACCAAATTCCTGCAACATCTCACAAAATCTCCACCAATAGCCAAAAAATTCAAGAAAAATCCCTCCAAATTCACTGAATTTCCTCAATATCCCACCAAATTCCAGAACCATCTCACAAAATCTCAACAAATTTCCACAAAATCTAAGAAAATTCCGCAAAATTCTTCAAGTCCCCTCCAAATCCCACAAAATTCAAGAGAAATCCTCAAAATTCCACAAAAATCCCACAAAATTCCTTCCATCTTCTCAGAACCCAAACAAACTCCTGCAACATCTCACAAAATCTCCACCAATTTCCAAACAATTCAAGAAAAATCCCGCAAAATTCTTCAAGTCTCCTCCAAATACCACAAACATCCCACAAACATCCCACAAACATCCCACAAACATCCCACAAACATCCCACAAAATTCAAGAGAAATCCCACAAAATTCAAAAGAAATCGCACAAAATCCTGTACAAGCCCCACACAATTCCCTAAATCTTCTCAGAACCCAACCACATTCCTGCAACATCCCACAAAATCTCCAACAATTTCCACAAAATTCAAGAAGACTCTCACAAAATACTTGAAAGCTGCTGAAAATTCCACGAATATCCCACAAAAATCCCTAAATCTTCTCAAAACCCAACCACATTCCTGCAGCATCTCACAAAATCTCCACCAATATCCAAAAAATTCAAGAAAATTCCCTCCAAATTCTTCAAGTCTCCTCCAAATCCCACAAAATTCAAGAGAAATCCTCAAAATCCCACAAAAATCCCACCAAATTCCAGAACCATCTCACAAAATCTCAACAAATTTCCACTAAATTCAAGAAAACTCTCACAAAGTTCTTGAAAGCCCCTCAAAATTCCAGAAAAATGCCACAAAATTCCCTACATCTTCTCAAAACCCAAACAAACTCCTGCAACATCTCACAAAATCTCCACCAATTTCCAAACAATTCAAGAAAAATCCCGCAAAATTCTTCAAGTCTCGTACAAATCCCAGAAAAATCCCACAAAATTCCAGAAACATCCCACCAAATCACCTCAATATCACCAAACATTCTGGAAAAGCCTCACAAAATTGCAGAAAAATGCCACAAAATTCCATAAATCTTCTCAAAACCCTACCCAATTCCTGCAACATCCCACAAAATCTCCACCAATAGCCAAAAAATTCAAGAAAAATCCCTCCAAATTCACTGAATTTCCTCAATATCCCACCAAATTCCAGAACCATCTCACAAAATCTCAACAAATTTCCACTAAATCTAAGAAAATTCCCTCCAAATTCTTCAAGTCTCCTCCAAATCCCACAAAATTCAAGACAAATCCTCAAAATTCCACAAAAATCCCACAAAATTCCTTCCATCTTCTCAGAACCCAAACAAACTCCTGCAACATCTCACAAAATCTCCACCAATTTCCAAACAATTCAAGAAAAATCCCGCAAAATTCCTAAAAGTCTCCTCCAAATACCACAAACATCCTACAAACATCTCAAAAACATCCCACAAACATCCCATAAAATTCAAGAGAAATCCCACAAAATTCAAGAGAAATCCCACCAAATTCTGTACAAGCCCCACACAAAAATCCCTAAATCTTCTCAGAACCCAACCACATTCCTGCAACATCCCACAAAATCTCCAACAATTTCCACAAAATTCAAGAAAATTCCCTCCAAATTCACTGAATTTCCTCAATATCCAACCAAACTCCAGAACCATCTCACAAAATCTCAACAAATTTCCAAAAAATTCAAAAAAACTCTCACAAAGTTCTTGAAAGCCCCTCAAAATTCCAGAAAAATGCCACAAAATTCCCTACATCTTCTCAAAACATTACAAAATTCTACAGACATCTCACAAAATCTCCACACATTTCCACAAAATCTAAGAAAATTCCCGCAAAATTCTTCAAGTCTCCTCCAAATCCCACAAAATTCAAGAGAAATCCTCAAAATTCCACAAAAATCCAACAAAATTCCCTACATCTTCTCAAAATCCAAACAAATTCCTGAAACATCTCACAAAATCTCCACCAATTTCCACAACATTTAGGAAAAATCCCTCCAACTTCTTCAAGTCTCCTCCAAATCCCACAAAATTCAAGAGAATTCCTCAAAATTCCACAAAAATCCCACAAAATTCCTGCAACATCTCACAAAATCTCCAACAATTTCCACAAAATTCAAGAAGACTCTCACAAAATACTTGAAAGCTGCTGAAAATTCCACGAATATCCCACAAAAATCCCTAAATCTTCTCAAAACCCAACCACATTCCTGCAGCATCTCACAAAATCTCCACCAATATCCAAAAAATTCAAGAAAATTCCCTCCAAATTCTTCAAGTCTCCTCCAAATCCCACAAAATTCAAGACAAATCCTCAAAATCCCACAAAAATCCCACCAAATTCCAGAACCATCTCACAAAATCTCAACAAATTTCCACTAAATTCAAGAAAACTCTCACAAAGTTCTTGAAAGCCCCTCAAAATTCCAGAAAAATGCCACAAAATTCCCTACATCTTCTCAAAACCCAAACAAACTCCTGCAACATCTCACAAAATCTCCAACAATTTCCAAACAATTCAAGAAAAATCCCGCAAAATTCTTCAAGTCTCGTACAAATCCCAGAAAAATCCCACAAAATTCCAGAAACATCCCACCAAATCACCTCAATATCACCAAACATTCTGGAAAAGCCTCACAAAATTGCAGAAAAATGCCACAAAATTCCCTAAACCTTCTCAAAACCCTACCCAATTCCTGCAACATCCCACAAAATCTCCAACAATTTCCACAAAATTCAAGAAAAATCCCTCAAAATTCACTGAATTTCCTCAATATCCCACCAAATTCCAGAACCATCTCACAAAATCTCAAAAAATTTCCACTAAATCTAAGAAAATTCCCTCCAAATTCTTCAAGTCTCCTCCAAATCCCACAAAATTCAAGAGAAATCCTCAAAATTCCACAAAAATCAACCAAAATTCCTTCCATCTTCTCAAAACCCAAACAAATTCCTGCAACATCTCACAAAATCTCCACCAATTTCCAAACAATTCAAGAAAAATCCCGCAAAATTCTTCAAGTCTCCTCCAAATACCACAAACATCCTACAAACATCTCACAAACATCCCACAAACATCCCATTAAATTCAATAGAAATCCCACAAAATTCAAGAGAAATCCCACCAAATTCTGTACAAGCCCCACACAATTCCCTAAATCTTCTCAGAACCCAACCACAGTCCTGCAACATCCCACAAAATCTCCAACAATTTCCACAAAATTCAAGAAAATTCCCTCCAAATTCACTGAATTTCCTCAATATCCCACCAAACTCCAGAACCATCTCACAAAATCTCAACAAATTTCCAAAAAATTCAAAAAAACTCTCACAAAGTTCTTGAAAGCCCCTCAAAATTCCAGAAAAATGCCACAAAATTCCCTACATCTTCTCAAAACATTGCAAAATTCTACAGACATCTCACAAAATCTCCACACATTTCCACAAAATCTAAGAAAATTCCCGCAAAATTCTTCAAGTCTCCTCCAAATCCCACAAAATTCAAGAGAAATCCTCAAAATTCCACAAAAATCCAACAAAATTCCCTACATCTTCTCAAAATCCAAACAAATTCCTGAAACATCTCACAAAATCTCCACCAATTTCCACAACATTTAGGAAAAATCCCTCCAACTTCTTCAAGTCTCCTCCAAATCCCACAAAATTCAAGAGAATTCCTCAAAATTCCACAAAAATCCCACAAAATTCCTGCAACATCTCACAAAATCTCTGGAAATTTCCACAAAATTCAAGAAGACTCTCACAAAATACTTGAAAGCTGCTGAAAATTCCACGAATATCCCACAAAAATCCCTAAATCTTCTCAAAACCCAACCACATTCCTGCAGCATCTCACAAAATCTCCACCAATATCCAAAAAATTCAAGAAAATTCCCTCCAAATTCTTCAAGTCTCCTCCAAATCCCACAAAATTCAAGACAAATCCTCAAAATCCCACAAAAATCCCACCAAATTCCAGAACCATCTCACAAAATCTCAACAAATTTCCACTAAATTCAAGAAAACTCTCACAAAGTTCTTGAAAGCCCCTCAAAATTCCAGAAAAATCCCACAAAATTCCTTCCATCTTCTCAGAACCCAAACAAACTCCTGCAACATCTCACAAAATCTCCACCAATTTCCAAACAATTCAAGAAAAATCCCGCAAAATTCTTCAAGTCTCGTACAAATCCCAGAAAAATCCCACAAAATTCCAGAAACATCCCACCAAATCACCTCAATATCACCAAACATTCTGGAAAAGCCTCACAAAATTGCAGAAAAATGCCACAAAATTCCATAAATCTTCTCAAAACCCTACCAAATTCCTGCAACATCTCACAAAATCTCCACCAATAGCCAAAAAATTCAAGAAAAATCCCTCCAAATTCACTGAATTTCCTCAATATCCCACCAAATTCCAGAACCATCTCACAAAATCTCAACAAATTTCCACAAAATCTAAGAAAATTCCACAAAATTCTTCAAGTCCCCTCCAAATCCCACAAAATTCAAGACAAATCCTCAAAATTCCACAAAAATCCCACAAAATTCCTTCCATCTTCTCAGAACCCAAACAAACTCCTGCAACATCTCACAAAATCTCCACCAATTTCCAAACAATTCAAGAAAAATCCCGCAAAATTCTTCAAGTCTCCTCCAAATACCACAAACATCCCACAAACATCCCACAAACATCCCACAAACATCCCACAAACATCCCACAAAATCTCCAACAATTTCCAAACAATTCAAGAAAAATCCCGCAAAATTCTTCAAGTCTCCTACAAATCCCAGAAAAATCCCACAAAATTCCAGAAACATCCCACCAAATCACCTCAATATCACCAAAAATTCTGGAAAAGCCTCACAAAATTGCAGAAAAATGCCACAAAATTCCCTAAACCTTCTCAAAACCCTACCCAATTCCTGCAACATCCCACAAAATCTCCAACAATTTCCACAAAATTCAAGAAAAATCCCTCCAAATTCACTGAATTTCCTCAATATCCCACCAAATTCCAGAACCATCTCACAAAATCTCAAAAAATTTCCACTAAATCTAAGAAAATTCCGCAAAATTCTTCAAGTCTCCTCCAAATCCCACAAAATTCAAGAGAAATCCTCAAAATTCCACAAAAATCCAACAAAATTCCTTCCATTATCTCAAAACCCAAACAAATTCCTGCAACATCTCACAAAATCTCCAACAATTTCCAAACATTTCAAGAAAAATCCCGCAAAATTCTTCAAGTCTCCTCCAAATACCACAAACATCCTACAAACATCTCACAAACATCCCACAAACATCCCACAAAATTCAAGAGAAATCCCACAAAATTCAAGAGAAATCCCACCAAATTCTGTACAAGCCCCACACAATTCCCTAAATCTTCTCAGAACCCAACCACATTCCTGCAACATCCCACAAAATCTCCAACAATTTCCTCAAAATTCAAGAAAATTCCCTCCAAATTCACTGAATTTCCTCAATATCCCACCAAACTCCAGAACCATCTCACAAAATCTCAACAAATTTCCAAAAAATTCAAAAAAACTCTCACAAAGTTCTTGAAAGCCCCTCAAAATTCCAGAAAAATGCCACAAAATTCCCTACATCTTCTCAAAACATTACAAAATTCTACACACATCTCACAAAATCTCCACACATTTCCACAAAATCTAAGAAAATTCCCGCAAAATTCTTCAGGTCTCCTCCAAATCCCACAAAATTCAAGAGAATTCCTCAAAATTCCACAAAAATCCCACAAAATTCCTGCAACATCTCACAAAATCTCTGGAAATTTCCACAAAATTCAAGAAGACTCTCACAAAATACTTGAAAGCTGCTGAAAATTCCACGAATATCCCACAAAAATCCCTAAATCTTCTCAAAACCCAACCACATTCCTGCAGCATCTCACAAAATCTCCACCAATATCCAAAAAATTCAAGAAAATTCCCTCCAAATTCTTCAAGTCTCCTCCAAATCCCACAAAATTCAAGACAAATCCTCAAAATCCCACAAAAATCCCACCAAATTCCAGAACCATCTCACAAAATCTCAACAAATTTCCACTAAATTCAAGAAAACTCTCACAAAGTTCTTGAAAGCCCCTCAAAATTCCAGAAAAATGCCACAAACTTCCCTACATCTTCTCAAAACCCAAACAAACTCCTGCAACATCTCACAAAATCTCCAACAATTTCCAAACAATTCAAGAAAAATCCCGCAAAATTCTTCAAGTCTTGTACAAATCCCAGAAAAATCCCACAAAATTCCAGAAACATCCCACCAAATCACCTCAATATCACCAAACATTCTGGAAAAGCCTCACAAAATTGCAGAAAAATGCCACAAAATTCCCTAAACCTTCTCAAAACCCTACCCAATTCCTGCAACATCCCACAAAATCTCCAACAATTTCCACAAAATTCAAGAAAAATCCCTCAAAATTCACTGAATTTCCTCAATATCCCACCAAATTCCAGAACCATCTCACAAAATCTCAAAAAATTTCCACTAAATCTAAGAAAATTCCCTCCAAATTCTTCAAGTCTCCTCCAAATCCCACAAAATTCAAGACAAATCCTCAAAATTCCACAAAAATCCCACAAAATTCCTTCCATCTTCTCAAAACCCAAACAAATTCCTGCAACATCTCACAAAATCTCCACCAATTTCCAAACATTTCAAGAAAAATCCCGCAAAATTCTTCAAGTCTCCTCCAAATACCACAAACATCCTACAAACATCTCACAAACATCCCACAAACATCCCATTAAATTCAATAGAAATCCCACAAAATTCAAGAGAAATCCCACCAAATTCTGTACAAGCCCCACACAATTCCCTAAATCTTCTCAGAACCCAACCACATTCCTGCAACATCCCACAAAATCTCCAACAATTTCCACAAAATTCAAGAAAATTCCCTCCAAATTCACTGAATTTCCTCAATATCCCACCAAACTCCAGAACCATCTCACAAAATCTCAACAAATTTCCAAAAAATTCAAAAAAACTCTCACAAAGTTCTTGAAAGCCCCTCAAAATTCCAGAAAAATGCCACAAAATTCCCTACATCTTCTCAAAACATTACAAAATTCTACACACATCTCACAAAATCTCCACACATTTCCACAAAATCTAAGAAAATTCCCGCAAAATTCTTCAAGTCTCCTCCAAATCCCACAAAATTCAAGAGAAATCCTCAAAATTCCACAAAAATCCAACAAAATTCCCTACATCTTCTCAAAATCCAAACAAATTCCTGAAACATCTCACAAAATCTCCACCAATTTCCACAACATTTAGGAAAAATCCCTCCAACTTCTTCAAATCTCCTCCAAATCCCACAAAATTCAAGAGAATTCCTCAAAATTCCACAAAAATCCCACAAAATTCCTGCAACATCTCACAAAATCTCCGGAAATTTCCACAAAATTCAAGAAGACTCTCACAAAATACTTGAAAGCTGCTGAAAATTCCACGAATATCCCACAAAAATCCCTAAATCTTCTCAAAACCCAACCACATTCCTGCAGCATCTCACAAAATCTCCACCAATAGCCAAAAAATTCAAGAAAAATCCCTCAAAATTCACTGAATTTCCTCAATATCCCACCAAATTCCAGAACCATCTCACAAAATCTCAACAAATTTCCACAAAATCTAAGAAAATTCCGCAAAATTCTTCAAGTCTCCTCCAAATCCCACAAAATTCAAGAGAAATCCTCAAAATTCCACAAAAATCCC
Source organism: Cyanistes caeruleus (assembly GCF_971803275.1). NCBI lineage: Eukaryota > Metazoa > Chordata > Aves > Passeriformes > Paridae > Cyanistes > Cyanistes caeruleus. The sequence goes on along the minus strand of NC_141702.1, from coordinate 86,642,442 downwards.
ACAAAATTCCTTCCATCTTCTCAGAACCCAAACAAACTCCTGCAACATCTCACAAAATCTCCACCAATTTCCAAAAAATTCAAGAAAATCGCGCAAAATTCTTCAAGTCTCCTCCAAATACCACAAACATCCCACAAACATCCCACAAACATCCCACAAACATCCCACAAACATCCCACAAAATTCAAGAGAAATCCCACAAAATTCAAAAGAAATCGCACAAAATCCTGTACAAGCCCCACACAATTCCCTAAATCTTCTCAAAACCCAACCACATTCCTGCAACATCCCACAAAATCTCCAACAATTTCCACAAAATTCAAGAAGACTCTCACAAAATACTTGAAAGCTGCTGAAAATTCCACGAATATCCCACAAAAATCCCTAAATCTTCTCAAAACCCAACCACATTCCTGCAGCATCTCACAAAATCTCCACCAATATCCAAAAAATTCAAGAAAATTCCCTCCAAATTCTTCAAGTCTCCTCCAAATCCCACAAAATTCAAGACAAATCCTCAAAATCCCACAAAAATCCCACCAAATTCCAGAACCATCTCACAAAATCTCAACAAATTTCCACTAAATTCAAGAAAACTCTCACAAAGTTCTTGAAAGCCCCTCAAAATTCCAGAAAAATGCCACAAACTTCCCTACATCTTCTCAAAACCGAAACAAACTCCTGCAACATCTCACAAAATCTCCAACAATTTCCAAACAATTCAAGAAAAATCCCGCAAAATTCTTCAAGTCTTGTACAAATCCCAGAAAAATCCCACAAAATTCCAGAAACATCCCACCAAATCACCTCAATATCACCAAACATTCTGGAAAAGCCTCACAAAATTGCAGAAAAATGCCACAAAATTCCCTAAACCTTCTCAAAACCCTACCCAATTCCTGCAACATCCCACAAAATCTCCAACAATTTCCACAAAATTCAAGAAAAATCCCTCAAAATTCACTGAATTTCCTCAATATCCCACCAAATTCCAGAACCATCTCACAAAATCTCAAAAAATTTCCACTAAATCTAAGAAAATTCCCTCCAAATTCTTCAAGTCTCCTCCAAATCCCACAAAATTCAAGAGAAATCCTCAAAATTCCACAAAAATCCCACAAAATTCCTTCCATCTTCTCAAAACCCAAACAAATTCCTGCAACATCTCACAAAATCTCCACCAATTTCCAAACATTTCAAGAAAAATCCCGCAAAATTCTTCAAGTCTCCTCCAAATACCACAAACATCCTACAAACATCTCACAAACATCCCACAAACATCCCATTAAATTCAATAGAAATCCCACAAAATTCAAGAGAAATCCCACCAAATTCTGTACAAGCCCCACACAATTCCCTAAATCTTCTCAGAACCCAACCACATTCCTGCAACATCCCACAAAATCTCCAACAATTTCCACAAAATTCAAGAAAATTCCCTCCAAATTCACTGAATTTCCTCAATATCCCACCAAACTCCAGAACCATCTCACAAAATCTCAACAAATTTCCAAAAAATTCAAAAAAACTCTCACAAAGTTCTTGAAAGCCCCTCAAAATTCCAGAAAAATGCCACAAAATTCCCTACATCTTCTCAAAACATTACAAAATTCTACAGACATCTCACAAAATCTCCACACATTTCCACAAAATCTAAGAAAATTCCCGCAAAATTCTTCAAGTCTCCTCCAAATCCCACAAAATTCAAGAGAAATCCTCAAAATTCCACAAAAATCCAACAAAATTCCCTACATCTTCTCAAAATCCAAACAAATTCCTGAAACATCTCACAAAATCTCCACCAATTTCCACAACATTTAGGAAAAATCCCTCCAACTTCTTCAAGTCTCCTCCAAATCCCACAAAATTCAAGAGAATTCCTCAAAATTCCACAAAAATCCCACAAAATTCCTGCAACATCTCACAAAATCTCTGGAAATTTCCACAAAATTCAAGAAGACTCTCACAAAATACTTGAAAGCTGCTGAAAATTCCACGAATATCCCACAAAAATCCCTAAATCTTCTCAAAACCCAACCACATTCCTGCAGCATCTCACAAAATCTCCACCAATATCCAAAAATTCAAGAAAATTCCCTCCAAATTCTTCAAGTCTCCTCCAAATCCCACAAAATTCAAGACAAATCCTCAAAATCCCACAAAAATCCCACCAAATTCCAGAACCATCTCACAAAATCTCAACAAATTTCCACTAAATTCAAGAAAACTCTCACAAAGTTCTTGAAAGCCCCTCAAAATTCCAGAAAAATGCCACAAAATTCCCTACATCTTCTCAAAACCCAAACAAACTCCTGCAACATCTCACAAAATCTCCAACAATTTCCAAACAATTCAAGAAAAATCCCGCAAAATTCTTCAAGTCTCCTACAAATCCCAGAAAAATCCCACAAAATTCCAGAAACATCCCACCAAATCACCTCAATATCACCAAACATTCTGGAAAAGCCTCACAAAATTGCAGAAAAATGCCACAAAATTCCATAAATCTTCTCAAAACCCTACCAAATTCCTGCAACATCTCACAAAATCTCCACCAATAGCCAAAAAATTCAAGAAAAATCCCTCCAAATTCACTGAATTTCCTCAATATCCCACCAAATTCCAGAACCATCTCACAAAATCTCAACAAATTTCCACAAAATCTAAGAAAATTCCGCAAAATTCTTCAAGTCTCCTCCAAATCCCACAAAATTCAAGAGAAATCCTCAAAATTCCACAAAAACCCCACAAAATTCCTTCCATCTTCTCAGAACCTAAACAAACTCCTGCAACATCTCACAAAATCTCCACCAATTTCCAAACAATTCAAGAAAATCGCACAAAATTCTTCAAGTCTCCTCCAAATACCACAAACATCCCACAAACATTCCACAAACATCCCACAAACATCCCACAAACATCCCACAAAATTCAAGAGAAATCCCACAAAATTCAAAAGAAATCGCACAAAATCCTGTACAAGCCCCACACAATTCCCTAAATCTTCTCAAAACCCAACCACATTCCTGCAACATCCCACAAAATCTCCAACAATTTCCACAAAATTCAAGAAGACTCTCACAAAATACTTGAAAGCTGCTGAAAATTCCACAAATATCCCACAAAAATCCCTAAATCTTCTCAAAACCCAACCACATTCCTGCAGCATCTCACAAAATCTCCACCAATATCCAAAAAATTCAAGAAAATTCCCTCCAAATTCTTCAAGTCTCCTCCAAATCCCACAAAATTCAAGACAAATCCTCAAAATCCCACAAAAATCCCACCAAATTCCAGAACCATCTCACAAAATCTCAACAAATTTCCACTAAATTCAAGAAAACTCTCACAAAGTTCTTGAAAGCCCCTCAAAATTCCAGAAAAATGCCACAAAATTCCCTACATCTTCTCAAAACCCAAACAAACTCCTGCAACATCTCACAAAATCTCCAACAATTTCCAAACAATTCAAGAAAAATCCCGCAAAATTCTTCAAGTCTCGTACAAATCCCAGAAAAATCCCACAAAATTCCAGAAACATCCCACCAAATCACCTCAATATCACCAAACATTCTGGAAAAGCCTCACAAAATTGCAGAAAAATGCCACAAAATTCCCTAAACCTTCTCAAAACCCTACCCAATTCCTGCAACATCCCACAAAATCTCCAACAATTTCCACAAAATTCAAGAAAAATCCCTCAAAATTCACTGAATTTCCTCAATATCCCACCAAATTCCAGAACCATCTCACAAAATCTCAAAAAATTTCCACTAAATCTAAGAAAATTCCCTCCAAATTCTTCAAGTCTCCTCCAAATCCCACAAAATTCAAGAGAAATCCTCAAAATTCCACAAAAATCCCACAAAATTCCTTCCATCTTCTCAAAACCCAAACAAATTCCTGCAACATCTCACAAAATCTCCACCAATTTCCAAACATTTCAAGAAAAATCCCGCAAAATTCTTCAAGTCTCCTCCAAATACCACAAACATCCTACAAACATCTCACAAACATCCCACAAACATCCCATTAAATTCAATAGAAATCCCACAAAATTCAAGAGAAATCCCACCAAATTCTGTACAAGCCCCACACAATTCCCTAAATCTTCTCAGAACCCAACCACATTCCTGCAACATCCCACAAAATCTCCAACAATTTCCACAAAATTCAAGAAAATTCCCTCCAAATTCACTGAATTTCCTCAATATCCCACCAAACTCCAGAACCATCTCACAAAATCTCAACAAATTTCCAAAAAATTCAAAAAAACTCTCACAAAGTTCTTGAAAGCCCCTCAAAATTCCAGAAAAATGCCACAAAATTCCCTACATCTTCTCAAAACATTACAAAATTCTACAGACATCTCACAAAATCTCCACACATTTCCACAAAATCTAAGAAAATTCCCGCAAAATTCTTCAAGTCTCCTCCAAATCCCACAAAATTCAAGAGAAATCCTCAAAATTCCACAAAAATCCAACAAAATTCCCTACATCTTCTCAAAATCCAAACAAATTCCTGAAACATCTCACAAAATCTCCACCAATTTCCACAACATTTAGGAAAAATCCCTCCAACTTCTTCAAGTCTCCTCCAAATCCCACAAAATTCAAGAGAATTCCTCAAAATTCCACAAAAATCCCACAAAATTCCTGCAACATCTCACAAAATCTCTGGAAATTTCCACAAAATTCAAGAAGACTCTCACAAAATACTTGAAAGCTGCTGAAAATTCCACGAATATCCCACAAAAATCCCTAAATCTTCTCAAAACCCAACCACATTCCTGCAGCATCTCACAAAATCTCCACCAATATCCAAAAATTCAAGAAAATTCCCTCCAAATTCTTCAAGTCTCCTCCAAATCCCACAAAATTCAAGACAAATCCTCAAAATCCCACAAAAATCCCACCAAATTCCAGAACCATCTCACAAAATCTCAACAAATTTCCACTAAATTCAAGAAAACTCTCACAAAGTTCTTGAAAGCCCCTCAAAATTCCAGAAAAATCCCACAAAATTCCTTCCATCTTCTCAGAACCCAAACAAACTCCTGCAACATCTCACAAAATCTCCACCAATTTCCAAACAATTCAAGAAAAATCCCGCAAAATTCTTCAAGTCTCGTACAAATCCCAGAAAAATCCCACAAAATTCCAGAAACATCCCACCAAATCACCTCAATATCACCAAACATTCTGGAAAAGCCTCACAAAATTGCAGAAAAATGCCACAAAATTCCATAAATCTTCTCAAAACCCTACCAAATTCCTGCAACATCTCACAAAATCTCCACCAATAGCCAAAAAATTCAAGAAAAATCCCTCCAAATTCACTGAATTTCCTCAATATCCCACCAAATTCCAGAACCATCTCACAAAATCTCAACAAATTTCCACAAAATCTAAGAAAATTCCGCAAAATTCTTCAAGTCTCCTCCAAATCCCACAAAATTCAAGACAAATCCTCAAAATTCCACAAAAATCCCACAAAATTCCTTCCATCTTCTCAGAACCCAAATAAACTCCTGCAACATCTCACAAAATCTCCACCAATTTCCAAAAAATTCAAGAAAATCGCGCAAAATTCTTCAAGTCTCCTCCAAATACCACAAACATCCCACAAACATCCCACAAACATCCCACAAACATCCCACAAAATTCAAGAGAAATCCCACAAAATTCAAAAGAAATCGCACAAAATCCTGTACAAGCCCCACACAATTCCCTAAATCTTCTCAGAACCCAACCACATTCCTGCAACATCCCACAAAATCTCCAACAATTTCCACAAAATTCAAGAAGACTCTCACAAAATACTTGAAAGCTGCTGAAAATTCCACGAATATCCCACAAAAATCCCTAAATCTTCTCAAAACCCAACCACATTCCTGCAGCATCTCACAAAATCTCCACCAATATCCAAAAAATTCAAGAAAATTCCCTCCAAATTCTTCAAGTCTCCTCCAAATCCCACAAAATTCAAGACAAATCCTCAAAATCCCACAAAAATCCCACCAAATTCCAGAACCATCTCACAAAATCTCAACAAATTTCCACTAAATTCAAGAAAACTCTCACAAAGTTCTTGAAAGCCCCTCAAAATTCCAGAAAAATGCCACAAAAACTTCCCTACATCTTCTCAAAACCGAAACAAACTCCTGCAACATCTCACAAAATCTCCAACAATTTCCAAACAATTCAAGAAAAATCCCGCAAAATTCTTCAAGTCTTGTACAAATCCCAGAAAAATCCCACAAAATTCCAGAAACATCCCACCAAATCACCTCAATATCACCAAACATTCTGGAAAAGCCTCACAAAATTGCAGAAAAATGCCACAAAATTCCCTAAACCTTCTCAAAACCCTACCCAATTCCTGCAACATCCCACAAAATCTCCAACAATTTCCACAAAATTCAAGAAAAATCCCTCAAAATTCACTGAATTTCCTCAATATCCCACCAAATTCCAGAACCATCTCACAAAATCTCAACAAATTTCCACTAAATCTAAGAAAATTCCCTCCAAATTCTTCAAGTCTCCTCCAAATCCCACAAAATTCAAGAGAAATCCTCAAAATTCCACAAAAATCCCACAAAATTCCTTCCATCTTCTCAAAACCCAAACAAATTCCTGCAACATCTCACAAAATCTCCACCAATTTCCAAACATTTCAAGAAAAATCCCGCAAAATTCTTCAAGTCTCCTCCAAATACCACAAACATCCTACAAACATCTCACAAACATCCCACAAACATCCCATTAAATTCAATAGAAATCCCACAAAATTCAAGAGAAATCCCACCAAATTCTGTACAAGCCCCACACAATTCCCTAAATCTTCTCAGAACCCAACCACATTCCTGCAACATCCCACAAAATCTCCAACAATTTCCACAAAATTCAAGAAAATTCCCTCCAAATTCACTGAATTTCCTCAATATCCCACCAAACTCCAGAACCATCTCACAAAATCTCAACAAATTTCCAAAAAATTCAAAAAAACTCTCACAAAGTTCTTGAAAGCCCCTCAAAATTCCAGAAAAATGCCACAAAATTCCCTACATCTTCTCAAAGCATTACAAAATTCTACAGACATCTCACAAAATCTCCACACATTTCCACAAAATCTAAGAAAATTCCCGCAAAATTCTTCAAGTCTCCTCCAAATCCCACAAAATTCAAGAGAAATCCTCAAAATTCCACAAAAATCCAACAAAATTCCCTACATCTTCTCAAAATCCAAACAAATTCCTGAAACATCTCACAAAATCTCCACCAATTTCCACAACATTTAGGAAAAATCCCTCCAACTTCTTCAAGTCTCCTCCAAATCCCACAAAATTCAAGAGAATTCCTCAAAATTCCACAAAAATCCCACCAAATTCCTGCAGCATCTCACAAAATCTCCGGAAATTTCCACAAAATTCAAGAAGACTCTCACAAAATACTTGAAAGCTGCTGAAAATTCCACGAATATCCCACAAAAATCCCTAAATCTTCTCAAAACCCAACCACATTCCTGCAGCATCTCACAAAATCTCCACCAATATCCAAAAAATTCAAGAAAATTCCCTCCAAATTCTTCAAGTCTCCTCCAAATCCCACAAAATTCAAGACAAATCCTCAAAATCCCACAAAAATCCCACCAAATTCCAGAACCATCTCACAAAATCTCAACAAATTTCCACTAAATTCAAGAAAACTCTCACAAAGTTCTTGAAAGCCCCTCAAAATTCCAGAAAAATGCCACAAAATTCCCTACATCTTCTCAAAACCCAAACAAACTCCTGCAACATCTCACAAAATCTCCAACAATTTCCAAACAATTCAAGAAAAATCCCGCAAAATTCTTCAAGTCTCCTACAAATCCCAGAAAAATCCCACAAAATTCCAGAAACATCCCACCAAATCACCTCAATATCACCAAACATTCTGGAAAAGCCTCACAAAATTGCAGAAAAATGCCACAAAATTCCATAAATCTTCTCAAAACCCTACCAAATTCCTGCAACATCTCACAAAATCTCCACCAATAGCCAAAAAATTCAAGAAAAATCCCGCAAAATTCTTCAAGTCTCGTACAAATCCCAGAAAAATCCCACAAAATTCCAGAAACATCCCACCAAATCACCTCAATATCACCAAACATTCTGGAAAAGCCTCACAAAATTGCAGAAAAATGCCACAAAATTCCATAAATCTTCTCAAAACCCTACCAAATTCCTGCAACATCTCACAAAATCTCCACCAATAGCCAAAAAATTCAAGAAAAATCCCTCCAAATTCACTGAATTTCCTCAATATCCCACCAAATTCCAGAACCATCTCACAAAATCTCAACAAATTTCCACAAAATCTAAGAAAATTCCACAAAATTCTTCAAGTCCCCTCCAAATCCCACAAAATTCAAGACAAATCCTCAAAATTCCACAAAAATCCCACAAAATTCCTTCCATCTTCTCAGAACCCAAACAAACTCCTGCAACATCTCACAAAATCTCCACCAATTTCCAAACAATTCAAGAAAAATCCCGCAAAATTCTTCAAGTCTCCTCCAAATACCACAAACATCCCACAAACATCCCACAAACATCCCACAAACATCCCACAAACATCCCACAAAATCTCCAACAATTTCCAAACAATTCAAGAAAAATCCCGCAAAATTCTTCAAGTCTCGTACAAATCCCAGAAAAATCCCACAAAATTCCAGAAACATCCCACCAAATCACCTCAATATCACCAAAAATTCTGGAAAAGCCTCACAAAATTGCAGAAAAATGCCACAAAATTCCCTAAACCTTCTCAAAACCCTACCCAATTCCTGCAACATCCCACAAAATCTCCAACAATTTCCACAAAATTCAAGAAAAATCCCTCAAAATTCACTGAATTTCCTCAATATCCCACCAAATTCCAGAACCATCTCACAAAATCTCAACAAATTTCCACATAATCTAAGAAAATTCCGCAAAATTCTTCAAGTCTCCTCCAAATCCCACAAAATTCAAGAGAAATCCTCAAAATTCCACAAAAATCCAACAAAATTCCTTCCATTATCTCAAAACCCAAACAAATTCCTGCAACATCTCACAAAATCTCCAACAATTTCCAAACATTTCAAGAAAAATCCCGCAAAATTCTTCAAGTCTCCTCCAAATACCACAAACATCCTACAAACATCTCACAAACATCCCACAAACATCCCACAAAATTCAAGAGAAATCCCACAAAATTCAAGAGAAATCCCACCAAATTCTGTACAAGCCCCACACAATTCCCTAAATCTTCTCAGAACCCAACCACATTCCTGCAACATCCCACAAAATCTCCAACAATTTCCTCAAAATTCAAGAAAATTCCCTCCAAATTCACTGAATTTCCTCAATATCCCACCAAACTCCAGAACCATCTCACAAAATCTCAACAAATTTCCAAAAAATTCAAAAAAACTCTCACAAAGTTCTTGAAAGCCCCTCAAAATTCCAGAAAAATGCCACAAAATTCCCTACATCTTCTCAAAACATTACAAAATTCTACACACATCTCACAAAATCTCCACACATTTCCACAAAATCTAAGAAAATTCCCGCAAAATTCTTCAGGTCTCCTCCAAATCCCACAAAATTCAAGAGAATTCCTCAAAATTCCACAAAAATCCCACAAAATTCCTGCAACATCTCACAAAATCTCTGGAAATTTCCACAAAATTCAAGAAGACTCTCACAAAATACTTGAAAGCTGCTGAAAATTCCACGAATATCCCACAAAAATCCCTAAATCTTCTCAAAACCCAACCACATTCCTGCAGCATCTCACAAAATCTCCACCAATATCCAAAAAATTCAAGAAAATTCCCTCCAAATTCTTCAAGTCTCCTCCAAATCCCACAAAATTCAAGACAAATCCTCAAAATCCCACAAAAATCCCACCAAATTCCAGAACCATCTCACAAAATCTCAACAAATTTCCACTAAATTCAAGAAAACTCTCACAAAGTTCTTGAAAGCCCCTCAAAATTCCAGAAAAATGCCACAAACTTCCCTACATCTTCTCAAAACCCAAACAAACTCCTGCAACATCTCACAAAATCTCCAACAATTTCCAAACAATTCAAGAAAAATCCCGCAAAATTCTTCAAGTCTTGTACAAATCCCAGAAAAATCCCACAAAATTCCAGAAACATCCCACCAAATCACCTCAATATCACCAAACATTCTGGAAAAGCCTCACAAAATTGCAGAAAAATGCCACAAAATTCCCTAAACCTTCTCAAAACCCTACCCAATTCCTGCAACATCCCACAAAATCTCCAACAATTTCCACAAAATTCAAGAAAAATCCCTCAAAATTCACTGAATTTCCTCAATATCCCACCAAATTCCAGAACCATCTCACAAAATCTCAAAAAATTTCCACTAAATCTAAGAAAATTCCCTCCAAATTCTTCAAGTCTCCTCCAAATCCCACAAAATTCAAGAGAAATCCTCAAAATTCCACAAAAATCCCACAAAATTCCTTCCATCTTCTCAAAACCCAAACAAATTCCTGCAACATCTCACAAAATCTCCACCAATTTCCAAACATTTCAAGAAAAATCCCGCAAAATTCTTCAAGTCTCCTCCAAATACCACAAACATCCTACAAACATCTCACAAACATCCCACAAACATCCCATTAAATTCAATAGAAATCCCACAAAATTCAAGAGAAATCCCACCAAATTCTGTACAAGCCCCACACAATTCCCTAAATCTTCTCAGAACCCAACCACATTCCTGCAACATCCCACAAAATCTCCAACAATTTCCACAAAATTCAAGAAAATTCCCTCCAAATTCACTGAATTTCCTCAATATCCCACCAAACTCCAGAACCATCTCACAAAATCTCAACAAATTTCCAAAAAATTCAAAAAAACTCTCACAAAGTTCTTGAAAGCCCCTCAAAATTCCAGAAAAATGCCACAAAATTCCCTACATCTTCTCAAAACATTACAAAATTCTACACACATCTCACAAAATCTCCACACATTTCCACAAAATCTAAGAAAATTCCCGCAAAATTCTTCAAGTCTCCTCCAAATCCCACAAAATTCAAGAGAAATCCTCAAAATTCCACAAAAATCCAACAAAATTCCCTACATCTTCTCAAAATCCAAACAAATTCCTGAAACATCTCACAAAATCTCCACCAATTTCCACAACATTTAGGAAAAATCCCTCCAACTTCTTCAAATCTCCTCCAAATCCCACAAAATTCAAGAGAATTCCTCAAAATTCCACAAAAATCCCACAAAATTCCTGCAACATCTCACAAAATCTCCGGAAATTTCCACAAAATTCAAGAAGACTCTCACAAAATACTTGAAAGCTGCTGAAAATTCCACGAATATCCCACAAAAATCCCTAAATCTTCTCAAAACCCAACCACATTCCTGCAGCATCTCACAAAATCTCCACCAATAGCCAAAAAATTCAAGAAAAATCCCTCAAAATTCACTGAATTTCCTCAATATCCCACCAAATTCCAGAACCATCTCACAAAATCTCAACAAATTTCCACAAAATCTAAGAAAATTCCGCAAAATTCTTCAAGTCTCCTCCAAATCCCACAAAATTCAAGAGAAATCCTCAAAATTCCACAAAAATCCCACAAAATTCCTTCCATCTTCTCAGAACCCAAACAAACTCCTGCAACATCTCACAAAATCTCCACCAATTTCCAAAAAATTCAAGAAAATCGCGCAAAATTCTTCAAGTCTCCTCCAAATACCACAAACATCCCACAAACATCCCACAAACATCCCACAAACATCCCACAAACATCCCACAAAATTCAAGAGAAATCCCACAAAATTCAAAAGAAATCGCACAAAATCCTGTACAAGCCCCACACAATTCCCTAAATCTTCTCAAAACCCAACCACATTCCTGCAACATCCCACAAAATCTCCAACAATTTCCACAAAATTCAAGAAGACTCTCACAAAATACTTGAAAGCTGCTGAAAATTCCACGAATATCCCACAAAAATCCCTAAATCTTCTCAAAACCCAACCACATTCCTGCAGCATCTCACAAAATCTCCACCAATATCCAAAAAATTCAAGAAAATTCCCTCCAAATTCTTCAAGTCTCCTCCAAATCCCACAAAATTCAAGACAAATCCTCAAAATCCCACAAAAATCCCACCAAATTCCAGAACCATCTCACAAAATCTCAACAAATTTCCACTAAATTCAAGAAAACTCTCACAAAGTTCTTGAAAGCCCCTCAAAATTCCAGAAAAATGCCACAAACTTCCCTACATCTTCTCAAAACCCAAACAAACTCCTGCAACATCTCACAAAATCTCCAACAATTTCCAAACAATTCAAGAAAAATCCCGCAAAATTCTTCAAGTCTTGTACAAATCCCAGAAAAATCCCACAAAATTCCAGAAACATCCCACCAAATCACCTCAATATCACCAAACATTCTGGAAAAGCCTCACAAAATTGCAGAAAAATGCCACAAAATTCCCTAAACCTTCTCAAAACCCTACCCAATTCCTGCAACATCCCACAAAATCTCCAACAATTTCCACAAAATTCAAGAAAAATCCCTCAAAATTCACTGAATTTCCTCAATATCCCACCAAATTCCAGAACCATCTCACAAAATCTCAAAAAATTTCCACTAAATCTAAGAAAATTCCCTCCAAATTCTTCAAGTCTCCTCCAAATCCCACAAAATTCAAGAGAAATCCTCAAAATTCCACAAAAATCCCACAAAATTCCTTCCATCTTCTCAAAACCCAAACAAATTCCTGCAACATCTCACAAAATCTCCACCAATTTCCAAACATTTCAAGAAAAATCCCGCAAAATTCTTCAAGTCTCCTCCAAATACCACAAACATCCTACAAACATCTCACAAACATCCCACAAACATCCCATTAAATTCAATAGAAATCCCACAAAATTCAAGAGAAATCCCACCAAATTCTGTACAAGCCCCACACAATTCCCTAAATCTTCTCAGAACCCAACCACATTCCTGCAACATCCCACAAAATCTCCAACAATTTCCACAAAATTCAAGAAAATTCCCTCCAAATTCACTGAATTTCCTCAATATCCCACCAAACTCCAGAACCATCTCACAAAATCTCAACAAATTTCCAAAAAATTCAAAAAAACTCTCACAAAGTTCTTGAAAGCCCCTCAAAATTCCAGAAAAATGCCACAAAATTCCCTACATCTTCTCAAAACATTACAAAATTCTACAGACATCTCACAAAATCTCCACACATTTCCACAAAATCTAAGAAAATTCCCGCAAAATTCTTCAAGTCTCCTCCAAATCCCACAAAATTCAAGAGAAATCCTCAAAATTCCACAAAAATCCAACAAAATTCCCTACATCTTCTCAAAATCCAAACAAATTCCTGAAACATCTCACAAAATCTCCACCAATTTCCACAACATTTAGGAAAAATCCCTCCAACTTCTTCAAGTCTCCTCCAAATCCCACAAAATTCAAGAGAATTCCTCAAAATTCCACAAAAATCCCACAAAATTCCTGCAACATCTCACAAAATCTCTGGAAATTTCCACAAAATTCAAGAAGACTCTCACAAAATACTTGAAAGCTGCTGAAAATTCCACGAATATCCCACAAAAATCCCTAAATCTTCTCAAAACCCAACCACATTCCTGCAGCATCTCACAAAATCTCCACCAATATCCAAAAATTCAAGAAAATTCCCTCCAAATTCTTCAAGTCTCCTCCAAATCCCACAAAATTCAAGACAAATCCTCAAAATCCCACAAAAATCCCACCAAATTCCAGAACCATCTCACAAAATCTCAACAAATTTCCACTAAATTCAAGAAAACTCTCACAAAGTTCTTGAAAGCCCCTCAAAATTCCAGAAAAATGCCACAAAATTCCCTACATCTTCTCAAAACCCAAACAAACTCCTGCAACATCTCACAAAATCTCCAACAATTTCCAAACAATTCAAGAAAAATCCCGCAAAATTCTTCAAGTCTCCTACAAATCCCAGAAAAATCCCACAAAATTCCAGAAACATCCCACCAAATCACCTCAATATCACCAAACATTCTGGAAAAGCCTCACAAAATTGCAGAAAAATGCCACAAAATTCCATAAATCTTCTCAAAACCCTACCAAATTCCTGCAACATCTCACAAAATCTCCACCAATAGCCAAAAAATTCAAGAAAAATCCCTCCAAATTCACTGAATTTCCTCAATATCCCACCAAATTCCAGAACCATCTCACAAAATCTCAACAAATTTCCACAAAATCTAAGAAAATTCCGCAAAATTCTTCAAGTCTCCTCCAAATCCCACAAAATTCAAGAGAAATCCTCAAAATTCCACAAAAACCCCACAAAATTCCTTCCATCTTCTCAGAACCTAAACAAACTCCTGCAACATCTCACAAAATCTCCACCAATTTCCAAACAATTCAAGAAAATCGCACAAAATTCTTCAAGTCTCCTCCAAATACCACAAACATCCCACAAACATTCCACAAACATCCCACAAACATCCCACAAACATCCCACAAAATTCAAGAGAAATCCCACAAAATTCAAAAGAAATCGCACAAAATCCTGTACAAGCCCCACACAATTCCCTAAATCTTCTCAAAACCCAACCACATTCCTGCAACATCCCACAAAATCTCCAACAATTTCCACAAAATTCAAGAAGACTCTCACAAAATACTTGAAAGCTGCTGAAAATTCCACAAATATCCCACAAAAATCCCTAAATCTTCTCAAAACCCAACCACATTCCTGCAGCATCTCACAAAATCTCCACCAATATCCAAAAAATTCAAGAAAATTCCCTCCAAATTCTTCAAGTCTCCTCCAAATCCCACAAAATTCAAGAGAAATCCTCAAAATCCCACAAAAATCCCACCAAATTCCAGAACCATCTCACAAAATCTCAACAAATTTCCACTAAATTCAAGAAAACTCTCACAAAGTTCTTGAAAGCCCCTCAAAATTCCAGAAAAATGCCACAAAATTCCCTACATCTTCTCAAAACCCAAACAAACTCCTGCAACATCTCACAAAATCTCCAACAATTTCCAAACAATTCAAGAAAAATCCCGCAAAATTCTTCAAGTCTCGTACAAATCCCAGAAAAATCCCACAAAATTCCAGAAACATCCCACCAAATCACCTCAATATCACCAAACATTCTGGAAAAGCCTCACAAAATTGCAGAAAAATGCCACAAAATTCCCTAAACCTTCTCAAAACCCTACCCAATTCCTGCAACATCCCACAAAATCTCCAACAATTTCCACAAAATTCAAGAAAAATCCCTCAAAATTCACTGAATTTCCTCAATATCCCACCAAATTCCAGAACCATCTCACAAAATCTCAAAAAATTTCCACTAAATCTAAGAAAATTCCCTCCAAATTCTTCAAGTCTCCTCCAAATCCCACAAAATTCAAGAGAAATCCTCAAAATTCCACAAAAATCCCACAAAATTCCTTCCATCTTCTCAAAACCCAAACAAATTCCTGCAACATCTCACAAAATCTCCACCAATTTCCAAACATTTCAAGAAAAATCCCGCAAAATTCTTCAAGTCTCCTCCAAATACCACAAACATCCTACAAACATCTCACAAACATCCCACAAACATCCCATTAAATTCAATAGAAATCCCACAAAATTCAAGAGAAATCCCACCAAATTCTGTACAAGCCCCACACAATTCCCTAAATCTTCTCAGAACCCAACCACATTCCTGCAACATCCCACAAAATCTCCAACAATTTCCACAAAATTCAAGAAAATTCCCTCCAAATTCACTGAATTTCCTCAATATCCCACCAAACTCCAGAACCATCTCACAAAATCTCAACAAATTTCCAAAAAATTCAAAAAAACTCTCACAAAGTTCTTGAAAGCCCCTCAAAATTCCAGAAAAATGCCACAAAATTCCCTACATCTTCTCAAAACATTACAAAATTCTACACACATCTCACAAAATCTCCACACATTTCCACAAAATCTAAGAAAATTCCCGCAAAATTCTTCAAGTCTCCTCCAAATCCCACAAAATTCAAGAGAAATCCTCAAAATTCCACAAAAATCCAACAAAATTCCCTACATCTTCTCAAAATCCAAACAAATTCCTGAAACATCTCACAAAATCTCCACCAATTTCCACAACATTTAGGAAAAATCCCTCCAACTTCTTCAAGTCTCCTCCAAATCCCACAAAATTCAAGAGAATTCCTCAAAATTCCACAAAAATCCCACAAAATTCCTGCAACATCTCACAAAATCTCTGGAAATTTCCACAAAATTCAAGAAGACTCTCACAAAATACTTGAAAGCTGCTGAAAATTCCACGAATATCCCACAAAAATCCCTAAATCTTCTCAAAACCCAACCACATTCCTGCAGCATCTCACAAAATCTCCACCAATATCCAAAAATTCAAGAAAATTCCCTCCAAATTCTTCAAGTCTCCTCCAAATCCCACAAAATTCAAGACAAATCCTCAAAATCCCACAAAAATCCCACCAAATTCCAGAACCATCTCACAAAATCTCAACAAATTTCCACTAAATTCAAGAAAACTCTCACAAAGTTCTTGAAAGCCCCTCAAAATTCCAGAAAAATGCCACAAAATTCCTTCCATCTTCTCAGAACCCAAACAAACTCCTGCAACATCTCACAAAATCTCCACCAATTTCCAAACAATTCAAGAAAAATCCCGCAAAATTCTTCAAGTCTCCTACAAATCCCAGAAAAATCCCACAAAATTCCAGAAACATCCCACCAAATCACCTCAATATCACCAAACATTCTGGAAAAGCCTCACAAAATTGCAGAAAAATGCCACAAAATTCCATAAATCTTCTCAAAACCCTACCAAATTCCTGCAACATCTCACAAAATCTCCACCAATAGCCAAAAAATTCAAGAAAAATCCCTCCAAATTCACTGAATTTCCTCAATATCCCACCAAATTCCAGAACCATCTCACAAAATCTCAACAAATTTCCACAAAATCTAAGAAAATTCCGCAAAATTCTTCAAGTCTCCTCCAAATCCCACAAAATTCAAGACAAATCCTCAAAATTCCACAAAAATCCCACAAAATTCCTTCCATCTTCTCAGAACCCAAATAAACTCCTGCAACATCTCACAAAATCTCCACCAATTTCCAAAAAATTCAAGAAAATCGCGCAAAATTCTTCAAGTCTCCTCCAAATACCACAAACATCCCACAAACATCCCACAAACATCCCACAAACATCCCACAAAATTCAAGAGAAATCCCACAAAATTCAAAAGAAATCGCACAAAATCCTGTACAAGCCCCACACAATTCCCTAAATCTTCTCAGAACCCAACCACATTCCTGCAACATCCCACAAAATCTCCAACAATTTCCACAAAATTCAAGAAGACTCTCACAAAATACTTGAAAGCTGCTGAAAATTCCACGAATATCCCACAAAAATCCCTAAATCTTCTCAAAACCCAACCACATTCCTGCAGCATCTCACAAAATCTCCACCAATATCCAAAAAATTCAAGAAAATTCCCTCCAAATTCTTCAAGTCTCCTCCAAATCCCACAAAATTCAAGACAAATCCTCAAAATCCCACAAAAATCCCACCAAATTCCAGAACCATCTCACAAAATCTCAACAAATTTCCACTAAATTCAAGAAAACTCTCACAAAGTTCTTGAAAGCCCCTCAAAATTCCAGAAAAATGCCACAAAAACTTCCCTACATCTTCTCAAAACCGAAACAAACTCCTGCAACATCTCACAAAATCTCCAACAATTTCCAAACAATTCAAGAAAAATCCCGCAAAATTCTTCAAGTCTTGTACAAATCCCAGAAAAATCCCACAAAATTCCAGAAACATCCCACCAAATCACCTCAATATCACCAAACATTCTGGAAAAGCCTCACAAAATTGCAGAAAAATGCCACAAAATTCCCTAAACCTTCTCAAAACCCTACCCAATTCCTGCAACATCCCACAAAATCTCCAACAATTTCCACAAAATTCAAGAAAAATCCCTCAAAATTCACTGAATTTCCTCAATATCCCACCAAATTCCAGAACCATCTCACAAAATCTCAACAAATTTCCACTAAATCTAAGAAAATTCCCTCCAAATTCTTCAAGTCTCCTCCAAATCCCACAAAATTCAAGAGAAATCCTCAAAATTCCACAAAAATCCCACAAAATTCCTTCCATCTTCTCAAAACCCAAACAAATTCCTGCAACATCTCACAAAATCTCCACCAATTTCCAAACATTTCAAGAAAAATCCCGCAAAATTCTTCAAGTCTCCTCCAAATACCACAAACATCCTACAAACATCTCACAAACATCCCACAAACATCCCATTAAATTCAATAGAAATCCCACAAAATTCAAGAGAAATCCCACCAAATTCTGTACAAGCCCCACACAATTCCCTAAATCTTCTCAGAACCCAACCACATTCCTGCAACATCCCACAAAATCTCCAACAATTTCCACAAAATTCAAGAAAATTCCCTCCAAATTCACTGAATTTCCTCAATATCCCACCAAACTCCAGAACCATCTCACAAAATCTCAACAAATTTCCAAAAAATTCAAAAAAACTCTCACAAAGTTCTTGAAAGCCCCTCAAAATTCCAGAAAAATGCCACAAAATTCCCTACATCTTCTCAAAGCATTACAAAATTCTACAGACATCTCACAAAATCTCCACACATTTCCACAAAATCTAAGAAAATTCCCGCAAAATTCTTCAAGTCTCCTCCAAATCCCACAAAATTCAAGAGAAATCCTCAAAATTCCACAAAAATCCAACAAAATTCCCTACATCTTCTCAAAATCCAAACAAATTCCTGAAACATCTCACAAAATCTCCACCAATTTCCACAACATTTAGGAAAAATCCCTCCAACTTCTTCAAGTCTCCTCCAAATCCCACAAAATTCAAGAGAATTCCTCAAAATTCCACAAAAATCCCACCAAATTCCTGCAGCATCTCACAAAATCTCCGGAAATTTCCACAAAATTCAAGAAGACTCTCACAAAATACTTGAAAGCTGCTGAAAATTCCACGAATATCCCACAAAAATCCCTAAATCTTCTCAAAACCCAACCACATTCCTGCAGCATCTCACAAAATCTCCACCAATATCCAAAAAATTCAAGAAAATTCCCTCCAAATTCTTCAAGTCTCCTCCAAATCCCACAAAATTCAAGACAAATCCTCAAAATCCCACAAAAATCCCACCAAATTCCAGAACCATCTCACAAAATCTCAACAAATTTCCACTAAATTCAAGAAAACTCTCACAAAGTTCTTGAAAGCCCCTCAAAATTCCAGAAAAATGCCACAAAATTCCCTACATCTTCTCAAAACCCAAACAAACTCCTGCAACATCTCACAAAATCTCCAACAATTTCCAAACAATTCAAGAAAAATCCCGCAAAATTCTTCAAGTCTCCTACAAATCCCAGAAAAATCCCACAAAATTCCAGAAACATCCCACCAAATCACCTCAATATCACCAAACATTCTGGAAAAGCCTCACAAAATTGCAGAAAAATGCCACAAAATTCCATAAATCTTCTCAAAACCCTACCAAATTCCTGCAACATCTCACAAAATCTCCACCAATAGCCAAAAAATTCAAGAAAAATCCCTCCAAATTCACTGAATTTCCTCAATATCCCACCAAATTCCAGAACCATCTCACAAAATCTCAACAAATTTCCACAAAATCTAAGAAAATTCCGCAAAATTCTTCAAGTCTCCTCCAAATCCCACAAAATTCAAGAGAAATCCTCAAAATTCCACAAAAATCCCACAACATTCCTTCCATCTTCTCAGAACCCAAACAAACTCCTGCAACATCTCACAAAATCTCCACCAATTTCCAAAAAATTCAAGAAAATCGCGCAAAATTCTTCAAGTCTCCTCCAAATACCACAAACATCCCACAAACATCCCACAAACATCCCACAAACATCCCACAAACATCCCACAAAATTCAAGAGAAATCCCACAAAATTCAAAAGAAATCGCACAAAATCCTGTACAAGCCCCACACAATTCCCTAAATCTTCTCAAAACCCAACCACATTCCTGCAACATCCCACAAAATCTCCAACAATTTCCACAAAATTCAAGAAGACTCTCACAAAATACTTGAAAGCTGCTGAAAATTCCACGAATATCCCACAAAAATCCCTAAATCTTCTCAAAACCCAACCACATTCCTGCAGCATCTCACAAAATCTCCACCAATATCCAAAAAATTCAAGAAAATTCCCTCCAAATTCTTCAAGTCTCCTCCAAATCCCACAAAATTCAAGAGAAATCCTCAAAATCCCACAAAAATCCCACCAAATTCCAGAACCATCTCACAAAATCTCAACAAATTTCCACTAAATTCAAGAAAACTCTCACAAAGTTCTTGAAAGCCCCTCAAAATTCCAGAAAAATGCCACAAAAACTTCCCTACATCTTCTCAAAACCGAAACAAACTCCTGCAACATCTCACAAAATCTCCAACAATTTCCAAACAATTCAAGAAAAATCCCGCAAAATTCTTCAAGTCTTGTACAAATCCCAGAAAAATCCCACAAAATTCCAGAAACATCCCACCAAATCACCTCAATACACCAAACAATCTGGAAAAGCCTCACAAAATTGCAGAAAAATGCCACAAAATTCCCTAAACCTTCTCAAAACCCTACCCAATTCCTGCAACATCCCACAAAATCTCCAACAATTTCCACAAAATTCAAGAAAAATCCCTCAAAATTCACTGAATTTCCTCAATATCCCACCAAATTCCAGAACCATCTCACAAAATCTCAAAAAATTTCCACTAAATCTAAGAAAATTCCCTCCAAATTCTTCAAGTCTCCTCCAAATCCCACAAAATTCAAGACAAATCCTCAAAATTCCACAAAAATCCCACAAAATTCCTTCCATCTTCTCAAAACCCAAACAAATTCCTGCAACATCTCACAAAATCTCCACCAATTTCCAAACATTTCAAGAAAAATCCCGCAAAATTCTTCAAGTCTCCTCCAAATACCACAAACATCCTACAAACATCTCACAAACATCCCACAAACATCCCATTAAATTCAATAGAAATCCCACAAAATTCAAGAGAAATCCCACCAAATTCTGTACAAGCCCCACACAATTCCCTAAATCTTCTCAGAACCCAACCACATTCCTGCAACATCCCACAAAATCTCCAACAATTTCCACAAAATTCAAGAAAATTCCCTCCAAATTCACTGAATTTCCTCAATATCCCACCAAACTCCAGAACCATCTCACAAAATCTCAACAAATTTCCAAAAAATTCAAAAAAACTCTCACAAAGTTCTTGAAAGCCCCTCAAAATTCCAGAAAAATGCCACAAAATTCCCTACATCTTCTCAAAACATTACAAAATTCTACAGACATCTCACAAAATCTCCACACATTTCCACAAAATCTAAGAAAATTCCCGCAAAATTCTTCAAGTCTCCTCCAAATCCCACAAAATTCAAGAGAAATCCTCAAAATTCCACAAAAATCCAACAAAATTCCCTACATCTTCTCAAAATCCAAACAAATTCCTGAAACATCTCACAAAATCTCCACCAATTTCCACAACATTTAGGAAAAATCCCTCCAACTTCTTCAAGTCTCCTCCAAATCCCACAAAATTCAAGAGAATTCCTCAAAATTCCACAAAAATCCCACAAAATTCCTGCAACATCTCACAAAATCTCTGGAAATTTCCACAAAATTCAAGAAGACTCTCACAAAATACTTGAAAGCTGCTGAAAATTCCACGAATATCCCACAAAAATCCCTAAATCTTCTCAAAACCCAACCACATTCCTGCAGCATCTCACAAAATCTCCACCAATATCCAAAAAATTCAAGAAAATTCCCTCCAAATTCTTCAAGTCTCCTCCAAATCCCACAAAATTCAAGACAAATCCTCAAAATCCCACAAAAATCCCACCAAATTCCAGAACCATCTCACAAAATCTCAACAAATTTCCACTAAATTCAAGAAAACTCTCACAAAGTTCTTGAAAGCCCCTCAAAATTCCAGAAAAATGCCACAAACTTCCCTAAATCTTCTCAAAACCCAACCACATTCCTCCAGCATCTCACAAAATCTCCACCAATATCCAAAAAATTCAAGAAAATTCCCTCCAAATTCTTCAAGTCTCCTTCAAATCCCACAAAATTCAAGACAAATCCTCAAAATCCCACAAAAATCCCACCAAATTCCAGAACCATCTCACAAAATCTCAACAAATTTCCACTAAATTCAAGAAAACTCTCACAAAGTTCTTGAAAGCCCCTCAAAATTCCAGAAAAATGCCACAAACTTCCCTACATCTTCTCAAAACCCAAACAAACTCCTGCAACATCTCACAAAATCTCCAACAATTTCCACAAAATTCAAGAAAAATCCCGCAAAATTCTTCAAGTCTCGTACAAATCCCAGAAAAATCCCACAAAATTCCAGAAACATCCCACCAAATCACCTCAATATCACCAAACATTCTGGAAAAGCCTCACAAAATTGCAGAAAAATGCCACAAAATTCCATAAACCTTCTCAAAACCCTACCCAATTCCTGCAACATCCCACAAAATCTCCAACAATTTCCACAAAATTCAAGAAAAATCCCTCAAAATTCACTGAATTTCCTCAATATCCCACCAAATTCCAGAACCATCTCACAAAATCTCAAAAAATTTCCACTAAATCTAAGAAAATTCCCTCCAAATTCTTCAAGTCTCCTCCAAATCCCACAAAATTCAAGACAAATCCTCAAAATTCCACAAAAATCCCACAAAATTCCTTCCATCTTCTCAAAACCCAAACAAATTCCTGCAACATCTCACAAAATCTCCACCAATTTCCAAACATTTCAAGAAAAATCCCGCAAAATTCTTCAAGTCTCCTCCAAATACCACAAACATCCTACAAACATCTCACAAACATCCCACAAACATCCCATTAAATTCAATAGAAATCCCACAAAATTCAAGAGAAATCCCACCAAATTCTGTACAAGCCCCACACAATTCCCTAAATCTTCTCAGAACCCAACCACATTCCTGCAACATCCCACAAAATCTCCAACAATTTCCACAAAATTCAAGAAAATTCCCTCCAAATTCACTGAATTTCCTCAATATCCCACCAAACTCCAGAACCATCTCACAAAATCTCAACAAATTTCCAAAAAATTCAAAAAAACTCTCACAAAGTTCTTGAAAGCCCCTCAAAATTCCAGAAAAATGCCACAAAATTCCCTACATCTTCTCAAAACATTACAAAATTCTACAGACATCTCACAAAATCTCCACACATTTCCACAAAATCTAAGAAAATTCCCGCAAAATTCTTCAAGTCTCCTCCAAATCCCACAAAATTCAAGAGAAATCCTCAAAATTCCACAAAAATCCAACAAAATTCCCTACATCTTCTCAAAATCCAAACAAATTCCTGAAACATCTCACAAAATCTCCACCAATTTCCACAACATTTAGGAAAAATCCCTCCAACTTCTTCAAGTCTCCTCCAAATCCCACAAAATTCAAGAGAATTCCTCAAAATTCCACAAAAATCCCACAAAATTCCTGCAACATCTCACCAAATCTCTGGAAATTTCCACAAAATTCAAGAAGACTCTCACAAAATACTTGAAAGCTGCTGAAAATTCCACGAATATCCCACAAAAATCCCTAAATCTTCTCAAAACCCAACCACATTCCTGCAGCATCTCACAAAATCTCCACCAATATCCAAAAAATTCAAGAAAATTCCCTCCAAATTCTTCAAGTCTCCTCCAAATCCCACAAAATTCAAGACAAATCCTCAAAATCCCACAAAAATCCCACCAAATTCTAGAACCATCTCACAAAATCTCAACAAATTTCCACTAAATTCAAGAAAACTCTCACAAAGTTCTTGAAAGCCCCTCAAAATTCCAGAAAAATGCCACAAAATTCCCTACATCTTCTCAAAACCCAAACAAACTCCTGCAACATCTCACAAAATCTCCACCAATTTCCAAACAATTCAAGAAAAATCCCGCAAAATTCTTCAAGTCTCGTACAAATCCCAGAAAAATCCCACAAAATTCCAGAAACATCCCACCAAATCACCTCAATATCACCAAAAATTCTGGAAAAGCCTCACAAAATTGCAGAAAAATGCCACAAAATTCCATAAATCTTCTCAAAACCCTACCAAATTCCTGGAACATCTCACAAAATCTCCACCAATAGCCAAAAAATTCAAGAAAAATCCCTCCAAATTCACTGAATTTCCTCAATATCCCACCAAATTCCAGAACCATCTCACAAAATCTCAACAAATTTCCACAAAATCTAAGAAAATTCCGCAAAATTCTTCAAGTCTCCTCCAAATCCCACAAAATTCAAGAGAAATCCACAAAATTCCACAAAAATCCCACAAAATTCCTTCCATCTTCTCAGAACCCAAACAAACTCCTGCAACATCTCACAAAATCTCCACCAATTTCCAAACAATTCAAGAAAAATCCCGCAAAATTCTTCAAGTCTCCTCCAAATACCACAAACATCCCACAAACATCCCACAAACATCCCACAAACATCCCACAAAATTCAAGAGAAATCCCACAAAATTCAAAAGAAATCGCACAAAATCCTGTACAAGCCCCACACAATTCCCTAAATCTTCTCAAAACCCAACCACATTCCTGCAACATCCCACAAAATCTCCAACAATTTCCACAAAATTCAAGAAGACTCTCACAAAATACTTGAAAGCTGCTGAAAATTCCACGAATATCCCACAAAAATCCCTAAATCTTCTCAAAACCCAACCACATTCCTGCAGCATCTCACAAAATCTCCACCAATATCCAAAAAATTCAAGAAAATTCCCTCCAAATTCTTCAAGTCTCCTCCAAATCCCACAAAATTCAAGACAAATCCTCAAAATCCCACAAAAATCCCACCAAATTCCAGAACCATCTCACAAAATCTCAACAAATTTCCACTAAATTCAAGAAAACTCTCACAAAGTTCTTGAAAGCCCCTCAAAATTCCAGAAAAATGCCACAAAAACTTCCCTACATCTTCTCAAAACCGAAACAAACTCCTGCAACATCTCACAAAATCTCCAACAATTTCCAAACAATTCAAGAAAAATCCCGCAAAATTCTTCAAGTCTTGTACAAATCCCAGAAAAATCCCACAAAATTCCAGAAACATCCCACCAAATCACCTCAATATCACCAAACATTCTGGAAAAGCCTCACAAAATTGCAGAAAAATGCCACAAAATTCCCTAAACCTTCTCAAAACCCTACCCAATTCCTGCAACATCCCACAAAATCTCCAACAATTTCCACAAAATTCAAGAAAAATCCCTCAAAATTCACTGAATTTCCTCAATATCCCACCAAATTCCAGAACCATCTCACAAAATCTCAAAAAATTTCCACTAAATCTAAGAAAATTCCCTCCAAATTCTTCAAGTCTCCTCCAAATCCCACAAAATTCAAGAGAAATCCTCAAAATTCCACAAAAATCCCACAAAATTCCTTCCATCTTCTCAAAACCCAAACAAATTCCTGCAACATCTCACAAAATCTCCACCAATTTCCAAACATTTCAAGAAAAATCCCGCAAAATTCTTCAAGTCTCCTCCAAATACCACAAACATCCTACAAACATCTCACAAACATCCCACAAACATCCCATTAAATTCAATAGAAATCCCACAAAATTCAAGAGAAATCCCACCAAATTCTGTACAAGCCCCACACAATTCCCTAAATCTTCTCAGAACCCAACCACATTCCTGCAACATCCCACAAAATCTCCAACAATTTCCACAAAATTCAAGAAAATTCCCTCCAAATTCACTGAATTTCCTCAATATCCCACCAAACTCCAGAACCATCTCACAAAATCTCAACAAATTTCCAAAAAATTCAAAAAAACTCTCACAAAGTTCTTGAAAGCCCCTCAAAATTCCAGAAAAATGCCACAAAATTCCCTACATCTTCTCAAAGCATTACAAAATTCTACAGACATCTCACAAAATCTCCACACATTTCCACAAAATCTAAGAAAATTCCCGCAAAATTCTTCAAGTCTCCTCCAAATCCCACAAAATTCAAGAGAAATCCTCAAAATTCCACAAAAATCCAACAAAATTCCCTACATCTTCTCAAAATCCAAACAAATTCCTGAAACATCTCACAAAATCTCCACCAATTTCCACAACATTTAGGAAAAATCCCTCCAACTTCTTCAAGTCTCCTCCAAATCCCACAAAATTCAAGAGAATTCCTCAAAATTCCACAAAAATCCCACCAAATTCCTGCAACATCTCACAAAATCTCCGGAAATTTCCACAAAATTCAAGAAGACTCTCACAAAATACTTGAAAGCTGCTGAAAATTCCACGAATATCCCACAAAAATCCCTAAATCTTCTCAAAACCCAACCACATTCCTGCAGCATCTCACAAAATCTCCACCAATATCCAAAAAATTCAAGAAAATTCCCTCCAAATTCTTCAAGTCTCCTCCAAATCCCACAAAATTCAAGACAAATCCTCAAAATCCCACAAAAATCCCACCAAATTCCAGAACCATCTCACAAAATCTCAACAAATTTCCACTAAATTCAAGAAAACTCTCACAAAGTTCTTGAAAGCCCCTCAAAATTCCAGAAAAATGCCACAAAATTCCCTACATCTTCTCAAAACCCAAACAAACTCCTGCAACATCTCACAAAATCTCCAACAATTTCCAAACAATTCAAGAAAAATCCCGCAAAATTCTTCAAGTCTCCTACAAATCCCAGAAAAATCCCACAAAATTCCAGAAACATCCCACCAAATCACCTCAATATCACCAAAAATTCTGGAAAAGCCTCACAAAATTGCAGAAAAATGCCACAAAATTCCATAAATCTTCTCAAAACCCTACCAAATTCCTGCAACATCTCACAAAATCTCCACCAATAGCCAAAAAATTCAAGAAAAATCCCTCCAAATTCACTGAATTTCCTCAATATCCCACCAAATTCCAGAACCATCTCACAAAATCTCAACAAATTTCCACAAAATCTAAGAAAATTCCGCAAAATTCTTCAAGTCTCCTCCAAATCCCACAAAATTCAAGAGAAATCCTCAAAATTCCACAAAAATCCCACAACATTCCTTCCATCTTCTCAGAACCCAAACAAACTCCTGCAACATCTCACAAAATCTCCACCAATTTCCAAAAAATTCAAGAAAATCGCGCAAAATTCTTCAAGTCTCCTCCAAATACCACAAACATCCCACAAACATCCCACAAACATCCCACAAACATCCCACAAACATCCCACAAAATTCAAGAGAAATCCCACAAAATTCAAAAGAAATCGCACAAAATCCTGTACAAGCCCCACACAATTCCCTAAATCTTCTCAAAACCCAACCACATTCCTGCAACATCCCACAAAATCTCCAACAATTTCCACAAAATTCAAGAAGACTCTCACAAAATACTTGAAAGCTGCTGAAAATTCCACGAATATCCCACAAAAATCCCTAAATCTTCTCAAAACCCAACCACATTCCTGCAGCATCTCACAAAATCTCCACCAATATCCAAAAAATTCAAGAAAATTCCCTCCAAATTCTTCAAGTCTCCTCCAAATCCCACAAAATTCAAGAGAAATCCTCAAAATCCCACAAAAATCCCACCAAATTCCAGAACCATCTCACAAAATCTCAACAAATTTCCACTAAATTCAAGAAAACTCTCACAAAGTTCTTGAAAGCCCCTCAAAATTCCAGAAAAATGCCACAAAAACTTCCCTACATCTTCTCAAAACCGAAACAAACTCCTGCAACATCTCACAAAATCTCCAACAATTTCCAAACAATTCAAGAAAAATCCCGCAAAATTCTTCAAGTCTTGTACAAATCCCAGAAAAATCCCACAAAATTCCAGAAACATCCCACCAAATCACCTCAATACACCAAACAATCTGGAAAAGCCTCACAAAATTGCAGAAAAATGCCACAAAATTCCCTAAACCTTCTCAAAACCCTACCCAATTCCTGCAACGTCCCACAAAATCTCCAACAATTTCCACAAAATTCAAGAAAAATCCCTCAAAATTCACTGAATTTCCTCAATATCCCACCAAATTCCAGAACCATCTCACAAAATCTCAAAAAATTTCCACTAAATCTAAGAAAATTCCCTCCAAATTCTTCAAGTCTCCTCCAAATCCCACAAAATTCAAGACAAATCCTCAAAATTCCACAAAAATCCCACAAAATTCCTTCCATCTTCTCAAAACCCAAACAAATTCCTGCAACATCTCACAAAATCTCCACCAATTTCCAAACATTTCAAGAAAAATCCCGCAAAATTCTTCAAGTCTCCTCCAAATACCACAAACATCCTACAAACATCTCACAAACATCCCACAAACATCCCATTAAATTCAATAGAAATCCCACAAAATTCAAGAGAAATCCCACCAAATTCTGTACAAGCCCCACACAATTCCCTAAATCTTCTCAGAACCCAACCACATTCCTGCAACATCCCACAAAATCTCCAACAATTTCCACAAAATTCAAGAAAATTCCCTCCAAATTCACTGAATTTCCTCAATATCCCACCAAACTCCAGAACCATCTCACAAAATCTCAACAAATTTCCAAAAAATTCAAAAAAACTCTCACAAAGTTCTTGAAAGCCCCTCAAAATTCCAGAAAAATGCCACAAAATTCCCTACATCTTCTCAAAACATTACAAAATTCTACAGACATCTCACAAAATCTCCACACATTTCCACAAAATCTAAGAAAATTCCCGCAAAATTCTTCAAGTCTCCTCCAAATCCCACAAAATTCAAGACAAATCCTCAAAATCCAACAAAAATCCAACAAAATTCCCTACATCTTCTCAAAATCCAAACAAATTCCTGAAACATCTCACAAAATCTCCACCAATTTCCACAACATTTAGGAAAAATCCCTCCAACTTCTTCAAGTCTCCTCCAAATCCCACAAAATTCAAGAGAATTCCTCAAAATTCCACAAAAATCCCACAAAATTCCTGCAACATCTCACAAAATCTCTGGAAATTTCCACAAAATTCAAGAAGACTCTCACAAAATACTTGAAAGCTGCTGAAAATTCCACGAATATCCCACAAAAATCCCTAAATCTTCTCAAAACCCAACCACATTCCTGCAGCATCTCACAAAATCTCCACCAATATCCAAAAATTCAAGAAAATTCCCTCCAAATTCTTCAAGTCTCCTCCAAATCCCACAAAATTCAAGACAAATCCTCAAAATCCCACAAAAATCCCACCAAATTCCAGAACCATCTCACAAAATCTCAACAAATTTCCACTAAATTCAAGAAAACTCTCACAAAGTTCTTGAAAGCCCCTCAAAATTCCAGAAAAATGCCACAAAATTCCCTACATCTTCTCAAAACCCAAACAAACTCCTGCAACATCTCACAAAATCTCCAACAATTTCCAAACAATTCAAGAAAAATCCCGCAAAATTCTTCAAGTCTCCTACAAATCCCAGAAAAATCCCACAAAATTCCAGAAACATCCCACCAAATCACCTCAATATCACCAAACATTCTGGAAAAGCCTCACAAAATTGCAGAAAAATGCCACAAAATTCCATAAATCTTCTCAAAACCCTACCAAATTCCTGCAACATCTCACAAAATCTCCACCAATAGCCAAAAAATTCAAGAAAAATCCCTCAAAATTCACTGAATTTCCTCAATATCCCACCAAATTCCAGAACCATCTCACAAAATCTTAACAAATTTCCACAAAATCTAAGAAAATTCCGCAAAATTCTTCAAGTCTCCTCCAAATCCCACAAAATTCAAGAGAAATCCTCAAAATTCCACAAAAACCCCACAAAATTCCTTCCATCTTCTCAGAACCTAAACAAACTCCTGCAACATCTCACAAAATCTCCACCAATTTCCAAACAATTCAAGAAAATCGCACAAAATTCTTCAAGTCTCCTCCAAATACCACAAACATCCCACAAACATCCCACAAACATCCCACAAACATCCCACAAACATCCCACAAAATTCAAGAGAAATCCCACAAAATTCAAAAGAAATCGCACAAAATCCTGTACAAGCCCCACACAATTCCCTAAATCTTCTCAAAACCCAACCACATTCCTGCAACATCCCACAAAATCTCCAACAATTTCCACAAAATTCAAGAAGACTCTCACAAAATACTTGAAAGCTGCTGAAAATTCCACGAATATCCCACAAAAATCCCTAAATCTTCTCAAAACCCAACCACATTCCTGCAGCATCTCACAAAATCTCCACCAATATCCAAAAAATTCAAGAAAATTCCCTCCAAATTCTTCAAGTCTCCTCCAAATCCCACAAAATTCAAGACAAATCCTCAAAATCCCACAAAAATCCCACCAAATTCCAGAACCATCTCACAAAATCTGAACAAATTTCCACTAAATTCAAGAAAACTCTCACAAAGTTCTTGAAAGCCCCTCAAAATTCCAGAAAAATGCCACAAACTTCCCTACATCTTCTCAAAACCCAAACAAACTCCTGCAACATCTCACAAAATCTCCAACAATTTCCAAACAATTCAAGAAAAATCCCGCAAAATTCTTCAAGTCTCGTACAAATCCCAGAAAAATCCCACAAAATTCCAGAAACATCCCACCAAATCACCTCAATATCACCAAACATTCTGGAAAAGCCTCACAAAATTGCAGAAAAATGCCACAAAATTCCCTAAACCTTCTCAAAACCCTACCCAATTCCTGCAACATCCCACAAAATCTCCAACAATTTCCACAAAATTCAAGAAAAATCCCTCAAAATTCACTGAATTTCCTCAATATCCCACCAAATTCCAGAACCATCTCACAAAATCTCAACAAATTTCCACAAAATCTAAGAAAATTCCGCAAAATTCTTCAAGTCTCCTCCAAATCCCACAAAATTCAAGAGAAATCCTCAAAATTCCACAAAAATCCCACAAAATTCCTTCCATCTTCTCAGAACCCAAACAAACTCCTGCAACATCTCACAAAATCTCCACCAATTTCCAAACATTTCAAGAAAAATCCCGCAAAATTCTTCAAGTCTCCTCCAAATACCACAAACATCCTACAAACATCTCACAAACATCCCACAAACATCCCATTAAATTCAATAGAAATCCCACAAAATTCAAGAGAAATCCCACCAAATTCTGTACAAGCCCCACACAATTCCCTAAATCTTCTCAGAACCCAACCACATTCCTGCAACATCCCACAAAATCTCCAACAATTTCCACAAAATTCAAGAAAATTCCCTCCAAATTCACTGAATTTCCTCAATATCCCACCAAACTCCAGAACCATCTCACAAAATCTCAACAAATTTCCAAAAAATTCAAAAAAACTCTCACAAAGTTCTTGAAAGCCCCTCAAAATTCCAGAAAAATGCCACAAAATTCCCTACATCTTCTCAAAACATTACAAAATTCTACACACATCTCACAAAATCTCCACACATTTCCACAAAATCTAAGAAAATTCCCGCAAAATTCTTCAAGTCTCCTCCAAATCCCACAAAATTCAAGAGAAATCCTCAAAATTCCACAAAAATCCAACAAAATTCCCTACATCTTCTCAAAATCCAAACAAATTCCTGAAACATCTCACAAAATCTCCACCAATTTCCACAACATTTAGGAAAAATCCCTCCAACTTCTTCAAATCTCCTCCAAATCCCACAAAATTCAAGAGAATTCCTCAAAATTCCACAAAAATCCCACAAAATTCCTGCAACATCTCACAAAATCTCCGGAAATTTCCACAAAATTCAAGAAGACTCTCACAAAATACTTGAAAGCTGCTGAAAATTCCACGAATATCCCACAAAAATCCCTAAATCTTCTCAAAACCCAACCACATTCCTGCAGCATCTCACAAAATCTCCACCAATAGCCAAAAAATTCAAGAAAAATCCCTCAAAATTCACTGAATTTCCTCAATATCCCACCAAATTCCAGAACCATCTCACAAAATCTCAACAAATTTCCACAAAATCTAAGAAAATTCCGCAAAATTCTTCAAGTCTCCTCCAAATCCCACAAAATTCAAGAGAAATCCTCAAAATTCCACAAAAATCCCACAAAATTCCTTCCATCTTCTCAGAACCCAAACAAACTCCTGCAACATCTCACAAAATCTCCACCAATTTCCAAAAAATTCAAGAAAATCGCGCAAAATTCTTCAAGTCTCCTCCAAATACCACAAACATCCCACAAACATCCCACAAACATCCCACAAACATCCCACAAACATCCCACAAAATTCAAGAGAAATCCCACAAAATTCAAAAGAAATCGCACAAAATCCTGTACAAGCCCCACACAATTCCCTAAATCTTCTCAAAACCCAACCACATTCCTGCAACATCCCACAAAATCTCCAACAATTTCCACAAAATTCAAGAAGACTCTCACAAAATACTTGAAAGCTGCTGAAAATTCCACGAATATCCCACAAAAATCCCTAAATCTTCTCAAAACCCAACCACATTCCTGCAGCATCTCACAAAATCTCCACCAATATCCAAAAAATTCAAGAAAATTCCCTCCAAATTCTTCAAGTCTCCTCCAAATCCCACAAAATTCAAGACAAATCCTCAAAATCCCACAAAAATCCCACCAAATTCCAGAACCATCTCACAAAATCTCAACAAATTTCCACTAAATTCAAGAAAACTCTCACAAAGTTCTTGAAAGCCCCTCAAAATTCCAGAAAAATGCCACAAAATTCCCTACATCTTCTCAAAACCGAAACAAACTCCTGCAACATCTCACAAAATCTCCAACAATTTCCAAACAATTCAAGAAAAATCCCGCAAAATTCTTCAAGTCTTGTACAAATCCCAGAAAAATCCCACAAAATTCCAGAAACATCCCACCAAATCACCTCAATATCACCAAACATTCTGGAAAAGCCTCACAAAATTGCAGAAAAATGCCACAAAATTCCCTAAACCTTCTCAAAACCCTACCCAATTCCTGCAACATCCCACAAAATCTCCAACAATTTCCACAAAATTCAAGAAAAATCCCTCAAAATTCACTGAATTTCCTCAATATCCCACCAAATTCCAGAACCATCTCACAAAATCTCAAAAAATTTCCACTAAATCTAAGAAAATTCCCTCCAAATTCTTCAAGTCTCCTCCAAATCCCACAAAATTCAAGACAAATCCTCAAAATTCCACAAAAATCCCACAAAATTCCTTCCATCTTCTCAAAACCCAAACAAATTCCTGCAACATCTCACAAAATCTCCACCAATTTCCAAACATTTCAAGAAAAATCCCGCAAAATTCTTCAAGTCTCCTCCAAATACCACAAACATCCTACAAACATCTCACAAACATCCCACAAACATCCCATTAAATTCAATAGAAATCCCACAAAATTCAAGAGAAATCCCACCAAATTCTGTACAAGCCCCACACAATTCCCTAAATCTTCTCAGAACCCAACCACATTCCTGCAACATCCCACAAAATCTCCAACAATTTCCACAAAATTCAAGAAAATTCCCTCCAAATTCACTGAATTTCCTCAATATCCCACCAAACTCCAGAACCATCTCACAAAATCTCAACAAATTTCCAAAAAATTCAAAAAAACTCTCACAAAGTTCTTGAAAGCCCCTCAAAATTCCAGAAAAATGCCACAAAATTCCCTACATCTTCTCAAAGCATTACAAAATTCTACAGACATCTCACAAAATCTCCACACATTTCCACAAAATCTAAGAAAATTCCCGCAAAATTCTTCAAGTCTCCTCCAAATCCCACAAAATTCAAGAGAAATCCTCAAAATTCCACAAAAATCCAACAAAATTCCCTACATCTTCTCAAAATCCAAACAAATTCCTGAAACATCTCACAAAATCTCCACCAATTTCCACAACATTTAGGAAAAATCCCTCCAACTTCTTCAAGTCTCCTCCAAATCCCACAAAATTCAAGAGAATTCCTCAAAATTCCACAAAAATCCCACAAAATTCCTGCAACATCTCACAAAATCTCTGGAAATTTCCACAAAATTCAAGAAGACTCTCACAAAATACTTGAAAGCTGCTGAAAATTCCACGAATATCCCACAAAAATCCCTAAATCTTCTCAAAACCCAACCACATTCCTGCAGCATCTCACAAAATCTCCACCAATATCCAAAAATTCAAGAAAATTCCCTCCAAATTCTTCAAGTCTCCTCCAAATCCCACAAAATTCAAGACAAATCCTCAAAATCCCACAAAAATCCCACCAAATTCCAGAACCATCTCACAAAATCTCAACAAATTTCCACTAAATTCAAGAAAACTCTCACAAAGTTCTTGAAAGCCCCTCAAAATTCCAGAAAAATGCCACAAAATTCCCTACATCTTCTCAAAACCCAAACAAACTCCTGCAACATCTCACAAAATCTCCACCAATTTCCAAACAATTCAAGAAAAATCCCGCAAAATTCTTCAAGTCTCGTACAAATCCCAGAAAAATCCCACAAAATTCCAGAAACATCCCACCAAATCACCTCAATATCACCAAACATTCTGGAAAAGCCTCACAAAATTGCAGAAAAATGCCACAAAATTCCATAAATCTTCTCAAAACCCTACCAAATTCCTGCAACATCTCACAAAATCTCCACCAATAGCCAAAAAATTCAAGAAAAATCCCTCCAAATTCACTGAATTTCCTCAATATCCCACCAAATTCCAGAACCATCTCACAAAATCTCAAAAAATTTCCACTAAATCTAAGAAAATTCCCTCCAAATTCTTCAAGTCTCCTCCAAATCCCACAAAATTCAAGAGAAATCCTCAAAATTCCACAAAAATCCCACAAAATTCCTTCCATCTTCTCAAAACCCAAACAAATTCCTGCAACATCTCACAAAATCTCCACCAATTTCCAAACATTTCAAGAAAAATCCCGCAAAATTCTTCAAGTCTCCTCCAAATACCACAAACATCCTACAAACATCTCACAAACATCCCACAAACATCCCATTAAATTCAATAGAAATCCCACAAAATTCAAGAGAAATCCCACCAAATTCTGTACAAGCCCCACACAATTCCCTAAATCTTCTCAGAACCCAACCACATTCCTGCAACATCCCACAAAATCTCCAACAATTTCCACAAAATTCAAGAAAATTCCCTCCAAATTCACTGAATTTCCTCAATATCCCACCAAACTCCAGAACCATCTCACAAAATCTCAACAAATTTCCAAAAAATTCAAAAAAACTCTCACAAAGTTCTTGAAAGCCCCTCAAAATTCCAGAAAAATGCCACAAAATTCCCTACATCTTCTCAAAACATTACAAAATTCTACAGACATCTCACAAAATCTCCACACATTTCCACAAAATCTAAGAAAATTCCCGCAAAATTCTTCAAGTCTCCTCCAAATCCCACAAAATTCAAGAGAAATCCTCAAAATTCCACAAAAATCCAACAAAATTCCCTACATCTTCTCAAAATCCAAACAAATTCCTGAAACATCTCACAAAATCTCCACACATTTCCACAACATTTAGGAAAAATCCCTCCAACTTCTTCAAGTCTCCTCCAAATCCCACAAAATTCAAGAGAATTCCTCAAAATTCCACAAAAATCCCACCAAATTCCTGCAACATCTCACAAAATCTCTGGAAATTTCCACAAAATTCAAGAAGACTCTCACAAAATACTTGAAAGCTGCTGAAAATTCCACGAATATCCCACAAAAATCCCTAAATCTTCTCAAAACCCAACCACATTCCTGCAGCATCTCACAAAATCTCCACCAATATCCAAAAAATTCAAGAAAATTCCCTCCAAATTCTTCAAGTCTCCTCCAAATCCCACAAAATTCAAGACAAATCCTCAAAATCCCACAAAAATCCCACCAAATTCCAGAACCATCTCACAAAATCTCAACAAATTTCCACTAAATTCAAGAAAACTCTCACAAAGTTCTTGAAAGCCCCTCAAAATTCCAGAAAAATGCCACAAACTTCCCTAAATCTTCTCAAAACCCAACCACATTCCTCCAGCATCTCACAAAATCTCCACCAATATCCAAAAAATTCAAGAAAATTCCCTCCAAATTCTTCAAGTCTCCTCCAAATCCCACAAAATTCAAGACAAATCCTCAAAATCCCACAAAAATCCCACCAAATTCCAGGACCATCTCACAAAATCTCAACAAATTTCCACTAAATTCAAGAAAACTCTCACAAAGTTCTTGAAAGCCCCTCAAAATTCCAGAAAAATGCCACAAACTTCCCTACATCTTCTCAAAACCCAAACAAACTCCTGCAACATCTCACAAAATCTCCAACAATTTCCACAAAATTCAAGAAAAATCCCGCAAAATTCTTCAAGTCTCGTACAAATCCCAGAAAAATCCCACAAAATTCCAGAAACATCCCACCAAATCACCTCAATATCACCAAACATTCTGGAAAAGCCTCACAAAATTGCAGAAAAATGCCACAAAATTCCCTAAACCTTCTCAAAACCCTACCCAATTCCTGCAACATCCCACAAAATCTCCAACAATTTCCACAAAATTCAAGAAAAATCCCTCAAAATTCACTGAATTTCCTCAATATCCCACCAAATTCCAGAACCATCTCACAAAATCTCAAAAAATTTCCACTAAATCTAAGAAAATTCCCTCCAAATTCTTCAAGTCTCCTCCAAATCCCACAAAATTCAAGAGAAATCCTCAAAATTCCACAAAAATCCCACAAAATTCCTTCCATCTTCTCAAAACCCAAACAAATTCCTGCAACATCTCACAAAATCTCCACCAATTTCCAAACATTTCAAGAAAAATCCCGCAAAATTCTTCAAGTCTCCTCCAAATACCACAAACATCCTACAAACATCTCACAAACATCCCACAAACATCCCATTAAATTCAATAGAAATCCCACAAAATTCAAGAGAAATCCCACCAAATTCTGTACAAGCCCCACACAATTCCCTAAATCTTCTCAGAACCCAACCACATTCCTGCAACATCCCACAAAATCTCCAACAATTTCCACAAAATTCAAGAAAATTCCCTCCAAATTCACTGAATTTCCTCAATATCCCACCAAACTCCAGAACCATCTCACAAAATCTCAACAAATTTCCAAAAAATTCAAAAAAACTCTCACAAAGTTCTTGAAAGCCCCTCAAAATTCCAGAAAAATGCCACAAAATTCCCTACATCTTCTCAAAGCATTACAAAATTCTACAGACATCTCACAAAATCTCCACACATTTCCACAAAATCTAAGAAAATTCCCGCAAAATTCTTCAAGTCTCCTCCAAATCCCACAAAATTCAAGAGAAATCCTCAAAATTCCACAAAAATCCAACAAAAGTCCCTACATCTTCTCAAAATCCAAACAAATTCCTGAAACATCTCACAAAATCTCCACCAATTTCCACAACATTTAGGAAAAATCCCTCCAACTTCTTCAAGTCTCCTCCAAATCCCACAAAATTCAAGAGAATTCCTCAAAATTCCACAAAAATCCCACAAAATTCCTGCAACATCTCACAAAATCTCTGGAAATTTCCACAAAATTCAAGAAGACTCTCACAAAATACTTGAAAGCTGCTGAAAATTCCACGAATATCCCACAAAAATCCCTAAATCTTCTCAAAACCCAACCACATTCCTGCAGCATCTCACAAAATCTCCACCAATATCCAAAAATTCAAGAAAATTCCCTCCAAATTCTTCAAGTCTCCTCCAAATCCCACAAAATTCAAGACAAATCCTCAAAATCCCACAAAAATCCCACCAAATTCCAGAACCATCTCACAAAATCTCAACAAATTTCCACTAAATTCAAGAAAACTCTCACAAAGTTCTTGAAAGCCCCTCAAAATTCCAGAAAAATGCCACAAAATTCCCTACATCTTCTCAAAACCCAAACAAACTCCTGCAACATCTCACAAAATCTCCACAAATTTCCAAACAATTCAAGAAAAATCCCGCAAAATTCTTCAAGTCTCGTACAAATCCCAGAAAAATCCCACAAAATTCCAGAAACATCCCACCAAATCACCTCAATATCACCAAACATTCTGGAAAAGCCTCACAAAATTGCAGAAAAATGCCACAAAATTCCATAAATCTTCTCAAAACCCTACCAAATTCCTGCAACATCTCACAAAATCTCCACCAATAGCCAAAAAATTCAAGAAAAATCCCTCCAAATTCACTGAATTTCCTCAATATCCCACCAAATTCCAGAACCATCTCACAAAATCTCAACAAATTCCCACAAAATCTAAGAAAATTCCGCAAAATTCTTCAAGTCTCCTCCAAATCCCACAAAATTCAAGACAAATCCTCAAAATTCCACAAAAATCCCACAAAATTCCTTCCATCTTCTCAGAACCCAAATAAACTCCTGCAACATCTCACAAAATCTCCACCAATTTCCAAACAATTCAAGAAAATCGCACAAAATTCTTCAAGTCTCCTCCAAATACCACAAACATCCCACAAACATCCCACAAACATCCCACAAACATCCCACAAAATTCAAGAGAAATCCCACAAAATTCAAAAGAAATCGCACAAAATCCTGTACAAGCCCCACACAATTCCCTAAATCTTCTCAAAACCCAACCACATTCCTGCAACATCCCACAAAATCTCCAACAATTTCCACAAAATTCAAGAAGACTCTCACAAAATACTTGAAAGCTGCTGAAAATTCCACGAATATCCCACAAAAATCCCTAAATCTTCTCAAAACCCAACCACATTCCTGCAGCATCTCACAAAATCTCCACCAATATCCAAAAAATTCAAGAAAATTCCCTCCAAATTCTTCAAGTCTCCTCCAAATCCCACAAAATTCAAGACAAATCCTCAAAATCCCACAAAAATCCCACCAAATTCCAGAACCATCTCACAAAATCTCAACAAATTTCCACTAAATTCAAGAAAACTCTCACAAAGTTCTTGAAAGCCCCTCAAAATTCCAGAAAAATGCCACAAACTTCCCTACATCTTCTCAAAACCCAAACAAACTCCTGCAACATCTCACAAAATCTCCAACAATTTCCAAACAATTCAAGAAAAATCCCGCAAAATTCTTCAAGTCTTGTACAAATCCCAGAAAAATCCCACAAAATTCCAGAAACATCCCACCAAATCACCTCAATATCACCAAACATTCTGGAAAAGCCTCACAAAATTGCAGAAAAATGCCACAAAATTCCCTAAACCTTCTCAAAACCCTACCCAATTCCTGCAACATCCCACAAAATCTCCAACAATTTCCACAAAATTCAAGAAAAATCCCTCAAAATTCACTGAATTTCCTCAATATCCCACCAAATTCCAGAACCATCTCACAAAATCTCAAAAAATTTCCACTAAATCTAAGAAAATTCCCTCCAAATTCTTCAAGTCTCCTCCAAATCCCACAAAATTCAAGAGAAATCCTCAAAATTCCACAAAAATCCCACAAAATTCCTTCCATCTTCTCAAAACCCAAACAAATTCCTGCAACATCTCACAAAATCTCCACCAATTTCCAAACATTTCAAGAAAAATCCCGCAAAATTCTTCAAGTCTCCTCCAAATACCACAAACATCCTACAAACATCTCACAAACATCCCACAAACATCCCATTAAATTCAATAGAAATCCCACAAAATTCAAGAGAAATCCCACCAAATTCTGTACAAGCCCCACACAATTCCCTAAATCTTCTCAGAACCCAACCACATTCCTGCAACATCCCACAAAATCTCCAACAATTTCCACAAAATTCAAGAAAATTCCCTCCAAATTCACTGAATTTCCTCAATATCCCACCAAACTCCAGAACCATCTCACAAAATCTCAACAAATTTCCAAAAAATTCAAAAAAACTCTCACAAAGTTCTTGAAAGCCCCTCAAAATTCCAGAAAAATGCCACAAAATTCCCTACATCTTCTCAAAGCATTACAAAATTCTACAGACATCTCACAAAATCTCCACACATTTCCACAAAATCTAAGAAAATTCCCGCAAAATTCTTCAAGTCTCCTCCAAATCCCACAAAATTCAAGAGAAATCCTCAAAATTCCACAAAAATCCAACAAAATTCCCTACATCTTCTCAAAATCCAAACAAATTCCTGAAACATCTCACAAAATCTCCACCAATTTCCACAACACTTAGGAAAAATCCCTCCAACTTCTTCAAGTCTCCTCCAAATCCCACAAAATTCAAGAGAATTCCTCAAAATTCCACAAAAATCCCACAAAATTCCTGCAACATCTCACAAAATCTCCGGAAATTTCCACAAAATTCAAGAAGACTCTCACAAAATACTTGAAAGCTGCTGAAAATTCCACGAATATCCCACAAAAATCCCTAAATCTTCTCAAAACCCAACCACATTCCTGCAGCATCTCACAAAATCTCCACCAATATCCAAAAAATTCAAGAAAATTCCCTCCAAATTCTTCAAGTCTCCTCCAAATCCCACAAAATTCAAGACAAATCCTCAAAATCCCACAAAAATCCCACCAAATTCCAGAACCATCTCACAAAATCTCAACAAATTTCCACTAAATTCAAGAAAACTCTCACAAAGTTCTTGAAAGCCCCTCAAAATTCCAGAAAAATGCCACAAAATTCCCTACATCTTCTCAAAACCCAAACAAACTCCTGCAACATCTCACAAAATCTCCAACAATTTCCAAACAATTCAAGAAAAATCCCGCAAAATTCTTCAAGTCTCCTACAAATCCCAGAAAAATCCCACAAAATTCCAGAAACATCCCACCAAATCACCTCAATATCACCAAACATTCTGGAAAAGCCTCACAAAATTGCAGAAAAATGCCACAAAATTCCATAAATCTTCTCAAAACCCTACCAAATTCCTGCAACATCTCACAAAATCTCCACCAATAGCCAAAAAATTCAAGAAAAATCCCTCCAAATTCACTGAATTTCCTCAATATCCCACCAAATTCCAGAACCATCTCACAAAATCTCAACAAATTTCCACAAAATCTAAGAAAATTCCGCAAAATTCTTCAAGTCTCCTCCAAATCCCACAAAATTCAAGAGAAATCCTCAAAATTCCACAAAAACCCCACAAAATTCCTTCCATCTTCTCAGAACCTAAACAAACTCCTGCAACATCTCACAAAATCTCCACCAATTTCCAAACAATTCAAGAAAATCGCACAAAATTCTTCAAGTCTCCTCCAAATACCACAAACATCCCACAAACATCCCACAAACATCCCACAAACATCCCACAAACATCCCACAAAATTCAAGAGAAATCCCACAAAATTCAAAAGAAATCGCACAAAATCCTGTACAAGCCCCACACAATTCCCTAAATCTTCTCAAAACCCAACCACATTCCTGCAACATCCCACAAAATCTCCAACAATTTCCACAAAATTCAAGAAGACTCTCACAAAATACTTGAAAGCTGCTGAAAATTCCACGAATATCCCACAAAAATCCCTAAATCTTCTCAAAACCCAACCACATTCCTGCAGCATCTCACAAAATCTCCACCAATATCCAAAAAATTCAAGAAAATTCCCTCCAAATTCTTCAAGTCTCCTCCAAATCCCACAAAATTCAAGACAAATCCTCAAAATCCCACAAAAATCCCACCAAATTCCAGAACCATCTCACAAAATCTGAACAAATTTCCACTAAATTCAAGAAAACTCTCACAAAGTTCTTGAAAGCCCCTCAAAATTCCAGAAAAATGCCACAAACTTCCCTACATCTTCTCAAAACCCAAACAAACTCCTGCAACATCTCACAAAATCTCCAACAATTTCCAAACAATTCAAGAAAAATCCCGCAAAATTCTTCAAGTCTCGTACAAATCCCAGAAAAATCCCACAAAATTCCAGAAACATCCCACCAAATCACCTCAATATCACCAAACATTCTGGAAAAGCCTCACAAAATTGCAGAAAAATGCCACAAAATTCCCTAAACCTTCTCAAAACCCTACCCAATTCCTGCAACATCCCACAAAATCTCCAACAATTTCCACAAAATTCAAGAAAAATCCCTCAAAATTCACTGAATTTCCTCAATATCCCACCAAATTCCAGAACCATCTCACAAAATCTCAACAAATTTCCACAAAATCTAAGAAAATTCCGCAAAATTCTTCAAGTCTCCTCCAAATCCCACAAAATTCAAGAGAAATCCTCAAAATTCCACAAAAATCCCACAAAATTCCTTCCATCTTCTCAGAACCCAAACAAACTCCTGCAACATCTCACAAAATCTCCACCAATTTCCAAACAATTCAAGAAAAATCCCGCAAAATTCTTCAAGTCTCCTCCAAATACCACAAACATCCCACAAACATCCCACAAACATCCCACAAACATCCCACAAACATCCCACAAAATTCAAGAGAAATCCCACAAAATTCAAAAGAAATCGCACAAAATCCTGTACAAGCCCCACACAATTCCCTAAATCTTCTCAAAACCCAACCACATTCCTGCAACATCCCACAAAATCTCCAACAATTTCCACAAAATTCAAGAAGACTCTCACAAAATACTTGAAAGCTGCTGAAAATTCCACGAATATCCCACAAAAATCCCTAAATCTTCTCAAAACCCAACCACATTCCTGCAGCATCTCACAAAATCTCCACCAATATCCAAAAAATTCAAGAAAATTCCCTCCAAATTCTTCAAGTCTCCTCCAAATCCCACAAAATTCAAGACAAATCCTCAAAATCCCACAAAAATCCCACCAAATTCCAGAACCATCTCACAAAATCTCAACAAATTTCCACTAAATTCAAGAAAACTCTCACAAAGTTCTTGAAAGCCCCTCAAAATTCCAGAAAAATGCCACAAAATAACCTACATCTTCTCAAAACCCAACCACATTCCTGCAACATCTCACAAAATCTCCAACAATTTCCACAAAATTCAAGAAAAATCCCGCAAAATTCTTCAAGTCTCGTACAAATCCCAGAAAAATCCCACAAAATTCCAGAAACATCCCACCAAATCACCTCAATATCACCAAACATTCTGGAAAAGCCTCACAAAATTGCAGAAAAATGCCACAAAATTCCCTAAACCTTCTCAAAACCCTACCCAATTCCTGCAACATCCCACAAAATCTCCAACAATTTCCACAAAATTCAAGAAAAATCCCTCAAAATTCACTGAATTTCCTCAATATCCCACCAAATTCCAGAACCATCTCACAAAATCTCAACAAATTTCCACTAAATCTAAGAAAATTCCCGCAAAATTCTTCAAGTCTCCTCCAAATCCCACAAAATTCAAGAGAAATCCTCAAAATTCCACAAAAATCCCACAAAATTCCTTCCATCTTCTCAGAACCCAAACAAACTCCTGCAACATCTCACAAAATCTCCACCAATTTCCAA
Source organism: Cyanistes caeruleus (assembly GCF_971803275.1). NCBI lineage: Eukaryota > Metazoa > Chordata > Aves > Passeriformes > Paridae > Cyanistes > Cyanistes caeruleus. The sequence continues at coordinate 86,598,823 of NC_141702.1, read as the reverse complement.
ACAATTCAAGAAAAATCCCGCAAAATTCTTCAAGTCTCCTCCAAATACCACAAACATCCCACAAACATCCCACAAACATCCCACAAACATCCCACAAAATCTCCAACAATTTCCACAAAATTCAAGAAAAATCCCGCAAAATTCTTCAAGTCTCGTACAAATCCCAGAAAAATCCCACAAAATTCCAGAAACATCCCACCAAATCACCTCAATATCACCAAAAATTCTGGAAAAGCCTCACAAAATTGCAGAAAAATGCCACAAAATTCCCTAAACCTTCTCAAAACCCTACCCAATTCCTGCAACATCCCACAAAATCTCCAACAATTTCCACAAAATTCAAGAAAAATCCCTCAAAATTCACTGAATTTCCTCAATATCCCACCAAATTCCAGAACCATCTCACAAAATCTCCACACATTTCCACAAAATCTAAGAAAATTCCCGCAAAATTCTTCAAGTCTCCTCCAAATCCCACAAAATTCAAGAGAAATCCTCAAAATTCCACAAAAATCCAACAAAATTCCCTACATCTTCTCAAAACCCAAACAAATTCCTGCAACATCTCACAAAATCTCCAACAATTTCCAAACATTTCAAGAAAAATCCCGCAAAATTCTTCAAGTCTCCTCCAAATACCACAAACATCCTACAAACATCTCAAAAACATCCCACAAACATCCCACAAAATTCAAGAGAAATCCCACAAAATTCAAGAGAAATCCCACCAAATTCTGTACAAGCCCCACACAATTCCCTAAATCTTCTCAGAACCCAACCACATTCCTGCAACATCCCACAAAATCTCCAACAATTTCCACAAAATTCAAGAAAATTCCCTCCAAATTCACTGAATTTCCTCAATATCCCACCAAACTCCAGAACCATCTCACAAAATCTCAACAAATTTCCAAAAAATTCAAAAAAACTCTCACAAAGTTCTTGAAAGCCCCTCAAAATTCCAGAAAAATGCCACAAACTTCCCTACATCTTCTCAAAACATTACAAAATTCTACAGACATCTCACAAAATCTCCACACATTTCCACAAAATCTAAGAAAATTCCCGCAAAATTCTTCAAGTCTCCTCCAAATCCCACAAAATTCAAGAGAAATCCTCAAAATTCCACAAAAATCCAACAAAATTCCCTACATCTTCTCAAAATCCAAACAAATTCCTGAAACATCTCACAAAATCTCCACCAATTTCCACAACATTTAGGAAAAATCCCTCCAACTTCTTCAAGTCTCCTCCAAATCCCACAAAATTCAAGAGAATTCCTCAAAATTCCACAAAAATCCCACAAAATTCCTGCAACATCTCACAAAATCTCTGGAAATTTCCACAAAATTCAAGAAGACTCTCACAAAATACTTGAAAGCTGCTGAAAATTCCACGAATATCCCACAAAAATCCCTAAATCTTCTCAAAACCCAACCACATTCCTGCAGCATCTCACAAAATCTCCACCAATATCCAAAAATTCAAGAAAATTCCCTCCAAATTCTTCAAGTCTCCTCCAAATCCCACAAAATTCAAGACAAATCCTCAAAATCCCACAAAAATCCCACCAAATTCCAGAACCATCTCACAAAATCTCAACAAATTTCCACTAAATTCAAGAAAACTCTCACAAAGTTCTTGAAAGCCCCTCAAAATTCCAGAAAAATGCCACAAAATTCCCTACATCTTCTCAAAACCCAAACAAACTCCTGCAACATCTCACAAAATCTCCACCAATTTCCAAACAATTCAAGAAAAATCCCGCAAAATTCTTCAAGTCTCGTACAAATCCCAGAAAAATCCCACAAAATTCCAGAAACATCCCACCAAATCACCTCAAAATCAACAAACATTCTGGAAAAGCCTCACAAAATTGTAGAAAAATGCCACAAAATTCCATAAATCTTCTCAAAACCCTACCAAATTCCTGCAACATCTCGCAAAATCTCCACCAATAGCCAAAAAATTCAAGAAAAATCCCTCCAAATTCACTGAATTTCCTCAATATCCCACCAAATTCCAGAGCCATCTCACAAAATCTCAACAAATTTCCACAAAATCTAAGAAAATTCCGCAAAATTCTTCAAGTCTCCTCCAAATCCCACAAAATTCAAGAGAAATCCACAAAATTCCACAAAAATCCCACAAAATTCCTTCCATCTTCTCAGAACCCAAACAAACTCCTGCAACATCTCACAAAATCTCCACCAATTTCCAAACAATTCAAGAAAATCGCGCAAAATTCTTCAAGTCTCCTCCAAATACCACAAACATCCCACAAACATCCCACAAACATCCCACAAACATCCCACAAACATCCCACAAAATTCAAGAGAAATCCCACAAAATTCAAAAGAAATCGCACAAAATCCTGTACAAGCCCCACACAATTCCCTAAATCTTCTCAGAACCCAACCACATTCCTGCAACATCCCACAAAATCTCCAACAATTTCCACAAAATTCAAGAAGACTCTCACAAAATACTTGAAAGCTGCTGAAAATTCCACGAATATCCCACAAAAATCCCTAAATCTTCTCAAAACCCAACCACATTCCTGCAGCATCTCACAAAATCTCCACCAATATCCAAAAAATTCAAGAAAATTCCCTCCAAATTCTTCAAGTCTCCTCCAAATCCCACAAAATTCAAGACAAATCCTCAAAATCCCACAAAAATCCCACCAAATTCCAGAACCATCTCACAAAATCTCAACAAATTTCCACTAAATTCAAGAAAACTCTCATAAAGTTCTTGAAAGCCCCTCAAAATTCCAGAAAAATGCCACAAAATTCCCTACATCTTCTCAAAACCCAAACAAACTCCTGCAACATCTCACAAAATCTCCACCAATTTCCAAACAATTCAAGAAAAATCCCGCAAAATTCTTCAAGTCTCGTACAAATCCCAGAAAAATCCCACAAAATTCCAGAAACATCCCACCAAATCACCTCAATATCACCAAACATTCAGGAAAAGCCTCACAAAATTGCAGAAAAATGCCACAAAATTCCCTAAACCTTCTCAAAACCCTACCCAATTCCTGCAACATCCCACAAAATCTCCAACAATTTCCACAAAATTCAAGAAAAATCCCTCAAAATTCACTGAATTTCCTCAATATCCCACCAAATTCCAGAACCATCTCACAAAATCTCAAAAAATTTCCACTAAATCTAAGAAAATTCCCTCCAAATTCTTCAAGTCTCCTCCAAATCCCACAAAATTCAAGAGAAATCCTCAAAATTCCACAAAAATCCCACAAAATTCCTTCCATCTTCTCAAAACCCAAACAAATTCCTGCAACATCTCACAAAATCTCCACCAATTTCCAAACATTTCAAGAAAAATCCCGCAAAATTCTTCAAGTCTCCTCCAAATACCACAAACATCCTACAAACATCTCACAAACATCCCACAAACATCCCATTAAATTCAAGAGAAATCCCACAAAATTCAAGAGAAATCCCACCAAATTCTGTACAAGCCCCACACAATTCCCTAAATCTTCTCAGAACCCAACCACATTCCTGCAACATCCCACAAAATCTCCAACAATTTCCACAAAATTCAAGAAAATTCCCTCCAAATTCACTGATTTTCCTCAATATCCCACCAAACTCCAGAACCATCTCACAAAATCTCAACAAATTTCCAAAAAATTCAAAAAAACTCTCACAAAGTTCTTGAAAGCCCCTCAAAATTCCAGAAAAATGCCACAAAATTCCCTACATCTTCTCAAAACATTACAAAATTCTACAGACATCTCACAAAATCTCCACACATTTCCACAAAATCTAAGAAAATTCCCGCAAAATTCTTCAAGTCTCCTCCAAATCCCACAAAATTCAAGAGAAATCCTCAAAATTCCACAAAAATCCAACAAAATTCCCTACATCTTCTCAAAATCCAAACAAATTCCTGAAACATCTCACAAAATCTCCACCAATTTCCACAACATTTAGGAAAAATCCCTCCAACTTCTTCAAGTCTCCTCCAAATCCCACAAAATTCAAGAGAATTCCTCAAAATTCCACAAAAATCCCACAAAATTCCTGCAACATCTCACCAAATCTCTGGAAATTTCCACAAAATTCAAGAAGACTCTCACAAAATACTTGAAAGCTGCTGAAAATTCCACGAATATCCCACAAAAATCCCTAAATCTTCTCAAAACCCAACCACATTCCTGCAGCATCTCACAAAATCTCCACCAATATCCAAAAAATTCAAGAAAATTCCCTCCAAATTCTTCAAGTCTCCTCCAAATCCCACAAAATTCAAGACAAATCCTCAAAATCCCACAAAAATCCCACCAAATTCTAGAACCATCTCACAAAATCTCAACAAATTTCCACTAAATTCAAGAAAACTCTCACAAAGTTCTTGAAAGCCCCTCAAAATTCCAGAAAAATGCCACAAAATTCCCTACATCTTCTCAAAACCCAAACAAACTCCTGCAACATCTCACAAAATCTCCACCAATTTCCAAACAATTCAAGAAAAATCCCGCAAAATTCTTCAAGTCTCGTACAAATCCCAGAAAAATCCCACAAAATTCCAGAAACATCCCACCAAATCACCTCAATATCACCAAAAATTCTGGAAAAGCCTCACAAAATTGCAGAAAAATGCCACAAAATTCCATAAATCTTCTCAAAACCCTACCAAATTCCTGCAACATCTCGCAAAATCTCCACCAATAGCCAAAAAATTCAAGAAAAATCCCTCCAAATTCACTGAATTTCCTCAAAATCCCACCAAATTCCAGAACCATCTCACAAAATCTCAACAAATTTCCACAAAATCTAAGAAAATTCCGCAAAATTCTTCAAGTCTCCTCCAAATCCCACAAAATTCAAGAGAAATCCACAAAATTCCACAAAAATCCCACAAAATTCCTTCCATCTTCTCAGAACCCAAACAAACTCCTGCAACATCTCACAAAATCTCCACCAATTTCCAAACAATTCAAGAAAAATCCCGCAAAATTCTTCAAGTCTCCTCCAAATACCACAAACATCCCACAAACATCCCACAAACATCCCACAAACTTCCCACAAAATTCAAGAGAAATCCCACAAAATTCAAAAGAAATCCCACCAAGCCCCACACAATTCCCTAAATCTTCTCAAAACCCAACCACATTCCTGCAACATCCCACAAAATCTCCAACAATTTCCACAAAATTCAAGAAGACTCTCACAAAATAATTGAAAGCTGCTGAAAATTCCACGAATATCCCACAAAAATCCCTAAATCTTCTCAAAACCCAACCACATTCCTGCAACATCTCACAAAATCTCCACCAATATCCAAAAAATTCAAGAAAATTCCCTCCAAATTCTTCAAGTCTCCTCCAAATCCCACAAAATTCAAGACAAATCCTCAAAATCCCACAAAAATCCCACCAAATTCCAGAACCATCTCACAAAATCTCAACAAATTTCCACTAAATTCAAGAAAACTCTCACAAAGTTCTTGAAAGCCCCTCAAAATTCCAGAAAAATGCCACAAACTTCCCTACATCTTCTCAAAACCCAAACAAACTCCTGCAACATCTCACAAAATCTCCACCAATTTCCAAACAATTCAAGAAAAATCCCGCAAAATTCTTCAAGTCTCGTACAAATCCCAGAAAAATCCCACAAAATTCCAGAAACATCCCACCAAATCACCTCAATATCACCAAAAATTCTGGAAAAGCCTCACAAAATTGCAGAAAAATGCCACAAAATTCCCTAAACCTTCTCAAAACCCTACCCAATTCCTGCAACGTCCCACAAAATCTCCAACAATTTCCACAAAATTCAAGAAAAATCCCTCCAAATTCACTGAATTTCCTCAATATCCCACCAAATTCCAGAGCCATCTCACAAAATCTCAACAAATTTCCACAAAATCTAAGAAAATTCCACAAAATTCTTCAAGTCTCCTCCAAATCCCACAAAATTCAAGAGAAATCCTCAAAATTCCACAAAAATCCCACAAAATTCCTTCCATCTTCTCAGAACCCAAACAAACTCCTGCAACATCTCACAAAATCTCCACCAATTTCCAAACAATTCAAGAAAAATCCCGCAAAATTCTTCAAGTCTCCTCCAAATACCACAAACATCCCACAAACATCCCACAAACATCCCACAAACATCCCACAAACATCCCACAAAATTCAAGAGAAATCCCACAAAATTCAAAAGAAATCGCACAAAATCCTGTACAAGCCCCACACAATTCCCTAAATCTTCTCAAAACCCAACCACATTCCTGCAACATCCCACAAAATCTCCAACAATTTCCACAAAATTCAAGAAGACTCTCACAAAATACTTGAAAGCTGCTGAAAATTCCACGAATATCCCACAAAAATCCCTAAATCTTCTCAAAACCCAACCACATTCCTGCAGCATCTCACAAAATCTCCACCAATATCCAAAAAATTCAAGAAAATTCCCTCCAAATTCTTCAAGTCTCCTCCAAATCCCACAAAATTCAAGACAAATCCTCAAAATCCCACAAAAATCCCACCAAATTCCAGAACCATCTCACAAAATCTCAACAAATTTCCACTAAATTCAAGAAAACTCTCACAAAGTTCTTGAAAGCCCCTCAAAATTCCACAAAAATCCCACAAAATTCCTTCCATCTTCTCAAAACCCAAACAAATTCCTGCAACATCTCACAAAATCTCCACCAATTTCCAAACATTTCAAGAAAAATCCCGCAAAATTCTTCAAGTCTCCTCCAAATACCACAAACATCCTACAAACATCTCACAAACATCCCACAAACATCCCATTAAATTCAATAGAAATCCCACAAAATTCAAGAGAAATCCCACCAAATTCTGTACAAGCCCCACACAATTCCCTAAATCTTCTCAGAACCCAACCACATTCCTGCAACATCCCACAAAATCTCCAACAATTTCCACAAAATTCAAGAAAATTCCCTCCAAATTCACTGAATTTCCTCAATATCCCACCAAACTCCAGAACCATCTCACAAAATCTCAACAAATTTCCAAAAAATTCAAAAAAACTCTCACAAAGTTCTTGAAAGCCCCTCAAAATTCCAGAAAAATGCCACAAAATTCCCTACATCTTCTCAAAACATTACAAAATTCTACAGACATCTCACAAAATCTCCACACATTTCCACAAAATCTAAGAAAATTCCCGCAAAATTCTTCAAGTCTCCTCCAAATCCCACAAAATTCAAGAGAAATCCTCAAAATCCCACAAAAATCCCACCAAATTCCAGAACCATCTCACAAAATCTCAACAAATTTCCACTAAATTCAAGAAAACTCTCACAAAGTTCTTGAAAGCCCCTCAAAATTCCAGAAAAATGCCACAAACTTCCCTACATCTTCTCAAAACCCAAACAAACTCCTGCAACATCTCACAAAATCTCCACCAATTTCCAAACAATTCAAGAAAAATCCCGCAAAATTCTTCAAGTCTCGTACAAATCCCAGAAAAATCCCACAAAATTCCAGAAACATCCCACCAAATCACCTCAATATCACCAAACATTCTGGAAAAGCCTCACAAAATTGCAGAAAAATGCCACAAAATTCCCTAAACCTTCTCAAAACCCTACCCAATTCCTGCAACATCCCACAAAATCTCCAACAATTTCCACAAAATTCAAGAAAAATCCCTCAAAATTCACTGAATTTCCTCAATATCCCACCAAATTCCAGAACCATCTCACAAAATCTCAACAAATTTCCACATAATCTAAGAAAATTCCCGCAAAATTCTTCAAGTCTCCTCCAAATCCCACAAAATTCAAGAGAAATCCTCAAAATTCCACAAAAATCCCACAAAATTCCTTCCATCTTCTCAAAACCCAAACAAATTCCTGCAACATCTCACAAAATCTCCACCAATTTCCAAACATTTCAAGAAAAATCCCGCAAAATTCTTCAAGTCTCCTCCAAATACCACAAACATCCTACAAACATCTCACAAACATCCCACAAACATCCCATTAAATTCAATAGAAATCCCACAAAATTCAAGAGAAATCCCACCAAATTCTGTACAAGCCCCACACAATTCCCTAAATCTTCTCAGAACCCAACCACATTCCTGCAACATCCCACAAAATCTCCAACAATTTCCACAAAATTCAAGAAAATTCCCTCCAAATTCACTGAATTTCCTCAATATCCCACCAAACTCCAGAACCATCTCACAAAATCTCAACAAATTTCCAAAAAATTCAAAAAAACTCTCACAAAGTTCTTGAAAGCCCCTCAAAATTCCAGAAAAATGCCACAAACTTCCCTACATCTTCTCAAAACATTACAAAATTCTACAGACATCTCACAAAATCTCCACACATTTCCACAAAATCTAAGAAAATTCCCTCCAAATTCTTCAAGTCTCCTCCAAATCCCACAAAATTCAAGAGAAATCCTCAAAATTCCACAAAAATCCAACAAAATTCCCTACATCTTCTCAAAATCCAAACAAATTCCTGAAACATCTCACAAAATCTCCACCAATTTCCACAACATTTAGGAAAAATCCCTCCAACTTCTTCAAGTCTCCTCCAAATCCCACAAAATTCAAGAGAATTCCTCAAAATTCCACAAAAATCCCACAAAATTCCTGCAACATCTCACAAAATCTCCGGAAATTTCCACAAAATTCAAGAAGACTCTCACAAAATACTTGAAAGCTGCTGAAAATTCCACGAATATCCCACAAAAATCCCTAAATCTTCTCAAAACCCAACCACATTCCTGCAGCATCTCACAAAATCTCCACCAATATCCAAAAAATTCAAGAAAATTCCCTCCAAATTCTTCAAGTCTCCTCCAAATCCCACAAAATTCAAGACAAATCCTCAAAATCCCACAAAAATCCCACCAAATTCCAGAACCATCTCACAAAATCTCAACAAATTTCCACTAAATTCAAAAAAACTCTCACAAAGTTCTTGAAAGCCCCTCAAAATTCCAGAAAAATGCCACAAAATTCCCTACATCTTCTCAAAACCGAAACAAACTCCTGCAACATCTCACAAAATCTCCACCAATTTCCAAACAATTCAAGAAAAATCCCGCAAAATTCTTCAAGTCTCGTACAAATCCCAGAAAAATCCCACAAAATTCCAGAAACATACCACCAAATCACCTCAAAATCAACAAACATTCTGGAAAAGCCTCACAAAATTGTAGAAAAATGCCACAAAATTCCATAAATCTTCTCAAAACCCTACCAAATTCCTGCAACATCTCGCAAAATCTCCACCAATAGCCAAAAAATTCAAGAAAAATCCCTCCAAATTCACTGAATTTCCTCAATATCCCACCAAATTCCAGAACCATCTCACAAAATCTCAACAAATTTCCACAAAATCTAAGAAAATTCCGCAAAATTCTTCAAGTCTCCTCCAAATCCCACAAAATTCAAGAGAAATCCACAAAATTCCACAAAAATCCCACAAAATTCCTTCCATCTTCTCAGAACCCAAACAAACTCCTGCAACATCTCACAAAATCTCCACCAATTTCCAAACAATTCAAGAAAATCGCGCAAAATTCTTCAAGTCTCCTCCAAATACCACAAACCTCCCACAAACATCCCACAAACATCCCACAAACATCCCACAAACATCCCACAAAATTCAAGAGAAATCCCACAAAATTCAAAAGAAATCGCACAAAATCCTGTACAAGCCCCACACAATTCCCTAAATCTTCTCAAAACCCAACCACATTCCTGCAACATCCCACAAAATCTCCAACAATTTCCACAAAATTCAAGAAGACTCTCACAAAATACTTGAAAGCTGCTGAAAATTCCACGAATATCCCACAAAAATCCCTAAATCTTCTCAAAACCCAACCACATTCCTGCAGCATCTCACAAAATCTCCACCAATATCCAAAAAATTCAAGAAAATTCCCTCCAAATTCTTCAAGTCTCCTCCAAATCCCACAAAATTCAAGACAAATCCTCAAAATCCCACAAAAATCCCACCAAATTCCAGAACCATCTCACAAAATCTCAACAAATTTCCACTAAATTCAAGACAACTCTCACAAAGTTCTTGAAAGCCCCTCAAAATTCCAGAAAAATGCCACAAACTTCCCTACATCTTCTCAAAACCCAAACAAACTCCTGCAACATCTCACAAAATCTCCACCAATTTCCAAACAATTCAAGAAAAATCCCGCAAAATTCTTCAAGTCTCGTACAAATCCCAGAAAAATCCCACAAAATTCCAGAAACATCCCACCAAATCACCTCAATATCACCAAACATTCAGGAAAAGCCTCACAAAATTGCAGAAAAATGCCACAAAATTCCCTAAACCTTCTCAAAACCCTACCCAATTCCTGCAACATCCCACAAAATCTCCAACAATTTCCACAAAATTCAAGAAAAATCCCTCAAAATTCACTGAATTTCCTCAATATCCCACCAAATTCCAGAACCATCTCACAAAATCTCAACAAATTTCCACATAATCTAAGAAAATTCCCGCAAAATTCTTCAAGTCTCCTCCAAATCCCACAAAATTCAAGAGAAATCCTCAAAATTCCACAAAAATCCAACAAAATTCCTTCCATCTTCTCAAAACCCAAACAAATTCCTGCAACATCTCACAAAATCTCCACCAATTTCCAAACATTTCAAGAAAAATCCCGCAAAATTCTTCAAGTCTCCTCCAAATACCACAAACATCCTACAAACATCTCACAAACATCCCACAAACATCCCATTAAATTCAAGAGAAATCCCACAAAATTCAAGAGAAATCCCACCAAATTCTGTACAAGCCCCACACAATTCCCTAAATCTTCTCAGAACCCAACCACATTCCTGCAACATCCCACAAAATCTCCAACAATTTCCACAAAATTCAAGAAAATTCCCTCCAAATTCACTGAATTTCCTCAATATCCCACCAAACTCCAGAACCATCTCACAAAATCTCAACAAATTTCCAAAAAATTCAAAAAAACTCTCACAAAGTTCTTGAAAGCCCCTCAAAATTCCAGAAAAATGCCACAAAATTCCCTACATCTTCTCAAAACATTACAAAATTCTACAGACATCTCACAAAATCTCCACACATTTCCACAAAATCTAAGAAAATTCCCGCAAAATTCTTCAAGTCTCCTCCAAATCCCACAAAATTCAAGAGAAATCCTCAAAATTCCACAAAAATCCAACAAAATTCCCTACATCTTCTCAAAATCCAAACAAATTCCTGAAACATCTCACAAAATCTCCACCAATTTCCACAACATTTAGGAAAAATCCCTCCAACTTCTTCAAGTCTCCTCCAAATCCCACAAAATTCAAGAGAATTCCTCAAAATTCCACAAAAATCCCACAAAATTCCTGCAACATCTCACAAAATCTCCGGAAATTTCCACAAAATTCAAGAAGACTCTCACAAAATACTTGAAAGCTGCTGAAAATTCCACGAATATCCCACAAAAATCCCTAAATCTTCTCAAAACCCAACCACATTCCTGCAGCATCTCACAAAATCTCCACCAATATCCAAAAAATTCAAGAAAATTCCCTCCAAATTCTTCAAGTCTCCTCCAAATCCCACAAAATTCAAGACAAATCCTCAAAATCCCACAAAAATCCCACCAAATTCCAGAACCATCTCACAAAATCTCAACAAATTTCCACTAAATTCAAGAAAACTCTCACAAAGTTCTTGAAAGCCCCTCAAAATTCCAGAAAAATGCCACAAAATTCCCTACATCTTCTCAAAACCCAAACAAACTCCGGCAACATCTCACAAAATCTCCAACAATTTCCAAACAATTCAAGAAAAATCCCGTAAAATTCTTCAAGTCTCGTACAAATCCCAGAAAAATCCCACAAAATTCCAGAAACATCCCACCAAATCACCTCAATATCACCAAAAATTCTGGAAAAGCCTCACAAAATTGCAGAAAAATGCCACAAAATTCCATAAATCTTCTCAAAACCCTACCCAATTCCTGCAACATCTCGCAAAATCTCCACCAATAGCCAAAAAATTCAAGAAAAATCCTCCAAATTCACTGAATTTCCTCAATATCCCACCAAATTCCAGAACCATCTCACAAAATCTCAACAAATTTCCACAAAATCTAAGAAAATTCCACAAAATTCTTCAAGTCTCCTCCAAATCCCACAAAATTCAAGAGAAATCCTCAAAATTCCACAAAAATCCCACAAAATTCCTTCCATCTTCTCAGAACCCAAACAAACTCCTGCAACATCTCACAAAATCTCCACCAATTTCCAAACAATTCAAGAAAAATCCCGCAAAATTCTTCAAGTCTCCTCCAAATACCACAAAGATCCCACAAACATCCCACAAACATCCCACAAACATCCCACAAACATCCCACAAAATTCAAGAGAAATCCCACAAAATTCAAAAGAAATCGCACAAAATCCTGTACAAGCCCCACACAATTCCCTAAATCTTCTCAAAACCCAACCACATTCCTGCAACATCCCACAAAATCTCTGGAAATTTCCACAAAATTCAAGAAGACTCTCACAAAATACTTGAAAGCTGCTGAAAATTCCACGAATATCCCACAAAAATCCCTAAATCTTCTCAAAACCCAACCACATTCCTGCAGCATCTCACAAAATCTCCACCAATATCCAAAAATTCAAGAAAATTCCCTCCAAATTCTTCAAGTCTCCTCCAAATCCCACAAAATTCAAGACAAATCCTCAAAATCCCACAAAAATCCCACCAAATTCCAGAACCATCTCACAAAATCTCCACAAATTTCCACTAAATTCAAGAAAACTCTCACAAAGTTCTTGAAAGCCCCTCAAAATTCCAGAAAAATGCCACAAACTTCCCTACATCTTCTCAAAACCCAAACAAACTCCTGCAACATCTCACAAAATCTCCACCAATTTCCAAACAATTCAAGAAAAATCCCGCAAAATTCTTCAAGTCTCCTACAAATCCCAGAAAAATCCCACAAAATTCCAGAAACATCCCACCAAATCACCTCAATATCACCAAACATTCTGGAAAAGCCTCACAAAATTGCAGAAAAATGCCACAAAATTCCCTAAACCTTCTCAAAACCCTACCCAATTCCTGCAACATCCCACAAAATCTCCAACAATTTCCACAAAATTCAAGAAAAATCCCTCAAAATTCACTGAATTTCCTCAATATCCCACCAAATTCCAGAACCATCTCACAAAATCTCAAAAAATTTCCACTAAATCTAAGAAAATTCCCTCCAAATTCTTCAAGTCTCCTCCAAATCCCACAAAATTCAAGAGAAATCCTCAAAATTCCACAAAAATCCCACAAAATTCCTTCCATCTTCTCAAAACCCAAACAAATTCCTGCAACATCTCACAAAATCTCCACCAATTTCCAAACATTTCAAGAAAAATCCCGCAAAATTCTTCAAGTCTCCTCCAAATACCACAAACATCCTACAAACATCTCACAAACATCCCACAAACATCCCATTAAATTCAAGAGAAATCCCACAAAATTCAAGAGAAATCCCACCAAATTCTGTACAAGCCCCACACAATTCCCTAAATCTTCTCAGAACCCAACCACATTCCTGCAACATCCCACAAAATCTCCGGAAATTTCCACAAAATTCAAGAAAATTCCCTCCAAATTCACTGAATTTCCTCAATATCCCACCAAACTCCAGAACCATCTCACAAAATCTCAACAAATTTCCAAAAAATTCAAAAAAACTCTCACAAAGTTCTTGAAAGCCCCTCAAAATTCCAGAAAAATGCCACAAAATTCCCTACATCTTCTCAAAACATTACAAAATTCTACAGACATCTCACAAAATCTCCACACATTTCCACAAAATCTAAGAAAATTCCCTCCAAATTCTTCAAGTCTCCTCCAAATCCCACAAAATTCAAGAGAAATCCTCAAAATTCCACAAAAATCCCACAAAATTCCTTCCATCTTCTCAGAACCCAAACAAACTCCTGCAACATCTCACAAAATCTCCACCAATTTCCAAACAATTCAAGAAAAATCCCGCAAAATTCTTCAAGTCTCCTCCAAATACCACAAACATCCCACAAACATCCCACAAACATCCCACAAACATCCCACAAACATCCCACAAAATTCAAGCGAAATCCCACAAAATTCAAAAGAAATCGAACAAAATCCTGTATAAGCCCCACACAATTCCCTAAATCTTCTCAAAACCCAACCACATTCCTGCAACATCCCACAAAATCTCCAACAATTTCCACAAAATTCAAGAAGACTCTCACAAAATACTTGAAAGCTGCTGAAAATTCCACGAATATCCCACAAAAATCCCTAAATCTTCTCAAAACCCAACCACATTCCTGCAGCATCTCACAAAATCTCCACCAATATCCAAAAAATTCAAGAAAATTCCCTCCAAATTCTTCAAGTCTCCTCCAAATCCCACAAAATTCAAGACAAATCCTCAAAATCCCACAAAAATCCCACCAAATTCCAGAACCATCTCACAAAATCTCAACAAATTTCCACTAAATTCAAGAAAACTCTCACAAAGTTCTTGAAAGCCCCTCAAAATTCCACAAAAATCCCACAAAATTCCTTCCATCTTCTCAAAACCCAAACAAATTCCTGCAACATCTCACAAAATCTCCACCAATTTCCAAACATTTCAAGAAAAATCCCGCAAAATTCTTCAAGTCTCCTCCAAATACCACAAACATCCTACAAACATCTCACAAACATCCCACAAACATCCCATTAAATTCAATAGAAATCCCACAAAATTCAAGAGAAATCCCACCAAATTCTGTACAAGCCCCACACAATTCCCTAAATCTTCTCAGAACCCAACCACATTCCTGCAACATCCCACAAAATCTCCAACAATTTCCACAAAATTCAAGAAAATTCCCTCCAAATTCACTGAATTTCCTCAATATCCCACCAAACTCCAGAACCATCTCACAAAATCTCAACAAATTTCCAAAAAATTCAAAAAAACTCTCACAAAGTTCTTGAAAGCCCCTCAAAATTCCAGAAAAATGCCACAAAATTCCCTACATCTTCTCAAAACATTACAAAATTCTACAGACATCTCACAAAATCTCCACACATTTCCACAAAATCTAAGAAAATTCCCGCAAAATTCTTCAAGTCTCCTCCAAATCCCACAAAATTCAAGAGAAATCCTCAAAATCCCACAAAAATCCCACCAAATTCCAGAACCATCTCACAAAATCTCAACAAATTTCCACTAAATTCAAGAAAACTCTCACAAAGTTCTTGAAAGCCCCTCAAAATTCCAGAAAAATGCCACAAACTTCCCTACATCTTCTCAAAACCCAAACAAACTCCTGCAACATCTCACAAAATCTCCACCAATTTCCAAACAATTCAAGAAAAATCCCGCAAAATTCTTCAAGTCTCGTACAAATCCCAGAAAAATCCCACAAAATTCCAGAAACATCCCACCAAATCACCTCAATATCACCAAACATTCTGGAAAAGCCTCACAAAATTGCAGAAAAATGCCACAAAATTCCCTAAACCTTCTCAAAACCCTACCCAATTCCTGCAACATCCCACAAAATCTCCAACAATTTCCACAAAATTCAAGAAAAATCCCTCAAAATTCACTGAATTTCCTCAATATCCCACCAAATTCCAGAACCATCTCACAAAATCTCAACAAATTTCCACATAATCTAAGAAAATTCCCGCAAAATTCTTCAAGTCTCCTCCAAATCCCACAAAATTCAAGAGAAATCCTCAAAATTCCACAAAAATCCCACAAAATTCCTTCCATCTTCTCAAAACCCAAACAAATTCCTGCAACATCTCACAAAATCTCCACCAATTTCCAAACATTTCAAGAAAAATCCCGCAAAATTCTTCAAGTCTCCTCCAAATACCACAAACATCCTACAAACATCTCACAAACATCCCACAAACATCCCATTAAATTCAATAGAAATCCCACAAAATTCAAGAGAAATCCCACCAAATTCTGTACAAGCCCCACACAATTCCCTAAATCTTCTCAGAACCCAACCACATTCCTGCAACATCCCACAAAATCTCCAACAATTTCCACAAAATTCAAGAAAATTCCCTCCAAATTCACTGAATTTCCTCAATATCCCACCAAACTCCAGAACCATCTCACAAAATCTCAACAAATTTCCAAAAAATTCAAAAAAACTCTCACAAAGTTCTTGAAAGCCCCTCAAAATTCCAGAAAAATGCCACAAACTTCCCTACATCTTCTCAAAACATTACAAAATTCTACAGACATCTCACAAAATCTCCACACATTTCCACAAAATCTAAGAAAATTCCCTCCAAATTCTTCAAGTCTCCTCCAAATCCCACAAAATTCAAGAGAAATCCTCAAAATTCCACAAAAATCCAACAAAATTCCCTACATCTTCTCAAAATCCAAACAAATTCCTGAAACATCTCACAAAATCTCCACCAATTTCCACAACATTTAGGAAAAATCCCTCCAACTTCTTCAAGTCTCCTCCAAATCCCACAAAATTCAAGAGAATTCCTCAAAATTCCACAAAAATCCCACAAAATTCCTGCAACATCTCACAAAATCTCCGGAAATTTCCACAAAATTCAAGAAGACTCTCACAAAATACTTGAAAGCTGCTGAAAATTCCACGAATATCCCACAAAAATCCCTAAATCTTCTCAAAACCCAACCACATTCCTGCAGCATCTCACAAAATCTCCACCAATATCCAAAAAATTCAAGAAAATTCCCTCCAAATTCTTCAAGTCTCCTCCAAATCCCACAAAATTCAAGACAAATCCTCAAAATCCCACAAAAATCCCACCAAATTCCAGAACCATCTCACAAAATCTCAACAAATTTCCACTAAATTCAAAAAAACTCTCACAAAGTTCTTGAAAGCCCCTCAAAATTCCAGAAAAATGCCACAAAATTCCCTACATCTTCTCAAAACCGAAACAAACTCCTGCAACATCTCACAAAATCTCCACCAATTTCCAAACAATTCAAGAAAAATCCCGCAAAATTCTTCAAGTCTCGTACAAATCCCAGAAAAATCCCACAAAATTCCAGAAACATACCACCAAATCACCTCAAAATCAACAAACATTCTGGAAAAGCCTCACAAAATTGTAGAAAAATGCCACAAAATTCCATAAATCTTCTCAAAACCCTACCAAATTCCTGCAACATCTCGCAAAATCTCCACCAATAGCCAAAAAATTCAAGAAAAATCCCTCCAAATTCACTGAATTTCCTCAATATCCCACCAAATTCCAGAACCATCTCACAAAATCTCAACAAATTTCCACAAAATCTAAGAAAATTCCGCAAAATTCTTCAAGTCTCCTCCAAATCCCACAAAATTCAAGAGAAATCCACAAAATTCCACAAAAATCCCACAAAATTCCTTCCATCTTCTCAGAACCCAAACAAACTCCTGCAACATCTCACAAAATCTCCACCAATTTCCAAACAATTCAAGAAAATCGCGCAAAATTCTTCAAGTCTCCTCCAAATACCACAAACCTCCCACAAACATCCCACAAACATCCCACAAACATCCCACAAACATCCCACAAAATTCAAGAGAAATCCCACAAAATTCAAAAGAAATCGCACAAAATCCTGTACAAGCCCCACACAATTCCCTAAATCTTCTCAAAACCCAACCACATTCCTGCAACATCCCACAAAATCTCTGGAAATTTCCACAAAATTCAAGAAGACTCTCACAAAATACTTGAAAGCTGCTGAAAATTCCACGAATATCCCACAAAAATCCCTAAATCTTCTCAAAACCCAACCACATTCCTGCAGCATCTCACAAAATCTCCACCAATATCCAAAAATTCAAGAAAATTCCCTCCAAATTCTTCAAGTCTCCTCCAAATCCCACAAAATTCAAGACAAATCCTCAAAATCCCACAAAAATCCCACCAAATTCCAGAACCATCTCACAAAATCTCCACAAATTTCCACTAAATTCAAGAAAACTCTCACAAAGTTCTTGAAAGCCCCTCAAAATTCCAGAAAAATGCCACAAACTTCCCTACATCTTCTCAAAACCCAAACAAACTCCTGCAACATCTCACAAAATCTCCACCAATTTCCAAACAATTCAAGAAAAATCCCGCAAAATTCTTCAAGTCTCCTACAAATCCCAGAAAAATCCCACAAAATTCCAGAAACATCCCACCAAATCACCTCAATATCACCAAACATTCTGGAAAAGCCTCACAAAATTGCAGAAAAATGCCACAAAATTCCCTAAACCTTCTCAAAACCCTACCCAATTCCTGCAACATCCCACAAAATCTCCAACAATTTCCACAAAATTCAAGAAAAATCCCTCAAAATTCACTGAATTTCCTCAATATCCCACCAAATTCCAGAACCATCTCACAAAATCTCAAAAAATTTCCACTAAATCTAAGAAAATTCCCTCCAAATTCTTCAAGTCTCCTCCAAATCCCACAAAATTCAAGAGAAATCCTCAAAATTCCACAAAAATCCCACAAAATTCCTTCCATCTTCTCAAAACCCAAACAAATTCCTGCAACATCTCACAAAATCTCCACCAATTTCCAAACATTTCAAGAAAAATCCCGCAAAATTCTTCAAGTCTCCTCCAAATACCACAAACATCCTACAAACATCTCACAAACATCCCACAAACATCCCATTAAATTCAAGAGAAATCCCACAAAATTCAAGAGAAATCCCACCAAATTCTGTACAAGCCCCACACAATTCCCTAAATCTTCTCAGAACCCAACCACATTCCTGCAACATCCCACAAAATCTCCGGAAATTTCCACAAAATTCAAGAAAATTCCCTCCAAATTCACTGAATTTCCTCAATATCCCACCAAACTCCAGAACCATCTCACAAAATCTCAACAAATTTCCAAAAAATTCAAAAAAACTCTCACAAAGTTCTTGAAAGCCCCTCAAAATTCCAGAAAAATGCCACAAAATTCCCTACATCTTCTCAAAACATTACAAAATTCTACAGACATCTCACAAAATCTCCACACATTTCCACAAAATCTAAGAAAATTCCCTCCAAATTCTTCAAGTCTCCTCCAAATCCCACAAAATTCAAGAGAAATCCTCAAAATTCCACAAAAATCCCACAAAATTCCTTCCATCTTCTCAGAACCCAAACAAACTCCTGCAACATCTCACAAAATCTCCACCAATTTCCAAACAATTCAAGAAAAATCCCGCAAAATTCTTCAAGTCTCCTCCAAATACCACAAACATCCCACAAACATCCCACAAACATCCCACAAACATCCCACAAACATCCCACAAAATTCAAGCGAAATCCCACAAAATTCAAAAGAAATCGAACAAAATCCTGTATAAGCCCCACACAATTCCCTAAATCTTCTCAAAACCCAACCACATTCCTGCAACATCCCACAAAATCTCCAACAATTTCCACAAAATTCAAGAAGACTCTCACAAAATACTTGAAAGCTGCTGAAAATTCCACGAATATCCCACAAAAATCCCTAAATCTTCTCAAAACCCAACCACATTCCTGCAGCATCTCACAAAATCTCCACCAATATCCAAAAAATTCAAGAAAATTCCCTCCAAATTCTTCAAGTCTCCTCCAAATCCCACAAAATTCAAGACAAATCCTCAAAATCCCACAAAAATCCCACCAAATTCCAGAACCATCTCACAAAATCTCAACAAATTTCCACTAAATTCAAGAAAACTCTCACAAAGTTCTTGAAAGCCCCTCAAAATTCCAGAAAAATGCCACAAAATTCCCTACATCTTCTCAAAACCCAAACAAACTCCTGCAACATCTCACAAAATCTCCACCAATTTCCAAACAATTCAAGAAAAATCCCGCAAAATTCTTCAAGTCTCGTACAAATCCCAGAAAAATCCCACAAAATTCCAGAAACATCCCACCAAATCACCTCAATATCACCAAACATTCTGGAAAAGCCTCACAAAATTTCAGAAAAATGCCACAAAATTCCCTAAACCTTCTCAAAACCCTACCCAATTCCTGCAACGTCCCACAAAATCTCCAACAATTTCCACAAAATTCAAGAAAAATCCCTCCAAATTCACTGAATTTCCTCAATATCCCACCAAATTCCAGAGCCATCTCACAAAATCTCAACAAATTTCCACAAAATCTAAGAAAATTCCCTCCAAATTCTTCAAGTCTCCTCCAAATCCCACAAAATTCAAGAGAAATCCTCAAAATTCCACAAAAATCCCACAAAATTCCTTCCATCTTCTCAGAACCCAAACAAACTCCTGCAACATCTCACAAAATCTCCACCAATTTCCAAACAATTCAAGAAAAATCCCGCAAAATTCTTCAAGTCTCCTCCAAATACCACAAACATCCCACAAACATCCCACAAACATCCCACAAACATCCCACAAACATCCCACAAAATTCAAGCGAAATCCCACAAAATTCAAAAGAAATCGAACAAAATCCTGTATAAGCCCCACACAATTCCCTAAATCTTCTCAAAACCCAACCACATTCCTGCAACATCCCACAAAATCTCCAACAATTTCCACAAAATTCAAGAAGACTCTCACAAAATACTTGAAAGCTGCTGAAAATTCCACGAATATCCCACAAAAATCCCTAAATCTTCTCAAAACCCAACCACATTCCTGCAGCATCTCACAAAATCTCCACCAATATCCAAAAAATTCAAGAAAATTCCCTCCAAATTCTTCAAGTCTCCTCCAAATCCCACAAAATTCAAGACAAATCCTCAAAATCCCACAAAAATCCCACCAAATTCCAGAACCATCTCACAAAATCTCAACAAATTTCCACTAAATTCAAGAAAACTCTCATAAAGTTCTTGAAAGCCCCTCAAAATTCCAGAAAAATGCCACAAAATTCCCTACATCTTCTCAAAACCCAAACAAACTCCTGCAACATCTCACAAAATCTCCACCAATTTCCAAACAATTCAAGAAAAATCCCGCAAAATTCTTCAAGTCTCGTACAAATCCCAGAAAAATCCCACAAAATTCCAGAAACATCCCACCAAATCACCTCAATATCACCAAACATTCTGGAAAAGCCTCACAAAATTGCAGAAAAATGCCACAAAATTCCCTAAACCTTCTCAAAACCCTACCCAATTCCTGCAACATCCCACAAAATCTCCAACAATTTCCACAAAATTCAAGAAAAATCCCTCAAAATTCACTGAATTTCCTCAATATCCCACCAAATTCCAGAACCATCTCACAAAATCTCAACAAATTTCCACAAAATCTAAGAAAATTCCCGCAAAATTCTTCAAGTCTCCTCCAAATCCCACAAAATTCAAGAGAAATCCTCAAAATTCCACAAAAATCCAACAAAATTCCCTACATCTTCTCAAAACCCAAACAAATTCCTGCAACATCTCACAAAATCTCCACCAATTTCCAAACATTTCAAGAAAAATCCCGCAAAATTCTTCAAGTCTCCTCCAAATACCACAAACATCCTACAAACATCTCACAAACATCCCACAAACATCCCATAAAATTCAATAGAAATCCCACAAAATTCAAGAGAAATCCCACCAAATTCTGTACAAGCCCCACACAATTCCCTAAATCTTCTCAGAACCCAACCACTTTCCTGCAACATCCCACAAAATCTCCAACAATTTCCACAAAATTCAAGAAAATTCCCTCCAAATTCACTGAATTTCCTCAATATCCCACCAAATTCCAGAACCATCTCACAAAATCTCAACAAATTTCCAAAAAATTCAAAAAAACTCTCACAAAGTTCTTGAAAGCCCCTCAAAATTCCAGAAAAATGCCACAAAATTCCCTACATCTTCTCAAAACATTACAAAATTCTACAGACATCTCACAAAATCTCCACACATTTCCACAAAATCTAAGAAAATTCCCGCAAAATTCTTCAAGTCTCCTCCAAATCCCACAAAATTCAAGAGAAATCCTCAAAATTCCACAAAAATCCAACAAAATTCCCTACATCTTCTCAAAATCCAAACAAATTCCTGAAACATCTCACAAAATCTCCACCAATTTCCACAACATTTAGGAAAAATCCCTCCAACTTCTTCAAGTCTCCTCCAAATCCCACAAAATTCAAGACAAATCCTCAAAATTCCACAAAAATCCCACAAAATTCCTGCAACATCTCACAAAATCTCTGGAAATTTCCACAAAATTCAAGAAGACTCTCACAAAATACTTGAAAGCTGCTGAAAATTCCACGAATATCCCACAAAAATCCCTAAATCTTCTCAAAACCCAACCACATTCCTGCAGCATCTCACAAAATCTCCACCAATATCCAAAAAATTCAAGAAAATTCCCTCCAAATTCTTCAAGTCTCCTCCAAATCCCACAAAATTCAAGACAAATCCTCAAAATCCCACAAAAATCCCACCAAATTCCAGAACCATCTCACAAAATCTCAACAAATTTCCACTAAATTCAAGAAAACTCTCACAAAGTTCTTGAAAGCCCCTCAAAATTCCAGAAAAATGCCACAAAATTCCCTACATCTTCTCAAAACCCAAACAAACTCCTGCAACATCTCACAAAATCTCCACCAATTTCCAAACAATTCAAGAAAAATCCCGCAAAATTCTTCAAGTCTCGTAGAAATCCCAGAAAAATCCCACAAAATTCCAGAAACATCCCACCAAATCACCTCAATATCACCAAACATTCTGGAAAAGCCTCACAAAATTGCAGAAAAATGCCACAAAATTCCATAAATCTTCTCAAAACCCTACCAAATTCCTGCTACATCTCGCAAAATCTCCAACAATAACCAAAAAATTCAAGAAAAATCCCTCAAAATTCACTGAATTTCCTCAATATCCCACCAAATTCCAGAACCATCTCACAAAATCTCAACAAATTTCCACAAAATCTAAGAAAATTCCGCAAAATTCTTCAAGTCTCCTCCAAATCCCACAAAATTCAAGACAAATCCTCAAAATTCCACAAAAATCCCACAAAATTCCTTCCATCTTCTCAGAACCCAAACAAACTCCTGCAACATCTCACAAAATCTCCACCAATTTCCAAACAATTCAAGAAAAATCCCGCAAAATTCTTCAAGTCTCCTCCAAATACCACAAACATCCCACAAACATCCCACAAACATCCCACAAACATCCCACAAACATCCCACAAAATTCAAGAGAAATCCCACAAAATTCAAGAGAAATCCCACCAAATTCTGTACAAGCCCCACACAATTCCCTAAATCTTCTCAGAACCCAACCACATTCCTGCAACATCCCACAAAATCTCCAACAATTTCCACAAAATTCAAGAAAATTCCCTCCAAATTCACTGAATTTCCTCAATATCCCACCAAACTCCAGAACCATCTCACAAAATCTCAACAAATTTCCAAAAAATTCAAAAAAACTCTCACAAAGTTCTTGAAAGCCCCTCAAAATTCCAGAAAAATGCCACAAAATTCCCTACATCTTCTCAAAACATTACAAAATTCTACAGACATCTCACAAAATCTCCACACATTTCCACAAAATCTAAGAAAATTCCCGCAAAATTCTTCAAGTCTCCTCCAAATCCCACAAAATTCAAGAGAAATCCTCAAAATTCCACAAAAATCCAACAAAATTCCCTACATCTTCTCAAAATCCAAACAAATTCCTGAAACATCTCACAAAATCTCCACCAATTTCCACAACATTTAGGAAAAATCCCTCCAACTTCTTCAAGTCTCCTCCAAATCCCACAAAATTCAAGACAAATCCTCAAAATTCCACAAAAATCCCACAAAATTCCTGCAACATCTCACAAAATCTCTGGAAATTTCCACAAAATTCAAGAAGACTCTCACAAAATACTTGAAAGCTGCTGAAAATTCCACGAATATCCCACAAAAATCCCTAAATCTTCTCAAAACCCAACCACATTCCTGCAGCATCTCACAAAATCTCCACCAATATCCAAAAAATTCAAGAAAATTCCCTCCAAATTCTTCAAGTCTCCTCCAAATCCCACAAAATTCAAGACAAATCCTCAAAATCCCACAAAAATCCCACCAAATTCCAGAACCATCTCACAAAATCTCAACAAATTTCCACTAAATTCAAGAAAACTCTCATAAAGTTCTTGAAAGCCCCTCAAAATTCCAGAAAAATGCCACAAAATTCCCTACATCTTCTCAAAACCCAAACAAACTCCTGCAACATCTCACAAAATCTCCACCAATTTCCAAACAATTCAAGAAAAATCCCGCAAAATTCTTCAAGTCTCGTACAAATCCCAGAAAAATCCCACAAAATTCCAGAAACATCCCACCAAATCACCTCAATATCACCAAACATTCTGGAAAAGCCTCACAAAATTGCAGAAAAATGCCACAAAATTCCCTAAACCTTCTCAAAACCCTACCCAATTCCTGCAACATCCCACAAAATCTCCAACAATTTCCACAAAATTCAAGAAAAATCCCTCAAAATTCACTGAATTTCCTCAATATCCCACCAAATTCCAGAACCATCTCACAAAATCTCAACAAATTTCCACAAAATCTAAGAAAATTCCCGCAAAATTCTTCAAGTCTCCTCCAAATCCCACAAAATTCAAGAGAAATCCTCAAAATTCCACAAAAATCCAACAAAATTCCCTACATCTTCTCAAAACCCAAACAAATTCCTGCAACATCTCACAAAATCTCCACCAATTTCCAAACATTTCAAGAAAAATCCCGCAAAATTCTTCAAGTCTCCTCCAAATACCACAAACATCCTACAAACATCTCACAAACATCCCACAAACATCCCATAAAATTCAATAGAAATCCCACAAAATTCAAGAGAAATCCCACCAAATTCTGTACAAGCCCCACACAATTCCCTAAATCTTCTCAGAACCCAACCACATTCCTGCAACATCTCACAAAATCTCCAACAATTTCCACAAAATTCAAGAAAATTCCCTCCAAATTCACTGAATTTCCTCAATATCCCACCAAACTCCAGAACCATCTCACAAAATCTCAACAAATTTCCAAAAAATTCAAAAAAACTCTCACAAAGTTCTTGAAAGCCCCTCAAAATTCAAGAAAAATGCCACAAAATTCCCTACATCTTCTCAAAACATTACAAAATTCTACAGACATCTCACAAAATCTCCACACATTTCCACAAAATCTAAGAAAATTCCCGCAAAATTCTTCAAGTCTCCTCCAAATCCCACAAAATTCAAGAGAAATCCTCAAAATTCCACAAAAATCCAACAAAATTCCCTACATCTTCTCAAAATCCAAACAAATTCCTGAAACATCTCACAAAATCTCCACCAATTTCCACAACATTTAGGAAAAATCCCTCCAACTTCTTCAAGTCTCCTCCAAATCCCACAAAATTCAAGAGAATTCCTCAAAATTCCACAAAAATCCCACAAAATTCCTGCAACATCTCACAAAATCTCTGGAAATTTCCACAAAATTCAAGAAGACTCTCACAAAATACTTGAAAGCTGCTGAAAATTCCACGAATATCCCACAAAAATCCCTAAATCTTCTCAAAACCCAACCACATTCCTGCAGCATCTCACAAAATCTCCACCAATATCCAAAAAATTCAAGAAAATTCCCTCCAAATTCTTCAAGTCTCCTCCAAATCCCACAAAATTCAAGACAAATCCTCAAAATCCCACAAAAATCCCACCAAATTCCAGAACCATCTCACAAAATCTCAACAAATTTCCACTAAATTCAAGAAAACTCTCACAAAGTTCTTGAAAGCCCCTCAAAATTCCAGAAAAATGCCACAAACTTCCCTAAATCTTCTCAAAACCCAACCACATTCCTCCAGCATCTCACAAAATCTCCACCAATATCCAAAAAATTCAAGAAAATTCCCTCCAAATTCTTCAAGTCTCCTCCAAATCCCACAAAATTCAAGACAAATCCTCAAAATCCCACAAAAATCCCACCAAATTCCAGAACCATCTCACAAAATCTCAACAAATTTCCACTAAATTCAAGAAAACTCTCACAAAGTTCTTGAAAGCCCCTCAAAATTCCAGAAAAATGCCACAAACTTCCCTACATCTTCTCAAAACCCAAACAAACTCCTGCAACATCTCACAAAATCTCCAACAATTTCCACAAAATTCAAGAAAAATCCCGCAAAATTCTTCAAGTCTCGTACAAATCCCAGAAAAATCCCACAAAATTCCAGAAACATCCCACCAAATCACCTCAATATCACCAAACATTCTGGAAAAGCCTCACAAAATTGCAGAAAAATGCCACAAAATTCCATAAATCTTCTCAAAACCCTACCAAATTCCTGCAACATCCCACAAAATCTCCAACAATTTCCACAAAATTCAAGAAAAATCCCTCCAAATTCACTGAATTTCCTCAATATCCCACCAAATTCCAGAACCATCTCACAAAATCTCAACAAATTTCCACAAAATCTAAGAAAATTCCGCAAAATTCTTCAAGTCTCCTCCAAATCCCACAAAATTCAAGACAAATCCTCAAAATTCCACAAAAATCCCACAAAATTCCTTCCATCTTCTCAGAACCCAAACAAACTCCTGCAACATCTCACAAAATCTCCACCAATTTCCAAACAATTCAAGAAAAATCCCGCAAAATTCTTCAAGTCTCCTCCAAATACCACAAACATCCCACAAACATCCCACAAAATTCAAGAGAAATCCCACAAAATTCAAAAGAAATCGCACAAAATCCTGTACAAGCCCCACACAATTCCCTAAATCTTCTCAGAACCCAACCACATTCCTGCAACATCCCACAAAATCTCTGGAAATTTCCACAAAATTCAAGAAGACTCTCACAAAATACTTGAAAGCTGCTGAAAATTCCACGAATATCCCACAAAAATCCCTAAATCTTCTCAAAACCCAACCACATTCCTGCAGCATCTCACAAAATCTCCACCAATATCCAAAAAATTCAAGAAAATTCCCTCCAAATTCTTCAAGTCTCCTCCAAATCCCACAAAATTCAAGACAAACCCTCAAAATCCCACAAAAATCCCACCAAATTCCAGAACCATCTCACAAAATCTCAACAAATTTCCACTAAATTCAAGAAAACTCTCACAAAGCTCTTGAAAGCCCCTCAAAATTCCAGAAAAATGCCCCAAACTTCCCTACATCTTCTCAAAACCCAAACAAACTTCTGCAACATCTCACAAAATCTCCACCAATTTCCAAACAATTCAAGAAAAATCCCGCAAAATTCTTCAAGTCTCGTACAAATCCCAGAAAAATCCCACAAAATTCCAGAAACATCCCACCAAATCACCTCAATATCAACAAAAATTCTGGAAAAGCCTCACAAAATTGCAGAAAAATGCCACAAAATTCCATAAACCTTCTCAAAACCCCACCAAATTCCTACCACATCCCACAAAATCTCCAACAATTTCCACAAAATTCAAGAAAAATCCCTCAAAATTCACTGAATTTCCTCAATATCCCACCAAATTCCAGAACCATCTCACAAAATCTCAACAAATTTCCACAAAATCTAAGAAAATTCCGCAAAATTCTTCAAGTCTCCTCCAAATCCCACAAAATTCAAGACAAATCCTCAAAATTCCACAAAAATCCCACAAAATTCCTTCCATCTTCTCAGAACCCAAACAAACTCCTGCAACATCTCACAAAATCTCCACCAATTTCCAAACAATTCAAGAAAAATCCCGCAAAATTCTTCAAGTCTCCTCCAAATACCACAAACATCCCACAAACATCCCACAAAATTCAAGAGAAATCCCACAAAATTCAAAAGAAATCGCACAAAATCCTGTACAAGCCCCACACAATTCCCTAAATCTTCTCAGAACCCAACCACATTCCTGCAACATCCCACAAAATCTCTGGAAATTTCCACAAAATTCAAGTAGACTCACACAAAAAACTTGAAAGCTGCTGAAAATTCCACGAAAATCCCACAAAAATCCCTAAATCTTCTCAAAACCCAACCACATTCCTGCAGCATCTCACAAAATCTCCACCAATATCCAAAAAATTCAAGAAAATTCCCTCCAAATTCTTCAAGTCTCCTCCAAATCCCACAAAATTCAAGACAAATCCTTAAAATCCCACAAAAATCCCACCAAATTCCAGAACCATCTCACAAAATCTCAACAAATTTCCACTAAATTCAAGAAAACTCTCACAAAGTTCTTGAAAGCCCCTCAAAATTCCAGAAAAATGCCACAAACTTCCCTACATCTTCTCAAAACCCAAACAAACTCCTGCAACATCTCACAAAATCTCCACCAATTTCCAAACAATTCAAGAAAAATCCCGCAAAATTCTTCAAGTCTCGTACAAATCCCAGAAAAATCCCACAAAATTCCAGAAACATCCCACCAAATCACCTCAATATCACCAAAAATTCTGGAAAAGCCTCACAAAATTGCAGAAAAATGCCACAAAATTCCCGAAACCTTCTCAAAACCCTACCCAATTCCTGCAACATCCCACAAAATCTCCAACAATTTCCACAAAATTCAAGAAAAATCCCTCAAAATTCACTGAATTTCCTCAATATCCCACCAAATTCCAGAACCATCTCAGAAAATCTCAACAAATTTCCACTAAATCTAAGAAAATTCCCTCCAAATACTTCAAGTCTCCTCCAAATCCCACAAAATTCAAGACAAATCCTCAAAATTCCACAAAAATCCCACAAAATTCCTTCCATCTTCTCAGAACCCAAAAAAACTCCTGCAACATCTCACAAAATCTCCACCAATATCCAAAAAATTCAAGAAAATTCCCTCCAAATTCTTCAAGTCTCCTCCAAATCCCACAAAATTCAAGACAAATCCTCAAAATCCCACAAAAATCCCACCAAATTCCAGAACCATCTCACAAAATCTCAACAAATTTCCACTAAATTCAAGAAAACTCTCACAAAGTTCTTGAAAGCCCCTCAAAATTCCAGAAAAATGCCACAATCTTCCCTACATCTTCTCAAAACCCAAACAAACTCCTGCAACATCTCACAAAATCTCCAACAATTTCCAAACAATTCAAGAAAAATCCCGCAAAATTCTCCAAGTCTCGTACAAATCCCAGAAAAATCCCACAAAATTCCAGAAACATCCCACCAAATCACCTCAATATCAACAAAAATTCTGGAAAAGCCTCACAAAATTGCAGAAAAATGCCACAAAATTCCCTAAACCTTCTCAAAACCCTACCCAATTCCTGCAACATCCCACAAAATCTCCAACAATTTCCACAAAATTCAAGAAAAATCCCTCCAAATTCACTGAATTTCCTCAATATCCCACCAAATTCCAGAACCATCTCACAAAATCTCAACAAATTTCCACAAAATCTAAGAAAATTCCGCAAAATTCTTCAAGTCTCCTCCAAATCCCACAAAATTCAAGACAAATCCCAAAAAATTCCACAAAAATCCCACAAAATTCCTTCCATCTTCTCAGAACCCAAACAAACTCCTGCAACATCTCACAAAATCTCCACCAATATCCAAAAAATTCAAGAAAATTCCCTCCAAATTCTTCAAGTCTCCTCCAAATCCCACAAAATTCAAGACAAATCCTCAAAATCCCACAAAAATCCCACCAAATTCCAGTACCATCTCACAAAATCTCAACAAATTTCCACTAAATTCAAGAAAACACTCACAAAGTTCTTGAAAGCCCCAGAAAAATGCCACAAACTTCCCTACATCTTCTCAAAACCCAAACAAACTCCTGCAACATCTCACAAAATCTCCACCAATTTCCAAACAATTCAAGAAAAATCCCGCAAAATTCTTCAAGTCTCGTACAAATCCCAGAAAAATCCCACAAAATTCCAGAAACATCCCACCAAATCACCTCAATATCAACAAAAATTCTGGAAAAGCCTCACAAAATTGCAGAAAAATGCCACAAAATTCCATAAACCTTCTCAAAACCCCACCAAATTCCTACCACATCCCACAAAATCTCCAACAATTTCCACAAAATTCAAGAAAAATCCCTCCAAATTCACTGAATTTCCTCAATATCCCACCAAATTCCAGAACCATCTCACAAAATCTCAACAAATTTCCACAAAATCTAAGAAAATTCCGCAAAATTCTTCAAGTCTCCTCCAAATCCCACAAAATTCAAGACAAATCCTCAAAATTCCACAAAAATCCCACAAAATTCCTTCCATCTTCTCAGAACCCAAACAAACTCCTGCAACATCTCACAAAATCTCCACCAATTTCCAAACAATTCAAGAAAAATCCCGCAAAATTCTTCAAGTCTCCTCCAAATACCACAAACATCCCACAAACATCCCACAAAATTCAAGAGAAATCCCACAAAATTCAAAAGAAATCGCACAAAATCCTGTACAAGCCCCACACAATTCCCTAAATCTTCTCAGAACCCAACCACATTCCTGCAACATCCCACAAAATCTCTGGAAATTTCCACAAAATTCAAGTAGACTCACACAAAAAACTTGAAAGCTGCTGAAAATTCCACGAAAATCCCACAAAAATCCCTAAATCTTCTCAAAACCCAACCACATTCCTGCAGCATCTCACAAAATCTCCACCAATATCCAAAAAATTCAAGAAAATTCCCTCCAAATTCTTCAAGTCTCCTCCAAATCCCACAAAATTCAAGACAAATCCTTAAAATCCCACAAAAATCCCACCAAATTCCAGAACCATCTCACAAAATCTCAACAAATTTCCACTAAATTCAAGAAAACTCTCACAAAGTTCTTGAAAGCCCCTCAAAATTCCAGAAAAATGCCACAAACTTCCCTACATCTTCTCAAAACCCAAACAAACTCCTGCAACATCTCACAAAATCTCCACCAATTTCCAAACAATTCAAGAAAAATCCCGCAAAATTCTTCAAGTCTCCTACAAATCCCAGAAAAATCCCACAAAATTCCAGAAACATCCCACCAAATCACCTCAATATCACCAAAAATTCTGGAAAAGCCTCACAAAATTGCAGAAAAATGCCACAAAATTCCCTAAACCTTCTCAAAACCCTACCCAATTCCTGCAACATCCCACAAAATCTCCAACAATTTCCACAAAATTCAAGAAAAATCCCTCAAAATTCACTGAATTTCCTCAATATCCCACCAAATTCCAGAACCATCTCAGAAAATCTCAACAAATTTCCACTAAATCTAAGAAAATTCCCTCCAAATACTTCAAGTCTCCTCCAAATCCCACAAAATTCAAGACAAATCCTCAAAATTCCACAAAAATCCCACAAAATTCCTTCCATCTTCTCAGAACCCAAAAAAACTCCTGCAACATCTCACAAAATCTCCACCAATATCCAAAAAATTCAAGAAAATTCCCTCCAAATTCTTCAAGTCTCCTCCAAATCCCACAAAATTCAAGACAAATCCTCAAAATCCCACAAAAATCCCACCAAATTCCAGAACCATCTCACAAAATCTCAACAAATTTCCACTAAATTCAAGAAAACTCTCACAAAGTTCTTGAAAGCCCCTCAAAATTCCAGAAAAATGCCACAATCTTCCCTACATCTTCTCAAAACCCAAACAAACTCCTGCAACATCTCACAAAATCTCCAACAATTTCCAAACAATTCAAGAAAAATCCCGCAAAATTCTCCAAGTCTCGTACAAATCCCAGAAAAATCCCACAAAATTCCAGAAACATCCCACCAAATCACCTCAATATCAACAAAAATTCTGGAAAAGCCTCACAAAATTGCAGAAAAATGCCACAAAATTCCCTAAACCTTCTCAAAACCCTACCCAATTCCTGCAACATCCCACAAAATCTCCAACAATTTCCACAAAATTCAAGAAAAATCCCTCCAAATTCACTGAATTTCCTCAATATCCCACCAAATTCCAGAACCATCTCACAAAATCTCAACAAATTTCCACAAAATCTAAGAAAATTCCGCAAAATTCTTCAAGTCTCCTCCAAATCCCACAAAATTCAAGACAAATCCCAAAAAATTCCACAAAAATCCCACAAAATTCCTTCCATCTTCTCAGAACCCAAACAAACTCCTGCAACATCTCACAAAATCTCCACCAATATCCAAAAAATTCAAGAAAATTCCCTCCAAATTCTTCAAGTCTCCTCCAAATCCCACAAAATTCAAGACAAATCCTCAAAATCCCACAAAAATCCCACCAAATTCCAGTACCATCTCACAAAATCTCAACAAATTTCCACTAAATTCAAGAAAACACTCACAAAGTTCTTGAAAGCCCCAGAAAAATGCCACAAACTTCCCTACATCTTCTCAAAACCCAAACAAACTCCTGCAACATCTCACAAAATCTCCACCAATTTCCAAACAATTCAAGAAAAATCCCGCAAAATTCTTCAAGTCTCGTACAAATCCCAGAAAAATCCCACAAAATTCCAGAAACATCCCACCAAATCACCTCAATATCAACAAAAATTCTGGAAAAGCCTCACAAAATTGCAGAAAAATGCCACAAAATTCCATAAACCTTCTCAAAACCCCACCAAATTCCTACCACATCCCACAAAATCTCCAACAATTTCCACAAAATTCAAGAAAAATCCCTCCAAATTCACTGAATTTCCTCAATATCCCACCAAATTCCAGAACCATCTCACAAAATCTCAACAAATTTCCACAAAATCTAAGAAAATTCCGCAAAATTCTTCAAGTCTCCTCCAAATCCCACAAAATTCAAGACAAATCCTCAAAATTCCACAAAAATCCCACAAAATTCCTTCCATCTTCTCAGAACCCAAACAAACTCCTGCAACATCTCACAAAATCTCCACCAATTTCCAAACAATTCAAGAAAAATCCCGCAAAATTCTTCAAGTCTCCTCCAAATACCACAAACATCCCACAAACATCCCACAAAATTCAAGAGAAATCCCACAAAATTCAAAAGAAATCGCACAAAATCCTGTACAAGCCCCACACAATTCCCTAAATCTTCTCAGAACCCAACCACATTCCTGCAACATCCCACAAAATCTCTGGAAATTTCCACAAAATTCAAGTAGACTCACACAAAAAACTTGAAAGCTGCTGAAAATTCCACGAAAATCCCACAAAAATCCCTAAATCTTCTCAAAACCCAACCACATTCCTGCAGCATCTCACAAAATCTCCACCAATATCCAAAAAATTCAAGAAAATTCCCTCCAAATTCTTCAAGTCTCCTCCAAATCCCACAAAATTCAAGACAAATCCTTAAAATCCCACAAAAATCCCACCAAATTCCAGAACCATCTCACAAAATCTCAACAAATTTCCACTAAATTCAAGAAAACTCTCACAAAGTTCTTGAAAGCCCCTCAAAATTCCAGAAAAATGCCACAAACTTCCCTACATCTTCTCAAAACCCAAACAAACTCCTGCAACATCTCACAAAATCTCCACCAATTTCCAAACAATTCAAGAAAAATCCCGCAAAATTCTTCAAGTCTCCTACAAATCCCAGAAAAATCCCACAAAATTCCAGAAACATCCCACCAAATCACCTCAATATCACCAAAAATTCTGGAAAAGCCTCACAAAATTGCAGAAAAATGCCACAAAATTCCCTAAACCTTCTCAAAACCCTACCCAATTCCTGCAACATCCCACAAAATCTCCAACAATTTCCACAAAATTCAAGAAAAATCCCTCAAAATTCACTGAATTTCCTCAATATCCCACCAAATTCCAGAACCATCTCAGAAAATCTCAACAAATTTCCACTAAATCTAAGAAAATTCCCTCCAAATACTTCAAGTCTCCTCCAAATCCCACAAAATTCAAGACAAATCCTCAAAATTCCACAAAAATCCCACAAAATTCCTTCCATCTTCTCAGAACCCAAAAAAACTCCTGCAACATCTCACAAAATCTCCACCAATATCCAAAAAATTCAAGAAAATTCCCTCCAAATTCTTCAAGTCTCCTCCAAATCCCACAAAATTCAAGACAAATCCTCAAAATCCCACAAAAATCCCACCAAATTCCAGAACCATCTCACAAAATCTCAACAAATTTCCACTAAATTCAAGAAAACTCTCACAAAGTTCTTGAAAGCCCCTCAAAATTCCAGAAAAATGCCACAATCTTCCCTACATCTTCTCAAAACCCAAACAAACTCCTGCAACATCTCACAAAATCTCCAACAATTTCCAAACAATTCAAGAAAAATCCCGCAAAATTCTCCAAGTCTCGTACAAATCCCAGAAAAATCCCACAAAATTCCAGAAACATCCCACCAAATCACCTCAATATCAACAAAAATTCTGGAAAAGCCTCACAAAATTGCAGAAAAATGCCACAAAATTCCCTAAACCTTCTCAAAACCCTACCCAATTCCTGCAACATCCCACAAAATCTCCAACAATTTCCACAAAATTCAAGAAAAATCCCTCCAAATTCACTGAATTTCCTCAATATCCCACCAAATTCCAGAACCATCTCACAAAATCTCAACAAATTTCCACAAAATCTAAGAAAATTCCGCAAAATTCTTCAAGTCTCCTCCAAATCCCACAAAATTCAAGACAAATCCCAAAAAATTCCACAAAAATCCCACAAAATTCCTTCCATCTTCTCAGAACCCAAACAAACTCCTGCAACATCTCACAAAATCTCCACCAATATCCAAAAAATTCAAGAAAATTCCCTCCAAATTCTTCAAGTCTCCTCCAAATCCCACAAAATTCAAGACAAATCCTCAAAATCCCACA
The DNA here is from genome assembly GCF_971803275.1 of Cyanistes caeruleus. NCBI lineage: Eukaryota > Metazoa > Chordata > Aves > Passeriformes > Paridae > Cyanistes > Cyanistes caeruleus. The sequence goes on along the minus strand of NC_141702.1, from coordinate 86,564,066 downwards.
AAAATCCCACCAAATTCCAGTACCATCTCACAAAATCTCAACAAATTTCCACTAAATTCAAGAAAACACTCACAAAGTTCTTGAAAGCCCCAGAAAAATGCCACAAACTTCCCTACATCTTCTCAAAACCCAAACAAACTCCTGCAACATCTCACAAAATCTCCACCAATTTCCAAACAATTCAAGAAAAATCCCGCAAAATTCTTCAAGTCTCGTACAAATCCCAGAAAAATCCCACAAAATTCCAGAAACATCCCACCAAATCACCTCAATATCAACAAAAATTCTGGAAAAGCCTCACAAAATTGCAGAAAAATGCCACAAAATTCCATAAACCTTCTCAAAACCCCACCAAATTCCTACCACATCCCACAAAATCTCCAACAATTTCCACAAAACTCAAGAAAAATCCCTCCAAATTCACTGAATTTCCTCAATATCCCACCAAATTCCAGAACCATCTCACAAAATCTCAACAAATTTCCACAAAATCTAAGAAAATTCCGCAAAATTCTTCAAGTCTCCTCCAAATCCCACAAAATTCAAGACAAATCCTCAAAATTCCACAAAAATCCCACAAAATTCCTTCCATCTTCTCAGAACCCAAACAAACTCCTGCAACATCTCACAAAATCTCCACCAATTTCCAAACAATTCAAGAAAAATCCCGCAAAATTCTTCAAGTCTCCTCCAAATACCACAAACATCCCACAAACATCCCACAAAATTCAAGAGAAATCCCACAAAATTCAAAAGAAATCGCACAAAATCCTGTACAAGCCCCACACAATTCCCTAAATCTTCTCAGAACCCAACCACATTCCTGCAACATCCCACAAAATCTCTGGAAATTTCCACAAAATTCAAGTAGACTCACACAAAAAACTTGAAAGCTGCTGAAAATTCCACGAAAATCCCACAAAAATCCCTAAATCTTCTCAAAACCCAACCACATTCCTGCAGCATCTCACAAAATCTCCACCAATATCCAAAAAATTCAAGAAAATTCCCTCCAAATTCTTCAAGTCTCCTCCAAATCCCACAAAATTCAAGACAAATCCTTAAAATCCCACAAAAATCCCACCAAATTCCAGAACCATCTCACAAAATCTCAACAAATTTCCACTAAATTCAAGAAAACTCTCACAAAGTTCTTGAAAGCCCCTCAAAATTCCAGAAAAATGCCACAAACTTCCCTACATCTTCTCAAAACCCAAACAAACTCCTGCAACATCTCACAAAATCTCCACCAATTTCCAAACAATTCAAGAAAAATCCCGCAAAATTCTTCAAGTCTCCTACAAATCCCAGAAAAATCCCACAAAATTCCAGAAACATCCCACCAAATCACCTCAATATCACCAAAAATTCTGGAAAAGCCTCACAAAATTGCAGAAAAATGCCACAAAATTCCCTAAACCTTCTCAAAACCCTACCCAATTCCTGCAACATCCCACAAAATCTCCAACAATTTCCACAAAATTCAAGAAAAATCCCTCAAAATTCACTGAATTTCCTCAATATCCCACCAAATTCCAGAACCATCTCAGAAAATCTCAACAAATTTCCACTAAATCTAAGAAAATTCCCTCCAAATACTTCAAGTCTCCTCCAAATCCCACAAAATTCAAGACAAATCCTCAAAATTCCACAAAAATCCCACAAAATTCCTTCCATCTTCTCAGAACCCAAAAAAACTCCTGCAACATCTCACAAAATCTCCACCAATATCCAAAAAATTCAAGAAAATTCCCTCCAAATTCTTCAAGTCTCCTCCAAATCCCACAAAATTCAAGACAAATCCTCAAAATCCCACAAAAATCCCACCAAATTCCAGAACCATCTCACAAAATCTCAACAAATTTCCACTAAATTCAAGAAAACTCTCACAAAGTTCTTGAAAGCCCCTCAAAATTCCAGAAAAATGCCACAATCTTCCCTACATCTTCTCAAAACCCAAACAAACTCCTGCAACATCTCACAAAATCTCCAACAATTTCCAAACAATTCAAGAAAAATCCCGCAAAATTCTCCAAGTCTCGTACAAATCCCAGAAAAATCCCACAAAATTCCAGAAACATCCCACCAAATCACCTCAATATCAACAAAAATTCTGGAAAAGCCTCACAAAATTGCAGAAAAATGCCACAAAATTCCCTAAACCTTCTCAAAACCCTACCAAATTCCTGCAACATCCCACAAAATCTCCAACAATTTCCACAAAATTCAAGAAAAATCCCTCCAAATTCACTGAATTTCCTCAATATCCCACCAAATTCCAGAACCATCTCAGAAAATCTCAACAAATTTCCACTAAATTCAAGAAAACTCTCACAAATTTCTTTAAAGCCCCTCAAAATTCCAGAAAAATGCCACAAACTTCCCTACATCTTCTCAAAACCCAAACAAACTCCTGCAACATCTCACAAAATCTCCACCAATTTCCAAACAATTCAAGAAAAATCCCGCAAAATTCTTCAAGTCTCGTACAAATCCCAGAAAAATCCCACAAAATTCCAGAAACATCCCACCAAATCACCTCAATATCACCAAAAATTCTGGAAAAGCCTCACAAAATTGCAGAAAAATGCCACAAAATTCCATAAACCTCCTCAAAACCCTACCAAATTCCTGCAACATCCCACAAAATCTCCAACAATTTCCACAAAATTCAAGAAAAATCCCTCAAAATTCACTGAATTTCCTCAATATCCCACCAAATTCCAGAACCATCTCACAAAATCTCAACAAATTTCCACTAAATCTAAGAAAATTCCCTCCAAATTCTTCAAGTCTCCTCCAAATCCCACAAAATTCAAGAGAAATCCTCAAAATTCCACAAAAATCCCACAAAATTCCTTCCATCTTCTCAAAACCCAAACAAATTCCTGCAACATCTCACAAAATCTCCAACAATTTCCAAACATTTCAAGAAAAATCCCGCAAAATTCTTCAAGTCTCCTCCAAATACCACAAACATCCAACAAACATCTCAAAAACATCCCACAAACATCCCATAAAATTCAATAGAAATCCCAGAAAATTCAAGAGAAATCCCACCAAATTCTGTACAAGCCCCACACAATTCCTTAAATCTTCTCAGAACCCAACCACATTCCTGCAACATCCCACAAAATCTCCAACAATTTCCACAAAATTCAAGAAAATTCCCTCCAAATTCACTGAATTTCCTCAATATCCAACCAAACTCCAGAACCATCTCACAAAATCTCAACAAATTTCCAAAAAATTCAAAAAAACTCTCACAAAGTTCTTGAAAGCCCCTCAAAATTCCAGAAAAATGCCACAAAATTCCCTACATCTTCTCAAAACATTACAAAATTCTACAGACATCTCACAAAATCTCCACACATTTCCACAAAATCTAAGAAAATTCCCGCAAAATTCTTCAAGTCTCCTCCAAATCCCACAAAATTCAAGAGAAATCCTCAAAATTCCACAAAAATCCAACAAAATTCCCTACATCTTCTCAAAATCCAAACAAATTCCTGAAACATCTCACAAAATCTCCACCAATTTCCACAACATTTAGGAAAAATCCCTCCAACTTCTTCAAGTCTCCTCCAAATCCCACAAAATTCAAGAGAATTCCTCAAAATTCCACAAAAATCCCACAAAATTCCTGCAACATCTCACAAAATCTCTGGAAATTTCCACAAAATTCAAGAAGACTCTCACAAAATACTTGAAAGCTGCTGAAAATTCCACAAATATCCCACAAAAATCCCTAAATCTTCTCAAAACCCAACCACATTCCTGCAGCATCTCACAAAATCTCCACCAATATCCAAAAAATTCAAGAAAATTCCCTCCAAATTCTTCAAGTCTCCTCCAAATCCTACAAAATTCAAGACAAATCCTCAAAATCCCACAAAAATCCCACCAAATTCCAGAACCATCTCACAAAATCTCAACAAATTTCCACTAAATTCAAGAAAACTCTCACAAAGTTCTTGAAAGCCCCTCAAAATTCCAGAAAAATGCCACAAACTTCCCTACATCTTCTCAAAACCCAAACAAACTCCTGCAACATCTCACAAAATCTCCACCAATTTCCAAACAATTCAAGAAAAATCCCGCAAAATTCTTCAAGTCTTGTACAAATCCCAGAAAAATCCCACAAAATTCCAGAAACATCCCACCAAATCACCTCAATATCACCAAACATTCTGGAAAAGCCTCACAAAATTGCAGAAAAATGCCACAAAATTCCATAAATCTTCTCAAAACCCTACCAAATTCCTGCAACATCTCACAAAATCTCCACCAATAGCCAAAAAATTCAAGAAAAATCCCTCCAAATTCACTGAATTTCCTCAATATCCCACCAAATTCCAGAACCATCTCACAAAATCTCAACAAATTTCCACAAAATCTAAGAAAATTCCGCAAAATTCTTCAAGTCTCCTCCAAATCCCACAAAATTCAAGACAAATCCTCAAAATTCCACAAAAATCCCACAAAATTCCTTCCATCTTCTCAGAACCCAAACAAACTCCTGCAACATCTCACAAAATCTCCACCAATTTCCAAACAATTCAAGAAAAATCCCGCAAAATTCTTCAAGTCTCCTCCAAATACCACAAACATCCCACAAACATCCCACAAACATCCCACAAACATCCCACAAAATTCAAGAGAAATCCCACAAAATTCAAAAGAAATCGCACAAAATCCTGTACAAGCCCCACACAATTCCCTAAATCTTCTCAGAACCCAACCACATTCCTGCAACATCCCACAAAATCTCTGGAAATTTCCACAAAATTCAAGAAGACTCACACAAAAAACTTGAAAGCTGCTGAAAATTCCACGAATATCCCACAAAAATCCCTAAATCTTCTCAAAACCCAACCACATTCCTGCAGCATCTCACAAAATCTCCACCAATATCCAAAAAATTCAAGAAAATTCCCTCCAAATTCTTCAAGTCTCCTCCAAATCCCACAAAATTCAAGACAAATCCTCAAAATCCCACAAAAATCCCACCAAATTCCAGAACCATCTCACAAAATCTCAACAAATTTCCACTAAATTCAAGAAAACTCTCACAAAGTTCTTGAAAGCCCCTCAAAATTCCAGAAAAATGCCACAATCTTCCCTACATCTTCTCAAAACCCAAACAAACTCCTGCAACATCTCACAAAATCTCCAACAATTTCCAAACAATTCAAGAAAAATCCCGCAAAATTCTCCAAGTCTCGTACAAATCCCAGAAAAATCCCACAAAATTCCAGAAACATCCCACCAAATCACCTCAATATCAACAAAAATTCTGGAAAAGCCTCACAAAATTGCAGAAAAATGCCACAAAATTCCCTAAACCTTCTCAAAACCCTACCAAATTCCTGCAACATCCCACAAAATCTCCAACAATTTCCACAAAATTCAAGAAAAATCCCTCCAAATTCACTGAATTTCCTCAATATCCCACCAAATTCCAGAACCATCTCAGAAAATCTCAACAAATTTCCACTAAATTCAAGAAAACTCTCACAAATTTCTTTAAAGCCCCTCAAAATTCCAGAAAAATGCCACAAAATTCCCTACATCTTCTCAAAACCCAAACAAACTCCTGCAACATCTCACAAAATCTCCACCAATTTCCAAACAATTCAAGAAAAATCCCGCAAAATTCTTCAAGTCTCGTACAAATCCCAGAAAAATCCCACAAAATTCCAGAAACATCCCACCAAATCACCTCAATATCACCAAAAATTCTGGAAAAGCCTCACAAAATTGCAGAAAAATGCCACAAAATTCCATAAACCTCCTCAAAACCCTACCAAATTCCTGCAACATCCCACAAAATCTCCAACAATTTCCACAAAATTCAAGAAAAATCCCTCAAAATTCACTGAATTTCCTCAATATCCCACCAAATTCCAGAACCATCTCACAAAATCTCAACAAATTTCCACTAAATCTAAGAAAATTCCCTCCAAATTCTTCAAGTCTCCTCCAAATCCCACAAAATTCAAGAGAAATCCTCAAAATTCCACAAAAATCCCACAAAATTCCTTCCATCTTCTCAAAACCCAAACAAATTCCTGCAACATCTCACAAAATCTCCAACAATTTCCAAACATTTCAAGAAAAATCCCGCAAAATTCTTCAAGTCTCCTCCAAATACCACAAACATCCAACAAACATCTCAAAAACATCCCACAAACATCCCATAAAATTCAATAGAAATCCCAGAAAATTCAAGAGAAATCCCACCAAATTCTGTACAAGCCCCACACAATTCCTTAAATCTTCTCAGAACCCAACCACATTCCTGCAACATCCCACAAAATCTCCAACAATTTCCACAAAATTCAAGAAAATTCCCTCCAAATTCACTGAATTTCCTCAATATCCAACCAAACTCCAGAACCATCTCACAAAATCTCAACAAATTTCCAAAAAATTCAAAAAAACTCTCACAAAGTTCTTGAAAGCCCCTCAAAATTCCAGAAAAATGCCACAAAATTCCCTACATCTTCTCAAAACATTACAAAATTCTACAGACATCTCACAAAATCTCCACACATTTCCACAAAATCTAAGAAAATTCCCGCAAAATTCTTCAAGTCTCCTCCAAATCCCACAAAATTCAAGAGAAATCCTCAAAATTCCACAAAAATCCAACAAAATTCCCTACATCTTCTCAAAATCCAAACAAATTCCTGAAACATCTCACAAAATCTCCACCAATTTCCACAACATTTAGGAAAAATCCCTCCAACTTCTTCAAGTCTCCTCCAAATCCCACAAAATTCAAGAGAATTCCTCAAAATTCCACAAAAATCCCACAAAATTCCTGCAACATCTCACAAAATCTCTGGAAATTTCCACAAAATTCAAGAAGACTCTCACAAAATACTTGAAAGCTGCTGAAAATTCCACAAATATCCCACAAAAATCCCTAAATCTTCTCAAAACCCAACCACATTCCTGCAGCATCTCACAAAATCTCCACCAATATCCAAAAAATTCAAGAAAATTCCCTCCAAATTCTTCAAGTCTCCTCCAAATCCCACAAAATTCAAGACAAATCCTCAAAATCCCACAAAAATCCCACCAAATTCCAGAACCATCTCACAAAATCTCAACAAATTTCCACTAAATTCAAGAAAACTCTCACAAAGTTCTTGAAAGCCCCTCAAAATTCCAGAAAAATGCCACAAACTTCCCTACATCTTCTCAAAACCCAAACAAACTCCTGCAACATCTCACAAAATCTCCACCAATTTCCAAACAATTCAAGAAAAATCCCGCAAAATTCTTCAAGTCTTGTACAAATCCCAGAAAAATCCCACAAAATTCCAGAAACATCCCACCAAATCACCTCAATATCACCAAACATTCTGGAAAAGCCTCACAAAATTGCAGAAAAATGCCACAAAATTCCATAAATCTTCTCAAAACCCTACCAAATTCCTGCAACATCTCACAAAATCTCCACCAATAGCCAAAAAATTCAAGAAAAATCCCTCCAAATTCACTGAATTTCCTCAATATCCCACCAAATTCCAGAACCATCTCACAAAATCTCAACAAATTTCCACAAAATCTAAGAAAATTCCGCAAAATTCTTCAAGTCTCCTCCAAATCCCACAAAATTCAAGACAAATCCTCAAAATTCCACAAAAATCCCACAAAATTCCTTCCATCTTCTCAGAACCCAAACAAACTCCTGCAACATCTCACAAAATCTCCACCAATTTCCAAACAATTCAAGAAAAATCCCGCAAAATTCTTCAAGTCTCCTCCAAATACCACAAACATCCCACAAACATCCCACAAACATCCCACAAACATCCCACAAAATTCAAGAGAAATCCCACAAAATTCAAAAGAAATCGCACAAAATCCTGTACAAGCCCCACACAATTCCCTAAATCTTCTCAGAACCCAACCACATTCCTGCAACATCCCACAAAATCTCCAACAATTTCCACAAAATTCAAGAAGACTCTCACAAAATACTTGAAAGCTGCTGAAAATTCCACGAATATCCCACAAAAATCCCTAAATCTTCTCAAAACCCAACCACATTCCTGCAGCATCTCACAAAATCTCCACCAATATCCAAAAAATTCAAGAAAATTCCCTCCAAATTCTTCAAGTCTCCTCCAAATCCCACAAAATTCAAGACAAATCCTCAAAATCCCACAAAAATCCCACCAAATTCCAGAACCATCTCACAAAATCTCAACAAATTTCCACTAAATTCAAGAAAACTCTCACAAAGTTCTTGAAAGCCCCTCAAAATTCCAGAAAAATGCCACAAAATTCCCTACATCTTCTCAAAACCCAAACAAACTCCTGCAACATCTCACAAAATCTCCACCAATTTCCAAACAATTCAAGAAAAATCCCGCAAAATTCTTCAAGTCTCGTACAAATCCCAGAAAAATCCCACAAAATTCCAGAAACATCCCACCAAATCACCTCAATATCAACAAAAATTCTGGAAAAGCCTCACAAAATTGCAGAAAAATGCCACAAAATTCCCTAAACCTTCTCAAAACCCTACCCAATTCCTGCGACATCCCACAAAATCTCCAACAATTTCCACAAAATTCAAGAAAAGTCCCTCAAAATTCACTGAATTTCCTCAATATCCCACCAAATTCCAGAACCATCTCACAAAATCTCAACAAATTTCCACTAAATCTAAGAAAATTCCCTCCAAATTCTTCAAGTCTCCTCCAAATCCCACAAAATTCAAGAGAAATCCTCAAAATTCCACAAAAATCCAACAAAATTCCTTCCATCTTCTCAAAACCCAAACAAATTCCTGCAACATCTCACAAAATCTCCAACAATTTCCAAACATTTCAAGAAAAATCCCGCAAAATTCCTAAAAGTCTCCTCCAAATACCACAAACATCCTACAAACATCTCACAAACATCCCACAAACATCCCATAAAATTCAATAGAAATCCCACAAAATTCAAAAGAAATCGCACAAAATCCTGTACAAGCCCCACACAATTCCCTAAATCTTCTCAGAACCCAACCACATTCCTGCAACATCCCACAAAATCTCCGGAAATTTCCACAAAATTCAAGAAAATTCCCTCCAAATTCACTGAATTTCCTCAATATCCCACCAAACTCCAGAACCATCTCACAAAATCTCAACAAATTTCCAAAAAATTCAAAAAAACTCTCACAAAGTTCTTGAAAGCCCCTCAAAATTCCAGAAAAATGCCACAAAATTCCCTACATCTTCTCAAAACATTACAAAATTCTACAGACATCTCACAAAATCTCCACACATTTCCACAAAATCTAAGAAAATTCCCGCAAAATTCTTCAAGTCTCCTCCAAATCCCACAAAATTCAAGAGAAATCCTCAAAATTCCACAAAAATCCAACAAAATTCCCTACATCTTCTCAAAATCCAAACAAATTCCTGAAACATCTCACAAAATCTCCACCAATTTCCACAACATTTAGGAAAAATCCCTCCAACTTCTTCAAGTCTCTTCCAAATCCCACAAAATTCAAGAGAATTCCTCAAAATTCCACAAAAATCCAACCAAATTCCTGCAACATCTCACAAAATCTCCGGAAATTCCCACAAAATTCAAGAAGACTCTCACAAAATACTTGAAAGCTGCTGAAAATTCCACGAATATCCCACAAAAATCCCTAAATCTTCTCAAAACCCAACCACATTCCTGCAGCATCTCACAAAATCTCCACCAATATCCAAAAAATTCAAGAAAATTCCCTCCAAATTCTTCAAGTCTCCTCCAAATCCCACAAAATTCAAGACAAATCCTCAAAATCCCACAAAAATCCCACCAAATTCCAGAACCATCTCACAAAATCTCAACAAATTTCCACTAAATTCAAGAAAACTCTCACAAAGTTCTTGAAAGCCCCTCAAAATTCCAGAAAAATGCCACAAAATTCCCTACATCTTCTCAAAACCCAAACAAACTCCTGCAACATCTCACAAAATCTCCACCAATTTCCAAACAATTCAAGAAAAATCCCGCAAAATTCTTCAAGTCTCCTCCAAATCCCAGAAAAATCCCACAAAATTCCAGAAACATCCCACCAAATCACCTCAATATCACCAAACATTCTGGAAAAGCCTCACAAAATTGCAGAAAAATGCCACAAAATTCCATAAATCTTCTCAAAACCCTACCAAATTCCTGCAACATCTCACAAAATCTCCAACAATAGCCAAAAAATTCAAGAAAAATCCCTCAAAATTCACTGAATTTCCTCAATATCCCACCAAATTCCAGAACCATCTCACAAAATCTCAACAAATTTCCACAAAATCTAAGAAAATTCCCGCAAAATTCTTCAAGTCTCCTCCAAATCCCACAAAATTCAAGACAAATCCTCAAAATTCCACAAAAATCCCACAAAATTCCTTCCATCTTCTCAGAACCCAAACAAACTCCTCTAACATCTCACAAAATCTCCACCAATTTCCAAACAATTCAAGAAAAATCCCGCAAAATTCTTCAAGTCTCCTCCAAATACTACAAACATCCCACAAACATCCCACAAACATCCCACAAACATCCCACAAACATCCCACAAAATTCAAGAGAAATCCCACAAAATTCAAAAGAAATCGCACAAAATCCTGTACAAGCCCCACACAATTCCCAAAATCTTCTCAGAACCCAACCACATTCCTGCAACATCCCACAAAATCTCCAACAATTTCCACAAAATTCAAGAAGACTCTCACAAAATACTTGAAAGCTGCTGAAAATTCCACAAATATCCCACAAAAATCCCTAAATCTTCTCAAAACCCAACCACATTCCTGCAGCATCTCACAAAATCTCCACCAATATCCAAAAAATTCAAGAAAATTCCCTCCAAATTCTTCAAGTCTCCTCCAAATCCCACAAAATTCAAGACAAATCCTCAAAATCCCACAAAAATCCCACCGAATTCCAGAACCATCTCACAAAATCTCAACAAATTTCCACTAAATTCAAGAAAACTCTCACAAAGTTCTTGAAAGCCCCTCAAAATTCCAGAAAAATGCCACAAAATTCCCTACATCTTCTCAAAACCCAAACAAACTCCTGCAACATCTCACAAAATCTCCACCAATTTCCAAACAATTCAAGAAAAATCCCGCAAAATTCACTGAATTTCCTCAATATCCCACCAAATTCCAGAACCATCTCACAAAATCTCAACAAATTTCCACTAAATCTAAGAAAATTCCCTCCAAATTCTTCAAGTCTCCTCCAAATCCCACAAAATTCAAGAGAAATCCTCAAAATTCCACAAAAATCCCACAAAATTCCTTCCATCTTCTCAAAACCCAAACAAATTCCTGCAACATCTCACAAAATCTCCAACAATTTCCAAATATTTCAAGAAAAATCCCGCAAAATTCCTAAAAGTCTCCTCCAAATACCACAAACATCCTACAAACATCTCACAAACATCCCGCAAACATCCCATAAAATTCAATAGAAATCCCACAAAATTCAAAAGAAATCGCACAAAATCCTGTACAAGCCCCACACAATTCCCTAAATCTTCTCAGAACCCAACCACATTCCTGCAACATCCCACAAAATCTCCAACAATTTCCACAAAATTCAAGAAAATTCCCTCCAAATTCACTGAATTTCCTCAATATCCCACCAAACTCCAGAACCATCTCACAAAATCTCAACAAATTTCCAAAAAATTCAAAAAAACTCTCACAAAGTTCTTGAAAGCCCCTCAAAATTCCAGAAAAATGCCACAAAATTCCCTACATCTTCTCAAAACATTACAAAATTCTACAGACATCTCACAAAATCTCCACACATTTCCACAAAATCTAAGAAAATTCCCGCAAAATTCTTCAAGTCTCCTCCAAATCCCACAAAATTCAAGAGAAATCCTCAAAATTCCACAAAAATCCAACAAAATTCCCTACATCTTCTCAAAATCCAAACAAATTCCTGAAACATCTCACAAAATCTCCACCAATTTCCACAACATTCAGGAAAAATCCCTCCAACTTCTTCAAGTCTCCTCCAAATCCCACAAAATTCAAGAGAATTCCTCAAAATTCCACAAAAATCCCACAAAATTCCTGCAACATCTCACAAAATCTCCGGAAATTTCCACAAAATTCAAGAAGACTCTCACAAAATACTTGAAAGCTGCTGAAAATTCCACGAATATCCCACAAAAATCCCTAAATCTTCTCAAAACCCAACCACATTCCTGCAGCATCTCACAAAATATCCACCAATATCCAAAAAATTCAAGAAAATTCCCTCCAAATTCTTCAAGTCTCCTCCAAATCCCACAAAATTCAAGACAAATCCTCAAAATCCCACAAAAATCCCACCAAATTCCAGAACCATCTCACAAAATCTCAACAAATTTCCACTAAATTCAAGAAAACTCTCACAAAGTTCTTGAAAGCCCCTCAAAATTCCAGAAAAATGCCACAAAATTCCCTACATCTTCTCAAAACCCAAACAAACTCCTGCAACATCTCACAAAATCTCCACCAATTTCCAAACAATTCAAGAAAAATCCCGCAAAATTCTTCAAGTCTCGTACAAATCCCAGAAAAATCCCACAAAATTCCAGAAACATCCCACCAAATCACCTCAATATCACCAAACATTCTGGAAAAGCCTCACAAAATTGCAGAAAAATGCCACAAAATTCCATAAATCTTCTCAAAACCCTACCAAATTCCTGCAACATCTCACAAAATCTCCAACAATAGCCAAAAAATTCAAGAAAAATCCCTCAAAATTCACTGAATTTCCTCAATATCCCACCAAATTCCAGAACCATCTCACAAAATCTCAACAAATTTCCACAAAATCTAAGAAAATTCCCTCCAAATTCTTCAAGTCTCCTCCAAATCCCACAAAATTCAAGACAAATCCTCAAAATTCCACAAAAATCCCACAAAATTCCTTCCATCTTCTCAGAACCCAAACAAACTCCTGCAACATCTCACAAAATCTCCACCAATTTCCAAACAATTCAAGAAAAATCCCGCAAAATTCTTCAAGTCTCCTCCAAATACCACAAACATCCCACAAACATCCCACAAACATCCCACAAACATCCCACAAAATTCAAGAGAAATCCCACAAAATTCAAAAGAAATCGCACAAAATCCTGTACAAGCCCCACACAATTCCCTAAATCTTCTCAGAACCCAACCACATTCCTGCAACATCCCACAAAATCTCCAACAATTTCCACAAAATTCAAGAAGACTCTCACAAAATACTTGAAAGCTGCTGAAAATTCCACGAATATCCCCCAAAAATCCCTAAATCTTCTCAAAACCCAACCACATTCCTGCAGCATCTCACAAAATCTCCACCAATATCCAAAAAATTCAAGAAAATTCCCTCCAAATTCTTCAAGTCTCCTCCAAATCCCACAAAATTCAAGAGAATTCCTCAAAATTCCACAAAAATCCCACCAAATTCCAGAACCATCTCACAAAATCTCCGGAAATTTCCACAAAATTCAAGAAAACTCTCACAAAAAACTTGAAAGCTGCTGAAAATTCCACGAATATCCCACAAAAATCCCTAAATCTTCTCAAAACCCAACCACATTCCTGCAGCATCTCACAAAATCTCCACCAATATCCAAAAAATTCAAGAAAATTCCCTCCAAATTCTTCAAGTCTCCTCCAAATCCCACAAAATTCAAGACAAATCCTCAAAATCCCACAAAAATCCCACCAAATTCCAGAACCATCTCACAAAATCTCAACAAATTTCCACTAAATTCAAGAAAACTCTCACAAAGTTCTTGAAAGCCCCTCAAAATTCCAGAAAAATGCCACAAAATTCCCTACATCTTCTCAAAACCCAAACAAACTCCTGCAACATCTCACAAAATCTCCAACAATTTCCAAACAATTCAAGAAAAATCCCGCAAAATTCTTCAAGTCTCGTACAAATCCCAGAAAAATCCCACAAAATTCCAGAAACATCCCACCAAATCACCTCAATATCACCAAACATTCTGGAAAAGCCTCACAAAATTGCAGAAAAATGCCACAAAATTCCCTAAACCTTCTCAAAACCCTACCCAATTCCTGCAACATCCCACAAAATCTCCAACAATTTCCACAAAATTCAAGAAAAATCCCTCAAAATTCACTGAATTTCCTCAATATCCCACCAAATTCCAGAACCATCTCACAAAATCTCAACAAATTTCCACTAAATCTAAGAAAATTCTGCAAAATTCTTCAAGTCTCCTCCAAATCCCACAAAATTCAAGAGAAATCCTCAAAATTCCACAAAAATCCCACAAAATTCCTTCCATCTTCTCAAAACCCAAAAAAATTCCTGCAACATCTCACAAAATCTCCAACAATTTCCAAACATTTCAAGAAAAATCCCGTAAAATTCCTAAAAGTCTCCTCCAAATACCACAAACATCCTACAAACATCTCAAAAACATCCCACAAACATCCCATAAAATTCAAGAGAAATCCCACAAAATTCAAGAGAAATCCCACCAAATTCTGTACAAGCCCCACACAATTCCCTAAATCTTCTCAGAACCCAACCACATTCCTGCAACATCCCACAAAATCTCCAACAATTTCCACAAAATTCAAGAAAATTCCCTCCAAATTCACTGAATTTCCTCAATATCCAACCAAACTCCAGAACCATCTCACAAAATCTCAACAAATTTCCAAAAAATTCAAAAAAACTCTCACAAAGTTCTTGAAAGCCCCTCAAAATTCCAGAAAAATGCCACAAAATTCCCTACATCTTCTCAAAACATTACAAAATTCTACAGACATCTCACAAAATCTCCACACATTTCCACAAAATCTAAGAAAATTCCCGCAAAATTCTTCAAGTCTCCTCCAAATCCCACAAAATTCAAGAGAAATCCTCAAAATTCCACAAAAATCCAACAAAATTCCCTACATCTTCTCAAAATCCAAACAAATTCCTGAAACATCTCACAAAATCTCCACCAATTTCCACAACATTTAGGAAAAATCCCTCCAACTTCTTCAAGTCTCCTCCAAATCCCACAAAATTCAAGAGAATTCCTCAAAATTCCACAAAAATCCCACAAAATTCCTGCAACATCTCACAAAATCTCTGGAAATTTCCACAAAATTCAAGAAGACTCTCACAAAATACTTGAAAGCTGCTGAAAATTCCACGAATATCCCACAAAAATCCCTAAATCTTCTCAAAACCCAACCACATTCCTGCAGCATCTCACAAAATCTCCACCAATATCCAAAAAATTCAAGAAAATTCCCTCCAAATTCTTCAAGTCTCCTCCAAATCCCACAAAATTCAAGACAAATCCTCAAAATCCCACAAAAATCCCACCAAATTCCAGAACCATCTCACAAAATCTCAACAAATTTCCACTAAATTCAAGAAAACTCTCACAAAGTTCTTGAAAGCCCCTCAAAATTCCAGAAAAATGCCACAAAATTCCCTACATCTTCTCAAAACCCAAACAAACTCCTGCAACATCTCACAAAATCTCCAACAATTTCCAAACAATTCAAGAAAAATCCCGCAAAATTCTTCAAGTCTCGTACAAATACCAGAAAAATCCCACAAAATTCAAGAAACATCCCACCAAATCACCTCAATATCACCAAAAATTCTGGAAAAGCCTCACAAAATTGCAGAAAAATGCCACAAAATTCCCTAAACCTTCTCAAAACCCTACCCAATTCCTGCAACGTCCCACAAAATCTCCAACAATTTCCACAAAATTCAAGAAAAATCCCTCCAAATTCACTGAATTTCCTCAATATCCCACCAAATTCCAGAACCATCTCACAAAATCTCAACAAATTTCCACTAAATCTAAGAAAATTCCCTCCAAATTCTTCAAGTCTCCTCCAAATCCCACAAAATTCAAGAGAATGCCTCAAAATTCCACAAAAATCCAACAAAATTCCTTCCATCTTCTCAAAACCCAAACAAATTCCTGCAACATCTCACAAAATCTCCACCAATAGCCAAAAAATTCAAGAAAAATCCCTCCAAATTCACTGAATTTCCTCAATATCCCACCAAATTCCAGAACCATCTCACAAAATCTCAACAAATTTCCACAAAATCTAAGAAAATTCCACAAAATTCTTCAAGTCTCCTCCAAATCCCACAAAATTCAAGAGAAATCCTCAAAATTCCACAAAAATCCCGCAAAATTCCTTCCATCTTCTCAGAACCCAAACAAACTCCTGCAACATCTCACAAAATCTCCACCAATTTCCAAACAATTCAAGAAAAATCCCGCAAAATTCTTCAAGTCTCCTCCAAATACCACAAACATCCCACAAACATCCCACAAACATCCCACAAACATCCCACAAACATCCCACAAAATTCAAGAGAAATCCCACAAAATTCAAAAGAAATCGCACAAAATCCTGTACAAGCCCCACACAATTCCCTAAATCTTCTCAGAACCCAACCACATTCCTGCAACATCCCACAAAATCTCCAACAATTTCCACAAAATTCAAGAAGACTCTCACAAAATACTTGAAAGCTGCTGAAAATTCCACAAATATCCCACAAAAATCCCTAAATCTTCTCAAAACCCAACCACATTCCTGCAGCATCTCACAAAATCTCCACCAATATCCAAAAAATTCAAGAAAATTCCCTCCAAATTCTTCAAGTCTCCTCCAAATCCCACAAAATTCAAGACAAATCCTCAAAATCCCACAAAAATCCCACCAAATTCCAGAACCATCTCACAAAATCTCAACAAATTTCCACTAAATTCAAGAAAACTCTCACAAAGTTCTTGAAAGCCCCTAAAAATTCCAGAAAAATGCCACAAAATAACCTACATCTTCTCAAAACCCAAACAAACTCCTGCAACATCTCACAAAATCTCCACCAATTTCCAAACAATTCAAGAAAAATCCCGCAAAATTCTTCAAGTCTCGTACAAATCCCAGAAAAATCCCACAAAATTCCAGAAACATCCCACCAAATCACCTCAATATCACCAAAAATTCTGGAAAAGCCTCACAAAATTGCAGAAAAATGCCACAAAATTCCCTAAACCTTCTCAAAACCCTACCCAATTCCTGCAACATCCCACAAAAACTCCAACAATTTCCACAAAATTCAAGAAAAGTCCCTCCAAATTCACTGAATTTCCTCAATATCCCACCAAATTCCAGAACCATCTCACAAAATCTCAAAAAATTTCCACTAAATCTAAGAAAATTCCCTCCAAATTCTTCAAGTCTCCTCCAAATCCCACAAAATTCAAGAAAAATCCTCAAAATTCCACAAAAATCCCACAAAATTCCTTCCATCTTCTCAAAACCCAAACAAATTCCTGCAACATCTCACAAAATCTCCAACAATTTCCAAACATTTCAAGAAAAATCCCGCAAAATTCCTAAAAGTCTCCTCCAAAACCACAAACATCCTACAAACATCTCACAAACATCCCACAAACATCCCATAAAATTCAATAGAAATCCCACAAAATTCAAAAGAAATCGCACAAAATCCTGTACAAGCCCCACACAATTCCCTAAATCTTCTCAGAACCCAACCACATTCCTGCAACATCCCACAAAATCTCCAACAATTTCCACAAAATTCAAGAAAATTCCCTCCAAATTCACTGAATTTCCTCAATATCCCACCAAACTCCAGAACCATCTCACAAAATCTCATCAATTTTCCAAAAAATTCAAAAAAACTCTCACAAAGTTCTTGAAAGCCCCTCAAAATTCCAGAAAAATGCCACAAAATTCCCTACATCTTCTCAAAACATTACAAAATTCTACAGACATCTCACAAAATCTCCACACATTTCCACAAAATCTAAGAAAATTCCCGCAAAATTCTTCAAGTCTCCTCCAAATCCCACAAAATTCAAGAGAAATCCTCAAAATTCCACAAAAATCCAACAAAATTCCCTACATCTTCTCAAAATCCAAACAAATTCCTGAAACATCTCACAAAATCTCCACCAATTTCCACAACATTTAGGAAAAATCCCTCCAACTTCTTCAAGTCTCCTCCAAATCCCACAAAATTCAAGAGAATTCCTCAAAATTCCACAAAAATCCCACAAAATTCCTGCAACATCTCACAAAATCTCTGGAAATTTCCACAAAATTCAAGAAGACTCTCACAAAATACTTGAAAGCTGCTGAAAATTCCACGAATATCCCACAAAAATCCCTAAATCTTCTCAAAACCCAACCACATTCCTGCAGCATCTCACAAAATCTCCACCAATATCCAAAAAATTCAAGAAAATTCCCTCCAAATTCTTCAAGTCTCCTCCAAATCCCACAAAATTCAAGACAAATCCTCAAAATCCCACAAAAATCCCACCAAATTCCAGAACCATCTCACAAAATCTCAACAAATTTCCACTAAATTCAAGAAAACTCTCACAAAGTTCTTGAAAGCCCCTCAAAATTCCAGAAAAATGCCACAAAATTCCCTACATCTTCTCAAAACCCAAACAAACTCCTGCAACATCTCACAAAATCTCCAACAATTTCCAAACAATTCAAGAAAAATCCCGCAAAATTCTTCAAGTCTCGTACAAATCCCAGAAAAATCCCACAAAATTCCAGAAACATCCCACCAAATCACCTCAATATCACCAAACATTCTGGAAAAGCCTCACAAAATTGCAGAAAAATGCCACAAAATTCCATAAATCTTCTCAAAACCCTACCAAATTCCTGCAACATCTCACAAAATCTCCAACAATAGCCAAAAAATTCAAGAAAAATCCCTCCAAATCCACTGAATTTCCTCAATATCCCACCAAATTCCAGAACCATCTCACAAAATCTCAACAAATTTCCACTAAATCTAAGAAAATTCCCTCCAAATTCTTCAAGTCTCCTCCAAATCCCACAAAATTCAAGACAAATCCTCAAAATCCCACAAAAATCCCACCGAATTCCTTCCATCTTCTCAGAACCCAAACAAACTCCTGCAACATCTCACAAAATCTCCACCAATTTCCAAACAATTCAAGAAAAATCCCGCAAAATTCTTCAAGTCTCCTCCAAATACCACAAACATCCCACAAACATCCCACAAACATCCCACAAACATCCCACAAACATCCCACAAAATCTCCACCAATTTCCAAACAATTCAAGAAAAATCCCGCAAAATTCTTCAAGTCTCGTACAAATCCCAGAAAAATCCCACAAAATTCCAGAAACATCCCACCAAATCACCTCAATATCACCAAAAATTCTGGAAAAGCCTCACAAAATTGCAGAAAAATGCCACAAAATTCCCTAAACCTTCTCAAAACCCTACCCAATTCCTGCAGCATCCCACAAAATCTCCAACAATTTCCACAAAATTCAAGAAAAATCCCTCAAAATTCACTGAATTTCCTCAATATCCCACCAAATTCCAGAACCATCTCACAAAATCTCAACAAATTTCCACTAAATCTAAGAAAATTCCCTCCAAATTCTTCAAGTCTCCTCCAAATCCCACAAAATTCAAGAGAAATCCTCAAAATTCCACAAAAATCCAACAAAATTCCTTCCATCTTCTCAAAACCCAAACAAATTCCTGCAACATCTCACAAAATCTCCACCAATAGCCAAAAAATTCAAGAAAAATCCCTCCAAATTCACTGAATTTCCTCAATATCCCACCAAATTCCAGAACCATCTCACAAAATCTCAACAAATTTCCACAAAATCTAAGAAAATTCCACAAAATTCTTCAAGTCTCCTCCAAATCCCACAAAATTCAAGAGAAATCCTCAAAATTCCACAAAAATCCCACAAAATTCCTTCCATCTTCTCAGAACCCAAACAAACTCCTGCAACATCTCACAAAATCTCCACCAATTTCCAAACAATTCAAGAAAAATCCCGCAAAATTCTTCAAGTCTCCTCCAAATACCACAAACATCCCACAAACATCCCACAAACATCCCACAAACATCCCACAAACATCCCACAAACATCCCACAAAATTCAAGAGAAATCCCAAAAATTCAAAAGAAATCGCACAAAATCCTGTACAAGCCCCACACAATTCCCTAAATCTTCTCAGAACCCAACCACATTCCTGCAACATCCCACAAAATCTCCAACAATTTCCACAAAATTCAAGAAGACTCTCACAAAATACTTGAAAGCTGCTGAAAATTCCACAAATATCCCACAAAAATCCCTAAATCTTCTCAAAACCCAACCACATTCCTGCAGCATCTCACAAAATCTCCACCAATATCCAAAAAATTCAAGAAAATTCCCTCCAAATTCTTCAAGTCTCCTCCAAATCCCACAAAATTCAAGACAAATCCTCAAAATCCCACAAAAATCCCACCAAATTCCAGAACCATCTCACAAAATCTCAACAAATTTCCACTAAATTCAAGAAAACTCTCACAAAGTTCTTGAAAGCCCCTCAAAATTCCAGAAAAATGCCACAAAATTCCCTACATCTTCTCAAAACCCAAACAAACTCCTGCAACATCTCACAAAATCTCCACCAATTTCCAAACAATTCAAGAAAAATCCCGCAAAATTCTTCAAGTCTCGTACAAATCCCAGAAAAATCCCACAAAATTCCAGAAACATCCCACCAAATCACCTCAATATCACCAAACATTCTGGAAAAGCCTCACAAAATTGCAGAAAAATGCCACAAAATTCCATAAATCTTCTCAAAACCCTACCAAATTCCTGCAACATCTCACAAAATCTCCACCAATAGCCAAAAAATTCAAGAAAAATCCCGTAAAATTCCTAAAAGTCTCCTCCAAATACCACAAACATCCTACAAACATCTCAAAAACATCCCACAAACATCCCATAAAATTCAAGAGAAATCCCACAAAATTCAAGAGAAATCCCACCAAATTCTGTACAAGCCCCACACAATTCCCTAAATCTTCTCAGAACCCAACCACATTCCTGCAACATCCCACAAAATCTCCAACAATTTCCACAAAATTCAAGAAAATTCCCTCCAAATTCACTGAATTTCCTCAATATCCAACCAAACTCCAGAACCATCTCACAAAATCTCAACAAATTTCCAAAAAATTCAAAAAAACTCTCACAAAGTTCTTGAAAGCCCCTCAAAATTCCAGAAAAATGCCACAAAATTCCCTACATCTTCTCAAAACATTACAAAATTCTACAGACATCTCACAAAATCTCCACACATTTCCACAAAATCTAAGAAAATTCCCGCAAAATTCTTCAAGTCTCCTCCAAATCCCACAAAATTCAAGAGAAATCCTCAAAATTCCACAAAAATCCAACAAAATTCCCTACATCTTCTCAAAATCCAAACAAATTCCTGAAACATCTCACAAAATCTCCACCAATTTCCACAACATTTAGGAAAAATCCCTCCAACTTCTTCAAGTCTCCTCCAAATCCCACAAAATTCAAGAGAATTCCTCAAAATTCCACAAAAATCCCACAAAATTCCTGCAACATCTCACAAAATCTCTGGAAATTTCCACAAAATTCAAGAAGACTCTCACAAAATACTTGAAAGCTGCTGAAAATTCCACGAATATCCCACAAAAATCCCTAAATCTTCTCAAAACCCAACCACATTCCTGCAGCATCTCACAAAATCTCCACCAATATCCAAAAAATTCAAGAAAATTCCCTCCAAATTCTTCAAGTCTCCTCCAAATCCCACAAAATTCAAGACAAATCCTCAAAATCCCACAAAAATCCCACCAAATTCCAGAACCATCTCACAAAATCTCAACAAATTTCCACTAAATTCAAGAAAACTCTCACAAAGTTCTTGAAAGCCCCTCAAAATTCCAGAAAAATGCCACAAAATTCCCTACATCTTCTCAAAACCCAAACAAACTCCTGCAACATCTCACAAAATCTCCAACAATTTCCAAACAATTCAAGAAAAATCCCGCAAAATTCTTCAAGTCTCGTACAAATACCAGAAAAATCCCACAAAATTCAAGAAACATCCCACCAAATCACCTCAATATCACCAAAAATTCTGGAAAAGCCTCACAAAATTGCAGAAAAATGCCACAAAATTCCCTAAACCTTCTCAAAACCCTACCCAATTCCTGCAACGTCCCACAAAATCTCCAACAATTTCCACAAAATTCAAGAAAATTCCCTCCAAATTCACTGAATTTCCTCAATATCCCACCAAACTCCAGAACCATCTCACAAAATCTCATCAATTTTCCAAAAAATTCAAAAAAACTCTCACAAAGTTCTTGAAAGCCCCTCAAAATTCCAGAAAAATGCCACAAAATTCCCTACATCTTCTCAAAACATTACAAAATTCTACAGACATCTCACAAAATCTCCACACATTTCCACAAAATCTAAGAAAATTCCCGCAAAATTCTTCAAGTCTCCTCCAAATCCCACAAAATTCAAGAGAAATCCTCAAAATTCCACAAAAATCCAACAAAATTCCCTACATCTTCTCAAAATCCAAACAAATTCCTGAAACATCTCACAAAATCTCCACCAATTTCCACAACATTTAGGAAAAATCCCTCCAACTTCTTCAAGTCTCCTCCAAATCCCACAAAATTCAAGAGAATTCCTCAAAATTCCACAAAAATCCCACAAAATTCCTGCAACATCTCACAAAATCTCTGGAAATTTCCACAAAATTCAAGAAGACTCTCACAAAATACTTGAAAGCTGCTGAAAATTCCACGAATATCCCACAAAAATCCCTAAATCTTCTCAAAACCCAACCACATTCCTGCAGCATCTCACAAAATCTCCACCAATATCCAAAAAATTCAAGAAAATTCCCTCCAAATTCTTCAAGTCTCCTCCAAATCCCACAAAATTCAAGACAAATCCTCAAAATCCCACAAAAATCCCACCAAATTCCAGAACCATCTCACAAAATCTCAACAAATTTCCACTAAATTCAAGAAAACTCTCACAAAGTTCTTGAAAGCCCCTCAAAATTCCAGAAAAATGCCACAAAATTCCCTACATCTTCTCAAAACCCAAACAAACTCCTGCAACATCTCACAAAATCTCCAACAATTTCCAAACAATTCAAGAAAAATCCCGCAAAATTCTTCAAGTCTCGTACAAATCCCAGAAAAATCCCACAAAATTCCAGAAACATCCCACCAAATCACCTCAATATCACCAAACATTCTGGAAAAGCCTCACAAAATTGCAGAAAAATGCCACAAAATTCCATAAATCTTCTCAAAACCCTACCAAATTCCTGCAACATCTCACAAAATCTCCAACAATAGCCAAAAAATTCAAGAAAAATCCCTCCAAATCCACTGAATTTCCTCAATATCCCACCAAATTCCAGAACCATCTCACAAAATCTCAACAAATTTCCACTAAATCTAAGAAAATTCCCTCCAAATTCTTCAAGTCTCCTCCAAATCCCACAAAATTCAAGACAAATCCTCAAAATCCCACAAAAATCCCACCGAATTCCTTCCATCTTCTCAGAACCCAAACAAACTCCTGCAACATCTCACAAAATCTCCACCAATTTCCAAACAATTCAAGAAAAATCCCGCAAAATTCTTCAAGTCTCCTCCAAATACCACAAACATCCCACAAACATCCCACAAACATCCCACAAACATCCCACAAACATCCCACAAAATCTCCACCAATTTCCAAACAATTCAAGAAAAATCCCGCAAAATTCTTCAAGTCTCGTACAAATCCCAGAAAAATCCCACAAAATTCCAGAAACATCCCACCAAATCACCTCAATATCACCAAAAATTCTGGAAAAGCCTCACAAAATTGCAGAAAAATGCCACAAAATTCCCTAAACCTTCTCAAAACCCTACCCAATTCCTGCAGCATCCCACAAAATCTCCAACAATTTCCACAAAATTCAAGAAAAATCCCTCAAAATTCACTGAATTTCCTCAATATCCCACCAAATTCCAGAACCATCTCACAAAATCTCAACAAATTTCCACTAAATCTAAGAAAATTCCCTCCAAATTCTTCAAGTCTCCTCCAAATCCCACAAAATTCAAGAGAAATCCTCAAAATTCCACAAAAATCCAACAAAATTCCTTCCATCTTCTCAAAACCCAAACAAATTCCTGCAACATCTCACAAAATCTCCACCAATAGCCAAAAAATTCAAGAAAAATCCCTCCAAATTCACTGAATTTCCTCAATATCCCACCAAATTCCAGAACCATCTCACAAAATCTCAACAAATTTCCACAAAATCTAAGAAAATTCCACAAAATTCTTCAAGTCTCCTCCAAATCCCACAAAATTCAAGAGAAATCCTCAAAATTCCACAAAAATCCCACAAAATTCCTTCCATCTTCTCAGAACCCAAACAAACTCCTGCAACATCTCACAAAATCTCCACCAATTTCCAAACAATTCAAGAAAAATCCCGCAAAATTCTTCAAGTCTCCTCCAAATACCACAAACATCCCACAAACATCCCACAAACATCCCACAAACATCCCACAAACATCCCACAAAATTCAAGAGAAATCCCAAAAATTCAAAAGAAATCGCACAAAATCCTGTACAAGCCCCACACAATTCCCTAAATCTTCTCAGAACCCAACCACATTCCTGCAACATCCCACAAAATCTCCAACAATTTCCACAAAATTCAAGAAGACTCTCACAAAATACTTGAAAGCTGCTGAAAATTCCACAAATATCCCACAAAAATCCCTAAATCTTCTCAAAACCCAACCACATTCCTGCAGCATCTCACAAAATCTCCACCAATATCCAAAAAATTCAAGAAAATTCCCTCCAAATTCTTCAAGTCTCCTCCAAATCCCACAAAATTCAAGACAAATCCTCAAAATCCCACAAAAATCCCACCAAATTCCAGAACCATCTCACAAAATCTCAACAAATTTCCACTAAATTCAAGAAAACTCTCACAAAGTTCTTGAAAGCCCCTCAAAATTCCAGAAAAATGCCACAAAATTCCCTACATCTTCTCAAAACCCAAACAAACTCCTGCAACATCTCACAAAATCTCCACCAATTTCCAAACAATTCAAGAAAAATCCCGCAAAATTCTTCAAGTCTCGTACAAATCCCAGAAAAATCCCACAAAATTCCAGAAACATCCCACCAAATCACCTCAATATCACCAAACATTCTGGAAAAGCCTCACAAAATTGCAGAAAAATGCCACAAAATTCCATAAATCTTCTCAAAACCCTACCAAATTCCTGCAACATCTCACAAAATCTCCAACAATAGCCAAAAAATTCAAGAAAAATCCCTCCAAATCCACTGAATTTCCTCAATATCCCACCAAATTCCAGAACCATCTCACAAAATCTCAACAAATTTCCACTAAATCTAAGAAAATTCCCTCCAAATTCTTCAAGTCTCCTCCAAATCCCACAAAATTCAAGACAAATCCTCAAAATCCCACAAAAATCCCACCGAATTCCTTCCATCTTCTCAGAACCCAAACAAACTCCTGCAACATCTCACAAAATCTCCACCAATTTCCAAACAATTCAAGAAAAATCCCGCAAAATTCTTCAAGTCTCCTCCAAATACCACAAACATCCCACAAACATCCCACAAACATCCCACAAACATCCCACAAACATCCCACAAAATCTCCACCAATTTCCAAACAATTCAAGAAAAATCCCGCAAAATTCTTCAAGTCTCGTACAAATCCCAGAAAAATCCCACAAAATTCCAGAAACATCCCACCAAATCACCTCAATATCACCAAAAATTCTGGAAAAGCCTCACAAAATTGCAGAAAAATGCCACAAAATTCCCTAAACCTTCTCAAAACCCTACCCAATTCCTGCAGCATCCCACAAAATCTCCAACAATTTCCACAAAATTCAAGAAAAATCCCTCAAAATTCACTGAATTTCCTCAATATCCCACCAAATTCCAGAACCATCTCACAAAATCTCAACAAATTTCCACTAAATCTAAGAAAATTCCCTCCAAATTCTTCAAGTCTCCTCCAAATCCCACAAAATTCAAGAGAAATCCTCAAAATTCCACAAAAATCCAACAAAATTCCTTCCATCTTCTCAAAACCCAAACAAATTCCTGCAACATCTCACAAAATCTCCACCAATAGCCAAAAAATTCAAGAAAAATCCCTCCAAATTCACTGAATTTCCTCAATATCCCACCAAATTCCAGAACCATCTCACAAAATCTCAACAAATTTCCACAAAATCTAAGAAAATTCCACAAAATTCTTCAAGTCTCCTCCAAATCCCACAAAATTCAAGAGAAATCCTCAAAATTCCACAAAAATCCCACAAAATTCCTTCCATCTTCTCAGAACCCAAACAAACTCCTGCAACATCTCACAAAATCTCCACCAATTTCCAAACAATTCAAGAAAAATCCCGCAAAATTCTTCAAGTCTCCTCCAAATACCACAAACATCCCACAAACATCCCACAAACATCCCACAAACATCCCACAAACATCCCACAAACATCCCACAAAATTCAAGAGAAATCCCAAAAATTCAAAAGAAATCGCACAAAATCCTGTACAAGCCCCACACAATTCCCTAAATCTTCTCAGAACCCAACCACATTCCTGCAACATCCCACAAAATCTCCAACAATTTCCACAAAATTCAAGAAGACTCTCACAAAACACTTGAAAGCTGCTGAAAATTCCACAAATATCCCACAAAAATCCCTAAATCTTCTCAAAACCCAACCACATTCCTGCAGCATCTCACAAAATCTCCACCAATATCCAAAAAATTCAAGAAAATTCCCTCCAAATTCTTCAAGTCTCCTCCAAATCCCACAAAATTCAAGACAAATCCTCAAAATCCCACAAAAATCCCACCAAATTCCAGAACCATCTCACAAAATCTCAACAAATTTCCACTAAATTCAAGAAAACTCTCACAAAGTTCTTGAAAGCCCCTCAAAATTCCAGAAAAATGCCACAAAATTCCCTACATCTTCTCAAAACCCAAACAAACTCCTGCAACATCTCACAAAATCTCCACCAATTTCCAAACAATTCAAGAAAAATCCCGCAAAATTCTTCAAGTCTCGTACAAATCCCAGAAAAATCCCACAAAATTCCAGAAACATCCCACCAAATCACCTCAATATCACCAAACATTCTGGAAAAGCCTCACAAAATTGCAGAAAAATGCCACAAAATTCCATAAATCTTCTCAAAACCCTACCAAATTCCTGCAACATCTCACAAAATCTCCACCAATAGCCAAAAAATTCAAGAAAAATCCCGTAAAATTCCTAAAAGTCTCCTCCAAATACCACAAACATCCTACAAACATCTCAAAAACATCCCACAAACATCCCATAAAATTCAAGAGAAATCCCACAAAATTCAAGAGAAATCCCACCAAATTCTGTACAAGCCCCACACAATTCCCTAAATCTTCTCAGAACCCAACCACATTCCTGCAACATCCCACAAAATCTCCAACAATTTCCACAAAATTCAAGAAAATTCCCTCCAAATTCACTGAATTTCCTCAATATCCAACCAAACTCCAGAACCATCTCACAAAATCTCAACAAATTTCCAAAAAATTCAAAAAAACTCTCACAAAGTTCTTGAAAGCCCCTCAAAATTCCAGAAAAATGCCACAAAATTCCCTACATCTTCTCAAAACATTACAAAATTCTACAGACATCTCACAAAATCTCCACACATTTCCACAAAATCTAAGAAAATTCCCGCAAAATTCTTCAAGTCTCCTCCAAATCCCACAAAATTCAAGAGAAATCCTCAAAATTCCACAAAAATCCAACAAAATTCCCTACATCTTCTCAAAATCCAAACAAATTCCTGAAACATCTCACAAAATCTCCACCAATTTCCACAACATTTAGGAAAAATCCCTCCAACTTCTTCAAGTCTCCTCCAAATCCCACAAAATTCAAGAGAATTCCTCAAAATTCCACAAAAATCCCACAAAATTCCTGCAACATCTCACAAAATCTCTGGAAATTTCCACAAAATTCAAGAAGACTCTCACAAAATACTTGAAAGCTGCTGAAAATTCCACGAATATCCCACAAAAATCCCTAAATCTTCTCAAAACCCAACCACATTCCTGCAGCATCTCACAAAATCTCCACCAATATCCAAAAAATTCAAGAAAATTCCCTCCAAATTCTTCAAGTCTCCTCCAAATCCCACAAAATTCAAGACAAATCCTCAAAATCCCACAAAAATCCCACCAAATTCCAGAACCATCTCACAAAATCTCAACAAATTTCCACTAAATTCAAGAAAACTCTCACAAAGTTCTTGAAAGCCCCTCAAAATTCCAGAAAAATGCCACAAAATTCCCTACATCTTCTCAAAACCCAAACAAACTCCTGCAACATCTCACAAAATCTCCAACAATTTCCAAACAATTCAAGAAAAATCCCGCAAAATTCTTCAAGTCTCGTACAAATACCAGAAAAATCCCACAAAATTCAAGAAACATCCCACCAAATCACCTCAATATCACCAAAAATTCTGGAAAAGCCTCACAAAATTGCAGAAAAATGCCACAAAATTCCCTAAACCTTCTCAAAACCCTACCCAATTCCTGCAACGTCCCACAAAATCTCCAACAATTTCCACAAAATTCAAGAAAAATCCCTCAAAATTCACTGAATTTCCTCAATATCCCACCAAATTCCAGAACCATCTCACAAAATCTCAACAAATTTCCACTAAATCTAAGAAAATTCCCTCCAAATTCTTCAAGTCTCCTCCAAATCCCACAAAATTCAAGAGAATGCCTCAAAATTCCACAAAAATCCAACAAAATTCCTTCCATCTTCTCAAAACCCAAACAAATTCCTGCAACATCTCACAAAATCTCCACCAATAGCCAAAAAATTCAAGAAAAATCCCTCCAAATTCACTGAATTTCCTCAATATCCCACCAAATTCCAGAACCATCTCACAAAATCTCAACAAATTTCCACAAAATCTAAGAAAATTCCACAAAATTCTTCAAGTCTCCTCCAAATCCCACAAAATTCAAGAGAAATCCTCAAAATTCCACAAAAATCCCGCAAAATTCCTTCCATCTTCTCAGAACCCAAACAAACTCCTGCAACATCTCACAAAATCTCCACCAATTTCCAAACAATTCAAGAAAAATCCCGCAAAATTCTTCAAGTCTCCTCCAAATACCACAAACATCCCACAAACATCCCACAAACATCCCACAAACATCCCACAAACATCCCACAAAATCTCCACCAATTTCCAAACAATTCAAGAAAAATCCCGCAAAATTCTTCAAGTCTCGTACAAATCCCAGAAAAATCCCACAAAATTCCAGAAACATCCCACCAAATCACCTCAATATCACCAAAAATTCTGGAAAAGCCTCACAAAATTGCAGAAAAATGCCACAAAATTCCCTAAACCTTCTCAAAACCCTACCCAATTCCTGCAGCATCCCACAAAATCTCCAACAATTTCCACAAAATTCAAGAAAAATCCCTCAAAATTCACTGAATTTCCTCAATATCCCACCAAATTCCAGAACCATCTCACAAAATCTCAACAAATTTCCACTAAATCTAAGAAAATTCCCTCCAAATTCTTCAAGTCTCCTCCAAATCCCACAAAATTCAAGAGAAATCCTCAAAATTCCACAAAAATCCAACAAAATTCCTTCCATCTTCTCAAAACCCAAACAAATTCCTGCAACATCTCACAAAATCTCCACCAATAGCCAAAAAATTCAAGAAAAATCCCTCCAAATTCACTGAATTTCCTCAATATCCCACCAAATTCCAGAACCATCTCACAAAATCTCAACAAATTTCCACAAAATCTAAGAAAATTCCCTCCAAATTCTTCAAGTCTCCTCCAAATCCCACAAAATTCAAGAGAAATCCTCAAAATTCCACAAAAATCCCACAAAATTCCTTCCATCTTCTCAGAACCCAAACAAACTCCTGCAACATCTCACAAAATCTCCACCAATTTCCAAACAATTCAAGAAAAATCCCGCAAAATTCTTCAAGTCTCCTCCAAATACCACAAACATCCCACAAACATCCCACAAACATCCCACAAACATCCCACAAACATCCCACAAACATCCCACAAAATTCAAGAGAAATCCCAAAAATTCAAAAGAAATCGCACAAAATCCTGTACAAGCCCCACACAATTCCCTAAATCTTCTCAGAACCCAACCACATTCCTGCAACATCCCACAAAATCTCTGGAAATTTCCACAAAATTCAAGAAGACTCTCACAAAATACTTGAAAGCTGCTGAAAATTCCACGAATATCCCACAAAAATCCCTAAATCTTCTCAAAACCCAACCACATTCCTGCAGCATCTCACAAAATCTCCACCAATATCCAAAAAATTCAAGAAAATTCCCTCCAAATTCTTCAAGTCTCCTCCAAATCCCACAAAATTCAAGACAAATCCTCAAAATCCCACAAAAATCCCACCAAATTCCAGAACCATCTCACAAAATCTCAACAAATTTCCACTAAATTCAAGAAAACTCTCACAAAGTTCTTGAAAGCCCCTCAAAATTCCAGAAAAATGCCACAAAATTCCCTACATCTTCTCAAAACCCAAACAAACTCCTGCAACATCTCACAAAATCTCCACCAATTTCCAAACAATTCAAGAAAAATCCCGCAAAATTCTTCAAGTCTCGTACAAATCCCAGAAAAATCCCACAAAATTCCAGAAACATCCCACCAAATCACCTCAATATCACCAAAAATTCTGGAAAAGCCTCACAAAATTGCAGAAAAATGCCACAAAATTCCCTAAACCTTCTCAAAACCCTACCCAATTCCTGCAACATCCCACAAAATCTCCAACAATTTCCACAAAATTCAAGAAAAATCCCTCAAAATTCACTGAATTTCCTCAATATCCCACCAAATTCCAGAACCATCTCACAAAATCTCAAAAAATTTCCACTAAATCTAAGAAAATTCCCTCCAAATTCTTCAAGTCTCCTCCAAATCCCACAAAATTCAAGAGAAATCCTCAAAATTCCACAAAAATCCCACAAAATTCCTTCCATCTTCTCAGAACCCAAACAAACTCCTGCAACATCTCACAAAATCTCCACCAATTTCCAAACAATTCAAGAAAAATCCCGCAAAATTCTTCAAGTCTCCTCCAAATACCACAAACATCCTACAAACATCTCAAAAACATCCCACAAACATCCCATAAAATTCAAGAGAAATCCCACAAAATTCAAGAGAAATCCCACCAAATTCTGTACAAGCCCCACACAATTCCCTAAATCTTCTCAGAACCCAACCACATTCCTGCAACATCCCACAAAATCTCCAACAATTTCCACAAAATTCAAGAAAATTCCCTCCAAATTCACTGAATTTCCTCAATATCCAACCAAACTCCAGAACCATCTCACAAAATCTCAACAAATTTCCAAAAAATTCAAAAAAACTCTCACAAAGTTCTTGAAAGCCCCTCAAAATTCCAGAAAAATGCCACAAAATTCCCTACATCTTCTCAAAACATTACAAAATTCTACAGACATCTCACAAAATCTCCACACATTTCCACAAAATCTAAGAAAATTCCCGCAAAATTCTTCAAGTCTCCTCCAAATCCCACAAAATTCAAGAGAAATCCTCAAAATTCCACAAAAATCCAACAAAATTCCCTACATCTTCTCAAAATCCAAACAAATTCCTGAAACATCTCACAAAATCTCCACCAATTTCCACAACATTTAGGAAAAATCCCTCCAACTTCTTCAAGTCTCCTCCAAATCCCACAAAATTCAAGAGAATTCCTCAAAATTCCACAAAAATCCCACAAAATTCCTGCAACATCTCACAAAATCTCCGGAAATTTCCACAAAATTCAAGAAGACTCTCACAAAATACTTGAAAGCTGCTGAAAATTCCACGAATATCCCACAAAAATCCCTAAATCTTCTCAAAACCCAACCACATTCCTGCAGCATCTCACAAAATCTCCACCAATATCCAAAAAATTCAA
This sequence comes from Cyanistes caeruleus, assembly GCF_971803275.1. Classification (NCBI taxonomy): domain Eukaryota; kingdom Metazoa; phylum Chordata; class Aves; order Passeriformes; family Paridae; genus Cyanistes; species Cyanistes caeruleus. Next base: position 86,532,058 of record NC_141702.1, on the reverse strand, counting down.
GAAAATTCCCTCCAAATTCTTCAAGTCTCCTCCAAATCCCACAAAATTCAAGACAAATCCTCAAAATCCCACAAAAATCCCACCAAATTCCAGAACCATCTCACAAAATCTCAACAAATTTCCACTAAATTCAAGAAAACTCTCACAAAGTTCTTGAAAGCCCCTCAAAATTCCAGAAAAATGCCACAAAATTCCCTACATCTTCTCAAAACCCAAACAAACTCCTGCAACATCTCACAAAATCTCCACCAATTTCCAAACAATTCAAGAAAAATCCCGCAAAATTCTTCAAGTCTCGTACAAATCCCAGAAAAATCCCACAAAATTCCAGAAACATCCCACCAAATCACCTCAATATCACCAAAAATTCTGGAAAAGCCTCACAAAATTGCAGAAAAATGCCACAAAATTCCCTAAACCTTCTCAAAACCCTACCCAATTCCTGCAACATCCCACAAAATCTCCAACAATTTCCACAAAATTCAAGAAAAATCCCTCAAAATTCACTGAATTTCCTCAATATCCCACCAAATTCCAGAACCATCTCACAAAATCTCAAAAAATTTCCACTAAATCTAAGAAAATTCCCTCCAAATTCTTCAAGTCTCCTCCAAATCCCACAAAATTCAAGAGAAATCCTCAAAATTCCACAAAAATCCCACAAAATTCCTTCCATCTTCTCAGAACCCAAACAAACTCCTGCAACATCTCACAAAATCTCCACCAATTTCCAAACAATTCAAGAAAAATCCCGCAAAATTCTTCAAGTCTCCTCCAAATACCACAAACATCCTACAAACATCTCAAAAACATCCCACAAACATCCCATAAAATTCAAGAGAAATCCCACAAAATTCAAGAGAAATCCCACCAAATTCTGTACAAGCCCCACACAATTCCCTAAATCTTCTCAGAACCCAACCACATTCCTGCAACATCCCACAAAATCTCCAACAATTTCCACAAAATTCAAGAAAATTCCCTCCAAATTCACTGAATTTCCTCAATATCCAACCAAACTCCAGAACCATCTCACAAAATCTCAACAAATTTCCAAAAAATTCAAAAAAACTCTCACAAAGTTCTTGAAAGCCCCTCAAAATTCCAGAAAAATGCCACAAAATTCCCTACATCTTCTCAAAACATTACAAAATTCTACAGACATCTCACAAAATCTCCACACATTTCCACAAAATCTAAGAAAATTCCCGCAAAATTCTTCAAGTCTCCTCCAAATCCCACAAAATTCAAGAGAAATCCTCAAAATTCCACAAAAATCCAACAAAATTCCCTACATCTTCTCAAAATCCAAACAAATTCCTGAAACATCTCACAAAATCTCCACCAATTTCCACAACATTTAGGAAAAATCCCTCCAACTTCTTCAAGTCTCCTCCAAATCCCACAAAATTCAAGAGAATTCCTCAAAATTCCACAAAAATCCCACAAAATTCCTGCAACATCTCACAAAATCTCCGGAAATTTCCACAAAATTCAAGAAGACTCTCACAAAATACTTGAAAGCTGCTGAAAATTCCACGAATATCCCACAAAAATCCCTAAATCTTCTCAAAACCCAACCACATTCCTGCAGCATCTCACAAAATCTCCACCAATATCCAAAAAATTCAAGAAAATTCCCTCCAAATTCTTCAAGTCTCCTCCAAATCCCACAAAATTCAAGACAAATCCTCAAAATCCCACAAAAATCCCACCAAATTCCAGAACCATCTCACAAAATCTCAACAAATTTCCACTAAATTCAAGAAAACTCTCACAAAGTTCTTGAAAGCCCCTCAAAATTCCAGAAAAATGCCACAAAATTCCCTACATCTTCTCAAAACCCAAACAAACTCCTGCAACATCTCACAAAATCTCCACCAATTTCCAAACAATTCAAGAAAAATCCCGCAAAATTCTTCAAGTCTCGTACAAATCCCAGAAAAATCCCACAAAATTCCAGAAACATCCCACCAAATCACCTCAATATCACCAAACATTCTGGAAAAGCCTCACAAAATTGCAGAAAAATGCCACAAAATTCCATAAATCTTCTCAAAACCCTACCAAATTCCTGCAACATCTCACAAAATCTCCACCAATAGCCAAAAAATTCAAGAAAAATCCCTCCAAATTCACTGAATTTCCTCAATATCCCACCAAATTCCAGAACCATCTCACAAAATCTCAACAAATTTCCACAAAATCTAAGAAAATTCCCTCCAAATTCTTCAAGTCTCCTCCAAATCCCACAAAATTCAAGAGAAATCCTCAAAATTCAACAAAAATCCCACAAAATTCCTTCCATCTTCTCAGAACCCAAACAAACTCCTGCAACATCTCACAAAATCTCCACCAATTTCCAAACAATTCAAGAAAAATCCCGCAAAATTCTTCAAGTCTCCTCCAAATACCACAAACATCCCACAAACATCCCACAAACATCCCACAAACATCCCACAAACATCCCACAAAATTCAAGAGAAATCCCACAAAATTCAAAAGAAATCGCACAAAATCCTGTACAAGCCCCACACAATTCCCTAAATCTTCTCAGAACCCAACCACATTCCTGCAACATCCCACAAAATCTCCAACAATTTCCACAAAATTCAAGAAGACTCTCACAAAATACTTGAAAGCTGCTGAAAATTCCACGAATATCCCACAAAAATCCCTAAATCTTCTCAAAACCCAACCACATTCCTGCAGCATCTCACAAAATCTCCACCAATATCCAAAAAATTCAAGAAAATTCCCTCCAAATTCTTCAAGTCTCCTCCAAATCCCACAAAATTCAAGACAAATCCTCAAAATCCCACAAAAATCCCACCAAATTCCAGAACCATCTCACAAAATCTCAACAAATTTCCACTAAATTCAAGAAAACTCTCACAAAGTTCTTGAAAGCCCCTCAAAATTCCAGAAAAATGCCACAAACTTCCCTACATCTTCTCAAAACCCAAACAAACTCCTGCAACATCTCACAAAATCTCCACCAATTTCCAAACAATTCAAGAAAAATCCCGCAAAATTCTTCAAGTCTCGTACAAATCCCAGAAAAATCCCACAAAATTCCAGAAACATCCCACCAAATCACCTCAATATCACCAAACATTCTGGAAAAGCCTCACAAAATTGCAGAAAAATGCCACAAAATTCCATAAATCTTCTCAAAACCCTACCAAATTCCTGCAACATCTCACAAAATCTCCACCAGTTTCCACAAAATTCAAGAAAAATCCCTCAAAATTCACTGAATTTCCTCAATATCCCACCAAATTCCAGAACCATCTCACAAAATCTCAACAAATTTCCACAAAATCTAAGAAAATTCCGCAAAATTCTTCAAGTCTCCTCCAAATCCCACAAAATTCAAGAGAAATCCTCAAAATTCCACAAAAATCCCACAAAATTCCTTCCATCTTCTCAGAACCCAAACAAACTCCTGCAACATCTCACAAAATCTCCACCAATTTCCAAACAATTCAAGAAAAATCCCGCAAAATTCTTCAAGTCTCCTCCAAATACCACAAACATCCCACAAACATCCCACAAACATCCCACAAACATCCCACAAACATCCCACAAAATCTCCAACAATTTCCAAACAATTCAAGAAAAATCCCGCAAAATTCTTCAAGTCTCGTACAAATCCCAGAAAAATCCCACAAAATTCAAGAAACATCCCACCAAATCACCTCAATATCACCAAAAATTCCGGAAAAGCCTCACAAAATTGCAGAAAAATGCCACAAAATTCCCTAAACCTTCTCAAAACCCTACCCAATTCCTGCAACATCCCACAAAATCTCCAACAATTTCCACAAAATTCAAGAAAAATCCCTCAAAATTCACTGAATTTCCTCAATATCCCACCAAATTCCAGAACCATCTCACAAAATCTCAACAAATTTCCATTAAATCTAAGAAAATTCCTTCCAAATTCTTCAAGTCTCCTCCAAATCCCACAAAATTCAAGAGAAATCCTCAAAATTCCACAAAAATCCAACAAAATTCCTTCCATCTTCTCAAAACCCAAACAAATTCCTGCAACATCTCACAAAATCTCCACCAATAGCCAAAAAATTCAAGAAAAATCCCTCAAAATTCACTGAATTTCCTCAATATCCCACCAAATTCCAGAACCATCTCACAAAATCTCAACAAATTTCCACAAAATCTAAGAAAATTCCCTCCAAATTCTTCAAGTCTCCTCCAAATCCCACAAAATTCAAGACAAATCCTCAAAATTCCACAAAAATCCCACAAAATTCCTTCCATCTTCTCAGAACCCAAACAAACTCCTGCAACATCTCACAAAATCTCCACCAATTTCCAAACAATTCAAGAAAAATCCCGCAAAATTCTTCAAGTCTCCTCCAAATACCACAAACATCCCACAAACATCCCACAAACATCCCACAAACATCCCACAAACATCCCACAAAATTCAAGAGAAATCCCACAAAATTCAAAAGAAATCGCACAAAATCCTGTACAAGCCCCACACAATTCCCTAAATCTACTCAGAACCCAACCACATTCCTGCAACATCCCACAAAATCTCCGGAAATTTCCACAAAATTCAAGAAGACTCTCACAAAATACTTGAAAGCTGCTGAAAATTCCACGAATATCCCACAAAAATCCCTAAATCTTCTCAAAACCCAACCACATTCCTGCAGCATCTCACAAAATCTCCACCAATATCCAAAAAATTCAAGAAAATTCCCTCCAAATTCTTCAAGTCTCCTCCAAATCCCACAAAATTCAAGACAAATCCTCAAAATCCCACAAAAATCCCACCAAATTCCAGAACCATCTCACAAAATCTCAACAAATTTCCACTAAATTCAAGAAAACTCTCACAAAGTTCTTGAAAGCCCCTCAAAATTCCAGAAAAATGCCACAAACTTCCCTACATCTTCTCAAAACCCAACCACATTCCTGCAACATCTCACAAAATCTCCAACAATTTCCACAAAATTCAAGAAAAATCCCGCAAAATTCTTCAAGTCTCCTCCAAATCCCAGAAAAATCCCACAAAATTCCAGAAACATCCCACCAAATCACCTCAATATCACCAAACATTCTGGAAAAGCCTCACAAAATTGCAGAAAAATGCCACAAAATTCCATAAATCTTCTCAAAACCCTACCAAATTCCTTCAACATCTCACAAAATCTCCACCAATAGCCAAAAAATTCAAGAAAAATCCCTCCAAATTCACTGAATTTCCTCAATATCCCACCAAATTCCAGAACCATCTAACAAAATCTCAACAAATTTCCACAAAATCTAAGAAAATTCCCTCCAAATTCTTCAAGTCTCCTCCAAATCCCACAAAATTCAAGAGAAATCCTCAAAATTCAACAAAAATCCCACAAAATTCCTTCCATCTTCTCAGAACCCAAACAAACTCCTGCAACATCTCACAAAATCTCCACCAATTTCCAAACAATTCAAGAAAAATCCCGCAAAATTCTTCAAGTCTCCTCCAAATACCACAAACATCCCACAAACATCCCACAAACATCCCACAAACATCCCACAAACATCCCACAAAATTCAAGAGAAATCCCACAAAATTCAAAAGAAATCGCACAAAATCCTGTACAAGCCCCACACAATTCCCTAAATCTTCTCAGAACCCAACCACATTCCTGCAACATCCCACAAAATCTCCAACAATTTCCACAAAATTCAAGAAGACTCTCACAAAATACTTGAAAGCTGCTGAAAATTCCACGAATATCCCACAAAAATCCCTAAATCTTCTCAAAACCCAACCACATTCCTGCAGCATCTCACAAAATCTCCACCAATATCCAAAAAATTCAAGAAAATTCCCTCCAAATTCTTCAAGTCTCCTCCAAATCCCACAAAATTCAAGAGAAATCCTCAAAATCCCACAAAAATCCCACCAAATTCCAGAACCATCTCACAAAATCTCAACAAATTTCCACTAAATTCAAGAAAACTCTCACAAAGTTCTTGAAAGCCCCTCAAAATTCCAGAAAAATGCCACAAAATTCCCTACATCTTCTCAAAACCCAAACAAACTCCTGCAACATCTCACAAAATCTCCACCAATTTCCAAACAATTCAAGAAAAATCCCGCAAAATTCTTCAAGTCTCCTACAAATCCCAGAAAAATCCCACAAAATTCCAGAAACATCCCACCAAATCACCTCAATATCACCAAAAATTCTGGAAAAGCCTCACAAAATTGCAGAAAAATGCCACAAAATTCCATAAATCTTCTCAAAACCCTACCAAATTCCTGCAACATCTCGCAAAATCTCCACCAATAGCCAAAAAATTCAAGAAAAATCCCTCAAAATTCACTGAATTTCCTCAATATCCCACCAAATTCCAGAACCATCTCACAAAATCTCAACAAATTTCCACAAAATCTAAGAAAATTCCGCAAAATTCTTCAAGTCTCCTCCAAATCCCACAAAATTCAAGAGAAATCCTCAAAATTCAACAAAAATCCCACAAAATTCCTTCCATCTTCTCAGAACTTAAACAAACTCCTGCAACATCTCACAAAATCTCCACCAATTTCCAAACAATTCAAGAAAAATCCCGCAAAATTCTTCAAGTCTCCTCCAAATACCACAAACATCCCACAAACATCCCACAAACATCCCACAAACAACCCACAAACATCCCACAAAATCTCCAACAATTTCCAAACAATTCAAGAAAAATCCCGCAAAATTCTTCAAGTCTCGTACAAATCCCATAAAAATCCCACAAAATTCCAGAAACATCCCACCAAATCACCTCAATATCACCAAAAATTCTGGAAAAGCCTCACAAAATTGCAGAAAAATGCCACAAAATTCCATAAATCTTCTCAAAACCCTACCAAATTCCTGCAACATCTCACAAAATCTCCACCAATAGCCAAAAAATTCAAGAAAAATCCCTCAAAATTCACTGAATTTCCTCAATATCCCACCAAATTCCAGAACCATCTCACAAAATCTCAACAAATTTCCACAAAATCTAAGAAAATTCCGCAAAATTCTTCAAGTCTCCTCCAAATCCCACAAAATTCAAGAGAAATCCTCAAAATTCCACAAAAATCCCACAAAATTCCTTCCATCTTCTCAGAACCCAAACAAACTCCTGCAACATCTCACAAAATCTCCACCAATTTCCAAACAATTCAAGAAAAATCCCGCAAAATTCTTCAAGTCTCCTCCAAATACCACAAACATCCCACAAACATCCCACAAACATCCCACAAACATCCCACAAACATCCCACAAACATCCCACAAAATTCAAGAGAAATCCCAAAAATTCAAAAGAAATCGCACAAAATCCTGTACAAGCCCCACACAATTCCCTAAATCTTCTCAGAACCCAACCACATTCCTGCAACATCCCACAAAATCTCTGGAAATTTCCACAAAATTCAAGAAGACTCTCACAAAATACTTGAAAGCTGCTGAAAATTCCACGAATATCCCACAAAAATCCCTAAATCTTCTCAAAACCCAACCACATTCCTGCAGCATCTCACAAAATCTCCACCAATATCCAAAAAATTCAAGAAAATTCCCTCCAAATTCTTCAAGTCTCCTCCAAATCCCACAAAATTCAAGACAAATCCTCAAAATCCCACAAAAATCCCACCAAATTCCAGAACCATCTCACAAAATCTCAACAAATTTCCACTAAATTCAAGAAAACTCTCACAAAGTTCTTGAAAGCCCCTCAAAATTCCAGAAAAATGCCACAAAATTCCCTACATCTTCTCAAAACCCAAACAAACTCCTGCAACATCTCACAAAATCTCCACCAATTTCCAAACAATTCAAGAAAAATCCCGCAAAATTCTTCAAGTCTCGTACAAATCCCAGAAAAATCCCACAAAATTCCAGAAACATCCCACCAAATCACCTCAATATCACCAAAAATTCTGGAAAAGCCTCACAAAATTGCAGAAAAATGCCACAAAATTCCCTAAACCTTCTCAAAACCCTACCCAATTCCTGCAACATCCCACAAAAACTCCAACAATTTCCACAAAATTCAAGAAAAGTCCCTCCAAATTCACTGAATTTCCTCAATATCCCACCAAATTCCAGAACCATCTCACAAAATCTCAAAAAATTTCCACTAAATCTAAGAAAATTCCCTCCAAATTCTTCAAGTCTCCTCCAAATCCCACAAAATTCAAGAAAAATCCTCAAAATTCCACAAAAATCCCACAAAATTCCTTCCATCTTCTCAAAACCCAAACAAATTCCTGCAACATCTCACAAAATCTCCAACAATTTCCAAACATTTCAAGAAAAATCCCGCAAAATTCCTAAAAGTCTCCTCCAAAACCACAAACATCCTACAAACATCTCACAAACATCCCACAAACATCCCATAAAATTCAATAGAAATCCCACAAAATTCAAAAGAAATCGCACAAAATCCTGTACAAGCCCCACACAATTCCCTAAATCTTCTCAGAACCCAACCACATTCCTGCAACATCCCACAAAATCTCCAACAATTTCCACAAAATTCAAGAAAATTCCCTCCAAATTCACTGAATTTCCTCAATATCCCACCAAACTCCAGAACCATCTCACAAAATCTCATCAATTTTCCAAAAAATTCAAAAAAACTCTCACAAAGTTCTTGAAAGCCCCTCAAAATTCCAGAAAAATGCCACAAAATTCCCTACATCTTCTCAAAACATTACAAAATTCTACAGACATCTCACAAAATCTCCACACATTTCCACAAAATCTAAGAAAATTCCCGCAAAATTCTTCAAGTCTCCTCCAAATCCCACAAAATTCAAGAGAAATCCTCAAAATTCCACAAAAATCCAACAAAATTCCCTACATCTTCTCAAAATCCAAACAAATTCCTGAAACATCTCACAAAATCTCCACCAATTTCCACAACATTTAGGAAAAATCCCTCCAACTTCTTCAAGTCTCCTCCAAATCCCACAAAATTCAAGAGAATTCCTCAAAATTCCACAAAAATCCCACAAAATTCCTGCAACATCTCACAAAATCTCCGGAAATTTCCACAAAATTCAAGAAGACTCTCACAAAATACTTGAAAGCTGCTGAAAATTCCACGAATATCCCACAAAAATCCCTAAATCTTCTCAAAACCCAACCACATTCCTGCAGCATCTCACAAAATCTCCACCAATATCCAAAAAATTCAAGAAAATTCCCTCCAAATTCTTCAAGTCTCCTCCAAATCCCACAAAATTCAAGACAAATCCTCAAAATCCCACAAAAATCCCACCAAATTCCAGAACCATCTCACAAAATCTCAACAAATTTCCACTAAATTCAAGAAAACTCTCACAAAGTTCTTGAAAGCCCCTCAAAATTCCAGAAAAATGCCACAAAATTCCCTACATCTTCTCAAAACCCAAACAAACTCCTGCAACATCTCACAAAATCTCCAACAATTTCCACAAAATTCAAGAAAAATCCCGCAAAATTCTTCAAGTCTCGTACAAATCCCAGAAAAATCCCACAAAATTCCAGAAACATCCCACCAAATCACCTCAATATCACCAAACATTCTGGAAAAGCCTCACAAAATTGCAGAAAAATGCCACAAAATTCCATAAATCTTCTCAAAACCCTACCAAATTCCTGCAACATCTCACAAAATCTCCAACAATAGCCAAAAAATTCAAGAAAAATCCCTCCAAATCCACTGAATTTCCTCAATATCCCACCAAATTCCAGAACCATCTCACAAAATCTCAACAAATTTCCACTAAATCTAAGAAAATTCCCTCCAAATTCTTCAAGTCTCCTCCAAATCCCACAAAATTCAAGACAAATCCTCAAAATTCCACAAAAATCCCACCGAATTCCTTCCATCTTCTCAGAACCCAAACAAACTCCTGCAACATCTCACAAAATCTCCACCAATTTCCAAACAATTCAAGAAAAATCCCGCAAAATTCTTCAAGTCTCCTCCAAATACCACAAACATCCCACAAACATCCCACAAACATCCCACAAACATCCCACAAACATCCCACAAAATCTCCACCAATTTCCAAACAATTCAAGAAAAATCCCGCAAAATTCTTCAAGTCTCGTACAAATCCCAGAAAAATCCCACAAAATTCCAGAAACATCCCACCAAATCACCTCAATATCACCAAAAATTCTGGAAAAGCCTCACAAAATTGCAGAAAAATGCCACAAAATTCCCTAAACCTTCTCAAAACCCTACCCAATTCCTGCAGCATCCCACAAAATCTCCAACAATTTCCACAAAATTCAAGAAAAATCCCTCAAAATTCACTGAATTTCCTCAATATCCCACCAAATTCCAGAACCATCTCACAAAATCTCAACAAATTTCCACTAAATCTAAGAAAATTCCCTCCAAATTCTTCAAGTCTCCTCCAAATCCCACAAAATTCAAGAGAAATCCTCAAAATTCCACAAAAATCCAACAAAATTCCTTCCATCTTCTCAAAACCCAAACAAATTCCTGCAACATCTCACAAAATCTCCACCAATAGCCAAAAAATTCAAGAAAAATCCCTCCAAATTCACTGAATTTCCTCAATATCCCACCAAATTCCAGAACCATCTCACAAAATCTCAACAAATTTCCACAAAATCTAAGAAAATTCCCTCCAAATTCTTCAAGTCTCCTCCAAATCCCACAAAATTCAAGAGAAATCCTCAAAATTCCACAAAAATCCCACAAAATTCCTTCCATCTTCTCAGAACCCAAACAAACTCCTGCAACATCTCACAAAATCTCCACCAATTTCCAAACAATTCAAGAAAAATCCCGCAAAATTCTTCAAGTCTCCTCCAAATACCACAAACATCCCACAAACATCCCACAAACATCCCACAAACATCCCACAAACATCCCACAAACATCCCACAAAATTCAAGAGAAATCCCAAAAATTCAAAAGAAATCGCACAAAATCCTGTACAAGCCCCACACAATTCCCTAAATCTTCTCAGAACCCAACCACATTCCTGCAACATCCCACAAAATCTCTGGAAATTTCCACAAAATTCAAGAAGACTCTCACAAAATACTTGAAAGCTGCTGAAAATTCCACGAATATCCCACAAAAATCCCTAAATCTTCTCAAAACCCAACCACATTCCTGCAGCATCTCACAAAATCTCCACCAATATCCAAAAAATTCAAGAAAATTCCCTCCAAATTCTTCAAGTCTCCTCCAAATCCCACAAAATTCAAGACAAATCCTCAAAATCCCACAAAAATCCCACCAAATTCCAGAACCATCTCACAAAATCTCAACAAATTTCCACTAAATTCAAGAAAACTCTCACAAAGTTCTTGAAAGCCCCTCAAAATTCCAGAAAAATGCCACAAAATTCCCTACATCTTCTCAAAACCCAAACAAACTCCTGCAACATCTCACAAAATCTCCACCAATTTCCAAACAATTCAAGAAAAATCCCGCAAAATTCTTCAAGTCTCGTACAAATCCCAGAAAAATCCCACAAAATTCCAGAAACATCCCACCAAATCACCTCAATATCACCAAAAATTCTGGAAAAGCCTCACAAAATTGCAGAAAAATGCCACAAAATTCCCTAAACCTTCTCAAAACCCTACCCAATTCCTGCAACATCCCACAAAATCTCCAACAATTTCCACAAAATTCAAGAAAAATCCCTCAAAATTCACTGAATTTCCTCAATATCCCACCAAATTCCAGAACCATCTCACAAAATCTCAAAAAATTTCCACTAAATCTAAGAAAATTCCCTCCAAATTCTTCAAGTCTCCTCCAAATCCCACAAAATTCAAGAGAAATCCTCAAAATTCCACAAAAATCCCACAAAATTCCTTCCATCTTCTCAAAACCCAAACAAATTCCTGCAACATCTCACAAAATCTCCAACAATTTCCAAACATTTCAAGAAAAATCCCGCAAAATTCCTAAAAGTCTCCTCCAAATACCACAAACATCCTACAAACATCTCAAAAACATCCCACAAACATCCCATAAAATTCAAGAGAAATCCCACAAAATTCAAGAGAAATCCCACCAAATTCTGTACAAGCCCCACACAATTCCCTAAATCTTCTCAGAACCCAACCACATTCCTGCAACATCCCACAAAATCTCCAACAATTTCCACAAAATTCAAGAAAATTCCCTCCAAATTCACTGAATTTCCTCAATATCCAACCAAACTCCAGAACCATCTCACAAAATCTCAACAAATTTCCAAAAAATTCAAAAAAACTCTCACAAAGTTCTTGAAAGCCCCTCAAAATTCCAGAAAAATGCCACAAAATTCCCTACATCTTCTCAAAACATTACAAAATTCTACAGACATCTCACAAAATCTCCACACATTTCCACAAAATCTAAGAAAATTCCCGCAAAATTCTTCAAGTCTCCTCCAAATCCCACAAAATTCAAGAGAAATCCTCAAAATTCCACAAAAATCCAACAAAATTCCCTACATCTTCTCAAAATCCAAACAAATTCCTGAAACATCTCACAAAATCTCCACCAATTTCCACAACATTTAGGAAAAATCCCTCCAACTTCTTCAAGTCTCCTCCAAATCCCACAAAATTCAAGAGAATTCCTCAAAATTCCACAAAAATCCCACAAAATTCCTGCAACATCTCACAAAATCTCCGGAAATTTCCACAAAATTCAAGAAGACTCTCACAAAATACTTGAAAGCTGCTGAAAATTCCACGAATATCCCACAAAAATCCCTAAATCTTCTCAAAACCCAACCACATTCCTGCAGCATCTCACAAAATCTCCACCAATATCCAAAAAATTCAAGAAAATTCCCTCCAAATTCTTCAAGTCTCCTCCAAATCCCACAAAATTCAAGACAAATCCTCAAAATCCCACAAAAATCCCACCAAATTCCAGAACCATCTCACAAAATCTCAACAAATTTCCACTAAATTCAAGAAAACTCTCACAAAGTTCTTGAAAGCCCCTCAAAATTCCAGAAAAATGCCACAAACTTCCCTACATCTTCTCAAAACCCAAACAAACTCCTGCAACATCTCACAAAATCTCCACCAATTTCCAAACAATTCAAGAAAAATCCCGCAAAATTCTTCAAGTCTCGTACAAATCCCAGAAAAATCCCACAAAATTCCAGAAACATCCCACCAAATCACCTCAATATCACCAAACATTCTGGAAAAGCCTCACAAAATTGCAGAAAAATGCCACAAAATTCCATAAATCTTCTCAAAACCCTACCAAATTCCTGCAACATCTCACAAAATCTCCACCAATAGCCAAAAAATTCAAGAAAAATCCCTCAAAATTCACTGAATTTCCTCAATATCCCACCAAATTCCAGAACCATCTCACAAAATCTCAACAAATTTCCACTAAATCTAAGAAAATTCCTTCCAAATTCTTCAAGTCTCCTCCAAATCCCACAAAATTCAAGAGAAATCCTCAAAATTCCACAAAAATCCAACAAAATTCCTTCCATCTTCTCAAAACCCAAACAAATTCCTGCAACATCTCACAAAATCTCCACCAATAGCCAAAAAATTCAAGAAAAATCCCTCAAAATTCACTGAATTTCCTCAATATCCCACCAAATTCCAGAACCATCTCACAAAATCTCAACAAATTTCCACTAAATCTAAGAAAATTCCCTCCAAATTCTTCAAGTCTCCTCCAAATCCCACAAAATTCAAGACAAATCCTCAAAATTCCACAAAAATCCCACAAAATTCCTTCCATCTTCTCAGAACCCAAACAAACTCCTGCAACATCTCACAAAATCTCCACCAATTTCCAAACAATTCAAGAAAAATCCCGCAAAATTCTTCAAGTCTCCTCCAAATACCACAAACATCCCACAAACATCCCACAAACATCCCACAAACATCCCACAAACATCCCACAAAATTCAAGAGAAATCCCACAAAATTCAAAAGAAATCGCACAAAATCCTGTACAAGCCCCACACAATTCCCTAAATCTACTCAGAACCCAACCACATTCCTGCAACATCCCACAAAATCTCCAACAATTTCCACAAAATTCAAGAAGACTCTCACAAAATACTTGAAAGCTGCTGAAAATTCCACGAATATCCCACAAAAATCCCTAAATCTTCTCAAAACCCAACCACATTCCTGCAGCATCTCACAAAATCTCCACCAATATCCAAAAAATTCAAGAAAATTCCCTCCAAATTCTTCAAGTCTCCTCCAAATCCCACAAAATTCAAGACAAATCCTCAAAATCCCACAAAAATCCCACCAAATTCCAGAACCATCTCACAAAATCTCAACAAATTTCCACTAAATTCAAGAAAACTCTCACAAAGTTCTTGAAAGCCCCTCAAAATTCCAGAAAAATGCCACAAACTTCCCTACATCTTCTCAAAACCCAACCACATTCCTGCAACATCTCACAAAATCTCCAACAATTTCCACAAAATTCAAGAAAAATCCCGCAAAATTCTTCAAGTCTCCTCCAAATCCCAGAAAAATCCCACAAAATTCCAGAAACATCCCACCAAATCACCTCAATATCACCAAACATTCTGGAAAAGCCTCACAAAATTGCAGAAAAATGCCACAAAATTCCATAAATCTTCTCAAAACCCTACCAAATTCCTTCAACATCTCACAAAATCTCCACCAATAGCCAAAAAATTCAAGAAAAATCCCTCCAAATTCACTGAATTTCCTCAATATCCCACCAAATTCCAGAACCATCTAACAAAATCTCAACAAATTTCCACAAAATCTAAGAAAATTCCCTCCAAATTCTTCAAGTCTCCTCCAAATCCCACAAAATTCAAGAGAAATCCTCAAAATTCAACAAAAATCCCACAAAATTCCTTCCATCTTCTCAGAACCCAAACAAACTCCTGCAACATCTCACAAAATCTCCACCAATTTCCAAACAATTCAAGAAAAATCCCGCAAAATTCTTCAAGTCTCCTCCAAATACCACAAACATCCCACAAACATCCCACAAACATCCCACAAACATCCCACAAACATCCCACAAAATTCAAGAGAAATCCCACAAAATTCAAAAGAAATCGCACAAAATCCTGTACAAGCCCCACACAATTCCCTAAATCTTCTCAGAACCCAACCACATTCCTGCAACATCCCACAAAATCTCCAACAATTTCCACAAAATTCAAGAAGACTCTCACAAAATACTTGAAAGCTGCTGAAAATTCCACGAATATCCCACAAAAATCCCTAAATCTTCTCAAAACCCAACCACATTCCTGCAGCATCTCACAAAATCTCCACCAATATCCAAAAAATTCAAGAAAATTCCCTCCAAATTCTTCAAGTCTCCTCCAAATCCCACAAAATTCAAGAGAAATCCTCAAAATCCCACAAAAATCCCACCAAATTCCAGAACCATCTCACAAAATCTCAACAAATTTCCACTAAATTCAAGAAAACTCTCACAAAGTTCTTGAAAGCCCCTCAAAATTCCAGAAAAATGCCACAAAATTCCCTACATCTTCTCAAAACCCAAACAAACTCCTGCAACATCTCACAAAATCTCCACCAATTTCCAAACAATTCAAGAAAAATCCCGCAAAATTCTTCAAGTCTCGTACAAATCCCAGAAAAATCCCACAAAATTCCAGAAACATCCCACCAAATCACCTCAATATCACCAAAAATTCTGGAAAAGCCTCACAAAATTGCAGAAAAATGCCACAAAATTCCCTAAACCTTCTCAAAACCCTACCAAATTCCTGCAACATCTCGCAAAATCTCCACCAATAGCCAAAAAATTCAAGAAAAATCCCTCAAAATTCACTGAATTTCCTCAATATCCCACCAAATTCCAGAACCATCTCACAAAATCTCAACAAATTTCCACAAAATCTAAGAAAATTCCGCAAAATTCTTCAAGTCTCCTCCAAATCCCACAAAATTCAAGAGAAATCCTCAAAATTCAACAAAAATCCCACAAAATTCCTTCCATCTTCTCAGAACTTAAACAAACTCCTGCAACATCTCACAAAATCTCCACCAATTTCCAAACAATTCAAGAAAAATCCCGCAAAATTCTTCAAGTCTCCTCCAAATACCACAAACATCCCACAAACATCCCACAAACATCCCACAAACAACCCACAAACATCCCACAAAATCTCCAACAATTTCCAAACAATTCAAGAAAAATCCCGCAAAATTCTTCAAGTCTCGTACAAATCCCATAAAAATCCCACAAAATTCCAGAAACATCCCACCAAATCACCTCAATATCACCAAAAATTCTGGAAAAGCCTCACAAAATTGCAGAAAAATGCCACAAAATTCCATAAATCTTCTCAAAACCCTACCAAATTCCTGCAACATCTCACAAAATCTCCACCAATAGCCAAAAAATTCAAGAAAAATCCCTCAAAATTCACTGAATTTCCTCAATATCCCACCAAATTCCAGAACCATCTCACAAAATCTCAACAAATTTCCACAAAATCTAAGAAAATTCCGCAAAATTCTTCAAGTCTCCTCCAAATCCCACAAAATTCAAGAGAAATCCTCAAAATTCCACAAAAATCCCACAAAATTCCTTCCATCTTCTCAGAACCCAAACAAACTCCTGCAACATCTCACAAAATCTCCACCAATTTCCAAACAATTCAAGAAAAATCCCGCAAAATTCTTCAAGTCTCCTCCAAATACCACAAACATCCCACAAACATCCCACAAACATCCCACAAACATCCCACAAACATCCCACAAAATCTCCAACAATTTCCAAACAATTCAAGAAAAATCCCGCAAAATTCTTCAAGTCTCGTACAAATCCCAGAAAAATCCCACAAAATTCAAGAAACATCCCACCAAATCACCTCAATATCACCAAACATTCTGGAAAAGCCTCACAAAATTGCAGAAAAATGCCACAAAATTCCCTAAACCTTCTCAAAACCCTACCCAATTCCTGCAACATCCCACAAAAACTCCAACAATTTCCACAAAATTCAAGAAAAGTCCCTCCAAATTCACTGAATTTCCTCAATATCCCACCAAATTCCAGAACCATCTCACAAAATCTCAAAAAATTTCCACTAAATCTAAGAAAATTCCCTCCAAATTCTTCAAGTCTCCTCCAAATCCCACAAAATTCAAGAAAAATCCTCAAAATTCCACAAAAATCCCACAAAATTCCTTCCATCTTCTCAAAACCCAAACAAATTCCTGCAACATCTCACAAAATCTCCAACAATTTCCAAACATTTCAAGAAAAATCCCGCAAAATTCCTAAAAGTCTCCTCCAAAACCACAAACATCCTACAAACATCTCACAAACATCCCACAAACATCCCATAAAATTCAATAGAAATCCCACAAAATTCAAAAGAAATCGCACAAAATCCTGTACAAGCCCCACACAATTCCCTAAATCTTCTCAGAACCCAACCACATTCCTGCAACATCCCACAAAATCTCCAACAATTTCCACAAAATTCAAGAAAATTCCCTCCAAATTCACTGAATTTCCTCAATATCCCACCAAACTCCAGAACCATCTCACAAAATCTCATCAATTTTCCAAAAAATTCAAAAAAACTCTCACAAAGTTCTTGAAAGCCCCTCAAAATTCCAGAAAAATGCCACAAAATTCCCTACATCTTCTCAAAACATTACAAAATTCTACAGACATCTCACAAAATCTCCACACATTTCCACAAAATCTAAGAAAATTCCCGCAAAATTCTTCAAGTCTCCTCCAAATCCCACAAAATTCAAGAGAAATCCTCAAAATTCCACAAAAATCCAACAAAATTCCCTACATCTTCTCAAAATCCAAACAAATTCCTGAAACATCTCACAAAATCTCCACCAATTTCCACAACATTTAGGAAAAATCCCTCCAACTTCTTCAAGTCTCCTCCAAATCCCACAAAATTCAAGAGAATTCCTCAAAATTCCACAAAAATCCCACAAAATTCCTGCAACATCTCACAAAATCTCCAACAATTTCCACAAAATTCAAGAAGACTCTCACAAAATACTTGAAAGCTGCTGAAAATTCCACGAATATCCCACAAAAATCCCTAAATCTTCTCAAAACCCAACCACATTCCTGCAGCATCTCACAAAATCTCCACCAATATCCAAAAAATTCAAGAAAATTCCCTCCAAATTCTTCAAGTCTCCTCCAAATCCCACAAAATTCAAGACAAATCCTCAAAATCCCACAAAAATCCCACCAAATTCCAGAACCATCTCACAAAATCTCAACAAATTTCCACTAAATTCAAGAAAACTCTCACAAAGTTCTTGAAAGCCCCTCAAAATTCCAGAAAAATGCCACAAAATTCCCTACATCTTCTCAAAACCCAAACAAACTCCTGCAACATCTCACAAAATCTCCAACAATTTCCAAACAATTCAAGAAAAATCCCGCAAAATTCTTCAAGTCTCGTACAAATCCCAGAAAAATCCCACAAAATTCCAGAAACATCCCACCAAATCACCTCAATATCACCAAACATTCTGGAAAAGCCTCACAAAATTGCAGAAAAATGCCACAAAATTCCATAAATCTTCTCAAAACCCTACCAAATTCCTGCAACATCTCACAAAATCTCCAACAATAGCCAAAAAATTCAAGAAAAATCCCTCCAAATCCACTGAATTTCCTCAATATCCCACCAAATTCCAGAACCATCTCACAAAATCTCAACAAATTTCCACTAAATCTAAGAAAATTCCCTCCAAATTCTTCAAGTCTCCTCCAAATCCCACAAAATTCAAGACAAATCCTCAAAATCCCACAAAAATCCCACCGAATTCCTTCCATCTTCTCAGAACCCAAACAAACTCCTGCAACATCTCACAAAATCTCCACCAATTTCCAAACAATTCAAGAAAAATCCCGCAAAATTCTTCAAGTCTCCTCCAAATACCACAAACATCCCACAAACATCCCACAAACATCCCACAAACATCCCACAAACATCCCACAAAATCTCCACCAATTTCCAAACAATTCAAGAAAAATCCCGCAAAATTCTTCAAGTCTCGTACAAATCCCAGAAAAATCCCACAAAATTCCAGAAACATCCCACCAAATCACCTCAATATCACCAAAAATTCTGGAAAAGCCTCACAAAATTGCAGAAAAATGCCACAAAATTCCCTAAACCTTCTCAAAACCCTACCCAATTCCTGCAGCATCCCACAAAATCTCCAACAATTTCCACAAAATTCAAGAAAAATCCCTCAAAATTCACTGAATTTCCTCAATATCCCACCAAATTCCAGAACCATCTCACAAAATCTCAACAAATTTCCACTAAATCTAAGAAAATTCCCTCCAAATTCTTCAAGTCTCCTCCAAATCCCACAAAATTCAAGAGAAATCCTCAAAATTCCACAAAAATCCAACAAAATTCCTTCCATCTTCTCAAAACCCAAACAAATTCCTGCAACATCTCACAAAATCTCCACCAATAGCCAAAAAATTCAAGAAAAATCCCTCCAAATTCACTGAATTTCCTCAATATCCCACCAAATTCCAGAACCATCTCACAAAATCTCAACAAATTTCCACAAAATCTAAGAAAATTCCACAAAATTCTTCAAGTCTCCTCCAAATCCCACAAAATTCAAGAGAAATCCTCAAAATTCCACAAAAATCCCACAAAATTCCTTCCATCTTCTCAGAACCCAAACAAACTCCTGCAACATCTCACAAAATCTCCACCAATTTCCAAACAATTCAAGAAAAATCCCGCAAAATTCTTCAAGTCTCCTCCAAATACCACAAACATCCCACAAACATCCCACAAACATCCCACAAACATCCCACAAACATCCCACAAACATCCCACAAAATTCAAGAGAAATCCCAAAAATTCAAAAGAAATCGCACAAAATCCTGTACAAGCCCCACACAATTCCCTAAATCTTCTCAGAACCCAACCACATTCCTGCAACATCCCACAAAATCTCCAACAATTTCCACAAAATTCAAGAAGACTCTCACAAAATACTTGAAAGCTGCTGAAAATTCCACAAATATCCCACAAAAATCCCTAAATCTTCTCAAAACCCAACCACATTCCTGCAGCATCTCACAAAATCTCCACCAATATCCAAAAAATTCAAGAAAATTCCCTCCAAATTCTTCAAGTCTCCTCCAAATCCCACAAAATTCAAGACAAATCCTCAAAATCCCACAAAAATCCCACCAAATTCCAGAACCATCTCACAAAATCTCAACAAATTTCCACTAAATTCAAGAAAACTCTCACAAAGTTCTTGAAAGCCCCTCAAAATTCCAGAAAAATGCCACAAAATTCCCTACATCTTCTCAAAACCCAAACAAACTCCTGCAACATCTCACAAAATCTCCACCAATTTCCAAACAATTCAAGAAAAATCCCGCAAAATTCTTCAAGTCTCGTACAAATCCCAGAAAAATCCCACAAAATTCCAGAAACATCCCACCAAATCACCTCAATATCACCAAACATTCTGGAAAAGCCTCACAAAATTGCAGAAAAATGCCACAAAATTCCATAAATCTTCTCAAAACCCTACCAAATTCCTGCAACATCTCACAAAATCTCCACCAATAGCCAAAAAATTCAAGAAAAATCCCGTAAAATTCCTAAAAGTCTCCTCCAAATACCACAAACATCCTACAAACATCTCAAAAACATCCCACAAACATCCCATAAAATTCAAGAGAAATCCCACAAAATTCAAGAGAAATCCCACCAAATTCTGTACAAGCCCCACACAATTCCCTAAATCTTCTCAGAACCCAACCACATTCCTGCAACATCCCACAAAATCTCCAACAATTTCCACAAAATTCAAGAAAATTCCCTCCAAATTCACTGAATTTCCTCAATATCCAACCAAACTCCAGAACCATCTCACAAAATCTCAACAAATTTCCAAAAAATTCAAAAAAACTCTCACAAAGTTCTTGAAAGCCCCTCAAAATTCCAGAAAAATGCCACAAAATTCCCTACATCTTCTCAAAACATTACAAAATTCTACAGACATCTCACAAAATCTCCACACATTTCCACAAAATCTAAGAAAATTCCCGCAAAATTCTTCAAGTCTCCTCCAAATCCCACAAAATTCAAGAGAAATCCTCAAAATTCCACAAAAATCCAACAAAATTCCCTACATCTTCTCAAAATCCAAACAAATTCCTGAAACATCTCACAAAATCTCCACCAATTTCCACAACATTTAGGAAAAATCCCTCCAACTTCTTCAAGTCTCCTCCAAATCCCACAAAATTCAAGAGAATTCCTCAAAATTCCACAAAAATCCCACAAAATTCCTGCAACATCTCACAAAATCTCTGGAAATTTCCACAAAATTCAAGAAGACTCTCACAAAATACTTGAAAGCTGCTGAAAATTCCACGAATATCCCACAAAAATCCCTAAATCTTCTCAAAACCCAACCACATTCCTGCAGCATCTCACAAAATCTCCACCAATATCCAAAAAATTCAAGAAAATTCCCTCCAAATTCTTCAAGTCTCCTCCAAATCCCACAAAATTCAAGACAAATCCTCAAAATCCCACAAAAATCCCACCAAATTCCAGAACCATCTCACAAAATCTCAACAAATTTCCACTAAATTCAAGAAAACTCTCACAAAGTTCTTGAAAGCCCCTCAAAATTCCAGAAAAATGCCACAAAATTCCCTACATCTTCTCAAAACCCAAACAAACTCCTGCAACATCTCACAAAATCTCCAACAATTTCCAAACAATTCAAGAAAAATCCCGCAAAATTCTTCAAGTCTCGTACAAATACCAGAAAAATCCCACAAAATTCCAGAAACATCCCACCAAATCACCTCAATATCACCAAAAATTCTGGAAAAGCCTCACAAAATTGCAGAAAAATGCCACAAAATTCCCTAAACCTTCTCAAAACCCTACCCAATTCCTGCAACGTCCCACAAAATCTCCAACAATTTCCACAAAATTCAAGAAAAATCCCTCAAAATTCACTGAATTTCCTCAATATCCCACCAAATTCCAGAACCATCTCACAAAATCTCAACAAATTTCCACTAAATCTAAGAAAATTCCCTCCAAATTCTTCAAGTCTCCTCCAAATCCCACAAAATTCAAGAGAATGCCTCAAAATTCCACAAAAATCCAACAAAATTCCTTCCATCTTCTCAAAACCCAAACAAATTCCTGCAACATCTCACAAAATCTCCACCAATAGCCAAAAAATTCAAGAAAAATCCCTCCAAATTCACTGAATTTCCTCAATATCCCACCAAATTCCAGAACCATCTCACAAATTCTCAACAAATTTCCACAAAATCTAAGAAAATTCCACAAAATTCTTCAAGTCTCCTCCAAATCCCACAAAATTCAAGAGAAATCCTCAAAATTCCACAAAAATCCCACAAAATTCCTTCCATCTTCTCAGAACCCAAACAAACTCCTGCAACATCTCACAAAATCTCCACCAATTTCCAAACAATTCAAGAAAAATCCCGCAAAATTCTTCAAGTCTCCTCCAAATACCACAAACATCCCACAAACATCCCACAAACATCCCACAAACATCCCACAAACATCCCACAAAATCTCCAACAATTTCCAAACAATTCAAGAAAAATCCCGCAAAATTCTTCAAGTCTCGTACAAATCCCAGAAAAATCCCACAAAATTCAAGAAACATCCCACCAAATCACCTCAATATCACCAAACATTCTGGAAAAGCCTCACAAAATTGCAGAAAAATGCCACAAAATTCCCTAAACCTTCTCAAAACCCTACCCAATTCCTGCAACATCCCACAAAAACTCCAACAATTTCCACAAAATTCAAGAAAAGTCCCTCCAAATTCACTGAATTTCCTCAATATCCCACCAAATTCCAGAACCATCTCACAAAATCTCAAAAAATTTCCACTAAATCTAAGAAAATTCCCTCCAAATTCTTCAAGTCTCCTCCAAATCCCACAAAATTCAAGAAAAATCCTCAAAATTCCAGAAAAATCCCACAAAATTCCTTCCATCTTCTCAAAACCCAAACAAATTCCTGCAACATCTCACAAAATCTCCAACAATTTCCAAACATTTCAAGAAAAATCCCGCAAAATTCCTAAAAGTCTCCTCCAAAACCACAAACATCCTACAAACATCTCACAAACATCCCACAAACATCCCATAAAATTCAATAGAAATCCCACAAAATTCAAAAGAAATCGCACAAAATCCTGTACAAGCCCCACACAATTCCCTAAATCTTCTCAGAACCCAACCACATTCCTGCAACATCCCACAAAATCTCCAACAATTTCCACAAAATTCAAGAAAATTCCCTCCAAATTCACTGAATTTCCTCAATATCCCACCAAACTCCAGAACCATCTCACAAAATCTCATCAATTTTCCAAAAAATTCAAAAAAACTCTCACAAAGTTCTTGAAAGCCCCTCAAAATTCCAGAAAAATGCCACAAAATTCCCTACATCTTCTCAAAACATTACAAAATTCTACAGACATCTCACAAAATCTCCACACATTTCCACAAAATCTAAGAAAATTCCCGCAAAATTCTTCAAGTCTCCTCCAAATCCCACAAAATTCAAGAGAAATCCTCAAAATTCCACAAAAATCC
This sequence comes from Cyanistes caeruleus, assembly GCF_971803275.1. Classification (NCBI taxonomy): domain Eukaryota; kingdom Metazoa; phylum Chordata; class Aves; order Passeriformes; family Paridae; genus Cyanistes; species Cyanistes caeruleus. Next base: position 86,508,407 of record NC_141702.1, on the reverse strand, counting down.
AACAAAATTCCCTACATCTTCTCAAAATCCAAACAAATTCCTGAAACATCTCACAAAATCTCCACCAATTTCCACAACATTTAGGAAAAATCCCTCCAACTTCTTCAAGTCTCCTCCAAATCCCACAAAATTCAAGAGAATTCCTCAAAATTCCACAAAAATCCCACAAAATTCCTGCAACATCTCACAAAATCTCTGGAAATTTCCACAAAATTCAAGAAGACTCTCACAAAATACTTGAAAGCTGCTGAAAATTCCACGAATATCCCACAAAAATCCCTAAATCTTCTCAAAACCCAACCACATTCCTGCAGCATCTCACAAAATCTCCACCAATATCCAAAAAATTCAAGAAAATTCCCTCCAAATTCTTCAAGTCTCCTCCAAATCCCACAAAATTCAAGACAAATCCTCAAAATCCCACAAAAATCCCACCAAATTCCAGAACCATCTCACAAAATCTCAACAAATTTCCACTAAATTCAAGAAAACTCTCACAAAGTTCTTGAAAGCCCCTCAAAATTCCAGAAAAATGCCACAAAATTCCCTACATCTTCTCAAAACCCAAACAAACTCCTGCAACATCTCACAAAATCTCCAACAATTTCCAAACAATTCAAGAAAAATCCCGCAAAATTCTTCAAGTCTTGTACAAATCCCAGAAAAATCCCACAAAATTCCAGAAACATCCCACCAAATCACCTCAATATCACCAAACATTCTGGAAAAGCCTCACAAAATTGCAGAAAAATGCCACAAAATTCCATAAATCTTCTCAAAACCCTACCAAATTCCTGCAACATCTCACAAAATCTCCAACAATAGCCAAAAAATTCAAGAAAAATCCCTCCAAATCCACTGAATTTCCTCAATATCCCACCAAATTCCAGAACCATCTCACAAAATCTCAACAAATTTCCACTAAATCTAAGAAAATTCCCTCCAAATTCTTCAAGTCTCCTCCAAATCCCACAAAATTCAAGACAAATCCTCAAAATCCCACAAAAATCCCACCGAATTCCTTCCATCTTCTCAGAACCCAAACAAACTCCTGCAACATCTCACAAAATCTCCACCAATTTCCAAACAATTCAAGAAAAATCCCGCAAAATTCTTCAAGTCTCCTCCAAATACCACAAACATCCCACAAACATCCCACAAACATCCCACAAACATCCCACAAACATCCCACAAAATCTCCACCAATTTCCAAACAATTCAAGAAAAATCCCGCAAAATTCTTCAAGTCTCGTACAAATCCCAGAAAAATCCCACAAAATTCCAGAAACATCCCACCAAATCACCTCAATATCACCAAAAATTCTGGAAAAGCCTCACAAAATTGCAGAAAAATGCCACAAAATTCCCTAAACCTTCTCAAAACCCTACCCAATTCCTGCAGCATCCCACAAAATCTCCAACAATTTCCACAAAATTCAAGAAAAATCCCTCAAAATTCACTGAATTTCCTCAATATCCCACCAAATTCCAGAACCATCTCACAAAATCTCAACAAATTTCCACTAAATCTAAGAAAATTCCCTCCAAATTCTTCAAGTCTCCTCCAAATCCCACAAAATTCAAGAGAAATCCTCAAAATTCCACAAAAATCCAACAAAATTCCTTCCATCTTCTCAAAACCCAAACAAATTCCTGCAACATCTCACAAAATCTCCACCAATAGCCAAAAAATTCAAGAAAAATCCCTCCAAATTCACTGAATTTCCTCAATATCCCACCAAATTCCAGAACCATCTCACAAAATCTCAACAAATTTCCACAAAATCTAAGAAAATTCCACAAAATTCTTCAAGTCTCCTCCAAATCCCACAAAATTCAAGAGAAATCCTCAAAATTCCACAAAAATCCCACAAAATTCCTTCCATCTTCTCAGAACCCAAACAAACTCCTGCAACATCTCACAAAATCTCCACCAATTTCCAAACAATTCAAGAAAAATCCCGCAAAATTCTTCAAGTCTCCTCCAAATACCACAAACATCCCACAAACATCCCACAAACATCCCACAAACATCCCACAAACATCCCACAAACATCCCACAAAATTCAAGAGAAATCCCAAAAATTCAAAAGAAATCGCACAAAATCCTGTACAAGCCCCACACAATTCCCTAAATCTTCTCAGAACCCAACCACATTCCTGCAACATCCCACAAAATCTCCAACAATTTCCACAAAATTCAAGAAGACTCTCACAAAATACTTGAAAGCTGCTGAAAATTCCACAAATATCCCACAAAAATCCCTAAATCTTCTCAAAACCCAACCACATTCCTGCAGCATCTCACAAAATCTCCACCAATATCCAAAAAATTCAAGAAAATTCCCTCCAAATTCTTCAAGTCTCCTCCAAATCCCACAAAATTCAAGACAAATCCTCAAAATCCCACAAAAATCCCACCAAATTCCAGAACCATCTCACAAAATCTCAACAAATTTCCACTAAATTCAAGAAAACTCTCACAAAGTTCTTGAAAGCCCCTCAAAATTCCAGAAAAATGCCACAAAATTCCCTACATCTTCTCAAAACCCAAACAAACTCCTGCAACATCTCACAAAATCTCCACCAATTTCCAAACAATTCAAGAAAAATCCCGCAAAATTCTTCAAGTCTCGTACAAATCCCAGAAAAATCCCACAAAATTCCAGAAACATCCCACCAAATCACCTCAATATCACCAAACATTCTGGAAAAGCCTCACAAAATTGCAGAAAAATGCCACAAAATTCCATAAATCTTCTCAAAACCCTACCAAATTCCTGCAACATCTCACAAAATCTCCACCAATAGCCAAAAAATTCAAGAAAAATCCCGTAAAATTCCTAAAAGTCTCCTCCAAATACCACAAACATCCTACAAACATCTCAAAAACATCCCACAAACATCCCATAAAATTCAAGAGAAATCCCACAAAATTCAAGAGAAATCCCACCAAATTCTGTACAAGCCCCACACAATTCCCTAAATCTTCTCAGAACCCAACCACATTCCTGCAACATCCCACAAAATCTCCAACAATTTCCACAAAATTCAAGAAAATTCCCTCCAAATTCACTGAATTTCCTCAATATCCAACCAAACTCCAGAACCATCTCACAAAATCTCAACAAATTTCCAAAAAATTCAAAAAAACTCTCACAAAGTTCTTGAAAGCCCCTCAAAATTCCAGAAAAATGCCACAAAATTCCCTACATCTTCTCAAAACATTACAAAATTCTACAGACATCTCACAAAATCTCCACACATTTCCACAAAATCTAAGAAAATTCCCGCAAAATTCTTCAAGTCTCCTCCAAATCCCACAAAATTCAAGAGAAATCCTCAAAATTCCACAAAAATCCAACAAAATTCCCTACATCTTCTCAAAATCCAAACAAATTCCTGAAACATCTCACAAAATCTCCACCAATTTCCACAACATTTAGGAAAAATCCCTCCAACTTCTTCAAGTCTCCTCCAAATCCCACAAAATTCAAGAGAATTCCTCAAAATTCCACAAAAATCCCACAAAATTCCTGCAACATCTCACAAAATCTCTGGAAATTTCCACAAAATTCAAGAAGACTCTCACAAAATACTTGAAAGCTGCTGAAAATTCCACGAATATCCCACAAAAATCCCTAAATCTTCTCAAAACCCAACCACATTCCTGCAGCATCTCACAAAATCTCCACCAATATCCAAAAAATTCAAGAAAATTCCCTCCAAATTCTTCAAGTCTCCTCCAAATCCCACAAAATTCAAGACAAATCCTCAAAATCCCACAAAAATCCCACCAAATTCCAGAACCATCTCACAAAATCTCAACAAATTTCCACTAAATTCAAGAAAACTCTCACAAAGTTCTTGAAAGCCCCTCAAAATTCCAGAAAAATGCCACAAAATTCCCTACATCTTCTCAAAACCCAAACAAACTCCTGCAACATCTCACAAAATCTCCAACAATTTCCAAACAATTCAAGAAAAATCCCGCAAAATTCTTCAAGTCTCGTACAAATCCCAGAAAAATCCCACAAAATTCCAGAAACATCCCACCAAATCACCTCAATATCACCAAAAATTCTGGAAAAGCCTCACAAAATTGCAGAAAAATGCCACAAAATTCCCTAAACCTTCTCAAAACCCTACCAAATTCCTGCAACATCCCACAAAATCTCCAACAATTTCCACAAAATTCAAGAAAAATCCCTCAAAATTCACTGAATTTCCTCAATATCCAACCAAATTCCAGAACCATCTCACAAAATCTCAAAAAATTTCCACTAAATCTAAGAAAATTCCCTCCAAATTCTTCAAGTCTCCTCCAAATCCCACAAAATTCAAGAGAAATCCTCAAAATTCCACAAAAATCCAACAAAATTCCTTCCATCTTCTCAAAACCCAAACAAATTCCTGCAACATCTCACAAAATCTCCAACAATTTCCAAACATTTCAAGAAAAATCCCGCAAAATTCTTCAAGTCTCCTCCAAATACCACAAACATCCAACAAACATCTCAAAAACATCCCACAAACATCCCATAAAATTCAATAGAAATCCCACAAAATTCAAGAGAAATCCCACCAAATTCTGTACAAGCCCCACACAATTCCCTAAATCTTCTCAGAACCCAACCACATTCCTGCAACATCCCACAAAATCTCCAACAATTTCCACAAAATTCAAGAAAATTCCCTCCAAATTCACTGAATTTCCTCAATATCCAACCAAACTCCAGAACCATCTCACAAAATCTCAACAAATTTCCAAAAAATTCAAAAAAACTCTCACAAAGTTCTTGAAAGCCCCTCAAAATTCCAGAAAAATGCCACAAAATTCCCTACATCTTCTCAAAACATTACAAAATTCTACAGACATCTCACAAAATCTCCACACATTTCCACAAAATCTAAGAAAATTCCCGCAAAATTCTTCAAGTCTCCTCCAAATCCCACAAAATTCAAGAGAAATCCTCAAAATTCCACAAAAATCCAACAAAATTCCCTACATCTTCTCAAAATCCAAACAAATTCCTGAAACATCTCACAAAATCTCCACCAATTTCCACAACATTTAGGAAAAATCCCTCCAACTTCTTCAAGTCTCCTCCAAATCCCACAAAATTCAAGAGAATTCCTCAAAATTCCACAAAAATCCCACAAAATTCCTGCAACATCTCACAAAATCTCTGGAAATTTCCACAAAATTCAAGAAGACTCTCACAAAATACTTGAAAGCTGCTGAAAATTCCACGAATATCCCACAAAAATCCCTAAATCTTCTCAAAACCCAACCACATTCCTGCAGCATCTCACAAAATCTCCACCAATATCCAAAAAATTCAAGAAAATTCCCTCCAAATTCTTCAAGTCTCCTCCAAATCCCACAAAATTCAAGACAAATCCTCAAAATCCCACAAAAATCCCACCAAATTCCAGAACCATCTCACAAAATCTCAACAAATTTCCACTAAATTCAAGAAAACTCTCACAAAGTTCTTGAAAGCCCCTCAAAATTCCAGAAAAATGCCACAAAATTCCCTACATCTTCTCAAAACCCAAACAAACTCCTGCAACATCTCACAAAATCTCCAACAATTTCCAAACAATTCAAGAAAAATCCCGCAAAATTCTTCAAGTCTCGTACAAATCCCAGAAAAATCCCACAAAATTCCAGAAACATCCCACCAAATCACCTCAATATCACCAAACATTCTGGAAAAGCCTCACAAAATTGCAGAAAAATGCCACAAAATTCCATAAATCTTCTCAAAACCCTACCAAATTCCTGCAACATCTCACAAAATCTCCAACAATTTCCACAAAATTCAAGAAAAATCCCTCAAAATTCACTGAATTTCCTCAATATCCCACCAAATTCCAGAACCATCTCACAAAATCTCAACAAATTTCCACAAAATCTAAGAAAATTCCGCAAAATTCTTCAAGTCTCCTCCAAATCCCACAAAATTCAAGACAAATCCTCAAAATTCCACAAAAATCCCACAAAATTCCTTCCATCTTCTCAGAACCCAAACAAACTCCTGCAACATCTCACAAAATCTCCACCAATTTCCAAACAATTCAAGAAAAATCCCGCAAAATTCTTCAAGTCTCCTCCAAATACCACAAACATCCCACAAACATCCCACAAACATCCCACAAACATCCCACAAACATCCCACAAAATTCAAGAGAAATCCCACAAAATTCAAAAGAAATCGCACAAAATCCTGTACAAGCCCCACACAATTCCCTAAATCTTCTCAGAACCCAACCACATTCCTGCAACATCTCACAAAATCTCCGGAAATTTCCACAAAATTCAAGAAGACTCTCACAAAATACTTGAAAGCTGCTGAAAATTCCACGAATATCCCACAAAAATCCCTAAATCTTCTCAAAACCCAACCACATTCCTGCAGCATCTCACAAAATATCCACCAATATCCAAAAAATTCAAGAAAATTCCCTCCAAATTCTTCAAGTCTCCTCCAAATCCCACAAAATTCAAGACAAATCCTCAAAATCCCACAAAAATCCCACCAAATTCCAGAACCATCTCACAAAATCTCAACAAATTTCCACTAAATTCAAGAAAACTCTCACAAAGTTCTTGAAAGCCCCTCAAAATTCCAGAAAAATGCCACAAAATTCCCTACATCTTCTCAAAACCCAAACAAACTCCTGCAACATCTCACAAAATCTCCACCAATTTCCAAACAATTCAAGAAAAATCCCGCAAAATTCTTCAAGTCTCGTACAAATCCCAGAAAAATCCCACAAAATTCCAGAAACATCCCACCAAATCACCTCAATATCACCAAACATTCTGGAAAAGCCTCACAAAATTGCAGAAAAATGCCACAAAATTCCATAAATCTTCTCAAAACCCTACCAAATTCCTGCAACATCTCACAAAATCTCCAACAATAGCCAAAAAATTCAAGAAAAATCCCTCAAAATTCACTGAATTTCCTCAATATCCCACCAAATTCCAGAACCATCTCACAAAATCTCAACAAATTTCCACTAAATCTAAGAAAATTCCCTCCAAATTCTTCAAGTCTCCTCCAAATCCCACAAAATTCAAGACAAATCCTCAAAATTCCACAAAAATCCCACAAAATTCCTTCCATCTTCTCAGAACCCAAACAAACTCCTGCAACATCTCACAAAATCTCCACCAATTTCCAAACAATTCAAGAAAAATCCCGCAAAATTCTTCAAGTCTCCTCCAAATACCACAAACATCCCACAAACATCCCACAAACATCCCACAAACATCCCACAAAATTCAAGAGAAATCCCACAAAATTCAAAAGAAATCTCACAAAATCCTGTACAAGCCCCACACAATTCCCTAAATCTTCTCAGAACCCAACCACATTCCTGCAACATCTCACAAAATCTCCGGAAATTTCCACAAAATTCAAGAAGACTCTCACAAAATACTTGAAAGCTGCTGAAAATTCCACGAATATCCCACAAAAATCCCTAAATCTTCTCAAAACCCAACCACATTCCTGCAGCATCTCACAAAATCTCCACCAATATCCAAAAAATTCAAGAAAATTCCCTCCAAATTCTTCAAGTCTCCTCCAAATCCCACAAAATTCAAGACAAATCCTCAAAATCCCACAAAAATCCCACCAAATTCCAGAACCATCTCACAAAATCTCAACAAATTTCCACTAAATTCAAGAAAACTCTCACAAAGTTCTTGAAAGCCCCTCAAAATTCCAGAAAAATGCCACAAAATTCCCTACATCTTCTCAAAACCCAAACAAACTCCTGCAACATCTCACAAAATCTCCACCAATTTCCAAACAATTCAAGAAAAATCCCGCAAAATTCTTCAAGTCTCGTACAAATCCCAGAAAAATCCCACAAAATTCCAGAAACATCCCACCAAATCACCTCAATATCACCAAACATTCTGGAAAAGCCTCACAAAATTGCAGAAAAATGCCACAAAATTCCATAAATCTTCTCAAAACCCTACCAAATTCCTGCAACATCTCACAAAATCTCCAACAATAGCCAAAAAATTCAAGAAAAATCCCTCAAAATTCACTGAATTTCCTCAATATCCCACCAAATTCCAGAACCATCTCACAAAATCTCAACAAATTTCCACAAAATCTAAGAAAATTCCCTCCAAATTCTTCAAGTCTCCTCCAAATCCCACAAAATTCAAGACAAATCCTCAAAATTCCACAAAAATCCCACAAAATTCCTTCCATCTTCTCAGAACCCAAACAAACTCCTGCAACATCTCACAAAATCTCCACCAATTTCCAAACAATTCAAGAAAAATCCCGCAAAATTCTTCAAGTCTCCTCCAAATACCACAAACATCCCACAAACATCCCACAAACATCCCACAAACATCCCACAAACATCCCACAAAATTCAAGAGAAATCCCACAAAATTCAAAAGAAATCGCACAAAATCCTGTACAAGCCCCACACAATTCCCTAAATCTTCTCAGAACCCAACCACATTCCTGCAACATCCCACAAAATCTCCAACAATTTCCACAAAATTCAAGAAGACTCTCACAAAATACTTGAAAGCTGCTGAAAATTCCACGAATATCCCACAAAAATCCCTAAATCTTCTCAAAACCCAACCACATTCCTGCAGCATCTCACAAAATCTCCACCAATATCCAAAAAATTCAAGAAAATTCCCTCCAAATTCTTCAAGTCTCCTCCAAATCCCACAAAATTCAAGACAAATCCTCAAAATCCCACAAAAATCCCACCAAATTCCAGAACCATCTCACAAAATCTCAACAAATTTCCACTAAATTCAAGAAAACTCTCACAAAGTTCTTGAAAGCCCCTCAAAATTCCAGAAAAATGCCACAAACTTCCCTACATCTTCTCAAAACCCAAACAAACTCCTGCAACATCTCACAAAATCTCCACCAATTTCCAAACAATTCAAGAAAAATCCCGCAAAATTCTTCAAGTCTCGTACAAATCCCAGAAAAATCCCACAAAATTCCAGAAACATCCCACCAAATCACCTCAATATCACCAAAAATTCTGGAAAAGCCTCACAAAATTGCAGAAAAATGCCACAAAATTCCCTAAACCTTCTCAAAACCCTACCCAATTCCTGCAACATCCCACAAAATCTCCAACAATTTCCACAAAATTCAAGAAAAATCCCTCAAAATTCACTGAATTTCCTCAATATCCCACCAAATTCCAGAACCATCTCACAAAATCTCAACAAATTTCCACTAAATCTAAGAAAATTCCCTCCAAATTCTTCAAGTCTCCTCCAAATCCCACAAAATTCAAGAGAAATCCTCAAAATTCCACAAAAATCCCACAAAATTCCTTCCATCTTCTCAAAACCCAAACAAATTCCTGCAACATCTCACAAAATCTCCAACAATTTCCAAACATTTCAAGAAAAATCCCGCAAAATTCTTCAAGTCTCCTCCAAATACCACAAACATCCAACAAACATCTCAAAAACATCCCACAAACATCCCATAAAATTCAATAGAAATCCCACAAAATTCAAGAGAAATCCCACCAAATTCTGTACAAGCCCCACACAATTCCCTAAATCTTCTCAGAACCCAACCACATTCCTGCAACATCCCACAAAATCTCCAACAATTTCCACAAAATTCAAGAAAATTCCCTCCAAATTCACTGAATTTCCTCAATATCCAACCAAACTCCAGAACCATCTCACAAAATCTCAACAAATTTCCAAAAAATTCAAAAAAACTCTCACAAAGTTCTTGAAAGCCCCTCAAAATTCCAGAAAAATGCCACAAAATTCCCTACATCTTCTCAAAACATTACAAAATTCTACAGACATCTCACAAAATCTCCACACATTTCCACAAAATCTAAGAAAATTCCCGCAAAATTCTTCAAGTCTCCTCCAAATCCCACAAAATTCAAGAGAAATCCTCAAAATTCCACAAAAAACCAACAAAATTCCCTACATCTTCTCAAAATCCAAACAAATTCCTGAAACATCTCACAAAATCTCCACCAATTTCCACAACATTCAGGAAAAATCCCTCCAACTTCTTCAAGTCTCCTCCAAATCCCACAAAATTCAAGAGAATTCCTCAAAATTCCACAAAAATCCCACAAAATTCCTGCAACATCTCACAAAATCTCCGGAAATTTCCACAAAATTCAAGAAGACTCTCACAAAATACTTGAAAGCTGCTGAAAATTCCACGAATATCCCACAAAAATCCCTAAATCTTCTCAAAACCCAACCACATTCCTGCAGCATCTCACAAAATATCCACCAATATCCAAAAAATTCAAGAAAATTCCCTCCAAATTCTTCAAGTCTCCTCCAAATCCCACAAAATTCAAGACAAATCCTCAAAATCCCACAAAAATCCCACCAAATTCCAGAACCATCTCACAAAATCTCAACAAATTTCCACTAAATTCAAGAAAACTCTCACAAAGTTCTTGAAAGCCCCTCAAAATTCCAGAAAAATGCCACAAAATTCCCTACATCTTCTCAAAACCCAAACAAACTCCTGCAACATCTCACAAAATCTCCACCAATTTCCAAACAATTCAAGAAAAATCCCGCAAAATTCTTCAAGTCTCGTACAAATCCCAGAAAAATCCCACAAAATTCCAGAAACATCCCACCAAATCACCTCAATATCACCAAACATTCTGGAAAAGCCTCACAAAATTGCAGAAAAATGCCACAAAATTCCATAAATCTTCTCAAAACCCTACCAAATTCCTGCAACATCTCACAAAATCTCCAACAATAGCCAAAAAATTCAAGAAAAATCCCTCAAAATTCACTGAATTTCCTCAATATCCCACCAAATTCCAGAACCATCTCACAAAATCTCAACAAATTTCCACAAAATCTAAGAAAATTCCCTCCAAATTCTTCAAGTCTCCTCCAAATCCCACAAAATTCAAGACAAATCCTCAAAATTCCACAAAAATCCCACAAAATTCCTTCCATCTTCTCAGAACCCAAACAAACTCCTGCAACATCTCACAAAATCTCCACCAATTTCCAAACAATTCAAGAAAAATCCCGCAAAATTCTTCAAGTCTCCTCCAAATACCACAAACATCCCACAAACATCCCACAAACATCCCACAAACATCCCACAAACATCCCACAAAATTCAAGAGAAATCCCACAAAATTCAAAAGAAATCGCACAAAATCCTGTACAAGCCCCACACAATTCCCTAAATCTTCTCAGAACCCAACCACATTCCTGCAACATCCCACAAAATCTCCAACAATTTCCACAAAATTCAAGAAGACTCTCACAAAATACTTGAAAGCTGCTGAAAATTCCACGAATATCCCACAAAAATCCCTAAATCTTCTCAAAACCCAACCACATTCCTGCAGCATCTCACAAAATCTCCACCAATATCCAAAAAATTCAAGAAAATTCCCTCCAAATTCTTCAAGTCTCCTCCAAATCCCACAAAATTCAAGACAAATCCTCAAAATCCCACAAAAATCCCACCAAATTCCAGAACCATCTCACAAAATCTCAACAAATTTCCACTAAATTCAAGAAAACTCTCACAAAGTTCTTGAAAGCCCCTCAAAATTCCAGAAAAATGCCACAAAATTCCCTACATCTTCTCGAAACCCAAACAAACTCCTGCAACATCTCACAAAATCTCCAACAATTTCCAAACAATTCAAGAAAAATCCCGCAAAATTCTTCAAGTCTCGTACAAATCCCAGAAAAATCCCACAAAATTCCAGAAACATCCCACCAAATCACCTCAATATCACCAAAAATTCTGGAAAAGCCTCACAAAATTGCAGAAAAATGCCACAAAATTCCCTAAACCTTCTCAAAACCCTACCCAATTCCTGCAACATCCCACAAAATCTCCAACAATTTCCACAAAATTCAAGAAAAATCCCTCAAAATTCACTGAATTTCCTCAATATCCCACCAAATTCCAGAACCATCTCACAAAATCTCAACAAATTTCCACAAAATCTAAGAAAATTCCCGCAAAATTCTTCAAGTCTCCTCCAAATCCCACAAAATTCAAGAGAAATCCCCAAAATTCCACAAAAATCCAACAAAATTCCTTCCATCTTCTCAAAACCCAAACAAATTCCTGCAACATCTCACAAAATCTCCAACAATTTCCAAACATTTCAAGAAAAATCCCGCAAAATTCTTCAAGTCTCCTCCAAATACCACAAACATCCAACAAACATCTCAAAAACATCCCACAAACATCCCATAAAATTCAATAGAAATCCCACAAAATTCAAGAGAAATCCCACCAAATTCTGTACAAGCCCCACACAATTCCCTAAATCTTCTCAGAACCCAACCACATTCCTGCAACATCCCACAAAATCTCCAACAATTTCCACAAAATTCAAGAAAATTCCCTCCAAATTCACTGAATTTCCTCAATATCCAACCAAACTCCAGAACCATCTCACAAAATCTCAACAAATTTCCAAAAAATTCAAAAAAACTCTCACAAAGTTCTTGAAAGCCCCTCAAAATTCCAGAAAAATGCCACAAAATTCCCTACATCTTCTCAAAACATTACAAAATTCTACAGACATCTCACAAAATCTCCACACATTTCCACAAAATCTAAGAAAATTCCCGCAAAATTCTTCAAGTCTCCTCCAAATCCCACAAAATTCAAGAGAAATCCTCAAAATTCCACAAAAATCCAACAAAATTCCCTACATCTTCTCAAAATCCAAACAAATTCCTGAAACATCTCACAAAATCTCCACCAATTTCCACAACATTCAGGAAAAATCCCTCCAACTTCTTCAAGTCTCCTCCAAATCCCACAAAATTCAAGAGAATTCCTCAAAATTCCACAAAAATCCCACAAAATTCCTGCAACATCTCACAAAATCTCCGGAAATTTCCACAAAATTCAAGAAGACTCTCACAAAATACTTGAAAGCTGCTGAAAATTCCACGAATATCCCACAAAAATCCCTAAATCTTCTCAAAACCCAACCACATTCCTGCAGCATCTCACAAAATCTCCACCAATATCCAAAAAATTCAAGAAAATTCCCTCCAAATTCTTCAAGTCTCCTCCAAATCCCACAAAATTCAAGACAAATCCTCAAAATCCCACAAAAATCCCACCAAATTCCAGAACCATCTCACAAAATCTCAACAAATTTCCACTAAATTCAAGAAAACTCTCACAAAGTTCTTGAAAGCCCCTCAAAATTCCAGAAAAATGCCACAAAATTCCCTACATCTTCTCAAAACCCAAACAAACTCCTGCAACATCTCACAAAATCTCCACCAATTTCCAAACAATTCAAGAAAAATCCCGCAAAATTCTTCAAGTCTCGTACAAATCCCAGAAAAATCCCACAAAATTCCAGAAACATCCCACCAAATCACCTCAATATCACCAAACATTCTGGAAAAGCCTCACAAAATTGCAGAAAAATGCCACAAAATTCCATAAATCTTCTCAAAACCCTACCAAATTCCTGCAACATCTCACAAAATCTCCAACAATAGCCAAAAAATTCAAGAAAAATCCCTCAAAATTCACTGAATTTCCTCAATATCCCACCAAATTCCAGAACCATCTCACAAAATCTCAACAAATTTCCACAAAATCTAAGAAAATTCCCTCCAAATTCTTCAAGTCTCCTCCAAATCCCACAAAATTCAAGACAAATCCTCAAAATTCCACAAAAATCCCACAAAATTCCTTCCATCTTCTCAGAACCCAAACAAACTCCTGCAACATCTCACAAAATCTCCACCAATTTCCAAACAATTCAAGAAAAATCCCGCAAAATTCTTCAAGTCTCCTCCAAATACCACAAACATCCCACAAACATCCCACAAACATCCCACAAACATCCCACAAACATCCCACAAAATTCAAGAGAAATCCCACAAAATTCAAAAGAAATCGCACAAAATCCTGTACAAGCCCCACACAATTCCCTAAATCTTCTCAGAACCCAACCACATTCCTGCAACATCCCACAAAATCTCCAACAATTTCCACAAAATTCAAGAAGACTCTCACAAAATACTTGAAAGCTGCTGAAAATTCCACGAATATCCCACAAAAATCCCTAAATCTTCTCAAAACCCAACCACATTCCTGCAGCATCTCACAAAATCTCCACCAATATCCAAAAAATTCAAGAAAATTCCCTCCAAATTCTTCAAGTCTCCTCCAAATCCCACAAAATTCAAGACAAATCCTCAAAATCCCACAAAAATCCCACCAAATTCCAGAACCATCTCACAAAATCTCAACAAATTTCCACTAAATTCAAGAAAACTCTCACAAAGTTCTTGAAAGCCCCTCAAAATTCCAGAAAAATGCCACAAAATTCCCTACATCTTCTCGAAACCCAAACAAACTCCTGCAACATCTCACAAAATCTCCAACAATTTCCAAACAATTCAAGAAAAATCCCGCAAAATTCTTCAAGTCTCGTACAAATCCCAGAAAAATCCCACAAAATTCCAGAAACATCCCACCAAATCACCTCAATATCACCAAAAATTCTGGAAAAGCCTCACAAAATTGCAGAAAAATGCCACAAAATTCCCTAAACCTTCTCAAAACCCTACCCAATTCCTGCAACATCCCACAAAATCTCCAACAATTTCCACAAAATTCAAGAAAAATCCCTCAAAATTCACTGAATTTCCTCAATATCCCACCAAATTCCAGAACCATCTCACAAAATCTCAACAAATTTCCACTAAATCTAAGAAAATTCCCGCAAAATTCTTCAAGTCTCCTCCAAATCCCACAAAATTCAAGAGAAATCCCCAAAATTCCACAAAAATCCAACAAAATTCCTTCCATCTTCTCAAAACCCAAACAAATTCCTGCAACATCTCACAAAATCTCCAACAATTTCCAAACATTTCAAGAAAAATCCCGCAAAATTCCTAAAAGTCTCCTCCAAATACCACAAACATCCTACAAACATCTCACAAACATCCCACAAACATCCCATAAAATTCAAGAGAAATCCCACAAAATTCAAAAGAAATCCCACCAAATTCTGTACAAGCCCCACACAATTCCCTAAATCTTCTCAGAACCCAACCACATTCCTGCAACATCCCACAAAATCTCCAACAATTTCCACAAAATTCAAGAAAATTCCCTCCAAATTCACTGAATTTCCTCAATATCCCACCAAACTCCAGAACCATCTCACAAAATCTCAACAAATTTCCAAAAAATTCAAAAAAACTCTCACAAAGTTCTTGAAAGCCCCTCAAAATTCCAGAAAAATGCCACAAAATTCCCTACATCTTCTCAAAACATTACAAAATTCTACAGACATCTCACAAAATCTCCACACATTTCCACAAAATCTAAGAAAATTCCCGCAAAATTCTTCAAGTCTCCTCCAAATCCCACAAAATTCAAGAGAAATCCTCAAAATTCCACAAAAATCCAACAAAATTCCCTACATCTTCTCAAAATCCAAACAAATTCCTGAAACATCTCACAAAATCTCCACCAATTTCCACAACATTTAGGAAAAATCCCTCCAACTTCTTCAAGTCTCCTCCAAATCCCACAAAATTCAAGAGAATTCCTCAAAATTCCACAAAAATCCCACAAAATTCCTGCAACATCTCACAAAATCTCTGGAAATTTCCACAAAATTCAAGAAGACTCTCACAAAATACTTGAAAGCTGCTGAAAATTCCACGAATATCCCACAAAAATCCCTAAATCTTCTCAAAACCCAACCACATTCCTGCAGCATCTCACAAAATCTCCACCAATATCCAAAAAATTCAAGAAAATTCCCTCCAAATTCTTCAAGTCTCCTCCAAATCCCACAAAATTCAAGACAAATCCTCAAAATCCCACAAAAATCCCACCAAATTCCAGAACCATCTCACAAAATCTCAACAAATTTCCACTAAATTCAAGAAAACTCTCACAAAGTTCTTGAAAGCCCCTCAAAATTCCAGAAAAATGCCACAAAATTCCCTACATCTTCTCAAAACCCAAACAAACTCCTGCAACATCTCACAAAATCTCCAACAATTTCCAAACAATTCAAGAAAAATCCCGCAAAATTCTTCAAGTCTCGTACAAATACCAGAAAAATCCCACAAAATTCAAGAAACATCCCACCAAATCACCTCAATATCACCAAAAATTCTGGAAAAGCCTCACAAAATTGCAGAAAAATGCCACAAAATTCCCTAAACCTTCTCAAAACCCTACCCAATTCCTGCAACGTCCCACAAAATCTCCAACAATTTCCACAAAATTCAAGAAAAATCCCTCCAAATTCACTGAATTTCCTCAATATCCCACCAAATTCCAGAACCATCTCACAAAATCTCAACAAATTTCCACTAAATCTAAGAAAATTCCCTCCAAATTCTTCAAGTCTCCTCCAAATCCCACAAAATTCAAGAGAATGCCTCAAAATTCCACAAAAATCCAACAAAATTCCTTCCATCTTCTCAAAACCCAAACAAATTCCTGCAACATCTCACAAAATCTCCACCAATAGCCAAAAAATTCAAGAAAAATCCCTCCAAATTCACTGAATTTCCTCAATATCCCACCAAATTCCAGAACCATCTCACAAAATCTCAACAAATTTCCACAAAATCTAAGAAAATTCCACAAAATTCTTCAAGTCTCCTCCAAATCCCACAAAATTCAAGAGAAATCCTCAAAATTCCACAAAAATCCCGCAAAATTCCTTCCATCTTCTCAGAACCCAAACAAACTCCTGCAACATCTCACAAAATCTCCACCAATTTCCAAACAATTCAAGAAAAATCCCGCAAAATTCTTCAAGTCTCCTCCAAATACCACAAACATCCCACAAACATCCCACAAACATCCCACAAACATCCCACAAACATCCCACAAAATTCAAGAGAAATCCCACAAAATTCAAAAGAAATCGCACAAAATCCTGTACAAGCCCCACACAATTCCCTAAATCTTCTCAGAACCCAACCACATTCCTGCAACATCCCACAAAATCTCCAACAATTTCCACAAAATTCAAGAAGACTCTCACAAAATACTTGAAAGCTGCTGAAAATTCCACAAATATCCCACAAAAATCCCTAAATCTTCTCAAAACCCAACCACATTCCTGCAGCATCTCACAAAATCTCCACCAATATCCAAAAAATTCAAGAAAATTCCCTCCAAATTCTTCAAGTCTCCTCCAAATCCCACAAAATTCAAGACAAATCCTCAAAATCCCACAAAAATCCCACCAAATTCCAGAACCATCTCACAAAATCTCAACAAATTTCCACTAAATTCAAGAAAACTCTCACAAAGTTCTTGAAAGCCCCTCAAAATTCCAGAAAAATGCCACAAAATAACCTACATCTTCTCAAAACCCAAACAAACTCCTGCAACATCTCACAAAATCTCCACCAATTTCCAAACAATTCAAGAAAAATCCCGCAAAATTCTTCAAGTCTCGTACAAATCCCAGAAAAATCCCACAAAATTCCAGAAACATCCCACCAAATCACCTCAATATCACCAAAAATTCTGGAAAAGCCTCACAAAATTGCAGAAAAATGCCACAAAATTCCCTAAACCTTCTCAAAACCCTACCCAATTCCTGCAACATCCCACAAAAACTCCAACAATTTCCACAAAATTCAAGAAAAGTCCCTCAAAATTCACTGAATTTCCTCAATATCCCACCAAATTCCAGAACCATCTCACAAAATCTCAAAAAATTTCCACTAAATCTAAGAAAATTCCCTCCAAATTCTTCAAGTCTCCTCCAAATCCCACAAAATTCAAGAAAAATCCTCAAAATTCCACAAAAATCCCACAAAATTCCTTCCATCTTCTCAAAACCCAAACAAATTCCTGCAACATCTCACAAAATCTCCAACAATTTCCAAACATTTCAAGAAAAATCCCGCAAAATTCCTAAAAGTCTCCTCCAAAACCACAAACATCCTACAAACATCTCACAAACATCCCACAAACATCCCATAAAATTCAATAGAAATCCCACAAAATTCAAAAGAAATCGCACAAAATCCTGTACAAGCCCCACACAATTCCCTAAATCTTCTCAGAACCCAACCACATTCCTGCAACATCCCACAAAATCTCCAACAATTTCCACAAAATTCAAGAAAATTCCCTCCAAATTCACTGAATTTCCTCAATATCCCACCAAACTCCAGAACCATCTCACAAAATCTCATCAATTTTCCAAAAAATTCAAAAAAACTCTCACAAAGTTCTTGAAAGCCCCTCAAAATTCCAGAAAAATGCCACAAAATTCCCTACATCTTCTCAAAACATTACAAAATTCTACAGACATCTCACAAAATCTCCACACATTTCCACAAAATCTAAGAAAATTCCCGCAAAATTCTTCAAGTCTCCTCCAAATCCCACAAAATTCAAGAGAAATCCTCAAAATTCCACAAAAATCCAACAAAATTCCCTACATCTTCTCAAAATCCAAACAAATTCCTGAAACATCTCACAAAATCTCCACCAATTTCCACAACATTTAGGAAAAATCCCTCCAACTTCTTCAAGTCTCCTCCAAATCCCACAAAATTCAAGAGAATTCCTCAAAATTCCACAAAAATCCCACAAAATTCCTGCAACATCTCACAAAATCTCTGGAAATTTCCACAAAATTCAAGAAGACTCTCACAAAATACTTGAAAGCTGCTGAAAATTCCACGAATATCCCACAAAAATCCCTAAATCTTCTCAAAACCCAACCACATTCCTGCAGCATCTCACAAAATCTCCACCAATATCCAAAAAATTCAAGAAAATTCCCTCCAAATTCTTCAAGTCTCCTCCAAATCCCACAAAATTCAAGACAAATCCTCAAAATCCCACAAAAATCCCACCAAATTCCAGAACCATCTCACAAAATCTCAACAAATTTCCACTAAATTCAAGAAAACTCTCACAAAGTTCTTGAAAGCCCCTCAAAATTCCAGAAAAATGCCACAAAATTCCCTACATCTTCTCAAAACCCAAACAAACTCCTGCAACATCTCACAAAATCTCCAACAATTTCCAAACAATTCAAGAAAAATCCCGCAAAATTCTTCAAGTCTCGTACAAATCCCAGAAAAATCCCACAAAATTCCAGAAACATCCCACCAAATCACCTCAATATCACCAAACATTCTGGAAAAGCCTCACAAAATTGCAGAAAAATGCCACAAAATTCCATAAATCTTCTCAAAACCCTACCAAATTCCTGCAACATCTCACAAAATCTCCAACAATAGCCAAAAAATTCAAGAAAAATCCCTCCAAATCCACTGAATTTCCTCAATATCCCACCAAATTCCAGAACCATCTCACAAAATCTCAACAAATTTCCACTAAATCTAAGAAAATTCCCTCCAAATTCTTCAAGTCTCCTCCAAATCCCACAAAATTCAAGACAAATCCTCAAAATCCCACAAAAATCCCACCGAATTCCTTCCATCTTCTCAGAACCCAAACAAACTCCTGCAACATCTCACAAAATCTCCACCAATTTCCAAACAATTCAAGAAAAATCCCGCAAAATTCTTCAAGTCTCCTCCAAATACCACAAACATCCCACAAACATCCCACAAACATCCCACAAACATCCCACAAACATCCCACAAAATCTCCACCAATTTCCAAACAATTCAAGAAAAATCCCGCAAAATTCTTCAAGTCTCGTACAAATCCCAGAAAAATCCCACAAAATTCCAGAAACATCCCACCAAATCACCTCAATATCACCAAAAATTCTGGAAAAGCCTCACAAAATTGCAGAAAAATGCCACAAAATTCCCTAAACCTTCTCAAAACCCTACCCAATTCCTGCAGCATCCCACAAAATCTCCAACAATTTCCACAAAATTCAAGAAAAATCCCTCAAAATTCACTGAATTTCCTCAATATCCCACCAAATTCCAGAACCATCTCACAAAATCTCAACAAATTTCCACTAAATCTAAGAAAATTCCCTCCAAATTCTTCAAGTCTCCTCCAAATCCCACAAAATTCAAGAGAAATCCTCAAAATTCCACAAAAATCCAACAAAATTCCTTCCATCTTCTCAAAACCCAAACAAATTCCTGCAACATCTCACAAAATCTCCACCAATAGCCAAAAAATTCAAGAAAAATCCCTCCAAATTCACTGAATTTCCTCAATATCCCACCAAATTCCAGAACCATCTCACAAAATCTCAACAAATTTCCACAAAATCTAAGAAAATTCCACAAAATTCTTCAAGTCTCCTCCAAATCCCACAAAATTCAAGAGAAATCCTCAAAATTCCACAAAAATCCCACAAAATTCCTTCCATCTTCTCAGAACCCAAACAAACTCCTGCAACATCTCACAAAATCTCCACCAATTTCCAAACAATTCAAGAAAAATCCCGCAAAATTCTTCAAGTCTCCTCCAAATACCACAAACATCCCACAAACATCCCACAAACATCCCACAAACATCCCACAAACATCCCACAAACATCCCACAAAATTCAAGAGAAATCCCAAAAATTCAAAAGAAATCGCACAAAATCCTGTACAAGCCCCACACAATTCCCTAAATCTTCTCAGAACCCAACCACATTCCTGCAACATCCCACAAAATCTCCAACAATTTCCACAAAATTCAAGAAGACTCTCACAAAATACTTGAAAGCTGCTGAAAATTCCACAAATATCCCACAAAAATCCCTAAATCTTCTCAAAACCCAACCACATTCCTGCAGCATCTCACAAAATCTCCACCAATATCCAAAAAATTCAAGAAAATTCCCTCCAAATTCTTCAAGTCTCCTCCAAATCCCACAAAATTCAAGACAAATCCTCAAAATCCCACAAAAATCCCACCAAATTCCAGAACCATCTCACAAAATCTCAACAAATTTCCACTAAATTCAAGAAAACTCTCACAAAGTTCTTGAAAGCCCCTCAAAATTCCAGAAAAATGCCACAAAATTCCCTACATCTTCTCAAAACCCAAACAAACTCCTGCAACATCTCACAAAATCTCCACCAATTTCCAAACAATTCAAGAAAAATCCCGCAAAATTCTTCAAGTCTCGTACAAATCCCAGAAAAATCCCACAAAATTCCAGAAACATCCCACCAAATCACCTCAATATCACCAAACATTCTGGAAAAGCCTCACAAAATTGCAGAAAAATGCCACAAAATTCCATAAATCTTCTCAAAACCCTACCAAATTCCTGCAACATCTCACAAAATCTCCACCAATAGCCAAAAAATTCAAGAAAAATCCCGTAAAATTCCTAAAAGTCTCCTCCAAATACCACAAACATCCTACAAACATCTCAAAAACATCCCACAAACATCCCATAAAATTCAAGAGAAATCCCACAAAATTCAAGAGAAATCCCACCAAATTCTGTACAAGCCCCACACAATTCCCTAAATCTTCTCAGAACCCAACCACATTCCTGCAACATCCCACAAAATCTCCAACAATTTCCACAAAATTCAAGAAAATTCCCTCCAAATTCACTGAATTTCCTCAATATCCAACCAAACTCCAGAACCATCTCACAAAATCTCAACAAATTTCCAAAAAATTCAAAAAAACTCTCACAAAGTTCTTGAAAGCCCCTCAAAATTCCAGAAAAATGCCACAAAATTCCCTACATCTTCTCAAAACATTACAAAATTCTACAGACATCTCACAAAATCTCCACACATTTCCACAAAATCTAAGAAAATTCCCGCAAAATTCTTCAAGTCTCCTCCAAATCCCACAAAATTCAAGAGAAATCCTCAAAATTCCACAAAAATCCAACAAAATTCCCTACATCTTCTCAAAATCCAAACAAATTCCTGAAACATCTCACAAAATCTCCACCAATTTCCACAACATTTAGGAAAAATCCCTCCAACTTCTTCAAGTCTCCTCCAAATCCCACAAAATTCAAGAGAATTCCTCAAAATTCCACAAAAATCCCACAAAATTCCTGCAACATCTCACAAAATCTCTGGAAATTTCCACAAAATTCAAGAAGACTCTCACAAAATACTTGAAAGCTGCTGAAAATTCCACGAATATCCCACAAAAATCCCTAAATCTTCTCAAAACCCAACCACATTCCTGCAGCAT
Organism: Cyanistes caeruleus; assembly: GCF_971803275.1. Taxonomy (NCBI): domain Eukaryota; kingdom Metazoa; phylum Chordata; class Aves; order Passeriformes; family Paridae; genus Cyanistes; species Cyanistes caeruleus. Next base: position 86,486,253 of record NC_141702.1, on the reverse strand, counting down.
CTCACAAAATCTCCACCAATATCCAAAAAATTCAAGAAAATTCCCTCCAAATTCTTCAAGTCTCCTCCAAATCCCACAAAATTCAAGACAAATCCTCAAAATCCCACAAAAATCCCACCAAATTCCAGAACCATCTCACAAAATCTCAACAAATTTCCACTAAATTCAAGAAAACTCTCACAAAGTTCTTGAAAGCCCCTCAAAATTCCAGAAAAATGCCACAAAATTCCCTACATCTTCTCAAAACCCAAACAAACTCCTGCAACATCTCACAAAATCTCCAACAATTTCCAAACAATTCAAGAAAAATCCCGCAAAATTCTTCAAGTCTCGTACAAATACCAGAAAAATCCCACAAAATTCAAGAAACATCCCACCAAATCACCTCAATATCACCAAAAATTCTGGAAAAGCCTCACAAAATTGCAGAAAAATGCCACAAAATTCCCTAAACCTTCTCAAAACCCTACCCAATTCCTGCAACGTCCCACAAAATCTCCAACAATTTCCACAAAATTCAAGAAAAATCCCTCAAAATTCACTGAATTTCCTCAATATCCCACCAAATTCCAGAACCATCTCACAAAATCTCAACAAATTTCCACTAAATCTAAGAAAATTCCCTCCAAATTCTTCAAGTCTCCTCCAAATCCCACAAAATTCAAGAGAATGCCTCAAAATTCCACAAAAATCCAACAAAATTCCTTCCATCTTCTCAAAACCCAAACAAATTCCTGCAACATCTCACAAAATCTCCACCAATAGCCAAAAAATTCAAGAAAAATCCCTCCAAATTCACTGAATTTCCTCAATATCCCACCAAATTCCAGAACCATCTCACAAAATCTCAACAAATTTCCACAAAATCTAAGAAAATTCCACAAAATTCTTCAAGTCTCCTCCAAATCCCACAAAATTCAAGAGAAATCCTCAAAATTCCACAAAAATCCCGCAAAATTCCTTCCATCTTCTCAGAACCCAAACAAACTCCTGCAACATCTCACAAAATCTCCACCAATTTCCAAACAATTCAAGAAAAATCCCGCAAAATTCTTCAAGTCTCCTCCAAATACCACAAACATCCCACAAACATCCCACAAACATCCCACAAACATCCCACAAACATCCCACAAAATTCAAGAGAAATCCCACAAAATTCAAAAGAAATCGCACAAAATCCTGTACAAGCCCCACACAATTCCCTAAATCTTCTCAGAACCCAACCACATTCCTGCAACATCCCACAAAATCTCCAACAATTTCCACAAAATTCAAGAAGACTCTCACAAAATACTTGAAAGCTGCTGAAAATTCCACAAATATCCCACAAAAATCCCTAAATCTTCTCAAAACCCAACCACATTCCTGCAGCATCTCACAAAATCTCCACCAATATCCAAAAAATTCAAGAAAATTCCCTCCAAATTCTTCAAGTCTCCTCCAAATCCCACAAAATTCAAGACAAATCCTCAAAATCCCACAAAAATCCCACCAAATTCCAGAACCATCTCACAAAATCTCAACAAATTTCCACTAAATTCAAGAAAACTCTCACAAAGTTCTTGAAAGCCCCTCAAAATTCCAGAAAAATGCCACAAAATAACCTACATCTTCTCAAAACCCAAACAAACTCCTGCAACATCTCACAAAATCTCCACCAATTTCCAAACAATTCAAGAAAAATCCCGCAAAATTCTTCAAGTCTCGTACAAATCCCAGAAAAATCCCACAAAATTCCAGAAACATCCCACCAAATCACCTCAATATCACCAAAAATTCTGGAAAAGCCTCACAAAATTGCAGAAAAATGCCACAAAATTCCCTAAACCTTCTCAAAACCCTACCCAATTCCTGCAACATCCCACAAAAACTCCAACAATTTCCACAAAATTCAAGAAAAGTCCCTCAAAATTCACTGAATTTCCTCAATATCCCACCAAATTCCAGAACCATCTCACAAAATCTCAAAAAATTTCCACTAAATCTAAGAAAATTCCCTCCAAATTCTTCAAGTCTCCTCCAAATCCCACAAAATTCAAGAAAAATCCTCAAAATTCCACAAAAATCCCACAAAATTCCTTCCATCTTCTCAAAACCCAAACAAATTCCTGCAACATCTCACAAAATCTCCAACAATTTCCAAACATTTCAAGAAAAATCCCGCAAAATTCCTAAAAGTCTCCTCCAAAACCACAAACATCCTACAAACATCTCACAAACATCCCACAAACATCCCATAAAATTCAATAGAAATCCCACAAAATTCAAAAGAAATCGCACAAAATCCTGTACAAGCCCCACACAATTCCCTAAATCTTCTCAGAACCCAACCACATTCCTGCAACATCCCACAAAATCTCCAACAATTTCCACAAAATTCAAGAAAATTCCCTCCAAATTCACTGAATTTCCTCAATATCCCACCAAACTCCAGAACCATCTCACAAAATCTCATCAATTTTCCAAAAAATTCAAAAAAACTCTCACAAAGTTCTTGAAAGCCCCTCAAAATTCCAGAAAAATGCCACAAAATTCCCTACATCTTCTCAAAACATTACAAAATTCTACAGACATCTCACAAAATCTCCACACATTTCCACAAAATCTAAGAAAATTCCCGCAAAATTCTTCAAGTCTCCTCCAAATCCCACAAAATTCAAGAGAAATCCTCAAAATTCCACAAAAATCCAACAAAATTCCCTACATCTTCTCAAAATCCAAACAAATTCCTGAAACATCTCACAAAATCTCCACCAATTTCCACAACATTTAGGAAAAATCCCTCCAACTTCTTCAAGTCTCCTCCAAATCCCACAAAATTCAAGAGAATTCCTCAAAATTCCACAAAAATCCCACAAAATTCCTGCAACATCTCACAAAATCTCTGGAAATTTCCACAAAATTCAAGAAGACTCTCACAAAATACTTGAAAGCTGCTGAAAATTCCACAAATATCCCACAAAAATCCCTAAATCTTCTCAAAACCCAACCACATTCCTGCAGCATCTCACAAAATCTCCACCAATATCCAAAAAATTCAAGAAAATTCCCTCCAAATTCTTCAAGTCTCCTCCAAATCCCACAAAATTCAAGACAAATCCTCAAAATCCCACAAAAATCCCACCAAATTCCAGAACCATCTCACAAAATCTCAACAAATTTCCACTAAATTCAAGAAAACTCTCACAAAGTTCTTGAAAGCCCCTCAAAATTCCAGAAAAATGCCACAAAATTCCCTACATCTTCTCAAAACCCAAACAAACTCCTGCAACATCTCACAAAATCTCCAACAATTTCCAAACAATTCAAGAAAAATCCCGCAAAATTCTTCAAGTCTCGTACAAATCCCAGAAAAATCCCACAAAATTCCAGAAACATCCCACCAAATCACCTCAATATCACCAAACATTCTGGAAAAGCCTCACAAAATTGCAGAAAAATGCCACAAAATTCCATAAATCTTCTCAAAACCCTACCAAATTCCTGCAACATCTCACAAAATCTCCAACAATAGCCAAAAAATTCAAGAAAAATCCCTCCAAATCCACTGAATTTCCTCAATATCCCACCAAATTCCAGAACCATCTCACAAAATCTCAACAAATTTCCACTAAATCTAAGAAAATTCCCTCCAAATTCTTCAAGTCTCCTCCAAATCCCACAAAATTCAAGACAAATCCTCAAAATCCCACAAAAATCCCACCGAATTCCTTCCATCTTCTCAGAACCCAAACAAACTCCTGCAACATCTCACAAAATCTCCACCAATTTCCAAACAATTCAAGAAAAATCCCGCAAAATTCTTCAAGTCTCCTCCAAATACCACAAACATCCCACAAACATCCCACAAACATCCCACAAACATCCCACAAACATCCCACAAAATCTCCACCAATTTCCAAACAATTCAAGAAAAATCCCGCAAAATTCTTCAAGTCTCGTACAAATCCCAGAAAAATCCCACAAAATTCCAGAAACATCCCACCAAATCACCTCAATATCACCAAAAATTCTGGAAAAGCCTCACAAAATTGCAGAAAAATGCCACAAAATTCCCTAAACCTTCTCAAAACCCTACCCAATTCCTGCAGCATCCCACAAAATCTCCAACAATTTCCACAAAATTCAAGAAAAATCCCTCAAAATTCACTGAATTTCCTCAATATCCCACCAAATTCCAGAACCATCTCACAAAATCTCAACAAATTTCCACTAAATCTAAGAAAATTCCCTCCAAATTCTTCAAGTCTCCTCCAAATCCCACAAAATTCAAGAGAAATCCTCAAAATTCCACAAAAATCCAACAAAATTCCTTCCATCTTCTCAAAACCCAAACAAATTCCTGCAACATCTCACAAAATCTCCACCAATAGCCAAAAAATTCAAGAAAAATCCCTCCAAATTCACTGAATTTCCTCAATATCCCACCAAATTCCAGAACCATCTCACAAAATCTCAACAAATTTCCACAAAATCTAAGAAAATTCCCTCCAAATTCTTCAAGTCTCCTCCAAATCCCACAAAATTCAAGAGAAATCCTCAAAATTCCACAAAAATCCCACAAAATTCCTTCCATCTTCTCAGAACCCAAACAAACTCCTGCAACATCTCACAAAATCTCCACCAATTTCCAAACAATTCAAGAAAAATCCCGCAAAATTCTTCAAGTCTCCTCCAAATACCACAAACATCCCACAAACATCCCACAAACATCCCACAAACATCCCACAAACATCCCACAAACATCCCACAAAATTCAAGAGAAATCCCAAAAATTCAAAAGAAATCGCACAAAATCCTGTACAAGCCCCACACAATTCCCTAAATCTTCTCAGAACCCAACCACATTCCTGCAACATCCCACAAAATCTCTGGAAATTTCCACAAAATTCAAGAAGACTCTCACAAAATACTTGAAAGCTGCTGAAAATTCCACGAATATCCCACAAAAATCCCTAAATCTTCTCAAAACCCAACCACATTCCTGCAGCATCTCACAAAATCTCCACCAATATCCAAAAAATTCAAGAAAATTCCCTCCAAATTCTTCAAGTCTCCTCCAAATCCCACAAAATTCAAGACAAATCCTCAAAATCCCACAAAAATCCCACCAAATTCCAGAACCATCTCACAAAATCTCAACAAATTTCCACTAAATTCAAGAAAACTCTCACAAAGTTCTTGAAAGCCCCTCAAAATTCCAGAAAAATGCCACAAAATTCCCTACATCTTCTCAAAACCCAAACAAACTCCTGCAACATCTCACAAAATCTCCACCAATTTCCAAACAATTCAAGAAAAATCCCGCAAAATTCTTCAAGTCTCGTACAAATCCCAGAAAAATCCCACAAAATTCCAGAAACATCCCACCAAATCACCTCAATATCACCAAAAATTCTGGAAAAGCCTCACAAAATTGCAGAAAAATGCCACAAAATTCCCTAAACCTTCTCAAAACCCTACCCAATTCCTGCAACATCCCACAAAATCTCCAACAATTTCCACAAAATTCAAGAAAAATCCCTCAAAATTCACTGAATTTCCTCAATATCCCACCAAATTCCAGAACCATCTCACAAAATCTCAAAAAATTTCCACTAAATCTAAGAAAATTCCCTCCAAATTCTTCAAGTCTCCTCCAAATCCCACAAAATTCAAGAGAAATCCTCAAAATTCCACAAAAATCCCACAAAATTCCTTCCATCTTCTCAAAACCCAAACAAATTCCTGCAACATCTCACAAAATCTCCACCAATTTCCAAACATTTCAAGAAAAATCCCGCAAAATTCTTCAAGTCTCCTCCAAATACCACAAACATCCTACAAACATCTCACAAACATCCCGCAAACATCCCATAAAATTCAAGAGAAATCCCACAAAATTCAAGAGAAATCCCACCAAATTCTGTACAAGCCCCACACAATTCCCTAAATCTTCTCAGAACCCAACCACATTCCTGCAACATCCCACAAAATCTCCAACAATTTCCACAAAATTCAAGAAAATTCCCTCCAAATTCACTGAATTTCCTCAATATCCAACCAAACTCCAGAACCATCTCACAAAATCTCAACAAATTTCCAAAAAATTCAAAAAAACTCTCACAAAGTTCTTGAAAGCCCCTCAAAATTCCAGAAAAATGCCACAAAATTCCCTACATCTTCTCAAAACATTACAAAATTCTACAGACATCTCACAAAATCTCCACACATTTCCACAAAATCTAAGAAAATTCCCGCAAAATTCTTCAAGTCTCCTCCAAATCCCACAAAATTCAAGAGAAATCCTCAAAATTCCACAAAAATCCAACAAAATTCCCTACATCTTCTCAAAATCCAAACAAATTCCTGAAACATCTCACAAAATCTCCACCAATTTCCACAACATTTAGGAAAAATCCCTCCAACTTCTTCAAGTCTCCTCCAAATCCCACAAAATTCAAGAGAATTCCTCAAAATTCCACAAAAATCCCACAAAATTCCTGCAACATCTCACAAAATCTCCGGAAATTTCCACAAAATTCAAGAAGACTCTCACAAAATACTTGAAAGCTGCTGAAAATTCCACGAATATCCCACAAAAATCCCTAAATCTTCTCAAAACCCAACCACATTCCTGCAGCATCTCACAAAATCTCCACCAATATCCAAAAAATTCAAGAAAATTCCCTCCAAATTCTTCAAGTCTCCTCCAAATCCCACAAAATTCAAGACAAATCCTCAAAATCCCACAAAAATCCCACCAAATTCCAGAACCATCTCACAAAATCTCAACAAATTTCCACTAAATTCAAGAAAACTCTCACAAAGTTCTTGAAAGCCCCTCAAAATTCCAGAAAAATGCCACAAAATTCCCTACATCTTCTCAAAACCCAAACAAACTCCTGCAACATCTCACAAAATCTCCACCAATTTCCAAACAATTCAAGAAAAATCCCGCAAAATTCTTCAAGTCTCGTACAAATCCCAGAAAAATCCCACAAAATTCCAGAAACATCCCACCAAATCACCTCAATATCACCAAACATTCTGGAAAAGCCTCACAAAATTGCAGAAAAATGCCACAAAATTCCATAAATCTTCTCAAAACCCTACCAAATTCCTGCAACATCTCACAAAATCTCCACCAATAGCCAAAAAATTCAAGAAAAATCCCTCCAAATTCACTGAATTTCCTCAATATCCCACCAAATTCCAGAACCATCTCACAAAATCTCAACAAATTTCCACAAAATCTAAGAAAATTCCCTCCAAATTCTTCAAGTCTCCTCCAAATCCCACAAAATTCAAGAGAAATCCTCAAAATTCAACAAAAATCCCACAAAATTCCTTCCATCTTCTCAGAACCCAAACAAACTCCTGCAACATCTCACAAAATCTCCACCAATTTCCAAACAATTCAAGAAAAATCCCGCAAAATTCTTCAAGTCTCCTCCAAATACCACAAACATCCCACAAACATCCCACAAACATCCCACAAACATCCCACAAACATCCCACAAAATTCAAGAGAAATCCCACAAAATTCAAAAGAAATCGCACAAAATCCTGTACAAGCCCCACACAATTCCCTAAATCTTCTCAGAACCCAACCACATTCCTGCAACATCCCACAAAATCTCCGGAAATTTCCACAAAATTCAAGAAGACTCTCACAAAATACTTGAAAGCTGCTGAAAATTCCACGAATATCCCACAAAAATCCCTAAATCTTCTCAAAACCCAACCACATTCCTGCAGCATCTCACAAAATCTCCACCAATATCCAAAAAATTCAAGAAAATTCCCTCCAAATTCTTCAAGTCTCCTCCAAATCCCACAAAATTCAAGACAAATCCTCAAAATCCCACAAAAATCCCACCAAATTCCAGAACCATCTCACAAAATCTCAACAAATTTCCACTAAATTCAAGAAAACTCTCACAAAGTTCTTGAAAGCCCCTCAAAATTCCAGAAAAATGCCACAAACTTCCCTACATCTTCTCAAAACCCAAACAAACTCCTGCAACATCTCACAAAATCTCCACCAATTTCCAAACAATTCAAGAAAAATCCCGCAAAATTCTTCAAGTCTCGTACAAATCCCAGAAAAATCCCACAAAATTCCAGAAACATCCCACCAAATCACCTCAATATCACCAAACATTCTGGAAAAGCCTCACAAAATTGCAGAAAAATGCCACAAAATTCCATAAATCTTCTCAAAACCCTACCAAATTCCTGCAACATCTCACAAAATCTCCACCAGTTTCCACAAAATTCAAGAAAAATCCCTCAAAATTCACTGAATTTCCTCAATATCCCACCAAATTCCAGAACCATCTCACAAAATCTCAACAAATTTCCACAAAATCTAAGAAAATTCCGCAAAATTCTTCAAGTCTCCTCCAAATCCCACAAAATTCAAGAGAAATCCTCAAAATTCCACAAAAATCCCACAAAATTCCTTCCATCTTCTCAGAACCCAAACAAACTCCTGCAACATCTCACAAAATCTCCACCAATTTCCAAACAATTCAAGAAAAATCCCGCAAAATTCTTCAAGTCTCCTCCAAATACCACAAACATCCCACAAACATCCCACAAACATCCCACAAACATCCCACAAACATCCCACAAAATCTCCAACAATTTCCAAACAATTCAAGAAAAATCCCGCAAAATTCTTCAAGTCTCGTACAAATCCCAGAAAAATCCCACAAAATTCAAGAAACATCCCACCAAATCACCTCAATATCACCAAAAATTCCGGAAAAGCCTCACAAAATTGCAGAAAAATGCCACAAAATTCCCTAAACCTTCTCAAAACCCTACCCAATTCCTGCAACATCCCACAAAATCTCCAACAATTTCCACAAAATTCAAGAAAAATCCCTCAAAATTCACTGAATTTCCTCAATATCCCACCAAATTCCAGAACCATCTCACAAAATCTCAACAAATTTCCATTAAATCTAAGAAAATTCCTTCCAAATTCTTCAAGTCTCCTCCAAATCCCACAAAATTCAAGAGAAATCCTCAAAATTCCACAAAAATCCAACAAAATTCCTTCCATCTTCTCAAAACCCAAACAAATTCCTGCAACATCTCACAAAATCTCCACCAATAGCCAAAAAATTCAAGAAAAATCCCTCCAAATTCACTGAATTTCCTCAATATCCCACCAAATTCCAGAACCATTTCACAAAATCTCAACAAATTTCCACAAAATCTAAGAAAATTCCCTCCAAATTCTTCAAGTCTCCTCCAAATCCCACAAAATTCAAGACAAATCCTCAAAATTCCACAAAAATCCCACAAAATTCCTTCCATCTTCTCAGAACCCAAACAAACTCCTGCAACATCTCACAAAATCTCCACCAATTTCCAAACAATTCAAGAAAAATCCCGCAAAATTCTTCAAGTCTCCTCCAAATACCACAAACATCCCACAAACATCCCACAAACATCCCACAAACATCCCACAAACATCCCACAAAATTCAAGAGAAATCCCACAAAATTCAAAAGAAATCGCACAAAATCCTGTACAAGCCCCACACAATTCCCTAAATCTACTCAGAACCCAACCACATTCCTGCAACATCCCACAAAATCTCCGGAAATTTCCACAAAATTCAAGAAGACTCTCACAAAATACTTGAAAGCTGCTGAAAATTCCACGAATATCCCACAAAAATCCCTAAATCTTCTCAAAACCCAACCACATTCCTGCAGCATCTCACAAAATCTCCACCAATATCCAAAAAATTCAAGAAAATTCCCTCCAAATTCTTCAAGTCTCCTCCAAATCCCACAAAATTCAAGACAAATCCTCAAAATCCCACAAAAATCCCACCAAATTCCAGAACCATCTCACAAAATCTCAACAAATTTCCACTAAATTCAAGAAAACTCTCACAAAGTTCTTGAAAGCCCCTCAAAATTCCAGAAAAATGCCACAAACTTCCCTACATCTTCTCAAAACCCAACCACATTCCTGCAACATCTCACAAAATCTCCAACAATTTCCACAAAATTCAAGAAAAATCCCGCAAAATTCTTCAAGTCTCCTCCAAATCCCAGAAAAATCCCACAAAATTCCAGAAACATCCCACCAAATCACCTCAATATCACCAAACATTCTGGAAAAGCCTCACAAAATTGCAGAAAAATGCCACAAAATTCCATAAATCTTCTCAAAACCCTACCAAATTCCTTCAACATCTCACAAAATCTCCACCAATAGCCAAAAAATTCAAGAAAAATCCCTCCAAATTCACTGAATTTCCTCAATATCCCACCAAATTCCAGAACCATCTAACAAAATCTCAACAAATTTCCACAAAATCTAAGAAAATTCCCTCCAAATTCTTCAAGTCTCCTCCAAATCCCACAAAATTCAAGAGAAATCCTCAAAATTCAACAAAAATCCCACAAAATTCCTTCCATCTTCTCAGAACCCAAACAAACTCCTGCAACATCTCACAAAATCTCCACCAATTTCCAAACAATTCAAGAAAAATCCCGCAAAATTCTTCAAGTCTCCTCCAAATACCACAAACATCCCACAAACATCCCACAAACATCCCACAAACATCCCACAAACATCCCACAAAATTCAAGAGAAATCCCACAAAATTCAAAAGAAATCGCACAAAATCCTGTACAAGCCCCACACAATTCCCTAAATCTTCTCAGAACCCAACCACATTCCTGCAACATCCCACAAAATCTCCAACAATTTCCACAAAATTCAAGAAGACTCTCACAAAATACTTGAAAGCTGCTGAAAATTCCACAAATATCCCACAAAAATCCCTAAATCTTCTCAAAACCCAACCACATTCCTGCAGCATCTCACAAAATCTCCACCAATATCCAAAAAATTCAAGAAAATTCCCTCCAAATTCTTCAAGTCTCCTCCAAATCCCACAAAATTCAAGACAAATCCTCAAAATCCCACAAAAATCCCACCAAATTCCAGAACCATCTCACAAAATCTCAACAAATTTCCACTAAATTCAAGAAAACTCTCACAAAGTTCTTGAAAGCCCCTCAAAATTCCAGAAAAATGCCACAAAATTCCCTACATCTTCTCAAAACCCAAACAAACTCCTGCAACATCTCACAAAATCTCCACCAATTTCCAAACAATTCAAGAAAAATCCCGCAAAATTCTTCAAGTCTCCTACAAATCCCAGAAAAATCCCACAAAATTCCAGAAACATCCCACCAAATCACCTCAATATCACCAAAAATTCTGGAAAAGCCTCACAAAATTGCAGAAAAATGCCACAAAATTCCATAAATCTTCTCAAAACCCTACCAAATTCCTGCAACATCTCGCAAAATCTCCACCAATAGCCAAAAAATTCAAGAAAAATCCCTCAAAATTCACTGAATTTCCTCAATATCCCACCAAATTCCAGAACCATCTCACAAAATCTCAACAAATTTCCACAAAATCTAAGAAAATTCCGCAAAATTCTTCAAGTCTCCTCCAAATCCCACAAAATTCAAGAGAAATCCTCAAAATTCAACAAAAATCCCACAAAATTCCTTCCATCTTCTCAGAACTTAAACAAACTCCTGCAACATCTCACAAAATCTCCACCAATTTCCAAACAATTCAAGAAAAATCCCGCAAAATTCTTCAAGTCTCCTCCAAATACCACAAACATCCCACAAACATCCCACAAACATCCCACAAACAACCCACAAACATCCCACAAAATCTCCAACAATTTCCAAACAATTCAAGAAAAATCCCGCAAAATTCTTCAAGTCTCGTACAAATCCCATAAAAATCCCACAAAATTCCAGAAACATCCCACCAAATCACCTCAATATCACCAAAAATTCTGGAAAAGCCTCACAAAATTGCAGAAAAATGCCACAAAATTCCATAAATCTTCTCAAAACCCTACCAAATTCCTGCAACATCTCACAAAATCTCCACCAATAGCCAAAAAATTCAAGAAAAATCCCTCAAAATTCACTGAATTTCCTCAATATCCCACCAAATTCCAGAACCATCTCACAAAATCTCAACAAATTTCCACAAAATCTAAGAAAATTCCGCAAAATTCTTCAAGTCTCCTCCAAATCCCACAAAATTCAAGAGAAATCCTCAAAATTCCACAAAAATCCCACAAAATTCCTTCCATCTTCTCAGAACCCAAACAAACTCCTGCAACATCTCACAAAATCTCCACCAATTTCCAAACAATTCAAGAAAAATCCCGCAAAATTCTTCAAGTCTCCTCCAAATACCACAAACATCCCACAAACATCCCACAAACATCCCACAAACATCCCACAAACATCCCACAAACATCCCACAAAATTCAAGAGAAATCCCAAAAATTCAAAAGAAATCGCACAAAATCCTGTACAAGCCCCACACAATTCCCTAAATCTTCTCAGAACCCAACCACATTCCTGCAACATCCCACAAAATCTCTGGAAATTTCCACAAAATTCAAGAAGACTCTCACAAAATACTTGAAAGCTGCTGAAAATTCCACGAATATCCCACAAAAATCCCTAAATCTTCTCAAAACCCAACCACATTCCTGCAGCATCTCACAAAATCTCCACCAATATCCAAAAAATTCAAGAAAATTCCCTCCAAATTCTTCAAGTCTCCTCCAAATCCCACAAAATTCAAGACAAATCCTCAAAATCCCACAAAAATCCCACCAAATTCCAGAACCATCTCACAAAATCTCAACAAATTTCCACTAAATTCAAGAAAACTCTCACAAAGTTCTTGAAAGCCCCTCAAAATTCCAGAAAAATGCCACAAAATTCCCTACATCTTCTCAAAACCCAAACAAACTCCTGCAACATCTCACAAAATCTCCACCAATTTCCAAACAATTCAAGAAAAATCCCGCAAAATTCTTCAAGTCTCGTACAAATCCCAGAAAAATCCCACAAAATTCCAGAAACATCCCACCAAATCACCTCAATATCACCAAAAATTCTGGAAAAGCCTCACAAAATTGCAGAAAAATGCCACAAAATTCCCTAAACCTTCTCAAAACCCTACCCAATTCCTGCAACATCCCACAAAAACTCCAACAATTTCCACAAAATTCAAGAAAAGTCCCTCAAAATTCACTGAATTTCCTCAATATCCCACCAAATTCCAGAACCATCTCACAAAATCTCAAAAAATTTCCACTAAATCTAAGAAAATTCCCTCCAAATTCTTCAAGTCTCCTCCAAATCCCACAAAATTCAAGAAAAATCCTCAAAATTCCACAAAAATCCCACAAAATTCCTTCCATCTTCTCAAAACCCAAACAAATTCCTGCAACATCTCACAAAATCTCCAACAATTTCCAAACATTTCAAGAAAAATCCCGCAAAATTCCTAAAAGTCTCCTCCAAAACCACAAACATCCTACAAACATCTCACAAACATCCCACAAACATCCCATAAAATTCAATAGAAATCCCACAAAATTCAAAAGAAATCGCACAAAATCCTGTACAAGCCCCACACAATTCCCTAAATCTTCTCAGAACCCAACCACATTCCTGCAACATCCCACAAAATCTCCAACAATTTCCACAAAATTCAAGAAAATTCCCTCCAAATTCACTGAATTTCCTCAATATCCCACCAAACTCCAGAACCATCTCACAAAATCTCATCAATTTTCCAAAAAATTCAAAAAAACTCTCACAAAGTTCTTGAAAGCCCCTCAAAATTCCAGAAAAATGCCACAAAATTCCCTACATCTTCTCAAAACATTACAAAATTCTACAGACATCTCACAAAATCTCCACACATTTCCACAAAATCTAAGAAAATTCCCGCAAAATTCTTCAAGTCTCCTCCAAATCCCACAAAATTCAAGAGAAATCCTCAAAATTCCACAAAAATCCAACAAAATTCCCTACATCTTCTCAAAATCCAAACAAATTCCTGAAACATCTCACAAAATCTCCACCAATTTCCACAACATTTAGGAAAAATCCCTCCAACTTCTTCAAGTCTCCTCCAAATCCCACAAAATTCAAGAGAATTCCTCAAAATTCCACAAAAATCCCACAAAATTCCTGCAACATCTCACAAAATCTCTGGAAATTTCCACAAAATTCAAGAAGACTCTCACAAAATACTTGAAAGCTGCTGAAAATTCCACGAATATCCCACAAAAATCCCTAAATCTTCTCAAAACCCAACCACATTCCTGCAGCATCTCACAAAATCTCCACCAATATCCAAAAAATTCAAGAAAATTCCCTCCAAATTCTTCAAGTCTCCTCCAAATCCCACAAAATTCAAGACAAATCCTCAAAATCCCACAAAAATCCCACCAAATTCCAGAACCATCTCACAAAATCTCAACAAATTTCCACTAAATTCAAGAAAACTCTCACAAAGTTCTTGAAAGCCCCTCAAAATTCCAGAAAAATGCCACAAAATTCCCTACATCTTCTCAAAACCCAAACAAACTCCTGCAACATCTCACAAAATCTCCAACAATTTCCACAAAATTCAAGAAAAATCCCGCAAAATTCTTCAAGTCTCGTACAAATCCCAGAAAAATCCCACAAAATTCCAGAAACATCCCACCAAATCACCTCAATATCACCAAACATTCTGGAAAAGCCTCACAAAATTGCAGAAAAATGCCACAAAATTCCATAAATCTTCTCAAAACCCTACCAAATTCCTGCAACATCTCACAAAATCTCCAACAATAGCCAAAAAATTCAAGAAAAATCCCTCCAAATCCACTGAATTTCCTCAATATCCCACCAAATTCCAGAACCATCTCACAAAATCTCAACAAATTTCCACTAAATCTAAGAAAATTCCCTCCAAATTCTTCAAGTCTCCTCCAAATCCCACAAAATTCAAGACAAATCCTCAAAATCCCACAAAAATCCCACCGAATTCCTTCCATCTTCTCAGAACCCAAACAAACTCCTGCAACATCTCACAAAATCTCCACCAATTTCCAAACAATTCAAGAAAAATCCCGCAAAATTCTTCAAGTCTCCTCCAAATACCACAAACATCCCACAAACATCCCACAAACATCCCACAAACATCCCACAAACATCCCACAAAATCTCCACCAATTTCCAAACAATTCAAGAAAAATCCCGCAAAATTCTTCAAGTCTCGTACAAATCCCAGAAAAATCCCACAAAATTCCAGAAACATCCCACCAAATCACCTCAATATCACCAAAAATTCTGGAAAAGCCTCACAAAATTGCAGAAAAATGCCAAAAATTCCCTAAACCTTCTCAAAACCCTACCCAATTCCTGCAGCATCCCACAAAATCTCCAACAATTTCCACAAAATTCAAGAAAAATCCCTCAAAATTCACTGAATTTCCTCAATATCCCACCAAATTCCAGAACCATCTCACAAAATCTCAACAAATTTCCACTAAATCTAAGAAAATTCCCTCCAAATTCTTCAAGTCTCCTCCAAATCCCACAAAATTCAAGAGAAATCCTCAAAATTCCACAAAAATCCAACAAAATTCCTTCCATCTTCTCAAAACCCAAACAAATTCCTGCAACATCTCACAAAATCTCCACCAATAGCCAAAAAATTCAAGAAAAATCCCTCCAAATTCACTGAATTTCCTCAATATCCCACCAAATTCCAGAACCATCTCACAAAATCTCAACAAATTTCCACAAAATCTAAGAAAATTCCCTCCAAATTCTTCAAGTCTCCTCCAAATCCCACAAAATTCAAGAGAAATCCTCAAAATTCCACAAAAATCCCACAAAATTCCTTCCATCTTCTCAGAACCCAAACAAACTCCTGCAACATCTCACAAAATCTCCACCAATTTCCAAACAATTCAAGAAAAATCCCGCAAAATTCTTCAAGTCTCCTCCAAATACCACAAACATCCCACAAACATCCCACAAACATCCCACAAACATCCCACAAACATCCCACAAACATCCCACAAAATTCAAGAGAAATCCCAAAAATTCAAAAGAAATCGCACAAAATCCTGTACAAGCCCCACACAATTCCCTAAATCTTCTCAGAACCCAACCACATTCCTGCAACATCCCACAAAATCTCTGGAAATTTCCACAAAATTCAAGAAGACTCTCACAAAATACTTGAAAGCTGCTGAAAATTCCACGAATATCCCACAAAAATCCCTAAATCTTCTCAAAACCCAACCACATTCCTGCAGCATCTCACAAAATCTCCACCAATATCCAAAAAATTCAAGAAAATTCCCTCCAAATTCTTCAAGTCTCCTCCAAATCCCACAAAATTCAAGACAAATCCTCAAAATCCCACAAAAATCCCACCAAATTCCAGAACCATCTCACAAAATCTCAACAAATTTCCACTAAATTCAAGAAAACTCTCACAAAGTTCTTGAAAGCCCCTCAAAATTCCAGAAAAATGCCACAAAATTCCCTACATCTTCTCAAAACCCAAACAAACTCCTGCAACATCTCACAAAATCTCCACCAATTTCCAAACAATTCAAGAAAAATCCCGCAAAATTCTTCAAGTCTCGTACAAATCCCAGAAAAATCCCACAAAATTCCAGAAACATCCCACCAAATCACCTCAATATCACCAAAAATTCTGGAAAAGCCTCACAAAATTGCAGAAAAATGCCACAAAATTCCCTAAACCTTCTCAAAACCCTACCCAATTCCTGCAACATCCCACAAAATCTCCAACAATTTCCACAAAATTCAAGAAAAATCCCTCAAAATTCACTGAATTTCCTCAATATCCCACCAAATTCCAGAACCATCTCACAAAATCTCAAAAAATTTCCACTAAATCTAAGAAAATTCCCTCCAAATTCTTCAAGTCTCCTCCAAATCCCACAAAATTCAAGAGAAATCCTCAAAATTCCACAAAAATCCCACAAAATTCCTTCCATCTTCTCAAAACCCAAACAAATTCCTGCAACATCTCACAAAATCTCCAACAATTTCCAAACATTTCAAGAAAAATCCCGCAAAATTCCTAAAAGTCTCCTCCAAATACCACAAACATCCTACAAACATCTCAAAAACATCCCACAAACATCCCATAAAATTCAAGAGAAATCCCACAAAATTCAAGAGAAATCCCACCAAATTCTGTACAAGCCCCACACAATTCCCTAAATCTTCTCAGAACCCAACCACATTCCTGCAACATCCCACAAAATCTCCAACAATTTCCACAAAATTCAAGAAAATTCCCTCCAAATTCACTGAATTTCCTCAATATCCAACCAAACTCCAGAACCATCTCACAAAATCTCAACAAATTTCCAAAAAATTCAAAAAAACTCTCACAAAGTTCTTGAAAGCCCCTCAAAATTCCAGAAAAATGCCACAAAATTCCCTACATCTTCTCAAAACATTACAAAATTCTACAGACATCTCACAAAATCTCCACACATTTCCACAAAATCTAAGAAAATTCCCGCAAAATTCTTCAAGTCTCCTCCAAATCCCACAAAATTCAAGAGAAATCCTCAAAATTCCACAAAAATCCAACAAAATTCCCTACATCTTCTCAAAATCCAAACAAATTCCTGAAACATCTCACAAAATCTCCACCAATTTCCACAACATTTAGGAAAAATCCCTCCAACTTCTTCAAGTCTCCTCCAAATCCCACAAAATTCAAGAGAATTCCTCAAAATTCCACAAAAATCCCACAAAATTCCTGCAACATCTCACAAAATCTCCGGAAATTTCCACAAAATTCAAGAAGACTCTCACAAAATACTTGAAAGCTGCTGAAAATTCCACGAATATCCCACAAAAATCCCTAAATCTTCTCAAAACCCAACCACATTCCTGCAGCATCTCACAAAATCTCCACCAATATCCAAAAAATTCAAGAAAATTCCCTCCAAATTCTTCAAGTCTCCTCCAAATCCCACAAAATTCAAGACAAATCCTCAAAATCCCACAAAAATCCCACCAAATTCCAGAACCATCTCACAAAATCTCAACAAATTTCCACTAAATTCAAGAAAACTCTCACAAAGTTCTTGAAAGCCCCTCAAAATTCCAGAAAAATGCCACAAACTTCCCTACATCTTCTCAAAACCCAAACAAACTCCTGCAACATCTCACAAAATCTCCACCAATTTCCAAACAATTCAAGAAAAATCCCGCAAAATTCTTCAAGTCTCGTACAAATCCCAGAAAAATCCCACAAAATTCCAGAAACATCCCACCAAATCACCTCAATATCACCAAAAATTCTGGAAAAGCCTCACAAAATTGCAGAAAAATGCCACAAAATTCCATAAATCTTCTCAAAACCCTACCAAATTCCTGCAACATCTCACAAAATCTCCACCAATAGCCAAAAAATTCAAGAAAAATCCCTCAAAATTCACTGAATTTCCTCAATATCCCACCAAATTCCAGAACCATCTCACAAAATCTCAACAAATTTCCACTAAATCTAAGAAAATTCCTTCCAAATTCTTCAAGTCTCCTCCAAATCCCACAAAATTCAAGAGAAATCCTCAAAATTCCACAAAAATCCAACAAAATTCCTTCCATCTTCTCAAAACCCAAACAAATTCCTGCAACATCTCACAAAATCTCCACCAATAGCCAAAAAATTCAAGAAAAATCCCTCAAAATTCACTGAATTTCCTCAATATCCCACCAAATTCCAGAACCATCTCACAAAATCTCAACAAATTTCCACAAAATCTAAGAAAATTCCCTCCAAATTCTTCAAGTCTCCTCCAAATCCCACAAAATTCAAGACAAATCCTCAAAATTCCACAAAAATCCCACAAAATTCCTTCCATCTTCTCAGAACCCAAACAAACTCCTGCAACATCTCACAAAATCTCCACCAATTTCCAAACAATTCAAGAAAAATCCCGCAAAATTCTTCAAGTCTCCTCCAAATACCACAAACATCCCACAAACATCCCACAAACATCCCACAAACATCCCACAAACATCCCACAAAATTCAAGAGAAATCCCACAAAATTCAAAAGAAATCGCACAAAATCCTGTACAAGCCCCACACAATTCCCTAAATCTACTCAGAACCCAACCACATTCCTGCAACATCCCACAAAATCTCCAACAATTTCCACAAAATTCAAGAAGACTCTCACAAAATACTTGAAAGCTGCTGAAAATTCCACGAATATCCCACAAAAATCCCTAAATCTTCTCAAAACCCAACCACATTCCTGCAGCATCTCACAAAATCTCCACCAATATCCAAAAAATTCAAGAAAATTCCCTCCAAATTCTTCAAGTCTCCTCCAAATCCCACAAAATTCAAGACAAATCCTCAAAATCCCACAAAAATCCCACCAAATTCCAGAACCATCTCACAAAATCTCAACAAATTTCCACTAAATTCAAGAAAACTCTCACAAAGTTCTTGAAAGCCCCTCAAAATTCCAGAAAAATGCCACAAACTTCCCTACATCTTCTCAAAACCCAACCACATTCCTGCAACATCTCACAAAATCTCCAACAATTTCCACAAAATTCAAGAAAAATCCCGCAAAATTCTTCAAGTCTCCTCCAAATCCCAGAAAAATCCCACAAAATTCCAGAAACATCCCACCAAATCACCTCAATATCACCAAACATTCTGGAAAAGCCTCACAAAATTGCAGAAAAATGCCACAAAATTCCATAAATCTTCTCAAAACCCTACCAAATTCCTTCAACATCTCACAAAATCTCCACCAATAGCCAAAAAATTCAAGAAAAATCCCTCCAAATTCACTGAATTTCCTCAATATCCCACCAAATTCCAGAACCATCTAACAAAATCTCAACAAATTTCCACAAAATCTAAGAAAATTCCCTCCAAATTCTTCAAGTCTCCTCCAAATCCCACAAAATTCAAGAGAAATCCTCAAAATTCAACAAAAATCCCACAAAATTCCTTCCATCTTCTCAGAACCCAAACAAACTCCTGCAACATCTCACAAAATCTCCACCAATTTCCAAACAATTCAAGAAAAATCCCGCAAAATTCTTCAAGTCTCCTCCAAATACCACAAACATCCCACAAACATCCCACAAACATCCCACAAACATCCCACAAACATCCCACAAAATTCAAGAGAAATCCCACAAAATTCAAAAGAAATCGCACAAAATCCTGTACAAGCCCCACACAATTCCCTAAATCTTCTCAGAACCCAACCACATTCCTGCAACATCCCACAAAATCTCCAACAATTTCCACAAAATTCAAGAAGACTCTCACAAAATACTTGAAAGCTGCTGAAAATTCCACGAATATCCCACAAAAATCCCTAAATCTTCTCAAAACCCAACCACATTCCTGCAGCATCTCACAAAATCTCCACCAATATCCAAAAAATTCAAGAAAATTCCCTCCAAATTCTTCAAGTCTCCTCCAAATCCCACAAAATTCAAGAGAAATCCTCAAAATCCCACAAAAATCCCACCAAATTCCAGAACCATCTCACAAAATCTCAACAAATTTCCACTAAATTCAAGAAAACTCTCACAAAGTTCTTGAAAGCCCCTCAAAATTCCAGAAAAATGCCACAAAATTCCCTACATCTTCTCAAAACCCAAACAAACTCCTGCAACATCTCACAAAATCTCCACCAATTTCCAAACAATTCAAGAAAAATCCCGCAAAATTCTTCAAGTCTCGTACAAATCCCAGAAAAATCCCACAAAATTCCAGAAACATCCCACCAAATCACCTCAATATCACCAAAAATTCTGGAAAAGCCTCACAAAATTGCAGAAAAATGCCACAAAATTCCCTAAACCTTCTCAAAACCCTACCAAATTCCTGCAACATCTCGCAAAATCTCCACCAATAGCCAAAAAATTCAAGAAAAATCCCTCAAAATTCACTGAATTTCCTCAATATCCCACCAAATTCCAGAACCATCTCACAAAATCTCAACAAATTTCCACAAAATCTAAGAAAATTCCGCAAAATTCTTCAAGTCTCCTCCAAATCCCACAAAATTCAAGAGAAATCCTCAAAATTCCACAAAAATCCCACAAAATTCCTTCCATCTTCTCAGAACTTAAACAAACTCCTGCAACATCTCACAAAATCTCCACCAATTTCCAAACAATTCAAGAAAAATCCCGCAAAATTCTTCAAGTCTCCTCCAAATACCACAAACATCCCACAAACATCCCACAAACATCCCACAAACAACCCACAAACATCCCACAAAATCTCCAACAATTTCCAAACAATTCAAGAAAAATCCCGCAAAATTCTTCAAGTCTCGTACAAATCCCATAAAAATCCCACAAAATTCCAGAAACATCCCACCAAATCACCTCAATATCACCAAAAATTCTGGAAAAGCCTCACAAAATTGCAGAAAAATGCCACAAAATTCCATAAATCTTCTCAAAACCCTACCAAATTCCTGCAACATCTCACAAAATCTCCACCAATAGCCAAAAAATTCAAGAAAAATCCCTCAAAATTCACTGAATTTCCTCAATATCCCACCAAATTCCAGAACCATCTCACAAAATCTCAACAAATTTCCACAAAATCTAAGAAAATTCCGCAAAATTCTTCAAGTCTCCTCCAAATCCCACAAAATTCAAGAGAAATCCTCAAAATTCCACAAAAATCCCACAAAATTCCTTCCATCTTCTCAGAACTTAAACAAACTCCTGCAACATCTCACAAAATCTCCACCAATTTCCAAACAATTCAAGAAAAATCCCGCAAAATTCTTCAAGTCTCCTCCAAATACCACAAACATCCCACAAACATCCCACAAACATCCCACAAACAACCCACAAACATCCCACAAAATCTCCAACAATTTCCAAACAATTCAAGAAAAATCCCGCAAAATTCTTCAAGTCTCGTACAAATCCCATAAAAATCCCACAAAATTCCAGAAACATCCCACCAAATCACCTCAATATCACCAAAAATTCTGGAAAAGCCTCACAAAATTGCAGAAAAATGCCACAAAATTCCCTAAACCTTCTCAAAACCCTACCCAATTCCTGCAACATCCCACAAAAACTCCAACAATTTCCACAAAATTCAAGAAAAGTCCCTCCAAATTCACTGAATTTCCTCAATATCCCACCAAATTCCAGAACCATCTCACAAAATCTCAAAAAATTTCCACTAAATCTAAGAAAATTCCCTCCAAATTCTTCAAGTCTCCTCCAAATCCCACAAAATTCAAGAAAAATCCTCAAAATTCCACAAAAATCCCACAAAATTCCTTCCATCTTCTCAAAACCCAAACAAATTCCTGCAACATCTCACAAAATCTCCAACAATTTCCAAACATTTCAAGAAAAATCCCGCAAAATTCCTAAAAGTCTCCTCCAAAACCACAAACATCCTACAAACATCTCACAAACATCCCACAAACATCCCATAAAATTCAATAGAAATCCCACAAAATTCAAAAGAAATCGCACAAAATCCTGTACAAGCCCCACACAATTCCCTAAATCTTCTCAGAACCCAACCACATTCCTGCAACATCCCACAAAATCTCCAACAATTTCCACAACATTTAGGAAAAATCCCTCCAACTTCTTCAAGTCTCCTCCAAATCCCACAAAATTCAAGAGAATTCCTCAAAATTCCACAAAAATCCCACAAAATTCCTGCAACATCTCACAAAATCTCTGGAAATTTCCACAAAATTCAAGAAGACTCTCACAAAATACTTGAAAGCTGCTGAAAATTCCACGAATATCCCACAAAAATCCCTAAATCTTCTCAAAACCCAACCACATTCCTGCAGCATCTCACAAAATCTCCACCAATATCCAAAAAATTCAAGAAAATTCCCTCCAAATTCTTCAAGTCTCCTCCAAATCCCACAAAATTCAAGACAAATCCTCAAAATCCCACAAAAATCCCACCAAATTCCAGAACCATCTCACAAAATCTCAACAAATTTCCACTAAATTCAAGAAAACTCTCACAAAGTTCTTGAAAGCCCCTCAAAATTCCAGAAAAATGCCACAAAATTCCCTACATCTTCTCAAAACCCAAACAAACTCCTGCAACATCTCACAAAATCTCCAACAATTTCCAAACAATTCAAGAAAAATCCCGCAAAATTCTTCAAGTCTCGTACAAATCCCAGAAAAATCCCACAAAATTCCAGAAACATCCCACCAAATCACCTCAATATCACCAAACATTCTGGAAAAGCCTCACAAAATTGCAGAAAAATGCCACAAAATTCCATAAATCTTCTCAAAACCCTACCAAATTCCTGCAACATCTCACAAAATCTCCAACAATAGCCAAAAAATTCAAGAAAAATCCCTCCAAATCCACTGAATTTCCTCAATATCCCACCAAATTCCAGAACCATCTCACAAAATCTCAACAAATTTCCACTAAATCTAAGAAAATTCCCTCCAAATTCTTCAAGTCTCCTCCAAATCCCACAAAATTCAAGACAAATCCTCAAAATCCCACAAAAATCCCACCGAATTCCTTCCATCTTCTCAGAACCCAAACAAACTCCTGCAACATCTCACAAAATCTCCACCAATTTCCAAACAATTCAAGAAAAATCCCGCAAAATTCTTCAAGTCTCCTCCAAATACCACAAACATCCCACAAACATCCCACAAACATCCCACAAACATCCCACAAACATCCCACAAAATCTCCACCAATTTCCAAACAATTCAAGAAAAATCCCGCAAAATTCTTCAAGTCTCGTACAAATCCCAGAAAAATCCCACAAAATTCCAGAAACATCCCACCAAATCACCTCAATATCACCAAAAATTCTGGAAAAGCCTCACAAAATTGCAGAAAAATGCCACAAAATTCCCTAAACCTTCTCAAAACCCTACCCAATTCCTGCAGCATCCCACAAAATCTCCAACAATTTCCACAAAATTCAAGAAAAATCCCTCAAAATTCACTGAATTTCCTCAATATCCCACCAAATTCCAGAACCATCTCACAAAATCTCAACAAATTTCCACTAAATCTAAGAAAATTCCCTCCAAATTCTTCAAGTCTCCTCCAAATCCCACAAAATTCAAGAGAAATCCTCAAAATTCCACAAAAATCCAACAAAATTCCTTCCATCTTCTCAAAACCCAAACAAATTCCTGCAACATCTCACAAAATCTCCACCAATAGCCAAAAAATTCAAGAAAAATCCCTCCAAATTCACTGAATTTCCTCAATATCCCACCAAATTCCAGAACCATCTCACAAAATCTCAACAAATTTCCACAAAATCTAAGAAAATTCCACAAAATTCTTCAAGTCTCCTCCAAATCCCACAAAATTCAAGAGAAATCCTCAAAATTCCACAAAAATCCCACAAAATTCCTTCCATCTTCTCAGAACCCAAACAAACTCCTGCAACATCTCACAAAATCTCCACCAATTTCCAAACAATTCAAGAAAAATCCCGCAAAATTCTTCAAGTCTCCTCCAAATACCACAAACATCCCACAAACATCCCACAAACATCCCACAAACATCCCACAAACATCCCACAAACATCCCACAAAATTCAAGAGAAATCCCAAAAATTCAAAAGAAATCGCACAAAATCCTGTACAAGCCCCACACAATTCCCTAAATCTTCTCAGAACCCAACCACATTCCTGCAACATCCCACAAAATCTCCAACAATTTCCACAAAATTCAAGAAGACTCTCACAAAATACTTGAAAGCTGCTGAAAATTCCACAAATATCCCACAAAAATCCCTAAATCTTCTCAAAACCCAACCACATTCCTGCAGCATCTCACAAAATCTCCACCAATATCCAAAAAATTCAAGAAAATTCCCTCCAAATTCTTCAAGTCTCCTCCAAATCCCACAAAATTCAAGACAAATCCTCAAAATCCCACAAAAATCCCACCAAATTCCAGAACCATCTCACAAAATCTCAACAAATTTCCACTAAATTCAAGAAAACTCTCACAAAGTTCTTGAAAGCCCCTCAAAATTCCAGAAAAATGCCACAAAATTCCCTACATCTTCTCAAAACCCAAACAAACTCCTGCAACATCTCACAAAATCTCCACCAATTTCCAAACAATTCAAGAAAAATCCCGCAAAATTCTTCAAGTCTCGTACAAATCCCAGAAAAATCCCACAAAATTCCAGAAACATCCCACCAAATCACCTCAATATCACCAAACATTCTGGAAAAGCCTCACAAAATTGCAGAAAAATGCCACAAAATTCCATAAATCTTCTCAAAACCCTACCAAATTCCTGCAACATCTCACAAAATCTCCACCAATAGCCAAAAAATTCAAGAAAAATCCCGTAAAATTCCTAAAAGTCTCCTCCAAATACCACAAACATCCTACAAACATCTCAAAAACATCCCACAAACATCCCATAATATTCAAGAGAAATCCCACAAAATTCAAGAGAAATCCCACCAAATTCTGTACAAGCCCCACACAATTCCCTAAATCTTCTCAGAACCCAACCACATTCCTGCAACATCCCACAAAATCTCCAACAATTTCCACAAAATTCAAGAAAATTCCCTCCAAATTCACTGAATTTCCTCAATATCCAACCAAACTCCAGAACCATCTCACAAAATCTCAACAAATTTCCAAAAAATTCAAAAAAACTCTCACAAAGTTCTTGAAAGCCCCTCAAAATTCCAGAAAAATGCCACAAAATTCCCTACATCTTCTCAAAACATTACAAAATTCTACAGACATCTCACAAAATCTCCACACATTTCCACAAAATCTAAGAAAATTCCCGCAAAATTCTTCAAGTCTCCTCCAAATCCCACAAAATTCAAGAGAAATCCTCAAAATTCCACAAAAATCCAACAAAATTCCCTACATCTTCTCAAAATCCAAACAAATTCCTGAAACATCTCACAAAATCTCCACCAATTTCCACAACATTTAGGAAAAATCCCTCCAACTTCTTCAAGTCTCCTCCAAATCCCACAAAATTCAAGAGAATTCCTCAAAATTCCACAAAAATCCCACAAAATTCCTGCAACATCTCACAAAATCTCTGGAAATTTCCACAAAATTCAAGAAGACTCTCACAAAATACTTGAAAGCTGCTGAAAATTCCACGAATATCCCACAAAAATCCCTAAATCTTCTCAAAACCCAACCACATTCCTGCAGCATCTCACAAAATCTCCACCAATATCCAAAAAATTCAAGAAAATTCCCTCCAAATTCTTCAAGTCTCCTCCAAATCCCACAAAATTCAAGACAAATCCTCAAAATCCCACAAAAATCCCACCAAATTCCAGAACCATCTCACAAAATCTCAACAAATTTCCACTAAATTCAAGAAAACTCTCACAAAGTTCTTGAAAGCCCCTCAAAATTCCAGAAAAATGCCACAAAATTCCCTACATCTTCTCAAAACCCAAACAAACTCCTGCAACATCTCACAAAATCTCCAACAATTTCCAAACAATTCAAGAAAAATCCCGCAAAATTCTTCAAGTCTCGTACAAATACCAGAAAAATCCCACAAAATTCAAGAAACATCCCACCAAATCACCTCAATATCACCAAAAATTCTGGAAAAGCCTCACAAAATTGCAGAAAAATGCCACAAAATTCCCTAAACCTTCTCAAAACCCTACCAAATTCCTGCAACATCTCGCAAAATCTCCAACAATTTCCACAAAATTCAAGAAAAATCCCTCAAAATTCACTGAATTTCCTCAATATCCCACCAAATTCCAGAACCATCTCACAAAATCTCAACAAATTTCCACTAAATCTAAGAAAATTCCCTCCAAATTCTTCAAGTCTCCTCCAAATCCCACAAAATTCAAGAGAATGCCTCAAAATTCCACAAAAATCCAACAAAATTCCTTCCATCTTCTCAAAACCCAAACAAATTCCTGCAACATCTCACAAAATCTCCACCAATAGCCAAAAAATTCAAGAAAAATCCCTCCAAATTCACTGAATTTCCTCAATATCCCACCAAATTCCAGAACCATCTCACAAAATCTCAACAAATTTCCACAAAATCTAAGAAAATTCCACAAAATTCTTCAAGTCTCCTCCAAATCCCACAAAATTCAAGAGAAATCCTCAAAATTCCACAAAAATCCCACAAAATTCCTTCCATCTTCTCAGAACCCAAACAAACTCCTGCAACATCTCACAAAATCTCCACCAATTTCCAAACAATTCAAGAAAAATCCCGCAAAATTCTTCAAGTCTCCTCCAAATACCACAAACATCCCACAAACATCCCACAAACATCCCACAAACATCCCACAAACATCCCACAAAATTCAAGAGAAATCCCACAAAATTCAAAAGAAATCGCACAAAATCCTGTACAAGCCCCACACAATTCCCTAAATCTTCTCAGAACCCAACCACATTCCTGCAACATCCCACAAAATCTCCAACAATTTCCACAAAATTCAAGAAGACTCTCACAAAATACTTGAAAGCTGCTGAAAATTCCACAAATATCCCACAAAAATCCCTAAATCTTCTCAAAACCCAACCACATTCCTGCAGCATCTCACAAAATCTCCACCAATATCCAAAAAATTCAAGAAAATTCCCTCCAAATTCTTCAAGTCTCCTCCAAATCCCACAAAATTCAAGACAAATCCTCAAAATCCCACAAAAATCCCACCAAATTCCAGAACCATCTCACAAAATCTCAACAAATTTCCACTAAATTCAAGAAAACTCTCACAAAGTTCTTGAAAGCCCCTCAAAATTCCAGAAAAATGCCACAAAATAACCTACATCTTCTCAAAACCCAAACAAACTCCTGCAACATCTCACAAAATCTCCACCAATTTCCAAACAATTCAAGAAAAATCCCGCAAAATTCTTCAAGTCTCGTACAAATCCCAGAAAAATCCCACAAAATTCCAGAAACATCCCACCAAATCACCTCAATATCACCAAAAATTCTGGAAAAGCCTCACAAAATTGCAGAAAAATGCCACAAAATTCCCTAAACCTTCTCAAAACCCTACCCAATTCCTGCAACATCCCACAAAAACTCCAACAATTTCCACAAAATTCAAGAAAAGTCCCTCCAAATTCACTGAATTTCCTCAATATCCCACCAAATTCCAGAACCATCTCACAAAATCTCAACAAATTTCCACAAAATCTAAGAAAATTCCCTCCAAATTCTTCAAGTCTCCTCCAAATCCCACAAAATTCAAGAAAAATCCTCAAAATTCCACAAAAATCCCACAAAATTCCTTCCATCTTCTCAAAACCCAAACAAATTCCTGCAACATCTCACAAAATCTCCAACAATTTCCAAACATTTCAAGAAAAATCCCGCAAAATTCCTAAAAGTCTCCTCCAAAACCACAAACATCCTACAAACATCTCACAAACATCCCACAAACATCCCATAAAATTCAATAGAAATCCCACAAAATTCAAAAGAAATCGCACAAAATCCTGTACAAGCCCCACACAATTCCCTAAATCTTCTCAGAACCCAACCACATTCCTGCAACATCCCACAAAATCTCCAACAATTTCCACAAAATTCAAGAAAATTCCCTCCAAATTCACTGAATTTCCTCAATATCCCACCAAACTCCAGAACCATCTCACAAAATCTCATCAATTTTCCAAAAAATTCAAAAAAACTCTCACAAAGTTCTTGAAAGCCCCTCAAAATTCCAGAAAAATGCCACAAAATTCCCTACATCTTCTCAAAACATTACAAAATTCTACAGACATCTCACAAAATCTCCACACATTTCCACAAAATCTAAGAAAATTCCCGCAAAATTCTTCAAGTCTCCTCCAAATCCCACAAAATTCAAGAGAAATCCTCAAAATTCCACAAAAATCCAACAAAATTCCCTACATCTTCTCAAAATCCAAACAAATTCCTGAAACATCTCACAAAATCTCCACCAATTTCCACAACATTTAGGAAAAATCCCTCCAACTTCTTCAAGTCTCCTCCAAATCCCACAAAATTCAAGAGAATTCCTCAAAATTCCACAAAAATCCCACAAAATTCCTGCAACATCTCACAAAATCTCCGGAAATTTCCACAAAATTCAAGAAGACTCTCACAAAATACTTGAAAGCTGCTGAAAATTCCACGAATATCCCACAAAAATCCCTAAATCTTCTCAAAACCCAACCACATTCCTGCAGCATCTCACAAAATCTCCACCAATATCCAAAAAATTCAAGAAAATTCCCTCCAAATTCTTCAAGTCTCCTCCAAATCCCACAAAATTCAAGACAAATCCTCAAAATCCCACAAAAATCCCACCAAATTCCAGAACCATCTCACAAAATCTCAACAAATTTCCACTAAATTCAAGAAAACTCTCACAAAGTTCTTGAAAGCCCCTCAAAATTCCAGAAAAATGCCACAAACTTCCCTACATCTTCTCAAAACCCAAACAAACTCCTGCAACATCTCACAAAATCTCCACCAATTTCCAAACAATTCAAGAAAAATCCCGCAAAATTCTTCAAGTCTCGTACAAATCCCAGAAAAATCCCACAAAATTCCAGAAACATCCCACCAAATCACCTCAATATCACCAAAAATTCTGGAAAAGCCTCACAAAATTGCAGAAAAATGCCACAAAATTCCATAAATCTTCTCAAAACCCTACCAAATTCCTGCAACATCTCACAAAATCTCCACCAATAGCCAAAAAATTCAAGAAAAATCCCTCAAAATTCACTGAATTTCCTCAATATCCCACCAAATTCCAGAACCATCTCACAAAATCTCAACAAATTTCCACTAAATCTAAGAAAATTCCTTCCAAATTCTTCAAGTCTCCTCCAAATCCCACAAAATTCAAGAGAAATCCTCAAAATTCCACAAAAATCCAACAAAATTCCTTCCATCTTCTCAAAACCCAAACAAATTCCTGCAACATCTCACAAAATCTCCACCAATAGCCAAAAAATTCAAGAAAAATCCCTCAAAATTCACTGAATTTCCTCAATATCCCACCAAATTCCAGAACCATCTCACAAAATCTCAACAAATTTCCACAAAATCTAAGAAAATTCCCTCCAAATTCTTCAAGTCTCCTCCAAATCCCACAAAATTCAAGACAAATCCTCAAAATTCCACAAAAATCCCACAAAATTCCTTCCATCTTCTCAGAACCCAAACAAACTCCTGCAACATCTCACAAAATCTCCACCAATTTCCAAACAATTCAAGAAAAATCCCGCAAAATTCTTCAAGTCTCCTCCAAATACCACAAACATCCCACAAACATCCCACAAACATCCCACAAACATCCCACAAACATCCCACAAAATTCAAGAGAAATCCCACAAAATTCAAAAGAAATCGCACAAAATCCTGTACAAGCCCCACACAATTCCCTAAATCTACTCAGAACCCAACCACATTCCTGCAACATCCCACAAAATCTCCAACAATTTCCACAAAATTCAAGAAGACTCTCACAAAATACTTGAAAGCTGCTGAAAATTCCACGAATATCCCACAAAAATCCCTAAATCTTCTCAAAACCCAACCACATTCCTGCAGCATCTCACAAAATCTCCACCAATATCCAAAAAATTCAAGAAAATTCCCTCCAAATTCTTCAAGTCTCCTCCAAATCCCACAAAATTCAAGACAAATCCTCAAAATCCCACAAAAATCCCACCAAATTCCAGAACCATCTCACAAAATCTCAACAAATTTCCACTAAATTCAAGAAAACTCTCACAAAGTTCTTGAAAGCCCCTCAAAATTCCAGAAAAATGCCACAAACTTCCCTACATCTTCTCAAAACCCAACCACATTCCTGCAACATCTCACAAAATCTCCAACAATTTCCACAAAATTCAAGAAAAATCCCGCAAAATTCTTCAAGTCTCCTCCAAATCCCAGAAAAATCCCACAAAATTCCAGAAACATCCCACCAAATCACCTCAATATCACCAAACATTCTGGAAAAGCCTCACAAAATTGCAGAAAAATGCCACAAAATTCCATAAATCTTCTCAAAACCCTACCAAATTCCTTCAACATCTCACAAAATCTCCACCAATAGCCAAAAAATTCAAGAAAAATCCCTCCAAATTCACTGAATTTCCTCAATATCCCACCAAATTCCAGAACCATCTAACAAAATCTCAACAAATTTCCACAAAATCTAAGAAAATTCCCTCCAAATTCTTCAAGTCTCCTCCAAATCCCACAAAATTCAAGAGAAATCCTCAAAATTCAACAAAAATCCCACAAAATTCCTTCCATCTTCTCAGAACCCAAACAAACTCCTGCAACATCTCACAAAATCTCCACCAATTTCCAAACAATTCAAGAAAAATCCCGCAAAATTCTTCAAGTCTCCTCCAAATACCACAAACATCCCACAAACATCCCACAAACATCCCACAAACATCCCACAAACATCCCACAAAATTCAAGAGAAATCCCACAAAATTCAAAAGAAATCGCACAAAATCCTGTACAAGCCCCACACAATTCCCTAAATCTTCTCAGAACCCAACCACATTCCTGCAACATCCCACAAAATCTCCAACAATTTCCACAAAATTCAAGAAGACTCTCACAAAATACTTGAAAGCTGCTGAAAATTCCACGAATATCCCACAAAAATCCCTAAATCTTCTCAAAACCCAACCACATTCCTGCAGCATCTCACAAAATCTCCACCAATATCCAAAAAATTCAAGAAAATTCCCTCCAAATTCTTCAAGTCTCCTCCAAATCCCACAAAATTCAAGAGAAATCCTCAAAATCCCACAAAAATCCCACCAAATTCCAGAACCATCTCACAAAATCTCAACAAATTTCCACTAAATTCAAGAAAACTCTCACAAAGTTCTTGAAAGCCCCTCAAAATTCCAGAAAAATGCCACAAAATTCCCTACATCTTCTCAAAACCCAAACAAACTCCTGCAACATCTCACAAAATCTCCACCAATTTCCAAACAATTCAAGAAAAATCCCGCAAAATTCTTCAAGTCTCGTACAAATCCCAGAAAAATCCCACAAAATTCCAGAAACATCCCACCAAATCACCTCAATATCACCAAAAATTCTGGAAAAGCCTCACAAAATTGCAGAAAAATGCCACAAAATTCCCTAAACCTTCTCAAAACCCTACCAAATTCCTGCAACATCTCGCAAAATCTCCACCAATAGCCAAAAAATTCAAGAAAAATCCCTCAAAATTCACTGAATTTCCTCAATATCCCACCAAATTCCAGAACCATCTCACAAAATCTCAACAAATTTCCACAAAATCTAAGAAAATTCCGCAAAATTCTTCAAGTCTCCTCCAAATCCCACAAAATTCAAGAGAAATCCTCAAAATTCCACAAAAATCCCACAAAATTCCTTCCATCTTCTCAGAACTTAAACAAACTCCTGCAACATCTCACAAAATCTCCACCAATTTCCAAACAATTCAAGAAAAATCCCGCAAAATTCTTCAAGTCTCCTCCAAATACCACAAACATCCCACAAACATCCCACAAACATCCCACAAACAACCCACAAACATCCCACAAAATCTCCAACAATTTCCAAACAATTCAAGAAAAATCCCGCAAAATTCTTCAAGTCTCGTACAAATCCCATAAAAATCCCACAAAATTCCAGAAACATCCCACCAAATCACCTCAATATCACCAAAAATTCTGGAAAAGCCTCACAAAATTGCAGAAAAATGCCACAAAATTCCATAAATCTTCTCAAAACCCTACCAAATTCCTGCAACATCTCACAAAATCTCCACCAATAGCCAAAAAATTCAAGAAAAATCCCTCAAAATTCACTGAATTTCCTCAATATCCCACCAAATTCCAGAACCATCTCACAAAATCTCAACAAATTTCCACAAAATCTAAGAAAATTCCGCAAAATTCTTCAAGTCTCCTCCAAATCCCACAAAATTCAAGAGAAATCCTCAAAATTCCACAAAAATCCCACAAAATTCCTTCCATCTTCTCAGAACTTAAACAAACTCCTGCAACATCTCACAAAATCTCCACCAATTTCCAAACAATTCAAGAAAAATCCCGCAAAATTCTTCAAGTCTCCTCCAAATACCACAAACATCCCACAAACATCCCACAAACATCCCACAAACAACCCACAAACATCCCACAAAATCTCCAACAATTTCCAAACAATTCAAGAAAAATCCCGCAAAATTCTTCAAGTCTCGTACAAATCCCATAAAAATCCCACAAAATTCCAGAAACATCCCACCAAATCACCTCAATATCACCAAAAATTCTGGAAAAGCCTCACAAAATTGCAGAAAAATGCCACAAAATTCCCTAAACCTTCTCAAAACCCTACCCAATTCCTGCAACATCCCACAAAAACTCCAACAATTTCCACAAAATTCAAGAAAAGTCCCTCCAAATTCACTGAATTTCCTCAATATCCCACCAAATTCCAGAACCATCTCACAAAATCTCAAAAAATTTCCACTAAATCTAAGAAAATTCCCTCCAAATTCTTCAAGTCTCCTCCAAATCCCACAAAATTCAAGAAAAATCCTCAAAATTCCACAAAAATCCCACAAAATTCCTTCCATCTTCTCAAAACCCAAACAAATTCCTGCAACATCTCACAAAATCTCCAACAATTTCCAAACATTTCAAGAAAAATCCCGCAAAATTCCTAAAAGTCTCCTCCAAAACCACAAACATCCTACAAACATCTCACAAACATCCCACAAACATCCCATAAAATTCAATAGAAATCCCACAAAATTCAAAAGAAATCGCACAAAATCCTGTACAAGCCCCACACAATTCCCTAAATCTTCTCAGAACCCAACCACATTCCTGCAACATCCCACAAAATCTCCAACAATTTCCACAACATTTAGGAAAAATCCCTCCAACTTCTTCAAGTCTCCTCCAAATCCCACAAAATTCAAGAGAATTCCTCAAAATTCCACAAAAATCCCACAAAATTCCTGCAACATCTCACAAAATCTCTGGAAATTTCCACAAAATTCAAGAAGACTCTCACAAAATACTTGAAAGCTGCTGAAAATTCCACGAATATCCCACAAAAATCCCTAAATCTTCTCAAAACCCAACCACATTCCTGCAGCATCTCACAAAATCTCCACCAATATCCAAAAAATTCAAGAAAATTCCCTCCAAATTCTTCAAGTCTCCTCCAAATCCCACAAAATTCAAGACAAATCCTCAAAATCCCACAAAAATCCCACCAAATTCCAGAACCATCTCACAAAATCTCAACAAATTTCCACTAAATTCAAGAAAACTCTCACAAAGTTCTTGAAAGCCCCTCAAAATTCCAGAAAAATGCCACAAAATTCCCTACATCTTCTCAAAACCCAAACAAACTCCTGCAACATCTCACAAAATCTCCAACAATTTCCAAACAATTCAAGAAAAATCCCGCAAAATTCTTCAAGTCTCGTACAAATCCCAGAAAAATCCCACAAAATTCCAGAAACATCCCACCAAATCACCTCAATATCACCAAACATTCTGGAAAAGCCTCACAAAATTGCAGAAAAATGCCACAAAATTCCATAAATCTTCTCAAAACCCTACCAAATTCCTGCAACATCTCACAAAATCTCCAACAATAGCCAAAAAATTCAAGAAAAATCCCTCCAAATCCACTGAATTTCCTCAATATCCCACCAAATTCCAGAACCATCTCACAAAATCTCAACAAATTTCCACTAAATCTAAGAAAATTCCCTCCAAATTCTTCAAGTCTCCTCCAAATCCCACAAAATTCAAGACAAATCCTCAAAATCCCACAAAAATCCCACCGAATTCCTTCCATCTTCTCAGAACCCAAACAAACTCCTGCAACATCTCACAAAATCTCCACCAATTTCCAAACAATTCAAGAAAAATCCCGCAAAATTCTTCAAGTCTCCTCCAAATACCACAAACATCCCACAAACATCCCACAAACATCCCACAAACATCCCACAAACATCCCACAAAATCTCCACCAATTTCCAAACAATTCAAGAAAAATCCCGCAAAATTCTTCAAGTCTCGTACAAATCCCAGAAAAATCCCACAAAATTCCAGAAACATCCCACCAAATCACCTCAATATCACCAAAAATTCTGGAAAAGCCTCACAAAATTGCAGAAAAATGCCACAAAATTCCCTAAACCTTCTCAAAACCCTACCCAATTCCTGCAGCATCCCACAAAATCTCCAACAATTTCCACAAAATTCAAGAAAAATCCCTCAAAATTCACTGAATTTCCTCAATATCCCACCAAATTCCAGAACCATCTCACAAAATCTCAACAAATTTCCACTAAATCTAAGAAAATTCCCTCCAAATTCTTCAAGTCTCCTCCAAATCCCACAAAATTCAAGAGAAATCCTCAAAATTCCACAAAAATCCAACAAAATTCCTTCCATCTTCTCAAAACCCAAACAAATTCCTGCAACATCTCACAAAATCTCCACCAATAGCCAAAAAATTCAAGAAAAATCCCTCCAAATTCACTGAATTTCCTCAATATCCCACCAAATTCCAGAACCATCTCACAAAATCTCAACAAATTTCCACAAAATCTAAGAAAATTCCACAAAATTCTTCAAGTCTCCTCCAAATCCCACAAAATTCAAGAGAAATCCTCAAAATTCCACAAAAATCCCACAAAATTCCTTCCATCTTCTCAGAACCCAAACAAACTCCTGCAACATCTCACAAAATCTCCACCAATTTCCAAACAATTCAAGAAAAATCCCGCAAAATTCTTCAAGTCTCCTCCAAATACCACAAACATCCCACAAACATCCCACAAACATCCCACAAACATCCCACAAACATCCCACAAACATCCCACAAAATTCAAGAGAAATCCCAAAAATTCAAAAGAAATCGCACAAAATCCTGTACAAGCCCCACACAATTCCCTAAATCTTCTCAGAACCCAACCACATTCCTGCAACATCCCACAAAATCTCCAACAATTTCCACAAAATTCAAGAAGACTCTCACAAAATACTTGAAAGCTGCTGAAAATTCCACAAATATCCCACAAAAATCCCTAAATCTTCTCAAAACCCAACCACATTCCTGCAGCATCTCACAAAATCTCCACCAATATCCAAAAAATTCAAGAAAATTCCCTCCAAATTCTTCAAGTCTCCTCCAAATCCCACAAAATTCAAGACAAATCCTCAAAATCCCACAAAAATCCCACCAAATTCCAGAACCATCTCACAAAATCTCAACAAATTTCCACTAAATTCAAGAAAACTCTCACAAAGTTCTTGAAAGCCCCTCAAAATTCCAGAAAAATGCCACAAAATTCCCTACATCTTCTCAAAACCCAAACAAACTCCTGCAACATCTCACAAAATCTCCACCAATTTCCAAACAATTCAAGAAAAATCCCGCAAAATTCTTCAAGTCTCGTACAAATCCCAGAAAAATCCCACAAAATTCCAGAAACATCCCACCAAATCACCTCAATATCACCAAACATTCTGGAAAAGCCTCACAAAATTGCAGAAAAATGCCACAAAATTCCATAAATCTTCTCAAAACCCTACCAAATTCCTGCAACATCTCACAAAATCTCCACCAATAGCCAAAAAATTCAAGAAAAATCCCGTAAAATTCCTAAAAGTCTCCTCCAAATACCACAAACATCCTACAAACATCTCAAAAACATCCCACAAACATCCCATAATATTCAAGAGAAATCCCACAAAATTCAAGAGAAATCCCACCAAATTCTGTACAAGCCCCACACAATTCCCTAAATCTTCTCAGAACCCAACCACATTCCTGCAACATCCCACAAAATCTCCAACAATTTCCACAAAATTCAAGAAAATTCCCTCCAAATTCACTGAATTTCCTCAATATCCAACCAAACTCCAGAACCATCTCACAAAATCTCAACAAATTTCCAAAAAATTCAAAAAAACTCTCACAAAGTTCTTGAAAGCCCCTCAAAATTCCAGAAAAATGCCACAAAATTCCCTACATCTTCTCAAAACATTACAAAATTCTACAGACATCTCACAAAATCTCCACACATTTCCACAAAATCTAAGAAAATTCCCGCAAAATTCTTCAAGTCTCCTCCAAATCCCACAAAATTCAAGAGAAATCCTCAAAATTCCACAAAAATCCAACAAAATTCCCTACATCTTCTCAAAATCCAAACAAATTCCTGAAACATCTCAC
This sequence comes from Cyanistes caeruleus, assembly GCF_971803275.1. Taxonomy (NCBI): domain Eukaryota; kingdom Metazoa; phylum Chordata; class Aves; order Passeriformes; family Paridae; genus Cyanistes; species Cyanistes caeruleus. Next base: position 86,449,098 of record NC_141702.1, on the reverse strand, counting down.
AAAATCTCCACCAATTTCCACAACATTTAGGAAAAATCCCTCCAACTTCTTCAAGTCTCCTCCAAATCCCACAAAATTCAAGAGAATTCCTCAAAATTCCACAAAAATCCCACAAAATTCCTGCAACATCTCACAAAATCTCTGGAAATTTCCACAAAATTCAAGAAGACTCTCACAAAATACTTGAAAGCTGCTGAAAATTCCACGAATATCCCACAAAAATCCCTAAATCTTCTCAAAACCCAACCACATTCCTGCAGCATCTCACAAAATCTCCACCAATATCCAAAAAATTCAAGAAAATTCCCTCCAAATTCTTCAAGTCTCCTCCAAATCCCACAAAATTCAAGACAAATCCTCAAAATCCCACAAAAATCCCACCAAATTCCAGAACCATCTCACAAAATCTCAACAAATTTCCACTAAATTCAAGAAAACTCTCACAAAGTTCTTGAAAGCCCCTCAAAATTCCAGAAAAATGCCACAAAATTCCCTACATCTTCTCAAAACCCAAACAAACTCCTGCAACATCTCACAAAATCTCCAACAATTTCCAAACAATTCAAGAAAAATCCCGCAAAATTCTTCAAGTCTCGTACAAATACCAGAAAAATCCCACAAAATTCAAGAAACATCCCACCAAATCACCTCAATATCACCAAAAATTCTGGAAAAGCCTCACAAAATTGCAGAAAAATGCCACAAAATTCCCTAAACCTTCTCAAAACCCTACCAAATTCCTGCAACATCTCGCAAAATCTCCAACAATTTCCACAAAATTCAAGAAAAATCCCTCAAAATTCACTGAATTTCCTCAATATCCCACCAAATTCCAGAACCATCTCACAAAATCTCAACAAATTTCCACTAAATCTAAGAAAATTCCCTCCAAATTCTTCAAGTCTCCTCCAAATCCCACAAAATTCAAGAGAATGCCTCAAAATTCCACAAAAATCCAACAAAATTCCTTCCATCTTCTCAAAACCCAAACAAATTCCTGCAACATCTCACAAAATCTCCACCAATAGCCAAAAAATTCAAGAAAAATCCCTCCAAATTCACTGAATTTCCTCAATATCCCACCAAATTCCAGAACCATCTCACAAAATCTCAACAAATTTCCACAAAATCTAAGAAAATTCCACAAAATTCTTCAAGTCTCCTCCAAATCCCACAAAATTCAAGAGAAATCCTCAAAATTCCACAAAAATCCCACAAAATTCCTTCCATCTTCTCAGAACCCAAACAAACTCCTGCAACATCTCACAAAATCTCCACCAATTTCCAAACAATTCAAGAAAAATCCCGCAAAATTCTTCAAGTCTCCTCCAAATACCACAAACATCCCACAAACATCCCACAAACATCCCACAAACATCCCACAAACATCCCACAAAATTCAAGAGAAATCCCACAAAATTCAAAAGAAATCGCACAAAATCCTGTACAAGCCCCACACAATTCCCTAAATCTTCTCAGAACCCAACCACATTCCTGCAACATCCCACAAAATCTCCAACAATTTCCACAAAATTCAAGAAGACTCTCACAAAATACTTGAAAGCTGCTGAAAATTCCACAAATATCCCACAAAAATCCCTAAATCTTCTCAAAACCCAACCACATTCCTGCAGCATCTCACAAAATCTCCACCAATATCCAAAAAATTCAAGAAAATTCCCTCCAAATTCTTCAAGTCTCCTCCAAATCCCACAAAATTCAAGACAAATCCTCAAAATCCCACAAAAATCCCACCAAATTCCAGAACCATCTCACAAAATCTCAACAAATTTCCACTAAATTCAAGAAAACTCTCACAAAGTTCTTGAAAGCCCCTCAAAATTCCAGAAAAATGCCACAAAATAACCTACATCTTCTCAAAACCCAAACAAACTCCTGCAACATCTCACAAAATCTCCACCAATTTCCAAACAATTCAAGAAAAATCCCGCAAAATTCTTCAAGTCTCGTACAAATCCCAGAAAAATCCCACAAAATTCCAGAAACATCCCACCAAATCACCTCAATATCACCAAAAATTCTGGAAAAGCCTCACAAAATTGCAGAAAAATGCCACAAAATTCCCTAAACCTTCTCAAAACCCTACCCAATTCCTGCAACATCCCACAAAAACTCCAACAATTTCCACAAAATTCAAGAAAAGTCCCTCCAAATTCACTGAATTTCCTCAATATCCCACCAAATTCCAGAACCATCTCACAAAATCTCAACAAATTTCCACAAAATCTAAGAAAATTCCCTCCAAATTCTTCAAGTCTCCTCCAAATCCCACAAAATTCAAGAAAAATCCTCAAAATTCCACAAAAATCCCACAAAATTCCTTCCATCTTCTCAAAACCCAAACAAATTCCTGCAACATCTCACAAAATCTCCAACAATTTCCAAACATTTCAAGAAAAATCCCGCAAAATTCCTAAAAGTCTCCTCCAAAACCACAAACATCCTACAAACATCTCACAAACATCCCACAAACATCCCATAAAATTCAATAGAAATCCCACAAAATTCAAAAGAAATCGCACAAAATCCTGTACAAGCCCCACACAATTCCCTAAATCTTCTCAGAACCCAACCACATTCCTGCAACATCCCACAAAATCTCCAACAATTTCCACAAAATTCAAGAAAATTCCCTCCAAATTCACTGAATTTCCTCAATATCCCACCAAACTCCAGAACCATCTCACAAAATCTCATCAATTTTCCAAAAAATTCAAAAAAACTCTCACAAAGTTCTTGAAAGCCCCTCAAAATTCCAGAAAAATGCCACAAAATTCCCTACATCTTCTCAAAACATTACAAAATTCTACAGACATCTCACAAAATCTCCACACATTTCCACAAAATCTAAGAAAATTCCCGCAAAATTCTTCAAGTCTCCTCCAAATCCCACAAAATTCAAGAGAAATCCTCAAAATTCCACAAAAATCCAACAAAATTCCCTACATCTTCTCAAAATCCAAACAAATTCCTGAAACATCTCACAAAATCTCCACCAATTTCCACAACATTTAGGAAAAATCCCTCCAACTTCTTCAAGTCTCCTCCAAATCCCACAAAATTCAAGAGAATTCCTCAAAATTCCACAAAAATCCCACAAAATTCCTGCAACATCTCACAAAATCTCCACCAATTTCCACAAAATTCAAGAAGACTCTCACAAAATACTTGAAAGCTGCTGAAAATTCCACGAATATCCCACAAAAATCCCTAAATCTTCTCAAAACCCAACCACATTCCTGCAGCATCTCACAAAATCTCCACCAATATCCAAAAAATTCAAGAAAATTCCCTCCAAATTCTTCAAGTCTCCTCCAAATCCCACAAAATTCAAGACAAATCCTCAAAATCCCACAAAAATCCCACCAAATTCCAGAACCATCTCACAAAATCTCAACAAATTTCCACTAAATTCAAGAAAACTCTCACAAAGTTCTTGAAAGCCCCTCAAAATTCCAGAAAAATGCCACAAAATTCCCTACATCTTCTCAAAACCCAAACAAACTCCTGCAACATCTCACAAAATCTCCAACAATTTCCAAACAATTCAAGAAAAATCCCGCAAAATTCTTCAAGTCTCGTACAAATCCCAGAAAAATCCCACAAAATTCCAGAAACATCCCACCAAATCACCTCAATATCACCAAACATTCTGGAAAAGCCTCACAAAATTGCAGAAAAATGCCACAAAATTCCATAAATCTTCTCAAAACCCTACCAAATTCCTGCAACATCTCACAAAATCTCCAACAATAGCCAAAAAATTCAAGAAAAATCCCTCCAAATCCACTGAATTTCCTCAATATCCCACCAAATTCCAGAACCATCTCACAAAATCTCAACAAATTTCCACTAAATCTAAGAAAATTCCCTCCAAATTCTTCAAGTCTCCTCCAAATCCCACAAAATTCAAGACAAATCCTCAAAATCCCACAAAAATCCCACCGAATTCCTTCCATCTTCTCAGAACCCAAACAAACTCCTGCAACATCTCACAAAATCTCCACCAATTTCCAAACAATTCAAGAAAAATCCCGCAAAATTCTTCAAGTCTCCTCCAAATACCACAAACATCCCACAAACATCCCACAAACATCCCACAAACATCCCACAAACATCCCACAAAATCTCCACCAATTTCCAAACAATTCAAGAAAAATCCCGCAAAATTCTTCAAGTCTCGTACAAATCCCAGAAAAATCCCACAAAATTCCAGAAACATCCCACCAAATCACCTCAATATCACCAAAAATTCTGGAAAAGCCTCACAAAATTGCAGAAAAATGCCACAAAATTCCCTAAACCTTCTCAAAACCCTACCCAATTCCTGCAGCATCCCACAAAATCTCCAACAATTTCCACAAAATTCAAGAAAAATCCCTCAAAATTCACTGAATTTCCTCAATATCCCACCAAATTCCAGAACCATCTCACAAAATCTCAACAAATTTCCACTAAATCTAAGAAAATTCCCTCCAAATTCTTCAAGTCTCCTCCAAATCCCACAAAATTCAAGAGAAATCCTCAAAATTCCACAAAAATCCAACAAAATTCCTTCCATCTTCTCAAAACCCAAACAAATTCCTGCAACATCTCACAAAATCTCCACCAATAGCCAAAAAATTCAAGAAAAATCCCTCCAAATTCACTGAATTTCCTCAATATCCCACCAAATTCCAGAACCATCTCACAAAATCTCAACAAATTTCCACAAAATCTAAGAAAATTCCCTCCAAATTCTTCAAGTCTCCTCCAAATCCCACAAAATTCAAGAGAAATCCTCAAAATTCCACAAAAATCCCACAAAATTCCTTCCATCTTCTCAGAACCCAAACAAACTCCTGCAACATCTCACAAAATCTCCACCAATTTCCAAACAATTCAAGAAAAATCCCGCAAAATTCTTCAAGTCTCCTCCAAATACCACAAACATCCCACAAACATCCCACAAACATCCCACAAACATCCCACAAACATCCCACAAACATCCCACAAAATTCAAGAGAAATCCCAAAAATTCAAAAGAAATCGCACAAAATCCTGTACAAGCCCCACACAATTCCCTAAATCTTCTCAGAACCCAACCACATTCCTGCAACATCCCACAAAATCTCTGGAAATTTCCACAAAATTCAAGAAGACTCTCACAAAATACTTGAAAGCTGCTGAAAATTCCACGAATATCCCACAAAAATCCCTAAATCTTCTCAAAACCCAACCACATTCCTGCAGCATCTCACAAAATCTCCACCAATATCCAAAAAATTCAAGAAAATTCCCTCCAAATTCTTCAAGTCTCCTCCAAATCCCACAAAATTCAAGACAAATCCTCAAAATCCCACAAAAATCCCACCAAATTCCAGAACCATCTCACAAAATCTCAACAAATTTCCACTAAATTCAAGAAAACTCTCACAAAGTTCTTGAAAGCCCCTCAAAATTCCAGAAAAATGCCACAAAATTCCCTACATCTTCTCAAAACCCAAACAAACTCCTGCAACATCTCACAAAATCTCCACCAATTTCCAAACAATTCAAGAAAAATCCCGCAAAATTCTTCAAGTCTCGTACAAATCCCAGAAAAATCCCACAAAATTCCAGAAACATCCCACCAAATCACCTCAATATCACCAAACATTCTGGAAAAGCCTCACAAAATTGCAGAAAAATGCCACAAAATTCCCTAAACCTTCTCAAAACCCTACCCAATTCCTGCAACATCCCACAAAATCTCCAACAATTTCCACAAAATTCAAGAAAAATCCCTCAAAATTCACTGAATTTCCTCAATATCCCACCAAATTCCAGAACCATCTCACAAAATCTCAAAAAATTTCCACTAAATCTAAGAAAATTCCCTCCAAATTCTTCAAGTCTCCTCCAAATCCCACAAAATTCAAGAGAAATCCTCAAAATTCCACAAAAATCCCACAAAATTCCTTCCATCTTCTCAAAACCCAAACAAATTCCTGCAACATCTCACAAAATCTCCACCAATTTCCAAACATTTCAAGAAAAATCCCGCAAAATTCTTCAAGTCTCCTCCAAATACCACAAACATCCTACAAACATCTCAAAAACATCCCACAAACATCCCATAAAATTCAAGAGAAATCCCACAAAATTCAAGAGAAATCCCACCAAATTCTGTACAAGCCCCACACAATTCCCTAAATCTTCTCAGAACCCAACCACATTCCTGCAACATCCCACAAAATCTCCAACAATTTCCACAAAATTCAAGAAAATTCCCTCCAAATTCACTGAATTTCCTCAATATCCAACCAAACTCCAGAACCATCTCACAAAATCTCAACAAATTTCCAAAAAATTCAAAAAAACTCTCACAAAGTTCTTGAAAGCCCCTCAAAATTCCAGAAAAATGCCACAAAATTCCCTACATCTTCTCAAAACATTACAAAATTCTACAGACATCTCACAAAATCTCCACACATTTCCACAAAATCTAAGAAAATTCCCGCAAAATTCTTCAAGTCTCCTCCAAATCCCACAAAATTCAAGAGAAATCCTCAAAATTCCACAAAAATCCAACAAAATTCCCTACATCTTCTCAAAATCCAAACAAATTCCTGAAACATCTCACAAAATCTCCACCAATTTCCACAACATTTAGGAAAAATCCCTCCAACTTCTTCAAGTCTCCTCCAAATCCCACAAAATTCAAGAGAATTCCTCAAAATTCCACAAAAATCCCACAAAATTCCTGCAACATCTCACAAAATCTCCGGAAATTTCCACAAAATTCAAGAAGACTCTCACAAAATACTTGAAAGCTGCTGAAAATTCCACGAATATCCCACAAAAATCCCTAAATCTTCTCAAAACCCAACCACATTCCTGCAGCATCTCACAAAATCTCCACCAATATCCAAAAAATTCAAGAAAATTCCCTCCAAATTCTTCAAGTCTCCTCCAAATCCCACAAAATTCAAGACAAATCCTCAAAATCCCACAAAAATCCCACCAAATTCCAGAACCATCTCACAAAATCTCAACAAATTTCCACTAAATTCAAGAAAACTCTCACAAAGTTCTTGAAAGCCCCTCAAAATTCCAGAAAAATGCCACAAACTTCCCTACATCTTCTCAAAACCCAACCACATTCCTGCAACATCTCACAAAATCTCCAACAATTTCCACAAAATTCAAGAAAAATCCCGCAAAATTCTTCAAGTCTCCTCCAAATCCCAGAAAAATCCCACAAAATTCCAGAAACATCCCACCAAATCACCTCAATATCACCAAACATTCTGGAAAAGCCTCACAAAATTGCAGAAAAATGCCACAAAATTCCATAAATCTTCTCAAAACCCTACCAAATTCCTTCAACATCTCACAAAATCTCCACCAATAGCCAAAAAATTCAAGAAAAATCCCTCCAAATTCACTGAATTTCCTCAATATCCCACCAAATTCCAGAACCATCTAACAAAATCTCAACAAATTTCCACAAAATCTAAGAAAATTCCCTCCAAATTCTTCAAGTCTCCTCCAAATCCCACAAAATTCAAGAGAAATCCTCAAAATTCAACAAAAATCCCACAAAATTCCTTCCATCTTCTCAGAACCCAAACAAACTCCTGCAACATCTCACAAAATCTCCACCAATTTCCAAACAATTCAAGAAAAATCCCGCAAAATTCTTCAAGTCTCCTCCAAATACCACAAACATCCCACAAACATCCCACAAACATCCCACAAACATCCCACAAACATCCCACAAAATTCAAGAGAAATCCCACAAAATTCAAAAGAAATCGCACAAAATCCTGTACAAGCCCCACACAATTCCCTAAATCTTCTCAGAACCCAACCACATTCCTGCAACATCCCACAAAATCTCCAACAATTTCCACAAAATTCAAGAAGACTCTCACAAAATACTTGAAAGCTGCTGAAAATTCCACGAATATCCCACAAAAATCCCTAAATCTTCTCAAAACCCAACCACATTCCTGCAGCATCTCACAAAATCTCCACCAATATCCAAAAAATTCAAGAAAATTCCCTCCAAATTCTTCAAGTCTCCTCCAAATCCCACAAAATTCAAGACAAATCCTCAAAATCCCACAAAAATCCCACCAAATTCCAGAACCATCTCACAAAATCTCAACAAATTTCCACTAAATTCAAGAAAACTCTCACAAAGTTCTTGAAAGCCCCTCAAAATTCCAGAAAAATGCCACAAAATTCCCTACATCTTCTCAAAACCCAAACAAACTCCTGCAACATCTCACAAAATCTCCAACAATTTCCACAAAATTCAAGAAAAATCCCGCAAAATTCTTCAAGTCTCCTACAAATCCCAGAAAAATCCCACAAAATTCCAGAAACATCCCACCAAATCACCTCAATATCACCAAAAATTCTGGAAAAGCCTCACAAAATTGCAGAAAAATGCCACAAAATTCCATAAATCTTCTCAAAACCCTACCAAATTCCTGCAACATCTCGCAAAATCTCCACCAATAGCCAAAAAATTCAAGAAAAATCCCTCAAAATTCACTGAATTTCCTCAATATCCCACCAAATTCCAGAACCATCTCACAAAATCTCAACAAATTTCCACAAAATCTAAGAAAATTCCGCAAAATTCTTCAAGTCTCCTCCAAATCCCACAAAATTCAAGAGAAATCCTCAAAATTCAACAAAAATCCCACAAAATTCCTTCCATCTTCTCAGAACTTAAACAAACTCCTGCAACATCTCACAAAATCTCCACCAATTTCCAAACAATTCAAGAAAAATCCCGCAAAATTCTTCAAGTCTCCTCCAAATACCACAAACATCCCACAAACATCCCACAAACATCCCACAAACAACCCACAAACATCCCACAAAATCTCCAACAATTTCCAAACAATTCAAGAAAAATCCCGCAAAATTCTTCAAGTCTCGTACAAATCCCATAAAAATCCCACAAAATTCCAGAAACATCCCACCAAATCACCTCAATATCACCAAAAATTCTGGAAAAGCCTCACAAAATTGCAGAAAAATGCCACAAAATTCCATAAATCTTCTCAAAACCCTACCAAATTCCTGCAACATCTCACAAAATCTCCACCAATAGCCAAAAAATTCAAGAAAAATCCCTCAAAATTCACTGAATTTCCTCAATATCCCACCAAATTCCAGAACCATCTCACAAAATCTCAACAAATTTCCACAAAATCTAAGAAAATTCCGCAAAATTCTTCAAGTCTCCTCCAAATCCCACAAAATTCAAGAGAAATCCTCAAAATTCCACAAAAATCCCACAAAATTCCTTCCATCTTCTCAGAACCCAAACAAACTCCTGCAACATCTCACAAAATCTCCACCAATTTCCAAACAATTCAAGAAAAGTCCCGCAAAATTCTTCAAGTCTCCTCCAAATACCACAAACATCCCACAAACATCCCACAAACATCCCACAAACATCCCACAAACATCCCACAAACATCCCACAAAATTCAAGAGAAATCCCAAAAATTCAAAAGAAATCGCACAAAATCCTGTACAAGCCCCACACAATTCCCTAAATCTTCTCAGAACCCAACCACATTCCTGCAACATCCCACAAAATCTCTGGAAATTTCCACAAAATTCAAGAAGACTCTCACAAAATACTTGAAAGCTGCTGAAAATTCCACGAATATCCCACAAAAATCCCTAAATCTTCTCAAAACCCAACCACATTCCTGCAGCATCTCACAAAATCTCCACCAATATCCAAAAAATTCAAGAAAATTCCCTCCAAATTCTTCAAGTCTCCTCCAAATCCCACAAAATTCAAGACAAATCCTCAAAATCCCACAAAAATCCCACCAAATTCCAGAACCATCTCACAAAATCTCAACAAATTTCCACTAAATTCAAGAAAACTCTCACAAAGTTCTTGAAAGCCCCTCAAAATTCCAGAAAAATGCCACAAAATTCCCTACATCTTCTCAAAACCCAAACAAACTCCTGCAACATCTCACAAAATCTCCACCAATTTCCAAACAATTCAAGAAAAATCCCGCAAAATTCTTCAAGTCTCGTACAAATCCCAGAAAAATCCCACAAAATTCCAGAAACATCCCACCAAATCACCTCAATATCACCAAAAATTCTGGAAAAGCCTCACAAAATTGCAGAAAAATGCCACAAAATTCCCTAAACCTTCTCAAAACCCTACCCAATTCCTGCAACATCCCACAAAAACTCCAACAATTTCCACAAAATTCAAGAAAAGTCCCTCAAAATTCACTGAATTTCCTCAATATCCCACCAAATTCCAGAACCATCTCACAAAATCTCAAAAAATTTCCACTAAATCTAAGAAAATTCCCTCCAAATTCTTCAAGTCTCCTCCAAATCCCACAAAATTCAAGAAAAATCCTCAAAATTCCACAAAAATCCCACAAAATTCCTTCCATCTTCTCAAAACCCAAACAAATTCCTGCAACATCTCACAAAATCTCCAACAATTTCCAAACATTTCAAGAAAAATCCCGCAAAATTCCTAAAAGTCTCCTCCAAAACCACAAACATCCTACAAACATCTCACAAACATCCCACAAACATCCCATAAAATTCAATAGAAATCCCACAAAATTCAAAAGAAATCGCACAAAATCCTGTACAAGCCCCACACAATTCCCTAAATCTTCTCAGAACCCAACCACATTCCTGCAACATCCCACAAAATCTCCAACAATTTCCACAAAATTCAAGAAAATTCCCTCCAAATTCACTGAATTTCCTCAATATCCCACCAAACTCCAGAACCATCTCACAAAATCTCATCAATTTTCCAAAAAATTCAAAAAAACTCTCACAAAGTTCTTGAAAGCCCCTCAAAATTCCAGAAAAATGCCACAAAATTCCCTACATCTTCTCAAAACATTACAAAATTCTACAGACATCTCACAAAATCTCCACACATTTCCACAAAATCTAAGAAAATTCCCGCAAAATTCTTCAAGTCTCCTCCAAATCCCACAAAATTCAAGAGAAATCCTCAAAATTCCACAAAAATCCAACAAAATTCCCTACATCTTCTCAAAATCCAAACAAATTCCTGAAACATCTCACAAAATCTCCACCAATTTCCACAACATTTAGGAAAAATCCCTCCAACTTCTTCAAGTCTCCTCCAAATCCCACAAAATTCAAGAGAATTCCTCAAAATTCCACAAAAATCCCACAAAATTCCTGCAACATCTCACAAAATCTCTGGAAATTTCCACAAAATTCAAGAAGACTCTCACAAAATACTTGAAAGCTGCTGAAAATTCCACGAATATCCCACAAAAATCCCTAAATCTTCTCAAAACCCAACCACATTCCTGCAGCATCTCACAAAATCTCCACCAATATCCAAAAAATTCAAGAAAATTCCCTCCAAATTCTTCAAGTCTCCTCCAAATCCCACAAAATTCAAGACAAATCCTCAAAATCCCACAAAAATCCCACCAAATTCCAGAACCATCTCACAAAATCTCAACAAATTTCCACTAAATTCAAGAAAACTCTCACAAAGTTCTTGAAAGCCCCTCAAAATTCCAGAAAAATGCCACAAAATTCCCTACATCTTCTCAAAACCCAAACAAACTCCTGCAACATCTCACAAAATCTCCAACAATTTCCACAAAATTCAAGAAAAATCCCGCAAAATTCTTCAAGTCTCGTACAAATCCCAGAAAAATCCCACAAAATTCCAGAAACATCCCACCAAATCACCTCAATATCACCAAACATTCTGGAAAAGCCTCACAAAATTGCAGAAAAATGCCACAAAATTCCATAAATCTTCTCAAAACCCTACCAAATTCCTGCAACATCTCACAAAATCTCCAACAATAGCCAAAAAATTCAAGAAAAATCCCTCCAAATCCACTGAATTTCCTCAATATCCCACCAAATTCCAGAACCATCTCACAAAATCTCAACAAATTTCCACTAAATCTAAGAAAATTCCCTCCAAATTCTTCAAGTCTCCTCCAAATCCCACAAAATTCAAGACAAATCCTCAAAATCCCACAAAAATCCCACCGAATTCCTTCCATCTTCTCAGAACCCAAACAAACTCCTGCAACATCTCACAAAATCTCCACCAATTTCCAAACAATTCAAGAAAAATCCCGCAAAATTCTTCAAGTCTCCTCCAAATACCACAAACATCCCACAAACATCCCACAAACATCCCACAAACATCCCACAAACATCCCACAAAATCTCCACCAATTTCCAAACAATTCAAGAAAAATCCCGCAAAATTCTTCAAGTCTCGTACAAATCCCAGAAAAATCCCACAAAATTCCAGAAACATCCCACCAAATCACCTCAATATCACCAAAAATTCTGGAAAAGCCTCACAAAATTGCAGAAAAATGCCACAAAATTCCCTAAACCTTCTCAAAACCCTACCCAATTCCTGCAGCATCCCACAAAATCTCCAACAATTTCCACAAAATTCAAGAAAAATCCCTCAAAATTCACTGAATTTCCTCAATATCCCACCAAATTCCAGAACCATCTCACAAAATCTCAACAAATTTCCACTAAATCTAAGAAAATTCCCTCCAAATTCTTCAAGTCTCCTCCAAATCCCACAAAATTCAAGAGAAATCCTCAAAATTCCACAAAAATCCAACAAAATTCCTTCCATCTTCTCAAAACCCAAACAAATTCCTGCAACATCTCACAAAATCTCCACCAATAGCCAAAAAATTCAAGAAAAATCCCTCCAAATTCACTGAATTTCCTCAATATCCCACCAAATTCCAGAACCATCTCACAAAATCTCAACAAATTTCCACAAAATCTAAGAAAATTCCCTCCAAATTCTTCAAGTCTCCTCCAAATCCCACAAAATTCAAGAGAAATCCTCAAAATTCCACAAAAATCCCACAAAATTCCTTCCATCTTCTCAGAACCCAAACAAACTCCTGCAACATCTCACAAAATCTCCACCAATTTCCAAACAATTCAAGAAAAATCCCGCAAAATTCTTCAAGTCTCCTCCAAATACCACAAACATCCCACAAACATCCCACAAACATCCCACAAACATCCCACAAACATCCCACAAACATCCCACAAAATTCAAGAGAAATCCCCAAAATTCAAAAGAAATCGCACAAAATCCTGTACAAGCCCCACACAATTCCCTAAATCTTCTCAGAACCCAACCACATTCCTGCAACATCCCACAAAATCTCTGGAAATTTCCACAAAATTCAAGAAGACTCTCACAAAATACTTGAAAGCTGCTGAAAATTCCACGAATATCCCACAAAAATCCCTAAATCTTCTCAAAACCCAACCACATTCCTGCAGCATCTCACAAAATCTCCACCAATATCCAAAAAATTCAAGAAAATTCCCTCCAAATTCTTCAAGTCTCCTCCAAATCCCACAAAATTCAAGACAAATCCTCAAAATCCCACAAAAATCCCACCAAATTCCAGAACCATCTCACAAAATCTCAACAAATTTCCACTAAATTCAAGAAAACTCTCACAAAGTTCTTGAAAGCCCCTCAAAATTCCAGAAAAATGCCACAAAATTCCCTACATCTTCTCAAAACCCAAACAAACTCCTGCAACATCTCACAAAATCTCCACCAATTTCCAAACAATTCAAGAAAAATCCCGCAAAATTCTTCAAGTCTCGTACAAATCCCAGAAAAATCCCACAAAATTCCAGAAACATCCCACCAAATCACCTCAATATCACCAAAAATTCTGGAAAAGCCTCACAAAATTGCAGAAAAATGCCACAAAATTCCCTAAACCTTCTCAAAACCCTACCCAATTCCTGCAACATCCCACAAAATCTCCAACAATTTCCACAAAATTCAAGAAAAATCCCTCAAAATTCACTGAATTTCCTCAATATCCCACCAAATTCCAGAACCATCTCACAAAATCTCAAAAAATTTCCACTAAATCTAAGAAAATTCCCTCCAAATTCTTCAAGTCTCCTCCAAATCCCACAAAATTCAAGAGAAATCCTCAAAATTCCACAAAAATCCCACAAAATTCCTTCCATCTTCTCAAAACCCAAACAAATTCCTGCAACATCTCACAAAATCTCCAACAATTTCCAAACATTTCAAGAAAAATCCCGCAAAATTCCTAAAAGTCTCCTCCAAATACCACAAACATCCTACAAACATCTCAAAAACATCCCACAAACATCCCATAAAATTCAAGAGAAATCCCACAAAATTCAAGAGAAATCCCACCAAATTCTGTACAAGCCCCACACAATTCCCTAAATCTTCTCAGAACCCAACCACATTCCTGCAACATCCCACAAAATCTCCAACAATTTCCACAAAATTCAAGAAAATTCCCTCCAAATTCACTGAATTTCCTCAATATCCAACCAAACTCCAGAACCATCTCACAAAATCTCAACAAATTTCCAAAAAATTCAAAAAAACTCTCACAAAGTTCTTGAAAGCCCCTCAAAATTCCAGAAAAATGCCACAAAATTCCCTACATCTTCTCAAAACATTACAAAATTCTACAGACATCTCACAAAATCTCCACACATTTCCACAAAATCTAAGAAAATTCCCGCAAAATTCTTCAAGTCTCCTCCAAATCCCACAAAATTCAAGAGAAATCCTCAAAATTCCACAAAAATCCAACAAAATTCCCTACATCTTCTCAAAATCCAAACAAATTCCTGAAACATCTCACAAAATCTCCACCAATTTCCACAACATTTAGGAAAAATCCCTCCAACTTCTTCAAGTCTCCTCCAAATCCCACAAAATTCAAGAGAATTCCTCAAAATTCCACAAAAATCCCACAAAATTCCTGCAACATCTCACAAAATCTCCGGAAATTTCCACAAAATTCAAGAAGACTCTCACAAAATACTTGAAAGCTGCTGAAAATTCCACGAATATCCCACAAAAATCCCTAAATCTTCTCAAAACCCAACCACATTCCTGCAGCATCTCACAAAATCTCCACCAATATCCAAAAAATTCAAGAAAATTCCCTCCAAATTCTTCAAGTCTCCTCCAAATCCCACAAAATTCAAGACAAATCCTCAAAATCCCACAAAAATCCCACCAAATTCCAGAACCATCTCACAAAATCTCAACAAATTTCCACTAAATTCAAGAAAACTCTCACAAAGTTCTTGAAAGCCCCTCAAAATTCCAGAAAAATGCCACAAACTTCCCTACATCTTCTCAAAACCCAAACAAACTCCTGCAACATCTCACAAAATCTCCACCAATTTCCAAACAATTCAAGAAAAATCCCGCAAAATTCTTCAAGTCTCGTACAAATCCCAGAAAAATCCCACAAAATTCCAGAAACATCCCACCAAATCACCTCAATATCACCAAAAATTCTGGAAAAGCCTCACAAAATTGCAGAAAAATGCCACAAAATTCCATAAATCTTCTCAAAACCCTACCAAATTCCTGGAACATCTCACAAAATCTCCACCAATAGCCAAAAAATTCAAGAAAAATCCCTCCAAATTCACTGAATTTCCTCAATATCCCACCAAATTCCAGAACCATCTCACAAAATCTCAACAAATTTCCACAAAATCTAAGAAAATTCCGCAAAATTCTTCAAGTCTCCTCCAAATCCCACAAAATTCAAGAGAAATCCTCAAAATTCCACAAAAATCCCACAAAATTCCTTCCATCTTCTCAGAACCCAAACAAACTCCTGCAACATCTCACAAAATCTCCACCAATTTCCAAACAATTCAAGAAAAATCCCGCAAAATTCTTCAAGTCTCCTCCAAATACCACAAACATCCCACAAACATCCCACAAACATCCCACAAACATCCCACAAACATCCCACAAAATCTCCAACAATTTCCAAACAATTCAAGAAAAATCCCGCAAAATTCTTCAAGTCTCGTACAAATCCCAGAAAAATCCCACAAAATTCAAGAAACATCCCACCAAATCACCTCAATATCACCAAAAATTCCGGAAAAGCCTAACAAAATTGCAGAAAAATGCCACAAAATTCCCTAAACCTTCTCAAAACCCTACCCAATTCCTGCAACATCCCACAAAATCTCCAACAATTTCCACAAAATTCAAGAAAAATCCCTCAAAATTCACTGAATTTCCTCAATATCCCACCAAATTCCAGAACCATCTCACAAAATCTCAACAAATTTCCACTAAATCTAAGAAAATTCCTTCCAAATTCTTCAAGTCTCCTCCAAATCCCACAAAATTCAAGAGAAATCCTCAAAATTCCACAAAAATCCAACAAAATTCCTTCCATCTTCTCAAAACCCAAACAAATTCCTGCAACATCTCACAAAATCTCCACCAATAGCCAAAAAATTCAAGAAAAATCCCTCAAAATTCACTGAATTTCCTCAATATCCCACCAAATTCCAGAACCATCTCACAAAATCTCAACAAATTTCCACAAAATCTAAGAAAATTCCCTCCAAATTCTTCAAGTCTCCTCCAAATCCCACAAAATTCAAGACAAATCCTCAAAATTCCACAAAAATCCCACAAAATTCCTTCCATCTTCTCAGAACCCAAACAAACTCCTGCAACATCTCACAAAATCTCCACCAATTTCCAAACAATTCAAGAAAAATCCCGCAAAATTCTTCAAGTCTCCTCCAAATACCACAAACATCCCACAAACATCCCACAAACATCCCACAAACATCCCACAAACATCCCACAAAATTCAAGAGAAATCCCACAAAATTCAAAAGAAATCGCACAAAATCCTGTACAAGCCCCACACAATTCCCTAAATCTACTCAGAACCCAACCACATTCCTGCAACATCCCACAAAATCTCCAACAATTTCCACAAAATTCAAGAAGACTCTCACAAAATACTTGAAAGCTGCTGAAAATTCCACGAATATCCCACAAAAATCCCTAAATCTTCTCAAAACCCAACCACATTCCTGCAGCATCTCACAAAATCTCCACCAATATCCAAAAAATTCAAGAAAATTCCCTCCAAATTCTTCAAGTCTCCTCCAAATCCCACAAAATTCAAGACAAATCCTCAAAATCCCACAAAAATCCCACCAAATTCCAGAACCATCTCACAAAATCTCAACAAATTTCCACTAAATTCAAGAAAACTCTCACAAAGTTCTTGAAAGCCCCTCAAAATTCCAGAAAAATGCCACAAACTTCCCTACATCTTCTCAAAACCCAACCACATTCCTGCAACATCTCACAAAATCTCCAACAATTTCCACAAAATTCAAGAAAAATCCCGCAAAATTCTTCAAGTCTCCTCCAAATCCCAGAAAAATCCCACAAAATTCCAGAAACATCCCACCAAATCACCTCAATATCACCAAACATTCTGGAAAAGCCTCACAAAATTGCAGAAAAATGCCACAAAATTCCATAAATCTTCTCAAAACCCTACCAAATTCCTTCAACATCTCACAAAATCTCCACCAATAGCCAAAAAATTCAAGAAAAATCCCTCCAAATTCACTGAATTTCCTCAATATCCCACCAAATTCCAGAACCATCTAACAAAATCTCAACAAATTTCCACAAAATCTAAGAAAATTCCCTCCAAATTCTTCAAGTCTCCTCCAAATCCCACAAAATTCAAGAGAAATCCTCAAAATTCAACAAAAATCCCACAAAATTCCTTCCATCTTCTCAGAACCCAAACAAACTCCTGCAACATCTCACAAAATCTCCACCAATTTCCAAACAATTCAAGAAAAATCCCGCAAAATTCTTCAAGTCTCCTCCAAATACCACAAACATCCCACAAACATCCCACAAACATCCCACAAACATCCCACAAACATCCCACAAAATTCAAGAGAAATCCCACAAAATTCAAAAGAAATCGCACAAAATCCTGTACAAGCCCCACACAATTCCCTAAATCTTCTCAGAACCCAACCACATTCCTGCAACATCCCACAAAATCTCCAACAATTTCCACAAAATTCAAGAAGACTCTCACAAAATACTTGAAAGCTGCTGAAAATTCCACGAATATCCCACAAAAATCCCTAAATCTTCTCAAAACCCAACCACATTCCTGCAGCATCTCACAAAATCTCCACCAATATCCAAAAAATTCAAGAAAATTCCCTCCAAATTCTTCAAGTCTCCTCCAAATCCCACAAAATTCAAGACAAATCCTCAAAATCCCACAAAAATCCCACCAAATTCCAGAACCATCTCACAAAATCTCAACAAATTTCCACTAAATTCAAGAAAACTCTCACAAAGTTCTTGAAAGCCCCTCAAAATTCCAGAAAAATGCCACAAAATTCCCTACATCTTCTCAAAACCCAAACAAACTCCTGCAACATCTCACAAAATCTCCACCAATTTCCAAACAATTCAAGAAAAATCCCGCAAAATTCTTCAAGTCTCCTACAAATCCCAGAAAAATCCCACAAAATTCCAGAAACATCCCACCAAATCACCTCAATATCACCAAAAATTCTGGAAAAGCCTCACAAAATTGCAGAAAAATGCCACAAAATTCCATAAATCTTCTCAAAACCCTACCAAATTCCTGCAACATCTCGCAAAATCTCCACCAATAGCCAAAAAATTCAAGAAAAATCCCTCAAAATTCACTGAATTTCCTCAATATCCCACCAAATTCCAGAACCATCTCACAAAATCTCAACAAATTTCCACAAAATCTAAGAAAATTCCGCAAAATTCTTCAAGTCTCCTCCAAATCCCACAAAATTCAAGAGAAATCCTCAAAATTCAACAAAAATCCCACAAAATTCCTTCCATCTTCTCAGAACTTAAACAAACTCCTGCAACATCTCACAAAATCTCCACCAATTTCCAAACAATTCAAGAAAAATCCCGCAAAATTCTTCAAGTCTCCTCCAAATACCACAAACATCCCACAAACATCCCACAAACATCCCACAAACAACCCACAAACATCCCACAAAATCTCCAACAATTTCCAAACAATTCAAGAAAAATCCCGCAAAATTCTTCAAGTCTCGTACAAATCCCATAAAAATCCCACAAAATTCCAGAAACATCCCACCAAATCACCTCAATATCACCAAAAATTCTGGAAAAGCCTCACAAAATTGCAGAAAAATGCCACAAAATTCCATAAATCTTCTCAAAACCCTACCAAATTCCTGCAACATCTCACAAAATCTCCACCAATAGCCAAAAAATTCAAGAAAAATCCCTCAAAATTCACTGAATTTCCTCAATATCCCACCAAATTCCAGAACCATCTCACAAAATCTCAACAAATTTCCACAAAATCTAAGAAAATTCCGCAAAATTCTTCAAGTCTCCTCCAAATCCCACAAAATTCAAGAGAAATCCTCAAAATTCCACAAAAATCCCACAAAATTCCTTCCATCTTCTCAGAACCCAAACAAACTCCTGCAACATCTCACAAAATCTCCACCAATTTCCAAACATTTCAAGAAAAATCCCGCAAAATTCTTCAAGTCTCCTCCAAATACCACAAACATCCTACAAACATCTCACAAACATCCCACAAACATCCCATAAAATTCAATAGAAATCCCACAAAATTCAAGAGAAATCCCACCAAATTCTGTACAAGCCCCACACAATTCCCTAAATCTTCTCAGAACCCAACCACTTTCCTGCAACATCCCACAAAATCTCCAACAATTTCCACAAAATTCAAGAAAATTCCCTCCAAATTCACTGAATTTCCTCAATATCCCACCAAATTCCAGAACCATCTCACAAAATCTCAACAAATTTCCAAAAAATTCAAAAAAACTCTCACAAAGTTCTTGAAAGCCCCTCAAAATTCCAGAAAAATGCCACAAAATTCCCTACATCTTCTCAAAACATTACAAAATTCTACAGACATCTCACAAAATCTCCACACATTTCCACAAAATCTAAGAAAATTCCCGCAAAATTCTTCAAGTCTCCTCCAAATCCCACAAAATTCAAGAGAAATCCTCAAAATTCCACAAAAATCCAACAAAATTCCCTACATCTTCTCAAAATCCAAACAAATTCCTGAAACATCTCACAAAATCTCCACCAATTTCCACAACATTTAGGAAAAATCCCTCCAACTTCTTCAAGTCTCCTCCAAATCCCACAAAATTCAAGACAAATCCTCAAAATTCCACAAAAATCCCACAAAATTCCTGCAACATCTCACAAAATCTCTGGAAATTTCCACAAAATTCAAGAAGACTCTCACAAAATACTTGAAAGCTGCTGAAAATTCCACGAATATCCCACAAAAATCCCTAAATCTTCTCAAAACCCAACCACATTCCTGCAGCATCTCACAAAATCTCCACCAATATCCAAAAAATTCAAGAAAATTCCCTCCAAATTCTTCAAGTCTCCTCCAAATCCCACAAAATTCAAGACAAATCCTCAAAATCCCACAAAAATCCCACCAAATTCCAGAACCATCTCACAAAATCTCAACAAATTTCCACTAAATTCAAGAAAACTCTCACAAAGTTCTTGAAAGCCCCTCAAAATTCCAGAAAAATGCCACAAACTTCCCTACATCTTCTCAAAACCCAAACAAACTCCTGCAACATCTCACAAAATCTCCACCAATTTCCAAACAATTCAAGAAAAATCCCGCAAAATTCTTCAAGTCTCGTACAAATCCCAGAAAAATCCCACAAAATTCCAGAAACATCCCACCAAATCACCTCAATATCACCAAACATTCTGGAAAAGCCTCACAAAATTGCAGAAAAATGCCACAAAATTCCATAAATCTTCTCAAAACCCTACCAAATTCCTGCAACATCTCACAAAATCTCCACCAGTTTCCACAAAATTCAAGAAAAATCCCTCAAAATTCACTGAATTTCCTCAATATCCCACCAAATTCCAGAACCATCTCACAAAATCTCAACAAATTTCCACAAAATCTAAGAAAATTCCGCAAAATTCTTCAAGTCTCCTCCAAATCCCACAAAATTCAAGAGAAATCCTCAAAATTCCACAAAAATCCCACAAAATTCCTTCCATCTTCTCAGAACCCAAACAAACTCCTGCAACATCTCACAAAATCTCCACCAATTTCCAAACAATTCAAGAAAAATCCCGCAAAATTCTTCAAGTCTCCTCCAAATACCACAAACATCCCACAAACATCCCACAAACATCCCACAAACATCCCACAAACATCCCACAAAATCTCCAACAATTTCCAAACAATTCAAGAAAAATCCCGCAAAATTCTTCAAGTCTCGTACAAATCCCAGAAAAATCCCACAAAATTCAAGAAACATCCCACCAAATCACCTCAATATCACCAAAAATTCCGGAAAAGCCTCACAAAATTGCAGAAAAATGCCACAAAATTCCCTAAACCTTCTCAAAACCCTACCCAATTCCTGCAACATCCCACAAAATCTCCAACAATTTCCACAAAATTCAAGAAAAATCCCTCAAAATTCACTGAATTTCCTCAATATCCCATCAAATTCCAGAACCATCTCACAAAATCTCAACAAATTTCCACTAAATCTAAGAAAATTCCTTCCAAATTCTTCAAGTCTCCTCCAAATCCCACAAAATTCAAGAGAAATCCTCAAAATTCCACAAAAATCCAACAAAATTCCTTCCATCTTCTCAAAACCCAAACAAATTCCTGCAACATCTCACAAAATCTCCACCAATAGCCAAAAAATTCAAGAAAAATCCCTCAAAATTCACTGAATTTCCTCAATATCCCACCAAATTCCAGAACCATCTCACAAAATCTCAACAAATTTCCACAAAATCTAAGAAAATTCCCTCCAAATTCTTCAAGTCTCCTCCAAATCCCACAAAATTCAAGACAAATCCTCAAAATTCCACAAAAATCCCACAAAATTCCTTCCATCTTCTCAGAACCCAAACAAACTCCTGCAACATCTCACAAAATCTCCACCAATTTCCAAACAATTCAAGAAAAATCCCGCAAAATTCTTCAAGTCTCCTCCAAATACCACAAACATCCCACAAACATCCCACAAACATCCCACAAACATCCCACAAACATCCCACAAAATTCAAGAGAAATCCCACAAAATTCAAAAGAAATCGCACAAAATCCTGTACAAGCCCCACACAATTCCCTAAATCTTCTCAGAACCCAACCACATTCCTGCAACATCCCACAAAATCTCCAACAATTTCCACAAAATTCAAGAAGACTCTCACAAAATACTTGAAAGCTGCTGAAAATTCCACGAATATCCCACAAAAATCCCTAAATCTTCTCAAAACCCAACCACATTCCTGCAGCATCTCACAAAATCTCCACCAATATCCAAAAAATTCAAGAAAATTCCCTCCAAATTCTTCAAGTCTCCTCCAAATCCCACAAAATTCAAGACAAATCCTCAAAATCCCACAAAAATCCCACCAAATTCCAGAACCATCTCACAAAATCTCAACAAATTTCCACTAAATTCAAGAAAACTCTCACAAAGTTCTTGAAAGCCCCTCAAAATTCCAGAAAAATGCCACAAACTTCCCTACATCTTCTCAAAACCCAACCACATTCCTGCAACATCTCACAAAATCTCCAACAATTTCCACAAAATTCAAGAAAAATCCCGCAAAATTCTTCAAGTCTCCTCCAAATCCCAGAAAAATCCCACAAAATTCCAGAAACATCCCACCAAATCACCTCAATATCACCAAACATTCTGGAAAAGCCTCACAAAATTGCAGAAAAATGCCACAAAATTCCATAAATCTTCTCAAAACCCTACCAAATTCCTTCAACATCTCACAAAATCTCCACCAATAGCCAAAAAATTCAAGAAAAATCCCTCCAAATTCACTGAATTTCCTCAATATCCCACCAAATTCCAGAACCATCTAACAAAATCTCAACAAATTTCCACAAAATCTAAGAAAATTCCCTCCAAATTCTTCAAGTCTCCTCCAAATCCCACAAAATTCAAGAGAAATCCTCAAAATTCAACAAAAATCCCACAAAATTCCTTCCATCTTCTCAGAACCCAAACAAACTCCTGCAACATCTCACAAAATCTCCACCAATTTCCAAACAATTCAAGAAAAATCCCGCAAAATTCTTCAAGTCTCCTCCAAATACCACAAACATCCCACAAACATCCCACAAACATCCCACAAACATCCCACAAACATCCCACAAAATTCAAGAGAAATCCCACAAAATTCAAAAGAAATCGCACAAAATCCTGTACAAGCCCCACACAATTCCCTAAATCTTCTCAGAACCCAACCACATTCCTGCAACATCCCACAAAATCTCCAACAATTTCCACAAAATTCAAGAAGACTCTCACAAAATACTTGAAAGCTGCTGAAAATTCCACGAATATCCCACAAAAATCCCTAAATCTTCTCAAAACCCAACCACATTCCTGCAGCATCTCACAAAATCTCCACCAATATCCAAAAAATTCAAGAAAATTCCCTCCAAATTCTTCAAGTCTCCTCCAAATCCCACAAAATTCAAGACAAATCCTCAAAATCCCACAAAAATCCCACCAAATTCCAGAACCATCTCACAAAATCTCAACAAATTTCCACTAAATTCAAGAAAACTCTCACAAAGTTCTTGAAAGCCCCTCAAAATTCCAGAAAAATGCCACAAAATTCCCTACATCTTCTCAAAACCCAAACAAACTCCTGCAACATCTCACAAAATCTCCAACAATTTCCAAACAATTCAAGAAAAATCCCGCAAAATTCTTCAAGTCTCGTACAAATCCCAGAAAAATCCCACAAAATTCCAGAAACATCCCACCAAATCACCTCAATATCACCAAAAATTCTGGAAAAGCCTCACAAAATTGCAGAAAAATGCCACAAAATTCCATAAATCTTCTCAAAACCCTACCAAATTCCTGCAACATCTCGCAAAATCTCCACCAATAGCCAAAAAATTCAAGAAAAATCCCTCAAAATTCACTGAATTTCCTCAATATCCCACCAAATTCCAGAACCATCTCACAAAATCTCAACAAATTTCCACAAAATCTAAGAAAATTCCGCAAAATTCTTCAAGTCTCCTCCAAATCCCACAAAATTCAAGAGAAATCCTCAAAATTCAACAAAAATCCCACAAAATTCCTTCCATCTTCTCAGAACTTAAACAAACTCCTGCAACATCTCACAAAATCTCCACCAATTTCCAAACAATTCAAGAAAAATCCCGCAAAATTCTTCAAGTCTCCTCCAAATACCACAAACATCCCACAAACATCCCACAAACATCCCACAAACAACCCACAAACATCCCACAAAATCTCCAACAATTTCCAAACAATTCAAGAAAAATCCCGCAAAATTCTTCAAGTCTCGTACAAATCCCATAAAAATCCCACAAAATTCCAGAAACATCCCACCAAATCACCTCAATATCACCAAAAATTCTGGAAAAGCCTCACAAAATTGCAGAAAAATGCCACAAAATTCCATAAATCTTCTCAAAACCCTACCAAATTCCTGCAACATCTCACAAAATCTCCACCAATAGCCAAAAAATTCAAGAAAAATCCCTCAAAATTCACTGAATTTCCTCAATATCCCACCAAATTCCAGAACCATCTCACAAAATCTCAACAAATTTCCACAAAATCTAAGAAAATTCCGCAAAATTCTTCAAGTCTCCTCCAAATCCCACAAAATTCAAGAGAAATCCTCAAAATTCCACAAAAATCCCACAAAATTCCTTCCATCTTCTCAGAACCCAAACAAACTCCTGCAACATCTCACAAAATCTCCACCAATTTCCAAACAATTCAAGAAAAATCCCGCAAAATTCTTCAAGTCTCCTCCAAATACCACAAACATCCCACAAACATCCCACAAACATCCCACAAACATCCCACAAACATCCCACAAAATCTCCAACAATTTCCAAACAATTCAAGAAAAATCCCGCAAAATTCTTCAAGTCTCGTACAAATCCCAGAAAAATCCCACAAAATTCAAGAAACATCCCACCAAATCACCTCAATATCACCAAACATTCTGGAAAAGCCTCACAAAATTGCAGAAAAATGCCACAAAATTCCATAAATCTTCTCAAAACCCAAACAAATTCCTGCAACATCTCACAAAATCTCCACCAATAGCCAAAAAATTCAAGAAAAATCCCTCCAAATTCACTGAATTTCCTCAATATCCCACCAAATTCCAGAACCATCTCACAAAATCTCAACAAATTTCCACTAAATCTAAGAAAATTCCCTCCAAATTCTTCAAGTCTCCTCCAAATCCCACAAAATTCAAGACAAATCCTCAAAATTCCACAAAAATCCCACAAAATTCCTTCCATCTTCTCAGAACCCAAACAAACTCCTGCAACATCTCACAAAATCTCCACCAATTTCCAAACAATTCAAGAAAAATCCCGCAAAATTCTTCAAGTCTCCTCCAAATACCACAAACATCCCACAAACATCCCACAAACATCCCACAAACATCCCACAAACATCCCACAAAATTCAAGAGAAATCCCACAAAATTCAAAAGAAATCGCACAAAATCCTGTACAAGCCCCACACAATTCCCTAAATCTTCTCAGAACCCAACCACATTCCTGCAACATCCCACAAAATCTCCAACAATTTCCACAAAATTCAAGAAGACTCTCACAAAATACTTGAAAGCTGCTGAAAATTCCACGAATATCCCACAAAAATCCCTAAATCTTCTCAAAACCCAACCACATTCCTGCAGCATCTCACAAAATCTCCACCAATATCCAAAAAATTCAAGAAAATTCCCTCCAAATTCTTCAAGTCTCCTCCAAATCCCACAAAATTCAAGACAAATCCTCAAAATCCCACAAAAATCCCACCAAATTCCAGAACCATCTCACAAAATCTCAACAAATTTCCACTAAATTCAAGAAAACTCTCACAAAGTTCTTGAAAGCCCCTCAAAATTCCAGAAAAATGCCACAAAATTCCCTACATCTTCTCAAAACCCAAACAAACTCCTGCAACATCTCACAAAATCTCCAACAATTTCCAAACAATTCAAGAAAAATCCCGCAAAATTCTTCAAGTCTCGTACAAATCCCAGAAAAATCCCACAAAATTCCAGAAACATCCCACCAAATCACCTCAATATCACCAAAAATTCTGGAAAAGCCTCACAAAATTGCAGAAAAATGCCACAAAATTCCATAAATCTTCTCAAAACCCTACCAAATTCCTGCAACATCTCGCAAAATCTCCACCAATAGCCAAAAAATTCAAGAAAAATCCCTCAAAATTCACTGAATTTCCTCAATATCCCACCAAATTCCAGAACCATCTCACAAAATCTCAACAAATTTCCACAAAATCTAAGAAAATTCCGCAAAATTCTTCAAGTCTCCTCCAAATCCCACAAAATTCAAGAGAAATCCTCAAAATTCAACAAAAATCCCACAAAATTCCTTCCATCTTCTCAGAACTTAAACAAACTCCTGCAACATCTCACAAAATCTCCACCAATTTCCAAACAATTCAAGAAAAATCCCGCAAAATTCTTCAAGTCTCCTCCAAATACCACAAACATCCCACAAACATCCCACAAACATCCCACAAACAACCCACAAACATCCCACAAAATCTCCAACAATTTCCAAACAATTCAAGAAAAATCCCGCAAAATTCTTCAAGTCTCGTACAAATCCCATAAAAATCCCACAAAATTCCAGAAACATCCCACCAAATCACCTCAATATCACCAAAAATTCTGGAAAAGCCTCACAAAATTGCAGAAAAATGCCACAAAATTCCATAAATCTTCTCAAAACCCTACCAAATTCCTGCAACATCTCACAAAATCTCCACCAATAGCCAAAAAATTCAAGAAAAATCCCTCAAAATTCACTGAATTTCCTCAATATCCCACCAAATTCCAGAACCATCTCACAAAATCTCAACAAATTTCCACAAAATCTAAGAAAATTCCGCAAAATTCTTCAAGTCTCCTCCAAATCCCACAAAATTCAAGAGAAATCCTCAAAATTCCACAAAAATCCCACAAAATTCCTTCCATCTTCTCAGAACCCAAACAAACTCCTGCAACATCTCACAAAATCTCCACCAATTTCCAAACAATTCAAGAAAAATCCCGCAAAATTCTTCAAGTCTCCTCCAAATACCACAAACATCCCACAAACATCCCACAAACATCCCACAAACATCCCACAAACATCCCACAAAATCTCCAACAATTTCCAAACAATTCAAGAAAAATCCCGCAAAATTCTTCAAGTCTCGTACAAATCCCAGAAAAATCCCACAAAATTCAAGAAACATCCCACCAAATCACCTCAATATCACCAAACATTCTGGAAAAGCCTCACAAAATTGCAGAAAAATGCCACAAAATTCCATAAATCTTCTCAAAACCCTACCAAATTCCTGCAACATCTCACAAAATCTCCACCAATAGCCAAAAAATTCAAGAAAAATCCCTCCAAATTCACTGAATTTCCTCAATATCCCACCAAATTCCAGAACCATCTCACAAAATCTCAACAAATTTCCACTAAATCTAAGAAAATTCCCTCCAAATTCTTCAAGTCTCCTCCAAATCCCACAAAATTCAAGACAAATCCTCAAAATTCCACAAAAATCCCACAAAATTCCTTCCATCTTCTCAGAACCCAAACAAACTCCTGCAACATCTCACAAAATCTCCACCAATTTCCAAACAATTCAAGAAAAATCCCGCAAAATTCTTCAAGTCTCCTCCAAATACCACAAACATCCCACAAACATCCCACAAACATCCCACAAACATCCCACAAAATTCAAGAGAAATCCCACAAAATTCAAAAGAAATCGCACAAAATCCTGTACAAGCCCCACACAATTCCCTAAATCTTCTCAGAACCCAACCACATTCCTGCAAAATCCCACAAAATCTCCAACAATTTCCACAAAATTCAAGAAGACTCTCACAAAATACTTGAAAGCTGCTGAAAATTCCACGAATATCCCACAAAAATCCCTAAATCTTCTCAAAACCCAACCACATTCCTGCAGCATCTCACAAAATCTCCACCAATATCCAAAAAATTCAAGAAAATTCCCTCCAAATTCTTCAAGTCTCCTCCAAATCCCACAAAATTCAAGACAAATCCTCAAAATCCCACAAAAATCCCACCAAATTCCAGAACCATCTCACAAAATCTCAACAAATTTCCACTAAATTCAAGAAAACTCTCACAAAGTTCTTGAAAGCCCCTCAAAATTCCAGAAAAATGCCACAAAATTCCCTACATCTTCTCAAAACCCAAACAAACTCCTGCAACATCTCACAAAATCTCCAACAATTTCCAAACAATTCAAGAAAAATCCCGCAAAATTCTTCAAGTCTCGTACAAATCCCAGAAAAATCCCACAAAATTCCAGAAACATCCCACCAAATCACCTCAATATCACCAAACATTCTGGAAAAGCCTCACAAAATTGCAGAAAAATGCCACAAAATTCCATAAATCTTCTCAAAACCCTACCAAATTCCTGCAACATCTCACAAAATCTCCACCAATAGCCAAAAAATTCAAGAAAAATCCCTCCAAATTCACTGAATTTCCTCAATATCCCACCAAATTCCAGAACCATCTCACAAAATCTCAACAAATTTCCACAAAATCTAAGAAAATTCCGCAAAATTCTTCAAGTCTCCTCCAAATCCCACAAAATTCAAGAGAAATCCTCAAAATTCCACAAAAATCCCACAAAATTCCTTCCATCTTCTCAGAACCCAAACAAATTCCTGCAACATCTCACAAAATCTCCACCAATTTCCAAACAATTCAAGAAAAATCCCGCAAAATTCTTCAAGTCTCCTCCAAATACCACAAACATCCCACAAACATCCCACAAACATCCCACAAGCATCCCACAAACATCCCACAAAATCTCCAACAATTTCCAAACAATTCAAGAAAAATCCCGCAAAATTCTTCAAGTCTCGTACAAATCCCAGAAAAATCCCACAAAATTCAAGAAACATCCCACCAAATCACCTCAATATCACCAAAAATTCCGGAAAAGCCTCACAAAATTGCAGAAAAATGCCACAAAATTCCCTAAACCTTCTCAAAACCCTACCCAATTCCTGCAACATCCCACAAAATCTCCAACAATTTCCACAAAATTCAAGAAAAATCCCTCAAAATTCACTGAATTTCCTCAATATCCCACCAAATTCCAGAACCATCTCACAAAATCTCAACAAATTTCCACTAAATCTAAGAAAATTCCCGCAAAATTCTTCAAGTCTCCTCCAAATCCCACAAAATTCAAGAGAAATCCTCAAAATTCCACAAAAATCCAACAAAATTCCTTCCATCTTCTCAAAACCCAAACAAATTCCTGCAACATCTCACAAAATCTCCAACAATTTCCACAAAATTCAAGAAAAATCCCTCCAAATTCACTGAATTTCCTCAATATCCCACCAAATTCCAGAACCATCTCACAAAATCTCAACAAATTTCCACTAAATCTAAGAAAATTCCTTCCAAATTCTTCAAGTCTCCTCCAAATCCCACAAAATTCAAGAGAAATCCTCAAAATTCCAGAAAAATCCAACAAAATTCCTTCCATCTTCTCAAAACCCAAACAAATTCCTGCAACATCTCACAAAATCTCCACCAATATCCAAAAAATTCAAGAAAAATCCCTCCAAATTCACTGAATTTCCTCAATATCCCACCAAATTCCAGAACCATCTCACAAAATCTCAACAAATTTCCACAAAATCTAAGAAAATTCCCTCCAAATTCTTCAAGTCTCCTCCAAATCCCACAAAATTCAAGAGAAATCCTCAAAATTCCACAAAAATCCCACAAAATTCCTTCCATCTTCTCAGAACCCAAACAAACTCCTGCAACATCTCACAAAATCTCCACCAATTTCCAAACAATTCAAGAAAAATCCCGCAAAATTCTTCAAGTCTCCTCCAAATACCACAAACATCCCACAAACATCCCACAAACATCCCACAAACATCCCACAAACATCCCACAAAATTCAAGAGAAATCCCACAAAATTCAAAAGAAATCGCACAAAATCCTGTACAAGCCCCACACAATTCCCTAAATCTTCTCAGAACCCAACCACATTCCTGCAACATCCCACAAAATCTCCAACAATTTCCACAAAATTCAAGAAGACTCTCACAAAATACTTGAAAGCTGCTGAAAATTCCACGAATATCCCACAAAAATCCCTAAATCTTCTCAAAACCCAACCGCATTCCTGCAGCATCTCACAAAATCTCCACCAATATCCAAAAAATTCAAGAAAATTCCCTCCAAATTCTTCAAGTCTCCTCCAAATCCCACAAAATTCAAGACAAATCCTCAAAATCCCACAAAAATCCCACCAAATTCCAGAACCATCTCACAAAATCTCAACAAATTTCCACTAAATTCAAGAAAACTCTCACAAAGTTCTTGAAAGCCCCTCAAAATTCCAGAAAAATGCCACAAAATTCCCTACATCTTCTCAAAACCCAAACAAACTCCTGCAACATCTCACAAAATCTCCAACAATTTCCAAACAATTCAAGAAAAATCCCGCAAAATTCTTCAAGTCTCGTACAAATCCCAGAAAAATCCCACAAAATTCCAGAAACATCCCACCAAATCACCTCAATATCACCAAACATTCTGGAAAAGCCTCACAAAATTGCAGAAAAATGCCACAAAATTCCATAAATCTTCTCAAAACCCTACCAAATTCCTGCAACATCTCACAAAATCTCCAACAATAGCCAAAAAATTCAAGAAAAATCCCTCCAAATTCACTGAATTTCCTCAATATCCCACCAAATTCCAGAACCATCTCACAAAATCTCAACAAATTTCCACTAAATCTAAGAAAATTCCCTCCAAATTCTTCAAGTCTCCTCCAAATCCCACAAAATTCAAGACAAATCCTCAAAATTCCACAAAAATCCCACAAAATTCCTTCCATCTTCTCAGAACCCAAACAAACTCCTGCAACATCTCACAAAATCTCCACCAATTTCCAAACAATTCAAGAAAAATCCCGCAAAATTCCTAAAAGTCTCCTCCAAATACCACAAACATCCTACAAACATCTCAAAAACATCCCACAAACATCCCATAAAATTCAAGAGAAATCCCACAAAATTCAAGAGAAATCCCACCAAATTCTGTACAAGCCCCACACAAAAATCCCTAAATCTTCTCAGAACCCAACCACATTCCTGCAACATCCCACAAAATCTCCAACAATTTCCACAAAATTCAAGAAAATTCCCTCCAAATTCACTGAATTTCCTCAATATCCAACCAAACTCCAGAACCATCTCACAAAATCTCAACAAATTTCCAAAAAATTCAAAAAAACTCTCACAAAGTTCTTGAAAGCCCCTCAAAATTCCAGAAAAATGCCACAAAATTCCCTACATCTTCTCAAAACATTACAAAATTCTACAGACATCTCACAAAATCTCCACACATTTCCACAAAATCTAAGAAAATTCCCGCAAAATTCTTCAAGTCTCCTCCAAATCCCACAAAATTCAAGAGAAATCCTCAAAAATCCACAAAAATCCAACAAAATTCCCTACATCTTCTCAAAATCCAAACAAATTCCTGAAACATCTCACAAAATCTCCACCAATTTCCACAACATTTAGGAAAAATCCCTCCAACTTCTTCAAGTCTCCTCCAAATCCCACAAAATTCAAGAGAATTCCTCAAAATTCCACAAAAATCCCACAAAATTCCTGCAACATCTCACAAAATCTCCGGAAATTTCCACAAAATTCAAGAAAACTCTCACAAAATACTTGAAAGCTGCTGAAAATTCCACGAATATCCCACAAAAATCCCTAAATCTTCTCAAAACCCAACCACATTCCTGCAGCATCTCACAAAATCTCCACCAATATCCAAAAAATTCAAGAAAATTCCCTCCAAATTCTTCAAGTCTCCTCCAAATCCCACAAAATTCAAGACAAATCCTCAAAATCCCACAAAAATCCCACCAAATTCCAGAACCATCTCACAAAATCTCAACAAATTTCCACTAAATTCAAGAAAACTCTCACAAAGTTCTTGAAAGCCCCTCAAAATTCCAGAAAAATGCCACAAAATTCCCTACATCTTCTCAAAACCCAAACAAACTCCTGCAACATCTCACAAAATCTCCAACAATTTCCAAACAATTCAAGAAAAATCCCGCAAAATTCTTCAAGTCTCCTACAAATCCCAGAAAAATCCCACAAAATTCCAGAAACATCCCACCAAATCACCTCAATATCACCAAACATTCTGGAAAAGCCTCACAAAATTGCAGAAAAATGCCACAAAATTCCATAAATCTTCTCAAAACCCTACCAAATTCCTGCAACATCTCACAAAATCTCCACCAATAGCCAAAAAATTCAAGAAAAATCCCTCCAAATTCACTGAATTTCCTCAATATCCCACCAAATTCCAGAACCATCTCACAAAATCTCAACAAATTTCCACAAAATCTAAGAAAATTCCGCAAAATTCTTCAAGTCTCCTCCAAATCCCACAAAATTCAAGACAAATCCTCAAAATTCCACAAAAATCCCACAAAATTCCTTCCATCTTCTCAGAACCCAAACAAACTCCTGCAACATCTCACAAAATCTCCACCAATTTCCAAACAATTCAAGAAAAATCCCGCAAAATTCTTCAAGTCTCCTCCAAATACCACAAACATCCCACAAACATCCCACAAACATCCCACAAACATCCCACAAACATCCCACAAAATTCAAGAGAAATCCCACAAAATTCAAAAGAAATCGCACAAAATCCTGTACAAGCCCCACACAATTCCCTAAATCTTCTCAGAACCCAACCACATTCCTGCAACATCCCACAAAATCTCCAACAATTTCCACAAAATTCAAGAAGACTCTCACAAAATACTTGAAAGCTGCTGAAAATTCCACGAATATCCCACAAAAATCCCTAAATCTTCTCAAAACCCAACCACATTCCTGCAGCATCTCACAAAATCTCCACCAATATCCAAAAAATTCAAGAAAATTCCCTCCAAATTCTTCAAGTCTCCTCCAAATCCCACAAAATTCAAGACAAATCCTCAAAATCCCACAAAAATCCCACCAAATTCCAGAACCATCTCACAAAATCTCAACAAATTTCCACTAAATTCAAGAAAACTCTCACAAAGTTCTTGAAAGCCCCTCAAAATTCCAGAAAAATGCCACAAAATTCCCTACATCTTCTCAAAACCCAAACAAACTCCTGCAACATCTCACAAAATCTCCAACAATTTCCAAACAATTCAAGAAAAATCCCGCAAAATTCTTCAAGTCTCCTACAAATCCCAGAAAAATCCCACAAAATTCCAGAAACATCCCACCAAATCACCTCAATATCACCAAACATTCTGGAAAAGCCTCACAAAATTGCAGAAAAATGCCACAAAATTCCATAAATCTTCTCAAAACCCTACCAAATTCCTGCAACATCTCACAAAATCTCCAACAATAGCCAAAAAATTCAAGAAAAATCCCTCCAAATTCACTGAATTTCCTCAATATCCCACCAAATTCCAGAACCATCTCACAAAATCTCAACAAATTTCCACTAAATCTAAGAAAATTCCCTCCAAATTCTTCAAGTCTCCTCCAAATCCCACAAAATTCAAGACAAATCCTCAAAATTCCACAAAAATCCCACAAAATTCCTTCCATCTTCTCAGAACCCAAACAAACTCCTGCAACATCTCACAAAATCTCCACCAATTTCCAAACAATTCAAGAAAAATCCCGCAAAATTCTTCAAGTCTCCTCCAAATACCACAAACATCCCACAAACATCCCACAAACATCCCACAAGCATCCCACAAACATCCCACAAAATCTCCAACAAGTTCCAAACAATTCAAGAAAAATCCCGCAAAAATCTTCAAGTCTCGTACAAATCCCAGAAAAATCCCACAAAATTCCAGAAACATCCCACCAAATCACCTCAATATCACCAAAAATTCCGGAAAAGCCTCACAAAATTGCAGAAAAATGCCACAAAATTCCCTAAACCTTCTCAAAACCCTACCCAATTCCTGCAACATCCCACAAAATCTCCAACAATTTTCACAAAATTCAAGAAAAATCCCTCAAAATTCACTGAATTTCCTCAATATCCCACCAAATTACAGAACCATCTCACAAAATCTCAGCAAATTTCCACTAAATCTAAGAAAATTCCTTCCAAATTCTTCAAGTCTCCTCCAAATCCCACAAAATTCAAGAGAAATCCTCAAAATTCCACAAAAATCCAACAAAATTCCTTCCATCTTCTCAAAACCCAAACAAATTCCTGCAACATCTCACAAAATCTCCAAGAATTTCCACAAAATTCAAGAAAAATCCCTCAAAATTCACTGAATTTCCTCAATATCCCACCAAATTCCAGAACCATCTCACAAAATCTCAACAAATTTCCACTAAATCTAAGAAAATTCCTTCCAAATTCTTCAAGTCTCCTCCAAATCCCACAAAATTCAAGAGAAATCCTCAAAATTCCACAAAAATCCAACAAAATTCCATAAATCTTCTCAAAACCCTACCAAATTCCTGCAACATCTCACAAAATCTCCACCAATAGCCAAAAAATTCAAGAAAAATCCCTCCAAATTCACTGAATTTCCTCAATATCCCACCAAATTTCAGAACCATCTCACAAAATCTCAACAAATTTCCACAAAATCTAAGAAAATTCCGCAAAATTCTTCAAGTCCCCTCCAAATCCCACAAAATTCAAGAGAAATCCTCAAAATTCCACAAAAATCCCACAAAATTCCTTCCATCTTCTCAGAACCCAAACAAACTCCTGCAACATCTCACAAAATCTCCACCAATTTCCAAACAATTCAAGAAAAATCCCGCAAAATTCTTCAAGTCTCCTCCAAATACCACAAACATCCCACAAACATCCCACAAACATCCCACAAACATCCCACAAACATCCCACAAAATTCAAGAGAAATCCCACAAAATTCAAAAGAAATCGCACAAAATCCTGTACAAGCCCCACACAATTCCCTAAATCTTCTCAGAACCCAACCACATTCCTGCAACATCCCACAAAATCTCCAACAATTTCCACAAAATTCAAGAAGACTCTCACAAAATACTTGAAAGCTGCTGAAAATTCCACGAATATCCCACAAAAATCCCTAAATCTTCTCAAAACCCAACCACATTCCTGCAGCATCTCACAAAATCTCCACCAATATCCAAAAAATTCAAGAAAATTCCCTCCAAATTCTTCAAGTCTCCTCCAAATCCCACAAAATTCAAGAGAAATCCTCAAAATCCCACAAAAATCCCACCAAATTCCAGAACCATCTCACAAAATCTCAACAAATTTCCACTAAATTCAAGAAAACTCTCACAAAGTTCTTGAAAGCCCCTCAAAATTCCAGAAAAATGCCACAAAATTCCCTACATCTTCTCAAAACCCAAACAAACTCCTGCAACATCTCACAAAATCTCCACCAATTTCCAAACAATTCAAGAAAAATCCCGCAAAATTCTTCAAGTCTCGTACAAATCCCAGAAAAATCCCACAAAATTCCAGAAACATCCCACCAAATCACCTCAATATCACCAAACATTCTGGAAAAGCCTCACAAAATTGCAGAAAAATGCCACAAAATTCCATAAATCTTCTCAAAACCCTACCCAATTCCTGCAACATCCCACAAAATCTCCACCAATAGCCAAAAAATTCAAGAAAAATCCCTCCAAATTCACTGAATTTCCTCAATATCCCACCAAATTCCAGAACCATCTCACAAAATCTCAACAAATTTCCACTAAATCTAAGAAAATTCCCTCCAAATTCTTCAAGTCTCCTCCAAATCCCACAAAATTCAAGACAAATCCTCAAAATTCCACAAAAATCCCACAAAATTCCTTCCATCTTCTCAGAACCCAAACAAACTCCTGCAACATCTCACAAAATCTCCACCAATTTCCAAACAATTCAAGAAAAATCCCGCAAAATTCCTAAAAGTCTCCTCCAAATACCACAAACATCCTACAAACATCTCAAAAACATCCCACAAACATCCCATAAAATTCAAGAGAAATCCCACAAAATTCAAGAGAAATCCCACCAAATTCTGTACAAGCCCCACAGAAAAATCCCTAAATCTTCTCAGAACCCAACCACATTCCTGCAACATCCCACAAAATCTCCAACAATTTCCACAAAATTCAAGAAAATTCCCTCCAAATTCACTGAATTTCCTCAATATCCAACCAAACTCCAGAACCATCTCACAAAATCTCAACAAATTTCCAAAAAATTCAAAAAAACTCTCACAAAGTTCTTGAAAGCCCCTCAAAATTCCAGAAAAATGCCACAAAATTCCCTACATCTTCTCAAAACATTACAAAATTCTACAGACATCTCACAAAATCTCCACACATTTCCACAAAATCTAAGAAAATTCCCGCAAAATTCTTCAAGTCTCCTCCAAATCCCACAAAATTCAAGAGAAATCCTCAAAATTCCACAAAAATCCAACAAAATTCCCTACATCTTCTCAAAATCCAAACAAATTCCTGAAACATCTCACAAAATCTCCACCAATTTCCACAACATTTAGGAAAAATCCCTCCAACTTCTTCAAGTCTCCTCCAAATCCCACAAAATTCAAGAGAATTCCTCAAAATTCCACAAAAATCCCACAAAATTCCTGCAACATCTCACAAAATGTCTGGAAATTTCCACAAAATTCAAGAAGACTCTCACAAAATACTTGAAAGCTGCTGAAAATTCCACGAATATCCCACAAAAATCCCTAAATCTTCTCAAAACCCAACCACATTCCTGCAGCATCTCACAAAATCTCCACCAATATCCAAAAAATTCAAGAAAATTCCCTCCAAATTCTTCAAGTCTCCTCCAAATCCCACAAAATTCAAGACAAATCCTCAAAATCCCACAAAAATCCCACCAAATTCCAGAACCATCTCACAAAATCTCAACAAATTTCCACTAAATTCAAGAAAACTCTCACAAAGTTCTTGAAAGCCCCTCAAAATTCCAGAAAAATGCCACAAAATTCCCTACATCTTCTCAAAACCCAAACAAACTCCTGCAACATCTCACAAAATCTCCAACAATTTCCAAACAATTCAAGAAAAATCCCGCAAAATTCTTCAAGTCTCGTACAAATCCCAGAAAAATCCCACAAAATTCAAGAAACATCCCACCAAATCACCTCAATATCACCAAAAATTCTGGAAAAGCCTCACAAAATTGCAGAAAAATGCCACAAAATTCCCTAAACCTTCTCAAAACCCTACCCAATTCCTGCAACATCCCACAAAATCTCCAACAATTTCCACAAAATTCAAGAAAAATCCCTCAAAATTCACTGAATTTCCTCAATATCCCACCAAATTCCAGAACCATCTCACAAAATCTCAACAAATTTCCACATAATCTAAGAAAATTCCACAAAATTCTTCAAGTCTCCTCCAAATCCCACAAAATTCAAGACAAATCCTCAAAATTCCACAAAAATCCCACAAAATTCCTTCCATCTTCTCAGAACCCAAACAAACTCCTGCAACATCTCACAAAATCTCCACCAATTTCCAAAAAATTCAAGAAAATCCCGCAAAATTCTTCAAGTCTCCTCCAAATACCACAAACATCCCACAAACATCCCACAAACATCCCACAAACATCCCACAAAATTCAAGAGAAATCCCACAAAATTCAAAAGAAATCGCACAAAATCCTGTACAAGCCCCACACAATTCCCTAAATCTTCTCAAAACCCAACCACATTCCTGCAACATCCCACAAAATCTCCAACAATTTCCACAAAATTCAAGAAGACTCTCACAAAATACTTGAAAGCTGCTGAAAATTCCACGAATATCCCACAAAAATCCCTAAATCTTCTCAAAACCCAACCACATTCCTGCAGCATCTCACAAAATCTCCACCAATATCCAAAAAATTCAAGAAAATTCCCTCCAAATTCTTCAAGTCTCCTCCAAATCCCACAAAATTCAAGAGAAATCCTCAAAATCCCACAAAAATCCCACCAAATTCCAGAACCATCTCACAAAATCTCAACAAATTTCCACTAAATTCAAGAAAACTCTCACAAAGTTCTTGAAAGCCCCTCAAAATTCCAGAAAAATGCCACAAAATTCCCTACATCTTCTCAAAACCCAAACAAACTCCTGCAACATCTCACAAAATCTCCACCAATTTCCAAACAATTCAAGAAAAATCCCGCAAAATTCTTCAAGTCTCGTACAAATCCCAGAAAAATCCCACAAAATTCCAGAAACATCCCACCAAATCACCTCAATATCACCAAACATTCTGGAAAAGCCTCACAAAATTGCAGAAAAATGCCACAAAATTCCCTAAACCTTCTCAAAACCCTACCCAATTCCTGCAACATCCCACAAAATCTCCAACAATTTCCACAAAATTCAAGAAAAATCCCTCAAAATTCACTGAATTTCCTCAATATCCCACCAAATTCCAGAACCATCTCACAAAATCTCAAAAAATTTCCACTAAATCTAAGAAAATTCCCTCCAAATTCTTCAAGTCTCCTCCAAATCCCACAAAATTCAAGAGAAATCCTCAAAATTCCACAAAAATCCCACAAAATTCCTTCCATCTTCTCAAAACCCAAACAAATTCCTGCAACATCTCACAAAATCTCCACCAATTTCCAAACATTTCAAGAAAAATCCCGCAAAATTCTTCAAGTCTCCTCCAAATACCACAAACATCCTACAAACATCTCACAAACATCCCACAAACATCCCATTAAATTCAATAGAAATCCCACAAAATTCAAGAGAAATCCCACCAAATTCTGTACAAGCCCCACACAATTCCCTAAATCTTCTCAGAACCCAACCACAGTCCTGCAACATCCCACAAAATCTCCAACAATTTCCACAAAATTCAAGAAAATTCCCTCCAAATTCACTGAATTTCCTCAATATCCCACCAAACTCCAGAACCATCTCACAAAATCTCAACAAATTTCCAAAAAATTCAAAAAAACTCTCACAAAGTTCTTGAAAGCCCCTCAAAATTCCAGAAAAATGCCACAAAATTCCCTACATCTTCTCAAAACATTACAAAATTCTACAGACATCTCACAAAATCTCCACACATTTCCACAAAATCTAAGAAAATTCCCGCAAAATTCTTCAAGTCTCCTCCAAATCCCACAAAATTCAAGAGAAATCCTCAAAATTCCACAAAAATCCAACAAAATTCCCTACATCTTCTCAAAATCCAAACAAATTCCTGAAACATTTCACAAAATCTCCACCAATTTCCACAACATTTAGGAAAAATCCCTCCAACTTCTTCAAGTCTCCTCCAAATCCCACAAAATTCAAGAGAATTCCTCAAAATTCCACAAAAATCCCACAAAATTCCTGCAACATCTCACAAAATCTCTGGAAATTTCCACAAAATTCAAGAAGACTCTCACAAAATACTTGAAAGCTGCTGAAAATTCCACGAATATCCCACAAAAATCCCTAAATCTTCTCAAAACCCAACCACATTCCTGCAGCATCTCACAAAATCTCCACCAATATCCAAAAAATTCAAGAAAATTCCCTCCAAATTCTTCAAGTCTCCTCCAAATCCCACAAAATTCAAGACAAATCCTCAAAATCCCACAAAAATCCCACCAAATTCCAGAACCATCTCACAAAATCTCAACAAATTTCCACTAAATTCAAGAAAACTCTCACAAAGTTCTTGAAAGCCCCTCAAAATTCCAGAAAAATGCCACAAAATTCCCTACATCTTCTCAGAACCCAAACAAACTCCTGCAACATCTCACAAAATCTCCACCAATTTCCAAACAATTCAAGAAAAATCCCGCAAAATTCTTCAAGTCTCGTACAAATCCCAGAAAAATCCCACAAAATTCCAGAAACATCCCACCAAATCACCTCAATATCACCAAACATTCTGGAAAAGCCTCACAAAATTGCAGAAAAATGCCACAAAATTCCATAAATCTTCTCAAAACCCTACCAAATTCCTGCAACATCTCACAAAATCTCCACCAATAGCCAAAAAATTCAAGAAAAATCCCTCCAAATTCACTGAATTTCCTCAATATCCCACCAAATTCCAGAACCATCTCACAAAATCTCAACAAATTTCCACTAAATCTAAGAAAATTCCGCAAAATTCTTCAAGTCCCCTCCAAATCCCACAAAATTCAAGACAAATCCTCAAAATTCCACAAAAATCCCACAAAATTCCTTCCATCTTCTCAGAACCCAAACAAACTCCTGCAACATCTCACAAAATCTCCACCAATTTCCAAACAATTCAAGAAAAATCCCGCAAAATTCTTCAAGTCTCCTCCAAATACCACAAACATCCCACAAACATCCCACAAACATCCCACAAGCATCCCACAAACATCCCACAAAATCTCCAACAATTTCCAAACAATTCAAGAAAAATCCCGCAAAATTCTTCAAGTCTCGTACAAATCCCAGAAAAATCCCACAAAATTCCAGAAACATCCCACCAAATCACCTCAATATCACCAAAAATTCTGGAAAAGCCTCACAAAATTGCAGAAAAATGCCACAAAATTCCCTAAACCTTCTCAAAACCCTACCCAATTCCTGCAACATCCCACAAAATCTCCAACAATTTCCACAAAATTCAAGAAAAATCCCTCAAAATTCACTGAATTTCCTCAATATCCCACCAAATTCCAGAACCATCTCACAAAATCTCAACAAATTTCCACATAATCTAAGAAAATTCCACAAAATTCTTCAAGTCTCCTCCAAATCCCACAAAATTCAAGAGAAATCCTCAAAATTCCACAAAAATCCAACAAAATTCCTTCCATTATCTCAAAACCCAAACAAATTCCTGCAACATCTCACAAAATCTCCAACAATTTCCAAACATTTCAAGAAAAATCCCGCAAAATTCTTCAAGTCTCCTCCAAATACCACAAACATCCTACAAACATCTCACAAACATCCCACAAACATCCCACAAAATTCAAGAGAAATCCCACAAAATTCAAGAGAAATCCCACCAAATTCTGTACAAGCCCCACACAATTCCCTAAATCTTCTCAGAACCCAACCACATTCCTGCAACATCCCACAAAATCTCCAACAATTTCCACAAAATTCAAGAAAATTCCCTCCAAATTCACTGAATTTCCTCAATATCCCACCAAACTCCAGAACCATCTCACAAAATCTCAACAAATTTCCAAAAAATTCAAAAAAACTCTCACAAAGTTCTTGAAAGCCCCTCAAAATTCCAGAAAAATGCCACAAAATTCCCTACATCTTCTCAAAACATTACAAAATTCTACAGACATCTCACAAAATCTCCACACATTTCCACAAAATCTAAGAAAATTCCCGCAAAATTCTTCAGGTCTCCTCCAAATCCCACAAAATTCAAGAGAATTCCTCAAAATTCCACAAAAATCCCACAAAATTCCTGCAACATCTCACAAAATCTCTGGAAATTTCCACAAAATTCAAGAAGACTCTCACAAAATACTTGAAAGCTGCTGAAAATTCCACGAATATCCCACAAAAATCCCTAAATCTTCTCAAAACCCAACCACATTCCTGCAGCATCTCACAAAATCTCCACCAATATCCAAAAAATTCAAGAAAATTCCCTCCAAATTCTTCAAGTCTCCTCCAAATCCCACAAAATTCAAGACAAATCCTCAAAATCCCACAAAAATCCCACCAAATTCCAGAACCATCTCACAAAATCTCAACAAATTTCCACTAAATTCAAGAAAACTCTCACAAAGTTCTTGAAAGCCCCTCAAAATTCCAGAAAAATCCCACAAAATTCCTTCCATCTTCTCAGAACCCAAACAAACTCCTGCAACATCTCACAAAATCTCCACCAATTTCCAAACAATTCAAGAAAAATCCCGCAAAATTCTTCAAGTCTCCTCCAAATCCCAGAAAAATCCCACAAAATTCCAGAAACATCCCACCAAATCACCTCAATATCACCAAACATTCTGGAAAAGCCTCACAAAATTGCAGAAAAATGCCACAAAATTCCATAAATCTTCTCAAAACCCTACCAAATTCCTGCAACATCTCACAAAATCTCCACCAATAGCCAAAAAATTCAAGAAAAATCCCTCCAAATTCACTGAATTTCCTCAATATCCCACCAAATTCCAGAACCATCTCACAAAATCTCAACAAATTTCCACAAAATCTAAGAAAATTCCGCAAAATTCTTCAAGTCCCCTCCAAATCCCACAAAATTCAAGACAAATCCTCAAAATTCCACAAAAATCCCACAAAATTCCTTCCATCTTCTCAGAACCCAAACAAACTCCTGCAACATTTCACAAAATCTCCACCAATTTCCAAACAATTCAAGAAAAATCCCGCAAAATTCTTCAAGTCTCCTCCAAATACCACAAACATCCCACAAACATCCCACAAACATCCCACAAACATCCCACAAACATCCCACAAAATCTCCAACAATTTCCAAACAATTCAAGAAAAATCCCGCAAAATTCTTCAAGTCTCGTACAAATCCCAGAAAAATCCCACAAAATTCCAGAAACATCCCACCAAATCACCTCAATATCACCAAAAATTCTGGAAAAGCCTCACAAAATTGCAGAAAAATGCCACAAAATTCCCTAAACCTTCTCAAAACCCTACCCAATTCCTGCAACATCCCACAAAATCTCCAACAATTTCCACAAAATTCAAGAAAAATCCCTCAAAATTCACTGAATTTCCTCAATATCCCACCAAATTCCAGAACCATCTCACAAAATCTCAACAAATTTCCACATAATCTAAGAAAATTCCGCAAAATTCTTCAAGTCTCCTCCAAATCCCACAAAATTCAAGAGAAATCCTCAAAATTCCACAAAAATCCAACAAAATTCCTTCCATCTTCTCAAAACCCAAACAAATTCCTGCAACATCTCACAAAATCTCCAACAATTTCCAAACATTTCAAGAAAAATCCCGCAAAATTCTTCAAGTCTCCTCCAAATACCACAAACATCCTACAAACATCTCACAAACATCCCACAAACATCCCACAAAATTCAAGAGAAATCCCACAAAATTCAAGAGAAATCCCACCAAATTCTGTACAAGCCCCACACAATTCCCTAAATCTTCTCAGAACCCAACCACATTCCTGCAACATCCCACAAAATCTCCAACAATTTCCTCAAAATTCAAGAAAATTCCCTCCAAATTCACTGAATTTCCTCAATATCCCACCAAACTCCAGAACCATCTCACAAAATCTCAACAAATTTCCAAAAAATTCAAAAAAACTCTCACAAAGTTCTTGAAAGCCCCTCAAAATTCCAGAAAAATGCCACAAAATTCCCTACATCTTCTCAAAACATTACAAAATTCTACACACATCTCACAAAATCTCCACACATTTCCACAAAATCTAAGAAAATTCCCGCAAAATTCTTCAAGTCTCCTCCAAATCCCACAAAATTCAAGAGAATTCCTCAAAATTCCACAAAAATCCCACAAAATTCCTGCAACATCTCACAAAATCTCTGGAAATTTCCACAAAATTCAAGAAGACTCTCACAAAATACTTGAAAGCTGCTGAAAATTCCACGAATATCCCACAAAAATCCCTAAATCTTCTCAAAACCCAACCACATTCCTGCAGCATCTCACAAAATCTCCACCAATA
The DNA here is from genome assembly GCF_971803275.1 of Cyanistes caeruleus. Classification (NCBI taxonomy): domain Eukaryota; kingdom Metazoa; phylum Chordata; class Aves; order Passeriformes; family Paridae; genus Cyanistes; species Cyanistes caeruleus. The sequence continues at coordinate 86,405,316 of NC_141702.1, read as the reverse complement.
TCCAAAAAATTCAAGAAAATTCCCTCCAAATTCTTCAAGTCTCCTCCAAATCCCACAAAATTCAAGACAAATCCTCAAAATCCCACAAAAATCCCACCAAATTCCAGAACCATCTCACAAAATCTCAACAAATTTCCACTAAATTCAAGAAAACTCTCACAAAGTTCTTGAAAGCCCCTCAAAATTCCAGAAAAATGCCACAAAATTCCCTACATCTTCTCAAAACCCAAACAAACTCCTGCAACATCTCACAAAATCTCCAACAATTTCCAAACAATTCAAGAAAAATCCCGCAAAATTCTTCAAGTCTCGTACAAATCCCAGAAAAATCCCACAAAATTCCAGAAACATCCCACCAAATCACCTCAATATCACCAAAAATTCTGGAAAAGCCTTTCAAAATTGCAGAAAAATGCCACAAAATTCCCTAAACCTTCTGAAAACCCTACCCAATTCCTGCAACATCCCACAAAATCTCCAACAATTTCCACAAAATTCAAGAAAAATCCCTCAAAATTCACTGAATTTCCTCAATATCCCACCGAATTCCAGAACCATCTCACAAAATCTCAACAAATTTCCACATAATCTAAGAAAATTCCGCAAAATTCTTCAAGTCTCCTCCAAATCCCACAAAATTCAAGACAAATCCTCAAAATTCCACAAAAATCCCACAAAATTCCTGCAACATCTCACAAAATCTCCGGAAATTTCCACAAAATTCAAGAAGACTCTCACAAAATACTTGAAAGCTGCTGAAAATTCCACGAATATACCACAAAAATCCCTAAATCTTCTCAAAACCCAACCACATTCCTGCAGCATCTCACAAAATCTCCACCAATATCCAAAAAATTCAAGAAAATTCCCTCCAAATTCTGCAAGTCTCCTCCAATTTCCACAAAATTCAAGAATATTCCCTCAAAATTCACTGAATTTCCTCAATATCCCACCAAACTCCAGAACCATCTCACAAAATCTCAACAAATTTCCAAAAAATTCAAAAAAACTCTCACAAAGTTCTTGAAAGCCCCTCAAAATTCCAGAAAAATGCCACAAAATTCCCTACATCTTCTCAAAACATTACAAAATTCTACAGACATCTCACAAAATCTCCACACATTTCCACAAAATCTAAGAAAATTCCCGAAAAATTCTTCAAGTCTCCTCCAAATCCCACAAAATTCAAGACAAATCCTCAAAATTCCACAAAAATCCAACAAAATTCCCTACATCTTCTCAAAATCCAAACAAATTCCTGAAACATCTCACAAAATCTCCACCAATTTCCACAACATTTAGGAAAAATCCCTCCAACTTCTTCAAGTCTCCTCCAAATCCCACAAAATTCAAGAGAATTCCTCAAAATTCCACAAAAATCCCACAAAATTCCTGCAACATCTCACAAAATCTCTGGAAATTTCCACAAAATTCAAGAAGACTCTCACAAAATACTTGAAAGCTGCTGAAAATTCCACGAATATCCCACAAAAATCCCTAAATCTTCTCAAAACCCAACCACATTCCTGCAGCATCTCACAAAATCTCCACCAATATCCAAAAAATTCAAGAAAATTCCCTCCAAATTCTTCAAGTCTCCTCCAAATCCCACAAAATTCAAGACAAATCCTCAAAATCCCACAAAAATCCCACCAAATTCCAGAACCATCTCACAAAATCTCAACAAATTTCCACTAAATTCAAGAAAACTCTCACAAAGTTCTTGAAAGCCCCTCAAAATTCCAGAAAAATGCCACAAACTTCCCTAAATCTTCTCAAAACCCAACCACATTCCTCCAGCATCTCACAAAATCTCCACCAATATCCAAAAAATTCAAGAAAATTCCCTCCAAATTCTTCAAGTCTCCTCCAAATCCCACAAAATTCAAGACAAATCCTCAAAATCCCACAAAAATCCCACCAAATTCCAGAACCATCTCACAAAATCTCAACAAATTTCCACTAAATTCAAGAAAACTCTCACAAAGTTCTTGAAAGCCCCTCAAAATTCCAGAAAAATGCCACAAACTTCCCTACATCTTCTCAAAACCCAAACAAACTCCTGCAACATCTCACAAAATCTCCAACAATTTCCACAAAATTCAAGAAAAATCCCGCAAAATTCTTCAAGTCTCGTACAAATCCCAGAAAAATCCCACAAAATTCCAGAAACATCCCACCAAATCACCTCAATATCACCAAACATTCTGGAAAAGCCTCACAAAATTGCAGAAAAATGCCACAAAATTCCCTAAACCTTCTCAAAACCCTACCCAATTCCTGCAACATCCCACAAAATCTCCAACAATTTCCACAAAATTCAAGAAAAATCCCTCAAAATTCACTGAATTTCCTCAATATCCCACCAAATTCCAGAACCATCTCACAAAATCTCAAAAAATTTCCACTAAATCTAAGAAAATTCCCTCCAAATTCTTCAAGTCTCCTCCAAATCCCACAAAATTCAAGAGAAATCCTCAAAATTCCACAAAAATCCCACAAAATTCCTTCCATCTTCTCAAAACCCAAACAAATTCCTGCAACATCTCACAAAATCTCCACCAATTTCCAAACATTTCAAGAAAAATCCCGCAAAATTCTTCAAGTCTCCTCCAAATACCACAAACATCCTACAAACATCTCACAAACATCCCACAAACATCCCATTAAATTCAATAGAAATCCCACAAAATTCAAGAGAAATCCCACCAAATTCTGTACAAGCCCCACACAATTCCCTAAATCTTCTCAGAACCCAACCACATTCCTGCAACATCCCACAAAATCTCCAACAATTTCCACAAAATTCAAGAAAATTCCCTCCAAATTCACTGAATTTCCTCAATATCCCACCAAACTCCAGAACCATCTCACAAAATCTCAACAAATTTCCAAAAAATTCAAAAAAACTCTCACAAAGTTCTTGAAAGCCCCTCAAAATTCCAGAAAAATGCCACAAAATTCCCTACATCTTCTCAAAACATTACAAAATTCTACACACATCTCACAAAATCTCCACACATTTCCACAAAATCTAAGAAAATTCCCGCAAAATTCTTCAAGTCTCCTCCAAATCCCACAAAATTCAAGAGAAATCCTCAAAATTCCACAAAAATCCAACAAAATTCCCTACATCTTCTCAAAATCCAAACAAATTCCTGAAACATCTCACAAAATCTCCACCAATTTCCACAACATTTAGGAAAAATCCCTCCAACTTCTTCAAATCTCCTCCAAATCCCACAAAATTCAAGAGAATTCCTCAAAATTCCACAAAAATCCCACAAAATTCCTGCAACATCTCACAAAATCTCCGGAAATTTCCACAAAATTCAAGAAGACTCTCACAAAATACTTGAAAGCTGCTGAAAATTCCACGAATATCCCACAAAAATCCCTAAATCTTCTCAAAACCCAACCACATTCCTGCAGCATCTCACAAAATCTCCACCAATAGCCAAAAAATTCAAGAAAAATCCCTCAAAATTCACTGAATTTCCTCAATATCCCACCAAATTCCAGAACCATCTCACAAAATCTCAACAAATTTCCACAAAATCTAAGAAAATTCCGCAAAATTCTTCAAGTCTCCTCCAAATCCCACAAAATTCAAGAGAAATCCTCAAAATTCCACAAAAATCCCACAAAATTCCTTCCATCTTCTCAGAACCCAAACAAACTCCTGCAACATCTCACAAAATCTCCACCAATTTCCAAAAAATTCAAGAAAATCGCGCAAAATTCTTCAAGTCTCCTCCAAATACCACAAACATCCCACAAACATCCCACAAACATCCCACAAACATCCCACAAACATCCCACAAAATTCAAGAGAAATCCCACAAAATTCAAAAGAAATCGCACAAAATCCTGTACAAGCCCCACACAATTCCCTAAATCTTCTCAAAACCCAACCACATTCCTGCAACATCCCACAAAATCTCCAACAATTTCCACAAAATTCAAGAAGACTCTCACAAAATACTTGAAAGCTGCTGAAAATTCCACGAATATCCCACAAAAATCCCTAAATCTTCTCAAAACCCAACCACATTCCTGCAGCATCTCACAAAATCTCCACCAATATCCAAAAAATTCAAGAAAATTCCCTCCAAATTCTTCAAGTCTCCTCCAAATCCCACAAAATTCAAGACAAATCCTCAAAATCCCACAAAAATCCCACCAAATTCCAGAACCATCTCACAAAATCTCAACAAATTTCCACTAAATTCAAGAAAACTCTCACAAAGTTCTTGAAAGCCCCTCAAAATTCCAGAAAAATGCCACAAACTTCCCTACATCTTCTCAAAACCCAAACAAACTCCTGCAACATCTCACAAAATCTCCAACAATTTCCAAACAATTCAAGAAAAATCCCGCAAAATTCTTCAAGTCTTGTACAAATCCCAGAAAAATCCCACAAAATTCCAGAAACATCCCACCAAATCACCTCAATATCACCAAACATTCTGGAAAAGCCTCACAAAATTGCAGAAAAATGCCACAAAATTCCCTAAACCTTCTCAAAACCCTACCCAATTCCTGCAACATCCCACAAAATCTCCAACAATTTCCACAAAATTCAAGAAAAATCCCTCAAAATTCACTGAATTTCCTCAATATCCCACCAAATTCCAGAACCATCTCACAAAATCTCAAAAAATTTCCACTAAATCTAAGAAAATTCCCTCCAAATTCTTCAAGTCTCCTCCAAATCCCACAAAATTCAAGAGAAATCCTCAAAATTCCACAAAAATCCCACAAAATTCCTTCCATCTTCTCAAAACCCAAACAAATTCCTGCAACATCTCACAAAATCTCCACCAATTTCCAAACATTTCAAGAAAAATCCCGCAAAATTCTTCAAGTCTCCTCCAAATACCACAAACATCCTACAAACATCTCACAAACATCCCACAAACATCCCATTAAATTCAATAGAAATCCCACAAAATTCAAGAGAAATCCCACCAAATTCTGTACAAGCCCCACACAATTCCCTAAATCTTCTCAGAACCCAACCACATTCCTGCAACATCCCACAAAATCTCCAACAATTTCCACAAAATTCAAGAAAATTCCCTCCAAATTCACTGAATTTCCTCAATATCCCACCAAACTCCAGAACCATCTCACAAAATCTCAACAAATTTCCAAAAAATTCAAAAAAACTCTCACAAAGTTCTTGAAAGCCCCTCAAAATTCCAGAAAAATGCCACAAAATTCCCTACATCTTCTCAAAACATTACAAAATTCTACACACATCTCACAAAATCTCCACACATTTCCACAAAATCTAAGAAAATTCCCGCAAAATTCTTCAAGTCTCCTCCAAATCCCACAAAATTCAAGAGAAATCCTCAAAATTCCACAAAAATCCAACAAAATTCCCTACATCTTCTCAAAATCCAAACAAATTCCTGAAACATCTCACAAAATCTCCACCAATTTCCACAACATTTAGGAAAAATCCCTCCAACTTCTTCAAGTCTCCTCCAAATCCCACAAAATTCAAGAGAATTCCTCAAAATTCCACAAAAATCCCACAAAATTCCTGCAACATCTCACAAAATCTCTGGAAATTTCCACAAAATTCAAGAAGACTCTCACAAAATACTTGAAAGCTGCTGAAAATTCCACGAATATCCCACAAAAATCCCTAAATCTTCTCAAAACCCAACCACATTCCTGCAGCATCTCACAAAATCTCCACCAATATCCAAAAATTCAAGAAAATTCCCTCCAAATTCTTCAAGTCTCCTCCAAATCCCACAAAATTCAAGACAAATCCTCAAAATCCCACAAAAATCCCACCAAATTCCAGAACCATCTCACAAAATCTCAACAAATTTCCACTAAATTCAAGAAAACTCTCACAAAGTTCTTGAAAGCCCCTCAAAATTCCAGAAAAATGCCACAAAATTCCCTACATCTTCTCAAAACCCAAACAAACTCCTGCAACATCTCACAAAATCTCCAACAATTTCCAAACAATTCAAGAAAAATCCCGCAAAATTCTTCAAGTCTCCTACAAATCCCAGAAAAATCCCACAAAATTCCAGAAACATCCCACCAAATCACCTCAATATCACCAAACATTCTGGAAAAGCCTCACAAAATTGCAGAAAAATGCCACAAAATTCCATAAATCTTCTCAAAACCCTACCAAATTCCTGCAACATCTCACAAAATCTCCACCAATAGCCAAAAAATTCAAGAAAAATCCCTCCAAATTCACTGAATTTCCTCAATATCCCACCAAATTCCAGAACCATCTCACAAAATCTCAACAAATTTCCACAAAATCTAAGAAAATTCCGCAAAATTCTTCAAGTCTCCTCCAAATCCCACAAAATTCAAGAGAAATCCTCAAAATTCCACAAAAACCCCACAAAATTCCTTCCATCTTCTCAGAACCTAAACAAACTCCTGCAACATCTCACAAAATCTCCACCAATTTCCAAACAATTCAAGAAAATCGCACAAAATTCTTCAAGTCTCCTCCAAATACCACAAACATCCCACAAACATTCCACAAACATCCCACAAACATCCCACAAACATCCCACAAAATTCAAGAGAAATCCCACAAAATTCAAAAGAAATCGCACAAAATCCTGTACAAGCCCCACACAATTCCCTAAATCTTCTCAAAACCCAACCACATTCCTGCAACATCCCACAAAATCTCCAACAATTTCCACAAAATTCAAGAAGACTCTCACAAAATACTTGAAAGCTGCTGAAAATTCCACGAATATCCCACAAAAATCCCTAAATCTTCTCAAAACCCAACCACATTCCTGCAGCATCTCACAAAATCTCCACCAATATCCAAAAAATTCAAGAAAATTCCCTCCAAATTCTTCAAGTCTCCTCCAAATCCCACAAAATTCAAGACAAATCCTCAAAATCCCACAAAAATCCCACCAAATTCCAGGACCATCTCACAAAATCTCAACAAATTTCCACTAAATTCAAGAAAACTCTCACAAAGTTCTTGAAAGCCCCTCAAAATTCCAGAAAAATGCCACAAAATTCCCTACATCTTCTCAAAACCCAAACAAACTCCTGCAACATCTCACAAAATCTCCAACAATTTCCAAACAATTCAAGAAAAATCCCGCAAAATTCTTCAAGTCTCGTACAAATCCCAGAAAAATCCCACAAAATTCCAGAAACATCCCACCAAATCACCTCAATATCACCAAACATTCTGGAAAAGCCTCACAAAATTGCAGAAAAATGCCACAAAATTCCCTAAACCTTCTCAAAACCCTACCCAATTCCTGCAACATCCCACAAAATCTCCAACAATTTCCACAAAATTCAAGAAAAATCCCTCAAAATTCACTGAATTTCCTCAATATCCCACCAAATTCCAGAACCATCTCACAAAATCTCAAAAAATTTCCACTAAATCTAAGAAAATTCCCTCCAAATTCTTCAAGTCTCCTCCAAATCCCACAAAATTCAAGAGAAATCCTCAAAATTCCACAAAAATCCCACAAAATTCCTTCCATCTTCTCAAAACCCAAACAAATTCCTGCAACATCTCACAAAATCTCCACCAATTTCCAAACATTTCAAGAAAAATCCCGCAAAATTCTTCAAGTCTCCTCCAAATACCACAAACATCCTACAAACATCTCACAAACATCCCACAAACATCCCATTAAATTCAATAGAAATCCCACAAAATTCAAGAGAAATCCCACCAAATTCTGTACAAGCCCCACACAATTCCCTAAATCTTCTCAGAACCCAACCACATTCCTGCAACATCCCACAAAATCTCCAACAATTTCCACAAAATTCAAGAAAATTCCCTCCAAATTCACTGAATTTCCTCAATATCCCACCAAACTCCAGAACCATCTCACAAAATCTCAACAAATTTCCAAAAAATTCAAAAAAACTCTCACAAAGTTCTTGAAAGCCCCTCAAAATTCCAGAAAAATGCCACAAAATTCCCTACATCTTCTCAAAACATTACAAAATTCTACACACATCTCACAAAATCTCCACACATTTCCACAAAATCTAAGAAAATTCCCGCAAAATTCTTCAAGTCTCCTCCAAATCCCACAAAATTCAAGAGAAATCCTCAAAATTCCACAAAAATCCAACAAAATTCCCTACATCTTCTCAAAATCCAAACAAATTCCTGAAACATCTCACAAAATCTCCACCAATTTCCACAACATTTAGGAAAAATCCCTCCAACTTCTTCAAGTCTCCTCCAAATCCCACAAAATTCAAGAGAATTCCTCAAAATTCCACAAAAATCCCACAAAATTCCTGCAACATCTCACAAAATCTCTGGAAATTTCCACAAAATTCAAGAAGACTCTCACAAAATACTTGAAAGCTGCTGAAAATTCCACGAATATCCCACAAAAATCCCTAAATCTTCTCAAAACCCAACCACATTCCTGCAGCATCTCACAAAATCTCCACCAATATCCAAAAATTCAAGAAAATTCCCTCCAAATTCTTCAAGTCTCCTCCAAATCCCACAAAATTCAAGACAAATCCTCAAAATCCCACAAAAATCCCACCAAATTCCAGAACCATCTCACAAAATCTCAACAAATTTCCACTAAATTCAAGAAAACTCTCACAAAGTTCTTGAAAGCCCCTCAAAATTCCAGAAAAATGCCACAAAATTCCCTACATCTTCTCAAAACCCAAACAAACTCCTGCAACATCTCACAAAATCTCCAACAATTTCCAAACAATTCAAGAAAAATCCCGCAAAATTCTTCAAGTCTCCTACAAATCCCAGAAAAATCCCACAAAATTCCAGAAACATCCCACCAAATCACCTCAATATCACCAAACATTCTGGAAAAGCCTCACAAAATTGCAGAAAAATGCCACAAAATTCCATAAATCTTCTCAAAACCCTACCAAATTCCTGCAACATCTCACAAAATCTCCACCAATAGCCAAAAAATTCAAGAAAAATCCCTCCAAATTCACTGAATTTCCTCAATATCCCACCAAATTCCAGAACCATCTCACAAAATCTCAACAAATTTCCACAAAATCTAAGAAAATTCCGCAAAATTCTTCAAGTCTCCTCCAAATCCCACAAAATTCAAGAGAAATCCTCAAAATTCCACAAAAACCCCACAAAATTCCTTCCATCTTCTCAGAACCTAAACAAACTCCTGCAACATCTCACAAAATCTCCACCAATTTCCAAACAATTCAAGAAAATCGCACAAAATTCTTCAAGTCTCCTCCAAATACCACAAACATCCCACAAACATTCCACAAACATCCCACAAACATCCCACAAACATCCCACAAAATTCAAGAGAAATCCCACAAAATTCAAAAGAAATCGCACAAAATCCTGTACAAGCCCCACACAATTCCCTAAATCTTCTCAAAACCCAACCACATTCCTGCAACATCCCACAAAATCTCCAACAATTTCCACAAAATTCAAGAAGACTCTCACAAAATACTTGAAAGCTGCTGAAAATTCCACGAATATCCCACAAAAATCCCTAAATCTTCTCAAAACCCAACCACATTCCTGCAGCATCTCACAAAATCTCCACCAATATCCAAAAAATTCAAGAAAATTCCCTCCAAATTCTTCAAGTCTCCTCCAAATCCCACAAAATTCAAGACAAATCCTCAAAATCCCACAAAAATCCCACCAAATTCCAGGACCATCTCACAAAATCTCAACAAATTTCCACTAAATTCAAGAAAACTCTCACAAAGTTCTTGAAAGCCCCTCAAAATTCCAGAAAAATGCCACAAAATTCCCTACATCTTCTCAAAACCCAAACAAACTCCTGCAACATCTCACAAAATCTCCAACAATTTCCAAACAATTCAAGAAAAATCCCGCAAAATTCTTCAAGTCTCGTACAAATCCCAGAAAAATCCCACAAAATTCCAGAAACATCCCACCAAATCACCTCAATATCACCAAACATTCTGGAAAAGCCTCACAAAATTGCAGAAAAATGCCACAAAATTCCCTAAACCTTCTCAAAACCCTACCCAATTCCTGCAACATCCCACAAAATCTCCAACAATTTCCACAAAATTCAAGAAAAATCCCTCAAAATTCACTGAATTTCCTCAATATCCCACCAAATTCCAGAACCATCTCACAAAATCTCAAAAAATTTCCACTAAATCTAAGAAAATTCCCTCCAAATTCTTCAAGTCTCCTCCAAATCCCACAAAATTCAAGAGAAATCCTCAAAATTCCACAAAAATCCCACAAAATTCCTTCCATCTTCTCAAAACCCAAACAAATTCCTGCAACATCTCACAAAATCTCCACCAATTTCCAAACATTTCAAGAAAAATCCCGCAAAATTCTTCAAGTCTCCTCCAAATACCACAAACATCCTACAAACATCTCACAAACATCCCACAAACATCCCATTAAATTCAATAGAAATCCCACAAAATTCAAGAGAAATCCCACCAAATTCTGTACAAGCCCCACACAATTCCCTAAATCTTCTCAGAACCCAACCACATTCCTGCAACATCCCACAAAATCTCCAACAATTTCCACAAAATTCAAGAAAATTCCCTCCAAATTCACTGAATTTCCTCAATATCCCACCAAACTCCAGAACCATCTCACAAAATCTCAACAAATTTCCAAAAAATTCAAAAAAACTCTCACAAAGTTCTTGAAAGCCCCTCAAAATTCCAGAAAAATGCCACAAAATTCCCTACATCTTCTCAAAACATTACAAAATTCTACACACATCTCACAAAATCTCCACACATTTCCACAAAATCTAAGAAAATTCCCGCAAAATTCTTCAAGTCTCCTCCAAATCCCACAAAATTCAAGAGAAATCCTCAAAATTCCACAAAAATCCAACAAAATTCCCTACATCTTCTCAAAATCCAAACAAATTCCTGAAACATCTCACAAAATCTCCACCAATTTCCACAACATTTAGGAAAAATCCCTCCAACTTCTTCAAGTCTCCTCCAAATCCCACAAAATTCAAGAGAATTCCTCAAAATTCCACAAAAATCCCACAAAATTCCTGCAACATCTCACAAAATCTCTGGAAATTTCCACAAAATTCAAGAAGACTCTCACAAAATACTTGAAAGCTGCTGAAAATTCCACGAATATCCCACAAAAATCCCTAAATCTTCTCAAAACCCAACCACATTCCTGCAGCATCTCACAAAATCTCCACCAATATCCAAAAATTCAAGAAAATTCCCTCCAAATTCTTCAAGTCTCCTCCAAATCCCACAAAATTCAAGACAAATCCTCAAAATCCCACAAAAATCCCACCAAATTCCAGAACCATCTCACAAAATCTCAACAAATTTCCACTAAATTCAAGAAAACTCTCACAAAGTTCTTGAAAGCCCCTCAAAATTCCAGAAAAATGCCACAAAATTCCCTACATCTTCTCAAAACCCAAACAAACTCCTGCAACATCTCACAAAATCTCCACCAATTTCCAAACAATTCAAGAAAAATCCCGCAAAATTCTTCAAGTCTCGTACAAATCCCAGAAAAATCCCACAAAATTCCAGAAACATCCCACCAAATCACCTCAATATCACCAAACATTCTGGAAAAGCCTCACAAAATTGCAGAAAAATGCCACAAAATTCCATAAATCTTCTCAAAACCCTACCAAATTCCTGCAACATCTCACAAAATCTCCACCAATAGCCAAAAAATTCAAGAAAAATCCCTCCAAATTCACTGAATTTCCTCAATATCCCACCAAATTCCAGAACCATCTCACAAAATCTCAACAAATTTCCACAAAATCTAAGAAAATTCCGCAAAATTCTTCAAGTCTCCTCCAAATCCCACAAAATTCAAGACAAATCCTCAAAATTCCACAAAAATCCCACAAAATTCCTTCCATCTTCTCAGAACCCAAATAAACTCCTGCAACATCTCACAAAATCTCCACCAATTTCCAAAAAATTCAAGAAAATCGCGCAAAATTCTTCAAGTCTCCTCCAAATACCACAAACATCCCACAAACATCCCACAAACATCCCACAAACATCCCACAAAATTCAAGAGAAATCCCACAAAATTCAAAAGAAATCGCACAAAATCCTGTACAAGCCCCACACAATTCCCTAAATCTTCTCAGAACCCAACCACATTCCTGCAACATCCCACAAAATCTCCAACAATTTCCACAAAATTCAAGAAGACTCTCACAAAATACTTGAAAGCTGCTGAAAATTCCACGAATATCCCACAAAAATCCCTAAATCTTCTCAAAACCCAACCACATTCCTGCAGCATCTCACAAAATCTCCACCAATATCCAAAAAATTCAAGAAAATTCCCTCCAAATTCTTCAAGTCTCCTCCAAATCCCACAAAATTCAAGACAAATCCTCAAAATCCCACAAAAATCCCACCAAATTCCAGAACCATCTCACAAAATCTCAACAAATTTCCACTAAATTCAAGAAAACTCTCACAAAGTTCTTGAAAGCCCCTCAAAATTCCAGAAAAATGCCACAAAAACTTCCCTACATCTTCTCAAAACCGAAACAAACTCCTGCAACATCTCACAAAATCTCCAACAATTTCCAATCAATTCAAGAAAAATCCCGCAAAATTCTTCAAGTCTTGTACAAATCCCAGAAAAATCCCACAAAATTCCAGAAACATCCCACCAAATCACCTCAATATCACCAAACATTCTGGAAAAGCCTCACAAAATTGCAGAAAAATGCCACAAAATTCCCTAAACCTTCTCAAAACCCTACCCAATTCCTGCAACATCCCACAAAATCTCCAACAATTTCCACAAAATTCAAGAAAAATCCCTCAAAATTCACTGAATTTCCTCAATATCCCACCAAATTCCAGAACCATCTCACAAAATCTCAACAAATTTCCACTAAATCTAAGAAAATTCCCTCCAAATTCTTCAAGTCTCCTCCAAATCCCACAAAATTCAAGAGAAATCCTCAAAATTCCACAAAAATCCCACAAAATTCCTTCCATCTTCTCAAAACCCAAACAAATTCCTGCAACATCTCACAAAATCTCCACCAATTTCCAAACATTTCAAGAAAAATCCCGCAAAATTCTTCAAGTCTCCTCCAAATACCACAAACATCCTACAAACATCTCACAAACATCCCACAAACATCCCATTAAATTCAATAGAAATCCCACAAAATTCAAGAGAAATCCCACCAAATTCTGTACAAGCCCCACACAATTCCCTAAATCTTCTCAGAACCCAACCACATTCCTGCAACATCCCACAAAATCTCCAACAATTTCCACAAAATTCAAGAAAATTCCCTCCAAATTCACTGAATTTCCTCAATATCCCACCAAACTCCAGAACCATCTCACAAAATCTCAACAAATTTCCAAAAAATTCAAAAAAACTCTCACAAAGTTCTTGAAAGCCCCTCAAAATTCCAGAAAAATGCCACAAAATTCCCTACATCTTCTCAAAGCATTACAAAATTCTACAGACATCTCACAAAATCTCCACACATTTCCACAAAATCTAAGAAAATTCCCGCAAAATTCTTCAAGTCTCCTCCAAATCCCACAAAATTCAAGAGAAATCCTCAAAATTCCACAAAAATCCAACAAAATTCCCTACATCTTCTCAAAATCCAAACAAATTCCTGAAACATCTCACAAAATCTCCACCAATTTCCACAACATTTAGGAAAAATCCCTCCAAATTCTTCAAGTCTCCTCCAAATCCCACAAAATTCAAGAGAATTCCTCAAAATTCCACAAAAATCCCACCAAATTCCTGCAGCATCTCACAAAATCTCCGGAAATTTCCACAAAATTCAAGAAGACTCTCACAAAATACTTGAAAGCTGCTGAAAATTCCACGAATATCCCACAAAAATCCCTAAATCTTCTCAAAACCCAACCACATTCCTGCAGCATCTCACAAAATCTCCACCAATATCCAAAAAATTCAAGAAAATTCCCTCCAAATTCTTCAAGTCTCCTCCAAATCCCACAAAATTCAAGACAAATCCTCAAAATCCCACAAAAATCCCACCAAATTCCAGAACCATCTCACAAAATCTCAACAAATTTCCACTAAATTCAAGAAAACTCTCACAAAGTTCTTGAAAGCCCCTCAAAATTCCAGAAAAATGCCACAAAATTCCCTACATCTTCTCAAAACCCAAACAAACTCCTGCAACATCTCACAAAATCTCCAACAATTTCCAAACAATTCAAGAAAAATCCCGCAAAATTCTTCAAGTCTCCTACAAATCCCAGAAAAATCCCACAAAATTCCAGAAACATCCCACCAAATCACCTCAATATCACCAAACATTCTGGAAAAGCCTCACAAAATTGCAGAAAAATGCCACAAAATTCCATAAATCTTCTCAAAACCCTACCAAATTCCTGCAACATCTCACAAAATCTCCACCAATAGCCAAAAAATTCAAGAAAAATCCCTCCAAATTCACTGAATTTCCTCAATATCCCACCAAATTCCAGAACCATCTCACAAAATCTCAACAAATTTCCACAAAATCTAAGAAAATTCCCTCCAAATTCTTCAAGTCTCCTCCAAATCCCACAAAATTCAAGAGAAATCCTCAAAATTCAACAAAAATCCCACAAAATTCCTTCCATCTTCTCAGAACCCAAACAAACTCCTGCAACATCTCACAAAATCTCCACCAATTTCCAAACAATTCAAGAAAAATCCCGCAAAATTCTTCAAGTCTCCTCCAAATACCACAAACATCCCACAAACATCCCACAAACATCCCACAAACATCCCACAAACATCCCACAAAATTCAAGAGAAATCCCACAAAATTCAAAAGAAATCGCACAAAATCCTGTACAAGCCCCACACAATTCCCTAAATCTTCTCAAAACCCAACCACATTCCTGCAACATCCCACAAAATCTCCAACAATTTCCACAAAATTCAAGAAGACTCTCACAAAATACTTGAAAGCTGCTGAAAATTCCACGAATATCCCACAAAAATCCCTAAATCTTCTCAAAACCCAACCACATTCCTGCAGCATCTCACAAAATCTCCACCAATATCCAAAAAATTCAAGAAAATTCCCTCCAAATTCTTCAAGTCTCCTCCAAATCCCACAAAATTCAAGACAAATCCTCAAAATCCCACAAAAATCCCACCAAATTCCAGAACCATCTCACAAAATCTCAACAAATTTCCACTAAATTCAAGAAAACTCTCACAAAGTTCTTGAAAGCCCCTCAAAATTCCAGAAAAATGCCACAAAATTCCCTACATCTTCTCAAAACCCAAACAAACTCCTGCAACATCTCACAAAATCTCCAACAATTTCCAAACAATTCAAGAAAAATCCCGCAAAATTCTTCAAGCCTTGTACAAATCCCAGAAAAATCCCACAAAATTCCAGAAACATCCCACCAAATCACCTCAATACACCAAACAATCTGGAAAAGCCTCACAAAATTGCAGAAAAATGCCACAAAATTCCCTAAACCTTCTCAAAACCCTACCCAATTCCTGCAACATCCCACAAAATCTCCAACAATTTCCACAAAATTCAAGAAAAATCCCTCAAAATTCACTGAATTTCCTCAATATCCCACCAAATTCCAGAACCATCTCACAAAATCTCAAAAAATTTCCACTAAATCTAAGAAAATTCCCTCCAAATTCTTCAAGTCTCCTCCAAATCCCACAAAATTCAAGACAAATCCTCAAAATTCCACAAAAATCCCACAAAATTCCTTCCATCTTCTCAAAACCCAAACAAATTCCTGCAACATCTCACAAAATCTCCACCAATTTCCAAACATTTCAAGAAAAATCCCGCAAAATTCTTCAAGTCTCCTCCAAATACCACAAACATCCTACAAACATCTCACAAACATCCCACAAACATCCCATTAAATTCAATAGAAATCCCACAAAATTCAAGAGAAATCCCACCAAATTCTGTACAAGCCCCACACAATTCCCTAAATCTTCTCAGAACCCAACCACATTCCTGCAACATCCCACAAAATCTCCAACAATTTCCACAAAATTCAAGAAAATTCCCTCCAAATTCACTGAATTTCCTCAATATCCCACCAAACTCCAGAACCATCTCACAAAATCTCAACAAATTTCCAAAAAATTCAAAAAAACTCTCACAAAGTTCTTGAAAGCCCCTCAAAATTCCAGAAAAATGCCACAAAATTCCCTACATCTTCTCAAAACATTACAAAATTCTACAGACATCTCACAAAATCTCCACACATTTCCACAAAATCTAAGAAAATTCCCGCAAAATTCTTCAAGTCTCCTCCAAATCCCACAAAATTCAAGAGAAATCCTCAAAATTCCACAAAAATCCAACAAAATTCCCTACATCTTCTCAAAATCCAAACAAATTCCTGAAACATCTCACAAAATCTCCACCAATTTCCACAACATTTAGGAAAAATCCCTCCAACTTCTTCAAGTCTCCTCCAAATCCCACAAAATTCAAGAGAATTCCTCAAAATTCCACAAAAATCCCACAAAATTCCTGCAACATCTCACAAAATCTCTGGAAATTTCCACAAAATTCAAGAAGACTCTCACAAAATACTTGAAAGCTGCTGAAAATTCCACGAATATCCCACAAAAATCCCTAAATCTTCTCAAAACCCAACCACATTCCTGCAGCATCTCACAAAATCTCCACCAATATCCAAAAAATTCAAGAAAATTCCCTCCAAATTCTTCAAGTCTCCTCCAAATCCCACAAAATTCAAGACAAATCCTCAAAATCCCACAAAAATCCCACCAAATTCCAGAACCATCTCACAAAATCTCAACCAATTTCCACTAAATTCAAGAAAACTCTCACAAAGTTCTTGAAAGCCCCTCAAAATTCCAGAAAAATGCCACAAACTTCCCTAAATCTTCTCAAAACCCAACCACATTCCTCCAGCATCTCACAAAATCTCCACCAATATCCAAAAAATTCAAGAAAATTCCCTCCAAATTCTTCAAGTCTCCTCCAAATCCCACAAAATTCAAGACAAATCCTCAAAATCCCACAAAAATCCCACCAAATTCCAGAACCATCTCACAAAATCTCAACAAATTTCCACTAAATTCAAGAAAACTCTCACAAAGTTCTTGAAAGCCCCTCAAAATTCCAGAAAAATGCCACAAACTTCCCTACATCTTCTCAAAACCCAAACAAACTCCTGCAACATCTCACAAAATCTCCAACAATTTCCACAAAATTCAAGAAAAATCCCGCAAAATTCTTCAAGTCTCGTACAAATCCCAGAAAAATCCCACAAAATTCCAGAAACATCCCACCAAATCACCTCAATATCACCAAACATTCTGGAAAAGCCTCACAAAATTGCAGAAAAATGCCACAAAATTCCATAAACCTTCTCAAAACCCTACCCAATTCCTGCAACATCCCACAAAATCTCCAACAATTTCCACAAAATTCAAGAAAAATCCCTCCAAATTCACTGAATTTCCTCAATATCCCACCAAATTCCAGAACCATCTCACAAAATCTCAAAAAATTTCCACTAAATCTAAGAAAATTCCCTCCAAATTCTTCAAGTCTCCTCCAAATCCCACAAAATTCAAGACAAATCCTCAAAATTCCACAAAAATCCCACAAAATTCCTTCCATCTTCTCAAAACCCAAACAAATTCCTGCAACATCTCACAAAATCTCCACCAATTTCCAAACATTTCAAGAAAAATCCCGCAAAATTCTTCAAGTCTCCTCCAAATACCACAAACATCCTACAAACATCTCACAAACATCCCACAAACATCCCATTAAATTCAATAGAAATCCCACAAAATTCAAGAGAAATCCCACCAAATTCTGTACAAGCCCCACACAATTCCCTAAATCTTCTCAGAACCCAACCACATTCCTGCAACATCCCACAAAATCTCCAACAATTTCCACAAAATTCAAGAAAATTCCCTCCAAATTCACTGAATTTCCTCAATATCCCACCAAACTCCAGAACCATCTCACAAAATCTCAACAAATTTCCAAAAAATTCAAAAAAACTCTCACAAAGTTCTTGAAAGCCCCTCAAAATTCCAGAAAAATGCCACAAAATTCCCTACATCTTCTCAAAGCATTACAAAATTCTACAGACATCTCACAAAATCTCCACACATTTCCACAAAATCTAAGAAAATTCCCGCAAAATTCTTCAAGTCTCCTCCAAATCCCACAAAATTCAAGAGAAATCCTCAAAATTCCACAAAAATCCAACAAAATTCCCTACATCTTCTCAAAATCCAAACAAATTCCTGAAACATCTCACAAAATCTCCACCAATTTCCACAACATTTAGGAAAAATCCCTCCAACTTCTTCAAGTCTCCTCCAAATCCCACAAAATTCAAGAGAATTCCTCAAAATTCCACAAAAATCCCACAAAATTCCTGCAACATCTCACAAAATCTCTGGAAATTTCCACAAAATTCAAGAAGACTCTCACAAAATACTTGAAAGCTGCTGAAAATTCCACGAATATCCCACAAAAATCCCTAAATCTTCTCAAAACCCAACCACATTCCTGCAGCATCTCACAAAATCTCCACCAATATCCAAAAATTCAAGAAAATTCCCTCCAAATTCTTCAAGTCTCCTCCAAATCCCACAAAATTCAAGACAAATCCTCAAAATCCCACAAAAATCCCACCAAATTCCAGAACCATCTCACAAAATCTCAACAAATTTCCACTAAATTCAAGAAAACTCTCACAAAGTTCTTGAAAGCCCCTCAAAATTCCAGAAAAATGCCACAAAATTCCCTACATCTTCTCAAAACCCAAACAAACTCCTGCAACATCTCACAAAATCTCCACCAATTTCCAAACAATTCAAGAAAAATCCCGCAAAATTCTTCAAGTCTCCTACAAATCCCAGAAAAATCCCACAAAATTCCAGAAACATCCCACCAAATCACCTCAATATCACCAAACATTCTGGAAAAGCCTCACAAAATTGCAGAAAAATGCCACAAAATTCCATAAATCTTCTCAAAACCCTACCAAATTCCTGCAACATCTCACAAAATCTCCACCAATAGCCAAAAAATTCAAGAAAAATCCCTCCAAATTCACTGAATTTCCTCAATATCCCACCAAATTCCAGAACCATCTCACAAAATCTCAACAAATTTCCACAAAATCTAAGAAAATTCCGCAAAATTCTTCAAGTCTCCTCCAAATCCCACAAAATTCAAGACAAATCCTCAAAATTCCACAAAAATCCCACAAAATTCCTTCCATCTTCTCAGAACCCAAATAAACTCCTGCAACATCTCACAAAATCTCCACCAATTTCCAAAAAATTCAAGAAAATCGCGCAAAATTCTTCAAGTCTCCTCCAAATACCACAAACATCCCACAAACATCCCACAAACATCCCACAAACATCCCACAAAATTCAAGAGAAATCCCACAAAATTCAAAAGAAATCGCACAAAATCCTGTACAAGCCCCACACAATTCCCTAAATCTTCTCAAAACCCAACCACATTCCTGCAACATCCCACAAAATCTCCAACAATTTCCACAAAATTCAAGAAGACTCTCACAAAATACTTGAAAGCTGCTGAAAATTCCACGAATATCCCACAAAAATCCCTAAATCTTCTCAAAACCCAACCACATTCCTGCAGCATCTCACAAAATCTCCACCAATATCCAAAAAATTCAAGAAAATTCCCTCCAAATTCTTCAAGTCTCCTCCAAATCCCACAAAATTCAAGACAAATCCTCAAAATCCCACAAAAATCCCACCAAATTCCAGAACCATCTCACAAAATCTCAACAAATTTCCACTAAATTCAAGAAAACTCTCACAAAGTTCTTGAAAGCCCCTCAAAATTCCAGAAAAATGCCACAAAAACTTCCCTACATCTTCTCAAAACCGAAACAAACTCCTGCAACATCTCACAAAATCTCCAACAATTTCCAAACAATTCAAGAAAAATCCCGCAAAATTCTTCAAGTCTTGTACAAATCCCAGAAAAATCCCACAAAATTCCAGAAACATCCCACCAAATCACCTCAATATCACCAAACATTCTGGAAAAGCCTCACAAAATTGCAGAAAAATGCCACAAAATTCCCTAAACCTTCTCAAAACCCTACCCAATTCCTGCAACATCCCACAAAATCTCCAACAATTTCCACAAAATTCAAGAAAAATCCCTCCAAATTCACTGAATTTCCTCAATATCCCACCAAATTCCAGAACCATCTCACAAAATCTCAACAAATTTCCACATAATCTAAGAAAATTCCCGCAAAATTCTTCAAGTCTCCTCCAAATCCCACAAAATTCAAGAGAAATCCTCAAAATTCCACAAAAATCCCACAAAATTCCTTCCATCTTCTCAAAACCCAAACAAATTCCTGCAACATCTCACAAAATCTCCACCAATTTCCAAACATTTCAAGAAAAATCCCGCAAAATTCTTCAAGTCTCCTCCAAATACCACAAACATCCTACAAACATCTCACAAACATCCCACAAACATCCCATTAAATTCAATAGAAATCCCACAAAATTCAAGAGAAATCCCACCAAATTCTGTACAAGCCCCACACAATTCCCTAAATCTTCTCAGAACCCAACCACATTCCTGCAACATCCCACAAAATCTCCAACAATTTCCACAAAATTCAAGAAAATTCCCTCCAAATTCACTGAATTTCCTCAATATCCCACCAAACTCCAGAACCATCTCACAAAATCTCAACAAATTTCCAAAAAATTCAAAAAAACTCTCACAAAGTTCTTGAAAGCCCCTCAAAATTCCAGAAAAATGCCACAAAATTCCCTACATCTTCTCAAAGCATTACAAAATTCTACAGACATCTCACAAAATCTCCACACATTTCCACAAAATCTAAGAAAATTCCCGCAAAATTCTTCAAGTCTCCTCCAAATCCCACAAAATTCAAGAGAAATCCTCAAAATTCCACAAAAATCCAACAAAATTCCCTACATCTTCTCAAAATCCAAACAAATTCCTGAAACATCTCACAAAATCTCCACCAATTTCCACAACATTTAGGAAAAATCCCTCCAACTTCTTCAAGTCTCCTCCAAATCCCACAAAATTCAAGAGAATTCCTCAAAATTCCACAAAAATCCCACCAAATTCCTGCAACATCTCACAAAATCTCCGGAAATTTCCACAAAATTCAAGAAGACTCTCACAAAATACTTGAAAGCTGCTGAAAATTCCACGAATATCCCACAAAAATCCCTAAATCTTCTCAAAACCCAACCACATTCCTGCAGCATCTCACAAAATCTCCACCAATATCCAAAAAATTCAAGAAAATTCCCTCCAAATTCTTCAAGTCTCCTCCAAATCCCACAAAATTCAAGACAAATCCTCAAAATCCCACAAAAATCCCACCAAATTCCAGAACCATCTCACAAAATCTCAACAAATTTCCACTAAATTCAAGAAAACTCTCACAAAGTTCTTGAAAGCCCCTCAAAATTCCAGAAAAATGCCACAAAATTCCCTACATCTTCTCAAAACCCAAACAAACTCCTGCAAC
Organism: Cyanistes caeruleus; assembly: GCF_971803275.1. NCBI lineage: Eukaryota > Metazoa > Chordata > Aves > Passeriformes > Paridae > Cyanistes > Cyanistes caeruleus. The sequence continues at coordinate 86,383,734 of NC_141702.1, read as the reverse complement.
ATCTCACAAAATCTCCAACAATTTCCAAACAATTCAAGAAAAATCCCGCAAAATTCTTCAAGTCTCCTACAAATCCCAGAAAAATCCCACAAAATTCCAGAAACATCCCACCAAATCACCTCAATATCACCAAACATTCTGGAAAAGCCTCACAAAATTGCAGAAAAATGCCACAAAATTCCATAAATCTTCTCAAAACCCTACCAAATTCCTGCAACATCTCACAAAATCTCCACCAATAGCCAAAAAATTCAAGAAAAATCCCTCCAAATTCACTGAATTTCCTCAATATCCCACCAAATTCCAGAACCATCTCACAAAATCTCAACAAATTTCCAAAAAATTCAAAAAAACTCTCACAAAGTTCTTGAAAGCCCCTCAAAATTCCAGAAAAATGCCACAAAATTCCCTACATCTTCTCAAAACATTACAAAATTCTACAGACATCTCACAAAATCTCCACACATTTCCACAAAATCTAAGAAAATTCCCGCAAAATTCTTCAAGTCTCCTCCAAATCCCACAAAATTCAAGAGAAATCCTCAAAATTCCACAAAAATCCAACAAAATTCCCTACATCTTCTCAAAATCCAAACAAATTCCTGAAACATCTCACAAAATCTCCACCAATTTCCACAACATTTAGGAAAAATCCCTCCAACTTCTTCAAGTCTCCTCCAAATCCCACAAAATTCAAGAGAATTCCTCAAAATTCCACAAAAATCCCACAAAATTCCTGCAACATCTCACAAAATCTCTGGAAATTTCCACAAAATTCAAGAAGACTCTCACAAAATACTTGAAAGCTGCTGAAAATTCCACGAATATCCCACAAAAATCCCTAAATCTTCTCAAAACCCAACCACATTCCTGCAGCATCTCACAAAATCTCCACCAATATCCAAAAAATTCAAGAAAATTCCCTCCAAATTCTTCAAGTCTCCTCCAGATCCCACAAAATTCAAGACAAATCCTCAAAATCCCACAAAAATCCCACCAAATTCCAGAACCATCTCACAAAATCTCAACCAATTTCCACTAAATTCAAGAAAACTCTCACAAAGTTCTTGAAAGCCCCTCAAAATTCCAGAAAAATGCCACAAACTTCCCTAAATCTTCTCAAAACCCAACCACATTCCTCCAGCATCTCACAAAATCTCCACCAATATCCAAAAAATTCAAGAAAATTCCCTCCAAATTCTTCAAGTCTCCTCCAAATCCCACAAAATTCAAGACAAATCCTCAAAATCCCACAAAAATCCCACCAAATTCCAGAACCATCTCACAAAATCTCAACAAATTTCCACTAAATTCAAGAAAACTCTCACAAAGTTCTTGAAAGCCCCTCAAAATTCCAGAAAAATGCCACAAACTTCCCTACATCTTCTCAAAACCCAAACAAACTCCTGCAACATCTCACAAAATCTCCAACAATTTCCACAAAATTCAAGAAAAATCCCGCAAAATTCTTCAAGTCTCGTACAAATCCCAGAAAAATCCCACAAAATTCCAGAAACATCCCACCAAATCACCTCAATATCACCAAACATTCTGGAAAAGCCTCACAAAATTGCAGAAAAATGCCACAAAATTCCATAAACCTTCTCAAAACCCTACCCAATTCCTGCAACATCCCACAAAATCTCCAACAATTTCCACAAAATTCAAGAAAAATCCCTCAAAATTCACTGAATTTCCTCAATATCCCACCAAATTCCAGAACCATCTCACAAAATCTCAAAAAATTTCCACTAAATCTAAGAAAATTCCCTCCAAATTCTTCAAGTCTCCTCCAAATCCCACAAAATTCAAGACAAATCCTCAAAATTCCACAAAAATCCCACAAAATTCCTTCCATCTTCTCAAAACCCAAACAAATTCCTGCAACATCTCACAAAATCTCCACCAATTTCCAAACATTTCAAGAAAAATCCCGCAAAATTCTTCAAGTCTCCTCCAAATACCACAAACATCCTACAAACATCTCACAAACATCCCACAAACATCCCATTAAATTCAATAGAAATCCCACAAAATTCAAGAGAAATCCCACCAAATTCTGTACAAGCCCCACACAATTCCCTAAATCTTCTCAGAACCCAACCACATTCCTGCAACATCCCACAAAATCTCCAACAATTTCCACAAAATTCAAGAAAATTCCCTCCAAATTCACTGAATTTCCTCAATATCCCACCAAACTCCAGAACCATCTCACAAAATCTCAACAAATTTCCAAAAAATTCAAAAAAACTCTCACAAAGTTCTTGAAAGCCCCTCAAAATTCCAGAAAAATGCCACAAAATTCCCTACATCTTCTCAAAGCATTACAAAATTCTACAGACATCTCACAAAATCTCCACACATTTCCACAAAATCTAAGAAAATTCCCGCAAAATTCTTCAAGTCTCCTCCAAATCCCACAAAATTCAAGAGAAATCCTCAAAATTCCACAAAAATCCAACAAAATTCCCTACATCTTCTCAAAATCCAAACAAATTCCTGAAACATCTCACAAAATCTCCACCAATTTCCACAACATTTAGGAAAAATCCCTCCAACTTCTTCAAGTCTCCTCCAAATCCCACAAAATTCAAGAGAATTCCTCAAAATTCCACAAAAATCCCACAAAATTCCTGCAACATCTCACAAAATCTCTGGAAATTTCCACAAAATTCAAGAAGACTCTCACAAAATACTTGAAAGCAGCTGAAAATTCCACGAATATCCCACAAAAATCCCTAAATCTTCTCAAAACCCAACCACATTCCTGCAGCATCTCACAAAATCTCCACCAATATCCAAAAATTCAAGAAAATTCCCTCCAAATTCTTCAAGTCTCCTCCAAATCCCACAAAATTCAAGACAAATCCTCAAAATCCCACAAAAATCCCACCAAATTCCAGAACCATCTCACAAAATCTCAACAAATTTCCACTAAATTCAAGAAAACTCTCACAAAGTTCTTGAAAGCCCCTCAAAATTCCAGAAAAATGCCACAAAATTCCCTACATCTTCTCAAAACCCAAACAAACTCCTGCAACATCTCACAAAATCTCCACCAATTTCCAAACAATTCAAGAAAAATCCCGCAAAATTCTTCAAGTCTCCTACAAATCCCAGAAAAATCCCACAAAATTCCAGAAACATCCCACCAAATCACCTCAATATCACCAAACATTCTGGAAAAGCCTCACAAAATTGCAGAAAAATGCCACAAAATTCCATAAATCTTCTCAAAACCCTACCAAATTCCTGCAACATCTCACAAAATCTCCACCAATAGCCAAAAAATTCAAGAAAAATCCCTCCAAATTCACTGAATTTCCTCAATATCCCACCAAATTCCAGAACCATCTCACAAAATCTCAACAAATTTCCACAAAATCTAAGAAAATTCCGCAAAATTCTTCAAGTCTCCTCCAAATCCCACAAAATTCAAGACAAATCCTCAAAATTCCACAAAAATCCCACAAAATTCCTTCCATCTTCTCAGAACCCAAATAAACTCCTGCAACATCTCACAAAATCTCCACCAATTTCCAAAAAATTCAAGAAAATCGCGCAAAATTCTTCAAGTCTCCTCCAAATACCACAAACATCCCACAAACATCCCACAAACATCCCACAAACATCCCACAAAATTCAAGAGAAATCCCACAAAATTCAAAAGAAATCGCACAAAATCCTGTACAAGCCCCACACAATTCCCTAAATCTTCTCAAAACCCAACCACATTCCTGCAACATCCCACAAAATCTCCAACAATTTCCACAAAATTCAAGAAGACTCTCACAAAATACTTGAAAGCTGCTGAAAATTCCACGAATATCCCACAAAAATCCCTAAATCTTCTCAAAACCCAACCACATTCCTGCAGCATCTCACAAAATCTCCACCAATATCCAAAAAATTCAAGAAAATTCCCTCCAAATTCTTCAAGTCTCCTCCAAATCCCACAAAATTCAAGAGAAATCCTCAAAATCCCACAAAAATCCCACCAAATTCCAGAACCATCTCACAAAATCTCAACAAATTTCCACTAAATTCAAGAAAACTCTCACAAAGTTCTTGAAAGCCCCTCAAAATTCCAGAAAAATGCCACAAAAACTTCCCTACATCTTCTCAAAACCGAAACAAACTCCTGCAACATCTCACAAAATCTCCAACAATTTCCAAACAATTCAAGAAAAATCCCGCAAAATTCTTCAAGTCTTGTACAAATCCCAGAAAAATCCCACAAAATTCCAGAAACATCCCACCAAATCACCTCAATATCACCAAACATTCTGGAAAAGCCTCACAAAATTGCAGAAAAATGCCACAAAATTCCCTAAACCTTCTCAAAACCCTACCCAATTCCTGCAACATCCCACAAAATCTCCAACAATTTCCACAAAATTCAAGAAAAATCCCTCCAAATTCACTGAATTTCCTCAATATCCCACCAAATTCCAGAACCATCTCACAAAATCTCAACAAATTTCCACATAATCTAAGAAAATTCCCGCAAAATTCTTCAAGTCTCCTCCAAATCCCACAAAATTCAAGAGAAATCCTCAAAATTCCACAAAAATCCCACAAAATTCCTTCCATCTTCTCAAAACCCAAACAAATTCCTGCAACATCTCACAAAATCTCCACCAATTTCCAAACATTTCAAGAAAAATCCCGCAAAATTCTTCAAGTCTCCTCCAAATACCACAAACATCCTACAAACATCTCACAAACATCCCACAAACATCCCATTAAATTCAATAGAAATCCCACAAAATTCAAGAGAAATCCCACCAAATTCTGTACAAGCCCCACACAATTCCCTAAATCTTCTCAGAACCCAACCACATTCCTGCAACATCCCACAAAATCTCCAACAATTTCCACAAAATTCAAGAAAATTCCCTCCAAATTCACTGAATTTCCTCAATATCCCACCAAACTCCAGAACCATCTCACAAAATCTCAACAAATTTCCAAAAAATTCAAAAAAACTCTCACAAAGTTCTTGAAAGCCCCTCAAAATTCCAGAAAAATGCCACAAAATTCCCTACATCTTCTCAAAGCATTACAAAATTCTACAGACATCTCACAAAATCTCCACACATTTCCACAAAATCTAAGAAAATTCCCGCAAAATTCTTCAAGTCTCCTCCAAATCCCACAAAATTCAAGAGAAATCCTCAAAATTCCACAAAAATCCAACAAAATTCCCTACATCTTCTCAAAATCCAAACAAATTCCTGAAACATCTCACAAAATCTCCACCAATTTCCACAACATTTAGGAAAAATCCCTCCAACTTCTTCAAGTCTCCTCCAAATCCCACAAAATTCAAGAGAATTCCTCAAAATTCCACAAAAATCCCACCAAATTCCTGCAACATCTCACAAAATCTCCGGAAATTTCCACAAAATTCAAGAAGACTCTCACAAAATACTTGAAAGCTGCTGAAAATTCCACGAATATCCCACAAAAATCCCTAAATCTTCTCAAAACCCAACCACATTCCTGCAGCATCTCACAAAATCTCCACCAATATCCAAAAAATTCAAGAAAATTCCCTCCAAATTCTTCAAGTCTCCTCCAAATCCCACAAAATTCAAGACAAATCCTCAAAATCCCACAAAAATCCCACCAAATTCCAGAACCATCTCACAAAATCTCAACAAATTTCCACTAAATTCAAGAAAACTCTCACAAAGTTCTTGAAAGCCCCTCAAAATTCCAGAAAAATGCCACAAAATTCCCTACATCTTCTCAAAACCCAAACAAACTCCTGCAACATCTCACAAAATCTCCAACAATTTCCAAACAATTCAAGAAAAATCCCGCAAAATTCTTCAAGTCTCCTACAAATCCCAGAAAAATCCCACAAAATTCCAGAAACATCCCACCAAATCACCTCAATATCACCAAACATTCTGGAAAAGCCTCACAAAATTGCAGAAAAATGCCACAAAATTCCATAAATCTTCTCAAAACCCTACCAAATTCCTGCAACATCTCACAAAATCTCCACCAATAGCCAAAAAATTCAAGAAAAATCCCTCCAAATTCACTGAATTTCCTCAATATCCCACCAAATTCCAGAACCATCTCACAAAATCTCAACAAATTTCCACAAAATCTAAGAAAATTCCGCAAAATTCTTCAAGTCTCCTCCAAATCCCACAAAATTCAAGAGAAATCCTCAAAATTCCACAAAAATCCCACAACATTCCTTCCATCTTCTCAGAACCCAAACAAACTCCTGCAACATCTCACAAAATCTCCACCAATTTCCAAAAAATTCAAGAAAATCGCGCAAAATTCTTCAAGTCTCCTCCAAATACCACAAACATCCCACAAACATCCCACAAACATCCCACAAACATCCCACAAACATCCCACAAAATTCAAGAGAAATCCCACAAAATTCAAAAGAAATCGCACAAAATCCTGTACAAGCCCCACACAATTCCCTAAATCTTCTCAAAACCCAACCACATTCCTGCAACATCCCACAAAATCTCCAACAATTTCCACAAAATTCAAGAAGACTCTCACAAAATACTTGAAAGCTGCTGAAAATTCCACGAATATCCCACAAAAATCCCTAAATCTTCTCAAAACCCAACCACATTCCTGCAGCATCTCACAAAATCTCCACCAATATCCAAAAAATTCAAGAAAATTCCCTCCAAATTCTTCAAGTCTCCTCCAAATCCCACAAAATTCAAGAGAAATCCTCAAAATCCCACAAAAATCCCACCAAATTCCAGAACCATCTCACAAAATCTGAACAAATTTCCACTAAATTCAAGAAAACTCTCACAAAGTTCTTGAAAGCCCCTCAAAATTCCAGAAAAATGCCACAAAAACTTCCCTACATCTTCTCAAAACCGAAACAAACTCCTGCAACATTTCACAAAATCTCCAACAATTTCCAAACAATTCAAGAAAAATCCCGCAAAATTCTTCAAGTCTTGTACAAATCCCAGAAAAATCCCACAAAATTCCAGAAACATCCCACCAAATCACCTCAATACACCAAACAATCTGGAAAAGCCTCACAAAATTGCAGAAAAATGCCACAAAATTCCCTAAACCTTCTCAAAACCCTACCCAATTCCTGCAACATCCCACAAAATCTCCAACAATTTCCACAAAATTCAAGAAAAATCCCTCAAAATTCACTGAATTTCCTCAATATCCCACCAAATTCCAGAACCATCTCACAAAATCTCAAAAAATTTCCACTAAATCTAAGAAAATTCCCTCCAAATTCTTCAAGTCTCCTCCAAATCCCACAAAATTCAAGACAAATCCTCAAAATTCCACAAAAATCCCACAAAATTCCTTCCATCTTCTCAAAACCCAAACAAATTCCTGCAACATCTCACAAAATCTCCACCAATTTCCAAATATTTCAAGAAAAATCCCGCAAAATTCTTCAAGTCTCCTCCAAATACCACAAACATCCTACAAACATCTCACAAACATCCCACAAACATCCCATTAAATTCAATAGAAATCCCACAAAATTCAAGAGAAATCCCACCAAATTCTGTACAAGCCCCACACAATTCCCTAAATCTTCTCAGAACCCAACCACATTCCTGCAACATCCCACAAAATCTCCAACAATTTCCACAAAATTCAAGAAAATTCCCTCCAAATTCACTGAATTTCCTCAATATCCCACCAAACTCCAGAACCATCTCACAAAATCTCAACAAATTTCCAAAAAATTCAAAAAAACTCTCACAAAGTTCTTGAAAGCCCCTCAAAATTCCAGAAAAATGCCACAAAATTCCCTACATCTTCTCAAAACATTACAAAATTCTACACACATCCCACAAAATCTCCACACATTTCCACAAAATCTAAGAAAATTCCCGCAAAATTCTTCAAGTCTCCTCCAAATCCCACAAAATTCAAGAGAAATCCTCAAAATTCCACAAAAATCCAACAAAATTCCCTACATCTTCTCAAAATCCAAACAAATTCCTGAAACATCTCACAAAATCTCCACCAATTTCCACAACATTTAGGAAAAATCCCTCCAACTTCTTCAAGTCTCCTCCAAATCCCACAAAATTCAAGAGAATTCCTCAAAATTCCACAAAAATCCCACAAAATTCCTGCAACATCTCACAAAATCTCCGGAAATTCCCACAAAATTCAAGAAGACTCTCACAAAATACTTGAAAGCTGCTGAAAATTCCACGAATATCCCACAAAAATCCCTAAATCTTCTCAAAACCCAACCACATTCCTGCAGCATCTCACAAAATCTCCACCAATAGCCAAAAAATTCAAGAAAAATCCCTCAAAATTCACTGAATTTCCTCAATATCCCACCAAATTCCAGAACCATCTCACAAAATCTCAACAAATTTCCACTAAATCTAAGAAAATTCCGCAAAATTCTTCAAGTCTCCTCCAAATCCCACAAAATTCAAGAGAAATCCTCAAAATTCCACAAAAACCCCACAAAATTCCTTCCATCTTCTCAGAACCTAAACAAACTCCTGCAACATCTCACAAAATCTCCACCAATTTCCAAACAATTCAAGAAAATCGCACAAAATTCTTCAAGTCTCCTCCAAATACCACAAACATCCCACAAACATTCCACAAACATCCCACAAACATCCCACAAACATCCCACAAAATTCAAGAGAAATCCCACAAAATTCAAAAGAAATCGCACAAAATCCTGTACAAGCCCCACACAATTCCCTAAATCTTCTCAAAACCCAACCACATTCCTGCAACATCCCACAAAATCTCCAACAATTTCCACAAAATTCAAGAAGACTCTCACAAAATACTTGAAAGCTGCTGAAAATTCCACGAATATCCCACAAAAATCCCTAAATCTTCTCAAAACCCAACCACATTCCTGCAGCATCTCACAAAATCTCCACCAATATCCAAAAAATTCAAGAAAATTCCCTCCAAATTCTTCAAGTCTCCTCCAAATCCCACAAAATTCAAGACAAATCCTCAAAATCCCACAAAAATCCCACCAAATTCCAGGACCATCTCACAAAATCTCAACAAATTTCCACTAAATTCAAGAAAACTCTCACAAAGTTCTTGAAAGCCCCTCAAAATTCCAGAAAAATGCCACAAAATTCCCTACATCTTCTCAAAACCCAAACAAACTCCTGCAACATCTCACAAAATCTCCAACAATTTCCAAACAATTCAAGAAAAATCCCGCAAAATTCTTCAAGTCTCGTACAAATCCCAGAAAAATCCCACAAAATTCCAGAAACATCCCACCAAATCACCTCAATATCACCAAACATTCTGGAAAAGCCTCACAAAATTGCAGAAAAATGCCACAAAATTCCCTAAACCTTCTCAAAACCCTACCCAATTCCTGCAACATCCCACAAAATCTCCAACAATTTCCACAAAATTCAAGAAAAATCCCTCAAAATTCACTGAATTTCCTCAATATCCCACCAAATTCCAGAACCATCTCACAAAATCTCAAAAAATTTCCACTAAATCTAAGAAAATTCCCTCCAAATTCTTCAAGTCTCCTCCAAATCCCACAAAATTCAAGAGAAATCCTCAAAATTCCACAAAAATCCCACAAAATTCCTTCCATCTTCTCAAAACCCAAACAAATTCCTGCAACATCTCACAAAATCTCCACCAATTTCCAAACATTTCAAGAAAAATCCCGCAAAATTCTTCAAGTCTCCTCCAAATACCACAAACATCCTACAAACATCTCACAAACATCCCACAAACATCCCATTAAATTCAATAGAAATCCCACAAAATTCAAGAGAAATCCCACCAAATTCTGTACAAGCCCCACACAATTCCCTAAATCTTCTCAGAACCCAACCACATTCCTGCAACATCCCACAAAATCTCCAACAATTTCCACAAAATTCAAGAAAATTCCCTCCAAATTCACTGAATTTCCTCAATATCCCACCAAACTCCAGAACCATCTCACAAAATCTCAACAAATTTCCAAAAAATTCAAAAAAACTCTCACAAAGTTCTTGAAAGCCCCTCAAAATTCCAGAAAAATGCCACAAAATTCCCTACATCTTCTCAAAACCCCACAAAATTCTACAGACATCTCACAAAATCTCCACACATTTCCACAAAATCTAAGAAAATTCCCGCAAAATTCTTCAAGTCTCCTCCAAATCCCACAAAATTCAAGAGAAATCCTCAAAATTCCACAAAAATCCAACAAAATTCCCTACATCTTCTCAAAATCCAAACAAATTCCTGAAACATCTCACAAAATCTCCACCAATTTCCACAACATTTAGGAAAAATCCCTCCAACTTCTTCAAGTCTCCTCCAAATCCCACAAAATTCAAGAGAATTCCTCAAAATTCCACAAAAATCCCACAAAATTCCTGCAACATCTCACAAAATCTCTGGAAATTTCCACAAAATTCAAGAAGACTCTCACAAAATACTTGAAAGCTGCTGAAAATTCCACGAATATCCCACAAAAATCCCTAAATCTTCTCAAAACCCAACCACATTCCTGCAGCATCTCACAAAATCTCCACCAATATCCAAAAATTCAAGAAAATTCCCTCCAAATTCTTCAAGTCTCCTCCAAATCCCACAAAATTCAAGACAAATCCTCAAAATCCCACAAAAATCCCACCAAATTCCAGAACCATCTCACAAAATCTCAACAAATTTCCACTAAATTCAAGAAAACTCTCACAAAGTTCTTGAAAGCCCCTCAAAATTCCAGAAAAATGCCACAAAATTCCCTACATCTTCTCAAAACCCAAACAAACTCCTGCAACATCTCACAAAATCTCCACCAATTTCCAAACAATTCAAGAAAAATCCCGCAAAATTCTTCAAGTCTCGTACAAATCCCAGAAAAATCCCACAAAATTCCAGAAACATCCCACCAAATCACCTCAATATCACCAAACATTCTGGAAAAGCCTCACAAAATTGCAGAAAAATGCCACAAAATTCCATAAATCTTCTCAAAACCCTACCAAATTCCTGCAACATCTCACAAAATCTCCACCAATAGCCAAAAAATTCAAGAAAAATCCCTCCAAATTCACTGAATTTCCTCAATATCCCACCAAATTCCAGAACCATCTCACAAAATCTCAACAAATTTCCACAAAATCTAAGAAAATTCCGCAAAATTCTTCAAGTCTCCTCCAAATCCCACAAAATTCAAGACAAATCCTCAAAATTCCACAAAAATCCCACAAAATTCCTTCCATCTTCTCAAAACCCAAACAAATTCCTGCAACATCTCACAAAATCTCCACCAATTTCCAAACATTTCAAGAAAAATCCCGCAAAATTCTTCAAGTCTCCTCCAAATACCACAAACATCCCACAAACATCCCACAAACATCCCACAAACATCCCACAAACATCCCACAAAATTCAAGAGAAATCCCACAAAATTCAAAAGAAATCGCACAAAATCCTGTACAAGCCCCACACAATTCCCTAAATCTTCTCAGAACCCAACCACATTCCTGCAACATCCCACAAAATCTCCAACAATTTCCACAAAATTCAAGAAGACTCTCACAAAATACTTGAAAGCTGCTGAAAATTCCACGAATATCCCACAAAAATCCCTAAATCTTCTCAAAACCCAACCACATTCCTGCAGCATCTCACAAAATCTCCACCAATATCCAAAAAATTCAAGAAAATTCCCTCCAAATTCTTCAAGTCTCCTCCAAATCCCACAAAATTCAAGACAAATCCTCAAAATCCCACAAAAATCCCACCAAATTCCAGAACCATCTCACAAAATCTCAACAAATTTCCACTAAATTCAAGAAAACTCTCACAAAGTTCTTGAAAGCCCCTCAAAATTCCAGAAAAATGCCACAAAAACTTCCCTACATCTTCTCAAAACCGAAACAAACTCCTGCAACATCTCACAAAATCTCCAACAATTTCCAAACAATTCAAGAAAAATCCCGCAAAATTCTTCAAGTCTCGTACAAATCCCAGACAAATCCCACAAAATTCCAGAAACATCCCACCAAATCACCTCAATATCACCAAACATTCTGGAAAAGCCTCACAAAATTGCAGAAAAATGCCACAAAATTCCCTAAACCTTCTCAAAACCCTACCCAATTCCTGCAACATCCCACAAAATCTCCAACAATTTCCACAAAATTCAAGAAAAATCCCTCAAAATTCACTGAATTTCCTCAATATCCCACCAAATTCCAGAACCATCTCACAAAATCTCAAAAAATTTCCACTAAATCTAAGAAAATTCCCTCCAAATTCTTCAAGTCTCCTCCAAATCCCACAAAATTCAAGAGAAATCCTCAAAATTCCACAAAAATCCCACAAAATTCCTTCCATCTTCTCAAAACCCAAACAAATTCCTGCAACATCTCACAAAATCTCCACCAATTTCCAAACATTTCAAGAAAAATCCCGCAAAATTCTTCAAGTCTCCTCCAAATACCACAAACATCCTACAAACATCTCACAAACATCCCACAAACATCCCATTAAATTCAATAGAAATCCCACAAAATTCAAGAGAAATCCCACCAAATTCTGTACAAGCCCCACACAATTCCCTAAATCTTCTCAGAACCCAAACACATTCCTGCAACATCCCACAAAATCTCCAACAATTTCCACAAAATTCAAGAAAATTCCCTCCAAATTCACTGAATTTCCTCAATATCCCACCAAACTCCAGAACCATCTCACAAAATCTCAACAAATTTCCAAAAAATTCAAAAAAACTCTCACAAAGTTCTTGAAAGCCCCTCAAAATTCCAGAAAAATGCCACAAAATTCCCTACATCTTCTCAAAGCATTACAAAATTCTACAGACATCTCACAAAATCTCCACACATTTCCACAAAATCTAAGAAAATTCCCGCAAAATTCTTCAAGTCTCCTCCAAATCCCACAAAATTCAAGAGAAATCCTCAAAATTCCACAAAAATCCAACAAAATTCCCTACATCTTCTCAAAATCCAAACAAATTCCTGAAACATCTCACAAAATCTCCACCAATTTCCACAACATTTAGGAAAAATCCCTCCAACTTCTTCAAGTCTCCTCCAAATCCCACAAAATTCAAGAGAATTCCTCAAAATTCCACAAAAATCCCACCAAATTCCTGCAGCATCTCACAAAATCTCCGGAAATTTCCACAAAATTCAAGAAGACTCTCACAAAATACTTGAAAGCTGCTGAAAATTCCACGAATATCCCACAAAAATCCCTAAATCTTCTCAAAACCCAACCACATTCCTGCAGCATCTCACAAAATCTCCACCAATATCCAAAAAATTCAAGAAAATTCCCTCCAAATTCTTCAAGTCTCCTCCAAATCCCACAAAATTCAAGACAAATCCTCAAAATCCCACAAAAATCCCACCAAATTCCAGAACCATCTCACAAAATCTCAACAAATTTCCACTAAATTCAAGAAAACTCTCACAAAGTTCTTGAAAGCCCCTCAAAATTCCAGAAAAATGCCACAAAAACTTCCCTATATCTTCTCAAAACCGAAACAAACTCCTGCAACATCTCACAAAATCTCCAACAATTTCCAAACAATTCAAGAAAAATCCCGCAAAATTCTTCAAGTCTTGTACAAATCCCAGAAAAATCCCACAAAATTCCAGAAACATCCCACCAAATCACCTCAATATCACCAAACATTCTGGAAAAGCCTCACAAAATTGCAGAAAAATGCCACAAAATTCCCTAAACCTTCTCAAAACCCTACCCAATTCCTGCAACATCCCACAAAATCTCCAACAATTTCCACAAAATTCAAGAAAAATCCCTCAAAATTCACTGAATTTCCTCAATATCCCACCAAATTCCAGAACCATCTCACAAAATCTCAAAAAATTTCCACTAAATCTAAGAAAATTCCCTCCAAATTCTTCAAGTCTCCTCCAAATCCCACAAAATTCAAGACAAATCCTCAAAATTCCACAAAAATCCCACAAAATTCCTTCCATCTTCTCAAAACCCAAACAAATTCCTGCAACATCTCACAAAATCTCCACCAATTTCCAAACATTTCAAGAAAAATCCCGCAAAATTCTTCAAGTCTCCTCCAAATACCACAAACATCCTACAAACATCTCACAAACATCCCACAAACATCCCATTAAATTCAATAGAAATCCCACAAAATTCAAGAGAAATCCCACCAAATTCTGTACAAGCCCCACACAATTCCCTAAATCTTCTCAGAACCCAACCACATTCCTGCAACATCCCACAAAATCTCCAACAATTTCCACAAAATTCAAGAAAATTCCCTCCAAATTCACTGAATTTCCTCAATATCCCACCAAACTCCAGAACCATCTCACAAAATCTCAACAAATTTCCAAAAAATTCAAAAAAACTCTCACAAAGTTCTTGAAAGCCCCTCAAAATTCCAGAAAAATGCCACAAAATTCCCTACATCTTCTCAAAACATTACAAAATTCTACAGACATCTCACAAAATCTCCACACATTTCCACAAAATCTAAGAAAATTCCCGCAAAATTCTTCAAGTCTCCTCCAAATCCCACAAAATTCAAGAGAAATCCTCAAAATTCCACAAAAATCCAACAAAATTCCCTACATCTTCTCAAAATCCAAACAAATTCCTGAAACATCTCACAAAATCTCCACCAATTTCCACAACATTTAGGAAAAATCCCTCCAACTTCTTCAAGTCTCCTCCAAATCCCACAAAATTCAAGAGAATTCCTCAAAATTCCACAAAAATCCCACCAAATTCCTGCAACATCTCACAAAATCTCCGGAAATTTCCACAAAATTCAAGAAGACTCTCACAAAATACTTGAAAGCTGCTGAAAATTCCACGAATATCCCACAAAAATCCCTAAATCTTCTCAAAACCCAACCACATTCCTGCAGCATCTCACAAAATCTCCACCAATATCCAAAAAATTCAAGAAAATTCCCTCCAAATTCTTCAAGTCTCCTCCAAATCCCACAAAATTCAAGAGAAATCCTCAAAATCCCACAAAAATCCCACCAAATTCCAGAACCATCTCACAAAATCTCAACAAATTTCCACTAAATTCAAGAAAACTCTCACAAAGTTCTTGAAAGCCCCTCAAAATTCCAGAAAAATGCCACAAAATTCCCTACATCTTCTCAAAACCCAAACAAACTCCTGCAACATCTCACAAAATCTCCAACAATTTCCAAACAATTCAAGAAAAATCCCACAAAATTCTTCAAGTCTCCTACAAATCCCAGAAAAATCCCACAAAATTCCAGAAACATCCCACCAAATCACCTCAATATCACCAAACATTCTGGAAAAGCCTCACAAAATTGCAGAAAAATGCCACAAAATTCCATAAATCTTCTCAAAACCCTACCAAATTCCTGCAACATCTCACAAAATCTCCACCAATAGCCAAAAAATTCAAGAAAAATCCCTCCAAATTCACTGAATTTCCTCAATATCCCACCAAATTCCAGAACCATCTCACAAAATCTCAACAAATTTCCACAAAATCTAAGAAAATTCCGCAAAATTCTTCAAGTCTCCTCCAAATCCCACAAAATTCAAGAGAAATCCTCAAAATTCCACAAAAATCCCACAACATTCCTTCCATCTTCTCAGAACCCAAACAAACTCCTGCAACATCTCACAAAATCTCCACCAATTTCCAAAAAATTCAAGAAAATCGCGCAAAATTCTTCAAGTCTCCTCCAAATACCACAAACATCCCACAAACATCCCACAAACATCCCACAAACATCCCACAAAATTCAAGAGAAATCCCACAAAATTCAAAAGAAATCGCACAAAATCCTGTACAAGCCCCACACAATTCCCTAAATCTTCTCAAAACCCAACCACATTCCTGCAACATCCCACAAAATCTCCAACAATTTCCACAAAATTCAAGAAGACTCTCACAAAATACTTGAAAGCTGCTGAAAATTCCACGAATATCCCACAAAAATCCCTAAATCTTCTCAAAACCCAACCACATTCCTGCAGCATCTCACAAAATCTCCACCAATATCCAAAAAATTCAAGAAAATTCCCTCCAAATTCTTCAAGTCTCCTCCAAATCCCACAAAATTCAAGAGAAATCCTCAAAATCCCACAAAAATCCCACCAAATTCCAGAACCATCTCACAAAATCTCAACAAATTTCCACTAAATTCAAGAAAACTCTCACAAAGTTCTTGAAAGCCCCTCAAAATTCCAGAAAAATGCCACAAAAACTTCCCTACATCTTCTCAAAACCGAAACAAACTCCTGCAACATCTCACAAAATCTCCAACAATTTCCAAACAATTCAAGAAAAATCCCGCAAAATTCTTCAAGTCTCGTACAAATCCCAGAAAAATCCCACAAAATTCCAGAAACATCCCACCAAATCACCTCAATACACCAAACAATCTGGAAAAGCCTCACAAAATTGCAGAAAAATGCCACAAAATTCCCTAAACCTTCTCAAAACCCTACCCAATTCCTGCAACATCCCACAAAATCTCCAACAATTTCCACAAAATTCAAGAAAAATCCCTCAAAATTCACTGAATTTCCTCAATATCCCACCAAATTCCAGAACCATCTCACAAAATCTCAACAAATTTCCACTAAATCTAAGAAAATTCCCTCCAAATTCTTCAAGTCTCCTCCAAATCCCACAAAATTCAAGACAAATCCTCAAAATTCCACAAAAATCCCACAAAATTCCTTCCATCTTCTCAAAACCCAAACAAATTCCTGCAACATCTCACAAAATCTCCACCAATTTCCAAACATTTCAAGAAAAATCCCGCAAAATTCTTCAAGTCTCCTCCAAATACCACAAACATCCTACAAACATCTCACAAACATCCCACAAACATCCCATTAAATTCAATAGAAATCCCACAAAATTCAAGAGAAATCCCACCAAATTCTGTACAAGCCCCACACAATTCCCTAAATCTTCTCAGAACCCAACCACATTCCTGCAACATCCCACAAAATCTCCAACAATTTCCACAAAATTCAAGAAAATTCCCTCCAAATTCACTGAATTTCCTCAATATCCCACCAAACTCCAGAACCATCTCACAAAATCTCAACAAATTTCCAAAAAATTCAAAAAAACTCTCACAAAGTTCTTGAAAGCCCCTCAAAATTCCAGAAAAATGCCACAAAATTCCCTACATCTTCTCAAAACATTACAAAATTCTACAGACATCTCACAAAATCTCCACACATTTCCACAAAATCTAAGAAAATTCCCGCAAAATTCTTCAAGTCTCCTCCAAATCCCACAAAATTCAAGAGAAATCCTCAAAATTCCACAAAAATCCAACAAAATTCCCTACATCTTCTCAAAATCCAAACAAATTCCTGAAACATCTCACAAAATCTCCACCAATTTCCACAACATTTAGGAAAAATCCCTCCAACTTCTTCAAGTCTCCTCCAAATCCCACAAAATTCAAGAGAATTCCTCAAAATTCCACAAAAATCCCACAAAATTCCTGCAACATCTCACAAAATCTCTGGAAATTTCCACAAAATTCAAGAAGACTCTCACAAAATACTTGAAAGCTGCTGAAAATTCCACGAATATCCCACAAAAATCCCTAAATCTTCTCAAAACCCAACCACATTCCTGCAGCATCTCACAAAATCTCCACCAATATCCAAAAATTCAAGAAAATTCCCTCCAAATTCTTCAAGTCTCCTCCAAATCCCACAAAATTCAAGACAAATCCTCAAAATCCCACAAAAATCCCACCAAATTCCAGAACCATCTCACAAAATCTCAACAAATTTCCACTAAATTCAAGAAAACTCTCACAAAGTTCTTGAAAGCCCCTCAAAATTCCAGAAAAATGCCACAAAATTCCCTACATCTTCTCAAAACCCAAACAAACTCCTGCAACATCTCACAAAATCTCCACCAATTTCCAAACAATTCAAGAAAAATCCCGCAAAATTCTTCAAGTCTCGTACAAATCCCAGAAAAATCCCACAAAATTCCAGAAACATCCCACCAAATCACCTCAATATCACCAAACATTCTGGAAAAGCCTCACAAAATTGCAGAAAAATGCCACAAAATTCCATAAATCTTCTCAAAACCCTACCAAATTCCTGCAACATCTCACAAAATCTCCACCAATAGCCAAAAAATTCAAGAAAAATCCCTCAAAATTCACTGAATTTCCTCAATATCCCACCAAATTCCAGAACCATCTCACAAAATCTCAACAAATTTCCACAAAATCTAAGAAAATTCCGCAAAATTCTTCAAGTCTCCTCCAAATCCCACAAAATTCAAGAGAAATCCTCAAAATTCCACAAAAACCCCACAAAATTCCTTCCATCTTCTCAGAACCTAAACAAACTCCTGCAACATCTCACAAAATCTCCACCAATTTCCAAACAATTCAAGAAAATCGCACAAAATTCTTCAAGTCTCCTCCAAATACCACAAACATCCCACAAACATCCCACAAACATCCCACAAACATCCCACAAACATCCCACAAAATTCAAGAGAAATCCCACAAAATTCAAAAGAAATCGCACAAAATCCTGTACAAGCCCCACACAATTCCCTAAATCTTCTCAAAACCCAACCACATTCCTGCAACATCCCACAAAATCTCCAACAATTTCCACAAAATTCAAGAAGACTCTCACAAAATACTTGAAAGCTGCTGAAAATTCCACGAATATCCCACAAAAATCCCTAAATCTTCTCAAAACCCAACCACATTCCTGCAGCATCTCACAAAATCTCCACCAATATCCAAAAAATTCAAGAAAATTCCCTCCAAATTCTTCAAGTCTCCTCCAAATCCCACAAAATTCAAGACAAATCCTCAAAATCCCACAAAAATCCCACCAAATTCCAGAACCATCTCACAAAATCTGAACAAATTTCCACTAAATTCAAGAAAACTCTCACAAAGTTCTTGAAAGCCCCTCAAAATTCCAGAAAAATGCCACAAACTTCCCTACATCTTCTCAAAACCCAAACAAACTCCTGCAACATCTCACAAAATCTCCAACAATTTCCAAACAATTCAAGAAAAATCCCGCAAAATTCTTCAAGTCTCGTACAAATCCCAGAAAAATCCCACAAAATTCCAGAAACATCCCACCAAATCACCTCAATATCACCAAACATTCTGGAAAAGCCTCACAAAATTGCAGAAAAATGCCACAAAATTCCCTAAACCTTCTCAAAACCCTACCCAATTCCTGCAACATCCCACAAAATCTCCAACAATTTCCACAAAATTCAAGAAAAATCCCTCAAAATTCACTGAATTTCCTCAATATCCCACCAAATTCCAGAACCATCTCACAAAATCTCAACAAATTTCCACAAAATCTAAGAAAATTCCGCAAAATTCTTCAAGTCTCCTCCAAATCCCACAAAATTCAAGAGAAATCCTCAAAATTCCACAAAAATCCCACAAAATTCCTTCCATCTTCTCAGAACCCAAACAAACTCCTGCAACATCTCACAAAATCTCCACCAATTTCCAAACAATTCAAGAAAAATCCCGCAAAATTCTTCAAGTCTCCTCCAAATACCACAAACATCCCACAAACATCCCACAAACATCCCACAAACATCCCACAAACATCCCACAAAATTCAAGAGAAATCCCACAAAATTCAAAAGAAATCGCACAAAATCCTGTACAAGCCCCACACAATTCCCTAAATCTTCTCAAAACCCAACCACATTCCTGCAACATCCCACAAAATCTCCAACAATTTCCACAAAATTCAAGAAGACTCTCACAAAATACTTGAAAGCTGCTGAAAATTCCACGAATATCCCACAAAAATCCCTAAATCTTCTCAAAACCCAACCACATTCCTGCAGCATCTCACAAAATCTCCACCAATATCCAAAAAATTCAAGAAAATTCCCTCCAAATTCTTCAAGTCTCCTCCAAATCCCACAAAATTCAAGAGAAATCCTCAAAATCCCACAAAAATCCCACCAAATTCCAGAACCATCTCACAAAATCTCAACAAATTTCCACTAAATTCAAGAAAACTCTCACAAAGTTCTTGAAAGCCCCTCAAAATTCCAGAAAAATGCCACAAAATAACCTACATCTTCTCAAAACCCAACCACATTCCTGCAACATCTCACAAAATCTCCAACAATTTCCACAAAATTCAAGAAAAATCCCGCAAAATTCTTCAAGTCTCGTACAAATCCCAGAAAAATCCCACAAAATTCCAGAAACATCCCACCAAATCACCTCAATATCACCAAACATTCTGGAAAAGCCTCACAAAATTGCAGAAAAATGCCACAAAATTCCCTAAACCTTCTCAAAACCCTACCCAATTCCTGCAACATCCCACAAAATCTCCAACAATTTCCACAAAATTCAAGAAAAATCCCTCAAAATTCACTGAATTTCCTCAATATCCCACCAAATTCCAGAACCATCTCACAAAATCTCAACAAATTTCCACTAAATCTAAGAAAATTCCCGCAAAATTCTTCAAGTCTCCTCCAAATCCCACAAAATTCAAGAGAAATCCTCAAAATTCCACAAAAATCCCACAAAATTCCTTCCATCTTCTCAGAACCCAAACAAACTCCTGCAACATCTCACAAAATCTCCACCAATTTCCAAACAATTCAAGAAAAATCCCGCAAAATTCTTCAAGTCTCCTCCAAATACCACAAACATCCCACAAACATCCCACAAACATCCCACAAACATCCCACAAAATCTCCAACAATTTCCAAACAATTCAAGAAAAATCCCGCAAAATTCTTCAAGTCTCGTACAAATCCCAGAAAAATCCCACAAAATTCCAGAAACATCCCACCAAATCACCTCAATATCACCAAAAATTCTGGAAAAGCCTCACAAAATTGCAGAAAAATGCCACAAAATTCCCTAAACCTTCTCAAAACCCTACCCAATTCCTGCAACATCCCACAAAATCTCCAACAATTTCCACAAAATTCAAGAAAAATCCCTCAAAATTCACTGAATTTCCTCAATATCCCACCAAATTCCAGAACCATCTCACAAAATCTCAACAAATTTCCACTAAATCTAAGAAAATTCCACAAAATTCTTCAAGTCTCCTCCAAATCCCACAAAATTCAAGAGAAATCCTCAAAATTCCACAAAAATCCAACAAAATTCCTTCCATCTTCTCAAAACCCAAACAAATTCCTGCAACATCTCACAAAATCTCCAACAATTTCCAAACATTTCAAGAAAAATCCCGCAAAATTCTTCAAGTCTCCTCCAAATACCACAAACATCCTACAAACATCTCAAAAACATCCCACAAACATCCCACAAAATTCAAGAGAAATCCCACAAAATTCAAGAGAAATCCCACCAAATTCTGTACAAGCCCCACACAATTCCCTAAATCTTCTCAGAACCCAACCACATTCCTGCAACATCCCACAAAATCTCCAACAATTTCCACAAAATTCAAGAAAATTCCCTCCAAATTCACTGAATTTCCTCAATATCCCACCAAACTCCAGAACCATCTCACAAAATCTCAACAAATTTCCAAAAAATTCAAAAAAACTCTCACAAAGTTCTTGAAAGCCCCTCAAAATTCCAGAAAAATGCCACAAACTTCCCTACATCTTCTCAAAACATTACAAAATTCTACAGACATCTCACAAAATCTCCACACATTTCCACAAAATCTAAGAAAATTCCCGCAAAATTCTTCAAGTCTCCTCCAAATCCCACAAAATTCAAGAGAAATCCTCAAAATTCCACAAAAATCCAACAAAATTCCCTACATCTTCTCAAAATCCAAACAAATTCCTGAAACATCTCACAAAATCTCCACCAATTTCCACAACATTTAGGAAAAATCCCTCCAACTTCTTCAAGTCTCCTCCAAATCCCACAAAATTCAAGAGAATTCCTCAAAATTCCACAAAAATCCCACAAAATTCCTGCAACATCTCACAAAATCTCTGGAAATTTCCACAAAATTCAAGAAGACTCTCACAAAATACTTGAAAGCTGCTGAAAATTCCACGAATATCCCACAAAAATCCCTAAATCTTCTCAAAACCCAACCACATTCCTGCAGCATCTCACAAAATCTCCACCAATATCCAAAAATTCAAGAAAATTCCCTCCAAATTCTTCAAGTCTCCTCCAAATCCCACAAAATTCAAGACAAATCCTCAAAATCCCACAAAAATCCCACCAAATTCCAGAACCATCTCACAAAATCTCAACAAATTTCCACTAAATTCAAGAAAACTCTCACAAAGTTCTTGAAAGCCCCTCAAAATTCCAGAAAAATGCCACAAAATTCCCTACATCTTCTCAAAACCCAAACAAACTCCTGCAACATCTCACAAAATCTCCACCAATTTCCAAACAATTCAAGAAAAATCCCGCAAAATTCTTCAAGTCTCGTACAAATCCCAGAAAAATCCCACAAAATTCCAGAAACATCCCACCAAATCACCTCAAAATCAACAAACATTCTGGAAAAGCCTCACAAAATTGTAGAAAAATGCCACAAAATTCCATAAATCTTCTCAAAACCCTACCAAATTCCTGCAACATCTCGCAAAATCTCCACCAATAGCCAAAAAATTCAAGAAAAATCCCTCCAAATTCACTGAATTTCCTCAATATCCCACCAAATTCCAGAGCCATCTCACAAAATCTCAACAAATTTCCACAAAATCTAAGAAAATTCCGCAAAATTCTTCAAGTCTCCTCCAAATCCCACAAAATTCAAGAGAAATCCACAAAATTCCACAAAAATCCCACAAAATTCCTTCCATCTTCTCAGAACCCAAACAAACTCCTGCAACATCTCACAAAATCTCCACCAATTTCCAAACAATTCAAGAAAATCGCGCAAAATTCTTCAAGTCTCCTCCAAATACCACAAACATCCCACAAACATCCCACAAACATCCCACAAACATCCCACAAACATCCCACAAAATTCAAGAGAAATCCCACAAAATTCAAAAGAAATCGCACAAAATCCTGTACAAGCCCCACACAATTCCCTAAATCTTCTCAGAACCCAACCACATTCCTGCAACATCCCACAAAATCTCCAACAATTTCCACAAAATTCAAGAAGACTCTCACAAAATACTTGAAAGCTGCTGAAAATTCCACGAATATCCCACAAAAATCCCTAAATCTTCTCAAAACCCAACCACATTCCTGCAGCATCTCACAAAATCTCCACCAATATCCAAAAAATTCAAGAAAATTCCCTCCAAATTCTTCAAGTCTCCTCCAAATCCCACAAAATTCAAGACAAATCCTCAAAATCCCACAAAAATCCCACCAAATTCCAGAACCATCTCACAAAATCTCAACAAATTTCCACTAAATTCAAGAAAACTCTCACAAAGTTCTTGAAAGCCCCTCAAAATTCCAGAAAAATGCCACAAACTTCCCTACATCTTCTCAAAACCCAAACAAACTCCTGCAACATCTCACAAAATCTCCACCAATTTCCAAACAATTCAAGAAAAATCCCGCAAAATTCTTCAAGTCTCGTACAAATCCCAGAAAAATCCCACAAAATTCCAGAAACATCCCACCAAATCACCTCAATATCACCAAACATTCAGGAAAAGCCTCACAAAATTGCAGAAAAATGCCACAAAATTCCCTAAACCTTCTCAAAACCCTACCCAATTCCTGCAACATCCCACAAAATCTCCAACAATTTCCACAAAATTCAAGAAAAATCCCTCAAAATTCACTGAATTTCCTCAATATCCCACCAAATTCCAGAACCATCTCACAAAATCTCAAAAAATTTCCACTAAATCTAAGAAAATTCCCTCCAAATTCTTCAAGTCTCCTCCAAATCCCACAAAATTCAAGAGAAATCCTCAAAATTCCACAAAAATCCCACAAAATTCCTTCCATCTTCTCAAAACCCAAACAAATTCCTGCAACATCTCACAAAATCTCCACCAATTTCCAAACATTTCAAGAAAAATCCCGCAAAATTCTTCAAGTCTCCTCCAAATACCACAAACATCCTACAAACATCTCACAAACATCCCACAAACATCCCATTAAATTCAAGAGAAATCCCACAAAATTCAAGAGAAATCCCACCAAATTCTGTACAAGCCCCACACAATTCCCTAAATCTTCTCAGAACCCAACCACATTCCTGCAACATCCCACAAAATCTCCAACAATTTCCACAAAATTCAAGAAAATTCCCTCCAAATTCACTGAATTTCCTCAATATCCCACCAAACTCCAGAACCATCTCACAAAATCTCAACAAATTTCCAAAAAATTCAAAAAAACTCTCACAAAGTTCTTGAAAGCCCCTCAAAATTCCAGAAAAATGCCACAAAATTCCCTACATCTTCTCAAAGCATTACAAAATTCTACAGACATCTCACAAAATCTCCACACATTTCCACAAAATCTAAGAAAATTCCCGCAAAATTCTTCAAGTCTCCTCCAAATCCCACAAAATTCAAGAGAAATCCTCAAAATTCCACAAAAATCCAACAAAATTCCCTACATCTTCTCAAAATCCAAACAAATTCCTGAAACATCTCACAAAATCTCCACCAATTTCCACAACATTTAGGAAAAATCCCTCCAACTTCTTCAAGTCTCCTCCAAATCCCACAAAATTCAAGAGAATTCCTCAAAATTCCACAAAAATCCCACAAAATTCCTGCAACATCTCACAAAATCTCTGGAAATTTCCACAAAATTCAAGAAGACTCTCACAAAATACTTGAAAGCTGCTGAAAATTCCACGAATATCCCACAAAAATCCCTAAATCTTCTCAAAACCCAACCACATTCCTGCAGCATCTCACAAAATCTCCACCAATATCCAAAAAATTCAAGAAAATTCCCTCCAAATTCTTCAAGTCTCCTCCAAATCCCACAAAATTCAAGACAAATCCTCAAAATCCCACAAAAATCCCACCAAATTCTAGAACCATCTCACAAAATCTCAACAAATTTCCACTAAATTCAAGAAAACTCTCACAAAGTTCTTGAAAGCCCCTCAAAATTCCAGAAAAATGCCACAAAATTCCCTACATCTTCTCAAAACCCAAACAAACTCCTGCAACATCTCACAAAATCTCCACCAATTTCCAAACAATTCAAGAAAAATCCCGCAAAATTCTTCAAGTCTCGTACAAATCCCAGAAAAATCCCACAAAATTCCAGAAACATCCCACCAAATCACCTCAATATCACCAAAAATTCTGGAAAAGCCTCACAAAATTGCAGAAAAATGCCACAAAATTCCATAAATCTTCTCAAAACCCTACCAAATTCCTGCAACATCTCGCAAAATCTCCACCAATAGCCAAAAAATTCAAGAAAAATCCCTCCAAATTCACTGAATTTCCTCAATATCCCACCAAATTCCAGAACCATCTCACAAAATCTCAACAAATTTCCACAAAATCTAAGAAAATTCCGCAAAATTCTTCAAGTCTCCTCCAAATCCCACAAAATTCAAGAGAAATCCACAAAATTCCACAAAAATCCCACAAAATTCCTTCCATCTTCTCAGAACCCAAACAAACTCCTGCAACATCTCACAAAATCTCCACCAATTTCCAAACAATTCAAGAAAAATCCCGCAAAATTCTTCAAGTCTCCTCCAAATACCACAAACATCCCACAAACATCCCACAAACATCCCACAAACTTCCCACAAAATTCAAGAGAAATCCCACAAAATTCAAAAGAAATCCCACCAAGCCCCACACAATTCCCTAAATCTTCTCAAAACCCAACCACATTCCTGCAACATCCCACAAAATCTCCAACAATTTCCACAAAATTCAAGAAGACTCTCACAAAATAATTGAAAGCTGCTGAAAATTCCACGAATATCCCACAAAAATCCCTAAATCTTCTCAAAACCCAACCACATTCCTGCAGCATCTCACAAAATCTCCACCAATATCCAAAAAATTCAAGAAAATTCCCTCCAAATTCTTCAAGTCTCCTCCAAATCCCACAAAATTCAAGACAAATCCTCAAAATCCCACAAAAATCCCACCAAATTCCAGAACCATCTCACAAAATCTCAACAAATTTCCACTAAATTCAAGAAAACTCTCACAAAGTTCTTGAAAGCCCCTCAAAATTCCAGAAAAATGCCACAAACTTCCCTACATCTTCTCAAAACCCAAACAAACTCCTGCAACATCTCACAAAATCTCCACCAATTTCCAAACAATTCAAGAAAAATCCCGCAAAATTCTTCAAGTCTCGTACAAATCCCAGAAAAATCCCACAAAATTCCAGAAACATCCCACCAAATCACCTCAATATCACCAAACATTCTTGAAAAGCCTCACAAAATTGCAGAAATATGCCACAAAATTCCAAAAACCTTCTCAAAACCCTACCCAATTCCTGCAACATCCCACAAAATCTCCAACAATTTCCACAAAATTCAAGAAAAATCCCTCAAAATTCACTGAATTTCCTCAATATCCCACCAAATTCCAGAACCATCTCACAAAATCTCAACAAATTTCCACTAAATCTAAGAAAATTCCACAAAATTCTTCAAGTCTCCTCCAAATCCCACAAAATTCAAGAGAAATCCTCAAAATTCCACAAAAATCCCACAAAATTCCTTCCATCTTCTCAAAACCCAAACAAATTCCTGCAACATCTCACAAAATTTCCACCAATTTCCAAACATTTCAAGAAAAATCACGCAAAATTCTTCAAGTCTCCTCCAAATACCACAAACATCCTACAAACATCTCACAAACATCCCACAAACATCCCATAAAATTCAATAGAAATCCCACAAAATTCAAGAGAAATCCCACCAAATTCTGTACAAGCCCCACACAATTCCCTAAATCTTCTCAGAACCCAACCACATTCCTGCAACATCCCACAAAATCTCCAACAATTTCCACAAAATTCAAGAAAATTCCCTCCAAATTCACTGAATTTCCTCAATATCCCACCAAACTCCAGAACCATCTCACAAAATCTCAACAAATTTCCAAAAAATTCAAAAAAACTCTCACAAAGTTCTTGAAAGCCCCTCAAAATTCCAGAAAAATGCCACAAACTTCCCTACATCTTCTCAAAACATTACAAAATTCTACAGACATCTCACAAAATCTCCACACATTTCCACAAAATCTAAGAAAATTCCCGCAAAATTCTTCAAGTCTCCTCCAAATCCCACAAAATTCAAGAGAAATCCTCAAAATTCCACAAAAATCCAACAAAATTCCCTACATCTTCTCAAAATCCAAACAAATTCCTGAAACATCTCACAAAATCTCCACCAATTTCCACAACATTTAGGAAAAATCCCTCCAACTTCTTCAAGTCTCCTCCAAATCCCACAAAATTCAAGAGAAATCCTCAAAATTCCACAAAAATCCCACAAAATTCCTGCAACATCTCACAAAATCTCCGGAAATTCCCACAAAATTCAAGAAGACTCTCACAAAATACTTGAAAGCTGCTGAAAATTCCACGAATATCCCACGAAAATCCCTAAATCTTCTCAAAACCCAACCA
The DNA here is from genome assembly GCF_971803275.1 of Cyanistes caeruleus. Classification (NCBI taxonomy): domain Eukaryota; kingdom Metazoa; phylum Chordata; class Aves; order Passeriformes; family Paridae; genus Cyanistes; species Cyanistes caeruleus. The sequence continues at coordinate 86,356,171 of NC_141702.1, read as the reverse complement.
CATTCCTGCAGCATCTCACAAAATCTCCACCAATATCCAAAAAATTCAAGAAAATTCCCTCCAAATTCTTCAAGTCTCCTCCAAATCCCACAAAATTCAAGACAAATCCTCAAAATCCCACAAAAATCCCACCAAATTCCAGAACCATCTCACAAAATCTCAACAAATTTCCACTAAATTCAAGAAAACTCTCACAAAGTTCTTGAAAGCCCCTCAAAATTCCAGAAAAATGCCACAAACTTCCCTACATCTTCTCAAAACCCAAACAAACTCCTGCAACATCTCACAAAATCTCCACCAATTTCCAAACAATTCAAGAAAAATCCCGCAAAATACTTCAAGTCTCGTACAAATCCCAGAAAAATCCCACAAAATTCCAGAAACATCCCACCAAATCACCTCAATATCACCAAACATTCTGGAAAAGCCTCACAAAATTGCAGAAAAATGCCACAAAATTCCCTAAACCTTCTCAAAACCCTACCCAATTCCTGCAACATCCCACAAAATCTCCAACAATTTCCACAAAATTCAAGAAAAATCCCTCAAAATTCACTGAATTTCCTCAATATCCCACCAAATTCCAGAACCATCTCACAAAATCTCAACAAATTTCCACTAAATCTAAGAAAATTCCCTCCAAATTCTTCAAGTCTCCTCCAAATCCCACAAAATTCAAGACAAATCCTCAAAATCCCACAAAAATCCCACCAAATTCCAGAACCATCTCACAAAATCTCAACAAATTTCCACTAAATTCAAGAAAACTCTCACAAAGTTCTTGAAAGCCCCTCAAAATTCCAGAAAAATGCCACAAAATTCCCTACATCTTCTCAAAACCCAAACAAACTCCTGCAACATCTCACAAAATCTCCACCAATTTCCAAACAATTCAAGAAAAATCCCGCAAAATTCTTCAAGTCTCCTACAAATCCCAGAAAAATCCCACAAAATTCCAGAAACCTCCCACCAAATCACCTCAATATCACCAAACATTCTGGAAAAGCCTCACAAAATTGCAGAAAAATGCCACAAAATTCCCTAAACCTTCTCAAAACCCTACCAAATTCCTGCAACATCTCACAAAATCTCCACCTATTTCCACAAAATTGAAGAAAAATCCCTCAAAATTCACTGAATTTCCTCAATATCCCACCAAATTCCAGAACCATCTCACAAAATCTCAACAAATTTCCACAAAATCTAAGAAAATTCCGCAAAATTCTTCAAGTCTCCTCCAAATCCCACAAAATTCAAGACAAATCCTCAAAATTCCACAAAAATCCCACAAAATTCCTTCCATCTTCTCAGAACCCAAACAAACTCCTGCAACATCTCACAAAATCTCCACCAATTTCCAAACAATTCAAGAAAAATCCCGCAAAATTCTTCAAGTCTCGTACAAATCCCAGAAAAATCCCACAAAATTCCAGAAACATCCCACCAAATCACCTCAATATCACCAAAAATTCTGGAAAAGCCTCACAAAATTGCAGAAAAATGCCACAAAATTCCATAAATCTTCACAAAACCCTACCAAATTCCTGGAACATCTCACAAAATCTCCACCAATAGCCAAAAAATTCAAGAAAAATCCCTCAAAATTCACTGAATTTCCTCAATATCCCACCAAATTCCAGTACCATCTCACAAAATCTCAACAAATTTCCACAAAATCTAAGAAAATTCCACAAAATTCTTCAAGTCTCCTCCAAATCCCACAAAATTCAAGACAAATCCTCAAAATTCCACAAAAATCCAAAAAAATTCCTTCCATCTTCTCAGAACCCAAACAAACTCCTGCAACATCTCACAAAATCTCCACCAATTTCCAAACAATTCAAGAAAAATCCCGCAAAATTCTTCAAGTCTCCTCCAAATACCACAAACATCCCACAAACATCCCACAAACATCCCACAAACATCCCACAAACATCCCACAAAATTCAAGAGAAATCCCACAAAATTCAAAAGAAATCGCACAAAATCCTGTACAAGCCCCACACAATTCCCTAAATCTTCTAAAACCCAACCACATTCCTGCAACATCTCACAAAATCTCCGGAAATTTCCACAAAATTCAAGAAGACTCTCACAAAATACTTGAAAGCTGCTGAAAATTCCACGAATATCCCACAAAAATCCCTAAATCTTCTCAAAACCCAACCACATTCCTGCAGCATCTCACAAAATCTCCACCAATATCCAAAAAATTCAAGAAAATTCCCTCCAAATTCTTCAAGTCTCCTCCAAATCCCACAAAATTCAAGAGAAATCCTCAAAATCCCACAAAAATCCCACCAAATTCCAGAACCATCTCACAAAATCTCAACAAATTTCCACTAAATTCAAGAAAACTCTCACAAAGTTCTTGAAAGCCCCTCAAAATTCCAGAAAAATGCCACAAACTTCCCTACATCTTCTCAAAACCCAAACAAACTCCTGCAACATCTCACAAAATCTCCACCAATTTCCAAACAATTCAAGAAAAATCCCGCAAAATTCTTCAAGTCTCGTACAAATCCCAGAAAAATCCCACAAAATTCCAGAAACATCCCACCAAATCACCTCAATATCACCAAAAATTCTGGAAAAGCCTCACAAAATTGCAGAAAAATGCCACAAAATTCCCTAAACCTTCTCAAAACCCTACCCAATTCCTGCAACATCCCACAAAATCTCCAACAATTTCCACAAAATTCAAGAAAAATCCCTCAAAATTCACTGAATTTCCTCAATATCCCACCAAATTCCAGAACCATCTCACAAAATCTCAACAAATTTCCACATAATCTAAGAAAATTCCCGCAAAATTCTTCAAGTCTCCTCCAAATCCCACAAAATTCAAGAGAAATCCTCAAAATTCCACAAAAATCCAACAAAATTCCTTCCATCTTCTCAAAACCCAAACAAATTCCTGCAACATCTCACAAAATCTCCACCAATTTCCAAACATTTCAAGAAAAATCCCGCAAAATTCTTCAAGTCTCCTCCAAATACCACAAACATCCTACAAACATCTCACAAACATCCCACAAACATCCCATAAAATTCAATAGAAATCCCACAAAATTCAAGAGAAATCCCACCAAATTCTGTACAAGCCCCACACAATTCCCTAAATCTTCTCAGAACCCAACCACATTCCTGCAACATCCCACAAAATCTCCGGAAATTTCCACAAAATTCAAGAAAATTCCCTCCAAATTCACTGAATTTCCTCAATATCCCACCAAACTCCAGAACCATCTCACAAAATCTCAACAAATTTCCAAAAAATTCAAAAAAACTCTCACAAAGTTCTTGAAAGCCCCTCAAAATTCCAGAAAAATGCCACAAACTTCCCTACATCTTCTCAAAACATTACAAAATTCTACAGACATCTCACAAAATCTCCACACATTTCCACAAAATCTAAGAAAATTCCCGCAAAATTCTTCAAGTCTCCTCCAAATCCCACAAAATTCAAGAGAAATCCTCAAAATTCCACAAAAATCCAACAAAATTCCCTACATCTTCTCAAAATCCAAACAAATTCCTGAAACATCTCACAAAATCTCCACCAATTTCCACAACATTTAGGAAAAATCCCTCCAACTTCTTCAAGTCTCCTCCAAATCCCACAAAATTCAAGAGAATTCCTCAAAATTCCACAAAAATCCCACAAAATTCCTGCAACATCTCACAAAATCTCCGGAAATTTCCACAAAATTCAAGAAGACTCTCACAAAATACTTGAAAGCTGCTGAAAATTCCACGAATATCCCACAAAAATCCCTAAATCTTCTCAAAACCCAACCACATTCCTGCAGCATCTCACAAAATCTCCACCAATATCCAAAAAATTCAAGAAAATTCCCTCCAAATTCTTCAAGTCTCCTCCAAATCCCACAAAATTCAAGACAAATCCTCAAAATCCCACAAAAATCCCACCAAATTCCAGAACCATCTCACAAAATCTCAACAAATTTCCACTAAATTCAAGAAAACTCTCACAAAGTTCTTGAAAGCCCCTCAAAATTCCAGAAAAATGCCACAAACTTCCCTACATCTTCTCAAAACCCAAACAAACTCCTGCAACATCTCACAAAATCTCCAACAATTTCCAAACAATTCAAGAAAAATCCCGCAAAATTCTTCAAGTCTCGTACAAATCCCAGAAAAATCCCACAAAATTCCAGAAACATCCCACCAAATCACCTCAATATCACCAAAAATTCTGGAAAAGCCTCACAAAATTGCAGAAAAATGCCACAAAATTCCATAAATCTTCTCAAAACCCTACCCAATTCCTGCAACATCTCGCAAAATCTCCACCAATAGCCAAAAAATTCAAGAAAAATCCTCCAAATTCACTGAATTTCCTCAATATCCCACCAAATTCCAGAACCATCTCACAAAATCTCAACAAATTTCCACTAAATCTAAGAAAATTCCACAAAATTCTTCAAGTCTCCTCCAAATCCCACAAAATTCAAGAGAAATCCTCAAAATTCCACAAAAATCCCACAAAATTCCTTCCATCTTCTCAGAACCCAAACAAACTCCTGCAACATCTCACAAAATCTCCACCAATTTCCAAACAATTCAAGAAAAATCCCGCAAAATTCTTCAAGTCTCCTCCAAATACCACAAACATCCCACAAACATCCCACAAACATCCCACAAACATCCCACAAACATCCCACAAAATTCAAGAGAAATCCCACAAAATTCAAAAGAAATCGCACAAAATCCTGTACAAGCCCCACACAATTCCCTAAATCTTCTCAAAACCCAACCACATTCCTGCAACATCCCACAAAATCTCCAACAATTTCCACAAAATTCAAGAAGACTCTCACAAAATACTTGAAAGCTGCTGAAAATTCCACGAATATCCCACAAAAATCCCTAAATCTTCTCAAAACCCAACCACATTCCTGCAGCATCTCACAAAATCTCCACCAATATCCAAAAAATTCAAGAAAATTCACTCCAAATTCTTCAAGTCTCCTCCAAATCCCACAAAATTCAAGAGAAATCCTCAAAATCCCACAAAAATCCCACCAAATTCCAGAACCATCTCACAAAATCTCAACAAATTTCCACTAAATTCAAGAAAACTCTCACAAAGTTCTTGAAAGCCCCTCAAAATTCCAGAAAAATGCCACAAACTTCCCTACATCTTCTCAAAACCCAAACAAACTCCTGCAACATCTCACAAAATCTCCACCAATTTCCAAACAATTCAAGAAAAATCCCGCAAAATTCTTCAAGTCTCGTACAAATCCCAGAAAAATCCCACAAAATTCCAGAAACATCCCACCAAATCACCTCAATATCACCAAACATTCTGGAAAAGCCTCACAAAATTGCAGAAAAATGCCACAAAATTCCCTAAACCTTCTCAAAACCCTACCCAATTCCTGCAACATCCCACAAAATCTCCAACAATTTCCACAAAATTCAAGAAAAATCCCTCAAAATTCACTGAATTTCCTCAATATCCCACCAAATTCCAGAACCATCTCACAAAATCTCAACAAATTTCCACATAATCTAAGAAAATTCCCGCAAAATTCTTCAAGTCTCCTCCAAATCCCACAAAATTCAAGAGAAATCCTCAAAATTCCACAAAAATCCCACAAAATTCCTTCCATCTTCTCAAAACCCAAACAAATTCCTGCAACATCTCACAAAATCTCCACCAATTTCCAAACATTTCAAGAAAAATCCCGCAAAATTCTTCAAGTCTCCTCCAAATACCACAAACATCCTACAAACATCTCACAAACATCCCACAAACATCCCATTAAATTCAATAGAAATCCCACAAAATTCAAGAGAAATCCCACCAAATTCTGTACAAGCCCCACACAATTCCCTAAATCTTCTCAGAACCCAACCACATTCCTGCAACATCCCACAAAATCTCCAACAATTTCCACAAAATTCAAGAAAATTCCCTCCAAATTCACTGAATTTCCTCAATATCCCACCAAACTCCAGAACCATCTCACAAAATCTCAACAAATTTCCAAAAAATTCAAAAAAACTCTCACAAAGTTCTTGAAAGCCCCTCAAAATTCCAGAAAAATGCCACAAACTTCCCTACATCTTCTCAAAACATTACAAAATTCTACAGACATCTCACAAAATCTCCACACATTTCCACAAAATCTAAGAAAATTCCCGCAAAATTCTTCAAGTCTCCTCCAAATCCCACAAAATTCAAGAGAAATCCTCAAAATCCCACAAAAATCCCACCAAATTCCAGAACCATCTCACAAAATCTCAACAAATTTCCACTAAATTCAAGAAAACTCTCACAAAGTTCTTGAAAGCCCCTCAAAATTCCAGAAAAATGCCACAAACTTCCCTACATCTTCTCAAAACCCAAACAAACTCCTGCAACATCTCACAAAATCTCCACCAATTTCCAAACAATTCAAGAAAAATCCCGCAAAATTCTTCAAGTCTCGTACAAATCCCAGAAAAATCCCACAAAATTCCAGAAACATCCCACCAAATCACCTCAATATCACCAAACATTCTGGAAAAGCCTCACAAAATTGCAGAAAAATGCCACAAAATTCCCTAAACCTTCTCAAAACCCTACCCAATTCCTGCAACATCCCACAAAATCTCCAACAATTTCCACAAAATTCAAGAAAAATCCCTCAAAATTCACTGAATTTCCTCAATATCCCACCAAATTCCAGAACCATCTCACAAAATCTCAACAAATTTCCACATAATCTAAGAAAATTCCCGCAAAATTCTTCAAGTCTCCTCCAAATCCCACAAAATTCAAGACAAATCCTCAAAATTCCACAAAAATCCCACAAAATTCCTTCCATCTTCTCAAAACCCAAACAAATTCCTGCAACATCTCACAAAATCTCCACCAATTTCCAAACATTTCAAGAAAAATCCCGCAAAATTCTTCAAGTCTCCTCCAAATACCACAAACATCCTACAAACATCTCACAAACATCCCACAAACATCCCATTAAATTCAATAGAAATCCCACAAAATTCAAGAGAAATCCCACCAAATTCTGTACAAGCCCCACACAATTCCCTAAATCTTCTCAGAACCCAACCACATTCCTGCAACATCCCACAAAATCTCCAACAATTTCCACAAAATTCAAGAAAATTCCCTCCAAATTCACTGAATTTCCTCAATATCCCACCAAACTCCAGAACCATCTCACAAAATCTCAACAAATTTCCAAAAAATTCAAAAAAACTCTCACAAAGTTCTTGAAAGCCCCTCAAAATTCCAGAAAAATGCCACAAACTTCCCTACATCTTCTCAAAACATTACAAAATTCTACAGACATCTCACAAAATCTCCACACATTTCCACAAAATCTAAGAAAATTCCCGCAAAATTCTTCAAGTCTCCTCCAAATCCCACAAAATTCAAGAGAAATCCTCAAAATTCCACAAAAATCCAACAAAATTCCCTACATCTTCTCAAAATCCAAACAAATTCCTGAAACATCTCACAAAATCTCCACCAATTTCCACAACATTTAGGAAAAATCCCTCCAACTTCTTCAAGTCTCCTCCAAATCCCACAAAATTCAAGAGAATTCCTCAAAATTCCACAAAAATCCCACAAAATTCCTGCAACATCTCACAAAATCTCCGGAAATTTCCACAAAATTCAAGAAGACTCTCACAAAATACTTGAAAGCTGCTGAAAATTCCACGAATATCCCACAAAAATCCCTAAATCTTCTCAAAACCCAACCACATTCCTGCAGCATCTCACAAAATCTCCACCAATATCCAAAAAATTCAAGAAAATTCCCTCCAAATTCTTCAAGTCTCCTCCAAATCCCACAAAATTCAAGACAAATCCTCAAAATCCCACAAAAATCCCACCAAATTCCAGAACCATCTCACAAAATCTCAACAAATTTCCACTAAATTCAAGAAAACTCTCACAAAGTTCTTGAAAGCCCCTCAAAATTCCAGAAAAATGCCACAAAATTCCCTACATCTTCTCAAAACCCAAACAAACTCCTGCAACATCTCACAAAATCTCCACCAATTTCCAAACAATTCAAGAAAAATCCCGCAAAATTCTTCAAGTCTCGTACAAATCCCAGAAAAATCCCACAAAATTCCAGAAACATACCACCAAATCACCTCAAAATCAACAAACATTCTGGAAAAGCCTCACAAAATTGTAGAAAAATGCCACAAAATTCCATAAATCTTCTCAAAACCCTACCAAATTCCTGCAACATCTCGCAAAATCTCCACCAATAGCCAAAAAATTCAAGAAAAATCCCTCCAAATTCACTGAATTTCCTCAATATCCCACCAAATTCCAGAACCATCTCACAAAATCTCAACAAATTTCCACAAAATCTAAGAAAATTCCGCAAAATTCTTCAAGTCTCCTCCAAATCCCACAAAATTCAAGAGAAATCCACAAAATTCCACAAAAATCCCACAAAATTCCTTCCATCTTCTCAGAACCCAAACAAACTCCTGCAACATCTCACAAAATCTCCACCAATTTCCAAACAATTCAAGAAAATCGCGCAAAATTCTTCAAGTCTCCTCCAAATACCACAAACCTCCCACAAACATCCCACAAACATCCCACAAACATCCCACAAACATCCCACAAAATTCAAGAGAAATCCCACAAAATTCAAAAGAAATCGCACAAAATCCTGTACAAGCCCCACACAATTCCCTAAATCTTCTCAAAACCCAACCACATTCCTGCAACATCCCACAAAATCTCCAACAATTTCCACAAAATTCAAGAAGACTCTCACAAAATACTTGAAAGCTGCTGAAAATTCCACGAATATCCCACAAAAATCCCTAAATCTTCTCAAAACCCAACCACATTCCTGCAGCATCTCACAAAATCTCCACCAATATCCAAAAAATTCAAGAAAATTCCCTCCAAATTCTTCAAGTCTCCTCCAAATCCCACAAAATTCAAGACAAATCCTCAAAATCCCACAAAAATCCCACCAAATTCCAGAACCATCTCACAAAATCTCCACAAATTTCCACTAAATTCAAGAAAACTCTCACAAAGTTCTTGAAAGCCCCTCAAAATTCCAGAAAAATGCCACAAACTTCCCTACATCTTCTCAAAACCCAAACAAACTCCTGCAACATCTCACAAAATCTCCACCAATTTCCAAACAATTCAAGAAAAATCCCGCAAAATTCTTCAAGTCTCCTACAAATCCCAGAAAAATCCCACAAAATTCCAGAAACATCCCACCAAATCACCTCAATATCACCAAACATTCTGGAAAAGCCTCACAAAATTGCAGAAAAATGCCACAAAATTCCCTAAACCTTCTCAAAACCCTACCCAATTCCTGCAACATCCCACAAAATCTCCAACAATTTCCACAAAATTCAAGAAAAATCCCTCAAAATTCACTGAATTTCCTCAATATCCCACCAAATTCCAGAACCATCTCACAAAATCTCAACAAATTTCCACATAATCTAAGAAAATTCCCGCAAAATTCTTCAAGTCTCCTCCAAATCCCACAAAATTCAAGAGAAATCCTCAAAATTCCACAAAAATCCAACAAAATTCCTTCCATCTTCTCAAAACCCAAACAAATTCCTGCAACATCTCACAAAATCTCCACCAATTTCCAAACATTTCAAGAAAAATCCCGCAAAATTCTTCAAGTCTCCTCCAAATACCACAAACATCCTACAAACATCTCACAAACATCCCACAAACATCCCATAAAATTCAATAGAAATCCCACAAAATTCAAGAGAAATCCCACCAAATTCTGTACAAGCCCCACACAATTCCCTAAATCTTCTCAGAACCCAACCACATTCCTGCAACATCCCACAAAATCTCCGGAAATTTCCACAAAATTCAAGAAAATTCCCTCCAAATTCACTGAATTTCCTCAATATCCCACCAAACTCCAGAACCATCTCACAAAATCTCAACAAATTTCCAAAAAATTCAAAAAAACTCTCACAAAGTTCTTGAAAGCCCCTCAAAATTCCAGAAAAATGCCACAAAATTCCCTACATCTTCTCAAAACATTACAAAATTCTACAGACATCTCACAAAATCTCCACACATTTCCACAAAATCTAAGAAAATTCCCTCCAAATTCTTCAAGTCTCCTCCAAATCCCACAAAATTCAAGAGAAATCCTCAAAATTCCACAAAAATCCCACAAAATTCCTTCCATCTTCTCAGAACCCAAACAAACTCCTGCAACATCTCACAAAATCTCCACCAATTTCCAAACAATTCAAGAAAAATCCCGCAAAATTCTTCAAGTCTCCTCCAAATACCACAAACATCCCACAAACATCCCACAAACATCCCACAAACATCCCACAAACATCCCACAAAATTCAAGCGAAATCCCACAAAATTCAAAAGAAATCGAACAAAATCCTGTATAAGCCCCACACAATTCCCTAAATCTTCTCAAAACCCAACCACATTCCTGCAACATCCCACAAAATCTCCAACAATTTCCACAAAATTCAAGAAGACTCTCACAAAATACTTGAAAGCTGCTGAAAATTCCACGAATATCCCACAAAAATCCCTAAATCTTCTCAAAACCCAACCACATTCCTGCAGCATCTCACAAAATCTCCACCAATATCCAAAAAATTCAAGAAAATTCCCTCCAAATTCTTCAAGTCTCCTCCAAATCCCACAAAATTCAAGACAAATCCTCAAAATCCCACAAAAATCCCACCAAATTCCAGAACCATCTCACAAAATCTCAACAAATTTCCACTAAATTCAAGAAAACTCTCACAAAGTTCTTGAAAGCCCCTCAAAATTCCAGAAAAATGCCACAAACTTCCCTACAGCTTCTCAAAACCCAAACAAACTCCTGCAACATCTCACAAAATCTCCACCAATTTCCAAACAATTCAAGAAAAATCCCGCAAAATTCTTCAAGTCTCCTACAAATCCCAGAAAAATCCCACAAAATTCCAGAAACATCCCACCAAATCACCTCAATATCACCAAACATTCTGGAAAAGCCTCACAAAATTACAGAAAAATGCCACAAAATTCCATAAATCTTCTCAAAACCCTACCAAATTCCTGCAACATCTCACAAAATCTCTACCAATAGCCAAAAAATTCAAGAAAAATCCCTCCAAATTCACTGAATTTCCTCAATATCCCACCAAATTCCAGAACCATCTCACAAAATCTCCACCAATATCCAAAAAATTCAAGAAAATTCCTTCCAAATTCTTCAAGTCTCCTCCAAATCCCACAAAATTCAAGACAAATCCTCAAAATTCCACAAAAATCCCACAAAATTCCTTCCATCTTCTCAGAACCCAAACAAACTCCTGCAACATCTCACAAAATCTCCACCAATTTCCAAACAATTCAAGAAAAATCCCGCAAAATTCTTCAAGTCTCCTCCAAATACCACAAACATCCCACAAACATCCCACAAACATCCCACAAACTTCCCACAAAATTCAAGAGAAATCCCACAAAATTCAAAAGAAATCCCACCAAGCCCCACACAATTCCCTAAATCTTCTCAAAACCCAACCACATTCCTGCAACATCCCACAAAATCTCCAACAATTTCCACAAAATTCAAGAAGACTCTCACAAAATACTTGAAAGCTGCTGAAAATTCCACGAATATCCCACAAAAATCCCTAAATCTTCTCAAAACCCAACCACATTCCTGCAGCATCTCACAAAATCTCCACCAATATCCAAAAAATTCAAGAAAATTCCCTCCAAATTCTTCAAGTCTCCTCCAAATCCCACAAAATTCAAGACAAATCCTCAAAATCCCACAAAAATCCCACCAAATTCCAGAACCATCTCACAAAATCTCAACAAATTTCCACTAAATTCAAGAAAACTCTCACAAAGTTCTTGAAAGCCCCTCAAAATTCCAGAAAAATGCCACAAAATTCCCTACATCTTCTCAAAACCCAAACAAACTCCTGCAACATCTCACAAAATCTCCACCAATTTCCAAACAATTCAAGAAAAATCCCGCAAAATTCTTCAAGTCTCGTACAAATCCCAGAAAAATCCCACAAAATTCCAGAAACATCCCACCAAATCACCTCAATATCACCAAACATTCTGGAAAAGCCTCACAAAATTTCAGAAAAATGCCACAAAATTCCCTAAACCTTCTCAAAACCCTACCCAATTCCTGCAACGTCCCACAAAATCTCCAACAATTTCCACAAAATTCAAGAAAAATCCCTCCAAATTCACTGAATTTCCTCAATATCCCACCAAATTCCAGAGCCATCTCACAAAATCTCAACAAATTTCCACAAAATCTAAGAAAATTCCACAAAATTCTTCAAGTCTCCTCCAAATCCCACAAAATTCAAGAGAAATCCTCAAAATTCCACAAAAATCCCACAAAATTCCTTCCATCTTCTCAGAACCCAAACAAACTCCTGCAACATCTCACAAAATCTCCACCAATTTCCAAACAATTCAAGAAAAATCCCGCAAAATTCTTCAAGTCTCCTCCAAATACCACAAACATCCCTCAAACATCCCACAAACATCCCACAAACATCCCACAAACATCCCACAAAATTCAAGAGAAATCCCACAAAATTCAAAAGAAATCGCACAAAATCCTGTACAAGCCCCACACAATTCCCTAAATCTTCTCAAAACCCAACCACATTCCTGCAACATCCCACAAAATCTCTGGAAATTTCCACAAAATTCAAGAAGACTCTCACAAAATACTTGAAAGCTGCTGAAAATTCCACGAATATCCCACAAAAATCCCTAAATCTTCTCAAAACCCAACCACATTCCTGCAGCATCTCACAAAATCTCCACCAATATCCAAAAAATTCAAGAAAATTCCCTCCAAATTCTTCAAGTCTCCTCCAAATCCCACAAAATTCAAGACAAATCCTCAAAATCCCACAAAAATCCCACCAAATTCCAGAACCATCTCACAAAATCTCAACAAATTTCCACTAAATTCAAGAAAACTCTCACAAAGTTCTTGAAAGCCCCTCAAAATTCCAGAAAAATGCCACAAACTTCCCTACATCTTCTCAAAACCCAAACAAACTCCTGCAACATCTCACAAAATCTCCACCAATTTCCAAACAATTCAAGAAAAATCCCGCAAAATTCTTCAAGTCTCCTACAAATCCCAGAAAAATCCCACAAAATTCCAGAAACATCCCACCAAATCACCTCAATATCACCAAACATTCTGGAAAAGCCTCACAAAATTGCAGAAAAATGCCACAAAATTCCCTAAACCTTCTCAAAACCCTACCCAATTCCTGCAACATCCCACAAAATCTCCAACAATTTCCACAAAATTCAAGAAAAATCCCTCAAAATTCACTGAATTTCCTCAATATCCCACCAAATTCCAGAACCATCTCACAAAATCTCAAAAAATTTCCACTAAATCTAAGAAAATTCCCTCCAAATTCTTCAAGTCTCCTCCAAATCCCACAAAATTCAAGAGAAATCCTCAAAATTCCACAAAAATCCCACAAAATTCCTTCCATCTTCTCAAAACCCAAACAAATTCCTGCAACATCTCACAAAATCTCCACCAATTTCCAAACATTTCAAGAAAAATCCCGCAAAATTCTTCAAGTCTCCTCCAAATACCACAAACATCCTACAAACATCTCACAAACATCCCACAAACATCCCATTAAATTCAAGAGAAATCCCACAAAATTCAAGAGAAATCCCACCAAATTCTGTACAAGCCCCACACAATTCCCTAAATCTTCTCAGAACCCAACCACATTCCTGCAACATCCCACAAAATCTCCAACAATTTCCACAAAATTCAAGAAAATTCCCTCCAAATTCACTGAATTTCCTCAATATCCCACCAAACTCCAGAACCATCTCACAAAATCTCAACAAATTTCCAAAAAATTCAAAAAAACTCTCACAAAGTTCTTGAAAGCCCCTCAAAATTCCAGAAAAATGCCACAAAATTCCCTACATCTTCTCAAAGCATTACAAAATTCTACAGACATCTCACAAAATCTCCACACATTTCCACAAAATCTAAGAAAATTCCCGCAAAATTCTTCAAGTCTCCTCCAAATCCCACAAAATTCAAGAGAAATCCTCAAAATTCCACAAAAATCCAACAAAATTCCCTACATCTTCTCAAAATCCAAACAAATTCCTGAAACATCTCACAAAATCTCCACCAATTTCCACAACATTTAGGAAAAATCCCTCCAACTTCTTCAAGTCTCCTCCAAATCCCACAAAATTCAAGAGAATTCCTCAAAATTCCACAAAAATCCCACAAAATTCCTGCAACATCTCACAAAATCTCCGGAAATTTCCACAAAATTCAAGAAGACTCTCACAAAATACTTGAAAGCTGCTGAAAATTCCACGAATATCCCACAAAAATCCCTAAATCTTCTCAAAACCCAACCACATTCCTGCAGCATCTCACAAAATCTCCACCAATATCCAAAAAATTCAAGAAAATTCCCTCCAAATTCTTCAAGTCTCCTCCAAATCCCACAAAATTCAAGACAAATCCTCAAAATCCCACAAAAATCCCACCAAATTCCAGAACCATCTCACAAAATCTCAACAAATTTCCACTAAATTCAAGAAAACTCTCACAAAGTTCTTGAAAGCCCCTCAAAATTCCAGAAAAATGCCACAAAATTCCCTACATCTTCTCAAAACCCAAACAAACTCCTGCAACATCTCACAAAATCTCCAACAATTTCCAAACAATTCAAGAAAAATCCCACAAAATTCTTCAAGTCTCCTACAAATCCCAGAAAAATCCCACAAAATTCCAGAAACATCCCACCAAATCACCTCAATATCACCAAACATTCTGGAAAAGCCTCACAAAATTGCAGAAAAATGCCACAAAATTCCATAAATCTTCTCAAAACCCTACCAAATTCCTGCAACATCCCACAAAATCTCCACCAATAGCCAAAAAATTCAAGAAAAATCCCTCCAAATTCACTGAATTTCCTCAATATCCCACCAAATTCCAGAACCATCTCACAAAATCTCAACAAATTTCCACAAAATCTAAGAAAATTCCGCAAAATTCTTCAAGTCTCCTCCAAATCCCACAAAATTCAAGAGAAATCCTCAAAATTCCACAAAAATCCCACAACATTCCTTCCATCTTCTCAGAACCCAAACAAACTCCTGCAACATCTCACAAAATCTCCACCAATTTCCAAAAAATTCAAGAAAATCGCGCAAAATTCTTCAAGTCTCCTCCAAATACCACAAACATCCCACAAACATCCCACAAACATCCCACAAACATCCCACAAACATCCCACAAAATTCAAGAGAAATCCCACAAAATTCAAAAGAAATCGCACAAAATCCTGTACAAGCCCCACACAATTCCCTAAATCTTCTCAAAACCCAACCACATTCCTGCAACATCCCACAAAATCTCCAACAATTTCCACAAAATTCAAGAAGACTCTCACAAAATACTTGAAAGCTGCTGAAAATTCCACGAATATCCCACAAAAATCCCTAAATCTTCTCAAAACCCAACCACATTCCTGCAGCATCTCACAAAATCTCCACCAATATCCAAAAAATTCAAGAAAATTCCCTCCAAATTCTTCAAGTCTCCTCCAAATCCCACAAAATTCAAGACAAATCCTCAAAATCCCACAAAAATCCCACCAAATTCCAGAACCATCTCACAAAATCTCAACAAATTTCCACTAAATTCAAGAAAACTCTCACAAAGTTCTTGAAAGCCCCTCAAAATTCCAGAAAAATGCCACAAAAACTTCCCTACATCTTCTCAAAACCGAAACAAACTCCTGCAACATCTCACAAAATCTCCACCAATTTCCAAACAATTCAAGAAAAATCCCGCAAAATTCTTCAAGTCTTGTACAAATCCCAGAAAAATCCCACAAAATTCCAGAAACATCCCACCAAATCACCTCAATATCACCAAACATTCTGGAAAAGCCTCACAAAATTGCAGAAAAATGCCACAAAATTCCCTAAACCTTCTCAAAACCCTACCCAATTCCTGCAACATCCCACAAAATCTCCAACAATTTCCACAAAATTCAAGAAAAATCCCTCAAAATTCACTGAATTTCCTCAATATCCCACCAAATTCCAGAACCATCTCACAAAATCTCAACAAATTTCCACATAATCTAAGAAAATTCCCGCAAAATTCTTCAAGTCTCCTCCAAATCCCACAAAATTCAAGAGAAATCCTCAAAATTCCACAAAAATCCAACAAAATTCCTTCCATCTTCTCAAAACCCAAACAAATTCCTGCAACATCTCACAAAATCTCCACCAATTTCCAAACATTTCAAGAAAAATCCCGCAAAATTCTTCAAGTCTCCTCCAAATACCACAAACATCCTACAAACATCTCACAAACATCCCACAAACATCCCATAAAATTCAATAGAAATCCCACAAAATTCAAGAGAAATCCCACCAAATTCTGTACAAGCCCCACACAATTCCCTAAATCTTCTCAGAACCCAACCACATTCCTGCAACATCCCACAAAATCTCCGGAAATTTCCACAAAATTCAAGAAAATTCCCTCCAAATTCACTGAATTTCCTCAATATCCCACCAAACTCCAGAACCATCTCACAAAATCTCAACAAATTTCCAAAAAATTCAAAAAAACTCTCACAAAGTTCTTGAAAGCCCCTCAAAATTCCAGAAAAATGCCACAAAATTCCCTACATCTTCTCAAAACATTACAAAATTCTACAGACATCTCACAAAATCTCCACACATTTCCACAAAATCTAAGAAAATTCCCTCCAAATTCTTCAAGTCTCCTCCAAATCCCACAAAATTCAAGAGAAATCCTCAAAATTCCACAAAAATCCCACAAAATTCCTTCCATCTTCTCAGAACCCAAACAAACTCCTGCAACATCTCACAAAATCTCCACCAATTTCCAAACAATTCAAGAAAAATCCCGCAAAATTCTTCAAGTCTCCTCCAAATACCACAAACATCCCACAAACATCCCACAAACATCCCACAAACATCCCACAAACATCCCACAAAATTCAAGCGAAATCCCACAAAATTCAAAAGAAATCGAACAAAATCCTGTATAAGCCCCACACAATTCCCTAAATCTTCTCAAAACCCAACCACATTCCTGCAACATCCCACAAAATCTCCAACAATTTCCACAAAATTCAAGAAGACTCTCACAAAATACTTGAAAGCTGCTGAAAATTCCACGAATATCCCACAAAAATCCCTAAATCTTCTCAAAACCCAACCACATTCCTGCAGCATCTCACAAAATCTCCACCAATATCCAAAAAATTCAAGAAAATTCCCTCCAAATTCTTCAAGTCTCCTCCAAATCCCACAAAATTCAAGACAAATCCTCAAAATCCCACAAAAATCCCACCAAATTCCAGAACCATCTCACAAAATCTCAACAAATTTCCACTAAATTCAAGAAAACTCTCACAAAGTTCTTGAAAGCCCCTCAAAATTCCAGAAAAATGCCACAAAATTCCCTACATCTTCCCAAAACCCAAACAAACTCCTGCAACATCTCACAAAATCTCCACCAATTTCCAAACAATTCAAGAAAAATCCCGCAAAATTCTTCAAGTCTCGTACAAATCCCAGAAAAATCCCACAAAATTCCAGAAACATCCCACCAAATCACCTCAATATCACCAAACATTCTGGAAAAGCCTCACAAAATTTCAGAAAAATGCCACAAAATTCCTTAAACCTTCTCAAAACCCTACCCAATTCCTGCAACGTCCCACAAAATCTCCAACAATTTCCACAAAATTCAAGAAAAATCCCTCCAAATTCACTGAATTTCCTCAATATCCCACCAAATTCCAGAGCCATCTCACAAAATCTCAACAAATTTCCACAAAATCTAAGAAAATTCCACAAAATTCTTCAAGTCTCCTCCAAATCCCACAAAATTCAAGAGAAATCCACAAAATTCCACAAAAATCCCACAAAATTCCTTCCATCTTCTCAGAACCCAAACAAACTCCTGCAACATCTCACAAAATCTCCACCAATTTCCAAACAATTCAAGAAAAATCCCGCAAAATTCTTCAAGTCTCCTCCAAATACCACAAACATCCCTCAAACATCCCACAAACATCCCACAAACATCCCACAAACATCCCACAAAATTCAAGAGAAATCCCACAAAATTCAAAAGAAATCGCACAAAATCCTGTACAAGCCCCACACAATTCCCTAAATCTTCTCAAAACCCAACCACATTCCTGCAACATCCCACAAAATCTCTGGAAATTTCCACAAAATTCAAGAAGACTCTCACAAAATACTTGAAAGCTGCTGAAAATTCCACGAATATCCCACAAAAATCCCTAAATCTTCTCAAAACCCAACCACATTCCTGCAGCATCTCACAAAATCTCCACCAATATCCAAAAAATTCAAGAAAATTCCCTCCAAATTCTTCAAGTCTCCTCCAAATCCCACAAAATTCAAGACAAATCCTCAAAATCCCACAAAAATCCCACCAAATTCCAGAACCATCTCACAAAATCTCAACAAATTTCCACTAAATTCAAGAAAACTCTCACAAAGTTCTTGAAAGCCCCTCAAAATTCCAGAAAAATGCCACAAACTTCCCTACATCTTCTCAAAACCCAAACAAACTCCTGCAACATCTCACAAAATCTCCACCAATTTCCAAACAATTCAAGAAAAATCCCGCAAAATTCTTCAAGTCTCCTACAAATCCCAGAAAAATCCCACAAAATTCCAGAAACATCCCACCAAATCACCTCAATATCACCAAACATTCTGGAAAAGCCTCACAAAATTGCAGAAAAATGCCACAAAATTCCCTAAACCTTCTCAAAACCCTACCCAATTCCTGCAACATCCCACAAAATCTCCAACAATTTCCACAAAATTCAAGAAAAATCCCTCAAAATTCACTGAATTTCCTCAATATCCCACCAAATTCCAGAACCATCTCACAAAATCTCAAAAAATTTCCACTAAATCTAAGAAAATTCCCTCCAAATTCTTCAAGTCTCCTCCAAATCCCACAAAATTCAAGAGAAATCCTCAAAATTCCACAAAAATCCCACAAAATTCCTTCCATCTTCTCAAAACCCAAACAAATTCCTGCAACATCTCACAAAATCTCCACCAATTTCCAAACATTTCAAGAAAAATCCCGCAAAATTCTTCAAGTCTCCTCCAAATACCACAAACATCCTACAAACATCTCACAAACATCCCACAAACATCCCATTAAATTCAAGAGAAATCCCACAAAATTCAAGAGAAATCCCACCAAATTCTGTACAAGCCCCACACAATTCCCTAAATCTTCTCAGAACCCAACCACATTCCTGCAACATCCCACAAAATCTCCAACAATTTCCACAAAATTCAAGAAAATTCCCTCCAAATTCACTGAATTTCCTCAATATCCCACCAAACTCCAGAACCATCTCACAAAATCTCAACAAATTTCCAAAAAATTCAAAAAAACTCTCACAAAGTTCTTGAAAGCCCCTCAAAATTCCAGAAAAATGCCACAAAATTCCCTACATCTTCTCAAAGCATTACAAAATTCTACAGACATCTCACAAAATCTCCACACATTTCCACAAAATCTAAGAAAATTCCCGCAAAATTCTTCAAGTCTCCTCCAAATCCCACAAAATTCAAGAGAAATCCTCAAAATTCCACAAAAATCCAACAAAATTCCCTACATCTTCTCAAAATCCAAACAAATTCCTGAAACATCTCACAAAATCTCCACCAATTTCCACAACATTTAGGAAAAATCCCTCCAACTTCTTCAAGTCTCCTCCAAATCCCACAAAATTCAAGAGAATTCCTCAAAATTCCACAAAAATCCCACAAAATTCCTGCAACATCTCACAAAATCTCCGGAAATTTCCACAAAATTCAAGAAGACTCTCACAAAATACTTGAAAGCTGCTGAAAATTCCACGAATATCCCACAAAAATCCCTAAATCTTCTCAAAACCCAACCACATTCCTGCAGCATCTCACAAAATCTCCACCAATATCCAAAAAATTCAAGAAAATTCCCTCCAAATTCTTCAAGTCTCCTCCAAATCCCACAAAATTCAAGACAAATCCTCAAAATCCCACAAAAATCCCACCAAATTCCAGAACCATCTCACAAAATCTCAACAAATTTCCACTAAATTCAAGAAAACTCTCACAAAGTTCTTGAAAGCCCCTCAAAATTCCAGAAAAATGCCACAAAATTCCCTACATCTTCTCAAAACCCAAACAAACTCCTGCAACATCTCACAAAATCTCCAACAATTTCCAAACAATTCAAGAAAAATCCCACAAAATTCACTGAATTTCCTCAATATCCCACCAAATTCCAGAACCATCTCACAAAATCTCAACAAATTTCCACAAAATCTAAGAAAATTCCGCAAAATTCTTCAAGTCTCCTCCAAATCCCACAAAATTCAAGAGAAATCCTCAAAATTCCACAAAAATCCCACAACATTCCTTCCATCTTCTCAGAACCCAAACAAACTCCTGCAACATCTCACAAAATCTCCACCAATTTCCAAAAAATTCAAGAAAATCGCGCAAAATTCTTCAAGTCTCCTCCAAATACCACAAACATCCCACAAACATCCCACAAACATCCCACAAACATCCCACAAACATCCCACAAAATTCAAGAGAAATCCCACAAAATTCAAAAGAAATCGCACAAAATCCTGTACAAGCCCCACACAATTCCCTAAATCTTCTCAAAACCCAACCACATTCCTGCAACATCCCACAAAATCTCCAACAATTTCCACAAAATTCAAGAAGACTCTCACAAAATACTTGAAAGCTGCTGAAAATTCCACGAATATCCCACAAAAATCCCTAAATCTTCTCAAAACCCAACCACATTCCTGCAGCATCTCACAAAATCTCCACCAATATCCAAAAAATTCAAGAAAATTCCCTCCAAATTCTTCAAGTCTCCTCCAAATCCCACAAAATTCAAGACAAATCCTCAAAATCCCACAAAAATCCCACCAAATTCCAGAACCATCTCACAAAATCTCAACAAATTTCCACTAAATTCAAGAAAACTCTCACAAAGTTCTTGAAAGCCCCTCAAAATTCCAGAAAAATGCCACAAAAACTTCCCTACATCTTCTCAAAACCGAAACAAACTCCTGCAACATCTCACAAAATCTCCACCAATTTCCAAACAATTCAAGAAAAATCCCGCAAAATTCTTCAAGTCTTGTACAAATCCCAGAAAAATCCCACAAAATTCCAGAAACATCCCACCAAATCACCTCAATATCACCAAACATTCTGGAAAAGCCTCACAAAATTGCAGAAAAATGCCACAAAATTCCCTAAACCTTCTCAAAACCCTACCCAATTCCTGCAACATCCCACAAAATCTCCAACAATTTCCACAAAATTCAAGAAAAATCCCTCAAAATTCACTGAATTTCCTCAATATCCCACCAAATTCCAGAACCATCTCACAAAATCTCAACAAATTTCCACATAATCTAAGAAAATTCCCGCAAAATTCTTCAAGTCTCCTCCAAATCCCACAAAATTCAAGAGAAATCCTCAAAATTCCACAAAAATCCAACAAAATTCCTTCCATCTTCTCAAAACCCAAACAAATTCCTGCAACATCTCACAAAATCTCCACCAATTTCCAAACATTTCAAGAAAAATCCCGCAAAATTCTTCAAGTCTCCTCCAAATACCACAAACATCCTACAAACATCTCACAAACATCCCACAAACATCCCATAAAATTCAATAGAAATCCCACAAAATTCAAGAGAAATCCCACCAAATTCTGTACAAGCCCCACACAATTCCCTAAATCTTCTCAGAACCCAACCACATTCCTGCAACATCCCACAAAATCTCCGGAAATTTCCACAAAATTCAAGAAAATTCCCTCCAAATTCACTGAATTTCCTCAATATCCCACCAAACTCCAGAACCATCTCACAAAATCTCAACAAATTTCCAAAAAATTCAAAAAAACTCTCACAAAGTTCTTGAAAGCCCCTCAAAATTCCAGAAAAATGCCACAAAATTCCCTACATCTTCTCAAAACATTACAAAATTCTACAGACATCTCACAAAATCTCCACACATTTCCACAAAATCTAAGAAAATTCCCTCCAAATTCTTCAAGTCTCCTCCAAATCCCACAAAATTCAAGAGAAATCCTCAAAATTCCACAAAAATCCCACAAAATTCCTTCCATCTTCTCAGAACCCAAACAAACTCCTGCAACATCTCACAAAATCTCCACCAATTTCCAAACAATTCAAGAAAAATCCCGCAAAATTCTTCAAGTCTCCTCCAAATACCACAAACATCCCACAAACATCCCACAAACATCCCACAAACATCCCACAAACATCCCACAAAATTCAAGCGAAATCCCACAAAATTCAAAAGAAATCGAACAAAATCCTGTATAAGCCCCACACAATTCCCTAAATCTTCTCAAAACCCAACCACATTCCTGCAACATCCCACAAAATCTCCAACAATTTCCACAAAATTCAAGAAGACTCTCACAAAATACTTGAAAGCTGCTGAAAATTCCACGAATATCCCACAAAAATCCCTAAATCTTCTCAAAACCCAACCACATTCCTGCAGCATCTCACAAAATCTCCACCAATATCCAAAAAATTCAAGAAAATTCCCTCCAAATTCTTCAAGTCTCCTCCAAATCCCACAAAATTCAAGACAAATCCTCAAAATCCCACAAAAATCCCACCAAATTCCAGAACCATCTCACAAAATCTCAACAAATTTCCACTAAATTCAAGAAAACTCTCACAAAGTTCTTGAAAGCCCCTCAAAATTCCAGAAAAATGCCACAAAATTCCCTACATCTTCCCAAAACCCAAACAAACTCCTGCAACATCTCACAAAATCTCCACCAATTTCCAAACAATTCAAGAAAAATCCCGCAAAATTCTTCAAGTCTCGTACAAATCCCAGAAAAATCCCACAAAATTCCAGAAACATCCCACCAAATCACCTCAATATCACCAAACATTCTGGAAAAGCCTCACAAAATTTCAGAAAAATGCCACAAAATTCCTTAAACCTTCTCAAAACCCTACCCAATTCCTGCAACGTCCCACAAAATCTCCAACAATTTCCACAAAATTCAAGAAAAATCCCTCCAAATTCACTGAATTTCCTCAATATCCCACCAAATTCCAGAGCCATCTCACAAAATCTCAACAAATTTCCACAAAATCTAAGAAAATTCCACAAAATTCTTCAAGTCTCCTCCAAATCCCACAAAATTCAAGAGAAATCCACAAAATTCCACAAAAATCCCACAAAATTCCTTCCATCTTCTCAGAACCCAAACAAACTCCTGCAACATCTCACAAAATCTCCACCAATTTCCAAACAATTCAAGAAAAATCCCGCAAAATTCTTCAAGTCTCCTCCAAATACCACAAACATCCCTCAAACATCCCACAAACATCCCACAAACATCCCACAAACATCCCACAAAATTCAAGAGAAATCCCACAAAATTCAAAAGAAATCGCACAAAATCCTGTACAAGCCCCACACAATTCCCTAAATCTTCTCAAAACCCAACCACATTCCTGCAACATCCCACAAAATCTCTGGAAATTTCCACAAAATTCAAGAAGACTCTCACAAAATACTTGAAAGCTGCTGAAAATTCCACGAATATCCCACAAAAATCCCTAAATCTTCTCAAAACCCAACCACATTCCTGCAGCATCTCACAAAATCTCCACCAATATCCAAAAAATTCAAGAAAATTCCCTCCAAATTCTTCAAGTCTCCTCCAAATCCCACAAAATTCAAGAGAAATCCTCAAAATCCCACAAAAATCCCACCAAATTCCAGAACCATCTCACAAAATCTCAACAAATTTCCACTAAATTCAAGAAAACTCTCACAAAGTTCTTGAAAGCCCCTCAAAATTCCAGAAAAATGCCACAAAAACTTCCCTACATCTTCTCAAAACCGAAACAAACTCCTGCAACATCTCACAAAATCTCCAACAATTTCCAAACAATTCAAGAAAAATCCCGCAAAATTCTTCAAGTCTTGTACAAATCCCAGAAAAATCCCACAAAATTCCAGAAACATCCCACCAAATCACCTCAATATCACCAAACATTCTGGAAAAGCCTCACAAAATTGCAGAAAAATGCCACAAAATTCCCTAAACCTTCTCAAAACCCTACCCAATTCCTGCAACATCCCACAAAATCTCCAACAATTTCCAAAAAATTCAAGAAAAATCCCTCAAAATTCACTGAATTTCCTCAATATCCCACCAAATTCCAGAACCATCTCACAAAATCTCAACAAATTTCCACATAATCTAAGAAAATTCCCGCAAAATTCTTCAAGTCTCCTCCAAATCCCACAAAATTCAAGAGAAATCCTCAAAATTCCACAAAAATCCAACAAAATTCCTTCCATCTTCTCAAAACCCAAACAAATTCCTGCAACATCTCACAAAATCTCCACCAATTTCCAAACATTTCAAGAAAAATCCCGCAAAATTCTTCAAGTCTCCTCCAAATACCACAAACATCCTACAAACATCTCACAAACATCCCACAAACATCCCATAAAATTCAATAGAAATCCCACAAAATTCAAGAGAAATCCCACCAAATTCTGTACAAGCCCCACACAATTCCCTAAATCTTCTCAGAACCCAACCACATTCCTGCAACATCCCACAAAATCTCCGGAAATTTCCACAAAATTCAAGAAAATTCCCTCCAAATTCACTGAATTTCCTCAATATCCCACCAAACTCCAGAACCATCTCACAAAATCTCAACAAATTTCCAAAAAATTCAAAAAAACTCTCACAAAGTTCTTGAAAGCCCCTCAAAATTCCAGAAAAATGCCACAAAATTCCCTACATCTTCTCAAAACATTACAAAATTCTACAGACATCTCACAAAATCTCCACACATTTCCACAAAATCTAAGAAAATTCCCTCCAAATTCTTCAAGTCTCCTCCAAATCCCACAAAATTCAAGAGAAATCCTCAAAATTCCACAAAAATCCCACAAAATTCCTTCCATCTTCTCAGAACCCAAACAAACTCCTGCAACATCTCACAAAATCTCCACCAATTTCCAAACAATTCAAGAAAAATCCCGCAAAATTCTTCAAGTCTCCTCCAAATACCACAAACATCCCACAAACATCCCACAAACATCCCACAAACATCCCACAAACATCCCACAAAATTCAAGCGAAATCCCACAAAATTCAAAAGAAATCGAACAAAATCCTGTATAAGCCCCACACAATTCCCTAAATCTTCTCAAAACCCAACCACATTCCTGCAACATCCCACAAAATCTCCAACAATTTCCACAAAATTCAAGAAGACTCTCACAAAATACTTGAAAGCTGCTGAAAATTCCACGAATATCCCACAAAAATCCCTAAATCTTCTCAAAACCCAACCACATTCCTGCAGCATCTCACAAAATCTCCACCAATATCCAAAAAATTCAAGAAAATTCCCTCCAAATTCTTCAAGTCTCCTCCAAATCCCACAAAATTCAAGACAAATCCTCAAAATCCCACAAAAATCCCACCAAATTCCAGAACCATCTCACAAAATCTCAACAAATTTCCACTAAATTCAAGAAAACTCTCACAAAGTTCTTGAAAGCCCCTCAAAATTCCAGAAAAATGCCACAAAATTCCCTACATCTTCCCAAAACCCAAACAAACTCCTGCAACATCTCACAAAATCTCCACCAATTTCCAAACAATTCAAGAAAAATCCCGCAAAATTCTTCAAGTCTCGTACAAATCCCAGAAAAATCCCACAAAATTCCAGAAACATCCCACCAAATCACCTCAATATCACCAAACATTCTGGAAAAGCCTCACAAAATTTCAGAAAAATGCCACAAAATTCCTTAAACCTTCTCAAAACCCTACCCAATTCCTGCAACGTCCCACAAAATCTCCAACAATTTCCACAAAATTCAAGAAAAATCCCTCCAAATTCACTGAATTTCCTCAATATCCCACCAAATTCCAGAGCCATCTCACAAAATCTCAACAAATTTCCACAAAATCTAAGAAAATTCCACAAAATTCTTCAAGTCTCCTCCAAATCCCACAAAATTCAAGAGAAATCCTCAAAATTCCACAAAAATCCCACAAAATTCCTTCCATCTTCTCAGAACCCAAACAAACTCCTGCAACATCTCACAAAATCTCCACCAATTTCCAAACAATTCAAGAAAAATCCCGCAAAATTCTTCAAGTCTCCTCCAAATACCACAAACATCCCTCAAACATCCCACAAACATCCCACAAACATCCCACAAACATCCCACAAAATTCAAGAGAAATCCCACAAAATTCAAAAGAAATCGCACAAAATCCTGTACAAGCCCCACACAATTCCCTAAATCTTCTCAAAACCCAACCACATTCCTGCAACATCCCACAAAATCTCTGGAAATTTCCACAAAATTCAAGAAGACTCTCACAAAATACTTGAAAGCTGCTGAAAATTCCACGAATATCCCACAAAAATCCCTAAATCTTCTCAAAACCCAACCACATTCCTGCAGCATCTCACAAAATCTCCACCAATATCCAAAAAATTCAAGAAAATTCCCTCCAAATTCTTCAAGTCTCCTCCAAATCCCACAAAATTCAAGACAAATCCTCAAAATCCCACAAAAATCCCACCAAATTCCAGAACCATCTCACAAAATCTCAACAAATTTCCACTAAATTCAAGAAAACTCTCACAAAGTTCTTGAAAGCCCCTCAAAATTCCAGAAAAATGCCACAAACTTCCCTACATCTTCTCAAAACCCAAACAAACTCCTGCAACATCTCACAAAATCTCCACCAATTTCCAAACAATTCAAGAAAAATCCCGCAAAATTCTTCAAGTCTCCTACAAATCCCAGAAAAATCCCACAAAATTCCAGAAACATCCCACCAAATCACCTCAATATCACCAAACATTCTGGAAAAGCCTCACAAAATTGCAGAAAAATGCCACAAAATTCCCTAAACCTTCTCAAAACCCTACCCAATTCCTGCAACATCCCACAAAATCTCCAACAATTTCCACAAAATTCAAGAAAAATCCCTCAAAATTCACTGAATTTCCTCAATATCCCACCAAATTCCAGAACCATCTCACAAAATCTCAACAAATTTCCACATAATCTAAGAAAATTCCCGCAAAATTCTTCAAGTCTCCTCCAAATCCCACAAAATTCAAGAGAAATCCTCAAAATTCCACAAAAATCCCACAAAATTCCTTCCATCTTCTCAAAACCCAAACAAATTCCTGCAACATCTCACAAAATCTCCACCAATTTCCAAACATTTCAAGAAAAATCCCGCAAAATTCTTCAAGTCTCCTCCAAATACCACAAACATCCTACAAACATCTCACAAACATCCCACAAACATCCCATTAAATTCAATAGAAATCCCACAAAATTCAAGAGAAATCCCACCAAATTCTGTACAAGCCCCACACAATTCCCTAAATCTTCTCAGAACCCAACCACATTCCTGCAACATCCCACAAAATCTCCAACAATTTCCACAAAATTCAAGAAAATTCCCTCCAAATTCACTGAATTTCCTCAATATCCCACCAAACTCCAGAACCATCTCACAAAATCTCAACAAATTTCCAAAAAATTCAAAAAAACTCTCACAAAGTTCTTGAAAGCCCCTCAAAATTCCAGAAAAATGCCACAAAATTCCCTACATCTTCTCAAAGCATTACAAAATTCTACAGACATCTCACAAAATCTCCACACATTTCCACAAAATCTAAGAAAATTCCCGCAAAATTCTTCAAGTCTCCTCCAAATCCCACAAAATTCAAGAGAAATCCTCAAAATTCCACAAAAATCCAACAAAATTCCCTACATCTTCTCAAAATCCAAACAAATTCCTGAAACATCTCACAAAATCTCCACCAATTTCCACAACATTTAGGAAAAATCCCTCCAACTTCTTCAAGTCTCCTCCAAATCCCACAAAATTCAAGAGAATTCCTCAAAATTCCACAAAAATCCCACAAAATTCCTGCAACATCTCACAAAATCTCCGGAAATTTCCACAAAATTCAAGAAGACTCTCACAAAATACTTGAAAGCTGCTGAAAATTCCACGAATATCCCACAAAAATCCCTAAATCTTCTCAAAACCCAACCACATTCCTGCAGCATCTCACAAAATCTCCACCAATATCCAAAAAATTCAAGAAAATTCCCTCCAAATTCTTCAAGTCTCCTCCAAATCCCACAAAATTCAAGACAAATCCTCAAAATCCCACAAAAATCCCACCAAATTCCAGAACCATCTCACAAAATCTCAACAAATTTCCACTAAATTCAAGAAAACTCTCACAAAGTTCTTGAAAGCCCCTCAAAATTCCAGAAAAATGCCACAAAATAACCTACATCTTCTCAAAACCCAAACAAACTCCTGCAACATCTCACAAAATCTCCACCAATTTCCAAACAATTCAAGAAAAATCCCGCAAAATTCTTCAAGTCTCGTACAAATCCCAGAAAAATCCCACAAAATTCCAGAAACATCCCACCAAATCACCTCAATATCACCAAACATTCTGGAAAAGCCTCACAAAATTGCAGAAAAATGCCACAAAATTCCATAAATCTTCTCAAAACCCTACCAAATTCCTGCAACATCTCACAAAATCTCCACCAATAGCCAAAAAATTCAAGAAAAATCCCTCCAAATTCACTGAATTTCCTCAATATCCCACCAAATTCCAGAACCATCTCACAAAATCTCAACAAATTTCCACAAAATCTAAGAAAATTCCGCAAAATTCTTCAAGTCTCCTCCAAATCCCACAAAATTCAAGAGAAATCCTCAAAATTCCACAAAAATCCCACAACATTCCTTCCATCTTCTCAGAACCCAAACAAACTCCTGCAACATCTCACAAAATCTCCACCAATTTCCAAAAAATTCAAGAAAATCGCGCAAAATTCTTCAAGTCTCCTCCAAATACCACAAACATCCCACAAACATCCCACAAACATCCCACAAACATCCCACAAACATCCCACAAAATTCAAGAGAAATCCCACAAAATTCAAAAGAAATCGCACAAAATCCTGTACAAGCCCCACACAATTCCCTAAATCTTCTCAAAACCCAACCACATTCCTGCAACATCCCACAAAATCTCTGGAAATTTCCACAAAATTCAAGAAGACTCTCACAAAATACTTGAAAGCTGCTGAAAATTCCACGAATATCCCACAAAAATCCCTAAATCTTCTCAAAACCCAACCACATTCCTGCAGCATCTCACAAAATCTCCACCAATATCCAAAAAATTCAAGAAAATTCCCTCCAAATTCTTCAAGTCTCCTCCAAATCCCACAAAATTCAAGACAAATCCTCAAAATCCCACAAAAATCCCACCAAATTCCAGAACCATCTCACAAAATCTCAACAAATTTCCACTAAATTCAAGAAAACTCTCACAAAGTTCTTGAAAGCCCCTCAAAATTCCAGAAAAATGCCACAAACTTCCCTACATCTTCTCA
Organism: Cyanistes caeruleus; assembly: GCF_971803275.1. Taxonomy (NCBI): domain Eukaryota; kingdom Metazoa; phylum Chordata; class Aves; order Passeriformes; family Paridae; genus Cyanistes; species Cyanistes caeruleus. The sequence continues at coordinate 86,326,497 of NC_141702.1, read as the reverse complement.
AAACCCAAACAAACTCCTGCAACATCTCACAAAATCTCCACCAATTTCCAAACAATTCAAGAAAAATCCCGCAAAATTCTTCAAGTCTCCTACAAATCCCAGAAAAATCCCACAAAATTCCAGAAACATCCCACCAAATCACCTCAATATCACCAAACATTCTGGAAAAGCCTCACAAAATTGCAGAAAAATGCCACAAAATTCCCTAAACCTTCTCAAAACCCTACCCAATTCCTGCAACATCCCACAAAATCTCCAACAATTTCCACAAAATTCAAGAAAAATCCCTCAAAATTCACTGAATTTCCTCAATATCCCACCAAATTCCAGAACCATCTCACAAAATCTCAACAAATTTCCACATAATCTAAGAAAATTCCCGCAAAATTCTTCAAGTCTCCTCCAAATCCCACAAAATTCAAGAGAAATCCTCAAAATTCCACAAAAATCCCACAAAATTCCTTCCATCTTCTCAAAACCCAAACAAATTCCTGCAACATCTCACAAAATCTCCACCAATTTCCAAACATTTCAAGAAAAATCCCGCAAAATTCTTCAAGTCTCCTCCAAATACCACAAACATCCTACAAACATCTCACAAACATCCCACAAACATCCCATTAAATTCAATAGAAATCCCACAAAATTCAAGAGAAATCCCACCAAATTCTGTACAAGCCCCACACAATTCCCTAAATCTTCTCAGAACCCAACCACATTCCTGCAACATCCCACAAAATCTCCAACAATTTCCACAAAATTCAAGAAAATTCCCTCCAAATTCACTGAATTTCCTCAATATCCCACCAAACTCCAGAACCATCTCACAAAATCTCAACAAATTTCCAAAAAATTCAAAAAAACTCTCACAAAGTTCTTGAAAGCCCCTCAAAATTCCAGAAAAATGCCACAAAATTCCCTACATCTTCTCAAAGCATTACAAAATTCTACAGACATCTCACAAAATCTCCACACATTTCCACAAAATCTAAGAAAATTCCCGCAAAATTCTTCAAGTCTCCTCCAAATCCCACAAAATTCAAGAGAAATCCTCAAAATTCCACAAAAATCCAACAAAATTCCCTACATCTTCTCAAAATCCAAACAAATTCCTGAAACATCTCACAAAATCTCCACCAATTTCCACAACATTTAGGAAAAATCCCTCCAACTTCTTCAAGTCTCCTCCAAATCCCACAAAATTCAAGAGAATTCCTCAAAATTCCACAAAAATCCCACAAAATTCCTGCAACATCTCACAAAATCTCCGGAAATTTCCACAAAATTCAAGAAGACTCTCACAAAATACTTGAAAGCTGCTGAAAATTCCACGAATATCCCACAAAAATCCCTAAATCTTCTCAAAACCCAACCACATTCCTGCAGCATCTCACAAAATCTCCACCAATATCCAAAAAATTCAAGAAAATTCCCTCCAAATTCTTCAAGTCTCCTCCAAATCCCACAAAATTCAAGACAAATCCTCAAAATCCCACAAAAATCCCACCAAATTCCAGAACCATCTCACAAAATCTCAACAAATTTCCACTAAATTCAAGAAAACTCTCACAAAGTTCTTGAAAGCCCCTCAAAATTCCAGAAAAATGCCACAAAATTCCCTACATCTTCTCAAAACCCAAACAAACTCCTGCAACATCTCACAAAATCTCCAACAATTTCCAAACAATTCAAGAAAAATCCCGCAAAATTCTTCAAGTCTCCTACAAATCCCAGAAAAATCCCACAAAATTCCAGAAACATCCCACCAAATCACCTCAATATCACCAAACATTCTGGAAAAGCCTCACAAAATTGCAGAAAAATGCCACAAAATTCCATAAATCTTCTCAAAACCCTACCAAATTCCTGCGACATCTCACAAAATCTCCACCAATAGCCAAAAAATTCAAGAAAAATCCCTCCAAATTCACTGAATTTCCTCAATATCCCACCAAATTCCAGAACCATCTCACAAAATCTCAACAAATTTCCACAAAATCTAAGAAAATTCCGCAAAATTCTTCAAGTCTCCTCCAAATCCCACAAAATTCAAGAGAAATCCTCAAAATTCCACAAAAATCCCACAACATTCCTTCCATCTTCTCAGAACCCAAACAAACTCCTGCAACATCTCACAAAATCTCCACCAATTTCCAAAAAATTCAAGAAAATCGCGCAAAATTCTTCAAGTCTCCTCCAAATACCACAAACATCCCACAAACATCCCACAAACATCCCACAAACATCCCACAAACATCCCACAAAATTCAAGAGAAATCCCACAAAATTCAAAAGAAATCGCACAAAATCCTGTACAAGCCCCACACAATTCCCTAAATCTTCTCAAAACCCAACCACATTCCTGCAACATCCCACAAAATCTCTGGAAATTTCCACAAAATTCAAGAAGACTCTCACAAAATACTTGAAAGCTGCTGAAAATTCCACGAATATCCCACAAAAATCCCTAAATCTTCTCAAAACCCAACCACATTCCTGCAGCATCTCACAAAATCTCCACCAATATCCAAAAAATTCAAGAAAATTCCCTCCAAATTCTTCAAGTCTCCTCCAAATCCCACAAAATTCAAGACAAATCCTCAAAATCCCACAAAAATCCCACCAAATTCCAGAACCATCTCACAAAATCTCAACAAATTTCCACTAAATTCAAGAAAACTCTCACAAAGTTCTTGAAAGCCCCTCAAAATTCCAGAAAAATGCCACAAACTTCCCTACATCTTCTCAAAGCATTACAAAATTCTACAGACATCTCACAAAATCTCCACACATTTCCACAAAATCTAAGAAAATTCCCGCAAAATTCTTCAAGTCTCCTCCAAATCCCACAAAATTCAAGAGAAATCCTCAAAATTCCACAAAAATCCAACAAAATTCCCTACATCTTCTCAAAATCCAAACAAATTCCTGAAACATCTCACAAAATCTCCACCAATTTCCACAACATTTAGGAAAAATCCCTCCAACTTCTTCAAGTCTCCTCCAAATCCCACAAAATTCAAGAGAATTCCTCAAAATTCCACAAAAATCCCACAAAATTCCTGCAACATCTCACAAAATCTCCGGAAATTTCCACAAAATTCAAGAAGACTCTCACAAAATACTTGAAAGCTGCTGAAAATTCCACGAATATCCCACAAAAATCCCTAAATCTTCTCAAAACCCAACCACATTCCTGCAGCATCTCACAAAATCTCCACCAATATCCAAAAAATTCAAGAAAATTCCCTCCAAATTCTTCAAGTCTCCTCCAAATCCCACAAAATTCAAGACAAATCCTCAAAATCCCACAAAAATCCCACCAAATTCCAGAACCATCTCACAAAATCTCAACAAATTTCCACTAAATTCAAGAAAACTCTCACAAAGTTCTTGAAAGCCCCTCAAAATTCCAGAAAAATGCCACAAAATTCCCTACATCTTCTCAAAACCCAAACAAACTCCTGCAACATCTCACAAAATCTCCAACAATTTCCAAACAATTCAAGAAAAATCCCGCAAAATTCTTCAAGTCTCCTACAAATCCCAGAAAAATCCCACAAAATTCCAGAAACATCCCACCAAATCACCTCAATATCACCAAACATTCTGGAAAAGCCTCACAAAATTGCAGAAAAATGCCACAAAATTCCATAAATCTTCTCAAAACCCTACCAAATTCCTGCGACATCTCACAAAATCTCCACCAATAGCCAAAAAATTCAAGAAAAATCCCTCCAAATTCACTGAATTTCCTCAATATCCCACCAAATTCCAGAACCATCTCACAAAATCTCAACAAATTTCCACAAAATCTAAGAAAATTCCGCAAAATTCTTCAAGTCTCCTCCAAATCCCACAAAATTCAAGAGAAATCCTCAAAATTCCACAAAAATCCCACAACATTCCTTCCATCTTCTCAGAACCCAAACAAACTCCTGCAACATCTCACAAAATCTCCACCAATTTCCAAAAAATTCAAGAAAATCGCGCAAAATTCTTCAAGTCTCCTCCAAATACCACAAACATCCCACAAACATCCCACAAACATCCCACAAACATCCCACAAACATCCCACAAAATTCAAGAGAAATCCCACAAAATTCAAAAGAAATCGCACAAAATCCTGTACAAGCCCCACACAATTCCCTAAATCTTCTCAAAACCCAACCACATTCCTGCAACATCCCACAAAATCTCTGGAAATTTCCACAAAATTCAAGAAGACTCTCACAAAATACTTGAAAGCTGCTGAAAATTCCACGAATATCCCACAAAAATCCCTAAATCTTCTCAAAACCCAACCACATTCCTGCAGCATCTCACAAAATCTCCACCAATATCCAAAAAATTCAAGAAAATTCCCTCCAAATTCTTCAAGTCTCCTCCAAATCCCACAAAATTCAAGACAAATCCTCAAAATCCCACAAAAATCCCACCAAATTCCAGAACCATCTCACAAAATCTCAACAAATTTCCACTAAATTCAAGAAAACTCTCACAAAGTTCTTGAAAGCCCCTCAAAATTCCAGAAAAATGCCACAAACTTCCCTACATCTTCTCAAAACCCAAACAAACTCCTGCAACATCTCACAAAATCTCCACCAATTTCCAAACAATTCAAGAAAAATCCCGCAAAATTCTTCAAGTCTCCTACAAATCCCAGAAAAATCCCACAAAATTCCAGAAACATCCCACCAAATCACCTCAATATCACCAAACATTCTGGAAAAGCCTCACAAAATTGCAGAAAAATGCCACAAAATTCCCTAAACCTTCTCAAAACCCTACCCAATTCCTGCAACATCCCACAAAATCTCCAACAATTTCCACAAAATTCAAGAAAAATCCCTCCAAATTCACTGAATTTCCTCAATATCCCACCAAATTCCAGAACCATCTCACAAAATCTCAACAAATTTCCACATAATCTAAGAAAATTCCCGCAAAATTCTTCAAGTCTCCTCCAAATCCCACAAAATTCAAGAGAAATCCTCAAAATTCCACAAAAATCCCACAAAATTCCTTCCATCTTCTCAAAACCCAAACAAATTCCTGCAACATCTCACAAAATCTCCACCAATTTCCAAACATTTCAAGAAAAATCCCGCAAAATTCTTCAAGTCTCCTCCAAATACCACAAACATCCTACAAACATCTCACAAACATCCCACAAACATCCCATTAAATTCAATAGAAATCCCACAAAATTCAAGAGAAATCCCACCAAATTCTGTACAAGCCCCACACAATTCCCTAAATCTTCTCAGAACCCAACCACATTCCTGCAACATCCCACAAAATCTCCGGAAATTTCCACAAAATTCAAGAAAATTCCCTCCAAATTCACTGAATTTCCTCAATATCCCACCAAACTCCAGAACCATCTCACAAAATCTCAACAAATTTCCAAAAAATTCAAAAAAACTCTCACAAAGTTCTTGAAAGCCCCTCAAAATTCCAGAAAAATGCCACAAAATTCCCTACATCTTCTCAAAGCATTACAAAATTCTACAGACATCTCACAAAATCTCCACACATTTCCACAAAATCTAAGAAAATTCCCGCAAAATTCTTCAAGTCTCCTCCAAATCCCACAAAATTCAAGAGAAATCCTCAAAATTCCACAAAAATCCAACAAAATTCCCTACATCTTCTCAAAATCCAAACAAATTCCTGAAACATCTCACAAAATCTCCACCAATTTCCACAACATTTAGGAAAAATCCCTCCAACTTCTTCAAGTCTCCTCCAAATCCCACAAAATTCAAGAGAATTCCTCAAAATTCCACAAAAATCCCACAAAATTCCTGCAACATCTCACAAAATCTCCGGAAATTTCCACAAAATTCAAGAAGACTCTCACAAAATACTTGAAAGCTGCTGAAAATTCCACGAATATCCCACAAAAATCCCTAAATCTTCTCAAAACCCAACCACATTCCTGCAGCATCTCACAAAATCTCCACCAATATCCAAAAAATTCAAGAAAATTCCCTCCAAATTCTTCAAGTCTCCTCCAAATCCCACAAAATTCAAGACAAATCCTCAAAATCCCACAAAAATCCCACCAAATTCCAGAACCATCTCACAAAATCTCAACAAATTTCCACTAAATTCAAGAAAACTCTCACAAAGTTCTTGAAAGCCCCTCAAAATTCCAGAAAAATGCCACAAAATTCCCTACATCTTCTCAAAACCCAAACAAACTCCTGCAACATCTCACAAAATCTCCAACAATTTCCAAACAATTCAAGAAAAATCCCGCAAAATTCTTCAAGTCTCCTACAAATCCCAGAAAAATCCCACAAAATTCCAGAAACATCCCACCAAATCACCTCAATATCACCAAACATTCTGGAAAAGCCTCACAAAATTGCAGAAAAATGCCACAAAATTCCATAAATCTTCTCAAAACCCTACCAAATTCCTGCAACATCTCACAAAATCTCCACCAATAGCCAAAAAATTCAAGAAAAATCCCTCCAAATTCACTGAATTTCCTCAATATCCCACCAAATTCCAGAACCATCTCACAAAATCTCAACAAATTTCCACAAAATCTAAGAAAATTCCGCAAAATTCTTCAAGTCTCCTCCAAATCCCACAAAATTCAAGAGAAATCCTCAAAATTCCACAAAAATCCCACAACATTCCTTCCATCTTCTCAGAACCCAAACAAACTCCTGCAACATCTCACAAAATCTCCACCAATTTCCAAAAAATTCAAGAAAATCGCGCAAAATTCTTCAAGTCTCCTCCAAATACCACAAACATCCCACAAACATCCCACAAACATCCCACAAACATCCCACAAAATTCAAGAGAAATCCCACAAAATTCAAAAGAAATCGCACAAAATCCTGTACAAGCCCCACACAATTCCCTAAATCTTCTCAAAACCCAACCACATTCCTGCAACATCCCACAAAATCTCCAACAATTTCCACAAAATTCAAGAAGACTCTCACAAAATACTTGAAAGCTGCTGAAAATTCCACGAATATCCCACAAAAATCCCTAAATCTTCTCAAAACCCAACCACATTCCTGCAGCATCTCACAAAATCTCCACCAATATCCAAAAAATTCAAGAAAATTCCCTCCAAATTCTTCAAGTCTCCTCCAAATCCCACAAAATTCAAGACAAATCCTCAAAATCCCACAAAAATCCCACCAAATTCCAGAACCATCTCACAAAATCTCAACAAATTTCCACTAAATTCAAGAAAACTCTCACAAAGTTCTTGAAAGCCCCTCAAAATTCCAGAAAAATGCCACAAAATTCCCTACATCTTCTCAAAACCCAAACAAACTCCTGCAACATCTCACAAAATCTCCACCAATTTCCAAACAATTCAAGAAAAATCCCGCAAAATTCTTCAAGTCTCGTACAAATCCCAGAAAAATCCCACAAAATTCCAGAAACATCCCACCAAATCACCTCAATATCACCAAAAATTCTGGAAAAGCCTCACAAAATTGCAGAAAAATGCCACAAAATTCCATAAATCTTCTCAAAACCCTACCCAATTCCTGCAACATCTCGCAAAATCTCCACCAATAGCCAAAAAATTCAAGAAAAATCCTCCAAATTCACTGAATTTCCTCAATATCCCACCAAATTCCAGAACCATCTCACAAAATCTCAACAAATTTCCACAAAATCTAAGAAAATTCCACAAAATTCTTCAAGTCTCCTCCAAATCCCACAAAATTCAAGAGAAATCCTCAAAATTCCACAAAAATCCCACAAAATTCCTTCCATCTTCTCAGAACCTAAACAAACTCCTGCAACATCTCACAAAATCTCCACCAATTTCCAAACAATTCAAGAAAATCGCACAAAATTCTTCAAGTCTCCTCCAAATACCACAAACATCCCACAAACATCCCACAAACATCCCACAAACATCCCACAAACATCCCACAAAATTCAAGAGAAATCCCACAAAATTCAAAAGAAATCGCACAAAATCCTGTACAAGCCCCACACAATTCCCTAAATCTTCTCAAAACCCAACCACATTCCTGCAACATCTCACAAAATCTCTGGAAATTTCCACAAAATTCAAGAAGACTCTCACAAAATACTTGAAAGCTGCTGAAAATTCCACGAATATCCCACAAAAATCCCTAAATCTTCTCAAAACCCAACCACATTCCTGCAGCATCTCACAAAATCTCCACCAATATCCAAAAAATTCAAGAAAATTCCCTCCAAATTCTTCAAGTCTCCTCCAAATCCCACAAAATTCAAGACAAATCCTCAAAATCCCACAAAAATCCCACCAAATTCCAGAACCATCTCACAAAATCTGAACAAATTTCCACTAAATTCAAGAAAACTCTCACAAAGTTCTTGAAAGCCCCTCAAAATTCCAGAAAAATGCCACAAACTTCCCTACATCTTCTCAAAACCCAAACAAACTCCTGCAACATCTCACAAAATCTCCAACAATTTCCAAACAATTCAAGAAAAATCCCGCAAAATTCTTCAAGTCTCGTACAAATCCCAGAAAAATCCCACAAAATTCCAGAAACATCCCACCAAATCACCTCAATATCACCAAAAATTCTGGAAAAGCCTCACAAAATTGCAGAAAAATGCCACAAAATTCCCTAAACCTTCTCAAAACCCTACCCAATTCCTGCAACATCCCACAAAATCTCCAACAATTTCCACAAAATTCAAGAAAAATCCCTCAAAATTCACTGAATTTCCTCAATATCCCACCAAATTCCAGAACCATCTCACAAAATCTCAACAAATTTCCACAAAATCTAAGAAAATTCCGCAAAATTCTTCAAGTCTCCTCCAAATCCCACAAAATTCAAGAGAAATCCTCAAAATTCCACAAAAATCCCACAAAATTCCTTCCATCTTCTCAGAACCCAAACAAACTCCTGCAACATCTCACAAAATCTCCACCAATTTCCAAACAATTCAAGAAAATCGCGCAAAATTCTTCAAGTCTCCTCCAAATACCACAAACATCCCACAAACATCCCACAAACATCCCACAAACATCCCACAAAATTCAAGAGAAATCCCACAAAATTCAAAAGAAATCGCACAAAATCCCACCAAGCCCCACACAATTCCCTAAATCTTCTCAAAACCCAACCACATTCCTGCAACATCCCACAAAATCTCCAACAATTTCCACAAAATTCAAGAAGACTCTCACAAAATACTTGAAAGCTGCTGAAAATTCCACGAATATCCCACAAAAATCCCTAAATCTTCTCAAAACCCAACCACATTCCTGCAGCATCTCACAAAATCTCCACCAATATCCAAAAAATTCAAGAAAATTCCCTCCAAATTCTTCAAGTCTCCTCCAAATCCCACAAAATTCAAGACAAATCCTCAAAATCCCACAAAAATCCCACCAAATTCCAGAACCATCTCACAAAATCTCAACAAATTTCCACTAAATTCAAGAAAACTCTCACAAAGTTCTTGAAAGCCCCTCAAAATTCCAGAAAAATGCCACAAACTTCCCTACATCTTCTCAAAACCCAAACAAACTCCTGCAACATCTCACAAAATCTCCACCAATTTCCAAACAATTCAAGAAAAATCCCGCAAAATTCTTCAAGTCTCGTACAAATCCCAGAAAAATCCCACAAAATTCCAGAAACATCCCACCAAATCACCTCAATATCACCAAACATTCAGGAAAAGCCTCACAAAATTGCAGAAAAATGCCACAAAATTCCCTAAACCTTCTCAAAACCCTACCCAATTCCTGCAACATCCCACAAAATCTCCAACAATTTCCACAAAATTCAAGAAAAATCCCTCAAAATTCACTGAATTTCCTCAATATCCCACCAAATTCCAGAACCATCTCACAAAATCTCAAAAAATTTCCACTAAATCTAAGAAAATTCCCTCCAAATTCTTCAAGTCTCCTCCAAATCCCACAAAATTCAAGAGAAATCCTCAAAATTCCACAAAAATCCCACAAAATTCCTTCCATCTTCTCAAAACCCAAACAAATTCCTGCAACATCTCACAAAATCTCCACCAATTTCCAAACATTTCAAGAAAAATCACGCAAAATTCTTCAAGTCTCCTCCAAATACCACAAACATCCTACAAACATCTCACAAACATCCCACAAACATCCCATAAAATTCAATAGAAATCCCACAAAATTCAAGAGAAATCCCACCAAATTCTGTACAAGCCCCACACAATTCCCTAAATCTTCTCAGAACCCAACCACATTCCTGCAACATCCCACAAAATCTCCGGAAATTTCCACAAAATTCAAGAAAATTCCCTCCAAATTCACTGAATTTCCTCAATATCCCACCAAACTCCAGAACCATCTCACAAAATCTCAACAAATTTCCAAAAAATTCAAAAAAACTCTCACAAAGTTCTTGAAAGCCCCTCAAAATTCCAGAAAAATGCCACAAAATTCCCTACATCTTCTCAAAACATTACAAAATTCTACAGACATCTCACAAAATCTCCACACATTTCCACAAAATCGAAGAAAATTCCCGCAAAATTCTTCAAGTCTCCTCCAAATCCCACAAAATTCAAGAGAAATCCTCAAAATTCCACAAAAATCCAACAAAATTCCCTACATCTTCTCAAAATCCAAACAAATTCCTGAAACATCTCACAAAATCTCCACCAATTTCCACAACATTTAGGAAAAATCCCTCCAACTTCTTCAAGTCTCCTCCAAATCCCACAAAATTCAAGAGAATTCCTCAAAATTCCACAAAAATCCCACAAAATTCCTGCAACATCTCACAAAATCTCCGGAAATTTCCACAAAATTCAAGAAGACTCTCACAAAATACTTGAAAGCTGCTGAAAATTCCACGAATATCCCACAAAAATCCCTAAATCTTCTCAAAACCCAACCACATTCCTGCAGCATCTCACAAAATCTCCACCAATATCCAAAAAATTCAAGAAAATTCCCTCCAAATTCTTCAAGTCTCCTCCAAATCCCACAAAATTCAAGACAAATCCTCAAAATCCCACAAAAATCCCACCAAATTCCAGAACCATCTCACAAAATCTCAACAAATTTCCACTAAATTCAAGAAAACTCTCACAAAGTTCTTGAAAGCCCCTCAAAATTCCAGAAAAATGCCACAAAATAACCTACATCTTCTCAAAACCCAAACAAACTCCTGCAACATCTCACAAAATCTCCACCAATTTCCAAACAATTCAAGAAAAATTCCGCAAAATTCTTCAAGTCTCCTCCAAATCCCAGAAAAATCCCACAAAATTCCAGAAACATCCCACCAAATCACCTCAATATCACCAAAAGTTCTGGAAAAGCCTCACAAAATTGCAGAAAAATGCCACAAAATTCCCTAAACCTTCTCAAAACCCTACCCAATTCCTGCAACATCCCACAAAATCTCCAACAATTTCCACAAAATTCAAGAAAAATCCCTCAAAATTCACTGAATTTCCTCAATATCCCACCAAATTCCAGAACCATCTCACAAAATCTCAACAAATTTCCACTAAATCTAAGAAAATTCCCGCAAAATTCTTCAAGTCTCCTCCAAATCCCACAAAATTCAAGACAAATCCTCAAAATTCCACAAAAATCCCACAAAATTCCTTCCATCTTCTCAAAACCCAAACAAATTCCTGCAACATCTCACAAAATTTCCACCAATTTCCAAACATTTCAAGAAAAATCACGCAAAATTCTTCAAGTCTCCTCCAAATACCACAAACATCCTACAAACATCTCACAAACATCCCACAAACATCCCATAAAATTCAATAGAAATCCCACAAAATTCAAGAGAAATCCCACCAAATTCTGTACAAGCCCCACACAATTCCCTAAATCTTCTCAGAACCCAACCACATTCCTGCAACATCCCACAAAATCTCCAACAATTTCCACAAAATTCAAGAAAATTCCCTCCAAATTCACTGAATTTCCTCAATATCCCACCAAACTCCAGAACCATCTCACAAAATCTCAACAAATTTCCAAAAAATTCAAAAAAACTCTCACAAAGTTCTTGAAAGCCCCTCAAAATTCCAGAAAAATGCCACAAAATTCCCTACATCTTCTCAAAACCCCACAAAATTCTACAGACATCTCACAAAATCTCCACACATTTCCACAAAATCTAAGAAAATTCCCGCAAAATTCTTCAAGTCTCCTCCAAATCCCACAAAATTCAAGAGAAATCCTCAAAATTCCACAAAAATCCAACAAAATTCCCTACATCTTCTCAAAATCCAAACAAATTCCTGAAACATCTCACAAAATCTCCACCAATTTCCACAACATTTAGGAAAAATCCCTCCAACTTCTTCAAGTCTCCTCCAAATCCCACAAAATTCAAGAGAAATCCTCAAAATTCCACAAAAATCCCACAAAATTCCTGCAACATCTCACAAAATCTCCGGAAATTCCCACAAAATTCAAGAAGACTCTCACAAAATACTTGAAAGCTGCTGAAAATTCCACGAATATCCCACAAAAATCCCTAAATCTTCTCAAAACCCAACCACATTCCTGCAGCATCTCACAAAATCTCCACCAATATCCAAAAAATTCAAGAAAATTCCCTCCAAATTCTTCAAGTCTCCTCCAAATCCCACAAAATTCAAGAGAAATCCTCAAAATCCCACAAAAATCCCACCAAATTCCAGAACCATCTCACAAAATCTCAACAAATTTCCACTAAATTCAAGAAAACTCTCACAAAGTTCTTGAAAGCCCCTCAAAATTCCAGAAAAATGCCACAAACTTCCCTACATCTTCTCAAAACCCAAACAAACTCCTGCAACATCTCACAAAATCTCCACCAATTTCCAAACAATTCAAGAAAAATCCCGCAAAATACTTCAAGTCTCCTACAAATCCCAGAAAAATCCCACAAAATTCCAGAAACATCCCACCAAATCACCTCAATATCACCAAAAATTCTGGAAAAGCCTCACAAAATTGCAGAAAAATGCCACAAAATTCCCTAACCCTTCTCAAAACCCTACCCAATTCCTGCAACATCCCACAAAATCTCCAACAATTTCCACAAAATTCAAGAAAAATCCCTCAAAATTCACTGAATTTCCTCAATATCCCACCAAATTCCAGAACCATCTCACAAAATCTCAACAAATTTCCACAAAATCTAAGAAAATTCCCTCCAAATTCTTCAAGTCTCCTCCAAATCCCACAAAATTCAAGACAAATCCTCAAAATCCCACAAAAATCCCACCAAATTCCAGAACCATCTCACAAAATCTCAACAAATTTCCACTAAATTCAAGAAAACTCTCACAAAGTTCTTGAAAGCCCCTCAAAATTCCAGAAAAATGCCACAAAATTCCCTACATCTTCTCAAAACCCAAACAAACTCCTGCAACATCTCACAAAATCTCCACCAATTTCCAAACAATTCAAGAAAAATCCCGCAAAATTCTTCAAGTCTCGTACAAATCCCAGAAAAATCCCACAAAATTCCAGAAACCTCCCACCAAATCACCTCAATATCACCAAACATTCTGGAAAAGCCTCACAAAATTGCAGAAAAATGCCACAAAATTCCCTAAACCTTCTCAAAACCCTACCAAATTCCTGCAACATCTCACAAAATCTCCACCTATTTCCACAAAATTGAAGAAAAATCCCTCAAAATTCACTGAATTTCCTCAATATCCCACCAAATTCCAGAACCATCTCACAAAATCTCAACAAATTTCCACAAAATTCAAGAAAATTCCGCAAAATTCTTCAAGTCTCCTCCAAATCCCACAAAATTCAAGACAAATCCTCAAAATTCCACAAAAATCCAAAAAAATTCCTTCCATCTTCTCAGAACCCAAACAAACTCCTGCAACATCTCACAAAATCTCCACCAATTTCCAAACAATTCAAGAAAAATCCCGCAAAATTCTTCAAGTCTCGTACAAATCCCAGAAAAATCCCACAAAATTCCAGAAACATCCCACCAAATCACCTCAATATCACCAAAAATTCTGGAAAAGCCTCACAAAATTGCAGAAAAATGCCACAAAATTCCATAAATCTTCTCAAAACCCTACCAAATTCCTGGAACATCTCACAAAATCTCCACCAACAGCCAAAAAATTCAAGAAAAATCCCTCAAAATTCACTGAATTTCCTCAATATCCCACCAAATTCCAGAACCATCTCACAAAATCTCAACAAATTTCCACAAAATCTAAGAAAATTCCACAAAATTCTTCAAGTCTCCTCCAAATCCCACAAAATTCAAGACAAATCCTCAAAATTCCACAAAAATCCAAAAAAATTCCTTCCATCTTCTCAGAACCCAAACAAACTCCTGCAACATCTCACAAAATCTCCACCAATTTCCAAAAAATTCAAGAAAATCGCGCAAAATTCTTCAAGTCTCCTCCAAATACCACAAACATCCCACAAACATCCCACAAACATCCCACAAACATCCCACAAACATCCCACAAAATTCAAGAGAAATCCCACAAAATTCAAAAGAAATCGCACAAAATCCTGTACAAGCCCCACACAATTCCCTAAATCTTCTCAAAACCCAACCACATTCCTGCAACATCCCACAAAATCTCTGGAAATTTCCACAAAATTCAAGAAGACTCTCACAAAATACTTGAAAGCTGCTGAAAATTCCACGAATATCCCACAAAAATCCCTAAATCTTCTCAAAACCCAACCACATTCCTGCAGCATCTCACAAAATCTCCACCAATATCCAAAAAATTCAAGAAAATTCCCTCCAAATTCTTCAAGTCTCCTCCAAATCCCACAAAATTCAAGACAAATCCTCAAAATCCCACAAAAATCCCACCAAATTCCAGAACCATCTCACAAAATCTCAACAAATTTCCACTAAATTCAAGAAAACTCTCACAAAGTTCTTGAAAGCCCCTCAAAATTCCAGAAAAATGCCACAAAATTCCCTACATCTTCTCAAAACCCAAACAAACTCCTGCAACATCTCACAAAATCTCCACCAATTTCCAAACAATTCAAGAAAAATCCCGCAAAATTCTTCAAGTCTCGTACAAATCCCAGAAAAATCCCACAAAATTCCAGAAACATCCCACCAAATCACCTCAATATCACCAAAAATTCTGGAAAAGCCTCACAAAATTGCAGAAAAATGCCACAAAATTCCATAAATCTTCTCAAAACCCTACCCAATTCCTGCAACATCTCGCAAAATCTCCACCAATAGCCAAAAAATTCAAGAAAAATCCTCCAAATTCACTGAATTTCCTCAATATCCCACCAAATTCCAGAACCATCTCACAAAATCTCAACAAATTTCCACAAAATCTAAGAAAATTCCACAAAATTCTTCAAGTCTCCTCCAAATCCCACAAAATTCAAGAGAAATCCTCAAAATTCCACAAAAATCCCACAAAATTCCTTCCATCTTCTCAGAACCTAAACAAACTCCTGCAACATCTCACAAAATCTCCACCAATTTCCAAACAATTCAAGAAAATCGCACAAAATTCTTCAAGTCTCCTCCAAATACCACAAACATCCCACAAACATCCCACAAACATCCCACAAACATCCCACAAACATCCCACAAAATTCAAGAGAAATCCCACAAAATTCAAAAGAAATCGCACAAAATCCTGTACAAGCCCCACACAATTCCCTAAATCTTCTCAAAACCCAACCACATTCCTGCAACATCTCACAAAATCTCTGGAAATTTCCACAAAATTCAAGAAGACTCTCACAAAATACTTGAAAGCTGCTGAAAATTCCACGAATATCCCACAAAAATCCCTAAATCTTCTCAAAACCCAACCACATTCCTGCAGCATCTCACAAAATCTCCACCAATATCCAAAAAATTCAAGAAAATTCCCTCCAAATTCTTCAAGTCTCCTCCAAATCCCACAAAATTCAAGACAAATCCTCAAAATCCCACAAAAATCCCACCAAATTCCAGAACCATCTCACAAAATCTGAACAAATTTCCACTAAATTCAAGAAAACTCTCACAAAGTTCTTGAAAGCCCCTCAAAATTCCAGAAAAATGCCACAAACTTCCCTACATCTTCTCAAAACCCAAACAAACTCCTGCAACATCTCACAAAATCTCCAACAATTTCCAAACAATTCAAGAAAAATCCCGCAAAATTCTTCAAGTCTCGTACAAATCCCAGAAAAATCCCACAAAATTCCAGAAACATCCCACCAAATCACCTCAATATCACCAAAAATTCTGGAAAAGCCTCACAAAATTGCAGAAAAATGCCACAAAATTCCCTAAACCTTCTCAAAACCCTACCCAATTCCTGCAACATCCCACAAAATCTCCAACAATTTCCACAAAATTCAAGAAAAATCCCTCAAAATTCACTGAATTTCCTCAATATCCCACCAAATTCCAGAACCATCTCACAAAATCTCAACAAATTTCCACAAAATCTAAGAAAATTCCGCAAAATTCTTCAAGTCTCCTCCAAATCCCACAAAATTCAAGAGAAATCCTCAAAATTCCACAAAAATCCCACAAAATTCCTTCCATCTTCTCAGAACCCAAACAAACTCCTGCAACATCTCACAAAATCTCCACCAATTTCCAAACAATTCAAGAAAATCGCGCAAAATTCTTCAAGTCTCCTCCAAATACCACAAACATCCCACAAACATCCCACAAACATCCCACAAACATCCCACAAAATTCAAGAGAAATCCCACAAAATTCAAAAGAAATCGCACAAAATCCCACCAAGCCCCACACAATTCCCTAAATCTTCTCAAAACCCAACCACATTCCTGCAACATCCCACAAAATCTCCAACAATTTCCACAAAATTCAAGAAGACTCTCACAAAATACTTGAAAGCTGCTGAAAATTCCACGAATATCCCACAAAAATCCCTAAATCTTCTCAAAACCCAACCACATTCCTGCAGCATCTCACAAAATCTCCACCAATATCCAAAAAATTCAAGAAAATTCCCTCCAAATTCTTCAAGTCTCCTCCAAATCCCACAAAATTCAAGACAAATCCTCAAAATCCCACAAAAATCCCACCAAATTCCAGAACCATCTCACAAAATCTCAACAAATTTCCACTAAATTCAAGAAAACTCTCACAAAGTTCTTGAAAGCCCCTCAAAATTCCAGAAAAATGCCACAAACTTCCCTACATCTTCTCAAAACCCAAACAAACTCCTGCAACATCTCACAAAATCTCCACCAATTTCCAAACAATTCAAGAAAAATCCCGCAAAATTCTTCAAGTCTCGTACAAATCCCAGAAAAATCCCACAAAATTCCAGAAACATCCCACCAAATCACCTCAATATCACCAAACATTCAGGAAAAGCCTCACAAAATTGCAGAAAAATGCCACAAAATTCCCTAAACCTTCTCAAAACCCTACCCAATTCCTGCAACATCCCACAAAATCTCCAACAATTTCCACAAAATTCAAGAAAAATCCCTCAAAATTCACTGAATTTCCTCAATATCCCACCAAATTCCAGAACCATCTCACAAAATCTCAAAAAATTTCCACTAAATCTAAGAAAATTCCCTCCAAATTCTTCAAGTCTCCTCCAAATCCCACAAAATTCAAGAGAAATCCTCAAAATTCCACAAAAATCCCACAAAATTCCTTCCATCTTCTCAAAACCCAAACAAATTCCTGCAACATCTCACAAAATCTCCACCAATTTCCAAACATTTCAAGAAAAATCACGCAAAATTCTTCAAGTCTCCTCCAAATACCACAAACATCCTACAAACATCTCACAAACATCCCACAAACATCCCATAAAATTCAATAGAAATCCCACAAAATTCAAGAGAAATCCCACCAAATTCTGTACAAGCCCCACACAATTCCCTAAATCTTCTCAGAACCCAACCACATTCCTGCAACATCCCACAAAATCTCCGGAAATTTCCACAAAATTCAAGAAAATTCCCTCCAAATTCACTGAATTTCCTCAATATCCCACCAAACTCCAGAACCATCTCACAAAATCTCAACAAATTTCCAAAAAATTCAAAAAAACTCTCACAAAGTTCTTGAAAGCCCCTCAAAATTCCAGAAAAATGCCACAAAATTCCCTACATCTTCTCAAAACATTACAAAATTCTACAGACATCTCACAAAATCTCCACACATTTCCACAAAATCTAAGAAAATTCCCGCAAAATTCTTCAAGTCTCCTCCAAATCCCACAAAATTCAAGAGAAATCCTCAAAATTCCACAAAAATCCAACAAAATTCCCTACATCTTCTCAAAATCCAAACAAATTCCTGAAACATCTCACAAAATCTCCACCAATTTCCACAACATTTAGGAAAAATCCCTCCAACTTCTTCAAGTCTCCTCCAAATCCCACAAAATTCAAGAGAATTCCTCAAAATTCCACAAAAATCCCACAAAATTCCTGCAACATCTCACAAAATCTCCGGAAATTTCCACAAAATTCAAGAAGACTCTCACAAAATACTTGAAAGCTGCTGAAAATTCCACGAATATCCCACAAAAATCCCTAAATCTTCTCAAAACCCAACCACATTCCTGCAGCATCTCACAAAATCTCCACCAATATCCAAAAAATTCAAGAAAATTCCCTCCAAATTCTTCAAGTCTCCTCCAAATCCCACAAAATTCAAGACAAATCCTCAAAATCCCACAAAAATCCCACCAAATTCCAGAACCATCTCACAAAATCTCAACAAATTTCCACTAAATTCAAGAAAACTCTCACAAAGTTCTTGAAAGCCCCTCAAAATTCCAGAAAAATGCCACAAAATAACCTACATCTTCTCAAAACCCAAACAAACTCCTGCAACATCTCACAAAATCTCCACCAATTTCCAAACAATTCAAGAAAAATTCCGCAAAATTCTTCAAGTCTCCTCCAAATCCCAGAAAAATCCCACAAAATTCCAGAAACATCCCACCAAATCACCTCAATATCACCAAAAGTTCTGGAAAAGCCTCACAAAATTGCAGAAAAATGCCACAAAATTCCCTAAACCTTCTCAAAACCCTACCCAATTCCTGCAACATCCCACAAAATCTCCAACAATTTCCACAAAATTCAAGAAAAATCCCTCAAAATTCACTGAATTTCCTCAATATCCCACCAAATTCCAGAACCATCTCACAAAATCTCAACAAATTTCCACTAAATCTAAGAAAATTCCCGCAAAATTCTTCAAGTCTCCTCCAAATCCCACAAAATTCAAGACAAATCCTCAAAATTCCACAAAAATCCCACAAAATTCCTTCCATCTTCTCAAAACCCAAACAAATTCCTGCAACATCTCACAAAATTTCCACCAATTTCCAAACATTTCAAGAAAAATCACGCAAAATTCTTCAAGTCTCCTCCAAATACCACAAACATCCTACAAACATCTCACAAACATCCCACAAACATCCCATAAAATTCAATAGAAATCCCACAAAATTCAAGAGAAATCCCACCAAATTCTGTACAAGCCCCACACAATTCCCTAAATCTTCTCAGAACCCAACCACATTCCTGCAACATCCCACAAAATCTCCAACAATTTCCACAAAATTCAAGAAAATTCCCTCCAAATTCACTGAATTTCCTCAATATCCCACCAAACTCCAGAACCATCTCACAAAATCTCAACAAATTTCCAAAAAATTCAAAAAAACTCTCACAAAGTTCTTGAAAGCCCCTCAAAATTCCAGAAAAATGCCACAAAATTCCCTACATCTTCTCAAAACCCCACAAAATTCTACAGACATCTCACAAAATCTCCACACATTTCCACAAAATCTAAGAAAATTCCCGCAAAATTCTTCAAGTCTCCTCCAAATCCCACAAAATTCAAGAGAAATCCTCAAAATTCCACAAAAATCCAACAAAATTCCCTACATCTTCTCAAAATCCAAACAAATTCCTGAAACATCTCACAAAATCTCCACCAATTTCCACAACATTTAGGAAAAATCCCTCCAACTTCTTCAAGTCTCCTCCAAATCCCACAAAATTCAAGAGAAATCCTCAAAATTCCACAAAAATCCCACAAAATTCCTGCAACATCTCACAAAATCTCCGGAAATTCCCACAAAATTCAAGAAGACTCTCACAAAATACTTGAAAGCTGCTGAAAATTCCACGAATATCCCACAAAAATCCCTAAATCTTCTCAAAACCCAACCACATTCCTGCAGCATCTCACAAAATCTCCACCAATATCCAAAAAATTCAAGAAAATTCCCTCCAAATTCTTCAAGTCTCCTCCAAATCCCACAAAATTCAAGAGAAATCCTCAAAATCCCACAAAAATCCCACCAAATTCCAGAACCATCTCACAAAATCTCAACAAATTTCCACTAAATTCAAGAAAACTCTCACAAAGTTCTTGAAAGCCCCTCAAAATTCCAGAAAAATGCCACAAACTTCCCTACATCTTCTCAAAACCCAAACAAACTCCTGCAACATCTCACAAAATCTCCACCAATTTCCAAACAATTCAAGAAAAATCCCGCAAAATACTTCAAGTCTCCTACAAATCCCAGAAAAATCCCACAAAATTCCAGAAACATCCCACCAAATCACCTCAATATCACCAAAAATTCTGGAAAAGCCTCACAAAATTGCAGAAAAATGCCACAAAATTCCCTAACCCTTCTCAAAACCCTACCCAATTCCTGCAACATCCCACAAAATCTCCAACAATTTCCACAAAATTCAAGAAAAATCCCTCAAAATTCACTGAATTTCCTCAATATCCCACCAAATTCCAGAACCATCTCACAAAATCTCAACAAATTTCCACAAAATCTAAGAAAATTCCCTCCAAATTCTTCAAGTCTCCTCCAAATCCCACAAAATTCAAGACAAATCCTCAAAATCCCACAAAAATCCCACCAAATTCCAGAACCATCTCACAAAATCTCAACAAATTTCCACTAAATTCAAGAAAACTCTCACAAAGTTCTTGAAAGCCCCTCAAAATTCCAGAAAAATGCCACAAAATTCCCTACATCTTCTCAAAACCCAAACAAACTCCTGCAACATCTCACAAAATCTCCACCAATTTCCAAACAATTCAAGAAAAATCCCGCAAAATTCTTCAAGTCTCGTACAAATCCCAGAAAAATCCCACAAAATTCCAGAAACCTCCCACCAAATCACCTCAATATCACCAAACATTCTGGAAAAGCCTCACAAAATTGCAGAAAAATGCCACAAAATTCCCTAAACCTTCTCAAAACCCTACCAAATTCCTGCAACATCTCACAAAATCTCCACCTATTTCCACAAAATTGAAGAAAAATCCCTCAAAATTCACTGAATTTCCTCAATATCCCACCAAATTCCAGAACCATCTCACAAAATCTCAACAAATTTCCACAAAATTCAAGAAAATTCCGCAAAATTCTTCAAGTCTCCTCCAAATCCCACAAAATTCAAGACAAATCCTCAAAATTCCACAAAAATCCAAAAAAATTCCTTCCATCTTCTCAGAACCCAAACAAACTCCTGCAACATCTCACAAAATCTCCACCAATTTCCAAACAATTCAAGAAAAATCCCGCAAAATTCTTCAAGTCTCGTACAAATCCCAGAAAAATCCCACAAAATTCCAGAAACATCCCACCAAATCACCTCAATATCACCAAAAATTCTGGAAAAGCCTCACAAAATTGCAGAAAAATGCCACAAAATTCCATAAATCTTCTCAAAACCCTACCAAATTCCTGGAACATCTCACAAAATCTCCACCAACAGCCAAAAAATTCAAGAAAAATCCCTCAAAATTCACTGAATTTCCTCAATATCCCACCAAATTCCAGAACCATCTCACAAAATCTCAACAAATTTCCACAAAATCTAAGAAAATTCCACAAAATTCTTCAAGTCTCCTCCAAATCCCACAAAATTCAAGACAAATCCTCAAAATTCCACAAAAATCCAAAAAAATTCCTTCCATCTTCTCAGAACCCAAACAAACTCCTGCAACATCTCACAAAATCTCCACCAATTTCCAAAAAATTCAAGAAAATCGCGCAAAATTCTTCAAGTCTCCTCCAAATACCACAAACATCCCACAAGCATCCCACAAACATCCCACAAACATCCCACAAACATCCCACAAAATTCAAGAGAAATCCCACAAAATTCAAAAGAAATCGCACAAAATCCTGTACAAGCCCCACACAATTCCCTAAATCTTCTCAAAACCCAACCACATTCCTGCAACATCCCACAAAATCTCTGGAAATTTCCACAAAATTCAAGAAGACTCTCACAAAATACTTGAAAGCTGCTGAAAATTCCACGAATATCCCACAAAAATCCCTAAATCTTCTCAAAACCCAACCACATTCCTGCAGCATCTCACAAAATCTCCACCAATATCCAAAAAATTCAAGAAAATTCCCTCCAAATTCTTCAAGTCTCCTCCAAATCCCACAAAATTCAAGACAAATCCTCAAAATCCCACAAAAATCCCACCAAATTCCAGAACCATCTCACAAAATCTCAACAAATTTCCACTAAATTCAAGAAAACTCTCACAAAGTTCTTGAAAGCCCCTCAAAATTCCAGAAAAATGCCACAAACTTCCCTACATCTTCTCAAAACCCAAACAAACTCCTGCAACATCTCACAAAATCTCCACCAATTTCCAAACAATTCAAGAAAAATCCCGCAAAATTCTTCAAGTCTCCTACAAATCCCAGAAAAATCCCACAAAATTCCAGAAACATCCCACCAAATCACCTCAATATCACCAAACATTCTGGAAAAGCCTCACAAAATTGCAGAAAAATGCCACAAAATTCCCTAAACCTTCTCAAAACCCTACCCAATTCCTGCAACATCCCACAAAATCTCCAACAATTTCCACAAAATTCAAGAAAAATCCCTCAAAATTCACTGAATTTCCTCAATATCCCACCAAATTCCAGAACCATCTCACAAAATCTCAACAAATTTCCACATAATCTAAGAAAATTCCCGCAAAATTCTTCAAGTCTCCTCCAAATCCCACAAAATTCAAGAGAAATCCTCAAAATTCCACAAAAATCCAACAAAATTCCTTCCATCTTCTCAAAACCCAAACAAATTCCTGCAACATCTCACAAAATCTCCACCAATTTCCAAACATTTCAAGAAAAATCCCGCAAAATTCTTCAAGTCTCCTCCAAATACCACAAACATCCTACAAACATCTCACAAACATCCCACAAACATCCCATAAAATTCAATAGAAATCCCACAAAATTCAAGAGAAATCCCACCAAATTCTGTACAAGCCCCACACAATTCCCTAAATCTTCTCAGAACCCAACCACATTCCTGCAACATCCCACAAAATCTCCGGAAATTTCCACAAAATTCAAGAAAATTCCCTCCAAATTCACTGAATTTCCTCAATATCCCACCAAACTCCAGAACCATCTCACAAAATCTCAACAAATTTCCAAAAAATTCAAAAAAACTCTCACAAAGTTCTTGAAAGCCCCTCAAAATTCCAGAAAAATGCCACAAAATTCCCTACATCTTCTCAAAACATTACAAAATTCTACAGACATCTCACAAAATCTCAACAAATTTCCACATAATCTAAGAAAATTCCCGCAAAATTCTTCAAGTCTCCTCCAAATCCCACAAAATTCAAGAGAAATCCTCAAAATTCCACAAAAATCCCACAAAATTCCTTCCATCTTCTCAAAACCCAAACAAATTCCTGCAACATCTCACAAAATCTCCACCAATTTCCAAACATTTCAAGAAAAATCCCGCAAAATTCTTCAAGTCTCCTCCAAATACCACAAACATCCTACAAACATCTCACAAACATCCCACAAACATCCCATTAAATTCAATAGAAATCCCACAAAATTCAAGAGAAATCCCACCAAATTCTGTACAAGCCCCACACAATTCCCTAAATCTTCTCAGAACCCAACCACATTCCTGCAACATCCCACAAAATCTCCAACAATTTCCACAAAATTCAAGAAAATTCCCTCCAAATTCACTGAATTTCCTCAATATCCCACCAAACTCCAGAACCATCTCACAAAATCTCAACAAATTTCCAAAAAATTCAAAAAAACTCTCACAAAGTTCTTGAAAGCCCCTCAAAATTCCAGAAAAATGCCACAAAATTCCCTACATCTTCTCAAAGCATTACAAAATTCTACACACATCTCACAAAATCTCCACACATTTCCACAAAATCTAAGAAAATTCCCGCAAAATTCTTCAAGTCTCCTCCAAATCCCACAAAATTCAAGAGAAATCCTCAAAATTCCACAAAAATCCAACAAAATTCCCTACATCTTCTCAAAATCCAAACAAATTCCTGAAACATCTCACAAAATCTCCACCAATTTCCACAACATTTAGGAAAAATCCCTCCAACTTCTTCAAGTCTCCTCCAAATCCCACAAAATTCAAGAGAATTCCTCAAAATTCCACAAAAATCCCACAAAATTCCTGCAACATCTCACAAAATCTCCGGAAATTTCCACAAAATTCAAGAAGACTCTCACAAAATACTTGAAAGCTGCTGAAAATTCCACGAATATCCCACAAAAATCCCTAAATCTTCTCAAAACCCAACCACATTCCTGCAGCATCTCACAAAATCTCCACCAATATCCAAAAAATTCAAGAAAATTCCCTCCAAATTCTTCAAGTCTCCTCCAAATCCCACAAAATTCAAGACAAATCCTCAAAATCCCACAAAAATCCCACCAAATTCCAGAACCATCTCACAAAATCTCAACAAATTTCCACTAAATTCAAGAAAACTCTCACAAAGTTCTTGAAAGCCCCTCAAAATTCCAGAAAAATGCCACAAAATTCCCTACATCTTCTCAAAACCCAAACAAACTCCTGCAACATCTCACAAAATCTCCAACAATTTCCAAACAATTCAAGAAAAATCCCGCAAAATTCTTCAAGTCTCCTACAAATCCCAGAAAAATCCCACAAAATTCCAGAAACATCCCACCAAATCACCTCAATATCACCAAACATTCTGGAAAAGCCTCACAAAATTGCAGAAAAATGCCACAAAATTCCATAAATCTTCTCAAAACCCTACCAAATTCCTGCAACATCTCACAAAATCTCCACCAATAGCCAAAAAATTCAAGAAAAATCCCTCCAAATTCACTGAATTTCCTCAATATCCCACCAAATTCCAGAACCATCTCACAAAATCTCAACAAATTTCCACAAAATCTAAGAAAATTCCGCAAAATTCTTCAAGTCTCCTCCAAATCCCACAAAATTCAAGAGAAATCCTCAAAATTCCACAAAAATCCCACAACATTCCTTCCATCTTCTCAGAACCCAAACAAACTCCTGCAACATCTCACAAAATCTCCACCAATTTCCAAAAAATTCAAGAAAATCGCGCAAAATTCTTCAAGTCTCCTCCAAATACCACAAACATCCCACAAACATCCCACAAACATCCCACAAACATCCCACAAAATTCAAGAGAAATCCCACAAAATTCAAAAGAAATCGCACAAAATCCTGTACAAGCCCCACACAATTCCCTAAATCTTCTCAAAACCCAACCACATTCCTGCAACATCCCACAAAATCTCCAACAATTTCCACAAAATTCAAGAAGACTCTCACAAAATACTTGAAAGCTGCTGAAAATTCCACGAATATCCCACAAAAATCCCTAAATCTTCTCAAAACCCAACCACATTCCTGCAGCATCTCACAAAATCTCCACCAATATCCAAAAAATTCAAGAAAATTCCCTCCAAATTCTTCAAGTCTCCTCCAAATCCCACAAAATTCAAGACAAATCCTCAAAATCCCACAAAAATCCCACCAAATTCCAGAACCATCTCACAAAATCTCAACAAATTTCCACTAAATTCAAGAAAACTCTCACAAAGTTCTTGAAAGCCCCTCAAAATTCCAGAAAAATGCCACAAAATTCCCTACATCTTCTCAAAACCCAAACAAACTCCTGCAACATCTCACAAAATCTCCACCAATTTCCAAACAATTCAAGAAAAATCCCGCAAAATTCTTCAAGTCTCGTACAAATCCCAGAAAAATCCCACAAAATTCCAGAAACATCCCACCAAATCACCTCAATATCACCAAAAATTCTGGAAAAGCCTCACAAAATTGCAGAAAAATGCCACAAAATTCCATAAATCTTCTCAAAACCCTACCCAATTCCTGCAACATCTCGCAAAATCTCCACCAATAGCCAAAAAATTCAAGAAAAATCCTCCAAATTCACTGAATTTCCTCAATATCCCACCAAATTCCAGAACCATCTCACAAAATCTCAACAAATTTCCACAAAATCTAAGAAAATTCCACAAAATTCTTCAAGTCTCCTCCAAATCCCACAAAATTCAAGAGAAATCCTCAAAATTCCACAAAAATCCCACAAAATTCCTTCCATCTTCTCAGAACCTAAACAAACTCCTGCAACATCTCACAAAATCTCCACCAATTTCCAAACAATTCAAGAAAATCGCACAAAATTCTTCAAGTCTCCTCCAAATACCACAAACATCCCACAAACATCCCACAAACATCCCACAAACATCCCACAAACATCCCACAAAATTCAAGAGAAATCCCACAAAATTCAAAAGAAATCGCACAAAATCCTGTACAAGCCCCACACAATTCCCTAAATCTTCTCAAAACCCAACCACATTCCTGCAACATCTCACAAAATCTCTGGAAATTTCCACAAAATTCAAGAAGACTCTCACAAAATACTTGAAAGCTGCTGAAAATTCCACGAATATCCCACAAAAATCCCTAAATCTTCTCAAAACCCAACCACATTCCTGCAGCATCTCACAAAATCTCCACCAATATCCAAAAAATTCAAGAAAATTCCCTCCAAATTCTTCAAGTCTCCTCCAAATCCCACAAAATTCAAGACAAATCCTCAAAATCCCACAAAAATCCCACCAAATTCCAGAACCATCTCACAAAATCTCAACAAATTTCCACTAAATTCAAGAAAACTCTCACAAAGTTCTTGAAAGCCCCTCAAAATTCCAGAAAAATGCCACAAACTTCCCTACATCTTCTCAAAACCCAAACAAACTCCTGCAACATCTCACAAAATCTCCAACAATTTCCAAACAATTCAAGAAAAATCCCGCAAAATTCTTCAAGTCTCGTACAAATCCCAGAAAAATCCCACAAAATTCCAGAAACATCCCACCAAATCACCTCAATATCACCAAAAATTCTGGAAAAGCCTCACAAAATTGCAGAAAAATGCCACAAAATTCCCTAAACCTTCTCAAAACCCTACCCAATTCCTGCAACATCCCACAAAATCTCCAACAATTTCCACAAAATTCAAGAAAAATCCCTCAAAATTCACTGAATTTCCTCAATATCCCACCAAATTCCAGAACCATCTCACAAAATCTCAACAAATTTCCACAAAATCTAAGAAAATTCCGCAAAATTCTTCAAGTCTCCTCCAAATCCCACAAAATTCAAGAGAAATCCTCAAAATTCCACAAAAATCCCACAAAATTCCTTCCATCTTCTCAGAACCCAAACAAACTCCTGCAACATCTCACAAAATCTCCACCAATTTCCAAACAATTCAAGAAAATCGCGCAAAATTCTTCAAGTCTCCTCCAAATACCACAAACATCCCACAAACATCCCACAAACATCCCACAAACATCCCACAAAATTCAAGAGAAATCCCACAAAATTCAAAAGAAATCGCACAAAATCCCACCAAGCCCCACACAATTCCCTAAATCTTCTCAAAACCCAACCACATTCCTGCAACATCCCACAAAATCTCCAACAATTTCCACAAAATTCAAGAAGACTCTCACAAAATACTTGAAAGCTGCTGAAAATTCCACGAATATCCCACAAAAATCCCTAAATCTTCTCAAAACCCAACCACATTCCTGCAGCATCTCACAAAATCTCCACCAATATCCAAAAAATTCAAGAAAATTCCCTCCAAATTCTTCAAGTCTCCTCCAAATCCCACAAAATTCAAGACAAATCCTCAAAATCCCACAAAAATCCCACCAAATTCCAGAACCATCTCACAAAATCTCAACAAATTTCCACTAAATTCAAGAAAACTCTCACAAAGTTCTTGAAAGCCCCTCAAAATTCCAGAAAAATGCCACAAACTTCCCTACATCTTCTCAAAACCCAAACAAACTCCTGCAACATCTCACAAAATCTCCACCAATTTCCAAACAATTCAAGAAAAATCCCGCAAAATTCTTCAAGTCTCGTACAAATCCCAGAAAAATCCCACAAAATTCCAGAAACATCCCACCAAATCACCTCAATATCACCAAACATTCAGGAAAAGCCTCACAAAATTGCAGAAAAATGCCACAAAATTCCCTAAACCTTCTCAAAACCCTACCCAATTCCTGCAACATCCCACAAAATCTCCAACAATTTCCACAAAATTCAAGAAAAATCCCTCAAAGTTCTTGAAGGTTTAGGGAATATTGTGGCATTTTTCTGCAATTTTGTGAGGCTTTTCCAGAATTTTTGGTGATATTGAGGTGATTTGGTGGGATGTTTCTGGAATTTTGTGGGATTTTTCTGGGATTTGTACGAGACTTGAAGAATTTTGCGGGATTTTTCTTGAATTGTTTGGAAATTGGTGGAGATTTTGTGAGATGTTGCAGGAGTTTGTTTGGGTTCTGAGAAGATGGAAGGAATTTTGTGGGATTTTTGTGGAATTTTGAGGATTTCTCTTGAATTTTGTGGGATTTGGAGGAGACTTGAAGAATTTGGAGGGAATTTTCTTGAATTTTTTGGATATTGGTGGAGATTTTGTGAGATGCTGCAGGAATGTGGTTGGGTTTTGAGAAGATTTAGGGATTTTTGTGGGATATTCGTGGAATTTTCAGCAGCTTTCAAGTATTTTGTGAGAGTCTTCTTGAATTTTGTGGAAATTTCCGGAGATTTTGTGAGATGTTGCAGGAATTTTGTGGGATTTTTGTGGAATTTTGAGGAATTCTCTTGAATTTTGTGGGATCTGGAGGAGACTTGAAGAAGTTGGAGGGATTTTTCCTAAATGTTGTGGAAATTGGTGGAGATTTTGTGAGATGTTTCAGGAATTTGTTTGGATTTTGAGAAGATGTAGGGAATTTTGTTGGATTTTTGTGGAATTTTGAGGATTTCTCTTGAATTTTGTGGGATTTGGAGGAGACTTGAAGAATTTTGCGGGAATTTTCTTAGATTTTGTGGAAATGTGTGGAGATTTTGTGAGATGTCTGTAGAATTTTGTAATGTTTTGAGAAGATGTAGGGAATTTTGTGGCATTTTTCTGGAATTTTGAGGGGCTTTCAAGAACTTTGTGAGAGTTTTTTTGAATTTTTTGGAAATTTGTTGAGATTTTGTGAGATGGTTCTGGAGTTTGGTGGGATATTGAGGAAATTCAGTGAATTTGGAGGGAATTTTCTTGAATTTTGTGGAAATTTCCGGAGATTTTGTGGGATGTTGCAGGAATGTGGTTGGGTTCTGAGAAGATTTAGGGAATTGTGTGGGGCTTGTACAGAATTTGGTGGGATTTCTCTTGAATTTTGTGGGATTTCTATTGAATTTTATGGGATGTTTGTGGGATGTTTGTGAGATGTTTGTAGGATGTTTGTGGTATTTGGAGGAGACTTGAAGAATTTTGCGGGATTTTTCTTGAAATGTTTGGAAATTGGTGGAGATTTTGTGAGATGTTGCAGGAATTTGTTTGGGTTTTGAGAAGATGGAAGGAATTTTGTTGGATTTTTGTGGAATTTTGAGGATTTCTCTTGAATTTTGTGGGATTTGGAGGAGACTTGAAGAATTTTGCGGGAATTTTCTTAGATTATGTGGAAATTTGTTGAGATTTTGTGAGATGGTTCTGGAATTTGGTGGGATATTGAGGAAATTCAGTGAATTTTGAGGGATTTTTCTTGAATTTTGTGGAAATTGTTGGAGATTTTGTGGGATGTTGCAGGAATTGGGTAGGGTTTTGAGAAGGTTTAGGGAATTTTGTGGCATTTTTCTGCAATTTTGTGAGGCTTTTCCAGAATTTTTGGTGATATTGAGGTGATTTGGTGGGATGTTTCTGGAATTTTGTGGGATTTTTCTGGGATTTGTACGAGACTTGAAGAATTTTGCGGGATTTTTCTTGAATTGTTTGGAAATTGTTGGAGATTTTGTGAGATGTTGCAGGAGTTTGTTTGGGTTTTGAGAAGATGTAGGGAAGTTTGTGGCATTTTTCTGGAATTTTGAGGGGCTTTCAAGAACTTTGTGAGAGTTTTCTTGAATTTAGTGGAAATTTGTTGAGATTTTGTGAGATGGTTCTGGAATTTGGTGGGATTTTTGTGGGATTTTGAGGATTTCTCTTGAATTTTGTGGGATTTGGAGGAGACTTGAAGAATTTGGAGGGAATTTTCTTGAATTTTTTGGATATTGGTGGAGATTTTGTGAGATGCTGCAGGAATGTGGTTGGGTTTTGAGAAGATTTAGGGATTTTTGTGGGATATTCGTGGAATTTTCAGCAGCTTTCAAGTATTTTGTGAGAGTCTTCTTGAATTTTGTGGAAATTTCCGGAGATTTTGTGAGATGTTGCAGGAATGTGGTTGGGTTTTAGAAGATTTAGGGAATTGTGTGGGGCTTGTACAGGATTTTGTGCGATTTCTTTTGAATTTTGTGGGATTTCTCTTGAATTTTGTGGGATGTTTGTGGGATGTTTGTGGGATGTTTGTGGGATGTTTGTGGGATGTTTGTGGTATTTGGAGGAGACTTGAAGAATTTTGCGGGATTTTTCTTGAATTGTTTGGAAATTGGTGGAGATTTTGTGAGATGTTGCAGGAGTTTGTTTGGGTTCTGAGAAGATGGAAGGAATTTTTTTGGATTTTTGTGGAATTTTGAGGATTTGTCTTGAATTTTGTGGGATTTGGAGGAGACTTGAAGAATTTTGTGGAATTTTCTTAGATTTTGTGGAAATTTGTTGAGATTTTGTGAGATGGTTCTGGAATTTGGTGGGATATTGAGGAAATTCAGTGAATTTTGAGGGATTTTTCTTGAATTTTTTGGCTGTTGGTGGAGATTTTGTGAGATGTTCCAGGAATTTGGTAGGGTTTTGAGAAGATTTATGGAATTTTGTGGCATTTTTCTGCAATTTTGTGAGGCTTTTCCAGAATTTTTGGTGATATTGAGGTGATTTGGTGGGATGTTTCTGGAATTTTGTGGGATTTTTCTGGGATTTGTACGAGACTTGAAGAATTTTGCGGGATTTTTCTTGAATTGTTTGGAAATTGGTGGAGATTTTGTGAGATGTTGCAGGAGTTTGTTTGGGTTCTGAGAAGATGGAAGGAATTTTTTTGGATTTTTGTGGAATTTTGAGGATTTGTCTTGAATTTTGTGGGATTTGGAGGAGACTTGAAGAATTTTGCGGAATTTTCTTGAATTTTGTGGAAATTTGTTGAGATTTTGTGAGATGGTTCTGGAATTTGGTGGGATATTGAGGAAATTCAGTGAATTTTGAGGGATTTTTCTTCAATTTTGTGGAAATAGGTGGAGATTTTGTGAGATGTTGCAGGAATTTGGTAGGGTTTTGAGAAGGTTTAGGGAATTTTGTGGCATTTTTCTGCAATTTTGTGAGGCTTTTCCAGAATGTTTGGTGATATTGAGGTGATTTGGTGGGAGGTTTCTGGAATTTTGTGGGATTTTTCTGGGATTTGTACGAGACTTGAAGAATTTTGCGGGATTTTTCTTGAATTGTTTGGAAATTGGTGGAGATTTTGTGAGATGTTGCAGGAGTTTGTTTGGGTTTTGAGAAGATGTAGGGAATTTTGTGGCATTTTTCTGGAATTTTGAGGGGCTTTCAAGAACTTTGTGAGAGTTTTCTTGAATTTAGTGGAAATTTGTTGAGATTTTGTGAGATGGTTCTGGAATTTGGTGGGATTTTTGTGGGATTTTGAGGATTTGTCTTGAATTTTGTGGGATTTGGAGGAGACTTGAAGAATTTGGAGGGAATTTTCTTAGATTTTGTGGAAATTTGTTGAGATTTTGTGAGATGGTTCTGGAATTTGGTGGGATATTGAGGAAATTCAGTGAATTTTGAGGGATTTTTCTTGAATTTTGTGGAAATTGTTGGAGATTTTGTGGGATGTTGCAGGAATTGGGTAGGGTTTTGAGAAGGTTTAGGGAATTTTGTGGCATTTTTCTGCAATTTTGTGAGGCTTTTCCAGAATTTTTGGTGATATTGAGGTGATTTGGTGGGATGTTTCTGGAATTTTGTGGGATTTTTCTGGGATTTGTAGGAGACTTGAAGTATTTTGCGGGATTTTTCTTGAATTGTTTGGAAATTGGTGGAGATTTTGTGAGATGTTGCAGGAGTTTGTTTGGGTTTTGAGAAGATGTAGGGAAGTTTGTGGCATTTTTCTGGAATTTTGAGGGGCTTTCAAGAACTTTGTGAGAGTTTTCTTGAATTTAGTGGAAATTTGTTGAGATTTTGTGAGATGGTTCTGGAATTTGGTGGGATTTTTGTGGGATTTTGAGGATTTGTCTTGAATTTTGTGGGATTTGGAGGAGACTTGAAGAATTTGGAGGGAATTTTCTTGAATTTTTTGGATATTGGTGGAGATTTTGTGAGATGCTGCAGGAATGTGGTTGGGTTTTGAGAAGATTTAGGGATTTTTGTGGGATATTCGTGGAATTTTCAGCAGCTTTCAAGTATTTTGTGAGAGTCTTCTTGAATTTTGTGGGAATTTCCGGAGATTTTGTGAGATGTTGCAGGAATTTTGTGGGATTTTTGTGGAATTTTGAGGATTTCTCTTGAATTTTGTGGGATTTGGAGGAGACTTGAAGAAGTTGGAGGGATTTTTCCTAAATGTTGTGGAAATTGGTGGAGATTTTGTGAGATGTTTCAGGAATTTGTTTGGATTTTGAGAAGATGTAGGGAATTTTGTTGGATTTTTGTGGAATTTTGAGGATTTCTCTTGAATTTTGTGGGATTTGGAGGAGACTTGAAGAATTTTGCGGGAATTTTCTTAGATTTTGTGGAAATGTGTGGAGATTTTGTGAGATGTCTGTAGAATTTTGTGGGGTTTTGAGAAGATGTAGGGAATTTTGTGGCATTTTTCTGGAATTTTGAGGGGCTTTCAAGAACTTTGTGAGAGTTTTTTTGAATTTTTTGGAAATTTGTTGAGATTTTGTGAGATGGTTCTGGAGTTTGGTGGGATATTGAGGAAATTCAGTGAATTTGGAGGGAATTTTCTTGAATTTTGTGGAAATTGTTGGAGATTTTGTGGGATGTTGCAGGAATGTGGTTGGGTTCTGAGAAGATTTAGGGAATTGTGTGGGGCTTGTACAGAATTTGGTGGGATTTCTCTTGAATTTTGTGGGATTTCTATTGAATTTTATGGGATGTTTGTGGGATGTTTGTGAGATGTTTGTAGGATGTTTGTGGTATTTGGAGGAGACTTGAAGAATTTTGCGTGATTTTTCTTGAAATGTTTGGAAATTGGTGGAAATTTTGTGAGATGTTGCAGGAATTTGTTTGGGTTTTGAGAAGATGGAAGGAATTTTGTGGGATTTTTGTGGAATTTTGAGGATTTGTCTTGAATTTTGTGGGATTTGGAGGAGACTTGAAGAATTTTGCGGGAATTTTCTTAGATTTAGTGGAAATTTGTTGAGATTTTGTGAGATGGTTCTGGAATTTGGTGGGATATTGAGGAAATTCAGTGAATTTTGAGGGATTTTTCTTGAATTTTGTGGAAATTGTTGGAGATTTTGTGGGATGTTGCAGGAATTGGGTAGGGTTTTGAGAAGGTTTAGGGAATTTTGTGGCATTTTTCTGCAATTTTGTGAGGCTTTTCCAGAACTTTTGGTGATATTGAGGTGATTTGGTGGGATGTTTCTGGAATTTTGTGGGATTTTTCTGGGATTTGGAGGAGACTTGAAGAATTTTGCGGAATTTTTCTTGAATTGTTTGGAAATTGGTGGAGATTTTGTGAGATGTTGCAGGAGTTTGTTTGGGTTTTGAGAAGATGTAGGTTATTTTGTGGCATTTTTCTGGAATTTTGAGGGGCTTTCAAGAACTTTGTGAGAGTTTTCTTGAATTTAGTGGAAATTTGTTGAGATTTTGTGAGATGGTTCTGGAATTTGGTGGGATTTTTGTGGGATTTTGAGGATTTGTCTTGAATTTTGTGGGATTTGGAGGAGACTTGAAGAATTTGGAGGGAATTTTCTTGAATTTTTTGGATATTGGTGGAGATTTTGTGAGATGCTGCAGGAATGTGGTTGGGTTTTGAGAAGATTTAGGGATTTTTGTGGGATATTCGTGGAATTTTCAGCAGCTTTCAAGTATTTTGTGAGAGTCTTCTTGAATTTTGTGGAAATTTCCAGAGATTTTGTGGGATGTTGCAGGAATGTGGTTGGGTTCTGAGAAGATTTAGGGAATTGTGTGGGGCTTGTACAGGATTTTGTGCGATTTCTTTTGAATTTTGTGGGATTTCTCTTGAATTTTGTGGGATGTTTGTGGGATGTTTGTGGGATGTTTGTGGGATGTTTGTGGGATGTTTGTGGTATTTGGAGGAGACTTGAAGAATTTTGCGGGATTTTTCTTGAATTGTTTGGAAATTGGTGGAGATTTTGTGAGATGTTGCAGGAGTTTGTTTGGGTTCTGAGAAGATGGAAGGAATTTTGTGGGATTTTTGTGGAATTTTGAGGATTTCTCTTGAATTTTGTGGGATTTGGAGGAGACTTGAA
The DNA here is from genome assembly GCF_971803275.1 of Cyanistes caeruleus. NCBI lineage: Eukaryota > Metazoa > Chordata > Aves > Passeriformes > Paridae > Cyanistes > Cyanistes caeruleus. The sequence continues at coordinate 86,291,744 of NC_141702.1, read as the reverse complement.
GAATTTTGTGGAATTTTCTTAGATTTTGTGGAAATTTGTTGAGATTTTGTGAGATGGCTCTGGAATTTGGTGGGATATTGAGGAAATTCAGTGAATTTGGAGGGATTTTTCTTGAATTTTGTGGAAATTGTTGGAGATTTTGTGGGACGTTGCAGGAATTGGGTAGGGTTTTGAGAAGGTTTAGGGAATTTTGTGGCATTTTTCTGCAATTTTGTGAGGCTTTTCCAGAATGTTTGGTGATATTGAGGTGATTTGGTGGGATGTTTCTGGAATTTTGTGGGATTTTTCTGGGATTTGTACGAGACTTGAAGAATTTTGCGGGATTTTTCTTGAATTGTTTGGAAATTGGTGGAGATTTTGTGAGATGTTGCAGGAGTTTGTTTGGGTTTTGAGAAGATGTAGGGAAGTTTGTGGCATTTTTCTGGAATTTTGAGGGGCTTTCAAGAACTTTGTGAGAGTTTTCTTGAATTTAGTGGAAATTTGTTGAGATTTTGTGAGATGGTTCTGGAATTTGGTGGGATTTTTGTGGGATTTTGAGGATTTGTCTTGAATTTTGTGGGATTTGGAGGAGACTTGAAGAATTTGGAGGGAATTTTCTTGAATTTTTTGGATATTGGTGGAGATTTTGTGAGATGCTGCAGGAATGTGGTTGGGTTTTGAGAAGATTTAGGGATTTTTGTGGGATATTCGTGGAATTTTCAGCAGCTTTCAAGTATTTTGTGAGAGTCTTCTTGAATTTTGTGGAAATTGTTGGAGATTTTGTGGGATGTTGCAGGAATGTGGTTGGGTTTTGAGAAGATTTAGGGAATTGTGTGGGGCTTGGTGGGATTTCTTTTGAATTTTGTGGGATTTCTCTTGAATTTTGTGGGAAGTTTGTGGGATGTTTGTGGGATGTTTGTGGGATGTTTGTGGTATTTGGAGGAGACTTGAAGAATTTTGCGGGATTTTTCTTGAATTGTTTGGAAATTGGTGGAGATTTTGTGAGATGTTGCAGGAGTTTGTTTGGGTTCTGAGAAGATGGAAGGAATTTTGTGGGATTTTTGTGGAATTTTGAGGATTTCTCTTGAATTTTGTGGGATTTGGAGGAGACTTGAAGAATTTGGATGGAATTTTCTTGAATTTTTTGGATATTGGTGGAGATTTTGTGAGATGGTTCTGGAATTTGGTGGGATATTGAGGAAATTCAGTGAATTTGGAGGGATTTTTCTTGAATTTTTTAGCTATTGGTAGAGATTTTGTGAGATGTTGCAGGAATTAGGTAGGGTTTTGAGAAGATTTATGGAATTTTGTGGCATTTTTCTGTAATTTTGTGAGGCTTTTCCAGAATGTTTGGTGATATTGAGGTGATTTGGTGGGATGTTTCTGGAATTTTGTGGGATTTTTCTGGGATTTGTACGAGACTTGAAGAATTTTGCGGGATTTTTCTTGAATTGTTTGGAAATTGTTGGAGATTTTGTGAGATGTTGCAGGAGTTTGTTTGGGTTTTGAGAAGATGTAGGGAAGTTTGTGGCATTTTTCTGGAATTTTGAGGGGCTTTCAAGAACTTTGTGAGAGTTTTCTTGAATTTAGTGGAAATTTGTTGAGATTTTGTGAGATGGTTCTGGAATTTGGTGGGATTTTTGTGGGATTTTGAGGATTTGTCTTGAATTTTGTGGGATTTGGAGGAGACTTGAAGAATTTGGAGGGAATTTTCTTGAATTTTTTGGATATTGGTGGAGATTTTGTGAGATGCTGCAGGAATGTGGTTGGGTTTTGAGAAGATTTAGGGATTTTTGTGGGATATTCGTGGAATTTTCAGCAGCTTTCAAGTATTTTGTGAGAGTCTTCTTGAATTTTGTGGAAATTTCCGGAGATTTTGTGAGATGTTGCAGGAATTTTGTGGGATTTTTGTGGAATTTTGAGGAATTCTCTTGAATTTTGTGGGATTTGGAGGAGACTTGAAGAAGTTGGAGGGATTTTTCCTAAATGTTGTGGAAATTGGTGGAGATTTTGTGAGATGTTTCAGGAATTTGTTTGGATTTTGAGAAGATGTAGGGAATTTTGTTGGATTTTTGTGGAATTTTGAGGATTTCTCTTGAATTTTGTGGGATTTGGAGGAGACTTGAAGAATTTTGCGGGAATTTTCTTAGATTTTGTGGAAATGTGTGGAGATTTTGTGAGATGTCTGTAGAATTTTGTAATGTTTTGAGAAGATGTAGGGAATTTTGTGGCATTTTTCTGGAATTTTGAGGGGCTTTCAAGAACTTTGTGAGAGTTTTTTTGAATTTTTTGGAAATTTGTTGAGATTTTGTGAGATGGTTCTGGAGTTTGGTGGGATATTGAGGAAATTCAGTGAATTTGGAGGGAATTTTCTTGAATTTTGTGGAAATTGTTGGAGATTTTGTGGGATGTTGCAGGAATGTGGTTGGGTTCTGAGAAGATTTAGGGAATTGTGTGGGGCTTGTACAGAATTTGGTGGGATTTCTCTTGAATTTTGTGGGATTTCTATTGAATTTTATGGGATGTTTGTGGGATGTTTGTGAGATGTTTGTAGGATGTTTGTGGTATTTGGAGGAGACTTGAAGAATTTTGCAGGATTTTTCTTGAAATGTTTGGAAATTGGTGGAGATTTTGTGAGATGTTGCAGGAATTTGTTTGGGTTTTGAGAAGATGGAAGGAATTTTGTTGGATTTTTGTGGAATTTTGAGGATTTCTCTTGAATTTTGTGGGATTTGGAGGAGACTTGAAGAATTTTGCGGGAATTTTCTTAGATTATGTGGAAATTTGTTGAGATTTTGTGAGATGGTTCTGGAATTTGGTGGGATATTGAGGAAATTCAGTGAATTTTGAGGGATTTTTCTTGAATTTTGTGGAAATTGTTGGAGATTTTGTGGGATGTTGCAGGAATTGGGTAGGGTTTTGAGAAGGTTTAGGGAATTTTGTGGCATTTTTCTGCAATTTTGTGAGGCTTTTCCAGAATTTTTGGTGATATTGAGGTGATTTGGTGGGATGTTTCTGGAATTTTGTGGGATTTTTCTGGGATTTGTACGAGACTTGAAGAATTTTGCGGGATTTTTCTTGAATTGTTTGGAAATTGGTGGAGATTTTGTGAGATGTTGCAGGAGTTTGTTTGGGTTTTGAGAAGATGTAGGGAAGTTTGTGGCATTTTTCTGGAATTTTGAGGGGCTTTCAAGAACTTTGTGAGAGTTTTCTTGAATTTAGTGGAAATTTGTTGAGATTTTGTGAGATGGTTCTGGAATATGGTGGGATTTTTGTGGGATTTTGAGGATTTCTCTTGAATTTTGTGGGATTTGGAGGAGACTTGAAGAATTTGGAGGGAATTTTCTTGAATTTTTTGGATATTGGTGGAGATTTTGTGAGATGCTGCAGGAATGTGGTTGGGTTTTGAGAAGATTTAGGGATTTTTGTGGGATATTCGTGGAATTTTCAGCAGCTTTCAAGTATTTTGTGAGAGTCTTCTTGAATTTTGTGGAAATTTCCGGAGATTTTGTGAGATGTTGCAGGAATGTGGTTGGGTTTTAGAAGATTTAGGGAATTGTGTGGGGCTTGTACAGGATTTTGTGCGATTTCTTTTGAATTTTGTGGGATTTCTCTTGAATTTTGTGGGATGTTTGTGGGATGTTTGTGGGATGTTTGTGGGATGTTTGTGGGATGTTTGTGGTATTTGGAGGAGACTTGAAGAATTTTGCGGGATTTTTCTTGAATTGTTTGGAAATTGGTGGAGATTTTGTGAGATGTTGCAGGAGTTTGTTTGGGTTCTGAGAAGATGGAAGGAATTTTGTGGGATTTTTGTGGAATTTTGAGGATTTCTCTTGAATTTTGTGGGATTTGGAGGAGACTTGAAGAATTTTGTGGAATTTTCTTAGATTTTGTGGAAATTTGTTGAGATTTTGTGAGATGGTTCTGGAATTTGGTGGGATATTGAGGAAATTCAGTGAATTTTGAGGGATTTTTCTTGAATTTTTTGGCTATTGGTGGAGATTTTGTGAGATGTTCCAGGAATTTGGTAGGGTTTTGAGAAGATTTATGGAATTTTGTGGCATTTTTCTGCAATTTTGTGAGGCTTTTCCAGAATTTTTGGTGATATTGAGGTGATTTGGTGGGATGTTTCTGGAATTTTGTGGGATTTTTCTGGGATTTGTACGAGACTTGAAGAATTTTGCGGGATTTTTCTTGAATTGTTTGGAAATTGGTGGAGATTTTGTGAGATGTTGCAGGAGTTTGTTTGGGTTTTGAGAAGATGTAGGGAATTTTGTGGCATTTTTCTGGAATTTTGAGGGGCTTTCAAGAACTTTGTGAGAGTTTTCTTGAATTTAGTGGAAATTTGTTGAGATTTTGTGAGATGGTTCTGGAATTTGGTGGGATTTTTGTGGGATTTTGAGGATTTGTCTTGAATTTTGTGGGATTTGGAGGAGACTTGAAGAATTTGGAGGGAATTTTCTTGAATTTTTTGGATATTGGTGGAGATTTTGTGAGATGCTGCAGGAATGTGGTTGGGTTTTGAGAAGATTTAGGGATTTTTGTGGGATATTCGTGGAATTTTCAGCAGCTTTCAAGTATTTTGTGAGAGTCTTCTTGAATTTTGTGGAAATTGTTGGAGATTTTGTGGGATGTTGCAGGAATGTGGTTGGGTTCTGAGAAGATTTAGGGAATTGTGTGGGGCTTGTACAGGATTTTGTGCGATTTCTTTTGAATTTTGTGGGATTTCTCTTGAATTTTGTGGGATGTTTGTGGGATGTTTGTGGGATGTTTGTGGGATGTTTGTGGGATGTTTGTGGTATTTGGAGGAGACTTGAAGAATTTTGCGCGATTTTCTTGAATTGTTTGGAAATTGGTGGAGATTTTGTGAGATGTTGCAGGAGTTTGTTTGGGTTCTGAGAAGATGGAAGGAATTTTGTGGGATTTTTGTGGAATTTTGAGGATTTCTCTTGAATTTTGTGGGATTTGGAGGAGACTTGAAGAATTTTGCGGAATTTTCTTAGATTTTGTGGAAATTTGTTGAGATTTTGTGAGATGGTTCTGGAATTTGGTGGGATATTGAGGAAATTCAGTGAATTTTGAGGGATTTTTCTTGAATTTTGTGGAAATTGTTGGAGATTTTGTGGGATGTTGCAGGAATTGGGTAGGGTTTTGAGAAGGTTTAGGGAATTTTGTGGCATTTTTCTGCAATTTTGTGAGGCTTTTCCAGAATTTTTGGTGATATTGAGGTGATTTGGTGGGATGTTTCTGGAATTTTGTGGGATTTTTCTGGGATTTGTACGAGACTTGAAGAATTTTGCGGGATTTTTCTTGAATTGTTTGGAAATTGTTGGAGATTTTGTGAGATGTTGCAGGAGTTTGTTTGGGTTTTGAGAAGATGTAGGGAAGTTTGTGGCATTTTTCTGGAATTTTGAGGGGCTTTCAAGAACTTTGTGAGAGTTTTCTTGAATTTAGTGGAAATTTGTTCAGATTTTGTGAGATGGTTCTGGAGTTTGGTGGGATATTGAGGAAATTCAGTGAATTTGGAGGGAATTTTCTTGAATTTTGTGGAAATTGTTGGAGATTTTGTGGGATGTTGCAGGAATGTGGTTGGGTTCTGAGAAGATTTAGGGAATTGTGTGGGGCTTGTACAGAATTTGGTGGGATTTCTCTTGAATTTTGTGGGATTTCTATTGAATTTTATGGGATGTTTGTGGGATGTTTGTGAGATGTTTGTAGGATGTTTGTGGTATTTGGAGGAGACTTGAAGAATTTTGCAGGATTTTTCTTGAAATGTTTGGAAATTGGTGGAGATTTTGTGAGATGTTGCAGGAATTTGTTTGGGTTTTGAGAAGATGGAAGGAATTTTGTTGGATTTTTGTGGAATTTTGAGGATTTCTCTTGAATTTTGTGGGATTTGGAGGAGACTTGAAGAATTTTGCGGGAATTTTCTTAGATTATGTGGAAATTTGTTGAGATTTTGTGAGATGGTTCTGGAATTTGGTGGGATATTGAGGAAATTCAGTGAATTTTGAGGGATTTTTCTTGAATTTTGTGGAAATTGTTGGAGATTTTGTGGGATGTTGCAGGAATTGGGTAGGGTTTTGAGAAGGTTTAGGGAATTTTGTGGCATTTTTCTGCAATTTTGTGAGGCTTTTCCAGAATTTTTGGTGATATTGAGGTGATTTGGTGGGATGTTTCTGGAATTTTGTGGGATTTTTCTGGGATTTGTACGAGACTTGAAGAATTTTGCGGGATTTTTCTTGAATTGTTTGGAAATTGTTGGAGATTTTGTGAGATGTTGCAGGAGTTTGTTTGGGTTTTGAGAAGATGTAGGGAAGTTTGTGGCATTTTTCTGGAATTTTGAGGGGCTTTCAAGAACTTTGTGAGAGTTTTCTTGAATTTAGTGGAAATTTGTTGAGATTTTGTGAGATGGTTCTGGAATATGGTGGGATTTTTGTGGGATTTTGAGGATTTCTCTTGAATTTTGTGGGATTTGGAGGAGACTTGAAGAATTTGGAGGGAATTTTCTTGAATTTTTTGGATATTGGTGGAGATTTTGTGAGATGCTGCAGGAATGTGGTTGGGTTTTGAGAAGATTTAGGGATTTTTGTGGGATATTCGTGGAATTTTCAGCAGCTTTCAAGTATTTTGTGAGAGTCTTCTTGAATTTTGTGGAAATTTCCGGAGATTTTGTGAGATGTTGCAGGAATGTGGTTGGGTTTTAGAAGATTTAGGGAATTGTGTGGGGCTTGTACAGGATTTTGTGCGATTTCTTTTGAATTTTGTGGGATTTCTCTTGAATTTTGTGGGATGTTTGTGGGATGTTTGTGGGATGTTTGTGGGATGTTTGTGGGATGTTTGTGGTATTTGGAGGAGACTTGAAGAATTTTGCGCGATTTTCTTGAATTGTTTGGAAATTGGTGGAGATTTTGTGAGATGTTGCAGGAGTTTGTTTGGGTTCTGAGAAGATGGAAGGAATTTTTTTGGATTTTTGTGGAATTTTGAGGATTTGTCTTGAATTTTGTGGGATTTGGAGGAGACTTGAAGAATTTTGTGGAATTTTCTTAGATTTTGTGGAAATTTGTTGAGATTTTGTGAGATGGTTCTGGAATTTGGTGGGATATTGAGGAAATTCAGTGAATTTTGAGGGATTTTTCTTGAATTTTTTGGCTATTGGTGGAGATTTTGTGAGATGTTCCAGGAATTTGGTAGGGTTTTGAGAAGATTTATGGAATTTTGTGGCATTTTTCTGCAATTTTGTGAGGCTTTTCCAGAATTTTTGGTGATATTGAGGTGATTTGGTGGGATGTTTCTGGAATTTTGTGGGATTTTTCTGGGATTTGTACGAGACTTGAAGAATTTTGCGGGATTTTTCTTGAATTGTTTGGAAATTGGTGGAGATTTTGTGAGATGTTGCAGGAGTTTGTTTGGGTTTTGAGAAGATGTAGGGAATTTTGTGGCATTTTTCTGGAATTTTGAGGGGCTTTCAAGAACTTTGTGAGAGTTTTCTTGAATTTAGTGGAAATTTGTTGAGATTTTGTGAGATGGTTCTGGAATTTGGTGGGATTTTTGTGGGATTTTGAGGATTTGTCTTGAATTTTGTGGGATTTGGAGGAGACTTGAAGAATTTGGAGGGAATTTTCTTGAATTTTTTGGATATTGGTGGAGATTTTGTGAGATGCTGCAGGAATGTGGTTGGGTTTTGAGAAGATTTAGGGATTTTTGTGGGATATTCGTGGAATTTTCAGCAGCTTTCAAGTATTTTGTGAGAGTCTTCTTGAATTTTGTGGAAATTGTTGGAGATTTTGTGGGATGTTGCAGGAATGTGGTTGGGTTCTGAGAAGATTTAGGGAATTGTGTGGGGCTTGTACAGGATTTTGTGCGATTTCTTTTGAATTTTGTGGGATTTCTCTTGAATTTTGTGGGATGTTTGTGGGATGTTTGTGGGATGTTTGTGGGATGTTTGTGGGATGTTTGTGGTATTTGGAGGAGACTTGAAGAATTTTGCGCGATTTTCTTGAATTGTTTGGAAATTGGTGGAGATTTTGTGAGATGTTGCAGGAGTTTGTTTGGGTTCTGAGAAGATGGAAGGAATTTTGTGGGATTTTTGTGGAATTTTGAGGATTTCTCTTGAATTTTGTGGGATTTGGAGGAGACTTGAAGAATTTTGCGGAATTTTCTTAGATTTTGTGGAAATTTGTTGAGATTTTGTGAGATGGTTCTGGAATTTGGTGGGATATTGAGGAAATTCAGTGAATTTTGAGGGATTTTTCTTGAATTTTGTGGAAATTGTTGGAGATTTTGTGGGATGTTGCAGGAATTGGGTAGGGTTTTGAGAAGGTTTAGGGAATTTTGTGGCATTTTTCTGCAATTTTGTGAGGCTTTTCCAGAATTTTTGGTGATATTGAGGTGATTTGGTGGGATGTTTCTGGAATTTTGTGGGATTTTTCTGGGATTTGTACGAGACTTGAAGAATTTTGCGGGATTTTTCTTGAATTGTTTGGAAATTGTTGGAGATTTTGTGAGATGTTGCAGGAGTTTGTTTGGGTTTTGAGAAGATGTAGGGAAGTTTGTGGCATTTTTCTGGAATTTTGAGGGGCTTTCAAGAACTTTGTGAGAGTTTTCTTGAATTTAGTGGAAATTTGTTCAGATTTTGTGAGATGGTTCTGGAGTTTGGTGGGATATTGAGGAAATTCAGTGAATTTGGAGGGAATTTTCTTGAATTTTGTGGAAATTGTTGGAGATTTTGTGGGATGTTGCAGGAATGTGGTTGGGTTCTGAGAAGATTTAGGGAATTGTGTGGGGCTTGTACAGAATTTGGTGGGATTTCTCTTGAATTTTGTGGGATTTCTATTGAATTTTATGGGATGTTTGTGGGATGTTTGTGAGATGTTTGTAGGATGTTTGTGGTATTTGGAGGAGACTTGAAGAATTTTGCAGGATTTTTCTTGAAATGTTTGGAAATTGGTGGAGATTTTGTGAGATGTTGCAGGAATTTGTTTGGGTTTTGAGAAGATGGAAGGAATTTTGTTGGATTTTTGTGGAATTTTGAGGATTTCTCTTGAATTTTGTGGGATTTGGAGGAGACTTGAAGAATTTTGCGGGAATTTTCTTAGATTATGTGGAAATTTGTTGAGATTTTGTGAGATGGTTCTGGAATTTGGTGGGATATTGAGGAAATTCAGTGAATTTTGAGGGATTTTTCTTGAATTTTGTGGAAATTGTTGGAGATTTTGTGGGATGTTGCAGGAATTGGGTAGGGTTTTGAGAAGGTTTAGGGAATTTTGTGGCATTTTTCTGCAATTTTGTGAGGCTTTTCCAGAATTTTTGGTGATATTGAGGTGATTTGGTGGGATGTTTCTGGAATTTTGTGGGATTTTTCTGGGATTTGTACGAGACTTGAAGAATTTTGCGGGATTTTTCTTGAATTGTTTGGAAATTGTTGGAGATTTTGTGAGATGTTGCAGGAGTTTGTTTGGGTTTTGAGAAGATGTAGGGAAGTTTGTGGCATTTTTCTGGAATTTTGAGGGGCTTTCAAGAACTTTGTGAGAGTTTTCTTGAATTTAGTGGAAATTTGTTGAGATTTTGTGAGATGGTTCTGGAATATGGTGGGATTTTTGTGGGATTTTGAGGATTTCTCTTGAATTTTGTGGGATTTGGAGGAGACTTGAAGAATTTGGAGGGAATTTTCTTGAATTTTTTGGATATTGGTGGAGATTTTGTGAGATGCTGCAGGAATGTGGTTGGGTTTTGAGAAGATTTAGGGATTTTTGTGGGATATTCGTGGAATTTTCAGCAGCTTTCAAGTATTTTGTGAGAGTCTTCTTGAATTTTGTGGAAATTTCCGGAGATTTTGTGAGATGTTGCAGGAATGTGGTTGGGTTTTAGAAGATTTAGGGAATTGTGTGGGGCTTGTACAGGATTTTGTGCGATTTCTTTTGAATTTTGTGGGATTTCTCTTGAATTTTGTGGGATGTTTGTGGGATGTTTGTGGGATGTTTGTGGGATGTTTGTGGGATGTTTGTGGTATTTGGAGGAGACTTGAAGAATTTTGCGGGATTTTTCTTGAATTGTTTGGAAATTGGTGGAGATTTTGTGAGATGTTGCAGGAGTTTGTTTGGGTTCTGAGAAGATGGAAGGAATTTTGTGGGATTTTTGTGGAATTTTGAGGATTTGTCTTGAATTTTGTGGGATTTGGAGGAGACTTGAAGAATTTTGTGGAATTTTCTTAGATTTTGTGGAAATTTGTTGAGATTTTGTGAGATGGTTCTGGAATTTGGTGGGATATTGAGGAAATTCAGTGAATTTTGAGGGATTTTTCTTGAATTTTTTGGCTATTGGTGGAGATTTTGTGAGATGTTCCAGGAATTTGGTAGGGTTTTGAGAAGATTTATGGAATTTTGTGGCATTTTTCTGCAATTTTGTGAGGCTTTTCCAGAATTTTTGGTGATATTGAGGTGATTTGGTGGGATGTTTCTGGAATTTTGTGGGATTTTTCTGGGATTTGTACGAGACTTGAAGAATTTTGCGGGATTTTTCTTGAATTGTTTGGAAATTGGTGGAGATTTTGTGAGATGTTGCAGGAGTTTGTTTGGGTTTTGAGAAGATGTAGGGAAGTTTGTGGCATTTTTCTGGAATTTTGAGGGGCTTTCAAGAACTTTGTGAGAGTTTTCTTGAATTTAGTGGAAATTTGTTGAGATTTTGTGAGATGGTTCTGGAATTTGGTGGGATTTTTGTGGGATTTTGAGGATTTGTCTTGAATTTTGTGGGATTTGGAGGAGACTTGAAGAATTTGGAGGGAATTTTCTTGAATTTTTTGGATATTGGTGGAGATTTTGTGAGATGCTGCAGGAATGTGGTTGGGTTTTGAGAAGATTTAGGGATTTTTGTGGGATATTCGTGGAATTTTCAGCAGCTTTCAAGTATTTTGTGAGAGTCTTCTTGAATTTTGTGGAAATTTCCAGAGATTTTGTGAGATGTTGCAGGAATTTTGTGGGATTTTTGTGGAATTTTGAGGAATTCTCTTGAATTTTGTGGGATTTGGAGGAGACTTGAAGAAGTTGGAGGGATTTTTCCTAAATGTTGTGGAAATTGGTGGAGATTTTGTGAGATGTTTCAGGAATTTTTTTGGATTTTGAGAAGATGTAGGGAATTTTGTTGGATTTTTGTGGAATTTTGAGGATTTCTCTTGAATTTTGTGGGATTTGGAGGAGACTTGAAGAATTTTGCGGGAATTTTCTTAGATTTTGTGGAAATGTGTGGAGATTTTGTGAGATGTCTGTAGAATTTTGTAATGTTTTGAGAAGATGTAGGGAATTTTGTGGCATTTTTCTGGAATTTTGAGGGGCTTTCAAGAACTTTGTGAGAGTTTTTTTGAATTTTTTGGAAATTTGTTGAGATTTTGTGAGATGGTTCTGGAGTTTGGTGGGATATTGAGGAAATTCAGTGAATTTGGAGGGAATTTTCTTGAATTTTGTGGAAATTGTTGGAGATTTTGTGGGATGTTGCAGGAATGTGGTTGGGTTCTGAGAAGATTTAGGGAATTGTGTGGGGCTTGTACAGAATTTGGTGGGATTTCTCTTGAATTTTGTGGGATTTCTCTTGAATTTAATGGGATGTTTGTGGGATGTTTGTGAGATGTTTGTAGGATGTTTGTGGTATTTGGAGGAGACTTGAAGAATTTTGCGGGATTTTTCTTGAAATGTTTGGAAATTGGTGGAGATTTTGTGAGATGTTGCAGGAATTTGTTTGGGTTTTGAGAAGATGGAAGGAATTTTGTGGGATTTTTGTGGAATTTTGAGGATTTCTCTTGAATTTTGTGGGATTTGGAGGAGACTTGAAGAATTTGGAGGGAATTTTCTTAGATTTAGTGGAAATTTTTTGAGATTTTGTGAGATGGTTCTGGAATTTGGTGGGATATTGAGGAAATTCAGTGAATTTTGAGGGATTTTTCTTGAATTTTGTGGAAATTGTTGGAGATTTTGTGGGATGTTGCAGGAATTGGGTAGGGTTTTGAGAAGGTTTAGGGAATTTTGTGGCATTTTTCTGCAATTTTGTGAGGCTTTTCCTGAATGTTTGGTGATATTGAGGTGATTTGGTGGGATGTTTCTGGAATTTTGTGGGATTTTTCTGGGATTTGTACGAGACTTGAAGAATTTTGCGGGATTTTTCTTGAATTGTTTGGAAATTGTTGGAGATTTTGTGAGATGTTGCAGGAGTTTGTTTGGGTTTTGAGAAGATGTAGGGAAGTTTGTGGCATTTTTCTGGAATTTTGAGGGGCTTTCAAGAACTTTGTGAGAGTTTTCTTGAATTTAGTGGAAATTTGTTGAGATTTTGTGAGATGGTTCTGGAATTTGGTGGGATTTTTGTGGGATTTTGAGGATTTGTCTTGAATTTTGTGGGATTTGGAGGAGACTTGAAGAATTTGGAGGGAATTTTCTTGAATTTTTTGGATATTGGTGGAGATTTTGTGAGATGCTGCAGGAATGTGGTTGGGTTTTGAGAAGATTTAGGGATTTTTGTGGGATATTCGTGGAATTTTCAGCAGCTTTCAAGTATTTTGTGAGAGTCTTCTTGAATTTTGTGGAAATTGTTGGAGATTTTGTGGGATGTTGCAGGAATGTGGTTGGGTTCTGAGAAGATTTAGGGAATTGTGTGGGGCTTGTACAGGATTTTGTGCGATTTCTTTTGAATTTTGTGGGATTTCTCTTGAATTTTGTGGGATGTTTGTGGGATGTTTGTGGGATGTTTGTGGGATGTTTGTGGGATGTTTGTGGTATTTGGAGGAGACTTGAAGAATTTTGCGCGATTTTCTTGAATTGTTTGGAAATTGGTGGAGATTTTGTGAGATGTTGCAGGAGTTTGTTTGGGTTCTGAGAAGATGGAAGGAATTTTGTGGGATTTTTGTGGAATTTTGAGGATTTCTCTTGAATTTTGTGGGATTTGGAGGAGACTTGAAGAATTTTGCGGAATTTTCTTAGATTTTGTGGAAATTTGTTGAGATTTTGTGAGATGGTTCTGGAATTTGGTGGGATATTGAGGAAATTCAGTGAATTTTGAGGGATTTTTCTTGAATTTTGTGGAAATTGTTGGAGATTTTGTGGGATGTTGCAGGAATTGGGTAGGGTTTTGAGAAGGTTTAGGGAATTTTGTGGCATTTTTCTGCAATTTTGTGAGGCTTTTCCAGAATTTTTGGTGATATTGAGGTGATTTGGTGGGATGTTTCTGGAATTTTGTGGGATTTTTCTGGGATTTGTACGAGACTTGAAGAATTTTGCGGGATTTTTCTTGAATTGTTTGGAAATTGTTGGAGATTTTGTGAGATGTTGCAGGAGTTTGTTTGGGTTTTGAGAAGATGTAGGGAAGTTTGTGGCATTTTTCTGGAATTTTGAGGGGCTTTCAAGAACTTTGTGAGAGTTTTCTTGAATTTAGTGGAAATTTGTTCAGATTTTGTGAGATGGTTCTGGAATTTGGTGGGATTTTTGTGGGATTTTGAGGATTTGTCTTGAATTTTGTGGGATTTGGAGGAGACTTGAAGAATTTGGAGGGAATTTTCCTGAATTTTTTGGATATTGGTGGAGATTTTGTGAGATGCTGCAGGAATGTGGTTGGGTTTTGAGAAGATTTAGGGATTTTTGTGGGATATTCGTGGAATTTTCAGCAGCTTTCAAGTATTTTGTGAGAGTCTTCTTGAATTTTGTGGAAATTTCCAGAGATTTTGTGAGATGTTGCAGGAATGTGGTTGGGTTTTGAGAAGATTTAGGGAATTGTGTGGGGCTTGTACAGGATTTTGTGCGATTTCTTTTGAATTTTGTGGGATTTCTCTTGAATTTTGTGGGATGTTTGTGGGATGTTTGTGGGATGTTTGTGGGATGTTTGTGGGATGTTTGTGGTATTTGGAGGAGACTTGAAGAATTTTGCAGGATTTTTCTTGAAATGTTTGGAAATTGGTGGAGATTTTGTGAGATGTTGCAGGAGTTTGTGTTTTGAGAAGATGGAAGGAATTTTGTGGGATTTTTGTGGAATTTTGAGGATTTGTCTTGAATTTTGTGGGATTTGGAGGAGACTTGAAGAATTTTGCGGAATTTTCTTAGATTTTGTGGAAATTTGTTGAGATTTTGTGAGATGGTTCTGGAATTTGGTGGGATATTGAGGAAATTCAGTGAATTTTGAGGGATTTTTCTTGAATTTTGTGGAAATTGTTGGAGATTTTGTGGGATGTTGCAGGAATTGGGTAGGGTTTTGAGAAGGTTTAGGGAATTTTGTGGCATTTTTCTGCAATTTTGTGAGGCTTTTCCAGAATGTTTGGTGATATTGAGGTGATTTGGTGGGATGTTTCTGGAATTTTGTGGGATTTTTCTGGGATTTGTACGAGACTTGAAGAATTTTGCGGGATTTTTCTTGAATTGTTTGGAAATTGGTGGAGATTTTGTGAGATGTTGCAGGAGTTTGTTTGGGTTTTGAGAAGATGTAGGGAATTTTGTGGCATTTTTCTGGAATTTTGAGGGGCTTTCAAGAACTTTGTGAGAGTTTTCTTGAATTTAGTGGAAATTTGTTGAGATTTTGTGAGATGGTTCTGGAATTTGGTGGGATTTTTGTGGGATTTTGAGGATTTGTCTTGAATTTTGTGGGATTTGGAGGAGACTTGAAGAATTTGGAGGGAATTTTCTTGAATTTTTTGGATATTGGTGGAGATTTTGTGAGATGCTGCAGGAATGTGGTTGGGTTTTGAGAAGATTTAGGGATTTTTGTGGGATATTCGTGGAATTTTCAGCAGCTTTCAAGTATTTTGTGAGAGTCTTCTTGAATTTTGTGGAAATTTCCAGAGATTTTGTGAGATGTTGCAGGAATTTTGTGGGATTTTTGTGGAATTTTGAGGAATTCTCTTGAATTTTGTGGGATTTGGAGGAGACTTGAAGAAGTTGGAGGGATTTTTCCTAAATGTTGTGGAAATTGGTGGAGATTTTGTGAGATGTTTCAGGAATTTGTTTGGATTTTGAGAAGATGTAGGGAATTTTGTTGGATTTTTGTGGAATTTTGAGGATTTCTCTTGAATTTTGTGGGATTTGGAGGAGACTTGAAGAATTTTGCGGGAATTTTCTTCGATTTTGTGGAAATGTGTGGAGATTTTGTGAGATGTCTGTAGAATTTTGTAATGTTTTGAGAAGATGTAGGGAATTTTGTGGCATTTTTCTGGAATTTTGAGGGGCTTTCAAGAACTTTGTGAGAGTTTTTTTGAATTTTTTGGAAATTTGTTGAGATTTTGTGAGATGGTTCTGGAGTTTGGTGGGATATTGAGGAAATTCAGTGAATTTGGAGGGAATTTTCTTGAATTTTGTGGAAATTGTTGGAGATTTTGTGGGATGTTGCAGGAATGTGGTTGGGTTCTGAGAAGATTTAGGGAATTGTGTGGGGCTTGTACAGAATTTGGTGGGATTTCTCTTGAATTTTGTGGGATTTCTATTGAATTTAATGGGATGTTTGTGGGATGTTTGTGAGATGCTTGTAGGATGTTTGTGGTATTTGGAGGAGACTTGAAGAATTTTGCGGGATTTTTCTTGAAATGTTTGGAAATTGGTGGAGATTTTGTGAGATGTTGCAGGAATTTGTTTGGGTTTTGAGAAGATGGAAGGAATTTTGTGGGATTTTTGTGGAATTTTGAGGATTTGTCTTGAATTTTGTGGGATTTGGAGGAGACTTGAAGAATTTGGAGGGAATTTTCTTAGATTTAGTGGAAATTTTTTGAGATTTTGTGAGATGGTTCTGGAATTTGGTGGGATATTGAGGAAATTCAGTGAATTTTGAGGGATTTTTCTTGAATTTTGTGGAAATTGTTGGAGATTTTGTGGGATGTTGCAGGAATTGGGTAGGGTTTTGAGAAGGTTTAGGGAATTTTGTGGCATTTTTCTGCAATTTTGTGAGGCTTTTCCAGATTGTTTGGTGTATTGAGGTGATTTGGTGGGATGTTTCTGGAATTTTGTGGGATTTTTCTGGGATTTGTACAAGACTTGAAGAATTTTGCGGGATTTTTCTTGAATTGTTTGGAAATTGTTGGAGATTTTGTGAGATGTTGCAGGAGTTTGTTTCGATTTTGAGAAGATGTAGGGAAGTTTTTGTGGCATTTTTCTGGAATTTTGAGGGGCTTTCAAGAACTTTGTGAGAGTTTTCTTGAATTTAGTGGAAATTTGTTGAGATTTTGTGAGATGGTTCTGGAATTTGGTGGGATTTTTGTGGGATTTTGAGGATTTCTCTTGAATTTTGTGGGATTTGGAGGAGACTTGAAGAATTTGGAGGGAATTTTCTTGAATTTTTTGGATATTGGTGGAGATTTTGTGAGATGCTGCAGGAATGTGGTTGGGTTTTGAGAAGATTTAGGGATTTTTGTGGGATATTCGTGGAATTTTCAGCAGCTTTCAAGTATTTTGTGAGAGTCTTCTTGAATTTTGTAGAAATTGTTGGAGATTTTGTGGGATGTTGCAGGAATGTGGTTGGGTTTTGAGAAGATTTAGGGAATTGTGTGGGGCTTGTACAGGATTTTGTGCGATTTCTTTTGAATTTTGTGGGATTTCTCTTGAATTTTGTGGGATGTTTGTGGGATGTTTGTGGGATGTTTGTGGGATGTTTGTGGTATTTGGAGGAGACTTGAAGAATTTTGCGCGATTTTCTTGAATTTTTTGGAAATTGGTGGAGATTTTGTGAGATGTTGCAGGAGTTTGTTTGGGTTCTGAGAAGATGGAAGGAATGTTGTGGGATTTTTGTGGAATTTTGAGGATTTCTCTTGAATTTTGTGGGATTTGGAGGAGACTTGAAGAATTTTGCGGAATTTTCTTAGATTTTGTGGAAATTTGTTGAGATTTTGTGAGATGGTTCTGGAATTTGGTGGGATATTGAGGAAATTCAGTGAATTTGGAGGGATTTTTCTTGAATTTTTTGGCTATTGGTGGAGATTTTGTGAGATGTTGCAGGAATTTGGTAGGGTTTTGAGAAGATTTATGGAATTTTGTGGCATTTTTCTGCAATTTTGTGAGGCTTTTCCAGAATGTTTGGTGATATTGAGGTGATTTGGTGGGATGTTTCTGGAATTTTGTGGGATTTTTCTGGGATTTGTAGGAGACTTGAAGAATTTTGCGGGATTTTTCTTGAATTGTTTGGAAATTGTTGGAGATTTTGTGAGATGTTGCAGGAGTTTGTTTGGGTTTTGAGAAGATGTAGGGAATTTTGTGGCATTTTTCTGGAATTTTGAGGGGCTTTCAAGAACTTTGTGAGAGTTTTCTTGAATTTAGTGGAAATTTGTTGAGATTTTGTGAGATGGTTCTGGAATTTGGTGGGATTTTTGTGGGATTTTGAGGATTTGTCTTGAATTTTGTGGGATTTGGAGGAGACTTGAAGAATTTGGAGGGAATTTTCTTGAATTTTTTGGATATTGGTGGAGATTTTGTGAGATGCTGCAGGAATGTGGTTGGGTTTTGAGAAGATTTAGGGATTTTTGTGGGATATTCGTGGAATTTTCAGCAGCTTTCAAGTATTTTGTGAGAGTCTTCTTGAATTTTGTGGAAATTTCCGGAGATTTTGTGAGATGTTGCAGGAATTTTGTGGGATTTTTGTGGAATTTTGAGGAATTCTCTTGAATTTTGTGGGATTTGGAGGAGACTTGAAGAAGTTGGAGGGATTTTTCCTAAATGTTGTGGAAATTGGTGGAGATTTTGTGAGATGTTTCAGGAATTTGTTTGGATTTTGAGAAGATGTAGGGAATTTTGTTGGATTTTTGTGGAATTTTGAGGATTTCTCTTGAATTTTGTGGGATTTGGAGGAGACTTGAAGAATTTTGCGGGAATTTTCTTAGATTTTGTGGAAATGTGTGGAGATTTTGTGAGATGTCTGTAGAATTTTGTAATGCTTTGAGAAGATGTAGGGAATTTTGTGGCATTTTTCTGGAATTTTGAGGGGCTTTCAAGAACTTTGTGAGAGTTTTTTTGAATTTTTTGGAAATTTGTTGAGATTTTGTGAGATGGTTCTGGAGTTTGGTGGGATATTGAGGAAATTCAGTGAATTTGGAGGGAATTTTCTTGAATTTTGTGGAAATTGTTGGAGATTTTGTGGGATGTTGCAGGAATGTGGTTGGGTTCTGAGAAGATTTAGGGAATTGTGTGGGGCTTGTACAGAATTTGGTGGGATTTCTCTTGAATTTTGTGGGATTTCTATTGAATTTAATGGGATGTTTGTGGGATGTTTGTGAGATGTTTGTAGGATGTTTGTGGTATTTGGAGGAGACTTGAAGAATTTTGCGGGATTTTTCTTGAAATGTTTGGAAATTGGTGGAGATTTTGTGAGATGTTGCAGGAATTTGTTTGGGTTTTGAGAAGATGGAAGGAATTTTGTGGGATTTTTGTGGAATTTTGAGGATTTCTCTTGAATTTTGTGGGATTTGGAGGAGACTTGAAGAATTTTGCGGGAATTTTCTTAGATTATGTGGAAATTTGTTGAGATTTTGTGAGATGGTTCTGGAATTTGGTGGGATATTGAGGAAATTCAGTGAATTTGGAGGGATTTTTCTTGAATTTTGTGGAAATTGTTGGAGATTTTGTGGGATGTTGCAGGAATTGGGTAGGGTTTTGAGAAGGTTTAGGGAATTTTGTGGCATTTTTCTGCAATTTTGTGAGGCTTTTCCAGAATGTTTGGTGATATTGAGGTGATTTGGTGGGATGTTTCTGGAATTTTGTGGGATTTTTCTGGGATTTGTAGGAGACTTGAAGAATTTTGCGGGATTTTTCTTGAATTGTTTGGAAATTGGTGGAGATTTTGTGAGATGTTGCAGGAGTTTGTTTGGGTTTTGAGAAGATGTAGGGAAGTTTGTGGCATTTTTCTGGAATTTTGAGGGGCTTTCAAGAACTTTGTGAGAGTTTTCTTGAATTTAGTGGAAATTTGTTGAGATTTTGTGAGATGGTTCTGGAATTTGGTGGGATTTTTGTGGGATTTTGAGGATTTGTCTTGAATTTTGTGGGATTTGGAGGAGACTTGAAGAATTTGGAGGGAATTTTCTTGAATTTTTTGGATATTGGTGGAGATTTTGTGAGATGCTGCAGGAATGTGGTTGGGTTTTGAGAAGATTTAGGGATTTTTGTGGGATATTCGTGGAATTTTCAGCAGCTTTCAAGTATTTTGTGAGAGTCTTCTTGAATTTTGTGGAAATTTCCAGAGATTTTGTGGGATGTTGCAGGAATGTGGTTGGGTTTTGAGAAGATTTAGGGAATTGTGTGGGGCTTGTACAGGATTTTGTGCGATTTCTTTTGAATTTTGTGGGATTTCTCTTGAATTTTGTGGGATGTTTGTGGGATGTTTGTGGGATGTTTGTGGGATGTTTGTGGGATGTTTGTGGTATTTGGAGGAGACTTGAAGAATTTTGCGCGATTTTCTTGAATTTTTTGGAAATTGGTGGAGATTTTGTGAGATGTTGCAGGAGTTTGTTTGGGTTCTGAGAAGATGGAAGGAATGTTGTGGGATTTTTCTGGAATTTTGAGGATTTCTCTTGAATTTTGTGGGATTTGGAGGAGACTTGAAGAATTTTGCGGAATTTTCTTAGATTTTGTGGAAATTTGTTGAGATTTTGTGAGATGGTTCTGGAATTTGGTGGGATATTGAGGAAATTCAGTGAATTTGGAGGGATTTTTCTTGAATTTTTTGGCTATTGGTGGAGATTTTGTGAGATGTCGCAGGAATTTGGTAGGGTTTTGAGAAGATTTATGGAATTTTGTGGCATTTTTCTGCAATTTTGTGAGGCTTTTCCAGAATGTTTGGTGATATTGAGGTGATTTGGTGGGATGTTTCTGGAATTTTGTGGGATTTTTCTGGGATTTGTAGGAGACTTGAAGTATTTTGCGGGATTTTTCTTGAATTGTTTGGAAATTGGTGGAGATTTTGTGAGATGTTGCAGGAGTTTGTTTGGGTTTTGAGAAGATGTAGGGAAGTTTGTGGCATTTTTCTGGAATTTTGAGGGGCTTTCAAGAACTTTGTGAGAGTTTTCTTGAATTTAGAGGAAATTTGTTGAGATTTTGTGAGATGGTTCTGGAATTTGGTGGGATTTGTGTGGGATTTTGAGGATTTGTCTTGAATTTTGTGGGATTTGGAGGAGACTTGAAGAATTTTGCGGAATTTTTCTTGAATTGTTTGGAAATTGGTGGAGATTTTGTGAGATGTTGCAGGAATTTGTTTGGGTTTTGAGAAGATGGAAGGAATTTTGTTGGATTTTTGTGGAATTTTGAGGATTTCTCTTGAATTTTGTGGGATTTGGAGGAGACTTGAAGAATTTTGCGGAATTTTCTTAGATTATGTGGAAATTTGTTGAGATTTTCTGAGATGGTTCTGGAATTTGGTGGGATATTGAGGAAATCAGTGAATTTTGAGGGATTTTTCTTGAATTTTGTGGAAATTGTTGGAGATTTTGTGGGATGTTGCAGGAATTGGGTAGGGTTTTGAGAAGGTTTATGGAATTTTGTGGCATATTTCTGCAATTTTGTGAGGCTTTTCCAGAATGTTTGGTGATATTGAGGTGATTTGGTGGGATGTTTCTGGAATTTTGTGGGATTTTTCTGGGATTTGGAGGAGACTTGAAGAATTTTGCGGGATTTTTCTTGAATTGTTTGGAAATTGTTGGAGATTTTGTGAGATGTTGCAGGAGTTTGTTTGGGTTCTGAGAAGATGGAAGGAATTTTGTGGGATTTTTGTGGAATTTTGAGGATTTGTCTTGAATTTTGTGGGATTTGGAGGAGACTTGAAGAATTTTGCGGAATTTTCTTAGATTTTGTGGAAATTTGTTGAGATTTTGTGAGATGGTTCTGGAATTTGGTGGGATATTGAGGAAATTCAGTGAATTTTGAGGGATTTTTCTTGAATTTTGTGGAAATTGTTGGAGATTTTGTGGGATGTTGCAGGAATTGGGTAGGGTTTTGAGAAGGTTTAGGGAATTTTGTGGCATTTTTCTGCAATTTTGTGAGGCTTTTCCAGAATGTTTGGTGATATTGAGGTGATTTTGTGGGATGTTTCTGGAATTTTGTGGGATTTTTCTGGGATTTGTACGAGACTTGAAGAATTTTGCGGGATTTTTCTTGAATTTTGTGGAAATTGTTGGAGATTTTGTGGGATGTTGCAGGAATGTGGTTGGGTTTTGAGAAGATGTAGGTTATTTTGTGGCATTTTTCTGGAATTTTGAGGGGCTTTCAAGAACTTTGTGAGAGTTTTCTTGAATTTAGTGGAAATTTGTTGAGATTTTGTGAGATGATTCTGGAATTTGTGGGATTTTTGTGGGATTTTGAGGATTTCTCTTGAATTTTGTGGGATTTGGAGGAGACTTGAAGAATTTGGAGGGAATTTTCTTGAATTTTTTGGATATTGGTGGAGATTTTGTGAGATGGTTCTGGAATTTGGTGGGATATTGAGGAAATTCAGTGAATTTTGAGGGATTTTTCTTGAATTTTGTGGAAATTGTTGGAGATTTTGTGGGATGTTGCAGGAATTGGGTAGGGTTTTGAGAAGGTTTAGGGAATTTTGTGGCATTTTTCTGCAATTTTGTGAGGCTTTTCCAGAATTTTTGGTGATATTGAGGTGATTTGGTGGGATGTTTCTGGAATTTTGTGGGATTTTTCTGGGATTTGTACGAGACTTGAAGAATTTTGCGGGATTTTTCTTTAATTGTTTGGAAATTGTTGGAGATTTTGTGAGATGTTGCAGGAGTTTGTTTGGGTTCTGAGAATATGGAAGGAATTTTGTGGGATTTTTGTGGAATTTTGAGGATTTGTCTTGAATTTTGTGGGATTTGGAGGAGACTTGAAGAATTTTGCAGAATTTTCTTAGATTTTGTGGAAATTTGTTGAGATTTTGTGAGATGGTTCTGGAATTTGGTGGGATATTGAGGAAATTCAGTGAATTTTGAGGGATTTTTCTTGAATTTTGTGGAAATTGTTGGAGATTTTGTGGGATGTTGCAGGAATTGGGTAGGGTTTTGAGAAGATTTAGGGAATTGTGTGGGGCTTGTACAGAATTTGGTGGGATTTCTCTTGAATTTTGTGGGATTTCTATTGAATTTTATGGGATGTTTGTGGGATGTTTGTGAGATGTTTGTAGGATGTTTGTGGTATTTGGAGGAGACTTGAAGAATTTTGCGGGATTTTTCTTGAAATGTTTGGAAATTGGTGGAGATTTTGTGAGATGTTGCAGGAATTTGTTTGGGTTTTGAGAAGATGGAAGGAATTTTGTTGGATTTTTGTGGAATTTTGAGGATTTGTCTTGAATTTTGTGGGATTTGGAGGAGACTTGAAGAATTTTGCGGGAATTTTCTTAGATTTTGTGGAAATTTGTTGAGATTTTGTGAGATGGTTCTGGAATTTGGTGGGATATTGAGGAAATTCAGTGAATTTTGAGGGATTTTTCTTGAATTTTGTGGAAATTGTTGGAGATTTTGTGGGATGTTGCAGGAATTGGGTAGGGTTTTGAGAAGGTTTAGGGAATTTTGTGGCATTTTTCTGCAATTTTGTGAGGCTTTTCCAGAATGTTTGCTGATATTGAGGTGATTTTGTGGGATGTTTCTGGAATTTTGTGGGATTTTTCTGGGATTTGTACGAGACTTGAAGAATTTTGCGGGATTTTTCTTGAATTTTGTGGAAATTGTTGGAGATTTTGTGGGATGTTGCAGGAATGTGGTTGGGTTTTGAGAAGATGTAGGTTATTTTGTGGCATTTTTCTGGAATTTTGAGGGGCTTTCAAGAACTTTGTGAGAGTTTTCTTGAATTTAGTGGAAATTTGTTGAGATTTTGTGAGATGATTCTGGAATTTGTGGGATTTCTGTGGGATTTTGAGGATTTGTCTTGAATTTTGTGGGATTTGGAGGAGACTTGAAGAATTTGGAGGGAATTTTCTTGAATTTTTTGGATATTGGTGGAGATTTTGTGAGATGGTTCTGGAATTTGGTGGGATATTGAGGAAATTCAGTGAATTTTGAGGGATTTTTCTTGAATTTTGTGGAAATTGTTGGAGATTTTGTGGGATGTTGCAGGAATTTGGTAGGGTTTTGAGAAGGCTTAGGGAATTTTGTGGCATTTTTCTGCAATTTTGTGAGGCTTTTCCAGAATTTTTGGTGATATTGAGGTGATTTGGTGGGATGTTTCTGGAATTTTGTGGGATTTTTCTGGGATTTGTACGAGACTTGAAGAATTTTGCGGGATTTTTCTTGAATTGTTTGGAAATTGGTGGAGATTTTGTGAGATGTTGCCGGAGTTTGTTTGGGTTTTGAGAAGATGTAGGGAATTTTGTGGCATTTTTCTGGAATTTTGAGGGGCTTTCAAGAACTTTGTGAGAGTTTTCTTGAATTTAGTGGAAATTTGTTGAGATTTTGTGAGATGGTTCTGGAATTTGGTGGGATTTTTGTGGGATTTTGAGGATTTCTCTTGAATTTTGTGGGATTTGGAGGAGACTTGAAGAATTTGGAGGGAATTTTCCTGAATTTTTTGGATATTGGTGGAGATTTTGTGAGATGCTGCAGGAATGTGGTTGGGTTTTGAGAAGATTTAGGGATTTTTGTGGGATATTTGTGGAATTTTCAGCAGCTTTCAAGTATTTTGTGAGAGTCTTCTTGAATTTTGTGGAAATTTCCGGAGATTTTGTGAGATGTTGCAGGAATTTTGTGGGATTTTTGTGGAATTTTGAGGAATTCTCTTGAATTTTGTGGGATTTGGAGGAGACTTGAAGAAGTTGGAGGGATTTTTCCTAAATGTTGTGGAAATTGGTGGAGATTTTGTGAGATGTTTCAGGAATTTGTTTGGATTTTGAGAAGATGTAGGGAATTTTGTTGGATTTTTGTGGAATTTTGAGGATTTCTCTTGAATTTTGTGGGATTTGGAGGAGACTTGAAGAATTTTGCGGGAATTTTCTTAGATTTTGTGGAAATGTGTGGAGATTTTGTGAGATGTCTGTAGAATTTTGTAATGTTTTGAGAAGATGTAGGGAATTTTGTGGCATTTTTCTGGAATTTTGAGGGGCTTTCAAGAACTTTGTGAGAGTTTTTTTGAATTTTTTGGAAATTTGTTGAGATTTTGTGAGATGGTTCTGGAGTTTGGTGGGATATTGAGGAAATTCAGTGAATTTGGAGGGAATTTTCTTGAATTTTGAGGAAATTGTTGGAGATTTTGTGGGATGTTGCAGGAATGTGGTTGGGTTCTGAGAAGATTTAGGGAATTGTGTGGGGCTTGTACAGAATTTGGTGGGATTTCTCTTGAATTTTGTGGGATTTCTATTGAATTTTATGGGATGATTGTGGGATGTTTGTGAGATGTTTGTAGGATGTTTGTGGTATTTGGAGGAGACTTGAAGAATTTTGCGGGATTTTTCTTGAAATGTTTGGAAATTGGTGGAGATTTTGTGAGATGTTGCAGGAATTTGTTTGGGTTTTGAGAAGATGGAAGGAATTTTGTGGGATTTTTGTGGAATTTTGAGGATTTCTCTTGAATTTTGTGGGATTTGGAGGAGACTTGAAGAATTTTGCGGAATTTTCTTAGATTTTGTGGAAATTTGTTGAGATTTTGTGAGATGGTTCTGGAATTTGGTGGGATATTGAGGAAATACAGTGAATTTTGAGGGATTTTTCTTGAATTTTGTGGAAATTGTTGGAGATTTTGTGGGATGTTGCAGGAATTGGGTAGGGTTTTGAGAAGGTTTAGGGAATTTTGTGGCATTTTTCTGCAATTTTGTGAGGCCTTTCCAGAATGTTTGGTGATATTGAGGTGATTTTGTGGGATGTTTCTGGAATTTTGTGGGATTTTTCTGGGATTTGTACGAGACTTGAAGAATTTTGCGGGATTTTTCTTGAATTTTGTGGAAATTGTTGGAGATTTTGTGGGATGTTGCAGGAATGTGGTTGGGTTTTGAGAAGATGTAGGTTATTTTGTGGCATTTTTCTGGAATTTTGAGGGGCTTTCAAGAACTTTGTGAGAGTTTTCTTGAATTTAGTGGAAATTTGTTGAGATTTTGTGAGATGGTTCTGGAATTTGGTGGGATTTTTGTGGGATTTTGAGGATTTCTCTTGAATTTTGTGGGATTTGGAGGAGACTTGAAGAATTTGGAGGGAATTTTCCTGAATTTTTTGGATATTGGCGGAGATTTTGTGAGATGCTGCAGGAATGTGGTTGGGTTTTGAGAAGATTTAGGGATTTTTGTGGGATATTTGTGGAATTTCCAGCGGCTTTCAAGTATTTTGTGAGAGTCTTCTTGAATTTTGTGGAAATTTCCGGAGATTTTGTGAGATGTTGCAGGAATTTTGTGGGATTTTTGTGGAATTTTGAGGAATTCTCTTGAATTTTGTGGGATTTGGAGGAGACTTGAAGAAGTTGGAGGGATTTTTCCTAAATGTTGTGGAAATTGGTGGAGATTTTGTGAGATGTTTCAGGAATTTGTTTGGATTTTGAGAAGATGTAGGGAATTTTGTTGGATTTTTGTGGAATTTTGAGGATTTCTCTTGAATTTTGTGGGATTTGGAGGAGACTTGAAGAATTTTGCGGGAATTTTCTTAGATTTTGTGGAAATGTGTGGAGATTTTGTGAGATGTCTGTAGAATTTTGTAAGGTTTTGAGAAGATGTAGGGAATTTTGTGGCATTTTTCTGGAATTTTGAGGGGCTTTCAAGAACTTTGTGAGAGTTTTTTTGAATTTTTTGGAAATTTGTTGAGATTTTGTGAGATGGTTCTGGAGTTTGGTGGGATATTGAGGAAATTCAGTGAATCTGGAGGGAATTTTCTTGAATTTTGTGGAAATTGTTGGAGATTTTGTGGGATGTTGCAGGAATTTGGTAGGGTTTTGAGAAGGTTTAGGGAATTTTGTGGCATTTTTCTGCAATTTTGTGAGGCTTTTCCAGAATTTTTGGTGATATTGAGGTGATTTGGTGGGATGTTTCTGGAATTTTGTGGGATTTTTCTGGGATTTGTACGAGACTTGAAGAATTTTGCGGGATTTTTCTTGAATTGTTTGGAAATTGTTGGAGATTTTGTGAGATGTTGCAGGAGTTTGTTTGGGTTCTGAGAATATGGAAGGAATTTTGTGGGATTTTTGTGGAATTTTGAGGATTTGTCTTGAATTTTGTGGGATTTGGAGGAGACTTGAAGAATTTTGCGGAATTTTCTTAGATTTTGTGGAAATTTGTTGAGATTTTGTGAGATGGTTCTGGAATTTGGTGGGATATTGAGGAAATTCAGTGAATTTTGAGGGATTTTTCTTGAATTTTGTGGAAATTGTTGGAGATTTTGTGGGATGTTGCAGGAATTGGGTAGGGTTTTGAGAAGGTTTAGGGAATTTTGTGGCATTTTTCTGCAATTTTGTGAGGCTTTTCCAGAATGTTTGGTGATATTGAGGTGATTTTGTGGGATGTTTCTGGAATTTTGTGGGATTTTTCTGGGATTTGTACGAGACTTGAAGAATTTTGCGGGATTTTTCTTGAATTGTTTGGAAATTGGTGGAGATTTTGTGGGATGTTGCAGGAGTTTGTTTGGGTTTTGAGAAGATGTAGGGAAGTTTGTGGCATTTTTCTGGAATTTTGAGGGGCTTTCAAGAACTTTGTGAGAGTTTTCTTGAATTTAGTGGAAATTTGTTGAGATTTTGTGAGATGGTTCTGGAATTTGGTGGGATTTTTGTGGGATTTTGAGGATTTGTCTTGAATTTTGTGGGATTTGGAGGAGACTTGAAGAATTTGGAGGGAATTTTCCTGAATTTTTTGGATATTGGTGGAGATTTTGTGAGATGCTGCAGGAATGTGGTTGGGTTTTGAGAAGATTTAGGGATTTTTGTGGGATATTTGTGGAATTTTCAGCAGCTTTCAAGTATTTTGTGAGAGTCTTCTTGAATTTTGTGGAAATTTCCGGAGATTTTGTGAGATGTTGCAGGAATTTTGTGGGATTTTTGTGGAATTTTGAGGAATTCTCTTGAATTTTGTGGGATTTGGAGGAGACTTGAAGAAGTTGGAGGGATTTTTCCTAAATGTTGTGGAAATTGGTGGAGATTTTGTGAGATGTTTCAGGAATTTGTTTGGATTTTGAGAAGATGTAGGGAATTTTGTTGGATTTTTGTGGAATTTTGAGGATTTCTCTTGAATTTTGTGGGATTTGGAGGAGACTTGAAGAATTTTGCGGGAATTTTCTTAGATTTTGTGGAAATGTGTGGAGATTTTGTGAGATGTCTGTAGAATTTTGTAAGGTTTTGAGAAGATGTAGGGAATTTTGTGGCATTTTTCTGGAATTTTGAGGGGCTTTCAAGAACTTTGTGAGAGTTTTTTTGAATTTTTTGGAAATTTGTTGAGATTTTGTGAGATGGTTCTGGAGTTTGGTGGGATATTGAGGAAATTCAGTGAATTTGGAGGGAATTTTCTTGAATTTTGAGGAAATTGTTGGAGATTTTGTGGGATGTTGCAGGAATGTGGTTGGGTTCTGAGAAGATTTAGGGAATTGTGTGGGGCTTGTACAGAATTCGGTGGGATTTCTCTTGAATTTTGTGGGATTTCTATTGAATTTTATGGGATGTTTGTGGGATGTTTGTGAGATGTTTGTAGGATGTTTGTGGTATTTGGAGGAGACTTGAAGAATTTTGCAGGATTTTTCTTGAAATGTTTGGAAATTGGTGGAGATTTTGTGAGATGTTGCAGGAGTTTGTGTTTTGAGAAGATGGAAGGAATTTTGTGGGATTTTTGTGGAATTTTGAGGATTTGTCTTGAATTTTGTGGGATTTGGAGGAGACTTGAAGAATTTTGCGGAATTTTCTTAGATTTTGTGGAAATTTGTTGAGATTTTGTGAGATGGTTCTGGAATTTGGTGGGATATTGAGGAAATTCAGTGAATTTTGAGGGATTTTTCTTGAATTTTGTGGAAATTGTTGGAGATTTTGTGGGATGTTGCAGGAATTGGGTAGGGTTTTGAGAAGGTTTAGGGAATTTTGTGGCATTTTTCTGCAATTTTGTGAGGCTTTTCCAGAATGTTTGGTGATATTGAGGTGATTTGGTGGGATGTTTCTGGAATTTTGTGGGATTTTTCTGGGATTTGTACGAGACTTGAAGAATTTTGCGGGATTTTTCTTGAATTGTTTGGAAATTGGTGGAGATTTTGTGAGATGTTGCAGGAGTTTGTTTGGGTTTTGAGAAGATGTAGGGAAGTTTGTGGCATTTTTCTGGAATTTTGAGGGGCTTTCAAGAACTTTGTGAGAGTTTTCTTGAATTTAGTGGAAATTTGTTGAGATTTTGTGAGATGGTTCTGGAATTTGGTGGGATTTGTGTGGGATTTTAAGGATTTGTCTTGAATTTTGTGGGATTTGGAGGAGACTTGAAGAATTTGGAGGGAATTTTCTTGAATTTTTTGGATATTGGTGGATATTTTGTGAGGTGTTGCAGGAGTTTGTTTGGGTTCTGAGAAGATGGAAGGAATTTTGTGGGATTTTTGTGGAATTTTGAGGATTTGTCTTGAATTTTGTGGGATTATGAGGAGACTTGAAGAATTTTGCAGAATTTTCTTAGATTTTGTGGAAATTTGTTGAGATTTTGTGAGATGGTTCTGGAATTTGGTGGGATATTGAGGAAATTCAGTGAATTTTGAGGGATTTTTCTTGAATTTTGTGGAAATTTTTGGAGATTTTGTGGGATGTTGCAGGAATTTGGTAGGGTTTTGAGAAGGTTTAGGGAATTTTGTGGCATTTTTCTGCAATTTTGTGAGGCTTTTCCAGAATTTTTGGTGATATTGAGGTGATTTGGTGGGATGTTTCTGGAATTTTGTGGGATTTTTCTGGGATTTGTACGAGACTTGAAGAATTTTGCGGGATTTTTCTTGAATTGTTTGGAAATTGTTGGAGATTTTGTGAGATGTTGCAGGAGTTTGTTTGGGTTCTGAGAATATGGAAGGAATTTTGTGGGATTTTTGTGGAATTTTGAGGATTTGTCTTGAATTTTGTGGGATTTGGAGGAGACTTGAAGAATTTTGCGGAATTTTCTTAGATTTTGTGGAAATTTGTTGAGATTTTGTGAGATGGTTCTGGAATTTGGTGGGATATTGAGGAAATTCAGTGAATTTTGAGGGATTTTTCTTGAATTTTGTGGAAATTGTTGGAGATTTTGTGGGATGTTGCAGGAATTGGGTAGGGTTTTGAGAAGGTTTAGGGAATTTTGTGGCATTTTTCTGCAATTTTGTGAGGCTTTTCCAGAATGTTTGGTGATATTGAGGTGATTTTGTGGGATGTTTCTGGAATTTTGTGGGATTTTTCTGGGATTTGTACGAGACTTGAAGAATTTTGCGGGATTTTTCTTGAATTGTTTGGAAATTGGTGGAGATTTTGTGGGATGTTGCAGGAGTTTGTTTGGGTTTTGAGAAGATGTAGGGAAGTTTGTGGCATTTTTCTGGAATTTTGAGGGGCTTTCAAGAACTTTGTGAGAGTTTTCTTGAATTTAGTGGAAATTTGTTGAGATTTTGTGAGATGGTTCTGGAATTTGGTGGGATTTTTGTGGGATTTTGAGGATTTGTCTTGAATTTTGTGGGATTTGGAGGAGACTTGAAGAATTTGGAGGGAATTTTCCTGAATTTTTTGGATATTGGTGGAGATTTTGTGAGATGCTGCAGGAATGTGGTTGGGTTTTGAGAAGATTTAGGGATTTTTGTGGGATATTTGTGGAATTTTCAGCAGCTTTCAAGTATTTTGTGAGAGTCTTCTTGAATTTTGTGGAAATTTCCGGAGATTTTGTGAGATGTTGCAGGAATTTTGTGGGATTTTTGTGGAATTTTGAGGAATTCTCTTGAATTTTGTGGGATTTGGAGGAGACTTGAAGAAGTTGGAGGGATTTTTCCTAAATGTTGTGGAAATTGGTGGAGATTTTGTGAGATGTTTCAGGAATTTGTTTGGATTTTGAGAAGATGTAGGGAATTTTGTTGGATTTTTGTGGAATTTTGAGGATTTCTCTTGAATTTTGTGGGATTTGGAGGAGACTTGAAGAATTTTGCGGGAATTTTCTTAGATTTTGTGGAAATGTGTGGAGATTTTGTGAGATGTCTGTAGAATTTTGTAATGTTTTGAGAAGATGTAGGGAATTTTGTGGCATTTTTCTGGAATTTTGAGGGGCTTTCAAGAACTTTGTGAGAGTTTTTTTGAATTTTTTGGAAATTTGTTGAGATTTTGTGAGATGGTTCTGGAGTTTGGTGGGATATTGAGGAAATTCAGTGAATTTGGAGGGAATTTTCTTGAATTTTGTGGAAATTGTTGGAGATTTTGTGGGATGTTGCAGGAATTGGGTAGGGTTTTGAGAAGGTTTAGGGAATTTTGTGGCATTTTTCTGCAATTTTGTGAGGCTTT
This sequence comes from Cyanistes caeruleus, assembly GCF_971803275.1. NCBI lineage: Eukaryota > Metazoa > Chordata > Aves > Passeriformes > Paridae > Cyanistes > Cyanistes caeruleus. The sequence continues at coordinate 86,261,433 of NC_141702.1, read as the reverse complement.
TCCAGAATGTTTGGTGATATTGAGGTGATTTTGTGGGATGTTTCTGGAATTTTGTGGGATTTTTCTGGGATTTGTACGAGACTTGAAGAATTTTGCGGGATTTTTCTTGAATTGTTTGGAAATTGGTGGAGATTTTGTGGGATGTTGCAGGAGTTTGTTTGGGTTTTGAGAAGATGTAGGGAAGTTTGTGGCATTTTTCTGGAATTTTGAGGGGCTTTCAAGAACTTTGTGAGAGTTTTCTTGAATTTAGTGGAAATTTGTTGAGATTTTGTGAGATGGTTCTGGAATTTGGTGGGATTTTTGTGGGATTTTGAGGATTTGTCTTGAATTTTGTGGGATTTGGAGGAGACTTGAAGAATTTGGAGGGAATTTTCCTGAATTTTTTGGATATTGGTGGAGATTTTGTGAGATGCTGCAGGAATGTGGTTGGGTTTTGAGAAGATTTAGGGATTTTTGTGGGATATTTGTGGAATTTTCAGCAGCTTTCAAGTATTTTGTGAGAGTCTTCTTGAATTTTGTGGAAATTTCCGGAGATTTTGTGAGATGTTGCAGGAATTTTGTGGGATTTTTGTGGAATTTTGAGGATTTCTCTTGAATTTTGTGGGATTTGGAGGAGACTTGAAGAATTTGGAGGGATTTTTCCTAAATGTTGTGGAAATTGGTGGAGATTTTGTGAGATGTTTCAGGAATTTGTTTGGATTTTGAGAAGATGTAGGGAATTTTGTGGGATTTTTGTGGAATTTTGAGGATTTCTCTTGAATTTTGTGGGATTTGGAGGAGACTTGAAGAATTTTGCGGGAATTTTCTTAGATTTTGTGGAAATGTGTGGAGATTTTGTGAGATGTCTGTAGAATTTTGTAAGGTTTTGAGAAGATGTAGGGAATTTTGTGGCATTTTTCTGGAATTTTGAGGGGCTTTCAAGAACTTTGTGAGAGTTTTTTTGAATTTTTTGGAAATTTGTTGAGATTTTGTGAGATGGTTCTGGAGTTTGGTGGGATATTGAGGAAATTCAGTGAATTTGGAGGGAATTTTCTTGAATTTTGAGGAAATTGTTGGAGATTTTGTGGGATGTTGCAGGAATGTGGTTGGGTTCTGAGAAGATTTAGGGAATTGTGTGGGGCTTGTACAGAATTTGGTGGGATTTCTCTTGAATTTTGTGGGATTTCTATTGAATTTTATGGGATGTTTGTGGGATGTTTGTGAGATGTTTGTAGGATGTTTGTGGTATTTGGAGGAGACTTGAAGAATTTTGCAGGATTTTTCTTGAAATGTTTGGAAATTGGTGGAGATTTTGTGAGATGTTGCAGGAGTTTGTGTTTTGAGAAGATGGAAGGAATTTTGTGGGATTTTTGTGGAATTTTGAGGATTTGTCTTGAATTTTGTGGGATTTGGAGGAGACTTGAAGAATTTTGCGGAATTTTCTTAGATTTTGTGGAAATTTGTTGAGATTTTGTGAGATGGTTCTGGAATTTGGTGGGATATTGAGGAAATTCAGTGAATTTTGAGGGATTTTTCTTGAATTTTGTGGAAATTGTTGGAGATTTTGTGGGATGTTGCAGGAATTGGGTAGGGTTTTGAGAAGGTTTAGGGAATTTTGTGGCATTTTTCTGCAATTTTGTGAGGCTTTTCCAGAATGTTTGGTGATATTGAGGTGATTTGGTGGGATGTTTCTGGAATTTTGTGGGATTTTTCTGGGATTTGTACGAGACTTGAAGAATTTTGCGGGATTTTTCTTGAATTGTTTGGAAATTGGTGGAGATTTTGTGAGATGTTGCAGGAGTTTGTTTGGGTTTTGAGAAGATGTAGGTTATTTTGTGGCATTTTTCTGGAATTTTGAGGGGCTTTCAAGAACTTTGTGAGAGTTTTCTTGAATTTAGTGGAAATTTGTTGAGATTTTGTGAGATGGTTCTGGAATTTGGTGGGATTTGTGTGGGATTTTGAGGATTTGTCTTGAATTTTGTGGGATTTGGAGGAGACTTGAAGAATTTGGAGGGAATTTTCTTGAATTTTTTGGATATTGGTGGATATTTTGTGAGGTGTTGCAGGAGTTTGTTTGGGTTCTGAGAAGATGGAAGGAATTTTGTGGGATTTTTGTGGAATTTTGAGGATTTGTCTTGAATTTTGTGGGATTATGAGGAGACTTGAAGAATTTTGCAGAATTTTCTTAGATTTTGTGGAAATTTGTTGAGATTTTGTGAGATGGTTCTGGAATTTGGTGGGATATTGAGGAAATTCAGTGAATTTTGAGGGATTTTTCTTGAATTTTGTGGAAATTTTTGGAGATTTTGTGGGATGTTGCAGGAATTGGGTAGGGTTTTGAGAAGGTTTAGGGAATTTTGTGGCATTTTTCTGCAATTTTGTGAGGCTTTTCCAGAATTTTTGGTGATATTGAGGTGATTTGGTGGGATGTTTCTGGAATTTTGTGGGATTTTTCTGGGATTTGTACGAGACTTGAAGAATTTTGCGGGATTTTTCTTGAATTGTTTGGAAATTGTTGGAGATTTTGTGAGATGTTGCAGGAGTTTGTTTGGGTTCTGAGAATATGGAAGGAATTTTGTGGGATTTTTGTGGAATTTTGAGGATTTGTCTTGAATTTTGTGGGATTTGGAGGAGACTTGAAGAATTTTGCGGAATTTTCTTAGATTTTGTGGAAATTTGTTGAGATTTTGTGAGATGGTTCTGGAATTTGGTGGGATATTGAGGAAATTCAGTGAATTTTGAGGGATTTTTCTTGAATTTTGTGGAAATTGTTGGAGATTTTGTGGGATGTTGCAGGAATTGGGTAGGGTTTTGAGAAGGTTTAGGGAATTTTGTGGCATTTTTCTGCAATTTTGTGAGGCTTTTCCAGAATGTTTGGTGATATTGAGGTGATTTGGTGGGATGTTTCTGGAATTTTGTGGGATTTTTCTGGGATTTGTACGAGACTTGAAGAATTTTGCGGGATTTTTCTTGAATTGTTTGGAAATTGGTGGAGATTTTGTGGGATGTTGCAGGAGTTTGTTTGGGTTTTGAGAAGATGTAGGGAAGTTTGTGGCATTTTTCTGGAATTTTGAGGGGCTTTCAAGAACTTTGTGAGAGTTTTCTTGAATTTAGTGGAAATTTGTTGAGATTTTGTGAGATGGTTCTGGAATTTGGTGGGATTTTTGTGGGATTTTGAGGATTTGTCTTGAATTTTGTGGGATTTGGAGGAGACTTGAAGAATTTGGAGGGAATTTTCCTGAATTTTTTGGATATTGGTGGAGATTTTGTGAGATGCTGCAGGAATGTGGTTGGGTTTTGAGAAGATTTAGGGATTTTTGTGGGATATTTGTGGAATTTTCAGCAGCTTTCAAGTATTTTGTGAGAGTCTTCTTGAATTTTGTGGAAATTTCCGGAGATTTTGTGAGATGTTGCAGGAATTTTGTGGGATTTTTGTGGAATTTTGAGGAATTCTCTTGAATTTTGTGGGATTTGGAGGAGACTTGAAGAAGTTGGAGGGATTTTTCCTAAATGTTGTGGAAATTGGTGGAGATTTTGTGAGATGTTTCAGGAATTTGTTTGGATTTTGAGAAGATGTAGGGAATTTTGTTGGATTTTTGTGGAATTTTGAGGATTTCTCTTGAATTTTGTGGGATTTGGAGGAGACTTGAAGAATTTTGCGGGAATTTTCTTAGATTTTGTGGAAATGTGTGGAGATTTTGTGAGATGTCTGTAGAATTTTGTAATGTTTTGAGAAGATGTAGGGAATTTTGTGGCATTTTTCTGGAATTTTGAGGGGCTTTCAAGAACTTTGTGAGAGTTTTTTTGAATTTTTTGGAAATTTGTTGAGATTTTGTGAGATGGTTCTGGAGTTTGGTGGGATATTGAGGAAATTCAGTGAATTTGGAGGGAATTTTCTTGAATTTTGAGGAAATTGTTGGAGATTTTGTGGGATGTTGCAGGAATGTGGTTGGGTTCTGAGAAGATTTAGGGAATTGTGTGGGGCTTGTACAGAATTTGGTGGGATTTCTCTTGAATTTTGTGGGATTTCTATTGAATTTTATGGGATGATTGTGGGATGTTTGTGAGATGTTTGTAGGATGTTTGTGGTATTTGGAGGAGACTTGAAGAATTTTGCAGGATTTTTCTTGAAATGTTTGGAAATTGGTGGAGATTTTGTGAGATGTTGCAGGAGTTTGTGTTTTGAGAAGATGGAAGGAATTTTGTGGGATTTTTGTGGAATTTTGAGGATTTGTCTTGAATTTTGTGGGATTTGGAGGAGACTTGAAGAATTTTGCGGAATTTTCTTAGATTTTGTGGAAATTTGTTGAGATTTTGTGAGATGGTTCTGGAATTTGGTGGGATATTGAGGAAATTCAGTGAATTTTGAGGGATTTTTCTTGAATTTTGTGGAAATTGTTGGAGATTTTGTGGGATGTTGCAGGAATTGGGTAGGGTTTTGAGAAGGTTTAGGGAATTTTGTGGCATTTTTCTGCAATTTTGTGAGGCTTTTCCAGAATTTTTGGTGATATTGAGGTGATTTGGTGGGATGTTTCTGGAATTTTGTGGGATTTTTCTGGGATTTGTACGAGACTTGAAGAATTTTGCGGGATTTTTCTTGAATTGTTTGGAAATTGTTGGAGATTTTGTGAGATGTTGCAGGAGTTTGTTTGGGTTCTGAGAATATGGAAGGAATTTTGTGGGATTTTTGTGGAATTTTGAGGATTTGTCTTGAATTTTGTGGGATTTGGAGGAGACTTGAAGAATTTTGCGGAATTTTCTTAGATTTTGTGGAAATTTGTTGAGATTTTGTGAGATGGTTCTGGAATTTGGTGGGATATTGAGGAAATTCAGTGAATTTTGAGGGATTTTTCTTGAATTTTGTGGAAATTGTTGGAGATTTTGTGGGATGTTGCAGGAATTGGGTAGGGTTTTGAGAAGGTTTAGGGAATTTTGTGGCATTTTTCTGCAATTTTGTGAGGCTTTTCCAGAATGTTTGGTGATATTGAGGTGATTTGGTGGGATGTTTCTGGAATTTTGTGGGATTTTTCTGGGATTTGTACGAGACTTGAAGAATTTTGCGGGATTTTTCTTGAATTGTTTGGAAATTGGTGGAGATTTTGTGGGATGTTGCAGGAGTTTGTTTGGGTTTTGAGAAGATGTAGGGAAGTTTGTGGCATTTTTCTGGAATTTTGAGGGGCTTTCAAGAACTTTGTGAGAGTTTTCTTGAATTTAGTGGAAATTTGTTGAGATTTTGTGAGATGGTTCTGGAATTTGGTGGGATTTTTGTGGGATTTTGAGGATTTGTCTTGAATTTTGTGGGATTTGGAGGAGACTTGAAGAATTTGGAGGGAATTTTCCTGAATTTTTTGGATATTGGTGGAGATTTTGTGAGATGCTGCAGGAATGTGGTTGGGTTTTGAGAAGATTTAGGGATTTTTGTGGGATATTTGTGGAATTTTCAGCAGCTTTCAAGTATTTTGTGAGAGTCTTCTTGAATTTTGTGGAAATTTCCGGAGATTTTGTGAGATGTTGCAGGAATTTTGTGGGATTTTTGTGGAATTTTGAGGAATTCTCTTGAATTTTGTGGGATTTGGAGGAGACTTGAAGAAGTTGGAGGGATTTTTCCTAAATGTTGTGGAAATTGGTGGAGATTTTGTGAGATGTTTCAGGAATTTGTTTGGATTTTGAGAAGATGTAGGGAATTTTGTTGGATTTTTGTGGAATTTTGAGGATTTCTCTTGAATTTTGTGGGATTTGGAGGAGACTTGAAGAATTTTGCGGGAATTTTCTTAGATTTTGTGGAAATGTGTGGAGATTTTGTGAGATGTCTGTAGAATTTTGTAATGTTTTGAGAAGATGTAGGGAATTTTGTGGCATTTTTCTGGAATTTTGAGGGGCTTTCAAGAACTTTGTGAGAGTTTTTTTGAATTTTTTGGAAATTTGTTGAGATTTTGTGAGATGGTTCTGGAGTTTGGTGGGATATTGAGGAAATTCAGTGAATTTGGAGGGAATTTTCTTGAATTTTGAGGAAATTGTTGGAGATTTTGTGGGATGTTGCAGGAATGTGGTTGGGTTCTGAGAAGATTTAGGGAATTGTGTGGGGCTTGTACAGAATTTGGTGGGATTTCTCTTGAATTTTGTGGGATTTCTATTGAATTTTATGGGATGATTGTGGGATGTTTGTGAGATGTTTGTAGGATGTTTGTGGTATTTGGAGGAGACTTGAAGAATTTTGCAGGATTTTTCTTGAAATGTTTGGAAATTGGTGGAGATTTTGTGAGATGTTGCAGGAGTTTGTGTTTTGAGAAGATGGAAGGAATTTTGTGGGATTTTTGTGGAATTTTGAGGATTTGTCTTGAATTTTGTGGGATTTGGAGGAGACTTGAAGAATTTTGCGGAATTTTCTTAGATTTTGTGGAAATTTGTTGAGATTTTGTGAGATGGTTCTGGAATTTGGTGGGATATTGAGGAAATTCAGTGAATTTTGAGGGATTTTTCTTGAATTTTGTGGAAATTGTTGGAGATTTTGTGGGATGTTGCAGGAATTGGGTAGGGTTTTGAGAAGGTTTAGGGAATTTTGTGGCATTTTTCTGCAATTTTGTGAGGCTTTTCCAGAATGTTTGGTGATATTGAGGTGATTTGGTGGGATGTTTCTGGAATTTTGTGGGATTTTTCTGGGATTTGTACGAGACTTGAAGAATTTTGCGGGATTTTTCTTGAATTGTTTGGAAATTGGTGGAGATTTTGTGAGATGTTGCAGGAGTTTGTTTGGGTTTTGAGAAGATGTAGGGAAGTTTGTGGCATTTTTCTGGAATTTTGAGGGGCTTTCAAGAACTTTGTGAGAGTTTTCTTGAATTTAGTGGAAATTTGTTGAGATTTTGTGAGATGGTTCTGGAATTTGGTGGGATTTGTGTGGGATTTTGAGGATTTGTCTTGAATTTTGTGGGATTTGGAGGAGACTTGAAGAATTTGGAGGGAATTTTCTTGAATTTTTTGGATATTGGTGGATATTTTGTGAGGTGTTGCAGGAGTTTGTTTGGGTTCTGAGAAGATGGAAGGAATTTTGTGGGATTTTTGTGGAATTTTGAGGATTTCTCTTGAATTTTGTGGGATTATGAGGAGACTTGAAGAATTTGGAGGGAATTTTCTTAGATTTTGTGGAAATTTGTTGAGATTTTGTGAGATGGTTCTGGAATTTGGTGGGATATTGAGGAAATTCAGTGAATTTTGAGGGATTTTTCTTGAATTTTGTGGAAATTTTTGGAGATTTTGTGGGATGTTGCAGGAATTGGGTAGGGTTTTGAGAAGGTTTAGGGAATTTTGTGGCATTTTTCTGCAATTTTGTGAGGCTTTTCCAGAATGTTTGGTGATATTGAGGTGATTTGGTGGGATGTTTCTGGAATTTTGTGGGATTTTTCTGGGATTTGTACGAGACTTGAAGAATTTTGCGGGATTTTTCTTGAATTGTTTGGAAATTGGTGGAGATTTTGTGAGATGTTGCAGGAGTTTGTTTGGGTTTTGAGAAGATGTAGGGAATTTTGTGGCATTTTTCTGGAATTTTGAGGGGCTTTCAAGAACTTTGTGAGAGTTTTCTTGAATTTAGTGGAAATTTGTTGAGATTTTGTGAGATGGTTCTGGAATTTGGTGGGATTTTTGTGGGATTTTGAGGATTTGTCTTGAATTTTGTGGGATTTGGAGGAGACTTGAAGAATTTGGAGGGAATTTTCTTGAATTTTTTGGATATTGGTGGAGATTTTGTGAGATGGTTCTGGAATTTGGTGGGATATTGAGGAAATTCAGTGAATTTTGAGGGATTTTTCTTGAAGTTTGTGGGAATTTGTGGAGATTTGGTGGGATATTTTTCTAGAATTTGGTCGTGTTTTGTGAAGATTTAGGGAATTTTGTGGGATTTTTCCTGGAATTTTGTTGGATACTGGGGAGATTTTGTGGGATGCTTGTGGAACTTGGAGGGACTTTTCTGGAATTTTGTGAGATTCTGTAGAGAACTGACGAATTATCAGGGATTTTTCATGTATTCTGTGGGAATTTGTGGAGATTCGGTGGGATATTTTTCTAGAATTTGGTCGTGTTTTGAGAAGATTTAGGGAATTTGGTGGGATTTTTCCTGGAATTTTATTGGATACTGGGGAGATTTTGTGGGATGTTTGTGGAACTTTGAGGGACTCTTCTGGAATTTTGTGAGATTCTGTAGAGAACTGACGAATTATCAGGGATTTTTCATGTATTCTGTGGGAATTTGTGGAGATTTGGTGTGATATTTTTCTAGAATTTGGTCATGTTTTGACAAGGTTTAGGGAATTCTGTAAGATTTTTCTGGAATTTGGTGGGCCTTTTTGAAGGACTTTGTGTGGTTTTGAGGAGACTTGAAGAATTTTGAGGAATTTGTTTTAGATTTTGTGGGAATTTGTGTAGATTCTGTGGGATTTTTCTGGAATTTGGTGGGCCTTTTCAAGGACTTTGTGTGGTTTTGAGGAGACTTGAAGAATTTTGAGGATTTTTTTTTATATTTTGTGGAAACTTGTGGAGGTTTTGTGTGATTTTTGTGGGATTTTGTGGGATATTGAGGCGATTTAGGGATCTTGAGGGATTTTTCATGTATTTTGTGGGAATTTGTGGAGATTTGGTGGGATATTTTTCTAGAATTTGGTCGTGTTTTGTGAAGATTTAGGGAATTTTGTGGGATTTTTCTTGAATTTTGTTGGATATTGAGTAGATTTTGTGGAACTTTGAGGGACTTTTCTGGAATATGGTGAGATTCTGTAGAGAACTGAAGAATTATCAGGGATTTTTCATGTATTCTGTGGGAATTTGTGGAGATTTGGTGGGATTTTTCTGGAATTTGGTGGAGTTTTGAGAAGATTTAGGGAATTTTGTGGATTTTTCCTGGAATTTTGTTGGATATTGAGGAGATTTTGTGGGGTGTTTGTGGAACTTTGAGGGACTTTTCTGGAATTTGGTGAGATTTTGTAGAGAACTGAAGAATTATCAGGGATTTTTCATGTATTCTGTGGGAATTTGTGGAGATTTGGTGTGATATTTTTCTAGAATTTGGTCATGTTTTGAGAAGATTTAGGGAATTCTGTAAGATTTTTCTGGAATTTGGTGGGCCTTCTTGAAGGACTTTGTGTGGTTTTGAGGAGACTTGAAGAATTTTGAGGAATTTGTTTTAGATTTTGTGGGAATTTGTGTAGATTCTGTGGGATTTTCCTGGAATTTGGTGGGCCTTTTCAAGGACTTTGTGTGGTTTTGAGGAGACTTGAAGAATTTTGAGGATTTATTTTTATATTTTGTGGAAACTTGTGGAGGTTTTGTGTGATTTTTTTGGGATTTTGTGGGATATTGAGGCGATTTAGGGATCTTGAGGGATTTTTCATGTATTTTGTGGGAATTTGTGGAGATTTGGTGGGATATTTTTCTAGAATTTGGTCGTGTTTTGAGAAGATTTAGGGAATTTTGTGGGATTTTTCCTGGAATTTTATTGGATACTGGGGAGATTTTGTGGGATGTTTGTGGAACTTTGAGGGACTCTTCTGGAATTTGGTGAGATTCTGTAGAGAACTGAAGAATTATCAGGGATTTTTCATGTATTCTGTGGGTATTTGTGGAGATTTGGTGTGATATTTTTCTAGAATTTGGTCATGTTTTGAGAAGATTTAGGGAATTTTGTGTGATTTTTCTGGGATTTTGTTGGGTATTTAGGACATTTTGTGGGATGTTTCTGGAATTTGGTGGGGCTTTTCAAGAATTTTGTGGTATTTTGAAAAGATTTAGGGAATTTTGTGGTGTTTTTTCTTGAATTTTGAGGGAAACTGTGCTGATTTTATGGAGCATTTCTGGAATTTGGTCGAGTTTTCAGAAGAATTAGGGATTTTTGTGAGATTTTTGTGGGATGTTCTGGGAATTGGTGGAGATTTTGTGGGACATTCCTGTGAATTGGTAGGGTTTTGAAATGATTTAGGGAGTTTTGTGGGACTTCTCTGGAATTTTGTGGGTTTTTTCTGGAATTGTGTGGGATTCTGAAAAGACTTGAAGAATTTTGAGGAATTTGTTTTAGATTTTGTGGGAATTTGTGGAGATTCTGTGGGATTTTCCTGGAATTTGGTGGGCCTTTTCAAGGACTTTGTGTGGTTTTGAGGAGACTTGAAAAATTTTCAGGAATTTTTTTTATATTTTGTGGAAACGTGTGGAGGTTTTGTGTGATTTTTGTGGGATTTTGTGGGATATTGAGGCGATTTAGGGATCTTGAGTGATTTTTCATGTATTTTGTGGGAATTTGTGGAGATTTGGTGGGATATTTTTCTAGAATTTGGCCGTGTTTTGAGAAGATTTAGGGAATTTTGTGGGATTTTTCCTGGAATTTTATTGGATACTGGGGAGATTTTGTGGGATGTTTGTGGAACTTTGAGGGACTCTTCTGGAATTTGGTGAGATTCTGTAGAGAACTGACGAATTATCAGGGATTTTTCATGTATTCTGTGGGAATTTGTGGAGATTTGGTGGGATTTTTGTGGATTTTGGCCGTGTTTTGAGAAGATTTAGGGAATTTTGTGTGATTTTTCTGGGATTTTGTTGGATACTGTGCTGATTTTATGGGGCGTTTCTGGAATTTGGTCAAGTTTTCAGAAGATTTAGGGAATTTTGTGGGATTTTTCTGGGATTTTGTTGGGTATTGAGGACATTTTGTGGGATGTTTCTGGAATTTGGTGGGGCTTTTCAAGAATTTTGTGGTATTTTGAAAAGATTTTGGGAATTTTGTGGTGTTTTTTCTTGAATTTTTTGGGAAACTGTGCTGATTTTATGGGGCGTTTCTGGAATTTGTTCGAGTTTTCAGAAGATTTAGGGATTTTTGTGAGATTTTTGTGGGATGTTCTGGGAATTGGTAGAGATTTTGTGGGACTTTCCTGTGAATTGGTAGGGTTTTGAAATGATTTAGGGAGTTTTGTGGGACTTCTCTGGAATTTTGTGGGTTTTTTTCTGGAATTGTGTGGGATTCTGAGGAGACTTGAAGAATTTTGAGGAATTTGTTTTAGATTTTTGGGAATTTGTGTAGATTCTGTGGGATTTTTCTGGAATTTGGTGGTTTTTTTCAAGGACTTTGTGTGGTTTTGAGGAGACTTGAAGAATTTTGAGGTTTTTTTTTTATATTTTGTGGAAACTTGTGGAGGTTTTGTGTGATTTTTGTGGGATTTTGTGGGATATTGAGGCGATTTAGGGATCTTGAGGGATTTTTCATGTATTTTGTGGGAATTTGTGGAGATTTGGTGGGATATTTTTCTAGAATTTGGTCGTGTTTTGAGAAGATTTAGGGAATTTTGTGGGATTTTTCCTGGAATTTTGTTGGATACTGGGGAGATTTTGTGGAATGTTTGTGGAACTTTGAGGGACTTTTCTGGAATTTGGTGAGATTCTGTAGAGAACTGACGAATTATCAGATATTTTTCATGTATTCTGTGGGAATTTGTGGAGATTTGGTGTGATTTTTGTGGATTTTGCCGTGTTTTAAGAAGATTTAGGGAATTTTGTGGGATTTTTCCTGGAATTTTGTTGGATTCTGGGGAGATTTTGTGGGATGTTTGTGGAACTTTGAGGGACTTTTCTGGAATTTGGTGAGATTTTGTAGAGAACTGAAGAATTATCAGGGATTTTTCATGTATTCTGTGGGAATTTGTGGAGATTTGGTGTGATATTTTTCTAGAATTTGGTCATGTTTTGACAAGGTTTAGGGAATTCTGTAAGATATTTCTGGAATTTGGTGGGCCTTTTTGAAGGACTTTGTGTGGTTTTGAGGAGACTTGAAGAATTTTGAGGAATTTTTCTTAGATTTAGAGGAAACTTGTGGAGGTTTTGTGGGATTTTTGTGGGATTTTGTGGGATATTGAGGCGATTTAGGGATCTTGAGGGATTTTTCATGTATTTTGTGGGAATTTGTGGAGATTTGGTGGGATATTTTTCTAGAATTTGGTCGTGTTTTGTGAAGATTTTGGGAATTTTGTGGGATTTTTCTTGAATTTTGTTGGATATTGAGTAGATTTTGTGGAACTTTGAGGGACTTTTCTGGAATTTGGTGAGATTCTGTAGAGAACTGAAGAATTATCAGGGATTTTTCATGTATTCTGTGGGAATTTGTGGAGATTTGGTGGGATTTTTCTGGAATTTGGTAGAGTTTTGAGAAGATTTAGGGAATTTTGTGGGATTTTTCCTGGAATTTTGTTGGATATTGAGGAGATTTTGTGGGGTGTTTGTGGAACTTTGAGGGACTCTTCTGGAATTTGGTGAGATTCTGTAGAGAACTGACGAATTATCAGGGATTTTTCATGTATTCTGTGGGAATTTGTGGAGATTTGGTGGGATTTTTCTGGCATTTGGTAGAGTTTTGAGAAGATTTAGGGAATTCTGTAAGATTTTTCTGGGATTTTGTTGGGTATTGAGGACATTTTGTGGGATGTTTCTGGAATTTGGTGGGGCTTTTCAAGAATTTTGTGGTATTTTGAAAAGATTTAGGGAATTTTGTGGTGTTTTTTCTTGAATTTTTTGGGAAACTGTGCTGATTTTATGGAGCGTTTCTGGAATTTGGTCGAGTTTTCAGAAGATTTAGGGATTTTTGTGAGATTTTTGTGGGATGTTCTGGAAATTGGTGGAGATTTTGTGGGACATTCCTGTGAATTGGTAGGGTTTTGAAATGATTTAGGGAGTTTTGTGGGACTTCTCTGGAATTTTGTGGGTTTTTTCTGGAATTGTGTGGGATTCTGAGGATACTTGAAAATTTTGAGGAATTTGTTTTAGATTTTGTGGGAATTTGTGTAGATTCTGTGGGATTTTTCTGGAATTTGGTGGGCCTTTTCAAGGACTTTGTGTGGTTTTGAGGAGACTTGAAGAATTTTGAGGATTTTTTCTTAGATTTTGTACAAACCTGTGGAGGTTTTGTGTGATTTTTGTGGGATTTTGTGGGATATTGAGGCGATTTAGGGATCTTGAGGGATTTTTCATGTATTTTGTGGGAATTTGTGGAGATTTGGTGGGATATTTTTCTAGAATTTGGTCGTGTTTTGTGAAGATTTAGGGAATTTTGTGGGATTTTTCTTGAATTTTGTTGGATATTGAGTAGATTTTGTGGAACTTTGAGGGACTTTTCTGGAATTTGGTGAGATTCTGTAGAGAACTGACGAATTATCAGGGATTTTTCATGTATTCTGTGGGAATTTGTGGAGATTTGGTGGGATTTTTGTGGATTTTGGCCGTGTTTTGAGAAGATTTAGGGAATTTTGTGTGATTTTTCTGGGATTTTGTTGGATACTGTGCTGATTTTATGGGGCGTTTCTGGAATTTGGTCAAGTTTTCAGAAGATTTAGGGAATTTTGTGGGATTTTTCTGGGATTTTGTTGGGTATTGAGGACATTTTGTGGGATGTTTCTGGAATTTGGTGGGGCTTTTCAAGAATTTTGTGGTATTTTGAAAAGATTTTGGGAATTTTGTGGTGTTTTTTCTTGAATTTTTTGGGAAACTGTGCTGATTTTATGGGGCGTTTCTGGAATTTGTTCGAGTTTTCAGAAGATTTAGGGATTTTTGTGAGATTTTTGTGGGATGTTCTGGGAATTGGTAGAGATTTTGTGGGACTTTCCTGTGAATTGGTAGGGTTTTGAAATGATTTAGGGAGTTTTGTGGGACTTCTCTGGAATTTTGTGGGTTTTTTTCTGGAATTGTGTGGGATTCTGAGGAGACTTGAAGAATTTTGAGGAATTTGTTTTAGATTTTTGGGAATTTGTGTAGATTCTGTGGGATTTTTCTGGAATTTGGTGGTTTTTTTCAAGGACTTTGTGTGGTTTTGAGGAGACTTGAAGAATTTTGAGGTTTTTTTTTTATATTTTGTGGAAACTTGTGGAGGTTTTGTGTGATTTTTGTGGGATTTTGTGGGATATTGAGGCGATTTAGGGATCTTGAGGGATTTTTCATGTATTTTGTGGGAATTTGTGGAGATTTGGTGGGATATTTTTCTAGAATTTGGTCGTGTTTTGAGAAGATTTAGGGAATTTTGTGGGATTTTTCCTGGAATTTTGTTGGATACTGGGGAGATTTTGTGGAATGTTTGTGGAACTTTGAGGGACTTTTCTGGAATTTGGTGAGATTCTGTAGAGAACTGACGAATTATCAGATATTTTTCATGTATTCTGTGGGAATTTGTGGAGATTTGGTGTGATTTTTGTGGATTTTGCCGTGTTTTAAGAAGATTTAGGGAATTTTGTGGGATTTTTCCTGGAATTTTGTTGGATTCTGGGGAGATTTTGTGGGATGTTTGTGGAACTTTGAGGGACTTTTCTGGAATTTGGTGAGATTTTGTAGAGAACTGAAGAATTATCAGGGATTTTTCATGTATTCTGTGGGAATTTGTGGAGATTTGGTGTGATATTTTTCTAGAATTTGGTCATGTTTTGACAAGGTTTAGGGAATTCTGTAAGATATTTCTGGAATTTGGTGGGCCTTTTTGAAGGACTTTGTGTGGTTTTGAGGAGACTTGAAGAATTTTGAGGAATTTTTCTTAGATTTAGAGGAAACTTGTGGAGGTTTTGTGTGATTTTTGTGGGATTTTGTGGGATATTGAGGCGATTTAGGGATCTTGAGGGATTTTTCATGTATTTTGTGGGAATTTGTGGAGATTTGGTGGGATATTTTTCTAGAATTTGGTCGTGTTTTGTGAAGATTTTGGGAATTTTGTGGGATTTTTCTTGAATTTTGTTGGATATTGAGTAGATTTTGTGGAACTTTGAGGGACTTTTCTGGAATTTGGTGAGATTCTGTAGAGAACTGAAGAATTATCAGGGATTTTTCATGTATTCTGTGGGAATTTGTGGAGATTTGGTGGGATTTTTCTGGAATTTGGTAGAGTTTTGAGAAGATTTAGGGAATTTTGTGGGATTTTTCCTGGAATTTTGTTGGATATTGAGGAGATTTTGTGGGGTGTTTGTGGAACTTTGAGGGACTCTTCTGGAATTTGGTGAGATTCTGTAGAGAACTGACGAATTATCAGGGATTTTTCATGTATTCTGTGGGAATTTGTGGAGATTTGGTGGGATTTTTCTGGCATTTGGTAGAGTTTTGAGAAGATTTAGGGAATTCTGTAAGATTTTTCTGGGATTTTGTTGGGTATTGAGGACATTTTGTGGGATGTTTCTGGAATTTGGTGGGGCTTTTCAAGAATTTTGTGGTATTTTGAAAAGATTTAGGGAATTTTGTGGTGTTTTTTCTTGAATTTTTTGGGAAACTGTGCTGATTTTATGGAGCGTTTCTGGAATTTGGTCGAGTTTTCAGAAGATTTAGGGATTTTTGTGAGATTTTTGTGGGATGTTCTGGAAATTGGTGGAGATTTTGTGGGACATTCCTGTGAATTGGTAGGGTTTTGAAATGATTTAGGGAGTTTTGTGGGACTTCTCTGGAATTTTGTGGGTTTTTTCTGGAATTGTGTGGGATTCTGAGGATACTTGAAAATTTTGAGGAATTTGTTTTAGATTTTGTGGGAATTTGTGTAGATTCTGTGGGATTTTTCTGGAATTTGGTGGGCCTTTTCAAGGACTTTGTGTGGTTTTGAGGAGACTTGAAGAATTTTGAGGATTTTTTCTTAGATTTTGTACAAACCTGTGGAGGTTTTGTGTGATTTTTGTGGGATTTTGTGGGATATTGAGGCGATTTAGGGATCTTGAGGGATTTTTCATGTATTTTGTGGGAATTTGTGGAGATTTGGTGGGATATTTTTCTAGAATTTGGTCGTGTTTTGTGAAGATTTAGGGAATTTTGTGGGATTTTTCTTGAATTTTGTTGGATATTGAGTAGATTTTGTGGAACTTTGAGGGACTTTTCTGGAATATGGTGAGATTCTGTAGAGAACTGAAGAATTATCAGGGATTTTTCATGTATTCTGTGGGAATTTGTGGAGATTTGGTGGGATTTTTCTGGAATTTGGTAGAGTTTTGAGAAGATTTAGGGAATTTTGTGGATTTTTCCTGGAATTTTGTTGGATATTGAGGAGATTTTGTGGGGTGTTTGTGGAACTTTGAGGGACTTTTCTGGAATTTTGTGAGATTTTGTAGAGAACTGAAGAATTATCAGGGATTTTTCATGTATTCTGTGGGAATTTGTGGAGATTTGGTGTGATATTTTTCTAGAATTTGGTCATGTTTTGAGAAGATTTAGGGAATTCTGTAAGATTTTTCTGGAATTTGGTGGGCCTTCTTGAAGGACTTTGTGTGGTTTTGAGGAGACTTGAAGAATTTTGAGGAATTTGTTTTAGATTTTGTGGGAATTTGTGTAGATTCTGTGGGATTTTCCTGGAATTTGGTGGGCCTTTTCAAGGACTTTGTGTGGTTTTGAGGAGACTTGAAGAATTTTGAGGATTTATTTTTATATTTTGTGGAAACTTGTGGAGGTTTTGTGTGATTTTTGTGGGATTTTGTGGGATATTGAGGCGATTTAGGGATCTTGAGGGATTTTTCATGTATTTTGTGGGAATTTGTGGAGATTTGGTGGGATATTTTTCTAGAATTTGGTCGTGTTTTGAGAAGATTTAGGGAATTTTGTGGGATTTTTCCTGGAATTTTATTGGATACTGGGGAGATTTTGTGGGATGTTTGTGGAATTTTGAGGGACTCTTCTGGAATTTTGTGAGATTCTGTAGAGAACTGATGAATTATCAGGGATTTTTCATGTATTCTGTGGGAATTTGTGGAGATTTGGTGGGATTTTTCTGGAATTTGGTAGAGTTTTGAGAAGATTTAGGGAATTTTGTGGGGTTTTTCCTGGAATTTTGTTGGATACTGGGGAGATTTTGTGGGATGCTTGTGGAACTTTGAGGGACTCTTCTGGAATTTTGTGAGATTCTGTAGAGAACTGAAGATTTATCAGGGATTTTTCATGTATTCTGTGGGAATTTGTGGAGATTTGGTGGGATTTTTGTGGATTTTGGCCGTCTTTTGAGAAGATTTAGGGAATTTTGTGGGATTTTTCCTGGAATTTTGTTGGATACTGGGGAGATTTTGTGGGATGTTTGTGGAACTTTGAGGGACTCTTCTGGAATTTGGTGAGATTCTGTAGAGAACTGAAGAATTATCAGGGATTTTTCATGTATTCTGTGGGTATTTGTGGAGATTTGGTGTGATATTTTTCTAGAATTTGGTCATGTTTTGAGAAGATTTAGGGAATTTTGTGTGATTTTTCTGGGATTTTGTTGGGTATTTAGGACATTTTGTGGGATGTTTCTGGAATTTGGTGGGGCTTTTCAAGAATTTTGTGGTATTTTGAAAAGATTTAGGGAATTTTGTGGTGTTTTTTCTTGAATTTTGAGGGAAACTGTGCTGATTTTATGGAGCATTTCTGGAATTTGGTCGAGTTTTCAGAAGAATTAGGGATTTTTGTGAGATTTTTGTGGGATGTTCTGGGAATTGGTGGAGATTTTGTGGGACATTCCTGTGAATTGGTAGGGTTTTGAAATGATTTAGGGAGTTTTGTGGGACTTCTCTGGAATTTTGTGGGTTTTTTCTGGAATTGTGTGGGATTCTGAAAAGACTTGAAGAATTTTGAGGAATTTGTTTTAGATTTTGTGGGAATTTGTGGAGATTCTGTGGGATTTTCCTGGAATTTGGTGGGCCTTTTCAAGGACTTTGTGTGGTTTTGAGGAGACTTGAAAAATTTTCAGGAATTTTTTTTATATTTTGTGGAAACTTGTGGAGGTTTTGTGTGATTTTTGTGGGATTTTGTGGGATATTGAGGCGATTTAGGGATCTTGAGTGATTTTTCATGTATTTTGTGGGAATTTGTGGAGATTTGGTGGGATATTTTTCTAGAATTTGGCCGTGTTTTGAGAAGATTTAGGGAATTTTGTGGGATTTTTCCTGGAATTTTATTGGATACTGGGGAGATTTTGTGGGATGTTTGTGGAACTTTGAGGGACTCTTCTGGAATTTGGTGAGATTCTGTAGAGAACTGACGAATTATCAGGGATTTTTCATGTATTCTGTGGGAATTTGTGGAGATTTGGTGGGATTTTTGTGGATTTTGGCCGTGTTTTGAGAAGATTTAGGGAATTTTGTGTGATTTTTCTGGGATTTTGTTGGATACTGTGCTGATTTTATGGGGCGTTTCTGGAATTTGGTCAAGTTTTCAGAAGATTTAGGGAATTTTGTGGGATTTTTCTGGGATTTTGTTGGGTATTGAGGACATTTTGTGGGATGTTTCTGGAATTTGGTGGGGCTTTTCAAGAATTTTGTGGTATTTTGAAAAGATTTTGGGAATTTTGTGGTGTTTTTTCTTGAATTTTTTGGGAAACTGTGCTGATTTTATGGGGCGTTTCTGGAATTTGTTCGAGTTTTCAGAAGATTTAGGGATTTTTGTGAGATTTTTGTGGGATGTTCTGGGAATTGGTGGAGATTTTGTGGGACATTTCTGTGAATTGGTAGGGTTTTGAAATGATTTAGGGAGTTTTGTGGGACTTCTCTGGAATTTTGTGGGTTTTTTTCTGGAATTGTGTGGGATTCTGAGGAGACTTGAAGAATTTTGAGGAATTTGTTTTAGATTTTTGGGAATTTGTGTAGATTCTGTGGGATTTTTCTGGAATTTGGTGGTTTTTTTCAAGGACTTTGTGTGGTTTTGAGGAGACTTGAAGAATTTTGAGGTTTTTTTTTTATATTTTGTGGAAACTTGTGGAGGTTTTGTGTGATTTTTGTGGGATTTTGTGGGATATTGAGGCGATTTAGGGATCTTGAGGGATTTTTCATGTATTTTGTGGGAATTTGTGGAGATTTGGTGGGATATTTTTCTATAATTTGGTCGTGTTTTGTGAAGATTTAGGGAATTTTGTGGGATTTTTCCTGGAATTTTGTTGGATACTGGGGAGATTTTGTGGGATGCTTGTGGAACTTGGAGGGACTTTTCTGGAATTTTGTGAGATTCTGTAGAGAACTGACGAATTATCAGGGATTTTTCATGTATTCTGTGGGAATTTGTGGAGATTCGGTGGGATATTTTTCTAGAATTTGGTCGTGTTTTGAGAAGATTTAGGGAATTTTGTGGGATTTTTCCTGGAATTTTATTGGATACTGGGGAGATTTTGTGGGATGTTTGTGGAACTTTGAGGGACTCTTCTGGAATTTTGTGAGATTCTGTAGAGAACTGAAGAATTATCAGGGATTTTTCATGTATTCTGTGGGAATTTGTGGAGATTCGGTGGGATATTTTTCTAGAATTTGGTCATGTTTTGACAAGGTTTAGGGAATTCTGTAAGATTTTTCTGGAATTTGGTGGGCCTTCTTGAAGGACTTTGTGTGGTTTTGAGGAGACTTGAAGAATTTTGAGGAATTTGTTTTAGATTTTGTGGGAATTTGTGTAGATTCTGTGGGATTTTTCTGGAATTTGGTGGGCCTTTTCAAGGACTTTGTGTGGTTTTGAGGAGACTTGAAGAATTTTGAGGATTTTTTTTTATATTTTGTGGAAACTTGTGGAGGTTTTGTGTGATTTTTGTGGGATTTTGTGGGATATTGAGGCGATTTAGGGATCTTGAGGGATTTTTCATGTATTTTGTGGGAATTTGTGGAGATTTGGTGGGATATTTTTCTAGAATTTGGTCGTGTTTTGTGAAGATTTAGGGAATTTTGTGGGATTTTTCTTGAATTTTGTTGGATATTGAGTAGATTTTGTGGAACTTTGAGGGACTTTTCTGGAATATGGTGAGATTCTGTAGAGAACTGAAGAATTATCAGGGATTTTTCATGTATTCTGTGGGAATTTGTGGAGATTTGGTGGGATTTTTCTGGAATTTGGTAGAGTTTTGAGAAGATTTAGGGAATTTTGTGGATTTTTCCTGGAATTTTGTTGGATATTGAGGAGATTTTGTGGGGTGTTTGTGGAACTTTGAGGGACTTTTCTGGAATTTGGTGAGATTTTGTAGAGAACTGAAGAATTATCAGGGATTTTTCATGTATTCTGTGGGAATTTGTGGAGATTTGGTGTGATATTTTTCTAGAATTTGGTCATGTTTTGAGAAGATTTAGGGAGTTCTGTAAGATTTTTCTGGAATTTGGTGGGCCTTCTTGAAGGACTTTGTGTGGTTTTGAGGAGACTTGAAGAATTTTGAGGAATTTGTTTTAGATTTTGTGGGAATTTGTGTAGATTCTGTGGGATTTTCCTGGAATTTGGTGGGCCTTTTCAAGGACTTTGTGTGGTTTTGAGGAGACTAGAAGAATTTTGAGGATTTATTTTTATATTTTGTGGAAACTTGTGGAGGTTTTGTGTGATTTTTGTGGGATTTTGTGGGATATTGAGGCGATTTAGGGATCTTGAGGGATTTTTCATGTATTTTGTGGGAATTTGTGGAGATTTGGTGGGATATTTTTCTAGAATTTGGTCGTGTTTTGTGAAGATTTAGGGAATTTTGTGGGATTTTACCTGGAATTTTATTGGATACTGGGGAGATTTTGTGGGATGTTTGTGGAACTTTGAGGGACTCTTCTGGAATTTGGTGAGATTCTGTAGAGAACTGATGAATTATCAGGGATTTTTCATGTATTCTGTGGGAATTTGTGGAGATTTGGTGGGATTTTTCTGGAATTTGGTAGAGTTTTGAGAAGATTTAGGGAATTTTGTGGGGTTTTTCCTGGAATTTTGTTGGATACTGGGGAGATTTTGTGGGATGCTTGTGGAACTTTGAGGGACTCTTCTGGAATTTTGTGAGATTCTGTAGAGAACTGAAGATTTATCAGGGATTTTTCATGTATTCTGTGGGAATTTGTGGAGATTTGGTGGGATTTTTGTGGATTTTGGCCGTCTTTTGAGAAGATTTAGGGAATTTTGTGGTATTTTTCCTGGAATTTTGTTGGATACTGGGGATATTTTGTGGGATGTTTGTGGAACTTTGAGGGACTCTTCTGGAATTTGGTGAGATTCTGTAGAGAACTGAAGAATTATCAGGGATTTTTCATGTATTCTGTGGGTATTTGTGGAGATTTGGTGTGATATTTTTCTAGAATTTGGTCATGTTTTGAGAAGATTTAGGGAATTTTGTGTGATTTTTCTGGGATTTTGTTGGGTATTTAGGACATTTTGTGGGATGTTTCTGGAATTTGGTGGGGCTTTTCAAGAATTTTGTGGTATTTTGAAAAGATTTAGGGAATTTTGTGGTGTTTTTTCTTGAATTTTGAGGGAAACTGTGCTGATTTTATGGAGCATTTCTGGAATTTGGTCGAGTTTTCAGAAGAATTAGGGATTTTTGTGAGATTTTTGTGGGATGTTCTGGGAATTGGTGGAGATTTTGTGGGACATTCCTGTGAATTGGTAGGGTTTTGAAATGATTTAGGGAGTTTTGTGGGACTTCTCTGGAATTTTGTGGGTTTTTTCTGGAATTGTGTGGGATTCTGAAAAGACTTGAAGAATTTTGAGGAATTTGTTTTAGATTTTGTGGGAATTTGTGGAGATTCTGTGGGATTTTCCTGGAATTTGGTGGGCCTTTTCAAGGACTTTGTGTGGTTTTGAGGAGACTTGAAAAATTTTCAGGAATTTTTTTTATATTTTGTGGAAACTTGTGGAGGTTTTGTGTGATTTTTGTGGGATTTTGTGGGATATTGAGGCGATTTAGGGATCTTGAGTGATTTTTCATGTATTTTGTGGGAATTTGTGGAGATTTGGTGGGATATTTTTCTAGAATTTGGTCGTGTTTTGAGAAGATTTAGGGAATTTTGTGGGATTTTTCCTGGAATTTTATTGGATACTGGGGAGATTTTGTGGGATGTTTGTGGAACTTTGAGGGACTCTTCTGGAATTTGGTGAGATTCTGTAGAGAACTGACGAATTATCAGGGATTTTTCATGTATTCTGTGGGAATTTGTGGAGATTTGGTGGGATTTTTGTGGATTTTGGCCGTGTTTTGAGAAGATTTAGGGAATTTTGTGTGATTTTTCTGGGATTTTGTTGGATACTGTGCTGATTTTATGGGGCGTTTCTGGAATTTGGTCAAGTTTTCAGAAGATTTAGGGAATTTTGTGGGATTTTTCTGGGATTTTGTTGGGTATTGAGGACATTTTGTGGGATGTTTCTGGAATTTGGTGGGGCTTTTCAAGAATTTTGTGGTATTTTGAAAAGATTTTGGGAATTTTGTGGTGTTTTTTCTTGAATTTTTTGGGAAACTGTGCTGATTTTATGGGGCGTTTCTGGAATTTGTTCGAGTTTTCAGAAGATTTAGGGATTTTTGTGAGATTTTTGTGGGATGTTCTGGGAATTGGTAGAGATTTTGTGGGACTTTCCTGTGAATTGGTAGGGTTTTGAAATGATTTAGGGAGTTTTGTGGGACTTCTCTGGAATTTTGTGGGTTTTTTTCTGGAATTGTGTGGGATTCTGAGGAGACTTGAAGAATTTTGAGGAATTTGTTTTAGATTTTTGGGAATTTGTGTAGATTCTGTGGGATTTTTCTGGAATTTGGTGGTTTTTTTCAAGGACTTTGTGTGGTTTTGAGGAGACTTGAAGAATTTTGAGGTTTTTTTTTTATATTTTGTGGAAACTTGTGGAGGTTTTGTGTGATTTTTGTGGGATTTTGTGGGATATTGAGGCGATTTAGGGATCTTGAGGGATTTTTCATGTATTTTGTGGGAATTTGTGGAGATTTGGTGGGATATTTTTCTAGAATTTGGTCGTGTTTTGAGAAGATTTAGGGAATTTTGTGGGATTTTTCCTGGAATTTTGTTGGATACTGGGGAGATTTTGTGGAATGTTTGTGGAACTTTGAGGGACTTTTCTGGAATTTGGTGAGATTCTGTAGAGAAC
This sequence comes from Cyanistes caeruleus, assembly GCF_971803275.1. NCBI lineage: Eukaryota > Metazoa > Chordata > Aves > Passeriformes > Paridae > Cyanistes > Cyanistes caeruleus. The sequence goes on along the minus strand of NC_141702.1, from coordinate 86,238,660 downwards.
TGACGAATTATCAGATATTTTTCATGTATTCTGTGGGAATTTGTGGAGATTTGGTGTGATTTTTGTGGATTTTGCAGTGTTTTAAGAAGATTTAGGGAATTTTGTGGGATTTTTCCTGGAATTTTGTTGGATTCTGGGGAGATTTTGTGGGATGTTTGTGGAACTTTGAGGGACTTTTCTGGAATTTGGTGAGATTTTGTAGAGAACTGAAGAATTATCAGGGATTTTTCATGTATTCTGTGGGAATTTGTGGAGATTTGGTGTGATATTTTTCTAGAATTTGGTCATGTTTTGACAAGGTTTAGGGAATTCTGTAAGATTTTTCTGGAATTTGGTGGGCCTTTTTGAAGGACTTTGTGTGGTTTTGAGGAGAATTGAAGAATTTTGAGAATTTTTTTTTATATTTTGTGGAAACGTGTGGAGGTTTTGTGTGATTTTTGTGGGATTTTGTGGGATATTGAGGCGATTTAGGGATCTTGAGTGATTTTTCATGTATTTTGTGGGAATTTGTGGAGATTTGGTGGGATATTTTTCTAGAATTTGGTCGTGTTTTGAGAAGATTTAGGGAATTTGGTGGGATTTTTCCTGGAATTTTATTGGATACTGGGGAGATTTTGTGGGATGTTTGTGGAACTTTGAGGGACTCTTCTGGAATTTGGTGAGATTCTGTAGAGAACTGACGAATTATCAGGGATTTTTCATGTATTCTGTGGGAATTTGTGGAGATTTGGTGTGATATTTTTCTAGAATTTGGTCATGTTTTGAGAAGATTTAGGGAATTTTGTGTGATTTTTCTGGGATTTTGTTGGGTATTGAGGACATTTTGTGGGATGTTTCTGGAATTTGGTGGGGCTTTTCAAGAATTTTGTGGTATTTTGAAAAGATTTTGGGAATTTTTTTGGTGTTTTTTCTTGAATTTTGTGGGAAACTGTGCTGATTTTATGGGGCGTTTCTGGAATTTGGTCGAGTTTTCAGAAGATTTAGGGATTTTTGTGAGATTTTTGTGGGATGTTCTGGGAATTGGTGGAGATTTTTTGGGACATTCCTGTGAATTGGTAGGGTTTTGAAATGATTTAGGGAGTTTTGTGGGACTTCTCTGGAATTTTGTGGGTTTTTTCTGGAATTGTGTGGGATTCTGAGGAGACTTGAAGAATTTTGAGGAATTTGTTTTAGATTTTGTGGGAATTTGTGTAGATTCTGTGGGATTTTTCTGGAATTTGGTGGTTTTTTTCAAGGACTTTGTGTGGTTTTGAGGAGACTTGAAGAATTTTGAGGATTTTTTTTTTATATTTTGTGGAAACTTGTGGAGGTTTTGTGTGATTTTTGTGGGATTTTGTGGGATATTGAGGCGTTTTAGGGATCTTGAGGGATTTTTCATGTATTTTGTGGGAATTTGTGGAGATTTGGTGGGATATTTTTCTAGAATTTGGTCGTGTTTTGTGAAGATTTTGGGAATTTTGTGGGATTTTTCTTGAATTTTGTTGGATATTGAGTAGATTTTGTGGAACTTTGAGGGACTTTTCTGGAATTTGGTGAGATTCTGTAGAGAACTGAAGAATTATCAGGGATTTTTCATGTATTCTGTGGGAATTTGTGGAGATTTGGTGGGATTTTTCTGGAATTTGGTAGAGTTTTGAGAAGATTTAGGGAATTTTGTGGGATTTTTCCTGGAATTTTGTTGGATATTGAGGAGATTTTGTGGGGTGTTTGTGGAACTTTGAGGGACTCTTCTGGAATTTGGTGAGATTCTGTAGAGAACTGACGAATTATCAGGGATTTTTCATGTATTCTGTGGGAATTTGTGGAGATTTGGTGGGATTTTTCTGGCATTTGGTAGAGTTTTGAGAAGATTTAGGGAATTCTGTAAGATTTTTCTGGGATTTTGTTGGGTATTGAGGACATTTTGTGGGATGTTTCTGGAATTTGGTGGGGCTTTTCAAGAATTTTGTGGTATTTTGAAAAGATTTAGGGAATTTTGTGGTGTTTTTTCTTGAATTTTTTGGGAAACTGTGCTGATTTTATGGAGCGTTTCTGGAATTTGGTCGAGTTTTCAGAAGATTTAGGGATTTTTGTGAGATTTTTGTGGGATGTTCTGGAAATTGGTGGAGATTTTGTGGGACATTCCTGTGAATTGGTAGGGTTTTGAAATGATTTAGGGAGTTTTGTGGGACTTCTCTGGAATTTTGTGGGTTTTTTCTGGAATTGTGTGGGATTCTGAGGATACTTGAAAATTTTGAGGAATTTGTTTTAGATTTTGTGGGAATTGTTGGAGATTCTGTGGGATTTTCCTGGAATTTGGTGGGCCTTTTCAAGGACTTTGTGTGGTTTTGAGGAGACTTGAAGAATTTTGAGGATTTTTTCTTAGATTTTGTACAAACCTGTGGAGGTTTTGTGTGATTTTTGTGGGATTTTGTGGGATATTGAGGCGATTTAGGGATCTTGAGTGATTTTTCATGTATTTTGTGGGAATTTGTGGAGATTTGGTGGGATATTTTTCTAGAATTTGGTCGTGTTTTGTGAAGATTTAGGGAATTTTGTGGGATTTTTCCTGGAATTTTGTTGGATACTGGGGAGATTTTGTGGGATGCTTGTGGAACTTGGAGGGACTTTTCTGGAATTTTGTGAGATTCTGTAGAGAACTGACGAATTATCAGGGATTTTTCATGTATTCTGTGGGAATTTGTGGAGATTCGGTGGGATATTTTTCTAGAATTTGGTCGTGTTTTGAGAAGATTTAGGGAATTTGGTGGGATTTTTCCTGGAATTTTATTGGATACTGGGGAGATTTTGTGGGATGTTTGTGGAACTTTGAGGGACTCTTCTGGAATTTGGTGAGATTCTGTAGAGAACTGACGAATTATCAGGGATTTTTCATGTATTCTGTGGGAATTTGTGGAGATTTGGTGTGATATTTTTCTAGAATTTGGTCATGTTTTGACAAGGTTTAGGGAATTCTGTAAGATTTTTCTGGAATTTGGTGGGCCTTTTTGAAGGACTTTGTGTGGTTTTGAGGAGACTTGAAGAATTTTGAGGAATTTGTTTTAGATTTTGTGGGAATTTGTGTAGATTCTGTGGGATTTTTCTGGAATTTGGTGGGCCTTTTCAAGGACTTTGTGTGGTTTTGAGGAGACTTGAAGAATTTTGAGGATTTTTTTTTATATTTTGTGGAAACTTGTGGAGGTTTTGTGTGATTTTTGTGGGATTTTGTGGGATATTGAGGCGATTTAGGGATCTTGAGGGATTTTTCATGTATTTTGTGGGAATTTGTGGAGATTTGGTGGGATATTTTTCTAGAATTTGGTCGTGTTTTGTGAAGATTTAGGGAATTTTGTGGGATTTTTCTTGAATTTTGTTGGATATTGAGTAGATTTTGTGGAACTTTGAGGGACTTTTCTGGAATATGGTGAGATTCTGTAGAGAACTGAAGAATTATCAGGGATTTTTCATGTATTCTGTGGGAATTTGTGGAGATTTGGTGGGATTTTTCTGGAATTTGGTAGAGTTTTGAGAAGATTTAGGGGATTTTGTGGATTTTTCCTGGAATTTTGTTGGATATTGAGGAGATTTTGTGGGGTGTTTGTGGAACTTTGAGGGACTTTTCTGGAATTTGGTGAGATTTTGTAGAGAACTGAAGAATTATCAGGGATTTTTCATGTATTCTGTGGGAATTTGTGGAGATTTGGTGTGATATTTTTCTAGAATTTGGTCATGTTTTGAGAAGATTTAGGGAATTCTGTAAGATTTTTCTGGAATTTGGTGGGCCTTCTTGAAGGACTTTGTGTGGTTTTGAGGAGACTTGAAGAATTTTGAGGAATTTGTTTTAGATTTTGTGGGAATTTGTGTAGATTCTGTGGGATTTTCCTGGAATTTGGTGGGCCTTTTCAAGGACTTTGTGTGGTTTTGAGGAGACTTGAAGAATTTTGAGGATTTATTTTTATATTTTGTGGAAACTTGTGGAGGTTTTGTGTGATTTTTGTGGGATTTTGTGGGATATTGAGGCGATTTAGGGATCTTGAGGGATTTTTCATGTATTTTGTGGGAATTTGTGGAGATTTGGTGGGATATTTTTCTAGAATTTGGTCGTGTTTTGAGAAGATTTAGGGAATTTTGTGGGATTTTTCCTGGAATTTTATTGGATACTGGGGAGATTTTGTGGGATGTTTGTGGAACTTTGAGGGACTTTTCTGGAATTTGGTGAGATTCTGTAGAGAACTGACGAATTATCAGGGATTTTTCATGTATTCTGTGGGAATTTGTGGAGATTTGGTGGGATTTTTCTGGCATTTGGTAGAGTTTTGAGAAGATTTAGGGAATTCTGTAAGATTTTTCTGGGATTTTGTTGGGTATTGAGGACATTTTGTGGGATGTTTCTGGAATTTGGTGGGGCTTTTCAAGAATTTTGTGGTATTTTGAAAAGATTTAGGGAATTTTGTGGTGTTTTTTCTTGAATTTTTTGGGAAACTGTGCTGATTTTATGGAGCGTTTCTGGAATTTGGTCGAGTTTTCAGAAGATTTAGGGATTTTTGTGAGATTTTTGTGGGATGTTCTGGAAATTGGTGGAGATTTTGTGGGACATTCCTGTGAATTGGTAGGGTTTTGAAATGATTTAGGGAGTTTTGTGGGACTTCTCTGGAATTTTGTGGGTTTTTTCTGGAATTGTGTGGGATTCTGAGGATACTTGAAAATTTTGAGGAATTTGTTTTAGATTTTGTGGGAATTGTTGGAGATTCTGTGGGATTTTCCTGGAATTTGGTGGGCCTTTTCAAGGACTTTGTGTGGTTTTGAGGAGACTTGAAGAATTTTGAGGATTTTTTCTTAGATTTTGTACAAACCTGTGGAGGTTTTGTGTGATTTTTGTGGGATTTTGTGGGATATTGAGGCGATTTAGGGATCTTGAGTGATTTTTCATGTATTTTGTGGGAATTTGTGGAGATTTGGTGGGATATTTTTCTAGAATTTGGTCGTGTTTTGTGAAGATTTAGGGAATTTTGTGGGATTTTTCCTGGAATTTTGTTGGATACTGGGGAGATTTTGTGGGATGCTTGTGGAACTTGGAGGGACTTTTCTGGAATTTTGTGAGATTCTGTAGAGAACTGACGAATTATCAGGGATTTTTCATGTATTCTGTGGGAATTTGTGGAGATTCGGTGGGATATTTTTCTAGAATTTGGTCGTGTTTTGAGAAGATTTAGGGAATTTTGTGGGATTTTTCCTGGAATTTTATTGGATACTGGGGAGATTTTGTGGGATGTTTGTGGAACTTTGAGGGACTCTTCTGGAATTTTGTGAGATTCTGTAGAGAACTGACGAATTATCAGGGATTTTTCATGTATTCTGTGGGAATTTGTGGAGATTTGGTGTGATATTTTTCTAGAATTTGGTCATGTTTTGACAAGGTTTAGGGAATTCTGTAAGATTTTTCTGGAATTTGGTGGGCCTTTTTGAAGGACTTTGTGTGGTTTTGAGGAGACTTGAAGAATTTTGAGGAATTTGTTTTAGATTTTGTGGGAATTTGTGTAGATTCTGTGGGATTTTTCTGGAATTTGGTGGGCCTTTTCAAGGACTTTGTGTGGTTTTGAGGAGACTTGAAGAATTTTGAGGATTTTTTTTTATATTTTGTGGAAACTTGTGGAGGTTTTGTGTGATTTTTGTGGGATTTTGTGGGATATTGAGGCGATTTAGGGATCTTGAGGGATTTTTCATGTATTTTGTGGGAATTTGTGGAGATTTGGTGGGATATTTTTCTAGAATTTGGTCGTGTTTTGTGAAGATTTAGGGAATTTTGTGGGATTTTTCTTGAATTTTGTTGGATATTGAGTAGATTTTGTGGAACTTTGAGGGACTTTTCTGGAATTTGGTGAGATTCTGTAGAGAACTGAAGAATTATCAGGGATTTTTCATGTATTCTGTGGGAATTTGTGGAGATTTGGTGGGATTTTTCTGGAATTTGGTAGAGTTTTGAGAAGATTTAGGGAATTTTGTGGATTTTTCCTGGAATTTTGTTGGATATTGAGGAGATTTTGTGGGGTGTTTGTGGAACTTTGAGGGACTTTTCTGGAATTTGGTGAGATTTTGTAGAGAACTGAAGAATTATCAGGGATTTTTCATGTATTCTGTGGGAATTTGTGGAGATTTGGTGTGATATTTTTCTAGAATTTGGTCATGTTTTGAGAAGATTTAGGGAATTCTGTAAGATTTTTCTGGAATTTGGTGGGCCTTCTTGAAGGACTTTGTGTGGTTTTGAGGAGACTTGAAGAATTTTGAGGAATTTGTTTTAGATTTTGTGGGAATTTGTGTAGATTCTGTGGGATTTTCCTGGAATTTGGTGGGCCTTTTCAAGGACTTTGTGTGGTTTTGAGGAGACTTGAAGAATTTTGAGGATTTATTTTTATATTTTGTGGAAACTTGTGGAGGTTTTGTGTGATTTTTGTGGGATTTTGTGGGATATTGAGGCGATTTAGGGATCTTGAGGGATTTTTCATGTATTTTGTGGGAATTTGTGGAGATTTGGTGGGATATTTTTCTAGAATTTGGTCGTGTTTTGAGAAGATTTAGGGAATTTTGTGGGATTTTTCCTGGAATTTTATTGGATACTGGGGAGATTTTGTGGGATGTTTGTGGAATTTTGAGGGACTCTTCTGGAATTTTGTGAGATTCTGTAGAGAACTGATGAATTATCAGGGATTTTTCATGTATTCTGTGGGAATTTGTGGAGATTTGGTGGGATTTTTCTGGAATTTGGTAGAGTTTTGAGAAGATTTAGGGAATTTTGTGGGGTTTTTCCTGGAATTTTGTTGGATACTGGGGAGATTTTGTGGGATGCTTGTGGAACTTTGAGGGACTCTTCTGGAATTTTGTGAGATTCTGTAGAGAACTGAAGATTTATCAGGGATTTTTCATGTATTCTGTGGGTATTTGTGGAGATTTGGTGTGATATTTTTCTAGAATTTGGTCATGTTTTGAGAAGATTTAGGGAATTTTGTGTGATTTTTCTGGGATTTTGTTGGGTATTGAGGACATTTTGTGGGATGTTTCTGGAATTTGGTGGGGCTTTTCAAGAATTTTGTGGTATTTTGAAAAGATTTAGGGAATTTTGTGGTGTTTTTTCTTGAATTTTGAGGGAAACTGTGCTGATTTTATGGAGCATTTCTGGAATTTGGTCGAGTTTTCAGAAGAATTAGGGATTTTTGTGAGATTTTTGTGGGATGTTCTGGGAATTGGTGGAGATTTTGTGGGACATTTCTGTGAATTGGTAGGGTTTTGAAATGATTTAGGGAGTTTTGTGGGACTTCTCTGGAATTTTGTGGGTTTTTTCTGGAATTGTGTGGGATTCTGAAAAGACTTGAAGAATTTTGAGGAATTTGTTTTAGATTTTGTGGGAATTTGTGGAGATTCTGTGGGATTTTCCTGGAATTTGGTGGGCCTTTTCAAGGACTTTGTGTGGTTTTGAGGAGACTTGAAAAATTTTCAGGAATTTTTTTTATATTTTGTGGAAACTTGTGGAGGTTTTGTGTGATTTTTGTGGGATTTTGTGGGATATTGAGGCGATTTAGGGATCTTGAGTGATTTTTCATGTATTTTGTGGGAATTTGTGGAGATTTGGTGGGATATTTTTCTAGAATTTGGTCGTGTTTTGAGAAGATTTAGGGAATTTGGTGGGATTTTTCCTGGAATTTTATTGGATACTGGGGAGATTTTGTGGGATGTTTGTGGAACTTTGAGGGACTCTTCTGGAATTTGGTGAGATTCTGTAGAGAACTGACGAATTATCAGGGATTTTTCATGTATTCTGTGGGAATTTGTGGAGATTTGGTGGGATTTTTGTGGATTTTGGCCGTGTTTTGAGAAGATTTAGGGAATTTTGTGTGATTTTTCTGGGATTTTGTTGGATACTGTGCTGATTTTATGGGGCGTTTCTGGAATTTGGTCAAGTTTTCAGAAGATTTAGGGAATTTTGTGGGATTTTTCTGGGATTTTGTTGGGTATTGAGGACATTTTGTGGGATGTTTCTGGAATTTGGTGGGGCTTTTCAAGAATTTTGTGGTATTTTGAAAAGATTTTGGGAATTTTTTTGGTGTTTTTTCTTGAATTTTTTGGGAAACTGTGCTGATTTTATGGAGCGTTTCTGGAATTTGGTCGAGTTTTCAGAAGATTTAGGGATTTTTGTGAGATTTTTGTGGGATGTTCTGGAAATTGGTGGAGATTTTGTGGGACATTCCTGTGAATTGGTAGGGTTTTGAAATGATTTAGGGAGTTTTGTGGGACTTCTCTGGAATTTTGTGGGTTTTTTCTGGAATTGTGTGGGATTCTGAGGATACTTGAAAATTTTGAGGAATTTGTTTTAGATTTTGTGGGAATTTGTGTAGATTCTGTGGGATTTTTCTGGAATTTGGTGGGCCTTTTCAAGGACTTTGTGTGGTTTTGAGGAGACTTGAAGAATTTTGAGGATTTTTTCTTAGATTTTGTACAAACCTGTGGAGGTTTTGTGTGATTTTTGTGGGATTTTGTGGGATATTGAGGCGATTTAGGGATCTTGAGGGATTTTTCATGTATTTTGTGGGAATTTGTGGAGATTTGGTGGGATATTTTTCTAGAATTTGGTCGTGTTTTGTGAAGATTTAGGGAATTTTGTGGGATTTTTCCTGGAATTTTGTTGGATACTGGGGAGATTTTGTGGGATGCTTGTGGAACTTGGAGGGACTTTTCTGGAATTTTGTGAGATTCTGTAGAGAACTGACGAATTATCAGGGATTTTTCATGTATTCTGTGGGAATTTGTGGAGATTCGGTGGGATATTTTTCTAGAATTTGGTCGTGTTTTGAGAAGATTTAGGGAATTTGGTGGGATTTTTCCTGGAATTTTATTGGATACTGGGGAGATTTTGTGGGATGTTTGTGGAACTTTGAGGGACTCTTCTGGAATTTTGTGAGATTCTGTAGAGAACTGACGAATTATCAGGGATTTTTCATGTATTCTGTGGGAATTTGTGGAGATTCGGTGGGATATTTTTCTAGAATCTGGTCATGTTTTGACAAGGTTTAGGGAATTCTGTAAGATTTTTCTGGAATTTGGTGGGCCTTTTTGAAGGACTTTGTGTGGTTTTGAGGAGACTTGAAGAATTATGAGGAATTTGTTTTAGATTTTGTGGGAATTTGTGTAGATTCTGTGGGATTTTTCTGGAATTTGGTGGGCCTTTTCAAGGACTTTGTGTGGTTTTGAGGAGACTTGAAGAATTTTGAGGATTTTTTTTTATATTTTGTGGAAACTTGTGGAGGTTTTGTGTGATTTTTGTGGGATTTTGTGGGATATTGAGGCGATTTAGGGATCTTGAGGGATTTTTCATGTATTTTGTGGGAATTTGTGGAGATTTGGTGGGATATTTTTCTAGAATTTGGTCGTGTTTTGTGAAGATTTAGGGAATTTTGTGGGATTTTTCTTGAATTTTGTTGGATATTGAGTAGATTTTGTGGAACTTTGAGGGACTTTTCTGGAATATGGTGAGATTCTGTAGAGAACTGAAGAATTATCAGGGATTTTTCATGTATTCTGTGGGAATTTGTGGAGATTTGGTGGGATTTTTCTGGAATTTGGTAGAGTTTTGAGAAGATTTAGGGAATTTTGTGGATTTTTCCTGGAATTTTGTTGGATATTGAGGAGATTTTGTGGGGTGTTTGTGGAACTTTGAGGGACTTTTCTGGAATTTGGTGAGATTTTGTAGAGAACTGAAGAATTATCCAGACTTTTCTGGAATTTGGTGAGATTTTGTAGAGAACTGAAGAATTATCAGGGATTTTTCATGTATTCTGTGGGAATTTGTGGAGATTTGGTGTGATATTTTTCTAGAATTTGGTCATGTTTTGAGAAGATTTAGGGAATTCTGTAAGATTTTTCTGGAATTTGGTGGGCCTTCTTGAAGGACTTTGTGTGGTTTTGAGGAGACTTGAAGAATTTTGAGGAATTTGTTTTAGATTTTGTGGGAATTTGTGTAGATTCTGTGGGATTTTCCTGGAATTTGGTGGGCCTTTTCAAGGACTTTGTGTGGTTTTGAGGAGACTTGAAGAATTTTGAGGATTTATTTTTATATTTTGTGGAAACTTGTGGAGGTTTTGTGTGATGTTTGTGGGATTTTGTGGGATATTGAGGCGATTTAGGGATCTTGAGGGATTTTTCATGTATTTTGTGGGAATTTGTGGAGATTTGGTGGGATATTTTTCTAGAATTTGGTCGTGTTTTGAGAAGATTTAGGGAATTTTGTGGGATTTTTCCTGGAATTTTATTGGATACTGGGGAGATTTTGTGGGATGTTTGTGGAATTTTGAGGGACTCTTCTGGAATTTTGTGAGATTCTGTAGAGAACTGATGAATTATCAGGGATTTTTCATGTATTCTGTGGGAATTTGTGGAGATTTGGTGGGATTTTTCTGGAATTTGGTAGAGTTTTGAGAAGATTTAGGGAATTTTGTGGGGTTTTTCCTGGAATTTTGTTGGATACTGGGGAGATTTTGTGGGATGCTTGTGGAACTTTGAGGGACTCTTCTGGAATTTTGTGAGATTCTGTAGAGAACTGAAGATTTATCAGGGATTTTTCATGTATTCTGTGGGAATTTGTGGAGATTTGGTGGGATTTTTGTGGATTTTGGCCGTCTTTTGAGAAGATTTAGGGAATTTTGTGGGATTTTTCCTGGAATTTTGTTGGATACTGGGGAGATTTTGTGGGATGTTTGTGGAACTTTGAGGGACTCTTCTGGAATTTGGTGAGATTCTGTAGAGAACTGAAGAATTATCAGGGATTTTTCATGTATTCTGTGGGTATTTGTGGAGATTTGGTGTGATATTTTTCTAGAATTTGGTCATGTTTTGAGAAGATTTAGGGAATTTTGTGTGATTTTTCTGGGATTTTGTTGGGTATTTAGGACATTTTGTGGGATGTTTCTGGAATTTGGTGGGGCTTTTCAAGAATTTTGTGGTATTTTGAAAAGATTTAGGGAATTTTGTGGTGTTTTTTCTTGAATTTTGAGGGAAACTGTGCTGATTTTATGGAGCATTTCTGGAATTTGGTCGAGTTTTCAGAAGAATTAGGGATTTTTGTGAGATTTTTGTGGGATGTTCTGGGAATTGGTGGAGATTTTGTGGGACATTCCTGTGAATTGGTAGGGTTTTGAAATGATTTAGGGAGTTTTGTGGGACTTCTCTGGAATTTTGTGGGTTTTTTCTGGAATTGTGTGGGATTCTGAGGAGACTTGAAGAATTTTGAGGAATTTGTTTTAGATTTTGTGGGAATTTGTGGAGATTCTGTGGGATTTTCCTGGAATTTGGTGGGCCTTTTCAAGGACTTTGTGTGGTTTTGAGCAGACTTGAAAAATTTTCAGGAATTTTTTTTATATTTCGTGGAAACTTGTGGAGGTTTTGTGTGATTTTTGTGGGATTTTGTGGGATATTGAGGCGATTTAGGGATCTTGAGTGATTTTTCATGTATTTTGTGGGAATTTGTGGAGATTTGGTGGGATATTTTTCTAGAATTTGGTCGTGTTTTGAGAAGATTTAGGGAATTTTGTGGGATTTTTCCTGGAATTTTATTGGATACTGGGGAGATTTTGTGGGATGTTTGTGGAACTTTGAGGGACTCTTCTGGAATTTGGTGAGATTCTGTAGAGAACTGACGAATTATCAGGGATTTTTCATGTATTCTGTGGGAATTTGTGGAGATTTGGTGGGATTTTTGTGGATTTTGGCCGTGTTTTGAGAAGATTTAGGGAATTTTGTGTGATTTTTCTGGGATTTTGTTGGATACTGTGCTGATTTTATGGGGCGTTTCTGGAATTTGGTCAAGTTTTCAGAAGATTTAGGGAATTTTGTGGGATTTTTCTGGGATTTTGTTGGGTATTGAGGACATTTTGTGGGATGTTTCTGGAATTTGGTGGGGCTTTTCAAGAATTTTGTGGTATTTTGAAAAGATTTTGGGAATTTTGTGGTGTTTTTTCTTGAATTTTTTGGGAAACTGTGCTGATTTTATGGGGCGTTTCTGGAATTTGTTCGAGTTTTCAGAAGATTTAGGGATTTTTGTGAGATTTTTGTGGGATGTTCTGGGAATTGGTAGAGATTTTGTGGGACTTTCCTGTGAATTGGTAGGGTTTTGAAATGATTTAGGGAGTTTTGTGGGACTTCTCTGGAATTTTGTGGGTTTTTTTCTGGAATTGTGTGGGATTCTGAGGAGACTTGAAGAATTTTGAGGAATTTGTTTTAGATTTTTGGGAATTTGTGTAGATTCTGTGGGATTTTTCTGGAATTTGGTGGTTTTTTTCAAGGACTTTGTGTGGTTTTGAGGAGACTTGAAGAATTTTGAGGTTTTTTTTTTATATTTTGTGGAAACTTGTGGAGGTTTTGTGTGATTTTTGTGGGATTTTGTGGGATATTGAGGCGATTTAGGGATCTTGAGGGATTTTTCATGTATTTTGTGGGAATTTGTGGAGATTTGGTGGGATATTTTTCTAGAATTTGGTCGTGTTTTGAGAAGATTTAGGGAATTTTGTGGGATTTTTCCTGGAATTTTGTTGGATACTGGGGAGATTTTGTGGAATGTTTGTGGAACTTTGAGGGACTTTTCTGGAATTTGGTGAGATTCTGTAGAGAACTGACGAATTATCAGATATTTTTCATGTATTCTGTGGGAATTTGTGGAGATTTGGTGGGATATTTTTCTGGAATTTGGTCGTGTTTTGTGAAGATTTTGGGAATTTTGTGGGATTTTTCTTGAATTTTGTTGGATATTGAGTAGATTTTGTGGAACTTTGAGGGACTTTTCTGGAATTTGGTGAGATTCTGTAGAGAACTGAAGAATTATCAGGGATTTTTCATGTATTCTGTGGGAATTTGTGGAGATTTGGTGGGATTTTTCTGGAATTTGGTAGAGTTTTGAGAAGATTTAGGGAATTTTGTGGGATTTTTCCTGGAATTTTGTTGGATATTGAGGAGATTTTGTGGGGTGTTTGTGGAACTTTGAGGGACTCTTCTGGAATTTGGTGAGATTCTGTAGAGAACTGACGAATTATCAGGGATTTTTCATGTATTCTGTGGGAATTTGTGGAGATTTGGTGGGATTTTTCTGGCATTTGGTAGAGTTTTGAGAAGATTTAGGGAATTCTGTAAGATTTTTCTGGGATTTTGTTGGGTATTGAGGACATTTTGTGGGATGTTTCTGGAATTTGGTGGGGCTTTTCAAGAATTTTGTGGTATTTTGAAAAGATTTAGGGAATTTTGTGGTGTTTTTTCTTGAATTTTTTGGGAAACTGTGCTGATTTTATGGAGCGTTTCTGGAATTTGGTCGAGTTTTCAGAAGATTTAGGGATTTTTGTGAGATTTTTGTGGGATGTTCTGGAAATTGGTGGAGATTTTGTGGGACATTCCTGTGAATTGGTAGGGTTTTGAAATGATTTAGGGAGTTTTGTGGGACTTCTCTGGAATTTTGTGGGTTTTTTCTGGAATTGTGTGGGATTCTGAGGAGACTTGAAGAATTTTGAGGAATTTGTTTTAGATTTTGTGGGAATTTGTGGAGATTCTGTGGGATTTTCCTGGAATTTGGTGGGCCTTTTCAAGGACTTTGTGTGGTTTTGAGGAGACTTGAAGAATTTTGAGGATTTTTTCTTAGATTTTGTACAAACCTGTGGAGGTTTTGTGTGATTTTTGTGGGATTTTGTGGGATATTGAGGCGATTTAGGGATCTTGAGTGATTTTTCATGTATTTTGTGGGAATTTGTGGAGATTTGGTGGGATATTTTTCTAGAATTTGGTCGTGTTTTGTGAAGATTTAGGGAATTTTGTGGGATTTTTCCTGGAATTTTGTTGGATACTGGGGAGATTTTGTGGGATGCTTGTGGAACTTGGAGGGACTTTTCTGGAATTTTGTGAGATTCTGTAGAGAACTGACGAATTATCAGGGATTTTTCATGTATTCTGTGGGAATTTGTGGAGATTCGGTGGGATATTTTTCTAGAATTTGGTCGTGTTTTGAGAAGATTTAGGGAATTTGGTGGGATTTTTCCTGGAATTTTATTGGATACTGGGGAGATTTTTTGGGATGTTTGTGGAACTTTGAGGGACTCTTCTGGAATTTTGTGAGATTCTGTAGAGAACTGACGAATTATCAGGGATTTTTCATGTATTCTGTGGGAATTTGTGGAGATTTGGTGTGATATTTTTCTAGAATTTGGTCATGTTTTGACAAGGTTTAGGGAATTCTGTAAGATTTTTCTGGAATTTGGTGGGCCTTTTTGAAGGACTTTGTGTGGTTTTGAGGAGACTTGAAGAATTTTGAGGAATTTGTTTTAGATTTTGTGGGAATTTGTGTAGATTCTGTGGGATTTTTCTGGAATTTGGTGGGCCTTTTCAAGGACTTTGTGTGGTTTTGAGGAGACTTGAAGAATTTTGAGGATTTTTTTTTATATTTTGTGGAAACTTGTGGAGGTTTTGTGTGATTTTTGTGGGATTTTGTGGGATATTGAGGCGATTTAGGGATCTTGAGGGATTTTTCATGTATTTTGTGGGAATTTGTGGAGATTTGGTGGGATATTTTTCTAGAATTTGGTCGTGTTTTGTGAAGATTTAGGGAATTTTGTGGGATTTTTCTTGAATTTTGTTGGATATTGAGTAGATTTTGTGGAACTTTGAGGGACTTTTCTGGAATATGGTGAGATTCTGTAGAGAACTGAAGAATTATCAGGGATTTTTCATGTATTCTGTGGGAATTTGTGGAGATTTGGTGGGATTTTTCTGGAATTTGGTAGAGTTTTGAGAAGATTTAGGGGATTTTGTGGATTTTTCCTGGAATTTTGTTGGATATTGAGGAGATTTTGTGGGGTGTTTGTGGAACTTTGAGGGACTTTTCTGGAATTTGGTGAGATTTTGTAGAGAACTGAAGAATTATCAGGGATTTTTCATGTATTCTGTGGGAATTTGTGGAGATTTGGTGTGATATTTTTCTAGAATTTGGTCATGTTTTGAGAAGATTTAGGGAATTCTGTAAGATTTTTCTGGAATTTGGTGGGCCTTCTTGAAGGACTTTGTGTGGTTTTGAGGAGACTTGAAGAATTTTGAGGAATTTGTTTTAGATTTTGTGGGAATTTGTGGAGATTCTGTGGGATTTTCCTGGAATTTGGTGGGCCTTTTCAAGGACTTTGTGTGGTTTTGAGGAGACTTGAAGAATTTTGAGGATTTATTTTTATATTTTGTGGAAACTTGTGGAGGTTTTGTGTGATTTTTGTGGGATTTTGTGGGATATTGAGGCGATTTAGGGATCTTGAGGGATTTTTCATGTATTTTGTGGGAATTTGTGGAGATTTGGTGGGATATTTTTCTAGAATTTGGTCGTGTTTTGAGAAGATTTAGGGAATTTTGTGGGATTTTTCCTGGAATTTTATTGGATACTGGGGAGATTTTGTGGGATGTTTGTGGAATTTTGAGGGACTCTTCTGGAATTTTGTGAGATTCTGTAGAGAACTGATGAATTATCAGGGATTTTTCATGTATTCTGTGGGAATTTGTGGAGATTTGGTGGGATTTTTCTGGAATTTGGTAGAGTTTTGAGAAGATTTAGGGAATTTTGTGGGGTTTTTCCTGGAATTTTGTTGGATACTGGGGAGATTTTGTGGGATGCTTGTGGAACTTTGAGGGACTCTTCTGGAATTTTGTGAGATTCTGTAGAGAACTGAAGATTTATCAGGGATTTTTCATGTATTCTGTGGGAATTTGTGGAGATTTGGTGGGATTTTTGTGGATTTTGGCCGTCTTTTGAGAAGATTTAGGGAATTTTGTGGGATTTTTCCTGGAATTTTGTTGGATACTGGGGAGATTTTGTGGGATGTTTGTGGAACTTTGAGGGACTCTTCTGGAATTTGGTGAGATTCTGTAGAGAACTGAAGAATTATCAGGGATTTTTCATGTATTCTGTGGGTATTTGTGGAGATTTGGTGTGATATTTTTCTAGAATTTGGTCATGTTTTGAGAAGATTTAGGGAATTTTGTGTGATTTTTCTGGGATTTTGTTGGGTATTTAGGACATTTTGTGGGATGTTTCTGGAATTTGGTGGGGCTTTTCAAGAATTTTATGGTATTTTGAAAAGATTTAGGGAATTTTGTGGTGTTTTTTCTTGAATTTTGAGGGAAACTGTGCTGATTTTATGGAGCATTTCTGGAATTTGGTCGAGTTTTCAGAAGAATTAGGGATTTTTGTGAGATTTTTGTGGGATGTTCTGGGAATTGGTGGAGATTTTGTGGGACATTCCTGTGAATTGGTAGGGTTTTGAAATGATTTAGGGAGTTTTGTGGGACTTCTCTGGAATTTTGTGGGTTTTTTCTGGAATTGTGTGGGATTCTGAAAAGACTTGAAGAATTTTGAGGAATTTGTTTTAGATTTTGTGGGAATTTGTGGAGATTCTGTGGGATTTTCCTGGAATTTGGTGGGCCTTTTCAAGGACTTTGTGTGGTTTTGAGGAGACTTGAAAAATTTTCAGGAATTTTTTTTATATTTTGTGGAAACTTGTGGAGGTTTTGTGTGATTTTTGTGGGATTTTGTGGGATATTGAGGCGATTTAGGGATCTTGAGTGATTTTTCATGTATTTTGTGGGAATTTGTGGAGATTTGGTGGGATATTTTTCTAGAATTTGGTCGTGTTTTGAGAAGATTTAGGGAATTTTGTGGGATTTTTCCTGGAATTTTATTGGATACTGGGGAGATTTTGTGGGATGTTTGTGGAACTTTGAGGGACTCTTCTGGAATTTGGTGAGATTCTGTAGAGAACTGACGAATTATCAGGGATTTTTCATGTATTCTGTGGGAATTTGTGGAGATTTGGTGGGATTTTTGTGGATTTTGGCCGTGTTTTGAGAAGATTTAGGGAATTTTGTGTGATTTTTCTGGGATTTTGTTGGATACTGTGCTGATTTTATGGGGCGTTTCTGGAATTTGGTCAAGTTTTCAGAAGATTTAGGGAATTTTGTGGGATTTTTCTGGGATTTTGTTGGGTATTGAGGACATTTTGTGGGATGTTTCTGGAATTTGGTGGGGCTTTTCAAGAATTTTGTGGTATTTTGAAAAGATTTTGGGAATTTTGTGGTGTTTTTTCTTGAATTTTTTGGGAAACTGTGCTGATTTTATGGGGCGTTTCTGGAATTTGTTCGAGTTTTCAGAAGATTTAGGGATTTTTGTGAGATTTTTGTGGGATGTTCTGGGAATTGGTAGAGATTTTGTGGGACTTTCCTGTGAATTGGTAGGGTTTTGAAATGATTTAGGGAGTTTTGTGGGACTTCTCTGGAATTTTGTGGGTTTTTTTCTGGAATTGTGTGGGATTCTGAGGAGACTTGAAGAATTTTGAGGAATTTGTTTTAGATTTTTGGGAATTTGTGTAGATTCTGTGGGATTTTTCTGGAATTTGGTGGTTTTTTTCAAGGACTTTGTGTGGTTTTGAGGAGACTTGAAGAATTTTGAGGTTTTTTTTTTATATTTTGTGGAAACTTGTGGAGGTTTTGTGTGATTTTTGTGGGATTTTGTGGGATATTGAGGCGATTTAGGGATCTTGAGGGATTTTTCATGTATTTTGTGGGAATTTGTGGAGATTTGGTGGGATATTTTTCTAGAATTTGGTCGTGTTTTGAGAAGATTTAGGGAATTTTGTGGGATTTTTCCTGGAATTTTGTTGGATACTGGGGAGATTTTGTGGAATGTTTGTGGAACTTTGAGGGACTTTTCTGGAATTTGGTGAGATTCTGTAGAGAACTGACGAATTATCAGATATTTTTCATGTATTCTGTGGGAATTTGTGGAGATTTGGTGGGATATTTTTCTGGAATTTGGTCGTGTTTTGTGAAGATTTTGGGAATTTTGTGGGATTTTTCTTGAATTTTGTTGGATATTGAGTAGATTTTGTGGAACTTTGAGGGACTTTTCTGGAATTTGGTGAGATTCTGTAGAGAACTGAAGAATTATCAGGGATTTTTCATGTATTCTGTGGGAATTTGTGGAGATTTGGTGGGATTTTTCTGGAATTTGGTAGAGTTTTGAGAAGATTTAGGGAATTTTGTGGGATTTTTCCTGGAATTTTGTTGGATATTGAGGAGATTTTGTGGGGTGTTTGTGGAACTTTGAGGGACTCTTCTGGAATTTGGTGAGATTCTGTAGAGAACTGACGAATTATCAGGGATTTTTCATGTATTCTGTGGGAATTTGTGGAGATTTGGTGGGATTTTTCTGGCATTTGGTAGAGTTTTGAGAAGATTTAGGGAATTCTGTAAGATTTTTCTGGGATTTTGTTGGGTATTGAGGACATTTTGTGGGATGTTTCTGGAATTTGGTGGGGCTTTTCAAGAATTTTGTGGTATTTTGAAAAGATTTAGGGAATTTTGTGGTGTTTTTTCTTGAATTTTTTGGGAAACTGTGCTGATTTTATGGAGCGTTTCTGGAATTTGGTCGAGTTTTCAGAAGATTTAGGGATTTTTGTGAGATTTTTGTGGGATGTTCTGGAAATTGGTGGAGATTTTGTGGGACATTCCTGTGAATTGGTAGGGTTTTGAAATGATTTAGGGAGTTTTGTGGGACTTCTCTGGAATTTTGTGGGTTTTTTCTGGAATTGTGTGGGATTCTGAGGAGACTTGAAGAATTTTGAGGAATTTGTTTTAGATTTTGTGGGAATTTGTGGAGATTCTGTGGGATTTTCCTGGAATTTGGTGGGCCTTTTCAAGGACTTTGTGTGGTTTTGAGGAGACTTGAAGAATTTTGAGGATTTTTTCTTAGATTTTGTACAAACCTGTGGAGGTTTTGTGTGATTTTTGTGGGATTTTGTGGGATATTGAGGCGATTTAGGGATCTTGAGTGATTTTTCATGTATTTTGTGGGAATTTGTGGAGATTTGGTGGGATATTTTTCTAGAATTTGGTCGTGTTTTGTGAAGATTTAGGGAATTTTGTGGGATTTTTCCTGGAATTTTGTTGGATACTGGGGAGATTTTGTGGGATGCTTGTGGAACTTGGAGGGACTTTTCTGGAATTTTGTGAGATTCTGTAGAGAACTGACGAATTATCAGGGATTTTTCATGTATTCTGTGGGAATTTGTGGAGATTCGGTGGGATATTTTTCTAGAATTTGGTCGTGTTTTGAGAAGATTTAGGGAATTTGGTGGGATTTTTCCTGGAATTTTATTGGATACTGGGGAGATTTTTTGGGATGTTTGTGGAACTTTGAGGGACTCTTCTGGAATTTTGTGAGATTCTGTAGAGAACTGACGAATTATCAGGGATTTTTCATGTATTCTGTGGGAATTTGTGGAGATTTGGTGTGATATTTTTCTAGAATTTGGTCATGTTTTGACAAGGTTTAGGGAATTCTGTAAGATTTTTCTGGAATTTGGTGGGCCTTTTTGAAGGACTTTGTGTGGTTTTGAGGAGACTTGAAGAATTTTGAGGAATTTGTTTTAGATTTTGTGGGAATTTGTGTAGATTCTGTGGGATTTTTCTGGAATTTGGTGGGCCTTTTCAAGGACTTTGTGTGGTTTTGAGGAGACTTGAAGAATTTTGAGGATTTTTTTTTATATTTTGTGGAAACTTGTGGAGGTTTTGTGTGATTTTTGTGGGATTTTGTGGGATATTGAGGCGATTTAGGGATCTTGAGGGATTTTTCATGTATTTTGTGGGAATTTGTGGAGATTTGGTGGGATATTTTTCTAGAATTTGGTCGTGTTTTGTGAAGATTTAGGGAATTTTGTGGGATTTTTCTTGAATTTTGTTGGATATTGAGTAGATTTTGTGGAACTTTGAGGGACTTTTCTGGAATATGGTGAGATTCTGTAGAGAACTGAAGAATTATCAGGGATTTTTCATGTATTCTGTGGGAATTTGTGGAGATTTGGTGGGATTTTTCTGGAATTTGGTAGAGTTTTGAGAAGATTTAGGGGATTTTGTGGATTTTTCCTGGAATTTTGTTGGATATTGAGGAGATTTTGTGGGGTGTTTGTGGAACTTTGAGGGACTTTTCTGGAATTTGGTGAGATTTTGTAGAGAACTGAAGAATTATCAGGGATTTTTCATGTATTCTGTGGGAATTTGTGGAGATTTGGTGTGATATTTTTCTAGAATTTGGTCATGTTTTGAGAAGATTTAGGGAATTCTGTAAGATTTTTCTGGAATTTGGTGGGCCTTCTTGAAGGACTTTGTGTGGTTTTGAGGAGACTTGAAGAATTTTGAGGAATTTGTTTTAGATTTTGTGGGAATTTGTGGAGATTCTGTGGGATTTTCCTGGAATTTGGTGGGCCTTTTCAAGGACTTTGTGTGGTTTTGAGGAGACTTGAAGAATTTTGAGGATTTATTTTTATATTTTGTGGAAACTTGTGGAGGTTTTGTGTGATTTTTGTGGGATTTTGTGGGATATTGAGGCGATTTAGGGATCTTGAGGGATTTTTCATGTATTTTGTGGGAATTTGTGGAGATTTGGTGGGATATTTTTCTAGAATTTGGTCGTGTTTTGAGAAGATTTAGGGAATTTTGTGGGATTTTTCCTGGAATTTTATTGGATACTGGGGAGATTTTGTGGGATGTTTGTGGAATTTTGAGGGACTCTTCTGGAATTTTGTGAGATTCTGTAGAGAACTGATGAATTATCAGGGATTTTTCATGTATTCTGTGGGAATTTGTGGAGATTTGGTGGGATTTTTCTGGAATTTGGTAGAGTTTTGAGAAGATTTAGGGAATTTTGTGGGGTTTTTCCTGGAATTTTGTTGGATACTGGGGAGATTTTGTGGGATGCTTGTGGAACTTTGAGGGACTCTTCTGGAATTTTGTGAGATTCTGTAGAGAACTGAAGATTTATCAGGGATTTTTCATGTATTCTGTGGGAATTTGTGGAGATTTGGTGGGATTTTTGTGGATTTTGGCCGTCTTTTGAGAAGATTTAGGGAATTTTGTGGGATTTTTCCTGGAATTTTGTTGGATACTGGGGAGATTTTGTGGGATGTTTGTGGAACTTTGAGGGACTCTTCTGGAATTTGGTGAGATTCTGTAGAGAACTGAAGAATTATCAGGGATTTTTCATGTATTCTGTGGGTATTTGTGGAGATTTGGTGTGATATTTTTCTAGAATTTGGTCATGTTTTGAGAAGATTTAGGGAATTTTGTGTGATTTTTCTGGGATTTTGTTGGGTATTTAGGACATTTTGTGGGATGTTTCTGGAATTTGGTGGGGCTTTTCAAGAATTTTGTGGTATTTTGAAAAGATTTAGGGAATTTTGTGGTGTTTTTTCTTGAATTTTGAGGGAAACTGTGCTGATTTTATGGAGCATTTCTGGAATTTGGTCGAGTTTTCAGAAGAATTAGGGATTTTTGTGAGATTTTTGTGGGATGTTCTGGGAATTGGTGGAGATTTTGTGGGACATTTCTGTGAATTGGTAGGGTTTTGAAATGATTTAGGGAGTTTTGTGGGACTTCTCTGGAATTTTGTGGGTTTTTTCTGGAATTGTGTGGGATTCTGAAAAGACTTGAAGAATTTTGAGGAATTTGTTTTAGATTTTGTGGGAATTTGTGGAGATTCTGTGGGATTTTCCTGGAATTTGGTGGGCCTTTTCAAGGACTTTGTGTGGTTTTGAGGAGACTTGAAAAATTTTCAGGAATTTTTTTTATATTTTGTGGAAACTTGTGGAGGTTTTGTGTGATTTTTGTGGGATTTTGTGGGATATTGAGGCGATTTAGGGATCTTGAGTGATTTTTCATGTATTTTGTGGGAATTTGTGGAGATTTGGTGGGATATTTTTCTAGAATTTGGTCGTGTTTTGAGAAGATTTAGGGAATTTTGTGGGATTTTTCCTGGAATTTTATTGGATACTGGGGAGATTTTGTGGGATGTTTGTGGAACTTTGAGGGACTCTTCTGGAATTTGGTGAGATTCTGTAGAGAACTGACGAATTATCAGGGATTTTTCATGTATTCTGTGGGAATTTGTGGAGATTTGGTGGGATTTTTGTGGATTTTGGCCGTGTTTTGAGAAGATTTAGGGAATTTTGTGTGATTTTTCTGGGATTTTGTTGGATACTGTGCTGATTTTATGGGGCGTTTCTGGAATTTGGTCAAGTTTTCAGAAGATTTAGGGAATTTTGTGGGATTTTTCTGGGATTTTGTTGGGTATTGAGGACATTTTGTGGGATGTTTCTGGAATTTGGTGGGGCTTTTCAAGAATTTTGTGGTATTTTGAAAAGATTTTGGGAATTTTGTGGTGTTTTTTCTTGAATTTTTTGGGAAACTGTGCTGATTTTATGGGGCGTTTCTGGAATTTGTTCGAGTTTTCAGAAGATTTAGGGATTTTTGTGAGATTTTTGTGGGATGTTCTGGGAATTGGTGGAGATTTTGTGGGACTTTCCTGTGAATTGGTAGGGTTTTGAAATGATTTAGGGAGTTTTGTGGGACTTCTCTGGAATTTTGTGGGTTTTTTTCTGGAATTGTGTGGGATTCTGAGGAGACTTGAAGAATTTTGAGGAATTTGTTTTAGATTTTTGGGAATTTGTGTAGATTCTGTGGGATTTTTCTGGAATTTGGTGGTTTTTTTCAAGGACTTTGTGTGGTTTTGAGGAGACTTGAAGAATTTTGAGGATTTTTTTTTTATATTTTGTGGAAACTTGTGGAGGTTTTGTGTGATTTTTGTGGGATTTTGTGGGATATTGAGGCGATTTAGGGATCTTGAGGGATTTTTCATGTATTTTGTGGGAATTTGTGGAGATTTGGTGGGATATTTTTCTAGAATTTGGTCGTGTTTTGTGAAGATTTTGGGAATTTTGTGGGATTTTTCTTGAATTTTGTTGGATATTGAGTAGATTTTGTGGAACTTTGAGGGACTTTTCTGGAATTTGGTGAGATTCTGTAGAGAACTGAAGAATTATCAGGGATTTTTCATGTATTCTGTGGGAATTTGTGGAGATTTGGTGGGATTTTTCTGGAATTTGGTAGAGTTTTGAGAAGATTTAGGGAATTTTGTGGGATTTTTCCTGGAATTTTGTTGGATATTGAGGAGATTTTGTGGGGTGTTTGTGGAACTTTGAGGGACTCTTCTGGAATTTGGTGAGATTCTGTAGAGAACTGACGAATTATCAGGGATTTTTCATGTATTCTGTGGGAATTTGTGGAGATTTGGTGGGATTTTTCTGGCATTTGGTAGAGTTTTGAGAAGATTTAGGGAATTCTGTAAGATTTTTCTGGGATTTTGTTGGGTATTGAGGACATTTTGTGGGATGTTTCTGGAATTTGGTGGGGCTTTTCAAGAATTTTGTGGTATTTTGAAAAGATTTAGGGAATTTTGTGGTGTTTTTTCTTGAATTTTTTGGGAAACTGTGCTGATTTTATGGAGCGTTTCTGGAATTTGGTCGAGTTTTCAGAAGATTTAGGGATTTTTGTGAGATTTTTGTGGGATGTTCTGGAAATTGGTGGAGATTTTGTGGGACATTCCTGTGAATTGGTAGGGTTTTGAAATGATTTAGGGAGTTTTGTGGGACTTCTCTGGAATTTTGTGGGTTTTTTCTGGAATTGTGTGGGATTCTGAGGATACTTGAAAATTTTGAGGAATTTGTTTTAGATTTTGTGGGAATTGTTGGAGATTCTGTGGGATTTTCCTGGAATTTGGTGGGCCTTTTCAAGGACTTTGTGTGGTTTTGAGGAGACTTGAAGAATTTTGAGGATTTTTTCTTAGATTTTGCACAAACCTGTGGAGGTTTTGTGTGATTTTTGTGGGATTTTGTGGGATATTGAGGCGATTTAGGGATCTTGAGGGATTTTTCATGTATTTTGTGGGAATTTGTGGAGATTTGGTGGGATATTTTTCTAGAATTTGGTCGTGTTTTGTGAAGATTTAGGGAATTTTGTGGGATTTTTCCTGGAATTTTGTTGGATACAGGGGAGATTTTGTGGGATGTTTGTGGAACTTTGAGGGACTCTTCTGGAATTTTGTGAGATTCTGTAGAGAACTGACGAATTATCAGGGATTTTTCATGTATTCTGTGGGAATTTGTGGAGATTTGGTGTGATATTTTTCTAGAATTTGGTCATGTTTTGACAAGGTTTAGGGAATTCTGTAAGATTTTTCTGGAATTTGGTGGGCCTTTTTGAAGGACTTTGTGTGGTTTTGAGGAGACTTGAAGAATTTTGAGGAATTTGTTTTAGATTTTGTGGGAATTTGTGTAGATTCTGTGGGATTTTTCTGGAATTTGGTGGGCCTTTTCAAGGACTTTGTGTGGTTTTGAGGAGACTTGAAGAATTTTGAGGATTTTTTTTTATATTTTGTGGAAACTTGTGGAGGTTTTGTGTGATTTTTGTGGGATTTTGTGGGATATTGTGGCGATTTAGGGATCTTGAGGGATTTTTCATGTATTTTGTGGGAATTTGTGGAGATTTGGTGGGATATTTTTCTAGAATTTGGTCGTGTTTTGTGAAGATTTAGGGAATTTTGTGGGATTTTTCTTGAATTTTGTTGGATATTGAGTAGATTTTGTGGAACTTTGAGGGACTTTTCTGGAATATGGTGAGATTCTGTAGAGAACTGAAGAATTATCAGGGATTTTTCATGTATTCTGTGGGAATTTGTGGAGATTTGGTGGGATTTTTCTGGAATTTGGTAGAGTTTTGAGAAGATTTAGGGAATTTTGTGGATTTTTCCTGGAATTTTGTTGGATATTGAGGAGATTTTGTGGGGTGTTTGTGGAACTTTGAGGGACTTTTCTGGAATTTGGTGAGATTTTGTAGAGAACTGAAGAATTATCAGGGATTTTTCATGTATTCTGTGGGAATTTGTGGAGATTTGGTGTGATATTTTTCTAGAATTTGGTCATGTTTTGAGAAGATTTAGGCAATTCTGTAAGATTTTTCTGGAATTTGGTGGGCCTTCTTGAAGGACTTTGTGTGGTTTTGAGGAGACTTGAAGAATTTTGAGGAATTTGTTTTAGATTTTGTGGGAATTTGTGTAGATTCTGTGGGATTTTCCTGGAATTTGGTGGGCCTTTTCAAGGACTTTGTGTGGTTTTGAGGAGACTTGAAGAATTTTGAGGATTTATTTTTATATTTTGTGGAAACTTGTGGAGGTTTTGTGTGATTTTTGTGGGATTTTGTGGGATATTGAGGCGATTTAGGGATCTTGAGGGATTTTTCATGTATTTTGTGGGAATTTGTGGAGATTTGGTGGGATATTTTTCTAGAATTTGGTCGTGTTTTGTGAAGATTTAGGGAATTTTGTGGGATTTTTCCTGGAATTTTATTGGATACTGGGGAGATTTTGTGGGATGTTTGTGGAACTTTGAGGGACTCTTCTGGAATTTTGTGAGATTCTGTAGAGAACTGATGAATTATCAGGGATTTTTCATGTATTCTGTGGGAATTTGTGGAGATTTGGTGGGATTTTTCTGGAATTTGGTAGAGTTTTGAGAAGATTTAGGGAATTTTGTGGGGTTTTTCCTGGAATTTTGTTGGATACTGGGGAGATTTTGTGGGATGCTTGTGGAACTTTGAGGGACTCTTCTGGAATTTTGTGAGATTCTGTAGAGAACTGAAGATTTATCAGGGATTTTTCATGTATTCTGTGGGAATTTGTGGAGATTTGGTGGGATTTTTGTGGATTTTGGCCGTCTTTTGAGAAGATTTAGGGAATTTTGTGGGATTTTTCCTGGAATTTTGTTGGATACTGGGGAGATTTTGTGGGATGTTTGTGGAACTTTGAGGGACTCTTCTGGAATTTTGTGAGATTCTGTAGAGAACTGAAGAATTATCAGGGATTTTTCATGTATTCTGTGGGTATTTGTGGAGATTTGGTGTGATATTTTTCTAGAATTTGGTCATGTTTTGAGAAGATTTAGGGAATTTTGTGTGATTTTTCTGGGATTTTGTTGGGTATTTAGGACATTTTGTGGGATGTTTCTGGAATTTGGTGGGGCTTTTCAAGAATTTTGTGGTATTTTGAAAAGATTTAGGGAATTTTGTGGTGTTTTTTCTTGAATTTTGAGGGAAACTGTGCTGATTTTATGGAGCATTTCTGGAATTTGGTCGAGTTTTCAGAAGAATTAGGGATTTTTGTGAGATTTTTGTGGGATGTTCTGGGAATTGGTGGAGATTTTGTGGGACATTCCTGTGAATTGGTAGGGTTTTGAAATGATTTAGGGAGTTTTGTGGGACTTCTCTGGAATTTTGTGGGTTTTTTTCTGGAATTGTGTGGGATTCTGAGGAGACTTGAAGAATTTTGAGGAATTTGTTTTAGATTTTTGGGAATTTGTGTAGATTCTGTGGGATTTTTCTGGAATTTGGTGGTTTTTTTCAAGGACTTTGTGTGGTTTTGAGGAGACTTGAAGAATTTTGAGGTTTTTTTTTTATATTTTGTGGAAACTTGTGGAGGTTTTGTGTGATTTTTGTGGGATTTTGTGGGATATTGAGGCGATTTAGGGATCTTGAGGGATTTTTCATGTATTTTGTGGGAATTTGTGGAGATTTGGTGGGATATTTTTCTAGAATTTGGTCGTGTTTTGAGAAGATTTAGGGAATTTTGTGGGATTTTTCCTGGAATTTTGTTGGATACTGGGGAGATTTTGTGGAATGTTTGTGGAACTTTGAGGGACTTTTCTGGAATTTGGTGAGATTCTGTAGAGAACTGACGAATTATCAGATATTTTTCATGTATTCTGTGGGAATTTGTGGAGATTTGGTGGGATTTTTCTGGCATTTGGTAGAGTTTTGAGAAGATTTAGGGAATTCTGTAAGATTTTTCTGGGATTTTGTTGGGTATTGAGGACATTTTGTGGGATGTTTCTGGAATTTGGTGGGGCTTTTCAAGAATTTTGTGGTATTTTGAAAAGATTTAGGGAATTTTGTGGTGTTTTTTCTTGAATTTTTTGGGAAACTGTGCTGATTTTATGGAGCGTTTCTGGAATTTGGTCGAGTTTTCAGAAGATTTAGGGATTTTTGTGAGATTTTTGTGGGATGTTCTGGAAATTGGTGGAGATTTTGTGGGACATTCCTGTGAATTGGTAGGGTTTTGAAATGATTTAGGGAGTTTTGTGGGACTTCTCTGGAATTTTGTGGGTTTTTTCTGGAATTGTGTGGGATTCTGAGGATACTTGAAAATTTTGAGGAATTTGTTTTAGATTTTGTGGGAATTGTTGGAGATTCTGTGGGATTTTCCTGGAATTTGGTGGGCCTTTTCAAGGACTTTGTGTGGTTTTGAGGAGACTTGAAGAATTTTGAGGAATTTTTCTTAGATTTTGAGGAAACTTGTGGAGGTTTTGTGTGATTTTTGTGGGATTTTGTGGGATATTGAGGCGATTTAGGGATCTTGAGTGATTTTTCATGTATTTTGTGGGAATTTGTGGAGATTTGGTGGGATATTTTTCTAGAATTTGGTCGTGTTTTGAGAAGATTTAGGGAATTTGGTGGGATTTTTCCTGGAATTTTGTTGGATACTGGGGAGATTTTGTGGGATGTTTGTGGAACTTTGAGGGACTCTTCTGGAATTTGGTGAGATTCTGTAGAGAACTGACGAATTATCAGGGATTTTTCATGTATTCTGTGGGAATTTGTGGAGATTTGGTGGGATTTTTGTGGATTTTGGCCGTGTTTTGAGAAGATTTAGGGAATTTTGTGTGATTTTTCTGGGATTTTGTTGGATACTGTGCTGATTTTATGGGGCGTTTCTGGAATTTGGTCAAGTTTTCAGAAGATTTAGGGAATTTTGTGGGATTTTTCTGGGATTTTGTTGGGTATTGAGGACATTTTGTGGGATGTTTCTGGAATTTGGTGGGGCTTTTCAAGAATTTTGTGGTATTTTGAAAAGATTTTGGGAATTTTGTGGTGTTTTTTCTTGAATTTTTTGGGAAACTGTGCTGATTTTATGGGGCGTTTCTGGAATTTGTTCGAGTTTTCAGAAGATTTAGGGATTTTTGTGAGATTTTTGTGGGATGTTCTGGGAATTGGTGGAGATTTTGTGGGACTTTCCTGTGAATTGGTAGGGTTTTGAAATGATTTAGGGAGTTTTGTGGGACTTCTCTGGAATTTTGTGGGTTTTTTTCTGGAATTGTGTGGGATTCTGAGGAGACTTGAAGAATTTTGAGGAATTTGTTTTAGATTTTTGGGAATTTGTGTAGATTCTGTGGGATTTTTCTGGAATTTGGTGGTTTTTTTCAAGGACTTTGTGTGGTTTTGAGGAGACTTGAAGAATTTTGAGGTTTTTTTTTTATATTTTGTGGAAACTTGTGGAGGTTTTGTGTGATTTTTGTGGGATTTTGTGGGATATTGAGGCGATTTAGGGATCTTGAGGGATTTTTCATGTATTTTGTGGGAATTTGTGGAGATTTGGAGGGATATTTTTCTAGAATTTGGTCGTGTTTTGAGAAGATTTGGGGAATTTTGTGGGATTTTTCCTGGAATTTTGTTGGATACTGGGGAGATTTTGTGGGATGTTTGTGGAACTTTGAGGGACTTTTCTGGAATTTGGTGAGATTCTGTAGAGAACTGACGAATTATCAGATATTTTTCATGTATTCTGTGGGAATTTGTGGAGATTTGGTGTGATTTTTGTGGATTTTGCCGTGTTTTAAGAAGATTTAGGGAATTTTGTGGGATTTTTCCTGGAATTTTGTTGGATTCTGGGGAGATTTTGTGGGATGTTTGTGGAACTTTGAGGGACTTTTCTGGAATTTGGTGAGATTTTGTAGAGAACTGAAGAATTATCAGGGATTTTTCATGTATTCTGTGGGAATTTGTGGAGATTTGGTGTGATATTTTTCTAGAATTTGGTCATGTTTTGACAAGGTTTAGGGAATTCTGTAAGATTTTTCTGGAATTTGGTGGGCCTTTTTGAAGGACTTTGTGTGGTTTTGAGGAGACTTGAAGAATTTTGAGAATTTTTTTTTATATTTTGTGGAAACGTGTGGAGGTTTTGTGTGATTTTTGTGGGATTTTGTGGGATATTGAGGCGATTTAGGGATCTTGAGTGATTTTTCATGTATTTTGTGGGAATTTGTGGAGATTTGGTGGGATATTTTTCTAGAATTTGGTCGTGTTTTGAGAAGATTTAGGGAATTTGGTGGGATTTTTCTTGAATTTTGTTGGATATTGAGTAGATTTTGTGGAACTTTGAGGGACTTTTCTGGAATATGGTGAGATTCTGTAGAGAACTGAAGAATTATCAGGGATTTTTCATGTATTCTGTGGGAATTTGTGGAGATTTGGTGGGATTTTTCTGGAATTTGGTAGAGTTTTGAGAAGATTTAGGGGATTTTGTGGATTTTTCCTGGAATTTTGTTGGATATTGAGGAGATTTTGTGGGGTGTTTGTGGAACTTTGAGGGACTTTTCTGGAATTTGGTGAGATTTTGTAGAGAACTGAAGAATTATCAGGGATTTTTCATGTATTCTGTGGGAATTTGTGGAGATTTGGTGTGATATTTTTCTAGAATTTGGTCATGTTTTGAGAAGATTTAGGGAATTCTGTAAGATTTTTCTGGAATTTGGTGGGCCTTCTTGAAGGACTTTGTGTGGTTTTGAGGAGACTTGAAGAATTTTGAGGAATTTGTTTTAGATTTTGTGGGAATTTGTGGAGATTCTGTGGGATTTTCCTGGAATTTGGTGGGCCTTTTCAAGGACTTTGTGTGGTTTTGAGGAGACTTGAAGAATTTTGAGGATTTATTTTTATATTTTGTGGAAACTTGTGGAGGTTTTGTGTGATTTTTGTGGGATTTTGTGGGATATTGAGGCGATTTAGGGATCTTGAGGGATTTTTCATGTATTTTGTGGGAATTTGTGGAGATTTGGTGGGATATTTTTCTAGAATTTGGTCGTGTTTTGAGAAGATTTAGGGAATTTTGTGGGATTTTTCCTGGAATTTTATTGGATACTGGGGAGATTTTGTGGGATGTTTGTGGAATTTTGAGGGACTCTTCTGGAATTTTGTGAGATTCTGTAGAGAACTGATGAATTATCAGGGATTTTTCATGTATTCTGTGGGAATTTGTGGAGATTTGGTGGGATTTTTCTGGAATTTGGTAGAGTTTTGAGAAGATTTAGGGAATTTTGTGGGGTTTTTCCTGGAATTTTGTTGGATACTGGGGAGATTTTGTGGGATGCTTGTGGAACTTTGAGGGACTCTTCTGGAATTTTGTGAGATTCTGTAGAGAACTGAAGATTTATCAGGGATTTTTCATGTATTCTGTGGGAATTTGTGGAGATTTGGTGGGATTTTTGTGGATTTTGGCCGTCTTTTGAGAAGATTTAGGGAATTTTGTGGGATTTTTCCTGGAATTTTGTTGGATACTGGGGAGATTTTGTGGGATGTTTGTGGAACTTTGAGGGACTCTTCTGGAATTTGGTGAGATTCTGTAGAGAACTGAAGAATTATCAGGGATTTTTCATGTATTCTGTGGGTATTTGTGGAGATTTGGTGTGATATTTTTCTAGAATTTGGTCATGTTTTGAGAAGATTTAGGGAATTTTGTGTGATTTTTCTGGGATTTTGTTGGGTATTTAGGACATTTTGTGGGATGTTTCTGGAATTTGGTGGGGCTTTTCAAGAATTTTGTGGTATTTTGAAAAGATTTAGGGAATTTTGTGGTGTTTTTTCTTGAATTTTGAGGGAAACTGTGCTGATTTTATGGAGCATTTCTGGAATTTGGTCGAGTTTTCAGAAGAATTAGGGATTTTTGTGAGATTTTTGTGGGATGTTCTGGGAATTGGTGGAGATTTTGTGGGACATTTCTGTGAATTGGTAGGGTTTTGAAATGATTTAGGGAGTTTTGTGGGACTTCTCTGGAATTTTGTGGGTTTTTTCTGGAATTGTGTGGGATTCTGAAAAGACTTGAAGAATTTTGAGGAATTTGTTTTAGATTTTGTGGGAATTTGTGGAGATTCTGTGGGATTTTCCTGGAATTTGGTGGGCCTTTTCAAGGACTTTGTGTGGTTTTGAGGAGACTTGAAAAATTTTCAGGAATTTTTTTTATATTTTGTGGAAACTTGTGGAGGTTTTGTGTGATTTTTGTGGGATTTTGTGGGATATTGAGGCGATTTAGGGATCTTGAGTGATTTTTCATGTATTTTGTGGGAATTTGTGGAGATTTGGTGGGATATTTTTCTAGAATTTGGTCGTGTTTTGAGAAGATTTAGGGAATTTTGTGGGATTTTTCCTGGAATTTTATTGGATACTGGGGAGATTTTGTGGGATGTTTGTGGAACTTTGAGGGACTCTTCTGGAATTTGGTGAGATTCTGTAGAGAACTGACGAATTATCAGGGATTTTTCATGTATTCTGTGGGAATTTGTGGAGATTTGGTGGGATTTTTGTGGATTTTGGCCGTGTTTTGAGAAGATTTAGGGAATTTTGTGTGATTTTTCTGGGATTTTGTTGGATACTGTGCTGATTTTATGGGGCGTTTCTGGAATTTGGTCAAGTTTTCAGAAGATTTAGGGAATTTTGTGGGATTTTTCTGGGATTTTGTTGGGTATTGAGGACATTTTGTGGGATGTTTCTGGAATTTGGTGGGGCTTTTCAAGAATTTTGTGGTATTTTGAAAAGATTTTGGGAATTTTGTGGTGTTTTTTCTTGAATTTTTTGGGAAACTGTGCTGATTTTATGGGGCGTTTCTGGAATTTGTTCGAGTTTTCAGAAGATTTAGGGATTTTTGTGAGATTTTTGTGGGATGTTCTGGGAATTGGTGGAGATTTTGTGGGACTTTCCTGTGAATTGGTAGGGTTTTGAAATGATTTAGGGAGTTTTGTGGGACTTCTCTGGAATTTTGTGGGTTTTTTTCTGGAATTGTGTGGGATTCTGAGGAGACTTGAAGAATTTTGAGGAATTTGTTTTAGATTTTTGGGAATTTGTGTAGATTCTGTGGGATTTTTCTGGAATTTGGTGGTTTTTTTCAAGGACTTTGTGTGGTTTTGAGGAGACTTGAAGAATTTTGAGGATTTTTTTTTTATATTTTGTGGAAACTTGTGGAGGTTTTGTGTGATTTTTGTGGGATTTTGTGGGATATTGAGGCGATTTAGGGATCTTGAGGGATTTTTCATGTATTTTGTGGGAATTTGTGGAGATTTGGTGGGATATTTTTCTAGAATTTGGTCGTGTTTTGTGAAGATTTTGGGAATTTTGTGGGATTTTTCTTGAATTTTGTTGGATATTGAGTAGATTTTGTGGAACTTTGAGGGACTTTTCTGGAATTTGGTGAGATTCTGTAGAGAACTGAAGAATTATCAGGGATTTTTCATGTATTCTGTGGGAATTTGTGGAGATTTGGTGGGATTTTTCTGGAATTTGGTAGAGTTTTGAGAAGATTTAGGGAATTTTGTGGGATTTTTCCTGGAATTTTGTTGGATATTGAGGAGATTTTGTGGGGTGTTTGTGGAACTTTGAGGGACTCTTCTGGAATTTGGTGAGATTCTGTAGAGAACTGACGAATTATCAGGGATTTTTCATGTATTCTGTGGGAATTTGTGGAGATTTGGTGGGATTTTTCTGGCATTTGGTAGAGTTTTGAGAAGATTTAGGGAATTCTGTAAGATTTTTCTGGGATTTTGTTGGGTATTGAGGACATTTTGTGGGATGTTTCTGGAATTTGGTGGGGCTTTTCAAGAATTTTGTGGTATTTTGAAAAGATTTAGGGAATTTTGTGGTGTTTTTTCTTGAATTTTTTGGGAAACTGTGCTGATTTTATGGAGCGTTTCTGGAATTTGGTCGAGTTTTCAGAAGATTTAGGGATTTTTGTGAGATTTTTGTGGGATGTTCTGGAAATTGGTGGAGATTTTGTGGGACATTCCTGTGAATTGGTAGGGTTTTGAAATGATTTAGGGAGTTTTGTGGGACTTCTCTGGAATTTTGTGGGTTTTTTCTGGAATTGTGTGGGATTCTGAGGATACTTGAAAATTTTGAGGAATTTGTTTTAGATTTTGTGGGAATTGTTGGAGATTCTGTGGGATTTTCCTGGAATTTGGTGGGCCTTTTCAAGGACTTTGTGTGGTTTTGAGGAGACTTGAAGAATTTTGAGGATTTTTTCTTAGATTTTGCACAAACCTGTGGAGGTTTTGTGTGATTTTTGTGGGATTTTGTGGGATATTGAGGCGATTTAGGGATCTTGAGGGATTTTTCATGTATTTTGTGGGAATTTGTGGAGATTTGGTGGGATATTTTTCTAGAATTTGGTCGTGTTTTGTGAAGATTTAGGGAATTTTGTGGGATTTTTCCTGGAATTTTGTTGGATACAGGGGAGATTTTGTGGGATGTTTGTGGAACTTTGAGGGACTCTTCTGGAATTTTGTGAGATTCTGTAGAGAACTGACGAATTATCAGGGATTTTTCATGTATTCTGTGGGAATTTGTGGAGATTTGGTGTGATATTTTTCTAGAATTTGGTCATGTTTTGACAAGGTTTAGGGAATTCTGTAAGATTTTTCTGGAATTTGGTGGGCCTTTTTG
This sequence comes from Cyanistes caeruleus, assembly GCF_971803275.1. NCBI lineage: Eukaryota > Metazoa > Chordata > Aves > Passeriformes > Paridae > Cyanistes > Cyanistes caeruleus. The sequence continues at coordinate 86,205,210 of NC_141702.1, read as the reverse complement.
AAGGACTTTGTGTGGTTTTGAGGAGACTTGAAGAATTTTGAGGAATTTGTTTTAGATTTTGTGGGAATTTGTGTAGATTCTGTGGGATTTTTCTGGAATTTGGTGGGCCTTTTCAAGGACTTTGTGTGGTTTTGAGGAGACTTGAAGAATTTTGAGGATTTTTTTTTATATTTTGTGGAAACTTGTGGAGGTTTTGTGTGATTTTTGTGGGATTTTGTGGGATATTGTGGCGATTTAGGGATCTTGAGGGATTTTTCATGTATTTTGTGGGAATTTGTGGAGATTTGGTGGGATATTTTTCTAGAATTTGGTCGTGTTTTGTGAAGATTTAGGGAATTTTGTGGGATTTTTCTTGAATTTTGTTGGATATTGAGTAGATTTTGTGGAACTTTGAGGGACTTTTCTGGAATATGGTGAGATTCTGTAGAGAACTGAAGAATTATCAGGGATTTTTCATGTATTCTGTGGGAATTTGTGGAGATTTGGTGGGATTTTTCTGGAATTTGGTAGAGTTTTGAGAAGATTTAGGGAATTTTGTGGATTTTTCCTGGAATTTTGTTGGATATTGAGGAGATTTTGTGGGGTGTTTGTGGAACTTTGAGGGACTTTTCTGGAATTTGGTGAGATTTTGTAGAGAACTGAAGAATTATCAGGGATTTTTCATGTATTCTGTGGGAATTTGTGGAGATTTGGTGTGATATTTTTCTAGAATTTGGTCATGTTTTGAGAAGATTTAGGCAATTCTGTAAGATTTTTCTGGAATTTGGTGGGCCTTCTTGAAGGACTTTGTGTGGTTTTGAGGAGACTTGAAGAATTTTGAGGAATTTGTTTTAGATTTTGTGGGAATTTGTGTAGATTCTGTGGGATTTTCCTGGAATTTGGTGGGCCTTTTCAAGGACTTTGTGTGGTTTTGAGGAGACTTGAAGAATTTTGAGGATTTATTTTTATATTTTGTGGAAACTTGTGGAGGTTTTGTGTGATTTTTGTGGGATTTTGTGGGATATTGAGGCGATTTAGGGATCTTGAGGGATTTTTCATGTATTTTGTGGGAATTTGTGGAGATTTGGTGGGATATTTTTCTAGAATTTGGTCGTGTTTTGTGAAGATTTAGGGAATTTTGTGGGATTTTTCCTGGAATTTTATTGGATACTGGGGAGATTTTGTGGGATGTTTGTGGAACTTTGAGGGACTCTTCTGGAATTTTGTGAGATTCTGTAGAGAACTGATGAATTATCAGGGATTTTTCATGTATTCTGTGGGAATTTGTGGAGATTTGGTGGGATTTTTCTGGAATTTGGTAGAGTTTTGAGAAGATTTAGGGAATTTTGTGGGGTTTTTCCTGGAATTTTGTTGGATACTGGGGAGATTTTGTGGGATGCTTGTGGAACTTTGAGGGACTCTTCTGGAATTTTGTGAGATTCTGTAGAGAACTGAAGATTTATCAGGGATTTTTCATGTATTCTGTGGGAATTTGTGGAGATTTGGTGGGATTTTTGTGGATTTTGGCCGTCTTTTGAGAAGATTTAGGGAATTTTGTGGGATTTTTCCTGGAATTTTGTTGGATACTGGGGAGATTTTGTGGGATGTTTGTGGAACTTTGAGGGACTCTTCTGGAATTTTGTGAGATTCTGTAGAGAACTGAAGAATTATCAGGGATTTTTCATGTATTCTGTGGGTATTTGTGGAGATTTGGTGTGATATTTTTCTAGAATTTGGTCATGTTTTGAGAAGATTTAGGGAATTTTGTGTGATTTTTCTGGGATTTTGTTGGGTATTTAGGACATTTTGTGGGATGTTTCTGGAATTTGGTGGGGCTTTTCAAGAATTTTGTGGTATTTTGAAAAGATTTAGGGAATTTTGTGGTGTTTTTTCTTGAATTTTGAGGGAAACTGTGCTGATTTTATGGAGCATTTCTGGAATTTGGTCGAGTTTTCAGAAGAATTAGGGATTTTTGTGAGATTTTTGTGGGATGTTCTGGGAATTGGTGGAGATTTTGTGGGACATTCCTGTGAATTGGTAGGGTTTTGAAATGATTTAGGGAGTTTTGTGGGACTTCTCTGGAATTTTGTGGGTTTTTTTCTGGAATTGTGTGGGATTCTGAGGAGACTTGAAGAATTTTGAGGAATTTGTTTTAGATTTTTGGGAATTTGTGTAGATTCTGTGGGATTTTTCTGGAATTTGGTGGTTTTTTTCAAGGACTTTGTGTGGTTTTGAGGAGACTTGAAGAATTTTGAGGTTTTTTTTTTATATTTTGTGGAAACTTGTGGAGGTTTTGTGTGATTTTTGTGGGATTTTGTGGGATATTGAGGCGATTTAGGGATCTTGAGGGATTTTTCATGTATTTTGTGGGAATTTGTGGAGATTTGGTGGGATATTTTTCTAGAATTTGGTCGTGTTTTGAGAAGATTTAGGGAATTTTGTGGGATTTTTCCTGGAATTTTGTTGGATACTGGGGAGATTTTGTGGAATGTTTGTGGAACTTTGAGGGACTTTTCTGGAATTTGGTGAGATTCTGTAGAGAACTGACGAATTATCAGATATTTTTCATGTATTCTGTGGGAATTTGTGGAGATTTGGTGGGATTTTTCTGGCATTTGGTAGAGTTTTGAGAAGATTTAGGGAATTCTGTAAGATTTTTCTGGGATTTTGTTGGGTATTGAGGACATTTTGTGGGATGTTTCTGGAATTTGGTGGGGCTTTTCAAGAATTTTGTGGTATTTTGAAAAGATTTAGGGAATTTTGTGGTGTTTTTTCTTGAATTTTTTGGGAAACTGTGCTGATTTTATGGAGCGTTTCTGGAATTTGGTCGAGTTTTCAGAAGATTTAGGGATTTTTGTGAGATTTTTGTGGGATGTTCTGGAAATTGGTGGAGATTTTGTGGGACATTCCTGTGAATTGGTAGGGTTTTGAAATGATTTAGGGAGTTTTGTGGGACTTCTCTGGAATTTTGTGGGTTTTTTCTGGAATTGTGTGGGATTCTGAGGATACTTGAAAATTTTGAGGAATTTGTTTTAGATTTTGTGGGAATTGTTGGAGATTCTGTGGGATTTTCCTGGAATTTGGTGGGCCTTTTCAAGGACTTTGTGTGGTTTTGAGGAGACTTGAAGAATTTTGAGGAATTTTTCTTAGATTTTGAGGAAACTTGTGGAGGTTTTGTGTGATTTTTGTGGGATTTTGTGGGATATTGAGGCGATTTAGGGATCTTGAGTGATTTTTCATGTATTTTGTGGGAATTTGTGGAGATTTGGTGGGATATTTTTCTAGAATTTGGTCGTGTTTTGAGAAGATTTAGGGAATTTGGTGGGATTTTTCCTGGAATTTTGTTGGATACTGGGGAGATTTTGTGGGATGTTTGTGGAACTTTGAGGGACTCTTCTGGAATTTGGTGAGATTCTGTAGAGAACTGACGAATTATCAGGGATTTTTCATGTATTCTGTGGGAATTTGTGGAGATTTGGTGGGATTTTTGTGGATTTTGGCCGTGTTTTGAGAAGATTTAGGGAATTTTGTGTGATTTTTCTGGGATTTTGTTGGATACTGTGCTGATTTTATGGGGCGTTTCTGGAATTTGGTCAAGTTTTCAGAAGATTTAGGGAATTTTGTGGGATTTTTCTGGGATTTTGTTGGGTATTGAGGACATTTTGTGGGATGTTTCTGGAATTTGGTGGGGCTTTTCAAGAATTTTGTGGTATTTTGAAAAGATTTTGGGAATTTTGTGGTGTTTTTTCTTGAATTTTTTGGGAAACTGTGCTGATTTTATGGGGCGTTTCTGGAATTTGTTCGAGTTTTCAGAAGATTTAGGGATTTTTGTGAGATTTTTGTGGGATGTTCTGGGAATTGGTGGAGATTTTGTGGGACTTTCCTGTGAATTGGTAGGGTTTTGAAATGATTTAGGGAGTTTTGTGGGACTTCTCTGGAATTTTGTGGGTTTTTTTCTGGAATTGTGTGGGATTCTGAGGAGACTTGAAGAATTTTGAGGAATTTGTTTTAGATTTTTGGGAATTTGTGTAGATTCTGTGGGATTTTTCTGGAATTTGGTGGTTTTTTTCAAGGACTTTGTGTGGTTTTGAGGAGACTTGAAGAATTTTGAGGTTTTTTTTTTATATTTTGTGGAAACTTGTGGAGGTTTTGTGTGATTTTTGTGGGATTTTGTGGGATATTGAGGCGATTTAGGGATCTTGAGGGATTTTTCATGTATTTTGTGGGAATTTGTGGAGATTTGGAGGGATATTTTTCTAGAATTTGGTCGTGTTTTGAGAAGATTTGGGGAATTTTGTGGGATTTTTCCTGGAATTTTGTTGGATACTGGGGAGATTTTGTGGGATGTTTGTGGAACTTTGAGGGACTTTTCTGGAATTTGGTGAGATTCTGTAGAGAACTGACGAATTATCAGATATTTTTCATGTATTCTGTGGGAATTTGTGGAGATTTGGTGTGATTTTTGTGGATTTTGCCGTGTTTTAAGAAGATTTAGGGAATTTTGTGGGATTTTTCCTGGAATTTTGTTGGATTCTGGGGAGATTTTGTGGGATGTTTGTGGAACTTTGAGGGACTTTTCTGGAATTTGGTGAGATTTTGTAGAGAACTGAAGAATTATCAGGGATTTTTCATGTATTCTGTGGGAATTTGTGGAGATTTGGTGTGATATTTTTCTAGAATTTGGTCATGTTTTGACAAGGTTTAGGGAATTCTGTAAGATTTTTCTGGAATTTGGTGGGCCTTTTTGAAGGACTTTGTGTGGTTTTGAGGAGACTTGAAGAATTTTGAGAATTTTTTTTTATATTTTGTGGAAACGTGTGGAGGTTTTGTGTGATTTTTGTGGGATTTTGTGGGATATTGAGGCGATTTAGGGATCTTGAGTGATTTTTCATGTATTTTGTGGGAATTTGTGGAGATTTGGTGGGATATTTTTCTAGAATTTGGTCGTGTTTTGAGAAGATTTAGGGAATTTGGTGGGATTTTTCCTGGAATTTTATTGGATACTGGGGAGATTTTGTGGGATGTTTGTGGAACTTTGAGGGACTCTTCTGGAATTTGGTGAGATTCTGTAGAGAACTGACGAATTATCAGGGATTTTTCATGTATTCTGTGGGAATTTGTGGAGATTTGGTGGGATTTTTGTGGATTTTGGCCGTGTTTTGAGAAGATTTAGGGAATTTTGTGTGATTTTTCTGTGATTTTGTTGGATACTGTGCTGATTTTATGGGGCGTTTCTGGAATTTCGTCAAGTTTTCAGAAGATTTAGGGAATTTTGTGTGATTTTTCTGGGATTTTGTTGGGTATTGAGGACATTTTGTGGGATGTTTCTGGAATTTGGTGGGGCTTTTCAAGAATTTTGTGGTATTTTGAAAAGATTTTGGGAATTTTGTGGTGTTTTTTCTTGAATTTTTTGGGAAACTGTGCTGATTTTATGGGGCGTTTCTGGAATTTGGTCGAGTTTTCAGAAGATTTAGGGATTTTTGTGAGATTTTTGTGGGATGTTCTGGGAATTGGTGGAGATTTTTTGGGACATTCCTGTGAATTGGTAGGGTTTTGAAATGATTTAGGGAGTTTTGTGGGACTTCTCTGGAATTTTGTGGGTTTTTTCTGGAATTGTGTGGGATTCTGAGGAGACTTGAAGAATTTTGAGGAATTTGTTTTAGATTTTGTGGGAATTTGTGTAGATTCTGTGGGATTTTTCTGGAATTTGGTGGTTTTTTTCAAGGACTTTGTGTGGTTTTGAGGAGACTTGAAGAATTTTGAGGATTTTTTTTTTATATTTTGTGGAAACTTGTGGAGGTTTTGTGTGATTTTTGTGGGATTTTGTGGGATATTGAGGCGATTTAGGGATCTTGAGGGATTTTTCATGTATTTTGTGGGAATTTGTGGAGATTTGGTGGGATATTTTTCTAGAATTTGGTCGTGTTTTGTGAAGATTTTGGGAATTTTGTGGGATTTTTCTTGAATTTTGTTGGATATTGAGTAGATTTTGTGGAACTTTGAGGGACTTTTCTGGAATTTGGTGAGATTCTGTAGAGAACTGAAGAATTATCAGGGATTTTTCATGTATTCTGTGGGAATTTGTGGAGATTTGGTGGGATTTTTCTGGAATTTGGTAGAGTTTTGAGAAGATTTAGGGAATTTTGTGGGATTTTTCCTGGAATTTTGTTGGATATTGAGGAGATTTTGTGGGGTGTTTGTGGAACTTGGAGGGACTCTTCTGGAATTTGGTGAGATTCTGTAGAGAACTGACGAATTATCAGGGATTTTTCATGTATTCTGTGGGAATTTGTGGAGATTTGGTGGGATTTTTCTGGCATTTGGTAGAGTTTTGAGAAGATTTAGGGAATTCTGTAAGATTTTTCTGGGATTTTGTTGGGTATTGAGGACATTTTGTGGGATGTTTCTGGAATTTGGTGGGGCTTTTCAAGAATTTTGTGGTATTTTGAAAAGATTTAGGGAATTTTGTGGTGTTTTTTCTTGAATTTTTTGGGAAACTGTGCTGATTTTATGGAGCGTTTCTGGAATTTGGTCGAGTTTTCAGAAGATTTAGGGATTTTTGTGAGATTTTTGTGGGATGTTCTGGAAATTGGTGGAGATTTTGTGGGACATTCCTGTGAATTGGTAGGGTTTTGAAATGATTTAGGGAGTTTTGTGGGACTTCTCTGGAATTTTGTGGGTTTTTTCTGGAATTGTGTGGGATTCTGAGGATACTTGAAAATTTTGAGGAATTTGTTTTAGATTTTGTGGGAATTGTTGGAGATTCTGTGGGATTTTCCTGGAATTTGGTGGGCCTTTTCAAGGACTTTGTGTGGTTTTGAGGAGACTTGAAGAATTTTGAGGATTTTTTCTTAGATTTTGTACAAACCTGTGGAGGTTTTGTGTGATTTTTGTGGGATTTTGTGGGATATTGAGGCGATTTAGGGATCTTGAGTGATTTTTCATGTATTTTGTGGGAATTTGTGGAGATTTGGTGGGATATTTTTCTAGAATTTGGTCGTGTTTTGTGAAGATTTAGGGAATTTTGTGGGATTTTTCCTGGAATTTTGTTGGATACTGGGGAGATTTTGTGGGATGCTTGTGGAACTTGGAGGGACTTTTCTGGAATTTTGTGAGATTCTGTAGAGAACTGACGAATTATCAGGGATTTTTCATGTATTCTGTGGGAATTTGTGGAGATTCGGTGGGATATTTTTCTAGAATTTGGTCGTGTTTTGAGAAGATTTAGGGAATTTGGTGGGATTTTTCCTGGAATTTTATTGGATACTGGGGAGATTTTGTGGGATGTTTGTGGAACTTTGAGGGACTCTTCTGGAATTTTGTGAGATTCTGTAGAGAACTGACGAATTATCAGGGATTTTTCATGTATTCTGTGGGAATTTGTGGAGATTCGGTGGGATATTTTTCTAGAATTTGGTCATGTTTTGACAAGGTTTAGGGAATTCTGTAAGATTTTTCTGGAATTTGGTGGGCCTTTTTGAAGGACTTTGTGTGGTTTTGAGGAGACTTGAAGAATTTTGAGGAATTTGTTTTAGATTTTGTGGGAATTTGTGTAGATTCTGTGGGATTTTTCTGGAATTTGGTGGGCCTTTTCAAGGACTTTGTGTGGTTTTGAGGAGACTTGAAGAATTTTGAGGATTTTTTTTTATATTTTGTGGAAACTTGTGGAGGTTTTGTGTGATTTTTGTGGGATTTTGTGGGATATTGAGGCGATTTAGGGATCTTGAGGGATTTTTCATGTATTTTGTGGGAATTTGTGGAGATTTGGTGGGATATTTTTCTAGAATTTGGTCGTGTTTTGTGAAGATTTAGGGAATTTTGTGGGATTTTTCTTGAATTTTGTTGGATATTGAGTAGATTTTGTGGAACTTTGAGGGACTTTTCTGGAATATGGTGAGATTCTGTAGAGAACTGAAGAATTATCAGAGATTTTTCATGTATTCTGTGGGAATTTGTGGAGATTTGGTGGGATTTTTCTGGCATTTGGTAGAGTTTTGAGAAGATTTAGGGAATTTTGTGGATTTTTCCTGGAATTTTGTTGGATATTGAGGAGATTTTGTGGGGTGTTTGTGGAACTTTGAGGGACTTTTCTGGAATTTGGTGAGATTTTGTAGAGAACTGAAGAATTATCAGGGATTTTTCATGTATTCTGTGGGAATTTGTGGAGATTTGGTGTGATATTTTTCTAGAATTTGGTCATGTTTTGAGAAGATTTAGGGAATTCTGTAAGATTTTTCTGGAATTTGGTGGGCCTTCTTGAAGGACTTTGTGTGGTTTTGAGGAGACTTGAAGAATTTTGAGGAATTTGTTTTAGATTTTGTGGGAATTTGTGTAGATTCTGTGGGATTTTCCTGGAATTTGGTGGGCCTTTTCAAGGACTTTGTGTGGTTTTGAGGAGACTTGAAGAATTTTGAGGATTTATTTTTATATTTTGTGGAAACTTGTGGAGGTTTTGTGTGATTCTTGTGGGATTTTGTGGGATATTGAGGCGATTTAGGGATCTTGAGGGATTTTTCATGTATTTTGTGGGAATTTGTGGAGATTTGGTGGGATATTTTTCTAGAATTTGGTCGTGTTTTGTGAAGATTTAGGGAATTTTGTGGGATTTTTCCTGGAATTTTATTGGATACTGGGGAGATTTTGTGGGATGTTTGTGGAACTTTGAGGGACTCTTCTGGAATTTTGTGAGATTCTGTAGAGAACTGATGAATTATCAGGGATTTTTCATGTATTCTGTGGGAATTTGTGGAGATTTGGTGGGATTTTTCTGGAATTTGGTAGAGTTTTGAGAAGATTTAGGGAATTTTGTGGGGTTTTTCCTGGAATTTTGTTGGATACTGGGGAGATTTTGTGGGATGCTTGTGGAACTTTGAGGGACTCTTCTGGAATTTTGTGAGATTCTGTAGAGAACTGAAGATTTATCAGGGATTTTTCATGTATTCTGTGGGAATTTGTGGAGATTTGGTGGGATTTTTGTGGATTTTGGCCGTCTTTTGAGAAGATTTAGGGAATTTTGTGGGATTTTTCCTGGAATTTTGTTGGATACTGGGGAGATTTTGTGGGATGTTTGTGGAACTTTGAGGGACTCTTCTGGAATTTGGTGAGATTCTGTAGAGAACTGAAGAATTATCAGGGATTTTTCATGTATTCTGTGGGTATTTGTGGAGATTTGGTGTGATATTTTTCTAGAATTTGGTCATGTTTTGAGAAGATTTAGGGAATTTTGTGTGATTTTTCTGGGATTTTGTTGGGTATTTAGGACATTTTGTGGGATGTTTCTGGAATTTGGTGGGGCTTTTCAAGAATTTTGTGGTATTTTGAAAAGATTTAGGGAATTTTGTGGTGTTTTTTCTTGAATTTTGAGGGAAACTGTGCTGATTTTATGGAGCATTTCTGCAATTTGGTCGAGTTTTCAGAAGATTTAGGGATTTTTGTGAGATTTTTGTGGGATGTTCTGGGAATTGGTGGAGATTTTGTGGGACATTCCTGTGAATTGGTAGGGTTTTGAAATGATTTAGGGAGTTTTGTGGGACTTCTCTGGAATTTTGTGGGTTTTTTCTGGAATTGTGTGGGATTCTGAGGAGAGTTGAAGAATTTTGAGGAATTTGTTTTAGATTTTGTGGGAATTTGTGGAGATTCTGTGGGATTTTCCTGGAATTTGGTGGGCCTTTTCAAGGACTTTGTGTGGTTTTGAGGAGACTTGAAAAATTTTCAGGAATTTTTTTTATATTTTGTGGAAACTTGTGGAGGTTTTGTGTGATTTTTGTGGGATTTTGTGGGATATTGAGGCGATTTAGGGATCTTGAGTGATTTTTCATGTATTTTGTGGGAATTTGTGGAGATTTGGTGGGATATTTTTCTAGAATTTGGTCGTGTTTTGTGAAGATTTAGGGAATTTTGTGGGATTTTTCCTGGAATTTTATTGGATACTGGGGAGATTTTGTGGGATGTTTGTGGAACTTTGAGGGACTCTTCTGGAATTTGGTGAGATTCTGTAGAGAACTGACGAATTATCAGGGATTTTTCATGTATTCTGTGGGAATTTGTGGAGATTTGGTGGGATTTTTGTGGATTTTGGCCGTGTTTTGGGAAGATTTAGGGAATTTTGTGTGATTTTTCTGGGATTTTGTTGGATACTGTGCTGATTTTATGGGGCGTTTCTGGAATTTGGTCAAGTTTTCAGAAGATTTAGGGAATTTTGTGGGATTTTTCTGGGATTTTGTTGGGTATTGAGGACATTTTGTGGGATGTTTCTGGAATTTGGTGGGGCTTTTCAAGAATTTTGTGGTATTTTGAAAAGATTTTGGGAATTTTGTGGTGTTTTTTCTTGAATTTTTTGGGAAACTGTGCTGATTTTATGGGGCGTTTCTGGAATTTGTTCGAGTTTTCAGAAGATTTAGGGATTTTTGTGAGATTTTTGTGGGATGTTCTGGGAATTGGTAGAGATTTTGTGGGACTTTCCTGTGAATTGGTAGGGTTTTGAAATGATTTAGGGAGTTTTGTGGGACTTCTCTGGAATTTTGTGGGTTTTTTTCTGGAATTGTGTGGGATTCTGAGGAGACTTGAAGAATTTTGAGGAATTTGTTTTAGATTTTTGGGAATTTGTGTAGATTCTGTGGGATTTTTCTGGAATTTGGTGGTTTTTTTCAAGGACTTTGTGTGGTTTTGAGGAGACTTGAAGAATTTTGAGGTTTTTTTTTTATATTTTGTGGAAACTTGTGGAGGTTTTGTGTGATTTTTGTGGGATTTTGTGGGATATTGAGGCGATTTAGGGATCTTGAGGGATTTTTCATGTATTTTGTGGGAATTTGTGGAGATTTGGTGGGATATTTTTCTAGAATTTGGTCGTGTTTTGAGAAGATTTAGGGAATTTTGTGGGATTTTTCCTGGAATTTTGTTGGATACTGGGGAGATTTTGTGGAATGTTTGTGGAACTTTGAGGGACTTTTCTGGAATTTGGTGAGATTCTGTAGAGAACTGACGAATTATCAGATATTTTTCATGTATTCTGTGGGAATTTGTGGAGATTTGGTGTGATTTTTGTGGATTTTGCTGTGTTTTAAGAAGATTTAGGGAATTTTGTGGGATTTTTCCTGGAATTTTGTTGGATTCTGGGGAGATTTTGTGGGATGTTTGTGGAACTTTGAGGGACTTTTCTGGAATTTGGTGAGATTTTGTAGAGAACTGAAGAATTATCAGGGATTTTTCATGTATTCTGTGGGAATTTGTGGAGATTCGGTGGGATATTTTTCTAGAATTTGGTCATGTTTTGACAAGGTTTAGGGAATTCTGTAAGATTTTTCTGGAATTTGGTGGGCCTTTTTGAAGGACTTTGTGTGGTTTTGAGGAGACTTGAAGAATTTTGAGGAATTTGTTTTAGATTTTGTGGGAATTTGTGGAGATTCTGTGGGATTTTTCTGGAATTTGGTGGGCCTTTTTGAAGGACTTTGTGTGGTTTTGAGGAGACTTGAAGAATTTTGAGAATTTTTTTTTATATTTTGTGGAAACGTGTGGAGGTTTTGTGTGATTTTTGTGGGATTTTGTGGGATATTGAGGCGATTTAGGGATCTTGAGTGATTTTTCATGTATTTTGTGGGAATTTGTGGAGATTTGGTGGGATATTTTTCTAGAATTTGGTCGTGTTTTGAGAAGATTTAGGGAATTTGGTGGGATTTTTCCTGGAATTTTATTGGATACTGGGGAGATTTTGTGGGATGTTTGTGGAACTTTGAGGGACTCTTCTGGAATTTGGTGAGATTCTGTAGAGAACTGAAGAATTATCAGGGATTTTTCATGTATTCTGTGGGAATTTGTGGAGATTTGGTGGGATTTTTGTGGATTTTGGCCGTGTTTTGAGAAGATTTAGGGAATTTTGTGTGATTTTTCTGTGATTTTGTTGGATACTGTGCTGATTTTATGGGGCGTTTCTGGAATTTCGTCAAGTTTTCAGAAGATTTAGGGAATTTTGTGTGATTTTTCTGGGATTTTGTTGGGTATTGAGGACATTTTGTGGGATGTTTCTGGAATTTGGTGGGGCTTTTCAAGAATTTTGTGGTATTTTGAAAAGATTTTGGGAATTTTTTTGGTGTTTTTTCTTGAATTTTGTGGGAAACTGTGCTGATTTTATGGGGCGTTTCTGGAATTTGGTCGAGTTTTCAGAAGATTTAGGGATTTTTGTGAGATTTTTGTGGGATGTTCTGGGAATTGGTGGAGATTTTTTGGGACATTCCTGTGAATTGGTAGGGTTTTGAAATGATTTAGGGAGTTTTGTGGGACTTCTCTGGAATTTTGTGGGTTTTTTCTGGAATTGTGTGGGATTCTGAGGAGACTTGAAGAATTTTGAGGAATTTGTTTTAGATTTTGTGGGAATTTGTGTAGATTCTGTGGGATTTTTCTGGAATTTGGTGGTTTTTTTCAAGGACTTTGTGTGGTTTTGAGGAGACTTGAAGAATTTTGAGGATTTTTTTTTTATATTTTGTGGAAACTTGTGGAGGTTTTGTGTGATTTTTGTGGGATTTTGTGGGATATTGAGGCGATTTAGGGATCTTGAGGGATTTTTCATGTATTTTGTGGGAATTTGTGGAGATTTGGTGGGATATTTTTCTAGAATTTGGTCGTGTTTTGTGAAGATTTTGGGAATTTTGTGGGATTTTTCTTGAATTTTGTTGGATATTGAGTAGATTTTGTGGAACTTTGAGGGACTTTTCTGGAATTTGGTGAGATTCTGTAGAGAACTGAAGAATTATCAGGGATTTTTCATGTATTCTGTGGGAATTTGTGGAGATTTGGTGGGATTTTTCTGGAATTTGGTAGAGTTTTGAGAAGATTTAGGGAATTTTGTGGGATTTTTCCTGGAATTTTGTTGGATATTGAGGAGATTTTGTGGGGTGTTTGTGGAACTTTGAGGGACTCTTCTGGAATTAGGTGAGATTCTGTAGAGAACTGACGAATTATCAGGGATTTTTCATGTATTCTGTGGGAATTTGTGGAGATTTGGTGGGATTTTTCTGGAATTTGGTAGAGTTTTGAGAAGATTTAGGGAATTTTGTGGGATTTTTCTGGGATTTTGTTGGGTATTGAGGACATTTTGTGGGATGTTTCTGGAATTTGGTGGGGCTTTTCAAGAATTTTGTGGTATTTTGAAAAGATTTTGGGAATTTTGTGGTGTTTTTTCTTGAATTTTTTGGGAAACTGTGCTGATTTTATGGGGCGTTTCTGGAATTTGTTCGAGTTTTCAGAAGATTTAGGGATTTTTGTGAGATTTTTGTGGGATGTTCTGGGAATTGGTAGAGATTTTGTGGGACTTTCCTGTGAATTGGTAGGGTTTTGAAATGATTTAGGGAGTTTTGTGGGACTTCTCTGGAATTTTGTGGGTTTTTTTCTGGAATTGTGTGGGATTCTGAGGAGACTTGAAGAATTTTGAGGAATTTGTTTTAGATTTTTGGGAATTTGTGTAGATTCTGTGGGATTTTTCTGGAATTTGGTGGTTTTTTTCAAGGACTTTGTGTGGTTTTGAGGAGACTTGAAGAATTTTGAGGTTTTTTTTTTATATTTTGTGGAAACTTGTGGAGGTTTTGTGTGATTTTTGTGGGATTTTGTGGGATATTGAGGCGATTTAGGGATCTTGAGGGATTTTTCATGTATTTTGTGGGAATTTGTGGAGATTTGGTGGGATATTTTTCTAGAATTTGGTCGTGTTTTGAGAAGATTTAGGGAATTTTGTGGGATTTTTCCTGGAATTTTGTTGGATACTGGGGAGATTTTGTGGAATGTTTGTGGAACTTTGAGGGACTTTTCTGGAATTTGGTGAGATTCTGTAGAGAACTGACGAATTATCAGATATTTTTCATGTATTCTGTGGGAATTTGTGGAGATTTGGTGTGATTTTTGTGGATTTTGCTGTGTTTTAAGAAGATTTAGGGAATTTTGTGGGATTTTTCCTGGAATTTTGTTGGATTCTGGGGAGATTTTGTGGGATGTTTGTGGAACTTTGAGGGACTTTTCTGGAATTTGGTGAGATTTTGTAGAGAACTGAAGAATTATCAGGGATTTTTCATGTATTCTGTGGGAATTTGTGGAGATTCGGTGGGATATTTTTCTAGAATTTGGTCATGTTTTGACAAGGTTTAGGGAATTCTGTAAGATTTTTCTGGAATTTGGTGGGCCTTTTTGAAGGACTTTGTGTGGTTTTGAGGAGACTTGAAGAATTTTGAGGAATTTGTTTTAGATTTTGTGGGAATTTGTGGAGATTCTGTGGGATTTTTCTGGAATTTGGTGGGCCTTTTTGAAGGACTTTGTGTGGTTTTGAGGAGACTTGAAGAATTTTGAGAATTTTTTTTTATATTTTGTGGAAACGTGTGGAGGTTTTGTGTGATTTTTGTGGGATTTTGTGGGATATTGAGGCGATTTAGGGATCTTGAGTGATTTTTCATGTATTTTGTGGGAATTTGTGGAGATTTGGTGGGATATTTTTCTAGAATTTGGTCGTGTTTTGAGAAGATTTAGGGAATTTGGTGGGATTTTTCCTGGAATTTTATTGGATACTGGGGAGATTTTGTGGGATGTTTGTGGAACTTTGAGGGACTCTTCTGGAATTTGGTGAGATTCTGTAGAGAACTGAAGAATTATCAGGGATTTTTCATGTATTCTGTGGGAATTTGTGGAGATTTGGTGGGATTTTTGTGGATTTTGGCCGTGTTTTGAGAAGATTTAGGGAATTTTGTGTGATTTTTCTGTGATTTTGTTGGATACTGTGCTGATTTTATGGGGCGTTTCTGGAATTTCGTCAAGTTTTCAGAAGATTTAGGGAATTTTGTGTGATTTTTCTGGGATTTTGTTGGGTATTGAGGACATTTTGTGGGATGTTTCTGGAATTTGGTGGGGCTTTTCAAGAATTTTGTGGTATTTTGAAAAGATTTTGGGAATTTTTTTGGTGTTTTTTCTTGAATTTTGTGGGAAACTGTGCTGATTTTATGGGGCGTTTCTGGAATTTGGTCGAGTTTTCAGAAGATTTAGGGATTTTTGTGAGATTTTTGTGGGATGTTCTGGGAATTGGTGGAGATTTTTTGGGACATTCCTGTGAATTGGTAGGGTTTTGAAATGATTTAGGGAGTTTTGTGGGACTTCTCTGGAATTTTGTGGGTTTTTTCTGGAATTGTGTGGGATTCTGAGGAGACTTGAAGAATTTTGAGGAATTTGTTTTAGATTTTGTGGGAATTTGTGTAGATTCTGTGGGATTTTTCTGGAATTTGGTGGTTTTTTTCAAGGACTTTGTGTGGTTTTGAGGAGACTTGAAGAATTTTGAGGATTTTTTTTTTATATTTTGTGGAAACTTGTGGAGGTTTTGTGTGATTTTTGTGGGATTTTGTGGGATATTGAGGCGATTTAGGGATCTTGAGGGATTTTTCATGTATTTTGTGGGAATTTGTGGAGATTTGGTGGGATATTTTTCTAGAATTTGGTCGTGTTTTGTGAAGATTTTGGGAATTTTGTGGGATTTTTCTTGAATTTTGTTGGATATTGAGTAGATTTTGTGGAACTTTGAGGGACTTTTCTGGAATTTGGTGAGATTCTGTAGAGAACTGAAGAATTATCAGGGATTTTTCATGTATTCTGTGGGAATTTGTGGAGATTTGGTGGGATTTTTCTGGAATTTGGTAGAGTTTTGAGAAGATTTAGGGAATTTTGTGGGATTTTTCCTGGAATTTTGTTGGATATTGAGGAGATTTTGTGGGGTGTTTGTGGAACTTTGAGGGACTCTTCTGGAATTAGGTGAGATTCTGTAGAGAACTGACGAATTATCAGGGATTTTTCATGTATTCTGTGGGAATTTGTGGAGATTTGGTGGGATTTTTCTGGCATTTGGTAGAGTTTTGAGAAGATTTAGGGAATTCTGTAAGATTTTTCTGGGATTTTGTTGGGTATTGAGGACATTTTGTGGGATGTTTCTGGAATTTGGTGGGGCTTTTCAAGAATTTTGTGGTATTTTGAAAAGATTTAGGGAATTTTGTGGTGTTTTTTCTTGAATTTTTTGGGAAACTGTGCTGATTTTATGGAGCGTTTCTGGAATTTGGTCGAGTTTTCAGAAGATTTAGGGATTTTTGTGAGATTTTTGTGGGATGTTCTGGAAATTGGTGGAGATTTTGTGGGACATTCCTGTGAATTGGTAGGGTTTTGAAATGATTTAGGGAGTTTTGTGGGACTTCTCTGGAATTTTGTGGGTTTTTTCTGGAATTGTGTGGGATTCTGAGGATACTTGAAAATTTTGAGGAATTTGTTTTAGATTTTGTGGGAATTGTTGGAGATTCTGTGGGATTTTCCTGGAATTTGGTGGGCCTTTTCAAGGACTTTGTGTGGTTTTGAGGAGACTTGAAGAATTTTGAGGATTTTTTCTTAGATTTTGTACAAACCTGTGGAGGTTTTGTGTGATTTTTGTGGGATTTTGTGGGATATTGAGGCGATTTAGGGATCTTGAGTGATTTTTCATGTATTTTGTGGGAATTTGTGGAGATTTGGTGGGATATTTTTCTAGAATTTGGTCGTGTTTTGTGAAGATTTAGGGAATTTTGTGGGATTTTTCCTGGAATTTTGTTGGATACTGGGGAGATTTTGTGGGATGCTTGTGGAACTTGGAGGGACTTTTCTGGAATTTTGTGAGATTCTGTAGAGAACTGACGAATTATCAGGGATTTTTCATGTATTCTGTGGGAATTTGTGGAGATTCGGTGGGATATTTTTCTAGAATTTGGTCGTGTTTTGAGAAGATTTAGGGAATTTGGTGGGATTTTTCCTGGAATTTTATTGGATACTGGGGAGATTTTGTTTGATGTTTGTGGAACTTTGAGGGACTCTTCTGGAATTTTGTGAGATTCTGTAGAGAACTGACGAATTATCAGGGATTTTTCATGTATTCTGTGGGAATTTGTGGAGATTTGGTGTGATATTTTTCTAGAATTTGGTCATGTTTTGACAAGGTTTAGGGAATTCTGTAAGATTTTTCTGGAATTTGGTGGGCCTTTTTGAAGGACTTTGTGTGGTTTTGAGGAGACTTGAAGAATTTTGAGGAATTTGTTTTAGATTTTGTGGGAATTTGTGTAGATTCTGTGGGATTTTTCTGGAATTTGGTGGGCCTTTTCAAGGACTTTGTGTGGTTTTGAGGAGACTTGAAGAATTTTGAGGATTTTTTTTTATATTTTGTGGAAACTTGTGGAGGTTTTGTGTGATTTTTGTGGGATTTTGTGGGATATTGAGGCGATTTAGGGATCTTGAGGGATTTTTCATGTATTTTGTGGGAATTTGTGGAGATTTGGTGGGATATTTTTCTAGAATTTGGTCGTGTTTTGTGAAGATTTAGGGAATTTTGTGGGATTTTTCTTGAATTTTGTTGGATATTGAGTAGATTTTGTGGAACTTTGAGGGACTTTTCTGGAATATGGTGAGATTCTGTAGAGAACTGAAGAATTATCAGGGATTTTTCATGTATTCTGTGGGAATTTGTGGAGATTTGGTGGGATTTTTCTGGAATTTGGTAGAGTTTTGAGAAGATTTAGGGAATTTTGTGGATTTTTCCTGGAATTTTGTTGGATATTGAGGAGATTTTGTGGGGTGTTTGTGGAACTTTGAGGGACTTTTCTGGAATTTGGTGAGATTTTGTAGAGAACTGAAGAATTATCAGGGATTTTTCATGTATTCTGTGGGAATTTGTGGAGATTTGGTGTGATATTTTTCTAGAATTTGGTCATGTTTTGAGAAGATTTAGGGAATTCTGTAAGATTTTTCTGGAATTTGGTGGGCCTTCTTGAAGGACTTTGTGTGGTTTTGAGGAGACTTGAAGAATTTTGAGGAATTTGTTTTAGATTTTGTGGGAATTTGTGTAGATTCTGTGGGATTTTCCTGGAATTTGGTGGGCCTTTTCAAGGACTTTGTGTGGTTTTGAGGAGACTTGAAGAATTTTGAGGATTTATTTTTATATTTTGTGGAAACTTGTGGAGGTTTTGTGTGATTTTTGTGGGATTTTGTGGGATATTGAGGCGATTTAGGGATCTTGAGGGATTTTTCATGTATTTTGTGGGAATTTGTGGAGATTTGGTGGGATATTTTTCTAGAATTTGGTCGTGTTTTGAGAAGATTTAGGGAATTTTGTGGGATTTTTCCTGGAATTTTATTGGATACTGGGGAGATTTTGTGGGATGTTTGTGGAATTTTGAGGGACTCTTCTGGAATTTTGTGAGATTCTGTAGAGAACTGATGAATTATCAGGGATTTTTCATGTATTCTGTGGGAATTTGTGGAGATTTGGTGGGATTTTTCTGGAATTTGGTAGAGTTTTGAGAAGATTTAGGGAATTTTGTGGGGTTTTTCCTGGAATTTTGTTGGATACTGGGGAGATTTTGTGGGATGCTTGTGGAACTTTGAGGGACTTTTCTGGAATTTGGTGAGATTCTGTAGAGAACTGAAGAATTATCAGGGATTTTTCATGTATTCTGTGGGTATTTGTGGAGATTTGGTGGGATTTTTCTGGAATTTGGTAGAGTTTTGAGAAGATTTAGGGAATTTTGTGGGATTTTTCCTGGAATTTTGTTGGATACTGGGGAGATTTTGTGGGATGTTTGTGGAACTTTGAGGGACTCTTCTGGAATTTGGTGAGATTCTGTAGAGAACTGAAGAATTATCAGGGATTTTTCATGTATTCTGTGGGTATTTGTGGAGATTTGGTGTGATATTTTTCTAGAATTTGGTCATGTTTTGAGAAGATTTAGGGAATTTTGTGTGATTTTTCTGGGATTTTGTTGGGTATTTAGGACATTTTGTGGGATGTTTCTGGAATTTGGTGGGGCTTTTCAAGAATTTTGTGGTATTTTGAAAAGATTTAGGGAATTTTGTGGTGTTTTTTCTTGAATTTTGAGGGAAACTGTGCTGATTTTATGGAGCATTTCTGGAATTTGGTCGAGTTTTCAGAAGAATTAGGGATTTTTGTGAGATTTTTGTGGGATGTTCTGGGAATTGGTGGAGATTTTGTGGGACATTTCTGTGAATTGGTAGGGTTTTGAAATGATTTAGGGAGTTTTGTGGGACTTCTCTGGAATTTTGTGGTTTTTTTCTGGAATTGTGTGGGATTCTGAAAAGACTTGAAGAATTTTGAGGAATTTGTTTTAGATTTTGTGGGAATTTGTGGAGATTCTGTGGGATTTTCCTGGAATTTGGTGGGCCTTTTCAAGGACTTTGTGTGGTTTTGAGGAGACTTGAAAAATTTTCAGGAATTTTTTTTATATTTTGTGGAAACTTGTGGAGGTTTTGTGTGATTTTTGTGGGATTTTGTGGGATATTGAGGCGATTTAGGGATCTTGAGTGATTTTTCATGTATTTTGTGGGAATTTGTGGAGATTTGGTGGGATATTTTTCTAGAATTTGGTCGTGTTTTGAGAAGATTTAGGGAATTTGGTGGGATTTTTCCTGGAATTTTGTTGGATACTGGGGAGATTTTGTGGGATGTTTGTGGAACTTTGAGGGACTCTTCTGGAATTTGGTGAGATTCTGTAGAGAACTGACGAATTATCAGGGATTTTTCATGTATTCTGTGGGAATTTGTGGAGATTTGGTGGGATTTTTGTGGATTTTGGCCGTGTTTTGAGAAGATTTAGGGAATTTTGTGTGATTTTTCTGTGATTTTGTTGGATACTGTGCTGATTTTATGGGGCGTTTCTGGAATTTCGTCAAGTTTTCAGAAGATTTAGGGAATTTTGTGTGATTTTTCTGGGATTTTGTTGGGTATTGAGGACATTTTGTGGGATGTTTCTGGAATTTGGTGGGGCTTTTCAAGAATTTTGTGGTATTTTGAAAAGATTTTGGGAATTTTTTTGGTGTTTTTTCTTGAATTTTGTGGGAAACTGTGCTGATTTTATGGGGCGTTTCTGGAATTTGGTCGAGTTTTCAGAAGATTTAGGGATTTTTGTGAGATTTTTGTGGGATGTTCTGGGAATTGGTGGAGATTTTTTGGGACATTCCTGTGAATTGGTAGGGTTTTGAAATGATTTAGGGAGTTTTGTGGGACTTCTCTGGAATTTTGTGGGTTTTTTCTGGAATTGTGTGGGATTCTGAGGAGACTTGAAGAATTTTGAGGAATTTGTTTTAGATTTTGTGGGAATTTGTGTAGATTCTGTGGGATTTTTCTGGAATTTGGTGGTTTTTTTCAAGGACTTTGTGTGGTTTTGAGGAGACTTGAAGAATTTTGAGGATTTTTTTTTTATATTTTGTGGAAACTTGTGGAGGTTTTGTGTGATTTTTGTGGGATTTTGTGGGATATTGAGGCGATTTAGGGATCTTGAGGGATTTTTCATGTATTTTGTGGGAATTTGTGGAGATTTGGTGGGATATTTTTCTAGAATTTGGTCGTGTTTTGTGAAGATTTTGGGAATTTTGTGGGATTTTTCTTGAATTTTGTTGGATATTGAGTAGATTTTGTGGAACTTTGAGGGACTCTTCTGGAATTTGGTGAGATTTTGTAGAGAACTGATGAACTATCAGGGATTTTTCATGTATTCTGTGGGAATTTGTGGAGATTTGGTGGGATTTTTCTGGAATTTGGTAGAGTTTTGAGAAGATTTAGGGAATTTTGTGGGATTTTTCCTGGAATTTTGTTGGATATTGAGGAGATTTTGTGGGGTGTTTGTGGAACTTTGAGGGACTCTTCTGGAATTTGGTGAGATTCTGTAGAGAACTGACGAATTATCAGGGATTTTTCATGTATTCTGTGGGAATTTGTGGAGATTTGGTGGGATTTTTCTGGCATTTGGTAGAGTTTTGAGAAGATTTAGGGAATTCTGTAAGATTTTTCTGGGATTTTGTTGGGTATTGAGGACATTTTGTGGGATGTTTCTGGAATTTGGTGGGGCTTTTCAAGAATTTTGTGGTATTTTGAAAAGATTTAGGGAATTTTGTGGTGTTTTTTCTTGAATTTTGTGGGAAACTGCTGATTTTATGGAGCGTTTCTGGAATTTGGTCGAGTTTTCAGAAGATTTAGGGATTTTTGTGAGATTTTTGTGGGATGTTCTGGAAATTGGTGGAGATTTTGTGGGACATTCCTGTGAATTGGTAGGGTTTTGAAATGATTTAGGGAGTTTTGTGGGACTTCTCTGGAATTTTGTGGGTTTTTTCTGGAATTGTGTGGGATTCTGAGGATACTTGAAAATTTTGAGGAATTTGTTTTAGATTTTGTGGGAATTGTTGGAGATTCTGTGGGATTTTCCTGGAATTTGGTGGGCCTTTTCAAGGACTTTGTGTGGTTTTGAGGAGACTTGAAGAATTTTGAGGATTTTTTCTTAGATTTTGTACAAACCTGTGGAGGTTTTGTGTGATTTTTGTGGGATTTTGTGGGATATTGAGGCGATTTAGGGATCTTGAGGGATTTTTCATGTATTTTGTGGGAATTTGTGGAGATTTGGTGGGATATTTTTCTAGAATTTGGTCGTGTTTTGTGAAGATTTAGGGAATTTTGTGGGATTTTTCCTGGAATTTTGTTGGATACTGGGGAGATTTTGTGGGATGCTTGTGGAACTTGGAGGGACTTTTCTGGAATTTTGTGAGATTCTGTAGAGAACTGACGAATTATCAGGGATTTTTCATGTATTCTGTGGGAATTTGTGGAGATTCGGTGGGATATTTTTCTAGAATTTGGTCGTGTTTTGAGAAGATTTAGGGAATTTGGTGGGATTTTTCCTGGAATTTTATTGGATACTGGGGAGATTTTGTGGGATGTTTGTGGAACTTTGAGGGACTCTTCTGGAATTTTGTGAGATTCTGTAGAGAACTGACGAATTATCAGGGATTTTTCATGTATTCTGTGGGAATTTGTGGAGATTCGGTGTGATATTTTTCTAGAATTTGGTCATGTTTTGACAAGGTTTAGGGAATTCTGTAAGATTTTTCTGGAATTTGGTGGGCCTTTTTGAAGGACTTTGTGTGGTTTTGAGGAGACTTGAAGAATTTTGAGGAATTTGTTTTAGATTTTGTGGGAATTTGTGTAGATTCTGTGGGATTTTTCTGGAATTTGGTGGGCCTTTTCAAGGACTTTGTGTGGTTTTGAGGAGACTTGAAGAATTTTGAGGATTTTTTTTTATATTTTGTGGAAACTTGTGGAGGTTTTGTGTGATTTTTGTGGGATTTTGTGGGATATTGTGGCGATTTAGGGATCTTGAGGGATTTTTCATGTATTTTGTGGGAATTTGTGGAGATTTGGTGGGATATTTTTCTAGAATTTGGTCGTGTTTTGTGAAGATTTAGGGAATTTTGTGGGATTTTTCTTGAATTTTGTTGGATATTGAGTAGATTTTGTGGAACTTTGAGGGACTTTTCTGGAATATGGTGAGATTCTGTAGAGAACTGAAGAATTATCAGGGATTTTTCATGTATTCTGTGGGAATTTGTGGAGATTTGGTGGGATTTTTCTGGAATTTGGTAGAGTTTTGAGAAGATTTAGGGAATTTTGTGGGATTTTTCCTGGAATTTTGTTGGATATTGAGGAGATTTTGTGGGGTGTTTGTGGAACTTTGAGGGACTTTTCTGGAATTTGGTGAGATTTTGTAGAGAACTGAAGAATTATCAGGGATTTTTCATGTATTCTGTGGGAATTTGTGGAGATTTGGTGTGATATTTTTCTAGAATTTGGTCATGTTTTGAGAAGATTTAGGGAATTCTGTAAGATTTTTCTGGAATTTGGTGGGCCTTCTTGAAGGACTTTGTGTGGTTTTGAGGAGACTTGAAGAATTTTGAGGAATTTGTTTTAGATTTTGTGGGAATTTGTGTAGATTCTGTGGGATTTTCCTGGAATTTGGTGGGCCTTTTCAAGGACTTTGTGTGGTTTTGAGGAGACTTGAAGAATTTTGAGGATTTATTTTTATATTTTGTGGAAACTTGTGGAGGTTTTGTGTGATTTTTGTGGGATTTTGTGGGATATTGAGGCGATTTAGGGATCTTGAGGGATTTTTCATGTATTTTGTGGGAATTTGTGGAGATTTGGTGGGATATTTTTCTAGAATTTGGTCGTGTTTTGTGAAGATTTAGGGAATTTTGTGGGATTTTTCCTGGAATTTTATTGGATACTGGGGAGATTTTGTGGGATGTTTGTGGAACTTTGAGGGACTCTTCTGGAATTTTGTGAGATTCTGTAGAGAACTGATGAATTATCAGGGATTTTTCATGTATTCTGTGGGAATTTGTGGAGATTTGGTGGGATTTTTCTGGAATTTGGTAGAGTTTTGAGAAGATTTAGGGAATTTTGTGGGATTTTTCTGGGATTTTGTTGGGTATTTAGGACATTTTGTGGGATGTTTCTGGAATTTGGTGGGGCTTTTCAAGAATTTTGTGGTATTTTGAAAAGATTTAGGGAATTTTGTGGTGTTTTTTCTTGAATTTTGAGGGAAACTGTGCTGATTTTATGGAGCATTTCTGGAATTTGGTCGAGTTTTCAGAAGAATTAGGGATTTTTGTGAGATTTTTGTGGGATGTTCTGGGAATTGGTGGAGATTTTGTGGGACATTCCTGTGAATTGGTAGGGTTTTGAAATGATTTAGGGAGTTTTGTGGGACTTCTCTGGAATTTTGTGGGTTTTTTCTGGAATTGTGTGGGATTCTGAAAAGACTTGAAGAATTTTGAGGAATTTGTTTTAGATTTTGTGGGAATTTGTGGAGATTCTGTGGGATTTTCCTGGAATTTGGTGGGCCTTTTCAAGGACTTTGTGTGGTTTTGAGGAGACTTGAAAAATTTTCAGGAATTTTTTTTATATTTTGTGGAAACTTGTGGAGGTTTTGTGTGATTTTTGTGGGATTTTGTGGGATATTGAGGCGATTTAGGGATCTTGAGTGATTTTTCATGTATTTTGTGGGAATTTGTGGAGATTTGGTGGGATATTTTTCTAGAATTTGGTCGTGTTTTGAGAAGATTTAGGGGAATTTTGTGGGATTTTTCCTGGAATTTTATTGGATACTGGGGAGATTTTGTGGGATGTTTGTGGAACTTTGAGGGACTCTTCTGGAATTTGGTGAGATTCTGTAGAGAACTGACGAATTATCAGGGATTTTTCATGTATTCTGTGGGAATTTGTGGAGATTTGGTGGGATTTTTGTGGATTTTGGCCGTGTTTTGAGAAGATTTAGGGAATTTTGTGTGATTTTTCTGGGATTTTGTTGGATACTGTGCTGATTTTATGGGGCGTTTCTGGAATTTGGTCAAGTTTTCAGAAGATTTAGGGAATTTTGTGGGATTTTTCTGGGATTTTGTTGGGTATTGAGGACATTTTGTGGGATGTTTCTGGAATTTGGTGGGGCTTTTCAAGAATTTTGTGGTATTTTGAAAAGATTTTGGGAATTTTGTGGTGTTTTTTCTTGAATTTTTTGGGAAACTGTGCTGATTTTATGGGGCGTTTCTGGAATTTGGTCGAGTTTTCAGAAGATTTAGGGATTTTTGTGAGATTTTTGTGGGATGTTCTGGGAATTGGTAGAGATTTTGTGGGACTTTCCTGTGAATTGGTAGGGTTTTGAAATGATTTAGGGAGTTTTGTGGGACTTCTCTGGAATTTTGTGGGTTTTTTTCTGGAATTGTGTGGGATTCTGAGGAGACTTGAAGAATTTTGAGGAATTTGTTTTAGATTTTTGGGAATTTGTGTAGATTCTGTGGGATTTTTCTGGAATTTGGTGGTTTTTTTCAAGGACTTTGTGTGGTTTTGAGGAGACTTGAAGAATTTTGAGGTTTTTTTTTTATATTTTGTGGAAACTTGTGGAGGTTTTGTGTGATTTTTGTGGGATTTTGTGGGATATTGAGGCGATTTAGGGATCTTGAGGGATTTTTCATGTATTTTGTGGGAATTTGTGGAGATTTGGTGGGATATTTTTCTAGAATTTGGTCGTGTTTTGAGAAGATTTAGGGAATTTTGTGGGATTTTTCCTGGAATTTTGTTGGATACTGGGGAGATTTTGTGGAATGTTTGTGGAACTTTGAGGGACTTTTCTGGAATTTGGTGAGATTCTGTAGAGAACTGACGAATTATCAGATATTTTTCATGTATTCTGTGGGAATTTGTGGAGATTTGGTGTGATTTTTGTGGATTTTGCCGTGTTTTGAGAAGATTTAGGGAATTTTGTGGGATTTTTCCTGGAATTTTGTTGGATTCTGGGGAGATTTTGTGGGATGTTTGTGGAACTTTGAGGGACTTTTCTGGAATTTGGTGAGATTTTGTAGAGAACTGAAGAATTATCAGGGATTTTTCATGTATTCTGTGGGAATTTGTGGAGATTCGGTGGGATATTTTTCTAGAATTTGGTCATGTTTTGACAAGGTTTAGGGAATTCTGTAAGATTTTTCTGGAATTTGGTGGGCCTTTTTGAAGGACTTTGTGTGGTTTTGAGAAGACTTGAAGAATTTTGAGGAATTTGTTTTAGATTTTGTGGGAATTTGTGGAGATTCTGTGGGATTTTTCTGGAATTTGGTGGGCCTTTTTGAAGGACTTTGTGTGGTTTTGAGGAGACTTGAAGAATTTTGAGAATTTTTTTTTATATTTTGTGGAAACGTGTGGAGGTTTTGTGTGATTTTTGTGGGATTTTGTGGGATATTGAGGTGATTTAGGGATCTTGAGTGATTTTTCATGTATTTTGTGGGAATTTGTGGAGATTTGGTGGGATATTTTTCTAGAATTTGGTCGTGTTTTGAGAAGATTTAGGGAATTTGGTGGGATTTTTCCTGGAATTTTATTGGATACTGGGGAGATTTTGTGGGATGTTTGTGGAACTTTGAGGGACTTTTCTGGAATTTGGTGAGATTCTGTAGAGAACTGAAGAATTATCAGGGATTTTTCATGTATTCTGTGGGAATTTGTGGAGATTTGGTGGGATTTTTCTGGAATTTGGTAGAGTTTTGAGAAGATTTAGGGAATTTTGTGGGATTTTTCCTGGAATTTTGTTGGATATTGAGGAGATTTTGTGGGGTGTTTGTGGAACTTTGAGGGACTCTTCTGGAATTTGGTGAGATTCTGTAGAGAACTGACGAATTATCAGGGATTTTTCATGTATTCTGTGGGAATTTGTGGAGATTTGGTGGGATTTTTCTGGCATTTGGTAGAGTTTTGAGAAGATTTAGGGAATTCTGTAAGATTTTTCTGGGATTTTGTTGGGTATTGAGGACATTTTGTGGGATGTTTCTGGAATTTGGTGGGGCTTTTCAAGAATTTTGTGGTATTTTGAAAAGATTTAGGGAATTTTGTGGTGTTTTTTCTTGAATTTTTTGGGAAACTGTGCTGATTTTATGGAGCGTTTCTGGAATTTGGTCGAGTTTTCAGAAGATTTAGGGATTTTTGTGAGATTTTTGTGGGATGTTCTGGAAATTGGTGGAGATTTTGTGGGACATTCCTGTGAATTGGTAGGGTTTTGAAATGATTTAGGGAGTTTTGTGGGACTTCTCTGGAATTTTGTGGGTTTTTTCTGGAATTGTGTGGGATTCTGAGGATACTTGAAAATTTTGAGGAATTTGTTTTAGATTTTGTGGGAATTGTTGGAGATTCTGTGGGATTTTCCTGGAATTTGGTGGGCCTTTTCAAGGACTTTGTGTGGTTTTGAGGAGACTTGAAGAATTTTGAGGATTTTTTCTTAGATTTTGTACAAACCTGTGGAGGTTTTGTGTGATTTTTGTGGGATTTTGTGGGATATTGAGGCGATTTAGGGATCTTGAGTGATTTTTCATGTATTTTGTGGGAATTTGTGGAGATTTGGTGGGATATTTTTCTAGAATTTGGTCGTGTTTTGTGAAGATTTAGGGAATTTTGTGGGATTTTTCCTGGAATTTTGTTGGATACTGGGGAGATTTTGTGGGATGCTTGTGGAACTTGGAGGGACTTTTCTGGAATTTTGTGAGATTCTGTAGAGAACTGACGAATTATCAGGGATTTTTCATGTATTCTGTGGGAATTTGTGGAGATTCGGTGGGATACTTTTCTAGAATTTGGTCGTGTTTTGAGAAGATTTAGGGAATTTGGTGGGATTTTTCCTGGAATTTTATTGGATACTGGGGAGATTTTGTGGGATGTTTGTGGAACTTTGAGGGACTCTTCTGGAATTTTGTGAGATTCTGTAGAGAACTGACGAATTATCAGGGATTTTTCATGTATTCTGTGGGAATTTGTGGAGATTTGGTGTGATATTTTTCTAGAATTTGGTCATGTTTTGACAAGGTTTAGGGAATTCTGTAAGATTTTTCTGGAATTTGGTGGGCCTTTTTGAAGGACTTTGTGTGGTTTTGAGGAGACTTGAAGAATTTTGAGGAATTTGTTTTAGATTTTGTGGGAATTTGTGTAGATTCTGTGGGATTTTTCTGGAATTTGGTGGGCCTTTTCAAGGACTTTGTGTGGTTTTGAGGAGACTTGAAGAATTTTGAGGATTTTTTTTTATATTTTGTGGAAACTTGTGGAGGTTTTGTGTGATTTTTGTGGGATTTTGTGGGATATTGAGGCGATTTAGGGATCTTGAGGGATTTTTCATGTATTTTGTGGGAATTTGTGGAGATTTGGTGGGATATTTTTCTAGAATTTGGTCGTGTTTTGTGAAGATTTAGGGAATTTTGTGGGATTTTTCTTGAATTTTGTTGGATATTGAGTAGATTTTGTGGAACTTTGAGGGACTTTTCTGGAATATGGTGAGATTCTGTAGAGAACTGAAGAATTATCAGGGATTTTTCATGTATTCTGTGGGAATTTGTGGAGATTTGGTGGGATTTTTCTGGAATTTGGTAGAGTTTTGAGAAGATTTAGGGAATTTTGTGGGGTTTTTCCTGGAATTTTGTTGGATACTGGGGAGATTTTGTGGGATGCTTGTGGAACTTTGAGGGACTCTTCTGGAATTTTGTGAGATTCTGTAGAGAACTGAAGATTTATCAGGGATTTTTCATGTATTCTGTGGGAATTTGTGGAGATTTGGTGGGATTTTTGTGGATTTTGGCCGTCTTTTGAGAAGATTTAGGGAATTTTGTGGGATTTTTCCTGGAATTTTGTTGGATACTGGGGAGATTTTGTGGGATGTTTGTGGAACTTTGAGGGACTCTTCTGGAATTTGGTGAGATTCTGTAGAGAACTGAAGAATTATCAGGGATTTTTCATGTATTCTGTGGGTATTTGTGGAGATTTGGTGTGATATTTTTCTAGAATTTGGTCATGTTTTGAGAAGATTTAGGGAATTTTGTGTGATTTTTCTGGGATTTTGTTGGGTATTTAGGACATTTTGTGGGATGTTTCTGGAATTTGGTGGGGCTTTTCAAGAATTTTGTGGTATTTTGAAAAGATTTAGGGAATTTTGTGGTGTTTTTTCTTGAATTTTGAGGGAAACTGTGCTGATTTTATGGAGCATTTCTGGAATTTGGTCGAGTTTTCAGAAGAATTAGGGATTTTTGTGAGATTTTTGTGGGATGTTCTGGGAATTGGTGGAGATTTTGTGGGACATTCCTGTGAATTGGTAGGGTTTTGAAATGATTTAGGGAGTTTTGTGGGACTTCTCTGGAATTTTGTGGGTTTTTTCTGGAATTGTGTGGGATTCTGAAAAGACTTGAAGAATTATGAGGAATTTGTTTTAGATTTTGTGGGAATTTGTGTAGATTCTGTGGGATTTTCCTGGAATTTGGTGGGCCTTTTCAAGGACTTTGTGTGGTTTTGAGGAGACTTGAAGAATTTTGAGGATTTATTTTTATATTTTGTGGAAACTTGTGGAGGTTTTGTGTGATTTTTGTGGGATTTTGTGGGATATTGAGGCGATTTAGGGATCTTGAGTGATTTTTCATGTATTTTGTGGGAATTTGTGGAGATTTGGTGGGATATTTTTCTAGAATTTGGTCGTGTTTTGAGAAGATTTAGGGAATTTTGTGGGATTTTTCCTGGAATTTTATTGGATACTGGGGAGATTTTGTGGGATGTTTGTGGAACTTTGAGGGACTCTTCTGGAATTTGGTGAGATTCTGTAGAGAACTGACGAATTATCAGGGATTTTTCATGTATTCTGTGGGAATTTGTGGAGATTTGGTGGGATTTTTGTGGATTTTGGCCGTGTTTTGAGAAGATTTAGGGAATTTTGTGTGATTTTTCTGGGATTTTGTTGGATACTGTGCTGATTTTATGGGGCGTTTCTGGAATTTGGTCAAGTTTTCAGAAGATTTAGGGAATTTTGTGGGATTTTTCTGGGATTTTGTTGGGTATTGAGGACATTTTGTGGGATGTTTCTGGAATTTGGTGGGGCTTTTCAAGAATTTTGTGGTATTTTGAAAAGATTTTGGGAATTTTGTGGTGTTTTTTCTTGAATTTTTTGGGAAACTGTGCTGATTTTATGGGGCGTTTCTGGAATTTGTTCGAGTTTTCAGAAGATTTAGGGATTTTTGTGAGATTTTTGTGGGATGTTCTGGGAATTGGTAGAGATTTTGTGGGACTTTCCTGTGAATTGGTAGGGTTTTGAAATGATTTAGGGAGTTTTGTGGGACTTCTCTGGAATTTTGTGGGTTTTTTTCTGGAATTGTGTGGGATTCTGAGGAGACTTGAAGAATTTTGAGGAATTTGTTTTAGATTTTTGGGAATTTGTGTAGATTCTGTGGGATTTTTCTGGAATTTGGTGGTTTTTTTCAAGGACTTTGTGTGGTTTTGAGGAGACTTGAAGAATTTTGAGGTTTTTTTTTTATATTTTGTGGAAACTTGTGGAGGTTTTGTGTGATTTTTGTGGGATTTTGTGGGATATTGAGGCGATTTAGGGATCTTGAGGGATTTTTCATGTATTTTGTGGGAATTTGTGGAGATTTGGTGGGATATTTTTCTAGAATTTGGTCGTGTTTTGTGAAGATTTAGGGAATTTTGTGGGATTTTTCCTGGAATTTTGTTGGATACTGGGGAGATTTTGTGGGATGCTTGTGGAACTTGGAGGGACTTTTCTGGAATTTTGTGAGATTCTGTAGAGAACTGACGAATTATCAGGGATTTTTCATGTATTCTGTGGGAATTTGTGGAGATTCGGTGGGATATTTTTCTAGAATTTGGTCGTGTTTTGAGAAGATTTAGGGAATTTTGTGGGATTTTTCCTGGAATTTTATTGGATACTGGGGAGATTTTGTGGGATGTTTGTGGAACTTTGAGGGACTCTTCTGGAATTTTGTGAGATTCTGTAGAGAACTGAAGAATTATCAGGGATTTTTCATGTATTCTGTGGGAATTTGTGGAGATTCGGTGGGATATTTTTCTAGAATTTGGTCGTGTTTTGAGAAGATTTAGGGAATTTTGTGGGATTTTTCCTGGAATTTTGTTGGATACTGGGGAGATTTTGTGGAATGTTTGTGGAACTTTGAGGGACTTTTCTGGAATTTGGTGAGATTCTGTAGAGAACTGACGAATTATCAGATATTTTTCATGTATTCTGTGGGAATTTGTGGAGATTTGGTGTGATTTTTGTGGATTTTGCCGTGTTTTAAGAAGATTTAGGGAATTTTGTGGGATTTTTCCTGGAATTTTGTTGGATTCTGGGGAGATTTTGTGGGATGTTTGTGGAACTTTGAGGGACTTTTCTGGAATTTGGTGAGATTCTGTAGAGAACTGAAGAATTATCAGGGATTTTTCATGTATTCTGTGGGAATTTGTGGAGATTTGGTGGGATTTTTCTGGAATTTGGTAGAGTTTTGAGAAGATTTAGGGAATTTTGTGGGATTTTTCCTGGAATTTTGTTGGATATTGAGGAGATTTTGTGGGGTGTTTGTGGAACTTTGAGGGACTCTTCTGGAATTTGGTGAGATTCTGTAGAGAACTGACGAATTATCAGGGATTTTTCATGTATTCTGTGGGAATTTGTGGAGATTTGGTGGGATTTTTCTGGCATTTGGTAGAGTTTTGAGAAGATTTAGGGAATTCTGTAAGATTTTTCTGGGATTTTGTTGGGTATTGAGGACATTTTGTGGGATGTTTCTGGAATTTGGTGGGGCTTTTCAAGAATTTTGTGGTATTTTGAAAAGATTTAGGGAATTTTGTGGTGTTTTTTCTTGAATTTTTTGGGAAACTGTGCTGATTTTATGGAGCGTTTCTGGAATTTGGTCGAGTTTTCAGAAGATTTAGGGATTTTTGTGAGATTTTTGTGGGATGTTCTGGAAATTGGTGGAGATTTTGTGGGACATTCCTGTGAATTGGTAGGGTTTTGAAATGATTTAGGGAGTTTTGTGGGACTTCTCTGGAATTTTGTGGGTTTTTTCTGGAATTGTGTGGGATTCTGAGGATACTTGAAAATTTTGAGGAATTTGTTTTAGATTTTGTGGGAATTGTTGGAGATTCTGTGGGATTTTCCTGGAATTTGGTGGGCCTTTTCAAGGACTTTGTGTGGTTTTGAGGAGACTTGAAGAATTTTGAGGATTTTTTCTTAGATTTTGTACAAACCTGTGGAGGTTTTGTGTGATTTTTGTGGGATTTTGTGGGATATTGAGGCGATTTAGGGATCTTGAGGGATTTTTCATGTATTTTGTGGGAATTTGTGGAGATTTGGTGGGATATTTTTCTAGAATTTGGTCGTGTTTTGTGAAGATTTAGGGAATTTTGTGGGATTTTTCCTGGAATTTTATTGGATACTGGGGAGATTTTGTGGGATGTTTGTGGAACTTTGAGGGACTCTTCTGGAATTTTGTGAGATTCTGTAGAGAACTGATGAATTATCAGGGATTTTTCATGTATTCTGTGGGAATTTGTGGAGATTTGGTGGGATTTTTCTGGAATTTGGTAGAGTTTTGAGAAGATTTAGGGAATTTTGTGGGGTTTTTCCTGGAATTTTGTTGGATACTGGGGAGATTTTGTGGGATGCTTGTGGAACTTTGAGGGACTCTTCTGGAATTTTGTGAGATTCTGTAGAGAACTGAAGATTTATCAGGGATTTTTCATGTATTCTGTGGGAATTTGTGGAGATTTGGTGGGATTTTTGTGGATTTTGGCCGTCTTTTGAGAAGATTTTGGGAATTTTGTGGGATTTTTCCTGGAATTTTGTTGGATACTGGGGAGATTTTGTGGGATGTTTGTGGAACTTTGAGGGACTCTTCTGGAATTTGGTGAGATTCTGTAGAGAACTGAAGAATTATCAGGGATTTTTCATGTATTCTGTGGGTATTTGTGGAGATTTGGTGTGATATTTTTCTAGAATTTGGTCATGTTTTGAGAAGATTTAGGGAATTTTGTGTGATTTTTCTGGGATTTTGTTGGGTATTTAGGACATTTTGTGGGATGTTTCTGGAATTTGGTGGGGCTTTTCAAGAATTTTGTGGTATTTTGAAAAGATTTAGGGAATTTTGTGGTGTTTTTTCTTGAATTTTGAGGGAAACTGTGCTGATTTTATGGAGCATTTCTGGAATTTGGTCGAGTTTTCAGAAGAATTAGGGATTTTTGTGAGATTTTTGTGGGATGTTCTGGGAATTGGTGGAGATTTTGTGGGACATTCCTGTGAATTGGTAGGGTTTTGAAATGATTTAGGGAGTTTTGTGGGACTTCTCTGGAATTTTGTGGGTTTTTTCTGGAATTGTGTGGGATTCTGAAAAGACTTGAAGAATTTTGAGGAATTTGTTTTAGATTTTGTGGGAATTTGTGGAGATTCTGTGGGATTTTCCTGGAATTTGGTGGGCCTTTTCAAGGACTTTGTGTGGTTTTGAGGAGACTTGAAAAATTTTCAGGAATTTTTTTTATATTTTGTGGAAACTTGTGGAGGTTTTGTGTGATTTTTGTGGGATTTTGTGGGATATTGAGGCGATTTAGGGATCTTGAGTGATTTTTCATGTATTTTGTGGGAATTTGTGGAGATTTGGTGGGATATTTTTCTAGAATTTGGTCGTGTTTTGAGAAGATTTAGGGAATTTGGTGGGATTTTTCCTGGAATTTTATTGGATACTGGGGAGATTTTGTGGGATGTTTGTGGAACTTTGAGGGACTCTTCTGGAATTTGGTGAGATTCTGTAGAGAACTGACGAATTATCAGGGATTTTTCATGTATTCTGTGGGAATTTGTGGAGATTTGGTGGGATTTTTGTGGATTTTGGCCGTGTTTTGAGAAGATTTAGGGAATTTTGTGTGATTTTTCTGTGATTTTGTTGGATACTGTGCTGATTTTATGGGGCGTTTCTGGAATTTCGTCAAGTTTTCAGAAGATTTAGGGAATTTTGTGTGATTTTTCTGGGATTTTGTTGGGTATTGAGGACATTTTGTGGGATGTTTCTGGAATTTGGTGGGGCTTTTCAAGAATTTTGTGGTATTTTGAAAAGATTTTGGGAATTTTTTTGGTGTTTTTTCTTGAATTTTGAGGGAAACTGTGCTGATTTTATGGGGCGTTTCTGGAATTTGGTCGAGTTTTCAGAAGATTTAGGGATTTTTGTGAGATTTTTGTGGGATGTTCTGGGAATTGGTGGAGATTTTTTGGGACATTCCTGTGAATTGGTAGGGTTTTGAAATGATTTAGGGAGTTTTGTGGGACTTCTCTGGAATTTTGTGGGTTTTTTCTGGAATTGTGTGGGATTCTGAGGAGACTTGAAGAATTTTGAGGAATTTGTTTTAGATTTTGTGGGAATTTGTGTAGATTCTGTGGGATTTTTCTGGAATTTGGTGGTTTTTTTCAAGGACTTTGTGTGGTTTTGAGGAGACTTGAAGAATTTTGAGGATTTTTTTTTTATATTTTGTGGAAACTTGTGGAGGTTTTGTGTGATTTTTGTGGGATTTTGTGGGATATTGAGGCGATTTAGGGATCTTGAGGGATTTTTCATGTATTTTGTGGGAATTTGTGGAGATTTGGTGGGATATTTTTCTAGAATTTGGTCGTGTTTTGTGAAGATTTTGGGAATTTTGTGGGATTTTTCTTGAATTTTGTTGGATATTGAGTAGATTTTGTGGAACTTTGAGGGACTTTTCTGGAATTTGGTGAGATTCTGTAGAGAACTGAAGAATTATCAGGGATTTTTCATGTATTCTGTGGGAATTTGTGGAGATTTGGTGGGATTTTTCTGGAATTTGGTAGAGTTTTGAGAAGATTTAGGGAATTTTGTGGGATTTTTCCTGGAATTTTGTTGGATATTGAGGAGATTTTGTGGGGTGTTTGTGGAACTTTGAGGGACTCTTCTGGAATTTGGTGAGATTCTGTAGAGAACTGACGAATTATCAGGGATTTTTCATGTATTCTGTGGGAATTTGTGGAGATTTGGTGGGATTTTTCTGGCATTTGGTAGAGTTTTGAGAAGATTTAGGGAATTCTGTAAGATTTTTCTGGGATTTTGTTGGGTATTGAGGACATTTTGTGGGATGTTTCTGGAATTTGGTGGGGCTTTTCAAGAATTTTGTGGTATTTTGAAAAGATTTAGGGAATTTTGTGGTGTTTTTTCTTGAATTTTTTGGGAAACTGTGCTGATTTTATGGAGCGTTTCTGGAATTTGGTCGAGTTTTCAGAAGATTTAGGGATTTTTGTGAGATTTTTGTGGGATGTTCTGGAAATTGGTGGAGATTTTGTGGGACATTCCTGTGAATTGGTAGGGTTTTGAAATGATTTAGGGAGTTTTGTGGGACTTCTCTGGAATTTTGTGGGTTTTTTCTGGAATTGTGTGGGATTCTGAGGATACTTGAAAATTTTGAGGAATTTGTTTTAGATTTTGTGGGAATTTGTGGAGATTCTGTGGGATTTTCCTGGAATTTGGTGGGCCTTTTCAAGGACTTTGTGTGGTTTTGAGGAGACTTGAAAAATTTTCAGGAATTTTTTTTATATTTTGTGGAAACTTGTGGAGGTTTTGTGTGATTTTTGTGGGATTTTGTGGGATATTGAGGCGATTTAGGGATCTTGAGTGATTTTTCATGTATTTTGTGGGAATTTGTGGAGATTTGGTGGGATATTTTTCTAGAATTTGGTCGTGTTTTGTGAAGATTTAGGGAATTTTGTGGGATTTTTCCTGGAATTTTGTTGGATACTGGGGAGATTTTGTGGGATGCTTGTGGAACTTGGAGGGACTTTTCTGGAATTTTGTGAGATTCTGTAGAGAACTGACGAATTATCAGGGATTTTTCATGTATTCTGTGGGAATTTGTGGAGATTCGGTGGGATATTTTTCTAGAATTTGGTCGTGTTTTGAGAAGATTTAGGGAATTTGGTGGGATTTTTCCTGGAATTTTATTGGATACTGGGGAGATTTTGTGGGATGTTTGTGGAACTTTGAGGGACTCTTCTGGAATTTGGTGAGATTCTGTAGAGAACTGACGAATTATCAGGGATTTTTCATGTATTCTGTGGGAATTTGTGGAGATTTGGTGTGATATTTTTCTAGAATTTGGTCATGTTTTGACAAGGTTTAGGGAATTCTGTAAGATTTTTCTGGAATTTGGTGGGCCTTTTTGAAGGACTTTGTGTGGTTTTGAGGAGACTTGAAGAATTTTGAGGAATTTGTTTTAGATTTTGTGGGAATTTGTGTAGATTCTGTGGGATTTTTCTGGAATTTGGTGGGCCTTTTCAAGGACTTTGTGTGGTTTTGAGGAGACTTGAAGAATTTTGAGGATTTTTTTTTATATTTTGTGGAAACTTGTGGAGGTTTTGTGTGATTTTTGTGGGATTTTGTGGGATATTGTGGCGATTTAGGGATCTTGAGGGATTTTTCATGTATTTTGTGGGAATTTGTGGAGATTTGGTGGGATATTTTTCTAGAATTTGGTCGTGTTTTGTGAAGATTTAGGGAATTTTGTGGGATTTTTCTTGAATTTTGTTGGATATTGAGTAGATTTTGTGGAACTTTGAGGGACTTTTCTGGAATATGGTGAGATTCTGTAGAGAACTGAAGAATTATCAGGGATTTTTCATGTATTCTGTGGGAATTTGTGGAGATTTGGTGGGATTTTTCTGGAATTTGGTAGAGTTTTGAGAAGATTTAGGGAATTTTGTGGATTTTTCCTGGAATTTTGTTGGATATTGAGGAGATTTTGTGGGGTGTTTGTGGAACTTTGAGGGACTTTTCTGGAATTTGGTGAGATTTTGTAGAGAACTGAAGAATTATCAGGGATTTTTCATGTATTCTGTGGGAATTTGTGGAGATTTGGTGTGATATTTTTCTAGAATTTGGTCATGTTTTGAGAAGATTTAGGCAATTCTGTAAGATTTTTCTGGAATTTGGTGGGCCTTCTTGAAGGACTTTGTGTGGTTTTGAGGAGACTTGAAGAATTTTGAGGAATTTGTTTTAGATTTTGTGGGAATTTGTGTAGATTCTGTGGGATTTTCCTGGAATTTGGTGGGCCTTTTCAAGGACTTTGTGTGGTTTTGAGGAGACTTGAAGAATTTTGAGGATTTATTTTTATATTTTGTGGAAACTTGTGGAGGTTTTGTGTGATTTTTGTGGGATTTTGTGGGATATTGAGGCGATTTAGGGATCTTGAGGGATTTTTCATGTATTTTGTGGGAATTTGTGGAGATTTGGTGGGATATTTTTCTAGAATTTGGTCGTGTTTTGTGAAGATTTAGGGAATTTTGTGGGATTTTTCCTGGAATTTTATTGGATACTGGGGAGATTTTGTGGGATGTTTGTGGAACTTTGAGGGACTCTTCTGGAATTTGGTGAGATTCTGTAGAGAACTGATGAATTATCAGGGATTTTTCATGTATTCTGTGGGAATTTGTGGAGATTTGGTGGGATTTTTCTGGAATTTGGTAGAGTTTTGAGAAGATTTAGGGAATTTTGTGGGGTTTTTCCTGGAATTTTGTTGGATACTGGGGAGATTTTGTGGGATGCTTGTGGAACTTTGAGGGACTCTTCTGGAATTTTGTGAGATTCTGTAGAGAACTGAAGATTTATCAGGGATTTTTCATGTATTCTGTGGGAATTTGTGGAGATTTGGTGTGATTTTTGTGGATTTTGGCCGTCTTTTGAGAAGATTTAGGGAATTTTGTGGGATTTTTCCTGGAATTTTGTTGGATACTGGGGAGATTTTGTGGGATGTTTGTGGAACTTTGAGGGACTCTTCTGGAATTTGGTGAGATTCTGTAGAGAACTGAAGAATTATCAGGGATTTTTCATGTATTCTGTGGGTATTTGTGGAGATTTGGTGTGATATTTTTCTAGAATTTGGTCATGTTTTGAGAAGATTTAGGGAATTTTGTGTGATTTTTCTGGGATTTTGTTGGGTATTTAGGACATTTTGTGGGATGTTTCTGGAATTTGGTGGGGCTTTTCAAGAATTTTGTGGTATTTTGAAAAGATTTAGGGAATTTTGTGGTGTTTTTTCTTGAATTTTGAGGGAAACTGTGCTGATTTTATGGAGCATTTCTGGAATTTGGTCGAGTTTTCAGAAGAATTAGGGATTTTTGTGAGATTTTTGTGGGATGTTCTGGGAATTGGTGGAGATTTTGTGGGACATTCCTGTGAATTGGTAGGGTTTTGAAATGATTTAGGGAGTTTTGTGGGACTTCTCTGGAATTTTGTGGGTTTTTTCTGGAATTGTGTGGGATTCTGAAAAGACTTGAAGAATTTTGAGGAATTTGTTTTAGATTTTGTGGGAATTTGTGGAGATTCTGTGGGATTTTCCTGGAATTTGGTGGGCCTTTTCAAGGACTTTGTGTGGTTTTGAGGAGACTTGAAAAATTTTCAGGAATTTTTTTTATATTTTGTGGAAACTTGTGGAGGTTTTGTGTGATTTTTGTGGGATTTTGTGGGATATTGAGGCGATTTAGGGATCTTGAGTGATTTTTCATGTATTTTGTGGGAATTTGTGGAGATTTGGTGGAATATTTTTCTAGAATTTGGTCGTGTTTTGAGAAGATTTAGGGAATTTTGTGGGATTTTTCCTGGAATTTTATTGGATACTGGGGAGATTTTGTGGGATGTTTGTGGAACTTTGAGGGACTCTTCTGGAATTTGGTGAGATTCTGTAGAGAACTGACGAATTATCAGGGATTTTTCATGTATTCTGTGGGAATTTGTGGAGATTTGGTGGGATTTTTGTGGATTTTGGCCGTGTTTTGAGAAGATTTAGGGAATTTTGTGTGATTTTTCTGGGATTTTGTTGGATACTGTGCTGATTTTATGGGGCGTTTCTGGAATTTGGTCAAGTTTTCAGAAGATTTAGGGAATTTTGTGGGATTTTTCTGGGATTTTGTTGGGTATTGAGGACATTTTGTGGGATGTTTCTGGAATTTGGTGGGGCTTTTCAAGAATTTTGTGGTATTTTGAAAAGATTTTGGGAATTTTGTGGTGTTTTTTCTTGAATTTTTTGGGAAACTGTGCTGATTTTATGGGGCGTTTCTGGAATTTGTTCGAGTTTTCAGAAGATTTAGGGATTTTTGTGAGATTTTTGTGGGATGTTCTGGGAATTGGTAGAGATTTTGTGGGACTTTCCTGTGAATTGGTAGGGTTTTGAAATGATTTAGGGAGTTTTGTGGGACTTCTCTGGAATTTTGTGGGTTTTTTTCTGGAATTGTGTGGGATTCTGAGGAGACTTGAAGAATTTTGAGGAATTTGTTTTAGATTTTTGGGAATTTGTGTAGATTCTGTGGGATTTTTCTGGAATTTGGTGGTTTTTTTCAAGGACTTTGTGTGGTTTTGAGGAGACTTGAAGAATTTTGAGGGGTTTTTTTTATATTTTGTGGAAACTTGTGGAGGTTTTGTGTGATTTTTGTGGGATTTTGTGGGATATTGAGGCGATTTAGGGATCTTGAGGGATTTTTCATGTATTTTGTGGGAATTTGTGGAGATTTGGTGGGATATTTTTCTAGAATTTGGTCGTGTTTTGAGAAGATTTAGGGAATTTTGTGGGATTTTTCCTGGAATTTTGTTGGATACTGGGGAGATTTTGTGGAATGTTTGTGGAACTTTGAGGGACTTTTCTGGAATTTGGTGAGATTCTGTAGAGAACTGACGAATTATCAGGGATTTTTCATGTATTCTGTGGGAATTTGTGGAGATTTGGTGGGATATTTTTCTGGAATTTGGTCGTGTTTTGTGAAGATTTTGGGAATTTTGTGGGATTTTTCTTGAATTTTGTTGGATATTGAGTAGATTTTGTGGAACTTTGAGGGACTTTTCTGGAATTTGGTGAGATTCTGTAGAGAACTGAAGAATTATCAGGGATTTTTCATGTATTCTGTGGGAATTTGTGGAGATTTGGTGGGATTTTTCTGGAATTTGGTAGAGTTTTGAGAAGATTTAGGGAATTTTGTGGGATTTTTCCTGGAATTTTGTTGGATATTGAGGAGATTTTGTGGGGTGTTTGTGGAACTTTGAGGGACTCTTCTGGAATTTGGTGAGATTCTGTAGAGAACTGACGAATTATCAGGGATTTTTCATGTATTCTGTGGGAATTTGTGGAGATTTGGTGGGATTTTTCTGGCATTTGGTAGAGTTTTGAGAAGATTTAGGGAATTCTGTAAGATTTTTCTGGGATTTTGTTGGGTATTGAGGACATTTTGTGGGATGTTTCTGGAATTTGGTGGGGCTTTTCAAGAATTTTGTGGTATTTTGAAAAGATTTAGGGAATTTTGTGGTGTTTTTTCTTGAATTTTTTGGGAAACTGTGCTGATTTTATGGAGCGTTTCTGGAATTTGGTCGAGTTTTCAGAAGATTTAGGGATTTTTGTGAGATTTTTGTGGGATGTTCTGGAAATTGGTGGAGATTTTGTGGGACATTCCTGTGAATTGGTAGGGTTTTGAAATGATTTAGGGAGTTTTGTGGGACTTCTCTGGAATTTTGTGGGTTTTTTCTGGAATTGTGTGGGATTCTGAGGATACTTGAAAATTTTGAGGAATTTGTTTTAGATTTTGTGGGAATTGTTGGAGATTCTGTGGGATTTTCCTGGAATTTGGTGGGCCTTTTCAAGGACTTTGTGTGGTTTTGAGGAGACTTGAAGAATTTTGAGGATTTTTTCTTAGATTTTGTACAAACCTGTGGAGGTTTTGTGTGATTTTTGTGGGATTTTGTGGGATATTGAGGCGATTTAGGGATCTTGAGTGATTTTTCATGTATTTTGTGGGAATTTGTGGAGATTTGGTGGGATATTTTTCTAGAATTTGGTCGTGTTTTGTGAAGATTTAGGGAATTTTGTGGGATTTTTCCTGGAATTTTGTTGGATACTGGGGAGATTTTGTGGGATGCTTGTGGAACTTGGAGGGACTTTTCTGGAATTTTGTGAGATTCTGTAGAGAACTGACGAATTATCAGGGATTTTTCATGTATTCTGTGGGAATTTGTGGAGATTCGGTGGGATATTTTTCTAGAATTTGGTCGTGTTTTGAGAAGATTTAGGGAATTTGGTGGGATTTTTCCTGGAATTTTATTGGATACTGGGGAGATTTTGTGGGATGTTTGTGGAACTTTGAGGGACTCTTCTGGAATTTTGTGAGATTCTGTAGAGAACTGACGAATTATCAGGGATTTTTCATGTATTCTGTGGGAATTTGTGGAGATTTGGTGTGATATTTTTCTAGAATTTGGTCATGCTTTGACAAGGTTTAGGGAATTCTGTAAGATTTTTCTGGAATTTGGTGGGCCTTTTTGAAGGACTTTGTGTGGTTTTGAGGAGACTTGAAGAATTTTGAGGAATTTGTTTTAGATTTTGTGGGAATTTGTGTAGATTCTGTGGGATTTTTCTGGAATTTGGTGGGCCTTTTCAAGGACTTTG
Organism: Cyanistes caeruleus; assembly: GCF_971803275.1. NCBI lineage: Eukaryota > Metazoa > Chordata > Aves > Passeriformes > Paridae > Cyanistes > Cyanistes caeruleus. Next base: position 86,164,586 of record NC_141702.1, on the reverse strand, counting down.
TGTGGTTTTGAGGAGACTTGAAGAATTTTGAGGATTTTTTTTTATATTTTGTGGAAACTTGTGGAGGTTTTGTGTGATTTTTGTGGGATTTTGTGGGATATTGAGGCGATTTAGGGATCTTGAGGGATTTTTCATGTATTTTGTGGGAATTTGTGGAGATTTGGTGGGATATTTTTCTAGAATTTGGTCGTGTTTTGAGAAGATTTGGGGAATTTTGTGGGATTTTTCCTGGAATTTTGTTGGATACTGGGGAGATTTTGTGGGATGTTTGTGGAACTTTGAGGGACTTTTCTGGAATTTGGTGAGATTCTGTAGAGAACTGAAGAATTATCAGGGATTTTTCATGTATTCTGTGGGAATTTGTGGAGATTTGGTGGGATTTTTCTGGAATTTGGTAGAGTTTTGAGAAGATTTAGGGAATTTTGTGGGATTTTTCCTGGAATTTTGTTGGATATTGAGGAGATTTTGTGGGGTGTTTGTGGAACTTTGAGGGACTCTTCTGGAATTTGGTGAGATTCTGTAGAGAACTGACGAATTATCAGGGATTTTTCATGTATTCTGTGGGAATTTGTGGAGATTTGGTGGGATTTTTCTGGCATTTGGTAGAGTTTTGAGAAGATTTAGGGAATTCTGTAAGATTTTTCTGGGATTTTGTTGGGTATTGAGGACATTTTGTGGGATGTTTCTGGAATTTGGTGGGGCTTTTCAAGAATTTTGTGGTATTTTGAAAAGATTTAGGGAATTTTGTGGTGTTTTTTCTTGAATTTTTTGGGAAACTGTGCTGATTTTATGGAGCGTTTCTGGAATTTGGTCGAGTTTTCAGAAGATTTAGGGATTTTTGTGAGATTTTTGTGGGATGTTCTGGAAATTGGTGGAGATTTTGTGGGACATTCCTGTGAATTGGTAGGGTTTTGAAATGATTTAGGGAGTTTTGTGGGACTTCTCTGGAATTTTGTGGGTTTTTTCTGGAATTGTGTGGGATTCTGAGGATACTTGAAAATTTTGAGGAATTTGTTTTAGATTTTGTGGGAATTGTTGGAGATTCTGTGGGATTTTCCTGGAATTTGGTGGGCCTTTTCAAGGACTTTGTGTGGTTTTGAGGAGACTTGAAGAATTTTGAGGATTTTTTCTTAGATTTTGTACAAACCTGTGGAGGTTTTGTGTGATTTTTGTGGGATTTTGTGGGATATTGAGGCGATTTAGGGATCTTGAGTGATTTTTCATGTATTTTGTGGGAATTTGTGGAGATTTGGTGGGATATTTTTCTAGAATTTGGTCGTGTTTTGTGAAGATTTAGGGAATTTTGTGGGATTTTTCCTGGAATTTTGTTGGATACTGGGGAGATTTTGTGGGATGCTTGTGGAACTTGGAGGGACTTTTCTGGAATTTGGTGAGATTCTGTAGAGAACTGACGAATTATCAGGGATTTTTCATGTATTCTGTGGGAATTTGTGGAGATTTGGTGGGATATTTTTCTAGAATTTGGTCGTGTTTTGAGAAGATTTAGGGAATTTGGTGGGATTTTTCCTGGAATTTTATTGGATACTGGGGAGATTTTGTGGGATGTTTGTGGAACTTTGAGGGACTCTTCTGGAATTTTGTGAGATTCTGTAGAGAACTGACGAATTATCAGGGATTTTTCATGTATTCTGTGGGAATTTGTGGAGATTTGGTGTGATATTTTTCTAGAATTTGGTCATGTTTTGACAAGGTTTAGGGAATTCTGTAAGATTTTTCTGGAATTTGGTGGGCCTTTTTGAAGGACTTTGTGTGGTTTTGAGGAGACTTGAAGAATTTTGAGGAATTTGTTTTAGATTTTGTGGGAATTTGTGTAGATTCTGTGGGATTTTTCTGGAATTTGGTGGGCCTTTTCAAGGACTTTGTGTGGTTTTGAGGAGACTTGAAGAATTTTGAGGATTTTTTTTTATATTTTGTGGAAACTTGTGGAGGTTTTGTGTGATTTTTGTGGGATTTTGTGGGATATTGTGGCGATTTAGGGATCTTGAGGGATTTTTCATGTATTTTGTGGGAATTTGTGGAGATTTGGTGGGATATTTTTCTAGAATTTGGTCGTGTTTTGTGAAGATTTAGGGAATTTTGTGGGATTTTTCTTGAATTTTGTTGGATATTGAGTAGATTTTGTGGAACTTTGAGGGACTTTTCTGGAATATGGTGAGATTCTGTAGAGAACTGAAGAATTATCAGGGATTTTTCATGTATTCTGTGGGAATTTGTGGAGATTTGGTGGGATTTTTCTGGAATTTGGTAGAGTTTTGAGAAGATTTAGGGAATTTTGTGGATTTTTCCTGGAATTTTGTTGGATATTGAGGAGATTTTGTGGGGTGTTTGTGGAACTTTGAGGGACTTTTCTGGAATTTGGTGAGATTTTGTAGAGAACTGACGAATTATCAGGGATTTTTCATGTATTCTGTGGGAATTTGTGGAGATTTGGTGTGATATTTTTCTAGAATTTGGTCATGTTTTGAGAAGATTTAGGCAATTCTGTAAGATTTTTCTGGAATTTGGTGGGCCTTCTTGAAGGACTTTGTGTGGTTTTGAGGAGACTTGAAGAATTTTGAGGAATTTGTTTTAGATTTTGTGGGAATTTGTGTAGATTCTGTGGGATTTTCCTGGAATTTGGTGGGCCTTTTCAAGGACTTTGTGTGGTTTTGAGGAGACTTGAAGAATTTTGAGGATTTATTTTTATATTTTGTGGAAACTTGTGGAGGTTTTGTGTGATTTTTGTGGGATTTTGTGGGATATTGAGGCGATTTAGGGATCTTGAGGGATTTTTCATGTATTTTGTGGGAATTTGTGGAGATTTGGTGGGATATTTTTCTAGAATTTGGTCGTGTTTTGTGAAGATTTAGGGAATTTTGTGGGATTTTTCCTGGAATTTTATTGGATACTGGGGAGATTTTGTGGGATGTTTGTGGAACTTTGAGGGACTCTTCTGGAATTTGGTGAGATTCTGTAGAGAACTGATGAATTATCAGGGATTTTTCATGTATTCTGTGGGAATTTGTGGAGATTTGGTGGGATTTTTCTGGAATTTGGTAGAGTTTTGAGAAGATTTAGGGAATTTTGTGGGGTTTTTCCTGGAATTTTGTTGGATACTGGGGAGATTTTGTGGGATGCTTGTGGAACTTTGAGGGACTCTTCTGGAATTTTGTGAGATTCTGTAGAGAACTGAAGATTTATCAGGGATTTTTCATGTATTCTGTGGGAATTTGTGGAGATTTGGTGTGATTTTTGTGGATTTTGGCCGTCTTTTGAGAAGATTTAGGGAATTTTGTGGGATTTTTCCTGGAATTTTGTTGGATACTGGGGAGATTTTGTGGGATGTTTGTGGAACTTTGAGGGACTCTTCTGGAATTTGGTGAGATTCTGTAGAGAACTGAAGAATTATCAGGGATTTTTCATGTATTCTGTGGGTATTTGTGGAGATTTGGTGTGATATTTTTCTAGAATTTGGTCATGTTTTGAGAAGATTTAGGGAATTTTGTGTGATTTTTCTGGGATTTTGTTGGGTATTGAGGACATTTTGTGGGATGTTTCTGGAATTTGGTGGGGCTTTTCAAGAATTTTGTGGTATTTTGAAAAGATTTAGGGAATTTTGTGGTGTTTTTTCTTGAATTTTGAGGGAAACTGTGCTGATTTTATGGAGCATTTCTGGAATTTGGTCGAGTTTTCAGAAGAATTAGGGATTTTTGTGAGATTTTTGTGGGATGTTCTGGGAATTGGTGGAGATTTTGTGGGACATTCCTGTGAATTGGTAGGGTTTTGAAATGATTTAGGGAGTTTTGTGGGACTTCTCTGGAATTTTGTGGGTTTTTTCTGGAATTGTGTGGGATTCTGAAAAGACTTGAAGAATTTTGAGGAATTTGTTTTAGATTTTGTGGGAATTTGTGGAGATTCTGTGGGATTTTCCTGGAATTTGGTGGGCCTTTTCAAGGACTTTGTGTGGTTTTGAGGAGACTTGAAAAATTTTCAGGAATTTTTTTTATATTTTGTGGAAACTTGTGGAGGTTTTGTGTGATTTTTGTGGGATTTTGTGGGATATTGAGGCGATTTAGGGATCTTGAGTGATTTTTCATGTATTTTGTGGGAATTTGTGGAGATTTGGTGGGATATTTTTCTAGAATTTGGTCGTGTTTTGAGAAGATTTAGGGAATTTGGTGGGATTTTTCCTGGAATTTTATTGGATACTGGGGAGATTTTGTGGGATGTTTGTGGAACTTTGAGGGACTCTTCTGGAATTTGGTGAGATTCTGTAGAGAACTGACGAATTATCAGGGATTTTTCATGTATTCTGTGGGAATTTGTGGAGATTTGGTGGGATTTTTGTGGATTTTGGCCGTGTTTTGAGAAGATTTAGGGAATTTTGTGTGATTTTTCTGGGATTTTGTTGGATACTGTGCTGATTTTATGGGGCGTTTCTGGAATTTCGTCAAGTTTTCAGAAGATTTAGGGAATTTTGTGTGATTTTTCTGGGATTTTGTTGGGTATTGAGGACATTTTGTGGGATGTTTCTGGAATTTGGTGGGGCTTTTCAAGAATTTTGTGGTATTTTGAAAAGATTTTGGGAATTTTTTTGGTGTTTTTTCTTGAATTTTGAGGGAAACTGTGCTGATTTTATGGAGCGTTTCTGGAATTTGGTCGAGTTTTCAGAAGATTTAGGGATTTTTGTGAGATTTTTGTGGGATGTTCTGGGAATTGGTGGAGATTTTTTGGGACATTCCTGTGAATTGGTAGGGTTTTGAAATGATTTAGGGAGTTTTGTGGGACTTCTCTGGAATTTTGTGGGTTTTTTCTGGAATTGTGTGGGATTCTGAGGAGACTTGAAGAATTTTGAGGAATTTGTTTTAGATTTTGTGGGAATTTGTGTAGATTCTGTGGGATTTTTCTGGAATTTGGTGGTTTTTTTCAAGGACTTTGTGTGGTTTTGAGGAGACTTGAAGAATTTTGAGGATTTTTTTTTTATATTTTGTGGAAACTTGTGGAGGTTTTGTGTGATTTTTGTGGGATTTTGTGGGATATTGAGGCGATTTAGGGATCTTGAGGGATTTTTCATGTATTTTGTGGGAATTTGTGGAGATTTGGTGGGATATTTTTCTAGAATTTGGTCGTGTTTTGAGAAGATTTAGGGAATTTTGTGGGATTTTTCCTGGAATTTTGTTGGATACTGGGGAGATTTTGTGGAATGTTTGTGGAACTTTGAGGGACTTTTCTGGAATTTGGTGAGATTCTGTAGAGAACTGACGAATTATCAGATATTTTTCATGTATTCTGTGGGAATTTGTGGAGATTTGGTGGGATATTTTTCTGGAATTTGGTCGTGTTTTGTGAAGATTTTGGGAATTTTGTGGGATTTTTCTTGAATTTTGTTGGATATTGAGTAGATTTTGTGGAACTTTGAGGGACTTTTCTGGAATTTGGTGAGATTCTGTAGAGAACTGAAGAATTATCAGGGATTTTTCATGTATTCTGTGGGAATTTGTGGAGATTTGGTGGGATTTTTCTGGAATTTGGTAGAGTTTTGAGAAGATTTAGGGAATTTTGTGGGATTTTTCCTGGAATTTTGTTGGATATTGAGGAGATTTTGTGGGGTGTTTGTGGAACTTTGAGGGACTCTTCTGGAATTTGGTGAGATTCTGTAGAGAACTGACGAATTATCAGGGATTTTTCATGTATTCTGTGGGAATTTGTGGAGATTTGGTGGGATTTTTCTGGCATTTGGTAGAGTTTTGAGAAGATTTAGGGAATTCTGTAAGATTTTTCTGGGATTTTGTTGGGTATTGAGGACATTTTGTGGGATGTTTCTGGAATTTGGTGGGGCTTTTCAAGAATTTTGTGGTATTTTGAAAAGATTTAGGGAATTTTGTGGTGTTTTTTCTTGAATTTTTTGGGAAACTGTGCTGATTTTATGGAGCGTTTCTGGAATTTGGTCGAGTTTTCAGAAGATTTAGGGATTTTTGTGAGATTTTTGTGGGATGTTCTGGAAATTGGTGGAGATTTTGTGGGACATTCCTGTGAATTGGTAGGGTTTTGAAATGATTTAGGGAGTTTTGTGGGACTTCTCTGGAATTTTGTGGGTTTTTTCTGGAATTGTGTGGGATTCTGAGGATACTTGAAAATTTTGAGGAATTTGTTTTAGATTTTGTGGGAATTGTTGGAGATTCTGTGGGATTTTCCTGGAATTTGGTGGGCCTTTTCAAGGACTTTGTGTGGTTTTGAGGAGACTTGAAGAATTTTGAGGATTTTTTCTTAGATTTTGTACAAACCTGTGGAGGTTTTGTGTGATTTTTGTGGGATTTTGTGGGATATTGAGGCGATTTAGGGATCTTGAGGGATTTTTCATGTATTTTGTGGGAATTTGTGGAGATTTGGTGGGATATTTTTCTAGAATTTGGTCGTGTTTTGTGAAGATTTAGGGAATTTTGTGGGATTTTTCCTGGAATTTTGTTGGATACTGGGGAGATTTTGTGGGATGCTTGTGGAACTTGGAGGGACTTTTCTGGAATTTTGTGAGATTCTGTAGAGAACTGACGAATTATCAGGGATTTTTCATGTATTCTGTGGGAATTTGTGGAGATTCGGTGGGATATTTTTCTAGAATTTGGTCGTGTTTTGAGAAGATTTAGGGAATTTGGTGGGATTTTTCCTGGAATTTTATTGGATACTGGGGAGATTTTGTGGGATGTTTGTGGAACTTTGAGGGACTCTTCTGGAATTTTGTGAGATTCTGTAGAGAACTGACGAATTATCAGGGATTTTTCATGTATTCTGTGGGAATTTGTGGAGATTTGGTGTGATATTTTTCTAGAATTTGGTCATGCTTTGACAAGGTTTAGGGAATTCTGTAAGATTTTTCTGGAATTTGGTGGGCCTTTTTGAAGGACTTTGTGTGGTTTTGAGGAGACTTGAAGAATTTTGAGGAATTTGTTTTAGATTTTGTGGGAATTTGTGTAGATTCTGTGGGATTTTTCTGGAATTTGGTGGGCCTTTTCAAGGACTTTGTGTGGTTTTGAGGAGACTTGAAGAATTTTGAGGATTTTTTCTTAGATTTTGTACAAACCTGTGGAGGTTTTGTGTGATTTTTGTGGGATTTTGTGGGATATTGAGGCGATTTAGGGATCTTGAGGGATTTTTCATGTATTTTGTGGGAATTTGTGGAGATTTGGTGGGATATTTTTCTAGAATTTGGTCGTGTTTTGTGAAGATTTAGGGAATTTTGTGGGATTTTTCTTGAATTTTGTTGGATATTGAGTAGATTTTGTGGAACTTTGAGGGACTTTTCTGGAATATGGTGAGATTCTGTAGAGAACTGAAGAATTATCAGGGATTTTTCATGTATTCTGTGGGAATTTGTGGAGATTTGGTGGGATTTTTCTGGAATTTGGTAGAGTTTTGAGAAGATTTAGGGAATTTTGTGGGATTTTTCCTGGAATTTTGTTGGATACTGGGGAGATTTTGTGGGATGTTTGTGGAACTTTGAGGGACTTTTCTGGAATTTGGTGAGATTCTGTAGAGAACTGACGAATTATCAGATATTTTTCATGTATTCTGTGGGAATTTGTGGAGATTTGGTGGGATTTTTCTGGAATTTGGTAGAGTTTTGAGAAGATTTAGGGAATTTTGTGGATTTTTCCTGGAATTTTGTTGGATATTGAGGAGATTTTGTGGGGTGTTTGTGGAACTTTGAGGGACTTTTCTGGAATTTGGTGAGATTTTGTAGAGAACTGAAGAATTATCAGGGATTTTTCATGTATTCTGTGGGAATTTGTGGAGATTTGGTGTGATATTTTTCTAGAATTTGGTCATGTTTTGAGAAGATTTAGGGAATTCTGTAAGATTTTTCTGGAATTTGGTGGGCCTTCTTGAAGGACTTTGTGTGGTTTTGAGGAGACTTGAAGAATTTTGAGGAATTTGTTTTAGATTTTGTGGGAATTTGTGTAGATTCTGTGGGATTTTCCTGGAATTTGGTGGGCCTTTTCAAGGACTTTGTGTGGTTTTGAGGAGACTTGAAGAATTTTGAGGATTTATTTTTATATTTTGTGGAAACTTGTGGAGGTTTTGTGTGATTTTTGTGGGATTTTGTGGGATATTGAGGCGATTTAGGGATCTTGAGGGATTTTTCATGTATTTTGTGGGAATTTGTGGAGATTTGGTGGGATATTTTTCTAGAATTTGGTCGTGTTTTGAGAAGATTTAGGGAATTTTGTGGGATTTTTCCTGGAATTTTATTGGATACTGGGGAGATTTTGTGGGATGTTTGTGGAATTTTGAGGGACTCTTCTGGAATTTTGTGAGATTCTGTAGAGAACTGATGAATTATCAGGGATTTTTCATGTATTCTGTGGGAATTTGTGGAGATTTGGTGGGATTTTTCTGGAATTTGGTAGAGTTTTGAGAAGATTTAGGGAATTTTGTGGGGTTTTTCCTGGAATTTTGTTGGATACTGGGGAGATTTTGTGGGATGCTTGTGGAACTTTGAGGGACTCTTCTGGAATTTTGTGAGATTCTGTAGAGAACTGAAGATTTATCAGGGATTTTTCATGTATTCTGTGGGAATTTGTGGAGATTTGGTGGGATTTTTGTGGATTTTGGCCGTCTTTTGAGAAGATTTAGGGAATTTTGTGGGATTTTTCCTGGAATTTTGTTGGATACTGGGGAGATTTTGTGGGATGTTTGTGGAACTTTGAGGGACTCTTCTGGAATTTGGTGAGATTCTGTAGAGAACTGAAGAATTATCAGGGATTTTTCATGTATTCTGTGGGTATTTGTGGAGATTTGGTGTGATATTTTTCTAGAATTTGGTCATGTTTTGAGAAGATTTAGGGAATTTTGTGTGATTTTTCTGGGATTTTGTTGGGTATTTAGGACATTTTGTGGGATGTTTCTGGAATTTGGTGGGGCTTTTCAAGAATTTTGTGGTATTTTGAAAAGATTTAGGGAATTTTGTGGTGTTTTTTCTTGAATTTTGAGGGAAACTGTGCTGATTTTATGGAGCATTTCTGGAATTTGGTCGAGTTTTCAGAAGATTTAGGGATTTTTGTGAGATTTTTGTGGGATGTTCTGGGAATTGGTGGAGATTTTGTGGGACATTTCTGTGAATTGGTAGGGTTTTGAAATGATTTAGGGAGTTTTGTGGGACTTCTCTGGAATTTTGTGGGTTTTTTCTGGAATTGTGTGGGATTCTGAGGAGACTTGAAGAATTTTGAGGAATTTGTTTTAGATTTTGTGGGAATTTGTGGAGATTCTGTGGGATTTTCCTGGAATTTGGTGGGCCTTTTCAAGGACTTTGTGTGGTTTTGAGGAGACTTGAAAAATTTTCAGGAATTTTTTTTATATTTTGTGGAAACTTGTGGAGGTTTTGTGTGATTTTTGTGGGATTTTGTGGGATATTGAGGCGATTTAGGGATCTTGAGTGATTTTTCATGTATTTTGTGGGAATTTGTGGAGATTTGTTGGGATATTTTTCTAGAATTTGGTCGTGTTTTGAGAAGATTTAGGGAATTTGGTGGGATTTTTCCTGGAATTTTGTTGGATACTGGGGAGATTTTGTGGGATGTTTGTGGAACTTTGAGGGACTCTTCTGGAATTTGGTGAGATTCTGTAGAGAACTGACGAATTATCAGGGATTTTTCATGTATTCTGTGGGAATTTGTGGAGATTTGGTGGGATTTTTGTGGATTTTGGCCGTGTTTTGAGAAGATTTAGGGAATTTTGTGTGATTTTTCTGGGATTTTGTTGGATACTGTGCTGATTTTATGGGGCGTTTCTGGAATTTGGTCAAGTTTTCAGAAGATTTAGGGAATTTTGTGGGATTTTTCTGGGATTTTGTTGGGTATTGAGGACATTTTGTGGGATGTTTCTGGAATTTGGTGGGGCTTTTCAAGAATTTTGTGGTATTTTGAAAAGATTTTGGGAATTTTGTGGTGTTTTTTCTTGAATTTTTTGGGAAACTGTGCTGATTTTATGGGGCGTTTCTGGAATTTGTTCGAGTTTTCAGAAGATTTAGGGATTTTTGTGAGATTTTTGTGGGATGTTCTGGGAATTGGTGGAGATTTTGTGGGACTTTCCTGTGAATTGGTAGGGTTTTGAAATGATTTAGGGAGTTTTGTGGGACTTCTCTGGAATTTTGTGGGTTTTTTTCTGGAATTGTGTGGGATTCTGAGGAGACTTGAAGAATTTTGAGGAATTTGTTTTAGATTTTTGGGAATTTGTGTAGATTCTGTGGGATTTTTCTGGAATTTGGTGGTTTTTTTCAAGGACTTTGTGTGGTTTTGAGGAGACTTGAAGAATTTTGAGGTTTTTTTTTTATATTTTGTGGAAACTTGTGGAGGTTTTGTGTGATTTTTGTGGGATTTTGTGGGATATTGAGGCGATTTAGGGATCTTGAGGGATTTTTCATGTATTTTGTGGGAATTTGTGGAGATTTGGTGGGATATTTTTCTAGAATTTGGTCGTGTTTTGAGAAGATTTGGGGAATTTTGTGGGATTTTTCCTGGAATTTTGTTGGATACTGGGGAGATTTTGTGGGATGTTTGTGGAACTTTGAGGGACTTTTCTGGAATTTGGTGAGATTCTGTAGAGAACTGACGAATTATCAGATATTTTTCATGTATTCTGTGGGAATTTGTGGAGATTTGGTGTGATTTTTGTGGATTTTGCCGTGTTTTAAGAAGATTTAGGGAATTTTGTGGGATTTTTCCTGGAATTTTGTTGGATTCTGGGGAGATTTTGTGGGATGTTTGTGGAACTTTGAGGGACTTTTCTGGAATTTGGTGAGATTTTGTAGAGAACTGAAGAATTATCAGGGATTTTTCATGTATTCTGTGGGAATTTGTGGAGATTTGGTGTGATATTTTTCTAGAATTTGGTCATGTTTTGACAAGGTTTAGGGAATTCTGTAAGATTTTTCTGGAATTTGGTGGGCCTTTTTGAAGGACTTTGTGTGGTTTTGAGGAGACTTGAAGAATTTTGAGAATTTTTTTTTATATTTTGTGGAAACGTGTGGAGGTTTTGTGTGATTTTTGTGGGATTTTGTGGGATATTGAGGCGATTTAGGGATCTTGAGTGATTTTTCATGTATTTTGTGGGAATTTGTGGAGATTTGGTGGGATATTTTTCTAGAATTTGGTCGTGTTTTGAGAAGATTTAGGGAATTTGGTGGGATTTTTCCTGGAATTTTATTGGATACTGGGGAGATTTTGTGGGATGTTTGTGGAACTTTGAGGGACTCTTCTGGAATTTGGTGAGATTCTGTAGAGAACTGACGAATTATCAGGGATTTTTCATGTATTCTGTGGGAATTTATGGAGATTTGGTGGGATTTTTGTGGATTTTGGCCGTGTTTTGAGAAGATTTAGGGAATTTTGTGTGATTTTTCTGGGATTTTGTTGGATACTGTGCTGATTTTATGGGGCGTTTCTGGAATTTCGTCAAGTTTTCAGAAGATTTAGGGAATTTTGTGTGATTTTTCTGGGATTTTGTTGGGTATTGAGGACATTTTGTGGGATGTTTCTGGAATTTGGTGGGGCTTTTCAAGAATTTTGTGGTATTTTGAAAAGATTTTGGGAATTTTTTTGGTGTTTTTTCTTGAATTTTGTGGGAAACTGTGCTGATTTTATGGGGCGTTTCTGGAATTTGGTCGAGTTTTCAGAAGATTTAGGGATTTTTGTGAGATTTTTGTGGGATGTTCTGGGAATTGGTGGAGATTTTTTGGGACATTCCTGTGAATTGGTAGGGTTTTGAAATGATTTAGGGAGTTTTGTGGGACTTCTCTGGAATTTTGTGGGTTTTTTCTGGAATTGTGTGGGATTCTGAGGAGACTTGAAGAATTTTGAGGAATTTGTTTTAGATTTTGTGGGAATTTGTGTAGATTCTGTGGGATTTTTCTGGAATTTGGTGGTTTTTTTCAAGGACTTTGTGTGGTTTTGAGGAGACTTGAAGAATTTTGAGGATTTTTTTTTTATATTTTGTGGAAACTTGTGGAGGTTTTGTGGGATTTTTGTGGGATTTTGTGGGATATTGAGGCGATTTAGGGATCTTGAGGGATTTTTCATGTATTTTGTGGGAATTTGTGGAGATTTGGTGGGATATTTTTCTAGAATTTGGTCGTGTTTTGTGAAGATTTTGGGAATTTTGTGGGATTTTTCTTGAATTTTGTTGGATATTGAGTAGATTTTGTGGAACTTTGAGGGACTTTTCTGGAATTTGGTGAGATTCTGTAGAGAACTGAAGAATTATCAGGGATTTTTCATGTATTCTGTGGGAATTTGTGGAGATTTGGTGGGATTTTTCTGGAATTTGGTAGAGTTTTGAGAAGATTTAGGGAATTTTGTGGGATTTTTCCTGGAATTTTGTTGGATATTGAGGAGATTTTGTGGGGTGTTTGTGGAACTTTGAGGGACTCTTCTGGAATTTGGTGAGATTCTGTAGAGAACTGACGAATTATCAGGGATTTTTCATGTATTCTGTGGGAATTTGTGGAGATTTGGTGGGATTTTTCTGGCATTTGGTAGAGTTTTGAGAAGATTTAGGGAATTCTGTAAGATTTTTCTGGGATTTTGTTGGGTATTGAGGACATTTTGTGGGATGTTTCTGGAATTTGGTGGGGCTTTTCAAGAATTTTGTGGTATTTTGAAAAGATTTAGGGAATTTTGTGGTGTTTTTTCTTGAATTTTTTGGGAAACTGTGCTGATTTTATGGAGCGTTTCTGGAATTTGGTCGAGTTTTCAGAAGATTTAGGGATTTTTGTGAGATTTTTGTGGGATGTTCTGGAAATTGGTGGAGATTTTGTGGGACATTCCTGTGAATTGGTAGGGTTTTGAAATGATTTAGGGAGTTTTGTGGGACTTCTCTGGAATTTTGTGGGTTTTTTCTGGAATTGTGTGGGATTCTGAGGATACTTGAAAATTTTGAGGAATTTGTTTTAGATTTTGTGGGAATTGTTGGAGATTCTGTGGGATTTTCCTGGAATTTGGTGGGCCTTTTCAAGGACTTTGTGTGGTTTTGAGGAGACTTGAAGAATTTTGAGGATTTTTTCTTAGATTTTGTACAAACCTGTGGAGGTTTTGTGTGATTTTTGTGGGATTTTGTGGGATATTGAGGCGATTTAGGGATCTTGAGTGATTTTTCATGTATTTTGTGGGAATTTGTGGAGATTTGGTGGGATATTTTTCTAGAATTTGGTCGTGTTTTGTGAAGATTTAGGGAATTTTGTGGGATTTTTCCTGGAATTTTGTTGGATACTGGGGAGATTTTGTGGGATGCTTGTGGAACTTGGAGGGACTTTTCTGGAATTTTGTGAGATTCTGTAGAGAACTGACGAATTATCAGGGATTTTTCATGTATTCTGTGGGAATTTGTGGAGATTCGGTGGGATATTTTTCGAGAATTTGGTCGTGTTTTGAGAAGATTTAGGGAATTTGGTGGGATTTTTCCTGGAATTTTATTGGATACTGGGGAGATTTTGTGGGATGTTTGTGGAACTTTGAGGGACTCTTCTGGAATTTTGTGAGATTCTGTAGAGAACTGACGAATTATCAGGGATTTTTCATGTATTCTGTGGGAATTTGTGGAGATTTGGTGTGATATTTTTCTAGAATTTGGTCATGTTTTGACAAGGTTTAGGGAATTCTGTAAGATTTTTCTGGAATTTGGTGGGCCTTTTTGAAGGACTTTGTGTGGTTTTGAGGAGACTTGAAGAATTTTGAGGAATTTGTTTTAGATTTTGTGGGAATTTGTGTAGATTCTGTGGGATTTTTCTGGAATTTGGTGGGCCTTTTCAAGGACTTTGTGTGGTTTTGAGGAGACTTGAAGAATTTTGAGGATTTTTTTTTATATTTTGTGGAAACTTGTGGAGGTTTTGTGTGATTTTTGTGGGATTTTGTGGGATATTGAGGCGATTTAGGGATCTTGAGGGATTTTTCATGTATTTTGTGGGAATTTGTGGAGATTTGGTGGGATATTTTTCTAGAATTTGGTCGTGTTTTGTGAAGATTTAGGGAATTTTGTGGGATTTTTCTTGAATTTTGTTGGATATTGAGTAGATTTTGTGGAACTTTGAGGGACTTTTCTGGAATATGGTGAGATTCTGTAGAGAACTGAAGAATTATCAGGGATTTTTCATGTATTCTGTGGGAATTTGTGGAGATTTGGTGGGATTTTTCTGGAATTTGGTAGAGTTTTGAGAATATTTAGGGAATTTTGTGGATTTTTCCTGGAATTTTGTTGGATATTGAGGAGATTTTGTGGGGTGTTTGTGGAACTTTGAGGGACTTTTCTGGAATTTGGTGAGATTTTGTAGAGAACTGAAGAATTATCAGGGATTTTTCATGTATTCTGTGGGAATTTGTGGAGATTTGGTGTGATATTTTTCTAGAATTTGGTCATGTTTTGAGAAGATTTAGGGAATTCTGTAAGATTTTTCTGGAATTTGGTGGGCCTTCTTGAAGGACTTTGTGTGGTTTTGAGGAGACTTGAAGAATTTTGAGGAATTTGTTTTAGATTTTGTGGGAATTTGTGTAGATTCTGTGGGATTTTCCTGGAATTTGGTGGGCCTTTTCAAGGACTTTGTGTGGTTTTGAGGAGACTTGAAGAATTTTGAGGATTTATTTTTATATTTTGTGGAAACTTGTGGAGGTTTTGTGTGATTTTTGTGGGATTTTGTGGGATATTGAGGCGATTTAGGGATCTTGAGGGATTTTTCATGTATTTTGTGGGAATTTGTGGAGATTTGGTGGGATATTTTTCTAGAATTTGGTCGTGTTTTGTGAAGATTTAGGGAATTTTGTGGGATTTTTCCTGGAATTTTATTGGATACTGGGGAGATTTTGTGGGATGTTTGTGGAACTTTGAGGGACTCTTCTGGAATTTTGTGAGATTCTGTAGAGAACTGATGAATTATCAGGGATTTTTCATGTATTCTGTGGGAATTTGTGGAGATTTGGTGGGATTTTTCTGGAATTTGGTAGAGTTTTGAGAAGATTTAGGGAATTTTGTGGGGTTTTTCCTGGAATTTTGTTGGATACTGGGGAGATTTTGTGGGATGCTTGTGGAACTTTGAGGGACTCTTCTGGAATTTTGTGAGATTCTGTAGAGAACTGAAGATTTATCAGGGATTTTTCATGTATTCTGTGGGAATTTGTGGAGATTTGGTGGGATTTTTGTGGATTTTGGCCGTCTTTTGAGAAGATTTAGGGAATTTTGTGGGATTTTTCCTGGAATTTTGTTGGATACTGGGGAGATTTTGTGGGATGTTTGTGGAACTTTGAGGGACTCTTCTGGAATTTGGTGAGATTCTGTAGAGAACTGAAGAATTATCAGGGATTTTTCATGTATTCTGTGGGTATTTGTGGAGATTTGGTGTGATATTTTTCTAGAATTTGGTCATGTTTTGAGAAGATTTAGGGAATTTTGTGTGATTTTTCTGGGATTTTGTTGGGTATTTAGGACATTTTGTGGGATGTTTCTGGAATTTGGTGGGGCTTTTCAAGAATTTTGTGGTATTTTGAAAAGATTTAGGGAATTTTGTGGTGTTTTTTCTTGAATTTTGAGGGAAACTGTGCTGATTTTATGGAGCATTTCTGGAATTTGGTCGAGTTTTCAGAAGAATTAGGGATTTTTGTGAGATTTTTGTGGGATGTTCTGGGAATTGGTGGAGATTTTGTGGGACATTCCTGTGAATTGGTAGGGTTTTGAAATGATTTAGGGAGTTTTGTGGGACTTCTCTGGAATTTTGTGGGTTTTTTCTGGAATTGTGTGGGATTCTGAGGAGACTTGAAGAATTTTGAGGAATTTGTTTTAGATTTTGTGGGAATTTGTGGAGATTCTGTGGGATTTTCCTGGAATTTGGTGGGCCTTTTCAAGGACTTTGTGTGGTTTTGAGGAGACTTGAAAAATTTTCAGGAATTTTTTTTATATTTTGTGGAAACTTGTGGAGGTTTTGTGTGATTTTTGTGGGATTTTGTGGGATATTGAGGCGATTTAGGGATCTTGAGTGATTTTTCATGTATTTTGTGGGAATTTGTGGAGATTTGGTGGGATATTTTTCTAGAATTTGGTCGTGTTTTGAGAAGATTTAGGGAATTTTGTGGGATTTTTCCTGGAATTTTATTGGATACTGGGGAGATTTTGTGGGATGTTTGTGGAACTTTGAGGGACTCTTCTGGAATTTGGTGAGATTCTGTAGAGAACTGACGAATTATCAGGGATTTTTCATGTATTCTGTGGGAATTTGTGGAGATTTGGTGGGATTTTTGTGGATTTTGGCCGTGTTTTGGGAAGATTTAGGGAATTTTGTGTGATTTTTCTGGGATTTTGTTGGATACTGTGCTGATTTTATGGGGCGTTTCTGGAATTTGGTCAAGTTTTCAGAAGATTTAGGGAATTTTGTGGGATTTTTCTGGGATTTTGTTGGGTATTGAGGACATTTTGTGGGATGTTTCTGGAATTTGGTGGGGCTTTTCAAGAATTTTGTGGTATTTTGAAAAGATTTTGGGAATTTTGTGGTGTTTTTTCTTGAATTTTTTGGGAAACTGTGCTGATTTTATGGGGCGTTTCTGGAATTTGTTCGAGTTTTCAGAAGATTTAGGGATTTTTGTGAGATTTTTGTGGGATGTTCTGGGAATTGGTAGAGATTTTGTGGGACTTTCCTGTGAATTGGTAGGGTTTTGAAATGATTTAGGGAGTTTTGTGGGACTTCTCTGGAATTTTGTGGGTTTTTTTCTGGAATTGTGTGGGATTCTGAGGAGACTTGAAGAATTTTGAGGAATTTGTTTTAGATTTTTGGGAATTTGTGTAGATTCTGTGGGATTTTTCTGGAATTTGGTGGTTTTTTTCAAGGACTTTGTGTGGTTTTGAGGAGACTTGAAGAATTTTGAGGTTTTTTTTTTATATTTTGTGGAAACTTGTGGAGGTTTTGTGTGATTTTTGTGGGATTTTGTGGGATATTGAGGCGATTTAGGGATCTTGAGGGATTTTTCATGTATTTTGTGGGAATTTGTGGAGATTTGGTGGGATATTTTTCTAGAATTTGGTCGTGTTTTGAGAAGATTTAGGGAATTTTGTGGGATTTTTCCTGGAATTTTGTTGGATACTGGGGAGATTTTGTGGAATGTTTGTGGAACTTTGAGGGACTTTTCTGGAATTTGGTGAGATTCTGTAGAGAACTGACGAATTATCAGATATTTTTCATGTATTCTGTGGGAATTTGTGGAGATTTGGTGTGATTTTTGTGGATTTTGCCGTGTTTTGAGAAGATTTAGGGAATTTTGTGGGATTTTTCCTGGAATTTTGTTGGATTCTGGGGAGATTTTGTGGGATGTTTGTGGAACTTTGAGGGACTTTTCTGGAATTTGGTGAGATTTTGTAGAGAACTGAAGAATTATCAGGGATTTTTCATGTATTCTGTGGGAATTTGTGGAGATTCGGTGGGATATTTTTCTAGAATTTGGTCATGTTTTGACAAGGTTTAGGGAATTCTGTAAGATTTTTCTGGAATTTGGTGGGCCTTTTTGAAGGACTTTGTGTGGTTTTGAGAAGACTTGAAGAATTTTGAGGAATTTGTTTTAGATTTTGTGGGAATTTGTGGAGATTCTGTGGGATTTTTCTGGAATTTTGTGGGCCTTTTTGAAGGACTTTGTGTGGTTTTGAGGAGACTTGAAGAATTTTGAGAATTTTTTTTTATATTTTGTGGAAACGTGTGGAGGTTTTGTGTGATTTTTGTGGGATTTTGTGGGATATTGAGGCGATTTAGGGATCTTGAGGGATTTTTCATGTATTTTGTGGGAATTTGTGGAGATTTGGTGGGATATTTTTCTAGAATTTGGTCGTGTTTTGAGAAGATTTAGGGAATTTGGTGGGATTTTTCCTGGAATTTTATTGGATACTGGGGAGATTTTGTGGGATGTTTGTGGAACTTTGAGGGACTCTTCTGGAATTTGGTGAGATTCTGTAGAGAACTGACGAATTATCAGGGATTTTTCATGTATTCTGTGGGAATTTGTGGAGATTTGGTGGGATTTTTGTGGATTTTGGCCGTGTTTTGAGAAGATTTAGGGAATTTTGTGTGATTTTTCGGGGATTTTGTTGGATACTGTGCTGATTTTATGGGGCGTTTCTGGAATTTGGTCAAGTTTTCAGAAGATTTAGGGAATTTTGTGGGATTTTTCTGGGATTTTGTTGGGTATTGAGGACATTTTGTGGGATGTTTCTGGAATTTGGTGGGGCTTTTCAAGAATTTTGTGGTATTTTGAAAAGATTTTGGGAATTTTGTGGTGTTTTTTCTTGAATTTTTTGGGAAACTGTGCTGATTTTATGGGGCGTTTCTGGAATTTGTTCGAGTTTTCAGAAGATTTAGGGATTTTTGTGAGATTTTTGTGGGATGTTCTGGGAATTGGTAGAGATTTTGTGGGACTTTCCTGTGAATTGGTAGGGTTTTGAAATGATTTAGGGAGTTTTGTGGGACTTCTCTGGAATTTTGTGGGTTTTTTTCTGGAATTGTGTGGGATTCTGAGGAGACTTGAAGAATTTTGAGGAATTTGTTTTAGATTTTTGGGAATTTGTGTAGATTCTGTGGGATTTTTCTGGAATTTGGTGGTTTTTTTCAAGGACTTTGTGTGGTTTTGAGGAGACTTGAAGAATTTTGAGGTTTTTTTTTTATATTTTGTGGAAACTTGTGGAGGTTTTGTGTGATTTTTGTGGGATTTTGTGGGATATTGAGGCGATTTAGGGATCTTGAGGGATTTTTCATGTATTTTGTGGGAATTTGTGGAGATTTGGTGGGATATTTTTCTAGAATTTGGTCGTGTTTTGAGAAGATTTAGGGAATTTTGTGGGATTTTTCCTGGAATTTTGTTGGATACTGGGGAGATTTTGTGGAATGTTTGTGGAACTTTGAGGGACTTTTCTGGAATTTGGTGAGATTCTGTAGAGAACTGACGAATTATCAGATATTTTTCATGTATTCTGTGGGAATTTGTGGAGATTTGGTGTGATTTTTGTGGATTTTGCCGTGTTTTGAGAAGATTTAGGGAATTTTGTGGGATTTTTCCTGGAATTTTGTTGGATTCTGGGGAGATTTTGTGGGATGTTTGTGGAACTTTGAGGGACTTTTCTGGAATTTGGTGAGATTTTGTAGAGAACTGAAGAATTATCAGGGATTTTTCATGTATTCTGTGGGAATTTGTGGAGATTCGGTGGGATATTTTTCTAGAATTTGGTCATGTTTTGACAAGGTTTAGGGAATTCTGTAAGATTTTTCTGGAATTTGGTGGGCCTTTTTGAAGGACTTTGTGTGGTTTTGAGAAGACTTGAAGAATTTTGAGGAATTTGTTTTAGATTTTGTGGGAATTTGTGGAGATTCTGTGGGATTTTTCTGGAATTTTGTGGGCCTTTTTGAAGGACTTTGTGTGGTTTTGAGGAGACTTGAAGAATTTTGAGAATTTTTTTTTATATTTTGTGGAAACGTGTGGAGGTTTTGTGTGATTTTTGTGGGATTTTGTGGGATATTGAGGCGATTTAGGGATCTTGAGGGATTTTTCATGTATTTTGTGGGAATTTGTGGAGATTTGGTGGGATATTTTTCTAGAATTTGGTCGTGTTTTGAGAAGATTTAGGGAATTTGGTGGGATTTTTCCTGGAATTTTATTGGATACTGGGGAGATTTTGTGGGATGTTTGTGGAACTTTGAGGGACTCTTCTGGAATTTGGTGAGATTCTGTAGAGAACTGAAGAATTATCAGGGATTTTTCATGTATTCTGTGGGAATTTGTGGAGATTTGGTGGGATTTTTGTGGATTTTGGCCGTGTTTTGAGAAGATTTAGGGAATTTTGTGTGATTTTTCTGTGATTTTGTTGGATACTGTGCTGATTTTATGGGGCGTTTCTGGAATTTCGTCAAGTTTTCAGAAGATTTAGGGAATTTTGTGTGATTTTTCTGGGATTTTGTTGGGTATTGAGGACATTTTGTGGGATGTTTCTGGAATTTGGTGGGGCTTTTCAAGAATTTTGTGGTATTTTGAAAAGATTTTGGGAATTTTTTTGGTGTTTTTTCTTGAATTTTGTGGGAAACTGTGCTGATTTTATGGGGCGTTTCTGGAATTTGGTCGAGTTTTCAGAAGATTTAGGGATTTTTGTGAGATTTTTGTGGGATGTTCTGGGAATTGGTGGAGATTTTTTGGGACATTCCTGTGAATTGGTAGGGTTTTGAAATGATTTAGGGAGTTTTGTGGGACTTCTCTGGAATTTTGTGGGTTTTTTCTGGAATTGTGTGGGATTCTGAGGAGACTTGAAGAATTTTGAGGAATTTGTTTTAGATTTTGTGGGAATTTGTGTAGATTCTGTGGGATTTTTCTGGAATTTGGTGGTTTTTTTCAAGGACTTTGTGTGGTTTTGAGGAGACTTGAAGAATTTTGAGGATTTTTTTTTTATATTTTGTGGAAACTTGTGGAGGTTTTGTGTGATTTTTGTGGGATTTTGTGGGATATTGAGGCGATTTAGGGATCTTGAGGGATTTTTCATGTATTTTGTGGGAATTTGTGGAGATTTGGTGGGATATTTTTCTAGAATTTGGTCGTGTTTTGTGAAGATTTTGGGAATTTTGTGGGATTTTTCTTGAATTTTGTTGGATATTGAGTAGATTTTGTGGAACTTTGAGGGACTTTTCTGGAATTTGGTGAGATTCTGTAGAGAACTGAAGAATTATCAGGGATTTTTCATGTATTCTGTGGGAATTTGTGGAGATTTGGTGGGATTTTTCTGGAATTTGGTAGAGTTTTGAGAAGATTTAGGGAATTTTGTGGGATTTTTCCTGGAATTTTGTTGGATATTGAGGAGATTTTGTGGGGTGTTTGTGGAACTTTGAGGGACTCTTCTGGAATTTGGTGAGATTCTGTAGAGAACTGACGAATTATCAGGGATTTTTCATGTATTCTGTGGGAATTTGTGGAGATTTGGTGGGATTTTTCTGGCATTTGGTAGAGTTTTGAGAAGATTTAGGGAATTCTGTAAGATTTTTCTGGGATTTTGTTGGGTATTGAGGACATTTTGTGGGATGTTTCTGGAATTTGGTGGGGCTTTTCAAGAATTTTGTGGTATTTTGAAAAGATTTAGGGAATTTTGTGGTGTTTTTTCTTGAATTTTTTGGGAAACTGTGCTGATTTTATGGAGCGTTTCTGGAATTTGGTCGAGTTTTCAGAAGATTTAGGGATTTTTGTGAGATTTTTGTGGGATGTTCTGGGAATTGGTGGAGATTTTGTGGGACATTCCTGTGAATTGGTAGGGTTTTGAAATGATTTAGGGAGTTTTGTGGGACTTCTCTGGAATTTTGTGGGTTTTTTCTGGAATTGTGTGGGATTCTGAGGATACTTGAAAATTTTGAGGAATTTGTTTTAGATTTTGTGGGAATTGTTGGAGATTCTGTGGGATTTTCCTGGAATTTGGTGGGCCTTTTCAAGGACTTTGTGTGGTTTTGAGGAGACTTGAAGAATTTTGAGGATTTTTTCTTAGATTTTGTACAAACCTGTGGAGGTTTTGTGTGATTTTTGTGGGATTTTGTGGGATATTGAGGCGATTTAGGGATCTTGAGTGATTTTTCATGTATTTTGTGGGAATTTGTGGAGATTTGGTGGGATATTTTTCTAGAATTTGGTCGTGTTTTGTGAAGATTTAGGGAATTTTGTGGGATTTTTCCTGGAATTTTGTTGGATACTGGGGAGATTTTGTGGGATGCTTGTGGAACTTGGAGGGACTTTTCTGGAATTTTGTGAGATTCTGTAGAGAACTGACGAATTATCAGGGATTTTTCATGTATTCTGTGGGAATTTGTGGAGATTCGGTGGGATATTTTTCTAGAATTTGGTCGTGTTTTGAGAAGATTTAGGGAATTTGGTGGGATTTTTCCTGGAATTTTATTGGATACTGGGGAGATTTTGTGGGATGTTTGTGGAACTTTGAGGGACTCTTCTGGAATTTTGTGAGATTCTGTAGAGAACTGACGAATTATCAGGGATTTTTCATGTATTCTGTGGGAATTTGTGGAGATTCGGTGGGATATTTTTCTAGAATTTGGTCATGTTTTGACAAGGTTTAGGGAATTCTGTAAGATTTTTCTGGAATTTGGTGGGCCTTTTTGAAGGACTTTGTGTGGTTTTGAGGAGACTTGAAGAATTTTGAGGAATTTGTTTTAGATTTTGTGGGAATTTGTGTAGATTCTGTGGGATTTTTCTGGAATTTGGTGGGCCTTTTCAAGGACTTTGTGTGGTTTTGAGGAGACTTGAAGAATTTTGAGGATTTTTTTTTATATTTTGTGGAAACTTGTGGAGGTTTTGTGTGATTTTTGTGGGATTTTGTGGGATATTGAGGCGATTTAGGGATCTTGAGGGATTTTTCATGTATTTTGTGGGAATTTGTGGAGATTTGGTGGGATATTTTTCTAGAATTTGGTCGTGTTTTGTGAAGATTTAGGGAATTTTGTGGGATTTTTCTTGAATTTTGTTGGATATTGAGTAGATTTTGTGGAACTTTGAGGGACTTTTCTGGAATATGGTGAGATTCTGTAGAGAACTGAAGAATTATCAGGGATTTTTCATGTATTCTGTGGGAATTTGTGGAGATTTGGTGGGATTTTTCTGGAATTTGGTAGAGTTTTGAGAAGATTTAGGGAATTTTGTGGGATTTTTCCTGGAATTTTGTTGGATATTGAGGAGATTTTGTGGGGTGTTTGTGGAACTTTGAGGGACTTTTCTGGAATTTGGTGAGATTTTGTAGAGAACTGAAGAATTATCAGGGATTTTTCATGTATTCTGTGGGAATTTGTGGAGATTTGGTGTGATATTTTTCTAGAATTTGGTCATGTTTTGAGAAGATTTAGGGAATTCTGTAAGATTTTTCTGGAATTTGGTGGGCCTTCTTGAAGGACTTTGTGTGGTTTTGAGGAGACTTGAAGAATTTTGAGGAATTTGTTTTAGATTTTGTGGGAATTTGTGTAGATTCTGTGGGATTTTCCTGGAATTTGGTGGGCCTTTTCAAGGACTTTGTGTGGTTTTGAGGAGACTTGAAGAATTTTGAGGATTTATTTTTATATTTTGTGGAAACTTGTGGAGGTTTTGTGTGATTTTTGTGGGATTTTGTGGGATATTGAGGCGATTTAGGGATCTTGAGGGATTTTTCATGTATTTTGTGGGAATTTGTGGAGATTTGGTGGGATATTTTTCTAGAATTTGGTCGTGTTTTGTGAAGATTTAGGGAATTTTGTGGGATTTTTCCTGGAATTTTATTGGATACTGGGGAGATTTTGTGGGATGTTTGTGGAACTTTGAGGGACTCTTCTGGAATTTTGTGAGATTCTGTAGAGAACTGATGAATTATCAGGGATTTTTCATGTATTCTGTGGGAATTTGTGGAGATTTGGTGGGATTTTTCTGGAATTTGGTAGAGTTTTGAGAAGATTTAGGGAATTTTGTGGGGTTTTTCCTGGAATTTTGTTGGATACTGGGGAGATTTTGTGGGATGCTTGTGGAACTTTGAGGGACTCTTCTGGAATTTTGTGAGATTCTGTAGAGAACTGAAGATTTATCAGGGATTTTTCATGTATTCTGTGGGAATTTGTGGAGATTTGGTGGGATTTTTGTGGATTTTGGCCGTCTTTTGAGAAGATTTAGGGAATTTTGTGGGATTTTTCCTGGAATTTTGTTGGATACTGGGGAGATTTTGTGGGATGTTTGTGGAACTTTGAGGGACTCTTCTGGAATTTGGTGAGATTCTGTAGAGAACTGAAGAATTATCAGGGATTTTTCATGTATTCTGTGGGTATTTGTGGAGATTTGGTGTGATATTTTTCTAGAATTTGGTCATGTTTTGACAAGGTTTAGGGAATTCTGTAAGATTTTTCTGGAATTTGGTGGGCCTTTTTGAAGGACTTTGTGTGGTTTTGAGGAGACTTGAAGAATTTTGAGGAATTTGTTTTAGATTTTGTGGGAATTTGTGTAGATTCTGTGGGATTTTTCTGGAATTTGGTGGGCCTTTTCAAGGACTTTGTGTGGTTTTGAGGAGACTTGAAGAATTTTGAGGATTTATTTTTATATTTTGTGGAAACTTGTGGAGGTTTTGTGTGATTTTTGTGGGATTTTGTGGGATATTGAGGCGATTTAGGGATCTTGAGGGATTTTTCATGTATTTTGTGGGAATTTGTGGAGATTTGGTGGGATATTTTTCTAGAATTTGGTCGTGTTTTGTGAAGATTTAGGGAATTTTGTGGGATTTTTCCTGGAATTTTATTGGATACTGGGGAGATTTTGTGGGATGTTTGTGGAACTTTGAGGGACTCTTCTGGAATTTTGTGAGATTCTGTAGAGAACTGAAGAATTATCAGGGATTTTTCATGTATTCTGTGGGAATTTGTGGAGATTTGGTGGGATTTTTCTGGAATTTGGTAGAGTTTTGAGAAGATTTAGGGAATTTTGTGGGGTTTTTCCTGGAATTTTGTTGGATACTGGGGAGATTTTGTGGGATGCTTGTGGAACTTTGAGGGACTCTTCTGGAATTTTGTGAGATTCTGTAGAGAACTGAAGATTTATCAGGGATTTTTCATGTATTCTGTGGGAATTTGTGGAGATTTGGTGGGATTTTTCTGGAATTTGGTAGAGTTTTGAGAAGATTTAGGGAATTTTGTGGGGTTTTTCCTGGAATTTTGTTGGATACTGGGGAGATTTTGTGGGATGCTTGTGGAACTTTGAGGGACTCTTCTGGAATTTTGTGAGATTCTGTAGAGAACTGAAGATTTATCAGGGATTTTTCATGTATTCTGTGGGAATTTGTGGAGATTTGGTGGGATTTTTGTGGATTTTGGCCGTCTTTTGAGAAGATTTAGGGAATTTTGTGGGATTTTTCCTGGAATTTTGTTGGATACTGGGGAGATTTTGTGGGATGTTTGTGGAACTTTGAGGGACTCTTCTGGAATTTGGTGAGATTCTGTAGAGAACTGAAGAATTATCAGGGATTTTTCATGTATTCTGTGGGTATTTGTGGAGATTTGGTGTGATATTTTTCTAGAATTTGGTCATGTTTTGAGAAGATTTAGGGAATTTTGTGTGATTTTTCTGGGATTTTGTTGGGTATTTAGGACATTTTGTGGGATGTTTCTGGAATTTGGTGGGGCTTTTCAAGAATTTTGTGGTATTTTGAAAAGATTTAGGGAATTTTGTGGTGTTTTTTCTTGAATTTTGAGGGAAACTGTGCTGATTTTATGGAGCATTTCTGGAATTTGGTCGAGTTTTCAGAAGAATTAGGGATTTTTGTGAGATTTTTGTGGGATGTTCTGGGAATTGGTGGAGATTTTGTGGGACATTCCTGTGAATTGGTAGGGTTTTGAAATGATTTAGGGAGTTTTGTGGGACTTCTCTGGAATTTTGTGGGTTTTTTCTGGAATTGTGTGGGATTCTGAAAAGACTTGAAGAATTTTGAGGAATTTGTTTTAGATTTTGTGGGAATTTGTGGAGATTCTGTGGGATTTTCCTGGAATTTGGTGGGCCTTTTCAAGGACTTTGTGTGGTTTTGAGGAGACTTGAAAAATTTTCAGGAATTTTTTTTATATTTTGTGGAAACTTGTGGAGGTTTTGTGTGATTTTTGTGGGATTTTGTGGGATATTGAGGCGATTTAGGGATCTTGAGGGATTTTTCATGTATTTTGTGGGAATTTGTGGAGATTTGGTGGGATATTTTTCTAGAATTTGGTCGTGTTTTGAGAAGATTTAGGGGAATTTTGTGGGATTTTTCCTGGAATTTTATTGGATACTGGGGAGATTTTGTGGGATGTTTGTGGAACTTTGAGGGACTCTTCTGGAATTTGGTGAGATTCTGTAGAGAACTGACGAATTATCAGGGATTTTTCATGTATTCTGTGGGAATTTGTGGAGATTTGGTGGGATTTTTGTGGATTTTGGCCGTGTTTTGAGAAGATTTAGGGAATTTTGTGTGATTTTTCGGGGATTTTGTTGGATACTGTGCTGATTTTATGGGGCGTTTCTGGAATTTGGTCAAGTTTTCAGAAGATTTAGGGAATTTTGTGGGATTTTTCTGGGATTTTGTTGGGTATTGAGGACATTTTGTGGGATGTTTCTGGAATTTGGTGGGGCTTTTCAAGAATTTTGTGGTATTTTGAAAAGATTTTGGGAATTTTGTGGTGTTTTTTCTTGAATTTTTTGGGAAACTGTGCTGATTTTATGGGGCGTTTCTGGAATTTGTTCGAGTTTTCAGAAGATTTAGGGATTTTTGTGAGATTTTTGTGGGATGTTCTGGGAATTGGTAGAGATTTTGTGGGACTTTCCTGTGAATTGGTAGGGTTTTGAAATGATTTAGGGAGTTTTGTGGGACTTCTCTGGAATTTTGTGGGTTTTTTTCTGGAATTGTGTGGGATTCTGAGGAGACTTGAAGAATTTTGAGGAATTTGTTTTAGATTTTTGGGAATTTGTGTAGATTCTGTGGGATTTTTCTGGAATTTGGTGGTTTTTTTCAAGGACTTTGTGTGGTTTTGAGGAGACTTGAAGAATTTTGAGGTTTTTTTTTTATATTTTGTGGAAACTTGTGGAGGTTTTGTGTGATTTTTGTGGGATTTTGTGGGATATTGAGGCGATTTAGGGATCTTGAGGGATTTTTCATGTATTTTGTGGGAATTTGTGGAGATTTGGTGGGATATTTTTCTAGAATTTGGTCGTGTTTTGAGAAGATTTAGGGAATTTTGTGGGATTTTTCCTGGAATTTTGTTGGATACTGGGGAGATTTTGTGGAATGTTTGTGGAACTTTGAGGGACTTTTCTGGAATTTGGTGAGATTCTGTAGAGAACTGACGAATTATCAGATATTTTTCATGTATTCTGTGGGAATTTGTGGAGATTTGGTGTGATTTTTGTGGATTTTGCCGTGTTTTGAGAAGATTTAGGGAATTTTGTGGGATTTTTCCTGGAATTTTGTTGGATTCTGGGGAGATTTTGTGGGATGTTTGTGGAACTTTGAGGGACTTTTCTGGAATTTGGTGAGATTCTGTAGAGAACTGAAGAATTATCAGGGATTTTTCATGTATTCTGTGGGAATTTGTGGAGATTCGGTGGGATATTTTTCTAGAATTTGGTCATGTTTTGACAAGGTTTAGGGAATTCTGTAAGATTTTTCTGGAATTTGGTGGGCCTTTTTGAAGGACTTTGTGTGGTTTTGAGAAGACTTGAAGAATTTTGAGGAATTTGTTTTAGATTTTGTGGGAATTTGTGGAGATTCTGTGGGATTTTTCTGGAATTTGGTGGGCCTTTTTGAAGGACTTTGTGTGGTTTTGAGGAGACTTGAAGAATTTTGAGAATTTTTTTTTATATTTTGTGGAAACGTGTGGAGGTTTTGTGTGATTTTTGTGGGATTTTGTGGGATATTGAGGTGATTTAGGGATCTTGAGTGATTTTTCATGTATTTTGTGGGAATTTGTGGAGATTTGGTGGGATATTTTTCTAGAATTTGGTCGTGTTTTGAGAAGATTTAGGGAATTTGGTGGGATTTTTCCTGGAATTTTATTGGATACTGGGGAGATTTTGTGGGATGTTTGTGGAACTTTGAGGGACTCTTCTGGAATTTGGTGAGATTCTGTAGAGAACTGACGAATTATCAGGGATTTTTCATGTATTCTGTGGGAATTTGTGGAGATTTGGTGGGATTTTTGTGGATTTTGGCCGTGTTTTGAGAAGATTTAGGGAATTTTGTGTGATTTTTCTGTGATTTTGTTGGATACTGTGCTGATTTTATGGGGCGTTTCTGGAATTTCGTCAAGTTTTCAGAAGATTTAGGGAATTTTGTGTGATTTTTCTGGGATTTTGTTGGGTATTGAGGACATTTTGTGGGATGTTTCTGGAATTTGGTGGGGCTTTTCAAGAATTTTGTGGTATTTTGAAAAGATTTTGGGAATTTTTTTGGTGTTTTTTCTTGAATTTTGTGGGAAACTGTGCTGATTTTATGGGGCGTTTCTGGAATTTGTTCGAGTTTTCAGAAGATTTAGGGATTTTTGTGAGATTTTTGTGGGATGTTCTGGGAATTGGTAGAGATTTTGTGGGACTTTCCTGTGAATTGGTAGGGTTTTGAAATGATTTAGGGAGTTTTGTGGGACTTCTCTGGAATTTTGTGGGTTTTTTTCTGGAATTGTGTGGGATTCTGAGGAGACTTGAAGAATTTTGAGGAATTTGTTTTAGATTTTTGGGAATTTGTGTAGATTCTGTGGGATTTTTCTGGAATTTGGTGGTTTTTTTCAAGGACTTTGTGTGGTTTTGAGGAGACTTGAAGAATTTTGAGGTTTTTTTTTTATATTTTGTGGAAACTTGTGGAGGTTTTGTGTGATTTTTGTGGGATTTTGTGGGATATTGAGGCGATTTAGGGATCTTGAGGGATTTTTCATGTATTTTGTGGGAATTTGTGGAGATTTGGTGGGATATTTTTCTAGAATTTGGTCATGTTTTGTGAAGATTTTGGGAATTTTGTGGGATTTTTCTTGAATTTTGTTGGATATTGAGTAGATTTTGTGGAACTTTGAGGGACTTTTCTGGAATTTGGTGAGATTCTGTAGAGAACTGAAGAATTATCAGGGATTTTTCATGTATTCTGTGGGAATTTGTGGAGATTTGGTGGGATTTTTCTGGAATTTGGTAGAGTTTTGAGAAGATTTAGGGAATTTTGTGGGATTTTTCCTGGAATTTTGTTGGATATTGAGGAGATTTTGTGGGGTGTTTGTGGAACTTTGAGGGACTCTTCTGGAATTTGGTGAGATTCTGTAGAGAACTGACGAATTATCAGGGATTTTTCATGTATTCTGTGGGAATTTGTGGAGATTTGGTGGGATTTTTCTGGCATTTGGTAGAGTTTTGAGAAGATTTAGGGAATTCTGTAAGATTTTTCTGGGATTTTGTTGGGTATTGAGGACATTTTGTGGGATGTTTCTGGAATTTGGTGGGGCTTTTCAAGAATTTTGTGGTATTTTGAAAAGATTTTGGGAATTTTGTGGTGTTTTTTCTTGAATTTTTTGGGAAACTGTGCTGATTTTATGGAGCGTTTCTGGAATTTGGTCGAGTTTTCAGAAGATTTAGGGATTTTTGTGAGATTTTTGTGGGATGTTCTGGAAATTGGTGGAGATTTTGTGGGACATTCCTGTGAATTGGTAGGGTTTTGAAATTATTTAGGGAGTTTTGTGGGACTTCTCTGGAATTTTGTGGGTTTTTTCTGGAATTGTGTGGGATTCTGAGGATACTTGAAAATTTTGAGGAATTTGTTTTAGATTTTGTGGGAATTGTTGGAGATTTGGTGGGATTTTCCTGGAATTTGGTGGGCCTTTTCAAGGACTTTGTGTGGTTTTGAGGAGACTTGAAGAATTTTGAGGATTTTTTCTTAGATTTTGTACAAACCTGTGGAGGTTTTGTGTGATTTTTGTGGGATTTTGTGGGATATTGAGGCGATTTAGGGATCTTGAGTGATTTTTCATGTATTTTGTGGGAATTTGTGGAGATTTGGTGGGATATTTTTCTAGAATTTGGTCGTGTTTTGTGAAGATTTAGGGAATTTTGTGGGATTTTTCCTGGAATTTTGTTGGATACTGGGGAGATTTTGTGGGATGCTTGTGGAACTTGGAGGGACTTTTCTGGAATTTTGTGAGATTCTGTAGAGAACTGACGAATTATCAGGGATTTTTCATGTATTCTGTGGGAATTTGTGGAGATTCGGTGGGATATTTTTCTAGAATTTGGTCGTGTTTTGAGAAGATTTAGGGAATTTGGTGGGATTTTTCCTGGAATTTTATTGGATACTGGGGAGATTTTGTGGGATGTTTGTGGAACTTTGAGGGACTCTTCTGGAATTTTGTGAGATTCTGTAGAGAACTGACGAATTATCAGGGATTTTTCATGTATTCTGTGGGAATTTGTGGAGTTTTGGTGTGATATTTTTCTAGAATTTGGTCATGTTTTGACAAGGTTTAGGGAATTCTGTAAGATTTTTCTGGAATTTGGTGGGCCTTTTTGAAGGACTTTGTGTGGTTTTGAGGAGACTTGAAGAATTTTGAGGAATTTGTTTTAGATTTTGTGGGAATTTGTGTAGATTCTGTGGGATTTTTCTGGAATTTGGTGGGCCTTTTCAAGGACTTTGTGTGGTTTTGAGGAGACTTGAAGAATTTTGAGGATTTTTTTTTATATTTTGTGGAAACTTGTGGAGGTTTTGTGTGATTTTTGTGGGATTTTGTGGGATATTGAGGCGATTTAGGGATCTTGAGGGATTTTTCATGTATTTTGTGGGAATTTGTGGAGATTTGGTGGGATATTTTTCTAGAATTTGGTCGTGTTTTGTGAAGATTTAGGGAATTTTGTGGGATTTTTCTTGAATTTTGTTGGATATTGAGTAGATTTTGTGGAACTTTGAGGGACTTTTCTGGAATATGGTGAGATTCTGTAGAGAACTGAAGAATTATCAGGGATTTTTCATGTATTCTGTGGGAATTTGTGGAGATTTGGTGGGATTTTTCTGGAATTTGGTAGAGTTTTGAGAAGATTTAGGGAATTTTGTGGATTTTTCCTGGAATTTTGTTGGATACTGGGGAGATTTTGTGGGATGTTTGTGGAACTTTGAGGGACTCTTCTGGAATTTGGTGAGATTCTGTAGAGAACTGAAGAATTATCAGGGATTTTTCATGTATTCTGTGGGTATTTGTGGAGATTTGGTGTGATATTTTTCTAGAATTTGGTCATGTTTTGAGAAGATTTAGGGAATTTTGTGTGATTTTTCTGGGATTTTGTTGGGTATTTAGGACATTTTGTGGGATGTTTCTGGAATTTGGTGGGGCTTTTCAAGATTTTTGTGGTATTTTGAAAAGATTTAGGGAATTTTGTGGTGTTTTTTCTTGAATTTTGAGGGAAACTGTGCTGATTTTATGGAGCGTTTCTGGAATTTGGTCGAGTTTTCAGAAGAATTAGGGATTTTTGTGAGATTTTTGTGGGATGTTCTGGGAATTGGTGGAGATTTTGTGGGACATTTCTGTGAATTGGTAGGGTTTTGAAATGATTTAGGGAGTTTTGTGGGACTTCTCTGGAATTTTGTGGGTTTTTTCTGGAATTGTGTGGGATTCTGAAAAGACTTGAAGAATTTTGAGGAATTTGTTTTAGATTTTGTGGGAATTTGTGGAGATTCTGTGGGATTTTCCTGGAATTTGGTGGGCCTTTTCAAGGACTTTGTGTGGTTTTGAAGAGACTTGAAAAATTTTCAGGAATTTTTTTTATATTTTGTGGAAACTTGTGGAGGTTTTGTGTGATTTTTGTGGGATTTTGTGGGATATTGAGGCGATTTAGGGATCTTGAGTGATTTTTCATGTATTTTGTGGGAATTTGTGGAGATTTGGTGGGATATTTTTCTAGAATTTGGTCGTGTTTTGAGAAGATTTAGGGAATTTTGTGGGATTTTTCCTGGAATTTTGTTGGATACTGGGGAGATTTTGTGGGATGTTTGTGGAACTTTGAGGGACTCTTCTGGAATTTGGTGAGATTCTGTAGAGAACTGACGAATTATCAGGGATTTTTCATGTATTCTGTGGGAATTTGTGGAGATTTGGTGGGATTTTTGTGGATTTTGGCCGTGTTTTGAGAAGATTTAGGGAATTTTGTGTGATTTTTCTGGGATTTTGTTGGATACTGTGCTGATTTTATGGGGCGTTTCTGGAATTTGGTCAAGTTTTCAGAAGATTTAGGGAATTTTGTGGGATTTTTCTGGGATTTTGTTGGGTATTGAGGACATTTTGTGGGATGTTTCTGGAATTTGGTGGGGCTTTTCAAGAATTTTGTGGTATTTTGAAAAGATTTTGGGAATTTTGTGGTGTTTTTTCTTGAATTTTTTGGGAAACTGTGCTGATTTTATGGGGCGTTTCTGGAATTTGTTCGAGTTTTCAGAAGATTTAGGGATTTTTGTGAGATTTTTGTGGGATGTTCTGGGAATTGGTGGAGATTTTGTGGGACTTTCCTGTGAATTGGTAGGGTTTTGAAATGATTTAGGGAGTTTTGTGGGACTTCTCTGGAATTTTGTGGGTTTTTTTCTGGAATTGTGTGGGATTCTGAGGAGACTTGAAGAATTTTGAGGAATTTGTTTTAGATTTTTGGGAATTTGTGTAGATTCTGTGGGATTTTTCTGGAATTTGGTGGTTTTTTTCAAGGACTTTGTGTGGTTTTGAGGAGACTTGAAGAATTTTGAGGTTTTTTTTTTATATTTTGTGGAAACTTGTGGAGGTTTTGTGTGATTTTTGTGGGATTTTGTGGGATATTGAGGCGATTTAGGGATCTTGAGGGATTTTTCATGTATTTTGTGGGAATTTGTGGAGATTTGGTGGGATATTTTTCTAGAATTTGGTCGTGTTTTGAGAAGATTTAGGGAATTTTGTGGGATTTTTCCTGGAATTTTGTTGGATACTGGGGAGATTTTGTGGGATGTTTGTGGAACTTTGAGGGACTTTTCTGGAATTTTGTGAGATTCTGTAGAGAACTGACGAATTATCAGGGATTTTTCATGTATTCTGTGGGAATTTGTGGAGATTCGGTGGGATATTTTTCTAGAATTTGGTCGTGTTTTGAGAAGATTTAGGGAATTTGGTGGGATTTTTCCTGGAATTTTATTGGATACTGGGGAGATTTTGTGGGATGTTTGTGGAACTTTGAGGGACTTTTCTGGAATTTTGTGAGATTCTGTAGAGAACTGACGAATTATCAGGGATTTTTCATGTATTCTGTGGGAATTTGTGGAGATTCGGTGGGATATTTTTCTAGAATTTGGTCATGTTTTGACAAGGTTTAGGGAATTCTGTAAGATTTTTCTGGAATTTGGTGGGCCTTTTTGAAGGACTTTGTGTGGTTTTGAGGAGACTTGAAGAATTTTGAGGAATTTGTTTTAGATTTTGTGGGAATTTGTGTAGATTCTGTGGGATTTTCCTGGAATTTGGTGGGCCTTTTCAAGGACTTTGTGTGGTTTTGAGGAGACTTGAAGAATTTTGAGGATTTATTTTTATATTTTGTGGAAACTTGTGGAGGTTTTGTGTGATTTTTGTGGGATTTTGTGGGATATTGAGGCGATTTAGGGATCTTGAGGGATTTTTCATGTATTTTGTGGGAATTTGTGGAGATTTGGTGGGATATTTTTCTAGAATTTGGTCGTGTTTTGAGAAGATTTAGGGAATTTTGTGGGATTTTTCCTGGAATTTTGTTGGATACTGGGGAGATTTTGTGGGATGTTTGTGGAACTTTGAGGGACTCTTCTGGAATTTTGTGAGATTCTGTAGAGAACTGATGAATTATCAGGGATTTTTCATGTATTCTGTGGGAATTTGTGGAGATTTGGTGATATTTTTCTAGAATTTGGTCATGTTTTGAGAAGATTTAGGGAATTTTGTGTGATTTTTCTGGGATTTTGTTGGATACTGTGCTGATTTTATGGGGCGTTTCTGGAATTTGGTCAAGTTTTCAGAAGATTTAGGGAATTTTGTGGGATTTTTCTGGGATTTTGTTGGGTATTGAGGACATTTTGTGGGATGTTTCTGGAATTTGGTGGGGCTTTTCAAGAATTTTGTGGTATTTTGAAAAGATTTTGGGAATTTTGTGGTGTTTTTTCTTGAATTTTTTGGGAAACTGTGCTGATTTTATGGGGCGTTTCTGGAATTTGTTCGAGTTTTCAGAAGATTTAGGGATTTTTGTGAGATTTTTGTGGGATGTTCTGGGAATTGGTGGAGATTTTGTGGGACATTTCTGTGAATTGGTAGGGTTTTGAAATGATTTAGGGAGTTTTGTGGGACTTCTCTGGAATTTTGTGGGTTTTTTCTGGAATTGTGTGGGATTCTGAAAAGACTTGAAGAATTTTGAGGAATTTGTTTTAGATTTTGTGGGAATTTGTGGAGATTCTGTGGGATTTTCCTGGAATTTGGTGGGCCTTTTCAAGGACTTTGTGTGGTTTTGAAGAGACTTGAAAAATTTTCAGGAATTTTTTTTATATTTTGTGGAAACTTGTGGAGGTTTTGTGTGATTTTTGTGGGATTTTGTGGGATATTGAGGCGATTTAGGGATCTTGAGTGATTTTTCATGTATTTTGTGGGAATTTGTGGAGATTTGGTGGGATATTTTTCTAGAATTTGGTCGTGTTTTGAGAAGATTTAGGGAATTTTGTGGGATTTTTCCTGGAATTTTGTTGGATACTGGGGAGATTTTGTGGGATGTTTGTGGAACTTTGAGGGACTCTTCTGGAATTTGGTGAGATTCTGTAGAGAACTGACGAATTATCAGGGATTTTTCATGTATTCTGTGGGAATTTGTGGAGATTTGGTGGGATTTTTGTGGATTTTGGCCGTGTTTTGAGAAGATTTAGGGAATTTTGTGTGATTTTTCTGGGATTTTGTTGGATACTGTGCTGATTTTATGGGGCGTTTCTGGAATTTGGTCAAGTTTTCAGAAGATTTAGGGAATTTTGTGGGATTTTTCTGGGATTTTGTTGGGTATTGAGGACATTTTGTGGGATGTTTCTGGAATTTGGTGGGGCTTTTCAAGAATTTTGTGGTATTTTGAAAAGATTTTGGGAATTTTGTGGTGTTTTTTCTTGAATTTTTTGGGAAACTGTGCTGATTTTATGGGGCGTTTCTGGAATTTGTTCGAGTTTTCAGAAGATTTAGGGATTTTTGTGAGATTTTTGTGGGATGTTCTGGGAATTGGTGGAGATTTTGTGGGACTTTCCTGTGAATTGGTAGGGTTTTGAAATGATTTAGGGAGTTTTGTGGGACTTCTCTGGAATTTTGTGGGTTTTTTTCTGGAATTGTGTGGGATTCTGAGGAGACTTGAAGAATTTTGAGGAATTTGTTTTAGATTTTTGGGAATTTGTGTAGATTCTGTGGGATTTTTCTGGAATTTGGTGGTTTTTTTCAAGGACTTTGTGTGGTTTTGAGGAGACTTGAAGAATTTTGAGGTTTTTTTTTTATATTTTGTGGAAACTTGTGGAGGTTTTGTGTGATTTTTGTGGGATTTTGTGGGATATTGAGGCGATTTAGGGATCTTGAGGGATTTTTCATGTATTTTGTGGGAATTTGTGGAGATTTGGTGGGATATTTTTCTAGAATTTGGTCGTGTTTTGAGAAGATTTAGGGAATTTTGTGGGATTTTTCCTGGAATTTTGTTGGATACTGGGGAGATTTTGTGGGATGTTTGTGGAACTTTGAGGGACTTTTCTGGAATTTGGTGAGATTCTCTAGAGAACTGAAGAATTATCAGGGATTTTTCATGTATTCTGTGGGAATTTGTGGAGATTTGGTGGGATTTTTCTGGAATTTGGTAGAGTTTTGAGAAGATTTAGGGAATTTTGAGGGATTTTTCCTGGAATTTTGTTGGATATTGAGGAGATTTTGTGGGGTGTTTGTGGAACTTTGAGGGACTCTTCTGGAATTTGGTGAGATTCTGTAGAGAACTGACGAATTATCAGGGATTTTTCATGTATTCTGTGGGAATTTGTGGAGATTTGGTGGGATTTTTCTGGCATTTGGTAGAGTTTTGAGAAGATTTAGGGAATTCTGTAAGATTTTTCTGGGATTTTGTTGGGTATTGAGGACATTTTGTGGGATGTTTCTGGAATTTGGTGGGGCTTTTCAAGAATTTTGTGGTATTTTGAAAAGATTTAGGGAATTTTGTGGTGTTTTTTCTTGAATTTTTTGGGAAACTGTGCTGATTTTATGGAGCGTTTCTGGAATTTGGTCGAGTTTTCAGAAGATTTAGGGATTTTTGTGAGATTTTTGTGGGATGTTCTGGAAATTGGTGGAGATTTTGTGGGACATTCCTGTGAATTGGTAGGGTTTTGAAATGATTTAGGGAGTTTTGTGGGACTTCTCTGGAATTTTGTGGGTTTTTTCTGGAATTGTGTGGGATTCTGAGGATACTTGAAAATTTTGAGGAATTTGTTTTAGATTTTGTGGGAATTGTTGGAGATTCTGTGGGATTTTCCTGGAATTTGGTGGGCCTTTTCAAGGACTTTGTGTGGTTTTGAGGAGACTTGAAGAATTTTGAGGATTTTTTCTTAGATTTTGTACAAACCTGTGGAGGTTTTGTGTGATTTTTGTGGGATTTTGTGGGATATTGAGGCGATTTAGGGATCTTGAGGGATTTTTCATGTATTTTGTGGGAATTTGTGGAGATTTGGTGGGATATTTTTCTAGAATTTGGTCGTGTTTTGTGAAGATTTAGGGAATTTTGTGGGATTTTTCCTGGAATTTTGTTGGATACTGGGGAGATTTTGTGGGATGCTTGTGGAACTTGGAGGGACTTTTCTGGAATTTTGTGAGATTCTGTAGAGAACTGACGAATTATCAGGGATTTTTCATGTATTCTGTGGGAATTTGTGGAGATTCGGTGGGATATTTTTCTAGAATTTGGTCGTGTTTTGAGAAGATTTAGGGAATTTGGTGGGATTTTTCCTGGAATTTTATTGGATACTGGGGAGATTTTGTGGGATGTTTGTGGAACTTTGAGGGACTTTTCTGGAATTTTGTGAGATTCTGTAGAGAACTGACGAATTATCAGGGATTTTTCATGTATTCTGTGGGAATTTGTGGAGATTCGGTGGGATATTTTTCTAGAATTTGGTCATGTTTTGACAAGGTTTAGGGAATTCTGTAAGATTTTTCTGGAATTTGGTGGGCCTTTTTGAAGGACTTTGTGTGGTTTTGAGGAGACTTGAAGAATTTTGAGGAATTTGTTTTAGATTTTGTGGGAATTTGTGTAGATTCTGTGGGATTTTCCTGGAATTTGGTGGGCCTTTTCAAGGACTTTGTGTGGTTTTGAGGAGACTTGAAGAATTTTGAGGATTTATTTTTATATTTTGTGGAAACTTGTGGAGGTTTTGTGTGATTTTTGTGGGATTTTGTGGGATATTGAGGCGATTTAGGGATCTTGAGGGATTTTTCATGTATTTTGTGGGAATTTGTGGAGATTTGGTGGGATATTTTTCTAGAATTTGGTCGTGTTTTGAGAAGATTTAGGGAATTTTGTGGGATTTTTCCTGGAATTTTGTTGGATACTGGGGAGATTTTGTGGGATGTTTGTGGAACTTTGAGGGACTCTTCTGGAATTTTGTGAGATTCTGTAGAGAACTGATGAATTATCAGGGATTTTTCATGTATTCTGTGGGAATTTGTGGAGATTTGGTGATATTTTTCTAGAATTTGGTCATGTTTTGAGAAGATTTAGGGAATTTTGTGTGATTTTTCTGGGATTTTGTTGGATACTGTGCTGATTTTATGGGGCGTTTCTGGAATTTGGTCAAGTTTTCAGAAGATTTAGGGAATTTTGTGGGATTTTTCTGGGATTTTGTTGGGTATTGAGGACATTTTGTGGGATGTTTCTGGAATTTGGTGGGGCTTTTCAAGAATTTTGTGGTATTTTGAAAAGATTTTGGGAATTTTGTGGTGTTTTTTCTTGAATTTTTTGGGAAACTGTGCTGATTTTATGGGGCGTTTCTGGAATTTGGTCGAGTTTTCAGAAGATTTAGGGATTTTTGTGAGATTTTTGTGGGATGTTCTGGGAATTGGTAGAGATTTTGTGGGACTTTCCTGTGAATTGGTAGGGTTTTGAAATGATTTAGGGAGTTTTGTGGGACTTCTCTGGAATTTTGTGGGTTTTTTTCTGGAATTGTGTGGGATTCTGAGGAGACTTGAAGAATTTTGAGGAATTTGTTTTAGATTTTTGGGAATTTGTGTAGATTCTGTGGGATTTTTCTGGAATTTGGTGGTTTTTTTCAAGGACTTTGTGTGGTTTTGAGGAGACTTGAAGAATTTTGAGGTTTTTTTTTTATATTTTGTGGAAACTTGTGGAGGTTTTGTGTGATTTTTGTGGGATTTTGTGGGATATTGAGGCGATTTAGGGATCTTGAGGGATTTTTCATGTATTTTGTGGGAATTTGTGGAGATTTGGTGGGATATTTTTCTAGAATTTGGTCGTGTTTTGAGAAGATTTAGGGAATTTTGTGGGATTTTTCCTGGAATTTTGTTGGATACTGGGGAGATTTTGTGGGATGTTTGTGGAACTTTGAGGGACTTTTCTGGAATTTGGTGAGATTCTGTAGAGAACTGACGAATTATCAGATATTTTTCATGTATTCTGTGGGAATTTGTGGAGATTTGGTGTGATTTTTGTGGATTTTGCCGTGTTTTAAGAAGATTTAGGGAATTTTGTGGGATTTTTCCTGGAATTTTGTTGGATTCTGGGGAGATTTTGTGGGATGTTTGTGGAACTTTGAGGGACTCTTCTGGAATTTGGTGAGATTTTGTAGAGAACTGAAGAATTATCAGGGATTTTTCATGTATTCTGTGGGAATTTGTGGAGATTTGGTGTGATATTTTTCTAGAATTTGGTCATGTTTTGACAAGGTTTAGGGAATTCTGTAAGATTTTTCTGGAATTTGGTGGGCCTTTTTGAAGGACTTTGTGTGGTTTTGAGAAGACTTGAAGAATTTTGAGGAATTTGTTTTAGATTTTGTGGGAATTTGTGGAGATTCTGTGGGATTTTTCTGGAATTTGGTGGGCCTTTTTGAAGGACTTTGTGTGGTTTTGAGGAGACTTGAAGAATTTTGAGAATTTTTTTTTATATTTTGTGGAAACGTGTGGAGGTTTTGTGTGATTTTTGTGGGATTTTGTGGGATATTGAGGCGATTTAGGGATCTTGAGTGATTTTTCATGTATTTTGTGGGAATTTGTGGAGATTTGGTGGGATATTTTTCTAGAATTTGGTCGTGTTTTGAGAAGATTTAGGGAATTTGGTGGGATTTTTCCTGGAATTTTATTGGATACTGGGGAGATTTTGTGGGATGTTTGTGGAACTTTGAGGGACTCTTCTGGAATTTGGTGAGATTCTGTAGAGAACTGACGAATTATCAGGGATTTTTCATGTATTCTGTGGGAATTTGTGGAGATTTGGTGGGATTTTTGTGGATTTTGGCCGTGTTTTGAGAAGATTTAGGGAATTTTGTGTGATTTTTCTGTGATTTTGTTGGATACTGTGCTGATTTTATG
Source organism: Cyanistes caeruleus (assembly GCF_971803275.1). Lineage (NCBI taxonomy): Eukaryota > Metazoa > Chordata > Aves > Passeriformes > Paridae > Cyanistes > Cyanistes caeruleus. The sequence goes on along the minus strand of NC_141702.1, from coordinate 86,125,498 downwards.
GGGCGTTTCTGGAATTTCGTCAAGTTTTCAGAAGATTTAGGGAATTTTGTGTGATTTTTCTGGGATTTTGTTGGGTATTGAGGACATTTTGTGGGATGTTTCTGGAATTTGGTGGGGCTTTTCAAGAATTTTGTGGTATTTTGAAAAGATTTTGGGAATTTTGTGGTGTTTTTTCTTGAATTTTGTGGGAAACTGTGCTGATTTTATGGGGCGTTTCTGGAATTTGGTCGAGTTTTCAGAAGATTTAGGGATTTTTGTGAGATTTTTGTGGGATGTTCTGGGAATTGGTGGAGATTTTGTGGGACATTCCTGTGAATTGGTAGGGTTTTGAAATGATTTAGGGAGTTTTGTGGGACTTCTCTGGAATTTTGTGGGTTTTTTCTGGAATTGTGTGGGATTCTGAGGAGACTTGAAGAATTTTGAGGAATTTGTTTTAGATTTTGTGGGAATTTGTGGAGATTCTGTGGGATTTTACTGGAATTTGGTGGGCCTTTTCAAGGACTTTGTGTGGTTTTGAGGAGACTTGAAGAATTTTGAGGATTTTTTTTTATATTTTGTGGAAACTTGTGGAGGTTTTGTGTGATTTTTGTGGGATTTTGTGGGATATTGAGGCGATTTAGGGATCTTGAGGGATTTTTCATGTATTTTGTGGGAATTTGTGGAGATTTGGTGGGATATTTTTCTAGAATTTGGTCGTGTTTTGGGGCGATTTAGGGAATTTTGTGGGATTTTTCCTGGAATTTTATTGGATACTGGGGAGATTTTCTGGAATGTTTGTGGAACTTTGAGGGACTCTTCTGGAATTTGGTGAGATTCTGTAGAGAACTGACGAATTATCAAGGATTTTTCATGTATTCTGTGGGAATTTGTGGAGATTCGGTGGGATATTTTTCTAGAATTTGGTCATGTTTTAAGAAGATTTAGGGAATTTTGTGGGATTTTTCCTGGAATTTTGTTGGATACTGCGGAGATTTTGTGGGATATTTGTGGAACTTTGAGGGACTTTTCTGGAATTTGGTGAGATTCTGTAGAGAACTGACGAATTATCAGGGATTTTTCATGTATTCTGTGGGAATTTGTGGAGATTTGGTGGGATTTTTCTGGAATTTGGTAGAGTTTTGAGAAGATTTAGGGAATTCTGCAAGATATTTCTGGAATTTGGTAGGCCTTTTTGAAGGATTTTGTGTGGTTTTGAGAAGACTTGAAGAATTTTGAGGAATTTTTCTTAGATTCTGTGGAAACTTGTGGAGGTTTTGTGGGATTTTTGTGGGATTTTGTGGGATATTGAGGCGATTTAGGGATCTTGAGGGATTTTTCATGTATTTTGTGGGAATTTGTGGAGATTTGGTGGGATATTTTTCTAGAATTTGGTCGTGTTTTGAGAAGATTTAGGGAATTTTGTGGGATTTTTCCTGGAATTTTGTTGGATACTGGGGAGATTTTGTGGGATGTTTCTGGAACTTCGAGGGACTTCTCTGGAATTTGGTGGGATTCTGTAGAGAACTGAAGAATTATCAGGGATTTTTCATGTATTCTGTGGGAATTTGTGGAGATTTGGTGGGATATTTTTCTAGAATTTGGTCGTGTTTTGAGAAGATGTAGGGAAGTTTGTGGCATTTTTCCTGGAATTTTGAGGGGCTTTCAAGAACTTTGTGAGAGTTTTCTTGAATTTAGTGGAAATTTGTTGAGATTTTGTGAGATGGTTCTGGAATTTGGTGGGATTTTTGTGGGATTTTGAGGATTTGTCTTGAATTTTGTGGGATTTGGAGGAGACTTGAAGAATTTGGAGGGAATTTTCTTGAATTTTTTGGATACTGGTGGAGATTTTGTGAGATGCTGCAGGAATGTGGTTGGGTTTTGAGAAGATTTAGGGATTTTTGTGGGATATTCGTGGAATTTTCAGCAGCTTTCAAGTTTTTTGTGTGAGTCTTCTTGAATTTTGTGGAAATTTCCAGAGATTTTGTGGGATGTCTGTAGAATTTTGTAATGTTTTGAGAAGATGTAGGGAATTTTGTGGCATTTTTCTGGAATTTTGAGGGGCTTTCAAGAATTTTGTGAGAGTTTTTTTAATTTTTTGGAAATTTGTTGAGATTTTGTGAGATGGTTCTGGAGTTTGGTGGGATATTGAGGAAATTCAGTGAATTTGGAGGGAATTTTCTTGAATTTTGTGGAAATTGTTGGAGATTTTGTGGGATGTTGCAGGAATGTGGTTGGGTTCTGAGAAGATTTAGGGAATTGTGTGGGGCTTGTACAGAATTTGGTGGGATTTCTCTTGAATTTTGTGGGATTTCTATTGAATTTTATGGGATGTTTATGGGATGTTTGTGAGATGTTTGTAGGATGTTTGTGGTATTTGGAGGAGACTTGAAGAATTTTGCGGGATTTTTCTTGAAATGTTTGGAAATTGGTGGAGATTTTGTGAGATGTTGCAGGAATGTGGTTGGGTTTTGAGAAGATGTAGGGAAGTTTGTGGCATTTTTCTGGAATTTTGAGGGGCTTTCAAGAACTTTGTGAGAGTTTTCTTGAATTTAGTGGAAATTTGTTGAGATTTTGTGAGATGGTTCTGGAATTTGGTGGGATTTTTGTGGGATTTTGAGGATTTGTCTTGAATTTTGTGGGATTTGGAGGAGACTTGAAGAATTTGGAGGGAATTTTCTTGAATTTTTTGGATATTGGTGGAGATTTTGTGAGATGCTGCAGGAATGTGGTTGGGTTTTGAGAAGATTTAGGGATTTTTGTGGGATATTCGTGGAATTTTCAGCAGCTTTCAAGTATTTTGTGAGAGTCTTCTTGAATTTTGTGGAAATTTCCGGAGATTTTGTGAGATGTTGCAGGAATTTGGTGGGATTTTTGTGGAATTTTGAGGAATTCTCTTGAATTTTGTGGGATTTGGAGGAGACTTGAAGAAGTTGGAGGGATTTTTCCTAAATGTTGTGGAAATTGGTGGAGATTTTGTGAGATGTTTCAGGAATTTGTTTGGACTTGGAGAAGATGTAGGGAATTTTGTTGGATTTTTGTGGAATTTTGAGGATTTCTCTTGAATTTTGTGGGATTTGGAGGAGACTTGAAGAATTTGGAGGGATTTTTCTTGAATTTTCTGGAAATTGTTGGAGATTTTGTGGGATGTTGCAGGAATGTGGTTGGGTTTTGAGAAGATGTAGGTTATTTTGTGGCATTTTTCTGGAATTTTGAGGGGCTTTCAAGAACTTTGTGAGAGTTCTTTTCAATTTTTTGGAAATTTGTTGAGATTTTGTGAGATGTTGCAGGAATTTTGTGGGATTTTTGTGGAATTTTGAGGAATTCTCTTGAATTTTGTGGGATTTGGAGGAGACTTGAAGAAGTTGGAGGGATTTTTCCTAAATGTTGTGGAAATTGGTGGAGATTTTGTGAGATGTTTCAGGAATTTGTTTGGATTTTGAGAAGATGTAGGGAATTTTGTTGGATTTTTGTGGAATTTTGAGGATTTCTCTTGAATTTTGTGGGATTTGGAGGAGACTTGAAGAATTTTGCGGGAATTTTCTTAGATTTTGTGGAAATGTGTGGAGATTTTGTGCGATGTCTGTAGAATTTTGTAATGTTTTGAGAAGATGTAGGGAATTTTGTGGCATTTTTCTTGAATTTTGAGGGGCTTTCAAGAACTTTGTGAGAGTTTTTTTGAATTTTTTGGAAATTTGTTGAGATTTTGTGAGATGGTTCTGGAGTTTGGTGGGATATTGAGGAAATTCAGTGAATTTGGAGGGAATTTTCTTGAATTTTGTGGAAATTGTTGGAGATTTTGTGGGATGTTGCAGGAATGTGGTTGGGTTCTGAGAAGATTTAGGGAATTGTGTGGGGCTTGTACAGAATTTGGTGGGATTTCTCTTGAATTTTGTGGGATTTCTATTGAATTTTATGGGATGTTTGTGGGATGTTTGTGAGATGTTTGTAGGATGTTTGTGGTATTTGGAGGAGACTTGAAGAATTTTGCGGGATTTTTCTTGAATTGTTTGGAAAGTGGTGGAGATTTTGTGAGATGTTGCAGGAGTTTGTTTGGGTTCTGAGAAGATGGAAGGAATTTTGTGGGATTTTTGTGGAATTTTGAGGATTTCTCTTGAATTTTGTGGGATTTGGAGGAGACTTGAAGAATTTTGCGGGAATTTTCTTAGATTTTGTGGAAATTTGTTGAGATTTTGTGAGATGGTTCTGGAATTTGGTGGGATATTGAGGAAATTCAGTGAATTTTGAGGGATTTTTCTTGAATTTTGTGGAAATTGTTGGAGATTTTGTGGGATGTTGCAGGAATTGGGTAGGGTTTTGAGAAGGTTTAGGGAATTTTGTGGCATTTTTCTGCAATTTTGTGAGGCTTTTCCAGAATTTTTGGTGATATTGAGGTGATTTGGTGGGATGTTTCTGGAATTTTGTGGGATTTTTCTGGGATTTGTACGAGACTTGAAGAATTTTGCGGGATTTTTCTTGAATTGTTTGGAAATTGGTGGAGATTTTGTGAGATGTTGCAGGAGTTTGTTTGGGTTTTGAGAAGATGTAGGGAATTTTGTGGCATTTTTCTGGAATTTTGAGGGGCTTTCAAGAACTTTGTGAGAGTTTTCTTGAATTTAGTGGAAATTTGTTGAGATTTTGTGAGATGGTTCTGGAATTTGGTGGGATTTTTGTGGGATTTTGAGGATTTCTCTTGAATTTTGTGGGATTTGGAGGAGACTTGAAGAATTTGGAGGGAATTTTCTTGAATTTTTTGGATATTGGTGGAGATTTTGTGAGATGCTGCAGGAATGTGGTTGGGTTTTGAGAAGATTTAGGGATTTTTGTGGGATTTTCGTGGAATTTTCAGCAGCTTTCAAGTTTTTTGTGTGAGTCTTCTTGAATTTTGTGGAAATTTCCAGAGATTTTGTGGGATGTTGCAGGAATGTGGTTGGGTTCTGAGAAGATTTAGGGAATTGTGTGGGGCTTGTACAGGATTTTGTGCGATTTCTTTTGAATTTTGTGGGATTTCTCTTGAATTTTGTGGGATGTTTGTGGGATGTTTGTGGGATGTTTGTGGGATGTTTGTGGTATTTGGAGGAGACTTGAATAATTTTGCGGGATTTTTCTGGAATTGTTTGGAAATTGGTGGAGATTTTGTGAGATGTTGCAGGAGTTTGTTTGGGTTCTGAGAAGATGGAAGGAATTTTGTTGGATTTTTGTGGAATTTTGAGGATTTGTCTTGAATTTTGTGGGATTTGGAGGAGACTTGAAGAATTTTGTGGAATTTTCTTAGATTTTGTGGAAATTTGTTGAGATTTTGTGAGATGGTTCTGGAATTTGGTGGGATATTGAGGAAATTCAGTGAATTTTGAGGGATTTTTCTTGAATTTTTTGGCTATTGTTGGAGATTTTGTGAGATGTTGCAGGAATTTGGTGGGGTTTTGAGAAGATTTATGGAATTTTTTGGCATTTTTCTGCAATTTTGTGAGGCTTTTCCAGAATTTTTGGTGATATTGAGGTGATTTGGGGGGATGTTTCTGGAATTTTGTGGGATTTTTCTGGGATTTGTAGGAGACTTGAAGAATTTTGCGGTATTTTTCTTGAATTGTTTGGAAATTGGTGGAGATTTTGTGAGATGTTGCAGGAGTTTGTTTGGGTTTTGAGAAGATGTAGGGAAGTTTGTGGCATTTTTCTGGAATTTTGAGGGGCTTTCAAGAACTTTGTGAGAGTTTTCTTGAATTTAGTGGAAATTTGTTGAGATTTTGTGAGATGGTTCTGGAATTTGGTGGGATTTTTGTGGGATTTTGAGGATTTGTCTTGAATTTTGTGGGATTTGGAGGAGACTTGAAGAATTTTGAGGAATTTGTTTTAGATTTTTGGGAATTTGTGTAGATTCTGTGGGATTTTTCTGGAATTTGGTGGTTTTTTTCAAGGACTTTGTGTGGTTTTGAGGAGACTTGAAGAATTTTGAGGATTTTTTTTTGTATTTTGTGGAATCTTGTGGAGGTTTTGTGTGATTTTTGTGGGATTTTGTGGGATATTGAGGCGATTTAGGGATCTTGAGGGATTTTTCATGTATTTTGTGGGAATTTGTGGAGATCTGGTGGGATATTTTTCTAGAATTTGGTCGTGTTTTGTGAAGATTTAGGGATGTTTGTGGGATTTTTCTTGAATTTTGTTGGATATTGAGTAGATTTTGTGGAACTTTGAGGGACTTTTCTGGAATTTGGTGAGATTCTGTAGAGAACTGACGAATTATCAGATATTTTTCATGTATTCTGTGGGAATTTGTGGAGATTTGGTGGGATTTTTCTGGAATTTGGTAGAGTTTTGAGAAGATTTAGGGAATTTTGTGGGATTTTTCCTGGAATTTTGTTGGATACTGGGGAGATTTTGTGGGATGTTTCTGGAACTTCGAGGGACTTCTCTGGAATTTGGTGAGATTCTGTAGAGAACTGAAGAATTATCAGGGATTTTTCATGTATTCTGTGGGAATTTGTGGAGATTTGGTGGGATTTTTCTGGAATTTGGTAGAGTTTTGAGAAGATTTAGGGAATTCTGTAAGATTTTTCTGGAATTTGGTGGGCCTTTTCAAGGACTTTGTGTGGTTTTGAGGAGACTTGAAGAATTTTGAGGAATTTTTCTTAGATTTTGTGGAAACTTGTGGAGGTTTTGTGTGATTTTTGTGGGATTTTGTGAGATATTGAGGCGATTTAGGGATCTTGAGGGATTTTTCATGTATTCTGTGGGAATTTGTGTAGATTCTGTGGGATTTTTCTGGAATTTGGTGGGCCTTTTCAAGGACTTTGTGTGGTTTTGAGGAGACTTGAAGAATTTTGAGGATTTTTTTTTATATTTTGTGGAAACTTGTGGAGGTTTTGTGTGATTTTTGTGTGATTTTGTGGGATATTGAGGCGATTTAAGGATCTTGAGGGATTTTTCATGTATTTTGTGGGAATTTGTGGAGATTTGGTGGGATATTTTTCTAGAATTTGGTCGTGTTTTGTGAAGATTTAGGGAATTTTGTGGGATTTTTCCTGGAATTTTATTGGATACTGGGGAGATTTTGTGGTTGTTTGTGGAACTTTGAGAGAATTTTCTGGAATTTGGTGAGATTCTGTAGAGAACTGACGAATTATCAGGGATTTTTCATGTATTCTGTGGGAATTTGTGGAGATTTGGTGGGATTTTTCTGGAATTTGGTAGAGTTTTGAGAAGATTTAGGGAATTCTGTAAGATTTTTCTGGAATTTGGTGGGCCTTTTCAACGACTTTGTGTGGTTTTGAGGTGACTTGAAGAATTTTGAGGATTTTTTCTTAGATTTTGTGGAAACTTGTGGAGGTTTTGTGTGATTTTTGTGGGATTTTGTGGGATATTGAGGCGATTTAGGGATCTTGAGGGATTTTTCATGTATTTTGTGGGAATTTGTGGAGATTTGGTGGGATATTTTTCTAGAATTTGGTTGTGTTTTGAGAAGATTTAGGGAATTTTGTGGGATTTTTCCTGGAATTTTGTTGGATACTGGGGAGATTTTGTGGGATGCTTGTGGAACTTGGAGGGACTTTTCTGGAATTTGGTGAGATTCTGTAGAGAACTGACGAATTATCAGGGATTTTTCATGTATTCTGTGGGAATTTGTGGAGATTTGGTGGGATTTTTCTGGAATTTGGTAGAGTTTTGAGAAGATTTAGGGAATTCTGCAAGATATTTCTGGAATTTGGTAGGCCTTTTTGAAGGACTTTTTGTGGTTTTGAGGAGACTTGAAGAATTTTGAGGAATTTTTCTTAGATTCTGTGGAAACTTGTGGAGGTTTTGTGGGATTTTTGTGGGATTTTGTGGGATATTGAGGCGATTTAGGGATCTTGAGGGATTTTTCATGTATTTTGTGGGAATTTGAGGAGATTTGGTGGGATATTTTTCTAGAATTTGGTAGAGTTTTGAGAAGATTTAGGGAATTTTGTGGGATTTTTCCTGGAATTTTATTGGATACTGGGGAGATTTTGTGGAATGTTTGTGGAACTTTGAGGGACTCTTCTGGAATTTTGTGAGATTCTGTAGAGAACTGACGAATTATCAGGGATTTTCATGTATTCTGTGGGAATTTGTGGAGATTTGGTGGGATATTTTTCTGGAATTTGGTCATGTTTTTAGAAGATTTAGGGAATTTTGTGGGATTTTTCCTGGAATTTTATTGGATACTGGGGAGATTTTGTGGGATGTTTGTGGAACTTTGAGGGACTCTTCTGGAATTTGGTGAGATTATGTAGAGAACTGACGAATTATCAGGGATTTTCATGTATTCTGTGGGAATTTGTGGAGATTTGGTGGGATATTTTTTCTAGAATTTGGTCGTGTTTTGAGAAGATTTAGGGAATTTTGTGGGATTTTTCTTGAATTTTGTTGGATATAGAGTAGATTTTGTGGAACTTTGAGGGATTTTTCTGGAATTTGGTGAGATTCTGTAGAGAACTGACGAATTATCAGGGATTTTTCATGTATTCTGTGGGAATTTGTGGAGATTCGGTGGGATATTTTTCTAAAATTTGGTCATGTTTTGGGAAGATTTAGGGAATTTTGTGGGATTTTTCCTGGAATTTTGTTGGATACTGGGGAGATTTTGTGGAATGTTTGTGGAACTTTGAGGGACTTTTCTGGAATTTGGTGAGATTCTGTAGAGAACTGACGAATTATCAGATATTTTTCATGTATTCTGTGGGAATTTGTGGAGATTTGGTGTGATTTTTGTGGATTTTGCCGTATTTTAAGAAGATTTAGGGAATTTTGTGGGATTTTTCCTGGAATTTTGTTGGTTACTGGGGAGATTTTGTGGGATGTTTGTGTAACTTTGAGGGACTTTTCTGTGAATTTGGTGAGATTCTGTAGAGAACTGACGAATTATCAGGGATTTTTCATGTATTCTGTGGGAATTTGTGGAGATTTGGTGGGATTTTTCTGGAATTTGGTAGAGTTTTGACAAGATTTAGGGAATTCTGCAAGATATTTCTGGAATTTGGTAGGCCTTTTTGAAGGACTTTGTGTGGTTTTGAGGAGACTTGAAGAATTTTGAGGAATTTTTCTTAGATTCTGTGGAAACTTGTGGAGGTTTTGTGGGATTTTTGTGGAATTTTGTGGGATATTGAGGCGATTTAGGGATCTTGAGGGATTTTTCATGTATTTTGTGGGAATTTGTGGAGATTTGGTGGGATATTTTTCTAGAATTTGGTCGTGTTTTGGGAAGATTTAGGGAATTTTGTGGGATTTTTCCTGGAATTTTGTTGGATACTGGGGAGATTTTGTGGGATGTTTCTGGAACTTGGAGGGACTTCTCTGGAATTTGGTGAGATTCTGTAGAGAACTGAAGAATTATCAGGGATTTTTCATGTATTCTGTGGGAATTTGTGGAGATTTGGTGGGATATTTTTCTAGAATTTGGTCGTGTTTTGAGAAGATTTAGGGAATTTTGTGGGATTTTTCCTGGAATTTTATTGGATACTGGGGAGATTTTGTGGAATGTTTGTGGAACTTGGAGGGACTCTTCTGGAATTTGGTGAGATTCTGTAGAGAACTGAAGAATTATCAGGGATTTTTCATGTATTCTGTGGGAATTTGTGGAGATTCGGTGGGATTTTTATGGATTTTGGTAGAGTTTTGAGAAGATTTAGGGAATTCTGCAAGATATTTCTGGAATTTGGTAGGCCTTTTTGACGGACTTTTTGTGGTTTTGAGAAGACTTGAAGAATTTTGAGGAATTTTTCTTGGATTTTGTGGAAACCTGTGGAGGTTTTGTGTGATTTTTGTGGGATTTTGTGGGATATTGAGGCGATTTAGGGATCTTGAGGGATTTTTCATGTATTTTGTGGGAATTTGTGGAGATTTGGTGGGATATTTTTCTAGAATTTGGTCGTGTTTTGAGAAGATTTAGGGAATTTTGTGGGATTTTTCCTGGAATTTTGTTGGATACTGGGGAGATTTTGTGGGATGCTTGTGGAACTTGGAGGGACTTTTCTGGAATTTTGTGAGATTCTGTAGAGAACTGACGAATTATCAGGGATTTTTCATGTATTCTGTGGGAATTTGTGGAGATTTGGTGGGATTTTTCTGGAATTTGGTAGAGTTTTGAGAAGATTTAGGGAATTCTGCAAGATATTTCTGGAATTTGGTAGGCCTTTTTGAAGGACTTTTTGTGGTTTTGAGGACACTTGAAGAATTTTGAGGAATTTTTCTTAGATTCTGTGGAAACTTGTGGAGGTTTTGTGGGATTTTTGTGGGATTTTGTGAGATATTGAGGCGATTTAGGGATCTTGAGGGATTTTTCATGTATTTTGTGGGAATTTGTGGAGATTTGGTGGGATATTTTTCTAGAATTTGGTCGTGTTTTGGGGCGATTTAGGGAATATTGTGGGATTTTTCCTGGAATTTTATTGGATACTGGGGAGATTTTCTGGAATGTTTGTGGAACTTTGAGGGACTCTTCTGGAATTTGGTGAGATTCTGTAGAGAACTGACGAATTATCAGGGATTTTTCATGTATTCTGTGGGAATTTGTGGAGATTTGGTGGGATATTTTTCTAGAATTTGGTCATGTTTTAAGAAGATTTAGGGAATTTTGTGGGATTTTTCCTGGAATTTTGTTGGATACTGCGGAGATTTTGTGGGATATTTCTGGAACTTCGAGGGACTTTTCTGGAATTTGGTGAGATTCTGTAGAGAACTGACGAATTATCAGGGATTTTTCATGTATTCTGTGGGAATTTGTGGAGATTTGGTGGGATTTTTGCGGATTTTGGCCGTGTTTAGAGAAGATTTAGGGAATTTTGTGGGATGTTTCTGGGATTTTGTTGGGTATTGAGGACATTTTGTGGGATGTTTCGGGAATTTGGTGGGGCTTTTCAAGAATTTTGTGGTATTTTGAAAAGATTTAGGGAATTTTGTGGTGTTTTTTCTTGAATTTTGTGGGAAACTGTGCTGATTTTATGGGGCGTTTCTGGAATTTGGTCGAGTTTTCAGAAGATTTAGGGATTTTTGTGAGATTTTTGTGGGATGTTCTGGGAATTGGTGGAGATTTTGTGGGACATTCCTGTGAATTGGTAGGGTTTTGAAATGATTTAGGGAGTTTTGTGGGACTTCTCTGGAATTTTGTGGGTTTTTTCTGGAATTGTGTGGGATTCTGAGGAGACTTGAAAAATTTTGAGGAATTTGTTTTAGATTTTTGGGAATTTGTGTAGATTCTGTGGGATTTTTCTGGAATTTGGTGGGCCTTTTCAAGGACTTTGTGTGGTTTTGAGGAGACTTGAAGAATTTTGAGGATTTTTTTTTATATTTTGTGGAAACTTGTGGAGGTTTTGTGTGATTTTTGTGGGATTTTGTGGGTTATTGAGGCGATTTAGGGATCTTGAGGGATTTTTCATGTATTTTGTGGGAATTTGTGGAGATTTGGTGGGATATTTTTCTAGAATTTGGTCGTGTTTTGGGGCGATTTAGGGAATTTTGTGGGATTTTTCCTGGAATTTTATTGGATACTGGGGAGATTTTGTGGTTGTTTGTGGAACTTTGAGAGAATTTTCTGGAATTTGGTGAGATTCTGTAGAGAACTGACGAATTATCAGGGATTTTTCATGCATTCTGTGGGAATTTGTGGAGATTTGGTGGGATTTTTCTGGAATTTGGTAGAGTTTTGAGAAGATTTAGGGAATTCTGTAAGATTTTTCTGGAATTTGGTGGGCCTTTTCAACGACTTTGTGTGGTTTTGAGGTGACTTGAAGAATTTTGAGCATTTTTTCTTAGATTTTGTACAAACCTGTAGAGGTTTTGTGTGATTTTTGGGGGATTTTGTGGGATATTGAGGCGATTTAGGGATCTTGAGGGATTTTTCATGTATTTTGTGGGAATTTGTGGAGATTTGGTGGGATATTTTTCTAGAATTTGGTCGTGTTTTGGGAAGATTTAGGGAATTTGGTGGGATTTTTCCTGGAATTTTGTTGGATACTGGGGAGATTTTGTGGGATGTTTGTGGAACTTTGAGGGACTCTTCTGGAATTTGGTGAGATTCTGTAGAGAACTGACGAATTATCAGGGATTTTTCATGTATTCTGTGGGAATTTGTGGAGATTCGGTGGGACATTTTTCTAGAATTTGGTCATGTTTTGAGAAGATTTAGGGAATTTTGTGGGATTTTTCCTGGAATTTTGTTGGATACTGGGGAGATTTTGTGGGATGTTTGTGGAACTTTGAGAGACTCTTCTAGAATTATGTGAGATTCTGTAGAGAACTGACGAATTATCAGGAATTTTTCATGTATTCTGTGGGAATTTGTGGAGATTTGGTGGGATATTTTTCTAGAATTTGGTCGTGTTTTGAGAAGATTTAGGGAATTTTGTGGGATTTTTCCTGGAATTTTGTTGGATACTGGGGAGATTTTGTGGGATGTTTCTGGAACTTCGAGGGACTCTTCTGGAATTTTGTAAGATTCTGGAGAGGACTGAAGAATTATCAGGGATTTTTCATGTATTCTGTGGGAATTTGTGGAGATTTGGTGTGATTTTTGTGGATTTTGCCATATTTTTGAGAAGATTTAGGGAATTTTGTGTCATTTTTCCTGGAATTTTGTTGGATATTGGGAGATTTTGTGGGATGTTTGTGGAACTTTGAGGGACTTTTCTGGAATTTGGTGAGATTCTGTAGAGAACTGACGAATTATCAGGGATTTTTCATGTATTCTGTGGAAACTTGTGGAGGTTTGGTGGGATTTTTGTGGAATTTTGTTGGATATTGAGGCGATTTAGGGATCTTGAGGGATTTTTCATGTATTTTGTGGGAATTTGTGGAGATTTGGTGGGATTTTTGTGGATTTTGGCCGTGTTTTGAGAAGATTTATGGAATTTTGTGGGATTTTTCTGGGATTTTGTTGGGTATTGAGGACATTTTGTGGGATGTTTCTGGAATTTGGTGGGGCTTTTCAAGAATTTTGTGGTATTTTGAAAAGATTTTGGGAATTTTGTGGTGTTTTTTCTTGAATTTTGTGGGAAACTGTGCTGATTTTATGGGGCGTTTCTGGAATTTGTTCGAGTTTTCAGAAGATTTAGGGATTTTTGTGAGATTTTTGTGGGATGTTCTGGGAATTGGTGGAGATTTTGTGGGACATTCCTGTGAATTGGTAGGGTTTTGAAATGATTTAGGGAGTTTTGTGGGACTTCTCTGGAATTTTGTGGGTTTTTTCTGGAATTGTATGGGATTCTGAGGAGACTTGAAGAATTTTGAGGAATTTGTTTTAGATTTTTGGGAATTTGTGTAGATTCTGTGGGATTTTTCTGGAATTTGGTGGTTTTTTTGAAGGACTTTGTGTGGTTTTGAGGAGACTTGAAGAATTTTGAGTATTTTTTTTTATATTTTGTGGAAACTTGTGGAGGTTTTGTGTGATTCTTGTGGGATTTTGTGGGATATTGAGGCGATTTAGGGATCTTGAGGGATTTTTCATGTATTTTGTGGGAATTTGTGGAGATTTGGTGGGATATTTTTCTAGAATTTGGTCGTGTTTTGGGAAGATTTAGGGAATTTTGTGGGATTTTTCTTGAATTTTGTTGGATATTGAGGATATTTTTTGGAATGTTTGTGGAACTTTGAGGGAATTTTCTGGAATTTGGTGAGATTCTGTAGAGAACTGACGAATTATCAGGGATTTTTCATGTATTCTGTGGGAATTTGTGGAGATTTGGTGGGATTTTTCTGGAATTTGGTAGAGTTTTGAGAAGATTTAGGGAATTCTGTAAGATTTTTCTGGAATTTGGTGGGCCTTTTCAAGGACTTTGTGTGGTTTTGAGGTGACTTGAAGAATTTTGAGGAATTTTTCTTAGATTCTGTGGAAACTTGTGGAGGTTTTGTGGGATTTTTGTGGGATTTTGTGGGATATTGAGGCGATTTAGGGATCTTGAGGGATTTTTCATGTATTTTGTGGGAATTTGTGGAGATTTGGTGGGATATTTTTCTAGAATTTGGTCGTGTTTTGAGAAGATTTAGGGAATTTGGTGGGATTTTTCCTGGAATTTTGTTGGATATTGGGGAGATTTTGTGGGATGTTTGTGGAACTTTGAGGGACTTTTCTGGAATTTGGTGAGATTCTGTAGAGAACTGACGAATTATCAGGGATTTTTCATGTATTCTGTGGGAATTTGTGGAGATTTGGTGGGATTTTTGTGGATTTTGTCCGTGTTTTGAGAAGATTTAGGGAATTTTGTGTGATTTTCCTGGAATTTTGTTGGGTTTTGAGGACATTTTGTGGGATGTTTCTGGAATTTGGTGGGGCTTTTCAAGAATTTTGTGGTATTTTGAAAAGATTTAGGGAATTTTGTGGTGTTTTTTCTTGAATTTTGTGGGAAACTGTGCTGATTTTATGGGGCGTTTCTGGAATTTGGTCGAGTTTTCAGAAGATTTAGGGATATTTGTGAGATTTTTGTGGGATGTTCTGGGAATTGGTGGAGATTTTGTGGGACATTCCTGTGAATTGGTAGGGTTTTGAAATGATTTAGGGAGTTTTGTGGGACTTCTCTGGAATTTTGTGGGTTTTTTCTGGAATTGTATGGGATTCTGAGGAGACTTGAAGAATTTTGAGGAATTTGTTTTAGATTTTTGGGAATTTGTGTAGATTCTGTGGGATTTTTCTGGAATTTGGTGGTTTTTTTCAAGGACTTTGTGTGGTTTTGAGGAGACTTGAAGAATTTTGAGTATTTTTTTTTATATTTTGTGGAAACTTGTGGAGGTTTTGTGTGATTCTTGTGGGATTTTGTGGGATATTGAGGCGATTTAGGGATCTTGAGGGATTTTTCATGTATTTTGTGGGAATTTGTGGAGATTTAGTGGGATATTTTTCTAGAATTTGGTCGTGTTTTGTGAAGATTTAGGGAATTTTGTGGGATTTTTCTTGAATTTTGTTGGATATTGAGGATATTTTGTGGGTGTTTGTGGAACTTTGAGGGAATTTTCTGGAATTTGGTGAGATTCTGTAGAGAACTGACGAATTATCAGGGATTTTTCATGTATTCTGTGGGAATTTGTGGAGATTTGGTGGGATTTTTCTGGAATTTGGTAGAGTTTTGAGAAGATTTAGGGAATTCTGCAAGATATTTCTGGAATTTGGTAGGCCTTTTTGACGGACTTTTTGTGGTTTTGAGAAGACTTGAAGAATTTTGAGGAATTTTTCTTGGATTTTGTACAAACCTGTGGATGTTTTGTGTGATTTTTGTGGGATTTTGTGGGATATTGAGGCGATTTAGGGATCTTGAGGGATTTTTCATGTATTTTGTGGGAATTTGTGGAGATTTGGTGGGATATTTTTCTAGAATTTGGTCGTGTTTTGGGAAGATTTAGGGAATTTTGTGGGATTTTTCCTGGAATTTTATTGGATACTGGGGAGATTTTGTGGAATGTTTGTGGAACTTTGAGGGACTCTTCTGGAATTTGGTGAGATTCTGTAGAGAACTGACGAATTATCAGGGATTTTCATGTATTCTGTGGGAATTTGTGGAGATTCGGTGGGATATTTTTCTAGAATTTGGTCGTGTTTTGAGAAGATTTAGGGAATTTTGTGGGGTTTTTCCTGGAATTTTGTTGGATACTGGGGAGATTTTGTGGGATGCTTGTGGAACTTTGAGGGACTTTTCTGGAATTTTGTGAGATTCTGTTGAGAACTGACGAATTATCAGGGATTTTTCATGTATTCTGTGGGAATTTGTGGAGATTTGGTGGGATTTTTCTGGAATTTGGTAGAGTTTTGAGAAGATTTAGGGAATTCTGCAAGATATTTCTGGAATTTGGTAGGCCTTCTTGACGGACTTTTTGTGGTTTTGAGAAGACTTGAAGAATTTTGAGGAATTTTTCTTAGATTCTATGGAAACTTGTGGAGGTTTGGTGGGATTTTTGTGGGATTTTGTGGGATATTGAGGCGATTTAGGGATCTTGAGGGATTTTTCATGTATTTTGTGGGAATTTGTGGAGATTTGGTGGGATATTTTTCTAGAATTTGGTCATGTTTTGAGAAGATTTAGGGAATTTTGTGGGATTTTTCCTGGAATTTTGTTGGATACTGGGGAGATTTTGTGGGATGCTTGTGGAACTTTGAGGGTCTTTTCTGGAATTTTGTGAGATTCTGTAGAGAACTGACGAATTATCAGGGATTTTTCATGTATTCTGTGGGAATTTGTGGAGATTTGGTGGGATTTTTGTGGATTTTGGCCGTGTTTTGAGAAGATTTAGGGAATTTTGTGGGATTTTCCTGGGATTTTGTTGGGTATAGAGGACATTTTGTGGGATGTTTCTGGAATTTGGTGGGGCTTTTCAAGAATTTTGTGGTATTTTGAAAAGATTTAGGGAATTTTGTGGTGTTTTTTCTTGAATTTTGTGGGAAACTGTGCTGATTTTATGGGGCGTTTCTGGAATTTGGTCGAGTTTTCAGAAGATTTAGGGATTTTTGTGAGATTTTTGTGGGATGTTCTGGGAATTGGTGGAGATTTTGTGGGACATTCCTGTGAATTGGTAGGGTTTTGAAATGATTTAGGGAGTTTTGTGGGACTTCTCTGGAATTTTGTGGGTTTTTTCTGGAATTGTATGGGATTCTGAGGAGACTTGAAGAATTTTGAGGAATTTGTTTTAGATTTTTGGGAATTTGTGTAGATTCTGTGGGATTTTTCTGGAATTTGGTGGTTTTTTTCAAGGACTTTGTGTGGTTTTGAGGAGACTTGAAGAATTTTGAGTATTTTTTTTTATATTTTGTGGAAACTTGTGGAGGTTTTGTGTGATTCTTGTGGGATTTTGTGGGATATTGAGGCGATTTAGGGATCTTGAGGGATTTTTCATGTATTTTGTGGGAATTTGTGGAGATTTGGTGGGATATTTTTCTAGAATTTGGTCGTGTTTTGTGAAGATTTAGGGAATTTTGTGGGATTTTTCTTGAATTTTGTTGGATATTGAGGATATTTTGTGGGTGTTTGTGGAACTTTGAGGGAATTTTCTGGAATTTGGTGAGATTCTGTAGAGAACTGACGAATTATCAGGGATTTTTCATGTATTCTGTGGGAATTTGTGGAGATTTGGTGGGATTTTTCTGGAATTTGGTAGAGTTTTGAGAAGATTTAGGGAATTCTGCAAGATATTTCTGGAATTTGGTAGGCCTTTTTGACGGACTTTTTGTGGTTTTGAGAAGACTTGAAGAATTTTGAGGAATTTTTCTTGGATTTTGTACAAACCTGTGGAGGTTTTGTGTGATTTTTGTGGGATTTTGTGAGATATTGAGGCGATTTAGGGATCTTGAGGGATTTTTCATGTATTCTGTGGGAATTTGTGGAGATTTGGTGGGATTTTTGTGGATTTTGGCCGTGTTTAGAGAAGATTTAGGGAATTTTGTGGGATGTTTCTGGGATTTTGTTGGGTATTGAGGACATTTTGTGGGATGTTTCTGGAATTTGGTGGGGCTTTTCAAGAATTTTGTGGTATTTTGAAAAGATTTTGGGAATTTTGTGGTGTTTTTTCTTGAATTTTGTGGGAAACTGTGCTGATTTTATGGGGCGTTTCTGGAATTTGGTCGAGTTTTCAGAAGATTTAGGGATTTTTGTGAGATTTTTGTGGTATGTTCTGGGAATTGGTGGAGATTTTGTGGGACATTCCTGTGAATTGGTAGGGTTTTGAAATGATTTAGGGAGTTTTGTGGGACTTCTCTGGAATTTTGTGGGTTTTTTCTGGAATTGTGTGGGATTCTGAGGAGACTTGAAAAATTTTGAGGAATTTGTTTTAGATTTTTGGGAATTTGTGTAGATTCTGTGGGATTTTTCTGGAATTTGGTGGGCCTTTTCAAGGACTTTGTGTGGTTTTGAGGAGACTTGAAGAATTTTGAGGATTTTTTTTTATATTTTGTGGAAACTTGTGGAGGTTTTGTGTGATTTTTGTGGGATTTTGTGGGATATTGAGGCGATTTAAGGATCTTGAGGGATTTTTCATGTATTTTGTGGGAATTTGTGGAGATTTGGTGGGATATTTTTCTAGAATTTGGTCGTGTTTTGTGAAGATTTAGGGAATTTTGTGGGATTTTTCCTGGAATTTTATTGGATACTGGGGAGATTTTGTGGTTGTTTGTGGAACTTTGAGAGAATTTTCTGGAATTTGGTGAGATTCTGTAGAGAACTGAAGAATTATCAGGGATTTTTCATGTATTCTGTGGGAATTTGTGGAGATTTGGTGGGATTTTTCTGGAATTTGGTAGAGTTTTGAGAAGATTTAAGGAATTCTGTAAGATTTTTCTGGAATTTGGTGGGCCTTTTCAAGGACTTTGTGTGGTTTTGAGGAGACTTGAAGAATTTTGAGGAATTTTTCTTAGATTCTGTGGAAACTTGTGGAGGTTTTGTGGGATTTTTGTGGAATTTTGTGGGATATTGAGGCGATTTAGGGATCTTGAGGGATTTTTCATGTATTTTGTGGGAATTTGTGGAGATTTGGTGGGATATTTTTCTAGAATTTGGTCGTGTTTTGAGAAGATTTAGGGAATTTTGTGGGATTTTTCCTGGAATTTTGTTGGATACTGGGGAGATTTTGTGGGATGCTTGTGGAACTTGGAGGGACTTTTCTGGAATTTGGTGAGATTCTGTAGAGAACTGACGAATTATCAGGGATTTTTCATGTATTCTGTGGGAATTTGTGGAGATTTGGTGGGATTTTTCTGGAATTTGGTAGAGTTTTGAGAAGATTTAGGGAATTCTGCAAGATATTTCTGGAATTTGGTAGGCCTTTTTGAAGGACTTTTTGTGGTTTTGAGGAGACTTGAAGAATTTTGAGGAATTTTTCTTAGATTCTGTGGAAACTTGTGGAGGTTTTGTGGGATTTTTGTGGGATTTTGTGGGATATTGAGGCGATTTAGGGATCTTGAGGGATTTTTCATGTATTTTGTGGGAATTTGTGGAGATTTGTTGGGATATTTTTCTAGAATTTGGTCGTGTTTTGGGAAGATTTAGGGAATTTTGTGGGATTTTTCCTGGAATTTTATTGGATACTGGGGAGATTTTGTGGAATGTTTGTGGAACTTTGAGGGACTCTTCTGGAATTTTGTGAGATTCTGTAGAGAACTGACGAATTATCAGGGATTTTCATGTATTCTGTGGGAATTTGTGGAGATGTGGTGGGATTTTTTTTTAGAATTTGGTCGTGTTTTGAGAAGATTTCGGGAATGTTGTGGGATTTTTCCTGGAATTTTGTTGGATTTTGAGGAGATTTTGTGGGATGTTTGTGGAACTTTGAGGGTCTTTTCTGGAATTTTGTGAGATTCTGCAGAGAATTGAGGAATTATCTGTGATTTTTCATGTATTTTGTAAGAATTTGTGGAGATTTGGTGGGATTTTTGTTGAAATTTGTAGAGTTTTGAGAAGATGTAGGGAATTTGGTGGGATTTTTGTGGAATTTGGTAGAGTTTTGGAAGGATTTAGGTCATTTTGTGGGATATTTCTGGAATTTGGTAAGGCTTTTCAGGAATTTTGTAGTATTTTGAAAAGATTTAGGGAATTTTGTGGTGTTTTTCTTGAATTTTGTGGGAAACTGTGCTGATTTTATGGGGCGTTTCTGGAATTTGGTCAAGATTTCAGAAGATTTAGGGATTTTTGTGGGATTTTTGTGGGATGTTCTGGGAATCGGTGGAGATTTTGTGGGACATTCCTGTGAATTGGTAGGGTTTTGAAATGATTTAGGGAATTTTGTGGGACTTGTCTGGAATTTTGTGGGGATTTTTCTGGAATTGTGTGGGATTCTGAGGAGACTTGAAGAATGTTGAGGAATTTGTTTTAGATTTTGTGGGAATTTGTGGAGATTCTGTGGGATTTTACTGGAATTTGGTGGGCCTTTTCAAGGACTTTGTGTGGTTTTGAGGTGACTTGAAGAATTTTGAGGAATTTTTCTTAGATTCTATGGAAACTTGTGGAGGTTTGGTGGGATTTTTGTGGGATTTTGTGGGATATTGAGGCGATTTAGGGATCTTGAGGGATTTTTCATGTATTTTGTGGGAATTTGTGGAGATTTGGTGGGATATTTTTCTAGAATTTGGTCATGTTTTGAGAAGATTTAGGGAATTTTGTGGGATTTTTCCTGGAATTTTGTTGGATACTGGGGAGATTTTGTGGGATGCTTGTGGAACTTTGAGGGTCTTTTCTGGAATTTTGTGAGATTCTGTAGAGAACTGACGAATTATCAGGGATTTTTCATGTATTCTGTGGGAATTTGTGGAGATTTGGTGGGATTTTTGTGGATTTTGGCCGTGTTTTGAGAAGATTTAGGGAATTTTGTGGGATTTTCCTGGGATTTTGTTGGGTATAGAGGACATTTTGTGGGATGTTTCTGGAATTTGGTGGGGCTTTTCAAGAATTTTGTGGTATTTTGAAAAGATTTTGGGAATTTTGTGGTGTTTTTTCTTGAATTTTGTGGGAAACCGTGCTGATTTTATGGGGCGTTTCTGGAATTTGGTCGAGTTTTCAGAAGATTTAGGGATTTTTGTGAGATTTTTGTGGGATGTTCTGGGAATTGGTGGAGATTTTGTGGGACATTCCTGTGAATTGGTAGGGTTTTGAAATGATTTAGGGAGTTTTGTGGGACTTCTCTGGAATTTTGTGGGTTTTTTCTGGAATTGTATGGGATTCTGAGGAGACTTGAAGAATTTTGAGGAATTTGTTTTAGATTTTTGGGAATTTGTGTAGATTCTGTGGGATTTTTCTGGAATTTGGTGGTTTTTTTCAAGGACTTTGTGTGGTTTTGAGGAGACTTGAAGAATTTTGAGGATTTTTTTTTATATTTTGTGGAAACTTGTGGAGGTTTTGTGTGATTCTTGTGGGATTTTGTGGGATATTGAGGCGATTTAGGGATCTTGAGGGATTTTTCATGTATTTTGTGGGAATTTGTGGAGATTTGGTGGGATATTTTTCTAGAATTTGGTCGTGTTTTGTGAAGATTTAGGGAATTTTGTGGGATTTTTCTTGAATTTTGTTGGATATTGAGGATATTTTGTGGGTGTTTGTGGAACTTTGAGGGAATTTTCTGGAATTTGGTGAGATTCTGTAGAGAACTGACGAATTATCAGGGATTTTTCATGTATTCTGTGGGAATTTGTGGAGATTTGGTGGGATTTTTCTGGAATTTGGTAGAGTTTTGAGAAGATTTAGGGAATTCTGCAAGATATTTCTGGAATTTGGTAGGCCTTTTTGAAGGACTTTTTGTGGTTTTGAGGAGACTTGAAGAATTTTGAGGAATTTTTCTTAGATTCTGTGGAAACTTGTGGAGGTTTTGTGGGATTTTTGTGGGATTTTGTGGGATATTGAGGCGATTTAGGGATCTTGAGGGATTTTTCATGTATTTTGTGGGAATTTGTGGAGATTTGGTGGGATATTTTTCTAGAATTTGGTCGTGTTTTGGGAAGATTTAGGGAATTTGGTGGGATTTTTCCTGGAATTTTGTTGGATACTGGGGAGATTTTGTGGAATGTTTGTGGAACTTTGAGGGACTCTTCTGGAATTTGGTGAGATTCTGTAGAGAACTGATGAATTATCAGGGATTTTTCATGTATTCTGTGGGAATTTGTGGAGATTTGGTGGGATATTTTTCTAGAATTTGGTCATGTTTTGAGAAGATTTAGGGAATTTTGTGGGATTTTTCCTGGAATTTTGTTGGATACTGGGGAGATTTTGTGGGATGTTTGTGGAACTTTGAGGGACTCTTCTGGAATTTTGTGAGATTCTGTAGAGAACTGACGAATTATCAGGGATTTTTCATGTATTCTGTGGGAATTTGTGGAGATTTGGTGGGATATTTTTCTAGAATTTGGTCATGTTTTGAGAAGATTTAGGGAATTCTGCAAGATATTTCTGGAATTTGGTAGGCCTTTTTGAAGGACTTTTTGTGGTTTTGAGGAGACTTGAAGAATTTTGAGGATTTTTTCTTAGATTTTGTACAAACCTGTGGAGGTTTTGTGTGATTTTTGGGGGATTTTGTGGGATATTGAGGCGATTTAGGGATCTTGAGGGATTTTTCATGTATTTTGTGGGAATTTGTGGAGATTTGGTGGGATATTTTTCTAGAATTTGGTCGTGTTTTGAGAAGATTTAGGGAATTTTGTGGGATTTTTCCTGGAATTTTGTTGGATACTGGGGAGATTTTGTGGGATGCTTGTGGAACTTTGAGGGACTTTTCTGGAATTTGGTGAGATTCTGTAGAGAACTGAAGAATTATCAGGGATTTTTCATGTATTCTGTGGGAATTTGTGGAGATTTGGTGTGATATTTTTCTAGAATTTGGTCGTGTTTTGTGAAGATTTAGGGAATTTTGTGGGATTTTTCTTGAATTTTGTTGGATATTGAGTAGATTTTGTGGAACTTTGAGGGACTTTTCTGGAATTTGGTGAGATTCTGTAGAGAACTGACGAATTATCAGGGATTTTTCATGTATTCTGTGGGAATTTGTGGAGATTTGGTGGGATTTTTCAGGAATTTGGTAGAGTTTTGAGAAGATTTAGGGAATTCTGCAAGATATTTCTGGAATTTGGTAGGCCTTTTTGAAGGACTTTTTGTGGTTTTGATGACACTTGAAGAATTTTGAGGAATTTTTCTTAGATTCTGTGGAAACTTGTGGAGGTTTGGTGGGATTTTTGTGGGATTTTGTGGGATATTGAGGTGATTTAGGGATCTTGAGGGATTTTTCATGTATTTTGTGGGAATTTGTGGAGATTTGGTGGGATATTTTTCTAGAATTTGGTCGTGTTTTGGGAAGATTTAGGGAATTTTGTGGGATTTTTCCTGGAATTTTATTGGATACTGGGGAGATTTTGTGGGATGCTTGTGGAACTTTGAGGGACTTTTCTGGAATTTTGGGGAGATTCTGTTGAGAACTGACGAATTATCAGGGATTTTTCATGTATTCTGTGGGAATTTGTGGAGATTTGGTGGGATTTTTCTGGAATTTGGTAGAGTTTTGAGAAGATTTAGGGAATTTTGTGGGATTTTTCCTGGAATTTGGTGGGCCTTTTCAAGGA
This sequence comes from Cyanistes caeruleus, assembly GCF_971803275.1. NCBI lineage: Eukaryota > Metazoa > Chordata > Aves > Passeriformes > Paridae > Cyanistes > Cyanistes caeruleus. The sequence goes on along the minus strand of NC_141702.1, from coordinate 86,102,502 downwards.
CTTTGTGTGGTTTTGAGGAGAGTTGAAGTATTTTGAGGAATTTTTCTTAGATTTTGTGGAAACTTGTGGAGGTTTTGTGTGATTTTTGTGGAATTTTGTGGGATATTGAGGCGATTTCGGGATCTTGAGGGATTTTTCATGTATTTTGTGGGAATTTGTGGAGATTTGGTGGGATTTTTTTTTAGAATTTGGTCGTGTTTTGAGAAGATTTCGGGAATGTTGTGGGATTTTTCCTGGAATTTTGTTGGATTTTGAGGAGATTTTGTGGGATGTTTGTGGAACTTTGAGGGTCTTTTCTGGAATTTTGTGAGATTCTGCAGAGAATTGAGGAATTATCTGTGATTTTTCATGTATTTTGTAAGAATTTGTGGAGATTTGGTGGGATTTTTGTTGAAATTTGTAGAGTTTTGAGAAGATGTAGGGAATTTGGTGGGATTTTTGTGGAATTTGGTAGAGTTTTGGAATGATTTAGGTCATTTTGTGGGATATTTCTGGAATTTGGTAAGGCTTTTCAGGAATTTTGTAGTATTTTGAAAAGATTTAGGGAATTTTGTGGTGTTTTTCTTGAATTTTGTGGGAAACTGTGGTGATTTTATGGGGCGTTTCTGGAATTTGGTCAAGATTTCAGAAGATTTAGGGATTTTTGTGGGATTTTTGTGGGATGTTCTGGGAATCGGTGGAGATTTTGTGGGACATTCCTGTGAATTGGTAGGGTTTTGAAATGATTTAGGGAATTTTGTGGGACTTGTCTGGAATTTTGTGGGGATTTTTCTGGAATTGTGTGGGATTCTGAGGAGACTTGAAGAATGTTGAGGAATTTGTTTTAGATTTTGTGGGAATTTGTGGAGATTCTGTGGGATTTTACTGGAATTTGGTGGGCCTTTTCAAGGACTTTGTGTGGTTTTGAGGTGACTTGAAGAATTTTGAGGAATTTTTCTTAGATTCTATGGAAACTTGTGGAGGTTTGGTGGGATTTTTGTGGGATTTTGTGGGATATTGAGGCGATTTAGGGATCTTGAGGGATTTTTCATGTATTTTGTGGGAATTTGTGGAGATTTGGTGGGATATTTTTCTAGAATTTGGTCATGTTTTGAGAAGATTTAGGGAATTTTGTGGGATTTTTCCTGGAATTTTGTTGGATACTGGGGAGATTTTGTGGGATGCTTGTGGAACTTTGAGGGTCTTTTCTGGAATTTTGTGAGATTCTGTAGAGAACTGACGAATTATCAGGGATTTTTCATGTATTCTGTGGGAATTTGTGGAGATTTGGTGGGATTTTTGTGGATTTTGGCCGTGTTTTGAGAAGATTTAGGGAATTTTGTGGGATTTTCCTGGGATTTTGTTGGGTATAGAGGACATTTTGTGGGATGTTTCTGGAATTTGGTGGGGCTTTTCAAGAATTTTGTGGTATTTTGAAAAGATTTAGGGAATTTTGTGGTGTTTTTTCTTGAATTTTGTGGGAAACCGTGCTGATTTTATGGGGCGTTTCTGGAATTTGGTCGAGTTTTCAGAAGATTTAGGGATTTTTGTGAGATTTTTGTGGGATGTTCTGGGAATTGGTGGAGATTTTGTGGGACATTCCTGTGAATTGGTAGGGTTTTGAAATGATTTAGGGAGTTTTGTGGGACTTCTCTGGAATTTTGTGGGTTTTTTCTGGAATTGTATGGGATTCTGAGGAGACTTGAAGAATTTTGAGAAATTTGTTTTAGATTTTTGGGAATTTGTGTAGATTCTGTGGGATTTTTCTGGAATTTGGTGGTTTTTTTCAAGGACTTTGTGTGGTTTTGAGGAGACTTGAAGAATTTTGAGTATTTTTTTTTATATTTTGTGGAAACTTGTGGAGGTTTTGTGTGATTCTTGTGGGATTTTGTGGGATATTGAGGCGATTTAGGGATCTTGAGGGATTTTTCATGTATTTTGTGGGAATTTGTGGAGATTTGGTGGGATATTTTTCTAGAATTTGGTCGTGTTTTGTGAAGATTTAGGGAATTTTGTGGGATTTTTCTTGAATTTTGTTGGATATTGAGGATATTTTGTGGGTGTTTGTGGAACTTTGAGGGAATTTTCTGGAATTTGGTGAGATTCTGTAGAGAACTGACGAATTATCAGGGATTTTTCATGTATTCTGTGGGAATTTGTGGAGATTTGGTGGGATTTTTCTGGAATTTGGTAGAGTTTTGAGAAGATTTAGGGAATTCTGCAAGATATTTCTGGAATTTGGTAGGCCTTTTTGAAGGACTTTTTGTGGTTTTGAGGAGACTTGAAGAATTTTGAGGAATTTTTCTTAGATTCTGTGGAAACTTGTGGAGGTTTTGTGGGATTTTTGTGGGATTTTGTGGGATATTGAGGCGATTTAGGGATCTTGAGGGATTTTTCATGTATTTTGTGGGAATTTGTGGAGATTTGGTGGGATATTTTTCTAGAATTTGGTCGTGTTTTGGGAAGATTTAGGGAATTTGGTGGGATTTTTCCTGGAATTTTGTTGGATACTGGGGAGATTTTGTGGAATGTTTGTGGAACTTTGAGGGACTCTTCTGGAATTTGGTGAGATTCTGTAGAGAACTGATGAATTATCAGGGATTTTTCATGTATTCTGTGGGAATTTGTGGAGATTTGGTGGGATATTTTTCTAGAATTTGGTCATGTTTTGAGAAGATTTAGGGAATTTTGTGGGATTTTTCCTGGAATTTTGTTGGATACTGGGGAGATTTTGTGGGATGTTTGTGGAACTTTGAGGGACTCTTCTGGAATTTTGTGAGATTCTGTAGAGAACTGACGAATTATCAGGGATTTTTCATGTATTCTGTGGGAATTTGTGGAGATTTGGTGGGATATTTTTCTAGAATTTGGTCATGTTTTGAGAAGATTTAGGGAATTCTGCAAGATATTTCTGGAATTTGGTAGGCCTTTTTGAAGGACTTTTTGTGGTTTTGAGGAGACTTGAAGAATTTTGAGGATTTTTTCTTAGATTTTGTACAAACCTGTGGAGGTTTTGTGTGATTTTTGGGGGATTTTGTGGGATATTGAGGCGATTTAGGGATCTTGAGGGATTTTTCATGTATTTTGTGGGAATTTGTGGAGATTTGGTGGGATATTTTTCTAGAATTTGGTCGTGTTTTGAGAAGATTTAGGGAATTTTGTGGGATTTTTCCTGGAATTTTGTTGGATACTGGGGAGATTTTGTGGGATGCTTGTGGAACTTTGAGGGACTTTTCTGGAATTTGGTGAGATTCTGTAGAGAACTGAAGAATTATCAGGGATTTTTCATGTATTCTGTGGGAATTTGTGGAGATTTGGTGTGATATTTTTCTAGAATTTGGTCGTGTTTTGTGAAGATTTAGGGAATTTTGTGGGATTTTTCTTGAATTTTGTTGGATATTGAGTAGATTTTGTGGAACTTTGAGGGACTTTTCTGGAATTTGGTGAGATTCTGTAGAGAACTGACGAATTATCAGGGATTTTTCATGTATTCTGTGGGAATTTGTGGAGATTTGGTGGGATTTTTCAGGAATTTGGTAGAGTTTTGAGAAGATTTAGGGAATTCTGCAAGATATTTCTGGAATTTGGTAGGCCTTTTTGAAGGACTTTTTGTGGTTTTGATGACACTTGAAGAATTTTGAGGAATTTTTCTTAGATTCTGTGGAAACTTGTGGAGGTTTGGTGGGATTTTTGTGGGATTTTGTGGGATATTGAGGTGATTTAGGGATCTTGAGGGATTTTTCATGTATTTTGTGGGAATTTGTGGAGATTTGGTGGGATATTTTTCTAGAATTTGGTCGTGTTTTGGGAAGATTTAGGGAATTTTGTGGGATTTTTCCTGGAATTTTATTGGATACTGGGGAGATTTTGTGGGATGCTTGTGGAACTTTGAGGGACTTTTCTGGAATTTTGGGGAGATTCTGTTGAGAACTGACGAATTATCAGGGATTTTTCATGTATTCTGTGGGAATTTGTGGAGATTTGGTGGGATTTTTCTGGAATTTGGTAGAGTTTTGAGAAGATTTAGGGAATTTTGTGGGATTTTTCCTGGAATTTGGTGGGCCTTTTCAAGGACTTTGTGTGGTTTTGAGGAGAGTTGAAGTATTTTGAGGAATTTTTCTTAGATTTTGTGGAAACTTGTGGAGGTTTTGTGTGATTTTTGTGGAATTTTGTGGGATATTGAGGCGATTTCGGGATCTTGAGGGATTTTTCATGTATTTTGTGGGAATTTGTGGAGATTTGGTGGGATTTTTTTTTAGAATTTGGTCGTGTTTTGAGAAGATTTCGGGAATGTTGTGGGATTTTTCCTGGAATTTTGTTGGATTTTGAGGAGATTTTGTGGGATGTTTGTGGAACTTTGAGGGTCTTTTCTGGAATTTTGTGAGATTCTGCAGAGAATTGAGGAATTATCTGTGATTTTTCATGTATTTTGTAAGAATTTGTGGAGATTTGGTGGGATTTTTGTTGAAATTTGTAGAGTTTTGAGAAGATGTAGGGAATTTGGTGGGATTTTTGTGGAATTTGGTAGAGTTTTGGAATGATTTAGGTCATTTTGTGGGATATTTCTGGAATTTGGTAAGGCTTTTCAGGAATTTTGTAGTATTTTGAAAAGATTTAGGGAATTTTGTGGTGTTTTTCTTGAATTTTGTGGGAAACTGTGGTGATTTTATGGGGCGTTTCTGGAATTTGGTCAAGATTTCAGAAGATTTAGGGATTTTTGTGGGATTTTTGTGGGATGTTCTGGGAATCGGTGGAGATTTTGTGGGACATTCCTGTGAATTGGTAGGGTTTTGAAATGATTTAGGGAATTTTGTGGGACTTGTCTGGAATTTTGTGGGGATTTTTCTGGAATTGTGTGGGATTCTGAGGAGACTTGAAGAATGTTGAGGAATTTGTTTTAGATTTTGTGGGAATTTGTGGAGATTCTGTGGGATTTTACTGGAATTTGGTGGGCCTTTTCAAGGACTTTGTGTGGTTTTGAGGTGACTTGAAGAATTTTGAGGAATTTTTCTTAGATTCTATGGAAACTTGTGGAGGTTTGGTGGGATTTTTGTGGGATTTTGTGGGATATTGAGGCGATTTAGGGATCTTGAGGGATTTTTCATGTATTTTGTGGGAATTTGTGGAGATTTGGTGGGATATTTTTCTAGAATTTGGTCATGTTTTGAGAAGATTTAGGGAATTTTGTGGGATTTTTCCTGGAATTTTGTTGGATACTGGGGAGATTTTGTGGGATGCTTGTGGAACTTTGAGGGTCTTTTCTGGAATTTTGTGAGATTCTGTAGAGAACTGACGAATTATCAGGGATTTTTCATGTATTCTGTGGGAATTTGTGGAGATTTGGTGGGATTTTTGTGGATTTTGGCCGTGTTTTGAGAAGATTTAGGGAATTTTGTGGGATTTTCCTGGGATTTTGTTGGGTATAGAGGACATTTTGTGGGATGTTTCTGGAATTTGGTGGGGCTTTTCAAGAATTTTGTGGTATTTTGAAAAGATTTAGGGAATTTTGTGGTGTTTTTTCTTGAATTTTGTGGGAAACTGTGCTGATTTTATGGGGCGTTTCTGGAATTTGGTCGAGTTTTCAGAAGATTTAGGGATTTTTGTGAGATTTTTGTGGGATGTTCTGGGAATTGGTGGAGATTTTGTGGGACATTCCTGTGAATTGGTAGGGTTTTGAAATGATTTAGGGAGTTTTGTGGGACTTCTCTGGAATTTTGTGGGTTTTTTCTGGAATTGTATGGGATTCTGAGGAGACTTGAAGAATTTTGAGAAATTTGTTTTAGATTTTTGGGAATTTGTGTAGATTCTGTGGGATTTTTCTGGAATTTGGTGGTTTTTTTCAAGGACTTTGTGTGGTTTTGAGGAGACTTGAAGAATTTTGAGTATTTTTTTTTATATTTTGTGGAAACTTGTGGAGGTTTTGTGTGATTCTTGTGGGATTTTGTGGGATATTGAGGCGATTTAGGGATCTTGAGGGATTTTTCATGTATTTTGTGGGAATTTGTGGAGATTTGGTGGGATATTTTTCTAGAATTTGGTCGTGTTTTGTGAAGATTTAGGGAATTTTGTGGGATTTTTCTTGAATTTTGTTGGATATTGAGGATATTTTGTGGGTGTTTGTGGAACTTTGAGGGAATTTTCTGGAATTTGGTGAGATTCTGTAGAGAACTGACGAATTATCAGGGATTTTTCATGTATTCTGTGGGAATTTGTGGAGATTTGGTGGGATTTTTCTGGAATTTGGTAGAGTTTTGAGAAGATTTAGGGAATTCTGCAAGATATTTCTGGAATTTGGTAGGCCTTTTTGACGGACTTTTTGTGGTTTTGAGAAGACTTGAAGAATTTTGAGGAATTTTTCTTGGATTTTGTACAAACCTGTGGATGTTTTGTGTGATTTTTGTGGGATTTTGTGGGATATTGAGGCGATTTAGGGATCTTGAGGGATTTTTCATGTATTTTGTGGGAATTTGTGGAGATTTGGTGGGATATTTTTCTAGAATTTGGTCGTGTTTTGGGAAGATTTAGGGAATTTTGTGGGATTTTTCCTGGAATTTTATTGGATACTGGGGAGATTTTGTGGAATGTTTGTGGAACTTTGAGGGACTCTTCTGGAATTTTGTGAGATTCTGTAGAGAACTGACGAATTATCAGGGATTTTCATGTATTCTGTGGGAATTTGTGGAGATTCGGTGGGATATTTTTCTAGAATTTGGTCGTGTTTTGAGAAGATTTAGGGAATTTTGTGGGGTTTTTCCTGGAATTTTGTTGGATACTGGGGAGATTTTGTGGGATGCTTGTGGAACTTTGAGGGACTTTTCTGGAATTTTGTGAGATTCTGTTGAGAACTGACGAATTATCAGGGATTTTTCATGTATTCTGTGGGAATTTGTGGAGATTTGGTGGGATTTTTCAGGAATTTGGTAGAGTTTTGAGAAGATTTAGGGAATTCTGCAAGATATTTCTGGAATTTGGTAGGCCTTCTTGACGGACTTTTTGTGGTTTTGAGAAGACTTGAAGAATTTTGAGGAATTTTTCTTAGATTCTATGGAAACTTGTGGAGGTTTGGTGGGATTTTTGTGGGATTTTGTGGGATATTGAGGCGATTTAGGGATCTTGAGGGATTTTTCATGTATTTTGTGGGAATTTGTGGAGATTTGGTGGGATATTTTTCTAGAATTTGGTCGTGTTTTGGGAAGATTTAGGGAATTTGGTGGGATTTTTCCTGGAATTTTGTTGGATACTGGGGAGATTTTGTGGAATGTTTGTGGAACTTTGAGGGACTCTTCTGGAATTTGGTGAGATTCTGTAGAGAACTGATGAATTATCAGGGATTTTTCATGTATTCTGTGGGAATTTGTGGAGATTTGGTGGGATATTTTTCTAGAATTTGGTCATGTTTTGAGAAGATTTAGGGAATTTTGTGGGATTTTTCCTGGAATTTTGTTGGATACTGGGGAGATTTTGTGGGATGTTTGTGGAACTTTGAGGGACTCTTCTGGAATTTTGTGAGATTCTGTAGAGAACTGACGAATTATCAGGGATTTTTCATGTATTCTGTGGGAATTTGTGGAGATTTGGTGGGATATTTTTCTAGAATTTGGTCATGTTTTGAGAAGATTTAGGGAATTCTGCAAGATATTTCTGGAATTTGGTAGGCCTTTTTGAAGGACTTTTTGTGGTTTTGAGGAGACTTGAAGAATTTTGAGGATTTTTTCTTAGATTTTGTACAAACCTGTGGAGGTTTTGTGTGATTTTTGGGGGATTTTGTGGGATATTGAGGCGATTTAGGGATCTTGAGGGATTTTTCATGTATTTTGTGGGAATTTGTGGAGATTTGGTGGGATATTTTTCTAGAATTTGGTCGTGTTTTGAGAAGATTTAGGGAATTTTGTGGGATTTTTCCTGGAATTTTGTTGGATACTGGGGAGATTTTGTGGGATGCTTGTGGAACTTTGAGGGACTTTTCTGGAATTTGGTGAGATTCTGTAGAGAACTGAAGAATTATCAGGGATTTTTCATGTATTCTGTGGGAATTTGTGGAGATTTGGTGTGATATTTTTCTAGAATTTGGTCGTGTTTTGTGAAGATTTAGGGAATTTTGTGGGATTTTTCTTGAATTTTGTTGGATATTGAGTAGATTTTGTGGAACTTTGAGGGACTTTTCTGGAATTTGGTGAGATTCTGTAGAGAACTGACGAATTATCAGGGATTTTTCATGTATTCTGTGGGAATTTGTGGAGATTTGGTGGGATTTTTCAGGAATTTGGTAGAGTTTTGAGAAGATTTAGGGAATTCTGCAAGATATTTCTGGAATTTGGTAGGCCTTTTTGAAGGACTTTTTGTGGTTTTGAGGACACTTGAAGAATTTTGAGGAATTTTTCTTAGATTCTGTGGAAACTTGTGGAGGTTTGGTGGGATTTTTGTGGGATTTTGTGGGATATTGAGGTGATTTAGGGATCTTGAGGGATTTTTCATGTATTTTGTGGGAATTTGTGGAGATTTGGTGGGATATTTTTCTAGAATTTGGTCGTGTTTTGGGAAGATTTAGGGAATTTTGTGGGATTTTTCCTGGAATTTTATTGGATACTGGGGAGATTTTGTGGGATGCTTGTGGAACTTTGAGGGACTTTTCTGGAATTTTGGGGAGATTCTGTTGAGAACTGACGAATTATCAGGGATTTTTCATGTATTCTGTGGGAATTTGTGGAGATTTGGTGGGATTTTTCTGGAATTTGGTAGAGTTTTGAGAAGATTTAGGGAATTTTGTGGGATTTTTCCTGGAATTTGGTGGGCCTTTTCAAGGACTTTGTGTGGTTTTGAGGAGAGTTGAAGTATTTTGAGGAATTTTTCTTAGATTTTGTGGAAACTTGTGGAGGTTTTGTGTGATTTTTGTGGAATTTTGTGGGATATTGAGGCGATTTCGGGATCTTGAGGGATTTTTCATGTATTTTGTGGGAATTTGTGGAGATTTGGTGGGATTTTTTTTTAGAATTTGGTCGTGTTTTGAGAAGATTTCGGGAATGTTGTGGGATTTTTCCTGGAATTTTGTTGGATTTTGAGGAGATTTTGTGGGATGTTTGTGGAACTTTGAGGGTCTTTTCTGGAATTTTGTGAGATTCTGCAGAGAATTGAGGAATTATCTGTGATTTTTCATGTATTTTGTAAGAATTTGTGGAGATTTGGTGGGATTTTTGTTGAAATTTGTAGAGTTTTGAGAAGATGTAGGGAATTTGGTGGGATTTTTGTGGAATTTGGTAGAGTTTTGGAATGATTTAGGTCATTTTGTGGGATATTTCTGGAATTTGGTAAGGCTTTTCAGGAATTTTGTAGTATTTTGAAAAGATTTAGGGAATTTTGTGGTGTTTTTCTTGAATTTTGTGGGAAACTGTGGTGATTTTATGGGGCGTTTCTGGAATTTGGTCAAGATTTCAGAAGATTTAGGGATTTTTGTGAGATTTTTGTGGGATGTTCTGGGAATCGGTGGAGATTTTGTGGGACATTCCTGTGAATTGGTAGGGTTTTGAAATGATTTAGGGAATTTTGTGGGACTTGTCTGGAATTTTGTGGGGATTTTTCTGGAATTGTGTGGGATTCTGAGGAGACTTGAAGAATGTTGAGGAATTTGTTTTAGATTTTGTGGGAATTTGTGTAGATTCTGTGGGATTTTTCTGGAATTTGGTGGGCCTTTTCAAGGACTTTGTGTGGTTTTGAGGAGAGTTGAAGTATTTTGAGGAATTTTTCTTAGGTTTTGTGGAAACTTGTGGAGGTTTTGTGTGATTTTTGTGGAATTTTGTGGGATATTGAGGCGATTTAGGGATCTTGAGGGATTTTTCATGTATTTTGTGGGAATTTGTGGAGATTTGGTGGGATATTTTTCTAGAATTTGGTCGTGTTTTAGAAGAATTAGGGAATTTTGTGGGATTTTTCTTGGATTTTGTGGACATTAGTGGACATTTTGTGGGATGTTGGTGGAACTTTGAGGGTCTTCTGGAATTTTGTGAGATTCTGCAGGGAATTGAGGAATTATCTGTGATTTTTCATGTATTTTGTAAGAATTTGTGGAGATTTGGTGGGATTTTTGTTGAAATTTTTAGAGTTTTGAGAAGATGTAGGGAATTTGGTGGGATTTTTGTGGAATTTGGTGGGCCTTTTCAAGGACTTTGTGTGGTTTTGAGGAGAGTTGAAGTATTTTGAGGAATTTTTCTTAGATTTTGTGGAAACTTGTGGAGGTTTTGTGTGATTTTTGTGGAATTTTGTGGGATAGTGAGGCGATTTAGGGATCTTGAGGGATTTTTCATGTATTTTGTGGGAATTTGTGGAGATTTAGTGGGATATTTTACTAGAATTTGGTCGTGTTTTAGAAGAATTAGGGAATTTTGTGGGATTTTTCTTGGATTTTGTGGACATTTGTGGACATTTTGTGGGATGTTGGTGGAACTTTGAGGGTCTTTTCTGGAATTTTGTGAGATTCTGCAGAGAACTGAGGAATTATCTGTGATTTTTCATGTATTTTGTAAGAATTTGTGGAGATTTGGTGGGATTTTTGTGGAATTTGGTAGAGTTTTGGAATGATTTAGGTCATTTTGTGGGACATTTCTGGAATTTGGTGGGGCTTTTCAAGAATTTTGTAGTGTTTTGAAAAGATTTAGGGAGTTTTGTGGTGTTTTTCTTGAATTTTGTGGGAAACTGTGGTGATTTTATGGGGCGTTTCTGGAATTTGGTCGAGTTTTCAGAAGATTTAGGGATTTTTGTGGGATTTTTGTGGGATGTTCTGGGAATCGGTGGAGATTTTGTGGGACATTCCTGTGAATTGGTAGGGTTTTGAAATGATTTAGGGAATTTTGTGGGACTTGTCTGTAATTTTGTGGGGATTTTTCTGGAATTGTGTGGGATTCTGAGGAGACTTGAAGAATGTTGAGGAATTTGTTTTAGATTTTGTGGGAATTTGTGTAGATTCTGTGGGATTTTTGTGGAATTTGGTGGGCGTTTTCAAGGACTTTGTGTGGTTTTGAGGAGAGTTGAAGTATTTTGAGGAATTTTTCTTAGATTTTGTGGAAACTTGTGGAGGTTTTGTGTGATTTTTGTGGAATTTTGTGGGATAGTGAGGCGATTTAGGGATCTTGAGGGATTTTTCATGTATTTTGTGGGAATTTGTGGAGATTTGGTGGGATTTTTTTTTAGAATTTGGTCGTGTTTTGAGAAGATTTAGGGAATGTTGTGGGATTTTTCCTGGAATTTTGTTGGATTTTGAGGAGATTTTGTGGGATGTTTGTGGAACTTTGAGGGTCTTTTCTGGAATTTTGTGAGATTCTGCAGAGAATTGAGGAATTATCTGTGATTTTTCATGTATTTTGTAAGAATTTGTGGAGATTTGGTGGGATTTTTGTTGAAATTTGTAGAGTTTTGAGAAGATGTAGGGAATTTGGTGGGATTTTTGTGGAATTTGGTGGGCCTTTTCAAGGACTTTGTGTGGTTTTGAGGAGAGTTGAAGTATTTTGAGGAATTTTTCTTAGATTTTGTGGAAACTTGTGGAGGTTTTGTGTGATTTTTGTGGAATTTTGTGGGATATTGAGGCGATTTAGGGATCTTGAGGGATTTTTCATGTATTTTGTGGCAATTTGTGGAGATTTGGTGGGATTTTTTTTCTAGAATTTGGTCGTGTTTTGAGAAGATTTCGGGAATTTTGTGGGATTTTTCCTGGAATTTTGTTGGATTTTGAGGAGATTTTGCGGGATGGTTGTGGAATTTTGAGGGTCTTTTCTGGAATTTTGCGAGATTTTGCAGAGAATTGAGGAATTATCTGTGATTTTTCATGTATTTTGTAAGAATTTGTGGAGATTTGGTGGGATTTTTGTGGAATTTGGTAGAGTTTTGGAATGATTTAGGTCATTTTGTGGGACATTTCTGGAATTTGGTGGGGCTTTTCAAGAATTTTGTAGTATTTTGAAAAGATTTAGGGAATTTTGTGTTGTTTTTCTTGAATTTTGTGGGAAACTGTGGTGATTTTATGGGGCGTTTCTGGAATTTGGTCGAGTTTTCAGAAGAATTAGGGATTTTTGTGGGATTTTTGTGGGATGTTCTGGGAATCGGTGGAGATTTTGTGGGACATTCCTGTGAATTGGTAGGGTTTTGAAATGATTTAGGGAATTTTGTGGGACTTGTCTGTAATTTTGTGGGGGTTTTTCTGGAATTGTGTGGGATTCTGAGGAGACTTGAAGAATGTTGAGGAATTTGTTTTAGATTTTGTGGGAATTTGTGTAGATTCTGTGGGATTTTTGTGGAATTTGGTGGGCCTTTTCAAGGACTTTGTGTGGTTTTGAGGAGAGTTGAAGTATTTTGAGGAATTTTTCTTAGATTTTGTGGAAACTTGTGGAGGTTTTGTGTGATTTTTGTGGAATTTTGTGGGATATTGAGGCGATTTAGGGATCTTGAGGGATTTTTCATGTATTTTGTGGGAATTAGTGGAGATTTGGTGGGATTTTTTTTTAGAATTTGGTCGTGTTTTGAGAAGATTTAGGGAATGTTGTGGGATTTTTCCTGGAATTTTGTTGGATTTTGAGGAGATTTTGTGGGATGTTGGTGGAACTTTGAGGGTCTTTTCTGGAATTTTGTGAGATTCTGCAGAGAATTGAGGAATTATCTGTGATTTTTCATGTATTTTGTAAGAATTTGTGGAGATTTGGTGGGATTTTTGTTGAAATTTGTAGAGTTTTGAGAAGATGTAGGGAATTTGGTGGGATTTTTGTGGAATTTGGTGGGCCTTTTCAAGGACTTTGTGTGGTTTTGAGGAGAGTTGAAGTATTTTGAGGAATTTTTCTTAGATTTTGTGGAAACATGTGGAGGTTTTGTGTGATTTTTGTGGAATTTTGTGGGATAGTGAGGCGATTTAGGGATCTTGAGGGATTTTTCATGTATTTTGTGGGAATTTGTGGAGATTTAGTGGGATATTTTACTAGAATTTGGTCGTGTTTTAGAAGAATTAGGGAATTTTGTGGGATTTTTCTTGGATTTTGTGGACATTTGTGGACATTTTGTGGGATGTTGGTGGAACTTTGAGGGTCTTTTCTGGAATTTTGTGAGATTCTGCAGAGAACTGAGGAATTATCTGTGATTTTTCATGTATTTTGTAAGAATTTGTGGAGATTTGGTGGGATTTTTGTGGAATTTGGTAGAGTTTTGGAATGATTTAGGTCATTTTGTGGGACATTTCTGGAATTTGGTGGGGCTTTTCAAGAATTTTGTAGTGTTTTGAAAAGATTTAGGGAGTTTTGTGGTGTTTTTCTTGAATTTTGTGGGAAACTGTGGTGATTTTATGGGGCGTTTCTGGAATTTGGTCGAGTTTTCAGAAGATTTAGGGATTTTTGTGGGATTTTTGTGGGATGTTCTGGGAATCGGTGGAGATTTTGTGGGACATTCCTGTGAATTGGTAGGGTTTTGAAATGATTTAGGGAATTTTGTGGGACTTGTCTGTAATTTTGTGGGGATTTTTCTGGAATTGTGTGGGATTCTGAGGAGACTTGAAGAATGTTGAGGAATTTGTTTTAGATTTTGTGGGAATTTGTGTAGATTCTGTGGGATTTTTGTGGAATTTGGTGGGCGTTTTCAAGGACTTTGTGTGGTTTTGAGGAGAGTTGAAGTATTTTGAGGAATTTTTCTTAGATTTTGTGGAAACTTGTGGAGGTTTTGTGTGATTTTTGTGGAATTTTGTGGGATAGTGAGGCGATTTAGGGATCTTGAGGGATTTTTCATGTATTTTGTGGGAATTTGTGGAGATTTGGTGGGATTTTTTTTTAGAATTTGGTCGTGTTTTGAGAAGATTTAGGGAATGTTGTGGGATTTTTCCTGGAATTTTGTTGGATTTTGAGGAGATTTTGTGGGATGTTTGTGGAACTTTGAGGGTCTTTTCTGGAATTTTGTGAGATTCTGCAGAGAATTGAGGAATTATCTGTGATTTTTCATGTATTTTGTAAGAATTTGTGGAGATTTGGTGGGATTTTTGTTGAAATTTGTAGAGTTTTGAGAAGATGTAGGGAATTTGGTGGGATTTTTGTGGAATTTGGTGGGCCTTTTCAAGGACTTTGTGTGGTTTTGAGGAGAGTTGAAGTATTTTGAGGAATTTTTCTTAGATTTTGTGGAAACTTGTGGAGGTTTTGTGTGATTTTTGTGGAATTTTGTGGGATATTGAGGCGATTTAGGGATCTTGAGGGATTTTTCATGTATTTTGTGGCAATTTGTGGAGATTTGGTGGGATTTTTTTTCTAGAATTTGGTCGTGTTTTGAGAAGATTTCGGGAATGTTGTGGGATTTTTCCTGGAATTTTGTTGGATTTTGAGGAGATTTTGCGGGATGGTTGTGGAATTTTGAGGGTCTTTTCTGGAATTTTGCGAGATTTTGCAGAGAATTGAGGAATTATCTGTGATTTTTCATGTATTTTGTAAGAATTTGTGGAGATTTGGTGGGATTTTTGTGGAATTTGGTAGAGTTTTGGAATGATTTAGGTCATTTTGTGGGACATTTCTGGAATTTGGTGGGGCTTTTCAAGAATTTTGTAGTATTTTGAAAAGATTTAGGGAATTTTGTGGTGTTTTTCTTGAATTTTGTGGGAAACTGTGGTGATTTTATGGGGCGTTTCTGGAATTTGGTCGAGTTTTCAGAAGATTTAGGGATTTTTGTGGGATTTTTGTGGGATGTTCTGGGAATCGGTGGAGATTTTGTGGGACATTCCTGTGAATTGGTAGGGTTTTGAAATGATTTAGGGAATTTTGTGGGACTTGTCTGTAATTTTGTGGGGGTTTTTCTGGAATTGTGTGGGATTCTGAGGAGACTTGAAGAATGTTGAGGAATTTGTTTTAGATTTTGTGGGAATTTGTGTAGATTCTGTGGGATTTTTGTGGAATTTGGTGGGCCTTTTCAAGGACTTTGTGTGGTTTTGAGGAGAGTTGAAGTATTTTGAGGAATTTTTCTTAGATTTTGTGGAAACTTGTGGAGGTTTTGTGTGATTTTTGTGGAATTTTGTGGGATATTGAGGCGATTTAGGGATCTTGAGGGATTTTTCATGTATTTTGTGGGAATTAGTGGAGATTTGGTGGGATTTTTTTTTAGAATTTGGTCGTGTTTTGAGAAGATTTAGGGAATGTTGTGGGATTTTTCCTGGAATTTTGTTGGATTTTGAGGAGATTTTGTGGGATGTTGGTGGAACTTTGAGGGTCTTTTCTGGAATTTTGTGAGATTCTGCAGAGAATTGAGGAATTATCTGTGATTTTTCATGTATTTTGTAAGAATTTGTGGAGATTTGGTGGGATTTTTGTTGAAATTTGTAGAGTTTTGAGAAGATGTAGGGAATTTGGTGGGATTTTTGTGGAATTTGGTGGGCCTTTTCAAGGACTTTGTGTGGTTTTGAGGAGAGTTGAAGTATTTTGAGGAATTTTTCTTAGATTTTGTGGAAACATGTGGAGGTTTTGTGTGATTTTTGTGGAATTTTGTGGGATAGTGAGGCGATTTAGGGATCTTGAGGGATTTTTCATGTATTTTGTGGGAATTTGTGGAGATTTAGTGGGATATTTTACTAGAATTTGGTCGTGTTTTAGAAGAATTAGGGAATTTTGTGGGATTTTTCTTGGATTTTGTGGACATTTGTGGACATTTTGTGGGATGTTGGTGGAACTTTGAGGGTCTTCTGGAATTTTGTGAGATTCTGCAGGGAATTGAGGAATTATCTGTGATTTTTCATGTATTTTGTAAGAATTTGTGGAGATTTGGTGGGATTTTTGTTGAAATTTTTAGAGTTTTGAGAAGATGTAGGGAATTTGGTGGGATTTTTGTGGAATTTGGTGGGCCTTTTCAAGGACTTTGTGTGGTTTTGAGGAGAGTTGAAGTATTTTGAGGAATTTTTCTTAGATTTTGTGGAAACTTGTGGAGGTTTTGTGTGATTTTTGTGGAATTTTGTGGGATATTGAGGCGATTTCGGGATCTTGAGGGATTTTTCATGTATTTTGTGGGAATTTGTGGAGATTTGGTGGGATTTTTTTTTAGAATTTGGTCGTGTTTTGAGAAGATTTCGGGAATGTTGTGGGATTTTTCCTGGAATTTTGTTGGATTTTGAGGAGATTTTGTGGGATGTTTGTGGAACTTTGAGGGTCTTTTCTGGAATTTTGTGAGATTCTGCAGAGAATTGAGGAATTATCTGTGATTTTTCATGTATTTTGTAAGAATTTGTGGAGATTTGGTGGGATTTTTGTTGAAATTTGTAGAGTTTTGAGAAGATGTAGGGAATTTTGTGGGATTTTTGTGGAATTTGGTAGAGTTTTGGAATGATTTAGGTCATTTTGTGGGATATTTCTGGAATTTGGTAGGGCTTTTCAGGAATTTTGTAGTATTTTGAAAAGATTTAGGGAATTTTGTGGTGTTTTTCTTGAATTTTGTGGGAAACTGTGGTGATTTTATGGGGCGTTTCTGGAATTTGGTCAAGATTTCAGAAGATTTAGGGATTTTTGTGGGATTTTTGTGGGATGTTCTGGGAATCGGTGGAGATTTTGTGGGACATTCCTGTGAATTGGTAGGGTTTTGAAATGATTTAGGGAATTTTGTGGGACTTGTCTGGAATTTTGTGGGGATTTTTCTGGAATTGTGTGGGATTCTGAGGAGACTTGAAGAATGTTGAGGAATTTGTTTTAGATTTTGTGGGAATTTGTGTAGATTCTGTGGGATTTTTCTGGAATTTGGTGGGCCTTTTCAAGGACTTTGTGTGGTTTTGAGGAGAGTTGAAGTATTTTGAGGAATTTTTCTTAGATTTTGTGGAAACTTGTGGAGGTTTTGTGTGATTTTTGTGGAATTTTGTGGGATATTGAGGCGATTTCGGGATCTTGAGGGATTTTTCATGTATTTTGTGGGAATTTGTGGAGATTTGGTGGGATATTTTTCTAGAATTTGGTCGTGTTTTAGAAGAATTAGGGAATTTTGTGGGATTTTTCTTGGATTTTGTGGACATTAGTGGACATTTTGTGGGATGTTGGTGGAACTTTGAGGGTCTTCTGGAATTTTGTGAGATTCTGCAGAGAATTGAGGAATTATCTGTGATTTTTCATGTATTTTGTAAGAATTTGTGGAGATTTGGTGGGATTTTTGTTGAAATTTTTAGAGTTTTGAGAAGATGTAGGGAATTTGGTGGGATTTTTGTGGAATTTGGTGGGCCTTTTCAAGGACTTTGTGTGGTTTTGAGGAGAGTTGAAGTATTTTGAGGAATTTTTCTTAGATTTTGTGGAAACTTGTGGAGGTTTTGTGTGATTTTTGTGGAATTTTGTGGGATATTGAGGCGTTTTTATTGAGGGATTTTTCATGTATTTTGTGGGAATTTGTGGAGATTTGGTGGGATTTTTTTTTAGAATTTGGTCGTGTTTTGAGAAGATTTCGGGAATGTTGTGGGATTTTTCCTGGAATTTTGTTGGATTTTGAGGAGATTTTGCGGGATGGTTGTGGAATTTTGAGGGTCTTTTCTGGAATTTTGTGAGATTTTGCAGAGAATTGAGGAATTATCTGTGATTTTTCATGTATTTTGTAAGAATTTGTGGAGATTTGGTGGGATTTTTGTGGAATTTGGTAGAGTTTTGGAATGATTTAGGTCATTTTGTGGGACATTTCTGGAATTTGGTGGGGCTTTTCAAGAATTTTGTAGTATTTTGAAAAGATTTAGGGAATTTTGTGGTGTTTTTCTTGAATTTTGTGGGAAACTGTGGTGATTTTATGGGGCGTTTCTGGAATTTGGTCGAGTTTTCAGAAGATTTAGGGATTTTTGTGGGATTTTTGTGGGATGTTCTGGGAATCGGTGGAGATTTTGTGGGACATTCCTGTGAATTGGTAGGGTTTTGAAATGATTTAGGGAATTTTGTGGGACTTGTCTGTAATTTTGTGGGGATTTTTCTGGAATTGTGTGGGATTCTGAGGAGACTTGAAGAATGTTGAGGAATTTGTTTTAGATTTTGTGGGAATTTGTGTAGATTCTGTGGGATTTTTGTGGAATTTGGTGGGCCTTTTCAAGGCCTTTTGTGGTTTTGAGGAGAGTTGAAGTATTTTGAGGAATTTTTCTTAGATTTTGTGGAAACTTGTGAAGGCTTTGTGTGATTTTTGTGGAATTTTGTGGGATATTGAGGCGATTTAGGGATCTTGAGGGATTTTTCATGTATTTTGTGGGAATTTGTGGAGATTTGGTGGGATTTTTTTTCTAGAATTTGGTCGTGTTTTGAGAAGATTTCGGGATTGTTGTGGGATTTTTCCTGGAATTTTGTTGGATTTTGAGGAGATTTTGCGGGATGTTGGTGGAACTTTGAGGGTCTTTTCTGGAATTTTGTGAGATTCGGCAGAGAATTGAGGAATTATCTGTGATTTTTCATGTATTTTGTAAGAATTTGTGGAGATTTGGTGGGATTTTTGTGGAATTTGGTGGAGTTTTGGAATGATTTAGGTCATTTTGTGGGATAATTCTGGACTTTGGTGGGGCTTTTCAGGAATTTTGTAGTATTTTGAAAAGATTTAGGGAATTTTGTGTTGTTTTTCTTGAATTTTGTGGGAAACTGTGGTGATTTTATGGGGCGTTTCTGGAATTTGGTCAAGATTTCAGAAGATTTAGGGATTTTTGTGGGATTTTTGTGGGATGTTCTGGGAATCGGTGGAGATTTTGTGGGACATTCCTGTGAATTGGTAGGGTTTTGAAATGATTTAGGGAATTTTGTGGGACTTGTCTGGAATTTTGTGGGGATTTTTCTGGAATTGTGTGGGATTCTGAGGAGACTTGAAGAATGTTGAGGAATTTGTTTTAGATTTTGTGGGAATTTGTGTAGATTCTGTGGGATTTTTCTGGAATTTGGTGGGCGTTTTCAAGGACTTTGTGTGGTTTTGAGGAGAGTTGAAGTATTTTGAGGAATTTTTCTTAGATTTTGTGGAAACTTGTGGAGGTTTTGTGTGATTTTTGTGGAATTTTGTGGGATATTGAGGCGATTTCGGGATCTTGAGGGATTTTTCATGTATTTTGTGGGAATTTGTGGAGATTTGGTGGGATATTTTTCTAGAATTTGGTCGTGTTTTAGAAGAATTAGGGAATTTTGTGGGATTTTTCTTGGATTTTGTGGACATTTGTGGACATTTTGTGGGATGTTGGTGGAACTTTGAGGGTCTTCTGGAATTTTGTGAGATTCTGCAGGGAATTGAGGAATTATCTGTGATTTTTCATGTATTTTGTAAGAATTTGTGGAGATTTGGTGGGATTTTTGTTGAAATTTTTAGAGTTTTGAGAAGATGTAGGGAATTTGGTGGGATTTTTGTGGAATTTGGTGGGCCTTTTCAAGGACTTTGTGTGGTTTTGAGGAGAGTTGAAGTATTTTGAGGAATTTTTCTTAGATTTTGTGGAAACTTGTGGAGGTTTTGTGTGATTTTTGTGGAATTTTGTGGGATATTGAGGCGATTTCGGGATCTTGAGGGATTTTTCATGTATTTTGTGGGAATTTGTGGAGATTTGGTGGGATTTTTTTTTAGAATTTGGTCGTGTTTTGAGAAGATTTCGGGAATGTTGTGGGATTTTTCCTGGAATTTTGTTGGATTTTGAGGAGATTTTGTGGGATGTTTGTGGAACTTTGAGGGTCTTTTCTGGAATTTTGTGAGATTCGGCAGAGAATTGAGGAATTATCTGTGATTTTTCATGTATTTTGTAAGAATTTGTGGAGATTTGGTGGGATTTTTGTTGAAATTTGTAGAGTTTTGAGAAGATGTAGGGAATTTTGTGGGATTTTTGTGGAATTTGGTAGAGTTTTGGAATGATTTAGGTCATTTTGTGGGATATTTCTGGAATTTGGTAGGGCTTTTCAGGAATTTTGTAGTATTTTGAAAAGATTTAGGGAATTTTGTGGTGTTTTTCTTGAATTTTGTGGGAAACTGTGGTGATTTTATGGGGCGTTTCTGGAATTTGGTCAAGATTTCAGAAGATTTAGGGATTTTTGTGGGATTTTTGTGGGATGTTCTGGGAATCGGTGGAGATTTTGTGGGACATTCCTGTGAATTGGTAGGGTTTTGAAATGATTTAGGGAATTTTGTGGGACTTGTCTGGAATTTTGTGGGGATTTTTCTGGAATTGTGTGGGATTCTGAGGAGACTTGAAGAATGTTGAGGAATTTGTTTTAGATTTTGTGGGAATTTGTGTAGATTCTGTGGGATTTTTCTGGAATTTGGTGGGCCTTTTCAAGGACTTTGTGTGGTTTTGAGGAGAGTTGAAGTATTTTGAGGAATTTTTCTTAGATTTTGTGGAAACTTGTGGAGGTTTTGTGTGATTTTTGTGGAATTTTGTGGGATATTGAGGCGATTTCGGGATCTTGAGGGATTTTTCATGTATTTTGTGGGAATTTGTGGAGATTTGGTGGGATATTTTTCTAGAATTTGGTCGTGTTTTAGAAGAATTAGGGAATTTTGTGGGATTTTTCTTGGATTTTGTGGACATTAGTGGACATTTTGTGGGATGTTGGTGGAACTTTGAGGGTCTTCTGGAATTTTGTGAGATTCTGCAGAGAATTGAGGAATTATCTGTGATTTTTCATGTATTTTGTAAGAATTTGTGGAGATTTGGTGGGATTTTTGTTGAAATTTTTAGAGTTTTGAGAAGATGTAGGGAATTTGGTGGGATTTTTGTGGAATTTGGTGGGCCTTTTCAAGGACTTTGTGTGGTTTTGAGGAGAGTTGAAGTATTTTGAGGAATTTTTCTTAGATTTTGTGGAAACTTGTGGAGGTTTTGTGTGATTTTTGTGGAATTTTGTGGGATATTGAGGCGATTTCGGGATCTTGAGGGATTTTTCATGTATTTTGTGGGAATTTGTGGAGATTTGGTGGGATTTTTTTTTAGAATTTGGTCGTGTTTTGAGAAGATTTCGGGAATGTTGTGGGATTTTTCCTGGAATTTTGTTGGATTTTGAGGAGATTTTGCGGGATGGTTGTGGAACTTTGAGGGTCTTTTCTGGAATTTTGTGAGATTTTGCAGAGAATTGAGGAATTATCTGTGATTTTTCATGTATTTTGTAAGAATTTGTGGAGATTTGGTGGGATTTTTGTGGAATTTGGTAGAGTTTTGGAATGATTTAGGTCATTTTGTGGGACATTTCTGGAATTTGGTGGGGCTTTTCAAGAATTTTGTAGTATTTTGAAAAGATTTAGGGAATTTTGTGGTGTTTTTCTTGAATTTTGTGGGAAACTGTGGTGATTTTATGGGGCGTTTCTGGAATTTGGTCGAGTTTTCAGAAGATTTAGGGATTTTTGTGGGATTTTTGTGGGATGTTCTGGGAATCGGTGGAGATTTTGTGGGACATTCCTGTGAATTGGTAGGGTTTTGAAATGATTTAGGGAATTTTGTGGGACTTGTCTGTAATTTTGTGGGGATTTTTCTGGAATTGTGTGGGATTCTGAGGAGACTTGAAGAATGTTGAGGAATTTGTTTTAGATTTTGTGGGAATTTGTGTAGATTCTGTGGGATTTTTGTGGAATTTGGTGGGCCTTTTCAAGGCCTTTTGTGGTTTTGAGGAGAGTTGAAGTATTTTGAGGAATTTTTCTTAGATTTTGTGGAAACTTGTGAAGGCTTTGTGTGATTTTTGTGGAATTTTGTGGGATATTGAGGCGATTTCGGGATCTTGAGGGATTTTTCATGTATTTTGTGGGAATTTGTGGAGATTTGGTGGGATTTTTTTTTAGAATTTGGTCGTGTTTTGAGAAGATTTCGGGAATGTTGTGGGATTTTTCCTGGAATTTTGTTGGATTTTGAGGAGATTTTGCGGGATGGTTGTGGAATTTTGAGGGTCTTTTCTGGAATTTTGTGAGATTTTGCAGAGAATTGAGGAATTATCTGTGATTTTTCATGTATTTTGTAAGAATTTGTGGAGATTTGGTGGGATTTTTGTGGAATTTGGTAGAGTTTTGGAATGATTTAGGTCATTTTGTGGGACATTTCTGGAATTTGGTGGGGCTTTTCAAGAATTTTGTAGTATTTTGAAAAGATTTAGGGAATTTTGTGGTGTTTTTCTTGAATTTTGTGGGAAACTGTGGTGATTTTATGGGGCGTTTCTGGAATTTGGTCGAGTTTTCAGAAGATTTAGGGATTTTTGTGGGATTTTTGTGGGATGTTCTGGGAATCGGTGGAGATTTTGTGGGACATTCCTGTGAATTGGTAGGGTTTTGAAATGATTTAGGGAATTTTGTGGGACTTGTCTGTAATTTTGTGGGGATTTTTCTGGAATTGTGTGGGATTCTGAGGAGACTTGAAGAATGTTGAGGAATTTGTTTTAGATTTTGTGGGAATTTGTGTAGATTCTGTGGGATTTTTGTGGAATTTGGTGGGCCTTTTCAAGGACTTTGTGTGGTTTTGAGGAGAGTTGAAGTATTTTGAGGAATTTTTCTTAGATTTTGTGGAAACTTGTGGAGGTTTTGTGTGATTTTTGTGGAATTTTGTGGGATATTGAGGCGATTTAGGGATCTTGAGGGATTTTTCATGTATTTTGTGGCAATTTGTGGAGATTTGGTGGGATATTTTTCTAGAATTTGGTCGTGTTTTAGAAGAATTAGGGAATTTTGTGGGATTTTTCTTGGATTTTGTGGACATTTGTGGACATTTTGTGGGATGTTGGTGGAACTTTGAGGGTCTTCTGGAATTTTGTGAGATTCTGCAGGGAATTGAGGAATTATCTGTGATTTTTCATGTATTTTGTAAGAATTTGTGGAGATTTGGTGGGATTTTTGTTGAAATTTTTAGAGTTTTGAGAAGATGTAGGGAATTTGGTGGGATTTTTGTGGAATTTGGTGGGCCTTTTCAAGGACTTTGTGTGGTTTTGAGGAGAGTTGAAGTATTTTGAGGAATTTTTCTTAGATTTTGTGGAAACTTGTGGAGGTTTTGTGTGATTTTTGTGGAATTTTGTGGGATATTGAGGCGATTTCGGGATCTTGAGGGATTTTTCATGTATTTTGTGGGAATTTGTGGAGATTTGGTGGGATTTTTTTTTAGAATTTGGTCGTGTTTTGAGAAGATTTCGGGAATGTTGTGGGATTTTTCCTGGAATTTTGTTGGATTTTGAGGAGATTTTGTGGGATGTTTGTGGAACTTTGAGGGTCTTTTCTGGAATTTTGTGAGATTCTGCAGAGAATTGAGGAATTATCTGTGATTTTTCATGTATTTTGTAAGAATTTGTGGAGATTTGGTGGGATTTTTGTTGAAATTTGTAGAGTTTTGAGAAGATGTAGGGAATTTTGTGGGATTTTTGTGGAATTTGGTAGAGTTTTGGAATGATTTAGGTCATTTTGTGGGATATTTCTGGAATTTGGTAGGGCTTTTCAGGAATTTTGTAGTATTTTGAAAAGATTTAGGGAATTTTGTGGTGTTTTTCTTGAATTTTGTGGGAAACTGTGGTGATTTTATGGGGCGTTTCTGGAATTTGGTCAAGATTTCAGAAGATTTAGGGATTTTTGTGGGATTTTTGTGGGATGTTCTGGGAATCGGTGGAGATTTTGTGGGACATTCCTGTGAATTGGTAGGGTTTTGAAATGATTTAGGGAATTTTGTGGGACTTGTCTGGAATTTTGTGGGGATTTTTCTGGAATTGTGTGGGATTCTGAGGAGACTTGAAGAATGTTGAGGAATTTGTTTTAGATTTTGTGGGAATTTGTGTAGATTCTGTGGGATTTTTCTGGAATTTGGTGGGCCTTTTCAAGGACTTTGTGTGGTTTTGAGGAGAGTTGAAGTATTTTGAGGAATTTTTCTTAGATTTTGTGGAAACTTGTGGAGGTTTTGTGTGATTTTTGTGGAATTTTGTGGGATATTGAGGCGATTTCGGGATCTTGAGGGATTTTTCATGTATTTTGTGGGAATTTGTGGAGATTTGGTGGGATTTTTTTTCTAGAATTTGGTCGTGTTTTGAGAAGATTTCGGGATTGTTGTGGGATTTTTCCTGGAATTTTGTTGGATTTTGAGGAGATTTTGCGGGATGTTGGTGGAACTTTGAGGGTCTTTTCTGGAATTTTGTGAGATTCGGCAGAGAATTGAGGAATTATCTGTGATTTTTCATGTATTTTGTAAGAATTTGTGGAGATTTGGTGGGATTTTTGTGGAATTTGGTGGAGTTTTGGAATGATTTAGGTCATTTTGTGGGATAATTCTGGACTTTGGTGGGGCTTTTCAGGAATTTTGTAGTATTTTGAAAAGATTTAGGGAATTTTGTGTTGTTTTTCTTGAATTTTGTGGGAAACTGTGGTGATTTTATGGGGCGTTTCTGGAATTTGGTCAAGATTTCAGAAGATTTAGGGATTTTTGTGGGATTTTTGTGGGATGTTCTGGGAATCGGTGGAGATTTTGTGGGACATTCCTGTGAATTGGTAGGGTTTTGAAATGATTTAGGGAATTTTGTGGGACTTGTCTGGAATTTTGTGGGGATTTTTCTGGAATTGTGTGGGATTCTGAGGAGACTTGAAGAATGTTGAGGAATTTGTTTTAGATTTTGTGGGAATTTGTGTAGATTCTGTGGGATTTTTCTGGAATTTGGTGGGCGTTTTCAAGGACTTTGTGTGGTTTTGAGGAGAGTTGAAGTATTTTGAGGAATTTTTCTTAGATTTTGTGGAAACTTGTGGAGGTTTTGTGTGATTTTTGTGGAATTTTGTGGGATATTGAGGCGATTTCGGGATCTTGAGGGATTTTTCATGTATTTTGTGGGAATTTGTGGAGATTTGGTGGGATATTTTTCTAGAATTTGGTCGTGTTTTAGAAGAATTAGGGAATTTTGTGGGATTTTTCTTGGATTTTGTGGACATTTGTGGACATTTTGTGGGATGTTGGTGGAACTTTGAGGGTCTTCTGGAATTTTGTGAGATTCTGCAGGGAATTGAGGAATTATCTGTGATTTTTCATGTATTTTGTAAGAATTTGTGGAGATTTGGTGGGATTTTTGTTGAAATTTTTAGAGTTTTGAGAAGATGTAGGGAATTTGGTGGGATTTTTGTGGAATTTGGTGGGCCTTTTCAAGGACTTTGTGTGGTTTTGAGGAGAGTTGAAGTATTTTGAGGAATTTTTCTTAGATTTTGTGGAAACTTGTGGAGGTTTTGTGTGATTTTTGTGGAATTTTGTGGGATATTGAGGCGATTTCGGGATCTTGAGGGATTTTTCATGTATTTTGTGGGAATTTGTGGAGATTTGGTGGGATTTTTTTTTAGAATTTGGTCGTGTTTTGAGAAGATTTCGGGAATGTTGTGGGATTTTTCCTGGAATTTTGTTGGATTTTGAGGAGATTTTGTGGGATGTTTGTGGAACTTTGAGGGTCTTTTCTGGAATTTTGTGAGATTCTGCAGAGAATTGAGGAATTATCTGTGATTTTTCATGTATTTTGTAAGAATTTGTGGAGATTTGGTGGGATTTTTGTTGAAATTTGTAGAGTTTTGAGAAGATGTAGGGAATTTTGTGGGATTTTTGTGGAATTTGGTAGAGTTTTGGAATGATTTAGGTCATTTTGTGGGATATTTCTGGAATTTGGTAGGGCTTTTCAGGAATTTTGTAGTATTTTGAAAAGATTTAGGGAATTTTGTGGTGTTTTTCTTGAATTTTGTGGGAAACTGTGGTGATTTTATGGGGCGTTTCTGGAATTTGGTCAAGATTTCAGAAGATTTAGGGATTTTTGTGGGATTTTTGTGGGATGTTCTGGGAATCGGTGGAGATTTTGTGGGACATTCCTGTGAATTGGTAGGGTTTTGAAATGATTTAGGGAATTTTGTGGGACTTGTCTGGAATTTTGTGGGGATTTTTCTGGAATTGTGTGGGATTCTGAGGAGACTTGAAGAATGTTGAGGAATTTGTTTTAGATTTTGTGGGAATTTGTGTAGATTCTGTGGGATTTTTCTGGAATTTGGTGGGCCTTTTCAAGGACTTTGTGTGGTTTTGAGGAGAGTTGAAGTATTTTGAGGAATTTTTCTTAGATTTTGTGGAAACTTGTGGAGGTTTTGTGTGATTTTTGTGGAATTTTGTGGGATATTGAGGCGATTTCGGGATCTTGAGGGATTTTTCATGTATTTTGTGGGAATTTGTGGAGATTTGGTGGGATATTTTTCTAGAATTTGGTCGTGTTTTAGAAGAATTAGGGAATTTTGTGGGATTTTTCTTGGATTTTGTGGACATTAGTGGACATTTTCTGGAATGTTTGTGGAACTTTGAGGGTCTTTTCTGGAATTTTGTGAGATTCTGCAGAGAATTGAGGAATTATCTGTGATTTTTCATGTATTTTGTAAGAATTTGTGGAGATTTGGTGGGATTTTTGTTGAAATTTGTAGAGTTTTGAGAAGATGTAGGGAATTTGGTGGGATTTTTGTGGAATTTGGTGGGCGTTTTCAAGGACTTTGTGTGGTTTTGAGGAGAGTTGAAGTATTTTGAGGAATTTTTCTTAGATTTTGTGGAAACTTGTGGAGGTTTTGTGTGATTTTTGTGGAATTTTGTGGGATATTGAGGCGATTTAGGGATCTTGAGGGATTTTTCATGTATTTTGTGGGAATTTGTGGAGATTTGGTGGGATTTTTTTTTAGAATTTGGTCTTGTTTTGAGAAGATTTCGGGAATGTTGTGGGATTTTTCCTGGAATTTTGTTGGATTTTGAGGAGATTTTGCGGGATGTTTGTGGAACTTTGAGGGTCTTTTCTGGAATTTTGTGAGATTCGGCAGAGAATTGAGGAATTATCTGTGATTTTTCATGTATTTTGTAAGAATTTGTGGAGATTTGGTGGGATTTTTGTGGAATTTGGTGGAGTTTTGGAATGATTTAGGTCATTTTGTGGGATATTTCTGGACTTTGGTGGGGCTTTTCAAGAATTTTGTAGTATTTTGAAAAGATTTAGGGAATTTTGTGTTGTTTTTCTTGAATTTTGTGGGAAACTGTGGTGATTTTATGGGGCGTTTCTGGAATTTGGTCAAGATTTCAGAAGATTTAGGGATTTTTGTGGGATTTTTGTGGGATGTTCTGGGAATCGGTGGAGATTTTGTGGGACATTCCTGTGAATTGGTAGGGTTTTGAAATGATTTTGGGAATTTTGTGGGACTTGTCTGGAATTTTGTGGGGATTTTTCTGGAATTGTGTGGGATTCTGAGGAGACTTGAAGAATTTTGAGGAATTTGTTTTAGATTTTGTGGGAATTTGTGTAGATTCTGTGGGATTTTTCTGGAATTTGGTCGGCGTTTTCAAGGACTTTGTGTGGTTTTGAGGAGAGTTGAAGTATTTTGAGGAATTTTTCTTAGATTTTGTGGAAACTTGTGGAGGTTTTGTGTGATTTTTGTGGAATTTTGTGGGATATTGAGGCGATTTAGGGATCTTGAGGGATTTTTCATGTATTTTGTGGGAATTTGTGGAGATTTGGTGGGATATTTTTCTAGAATTTGGTCGTGTTTTAGAAGAATTAGGGAATTTTGTGGGATTTTTCTTGGATTTTGTGGATATTAGCGGACATTTTGTGGGATGTTGGTGGAACTTTGAGGGTCTTTTCTGGAATTTTGTGAGATTCTGCAGGGAATTGAGGAATTATCTGTGATTTTTCATGTATTTTGTAAGAATTTGTGGAGATTTGGTGGGATTTTTGTTGAAATTTGTAGAGGTTTGAGAAGATGTAGGGAATTTGGTGGGATTTTTGTGGAATTTGGTGGGCCTTTTCAAGGACTTTGTGTGGTTTTGAGGAGAGTTGAAGTATTTTGAGGAATTTTTCTTAGATTTTGTGGAAACTTGTGGAGGTTTTGTGTGATTTTTGTGGAATTTTGTGGGATAGTGAGGCGATTTAGGGATCTTGAGGGATTTTTCATGTATTTTGTGGGAATTTGTGGAGATTTAGTGGGATATTTTACTAGAATTTGGTCGTGTTTTAGAAGAATTAGGGAATTTTGTGGGATTTTTCTTGGATTTTGTGGACATTTGTGGACATTTTGTGGGATGTTGGTGGAACTTTAAGGGTCTTTTCTGGAATTTTGTGAGATTTTGCAGAGAACTGAGGAATTATCTGTGATTTTTCATGTATTTTGTAAGATTTTGTGGAGATTTGGTGGGATTTTTGTGGAATTTGGTAGAGTTTTGGAATGATTTAGGTCATTTTGTGGGACATTTCTGGAATTTGGTGGGGCTTTTCAAGAATTTTGTAGTGTTTTGAAAAGATTTAGGGAGTTTTGTGGGATTTTTCCTGGAATTTTGTTGGATTTTGAGGAGATTTTGTGGGATGTTTGTGGAACTTTGAGGGTCTTTTCTGGAATTTTGTGAGATTCTGCAGAGAATTGAGGAATTATCTGTGATTTTTCATGTATTTTGTAAGAATTTGTGGAGATTTGGTGGGATTTTTGTTGAAATTTGTAGAGTTTTGAGAAGATGTAGGGAATTTGGTGGGATTTTTGTGGAATTTGGTGGGCCTTTTCAAGGACTTTGTGTGGTTTTGAGGAGAGTTGAAGTATTTTGAGGAATTTTTCTTAGATTTTGTGGAAACTTGTGGAGGTTTTGTGTGATTTTTGTGGAATTTTGTGGGATATTGAGGCGATTTCGGGATCTTGAGGGATTTTTCATGTATTTTGTGGGAATTTGTGGAGATTTGGTGGGATATTTTTCTAGAATTTGGTCGTGTTTTGAGAAGATTTAGGGAATTTTGTGGGATTTTTCCTGGAATTTTGTTGGATACTGGGGAGATTTTGTGGAATGTTTGTGGAACTTTGAGGGACTTTTCTGGAATTTTGTGAGATTCTGTAGAGAACTGACGAATTATCAGGGATTTTTCATGTATTCTGTGGGAATTTGTGGAGATTTGGTGGGATTTTTGTGGATTTTGGCCGTGTTTTGAGAAGATTTAGGGAATTTTGTGTGATTTTCCTGGGATTTTGTTGGGTATTGAGGCCATTTTGTGGGATGTTTCTGGAATTTGGTGGGGCTTTTCAAGAATTTTGTGGTATTTTGAAAAGATTTTGGGAATTTTGTGGTGTTTTTTCTTGAATTTTGAGGGAAACTGTGCTGGTTTTATGGAGCGTTTCTGGAATTTGGTCGAGTTTTCAGAAGATTTAGGGATTTTTGTGAGATTTTTGTGGGATGTTCTGGGAATTGGTGGAGATTTTGTGGGACATTCCTGTGAATTGGTAGGGTTTTGAAATGATTTAGGGAGTTTTGTGGGACTTCTCTGGAATTTTGTGGGTTTTTTCTGGAATTGTGTGGGATTCTGAGGAGACTTGAAGAATTTTGAGGAATTTGTTTTAGATTTTGTGGGAATTTGTGGAGATTCTGTGGGATTTTTCTGGAATTTGGTGGGCCTTTTCAAGGACTTTGTGTGGTTTTGAGGAGACTTGAAGAATTTTGAGGATTTTTTCTTAGATTTTGTACAAACCTGTGGAGGTTTTGTGTGATTTTTGTGGGATTTTGTGGGATATTGAGGCGATTTAGGGATCTTGAGGGATTTTTCATGTATTTTGTGGGAATTTGTGGAGATTTGGTGGGATATTTTTCTAGAATTTGGTCGTGTTTTGGGAAGATTTAGGGAATTTTGTGGGATTTTTCTTGAATTTTGTTGGATATTGAGTAGATTTTCTGGAACTTTGAGGGACTTTTCTGGAATTTGGTGAGATTCTGTAGAGAACTGACGAATTATCAGGGATTTTTCATGTATTCTGTGGAAACTTGTGGAGGTTTGGTGGGATTTTTCTGGAATTTGGTAGAGTTTTGAGAAGATTTAGGGAATTCTGTAAGATTTTTCTGGAATTTGGTGGGCCTTTTCAAGGACTTTGTGTGGTTTTGAGGTGACTTGAAGAATTTTGAGGAATTTTTCTTAGATTCTGTGGAAACTTGTGGGGGTGTTGTGGGATTTTTGTGGGATTTTGTGGGATATTGAGGCGATTTAGGGATCTTGAGGGATTTTTCATGTATTTTGTGGGAATTTGTGGAGATTTGGTGGGATATTTTTCTAGAATTTGGTCGTGTTTTGGGAAGATTTAGGGAATTTGGTGGGATTTTTCCTGGAATTTTGTTGGATACTGGGGAGATTTTGTGGGATGTTTGTGGAACTTTGAGGGACTCTTCTGGAATTTGGTGAGATTCTGTAGAGAACTGACGAATTATCAGGGATTTTTCATGTATTCTGTGGGAATTTGTGGAGATTCGGTGGGACATTTTTCTAGAATTTGGTCATGTTTTGAGAAGATTTAGGGAATTTTGTGGGATTTTTCCTGGAATTTTGTTGGATACTGGGGAGATTTTGTGGGATGTTTGTGGAACTTTGAGGGACTTTTCTGGAATTTGGTGAGATTCTGTAGAGAACTGACGAATTATCAGGGATTTTTCATGTATTCTGTGGGAATTTGTGGAGATTTGGTGGGATATTTTTCTAGAATTTGGTCATGTTTTGAGAAGATTTAGGGAATTCTGCAAGATATTTCTGGAATTTGGTAGGCCTTTTTGAAGGACTTTTTGTGGTTTTGAGGAGACTTGAAGAATTTTGAGGATTTTTTCTTAGATTTTGTACAAACCTGTGGAGGTTTTGTGTGATTTTTGGGGGATTTTGTGGGATATTGAGGCGATTTAGGGATCTTGAGGGATTTTTCATGTATTCTGTGGGAATTTGTGGAGATTTGGTGGGATATTTTTTTAGAATTTGGTCGTGTTTTGGGAAGATTTAGGGAATTTTGTGGGATTTTTCTTGAATTTTGTTGGATATTGAGTAGATTTTGTGGAACTTTGAGGGACTTTTCTGGAATTTGGTGAGATTCTGTAGAGAACTGACGAATTATCAGGGATTTTTCATGTATTCTGTGGAAACTTGTGGAGGTTTGGTGGGATTTTTGTGGAATTTTGTGGGATATTGAGGTGATTTAGGGATCTTGAGGGATTTTTCATGTATTTTGTGGGAATTTGTGGAGATTTGGTGGGATTTTTGTGGATTTTGGCCGTGTTTTGAGAAGATTTAGGGAATTTTGTGTGATTTTTCTGGGATTTTGTTGGGTTTTGAGGACATTTTGTGGGATGTTTCTGGAATTTGGTGGGGCTTTTCAAGAATTTTGTGGTATTTTGAAAAGATTTTGGGAATTTTGTGGTGTTTTTTCTTGAATTTTGTGGGAAACTGTGCTGATTTTATGGGGCGTTTCTGGAATTTGGTCGAGTTTTCAGAAGATTTAGGGATTTTTGTGAGATTTTTGTGGGATGTTCTGGGAATTGGTGGAGATTTTGTGGGACATTCCTGTGAATTGGTAGGGTTTTGAAATGATTTAGGGAGTTTTGTGGGACTTCTCTGGAATTTTGTGGGTTTTTTCTGGAATTGTGTGGGATTCTGAGGAGACTTGAAGAATTTTGAGGAATTTGTTTTAGATTTTGTGGGAATTTGTGGAGATTCTGTGGGATTTTTCTGGAATTTGGTGGGCCTTTTCAAGGACTTTGTGTGGTTTTGAGGAGACTTGAAGAATTTTGAGGATTTTTTCTTAGATTTTGTACAAACCTGTGGAGGTTTTGTGTGATTTTTGTGGGATTTTGTGGGATATTGAGGCGATTTAGGGATCTTGAGGGATTTTTCATGTCTTTTGTGGGAATTTGTGGAGATTTGGTGGGATATTTTTCTAGAATTTGGTCGTGTTTTGGGAAGATTTAGGGAATTTTGTGGGATTTTTCTTGAATTTTGTTGGATATTGAGTAGATTTTCTGGAACTTTGAGGGACTTTTCTGGAATTTGGTGAGATTCTGTAGAGAACTGACGAATTATCAGGGATTTTTCATGTATTCTGTGGAAACTTGTGGAGGTTTGGTGGGATTTTTGTGGAATTTTGTGGGATATTGAGGTGATTTAGGGATCTTGAGGGATTTTTCATGTATTTTGTGGGAATTTGTGGAGATTTGGTGGGATTTTTGTGGATTTTGGCCGTGTTTTGAGAAGATTTAGGGAATTTTGTGGGATTTTTCTGGGATTTTGTTGGGTATTGAGGACATTTTGTGGTATGTTTCTGGAATTTGGTGGGGCTTTTCAAGAATTTTGTGGTATTTTGAAAAGATTTTGGAAATTTTGTGGTGTTTTTTCTTGAATTTCGTGGGAAACTGTGCTGATTTTATGGGGCGTTTCTGGAATTTGGTCGAGTTTTCAGAAGATTTAGGGATTTTTGTGAGATTTTTGTGGGATGTTCTGGGAATTGGTGGAGATTTTGTGGGACATTCCTGTGAATTGGTAGGGTTTTGAAATTATTTAGGGAGTTTTGTGGGACTTCTCTGGAATTTTGTGGGTTTTTTCTGGAATTGTATGGGATTCTGAGGAGACTTGAAGAATTTTGAGGAATTTGTTTTAGATTTTTGGGAATTTGTGTAGATTCTGTGGGATTTTTCTGGAATTTGGTGTTTTTTTTCAAGGACTTTGTGTGGTTTTGAGGAGACTTGACTAATTTTGAGGATTTTTTTTTATATTTTGTGGAAACTTGTGGAGGTTTTGTGTGATTTTTGTGGGATTTTGTGGGATATTGAGGCGATTTAGGGATCTTGAGGGATTTTTCATGTATTTTGTGGGAATTTGTGGAGATTTGGTGGGATATTTTTCTAGAATTTGGTCGTGTTTTGGGAAGATTTAGGGAATTTTGTGGGATTTTTCCTGGAATTTTATTGGATACTGGGGAGATTTTGTGAAATGTTTGTGGAACTTTGAGGGACTTTTCTGGAATTTGGTGAGATTCTGTAGAGAACTGACGAATTATCAGGGATTTTTCATGTATTCTGTGGGAATTTGTGGAGATTTGGTGGGATTTTTCTGGAATTTGGTAGAGTTTTGAGAAGATTTAGGGAATTCTGCAAGATATTTCTGGAATTTGGTGGGCCTTTTTGAAGGACTTTTTGTGGTTTTGAGGAGACTTGAAGAATTTTGAGGAATTTTTCTTAGATTCTGTGGAAACTTGTGGAGGTTTTGTGGGATTTTTGTGGGATTTTGTGGGATATTGAGGCGATTTAGGGATCTTGAGGGATTTTTCATGTATTTTGTGGGAATTTGTGGAGATTTGGTGGGATATTTTTCTAGAATTTGGTCGTGTTTTGGGAAGATTTAGGGAATTTGGCGGGATTTTTCCTGGAATTTTGTTGGATACTGGGGAGATTTTGTGGAATGTTTGTGGAACTTTGAGGGACTCTTCTGGAATTTGGTGAGATTCTGTAGAGAACTGACGAATTATCAGGGATTTTTCATGTATTCTGTGGGAATTTGTGGAGATTCGGTGGGATATTTTTCTAGAATTTGGTCATGTTTTGAGAAGATTTAGGGAATTTTGTGGGATTTTTCCTGGAATTTTGTTGGATACTGGGGAGATTTTGTGGGATGTTTGTGGAACTTTGAGGGACTTTTCTGGAATTTGGTGAGATTCTGTAGAGAACTGAAGAATTATCAGGGATTTTTCATGTATTCTGTGGGAATTTGTGGAGATTTGGTGGGATTTTTGTGGATTTTGGCCGTGTTTTGAGAAGATTTAGGGAATTTTGTGTGAATTTTCTGGGATTTTGTTGGGTATTGAGGACATTTTGTGGGATGTTTCTGGAATTTGGTGGGGCTTTTCAAGAATTTTGTGGTATTTTGAAAAGATTTAGGGAATTTTGTGGTGTTTTTTCTTGAATTTTGTGGGAAACTTTGCTGATTTTATGGGGCGTTTCTGGAATTTGTTCGAGTTTTCAGAAGATTTAGGGATTTTTGTGAGATTTTTGTGGGATGTTCTGGGAATTGGTGGAGATTTTGTGGGACATTCCTGTGAATTGGTAGGGTTTTGAAATGATTTAGGGAGTTTTGTGGGACTTCTCTGGAATTTTGTGGGTTTTTTCTGGAATTGTATGGGATTCTGAGGAGACTTGAAGAATTTTGAGGAATTTGTTTTAGATTTTGTGGGAATTTGTGGAGATTCTGTGGGATTTTTCTGGAATTTGGTGGGCCTTTTCAAGGACTTTGTGTGGTTTTGAGGAGACTTGAAGAATTTTGAGGATTTTTTTTTATATTTTGTGGAAACTTGTGGAGGTTTTGTGTGATTTTTGTGGGATTTTGTGGGATATTGAGGCGATTTAGGGATCTTGAGGGATTTTTCATGTATTTTGTGGGAATTTGTGGAGATTTGTTGGGATATTTTTCTAGAATTTGGTCGTGTTTTGAGAAGATTTAGGGAATTTTGTGGGATTTTTCCTGGAATTTTGTTGGATACTGGGGAGATTTTGTGGGATGTTTGTGGAACTTTGAGGGACTTTTCTGGAATTTGGTGAGATTCTGTAGAGAACTGAAGAATTATCAGGGATTTTTCATTTATTCTGTGGGAATTTGTGGAGATTTGGTGGGATTTTTGTGGATTTTGGCCGTGTTTTGAGAAGATTTAGGGAATTTTGTGGGATTTTTCCTGGAATTTTATTGGATACTGGGGAGATTTTGTGGGATGTTTGTGGAACTTTGAGGGACTTTTCTGGAATTTGGTGAGATTCTGTAGAGATCTGACGAATTATCAGGGATTTTTCATGTATTCTGTGGGAATTTGTGGAGATTTGGTGGGATTTTTCTGGAATTTGGTAGAGTTTTGAGAAGATTTAGGGAATTCTGTAAGATTTTTCTGGAATTTGGTGGGTCTTTTCAAGGACTTTGTGTGGTTTTGAGGAGACTTGAAGAATTTTGAGGAATTTTTCTTAGATTTTGTGGAAACTTGTGGAGGTTTTGTGTGATTTTTGTGGGATTTTGTGGGATATTGAGGCGATTTAGGGATCTTGAGGGATTTTTCATGTATTTTGTGGGAATTTGTGGAGATTTGGTGGGATATTTTTCTAGAATTTGATCATGTTTTGAGAAGATTTAGGGAATTTTGTGGGATTTTTCCTGGAATTTTGTTGGATACTGGGGAGATTTTGTGGGATGCCTGTGGAACTTTGAGGGACTCTTCTGGAATTTTTTGAGATCCTGTAGAGAACTGACGAATTATCAGGGATTTTTCATGTATTCTGTGGGAATTTGTGGAGATTTGGTGGGATTTTTGTGGATTTTGGCCGTGTTTTGAGAAGATTTAGGGAATTTTGTGTGATTTTTCTGGGATTTTGTTGGGTATTGAGGACATTTTGTGGGATGTTTCTGGAATTTGGTGGGGCTTTTCAAGAATTTTGTGGTATTTTGAAAAGATTTTGGGAATTTTGTGGTGTTTTTTCTTGAATTTTGAGGGAAACTGTGCTGATTTTATGGAGCGTTTCTGGAATTTGGTCGAGTTTTCAGAAGAATTAGGGATTTTTGTGACATTTTTGTGGGATGTTCTGGGAATTGGTGGAGATTTTGTGGGACATTCCTGTGAATTGGTAGGGTTTTGAAATGATTTAGGGAGTTTTGTGGGACTTCTCTGGAATTTTGTGGGTTTTTTCTGGAATTATGTGGGATTCTGAGGAGACTTGAAGAATTTTGAGGAATTTGTTTTAGATTTTGTGGGAATTTGTGTAGATTCTGTGGGATTTTACTGGAATTTGGTGGGCCTTTTCAAGGACTTTGTGTGGTTTTGAGGAGACTTGAAGAATTTTGAGGATTTTTTTTTTATATTTTGTGGAAACTTGTGGAGGTTTTGTGTGATTTTTGTGGGATTTTGTGGGATATTGAGGCGATTTAGGGATCTTGAGGGATTTTTCATGTATTTTGTGGGAATTTGTGGAGATTTGGTGGGATATTTTTCTAGAATTTGGTCGTGTTTTGGGAAGATTTAGGGAATTTTGTGGGATTTTTCCTGGAATTTTGTTGGATACTGGGGAGATTTTGTGGAATGTTTGTGGAACTTTGAGGGACGCTTCTGGAATTTGGTGAGATTCTGTAGAGAACTGAAGAATTATCAGGGATTTTTCATTTATTCTGTGGGAATTTGTGGAGATTTGGTGGGATTTTTGTGGATTTTGGCCGTGTTTTGAGAAGATTTAGGGAATTTTGTGGGATTTTTCCTGGAATTTTGTTGGATACTGGGTAGATTTTGTGGGATGTTTGTGGAACTTTGAGGGACTTTTCTGGAATTTGGTGAGATTCTGTAGAGAACTGAAGAATTATCAGGGATTTTTCATGTATTCTGTGGGAATTTGTGGAGATTTGGTGGGATTTTTCTGGAATTTGGTAGAGTTTTGAGAAGATTTAGGGAATTCTGTAAGATTTTTCTGGTATTTTGTGGGTCTTTTCAAGGACTTTGTGTGGTTTTGAGGAGACTTGAAGAATTTTGAGGAATTTTTCTTAGATTTTGTGGAAACTTGTGGAGGTTTTGTGGGATTTTTGGGGGATTTTGTGGGATATTGAGGCGATTTAGGGATCTTGAGGGATTTTTCATGTATTTTGTGGGAATTTGTGGAGATTTGGTGGGATATTTTTCTAGAATTTGGTCGTGTTTTGAGAAGATTTAGGGAATTTTGTGGGATTTTTCCTGGAATTTTGTTGGATACTGGGGAGATTTTGTGGGATGTTTGTGGAACTTTGAGGGACTTTTCTGGAATTTTGTGAGATTCTGTAGAGAACTGACGAATTATCAGGGATTTTTCATGTATTCTGTGGGAATTTGTGGAGATTTGGTGGGATTTTTCTGGAATTTGGTAGAGTTTTGAGAAGATTTAGGGAATTCTGCAGGATATTTCTGGAATTTGGTAGGCTTTTTTTAAGGACTTTTTGTGGTTTTGAGAAGACTTGAAGAATTTTGAGGATTTTTTCTTAGGTTCTGTGGAAACTTGTGGACGTTTTGTGGGATTTTTGTGGAATTTTGTGGGATATTGAGGCGATTTAGGGATCTTGAGGGATTTTTCATGTATTTTGAGGGAATTTGTGGAGATTTGGTGGGATATTTTTCTAGAATTTGGTCGTGTTTTGGGAAGATTTAGGGAATTTTGTGGGATTTTTCCTGGAATTTTGTTGGATACTGGGGAGATTTTGTGGAATGTTTGTGGAACTTTGAGGGACTCTTCTGGAATTTGGTGAGATTCTGTAGAGAACTGACGAATTATCAGGGATTTTTCATGTATTCTGTGGGAATTTGTGGAGATTCGGTGGGATATTTTTCTAGAATTTGGTCATGTTTTGAGAAGATTTAGGGAATTCTGTGGGATTTTTCCCGGAATTTTGTTGGATATTGAGAAGATTTTGTGGGGTGTTTGTGGAACTTTGAGGGACTCTTCTGGAATTTGGTGAGATTCTGTAGAGAACTGACGAATTATCAGGGATTTTTCATGTATTCTGTGGGAATTTGTGGAGATTTGGTGGGATTTTTGTGGATTTTGGCCGTGTTTTGAGAAGATTTAGGGAATTTTGTGTGATTTTTCTGGGATTTTGTTGGGTATTGAGGACATTTTGTGGGATGTTTCTGGAATTTGGTGGGGCTTTTCAAGAATTTTGTGGTATTTTGAAAAGATTTAGGGAATTTTGTGGTGTTTTTTCTTGAATTTTTTGGGAAACTGTGCTGATTTTATGGAGCGTTTCTGGAATTTGGTCGAGTTTTCAGAAGATTTAGGGATTTTTGTGAGATTTTTGTGGGATGTTCTGGAAATTGGTGGAGATTTTGTGGGACATTCCTGTGAATTGGTAGGGTTTTGAAATGATTTAGGGAGTTTTGTGGGACTTCTCTGGAATTTTGTGGGTTTTTTCTGGAATTGTGTGGGATTCTGAAAAGACTTGAAGAATTTTGAGGAATTTGTTTTAGATTTTGTGGGAATTTGTGGAGATTCTGTGGGATTTTCCTGGAATTTGGTGGGCCTTTTCAAGGACTTTGTGTGGTTTTGAGGAGACTTGAAGAATTTTGAGGATTTTTTCTTAGATTTTGTACAAACCTGTGGAGGTTTTGTGTGATTTTTGTGGGATTTTGTGGGATATTGAGGCGATTTAGGGATCTTGAGTGATTTTTCATGTATTTTGTGGGAATTTGTGGAGATTTGGTGGGATATTTTTCTAGAATTTGGTCGTGTTTTGTGAAGATTTAGGGAATTTTGTGGGATTTTTCCTGGAATTTTGTTGGATACTGGGGAGATTTTGTGGGATGCTTGTGGAACTTGGAGGGACTTTTCTGGAATTTTGTGAGATTCTGTAGAGAACTGACGAATTATCAGGGATTTTTCATGTATTCTGTGGGAATTTGTGGAGATTCGGTGGGATTTTTGTGGATTTTGGCCGTGTTTTGAGAAGATTTAGGGAATTTTGTGTGATTTTTCTGGGATTTTGTTGGGTATTGAGGACATTTTGTGGGATGTTTCTGGAATTTGGTGGGGCTTTTCTTGAATTTTGTGGTATTTTGAAAAGATTTTGGGAATTTTGTGGTGTTTTTTCTTGAATTTTGAGGGAAACTGTGCTGATTTTATGGGGCGTTTCTGGAATTTGGTCGAGTTTTCAGAAGATTTAGGGATTTTTGTGAGATTTTTGTGGGATGTTCTGGGAATTGGTGGAGATTTTGTGGGACATTCCTGTGAATTGGTAGGGTTTTGAAATGATTTAGGGAGTTTTGTGGGACTTCTCTGGAATTTTGTGGGTTTTTTCTGGAATTGTGTGGGATTCTGAGGAGACTTGAAGAATTTTGAGGAATTTGTTTTAGATTTTGTAGGAATTTGTGTAGATTCTGTGGGATTTTACTGGAATTTGGTGGGCCTTTTCAAGGACTTTGTGTGGTTTTGAGGAGACTTGAAGGATTTTGAGGAAATTTTCTTAGATTTTGTGGAAACTTGTGGAGGTTTTGTGTGATCTTTGTGGGATTTTGTGGGATATTGAGGCGATTTAGGGATCTTGAGGGATTTTTCATGTATTTTGTGGGAATTTGTGGAGATTTGGTGGGATATTTTTCTAGAATTTGGTCGTGTTTTGGGAAGATTTAGGGAATTTTGTGGGATTTTTCCTGGAATTTTATTGGATACTGGGGAGATTTTGTGGAATGTTTGTGGAACTTTGAGGGACTCTTCTGGAATTTGGTGAGATTCTGTAGAGAACTGACGAATTATCAGGGGTTTTTCATGTATTCTGTGGGAATTTGTGGAGATTTGGTGGGATTTTTCTGGAATTTGGTAGAGTTTTGAGAAGATTTAGGGAATTCTGCAAGATATTTCTGGAATTTGGTAGGCCTTTTTGAAGGACTTTTTGTGGTTTTGAGGAGACTTGAAGAATTTTGAGGATTTTTTCTTAGATTTTGTACAAACCTGTGGAGGTTTTGTGGGATTTTTGTGGGATTTTGTGGGATATTGAGGCGATTTAGGGATCTTGAGGGATTTTTCATGTATTTTGTGGGAATTTGTGGAGATTTGGTGGGATATTTTTCTAGAATTTGGTCGTGTTTTGAGAAGATTTAGGGAATTTTGTGGGATTTTTCCTGGAATTTTATTGGATACTGGGGAGATTTTGTGGGATGCTTGTGGAACTTAGAGGGACTCTTCTGGAATTTTGTAAGATTCTGGAGAGAACTGAAGAATTATCAGGGATTTTTCATGTATTCTGTGGGAATTTGTGGAGATTTGGTGGGATTTTTGTGGATTTTGCCATATTTTAAGAAGATTTAGGGAATTTTGTGTGATTTTTCCTGGAATTTTGTTGGATACTGGGGAGATTTTGTGGGATGTTTGTGGAACTTTGAGGGACTCTTCTGGAATTTGGTGAGATTCTGTAGAGAAATGACTAATTATCAGGGATTTTTCATGTATTCTGTGGAAACTTGTGGAGGTTTGGTGGGATTTTTGTGGAATTTTGTGGGATATTGAGGCTATTTAGGGATCTTGAGGGATTTTTCATGTATTTTGTGGGAATTTGTGGAGATTTGGTGGGATTTTTGTGGATTTTGGCCGTGTTTTGAGAAGATTTAGGGAATTTTGTGTGATTTTTCTGGGATTTTGTTGGGTATTGAGGACATTTTGTGGGATGTTTCTGGAATTTGGTGGGGCTTTTCAAGAATTTTGTGGTATTTTGAAAAGATTTAGGGAATTTTGTGGTGTTTTTTCTTGAATTTTGTGGGAAACTGTGCTGATTTTATGGGGCGTTTCTGGAATTTGGTCGAGTTTTCAGAAGATTTAGGGATTTTTGTGAGATTTTTGTGGGATGTTCTGGGAATTGGTGGAGATTTTGTGGGACATTCCTGTGAATTGGTAGGGTTTTGAAATGATTTAGGGAGTTTTGTGGGACTTCTCTGGAATTTTGTGGGTTTTTTCTGGAATTGTATGGGATTCTGAGGAGACTTGAAGAATTTTGAGGAATTTGTTTTAGATTTTTGGGAATTTGTGTAGATTCTGTGGGATTTTTCTGGAATTTGGTGGTTTTTTTCAAGGACTTTGTGTGGTTTTGAGGAGACTTGAAGAATTTTGAGGATTTTTTTTTATATTTTGTGGAATCTTGTGGAGGTTTTGTGTGATTTTTGTGGGATTTTGTGGGATATTGAGGCGATTTAGGGATCTTGAGGGATTTTTCATGTATTTTGTGGGAATTTGTGGAGATTTGGTGGGATATTTTTCTAGAATTTGGTCGTGTTTTGGGAAGATTTAGGGAATTTTGTGGGATTTTTCCTGGAATTTTATTGGATACTGGGGAGATTTTGTGGAATGTTTGTGGAACTTTGAGGGACTCTTCTGGAATTTGGTGAGATTCTGTAGAGAACTGAAGAATTATCAGGGATTTTTCATGTATTCTGTGGGAATTTGTGGAGATTCGGTGGGATTTTTATGGATTTTGGCTGTGTTTTGAGAAGATTTAGGGAATTCTGTGGGATTTTTCCTTGAATTTTGTTGGATATTGAGGAGATTTTGTGGGGCGTTTGTGGAACTTTGAGGGACTTTTCTGGAATTTTGTGAGATTCTGTAGAGAACTGACGAATTATCAGGGATTTTTCATGTATTCTGTGGAAATTTGTGGAGATTTGGTGGGATATTTTTCTAGAATTTGGTCGTGTTTTGGGAAGATTTAGGGAATTTTGTGGGATTTTTCCTGGAATTTTATTGGATACTGGGGAGATTTTGTGGGACATTTCTGGAACTTCGAGGGACTTTTCTGGAATTTTGTGAGATTCTGTAGAGAACTGCAGAATTATCAGGGATTTTTCATGTATTCTGTGGGAATTTGTGGAGATTTGGTGGGATATTTTTCTAGAATTTGGTCATGTTTTAAGAAGATTTAGGGAATTTTGTGTGATTTTTCTGGGATTTTGTTGGGTATTGAGGACATTTTGTGGGATGTTTCTGGAATTTGGTGGGGCTTTTCAAGAATTTTGTGGTATTTTGAAAAGATTTAGGGAATTTTGTGGTGTTTTTTCTTGAATTTTGTGGGAAACTGTGCTGATTTTATGGGGCGTTTCTGGAATTTGGTCGAGTTTTCAGAAGATTTAGGGATTTTTGTGAGATTTTTGTGGGATGTTCTGGGAATTGGTGGAGATTTTGTGGGACATTCCTGTGAATTGGTAGGGTTTTGAAATGATTTAGGGAGTTTTGTGGGACTTCTCTGGAATTTTGTGGGTTTTTTCTGGAATTGTGTGGGATTCTGAGGAGACTTGAAGAATTTTGAGGAATTTGTTTTAGATTTTGTGGGAATTTGTGTAGATTCTGTGGGATTTTACTGGAATTTGGTGGGCCTTTTCAAGGACTTTGTGTGGTTTTGAAGAGACTTGAAGAATTTTGAGGATTTTTTTTATATTTTGTGGAAACTTGTGGAGGTTTTGTGTGATTTTCGTGGGATTTTGTGGGATATTGAGGCGATTTAGGGATCTGGAGGGATTTTTCATGTATTTTGTTTGATTTTGTGGAGATTTGGTGGGATATTTTTCTAGAATTTGGTCGTGTTTTGAGAAGATTTAGGGGAATTTTGTGGGATTTTTCTTGAATTTTGTTGGATACTGGGGAGTTTTTGTGGAATGTTTGTGGAACTTTGAGGGACTCTTCTGGAATTTGGTGAGATTCTGTAGAGAACTGAAGAATTATCAGGGATTTTTCATGTATTCTGTGGGAATTTGTGGAGATTCGGTGGGATTTTTATGGATTTTGGTAGAGTTTTGAGAAGATTTAGGGAATTCTGCAAGATATTTCTGGAATTTGGTAGGCCTTTTTGACGGACTTTTTGTGGTTTTGATAAGACTTGAAGAATTTTGAGGAATTTTTCTTAGATTCTATGGAAACTTGTGGAGGTTTTGTGGGATTTTTGTGGGATTTTGTGGGATATTGAGGCGATTTAGGGATCTTGAGGGATTTTTCATATATTTTGTGGGAATTTGTGGAGATTTGGTGGGATATTTTTCTAGAATCTGGTCGTGTTTTGGGAAGATTTAGGGAATTTGGTGGGATTTTTCCTGGAATTTTATTGGATACTGGGGAGATTTTGTGGAATATTTGTGGAACTTTGAGAGACTCTTCTAGAATTATGTGAGATTCTGTAGAGAACTGACGAATTATCAGGGATTTTTCATGTATTCTGTGGGAATTTGTGGAGATTTGGTGGGATATTTTTCTAGAATTTGGTCGTGTTTTGAGAAGATTTAGGGAATTTTGTGGAATTTTTCCTGGAATTTTGTTGGATACTGGGGAGATTTTGTGGGATGTTTCTGGGACTTCGAGGGACTTCTCTGGAGTTTTGTGAGATTCTGTAGAGAACTGAAGAATTATCAGGGATTTTTCATGTATTCTGTGGGAATTTGTGGAGATTTGGTGGGATTTTTGTGGATTTTGTCCGTGTTTTGAGAAGATTTAGGGAATTTTGTGTGATTTTTCTGGGATTTTGTTGGGTATTGAGGACATTTTGTGGGATGTTTCTGGAATTTGGTGGGGCTTTTCAAGAATTTTGTGGTATTTTGAAAAGATTTAGGGAATTTTGTGGTGTTTTTTCTTGAATTTTGTGGGAATCTGTGCTGATTTTATGGGGCGTTTCTGGAATTTGGTCGAGTTTTCAGAAGATTTAGGGATTTTTGTGAGATTTTTGTGGGATGTTCTGGGAATTGGTGGAGATTTTGTGGGACATTCCTGTGAATTGGTAGGGTTTTGAAATGATTTAGGGAGTTTTGTGGGACTTCTCTGGAATTTTGTGGGTTTTTTCTGGAATTGTGTGGGATTCTGAGGAGACTTGAAGAATTTTGAGGAATTTGTTTTAGATTTTGTGGGAATTGTTGGAGATTCTGTGGGATTTTTCTGGAATTTGGTGGGCCTTTTCAAGGACTTTGTGTGGTTTTGAGGAGACTTGAAGAATTTTGAGGATTTTTTTTTATATTTTGTGGAAACTTGTGGACGTTTTGTGTGATTTTTGTGGGATTTTGTGGGATATTGAGGCGATTTAGGGATCTTGTGGGATTTTTCATGTATTTTGTGGGAATTTGTGGAGATTTGGTGGGATATTTTTCTAGAATTTGGTCGTGTTTTGAGAAGATTTAGGGAATTTTGTGGGATTTTTCCTGGAATTTTGTTGGATACTGGGGAGATTTTGTGGGATGCTTGTGGAACTTCGAGGGACTTCTCTGGAGTTTTGTGAGATTCTGTAGAGAACTGAAGAATTATCAGGGATTTTTCATGTATTCTGTGGGAATTTGTGGAGATTTGGTGGGATTTTTCTGGAATTTGGTAGAGTTTTGAGAAGATTTAGGGAATTCTGCAAGATATTTCTGGAATTTGGTAGGCCTTTTTGAAGGACTTTTTGTGGTTTTGAGGAGACTTGAAGAGTTTTGAGGAATTTTTCTTAGATTCTATGGAAACTTGTGGAGGTTTGGTGGGATTTTTGTGGAATTTTGTGGGATATTGAGGCGATTTAGGGATCTTGAGGGATTTTTCATGTATTTTGTGGGAATTTGTGGAGATTTGGTGGGATATTTTTCTAGAATTTGGTCGTGTTTTGAGAAGATTTAGGGAATTTTGTGGGATTTTTCCTGGAATTTTATTGGATACTGGGGAGATTTTGTGGGATGCTTGTGGAACTTTGAGGGACTCTTCTGGAATTTTGTAAGATTCTGGAGAGAACTGA
Organism: Cyanistes caeruleus; assembly: GCF_971803275.1. Classification (NCBI taxonomy): domain Eukaryota; kingdom Metazoa; phylum Chordata; class Aves; order Passeriformes; family Paridae; genus Cyanistes; species Cyanistes caeruleus. The sequence goes on along the minus strand of NC_141702.1, from coordinate 86,058,607 downwards.
AGAATTATCAGGGATTTTTCATGTATTCTGTGGGAATTTGTGGAGATTTGGTGTGATTTTTGTGGATTTTGCCATATTTTAAGAAGATTTAGGGAATTTTGTGTGATTTTTCCTGGAATTTTGTTGGATACTGGGGAGATTTTGTGGGATGTTTGTGGAACTTTGAGGGACTCTTCTGGAATTTGGTGAGATTCTGTAGAGAACTGACGAATTATCAGGGATTTTTCATGTATTCTGTGGAAACTTGTGGAGGTTTGGTGGGATTTTTGTGGAATTTTGTGGGATATTGAGGCGATTTAGGGATCTTGAGGGATTTTTCATGTATTTTGTGGGAATTTGTGGAGATTTGGTGGGATTTTTGTGGATTTTGGCCGTGTTTTGAGAAGATTTAGGGAATTTTGTGTGATTTTTCTGGGATTTTGTTGGGTATTGAGGACATTTTGTGGGATATTTCTGGAATTTGGTGGGGCTTTTCAAGAATTTTGTGGTATTTTGAAAAGATTTAGGGAATTTTGTGGTGTTTTTTCTTGAATTTTTTGGGAAACTGTGCTGATTTTATGGGGCGTTTCTGGAATTTGGTCGAGTTTTCAGAAGATTTAGGGATTTTTGTCAGATTTTTGTGGGATGTTCTGGGAATTGGTGGAGATTTTGTGGGACATTCCTGTGAATTGGTAGGGTTTTGAAATGATTTAGGGAGTTGTGTGGGACTTCTCTGGAATTTTGTGGGTTTTTTCTGGAATTGTGTGGGATTCTGAGGAGACTTGAAGAATTTTGAGGAATTTGTTTTAGATTTTGTGGGAATTTGTGGAGATTCTGTGGGATTTTTCTGGAATTTGGTGGTTTTTTTCAAGGACTTTGTGTGGTTTTGAGGAGACTTGAAGAATTTTGAGGATTTTTTTTTATATTTTGTGGAAACTTGTGGAGGTTTTGTGTGATTTTTGTGTGATTTTGTGGGATATTGAGGCGATTTAGGGATCTTGAGGGATTTTTCATGTATTTTGTGGGATTTTGTGGAGATTTGGTGGGATATTTTTCTAGAATTTGGTCATGTTTTGAGAAGATTTAGGGAATTTTGTGGGATTTTTCCTGGAATTTTGTTGGATACTGGGGAGATTTTGTGGAATGTTTGTGGAACTTTGAGGGACTTTTCTGGAATTTGGTGAGATTCTGTAGAGAACTGAAGAATTATCAGGGATTTTTCATGTATTCTGTGGGAATTTGTGGAGATTTGGTGGGATATTTTTCTAGAATTTGGTCGTGTTTTGAGAAGATTTAGGGAATTTTGTGGGATTTTTCCTGGAATTTTGTTGGATACTGGGGATGTTTTGTGGGATGCTTGTGGAACTTCGAGGGACTTTTCTGTGAATTTGGTGAGATTCTGTAGAGAACTGACGAATTATCAGGGATTTTTCATGTATTCTGTGGGAATTTGTGGAGATTTGGTCGGATTTTTCTGGAATTTGGTAGATTTTCCAGAAAATTTAGGGAATTCTGCAAGATATTTCTGGAATTTGGTAGGCCTTTTTGAAGGACTTTTTGTGGTTTTGAGGAGACTTGAAGAATTTTGAGGAATTTTTCTTAGATTCTGTGGAAACTTGTGGAGGCTTGGTGGGATTTTTGTGGAATTTTGTGGGATATTGAAGCGATTTAGGGATCTTGAGGGATTTTTCATGTATTTTGTGGGAATTTGTGGAGATTTGGTGGGATATTTTTCTAGAATTTGGTCGTGTTTTGAGAAGATTTAGGGAATTTTGTGGGATTTTTCCTGGAATTTTGTTGGATACTGGGGAGATTCTGTGGGATGTTTGTGGAACTTTGAGGGACTTTTCTGGAATTTGGTGAGATTCTGTAGAGAACTGACGAATTATCAGGGATTTTTCATGTATTCTGTGGGAATTTGTGGAGGTTGGTGGGATTTTTGTGGAATTTGGTAGAGTTTTGAGAAGATTTAGGGAATTCTGTAAGATTTTTCTGGAATTTGGTGGGCCTTTTCAAGGACTTTGTGTGGTTTTGAAGAGACTTGAAGAATTTTGAGGAATTTTTCTTTGATTCTGTGGAAACTTGTGGAGGTTTTGTGTGATTTTTGTGGGATTTTGTGGGATATTGAGGCGATTTAGGGATCTTGAGGGATTTTTCATGTATTTTGTGGGAATTTGTGGAGATTTGGTGGGATATTTTTCTAGAATTTGGTCGTATTTTGAGAAGATTTAGGGAATTTTGTGGGATTTTTCCTGGAATTTTATTGGATACTGGGGAGATTTTGTGGGACATTTCTGGAACTTCGAGGGACTTTTCTGGAATTTGGTGAGATTCTGTAGAGAACTGACGAATTATCAGGGATTTTTCATGTATTCTGTGGGAATTTGTGGAGATTTGGTGGGATTTTTGTGGATTTTGGCCGTGTTTTGAGAAGATTTAGGGAATTTTGTGTGATTTTTCTGGGATTTTGTTGAATATTGAGGACATTTTGTGGGATGTTTCTGGAATTTGGTGGGGCTTTTCAAGAATTTTGTGGTATTTTGAAAAGATTTAGGGAATTTTGTGGTGTTTTTTCTTGAATTTTGTGGGAAACAGTGCTGATTTTATGGGGCGTTTCTGGAATTTGGTCGAGTTTTCAGAAGATTTAGGGATTTTTGTGAGATTTTTGTGGGATGTTCTGGGAATTGGTGGAGATTTTGTGGGACATTCCTTTGAATTGGTAGGGTTTTGAAATGATTTAGGGAGTTTTGTGGGACTTCTCTGGAATTTTGTGGGTTTTTTCTGGAATTGTGTGGGATTCTGAGGAGACTTGAAGAATTTTGAGGAATTTGTTTTAGATTTTGTGGGAATTTGTGTAGATTCTGTGGGATTTTTCTGGAATTTGGTGGTTTTTTTCAAGGACTTTGTGTGGTTTTGAGGAGACTTGAAGAATTTTGAGGATTTTTTTTTAGATTTTGTGGAAACTTGTGGAGGTTTTGTGGGATTTTTGTGGGATTTTGGGGGATATTGAGGCGATTTAGGGATCTTGAGGGATTTTTCATGTATTTTGTGGGAATTTGTGGAGATTTGGTGGGATATTTTTCTAGAATTTGGTCGTGTTTTGGGAAGATTTAGGGAATTTTGTGGGATTTTTCCTGGAATTTTATTGGATACTGGGGAGATTTTGTGGAATGTTTGTGGAACTTTGAGGGACTCTTCTGGAATTTGGTGAGATTCTGTAGAGAACTGAAGAATTATCAGGGATTTTTCATGTATTCTGTGGGAATTTGTGGAGATTTGGTGGTATTTTTGTGGATTTTGGCCGTGTTTTGAGAAGATTTAGGGAATTTTGTGTGATTTTTCTGGGATTTTGTTGGGTATTGAGGACATTTTGTGGGATGTTTCTGGAATTTGGTAGGGCTTTTCAAGAATTTTGTGGTATTTTGAAAAGATTTTGGGAATTTTGTGGTGTTTTTTCTTGAATTTTGTGGGAAACTGTGCTGATTTTATGGGGCGTTTCTGGAATTTGGTCGAGTTTTCAGAAGATTTAGGGATTTTTGTGAGATTTTTGTGGGATGTTCTGGGAATTGGTGGAGATTTTGTGGGACTTTCCTGTGAATTGGTAGGGTTTTGAAATGATTTAGGGAGTTTTGTGGGACTTCCCTGGAATTTTGTGGGTTTTTTCTGGAATTGTGTGGGATTCTGAGGAGACTTGAAGAATTTTGAGGAATTTGTTTTAGATTTTGTGGGAATTTGTGGAGATTCTGTGGGATTTTTCTGGAATTTGGTGGGCCTTTTCAAGGACTTTGTGTGGTTTTGAGGAGACTTGAAGAATTTTGAGGAAATTTTCTTAGATTTTGTGGAAACTTGTGGAGGTTTTGTGTGATCTTTGTGGGATTTTGTGGGATATTGAGGCGATTTAGGGATCTTGAGGGATTTTTCATGTATTTTGTGGGAATTTGTGGAGATTTGGTGGGATATTTTTCTAGAATTTGGTCGTGTTTTGGGAAGATTTAGGGAATTTTGTGGGATTTTTCCTGGAATTTTATTGGATACTGGGGAGATTTTGTGGAATGTTTGTGGAACTTTGAGGGACTCTTGTGGAATTTGGTGAGATTCTGTAGAGAACTGACGAATTATCAGGGATTTTTCATGTATTCTGTGGGAATTTGTGGAGATTTGGTGGGATTTTTCTGGAATTTGGTAGAGTTTTGAGAAGATTTAGGGAATTCTGCAAGATATTTCCGGAATTTGGTAGGCCTTTTTGAAGGACTTTTTGTGGTTTTGAGGTGACTTGAAGTATTTTGAGGATTTTTTCTTAGATTTTGTACAAACCTGTGGAGGTTTTGTGTGATTTTTGTGGGATTTTGTGGGATATTGAGGCGATTTAGGGATCTTGAGGGATTTTTCATGTATTTTGTGGGAATTTGTGGAGATTTGGTGGGATATTTTTCTAGAATTTGGTCGTGTTTTGAGAAGATTTAGGGAATTTTGTGGGATTTTTCCTGGAATTTTGTTGGATACTGGGGAGATTTTGTGGGATGCTTGTGGAACTTTGAGGGACTTTTCTGGAATTTTCTGGAACATTGGTGGGATGTTTCTGGATTTTTGTGGGATTTTGAGGATTTCTCTTGAATTTTGTGGGATTTGGAGGAGACTTGAAGAATTTGGAGGGAATTTTCCTGAATTTTTTGGATATTGGTGGAGATTTTGTGAGATGCTGCAGGAATGTGGTTGGGTTTTGAGAAGATTTAGGGAGTTTTGTGGGATATTCGTGGAATTTTCAGCAGCTTTCAAGTATTTTGTGAGAGTCTTCTTGAATTTTGTGGAAATTTCCGGAGATTTTGTGAGATGTTGCAGGAATTGTGTGGGATTTTTGTGGAATTTTGAGGAATTCTCTTGAATTTTGTGGGATTTGGAGGAGACTTGAAGAAGTTGGAGGGATTTTTCCTAAATGTTGTGGAAATTGGTGGAGATTTTGTGAGATGTTTCAGGAATTTGTTTGGATTTTGAGAAGATGTAGGGAATTTTGTTGGATTTTTGTGGAATTTTGAGGATTTCTCTTGAATTTTGTGGGATTTGGAGGAGACTTGAAGAAGTTGGAGGGATTTTTCCTAAATGTTGGGGAAATTGGTGGAGATTTTGTGAGATGTTGCAGGAGTTTGTTTGGGTTCTGAGAAGATGTAGGGAAGTTTATGGCATTTTTCTGGAATTTTGAGGGGCTTTCAAGAACTTTGTGAGAGTTTTCTTGAATTTTGTGGAAATTTGTTGAGATTTTGTGAGATGGTTCTGGAATTTGGTGGGATTTTTGTGGGATTTTGAGGATTTCTCTTGAATTTTGTGGGATTTGGCGGAGACTTGAAGAAGTTGGAGGGATTTTTCCTAAATGTTGTGGAAATTGGTGGAGATTTTGTGAGATGTTGCAGGAGTTTGTTTGGGTTTTGAGGAGATGGAAGGAATTTTGTTGGATTTTTGTGGAATTTTGAGGATTTCTCTTGAATTTTGTGGGATTTGGAGGAGACTTGAAGAATTTTGCGGGAATTTTCTTAGATTTTGTGGAAATTGGTGGAGATTTTGTGAGGTGTCTGTGGAATTTTGTAATGTTTTGAGAAGATGTAGGGAATTTTGTGGCATTTTTCTGGAATTTTGAGGGGCTTTCAAGAACTTTGTGAGAGTTTTTTTGAATTTAGTGGAAATTTGTTGAGATTTTGTGAGATGGTTCTGGAATTTGGTGGGATATTGAGGAAATTCAGTGAATTTGGAGGGATTTTTCTTGAATTTTGTGGAAATTGTTGGAGATTTTGTGGGATGTTGCAGGAATTTGGTAGGGTTTTGAGAAGGTTTAGGGAATTTTGTGGCATTTTTCTGCAATTTTGTGAGGCTTTTCCAGAATGTTTGGTGATATTGAGGTGATTTGGTGGGATGTTTCTGGAATTTTGTGGGATTTTTCTGGGATTTGTACGAGACTTGAAGAATTTTGCGGGATTTTTCTTGAATTGTTTGGAAATTGGTGGAGATTTTGTGAGATGTTGCAGGAGTTTGTTTGGGTTTTGAGAAGATGTAGGGAAGTTTGTGGCATTTTTCTGGAATTTTGAGGGGCTTTCAAGAACTTTGTGAGAGTTTTCTTGAATTTAGTGGAAATTTGTTGAGATTTTGTGAGATGGTTCTGGAATTTGGTGGGATTTTTGTGGGATTTTGAGGATTTGTCTTGAATTTTGTGGGATTTGGAGGAGACTTGAAGAATTTGGAGGGAATTTTCTTGAATTTTTTGGATATTGGTGGAGATTTTGTGAGATGCTGCAGGAATGTGGTTGGGTTTTGAGAAGATTTAGGGATTTTTGTGGGATTTTCGTGGAATTTTCAGCAGCTTTCAAGTTTTTTGTGTGAGTCTTCTTGAATTTTGTGGAAATTTCCGGAGATTTTGTGAGATGTTGCAGGAATGTGGTTGGGTTCTGAGAAGATTTAGGGAATTGTGTGGGGCTTGTACAGGATTTTGTGCGATTTCTTTTGAATTTTGTGGGATTTCTCTTGAATTTTGTGGGATGTTTGTGGGATGTTTGTGGGATGTTTGTGGGATGTTTGTGGTATTTGCAGGAGACTTGAAGAATTCTGCGGGATTTTTCTTGAATTGTTTGGAAATTGGTGGAGATTTTGTGAGATGTTGCAGGAGTTTGTTTGGGTTCTGAGAAGATGGAAGGAATTTTGTGGGATTTTTGTGGAATTTTGAGGATTTGTCTTGAATTTTGTGGGATTTGGAGGAGACTTGAAGAATTTTGCGGAATTTTCTTAGATTTTGTGGAAATTTGTTGAGATTTTGTGAGATGGTTCTGGAATTTGGTGGGATATTGAGGAAATTCAGTGAATTTTGAGGGATTTTTCTTGAATTTTGTGGAAATTGTTGGAGATTTTGTGGGATGTTGCAGGAATTGGGTAGGGTTTTGAGAAGGTTTAGGGAATTTTGTGGCATTTTTCTGTAATTTTGTGAGGCTTTTCCAGAATTTTTGGTGATATTGAGGTGATTTGGTGGGATGTTTCTGGAATTTTGTGGGATTTTTCTGGGATTTGTGGGAGACTTGAAGAATTTTGCGGGATTTTTCTTGAATTGTTTGGAAATTGGTGGAGATTTTGTGAGATGTTGCAGGAGTTTGTTTGGGTTTTGAGAAGATGTAGGGAAGTTTGTGGCATTTTTCTGGAATTTTGAGGGGCTTTCAAGAACTTTGTGAGAGTTTTCTTGAATTTAGTGGAAATTTGTTGAGATTTTGTGAGATGGTTCTGGAATTTGGTGGGATTTTTGTGGGATTTTGAGGATTTGTCTTGAATTTTGTGGGATTTGGAGGAGACTTGAAGAATTTGGAGGGAATTTTCTTGAATTTTTTGGATATTGGTGGAGATTTTGTGAGATGCTGCAGGAATGTGGTTGGGTTTTGAGAAGATTTAGGGATTTTTGTGGGATTTTCGTGGAATTTTCAGCAGCTTTCAAGTTTTTTGTGTGAGTCTTCTTGAATTTTGTGGAAATTTCCGGAGATTTTGTGGGATGTTGCAGGAATGTGGTTGGGTTCTGAGAAGATTTAGGGAATTGTGTGGGGCTTGTACAGGATTTTGTGCGATTTCTTTTGAATTTTGTGGGATTTCTCTTGAATTTTGTGGGATGTTTGTGGGATGTTTGTGGGATGTTTGTGGTATTTGGAGGAGACTTGAAGAATTTTGCGGGATTTTTCTTGAATTGTTTGGAAATTGGTGGAGATTTTGTGAGATGTTGCAGGAGTTTGTTTGGGTTCTGAGAAGATGGATGGAATTTTGTGGGATTTTTGTGGAATTTTGAGGATTTCTCTTGAATTTTGTGGGATTTGGAGGAGACTTGAAGAATTTGGAGGGAATTTTCTTAGATTTTGTGGAAATTTGTTGAGATTTTGTGCGATGGTTCTGGAATTTGGTGGGATATTGAGGAAATTCAGTGAATTTTGAGGGATTTTTCTTGAATTTTGTGGAAATTGTTGGAGATTTTGTGGGATGTTGCAGGAATTGGGTAGGGTTTTGAGAAGGTTTAGGGAATTTTGTGGCATTTTTCTGCAATTTTGTGAGGCTTTTCCAGAATTTTTGGTGATATTGAGGTGATTTGGTGGGATGTTTCTGGAATTTTGTGGGATTTTTCTGGGATTTGTACGAGACTTGAAGAATTTTGCGGGATTTTTCTTGAATTGTTTGGAAATTGGTGGAGATTTTGTGAGATGTTGCAGGAGTTTGTTTGGGTTTTGAGAAGATGTAGGGAAGTTTATGGCATTTTTCTGGAATTTTGAGGGGCTTTCGAGAACTTTGTGAGAGTTTTCTTGAATTTTGTGGAAATTTGTTGAGATTTTGTGAGATGGTTCTGGAATTTGGTGGGATTTTTGTGGAATTTTGAGGATTTCTCTTGAATTTTGTGGGATTTGGAGGAGACTTGAAGAAGTTGGAGGGATTTTTCCTAAATGTTGGGGAAATTGGTGGAGATTTTGTGAGATGTTGCAGGAGTTTGTTTGGGTTTTGAGAAGATGTAGGGAAGTTTATGGCATTTTTCTGGAATTTTGAGGGGCTTTCAAGAACTTTGTGAGAGTTTTCTTGAATTTTGTGGAAATTTGTTGAGATTTTGTGAGATGGTTCTGGAATTTGGTGGGATTTTTGTGGGATTTTGAGGATTTCTCTTGAATTTTGTGGGATTTGGCGGAGACTTGAAGAAGTTGGAGGGATTTTTCCTAAATGTTGTGGAAATTGGTGGAGATTTTGTGAGATGTTGCAGGAGTTTGTTTGGGTTTTGAGGAGATGGAAGGAATTTTGTTGGATTTTTGTGGAATTTTGAGGATTTCTCTTGAATTTTGTGGGATTTGGAGGAGACTTGAAGAATTTTGCGGGAATTTTCTTAGATTTTGTGGAAATTGGTGGAGATTTTGTGAGGTGTCTGTGGAATTTTGTAATGTTTTGAGAAGATGTAGGGAATTTTGTGGCATTTTTCTGGAATTTTGAGGGGCTTTCAAGAACTTTGTGAGAGTTTTTTTGAATTTAGTGGAAATTTGTTGAGATTTTGTGAGATGGTTCTGGAATTTGGTGGGATATTGAGGAAATTCAGTGAATTTGGAGGGATTTTTCTTGAATTTTGTGGAAATTGTTGGAGATTTTGTGGGATGTTGCAGGAATTTGGTAGGGTTTTGAGAAGGTTTAGGGAATTTTGTGGCATTTTTCTGCAATTTTGTGAGGCTTTTCCAGAATGTTTGGTGATATTGAGGTGATTTGGTGGGATGTTTCTGGAATTTTGTGGGATTTTTCTGGGATTTGTACGAGACTTGAAGAATTTTGCGGGATTTTTCTTGAATTGTTTGGAAATTGGTGGAGATTTTGTGAGATGTTGCAGGAGTTTGTTTGGGTTTTGAGAAGATGTAGGGAAGTTTGTGGCATTTTTCTGGAATTTTGAGGGGCTTTCAAGAACTTTGTGAGAGTTTTCTTGAATTTAGTGGAAATTTGTTGAGATTTTGTGAGATGGTTCTGGAATTTGGTGGGATTTTTGTGGGATTTTGAGGATTTGTCTTGAATTTTGTGGGATTTGGAGGAGACTTGAAGAATTTGGAGGGAATTTTCCTGAATTTTTTGGATATTGGTGGAGATTTTGTGAGATGCTGCAGGAATGTGGTTGGGTTTTGAGAAGATTTAGGGATTTTTGTGGGATTTTCGTGGAATTTTCAGCAGCTTTCAAGTTTTTTGTGTGAGTCTTCTTGAATTTTGTGGAAATTTCCGGAGATTTTGTGAGATGTTGCAGGAATGTGGTTGGGTTCTGAGAAGATTTAGGGAATTGTGTGGGGCTTGTACAGGATTTTGTGCGATTTCTTTTGAATTTTGTGGGATTTCTCTTGAATTTTGTGGGATGTTTGTGGGATGTTTGTGGGATGTTTGTGGGATGTTTGTGGTATTTGCAGGAGACTTGAAGAATTCTGCGGGATTTTTCTTGAATTGTTTGGAAATTGGTGGAGATTTTGTGAGATGTTGCAGGAGTTTGTTTGGGTTCTGAGAAGATGGAAGGAATTTTGTGGGATTTTTGTGGAATTTTGAGGATTTGTCTTGAATTTTGTGGGATTTGGAGGAGACTTGAAGAATTTGGAGGGAATTTTCTTAGATTTTGTGGAAATTTGTTGAGATTTTGTGAGATGGTTCTGGAATTTGGTGGGATATTGAGGAAATTCAGTGAATTTTGAGGGATTTTTCTTGAATTTTGTGGAAATTGTTGGAGATTTTGTGGGATGTTGCAGGAATTGGGTAGGGTTTTGAGAAGGTTTAGGGAATTTTGTGGCATTTTTCTGCAATTTTGTGAGGCTTTTCCAGAATTTTTGGTGATATTGAGGTGATTTGGTGGGATGTTTCTGGAATTTTGTGGGATTTTTCTGGGATTTGTGGGAGACTTGAAGAATTTTGCGGGATTTTTCTTGAATTGTTTGGAAATTGGTGGAGATTTTGTGAGATGTTGCAGGAGTTTGTTTGGGTTTTGAGAAGATGTAGGGAAGTTTGTGGCATTTTTCTGGAATTTTGAGGGGCTTTCAAGAACTTTGTGAGAGTTTTCTTGAATTTAGTGGAAATTTGTTGAGATTTTGTGAGATGGTTCTGGAATTTGGTGGGATTTTTGTGGGATTTTGAGGATTTGTCTTGAATTTTGTGGGATTTGGAGGAGACTTGAAGAATTTGGAGGGAATTTTCTTGAATTTTTTGGATATTGGTGGAGATTTTGTGAGATGCTGCAGGAATGTGGTTGGGTTTTGAGAAGATTTAGGGATTTTTGTGGGATTTTCGTGGAATTTTCAGCAGCTTTCAAGTTTTTTGTGTGAGTCTTCTTGAATTTTGTGGAAATTTCCAGAGATTTTGTGGGATGTTGCAGGAATGTGGTTGGGTTCTGAGAAGATTTAGGGAATTGTGTGGGGCTTGTACAGGATTTTGTGCGATTTCTTTTGAATTTTGTGGGATTTCTCTTGAATTTTGTGGGATGTTTGTGGGATGTTTGTGGGATGTTTGTGGTATTTGCAGGAGACTTGAAGAATTTTGCGGGATTTTTCTTGAATTGTTTGGAAATTGGTGGAGATTTTGTGAGATGTTGCAGGAGTTTGTTTGGGTTCTGAGAAGATGGATGGAATTTTGTGGGATTTTTGTGGAATTTTGAGGATTTCTCTTGAATTTTGTGGGATTTGGAGGAGACTTGAAGAATTTGGAGGGAATTTTCTTAGATTTTGTGGAAATTTGTTGAGATTTTGTGAGATGGTTCTGGAATTTGGTGGGATATTGAGGAAATTCAGTGAATTTTGAGGGATTTTTCTTGAATTTTGTGGAAATTGTTGGAGATTTTGTGGGATGTTGCAGGAATTGGGTAGGGTTTTGAGAAGGTTTAGGGAATTTTGTGGCATTTTTCTGCAATTTTGTGAGGCTTTTCCAGAATTTTTGGTGATATTGAGGTGATTTGGTGGGATGTTTCTGGAATTTTGTGGGATTTTTCTGGGATTTGTACGAGACTTGAAGAATTTTGCGGGATTTTTCTTGAATTGTTTGGAAATTGGTGGAGATTTTGTGAGATGTTGCAGGAGTTTGTTTGGGTTTTGAGAAGATGTAGGGAAGTTTATGGCATTTTTCTGGAATTTTGAGGGGCTTTCGAGAACTTTGTGAGAGTTTTCTTGAATTTTGTGGAAATTTGTTGAGATTTTGTGAGATGGTTCTGGAATTTGGTGGGATTTTTGTGGAATTTTGAGGATTTCTCTTGAATTTTGTGGGATTTGGAGGAGACTTGAAGAAGTTGGAGGGATTTTTCCTAAATGTTGGGGAAATTGGTGGAGATTTTGTGAGATGTTGCAGGAGTTTGTTTGGGTTTTGAGAAGATGTAGGGAAGTTTATGGCATTTTTCTGGAATTTTGAGGGGCTTTCAAGAACTTTGTGAGAGTTTTCTTGAATTTTGTGGAAATTTGTTGAGATTTTGTGAGATGGTTCTGGAATTTGGTGGGATTTTTGTGGGATTTTGAGGATTTCTCTTGAATTTTGTGGGATTTGGCGGAGACTTGAAGAAGTTGGAGGGATTTTTCCTAAATGTTGTGGAAATTGGTGGAGATTTTGTGAGATGTTGCAGGAGTTTGTTTGGGTTTTGAGGAGATGGAAGGAATTTTGTTGGATTTTTGTGGAATTTTGAGGATTTCTCTTGAATTTTGTGGGATTTGGAGGAGACTTGAAGAATTTTGCGGGAATTTTCTTAGATTTTGTGGAAATTGGTGGAGATTTTGTGAGGTGTCTGTGGAATTTTGTAATGTTTTGAGAAGATGTAGGTTATTTTGTGGCATTTTTCTGGAATTTTGAGGGGCTTTCAAGAACTTTGTGAGAGTTTTCTTGAATTTAGTGGAAATTTGTTGAGATTTTGTGAGATGGTTCTGGAATTTGGTGGGATTTTTGTGGGATTTTGAGGATTTGTCTTGAATTTTGTGGGATTTGGAGGAGACTTGAAGAATTTGGAGGGAATTTTCTTGAATTTTTTGGATATTGGTGGAGATTTTGTGAGATGCTGCAGGAATGTGGTTGGGTTTTGAGAAGATTTAGGGATTTTTGTGGGATTTTCGTGGAATTTTCAGCAGCTTTCAAGTTTTTTGTGTGAGTCTTCTTGAATTTTGTGGAAATTTCCAGAGATTTTGTGGGATGTTGCAGGAATGTGGTTGGGTTCTGAGAAGATTTAGGGAATTGTGTGGGGCTTGTACAGGATTTTGTGCGATTTCTTTTGAATTTTGTGGGATTTCTCTTGAATTTTGTGGGATGTTTGTGGGATGTTTGTGGGATGTTTGTGGTATTTGGAGGAGACTTGAAGAATTTTGCGGGATTTTTCTTGAATTGTTTGGAAGTTGGTGGAGATTTTGTGTTATGTTGCAGGAGTTTGTTTGGGTTCTGAAAAGATGGAAGGAATTTTGTGGGATTTTTGTGGAATTTTGAGGATTTGTCTTGAATTTTGTGGGATTTGGAGGAGACTTGAAGTATTTGGAGGGAATTTTCTTAGATTTTGTGGAAATTTGTTGAGATTTTGTGAGATGGTTCTGGAATTTGGTGGGATATTGAGGAAATTCAGTGAATTTTGAGGGATTTTTCTTGAATTTTGTGGAAATTGTTGGAGATTTTGTGGGATGTTGCAGGAATTGGGTAGGGTTTTGAGAAGGTTTAGGGAATTTTGTGGCATTTTTCTGCAATTTTGTGAGGCTTTTCCAGAATTTTTGGTGATATTGAGGTGATTTGGTGGGATGTTTCTGGAATTTTGTGGGATTTTTCTGGGATTTGTACGAGACTTGAAGAATTTTGCGGGATTTTTCTTGAATTGTTTGGAAATTGGTGGAGATTTTGTGAGATGTTGCAGGAGTTGGTTTGGGTTTTGAGAAGATGTAGGGAAGTTTGTGGCATTTTTCTGGAATTTTGAGGGGCTTTCAAGAACTCTGTGAGAGTTTTCTTGAATTTAGTGGAAATTTGTTGAGATTTTGTGAGATGGTTCTGGAATTTGGTGGGATTTTTGTGGGATTTTGAGGATTTCTCTTGAATTTTGTGGGATTTGGAGGAGACTTGAAGAAGTTGGAGGGATTTTTCCTAAATGTTGGGGAAATTGGTGGAGATTTTGTGAGATGTTGCAGGAGTTTGTTTGGGTTTTGAGGAGATGGAAGGAATTTTGTTGGATTTTTGTGGAATTTTGAGGATTTCTCTTGAATTTTGTGGGATTTGGAGGAGACTTGAAGAATTTTGCGGGAATTTTCTTAGATTTTGTGGAAATTGGTGGAGATTTTGTGAGGTGTCTGTGGAATTTTGTAATGTTTTGAGAAGATGTAGGGAATTTTGTGGCATTTTTCTGGAATTTTGAGGGGCTTTCAAGAACTTTGTGAGAGCTTTTTGAATTTTTTGGAAATTTGTTGAGATTTTGTGAGATGGTTCTGGAGTTTGGTGGGATATTGAGGAAATTCAGTGAATTTGGAGGGATTTTTCTTGAATTTTGTGGAAATTGTTGGAGATTTTGTGGGATGTTGCAGGAATTGGGTAGGGTTTTGAGAAGGTTTAGGGAATTTTGTGGCATTTTTCTGCAATTTTGTGAGGCTTTTCCAGAATTTTTGGTGATATTGAGGTGATTTGGTGGGATGGTTCTGGAATTTTGTGGGATTTTTCTGGGATTTGTACGAGACTTGAAGAATTTTGCAGGATTTTTCTTGAATTGTTTGGAAATTGGTGGAGATTTTGTGAGATGTTGCAGGAGTTTGTTTGGGTTCTGAGAAGATGGAATGAATTTTGTGGGATTTTTGTGGAATTTTGAGGATTTGTCTTGAATTTTGTGGGATTTGGAGGAGACTTGAAGAATTTGGAGGGAATTTTCTTAGATTTTGTGGAAATTTGTTGAGATTTTGTGAGATGGTTCTGGAGTTTGGTGGGATATTGAGGAAATTCAGTGAATTTTGAGGGATTTGTTTTAGATTTTGTGGGAATTTGTGTAGATTCTGTGGTATTTTTCTGGAATTTGGTGGGTCTTTTTGAAGGACTTTGTGTGGTTTTGAGGAGACTTGAAGGATTTTGAGGAATTTTTCTTAGATTTTGTGGAAACTTGTGGAGGTTTTGTGTGATTTTTGTGGGATTTTGTGGGATATTGAGGCGATTTAGGGATCTTGAGGGATTTTTCATGTATTTTGTGGGAATTTGTGGAGATTTGGTGGGATATTTTTCTAGAATTTGGTCGTGTTTTGGGAAGATTTAGGGAATTTGGTGGGATTTTTCCTGGAATTTTATTGGATACTGGGGAGATTTTGTGGGACATTTCTGGAACTTCGAGGGACTTTTCTGGAATTTGGTGTGATTCTGTAGAGAACTGACGAATTATCAGGGATTTTTCATGTATTCTGTGGGAATTTGTGGAGATTCGGTGGGATATTTTTCTAGAATTTGGTCATGTTTTGAGAAGATTTAGGGAATTTTGTGTGATTTTTCTGGGATTTTGTTGGGTATTGAGGACATTTTGTGGGATGTTTCTGGAATTTGGTGGGGCTTTTCAAGAATTTTGTGGTATTTTGAAAAGATTTTGGGAATTTTGTGGTGTTTTTTCTTGAATTTTGTGGGAAACTGTGCTGATTTTATGGGGCGTTTCTGGAATTTGGTCGAGTTTTCAGAAGATTTAGGGATTTTTGTGAGATTTTTGTGGGATGTTCTGGGAATTGGTGGAGATTTTGTGGGACATTCCTGTGAATTGGTAGGGTTTTGAAATGATTTAGGGAGTTTTGTGGGACTTCTCTGGAATTTTGTGGGGTTTTTCTGGAATTGTGTGGGATTCTGAGGAGACTTGAAAAATTTTGAGGAATTTGTTTTAGATTTTGGGGAATTTGTGTAGATTCTGTGGGATTTTTCTGGAATTTGGTGGGCCTTTTCAAGGACTTTGTGTGGTTTTGAGGAGACTTGAAGAATTTTGAGGATTTTTTTTTATATTTTGTGGAAACTTGTGGAGGTTTTGTGTGATTTTTGTGTGATTTTGTGGGATATTGAGGCGATTTAGGGATCTTGAGGGATTTTTCATGTATTTTGTGGGAATTTGTGGAGATTTGGTGGGATATTTTTCTAGAATTTGGTCGTGTTTTGGGGCGATTTAGGGAATTTTGTGGGATTTTTCCTGGAATTTTATTGGATACTGGGGAGATTTTCTGGAATGTTTGTGGAACTTTGAGGGACTCTTCTGGAATTTGGTGAGATTCTGTAGAGAACTGACGAATTATCAAGGATTTTTCATGTATTCTGTGGGAATTTGTGGAGATTCGGTGGGATATTTTTCTAGAATTTGGTCATGTTTTAAGAAGATTTAGGGAACTTTGTGGGATTTTTCCTGGAATTTTGTTGGATACTGCGGAGATTTTGTGGGATATTTCTGGAACTTCGAGGGACTTTTCTGGAATTTGGTGAGATTCTGTAGAGAACTGACGAATTATCAGGGATTTTTCATGTATTCTGTGGGAATTTGTGGAGATTTGGTGGGATTTTTCTGGAATTTGGTAGAATTTTGAGAAGATTTAGGGAATTCTGTAAGATTTTTCTGGAATTTGGTGGGCCTTTTTGAAGGACTTTGTGTGGTTTTGAGGAGACTTGAAGAATTTTGAGGAATTTTTCTTAGATTTTGTGGAAACTTGTGGAGGTTTTGTGTGATTTTTGTGGGATTTTGTAAGATATTGAGGCGATTTAGGGATCTTGAGGGATTTTTCATGTATTCTGTGGGAATTTGTGGAGATTTGGTGGGATTTTTGTGGATTTTGGCCGTGTTTAGAGAAGATTTAGGGAATTTTGTGGGATGTTTCTGGGATTTTGTTGGGTATTGAGGACATTTTGTGGGATGTTTCTGGAATTTGGTGGGGCTTTTCAAGAATTTTGTGGTATTTTGAAAAGATTTAGGGAATTTT
Source organism: Cyanistes caeruleus (assembly GCF_971803275.1). Classification (NCBI taxonomy): domain Eukaryota; kingdom Metazoa; phylum Chordata; class Aves; order Passeriformes; family Paridae; genus Cyanistes; species Cyanistes caeruleus. The sequence goes on along the minus strand of NC_141702.1, from coordinate 86,042,216 downwards.
GTGGTGTTTTTTCTTGAATTTTGTGGGAAACTGTGCTGATTTTATGGGGCGTTTCTGGAATTTGGTCGAGTTTTCAGAAGATTTAGGGATTTTTGTGAGATTTTTGTGGGATGTTCTGTGAATTGGTGGAGATTTTGTGGGACATTCCTGTGAATTGGTAGGGTTTTGAAATGATTTAGGGAGTTTTGTGGGACTTCTCTGGAATTTTGTGGGTTTTTTCTGGAATTGTGTGGGATTCTGAGGAGACTTGAAGAATTTTGAGGAATTTGTTTTAGATTTTGTGGGAATTTGTGGAGATTCTGTGGGATTTTACTGGAATTTGGTGGGCCTTTTCAAGGACTTTGTGTGGTTTTGAGGAGACTTGAAGAATTTTGAGGATTTTTTTTTATATTTTGTGGAAACTTGTGGAGGTTTTGTGGGATTTTTGTGGGATTTTGTGGGATATTGAGGCGATTTAGGGATCTTGAGGGATTTTTCATGTATTTTGTGGGAATTTGTGGAGATTTGGTGGGATATTTTTCTAGAATTTGGTCGTGTTTTGGGGCGATTTAGGGAATTTTGTGGGATTTTTCCTGGAATTTTATTGGATACTGGGGAGATTTTCTGGAATGTTTGTGGAACTTGGAGGGACTCTTCTGGAATTTGGTGAGATTCTGTAGAGAACTGACGAATTATCAAGGATTTTTCATGTATTCTGTGGGAATTTGTGGAGATTCGGTGGGATATTTTTCTAGAATTTGGTCATGTTTTAAGAAGATTTAGGGAATTTTGTGGGATTTTTCCTGGAATTTTGTTGGATACTGCGGAGATTTTGTGGGATGTTTGTGGAACTTTGAGGGACTTTTCTGGAATTTGGTGAGATTCTGTAGAGAACTGACGAATTATCAGGGATTTTTCATGTATTCTGTGGGAATTTGTGGAGATTTGGTGGGATTTTTCTGGAATTTGGTAGAGTTTTGAGAAGATTTAGGGAATTCTGCAAGATATTTCTGGAATTTGGTAGGCCTTTTTGAAGGATTTTGTGTGGTTTTGAGAAGACTTGAAGAATTTTGAGGAATTTTTCTTAGATTCTGTGGAAACTTGTGGAGGTTTTGTGGGATTTTTGTGGGATTTTGTGGGATATTGAGGCGATTTAGGGATCTTGAGGGATTTTTCATGTATTTTGTGGGAATTTGTGGAGATTTGGTGGGATATTTTTCTAGAATTTGGTCGTGTTTTGAGAAGATTTAGGGAATTTTGTGGGATTTTTCCTGGAATTTTGTTGGATACTGGGGAGATTTTGTGGGATGTTTCTGGAACTTCGATGGACTTCTCTGGAATTTGGTGAGATTCTGTAGAGAACTGAAGAATTATCAGGGATTTTTCATGTATTCTGTGGGAATTTGTGGAGATTTGGTGGGATATTTTTCTAGAATTTGGTCGTGTTTTGAGAAGATGTAGGGAAGTTTGTGGCATTTTTCCTGGAATTTTGAGGGGCTTTCAAGAACTTTGTGAGAGTTTTCTTGAATTTAGTGGAAATTTGTTGAGATTTTGTGAGATGGTTCTGGAATTTGGTGGGATTTTTGTGGGATTTTGAGGATTTGTCTTGAATTTTGTGGGATTTGGAGGAGACTTGAAGAATTTGGAGGGAATTTTCTTGAATTTTTTGGATACTGGTGGAGATTTTGTGAGATGCTGCAGGAATGTGGTTGGGTTTTGAGAAGATTTAGGGATTTTTGTGGGATATTCGTGGAATTTTCAGCAGCTTTCAAGTTTTTTGTGTGAGTCTTCTTGAATTTTGTGGAAATTTCCAGAGATTTTGTGGGATGTCTGTAGAATTTTGTAATGTTTTGAGAAGATGTAGGGAATTTTGTGGCATTTTTCTGGAATTTTGAGGGGCTTTCAAGAACTTTGTGAGAGTTTTTTTAATTTTTTGGAAATTTGTTGAGATTTTGTGAGATGGTTCTGGAGTTTGGTGGGATATTGAGGAAATTCAGTGAATTTGGAGGGAATTTTCTTGAATTTTGTGGAAATTGTTGGAGATTTTGTGGGATGTTGCAGGAATGTGGTTGGGTTCTGAGAAGATTTAGGGAATTGTGTGGGGCTTGTACAGAATTTGGTGGGATTTCTCTTGAATTTTGTGGGATTTCTATTGAATTTTATGGGATGTTTATGGGATGTTTGTGAGATGTTTGTAGGATGTTTGTGGTATTTGGAGGAGACTTGAAGAATTTTGCGGGATTTTTCTTGAAATGTTTGGAAATTGGTGGAGATTTTGTGAGATGTTGCAGGAATGTGGTTGGGTTTTGAGAAGATGTAGGGAATTTTGTGGCATTTTTCTGGAATTTTGAGGGGCTTTCAAGAACTTTGTGAGTGTTTTCTTGAAGTTAGTGGAAATTTGTTGAGATTTTGTGAGATGGTTCTGGAATTTGGTGGGATTTTTGTGGGATTTTGAGGATTTCTCTTGAATTTTGTGGGATTTGGAGGAGACTTGAAGAATTTGGAGGGAATTTTCTTGAATTTTTTGGATATTGGTGGAGATTTTGTGAGATGCTGCAGGAATGTGGTTGGGTTTTGAGAAGATTTAGGGATTTTTGTGGGATATTCGTGGAATTTTCAGCAGCTTTCAAGTATTTTGTGAGAGTCTTCTTGAATTTTGTGGAAATTTCCGGAGATTTTGTGAGATGTTGCAGGAATTTGGTGGGATTTTTGTGGAATTTTGAGGAATTCTCTTGAATTTTGTGGGATTTGGAGGAGACTTGAAGAAGTTGGAGGGATTTTTCCTAAATGTTGTGGAAATTGGTGGAGATTTTGTGAGATGTTTCAGGAATTTGTTTGGACTTCGAGAAGATGTAGGGAATTTTGTTGGATTTTTGTGGAATTTTGAGGATTTCTCTTGAATTTTGTGGGATTTGGAGGAGACTTGAAGAATTTGGAGGGATTTTTCTTGAATTTTCTGGAAATTGTTGGAGATTTTGTGGGATGTTGCAGGAATGTGGTTGGGTTTTGAGAAGATATAGGTTATTTTGTGGCATTTTTCTGGAATTTTGAGGGGCTTTCAAGAACTTTGTGAGAGTTCTTTTCAATTTTTTGGAAATTTGTTGAGATTTTGTGAGATGTTGCAGGAATTTTGTGGGATTTTTGTGGAATTTTGAGGAATTCTCTTGAATTTTGTGGGATTTGGAGGAGACTTGAAGAAGTTGGAGGGATTTTTCCTAAATGTTGTGGAAATTGGTGGAGATTTTGTGAGATGTTTCAGGAATTTGTTTGGATTTTGAGAAGATGTAGGGAATTTTGTTGGATTTTTGTGGAATTTTGAGGATTTCTCTTGAATTTTGTGGGATTTGGAGGAGACTTGAAGAATTTTGCGGGAATTTTCTTAGATTTTGTGGAAATGTGTGGAGATTTTGTGCGATGTCTGTAGAATTTTGTAATGTTTTGAGAAGATGTAGGGAATTTTGTGGCATTTTTCTGGAATTTTGAGGGGCTTTCAAGAACTTTGTGAGAGTTTTTTTGAATTTTTTGGAAATTTGTTGAGATTTTGTGAGATGGTTCTGGAGTTTGGTGGGATATTGAGGAAATTCAGTGAATTTGGAGGGAATTTTCTTGAATTTTGTGGAAATTGTTGGAGATTTTGTGGGATGTTGCAGGAATGTGGTTGGGTTCTGAGAAGATTTAGGGAATTGTGTGGGGCTTGTACAGAATTTGGTGGGATTTCTCTTGAATTTTGTGGGATTTCTATTGAATTTTATGGGATGTTTGTGGGATGTTTGTGAGATGTTTGTAGGATGTTTGTGGTATTTGGAGGAGACTTGAAGAATTTTGCGGGATTTTTCTTGAATTGTTTGGAAAGTGGTGGAGATTTTGTGAGATGTTGCAGGAGTTTGTTTGGGTTCTGAGAAGATGGAAGGAATTTTGTGGGATTTTTGTGGAATTTTGAGGATTTCTCTTGAATTTTGTGGGATTTGGAGGAGACTTGAAGAATTTTGCGGGAATTTTCTTAGATTTAGTGGAAATTTGTTGAGATTTTGTGAGATGGTTCTGGAATTTGGTGGGATATTGAGGAAATTCAGTGAATTTTGAGGGATTTTTCTTGAATTTTGTGGAAATTGTTGGAGATTTTGTGGGATGTTGCAGGAATTGGGTAGGGTTTTGAGAAGGTTTAGGGAATTTTTTGGCATTTTTCTGCAATTTTGTGAGGCTTTTCCAGAATTTTTGGTGATATTGAGGTGATTTGGTGGGATGTTTCTGGAATTTTGTGGGATTTTTCTGGGATTTGTACGAGACTTGAAGAATTTTGCGGGATTTTTCTTGAATTGTTTGGAAATTGGTGGAGATTTTGTGAGATGTTGCAGGAGTTTGTTTGGGTTTTGAGAAGATGTAGGGAATTTTGTGGCATTTTTCTGGAATTTTGAGGGGCTTTCAAGAACTTTGTGAGAGTTTTCTTGAATTTAGTGGAAATTTGTTGAGATTTTGTGAGATGGTTCTGGAATTTGGTGGGATTTTTGTGGGATTTTGAGGATTTCTCTTGAATTTTGTGGGATTTGGAGGAGACTTGAAGAATTTGGAGGGAATTTTCTTGAATTTTTTGGATATTGGTGGAGATTTTGTGAGATGCTGCAGGAATGTGGTTGGGTTTTGAAAAGATTTAGGGATTTTTGTGGGATTTTCGTGGAATTTTCAGCAGCTTTCAAGTTTTTTGTGTGAGTCTTCTTGAATTTTGTGGAAATTTCCAGAGATTTTGTGGGATGTTGCAGGAATGTGGTTGGGTTCTGAGAAGATTTAGGGAATTGTGTGGGGCTTGTACAGGATTTTGTGCGATTTCTTTTGAATTTTGTGGGATTTCTCTTGAATTTTGTGGGATGTTTGTGGGATGTTTGTGGGATGTTTGTGGGATGTTTGTGGTATTTGGAGGAGACTTGAATAATTTTGCGGGATTTTTCTGGAATTGTTTGGAAATTGGTGGAGATTTTGTGAGATGTTGCAGGAGTTTGTTTGGGTTCTGAGAAGATGGAAGGAATTTTGTTGGATTTTTGTGGAATTTTGAGGATTTCTCTTGAATTTTGTGGGATTTGGAGGAGACTTGAAGAATTTTGTGGAATTTTCTTAGATTTTGTGGAAATTTGTTGAGATTTTGTGAGATGGTTCTGGAATTTGGTGGGATATTGAGGAAATTCAGTGAATTTTGAGGGATTTTTCTTGAATTTTTTGGCTATTGGTGGAGATTTTGTGAGATGTTGCAGGAATTTGGTGGGGTTTTGAGAAGATTTATGGAATTTTGTGGCATTTTTCTGCAATTTTGTGAGGCTTTTCCAGAATTTTTGGTGATATTGAGGTGATTTGGGGGGATGTTTCTGGAATTTTGTGGGATTTTTCTGGGATTTGTACGAGACTTGAAGAATTTTGCGGGATTTTTCTTGAATTGTTTGGAAATTGGTGGAGATTTTGTGAGATGTTGCAGGAGTTTGTTTGGGTTTTGAGAAGATGTAGGGAAGTTTGTGGCATTTTTCTGGAATTTTGAGGGGCTTTCAAGAACTTTGTGAGAGTTTTCTTGAATTTAGTGGAAATTTGTTGAGATTTTGTGAGATGGTTCTGGAATTTGGTGGGATTTTTGTGGGATTTTGAGGATTTGTCTTGAATTTTGTGGGATTTGGAGGAGACTTGAAGAATTTGGAGGGAATTTTCTTGAATTTTTTGGATACTGGTGGAGATTTTGTGAGATGCTGCAGGAATGTGGTTGGGTTTTGAGAAGATTTAGGGATTTTTGTGGGATTTTCGTGGAATTTTCAGCAGCTTTCAAGTTTTTTGTGTGAGTCTTCTTGAATTTTTTGGAAATTTCCAGAGATTTTGTGGGATGTTGCAGGAATGTGGTTGGGTTCTGAGAAGATTTAGGGAATTGTGTGGGGCTTGTACAGGATTTTGTGCGATTTCTTTTGAATTTTGTGGGATTTCTCTTGAATTTTATGGGATGCTTGTGGGATGTTTGTGGGATGTTTGTGGTATTTGGAGGAGACTTGAAGAATTCTGCGGGATTTTTCTTGAATTGTTTGGAAATTGGTGGAGATTTTGTGAGATGTTGCAGGAATTTGTTTGGGTTCTGAGAAGATGGAAGGAATTTTGTGGGATTTTTGTGGAATTTTGAGGATTTCTCTTGAATTTTGTGGGATTTGGAGGAGACTTGAAGAATTTGGAGGGAATTTTCTTAGATTTTGTGGAAATTTGTTGAGATTTTGTGAGATGGTTCTGGAATTTGGTGGGATATTGAGGAAATTCAGTGAATTTTGCGGGATTTTTCTTGAATTGTTTGGAAATTGGTGGAGATTTTGTGAGATGTTGCAGGAATTTGGTAGGGATTTGAGAAGATTTATGGAATTTTGTGGCATTTTTCTGCAATTTTGTGAGGCTTTTCCAGAATTTTTGGTGATATTGAGGTGATTTGGTGGGATGTTTCTGGAATTTTGTGGGATTTTTCTGGGATTTGTAGGAGACTTGAAGAATTTTGCGGTATTTTTCTTGAATTGTTTGGAAATTGGTGGAGATTTTGTGAGATGTTGCAGGAGTTTGTTTGGGTTTTGAGAAGATGTAGGGAAGTTTGTGGCATTTTTCTGGAATTTTGAGGGGCTTTCAAGAACTTTGTGAGAGTTTTCTTGAATTTAGTGGAAATTTGTTCAGATTTTGTGAGATGGTTCTGGAATTTGGTGGGATTTTTGTGGGATTTTGAGGATTTGTCTTGAATTTTGTGGGATTTGGAGGAGACTTGAAGAATTTTGAGGAATTTGTTTTAGATTTTTGGGAATTTGTGTAGATTCTGTGGGATTTTTCTGGAATTTGGTGGTTTTTTTCAAGGACTTTGTGTGGTTTTGAGGAGACTTGAAGAATTTTGAGGATTTTTTTTTGTATTTTGTGGAAACTTGTGGAGGTTTTGTGTGATTTTTGTGGGATTTTGTGGGATATTGAGGCGATTTAGGGATCTTGAGGGATTTTTCATGTATTTTGTGGGAATTTGTGGAGATCTGGTGGGATATTTTTCTAGAATTTGGTCGTGTTTTGTGAAGATTTAGGGAATTTTGTGGGATTTTTCTTGAATTTTGTTGGATATTGAGTAGATTTTGTGGAACTTTGAGGGACTTTTCTGGAATTTGGTGAGATTCTGTAGAGAACTGACGAATTATCAGATATTTTTCATGTATTCTGTGGGAATTTGTGGAGATTTGGTGTGATTTTTGTGGATTTTGCCGTATTTTAAGAAGATTTAGGGAATTTTGTGGGATTTTTCCTGGAATTTTGTTGGATACTGGGGAGATTTTGTGGGATGTTTGTGTAACTTTGAGGGACTTTTCTGTGAATTTGGTGAGATTCTGTAGAGAACTGACGAATTATCAGGGATTTTTCATGTATTCTGTGGGAATTTGTGGAGATTTGGTGGGATTTTTCTGGAATTTGGTAGAATTTTGACAAGATTTAGGGAATTCTGCAAGATATTTCTGGAATTTGGTAGGCCTTTTTGAAGGACTTTGTGTGGTTTTGAGGAGACTTGAAGAATTTTGAGGAATTTTTCTTAGATTCTGTGGAAACTTGTGGAGGTTTTGTGGGATTTTTGTGGGATTTTGTGGGATATTGAGGCGATTTAGGGATCTTGAGGGATTTTTCATGTATTTTGTGGGAATTTGTGGAGATTTGGTGGGATATTTTTCTAGAATTTGGTCGTGTTTTGAGAAGATTTAGGGAATTTTGTGGGATTTTTCCTGGAATTTTATTGGATACTGGGGAGATTTTTTGGGATGTTTGTGGAACTTTGAGGGACTTTTCTGGAATTTGGTGAGATTCTGTAGAGAACTGACGAATTATCAGGGATTTTTCATGTATTCTGTGGGAATTTGTGGAGATTTGGTGGGATTTTTCTGGAATTTGGTAGAGTTTTGAGAAGATTTAGGGAATTCTGCAAGATATTTCTGGAATTTGGTAGGCCTTTTTGACGGACTTTTTGTGGTTTTGAGAAGACTTGAAGAATTTTGAGGAATTTTTCTTGGATTTTGTACAAACCTGTGGAGGTTTTGTGGGATTTTTGTGGGATTTTGTGGGATATTGAGGCGATTTAGGGATCTTGAGGGATTTTTCATGTATTTTGTGGGAATTTGTGGAGATTTGGTGGGATATTTTTCTAGAATATGGTCGTGTTTTGGGAAGATTTAGGGAATTTTGTGGGATTTTTCCTGGAATTTTATTGGATACTGGGGAGATTTTGTGGAATGTTTGTGGAACTTTGAGAGACTCTTCTAGAATTATGTGAGATTCTGTAGAGAACTGACGAATTATCAGGAATTTTTCATGTATTCTGTGGGAATTTGTGGAGATTTGGTGGGATATTTTTCTAGAATTTGGTCGTGTTTTGGGAAGATTTAGGGAATTTTGTGGGATTTTTCCTGGAATTTTGTTGCATACTGGGGAGATTTTGTGGGATGTTTCTGGAACTTCGAGGGACTTCTCTGGAATTTGGTGAGATTCTGTAGAGAACTGAAGAATTATCAGATATTTTTCATGTATTCTGTGGGAATTTGTGGAGATTTGGTGGGATTTTTGTGGATTTTGGTAGAGTTTTGAGAAGATTTTGGGAATTCTGTAAGATTTTTCTGGAATTTGGTGGGCCTTTTTGAAGGACTTTGTGTGGTTTTGAGGAGACTTGAAGAATTTTGAGGAATTTTTCTTAGATTCTGTGGAAACTTGTGGAGGTTTTGTGGGATTTTTGTGGAATTTTGTGGGATATTGAGGCGATTTAGGGATCTTGAGGGATTTTTCATGTATTTTGTGGGAATTTGTGGAGATTTGGTGGGATATTTTTCTAGAATTTGGTCATGTTTTGGGAAGATTTAGGGAATTTTGTGGGATTTTTCCTGGAATTTTATTGGATACTGGGGAGATTTTGTGGAATGTTTGTGGAACTTTGAGGGACTTTTCTGGAATTTGGTGAGATTCTGTAGAGAACTGACGAATTATCAGGGATTTTTCATGTATTCTGTGGGAATTTGTGGAGATTCGGTGGGATATTTTTCTAGAATTTGGTCATGTTTTGAGAAGATTTAGGGAATTTTGTGTGATTTTTCTGGGATTTTGTAGGGTATTGAGGACATTTTGTGGGATGTTTCTGGAATTTGGTGGGGCTTTTCAAGAATTTTGTGGTATTTTGAAAAGATTTTGGGAATTTTGTGGTGTTTTTTCTTGAATTTTGTGGGAAACTGTGCTGATTTTATGGGGCGTTTCTGGAATTTGTTCGAGTTTTCAGAAGATTTAGGGATTTTTGTGAGATTTTTGTGGGATGTTCTGGGAATTGGTGGAGATTTTGTGGGACATTCCTGTGAATTGGTAGGGTTTTGAAATGATTTAGGGAGTTTTGTGGGACTTCTCTGGAATTTTGTGGGTTTTTTCTGGAATTGTGTTGGATTCTGAGGAGACTTGAAGAATTTTGAGGAATTTGTTTTAGATTTTGTGGGAATTTGTGGAGATTCTGTGGGATTTTACTGGAATTTGGTGGGCCTTTTCAAGGACTTTGTGTGGTTTTGAGGAGACTTGAAGAATTTTGAGGATTTTTTTTATATTTTGTGGAAACTTGTGGAGGTTTTGTGTGATTTTCGTGGGATTTTGTGGGATATTGAGGCGATTTAGGGATCTGGAGGGATTTTTCATGTATTTTGTGGGAATTTGTGGAGATTTGGTGGGATATTTTTCTAGAATTTGGTCGTGTTTTGAGAAGATTTAGGGAATTTTGTGGGATTTTTCCTGGAATTTTGTTGGATACTGGGGAGTTTTTGTGGAATGTTTGTGGAACTTTGAGGGACTCTTCTGGAATTTTGTGAGATTTTGTAGAGAACTGACGAACTATCAGGGATTTTTCATGTATTCTGTGGGAATTTGTGGAGATTTGGTGGGATTTTTCTGGAATTTGGTAGAGTTTTGAGAAGATTTAGGGAATTTTGTGGGATTTTTCCTGGAATTTTGTTGGATACTGGGGAGATTTTGTGGGATGTTTCTGGAACTTCGAGGGACTTCTCTGGAATTTGGTGAGATTCTGTAGAGAACTGAAGAATTATCAGGGATTTTTCATGTATTCTGTGGGAATTTGTGGAGATTTGGTGGGATTTTTCTGGAATTTGGTAGAGTTTTGAGAAGATTTAGGGAATTCTGTAAGATTTTTCTGGAATTTGGTGGGCCTTTTCAAGGACTTTGTGTGGTTTTGAGGAGACTTGAAGAATTTTGAGGAATTTTTCTTAGATTTTGTGGAAACTTGTGGAGGTTTTGTGTGATTTTTGTGGGATTTTGTGAGATATTGAGGCGATTTAGGGATCTTGAGGGATTTTTCATGTATTCTGTGGGAATTTGTGGAGATTTGGTGGGATTTTTGTGGATTTTGGCCGTGTTTAGAGAAGATTTAGGGAATTTTGTGGGATGTTTCTGGGATTTTGTTGGGTATTGAGGACATTTTGTGGGATGTTTCTGGAATTTGGTGGGGCTTTTCAAGAATTTTGTGGTATTTTGAAAAGATTTAGGGAATTTTGTGGTGTTTTTTCTTGAATTTTGTGGGAAACTGTGCTGATTTTATGGGGCGTTTCTGGAATTTGGTCGAGTTTTCAGAAGATTTAGGGATTTTTGTGAGATTTTTGTGGTATGTTCTGGGAATTGGTGGAGATTTTGTGGGACATTCCTGTGAATTGGTAGGGTTTTGAAATGATTTAGGGAGTTTTGTGGGACTTCTCTGGAATTTTGTGGGTTTTTTTCTGGAATTGTGTGGGATTCTGAGGAGACTTGAAGAATTTTGAGGAATTTGTTTTAGATTTTTGGGAATTTGTGTAGATTCTGTGGGATTTTTCTGGAATTTGGTGGGCCTTTTCAAGGACTTTGTGTGGTTTTGAGGAGACTTGAAGAATTTTGAGGATTTTTTTTTATATTTTGTGGAAACTTGTGGAGGTTTTGTGTGATTTTTGTGTGATTTTGTGGGATATTGAGGCGATTTAAGGATCTTGAGGGATTTTTCATGTATTTTGTGGGAATTTGTGGAGATTTGGTGGGATATTTTTCTAGAATTTGGTCGTGTTTTGTGAAGATTTAGGGAATTTTGTGGGATTTTTCCTGGAATTTTATTGGATACTGGGGAGATTTTGTGGTTGTTTGTGGAACTTTGAGAGAATTTTCTGGAATTTGGTGAGATTCTGTAGAGAACTGACGAATTATCAGGGATTTTTCATGTATTCTGTGGGAATTTGTGGAGATTTGGTGGGATTTTTCTGGAATTTGGTAGAGTTTTGAGAAGATTTAGGGAATTCTGTAAGATTTTTCTGGAATTTGGTGGGCCTTTTCAACGACTTTGTGTGGTTTTGAGGTGACTTGAAGAATTTTGAGGATTTTTTCTTAGATTTTGTGGAAACTTGTGGAGGTTTTGTGTGATTTTTGTGGGATTTTGTGGGATATTGAGGCGATTTAGGGATCTTGAGGGATTTTTCATGTATTTTGTGGGAATTTGTGGAGATTTGGTGGGATATTTTTCTAGAATTTGGTTGTGTTTTGAGAAGATTTAGGGAATTTTGTGGGATTTTTCCTGGAATTTTGATGGATACTGGGGAGATTTTGTGGGATGCTTGTGGAACTTGGAGGGACTTTTCTGGAATTTGGTGAGATTCTGTAGAGAAGTGACGAATTATCAGGGATTTTTCATGTATTCTGTGGGAATTTGTGGAGATTTGGTGGGATTTTTCTGGAATTTGGTAGAGTTTTGAGAAGATTTAGGGAATTCTGTAAGATTTTTCTGGAATTTGGTGGGCCTTTTCAACGACTTTGTGTGGTTTTGAGGTGACTTGAAGAATTTTGAGGATTTTTTCTTAGATTTTGTGGAAACTTGTGGAGGTTTTGTGTGATTTTTGTGGGATTTTGTGGGATATTGAGGCGATTTAGGGATCTTGAGGGATTTTTCATGTATTTTGTGGGAATTTGTGGAGATTTGGTGGGATATTTTTCTAGAATTTGGTTGTGTTTTGAGAAGATTTAGGGAATTTTGTGGGATTTTTCCTGGAATTTTGTTGGATACTGGGGAGATTTTGTGGGATGCTTGTGGAACTTGGAGGGACTTTTCTGGAATTTGGTGAGATTCTGTAGAGAACTGACGAATTATCAGGGATTTTTCATGTATTCTGTGGGAATTTGTGGAGATTTGGTGGGATTTTTCTGGAATTTGGTAGAGTTTTGAGAAGATTTAGGGAATTCTGCAAGATATTTCTGGAATTTGGTAGGCCTTTTTGAAGGACTTTTTGTGGTTTTGAGGAGACTTGAAGAATTTTGAGGAATTTTTCTTAGATTCTGTGGAAACTTGTGGAGGTTTTGTGGGATTTTTGTGGGATTTTGTGGGATATTGAGGCGATTTAGGGATCTTGAGGGATTTTTCATGTATTTTGTGGGAATTTGAGGAGATTTGGTGGGATATTTTTCTAGAATTTGGTAGAGTTTTGAGAAGATTTAGGGAATTTTGTGGGATTTTTCCTGGAATTTTATTGGATACTGGGGAGATTTTGTGGAATGTTTGTGGAACTTTGAGGGACTCTTCTGGAATTTTGTGAGATTCTGTAGAGAACTGAAGAATTATCAGGGATTTTCATGTATTCTGTGGGAATTTGTGGAGATTTGGTGGTATATTTTTCTGGAATTTGGTCATGTTTTTAGAAGATTTAGGGAATTTTGTGGGATTTTTCCTGGAATTTTATTGGATACTGGGGAGATTTTGTGGGATGTTTGTGGAACTTTGAGGGACTCCTCTGGAATTTGGTGAGATTATGTAGAGAACTGACGAATTATCAGGGATTTTCATGTATTCTGTGGGAATTTGTGGAGATTTGGTGGGATATTTTTTCTAGAATTTGGTCGTGTTTTGAGAAGATTTAGGGAATTTTGTGGGATTTTTCTTGAATTTTGTTGGATATAGAGTAGATTTTGTGGAACTTTGAGGGATTTTTCTGGAATTTGGTGAGATTCTGTAGAGAACTGACGAATTATCAGGGATTTTTCATGTATTCTGTGGGAATTTGTGGAGATTCGGTGGGATATTTTTCTAGAATTTGGTCATGTTTTGGGAAGATTTAGGGAATTTTGTGGGATTTTTCCTGGAATTTTGTTGGATACTGGGGAGATTTTGTGGAATGTTTGTGGAACTTTGAGGGACTTTTCTGGAATTTGGTGAGATTCTGTAGAGAACTGACGAATTATCAGATATTTTTCATGTATTCTGTGGGAATTTGTGGAGATTTGGTGTGATTTTTGTGGATTTTGCCGTATTTTAAGAAGATTTAGGGAATTTTGTGGGATTTTTCCTGGAATTTTGTTGGATACTGGGGAGATTTTGTGGGATGTTTGTGTAACTTTGAGGGACTTTTCTGTGAATTTGGTGAGATTCTGTAGAGAACTGACGAATTATCAGGGATTTTTCATGTATTCTGTGGGAATTTGTGGAGATTTGGTGGGATTTTTCTGGAATTTGGTAGAGTTTTGACAAGATTTAGGGAATTCTGCAAGATATTTCTGGAATTTGGTAGGCCTTTTTGAAGGACTTTGTGTGGTTTTGAGGAGACTTGAAGAATTTTGAGGAATTTTTCTTAGATTCTGTGGAAACTTGTGGAGGTTTTGTGGGATTTTTGTGGAATTTTGTGGGATATTGAGGCGATTTAGGGATCTTGAGGGATTTTTCATGTATTTTGTGGGAATTTGTGGAGATTTGGTGGGATATTTTTCTAGAATTTGGTCGTGTTTTGAGAAGATTTAGGGAATTTTGTGGGATTTTTCCTGGAATTTTATTGGATACTGGGGAGATTTTGTGGGATGTTTGTGGAACTTTGAGGGACTTTTCTGGAATTTGGTGAGATTCTGTAGAGAACTGACGAATTATCAGGGATTTTTCATGTATTCTGTGGGAATTTGTGGAGATTTGGTGGGATTTTTCTGGAATTTGGTAGAGTTTTGAGAAGATTTAGGGAATTCTGCAAGATATTTCTGGAATTTGGTAGGCCTTTTTGAACGATTTTGTGTGGTTTTGAGAAGACTTGAAGAATTTTGAGGAATTTTTCTTAGATTCTGTGGAAACTTGTGGAGGTTTTGTGGGATTTTTGTGGGATTTTGTGGGATATTGAGGCGATTTAGGGATCTTGAGGGATTTTTCATGTATTTTGTGGGAATTTGTGGAGATTTGGTGGGATATTTTTCTAGAATTTGGTCATGTTTTGAGAAGATTTAGGGAATTTTGTGGGATTTTTCCTGGAATTTTGTTGGATACTGGGGAGATTTTGTGGGATGCTTGTGGAACTTTGAGGGTCTTTTCTGGAATTTTGTGAGATTCTGTAGAGAACTGACGAATTATCAGGGATTTTTCATGTATTCTGTGGGAATTTGTGGAGATTTGGTGGGATTTTTGTGGATTTTGGCCGTGTTTTGAGAAGATTTAGGGAATTTTGTGGGATTTTCCTGGGATTTTGTTGGGTATAGAGGACATTTTGTGGGATGTTTCTGGAATTTGGTGGGGCTTTTCAAGAATTTTGTGGTATTTTGAAAAGATTTTGGGAATTTTGTGGTGTTTTTTCTTGAATTTTGTGGGAAACTGTGCTGATTTTATGGGGCGTTTCTGGAATTTGGTCGAGTTTTCAGAAGATTTAGGGATTTTTGTGAGATTTTTGTGGGATGTTCTGGGAATTGGTGGAGATTTTGTGGGACATTCCTGTGAATTGGTAGGGTTTTGAAATGATTTAGGGAGTTTTGTGGGACTTCTCTGGAATTTTGTGGGTTTTTTCTGGAATTGTATGGGATTCTGAGGAGACTTGAAGAATTTTGAGGAATTTGTTTTAGATTTTTGGGAATTTGTGTAGATTCTGTGGGATTTTTCTGGAATTTGGTGGTTTTTTTCAAGGACTTTGTGTGGTTTTGAGGAGACTTGAAGAATTTTGAGTATTTTTTTTTATATTTTGTGGAAACTTGTGGAGGTTTTGTGTGATTCTTGTGGGATTTTGTGGGATATTGAGGCGATTTAGGGATCTTGAGGGATTTTTCATGTATTTTGTGGGAATTTGTGGAGATTTGGTGGGATATTTTTCTAGAATTTGGTCGTGTTTTGAGAAGATTTAGGGAATTTTGTGGGATTTTTCCTGGAATTTTGTTGGATACTGGGGAGATTTTGTGGGATGCTTGTGGAACTTTGAGGGACTTTTCTGGAATTTGGTGAGATTCTGTAGAGAACTGACGAATTATCAGGGATTTTTCATGTATTCTGTGGAAACTTGTGGAGGTTTGGTGGGATTTTTGTGGAATTTTGTGGGATATTGAGGCGATTTAGGGATCTTGAGGGATTTTTCATGTATTTTGTGGGAATTTGTGGAGATTTGGTGGGATTTTTGTGGATTTTGGCCGTGTTTTGAGAAGATTTAGGGAATTTTGTGGGATTTTTCTGGGATTTTGTTGGGTATTGAAGACATTTTGTGGGATGTTTCTGGAATTTGGTGGGGCTTTTCAAGAATTTTGTGGTATTTTGAAAAGATTTTGGGAATTTTGTGGTGTTTTTTCTTGAATTTTGTGGGAAACCGTGCTGATTTTATGGGGCGTTTCTGGAATTTGGTCGAGTTTTCAGAAGATTTAGGGATTTTTGTGAGATTTTTGTGGGATGTTCTGGGAATTGGTGGAGATTTTGTGGGACATTCCTGTGAATTGGTAGGGTTTTGAAATGATTTAGGGAGTTTTGTGGGACTTCTCTGGAATTTTGTGGGTTTTTTCTGGAATTGTATGGGATTCTGAGGAGAATTGAAGAATTTTGAGGAATTTGTTTTAGATTTTTGGGAATTTGTGTAGATTCTGTGGGATTTTTCTGGAATTTGGTGGTTTTTTTCAAGGACTTTGTGTGGTTTTGAGGTGACTTGAAGAATTTTGAGGAATTTTTCTTAGATTCTGTGGAAACTTGTGGGGGTTTTGTGGGATTTTTGTGGGATTTTGTGGGATATTGAGGCGATTTAGGGATCTTGAGGGATTTTTCATGTATTTTGTGGGAATTTGTGGAGATTTGGTGGGATATTTTTC
This sequence comes from Cyanistes caeruleus, assembly GCF_971803275.1. Lineage (NCBI taxonomy): Eukaryota > Metazoa > Chordata > Aves > Passeriformes > Paridae > Cyanistes > Cyanistes caeruleus. The sequence continues at coordinate 86,026,151 of NC_141702.1, read as the reverse complement.
TAGAATTTGGTCGTGTTTTGGGAAGATTTAGGGAATTTTGTGGGATTTTTCCTGGAATTTTATTGGATACTGGGGAGATTTTGTGGAATGTTTGTGGAACTTTGAGGGACTTTTCTGGAATTTGGTGAGATTCTGTAGAGAACTGACGAATTATCAGGGATTTTTCATGTATTCTGTGGGAATTTGTGGAGATTTGGTGGGATTTTTCTGGAATTTGGTAGAGTTTTGAGAAGATTTAGGGAATTCTGGAAGATATTTCTGGAATTTGGTAGGCCTTTTTGAAGGACTTTTTGTGGTTTTGAGGAGACTTGAAGAATTTTGAGGAATTTTTCTTAGATTCTGTGGAAACTTGTGGAGGTTTTGTGGGATTTTTGTGGGATTTTGTGGGATATTGAGGCGATTTAGGGATCTTGAGGGATTTTTCATGTATTTTGTGGGAATTTGTGGAGATTTGGTGGGATATTTTTCTACAATTTGGTCGTGTTTTGGGAAGATTTAGGGAATTTGGTGGGATTTTTCCTGGAATTTTGTTGGATACTGGGGAGATTTTGTGGGATGTTTGTGGAACTTTGAGGGACTCTTCTGGAATTTGGTGAGATTCTGTAGAGAACTGACGAATTATCAGGGATTTTTCATGTATTCTGTGGGAATTTGTGGAGATTCGGTGGGATATTTTTCTAGAATTTGGTCATGTTTTGAGAAGATTTAGGGAATTTTGTGGGATTTTTCCTGGAATTTTGTTGGATACTGGGGAGATTTTGTGGGATGTTTGTGGAACTTTGAGGGACTTTTCTGGAATTTGGTGAGATTCTGTAGAGAACTGACGAATTATCAGGGATTTTTCATGTATTCTGTGGGAATTTGTGGAGATTTGGTGGGATATTTTTCTAGAATTTGGTCATGTTTTGAGAAGATTTAGGGAATTCTGCAAGATATTTCTGGAATTTGGTAGGCCTTTTTGAAGGACTTTTTGTGGTTTTGAGGACACTTGAAGAATTTTGAGGATTTTTTCTTAGACTTTGTACAAACCTGTGGAGGTTTTGTGTGATTTTTGGGGGATTTTGTGGGATATTGAGGCGATTTAGGGATCTTGAGGGATTTTTCATGTATTTTGTGGGAATTTGTGGAGATTTGGTGGGATATTTTTCTAGAATTTGGTCGTGTTTTGAGAAGATTTAGGGAATTTTGTGGGATTTTTCCTGGAATTTTGTTGGATACTGGGGAGATTTTGTGGGATGCTTGTGGAACTTTGAGGGACTTTTCTGGAATTTGGTGAGATTCTGTAGAGAACTGAAGAATTATCAGGGATTTTTCATGTATTCTGTGGGAATTTGTGGAGATTTGGTGTGATATTTTTCTAGAATTTGGTCGTGTTTTGTGAAGATTTAGGGAATTTTGTGGGATTTTTCTTGAATTTTGTTGGATATTGAGTAGATTTTGTGGAACTTTGAGGGACTTTTCTGGAATTTGGTGAGATTCTGTAGAGAACTGACGAATTATCAGGGATTTTTCATGTATTCTGTGGGAATTTGTGGAGATTTGGTGGGATTTTTCAGGAATTTGGTAGAGTTTTGAGAAGATTTAGGGAATTCTGCAAGATATTTCTGGAATTTGGTAGGCCTTTTTGAAGGACTTTTTGTGGTTTTGAGGACACTTGAAGAATTTTGAGGAATTTTTCTTAGATTCTGTGGAAACTTGTGGAGGTTTGGTGGGATTTTTGTGGAATTTTGTGGGATATTGAGGTGATTTAGGGATCTTGAGGGATTTTTCATGTATTTTGTGGGAATTTGTGGAGATTTGGTGGGATATTTTTCTAGAATTTGGTCGTGTTTTGTGAAGATTTAGGGAATTTTGTGGGATTTTTCCTGGAATTTTATTGGATACTGGGGAGATTTTGTGGGATGCTTGTGGAACTTTGAGGGACTTTTCTGGAATTTTGGGGAGATTCTGTTGAGAACTGACGAATTATCAGGGATTTTTCATGTATTCTGTGGGAATTTGTGGAGATTTGGTGGGATTTTTCTGGAATTTGGCCGTGTTTTGAGAAGATTTAGGGAATTTTGTGTGATTTTCCTGGGATTTTGTTGGGTATTGAGGACATTTTGTGGGATGTTTCTGGAATTTGGTGGGGCTTTTCAAGAATTTTGTGGTATTTTGAAAAGATTTTGGGAATTTTGTGGTGTTTTTTCTTGAATTTTGAGGGAAACTGTGCTGGTTTTATGGAGCGTTTCTGGAATTTGGTCGAGTTTTCAGAAGATTTAGGGATTTTTGTGAGATTTTTGTGGGATGTTCTGGGAATTGGTGGAGATTTTGTGGGACATTCCTGTGAATTGGTAGGGTTTTGAAATGATTTAGGGAGTTTTGTGGGACTTCTCTGGAATTTTTTGGGTTTTTTCTGGAATTGTGTGGGATTCTGAGGAGACTTGAAGAATTTTGAGGAATTTGTTTTAGATTTTGTGGGAATTTGTGGAGATTCTGTGGGATTTTTCTGGAATTTGGTGGGCCTTTTCAAGGACTTTGTGTGGTTTTGAGGAGACTTGAAGAATTTTGAGGATTTTTTCTTAGATTTTGTACAAACCTGTGGAGGTTTTGTGTGATTTTTGTGGGATTTTGTGGGATATTGAGGCGATTTAGGGATCTTGAGGGATTTTTCATGTATTTTGTGGGAATTTGTGGAGATTTGGTGGGATATTTTTCTAGAATTTGGTCGTGTTTTGGGAAGATTTAGGGAATTTTGTGGGATTTTTCTTGAATTTTGTTGGATATTGAGTAGATTTTCTGGAACTTTGAGGGACTTTTCTGGAATTTGGTGAGATTCTGTAGAGAACTGACGAATTATCAGGGATTTTTCATGTATTCTGTGGAAACTTGTGGAGGTTTGGTGGGATTTTTCTGGAATTTGGTAGAGTTTTGAGAAGATTTAGGGAATTCTGTAAGATTTTTCTGGAATTTGGTGGGCCTTTTCAAGGACTTTGTGTGGTTTTGAGGTGACTTGAAGAATTTTGAGGAATTTTTCTTAGATTCTGTGGAAACTTGTGGGGGTTTTGTGGGATTTTTGTGGGATTTTGTGGGATATTGAGGCGATTTAGGGATCTTGAGGGATTTTTCATGTATTTTGTGGGAATTTGTGGAGATTTGGTGGGATATTTTTCTAGAATTTGGTCGTGTTTTGGGAAGATTTAGGGAATTTGGTGGGATTTTTCCTGGAATTTTGTTGGATACTGGGGAGATTTTGTGGGATGTTTGTGGAACTTTGAGGGACTCTTCTGGAATTTGGTGAGATTCTGTAGAGAACTGACGAATTATCAGGGATTTTTCATGTATTCTGTGGGAATTTGTGGAGATTCGGTGGGACATTTTTCTAGAATTTGGTCATGTTTTGAGAAGATTTAGGGAATTTTGTGGGATTTTTCCTGGAATTTTGTTGGATACTGGGGAGATTTTGTGGGATGTTTGTGGAACTTTGAGGGACTTTTCTGGAATTTGGTGAGATTCTGTAGAGAACTGACGAATTATCAGGGATTTTTCATGTATTCTGTGGGAATTTGTGGAGATTTGGTGGGATATTTTTCTAGAATTTGGTCATGTTTTGAGAAGATTTAGGGAATTCTGCAAGATATTTCTGGAATTTGGTAGGCCTTTTTGAAGGACTTTTTGTGGTTTTGAGGAGACTTGAAGAATTTTGAGGATTTTTTCTTAGATTTTGTACAAACCTGTGGAGGTTTTGTGTGATTTTTGGGGGATTTTGTGGGATATTGAGGCGATTTAGGGATCTTGAGGGATTTTTCATGTATTCTGTGGGAATTTGTGGAGATTTGGTGGGATATTTTTCTAGAATTTGGTAGAGTTTTGAGAAGATTTAGGGGAATTTTGTGGGATTTTTCCTGGAATTTTGTTGGATACTGGGGAGATTATGTGGGATGCTTGTGGAACTTTGAGGGACTTTTCTGGAATTTGGTGAGATTCTGTAGAGAACTGAAGAATTATCAGGGATTTTTCATGTATTCTGTGGGAATTTGTGGAGATTTGGTGTGATATTTTTCTAGAATTTGGTCGTGTTTTGGGAAGATTTAGGGAATTTTGTGGGATTTTTCTTGAATTTTGTTGGATATTGAGTAGATTTTGTGGAACTTTGAGGGACTTTTCTGGAATTTGGTGAGATTCTGTAGAGAACTGACGAATTATCAGGGATTTTTCATGTATTCTGTGGGAATTTGTGGAGATTTGGTGGGATTTTTCAGGAATTTGGTAGAGTTTTGAGAAGATTTAGGGAATTCTGCAAGATATTTCTGGAATTTGGTAGGCCTTTTTGAAGGACTTTTTGTGGTTTTGAGGACACTTGAAGAATTTTGAGGAATTTTTCTTAGATTCTGTGGAAACTTGTGGAGGTTTGGTGGGATTTTTGTGGAATTTTGTGGGATATTGAGGTGATTTAGGGATCTTGAGGGATTTTTCATGTATTTTGTGGGAATTTGTGGAGATTTGGTGGGATATTTTTCTAGAATTTGGTCGTGTTTTGTGAAGATTTAGGGAATTTTGTGGGATTTTTCCTGGAATTTTATTGGATACTGGGGAGATTTTGTGGGATGCTTGTGGAACTTTGAGGGACTTTTCTGGAATTTTGGGGAGATTCTGTTGAGAACTGACGAATTATCAGGGATTTTTCATGTATTCTGTGGGAATTTGTGGAGATTTGGTGGGATTTTTCTGGAATTTGGTAGAGTTTTGAGAAGATTTAGGGAATTCTTCAAGATATTTCTGGAATTTGGTAGGCCTTCTTGACGGACTTTTTGTGGTTTTGAGAAGACTTGAAGAATTTTGAGGAATTTTTCTTAGATTCTATGGAAACTTGTTGAGGTTTTGTGGGATTTTTGTGGGATTTTGTGGGATATTGAGGCGATTTAGGGATCTTGAGGGATTTTTCATGTATTTTGTGGGAATTTGTGGAGATTTGGTGGGATATTTTTCTAGAGTTTGGTCATGTTTTGAGAAGATTTAGGGAATTTTGTGGGATTTTTCCTGGAATTTTGTTGGATATTGGGGAGATTTTGTGGGATGTTTGTGGAACTTTGAGGGACTTTTCTGGAATTTTGTGAGATTCTGTAGAGAACTGACGAATTATCAGGGATTTTTCATGTATTCTGTGGGAATTTGTGGAGATTTGGTGGGATTTTTGTGGATTTTGGCCGTGTTTTGAGAAGATTTAGGGAATTTTGTGTGATTTTCCTGGGATTTTGTTGGGTATTGAGGACATTTTGTGGGATGTTTCTGGAATTTGGTGGGGCTTTTCAAGAATTTTGTGGTATTTTGAAAAGATTTTGGGAATTTTGTGGTGTTTTTTCTTGAATTTTGAGGGAAACTGTGCTGGTTTTATGGAGCGTTTCTGGAATTTGGTCGAGTTTTCAGAAGATTTAGGGATTTTTGTGAGATTTTTGTGGGATGTTCTGGGAATTGGTGGAGATTTTGTGGGACATTCCTGTGAATTGGTAGGGTTTTGAAATGATTTAGGGAGTTTTGTGGGACTTCTCTGGAATTTTTTGGGTTTTTTCTGGAATTGTGTGGGATTCTGAGGAGACTTGAAGAATTTTGAGGAATTTGTTTTAGATTTTGTGGGAATTTGTGGAGATTCTGTGGGATTTTTCTGGAATTTGGTGGGCCTTTTCAAGGACTTTGTGTGGTTTTGAGGAGACTTGAAGAATTTTGAGGATTTTTTCTTAGATTTTGTACAAACCTGTGGAGGTTTTGTGTGATTTTTGTGGGATTTTGTGGGATATTGAGGCGATTTAGGGATCTTGAGGGATTTTTCATGTATTTTGTGGGAATTTGTGGAGATTTGGTGGGATATTTTTCTAGAATTTGGTCGTGTTTTGGGAAGATTTAGGGAATTTTGTGGGATTTTTCTTGAATTTTGTTGGATATTGAGTAGATTTTCTGGAACTTTGAGGGACTTTTCTGGAATTTGGTGAGATTCTGTAGAGAACTGACGAATTATCAGGGATTTTTCATGTATTCTGTGGAAACTTGTGGAGGTTTGGTGGGATTTTTCTGGAATTTGGTAGAGTTTTGAGAAGATTTAGGGAATTCTGTAAGATTTTTCTGGAATTTGGTGGGCCTTTTCAAGGACTTTGTGTGGTTTTGAGGTGACTTGAAGAATTTTGAGGAATTTTTCTTAGATTCTGTGGAAACTTGTGGGGGTTTTGTGGGATTTTTGTGGGATTTTGTGGGATATTGAGGCGATTTAGGGATCTTGAGGGATTTTTCATGTATTTTGTGGGAATTTGTGGAGATTTGGTGGGATATTTTTCTAGAATTTGGTCGTGTTTTGGGAAGATTTAGGGAATTTGGTGGGATTTTTCCTGGAATTTTGTTGGATACTGGGGAGATTTTGTGGGATGTTTGTGGAACTTTGAGGGACTCTTCTGGAATTTGGTGAGATTCTGTAGAGAACTGACGAATTATCAGGGATTTTTCATGTATTCTGTGGGAATTTGTGGAGATTCGGTGGGACATTTTTCTAGAATTTGGTCATGTTTTGAGAAGATTTAGGGAATTTTGTGGGATTTTTCCTGGAATTTTGTTGGATACTGGGGAGATTTTGTGGGATGTTTGTGGAACTTTGAGGGACTCTTCTGGAATTTGGTGAGATTCTGTAGAGAACTGACGAATTATCAGGGATTTTTCATGTATTCTGTGGGAATTTGTGGAGATTTGGTGGGATATTTGTGGAATTTTGTGGGATATTGAGGTGATTTAGGGATCTTGAGGGATTTTTCATGTATTTTGTGGGAATTTGTGGAGATTTGGTGTGATATTTTTCTAGAATTTGGTCGTGTTTTGGGAAGATTTAGGGAATTTTGTGGGATTTTTCTTGAATTTTGTTGGATATTGAGTAGATTTTGTGGAACTTTGAGGGACTTTTCTGGAATTTGGTGAGATTCTGTAGAGAACTGACGAATTATCAGGGATTTTTCATGTATTCTGTGGAAACTTGTGGAGGTTTGGTGGGATTTTTGTGGAATTTTGTGGGATATTGAGGTGATTTAGGGATCTTGAGGGATTTTTCATGTATTTTGTGGGAATTTGTGGAGATTTGGTGGGATTTTTGTGGATTTTGGCCGTGTTTTGAGAAGATTTAGGGAATTTTGTGTGATTTTTCTGGGATTTTGTTGGGTTTTGAGGACATTTTGTGGGATGTTTCTGGAATTTGGTGGGGCTTTTCAAGAATTTTGTGGTATTTTGAAAAGATTTTGGGAATTTTGTGGTGTTTTTTCTTGAATTTTGTGGGAAACTGTGCTGATTTTATGGGGCGTTTCTGGAATTTGGTCGAGTTTTCAGAAGATTTAGGGATTTTTGTGAGATTTTTGTGGGATGTTCTGGGAATTGGTGGAGATTTTGTGGGACATTCCTGTGAATTGGTAGGGTTTTGAAATGATTTAGGGAGTTTTGTGGGACTTCTCTGGAATTTTGTGGGTTTTTTCTGGAATTGTGTGGGATTCTGAGGAGACTTGAAGAATTTTGAGGAATTTGTTTTAGATTTTGTGGGAATTTGTGGAGATTCTGTGGGATTTTTCTGGAATTTGGTGGGCCTTTTCAAGGACTTTGTGTGGTTTTGAGGAGACTTGAAGAATTTTGAGGATTTTTTCTTAGATTTTGTACAAACCTGTGGAGGTTTTGTGTGATTTTTGTGGGATTTTGTGGGATATTGAGGCGATTTAGGGATCTTGAGGGATTTTTCATGTCTTTTGTGGGAATTTGTGGAGATTTGGTGGGATATTTTTCTAGAATTTGGTCGTGTTTTGGGAAGATTTAGGGAATTTTGTGGGATTTTTCTTGAATTTTGTTGGATATTGAGTAGATTTTCTGGAACTTTGAGGGACTTTTCTGGAATTTGGTGAGATTCTGTAGAGAACTGACGAATTATCAGGGATTTTTCATGTATTCTGTGGAAACTTGTGGAGGTTTGGTGGGATTTTTGTGGAATTTTGTGGGATATTGAGGTGATTTAGGGATCTTGAGGGATTTTTCATGTATTTTGTGGGAATTTGTGGAGATTTGGTGGGATTTTTGTGGATTTTGGCCGTGTTTTGAGAAGATTTAGGGAATTTTGTGGGATTTTTCTGGGATTTTGTTGGGTATTGAGGACATTTTGTGGGATGTTTCTGGAATTTGGTGGGGCTTTTCAAGAATTTTGTGGTATTTTGAAAAGATTTTGGAAATTTTGTGGTGTTTTTTCTTGAATTTCGTGGGAAACTGTGCTGATTTTATGGGGCGTTTCTGGAATTTGGTCGAGTTTTCAGAAGATTTAGGGATTTTTGTGAGATTTTTGTGGGATGTTCTGGGAATTGGTGGAGATTTTGTGGGACATTCCTGTGAATTGGTAGGGTTTTGAAATGATTTAGGGAGTTTTGTGGGACTTCTCTGGAATTTTGTGGGTTTTTTCTGGAATTGTATGGGATTCTGAGGAGACTTGAAGAATTTTGAGGAATTTGTTTTAGGTTTTTGGGAATTTGTGTAGATTCTGTGGGATTTTTCTGGATTTTGGTGGGCCTTTTCAAGGACTTTGTGTGGTTTTGAGGAGACTTGACTAATTTTGAGGATTTTTTTTTATATTTTGTGGAAACTTGTGGAGGTTTTGTGTGATTTTTGTGGGATTTTGTGGGATATTGAGGCGATTTAGGGATCTTGAGGGATTTTTCATGTATTTTGTGGGAATTTGTGGAGATTTGGTGGGATATTTTTCTAGAATTTGGTCGTGTTTTGTAAAGATTTAGGGAATTTTGTGGGATTTTTCTTGAATTTTGTTGGATATTGAGGATATTTTGTGGGTGTTTGTGGAACTTTGAGGGACTTTTCTGGAATTTGGTGAGATTCTGTAGAGAACTGACGAATTATCAGGGATTTTTCATGTATTCTGTGGGAATTTGTGGAGATTTGGTGGGATTTTTCTGGAATTTGGTAGAGTTTTGAGAAGATTTAGGGAATTCTGTAAGATTTTTCTGGAATTTGGTGGGCCTTTTCAAGGACTTTGTGTGGTTTTGAGGTGACTTGAAGAATTTTGAGGAATTTTTCTTAGATTTTGTGGAAACTTGTGGAGGTTTTGTGGGATTTTTGTGGGATTTTGTGGGATATTGAGGCGATTTAGGGATCTTGAGGGATTTTTCATGTATTTTGTGGGAATTTGTGGAGATTTGGTGGGATATTTTTCTAGAATTTGGTCGTGTTTTGGGAAGATTTAGGGAATTTTGTGGGATTTTTCCTGGAATTTTGTTGGATACTGGGGAGATTTTGTGGGATGTTTGTGGAACTTTGAGGGACTTTTCTGGAATTTGGTGAGATTCTGTAGAGAACTGACGAATTATCAGGGATTTTTCATGTATTCTGTGGGAATTTGTGGAGATTTGGTGGGATTTTTGTGGATTTTGGCCGTGTTTTGAGAAGATTTAGGGAATTTTGTGTGATTTTTCTGGGATTTTGTTGGGTATTGAGGACATTTTGTGGGATGTTTCTGGAATTTGGTGGGGCTTTTCAAGAATTTTGTGGTATTTTGAAAAGATTTAGGGAATTTTGTGGTGTTTTTTCTTGAATTTTGTGGGAAACTGTGCTGATTTTATGGGGCGTTTCTGGAATTTGGTCGAGTTTTCAGAAGATTTAGGGATTTTTGTGAGATTTTTGTGGGATGTTCTGGGAATTGGTGGAGATTTTTTGGGACATTCCTGTGAATTGGTAGGGTTTTGAAATGATTTAGGGAGTTTTGTGGGACTTCTCTGGAATTTTTTGGGTTTTTTCTGGAATTGTGTGGGATTCTGAGGAGACTTGAAGAATTTTGAGGAATTTGTTTTAGATTTTGTGGGAATTTGTGGAGATTCTGTGGGATTTTACTGGAATTTGGTGGGCCTTTTCAAGGACTTTGTGTGGTTTTGAGGAGACTTGAAGAATTTTGAGGATTTTTTCTTAGATTTTGTGGAAACTTGTGGAGGTTTTGTGTGATCTTTGTGGGATTTTGTGGGATATTGAGGCGATTTAGGGATCTTGAGGGATTTTTCATGTATTTTGTGGGAATTTGTAGAGATTTGGTGGGATATTTTTCTAGAATTTGGTCATGTTTTGAGAAGATTTATGGAATTTTGTGGGATTTTTCCTGGAATTTTATTGGATACTGGGGAGATTTTGTGGAATGTTTGTGGAACTTTGAGGGACTCTTCTGGAATTTGGTGAGATTCTGTAGAGAACTGACGAATTATCAGGGAATTTTCATGTATTTTGTGGGAATTTGTGGAGATTTGGTGGGATATTTTTCTAGAATTTGGTCGTGTTTTGAGAAGATTTAGGGAATTTTGTGGGATTTTTCCTGGAATTTTATTGGATACTGGGGAGATTTTGTGGAATGTTTGTGGAACTTTGAGGGACTCTTCTGGAATTTGGTGAGATTCTGTAGAGAACTGACGAATTATCAGGGATTTTTCATGTATTCTGTGGGAATTTGTGGAGATTCGGTGGGATATTTTTCTAGAATTTGGTCGTGTTTTGGGAAGATTTAGGGAATTTTGTGGGATTTTTCCTGGAATTTTGTTGGATACTGGGGAGATTTTGTGGGATGTTTGTGGAACTTTGAGGGACTTTTCTGGAATTTGGTGAGATTCTGTAGAGAACTGACGAATTATCAGGGATTTTTCATGTATTCTGTGGGAATTTGTGGAGATTTGGTGGGATTTTTGTGGATTTTGGCCGTGTTTTGAGAAGATTTAGGGAATTTTGTGTGATTTTTCTGGGATTTTGTTGGGTATTGAGGACATTTTGTGGGATGTTTCTGGAATTTGGTGGGGCTTTTCAAGAATTTTGTGGTATTTTGAAAAGATTTAGGGAATTTTGTGGTGTTTTTTCTTGAATTTTGTGGGAAACTGTGCTGATTTTATGGGGCGTTTCTGGAATTTGGTCGAGTTTTCAGAAGATTTAGGGATTTTTGTGAGATTTTTGTGGGATGTTCTGGGAATTGGTGGAGATTTTTTGGGACATTCCTGTGAATTGGTAGGGTTTTGAAATGATTTAGGGAGTTTTGTGGGACTTCTCTGGAATTTTTTGGGTTTTTTCTGGAATTGTGTGGGATTCTGAGGAGACTTGAAGAATTTTGAGGAATTTGTTTTAGATTTTGTGGGAATTTGTGGAGATTCTGTGGGATTTTTCTGGAATTTGGTGGGCCTTTTCAAGGACTTTGTGTGGTTTTGAGGAGACTTGAAGAATTTTGAGGAAATTTTCTGAGATTTTGTGGAAACTTGTGGAGGTTTTGTGTGATCTTTGTGGGATTTTGTGGGATATTGAGGCGATTTAGGGATCTGGAGGGATTTTTCATGTATTTTGTGGGAATTTGTGGAGATTCGGTGGGATATTTTTCTAGAATTTGGTCGTGTTTTGAGAAGATTTAGGGAATTTGGTGGGATTTTTCCTGGAATTTTATTGGATACTGGGGAGATTTTGTGGGATGTTTGTGGAACTTTGAGGGACTTTTCTGGAATTTGGTAAGATTCTGTAGAGAACTGACGAATTATCAGGGATTTTTCATGTATTCTGTGGGAATTTGTGGAGATTTGGTGGGATATTTTTCTAGAATTTGGTCGTGTTTTGGGAAGATTTAGGGAATTTTGTGGGGTTTTTCCTGGAATTTTGTTGGATACTGGGGAGATTTTGTGGGATTTTTGTGGAACTTTGAGGGACTTTTCTGGAATTTGGTTAGATTATGTAGAGAACTGAAGAATTATCAGGGATTTTTCATGTATTCTGTGGGAATTTGTGGAGATTTGGTGGGATTTTTGTGGATTTTGGCCGTGTTTTGAGAAGATTTAGGGAATTTTGTGTGATTTTTCTGGGATTTTGTTGGGTATTGAGGACATTTTGTGGGATGTTTCTGGAATTTGGTGGGGCTTTTCAAGAATTTTGTGGTATTTTGAAAAGATTTAGGGAATTTTGTGGTGTTTTTTCTTGAATTTTGTGGGAAACTGTGCTGATTTTATGGAGCGTTTCTGGAATTTGGTCGAGTTTTCAGAAGATTTAGGGATTTTTGTGAGATTTTTGTGGGATGTTCTGGGAATTGGTGGAGATTTTGTGGGACTTTCCTGTGAATTGGTAGGGTTTTGAAATGATTTAGGGAGTTTTGTGGGACTTCTCTGGAATTTTGTGGGTTTTTTCTGGAATTGTGTGGGATTCTGAGGAGACTTGAAGAATTTTGAGGAATTTGTTTTAGATTTTGTGGGAATTTGTGGAGATTCTGTGGGATTTTTCTGGAATTTGGTGGGCCTTTTCAAGGACTTTTTGTGGTTTTGAGGAGACTTGAAAAATTTTCAGGAATTTTTTTTATATTTTGTGGAAACTTGTGGAGGTTTTGTGTGATCTTTGTGGGATTTTGTGGGATATTGAGGCGATTTAGGGATCTTGAGGGATTTTTCATGTATTTTGTGGGAATTTGTGGAGATTTGGTGGGATATTTTTCTAGAATTTGGTCGTGTTTTGTGAAGATTTAGGGAATTTTGTGGGATTTTTCCTGGAATTTTGTGGGATACTGGGGAGATTTTGTGGAATGTTTGTGGAACTTGGAGGGACTTTTCTGGAATTTGGTGAGATTCTGTAGAGATCTGACGAATTATCAGGGATTTTTCATGTATTCTGTGGGAATTTGTGGAGATTTGGTGGGATTTTTCTGGAATTTGGTAGAGTTTTGAGAAGATTTAGGGAATTCTGTAAGATTTTTCTGGAATTTGGTGGGTCTTTTCAAGGACTTTGTGTGGTTTTGAGGAGACTTGAAGAATTTTGAGGAATTTTTCTTAGATTTTGTGGAAACTTGTGGAGGTTTTGTGTGATTTTTGTGGGATTTTGTGGGATATTGAGGCGATTTAGGGATCTTGAGGGATTTTTCATGTATTTTGTGGGAATTTGTGGAGATTTGGTGGGATATTTTTCTAGAATTTGATCATGTTTTGAGAAGATTTAGGGAATTTTGTGGGATTTTTCCTGGAATTTTGTTGGATACTGGGGAGATTTTGTGGGATGCATGTGGAACTTTGAGGGACTCTTCTGGAATTTTTTGAGATCCTGTAGAGAACTGACGAATTATCAGGGATTTTTCATGTATTCTGTGGGAATTTGTGGAGATTTGGTGGGATTTTTGTGGATTTTGGCCGTGTTTTGAGAAGATTTAGGGAATTTTGTGGGATTTTTCTGGGATTTTGTTGGGTATTGAGGACATTTTGTGGGATGTTTCTGGAATTTGGTGGGGCTTTTCAAGAATTTTGTGGTATTTTGAAAAGATTTTGGGAATTTTGTGGTGTTTTTTCTTGAATTTTGAGGGAAACTGTGCTGATTTTATGGAGCGTTTCTGGAATTTGGTCGAGTTTTCAGAAGAATTAGGGATTTTTGTGAGATTTTTGTGGGATGTTCTGGGAATTGGTGGAGATTTTGTGGGACATTCCTGTGAATTGGTAGGGTTTTGAAATGATTTAGGGAGTTTTGTGGGACTTCTCTGGAATTTTGTGGGTTTTTTCTGGAATTATGTGGGATTCTGAGGAGACTTGAAGAATTTTGAGGAATTTGTTTTAGATTTTGTGGGAATTTGTGTAGATTCTGTGGGATTTTACTGGAATTTGGTGGGCCTTTTCAAGGACTTTGTGTGGTTTTGAGGAGACTTGAAGAATTTTGAGGATTTTTTTTTATATTTTGTGGAAACTTGTGGAGGTTTTGTGTGATTTTTGTGGGATTTTGTGGGATATTGAGGCGATTTAGGGATCTTGAGGGATTTTTCATGTATTTTGTGGGAATTTGTGGAGATTTGGTGGGATATTTTTCTAGAATTTGGTCGTGTTTTGGGAAGATTTAGGGAATTTTGTGGGATTTTTCCTGGAATTTTGTTGGATACTGGGGAGATTTTGTGGAATGTTTGTGGAACTTTGAGGGACGCTTCTGGAATTTGGTGAGATTCTGTAGAGAACTGAAGAATTATCAGGGATTTTTCATTTATTCTGTGGGAATTTGTGGAGATTTGGTGGGATTTTTCTGGAATTTGGTAGAGTTTTGAAAAGATTTAGGGAATTCTGCAAGATATTTCTGGAATTTGGTAGGCCTTTTTGAAGGACTTTTTGTGGTTTTGAGGAGACTTGAAGAATTTTGAGGAATTTTTCTTAGATTCTGTGGAAACTTGTGGAGGTTTTGTGGGATTTTTGTGGGATTTTGTGGGATATTGAGGCGATTTAGGGATCTTGAGGGATTTTTCATGTATTTTGTGGGAATTTGTGGAGATTTGGTGGGATATTTTTCTAGAATTTGGTCGTGTTTTGGGAAGATTTAGGGAATTTTGTGGGATTTTTCCTGGAATTTTATTGGATACTGGGGAGATTTTGTGGAATGTTTGTGGAACTTTGAGGGACTCTTCTGGAATTTTGTGAGATTCTGTAGAGAACTGACGAATTATCAGGGATTTTCATGTATTCTGTGGGAATTTGTGGAGATTCGGTGGGATATTTTTCTAGAATTTGGTCATGTTTTGAGAAGATTTAGGGAATTTTGTGGGGTTTTTCCTGGAATTTTGTTGGATACTGGGGAGATTTTGTGGGATGTTTGTGGAACTTTGAGGGACTTTTCTGGAATTTGGTGAGATTCTGTAGAGAACTGAAGAATTATCAGGGATTTTTCATGTATTCTGTGGGTATTTGTGGAGATTTGGTGTGATATTTTTCTAGAATTTGGTCATGTTTTGAGAAGATTTAGGGAATTCTGTAAGATTTTTCTGGAATTTGGTGGGCCTTTTTGAAGGACTTTGTGTGGTTTTGAGGAGACTTGAAGAATTTTGAGGAATTTGTTTTAGATTTTGTGGGAATTTGTGGAGATTCTGTGGGATTTTCCTGGAATTTGGTGGGCCTTTTCAAGGACTTTGTGTGGTTTTGTGGAGACTTGAAGAATTTTGAGGATTTTTTTTTATATTTTGTGGAAACTTGTGGAGGTTTTGTGGGATTTTTGTGGGATTTTGTGGGATATTGAGGCGATTTAGGGATCTTGAGGGATTTTTCATGTATTCTGTGGGAATTTGTGGAGATTCGGTGGGATATTTTTCTAGAATTTGGTCATGTTTTGGGAAGATTTAGGGAATTTTGTGGGATTTTTCCTGGAATTTTGTTGGATACTGGGGAGATTTTGTGGGATGTTTGTGGAACTTTGAGGGACTTTTCTGGAATTTGGTGAGATTCTGTAGAGAACTGACGAATTATCAGGGATTTTTCATGTATTCTGTGGGAATTTGTGGAGATTTGGTGGGATTTTTCTGGAATTTGGTAGAGTTTTGACAAGATTTAGGGAATTCTGCAAGATATTTCTGGAATTTGGTAGGCCTTTTTGAAGGACTTTGTGTGGTTTTGTGGAGACTTGAAGAATTTTGAGGAATTTTTCTTAGATTCTGTGGAAACTTGTGGAGGTTTTGTGGGATTTTTGTGGAATTTTGTGGGATATTGAGGCGATTTAGGGATCTTGAGGGATTTTTCATGTATTTTGTGGGAATTTGTGGAGATTTGGTGGGATATTTTTCTAGAATTTGGTCGTATTTTAAGAAGATTTAGGGAATTTTGTGGGATTTTTCCTGGAATTTTGTTGGATACTGGGGAGATTTTGTGGGATGTTTCTGGAACTTGGAGGGACTTCTCTGGAATTTTGTGAGATTCTGTAGAGAACTGACGAATTATCAGGGATTTTTCATGTATTCTGTGGGAATTTGTGGAGATTTGGTGGGATATTTTTCTAGAATTTGGTCATGTTTTGAGAAGATTTAGGGAATTCTGTAAGATTTTTCTGGAATTTGGTGGGCCTTTTTGAAGGACTTTGTGTGGTTTTGAGGAGACTTGAAGAATTTTGAGGAATTTTTCTTAGATTTTGTGGAAACTTGTGGAGGTTTTGTGGGATTTTTGTGTGATTTTGTGGGATATTGATGCGATTTAGGGATCTTGAGGGATTTTTCATGTATTTTGTGGGAATTTGTAGAGATTTGGTGGGATATTTTTCTAGAATTTGGTCATGTTTTGAGAAGATTTATGGAATTTTGTGGGATTTTTCCTGGAATTTTATTGGATACTGGGGAGATTTTGTGGAATGTTTGTGGAACTTTGAGGGACTCTTCTGGAATTTTGTGAGATTCTGTAGAGAACTGACGAATTATCAGGGATTTTTCATGTATTCTGTGGGAATTTGTGGAGATTTGGTGGGATTTTTGTGGATTTTGGCCGTGTTTTGAGAAGATTTAGGGAATTTTGTGTGATTTTTCTGGGATTTTGTTGGGTATTGAGGACATTTTGTGGGATGTTTCTGCAATTTGGTGGGGCTTTTCAAGAATTTTGTGGTATTTTGAAAAGATTTAGGGAATTTTGTGGTGTTTTTTCTTGAATTTTGAGGGAAACTGTGCTGATTTTATGGAGCGTTTCTGGAATTTGGTCGAGTTTTCAGAAGATTTAGGGATTTTTGTGAGATTTTTGTGGGATGTTCTGGGAATTGGTGGAGATTTTGTGGGACTTTCCTGTGAATTGGTAGGGTTTTGAAATGATTTAGGGAGTTTTGTGGGACTTCTCTGGAATTTTGTGGGTTTTTTTCTGGAATTGTGTGGGATTCTGAGGAGACTTGAAGAATTGTGAGGAATTTGTTTTAGATTTTGTGGGAATTGTTGGAGATTCTGTGGGATTTTACTGGAATTTGGTGGGCCTTTTCAAGGACTTTGTGTGGTTTTGAGGAGACTTGAAGAATTTTGAGGATTTTTTCTTAGATTTTGTACAAACCTGTGGAGGTTTTGTCTGATTTTTGTGGGATTTTGTGGGATATTGAGGCGATTTAGGGATCTTGAGGGATTTTTCATGTATTTTGTGGGAATTTGTGGAGATTTGGTGGGATATTTTTCTAGAATTTGGTCGTGTTTTGAGAAGATTTAGGGAATTTTGTGGGATTTTTCCTGGAATTTTGTTGGATACTGGGGAGATTTTGTGGGATGCTTGTGGAACTTGGAGGGACTTTTCTGGAATTTGGTGAGATTCTGTAGAGAACTGACGAATTATCAGGGATTTTTCATGTATTCTGTGGGAATTTGTGGAGATTCGGTGGGATATTTTTCTAGAATTTGGTCATGTTTTGAGAAGATTTAGGGAATTTTGTGGGATTTTTCCTGGAATTTTGTTGGATACTGGGGAGATTTTGTGGGATGTTTGTGGAACTTTGAGGGACTTTTCTGGAATTTGGTGAGATTCTGTAGAGAACTGACGAATTATCAGATATTTTTCATGTATTCTGTGGGAATTTGTGGAGATTTGGTGTGATTTTTGTGGATTTTGGCCGTCTTTTGAGAAGATTTAGGGAATTTTGTGGGATTTTTCCTGGAATTTTGTTGGATACTGGGGAGATTTTGTGGGATGTTTGTGGAACTTTGAGGGACTTTTCTGGAATTTGGTGAGATTCTGTAGAGAACTGAAGAATTATCAGGGATTTTTCATGTATTCTGTGGGTATTTGTGGAGATTTGGTGTGATATTTTTCTAGAATTTGGTCATGTTTTGAGAAGATTTAGGGAATTCTGTAAGATTTTTCTGGAATTTGGTGGGCCTTTTTGAAGGACTTTGTGTGGTTTTGAGGAGACTTGAAGAATTTTGAGGAATTTGTTTGAGATTTTGTGGGAATTTGTGGAGATTCTGTGGGATTTTCCTGGAATTTGGTGGGCCTTTTCAAGGACTTTGTGTGGTTTTGAGGAGACTTGAAGAATTTTGAGGATTTTTTTTTATATTTTGTGGAAACTTGTGGAGGTTTTGTGTGATTTTAGTGGGATTTTGTGGGATATTGAGGCGATTTAGGGATCTTGACGGATTTTTCATGTATTTTGTGGGAATTTGTGGAGATTTGGTGGGATATTTTTCTAGAATTTGGTCATGTTTTGAGAAGATTTAGGGAATTTTGTGGGATTTTTCTGGGATTTTGTTGGATACTGTGCTGATTTTATGGGGCGTTTCTGGAATTTGGTCAAGTTTTCAGAAGATTTAGGGAATTTTGTGTGATTTTTCTGGGATTTTGTTGGGTATTGAGGACGTTTTGTGGGATGTTTCTGGAATTTGGTGGGGCTTTTCAAGAGTTTTGTGGTATTTTGAAAAGATTTAGGGAATTTTGTGGTGTTTTTTCTTGAATTTTTTGGGAAACTGTGCTGATTTTATGGGGCGTTTCTGGAATTTGTTCGAGTTTTCAGAAGATTTAGGGATTTTTGTGAGATTTTTGTGGGATGTTCTGGGAATTGGTAGAGATTTTGTGGGACTTTCCTGTGAATTGGTAGGGTTTTGAAATGATTTAGGGAGTTTTGTGGGACTTCTCTGGAATTTTGTGGGTTTTTTTCTGGAATTGTGTGGGATTCTGAGGAGACTTGAAGAATTTTGAGGAATTTGTTTTAGATTTTTGGGAATTTGTGTAGATTCTGTGGGATTTTTCTGGAATTTGGTGGTTTTTTTCAAGGACTTTGTGTGGTTTTGAGGAGACTTGAAGAATTTTGAGGATTTTTTTTTATATTTTGTGGAAACTTGTGGAGGTTTTGTGTGATTTTTGTGGGATTTTGTGGGATATTGAGGCGATTTAGGGATCTTGAGGGATTTTTCATGTATTTTGTGGGAATTTGTGGAGATTTGGTGGGATATTTTTCTAGAATTTGGTCGTGTTTTGAGAAGATTTAGGGAATTTTGTGGGATTTTTCCTGGAATTTTATTGGATACTGGGGAGATTTTGTGGGATGTTTCTGGAACTTTGAGAGAATTTTCTGGAATTTGGTGAGATTCTGTAGAGAACTGAAGAATTATCAGGGATTTTTCATGTATTCTGTGGGAATTTGTGGAGATTCGGTGGGATATTTTTCTAGAATTTGGTCATGTTTTGAGAAGATTTAGGGAATTCTGCAAGATATTTCTGGAATTTGGTAGGCCTTTTTGAAGGACTTTTTGTGGTTTTGAGGAGACTTGAAGAATTTTGAGGATTTTTTCTTAGATTTTGTACAAACCTGTGGAGGTTTTGTGTGATTTTTGTGGGATTTTGTGGGATATTGAGGCGATTTAGAGATCTTGAGGGATTTTTCATGTATTTTGTGGGAATTTGTGGAGATTTGGTGGGATATTTTTCTAGAATTTGGTCGTGTTTTGAGAAGATTTAGGGAATTTTGTGGGATTTTTCCTGGAATTTTATTGGATACTGGGGAGATTTTGTGGGATGTTTGTGGAACTTTGAGAGAATTTTCTGGAATTTGGTGAGATTCTGTAGAGAACTGAAGAATTATCAGGGATTTTTCATGTATTCTGTGGGAATTTGTGGAGATTCGGTGGGATATTTTTCTAGAATTTGGTCATGTTTTGAGAAGATTTAGGGAATTCTGCAAGATATTTCTGGAATTTGGTAGGCCTTTTTGAAGGACTTTTTGTGGTTTTGAGGAGACTTGAAGAATTTTGAGGATTTTTTCTTAGATTTTGTACAAACCTGTGGAGGTTTTGTGTGATTTTTGGGGGATTTTGTGGGATATTGAGGCGATTTAGGGATCTTGAGGGATTTTTCATGTATTTTGTGGGAATTTGTGGAGATTTGGTGGGATATTTTTCTAGAATTTGGTCGTGTTTTGAGAAGATTTAGGGAATTTTGTGGGATTTTTCCTGGAATTTTGTTGGATACTGGGGAGATTTTGTGGGATGTTTGTGGAACTTTGAGGGACTCTTCTGGAATTTGGTGAGATTCTGTAGAGAACTGACGAATTATCAGGGATTTTTCATGTATTCTGTGGGAATTTGTGGAGATTTGGTGGGATTTTTGTGGATTTTGGCCGTGTTTTGAGAAGATTTAGGGAATTTTGTGGGATTTTTCTGGGATTTTGTTGGGTATTGAGGACATTTTGTGGGATGTTTCTGGAATTTGGTAGGGCTTTTCAAGAATTTTGTGGTATTTTGAAAAGATTTAGGGAATTTTGTGGTGTTTTTTCTTGAATTTTGTGGGAAACTGTGCTGATTTTATGGGGCGTTTCTGGAATTTGGTCGAGTTTTCAGAAGATTTAGGGATTTTTGTGAGATTTTTGTGGGATGTTCTGGGAATTGGTGGAGATTTTTTGGGACATTCCTGTGAATTGGTAGGGTTTTGAAATGATTTAGGGAGTTTTGTGGGTTTTTTCTGGAATTTTGTGGGTTTTTTCTGGAATTGTGTGGGATTCTGAGGAGACTTGAAGATTTTTGAGGAATTTGTTTTAGATTTTGTGGGAATTTGTGGAGATTCTGTGGGATTTTTCTGGAATTTGGTGGGCCTTTTCAAGGACTTTGTGTGGTTTTGAGGAGACTTGAAGAATTTTGAGGAAATTTTCTTAGATTTTGTGGAAACTTGTGGAGGTTTTGTGTGATCTTTGTGGGATTTTGTAGGATATTGAGGCGATTTAGGGATCTTGAGTGATTTTTCATGTATTTTGTGGGAATTTGTGGAGATTTGGTGGGATATTTTTCTAGAATTTGGTCGTGTTTTGAGAAGATTTAGGGAATTTTGTGGGATTTTTCCTGGAATTTTGTTGGATACTGGGGAGATTTTGTGGGATGTTTGTGGAACTTTGAGGGACTTTTCTGGAATTTGGTGAGATTCTGTAGAGAACTGACGAATTATCAGGGATTTTTCATGTATTCTGTGGGAATTTGTGGAGATTTGGTGGGATATTTTTCTAGAATTTTGTCGTGTTTTGGGAAGATTTAGGGAATTTTGTGGGATTTTTCCTGGAATTTTATTGGATACTGGGGAGATTTTGTGGAATGTTTGTGGAACTTTGAGGGACTTTTCTGGAATTTGGTGAGATTCTGTAGAGAAGTGACGAATTATCAGGGATTTTTCATGTATTCTGTGGGAATTTGTGGAGATTTGGTGGGATTTTTCTGGAATTTGGTAGAGTTTTGACAAGATTTAGGGAATTCTGCAAGATATTTCTGGAATTTGATAGGCCTTTTCAAGGACTTTGTGTGGTTTTGAGGAGACTTGAAAAATTTTCAGGAATTTTTTTTATATTTTGTGGAAACTTGTGGAGGTTTTGTGTGATTTTTGTGGGATTTTGTGGGATATTGAGGCGATTTAGGGATCTTGAGTGATTTTTCATGTATTTTGTGGGAATTTGTGGAGATTTGGTGGGATATTTTTCTAGAATTTGGTCGTGTTTTGAGAAGATTTAGGGAATTTTGTGGGATTTTTCCTGGAATTTTATTGGATACTGGGGAGATTTTGTGGGATGTTTGTGGAACTTTGAGGGACTCTTCTGGAATTTTGTGAGATTCTGTAGAGAACTGACGAATTATCAGGGATTTTTCATGTATTCTGTGGGAATTTGTGGAGATTTGGTGGGATTTTTGTGGATTTTGGCCGTGTTTTGAGAAGATTTAGGGAATTTTGTGTGATTTTTCTGGGATTTTGTTGGGTATTGAGGACATTTTGTGGGATGTTTCTGGAATTTGGTGGGGCTTTTCAAGAATTTTGTGGTATTTTGAAAAGATTTAGGGAATTTTGTGGTGTTTTTTCTTGAATTTTGAGGGAAACTTTGCTGATTTTATGGAGCGTTTCTGGAATTTGGTCGAGTTTTCAGAAGATTTAGGGATTTTTGTGAGATTTTTGTGGGATGTTCTGGGAATTGGTGGAGATTTTGTGGGACATTCCTGTGAATTGGTAGGGTTTTAAAATGATTTAGGGAGTTTTGTGGGACTTCTCTGGAATTTTGTGGGTTTTTTCTGGAATTGTGTGGGATTCTGAGGAGACTTGAAGAATTTTGAGGAATTTGTTTTAGATTTTGTGGGAATTGTTGGAGATTCTGTGGGATTTTACTGGAATTTGGTGGGCCTTTTCAAGGACTTTGTGTGGTTTTGAGGAGACTTGAAGAATTTTGAGGATTTTTTCTTAGATTTTGTACAAACCTGTGGAGGTTTTGTGTGATCTTTGTGGGATTTTGTGGGATATTGAGGCGATTTAGGGATCTTGAGTGATTTTTCATGTATTTTGTGGGAATTTGTGGAGATTTGGTGGGATATTTTTCTAGAATTTGGTCGTGTTTTGAGAAGATTTAGGGAATTTTGTGGGATTTTTCCTGGAATTTTGTTGGATACTGGGGAGATTTTGTGGGATGCTTGTGGAACTTTGAGGGACTTTTCTGGAATTTGGTGAGATTCTGTAGAGAACTGACGAATTATCAGGGATTTTTCATGTATTCTGTGGGAATTTGTGGAGATTTGGTGGGATTTTTGTGGATTTTGGCCGTGTTTTGAGAAGATTTAGGGAATTTTGTGGGATTTTTCTGGGATTTTGTTGGGTATTGAGGACATTTTGTGGGATGTTTCTGGAATTTGGTAGGGCTTTTCAAGAATTTTGTGGTATTTTGAAAAGATTTAGGGAATTTTGTGGTGTTTTTTCTTGAATTTTGTGGGAAACTGTGCTGATTTTATGGGGCGTTTCTGGAATTTGGTCGAGTTTTCAGAAGATTTAGGGATTTTTGTGAGATTTTTGTGGGATGTTCTGGGAATTGGTGGAGATTTTTTGGGACATTCCTGTGAATTGGTAGGGTTTTGAAATGATTTAGGGAGTTTTGTGGGACTTCTCTGGAATTTTGTGGGTTTTTTCTGGAATTGTGTGGGATTCTGAGGAGACTTGAAGATTTTTGAGGAATTTGTTTTAGATTTTGTGGGAATTTGTGGAGATTCTGTGGGATTTTTCTGGAATTTGGTGGGCCTTTTCAAGGACTTTGTGTGGTTTTGAGGAGACTTGAAGAATTTTGAGGAAATTTTCTTAGATTTTGTGGAAACTTGTGGAGGTTTTGTGTGATCTTTGTTGGATTTTGTAGGATATTGAGGCGATTTAGGGATCTTGAGGGATTTTTCATGTATTTTGTGGGAATTTGTGGAGATTTGGTGGGATATTTTTCTAGAATTTGGTCGTGTTTTGAGAAGATTTAGGGAATTTTGTGGGATTTTTCCTGGAATTTTATTGGATACTGGGGAGATTTTGTGGGATGTTTGTGGAACTTTGAGGGACTTTTCTGGAATTTGGTGAGATTCTGTAGAGAACTGACGAATTATCAGGGATTTTTCATGTATTCTGTGGGAATTTGTGGAGATTTGGTGGGATATTTTTCTAGAATTTGGTCGTGTTTTGGGAAGATTTAGGGAATTTTGTGGGATTTTTCCTGGAATTTTATTGGATACTGGGGAGATTTTGTGGAATGTTTGTGGAACTTTGAGGGACTTCTCTGGAATTTGGTGAGATTCTGTAGAGAAGTGACGAATTATCAGGGATTTTTCATGTATTCTGTGGGAATTTGTGGAGATTTGGTGGGATTTTTCTGGAATTTGGTAGAGTTTTGACAAGATTTAGGGAATTCTGCAAGATATTTCTGGAATTTGATAGGCCTTTTCAAGGACTTTGTGTGGTTTTGAGGAGACTTGAAAAATTTTCAGGAATTTTTTTTATATTTTGTGGAAACTTGTGGAGGTTTTGTGTGATTTTTGTGGGATTTTGTGGGATATTGAGGCGATTTAGGGATCTTGAGTGATTTTTCATGTATTTTGTGGGAATTTGTGGAGATTTGGTGGGATATTTTTCTAGAATTTGGTCGTGTTTTGAGAAGATTTAGGGAATTTTGTGGGATTTTTCCTGGAATTTTATTGGATACTGGGGAGATTTTGTGGGATGTTTGTGGAACTTTGAGGGACTCTTCTGGAATTTTGTGAGATTCTGTAGAGAACTGACGAATTATCAGGGATTTTTCATGTATTCTGTGGGAATTTGTGGAGATTTGGTGGGATTTTTCTGGAATTTGGTAGAGTTTTGAGAAGATTTAGGGAATTTTGTGGGATTTTTCTGGGATTTTGTTGGGTATTGAGGACATTTTGTGGGATGTTTCTGGAATTTGGTGGGGCTTTTCAAGAATTTTGTGGTATTTTGAAAAGATTTAGGGAATTTTGTGGTGTTTTTTCTTGAATTTTGAGGGAAACTGTGCTGATTTTATGGAGCGTTTCTGGAATTTGGTCGAGTTTTCAGAAGATTTAGGGATTTTTGTGAGATTTTTGTGGGATGTTCTGGGAATTGGTGGAGATTTTGTGGGACATTCCTGTGAATTGGTAGGGTTTTGAAATGATTTAGGGAGTTTTGTGGGACTTCTCTGGAATTTTGTGGGTTTTTTCTGGAATTGTGTGGGATTCTGAGGAGACTTGAAGAATTTTGAGGAATTTGTTTTAGATTTTGTGGGAATTGTTGGAGATTCTGTGGGATTTTACTGGAATTTGGTGGGCCTTTTCAAGGACTTTGTGTGGTTTTGAGGAGACTTGAAGAATTTTGAGGATTTTTTCTTAGATTTTGTACAAACCTGTGGAGGTTTTGTGTGATCTTTGTGGGATTTTGTGGGATATTGAGGCGATTTAGGGATCTTGACGGATTTTTCATGTATTTTGTGGGAATTTGTGGAGATTTGGTGGGATATTTTTCTAGAATTTGGTAGAGTTTTGAGAAGATTTAGGGGAATTTTGTGGGATTTTTCCTGGAATTTTGTTGGATACTGGGGAGATTTTGTGGGATGCTTGTGGAACTTGGAGGGACTTTTCTGGAATTTGGTGAGATTCTGTAGAGAACTGACGAATTATCAGGGATTTTTCATGTATTCTGTGGGAATTTGTGGAGATTTGGTGGGATTTTTGTGGATTTTGGCCGTGTTTTGGGAAGATTTAGGGAATTTTGTGTGATTTTTCTGGGATTTTGTTGGATACTGTGCTGATTTTATGGGGCGTTTCTGGAATTTCGTCAAGTTTTCAGAAGATTTAGGGAATTTTGTGGGATTTTTCTGGGATTTTGTTGGGTATTGAGGACATTTTGTGGGATGTTTCTGGAATTTGGTGGGGCTTTTCAAGAATTTTGTGGTATTTTGAAAAGATTTTGGGAATTTTGTGGTGTTTTTTCTTGAATTTTTTGGGAAACTGTGCTGATTTTATGGGGCGTTTCTGGAATTTGTTCGAGTTTTCAGAAGATTTAGGGATTTTTGTGAGATTTTTGTGGGATGTTCTGGGAATTGGTGGAGATTTTGTGGGACATTCCTGTGAATTGGTAGGGTTTTGAAATGATTTAGGGAGTTTTGTGGGACTTCTCTGGAATTTTGTGGGTTTTTTTCTGGAATTGTGTGGGATTCTGAGGAGACTTGAAGAATTTTGAGGAATTTGTTTTAGATTTTGTGGGAATTTGTGTAGATTCTGTGGGATTTTTCTGGAATTTGGTGGTTTTTTTCAAGGACTTTGTGTGGTTTTGAGGAGACTTGAAGAATTTTGAGGATTTTTTCTTAGATTTTGTACAAACCTGTGGAGGTTTTGTGTGATTTTTGTGGGATTTTGTGGGATATTGAGGCGATTTAGGGATCTTGAGGGATTTTTCATGTATTTTGTGGGAATTTGTGGAGATTTGGTGGGATATTTTTCTAGAATTTGGTCGTGTTTTGTGAAGATTTAGGGAATTTTGTGGGATTTTTCTTGAATTTTGTTGGATATTGAGTAGATTTTGTAGAACTTTGAAGGACTTTTCTGGAATTTGGTGAGATTCTGTAGAGAACTGAAGAATTATCAGGGATTTTTCATGTATTCTGTGGGAATTTGTGGAGATTTGGTGGGATTTTTCTGGAATTTGGTAGAGTTTTGAGAAGATTTAGGGAATTTTGTGGATTTTTCCTGGAATTTTGTTGGATATTGAGGAGATTTTGTGGGGTGTTTGTGGAACTTTGAGGGACTTTTCTGGAATTTGGTGAGATTTTGTAGAGAACTGAAGAATTATCAGGGATTTTTCATGTATTCTGTGGGAATTTGTGGAGATTTGGTGTGATATTTTTCTAGAATTTGGTCATGTTTTGAGAAGATTTAGGGAATTCTGTAAGATTTTTCTGGAATTTGGTGGGCCTTCTTGAAGGACTTTGTGTGGTTTTGAGGAGACTTGAAGAATTTTGAGGAATTTGTTTTAGATTTTGTGGGAATTTGTGTAGATTCTGTGAGATTTTACTGGAATTTGGTGGGCCTTTTCAAGGACTTTGTGTGGTTTTGAGGAGACTTGAAATATTTTGAGGATTTTTTCTTAGATTTTGTACAAACCTGTGGAGGTTTTGTGTGATTTTTGTGGAATTTTGTGGGATATTGAGGCGATTTAGGGATCTTGAGTGATTTTTCATGTATTTTGTGGGAATTTGTGGAGATTTGGTGGGATATTTTTCTAGAATTTGGTAGAGTTTTGAGAAGATTTAGGGGAATTTTGTGGGATTTTTCCTGGAATTTTGTTGGATACTGGGGAGATTTTGTGGGATGCTTGTGGAACTTGGAGGGACTTTTCTGGAATTTGGTGAGATTTTGTAGAGAACTGAAGAATTATCAGGGATTTTTCATGTATTCTGTGGGAATTTGTGGAGATTTGGTGTGATATTTTTCTAGAATTTGGTCATGTTTTGAGAAGATTTAGGGAATTCTGTAAGATTTTTCTGGAATTTGGTGGGCCTTCTTGAAGGACTTTGTGTGGTTTTGAGGAGACTCTAAGAATTTTGAGGAATTTTTCTTAGATTCTGTGGAAACTTGTGGAGGTTTTGTGGGATTTTTGTGGGATTTTGTGGGATATTGAGGCGATTTAGGGATCTTGAGGGATTTTTCATGTCTTTTGTGGGAATTTGTGGAGATTTGGTGGGATATTTTTCTAGAATTTGGTCATGTTTTGAGAAGATTTAGGGAATTTTGTGGGATTTTTCCTGGAATTTTGTTGGATACTGGGGAGATTTTGTGGGATGCTTCTGGAACTTTGAGGGACTCTTCTGGAATTTTGTGAGATTCTGTAGAGAACTGACGAATTATCAGGGATTTTTCATGTATTCTGTGGGAATTTGTGGAGATTCGGTGGGATATTTTTCTAGAATTTTGTCATGTTTTGAGAAGATTGATGGAATTTTGTGGGATTTTTCCTGGAATTTTGTTGGATACTGGGGAGATTTTGTGGGATTTTTGTGGAACTTGGAGGGACTCTTCTGGAATTTTGTGAGATTCTGTAGAGAACTGACGAATTATCAGGGATTTTTCATGTATTCTGTGGGAATTTGTGGAGATTTGGTGGGATTTTTGTGGATTTTGGCCGTGTTTTGAGAAGATTTAGGGAATTTTGTGTGATTTTTCTGGGATTTTGTTGGGTATTGAGGACATTTTGTGGGATGTTTCTGGAATTTGGTGGGGCTTTTCAAGAATTTTGTGGTATTTTGAAAAGATTTAGGGAATTTTGTGGTGTTTTTTCTTGAATTTTGAGGGAAACTGTGCTGATTTTATGGAGCGTTTCTGGAATTTGGTCGAGTTTTCAGAAGATTTAGGGATTTTTGTGAGATTTTTGTGGGATGTTCTGGGAATTGGTGGAGATTTTGTGGGACTTTCCTGTGAATTGGTAGGGTTTTGAAATGATTTAGGGAGTTTTGTGGGACTTCTCTGGAATTTTGTGGGTTTTTTTCTGGAATTGTGTGGGATTCTGAGGAGACTTGAAGAATTGTGAGGAATTTGTTTTAGATTTTGTGGGAATTGTTGGAGATTCTGTGGGATTTTACTGGAATTTGGTGGGCCTTTTCAAGGACTTTGTGTGGTTTTGAGGAGACTTGAAGAATTTTGAGGATTTTTTCTTACATTTTGTACAAACCTGTGGAGGTTTTGTCTGATTTTTGTGGGATTTTGTGGGATATTGAGGCGATTTAGGGATCTTGAGGGATTTTTCATGTATTTTGTGGGAATTTGTGGAGATTTGGTGGGATATTTTTCTAGAATTTGGTCGTGTTTTGAGAAGATTTAGGGAATTTTGTGGGATTTTTCCTGGAATTTTGTTGGATACTGGGGAGATTTTGTGGGATGCTTGTGGAACTTGGAGGGACTTTTCTGGAATTTGGTGAGATTCTGTAGAGAACTGACGAATTATCAGGGATTTTTCATGTATTCTGTGGGAATTTGTGGAGATTCGGTGGGATATTTTTCTAGAATTTGGTCATGTTTTGAGAAGATTTAGGGAATTTTGTGGGATTTTTCCTGGAATTTTGTTGGATACTGGGGAGATTTTGTGGGATGTTTGTGGAACTTTGAGGGACTTTTCTGGAATTTGGTGAGATTCTGTAGAGAACTGACGAATTATCAGATATTTTTCATGTATTCTGTGGGAATTTGTGGAGATTTGGTGTGATTTTTGTGGATTTTGGCCGTCTTTTGAGAAGATTTAGGGAATTTTGTGGGATTTTTCCTGGAATTTTGTTGGATACTGGGGAGATTTTGTGGGATGTTTGTGGAACTTTGAGGGACTTTTCTGGAATTTGGTGAGATTCTGTAGAGAACTGAAGAATTATCAGGGATTTTTCATGTATTCTGTGGGTATTTGTGGAGATTTGGTGTGATATTTTTCTAGAATTTGGTCATGTTTTGAGAAGATTTAGGGAATTCTGTAAGATATTTCTGGAATTTGGTGGGCCTTTTTGAAGGACTTTGTGTGGTTTTGAGGAGACTTGAAGAATTTTGAGGAATTTGTTTGAGATTTTGTGGGAATTTGTGGAGATTCTGTGGGATTTTCCTGGAATTTGGTGGGCCTTTTCAAGGACTTTGTGTGGTTTTGAGGAGACTTGAAGAATTTTGAGGATTTTTTTTTATATTTTGTGGAAACTTGTGGAGGTTTTGTGTGATTTTAGTGGGATTTTGTGGGATATTGAGGCGATTTAGGGATCTTGACGGATTTTTCATGTATTTTGTGGGAATTTGTGGAGATTTGGTGGGATATTTTTCTAGAATTTGGTCATGTTTTGAGAAGATTTAGGGAATTTTGTGGGATTTTTCTGGGATTTTGTTGGATACTGTGCTGATTTTATGGGGCGTTTCTGGAATTTCGTCAAGTTTTCAGAAGATTTAGGGAATTTTGTGTGATTTTTCTGGGATTTTGTTGGGTATTGAGGACGTTTTGTGGGATGTTTCTGGAATTTGGTGGGGCTTTTCAAGAGTTTTGTGGTATTTTGAAAAGATTTAGGGAATTTTGTGGTGTTTTTTCTTGAATTTTTTGGGAAACTGTGCTGATTTTATGGGGCGTTTCTGGAATTTGTTCGAGTTTTCAGAAGATTTAGGGATTTTTGTGAGATTTTTGTGGGATGTTCTGGGAATTGGTAGAGATTTTGTGGGACTTTCCTGTGAATTGGTAGGGTTTTGAAATGATTTAGGGAGTTTTGTGGGACTTCTCTGGAATTTTGTGGGTTTTTTTCTGGAATTGTGTGGGATTCTGAGGAGACTTGAAGAATTTTGAGGAATTTGTTTTAGATTTTTGGGAATTTGTGTAGATTCTGTGGGATTTTTCTGGAATTTGGTGGTTTTTTTCAAGGACTTTGTGTGGTTTTGAGGAGACTTGAAGAATTTTGAGGATTTTTTTTTATATTTTGTGGAAACTTGTGGAGGTTTTGTGTGATTTTTGTGGGATTTTGTGGGATATTGAGGCGATTTAGGGATCTTGAGGGATTTTTCATGTATTTTGTGGGAATTTGTGGAGATTTGGTGGGATATTTTTCTAGAATTTGGTCGTGTTTTGAGAAGATTTAGGGAATTTTGTGGGATTTTTCCTGGAATTTTATTGGATACTGGGGAGATTTTGTGGGATGTTTCTGGAACTTTGAGAGAATTTTCTGGAATTTGGTGAGATTCTGTAGAGAACTGAAGAATTATCAGGGATTTTTCATGTATTCTGTGGGAATTTGTGGAGATTCGGTGGGATATTTTTCTAGAATTTGGTCATGTTTTGAGAAGATTTAGGGAATTCTGCAAGATATTTCTGGAATTTGGTAGGCCTTTTTGAAGGACTTTTTGTGGTTTTGAGGAGACTTGAAGAATTTTGAGGATTTTTTCTTAGATTTTGTACAAACCTGTGGAGGTTTTGTGTGATTTTTGGGGGATTTTGTGGGATATTGAGGCGATTTAGGGATCTTGAGGGATTTTTCATGTATTTTGTGGGAATTTGTGGAGATTTGGTGGGATATTTTTCTAGAATTTGGTCGTGTTTTGAGAAGATTTAGGGAATTTTGTGGGATTTTTCCTGGAATTTTGTTGGATACTGGGGAGATTTTGTGGGATGCTTGTGGAACTTTGAGGGACTTTTCTGGAATTTGGTGAGATTCTGTAGAGAACTGACGAATTATCAGGGATTTTTCATGTATTCTGTGGGAATTTGTGGAGATTTGGTGGGATTTTTGTGGATTTTGGCCGTGTTTTGAGAAGATTTAGGGAATTTTGTGGGATTTTTCTGGGATTTTGTTGGGTATTGAGGACATTTTGTGGGATGTTTCTGGAATTTGGTAGGGCTTTTCAAGAATTTTGTGGTATTTTGAAAAGATTTAGGGAATTTTGTGGTGTTTTTTCTTGAATTTTGTGGGAAACTGTGCTGATTTTATGGGGCGTTTCTGGAATTTGGTCGAGTTTTCAGAAGATTTAGGGATTTTTGTGAGATTTTTGTGGGATGTTCTGGGAATTGGTGGAGATTTTTTGGGACATTCCTGTGAATTGGTAGGGTTTTGAAATGATTTAGGGAGTTTTGTGGGACTTCTCTGGAATTTTGTGGGTTTTTTCTGGAATTGTGTGGGATTCTGAGGAGACTTGAAGAATTTTGAGGAATTTGTTTTAGATTTTGTGGGAATTTGTGGAGATTCTGTGGGATTTTTCTGGAATTTGGTGGGCCTTTTCAAGGACTTTGTGTGGTTTTGAGGAGACTTGAAGAATTTTGAGGAAATTTTCTTAGATTTTGTGGAAACTTGTGGAGGTTTTGTGTGATCTTTGTGGGATTTTGTAGGATATTGAGGCGATTTAGGGATCTTGAGGGATTTTTCATGTATTTTGTGGGAATTTGTGGAGATTTGGTGGGATATTTTTCTAGAATTTGGTCGTGTTTTGAGAAGATTTAGGGAATTTTGTGGGATTTTTCCTGGAATTTTGTTGGATACTGGGGAGATTTTGTGGGATGTTTGTGGAACTTTGAGGGACTTTTCTGGAATTTGGTGAGATTCTGTAGAGAACTGACGAATTATCAGGGATTTTTCATGTATTCTGTGGGAATTTGTGGAGATTTGGTGGGATATTTTTCTAGAATTTGGTCGTGTTTTGGGAAGATTTAGGGAATTTTGTGGGATTTTTCCTGGAATTTTATTGGATACTGGGGAGATTTTGTGGAATGTTTGTGGAACTTTGAGGGACTTTTCTGGAATTTGGTGAGATTCTGTAGAGAAGTGACGAATTATCAGGGATTTTTCATGTATTCTGTGGGAATTTGTGGAGATTTGGTGGGATTTTTCTGGAATTTGGTAGAGTTTTGACAAGATTTAGGGAATTCTGCAAGATATTTCTGGAATTTGATAGGCCTTTTCAAGGACTTTGTGTGGTTTTGAGGAGACTTGAAAAATTTTCAGGAATTTTTTTTATATTTTGTGGAAACTTGTGGAGGTTTCGTGTGATTTTTGTGGGATTTTGTGGGATATTGAGGCGATTTAGGGATCTTGAGTGATTTTTCATGTATTTTGTGGGAATTTGTGGAGATTTGGTGGGATATTTTTCTAGAATTTGGTCGTGTTTTGAGAAGATTTAGGGAATTTTGTGGGATTTTTCCTGGAATTTTATTGGATACTGGGGAGATTTTGTGGGATGTTTGTGGAACTTTGAGGGACTCTTCTGGAATTTTGTGAGATTCTGTAGAGAACTGACGAATTATCAGGGATTTTTCATGTATTCTGTGGGAATTTGTGGAGATTTGGTGGGATTTTTGTGGATTTTGGCCGTGTTTTGAGAAGATTTAGGGAATTTTTTGTGATTTTTCTGGGATTTTGTTGGGTATTGAGGACATTTTGTGGGATGTTTCTGGAATTTGGTGGGGCTTTTCAAGAATTTTGTGGTATTTTGAAAAGATTTAGGGAATTTTGTGGTGTTTTTTCTTGAATTTTGAGGGAAACTTTGCTGATTTTATGGAGCGTTTCTGGAATTTGGTCGAGTTTTCAGAAGATTTAGGGATTTTTGTGAGATTTTTGTGGGATGTTCTGGGAATTGGTGGAGATTTTGTGGGACATTCCTGTGAATTGGTAGGGTTTTGAAATGATTTAGGGAGTTTTGTGGGACTTCTCTGGAATTTTGTGGGTTTTTTCTGGAATTGTGTGGGATTCTGAGGAGACTTGAAGAATTTTGAGGAATTTGTTTTAGATTTTGTGGGAATTGTTGGAGATTCTGTGGGATTTTACTGGAATTTGGTGGGCCTTTTCAAGGACTTTGTGTGGTTTTGAGGAGACTTGAAGAATTTTGAGGATTTTTTCTTAGATTTTGTACAAACCTGTGGAGGTTTTGTGTGATCTTTGTGGGATTTTGTGGGATATTGAGGCGATTTAGGGATCTTGAGTGATTTTTCATGTATTTTGTGGGAATTTGTGGAGATTTGGTGGGATATTTTTCTAGAATTTGGTCGTGTTTTGAGAAGATTTAGGGAATTTTGTGGGATTTTTCCTGGAATTTTGTTGGATACTGGGGAGATTTTGTGGGATGCTTGTGGAACTTTGAGGGACTTTTCTGGAATTTGGTGAGATTCTGTAGAGAACTGACGAATTATCAGGGATTTTTCATGTATTCTGTGGGAATTTGTGGAGATTTGGTGGGATTTTTGTGGATTTTGGCCGTGTTTTGAGAAGATTTAGGGAATTTTGTGGGATTTTTCTGGGATTTTGTTGGGTATTGAGGACATTTTGTGGGATGTTTCTGGAATTTGGTAGGGCTTTTCAAGAATTTTGTGGTATTTTGAAAAGATTTAGGGAATTTTGTGGTGTTTTTTCTTGAATTTTGTGGGAAACTGTGCTGATTTTATGGGGCGTTTCTGGAATTTGGTCGAGTTTTCAGAAGATTTAGGGATTTTTGTGAGATTTTTGTGGGATGTTCTGGGAATTGGTGGAGATTTTTTGGGACATTCCTGTGAATTGGTAGGGTTTTGAAATGATTTAGGGAGTTTTGTGGGACTTATCTGGAATTTTGTGGGTTTTTTCTGGAATTGTGTGGGATTCTGAGGAGACTTGAAGAATTTTGAGGAATTTGTTTTAGATTTTGTGGGAATTGTTGGAGATTCTGTGGGATTTTTCTGGAATTTGGTGGGCCTTTTCAAGGACTTTGTGTGGTTTTGAGGAGACTTGAAGAATTTTGAGGAAATTTTCTTAGATTTTGTGGAAACTTGTGGAGGTTTTGTGTGATCTTTGTGGGATTTTGTAGGATATTGAGGCGATTTAGGGATCTTGAGGGATTTTTCATGTATTTTGTGGGAATTTGTGGAGATTTGGTGGGATATTTTTCTAGAATTTGGTCGTGTTTTGAGAAGATTTAGGGAATTTTGTGGGATTTTTCCTGGAATTTTATTGGATACTGGGGAGATTTTGTGGGATGTTTGTGGAACTTTGAGGGACTTTTCTGGAATTTGGTGAGATTCTGTAGAGAACTGACGAATTATCAGGGATTTTTCATGTATTCTGTGGGAATTTGTGGAGATTTGGTGGGATATTTTTCTAGAATTTGGTCGTGTTTTGGGAAGATTTAGGGAATTTTGTGGGATTTTTCCTGGAATTTTATTGGATACTGGGGAGATTTTGTGGAATGTTTGTGGAACTTTGAGGGACTTTTCTGGAATTTGGTGAGATTCTGTAGAGAAGTGACGAATTATCAGGGATTTTTCATGTATTCTGTGGGAATTTGTGGAGATTTGGTGGGATTTTTCTGGAATTTGGTAGAGTTTTGACAAGATTTAGGGAATTCTGCAAGATATTTCTGGAATTTGATAGGCCTTTTCAAGGACTTTGTGTGGTTTTGAGGAGACTTGAAAAATTTTCAGGAATTTTTTTTATATTTTGTGGAAACTTGTGGAGGTTTCGTGTGATTTTTGTGGGATTTTGTGGGATATTGAGGCGATTTAGGGATCTTGAGTGATTTTTCATGTATTTTGTGGGAATTTGTGGAGATTTGGTGGGATATTTTTCTAGAATTTGGTCGTGTTTTGAGAAGATTTAGGGAATTTTGTGGGATTTTTCCTGGAATTTTATTGGATACTGGGGAGATTTTGTGGGATGTTTGTGGAACTTTGAGGGACTCTTCTGGAATTTTGTGAGATTCTGTAGAGAACTGACGAATTATCAGGGATTTTTCATGTATTCTGTGGGAATTTGTGGAGATTTGGTGGGATTTTTGTGGATTTTGGCCGTGTTTTGAGAAGATTTAGGGAATTTTGTGTGATTTTTCTGGGATTTTGTTGGGTATTGAGGACATTTTGTGGGATGTTTCTGCAATTTGGTGGGGCTTTTCAAGAATTTTGTGGTATTTTGAAAAGATTTAGGGAATTTTGTGGTGTTTTTTCTTGAATTTTGTGGGAAACTTTGCTGATTTTATGGAGCGTTTCTGGAATTTGGTCGAGTTTTCAGAAGATTTAGGGATTTTTGTGAGATTTTTGTGGGATGTTCTGGGAATTGGTGGAGATTTTGTGGGACATTCCTGTGAATTGGTAGGGTTTTGAAATGATTTAGGGAGTTTTGTGGGACTTCTCTGGAATTTTGTGGGTTTTTTCTGGAATTGTGCGGGATTCTGAGGAGACTTGAAGAATTTTGAGGAATTTGTTTTAGATTTTGTGGGAATTGTTGGAGATTCTGTGGGATTTTACTGGAATTTGGTGGGCCTTTTCAAGGACTTTGTGTGGTTTTGAGGAGACTTGAAGAATTTTGAGGATTTTTTCTTAGATTTTGTACAAACCTGTGGAGGTTTTGTGTGATCTTTGTGGGATTTTGTGGGATATTGAGGCGATTTAGGGATCTTGACGGATTTTTCATGTATTTTGTGGGAATTTGTGGAGATTTGGTGGGATATTTTTCTAGAATTTGGTCGTGTTTTGTGAAGATTTAGGGAATTTTGTGGGATTTTTCTTGAATTTTGTTGGATATTGAGTAGATTTTGTAGAACTTTGAAGGACTTTTCTGGAATTTGGTGAGATTCTGTAGAGAACTGAAGAATTATCAGGGATTTTTCATGTATTCTGTGGGAATTTGTGGAGATTTGGTGGGATTTTTCTGGAATTTGGTAGAGTTTTGAGAAGATTTAGGGAATTTTGTGGATTTTTCCTGGAATTTTGTTGGATATTGAGGAGATTTTGTGGGGTGTTTGTGGAACTTTGAGGGACTTTTCTGGAATTTGGTGAGATTTTGTAGAGAACTGAAGAATTATCAGGGATTTTTCATGTATTCTGTGGGAATTTGTGGAGATTTGGTGTGATATTTTTCTAGAATTTGGTCATGTTTTGAGAAGATTTAGGGAATTCTGTAAGATTTTTCTGGAATTTGGTGGGCCTTCTTGAAGGACTTTGTGTGGTTTTGAGGAGACTCTAAGAATTTTGAGGAATTTTTCTTAGATTCTGTGGAAACTTGTGGAGGTTTTGTGGGATTTTTGTGGGATTTTGTGGGATATTGAGGCGATTTAGGGATCTTGAGGGATTTTTCATGTCTTTTGTGGGAATTTGTGGAGATTTGGTGGGATATTTTTCTAGAATTTGGTCATGTTTTGAGAAGATTTAGGGAATTTTGTGGGATTTTTCCTGGAATTTTGTTGGATACTGGGGAGATTTTGTGGGATGCTTCTGGAACTTTGAGGGACTCTTCTGGAATTTGGTGAGATTCTGTAGAGAACTGACGAATTATCAGGGATTTTTCATGTATTCTGTGGGAGTTTGTGGAGATTCGGTGGGATATTTTTCTAGAATTTTGTCATGTTTTGAGAAGATTGATGGAATTTTGTGGGATTTTTCCTGGAATTTTGTTGGATACTGGGGAGATTTTGTGGGATTTTTGTGGAACTTGGAGGGACTCTTCTGGAATTTTGTGAGATTCTGTAGAGAACTGACGAATTATCAGGGATTTTTCATGTATTCTGTGGGAATTTGTGGAGATTTGGTGGGATTTTTCTGGAATTTGGTAGAGTTTTGAGAAGATTTAGGGAATTTTGTGGGATTTTTCTGGGATTTTGTTGGGTATTGAGGACATTTTGTGGGATGTTTCTGGAATTTGGTGGGTATTGAGGACATTTTGTGGGATGTTTCTGGAATTTGGTGGGGCTTTTCAAGAATTTTGTGGTATTTTGAAAAGATTTAGGGAATTTTGTGGTGTTTTTTCTTGAATTTTGAGGGAAACTGTGCTGATTTTATGGAGCGTTTCTGGAATTTGGTCGAGTTTTCAGAAGATTTAGGGATTTTTGTGAGATTTTTGTGGGATGTTCTGGGAATTGGTGGAGATTTTGTGGGACATTCCTGTGAATTGGTAGGGTTTTGAAATGATTTAGGGAGTTTTGTGGGACTTCTCTGGAATTTTGTGGGTTTTTTCTGGAATTGTGTGGGATTCTGAGGAGACTTGAAGAATTTTGAGGAATTTGTTTTAGATTTTGTGGGAATTGTTGGAGATTCTGTGGGATTTTACTGGAATTTGGTGGGCCTTTTCAAGGACTTTGTGTGGTTTTGAGGAGACTTGAAGAATTTTGAGGATTTTTTCTTAGATTTTGTACAAACCTGTGGAGGTTTTGTGTGATCTTTGTGGGATTTTGTGGGATATTGAGGCGATTTAGGGATCTTGACGGATTTTTCATGTATTTTGTGGGAATTTGTGGAGATTTGGTGGGATATTTTTCTAGAATTTGGTAGAGTTTTGAGAAGATTTAGGGGAATTTTGTGGGATTTTTCCTGGAATTTTGTTGGATACTGGGGAGATTTTGTGGGATGCTTGTGGAACTTGGAGGGACTTTTCTGGAATTTGGTGAGATTCTGTAGAGAACTGACGAATTATCAGGGATTTTTCATGTATTCTGTGGGAATTTGTGGAGATTTGGTGGGATTTTTGTGGATTTTGGCCGTGTTTTGGGAAGATTTAGGGAATTTTGTGTGATTTTTCTGGGATTTTGTTGGATACTGTGCTGATTTTATGGGGCGTTTCTGGAATTTGGTCAAGTTTTCAGAAGATTTAGGGAATTTTGTGGGATTTTTCTGGGATTTTGTTGGGTATTGAGGACATTTTGTGGGATGTTTCTGGAATTTGGTGGGGCTTTTCAAGAATTTTGTGGTATTTTGAAAAGATTTTGGGAATTTTGTGGTGTTTTTTCTTGAATTTTTTGGGAAACTGTGCTGATTTTATGGGGCGTTTCTGGAATTTGTTCGAGTTTTCAGAAGATTTAGGGATTTTTGTGAGATTTTTGTGGGATGTTCTGGGAATTGGTGGAGATTTTGTGGGACATTCCTGTGAATTGGTAGGGTTTTGAAATGATTTAGGGAGTTTTGTGGGACTTCTCTGGAATTTTGTGGGTTTTTTCTGGAATTGTGTGGGATTCTGAGGAGACTTGAAGAATTTTGAGGAATTTGTTTTAGATTTTGTGGGAATTGTTGGAGATTCTGTGGGATTTTACTGGAATTTGGTGGGCCTTTTCAAGGACTTTGTGTGGTTTTGAGGAGACTTGAAGAATTTTGAGGATTTTTTCTTAGATTTTGTACAAACCTGTGGAGGTTTTGTGTGATTTTTGTGGGATTTTGTGGGATATTGAGGCGATTTAGGGATCTTGAGGGATTTTTCATGTATTTTGTGGGAATTTGTGGAGATTTGGTGGGATATTTTTCTAGAATTTGGTCGTGTTTTGTGAAGATTTAGGGAATTTTGTGGGATTTTTCTTGAATTTTGTTGGATATTGAGTAGATTTTGTAGAACTTTGAAGGACTTTTCTGGAATTTGGTGAGATTCTGTAGAGAACTGAAGAATTATCAGGGATTTTTCATGTATTCTGTGGGAATTTGTGGAGATTTGGTGGGATTTTTCTGGAATTTGGTAGAGTTTTGAGAAGATTTAGGGAATTTTGTGGATTTTTCCTGGAATTTTGTTGGATATTGAGGAGATTTTGTGGGGTGTTTGTGGAACTTTGAGGGACTTTTCTGGAATTTGGTGAGATTTTGTAGAGAACTGAAG
This sequence comes from Cyanistes caeruleus, assembly GCF_971803275.1. Lineage (NCBI taxonomy): Eukaryota > Metazoa > Chordata > Aves > Passeriformes > Paridae > Cyanistes > Cyanistes caeruleus. The sequence continues at coordinate 85,988,090 of NC_141702.1, read as the reverse complement.
AATTATCAGGGATTTTTCATGTATTCTGTGGGAATTTGTGGAGATTTGGTGTGATATTTTTCTAGAATTTGGTCATGTTTTGAGAAGATTTAGGGAATTCTGTAAGATTTTTCTGGAATTTGGTGGGCCTTCTTGAAGGACTTTGTGTGGTTTTGAGGAGAATTGAAGAATTTTGAGGAATTTGTTTTAGATTTTGTGGGAATTTGTGTAGATTCTGTGAGATTTTACTGGAATTTGGTGGGCCTTTTCAAGGACTTTGTGTGGTTTTGAGGAGACTTGAAATATTTTGAGGATTTTTTCTTAGATTTTGTACAAACCTGTGGAGGTTTTGTGTGATTTTTGTGGGATTTTGTGGGATATTGAGGCGATTTAGGGATCTTGAGTGATTTTTCATGTATTTTGTGGGAATTTGTGGAGATTTGGTGGGATATTTTTCTAGAATTTGGTAGAGTTTTGAGAAGATTTAGGGGAATTTTGTGGGATTTTTCCTGGAATTTTGTTGGATACTGGGGAGATTTTGTGGGATGCTTGTGGAACTTGGAGGGACTTTTCTGGAATTTGGTGAGATTTTGTAGAGAACTGAAGAATTATCAGGGATTTTTCATGTATTCTGTGGGAATTTGTGGAGATTTGGTGTGATATTTTTCTAGAATTTGGTCATGTTTTGAGAAGATTTAGGGAATTCTGTAAGATTTTTCTGGAATTTGGTGGGCCTTCTTGAAGGACTTTGTGTGGTTTTGAGGAGACTCTAAGAATTTTGAGGAATTTTTCTTAGATTCTGTGGAAACTTGTGGAGGTTTTGTGGGATTTTTGTGGGATTTTGTGGGATATTGAGGCGATTTAGGGATCTTGAGGGATTTTTCATGTCTTTTGTGGGAATTTGTGGAGATTTGGTGGGATATTTTTCTAGAATTTGGTCATGTTTTGAGAAGATTTAGGGAATTTTGTGGGATTTTTCCTGGAATTTTGTTGGATACTGGGGAGATTTTGTGGGATGCTTCTGGAACTTTGAGGGACTCTTCTGGAATTTTGTGAGATTCTGTAGAGAACTGACGAATTATCAGGGATTTTTCATGTATTCTGTGGGAATTTGTGGAGATTCGGTGGGATATTTTTCTAGAATTTTGTCATGTTTTGAGAAGATTGATGGAATTTTGTGGGATTTTTCCTGGAATTTTGTTGGATACTGGGGAGATTTTGTGGGATTTTTGTGGAACTTGGAGGGACTCTTCTGGAATTTTGTGAGATTCTGTAGAGAACTGACGAATTATCAGGGATTTTTCATGTATTCTGTGGGAATTTGTGGAGATTTGGTGGGATTTTTGTGGATTTTGGCCGTGTTTTGAGAAGATTTAGGGAATTTTGTGGGATTTTTCTGGGATTTTGTTGGGTATTGAGGACATTTTGTGGGATGTTTCTGGAATTTGGTGGGGCTTTTCAAGAATTTTGTGGTATTTTGAAAAGATTTAGGGAATTTTGTGGTGTTTTTTCTTGAATTTAGAGGGAAACTGTGCTGATTTTATGGAGCGTTTCTGGAATTTGGTCGAGTTTTCAGAAGATTTAGGGATTTTTGTGAGATTTTTGTGGGATGTTCTGGGAATTGGTGGAGATTTTGTGGGACATTCCTGTGAATTGGTAGGGTTTTGAAATGATTTAGGGAGTTTTGTGGGACTTCTCTGGAATTTTGTGGGTTTTTTCTGGAATTGTGTGGGATTCTGAGGAGACTTGAAGAATTTTGAGGAATTTGTTTTAGATTTTGTGGGAATTTGTGTAGATTCTGTGGGATTTTACTGGAATTTGGTGGGCCTTTTCAAGGACTTTGTGTGGTTTTGAGGAGACTTGAAGAATTTTGAGGATTTTTTCTTAGATTTTGTACAAACCTGTGGAGGTTTTGTGTGATCTTTGTGGGATTTTGTGGGATATTGAGGCGATTTAGGGATCTTGAGGGATTTTTCATGTATTTTGTGGGAATTTGTGGAGATTTGGTGGGATATTTTTCTAGAATTTGGTAGAGTTTTGAGAAGATTTAGGGGAATTTTGTGGGATTTTTCCTGGAATTTTGTTGGATACTGGGGAGATTTTGTGGGATGCTTGTGGAACTTGGAGGGACTTTTCTGGAATTTGGTGAGATTCTGTAGAGAACTGACGAATTATCAGGGATTTTTCATGTATTCTGTGGGAATTTGTGGAGATTCGGTGGGATATTTTTCTAGAATTTGGTCGTGTTTTGAGAAGATTTAGGGAATTTGGTGGGATTTTTCCTGGAATTTTATTGGATACTGGGGAGATTTTGTGGGATGTTTGTGGAACTTTGAGGGACTCTTCTGGAATTTGGTGAGATTCTGTAGAGAACTGAAGAATTATCAGGGATTTTTCATGTATTCTGTGGGAATTTGTGGAGATTTGGTGGGATTTTTGTGGATTTTGGCCGTGTTTTGAGAAGATTTAGGGAATTTTGTGTGATTTTTCTGGGATTTTGTTGGATACTGTGCTGATTTTATGGGGCGTTTCTGGAATTTCGTCAAGTTTTCAGAAGATTTAGGGAATTTTGTGGGATTTTTCTGGGATTTTGTTGGGTATTGAGGACATTTTGTGGGATGTTTCTGGAATTTGGTGGGGCTTTTCAAGAATTTTGTGGTATTTTGAAAAGATTTAGGGAATTTTGTGGTGTTTTTTCTTGAATTTTTTGGGAAACTGTGCTGATTTTATGGGGCGTTTCTGGAATTTGGTCGAGTTTTCAGAAGATTTAGGGATTTTTGTGAGATTTTTGTGGGATGTTCTGGGAATTGGTGGAGATTTTGTGGGACATTCCTGTGAATTGGTAGGGTTTTGAAATGATTTAGGGAGTTTTGTGGGACTTCTCTGGAATTTTGTGGGTTTTTTTCTGGAATTGTGTGGGATTCTGAGGAGACTTGAAGAATTTTGAGGAATTTGTTTTAGATTTTGTGGGAATTTGTGTAGATTCTGTGGGATTTTTCTGGAATTTGTTGGTTTTTTTCAAGGACTTTGTGTGGTTTTGAGGAGACTTGAAGAATTTTGAGGATTTTTTCTTAGATTTTGTACAAACCTGTGGAGGTTTTGTGTGATTTTTGTGGGATTTTGTGGGATATTGAGGCGATTTAGGGATCTTGAGGGATTTTTCATGTATTTTGTGGGAATTTGTGGAGATTTGGTGGGATATTTTTCTAGAATTTGGTCGTGTTTTGTGAAGATTAAGGGAATTTTGTGGGATTTTTCTTGAATTTTGTTGGATATTGAGTAGATTTTGTAGAACTTTGAAGGACTTTTCTGGAATTTGGTGAGATTCTGTAGAGAACTGAAGAATTATCAGGGATTTTTCATGTATTCTGTGGGAATTTGTGGAGATTTGGTGGGATTTTTCTGGAATTTGATAGAGTTTTGAGAAGATTTAGGGAATTTTGTGGATTTTTCCTGGAATTTTGTTGGATATTGAGGAGATTTTGTGGGGTGTTTGTGGAACTTTGAGGGACTTTTCTGGAATTTGGTGAGATTTTGTAGAGAACTGAAGAATTATCAGGGATTTTTCATGTATTCTGTGGGAATTTGTGGAGATTTGGTGTGATATTTTTCTAGAATTTGGTCATGTTTTGAGAAGATTTAGGGAATTCTGTAAGATTTTTCTGGAATTTGGTGGGCCTTCTTGAAGGACTTTGTGTGGTTTTGAGGAGACTTGAAGAATTTTGAGGAATTTGTTTTAGATTTTGTGGGAATTTGTGTAGATTCTGTGAGATTTTACTGGAATTTGGTGGGCCTTTTCAAGGACTTTGTGTGGTTTTGAGGAGACTTGAAATATTTTGAGGATTTTTTCTTAGATTTTGTACAAACCTGTGGAGGTTTTGTGTGATTTTTGTGGGATTTTGTGGGATATTGAGGCGATTTAGGGATCTTGAGTGATTTTTCATGTATTTTGTGGGAATTTGTGGAGATTTGGTGGGATATTTTTCTAGAATTTGGTAGAGTTTTGAGAAGATTTAGGGGAATTTTGTGGGATTTTTCCTGGAATTTTGTTGGATACTGGGGAGATTTTGTGGGATGCTTGTGGAACTTGGAGGGACTTTTCTGGAATTTTGTGAGATTCTGTAGAGAACTGACGAATTATCAGGGATTTTTCATGTATTCTGTGGGAATTTGTGGAGATTCGGTGGGATATTTTTCTAGAATTTGGTCGTGTTTTGAGAAGATTTAGGGAATTTGGTGGGATTTTTCCTGGAATTTTATTGGATACTGGGGAGATTTTGTGGGATGTTTGTGGAACTTTGAGGGACTCTTCTGGAATTTGGTGAGATTCTGTAGAGAACTGAAGAATTATCAGGGATTTTTCATGTATTCTGTGGGAATTTGTGGAGATTTGGTGGGATTTTTGTGGATTTTGGCCGTGTTTTGGGAAGATTTAGGGAATTTTGTGTGATTTTTCTGGGATTTTGTTGGATACTGTGCTGATTTTATGGGGCGTTTCTGGAATTTCGTCAAGTTTTCAGAAGATTTAGGGAATTTTGTGTGATTTTTCTGGGATTTTGTTGGGTATTGAGGACATTTTGTGGGATGTTTCTGGAATTTGGTGGGGCTTTTCAAGAATTTTGTGGTATTTTGAAAAGATTTAGGGAATTTTGTGGTGTTTTTTCTTGAATTTAGAGGGAAACTGTGCTGATTTTATGGAGCGTTTCTGGAATTTGGTCGAGTTTTCAGAAGATTTAGGGATTTTTGTGAGATTTTTGTGGGATGTTCTGGGAATTGGTGGAGATTTTGTGGGACATTCCTGTGAATTGGTAGGGTTTTGAAATGATTTAGGGAGTTTTGTGGGACTTCTTTGGAATTTTGTGGGTTTTTTTCTGGAATTGTGTGGGATTCTGAGGAGACTTGAAGAATTTTGAGGAATTTGTTTTAGATTTTGTGGGAATTTGTGTAGATTCTGTGGGATTTTTCTGGAATTTGGTGGTTTTTTTCAAGGACTTTGTGTGGTTTTGAGGAGACTTGAAGAATTTTGAGGATTTTTTCTTAGATTTTGTACAAACCTGTGGAGGTTTTGTGTGATTTTTGTGGGATTTTGTGGGATATTGAGGCGATTTAGGGATCTTGAGGGATTTTTCATGTATTTTGTGGGAATTTGTGGAGATTTGGTGGGATATTTTTCTAGAATTTGGTCGTGTTTTGTGAAGATTTAGGGAATTTTGTGGGATTTTTCTTGAATTTTGTTGGATATTGAGTAGATTTTGTGGAACTTTGAAGGACTTTTCTGGAATTTGGTGAGATTCTGTAGAGAACTGAAGAATTATCAGGGATTTTTCATGTATTCTGTGGGAATTTGTGGAGATTTGGTGGGATTTTTCTGGAATTTGGTAGAGTTTTGAGAAGATTTAGGGAATTTTGTGGATTTTTCCTGGAATTTTGTTGGATATTGAGGAGATTTTGTGGGATGTTTGTGGAACTTTGAGGGACTTTTCTGGAATTTGGTGAGATTTTGTAGAGAACTGAAGAATTATCAGGGATTTTCATGTATTCTGTGGGAATTTGTGGAGATTTGGTGTGATATTTTTCTAGAATTTGGTCATGTTTTGAGAAGATTTAGGGAATTCTGTAAGATTTTTCTGGAATTTGGTGGGCCTTCTTGAAGGACTTTGTGTGGTTTTGAGGAGACTTGAAGAATTTTGAGGAATTTGTTTTAGATTTTGTGGGAATTTGTGTAGATTCTGTGGGATTTTACTGGAATTTGGTGGGCCTTTTCAAGGACTTTGTGTGGTTTTGAGGAGACTTGAAGAATTTTGAGGATTTATTTTTATATTTTGTGGAAACTTGTGGAGGTTTTGTGTGATTTTTGTGGGATTTTGTGGGATATTGAGGCGATTTAGGGATCTTGAGTGATTTTTCATGTATTTTGTGGGAATTTGTGGAGATTTGGTGGGATATTTTTCTAGAATTTGATCATGTTTTGAGAAGATTTAGGGAATTTGGTGGGATTTTTCCTGGAATTTTGTTGGATACTGGGGAGATTTTGTGGGATGCTTGTGGAACTTTGAGGGACTCTTCTGGAATTTTGTGAGATTCTGTAGAGAACTGACGAATTATCAGGGATTTTTCATGTATTCTGTGGGAATTTGTGGAGATTTGGTGGGATTTTTCTGGAATTTGGTAGAGTTTTGAGAAGATTTAGGGAATTTTGTGGGATTTTTCCTGGAATTTTGTTGGATACTGGGGAGATTTTGTGGGATGTTTGTGGAACTTTGAGGGACTCTTCTGGAATTTGGTGAGATTCTGTAGAGAACTGACAAATTATCAGGGATTTTTCATGTATTCTGTGGGAATTTGTGGAGATTTGGTGGGATTTTTGTGGATTTTGGCCGTGTTTTGAGAAGATTTAGGGAATTTTGTGTGATTTTTCTGGGATTTTGTTGGATACTGTGCTGATTTTATGGGGCGTTTCTGGAATTTCGTCAAGTTTTCAGAAGATTTAGGGATTTTTGTGAGATTTTTGTGGGATGTTCTGGGAATTGGTGGAGATTTTGTCGGACATTCCTGTGAATTGGTAGGGTTTTGAAATGATTTAGGGAGTTTTGTGGGATTCTCTGGAATTTTGTGGGTTTTTTCTGGAATTGTGTGGGATTCTGAGGAGACTTGAAGAATTTTGAGGAATTTGTTTTAGATTTTGTGGGAATTTGTGTAGATTCTGTGGGATTTTTCTGGAATTTGGTGGGCCTTTTCAAGGACTTTGTGTGGTTTTGAGGAGACTTGAAGAATTTTGAGGATTTTTTCTTAGATTTTGTACAAACCTGTGGAGGTTTTGTCTGATTTTTGTGGGATTTTGTGGGATATTGAGGCGATTTAGGGATCTTGAGGGATTTTTCATGTATTTTGTGGGAATTTGTGGAGATTTGGTGGGATATTTTTCTAGAATTTGGTCGTGTTTTGAGAAGATTTAGGGAATTTTGTGGGATTTTTCCTGGAATTTTGTTGGGTACTGGGGAGATTTTGTGGGATGTTTGTGGAACTTTGAGGGACTTTTCTGGAATTTGGTGAGATTCTGTAGAGAACTGACGAATTATCAGGGATTTTTCATGTATTCTGTGGGAATTTGTGGAGATTCGGTGGGATATTTTTCTAGAATTTGGTCATGTTTTGAGAAGATTTAGGGAATTTTGTGGGATTTTTCCTGGAATTTTGTTGGATACTGGGGAGATTTTGTGGGATGTTTGTGGAACTTTGAGGGACTTTTCTGGAATTTGGTGAGATTCTGTAGAGAACAGACAAATTATCAGATATTTTTCATGTATTTTGTGGGAATTTGTGGAGATTTGGTGTGATTTTTGTGGATTTTGCCGTATTTTAAGAAGATTTAGGGAATTTTGTGTGATTTTTCCTGGAATTTTGTTGGATACTGGGGAGATTTTGTGGGATGCTTGTGGAACTTTGAGGGACTTTCCTGGAATTTGGTGAGATTCTGTAGAGAACTGACGAATTATCAGGGATTTTTCATGTATTCTGTGGAAACTTGTGGAGGTTTGGTGGGATTTTTCTGGAATTTGGTAGAGTTTTGAGAAGATTTAGGGAATTCTGCAAGATATTTCTGGAATTTGGTAGGCTTTTTTGAAGGACTTTTTGTGGTTTTGAGAAGACTTGAAGAATTTTGAGGATTTTTTCTTAGGTTCTGTGGAAACTTGTGGAGGTTTTCTGGGATTTTTGTGGAATTTTGTGGGATATTGAGGCGATTTAGGGATCTTGAAGGATTTTTCATGTATTTTGAGGGAATTTGTGGAGATTTGGTGGGATATTTTTCTAGAATTTGGTCGTGTTTTGGGAAGATTTAGGGAATTTTGTGGGATTTTTCCTGGAATTTTGTTGGATACTGGGGAGATTTTCTGGAATGTTTGCGGAACTTTGAGGGACTTTTCTGGAATTTTGTGAGATTCTGTAGAGAACTGACGAATTATCAGGGATTTTTCATGTATTCTGTGGGAATTTGTGGAGATTCGGTGGGATATTTTTCTAGAATTTGGTCGTGTTTTGAGAAGATTTAGGGAATTTGGTGGGATTTTTCCTGGAATTTTGTTGGATACTGGGGAGATTTTGTGGGATGCTTGTGGAACTTGGAGGGACTTTTCTGGAATTTGGTGAGATTCTGTAGAGAACTGACGAATTATCAGGGATTTTTCATGTATTCTGTGGGAATTTGTGGAGATTCGGTGGGATATTTTTCTAGAATTTGGTCGTGTTTTGAGAAGATTTAGGGAATTTGGTGGGATTTTTCCTGGAATTTTATTGGATACTGGGGAGATTTTGTGGGATGTTTGTGGAACTTTGAGGGACTCTTCTGGAATTTGGTGAGATTCTGTAGAGAACTGACGAATTATCAGGGATTTTTCATGTATTCTGTGGGAATTTGTGGAGATTTGGTGGGATTTTTCTGGAATTTGGTAGAGTTTTGAGAAGATTTAGGGAATTTTGTGGGATTTTTCTGGGATTTTGTTGGGTATTGAGGACATTTTGTGGGATGTTTCTGGAATTTGGTGGGGCTTTTCAAGAATTTTGTGGTATTTTGAAAAGATTTTGGGAATTTTGTGGTGTTTTTTCTTGAATTTTTTGGGAAACTGTGCTGATTTTATGGGGCGTTTCTGGAATTTGGTCGAGTTTTCAGAAGATTTAGGGATTTTTGTGAGATTTTTGTGGGATGTTCTGGGAATTGGTGGAGATTTTGTGGGACATTCCTGTGAATTGGTAGGGTTTTGAAATGATTTAGGGAGTTTTGTGGGACTTCTCTGGAATTTTGTGGGTTTTTTTCTGGAATTGTGTGGGATTCTGAGGAGACTTGAAGAATTTTGAGGAATTTGTTTTAGATTTTGTGGGAATTTGTGTAGATTCTGTGGGATTTTTCTGGAATTTGGTGGTTTTTTTCAAGGACTTTGTGTGGTTTTGAGGAGACTTGAAGAATTTTGAGGATTTTTTCTTAGATTTTGTACAAACCTGTGGAGGTTTTGTGTGATTTTTGTGGGATTTTGTGGGATATTGAGGCGATTTAGGGATCTTGAGGGATTTTTCATGTATTTTGTGGGAATTTGTGGAGATTTGGTGGGATATTTTTCTAGAATTTGGTCGTGTTTTGTGAAGATTTAGGGAATTTTGTGGGATTTTTCTTGAATTTTGTTGGATATTGAGTAGATTTTGTAGAACTTTGAAGGACTTTTCTGGAATTTGGTGAGATTCTGTAGAGAACTGAAGAATTATCAGGGATTTTTCATGTATTCTGTGGGAATTTGTGGAGATTTGGTGGGATTTTTCTGGAATTTGATAGAGTTTTGAGAAGATTTAGGGAATTTTGTGGATTTTTCCTGGAATTTTGTTGGATATTGAGGAGATTTTGTGGGGTGTTTGTGGAACTTTGAGGGACTTTTCTGGAATTTGGTGAGATTTTGTAGAGAACTGAAGAATTATCAGGGATTTTTCATGTATTCTGTGGGAATTTGTGGAGATTTGGTGTGATATTTTTCTAGAATTTGGTCATGTTTTGAGAAGATTTAGGGAATTCTGTAAGATTTTTCTGGAATTTGGTGGGCCTTCTTGAAGGACTTTGTGTGGTTTTGAGGAGACTTGAAGAATTTTGAGGAATTTGTTTTAGATTTTGTGGGAATTTGTGTAGATTCCGTGAGATTTTACTGGAATTTGGTGGGCCTTTTCAAGGACTTTGTGTGGTTTTGAGGAGACTTGAAATATTTTGAGGATTTTTTCTTAGATTTTGTACAAACCTGTGGAGGTTTTGTGTGATTTTTGTGGGATTTTGTGGGATATTGAGGCGATTTAGGGATCTTGAGGGATTTTTCATGTATTTTGTGGGAATTTGTGGAGATTTGGTGGGATATTTTTCTAGAATTTGGTAGAGTTTTGAGAAGATTTAGGGGAATTTTGTGGGATTTTTCCTGGAATTTTGTTGGATACTGGGGAGATTTTGTGGGATGCTTGTGGAACTTGGAGGGACTTTTCTGGAATTTTGTGAGATTCTGTAGAGAACTGACGAATTATCAGGGATTTTTCATGTATTCTGTGGGAATTTGTGGAGATTCGGTGGGATATTTTTCTAGAATTTGGTCGTGTTTTGAGAAGATTTAGGGAATTTGGTGGGATTTTTCCTGGAATTTTATTGGATACTGGGGAGATTTTGTGGGATGTTTGTGGAACTTTGAGGGACTCTTCTGGAATTTGGTGAGATTCTGTAGAGAACTGAAGAATTATCAGGGATTTTTCATGTATTCTGTGGGAATTTGTGGAGATTTGGTGGGATTTTTGTGGATTTTGGCCGTGTTTTGGGAAGATTTAGGGAATTTTGTGTGATTTTTCTGGGATTTTGTTGGATACTGTGCTGATTTTATGGGGCGTTTCTGGAATTTCGTCAAGTTTTCAGAAGATTTAGGGAATTTTGTGGGATTTTTCTGGGATTTTGTTGGGTATTGAGGACATTTTGTGGGATGTTTCTGGAATTTGGTGGGGCTTTTCAAGAATTTTGTGGTATTTTGAAAAGATTTTGGGAATTTTGTGGTGTTTTTTCTTGAATTTTTTGGGAAACTGTGCTGATTTTATGGGGCGTTTCTGGAATTTGTTCGAGTTTTCAGAAGATTTAGGGATTTTTGTGAGATTTTTGTGGGATGTTCTGGGAATTGGTGGAGATTTTGTGGGACATTCCTGTGAATTGGTAGGGTTTTGAAATGATTTAGGGAGTTTTGTGGGACTTCTCTGGAATTTTGTGGGTTTTTTTCTGGAATTGTGTGGGATTCTGAGGAGACTTGAAGAATTTTGAGGAATTTGTTTTAGATTTTGTGGGAATTTGTGTAGATTCTGTGGGATTTTTCTGGAATTTGGTGGTTTTTTTCAAGGACTTTGTGTGGTTTTGAGGAGACTTGAAGAATTTTGAGGATTTTTTCTTAGATTTTGTACAAACCTGTGGAGGTTTTGTGTGATTTTTGTGGGATTTTGTGGGATATTGAGGCGATTTAGGGATCTTGAGGGATTTTTCATGTATTTTGTGGGAATTTGTGGAGATTTGGTGGGATATTTTTCTAGAATTTGGTCGTGTTTTGTGAAGATTTAGGGAATTTTGTGGGATTTTTCTTGAATTTTGTTGGATATTGAGTAGATTTTGTAGAACTTTGAAGGACTTTTCTGGAATTTGGTGAGATTCTGTAGAGAACTGAAGAATTATCAGGGATTTTTCATGTATTCTGTGGGAATTTGTGGAGATTTGGTGGGATTTTTCTGGAATTTGATAGAGTTTTGAGAAGATTTAGGGAATTTTGTGGATTTTTCCTGGAATTTTGTTGGATATTGAGGAGATTTTGTGGGGTGTTTGTGGAACTTTGAGGGACTTTTCTGGAATTTGGTGAGATTTTGTAGAGAACTGAAGAATTATCAGGGATTTTTCATGTATTCTGTGGGAATTTGTGGAGATTTGGTGTGATATTTTTCTAGAATTTGGTCATGTTTTGAGAAGATTTAGGGAATTCTGTAAGATTTTTCTGGAATTTGGTGGGCCTTCTTGAAGGACTTTGTGTGGTTTTGAGGAGACTTGAAGAATTTTGAGGAATTTGTTTTAGATTTTGTGGGAATTTGTGTAGATTCCGTGAGATTTTACTGGAATTTGGTGGGCCTTTTCAAGGACTTTGTGTGGTTTTGAGGAGACTTGAAATATTTTGAGGATTTTTTCTTAGATTTTGTACAAACCTGTGGAGGTTTTGTGTGATTTTTGTGGGATTTTGTGGGATATTGAGGCGATTTAGGGATCTTGAGGGATTTTTCATGTATTTTGTGGGAATTTGTGGAGATTTGGTGGGATATTTTTCTAGAATTTGGTAGAGTTTTGAGAAGATTTAGGGGAATTTTGTGGGATTTTTCCTGGAATTTTGTTGGATACTGGGGAGATTTTGTGGGATGCTTGTGGAACTTGGAGGGACTTTTCTGGAATTTTGTGAGATTCTGTAGAGAACTGACGAATTATCAGGGATTTTTCATGTATTCTGTGGGAATTTGTGGAGATTCGGTGGGATATTTTTCTAGAATTTGGTCGTGTTTTGAGAAGATTTAGGGAATTTGGTGGGATTTTTCCTGGAATTTTATTGGATACTGGGGAGATTTTGTGGGATGTTTGTGGAACTTTGAGGGACTCTTCTGGAATTTGGTGAGATTCTGTAGAGAACTGAAGAATTATCAGGGATTTTTCATGTATTCTGTGGGAATTTGTGGAGATTTGGTGGGATTTTTGTGGATTTTGGCCGTGTTTTGGGAAGATTTAGGGAATTTTGTGTGATTTTTCTGGGATTTTGTTGGATACTGTGCTGATTTTATGGGGCGTTTCTGGAATTTCGTCAAGTTTTCAGAAGATTTAGGGAATTTTGTGGGATTTTTCTGGGATTTTGTTGGGTATTGAGGACATTTTGTGGGATGTTTCTGGAATTTGGTGGGGCTTTTCAAGAATTTTGTGGTATTTTGAAAAGATTTTGGGAATTTTGTGGTGTTTTTTCTTGAATTTTTTGGGAAACTGTGCTGATTTTATGGGGCGTTTCTGGAATTTGGTCGAGTTTTCAGAAGATTTAGGGATTTTTGTGAGATTTTTGTGGGATGTTCTGGGAATTGGTGGAGATTTTGTGGGACATTCCTGTGAATTGGTAGGGTTTTGAAATGATTTAGGGAGTTTTGTGGGACTTCTCTGGAATTTTGTGGGTTTTTTTCTGGAATTGTGTGGGATTCTGAGGAGACTTGAAGAATTTTGAGGAATTTGTTTTAGATTTTGTGGGAATTTGTGTAGATTCTGTGGGATTTTTCTGGAATTTGGTGGTTTTTTTCAAGGACTTTGTGTGGTTTTGAGGAGACTTGAAGAATTTTGAGGATTTTTTCTTAGATTTTGTACAAACGTGTGGAGGTTTTGTGTGATTTTTGTGGGATTTTGTGGGATATTGAGGCGATTTAGGGATCTTGAGGGATTTTTCATGTATTTTGTGGGAATTTGTGGAGATTTGGTGGGATATTTTTCTAGAATTTGGTCGTGTTTTGTGAAGATTTAGGGAATTTTGTGGGATTTTTCTTGAATTTTGTTGGATATTGAGTAGATTTTGTGGAACTTTGAAGGACTTTTCTGGAATTTGGTGAGATTCTGTAGAGAACTGAAGAATTATCAGGGATTTTTCATGTATTCTGTGGGAATTTGTGGAGATTTGGTGGGATTTTTCTGGAATTTGGTAGAGTTTTGAGAAGATTTAGGGAATTTTGTGGATTTTTCCTGGAATTTTGTTGGATATTGAGGAGATTTTGTGGGGTGTTTGTGGAACTTTGAGGGACTTTTCTGGAATTTGGTGAGATTTTGTAGAGAACTGAAGAATTATCAGGGATTTTTCATGTATTCTGTGGGAATTTGTGGAGATTTGGTGTGATATTTTTCTAGAATTTGGTCATGTTTTGAGAAGATTTAGGGAATTCTGTAAGATTTTTCTGGAATTTGGTGGGCCTTCTTGAAGGACTTTGTGTGGTTTTGAGGAGACTTGAAGAATTTTGAGGAATTTGTTTTAGATTTTGTGGGAATTTGTGTAGATTCTGTGAGATTTTACTGGAATTTGGTGGGCCTTTTCAAGGACTTTGTGTGGTTTTGAGGAGACTTGAAATATTTTGAGGATTTTTTCTTAGATTTTGTACAAACCTGTGGAGGTTTTGTGTGATTTTTGTGGGATTTTGTGGGATATTGAGGCGATTTAGGGATCTTGAGTGATTTTTCATGTATTTTGTGGGAATTTGTGGAGATTTGGTGGGATATTTTTCTAGAATTTGGTAGAGTTTTGAGAAGATTTAGGGGAATTTTGTGGGATTTTTCCTGGAATTTTGTTGGATACTGGGGAGATTTTGTGGGATGCTTGTGGAACTTGGAGGGACTTTTCTGGAATTTTGTGAGATTCTGTAGAGAACTGACGAATTATCAGGGATTTTTCATGTATTCTGTGGGAATTTGTGGAGATTCGGTGGGATATTTTTCTAGAATTTGGTCGTGTTTTGAGAAGATTTAGGGAATTTGGTGGGATTTTTCCTGGAATTTTATTGGATACTGGGGAGATTTTGTGGGATGTTTGTGGAACTTTGAGGGACTCTTCTGGAATTTGGTGAGATTCTGTAGAGAACTGACGAATTATCAGGGATTTTTCATGTATTCTGTGGGAATTTGTGGAGATTTGGTGGGATTTTTGTGGATTTTGGCCGTGTTTTGGGAAGATTTAGGGAATTTTGTGTGATTTTTCTGGGATTTTGTTGGATACTGGGCTGATTTTATGGGGCGTTTCTGGAATTTCGTCAAGTTTTCAGAAGATTTAGGGAATTTTGTGGGATTTTTCTGGGATTTTGTTGGGTATTGAGGACATTTTGTGGGATGTTTCTGGAATTTGGTGGGGCTTTTCAAGAATTTTGTGGTATTTTGAAAAGATTTTGGGAATTTTGTGGTGTTTTTTCTTGAATTTTTTGGGAAACTGTGCTGATTTTATGGGGCGTTTCTGGAATTTGGTCGAGTTTTCAGAAGATTTAGGGATTTTTGTGAGATTTTTGTGGGATGTTCTGGGAATTGGTGGAGATTTTGTGGGACATTCCTGTGAATTGGTAGGGTTTTGAAATGATTTAGGGAGTTTTGTGGGACTTCTCTGGAATTTTGTGGGTTTTTTTCTGGAATTGTGTGGGATTCTGAGGAGACTTGAAGAATTTTGAGGAATTTGTTTTAGATTTTGTGGGAATTTGTGTAGATTCTGTGGGATTTTTCTGGAATTTGGTGGTTTTTTTCAAGGACTTTGTGTGGTTTTGAGGAGACTTGAAGAATTTTGAGGATTTTTTCTTAGATTTTGTACAAACCTGTGGAGGTTTTGTGTGATTTTTGTGGGATTTTGTGGGATATTGAGGCGATTTAGGGATCTTGAGGGATTTTTCATGTATTTTGTGGGAATTTGTGGAGATTTGGTGGGATATTTTTCTAGAATTTGGTCATGTTTTGTGAAGATTTAGGGAATTTTGTGGGATTTTTCTTGAATTTTGTTGGATATTGAGTAGATTTTGTAGAACTTTGAAGGACTTTTCTGGAATTTGGTGAGATTCTGTAGAGAACTGAAGAATTATCAGGGATTTTTCATGTATTCTGTGGGAATTTGTGGAGATTTGGTGGGATTTTTCTGGAATTTGATAGAGTTTTGAGAAGATTTAGGTCATTTTGTGGATTTTTCCTGGAATTTTGTTGGATATTGAGGAGATTTTGTGGGGTGTTTGTGGAACTTTGAGGGACTTTTCTGGAATTTGGTGAGATTTTGTAGAGAACTGAAGAATTATCAGGGATTTTTCATGTATTCTGTGGGAATTTGTGGAGATTTGGTGTGATATTTTTCTAGAATTTGGTCATGTTTTGAGAAGATTTAGGGAATTCTGTAAGATTTTTCTGGAATTTGGTGGGCCTTCTTGAAGGACTTTGTGTGGTTTTGAGGAGACTTGAAAAATTTTGAGGAATTTGTTTTAGATTTTGTGGGAATTTGTGGAGATTCTGTGGGATTTTACTGGAATTTGGTGGGCCTTTTCAAGGACTTTGTGTGGTTTTGAGGAGACTTGAAGAATTTTTGAGGATTTTTTTTTATATTTTGTGGAAACTTGTGGAGGTTTTGTGTGATTTTTGTGGGATTTTGTGGGATATTGAGGCGATTTAGGGATCTTGAGGGATTTTTCATGTATTTTGTGGGAATTTGTGGAGATTTGGTGGGATATTTTTCTAGAATTTGATCATGTTTTGAGAAGATTTAGGGAATTTTGTGGGATTTTTCCTGGAATTTTGTTGGATACTGGGGAGATTTTGTGGGATGCTTGTGGAACTTGGAGGGACTTTTCTGGAATTTTGTGAGATTTTGTAGAGAACTGAAGAATTATCAGGGATTTTTCATGTATTCTGTGGGAATTTGTGGAGATTTGGTGGGATTTTTGTGGATTTTGGCCGTGTTTTGAGAAGATTTAGGGAATTTTGTGTGATTTTTCTGGGATTTTGTTGGATACTGTGCTGATTTTATGGGGCGTTTCTGGAATTTCGTCAAGTTTTCAGAAGATTTAGGGAATTTTGTGGGATTTTTCTGGGATTTTGTTGGGTATTGAGGACATTTTGTGGGATGTTTCTGGAATTTGGTGGGGCTTTTCAAGAGTTTTGTGGTATTTTGAAAAGATTTTGGGAATTTTGTGGTGTTTTTTCTTGAATTTTTTGGGAAACTGTGCTGATTTTATGGGGCGTTTCTGGAATTTGGTCGAGTTTTCAGAAGATTTAGGGATTTTTGTGAGATTTTTGTGGGATGTTCTGGGAATTGGTGGAGATTTTGTGGGACATTCCTGTGAATTGTTAGGGTTTTGAAATGATTTAGGGAGTTTTGTGGGACTTCTCTGGAATTTTGTGGGTTTTTTCTGGAATTGTGTGGGATTCTGAGGAGACTTGAAGAATTTTGAGGAATTTGTTTTAGATTTTGTGGGAATTTGTGTAGATTCTGTGGGATTTTTCTGGAATTTGGTGGTTTTTTTCAAGGACTTTGTGTGGTTTTGAGGAGACTTGAAGAATTTTGAGGATTTTTTTTTATATTTTGTGGAAACTTGTGGAGGTTTTGTGTGATTTTTGTGGGATTTTGTGGGATATTGAGGCGATTTAGGGATCTTGAGGGATTTTTCATGTATTTTGTGGGAATTTGTGGAGATTTGGTGGGATATTTTTCTAGAATTTGGTCGTGTTTTGAGAAGATTTAGGGAATTTTGTGGGATTTTTCCTGGAATTTTATTGGATACTGGGGAGATTTTGTGGGATGTTTGTGGAACTTTGAGGGACTTCTCTGGAATTTGGTGAGATTCTGTAGAGAACTGACGAATTATCAGGGATTTTTCATGTATTCTGTGGGAATTTGTGGAGATTTGGTGGGATTTTTCTGGAATTTGGTAGAGTTTTGAGAAGATTTAGGGAATTCTGCAAGATATTTCTGGAATTTGGTAGGCCTTTCTGAAGGACTTTTTGTGGTTTTGAGGAGACTTGAAGAATTTTGAGGAAATTTTCTTAGATTCTGTGGAAACTTGTGGAGGTTTTGTGGGATTTTTGTGGAATTTTGTGGGATATTGAGGCGATTTAGGTATCTTGAGGGATTTTTCATGTATTTTGTGGGAATTTGTGGAGATTTGGTGGGATATTTTTCTAGAATTTGGTCATGTTTTGAGAAGATTTAGGGAATTTTGTGGGATTTTTCCTGGAATTTTGTTGGATACTGGGGAGATTTTGTGGGATGTTTCTGGAACTTAGACTGACTTCTCTGGAATTTGGTGAGATTCTGTAGAGAACTGACGAATTATCAGGGATTTTTCATGTATTCTGTGGGAATTTGTGGAGATTCGGTGGGATATTTTTCTAGAATTTTGTCATGTTTTGAGAAGATTTAGGGAATTTTGTGGGATTTTTCCTGGAATTTTGTTGGATACTGGGGAGATTTTGTGGGATGCTTGTGGAACTTTGAGGGACTCTTCTGGAATTTTGTGAGATTCTGTAGAGAACTGACGAATTATCAGGGATTTTTCATGTATTCTGTGGGAATTTGTGGAGATTTGGTGGGATTTTTGTGGATTTTGGCCGTGTTTTGAGAAAATTTAGGGAATTTTGTGTGATTTTTCTGGGATTTTGTTGGGTATTGAGGACATTTTGTGGGATGTTTCTGGAATTTGGTGGGGCTTTTCAAGAATTTTGTGGTATTTTGAAAAGATTTAGGGAATTTTGTGGTGTTTTTTCTTGAATTTTGAGGGAAACTGTGCTGATTTTATGGAGCGTTTCTGGAATTTGGTCGAGTTTTCAGAAGATTTAGGGATTTTTGTGAGATTTTTGTGGGATGTTCTGGGAATTGGTGGAGATTTTTTGGGACATTCCTGTGAATTGGTAGGGTTTTGAAATGATTTAGGGAGTTTTGTGGGACTTCTCTGGAATTTTGTGGGTTTTTTCTGGAATTGTGTGGGATTCTGAGGAGACTTGAAGAATTTTGAGGAATTTGTTTTAGATTTTGTGGGAATTTGTGTAGATTCTGTGGGATTTTTCTGGAATTTGGTGGTTTTTTTCAAGGACTTTGTGTGGTTTTGAGGAGACTTGAAGAATTTTGAGGATTTTTTTTTATATTTTGTGGAAACGTGTGGAGGTTTGGTGGGATTTTTGTGGGATTTTGTGGGATATTGAGGCGATTTAGGGATCTTGAGGGATTTTTCATGTATTTTGTGGGAATTTGTGGAGATTTGGTGGGATATTTTTCTAGAATTTGGTCGTGTTTTGAGAAGATTTAGGGAATTTTGTGGGATTTTTCCTGGAATTTTGTTGGATACTGGGGAGATTTTGTGGGATGCTTGTGGAACTTGGAGGGACTTTTCTGGAATTTTGTGAGATTCTGTAGAGAACTGACGAATTATCAGGGATTTTTCATGTATTCTGTGGGAATTTGTGGAGATTCGGTGGGATATTTTTCTAGAATTTGGTCATGTTTTGAGAAGATTTAGGGAATTTTGTGGGATTTTTCCTGGAATTTTGTTGGATACTGGGGAGATTTTGTGGGATGTTTGTGGAACTTTGAGGGACTTTTCTGGAATTTGGTGAGATTCTGTAGAGAACTGAAGAATTATCAGGGATTTTTCATGTATTCTGTGGGAATTTGTGGAGATTTGGTGGGATTTTTGTGGATTTTGCCGTATTTTAAGAAGATTTAGGGAATTTTGTGGGATTTTTCCTGGAATTTTGTTGGATACTTGGGAGATTTTGTGGGATGTTTGTGGAACTTTGAGGGACTTTTCTGGAATTTGGTGAGATTCTGTAGAGAACTGAAGAATTATCAGGGATTTTTCATGTATTCTGTGGGTATTTGTGGAGATTTGGTGTGATATTTTTCTAGAATTTGGTCATGTTTTGAGAAGATTTAGGGAATTCTGTAAGATTTTTCTGGAATTTGGTGGGCCTTTTTGAAGGACTTTGTGTGGTTTTGAGGAGACTTGAAGAATTTTGAGGAATTTGTTTTAGATTTTGTGGGAATTTGTGAAGATTCTGTGGGATTTTACTGGAATTTGGTGGGCCTTTTCAAGGACTTTGTGTGGTTTTGAGGAGACTTGAAGAATTTTGAGGATTTTTTTTTATATTTTGTGGAAACGTGTGGAGGTTTTGTGTGATTTTTGTGGGATTTTGTGGGATATTGAGGCGATTTAGGGATCTTGAGGGATTTTTCATGTATTTTGTGGGAATTTGTGGAGATTTGGTGGGATATTGCAGGAATGTGGTTGGGTTTTGAGAAGATGTAGGGAAGTTTGTGGCATTTTTCTGGAATTTTGAGGGGCTTTCAAGAACTTTGTGAGAGTTTTCTTGAATTTAGTGGAAATTTGTTGAGATTTTGTGAGATGGTTCTGGAATTTGGTGGGATTTTTGTGGGATTTTGAGGATTTGTCTTGAATTTTGTGGGATTTGGAGGAGACTTGAAGAATTTGGAGGGAATTTTCTTGAATTTTTTGGATATTGGTGGAGATTTTGTGAGATGCTGCAGGAATGTGGTTGGGTTTTGAGAAGATTTAGGGATTTTTGTGGGATATTCGTGGAATTTTCAGCAGCTTTCAAGTATTTTGTGAGAGTCTTCTTGAATTTTGTGGAAATTTCCGGAGATTTTGTGAGATGTTGCAGGAATTTGGTGGGATTTTTGTGGAATTTTGAGGAATTCTCTTGAATTTTGTGGGATTTGGAGGAGACTTGAAGAAGTTGGAGGGATTTTTCCTAAATGTTGTGGAAATGTGTGGAGATTTTGTGAGATGTTTCAGGAATTTGTTTGGATTTTGAGAAGATGTAGGGAATTTTGTTGGATTTTTGTGGAATTTTGAGGATTTCTCTTGAATTTTGTGGGATTTGGAGGAGACTTGAAGAATTTTGCGGGAATTTTCTTAGATTTTGTGGAAACGTGTGGAGATTTTGTGAGATGTCTATAGAATTTTGTAATGTTTTGAGAAGATGTAGGGAATTTTGTGGCATTTTTCTGGAATTTTGAGGGGCTTTCAAGAACTTTGTGAGAGTTTTTTTGAATTTTTTGGAAATTTGTTGAGATTTTGTGAGATGGTTCTGGAGTTTGGTGGGATATTGAGGAAATTCAGTGAATTTGGAGGGATTTTTCTTGAATTTTGAGGAAATTGTTGGAGATTTTGTGGGATGTTGCAGGAATGTGGTTGGGTTCTGAGAAGATTTAGGGAATTGTGTGGGGCTTGTACAGAATTTGGTGGGATTTCTCTTGAATTTTGTGGGATTTCTATTGAATTTTATGGGATGTTTGTGGGATGTTTGTGAGATGTTTGTAGGATGTTTGTGGTATTTGGAGGAGACTTGAAGAATTTTGCGGGATTTTTCTTGAATTGTTTGGAAATTGGTGGAGATTTTGTGAGATGTTGCAGGAATTTGTTTGGGTTCTGAGAAGATGGAAGGAATTTTGTGGGATTTTTGTGGAATTTTGAGGATTTCTCTTGAATTTTGTGGGATTTGGAGGAGACTTGAAGAATTTTTCGGGAATTTTCTTAGATTTAGTGGAAATTTGTTGAGATTTTGTGAGATGGTTCTGGAATTTGGTGGGATATTGAGGAAATTCAGTGAATTTTGAGGGATTTTTCTTGAATTTTGTGGAAATTGTTGGAGATTTTGTGGGATGTTGCAGGAATTGGGTAGGGTTTTGAGAAGGTTTAGGGAATTTTTTGGCATTTTTCTGCAATTTTGTGAGGCTTTTCCAGAATGTTTGGTGATATTGAGGTGATTTGGTGGGATGTTTCTGGAATTTTGTGGGATTTTTCTGGGATTTGTACGAGACTTGAAGAATTTTGCGGGATTTTTCTTGAATTGTTTGGAAATTGGTGGAGATTTTGTGAGATGTTGCAGGAGTTTGTTTGGGTTTTGAGAAGATGTAGGGAAGTTTGTGGCATTTTTCTGGAATTTTGAGGGGCTTTCAAGAACTTTGTGAGAGTTTTCTTGAATTTAGTGGAAATTTGTTGAGATTTTGTGAGATGGTTCTGGAATTTGGTGGGATTTTTGTGGGATTTTGAGGATTTGTCTTGAATTTTGTGGGATTTGGAGGAGACTTGAAGAATTTGGAGGGAATTTTCTTGAATTTTTTGGATATTGGTGGAGATTTTGTGAGATGCTGCAGGAATGTGGTTGGGTTTTGAGAAGATTTAGGGATTTTTGTGGGATATTCGTGGAATTTTCAGCAGCTTTCAAGTATTTTGTGAGAGTCTTCTTGAATTTTGTGGAAATTTCCAGAGATTTTGTGAGATGGTTCTGGAATTTGGTGGGATTTTTGTGGAATTTTGAGGAATTCTCTTGAATTTTGTGGGATTTGGAGGAGACTTGAAGAAGTTGGAGGGATTTTTCCTAAATGTTGTGGAAATTGGTGGAGATTTTGTGAGATGTTTCAGGAATTTGTTTGGATTTTGAGAAGATGTAGGGAATTTTGTTGGATTTTTGTGGAATTTTGAGGATTTCTCTTGAATTTTGTGGGATTTGGAGGAGACTTGAAGAATTTTGCGGGAATTTTCTTAGATTTTGTGGAAATGTGTGGAGATTTTGTGAGATGTCTGTAGAATTTTGTAATGTTTTGAGAAGATGTAGGGAATTTTGTGGCATTTTTCTGGAATTTTGAGGGGCTTTCAAGAACTTTGTGAGAGTTTTTTTGAATTTTTTGGAAATTTGTTGAGATTTTGTGAGATGGTTCTGGAGTTTGGTGGGATATTGAGGAAATTCAGTGAATTTGGAGGGAATTTTCTTGAATTTTGTGGAAATTGTTGGAGATTTTGTGGGATGTTGCAGGAATGTGGTTGGGTTCTGAGAAGATTTAGGGAATTGTGTGGGGCTTGTACAGAATTTGGTGGGATTTCTCTTGAATTTTGTGGGATTTCTATTGAATTTTATGGGATGTTTGTGGGATGTTTGTGAGATGTTTGTAGGATGTTTGTGGTATTTGGAGGAGACTTGAAGAATTTTGCGGGATTTTTCTTGAATTGTTTGGAAATTGGTGGAGATTTTGTGAGATGTTGCAGGAGTTTGTTTGGGTTTTGAGAAGATGGAAGGAATTTTGTGGGATTTTTGTGGAATTTTGAGGATTTGTCTTGAATTTTGTGGGATTTGGAGGAGACTTGAAGAATTTTGCGGGAATTTTCTTAGATTTTGTGGAAATTTGTTGAGATTTTGTGAGATGGTTCTGGAATTTGGTGGGATATTGAGGAAATTCAGTGAATTTTGAGGGATTTTTCTTGAATTTTGTAGAAATTGTTGGAGATTTTGTGGGATGTTGCAGGAATTTGGTAGGGTTTTGAGAAGGTTTAGGGAATTTTGTGGCATTTTTCTGCAATTTTGTGAGGCTTTTCCAGAATGTTTGGTGATATTGAGGTGATTTGGTGGGATGTTTCTGGAATTTTGTGGGATTTTTCTGGGATTTGTACGAGACTTGAAGAATTTTGCGGGATTTTTCTTGAATTGTTTGGAAATTGGTGGAGATTTTGTGAGATGTTGCAGGAGTTTGTTTGGGTTTTGAGAAGATGTAGGGAATTTTGTGGCATTTTTCTGGAATTTTGAGGGGCTTTCAAGAACTTTGTGAGAGTTTTCTTGAATTTAGTGGAAATTTGTTGAGATTTTGTGAGATGGTTCTGGAATTTGGTGGGATTTTTGTGGGATTTTGAGGATTTGTCTTGAATTTTGTGGGATTTGGAGGAGACTTGAAGAATTTGGAGGGAATTTTCTTGAATTTTTTGGATATTGGTGGAGATTTTGTGAGATGCTGCAGGAATGTGGTTGGGTTTTGAGAAGATTTAGGGATTTTTGTGGGATATTCGTGGAATTTTCAGCAGCTTTCAAGTATTTTGTGAGAGTCTTCTTGAATTTTGTGGAAATTTCCGGAGATTTTGTGAGATGTTGCAGGAATTTTGTGGGATTTTTGTGGAATTTTGAGGAATTCTCTTGAATTTTGTGGGATTTGGAGGAGACTTGAAGAAGTTGGAGGGATTTTTCCTAAATGTTGTGGAAATGTGTGGAGATTTTGTGAGATGTTTCAGGAATTTGTTTGGATTTTGAGAAGATGTAGGGAATTTTGTTGGATTTTTGTGGAATTTTGAGGATTTCTCTTGAATTTTGTGGGATTTGGAGGAGACTTGAAGAATTTGGAGGGAATTTTCTTAGATTTTGTGGAAACGTGTGGAGATTTTGTGAGATGTCTATAGAATTTTGTAATGTTTTGAGAAGATGTAGGGAATTTTGTGGCATTTTTCTGGAATTTTGAGGGGCTTTCAAGAACTTTGTGAGAGTTTTTTTGAATTTTTTGGAAATTTGTTGAGATTTTGTGAGATGGTTCTGGAGTTTGGTGGGATATTGAGGAAATTCAGTGAATTTGGAGGGATTTTTCTTGAATTTTGAGGAAATTGTTGGAGATTTTGTGGGATGTTGCAGGAATGTGGTTGGGTTCTGAGAAGATTTAGGGAATTGTGTGGGGCTTGTACAGAATTTGGTGGGATTTCTCTTGAATTTTGTGGGATTTCTATTGAATTTTATGGGATGTTTGTGGGATGTTTGTGAGATGTTTGTAGGATGTTTGTGGTATTTGGAGGAGACTTGAAGAATTTTGCGGGATTTTTCTTGAATTGTTTGGAAATTGGTGGAGATTTTGTGAGATGTTGCAGGAATTTGTTTGGGTTCTGAGAAGATGGAAGGAATTTTGTGGGATTTTTGTGGAATTTTGAGGATTTCTCTTGAATTTTGTGGGATTTGGAGGAGACTTGAAGAATTTTGCGGGAATTTTCTTAGATTTAGTGGAAATTTGTTGAGATTTTGTGAGATGGTTCTGGAATTTGGTGGGATTTTTGTGGGATTTTGAGGATTTGTCTTGAATTTTGTGGGATTTGGAGGAGACTTGAAGAATTTGGAGGGAATTTTCTTGAATTTTTTGGATATTGGTGGAGATTTTGTGAGATGCTGCAGGAATGTGGTTGGGTTTTGAGAAGATTTAGGGATTTTTGTGGGATATTCGTGGAATTTTCAGCAGCTTTCAAGTATTTTGTGAGAGTCTTCTTGAATTTTGTGGAAATTTCCGGAGATTTTGTGAGATGTTGCAGGAATTTGGTGGGATTTTTGTGGAATTTTGAGGAATTCTCTTGAATTTTGTGGGATTTGGAGGAGACTTGAAGAAGTTGGAGGGATTTTTCCTAAATGTTGTGGAAATGTGTGGAGATTTTGTGAGATGTTTCAGGAATTTGTTTGGATTTTGAGAAGATGTAGGGAATTTTGTTGGATTTTTGTGGAATTTTGAGGATTTCTCTTGAATTTTGTGGGATTTGGAGGAGACTTGAAGAATTTGGAGGGAATTTTCTTAGATTTTGTGGAAACGTGTGGAGATTTTGTGAGATGTCTATAGAATTTTGTAATGTTTTGAGAAGATGTAGGGAATTTTGTGGCATTTTTCTGGAATTTTGAGGGGCTTTCAAGAACTTTGTGAGAGTTTTTTTGAATTTTTTGGAAATTTGTTGAGATTTTGTGAGATGGTTCTGGAGTTTGGTGGGATATTGAGGAAATTCAGTGAATTTGGAGGGATTTTTCTTGAATTTTGAGGAAATTGTTGGAGATTTTGTGGGATGTTGCAGGAATGTGGTTGGGTTCTGAGAAGATTTAGGGAATTGTGTGGGGCTTGTACAGAATTTGGTGGGATTTCTCTTGAATTTTGTGGGATTTCTATTGAATTTTATGGGATGTTTGTGGGATGTTTGTGAGATGTTTGTAGGATGTTTGTGGTATTTGGAGGAGACTTGAAGAATTTTGCGGGATTTTTCTTGAATTGTTTGGAAATTGGTGGAGATTTTGTGAGATGTTGCAGGAATTTGTTTGGGTTCTGAGAAGATGGAAGGAATTTTGTGGGATTTTTGTGGAATTTTGAGGATTTCTCTTGAATTTTGTGGGATTTGGAGGAGACTTGAAGAATTTGGAGGGAATTTTCTTAGATTTTGTGGAAATTTGTTGAGATTTTGTGAGATGGTTCTGGAATTTGGTGGGATATTGAGGAAATTCAGTGAATTTTGAGGGATTTTTCTTGAATTTTGTGGAAATTGTTGGAGATTTTGTGGGATGTTGCAGGAATTGGGTAGGGTTTTGAGAAGGTTTAGGGAATTTTTTGGCATTTTTCTGCAATTTTGTGAGGCTTTTCAAGAATGTTTGGTGATATTGAGGTGATTTGGTGGGATGTTTCTGGAATTTTGTGGGATTTTTCTGGGATTTGTACGAGACTTGAAGAATTTTGCGGGATTTTTCTTGAATTGTTTGGAAATTGGTGGAGATTTTGTGAGATGTTGCAGGAGTTTGTTTGGGTTTTGAGAAGATGTAGGTTATTTTGTGGCATTTTTCTGGAATTTTGAGGGGCTTTCAAGAACTTTGTGAGAGTTTTCTTGAATTTAGTGGAAATTTGTTGAGATTTTGTGAGATGTTTCTGGAATTTGGTGGGATTTTTGTGGGATTTTGAGGATTTGTCTTGAATTTTGTGGGATTTGGAGGAGACTTGAAGAATTTGGAGGGAATTTTCTTGAATTTTTTGGATATTGGTGGAGATTTTGTGAGATGCTGCAGGAATGTGGTTGGGTTTTGAGAAGATTTAGGGATTTTTGTGGGATATTCGTGGAATTTTCAGCAGCTTTCAAGTATTTTGTGAGAGTCTTCTTGAATTTTGTGGAAATTTCCGGAGATTTTGTGAGATGTTGCAGGAATTTGGTGGGATTTTTGTGGGATTTTGAGGAATTCTCTTGAATTTTGTGGGATTTGGAGGAGACTTGAAAAAGTTGGGGGGATTTTTCCTAAATGTTGTGGAAATTGGTGGAGATTTTGTGAGATGTTTCAGGAATTTGTTTGGATTTTGAGAAGATGTAGGGAATTTTGTTGGATTTTTGTGGAATTTTGAGGATTTCTCTTGAATTTTGTGGGATTTGGAGGAGACTTGAAGAATTTTGCGGGAATTTTCTTACATTTTGTGGAAATGTGTGGAGATTTTGTGAGATGTCTGTAGAATTTTGTAATGTTTTGAGAAGATGTAAGGGAATATTGCGGCATTTTTCTGGAATTTTGAGGGGCTTTCAAGAACTTTGTGAGAGTTTTCTTGAATTTAGTGGAAATTTGTTGAGATTTTGTGAGATGGTTCTGGAGTTTGGTGGGATATTGAGGAAATTCAGTGAATTTGGAGGGATTTTTCTTGAATTTTGTGGAAATTGTTGGAGATTTTGTGGGATGTTGCAGGAATGTGGTTGGGTTCTGAGAAGATTTAGGGAATTGTGTGGGGCTTGTACAGAATTTGGTGGGATTTCTCTTGAATTTTGTGGGATTTCTATTGAATTTTATGGGATGTTTGTGGGATGTTTGTGAGATGTTTGTAGGATGTTTGTGGTATTTGGAGGAGACTTGAAGAATTTTGCGGGATTTTTCTTGAAATGTTTGGAAATTGGTGGAGATTTTGTGAGATGTTGCAGGAATTTGTTTGGGTTTTGAGAAGATGGAAGGAATTTTGTTGGATTTTTGTGGAATTTTGAGGATTTCTCTTGAATTTTGTGGGATTTGGAGGAGACTTGAAGAATTTGGAGGGAATTTTCTTAGATTTAGTGGAAATTTGTTGAGATTTTGTGAGATGGTTCTGGAATTTGGTGGGATATTGAGGAAATTCAGTGAATTTTGAGGGATTTTTCTTGAATTTTGTGGAAATTGTTGGAGATTTTGTGGAAAGTTGCAGGAATTGGGTAGGGTTTTGAGAAGGTTTAGGGAATTTTGTGGCATTTTTCTGCAATTTTGTGAGGCTTTTCCAGAATGTTTGGTGATATTGAGGTGATTTGGTGGGATGTTTCTGGAATTTTGTGGGATTTTTCTGGGATTTGTACGAGACTTGAAGAATTTTGCGGGATTTTTCTTGAATTTTGTGGAAATTGTTGGAGATTTTGTGGGATGTTGCAGGAATGTGGTTGGGTTTTGAGAAGATGTAGGGAAGTTTGTGGCATTTTTCTGGAATTTTGAGGGGCTTTCAAGAACTTTGTGAGAGTTTTCTTGAATTTAGTGGAAATTTGTTGAGATTTTGTGAGATGGTTCTGGAATTTGGTGGGATTTTTGTGGGATTTTGAGGATTTGTCTTGAATTTTGTGGGATTTGGAGGAGACTTGAAGAATTTGGAGGGAATTTTCTTGAATTTTTTGGATATTGGTGGAGATTTTGTGAGATGCTGCAGGAATGTGGTTGGGTTTTGAGAAGATTTAGGGATTTTTGTGGGATATTCGTGGAATTTTCAGCAGCTTTCAAGTATTTTGTGAGAGTCTTCTTGAATTTTGTGGAAATTTCCGGAGATTTTGTGAGATGTTGCAGGAATTTGGTGGGATTTTTGTGGAATTCTGAGGAATTCTCTTGAATTTTGTGGGATTTGGAGGAGACTTGAAGAAGTTGGAGGGATTTTTCCTAAATGTTGTGGAAATTGGTGGAGATTTTGTGAGATGTTTCAGGAATTTGTTTGGATTTTGAGAAGATGTAGGGAATTTTGTTGGATTTTTGTGGAATTTTGAGGATTTCTCTTGAATTTTGTGGGATTTGGAGGAGACTTGAAGAATTTTGCGGGAATTTTCTTAGATTTTGTGGAAATGTGTGGAGATTTTGTGAGATGTCTGTAGAATTTTGTAATGTTTTGAGAAGATGTAGGGAATTTTGTGGCATTTTTCTGGAATTTTGAGGGGCTTTCAAGAACTTTGTGAGAGTTTTTTTGAATTTTTTTGAAATTTGTTGAGATTTTGTGAGATGGTTCTGGAGTTTGGTGGGATATTGAGGAAATTCAGTGAATTTGGAGGGAATTTTCTTGAATTTTGTGGAAATTGTTGGAGATTTTGTGGGATGTTGCAGGAATGTGGTTGGGTTCTGAGAAGATTTAGGGAATTGTGTGGGGCTTGTACAGAATTTGGTGGGATTTCTCTTGAATTTTGTGGGATTTCTATTGAATTTAATGGGATGATTGTGGGATGTTTGTGAGATGTTTGTAGGATGTTTGTGGTATTTGGAGGAGACTTGAAGAATTTTGCGGGATTTTTCTTGAATTGTTTGGAAATTGGTGGAGATTTTGTGAGATGTTGCAGGAGTTTGTTTGGGTTCTGAGAAGATGGAAGGAATTTTGTGGGATTTTTGTGGAATTTTGAGGATTTCTCTTGAATTTTGTGGGATTTGGAGGAGACTTGAAGAATTTTGCGGGAATTTTCTTAGATTTAGTGGAAATTTGTTGAGATTTTGTGAGATGGTTCTGGAATTTGGTGGGATTTTTGTGGGATTTTGAGGATTTGTCTTGAATTTTGTGGGATTTGGAGGAGACTTGAAGAATTTGGAGGGAATTTTCTTGAATTTTTTGGATATTGGTGGAGATTTTGTGAGATGCTGCAGGAATGTGGTTGGGTTTTGAGAAGATTTAGGGATTTTTGTGGGATATTCGTGGAATTTTCAGCAGCTTTCAAGTATTTTGTGAGAGTCTTCTTGAATTTTGTGGAAATTTCCGGAGATTTTGTGAGATGTTGCAGGAATTTGGTGGGATTTTTGTGGAATTTTGAGGAATTCTCTTGAATTTTGTGGGATTTGGAGGAGACTTGAAGAAGTTGGAGGGATTTTTCCTAAATGTTGTGGAAATGTGTGGAGATTTTGTGAGATGTTTCAGGAATTTGTTTGGATTTTGAGAAGATGTAGGGAATTTTGTTGGATTTTTGTGGAATTTTGAGGATTTCTCTTGAATTTTGTGGGATTTGGAGGAGACTTGAAGAATTTGGAGGGAATTTTCTTAGATTTTGTGGAAACGTGTGGAGATTTTGTGAGATGTCTATAGAATTTTGTAATGTTTTGAGAAGATGTAGGGAATTTTGTGGCATTTTTCTGGAATTTTGAGGGGCTTTCAAGAACTTTGTGAGAGTTTTTTTGAATTTTTTGGAAATTTGTTGAGATTTTGTGAGATGGTTCTGGAGTTTGGTGGGATATTGAGGAAATTCAGTGAATTTGGAGGGATTTTTCTTGAATTTTGAGGAAATTGTTGGAGATTTTGTGGGATGTTGCAGGAATGTGGTTGGGTTCTGAGAAGATTTAGGGAATTGTGTGGGGCTTGTACAGAATTTGGTGGGATTTCTCTTGAATTTTGTGGGATTTCTATTGAATTTTATGGGATGTTTGTGGGATGTTTGTGAGATGTTTGTAGGATGTTTGTGGTATTTGGAGGAGACTTGAAGAATTTTGCGGGATTTTTCTTGAATTGTTTGGAAATTGGTGGAGATTTTGTGAGATGTTGCAGGAATTTGTTTGGGTTCTGAGAAGATGGAAGGAATTTTGTGGGATTTTTGTGGAATTTTGAGGATTTCTCTTGAATTTTGTGGGATTTGGAGGAGACTTGAAGAATTTTTCGGGAATTTTCTTAGATTTAGTGGAAATTTGTTGAGATTTTGTGAGATGGTTCTGGAATTTGGTGGGATATTGAGGAAATTCAGTGAATTTGGAGGGATTTTTCTTGAATTTTGTGGAAATTGGTGGAGATTTTGTGGGATGTTGCAGGAATTGGGTAGGGTTTTGAGAAGGTTTAGGGAATTTTTTGGCATTTTTCTGCAATTTTGTGAGGCTTTTCCAGAATGTTTGGTGATATTGAGGTGATTTGGTGGGATGTTTCTGCAATTTTGTGGGATTTTTCTGGGATTTGTACGAGACTTGAAGAATTTTGCGGGATTTTTCTTGAATTGTTTGGAAATTGGTGGAGATTTTGTGAGATGTTGCAGGAGTTTGTTTGGGTTTTGAGAAGATGTAGGGAATTTTGTGGCATTTTTCTGGAATTTTGAGGGGCTTTCAAGAACTTTGTGAGAGTTTTCTTGAATTTAGTGGAAATTTGTTGAGATTTTGTGAGATGGTTCTGGAATTTGGTGGGATTTTTGTGGGATTTTGAGGATTTGTCTTGAATTTTGTGGGATTTGGAGGAGACTTGAAGAATTTGGAGGGAATTTTCTTGAATTTTTTGGATATTGGTGGAGATTTTGTGAGATGCTGCAGGAATGTGGTTGGGTTTTGAGAAGATTTAGGGATTTTTGTGGGATATTCGTGGAATTTTCAGCAGCTTTCAAGTATTTTGTGAGAGTCTTCTTGAATTTTGTGGAAATTTCCGGAGATTTTGTGAGATGTTGCAGGAATTTGGTGGGATTTTTGTGGAATTTTGAGGAATTCTCTTGAATTTTGTGGGATTTGGAGGAGACTTGAAGAAGTTGGAGGGATTTTTCCTAAATGTTGTGGAAATTGGTGGAGATTTTGTGAGATGTTTCAGGAATTTGTTTGGATTTTGAGAAGATGTAGGGAATTTTGTTGGATTTTTGTGGAATTTTGAGGATTTCTCTTGAATTTTGTGGGATTTGGAGGAGACTTGAAGAATTTTGCGGGAATTTTCTTAGATTTTGTGGAAATGTGTGGAGATTTTGTGAGATGTCTGTAGAATTTTGTAATGTTTTGAGAAGATGTAGGGAATTTTGTGGCATTTTTCTGGAATTTTGAGGGGCTTTCAAGAACTTTGTGAGAGTTTTCTTGAATTTAGTGGAAATTTGTTGAGATTTTGTGAGATGTTTCTGGAATTTGGTGGGATTTTTGTGGGATTTTGAGGATTTGTCTTGAATTTTGTGGGATTTGGAGGAGACTTGAAGAATTTGGAGGGAATTTTCTTGAATTTTTTGGATATTGGTGGAGATTTTGTGAGATGCTGCAGGAATGTGGTTGGGTTTTGAGAAGATTTAGGGATTTTTGTGGGATATTCGTGGAATTTTCAGCAGCTTTCAAGTATTTTGTGAGAGTCTTCTTGAATTTTGTGGAAATTTCCGGAGATTTTGTGAGATGTTGCAGGAATTTGGTGGGATTTTTGTGGGATTTTGAGGAATTCTCTTGAATTTTGTGGGATTTGGAGGAGACTTGAAAAAGTTGGGGGGATTTTTCCTAAATGTTGTGGAAATTGGTGGAGATTTTGTGAGATGTTTCAGGAATTTGTTTGGATTTTGAGAAGATGTAGGGAATTTTGTTGGATTTTTGTGGAATTTTGAGGATTTCTCTTGAATTTTGTGGGATTTGGAGGAGACTTGAAGAATTTTGCGGGAATTTTCTTACATTTTGTGGAAATGTGTGGAGATTTTGTGAGATGTCTGTAGAATTTTGTAATGTTTTGAGAAGATGTAAGGGAATATTGCGGCATTTTTCTGGAATTTTGAGGGGCTTTCAAGAACTTTGTGAGAGTTTTCTTGAATTTAGTGGAAATTTGTTGAGATTTTGTGAGATGGTTCTGGAGTTTGGTGGGATATTGAGGAAATTCAGTGAATTTGGAGGGATTTTTCTTGAATTTTGTGGAAATTGTTGGAGATTTTGTGGGATGTTGCAGGAATGTGGTTGGGTTCTGAGAAGATTTAGGGAATTGTGTGGGGCTTGTACAGAATTTGGTGGGATTTCTCTTGAATTTTGTGGGATTTCTATTGAATTTTATGGGATGTTTGTGGGATGTTTGTGAGATGTTTGTAGGATGTTTGTGGTATTTGGAGGAGACTTGAAGAATTTTGCGGGATTTTTCTTGAAATGTTTGGAAATTGGTGGAGATTTTGTGAGATGTTGCAGGAATTTGTTTGGGTTTTGAGAAGATGGAAGGAATTTTGTTGGATTTTTGTGGAATTTTGAGGATTTCTCTTGAATTTTGTGGGATTTGGAGGAGACTTGAAGAATTTGGAGGGAATTTTCTTAGATTTAGTGGAAATTTGTTGAGATTTTGTGAGATGGTTCTGGAATTTGGTGGGATATTGAGGAAATTCAGTGAATTTTGAGGGATTTTTCTTGAATTTTGTGGAAATTGTTGGAGATTTTGTGGAAAGTTGCAGGAATTGGGTAGGGTTTTGAGAAGGTTTAGGGAATTTTGTGGCATTTTTCTGCAATTTTGTGAGGCTTTTCCAGAATGTTTGGTGATATTGAGGTGATTTGGTGGGATGTTTCTGGAATTTTGTGGGATTTTTCTGGGATTTGTACGAGACTTGAAGAATTTTGCGGGATTTTTCTTGAATTTTGTGGAAATTGTTGGAGATTTTGTGGGATGTTGCAGGAATGTGGTTGGGTTTTGAGAAGATGTAGGGAAGTTTGTGGCATTTTTCTGGAATTTTGAGGGGCTTTCAAGAACTTTGTGAGAGTTTTCTTGAATTTAGTGGAAATTTGTTGAGATTTTGTGAGATGGTTCTGGAATTTGGTGGGATTTTTGTGGGATTTTGAGGATTTGTCTTGAATTTTGTGGGATTTGGAGGAGACTTGAAGAATTTGGAGGGAATTTTCTTGAATTTTTTGGATATTGGTGGAGATTTTGTGAGATGCTGCAGGAATGTGGTTGGGTTTTGAGAAGATTTAGGGATTTTTGTGGGATATTCGTGGAATTTTCAGCAGCTTTCAAGTATTTTGTGAGAGTCTTCTTGAATTTTGTGGAAATTTCCGGAGATTTTGTGAGATGTTGCAGGAATTTGGTGGGATTTTTGTGGAATTCTGAGGAATTCTCTTGAATTTTGTGGGATTTGGAGGAGACTTGAAGAAGTTGGAGGGATTTTTCCTAAATGTTGTGGAAATTGGTGGAGATTTTGTGAGATGTTTCAGGAATTTGTTTGGATTTTGAGAAGATGTAGGGAATTTTGTTGGATTTTTGTGGAATTTTGAGGATTTCTCTTGAATTTTGTGGGATTTGGAGGAGACTTGAAGAATTTTGCGGGAATTTTCTTAGATTTTGTGGAAATGTGTGGAGATTTTGTGAGATGTCTGTAGAATTTTGTAATGTTTTGAGAAGATGTAGGGAATTTTGTGGCATTTTTCTGGAATTTTGAGGGGCTTTCAAGAACTTTGTGAGAGTTTTTTTGAATTTTTTTGAAATTTGTTGAGATTTTGTGAGATGGTTCTGGAGTTTGGTGGGATATTGAGGAAATTCAGTGAATTTGGAGGGAATTTTCTTGAATTTTGTGGAAATTGTTGGAGATTTTGTGGGATGTTGCAGGAATGTGGTTGGGTTCTGAGAAGATTTAGGGAATTGTGTGGGGCTTGTACAGAATTTGGTGGGATTTCTCTTGAATTTTGTGGGATTTCTATTGAATTTAATGGGATGTTTGTGGGATGTTTGTGAGATGTTTGTAGGATGTTTGTGGTATTTGGAGGAGACTTGAAGAATTTTGCGGGATTTTTCTTGAATTGTTTGGAAATTGGTGGAGATTTTGTGAGATGTTGCAGGAGTTTGTTTGGGTTCTGAGAAGATGGAAGGAATTTTGTGGGATTTTTGTGGAATTTTGAGGATTTCTCTTGAATTTTGTGGGATTTGGAGGAGACTTGAAGAATTTTGCGGGAATTTTCTTAGATTTAGTGGAAATTTGTTGAGATTTTGTGAGATGGTTCTGGAATTTGGTGGGATATTGAGGAAATTCAGTGAATTTTGAGGGATTTTTCTTGAATTTTGTGGAAATTGTTGGAGATTTTGTGGGATGTTGCAGGAATTTGGTAGGGTTTTGAGAAGGTTTAGGGAATTTTGTGGCATTTTTCTGCAATTTTGTGAGGCTTTTCCAGAATTTTTGGTGATATTGAGGTGATTTGGTGGGATGTTTCTGGAATTTTGTGGGATTTTTCTGGGATTTGTACGAGACTTGAAGAATTTTGCGGGATTTTTCTTGAATTTTGTGGAAATTGGTGGAGATTTTGTGAGATGTTGCAGGAATTTGTTTGGGTTCTGAGAAGATGGAAGGAATTTTGTGGGATTTTTGTGGAATTTTGAGGATTTGTCTTGAATTTTGTGGGATTTGGAGGAGACTTGAAGAATTTGGAGGGAATTTTCTTAGATTTTGTGGAAATTTGTTGAGATTTTGTGAGATGGTTCTGGAATTTGGTGGGATATTGAGGAAATTCAGTGAATTTTGAGGGATTTTTCTTGAATTTTGTGGAAATTGTTGGAGATTTTGTGGGATGTTGCAGGAATTTGGTAGGGTTTTGAGAAGATTTATGGAATTTTGTGGCATTTTTCTGCAATTTTGTGAGGCTTTTCCAGAATGTTTGGTGATATTGAGGTGATTTGGTGGGATGTTTCTGGAATTTTGTGGGATTTTTCTGGGATTTGTACAAGACTTGAAGAATTTTGCGGGATTTTTTTTGAATTTTGTGGAAATTGGTGGAGATTTTGTGAGATGTTGCAGGAGTTTGTTTGGGTTTTGAGAAGATGTAGGGAATTTTGTTGGATTTTTGTGGAATTTTGAGGATTTGTCTTGAATTTTGTGGGATTTGGAGGAGACTTGAAGAATTTTTCGGGAATTTTCTTAGATTTAGTGGAAATTTGTTGAGATTTTGTGAGATGGTTCTGGAATTTGGTGGGATATTGAGGAAATTCAGTGAATTTGGAGGGATTTTTCTTGAATTTTGTGGAAATTGTTGGAGATTTTGTGGGATGTTGCAGGAATTTGGTAGGGTTTTGAGAAGGTTTAGGGAATTTTGTGGCATTTTTCTGCAATTTTGTGAGGCTTTTCCAGAATGTTTGGTGATATTGAGGTGATTTGGTGGGATGTTTCTGGAATTTTGTGGGATTTTTCTGGGATTTGTACGAGACTTGAAGAATTTTGCGGGATTTTTCTTGAATTTTGTGGAAATTGTTGGAGATTTTGTGGGATGTTGCAGGAATGTGGTTGGGTTTTGAGAAGATGTAGGGAAGTTTGTGGCATTTTTCTGGAATTTTGAGGGGCTTTCAAGAACTTTGTGAGAGTTTTCTTGAATTTAGTGGAAATTTGTTGAGATTTTGTGAGATGGTTCTGGAATTTGGTGGGATTTTTGTGGGATTTTGAGGATTTGTCTTGAATTTTGTGGGATTTGGAGGAGACTTGAAGAATTTGGAGGGAATTTTCTTGAATTTTTTGGATATTGGTGGAGATTTTGTGAGATGCTGCAGGAATGTGGTTGGGTTTTGAGAAGATTTAGGGATTTTTGTGGGATATTCGTGGAATTTTCAGCAGCTTTCAAGTATTTTGTGAGTGTCTTCTTGAATTTTGTGGAAATTTCTGGAGATTTTGTGAGATGTTGCAGGAATTTTGTGGGATTTTTGTGGAATTTTGAGGAATTCTCTTGAATTTTGTGGGATTTGGAGGAGACTTGAAGAAGTTGGAGGGATTTTTCCTAAATGTTGTGGAAATTGGTGGAGATTTTGTGAGATGTTTCAGGAATTTGTTTGGATTTTGAGAAGATGTAGGGAATTTTGTTGGATTTTTGTGGAATTTTGAGGATTTCTCTTGAATTTTGTGGGATTTGGAGGAGACTTGAAGAATTTTGCGGGAATTTTCTTAGATTTTGTGGAAATGTGTGGAGATTTTGTGAGATGTCTGTAGAATTTTGTAATGTTTTGAGAAGATGTAGGGAATTTTGTGGCATTTTTCTGGAATTTTGAGGGGCTTTCAAGAACTTTGTGAGAGTTTTTTTGAATTTTTTTGAAATTTGTTGAGATTTTGTGAGATGGTTCTGGAGTTTGGTGGGATATTGAGGAAATTCAGTGAATTTGGAGGGAATTTTCTTGAATTTTGTGGAAATTGTTGGAGATTTTGTGGGATGTTGCAGGAATGTGGTTGGGTTCTGAGAAGATTTAGGGAATTGTGTGGGGCTTGTACAGAATTTGGTGGGATTTCTCTTGAATTTTGTGGGATTTCTATTGAATTTTATGGGATGTTTGTGGGATGTTTGTGAGATGTTTGTAGGATGTTTGTGGTATTTGGAGGAGACTTGAAGAATTTTGCGGGATTTTTCTTGAAATGTTTGGAAATTGGTGGAGATTTTGTGAGATGTTGCAGGAATTTGTTTGGGTTTTGAGAAGATGGAAGGAATTTTGTTGGATTTTTGTGGAATTTTGAGGATTTCTCTTGAATTTTGTGGGATTTGGAGGAGACTTGAAGAATTTGGAGGGAATTTTCTTAGATTTAGTGGAAATTTGTTGAGATTTTGTGAGATGGTTCTGGAATTTGGTGGGATATTGAGGAAATTCAGTGAATTTTGAGGGATTTTTCTTGAATTTTGTGGAAATTGTTGGAGATTTTGTGGAAAGTTGCAGGAATTGGGTAGGGTTTTGAGAAGGTTTAGGGAATTTTGTGGCATTTTTCTGCAATTTTGTGAGGCTTTTCCAGAATGTTTGGTGATATTGAGGTGATTTGGTGGGATGTTTCTGGAATTTTGTGGGATTTTTCTGGGATTTGTACGAGACTTGAAGAATTTTGCGGGATTTTTCTTGAATTTTGTGGAAATTGTTGGAGATTTTGTGGGATGTTGCAGGAATGTGGTTGGGTTTTGAGAAGATGTAGGGAAGTTTGTGGCATTTTTCTGGAATTTTGAGGGGCTTTCAAGAACTTTGTGAGAGTTTTCTTGAATTTAGTGGAAATTTGTTGAGATTTTGTGAGATGGTTCTGGAATTTGGTGGGATTTTTGTGGGATTTTGAGGATTTGTCTTGAATTTTGTGGGATTTGGAGGAGACTTGAAGAATTTGGAGGGAATTTTCTTGAATTTTTTGGATATTGGTGGAGATTTTGTGAGATGCTGCAGGAATGTGGTTGGGTTTTGAGAAGATTTAGGGATTTTTGTGGGATATTCGTGGAATTTTCAGCAGCTTTCAAGTATTTTGTGAGAGTCTTCTTGAATTTTGTGGAAATTTCCGGAGATTTTGTGAGATGTTGCAGGAATTTGGTGGGATTTTTGTGGAATTCTGAGGAATTCTCTTGAATTTTGTGGGATTTGGAGGAGACTTGAAGAAGTTGGAGGGATTTTTCCTAAATGTTGTGGAAATTGGTGGAGATTTTGTGAGATGTTTCAGGAATTTGTTTGGATTTTGAGAAGATGTAGGGAATTTTGTTGGATTTTTGTGGAATTTTGAGGATTTCTCTTGAATTTTGTGGGATTTGGAGGAGACTTGAAGAATTTTGCGGGAATTTTCTTAGATTTTGTGGAAATGTGTGGAGATTTTGTGAGATGTCTGTAGAATTTTGTAATGTTTTGAGAAGATGTAGGGAATTTTGTGGCATTTTTCTGGAATTTTGAGGGGCTTTCAAGAACTTTGTGAGAGTTTTTTTGAATTTTTTTGAAATTTGTTGAGATTTTGTGAGATGGTTCTGGAGTTTGGTGGGATATTGAGGAAATTCAGTGAATTTGGAGGGAATTTTCTTGAATTTTGTGGAAATTGTTGGAGATTTTGTGGGATGTTGCAGGAATGTGGTTGGGTTCTGAGAAGATTTAGGGAATTGTGTGGGGCTTGTACAGAATTTGGTGGGATTTCTCTTGAATTTTGTGGGATTTCTATTGAATTTAATGGGATGTTTGTGGGATGTTTGTGAGATGTTTGTAGGATGTTTGTGGTATTTGGAGGAGACTTGAAGAATTTTGCGGGAT
This sequence comes from Cyanistes caeruleus, assembly GCF_971803275.1. Lineage (NCBI taxonomy): Eukaryota > Metazoa > Chordata > Aves > Passeriformes > Paridae > Cyanistes > Cyanistes caeruleus. The sequence goes on along the minus strand of NC_141702.1, from coordinate 85,950,594 downwards.
TTTTCTTGAATTGTTTGGAAATTGGTGGAGATTTTGTGAGATGTTGCAGGAGTTTGTTTGGGTTCTGAGAAGATGGAAGGAATTTTGTGGGATTTTTGTGGAATTTTGAGGATTTCTCTTGAATTTTGTGGGATTTGGAGGAGACTTGAAGAATTTTGCGGGAATTTTCTTAGATTTAGTGGAAATTTGTTGAGATTTTGTGAGATGGTTCTGGAATTTGGTGGGATATTGAGGAAATTCAGTGAATTTTGAGGGATTTTTCTTGAATTTTGTGGAAATTGTTGGAGATTTTGTGGGATGTTGCAGGAATTTGGTAGGGTTTTGAGAAGGTTTAGGGAATTTTGTGGCATTTTTCTGCAATTTTGTGAGGCTTTTCCAGAATTTTTGGTGATATTGAGGTGATTTGGTGGGATGTTTCTGGAATTTTGTGGGATTTTTCTGGGATTTGTACGAGACTTGAAGAATTTTGCGGGATTTTTCTTGAATTTTGTGGAAATTGGTGGAGATTTTGTGAGATGTTGCAGGAATTTGTTTGGGTTCTGAGAAGATGGAAGGAATTTTGTGGGATTTTTGTGGAATTTTGAGGATTTGTCTTGAATTTTGTGGGATTTGGAGGAGACTTGAAGAATTTGGAGGGAATTTTCTTAGATTTTGTGGAAATTTGTTGAGATTTTGTGAGATGGTTCTGGAATTTGGTGGGATATTGAGGAAATTCAGTGAATTTTGAGGGATTTTTCTTGAATTTTGTGGAAATTGTTGGAGATTTTGTGGGATGTTGCAGGAATTTGGTAGGGTTTTGAGAAGATTTATGGAATTTTGTGGCATTTTTCTGCAATTTTGTGAGGCTTTTCCAGAATGTTTGGTGATATTGAGGTGATTTGGTGGGATGTTTCTGGAATTTTGTGGGATTTTTCTGGGATTTGTACAAGACTTGAAGAATTTTGCGGGATTTTTTTTGAATTTTGTGGAAATTGGTGGAGATTTTGTGAGATGTTGCAGGAGTTTGTTTGGGTTTTGAGAAGATGTAGGGAATTTTGTTGGATTTTTGTGGAATTTTGAGGATTTGTCTTGAATTTTGTGGGATTTGGAGGAGACTTGAAGAATTTTTCGGGAATTTTCTTAGATTTAGTGGAAATTTGTTGAGATTTTGTGAGATGGTTCTGGAATTTGGTGGGATATTGAGGAAATTCAGTGAATTTGGAGGGATTTTTCTTGAATTTTGTGGAAATTGTTGGAGATTTTGTGGGATGTTGCAGGAATTTGGTAGGGTTTTGAGAAGGTTTAGGGAATTTTGTGGCATTTTTCTGCAATTTTGTGAGGCTTTTCCAGAATGTTTGGTGATATTGAGGTGATTTGGTGGGATGTTTCTGGAATTTTGTGGGATTTTTCTGGGATTTGTACGAGACTTGAAGAATTTTGCGGGATTTTTCTTGAATTTTGTGGAAATTGTTGGAGATTTTGTGGGATGTTGCAGGAATGTGGTTGGGTTTTGAGAAGATGTAGGGAAGTTTGTGGCATTTTTCTGGAATTTTGAGGGGCTTTCAAGAACTTTGTGAGAGTTTTCTTGAATTTAGTGGAAATTTGTTGAGATTTTGTGAGATGGTTCTGGAATTTGGTGGGATTTTTGTGGGATTTTGAGGATTTGTCTTGAATTTTGTGGGATTTGGAGGAGACTTGAAGAATTTGGAGGGAATTTTCTTGAATTTTTTGGATATTGGTGGAGATTTTGTGAGATGCTGCAGGAATGTGGTTGGGTTTTGAGAAGATTTAGGGATTTTTGTGGGATATTCGTGGAATTTTCAGCAGCTTTCAAGTATTTTGTGAGTGTCTTCTTGAATTTTGTGGAAATTTCTGGAGATTTTGTGAGATGTTGCAGGAATTTTGTGGGATTTTTGTGGAATTTTGAGGAATTCTCTTGAATTTTGTGGGATTTGGAGGAGACTTGAAGAAGTTGGAGGGATTTTTCCTAAATGTTGTGGAAATTGGTGGAGATTTTGTGAGATGTTTCAGGAATTTGTTTGGATTTTGAGAAGATGTAGGGAATTTTGTTGGATTTTTGTGGAATTTTGAGGATTTCTCTTGAATTTTGTGGGATTTGGAGGAGACTTGAAGAATTTTGCGGGAATTTTCTTAGATTTTGTGGAAATGTGTGGAGATTTTGTGAGATGTCTGTAGAATTTTGTAATGTTTTGAGAAGATGTAGGGAATTTTGTGGCATTTTTCTGGAATTTTGAGGGGCTTTCAAGAACTTTGTGAGAGTTTTTTTGAATTTTTTTGAAATTTGTTGAGATTTTGTGAGATGGTTCTGGAGTTTGGTGGGATATTGAGGAAATTCAGTGAATTTGGAGGGAATTTTCTTGAATTTTGTGGAAATTGTTGGAGATTTTGTGGGATGTTGCAGGAATGTGGTTGGGTTCTGAGAAGATTTAGGGAATTGTGTGGGGCTTGTACAGAATTTGGTGGGATTTCTCTTGAATTTTGTGGGATTTCTATTGAATTTAATGGGATGATTGTGGGATGTTTGTGAGATGTTTGTAGGATGTTTGTGGTATTTGGAGGAGACTTGAAGAATTTTGCGGGATTTTTCTTGAATTGTTTGGAAATTGGTGGAGATTTTGTGAGATGTTGCAGGAGTTTGTTTGGGTTCTGAGAAGATGGAAGGAATTTTGTGGGATTTTTGTGGAATTTTGAGGATTTCTCTTGAATTTTGTGGGATTTGGAGGAGACTTGAAGAATTTTTCGGGAATTTTCTTAGATTTAGTGGAAATTTGTTGAGATTTTGTGAGATGGTTCTGGAATTTGGTGGGATATTGAGGAAATTCAGTGAATTTTGAGGGATTTTTCTTGAATTTTGTGGAAATTGTTGGAGATTTTGTGGGATGTTGCAGGAATTTGGTAGGGTTTTGAGAAGGTTTAGGGAATTTTGTGGCATTTTTCTGCAATTTTGTGAGGCTTTTCCAGAATTTTTGGTGATATTGAGGTGATTTGGTGGGATGTTTCTGGAATTTTGTGGGATTTTTCTGGGATTTGTACGAGACTTGAAGAATTTTGCGGGATTTTTCTTGAATTGTTTGGAAATTCGTGGAGATTTTGTGAGATGTTGCAGGAGTTTGTTTGGGTTTTGAGAAGATGTAGGGAATTTTGTGGCATTTTTCTGGAATTTTGAGGGGCTTTCAAGAACTTTGTGAGAGTTTTCTTGAATTTAGTGGAAATTTGTTGAGATTTTGTGAGATGGTTCTGGAATTTGGTGGGATTTTTGTGGGATTTTGAGGATTTCACTTGAATTTTGTGGGATTTGGAGGAGACTTGAAGAATTTGGAGGGAATTTTCTTGAATTTTTTGGATATTGGTGGAGATTTTGTGAGATGCTGCAGGAATGTGGTTGGGTTTTGAGAAGATTTAGGGATTTTTGTGGGATATTCGTGGAATTTTCAGCAGCTTTCAAGTATTTTGTGAGAGTCTTCTTGAATTTTGTGGAAATTTCCGGAGATTTTGTGAGATGTTGCAGGAATTTTGTGGGATTTTTGTGGAATTTTGAGGAATTCTCTTGAATTTTGTGGGATTTGGAGGAGACTTGAAGAAGTTGGATGGATTTTTCCTAAATGTTGTGGAAATTGGTGGAGATTTTGTGAGATGTTTCAGGAATTTGTTTGGATTTTGAGAAGATGTAGGGAATTTTGTTGGATTTTTGTGGAATTTTGAGGATTTCTCTTGAATTTTGTGGGATTTGGAGGAGACTTGAAGAATTTTGCGGGAATTTTCTTAGATTTTGTGGAAATGTGTGGAGATTTTGTGAGATGTCTGTAGAATTTTGTAATGTTTTGAGAAGATGTAGGGAATTTTGTGGCATTTTTCTGGAATTTTGAGGGGCTTTCAAGAACTTTGTGAGAGTTTTCTTGAATTTAGTGGAAATTAGTTGAGATTTTGTGAGATGGTTCTGGAATTTGGTGGGATTTTTGTGGGATTTTGAGGATTTGTCTTGAATTTTGTGGGATTTGGAGGAGACTTGAAGAATTTGGAGGGAATTTTCTTGAATTTTTTGGATATTGGTGGAGATTTTGTGAGATGCTGCAGGAATGTGGTTGGGTTTTGAGAAGATTTAGGGATTTTTGTGGGATATTCGTGGAATTTTCAGCAGCTTTCAAGTTTTTTGTGAGAGTCTTCTTGAATTTTGTGGAAATTTCCGGAGATTTTGTGAGATGTTGCAGGAATTTGGTGGGATTTTTGTGGAATTTTGAGGAATTCTCTTGAATTTTGTGGGATTTGGAGGAGACTTGAAGAAGTTGGAGGGATTTTTCCTAAATGTTGTGGAAATTGGTGGAGATTTTGTGAGATGTTTCAGGAATTTGTTTGGATTTTGAGAAGATGTAGGGAATTTTGTTGGATTTTTGTGGAATTTTGAGGATTTCTCTTGAATTTTGTGGGATTTGGAGGAGACTTGAAGAATTTTGCGGGAATTTTCTTAGATTTTGTGGAAATGTGTGGAGATTTTGTGAGATGTCTGTAGAAGTTTGTAATGTTTTGAGAAGATGTAGGGAATTTTGTGGCATTTTTCTGGAATTTTGAGGGGCTTTCAAGAACTTTGTGAGAGTTTTTTTGAATTTTTTGGAAATTTGTTGAGATTTTGTGAGATGGTTCTGGAGTTTGGTGGGATATTGAGGAAATTCAGTGAATTTGGAGGGAATTTTCTTGAATTTTGTGGAAATTGTTGGAGATTTTGTGGGATGTTGCAGGAATGTGGTTGGGTTCTGAGAAGATTTAGGGAATTGTGTGGGGCTTGTACAGAATTTGGTGGGATTTCTCTTGAATTTTGTGGGATTTCTATTGAATTTTATGGGATGTTTGTGGGATGTTTGTGAGATGTTTGTAGGATGTTTGTGGTATTTGGAGGAGACTTGAAGAATTTTGCGGGATTTTTCTTGAATTGTTTGGAAATTGGTGGAGATTTTGTGAGATGTTGCAGGAGTTTGTTTGGGTTCTGAGAAGATGGAAGGAATTTTGTGGGATTTTTGTGGAATTTTGAGGATTTCTCTTGAATTTTGTGGGATTTGGAGGAGACTTGAAGAATTTTGCGGGAATTTTCTTAGATTTAGTGGAAATTTGTTGAGATTTTGTGAGATGGTTCTGGAATTTGGTGGGATATTGAGGAAATTCAGTGAATTTTGAGGGATTTTTCTTGAATTTTGTGGAAATTGTTGGAGATTTTGTGGGATGTTGCAGGAATTTGGTAGGGTTTTGAGAAGGTTTAGGGAATTTTGTGGCATTTTTCTGCAATTTTGTGAGGCTTTTCCAGAATTTTTGGTGATATTGAGGTGATTTGGTGGGATGTTTCTGGAATTTTGTGGGATTTTTCTGGGATTTGTACGAGACTTGAAGAATTTTGCAGGATTTTTCTTGAATTTTGTGGAAATTGTTGGAGATTTTGTGAGATGTTGCAGGAGTTTGTTTGGGTTTTGAGAAGATGTAGGGAATTTTGTGGCATTTTTCTGGAATTTTGAGGGGCTTTCAAGAACTTTGTGAGAGTTTTCTTGAATTTAGTGGAAATTTGTTGAGATTTTGTGAGATGGTTCTGGAATTTGGTGGGATTTTTGTGGGATTTTGAGGATTTGTCTTGAATTTTGTGGGATTTGGAGGAGACTTGAAGAATTTGGAGGGAATTTTCTTGAATTTTTTGGATATTGGTGGAGATTTTGTGAGATGCTGCAGGAATGTGGTTGGGTTTTGAGAAGATTTAGGGATTTTTGTGGGATATTCGTGGAATTTTCAGCAGCTTTCAAGTATTTTGTGAGAGTCTTCTTGAATTTTGTGGAAATTTCCGGAGATTTTGTGAGATGTTGCAGGAATTTGGTGGGATTTTTGTGGAATTTTGAGGAATTCTCTTGAATTTTGTGGGATTTGGAGGAGACTTGAAGAAGTTGGAGGGATTTTTCCTAAATGTTGTGGAAATTGGTGGAGATTTTGTGAGATGTTTCAGGAATTTGTTTGGATTTTGAGAAGATGTAGGGAATTTTGTTGGATTTTTGTGGAATTTTGAGGATTTCTCTTGAATTTTGTGGGATTTGGAGGAGACTTGAAGAATTTTGCGGGAATTTTCTTAGATTTTGTGGAAATGTGTGGAGATTTTGTGAGATGTCTGTAGAATTTTGTAATGTTTTGAGAAGATGTAGGGAATTTTGTGGCATTTTTCTGGAATTTTGAGGGGCTTTCAAGAACTTTGTGAGAGTTTTCTTGAATTTAGTGGAAATTAGTTGAGATTTTGTGAGATGGTTCTGGAATTTGGTGGGATTTTTGTGGGATTTTGAGGATTTGTCTTGAATTTTGTGGGATTTGGAGGAGACTTGAAGAATTTGGAGGGAATTTTCTTGAATTTTTTGGATATTGGTGGAGATTTTGTGAGATGCTGCAGGAATGTGGTTGGGTTTTGAGAAGATTTAGGGATTTTTGTGGGATATTCGTGGAATTTTCAGCAGCTTTCAAGTATTTTGTGAGAGTCTTCTTGAATTTTGTGGAAATTTCCGGAGATTTTGTGAGATGTTGCAGGAATTTTGTGGGATTTTTGTGGAATTTTGAGGAATTCTCTTGAATTTTGTGGGATTTGGAGGAGACTTGAAGAAGTTGGAGGGATTTTTCCTAAATGTTGTGGAAATTGGTGGAGATTTTGTGAGATGTTTCAGGAATTTGTTTGGATTTTGAGAAGATGTAGGGAATTTTGTTGGATTTTTGTGGAATTTTGAGGATTTCTCTTGAATTTTGTGGGATTTGGAGGAGACTTGAAGAATTTTGCGGGAATTTTCTTAGATTTTGTGGAAATGTGTGGAGATTTTGTGAGATGTCTGTAGAAGTTTGTAATGTTTTGAGAAGATGTAGGGAATTTTGTGGCATTTTTCTGGAATTTTGAGGGGCTTTCAAGAACTTTGTGAGAGTTTTTTTGAATTTTTTGGAAATTTGTTGAGATTTTGTGAGATGGTTCTGGAGTTTGGTGGGATATTGAGGAAATTCAGTGAATTTGGAGGGAATTTTCTTGAATTTTGTGGAAATTGTTGGAGATTTTGTGGGATGTTGCAGGAATGTGGTTGGGTTCTGAGAAGATTTAGGGAATTGTGTGGGGCTTGTACAGAATTTGGTGGGATTTCTCTTGAATTTTGTGGGATTTCTATTGAATTTTATGGGATGTTTGTGGGATGTTTGTGAGATGTTTGTAGGATGTTTGTGGTATTTGGAGGAGACTTGAAGAATTTTGCGGGATTTTTCTTGAATTGTTTGGAAATTGGTGGAGATTTTGTGAGATGTTGCAGGAGTTTGTTTGGGTTCTGAGAAGATGGAAGGAATTTTGTGGGATTTTTGTGGAATTTTGAGGATTTCTCTTGAATTTTGTGGGATTTGGAGGAGACTTGAAGAATTTTGCGGGAATTTTCTTAGATTTAGTGGAAATTTGTTGAGATTTTGTGAGATGGTTCTGGAATTTGGTGGGATATTGAGGAAATTCAGTGAATTTTGAGGGATTTTTCTTGAATTTTGTGGAAATTGTTGGAGATTTTGTGGGATGTTGCAGGAATTTGGTAGGGTTTTGAGAAGGTTTAGGGAATTTTGTGGCATTTTTCTGCAATTTTGTGAGGCTTTTCCAGAATTTTTGGTGATATTGAGGTGATTTGGTGGGATGTTTCTGGAATTTTGTGGGATTTTTCTGGGATTTGTACGAGACTTGAAGAATTTTGCAGGATTTTTCTTGAATTTTGTGGAAATTGTTGGAGATTTTGTGAGATGTTGCAGGAGTTTGTTTGGGTTTTGAGAAGATGTAGGGAATTTTGTGGCATTTTTCTGGAATTTTGAGGGGCTTTCAAGAACTTTGTGAGAGTTTTCTTGAATTTAGTGGAAATTTGTTGAGATTTTGTGAGATGGTTCTGGAATTTGGTGGGATTTTTGTGGGATTTTGAGGATTTGTCTTGAATTTTGTGGGATTTGGAGGAGACTTGAAGAATTTGGAGGGAATTTTCTTGAATTTTTTGGATATTGGTGGAGATTTTGTGAGATGCTGCAGGAATGTGGTTGGGTTTTGAGAAGATTTAGGGATTTTTGTGGGATATTCGTGGAATTTTCAGCAGCTTTCAAGTATTTTGTGAGAGTCTTCTTGAATTTTGTGGAAATTTCCGGAGATTTTGTGAGATGTTGCAGGAATTTGGTGGGATTTTTGTGGAATTTTGAGGAATTCTCTTGAATTTTGTGGGATTTGGAGGAGACTTGAAGAAGTTGGAGGGATTTTTCCTAAATGTTGTGGAAATGTGTGGAGATTTTGTGAGATGTTTCAGGAATTTGTTTGGATTTTGAGAAGATGTAGGGAATTTTGTTGGATTTTTGTGGAATTTTGAGGATTTCTCTTGAATTTTGTGGGATTTGGAGGAGACTTGAAGAATTTTGCGGGAATTTTCTTAGATTTTGTGGAAATGTGTGGAGATTTTGTGAGATGTCTGTAGAATTTTGTAATGTTTTGAGAAGATGTAGGGAATTTTGTGGCATTTTTCTGGAATTTTGAGGGGCTTTCAAGAACTTTGTGAGAGTTTTCTTGAATTTAGTGGAAATTAGTTGAGATTTTGTGAGATGGTTCTGGAATTTGGTGGGATTGTTGTGGGATTTTGAGGATTTGTCTTGAATTTTGTGGGATTTGGAGGAGACTTGAAGAATTTGGAGGGAATTTTCTTGAATTTTTTGGATATTGGTGGAGATTTTGTGAGATGCTGCAGGAATGTGGTTGGGTTTTGAGAAGATTTAGGGATTTTTGTGGGATATTCGTGGAATTTTCAGCAGCTTTCAAGTATTTTGTGAGAGTCTTCTTGAATTTTGTGGAAATTTCCGGAGATTTTGTGAGATGTTGCAGGAATTTTGTGGGATTTTTGTGGAATTTTGAGGAATTCTCTTGAATTTTGTGGGATTTGGAGGAGACTTGAAGAAGTTGGAGGGATTTTTCCTAAATGTTGTGGAAATTGGTGGAGATTTTGTGAGATGTTTCAGGAATTTGTTTGGATTTTGAGAAGATGTAGGGAATTTTGTTGGATTTTTGTGGAATTTTGAGGATTTCTCTTGAATTTTGTGGGATTTGGAGGAGACTTGAAGAATTTTGCAGGAATTTTCTTAGATTTTGTGGAAATGTGTGGAGATTTTGTGAGATGTCTGTAGAATTTTGTAATGTTTTGAGAAGATGTAGGGAATTTTGTGGCATTTTTCTGGAATTTTGAGGGGCTTTCAAGAACTTTGTGAGAGTTTTCTTGAATTTAGTGGAAATTAGTTGAGATTTTGTGAGATGGTTCTGGAATTTGGTGGGATTGTTGTGGGATTTTGAGGATTTGTCTTGAATTTTGTGGGATTTGGAGGAGACTTGAAGAATTTGGAGGGAATTTTCTTGAATTTTTTGGATATTGGTGGAGATTTTGTGAGATGCTGCAGGAATGTGGTTGGGTTTTGAGAAGATTTAGGGATTTTTGTGGGATATTCGTGGAATTTTCAGCAGCTTTCAAGTATTTTGTGAGAGTCTTCTTGAATTTTGTGGAAATTTCCGGAGATTTTGTGAGATGTTGCAGGAATTTTGTGGGATTTTTGTGGAATTTTGAGGAATTCTCTTGAATTTTGTGGGATTTGGAGGAGACTTGAAGAAGTTGGAGGGATTTTTCCTAAATGTTGTGGAAATTGGTGGAGATTTTGTGAGATGTTTCAGGAATTTGTTTGGATTTTGAGAAGATGTAGGGAATTTTGTTGGATTTTTGTGGAATTTTGAGGATTTCTCTTGAATTTTGTGGGATTTGGAGGAGACTTGAAGAATTTTGCGGGAATTTTCTTAGATTTTGTGGAAATGTGTGGAGATTTTGTGAGATGTCTGTAGAATTTTGTAATGTTTTGAGAAGATGTAGGGAATTTTGTGGCATTTTTCTGGAATTTTGAGGGGCTTTCAAGAACTTTGTGAGAGTTTTCTTGAATTTAGTGGAAATTAGTTGAGATTTTGTGAGATGGTTCTGGAATTTGGTGGGATTGTTGTGGGATTTTGAGGATTTGTCTTGAATTTTGTGGGATTTGGAGGAGACTTGAAGAATTTGGAGGGAATTTTCTTGAATTTTTTGGATATTGGTGGAGATTTTGTGAGATGCTGCAGGAATGTGGTTGGGTTTTGAGAAGATTTAGGGATTTTTGTGGGATATTCGTGGAATTTTCAGCAGCTTTCAAGTATTTTGTGAGAGTCTTCTTGAATTTTGTGGAAATTTCCGGAGATTTTGTGAGATGTTGCAGGAATTTTGTGGGATTTTTGTGGAATTTTGAGGAATTCTCTTGAATTTTGTGGGATTTGGAGGAGACTTGAAGAAGTTGGAGGGATTTTTCCTAAATGTTGTGGAAATTGGTGGAGATTTTGTGAGATGTTTCAGGAATTTGTTTGGATTTTGAGAAGATGTAGGGAATTTTGTTGGATTTTTGTGGAATTTTGAGGATTTCTCTTGAATTTTGTGGGATTTGGAGGAGACTTGAAGAATTTTTCGGGAATTTTCTTAGATTTTGTGGAAATGTGTGGAGATTTTGTGAGATGTCTGTAGAATTTTGTAATGTTTTGAGAAGATGTAGGGAATTTTGTGGCATTTTTCTGGAATTTTGAGGGGCTTTCAAGAACTTTGTGAGAGTTTTTTTGAATTTTTTGGAAATTTGTTGAGATTTTGTGAGATGGTTCTGGAGTTTGGTGGGATATTGAGGAAATTCAGTGAATTTTGAGGGAATTTTCTTGAATTTTGTGGAAATTGTTGGAGATTTTGTGGGATGTTGCAGGAATGTGGTTGGGTTCTGAGAAGATTTAGGGAATTGTGTGGGGCTTGTACAGAATTTGGTGGGATTTCTCTTGAATTTTGTGGGATTTCTATTGAATTTTATGGGATGTTTGTGGGATGTTTGTGAGATGTTTGTAGGATGTTTGTGGTATTTGGAGGAGACTTGAAGAATTTTGCGGGATTTTTCTTGAATTGTTTGGAAATTGGTGGAGATTTTGTGAGATGTTGCAGGAGTTTGTTTGGGTTCTGAGAAGATGGAAGGAATTTTGTGGGATTTTTGTGGAATTTTGAGGATTTCTCTTGAATTTTGTGGGATTTGGAGGAGACTTGAAGAATTTTGCGGGAATTTTCTTAGATTTAGTGGAAATTTGTTGAGATTTTGTGAGATGGTTCTGGAATTTGGTGGGATATTGAGGAAATTCAGTGAATTTTGAGGGATTTTTCTTGAATTTTGTGGAAATTGTTGGAGATTTTGTGGGATGTTGCAGGAATTTGGTAGGGTTTTGAGAAGGTTTAGGGAATTTTGTGGCATTTTTCTGCAATTTTGTGAGGCTTTTCCAGAATTTTTGGTGATATTGAGCTGATTTGGTGGGATGTTTCTGGAATTTTGTGGGATTTTTCTGGGATTTGTACGAGACTTGAAGAATTTTGCAGGATTTTTCTTGAATTTTGTGGAAATTGTTGGAGATTTTGTGAGATGTTGCAGGAGTTTGTTTGGGTTTTGAGAAGATGTAGGGAATTTTGTGGCATTTTTCTGGAATTTTGAGGGGCTTTCAAGAACTTTGTGAGAGTTTTCTTGAATTTAGTGGAAATTTGTTGAGATTTTGTGAGATGGTTCTGGAATTTGGTGGGATTTTTGTGGGATTTTGAGGATTTGTCTTGAATTTTGTGGGATTTGGAGGAGACTTGAAGAATTTGGAGGGAATTTTCTTGAATTTTTTGGATATTGGTGGAGATTTTGTGAGATGCTGCAGGAATGTGGTTGGGTTTTGAGAAGATTTAGGGATTTTTGTGGGATATTCGTGGAATTTTCAGCAGCTTTCAAGTATTTTGTGAGAGTCTTCTTGAATTTTGTGGAAATTTCCGGAGATTTTGTGAGATGTTGCAGGAATTTGGTGGGATTTTTGTGGAATTTTGAGGAATTCTCTTGAATTTTGTGGGATTTGGAGGAGACTTGAAGAAGTTGGAGGGATTTTTCCTAAATGTTGTGGAAATGTGTGGAGATTTTGTGAGATGTTTCAGGAATTTGTTTGGATTTTGAGAAGATGTAGGGAATTTTGTTGGATTTTTGTGGAATTTTGAGGATTTCTCTTGAATTTTGTGGGATTTGGAGGAGACTTGAAGAATTTTGCGGGAATTTTCTTAGATTTTGTGGAAATGTGTGGAGATTTTGTGAGATGTCTGTAGAATTTTGTAATGTTTTGAGAAGATGTAGGGAATTTTGTGGCATTTTTCTGGAATTTTGAGGGGCTTTCAAGAACTTTGTGAGAGTTTTCTTGAATTTAGTGGAAATTAGTTGAGATTTTGTGAGATGGTTCTGGAATTTGGTGGGATTGTTGTGGGATTTTGAGGATTTGTCTTGAATTTTGTGGGATTTGGAGGAGACTTGAAGAATTTGGAGGGAATTTTCTTGAATTTTTTGGATATTGGTGGAGATTTTGTGAGATGCTGCAGGAATGTGGTTGGGTTTTGAGAAGATTTAGGGATTTTTGTGGGATATTCGTGGAATTTTCAGCAGCTTTCAAGTATTTTGTGAGAGTCTTCTTGAATTTTGTGGAAATTTCCGGAGATTTTGTGAGATGTTGCAGGAATTTTGTGGGATTTTTGTGGAATTTTGAGGAATTCTCTTGAATTTTGTGGGATTTGGAGGAGACTTGAAGAAGTTGGAGGGATTTTTCCTAAATGTTGTGGAAATTGGTGGAGATTTTGTGAGATGTTTCAGGAATTTGTTTGGATTTTGAGAAGATGTAGGGAATTTTGTTGGATTTTTGTGGAATTTTGAGGATTTCTCTTGAATTTTGTGGGATTTGGAGGAGACTTGAAGAATTTTGCGGGAATTTTCTTAGATTTTGTGGAAATGTGTGGAGATTTTGTGAGATGTCTGTAGAATTTTGTAATGTTTTGAGAAGATGTAGGGAATTTTGTGGCATTTTTCTGGAATTTTGAGGGGCTTTCAAGAACTTTGTGAGAGTTTTCTTGAATTTAGTGGAAATTAGTTGAGATTTTGTGAGATGGTTCTGGAATTTGGTGGGATTGTTGTGGGATTTTGAGGATTTGTCTTGAATTTTGTGGGATTTGGAGGAGACTTGAAGAATTTGGAGGGAATTTTCTTGAATTTTTTGGATATTGGTGGAGATTTTGTGAGATGCTGCAGGAATGTGGTTGGGTTTTGAGAAGATTTAGGGATTTTTGTGGGATATTCGTGGAATTTTCAGCAGCTTTCAAGTATTTTGTGAGAGTCTTCTTGAATTTTGTGGAAATTTCCGGAGATTTTGTGAGATGTTGCAGGAATTTTGTGGGATTTTTGTGGAATTTTGAGGAATTCTCTTGAATTTTGTGGGATTTGGAGGAGACTTGAAGAAGTTGGAGGGATTTTTCCTAAATGTTGTGGAAATTGGTGGAGATTTTGTGAGATGTTTCAGGAATTTGTTTGGATTTTGAGAAGATGTAGGGAATTTTGTTGGATTTTTGTGGAATTTTGAGGATTTCTCTTGAATTTTGTGGGATTTGGAGGAGACTTGAAGAATTTTGCGGGAATTTTCTTAGATTTTGTGGAAATGTGTGGAGATTTTGTGAGATGTCTGTAGAATTTTGTAATGTTTTGAGAAGATGTAGGGAATTTTGTGGCATTTTTCTGGAATTTTGAGGGGCTTTCAAGAACTTTGTGAGAGTTTTCTTGAATTTAGTGGAAATTAGTTGAGATTTTGTGAGATGGTTCTGGAATTTGGTGGGATTGTTGTGGGATTTTGAGGATTTGTCTTGAATTTTGTGGGATTTGGAGGAGACTTGAAGAATTTGGAGGGAATTTTCTTGAATTTTTTGGATATTGGTGGAGATTTTGTGAGATGCTGCAGGAATGTGGTTGGGTTTTGAGAAGATTTAGGGATTTTTGTGGGATATTCGTGGAATTTTCAGCAGCTTTCAAGTATTTTGTGAGAGTCTTCTTGAATTTTGTGGAAATTTCCGGAGATTTTGTGAGATGTTGCAGGAATTTTGTGGGATTTTTGTGGAATTTTGAGGAATTCTCTTGAATTTTGTGGGATTTGGAGGAGACTTGAAGAAGTTGGAGGGATTTTTCCTAAATGTTGTGGAAATTGGTGGAGATTTTGTGAGATGTTTCAGGAATTTGTTTGGATTTTGAGAAGATGTAGGGAATTTTGTTGGATTTTTGTGGAATTTTGAGGATTTCTCTTGAATTTTGTGGGATTTGGAGGAGACTTGAAGAATTTTGCGGGAATTTTCTTAGATTTTGTGGAAATGTGTGGAGATTTTGTGAGATGTCTGTAGAATTTTGTAATGTTTTGAGAAGATGTAGGGAATTTTGTGGCATTTTTCTGGAATTTTGAGGGGCTTTCAAGAACTTTGTGAGAGTTTTTTTGAATTTTTTTGAAATTTGTTGAGATTTTGTGAGATGGTTCTGGAGTTTGGTGGGATATTGAGGAAATTCAGTGAATTTGGAGGGAATTTTCTTGAATTTTGTGGAAATTGTTGGAGATTTTGTGGGATGTTGCAGGAATGTGGTTGGGTTCTGAGAAGATTTAGGGAATTGTGTGGGGCTTGTACAGAATTTGGTGGGATTTCTCTTGAATTTTGTGGGATTTCTATTGAATTTTATGGGATGTTTGTGGGATGTTTGTGAGATGTTTGTAGGATGTTTGTGGTATTTGGAGGAGACTTGAAGAATTTTGCGGGATTTTTCTTGAATTGTTTGGAAATTGGTGGAGATTTTGTGAGATGTTGCAGGAGTTTGTTTGGGTTCTGAGAAGATGGAAGGAATTTTGTGGGATTTTTGTGGAATTTTGAGGATTTCTCTTGAATTTTGTGGGATTTGGAGGAGACTTGAAGAATTTTGCGGGAATTTTCTTAGATTTAGTGGAAATTTGTTGAGATTTTGTGAGATGGTTCTGGAATTTGGTGGGATATTGAGGAAATTCAGTGAATTTTGAGGGATTTTTCTTGAATTTTGTGGAAATTGTTGGAGATTTTGTGGGATGTTGCAGGAATTTGGTAGGGTTTTGAGAAGGTTTAGGGAATTTTGTGGCATTTTTCTGCAATTTTGTGAGGCTTTTCCAGAATTTTTGGTGATATTGAGGTGATTTGGTGGGATGTTTCTGGAATTTTGTGGGATTTTTCTGGGATTTGTACGAGACTTGAAGAATTTTGCAGGATTTTTCTTGAATTTTGTGGAAATTGTTGGAGATTTTGTGAGATGTTGCAGGAGTTTGTTTGGGTTTTGAGAAGATGTAGGGAATTTTGTGGCATGTTTCTGGAATTTTGAGGGGCTTTCAAGAACTTTGTGAGAGTTTTCTTGAATTTAGTGGAAATTTGTTGAGATTTTGTGAGATGGTTCTGGAATTTGGTGGGATTTTTGTGGGATTTTGAGGATTTGTCTTGAATTTTGTGGGATTTGGAGGAGACTTGAAGAATTTGGAGGGAATTTTCTTGAATTTTTTGGATATTGGTGGAGATTTTGTGAGATGCTGCAGGAATGTGGTTGGGTTTTGAGAAGATTTAGGGATTTTTGTGGGATATTCGTGGAATTTTCAGCAGCTTTCAAGTATTTTGTGAGAGTCTTCTTGAATTTTGTGGAAATTTCCGGAGATTTTGTGAGATGTTGCAGGAATTTGGTGGGATTTTTGTGGAATTTTGAGGAATTCTCTTGAATTTTGTGGGATTTGGAGGAGACTTGAAGAAGTTGGAGGGATTTTTCCTAAATGTTGTGGAAATTGGTGGAGATTTTGTGAGATGTTTCAGGAATTTGTTTGGATTTTGAGAAGATGTAGGGAATTTTGTTGGATTTTTGTGGAATTTTGAGGATTTGTCTTGAATTTTGTGGGATTTGGAGGAGACTTGAAGAATTTTGCAGAATTTTCTTAGATTTTGTGGAAATTTGTTGAGATTTTGTGAGATGGTTCTGGAATTTGGTGGGATATTGAGGAAATTCAGTGAATTTTGAGGGATTTTTCTTGAAATTTGTGGAAATTGTTGAGGATTTTGTGGGATGTTGCAGGAATTTGGTAGGGTTTTGAGAAGGTTTAGGGAATTTTGTGGCATTTTTCTGCAATTTTGTGAGGCTTTTCCAGAATGTTTGGTGATATTGAGGTGATTTGGTGGGATGTTTCTGGAATTTTGTGGGATTTTTCTGGGATTTGTACGAGACTTGAAGAATTTTGCGGGATTTTTCTTGAATTGTTTGGAAATTGGTGGAGATTTTGTGAGATGTTGCAGGAGTTTGTTTGGGTTTTGAGAAGATGTAGGGAAGTTTGTGGCATTTTTCTGGAATTTTGAGGGGCTTTCAAGAACTTTGTGAGAGTTTTCTTGAATTTAGTGGAAATTTGTTGAGATTTTGTGAGATGGTTCTGGAATTTGGTGGGATTTTTGTGGGATTTTGAGGATTTGTCTTGAATTTTGTGGGATTTGGAGGAGACTTGAAGAAGTTGGAGGGAATTTTCTTGAATTTTTTGGATATTGGTGGAGATTTTGTGAGATGTTACAGGAATTTGTTTGGGTTTTGAGAAGATGGAAGGAATTTTGTGGCATTTTTCTGGAATTTTGAGGGGCTTTCAAGAACTTTGTGAGAGTTTTCTTGAATTTAGTGGAAATTTGTTGAGATTTTGTGAGATGGTTCTGGAGTTTGGTGGGATATTGAGGAAATTCAGTGAATTTGGAGGGAATTTTCTTGAATTTTGTGGAAATTGTTGGAGATTTTGTGGGATGTTGCAGGAATGTGGTTGGGTTCTGAGAAGATTTAGGGAATTGTGTGGGGCTTGTACAGAATTTGGTGGGATTTCTCTTGAATTTTGTGGGATTTCTATTGAATTTTATGGGATGTTTGTGGGATGTTTGTGAGATGTTTGTAGGATGTTTGTGGTATTTGGAGGAGACTTGAAGAATTTTGCGGGATTTTTCTTGAAATGTTTGGAAATTGGTGGAGATTTTGTGAGATGTTGCAGGAATTTGTTTGGGTTTTGAGAAGATGGAAGGAATTTTGTTGGATTTTTGTGGAATTTTGAGGATTTCTCTTGAATTTTGTGGGATTTGGAGGAGACTTGAAGAATTTTGCGGAATTTTCTTAGATTTTGTGGAAATTTGTTGAGATTTTGTGAGATGGTTCTGGAATTTGGTGGGATATTGAGGAAATTCAGTGAATTTGGAGGGATTTTTCTTGAATTTTGTGGAAATTGTTGGAGATTTTGTGGGATGTTGCAGGAATTGAGTAGGGTTTTGAGAAGGTTTAGGGAATTTTGTGGCATTTTTCTGCAATTTTGTGAGGCTTTTCCAGAATGTTTGGTGATATTGAGGTGATTTGGTGGGATGTTTCTGGAATTTTGTGGGATTTTTCTGGGATTTGTACGAGACTTGAAGAATTTTGCGGGATTTTTCTTGAATTGTTTGGAAATTGGTGGAGATTTTGTGAGATGTTGCAGGAGTTTGTTTGGGTTTTGAGAAGATGTAGGGAATTTTGTGGCATTTTTCTGGAATTTTGAGGGGCTTTCAAGAACTTTATGAGAGTTTTCTTGAATTTAGTGGAAATTTGTTGAGATTTTGTGAGATGGTTCTGGAATTTGGTGGGATTTTTGTGGGATTTTGAGGATTTGTCTTGAATTTTGTGGGATTTGGAGGAGACTTGAAGAATTTGGAGGGAATTTTCTTGAATTTTTTGGATATTGGTGGAGATTTTGTGAGATGCTGCAGGAATGTGGTTGGGTTTTGAGAAGATTTAGGGATTTTTGTGGGATATTCGTGGAATTTTCAGCAGCTTTCAAGTATTTTGTGAGAGTCTTCTTGAATTTTGTGGAAATTTCCGGAGATTTTGTGAGATGTTGCAGGAATTTGGTGGGATTTTTGTGGAATTTTGAGGAATTCTCTTGAATTTTGTGGGATTTGGAGGAGACTTGAAGAAGTTGGAGGGATTTTTCCTAAATGTTGTGGAAATGTGTGGAGATTTTGTGAGATGTTTCAGGAATTTGTTTGGATTTTGAGAAGATGTAGGGAATTTTGTTGGATTTTTGTGGAATTTTGAGGATTTCTCTTGAATTTTGTGGGATTTGGAGGAGACTTGAAGAATTTTGCGGGAATTTTCTTAGATTTTGTGGAAATGTGTGGAGATTTTGTGAGATGTCTGTAGAATTTTGTAATGTTTTGAGAAGATGTAGGGAATTTTGTGGCATTTTTCTAGAATTTTGAGGGGCTTTCAAGAACTTTGTGAGAGTTTTTTTGAATTTTTTGGAAATTTGTTGAGATTTTGTGAGATGGTTCTGGAGTTTGGTGGGATATTGAGGAAATTCAGTGAATTTGGAGGGAATTTTCTTGAATTTTGTGGAAATTGTTGGAGATTTTGTGGGATGTTGCAGGAATGTGGTTGGGTTCTGAGAAGATTTAGGGAATTGTGTGGGGCTTGTACAGAATTTGGTGGGATTTCTCTTGAATTTTGTGGGATTTCTATTGAATTTTATGGGATGTTTGTGGGATGTTTGTGAGATGTTTGTAGGATGTTTGTGGTATTTGGAGGAGACTTGAAGAATTTTGCGGGATTTTTCTTGAAATGTTTGGAAATTGGTGGAGATTTTGTGAGATGTTGCAGGAATTTGTTTGGGTTTTGAGAAGATGGAAGGAATTTTGTTGGATTTTTGTGGAATTTTGAGGATTTCTCTTGAATTTTGTGGGATTTGGAGGAGACTTGAAGAATTTGGAGGGAATTTTCTTAGATTTGGTGGAAATTTGTTGAGATTTTGTGAGATGGTTCTGGAATTTGGTGGGATATTGAGGAAATTCAGTGAATTTTGAGGGATTTTTCTTGAATTTTGTGGAAATTGTTGGAGATTTTGTGGGATGTTGCAGGAATTGGGTAGGGTTTTGAGAAGGTTTATGGAATTTTGTGGCATATTTCTGCAATTTTGTGAGGCTTTTCCAGAATGTTTGGTGATATTGAGGTGATTTGGTGGGATGTTTCTGGAATTTTGTGGGATTTTTCTGGGATTTGTACGAGACTTGAAGAATTTTGCGGGATTTTTCTTGAATTTTGTGGAAATTGTTGGAGATTTTGTGGGATGTTGCAGGAGTTTGTTTGGGTTTTGAGAAGATGTAGGGAATTTTGTGGCATTTTTCTGGAATTTTGAGGGGCTTTCAAGAACTTTGTGAGAGTTTTCTTGAATTTAGTGGAAATTTGTTGAGATTTTGTGAGATGGTTCTGGAATTTGGTGGGATTTTTGTGGGATTTTGAGGATTTGTCTTGAATTTTGTGGGATTTGGAGGAGTCTTGAAGAAGTTGGAGGGAATTTTCTTGAATTTTTTGGATATTGGTGGAGATTTTGTGAGATGTTACAGGAATTTGTTTGGGTTTTGAGAAGATGGAAGGAATTTTGTGGCATTTTTCTGGAATTTTGAGGGGCTTTCAAGAACTTTGTGAGAGTTTTCTTGAATTTAGTGGAAATTTGTTGAGATTTTGTGAGATGGTTCTGGAGTTTGGTGGGATATTGAGGAAATTCAGTGAATTTTGAGGGATTTTTCTTGAATTTTGTGGAAATTGTTGGAGATTTTGTGGGATGTTGCAGGAATGTGGTTGGGTTCTGAGAAGATTTAGGGAATTGTGTGGGGCTTGTACAGAATTTGGTGGGATTTCTCTTGAATTTTGTGGGATTTCTATTGCATTTTATGGGATGTTTGTGGGATGTTTGTGAGATGTTTGTAGGATGTTTGTGGTATTTGGAGGAGACTTGAAGAATTTTGCGGGATTTTTCTTGAATTGTTTGGAAATTGGTGGAGATTTTGTGAGATGTTGCAGGAGTTTGTTTGGGTTCTGAGAAGATGGAAGGAATTTTGTTGGATTTTTGTGGAATTTTGAGGATTTGTCTTGAATTTTGTGGGATTTGGAGGAGACTTGAAGAATTTTGCGGAATTTTCTTAGATTTTGTGGAAATTTTTTGAGATTTTGTGAGATGGTTCTGGAATTTGGTGGGATATTGAGGAAATTCAGTGAATTTGGAGGGATTTTTCTTGAATTTTTTGACTATTGGTGGAGATTTTGTGAGATGTTGCAGGAATTTGGTAGGGTTTTGAGAAGGTTTAGGGAATTTTGTGGCATTTTTCTGCAATTTTGTGAGGCTTTTCCAGAATTTTTGGTGATATTGAGGTGATTTGGTGGGATGTTTCTGGAATTTTGTGGGATTTTTCTGGGATTTGTACGAGACTTGAAGAATTTTGCGGGATTTTTCTTGAATTTTGTGGAAATTGTTGGAGATTTTGTGGGATGTTGCAGGAATTGGGTAGGTTTTTGAGAAGATGTAGGGAATTTTGTGGCATTTTTCTGCAATTTTGTGAGGCTTTTCCAGAATGTTTGGTGATATTGAGGTGATTTGGTGGGATGTTTCTGGAATTTTGTGGGATTTTTCTGGGATTTGTACGAGACTTGAAGAATTTTGCAGGATTTTTCTTGAATTGTTTGGAAATTGTTGGAGATTTTGTGAGATGTTGCAGGAGTTTGTTTGGGTTTTGAGAAGATGTAGGGAAGTTTGTGGCATTTTTCTGGAATTTTGAGGGGCTTTCAAGAACTTTGTGAGAGTTTTCTTGAATTTAGTGGAAATTTGTTGAGATTTTGTGAGATGGTTCTGGAGTTTGGTGGGATATTGAGGAAATTCAGTGAATTTGGAGGGAATTTTCTTGAATTTTGTGGAAATTGTTGGAGATTTTGTGGGATGTTGCAGGAATGTGGTTGGGTTCTGAGACGATTTAGGGAATTGTGTGGGGCTTGTACAGAATTTGGTGGGATTTCTCTTGAATTTTGTGGGATTTCTATTGAATTTTATGGGATGTTTGTGGGATGTTTGTGAGATGTTTGTAGGATGTTTGTGGTATTTGGAGGAGACTTGAAGAATTTTGCGAGACTTTTCTTGAAATGTTTGGAAATTGGTGGAGATTTTGTGAGATGTTGCAGGAATTTGTTTGGATTTTGAGAAGATGGAAGGAATTTTGTTGGATTTTTGTGGAATTTTGAGGATTTGTCTTGAATTTTGTGGGATTTGGAGGAGACTTGAAGAATTTGGAGGGAATTTTCTTAGATTTAGTGGAAATTTGTTGAGATTTTGTGAGATGGTTCTGGAATTTGGTGGGATATTGAGGAAATTCAGTGAATTTTGAGGGATTTTTCTTGAATTTTGTGGAAATTGTTGGAGATTTTATGGGATGTTGCAGGAATTGGGTAGGGTTTTGAGAAGGTTTTTGGAATTTTGTGGCATATTTCTGCAATTTTGTGAGGCTTTTCAAGAATGTTTGGTGATATTGAGGTGATTTGGTGGGATGTTTCTGGAATTTTGTGGGATTTTTCTGGGATTTGTACGAGACTTGAAGAATTTTGCGGGATTTTTCTTGAATTGTTTGGAAATTGGTGGAGATTTTGTGAGATGTTGCAGGAGTTTGTTTGGGTTTTGAGAAGATGTAGGGAATTTTGTGGCATTTTTCTGGAATTTTGAGTGGCTTTCAAGAACTTTGTGAGAGTTTTCTTGAATTTAGTGGAAATTTGTTGAGATTTTGTGAGATGGTTCTGGAATTTGGTGGGATTTTTGTGGGATTTTGAGGATTTGTCTTGAATTTTGTGGGATTTGGAGGAGACTTGAAGAATTTGGAGGGAATTTTCTTGAATTTTTTGGATATTGGTGGAGATTTTGTGAGATGCTGCAGGAATGTGGTTGGGTTTTGAGAAGATTTAGGGATTTTTGTGGGATATTCGTGGAATTTTCAGCAGCTTTCAAGTTTTTTGTGTGAGTCTTCTTGAATTTTGTGGAAATTTCCGGAGATTTTGTGAGATGTTGCAGGAATTTTGTGGGATTTTTGTGGAATTTTGAGGATTTGTCTTGAATTTTGTGGGATTTGGAGGAGACTTGAAGAATTTTGCGGAATTTTCTTAGATTATGTGGAAATTTGTTGAGATTTTGTGAGATGGTTCTGGAATTCGGTGGGATATTGAGGAAATTCAGTGATTTTTGAGGGATTTTTCTTGAATTTTGTGGAAATTGTTGGAGATTTTGTGAAATGTTGCAGGAATTGGGTAGGGTTTTCAGAAGGTTTAGGGAATTTTGTGGCATTTTTCTGCAATTTTGTGAGGCTTTTCCAGAATTTTTGGTGATATTGAGGTGATTTGGTGGGATGTTTCTGGAATTTTGTGGGATTTTTCTGGGATTTGTACGAGACTTGAAGAATTTTGCGGGATTTTTCTTGAATTGTTTGGAAATTGGTGGAGATTTTGTGAGATGTTGCAGGAGTTTGTTTGGGTTTTGAGAAGATGTAGGGAAGTTTGTGGCATTTTTCTGGAATTTTGAGGGGCTTTCAAGAACTTTGTGAGAGTTTTCTTGAATTTAGTGGAAATTTGTTGAGATTTTGTGAGATGGTTCTGGAATTTGGTGGGATTTTTGTGGGATTTTGAGGATTTGTCTTGAATTTTGTGGGATTTGGAGGAGACTTGAAGAATTTGGAGGGAATTTTCTTGAATTTTTTGGATATTGGTGGAGATTTTGTGAGATGCTGCAGGAATGTGGTTGGGTTTTGAGAAGATTTAGGGATTTTTGTGGGATTTTCGTGGAATTTTCAGCAGCTTTCAAGTTTTTTGTGAGAGTCTTTTTGAATTTTGTGGAAATTTCCAGAGATTTTGTGAGATGTTGCAGGAATTTTGTGGGATTTTTGTGGAATTTTGAGGATTTGTCTTGAATTTTGTGGGATTTGGAGGAGACTTGAAGAAGTTGGAGGGATTTTTCCTAAATGTTGTGGAAATTGGTGGAGATTTTGTGAGATGTTTCAGGAATTTGTTTGGATTTTGAGAAGATGTAGGGAATTTTGTTGGATTTTTGTGGAATTTTGAGGATTTGTCTTGAATTTTGTGGGATTTGGAGGAGACTTGAAGAATTTGGAGGGAATTTTCTTAGATTTAGTGGAAATTTGTTGAGATTTTGTGAGATGGTTCTGGAATTTGGTGGGATATTGAGGAAATTCAGTGAATTTTGAGGGATTTTTCTTGAATTTTGTGGAAATTGTTGGAGATTTTATGGGATGTTGCAGGAATTGGGTAGGGTTTTGAGAAGGTTTTTGGAATTTTGTGGCATTTTTCTGCAATTTTGTGAGGCTTTTCAAGAATGTTTGGTGATATTGAGGTGATTTGGTGGGATGTTTCTGGAATTTTGTGGGATTTTTCTGGGATTTGTACGAGACTTGAAGAATTTTGCGGGATTTTTCTTGAATTGTTTGGAAATTGGTGGAGATTTTGTGAGATGTTGCAGGAGTTTGTTTGGGTTTTGAGAAGATGTAGGTAATTTTGTGGCATTTTTCTGGAATTTTGAGGGGCTTTCAAGAACTTTGTGAGAGTTTTCTTGAATTTAGTGGAAATTTGTTGAGATTTTGTGAGATGGTTCTGGAATTTGGTGGGATTTTTGTGGGATTTTGAGGATTTGTCTTGAATTTTGTGGGATTTGGAGGAGACTTGAAGAAGTTGGAGGGAATTTTCTTGAATTTTTTGGATATTGGTGGAGATTTTGTGAGATGCTGCAGGAATGTGGTTGGGTTTTGAGAAGATTTAGGGATTTTTGTGGGATATTCGTGGAATTTTCAGCAGCTTTCAAGTTTTTTGTGTGAGTCTTCTTGAATTTTGTGGAAATTTCCGGAGATTTTGTGAGATGTTGCAGGAATTTTGTGGGATTTTTGTGGAATTTTGAGGATTTGTCTTGAATTTTGTGGGATTTGGAGGAGACTTGAAGAATTTTGCGGAATTTTCTTAGATTATGTGGAAATTTGTTGAGATTTTGTGAGATGGTTCTGGAATTCGGTGGGATATTGAGGAAATTCAGTGATTTTTGAGGGATTTTTCTTGAATTTTGTGGAAATTGTTGGAGATTTTGTGAAATGTTGCAGGAATTGGGTAGGGTTTTCAGAAGGTTTAGGGAATTTTGTGGCATTTTTCTGCAATTTTGTGAGGCTTTTCCAGAATTTTTGGTGATATTGAGGTGATTTGGTGGGATGTTTCTGGAATTTTGTGGGATTTTTCTGGGATTTGTACGAGACTTGAAGAATTTTGCGGGATTTTTCTTGAATTGTTTGGAAATTGGTGGAGATTTTGTGAGATGTTGCAGGAGTTTGTTTGGGTTTTGAGAAGATGTAGGGAAGTTTGTGGCATTTTTCTGGAATTTTGAGGGGCTTTCAAGAACTTTGTGAGAGTTTTCTTGAATTTAGTGGAAATTTGTTGAGATTTTGTGAGATGGTTCTGGAATTTGGTGGGATTTTTGTGGGATTTTGAGGATTTGTCTTGAATTTTGTGGGATTTGGAGGAGACTTGAAGAATTTGGAGGGAATTTTCTTGAATTTTTTGGATATTGGTGGAGATTTTGTGAGATGCTGCAGGAATGTGGTTGGGTTTTGAGAAGATTTAGGGATTTTTGTGGGATTTTCGTGGAATTTTCAGCAGCTTTCAAGTTTTTTGTGAGAGTCTTTTTGAATTTTGTGGAAATTTCCAGAGATTTTGTGAGATGTTGCAGGAATTTTGTGGGATTTTTGTGGAATTTTGAGGATTTGTCTTGAATTTTGTGGGATTTGGAGGAGACTTGAAGAAGTTGGAGGGATTTTTCCTAAATGTTGTGGAAATTGGTGGAGATTTTGTGAGATGTTTCAGGAATTTGTTTGGATTTTGAGAAGATGTAGGGAATTTTGTTGGATTTTTGTGGAATTTTGAGGATTTGTCTTGAATTTTGTGGGATTTGGAGGAGACTTGAAGAATTTGGAGGGAATTTTCTTAGATTTAGTGGAAATTTGTTGAGATTTTGTGAGATGGTTCTGGAATTTGGTGGGATATTGAGGAAATTCAGTGAATTTTGAGGGATTTTTCTTGAATTTTTTGGAAATTGTTGGAGATTTTATGGGATGTTGCAGGAATTGGGTAGGGTTTTGAGAAGGTTTTTGGAATTTTGTGGCATATTTCTGCAATTTTGTGAGGCTTTTCAAGAATGTTTGGTGATATTGAGGTGATTTGGTGGGATGTTTCTGGAATTTTGTGGGATTTTTCTGGGATTTGTACGAGACTTGAAGAATTTTGCGGGATTTTTCTTGAATTGTTTGGAAATTGGTGGAGATTTTGTGAGATGTTGCAGGAGTTTGTTTGGGTTTTGAGAAGATGTAGGGAATTTTGTGGCATTTTTCTGGAATTTTGAGGGGCTTTCAAGAACTTTGTGAGAGTTTTCTTGAATTTAGTGGAAATTTGTTGAGATTTTGTGAGATGGTTCTGGAATTTGGTGGGATTTTTGTGGGATTTTGAGGATTTGTCTTGAATTTTGTGGGATTTGGAGGAGACTTGAAGAATTTGGAGGGAATTTTCTTGAATTTTTTGGATATTGGTGGAGATTTTGTGAGATGCTGCAGGAATGTGGTTGGGTTTTGAGAAGATTTAGGGATTTTTGTGGGATTTTCGTGGAATTTTCAGCAGCTTTCAAGTATTTTGTGAGAGTCTTCTTGAATTTTGTGGAAATTTCCAGAGATTTTGTGAGATGTTGCAGGAATTTTGTGGGATTTTTGTGGAATTTTGAGGAATTCTCTTGAATTTTGTGGGATTTGGAGGAGACTTGAAGAAGTTGGAGGGATTTTTCCTAAATGTTGTGGAAATTGGTGGAGATTTTGTGAGATGTTTCAGGAATTTGTTTGGATTTTGAGAAGATGTAGGGAATTTTGTTGGATTTTTGTGGAATTTTGAGGATTTCTCTTGAATTTTGTGGGATTTGGAGGAGACTTGAAGAATTTTGCGGGAATTTTCTTAGATTTTGTGGAAATGTGTGGAGATTTTGTGAGATGTCTGTAGAATTTTGTAATGTTTTGAGAAGATGTAGGGAATTTTGTGGCATTTTTCTGGAATTTTGAGGGGCTTTCAAGAACTTTGTGAGAGTTTTTTTGAATTTTTTGGAAATTTGTTGAGATTTTGTGAGATGGTTCTGGAGTTTGGTGGGATATTGAGGAAATTCAGTGAATTTGGAGGGAATTTTCTTGAATTTTGTGGAAATTGTTGGAGATTTTGTGGGATGTTGCAGGAATGTGGTTGGGTTCTGAGAAGATTTAGGGAATTGTGTGGGGCTTGTACAGAATTTGGTGGGATTTCTCTTGAATTTTGTGGGATTTCTATTGAATTTTATGGGATGTTTGTGGGATGTTTGTAGGATGTTTGTGAGATGTTTGTGGTATTTGGAGGAGACTTGAAGAATTTTGCGGGATTTTTCTTGAATTGTTTGGAAATTGGTGGAGATTTTGTGAGATGTTGCAGGAGTTTGTTTGGGTTCTGAGAAGATGGAAGGAATTTTGTGGGATTTTTGTGGAATTTTGAGGATTTGTCTTGAATTTTGTGGGATTTGGAGGAGACTTGAAGAATTTTGCGGAATTTTCTTAGATTATGTGGAAATTTGTTGAGATTTTGTGAGATGGTTCTGGAATTCGGTGGGATATTGAGGAAATTCAGTGATTTTTGAGGGATTTTTCTTGAATTTTGTGGAAATTGTTGGAGATTTTGTGAAATGTTGCAGGAATTGGGTAGGGTTTTGAGAAGGTTTAGGGAATTTTGTGGCATTTTTCTGCAATTTTGTGAGGCTTTTCCAGAATTTTTGGTGATATTGAGGTGATTTGGTGGGATGTTTCTGGAATTTTGTGGGATTTTTCTGGGATTTGTACGAGACTTGAAGAATTTTGCGGGATTTTTCTTGAATTGTTTGGAAATTGGTGGAGATTTTGTGAGATGTTGCAGGAGTTTGTTTGGGTTTTGAGAAGATGTAGGGAAGTTTGTGGCATTTTTCTGGAATTTTGAGGGGCTTTCAAGAACTTTGTGAGAGTTTTCTTGAATTTAGTGGAAATTTGTTGAGATTTTGTGAGATGGTTCTGGAATTTGGTGGGATTTTTGTGGGATTTTGAGGATTTCTCTTGAATTTTGTGGGATTTGGAGGAGACTTGAAGAATTTGGAGGGAATTTTCTTGAATTTTTTGGATATTGGTGGAGATTTTGTGAGATGCTGCAGGAATGTGGTTGGGTTTTGAGAAGATTTAGGGATTTTTGTGGGATTTTTCTGGAATTTTCAGCAGCTTTCAAGTTTTTTGTGAGAGTCTTTTTGAATTTTGTGGAAATTTCCAGAGATTTTGTGAGATGTTGCAGGAATTTTGTGGGATTTTTGTGGAATTTTGAGGATTTGTCTTGAATTTTGTGGGATTTGGAGGAGACTTGAAGAAGTTGGAGGGATTTTTCCTAAATGTTGTGGAAATTGGTGGAGATTTTGTGAGATGTTTCAGGAATTTGTTTGGATTTTGAGAAGATGTAGGGAATTTTGTTGGATTTTTGTGGAATTTTGAGGATTTCTCTTGAATTTTGTGGGATTTGGAGGAGACTTGAAGAATTTGGAGGGAATTTTCTTAGATTTAGTGGAAATTTGTTGAGATTTTGTGAGATGGTTCTGGAATTTGGTGGGATATTGAGGAAATTCAGTGAATTTTGAGGGATTTTTCTTGAATTTTTTGGAAATTGTTGGAGATTTTATGGGATGTTGCAGGAATTGGGTAGGGTTTTGAGAAGGTTTTTGGAATTTTGTGGCATATTTCTGCAATTTTGTGAGGCTTTTCAAGAATGTTTGGTGATATTGAGGTGATTTGGTGGGATGTTTCTGGAATTTTGTGGGATTTTTCTGGGATTTGTACGAGACTTGAAGAATTTTGCGGGATTTTTCTTGAATTGTTTGGAAATTGGTGGAGATTTTGTGAGATGTTGCAGGAGTTTGTTTGGGTTTTGAGAAGATGTAGGGAATTTTGTGGCATTTTTCTGGAATTTTGAGGGGCTTTCAAGAACTTTGTGAGAGTTTTCTTGAATTTAGTGGAAATTTGTTGAGATTTTGTGAGATGGTTCTGGAATTTGGTGGGATTTTTGTGGGATTTTGAGGATTTGTCTTGAATTTTGTGGGATTTGGAGGAGACTTGAAGAATTTGGAGGGAATTTTCTTGAATTTTTTGGATATTGGTGGAGATTTTGTGAGATGCTGCAGGAATGTGGTTGGGTTTTGAGAAGATTTAGGGATTTTTGTGGGATTTTCGTGGAATTTTCAGCAGCTTTCAAGTATTTTGTGAGAGTCTTCTTGAATTTTGTGGAAATTTCCAGAGATTTTGTGAGATGTTGCAGGAATTTGGTGGGATTTTTGTGGAATTTTGAGGAATTCTCTTGAATTTTGTGGGATTTGGAGGAGACTTGAAGAAGTTGGAGGGATTTTTCCTAAATGTTGTGGAAATTGGTGGAGATTTTGTGAGATGTTTCAGGAATTTGTTTGGATTTTGAGAAGATGTAGGGAATTTTGTTGGATTTTTGTGGAATTTTGAGGATTTCTCTTGAATTTTGTGGGATTTGGAGGAGACTTGAAGAATTTTGCGGGAATTTTCTTAGATTTTGTGGAAATGTGTGGAGATTTTGTGAGATGTCTGTAGAATTTTGTAATGTTTTGAGAAGATGTAGGGAATTTTGTGGCATTTTTCTGGAATTTTGAGGGGCTTTCAAGAACTTTGTGAGAGTTTTTTTGAATTTTTTGGAAATTTGTTGAGATTTTGTGAGATGGTTCTGGAGTTTGGTGGGATATTGAGGAAATTCAGTGAATTTGGAGGGAATTTTCTTGAATTTTGTGGAAATTGTTGGAGATTTTGTGGGATGTTGCAGGAATGTGGTTGGGTTCTGAGAAGATTTAGGGAATTGTGTGGGGCTTGTACAGAATTTGGTGGGATTTCTCTTGAATTTTGTGGGATTTCTATTGAATTTTATGGGATGTTTGTGGGATGTTTGTAGGATGTTTGTGAGATGTTTGTGGTATTTGGAGGAGACTTGAAGAATTTTGCGGGATTTTTCTTGAATTGTTTGGAAATTGGTGGAGATTTTGTGAGATGTTGCAGGAGTTTGTTTGGGTTCTGAGAAGATGGAAGGAATTTTGTGGGATTTTTGTGGAATTTTGAGGATTTGTCTTGAATTTTGTGGGATTTGGAGGAGACTTGAAGAATTTTGCGGAATTTTCTTAGATTATGTGGAAATTTGTTGAGATTTTGTGAGATGGTTCTGGAATTCGGTGGGATATTGAGGAAATTCAGTGATTTTTGAGGGATTTTTCTTGAATTTTGTGGAAATTGTTGGAGATTTTGTGGGATGTTGCAGGAATTTGGTAGGGTTTTGAGAAGGTTTAGGGAATTTTGTGGCATTTTTCTGCAATTTTGTGAGGCTTTTCCAGAATTTTTGGTGATATTGAGGTGATTTGGTGGGATGTTTCTGGAATTTTGTGGGATTTTTCTGGGATTTGTACGAGACTTGAAGAATTTTGCGGGATTTTTCTTGAATTGTTTGGAAATTGGTGGAGATTTTGTGAGATGTTGCAGGAGTTTGGGTTTTGAGAAGATGTAGGGAAGTTTGTGGCATTTTTCTGGAATTTTGAGGGGCTTTCAAGAACTTTGTGAGAGTTTTCTTGAATTTAGTGGAAATTTGTTGAGATTTTGTGAGATGGTTCTGGAATTTGGTGGGATTTTTGTGGGATTTTGAGGATTTGTCTTGAATTTTGTGGGATTTGGAGGAGACTTGAAGAATTTGGAGGGAATTTTCTTGAATTTTTTGGATATTGGTGGAGATTTTGTGAGATGCTGCAGGAATGTGGTTGGGTTTTGAGAAGATTTAGGGATTTTTGTGGGATTTTCGTGGAATTTTCAGCAGCTTTCAAGTATTTTGTGAGAGTCTTCTTGAATTTTGTGGAAATTTCCAGAGATTTTGTGAGATGTTGCAGGAATTTTGTGGGATTTTTGTGGAATTTTGAGGATTTGTCTTGAATTTTGTGGGATTTGGAGGAGACTTGAAGAAGTTGGAGGGATTTTTCCTAAATGTTGTGGAAATTGGTGGAGATTTTGTGAGATGTTTCAGGAATTTGTTTGGATTTTGAGAAGATGTAGGGAATTTTGTTGGATTTTTGTGGAATTTTGAGGATTTGTCTTGAATTTTGTGGGATTTGGAGGAGACTTGAAGAATTTGGAGGGAATTTTCTTAGATTTAGTGGAAATTTGTTGAGATTTTGTGAGATGGTTCTGGAATTTGGTGGGATATTGAGGAAATTCAGTGAATTTTGAGGGATTTTTCTTGAATTTTGTGGAAATTGTTGGAGATTTTATGGGATGTTGCAGGAATTGGGTAGGGTTTTGAGAAGGTTTTTGGAATTTTGTGGCATTTTTCTGCAATTTTGTGAGGCTTTTCAAGAATGTTTGGTGATATTGAGGTGATTTGGTGGGATGTTTCTGGAATTTTGTGGGATTTTTCTGGGATTTGTACGAGACTTGAAGAATTTTGCGGGATTTTTCTTGAATTGTTTGGAAATTGTTGGAGATTTTGTGAGATGTTGCAGGAGTTTGTTTGGGTTTTGAGAAGATGTAGGTAATTTTGTGGCATTTTTCTGGAATTTTGAGGGGCTTTCAAGAACTTTGTGAGAGTTTTCTTGAATTTAGTGGAAATTTGTTGAGATTTTGTGAGATGGTTCTGGAATTTGGTGGGATTTTTGTGGGATTTTGAGGATTTGTCTTGAATTTTGTGGGATTTGGAGGAGACTTGAAGAAGTTGGAGGGAATTTTCTTGAATTTTTTGGATATTGGTGGAGATTTTGTGAGATGCTGCAGGAATGTGGTTGGGTTTTGAGAAGATTTAGGGATTTTTGTGGGATATTCGTGGAATTTTCAGCAGCTTTCAAGTTTTTTGTGTGAGTCTTCTTGAATTTTGTGGAAATTTCCGGAGATTTTGTGAGATGTTGCAGGAATTTTGTGGGATTTTTGTGGAATTTTGAGGATTTGTCTTGAATTTTGTGGGATTTGGAGGAGACTTGAAGAATTTTGCGGAATTTTCTTAGATTATGTGGAAATTTGTTGAGATTTTGTGAGATGGTTCTGGAATTCGGTGGGATATTGAGGAAATTCAGTGATTTTTGAGGGATTTTTCTTGAATTTTGTGGAAATTGTTGGAGATTTTGTGAAATGTTGCAGGAATTGGGTAGGGTTTTCAGAAGGTTTAGGGAATTTTGTGGCATTTTTCTGCAATTTTGTGAGGCTTTTCCAGAATTTTTGGTGATATTGAGGTGATTTGGTGGGATGTTTCTGGAATTTTGTGGGATTTTTCTGGGATTTGTACGAGACTTGAAGAATTTTGCGGGATTTTTCTTGAATTGTTTGGAAATTGGTGGAGATTTTGTGAGATGTTGCAGGAGTTTGTTTGGGTTTTGAGAAGATGTAGGGAAGTTTGTGGCATTTTTCTGGAATTTTGAGGGGCTTTCAAGAACTTTGTGAGAGTTTTCTTGAATTTAGTGGAAATTTGTTGAGATTTTGTGAGATGGTTCTGGAATTTGGTGGGATTTTTGTGGGATTTTGAGGATTTGTCTTGAATTTTGTGGGATTTGGAGGAGACTTGAAGAATTTGGAGGGAATTTTCTTGAATTTTTTGGATATTGGTGGAGATTTTGTGAGATGCTGCAGGAATGTGGTTGGGTTTTGAGAAGATTTAGGGATTTTTGTGGGATTTTCGTGGAATTTTCAGCAGCTTTCAAGTTTTTTGTGAGAGTCTTTTTGAATTTTGTGGAAATTTCCAGAGATTTTGTGAGATGTTGCAGGAATTTTGTGGGATTTTTGTGGAATTTTGAGGATTTGTCTTGAATTTTGTGGGATTTGGAGGAGACTTGAAGAAGTTGGAGGGATTTTTCCTAAATGTTGTGGAAATTGGTGGAGATTTTGTGAGATGTTTCAGGAATTTGTTTGGATTTTGAGAAGATGTAGGGAATTTTGTTGGATTTTTGTGGAATTTTGAGGATTTGTCTTGAATTTTGTGGGATTTGGAGGAGACTTGAAGAATTTGGAGGGAATTTTCTTAGATTTAGTGGAAATTTGTTGAGATTTTGTGAGATGGTTCTGGAATTTGGTGGGATATTGAGGAAATTCAGTGAATTTTGAGGGATTTTTCTTGAATTTTTTGGAAATTGTTGGAGATTTTATGGGATGTTGCAGGAATTGGGTAGGGTTTTGAGAAGGTTTTTGGAATTTTGTGGCATATTTCTGCAATTTTGTGAGGCTTTTCAAGAATGTTTGGTGATATTGAGGTGATTTGGTGGGATGTTTCTGGAATTTTGTGGGATTTTTCTGGGATTTGTACGAGACTTGAAGAATTTTGCGGGATTTTTCTTGAATTGTTTGGAAATTGGTGGAGATTTTGTGAGATGTTGCAGGAGTTTGTTTGGGTTTTGAGAAGATGTAGGGAATTTTGTGGCATTTTTCTGGAATTTTGAGGGGCTTTCAAGAACTTTGTGAGAGTTTTCTTGAATTTAGTGGAAATTTGTTGAGATTTTGTGAGATGGTTCTGGAATTTGGTGGGATTTTTGTGGGATTTTGAGGATTTGTCTTGAATTTTGTGGGATTTGGAGGAGACTTGAAGAATTTGGAGGGAATTTTCTTGAATTTTTTGGATATTGGTGGAGATTTTGTGAGATGCTGCAGGAATGTGGTTGGGTTTTGAGAAGATTTAGGGATTTTTGTGGGATTTTTCTGGAATTTTCAGCAGCTTTCAAGTTTTTTGTGAGAGTCTTTTTGAATTTTGTGGAAATTTCCAGAGATTTTGTGAGATGTTGCAGGAATTTTGTGGGATTTTTGTGGAATTTTGAGGATTTGTCTTGAATTTTGTGGGATTTGGAGGAGACTTGAAGAAGTTGGAGGGATTTTTCCTAAATGTTGTGGAAATTGGTGGAGATTTTGTGAGATGTTTCAGGAATTTGTTTGGATTTTGAGAAGATGTAGGGAATTTTGTTGGATTTTTGTGGAATTTTGAGGATTTCTCTTGAATTTTGTGGGATTTGGAGGAGACTTGAAGAATTTGGAGGGAATTTTCTTAGATTTAGTGGAAATTTGTTGAGATTTTGTGAGATGGTTCTGGAATTTGGTGGGATATTGAGGAAATTCAGTGAATTTTGAGGGATTTTTCTTGAATTTTGTGGAAATTGTTGGAGATTTTATGGGATGTTGCAGGAATTGGGTAGGGTTTTGAGAAGGTTTTTGGAATTTTGTGGCATATTTCTGCAATTTTGTGAGGCTTTTCAAGAATGTTTGGTGATATTGAGGTGATTTGGTGGGATGTTTCTGGAATTTTGTGGGATTTTTCTGGGATTTGTACGAGACTTGAAGAATTTTGCGGGATTTTTCTTGAATTGTTTGGAAATTGGTGGAGATTTTGTGAGATGTTGCAGGAGTTTGTTTGGGTTTTGAGAAGATGTAGGGAATTTTGTGGCATTTTTCTGGAATTTTGAGGGGCTTTCAAGAACTTTGTGAGAGTTTTCTTGAATTTAGTGGAAATTTGTTGAGATTTTGTGAGATGGTTCTGGAATTTGGTGGGATTTTTGTGGGATTTTGAGGATTTGTCTTGAATTTTGTGGGATTTGGAGGAGACTTGAAGAATTTGGAGGGAATTTTCTTGAATTTTTTGGATATTGGTGGAGATTTTGTGAGATGCTGCAGGAATGTGGTTGGGTTTTGAGAAGATTTAGGGATTTTTGTGGGATTTTCGTGGAATTTTCAGCAGCTTTCAAGTATTTTGTGAGAGTCTTCTTGAATTTTGTGGAAATTTCCAGAGATTTTGTGAGATGTTGCAGGAATTTTGTGGGATTTTTGTGGAATTTTGAGGAATTCTCTTGAATTTTGTGGGATTTGGAGGAGACTTGAAGAAGTTGGAGGGATTTTTCCTAAATGTTGTGGAAATTGGTGGAGATTTTGTGAGATGTTTCAGGAATTTGTTTGGATTTTGAGAAGATGTAGGGAATTTTGTTGGATTTTTGTGGAATTTTGAGGATTTCTCTTGAATTTTGTGGGATTTGGAGGAGACTTGAAGAATTTTGCGGGAATTTTCTTAGATTTTGTGGAAATGTGTGGAGATTTTGTGAGATGTCTGTAGAATTTTGTAATGTTTTGAGAAGATGTAGGGAATTTTGTGGCATTTTTCTGGAATTTTGAGGGGCTTTCAAGAACTTTGTGAGAGTTTTTTTGAATTTTTTGGAAATTTGTTGAGATTTTGTGAGATGGTTCTGGAGTTTGGTGGGATATTGAGGAAATTCAGTGAATTTGGAGGGAATTTTCTTGAATTTTGTGGAAATTGTTGGAGATTTTGTGGGATGTTGCAGGAATGTGGTTGGGTTCTGAGAAGATTTAGGGAATTGTGTGGGGCTTGTACAGAATTTGGTGGGATTTCTCTTGAATTTTGTGGGATTTCTATTGAATTTTATGGGATGTTTGTGGGATGTTTGTGAGATGTTTGTAGGATGTTTGTGGTATTTGGAGGAGACTTGAAGAATTTTGCGGGATTTTTCTTGAAATGTTTGGAAATTGGTGGAGATTTTGTGAGATGTTGCAGGAATTTGTTTGGGTTTTGAGAAGATGGAAGGAATTTTGTGGGATTTTTGTGGAATTTTGAGGATTTCTCTTGAATTTTGTGGGATTTGGAGGAGACTTGAAGAATTTTGCGGAATTTTCTTAGATTATGTGGAAATTTGTTGAGATTTTGTGAGATGGTTCTGGAATTTGGTGGGATATTGAGGAAATTCAGTGAATTTTGAGGGATTTTTCTTGAATTTTGTGGAAATTGTTGGAGATTTTGTGGGATGTTGCAGGAATTTGGTAGGGTTTTGAGAAGGTTTAGGGAATTTTGTGGCATTTTTCTGCAATTTTGTGAGGCTTTTCCAGAATTTTTGGTGATATTGAGGTGATTTGGTGGGATGTTTCTGGAATTTTGTGGGATTTTTCTGGGATTTGTACGAGACTTGAAGAATTTTGCGGGATTTTTCTTGAATTGTTTGGAAATTGGTGGAGATTTTGTGAGATGTTGCAGGAGTTTGGGTTTTGAGAAGATGTAGGGAAGTTTGTGGCATTTTTCTGGAATTTTGAGGGGCTTTCAAGAACTTTGTGAGAGTTTTCTTGAATTTAGTGGAAATTTGTTGAGATTTTGTGAGATGGTTCTGGAATTTGGTGGGATTGTTGTGGGATTTTGAGGATTTGTCTTGAATTTTGTGGGATTTGGAGGAGACTTGAAGAATTTGGAGGGAATTTTCTTGAATTTTTTGGATATTGGTGGAGATTTTGTGAGATGCTGCAGGAATGTGGTTGGGTTTTGAGAAGATTTAGGGATTTTTGTGGTATATTCGTGGAATTTTCAGCAGCTTTCAAGTTTTTTGTGAGAGTCTTCTTGAATTTTGTGGAAATTTCCGGAGATTTTGTGAGATGTTGCAGGAATTTGGTGGGATTTTTGTGGAATTTTGAGGAATTCTCTTGAATTTTGTGGGATTTGGAGGAGACTTGAAGAATTTTGCGGAATTTTCTTAGATTTTGTGGAAATTTGTTGAGATTTTGTGAGATGGTTCTGGAATTCGGTGGGATATTGAGGAAATTCAGTGAATTTTGAGGGATTTTTCTTGAATTTTGTGGAAATTGTTGGAGATTTTGTGGGATGTTGCAGGAATTGGGTAGGGTTTTGAGAAGGTTTAGGGAATTTTGTGGCATTTTTCTGCAATTTTGTGAGGCTTTTCCAGAATTTTTGGTGATATTGAGGTGATTTGGTGGGATGTTTCTGGAATTTTGTGGGATTTTTCTGGGATTTGTACGAGACTTGAAGAATTTTGCGGGATTTTTCTTGAACTGTTTGGAAATTGTTGGAGATTTTGTGAGATGTTGCAGGAGTTTGTTTGGGTTTTGAGAAGATGTAGGGAAGTTTGTGGCATTTTTCTGGAATTTTGAGGGGCTTTCAAGAACTTTGTGAGAGTTTTCTTGAATTTTGTGGAAATTTGTTGAGATTTTGTGAGATGGTTCTGGAATTTGGTGGGATTTTTGTGGGATTTTGAGGATTTGTCTTGAATTTTGTGGGATTTGGAGGAGACTTGAAGAATTTGGAGGGAATTTTCTTGAATTTTTTGGATATTGGTGGAGATTTTGTGAGATGCTGCAGGAATGTGGTTGGGTTTTGAGAAGATTTAGGGATTTTTGTGGGATTTTCGTGGAATTTTCAGCAGCTTTCAAGTATTTTGTGAGAGTCTTCTTGAATTTTGTGGAAATTTCCGGAGATTTTGTGAGATGTTGCAGGAATTTTGTGGGATTTTTGTGGAATTTTGAGGAATTCTCTTGAATTTTGTGGGATTTGGAGGAGACTTGAAGAAGCTGGAGGGATTTTTCCTAAATGTTGTGGAAATTGGTGGAGATTTTGTGAGATGTTTCAGGAATTTGTTTGGATTTTGAGAAGATGTAGGGAATTTTGTTGGATTTTTGTGGAATTTTGAGGATTTCTCTTGAATTTTGTGGGATTTGGAGGAGACTTGAAGAATTTTGCGGGAATTTTCTTAGATTTTGTGGAAATGTGTGGAGATTTTGTGAGATGTCTGTAGAATTTTGTAATGTTTTGAGAAGATGTAGGGAATTTTGTGGCATTTTTCTGGAATTTTGAGGGGCTTTCAAGAACTTTGTGAGAGTTTTTTTGAATTTTTTGGAAATTTGTTGAGATTTTGTGAGATGGTTCTGGAGTTTGGTGGGATATTGAGGAAATTCAGTGAATTTGGAGGGAATTTTCTTGAATTTTGTGGAAATTGTTGGAGATTTTGTGGGATGTTGCAGGAATGTGGTTGGGTTCTGAGAAGATTTAGGGAATTGTGTGGGGCTTGTACAGAATTTGGTGGGATTTCTCTTGAATTTTGTGGGATTTCTATTGAATTTTATGGGATGTTTGTGGGATGTTTGTAGGATGTTTGTGAGATGTTTGTGGTATTTGGAGGAGACTTGAAGAATTTTGCGGGATTTTTCTTGAATTGTTTGGAAATTGGTGGAGATTTTGTGAGATGTTGCAGGAGTTTGTTTGGGTTCTGAGAAGATGGAAGGAATTTTGTGGGATTTTTGTGGAATTTTGAGGATTTGTCTTGAATTTTGTGGGATTTGGAGGAGACTTGAAGAATTTTGCGGAATTTTCTTAGATTATGTGGAAATTTGTTGAGATTTTGTGAGATGGTTCTGGAATTTGGTGGGATATTGAGGAAATTCAGTGAATTTGGAGGGATTTTTCTTGAATTTTGTGGAAATTGGTGGAGATTTTGTGGGATGTTGCAGGAATTGGGTAGGGTTTTGAGAAGGTTTAGGGAATTTTGTGGCATTTTTCTGCAATTTTGTGAGGCTTTTCCAGAATTTTTGGTGATATTGAGGTGATTTGGTGGGATGTTTCTGGAATTTTGTGGGATTTTTCTGGGATTTGTACGAGACTTGAAGAATTTTGCGGGATTTTTCTTGAATTGTTTGGAAATTGTTGGAGATTTTGTGGGATGTTGCAGGAATTGGGTAGGGTTTTGAGAAGGTTTAGGGAATTTTGTGGCATTTTTCTGCAATTTTGTGAGGCTTTTCAAGAATTTTTGGTGATATTGAGGTGATTTGGTGGGATGTTTCTGGAATTTTGTGGGATTTTTCTGGGATTTGTACGAGACTTGAAGAATTTTGCGGGATTTTTCTTGAATTGTTTGGAAATTGGTGGAGATTTTGTGAGATGTTGCAGGAGTTTGTTTGGGTTTTGAGAAGATGTAGGGAAGTTTGTGGCATTTTTCTGGAATTTTGAGGGGCTTTCAAGAACTTTGTGAGAGTTTTCTTGAATTTAGTGGAAATTTGTTGAGATTTTGTGAGATGGTTCTGGAATTTGGTGGGATTTTTGTGGGATTTTGAGGATTTGTCTTGAATTTTGTGGGATTTGGAGGAGACTTGAAGAATTTGGAGGGAATTTTCTTGAATTTTTTGGATATTGGTGGAGATTTTGTGAGATGCTGCAGGAATGTGGTTGGGTTTTGAGAAGATTTAGGGATTTTTGTGGGATATTCGTGGAATTTTCAGCAGCTTTCAAGTATTTTGTGAGAGTCTTCTTGAATTTTGTGGAAATTTCCGGAGATTTTGTGAGATGTTGCAGGAATTTTGTGGGATTTTTGTGGAATTTTGAGGATTTCTCTTGAATTTTGTGGGATTTGGAGGAGACTTGAAGAAGCTGGAGGGATTTTTCCTAAATGTTGTGGAAATTGGTGGAGATTTTGTGTGATGGTTCTGGAATTTGTTTGGATTTTGAGAAGATGTAGGGAATTTTGTTGGATTTTTGTGGAATTTTGAGGATTTCTCTTGAATTTTGTGGGATTTGGAGGAGACTTGAAGAATTTTTCGGGAATTTTCTTAGATTTTGTGGAAATGTGTGGAGATTTTGTGAGATGTCTGTAGAATTTTGTAATGTTTTGAGAAGATGTAGGGAATTTTGTGGCATTTTTCTGGAATTTTGAGGGGCTTTCAAGAACTTTGTGAGAGTTTTTTTGAATTTTTTTGAAATTTGTTGAGATTTTGTGAGATGGTTCTGGAGTTTGGTGGGATATTGAGGAAATTCAGTGAATTTGGAGGGAATTTTCTTGAATTTTGTGGAAATTGTTGGAGATTTTGTGGGATGTTGCAGGAATGTGGTTGGGTTCTGAGAAGATTTAGGGAATTGTGTGGGGCTTGTACAGAATTTGGTGGGATTTCTCTTGAATTTTGTGGGATTTCTATTGAATTTAATGGGATGTTTTTGGGATGTTTGTGAGATGTTTGTAGGATGTTTGTGGTATTTGGAGGAGACTTGAAGAATTTTGCGGGATTTTTCTTGAATTGTTTGGAAATTGGTGGAGATTTTGTGAGATGTTGCAGGAGTTTGTTTGGGTTCTGAGAAGATGGAAGGAATTTTGTGGGATTTTTGTGGAATTTTGAGGATTTGTCTTGAATTTTGTGGGATTTGGAGGAGACTTGAAGAATTTTGCGGGATTTTTCTTGAATTGTTTGGAAATTGGTGGAGATTTTGTGAGATGTTGCAGGAGTTTGTTTGGGTTTTGAGAAGATGTAGGGAAGTTTGTGGCATTTTTCTGGAATTTTGAGGGGCTTTCAAGAACTTTGTGAGAGTTTTCTTGAATTTAGTGGAAATTTGTTGAGATTTTGTGAGATGGTTCTGGAATTTGGTGGGATTTTTGTGGGATTTTGAGGATTTGTCTTGAATTTTGTGGGATTTGGAGGAGACTTGAAGAATTTGGAGGGAATTTTCTTGAATTTTTTGGATATTGGTGGAGATTTTGTGAGATGCTGCAGGAATGTGGTTGGGTTTTGAGAAGATTTAGGGATTTTTGTGGGATATTCGTGGAATTTTCAGCAGCTTTCAAGTTTTTTGTGTGAGTCTTCTTGAATTTTGTGGAAATTTCCAGAGATTTTGTGGGATGTTGCAGGAATGTTGTTGGGTTCTGAGAAGATTTAGGGAATTGTGTGGGGCTTGTACAGGATTTTGTGCGATTTCTTTTGAATTTTGTGGGATTTCTCTTGAATTTTGTGGGATGTCTGTGGGATGTTTGTGGGATGTTTGTGGTATTTGGAGGAGACTTGAAGAATTTTGCGGGATTTTTCTTGAATTGTTTGGAAATTGGTGGAGATTTTGTGAGATGTTGCAGGAGTTTGTTTGGGTTCTGAGAAGATGGAAGGAATTTTGTGGGATTTTTGTGGAATTTTGAGGATTTGTCTTGAATTTTGTGGGATTTGGAGGAGACTTGAAGAATTTTGCGGAATTTTCTTAGATTATGTGGAAATTTGTTGAGATTTTGTGAGATGGTTCTGGAATTTGGTGGGATATTGAGGAAATTCAGTGAATTTTGAGGGATTTTTCTTGAATTTTGAGGAATTTGTTTTAGATTTTGTGGGAATTTGTGTAGATTCTGTGGGATTTTACTGGAATTTGGTAGGCCTTTTCAAGGCCTTTGTGTGGTTTTGAGGAGACTTGAAGAATTTTGAGGAATTTTTCTTAGATTTTGTGGAAACTTGTGGAGGTTTTGTGTGATTTTTGTGGGATTTTGTGGGATATTGAGGCGATTTAGGGATCTTGAGGGATTTTTCATGTATTTTGTGGGAATTTGTGGTGATTTGGTGGGATATTTTTCTAGAATTTGGTCGTGTTTTGAGAAGATTTAGGGAATTTTGTGGGATTTTTCCTGGAATTTTGATGGATACTGGGGAGATTTTGTGGGATGTTTGTGGAACTTTGAGGGACTTTTCTGGAATTTGGTGAGATTCTGTAGAGAACTGACGAATTATCAGGGATTTTTCATGTATTCTGTGGGAATTTGTGGAGATTTGGTGGGATTTTTGTGGGATTTTGAGGATTTGTCTTGAATTTTGTGGGATTTGGAGGAGACTTGAAGAATTTGGAGGGAATTTTCTTGAATTTTTTGGATATTGGTGGAGATTTTGTGAGATGCTGCAGGAATGTGGTTGGGTTTTGAGAAGATTTAGGGATTTTTGTGGGATTTTTCTGGAATTTTCAGCAGCTTTCAAGTTTTTTGTGAGAGTCTTTTTGAATTTTGTGGAAATTTCCAGAGATTTTGTGAGATGTTGCAGGAATTTTGTGGGATTTTTGTGGAATTTTGAGGATTTGTCTTGAATTTTGTGGGATTTGGAGGAGACTTGAAGAAGTTGGAGGGATTTTTCCTAAATGTTGTGGAAATTGGTGGAGATTTTGTGAGATGTTTCAGGAATTTGTTTGGATTTTGAGAAGATGTAGGGAATTTTGTTGGAT
The DNA here is from genome assembly GCF_971803275.1 of Cyanistes caeruleus. Lineage (NCBI taxonomy): Eukaryota > Metazoa > Chordata > Aves > Passeriformes > Paridae > Cyanistes > Cyanistes caeruleus. The sequence goes on along the minus strand of NC_141702.1, from coordinate 85,909,926 downwards.
TTTTGTGGAATTTTGAGGATTTCTCTTGAATTTTGTGGGATTTGGAGGAGACTTGAAGAATTTGGAGGGAATTTTCTTAGATTTAGTGGAAATTTGTTGAGATTTTGTGAGATGGTTCTGGAATTTGGTGGGATATTGAGGAAATTCAGTGAATTTTGAGGGATTTTTCTTGAATTTTGTGGAAATTGTTGGAGATTTTATGGGATGTTGCAGGAATTGGGTAGGGTTTTGAGAAGGTTTAGGGAATTTTGTGGCATTTTTCTGCAATTTTGTGAGGCTTTTCCAGAATTTTTGGTGATATTGAGGTGATTTGGTGGGATGTTTCTGGAATTTTGTGGGATTTTTCTGGGATTTCTACGAGACTTGAAGAATTTTGCGGGATTTTTCTTGAACTGTTTGGAAATTGTTGGAGATTTTGTGAGATGTTGCAGGAGTTTGTTTGGGTTTTGAGAAGATGTAGGGAAGTTTGTGGCATTTTTCTGGAATTTTGAGGGGCTTTCAAGAACTTTGTGAGAGTTTTCTTGAATTTTGTGGAAATTTGTTGAGATTTTGTGAGATGGTTCTGGAATTTGGTGGGATTTTTGTGGGATTTTGAGGATTTGTCTTGAATTTTGTGGGATTTGGAGGAGACTTGAAGAATTTGGAGGGAATTTTCTTGAATTTTTTGGATATTGGTGGAGATTTTGTGAGATGCTGCAGGAATGTGGTTGGGTTTTGAGAAGATTTAGGGATTTTTGTGGGATTTTCGTGGAATTTTCAGCAGCTTTCAAGTATTTTGTGAGAGTCTTCTTGAATTTTGTGGAAATTTCCGGAGATTTTGTGAGATGTTGCAGGAATTTTGTGGGATTTTTGTGGAATTTTGAGGAATTCTCTTGAATTTTGTGGGATTTGGAGGAGACTTGAAGAAGCTGGAGGGATTTTTCCTAAATGTTGTGGAAATTGGTGGAGATTTTGTGAGATGTTTCAGGAATTTGTTTGGATTTTGAGAAGATGTAGGGAATTTTGTTGGATTTTTGTGGAATTTTGAGGATTTCTCTTGAATTTTGTGGGATTTGGAGGAGACTTGAAGAATTTTGCGGGAATTTTCTTAGATTTTGTGGAAATGTGTGGAGATTTTGTGAGATGTCTGTAGAATTTTGTAATGTTTTGAGAAGATGTAGGGAATTTTGTGGCATTTTTCTGGAATTTTGAGGGGCTTTCAAGAACTTTGTGAGAGTTTTTTTGAATTTTTTTGAAATTTGTTGAGATTTTGTGAGATGGTTCTGGAGTTTGGTGGGATATTGAGGAAATTCAGTGAATTTGGAGGGAATTTTCTTGAATTTTGTGGAAATTGTTGGAGATTTTGTGGGATGTTGCAGGAATGTGGTTGGGTTCTGAGAAGATTTAGGGAATTGTGTGGGGCTTGTACAGAATTTGGTGGGATTTCTCTTGAATTTTGTGGGATTTCTATTGAATTTTATGGGATGTTTGTGGGATGTTTGTAGGATGTTTGTGAGATGTTTGTGGTATTTGGAGGAGACTTGAAGAATTTTGCGGGATTTTTCTTGAATTGTTTGGAAATTGGTGGAGATTTTGTGAGATGTTGCAGGAGTTTGTTTGGGTTCTGAGAAGATGGAAGGAATTTTGTGGGATTTTTGTGGAATTTTGAGGATTTGTCTTGAATTTTGTGGGATTTGGAGGAGACTTGAAGAATTTTGCGGAATTTTCTTAGATTATGTGGAAATTTGTTGAGATTTTGTGAGATGGTTCTGGAATTTGGTGGGATATTGAGGAAATTCAGTGAATTTGGAGGGATTTTTCTTGAATTTTGTGGAAATTGGTGGAGATTTTGTGGGATGTTGCAGGAATTGGGTAGGGTTTTGAGAAGGTTTAGGGAATTTTGTGGCATTTTTCTGCAATTTTGTGAGGCTTTTCCAGAATTTTTGGTGATATTGAGGTGATTTGGTGGGATGTTTCTGGAATTTTGTGGGATTTTTCTGGGATTTGTACGAGACTTGAAGAATTTTGCGGGATTTTTCTTGAATTGTTTGGAAATTGGTGGAGATTTTGTGAGATGTTGCAGGAGTTTGTTTGGGTTTTGAGAAGGTTTAGGGAATTTTGTGGCATTTTTCTGCAATTTTGTGAGGCTTTTCAAGAATTTTTGGTGATATTGAGGTGATTTGGTGGGATGTTTCTGGAATTTTGTGGGATTTTTCTGGGATTTGTACGAGACTTGAAGAATTTTGCGGGATTTTTCTTGAATTGTTTGGAAATTGGTGGAGATTTTGTGAGATGTTGCAGGAGTTTGTTTGGGTTTTGAGAAGATGTAGGGAAGTTTGTGGCATTTTTCTGGAATTTTGAGGGGCTTTCAAGAACTTTGTGAGAGTTTTCTTGAATTTAGTGGAAATTTGTTGAGATTTTGTGAGATGGTTCTGGAATTTGGTGGGATTTTTGTGGGATTTTGAGGATTTGTCTTGAATTTTGTGGGATTTGGAGGAGACTTGAAGAATTTGGAGGGAATTTTCTTGAATTTTTTGGATATTGGTGGAGATTTTGTGAGATGCTGCAGGAATGTGGTTGGGTTTTGAGAAGATTTAGGGATTTTTGTGGGATATTCGTGGAATTTTCAGCAGCTTTCAAGTATTTTGTGAGAGTCTTCTTGAATTTTGTGGAAATTTCCGGAGATTTTGTGAGATGTTGCAGGAATTTTGTGGGATTTTTGTGGAATTTTGAGGATTTCTCTTGAATTTTGTGGGATTTGGAGGAGACTTGAAGAAGCTGGAGGGATTTTTCCTAAATGTTGTGGAAATTGGTGGAGATTTTGTGTGATGGTTCTGGAATTTGTTTGGATTTTGAGAAGATGTAGGGAATTTTGTTGGATTTTTGTGGAATTTTGAGGATTTCTCTTGAATTTTGTGGGATTTGGAGGAGACTTGAAGAATTTTTCGGGAATTTTCTTAGATTTTGTGGAAATGTGTGGAGATTTTGTGAGATGTCTGTAGAATTTTGTAATGTTTTGAGAAGATGTAGGGAATTTTGTGGCATTTTTCTGGAATTTTGAGGGGCTTTCAAGAACTTTGTGAGAGTTTTTTTGAATTTTTTGGAAATTTGTTGAGATTTTGTGAGATGGTTCTGGAGTTTGGTGGGATATTGAGGAAATTCAGTGAATTTGGAGGGAATTTTCTTGAATTTTGTGGAAATTGTTGGAGATTTTGTGGGATGTTGCAGGAATGTGGTTGGGTTCTGAGAAGATTTAGGGAATTGTGTGGGGCTTGTACAGAATTTGGTGGGATTTCTCTTGAATTTTGTGGGATTTCTATTGAATTTAATGGGATGTTTTTGGGATGTTTGTGAGATGTTTGTAGGATGTTTGTGGTATTTGGAGGAGACTTGAAGAATTTTGCGGGATTTTTCTTGAATTGTTTGGAAATTGGTGGAGATTTTGTGAGATGTTGCAGGAGTTTGTTTGGGTTCTGAGAAGATGGAAGGAATTTTGTGGGATTTTTGTGGAATTTTGAGGATTTGTCTTGAATTTTGTGGGATTTGGAGGAGACTTGAAGAATTTTGCGGAATTTTCTTAGATTATGTGGAAATTTGTTGAGATTTTGTGAGATGGTTCTGGAATTTGGTGGGATATTGAGGAAATTCAGTGAATTTTGAGGGATTTTTCTTGAATTTTGTGGAAATTGTTGGAGATTTTGTGGGATGTTGCAGGAATTGGGTAGGGTTTTGAGAAGGTTTAGGGAATTTTGTGGCATTTTTCTGCAATTTTGTGAGGCTTTTCCAGAATTTTTGGTGATATTGAGGTGATTTGGTGGGATGTTTCTGGAATTTTGTGGGATTTTTCTGGGATTTGTACGAGACTTGAAGAATTTTGCGGGATTTTTCTTGAATTGTTTGGAAATTGTTGGAGATTTTGTGGGATGTTGCAGGAATTGGGTAGGGTTTTGAGAAGGTTTAGGGAATTTTGTGGCATTTTTCTGCAATTTTGTGAGGCTTTTCCAGAATTTTTGGTGATATTGAGGTGATTTGGTGGGATGTTTCTGGAATTTTGTGGGATTTTTCTGGGATTTGTACGAGACTTGAAGAATTTTGCGGGATTTTTCTTGAATTGTTTGGAAATTGGTGGAGATTTTGTGAGATGTTGCAGGAGTTTGTTTGGGTTTTGAGAAGATGTAGGGAAGTTTGTGGCATTTTTCTGGAATTTTGAGGGGCTTTCAAGAACTTTGTGAGAGTTTTCTTGAATTTAGTGGAAATTTGTTGAGATTTTGTGAGATGGTTCTGGAATTTGGTGGGATTTTTGTGGGATTTTGAGGATTTGTCTTGAATTTTGTGGGATTTGGAGGAGACTTGAAGAATTTGGAGGGAATTTTCTTGAATTTTTTGGATATTGGTGGAGATTTTGTGAGATGCTGCAGGAATGTGGTTGGGTTTTGAGAAGATTTAGGGATTTTTGTGGGATATTCGTGGAATTTTCAGCAGCTTTCAAGTTTTTTGTGTGAGTCTTCTTGAATTTTGTGGAAATTTCCAGAGATTTTGTGGGATGTTGCAGGAATGTTGTTGGGTTCTGAGAAGATTTAGGGAATTGTGTGGGGCTTGTACAGGATTTTGTGCGATTTCTTTTGAATTTTGTGGGATTTCTCTTGAATTTTGTGGGATGTCTGTGGGATGTTTGTGGGATGTTTGTGGTATTTGGAGGAGACTTGAAGAATTTTGCGGGATTTTTCTTGAATTGTTTGGAAATTGTTGGAGATTTTGTGAGATGTTGCAGGAGTTTGTTTGGGTTCTGAGAAGATGGAAGGAATTTTGTGGGATTTTTGTGGAATTTTGAGGATTTGTCTTGAATTTTGTGGGATTTGGAGGAGACTTGAAGAATTTTGCGGAATTTTCTTAGATTATGTGGAAATTTGTTGAGATTTTGTGAGATGGTTCTGGAATTTGGTGGGATATTGAGGAAATTCAGTGAATTTTGAGGGATTTTTCTTGAATTTTGAGGAATTTGTTTTAGATTTTGTGGGAATTTGTGTAGATTCTGTGGGATTTTACTGGAATTTGGTAGGCCTTTTCAAGGCCTTTGTGTGGTTTTGAGGAGACTTGAAGAATTTTGAGGAATTTTTCTTAGATTTTGTGGAAACTTGTGGAGGTTTTGTGTGATTTTTGTGGGATTTTGTGGGATATTGAGGCGATTTAGGGATCTTGAGGGATTTTTCATGTATTTTGTGGGAATTTGTGGTGATTTGGTGGGATATTTTTCTAGAATTTGGTCGTGTTTTGAGAAGATTTAGGGAATTTTGTGGGATTTTTCCTGGAATTTTGATGGATACTGGGGAGATTTTGTGGGATGTTTGTGGAACTTTGAGGGACTTTTCTGGAATTTGGTGAGATTCTGTAGAGAACTGACGAATTATCAGGGATTTTTCATGTATTCTGTGGGAATTTGTGGAGATTTGGTGGGATTTTTGTGGGATTTTGAGGATTTGTCTTGAATTTTGTGGGATTTGGAGGAGACTTGAAGAATTTGGAGGGAATTTTCTTGAATTTTTTGGATATTGGTGGAGATTTTGTGAGATGCTGCAGGAATGTGGTTGGGTTTTGAGAAGATTTAGGGATTTTTGTGGGATTTTTCTGGAATTTTCAGCAGCTTTCAAGTTTTTTGTGAGAGTCTTTTTGAATTTTGTGGAAATTTCCAGAGATTTTGTGAGATGTTGCAGGAATTTTGTGGGATTTTTGTGGAATTTTGAGGATTTGTCTTGAATTTTGTGGGATTTGGAGGAGACTTGAAGAAGTTGGAGGGATTTTTCCTAAATGTTGTGGAAATTGGTGGAGATTTTGTGAGATGTTTCAGGAATTTGTTTGGATTTTGAGAAGATGTAGGGAATTTTGTTGGATTTTTGTGGAATTTTGAGGATTTCTCTAGAATTTTGTGGGATTTGGAGGAGACTTGAAGAATTTGGAGGGAATTTTCTTAGATTTAGTGGAAATTTGTTGAGATTTTGTGAGATGGTTCTGGAATTTGGTGGGATATTGAGGAAATTCAGTGAATTTTGAGGGATTTTTCTTGAATTTTGTGGAAATTGTTGGAGATTTTATGGGATGTTGCAGGAATTGGGTAGGGTTTTGAGAAGGTTTTTGGAATTTTGTGGCATATTTCTGCAATTTTGTGAGGCTTTTCAAGAATGTTTGGTGATATTGAGGTGATTTGGTGGGATGTTTCTGGAATTTTGTGGGATTTTTCTGGGATTTGTACGAGACTTGAAGAATTTTGCGGGATTTTTCTTGAATTGTTTGGAAATTGGTGGAGATTTTGTGAGATGTTGCAGGAATGTGGTTGGGTTTTGAGAAGATTTAGGGATTTTTGTGGGATTTTCGTGGAATTTTCAGCAGCTTTCAAGTATTTTGTGAGAGTCTTCTTGAATTTTGTGGAAATTTCCAGAGATTTTGTGAGATGTTGCAGGAATTTTGTGGGATTTTTGTGGAATTTTGAGGAATTCTCTTGAATTTTGTGGGATTTGGAGGAGACTTGAAGAAGTTGGAGGGATTTTTCCTAAATGTTGTGGAAATTGGTGGAGATTTTGTGAGATGTTTCAGGAATTTGTTTGGATTTTGAGAAGATGTAGGGAATTTTGTTGGATTTTTGTGGAATTTTGAGGATTTCTCTTGAATTTTGTGGGATTTGGAGGAGACTTGAAGAATTTTGCGGGAATTTTCTTAGATTTTGTGGAAATGTGTGGAGATTTTGTGAGATGTCTGTAGAATTTTGTAATGTTTTGAGAAGATGTAGGGAATTTTGTGGCATTTTTCTGGAATTTTGAGGGGCTTTCAAGAACTTTGTGAGAGTTTTTTTGAATTTTTTGGAAATTTGTTGAGATTTTGTGAGATGGTTCTGGAGTTTGGTGGGATATTGAGGAAATTCAGTGAATTTGGAGGGAATTTTCTTGAATTTTGTGGAAATTGTTGGAGATTTTGTGGGATGTTGCAGGAATGTGGTTGGGTTCTGAGAAGATTTAGGGAATTGTGTGGGGCTTGTACAGAATTTGGTGGGATTTCTCTTGAATTTTGTGGGATTTCTATTGAATTTTATGGGATGTTTGTGGGATGTTTGTGAGATGTTTGTAGGATGTTTGTGGTATTTGGAGGAGACTTGAAGAATTTTGCGGGATTTTTCTTGAAATGTTTGGAAATTGGTGGAGATTTTGTGAGATGTTGCAGGAATTTGTTTGGGTTTTGAGAAGATGGAAGGAATTTTGTGGGATTTTTGTGGAATTTTGAGGATTTCTCTTGAATTTTGTGGGATTTGGAGGAGACTTGAAGAATTTTGCGGAATTTTCTTAGATTATGTGGAAATTTGTTGAGATTTTGTGAGATGGTTCTGGAATTTGGTGGGATATTGAGGAAATTCAGTGAATTTTGAGGGATTTTTCTTGAATTTTGTGGAAATTGGTGGAGATTTTGTGGGACGTTGCAGGAATTGGGTAGGGTTTTGAGAAGGTTTAGGGAATTTTGTGGCATTTTTCTGCAATTTTGTGAGGCTTTTCCAGAATTTTTGGTGATATTGAGGTGATTTGGTGGGATGTTTCTGGAATTTTGTGGGATTTTTCTGGGATTTGTACGAGACTTGAAGAATTTTGCGGGATTTTTCTTGAATTGTTTGGAAATTGGTGGAGATTTTGTGAGATGTTGCAGGAGTTTGGGTTTTGAGAAGATGTAGGGAAGTTTGTGGCATTTTTCTGGAATTTTGAGGGGCTTTCAAGAACTTTGTGAGAGTTTTCTTGAATTTAGTGGAAATTTGTTGAGATTTTGTGAGATGGTTCTGGAATTTGGTGGGATTTTTGTGGGATTTTGAGGATTTGTCTTGAATTTTGTGGGATTTGGAGGAGACTTGAAGAATTTGGAGGGAATTTTCTTGAATTTTTTGGATATTGGTGGAGATTTTGTGAGATGCTGCAGGAATGTGGTTGGGTTTTGAGAAGATTTAGGGATTTTTGTGGGATTTTCGTGGAATTTTCAGCAGCTTTCAAGTATTTTGTGAGAGTCTTCTTGAATTTTGTGGAAATTTCCGGAGATTTTGTGAGATGTTGCAGGAATTTTGTGGGATTTTTGTGGAATTTTGAGGAATTCTCTTGAATTTTGTGGGATTTGGAGGAGACTTGAAGAAGCTGGAGGGATTTTTCCTAAATGTTGTGGAAATTGGTGGAGATTTTGTGAGATGTTTCAGGAATTTGTTTGGATTTTGAGAAGATGTAGGGAATTTTGTTGGATTTTTGTGGAATTTTGAGGATTTCTCTTGAATTTTGTGGGATTTGGAGGAGACTTGAAGAATTTTGCGGGAATTTTCTTAGATTTTGTGGAAATGTGTGGAGATTTTGTGAGATGTCTGTAGAATTTTGTAATGTTTTGAGAAGATGTAGGGAATTTTGTGGCATTTTTCTGGAATTTTGAGGGGCTTTCAAGAACTTTGTGAGAGTTTTTTTGAATTTTTTTGAAATTTGTTGAGATTTTGTGAGATGGTTCTGGAGTTTGGTGGGATATTGAGGAAATTCAGTGAATTTGGAGGGAATTTTCTTGAATTTTGTGGAAATTGTTGGAGATTTTGTGGGATGTTGCAGGAATGTGGTTGGGTTCTGAGAAGATTTAGGGAATTGTGTGGGGCTTGTACAGAATTTGGTGGGATTTCTCTTGAATTTTGTGGGATTTCTATTGAATTTTATGGGATGTTTGTGGGATGTTTGTAGGATGTTTGTGAGATGTTTGTGGTATTTGGAGGAGACTTGAAGAATTTTGCGGGATTTTTCTTGAATTGTTTGGAAATTGGTGGAGATTTTGTGAGATGTTGCAGGAGTTTGTTTGGGTTCTGAGAAGATGGAAGGAATTTTGTGGGATTTTTGTGGAATTTTGAGGATTTGTCTTGAATTTTGTGGGATTTGGAGGAGACTTGAAGAATTTTGCGGAATTTTCTTAGATTATGTGGAAATTTGTTGAGATTTTGTGAGATGGTTCTGGAATTTGGTGGGATATTGAGGAAATTCAGTGAATTTGGAGGGATTTTTCTTGAATTTTGTGGAAATTGGTGGAGATTTTGTGGGATGTTGCAGGAATTGGGTAGGGTTTTGAGAAGGTTTAGGGAATTTTGTGGCATTTTTCTGCAATTTTGTGAGGCTTTTCCAGAATTTTTGGTGATATTGAGGTGATTTGGTGGGATGTTTCTGGAATTTTGTGGGATTTTTCTGGGATTTGTACGAGACTTGAAGAATTTTGCGGGATTTTTCTTGAATTGTTTGGAAATTGTTGGAGATTTTGTGGGATGTTGCAGGAATTGGGTAGGGTTTTGAGAAGGTTTAGGGAATTTTGTGGCATTTTTCTGCAATTTTGTGAGGCTTTTCCAGAATTTTTGGTGATATTGAGGTGATTTGGTGGGATGTTTCTGGAATTTTGTGGGATTTTTCTGGGATTTGTACGAGACTTGAAGAATTTTGCGGGATTTTTCTTGAATTGTTTGGAAATTGGTGGAGATTTTGTGAGATGTTGCAGGAGTTTGTTTGGGTTTTGAGAAGATGTAGGGAAGTTTGTGGCATTTTTCTGGAATTTTGAGGGGCTTTCAAGAACTTTGTGAGAGTTTTCTTGAATTTAGTGGAAATTTGTTGAGATTTTGTGAGATGGTTCTGGAATTTGGTGGGATTTTTGTGGGATTTTGAGGATTTGTCTTGAATTTTGTGGGATTTGGAGGAGACTTGAAGAATTTGGAGGGAATTTTCTTGAATTTTTTGGATATTGGTGGAGATTTTGTGAGATGCTGCAGGAATGTGGTTGGGTTTTGAGAAGATTTAGGGATTTTTGTGGGATATTCGTGGAATTTTCAGCAGCTTTCAAGTTTTTTGTGTGAGTCTTCTTGAATTTTGTGGAAATTTCCAGAGATTTTGTGGGATGTTGCAGGAATGTTGTTGGGTTCTGAGAAGATTTAGGGAATTGTGTGGGGCTTGTACAGGATTTTGTGCGATTTCTTTTGAATTTTGTGGGATTTCTCTTGAATTTTGTGGGATGTCTGTGGGATGTTTGTGGGATGTTTGTGGTATTTGGAGGAGACTTGAAGAATTTTGCGGGATTTTTCTTGAATTGTTTGGAAATTGGTGGAGATTTTGTGAGATGTTGCAGGAGTTTGTTTGGGTTCTGAGAAGATGGAAGGAATTTTGTGGGATTTTTGTGGAATTTTGAGGATTTGTCTTGAATTTTGTGGGATTTGGAGGAGACTTGAAGAATTTTGCGGAATTTTCTTAGATTATGTGGAAATTTGTTGAGATTTTGTGAGATGGTTCTGGAATTTGGTGGGATATTGAGGAAATTCAGTGAATTTTGAGGGATTTTTCTTGAATTTTGAGGAATTTGTTTTAGATTTTGTGGGAATTTGTGTAGATTCTGTGGGATTTTACTGGAATTTGGTAGGCCTTTTCAAGGCCTTTGTGTGGTTTTGAGGAGACTTGAAGAATTTTGAGGAATTTTTCTTAGATTTTGTGGAAACTTGTGGAGGTTTTGTGTGATTTTTGTGGGATTTTGTGGGATATTGAGGCGATTTAGGGATCTTGAGGGATTTTTCATGTATTTTGTGGGAATTTGTGGTGATTTGGTGGGATATTTTTCTAGAATTTGGTCGTGTTTTGAGAAGATTTAGGGAATTTTGTGGGATTTTTCCTGGAATTTTGATGGATACTGGGGAGATTTTGTGGGATGTTTGTGGAACTTTGAGGGACTTTTCTGGAATTTGGTGAGATTCTGTAGAGAACTGACGAATTATCAGGGATTTTTCATGTATTCTGTGGGAATTTGTGGAGATTTGGTGGGATTTTTGTGGATTTTGGCCGTGTTTTGAGAAGATTTTGGGAATTTTGTGGGATTTTTCCTGGAATTTTGTTGGATACTGGGGAGATTTTGTAGGATGTTTGTGGAACTTTGAGGGACTTTTCTGGAATTCGGTGAGATTCTGTAGAGAACTGACGAATTATCAGGGATTTTTCATGTATTCTGTGGGAATTTGTGGAGATTTGGTGGGATTTTTCTGGAATTTGGTAGAGTTTCGAGAAGATTTAGGGAATTCTGTAAGATTTTTCTGGAATTTGGTGGGCCTTTTCAAGGACTTTGAGCGGTTTTGAGGAGACTTGAAGAATTTTGAGGATTTTTTCTTAGATTCTGTGGAAACCTCTGAAGGTTTTGTGTGATTTTTGTTGGATTTTGTGGGATATTGAGGCGATTTAGGGATCTTGAGGGATTTTTCATGTATTTTGTGGGATTTTGTGGAGATTTGGTGGGATATTTTTCTAGAATTTGGTCGTGTTTTGAGAAGATTTAGGGAATTTTGTGGGATTTTTCCTGGAATTTTGTTGGATACTGGGGAGATTTTGTGGGATGTTTGTGGAACTTTGAGGGACTTTTCTGGAATTTGGTGAGATTCTGTAGAGAACTGAAGAATTATCAGGGATTTTTCATGTATTCTGTGGGAATTTGTGGAGATTTGGTGGGATTTTTGTGGATTTTGGCCGTGTTTTCGAGTTTTCAGAAGATTTAGGGATTTTTGTGAGATTTTTGTGGGATGTTCTGGGAATTGGTGGAGATTTTGTGGGTCATTCCTGTGAATTGGTAGGGTTTTGAAATGATTTAGGGAGTTTTGTGGGACTTCTCTGGAATTTTGTGGGTTTTTTCTGGAATTGTGTGGGATTCTGAGGAGACTTGAAAAATTTTGAGGAATTTGTTTTAGATTTTGTGGGAATTTGTGTAGATTCTGTGGGATTTTACTGGAATTTGGTGGGCCTTTTCAAGGACTTTGTGTGGTTTTGAGGAGACTTGAAGAATTTTGAGGATTTTTTCTTAGATTTTGTACAAACCTGTGGAGGTTTTGTGTGATTTTTGGGGGATTTTGTGGGATATTGAGGCGATTTAGGGATCTTGAGGGATTTTTCATGTATTTTGTGGGAATTTGTGGTGATTTGGTGGGATATTTTTCTAGAATTTGGTCGTGTTTTGAGAAGATTTAGGGAATTTTGTGGGATTTTTCCTGGAATTTTGATGGATACTGGGGAGATTTTGTGGGATGTTTGTGGAACTTTGAGGTACTTTTCTGGAATTTGGTGAGATTCTGTAGAGAACTGAAGAATTATCAGGGATTTTTCATGTATTCTGTGGGAATTTGTGGAGATTTGGTGGGATTTTTGTGGATTTTGGCCGTGTTTTGAGAAGATTTAGGGAATTTTGTGGGATTTTTCCTGGAATTTTGTTGGATACTGGGGAGATTTTGTGGGATGTTTGTGGAACTTTGAGGGACTTTTCTGGAATTTGGTGAGATTCTGTAGAGAACTGAAGAATTATCAGGGATTTTTCATGTATTCTGTGGGAATTTGTGGAGATTCTGTGGGATTTTTGTGGATTTTGGCCGTGTTTTGGGAAGATTTAGGGAATTTTGTGGGATTTTTCCTGGAATTTTGTTGGATACTGGGGAGATTTTGTGGAATGTTTGTGGAACTTTGAGGGACTCTTCTGGAATTTGGTGAGATTCTGTAGGGAACTGACGAATTATCAGGGATTTTTCATGTATTCTGTGGGAATTTGTGGAGATTTGGTGGGATTTTTGTGGATTTTGGCCGTGTTTTCGAGTTTTCAGAAGATTTAGGGATTTTTGTGAGATTTTTGTGGGATGTTCTGGGAATTGGTGGAGATTTTGTGGGACATTCCTGTGAATTGGTAGGGTTTTGAAATGATTTAGGGAGTTTTGTGGGACTTCTCTGGAATTTTGTGGGGTTTTTCTGGAATTGTGTGGGATTCTGAGGAGACTTGAAGAATTTTGAGGAATTTGTTTTAGATTTTGTGGGAATTTGTGTAGATTCTGTGGGATTTTTCTGGAATTTGGTGGGCCTTTTCAAGGACTTTGTGTGGTTTTGAGGAGACTTGAAGAATTTTGAGGAATTTTTCTTAGATTTTGTGGAAACTTGTGGAGGTTTTGTGTGATTTTTGTGGGATTTTGTGGGATATTGAGGCGATTTAGGGATCTTGAGGGATTTTTCATGTATTTTGTGGGAATTTGTGGAGATTTGGTGGGATATTTTTCTAGAATTTGGTCGTGTTTTGAGAAGATTTAGGGAATTTTGTGGGATTTTTCCTGGAATTTTGTTGGATACTGGGGAGATTTTGTGGGATGTTTGTGGAACTTTGAGGGACTTTTCTGGAATTTGGTGAGATTCTGTAGAGAACTGACAAATTATCAGGGATTTTTCATGTATTCTGTGGGAATTTGTGGAGATTTGGTGGGATTTTTGTGGATTTTGGCCGTGTTTTCGAGTTTTCAGAAGATTTAGGGATTTTTGTGAGATTTTTGTGGGATGTTCTGGGAATTGGTGGAGATTTTGTGGGACATTCCTGTGAATTGGTAGGGTTTTGAAATGATTTAGGGAGTTTTGTGGGACTTCTCTGGAATTTTGTGGGTTTTTTCTGGAATTGTGTGGGATTCTGAGGAGACTTGAAGAATTTTGAGGAATTTGTTTTAGATTTTGTGGGAATTTGTGTAGATTCTGTGGGATTTTTCTGGAATTTGGTGGGCCTTTTCAAGGACTTTGTGTGGTTTTGAGGAGACTTGAAGAATTTTGAGGAATTTTTCTTAGATTTTGTGGAAACTTGTGGAGGTTTTGTGTGATTTTTGTGGGATTTTGTGGGATATTGAGGCGATTTAGGGATTTTGAGGGATTTTTCATGTATTTTGTGGGAATTTGTGGTGATTTGGTGGGATATTTTTCTAGAATTTGGTCGTGTTTTGAGAAGATTTAGGGAATTTTGTGGGATTTTTCCTGGAATTTTGATGGATACTGGGGAGATTTTGTGGGATGTTTGTGGAACTTTGAGGGACTTTTCTGGAATTTGGTGAGATTCTGTAGAGAACTGACGAATTATCAGGGATTTTTCATGTATTCTGTGGGAATTTGTGGAGATTTGGTGGGATTTTTGTGGATTTTGGCCGTGTTTTGAGAAGATTTAGGGAATTTTGTGGGATTTTTCCTGGAATTTTGTTGGATACTGGGGAGATTTTGTAGGATGTTTGTGGAACTTTGAGGGACTTTTCTGGAATTCGGTGAGATTCTGTAGAGAACTGACGAATTATCAGGGATTTTTCATGTATTCCGTGGGAATTTGTGGAGATTTGGTGGGATTTTTCTGGAATTTGGTAGAGTTTCGAGAAGATTTAGGGAATTCTGTAAGATTTTTCTGGAATTTTGTGGGCCTTTTTTAAGGACTTTGTGTGGTTTTGAGGAGACTTGAAGAATTTTGAGGAATTTTTCTTAGATTCTGTGGAAACTTGTGGAGGTTTTGTGGGATTTTTGTGTGATTTTGTGGGATATTGAGGCGATTTAGGGATCTTGAGGGATTTTTCATGTATTTTGTGGGAATTTGTGGAGATTTGGTGGGATATTTTTCTAGAATTTGGTCGTGTTTTGAGAAGATTTAGGGAATTTTGTGGGATTTTTCCTGGAATTTTGTTGGATACTGGGGAGATTTTGTGGGATGTTTGTGGAACTTTGAGGGACTTTTCTGGAATTTGGTGAGATTCTGTAGAGAACTGACAAATTATCAGGGATTTTTCATGTATTCTGTGGGAATTTGTGGAGATTTGGTGGGATTTTTGTGGATTTTGGCCGTGTTTTCGAGTTTTCAGAAGATTTAGGGATTTTTGTGAGATTTTTGTGGGATGTTCTGGGAATTGGTGGAGATTTTGTGGGACATTCCTGTGAATTGGTAGGGTTTTGAAATGATTTAGGGAGTTTTGTGGGACTTCTCTGGAATTTTGTGGGTTTTTTCTGGAATTGTGTGGGATTCTGAGGAGACTTGAATTTTGAGGAATTTGTTTTAGATTTTGTGGGAATTTGTGGAGATTCTGTGGGATTTTTCTGGAATTTGGTGGGCCTTTTCAAGGACTTTGTGTGGTTTTGAGGAGACTTGAAGAATTTTGAGGAATTTTTCTTAGATTTTGTGGAAACTTGTGGTGGTTTTGTGTGATTTTTGTGGGATTTTGTGGGATATTGAGGCGATTTAGGGATCTTGAGGGATTTTTCATGTATTTTGTGGGAATTTGTGGTGATTTGGTGGGATATTTTTCTAGAATTTGGTCGTGTTTTGAGAAGATTTAGGGAATTTTGTGGGATTTTTCCTGGAATTTTGTTGGATACTGGGGAGATTTTGTGGGATGTTTGTGGAACTTTGAGGGACTCTTCTGGAATTTGGTGAGATTCTGTAGAGAACTGAAGAATTATCAGGGATTTTTCATGTATTCTGTGGGAATTTGTGGAGATTTGGTGGGATTTTTGTGGATTTTGGCCGTGTTTTCGAGTTTTCAGAAGATTTAGGGATTTTTGTGAGATTTTTGTGGGATGTTCTGGGAATTGGTGGAGATTTTGTGGGTCATTCCTGTGAATTGGAAGGGTTTTGAAATGATTTAGGGAGTTTTGTGGGACTTCTCTGGAATTTTGTGGGTTTTTTCTGGAATTGTGTGGGATTCTGAGGAGACTTGAAGAATTTTGAGGAATTTGTTTTAGATTTTTGTGGGAATTTGTGGAGATTCTGTGGGATTTTTCTGGATTTTGGTGGGCCTTTTCAAGGACTTTGTGTGGTTTTGAGGAGACTTGATGAATTTTGAGGAATTTTTCTTAGATTTTGTGGAAACTTGTGGAGGTTTTGTGTGATTTTTGTGGAATTTTGTGGGATATTGAGGCGATTTAGGGATTTTGAGGGATTTTTCATGTATTTTGTGGGATTTTGTGGAGATTTGGTGGGATATTTTTCTAGAATTTGGCCGTGTTTTGAGAAGATTTAGGGAATTTTGTGGGATTTTTCCTGGAATTTTGTTGGATACTGGGGAGATTTTGTGGGATGTTTCTGGAACTTTGAGGGACTTTTCTGGAATTTGGTGAGATTCTGTAGAGAACTGAAGAATTATCAGGGATTTTTCATGTATTCTGTGGGAATTTGTGGAGATTTGGTGGGATTTTTGTGGATTTTGTCCGTGTTTTCGAGTTTTCAGAAGATTTAGGGATTTTTGTGAGATTTTTGTGGGATGTTCTGGGAATTGGTGGAGATTTTGTGGGACATTCCTGTGAATTGGTAGGGTTTTGAAATGATTTAGGGAGTTTTGTGGGACTTCTCTGGAATTTTGTGGGTTTTTTCTGGAATTGTGTGGGATTCTGAGGAGACTTGAATTTTGAGGAATTTGTTTTAGATTTTTGTGGGAATTTGTGGAGATTCTGTGGGATTTTACTGGAATTTGGTGGGCCTTTTCAAGGACTTTGTGTGGTTTTGAGGAGACTTGAAGAATTTTGAGGAATTTTTCTTAGATTTTGTGGAAACTTGTGGAGGGTTTGTGGGATTTTTGTGGGATTTTGTGGGATATTGAGGCGATTTAGGGATTTTGAGGGATTTTTCATGTATTTTGTGGGATTTTGTGGAGATTTGGTGGGATATTTTTCTAGAATTTGGTCGTGTTTTGAGAAGATTTAGGGAATTTTGTGGGATTTTTCCTGGAATTTTGTTGGATACTGGGGAGATTTTGTGGGATGTTTGTAGAACTTTGAGGGACTTTTCTGGAATTTGGTGAGATTCTGTAGAGAACTGACAAATTATCAGGGATTTTTCATGTATTCTGTGGGAATTTGTGGAGATTTGGTGGGATTTTTGTGGATTTTGGCCGTGTTTTCGAGTTTTCAGAAGATTTAGGGATTTTTGTGAGATTTTTGTGGGATGTTCTGGGAATTGGTGGAGATTTTGTGGGACATTCCTGTGAATTGGTAGGGTTTTGAAATGATTTAGGGAGTTTTGTGGGACTTCTCTGGAATTTTGTGGGTTTTTTCTGGAATTGTGTGGGATTCTGAGGAGAGTTGAAGAATTTTGAGGAATTTGTTTTAGATTTTGTGGGAATTTGTGGAGATTCTGTGGGATTTTTCTGGAATTTGGTGGGCCTTTTCAAGGACTTTGTGTGGTTTTGAGGAGACTTGAAGAATTTTGAGGAATTTTTCTTAGATTTTGTGGAAACTTGTGGAGGTTTTGTGTGATTTTTGTGGGATTTTGTGGGATATTGAGGCGATTTAGGGATTTTGAGGGATTTTTCATGTATTTTGTGGGAATTTGTGGTGATTTGGTGGGATATTTTTCTAGAATTTGGTCGTGTTTTGAGAAGATTTAGGGAATTTTGTGGGATTTTTCCTGGAATTTTGATGGATACTGGGGAGATTTTGTGGGATGTTTGTGGAACTTTGAGGGACTTTTCTGGAATTTGGTGAGATTCTGTAGAGAACTGAAGAATTATCAGGGATTTTTCATGTATTCTGTGGGAATTTGTGGAGATTTGGTGGGATTTTTGTGGATTTTGGCCGTGTTTTGAGAAGATTTAGGGAATTTTGTGGGATTTTTCCTGGAATTTTGTTGGATACTGGGGAGATTTTGTAGGATGTTTGTGGAACTTTGAGGGACTTTTCTGGAATTCGGTGAGATTCTGTAGAGAACTGACGAATTATCAGGGATTTTTCATGTATTCCGTGGGAATTTGTGGAGATTTGGTGGGATTTTTCTGGAATTTGGTAGAGTTTCGAGAAGATTTAGGGAATTCTGTAAGATTTTTCTGGAATTTTGTGGGCCTTTTTTAAGGACTTTGTGTGGTTTTGAGGAGACTTGAAGAATTTTGAGGAATTTTTCTTAGATTCTGTGGAAACTTGTGGAGGTTTTGTGGGATTTTTGTGTGATTTTGTGGGATATTGAGGCGATTTAGGGATCTTGAGGGATTTTTCATGTATTTTGTGGGAATTTGTGGTGATTTGGTGGGATATTTTTCTAGAATTTGGTCGTGTTTTGAGAAGATTTAGGGAATTTTGTGGGATTTTTCCTGGAATTTTGTTGGATACTGGGGAGATTTTGTGGGATGTTTGTGGAACTTTGAGGGACTTTTCTGGAATTTGGTGAGATTCTGTAGAGAACTGACGAATTATCAGGGATTTTTCATGTATTCTGTGGGAATTTGTGGAGATTTGGTGGGATTTTTGTGGATTTTGGCCGTGTTTTCGAGTTTTCAGAAGATTTAGGGATTTTTGTGAGATTTTTGTGGGATGTTCTGGGAATTGGTGGAGATTTTGTGGGACATTCCTGTGAATTGGTAGGGTTTTGAAATGATTTAGGGAGTTTTGTGGGACTTCTCTGGAATTTTGTGGGTTTTTTCTGGAATTGTGTGGGATTCTGAGGAGACTTGAATTTTGAGGAATTTGTTTTAGATTTTGTGGGAATTTGTGGAGATTCTGTGGGATTTTTCTGGAATTTGGTGGGCCTTTTCAAGGACTTTGTGTGGTTTTGAGGAGACTTGAAGAATTTTGAGGAATTTTTCTTAGATTTTGTGGAAACTTGTGGTGGTTTTGTGTGATTTTTTGGGATTTTGTGGGATATTGAGGCGATTTAGGGATCTTGAGGGATTTTTCATGTATTTTGTGGGAATTTGTGGTGATTTGGTGGGATATTTTTCTAGAATTTGGTCGTGTTTTGAGAAGATTTAGGGAATTTTGTGGGATTTTTCCTGGAATTTTGTTGGATACTGGGGAGATTTTGTGGGATGTTTGTGGAACTTTGAGGGACTCTTCTGGAATTTGGTGAGATTCTGTAGAGAACTGAAGAATTATCAGGGATTTTTCATGTATTCTGTGGGAATTTGTGGAGATTTGGTGGGATTCTTGTGGATTTTGGCCGTGTTTTCGAGTTTTCAGAAGATTTAGGGATTTTTGTGAGATTTTTGTGGGATGTTCTGGGAATTGGTGGAGATTTTGTGGGTCATTCCTGTGAATTGGAAGGGTTTTGAAATGATTTAGGGAGTTTTGTGGGACTTCTCTGGAATTTTGTGGGTTTTTTCTGGAATTGTGTGGGATTCTGAGGAGACTTGAAGAATTTTGAGGAATTTGTTTTAGATTTTTGTGGGAATTTGTGGAGATTCTGTGGGATTTTTCTGGATTTTGGTGGGCCTTTTCAAGGACTTTGTGTGGTTTTGAGGAGACTTGATGAATTTTGAGGAATTTTTCTTAGATTTTGTGGAAACTTGTGGAGGTTTTGTGTGATTTTTGTGGAATTTTGTGGGATATTGAGGCGATTTAGGGATTTTGAGGGATTTTTCATGTATTTTGTGGGATTTTGTGGAGATTTGGTGGGATATTTTTCTAGAATTTGGCCGTGTTTTGAGAAGATTTAGGGAATTTTGTGGGATTTTTCCTGGAATTTTGTTGGATACTGGGGAGATTTTGTGGGATGTTTGTGGAACTTTGAGGGACTCTTCTGGAATTTGGTGAGATTCTGTAGAGAACTGAAGAATTATCAGGGATTTTTCATGTATTCTGTGGGAATTTGTGGAGATTTGGTGGGATTTTTGTGGATTTTGGCCGTGTTTTCGAGTTTTCAGAAGATTTAGGGATTTTTGTGAGATTTTTGTGGGATGTTCTGGGAATTGGTGGAGATTTTGTGGGTCATTCCTGTGAATTGGAAGGGTTTTGAAATGATTTAGGGAGTTTTGTGGGACTTCTCTGGAATTTTGTGGGTTTTTTCTGGAATTGTGTGGGATTCTGAGGAGACTTGAAGAATTTTGAGGAATTTGTTTTAGATTTTTGTGGGAATTTGTGGAGATTCTGTGGGATTTTTCTGGATTTTGGTGGGCCTTTTCAAGGACTTTGTGTGGTTTTGAGGAGACTTGATGAATTTTGAGGAATTTTTCTTAGATTTTGTGGAAACTTGTGGAGGTTTTGTGTGATTTTTGTGGAATTTTGTGGGATATTGAGGCGATTTAGGGATTTTGAGGGATTTTTCATGTATTTTGTGGGATTTTGTGGAGATTTGGTGGGATATTTTTCTAGAATTTGGCCGTGTTTTGAGAAGATTTAGGGAATTTTGTGGGATTTTTCCTGGAATTTTGTTGGATACTGGGGAGATTTTGTGGGATGTTTGTGGAACTTTGAGGGACTTTTCTGGAATTTGGTGAGATTCTGTAGAGAACTGAAGAATTATCAGGGATTTTTCATGTATTCTGTGGGAATTTGTGGAGATTTGGTGGGATTTTTGTGGATTTTGGCCGTGTTTTCGAGTTTTCAGAAGATTTAGGGATTTTTGTGAGATTTTTGTGGGATGTTCTGGGAATTGGTGGAGATTTTGTGGGACATTCCTGTGAATTGGTAGGGTTTTGAAATGATTTAGGGAGTTTTGTGGGACTTCTCTGGAATTTTGTGGGTTTTTTCTGGAATTGTGTGGGATTCTGAGGAGACTTGAATTTTGAGGAATTTGTTTTAGATTTTTGTGGGAATTTGTGTAGATTCTGTGGGATTTTACTGGAATTTGGTGGGCCTTTTCAAGGACTTTGTGTGGTTTTGAGGAGACTTGAAGAATTTTGAGGAATTTTTCTTAGATTTTGTGGAAACTTGTGGAGGGTTTGTGGGATTTTTGTGGGATTTTGTGGGATATTGAGGCGATTTAGGGATTTTGAGGGATTTTTCATGTATTTTGTGGGATTTTGTGGAGATTTGGTGGGATATTTTTCTAGAATTTGGTCGTGTTTTGAGAAGATTTAGGGAATTTTGTGGGATTTTTCCTGGAATTTTGTTGGATACTGGGGAGATTTTGTGGGATGTTTGTAGAACTTTGAGGGACTTTTCTGGAATTTGGTGAGATTCTGTAGAGAACTGACAAATTATCAGGGATTTTTCATGTATTCTGTGGGAATTTGTGGAGATTTGGTGGGATTTTTGTGGATTTTGGCCGTGTTTTCGAGTTTTCAGAAGATTTAGGGATTTTTGTGAGATTTTTGTGGGATGTTCTGGGAATTGGTGGAGATTTTGTGGGACATTCCTGTGAATTGGTAGGGTTTTGAAATGATTTAGGGAGTTTTGTGGGACTTCTCTGGAATTTTGTGGGTTTTTTCTGGAATTGTGTGGGATTCTGAGGAGAGTTGAAGAATTTTGAGGAATTTGTTTTAGATTTTGTGGGAATTTGTGGAGATTCTGTGGGATTTTTCTGGAATTTGGTGGGCCTTTTCAAGGACTTTGTGTGGTTTTGAGGAGACTTGAAGAATTTTGAGGAATTTTTCTTAGATTTTGTGGAAACTTGTGGTGGTTTTGTGTGATTTTTGTGGGATTTTGTGGGATATTGAGGCGATTTAGGGATCTTGAGGGATTTTTCATGTATTTTGTGGGAATTTGTGGTGATTTGGTGGGATATTTTTCTAGAATTTGGTCGTGTTTTGAGAAGATTTAGGGAATTTTGTGGGATTTTTCCTGGAATTTTGTTGGATACTGGGGAGATTTTGTGGGATGTTTGTGGAACTTTGAGGGACTTTTCTGGAATTTGGTGAGATTCTGTAGAGAACTGAAGAATTATCAGGGATTTTTCATGTATTCTGTGGGAATTTGTGGAGATTTGGTGGGATTTTTGTGGATTTTGGCCGTGTTTTCGAGTTTTCAGAAGATTTAGGGATTTTTGTGAGATTTTTGTGGGATGTTCTGGGAATTGGTGGAGATTTTGTGGGACATTCCTGTGAATTGGTAGGGTTTTGAAATGATTTAGGGAGTTTTGTGGGACTTCTCTGGAATTTTGTGGGTTTTTTCTGGAATTGTGTGGGATTCTGAGGAGACTTGAAGAATTTTGAGGAATTTGTTTTAGATTTTGTGGGAATTTGTGTAGATTCTGTGGGATTTTTCTGGAATTTGGTGGGCCTTTTCAAGGACTTTGTGTGGTTTTGAGGAGACTTGAAGAATTTTGAGGAATTTTTCTTAGATTCTGTGGAAACTTGTGGAGGTTTTGTGGGATTTTTGTGTGATTTTGTGGGATATTGAGGCGATTTAGGGATCTTGAGGGATTTTTCATGTATTTTGTGGGAATTTGTGGAGATTTGGTGGGATATTTTTCTAGAATTTGGTCGTGTTTTGAGAAGATTTAGGGAATTTTGTGGGATTTTTCCTGGAATTTTGTTGGATACTGGGGAGATTTTGTGGGATGTTTGTGGAACTTTGAGGGACTCGTCTGGAATTTGGTGAGATTCTGTAGAGAACTGAAGAATTATCAGGGATTTTTCATGTATTCTGTGGGAATTTGTGGAGATTTGGTGGGATTTTTGTGGATTTTGGCCGTGTTTTCGAGTTTTCAGAAGATTTAGGGATTTTTGTGAGATTTTTGTGGGATGTTCTGGGAATTGGTGGAGATTTTGTGGGACATTCCTGTGAATTGGTAGGGTTTTGAAATGATTTAGGGAGTTTTGTGGGACTTCTCTGGAATTTTGTGGGTTTTTTCTGGAATTGTGTGGGATTCTGAGGAGACTTGAATTTTGAGGAATTTGTTTTAGATTTTGTGGGAATTTGTGGAGATTCTGTGGGATTTTTCTGGAATTTGGTGGGCCTTTTCAAGGACTTTGTGTGGTTTTGAGGAGACTTGAAGAATTTTGAGGAATTTTTCTTAGATTTTGTGGAAACTTGTGGTGGTTTTGTGTGATTTTTGTGGGATTTTGTGGGATATTGAGGCGATTTAGGGATCTTGAGGGATTTTTCATGTATTTTGTGGGAATTTGTGGTGATTTGGTGGGATATTTTTCTAGAATTTGGTCGTGTTTTGAGAAGATTTAGGGAATTTTGTGGGATTTTTCCTGGAATTTTGTTGGATACTGGGGAGATTTTGTGGGATGTTTGTGGAACTTTGAGGGACTCTTCTGGAATTTGGTGAGATTCTGTAGAGAACTGAAGAATTATCAGGGATTTTTCATGTATTCTGTGGGAATTTGTGGAGATTTGGTGGGATTTTTGTGGATTTTGGCCGTGTTTTCGAGTTTTCAGAAGATTTAGGGATTTTTGTGAGATTTTTGTGGGATGTTCTGGGAATTGGTGGAGATTTTGTGGGTCATTCCTGTGAATTGGAAGGGTTTTGAAATGATTTAGGGAGTTTTGTGGGACTTCTCTGGAATTTTGTGGGTTTTTTCTGGAATTGTGTGGGATTCTGAGGAGACTTGAAGAATTTTGAGGAATTTGTTTTAGATTTTTGTGGGAATTTGTGGAGATTCTGTGGGATTTTTCTGGATTTTGGTGGGCCTTTTCAAGGACTTTGTGTGGTTTTGAGGAGACTTGATGAATTTTGAGGAATTTTTCTTAGATTTTGTGGAAACTTGTGGAGGTTTTGTGTGATTTTTGTGGAATTTTGTGGGATATTGAGGCGATTTAGGGATTTTGAGGGATTTTTCATGTATTTTGTGGGATTTTGTGGAGATTTGGTGGGATATTTTTCTAGAATTTGGCCGTGTTTTGAGAAGATTTAGGGAATTTTGTGGGATTTTTCCTGGAATTTTGTTGGATACTGGGGAGATTTTGTGGGATGTTTGTGGAACTTTGAGGGACTCTTCTGGAATTTGGTGAGATTCTGTAGAGAACTGAAGAATTATCAGGGATTTTTCATGTATTCTGTGGGAATTTGTGGAGATTTGGTGGGATTTTTGTGGATTTTGGCCGTGTTTTCGAGTTTTCAGAAGATTTAGGGATTTTTGTGAGATTTTTGTGGGATGTTCTGGGAATTGGTGGAGATTTTGTGGGTCATTCCTGTGAATTGGAAGGGTTTTGAAATGATTTAGGGAGTTTTGTGGGACTTCTCTGGAATTTTGTGGGTTTTTTCTGGAATTGTGTGGGATTCTGAGGAGACTTGAAGAATTTTGAGGAATTTGTTTTAGATTTTTGTGGGAATTTGTGGAGATTCTGTGGGATTTTTCTGGATTTTGGTGGGCCTTTTCAAGGACTTTGTGTGGTTTTGAGGAGACTTGATGAATTTTGAGGAATTTTTCTTAGATTTTGTGGAAACTTGTGGAGGTTTTGTGTGATTTTTGTGGAATTTTGTGGGATATTGAGGCGATTTAGGGATTTTGAGGGATTTTTCATGTATTTTGTGGGATTTTGTGGAGATTTGGTGGGATATTTTTCTAGAATTTGGCCGTGTTTTGAGAAGATTTAGGGAATTTTGTGGGATTTTTCCTGGAATTTTGTTGGATACTGGGGAGATTTTGTGGGATGTTTGTGGAACTTTGAGGGACTTTTCTGGAATTTGGTGAGATTCTGTAGAGAACTGAAGAATTATCAGGGATTTTTCATGTATTCTGTGGGAATTTGTGGAGATTTGGTGGGATTTTTGTGGATTTTGGCCGTGTTTTCGAGTTTTCAGAAGATTTAGGGATTTTTGTGAGATTTTTGTGGGATGTTCTGGGAATTGGTGGAGATTTTGTGGGACATTCCTGTGAATTGGTAGGGTTTTGAAATGATTTAGGGAGTTTTGTGGGACTTCTCTGGAATTTTGTGGGTTTTTTCTGGAATTGTGTGGGATTCTGAGGAGACTTGAATTTTGAGGAATTTGTTTTAGATTTTTGTGGGAATTTGTGGAGATTCTGTGGGATTTTACTGGAATTTGGTGGGCCTTTTCAAGGACTTTGTGTGGTTTTGAGGAGACTTGAAGAATTTTGAGGAATTTTTCTTAGATTTTGTGGAAACTTGTGGAGGGTTTGTGGGATTTTTGTGGGATTTTGTGGGATATTGAGGCGATTTAGGGATTTTGAGGGATTTTTCATGTATTTTGTGGGATTTTGTGGAGATTTGGTGGGATATTTTTCTAGAATTTGGTCGTGTTTTGAGAAGATTTAGGGAATTTTGTGGGATTTTTCCTGGAATTTTGTTGGATACTGGGGAGATTTTGTGGGATGTTTGTAGAACTTTGAGGGACTTTTCTGGAATTTGGTGAGATTCTGTAGAGAACTGACAAATTATCAGGGATTTTTCATGTATTCTGTGGGAATTTGTGGAGATTTGGTGGGATTTTTGTGGATTTTGGCCGTGTTTTCGAGTTTTCAGAAGATTTAGGGATTTTTGTGAGATTTTTGTGGGATGTTCTGGGAATTGGTGGAGATTTTGTGGGTCATTCCTGTGAATTGGTAGGGTTTTGAAATGATTTAGGGAGTTTTGTGGGACTTCTCTGGAATTTTGTGGGTTTTTTCTGGAATTGTGTGGGATTCTGAGGAGAGTTGAAGAATTTTGAGGAATTTGTTTTAGATTTTGTGGGAATTTGTGGAGATTCTGTGGGATTTTTCTGGAATTTGGTGGGCCTTTTCAAGGACTTTGTGTGGTTTTGAGGAGACTTGAAGAATTTTGAGGAATTTTTCTTAGATTTTGTGGAAACTTGTGGTGGTTTTGTGTGATTTTTGTGGGATTTTGTGGGATATTGAGGCGATTTAGGGATCTTGAGGGATTTTTCATGTATTTTGTGGGAATTTGTGGTGATTTGGTGGGATATTTTTCTAGAATTTGGTCGTGTTTTGAGAAGATTTAGGGAATTTTGTGGGATTTTTCCTGGAATTTTGTTGGATACTGGGGAGATTTTGTGGGATGTTTGTGGAACTTTGAGGGACTTTTCTGGAATTTGGTGAGATTCTGTAGAGAACTGACAAATTATCAGGGATTTTTCATGTATTCTGTGGGAATTTGTGGAGATTTGGTGGGATTTTTGTGGATTTTGGCCGTGTTTTCGAGTTTTCAGAAGATTTAGGGATTTTTGTGAGATTTTTGTGGGATGTTCTGGGAATTGGTGGAGATTTTGTGGGACATTCCTGTGAATTGGTAGGGTTTTGAAATGATTTAGGGAGTTTTGTGGGACTTCTCTGGAATTTTGTGGGTTTTTTCTGGAATTGTGTGGGATTCTGAGGAGACTTGAAGAATTTTGAGGAATTTGTTTTAGATTTTGTGGGAATTTGTGGAGATTCTGTGGGATTTTTCTGGAATTTGGTGGGCCTTTTCAAGGACTTTGTGTGGTTTTGAGGAGACTTGAAGAATTTTGAGGAATTTTTCATAGATTTTGTACAAACTTGTGGAGGTTTTGTGTGATTTTTGTGGGATTTTGTGGGATATTGAGGCGATTTAGGGATTTTGAGGGATTTTTCATGTATTTTGTGGGAATTTGTGGTGATTTGGTGGGATATTTTTCTAGAATTTGGTCGTGTTTTGAGAAGATTTAGGGAATTTTGTGGGATTTTTCCTGGAATTTTGTTGGATACTGGGGAGATTTTGTGGGATGTTTGTGGAACTTTGAGGGACTTTTCTGGAATTTGGTGAGATTCTGTAGAGAACTGAAGAATTATCAGGGATTTTTCATGTATTCTGTGGGAATTTGTGGAGATTTGGTGGGATTTTTGTGGATTTTGGCCGTGTTTTGAGAAGATTTAGGGAATTTTGTGGGATTTTTCCTGGAATTTTGTTGGATACTGGGGAGATTTTGTGGGATGTTTGTGGAACTTTGAGGGACTTTTCTGGAATTCGGTGAGATTCTGTAGAGAACTGACGAATTATCAGGGATTTTTCATGTATTCTGTGGGAATTTGTGGAGATTTGGTGGGATTTTTCTGGAATTTGGTAGAGTTTCGAGAAGATTTAGGGAATTCTGTAAGATTTTTCTGGAATTTTGTGGGCCTTTTTGAAGGACTTTGTGTGGTTTTGAGGAGACTTGAAGAATTTTGAGGAATTTTTCTTAGATTCTGTGGAAACTTGTGGAGGTTTTGTGTGATTTTTGTGTGATTTTGTGGGATATTGAGGCGATTTAGGGATCTTGAGGGATTTTTCATGTATTTTGTGGGATTTTGTGGAGATTTGGTGGGATATTTTTCTAGAATTTGGTCGTGTTTTGAGAAGATTTAGGGAATTTTGTGGGATTTTTCCTGGAATTTTGTTGGATACTGGGGAGATTTTGTGGGATGTTTGTGGAACTTTGAGGGACTTTTCTGGAATTTGGTGAGATTCTGTAGAGAACTGAAGAATTATCAGGGATTTTTCATGTATTCTGTGGGAATTTGTGGAGATTTGGTGGGATTTTTGTGGATTTTGGCCGTGTTTTCGAGTTTTCAGAAGATTTAGGGATTTTTGTGAGATTTTTGTGGGATGTTCTGGGAATTGGTGGAGATTTTGTGGGACATTCCTGTGAATTGGTAGGGTTTTGAAATGATTTAGGGAGTTTTGTGGGACTTCTCTGGAATTTTGTGGGTTTTTTCTGGAATTGTGTGAGATTCTGAGGAGACTTGAAGAATTTTGAGGAATTTGTTTTAGATTTTGTGGGAATTTGTGTAGATTCTGTGGGATTTTTCTGGAATTTGGTGGGCCTTTTCAAGGACTTTGTGCGGTTTTGAGGAGACGAAGAATTTTGAGGATTTTTTTTTATATTTTGTGGAAACCTGTGGAGGTTTTGTGTGATTTTTGTTGGATTTTGTGGGATATTGAGGCGATTTCGGGATCTTGAGGGATTTTTCATGTATTTTGTGGGAATTTGTGGAGATTTGGTGGGATATTTTTCTAGAATTTGGTCGTGTTTTGAGAAGATTTAGGGAATTTTGTGGGATTTTTCCTGGAATTTTGTTGGATACTGGGGAGATTTTGTGGGATGTTTGTGGAACTTTGAGGGACTCGTCTGGAATTTGGTGAGATTCTGTAGAGAACTGAAGAATTATCAGGGATTTTTCATGTATTCTGTGGGAATTTGTGGAGATTTGGTGGGATTTTTGTGGATTTTGGCCGTGTTTTCGAGTTTTCAGAAGATTTAGGGATTTTTGTGAGATTTTTGTGGGATGTTCTGGGAATTGGTGGAGATTTTGTGGGACATTCCTGTGAATTGGTAGGGTTTTGAAATGATTTAGGGAGTTTTGTGGGACTTCTCTGGAATTTTGTGGGTTTTTTCTGGAATTGTGTGGGATTCTGAGGAGACTTGAATTTTGAGGAATTTGTTTTAGATTTTGTGGGAATTTGTGGAGATTCTGTGGGATTTTTCTGGAATTTGGTGGGCCTTTTCAAGGACTTTGTGTGGTTTTGAGGAGACTTGAAGAATTTTGAGGAATTTTTCTTAGATTTTGTGGAAACTTGTGGTGGTTTTGTGTGATTTTTGTGGGATTTTGTGGGATATTGAGGCGATTTAGGGATCTTGAGGGATTTTTCATGTATTTTGTGGGAATTTGTGGTGATTTGGTGGGATATTTTTCTAGAATTTGGTCGTGTTTTGAGAAGATTTAGGGAATTTTGTGGGATTTTTCCTGGAATTTTGTTGGATACTGGGGAGATTTTGTGGGATGTTTGTGGAACTTTGAGGGACTCTTCTGGAATTTGGTGAGATTCTGTAGAGAACTGAAGAATTATCAGGGATTTTTCATGTATTCTGTGGGAATTTGTGGAGATTTGGTGGGATTTTTGTGGATTTTGGCCGTGTTTTCGAGTTTTCAGAAGATTTAGGGATTTTTGTGAGATTTTTGTGGGATGTTCTGGGAATTGGTGGAGATTTTGTGGGTCATTCCTGTGAATTGGAAGGGTTTTGAAATGATTTAGGGAGTTTTGTGGGACTTCTCTGGAATTTTGTGGGTTTTTTCTGGAATTGTGTGGGATTCTGAGGAGACTTGAAGAATTTTGAGGAATTTGTTTTAGATTTTGTGGGAATTTGTGGAGATTCTGTGGGATTTTTCTGGAATTTGGTGGGCCTTTTCAAGGACTTTGTGTGGTTTTGAGGAGACTTGAAGAATTTTGAGGAATTTTTCTTAGATTTTGTGGAAACTTGTGGTGGTTTTGTGTGATTTTTGTGGGATTTTGTGGGATATTGAGGCGATTTAGGGATCTTGAGGGATTTTTCATGTATTTTGTGGGAATTTGTGGTGATTTGGTGGGATATTTTTCTAGAATTTGGTCGTGTTTTGAGAAGATTTAGGGAATTTTGTGGGATTTTTCCTGGAATTTTGTTGGATACTGGGGAGATTTTGTGGGATGTTTGTGGAACTTTGAGGGACTCTTCTGGAATTTGGTGAGATTCTGTAGAGAACTGAAGAATTATCAGGGATTTTTCATGTATTCTGTGGGAATTTGTGGAGATTTGGTGGGATTTTTGTGGATTTTGGCCGTGTTTTCGAGTTTTCAGAAGATTTAGGGATTTTTGTGAGATTTTTGTGGGATGTTCTGGGAATTGGTGGAGATTTTGTGGGTCATTCCTGTGAATTGGAAGGGTTTTGAAATGATTTAGGGAGTTTTGTGGGACTTCTCTGGAATTTTGTGGGTTTTTTCTGGAATTGTGTGGGATTCTGAGGAGACTTGA
The DNA here is from genome assembly GCF_971803275.1 of Cyanistes caeruleus. Classification (NCBI taxonomy): domain Eukaryota; kingdom Metazoa; phylum Chordata; class Aves; order Passeriformes; family Paridae; genus Cyanistes; species Cyanistes caeruleus. The sequence goes on along the minus strand of NC_141702.1, from coordinate 85,880,796 downwards.
AGAATTTTGAGGAATTTGTTTTAGATTTTGTGGGAATTTGTGGAGATTCTGTGGGATTTTTCTGGAATTTGGTGGGCCTTTTCAAGGACTTTGTGTGGTTTTGAGGAGACTTGAAGAATTTTGAGGAATTTTTCTTAGATTTTGTGGAAACTTGTGGTGGTTTTGTGTGATTTTTGTGGGATTTTGTGGGATATTGAGGCGATTTAGGGATCTTGAGGGATTTTTCATGTATTTTGTGGGAATTTGTGGTGATTTGGTGGGATATTTTTCTAGAATTTGGTCGTGTTTTGAGAAGATTTAGGGAATTTTGTGGGATTTTTCCTGGAATTTTGTTGGATACTGGGGAGATTTTGTGGGATGTTTGTGGAACTTTGAGGGACTCTTCTGGAATTTGGTGAGATTCTGTAGAGAACTGAAGAATTATCAGGGATTTTTCATGTATTCTGTGGGAATTTGTGGAGATTTGGTGGGATTTTTGTGGATTTTGGCCGTGTTTTCGAGTTTTCAGAAGATTTAGGGATTTTTGTGAGATTTTTGTGGGATGTTCTGGGAATTGGTGGAGATTTTGTGGGTCATTCCTGTGAATTGGAAGGGTTTTGAAATGATTTAGGGAGTTTTGTGGGACTTCTCTGGAATTTTGTGGGTTTTTTCTGGAATTGTGTGGGATTCTGAGGAGAATTGAAGAATTTTGAGGAATTTGTTTTAGATTTTTGTGGGAATTTGTGGAGATTCTGTGGGATTTTTCTGGATTTTGGTGGGCCTTTTCAAGGACTTTGTGTGGTTTTGAGGAGACTTGATGAATTTTGAGGAATTTTTCTTAGATTTTGTGGAAACTTGTGGAGGTTTTGTGTGATTTTTGTGGGATTTTGTGGGATATTGAGGCGATTTAGGGATTTTGAGGGATTTTTCATGTATTTTGTGGGATTTTGTGGAGATTTGGTGGGATATTTTTCTAGAATTTGGCCGTGTTTTGAGAAGATTTAGGGAATTTTGTGGGATTTTTCCTGGAATTTTGTTGGATACTGGGGAGATTTTGTGGGATGTTTGTGGAACTTTGAGGGACTCTTCTGGAATTTGGTGAGATTCTGTAGAGAACTGAAGAATTATCAGGGATTTTTCATGTATTCTGTGGGAATTTGTGGAGATTTGGTGGGATTTTTGTGGATTTTGGCCGTGTTTTCGAGTTTTCAGAAGATTTAGGGATTTTTGTGAGATTTTTGTGGGATGTTCTGGGAATTGGTGGAGATTTTGTGGGACATTCCTGTGAATTGGTAGGGTTTTGAAATGATTTAGGGAGTTTTGTGGGACTTCTCTGGAATTTTGTGGGTTTTTTCTGGAATTGTGTGGGATTCTGAGGAGACTTGAATTTTGAGGAATTTGTTTTAGATTTTGTGGGAATTTGTGTAGATTCTGTGGGATTTTACTGGAATTTGGTGGGCCTTTTCAAGGACTTTGTGTGGTTTTGAGGAGACTTGAAGAATTTTGAGGAATTTTTCTTAGATTTTGTGGAAACTTGTAGAGGGTTTGTGGGATTTTGTGGGATTTTGTGGGATATTGAGGCGATTTAGGGATTTTGAGGGATTTTTCATGTATTTTGTGGGATTTTGTGGAGATTTGGTGGGATATTTTTCTAGAATTTGGTCGTGTTTTGAGAAGATTTTGGGAATTTTGTGGGATTTTTCCTGGAATTTTGTTGGATACTGGGGAGATTTTGTGGGATGTTTGTAGAACTTTGAGGGACTTTTCTGGAATTTGGTGAGATTCTGTAGAGAACTGACAAATTATCAGGGATTTTTCATGTATTCTGTGGGAATTTGTGGAGATTTGGTGGGATTTTTGTGGATTTTGGCCGTGTTTTCGAGTTTTCAGAAGATTTAGGGATTTTTGTGAGATTTTTGTGGGATGTTCTGGGAATTGGTGGAGATTTTGTGGGTCATTCCTGTGAATTGGAAGGGTTTTGAAATGATTTAGGGAGTTTTGTGGGACTTCTCTGGAATTTTGTGGGTTTTTTCTGGAATTGTGTGGGATTCTGAGGAGACTTGAAGAATTTTGAGGAATTTGTTTTAGATTTTGTGGGAATTTGTGGAGATTCTGTGGGATTTTTCTGGAATTTGGTGGGCCTTTTCAAGGACTTTGTGTGGTTTTGAGGAGACTTGAAGAATTTTGAGGAATTTTTCTTAGATTTTGTGGAAACTTGTGGAGGTTTTGTGTGATTTTTGTGGGATTTTGTGGGATATTGAGGCGATTTAGGGATTTTGAGGGATTTTTCATGTATTTTGTGGGATTTTGTGGAGATTTGGTGGGATATTTTTCTAGAATTTGGTCGTGTTTTGAGAAGATTTAGGGAATTTTGTGGGATTTTTCCTGGAATTTTGTTGGATACTGGGGAGATTTTGTGGGATGTTTGTGGAACTTTGAGGGACTCTTCTGGAATTTGGTGAGATTCTGTAGAGAACTGAAGAATTATCAGGGATTTTTCATGTATTCTGTGGGAATTTGTGGAGATTTGGTGGGATTTTTGTGGATTTTGGCCGTGTTTTCGAGTTTTCAGAAGATTTAGGGATTTTTGTGAGATTTTTGTGGGATGTTCTGGGAATTGGTGGAGATTTTGTGGGTCATTCCTGTGAATTGGAAGGGTTTTGAAATGATTTAGGGAGTTTTGTGGGACTTCTCTGGAATTTTGTGGGTTTTTTCTGGAATTGTGTGGGATTCTGAGGAGAATTGAAGAATTTTGAGGAATTTGTTTTAGATTTTTGTGGGAATTTGTGGAGATTCTGTGGGATTTTTCTGGATTTTGGTGGGCCTTTTCAAGGACTTTGTGTGGTTTTGAGGAGACTTGATGAATTTTGAGGAATTTTTCTTAGATTTTGTGGAAACTTGTGGAGGTTTTGTGTGATTTTTGTGGGATTTTGTGGGATATTGAGGCGATTTAGGGATTTTGAGGGATTTTTCATGTATTTTGTGGGATTTTGTGGAGATTTGGTGGGATATTTTTCTAGAATTTGGCCGTGTTTTGAGAAGATTTAGGGAATTTTGTGGGATTTTTCCTGGAATTTTGTTGGATACTGGGGAGATTTTGTGGGATGTTTGTGGAACTTTGAGGGACTTTTCTGGAATTTGGTGAGATTCTGTAGAGAACTGAAGAATTATCAGGGATTTTTCATGTATTCTGTGGGAATTTGTGGAGATTTGGTGGGATTTTTGTGGATTTTGGCCGTGTTTTCGAGTTTTCAGAAGATTTAGGGATTTTTGTGAGATTTTTGTGGGATGTTCTGGGAATTGGTGGAGATTTTGTGGGACATTCCTGTGAATTGGTAGGGTTTTGAAATGATTTAGGGAGTTTTGTGGGACTTCTCTGGAATTTTGTGGGTTTTTTCTGGAATTGTGTGGGATTCTGAGGAGACTTGAATTTTGAGGAATTTGTTTTAGATTTTGTGGGAATTTGTGGAGATTCTGTGGGATTTTACTGGAATTTGGTGGGCCTTTTCAAGGACTTTGTGTGGTTTTGAGGAGACTTGAAGAATTTTGAGGAATTTTTCTTAGATTTTGTGGAAACTTGTAGAGGGTTTGTGGGATTTTGTGGGATTTTGTGGGATATTGAGGCGATTTAGGGATTTTGAGGGATTTTTCATGTATTTTGTGGGATTTTGTGGAGATTTGGTGGGATATTTTTCTAGAATTTGGTCGTGTTTTGAGAAGATTTTGGGAATTTTGTGGGATTTTTCCTGGAATTTTGTTGGATACTGGGGAGATTTTGTGGGATGTTTGTAGAACTTTGAGGGACTTTTCTGGAATTTGGTGAGATTCTGTAGAGAACTGACAAATTATCAGGGATTTTTCATGTATTCTGTGGGAATTTGTGGAGATTTGGTGGGAATTTTGTGGATTTTGGCCGTGTTTTCGAGTTTTCAGAAGATTTAGGGATTTTTGTGAGATTTTTGTGGGATGTTCTGGGAATTGGTGGAGATTTTGTGGGACATTCCTGTGAATTGGTAGGGTTTTGAAATGATTTAGGGACTTTTGTGGGACTTCTCTGGAATTTTGTGGGTTTTTTCTGGAATTGTGTGGGATTCTGAGGAGAGTTGAAGAATTTTGAGGAATTTGTTTTATATTTTGTGGGAATTTGTGTAGATTCTGTGGGATTTTTCTGGAATTTGGTGGGCCTTTTCAAGGACTTTGTGTGGTTTTGAGGAGACTTGAAGAATTTTGAGGAATTTTTCTTAGATTTTGTGGAAACTTGTGGTGGTTTTGTGTGATTTTTGTGGGATTTTGTGGGATATTGAGGCGATTTAGGGATCTTGAGGGATTTTTCATGTATTTTGTGGGAATTTGTGGTGATTTGGTGGGATATTTTTCTAGAATTTGGTCGTGTTTGGAGAAGATTTAGGGAATTTTGTGGGATTTTTCCTGGAATTTTGTTGGATACTGGGGAGATTTTGTGGGATGTTTGTGGAACTTTGAGGGACTCTTCTGGAATTTGGTGAGATTCTGTAGAGAACTGAAGAATTATCAGGGATTTTTCATGTATTCTGTGGGAATTTGTGGAGATTTGGTGGGATTTTTGTGGATTTTGGCCGTGTTTTCGAGTTTTCAGAAGATTTAGGGATTTTTGTGAGATTTTTGTGGGATGTTCTGGGAATTGGTGGAGATTTTGTGGGTCATTCCTGTGAATTGGAAGGGTTTTGAAATGATTTAGGGAGTTTTGTGGGACTTCTCTGGAATTTTGTGGGTTTTTTCTGGAATTGTGTGGGATTCTGAGGAGAATTGAAGAATTTTGAGGAATTTGTTTTAGATTTTTGTGGGAATTTGTGGAGATTCTGTGGGATTTTTCTGGATTTTGGTGGGCCTTTTCAAGGACTTTGTGTGGTTTTGAGGAGACTTGATGAATTTTGAGGAATTTTTCTTAGATTTTGTGGAAACTTGTGGAGGTTTTGTGTGATTTTTGTGGGATTTTGTGGGATATTGAGGCGATTTAGGGATTTTGAGGGATTTTTCATGTATTTTGTGGGATTTTGTGGAGATTTGGTGGGATATTTTTCTAGAATTTGGCCGTGTTTTGAGAAGATTTAGGGAATTTTGTGGGATTTTTCCTGGAATTTTGTTGGATACTGGGGAGATTTTGTGGGATGTTTGTGGAACTTTGAGGGACTTTTCTGGAATTTGGTGAGATTCTGTAGAGAACTGAAGAATTATCAGGGATTTTTCATGTATTCTGTGGGAATTTGTGGAGATTTGGTGGGATTTTTGTGGATTTTGGCCGTGTTTTCGAGTTTTCAGAAGATTTAGGGATTTTTGTGAGATTTTTGTGGGATGTTCTGGGAATTGGTGGAGATTTTGTGGGACATTCCTGTGAATTGGTAGGGTTTTGAAATGATTTAGGGAGTTTTGTGGGACTTCTCTGGAATTTTGTGGGTTTTTTCTGGAATTGTGTGGGATTCTGAGGAGACTTGAATTTTGAGGAATTTGTTTTAGATTTTGTGGGAATTTGTGTAGATTCTGTGGGATTTTACTGGAATTTGGTGGGCCTTTTCAAGGACTTTGTGTGGTTTTGAGGAGACTTGAAGAATTTTGAGGAATTTTTCTTAGATTTTGTGGAAACTTGTAGAGGGTTTGTGGGATTTTTGTGGGATTTTGTGGGATATTGAGGCGATTTAGGGATTTTGAGGGATTTTTCATGTATTTTGTGGGATTTTGTGGAGATTTGGTGGGATATTTTTCTAGAATTTGGTCGTGTTTTGAGAAGATTTAGGGAATTTTGTGGGATTTTTCCTGGAATTTTGTTGGATACTGGGGAGATTTTGTGGGATGTTTGTGGAACTTTGAGGGACTTTTCTGGAATTTGGTGAGATTCTGTAGAGAACTGACAAATTATCAGGGATTTTTCATGTATTCTGTGGGAATTTGTGGAGATTTGGTGGGATTTTTCTGGATTTTGGCCGTGTTTTGAGAAGATTTAGGGAATTTTGTGGGATTTTTCCTGGAATTTTGTTGGATACTGGGGAGATTTTGTGGGATGTTTGTGGAACTTTGAGGGACTTTTCTGGAATTTGGTGAGATTCTGTAGAGAACTGAAGAATTATCAGGGATTTTTCATGTATTCTGTGGGAATTTGTGGAGATTTGGTGGGATTTTTCTGGAATTTGGTAGAGTTTTGAGAAGATTTAGGGAATTTTGTGTGATTTTTCTGGGATTTTGTTGGGTATTGAGGACATTTTGTGGGATGTTTCTGGAATTTGGTGGGGCTTTTGAAGAATTTTGTGGTATTTTGAAAAGATTTAGGGAATTTTGTGGTGTTTTTTCTTGAATTTTGAGGGAAACTGTGCTGATTTTATGGAGCGTTTCTGGAATTTGGTCGAGTTTTCAGAAGATTTAGGGATTTTTGTGAGATTTTTGTGGGATGTTCTGGGAATTGGTGGAGATTTTGTGGGACATTCCTGTGAATTGGTAGGGTTTTGAAATGATTTAGGGAGTTTTGTGGGACTTCTCTGGAATTTTGTGGGTTTTTTCTGGAATTGTGTGGGATTCTGAGGAGACTTGAATTTTGAGGAATTTGTTTTAGATTTTTGTGGGAATTTGTGGAGATTCTGTGGGATTTTACTGGAATTTGGTGGGCCTTTTCAAGGACTTTGTGTGGTTTTGAGGAGACTTGATGAATTTTGAGGAATTTTTCTTAGATTTTGTGGAAACTTGTAGAGGGTTTGTGGGATTTTTGTGGGATTTTGTGGGATATTGAGGCGATTTAGGAATTTTGAGGGATTTTTCATGTATTTTGTGGGATTTTGTGGAGATTTGGTGGGATATTTTTCTAGAATTTGGTCGTGTTTTGAGAAGATTTAGGGAATTTTGTGGGATTTTTCCTGGAATTTTGTTGGATACTGGGGAGATTTTGTGGGATGTTTGTGGAACTTTGAGGGACTTTTCTGGAATTTGGTGAGATTCTGTAGAGAACTGACGAATTATCAGGGATTTTTCATGTATTCTGTGGGAATTTGTGGAGATTTGGTGGGATTTTTGTGGATTTTGGCCGTGTTTTCGAGTTTTCAGAAGATTTAGGGATTTTTGTGAGATTTTTGTGGGATGTTCTGGGAATTGGTGGAGATTTTGTGGGACATTCCTGTGAATTGGTAGGGTTTTGAAATGATTTAGGGAGTTTTGTGGGACTTCTCTGGAATTTTGTGGGTTTTTTCTGGAATTGTGTGGGATTCTGAGGAGAGTTGAAGAATTTTGAGGAATTTGTTTTAGATTTTGTGGGAATTTGTGGAGATTCTGTGGGATTTTTCTGGAATTTGGTGGGCCTTTTCAAGGACTTTGTGTGGTTTTGAGGAGACTTGAAGAATTTTGAGGAATTTTTCTTAGATTTTGTGGAAACTTGTGGTGGTTTTGTGTGATTTTTGTGGGATTTTGTGGGATATTGAGGCGATTTAGGGATCTTGAGGGATTTTTCATGTATTTTGTGGGAATTTGTGGTGATTTGGTGGGATATTTTTCTAGAATTTGGTCGTGTTTGGAGAAGATTTAGGGAATTTTGTGGGATTTTTCCTGGAATTTTGTTGGATACTGGGGAGATTTTGTGGGATGTTTGTGGAACTTTGAGGGACTCTTCTGGAATTTGGTGAGATTCTGTAGAGAACTGAAGAATTATCAGGGATTTTTCATGTATTCTGTGGGAATTTGTGGAGATTTGGTGGGATTTTTGTGGATTTTGGCCGTGTTTTCGAGTTTTCAGAAGATTTAGGGATTTTTGTGAGATTTTTGTGGGATGTTCTGGGAATTGGTGGAGATTTTGTGGGACATTCCTGTGAATTGGTAGGGTTTTGAAATGATTTAGGGAGTTTTGTGGGACTTCTCTGGAATTTTGTGGGTTTTTTCTGGAATTGTGTGGGATTCTGAGGAGACTTGAATTTTGAGGAATTTGTTTTAGATTTTGTGGGAATTTGTGGAGATTCTGTGGGATTTTACTGGAATTTGGTGGGCCTTTTCAAGGACTTTGTGTGGTTTTGAGGAGACTTGATGAATTTTGAGGAATTTTTCTTAGATTTTGTGGAAACTTGTAGAGGGTTTGTGGGATTTTTGTGGGATTTTGTGGGATATTGAGGCGATTTAGGAATTTTGAGGGATTTTTCATGTATTTTGTGGGATTTTGTGGAGATTTGGTGGGATATTTTTCTAGAATTTGGTCGTGTTTTGAGAAGATTTAGGGAATTTTGTGGGATTTTTCCTGGAATTTTGTTGGATACTGGGGAGATTTTGTGGGATGTTTGTGGAACTTTGAGGGACTTTTCTGGAATTTGGTGAGATTCTGTAGAGAACTGACGAATTATCAGGGATTTTTCATGTATTCTGTGGGAATTTGTGGAGATTTGGTGGGATTTTTGTGGATTTTGGCCGTGTTTTCGAGTTTTCAGAAGATTTAGGGATTTTTGTGAGATTTTTGTGGGATGTTCTGGGAATTGGTGGAGATTTTGTGGGACATTCCTGTGAATTGGTAGGGTTTTGAAATGATTTAGGGAGTTTTGTGGGACTTCTCTGGAATTTTGTGGGTTTTTTCTGGAATTGTGTGGGATTCTGAGGAGAGTTGAAGAATTTTGAGGAATTTGTTTTAGATTTTGTGGGAATTTGTGGAGATTCTGTGGGATTTTTCTGGAATTTGGTGGGCCTTTTCAAGGACTTTGTGTGGTTTTGAGGAGACTTGAAGAATTTTGAGGAATTTTTCTTAGATTTTGTGGAAACTTGTGGTGGTTTTGTGTGATTTTTGTGGGATTTTGTGGGATATTGAGGCGATTTAGGGATCTTGAGGGATTTTTCATGTATTTTGTGGGAATTTGTGGTGATTTGGTGGGATATTTTTCTAGAATTTGGTCGTGTTTGGAGAAGATTTAGGGAATTTTGTGGGATTTTTCCTGGAATTTTGTTGGATACTGGGGAGATTTTGTGGGATGTTTGTGGAACTTTGAGGGACTCTTCTGGAATTTGGTGAGATTCTGTAGAGAACTGAAGAATTATCAGGGATTTTTCATGTATTCTGTGGGAATTTGTGGAGATTTGGTGGGATTTTTGTGGATTTTGGCCGTGTTTTCGAGTTTTCAGAAGATTTAGGGATTTTTGTGAGATTTTTGTGGGATGTTCTGGGAATTGGTGGAGATTTTGTGGGTCATTCCTGTGAATTGGAAGGGTTTTGAAATGATTTAGGGAGTTTTGTGGGACTTCTCTGGAATTTTGTGGGTTTTTTCTGGAATTGTGTGGGATTCTGAGGAGACTTGAAGAATTTTGAGGAATTTGTTTTAGATTTTTGTGGGAATTTGTGGAGATTCTGTGGGATTTTTCTGGATTTTGGTGGGCCTTTTCAAGGACTTTGTGTGGTTTTGAGGAGACTTGATGAATTTTGAGGAATTTTTCTTAGATTTTGTGGAAACTTGTGGAGGTTTTGTGTGATTTTTGTGGGATTTTGTGGGATATTGAGGCGATTTAGGGATTTTGAGGGATTTTTCATGTATTTTGTGGGATTTTGTGGAGATTTGGTGGGATATTTTTCTAGAATTTGGCCGTGTTTTGAGAAGATTTAGGGAATTTTGTGGGATTTTTCCTGGAATTTTGTTGGATACTGGGGAGATTTTGTGGGATGTTTGTGGAACTTTGAGGGACTTTTCTGGAATTTGGTGAGATTCTGTAGAGAACTGACAAATTATCAGGGATTTTTCATGTATTCTGTGGGAATTTGTGGAGATTTGGTGGGATTTTTGTGGATTTTGGCCGTGTTTTGAGAAGATTTAGGGAATTTTGTGGGATTTTTCCTGGAATTTTGTTGGATACTGGGGAGATTTTGTGGGATGTTTGTGGAACTTTGAGGGACTTTTCTGGAATTTGGTGAGATTCTGTAGAGAACTGAAGAATTATCAGGGATTTTTCATGTATTCTGTGGGAATTTGTGGAGATTTGGTGGGATTTTTGTGGATTTTGGCCGTGTTTTCGAGTTTTCAGAAGATTTAGGGATTTTTGTGAGATTTTTGTGGGATGTTCTGGGAATTGGTGGAGATTTTGTGGGTCATTCCTGTGAATTGGAAGGGTTTTGAAATGATTTAGGGAGTTTTGTGGGACTTCTCTGGAATTTTGTGGGTTTTTTCTGGAATTGTGTGGGATTCTGAGGAGACTTGAAGAATTTTGAGGAATTTGTTTTAGATTTTTGTGGGAATTTGTGGAGATTCTGTGGGATTTTTCTGGATTTTGGTGGGCCTTTTCAAGGACTTTGTGTGGTTTTGAGGAGACTTGATGAATTTTGAGGAATTTTTCTTAGATTTTGTGGAAACTTGTGGAGGTTTTGTGTGATTTTTGTGGGATTTTGTGGGATATTGAGGCGATTTAGGGATTTTGAGGGATTTTTCATGTATTTTGTGGGATTTTGTGGAGATTTGGTGGGATATTTTTCTAGAATTTGGCCGTGTTTTGAGAAGATTTAGGGAATTTTGTGGGATTTTTCCTGGAATTTTGTTGGATACTGGGGAGATTTTGTGGGATGTTTGTGGAACTTTGAGGGACTTTTCTGGAATTTGGTGAGATTCTGTAGAGAACTGACAAATTATCAGGGATTTTTCATGTATTCTGTGGGAATTTGTGGAGATTTGGTGGGATTTTTGTGGATTTTGGCCGTGTTTTGAGAAGATTTAGGGAATTTTGTGGGATTTTTCCTGGAATTTTGTTGGATACTGGGGAGATTTTGTGGGATGTTTGTGGAACTTTGAGGGACTTTTCTGGAATTTGGTGAGATTCTGTAGAGAACTGACAAATTATCAGGGATTTTTCATGTATTCTGTGGGAATTTGTGGAGATTTGGTGGGATTTTTGTGGATTTTGGCCGTGTTTTGAGAAGATTTAGGGAATTTTGTGGGATTTTTCCTGGAATTTTGTTGGATACTGGGGAGATTTTGTGGGATGTTTGTGGAACTTTGAGGGACTTTTCTGGAATTTGGTGAGATTCTGTAGAGAACTGACGAATTATCAGGGATTTTTCATGTATTCTGTGGGAATTTGTGGAGATTTGGTGGGATTTTTGTGGATTTTGGCCGTGTTTTCGAGTTTTCAGAAGATTTAGGGATTTTTGTGAGATTTTTGTGGGATGTTCTGGGAATTGGTGGAGATTTTGTGGGACATTCCTGTGAATTGGTAGGGTTTTGAAATGATTTAGGGAGTTTTGTGGGACTTCTCTGGAATTTTGTGGGTTTTTTCTGGAATTGTGTGGGATTCTGAGGAGAGTTGAAGAATTTTGAGGAATTTGTTTTAGATTTTGTGGGAATTTGTGGAGATTCTGTGGGATTTTTCTGGAATTTGGTGGGCCTTTTCAAGGACTTTGTGTGGTTTTGAGGAGACTTGAAGAATTTTGAGGAATTTTTCTTAGATTTTGTGGAAACTTGTGGTGGTTTTGTGTGATTTTTGTGGGATTTTGTGGGATATTGAGGCGATTTAGGGATCTTGAGGGATTTTTCATGTATTTTGTGGGAATTTGTGGTGATTTGGTGGGATATTTTTCTAGAATTTGGTCGTGTTTGGAGAAGATTTAGGGAATTTGGTGGGATTTTTCCTGGAATTTTGTTGGATACTGGGGAGATTTTGTGGGATGTTTGTGGAACTTTGAGGGACTCTTCTGGAATTTGGTGAGATTCTGTAGAGAACTGATGAATTATCAGGGATTTTTCATGTATTCTGTGGGAATTTGTGGAGATTTGGTGGGATTTTTGTGGATTTTGGCCGTGTTTTCGAGTTTTCAGAAGATTTAGGGATTTTTGTGAGATTTTTGTGGGATGTTCTGGGAATTGGTGGAGATTTTGTGGGTCATTCCTGTGAATTGGAAGGGTTTTGAAATGATTTAGGGAGTTTTGTGGGACTTCTCTGGAATTTTGTGGGTTTTTTCTGGAATTGTGTGGGATTCTGAGGAGAATTGAAGAATTTTGAGGAATTTGTTTTAGATTTTTGTGGGAATTTGTGGAGATTCTGTGGGATTTTTCTGGATTTTGGTGGGCCTTTTCAAGGACTTTGTGTGGTTTTGAGGAGACTTGATGAATTTTGAGGAATTTTTCTTAGATTTTGTGGAAACTTGTGGAGGTTTTGTGTGATTTTTGTGGGATTTTGTGGGATATTGAGGCGATTTAGGGATTTTGAGGGATTTTTCATGTATTTTGTGGGATTTTGTGGAGATTTGGTGGGATATTTTTCTAGAATTTGGCCGTGTTTTGAGAAGATTTAGGGAATTTTGTGGGATTTTTCCTGGAATTTTGTTGGATACTGGGGAGATTTTGTGGGATGTTTGTGGAACTTTGAGGGACTTTTCTGGAATTTGGTGAGATTCTGTAGAGAACTGAAGAATTATCAGGGATTTTTCATGTATTCTGTGGGAATTTGTGGAGATTTGGTGGGATTTTTGTGGATTTTGGCCGTGTTTTCGAGTTTTCAGAAGATTTAGGGATTTTTGTGAGATTTTTGTGGGATGTTCTGGGAATTGGTGGAGATTTTGTGGGTCATTCCTGTGAATTGGAAGGGTTTTGAAATGATTTAGGGAGTTTTGTGGGACTTCTCTGGAATTTTGTGGGTTTTTTCTGGAATTGTGTGGGATTCTGAGGAGAATTGAAGAATTTTGAGGAATTTGTTTTAGATTTTTGTGGGAATTTGTGGAGATTCTGTGGGATTTTTCTGGATTTTGGTGGGCCTTTTCAAGGACTTTGTGTGGTTTTGAGGAGACTTGATGAATTTTGAGGAATTTTTCTTAGATTTTGTGGAAACTTGTGGAGGTTTTGTGTGATTTTTGTGGGATTTTGTGGGATATTGAGGCGATTTAGGGATTTTGAGGGATTTTTCATGTATTTTGTGGGATTTTGTGGAGATTTGGTGGGATATTTTTCTAGAATTTGGCCGTGTTTTGAGAAGATTTAGGGAATTTTGTGGGATTTTTCCTGGAATTTTGTTGGATACTGGGGAGATTTTGTGGGATGTTTGTGGAACTTTGAGGGACTTTTCTGGAATTTGGTGAGATTCTGTAGAGAACTGACAAATTATCAGGGATTTTTCATGTATTCTGTGGGAATTTGTGGAGATTTGGTGGGATTTTTGTGGATTTTGGCCGTGTTTTCGAGTTTTCAGAAGATTTAGGGATTTTTGTGAGATTTTTGTGGGATGTTCTGGGAATTGGTGGAGATTTTGTGGGTCATTCCTGTGAATTGGAAGGGTTTTGAAATGATTTAGGGAGTTTTGTGGGACTTCTCTGGAATTTTGTGGGTTTTTTCTGGAATTGTGTGGGATTCTGAGGAGACTTGAAGAATTTTGAGGAATTTGTTTTAGATTTTTGTGGGAATTTGTGGAGATTCTGTGGGATTTTTCTGGATTTTGGTGGGCCTTTTCAAGGACTTTGTGTGGTTTTGAGGAGACTTGATGAATTTTGAGGAATTTTTCTTAGATTTTGTGGAAACTTGTGGAGGTTTTGTGTGATTTTTGTGGGATTTTGTGGGATATTGAGGCGATTTAGGGATTTTGAGGGATTTTTCATGTATTTTGTGGGATTTTGTGGAGATTTGGTGGGATATTTTTCTAGAATTTGGCCGTGTTTTGAGAAGATTTAGGGAATTTTGTGGGATTTTTCCTGGAATTTTGTTGGATACTGGGGAGATTTTGTGGGATGTTTGTGGAACTTTGAGGGACTTTTCTGGAATTTGGTGAGATTCTGTAGAGAACTGAAGAATTATCAGGGATTTTTCATGTATTCTGTGGGAATTTGTGGAGATTTGGTGGGATTTTTGTGGATTTTGGCCGTGTTTTCGAGTTTTCAGAAGATTTAGGGATTTTTGTGAGATTTTTGTGGGATGTTCTGGGAATTGGTGGAGATTTTGTGGGTCATTCCTGTGAATTGGAAGGGTTTTGAAATGATTTAGGGAGTTTTGTGGGACTTCTCTGGAATTTTGTGGGTTTTTTCTGGAATTGTGTGGGATTCTGAGGAGACTTGAAGAATTTTGAGGAATTTGTTTTAGATTTTTGTGGGAATTTGTGGAGATTCTGTGGGATTTTTCTGGATTTTGGTGGGCCTTTTCAAGGACTTTGTGTGGTTTTGAGGAGACTTGATGAATTTTGAGGAATTTTTCTTAGATTTTGTGGAAACTTGTGGAGGTTTTGTGTGATTTTTGTGGGATTTTGTGGGATATTGAGGCGATTTAGGGATTTTGAGGGATTTTTCATGTATTTTGTGGGATTTTGTGGAGATTTGGTGGGATATTTTTCTAGAATTTGGCCGTGTTTTGAGAAGATTTAGGGAATTTTGTGGGATTTTTCCTGGAATTTTGTTGGATACTGGGGAGATTTTGTGGGATGTTTGTGGAACTTTGAGGGACTTTTCTGGAATTTGGTGAGATTCTGTAGAGAACTGACAAATTATCAGGGATTTTTCATGTATTCTGTGGGAATTTGTGGAGATTTGGTGGGATTTTTGTGGATTTTGGCCGTGTTTTCGAGTTTTCAGAAGATTTAGGGATTTTTGTGAGATTTTTGTGGGATGTTCTGGGAATTGGTGGAGATTTTGTGGGTCATTCCTGTGAATTGGAAGGGTTTTGAAATGATTTAGGGAGTTTTGTGGGACTTCTCTGGAATTTTGTGGGTTTTTTCTGGAATTGTGTGGGATTCTGAGGAGACTTGAAGAATTTTGAGGAATTTGTTTTAGATTTTTGTGGGAATTTGTGGAGATTCTGTGGGATTTTTCTGGATTTTGGTGGGCCTTTTCAAGGACTTTGTGTGGTTTTGAGGAGACTTGATGAATTTTGAGGAATTTTTCTTAGATTTTGTGGAAACTTGTGGAGGTTTTGTGTGATTTTTGTGGGATTTTGTGGGATATTGAGGCGATTTAGGGATTTTGAGGGATTTTTCATGTATTTTGTGGGATTTTGTGGAGATTTGGTGGGATATTTTTCTAGAATTTGGCCGTGTTTTGAGAAGATTTAGGGAATTTTGTGGGATTTTTCCTGGAATTTTGTTGGATACTGGGGAGATTTTGTGGGATGTTTGTGGAACTTTGAGGGACTTTTCTGGAATTTGGTGAGATTCTGTAGAGAACTGACAAATTATCAGGGATTTTTCATGTATTCTGTGGGAATTTGTGGAGATTTGGTGGGATTTTTGTGGATTTTGGCCGTGTTTTGAGAAGATTTTGGGAATTTTGTGGGATTTTTCCTGGAATTTTGTTGGATACTGGGGAGATTTTGTGGGATGTTTGTGGAACTTTGAGGGACTTTTCTGGAATTTGGTGAGATTCTGTAGAGAACTGACAAATTATCAGGGATTTTTCATGTATTCTGTGGGAATTTGTGGAGATTTGGTGGGATTTTTGTGGATTTTGGCCGTGTTTTGAGAAGATTTAGGGAATTTTGTGGGATTTTTCCTGGAATTTTGTTGGATACTGGGGAGATTTTGTGGGATGTTTGTGGAACTTTGAGGGACTTTTCTGGAATTTGGTGAGATTCTGTAGAGAACTGACGAATTATCAGGGATTTTTCATGTATTCTGTGGGAATTTGTGGAGATTTGGTGGGATTTTTGTGGATTTTGGCCGTGTTTTCGAGTTTTCAGAAGATTTAGGGATTTTTGTGAGATTTTTGTGGGATGTTCTGGGAATTGGTGGAGATTTTGTGGGTCATTCCTGTGAATTGGAAGGGTTTTGAAATGATTTAGGGAGTTTTGTGGGACTTCTCTGGAATTTTGTGGGTTTTTTCTGGAATTGTGTGGGATTCTGAGGAGAATTGAAGAATTTTGAGGAATTTGTTTTAGATTTTTGTGGGAATTTGTGGAGATTCTGTGGGATTTTACTGGAATTTGGTGGGCCTTTTCAAGGACTTTGTGTGGTTTTGAGGAGACTTGAAGAATTTTGAGGAATTTTTCTTAGATTTTGTGGAAACTTGTAGAGGGTTTGTGGGATTTTTGTGGGATTTTGTGGGATATTGAGGCGATTTAGGGATTTTGAGGGATTTTTCATGTATTTTGTGGGATTTTGTGGAGATTTGGTGGGATATTTTTCTAGAATTTGGTCGTGTTTTGAGAAGATTTAGGGAATTTTGTGGGATTTTTCCTGGAATTTTGTTGGATACTGGGGAGATTTTGTGGGATGTTTGTGGAACTTTGAGGGACTTTTCTGGAATTTGGTGAGATTCTGTAGAGAACTGACAAATTATCAGGGATTTTTCATGTATTCTGTGGGAATTTGTGGAGATTTGGTGGGATTTTTGTGGATTTTGGCCGTGTTTTGAGAAGATTTAGGGAATTTTGTGGGATTTTTCCTGGAATTTTGTTGGATACTGGGGAGATTTTGTGGGATGTTTGTGGAACTTTGAGGGACTTTTCTGGAATTTGGTGAGATTCTGTAGAGAACTGAAGAATTATCAGGGATTTTTCATGTATTCTGTGGGAATTTGTGGAGATTTGGTGGGATTTTTCTGGAATTTGGTAGAGTTTTGAGAAGATTTAGGGAATTTTGTGTGATTTTTCTGGGATTTTGTTGGGTATTGAGGACATTTTGTGGGATGTTTCTGGAATTTGGTGGGGCTTTTCAAGAATTTTGTGGTATTTTGAAAAGATTTAGGGAATTTTGTGGTGTTTTTTCTTGAATTTTGAGGGAAACTGTGCTGATTTTATGGAGCGTTTCTGGAATTTGGTCGAGTTTTCAGAAGATTTAGGGATTTTTGTGAGATTTTTGTGGGATGTTCTGGGAATTGGTGGAGATTTTGTGGGACATTCCTGTGAATTGGTAGGGTTTTGAAATGATTTAGGGAGTTTTGTGGGACTTCTCTGGAATTTTGTGGGTTTTTTCTGGAATTGTGTGGGATTCTGAGGAGACTTGAATTTTGAGGAATTTGTTTTAGATTTTTGTGGGAATTTGTGGAGATTCTGTGGGATTTTACTGGAATTTGGTGGGCCTTTTCAAGGACTTTGTGTGGTTTTGAGGAGACTTGAAGAATTTTGAGGAATTTTTCTTAGATTTTGTGGAAACTTGTAGAGGGTTTGTGGGATTTTTGTGGGATTTTGTGGGATATTGAGGCGATTTAGGGATTTTGAGGGATTTTTCATGTATTTTGTGGGATTTTGTGGAGATTTGGTGGGATATTTTTCTAGAATTTGGTCGTGTTTTGAGAAGATTTAGGGAATTTTGTGGGATTTTTCCTGGAATTTTGTTGGATACTGGGGAGATTTTGTGGGATGTTTGTGGAACTTTGAGGGACTTTTCTGGAATTTGGTGAGATTCTGTAGAGAACTGACGAATTATCAGGGATTTTTCATGTATTCTGTGGGAATTTGTGGAGATTTGGTGGGATTTTTGTGGATTTTGGCCGTGTTTTCGAGTTTTCAGAAGATTTAGGGATTTTTGTGAGATTTTTGTGGGATGTTCTGGGAATTGGTGGAGATTTTGTGGGACATTCCTGTGAATTGGTAGGGTTTTGAAATGATTTAGGGAGTTTTGTGGGACTTCTCTGGAATTTTGTGGGTTTTTTCTGGAATTGTGTGGGATTATGAGGAGAGTTGAAGAATTTTGAGGAATTTGTTTTAGATTTTGTGGGAATTTGTGGAGATTCTGTGGGATTTTTCTGGAATTTGGTGGGCCTTTTCAAGGACTTTGTGTGGTTTTGAGGAGACTTGAAGAATTTTGAGGAATTTTTCTTAGATTTTGTGGAAACTTGTGGTGGTTTTGTGTGATTTTTGTGGGATTTTGTGGGATATTGAGGCGATTTAGGGATCTTGAGGGATTTTTCATGTATTTTGTGGGAATTTGTGGTGATTTGGTGGGATATTTTTCTAGAATTTGGTCGTGTTTGGAGAAGATTTAGGGAATTTTGTGGGATTTTTCCTGGAATTTTGTTGGATACTGGGGAGATTTTGTGGGATGTTTGTGGAACTTTGAGGGACTCTTCTGGAATTTGGTGAGATTCTGTAGAGAACTGAAGAATTATCAGGGATTTTTCATGTATTCTGTGGGAATTTGTGGAGATTTGGTGGGATTTTTGTGGATTTTGGCCGTGTTTTCGAGTTTTCAGAAGATTTAGGGATTTTTGTGAGATTTTTGTGGGATGTTCTGGGAATTGGTGGAGATTTTGTGGGTCATTCCTGTGAATTGGAAGGGTTTTGAAATGATTTAGGGAGTTTTGTGGGACTTCTCTGGAATTTTGTGGGTTTTTTCTGGAATTGTGTGGGATTCTGAGGAGACTTGAAGAATTTTGAGGAATTTGTTTTAGATTTTTGTGGGAATTTGTGTAGATTCTGTGGGATTTTTCTGGATTTTGGTGGGCCTTTTCAAGGACTTTGTGTGGTTTTGAGGAGACTTGATGAATTTTGAGGAATTTTTCTTAGATTTTGTGGAAACTTGTGGAGGTTTTGTGTGATTTTTGTGGGATTTTGTGGGATATTGAGGCGATTTAGGGATTTTGAGGGATTTTTCATGTATTTTGTGGGATTTTGTGGAGATTTGGTGGGATATTTTTCTAGAATTTGGCCGTGTTTTGAGAAGATTTAGGGAATTTTGTGGGATTTTTCCTGGAATTTTGTTGGATACTGGGGAGATTTTG
This sequence comes from Cyanistes caeruleus, assembly GCF_971803275.1. Taxonomy (NCBI): domain Eukaryota; kingdom Metazoa; phylum Chordata; class Aves; order Passeriformes; family Paridae; genus Cyanistes; species Cyanistes caeruleus. The sequence goes on along the minus strand of NC_141702.1, from coordinate 85,862,225 downwards.
TGGGATGTTTGTGGAACTTTGAGGGACTTTTCTGGAATTTGGTGAGATTCTGTAGAGAACTGAAGAATTATCAGGGATTTTTCATGTATTCTGTGGGAATTTGTGGAGATTTGGTGGGATTTTTGTGGATTTTGGCCGTGTTTTCGAGTTTTCAGAAGATTTAGGGATTTTTGTGAGATTTTTGTGGGATGTTCTGGGAATTGGTGGAGATTTTGTGGGACATTCCTGTGAATTGGTAGGGTTTTGAAATGATTTAGGGAGTTTTGTGGGACTTCTCTGGAATTTTGTGGGTTTTTTCTGGAATTGTGTGGGATTCTGAGGAGACTTGAATTTTGAGGAATTTGTTTTAGATTTTGTGGGAATTTGTGTAGATTCTGTGGGATTTTACTGGAATTTGGTGGGCCTTTTCAAGGACTTTGTGTGGTTTTGAGGAGACTTGAAGAATTTTGAGGAATTTTTCTTAGATTTTGTGGAAACTTGTAGAGGGTTTGTGGGATTTTTGTGGGATTTTGTGGGATATTGAGGCGATTTAGGGATTTTGAGGGATTTTTCATGTATTTTGTGGGATTTTGTGGAGATTTGGTGGGATATTTTTCTAGAATTTGGTCGTGTTTTGAGAAGATTTAGGGAATTTTGTGGGATTTTTCCTGGAATTTTGTTGGATACTGGGGAGATTTTGTGGGATGTTTGTGGAACTTTGAGGGACTTTTCTGGAATTTGGTGAGATTCTGTAGAGAACTGACAAATTATCAGGGATTTTTCATGTATTCTGTGGGAATTTGTGGAGATTTGGTGGGATTTTTGTGGATTTTGGCCGTGTTTTGAGAAGATTTAGGGAATTTTGTGGGATTTTTCCTGGAATTTTGTTGGATACTGGGGAGATTTTGTGGGATGTTTCTGGAACTTTGAGGGACTTTTCTGGAATTTGGTGAGATTCTGTAGAGAACTGAAGAATTATCAGGGATTTTTCATGTATTCCGTGGGAATTTGTGGAGATTTGGTGGGATTTTTCTGGAATTTGGAAGAGTTTTGAGAAGATTTAGGGAATTCTGTAAGATTTTTCTGGGATTTTGTTGGGTATTGAGGACATTTTGTGGGATGTTTCTGGAATTTGGTGGGGCTTTTCAAGAATTTTGTGGTATTTTGAAAAGATTTAGGGAATTTTGTGGTGTTTTTTCTTGAATTTTGAGGGAAACTGTGCTGATTTTATGGAGCGTTTCTGGAATTTGGTCGAGTTTTCAGAAGATTTAGGGATTTTTGTGAGATTTTTGTGGGATGTTCTGGGAATTGGTGGAGATTTTGTGGGACATTCCTGTGAATTGGTAGGGTTTTGAAATGATTTAGGGAGTTTTGTGGGACTTCTCTGGAATTTTGTGGGTTTTTTCTGGAATTGTGTGGGATTCTGAGGAGACTTGAATTTTGAGGAATTTGTTTTAGATTTTTGTGGGAATTTGTGGAGATTCTGTGGGATTTTACTGGAATTTGGTGGGCCTTTTCAAGGACTTTGTGTGGTTTTGAGGAGACTTGAAGAATTTTGAGGAATTTTTCTTAGATTTTGTGGAAACTTGTAGAGGGTTTGTGGGATTTTTGTGGGATTTTGTGGGATATTGAGGCGATTTAGGGATTTTGAGGGATTTTTCATGTATTTTGTGGGATTTTGTGGAGATTTGGTGGGATATTTTTCTAGAATTTGGTCGTGTTTGGAGAAGATTTAGGGAATTTTGTGGGATTTTTCCTGGAATTTTGTTGGATACTGGGGAGATTTTGTGGGATGTTTGTGGAACTTTGAGGGACTTTTCTGGAATTTGGTGAGATTCTGTAGAGAACTGACGAATTATCAGGGATTTTTCATGTATTCTGTGGGAATTTGTGGAGATTTGGTGGGATTTTTGTGGATTTTGGCCGTGTTTTCGAGTTTTCAGAAGATTTAGGGATTTTTGTGAGATTTTTGTGGGATGTTCTGGGAATTGGTGGAGATTTTGTGGGACATTCCTGTGAATTGGTAGGGTTTTGAAATGATTTAGGGAGTTTTGTGGGACTTCTCTGGAATTTTGTGGGTTTTTTCTGGAATTGTGTGGGATTCTGAGGAGAGTTGAAGAATTTTGAGGAATTTGTTTTAGATTTTGTGGGAATTTGTGGAGATTCTGTGGGATTTTTCTGGAATTTGGTGGGCCTTTTCAAGGACTTTGTGTGGTTTTGAGGAGACTTGAAGAATTTTGAGGAATTTTTCTTAGATTTTGTGGAAACTTGTGGTGGTTTTGTGTGATTTTTGTGGGATTTTGTGGGATATTGAGGCGATTTAGGGATCTTGAGGGATTTTTCATGTATTTTGTGGGAATTTGTGGTGATTTGGTGGGATATTTTTCTAGAATTTGGTCGTGTTTGGAGAAGATTTAGGGAATTTTGTGGGATTTTTCCTGGAATTTTGTTGGATACTGGGGAGATTTTGTGGGATGTTTGTGGAACTTTGAGGGACTCTTCTGGAATTTGGTGAGATTCTGTAGAGAACTGAAGAATTATCAGGGATTTTTCATGTATTCTGTGGGAATTTGTGGAGATTTGGTGGGATTTTTGTGGATTTTGGCCGTGTTTTCGAGTTTTCAGAAGATTTAGGGATTTTTGTGAGATTTTTGTGGGATGTTCTGGGAATTGGTGGAGATTTTGTGGGTCATTCCTGTGAATTGGAAGGGTTTTGAAATGATTTAGGGAGTTTTGTGGGACTTCTCTGGAATTTTGTGGGTTTTTTCTGGAATTGTGTGGGATTCTGAGGAGACTTGAAGAATTTTGAGGAATTTGTTTTAGATTTTTGTGGGAATTTGTGGAGATTCTGTGGGATTTTTCTGGATTTTGGTGGGCCTTTTCAAGGACTTTGTGTGGTTTTGAGGAGACTTGATGAATTTTGAGGAATTTTTCTTAGATTTTGTGGAAACTTGTGGAGGTTTTGTGTGATTTTTGTGGGATTTTGTGGGATATTGAGGCGATTTAGGGATTTTGAGGGATTTTTCATGTATTTTGTGGGATTTTGTGGAGATTTGGTGGGATATTTTTCTAGAATTTGGCCGTGTTTTGAGAAGATTTAGGGAATTTTGTGGGATTTTTCCTGGAATTTTGTTGGATACTGGGGAGATTTTGTGGGATGTTTGTGGAACTTTGAGGGACTTTTCTGGAATTTGGTGAGATTCTGTAGAGAACTGAAGAATTATCAGGGATTTTTCATGTATTCTGTGGGAATTTGTGGAGATTTGGTGGGATTTTTGTGGATTTTGGCCGTGTTTTCGAGTTTTCAGAAGATTTAGGGATTTTTGTGAGATTTTTGTGGGATGTTCTGGGAATTGGTGGAGATTTTGTGGGACATTCCTGTGAATTGGTAGGGTTTTGAAATGATTTAGGGAGTTTTGTGGGACTTCTCTGGAATTTTGTGGGTTTTTTCTGGAATTGTGTGGGATTCTGAGGAGACTTGAATTTTGAGGAATTTGTTTTAGATTTTGTGGGAATTTGTGTAGATTCTGTGGGATTTTACTGGAATTTGGTGGGCCTTTTCAAGGACTTTGTGTGGTTTTGAGGAGACTTGAAGAATTTTGAGGAATTTTTCTTAGATTTTGTGGAAACTTGTAGAGGGTTTGTGGGATTTTTGTGGGATTTTGTGGGATATTGAGGCGATTTAGGGATTTTGAGGGATTTTTCATGTATTTTGTGGGATTTTGTGGAGATTTGGTGGGATATTTTTCTAGAATTTGGTCGTGTTTTGAGAAGATTTAGGGAATTTTGTGGGATTTTTCCTGGAATTTTGTTGGATACTGGGGAGATTTTGTGGGATGTTTGTGGAACTTTGAGGGACTTTTCTGGAATTTGGTGAGATTCTGTAGAGAACTGAAGAATTATCAGGGATTTTTCATGTATTCTGTGGGAATTTGTGGAGATTTGGTGGGATTTTTGTGGATTTTGGCCGTGTTTTCGAGTTTTCAGAAGATTTAGGGATTTTTGTGAGATTTTTGTGGGATGTTCTGGGAATTGGTGGAGATTTTGTGGGTCATTCCTGTGAATTGGAAGGGTTTTGAAATGATTTAGGGAGTTTTGTGGGACTTCTCTGGAATTTTGTGGGTTTTTTCTGGAATTGTGTGGGATTCTGAGGAGACTTGAAGAATTTTGAGGAATTTGTTTTAGATTTTTGTGGGAATTTGTGTAGATTCTGTGGGATTTTTCTGGATTTTGGTGGGCCTTTTCAAGGACTTTGTGTGGTTTTGAGGAGACTTGATGAATTTTGAGGAATTTTTCTTAGATTTTGTGGAAACTTGTGGAGGTTTTGTGTGATTTTTGTGGGATTTTGTGGGATATTGAGGCGATTTAGGGATTTTGAGGGATTTTTCATGTATTTTGTGGGATTTTGTGGAGATTTGGTGGGATATTTTTCTAGAATTTGGCCGTGTTTTGAGAAGATTTAGGGAATTTTGTGGGATTTTTCCTGGAATTTTGTTGGATACTGGGGAGATTTTGTGGGATGTTTGTGGAACTTTGAGGGACTTTTCTGGAATTTGGTGAGATTCTGTAGAGAACTGAAGAATTATCAGGGATTTTTCATGTATTCTGTGGGAATTTGTGGAGATTTGGTGGGATTTTTGTGGATTTTGGCCGTGTTTTCGAGTTTTCAGAAGATTTAGGGATTTTTGTGAGATTTTTGTGGGATGTTCTGGGAATTGGTGGAGATTTTGTGGGACATTCCTGTGAATTGGTAGGGTTTTGAAATGATTTAGGGAGTTTTGTGGGACTTCTCTGGAATTTTGTGGGTTTTTTCTGGAATTGTGTGGGATTCTGAGGAGACTTGAATTTTGAGGAATTTGTTTTAGATTTTGTGGGAATTTGTGTAGATTCTGTGGGATTTTACTGGAATTTGGTGGGCCTTTTCAAGGACTTTGTGTGGTTTTGAGGAGACTTGAAGAATTTTGAGGAATTTTTCTTAGATTTTGTGGAAACTTGTAGAGGGTTTGTGGGATTTTTGTGGGATTTTGTGGGATATTGAGGCGATTTAGGGATTTTGAGGGATTTTTCATGTATTTTGTGGGATTTTGTGGAGATTTGGTGGGATATTTTTCTAGAATTTGGTCGTGTTTTGAGAAGATTTAGGGAATTTTGTGGGATTTTTCCTGGAATTTTGTTGGATACTGGGGAGATTTTGTGGGATGTTTGTGGAACTTTGAGGGACTTTTCTGGAATTTGGTGAGATTCTGTAGAGAACTGAAGAATTATCAGGGATTTTTCATGTATTCCGTGGGAATTTGTGGAGATTTGGTGGGATTTTTGTGGATTTTGGCCGTGTTTTGAGAAGATTTAGGGAATTTTGTGGGATTTTTCCTGGAATTTTGTTGGATACTGGGGAGATTTTGTGGGATGTTTGTGGAACTTTGAGGGACTTTTCTGGAATTTGGTGAGATTCTGTAGAGAACTGAAGAATTATCAGGGATTTTTCATGTATTCCGTGGGAATTTGTGGAGATTTGGTGGGATTTTTCTGGAATTTGGAAGAGTTTTGAGAAGATTTAGGGAATTATGTAAGATTTTTCTGGAATTTGGTGGGCCTTTTTGAAGGACTTTGTGTGGTTTTGAGGAGACTTGAAGAATTTTGAGGAATTTTTCTTAGATTTTGAGGAAACTTGTGGAGGTTTTGTGGGATTTTTGTGGGATTTTGTGGGATATTGAGGCGATTTAGGGATCTTGAGGGATTTTTCATGTATTTTGTGGGATTTTGTGGAGATTTGGTGGGATATTTTTCTAGAATTTGGTCGTGTTTTGAGAAGATTTAGGGAATTTTGTGGGATTTTTCCTGGAATTTTGTTGGATACTGGGGAGATTTTGTGGGATGTTTGTGGAACTTTGAGGGACTTTTCTGGAATTTGGTGAGATTCTGTAGAGAACTGAAGAATTATCAGGGATTTTTCATGTATTCTGTGGGAATTTGTGGAGATTTGGTGGGATTTTTGTGGATTTTGGCCGTGTTTTGAGAAGATTTAGGGAATTTTGTGGGATTTTTCCTGGAATTTTGTTGGATACTGGGGAGATTTTGTGGGATGTTTGTGGAACTTTGAGGGACTTTTCTGGAATTTGGTGAGATTCTGTAGAGAACTGACGAATTATCAGGGATTTTTCATGTATTCTGTGGGAATTTGTGGAGATTTGGTGGGATTTTTGTGGATTTTGGCCGTGTTTTCGAGTTTTCAGAAGATTTAGGGATTTTTGTGAGATTTTTGTGGGACATTCCTGTGAATTGGTAGGGTTTTGAAATGATTTAGGGAGTTTTGTGGGACTTCTCTGGAATTTTGTGGGTTTTTTCTGGAATTGTGTGGGATTCTGAGGAGACTTGAATTTTGAGGAATTTGTTTTAGATTTTGTGGGAATTTGTGGAGATTCTGTGGGATTTTACTGGAATTTGGTAGGCCTTTTCAAGGACTTTGTGTGGTTTTGAGGAGACTTGAAGAATTTTGAGGAATTTTTCTTAGATTTTGAGGAAACTTGTGGAGGTTTTGTGGGATTTTTGTGGGATTTTGTGGGATATTGAGGCGATTTAGGGATCTTGAGGGATTTTTCATGTATTTTGTGGGAATTTGTGGTGATTTGGTGGGATATTTTTCTAGAATTTGGTCGTGTTTTGAGGCGATTTAGGGAATTTTGTGGGATTTTTCCTGGAATTTTGTTGGATACTGGGGAGATTTTGTGGGATGTTTGTGGAACTTTGAGGGACTTTTCTGGAATTTGGTGAGATTCTGTAGAGAACTGAAGAATTATCAGGGATTTTTCATGTATTCTGTGGGAATTTGTGGAGATTTGGTGGGATTTTTGTGGATTTTGGCCGTGTTTTGAGAAGATTTAGGGAATTTTGTGGGATTTTTCCTGGAATTTTGTTGGATACTGGGGAGATTTTGTGGGATGTTTGTGGAACTTTGAGGGACTTTTCTGGAATTTGGTGAGATTCTGTAGAGAACTGAAGAATTATCAGGGATTTTTCATGTATTCCGTGGGAATTTGTGGAGATTTGGTGGGATTTTTCTGGAATTTGGCCGTGTTTTCGAGTTTTCAGAAGATTTAGGGATTTTTGTGAGATTTTTGTGGGACATTCCTGTGAATTGGTAGGGTTTTGAAATGATTTAGGGAGTTTTGTGGGACTTCTCTGGAATTTTGTGGGTTTTTTCTGGAATTGTGTGGGATTCTGAGGAGACTTGAAGAATTTTGAGGAATTTGTTTTAGATTTTTGTGGGAATTTGTGGAGATTCTGTGGGATTTTTCTGGATTTTGGTGGGCCTTTTCAAGGACTTTGTGTGGTTTTGAGGAGACTTGATGAATTTTGAGGAATTTTTCTTAGATTTTGTGGAAACTTGTGGAGGTTTTGTGTGATTTTTGTGGGATTTTGTGGGATATTGAGGCGATTTAGGGATTTTGAGGGATTTTTCATGTATTTTGTGGGATTTTGTGGAGATTTGGTGGGATATTTTTCTAGAATTTGGCCGTGTTTTGAGAAGATTTAGGGAATTTTGTGGGATTTTTCCTGGAATTTTGTTGGATACTGGGGAGATTTTGTGGGATGTTTGTGGAACTTTGAGGGACTTTTCTGGAATTTGGTGAGATTCTGTAGAGAACTGAAGAATTATCAGGGATTTTTCATGTATTCTGTGGGAATTTGTGGAGATTTGGTGGGATTTTTGTGGATTTTGGCCGTGTTTTCGAGTTTTCAGAAGATTTAGGGATTTTTGTGAGATTTTTGTGGGATGTTCTGGGAATTGGTGGAGATTTTGTGGGACATTCCTGTGAATTGGTAGGGTTTTGAAATGATTTAGGGAGTTTTGTGGGACTTCTCTGGAATTTTGTGGGTTTTTTCTGGAATTGTGTGGGATTCTGAGGAGACTTGAATTTTGAGGAATTTGTTTTAGATTTTGTGGGAATTTGTGTAGATTCTGTGGGATTTTACTGGAATTTGGTGGGCCTTTTCAAGGACTTTGTGTGGTTTTGAGGAGACTTGAAGAATTTTGAGGAATTTTTCTTAGATTTTGTGGAAACTTGTAGAGGGTTTGTGTGATTTTTGTGGGATTTTGTGGGATATTGAGGCGATTTAGGGATTTTGAGGGATTTTTCATGTATTTTGTGGGATTTTGTGGAGATTTGGTGGGATATTTTTCTAGAATTTGGTCGTGTTTTGAGAAGATTTAGGGAATTTTGTGGGATTTTTCCTGGAATTTTGTTGGATACTGGGGAGATTTTGTGGGATGTTTGTGGAACTTTGAGGGACTTTTCTGGAATTTGGTGAGATTCTGTAGAGAACTGAAGAATTATCAGGGATTTTTCATGTATTCTGTGGGAATTTGTGGAGATTTGGTGGGATTTTTGTGGATTTTGGCCGTGTTTTGAGAAGATTTAGGGAATTTTGTGGGATTTTTCCTGGAATTTTGTTGGATACTGGGGAGATTTTGTGGGATGTTTGTGGAACTTTGAGGGACTTTTCTGGAATTTGGTGAGATTCTGTAGAGAACTGACGAATTATCAGGGATTTTTCATGTATTCTGTGGGAATTTGTGGAGATTTGGTGGGATTTTTCTGGAATTTGGTAGAGTTTTGAGAAGATTTAGGGAATTTTGTGTGATTTTTCTGGGATTTTGTTGGGTATTGAGGACATTTTGTGGGATGTTTCTGGAATTTGGTGGGGCTTTTCAAGAATTTTGTGGTATTTTGAAAAGATTTAGGGAATTTTGTGGTGTTTTTTCTTGAATTTTGAGGGAAACTGTGCTGATTTTATGGAGCGTTTCTGGAATTTGGTCGAGTTTTCAGAAGATTTAGGGATTTTTGTGAGATTTTTGTGGGATGTTCTGGGAATTGGTGGAGATTTTGTGGGACATTCCTGTGAATTGGTAGGGTTTTGAAATGATTTAGGGAGTTTTGTGGGACTTCTCTGGAATTTTGTGGGTTTTTTCTGGAATTGTGTGGGATTCTGAGGAGACTTGAATTTTGAGGAATTTGTTTTAGATTTTTGTGGGAATTTGTGGAGATTCTGTGGGATTTTACTGGAATTTGGTGGGCCTTTTCAAGGACTTTGTGTGGTTTTGAGGAGACTTGAAGAATTTTGAGGAATTTTTCTTAGATTTTGTGGAAACTTGTGGTGGTTTTGTGTGATTTTTGTGGGATTTTGTGGGATATTGAGGCGATTTAGGGATCTTGAGGGATTTTTCATGTATTTTGTGGGAATTTGTGGTGATTTGGTGGGATATTTTTCTAGAATTTGGTCGTGTTTGGAGAAGATTTAGGGAATTTTGTGGGATTTTTCCTGGAATTTTGTTGGATACTGGGGAGATTTTGTGGGATGTTTGTGGAACTTTGAGGGACTCTTCTGGAATTTGGTGAGATTCTGTAGAGAACTGAAGAATTATCAGGGATTTTTCATGTATTCTGTGGGAATTTGTGGAGATTTGGTGGGATTTTTGTGGATTTTGGCCGTGTTTTCGAGTTTTCAGAAGATTTAGGGATTTTTGTGAGATTTTTGTGGGATGTTCTGGGAATTGGTGGAGATTTTGTGGGTCATTCCTGTGAATTGGAAGGGTTTTGAAATGATTTAGGGAGTTTTGTGGGACTTCTCTGGAATTTTGTGGGTTTTTTCTGGAATTGTGTGGGATTCTGAGGAGACTTGAAGAATTTTGAGGAATTTGTTTTAGATTTTTGTGGGAATTTGTGTAGATTCTGTGGGATTTTTCTGGATTTTGGTGGGCCTTTTCAAGGACTTTGTGTGGTTTTGAGGAGACTTGATGAATTTTGAGGAATTTTTCTTAGATTTTGTGGAAACTTGTGGAGGTTTTGTGTGATTTTTGTGGGATTTTGTGGGATATTGAGGCGATTTAGGGATTTTGAGGGATTTTTCATGTATTTTGTGGGATTTTGTGGAGATTTGGTGGGATATTTTTCTAGAATTTGGCCGTGTTTTGAGAAGATTTAGGGAATTTTGTGGGATTTTTCCTGGAATTTTGTTGGATACTGGGGAGATTTTGTGGGATGTTTCTGGAACTTTGAGGGACTTTTCTGGAATTTGGTGAGATTCTGTAGAGAACTGAAGAATTATCAGGGATTTTTCATGTATTCCGTGGGAATTTGTGGAGATTTGGTGGGATTTTTCTGGAATTTGGAAGAGTTTTGAGAAGATTTAGGGAATTCTGTAAGATTTTTCTGGGATTTTGTTGGGTATTGAGGACATTTTGTGGGATGTTTCTGGAATTTGGTGGGGCTTTTCAAGAATTTTGTGGTATTTTGAAAAGATTTAGGGAATTTTGTGGTGTTTTTTCTTGAATTTTGAGGGAAACTGTGCTGATTTTATGGAGCGTTTCTGGAATTTGGTCGAGTTTTCAGAAGATTTAGGGATTTTTGTGAGATTTTTGTGGGATGTTCTGGGAATTGGTGGAGATTTTGTGGGACATTCCTGTGAATTGGTAGGGTTTTGAAATGATTTAGGGAGTTTTGTGGGACTTCTCTGGAATTTTGTGGGTTTTTTCTGGAATTGTGTGGGATTCTGAGGAGACTTGAATTTTGAGGAATTTGTTTTAGATTTTTGTGGGAATTTGTGGAGATTCTGTGGGATTTTACTGGAATTTGGTGGGCCTTTTCAAGGACTTTGTGTGGTTTTGAGGAGACTTGAAGAATTTTGAGGAATTTTTCTTAGATTTTGTGGAAACTTGTAGAGGGTTTGTGGGATTTTTGTGGGATTTTGTGGGATATTGAGGCGATTTAGGGATTTTGAGGGATTTTTCATGTATTTTGTGGGATTTTGTGGAGATTTGGTGGGATATTTTTCTAGAATTTGGTCGTGTTTTGAGAAGATTTAGGGAATTTTGTGGGATTTTTCCTGGAATTTTGTTGGATACTGGGGAGATTTTGTGGGATGTTTGTGGAACTTTGAGGGACTTTTCTGGAATTTGGTGAGATTCTGTAGAGAACTGACGAATTATCAGGGATTTTTCATGTATTCTGTGGGAATTTGTGGAGATTTGGTGGGATTTTTGTGGATTTTGGCCGTGTTTTCGAGTTTTCAGAAGATTTAGGGATTTTTGTGAGATTTTTGTGGGATGTTCTGGGAATTGGTGGAGATTTTGTGGGACATTCCTGTGAATTGGTAGGGTTTTGAAATGATTTAGGGAGTTTTGTGGGACTTCTCTGGAATTTTGTGGGTTTTTTCTGGAATTGTGTGGGATTCTGAGGAGAGTTGAAGAATTTTGAGGAATTTGTTTTAGATTTTGTGGGAATTTGTGGAGATTCTGTGGGATTTTTCTGGAATTTGGTGGGCCTTTTCAAGGACTTTGTGTGGTTTTGAGGAGACTTGAAGAATTTTGAGGAATTTTTCTTAGATTTTGTGGAAACTTGTGGTGGTTTTGTGTGATTTTTGTGGGATTTTGTGGGATATTGAGGCGATTTAGGGATCTTGAGGGATTTTTCATGTATTTTGTGGGAATTTGTGGTGATTTGGTGGGATATTTTTCTAGAATTTGGTCGTGTTTGGAGAAGATTTAGGGAATTTTGTGGGATTTTTCCTGGAATTTTGTTGGATACTGGGGAGATTTTGTGGGATGTTTGTGGAACTTTGAGGGACTCTTCTGGAATTTGGTGAGATTCTGTAGAGAACTGAAGAATTATCAGGGATTTTTCATGTATTCTGTGGGAATTTGTGGAGATTTGGTGGGATTTTTGTGGATTTTGGCCGTGTTTTCGAGTTTTCAGAAGATTTAGGGATTTTTGTGAGATTTTTGTGGGATGTTCTGGGAATTGGTGGAGATTTTGTGGGTCATTCCTGTGAATTGGAAGGGTTTTGAAATGATTTAGGGAGTTTTGTGGGACTTCTCTGGAATTTTGTGGGTTTTTTCTGGAATTGTGTGGGATTCTGAGGAGACTTGAAGAATTTTGAGGAATTTGTTTTAGATTTTTGTGGGAATTTGTGGAGATTCTGTGGGATTTTTCTGGATTTTGGTGGGCCTTTTCAAGGACTTTGTGTGGTTTTGAGGAGACTTGATGAATTTTGAGGAATTTTTCTTAGATTTTGTGGAAACTTGTGGAGGTTTTGTGTGATTTTTGTGGGATTTTGTGGGATATTGAGGCGATTTAGGGATTTTGAGGGATTTTTCATGTATTTTGTGGGATTTTGTGGAGATTTGGTGGGATATTTTTCTAGAATTTGGCCGTGTTTTGAGAAGATTTAGGGAATTTTGTGGGATTTTTCCTGGAATTTTGTTGGATACTGGGGAGATTTTGTGGGATGTTTGTGGAACTTTGAGGGACTTTTCTGGAATTTGGTGAGATTCTGTAGAGAACTGAAGAATTATCAGGGATTTTTCATGTATTCTGTGGGAATTTGTGGAGATTTGGTGGGATTTTTGTGGATTTTGGCCGTGTTTTCGAGTTTTCAGAAGATTTAGGGATTTTTGTGAGATTTTTGTGGGATGTTCTGGGAATTGGTGGAGATTTTGTGGGACATTCCTGTGAATTGGTAGGGTTTTGAAATGATTTAGGGAGTTTTGTGGGACTTCTCTGGAATTTTGTGGGTTTTTTCTGGAATTGTGTGGGATTCTGAGGAGACTTGAATTTTGAGGAATTTGTTTTAGATTTTGTGGGAATTTGTGTAGATTCTGTGGGATTTTACTGGAATTTGGTGGGCCTTTTCAAGGACTTTGTGTGGTTTTGAGGAGACTTGAAGAATTTTGAGGAATTTTTCTTAGATTTTGTGGAAACTTGTAGAGGGTTTGTGGGATTTTTGTGGGATTTTGTGGGATATTGAGGCGATTTAGGGATTTTGAGGGATTTTTCATGTATTTTGTGGGATTTTGTGGAGATTTGGTGGGATATTTTTCTAGAATTTGGTCGTGTTTTGAGAAGATTTAGGGAATTTTGTGGGATTTTTCCTGGAATTTTGTTGGATACTGGGGAGATTTTGTGGGATGTTTGTGGAACTTTGAGGGACTTTTCTGGAATTTGGTGAGATTCTGTAGAGAACTGAAGAATTATCAGGGATTTTTCATGTATTCTGTGGGAATTTGTGGAGATTTGGTGGGATTTTTGTGGATTTTGGCCGTGTTTTGAGAAGATTTAGGGAATTTTGTGGGATTTTTCCTGGAATTTTGTTGGATACTGGGGAGATTTTGTGGGATGTTTGTGGAACTTTGAGGGACTTTTCTGGAATTTGGTGAGATTCTGTAGAGAACTGACGAATTATCAGGGATTTTTCATGTATTCTGTGGGAATTTGTGGAGATTTGGTGGGATTTTTCTGGAATTTGGTAGAGTTTTGAGAAGATTTAGGGAATTTTGTGTGATTTTTCTGGGATTTTGTTGGGTATTGAGGACATTTTGTGGGATGTTTCTGGAATTTGGTGGGGCTTTTCAAGAATTTTGTGGTATTTTGAAAAGATTTAGGGAATTTTGTGGTGTTTTTTCTTGAATTTTGAGGGAAACTGTGCTGATTTTATGGAGCGTTTCTGGAATTTGGTCGAGTTTTCAGAAGATTTAGGGATTTTTGTGAGATTTTTGTGGGATGTTCTGGGAATTGGTGGAGATTTTGTGGGACATTCCTGTGAATTGGTAGGGTTTTGAAATGATTTAGGGAGTTTTGTGGGACTTCTCTGGAATTTTGTGGGTTTTTTCTGGAATTGTGTGGGATTCTGAGGAGACTTGAATTTTGAGGAATTTGTTTTAGATTTTTGTGGGAATTTGTGGAGATTCTGTGGGATTTTACTGGAATTTGGTGGGCCTTTTCAAGGACTTTGTGTGGTTTTGAGGAGACTTGAAGAATTTTGAGGAATTTTTCTTAGATTTTGTGGAAACTTGTGGTGGTTTTGTGTGATTTTTGTGGGATTTTGTGGGATATTGAGGCGATTTAGGGATCTTGAGGGATTTTTCATGTATTTTGTGGGAATTTGTGGTGATTTGGTGGGATATTTTTCTAGAATTTGGTCGTGTTTGGAGAAGATTTAGGGAATTTTGTGGGATTTTTCCTGGAATTTTGTTGGATACTGGGGAGATTTTGTGGGATGTTTGTGGAACTTTGAGGGACTCTTCTGGAATTTGGTGAGATTCTGTAGAGAACTGAAGAATTATCAGGGATTTTTCATGTATTCTGTGGGAATTTGTGGAGATTTGGTGGGATTTTTGTGGATTTTGGCCGTGTTTTCGAGTTTTCAGAAGATTTAGGGATTTTTGTGAGATTTTTGTGGGATGTTCTGGGAATTGGTGGAGATTTTGTGGGTCATTCCTGTGAATTGGAAGGGTTTTGAAATGATTTAGGGAGTTTTGTGGGACTTCTCTGGAATTTTGTGGGTTTTTTCTGGAATTGTGTGGGATTCTGAGGAGACTTGAAGAATTTTGAGGAATTTGTTTTAGATTTTTGTGGGAATTTGTGGAGATTCTGTGGGATTTTTCTGGATTTTGGTGGGCCTTTTCAAGGACTTTGTGTGGTTTTGAGGAGACTTGATGAATTTTGAGGAATTTTTCTTAGATTTTGTGGAAACTTGTGGAGGTTTTGTGTGATTTTTGTGGGATTTTGTGGGATATTGAGGCGATTTAGGGATTTTGAGGGATTTTTCATGTATTTTGTGGGATTTTGTGGAGATTTGGTGGGATATTTTTCTAGAATTTGGCCGTGTTTTGAGAAGATTTAGGGAATTTTGTGGGATTTTTCCTGGAATTTTGTTGGATACTGGGGAGATTTTGTGGGATGTTTGTGGAACTTTGAGGGACTTTTCTGGAATTTGGTGAGATTCTGTAGAGAACTGAAGAATTATCAGGGATTTTTCATGTATTCTGTGGGAATTTGTGGAGATTTGGTGGGATTTTTGTGGATTTTGGCCGTGTTTTCGAGTTTTCAGAAGATTTAGGGATTTTTGTGAGATTTTTGTGGGATGTTCTGGGAATTGGTGGAGATTTTGTGGGACATTCCTGTGAATTGGTAGGGTTTTGAAATGATTTAGGGAGTTTTGTGGGACTTCTCTGGAATTTTGTGGGTTTTTTCTGGAATTGTGTGGGATTCTGAGGAGACTTGAATTTTGAGGAATTTGTTTTAGATTTTGTGGGAATTTGTGTAGATTCTGTGGGATTTTACTGGAATTTGGTGGGCCTTTTCAAGGACTTTGTGTGGTTTTGAGGAGACTTGAAGAATTTTGAGGAATTTTTCTTAGATTTTGTGGAAACTTGTAGAGGGTTTGTGGGATTTTTGTGGGATTTTGTGGGATATTGAGGCGATTTAGGGATTTTGAGGGATTTTTCATGTATTTTGTGGGATTTTGTGGAGATTTGGTGGGATATTTTTCTAGAATTTGGTCGTGTTTTGAGAAGATTTAGGGAATTTTGTGGGATTTTTCCTGGAATTTTGTTGGATACTGGGGAGATTTTGTGGGATGTTTGTGGAACTTTGAGGGACTTTTCTGGAATTTGGTGAGATTCTGTAGAGAACTGAAGAATTATCAGGGATTTTTCATGTATTCCGTGGGAATTTGTGGAGATTTGGTGGGATTTTTGTGGATTTTGGCCGTGTTTTGAGAAGATTTAGGGAATTTTGTGGGATTTTTCCTGGAATTTTGTTGGATACTGGGGAGATTTTGTGGGATGTTTGTGGAACTTTGAGGGACTTTTCTGGAATTTGGTGAGATTCTGTAGAGAACTGAAGAATTATCAGGGATTTTTCATGTATTCCGTGGGAATTTGTGGAGATTTGGTGGGATTTTTCTGGAATTTGGAAGAGTTTTGAGAAGATTTAGGGAATTATGTAAGATTTTTCTGGAATTTGGTGGGCCTTTTTGAAGGACTTTGTGTGGTTTTGAGGAGACTTGAAGAATTTTGAGGAATTTTTCTTAGATTTTGAGGAAACTTGTGGAGGTTTTGTGGGATTTTTGTGGGATTTTGTGGGATATTGAGGCGATTTAGGGATCTTGAGGGATTTTTCATGTATTTTGTGGGATTTTGTGGAGATTTGGTGGGATATTTTTCTAGAATTTGGTCGTGTTTTGAGAAGATTTAGGGAATTTTGTGGGATTTTTCCTGGAATTTTGTTGGATACTGGGGAGATTTTGTGGGATGTTTGTGGAACTTTGAGGGACTTTTCTGGAATTTGGTGAGATTCTGTAGAGAACTGAAGAATTATCAGGGATTTTTCATGTATTCTGTGGGAATTTGTGGAGATTTGGTGGGATTTTTCTGGATTTTGGCCGTGTTTTGAGAAGATTTAGGGAATTTTGTGGGATTTTTCCTGGAATTTTGTTGGATACTGGGGAGATTTTGTGGGATGTTTGTGGAACTTTGAGGGACTTTTCTGGAATTTGGTGAGATTCTGTAGAGAACTGACGAATTATCAGGGATTTTTCATGTATTCTGTGGGAATTTGTGGAGATTTGGTGGGATTTTTGTGGATTTTGGCCGTGTTTTCGAGTTTTCAGAAGATTTAGGGATTTTTGTGAGATTTTTGTGGGACATTCCTGTGAATTGGTAGGGTTTTGAAATGATTTAGGGAGTTTTGTGGGACTTCTCTGGAATTTTGTGGGTTTTTTCTGGAATTGTGTGGGATTCTGAGGAGACTTGAATTTTGAGGAATTTGTTTTAGATTTTGTGGGAATTTGTGGAGATTCTGTGGGATTTTACTGGAATTTGGTAGGCCTTTTCAAGGACTTTGTGTGGTTTTGAGGAGACTTGAAGAATTTTGAGGAATTTTTCTTAGATTTTGTGGAAACTTGTGGAGGTTTTGTGGGATTTTTGTGGGATTTTGTGGGATATTGAGGCGATTTAGGGATCTTGAGGGATTTTTCATGTATTTTGTGGGAATTTGTGGTGATTTGGTGGGATATTTTTCTAGAATTTGGTCGTGTTTTGAGGCGATTTAGGGAATTTTGTGGGATTTTTCCTGGAATTTTGTTGGATACTGGGGAGATTTTGTGGGATGTTTGTGGAACTTTGAGGGACTTTTCTGGAATTTGGTGAGATTCTGTAGAGAACTGAAGAATTATCAGGGATTTTTCATGTATTCTGTGGGAATTTGTGGAGATTTGGTGGGATTTTTGTGGATTTTGGCCGTGTTTTGAGAAGATTTAGGGAATTTTGTGGGATTTTTCCTGGAATTTTGTTGGATACTGGGGAGATTTTGTGGGATGTTTGTGGAACTTTGAGGGACTTTTCTGGAATTTGGTGAGATTCTGTAGAGAACTGACGAATTATCAGGGATTTTTCATGTATTCTGTGGGAATTTGTGGAGATTTGGTGGGATTTTTGTGGATTTTGGCCGTGTTTTCGAGTTTTCAGAAGATTTAGGGATTTTTGTGAGATTTTTGTGGGACATTCCTGTGAATTGGTAGGGTTTTGAAATGATTTAGGGAGTTTTGTGGGACTTCTCTGGAATTTTGTGGGTTTTTTCTGGAATTGTGTGGGATTCTGAGGAGACTTGAATTTTGAGGAATTTGTTTTAGATTTTGTGGGAATTTGTGGAGATTCTGTGGGATTTTACTGGAATTTGGTAGGCCTTTTCAAGGACTTTGTGTGGTTTTGAGGAGACTTGAAGAATTTTGAGGAATTTTTCTTAGATTTTGTGGAAACTTGTGGAGGTTTTGTGGGATTTTTGTGGGATTTTGTGGGATATTGAGGCGATTTAGGGATCTTGAGGGATTTTTCATGTATTTTGTGGGAATTTGTGGTGATTTGGTGGGATATTTTTCTAGAATTTGGTCGTGTTTTGAGGCGATTTAGGGAATTTTGTGGGATTTTTCCTGGAATTTTGTTGGATACTGGGGAGATTTTGTGGGATGTTTGTGGAACTTTGAGGGACTTTTCTGGAATTTGGTGAGATTCTGTAGAGAACTGAAGAATTATCAGGGATTTTTCATGTATTCTGTGGGAATTTGTGGAGATTTGGTGGGATTTTTCTGGATTTTGGCCGTGTTTTGAGAAGATTTAGGGAATTTTGAGGGATTTTTCCTGGAATTTTGTTGGATACTGGGGAGATTTTGTGGGATGTTTGTGGAACTTTGAGGGACTTTTCTGGAATTTGGTGAGATTCTGTAGAGAACTGAAGAATTATCAGGGATTTTTCATGTATTCCGTGGGAATTTGTGGAGATTTGGTGGGATTTTTCTGGAATTTGGTAGAGTTTTGAGAAGATTTAGGGAATTCTGTAAGATTTTTCTGGAATTTGGTGGGCCTTTTTGAAGGACTTTGTGTGGTTTTGAGGAGACTTGAAGAATTTTGAGGAATTTTTCTTAGATTTTGAGGAAACTTGTGGAGGTTTTGTGTGATTTTTGTGGGATTTTGTGGGATATTGAGGCGATTTAGGGATCTTGAGGGATTTTTCATGTATTTTGTGGGAATTTGTGGAGATTTGGTGGGATATTTTTCTAGAATTTGGTCGTGTTTTGAGAAGATTTAGGGAATTTTGTGGGATTTTTCCTGGAATTTTGTTGGATACTGGGGAGATTTTGTGGGATGTTTGTGGAACTTTGAGGGACTTTTCTGGAATTTGGTGAGATTCTGTAGAGAACTGACGAATTATCAGGGATTTTTCATGTATTCTGTGGGAATTTGTGGAGATTTGGTGGGATTTTTGTGGATTTTGGCCGTGTTTTCGAGTTTTCAGAAGATTTAGGGATTTTTGTGAGATTTTTGTGGGATGTTCTGGGAATTGGTGGAGATTTTGTGGGACATTCCTGTGAATTGGTAGGGTTTTGAAATGATTTAGGGAGTTTTGTGGGACTTCTCTGGAATTTTGTGGGTTTTTTCTGGAATTGTGTGGGATTCTGAGGAGAGTTGAAGAATTTTGAGGAATTTGTTTTAGATTTTGTGGGAATTTGTGGAGATTCTGTGGGATTTTTCTGGAATTTGGTGGGCCTTTTCAAGGACTTTGTGTGGTTTTGAGGAGACTTGAAGAATTTTGAGGAATTTTTCTTAGATTTTGTGGAAACTTGTGGTGGTTTTGTGTGATTTTTGTGGGATTTTGTGGGATATTGAGGCGATTTAGGGATCTTGAGGGATTTTTCATGTATTTTGTGGGAATTTGTGGTGATTTGGTGGGATATTTTTCTAGAATTTGGTCGTGTTTGGAGAAGATTTAGGGAATTTTGTGGGATTTTTCCTGGAATTTTGTTGGATACTGGGGAGATTTTGTGGGATGTTTGTGGAACTTTGAGGGACTCTTCTGGAATTTGGTGAGATTCTGTAGAGAACTGAAGAATTATCAGGGATTTTTCATGTATTCTGTGGGAATTTGTGGAGATTTGGTGGGATTTTTGTGGATTTTGGCCGTGTTTTCGAGTTTTCAGAAGATTTAGGGATTTTTGTGAGATTTTTGTGGGATGTTCTGGGAATTGGTGGAGATTTTGTGGGACATTCCTGTGAATTGGTAGGGTTTTGAAATGATTTAGGGAGTTTTGTGGGACTTCTCTGGAATTTTGTGGGTTTTTTCTGGAATTGTGTGGGATTCTGAGGAGACTTGAATTTTGAGGAATTTGTTTTAGATTTTGTGGGAATTTGTGTAGATTCTGTGGGATTTTACTGGAATTTGGTGGGCCTTTTCAAGGACTTTGTGTGGTTTTGAGGAGACTTGAAGAATTTTGAGGAATTTTTCTTAGATTTTGTGGAAACTTGTAGAGGGTTTGTGGGATTTTTGTGGGATTTTGTGGGATATTGAGGCGATTTAGGGATTTTGAGGGATTTTTCATGTATTTTGTGGGATTTTGTGGAGATTTGGTGGGATATTTTTCTAGAATTTGGTCGTGTTTTGAGAAGATTTAGGGAATTTTGTGGGATTTTTCCTGGAATTTTGTTGGATACTGGGGAGATTTTGTGGGATGTTTGTGGAACTTTGAGGGACTTTTCTGGAATTTGGTGAGATTCTGTAGAGAACTGACAAATTATCAGGGATTTTTCATGTATTCTGTGGGAATTTGTGGAGATTTGGTGGGATTTTTCTGGATTTTGGCCGTGTTTTGAGAAGATTTAGGGAATTTTGTGGGATTTTTCCTGGAATTTTGTTGGATACTGGGGAGATTTTGTGGGATGTTTGTGGAACTTTGAGGGACTTTTCTGGAATTTGGTGAGATTCTGTAGAGAACTGAAGAATTATCAGGGATTTTTCATGTATTCCGTGGGAATTTGTGGAGATTTGGTGGGATTTTTCTGGAATTTGGAAGAGTTTTGAGAAGATTTAGGGAATTCTGTAAGATTTTTCTGGGATTTTGTTGGGTATTGAGGACATTTTGTGGGATGTGTCTGGAATTTGGTGGGGCTTTTCAAGAATTTTGTGGTATTTTGAAAAGATTTAGGGAATTTTGTGGTGTTTTTTCTTGAATTTTGAGGGAAACTGTGCTGATTTTATGGAGCGTTTCTGGAATTTGGTCGAGTTTTCAGAAGATTTAGGGATTTTTGTGAGATTTTTGTGGGATGTTCTGGGAATTGGTGGAGATTTTGTGGGACATTCCTGTGAATTGGTAGGGTTTTGAAATGATTTAGGGAGTTTTGTGGGACTTCTCTGGAATTTTGTGGGTTTTTTCTGGAATTGTGTGGGATTCTGAGGAGACTTGAATTTTGAGGAATTTGTTTTAGATTTTGTGGGAATTTGTGGAGATTCTGTGGGATTTTACTGGAATTTGGTAGGCCTTTTCAAGGACTTTGTGTGGTTTTGAGGAGACTTGAAGAATTTTGAGGAATTTTTCTTAGATTTTGTGGAAACTTGTGGAGGTTTTGTGGGATTTTTGTGGGATTTTGTGGGATATTGAGGCGATTTAGGGATCTTGAGGGATTTTTCATGTATTTTGTGGGAATTTGTGGTGATTTGGTGGGATATTTTTCTAGAATTTGGTCGTGTTTTGAGGCGATTTAGGGAATTTTGTGGGATTTTTCCTGGAATTTTGTTGGATACTGGGGAGATTTTGTGGGATGTTTGTGGAACTTGGAGGGACTTTTCTGGAATTTGGTGAGATTCTGTAGAGAACTGAAGAATTATCAGGGATTTTTCATGTATTCTGTGGGAATTTGTGGAGATTTGGTGGGATTTTTGTGGATTTTGGCCGTGTTTTGAGAAGATTTAGGGAATTTTGAGGGATTTTTCCTGGAATTTTGTTGGATACTGGGGAGATTTTGTGGGATGTTTGTGGAACTTTGAGGGACTTTTCTGGAATTTGGTGAGATTCTGTAGAGAACTGAAGAATTATCAGGGATTTTTCATGTATTCCGTGGGAATTTGTGGAGATTTGGTGGGATTTTTCTGGAATTTGGTAGAGTTTTGAGAAGATTTAGGGAATTCTGTAAGATTTTTCTGGAATTTGGTGGGCCTTTTTGAAGGACTTTGTGTGGTTTTGAGGAGACTTGAAGAATTTTGAGGAATTTTTCTTAGATTTTGAGGAAACTTGTGGAGGTTTTGTGTGATTTTTGTGGGATTTTGTGGGATATTGAGGCGATTTAGGGATCTTGAGGGATTTTTCATGTATTTTGTGGGATTTTGTGGAGATTTGGTGGGATATTTTTCTAGAATTTGGTCGTGTTTTGAGAAGATTTAGGGAATTTTGTGGGATTTTTCCTGGAATTTTGTTGGATACTGGGGAGATTTTGTGGGATGTTTGTGGAACTTTGAGGGACTTTTCTGGAATTTGGTGAGATTCTGTAGAGAACTGACGAATTATCAGGGATTTTTCATGTATTCTGTGAAAATTTGTGGAGATTTGGTGGGATTTTTGTGGATTTTGGCCGTGTTTTCGAGTTTTCAGAAGATTTAGGGATTTTTGTGAGATTTTTGTGGGATGTTCTGGGAATTGGTGGAGATTTTGTGGGACATTCCTGTGAATTGGTAGGGTTTTGAAATGATTTAGGGAGTTTTGTGGGACTTCTCTGGAATTTTGTGGGTTTTTTCTGGAATTGTGTGGGATTCTGAGGAGAGTTGAAGAATTTTGAGGAATTTGTTTTAGATTTTGTGGGAATTTGTGGAGATTCTGTGGGATTTTTCTGGAATTTGGTGGGCCTTTTCAAGGACTTTGTGTGGTTTTGAGGAGACTTGAAGAATTTTGAGGAATTTTTCTTAGATTTTGTGGAAACTTGTGGTGGTTTTGTGTGATTTTTGTGGGATTTTGTGGGATATTGAGGCGATTTAGGGATCTTGAGGGATTTTTCATGTATTTTGTGGGAATTTGTGGTGATTTGGTGGGATATTTTTCTAGAATTTGGTCGTGTTTGGAGAAGATTTAGGGAATTTTGTGGGATTTTTCCTGGAATTTTGTTGGATACTGGGGAGATTTTGTGGGATGTTTGTGGAACTTTGAGGGACTCTTCTGGAATTTGGTGAGATTCTGTAGAGAACTGAAGAATTATCAGGGATTTTTCATGTATTCTGTGGGAATTTGTGGAGATTTGGTGGGATTTTTGTGGATTTTGGCCGTGTTTTGAGAAGATTTAGGGAATTTTGTGGGATTTTTCCTGGAATTTTGTTGGATACTGGGGAGATTTTGTGGGATGTTTGTGGAACTTTGAGGGACTTTTCTGGAATTTGGTGAGATTCTGTAGAGAACTGACGAATTATCAGGGATTTTTCATGTATTCTGTGGGAATTTGTGGAGATTTGGTGGGATTTTTGTGGATTTTGGCCGTGTTTTCGAGTTTTCAGAAGATTTAGGGATTTTTGTGAGATTTTTGTGGGACATTCCTGTGAATTGGTAGGGTTTTGAAATGATTTAGGGAGTTTTGTGGGACTTCTCTGGAATTTTGTGGGTTTTTTCTGGAATTGTGTGGGATTCTGAGGAGACTTGAATTTTGAGGAATTTGTTTTAGATTTTGTGGGAATTTGTGGAGATTCTGTGGGATTTTACTGGAATTTGGTAGGCCTTTTCAAGGACTTTGTGTGGTTTTGAGGAGACTTGAAGAATTTTGAGGAATTTTTCTTAGATTTTGTGGAAACTTGTGGAGGTTTTGGGTGATTTTTGTGGGATTTTGTGGGATATTGAGGCGATTTAGGGATTTTGAGGGATTTTTCATGTATTTTGTGGGATTTTGTGGAGATTTGGTGGGATATTTTTCTAGAATTTGGCCGTGTTTTGAGAAGATTTAGGGAATTTTGTGGGATTTTTCCTGGAATTTTGTTGGATACTGGGGAGATTTTGTGGGATGTTTGTGGAACTTTGAGGGACTTTTCTGGAATTTGGTGAGATTCTGTAGAGAACTGAAGAATTATCAGGGATTTTTCATGTATTCTGTGGGAATTTGTGGAGATTTGGTGGGATTTTTGTGGATTTTGGCCGTGTTTTCGAGTTTTCAGAAGATTTAGGGATTTTTGTGAGATTTTTGTGGGATGTTCTGGGAATTGGTGGAGATTTTGTGGGACATTCCTGTGAATTGGTAGGGTTTTGAAATGATTTAGGGAGTTTTGTGGGACTTCTCTGGAATTTTGTGGGTTTTTTCTGGAATTGTGTGGGATTCTGAGGAGACTTGAATTTTGAGGAATTTGTTTTAGATTTTGTGGGAATTTGTGTAGATTCTGTGGGATTTTACTGGAATTTGGTGGGCCTTTTCAAGAACTTTGTGTGGTTTTGAGGAGACTTGAAGAATTTTGAGGAATTTTTCTTAGATTTTGTGGAAACTTGTAGAGGGTTTGTGGGATTTTTGTGGGATTTTGTGGGATATTGAGGCGATTTAGGGATTTTGAGGGATTTTTCATGTATTTTGTGGGATTTTGTGGAGATTTGGTGGGATATTTTTCTAGAATTTGGTCGTGTTTTGAGAAGATTTAGGGAATTTTGTGGGATTTTTCCTGGAATTTTGTTGGATACTGGGGAGATTTTGTGGGATGTTTGTGGAACTTTGAGGGACTTTTCTGGAATTTGGTGAGATTCTGTAGAGAACTGACAAATTATCAGGGATTTTTCATGTATTCTGTGGGAATTTGTGGAGATTTGGTGGGATTTTTGTGGATTTTGGCCGTGTTTTGAGAACATTTAGGGAATTTTGTGGGATTTTTCCTGGAATTTTGTTGGATACTGGGGAGATTTTGTGGGATGTTTCTGGAACTTTGAGGGACTTTTCTGGAATTTGGTGAGATTCTGTAGAGAACTGAAGAATTATCAGGGATTTTTCATGTATTCCGTGGGAATTTGTGGAGATTTGGTGGGATTTTTCTGGAATTTGGAAGAGTTTTGAGAAGATTTAGGGAATTCTGTAAGATTTTTCTGAGATTTTGTTGGGTATTGAGGACATTTTGTGGGATGTTTCTGGAATTTGGTGGGGCTTTTCAAGAATTTTGTGGTATTTTGAAAAGATTTAGGGAATTTTGTGGTGTTTTTTCTTGAATTTTGAGGGAAACTGTGCTGATTTTATGGAGCGTTTCTGGAATTTGGTCGAGTTTTCAGAAGATTTAGGGATTTTTGTGAGATTTTTGTGGGATGTTCTGGGAATTGGTGGAGATTTTGTGGGACATTCCTGTGAATTGGTAGGGTTTTGAAATGATTTAGGGAGTTTTGTGGGACTTCTCTGGAATTTTGTGGGTTTTTTCTGGAATTGTGTGGGATTCTGAGGAGACTTGAATTTTGAGGAATTTGTTTTAGATTTTGTGGGAATTTGTGGAGATTCTGTGGGATTTTACTGGAATTTGGTAGGCCTTTTCAAGGACTTTGTGTGGTTTTGAGGAGACTTGAAGAATTTTGAGGAATTTTTCTTAGATTTTGTGGAAACTTGTGGAGGTTTTGGGTGATTTTTGTGGGATTTTGTGGGATATTGAGGCGATTTAGGGATTTTGAGGGATTTTTCATGTATTTTGTGGGATTTTGTGGAGATTTGGTGGGATATTTTTCTAGAATTTGGCCGTGTTTTGAGAAGATTTAGGGAATTTTGTGGGATTTTTCCTGGAATTTTGTTGGATACTGGGGAGATTTTGTGGGATGTTTGTGGAACTTTGAGGGACTTTTCTGGAATTTGGTGAGATTCTGTAGAGAACTGAAGAATTATCAGGGATTTTTCATGTATTCTGTGGGAATTTGTGGAGATTTGGTGGGATTTTTGTGGATTTTGGCCGTGTTTTCGAGTTTTCAGAAGATTTAGGGATTTTTGTGAGATTTTTGTGGGATGTTCTGGGAATTGGTGGAGATTTTGTGGGACATTCCTGTGAATTGGTAGGGTTTTGAAATGATTTAGGGAGTTTTGTGGGACTTCTCTGGAATTTTGTGGGTTTTTTCTGGAATTGTGTGGGATTCTGAGGAGACTTGAATTTTGAGGAATTTGTTTTAGATTTTGTGGGAATTTGTGTAGATTCTGTGGGATTTTACTGGAATTTGGTGGGCCTTTTCAAGAACTTTGTGTGGTTTTGAGGAGACTTGAAGAATTTTGAGGAATTTTTCTTAGATTTTGTGGAAACTTGTAGAGGGTTTGTGGGATTTTTGTGGGATTTTGTGGGATATTGAGGCGATTTAGGGATTTTGAGGGATTTTTCATGTATTTTGTGGGATTTTGTGGAGATTTGGTGGGATATTTTTCTAGAATTTGGTCGTGTTTTGAGAAGATTTAGGGAATTTTGTGGGATTTTTCCTGGAATTTTGTTGGATACTGGGGAGATTTTGTGGGATGTTTGTGGAACTTTGAGGGACTTTTCTGGAATTTGGTGAGATTCTGTAGAGAACTGACAAATTATCAGGGATTTTTCATGTATTCTGTGGGAATTTGTGGAGATTTGGTGGGATTTTTGTGGATTTTGGCCGTGTTTTGAGAAGATTTAGGGAATTTTGTGGGATTTTTCCTGGAATTTTGTTGGATACTGGGGAGATTTTGTGGGATGTTTCTGGAACTTTGAGGGACTTTTCTGGAATTTGGTGAGATTCTGTAGAGAACTGAAGAATTATCAGGGATTTTTCATGTATTCCGTGGGAATTTGTGGAGATTTGGTGGGATTTTTCTGGAATTTGGAAGAGTTTTGAGAAGATTTAGGGAATTCTGTAAGATTTTTCTGAGATTTTGTTGGGTATTGAGGACATTTTGTGGGATGTTTCTGGAATTTGGTGGGGCTTTTCAAGAATTTTGTGGTATTTTGAAAAGATTTAGGGAATTTTGTGGTGTTTTTTCTTGAATTTTGAGGGAAACTGTGCTGATTTTATGGAGCGTTTCTGGAATTTGGTCGAGTTTTCAGAAGATTTAGGGATTTTTGTGAGATTTTTGTGGGATGTTCTGGGAATTGGTGGAGATTTTGTGGGACATTCCTGTGAATTGGTAGGGTTTTGAAATGATTTAGGGAGTTTTGTGGGACTTCTCTGGAATTTTGTGGGTTTTTTCTGGAATTGTGTGGGATTCTGAGGAGACTTGAATTTTGAGGAATTTGTTTTAGATTTTTGTGGGAATTTGTGGAGATTCTGTGGGATTTTACTGGAATTTGGTGGGCCTTTTCAAGGACTTTGTGTGGTTTTGAGGAGACTTGAAGAATTTTGAGGAATTTTTCTTAGATTTTGTGGAAACTTGTAGAGGGTTTGTGGGATTTTTGTGGGATTTTGTGGGATATTGAGGCGATTTAGGGATTTTGAGGGATTTTTCATGTATTTTGTGGGATTTTGTGGAGATTTGGTGGGATATTTTTCTAGAATTTGGTCGTGTTTTGAGAAGATTTAGGGAATTTTGTGGGATTTTTCCTGGAATTTTGTTGGATACTGGGGAGATTTTGTGGGATGTTTGTGGAACTTTGAGGGACTTTTCTGGAATTTGGTGAGATTCTGTAGAGAACTGACGAATTATCAGGGATTTTTCATGTATTCTGTGGGAATTTGTGGAGATTTGGTGGGATTTTTGTGGATTTTGGCCGTGTTTTCGAGTTTTCAGAAGATTTAGGGATTTTTGTGAGATTTTTGTGGGATGTTCTGGGAATTGGTGGAGATTTTGTGGGACATTCCTGTGAATTGGTAGGGTTTTGAAATGATTTAGGGAGTTTTGTGGGACTTCTCTGGAATTTTGTGGGTTTTTTCTGGAATTGTGTGGGATTCTGAGGAGAGTTGAAGAATTTTGAGGAATTTGTTTTAGATTTTGTGGGAATTTGTGGAGATTCTGTGGGATTTTTCTGGAATTTGGTGGGCCTTTTCAAGGACTTTGTGTGGTTTTGAGGAGACTTGAAGAATTTTGAGGAATTTTTCTTAGATTTTGTGGAAACTTGTGGTGGTTTTGTGTGATTTTTGTGGGATTTTGTGGGATATTGAGGCGATTTAGGGATCTTGAGGGATTTTTCATGTATTTTGTGGGAATTTGTGGTGATTTGGTGGGATATTTTTCTAGAATTTGGTCGTGTTTGGAGAAGATTTAGGGAATTTTGTGGGATTTTTCCTGGAATTTTGTTGGATACTGGGGAGATTTTGTGGGATGTTTGTGGAACTTTGAGGGACTCTTCTGGAATTTGGTGAGATTCTGTAGAGAACTGACGAATTATCAGGGATTTTTCATGTATTCTGTGGGAATTTGTGGAGATTTGGTGGGATTTTTGTGGATTTTGGCCGTGTTTTCGAGTTTTCAGAAGATTTAGGGATTTTTGTGAGATTTTTGTGGGATGTTCTGGGAATTGGTGGAGATTTTGTGGGTCATTCCTGTGAATTGGAAGGGTTTTGAAATGATTTAGGGAGTTTTGTGGGACTTCTCTGGAATTTTGTGGGTTTTTTCTGGAATTGTGTGGGATTCTGAGGAGACTTGAATTTTGAGGAATTTGTTTTAGATTTTGTGGGAATTTGTGTAGATTCTGTGGGATTTTACTGGAATTTGGTGGGCCTTTTCAAGGACTTTGTGTGGTTTTGAGGAGACTTGAAGAATTTTGAGGAATTTTTCTTAGATTTTGTGGAAACTTGTAGAGGGTTTGTGGGATTTTTGTGGGATTTTGTGGGATATTGAGGCGATTTAGGGATTTTGAGGGATTTTTCATGTATTTTGTGGGATTTTGTGGAGATTTGGTGGGATATTTTTCTAGAATTTGGTCGTGTTTTGAGAAGATTTAGGGAATTTTGTGGGATTTTTCCTGGAATTTTGTTGGATACTGGGGAGATTTTGTGGGATGTTTGTGGAACTTTGAGGGACTTTTCTGGAATTTGGTGAGATTCTGTAGAGAACTGACAAATTATCAGGGATTTTTCATGTATTCTGTGGGAATTTGTGGAGATTTGGTGGGATTTTTCTGGATTTTGGCCGTGTTTTGAGAAGATTTAGGGAATTTTGTGGGATTTTTCCTGGAATTTTGTTGGATACTGGGGAGATTTTGTGGGATGTTTGTGGAACTTTGAGGGACTTTTCTGGAATTTGGTGAGATTCTGTAGAGAACTGAAGAATTATCAGGGATTTTTCATGTATTCCGTGGGAATTTGTGGAGATTTGGTGGGATTTTTCTGGAATTTGGAAGAGTTTTGAGAAGATTTAGGGAATTCTGTAAGATTTTTCTGGAATTTGGTGGGCCTTTTTGAAGGACTTTGTGTGGTTTTGAGGAGACTTGAAGAATTTGGAGGAATTTTTCTTAGATTTTGAGGAAACTTGTGGAGGTTTTGTGGGATTTTTGTGGGATTTTGTGGGATATTGAGGCGATTTAGGGATCTTGAGGGATTTTTCATGTATTTTGTGGGATTTTGTGGAGATTTGGTGGGATATTTTTCTAGAATTTGGTCGTGTTTTGAGAAGATTTAGGGAATTTTGTGGGATTTTTCCTGGAATTTTGTTGGATACTGGGGAGATTTTGTGGGATGTTTGTGGAACTTTGAGGGACTTTTCTGGAATTTGGTGAGATTCTGTAGAGAACTGACGAATTATCAGGGATTTTTCATGTATTCTGTGGGAATTTGTGGAGATTTGGTGGGATTTTTGTGGATTTTGTCCGTGTTTTCGAGTTTTCAGAAGATTTAGGGATTTTTGTGAGATTTTTGTGGGATGTTCTGGGAATTGGTGGAGATTTTGTGGGACATTCCTGTGAATTGGTAGGGTTTTGAAATGATTTAGGGAGTTTTGTGGGACTTCTCTGGAATTTTGTGGGTTTTTTCTGGAATTGTGTGGGATTCTGAGGAGAGTTGAAGAATTTTGAGGAATTTGTTTTAGATTTTGTGGGAATTTGTGGAGATTCTGTGGGATTTTTCTGGATTTTGGTGGGCCTTTTCAAGGACTTTGTGTGGTTTTGAGGAGACTTGAAGAATTTTGAGGAATTTTTCTTAGATTTTGTGGAAACTTGTGGTGGTTTTGTGTGATTTTTGTGGGATTTTGTGGGATATTGAGGCGATTTAGGGATCTTGAGGGATTTTTCATGTATTTTGTGGGAATTTGTGGTGATTTGGTGGGATATTTTTCTAGAATTTGGTCGTGTTTTGAGAAGATTTAGGGAATTTTGTGGGATTTTTCCTGGAATTTTGTTGGATACTGGGGAGATTTTGTGGGATGTTTGTGGAACTTTGAGGGACTTTTCTGGAATTTGGTGAGATTCTGTAGAGAACTGACAAATTATCAGGGATTTTTCATGTATTCTGTGGGAATTTGTGGAGATTTGGTGGGATTTTTGTGGATTTTGGCCGTGTTTTGAGAAGATTTAGGGAATTTTGTGGGATTTTTCCTGGAATTTTGTTGGATACTGGGGAGATTTTGTGGGATGTTTGTGGAACTTTGAGGGACTTTTCTGGAATTTGGTGAGATTCTGTAGAGAACTGACGAATTATCAGGGATTTTTCATGTATTCTGTGGGAATTTGTGGAGATTTGGTGGGATTTTTCTGGAATTTGGTAGAGTTTTGAGAAGATTTAGGGAATTTTGTGTGATTTTTCTGGGATTTTGTTGGGTATTGAGGACATTTTGTGGGATGTTTCTGGAATTTGGTGGGGCTTTTGAAGAATTTTGTGGTATTTTGAAAAGATTTAGGGAATTTTGTGGTGTTTTTTCTTGAATTTTTTGGGAAACTGTGCTGATTTTATGGAGCGTTTCTGGAATTTGGTCGAGTTTTCAGAAGATTTAGGGATTTTTGTGAGATTTTTGTGGGATGTTCTGGGAATTGGTGGAGATTTTGTGGGACATTCCTGTGAATTGGTAGGGTTTTGAAATGATTTAGGGAGTTTTGTGGGACTTCTCTGGAATTTTGTGGGTTTTTTCTGGAATTGTGTGGGATTCTGAGGAGACTTGAAGAATTTTGAGGAATTTGTTTTAGATTTTGTGGGAATTTGTGGAGATTCTGTGGGATTTTTCTGGAATTTGGTGGGCCTTTTCAAGGACTTTGTGTGGTTTTGAGGAGACTTGAAGAATTTTGAGGAATTTTTCTTAGATTTTGTGGAAACTTGTGGTGGTTTTGTGTGATTTTTGTGGGATTTTGTGGGATATTGAGGCGATTTAGGGATCTTGAGGGATTTTTCATGTATTTTGTGGGAATTTGTGGTGATTTGGTGGGATATTTTTCTAGAATTTGGTCGTGTTTTGAGAAGATTTAGGGAATTTTGTGGGATTTTTCCTGGAATTTTGTTGGATACTGGGGAGATTTTGTGGGATGTTTGTGGAACTTTGAGGGACTCTTCTGGAATTTGGTGAGATTCTGTAGAGAACTGAAGAATTATCAGGGATTTTTCATGTATTCTGTGGGAATTTGTGGAGATTTGGTGGGATTTTTGTGGATTTTGGCCGTGTTTTCGAGTTTTCAGAAGATTTAGGGATTTTTGTGAGATTTTTGTGGGATGTTCTGGGAATTGGTGGAGATTTTGTGGGTCATTCCTGTGAATTGGAAGGGTTTTGAAATGATTTAGGGAGTTTTGTGGGACTTCTCTGGAATTTTGTGGGTTTTTTCTGGAATTGTGTGGGATTCTGAGGAGAATTGAAGAATTTTGAGGAATTTGTTTTAGATTTTTGTGGGAATTTGTGGAGATTCTGTGGGATTTTTCTGGATTTTGGTGGGCCTTTTCAAGGACTTTGTGTGGTTTTGAGGAGACTTGATGAATTTTGAGGAATTTTTCTTAGATTTTGTGGAAACTTGTGGAGGTTTTGTGTGATTTTTGTGGGATTTTGTGGGATATTGAGGCGATTTAGGGATTTTGAGGGATTTTTCATGTATTTTGTGGGATTTTGTGGAGATTTGGTGGGATATTTTTCTAGAATTTGGTCGTGTTTTGAGAAGATTTAGGGAATTTTGTGGGATTTTTCCTGGAATTTTGTTGGATACTGGGGAGATTTTGTGGGATGTTTGTGGAACTTTGAGGGACTTTTCTGGAATTTGGTGAGATTCTGTAGAGAACTGAAGAATTATCAGGGATTTTTCATGTATTCTGTGGGAATTTGTGGAGATTTGGTGGGATTTTTGTGGATTTTGGCCGTGTTTTCGAGTTTTCAGAAGATTTAGGGATTTTTGTGAGATTTTTGTGGGATGTTCTGGGAATTGGTGGAGATTTTGTGGGTCATTCCTGTGAATTGGAAGGGTTTTGAAATGATTTAGGGAGTTTTGTGGGACTTCTCTGGAATTTTGTGGGTTTTTTCTGGAATTGTGTGGGATTCTGAGGAGACTTGAAGAATTTTGAGGAATTTGTTTTAGATTTTTGTGGGAATTTGTGGAGATTCTGTGGGATTTTTCTGGATTTTGGTGGGCCTTTTCAAGGACTTTGTGTGGTTTTGAGGAGACTTGATGAATTTTGAGGAATTTTTCTTAGATTTTGTGGAAACTTGTGGAGGTTTTGTGTGATTTTTGTGGGATTTTGTGGGATATTGAGGCGATTTAGGGATTTTGAGGGATTTTTCATGTATTTTGTGGGATTTTGTGGAGATTTGGTGGGATATTTTTCTAGAATTTGGCCGTGTTTTGAGAAGATTTAGGGAATTTTGTGGGATTTTTCCTGGAATTTTGTTGGATACTGGGGAGATTTTGTGGGATGTTTGTGGAACTTTGAGGGACTTTTCTGGAATTTGGTGAGATTCTGTAGAGAACTGACAAATTATCAGGGATTTTTCATGTATTCTGTGGGAATTTGTGGAGATTTGGTGGGATTTTTGTGGATTTTGGCCGTGTTTTGAGAAGATTTAGGGAATTTTGTGGGATTTTTCCTGGAATTTTGTTGGATACTGGGGAGATTTTGTGGGATGTTTGTGGAACTTTGAGGGACTTTTCTGGAATTTGGTGAGATTCTGTAGAGAACTGACGAATTATCAGGGATTTTTCATGTATTCTGTGGGAATTTGTGGAGATTTGGTGGGATTTTTCTGGAATTTGGTAGAGTTTTGAGAAGATTTAGGGAATTTTGTGTGATTTTTCTGGGATTTTGTTGGGTATTGAGGACATTTTGTGGGATGTTTCTGGAATTTGGTGGGGCTTTTGAAGAATTTTGTGGTATTTTGAAAAGATTTAGGGAATTTTGTGGTGTTTTTTCTTGAATTTTGAGGGAAACTGTGCTGATTTTATGGAGCGTTTCTGGAATTTGGTCGAGTTTTCAGAAGATTTAGGGATTTTTGTGAGATTTTTGTGGGATGTTCTGGGAATTGGTGGAGATTTTGTGGGACATTCCTGTGAATTGGTAGGGTTTTGAAATGATTTAGGGAGTTTTGTGGGACTTCTCTGGAATTTTGTGGGTTTTTTCTGGAATTGTGTGGGATTCTGAGGAGACTTGAATTTTGAGGAATTTGTTTTAGATTTTGTGGGAATTTGTGGAGATTCTGTGGGATTTTACTGGAATTTGGTGGGCCTTTTCAAGGACTTTGTGTGGTTTTGAGGAGACTTGAAGAATTTTGAGGAATTTTTCTTAGATTTTGTGGAAACTTGTAGAGGGTTTGTGGGATTTTTGTGGGATTTTGTGGGATATTGAGGCGATTTAGGGATTTTGAGGGATTTTTCATGTATTTTGTGGGATTTTGTGGAGATTTGGTGGGATATTTTTCTAGAATTTGGTCGTGTTTTGAGAAGATTTAGGGAATTTTGTGGGATTTTTCCTGGAATTTTGTTGGATACTGGGGAGATTTTGTGGGATGTTTGTGGAACTTTGAGGGACTTTTCTGGAATTTGGTGAGATTCTGTAGAGAACTGACGAATTATCAGGGATTTTTCATGTATTCTGTGGGAATTTGTGGAGATTTGGTGGGATTTTTGTGGATTTTGGCCGTGTTTTCGAGTTTTCAGAAGATTTAGGGATTTTTGTGAGATTTTTGTGGGATGTTCTGGGAATTGGTGGAGATTTTGTGGGACATTCCTGTGAATTGGTAGGGTTTTGAAATGATTTAGGGAGTTTTGTGGGACTTCTCTGGAATTTTGTGGGTTTTTTCTGGAATTGTGTGGGATTCTGAGGAGAGTTGAAGAATTTTGAGGAATTTGTTTTAGATTTTGTGGGAATTTGTGGAGATTCTGTGGGATTTTTCTGGAATTTGGTGGGCCTTTTCAAGGACTTTGTGTGGTTTTGAGGAGACTTGATGAATTTTGAGGAATTTTTCTTAGATTTTGTGGAAACTTGTGGAGGTTTTGTGTGATTTTTGTGGGATTTTGTGGGATATTGAGGCGATTTAGGGATTTTGAGGGATTTTTCATGTATTTTGTGGGATTTTGTGGAGATTTGGTGGGATATTTTTCTAGAATTTGGCCGTGTTTTGAGAAGATTTAGGGAATTTTGTGGGATTTTTCCTGGAATTTTGTTGGATACTGGGGAGATTTTGTGGGATGTTTGTGGAACTTTGAGGGACTTTTCTGGAATTTGGTGAGATTCTGTAGAGAACTGAAGAATTATCAGGGATTTTTCATGTATTCTGTGGGAATTTGTGGAGATTTGGTGGGATTTTTGTGGATTTTGGCCGTGTTTTGAGAAGATTTAGGGAATTTTGTGGGATTTTTCCTGGAATTTTGTTGGATACTGGGGAGATTTTGTGGGATGTTTGTGGAACTTTGAGGGACTTTTCTGGAATTTGGTGAGATTCTGTAGAGAACTGACGAATTATCAGGGATTTTTCATGTATTCTGTGGGAATTTGTGGAGATTTGGTGGGATTTTTCTGGAATTTGGTAGAGTTTTGAGAAGATTTAGGGAATTTTGTGTGATTTTTCTGGGATTTTGTTGGGTATTGAGGACATTTTGTGGGATGTTTCTGGAATTTGGTGGGGCTTTTGAAGAATTTTGTGGTATTTTGAAAAGATTTAGGGAATTTTGTGGTGTTTTTTCTTGAATTTTGAGGGAAACTGTGCTGATTTTATGGAGCGTTTCTGGAATTTGGTCGAGTTTTCAGAAGATTTAGGGATTTTTGTGAGATTTTTGTGGGATGTTCTGGGAATTGGTGGAGATTTTGTGGGACATTCCTGTGAATTGGTAGGGTTTTGAAATGATTTAGGGAGTTTTGTGGGACTTCTCTGGAATTTTGTGGGTTTTTTCTGGAATTGTGTGGGATTCTGAGGAGACTTGAATTTTGAGGAATTTGTTTTAGATTTTGTGGGAATTTGTGGAGATTCTGTGGGATTTTTCTGGAATTTGGTGGGCCTTTTCAAGGACTTTGTGTGGTTTTGAGGAGACTTGATGAATTTTGAGGAATTTTTCTTAGATTTTGTGGAAACTTGTGGAGGTTTTGTGTGATTTTTGTGGGATTTTGTGGGATATTGAGGCGATTTAGGGATCTTGAGGGATTTTTCATGTATTTTGTGGGAATTTGTGGTGATTTGGTGGGATATTTTTCTAGAATTTGGTCGTGTTTGGAGAAGATTTAGGGAATTTTGTGGGATTTTTCCTGGAATTTTGTTGGATACTGGGGAGATTTTGTGGGATGTTTGTGGAACTTTGAGGGACTCTTCTGGAATTTGGTGAGATTCTGTAGAGAACTGAAGAATTATCAGGGATTTTTCATGTATTCTTTGGGAATTTGTGGAGATTTGGTGGGATTTTTGTGGATTTTGGCCGTGTTTTCGAGTTTTCAGAAGATTTAGGGATTTTTGTGAGATTTTTGTGGGATGTTCTGGGAATTGGTGGAGATTTTGTGGGTCATTCCTGTGAATTGGAAGGGTTTTGAAATGATTTAGGGAGTTTTGTGGGACTTCTCTGGAATTTTGTGGGTTTTTTCTGGAATTGTGTGGGATTCTGAGGAGAATTGAAGAATTTTGAGGAATTTGTTTTAGATTTTTGTGGGAATTTGTGGAGATTCTGTGGGATTTTTCTGGATTTTGGTGGGCCTTTTCAAGGACTTTGTGTGGTTTTGAGGAGACTTGATGAATTTTGAGGAATTTTTCTTAGATTTTGTGGAAACTTGTGGAGGTTTTGTGTGATTTTTGTGGGATTTTGTGGGATATTGAGGCGATTTAGGGATTTTGAGGGATTTTTCATGTATTTTGTGGGATTTTGTGGAGATTTGGTGGGATATTTTTCTAGAATTTGGCCGTGTTTTGAGAAGATTTAGGGAATTTTGTGGGATTTTTCCTGGAATTTTGTTGGATACTGGGGAGATTTTGTGGGATGTTTGTGGAACTTTGAGGGACTTTTCTGGAATTTGGTGAGATTCTGTAGAGAACTGAAGAATTATCAGGGATTTTTCATGTATTCTGTGGGAATTTGTGGAGATTTGGTGGGATTTTTGTGGATTTTGTCCGTGTTTTCGAGTTTTCAGAAGATTTAGGGATTTTTGTGAGATTTTTGTGGGATGTTCTGGGAATTGGTGGAGATTTTGTGGGACATTCCTGTGAATTGGTAGGGTTTTGAAATGATTTAGGGAGTTTTGTGGGACTTCTCTGGAATTTTGTGGGTTTTTTCTGGAATTGTGTGGGATTCTGAGGAGACTTGAATTTTGAGGAATTTGTTTTAGATTTTGTGGGAATTTGTGTAGATTCTGTGGGATTTTACTGGAATTTGGTGGGCCTTTTCAAGGACTTTGTGTGGTTTTGAGGAGACTTGAAGAATTTTGAGGAATTTTTCTTAGATTTTGTGGAAACTTGTAGAGGGTTTGTGGGATTTTTGTGGGATTTTGTGGGATATTGAGGCGATTTAGGGATTTTGAGGGATTTTTCATGTATTTTGTGGGATTTTGTGGAGATTTGGTGGGATATTTTTCTAGAATTTGGTCGTGTTTTGAGAAGATTTAGGGAATTTTGTGGGATTTTTCCTGGAATTTTGTTGGATACTGGGGAGATTTTGTGGGATGTTTGTGGAACTTTGAGGGACTTTTCTGGAATTTGGTGAGATTCTGTAGAGAACTGACAAATTATCAGGGATTTTTCATGTATTCTGTGGGAATTTGTGGAGATTTGGTGGGATTTTTGTGGATTTTGGCCGTGTTTTGAGAAGATTTAGGGAATTTTGTGGGATTTTTCCTGGAATTTTGTTGGATACTGGGGAGATTTTGTGGGATGTTTGTGGAACTTTGAGGGACTTTTCTGGAATTTGGTGAGATTCTGTAGAGAACTGACGAATTATCAGGGATTTTTCATGTATTCTGTGGGAATTTGTGGAGATTTGGTGGGATTTTTCTGGAATTTGGTAGAGTTTTGAGAAGATTTAGGGAATTTTGTGTGATTTTTCTGGGATTTTGTTGGGTATTGAGGACATTTTGTGGGATGTTTCTGGAATTTGGTGGGGCTTTTGAAGAATTTTGTGGTATTTTGAAAAGATTTAGGGAATTTTGTGGTGTTTTTTCTTGAATTTTGAGGGAAACTGTGCTGATTTTATGGAGCGATTCTGGAATTTGTTCGAGTTTTCAGAAGATTTAGGGATTTTTGTGAGATTTTTGTGGGATGTTCTGGGAATTGGTGGAGATTTTGTGGGACATTCCTGTGAATTGGTAGGGTTTTGAAATGATTTAAGGAGTTTTGTGGGACTTCTCTGGAATTTTGTGGGTTTTTTCTGGAATTGTGTGGGATTCTGAGGAGACTTGAATTTTGAGGAATTTGTTTTAGATTTTTGTGGGAATTTGTGGAGATTCTGTGGGATTTTACTGGAATTTGGTGGGCCTTTTCAAGGACTTTGTGTGGTTTTGAGGAGACTTCAAGAATTTTGAGGAATTTTTCTTAGATTTTGTGGAAACTTGTAGAGGGTTTGTGGGATTTTTGTGGGATTTTGTGGGATATTGAGGCGATTTAGGGATTTTGAGGGATTTTTCATGTATTTTGTGGGATTTTGTGGAGATTTGGTGGGATATTTTTCTAGAATTTGGTCGTGTTTTGAGAAGATTTAGGGAATTTTGTGGGATTTTTCCTGGAATTTTGTTGGATACTGGGGAGATTTTGTGGGATGTTTGTGGAACTTTGAGGGACTCTTCTGGAATTTGGTGAGATTCTGTAGAGAACTGAAGAATTATCAGGGATTTTTCATGTATTCTGTGGGAATTTGTGGAGATTTGGTGGGATTTTTGTGGATTTTGGCCGTGTTTTCGAGTTTTCAGAAGATTTAGGGATTTTTGTGAGATTTTTGTGGGATGTTCGGGGAATTGGTGGAGATTTTGTGGGACATTCCTGTGAATTGGTAGGGTTTTGAAATGATTTAGGGAGTTTTGTGGGACTTCTCTGGAATTTTGTGGGTTTTTTCTGGAATTGTGTGGGATTCTGAGGAGAGTTGAAGAATTTTGAGGAATTTGTTTTAGATTTTGTGGGAATTTGTGGAGATTCTGTGGGATTTTTCTGGAATTTGGTGGGCCTTTTCAAGGACTTTGTGTGGTTTTGAGGAGACTTGATGAATTTTGAGGAATTTTTCTTAGATTTTGTGGAAACTTGTGGAGGTTTTGTGTGATTTTTGTGGGATTTTGTGGGATATTGAGGCGATTTAGGGATCTTGAGGGATTTTTCATGTATTTTGTGGGAATTTGTGGTGATTTGGTGGGATATTTTTCTAGAATTTGGTCGTGTTTGGAGAAGATTTAGGGAATTTTGTGGGATTTTTCCTGGAATTTTGTTGGATACTGGGGAGATTTTGTGGGATGTTTGTGGAACTTTGAGGGACTCTTCTGGAATTTGGTGAGATTCTGTAGAGAACTGAAGAATTATCAGGGATTTTTCATGTATTCTTTGGGAATTTGTGGAGATTTGGTGGGATTTTTGTGGATTTTGGCCGTGTTTTCGAGTTTTCAGAAGATTTAGGGATTTTTGTGAGATTTTTGTGGGATGTTCTGGGAATTGGTGGAGATTTTGTGGGTCATTCCTGTGAATTGGAAGGGTTTTGAAATGATTTAGGGAGTTTTGTGGGACTTCTCTGGAATTTTGTGGGTTTTTTCTGGAATTGTGTGGGATTCTGAGGAGAATTGAAGAATTTTGAGGAATTTGTTTTAGATTTTTGTGGGAATTTGTGGAGATTCTGTGGGATTTTTCTGGATTTTGGTGGGCCTTTTCAAGGACTTTGTGTGGTTTTGAGGAGACTTGATGAATTTTGAGGAATTTTTCTTAGATTTTGTGGAAACTTGTGGAGGTTTTGTGTGATTTTTGTGGGATTTTGTGGGATATTGAGGCGATTTAGGGATTTTGAGGGATTTTTCATGTATTTTGTGGGATTTTGTGGAGATTTGGTGGGATATTTTTCTAGAATTTGGCCGTGTTTTGAGAAGATTTAGGGAATTTTGTGGGATTTTTCCTGGAATTTTGTTGGATACTGGGGAGATTTTGTGGGATGTTTGTGGAACTTTGAGGGACTTTTCTGGAATTTGGTGAGATTCTGTAGAGAACTGAAGAATTATCAGGGATTTTTCATGTATTCTGTGGGAATTTGTGGAGATTTGGTGGGATTTTTGTGGATTTTGTCCGTGTTTTCGAGTTTTCAGAAGATTTAGGGATTTTTGTGAGATTTTTGTGGGATGTTCTGGGAATTGGTGGAGATTTTGTGGGACATTCCTGTGAATTGGTAGGGTTTTGAAATGATTTAGGGAGTTTTGTGGGACTTCTCTGGAATTTTGTGGGTTTTTTCTGGAATTGTGTGGGATTCTGAGGAGACTTGAATTTTGAGGAATTTGTTTTAGATTTTGTGGGAATTTGTGTAGATTCTGTGGGATTTTACTGGAATTTGGTGGGCCTTTTCAAGGACTTTGTGTGGTTTTGAGGAGACTTGAAGAATTTTGAGGAATTTT
This sequence comes from Cyanistes caeruleus, assembly GCF_971803275.1. NCBI lineage: Eukaryota > Metazoa > Chordata > Aves > Passeriformes > Paridae > Cyanistes > Cyanistes caeruleus. The sequence continues at coordinate 85,823,273 of NC_141702.1, read as the reverse complement.
TCTTAGATTTTGTGGAAACTTGTAGAGGGTTTGTGGGATTTTTGTGGGATTTTGTGGGATATTGAGGCGATTTAGGGATTTTGAGGGATTTTTCATGTATTTTGTGGGATTTTGTGGAGATTTGGTGGGATATTTTTCTAGAATTTGGTCGTGTTTTGAGAAGATTTAGGGAATTTTGTGGGATTTTTCCTGGAATTTTGTTGGATACTGGGGAGATTTTGTGGGATGTTTGTGGAACTTTGAGGGACTTTTCTGGAATTTGGTGAGATTCTGTAGAGAACTGACAAATTATCAGGGATTTTTCATGTATTCTGTGGGAATTTGTGGAGATTTGGTGGGATTTTTGTGGATTTTGGCCGTGTTTTGAGAAGATTTAGGGAATTTTGTGGGATTTTTCCTGGAATTTTGTTGGATACTGGGGAGATTTTGTGGGATGTTTGTGGAACTTTGAGGGACTTTTCTGGAATTTGGTGAGATTCTGTAGAGAACTGACGAATTATCAGGGATTTTTCATGTATTCTGTGGGAATTTGTGGAGATTTGGTGGGATTTTTCTGGAATTTGGTAGAGTTTTGAGAAGATTTAGGGAATTTTGTGTGATTTTTCTGGGATTTTGTTGGGTATTGAGGACATTTTGTGGGATGTTTCTGGAATTTGGTGGGGCTTTTGAAGAATTTTGTGGTATTTTGAAAAGATTTAGGGAATTTTGTGGTGTTTTTTCTTGAATTTTGAGGGAAACTGTGCTGATTTTATGGAGCGTTTCTGGAATTTGTTCGAGTTTTCAGAAGATTTAGGGATTTTTGTGAGATTTTTGTGGGATGTTCTGGGAATTGGTGGAGATTTTGTGGGACATTCCTGTGAATTGGTAGGGTTTTGAAATGATTTAAGGAGTTTTGTGGGACTTCTCTGGAATTTTGTGGGTTTTTTCTGGAATTGTGTGGGATTCTGAGGAGACTTGAATTTTGAGGAATTTGTTTTAGATTTTTGTGGGAATTTGTGGAGATTCTGTGGGATTTTACTGGAATTTGGTGGGCCTTTTCAAGGACTTTGTGTGGTTTTGAGGAGACTTCAAGAATTTTGAGGAATTTTTCTTAGATTTTGTGGAAACTTGTAGAGGGTTTGTGGGATTTTTGTGGGATTTTGTGGGATATTGAGGCGATTTAGGGATTTTGAGGGATTTTTCATGTATTTTGTGGGATTTTGTGGAGATTTGGTGGGATATTTTTCTAGAATTTGGTCGTGTTTTGAGAAGATTTAGGGAATTTTGTGGGATTTTTCCTGGAATTTTGTTGGATACTGGGGAGATTTTGTGGGATGTTTGTGGAACTTTGAGGGACTCTTCTGGAATTTGGTGAGATTCTGTAGAGAACTGAAGAATTATCAGGGATTTTTCATGTATTCTGTGGGAATTTGTGGAGATTTGGTGGGATTTTTGTGGATTTTGGCCGTGTTTTCGAGTTTTCAGAAGATTTAGGGATTTTTGTGAGATTTTTGTGGGATGTTCGGGGAATTGGTGGAGATTTTGTGGGACATTCCTGTGAATTGGTAGGGTTTTGAAATGATTTAGGGAGTTTTGTGGGACTTCTCTGGAATTTTGTGGGTTTTTTCTGGAATTGTGTGGGATTCTGAGGAGAGTTGAAGAATTTTGAGGAATTTGTTTTAGATTTTGTGGGAATTTGTGGAGATTCTGTGGGATTTTTCTGGAATTTGGTGGGCCTTTTCAAGGACTTTGTGTGGTTTTGAGGAGACTTGATGAATTTTGAGGAATTTTTCTTAGATTTTGTGGAAACTTGTGGAGGTTTTGTGTGATTTTTGTGGGATTTTGTGGGATATTGAGGCGATTTAGGGATTTTGAGGGATTTTTCATGTATTTTGTGGGAATTTGTGGTGATTTGGTGGGATATTTTTCTAGAATTTGGTCGTGTTTTGAGAAGATTTAGGGAATTTTGTGGGATTTTTCCTGGAATTTTGTTGGATACTGGGGAGATTTTGTGGGATGTTTGTGGAACTTTGAGGGACTTTTCTGGAATTTGGTGAGATTCTGTAGAGAACTGAAGAATTATCAGGGATTTTTCATGTATTCTGTGGGAATTTGTGGAGATTTGGTGGGATTTTTGTGGATTTTGGCCGTGTTTTCGAGTTTTCAGAAGATTTAGGGATTTTTGTGAGATTTTTCTGGGATTTTGTTGGGTATTGAGGACATTTTGTGGGATGTTTCTGGAATTTGGTGGGGCTTTTGAAGAATTTTGTGGTATTTTGAAAAGATTTAGGGAATTTTGTGGTGTTTTTTCTTGAATTTTGAGGGAAACTGTGCTGATTTTATGGAGCGTTTCTGGAATTTGGTCGAGTTTTCAGAAGATTTAGGGATTTTTGTGAGATTTTTGTGGGATGTTCTGGGAATTGGTGGAGATTTTGTGGGACATTCCTGTGAATTGGTAGGGTTTTGAAATGATTTAGGGAGTTTTGTGGGACTTCTCTGGAATTTTGTGGGTTTTTTCTGGAATTGTGTGGGATTCTGAGGAGACTTGAATTTTGAGGAATTTGTTTTAGATTTTGTGGGAATTTGTGGAGATTCTGTGGGATTTTTCTGGAATTTGGTGGGCCTTTTCAAGGACTTTGTGTGGTTTTGAGGAGACTTGATGAATTTTGAGGAATTTTTCTTAGATTTTGTGGAAACTTGTGGAGGTTTTGTGTGATTTTTGTGGGATTTTGTGGGATATTGAGGCGATTTAGGGATCTTGAGGGATTTTTCATGTATTTTGTGGGAATTTGTGGTGATTTGGTGGGATATTTTTCTAGAATTTGGTCGTGTTTGGAGAAGATTTAGGGAATTTTGTGGGATTTTTCCTGGAATTTTGTTGGATACTGGGGAGATTTTGTGGGATGTTTGTGGAACTTTGAGGGACTCTTCTGGAATTTGGTGAGATTCTGTAGAGAACTGAAGAATTATCAGGGATTTTTCATGTATTCTTTGGGAATTTGTGGAGATTTGGTGGGATTTTTGTGGATTTTGGCCGTGTTTTCGAGTTTTCAGAAGATTTAGGGATTTTTGTGAGATTTTTGTGGGATGTTCTGGGAATTGGTGGAGATTTTGTGGGTCATTCCTGTGAATTGGAAGGGTTTTGAAATGATTTAGGGAGTTTTGTGGGACTTCTCTGGAATTTTGTGGGTTTTTTCTGGAATTGTGTGGGATTCTGAGGAGAATTGAAGAATTTTGAGGAATTTGTTTTAGATTTTTGTGGGAATTTGTGGAGATTCTGTGGGATTTTTCTGGATTTTGGTGGGCCTTTTCAAGGACTTTGTGTGGTTTTGAGGAGACTTGATGAATTTTGAGGAATTTTTCTTAGATTTTGTGGAAACTTGTGGAGGTTTTGTGTGATTTTTGTGGGATTTTGTGGGATATTGAGGCGATTTAGGGATTTTGAGGGATTTTTCATGTATTTTGTGGGATTTTGTGGAGATTTGGTGGGATATTTTTCTAGAATTTGGCCGTGTTTTGAGAAGATTTAGGGAATTTTGTGGGATTTTTCCTGGAATTTTGTTGGATACTGGGGAGATTTTGTGGGATGTTTGTGGAACTTTGAGGGACTTTTCTGGAATTTGGTGAGATTCTGTAGAGAACTGAAGAATTATCAGGGATTTTTCATGTATTCTGTGGGAATTTGTGGAGATTTGGTGGGATTTTTGTGGATTTTGTCCGTGTTTTCGAGTTTTCAGAAGATTTAGGGATTTTTGTGAGATTTTTGTGGGATGTTCTGGGAATTGGTGGAGATTTTGTGGGACATTCCTGTGAATTGGTAGGGTTTTGAAATGATTTAGGGAGTTTTGTGGGACTTCTCTGGAATTTTGTGGGTTTTTTCTGGAATTGTGTGGGATTCTGAGGAGACTTGAATTTTGAGGAATTTGTTTTAGATTTTGTGGGAATTTGTGTAGATTCTGTGGGATTTTACTGGAATTTGGTGGGCCTTTTCAAGGACTTTGTGTGGTTTTGAGGAGACTTGAAGAATTTTGAGGAATTTTTCTTAGATTTTGTGGAAACTTGTAGAGGGTTTGTGGGATTTTTGTGGGATTTTGTGGGATATTGAGGCGATTTAGGGATTTTGAGGGATTTTTCATGTATTTTGTGGGATTTTGTGGAGATTTGGTGGGATATTTTTCTAGAATTTGGTCGTGTTTTGAGAAGATTTAGGGAATTTTGTGGGATTTTTCCTGGAATTTTGTTGGATACTGGGGAGATTTTGTGGGATGTTTGTGGAACTTTGAGGGACTTTTCTGGAATTTGGTGAGATTCTGTAGAGAACTGACAAATTATCAGGGATTTTTCATGTATTCTGTGGGAATTTGTGGAGATTTGGTGGGATTTTTGTGGATTTTGGCCGTGTTTTGAGAAGATTTAGGGAATTTTGTGGGATTTTTCCTGGAATTTTGTTGGATACTGGGGAGATTTTGTGGGATGTTTGTGGAACTTTGAGGGACTTTTCTGGAATTTGGTGAGATTCTGTAGAGAACTGACGAATTATCAGGGATTTTTCATGTATTCTGTGGGAATTTGTGGAGATTTGGTGGGATTTTTCTGGAATTTGGTAGAGTTTTGAGAAGATTTAGGGAATTTTGTGTGATTTTTCTGGGATTTTGTTGGGTATTGAGGACATTTTGTGGGATGTTTCTGGAATTTGGTGGGGCTTTTGAAGAATTTTGTGGTATTTTGAAAAGATTTAGGGAATTTTGTGGTGTTTTTTCTTGAATTTTGAGGGAAACTGTGCTGATTTTATGGAGCGTTTCTGGAATTTGTTCGAGTTTTCAGAAGATTTAGGGATTTTTGTGAGATTTTTGTGGGATGTTCTGGGAATTGGTGGAGATTTTGTGGGACATTCCTGTGAATTGGTAGGGTTTTGAAATGATTTAAGGAGTTTTGTGGGACTTCTCTGGAATTTTGTGGGTTTTTTCTGGAATTGTGTGGGATTCTGAGGAGACTTGAATTTTGAGGAATTTGTTTTAGATTTTTGTGGGAATTTGTGGAGATTCTGTGGGATTTTACTGGAATTTGGTGGGCCTTTTCAAGGACTTTGTGTGGTTTTGAGGAGACTTCAAGAATTTTGAGGAATTTTTCTTAGATTTTGTGGAAACTTGTAGAGGGTTTGTGGGATTTTTGTGGGATTTTGTGGGATATTGAGGCGATTTAGGGATTTTGAGGGATTTTTCATGTATTTTGTGGGATTTTGTGGAGATTTGGTGGGATATTTTTCTAGAATTTGGTCGTGTTTTGAGAAGATTTAGGGAATTTTGTGGGATTTTTCCTGGAATTTTGTTGGATACTGGGGAGATTTTGTGGGATGTTTGTGGAACTTTGAGGGACTCTTCTGGAATTTGGTGAGATTCTGTAGAGAACTGAAGAATTATCAGGGATTTTTCATGTATTCTGTGGGAATTTGTGGAGATTTGGTGGGATTTTTGTGGATTTTGGCCGTGTTTTCGAGTTTTCAGAAGATTTAGGGATTTTTGTGAGATTTTTGTGGGATGTTCGGGGAATTGGTGGAGATTTTGTGGGACATTCCTGTGAATTGGTAGGGTTTTGAAATGATTTAGGGAGTTTTGTGGGACTTCTCTGGAATTTTGTGGGTTTTTTCTGGAATTGTGTGGGATTCTGAGGAGAGTTGAAGAATTTTGAGGAATTTGTTTTAGATTTTGTGGGAATTTGTGGAGATTCTGTGGGATTTTTCTGGAATTTGGTGGGCCTTTTCAAGGACTTTGTGTGGTTTTGAGGAGACTTGATGAATTTTGAGGAATTTTTCTTAGATTTTGTGGAAACTTGTGGAGGTTTTGTGTGATTTTTGTGGGATTTTGTGGGATATTGAGGCGATTTAGGGATTTTGAGGGATTTTTCATGTATTTTGTGGGAATTTGTGGTGATTTGGTGGGATATTTTTCTAGAATTTGGTCGTGTTTTGAGAAGATTTAGGGAATTTTGTGGGATTTTTCCTGGAATTTTGTTGGATACTGGGGAGATTTTGTGGGATGTTTGTGGAACTTTGAGGGACTTTTCTGGAATTTGGTGAGATTCTGTAGAGAACTGAAGAATTATCAGGGATTTTTCATGTATTCTGTGGGAATTTGTGGAGATTTGGTGGGATTTTTGTGGATTTTGGCCGTGTTTTCGAGTTTTCAGAAGATTTAGGGATTTTTGTGAGATTTTTGTGGGATGTTCTGGGAATTGGTGGAGATTTTGTGGGACATTCCTGTGAATTGGTAGGGTTTTGAAATGATTTAGGGAGTTTTGTGGGACTTCTCTGGAATTTTGTGGGTTTTTTCTGGAATTGTGTGGGATTCTGAGGAGACTTGAATTTTGAGGAATTTGTTTTAGATTTTGTGGGAATTTGTGTAGATTCTGTGGGATTTTACTGGAATTTGGTGGGCCTTTTCAAGGACTTTGTGTGGTTTTGAGGAGACTTGAAGAATTTTGAGGAATTTTTCTTAGATTTTGTGGAAATTTGTAGAGGGTTTGTGGGATTTTTGTGGGATTTTGTGGGATATTGAGGCGATTTAGGGATTTTGAGGGATTTTTCATGTATTTTGTGGGATTTTGTGGAGATTTGGTGGGATATTTTTCTAGAATTTGGTCGTGTTTTGAGAAGATTTAGGGAATTTTGTGGGATTTTTCCTGGAATTTTGTTGGATACTGGGGAGATTTTGTGGGATGTTTGTGGAACTTTGAGGGACTTTTCTGGAATTTGGTGAGATTCTGTAGAGAACTGACAAATTATCAGGGATTTTTCATGTATTCTGTGGGAATTTGTGGAGATTTGGTGGGATTTTTGTGGATTTTGGCCGTGTTTTGAGAAGATTTAGGGAATTTTGTGGGATTTTTCCTGGAATTTTGTTGGATACTGGGGAGATTTTGTGGGATGTTTGTGGAACTTTGAGGGACTTTTCTGGAATTTGGTGAGATTCTGTAGAGAACTGAAGAATTATCAGGGATTTTTCATGTATTCCGTGGGAATTTGTGGAGATTTGGTGGGATTTTTCTGGAATTTGGAAGAGTTTTGAGAAGATTTAGGGAATTCTGTAAGATTTTTCTGGAATTTGGTGGGCCTTTTTGAAGGACTTTGTGTGGTTTTGAGGAGACTTGAAGAATTTTGAGGAATTTTTCTTAGATTTTGAGGAAACTTGTGGAGGTTTTGTGGGATTTTTGTGGGATTTTGTGGGATATTGAGGCGATTTAGGGATCTTGAGGGATTTTTCATGTATTTTGTGGGATTTTGTGGAGATTTGGTGGGATATTTTTCTAGAATTTGGTCGTGTTTTGAGAAGATTTAGGGAATTTTGTGGGATTTTTCCTGGAATTTTGTTGGATACTGGGGAGATTTTGTGGGATGTTTGTGGAACTTTGAGGGACTTTTCTGGAATTTGGTGAGATTCTGTAGAGAACTGAAGAATTATCAGGGATTTTTCATGTATTCTGTGGGAATTTGTGGAGATTTGGTGGGATTTTTGTGGATTTTGGCCGTGTTTTGAGAAGATTTAGGGAATTTTGTGGGATTTTTCCTGGAATTTTGTTGGATACTGGGGAGATTTTGTGGGATGTTTGTGGAACTTTGAGGGACTTTTCTGGAATTTGGTGAGATTCTGTAGAGAACTGAAGAATTATCAGGGATTTTTCATGTATTCTGTGGGAATTTGTGGAGATTTGGTGGGATTTTTGTGGATTTTGGCCGTGTTTTCGAGTTTTCAGAAGATTTAGGGATTTTTGTGAGATTTTTGTGGGACATTCCTGTGAATTGGTAGGGTTTTGAAATGATTTAGGGAGTTTTGTGGGACTTCTCTGGAATTTTGTGGGTTTTTTCTGGAATTGTGTGGGATTCTGAGGAGACTTGAATTTTGAGGAATTTGTTTTAGATTTTGTGGGAATTTGTGGAGATTCTGTGGGATTTTACTGGAATTTGGTAGGCCTTTTCAAGGACTTTGTGTGGTTTTGAGGAGACTTGAAGAATTTTGAGGAATTTTTCTTAGATTTTGTGGAAACTTGTGGAGGTTTTGTGGGATTTTTGTGGGATTTTGTGGGATATTGAGGCGATTTAGGGATCTTGAGGGATTTTTCATGTATTTTGTGGGAATTTGTGGTGATTTGGTGGGATATTTTTCTAGAATTTGGTCGTGTTTTGAGGCGATTTAGGGAATTTTGTGGGATTTTTCCTGGAATTTTGTTGGATACTGGGGAGATTTTGTGGGATGTTTGTGGAACTTGGAGGGACTTTTCTGGAATTTGGTGAGATTCTGTAGAGAACTGAAGAATTATCAGGGATTTTTCATGTATTCTGTGGGAATTTGTGGAGATTTGGTGGGATTTTTCTGGATTTTGGCCGTGTTTTGAGAAGATTTAGGGAATTTTGAGGGATTTTTCCTGGAATTTTGTTGGATACTGGGGAGATTTTGTGGGATGTTTGTGGAACTTTGAGGGACTTTTCTGGAATTTGGTGAGATTCTGTAGAGAACTGAAGAATTATCAGGGATTTTTCATGTATTCCGTGGGAATTTGTGGAGATTTGGTGGGATTTTTCTGGAATTTGGTAGAGTTTTGAGAAGATTTAGGGAATTCTGTAAGATTTTTCTGGAATTTGGTGGGCCTTTTTGAAGGACTTTGTGTGGTTTTGAGGAGACTTGAAGAATTTTGAGGAATTTTTCTTAGATTTTGAGGAAACTTGTGGAGGTTTTGTGTGATTTTTGTGGGATTTTGTGGGATATTGAGGCGATTTAGGGATCTTGAGGGATTTTTCATGTATTTTGTGGGAATTTGTGGAGATTTGGTGGGATATTTTTCTAGAATTTGGTCGTGTTTTGAGAAGATTTAGGGAATTTTGTGGGATTTTTCCTGGAATTTTGTTGGATACTGGGGAGATTTTGTGGGATGTTTGTGGAACTTTGAGGGACTTTTCTGGAATTTGGTGAGATTCTGTAGAGAACTGACGAATTATCAGGGATTTTTCATGTATTCTGTGGGAATTTGTGGAGATTTGGTGGGATTTTTGTGGATTTTGGCCGTGTTTTCGAGTTTTCAGAAGATTTAGGGATTTTTGTGAGATTTTTGTGGGATGTTCTGGGAATTGGTGGAGATTTTGTGGGACATTCCTGTGAATTGGTAGGGTTTTGAAATGATTTAGGGAGTTTTGTGGGACTTCTCTGGAATTTTGTGGGTTTTTTCTGGAATTGTGTGGGATTCTGAGGAGAGTTGAAGAATTTTGAGGAATTTGTTTTAGATTTTGTGGGAATTTGTGTAGATTCTGTGGGATTTTTCTGGAATTTGGTGGGCCTTTTCAAGGACTTTGTGTGGTTTTGAGGAGACTTGAAGAATTTTGAGGAATTTTTCTTAGATTTTGTGGAAACTTGTGGTGGTTTTGTGTGATTTTTGTGGGATTTTGTGGGATATTGAGGCGATTTAGGGATCTTGAGGGATTTTTCATGTATTTTGTGGGAATTTGTGGTGATTTGGTGGGATATTTTTCTAGAATTTGGTCGTGTTTGGAGAAGATTTAGGGAATTTTGTGGGATTTTTCCTGGAATTTTGTTGGATACTGGGGAGATTTTGTGGGATGTTTGTGGAACTTTGAGGGACTCTTCTGGAATTTGGTGAGATTCTGTAGAGAACTGAAGAATTATCAGGGATTTTTCATGTATTCTGTGGGAATTTGTGGAGATTTGGTGGGATTTTTGTGGATTTTGGCCGTGTTTTCGAGTTTTCAGAAGATTTAGGGATTTTTGTGAGATTTTTGTGGGATGTTCTGGGAATTGGTGGAGATTTTGTGGGTCATTCCTGTGAATTGGAAGGGTTTTGAAATGATTTAGGGAGTTTTGTGGGACTTCTCTGGAATTTTGTGGGTTTTTTCTGGAATTGTGTGGGATTCTGAGGAGAATTGAAGAATTTTGAGGAATTTGTTTTAGATTTTTGTGGGAATTTGTGGAGATTCTGTGGGATTTTTCTGGATTTTGGTGGGCCTTTTCAAGGACTTTGTGTGGTTTTGAGGAGACTTGATGAATTTTGAGGAATTTTTCTTAGATTTTGTGGAAACTTGTGGAGGTTTTGTGTGATTTTTGTGGGATTTTGTGGGATATTGAGGCGATTTAGGGATTTTGAGGGATTTTTCATGTATTTTGTGGGATTTTGTGGAGATTTGGTGGGATATTTTTCTAGAATTTGGCCGTGTTTTGAGAAGATTTAGGGAATTTTGTGGGATTTTTCCTGGAATTTTGTTGGATACTGGGGAGATTTTGTGGGATGTTTGTGGAACTTTGAGGGACTTTTCTGGAATTTGGTGAGATTCTGTAGAGAACTGAAGAATTATCAGGGATTTTTCATGTATTCCGTGGGAATTTGTGGAGATTTGGTGGGATTTTTCTGGAATTTGGAAGAGTTTTGAGAAGATTTAGGGAATTCTGTAAGATTTTTCTGGAATTTGGTGGGCCTTTTTGAAGGACTTTGTGTGGTTTTGAGGAGACTTGAAGAATTTTGAGGAATTTTTCTTAGATTTTGAGGAAACTTGTGGAGGTTTTGTGGGATTTTTGTGGGATTTTGTGGGATATTGAGGCGATTTAGGGATCTTGAGGGATTTTTCATGTATTTTGTGGGATTTTGTGGAGATTTGGTGGGATATTTTTCTAGAATTTGGTCGTGTTTTGAGAAGATTTAGGGAATTTTGTGGGATTTTTCCTGGAATTTTGTTGGATACTGGGGAGATTTTGTGGGATGTTTGTGGAACTTTGAGGGACTTTTCTGGAATTTGGTGAGATTCTGTAGAGAACTGAAGAATTATCAGGGATTTTTCATGTATTCTGTGGGAATTTGTGGAGATTTGGTGGGATTTTTCTGGATTTTGGCCGTGTTTTGAGAAGATTTAGGGAATTTTGTGGGATTTTTCCTGGAATTTTGTTGGATACTGGGGAGATTTTGTGGGATGTTTGTGGAACTTTGAGGGACTTTTCTGGAATTTGGTGAGATTCTGTAGAGAACTGAAGAATTATCAGGGATTTTTCATGTATTCTGTGGGAATTTGTGGAGATTTGGTGGGATTTTTGTGGATTTTGGCCGTGTTTTCGAGTTTTCAGAAGATTTAGGGATTTTCGTGAGATTTTTGTGGGACATTCCTGTGAATTGGTAGGGTTTTGAAATGATTTAGGGAGTTTTGTGGGACTTCTCTGGAATTTTGTGGGTTTTTTCTGGAATTGTGTGGGATTCTGAGGAGACTTGAATTTTGAGGAATTTGTTTTAGATTTTGTGGGAATTTGTGGAGATTCTGTGGGATTTTACTGGAATTTGGTAGGCCTTTTCAAGGACTTTGTGTGGTTTTGAGGAGACTTGAAGAATTTTGAGGAATTTTTCTTAGATTTTGTGGAAACTTGTGGAGGTTTTGTGGGATTTTTGTGGGATTTTGTGGGATATTGAGGCGATTTAGGGATCTTGAGGGATTTTTCATGTATTTTGTGGGAATTTGTGGTGATTTGGTGGGATATTTTTCTAGAATTTGGTCGTGTTTTGAGGCGATTTAGGGAATTTTGTGGGATTTTTCCTGGAATTTTGTTGGATACTGGGGAGATTTTGTGGGATGTTTGTGGAACTTGGAGGGACTTTTCTGGAATTTGGTGAGATTCTGTAGAGAACTGAAGAATTATCAGGGATTTTTCATGTATTCTGTGGGAATTTGTGGAGATTTGGTGGGATTTTTCTGGATTTTGGCCGTGTTTTGAGAAGATTTAGGGAATTTTGAGGGATTTTTCCTGGAATTTTGTTGGATACTGGGGAGATTTTGTGGGATGTTTGTGGAACTTTGAGGGACTTTTCTGGAATTTGGTGAGATTCTGTAGAGAACTGACGAATTATCAGGGATTTTTCATGTATTCTGTGGGAATTTGTGGAGATTTGGTGGGATTTTTGTGGATTTTGGCCGTGTTTTCGAGTTTTCAGAAGATTTAGGGATTTTTGTGAGATTTTTGTGGGATGTTCTGGGAATTGGTGGAGATTTTGTGGGACATTCCTGTGAATTGGTAGGGTTTTGAAATGATTTAGGGAGTTTTGTGGGACTTCTCTGGAATTTTGTGGGTTTTTTCTGGAATTGTGTGGGATTCTGAGGAGAGTTGAAGAATTTTGAGGAATTTGTTTTAGATTTTGTGGGAATTTGTGTAGATTCTGTGGGATTTTTCTGGAATTTGGTGGGCCTTTTCAAGGACTTTGTGTGGTTTTGAGGAGACTTGAAGAATTTTGAGGAATTTTTCTTAGATTTTGTGGAAACTTGTGGTGGTTTTATGTGATTTTTGTGGGATTTTGTGGGATATTGAGGCGATTTAGGGATCTTGAGGGATTTTTCATGTATTTTGTGGGAATTTGTGGTGATTTGGTGGGATATTTTTCTAGAATTTGGTCGTGTTTGGAGAAGATTTAGGGAATTTTGTGGGATTTTTCCTGGAATTTTGTTGGATACTGGGGAGATTTTGTGGGATGTTTGTGGAACTTTGAGGGACTCTTCTGGAATTTGGTGAGATTCTGTAGAGAACTGAAGAATTATCAGGGATTTTTCATGTATTCTGTGGGAATTTGTGGAGATTTGGTGGGATTTTTGTGGATTTTGGCCGTGTTTTCGAGTTTTCAGAAGATTTAGGGATTTTTGTGAGATTTTTGTGGGATGTTCTGGGAATTGGTGGAGATTTTGTGGGTCATTCCTGTGAATTGGAAGGGTTTTGAAATGATTTAGGGAGTTTTGTGGGACTTCTCTGGAATTTTGTGGGTTTTTTCTGGAATTGTGTGGGATTCTGAGGAGAATTGAAGAATTTTGAGGAATTTGTTTTAGATTTTTGTGGGAATTTGTGGAGATTCTGTGGGATTTTTCTGGATTTTGGTGGGCCTTTTCAAGGACTTTGTGTGGTTTTGAGGAGACTTGATGAATTTTGAGGAATTTTTCTTAGATTTTGTGGAAACTTGTGGAGGTTTTGTGTGATTTTTGTGGGATTTTGTGGGATATTGAGGCGATTTAGGGATTTTGAGGGATTTTTCATGTATTTTGTGGGATTTTGTGGAGATTTGGTGGGATATTTTTCTAGAATTTGGCCGTGTTTTGAGAAGATTTAGGGAATTTTGTGGGATTTTTCCTGGAATTTTGTTGGATACTGGGGAGATTTTGTGGGATGTTTGTGGAACTTTGAGGGACTTTTCTGGAATTTGGTGAGATTCTGTAGAGAACTGAAGAATTATCAGGGATTTTTCATGTATTCTGTGGGAATTTGTGGAGATTTGGTGGGATTTTTGTGGATTTTGTCCGTGTTTTCGAGTTTTCAGAAGATTTAGGGATTTTTGTGAGATTTTTGTGGGATGTTCTGGGAATTGGTGGAGATTTTGTGGGACATTCCTGTGAATTGGTAGGGTTTTGAAATGATTTAGGGAGTTTTGTGGGACTTCTCTGGAATTTTGTGGGTTTTTTCTGGAATTGTGTGGGATTCTGAGGAGACTTGAATTTTGAGGAATTTGTTTTAGATTTTGTGGGAATTTGTGTAGATTCTGTGGGATTTTACTGGAATTTGGTGGGCCTTTTCAAGGACTTTGTGTGGTTTTGAGGAGACTTGAAGAATTTTGAGGAATTTTTCTTAGATTTTGTGGAAACTTGTAGAGGGTTTGTGTGATTTTTGTGGGATTTTGTGGGATATTGAGGCGATTTAGGGATTTTGAGGGATTTTTCATGTATTTTGTGGGATTTCGTGGAGATTTGGTGGGATATTTTTCTAGAATTTGGTCGTGTTTTGAGAAGATTTAGGGAATTTTGTGGGATTTTTCCTGGAATTTTGTTGGATACTGGGGAGATTTTGTGGGATGTTTGTGGAACTTTGAGGGACTTTTCTGGAATTTGGTGAGATTCTGTAGAGAACTGACGAATTATCAGGGATTTTTCATGTATTCTGTGGGAATTTGTGGAGATTTGGTGGGATTTTTGTGGATTTTGGCCGTGTTTTGAGAAGATTTAGGGAATTTTGTGGGATTTTTCCTGGAATTTTGTTGGATACTGGGGAGATTTTGTGGGATGTTTGTGGAACTTTGAGGGACTTTTCTGGAATTTGGTGAGATTCTGTAGAGAACTGAAGAATTATCAGGGATTTTTCATGTATTCCGTGGGAATTTGTGGAGATTTGGTGGGATTTTTCTGGAATTTGGAAGAGTTTTGAGAAGATTTAGGGAATTCTGTAAGATTTTTCTGGAATTTGGTGGGCCTTTTTGAAGGACTTTGTGTGGTTTTGAGGAGACTTGAAGAATTTTGAGGAATTTTTCTTAGATTTTGAGGAAACTTGTGGAGGTTTTGTGGGATTTTTGTGGGATTTTGTGGGATATTGAGGCGATTTAGGGATCTTGAGGGATTTTTCATGTATTTTGTGGGATTTTGTGGAGATTTGGTGGGATATTTTTCTAGAATTTGGTCGTGTTTTGAGAAGATTTAGGGAATTTTGTGGGATTTTTCCTGGAATTTTGTTGGATACTGGGGAGATTTTGTGGGATGTTTGTGGAACTTTGAGGGACTTTTCTGGAATTTGGTGAGATTCTGTAGAGAACTGAAGAATTATCAGGGATTTTTCATGTATTCTGTGGGAATTTGTGGAGATTTGGTGGGATTTTTGTGGATTTTGGCCGTGTTTTGAGAAGATTTAGGGAATTTTGTGGGATTTTTCCTGGAATTTTGTTGGATACTGGGGAGATTTTGTGGGATGTTTGTGGAACTTTGAGGGACTTTTCTGGAATTTGGTGAGATTCTGTAGAGAACTGACGAATTATCAGGGATTTTTCATGTATTCTGTGGGAATTTGTGGAGATTTGGTGGGATTTTTGTGGATTTTGGCCGTGTTTTCGAGTTTTCAGAAGATTTAGGGATTTTTGTGAGATTTTTGTGGGATGTTCTGGGAATTGGTGGAGATTTTGTGGGACATTCCTGTGAATTGGTAGGGTTTTGAAATGATTTAGGGAGTTTTGTGGGACTTCTCTGGAATTTTGTGGGTTTTTTCTGGAATTGTGTGGGATTCTGAGGAGACTTGAATTTTGAGGAATTTGTTTTAGATTTTGTGGGAATTTGTGGAGATTTGGTGGGATTTTACTGGAATTTGGTAGGCCTTTTCAAGGACTTTGTGTGGTTTTGAGGAGACTTGAAGAATTTTGAGGAATTTTTCTTAGATTTTGTGGAAACTTGTGGAGGTTTTGTGGGATTTTTGTGGGATTTTGTGGGATATTGAGGCGATTTAGGGATCTTGAGGGATTTTTCATGTATTTTGTGGGAATTTGTGGTGATTTGGTGGGATATTTTTCTAGAATTTGGTCGTGTTTTGAGGCGATTTAGGGAATTTTGTGGGATTTTTCCTGGAATTTTGTTGGATACTGGGGAGATTTTGTGGGATGTTTGTGGAACTTGGAGGGACTTTTCTGGAATTTGGTGAGATTCTGTAGAGAACTGAAGAATTATCAGGGATTTTTCATGTATTCTGTGGGAATTTGTGGAGATTTGGTGGGATTTTTCTGGATTTTGGCCGTGTTTTGAGAAGATTTAGGGAATTTTGAGGGATTTTTCCTGGAATTTTGTTGGATACTGGGGAGATTTTGTGGGATGTTTGTGGAACTTTGAGGGACTTTTCTGGAATTTGGTGAGATTCTGTAGAGAACTGAAGAATTATCAGGGATTTTTCATGTATTCCGTGGGAATTTGTGGAGATTTGGTGGGATTTTTCTGGAATTTGGAAGAGTTTTGAGAAGATTTAGGGAATTCTGTAAGATTTTTCTGGAATTTGGTGGGCCTTTTTGAAGGACTTTGTGTGGTTTTGAGGAGACTTGAAGAATTTTGAGGAATTTTTCTTAGATTTTGAGGAAACTTGTGGAGGTTTTGTGGGATTTTTGTGGGATTTTGTGGGATATTGAGGCGATTTAGGGATCTTGAGGGATTTTTCATGTATTTTGTGGGATTTTGTGGAGATTTGGTGGGATATTTTTCTAGAATTTGGTCGTGTTTTGAGAAGATTTAGGGAATTTTGTGGGATTTTTCCTGGAATTTTGTTGGATACTGGGGAGATTTTGTGGGATGTTTGTGGAACTTTGAGGGACTTTTCTGGAATTTGGTGAGATTCTGTAGAGAACTGAAGAATTATCAGGGATTTTTCATGTATTCTGTGGGAATTTGTGGAGATTTGGTGGGATTTTTCTGGATTTTGGCCGTGTTTTGAGAAGATTTAGGGAATTTTGTGGGATTTTTCCTGGAATTTTGTTGGATACTGGGGAGATTTTGTGGGATGTTTGTGGAACTTTGAGGGACTTTTCTGGAATTTGGTGAGATTCTGTAGAGAACTGAAGAATTATCAGGGATTTTTCATGTATTCTGTGGGAATTTGTGGAGATTTGGTGGGATTTTTGTGGATTTTGGCCGTGTTTTCGAGTTTTCAGAAGATTTAGGGATTTTTGTGAGATTTTTGTGGGACATTCCTGTGAATTGGTAGGGTTTTGAAATGATTTAGGGAGTTTTGTGGGACTTCTCTGGAATTTTGTGGGTTTTTTCTGGAATTGTGTGGGATTCTGAGGAGACTTGAATTTTGAGGAATTTGTTTTAGATTTTGTGGGAATTTGTGGAGATTCTGTGGGATTTTACTGGAATTTGGTAGGCCTTTTCAAGGACTTTGTGTGGTTTTGAGGAGACTTGAAGAATTTTGAGGAATTTTTCTTAGATTTTGTGGAAACTTGTGGAGGTTTTGTGGGATTTTTGTGGGATTTTGTGGGATATTGAGGCGATTTAGGGATCTTGAGGGATTTTTCATGTATTTTGTGGGAATTTGTGGTGATTTGGTGGGATATTTTTCTAGAATTTGGTCGTGTTTTGAGGCGATTTAGGGAATTTTGTGGGATTTTTCCTGGAATTTTGTTGGATACTGGGGAGATTTTGTGGGATGTTTGTGGAACTTGGAGGGACTTTTCTGGAATTTGGTGAGATTCTGTAGAGAACTGAAGAATTATCAGGGATTTTTCATGTATTCTGTGGGAATTTGTGGAGATTTGGTGGGATTTTTCTGGATTTTGGCCGTGTTTTGAGAAGATTTAGGGAATTTTGAGGGATTTTTCCTGGAATTTTGTTGGATACTGGGGAGATTTTGTGGGATGTTTGTGGAACTTTGAGGGACTTTTCTGGAATTTGGTGAGATTCTGTAGAGAACTGACGAATTATCAGGGATTTTTCATGTATTCTGTGGGAATTTGTGGAGATTTGGTGGGATTTTTGTGGATTTTGGCCGTGTTTTCGAGTTTTCAGAAGATTTAGGGATTTTTGTGAGATTTTTGTGGGATGTTCTGGGAATTGGTGGAGATTTTGTGGGACATTCCTGTGAATTGGTAGGGTTTTGAAATGATTTAGGGAGTTTTGTGGGACTTCTCTGGAATTTTGTGGGTTTTTTCTGGAATTGTGTGGGATTCTGAGGAGAGTTGAAGAATTTTGAGGAATTTGTTTTAGATTTTGTGGGAATTTGTGTAGATTCTGTGGGATTTTTCTGGAATTTGGTGGGCCTTTTCAAGGACTTTGTGTGGTTTTGAGGAGACTTGAAGAATTTTGAGGAATTTTTCTTAGATTTTGTGGAAACTTGTGGTGGTTTTGTGTGATTTTTGTGGGATTTTGTGGGATATTGAGGCGATTTAGGGATCTTGAGGGATTTTTCATGTATTTTGTGGGAATTTGTGGTGATTTGGTGGGATATTTTTCTAGAATTTGGTCGTGTTTGGAGAAGATTTAGGGAATTTTGTGGGATTTTTCCTGGAATTTTGTTGGATACTGGGGAGATTTTGTGGGATGTTTGTGGAACTTTGAGGGACTTTTCTGGAATTTGGTGAGATTCTGTAGAGAACTGAAGAATTATCAGGGATTTTTCATGTATTCTGTGGGAATTTGTGGAGATTTGGTGGGATTTTTGTGGATTTTGGCCGTGTTTTCGAGTTTTCAGAAGATTTAGGGATTTTTGTGAGATTTTTGTGGGATGTTCTGGGAATTGGTGGAGATTTTGTGGGTCATTCCTGTGAATTGGAAGGGTTTTGAAATGATTTAGGGAGTTTTGTGGGACTTCTCTGGAATTTTGTGGGTTTTTTCTGGAATTGTGTGGGATTCTGAGGAGAATTGAAGAATTTTGAGGAATTTGTTTTAGATTTTTGTGGGAATTTGTGGAGATTCTGTGGGATTTTTCTGGATTTTGGTGGGCCTTTTCAAGGACTTTGTGTGGTTTTGAGGAGACTTGATGAATTTTGAGGAATTTTTCTTAGATTTTGTGGAAACTTGTGGAGGTTTTGTGTGATTTTTGTGGGATTTTGTGGGATATTGAGGCGATTTAGGGATTTTGAGGGATTTTTCATGTATTTTGTGGGATTTTGTGGAGATTTGGTGGGATATTTTTCTAGAATTTGGCCGTGTTTTGAGAAGATTTAGGGAATTTTGTGGGATTTTTCCTGGAATTTTGTTGGATACTGGGGAGATTTTGTGGGATGTTTGTGGAACTTTGAGGGACTTTTCTGGAATTTGGTGAGATTCTGTAGAGAACTGACGAATTATCAGGGATTTTTCATGTATTCTGTGGGAATTTGTGGAGATTTGGTGGGATTTTTGTGGATTTTGGCCGTGTTTTGAGAAGATTTAGGGAATTTTGTGGGATTTTTCCTGGAATTTTGTTGGATACTGGGGAGATTTTGTGGGATGTTTGTGGAACTTTGAGGGACTTTTCTGGAATTTGGTGAGATTCTGTAGAGAACTGAAGAATTATCAGGGATTTTTCATGTATTCCGTGGGAATTTGTGGAGATTTGGTGGGATTTTTCTGGAATTTGGAAGAGTTTTGAGAAGATTTAGGGAATTCTGTAAGATTTTTCTGGAATTTGGTGGGCCTTTTTGAAGGACTTTGTGTGGTTTTGAGGAGACTTGAAGAATTTTGAGGAATTTTTCTTAGATTTTGAGGAAACTTGTGGAGGTTTTGTGGGATTTTTGTGGGATTTTGTGGGATATTGAGGCGATTTAGGGATCTTGAGGGATTTTTCATGTATTTTGTGGGATTTTGTGGAGATTTGGTGGGATATTTTTCTAGAATTTGGTCGTGTTTTGAGAAGATTTAGGGAATTTTGTGGGATTTTTCCTGGAATTTTGTTGGATACTGGGGAGATTTTGTGGGATGTTTGTGGAACTTTGAGGGACTTTTCTGGAATTTGGTGAGATTCTGTAGAGAACTGAAGAATTATCAGGGATTTTTCATGTATTCTGTGGGAATTTGTGGAGATTTGGTGGGATTTTTGTGGATTTTGGCCGTGTTTTGAGAAGATTTAGGGAATTTTGTGGGATTTTTCCTGGAATTTTGTTGGATACTGGGGAGATTTTGTGGGATGTTTGTGGAACTTTGAGGGACTTTTCTGGAATTTGGTGAGATTCTGTAGAGAACTGACGAATTATCAGGGATTTTTCATGTATTCTGTGGGAATTTGTGGAGATTTGGTGGGATTTTTGTGGATTTTGGCCGTGTTTTCGAGTTTTCAGAAGATTTAGGGATTTTTGTGAGATTTTTGTGGGATGTTCTGGGAATTGGTGGAGATTTTGTGGGACATTCCTGTGAATTGGTAGGGTTTTGAAATGATTTAGGGAGTTTTGTGGGACTTCTCTGGAATTTTGTGGGTTTTTTCTGGAATTGTGTGGGATTCTGAGGAGGCTTGAAGAATTTTGAGGAATTTGTTTTAGATTTTGTGGGAATTTGTGTAGATTCTGTGGGATTTTTCTGGAATTTGGTGGGCCTTTTCTAGGACTTTGTGTGGTTTTGAGGAGACTTGAAGAATTTTGAGGAATTTTTCTTAGATTTTGTGGAAACTTGTAGAGGTTTTGTGGGATTTTTGTGGGATTTTGTGGGATATTGAGGCGATTTAGGGATTTTGAGGGATTTTTCATGTATTTTGTGGGATTTTGTGGAGATTTGGTGGGATATTTTTCTAGAATTTGGTCGTGTTTTGAGAAGATTTAGGGAATTTTGTGGGATTTTTCCTGGAATTTTGTTGGATACTGGGGAGATTTTGTGGGATGTTTGTGGAACTTTGAGGGACTTTTCTGGAATTTGGTGAGATTCTGTAGGGAACTGACGAATTATCAGGGATTTTTCATGTATTCTGTGGGAATTTGTGGAGATTTGGTGGGATTTTTGTGGATTTTGGCCGTGTTTTCGAGTTTTCAGAAGATTTAGGGATTTTTGTGAGATTTTTGTGGGATGTTCTGGGAATTGGTGGAGATTTTGTGTGATATTCCTGTGAATTGGTAGGGTTTTGAAATGATTTAGGGAGTTTTGTGGGACTTCTCTGGAATTTTGTGGGTTTTTTCTGGAATTGTGTGGGATTCTGAGGAGGCTTGAAGAATTTTGAGGAATTTGTTTTAGATTTTGTGGGAATTTGTGTAGATTCTGTGGGATTTTTCTGGAATTTGGTGGGCCTTTTCAAGGACTTTGTGTGGTTTTGAGGAGACTTGAAGAATTTTGAGGAATTTTTCTTAGATTTTGTGGAAACTTGTAGAGGTTTTGTGGGATTTTTGTGGGATTTTGTGGGATATTGAGGCGATTTAGGGATTTTGAGGGATTTTTCATGTATTTTGTGGGAATTTGTGGTGATTTGGTGGGATATTTTTCTAGAATTTGGTCGTGTTTGGAGAAGATTTAGGGAATTTTGTGGGATTTTTCCTGGAATTTTGTTGGATACTGGGGAGATTTTGTGGGATGTTTGTGGAACTTTGAGGGACTTTTCTGGAATTTGGTGAGATTCTGTAGAGAACTGACAAATTATCAGGGATTTTTCATGTATTCTGTGGGAATTTGTGGAGATTTGGTGGGATTTTTGTGGATTTTGGCCGTGTTTTGAGAAGATTTAGGGAATTTTGTGGGATTTTTCCTGGAATTTTGTTGGATACTGGGGAGATTTTGTGGGATGTTTGTGGAACTTTGAGGGACTTTTCTGGAATTTGGTGAGATTCTGTAGAGAACTGAAGAATTATCAGGGATTTTTCATGTATTCCGTGGGAATTTGTGGAGATTTGGTGGGATTTTTCTGGAATTTGGAAGAGTTTTGAGAAGATTTAGGGAATTCTGTAAGATTTTTCTGGAATTTGGTGGGCCTTTTTGAAGGACTTTGTGTGGTTTTGAGGAGACTTGAAGAATTTGGAGGAATTTTTCTTAGATTTTGAGGAAACTTGTGGAGGTTTTGTGGGATTTTTGTGGGATTTTGTGGGATATTGAGGCGATTTAGGGATCTTGAGGGATTTTTCATGTATTTTGTGGGATTTTGTGGAGATTTGGTGGGATATTTTTCTAGAATTTGGTCGTGTTTTGAGAAGATTTAGGGAATTCTGTGGGATTTTTCCTGGAATTTTGTTGGATACTGGGGAGATTTTGTGGGATGTTTGTGGAACTTTGAGGGACTTTTCTGGAATTTGGTGAGATTCTGTAGAGAACTGAAGAATTATCAGGGATTTTTCATGTATTCTCTGGGAATTTGTGGAGATTTGGTGGGATTTTTGTGGATTTTGGCCGTGTTTTGAGAAGATTTAGGGAATTTTGTGGGATTTTTCCTGGAATTTTGTTGGATACTGGGGAGATTTTGTGGGATGTTTGTGGAACTTTGAGGGACTTTTCTGGAATTTGGTGAGATTCTGTAGAGAACTGACGAATTATCAGGGATTTTTCATGTATTCTGTGGGAATTTGTGGAGATTTGGTGGGATTTTTGTGGATTTTGGCCGTGTTTTCGAGTTTTCAGAAGATTTAGGGATTTTTGTGAGATTTTTGTGGGATGTTCTGGGAATTGGTGGAGATTTTGTGGGACATTCCTGTGAATTGGTAGGGTTTTGAAATGATTTAGGGAGTTTTGTGGGACTTCTCTGGAATTTTGTGGGTTTTTTCTGGAATTGTGTGGGATTCTGAGGAGACTTGAATTTTGAGGAATTTGTTTTAGATTTTGTGGGAATTTGTGGAGATTCTGTGGGATTTTACTGGAATTTGGTAGGCCTTTTCAAGGACTTTGTGTGGTTTTGAGGAGACTTGAAGAATTTTGAGGAATTTTTCTTAGATTTTGTGGAAACTTGTGGAGGTTTTGTGGGATTTTTGTGGGATTTTGTGGGATATTGAGGCGATTTAGGGATCTTGAGGGATTTTTCATGTATTTTGTGGGAATTTGTGGTGATTTGGTGGGATATTTTTCTAGAATTTGGTCGTGTTTTGAGGCGATTTAGGGAATTTTGTGGGATTTTTCCTGGAATTTTGTTGGATACTGGGGAGATTTTGTGGGATGTTTGTGGAACTTGGAGGGACTTTTCTGGAATTTGGTGAGATTCTGTAGAGAACTGAAGAATTATCAGGGATTTTTCATGTATTCTGTGGGAATTTGTGGAGATTTGGTGGGATTTTTGTGGATTTTGGCCGTGTTTTCGAGTTTTCAGAAGATTTAGGGATTTTTGTGAGATTTTTGTGGGATGTTCTGGGAATTGGTGGAGATTTTGTGGGACATTCCTGTGAATTGGTAGGGTTTTGAAATGATTTAGGGAGTTTTGTGGGACTTCTCTGGAATTTTGTGGGTTTTTTCTGGAATTGTGTGGGATTCTGAGGAGGCTTGAAGAATTTTGAGGAATTTGTTTTAGATTTTGTGGGAATTTGTGTAGATTCTGTGGGATTTTTCTGGAATTTGGTGGGCCTTTTCAAGGACTTTGTGTGGTTTTGAGGAGACTTGAAGAATTTTGAGGAATTTTTCTTAGATTTTGTGGAAACTTGTAGAGGTTTTGTGGGATTTTTGTGGGATTTTGTGGGATATTGAGGCGATTTAGGGATTTTGAGGGATTTTTCATGTATTTTGTGGGAATTTGTGGTGATTTGGTGGGATATTTTTCTAGAATTTGGTCGTGTTTTGAGAAGATTTAGGGAATTTTGTGGGATTTTTCCTGGAATTTTGTTGGATACTGGGGAGATTTTGTGGGATGTTTGTGGAACTTTGAGGGACTTTTCTGGAATTTGGTGAGATTCTGTAGAGAACTGACAAATTATCAGGGATTTTTCATGTATTCTGTGGGAATTTGTGGAGATTTGGTGGGATTTTTGTGGATTTTGGCCGTGTTTTGAGAAGATTTAGGGAATTTTGTGGGATTTTTCCTGGAATTTTGTTGGATACTGGGGAGATTTTGTGGGATGTTTGTGGAACTTTGAGGGACTTTTCTGGAATTTGGTGAGATTCTGTAGAGAACTGAAGAATTATCAGGGATTTTTCATGTATTCTGTGGGAATTTGTGGAGATTTGGTGGGATTTTTGTGGATTTTGTCCGTGTTTTCGAGTTTTCAGAAGATTTAGGGATTTTTGTGAGATTTTTGTGGGATGTTCTGGGAATTGGTGGAGATTTTGTGGGACATTCCTGTGAATTGGTAGGGTTTTGAAATGATTTAGGGAGTTTTGTGGGACTTCTCTGGAATTTTGTGGGTTTTTTCTGGAATTGTGTTGGATTCTGAGGAGACTTGAATTTTGAGGAATTTGTTTTAGATTTTGTGGGAATTTGTGGAGATTCTGTGGGATTTTTCTGGAATTTGGTAGGCCTTTTCAAGGACTTTGTGTGGTTTTGAGGAGACTTGAAGTATTTTGAGGAATTTTTCTTAGATTTTGTGGAAACTTGTGGAGGTTTTGTGTGATTTTTGTGTGATTTTGTGGGATATTGAGGCGATTTAGGGATTTTGAGGGATTTTTCATGTATTTTGTGGGAATTTGTGGTGATTTGGTGGGATATTTTTCTAGAATTTGGTCGTGTTTTGAGAAGATTTAGGGAATTTTGTGGGATTTTTCCTGGAATTTTGTTGGATACTGGGGAGATTTTGTGGGATGTTTGTGGAACTTTGAGGGACTTTTCTGGAATTTGGTGAGATTCTGTAGAGAACTGAAGAATTATCAGGGATTTTTCATGTATTCTGTGGGAATTTGTGGAGATTTGGTGGGATTTTTGTGGATTTTGGCCGTGTTTTGAGAAGATTTAGGGAATTTTGTGGGATTTTTCCTGGAATTTTGTTGGATACTGGGGAGATTTTGTGGGATGTTTGTGGAACTTTGAGGGACTTTTCTGGAATTTGGTGAGATTCTGTAGAGAACTGAAGAATTATCAGGGATTTTTCATGTATTCTGTGGGAATTTGTGGAGATTTGGTGGGATTTTTGTGGATTTTGGCCGTGTTTTCGAGTTTTCAGAAGATTTAGGGATTTTTGTGAGATTTTTGTGGGATGTTCTGGGAATTGGTGGAGATTTTGTGGGACATTCCTGTGAATTGGTAGGGTTTTGAAATGATTTAGGGAGTTTTGTGGGACTTCTCTGGAATTTTGTGGGTTTTTTCTGGAATTGTGTGGGATTCTGAGGAGGCTTGAAGAATTTTGAGGAATTTGTTTTAGATTTTGTGGGAATTTGTGTAGATTCTGTGGGATTTTTCTGGAATTTGGTGGGCCTTTTCAAGGACTTTGTGTGGTTTTGAGGAGACTTGAAGTATTTTGAGGAATTTTTCTTAGATTTTGTGGAAACTTGTGGAGGTTTTGTGTGATTTTTGTGTGATTTTGTGGGATATTGAGGCGATTTAGGGATTTTGAGGGATTTTTCATGTATTTTGTGGGATTTTGTGGAGATTTGGTGGGATATTTTTCTAGAATTTGGTCGTGTTTTGAGAAGATTTAGGGAATTTTGTGGGATTTTTCCTGGAATTTTGTTGGATACTGGGGAGATTTTGTGGGATGTTTGTGGAACTTTGAGGGACTTTTCTGGAATTTGGTGAGATTCTGTAGAGAACTGAAGAATTATCAGGGATTTTTCATGTATTCCGTGGGAATTTGTAGAGATTTGGTGGGATTTTTCTGGAATTTGGAAGAGTTTTGAGAAGATTTAGGGAATTCTGTAAGATTTTTCTGGAATTTGGTGGGCCTTTTTGAAGGACTTTGTGTGGTTTTGAGGAGACTTGAAGAATTTGGAGGAATTTTTCTTAGATTTTGAGGAAACTTGTGGAGGTTTTGTGGGATTTTTGTGGGATTTTGTGGGATATTGAGGCGATTTAGGGATCTTGAGGGATTTTTCATGTATTTTGTGGGATTTTGTGGAGATTTGGTGGGATATTTTTCTAGAATTTGGTCGTGTTTTGAGAAGATTTAGGGAATTTTGTGGGATTTTTCCTGGAATTTTGTTGGATACTGGGGAGATTTTGTGGGATGTTTCTGGAACTTTGAGGGACTTTTCTGGAATTTGGTGAGATTCTGTAGAGAACTGAAGAATTATCAGGGATTTTTCATGTATTCTGTGGGAATTTGTGGAGATTTGGTGGGATTTTTGTGGATTATGGCCGTGTTTTGAGAAGATTTAGGGAATTTTGTGGGATTTTTCCTGGAATTTTGTTGGATACTGGGGAGATTTTGTGGGATGTTTGTGGAACTTTGAGGGACTCTTCTGGAATTTGGTGAGATTCTGTAGAGAACTGACGAATTATCAGGGATTTTTCATGTATTCTGTGGGAATTTGTGGAGATTTGGTGGGATTTTTGTGGATTTTGTCCGTGTTTTCGAGTTTTCAGAAGATTTAGGGATTTTTGTGAGATTTTTGTGGGATGTTCTGGGAATTGGTGGAGATTTTGTGGGACATTCCTGTGAATTGGTAGGGTTTTGAAATGATTTAGGGAGTTTTGTGGGACTTCTCTGGAATTTTGTGGGTTTTTTCTGGAATTGTGTGGGATTCTGAGGAGGCTTGAAGAATTTTGAGGAATTTGTTTTAGATTTTGTGGGAATTTGTGTAGATTCTGTGGGATTTTTCTGGAATTTGGTGGGCCTTTTCAAGGACTTTGTGTGGTTTTGAGGAGACTTGAAGAATTTTGAGGAATTTTTCTTAGATTTTGTGGAAACTTGTAGAGGTTTTGTGGGATTTTTGTGGGATTTTGTGGGATATTGAGGCGATTTAGGGATTTTGAGGGATTTTTCATGTATTTTGTGGGATTTTGTGGAGATTTGGTGGGATATTTTTCTAGAATTTGGTCGTGTTTTGAGAAGATTTAGGGAATTCTGTGGGATTTTTCCTGGAATTTTGTTGGATACTGGGGAGATTTTGTGGGATGTTTGTGGAACTTTGAGGGACTTTTCTGGAATTTGGTGAGATTCTGTAGGGAACTGACGAATTATCAGGGATTTTTCATGTATTCTGTGGGAATTTGTGGAGATTTGGTGGGATTTTTGTGGATTTTGTCCGTGTTTTCGAGTTTTCAGAAGATTTAGGGATTTTTGTGAGATTTTTGTGGGATGTTCTGGGAATTGGTGGAGATTTTGTGGGACATTCCTGTGAATTGGTAGGGTTTTGAAATGATTTAGGGAGTTTTGTGGGACTTCTCTGGAATTTTGTGGGTTTTTTCTGGAATTGTGTGGGATTCTGAGGTGGCTTGAAGAATTTTGAGGAATTTGTTTTAGATTTTGTGGGAATTTGTGTAGATTCTGTGGGATTTTTCTGGAATTTGGTGGGCCTTTTCAAGGACTTTGTGTGGTTTTGAGGAGACTTGAAGAATTTTGAGGAATTTTTCTTAGATTTTGTGGAAACTTGTAGAGGTTTTGTGGGATTTTTGTGGGATTTTGTGGGATATTGAGGCGATTTAGGGATTTTGAGGGATTTTTCATGTATTTTGTGGGAATTTGTGGTGATTTGGTGGGATATTTTTCTAGAATTTGGTCGTGTTTTGAGAAGATTTAGGGAATTTTGTGGGATTTTTCCTGGAATTTTGTTGGATACTGGGGAGATTTTGTGGGATGTTTGTGGAACTTTGAGGGACTTTTCTGGAATTTGGTGAGATTCTGTAGAGAACTGAAGAATTATCAGGGATTTTTCATGTATTCTCTGGGAATTTGTGGAGATTTGGTGGGATTTTTGTGGATTTTGGCCGTGTTTTGAGAAGATTTAGGGAATTTTGTGGGATTTTTCCTGGAATTTTGTTGGATACTGGGGAGATTTTGTGGGATGTTTGTGGAACTTTGAGGGACTTTTCTGGAATTTGGTGAGATTCTGTAGAGAACTGACGAATTATCAGGGATTTTTCATGTATTCTGTGGGAATTTGTGGAGATTTGGTGGGATTTTTGTGGATTTTGTCCGTGTTTTCGAGTTTTCAGAAGATTTAGGGATTTTTGTGAGATTTTTGTGGGATGTTCTGGGAATTGGTGGAGATTTTGTGGGACATTCCTGTGAATTGGTAGGGTTTTGAAATGATTTAGGGAGTTTTGTGGGACTTCTCTGGAATTTTGTGGGTTTTTTCTGGAATTGTGTGGGATTCTGAGGAGACTTGAATTTTGAGGAATTTGTTTTAGATTTTGTGGGAATTTGTGGAGATTCTGTGGGATTTTACTGGAATTTGGTAGGCCTTTTCAAGGACTTTGTGTGGTTTTGAGGAGACTTGAAGAATTTTGAGGAATTTTTCTTAGATTTTGTGGAAACTTGTGGAGGTTTTGTGGGATTTTTGTGGGATTTTGTGGGATATTGAGGCGATTTAGGGATCTTGAGGGATTTTTCATGTATTTTGTGGGAATTTGTGGTGATTTGGTGGGATATTTTTCTAGAATTTGGTCGTGTTTTGAGGCGATTTAGGGAATTTTGTGGGATTTTTCCTGGAATTTTGTTGGATACTGGGGAGATTTTGTGGGATGTTTGTGGAACTTGGAGGGACTTTTCTGGAATTTGGTGAGATTCTGTAGAGAACTGAAGAATTATCAGGGATTTTTCATGTATTCTGTGGGAATTTGTGGAGATTTGGTGGGATTTTTGTGGATTTTGGCCGTGTTTTCGAGTTTTCAGAAGATTTAGGGATTTTTGTGAGATTTTTGTGGGATGTTCTGGGAATTGGTGGAGATTTTGTGGGACATTCCTGTGAATTGGTAGGGTTTTGAAATGATTTAGGGAGTTTTGTGGGACTTCTCTGGAATTTTGTGGGTTTTTTCTGGAATTGTGTGGGATTCTGAGGAGGCTTGAAGAATTTTGAGGAATTTGTTTTAGATTTTGTGGGAATTTGTGTAGATTCTGTGGGATTTTTCTGGAATTTGGTGGGCCTTTTCAAGGACTTTGTGTGGTTTTGAGGAGACTTGAAGAATTTTGAGGAATTTTTCTTAGATTTTGTGGAAACTTGTAGAGGTTTTGTGGGATTTTTGTGGGATTTTGTGGGATATTGAGGCGATTTAGGGATTTTGAGGGATTTTTCATGTATTTTGTGGGAATTTGTGGTGATTTGGTGGGATATTTTTCTAGAATTTGGCCGTGTTTTGAGAAGATTTAGGGAATTTTGTGGGATTTTTCCTGGAATTTTGTTGGATACTGGGGAGATTTTGTGGGATGTTTGTGGAACTTTGAGGGACTTTTCTGGAATTTGGTGAGATTCTGTAGAGAACTGACAAATTATCAGGGATTTTTCATGTATTCTGTGGGAATTTGTGGAGATTTGGTGGGATTTTTGTGGATTTTGGCCGTGTTTTGAGAAGATTTAGGGAATTTTGTGGGATTTTTCCTGGAATTTTGTTGGATACTGGGGAGATTTTGTGGGATGTTTGTGGAACTTTGAGGGACTTTTCTGGAATTTGGTGAGATTCTGTAGAGAACTGAAGAATTATCAGGGATTTTTCATGTATTCTGTGGGAATTTGTGGAGATTTGGTGGGATTTTTGTGGATTTTGTCCGTGTTTTCGAGTTTTCAGAAGATTTAGGGATTTTTGTGAGATTTTTGTGGGATGTTCTGGGAATTGGTGGAGATTTTGTGGGACATTCCTGTGAATTGGTAGGGTTTTGAAATGATTTAGGGAGTTTTGTGGGACTTCTCTGGAATTTTGTGGGTTTTTTCTGGAATTGTGTTGGATTCTGAGGAGACTTGAATTTTGAGGAATTTGTTTTTGATTTTGTGGGAATTTGCGGAGATTCTGTGGGATTTTTCTGGAATTTGGTAGGCCTTTTCAAGGACTTTGTGTGGTTTTGAGGAGACTTGAAGTATTTTGAGGAATTTTTCTTAGATTTTGTGGAAACTTGTGGAGGTTTTGTGTGATTTTTGTGTGATTTTGTGGGATATTGAGGCGATTTAGGGATTTTGAGGGATTTTTCATGTATTTTGTGGGAATTTGTGGTGATTTGGTGGGATATTTTTCTAGAATTTGGTCGTGTTTTGAGAAGATTTAGGGAATTTTGTGGGATTTTTCCTGGAATTTTGTTGGATACTGGGGAGATTTTGTGGGATGTTTGTGGAACTTTGAGGGACTTTTCTGGAATTTGGTGAGATTCTGTAGAGAACTGAAGAATTATCAGGGATTTTTCATGTATTCTGTGGGAATTTGTGGAGATTTGGTGGGATTTTTGTGGATTTTGGCCGTGTTTTGAGAAGATTTAGGGAATTTTGTGGGATTTTTCCTGGAATTTTGTTGGATACTGGGGAGATTTTGTGGGATGTTTGTGGAACTTTGAGGGACTTTTCTGGAATTTGGTGAGATTCTGTAGAGAACTGAAGAATTATCAGGGATTTTTCATGTATTCTGTGGGAATTTGTGGAGATTTGGTGGGATTTTTGTGGATTTTGGCCGTGTTTTCGAGTTTTCAGAAGATTTAGGGATTTTTGTGAGATTTTTGTGGGATGTTCTGGGAATTGGTGGAGATTTTGTGGGACATTCCTGTGAATTGGTAGGGTTTTGAAATGATTTAGGGAGTTTTGTGGGACTTCTCTGGAATTTTGTGGGTTTTTTCTGGAATTGTGTGGGATTCTGAGGAGGCTTGAAGAATTTTGAGGAATTTGTTTTAGATTTTGTGGGAATTTGTGTAGATTCTGTGGGATTTTTCTGGAATTTGGTGGGCCTTTTCAAGGACTTTGTGTGGTTTTGAGGAGACTTGAAGTATTTTGAGGAATTTTTCTTAGATTTTGTGGAAACTTGTGGAGGTTTTGTGTGATTTTTGTGTGATTTTGTGGGATATTGAGGCGATTTAGGGATTTTGAGGGATTTTTCATGTATTTTGTGGGATTTTGTGGAGATTTGGTGGGATATTTTTCTAGAATTTGGTCGTGTTTTGAGAAGATTTAGGGAATTTTGTGGGATTTTTCCTGGAATTTTGTTGGATACTGGGGAGATTTTGTGGGATGTTTGTGGAACTTTGAGGGACTTTTCTGGAATTTGGTGAGATTCTGTAGAGAACTGAAGAATTATCAGGGATTTTTCATGTATTCCGTGGGAATTTGTAGAGATTTGGTGGGATTTTTCTGGAATTTGGAAGAGTTTTGAGAAGATTTAGGGAATTCTGTAAGATTTTTCTGGAATTTGGTGGGCCTTTTTGAAGGACTTTGTGTGGTTTTGAGGAGACTTGAAGAATTTGGAGGAATTTTTCTTAGATTTTGAGGAAACTTGTGGAGGTTTTGTGGGATTTTTGTGGGATTTTGTGGGATATTGAGGCGATTTAGGGATCTTGAGGGATTTTTCATGTATTTTGTGGGATTTTGTGGAGATTTGGTGGGATATTTTTCTAGAATTTGGTCGTGTTTTGAGAAGATTTAGGGAATTTTGTGGGATTTTTCCTGGAATTTTGTTGGATACTGGGGAGATTTTGTGGGATGTTTCTGGAACTTTGAGGGACTTTTCTGGAATTTGGTGAGATTCTGTAGAGAACTGAAGAATTATCAGGGATTTTTCATGTATTCTGTGGGAATTTGTGGAGATTTGGTGGGATTTTTGTGGATTATGGCCGTGTTTTGAGAAGATTTAGGGAATTTTGTGGGATTTTTCCTGGAATTTTGTTGGATACTGGGGAGATTTTGTGGGATGTTTGTGGAACTTTGAGGGACTCTTCTGGAATTTGGTGAGATTCTGTAGAGAACTGACGAATTATCAGGGATTTTTCATGTATTCTGTGGGAATTTGTGGAGATTTGGTGGGATTTTTGTGGATTTTGTCCGTGTTTTCGAGTTTTCAGAAGATTTAGGGATTTTTGTGAGATTTTTGTGGGATGTTCTGGGAATTGGTGGAGATTTTGTGGGACATTCCTGTGAATTGGTAGGGTTTTGAAATGATTTAGGGAGTTTTGTGGGACTTCTCTGGAATTTTGTGGGTTTTTTCTGGAATTGTGTGGGATTCTGAGGAGGCTTGAAGAATTTTGAGGAATTTGTTTTAGATTTTGTGGGAATTTGTGTAGATTCTGTGGGATTTTTCTGGAATTTGGTGGGCCTTTTCAAGGACTTTGTGTGGTTTTGAGGAGACTTGAAGAATTTTGAGGAATTTTTCTTAGATTTTGTGGAAACTTGTAGAGGTTTTGTGGGATTTTTGTGGGATTTTGTGGGATATTGAGGCGATTTAGGGATTTTGAGGGATTTTTCATGTATTTTGTGGGATTTTGTGGAGATTTGGTGGGATATTTTTCTAGAATTTGGTCGTGTTTTGAGAAGATTTAGGGAATTCTGTGGGATTTTTCCTGGAATTTTGTTGGATACTGGGGAGATTTTGTGGGATGTTTGTGGAACTTTGAGGGACTTTTCTGGAATTTGGTGAGATTCTGTAGGGAACTGACGAATTATCAGGGATTTTTCATGTATTCTGTGGGAATTTGTGGAGATTTGGTGGGATTTTTGTGGATTTTGTCCGTGTTTTCGAGTTTTCAGAAGATTTAGGGATTTTTGTGAGATTTTTGTGGGATGTTCTGGGAATTGGTGGAGATTTTGTGGGACATTCCTGTGAATTGGTAGGGTTTTGAAATGATTTAGGGAGTTTTGTGGGACTTCTCTGGAATTTTGTGGGTTTTTTCTGGAATTGTGTGGGATTCTGAGGTGGCTTGAAGAATTTTGAGGAATTTGTTTTAGATTTTGTGGGAATTTGTGTAGATTCTGTGGGATTTTTCTGGAATTTGGTGGGCCTTTTCAAGGACTTTGTGTGGTTTTGAGGAGACTTGAAGAATTTTGAGGAATTTTTCTTAGATTTTGTGGAAACTTGTAGAGGTTTTGTGGGATTTTTGTGGGATTTTGTGGGATATTGAGGCGATTTAGGGATTTTGAGGGATTTTTCATGTATTTTGTGGGAATTTGTGGTGATTTGGTGGGATATTTTTCTAGAATTTGGTCGTGTTTTGAGAAGATTTAGGGAATTTTGTGGGATTTTTCCTGGAATTTTGTTGGATACTGGGGAGATTTTGTGGGATGTTTGTGGAACTTTGAGGGACTTTTCTGGAATTTGGTGAGATTCTGTAGAGAACTGAAGAATTATCAGGGATTTTTCATGTATTCTGTGGGAATTTGTGGAGATTTGGTGGGATTTTTGTGGATTTTGGCCGTGTTTTGAGAAGATTTAGGGAATTTTGTGGGATTTTTCCTGGAATTTTGTTGGATACTTGGGAGATTTTGTGGGATGTTTGTGGAACTTTGAGGGACTTTTCTGGAATTTGGTGAGATTCTGTAGAGAACTGAAGAATTATCAGGGATTTTTCATGTATTCTGTGGGAATTTGTGGAGATTTGGTGGGATTTTTGTGGATTTTGTCCGTGTTTTCGAGTTTTCAGAAGATTTAGGGATTTTTGTGAGATTTTTGTGGGATGTTCTGGGAATTGGTGGAGATTTTGTGGGACATTCCTGTGAATTGGTAGGGTTTTGAAATGATTTAGGGAGTTTTGTGGGACTTCTCTGGAATTTTGTGGGTTTTTTCTGGAATTGTGTTGGATTCTGAGGAGGCTTGAAGAATTTTGAGGAATTTGTTTTATATTTTGTGGGAATTTGTGTAGATTCTGTGGGATTTTTCTGGAATTTGGTGGGCCTTTTCAAGGACTTTGTGTGGTTTTGAGGAGACTTGAAGAATTTTGAGGAATTTTTCTTAGATTTTGTGGAAATTTGTGGAGGTTTTGTGGGATTTTTGTGGGATTTTGTGGGATATTGAGGCGATTTAGGGATTTTGAGGGATTTTTCATGTATTTTGTGGGATTTTGTGGAGATTTGGTGGGATAATTTTCTAGAATTTGGTCGTGTTTTGAGATGATTTAGGGAATTTTGTGGGATCTTTCCTGGAATTTTGTTGGATACTGGGGAGATTTTGTGGGATGTTTGTGGAACTTTGAGGGACTTTTCTGGAATTTGGTGAGATTCTGTAGGGAACTGACGAATTATCAGGGATTTTTCATGTATTCTGTGGGAATTTGTGGAGATTTGGTGGGATTTTTGTGGATTTTGGCCGTGTTTTCGAGTTTTCAGAAGATTTAGGGATTTTTGTGAGATTTTTGTGGGATGTTCTGGGAATTGGTGGAGATTTTGTGGGACATTCCTGTGAATTGGTAGGGTTTTGAAATGATTTAGGGAGTTTTGTGGGACTTCTCTGGAATTTTGTGGGTTTTTTCTGGAATTGTGTTGGATTCTGAGGAGACTTGAATTTTGAGGAATTTGTTTTTGATTTTGTGGGAATTTGTGGAGATTCTGTGGGATTTTTCTGGAATTTGGTAGGCCTTTTCAAGGACTTTGTGTGGTTTTGAGGAGACTTGAAGTATTTTGAGGAATTTTTCTTAGATTTTGAGGAAACTTGTGGAGGTTTTGTGTGATTTTTGTGTGATTTTGTGGGATATTGAGGCGATTTAGGGATTTTGAGGGATTTTTCATGTATTTTGTGGGAATTTGTGGTGATTTGGTGGGATATTTTTCTAGAATTTGGTCGTGTTTTGAGAAGATTTAGGGAATTTTGTGGGATTTTTCCTGGAATTTTGTTGGATACTGGGGAGATTTTGTGGGATGTTTGTGGAACTTTGAGGGACTTTTCTGGAATTTGGTGAGATTCTGTAGAGAACTGACAAATTATCAGGGATTTTTCATGTATTCTGTGGGAATTTGTGGAGATTTGGTGGGATTTTTGTGGATTTTGGCCGTGTTTTGAGAAGATTTAGAGAATTTTGTGGGATTTTTCCTGGAATTTTGTTGGATACTGGGGAGATTTTGTGGGATGTTTGTGGAACTTTGAGGGACTTTTCTGGAATTTGGTGAGATTCTGTAGAGAACTGAAGAATTATCAGGGATTTTTCATGTATTCCGTGGGAATTTGTAGAGATTTGGTGGGATTTTTCTGGAATTTGGAAGAGTTTTGAGAAGATTTAGGGAATTCTGTAAGATTTTTCTGGAATTTGGTGGGCCTTTTTGAAGGACTTTGTGTGGTTTTGAGGAGACTTGAAGAATTTGGAGGAATTTTTCTTAGATTTTGAGGAAACTTGTGGAGGTTTTGTGGGATTTTTGTGGGATTTTGTGGGATATTGAGGCGATTTAGGGATCTTGAGGGATTTTTCATGTATTTTGTGGGATTTTGTGGAGATTTGGTGGGATATTTTTCTAGAATTTGGTCGTGTTTTGAGAAGATTTAGGGAATTTTGTGGGATTTTTCCTGGAATTTTGTTGGATACTGGGGAGATTTTGTGGGATGTTTGTGGAACTTTGAGGGACTTTTCTGGAATTTGGTGAGATTCTGTAGAGAACTGAAGAATTATCAGGGATTTTTCATGTATTCTGTGGGAATTTGTGGAGATTTGGTGGGATTTTTGTGGATTATGGCCGTGTTTTGAGAAGATTTAGGGAATTTTGTGGGATTTTTCCTGGAATTTTGTTGGATACTGGGGAGATTTTGTGGGATGTTTGTGGAACTTTGAGGGACTCTTCTGGAATTTGGTGAGATTCTGTAGAGAACTGACGAATTATCAGGGATTTTTCATGTATTCTGTGGGAATTTGTGGAGATTTGGTGGGATTTTTGTGGATTTTGTCCGTGTTTTCGAGTTTTCAGAAGATTTAGGGATTTTTGTGAGATTTTTGTGGGATGTTCTGGGAATTGGTGGAGATTTTGTGGGACATTCCTGTGAATTGGTAGGGTTTTGAAATGATTTAGGGAGTTTTGTGGGACTTCTCTGGAATTTTGTGGGTTTTTTCTGGAATTGTGTGGGATTCTGAGGTGGCTTGAAGAATTTTGAGGAATTTGTTTTAGATTTTGTGGGAATTTGTGTAGATTCTGTGGGATTTTTCTGGAATTTGGTGGGCCTTTTCAAGGACTTTGTGTGGTTTTGAGGAGACTTGAAGAATTTTGAGGAATTTTTCTTAGATTTTGTGGAAACTTGTAGAGGTTTTGTGGGATTTTTGTGGGATTTTGTGGGATATTGAGGCGATTTAGGGATATTGAGGGATTTTTCATGTATTTTGTGGGAATTTGTGGTGATTTGGTGGGATATTTTTCTAGAATTTGGTCGTGTTTTGAGAAGATTTAGGGAATTTTGTAGGATTTTTCCTGGAATTTTGTTGGATACTGGGGAGATTTTGTGGGATGTTTGTGGAACTTTGAGGGACTTTTCTGGAATTTGGTGAGATTCTGTAGAGAACTGAAGAATTATCAGGGATTTTTCATGTATTCTGTGGGAATTTGTGGAGATTTGGTGGGATTTTTGTGGATTTTGGCCGTGTTTTGAGAAGATTTAGGGAATTTTGTGGGATTTTTCCTGGAATTTTGTTGGATACTTGGGAGATTTTGTGGGATGTTTGTGGAACTTTGAGGGACTTTTCTGGAATTAGGTGAGATTCTGTAGAGAACTGAAGAATTATCAGGGATTTTTCATGTATTCTGTGGGAATTTGTGGAGATTTTGTGGGATTTTTGTGGATTTTGTCCGTGTTTTCGAGTTTTCAGAAGATTTAGGGATTTTTGTGAGATTTTTGTGGGATGTTCTGGGAATTGGTGGAGATTTTGTGGGACATTCCTGTGAATTGGTAGGGTTTTGAAATGATTTAGGGAGTTTTGTGGGACTTCTCTGGAATTTTGTGGGTTTTTTCTGGAATTGTGTTGGATTCTGAGGAGGCTTGAAGAATTTTGAGGAATTTGTTTTATATTTTGTGGGAATTTGTGTAGATTCTGTGGGATTTTTCTGGAATTTGGTGGGCCTTTTCAAGGACTTTGTGTGGTTTTGAGGAGACTTGAAGAATTTTGAGGAATTTTTCTTAGATTTTGTGGAAATTTGTGGAGGTTTTGTGGGATTTTTGTGGGATTTTGTGGGATATTGAGGCGATTTAGGGATTTTGAGGGATTTTTCATGTATTTTGTGGGATTTTGTGGAGATTTGGTGGGATATTTTTCTAGAATTTGGTCGTGTTTTGAGATGATTTAGGGAATTTTGTGGGATCTTTCCTGGAATTTTGTTGGATACTGGGGAGATTTTGTGGGATGTTTGTGGAACTTTGAGGGACTTTTCTGGAATTTGGTGAGATTCTGTAGGGAACTGACGAATTATCAGGGATTTTTCATGTATTCTGTGGGAATTTGTGGAGATTTGGTGGGATTTTTGTGGATTTTGGCCGTGTTTTCGAGTTTTCAGAAGATTTAGGGATTTTTGTGAGATTTTTGTGGGATGTTCTGGGAATTGGTGGAGATTTTGTGGGACATTCCTGTGAATTGGTAGGGTTTTGAAATGATTTAGGGAGTTTTGTGGGACTTCTCTGGAATTTTGTGGGTTTTTTCTGGAATTGTGTTGGATTCTGAGGAGACTTGAATTTTGAGGAATTTGTTTTTGATTTTGTGGGAATTTGTGGAGATTCTGTGGGATTTTACGGGAATTTGGTAGGCCTTTTCAAGGACTTTGTGTGGTTTTGAGGAGACTTGAAGTATTTTGAGGAATTTTTCTTAGATTTTGAGGAAACTTGTGGAGGTTTTGTGTGATTTTTGTGTGATTTTGTGGGATATTGAGGCGATTTAGGGATTTTGAGGGATTTTTCATGTATTTTGTGGGAATTTGTGGTGATTTGGTGGGATATTTTTCTAGAATTTGGTCGTGTTTTGAGAAGATTTAGGGAATTTTGTGGGATTTTTCCTGGAATTTTGTTGGATACTGGGGAGATTTTGTGGGATGTTTGTGGAACTTTGAGGGACTTTTCTGGAATTTGGTGAGATTCTGTAGAGAACTGAAGAATTATCAGGGATTTTTCATGTATTCTGTGGGAATTTGTGGAGATTTGGTGGGATTTTTGTGGATTTTGGCCGTGTTTTGAGAAGATTTAGGGAATTTTGTGGGATTTTTCCTGGAATTTTGTTGGATACTGGGGAGATTTTGTGGGATGTTTGTGGAACTTTGAGGGACTTTTCTGGAATTTGGTGAGATTCTGTAGAGAACTGAAGAATTATCAGGGATTTTTCATGTATTCTGTGGGAATTTGTGGAGATTTGGTGGGATTTTTGTGGATTTTGGCCGTGTTTTCGAGTTTTCAGAAGATTTAGGGATTTTTGTGAGATTTTTGTGGGATGTTCTGGGAATTGGTGGAGATTTTGTGGGACATTCCTGTGAATTGGTAGGGTTTTGAAATGATTTAGGGAGTTTTGTGGGACTTCTCTGGAATTTTGTGGGTTTTTTCTGGAATTGTGTGGGATTCTGAGGAGGCTTGAAGAATTTTGAGGAATTTGTTTTAGATTTTGTGGGAATTTGTGTAGATTCTGTGGGATTTTTCTGGAATTTGGTGGGCCTTTTCAAGGACTTTGTGTGGTTTTGAGGAGACTTGAAGAATTTTGAGGAATTTTTCTTAGATTTTGTGGAAACTTGTGGAGGTTTTGTGGGATTTTTGTGGGATTTTGTGGGATATTGAGGCGATTTAGGGATTTTGAGGGATTTTTCATGTATTTTGTGGGATTTTGTGGAGATTTGGTGGGATATTTTTCTAGAATTTGGTCGTGTTTTGAGAAGATTTAGGGAATTTTGTGGGATTTTTCCTGGAATTTTGTTGGATACTGGGGAGATTTTGTGGGATGTTTGTGGAACTTTGAGGGACTTTTCTGGAATTTGGTGAGATTCTGTAGAGAACTGACGAATTATCAGGGATTTTTCATGTATTCTGTGGGAATTTGTGGAGATTTGGTGGGATTTTTGTGGATTTTGGCCGTGTTTTGAGAAGATTTAGGGAATTTTGTGGGATTTTTCCTGGAATTTTGTTGGATACTGGGGAGATTTTGTGGGATGTTTGTGGAACTTTGAGGGACTTTTCTGGAATTTGGTGAGATTCTGTAGAGAACTGAAGAATTATCAGGGATTTTTCATGTATTCCGTGGGAATTTGTGGAGATTTGGTGGGATTTTTCTGGAATTTGGAAGAGTTTTGAGAAGATTTAGGGAATTCTGTAAGATTTTTCTGGAATTTGGTGGGCCTTTTTGAAGGACTTTGTGTGGTTTTGAGGAGACTTGAAGAATTTGGAGGAATTTTTCTTAGATTTTGAGGAAACTTGTGGAGGTTTTGTGGGATTTTTGTGGGATTTTGTGGGATATTGAGGCGATTTAGGGATCTTGAGGGATTTTTCATGTATTTTGTGGGATTTTGTGGAGATTTGGTGGGATATTTTTCTAGAATTTGGTCGTGTTTTGAGAAGATTTAGGGAATTTTGTGGGATTTTTCCTGGAATTTTGTTGGATACTGGGGAGATTTTGTGGGATGTTTCTGGAACTTTGAGGGACTTTTCTGGAATTTGGTGAGATTCTGTAGAGAACTGAAGAATTATCAGGGATTTTTCATGTATTCTGTGGGAATTTGTGGAGATTTGGTGGGATTTTTGTGGATTTTGGCCGTGTTTTGAGAAGATTTAGGGAATTTTGTGGGATTTTTCCTGGAATTTTGTTGGATACTGGGGAGATTTTGTGGGATGTTTGTGGAACTTTGAGGGACTTTTCTGGAATTTGGTGAGATTCTGTAGAGAACTGAAGAATTATCAGGGATTTTTCATGTATTCCGTGGGAATTTGTGGAGATTTGGTGGGATTTTTCTGGAATTTGGAAGAGTTTTGAGAAGATTTAGGGAATTCTGTAAGATTTTTCTGGAATTTGGTGGGCCTTTTTGAAGGACTTTGTGTGGTTTTGAGGAGACTTGAAGAATTTTGAGGAATTTTTCTTAGATTTTGAGGAAACTTGTGGAGGTTTTGTGGGATTTTTGTGGGATTTTGTGGGATATTGAGGCGATTTAGGGATCTTGAGGGATTTTTCATGTATTTTGTGGGATTTTGTGGAGATTTGGTGGGATATTTTTCTAGAATTTGGTCGTGTTTTGAGAAGATTTAGGGAATTTTGTGGGATTTTTCCTGGAATTTTGTTGGATACTGGGGAGATTTTGTGGGATGTTTCTGGAACTTTGAGGGACTTTTCTGGAATTTGGTGAGATTCTGTAGAGAACTGAAGAATTATCAGGGATTTTTCATGTATTCTGTGGGAATTTGTGGAGATTTGGTGGGATTTTTGTGGATTTTGGCCGTGTTTTGAGAAGATTTAGGGAATTTTGTGGGATTTTTCCTGGAATTTTGTTGGATACTGGGGAGATTTTGTGGGATGTTTGTGGAACTTTGAGGGACATTTCTGGAATTTGGTGAGATTCTGTAGAGAACTGACGAATTATCAGGGATTTTTCATGTATTCTGTGGGAATTTGTGGAGATTTGGTGGGATTTTTGTGGATTTTGGCCGTGTTTTCGAGTTTTCAGAAGATTTAGGGATTTTTGTGAGATTTTTGTGGGATGTTCTGGGAATTGGTGGAGATTTTGTGGGACATTCCTGTGAATTGGTAGGGTTTTGAAATGATTTAGGGAGTTTTGTGGGACTTCTCTGGAATTTTGTGGGTTTTTTCTGGAATTGTGTGGGATTCTGAGGAGACTTGAATTTTGAGGAATTTGTTTTAGATTTTGTGGGAATTTGTGGAGATTCTGTGGGATTTTACGGGAATTTGGTAGGCCTTTTCAAGGACTTTGTGTGGTTTTGAGGAGACTTGAAGAATTTTGAGGAATTTTTCTTAGATTTTGTGGAAACTTGTGGAGGTTTTGTGGGATTTTTGTGGGATTTTGTGGGATATTGAGGCGATTTAGGGATCTTGAGGGATTTTTCATGTATTTTGTGGGAATTTGTGGTGATTTGGTGGGATATTTTTCTAGAATTTGGTCGTGTTTTGAGGCGATTTAGGGAATTTTGTGGGATTTTTCCTGGAATTTTGTTGGATACTGGGGAGATTTTGTGGGATTTTTGTGGAACTTGGAGGGACTTTTCTGGAATTTGGTGAGATTCTGTAGAGAACTGAAGAATTATCAGGGATTTTTCATGTATTCTGTGGGAATTTGTGGAGATTTGGTGGGATTTTTCTGGATTTTGGCCGTGTTTTGAGAAGATTTAGGGAATTTTGA
This sequence comes from Cyanistes caeruleus, assembly GCF_971803275.1. NCBI lineage: Eukaryota > Metazoa > Chordata > Aves > Passeriformes > Paridae > Cyanistes > Cyanistes caeruleus. The sequence goes on along the minus strand of NC_141702.1, from coordinate 85,783,072 downwards.
GGGATTTTTCCTGGAATTTTGTTGGATACTGGGGAGATTTTGTGGGATGTTTGTGGAACTTTGAGGGACTTTTCTGGAATTTGGTGAGATTCTGTAGAGAACTGAAGAATTATCAGGGATTTTTCATGTATTCCGTGGGAATTTGTGGAGATTTGGTGGGATTTTTCTGGAATTTGGTAGAGTTTTGAGAAGATTTAGGGAATTCTGTAAGATTTTTCTGGAATTTGGTGGGCCTTTTTGAAGGACTTTGTGTGGTTTTGAGGAGACTTGAAGAATTTTGAGGAATTTTTCTTAGATTTTGAGGAAACTTGTGGAGGTTTTGTGTGATTTTTGTGGGATTTTGTGGGATATTGAGGCGATTTAGGGATCTTGAGGGATTTTTCATGTATTTTGTGGGAATTTGTGGTGATTTGGTGGGATATTTTTCTAGAATTTGGTCGTGTTTTGAGAAGATTTAGGGAATTTTGTGGGATTTTTCCTGGAATTTTGTTGGATACTGGGGAGATTTTGTGGGATGTTTGTGGAACTTTGAGGGACTTTTCTGGAATTTGGTGAGATTCTGTAGAGAACTGAAGAATTATCAGGGATTTTTCATGTATTCTGTGGGAATTTGTGGAGATTTGGTGGGATTTTTGTGGATTATGGCCGTGTTTTGAGAAGATTTAGGGAATTTTGTGGGATTTTTCCTGGAATTTTGTTGGATACTGGGGAGATTTTGTGGGATGTTTGTGGAACTTTGAGGGACTTTTCTGGAATTTGGTGAGATTCTGTAGAGAACTGACGAATTATCAGGGATTTTTCATGTATTCTGTGGGAATTTGTGGAGATTTGGTGGGATTTTTGTGGATTTTGGCCGTGTTTTCGAGTTTTCAGAAGATTTAGGGATTTTTGTGAGATTTTTGTGGGATGTTCTGGGAATTGGTGGAGATTTTGTGGGACATTCCTGTGAATTGGTAGGGTTTTGAAATGATTTAGGGAGTTTTGTGGGACTTCTCTGGAATTTTGTGGGTTTTTTCTGGAATTGTGTGGGATTCTGAGGAGACTTGAATTTTGAGGAATTTGTTTTAGATTTTGTGGGAATTTGTGGAGATTCTGTGGGATTTTTCTGGAATTTGGTAGGCCTTTTCAAGGACTTTGTGTGGTTTTGAGGAGACTTGAAGAATTTTGAGGAATTTTTCTTAGATTTTGTGGAAACTTGTAGAGGTTTTGTGGGATTTTTGTGGGATTTTGTGGGATATTGAGGCGATTTAGGGATTTTGAGGGATTTTTCATGTATTTTGTGGGATTTTGTGGAGATTTGGTGGGATATTTTTCTAGAATTTGGTCGTGTTTTGAGAAGATTTAGGGAATTTTGTGGGATTTTTCCTGGAATTTTGTTGGATACTGGGGAGATTTTGTGGGATGTTTGTGGAACTTTGAGGGACTTTTCTGGAATTTGGTGAGATTCTGTAGGGAACTGACGAATTATCAGGGATTTTTCATGTATTCTGTGGGAATTTGTGGAGATTTGGTGGGATTTTTGTGGATTTTGGCCGTGTTTTCGAGTTTTCAGAAGATTTAGGGATTTTTGTGAGATTTTTGTGGGATGTTCTGGGAATTGGTGGAGATTTTGTGGGACATTCCTGTGAATTGGTAGGGTTTTGAAATGATTTAGGGAGTTTTGTGGGACTTCTCTGGAATTTTGTGGGTTTTTTCTGGAATTGTGTGGGATTCTGAGGTGGCTTGAAGAATTTTGAGGAATTTGTTTTAGATTTTGTGGGAATTTGTGTAGATTCTGTGGGATTTTTCTGGAATTTGGTGGGCCTTTTCAAGGACTTTGTGTGGTTTTGAGGAGACTTGAAGAATTTTGAGGAATTTTTCTTAGATTTTGTGGAAACTTGTAGAGGTTTTGTGGGATTTTTGTGGGATTTTGTGGGATATTGAGGCGATTTAGGGATTTTGAGGGATTTTTCATGTATTTTGTGGGAATTTGTGGTGATTTGGTGGGATATTTTTCTAGAATTTGGTCGTGTTTTGAGAAGATTTAGGGAATTTTGTGGGATTTTTCCTGGAATTTTGTTGGATACTGGGGAGATTTTGTGGGATGTTTGTGGAACTTTGAGGGACTTTTCTGGAATTTGGTGAGATTCTGTAGAGAACTGAAGAATTATCAGGGATTTTTCATGTATTCTGTGGGAATTTGTGGAGATTTGGTGGGATTTTTGTGGATTTTGGCCGTGTTTTGAGAAGATTTAGGGAATTTTGTGGGATTTTTCCTGGAATTTTGTTGGATACTGGGGAGATTTTGTGGGATGTTTGTGGAACTTTGAGGGACTTTTCTGGAATTTGGTGAGATTCTGTAGAGAACTGAAGAATTATCAGGGATTTTTCATGTATTCTGTGGGAATTTGTGGAGATTTGGTGGGATTTTTGTGGATTTTGTCCGTGTTTTCGAGTTTTCAGAAGATTTAGGGATTTTTGTGAGATTTTTGTGGGATGTTCTGGGAATTGGTGGAGATTTTGTGGGACATTCCTGTGAATTGGTAGGGTTTTGAAATGATTTAGGGAGTTTTGTGGGACTTCTCTGGAATTTTGTGGGTTTTTTCTGGAATTGTGTTGGATTCTGAGGAGGCTTGAAGAATTTTGAGGAATTTGTTTTATATTTTGTGGGAATTTGTGTAGATTCTGTGGGATTTTTCTGGAATTTGGTGGGCCTTTTCAAGGACTTTGTGTGGTTTTGAGGAGACTTGAAGAATTTTGAGGAATTTTTCTTAGATTTTGTGGAAATTTGTGGAGGTTTTGTGGGATTTTTGTGGGATTTTGTGGGATATTGAGGCGATTTAGGGATTTTGAGGGATTTTTCATGTATTTTGTGGGATTTTGTGGAGATTTGGTGGGATATTTTTCTAGAATTTGGTCGTGTTTTGAGATGATTTAGGGAATTTTGTGGGATCTTTCCTGGAATTTTGTTGGATACTGGGGAGATTTTGTGGGATGTTTGTGGAACTTTGAGGGACTTTTCTGGAATTTGGTGAGATTCTGTAGGGAACTGACGAATTATCAGGGATTTTTCATGTATTCTGTGGGAATTTGTGGAGATTTGGTGGGATTTTTGTGGATTTTGGCCGTGTTTTCGAGTTTTCAGAAGATTTAGGGATTTTTGTGAGATTTTTGTGGGATGTTCTGGGAATTGGTGGAGATTTTGTGGGACATTCCTGTGAATTGGTAGGGTTTTGAAATGATTTAGGGAGTTTTGTGGGACTTCTCTGGAATTTTGTGGGTTTTTTCTGGAATTGTGTTGGATTCTGAGGAGACTTGAATTTTGAGGAATTTGTTTTAGATTTTGTGGGAATTTGTGGAGATTCTGTGGGATTTTTCTGGAATTTGGTAGGCCTTTTCAAGGACTTTGTGTGGTTTTGAGGAGACTTGAAGTATTTTGAGGAATTTTTCTTAGATTTTGTGGAAACTTGTGGAGGTTTTGTGTGATTTTTGTGTGATTTTGTGGGATATTGAGGCGATTTAGGGATTTTGAGGGATTTTTCATGTATTTTGTGGGAATTTGTGGTGATTTGGTGGGATATTTTTCTAGAATTTGGTCGTGTTTTGAGAAGATTTAGGGAATTTTGTGGGATTTTTCCTGGAATTTTGTTGGATACTGGGGAGATTTTGTGGGATGTTTGTGGAACTTTGAGGGACTTTTCTGGAATTTGGTGAGATTCTGTAGAGAACTGAAGAATTATCAGGGATTTTTCATGTATTCTGTGGGAATTTGTGGAGATTTGGTGGGATTTTTGTGGATTTTGGCCGTGTTTTGAGAAGATTTAGGGAATTTTGTGGGATTTTTCCTGGAATTTTGTTGGATACTGGGGAGATTTTGTGGGATGTTTGTGGAACTTTGAGGGACTTTTCTGGAATTTGGTGAGATTCTGTAGAGAACTGAAGAATTATCAGGGATTTTTCATGTATTCTGTGGGAATTTGTGGAGATTTGGTGGGATTTTTGTGGATTTTGGCCGTGTTTTCGAGTTTTCAGAAGATTTAGGGATTTTTGTGAGATTTTTGTGGGATGTTCTGGGAATTGGTGGAGATTTTGTGGGACATTCCTGTGAATTGGTAGGGTTTTGAAATGATTTAGGGAGTTTTGTGGGACTTCTCTGGAATTTTGTGGGTTTTTTCTGGAATTGTGTGGGATTCTGAGGAGGCTTGAAGAATTTTGAGGAATTTGTTTTAGATTTTGTGGGAATTTGTGTAGATTCTGTGGGATTTTTCTGGAATTTGGTGGGCCTTTTCAAGGACTTTGTGTGGTTTTGAGGAGACTTGATGAATTTTGAGGAATTTTTCTTAGATTTTGTGGAAACTTGTGGAGGTTTTGTGGGATTTTTGTGGGATTTTGTGGGATATTGAGGCGATTTAGGGATTTTGAGGGATTTTTCATGTATTTTGTGGGATTTTGTGGAGATTTGGTGGGATATTTTTCTAGAATTTGGTCGTGTTTTGAGAAGATTTAGGGAATTTTGTGGGATTTTTCCTGGAATTTTGTTGGATACTGGGGAGATTTTGTGGGATGTTTGTGGAACTTTGAGGGACTTTTCTGGAATTTGGTGAGATTCTGTAGAGAACTGACGAATTATCAGGGATTTTTCATGTATTCTGTGGGAATTTGTGGAGATTTGGTGGGATTTTTGTGGATTTTGGCCGTGTTTTGAGAAGATTTAGGGAATTTTGTGGGATTTTTCCTGGAATTTTGTTGGATACTGGGGAGATTTTGTGGGATGTTTGTGGAACTTTGAGGGACTTTTCTGGAATTTGGTGAGATTCTGTAGAGAACTGAAGAATTATCAGGGATTTTTCATGTATTCCGTGGGAATTTGTGGAGATTTGGTGGGATTTTTCTGGAATTTGGAAGAGTTTTGAGAAGATTTAGGGAATTCTGTAAGATTTTTCTGGAATTTGGTGGGCCTTTTTGAAGGACTTTGTGTGGTTTTGAGGAGACTTGAAGAATTTGGAGGAATTTTTCTTAGATTTTGAGGAAACTTGTGGAGGTTTTGTGGGATTTTTGTGGGATTTTGTGGGATATTGAGGCGATTTAGGGATCTTGAGGGATTTTTCATGTATTTTGTGGGATTTTGTGGAGATTTGGTGGGATATTTTTCTAGAATTTGGTCGTGTTTTGAGAAGATTTAGGGAATTTTGTGGGATTTTTCCTGGAATTTTGTTGGATACTGGGGAGATTTTGTGGGATGTTTGTGGAACTTTGAGGGACTTTTCTGGAATTTGGTGAGATTCTGTAGAGAACTGAAGAATTATCAGGGATTTTTCATGTATTCTGTGGGAATTTGTGGAGATTTGGTGGGATTTTTGTGGATTTTGGCCGTGTTTTGAGAAGATTTAGGGAATTTTGTGGGATTTTTCCTGGAATTTTGTTGGATACTGGGGAGATTTTGTGGGATGTTTGTGGAACTTTGAGGGACTTTTCTGGAATTTGGTGAGATTCTGTAGAGAACTGAAGAATTATCAGGGATTTTTCATGTATTCTGTGGGAATTTGTGGAGATTTGGTGGGATTTTTGTGGATTTTGGCCGTGTTTTCGAGTTTTCAGAAGATTTAGGGATTTTTGTGAGATTTTTGTGGGATGTTCTGGGAATTGGTGGAGATTTTGTGGGACATTCCTGTGAATTGGTAGGGTTTTGAAATGATTTAGGGAGTTTTGTGGGACTTCTCTGGAATTTTGTGGGTTTTTTCTGGAATTGTGTGGGATTCTGAGGAGGCTTGAAGAATTTTGAGGAATTTGTTTTAGATTTTGTGGGAATTTGTGTAGATTCTGTGGGATTTTTCTGGAATTTGGTGGGCCTTTTCAAGGACTTTGTGTGGTTTTGAGGAGACTTGAAGAATTTTGAGGAATTTTTCTTAGATTTTGTGGAAACTTGTGGAGGTTTTGTGGGATTTTTGTGGGATTTTGTGGGATATTGAGGCGATTTAGGGATTTTGAGGGATTTTTCATGTATTTTGTGGGATTTTGTGGAGATTTGGTGGGATATTTTTCTAGAATTTGGTCGTGTTTTGAGAAGATTTAGGGAATTTTGTGGGATTTTTCCTGGAATTTTGTTGGATACTGGGGAGATTTTGTGGGATGTTTGTGGAACTTTGAGGGACTTTTCTGGAATTTGGTGAGATTCTGTAGAGAACTGACGAATTATCAGGGATTTTTCATGTATTCTGTGGGAATTTGTGGAGATTTGGTGGGATTTTTGTGGATTTTGGCCGTGTTTTGAGAAGATTTAGGGAATTTTGTGGGATTTTTCCTGGAATTTTGTTGGATACTGGGGAGATTTTGTGGGATGTTTGTGGAACTTTGAGGGACTTTTCTGGAATTTGGTGAGATTCTGTAGAGAACTGAAGAATTATCAGGGATTTTTCATGTATTCCGTGGGAATTTGTGGAGATTTGGTGGGATTTTTCTGGAATTTGGAAGAGTTTTGAGAAGATTTAGGGAATTCTGTAAGATTTTTCTGGAATTTGGTGGGCCTTTTTGAAGGACTTTGTGTGGTTTTGAGGAGACTTGAAGAATTTGGAGGAATTTTTCTTAGATTTTGAGGAAACTTGTGGAGGTTTTGTGGGATTTTTGTGGGATTTTGTGGGATATTGAGGCGATTTAGGGATCTTGAGGGATTTTTCATGTATTTTGTGGGATTTTGTGGAGATTTGGTGGGATATTTTTCTAGAATTTGGTCGTGTTTTGAGAAGATTTAGGGAATTTTGTGGGATTTTTCCTGGAATTTTGTTGGATACTGGGGAGATTTTGTGGGATGTTTCTGGAACTTTGAGGGACTTTTCTGGAATTTGGTGAGATTCTGTAGAGAACTGAAGAATTATCAGGGATTTTTCATGTATTCTGTGGGAATTTGTGGAGATTTGGTGGGATTTTTGTGGATTTTGGCCGTGTTTTGAGAAGATTTAGGGAATTTTGTGGGATTTTTCCTGGAATTTTGTTGGATACTGGGGAGATTTTGTGGGATGTTTGTGGAACTTTGAGGGACTTTTCTGGAATTTGGTGAGATTCTGTAGAGAACTGAAGAATTATCAGGGATTTTTCATGTATTCCGTGGGAATTTGTGGAGATTTGGTGGGATTTTTGTGGATTTTGGAAGAGTTTTGAGAAGATTTAGGGAATTCTGTAAGATTTTTCTGGAATTTGGTGGGCCTTTTTGAAGGACTTTGTGTGGTTTTGAGGAGACTTGAAGAATTTTGAGGAATTTTTCTTAGATTTAGAGGAAACTTGTGGAGGTTTTGTGGGATTTTTGTGGGATTTTGTGGGATATTGAGGCGATTTAGGGATCTTGAGGGATTTTTCATGTATTTTGTGGGATTTTGTGGAGATTTGGTGGGATATTTTTCTAGAATTTGGTCGTGTTTTGAGAAGATTTAGGGAATTTTGTGGGATTTTTCCTGGAATTTTGTTGGATACTGGGGAGATTTTGTGGGATGTTTGTGGAACTTTGAGGGACTTTTCTGGAATTTGGTGAGATTCTGTAGAGAACTGAAGAATTATCAGGGATTTTTCATGTATTCTGTGGGAATTTGTGGAGATTTGGTGGGATTTTTGTGGATTTTGGCCGTGTTTTGAGAAGATTTAGGGAATTTTGTGGGATTTTTCCTGGAATTTTGTTGGATACTGGGGAGATTTTGTGGGATGTTTGTGGAACTTTGAGGGACTTTTCTGGAATTTGGTGAGATTCTGTAGAGAACTGACGAATTATCAGGGATTTTTCATGTATTCTGTGGGAATTTGTGGAGATTTGGTGGGATTTTTGTGGATTTTGGCCGTGTTTTCGAGTTTTCAGAAGATTTAGGGATTTTTGTGAGATTTTTGTGGGACATTCCTGTGAATTGGTAGGGTTTTGAAATGATTTAGGGAGTTTTGTGGGACTTCTCTGGAATTTTGTGGGTTTTTTCTGGAATTGTGTGGGATTCTGAGGAGACTTGAATTTTGAGGAATTTGTTTTAGATTTTGTGGGAATTTGTGGAGATTCTGTGGGATTTTACTGGAATTTGGTAGGCCTTTTCAAGGACTTTGTGTGGTTTTGAGGAGACTTGAAGAATTTTGAGGAATTTTTCTTAGATTTTGTGGAAACTTGTGGAGGTTTTGTGGGATTTTTGTGGGATTTTGTGGGATATTGAGGCGATTTAGGGATCTTGAGGGATTTTTCATGTATTTTGTGGGAATTTGTGGTGATTTGGTGGGATATTTTTCTAGAATTTGGTCGTGTTTTGAGGCGATTTAGGGAATTTTGTGGGATTTTTCCTGGAATTTTGTTGGATACTGGGGAGATTTTGTGGGATGTTTGTGGAACTTGGAGGGACTTTTCTGGAATTTGGTGAGATTCTGTAGAGAACTGAAGAATTATCAGGGATTTTTCATGTATTCTGTGGGAATTTGTGGAGATTTGGTGGGATTTTTCTGGATTTTGGCCGTGTTTTGAGAAGATTTAGGGAATTTTGTGGGATTTTTCCTGGAATTTTGTTGGATACTGGGGAGATTTTGTGGGATGTTTGTGGAACTTTGAGGGACTTTTCTGGAATTTGGTGAGATTCTGTAGAGAACTGACGAATTATCAGGGATTTTTCATGTATTCCGTGGGAATTTGTGGAGATTTGGTGGGATTTTTCTGGAATTTGGTAGAGTTTTGAGAAGATTTAGGGAATTTTGTGGGATTTTTCCTGGAATTTTGTTGGATACTGGGGAGATTTTGTGGGATGTTTCTGGAACTTTGAGGGACTTTTCTGGAATTTGGTGAGATTCTGTAGAGAACTGAAGAATTATCAGGGATTTTTCATGTATTCTGTGGGAATTTGTGGAGATTTGGTGGGATTTTTGTGGATTTTGGCCGTGTTTTGAGAAGATTTAGGGAATTTTGTGGAATTTTTCCTGGAATTTTGTTGGATACTGGGGAGATTTTGTGGGATGTTTGTGGAACTTTGAGGGACTTTTCTGGAATTTGGTGAGATTCTGTAGAGAACTGAAGAATTATCAGGGATTTTTCATGTATTCCGTGGGAATTTGTGGAGATTTGGTGGGATTTTTCTGGAATTTGGAAGAGTTTTGAGAAGATTTAGGGAATTCTGTAAGATTTTTCTGGAATTTGGTGGGCCTTTTTGAAGGACTTTGTGTGGTTTTGAGGAGACTTGAAGAATTTGGAGGAATTTTTCTTAGATTTTGAGGAAACTTGTGGAGGTTTTGTGGGATTTTTGTGGGATTTTGTGGGATATTGAGGCGATTTAGGGATCTTGAGGGATTTTTCATGTATTTTGTGGGATTTTGTGGAGATTTGGTGGGATATTTTTCTAGAATTTGGTCGTGTTTTGAGAAGATTTAGGGAATTTTGTGGGATTTTTCCTGGAATTTTGTTGGATACTGGGGAGATTTTGTGGGATGTTTGTGGAACTTTGAGGGACTTTTCTGGAATTTGGTGAGATTCTGTAGAGAACTGAAGAATTATCAGGGATTTTTCATGTATTCTGTGGGAATTTGTGGAGATTTGGTGGGATTTTTGTGGATTTTGGCCGTGTTTTGAGAAGATTTAGGGAATTTTGTGGGATTTTTCCTGGAATTTTGTTGGATACTGGGGAGATTTTGTGGGATGTTTGTGGAACTTTGAGGGACTTTTCTGGAATTTGGTGAGATTCTGTAGAGAACTGACGAATTATCAGGGATTTTTCATGTATTCTGTGGGAATTTGTGGAGATTTGGTGGGATTTTTGTGGATTTTGGCCGTGTTTTCGAGTTTTCAGAAGATTTAGGGATTTTTGTGAGATTTTTGTGGGATGTTCTGGGAATTGGTGGAGATTTTGTGGGACATTCCTCTGAATTGGTAGGGTTTTGAAATGATTTAGGGAGTTTTGTGGGACTTCTCTGGAATTTTGTGGGTTTTTTCTGGAATTGTGTGGGATTCTGAGGAGGCTTGAAGAATTTTGAGGAATTTGTTTTAGATTTTGTGGGAATTTGTGGAGATTCTGTGGGATTTTTCTGGAATTTGGTAGGCCTTTTCAAGGACTTTGTGTGGTTTTGAGGAGACTTGAAGTATTTTGAGGAATTTTTCTTAGATTTTGTGGAAACTTGTGGAGGTTTTGTGTGATTTTTGTGTGATTTTGTGGGATATTGAGGCGATTTAGGGATTTTGAGGGATTTTTCATGTATTTTGTGGGAATTTGTGGTGATTTGGTGGGATATTTTTCTAGAATTTGGTCGTGTTTTGAGAAGATTTAGGGAATTTTGTGGGATTTTTCCTGGAATTTTGTTGGATACTGGGGAGATTTTGTGGGATGTTTGTGGAACTTTGAGGGACTTTTCTGGAATTTGGTGAGATTCTGTAGAGAACTGACGAATTATCAGGGATTTTTCATGTATTCTGTGGGAATTTGTGGAGATTTGCTGGGATTTTTGTGGATTTTGGCCGTGTTTTGAGAAGATTTAGGGAATTTTGTGGAATTTTTCCTGGAATTTTGTTGGATACTGGGGAGATTTTGTGGGATGTTTGTGGAACTTTGAGGGACTTTTCTGGAATTTGGTGAGATTCTGTAGAGAACTGAAGAATTATCAGGGATTTTTCATGTATTCCGTGGGAATTTGTGGAGATTTGGTGGGATTTTTCTGGAATTTGGAAGAGTTTTGAGAAGATTTAGGGAATTCTGTAAGATTTTTCTGGAATTTGGTGGGCCTTTTTGAAGGACTTTGTGTGGTTTTGAGGAGACTTGAAGAATTTGGAGGAATTTTTCTTAGATTTTGAGGAAACTTGTGGAGGTTTTGTGGGATTTTTGTGGGATTTTGTGGGATATTGAGGCGATTTAGGGATCTTGAGGGATTTTTCATGTATTTTGTGGGATTTTGTGGAGATTTGGTGGGATATTTTTCTAGAATTTGGTCGTGTTTTGAGAAGATTTAGGGAATTTTGTGGGATTTTTCCTGGAATTTTGTTGGATACTGGGGAGATTTTGTGGGATGTTTGTGGAACTTTGAGGGACTTTTCTGGAATTTGGTGAGATTCTGTAGAGAACTGAAGAATTATCAGGGATTTTTCATGTATTCTGTGGGAATTTGTGGAGATTTGGTGGGATTTTTGTGGATTTTGGCCGTGTTTTGAGAAGATTTAGGGAATTTTGTGGGATTTTTCCTGGAATTTTGTTGGATACTGGGGAGATTTTGTGGGATGTTTGTGGAACTTTGAGGGACTTTTCTGGAATTTGGTGAGATTCTGTAGAGAACTGAAGAATTATCAGGGATTTTTCATGTATTCCGTGGGAATTTGTGGAGATTTGGTGGGATTTTTCTGGAATTTGGAAGAATTTTGAGAAGATTTAGGGAATTCTGTAAGATTTTTCTGGAATTTGGTGGGCCTTTTTGAAGGACTTTGTGTGGTTTTGAGGAGACTTGAAGAATTTGGAGGAATTTTTCTTAGATTTTGAGGAAACTTGTGGAGGTTTTGTGGGATTTTTGTGGGATTTTGTGGGATATTGAGGCGATTTAGGGATCTTGAGGGATTTTTCATGTATTTTGTGGGATTTTGTGGAGATTTGGTGGGATATTTTTCTAGAATTTGGTCGTGTTTTGAGAAGATTTAGGGAATTTTGTGGGATTTTTCCTGGAATTTTGTTGGATACTGGGGAGATTTTGTGGGATGTTTCTGGAACTTTGAGGGACTTTTCTGGAATTTGGTGAGATTCTGTAGAGAACTGAAGAATTATCAGGGATTTTTCATGTATTCTGTGGGAATTTGTGGAGATTTGGTGGGATTTTTGTGGATTTTGGCCGTGTTTTGAGAAGATTTAGGGAATTTTGTGGGATTTTTCCTGGAATTTTGTTGGATACTGGGGAGATTTTGTGGGATGTTTGTGGAACTTTGAGGGACTTTTCTGGAATTTGGTGAGATTCTGTAGAGAACTGAAGAATTATCAGGGATTTTTCATGTATTCCGTGGGAATTTGTGGAGATTTGGTGGGATTTTTCTGGAATTTGGAAGAGTTTTGAGAAGATTTAGGGAATTCTGTAAGATTTTTCTGGAATTTGGTGGGCCTTTTTGAAGGACTTTGTGTGGTTTTGAGGAGACTTGAAGAATTTTGAGGAATTTTTCTTAGATTTTGAGGAAACTTGTGGAGGTTTTGTGTGATTTTTGTGGGATTTTGTGGGATATTGAGGCGATTTAGGGATCTTGAGGGATTTTTCATGTATTTTGTGGGATTTTGTGGAGATTTGGTGGGATATTTTTCTAGAATTTGGTCGTGTTTTGAGAAGATTTAGGGAATTTTGTGGGATTTTTCCTGGAATTTTGTTGGATACTGGGGAGATTTTGTGGGATGTTTGTGGAACTTTGAGGGACTTTTCTGGAATTTGGTGAGATTCTGTAGAGAACTGAAGAATTATCAGGGATTTTTCATGTATTCTGTGGGAATTTGTGGAGATTTGGTGGGATTTTTGTGGATTTTGGCCGTGTTCTGAGAAGATTTAGGGAATTTTGTGGGATTTTTCCTGGAATTTTGTTGGATACTGGGGAGATTTTGTGGGATGTTTGTGGAACTTTGAGGGACTTTTCTGGAATTTGGTGAGATTCTGTAGAGAACTGACGAATTATCAGGGATTTTTCATGTATTCTGTGGGAATTTGTGGAGATTTGGTGGGATTTTTGTGGATTTTGGCCGTGTTTTCGAGTTTTCAGAAGATTTAGGGATTTTTGTGAGATTTTTGTGGGATGTTCTGGGAATTGGTGGAGATTTTGTGGGACATTCCTGTGAATTGGTAGGGTTTTGAAATGATTTAGGGAGTTTTGTGGGACTTCTCTGGAATTTTGTGGGTTTTTTCTGAAATTGTGTGGGATTCTGAGGAGACTTGAATTTTGAGGAATTTGTTTTAGATTTTGTGGGAATTTGTGGAGATTCTGTGGGATTTTACTGGAATTTGGTAGGCCTTTTCAAGGACTTTGTGTGGTTTTGAGGAGACTTGAAGAATTTTGAGGAATTTTTCTTAGATTTTGTGGAAACTTGTGGAGGTTTTGTGGGATTTTTGTGGGATTTTGTGGGATATTGAGGCGATTTAGGGATCTTGAGGGATTTTTCATGTATTTTGTGGGAATTTGTGGTGATTTGGTGGGATATTTTTCTAGAATTTGGTCGTGTTTTGAGGCGATTTAGGGAATTTTGTGGGATTTTTCCTGGAATTTTGTTGGATACTGGGGAGATTTTGTGGGATGTTTGTGGAACTTGGAGGGACTTTTCTGGAATTTGGTGAGATTCTGTAGAGAACTGAAGAATTATCAGGGATTTTTCATGTATTCTGTGGGAATTTGTGGAGATTTGGTGGGATTTTTCTGGATTTTGGCCGTGTTTTGAGAAGATTTAGGGAATTTTGTGGGATTTTTCCTGGAATTTTGTTGGATACTGGGGAGATTTTGTGGGATGTTTGTGGAACTTTGAGGGACTTTTCTGGAATTTGGTGAGATTCTGTAGGGAACTGACGAATTATCAGGGATTTTTCATGTATTCTGTGGGAATTTGTGGAGATTTGGTGGGATTTTTGTGGATTTTGGCCGTGTTTTCGAGTTTTCAGAAGATTTAGGGATTTTTGTGAGATTTTTGTGGGATGTTCTGGGAATTGGTGGAGATTTTGTGGGACATTCCTCTGAATTGGTAGGGTTTTGAAATGATTTAGGGAGTTTTGTGGGACTTCTCTGGAATTTTGTGGTTTTTTTCTGGAATTGTGTTGGATTCTGAGGAGACTTGAATTTTGAGGAATTTGTTTTTGATTTTGTGGGAATTTGTGGAGATTCTGTGGGATTTTACGGGAATTTGGTAGGCCTTTTCAAGGACTTTGTGTGGTTTTGAGGAGACTTGAAGTATTTTGAGGAATTTTTCTTAGATTTTGTGGAAACTTGTGGAGGTTTTGTGTGATTTTTGTGTGATTTTGTGGGATATTGAGGCGATTTAGGGATTTTGAGGGATTTTTCATGTATTTTGTGGGAATTTGTGGTGATTTGGTGGGATATTTTTCTAGAATTTGGTCGTGTTTTGAGAAGATTTAGGGAATTTTGTGGGATTTTTCCTGGAATTTTGTTGGATACTGGGGAGATTTTGTGGGATGTTTGTGGAACTTTGAGGGACTTTTCTGGAATTTGGTGAGATTCTGTAGAGAACTGAAGAATTATCAGGGATTTTTCATGTATTCTGTGGGAATTTGTGGAGATTTGGTGGGATTTTTGTGGATTTTGGCCGTGTTTTGAGAAGATTTAGGGAATTTTGTGGGATTTTTCCTGGAATTTTGTTGGATACTGGGGAGATTTTGTGGGATGTTTGTGGAACTTTGAGGGACTTTTCTGGAATTTGGTGAGATTCTGTAGAGAACTGAAGAATTATCAGGGATTTTTCATGTATTCTGTGGGAATTTGTGGAGATTTGGTGGGATTTTTGTGGATTTTGGCCGTGTTTTCGAGTTTTCAGAAGATTTAGGGATTTTTGTGAGATTTTTGTGGGATGTTCTGGGAATTGGTGGAGATTTTGTGGGACATTCCTGTGAATTGGTAGGGTTTTGAAATGATTTAGGGAGTTTTGTGGGACTTCTCTGGAATTTTGTGGGTTTTTTCTGGAATTGTGTGGGATTCTGAGGAGGCTTGAAGAATTTTGAGGAATTTGTTTTAGATTTTGTGGGAATTTGTGTAGATTCTGTGGGATTTTTCTGGAATTTGGTGGGCCTTTTCAAGGACTTTGTGTGGTTTTGAGGAGACTTGAAGAATTTTGAGGAATTTTTCTTAGATTTTGTGGAAACTTGTGGAGGTTTTGTGGGATTTTTGTGGGATTTTGTGGGATATTGAGGCGATTTAGGGATTTTGAGGGATTTTTCATGTATTTTGTGGGATTTTGTGGAGATTTGGTGGGATATTTTTCTAGAATTTGGTCGTGTTTTGAGAAGATTTAGGGAATTTTGTGGGATTTTTCCTGGAATTTTGTTGGATACTGGGGAGATTTTGTGGGATGTTTGTGGAACTTTGAGGGACTTTTCTGGAATTTGGTGAGATTCTGTAGAGAACTGACGAATTATCAGGGATTTTTCATGTATTCTGTGGGAATTTGTGGAGATTTGGTGGGATTTTTGTGGATTTTGGCCGTGTTTTGAGAAGATTTAGGGAATTTTGTGGGATTTTTCCTGGAATTTTGTTGGATACTGGGGAGATTTTGTGGGATGTTTGTGGAACTTTGAGGGACTTTTCTGGAATTTGGTGAGATTCTGTAGAGAACTGAAGAATTATCAGGGATTTTTCATGTATTCCGTGGGAATTTGTGGAGATTTGGTGGGATTTTTCTGGAATTTGGAAGAGTTTTGAGAAGATTTAGGGAATTCTGTAAGATTTTTCTGGAATTTGGTGGGCCTTTTTGAAGGACTTTGTGTGGTTTTGAGGAGACTTGAAGAATTTGGAGGAATTTTTCTTAGATTTTGAGGAAACTTGTGGAGGTTTTGTGGGATTTTTGTGGGATTTTGTGGGATATTGAGGCGATTTAGGGATCTTGAGGGATTTTTCATGTATTTTGTGGGATTTTGTGGAGATTTGGTGGGATATTTTTCTAGAATTTGGTCGTGTTTTGAGAAGATTTAGGGAATTTTGTGGGATTTTTCCTGGAATTTTGTTGGATACTGGGGAGATTTTGTGGGATGTTTCTGGAACTTTGAGGGACTTTTCTGGAATTTGGTGAGATTCTGTAGAGAACTGAAGAATTATCAGGGATTTTTCATGTATTCTGTGGGAATTTGTGGAGATTTGGTGGGATTTTTGTGGATTTTGGCCGTGTTTTGAGAAGATTTAGGGAATTTTGTGGGATTTTTCCTGGAATTTTGTTGGATACTGGGGAGATTTTGTGGGATGTTTGTGGAACTTTGAGGGACTTTTCTGGAATTTGGTGAGATTCTGTAGAGAACTGAAGAATTATCAGGGATTTTTCATGTATTCCGTGGGAATTTGTGGAGATTTGGTGGGATTTTTCTGGAATTTGGAAGAATTTTGAGAAGATTTAGGGAATTCTGTAAGATTTTTCTGGAATTTGGTGGGCCTTTTTGAAGGACTTTGTGTGGTTTTGAGGAGACTTGAAGAATTTTGAGGAATTTTTCTTAGATTTTGAGGAAACTTGTGGAGGTTTTGTGTGATTTTTGTGGGATTTTGTGGGATATTGAGGCGATTTAGGGATCTTGAGGGATTTTTCATGTATTTTGTGGGATTTTGTGGAGATTTGGTGGGATATTTTTCTAGAATTTGGTCGTGTTTTGAGAAGATTTAGGGAATTTTGTGGGATTTTTCCTGGAATTTTGTTGGATACTGGGGAGATTTTGTGGGATGTTTGTGGAACTTTGAGGGACTTTTCTGGAATTTGGTGAGATTCTGTAGAGAACTGAAGAATTATCAGGGATTTTTCATGTATTCTGTGGGAATTTGTGGAGATTTGGTGGGATTTTTGTGGATTTTGGCCGTGTTTTGAGAAGATTTAGGGAATTTTGTGGGATTTTTCCTGGAATTTTGTTGGATACTGGGGAGATTTTGTGGGATGTTTGTGGAACTTTGAGGGACTTTTCTGGAATTTGGTGAGATTCTGTAGAGAACTGAAGAATTATCAGGGATTTTTCATGTATTCCGTGGGAATTTGTGGAGATTTGGTGGGATTTTTCTGGAATTTGGAAGAGTTTTGAGAAGATTTAGGGAATTCTGTAAGATTTTTCTGGAATTTTGTGGGCCTTTTTGAAGGACTTTGTGTGGTTTTGAGGAGACTTGAAGAATTTTGAGGAATTTTTCTTAGATTTTGAGGAAACTTGTGGAGGTTTTGTGGGATTTTTGTGGGATTTTGTGGGATATTGAGGCGATTTAGGGATCTTGAGGGATTTTTCATGTATTTTGTGGGATTTTGTGGAGATTTGGTGGGATATTTTTCTAGAATTTGGTCGTGTTTTGAGAAGATTTAGGGAATTTTGTGGGATTTTTCCTGGAATTTTGTTGGATACTGGGGAGATTTTGTGGGATGTTTGTGGAACTTTGAGGGACTTTTCTGGAATTTGGTGAGATTCTGTAGAGAACTGAAGAATTATCAGGGATTTTTCATGTATTCTGTGGGAATTTGTGGAGATTTGGTGGGATTTTTGTGGATTTTGGCCGTGTTCTGAGAAGATTTAGGGAATTTTGTGGGATTTTTCCTGGAATTTTGTTGGATACTGGGGAGATTTTGTGGGATGTTTGTGGAACTTTGAGGGACTTTTCTGGAATTTGGTGAGATTCTGTAGAGAACTGACGAATTATCAGGGATTTTTCATGTATTCTGTGGGAATTTGTGGAGATTTGGTGGGATTTTTGTGGATTTTGGCCGTGTTTTCGAGTTTTCAGAAGATTTAGGGATTTTTGTGAGATTTTTGTGGGATGTTCTGGGAATTGGTGGAGATTTTGTGGGACATTCCTGTGAATTGGTAGGGTTTTGAAATGATTTAGGGAGTTTTGTGGGACTTCTCTGGAATTTTGTGGGTTTTTTCTGGAATTGTGTGGGATTCTGAGGAGACTTGAATTTTGAGGAATTTGTTTTAGATTTTGTGGGAATTTGTGGAGATTCTGTGGGATTTTACTGGAATTTGGTAGGCCTTTTCAAGGACTTTGTGTGGTTTTGAGGAGACTTGAAGAATTTTGAGGAATTTTTCTTAGATTTTGTGGAAACTTGTGGAGGTTTTGTGGGATTTTTGTGGGATTTTGTGAGATATTGAGGCGATTTAGGGATCTTGAGGGATTTTTCATGTATTTTGTGGGAATTTGTGGTGATTTGGTGGGATATTTTTCTAGAATTTGGTCGTGTTTTGAGGCGATTTAGGGAATTTTGTGGGATTTTTCCTGGAATTTTGTTGGATACTGGGGAGATTTTGTGGGATGTTTGTGGAACTTGGAGGGACTTTTCTGGAATTTGGTGAGATTCTGTAGAGAACTGAAGAATTATCAGGGATTTTTCATGTATTCTGTGGGAATTTGTGGAGATTTGGTGGGATTTTTCTGGATTTTGGCCGTGTTTTGAGAAGATTTAGGGAATTTTGAGGGATTTTTCCTGGAATTTTGTTGGATACTGGGGAGATTTTGTGGGATGTTTGTGGAACTTTGAGGGACTTTTCTGGAATTTGGTGAGATTCTGTAGAGAACTGAAGAATTATCAGGGATTTTTCATGTATTCCGTGGGAATTTGTGGAGATTTGGTGGGATTTTTCTGGAATTTGGTAGAGTTTTGAGAAGATTTAGGGAATTCTGTAAGATTTTTCTGGAATTTGGTGGGCCTTTTTGAAGGACTTTGTGTGGTTTTGAGGAGACTTGAAGAATTTTGAGGAATTTTTCTTAGATTTTGAGGAAACTTGTGGAGGTTTTGTGTGATTTTTGTGGGATTTTGTGGGATATTGAGGCGATTTAGGGATCTTGAGGGATTTTTCATGTATTTTGTGGGAATTTGTGGTGATTTGGTGGGATATTTTTCTAGAATTTGGTCGTGTTTTGAGAAGATTTAGGGAATTTTGTGGGATTTTTCCTGGAATTTTGTTGGATACTGGGGAGATTTTGTGGGATGTTTGTGGAACTTTGAGGGACTTTTCTGGAATTTGGTGAGATTCTGTAGAGAACTGAAGAATTATCAGGGATTTTTCATGTATTCTGTGGGAATTTGTGGAGATTTGGTGGGATTTTTGTGGATTTTGGCCGTGTTTTGAGAAGATTTAGGGAATTTTGTGGGATTTTTCCTGGAATTTTGTTGGATACTGGGGAGATTTTGTGGGATGTTTGTGGAACTTTGAGGGACTTTTCTGGAATTTGGTGAGATTCTGTAGAGAACTGAAGAATTATCAGGGATTTTTCATGTATTCTGTGGGAATTTGTGGAGATTTGGTGGGATTTTTGTGGATTTTGGCCGTGTTTTCGAGTTTTCAGAAGATTTAGGGATTTTTGTGAGATTTTTGTGGGATGTTCTGGGAATTGGTGGAGATTTTGTGGGACATTCCTGTGAATTGGTAGGGTTTTGAAATGATTTAGGGAGTTTTGTGGGACTTCTCTGGAATTTTGTGGGTTTTTTCTGGAATTGTGTGGGATTCTGAGGAGGCTTGAAGAATTTTGAGGAATTTGTTTTAGATTTTGTGGGAATTTGTGTAGATTCTGTGGGATTTTTCTGGAATTTGGTGGGCCTTTTCAAGGACTTTGTGTGGTTTTGAGGAGACTTGAAGAATTTTGAGGAATTTTTCTTAGATTTTGTGGAAACTTGTGGAGGTTTTGTGGGATTTTTGTGGGATTTTGTGGGATATTGAGGCGATTTAGGGATTTTGAGGGATTTTTCATGTATTTTGTGGGATTTTGTGGAGATTTGGTGGGATATTTTTCTAGAATTTGGTCGTGTTTTGAGAAGATTTAGGGAATTTTGTGGGATTTTTCCTGGAATTTTGTTGGATACTGGGGAGATTTTGTGGGATGTTTGTGGAACTTTGAGGGACTTTTCTGGAATTTGGTGAGATTCTGTAGAGAACTGACGAATTATCAGGGATTTTTCATGTATTCTGTGGGAATTTGTGGAGATTTGGTGGGATTTTTGTGGATTTTGGCCGTGTTTTGAGAAGATTTAGGGAATTTTGTGGGATTTTTCCTGGAATTTTGTTGGATACTGGGGAGATTTTGTGGGATGTTTGTGGAACTTTGAGGGACTTTTCTGGAATTTGGTGAGATTCTGTAGAGAACTGAAGAATTATCAGGGATTTTTCATGTATTCCGTGGGAATTTGTGGAGATTTGGTGGGATTTTTCTGGAATTTGGAAGAGTTTTGAGAAGATTTAGGGAATTCTGTAAGATTTTTCTGGAATTTGGTGGGCCTTTTTGAAGGACTTTGTGTGGTTTTGAGGAGACTTGAAGAATTTGGAGGAATTTTTCTTAGATTTTGAGGAAACTTGTGGAGGTTTTGTGGGATTTTTGTGGGATTTTGTGGGATATTGAGGCGATTTAGGGATCTTGAGGGATTTTTCATGTATTTTGTGGGATTTTGTGGAGATTTGGTGGGATATTTTTCTAGAATTTGGTCGTGTTTTGAGAAGATTTAGGGAATTTTGTGGGATTTTTCCTGGAATTTTGTTGGATACTGGGGAGATTTTGTGGGATGTTTCTGGAACTTTGAGGGACTTTTCTGGAATTTGGTGAGATTCTGTAGAGAACTGAAGAATTATCAGGGATTTTTCATGTATTCTGTGGGAATTTGTGGAGATTTGGTGGGATTTTTGTGGATTTTGGCCGTGTTTTGAGAAGATTTAGGGAATTTTGTGGGATTTTTCCTGGAATTTTGTTGGATACTGGGGAGATTTTGTGGGATGTTTGTGGAACTTTGAGGGACTTTTCTGGAATTTGGTGAGATTCTGTAGAGAACTGAAGAATTATCAGGGATTTTTCATGTATTCCGTGGGAATTTGTGGAGATTTGGTGGGATTTTTCTGGAATTTGGAAGAATTTTGAGAAGATTTAGGGAATTCTGTAAGATTTTTCTGGAATTTGGTGGGCCTTTTTGAAGGACTTTGTGTGGTTTTGAGGAGACTTGAAGAATTTTGAGGAATTTTTCTTAGATTTTGAGGAAACTTGTGGAGGTTTTGTGTGATTTTTGTGGGATTTTGTGGGATATTGAGGCGATTTAGGGATCTTGAGGGATTTTTCATGTATTTTGTGGGATTTTGTGGAGATTTGGTGGGATATTTTTCTAGAATTTGGTCGTGTTTTGAGAAGATTTAGGGAATTTTGTGGGATTTTTCCTGGAATTTTGTTGGATACTGGGGAGATTTTGTGGGATGTTTGTGGAACTTTGAGGGACTTTTCTGGAATTTGGTGAGATTCTGTAGAGAACTGAAGAATTATCAGGGATTTTTCATGTATTCTGTGGGAATTTGTGGAGATTTGGTGGGATTTTTGTGGATTTTGGCCGTGTTTTGAGAAGATTTAGGGAATTTTGTGGGATTTTTCCTGGAATTTTGTTGGATACTGGGGAGATTTTGTGGGATGTTTGTGGAACTTTGAGGGACTTTTCTGGAATTTGGTGAGATTCTGTAGAGAACTGAAGAATTATCAGGGATTTTTCATGTATTCCGTGGGAATTTGTGGAGATTTGGTGGGATTTTTCTGGAATTTGGAAGAGTTTTGAGAAGATTTAGGGAATTCTGTAAGATTTTTCTGGAATTTTGTGGGCCTTTTTGAAGGACTTTGTGTGGTTTTGAGGAGACTTGAAGAATTTTGAGGAATTTTTCTTAGATTTTGAGGAAACTTGTGGAGGTTTTGTGGGATTTTTGTGGGATTTTGTGGGATATTGAGGCGATTTAGGGATCTTGAGGGATTTTTCATGTATTTTGTGGGATTTTGTGGAGATTTGGTGGGATATTTTTCTAGAATTTGGTCGTGTTTTGAGAAGATTTAGGGAATTTTGTGGGATTTTTCCTGGAATTTTGTTGGATACTGGGGAGATTTTGTGGGATGTTTGTGGAACTTTGAGGGACTTTTCTGGAATTTGGTGAGATTCTGTAGAGAACTGAAGAATTATCAGGGATTTTTCATGTATTCTGTGGGAATTTGTGGAGATTTGGTGGGATTTTTGTGGATTTTGGCCGTGTTCTGAGAAGATTTAGGGAATTTTGTGGGATTTTTCCTGGAATTTTGTTGGATACTGGGGAGATTTTGTGGGATGTTTGTGGAACTTTGAGGGACTTTTCTGGAATTTGGTGAGATTCTGTAGAGAACTGACGAATTATCAGGGATTTTTCATGTATTCTGTGGGAATTTGTGGAGATTTGGTGGGATTTTTGTGGATTTTGGCCGTGTTTTCGAGTTTTCAGAAGATTTAGGGATTTTTGTGAGATTTTTGTGGGATGTTCTGGGAATTGGTGGAGATTTTGTGGGACATTCCTGTGAATTGGTAGGGTTTTGAAATGATTTAGGGAGTTTTGTGGGACTTCTCTGGAATTTTGTGGGTTTTTTCTGGAATTGTGTGGGATTCTGAGGAGACTTGAATTTTGAGGAATTTGTTTTAGATTTTGTGGGAATTTGTGGAGATTCTGTGGGATTTTACTGGAATTTGGTAGGCCTTTTCAAGGACTTTGTGTGGTTTTGAGGAGACTTGAAGAATTTTGAGGAATTTTTCTTAGATTTTGTGGAAACTTGTGGAGGTTTTGTGGGATTTTTGTGGGATTTTGTGAGATATTGAGGCGATTTAGGGATCTTGAGGGATTTTTCATGTATTTTGTGGGAATTTGTGGTGATTTGGTGGGATATTTTTCTAGAATTTGGTCGTGTTTTGAGGCGATTTAGGGAATTTTGTGGGATTTTTCCTGGAATTTTGTTGGATACTGGGGAGATTTTGTGGGATGTTTGTGGAACTTGGAGGGACTTTTCTGGAATTTGGTGAGATTCTGTAGAGAACTGAAGAATTATCAGGGATTTTTCATGTATTCTGTGGGAATTTGTGGAGATTTGGTGGGATTTTTCTGGATTTTGGCCGTGTTTTGAGAAGATTTAGGGAATTTTGAGGGATTTTTCCTGGAATTTTGTTGGATACTGGGGAGATTTTGTGGGATGTTTGTGGAACTTTGAGGGACTTTTCTGGAATTTGGTGAGATTCTGTAGAGAACTGAAGAATTATCAGGGATTTTTCATGTATTCCGTGGGAATTTGTGGAGATTTGGTGGGATTTTTCTGGAATTTGGTAGAGTTTTGAGAAGATTTAGGGAATTCTGTAAGATTTTTCTGGAATTTGGTGGGCCTTTTTGAAGGACTTTGTGTGGTTTTGAGGAGACTTGAAGAATTTTGAGGAATTTTTCTTAGATTTTGAGGAAACTTGTGGAGGTTTTGTGTGATTTTTGTGGGATTTTGTGGGATATTGAGGCGATTTAGGGATCTTGAGGGATTTTTCATGTATTTTGTGGGAATTTGTGGTGATTTGGTGGGATATTTTTCTAGAATTTGGTCGTGTTTTGAGAAGATTTAGGGAATTTTGTGGGATTTTTCCTGGAATTTTGTTGGATACTGGGGAGATTTTGTGGGATGTTTGTGGAACTTTGAGGGACTTTTCTGGAATTTGGTGAGATTCTGTAGAGAACTGAAGAATTATCAGGGATTTTTCATGTATTCTGTGGGAATTTGTGGAGATTTGGTGGGATTTTTGTGGATTATGGCCGTGTTTTGAGAAGATTTAGGGAATTTTGTGGGATTTTTCCTGGAATTTTGTTGGATACTGGGGAGATTTTGTGGGATGTTTCTGGAACTTTGAGGGACTTTTCTGGAATTTGGTGAGATTCTGTAGAGAACTGAAGAATTATCAGGGATTTTTCATGTATTCTGTGGGAATTTGTGGAGATTTGGTGGGATTTTTGTGGATTTTGGCCATGTTTTGAGAAGATTTAGGGAATTTTGTGGAATTTTTCCTGGAATTTTGTTGGATACTGGGGAGATTTTGTGGGATGTTTGTGGAACTTTGAGGGACTTTTCTGGAATTTGGTGAGATTCTGTAGGGAACTGACGAATTATCAGGGATTTTTCATGTATTCTGTGGGAATTTGTGGAGATTTGGTGGGATTTTTGTGGATTTTGGCCGTGTTTTCGAGTTTTCAGAAGATTTAGGGATTTTTGTGAGATTTTTGTGGGATGTTCTGGGAATTGGTGGAGATTTTGTGGGACATTCCTGTGAATTGGTAGGGTTTTGAAATGATTTAGGGAGTTTTGTGGGACTTCTCTGGAATTTTGTGGGTTTTTTCTGGAATTGTGTTGGATTCTGAGGAGACTTGAATTTTGAGGAATTTGTTTTTGATTTTGTGGGAATTTGTGGAGATTCTGTGGGATTTTACGGGAATTTGGTAGGCCTTTTCAAGGACTTTGTGTGGTTTTGAGGAGACTTGAAGTATTTTGAGGAATTTTTCTTAGATTTTGTGGAAACTTGTGGAGGTTTTGTGTGATTTTTGTGTGATTTTGTGGGATATTGAGGCGATTTAGGGATTTTGAGGGATTTTTCATGTATTTTGTGGGAATTTGTGGTGATTTGGTGGGATATTTTTCTAGAATTTGGTCGTGTTTTGAGAAGATTTAGGGAATTTTGTGGGATTTTTCCTGGAATTTTGTTGGATACTGGGGAGATTTTGTGGGATGTTTGTGGAACTTTGAGGGACTTTTCTGGAATTTGGTGAGATTCTGTAGAGAACTGAAGAATTATCAGGGATTTTTCATGTATTCTGTGGGAATTTGTGGAGATTTGGTGGGATTTTTGTGGATTTTGGCCGTGTTTTGAGAAGATTTAGGGAATTTTGTGGGATTTTTCCTGGAATTTTGTTGGATACTGGGGAGATTTTGTGGGATGTTTGTGGAACTTTGAGGGACTTTTCTGGAATTTGGTGAGATTCTGTAGAGAACTGAAGAATTATCAGGGATTTTTCATGTATTCTGTGGGAATTTGTGGAGATTTGGTGGGATTTTTGTGGATTTTGGCAGTGTTTTCGAGTTTTCAGAAGATTTAGGGATTTTTGTGAGATTTTTGTGGGATGTTCTGGGAATTGGTGGAGATTTTGTGGGACATTCCTGTGAATTGGTAGGGTTTTGAAATGATTTAGGGAGTTTTGTGGGACTTCTCTGGAATTTTGTGGGTTTTTTCTGGAATTGTGTGGGATTCTGAGGAGGCTTGAAGAATTTTGAGGAATTTGTTTTAGATTTTGTGGGAATTTGTGTAGATTCTGTGGGATTTTTCTGGAATTTGGTGGGCCTTTTCAAGGACTTTGTGTGGTTTTGAGGAGACTTGAAGAATTTTGAGGAATTTTTCTTAGATTTTGTGGAAACTTGTGGAGGTTTTGTGGGATTTTTGTGGGATTTTGTGAGATATTGAGGCGATTTAGGGATCTTGAGGGATTTTTCATGTATTTTGTGGGAATTTGTGGTGATTTGGTGGGATATTTTTCTAGAATTTGGTCGTGTTTTGAGGCGATTTAGGGAATTTTGTGGGATTTTTCCTGGAATTTTGTTGGATACTGGGGAGATTTTGTGGGATGTTTGTGGAACTTGGAGGGACTTTTCTGGAATTTGGTGAGATTCTGTAGAGAACTGAAGAATTATCAGGGATTTTTCATGTATTCTGTGGGAATTTGTGGAGATTTGGTGGGATTTTTCTGGATTTTGGCCGTGTTTTGAGAAGATTTAGGGAATTTTGTGGGATTTTTCCTGGAATTTTGTTGGATACTGGGGAGATTTTGTGGGATGTTTGTGGAACTTTGAGGGACTTTTCTGGAATTTGGTGAGATTCTGTAGAGAACTGAAGAATTATCAGGGATTTTTCATGTATTCCGTGGGAATTTGTGGAGATTTGGTGGGATTTTTCTGGAATTTGGTAGAGTTTTGAGAAGATTTAGGGAATTCTGTAAGATTTTTCTGGAATTTGGTGGGCCTTTTTGAAGGACTTTGTGTGGTTTTGAGGAGACTTGAAGAATTTTGAGGAATTTTTCTTAGATTTTGAGGAAACTTGTGGAGGTTTTGTGTGATTTTTGTGGGATTTTGTGGGATATTGAGGCGATTTAGGGATCTTGAGGGATTTTTCATGTATTTTGTGGGAATTTGTGGTGATTTGGTGGGATATTTTTCTAGAATTTGGTCGTGTTTTGAGAAGATTTAGGGAATTTTGTGGGATTTTTCCTGGAATTTTGTTGGATACTGGGGAGATTTTGTGGGATGTTTGTGGAACTTTGAGGGACTTTTCTGGAATTTGGTGAGATTCTGTAGAGAACTGAAGAATTATCAGGGATTTTTCATGTATTCTGTGGGAATTTGTGGAGATTTGGTGGGATTTTTGTGGATTATGGCCGTGTTTTGAGAAGATTTAGGGAATTTTGTGGGATTTTTCCTGGAATTTTGTTGGATACTGGGGAGATTTTGTGGGATGTTTCTGGAACTTTGAGGGACTTTTCTGGAATTTGGTGAGATTCTGTAGAGAACTGAAGAATTATCAGGGATTTTTCATGTATTCTGTGGGAATTTGTGGAGATTTGGTGGGATTTTTGTGGATTTTGGCCGTGTTTTGAGAAGATTTAGGGAATTTTGTGGAATTTTTCCTGGAATTTTGTTGGATACTGGGGAGATTTTGTGGGATGTTTGTGGAACTTTGAGGGACTTTTCTGGAATTTGGTGAGATTCTGTAGGGAACTGACGAATTATCAGGGATTTTTCATGTATTCTGTGGGAATTTGTGGAGATTTGGTGGGATTTTTGTGGATTTTGGCCGTGTTTTCGAGTTTTCAGAAGATTTAGGGATTTTTGTGAGATTTTTGTGGGATGTTCTGGGAATTGGTGGAGATTTTGTGGGACATTCCTGTGAATTGGTAGGGTTTTGAAATGATTTAGGGAGTTTTGTGGGACTTCTCTGGAATTTTGTGGTTTTTTTCTGGAATTGTGTTGGATTCTGAGGAGACTTGAATTTTGAGGAATTTGTTTTTGATTTTGTGGGAATTTGTGGAGATTCTGTGGGATTTTACGGGAATTTGGTAGGCCTTTTCAAGGACTTTGTGTGGTTTTGAGGAGACTTGAAGTATTTTGAGGAATTTTTCTTAGATTTTGTGGAAACTTGTGGAGGTTTTGTGTGATTTTTGTGTGATTTTGTGGGATATTGAGGCGATTTAGGGATTTTGAGGGATTTTTCATGTATTTTGTGGGAATTTGTGGTGATTTGGTGGGATATTTTTCTAGAATTTGGTCGTGTTTTGAGAAGATTTAGGGAATTTTGTGGGATTTTTCCTGGAATTTTGTTGGATACTGGGGAGATTTTGTGGGATGTTTGTGGAACTTTGAGGGACTTTTCTGGAATTTGGTGAGATTCTGTAGAGAACTGAAGAATTATCAGGGATTTTTCATGTATTCTGTGGGAATTTGTGGAGATTTGGTGGGATTTTTGTGGATTTTGGCCGTGTTTTGAGAAGATTTAGGGAATTTTGTGGGATTTTTCCTGGAATTTTGTTGGATACTGGGGAGATTTTGTGGGATGTTTGTGGAACTTTGAGGGACTTTTCTGGAATTTGGTGAGATTCTGTAGAGAACTGAAGAATTATCAGGGATTTTTCATGTATTCTGTGGGAATTTGTGGAGATTTGGTGGGATTTTTGTGGATTTTGGCCGTGTTTTCGAGTTTTCAGAAGATTTAGGGATTTTTGTGAGATTTTTGTGGGATGTTCTGGGAATTGGTGGAGATTTTGTGGGACATTCCTGTGAATTGGTAGGGTTTTGAAATGATTTAGGGAGTTTTGTGGGACTTCTCTGGAATTTTGTGGGTTTTTTCTGGAATTGTGTGGGATTCTGAGGAGGCTTGAAGAATTTTGAGGAATTTGTTTTAGATTTTGTGGGAATTTGTGTAGATTCTGTGGGATTTTTCTGGAATTTGGTGGGCCTTTTCAAGGACTTTGTGTGGTTTTGAGGAGACTTGAAGAATTTTGAGGAATTTTTCTTAGATTTTGTGGAAACTTGTGGAGGTTTTGTGGGATTTTTGTGGGATTTTGTGGGATATTGAGGCGATTTAGGGATCTTGAGGGATTTTTCATGTATTTTGTGGGAATTTGTGGTGATTTGGTGGGATATTTTTCTAGAATTTGGTCGTGTTTTGAGGCGATTTAGGGAATTTTGTGGGATTTTTCCTGGAATTTTGTTGGATACTGGGGAGATTTTGTGGGATGTTTGTGGAACTTGGAGGGACTTTTCTGGAATTTGGTGAGATTCTGTAGAGAACTGAAGAATTATCAGGGATTTTTCATGTATTCTGTGGGAATTTGTGGAGATTTGGTGGGATTTTTCTGGATTTTGGCCGTGTTTTGAGAAGATTTAGGGAATTTTGAGGGATTTTTCCTGGAATTTTGTTGGATACTGGGGAGATTTTGTGGGATGTTTGTGGAACTTTGAGGGACTTTTCTGGAATTTGGTGAGATTCTGTAGAGAACTGAAGAATTATCAGGGATTTTTCATGTATTCCGTGGGAATTTGTGGAGATTTGGTGGGATTTTTCTGGAATTTGGTAGAGTTTTGAGAAGATTTAGGGAATTATGTAAGATTTTTCTGGAATTTGGTGGGCCTTTTTGAAGGACTTTGTGTGGTTTTGAGGAGACTTGAAGAATTTTGAGGAATTTTTCTTAGATTTTGAGGAAACTTGTGGAGGTTTTGTGTGATTTTTGTGGGATTTTGTGGGATATTGAGGCGATTTAGGGATCTTGAGGGATTTTTCATGTATTTTGTGGGAATTTGTGGTGATTTGGTGGGATATTTTTCTAGAATTTGGTCGTGTTTTGAGAAGATTTAGGGAATTTTGTGGGATTTTTCCTGGAATTTTGTTGGATACTGGGGAGATTTTGTGGGATGTTTGTGGAACTTTGAGGGACTTTTCTGGAATTTGGTGAGATTCTGTAGAGAACTGAAGAATTATCAGGGATTTTTCATGTATTCTGTGGGAATTTGTGGAGATTTGGTGGGATTTTTGTGGATTATGGCCGTGTTTTGAGAAGATTTAGGGAATTTTGTGGGATTTTTCCTGGAATTTTGTTGGATACTGGGGAGATTTTGTGGGATGTTTGTGGAACTTTGAGGGACTTTTCTGGAATTTGGTGAGATTCTGTAGAGAACTGAAGAATTATCAGGGATTTTTCATGTATTCTGTGGGAATTTGTGGAGATTTGGTGGGATTTTTGTGGATTTTGGCCGTGTTTTGAGAAGATTTAGGGAATTTTGTGGAATTTTTCCTGGAATTTTGTTGGATACTGGGGAGATTTTGTGGGATGTTTGTGGAACTTTGAGGGACTTTTCTGGAATTTGGTGAGATTCTGTAGGGAACTGACGAATTATCAGGGATTTTTCATGTATTCTGTGGGAATTTGTGGAGATTTGGTGGGATTTTTGTGGATTTTGGCCGTGTTTTCGAGTTTTCAGAAGATTTAGGGATTTTTGTGAGATTTTTGTGGGATGTTCTGGGAATTGGTGGAGATTTTGTGGGACATTCCTGTGAATTGGTAGGGTTTTGAAATGATTTAGGGAGTTTTGTGGGACTTCTCTGGAATTTTGTGGTTTTTTTCTGGAATTGTGTTGGATTCTGAGGAGACTTGAATTTTGAGGAATTTGTTTTTGATTTTGTGGGAATTTGTGGAGATTCTGTGGGATTTTACGGGAATTTGGTAGGCCTTTTCAAGGACTTTGTGTGGTTTTGAGGAGACTTGAAGTATTTTGAGGAATTTTTCTTAGATTTTGTGGAAACTTGTGGAGGTTTTGTGTGATTTTTGTGTGATTTTGTGGGATATTGAGGCGATTTAGGGATTTTGAGGGATTTTTCATGTATTTTGTGGGAATTTGTGGTGATTTGGTGGGATATTTTTCTAGAATTTGGTCGTGTTTTGAGAAGATTTAGGGAATTTTGTGGGATTTTTCCTGGAATTTTGTTGGATACTGGGGAGATTTTGTGGGATGTTTGTGGAACTTTGAGGGACTTTTCTGGAATTTGGTGAGATTCTGTAGAGAACTGAAGAATTATCAGGGATTTTTCATGTATTCTGTGGGAATTTGTGGAGATTTGGTGGGATTTTTGTGGATTTTGGCCGTGTTTTGAGAAGATTTAGGGAATTTTGTGGGATTTTTCCTGGAATTTTGTTGGATACTGGGGAGATTTTGTGGGATGTTTGTGGAACTTTGAGGGACTTTTCTGGAATTTGGTGAGATTCTGTAGAGAACTGAAGAATTATCAGGGATTTTTCATGTATTCTGTGGGAATTTGTGGAGATTTGGTGGGATTTTTGTGGATTTTGGCCGTGTTTTCGAGTTTTCAGAAGATTTAGGGATTTTTGTGAGATTTTTGTGGGATGTTCTGGGAATTGGTGGAGATTTTGTGGGACATTCCTGTGAATTGGTAGGGTTTTGAAATGATTTAGGGAGTTTTGTGGGACTTCTCTGGAATTTTGTGGGTTTTTTCTGGAATTGTGTGGGATTCTGAGGAGGCTTGAAGAATTTTGAGGAATTTGTTTTAGATTTTGTGGGAATTTGTGTAGATTCTGTGGGATTTTTCTGGAATTTGGTGGGCCTTTTCAAGGACTTTGTGTGGTTTTGAGGAGACTTGAAGAATTTTGAGGAATTTTTCTTAGATTTTGTGGAAACTTGTGGAGGTTTTGTGGGATTTTTGTGGGATTTTGTGGGATATTGAGGCGATTTAGGGATCTTGAGGGATTTTTCATGTATTTTGTGGGAATTTGTGGTGATTTGGTGGGATATTTTTCTAGAATTTGGTCGTGTTTTGAGGCGATTTAGGGAATTTTGTGGGATTTTTCCTGGAATTTTGTTGGATACTGGGGAGATTTTGTGGGATGTTTGTGGAACTTGGAGGGACTTTTCTGGAATTTGGTGAGATTCTGTAGAGAACTGAAGAATTATCAGGGATTTTTCATGTATTCTGTGGGAATTTGTGGAGATTTGGTGGGATTTTTCTGGATTTTGGCCGTGTTTTGAGAAGATTTAGGGAATTTTGAGGGATTTTTCCTGGAATTTTGTTGGATACTGGGGAGATTTTGTGGGATGTTTGTGGAACTTTGAGGGACTTTTCTGGAATTTGGTGAGATTCTGTAGAGAACTGAAGAATTATCAGGGATTTTTCATGTATTCCGTGGGAATTTGTGGAGATTTGGTGGGATTTTTCTGGAATTTGGTAGAGTTTTGAGAAGATTTAGGGAATTATGTAAGATTTTTCTGGAATTTGGTGGGCCTTTTTGAAGGACTTTGTGTGGTTTTGAGGAGACTTGAAGAATTTTGAGGAATTTTTCTTAGATTTTGAGGAAACTTGTGGAGGTTTTGTGTGATTTTTGTGGGATTTTGTGGGATATTGAGGCGATTTAGGGATCTTGAGGGATTTTTCATGTATTTTGTGGGAATTTGTGGTGATTTGGTGGGATATTTTTCTAGAATTTGGTCGTGTTTTGAGAAGATTTAGGGAATTTTGTGGGATTTTTCCTGGAATTTTGTTGGATACTGGGGAGATTTTGTGGGATGTTTGTGGAACTTTGAGGGACTTTTCTGGAATTTGGTGAGATTCTGTAGAGAACTGAAGAATTATCAGGGATTTTTCATGTATTCTGTGGGAATTTGTGGAGATTTGGTGGGATTTTTGTGGATTATGGCCGTGTTTTGAGAAGATTTAGGGAATTTTGTGGGATTTTTCCTGGAATTTTGTTGGATACTGGGGAGATTTTGTGGGATGTTTGTGGAACTTTGAGGGACTTTTCTGGAATTTGGTGAGATTCTGTAGAGAACTGAAGAATTATCAGGGATTTTTCATGTATTCCGTGGGAATTTGTGGAGATTTGGTGGGATTTTTCTGGAATTTGGAAGAGTTTTGAGAAGATTTAGGGAATTCTGTAAGATTTTTCTGGAATTTGGTGGGCCTTTTTGAAGGACTTTGTGTGGTTTTGAGGAGACTTGAAGAATTTTGAGGAATTTTTCTTAGATTTTGAGGAAACTTGTGGAGGTTTTGTGGGATTTTTGTGGGATTTTGTGGGATATTGAGGCGATTTAGGGATCTTGAGGGATTTTTCATGTATTTTGTGGGATTTTGTGGAGATTTGGTGGGATATTTTTCTAGAATTTGGTCGTGTTTTGAGAAGATTTAGGGAATTTTGTGGGATTTTTCCTGGAATTTTGTTGGATACTGGGGAGATTTTGTGGGATGTTTGTGGAACTTTGAGGGACTTTTCTGGAATTTGGTGAGATTCTGTAGAGAACTGAAGAATTATCAGGGATTTTTCATGTATTCTGTGGGAATTTGTGGAGATTTGGTGGGATTTTTGTGGATTTTGGCCGTGTTTTGAGAAGATTTAGGGAATTTTGTGGGATTTTTCCTGGAATTTTGTTGGATACTGGGGAGATTTTGTGGGATGTTTGTGGAACTTTGAGGGACTTTTCTGGAATTTGGTGAGATTCTGTAGAGAACTGACGAATTATCAGGGATTTTTCATGTATTCTGTGGGAATTTGTGGAGATTTGGTGGGATTTTTGTGGATTTTGGCCGTGTTTTCGAGTTTTCAGAAGATTTAGGGATTTTTGTGAGATTTTTGTGGGATGTTCTGGGAATTGGTGGAGATTTTGTGGGACATTCCTGTGAATTGGTAGGGTTTTGAAATGATTTAGGGAGTTTTGTGGGACTTCTCTGGAATTTTGTGGGTTTTTTCTGGAATTGTGTTGGATTCTGAGGAGACTTGAATTTTGAGGAATTTGTTTTTGATTTTGTGGGAATTTGTGGAGATTCTGTGGGATTTTACGGGAATTTGGTAGGCCTTTTCAAGGACTTTGTGTGGTTTTGAGGAGACTTGAAGTATTTTGAGGAATTTTTCTTAGATTTTGTGGAAACTTGTGGAGGTTTTGTGTGATTTTTGTGTGATTTTGTGGGATATTGAGGCGATTTAGGGATTTTGAGGGATTTTTCATGTATTTTGTGGGAATTTGTGGTGATTTGGTGGGATATTTTTCTAGAATTTGGTCGTGTTTTGAGAAGATTTAGGGAATTTTGTGGGATTTTTCCTGGAATTTTGTTGGATACTGGGGAGATTTTGTGGGATGTTTGTGGAACTTTGAGGGACTTTTCTGGAATTTGGTGAGATTCTGTAGAGAACTGAAGAATTATCAGGGATTTTTCATGTATTCTGTGGGAATTTGTGGAGATTTGGTGGGATTTTTGTGGATTTTGGCCGTGTTTTGAGAAGATTTAGGGAATTTTGTGGGATTTTTCCTGGAATTTTGTTGGATACTGGGGAGATTTTGTGGGATGTTTGTGGAACTTTGAGGGACTTTTCTGGAATTTGGTGAGATTCTGTAGAGAACTGAAGAATTATCAGGGATTTTTCATGTATTCTGTGGGAATTTGTGGAGATTTGGTGGGATTTTTGTGGATTTTGGCCGTGTTTTCGAGTTTTCAGAAGATTTAGGGATTTTTGTGAGATTTTTGTGGGACATTCCTGTGAATTGGTAGGGTTTTGAAATGATTTAGGGAGTTTTGTGGGACTTCTCTGGAATTTTGTGGGTTTTTTCTGGAATTGTGTGGGATTCTGAGGAGACTTGAATTTTGAGGAATTTGTTTTAGATTTTGTGGGAATTTGTGGAGATTCTGTGGGATTTTACTGGAATTTGGTAGGCCTTTTCAAGGACTTTGTGTGGTTTTGAGGAGACTTGAAGAATTTTGAGGAATTTTTCTTAGATTTTGTGGAAACTTGTGGAGGTTTTGTGGGATTTTTGTGGGATTTTGTGGGATATTGAGGCGATTTAGGGATCTTGAGGGATTTTTCATGTATTTTGTGGGAATTTGTGGTGATTTGGTGGGATATTTTTCTAGAATTTGGTCGTGTTTTGAGGCGATTTAGGGAATTTTGTGGGATTTTTCCTGGAATTTTGTTGGATACTGGGGAGATTTTGTGGGATGTTTGTGGAACTTGGAGGGACTTTTCTGGAATTTGGTGAGATTCTGTAGAGAACTGAAGAATTATCAGGGATTTTTCATGTATTCTGTGGGAATTTGTGGAGATTTGGTGGGATTTTTCTGGATTTTGGCCGTGTTTTGAGAAGATTTAGGGAATTTTGTGGGATTTTTCCTGGAATTTTGTTGGATACTGGGGAGATTTTGTGGGATGTTTGTGGAACTTTGAGGGACTTTTCTGGAATTTGGTGAGATTCTGTAGAGAACTGAAGAATTATCAGGGATTTTTCATGTATTCTGTGGGAATTTGTGGAGATTTGGTGGGATTTTTGTGGATTTTGGCCGTGTTTTGAGAAGATTTAGGGAATTTTGTGGGATTTTTCCTGGAATTTTGTTGGATACTGGGGAGATTTTGTGGGATGTTTGTGGAACTTTGAGGGACTTTTCTGGAATTTGGTGAGATTCTGTAGAGAACTGAAGAATTATCAGGGATTTTTCATGTATTCTGTGGGAATTTGTGGAGATTTGGTGAGATTTTTGTGGATTTTGGCCGTGTTTTCGAGTTTTCAGAAGATTTAGGGATTTTTGTGAGATTTTTGTGGGATGTTCTGGGAATTGGTGGAGATTTTGTGGGACATTCCTGTGAATTGGTAGGGTTTTGAAATGATTTAGGGAGTTTTGTGGGACTTCTCTGGAATTTTGTGGGTTTTTTCTGGAATTGTGTGGGATTCTGAGGAGGCTTGAAGAATTTTGAGGAATTTGTTTTAGATTTTGTGGGAATTTGTGTAGATTCTGTGGGATTTTTCTGGAATTTGGTGGGCCTTTTCAAGGACTTTGTGTGGTTTTGAGGAGACTTGAAGAATTTTGAGGAATTTTTCTTAGATTTTGTGGAAACTTGTGGAGGTTTTGTGGGATTTTTGTGGGATTTTGTGGGATATTGAGGCGATTTAGGGATCTTGAGGGATTTTTCATGTATTTTGTGGGAATTTGTGGTGATTTGGTGGGATATTTTTCTAGAATTTGGTCGTGTTTTGAGGCGATTTAGGGAATTTTGTGGGATTTTTCCTGGAATTTTGTTGGATACTGGGGAGATTTTGTGGGATGTTTGTGGAACTTGGAGGGACTTTTCTGGAATTTGGTGAGATTCTGTAGAGAACTGAAGAATTATCAGGGATTTTTCATGTATTCTGTGGGAATTTGTGGAGATTTGGTGGGATTTTTCTGGATTTTGGCCGTGTTTTGAGAAGATTTAGGGAATTTTGAGGGATTTTTCCTGGAATTTTGTTGGATACTGGGGAGATTTTGTGGGATGTTTGTGGAACTTTGAGGGACTTTTCTGGAATTTGGTGAGATTCTGTAGAGAACTGAAGAATTATCAGGGATTTTTCATGTATTCCGTGGGAATTTGTGGAGATTTGGTGGGATTTTTCTGGAATTTGGTAGAGTTTTGAGAAGATTTAGGGAATTTTGTGGGATTTTTCCTGGAATTTTGTTGGATACTGGGGAGATTTTGTGGGATGTTTGTGGAACTTTGAGGGACTTTTCTGGAATTTGGTGAGATTCTGTAGAGAACTGAAGAATTATCAGGGATTTTTCATGTATTCTGTGGGAATTTGTGGAGATTTGGTGGGATTTTTGTGGATTTTGGCCGTGTTTTCGAGTTTTCAGAAGATTTAGGGATTTTTGTGAGATTTTTGTGGGACATTCCTGTGAATTGGTAGGGTTTTGAAATGATTTAGGGAGTTTTGTGGGACTTCTCTGGAATTTTGTGGGTTTTTTCTGGAATTGTGTGGGATTCTGAGGAGACTTGAATTTTGAGGAATTTGTTTTAGATTTTGTGGGAATTTGTGGAGATTCTGTGGGATTTTACTGGAATTTGGTAGGCCTTTTCAAGGACTTTGTGTGGTTTTGAGGAGACTTGAAGAATTTTGAGGAATTTTTCTTAGATTTTGTGGAAACTTGTGGAGGTTTTGTGGGATTTTTGTGGGATTTTGTGGGATATTGAGGCGATTTAGGGATCTTGAGGGATTTTTCATGTATTTTGTGGGAATTTGTGGTGATTTGGTGGGATATTTTTCTAGAATTTGGTCGTGTTTTGAGGCGATTTAGGGAATTTTGTGGGATTTTTCCTGGAATTTTGTTGGATACTGGGGAGATTTTGTGGGATGTTTGTGGAACTTGGAGGGACTTTTCTGGAATTTGGTGAGATTCTGTAGAGAACTGAAGAATTATCAGGGATTTTTCATGTATTCTGTGGGAATTTGTGGAGATTTGGTGGGATTTTTCTGGATTTTGGCCGTGTTTTGAGAAGATTTAGGGAATTTTGTGGGATTTTTCCTGGAATTTTGTTGGATACTGGGGAGATTTTGTGGGATGTTTGTGGAACTTTGAGGGACTTTTCTGGAATTTGGTGAGATTCTGTAGAGAACTGAAGAATTATCAGGGATTTTTCATGTATTCTGTGGGAATTTGTGGAGATTTGGTGGGATTTTTGTGGATTTTGGCCGTGTTTTGAGAAGATTTAGGGAATTTTGTGGGATTTTTCCTGGAATTTTGTTGGATACTGGGGAGATTTTGTGGGATGTTTGTGGAACTTTGAGGGACTTTTCTGGAATTTGGTGAGATTCTGTAGAGAACTGAAGAATTATCAGGGATTTTTCATGTATTCTGTGGGAATTTGTGGAGATTTGGTGAGATTTTTGTGGATTTTGGCCGTGTTTTCGAGTTTTCAGAAGATTTAGGGATTTTTGTGAGATTTTTGTGGGATGTTCTGGGAATTGGTGGAGATTTTGTGGGACATTCCTGTGAATTGGTAGGGTTTTGAAATGATTTAGGGAGTTTTGTGGGACTTCTCTGGAA
This sequence comes from Cyanistes caeruleus, assembly GCF_971803275.1. Classification (NCBI taxonomy): domain Eukaryota; kingdom Metazoa; phylum Chordata; class Aves; order Passeriformes; family Paridae; genus Cyanistes; species Cyanistes caeruleus. Next base: position 85,746,752 of record NC_141702.1, on the reverse strand, counting down.
TTTTGTGGGTTTTTTCTGGAATTGTGTGGGATTCTGAGGAGGCTTGAAGAATTTTGAGGAATTTGTTTTAGATTTTGTGGGAATTTGTGTAGATTCTGTGGGATTTTTCTGGAATTTGGTGGGCCTTTTCAAGGACTTTGTGTGGTTTTGAGGAGACTTGAAGAATTTTGAGGAATTTTTCTTAGATTTTGTGGAAACTTGTGGAGGTTTTGTGGGATTTTTGTGGGATTTTGTGGGATATTGAGGCGATTTAGGGATCTTGAGGGATTTTTCATGTATTTTGTGGGAATTTGTGGTGATTTGGTGGGATATTTTTCTAGAATTTGGTCGTGTTTTGAGGCGATTTAGGGAATTTTGTGGGATTTTTCCTGGAATTTTGTTGGATACTGGGGAGATTTTGTGGGATGTTTGTGGAACTTGGAGGGACTTTTCTGGAATTTGGTGAGATTCTGTAGAGAACTGAAGAATTATCAGGGATTTTTCATGTATTCTGTGGGAATTTGTGGAGATTTGGTGGGATTTTTCTGGATTTTGGCCGTGTTTTGAGAAGATTTAGGGAATTTTGAGGGATTTTTCCTGGAATTTTGTTGGATACTGGGGAGATTTTGTGGGATGTTTGTGGAACTTTGAGGGACTTTTCTGGAATTTGGTGAGATTCTGTAGAGAACTGAAGAATTATCAGGGATTTTTCATGTATTCCGTGGGAATTTGTGGAGATTTGGTGGGATTTTTCTGGAATTTGGTAGAGTTTTGAGAAGATTTAGGGAATTCTGTAAGATTTTTCTGGAATTTGGTGGGCCTTTTTGAAGGACTTTGTGTGGTTTTGAGGAGACTTGAAGAATTTTGAGGAATTTTTCTTAGATTTTGAGGAAACTTGTGGAGGTTTTGTGTGATTTTTGTGGGATTTTGTGGGATATTGAGGCGATTTAGGGATCTTGAGGGATTTTTCATGTATTTTGTGGGAATTTGTGGTGATTTGGTGGGATATTTTTCTAGAATTTGGTCGTGTTTTGAGAAGATTTAGGGAATTTTGTGGGATTTTTCCTGGAATTTTGTTGGATACTGGGGAGATTTTGTGGGATGTTTGTGGAACTTTGAGGGACTTTTCTGGAATTTGGTGAGATTCTGTAGAGAACTGAAGAATTATCAGGGATTTTTCATGTATTCCGTGGGAATTTGTGGAGATTTGGTGGGATTTTTCTGGAATTTGGTAGAGTTTTGAGAAGATTTAGGGAATTTTGTGGGATTTTTCCTGGAATTTTGTTGGATACTGGGGAGATTTTGTGGGATGTTTGTGGAACTTTGAGGGACTTTTCTGGAATTTGGTGAGATTCTGTAGAGAACTGAAGAATTATCAGGGATTTTTCATGTATTCCGTGGGAATTTGTGGAGATTTGGTGGGATTTTTCTGGAATTTGGAAGAGTTTTGAGAAGATTTAGGGAATTCTGTAAGATTTTTCTGGAATTTGGTGGGCCTTTTTGAAGGACTTTGTGTGGTTTTGAGGAGACTTGAAGAATTTTGAGGAATTTTTCTTAGATTTTGAGGAAACTTGTGGAGGTTTTGTGGGATTTTTGTGGGATTTTGTGGGATATTGAGGCGATTTAGGGATCTTGAGGGATTTTTCATGTATTTTGTGGGATTTTGTGGAGATTTGGTGGGATATTTTTCTAGAATTTGGTCGTGTTTTGAGAAGATTTAGGGAATTTTGTGGGATTTTTCCTGGAATTTTGTTGGATACTGGGGAGATTTTGTGGGATGTTTGTGGAACTTTGAGGGACTTTTCTGGAATTTGGTGAGATTCTGTAGAGAACTGAAGAATTATCAGGGATTTTTCATGTATTCTGTGGGAATTTGTGGAGATTTGGTGGGATTTTTGTGGATTTTGGCCGTGTTTTGAGAAGATTTAGGGAATTTTGTGGGATTTTTCCTGGAATTTTGTTGGATACTGGGGAGATTTTGTGGGATGTTTGTGGAACTTTGAGGGACTTTTCTGGAATTTGGTGAGATTCTGTAGGGAACTGACGAATTATCAGGGATTTTTCATGTATTCTGTGGGAATTTGTGGAGATTTGGTGGGATTTTTGTGGATTTTGGCCGTGTTTTCGAGTTTTCAGAAGATTTAGGGATTTTTGTGAGATTTTTGTGGGATGTTCTGGGAATTGGTGGAGATTTTGTGGGACATTCCTGTGAATTGGTAGGGTTTTGAAATGATTTAGGGAGTTTTGTGGGACTTCTCTGGAATTTTGTGGGTTTTTTCTGGAATTGTGTTGGATTCTGAGGAGACTTGAATTTTGAGGAATTTGTTTTTGATTTTGTGGGAATTTGTGGAGATTCTGTGGGATTTTACGGGAATTTGGTAGGCCTTTTCAAGGACTTTGTGTGGTTTTGAGGAGACTTGAAGTATTTTGAGGAATTTTTCTTAGATTTTGTGGAAACTTGTGGAGGTTTTGTGTGATTTTTGTGTGATTTTGTGGGATATTGAGGCGATTTAGGGATTTTGAGGGATTTTTCATGTATTTTGTGGGAATTTGTGGTGATTTGGTGGGATATTTTTCTAGAATTTGGTCGTGTTTTGAGAAGATTTAGGGAATTTTGTGGGATTTTTCCTGGAATTTTGTTGGATACTGGGGAGATTTTGTGGGATGTTTGTGGAACTTTGAGGGACTTTTCTGGAATTTGGTGAGATTCTGTAGAGAACTGAAGAATTATCAGGGATTTTTCATGTATTCTGTGGGAATTTGTGGAGATTTGGTGGGATTTTTGTGGATTTTGGCCGTGTTTTGAGAAGATTTAGGGAATTTTGTGGGATTTTTCCTGGAATTTTGTTGGATACTGGGGAGATTTTGTGGGATGTTTGTGGAACTTTGAGGGACTTTTCTGGAATTTGGTGAGATTCTGTAGAGAACTGAAGAATTATCAGGGATTTTTCATGTATTCCGTGGGAATTTGTGGAGATTTGGTGGGATTTTTCTGGAATTTGGAAGAATTTTGAGAAGATTTAGGGAATTCTGTAAGATTTTTCTGGAATTTGGTGGGCCTTTTTGAAGGACTTTGTGTGGTTTTGAGGAGACTTGAAGAATTTGGAGGAATTTTTCTTAGATTTTGAGGAAACTTGTGGAGGTTTTGTGGGATTTTTGTGGGATTTTGTGGGATATTGAGGCGATTTAGGGATCTTGAGGGATTTTTCATGTATTTTGTGGGATTTTGTGGAGATTTGGTGGGATATTTTTCTAGAATTTGGTCGTGTTTTGAGAAGATTTAGGGAATTTTGTGGGATTTTTCCTGGAATTTTGTTGGATACTGGGGAGATTTTGTGGGATGTTTGTGGAACTTTGAGGGACTTTTCTGGAATTTGGTGAGATTCTGTAGAGAACTGAAGAATTATCAGGGATTTTTCATGTATTCTGTGGGAATTTGTGGAGATTTGGTGGGATTTTTGTGGATTTTGGCCGTGTTTTGAGAAGATTTAGGGAATTTTGTGGGATTTTTCCTGGAATTTTGTTGGATACTGGGGAGATTTTGTGGGATGTTTGTGGAACTTTGAGGGACTTTTCTGGAATTTGGTGAGATTCTGTAGAGAACTGAAGAATTATCAGGGATTTTTCATGTATTCCGTGGGAATTTGTGGAGATTTGGTGGGATTTTTCTGGAATTTGGAAGAGTTTTGAGAAGATTTAGGGAATTCTGTAAGATTTTTCTGGAATTTGGTGGGCCTTTTTGAAGGACTTTGTGTGGTTTTGAGGAGACTTGAAGAATTTTGAGGAATTTTTCTTAGATTTTGAGGAAACTTGTGGAGGTTTTGTGGGATTTTTGTGGGATTTTGTGGGATATTGAGGCGATTTAGGGATCTTGAGGGATTTTTCATGTATTTTGTGGGATTTTGTGGAGATTTGGTGGGATATTTTTCTAGAATTTGGTCGTGTTTTGAGAAGATTTAGGGAATTTTGTGGGATTTTTCCTGGAATTTTGTTGGATACTGGGGAGATTTTGTGGGATGTTTCTGGAACTTTGAGGGACTTTTCTGGAATTTGGTGAGATTCTGTAGAGAACTGAAGAATTATCAGGGATTTTTCATGTATTCTGTGGGAATTTGTGGAGATTTGGTGGGATTTTTGTGGATTTTGGCCGTGTTCTGAGAAGATTTAGGGAATTTTGTGGGATTTTTCCTGGAATTTTGTTGGATACTGGGGAGATTTTGTGGGATGTTTGTGGAACTTTGAGGGACTTTTCTGGAATTTGGTGAGATTCTGTAGAGAACTGACGAATTATCAGGGATTTTTCATGTATTCTGTGGGAATTTGTGGAGATTTGGTGGGATTTTTGTGGATTTTGGCCGTGTTTTCGAGTTTTCAGAAGATTTAGGGATTTTTGTGAGATTTTTGTGGGATGTTCTGGGAATTGGTGGAGATTTTGTGGGACATTCCTGTGAATTGGTAGGGTTTTGAAATGATTTAGGGAGTTTTGTGGGACTTCTCTGGAATTTTGTGGGTTTTTTCTGGAATTGTGTGGGATTCTGAGGAGACTTGAATTTTGAGGAATTTGTTTTAGATTTTGTGGGAATTTGTGGAGATTCTGTGGGATTTTACTGGAATTTGGTAGGCCTTTTCAAGGACTTTGTGTGGTTTTGAGGAGACTTGAAGAATTTTGAGGAATTTTTCTTAGATTTTGTGGAAACTTGTGGAGGTTTTGTGGGATTTTTGTGGGATTTTGTGAGATATTGAGGCGATTTAGGGATCTTGAGGGATTTTTCATGTATTTTGTGGGAATTTGTGGTGATTTGGTGGGATATTTTTCTAGAATTTGGTCGTGTTTTGAGGCGATTTAGGGAATTTTGTGGGATTTTTCCTGGAATTTTGTTGGATACTGGGGAGATTTTGTGGGATGTTTGTGGAACTTGGAGGGACTTTTCTGGAATTTGGTGAGATTCTGTAGAGAACTGAAGAATTATCAGGGATTTTTCATGTATTCTGTGGGAATTTGTGGAGATTTGGTGGGATTTTTCTGGATTTTGGCCGTGTTTTGAGAAGATTTAGGGAATTTTGAGGGATTTTTCCTGGAATTTTGTTGGATACTGGGGAGATTTTGTGGGATGTTTGTGGAACTTTGAGGGACTTTTCTGGAATTTGGTGAGATTCTGTAGAGAACTGAAGAATTATCAGGGATTTTTCATGTATTCCGTGGGAATTTGTGGAGATTTGGTGGGATTTTTCTGGAATTTGGTAGAGTTTTGAGAAGATTTAGGGAATTCTGTAAGATTTTTCTGGAATTTGGTGGGCCTTTTTGAAGGACTTTGTGTGGTTTTGAGGAGACTTGAAGAATTTTGAGGAATTTTTCTTAGATTTTGAGGAAACTTGTGGAGGTTTTGTGTGATTTTTGTGGGATTTTGTGGGATATTGAGGCGATTTAGGGATCTTGAGGGATTTTTCATGTATTTTGTGGGAATTTGTGGTGATTTGGTGGGATATTTTTCTAGAATTTGGTCGTGTTTTGAGAAGATTTAGGGAATTTTGTGGGATTTTTCCTGGAATTTTGTTGGATACTGGGGAGATTTTGTGGGATGTTTGTGGAACTTTGAGGGACTTTTCTGGAATTTGGTGAGATTCTGTAGAGAACTGAAGAATTATCAGGGATTTTTCATGTATTCTGTGGGAATTTGTGGAGATTTGGTGGGATTTTTGTGGATTATGGCCGTGTTTTGAGAAGATTTAGGGAATTTTGTGGGATTTTTCCTGGAATTTTGTTGGATACTGGGGAGATTTTGTGGGATGTTTCTGGAACTTTGAGGGACTTTTCTGGAATTTGGTGAGATTCTGTAGAGAACTGAAGAATTATCAGGGATTTTTCATGTATTCTGTGGGAATTTGTGGAGATTTGGTGGGATTTTTGTGGATTTTGGCCGTGTTTTGAGAAGATTTAGGGAATTTTGTGGAATTTTTCCTGGAATTTTGTTGGATACTGGGGAGATTTTGTGGGATGTTTGTGGAACTTTGAGGGACTTTTCTGGAATTTGGTGAGATTCTGTAGGGAACTGACGAATTATCAGGGATTTTTCATGTATTCTGTGGGAATTTGTGGAGATTTGGTGGGATTTTTGTGGATTTTGGCCGTGTTTTCGAGTTTTCAGAAGATTTAGGGATTTTTGTGAGATTTTTGTGGGATGTTCTGGGAATTGGTGGAGATTTTGTGGGACATTCCTGTGAATTGGTAGGGTTTTGAAATGATTTAGGGAGTTTTGTGGGACTTCTCTGGAATTTTGTGGGTTTTTTCTGGAATTGTGTTGGATTCTGAGGAGACTTGAATTTTGAGGAATTTGTTTTTGATTTTGTGGGAATTTGTGGAGATTCTGTGGGATTTTACGGGAATTTGGTAGGCCTTTTCAAGGACTTTGTGTGGTTTTGAGGAGACTTGAAGTATTTTGAGGAATTTTTCTTAGATTTTGTGGAAACTTGTGGAGGTTTTGTGTGATTTTTGTGTGATTTTGTGGGATATTGAGGCGATTTAGGGATTTTGAGGGATTTTTCATGTATTTTGTGGGAATTTGTGGTGATTTGGTGGGATATTTTTCTAGAATTTGGTCGTGTTTTGAGAAGATTTAGGGAATTTTGTGGGATTTTTCCTGGAATTTTGTTGGATACTGGGGAGATTTTGTGGGATGTTTGTGGAACTTTGAGGGACTTTTCTGGAATTTGGTGAGATTCTGTAGAGAACTGAAGAATTATCAGGGATTTTTCATGTATTCTGTGGGAATTTGTGGAGATTTGGTGGGATTTTTGTGGATTTTGGCCGTGTTTTGAGAAGATTTAGGGAATTTTGTGGGATTTTTCCTGGAATTTTGTTGGATACTGGGGAGATTTTGTGGGATGTTTGTGGAACTTTGAGGGACTTTTCTGGAATTTGGTGAGATTCTGTAGAGAACTGAAGAATTATCAGGGATTTTTCATGTATTCTGTGGGAATTTGTGGAGATTTGGTGGGATTTTTGTGGATTTTGGCCGTGTTTTCGAGTTTTCAGAAGATTTAGGGATTTTTGTGAGATTTTTGTGGGATGTTCTGGGAATTGGTGGAGATTTTGTGGGACATTCCTGTGAATTGGTAGGGTTTTGAAATGATTTAGGGAGTTTTGTGGGACTTCTCTGGAATTTTGTGGGTTTTTTCTGGAATTGTGTGGGATTCTGAGGAGGCTTGAAGAATTTTGAGGAATTTGTTTTAGATTTTGTGGGAATTTGTGTAGATTCTGTGGGATTTTTCTGGAATTTGGTGGGCCTTTTCAAGGACTTTGTGTGGTTTTGAGGAGACTTGAAGAATTTTGAGGAATTTTTCTTAGATTTTGTGGAAACTTGTGGAGGTTTTGTGGGATTTTTGTGGGATTTTGTGGGATATTGAGGCGATTTAGGGATCTTGAGGGATTTTTCATGTATTTTGTGGGAATTTGTGGTGATTTGGTGGGATATTTTTCTAGAATTTGGTCGTGTTTTGAGGCGATTTAGGGAATTTTGTGGGATTTTTCCTGGAATTTTGTTGGATACTGGGGAGATTTTGTGGGATGTTTGTGGAACTTGGAGGGACTTTTCTGGAATTTGGTGAGATTCTGTAGAGAACTGAAGAATTATCAGGGATTTTTCATGTATTCTGTGGGAATTTGTGGAGATTTGGTGGGATTTTTCTGGATTTTGGCCGTGTTTTGAGAAGATTTAGGGAATTTTGAGGGATTTTTCCTGGAATTTTGTTGGATACTGGGGAGATTTTGTGGGATGTTTGTGGAACTTTGAGGGACTTTTCTGGAATTTGGTGAGATTCTGTAGAGAACTGAAGAATTATCAGGGATTTTTCATGTATTCCGTGGGAATTTGTGGAGATTTGGTGGGATTTTTCTGGAATTTGGTAGAGTTTTGAGAAGATTTAGGGAATTCTGTAAGATTTTTCTGGAATTTGGTGGGCCTTTTTGAAGGACTTTGTGTGGTTTTGAGGAGACTTGAAGAATTTTGAGGAATTTTTCTTAGATTTTGAGGAAACTTGTGGAGGTTTTGTGTGATTTTTGTGGGATTTTGTGGGATATTGAGGCGATTTAGGGATCTTGAGGGATTTTTCATGTATTTTGTGGGAATTTGTGGTGATTTGGTGGGATATTTTTCTAGAATTTGGTCGTGTTTTGAGAAGATTTAGGGAATTTTGTGGGATTTTTCCTGGAATTTTGTTGGATACTGGGGAGATTTTGTGGGATGTTTGTGGAACTTTGAGGGACTTTTCTGGAATTTGGTGAGATTCTGTAGAGAACTGAAGAATTATCAGGGATTTTTCATGTATTCTGTGGGAATTTGTGGAGATTTGGTGGGATTTTTGTGGATTATGGCCGTGTTTTGAGAAGATTTAGGGAATTTTGTGGGATTTTTCCTGGAATTTTGTTGGATACTGGGGAGATTTTGTGGGATGTTTGTGGAACTTTGAGGGACTTTTCTGGAATTTGGTGAGATTCTGTAGAGAACTGAAGAATTATCAGGGATTTTTCATGTATTCCGTGGGAATTTGTGGAGATTTGGTGGGATTTTTCTGGAATTTGGAAGAGTTTTGAGAAGATTTAGGGAATTCTGTAAGATTTTTCTGGAATTTGGTGGGCCTTTTTGAAGGACTTTGTGTGGTTTTGAGGAGACTTGAAGAATTTTGAGGAATTTTTCTTAGATTTTGAGGAAACTTGTGGAGGTTTTGTGGGATTTTTGTGGGATTTTGTGGGATATTGAGGCGATTTAGGGATCTTGAGGGATTTTTCATGTATTTTGTGGGATTTTGTGGAGATTTGGTGGGATATTTTTCTAGAATTTGGTCGTGTTTTGAGAAGATTTAGGGAATTTTGTGGGATTTTTCCTGGAATTTTGTTGGATACTGGGGAGATTTTGTGGGATGTTTGTGGAACTTTGAGGGACTTTTCTGGAATTTGGTGAGATTCTGTAGAGAACTGAAGAATTATCAGGGATTTTTCATGTATTCTGTGGGAATTTGTGGAGATTTGGTGGGATTTTTGTGGATTTTGGCCGTGTTTTGAGAAGATTTAGGGAATTTTGTGGGATTTTTCCTGGAATTTTGTTGGATACTGGGGAGATTTTGTGGGATGTTTGTGGAACTTTGAGGGACTTTTCTGGAATTTGGTGAGATTCTGTAGGGAACTGACGAATTATCAGGGATTTTTCATGTATTCTGTGGGAATTTGTGGAGATTTGGTGGGATTTTTGTGGATTTTGGCCGTGTTTTCGAGTTTTCAGAAGATTTAGGGATTTTTGTGAGATTTTTGTGGGATGTTCTGGGAATTGGTGGAGATTTTGTGGGACATTCCTGTGAATTGGTAGGGTTTTGAAATGATTTAGGGAGTTTTGTGGGACTTCTCTGGAATTTTGTGGGTTTTTTCTGGAATTGTGTTGGATTCTGAGGAGACTTGAATTTTGAGGAATTTGTTTTTGATTTTGTGGGAATTTGTGGAGATTCTGTGGGATTTTACGGGAATTTGGTAGGCCTTTTCAAGGACTTTGTGTGGTTTTGAGGAGACTTGAAGTATTTTGAGGAATTTTTCTTAGATTTTGTGGAAACTTGTGGAGGTTTTGTGTGATTTTTGTGTGATTTTGTGGGATATTGAGGCGATTTAGGGATTTTGAGGGATTTTTCATGTATTTTGTGGGAATTTGTGGTGATTTGGTGGGATATTTTTCTAGAATTTGGTCGTGTTTTGAGAAGATTTAGGGAATTTTGTGGGATTTTTCCTGGAATTTTGTTGGATACTGGGGAGATTTTGTGGGATGTTTGTGGAACTTTGAGGGACTTTTCTGGAATTTGGTGAGATTCTGTAGAGAACTGAAGAATTATCAGGGATTTTTCATGTATTCTGTGGGAATTTGTGGAGATTTGGTGGGATTTTTGTGGATTTTGGCCGTGTTTTGAGAAGATTTAGGGAATTTTGTGGGATTTTTCCTGGAATTTTGTTGGATACTGGGGAGATTTTGTGGGATGTTTGTGGAACTTTGAGGGACTTTTCTGGAATTTGGTGAGATTCTGTAGAGAACTGAAGAATTATCAGGGATTTTTCATGTATTCTGTGGGAATTTGTGGAGATTTGGTGGGATTTTTGTGGATTTTGGCCGTGTTTTCGAGTTTTCAGAAGATTTAGGGATTTTTGTGAGATTTTTGTGGGATGTTCTGGGAATTGGTGGAGATTTTGTGGGACATTCCTGTGAATTGGTAGGGTTTTGAAATGATTTAGGGAGTTTTGTGGGACTTCTCTGGAATTTTGTGGGTTTTTTCTGGAATTGTGTGGGATTCTGAGGAGGCTTGAAGAATTTTGAGGAATTTGTTTTAGATTTTGTGGGAATTTGTGTAGATTCTGTGGGATTTTTCTGGAATTTGGTGGGCCTTTTCAAGGACTTTGTGTGGTTTTGAGGAGACTTGAAGAATTTTGAGGAATTTTTCTTAGATTTTGTGGAAACTTGTGGAGGTTTTGTGGGATTTTTGTGGGATTTTGTGGGATATTGAGGCGATTTAGGGATCTTGAGGGATTTTTCATGTATTTTGTGGGAATTTGTGGTGATTTGGTGGGATATTTTTCTAGAATTTGGTCGTGTTTTGAGGCGATTTAGGGAATTTTGTGGGATTTTTCCTGGAATTTTGTTGGATACTGGGGAGATTTTGTGGGATGTTTGTGGAACTTGGAGGGACTTTTCTGGAATTTGGTGAGATTCTGTAGAGAACTGAAGAATTATCAGGGATTTTTCATGTATTCTGTGGGAATTTGTGGAGATTTGGTGGGATTTTTCTGGATTTTGGCCGTGTTTTGAGAAGATTTAGGGAATTTTGAGGGATTTTTCCTGGAATTTTGTTGGATACTGGGGAGATTTTGTGGGATGTTTGTGGAACTTTGAGGGACTTTTCTGGAATTTGGTGAGATTCTGTAGAGAACTGAAGAATTATCAGGGATTTTTCATGTATTCCGTGGGAATTTGTGGAGATTTGGTGGGATTTTTCTGGAATTTGGTAGAGTTTTGAGAAGATTTAGGGAATTCTGTAAGATTTTTCTGGAATTTGGTGGGCCTTTTTGAAGGACTTTGTGTGGTTTTGAGGAGACTTGAAGAATTTTGAGGAATTTTTCTTAGATTTTGAGGAAACTTGTGGAGGTTTTGTGTGATTTTTGTGGGATTTTGTGGGATATTGAGGCGATTTAGGGATCTTGAGGGATTTTTCATGTATTTTGTGGGAATTTGTGGTGATTTGGTGGGATATTTTTCTAGAATTTGGTCGTGTTTTGAGAAGATTTAGGGAATTTTGTGGGATTTTTCCTGGAATTTTGTTGGATACTGGGGAGATTTTGTGGGATGTTTGTGGAACTTTGAGGGACTTTTCTGGAATTTGGTGAGATTCTGTAGAGAACTGAAGAATTATCAGGGATTTTTCATGTATTCTGTGGGAATTTGTGGAGATTTGGTGGGATTTTTGTGGATTATGGCCGTGTTTTGAGAAGATTTAGGGAATTTTGTGGGATTTTTCCTGGAATTTTGTTGGATACTGGGGAGATTTTGTGGGATGTTTGTGGAACTTTGAGGGACTTTTCTGGAATTTGGTGAGATTCTGTAGAGAACTGAAGAATTATCAGGGATTTTTCATGTATTCCGTGGGAATTTGTGGAGATTTGGTGGGATTTTTCTGGAATTTGGTAGAGTTTTGAGAAGATTTAGGGAATTCTGTAAGATATTTCTGGAATTTGGTGGGCCATTTTGAAGGACTTTGTGTGGTTTTGAGGAGACTTGAAGAATTTTGAGGAATTTTTCTTAGATTTTGTGGAAACTAGTGGAGGTTTTGTGGGATTTTTGTGGGATTTTGTGGGATATTGAGGCGATTTAGAGATCTTGAGGGATTTTTCATGTATTTTGTGGGATTTTGTGGAGATTTGGTGGGATATTTTTCTGGAATTTGGTCGTGTTTTGAGAAGATTTAGGGAATTTTGTGGGATTTTTCCTGGAATTTTGATGGATACTGGGGAGATTTTGTGGGATGTTTGTGGAACTTTGAGGGACTTTTCTGGAATTTGGTGAGATTCTGTAGAGAACTGAAGAATTATCAGGGATTTTTCATGTATTCTGTGGGAATTTGTGGAGATTTGGTGTGATTTTTGTGGATTTTGGCCGTGTTTTCGAGTTTTCAGAAGATTTAGGGATTTTTGTGAGATTTTTGTGGGATGTTCTGGGAATTGGTGGAGATTTTGTGGGACATTCCTGTGAATTGGTAGGGTTTTGAAATGATTTAGGGAGTTTTGTGGGACTTCTCTGGAATTTTGTGGGTTTTTTCTGGAATTGTGTGGGATTCTGAGGAGGCTTGAAGAATTTTGAGGAATTTGTTTTAGATTTTGTGGGAATTTGTGTAGATTCTGTGGGATTTTTCTGGAATTTGGTGGGCCTTTTCAAGGACTTTGTGTGGTTTTGAGGAGACTTGAAGAATTTTGAGGAATTTTTCTTAGATTTTGTGGAAACTTGTGGAGGTTTTGTGGGATTTTTGTGGGATTTTGTGGGATATTGAGGCGATTTAGGGATTTTGAGGGATTTTTCATGTATTTTGTGGGATTTTGTGGAGATTTGGTGGGATATTTTTCTAGAATTTGGTCGTGTTTTGAGAAGATTTAGGGAATTTTGTGGGATTTTTCCTGGAATTTTGTTGGATACTGGGGAGATTTTGTGGGATGTTTGTGGAACTTTGAGGGACTTTTCTGGAATTTGGTTAGATTCTGTAGAGAACTGACAAATTATCAGGGATTTTTCATGTATTCTGTGGGAATTTGTGGAGATTTGGTGGGATTTTTGTGGATTTTGGCCGTGTTTTGAGAAGATTTAGGGAATTTTGTGGGATTTTTCCTGGAATTTTGTTGGATACTGGGGAGATTTTGTGGGATGTTTGTGGAACTTTGAGGGACTTTTCTGGAATTTGGTGAGATTCTGTAGAGAACTGAAGAATTATCAGGGATTTTTCATGTATTCCGTGGGAATTTGTGGAGATTTGGTGGGATTTTTCTGGAATTTGGAAGAGTTTTGAGAAGATTTAGGGAATTCTGTAAGATTTTTCTGGAATTTGGTGGGCCTTTTTGAAGGACTTTGTGTGGTTTTGAGGAGACTTGAAGAATTTTGAGGAATTTTTCTTAGATTTTGAGGAAACTTGTGGAGGTTTTGTGGGATTTTTGTGGGATTTTGTGGGATATTGAGGCGATTTAGGGATCTTGAGGGATTTTTCATGTATTTTGTGGGATTTTGTGGAGATTTGGTGGGATATTTTTCTAGAATTTGGTCGTGTTTTGAGATGATTTAGGGAATTTTGTGGGATCTTTCCTGGAATTTTGTTGGATACTGGGGAGATTTTGTGGGATGTTTGTGGAACTTTGAGGGACTTTTCTGGAATTTGGTGAGATTCTGTAGAGAACTGAAGAATTATCAGGGATTTTTCATGTATTCTGTGGGAATTTGTGGAGATTTGGTGGGATTTTTGTGGATTTTGGCCGTGTTTTCGAGTTTTCAGAAGATTTAGGGATTTTTGTGAGATTTTTGTGGGATGTTCTGGGAATTGGTGGAGATTTTGTGGGACATTCCTGTGAATTGGTAGGGTTTTGAAATGATTTAGGGAGTTTTGTGGGACTTCTCTGGAATTTTGTGGGTTTTTTCTGGAATTGTGTGGGATTCTGAGGAGACTTGAATTTTGAGGAATTTGTTTTAGATTTTGTGGGAATTTGTGGAGATTCTGTGGGATTTTTCTGGAATTTGGTAGGCCTTTTCAAGGACTTTGTGTGGTTTTGAGGAGACTTGAAGAATTTTGAGGAATTTTTCTTAGATTTTGTGGAAACTTGTGGAGGTTTTGTGTGATTTTTGTGGGATTTTGTGGGATATTGAGGCGATTTAGGGATTTTGAGGGATTTTTCATGTATTTTGTGGGATTTTGTGGAGATTTGGTGGGATATTTTTCTAGAATTTGGTCGTGTTTTGAGAAGATTTAGGGAATTTTGTGGGATTTTTCCTGGAATTTTGTTGGATACTGGGGAGATTTTGTGGGATGTTTGTGGAACTTTGAGGGACTTTTCTGGAATTTGGTGAGATTCTGTAGAGAACTGACGAATTATCAGGGATTTTTCATGTATTCTGTGGGAATTTGTGGAGATTTGGTGGGATTTTTGTGGATTTTGGCCGTGTTTTCGAGTTTTCAGAAGATTTAGGGATTTTTGTGAGATTTTTGTGGGATGTTCTGGGAATTGGTGGAGATTTTGTGGGACATTCCTGTGAATTGGTAGGGTTTTGAAATGATTTAGGGAGTTTTGTGGGACTTCTCTGGAATTTTGTGGGTTTTTTCTGGAATTGTGTGGGATTCTGAGGAGAGTTGAAGAATTATGAGGAATTTGTTTTAGATTTTGTGGGAATTTGTGGAGATTCTGTGGGATTTTTCTGGAATTTGGTGGGCCTTTTCAAGGACTTTGTGTGGTTTTGAGGAGACTTGAAGAATTTTGAGGAATTTTTCTTAGATTTTGTGGAAACTTGTGGTGGTTTTGTGTGATTTTTGTGGGATTTTGTGGGATATTGAGGCGATTTAGGGATCTTGAGGGATTTTTCATGTATTTTGTGGGAATTTGTGGTGATTTGGTGGGATATTTTTCTAGAATTTGGTCGTGTTTTGAGAAGATTTAGGGAATTTCGTGGGATTTTTCCTGGAATTTTGTTGGATACTGGGGAGATTTTGTGGGATGTTTCTGGAACTTCGAGGGACTTTTCTGGAATTTGGTGAGATTCTGTAGAGAACTGAAGAATTATCAGGGATTTTTCATGTATTCTGTGGGAATTTGTGGAGATTTGGTGGGATTTTTGTGGATTTTGGCCGTGTTTTGAGAAGATTTAGGGAATTTTGTGGGATTTTTCCTGGAATTTTGTTGGATACTGGGGAGATTTTGTGGGATGTTTGTGGAACTTTGAGGGACTTTTCTGGAATTTGGTGAGATTCTGTAGAGAACTGAAGAATTATCAGGGATTTTTCATGTATTCTGTGGGAATTTGTGGAGATTTGGTGGGGTTTTTGTGGAATTTGGTAGAGTTTTGAGAAGATTTAGGGAATTCTGTAAGATTTTTCTGGAATTTGGTGGGCCTTTTTGAAGGACTTTGTGTGGTTTTGAGGAGACTTGAAGAATTTTGAGGATTTTTTTTTATATTTTGTGGAAACTTGTGGAGGTTTTGTGTGATTTTTGTGTGATTTTGTGGGATATTGAGGCGATTTAGGGATTTTGAGGGATTTTTCATGTATTTTGTGGGATTTTGTGGAGATTTGGTGAGATATTTTTCTAGAATTTGGTCATGTTTTGAGAAGATTTAGGGAATTTTGTGGGATTTTTCCTGGAATTTTGTTGGATACTAGGGAGATTTTGTGGGATGTTTCTGGAACTTCGAGGGACTTTTCTGGAATTTGGTGAGATTCTGTAGAGAACTGAAGAATTATCAGGGATTTTTCATGTATTCTGTGGGAATTTGTGGAGATTTGGTGTGATTTTTGTGGATTTTGGCCGTGTTTTCGAGTTTTCAGAAGATTTAGGGATTTTTGTGAGATTTTTGTGGGATGTTCTGGGAATTGGTGGAGATTTTGTGGGACATTCCTGTGAATTGGTAGGGTTTTGAAATGATTTAGGGAGTTTTGTGGGACTTCTCTGGAATTTTGTGGGTTTTTTCTGGAATTGTGTGGGATTCTGAGGAGGCTTGAAGAATTTTGAGGAATTTGTTTTAGATTTTGTGGGAATTTGTGGAGATTCTGTGGGATTTTTCTGGAATTTGGTAGGCCTTTTCAAGGACTTTGTGTGGTTTTGAGGAGACTTGAAGTATTTTGAGGAATTTTTCTTAGATTTTGTGGAAACTTGTGGAGGTTTTGTGTGATTTTTGTGTGATTTTGTGGGATATTGAGGCGATTTAGGGATCTTGAGGGATTTTTCATGTATTTTGTGGGAATTTGTGGTGATTTGGTGGGATATTTTTCTAGAATTTGGTCGTGTTTTGAGAAGATTTAGGGAATTTTGTGGGATTTTTCCTGGAATTTTGTTGGATACTGGGGAGATTTTGTGGGATGTTTGTGGAACTTTGAGGGACTTTTCTGGAATTTGGTGAGATTCTGTAGAGAACTGAAGAATTATCAGGGATTTTTCATGTATTCTGTGGGAATTTGTGGAGATTTGGTGGGATTTTTGTGGATTTTGGCCGTGTTTTCGAGTTTTCAGAAGATTTAGGGATTTTTGTGAGATTTTTGTGGGATGTTCTGGGAATTGGTGGAGATTTTGTGGGACATTCCTGTGAATTGGTAGGGTTTTGAAATGATTTAGGGAGTTTTGTGGGACTTCTCTGGAATTTTGTGGGTTTTTTCTGGAATTGTGTGGGATTCTGAGGAGGCTTGAAGAATTTTGAGGAATTTGTTTTAGATTTTGTGGGAATTTGTGTAGATTCTGTGGGATTTTTCTGGAATTTGGTGGGCCTTTTCAAGGACTTTGTGTGGTTTTGAGGAGACTTGAAGAATTTTGAGGAATTTTTCTTAGATTTTGTGGAAACTTGTGGAGGTTTTGTGTGATTTTTGTGGGATTTTGTGGGATATTGAGGCGATTTAGGGATTTTGAGGGATTTTTCATGTATTTTGTGGGATTTTGTGGAGATTTGGTGGGATATTTTTCTAGAATTTGGTCGTGTTTTGAGAAGATTTAGGGAATTTTGTGGGATTTTTCCTGGAATTTTGTTGGATACTGGGGAGATTTTGTGGGATGTTTGTGGAACTTTGAGGGACTTTTCTGGAATTTGGTTAGATTCTGTAGAGAACTGACAAATTATCAGGGATTTTTCATGTATTCTGTGGGAATTTGTGGAGATTTGGTGGGATTTTTGTGGATTTTGGCCGTGTTTTGAGAAGATTTAGGGAATTTTGTGGGATTTTTCCTGGAATTTTGTTGGATACTGGGGAGATTTTGTGGGATGTTTGTGGAACTTTGAGGGACTTTTCTGGAATTTGGTGAGATTCTGTAGAGAACTGAAGAATTATCAGGGATTTTTCATGTATTCCGTGGGAATTTGTGGAGATTTGGTGGGATTTTTCTGGAATTTGGAAGAGTTTTGAGAAGATTTAGGGAATTCTGTAAGATTTTTCTGGAATTTGGTGGGCCTTTTTGAAGGACTTTGTGTGGTTTTGAGGAGACTTGAAGAATTTTGAGGAATTTTTCTTAGATTTTGAGGAAACTTGTGGAGGTTTTGTGGGATTTTTGTGGGATTTTGTGGGATATTGAGGCGATTTAGGGATCTTGAGGGATTTTTCATGTATTTTGTGGGATTTTGTGGAGATTTGGTGGGATATTTTTCTAGAATTTGGTCGTGTTTTGAGATGATTTAGGGAATTTTGTGGGATCTTTCCTGGAATTTTGTTGGATACTGGGGAGATTTTGTGGGATGTTTGTGGAACTTTGAGGGACTTTTCTGGAATTTGGTGAGATTCTGTAGAGAACTGAAGAATTATCAGGGATTTTTCATGTATTCTGTGGGAATTTGTGGAGATTTGGTGGGATTTTTGTGGATTTTGGCCGTGTTTTCGAGTTTTCAGAATATTTAGGGATTTTTGTGAGATTTTTGTGGGATGTTCTGGGAATTGGTGGAGATTTTGTGGGACATTCCTGTGAATTGGTAGGGTTTTGAAATGATTTAGGGAGTTTTGTGGGACTTCTCTGGAATTTTGTGGGTTTTTTCTGGAATTGTGTGGGATTCTGAGGAGACTTGAATTTTGAGGAATTTGTTTTAGATTTTGTGGGAATTTGTGGAGATTCTGTGGGATTTTTCTGGAATTTGGTAGGCCTTTTCAAGGACTTTGTGTGGTTTTGAGGAGACTTGAAGAATTTTGAGGAATTTTTCTTAGATTTTGTGGAAACTTGTGGAGGTTTTGTGTGATTTTTGTGGGATTTTGTGGGATATTGAGGCGATTTAGGGATTTTGAGGGATTTTTCATGTATTTTGTGGGATTTTGTGGAGATTTGGTGGGATATTTTTCTAGAATTTGGTCGTGTTTTGAGAAGATTTAGGGAATTTTGTGGGATTTTTCCTGGAATTTTGTTGGATACTGGGGAGATTTTGTGGGATGTTTGTGGAACTTTGAGGGACTTTTCTGGAATTTGGTGAGATTCTGTAGAGAACTGACGAATTATCAGGGATTTTTCATGTATTCTGTGGGAATTTGTGGAGATTTGGTGGGATTTTTGTGGATTTTGGCCGTGTTTTCGAGTTTTCAGAAGATTTAGGGATTTTTGTGAGATTTTTGTGGGATGTTCTGGGAATTGGTGGAGATTTTGTGGGACATTCCTGTGAATTGGTAGGGTTTTGAAATGATTTAGGGAGTTTTGTGGGACTTCTCTGGAATTTTGTGGGTTTTTTCTGGAATTGTGTGGGATTCTGAGGAGAGTTGAAGAATTATGAGGAATTTGTTTTAGATTTTGTGGGAATTTGTGGAGATTCTGTGGGATTTTTCTGGAATTTGGTGGGCCTTTTCAAGGACTTTGTGTGGTTTTGAGGAGACTTGAAGAATTTTGAGGAATTTTTCTTAGATTTTGTGGAAACTTGTGGTGGTTTTGTGTGATTTTTGTGGGATTTTGTGGGATATTGAGGCGATTTAGGGATCTTGAGGGATTTTTCATGTATTTTGTGGGAATTTGTGGTGATTTGGTGGGATATTTTTCTAGAATTTGGTCGTGTTTTGAGAAGATTTAGGGAATTTCGTGGGATTTTTCCTGGAATTTTGTTGGATACTGGGGAGATTTTGTGGGATGTTTCTGGAACTTCGAGGGACTTTTCTGGAATTTGGTGAGATTCTGTAGAGAACTGAAGAATTATCAGGGATTTTTCATGTATTCTGTGGGAATTTGTGGAGATTTGGTGGGATTTTTGTGGATTTTGGCCGTGTTTTGAGAAGATTTAGGGAATTTTGTGGGATTTTTCCTGGAATTTTGTTGGATACTGGGGAGATTTTGTGGGATGTTTGTGGAACTTTGAGGGACTTTTCTGGAATTTGGTGAGATTCTGTAGAGAACTGAAGAATTATCAGGGATTTTTCATGTATTCTGTGGGAATTTGTGGAGATTTGGTGGGGTTTTTGTGGAATTTGGTAGAGTTTTGAGAAGATTTAGGGAATTCTGTAAGATTTTTCTGGAATTTGGTGGGCCTTTTTGAAGGACTTTGTGTGGTTTTGAGGAGACTTGAAGAATTTTGAGGATTTTTTTTTATATTTTGTGGAAACTTGTGGAGGTTTTGTGTGATTTTTGTGTGATTTTGTGGGATATTGAGGCGATTTAGGGATTTTGAGGGATTTTTCATGTATTTTGTGGGATTTTGTGGAGATTTGGTGAGATATTTTTCTAGAATTTGGTCATGTTTTGAGAAGATTTAGGGAATTTTGTGGGATTTTTCCTGGAATTTTGTTGGATACTAGGGAGATTTTGTGGGATGTTTCTGGAACTTCGAGGGACTTTTCTGGAATTTGGTGAGATTCTGTAGAGAACTGAAGAATTATCAGGGATTTTTCATGTATTCTGTGGGAATTTGTGGAGATTCGGTGGGATATTTTTCTAGAATTTGGTTGTGTTTTGAGAAGATTTAGGGAATTTTGTGGGATTTTTCCTGGAATTTTGTTGGATACTGGGGAGATTTTGTGGGATGTTTGTGGAACTTTGAGGGACTTTTCTGGAATTTGGTGAGATTCTGTAGAGAACTGACGAATTATCAGGGATTTTTCATGTATTCTCTGGGAATTTGTGGAGATTTGGTGGGATTTTTCTGGAATTTGGTAGAGTTTTGAGAAGATTTAGGGAATTCTGTAAGATTCTTCTGGAATTTGGTAGGCCTTTTCAAGGACTTTGTGTGGTTTTGAGGAGACTTGAAGAATTTTGAGGAATTTTTCTTAGATTCTGTGGAAACTTGTGGAGGTTTTGTGTGATTTTTGTGGGATTTTGTGGGATATTGAGGCGATTTAGGGATTTTGAGGGATTTTTCATGTATTTTGTGGGAATTTGTGGAGATTTGGTGGGATATTTTTCTAGAATTTGGTCGTGTTTTGAGAAGATTTAGGGAATTTTGTGGGATTTTTCCTGGAATTTTATTGGATACTGGGGAGATTTTCTGGAATGTTTGTGGAACTTTGAGGGACTCTTCTGGAATTTGGTGAGATTCTGTAGAGAACTGACAAATTATCAGGGATTTTTCATGTATTCTGTGGGAATTTGTGGAGATTTGGTGAGATTTTTGTGGATTTTGGCCGTGTTTTGAGAAGATTTAGGGAATTTTGTGTGATTTTTCTGGGATTTTGTTGGGTTTTGAGGAAATTTTGTGGGATGTTTCTGGAATTTGGTGGGGCTTTTCAAGAATTTTGTGGTATTTTGAAAAGATTTAGGGAATTTTGTGGTGTTTTTTCTTGAATTTTGTGGGAAACTGTGCTGATTTTATGGGGCGTTTCTGGAATTTGGTCGAGTTTTCAGAAGATTTAGGGATTTTTGTGAGATTTTTGTGGGATGTTCTGGGAATTGGTGGAGATTTTGTGGGACATTCCTGTGAATTGGTAGGGTTTTGAAATGATTTAGGGAGTTTTGTGGGACTTCTCTGGAATTTTGTGGGTTTTTTCTGGAATTGTGTGGGATTCTGAGGAGACTTGAAGAATTTTGAGGAATTTGTTTTAGATTTTGTGGGAATTTGTGGAGATTCTGTGGGATTTTTCTGGTATTTGGTGGGCCTTTTCAAGGACTTTGTGTGGTTTTGAGGAGACTTGAAGAATTTTGAGGAAATTTTCTTAGATTTTGTGGAAACTTGTGGAGGTTTTGTGTGATTTTTGTGGGATTTTGTGGGATATTGAGGCGATTTAGGGATCTTGAGGGATTTTTCATGTATTTTGTGGGAATTTGTGGTGATTTGGTGGGATATTTTTCTAGAATTTGGTCGTGTTTTGAGAAGATTTAGGGAATTTTGTGGGATTTTTCCTGGAATTTTATTGGATACTGGGGAGATTTTGTGGAATGTTTGTGGAACTTTGAGGGACTCTTCTGGAATTTGGTGAGATTCTGTAGAGAACTGACGAATTATCAGGGATTTTTCATGTATTCTGTGGGAATTTGTGGAGATTTGGTGGGATTTTTCTGGAATTTGGAAGAGTTTTGAGAAGATTTAGGGAATTCTGCAAGATATTTCTGGAATTTGGTAGGCCTTTTTGAAGGACTTTGTGTGGTTTTGAGGAGACTTGAAGAATTTTGAGGAATTTTTCTTAGATTCTGTGGAAACTTGTGGAGGTTTGGTGGGATTTTTGTGGAATTTTGAGGATTTCTCTTGAATTTTGTGGGATTTGGAGGAGACTTGAAGAATTTTGCGGAATTTTCTTAGATTTTGTGGAAATTTGTTGAGATTTTGTGAGATGGTTCTGGAATTTGGTGGGATATTGAGGAAATAAAGTGAATTTTGAGGGATTTTTCTTGAATTTTTTGGCTATTGGTGGAGATTTTGTGAGATGTTGCAGGAATTTGGTAGGGTTTTGAGAAGATTTATGGAATTTTGTGGCATTTTTCTGCAATTTTGTGAGGCTTTTCCAGAATGTTTGGTGATACTGAGGTGATTTGGTGGGATGTTTCTGGAATTTTGTGGGATTTTTCTGGGATTTGTAGGAGACTTGAAGAATTTTGCGGGATTTTTCTTGAATTGTTTGGAAATTGGTGGAGATTTTGTGAGATGTTGCAGGAGTTTGTTTGGGTTTTGAGAAGATGTAGGGAAGTTTGTGGCATTTTTCTGGAATTTTGAGGGGCTTTCAAGAACTTTGTGAGAGTTTTCTTGAATTTAGTGGAAATTTGTTGAGATTTTGTGAGATGGTTCTGGAATTTGGTGGGATTTTTGTGGGATTTTGAGGATTTGTCTTGAATTTTGTGGGATTTGGAGGAGACTTGAAGAATTTGGAGGGAATTTTCTTGAATTTTTTGGATATTGGTGGAGATTTTGTGAGATGCTGCAGGAATGTGGTTGGGTTTTGAGAAGATTTAGGGATTTTTGTGAGATATTCGTGGAATTTTCAGCAGCTTTCAAGTTTTTTGTGAGAGTTTTCGTGAATTTAGTGGAAATTTGTTGAGATTTTCTGAGATGTTGCAGGAATTTGGTGGGATTTTTGTGGAATTTTGAGGAATTCTCTTGAATTTTGTGGGATTTGGAGGAGACTTGAAGAATTTGGAGGGAATTTTCTTGAATTTTTTGGATATTGGTGGAGATTTTGTGAGATGCTGCAGGAATGTGGTTGGGTTTTGAGAAGATTTAGGGATTTTTGTGGGATTTTCGTGGAATTTTCAGCAGCTTTCAAGTTTTTTGTGTGAGTCTTCTTGAATTTTGTGGAAATTTCCAGAGATTTTGTGGGATGTTGCAGGAATGTTGTTGGGTTCTGAGAAGATTTAGGGAATTGTGTGGGGCTTGTACAGGATTTTGTGCGATTTCTTTTGAATTTTGTGGGATTTCTCTTGAATTTTTGGGATGCTTGTGGGTTGTTTTTGGGATGTTTGTGGTATTTGGAGGAGACTTGAAGAATTCTGCGGGATTTTTCTTGAATTGTTTGGAAATTGGTGGAGATTTTGTGAGATGTTGCAGGAGTTTGTTTGGGTTCTGAGAAGATGGAAGGAATTTTGTGGGATTTTTGTGGAATTTTGAGGATTTGTCTTGAATTTTGTGGGATTTGGAGAAGACTTGAAGTATTTTGCGGAATTTTCTTAGATTTTGTGGAAATTTGTTGAGATTTTGTGAGATGGTTCTGGAATTTGGTGGGATATTGAGGAAATAAAGTGAATTTTGAGGGATTTTTCTTGAATTTTTTGGCTAATGGTGGAGATTTTGTGAGATGTTGCAGGAATTGGGTAGGGTTTTGAGAAGATTTATGGAATTTTGTGGCATTTTTCTGCAATTTTGTGAGGCTTTTCCAGAATGTTTGGTGATATTGAGGTGATTTGGTGGGATGTTTCTGGAATTTTGTGGGATTTTTCTGGGATTTGTACGAGACTTGAAGAATTTTGCGGGATTTTTCTTGAATTGTTTGGAAATTGGTGGAGATTTTGTGAGATGTTGCAGGAGTTTGTTTGGGTTTTGAGAAGATGTAGAGAAGTTTGTGGCATTTTTCTGGAATTTTGAGGGGCTTTCAAGAACTTTGTGAGAGTTTTCTTGAATTTAGTGGAAATTTGTTGAGATTTTGTGAGATGGTTCTGGAATTTGGTGGGATTTTTGTGGGATTTTGAGGATTTGTCTTGAATTTTGTGGGATTTGGAGGAGACTTGAAGAATTTGGAGGGAATTTTCTTGAATTTTTTGGATATTGGTGGAGATTTTGTGAGATGCTGCAGGAATGTGGTTGGGTTTTGAGAAGATTTAGGGATTTTTGTGGGATTTTCGTGGAATTTTCAGCAGCTTTCAAGTATTTTGTGAGAGTCTTCTTGAATTTTGTGGAAATTGTTGGAGATTTTGTGGGATGTTGCAGGAATGTGGTTGGGTTCTGAGAAGATTTAGGGAATTGTTTGGGGCTTGTACAGGATTTTGTGCGATTTCTTTTGAATTTTGCGGGATTTCTCTTGAATTTTGTGGGATGTTTGTGGGATGTTTGTGGGATGTTTGTGGGATGTTTGTGGTATTTGGAGGAGACTTGAAGAATTTTGTGGGATTTTTCTTGAATTGTTTGGAAATTGGTGGAGATTTTGTGAGATGTTGCAGGAGTTTGTTTAGGTTCTGAGAAGATGGAAGGAATTTTGTTGGATTTTTGTGGAATTTTGAGGATTTGTCTTGAATTTTGTGGGATTTGGAGGAGACTTGAAGAATTTTGCGGAATTTTCTTAGATTTTGTGGAAATTTGTTGAGATTTTGTGAGATGGTTCTGGAATTTGGTGGGATATTGAGGAAATTCAGTGAATTTTGAGGGATTTTTCTTCAATTTTGTGGAAATTGTTGGAGATTTTGTGGGATGTTGCAGGAATTGGGTAGGGTTTTGAGAAGGTTTAGGGAATTTTGTGGCATTTTTCTGCAATTTTGTGAGGCTTTTCCAGAATGTTTGGTGATATTGAGGTGATTTGGTGGGATGTTTCTGGAATTTTGTGGGATTTTTCTGGGATTTGTAGGAGACTTGAAGAATTTTGCGGGATTTTTCTTGAATTGTTTGGAAATTGGTGGAGATTTTGTGAGATGTTGCAGGAGTTTGTTTGGGTTTTGAGAAGATGTAGGTTATTTTGTGGCATTTTTCTGGAATTTTGAGGGGCTTTCAAGAACTTTGTGAGAGTTTTCTTGAATTTAGTGGAAATTTGTTGAGATTTTTGAGATGGTTCTGGAATTTGGTGGGATTTTTGTGGGATTTTGAGGATTTGTCTTGAATTTTGTGGGATTTGGAGGAGACTTGAAGAATTTGGAGGGAATTTTCTTGAATTTTTTGGATATTGGTGGAGATTTTGTGAGATGCTGCAGGAATGTGGTTGGGTTTTGAGAAGATGTAGGGAATTTTGTTGGATTTTTGTGGAATTTTGAGGATTTCTCTTGAATTTTGTGGGATTTGGAGGAGACTTGAAGAATTTTGCGGGAATTTTCTTAGATTTTGTGGAAATGTGTGGAGATTTTGTGAGATGTCTGTAGAATTTTGTAATATTTTGAGAAGATGTAGGGAATTTTGTGGCATTTTTCTGGAATTTTGAGGGGCTTTCAAGAACTTTGTGAGAGTTTTTTTGAATTTTTTGGAAATTTGTTGAGATTTTGTGAGATGGTTCTGGAGTTTGGTGGGATATTGAGGAAATTCAGTGAATTTGGAGGGATTTTTCTTGAATTTTGCGGAAATTGTTGGAGATTTTGTGGGATGTTGCAGGAATTGGGTAGGGTTTTGAGAAGGTTTAGGGAATTTTGTGGCATTTTTCTGCAATTTTGTGAGGCTTTTCCAGAATGTTTGGTGATATTGAGGTGATTTGGTGGGATGTTTCTGGAATTTTGTGGGATTTTTCTGGGATTTGTACGAGACTTGAAGAATTTTGCGGGATTTTTCTTGAATTTTGTGGAAATTGTTGGAGATTTTATGGGATGTTGCCGGAGTTTGTTTGGGTTTTGAGAAGATGTAGGGAAGTTTGTGGCATTTTTCTGGAATTTTGAGGGGCTTTCAAGAACTTTGTGAGAGTTTTCTTGAATTTAGTGGAAATTTGTTGAGATTTTGTGAGATGGTTCTGGAATTTGGTGGGATTTTTGTGGGATTTTGAGGATTTGTCTTGAATTTTGTGGGATTTGGAGGAGACTTGAAGAATTTGGAGGGAATTTTCCTGAATTTTTTGGATATTGGTGGAGATTTTGTGAGATGCTGCAGGAATGTGGTTGGGTTTTGAGAAGATTTAGGGATTTTTGTGGGATATTTGTGGAATTTTCAGCAGCTTTCAAGTATTTTGTGAGAGTCTTCTTGAATTTTGTGGAAATTTCCGGAGATTTTGTGAGATGTTGCAGGAATTTGGTGGGATTTTTGTGGAATTTTGAGGAATTCTCTTGAATTTTGTGGGATTTGGAGGAGACTTGAAGAAGTTGGAGGGATTTTTCCTAAATGTTGTGGAAATTGGTGGAGATTTTGTGAGATGTTTCAGGAATTTGTTTGGATTTTGAGAAGATGTAGGGAATTTTGTTGGATTTTTGTGGAATTTTGAGGATTTCTCTTGAATTTTGTGGGATTTGGAGGAGACTTGAAGAATTTTGCGGGAATTTTCTTAGATTTTGTGGAAATGTGTGGAGATTTTGTGAGATGTCTGTAGAATTTTGTAATGTTTTGAGAAGATGTAGGGAATTTTGTGGCATTTTTCTGGAATTTTGAGGGGCTTTCAAGAACTTTGTGAGAGTTTTTTTGAATTTTTTGGAAATTTGTTGAGATTTTGTGAGATGGTTCTGGAGTTTGGTGGGATATTGAGGAAATTCAGTGAATTTGGAGGGAATTTTCTTGAATTTTGAGGAAATTGTTGGAGATTTTGTGGGATGTTGCAGGAATGTGGTTGGGTTCTGAGAAGATTTAGGGAATTGTGTGGGGCTTGTACAGAATTTGGTGGGATTTCTCTTGAATTTTGTGGGATTTCTATTGAATTTTATGGGATGTTTGTGGGATGTTTGTGAGATGTTTGTAGGATGTTTGTGGTATTTGGAGGAGACTTGAAGAATTTTGCGGGATTTTTCTTGAAATGTTTGGAAATTGGTGGAGATTTTGTGAGATGTTGCAGGAATTTGTTTGGGTTCTGAGAAGATGGAAGGAATTTTGTGGGATTTTTGTGGAATTTTGAGGATTTCTCTTGAATTTTGTGGGATTTGGAGGAGACTTGAAGAATTTTGCGGAATTTTCTTAGATTTTGTGGAAATTTGTTGAGATTTTGTGAGATGGTTCTGGAATTTGGTGGGATATTGAGGAAATACAGTGAATTTTGAGGGATTTTTCTTGAATTTTGTGGAAATTGTTGGAGATTTTGTGGGATGTTGCAGGAATTGGGTAGGGTTTTGAGAAGGTTTAGGGAATTTTGTGGCATTTTTCTGCAATTTTGTGAGGCTTTTCCAGAATGTTTGGTGATATTGAGGTGATTTTGTGGGATGTTTCTGGAATTTTGTGGGATTTTTCTGGGATTTGTACGAGACTTGAAGAATTTTGCGGGATTTTTCTTGAATTTTGTGGAAATTGTTGGAGATTTTGTGGGATGTTGCAGGAATGTGGTTGGGTTTTGAGAAGATGTAGGTTATTTTGTGGCATTTTTCTGGAATTTTGAGGGGCTTTCAAGAACTTTGTGAGAGTTTTCTTGAATTTAGTGGAAATTTGTTGAGATTTTGTGAGATGGTTCTGGAATTTGGTGGGATTTTTGTGGGATTTTGAGGATTTGTCTTGAATTTTGTGGGATTTGGAGGAGACTTGAAGAATTTGGAGGGAATTTTCCTGAATTTTTTGGATATTGGCGGAGATTTTGTGAGATGCTGCAGGAATGTGGTTGGGTTTTGAGAAGATTTAGGGATTTTTGTGGGATATTTGTGGAATTTCCAGCAGCTTTCAAGTATTTTGTGAGAGTCTTCTTGAATTTTGTGGAAATTTCCGGAGATTTTGTGAGATGTTGCAGGAATTTGGTGGGATTTTTGTGGAATTTTGAGGAATTCTCTTGAATTTTGTGGGATTTGGAGGAGACTTGAAGAAGTTGGAGGGATTTTTCCTAAATGTTGTGGAAATTGGTGGAGATTTTGTGAGATGTTTCAGGAATTTGTTTGGATTTTGAGAAGATGTAGGGAATTTTGTTGGATTTTTGTGGAATTTTGAGGATTTCTCTTGAATTTTGTGGGATTTGGAGGAGACTTGAAGAATTTTGCGGGAATTTTCTTAGATTTTGTGGAAATGTGTGGAGATTTTGTGAGATGTCTGTAGAATTTTGTAATGTTTTGAGAAGATGTAGGGAATTTTGTGGCATTTTTCTGGAATTTTGAGGGGCTTTCAAGAACTTTGTGAGAGTTTTTTTGAATTTTTTGGAAATTTGTTGAGATTTTGTGAGATGGTTCTGGAGTTTGGTGGGATATTGAGGAAATTCAGTGAATCTGGAGGGAATTTTCTTGAATTTTGTGGAAATTGTTGGAGATTTTGTGGGATGTTGCAGGAATTTGGTAGGGTTTTGAGAAGGTTTAGGGAATTTTGTGGCATTTTTCTGCAATTTTGTGAGGCTTTTCCAGAATTTTTGGTGATATTGAGGTGATTTGGTGGGATGTTTCTGGAATTTTGTGGGATTTTTCTGGGATTTGTACGAGACTTGAAGAATTTTGCGGGATTTTTCTTGAATTGTTTGGAAATTGTTGGAGATTTTGTGAGATGTTGCAGGAGTTTGTTTGGGTTCTGAGAATATGGAAGGAATTTTGTGGGATTTTTGTGGAATTTTGAGGATTTGTCTTGAATTTTGTGGGATTTGGAGGAGACTTGAAGAATTTTGCGGAATTTTCTTAGATTTTGTGGAAATTTGTTGAGATTTTGTGAGATGGTTCTGGAATTTGGTGGGATATTGAGGAAATTCAGTGAATTTTGAGGGATTTTTCTTGAATTTTGTGGAAATTGTTGGAGATTTTGTGGGATGTTGCAGGAATTGGGTAGGGTTTTGAGAAGGTTTAGGGAATTTTGTGGCATTTTTCTGCAATTTTGTGAGGCTTTTCCAGAATGTTTGGTGATATTGAGGTGATTTGGTGGGATGTTTCTGGAATTTTGTGGGATTTTTCTGGGATTTGTACGAGACTTGAAGAATTTTGCGGGATTTTTCTTGAATTGTTTGGAAATTGGTGGAGATTTTGTGAGATGTTGCCGGAGTTTGTTTGGGTTTTGAGAAGATGTAGGGAAGTTTGTGGCATTTTTCTGGAATTTTGAGGGGCTTTCAAGAACTTTGTGAGAGTTTTCTTGAATTTAGTGGAAATTTGTTGAGATTTTGTGAGATGGTTCTGGAATTTGGTGGGATTTTTGTGGGATTTTGAGGATTTGTCTTGAATTTTGTGGGATTTGGAGGAGACTTGAAGAATTTGGAGGGAATTTTCCTGAATTTTTTGGATATTGGTGGAGATTTTGTGAGATGCTGCAGGAATGTGGTTGGGTTTTGAGAAGATTTAGGGATTTTTGTGGGATATTTGTGGAATTTTCAGCAGCTTTCAAGTATTTTGTGAGAGTCTTCTTGAATTTTGTGGAAATTTCCGGAGATTTTGTGAGATGTTGCAGGAATTTTGTTGGATTTTTGTGGAATTTTGAGGATTTCTCTTGAATTTTGTGGGATTTGGAGGAGACTTGAAGAATTTTGCGGGAATTTTCT
Source organism: Cyanistes caeruleus (assembly GCF_971803275.1). Lineage (NCBI taxonomy): Eukaryota > Metazoa > Chordata > Aves > Passeriformes > Paridae > Cyanistes > Cyanistes caeruleus. The sequence goes on along the minus strand of NC_141702.1, from coordinate 85,717,898 downwards.
TAGATTTTGTGGAAATGTGTGGAGATTTTGTGAGATGTCTGTAGAATTTTGTAATGTTTTGAGAAGATGTAGGGAATTTTGTGGCATTTTTCTGGAATTTTGAGGGGCTTTCAAGAACTTTGTGAGAGTTTTTTTGAATTTTTTGGAAATTTGTTGAGATTTTGTGAGATGGTTCTGGAGTTTGGTGGGATATTGAGGAAATTCAGTGAATTTGGAGGGAATTTTCTTGAATTTTGAGGAAATTGTTGGAGATTTTGTGGGATGTTGCAGGAATGTGGTTGGGTTCTGAGAAGATTTAGGGAATTGTGTGGGGCTTGTACAGAATTTGGTGGGATTTCTCTTGAATTTTGTGGGATTTCTATTGAATTTTATGGGATGTTTGTGGGATGTTTGTGAGATGTTTGTAGGATGTTTGTGGTATTTGGAGGAGACTTGAAGAATTTTGCGGGATTTTTCTTGAAATGTTTGGAAATTGGTGGAGATTTTGTGAGATGTTGCAGGAATTTGTTTGGGTTTTGAGAAGATGGAAGGAATTTTGTGGGATTTTTGTGGAATTTTGAGGATTTCTCTTGAATTTTGTGGGATTTGGAGGAGACTTGAAGAATTTTGCGGAATTTTCTTAGATTTTGTGGAAATTTGTTGAGATTTTGTGAGATGGTTCTGGAATTTGGTGGGATATTGAGGAAATACAGTGAATTTTGCGGGATTTTTCTTGAATTTTGTGGAAATTGTTGGAGATTTTGTGGGATGTTGCAGGAATGTGGTTGGGTTTTGAGAAGATGTAGGTTATTTTGTGGCATTTTTCTGGAATTTTGAGGGGCTTTCAAGAACTTTGTGAGAGTTTTCTTGAATTTAGTGGAAATTTGTTGAGATTTTGTGAGATGGTTCTGGAATTTGGTGGGATTTTTGTGGGATTTTGAGGATTTGTCTTGAATTTTGTCGGATTTGGAGGAGACTTGAAGAATTTGGAGGGAATTTTCCTGAATTTTTTGGATATTGGCGGAGATTTTGTGAGATGCTGCAGGAATGTGGTTGGGTTTTGAGAAGATTTAGGGATTTTTGTGGGATATTTGTGGAATTTCCAGCAGCTTTCAAGTATTTTGTGAGAGTCTTCTTGAATTTTGTGGAAATTTCCGGAGATTTTGTGAGATGTTGCAGGAATTTGGTGGGATTTTTGTGGAATTTTGAGGAATTCTCTTGAATTTTGTGGGATTTGGAGGAGACTTGAAGAAGTTGGAGGGATTTTTCCTAAATGTTGTGGAAATTGGTGGAGATTTTGTGAGATGTTTCAGGAATTTGTTTGGATTTTGAGAAGATGTAGGGAATTTTGTTGGATTTTTGTGGAATTTTGAGGATTTCTCTTGAATTTTGTGGGATTTGGAGGAGACTTGAAGAATTTTGCGGGAATTTTCTTAGATTTTGTGGAAATGTGTGGAGATTTTGTGAGATGTCTGTAGAATTTTGTAATGTTTTGAGAAGATGTAGGGAATTTTGTGGCATTTTTCTGGAATTTTGAGGGGCTTTCAAGAACTTTGTGAGAGTTTTTTTGAATTTTTTGGAAATTTGTTGAGATTTTGTGAGATGGTTCTGGAGTTTGGTGGGATATTGAGGAAATTCAGTGAATCTGGAGGGAATTTTCTTGAATTTTGTGGAAATTGTTGGAGATTTTGTGGGATGTTGCAGGAATTTGGTAGGGTTTTGAGAAGGTTTAGGGAATTTTGTGGCATTTTTCTGCAATTTTGTGAGGCTTTTCCAGAATTTTTGGTGATATTGAGGTGATTTGGTGGGATGTTTCTGGAATTTTGTGGGATTTTTCTGGGATTTGTACGAGACTTGAAGAATTTTGCGGGATTTTTCTTGAATTGTTTGGAAATTGTTGGAGATTTTGTGAGATGTTGCAGGAGTTTGTTTGGGTTCTGAGAATATGGAAGGAATTTTGTGGGATTTTTGTGGAATTTTGAGGATTTGTCTTGAATTTTGTGGGATTTGGAGGAGACTTGAAGAATTTTGCGGAATTTTCTTAGATTTTGTGGAAATTTGTTGAGATTTTGTGAGATGGTTCTGGAATTTGGTGGGATATTGAGGAAATTCAGTGAATTTTGAGGGATTTTTCTTGAATTTTGTGGAAATTGTTGGAGATTTTGTGGGATGTTGCAGGAATTGGGTAGGGTTTTGAGAAGGTTTAGGGAATTTTGTGGCATTTTTCTGCAATTTTGTGAGGCTTTTCCAGAATGTTTGGTGATATTGAGGTGATTTGGTGGGATGTTTCTGGAATTTTGTGGGATTTTTCTGGGATTTGTACGAGACTTGAAGAATTTTGCGGGATTTTTCTTGAATTGTTTGGAAATTGGTGGAGATTTTGTGAGATGTTGCCGGAGTTTGTTTGGGTTTTGAGAAGATGTAGGGAATTTTGTGGCATTTTTCTGGAATTTTGAGGGGCTTTCAAGAACTTTGTGAGAGTTTTCTTGAATTTAGTGGAAATTTGTTGAGATTTTGTGAGATGGTTCTGGAATTTGGTGGGATTTTTGTGGGATTTTGAGGATTTGTCTTGAATTTTGTGGGATTTGGAGGAGACTTGAAGAATTTGGAGGGAATTTTCCTGAATTTTTTGGATATTGGTGGAGATTTTGTGAGATGCTGCAGGAATGTGGTTGGGTTTTGAGAAGATTTAGGGATTTTTGTGGGATATTTGTGGAATTTTCAGCAGCTTTCAAGTATTTTGTGAGAGTCTTCTTGAATTTTGTGGAAATTTCCGGAGATTTTGTGAGATGTTGCAGGAATTTTGTGGGATTTTTGTGGAATTTTGAGGAATTCTCTTGAATTTTGTGGGATTTGGAGGAGACTTGAAGAAGTTGGAGGGATTTTTCCTAAATGTTGTGGAAATGTGTGGAGATTTTGTGAGATGTTTCAGGAATTTGTTTGGATTTTGAGAAGATGTAGGGAATTTTGTTGGATTTTTGTGGAATTTTGAGGATTTCTCTTGAATTTTGTGGGATTTGGAGGAGACTTGAAGAATTTTGCGGGAATTTTCTTAGATTTTGTGGAAATGTGTGGAGATTTTGTGAGATGTCTGTAGAATTTTGTAATGTTTTGAGAAGATGTAGGGAATTTTGTGGCATTTTTCTGGAATTTTGAGGGGCTTTCAAGAACTTTGTGAGAGTTTTTTTGAATTTTTTGGAAATTTGTTGAGATTTTGTGAGATGGTTCTGGAGTTTGGTGGGATATTGAGGAAATTCAGTGAATTTGGAGGGAATTTTCTTGAATTTTGAGGAAATTGTTGGAGATTTTGTGGGATGTTGCAGGAATGTGGTTGGGTTCTGAGAAGATTTAGGGAATTGTGTGGGGCTTGTACAGAATTTGGTGGGATTTCTCTTGAATTTTGTGGGATTTCTATTGAATTTTATGGGATGTTTGTGGGATGTTTGTGAGATGTTTGTAGGATGTTTGTGGTATTTGGAGGAGACTTGAAGAATTTTGCGGGATTTTTCTTGAAATGTTTGGAAATTGGTGGAGATTTTGTGAGATGTTGCAGGAATTTGTTTGGGTTCTGAGAAGATGGAAGGAATTTTGTGGGATTTTTGTGGAATTTTGAGGATTTCTCTTGAATTTTGTGGGATTTGGAGGAGACTTGAAGAATTTTGCGGAATTTTCTTAGATTTTGTGGAAATTTGTTGAGATTTTGTGAGATGGTTCTGGAATTTGGTGGGATATTGAGGAAATACAGTGAATTTTGAGGGATTTTTCTTGAATTTTGTGGAAATTGTTGGAGATTTTGTGGGATGTTGCAGGAATTGGGTAGGGTTTTGAGAAGGTTTAGGGAATTTTGTGGCATTTTTCTGCAATTTTGTGAGGCTTTTCCAGAATGTTTGGTGATATTGAGGTGATTTGGTGGGATGTTTCTGGAATTTTGTGGGATTTTTCTGGGATTTGTACGAGACTTGAAGAATTTTGCGGGATTTTTCTTGAATTGTTTGGAAATTGGTGGAGATTTTGTGAGATGTTGCCGGAGTTTGTTTGGGTTTTGAGAAGATGTAGGGAAGTTTGTGGCATTTTTCTGGAATTTTGAGGGGCTTTCAAGAACTTTGTGAGAGTTTTCTTGAATTTAGTGGAAATTTGTTGAGATTTTGTGAGATGGTTCTGGAATTTGGTGGGATTTTTGTGGGATTTTGAGGATTTGTCTTGAATTTTGTGGGATTTGGAGGAGACTTGAAGAATTTGGAGGGAATTTTCCTGAATTTTTTGGATATTGGTGGAGATTTTGTGAGATGCTGCAGGAATGTGGTTGGGTTTTGAGAAGATTTAGGGATTTTTGTGGGATATTTGTGGAATTTTCAGCAGCTTTCAAGTATTTTGTGAGAGTCTTCTTGAATTTTGTGGAAATTTCCGGAGATTTTGTGAGATGTTGCAGGAATTTTGTTGGATTTTTGTGGAATTTTGAGGATTTCTCTTGAATTTTGTGGGATTTGGAGGAGACTTGAAGAATTTTGCGGGAATTTTCTTAGATTTTGTGGAAATGTGTGGAGATTTTGTGAGATGTCTGTAGAATTTTGTAATGTTTTGAGAAGATGTAGGGAATTTTGTGGCATTTTTCTGGAATTTTGAGGGGCTTTCAAGAACTTTGTGAGAGTTTTTTTGAATTTTTTGGAAATTTGTTGAGATTTTGTGAGATGGTTCTGGAGTTTGGTGGGATATTGAGGAAATTCAGTGAATTTGGAGGGAATTTTCTTGAATTTTGAGGAAATTGTTGGAGATTTTGTGGGATGTTGCAGGAATGTGGTTGGGTTCTGAGAAGATTTAGGGAATTGTGTGGGGCTTGTACAGAATTTGGTGGGATTTCTCTTGAATTTTGTGGGATTTCTATTGAATTTTATGGGATGTTTGTGGGATGTTTGTGAGATGTTTGTAGGATGTTTGTGGTATTTGGAGGAGACTTGAAGAATTTTGCGGGATTTTTCTTGAAATGTTTGGAAATTGGTGGAGATTTTGTGAGATGTTGCAGGAATTTGTTTGGGTTTTGAGAAGATGGAAGGAATTTTGTGGGATTTTTGTGGAATTTTGAGGATTTCTCTTGAATTTTGTGGGATTTGGAGGAGACTTGAAGAATTTTGCGGAATTTTCTTAGATTTTGTGGAAATTTGTTGAGATTTTGTGAGATGGTTCTGGAATTTGGTGGGATATTGAGGAAATACAGTGAATTTTGCGGGATTTTTCTTGAATTTTGTGGAAATTGTTGGAGATTTTGTGGGATGTTGCAGGAATGTGGTTGGGTTTTGAGAAGATGTAGGTTATTTTGTGGCATTTTTCTGGAATTTTGAGGGGCTTTCAAGAACTTTGTGAGAGTTTTCTTGAATTTAGTGGAAATTTGTTGAGATTTTGTGAGATGGTTCTGGAATTTGGTGGGATTTTTGTGGGATTTTGAGGATTTGTCTTGAATTTTGTCGGATTTGGAGGAGACTTGAAGAATTTGGAGGGAATTTTCCTGAATTTTTTGGATATTGGCGGAGATTTTGTGAGATGCTGCAGGAATGTGGTTGGGTTTTGAGAAGATTTAGGGATTTTTGTGGGATATTTGTGGAATTTCCAGCAGCTTTCAAGTATTTTGTGAGAGTCTTCTTGAATTTTGTGGAAATTTCCGGAGATTTTGTGAGATGTTGCAGGAATTTGGTGGGATTTTTGTGGAATTTTGAGGAATTCTCTTGAATTTTGTGGGATTTGGAGGAGACTTGAAGAAGTTGGAGGGATTTTTCCTAAATGTTGTGGAAATTGGTGGAGATTTTGTGAGATGTTTCAGGAATTTGTTTGGATTTTGAGAAGATGTAGGGAATTTTGTTGGATTTTTGTGGAATTTTGAGGATTTCTCTTGAATTTTGTGGGATTTGGAGGAGACTTGAAGAATTTTGCGGGAATTTTCTTAGATTTTGTGGAAATGTGTGGAGATTTTGTGAGATGTCTGTAGAATTTTGTAATGTTTTGAGAAGATGTAGGGAATTTTGTGGCATTTTTCTGGAATTTTGAGGGGCTTTCAAGAACTTTGTGAGAGTTTTTTTGAATTTTTTGGAAATTTGTTGAGATTTTGTGAGATGGTTCTGGAGTTTGGTGGGATATTGAGGAAATTCAGTGAATCTGGAGGGAATTTTCTTGAATTTTGTGGAAATTGTTGGAGATTTTGTGGGATGTTGCAGGAATTTGGTAGGGTTTTGAGAAGGTTTAGGGAATTTTGTGGCATTTTTCTGCAATTTTGTGAGGCTTTTCCAGAATTTTTGGTGATATTGAGGTGATTTGGTGGGATGTTTCTGGAATTTTGTGGGATTTTTCTGGGATTTGTACGAGACTTGAAGAATTTTGCGGGATTTTTCTTGAATTGTTTGGAAATTGTTGGAGATTTTGTGAGATGTTGCAGGAGTTTGTTTGGGTTCTGAGAATATGGAAGGAATTTTGTGGGATTTTTGTGGAATTTTGAGGATTTGTCTTGAATTTTGTGGGATTTGGAGGAGACTTGAAGAATTTTGCGGAATTTTCTTAGATTTTGTGGAAATTTGTTGAGATTTTGTGAGATGGTTCTGGAATTTGGTGGGATATTGAGGAAATTCAGTGAATTTTGAGGGATTTTTCTTGAATTTTGTGGAAATTGTTGGAGATTTTGTGGGATGTTGCAGGAATTGGGTAGGGTTTTGAGAAGGTTTAGGGAATTTTGTGGCATTTTTCTGCAATTTTGTGAGGCTTTTCCAGAATGTTTGGTGATATTGAGTTGATTTGGTGGGATGTTTCTGGAATTTTGTGGGATTTTTCTGGGATTTGTACGAGACTTGAAGAATTTTGCGGGATTTTTCTTGAATTGTTTGGAAATTGGTGGAGATTTTGTGAGATGTTGCCGGAGTTTGTTTGGGTTTTGAGAAGATGTAGGGAAGTTTGTGGCATTTTTCTGGAATTTTGAGGGGCTTTCAAGAACTTTGTGAGAGTTTTCTTGAATTTAGTGGAAATTTGTTGAGATTTTGTGAGATGGTTCTGGAATTTGGTGGGATTTTTGTGGGATTTTGAGGATTTGTCTTGAATTTTGTGGGATTTGGAGGAGACTTGAAGAATTTGGAGGGAATTTTCCTGAATTTTTTGGATATTGGTGGAGATTTTGTGAGATGCTGCAGGAATGTGGTTGGGTTTTGAGAAGATTTAGGGATTTTTGTGGGATATTTGTGGAATTTTCAGCAGCTTTCAAGTATTTTGTGAGAGTCTTCTTGAATTTTGTGGAAATTTCCGGAGATTTTGTGAGATGTTGCAGGAATTTTGTGGGATTTTTGTGGAATTTTGAGGAATTCTCTTGAATTTTGTGGGATTTGGAGGAGACTTGAAGAAGTTGGAGGGATTTTTCCTAAATGTTGTGGAAATGTGTGGAGATTTTGTGAGATGTTTCAGGAATTTGTTTGGATTTTGAGAAGATGTAGGGAATTTTGTTGGATTTTTGTGGAATTTTGAGGATTTCTCTTGAATTTTGTGGGATTTGGAGGAGACTTGAAGAATTTTGCGGGAATTTTCTTAGATTTTGTGGAAATGTGTGGAGATTTTGTGAGATGTCTGTAGAATTTTGTAATGTTTTGAGAAGATGTAGGGAATTTTGTGGCATTTTTCTGGAATTTTGAGGGGCTTTCAAGAACTTTGTGAGAGTTTTTTTGAATTTTTTGGAAATTTGTTGAGATTTTGTGAGATGGTTCTGGAGTTTGGTGGGATATTGAGGAAATTCAGTGAATTTGGAGGGAATTTTCTTGAATTTTGAGGAAATTGTTGGAGATTTTGTGGGATGTTGCAGGAATGTGGTTGGGTTCTGAGAAGATTTAGGGAATTGTGTGGGGCTTGTACAGAATTTGGTGGGATTTCTCTTGAATTTTGTGGGATTTCTATTGAATTTTATGGGATGTTTGTGGGATGTTTGTGAGATGTTTGTAGGATGTTTGTGGTATTTGGAGGAGACTTGAAGAATTTTGCGGGATTTTTCTTGAAATGTTTGGAAATTGGTGGAGATTTTGTGAGATGTTGCAGGAATTTGTTTGGGTTTTGAGAAGATGGAAGGAATTTTGTGGGATTTTTGTGGAATTTTGAGGATTTCTCTTGAATTTTGTGGGATTTGGAGGAGACTTGAAGAATTTTGCGGAATTTTCTTAGATTTTGTGGAAATTTGTTGAGATTTTGTGAGATGGTTCTGGAATTTGGTGGGATATTGAGGAAATACAGTGAATTTTGAGGGATTTTTCTTGAATTTTGTGGAAATTGTTGGAGATTTTGTGGGATGTTGCAGGAATTGGGTAGGGTTTTGAGAAGGTTTAGGGAATTTTGTGGCATTTTTCTGCAATTTTGTGAGGCTTTTCCAGAATGTTTGGTGATATTGAGGTGATTTTGTGGGATGTTTCTGGAATTTTGTGGGATTTTTCTGGGATTTGTACGAGACTTGAAGAATTTTGCGGGATTTTTCTTGAATTTTGTGGAAATTGTTGGAGATTTTGTGGGATGTTGCAGGAATGTGGTTGGGTTTTGAGAAGATGTAGGTTATTTTGTGGCATTTTTCTGGAATTTTGAGGGGCTTTCAAGAACTTTGTGAGAGTTTTCTTGAATTTAGTGGAAATTTGTTGAGATTTTGTGAGATGGTTCTGGAATTTGGTGGGATTTTTGTGGGATTTTGAGGATTTGTCTTGAATTTTGTGGGATTTGGAGGAGACTTGAAGAATTTGGAGGGAATTTTCCTGAATTTTTTGGATATTGGCGGAGATTTTGTGAGATGCTGCAGGAATGTGGTTGGGTTTTGAGAAGATTTAGGGATTTTTGTGGGATATTTGTGGAATTTCCAGCAGCTTTCAAGTATTTTGTGAGAGTCTTCTTGAATTTTGTGGAAATTTCCGGAGATTTTGTGAGATGTTGCAGGAATTTTGTGGGATTTTTGTGGAATTTTGAGGAATTCTCTTGAATTTTGTGGGATTTGGAGGAGACTTGAAGAAGTTGGTGGGATTTTTCCTAAATGTTGTGGAAATTGGTGGAGATTTTGTGAGATGTTTCAGGAATTTGTTTGGATTTTGAGAAGATGTAGGGAATTTTGTTGGATTTTTGTGGAATTTTGAGGATTTCTCTTGAATTTTGTGGGATTTGGAGGAGACTTGAAGAATTTTGCGGGAATTTTCTTAGATTTTGTGGAAATGTGTGGAGATTTTGTGAGATGTCTGTAGAATTTTGTAATGTTTTGAGAAGATGTAGGGAATTTTGTGGCATTTTTCTGGAATTTTGAGGGGCTTTCAAGAACTTTGTGAGAGTTTTTTTGAATTTTTTGGAAATTTGTTGAGATTTTGTGAGATGGTTCTGGAGTTTGGTGGGATATTGAGGAAATTCAGTGAATCTGGAGGGAATTTTCTTGAATTTTGTGGAAATTGTTGGAGATTTTGTGGGATGTTGCAGGAATTTGGTAGGGTTTTGAGAAGGTTTAGGGAATTTTGTGGCATTTTTCTGCAATTTTGTGAGGCTTTTCCAGAATTTTTGGTGATATTGAGGTGATTTGGTGGGATGTTTCTGGAATTTTGTGGGATTTTTCTGGGATTTGTACGAGACTTGAAGAATTTTGCGGGATTTTTCTTGAATTGTTTGGAAATTGTTGGAGATTTTGTGAGATGTTGCAGGAGTTTGTTTGGGTTCTGAGAATATGGAAGGAATTTTGTGGGATTTTTGTGGAATTTTGAGGATTTGTCTTGAATTTTGTGGGATTTGGAGGAGACTTGAAGAATTTTGCGGAATTTTCTTAGATTTTGTGGAAATTTGTTGAGATTTTGTGAGATGGTTCTGGAATTTGGTGGGATATTGAGGAAATTCAGTGAATTTTGAGGGATTTTTCTTGAATTTTGTGGAAATTGTTGGAGATTTTGTGGGATGTTGCAGGAATTGGGTAGGGTTTTGAGAAGGTTTAGGGAATTTTGTGGCATTTTTCTGCAATTTTGTGAGGCTTTTCCAGAATGTTTGGTGATATTGAGGTGATTTGGTGGGATGTTTCTGGAATTTTGTGGGATTTTTCTGGGATTTGTACGAGACTTGAAGAATTTTGCGGGATTTTTCTTGAATTGTTTGGAAATTGGTGGAGATTTTGTGAGATGTTGCCGGAGTTTGTTTGGGTTTTGAGAAGATGTAGGGAAGTTTGTGGCATTTTTCTGGAATTTTGAGGGGCTTTCAAGAACTTTGTGAGAGTTTTCTTGAATTTAGTGGAAATTTGTTGAGATTTTGTGAGATGGTTCTGGAATTTGGTGGGATTTTTGTGGGATTTTGAGGATTTGTCTTGAATTTTGTGGGATTTGGAGGAGACTTGAAGAATTTGGAGGGAATTTTCCTGAATTTTTTGGATATTGGTGGAGATTTTGTGAGATGCTGCAGGAATGTGGTTGGGTTTTGAGAAGATTTAGGGATTTTTGTGGGATATTTGTGGAATTTTCAGCAGCTTTCAAGTATTTTGTGAGAGTCTTCTTGAATTTTGTGGAAATTTCCGGAGATTTTGTGAGATGTTGCAGGAATTTTGTGGGATTTTTGTGGAATTTTGAGGAATTCTCTTGAATTTTGTGGGATTTGGAGGAGACTTGAAGAAGTTGGAGGGATTTTTCCTAAATGTTGTGGAAATTGGTGGAGATTTTGTGAGATGTTTCAGGAATTTGTTTGGATTTTGAGAAGATGTAGGGAATTTTGTTGGATTTTTGTGGAATTTTGAGGATTTCTCTTGAATTTTGTGGGATTTGGAGGAGACTTGAAGAATTTTGCGGGAATTTTCTTAGATTTTGTGGAAATGTGTGGAGATTTTGTGAGATGTCTGTAGAATTTTGTAATGTTTTGAGAAGATGTAGGGAATTTTGTGGCATTTTTCTGGAATTTTGAAAGGCTTTCAAGAACTTTGTGAGAGTTTTTTTGAATTTTTTGGAAATTTGTTGAGATTTTGTGAGATGGTTCTGGAGTTTGGTGGGATATTGAGGAAATTCAGTGAATTTGGAGGGAATTTTCTTGAATTTTGAGGAAATTGTTGGAGATTTTGTGGGATGTTGCAGGAATGTGGTTGGGTTCTGAGAAGATTTAGGGAATTGTGTGGGGCTTGTACAGAATTTGGTGGGATTTCTCTTGAATTTTGTGGGATTTCTATTGAATTTTATGGGATGATTGTGGGATGTTTGTGAGATGTTTGTAGGATGTTTGTGGTATTTGGAGGAGACTTGAAGAATTTTGCGGGATTTTTCTTGAAATGTTTGGAAATTGGTGGAGATTTTTTGAGATGTTGCAGGAATTTGTTTGGGTTTTGAGAAGATGGAAGGAATTTTGTTGGATTTTTGTGGAATTTTGAGGATTTCTCTTGAATTTTGTGGGATTTGGAGGAGACTTGAAGAATTTTGCGGGAATTTTCTTAGATTTAGTGGAAATTTGTTGAGATTTTGTGAGATGGTTCTGGAATTTGGTGGGATATTGAGGAAATTCAGTGAATTTTGAGGGATTTTTCTTGAATTTTGTGGAAATTGTTGGAGATTTTGTGGGATGTTGCAGGAATTGGGTAGGGTTTTGAGAAGGTTTAGGGAATTTTGTGGCATATTTCTGCAATTTTGTGAGGCTTTTCCAGAATGTTTGGTGATATTGAGGTGATTTGGTGGGATGTTTCTGGAATTTTGTGGGATTTTTCTGGGATTTGTACGAGACTTGAAGAATTTTGCGGGATTTTTCTTTAATTGTTTGGAAATTGTTGGAGATTTTGTGAGATGTTGCAGGAGTTTGTTTGGGTTCTGAGAATATGGAAGGAATTTTGTGGGATTTTTGTGGAATTTTGAGGATTTGTCTTGAATTTTGTGGGATTTGGAAAAGACTTGAAGAATTTTGCAGAATTTTCTTAGATTTTGTGGAAATTTGTTGAGATTTTGTGAGATGGTTCTGGAATTTGGTGGGATATTGAGGAAATACAGTGAATTTTGAGGGATTTTTCTTGAATTTTGTGGAAATTGTTGGAGATTTTGTGGGATGTTGCAGGAATTGGGTAGGGTTTTGAGAAGGTTTAGGGAATTTTGTGGCATTTTTCTGCAATTTTGTGAGGCTTTTCCAGAATGTTTGGTGATATTGAGGTGATTTGGTGGGATGTTTCTGGAATTTTGTGGGATTTTTCTGGGATTTGTACGAGACTTGAAGAATTTTGCGGGATTTTTCTTGAATTGTTTGGAAATTGGTGGAGATTTTGTGAGATGTTGCCGGAGTTTGTTTGGGTTTTGAGAAGATGTAGGGAAGTTTGTGGCATTTTTCTGGAATTTTGAGGGGCTTTCAAGAACTTTGTGAGAGTTTTCTTGAATTTAGTTGAAGTTTGTTGAGATTTTGTGAGATGGTTCTGGAATTTGGTGGGATTTTTGTGGGATTTTGAGGATTTGTCTTGAATTTTGTGGGATTTGGAGGAGACTTGAAGAATTTGGAGGGAATTTCCCTGAATTTTTTGGATATTGGCGGAGATTTTGTGAGATGCTGCAGGAATGTGGTTGGGTTTTGAGAAGATTTAGGGATTTTTGTGGGATATTTGTGGAATTTCCAGCAGCTTTCAAGTATTTTGTGAGAGTCTTCTTGAATTTTGTGGAAATTTCCGGAGATTTTGTGAGATGTTGCAGGAATTTGGTGGGATTTTTGTGGAATTTTGAGGAATTCTCTTGAATTTTGTGGGATTTGGAGGAGACTTGAAGAAGTTGGAGGGATTTTTCCTAAATGTTGTGGAAATTGGTGGAGATTTTGTGAGATGTTTCAGGAATTTGTTTGGATTTTGAGAAGATGTAGGGAATTTTGTTGGATTTTTGTGGAATTTTGAGGATTTCTCTTGAATTTTGTGGGATTTGGAGGAGACTTGAAGAATTTTGCGGGAATTTTCTTAGATTTTGTGGAAATGTGTGGAGATTTTGTGAGATGTCTGTAGAATTTTGTAATGTTTTGAGAAGATGTAGGGAATTTTGTGGCATTTTTCTGGAATTTTGAGGGGCTTTCAAGAACTTTGTGAGAGTTTTTTTGAATTTTTTGGAAATTTGTTGAGATTTTGTGAGATGGTTCTGGAGTTTGGTGGGATATTGAGGAAATTCAGTGAATTTGGAGGGAATTTTCTTGAATTTTGTGGAAATTGTTGGAGATTTTGTGGGATGTTGCAGGAATGTGGTTGGGTTCTGAGAAGATTTAGGGAATTGTGTGGGGCTTGTACAGAATTTGGTGGGATTTCTCTTGAATTTTGTGGGATTTCTATTGAATTTTATGGGATGTTTGTGGGATGTTTGTGAGATGTTTGTAGGATGTTTGTGGTATTTGGAGGAGACTTGAAGAATTTTGCGGGACTTTTCTTGAAATGTTTGGAAATTGGTGGAGATTTTGTGAGATGTTGCAGGAATTTGTTTGGGTTTTGAGAAGATGGAAGGAATTTTGTTGGATTTTTGTGGAATTTTGAGGATTTCTCTTGAATTTTGTGGGATTTGGAGGAGACTTGAAGAATTTTGCGGAATTTTCTTAGATTTTGTGGAAATTTGTTGAGATTTTGTGAGATGGTTCTGGAATTTGGTGGGATATTGAGGAAATTCAGTGAATTTTGAGGGATTTTTCTTGAATTTTGTGGAAATTGTTGGAGATTTTGTGGGATGTTGCAGGAATTTGGTAGGGTTTTGAGAAGGTTTAGGGAATTTTGTGGCATTTTTCTGCAATTTTGTGAGGCTTTTCCAGAATGTTTGGTGATATTGAGGTGATTTGGTGGGATGTTTCTGGAATTTTGTGGGATTTTTCTGGGATTTGTACGAGACTTGAAGAATTTTGCGGGATTTTTCTTGAATTGTTTGGAAATTGTTGGAGATTTTGTGAGATGTTGCAGGAGTTTGTTTGGGTTCTGAGAATATGGAAGGAATTTTGTGGGATTTTTGTGGAATTTTGAGGATTTGTCTTGAATTTTGTGGGATTTGGAGGAGACTTGAAGAATTTTGCGGAATTTTCTTAGATTTTGTGGAAATTTGTTGAGATTTTGTGAGATGGTTCTGGAATTTGGTGGGATATTGAGGAAATTCAGTGAATTTTGAGGGATTTTTCTTGAATTTTGTGGAAATTGTTGGAGATTTTGTGGGATGTTGCAGGAATTGGGTAGGGTTTTGAGAAGGTTTAGGGAATTTTGTGGCATTTTTCTGCAATTTTGTGAGGCTTTTCCAGAATGTTTGGTGATATTGAGGTGATTTGGTGGGATGTTTCTGGAATTTTGTGGGATTTTTCTGGGATTTGTACGAGACTTGAAGAATTTTGCGGGATTTTTCTTGAATTGTTTGGAAATTGGTGGAGATTTTGTGAGATGTTGCCGGAGTTTGTTTGGGTTTTGAGAAGATGTAGGGAATTTTGTGGCATTTTTCTGGAATTTTGAGGGGCTTTCAAGAACTTTGTGAGAGTTTTCTTGAATTTAGTGGAAATTTGTTGAGATTTTGTGAGATGGTTCTGGAATTTGGTGGGATTTTTGTGGGATTTTGAGGATTTGTCTTGAATTTTGTGGGATTTGGAGGAGACTTGAAGAATTTGGAGGGAATTTTCCTGAATTTTTTGGATATTGGTGGAGATTTTGTGAGATGCTGCAGGAATGTGGTTGGGTTTTGAGAAGATTTAGGGATTTTTGTGGGATATTCGTGGAATTTTCAGCAGCTTTCAAGTATTTTGTGAGAGTCTTCTTGAATTTTGTGGAAATTTCCGGAGATTTTGTGAGATGTTGCAGGAATTTTGTGGGATTTTTGTGGAATTTTGAGGAATTCTCTTGAATTTTGTGGGATTTGGAGGAGACTTGAAGAAGTTGGAGGGATTTTTCCTAAATGTTGTGGAAATTGGTGGAGATTTTGTGAGATGTTTCAGGAATTTGTTTGGATTTTGAGAAGATGTAGGGAATTTTGTTGGATTTTTGTGGAATTTTGAGGATTTCTCTTGAATTTTGTGGGATTTGGAGGAGACTTGAAGAATTTTGCGGGAATTTTCTTAGATTTTGTGGAAATGTGTGGAGATTTTGTGAGATGTCTGTAGAATTTTGTAATGTTTTGAGAAGATGTAGGGAATTTTGTGGCATTTTTCTGGAATTTTGAGGGGCTTTCAAGAACTTTGTGAGAGTTTTTTTGAATTTTTTGGAAATTTGTTGAGATTTTGTGAGACGGTTCTGGAGTTTGGTGGGATATTGAGGAAATTCAGTGAATTTGGAGGGAATTTTCTTGAATTTTGAGGAAATTGTTGGAGATTTTGTGGGATGTTGCAGGAATGTGGTTGGGTTCTGAGAAGATTTAGGGAATTGTGTGGGGCTTGTACAGAATTTGGTGGGATTTCTCTTGAATTTTGTGGGATTTCTATTGAATTTTATGGGATGATTGTGGGATGTTTGTGAGATGTTTGTAGGATGTTTGTGGTATTTGGAGGAGACTTGAAGAATTTTGCGGGATTTTTCTTGAAATGTTTGGAAATTGGTGGAGATTTTGTGAGATGTTGCCGGAGTTTGTTTGGGTTTTGAGAAGATGTAGGGAAGTTTGTGGCATTTTTCTGGAATTTTGAGGGGCTTTCAAGAACTTTGTGAGAGTTTTCTTGAATTTAGTGGAAATTTGTTGAGATTTTGTGAGATGGTTCTGGAATTTGGTGGGATTTTTGTGGGATTTTGAGGATTTGTCTTGAATTTTGTGGGATTTGGAGGAGACTTGAAGAATTTGGAGGGAATTTTCCTGAATTTTTTGGATATTGGTGGAGATTTTGTGAGATGCTGTAGGAATGTGGTTGGGTTTTGAGAAGATTTAGGGATTTTTGTGGGATATTTGTGGAATTTTCAGCAGCTTTCAAGTATTTTGTGAGAGTCTTCTTGAATTTTGTGGAAATTTCCGGAGATTTTGTGAGATGTTGCAGGAATTTTGTGGGATTTTTGTGGAATTTTGAGGAATTCTCTTGAATTTTGTGGGATTTGGAGGAGACTTGAAGAAGTTGGAGGGATTTTTCCTAAATGTTGTGGAAATGTGTGGAGATTTTGTGAGATGTTTCAGGAATTTGTTTGGATTTTGAGAAGATGTAGGGAATTTTGTTGGATTTTTGTGGAATTTTGAGGATTTCTCTTGAATTTTGTGGGATTTGGAGGAGACTTGAAGAATTTTGCGGGAATTTTCTTAGATTTTGTGGAAATGTGTGGAGATTTTGTGAGATGTCTGTAGAATTTTGTAATGTTTTGAGAAGATGTAGGGAATTTTGTGGCATTTTTCTGGAATTTTGAGGGGCTTTCAAGAACTTTGTGAGAGTTTTTTTGAATTTTTTGGAAATTTGTTGAGATTTTGTGAGATGGTTCTGGAGTTTGGTGGGATATTGAGGAAATTCAGTGAATTTGGAGGGAATTTTCTTGAATTTTGAGGAAATTGTTGGAGATTTTGTGGGATGTTGCAGGAATGTGGTTGGGTTCTGAGAAGATTTAGGGAATTGTGTGGGGCTTGTACAGAATTTGGTGGGATTTCTCTTGAATTTTGTGGGATTTCTATTGAATTTTATGGGATGTTTGTGGGATGTTTGTGAGATGTTTGTAGGATGTTTGTGGTATTTGGAGGAGACTTGAAGAATTTTGCGGGATTTTTCTTGAAATGTTTGGAAATTGGTGGAGATTTTGTGAGATGTTGCAGGAATTTGTTTGGGTTTTGAGAAGATGGAAGGAATTTTGTGGGATTTTTGTGGAATTTTGAGGATTTCTCTTGAATTTTGTGGGATTTGGAGGAGACTTGAAGAATTTTGCGGAATTTTCTTAGATTTTGTGGAAATTTGTTGAGATTTTGTGAGATGGTTCTGGAATTTGGTGGGATATTGAGGAAATACAGTGAATTTTGAGGGATTTTTCTTGAATTTTGTGGAAATTGTTGGAGATTTTGTGGGATGTTGCAGGAATTGGGTAGGGTTTTGAGAAGGTTTAGGGAATTTTGTGGCATTTTTCTGCAATTTTGTGAGGCTTTTCCAGAATGTTTGGTGATATTGAGGTGATTTTGTGGGATGTTTCTGGAATTTTGTGGGATTTTTCTGGGATTTGTACGAGACTTGAAGAATTTTGCGGGATTTTTCTTGAATTTTGTGGAAATTGTTGGAGATTTTGTGGGATGTTGCAGGAATGTGGTTGGGTTTTGAGAAGATGTAGGTTATTTTGTGGCATTTTTCTGGAATTTTGAGGGGCTTTCAAGAACTTTGTGAGAGTTTTCTTGAATTTAGTGGAAATTTGTTGAGATTTTGTGAGATGGTTCTGGAATTTGGTGGGATTTTTGTGGGATTTTGAGGATTTGTCTTGAATTTTGTGGGATTTGGAGGAGACTTGAAGAATTTGGAGGGAATTTTCCTGAATTTTTTGGATATTGGCGGAGATTTTGTGAGATGCTGCAGGAATGTGGTTGGGTTTTGAGAAGATTTAGGGATTTTTGTGGGATATTTGTGGAATTTCCAGCAGCTTTCAAGTATTTTGTGAGAGTCTTCTTGAATTTTGTGGAAATTTCCGGAGATTTTGTGAGATGTTGCAGGAATTTGGTGGGATTTTTGTGGAATTTTGAGGAATTCTCTTGAATTTTGTGGGATTTGGAGGAGACTTGAAGAAGTTGGTGGGATTTTTCCTAAATGTTGTGGAAATTGGTGGAGATTTTGTGAGATGTTTCAGGAATTTGTTTGGATTTTGAGAAGATGTAGGGAATTTTGTTGGATTTTTGTGGAATTTTGAGGATTTCTCTTGAATTTTGTGGGATTTGGAGGAGACTTGAAGAATTTTGCGGGAATTTTCTTAGATTTTGTGGAAATGTGTGGAGATTTTGTGAGATGTCTGTAGAATTTTGTAATGTTTTGAGAAGATGTAGGGAATTTTGTGGCATTTTTCTGGAATTTTGAGGGGCTTTCAAGAACTTTGTGAGAGTTTTTTTGAATTTTTTGGAAATTTGTTGAGATTTTGTGAGATGGTTCTGGAGTTTGGTGGGATATTGAGGAAATTCAGTGAATCTGGAGGGAATTTTCTTGAATTTTGTGGAAATTGTTGGAGATTTTGTGGGATGTTGCAGGAATTTGGTAGGGTTTTGAGAAGGTTTAGGGAATTTTGTGGCATTTTTCTGCAATTTTGTGAGGCTTTTCCAGAATTTTTGGTGATATTGAGGTGATTTGGTGGGATGTTTCTGGAATTTTGTGGGATTTTTCTGGGATTTGTACGAGACTTGAAGAATTTTGCGGGATTTTTCTTGAATTGTTTGGAAATTGTTGGAGATTTTGTGAGATGTTGCAGGAGTTTGTTTGGGTTCTGAGAATATGGAAGGAATTTTGTGGGATTTTTGTGGAATTTTGAGGATTTGTCTTGAATTTTGTGGGATTTGGAGGAGACTTGAAGAATTTTGCGGAATTTTCTTAGATTTTGTGGAAATTTGTTGAGATTTTGTGAGATGGTTCTGGAATTTGGTGGGATATTGAGGAAATTCAGTGAATTTTGAGGGATTTTTCTTGAATTTTGTGGAAATTGTTGGAGATTTTGTGGGATGTTGCAGGAATTGGGTAGGGTTTTGAGAAGGTTTAGGGAATTTTGTGGCATTTTTCTGCAATTTTGTGAGGCTTTTCCAGAATGTTTGGTGATATTGAGGTGATTTGGTGGGATGTTTCTGGAATTTTGTGGGATTTTTCTGGGATTTGTACGAGACTTGAAGAATT
Organism: Cyanistes caeruleus; assembly: GCF_971803275.1. Taxonomy (NCBI): domain Eukaryota; kingdom Metazoa; phylum Chordata; class Aves; order Passeriformes; family Paridae; genus Cyanistes; species Cyanistes caeruleus. Next base: position 85,699,214 of record NC_141702.1, on the reverse strand, counting down.
TTGCGGGATTTTTCTTGAATTGTTTGGAAATTGGTGGAGATTTTGTGAGATGTTGCCGGAGTTTGTTTGGGTTTTGAGAAGATGTAGGGAAGTTTGTGGCATTTTTCTGGAATTTTGAGGGGCTTTCAAGAACTTTGTGAGAGTTTTCTTGAATTTAGTGGAAATTTGTTGAGATTTTGTGAGATGGTTCTGGAATTTGGTGGGATTTTTGTGGGATTTTGAGGATTTGTCTTGAATTTTGTGGGATTTGGAGGAGACTTGAAGAATTTGGAGGGAATTTTCCTGAATTTTTTGGATATTGGTGGAGATTTTGTGAGATGCTGCAGGAATGTGGTTGGGTTTTGAGAAGATTTAGGGATTTTTGTGGGATATTTGTGGAATTTTCAGCAGCTTTCAAGTATTTTGTGAGAGTCTTCTTGAATTTTGTGGAAATTTCCGGAGATTTTGTGAGATGTTGCAGGAATTTTGTGGGATTTTTGTGGAATTTTGAGGAATTCTCTTGAATTTTGTGGGATTTGGAGGAGACTTGAAGAAGTTGGAGGGATTTTTCCTAAATGTTGTGGAAATTGGTGGAGATTTTGTGAGATGTTTCAGGAATTTGTTTGGATTTTGAGAAGATGTAGGGAATTTTGTTGGATTTTTGTGGAATTTTGAGGATTTCTCTTGAATTTTGTGGGATTTGGAGGAGACTTGAAGAATTTTGCGGGAATTTTCTTAGATTTTGTGGAAATGTGTGGAGATTTTGTGAGATGTCTGTAGAATTTTGTAATGTTTTGAGAAGATGTAGGGAATTTTGTGGCATTTTTCTGGAATTTTGAAAGGCTTTCAAGAACTTTGTGAGAGTTTTTTTGAATTTTTTGGAAATTTGTTGAGATTTTGTGAGATGGTTCTGGAGTTTGGTGGGATATTGAGGAAATTCAGTGAATTTGGAGGGAATTTTCTTGAATTTTGAGGAAATTGTTGGAGATTTTGTGGGATGTTGCAGGAATGTGGTTGGGTTCTGAGAAGATTTAGGGAATTGTGTGGGGCTTGTACAGAATTTGGTGGGATTTCTCTTGAATTTTGTGGGATTTCTATTGAATTTTATGGGATGATTGTGGGATGTTTGTGAGATGTTTGTAGGATGTTTGTGGTATTTGGAGGAGACTTGAAGAATTTTGCGGGATTTTTCTTGAAATGTTTGGAAATTGGTGGAGATTTTTTGAGATGTTGCAGGAATTTGTTTGGGTTTTGAGAAGATGGAAGGAATTTTGTTGGATTTTTGTGGAATTTTGAGGATTTCTCTTGAATTTTGTGGGATTTGGAGGAGACTTGAAGAATTTTGCGGGAATTTTCTTAGATTTAGTGGAAATTTGTTGAGATTTTGTGAGATGGTTCTGGAATTTGGTGGGATATTGAGGAAATTCAGTGAATTTTGAGGGATTTTTCTTGAATTTTGTGGAAATTGTTGGAGATTTTGTGGGATGTTGCAGGAATTGGGTAGGGTTTTGAGAAGGTTTAGGGAATTTTGTGGCATATTTCTGCAATTTTGTGAGGCTTTTCCAGAATGTTTGGTGATATTGAGGTGATTTGGTGGGATGTTTCTGGAATTTTGTGGGATTTTTCTGGGATTTGTACGAGACTTGAAGAATTTTGCGGGATTTTTCTTTAATTGTTTGGAAATTGTTGGAGATTTTGTGAGATGTTGCAGGAGTTTGTTTGGGTTCTGAGAATATGGAAGGAATTTTGTGGGATTTTTGTGGAATTTTGAGGATTTGTCTTGAATTTTGTGGGATTTGGAAAAGACTTGAAGAATTTTGCAGAATTTTCTTAGATTTTGTGGAAATTTGTTGAGATTTTGTGAGATGGTTCTGGAATTTGGTGGGATATTGAGGAAATACAGTGAATTTTGAGGGATTTTTCTTGAATTTTGTGGAAATTGTTGGAGATTTTGTGGGATGTTGCAGGAATTGGGTAGGGTTTTGAGAAGGTTTAGGGAATTTTGTGGCATTTTTCTGCAATTTTGTGAGGCTTTTCCAGAATGTTTGGTGATATTGAGGTGATTTGGTGGGATGTTTCTGGAATTTTGTGGGATTTTTCTGGGATTTGTACGAGACTTGAAGAATTTTGCGGGATTTTTCTTGAATTGTTTGGAAATTGGTGGAGATTTTGTGAGATGTTGCCGGAGTTTGTTTGGGTTTTGAGAAGATGTAGGGAAGTTTGTGGCATTTTTCTGGAATTTTGAGGGGCTTTCAAGAACTTTGTGAGAGTTTTCTTGAATTTAGTTGAAGTTTGTTGAGATTTTGTGAGATGGTTCTGGAATTTGGTGGGATTTTTGTGGGATTTTGAGGATTTGTCTTGAATTTTGTGGGATTTGGAGGAGACTTGAAGAATTTGGAGGGAATTTCCCTGAATTTTTTGGATATTGGCGGAGATTTTGTGAGATGCTGCAGGAATGTGGTTGGGTTTTGAGAAGATTTAGGGATTTTTGTGGGATATTTGTGGAATTTCCAGCAGCTTTCAAGTATTTTGTGAGAGTCTTCTTGAATTTTGTGGAAATTTCCGGAGATTTTGTGAGATGTTGCAGGAATTTGGTGGGATTTTTGTGGAATTTTGAGGAATTCTCTTGAATTTTGTGGGATTTGGAGGAGACTTGAAGAAGTTGGAGGGATTTTTCCTAAATGTTGTGGAAATTGGTGGAGATTTTGTGAGATGTTTCAGGAATTTGTTTGGATTTTGAGAAGATGTAGGGAATTTTGTTGGATTTTTGTGGAATTTTGAGGATTTCTCTTGAATTTTGTGGGATTTGGAGGAGACTTGAAGAATTTTGCGGGAATTTTCTTAGATTTTGTGGAAATGTGTGGAGATTTTGTGAGATGTCTGTAGAATTTTGTAATGTTTTGAGAAGATGTAGGGAATTTTGTGGCATTTTTCTGGAATTTTGAGGGGCTTTCAAGAACTTTGTGAGAGTTTTTTTGAATTTTTTGGAAATTTGTTGAGATTTTGTGAGATGGTTCTGGAGTTTGGTGGGATATTGAGGAAATTCAGTGAATTTGGAGGGAATTTTCTTGAATTTTGTGGAAATTGTTGGAGATTTTGTGGGATGTTGCAGGAATGTGGTTGGGTTCTGAGAAGATTTAGGGAATTGTGTGGGGCTTGTACAGAATTTGGTGGGATTTCTCTTGAATTTTGTGGGATTTCTATTGAATTTTATGGGATGTTTGTGGGATGTTTGTGAGATGTTTGTAGGATGTTTGTGGTATTTGGAGGAGACTTGAAGAATTTTGCGGGACTTTTCTTGAAATGTTTGGAAATTGGTGGAGATTTTGTGAGATGTTGCAGGAATTTGTTTGGGTTTTGAGAAGATGGAAGGAATTTTGTTGGATTTTTGTGGAATTTTGAGGATTTCTCTTGAATTTTGTGGGATTTGGAGGAGACTTGAAGAATTTTGCGGAATTTTCTTAGATTTTGTGGAAATTTGTTGAGATTTTGTGAGATGGTTCTGGAATTTGGTGGGATATTGAGGAAATTCAGTGAATTTTGAGGGATTTTTCTTGAATTTTGTGGAAATTGTTGGAGATTTTGTGGGATGTTGCAGGAATTTGGTAGGGTTTTGAGAAGGTTTAGGGAATTTTGTGGCATTTTTCTGCAATTTTGTGAGGCTTTTCCAGAATGTTTGGTGATATTGAGGTGATTTGGTGGGATGTTTCTGGAATTTTGTGGGATTTTTCTGGGATTTGTACGAGACTTGAAGAATTTTGCGGGATTTTTCTTGAATTGTTTGGAAATTGTTGGAGATTTTGTGAGATGTTGCAGGAGTTTGTTTGGGTTCTGAGAATATGGAAGGAATTTTGTGGGATTTTTGTGGAATTTTGAGGATTTGTCTTGAATTTTGTGGGATTTGGAGGAGACTTGAAGAATTTTGCGGAATTTTCTTAGATTTTGTGGAAATTTGTTGAGATTTTGTGAGATGGTTCTGGAATTTGGTGGGATATTGAGGAAATTCAGTGAATTTTGAGGGATTTTTCTTGAATTTTGTGGAAATTGTTGGAGATTTTGTGGGATGTTGCAGGAATTGGGTAGGGTTTTGAGAAGGTTTAGGGAATTTTGTGGCATTTTTCTGCAATTTTGTGAGGCTTTTCCAGAATGTTTGGTGATATTGAGGTGATTTGGTGGGATGTTTCTGGAATTTTGTGGGATTTTTCTGGGATTTGTACGAGACTTGAAGAATTTTGCGGGATTTTTCTTGAATTGTTTGGAAATTGGTGGAGATTTTGTGAGATGTTGCCGGAGTTTGTTTGGGTTTTGAGAAGATGTAGGGAATTTTGTGGCATTTTTCTGGAATTTTGAGGGGCTTTCAAGAACTTTGTGAGAGTTTTCTTGAATTTAGTGGAAATTTGTTGAGATTTTGTGAGATGGTTCTGGAATTTGGTGGGATTTTTGTGGGATTTTGAGGATTTGTCTTGAATTTTGTGGGATTTGGAGGAGACTTGAAGAATTTGGAGGGAATTTTCCTGAATTTTTTGGATATTGGTGGAGATTTTGTGAGATGCTGCAGGAATGTGGTTGGGTTTTGAGAAGATTTAGGGATTTTTGTGGGATATTCGTGGAATTTTCAGCAGCTTTCAAGTATTTTGTGAGAGTCTTCTTGAATTTTGTGGAAATTTCCGGAGATTTTGTGAGATGTTGCAGGAATTTTGTGGGATTTTTGTGGAATTTTGAGGAATTCTCTTGAATTTTGTGGGATTTGGAGGAGACTTGAAGAAGTTGGAGGGATTTTTCCTAAATGTTGTGGAAATTGGTGGAGATTTTGTGAGATGTTTCAGGAATTTGTTTGGATTTTGAGAAGATGTAGGGAATTTTGTTGGATTTTTGTGGAATTTTGAGGATTTCTCTTGAATTTTGTGGGATTTGGAGGAGACTTGAAGAATTTTGCGGGAATTTTCTTAGATTTTGTGGAAATGTGTGGAGATTTTGTGAGATGTCTGTAGAATTTTGTAATGTTTTGAGAAGATGTAGGGAATTTTGTGGCATTTTTCTGGAATTTTGAGGGGCTTTCAAGAACTTTGTGAGAGTTTTTTTGAATTTTTTGGAAATTTGTTGAGATTTTGTGAGACGGTTCTGGAGTTTGGTGGGATATTGAGGAAATTCAGTGAATTTGGAGGGAATTTTCTTGAATTTTGAGGAAATTGTTGGAGATTTTGTGGGATGTTGCAGGAATGTGGTTGGGTTCTGAGAAGATTTAGGGAATTGTGTGGGGCTTGTACAGAATTTGGTGGGATTTCTCTTGAATTTTGTGGGATTTCTATTGAATTTTATGGGATGATTGTGGGATGTTTGTGAGATGTTTGTAGGATGTTTGTGGTATTTGGAGGAGACTTGAAGAATTTTGCGGGATTTTTCTTGAAATGTTTGGAAATTGGTGGAGATTTTGTGAGATGTTGCAGGAATTTGGGTTTTGAGAAGATGGAAGGAATTTTGTTGGATTTTTGTGGAATTTTGAGGATTTCTCTTGAATTTTGTGGGATTTGGAGGAGACTTGAAGAATTTTGCGGGAATTTTCTTAGATTTAGTGGAAATTTGTTGAGATTTTGTGAGATGGTTCTGGAATTTGGTGGGATATTGAGGAAATTCAGTGAATTTTGAGGGATTTTTCTTGAATTTTGTGGAAATTGTTGGAGATTTTGTGGGATGTTGCAGGAATTGGGTAGGGTTTTGAGAAGGTTTAGGGAATTTTGTGGCATATTTCTGCAATTTTGTGAGGCTTTTCCAGAATGTTTGGTGATATTGAGGTGATTTTGTGGGATGTTTCTGGAATTTTGTGGGATTTTTCTGGGATTTGTACGAAACTTGAAGAATTTTGCGGGATTTTTCTTGAATTGTTTGGAAATTGTTGGAGATTTTGTGAGATGTTGCAGGAGTTTGTTTGGGTTCTGAGAATATGGAAGGAATTTTGTGGGATTTTTGTGGAATTTTGAGGATTTGTCTTGAATTTTGTGGGATTTGGAGGAGACTTGAAGAATTTTGCGGAATTTTCTTAGATTTTGTGGAAATTTGTTGAGATTTTGTGAGATGGTTCTGGAATTTGGTGGGATATTGAGGAAATTCAGTGAATTTTGAGGGATTTTTCTTGAATTTTGTGGAAATTGTTGGAGATTTTGTGGGATGTTGCAGGAATTGGGTAGGGTTTTGAGAAGGTTTAGGGAATTTTGTGGCATTTTTCTGCAATTTTGTGAGGCTTTTCCAGAATGTTTGGTGATATTGAGGTGATTTGGTGGGATGTTTCTGGAATTTTGTGGGATTTTTCTGGGATTTGTACGAGACTTGAAGAATTTTGCGGGATTTTTCTTGAATTGTTTGGAAATTGGTGGAGATTTTGTGAGATGTTGCCGGAGTTTGTTTGGGTTTTGAGAAGATGTAGGGAAGTTTGTGGCATTTTTCTGGAATTTTGAGGGGCTTTCAAGAACTTTGTGAGAGTTTTCTTGAATTTAGTGGAAATTTGTTGAGATTTTGTGAGATGGTTCTGGAATTTGGTGGGATTTTTGTGGGATTTTGAGGATTTGTCTTGAATTTTGTGGGATTTGGAGGAGACTTGAAGAATTTGGAGGGAATTTTCCTGAATTTTTTGGATATTGGTGGAGATTTTGTGAGATGCTGCAGGAATGTGGTTGGGTTTTGAGAAGATTTAGGGATTTTTGTGGGATATTTGTGGAATTTTCAGCAGCTTTCAAGTATTTTGTGAGAGTCTTCTTGAATTTTGTGGAAATTTCCGGAGATTTTGTGAGATGTTGCAGGAATTTGGTGGGATTTTTGTGGAATTTTGAGGAATTCTCTTGAATTTTGTGGGATTTGGAGGAGACTTGAAGAAGTTGGAGGGATTTTTCCTAAATGTTGTGGAAATTGGTGGAGATTTTGTGAGATGTTTCAGGAATTTGTTTGGATTTTGAGAAGATGTAGGGAATTTTGTTGGATTTTTGTGGAATTTTGAGGATTTCTCTTGAATTTTGTGGGATTTGGAGGAGACTTGAAGAATTTTGCGGGAATTTTCTTAGATTTTGTGGAAATGTGTGGAGATTTTGTGAGATGTCTGTAGAATTTTGTAATGTTTTGAGAAGATGTAGGGAATTTTGTGGCATTTTTCTGGAATTTTGAAAGGCTTTCAAGAACTTTGTGAGAGTTTTTTTGAATTTTTTGGAAATTTGTTGAGATTTTGTGAGATGGTTCTGGAGTTTGGTGGGATATTGAGGAAATTCAGTGAATTTGGAGGGAATTTTCTTGAATTTTGAGGAAATTGTTGGAGATTTTGTGGGATGTTGCAGGAATGTGGTTGGGTTCTGAGAAGATTTAGGGAATTGTGTGGGGCTTGTACAGAATTTGGTGGGATTTCTCTTGAATTTTGTGGGATTTCTATTGAATTTTATGGGATGATTGTGGGATGTTTGTGAGATGTTTGTAGGATGTTTGTGGTATTTGGAGGAGACTTGAAGAATTTTGCGGGATTTTTCTTGAAATGTTTGGAAATTGGTGGAGATTTTGTGAGATGTTGCAGGAATTTGTTTGGGTTTTGAGAAGATGGAAGGAATTTTGTTGGATTTTTGTGGAATTTTGAGGATTTCTCTTGAATTTTGTGGGATTTGGAGGAGACTTGAAGAATTTTGCGGGAATTTTCTTAGATTTTGTGGAAATTTGTTGAGATTTTGTGAGATGGTTCTGGAATTTGGTGGGATATTGAGGAAATTCAGTGAATTTTGAGGGATTTTTCTTGAATTTTGTGGAAATTGTTGGAGATTTTGTGGGATGTTGCAGGAATTGGGTAGGGTTTTGAGAAGGTTTAGGGAATTTTGTGGCATTTTTCTGCAATTTTGTGAGGCTTTTCCAGAATGTTTGGTGATATTGAGGTGATTTGGTGGGATGTTTCTGGAATTTTGTGGGATTTTTCTGGGATTTGTACGAGACTTGAAGAATTTTGCGGGATTTTTCTTGAATTGTTTGGAAATTGGTGGAGATTTTGTGAGATGTTGCAGGAATGTGGTTGGGTTTTGAGAAGATGTAGGTTATTTTGTGGCATTTTTCTGGAATTTTGAGGGGCTTTCAAGAACTTTGTGAGAGTTTTCTTGAATTTAGTGGAAATTTGTTGAGATTTTGTGAGATGGTTCTGGAATTTGGTGGGATTTTTGTGGGATTTTGAGGATTTGTCTTGAATTTTGTGGGATTTGGAGGAGACTTGAAGAATTTGGAGGGAATTTTCCTGAATTTTTTGGATATTGGTGGAGATTTTGTGAGATGCTGCAGGAATGTGGTTGGGTTTTGAGAAGATTTAGGGATTTTTGTGGGATATTTGTGGAATTTTCAGCAGCTTTCAAGTATTTTGTGAGAGTCTTCTTGAATTTTGTGGAAATTTCCGGAGATTTTGTGAGATGTTGCAGGAATTTTGTGGGATTTTTGTGGAATTTTGAGGAATTCTCTTGAATTTTGTGGGATTTGGAGGAGACTTGAAGAAGTTGGAGGGATTTTTCCTAAATGTTGTGGAAATTGGTGGAGATTTTGTGAGATGTTTCAGGAATTTGTTTGGATTTTGAGAAGATGTAGGGAATTTTGTTGGATTTTTGTGGAATTTTGAGGATTTCTCTTGAATTTTGTGGGATTTGGAGGAGACTTGAAGAATTTTGCGGGAATTTTCTTAGATTTTGTGGAAATGTGTGGAGATTTTGTGAGATGTCTGTAGAATTTTGTAATGTTTTGAGAAGATGTAGGGAATTTTGTGGCATTTTTCTGGAATTTTGAGGGGCTTTCAAGAACTTTGTGAGAGTTTTTTTGAATTTTTTGGAAATTTGTTGAGATTTTGTGAGATGGTTCTGGAGTTTGGTGGGATATTGAGGAAATTCAGTGAATTTGGAGGGAATTTTCTTGAATTTTGTGGAAATTGTTGGAGATTTTGTGGGATGTTGCAGGAATGTGGTTGGGTTCTGAGAAGATTTAGGGAATTGTGTGGGGCTTGTACAGAATTTGGTGGGATTTCTCTTGAATTTTGTGGGATTTCTATTGAATTTTATGGGATGTTTGTGGGATGTTTGTGAGATGTTTGTAGGATGTTTGTGGTATTTGGAGGAGACTTGAAGAATTTTGCGGGACTTTTCTTGAAATGTTTGGAAATTGGTGGAGATTTTGTGAGATGTTGCAGGAATTTGTTTGGGTTTTGAGAAGATGGAAGGAATTTTGTTGGATTTTTGTGGAATTTTGAGGATTTCTCTTGAATTTTGTGGGATTTGGAGGAGACTTGAAGAATTTTGCGGAATTTTCTTAGATTTTGTGGAAATTTGTTGAGATTTTGTGAGATGGTTCTGGAATTTGGTGGGATATTGAGGAAATTCAGTGAATTTTGAGGGATTTTTCTTGAATTTTGTGGAAATTGTTGGAGATTTTGTGGGATGTTGCAGGAATTGGGTAGGGTTTTGAGAAGGTTTAGGGAATTTTGTGGCATTTTTCTGCAATTTTGTGAGGCTTTTCCAGAATTTTTGGTGATATTGAGGTGATTTGGTGGGATGTTTCTGTAATTTTGTGGGATTTTTCTGGGATTTGTACGAGACTTGAAGAATTTTGCGGGATTTTTCTTGAATTGTTTGGAAATTGTTGGAGATTTTGTGAGATGTTGCAGGAGTTTGTTTGGGTTCTGAGAATATGGAAGGAATTTTGTGGGATTTTTGTGGAATTTTGAGGATTTGTCTTGAATTTTGTGGGATTTGGAGGAGACTTGAAGAATTTTGCGGAATTTTCTTAGATTTTGTGGAAATTTGTTGAGATTTTGTGAGATGGTTCTGGAATTTGGTGGGATATTGAGGAAATTCAGTGAATTTTGAGGGATTTTTCTTGAATTTTGTGGAAATTGTTGGAGATTTTGTGGGATGTTGCAGGAATTGGGTAGGGTTTTGAGAAGGTTTAGGGAATTTTGTGGCATTTTTCTGCAATTTTGTGAGGCTTTTCCAGAATGTTTGGTGATATTGAGGTGATTTGGTGGGATGTTTCTGGAATTTTGTGGGATTTTTCTGGGATTTGTACGAGACTTGAAGAATTTTGCGGGATTTTTCTTGAATTGTTTGGAAATTGGTGGAGATTTTGTGAGATGTTGCCGGAGTTTGTTTGGGTTTTGAGAAGATGTAGGGAAGTTTGTGGCATTTTTCTGGAATTTTGAGGGGCTTTCAAGAACTTTGTGAGAGTTTTCTTGAATTTAGTGGAAATTTGTTGAGATTTTGTGAGATGGTTCTGGAATTTGGTGGGATTTTTGTGGGATTTTGAGGATTTGTCTTGAATTTTGTGGGATTTGGAGGAGACTTGAAGAATTTGGAGGGAATTTTCCTGAATTTTTTGGATATTGGTGGAGATTTTGTGAGATGCTGCAGGAATGTGGTTGGGTTTTGAGAAGATTTAGGGATTTTTGTGGGATATTTGTGGAATTTTCAGCAGCTTTCAAGTATTTTGTGAGAGTCTTCTTGAATTTTGTGGAAATTTCCGGAGATTTTGTGAGATGTTGCAGGAATTTTGTGGGATTTTTGTGGAATTTTGAGGAATTCTCTTGAATTTTGTGGGATTTGGAGGAGACTTGAAGAAGTTGGAGGGATTTTTCCTAAATGTTGTGGAAATTGGTGGAGATTTTGTGAGATGTTTCAGGAATTTGTTTGGATTTTGAGAAGATGTAGGGAATTTTGTTGGATTTTTGTGGAATTTTGAGGATTTCTCTTGAATTTTGTGGGATTTGGAGGAGACTTGAAGAATTTTGCGGGAATTTTCTTAGATTTTGTGGAAATGTGTGGAGATTTTGTGAGATGTCTGTAGAATTTTGTAATGTTTTGAGAAGATGTAGGGAATTTTGTGGCATTTTTCTGGAATTTTGAGGGGCTTTCAAGAACTTTGTGAGAGTTTTTTTGAATTTTTTGGAAATTTGTTGAGATTTTGTGAGATGGTTCTGGAATTTGGTGGGATATTGAGGAAATTCAGTGAATTTTGAGGGATTTTTCTTGAATTTTGTGGAAATTGTTGGAGATTTTGTGGGATGTTGCAGGAATTGGGTAGGGTTTTGAGAAGGTTTAGGGAATTTTGTGGCATTTTTCTGCAATTTTGTGAGGCTTTTCCAGAATGTTTGGTGATATTGAGGTGATTTGGTGGGATGTTTCTGGAATTTTGTGGGATTTTTCTGGGATTTGTACGAGACTTGAAGAATTTTGCGGGATTTTTCTTGAATTGTTTGGAAATTGTTGGAGATTTTGTGAGATGTTGCAGGAGTTTGTTTGGGTTCTGAGAATATGGAAGGAATTTTGTGGGATTTTTGTGGAATTTTGAGGATTTGTCTTGAATTTTGTGGGATTTGGAGGAGACTTGAAGAATTTTGCGGAATTTTCTTAGATTTTGTGGAAATTTGTTGAGATTTTGTGAGATGGTTCTGGAATTTGGTGGGATATTGAGGAAATTCAGTGAATTTTGAGGGATTTTTCTTGAATTTTGTGGAAATTGTTGGAGATTTTGTGGGATGTTGCAGGAATTGGGTAGGGTTTTGAGAAGGTTTAGGGAATTTTGTGGCATTTTTCTGCAATTTTGTGAGGCTTTTCCAGAATGTTTGGTGATATTGAGGTGATTTGGTGGGATGTTTCTGGAATTTTGTGGGATTTTTCTGGGATTTGTACGAGACTTGAAGAATTTTGCGGGATTTTTCTTGAATTGTTTGGAAATTGGTGGAGATTTTGTGAGATGTTGCCGGAGTTTGTTTGGGTTTTGAGAAGATGTAGGGAATTTTGTGGCATTTTTCTGGAATTTTGAGGGGCTTTCAAGAACTTTGTGAGAGTTTTCTTGAATTTAGTGGAAATTTGTTGAGATTTTGTGAGATGGTTCTGGAATTTGGTGGGATTTTTGTGGGATTTTGAGGATTTGTCTTGAATTTTGTGGGATTTGGAGGAGACTTGAAGAATTTGGAGGGAATTTTCCTGAATTTTTTGGATATTGGTGGAGATTTTGTGAGATGCTGCAGGAATGTGGTTGGGTTTTGAGAAGATTTAGGGATTTTTGTGGGATATTTGTGGAATTTTCAGCAGCTTTCAAGTATTTTGTGAGAGTCTTCTTGAATTTTGTGGAAATTTCCGGAGATTTTGTGAGATGTTGCAGGAATTTTGTGGGATTTTTGTGGAATTTTGAGGAATTCTCTTGAATTTTGTGGGATTTGGAGGAGACTTGAAGAAGTTGGAGGGATTTTTCCTAAATGTTGTGGAAATTGGTGGAGATTTTGTGAGATGTTTCAGGAATTTGTTTGGATTTTGAGAAGATGTAGGGAATTTTGTTGGATTTTTGTGGAATTTTGAGGATTTCTCTTGAATTTTGTGGGATTTGGAGGAGACTTGAAGAATTTTGCGGGAATTTTCTTAGATTTTGTGGAAATGTGTGGAGATTTTGTGAGATGTCTGTAGAATTTTGTAATGTTTTGAGAAGATGTAGGGAATTTTGTGGCATTTTTCTGGAATTTTGAGGGGCTTTCAAGAACTTTGTGAGAGTTTTTTTGAATTTTTTGGAAATTTGTTGAGATTTTGTGAGACGGTTCTGGAGTTTGGTGGGATATTGAGGAAATTCAGTGAATTTGGAGGGAATTTTCTTGAATTTTGTGGAAATTGTTGGAGATTTTGTGGGATGTTGCAGGAATTTGGTAGGGTTTTGAGAAGGTTTAGGGAATTTTGTGGCATTTTTCTGCAATTTTGTGAGGCTTTTCCAGAATGTTTGGTGATATTGAGGTGATTTGGTGGGATGTTTCTGGAATTTTGTGGGATTTTTCTGGGATTTGTACGAGACTTGAAGAATTTTGCGGGATTTTTCGTAAATTGTTTGGAAATTGTTGGAGATTTTGTGAGATGTTGCAGGAGTTTGTTTGGGTTCTGAGAATATGGAAGGAATTTTGTGGGATTTTTGTGGAATTTTGAGGATTTGTCTTGAATTTTGTGGGATTTGGAGGAGACTTGAAGAATTTTGCGGAATTTTCTTAGATTTTGTGGAAATTTGTTGAGATTTTGTGAGATGGTTCTGGAATTTGGTGGGATATTGAGGAAATTCAGTGAATTTTGAGGGATTTTTCTTGAATTTTGTGGAAATTGTTGGAGATTTTGTGGGATGTTGCAGGAATTGGGTAGGGTTTTGAGAAGGTTTAGGGAATTTTGTGGCATTTTTCTGCAATTTTGTGAGGCTTTTCCAGAATGTTTGGTGATATTGAGGTGATTTGGTGGGATGTTTCTGGAATTTTGTGGGATTTTTCTGGGATTTGTACGAGACTTGAAGAATTTTGCGGGATTTTTCTTGAATTGTTTGGAAATTGGTGGAGATTTTGTGAGATGTTGCCGGAGTTTGTTTGGGTTTTGAGAAGATGTAGGGAATTTTGTGGCATTTTTCTGGAATTTTGAGGGGCTTTCAAGAACTTTGTGAGAGTTTTCTTGAATTTAGTGGAAATTTGTTGAGATTTTGTGAGATGGTTCTGGAATTTGGTGGGATTTTTGTGGGATTTTGAGGATTTGTCTTGAATTTTGTGGGATTTGGAGGAGACTTGAAGAATTTGGAGGGAATTTTCCTGAATTTTTTGGATATTGGTGGAGATTTTGTGAGATGCTGCAGGAATGTGGTTGGGTTTTGAGAAGATTTAGGGATTTTTGTGGGATATTTGTGGAATTTTCAGCAGCTTTCAAGTATTTTGTGAGAGTCTTCTTGAATTTTGTGGAAATTTCCGGAGATTTTGTGAGATGTTGCAGGAATTTTGTGGGATTTTTGTGGAATTTTGAGGAATTCTCTTGAATTTTGTGGGATTTGGAGGAGACTTGAAGAAGTTGGAGGGATTTTTCCTAAATGTTGTGGAAATTGGTGGAGATTTTGTGAGATGTTTCAGGAATTTGTTTGGATTTTGAGAAGATGTAGGGAATTTTGTTGGATTTTTGTGGAATTTTGAGGATTTCTCTTGAATTTTGTGGGATTTGGAGGAGACTTGAAGAATTTTGCGGGAATTTTCTTAGATTTTGTGGAAATGTGTGGAGATTTTGTGAGATGTCTGTAGAATTTTGTAATGTTTTGAGAAGATGTAGGGAATTTTGTGGCATTTTTCTGGAATTTTGAGGGGCTTTCAAGAACTTTGTGAGAGTTTTTTTGAATTTTTTGGAAATTTGTTGAGATTTTGTGAGACGGTTCTGGAGTTTGGTGGGATATTGAGGAAATTCAGTGAATTTGGAGGGAATTTTCTTGAATTTTGAGGAAATTGTTGGAGATTTTGTGGGATGTTGCAGGAATGTGGTTGGGTTCTGAGAAGATTTAGGGAATTGTGTGGGGCTTGTACAGAATTTGGTGGGATTTCTCTTGAATTTTGTGGGATTTCTATTGAATTTTATGGGATGATTGTGGGATGTTTGTGAGATGTTTGTAGGATGTTTGTGGTATTTGGAGGAGACTTGAAGAATTTTGCGGGATTTTTCTTGAAATGTTTGGAAATTGGTGGAGATTTTGTGAGATGTTGCAGGAATTTGTTTGGGTTTTGAGAAGATGGAAGGAATTTTGTGGGATTTTTGTGGAATTTTGAGGATTTCTCTTGAATTTTGTGGGATTTGGAGGAGACTTGAAGAATTTTGCGGAATTTTCTTAGATTTTGTGGAAATTTGTTGAGATTTTGTGAGATGGTTCTGGAATTTGGTGGGATATTGAGGAAATACAGTGAATTTTGAGGGATTTTTCTTGAATTTTGTGGAAATTGTTGGAGATTTTGTGGGATGTTGCAGGAATTGGGTAGGGTTTTGAGAAGGTTTAGGGAATTTTGTGGCATTTTTCTGCAATTTTGTGAGGCTTTTCCAGAATGTTTGGTGATATTGAGGTGATTTGGTGGGATGTTTCTGGAATTTTGTGGGATTTTTCTGGGATTTGTACGAGACTTGAAGAATTTTGCGGGATTTTTCTTGAATTTTGTGGAAATTGTTGGAGATTTTGTGGGATGTTGCAGGAATGTGGTTGGGTTTTGAGAAGATGTAGGTTATTTTGTGGCATTTTTCTGGAATTTTGAGGGGCTTTCAAGAACTTTGTGAGAGTTTTCTTGAATTTAGTGGAAATTTGTTGAGATTTTGTGAGATGGTTCTGGAATTTGGTGGGATTTTTGTGGGATTTTGAGGATTTGTCTTGAATTTTGTGGGATTTGGAGGAGACTTGAAGAATTTGGAGGGAATTTTCCTGAATTTTTTGGATATTGGTGGAGATTTTGTGAGATGCTGCAGGAATGTGGTTGGGTTTTGAGAAGATTTAGGGATTTTTGTGGGATATTTGTGGAATTTTCAGCAGCTTTCAAGTATTTTGTGAGAGTCTTCTTGAATTTTGTGGAAATTTCCGGAGATTTTGTGAGATGTTGCAGGAATTTTGTGGGATTTTTGTGGAATTTTGAGGAATTCTCTTGAATTTTGTGGGATTTGGAGGAGACTTGAAGAAGTTGGAGGGATTTTTCCTAAATGTTGTGGAAATTGGTGGAGATTTTGTGAGATGTTTCAGGAATTTGTTTGGATTTTGAGAAGATGTAGGGAATTTTGTTGGATTTTTGTGGAATTTTGAGGATTTCTCTTGAATTTTGTGGGATTTGGAGGAGACTTGAAGAATTTTGCGGGAATTTTCTTAGATTTTGTGGAAATGTGTGGAGATTTTGTGAGATGTCTGTAGAATTTTGTAATGTTTTGAGAAGATGTAGGGAATTTTGTGGCATTTTTCTGGAATTTTGAGGGGCTTTCAAGAACTTTGTGAGAGTTTTTTTGAATTTTTTGGAAATTTGTTGAGATTTTGTGAGACGGTTCTGGAGTTTGGTGGGATATTGAGGAAATTCAGTGAATTTGGAGGGAATTTTCTTGAATTTTGTGGAAATTGTTGGAGATTTTGTGGGATGTTGCAGGAATTTGGTAGGGTTTTGAGAAGGTTTAGGGAATTTTGTGGCATTTTTCTGCAATTTTGTGAGGCTTTTCCAGAATGTTTGGTGATATTGAGGTGATTTGGTGGGATGTTTCTGGAATTTTGTGGGATTTTTCTGGGATTTGTACGAGACTTGAAGAATTTTGCGGGATTTTTCGTAAATTGTTTGGAAATTGTTGGAGATTTTGTGAGATGTTGCAGGAGTTTGTTTGGGTTCTGAGAATATGGAAGGAATTTTGTGGGATTTTTGTGGAATTTTGAGGATTTGTCTTGAATTTTGTGGGATTTGGAGGAGACTTGAAGAATTTTGCGGAATTTTCTTAGATTTTGTGGAAATTTGTTGAGATTTTGTGAGATGGTTCTGGAATTTGGTGGGATATTGAGGAAATTCAGTGAATTTTGAGGGATTTTTCTTGAATTTTGTGGAAATTGTTGGAGATTTTGTGGGATGTTGCAGGAATTGGGTAGGGTTTTGAGAAGGTTTAGGGAATTTTGTGGCATTTTTCTGCAATTTTGTGAGGCTTTTCCAGAATGTTTGGTGATATTGAGGTGATTTGGTGGGATGTTTCTGGAATTTTGTGGGATTTTTCTGGGATTTGTACGAGACTTGAAGAATTTTGCGGGATTTTTCTTGAATTGTTTGGAAATTGGTGGAGATTTTGTGAGATGTTGCCGGAGTTTGTTTGGGTTTTGAGAAGATGTAGGGAATTTTGTGGCATTTTTCTGGAATTTTGAGGGGCTTTCAAGAACTTTGTGAGAGTTTTCTTGAATTTAGTGGAAATTTGTTGAGATTTTGTGAGATGGTTCTGGAATTTGGTGGGATTTTTGTGGGATTTTGAGGATTTGTCTTGAATTTTGTGGGATTTGGAGGAGACTTGAAGAATTTGGAGGGAATTTTCCTGAATTTTTTGGATATTGGTGGAGATTTTGTGAGATGCTGCAGGAATGTGGTTGGGTTTTGAGAAGATTTAGGGATTTTTGTGGGATATTTGTGGAATTTTCAGCAGCTTTCAAGTATTTTGTGAGAGTCTTCTTGAATTTTGTGGAAATTTCCGGAGATTTTGTGAGATGTTGCAGGAATTTTGTGGGATTTTTGTGGAATTTTGAGGAATTCTCTTGAATTTTGTGGGATTTGGAGGAGACTTGAAGAAGTTGGAGGGATTTTTCCTAAATGTTGTGGAAATTGGTGGAGATTTTGTGAGATGTTTCAGGAATTTGTTTGGATTTTGAGAAGATGTAGGGAATTTTGTTGGATTTTTGTGGAATTTTGAGGATTTCTCTTGAATTTTGTGGGATTTGGAGGAGACTTGAAGAATTTTGCGGGAATTTTCTTAGATTTTGTGGAAATGTGTGGAGATTTTGTGAGATGTCTGTAGAATTTTGTAATGTTTTGAGAAGATGTAGGGAATTTTGTGGCATTTTTCTGGAATTTTGAGGGGCTTTCAAGAACTTTGTGAGAGTTTTTTTGAATTTTTTGGAAATTTGTTGAGATTTTGTGAGACGGTTCTGGAGTTTGGTGGGATATTGAGGAAATTCAGTGAATTTGGAGGGAATTTTCTTGAATTTTGAGGAAATTGTTGGAGATTTTGTGGGATGTTGCAGGAATGTGGTTGGGTTCTGAGAAGATTTAGGGAATTGTGTGGGGCTTGTACAGAATTTGGTGGGATTTCTCTTGAATTTTGTGGGATTTCTATTGAATTTTATGGGATGATTGTGGGATGTTTGTGAGATGTTTGTAGGATGTTTGTGGTATTTGGAGGAGACTTGAAGAATTTTGCGGGATTTTTCTTGAAATGTTTGGAAATTGGTGGAGATTTTGTGAGATGTTGCAGGAATTTGTTTGGGTTTTGAGAAGATGGAAGGAATTTTGTGGGATTTTTGTGGAATTTTGAGGATTTCTCTTGAATTTTGTGGGATTTGGAGGAGACTTGAAGAATTTTGCGGAATTTTCTTAGATTTTGTGGAAATTTGTTGAGATTTTGTGAGATGGTTCTGGAATTTGGTGGGATATTGAGGAAATACAGTGAATTTTGAGGGATTTTTCTTGAATTTTGTGGAAATTGTTGGAGATTTTGTGGGATGTTGCAGGAATTGGGTAGGGTTTTGAGAAGGTTTAGGGAATTTTGTGGCATTTTTCTGCAATTTTGTGAGGCTTTTCCAGAATGTTTGGTGATATTGAGGTGATTTGGTGGGATGTTTCTGGAATTTTGTGGGATTTTTCTGGGATTTGTACGAGACTTGAAGAATTTTGCGGGATTTTTCTTGAATTTTGTGGAAATTGTTGGAGATTTTGTGGGATGTTGCAGGAATGTGGTTGGGTTTTGAGAAGATGTAGGTTATTTTGTGGCATTTTTCTGGAATTTTGAGGGGCTTTCAAGAACTTTGTGAGAGTTTTCTTGAATTTAGTGGAAATTTGTTGAGATTTTGTGAGATGGTTCTGGAATTTGGTGGGATTTTTGTGGGATTTTGAGGATTTGTCTTGAATTTTGTGGGATTTGGAGGAGACTTGAAGAATTTGGAGGGAATTTTCCTGAATTTTTTGGATATTGGTGGAGATTTTGTGAGATGCTGCAGGAATGTGGTTGGGTTTTGAGAAGATTTAGGGATTTTTGTGGGATATTTGTGGAATTTTCAGCAGCTTTCAAGTATTTTGTGAGAGTCTTCTTGAATTTTGTGGAAATTTCCGGAGATTTTGTGAGATGTTGCAGGAATTTTGTGGGATTTTTGTGGAATTTTGAGGAATTCTCTTGAATTTTGTGGGATTTGGAGGAGACTTGAAGAAGTTGGAGGGATTTTTCCTAAATGTTGTGGAAATTGGTGGAGATTTTGTGAGATGTTTCAGGAATTTGTTTGGATTTTGAGAAGATGTAGGGAATTTTGTTGGATTTTTGTGGAATTTTGAGGATTTCTCTTGAATTTTGTGGGATTTGGAGGAGACTTGAAGAATTTTGCGGGAATTTTCTTAGATTTTGTGGAAATGTGTGGAGATTTTGTGAGATGTCTGTAGAATTTTGTAATGTTTTGAGAAGATGTAGGGAATTTTGTGGCATTTTTCTGGAATTTTGAGGGGCTTTCAAGAACTTTGTGAGAGTTTTTTTGAATTTTTTGGAAATTTGTTGAGATTTTGTGAGACGGTTCTGGAGTTTGGTGGGATATTGAGGAAATTCAGTGAATTTGGAGGGAATTTTCTTGAATTTTGAGGAAATTGTTGGAGATTTTGTGGGATGTTGCAGGAATGTGGTTGGGTTCTGAGAAGATTTAGGGAATTGTGTGGGGCTTGTACAGAATTTGGTGGGATTTCTCTTGAATTTTGTGGGATTTCTATTGAATTTTATGGGATGATTGTGGGATGTTTGTGAGATGTTTGTAGGATGTTTGTGGTATTTGGAGGAGACTTGAAGAATTTTGCGGGATTTTTCTTGAAATGTTTGGAAATTGGTGGAGATTTTGTGAGATGTTGCAGGAATTTGTTTGGGTTTTGAGAAGATGGAAGGAATTTTGTGGGATTTTTGTGGAATTTTGAGGATTTCTCTTGAATTTTGTGGGATTTGGAGGAGACTTGAAGAATTTTGCGGAATTTTCTTAGATTTTGTGGAAATTTGTTGAGATTTTGTGAGATGGTTCTGGAATTTGGTGGGATATTGAGGAAATACAGTGAATTTTGAGGGATTTTTCTTGAATTTTGTGGAAATTGTTGGAGATTTTGTGGGATGTTGCAGGAATTGGGTAGGGTTTTGAGAAGGTTTAGGGAATTTTGTGGCATTTTTCTGCAATTTTGTGAGGCTTTTCCAGAATGTTTGGTGATATTGAGGTGATTTGGTGGGATGTTTCTGGAATTTTGTGGGATTTTTCTGGGATTTGTACGAGACTTGAAGAATTTTGCGGGATTTTTCTTGAATTTTGTGGAAATTGTTGGAGATTTTGTGGGATGTTGCAGGAATGTGGTTGGGTTTTGAGAAGATGTAGGTTATTTTGTGGCATTTTTCTGGAATTTTGAGGGGCTTTCAAGAACTTTGTGAGAGTTTTCTTGAATTTAGTGGAAATTTGTTGAGATTTTGTGAGATGGTTCTGGAATTTGGTGGGATTTTTGTGGGATTTTGAGGATTTGTCTTGAATTTTGTGGGATTTGGAGGAGACTTGAAGAATTTGGAGGGAATTTTCCTGAATTTTTTGGATATTGGCGGAGATTTTGTGAGATGCTGCAGGAATGTGGTTGGGTTTTGAGAAGATTTAGGGATTTTTGTGGGATATTTGTGGAATTTTCAGCAGCTTTCAAGTATTTTGTGAGAGTCTTCTTGAATTTTGTGGAAATTTCCGGAGATTTTGTGAGATGTTGCAGGAATTTTGTGGGATTTTTGTGGAATTTTGAGGAATTCTCTTGAATTTTGTGGGATTTGGAGGAGACTTGAAGAAGTTGGAGGGATTTTTCCTAAATGTTGTGGAAATTGGTGGAGATTTTGTGAGATGTTTCAGGAATTTGTTTGGATTTTGAGAAGATGTAGGGAATTTTGTTGGATTTTTGTGGAATTTTGAGGATTTCTCTTGAATTTTGTGGGATTTGGAGGAGACTTGAAGAATTTTGCGGGAATTTTCTTAGATTTTGTGGAAATGTGTGGAGATTTTGTGAGATGTCTGTAGAATTTTGTAATGTTTTGAGAAGATGTAGGGAATTTTGTGGCATTTTTCTGGAATTTTGAGGGGCTTTCAAGAACTTTGTGAGAGTTTTTTTGAATTTTTTGGAAATTTGTTGAGATTTTGTGAGACGGTTCTGGAGTTTGGTGGGATATTGAGGAAATTCAGTGAATTTGGAGGGAATTTTCTTGAATTTTGAGGAAATTGTTGGAGATTTTGTGGGATGTTGCAGGAATGTGGTTGGGTTCTGAGAAGATTTAGGGAATTGTGTGGGGCTTGTACAGAATTTGGTGGGATTTCTCTTGAATTTTGTGGGATTTCTATTGAATTTTATGGGATGATTGTGGGATGTTTGTGAGATGTTTGTAGGATGTTTGTGGTATTTGGAGGAGACTTGAAGAATTTTGCGGGATTTTTCTTGAAATGTTTGGAAATTGGTGGAGATTTTGTGAGATGTTGCAGGAATTTGTTTGGGTTTTGAGAAGATGGAAGGAATTTTGTGGGATTTTTGTGGAATTTTGAGGATTTGTCTTGAATTTTGTGGGATTTGGAGGAGACTTGAAGAATTTTGCGGAATTTTCTTAGATTTTGTGGAAATTTGTTGAGATTTTGTGAGATGGTTCTGGAATTTGGTGGGATATTGAGGAAATTCAGTGAATTTTGAGGGATTTTTCTTGAATTTTGTGGAAATTGTTGGAGATTTTGTGGGATGTTGCAGGAATTGGGTAGGGTTTTGAGAAGGTTTAGGGAATTTTGTGGCATTTTTCTGCAATTTTGTGAGGCTTTTCCAGAATTTTTGGTGATATTGAGGTGATTTGGTGGGATGTTTCTGGAATTTTGTGGGATTTTTCTGGGATTTGTACGAGACTTGAAGAATTTTGCGGGATTTTTCTTGAATTGTTTGGAAATTGTTGGAGATTTTGTGAGATGTTGCAGGAGTTTGTTTGGGTTCTGAGAATATGGAAGGAATTTTGTGCGATTTTTGTGGAATTTTGAGGATTTGTCTTGAATTTTGTGGGATTTGGAGGAGACTTGAAGAATTTTGCGGAATTTTCTTAGATTTTGTGGAAATTTGTTGAGATTTTGTGAGATGGTTCTGGAATTTGGTGGGATATTGAGGAAATTCAGTGAATTTTGAGGGATTTTTCTTGAATTTTGTGGAAATTGTTGGAGATTTTGTGGGATGTTGCAGGAATTGGGTAGGGTTTTGAGAAGGTTTAGGGAATTTTGTGGCATTTTTCTGCAATTTTGTGAGGCTTTTCCAGAATGTTTGGTGATATTGAGGTGATTTGGTGGGATGTTTCTGGAATTTTGTGGGATTTTTCTGGGATTTGTACGAGACTTGAAGAATTTTGCGGGATTTTTCTTGAATTTTGTGGAAATTGTTGGAGATTTTGTGGGATGTTGCAGGAATGTGGTTGGGTTTTGAGAAGATGTAGGTTATTTTGTGGCATTTTTCTGGAATTTTGAGGGGCTTTCAAGAACTTTGTGAGAGTTTTCTTGAATTTAGTGGAAATTTGTTGAGATTTTGTGAGATGGTTCTGGAATTTGGTGGGATTTTTGTGGGATTTTGAGGATTTGTCTTGAATTTTGTGGGATTTGGAGGAGACTTGAAGAATTTGGAGGCAATTTTCCTGAATTTTTTGGATATTGGTGGAGATTTTGTGAGATGCTGCAGGAATGTGGTTGGGTTTTGAGAAGATTTAGGGATTTTTGTGGGATATTTGTGGAATTTTCAGCAGCTTTCAAGTATTTTGTGAGAGTCTTCTTGAATTTTGTGGAAATTTCCGGAGATTTTGTGAGATGTTGCAGGAATTTTGTGGGATTTTTGTGGAATTTTGAGGAATTCTCTTGAATTTTGTGGGATTTGGAGGAGACTTGAAGAAGTTGGAGGGATTTTTCCTAAATGTTGTGGAAATTGGTGGAGATTTTGTGAGATGTTTCAGGAATTTGTTTGGATTTTGAGAAGATGTAGGGAATTTTGTTGGATTTTTGTGGAATTTTGAGGATTTCTCTTGAATTTTGTGGGATTTGGAGGAGACTTGAAGAATTTTGCGGGAATTTTCTTAGATTTTGTGGAAATGTGTGGAGATTTTGTGAGATGTCTGTAGAATTTTGTAATGTTTTGAGAAGATGTAGGGAATTTTGTGGCATTTTTCTGGAATTTTGAGGGGCTTTCAAGAACTTTGTGAGAGTTTTTTTGAATTTTTTGGAAATTTGTTGAGATTTTGTGAGACGGTTCTGGAGTTTGGTGGGATATTGAGGAAATTCAGTGAATTTGGAGGGAATTTTCTTGAATTTTGAGGAAATTGTTGGAGATTTTGTGGGATGTTGCAGGAATGTGGTTGGGTTCTGAGAAGATTTAGGGAATTGTGTGGGGCTTGTACAGAATTTGGTGGGATTTCTCTTGAATTTTGTGGGATTTCTATTGAATTTTATGGGATGATTGTGGGATGTTTGTGAGATGTTTGTAGGATGTTTGTGGTATTTGGAGGAGACTTGAAGAATTTTGCGGGATTTTTCTTGAAATGTTTGGAAATTGGTGGAGATTTTGTGAGATGTTGCAGGAATTTGTTTGGGTTTTGAGAAGATGGAAGGAATTTTGTGGGATTTTTGTGGAATTTTGAGGATTTCTCTTGAATTTTGTGGGATTTGGAGGAGACTTGAAGAATTTTGCGGAATTTTCTTAGATTTTGTGGAAATTTGTTGAGATTTTGTGAGATGGTTCTGGAATTTGGTGGGATATTGAGGAAATACAGTGAATTTTGAGGGATTTTTCTTGAATTTTGTGGAAATTGTTGGAGATTTTGTGGGATGTTGCAGGAATTGGGTAGGGTTTTGAGAAGGTTTAGGGAATTTTGTGGCATTTTTCTGCAATTTTGTGAGGCTTTTCCAGAATGTTTGGTGATATTGAGGTGATTTGGTGGGATGTTTCTGGAATTTTGTGGGATTTTTCTGGGATTTGTACGAGACTTGAAGAATTTTGCGGGATTTTTCTTGAATTTTGTGGAAATTGTTGGAGATTTTGTGGGATGTTGCAGGAATGTGGTTGGGTTTTGAGAAGATGTAGGTTATTTTGTGGCATTTTTCTGGAATTTTGAGGGGCTTTCAAGAACTTTGTGAGAGTTTTCTTGAATTTAGTGGAAATTTGTTGAGATTTTGTGAGATGGTTCTGGAATTTGGTGGGATTTTTGTGGGATTTTGAGGATTTGTCTTGAATTTTGTGGGATTTGGAGGAGACTTGAAGAATTTGGAGGGAATTTTCCTGAATTTTTTGGATATTGGCGGAGATTTTGTGAGATGCTGCAGGAATGTGGTTGGGTTTTGAGAAGATTTAGGGATTTTTGTGGGATATTTGTGGAATTTTCAGCAGCTTTCAAGTATTTTGTGAGAGTCTTCTTGAATTTTGTGGAAATTTCCGGAGATTTTGTGAGATGTTGCAGGAATTTTGTGGGATTTTTGTGGAATTTTGAGGAATTCTCTTGAATTTTGTGGGATTTGGAGGAGACTTGAAGAAGTTGGAGGGATTTTTCCTAAATGTTGTGGAAATTGGTGGAGATTTTGTGAGATGTTTCAGGAATTTGTTTGGATTTTGAGAAGATGTAGGGAATTTTGTTGGATTTTTGTGGAATTTTGAGGATTTCTCTTGAATTTTGTGGGATTTGGAGGAGACTTGAAGAATTTTGCGGGAATTTTCTTAGATTTTGTGGAAATGTGTGGAGATTTTGTGAGATGTCTGTAGAATTTTGTAATGTTTTGAGAAGATGTAGGGAATTTTGTGGCATTTTTCTGGAATTTTGAGGGGCTTTCAAGAACTTTGTGAGAGTTTTTTTGAATTTTTTGGAAATTTGTTGAGATTTTGTGAGACGGTTCTGGAGTTTGGTGGGATATTGAGGAAATTCAGTGAATTTGGAGGGAATTTTCTTGAATTTTGAGGAAATTGTTGGAGATTTTGTGGGATGTTGCAGGAATGTGGTTGGGTTCTGAGAAGATTTAGGGAATTGTGTGGGGCTTGTACAGAATTTGGTGGGATTTCTCTTGAATTTTGTGGGATTTCTATTGAATTTTATGGGATGATTGTGGGATGTTTGTGAGATGTTTGTAGGATGTTTGTGGTATTTGGAGGAGACTTGAAGAATTTTGCGGGATTTTTCTTGAAATGTTTGGAAATTGGTGGAGATTTTGTGAGATGTTGCAGGAATTTGTTTGGGTTTTGAGAAGATGGAAGGAATTTTGTGGGATTTTTGTGGAATTTTGAGGATTTGTCTTGAATTTTGTGGGATTTGGAGGAGACTTGAAGAATTTTGCGGAATTTTCTTAGATTTTGTGGAAATTTGTTGAGATTTTGTGAGATGGTTCTGGAATTTGGTGGGATATTGAGGAAATTCAGTGAATTTTGAGGGATTTTTCTTGAATTTTGTGGAAATTGTTGGAGATTTTGTGGGATGTTGCAGGAATTGGGTAGGGTTTTGAGAAGGTTTAGGGAATTTTGTGGCATTTTTCTGCAATTTTGTGAGGCTTTTCCAGAATTTTTGGTGATATTGAGGTGATTTGGTGGGATGTTTCTGGAATTTTGTGGGATTTTTCTGGGATTTGTACGAGACTTGAAGAATTTTGCGGGATTTTTCTTGAATTGTTTGGAAATTGTTGGAGATTTTGTGAGATGTTGCAGGAGTTTGTTTGGGTTCTGAGAATATGGAAGGAATTTTGTGCGATTTTTGTGGAATTTTGAGGATTTGTCTTGAATTTTGTGGGATTTGGAGGAGACTTGAAGAATTTTGCGGAATTTTCTTAGATTTTGTGGAAATTTGTTGAGATTTTGTGAGATGGTTCTGGAATTTGGTGGGATATTGAGGAAATTCAGTGAATTTTGAGGGATTTTTCTTGAATTTTGTGGAAATTGTTGGAGATTTTGTGGGATGTTGCAGGAATTGGGTAGGGTTTTGAGAAGGTTTAGGGAATTTTGTGGCATTTTTCTGCAATTTTGTGAGGCTTTTCCAGAATGTTTGGTGATATTGAGGTGATTTGGTGGGATGTTTCTGGAATTTTGTGGGATTTTTCTGGGATTTGTACGAGACTTGAAGAATTTTGCGGGATTTTTCTTGAATTTTGTGGAAATTGTTGGAGATTTTGTGGGATGTTGCAGGAATGTGGTTGGGTTTTGAGAAGATGTAGGTTATTTTGTGGCATTTTTCTGGAATTTTGAGGGGCTTTCAAGAACTTTGTGAGAGTTTTCTTGAATTTAGTGGAAATTTGTTGAGATTTTGTGAGATGGTTCTGGAATTTGGTGGGATTTTTGTGGGATTTTGAGGATTTGTCTTGAATTTTGTGGGATTTGGAGGAGACTTGAAGAATTTGGAGGCAATTTTCCTGAATTTTTTGGATATTGGTGGAGATTTTGTGAGATGCTGCAGGAATGTGGTTGGGTTTTGAGAAGATTTAGGGATTTTTGTGGGATATTTGTGGAATTTTCAGCAGCTTTCAAGTATTTTGTGAGAGTCTTCTTGAATTTTGTGGAAATTTCCGGAGATTTTGTGAGATGTTGCAGGAATTTTGTGGGATTTTTGTGGAATTTTGAGGAATTCTCTTGAATTTTGTGGGATTTGGAGGAGACTTGAAGAAGTTGGAGGGATTTTTCCTAAATGTTGTGGAAATTGGTGGAGATTTTGTGAGATGTTTCAGGAATTTGTTTGGATTTTGAGAAGATGTAGGGAATTTTGTTGGATTTTTGTGGAATTTTGAGGATTTCTCTTGAATTTTGTGGGATTTGGAGGAGACTTGAAGAATTTTGCGGGAATTTTCTTAGATTTTGTGGAAATGTGTGGAGATTTTGTGAGATGTCTGTAGAATTTTGTAATGTTTTGAGAAGATGTAGGGAATTTTGTGGCATTTTTCTGGAATTTTGAGGGGCTTTCAAGAACTTTGTGAGAGTTTTTTTGAATTTTTTGGAAATTTGTTGAGATTTTGTGAGATGGTTCTGGAGTTTGGTGGGATATTGAGGAAATTCAGTGAATTTGGAGGGAATTTTCTTGAATTTTGAGGAAATTGTTGGAGATTTTGTGGGATGTTGCAGGAATGTGGTTGGGTTCTGAGAAGATTTAGGGAATTGTGTGGGGCTTGTACAGAATTTGGTGGGATTTCTCTTGAATTTTGTGGGATTTCTATTGAATTTTATGGGATGATTGTGGGATGTTTGTGAGATGTTTGTAGGATGTTTGTGGTATTTGGAGGAGACTTGAAGAATTTTGCGGGATTTTTCTTGAAATGTTTGGAAATTGGTGGAGATTTTGTGAGATGTTGCAGGAATTTGTTTGGGTTTTGAGAAGATGGAAGGAATTTTGTGGGATTTTTGTGGAATTTTGAGGATTTGTCTTGAATTTTGTGGGATTTGGAGGAGACTTGAAGAATTTTGCGGAATTTTCTTAGATTTTGTGGAAATTTGTTGAGATTTTGTGAGATGGTTCTGGAATTTGGTGGGATATTGAGGAAATTCAGTGAATTTTGAGGGATTTTTCTTGAATTTTGTGGAAATTGTTGGAGATTTTGTGGGATGTTGCAGGAATTGGGTAGGGTTTTGAGAAGGTTTAGGGAATTTTGTGGCATTTTTCTGCAATTTTGTGAGGCTTTTCCAGAATTTTTGGTGATATTGAGGTGATTTGGTGGGATGTTTCTGGAATTTTGTGGGATTTTTCTGGGATTTGTACGAGACTTGAAGAATTTTGCGGGATTTTTCTTGAATTTTGTGGAAATTGTTGGAGATTTTGTGGGATGTTGCAGGAATGTGGTTGGGTTTTGAGAAGGTTTAGGGAATTTTGTGGCATTTTTCTGCAATTTTGTGAGGCTTTTCCAGAATTTTTGGTGATATTGAGGTGATTTGGTGGGATGTTTCTGGAATTTTGTGGGATTTTTCTGGGATTTGTACGAGACTTGAAGAATTTTGCGGGATTTTTCTTGAATTGTTTGGAAATTGTTGGAGATTTTGTGAGATGTTGCAGGAGTTTGTTTGGGTTCTGAGAATATGGAAGGAATTTTGTGGGATTTTTGTGGAATTTTGAGGATTTGTCTTGAATTTTGTGGGATTTGGAGGAGACTTGAAGAATTTTGCGGAATTTTCTTAGATTTTGTGGAAATTTGTTGAGATTTTGTGAGATGGTTCTGGAATTTGGTGGGATATTGAGGAAATTCAGTGAATTTTGAGGGATTTTTCTTGAATTTTGTGGAAATTGTTGGAGATTTTGTGGGATGTTGCAGGAATTGGGTAGGGTTTTGAGAAGGTTTAGGGAATTTTGTGGCATTTTTCTGCAATTTTGTGAGGCTTTTCCAGAATGTTTGGTGATATTGAGGTGATTTGGTGGGATGTTTCTGGAATTTTGTGGGATTTTTCTGGGATTTGTACGAGACTTGAAGA
Source organism: Cyanistes caeruleus (assembly GCF_971803275.1). Taxonomy (NCBI): domain Eukaryota; kingdom Metazoa; phylum Chordata; class Aves; order Passeriformes; family Paridae; genus Cyanistes; species Cyanistes caeruleus. The sequence goes on along the minus strand of NC_141702.1, from coordinate 85,671,253 downwards.
ATTTTGCGGGATTTTTCTTGAATTTTGTGGAAATTGTTGGAGATTTTGTGGGATGTTGCAGGAATGTGGTTGGGTTTTGAGAAGATGTAGGTTATTTTGTGGCATTTTTCTGGAATTTTGAGGGGCTTTCAAGAACTTTGTGAGAGTTTTCTTGAATTTAGTGGAAATTTGTTGAGATTTTGTGAGATGGTTCTGGAATTTGGTGGGATTTTTGTGGGATTTTGAGGATTTGTCTTGAATTTTGTGGGATTTGGAGGAGACTTGAAGAATTTGGAGGGAATTTTCCTGAATTTTTTGGATATTGGCGGAGATTTTGTGAGATGCTGCAGGAATGTGGTTGGGTTTTGAGAAGATTTAGGGATTTTTGTGGGATATTTGTGGAATTTTCAGCAGCTTTCAAGTATTTTGTGAGAGTCTTCTTGAATTTTGTGGAAATTTCCGGAGATTTTGTGAGATGTTGCAGGAATTTTGTGGGATTTTTGTGGAATTTTGAGGAATTCTCTTGAATTTTGTGGGATTTGGAGGAGACTTGAAGAAGTTGGAGGGATTTTTCCTAAATGTTGTGGAAATTGGTGGAGATTTTGTGAGATGTTTCAGGAATTTGTTTGGATTTTGAGAAGATGTAGGGAATTTTGTTGGATTTTTGTGGAATTTTGAGGATTTCTCTTGAATTTTGTGGGATTTGGAGGAGACTTGAAGAATTTTGCGGGAATTTTCTTAGATTTTGTGGAAATGTGTGGAGATTTTGTGAGATGTCTGTAGAATTTTGTAATGTTTTGAGAAGATGTAGGGAATTTTGTGGCATTTTTCTGGAATTTTGAGGGGCTTTCAAGAACTTTGTGAGAGTTTTTTTGAATTTTTTGGAAATTTGTTGAGATTTTGTGAGACGGTTCTGGAGTTTGGTGGGATATTGAGGAAATTCAGTGAATTTGGAGGGAATTTTCTTGAATTTTGAGGAAATTGTTGGAGATTTTGTGGGATGTTGCAGGAATGTGGTTGGGTTCTGAGAAGATTTAGGGAATTGTGTGGGGCTTGTACAGAATTTGGTGGGATTTCTCTTGAATTTTGTGGGATTTCTATTGAATTTTATGGGATGATTGTGGGATGTTTGTGAGATGTTTGTAGGATGTTTGTGGTATTTGGAGGAGACTTGAAGAATTTTGCGGGATTTTTCTTGAAATGTTTGGAAATTGGTGGAGATTTTGTGAGATGTTGCAGGAATTTGTTTGGGTTTTGAGAAGATGGAAGGAATTTTGTGGGATTTTTGTGGAATTTTGAGGATTTGTCTTGAATTTTGTGGGATTTGGAGGAGACTTGAAGAATTTTGCGGAATTTTCTTAGATTTTGTGGAAATTTGTTGAGATTTTGTGAGATGGTTCTGGAATTTGGTGGGATATTGAGGAAATTCAGTGAATTTTGAGGGATTTTTCTTGAATTTTGTGGAAATTGTTGGAGATTTTGTGGGATGTTGCAGGAATTGGGTAGGGTTTTGAGAAGGTTTAGGGAATTTTGTGGCATTTTTCTGCAATTTTGTGAGGCTTTTCCAGAATTTTTGGTGATATTGAGGTGATTTGGTGGGATGTTTCTGGAATTTTGTGGGATTTTTCTGGGATTTGTACGAGACTTGAAGAATTTTGCGGGATTTTTCTTGAATTGTTTGGAAATTGTTGGAGATTTTGTGAGATGTTGCAGGAGTTTGTTTGGGTTCTGAGAATATGGAAGGAATTTTGTGCGATTTTTGTGGAATTTTGAGGATTTGTCTTGAATTTTGTGGGATTTGGAGGAGACTTGAAGAATTTTGCGGAATTTTCTTAGATTTTGTGGAAATTTGTTGAGATTTTGTGAGATGGTTCTGGAATTTGGTGGGATATTGAGGAAATTCAGTGAATTTTGAGGGATTTTTCTTGAATTTTGTGGAAATTGTTGGAGATTTTGTGGGATGTTGCAGGAATTGGGTAGGGTTTTGAGAAGGTTTAGGGAATTTTGTGGCATTTTTCTGCAATTTTGTGAGGCTTTTCCAGAATGTTTGGTGATATTGAGGTGATTTGGTGGGATGTTTCTGGAATTTTGTGGGATTTTTCTGGGATTTGTACGAGACTTGAAGAATTTTGCGGGATTTTTCTTGAATTTTGTGGAAATTGTTGGAGATTTTGTGGGATGTTGCAGGAATGTGGTTGGGTTTTGAGAAGATGTAGGTTATTTTGTGGCATTTTTCTGGAATTTTGAGGGGCTTTCAAGAACTTTGTGAGAGTTTTCTTGAATTTAGTGGAAATTTGTTGAGATTTTGTGAGATGGTTCTGGAATTTGGTGGGATTTTTGTGGGATTTTGAGGATTTGTCTTGAATTTTGTGGGATTTGGAGGAGACTTGAAGAATTTGGAGGCAATTTTCCTGAATTTTTTGGATATTGGTGGAGATTTTGTGAGATGCTGCAGGAATGTGGTTGGGTTTTGAGAAGATTTAGGGATTTTTGTGGGATATTTGTGGAATTTTCAGCAGCTTTCAAGTATTTTGTGAGAGTCTTCTTGAATTTTGTGGAAATTTCCGGAGATTTTGTGAGATGTTGCAGGAATTTTGTGGGATTTTTGTGGAATTTTGAGGAATTCTCTTGAATTTTGTGGGATTTGGAGGAGACTTGAAGAAGTTGGAGGGATTTTTCCTAAATGTTGTGGAAATTGGTGGAGATTTTGTGAGATGTTTCAGGAATTTGTTTGGATTTTGAGAAGATGTAGGGAATTTTGTTGGATTTTTGTGGAATTTTGAGGATTTCTCTTGAATTTTGTGGGATTTGGAGGAGACTTGAAGAATTTTGCGGGAATTTTCTTAGATTTTGTGGAAATGTGTGGAGATTTTGTGAGATGTCTGTAGAATTTTGTAATGTTTTGAGAAGATGTAGGGAATTTTGTGGCATTTTTCTGGAATTTTGAGGGGCTTTCAAGAACTTTGTGAGAGTTTTTTTGAATTTTTTGGAAATTTGTTGAGATTTTGTGAGACGGTTCTGGAGTTTGGTGGGATATTGAGGAAATTCAGTGAATTTGGAGGGAATTTTCTTGAATTTTGAGGAAATTGTTGGAGATTTTGTGGGATGTTGCAGGAATGTGGTTGGGTTCTGAGAAGATTTAGGGAATTGTGTGGGGCTTGTACAGAATTTGGTGGGATTTCTCTTGAATTTTGTGGGATTTCTATTGAATTTTATGGGATGATTGTGGGATGTTTGTGAGATGTTTGTAGGATGTTTGTGGTATTTGGAGGAGACTTGAAGAATTTTGCGGGATTTTTCTTGAAATGTTTGGAAATTGGTGGAGATTTTGTGAGATGTTGCAGGAATTTGTTTGGGTTTTGAGAAGATGGAAGGAATTTTGTGGGATTTTTGTGGAATTTTGAGGATTTCTCTTGAATTTTGTGGGATTTGGAGGAGACTTGAAGAATTTTGCGGAATTTTCTTAGATTTTGTGGAAATTTGTTGAGATTTTGTGAGATGGTTCTGGAATTTGGTGGGATATTGAGGAAATACAGTGAATTTTGAGGGATTTTTCTTGAATTTTGTGGAAATTGTTGGAGATTTTGTGGGATGTTGCAGGAATTGGGTAGGGTTTTGAGAAGGTTTAGGGAATTTTGTGGCATTTTTCTGCAATTTTGTGAGGCTTTTCCAGAATGTTTGGTGATATTGAGGTGATTTGGTGGGATGTTTCTGGAATTTTGTGGGATTTTTCTGGGATTTGTACGAGACTTGAAGAATTTTGCGGGATTTTTCTTGAATTTTGTGGAAATTGTTGGAGATTTTGTGGGATGTTGCAGGAATGTGGTTGGGTTTTGAGAAGATGTAGGTTATTTTGTGGCATTTTTCTGGAATTTTGAGGGGCTTTCAAGAACTTTGTGAGAGTTTTCTTGAATTTAGTGGAAATTTGTTGAGATTTTGTGAGATGGTTCTGGAATTTGGTGGGATTTTTGTGGGATTTTGAGGATTTGTCTTGAATTTTGTGGGATTTGGAGGAGACTTGAAGAATTTGGAGGGAATTTTCCTGAATTTTTTGGATATTGGCGGAGATTTTGTGAGATGCTGCAGGAATGTGGTTGGGTTTTGAGAAGATTTAGGGATTTTTGTGGGATATTTGTGGAATTTTCAGCAGCTTTCAAGTATTTTGTGAGAGTCTTCTTGAATTTTGTGGAAATTTCCGGAGATTTTGTGAGATGTTGCAGGAATTTTGTGGGATTTTTGTGGAATTTTGAGGAATTCTCTTGAATTTTGTGGGATTTGGAGGAGACTTGAAGAAGTTGGAGGGATTTTTCCTAAATGTTGTGGAAATTGGTGGAGATTTTGTGAGATGTTTCAGGAATTTGTTTGGATTTTGAGAAGATGTAGGGAATTTTGTTGGATTTTTGTGGAATTTTGAGGATTTCTCTTGAATTTTGTGGGATTTGGAGGAGACTTGAAGAATTTTGCGGGAATTTTCTTAGATTTTGTGGAAATGTGTGGAGATTTTGTGAGATGTCTGTAGAATTTTGTAATGTTTTGAGAAGATGTAGGGAATTTTGTGGCATTTTTCTGGAATTTTGAGGGGCTTTCAAGAACTTTGTGAGAGTTTTTTTGAATTTTTTGGAAATTTGTTGAGATTTTGTGAGACGGTTCTGGAGTTTGGTGGGATATTGAGGAAATTCAGTGAATTTGGAGGGAATTTTCTTGAATTTTGAGGAAATTGTTGGAGATTTTGTGGGATGTTGCAGGAATGTGGTTGGGTTCTGAGAAGATTTAGGGAATTGTGTGGGGCTTGTACAGAATTTGGTGGGATTTCTCTTGAATTTTGTGGGATTTCTATTGAATTTTATGGGATGATTGTGGGATGTTTGTGAGATGTTTGTAGGATGTTTGTGGTATTTGGAGGAGACTTGAAGAATTTTGCGGGATTTTTCTTGAAATGTTTGGAAATTGGTGGAGATTTTGTGAGATGTTGCAGGAATTTGTTTGGGTTTTGAGAAGATGGAAGGAATTTTGTGGGATTTTTGTGGAATTTTGAGGATTTGTCTTGAATTTTGTGGGATTTGGAGGAGACTTGAAGAATTTTGCGGAATTTTCTTAGATTTTGTGGAAATTTGTTGAGATTTTGTGAGATGGTTCTGGAATTTGGTGGGATATTGAGGAAATTCAGTGAATTTTGAGGGATTTTTCTTGAATTTTGTGGAAATTGTTGGAGATTTTGTGGGATGTTGCAGGAATTGGGTAGGGTTTTGAGAAGGTTTAGGGAATTTTGTGGCATTTTTCTGCAATTTTGTGAGGCTTTTCCAGAATTTTTGGTGATATTGAGGTGATTTGGTGGGATGTTTCTGGAATTTTGTGGGATTTTTCTGGGATTTGTACGAGACTTGAAGAATTTTGCGGGATTTTTCTTGAATTGTTTGGAAATTGTTGGAGATTTTGTGAGATGTTGCAGGAGTTTGTTTGGGTTCTGAGAATATGGAAGGAATTTTGTGCGATTTTTGTGGAATTTTGAGGATTTGTCTTGAATTTTGTGGGATTTGGAGGAGACTTGAAGAATTTTGCGGAATTTTCTTAGATTTTGTGGAAATTTGTTGAGATTTTGTGAGATGGTTCTGGAATTTGGTGGGATATTGAGGAAATTCAGTGAATTTTGAGGGATTTTTCTTGAATTTTGTGGAAATTGTTGGAGATTTTGTGGGATGTTGCAGGAATTGGGTAGGGTTTTGAGAAGGTTTAGGGAATTTTGTGGCATTTTTCTGCAATTTTGTGAGGCTTTTCCAGAATGTTTGGTGATATTGAGGTGATTTGGTGGGATGTTTCTGGAATTTTGTGGGATTTTTCTGGGATTTGTACGAGACTTGAAGAATTTTGCGGGATTTTTCTTGAATTTTGTGGAAATTGTTGGAGATTTTGTGGGATGTTGCAGGAATGTGGTTGGGTTTTGAGAAGATGTAGGTTATTTTGTGGCATTTTTCTGGAATTTTGAGGGGCTTTCAAGAACTTTGTGAGAGTTTTCTTGAATTTAGTGGAAATTTGTTGAGATTTTGTGAGATGGTTCTGGAATTTGGTGGGATTTTTGTGGGATTTTGAGGATTTGTCTTGAATTTTGTGGGATTTGGAGGAGACTTGAAGAATTTGGAGGCAATTTTCCTGAATTTTTTGGATATTGGTGGAGATTTTGTGAGATGCTGCAGGAATGTGGTTGGGTTTTGAGAAGATTTAGGGATTTTTGTGGGATATTTGTGGAATTTTCAGCAGCTTTCAAGTATTTTGTGAGAGTCTTCTTGAATTTTGTGGAAATTTCCGGAGATTTTGTGAGATGTTGCAGGAATTTTGTGGGATTTTTGTGGAATTTTGAGGAATTCTCTTGAATTTTGTGGGATTTGGAGGAGACTTGAAGAAGTTGGAGGGATTTTTCCTAAATGTTGTGGAAATTGGTGGAGATTTTGTGAGATGTTTCAGGAATTTGTTTGGATTTTGAGAAGATGTAGGGAATTTTGTTGGATTTTTGTGGAATTTTGAGGATTTCTCTTGAATTTTGTGGGATTTGGAGGAGACTTGAAGAATTTTGCGGGAATTTTCTTAGATTTTGTGGAAATGTGTGGAGATTTTGTGAGATGTCTGTAGAATTTTGTAATGTTTTGAGAAGATGTAGGGAATTTTGTGGCATTTTTCTGGAATTTTGAGGGGCTTTCAAGAACTTTGTGAGAGTTTTTTTGAATTTTTTGGAAATTTGTTGAGATTTTGTGAGATGGTTCTGGAGTTTGGTGGGATATTGAGGAAATTCAGTGAATTTGGAGGGAATTTTCTTGAATTTTGAGGAAATTGTTGGAGATTTTGTGGGATGTTGCAGGAATGTGGTTGGGTTCTGAGAAGATTTAGGGAATTGTGTGGGGCTTGTACAGAATTTGGTGGGATTTCTCTTGAATTTTGTGGGATTTCTATTGAATTTTATGGGATGATTGTGGGATGTTTGTGAGATGTTTGTAGGATGTTTGTGGTATTTGGAGGAGACTTGAAGAATTTTGCGGGATTTTTCTTGAAATGTTTGGAAATTGGTGGAGATTTTGTGAGATGTTGCAGGAATTTGTTTGGGTTTTGAGAAGATGGAAGGAATTTTGTGGGATTTTTGTGGAATTTTGAGGATTTGTCTTGAATTTTGTGGGATTTGGAGGAGACTTGAAGAATTTTGCGGAATTTTCTTAGATTTTGTGGAAATTTGTTGAGATTTTGTGAGATGGTTCTGGAATTTGGTGGGATATTGAGGAAATTCAGTGAATTTTGAGGGATTTTTCTTGAATTTTGTGGAAATTGTTGGAGATTTTGTGGGATGTTGCAGGAATTGGGTAGGGTTTTGAGAAGGTTTAGGGAATTTTGTGGCATTTTTCTGCAATTTTGTGAGGCTTTTCCAGAATTTTTGGTGATATTGAGGTGATTTGGTGGGATGTTTCTGGAATTTTGTGGGATTTTTCTGGGATTTGTACGAGACTTGAAGAATTTTGCGGGATTTTTCTTGAATTTTGTGGAAATTGTTGGAGATTTTGTGGGATGTTGCAGGAATGTGGTTGGGTTTTGAGAAGGTTTAGGGAATTTTGTGGCATTTTTCTGCAATTTTGTGAGGCTTTTCCAGAATTTTTGGTGATATTGAGGTGATTTGGTGGGATGTTTCTGGAATTTTGTGGGATTTTTCTGGGATTTGTACGAGACTTGAAGAATTTTGCGGGATTTTTCTTGAATTGTTTGGAAATTGTTGGAGATTTTGTGAGATGTTGCAGGAGTTTGTTTGGGTTCTGAGAATATGGAAGGAATTTTGTGGGATTTTTGTGGAATTTTGAGGATTTGTCTTGAATTTTGTGGGATTTGGAGGAGACTTGAAGAATTTTGCGGAATTTTCTTAGATTTTGTGGAAATTTGTTGAGATTTTGTGAGATGGTTCTGGAATTTGGTGGGATATTGAGGAAATTCAGTGAATTTTGAGGGATTTTTCTTGAATTTTGTGGAAATTGTTGGAGATTTTGTGGGATGTTGCAGGAATTGGGTAGGGTTTTGAGAAGGTTTAGGGAATTTTGTGGCATTTTTCTGCAATTTTGTGAGGCTTTTCCAGAATGTTTGGTGATATTGAGGTGATTTGGTGGGATGTTTCTGGAATTTTGTGGGATTTTTCTGGGATTTGTACGAGACTTGAAGAATTTTGCGGGATTTTTCTTGAATTGTTTGGAAATTGGTGGAGATTTTGTGAGATGTTGCCGGAGTTTGTTTGGGTTTTGAGAAGATGTAGGGAAGTTTGTGGCATTTTTCTGGAATTTTGAGGGGCTTTCAAGAACTTTGTGAGAGTTTTCTTGAATTTAGTGGAAATTTGTTGAGATTTTGTGAGATGGTTCTGGAATTTGGTGGGATTTTTGTGGGATTTTGAGGATTTGTCTTGAATTTTGTGGGATTTGGAGGAGACTTGAAGAATTTGGAGGGAATTTTCCTGAATTTTTTGGATATTGGTGGAGATTTTGTGAGATGCTGCAGGAATGTGGTTGGGTTTTGAGAAGATTTAGGGATTTTTGTGGGATATTTGTGGAATTTTCAGCAGCTTTCAAGTATTTTGTGAGAGTCTTCTTGAATTTTGTGGAAATTTCCGGAGATTTTGTGAGATGTTGCAGGAATTTTGTGGGATTTTTGTGGAATTTTGAGGAATTCTCTTGAATTTTGTGGGATTTGGAGGAGACTTGAAGAAGTTGGAGGGATTTTTCCTAAATGTTGTGGAAATTGGTGGAGATTTTGTGAGATGTTTCAGGAATTTGTTTGGATTTTGAGAAGATGTAGGGAATTTTGTTGGATTTTTGTGGAATTTTGAGGATTTCTCTTGAATTTTGTGGGATTTGGAGGAGACTTGAAGAATTTTGCGGGAATTTTCTTAGATTTTGTGGAAATGTGTGGAGATTTTGTGAGATGTCTGTAGAATTTTGTAATGTTTTGAGAAGATGTAGGGAATTTTGTGGCATTTTTCTGGAATTTTGAGGGGCTTTCAAGAACTTTGTGAGAGTTTTTTTGAATTTTTTGGAAATTTGTTGAGATTTTGTGAGATGGTTCTGGAGTTTGGTGGGATATTGAGGAAATTCAGTGAATTTGGAGGGAATTTTCTTGAATTTTGAGGAAATTGTTGGAGATTTTGTGGGATGTTGCAGGAATGTGGTTGGGTTCTGAGAAGATTTAGGGAATTGTGTGGGGCTTGTACAGAATTTGGTGGGATTTCTCTTGAATTTTGTGGGATTTCTATTGAATTTTATGGGATGATTGTGGGATGTTTGTGAGATGTTTGTAGGATGTTTGTGGTATTTGGAGGAGACTTGAAGAATTTTGCGGGATTTTTCTTGAAATGTTTGGAAATTGGTGGAGATTTTGTGAGATGTTGCAGGAATTTGTTTGGGTTCTGAGAAGATGGAAGGAATTTTGTGGGATTTTTGTGGAATTTTGAGGATTTCTCTTGAATTTTGTGGGATTTGGAGGAGACTTGAAGAATTTTGCGGAATTTTCTTAGATTTTGTGGAAATTTGTTGAGATTTTGTGAGATGGTTCTGGAATTTGGTGGGATATTGAGGAAATACAGTGAATTTTGAGGGATTTTTCTTGAATTTTGTGGAAATCGTTTGAGATTTTGTGGGATGTTGCAGGAATTGGGTAGGGTTTTGAGAAGGTTTAGGGAATTTTGTGGCATTTTTCTGCAATTTTGTGAGGCTTTTCCAGAATGTTTGGTGATATTGAGGTGATTTGGTGGGATGTTTCTGGAATTTTGTGGGATTTTTCTGGGATTTGTACGAGACTTGAAGAATTTTGCGGGATTTTTCTTGAATTTTGTGGAAATTGTTGGAGATTTTGTGGGATGTTGCAGGAATGTGGTTGGGTTTTGAGAAGATGTAGGTTATTTTGTGGCATTTTTCTGGAATTTTGAGGGGCTTTCAAGAACTTTGTGAGAGTTTTCTTGAATTTAGTGGAAATTTGTTGAGATTTTGTGAGATGGTTCTGGAATTTGGTGGGATTTTTGTGGGATTTTGAGGATTTGTCTTGAATTTTGTGGGATTTGGAGGAGACTTGAAGAATTTGGAGGGAATTTTCCTGAATTTTTTGGATATTGGTGGAGATTTTGTGAGATGCTGCAGGAATGTGGTTGGGTTTTGAGAAGATTTAGGGATTTTTGTGGGATATTTGTGGAATTTTCAGCAGCTTTCAAGTATTTTGTGAGAGTCTTCTTGAATTTTGTGGAAATTTCCGGAGATTTTGTGAGATGTTGCAGGAATTTTGTGGGATTTTTGTGGAATTTTGAGGAATTCTCTTGAATTTTGTGGGATTTGGAGGAGACTTGAAGAAGTTGGAGGGATTTTTCCTAAATGTTGTGGAAATTGGTGGAGATTTTGTGAGATGTTTCAGGAATTTGTTTGGATTTTGAGAAGATGTAGGGAATTTTGTTGGATTTTTGTGGAATTTTGAGGATTTCTCTTGAATTTTGTGGGATTTGGAGGAGACTTGAAGAATTTTGCGGGAATTTTCTTAGATTTTGTGGAAATGTGTGGAGATTTTGTGAGATGTCTGTAGAATTTTGTAATGTTTTGAGAAGATGTAGGGAATTTTGTGGCATTTTTCTGGAATTTTGAGGGGCTTTCAAGAACTTTGTGAGAGTTTTTTTGAATTTTTTGGAAATTTGTTGAGATTTTGTGAGACGGTTCTGGAGTTTGGTGGGATATTGAGGAAATTCAGTGAATTTGGAGGGAATTTTCTTGAATTTTGAGGAAATTGTTGGAGATTTTGTGGGATGTTGCAGGAATGTGGTTGGGTTCTGAGAAGATTTAGGGAATTGTGTGGGGCTTGTACAGAATTTGGTGGGATTTCTCTTGAATTTTGTGGGATTTCTATTGAATTTTATGGGATGATTGTGGGATGTTTGTGAGATGTTTGTAGGATGTTTGTGGTATTTGGAGGAGACTTGAAGAATTTTGCGGGATTTTTCTTGAAATGTTTGGAAATTGGTGGAGATTTTGTGAGATGTTGCAGGAATTTGTTTGGGTTTTGAGAATATGGAAGGAATTTTGTGGGATTTTTGTGGAATTTTGAGGATTTGTCTTGAATTTTGTGGGATTTGGAGGAGACTTGAAGAATTTTGCGGAATTTTCTTAGATTTTGTGGAAATTTGTTGAGATTTTGTGAGATGGTTCTGGAATTTGGTGGGATATTGAGGAAATTCAGTGAATTTTGAGGGATTTTTCTTGAATTTTGTGGAAATTGTTGGAGATTTTGTGGGATGTTGCAGGAATTGGGTAGGGTTTTGAGAAGGTTTAGGGAATTTTGTGGCATTTTTCTGCAATTTTGTGAGGCTTTTCCAGAATTTTTGGTGATATTGAGGTGATTTGGTGGGATGTTTCTGGAATTTTGTGGGATTTTTCTGGGATTTGTAGGAGACTTGAAGAATTTTGCGGGATTTTTCTTGAATTGTTTGGAAATTGTTGGAGATTTTGTGAGATGTTGCAGGAGTTTGTTTGGGTTCTGAGAATATGGAAGGAATTTTGTGGGATTTTTGTGGAATTTTGAGGATTTGTCTTGAATTTTGTGGGATTTGGAGGAGACTTGAAGAATTTTGCGGAATTTTCTTAGATTTTGTGGAAATTTGTTGAGATTTTGTGAGATGGTTCTGGAATTTGGTGGGATATTGAGGAAATTCAGTGAATTTTGAGGGATTTTTCTTGAATTTTGTGGAAATCGTTGGAGATTTTGTGGGATGTTGCAGGAATTGGGTAGGGTTTTGAGAAGGTTTAGGGAATTTTGTGGCATTTTTCTGCAATTTTGTGAGGCTTTTCCAGAATGTTTGGTGATATTGAGGTGATTTGGTGGGATGTTTCTGGAATTTTGTGGGATTTTTCTGGGATTTGTACGAGACTTGAAGAATTTTGCGGGATTTTTCTTGAATTGTTTGGAAATTGGTGGAGATTTTGTGAGATGTTGCCGGAGTTTGTTTGGGTTTTGAGAAGATGTAGGGAATTTTGTGGCATTTTTCTGGAATTTTGAGGGGCTTTCAAGAACTTTGTGAGAGTTTTCTTGAATTTAGTGGAAATTTGTTGAGATTTTGTGAGATGGTTCTGGAATTTGGTGGGATTTTTGTGGGATTTTGAGGATTTGTCTTGAATTTTGTGGGATTTGGAGGAGACTTGAAGAATTTGGAGGGAATTTTCCTGAATTTTTTGGATATTGGTGGAGATTTTGTGAGATGCTGCAGGAATGTGGTTGGGTTTTGAGAAGATTTAGGGATTTTTGTGGGATATTTGTGGAATTTTCAGCAGCTTTCAAGTATTTTGTGAGAGTCTTCTTGAATTTTGTGGAAATTTCCGGAGATTTTGTGAGATGTTGCAGGAATTTTGTGGGATTTTTGTGGAATTTTGAGGAATTCTCTTGAATTTTGTGGGATTTGGAGGAGACTTGAAGAAGTTGGAGGGATTTTTCCTAAATGTTGTGGAAATTGGTGGAGATTTTGTGAGATGTTTCAGGAATTTGTTTGGATTTTGAGAAGATGTAGGGAATTTTGTTGGATTTTTGTGGAATTTTGAGGATTTCTCTTGAATTTTGTGGGATTTGGAGGAGACTTGAAGAATTTTGCGGGAATTTTCTTAGATTTTGTGGAAATGTGTGGAGATTTTGTGAGATGTCTGTAGAATTTTGTAATGTTTTGAGAAGATGTAGGGAATTTTGTGGCATTTTTCTGGAATTTTGAGGGGCTTTCAAGAACTTTGTGAGAGTTTTTTTGAATTTTTTGGAAATTTGTTGAGATTTTGTGAGATGGTTCTGGAGTTTGGTGGGATATTGAGGAAATTCAGTGAATTTGGAGGGAATTTTCTTGAATTTTGAGGAAATTGTTGGAGATTTTGTGGGATGTTGCAGGAATGTGGTTGGGTTCTGAGAAGATTTAGGGAATTGTGTGGGGCTTGTACAGAATTTGGTGGGATTTCTCTTGAATTTTGTGGGATTTCTATTGAATTTTATGGGATGATTGTGGGATGTTTGTGAGATGTTTGTAGGATGTTTGTGGTATTTGGAGGAGACTTGAAGAATTTTGCGGGATTTTTCTTGAAATGTTTGGAAATTGGTGGAGATTTTGTGAGATGTTGCAGGAATTTGGGATTTGAGAAGATGGAAGGAATTTTGTTGGATTTTTGTGGAATTTTGAGGATTTCTCTTGAATTTTGTGGGATTTGGAGGAGACTTGAAGAATTTTGCGGGAATTTTCTTAGATTTAGTGGAAATTTGTTGAGATTTTGTGAGATGGTTCTGGAATTTGGTGGGATATTGAGGAAATACAGTGAATTTTGAGGGATTTTTCTTGAATTTTGTGGAAATCGTTGGAGATTTTGTGGGATGTTGCAGGAATTGGGTAGGGTTTTGAGAAGGTTTAGGGAATTTTGTGGCATTTTTCTGCAATTTTGTGAGGCTTTTCCAGAATGTTTGGTGATATTGAGGTGATTTGGTGGGATGTTTCTGGAATTTTGTGGGATTTTTCTGGGATTTGTACGAGACTTGAAGAATTTTGCGGGATTTTTCTTGAATTGTTTGGAAATTGTTGGAGATTTTGTGAGATGTTGCAGGAGTTTGTTTGGGTTCTGAGAATATGGAAGGAATTTTGTGGGATTTTTGTGGAATTTTGAGGATTTGTCTTGAATTTTGTGGGATTTGGAGGAGACTTGAAGAATTTTGCGGAATTTTCTTAGATTTTGTGGAAATTTGTTGAGATTTTGTGAGATGGTTCTGGAATTTGGTGGGATATTGAGGAAATTCAGTGAATTTTGAGGGATTTTTCTTGAATTTTGTGGAAATCGTTGGAGATTTTGTGGGATGTTGCAGGAATTGGGTAGGGTTTTGAGAAGGTTTAGGGAATTTTGTGGCATTTTTCTGCAATTTTGTGAGGCTTTTCCAGAATGTTTGGTGATATTGAGGTGATTTGGTGGGATGTTTCTGGAATTTTGTGGGATTTTTCTGGGATTTGTACGAGACTTGAAGAATTTTGCGGGATTTTTCTTGAATTGTTTGGAAATTGGTGGAGATTTTGTGAGATGTTGCCGGAGTTTGTTTGGGTTTTGAGAAGATGTAGGGAATTTTGTGGCATTTTTCTGGAATTTTGAGGGGCTTTCAAGAACTTTGTGAGAGTTTTCTTGAATTTAGTGGAAATTTGTTGAGATTTTGTGAGATGGTTCTGGAATTTGGTGGGATTTTTGTGGGATTTTGAGGATTTGTCTTGAATTTTGTGGGATTTGGAGGAGACTTGAAGAATTTGGAGGGAATTTTCCTGAATTTTTTGGATATTGGCGGAGATTTTGTGAGATGCTGCAGGAATGTGGTTGGGTTTTGAGAAGATTTAGGGATTTTTGTGGGATATTTGTGGAATTTCCAGCAGCTTTCAAGTATTTTGTGAGAGTTTTCTTGAATTTTGTGGAAATTTCCGGAGATTTTGTGAGATGTTGCAGGAATTTTGTGGGATTTTTGTGGAATTTTGAGGAATTCTCTTGAATTTTGTGGGATTTGGAGGAGACTTGAAGAAGTTGGAGGGATTTTTCCTAAATGTTGTGGAAATTGGTGGAGATTTTGTGAGATGTTTCAGGAATTTGTTTGGATTTTGAGAAGATGTAGGGAATTTTGTTGGATTTTTGTGGAATTTTGAGGATTTCTCTTGAATTTTGTGGGATTTGGAGGAGACTTGAAGAATTTTGCGGGAATTTTCTTAGATTTTGTGGAAATGTGTGGAGATTTTGTGAGATGTCTGTAGAATTTTGTAATGTTTTGAGAAGATGTAGGGAATTTTGTGGCATTTTTCTGGAATTTTGAGGGGCTTTCAAGAACTTTGTGAGAGTTTTTTTGAATTTTTTGGAAATTTGTTGAGATTTTGTGAGATGGTTCTGGAGTTTGGTGGGATATTGAGGAAATTCAGTGAATTTGGAGGGAATTTTCTTGAATTTTGTGGAAATTGTTGGAGATTTTGTGGGATGTTGCAGGAATTTGGTAGGGTTTTGAGAAGGTTTAGGGAATTTTGTGGCATTTTTCTGCAATTTTGTGAGGCTTTTCCAGAATGTTTGGTGATATTGAGGTGATTTTGTGGGATGTTTCTGGAATTTTGTGGGATTTTTCTGGGATTTGTACGAGACTTGAAGAATTTTGCGGGATTTTTCTTGAATTGTTTGGAAATTGGTGGAGATTTTGTGGGATGTTGCAGGAGTTTGTTTGGGTTTTGAGAAGATGTAGGGAAGTTTGTGGCATTTTTCTGGAATTTTGAGGGGCTTTCAAGAACTTTGTGAGAGTTTTCTTGAATTTAGTGGAAATTTGTTGAGATTTTGTGAGATGGTTCTGGAATTTGGTGGGATTTTTGTGGGATTTTGAGGATTTGTCTTGAATTTTGTGGGATTTGGAGGAGACTTGAAGAATTTGGAGGGAATTTTCCTGAATTTTTTGGATATTGGTGGAGATTTTGTGAGATGCTGCAGGAATGTGGTTGGGTTTTGAGAAGATTTAGGGATTTTTGTGGGATATTTGTGGAATTTTCAGCAGCTTTCAAGTATTTTGTGAGAGTCTTCTTGAATTTTGTGGAAATTTCCGGAGATTTTGTGAGATGTTGCAGGAATTTTGTGGGATTTTTGTGGAATTTTGAGGAATTCTCTTGAATTTTGTGGGATTTGGAGGAGACTTGAAGAAGTTGGAGGGATTTTTCCTAAATGTTGTGGAAATTGGTGGAGATTTTGTGAGATGTTTCAGGAATTTGTTTGGATTTTGAGAAGATGTAGGGAATTTTGTTGGATTTTTGTGGAATTTTGAGGATTTCTCTTGAATTTTGTGGGATTTGGAGGAGACTTGAAGAATTTTGCGGGAATTTTCTTAGATTTTGTGGAAATGTGTGGAGATTTTGTGAGATGTCTGTAGAATTTTGTAATGTTTTGAGAAGATGTAGGGAATTTTGTGGCATTTTTCTGGAATTTTGAGGGGCTTTCAAGAACTTTGTGAGAGTTTTTTTGAATTTTTTGGAAATTTGTTGAGATTTTGTGAGATGGTTCTGGAGTTTGGTGGGATATTGAGGAAATTCAGTGAATTTGGAGGGAATTTTCTTGAATTTTGAGGAAATTGTTGGAGATTTTGTGGGATGTTGCTGGAATGTGGTTGGGTTCTGAGAAGATTTAGGGAATTGTGTGGGGCTTGTACAGAATTTGGTGGGATTTCTCTTGAATTTTGTGGGATTTCTATTGAATTTTATGGGATGATTGTGGGATGTTTGTGAGATGTTTGTAGGATGTTTGTGGTATTTGGAGGAGACTTGAAGAATTTTGCGGGATTTTTCTTGAAATGTTTGGAAATTGGTGGAGATTTTGTGAGATGTTGCAGGAATTTGGGATTTGAGAAGATGGAAGGAATTTTGTTGGATTTTTGTGGAATTTTGAGGATTTCTCTTGAATTTTGTGGGATTTGGAGGAGACTTGAAGAATTTTGCGGGAATTTTCTTAGATTTAGTGGAAATTTGTTGAGATTTTGTGAGATGGTTCTGGAATTTGGTGGGATATTGAGGAAATTCAGTGAATTTTGAGGGATTTTTCTTGAATTTTGTGGAAATTGTTGGAGATTTTGTGGGATGTTGCAGGAATTGGGTAGGGTTTTGAGAAGGTTTAGGGAATTTTGTGGCATTTTTCTGCAATTTTGTGAGGCTTTTCCAGAATGTTTGGTGATATTGAGGTGATTTGGTGGGATGTTTCTGGAATTTTGTGGGATTTTTCTGGGATTTGTACGAGACTTGAAGAATTTTGCGGGATTTTTCTTGAATTGTTTGGAAATTGGTGGAGATTTTGTGAGATGTTGCAGGAGTTTGTTTGGGTGTTGAGAAGATGTAGGGAAGTTTGTGGCATTTTTCTGGAATTTTGAGGGGCTTTCAAGAACTTTGTGAGAGTTTTCTTGAATTTAGTGGAAATTTGTTGAGATTTTGTGAGATGGTTCTGGAATTTGGTGGGATTTTTGTGGGATTTTGAGGATTTGTCTTGAATTTTGTGGGATTTGGAGGAGACTTGAAGAATTTGGAGGGAATTTTCCTGAATTTTTTGGATATTGGTGGAGATTTTGTGAGATGCTGCAGGAATGTGGTTGGGTTTTGAGAAGATTTAGGGATTTTTGTGGGATATTTGTGGAATTTTCAGCAGCTTTCAAGTATTTTGTGAGAGTCTTCTTGAATTTTGTGGAAATTTCCGGAGATTTTGTGAGATGTTGCAGGAATTTTGTGGGATTTTTGTGGAATTTTGAGGAATTCTCTTGAATTTTGTGGGATTTGGAGGAGACTTGAAGAAGTTGGAGGGATTTTTCCTAAATGTTGTGGAAATTGGTGGAGATTTTGTGAGATGTTTCAGGAATTTGTTTGGATTTTGAGAAGATGTAGGGAATTTTGTTGGATTTTTGTGGAATTTTGAGGATTTCTCTTGAATTTTGTGGGATTTGGAGGAGACTTGAAGAATTTTGCGGGAATTTTCTTAGATTTTGTGGAAATGTGTGGAGATTTTGTGAGATGTCTGTAGAATTTTGTAATGTTTTGAGAAGATGTAGGGA
The DNA here is from genome assembly GCF_971803275.1 of Cyanistes caeruleus. Lineage (NCBI taxonomy): Eukaryota > Metazoa > Chordata > Aves > Passeriformes > Paridae > Cyanistes > Cyanistes caeruleus. Next base: position 85,653,685 of record NC_141702.1, on the reverse strand, counting down.
ATTTTGTGGCATTTTTCTGGAATTTTGAGGGGCTTTCAAGAACTTTGTGAGAGATTTTTTGAATTTTTTGGAAATTTGTTGAGATTTTGTGAGATGGTTCTGGAATTTGGTGGGATATTGAGGAAATACAGTGAATTTTGAGGGATTTTTCTTGAATTTTGTGGAAATCGTTGGAGATTTTGTGGGATGTTGCAGGAATTGGGTAGGGTTTTGAGAAGGTTTAGGGAATTTTGTGGCATTTTTCTGCAATTTTGTGAGGCTTTTCCAGAATGTTTGGTGATATTGAGGTGATTTGGTGGGATGTTTCTGGAATTTTGTGGGATTTTTCTGGGATTTGTACGAGACTTGAAGAATTTTGCGGGATTTTTCTTGAATTGTTTGGAAATTGTTGGAGATTTTGTGAGATGTTGCAGGAGTTTGTTTGGGTTCTGAGAATATGGAAGGAATTTTGTGCGATTTTTGTGGAATTTTGAGGATTTGTCTTGAATTTTGTGGGATTTGGAGGAGACTTGAAGAATTTTGCGGAATTTTCTTAGATTTTGTGGAAATTTGTTGAGATTTTGTGAGATGGTTCTGGAATTTGGTGGGATATTGAGGAAATTCAGTGAATTTTGAGGGATTTTTCTTGAATTTTGTGGAAATCGTTGGAGATTTTGTGGGATGTTGCAGGAATTGGGTAGGGTTTTGAGAAGGTTTAGGGAATTTTGTGGCATTTTTCTGCAATTTTGTGAGGCTTTTCCAGAATGTTTGGTGATATTGAGGTGATTTGGTGGGATGTTTCTGGAATTTTGTGGGATTTTTCTGGGATTTGTACGAGACTTGAAGAATTTTGCGGGATTTTTCTTGAATTGTTTGGAAATTGGTGGAGATTTTGTGAGATGTTGCCGGAGTTTGTTTGGGTTTTGAGAAGATGTAGGGAATTTTGTGGCATTTTTCTGGAATTTTGAGGGGCTTTCAAGAACTTTGTGAGAGTTTTCTTGAATTTAGTGGAAATTTGTTGAGATTTTGTGAGATGGTTCTGGAATTTGGTGGGATTTTTGTGGGATTTTGAGGATTTGTCTTGAATTTTGTGGGATTTGGAGGAGACTTGAAGAATTTGGAGGGAATTTTCCTGAATTTTTTGGATATTGGCGGAGATTTTGTGAGATGCTGCAGGAATGTGGTTGGGTTTTGAGAAGATTTAGGGATTTTTGTGGGATATTTGTGGAATTTCCAGCAGCTTTCAAGTATTTTGTGAGAGTTTTCTTGAATTTTGTGGAAATTTCCGGAGATTTTGTGAGATGTTGCAGGAATTTTGTGGGATTTTTGTGGAATTTTGAGGAATTCTCTTGAATTTTGTGGGATTTGGAGGAGACTTGAAGAAGTTGGAGGGATTTTTCCTAAATGTTGTGGAAATTGGTGGAGATTTTGTGAGATGTTTCAGGAATTTGTTTGGATTTTGAGAAGATGTAGGGAATTTTGTTGGATTTTTGTGGAATTTTGAGGATTTCTCTTGAATTTTGTGGGATTTGGAGGAGACTTGAAGAATTTTGCGGGAATTTTCTTAGATTTTGTGGAAATGTGTGGAGATTTTGTGAGATGTCTGTAGAATTTTGTAATGTTTTGAGAAGATGTAGGGAATTTTGTGGCATTTTTCTGGAATTTTGAGGGGCTTTCAAGAACTTTGTGAGAGTTTTTTTGAATTTTTTGGAAATTTGTTGAGATTTTGTGAGATGGTTCTGGAGTTTGGTGGGATATTGAGGAAATTCAGTGAATTTGGAGGGAATTTTCTTGAATTTTGTGGAAATTGTTGGAGATTTTGTGGGATGTTGCAGGAATTTGGTAGGGTTTTGAGAAGGTTTAGGGAATTTTGTGGCATTTTTCTGCAATTTTGTGAGGCTTTTCCAGAATGTTTGGTGATATTGAGGTGATTTGGTGGGATGTTTCTGGAATTTTGTGGGATTTTTCTGGGATTTGTACGAGACTTGAAGAATTTTGCGGGATTTTTCTTGAATTGTTTGGAAATTGGTGGAGATTTTGTGGGATGTTGCAGGAGTTTGTTTGGGTTTTGAGAAGATGTAGGGAAGTTTGTGGCATTTTTCTGGAATTTTGAGGGGCTTTCAAGAACTTTGTGAGAGTTTTCTTGAATTTAGTGGAAATTTGTTGAGATTTTGTGAGATGGTTCTGGAATTTGGTGGGATTTTTGTGGGATTTTGAGGATTTGTCTTGAATTTTGTGGGATTTGGAGGAGACTTGAAGAATTTGGAGGGAATTTTCCTGAATTTTTTGGATATTGGTGGAGATTTTGTGAGATGCTGCAGGAATGTGGTTGGGTTTTGAGAAGATTTAGGGATTTTTGTGGGATATTTGTGGAATTTTCAGCAGCTTTCAAGTATTTTGTGAGAGTCTTCTTGAATTTTGTGGAAATTTCCGGAGATTTTGTGAGATGTTGCAGGAATTTTGTGGGATTTTTGTGGAATTTTGAGGAATTCTCTTGAATTTTGTGGGATTTGGAGGAGACTTGAAGAAGTTGGAGGGATTTTTCCTAAATGTTGTGGAAATTGGTGGAGATTTTGTGAGATGTTTCAGGAATTTGTTTGGATTTTGAGAAGATGTAGGGAATTTTGTTGGATTTTTGTGGAATTTTGAGGATTTCTCTTGAATTTTGTGGGATTTGGAGGAGACTTGAAGAATTTTGCGGGAATTTTCTTAGATTTTGTGGAAATGTGTGGAGATTTTGTGAGATGTCTGTAGAATTTTGTAATGTTTTGAGAAGATGTAGGGAATTTTGTGGCATTTTTCTGGAATTTTGAGGGGCTTTCAAGAACTTTGTGAGAGTTTTTTTGAATTTTTTGGAAATTTGTTGAGATTTTGTGAGATGGTTCTGGAGTTTGGTGGGATATTGAGGAAATTCAGTGAATTTGGAGGGAATTTTCTTGAATTTTGAGGAAATTGTTGGAGATTTTGTGGGATGTTGCAGGAATGTGGTTGGGTTCTGAGAAGATTTAGGGAATTGTGTGGGGCTTGTACAGAATTTGGTGGGATTTCTCTTGAATTTTGTGGGATTTCTATTGAATTTTATGGGATGATTGTGGGATGTTTGTGAGATGTTTGTAGGATGTTTGTGGTATTTGGAGGAGACTTGAAGAATTTTGCGGGATTTTTCTTGAAATGTTTGGAAATTGGTGGAGATTTTGTGAGATGTTGCAGGAATTTGGGATTTGAGAAGATGGAAGGAATTTTGTTGGATTTTTGTGGAATTTTGAGGATTTCTCTTGAATTTTGTGGGATTTGGAGGAGACTTGAAGAATTTTGCGGGAATTTTCTTAGATTTAGTGGAAATTTGTTGAGATTTTGTGAGATGGTTCTGGAATTTGGTGGGATATTGAGGAAATTCAGTGAATTTTGAGGGATTTTTCTTGAATTTTGTGGAAATTGTTGGAGATTTTGTGGGATGTTGCAGGAATTGGGTAGGGTTTTGAGAAGGTTTAGGGAATTTTGTGGCATTTTTCTGCAATTTTGTGAGGCTTTTCCAGAACTTTTGGTGATATTGAGGTGATTTGGTGGGATGTTTCTGGAATTTTGTGGGATTTTTCTGGGATTTGTACGAGACTTGAAGAATTTTGCGGGATTTTTCTTGAATTGTTTGGAAATTGGTGGAGATTTTGTGAGATGTTGCAGGAGTTTGTTTGGGTGTTGAGAAGATGTAGGGAAGTTTGTGGCATTTTTCTGGAATTTTGAGGGGCTTTCAAGAACTTTGTGAGAGTTTTCTTGAATTTAGTGGAAATTTGTTGAGATTTTGTGAGATGGTTCTGGAATTTGGTGGGATTTTTGTGGGATTTTGAGGATTTGTCTTGAATTTTGTGGGATTTGGAGGAGACTTGAAGAATTTGGAGGGAATTTTCCTGAATTTTTTGGATATTGGTGGAGATTTTGTGAGATGCTGCAGGAATGTGGTTGGGTTTTGAGAAGATTTAGGGATTTTTGTGGGATATTTGTGGAATTTTCAGCAGCTTTCAAGTATTTTGTGAGAGTCTTCTTGAATTTTGTGGAAATTTCCGGAGATTTTGTGAGATGTTGCAGGAATTTTGTGGGATTTTTGTGGAATTTTGAGGAATTCTCTTGAATTTTGTGGGATTTGGAGGAGACTTGAAGAAGTTGGAGGGATTTTTCCTAAATGTTGTGGAAATTGGTGGAGATTTTGTGAGATGTTTCAGGAATTTGTTTGGATTTTGAGAAGATGTAGGGAATTTTGTTGGATTTTTGTGGAATTTTGAGGATTTCTCTTGAATTTTGTGGGATTTGGAGGAGACTTGAAGAATTTTGCGGGAATTTTCTTAGATTTTGTGGAAATGTGTGGAGATTTTGTGAGATGTCTGTAGAATTTTGTAATGTTTTGAGAAGATGTAGGGAATTTTGTGGCATTTTTCTGGAATTTTGAGGGGCTTTCAAGAACTTTGTGAGAGATTTTTTGAATTTTTTGGATATTTGTTGAGATTTTGTGAGATGGTTCTGGAGTTTGGTGGGATATTGAGGAAATTCAGTGAATTTGGAGGGAATTTTCTTGAATTTTGTGGAAATTGTTGGAGATTTTGTGGGATGTTGCAGGAATTTGGTAGGGTTTTGAGAAGGTTTAGGGAATTTTGTGGCATTTTTCTGCAATTTTGTGAGGCTTTTCCAGAATTTTTGGTGATATTGAGGTGATTTGGTGGGATGTTTCTGGAATTTTGTGGGATTTTTCTGGGATTTGTACGAGACTTGAAGAATTTTGCGGGATTTTTCTTGAATTGTTTGGAAATTGTTGGAGATTTTGTGAGATGTTGCAGGAGTTTGTTTGGGTTCTGAGAAGATGGAAGGAATTTTGTGGGATTTTTGTGGAATTTTGAGGATTTGTCTTGAATTTTGTGGGATTTGGAGGAGACTTGAAGAATTTTGCGGGAATTTTCTTAGATTTTGTGGAAATTTGTTGAGATTTTGTGAGATGGTTCTGGAATTTGGTGGGATATTGAGGAAATTCAGTGAATTTTGAGGGATTTTTCTTGAATTTTGTGGAAATTGTTGGAGATTTTGTGGGATGTTGCAGGAATTGGGTAGGGTTTTGAGAAGGTTTAGGGAATTTTGTGGCATTTTTCTGCAATTTTGTGAGGCTTTTCCAGAATTTTTGGTGATATTGAGGTGATTTGGTGGGATGTTTCTGGAATTTTGTGGGATTTTTCTGGGATTTGTAGGAGACTTGAAGAATTTTGCGGGATTTTTCTTGAATTGTTTGGAAATTGTTGGAGATTTTGTGAGATGTTGCAGGAGTTTGTTTGGGTTCTGAGAATATGGAAGGAATTTTGTGCGATTTTTGTGGAATTTTGAGGGGCTTTCAAGAACTTTGTGAGAGTTTTCTTGAATTTAGTGGAAATTTGTTGAGATTTTGTGAGATGGTTCTGGAATTTGGTGGGATTTTTGTGGGATTTTGAGGATTTGTCTTGAATTTTGTGGGATTTGGAGGAGACTTGAAGAATTTGGAGGGAATTTTCCTGAATTTTTTGGATATTGGTGGAGATTTTGTGAGATGCTGCAGGAATGTGGTTGGGTTTTGAGAAGATTTAGGGATTTTTGTGGGATATTTGTGGAATTTTCAGCAGCTTTCAAGTATTTTGTGAGAGTCTTCTTGAATTTTGTGGAAATTTCCGGAGATTTTGTGAGATGTTGCAGGAATTTTGTGGGATTTTTGTGGAATTTTGAGGAATTCTCTTGAATTTTGTGGGATTTGGAGGAGACTTGAAGAAGTTGGAGGGATTTTTCCTAAATGTTGTGGAAATTGGTGGAGATTTTGTGAGATGTTTCAGGAATTTGTTTGGATTTTGAGAAGATGTAGGGAATTTTGTGGCATTTTTCTGGAATTTTGAGGATTTCTCTTGAATTTTGTGGGATTTGGAGGAGACTTGAAGAATTTTGCGGGAATTTTCTTAGATTTTGTGGAAATGTGTGGAGATTTTGTGAGATGTCTGTAGAATTTTGTAATGTTTTGAGAAGATGTAGGGAATTTTGTGGCATTTTTCTGGAATTTTGAGGGGCTTTCAAGAACTTTGTGAGAGTTTTTTTGAATTTTTTGGAAATTTGTTGAGATTTTGTGAGACGGTTCTGGAGTTTGGTGGGATATTGAGGAAATTCAGTGAATTTGGAGGGAATTTTCTTGAATTTTGAGGAAATTGTTGGAGATTTTGTGGGATGGTGCAGGAATGTGGTTGGGTTCTGAGAAGATTTAGGGAATTGTGTGGGGCTTGTACAGAATTTGGTGGGATTTCTCTTGAATTTTGTGGGATTTCTATTGAATTTTATGGGATGATTGTGGGATGATTGTGAGATGTTTGTAGGATGTTTGTGGTATTTGGAGGAGACTTGAAGAATTTTGCGGGATTTTTCTTGAAATGTTTGGAAATTGGTGGAGATTTTGTGAGATGTTGCAGGAATTTGTTTGGGTTTTGAGAATATGGAAGGAATTTTGTGGGATTTTTGTGGAATTTTGAGGATTTGTCTTGAATTTTGTGGGATTTGGAGGAGACTTGAAGAATTTTGCGGAATTTTCTTAGATTTTGTGGAAATTTGTTGAGATTTTGTGAGATGGTTCTGGAATTTGGTGGGATATTGAGGAAATTCAGTGAATTTTGAGGGATTTTTCTTGAATTTTGTGGAAATTGTTGGAGATTTTGTGGGATGTTGCAGGAATTGGGTAGGGTTTTGAGAAGGTTTAGGGAATTTTGTGGCATTTTTCTGCAATTTTGTGAGGCTTTTCCAGAATTTTTGGTGATATTGAGGTGATTTGGTGGGATGTTTCTGGAATTTTGTGGGATTTTTCTGGGATTTGTAGGAGACTTGAAGAATTTTGCGGGATTTTTCTTGAATTGTTTGGAAATTGTTGGAGATTTTGTGAGATGTTGCAGGAGTTTGTTTGGGTTCTGAGAAGATGGAAGGAATTTTGTGGGATTTTTGTGGAATTTTGAGGATTTGTCTTGAATTTTGTGGGATTTGGAGGAGACTTGAAGAATTTTGCAGAATTTTCTTAGATTTAGTGGAAATTTGTTGAGATTTTGTGAGATGGTTCTGGAATTTGGTGGGATATTGAGGAAATTCAGTGAATTTTGAGGGATTTTTCTTGAATTTTGTGGAAATTGTTGGAGATTTTGTGGGATGTTGCAGGAATTGGGTAGGGTTTTGAGAAGGTTTAGGGAATTTTGTGGCATTTTTCTGCAATTTTGTGAGGCTTTTCCAGAATGTTTGGTGATATTGAGGTGATTTGGTGGGATGTTTCTGGAATTTTGTGGGATTTTTCTGGGATTTGTACGAGACTTGAAGAATTTTGCGGGATTTTTCTTGAATTGTTTGGAAATTGGTGGAGATTTTGTGGGATGTTGCAGGAGTTTGTTTGGGTTTTGAGAAGATGTAGGGAAGTTTGTGGCATTTTTCTGGAATTTTGAGGGGCTTTCAAGAACTTTGTGAGAGTTTTCTTGAATTTAGTGGAAATTTGTTGAGATTTTGTGAGATGGTTCTGGAATTTGGTGGGATTTTTGTGGGATTTTGAGGATTTGTCTTGAATTTTGTGGGATTTGGAGGAGACTTGAAGAATTTGGAGGGAATTTTCCTGAATTTTTTGGATATTGGTGGAGATTTTGTGAGATGCTGCAGGAATGTGGTTGGGTTTTGAGAAGATTTAGGGATTTTTGTGGGATATTTGTGGAATTTTCAGCAGCTTTCAAGTATTTTGTGAGAGTCTTCTTGAATTTTGTGGAAATTTCCGGAGATTTTGTGAGATGTTGCAGGAATTTTGTGGGATTTTTGTGGAATTTTGAGGAATTCTCTTGAATTTTGTGGGATTTGGAGGAGACTTGAAGAAGTTGGAGGGATTTTTCCTAAATGTTGTGGAAATTGGTGGAGATTTTGTGAGATGTTTCAGGAATTTGTTTGGATTTTGAGAAGATGTAGGGAATTTTGTTGGATTTTTGTGGAATTTTGAGGATTTCTCTTGAATTTTGTGGGATTTGGAGGAGACTTGAAGAATTTTGCGGGAATTTTCTTAGATTTTGTGGAAATGTGTGGAGATTTTGTGAGATGTCTGTAGAATTTTGTAATGTTTTGAGAAGATGTAGGGAATTTTGTGGCATTTTTCTGGAATTTTGAGGGGCTTTCAAGAACTTTGTGAGAGATTTTTTGAATTTTTTGGAAATTTGTTGAGATTTTGTGAGATGGTTCTGGAGTTTGGTGGGATATTGAGGAAATTCAGTGAATTTGGAGGGAATTTTCTTGAATTTTGTGGAAATTGTTGGAGATTTTGTGGGATGTTGCAGGAATGTGGTTGGGTTCTGAGAAGATTTAGGGAATTGTGTGGGGCTTGTACAGGATTTTGTGTGATTTCTTTTGAATTTTGTGGGATTTCTCTTGAATTTTATGGGATGTTTGTGGGATGTTTGTGGGATGTTTGTGGGATGTTTGTGGTATTTGGAGGGGACTTGAAGAATTTTGCGGGATTTTTCTTGAAATGTTTGGAAATTGGTGGAGATTTTGTGAGATGTTGCAGGAATTTGTTTGGGTTCTGAGAAGATGGAAGGAATTTTGTGGGATTTTTGTGGAATTTTGAGGATTTCTCTTGAATTTTGTGGGATTTGGAGGAGAGTTGAAGAATTTTGCGGGAATTTTCTTAGATTTTGTGGAAATTTGTTGAGATTTTGTGAGATGGTTCTGGAATTTGGTGGGATATTGAGGAAATTCAGTGAATTTTGAGGGATTTTTCTTGAATTTTTTGGATATTGGTGGAGATTTTGTGAGATGTTGCAGGAATTGGGTAGGGTTTTGAGAAGGTTTAGGGAATTTTGTGGCATTTTTCTGCAATTTTGTGAGGCTTTTCCAGAACTTTTGGTGATATTGAGGTGATTTGGTGGGATGTTTCTGGAATTTTGTGGGATTTTTCTGGGATTTGTACGAGACTTGAAGAATTTTGCGGGATTTTTCTTGAATTGTTTGGAAATTGGTGGAGATTTTGTGAGATGTTGCAGGAGTTTGTTTGGGTGTTGAGAAGATGTAGGGAAGTTTGTGGCATTTTTCTGGAATTTTGAGGGGCTTTCAAGAACTTTGTGAGAGTTTTCTTGAATTTAGTGGAAATTTGTTGAGATTTTGTGAGATGGTTCTGGAATTTGGTGGGATTTTTGTGGGATTTTGAGGATTTGTCTTGAATTTTGTGGGATTTGGAGGAGACTTGAAGAAGTTGGAGGGAATTTTCCTGAATTTTTTGGATATTGGCGGAGATTTTGTGAGATGCTGCAGGAATGTGGTTGGGTTTTGAGAAGATTTAGGGATTTTTGTGGGATATTTGTGGAATTTTCAGCAGCTTTCAAGTATTTTGTGAGAGTCTTCTTGAATTTTGTGGAAATTTCCGGAGATTTTGTGGGATGTTGCAGGAATTTGGTAGGGTTTTGAGAAGGTTTAGGGAATTTTGTGGCATTTTTCTGCAATTTTGTGAGGCTTTTCCAGAATGTTTGGTGATATTGAGGTGATTTGGTGGGATGTTTCTGGAATTTTGTGGGATTTTTCTGGGATTTGTACGAGACTTGAAGAATTTTGCGGGATTTTTCTTGAATTGTTTGGAAACTGGTGGAGATTTTGTGAGATGTTGCCGGAGTTTGTTTGGGTTTTGAGAAGATGTAGGGAATTTTGTGGCATTTTTCTGGAATTTTGAGGGGCTTTCAAGAACTTTGTGAGAGTTTTCTTGAATTTAGTGGAAATTTGTTGAGATTTTGTGAGATGGTTCTGGAATTTGGTGGGATTTTTGTGGGATTTTGAGGATTTGTCTTGAATTTTGTGGGATTTGGAGGAGACTTGAAGAATTTGGAGGGAATTTTCCTGAATTTTTTGGATATTGGCGGAGATTTTGTGAGATGCTGCAGGAATGTGGTTGGGTTTTGAGAAGATTTAGGGATTTTTGTGGGATATTCGTGGAATTTCCAGCAGCTTTCAAGTATTTTGTGAGAGTTTTCTTGAATTTTGTGGAAATTTCCGGAGATTTTGTGAGATGTTGCAGGAATTTTGTGGGATTTTTGTGGAATTTTGAGGAATTCTCTTGAATTTTGTGGGATTTGGAGGAGACTTGAAGAAGTTGGAGGGATTTTTCCTAAATGTTGTGGAAATTGGTGGAGATTTTGTGAGATGTTTCAGGAATTTGTTTGGATTTTGAGAAGATGTAGGGAATTTTGTTGGATTTTTGTGGAATTTTGAGGATTTCTCTTGAATTTTGTGGGATTTGGAGGAGACTTGAAGAATTTTGCGGGAATTTTCTTAGATTTTGTGGAAATGTGTGGAGATTTTGTGAGATGTCTGTAGAATTTTGTAATGTTTTGAGAAGATGTAGGGAATTTTGTGGCATTTTTCTGGAATTTTGAGGGGCTTTCAAGAACTTTGTGAGAGTTTTTTTGAATTTTTTGGAAATTTGTTGAGATTTTGTGAGATGGTTCTGGAGTTTGGTGGGATATTGAGGAAATTCAGTGAATTTGGAGGGAATTTTCTTGAATTTTGAGGAAATTGTTGGAGATTTTGTGGGATGTTGCAGGAATGTGGTTGGGTTCTGAGAAGATTTAGGGAATTGTGTGGGGCTTGTACAGAATTTGGTGGGATTTCTCTTGAATTTTGTGGGATTTCTATTGAATTTTATGGGATGATTGTGGGATGTTTGTGAGATGTTTGTAGGATGTTTGTGGTATTTGGAGGAGACTTGAAGAATTTTGCGGGATTTTTCTTGAAATGTTTGGAAATTGGTGGAGATTTTGTGAGATGTTGCAGGAATTTGGGATTTGAGAAGATGGAAGGAATTTTGTTGGATTTTTGTGGAATTTTGAGGATTTCTCTTGAATTTTGTGGGATTTGGAGGAGACTTGAAGAATTTTGCGGGAATTTTCTTAGATTTAGTGGAAATTTGTTGAGATTTTGTGAGATGGTTCTGGAATTTGGTGGGATATTGAGGAAATTCAGTGAATTTTGAGGGATTTTTCTTGAATTTTGTGGAAATTGTTGGAGATTTTGTGGGATGTTGCAGGAATTGGGTAGGGTTTTGAGAAGGTTTAGGGAATTTTGTGGCATTTTTCTGCAATTTTGTGAGGCTTTTCCAGAACTTTTGGTGATATTGAGGTGATTTGGTGGGATGTTTCTGGAATTTTGTGGGATTTTTCTGGGATTTGTACGAGACTTGAAGAATTTTGCGGGATTTTTCTTGAATTGTTTGGAAATTGGTGGAGATTTTGTGAGATGTTGCAGGAGTTTGTTTGGGTGTTGAGAAGATGTAGGGAAGTTTGTGGCATTTTTCTGGAATTTTGAGGGGCTTTCAAGAACTTTGTGAGAGTTTTCTTGAATTTAGTGGAAATTTGTTGAGATTTTGTGAGATGGTTCTGGAATTTGGTGGGATTTTTGTGGGATTTTGAGGATTTGTCTTGAATTTTGTGGGATTTGGAGGAGACTTGAAGAATTTGGAGGGAATTTTCCTGAATTTTTTGGATATTGGTGGAGATTTTGTGAGATGCTGCAGGAATGTGGTTGGGTTTTGAGAAGATTTAGGGATTTTTGTGGGATATTTGTGGAATTTTCAGCAGCTTTCAAGTATTTTGTGAGAGTCTTCTTGAATTTTGTGGAAATTTCCGGAGATTTTGTGAGATGTTGCAGGAATTTTGTGGGATTTTTGTGGAATTTTGAGGAATTCTCTTGAATTTTGTGGGATTTGGAGGAGACTTGAAGAAGTTGGAGGGATTTTTCCTAAATGTTGTGGAAATTGGTGGAGATTTTGTGAGATGTTTCAGGAATTTGTTTGGATTTTGAGAAGATGTAGGGAATTTTGTTGGATTTTTGTGGAATTTTGAGGATTTCTCTTGAATTTTGTGGGATTTGGAGGAGACTTGAAGAATTTTGCGGGAATTTTCTTAGATTTTGTGGAAATGTGTGGAGATTTTGTGAGATGTCTGTAGAATTTTGTAATGTTTTGAGAAGATGTAGGGAATTTTGTGGCATTTTTCTGGAATTTTGAGGGGCTTTCAAGAACTTTGTGAGAGATTTTTTGAATTTTTTGGAAATTTGTTGAGATTTTGTGAGATGGTTCTGGAGTTTGGTGGGATATTGAGGAAATTCAGTGAATTTGGAGGGAATTTTCTTGAATTTTGTGGAAATTGTTGGAGATTTTGTGGGATGTTGCAGGAATTTGGTAGGGTTTTGAGAAGGTTTAGGGAATTTTGTGGCATTTTTCTGCAATTTTGTGAGGCTTTTCCAGAATTTTTGGTGATATTGAGGTGATTTGGTGGGATGTTTCTGGAATTTTGTGGGATTTTTCTGGGATTTGTACGAGACTTGAAGAATTTTGCGGGATTTTTCTTGAATTGTTTGGAAATTGTTGGAGTTTTTGTGAGATGTTGCAGGAGTTTGTTTGGGTTCTGAGAAGATGGAAGGAATTTTGTGGGATTTTTGTGGAATTTTGAGGATTTGTCTTGAATTTTGTGGGATTTGGAGGAGACTTGAAGAATTTTGCGGAATTTTCTTAGATTTTGTGGAAATTTGTTGAGATTTTGTGAGATGGTTCTGGAATTTGGTGGGATATTGAGGAAATTCAGTGAATTTTGAGGGATTTTTCTTGAATTTTGTGGAAATTGTTGGAGATTTTGTGGGATGTTGCAGGAATTGGGTAGGGTTTTGAGAAGGTTTAGGGAATTTTGTGGCATTTTTCTGCAATTTTGTGAGGCTTTTCCAGAATTTTTGGTGATATTGAGGTGATTTGGTGGGATGTTTCTGGAATTTTGTGGGATTTTTCTGGGATTTGTAGGAGACTTGAAGAATTTTGCGGGATTTTTCTTGAATTGTTTGGAAATTGGTGGAGATTTTGTGAGATGTTGCAGGAGTTTGTTTGGGTTCTGAGAATATGGAAGGAATTTTGTGCGATTTTTGTGGAATTTTGAGGGGCTTTCAAGAACTTTGTGAGAGTTTTCTTGAATTTAGTGGAAATTTGTTGAGATTTTGTGAGATGGTTCTGGAATTTGGTGGGATTTTTGTGGGATTTTGAGGATTTGTCTTGAATTTTGTGGGATTTGGAGGAGACTTGAAGAATTTGGAGGGAATTTTCCTGAATTTTTTGGATATTGGTGGAGATTTTGTGAGATGCTGCAGGAATGTGGTTGGGTTTTGAGAAGATTTAGGGATTTTTGTGGGATATTTGTGGAATTTTCAGCAGCTTTCAAGTATTTTGTGAGAGTCTTCTTGAATTTTGTGGAAATTTCCGGAGATTTTGTGAGATGTTGCAGGAATTTTGTGGGATTTTTGTGGAATTTTGAGGAATTCTCTTGAATTTTGTGGGATTTGGAGGAGACTTGAAGAAGTTGGAGGGATTTTTCCTAAATGTTGTGGAAATTGGTGGAGATTTTGTGAGATGTTTCAGGAATTTGTTTGGATTTTGAGAAGATGTAGGGAATTTTGTTGGATTTTTGTGGAATTTTGAGGATTTCTCTTGAATTTTGTGGGATTTGGAGGAGACTTGAAGAATTTTGCGGGAATTTTCTTAGATTTTGTGGAAATGTGTGGAGATTTTGTGAGATGTCTGTAGAATTTTGTAATGTTTTGAGAAGATGTAGGGAATTTTGTGGCATTTTTCTGGAATTTTGAGGGGCTTTCAAGAACTTTGTGAGAGTTTTTTTGAATTTTTTGGAAATTTGTTGAGATTTTGTGAGACGGTTCTGGAGTTTGGTGGGATATTGAGGAAATTCAGTGAATTTGGAGGGAATTTTCTTGAATTTTGAGGAAATTGTTGGAGATTTTGTGGGATGGTGCAGGAATGTGGTTGGGTTCTGAGAAGATTTAGGGAATTGTGTGGGGCTTGTACAGAATTTGGTGGGATTTCTCTTGAATTTTGTGGGATTTCTATTGAATTTTATGGGATGATTGTGGGATGTTTGTGAGATGTTTGTGAGATGTTTGTGGTATTTGGAGGAGACTTGAAGAATTTTGCGGGATTTTTCTTGAATTGTTTGGAAATTGTTGGAGATTTTGTGAGATGTTGCAGGAGTTTGTTTGGGTTCTGAGAAGATGGAAGGAATTTTGTGGGATTTTTGTGGAATTTTGAGGATTTGTCTTGAATTTTGTGGGATTTGGAGGAGACTTGAAGAATTTTGCAGAATTTTCTTAGATTTAGTGGAAATTTGTTGAGATTTTGTGAGATGGTTCTGGAATTTGGTGGGATATTGAGGAAATTCAGTGAATTTTGAGGTATTTTTCTTGAATTTTGTGGAAATTGTTGGAGATTTTGTGGGATGTTGCAGGAATTGGGTAGGGTTTTGAGAAGGTTTAGGGAATTTTGTGGCATTTTTCTGCAATTTTGTGAGGCTTTTCCAGAATGTTTGGTGATATTGAGGTGATTTGGTGGGATGTTTCTGGAATTTTGTGGGATTTTTCTGGGATTTGTACGAGACTTGAAGAATTTTGCGGGATTTTTCTTGAATTGTTTGGAAATTGGTGGAGATTTTGTGAGATGTTGCAGGAGTTTGTTTGGGTGTTGAGAAGATGTAGGGAAGTTTGTGGCATTTTTCTGGAATTTTGAGGGGCTTTCAAGAACTTTGTGAGAGTTTTCTTGAATTTAGTGGAAATTTGTTGAGATTTTGTGAGATGGTTCTGGAATTTGGTGGGATTTTTGTGGGATTTTGAGGATTTGTCTTGAATTTTGTGGGATTTGGAGGAGACTTGAAGAATTTGGAGGGAATTTTCCTGAATTTTTTGGATATTGGTGGAGATTTTGTGAGATGCTGCAGGAATGTGGTTGGGTTTTGAGAAGATTTAGGGATTTTTGTGGGATATTTGTGGAATTTTCAGCAGCTTTCAAGTATTTTGTGAGAGTCTTCTTGAATTTTGTGGAAATTTCCGGAGATTTTGTGAGATGTTGCAGGAATTTTGTGGGATTTTTGTGGAATTTTGAGGAATTCTCTTGAATTTTGTGGGATTTGGAGGAGACTTGAAGAAGTTGGAGGGATTTTTCCTAAATGTTGTGGAAATTGGTGGAGATTTTGTGAGATGTTTCAGGAATTTGTTTGGATTTTGAGAAGATGTAGGGAATTTTGTTGGATTTTTGTGGAATTTTGAGGATTTCTCTTGAATTTTGTGGGATTTGGAGGAGACTTGAAGAATTTTGCGGGAATTTTCTTAGATTTTGTGGAAATGTGTGGAGATTTTGTGAGATGTCTGTAGAATTTTGTAATGTTTTGAGAAGATGTAGGGAATTTTGTGGCATTTTTCTGGAATTTTGAGGGGCTTTCAAGAACTTTGTGAGAGATTTTTTGAATTTTTTGGAAATTTGTTGAGATTTTGTGAGATGGTTCTGGAGTTTGGTGGGATATTGAGGAAATTCAGTGAATTTGGAGGGAATTTTCTTGAATTTTGAGGAAATTGTTGGAGATTTTGTGGGATGTTGCAGGAATGTGGTTGGGTTCTGAGAAGATTTAGGGAATTGTGTGGGGCTTGTACAGAATTTGGTGGGATTTCTCTTGAATTTTGTGGGATTTCTATTGAATTTTATGGGATGTTTGTGGGATGTTTGTGAGATGTTTGTAGGATGTTTGTGGTATTTGGAGGAGACTTGAAGAATTTTGCGGGATTTTTCTTGAAATGTTTGGAAATTGGTGGAGATTTTGTGAGATGTTGCAGGAATTTGGGATTTGAGAAGATGGAAGGAATTTTGTTGGATTTTTGTGGAATTTTGAGGATTTCTCTTGAATTTTGTGGGATTTGGAGGAGACTTGAAGAATTTTGCGGGAATTTTCTTAGATTTAGTGGAAATTTGTTGAGATTTTGTGAGATGGTTCTGGAATTTGGTGGGATATTGAGGAAATTCAGTGAATTTTGAGGGATTTTTCTTGAATTTTGTGGAAATTGTTGGAGATTTTGTGGGATGTTGCAGGAATTTGGTAGGGTTTTGAGAAGGTTTAGGGAATTTTGTGGCATTTTTCTGCAATTTTGTGAGGCTTTTCCAGAACTTTTGGTGATATTGAGGTGATTTGGTGGGATGTTTCTGGAATTTTGTGGGATTTTTCTGGGATTTGTACGAGACTTGAAGAATTTTGCGGGATTTTTCTTGAATTGTTTGGAAATTGGTGGAGATTTTGTGAGATGTTGCAGGAGTTTGTTTGGGTGTTGAGAAGATGTAGGGAAGTTTGTGGCATTTTTCTGGAATTTTGAGGGGCTTTCAAGAACTTTGTGAGAGTTTTCTTGAATTTAGTGGAAATTTGTTGAGATTTTGTGAGATGGTTCTGGAATTTGGTGGGATTTTTGTGGGATTTTGAGGATTTGTCTTGAATTTTGTGGGATTTGGAGGAGACTTGAAGAAGTTGGAGGGAATTTTCCTGAATTTTTTGGATATTGGCGGAGATTTTGTGAGATGCTGCAGGAATGTGGTTGGGTTTTGAGAAGATTTAGGGATTTTTGTGGGATATTTGTGGAATTTTCAGCAGCTTTCAAGTATTTTGTGAGAGTCTTCTTGAATTTTGTGGAAATTTCCGGAGATTTTGTGGGATGTTGCAGGAATTTGGTAGGGTTTTGAGAAGGTTTAGGGAATTTTGTGGCATTTTTCTGCAATTTTGTGAGGCTTTTCCAGAATGTTTGGTGATATTGAGGTGATTTGGTGGGATGTTTCTGGAATTTTGTGGGATTTTTCTGGGATTTGTACGAGACTTGAAGAATTTTGCGGGATTTTTCTTGAATTGTTTGGAAATTGGTGGAGATTTTGTGAGATGTTGCCGGAGTTTGTTTGGGTTTTGAGAAGATGTAGGGAATTTTGTGGCATTTTTCTGGAATTTTGAGGGGCTTTCAAGAACTTTGTGAGAGTTTTCTTGAATTTAGTGGAAATTTGTTGAGATTTTGTGAGATGGTTCTGGAATTTGGTGGGATTTTTGTGGGATTTTGAGGATTTGTCTTGAATTTTGTGGGATTTGGAGGAGACTTGAAGAATTTGGAGGGAATTTTCCTGAATTTTTTGGATATTGGCGGAGATTTTGTGAGATGCTGCAGGAATGTGGTTGGGTTTTGAGAAGATTTAGGGATTTTTGTGGGATATTCGTGGAATTTCCAGCAGCTTTCAAGTATTTTGTGAGAGTTTTCTTGAATTTTGTGGAAATTTCCGGAGATTTTGTGAGATGTTGCAGGAATTTTGTGGGATTTTTGTGGAATTTTGAGGAATTCTCTTGAATTTTGTGGGATTTGGAGGAGACTTGAAGAAGTTGGAGGGATTTTTCCTAAATGTTGTGGAAATTGGTGGAGATTTTGTGAGATGTTTCAGGAATTTGTTTGGATTTTGAGAAGATGTAGGGAATTTTGTTGGATTTTTGTGGAATTTTGAGGATTTCTCTTGAATTTTGTGGGATTTGGAGGAGACTTGAAGAATTTTGCGGGAATTTTCTTAGATTTTGTGGAAATGTGTGGAGATTTTGTGAGATGTCTGTAGAATTTTGTAATGTTTTGAGAAGATGTAGGGAATTTTGTGGCATTTTTCTGGAATTTTGAGGGGCTTTCAAGAACTTTGTGAGAGTTTTTTTGAATTTTTTGGAAATTTGTTGAGATTTTGTGAGATGGTTCTGGAGTTTGGTGGGATATTGAGGAAATTCAGTGAATTTGGAGGGAATTTTCTTGAATTTTGAGGAAATTGTTGGAGATTTTGTGGGATGTTGCAGGAATGTGGTTGGGTTCTGAGAAGATTTAGGGAATTGTGTGGGGCTTGTACAGAATTTGGTGGGATTTCTCTTGAATTTTGTGGGATTTCTATTGAATTTTATGGGATGATTGTGGGATGTTTGTGAGATGTTTGTAGGATGTTTGTGGTATTTGGAGGAGACTTGAAGAATTTTGCGGGATTTTTCTTGAAATGTTTGGAAATTGGTGGAGATTTTGTGAGATGTTGCAGGAATTTGGGATTTGAGAAGATGGAAGGAATTTTGTTGGATTTTTGTGGAATTTTGAGGATTTCTCTTGAATTTTGTGGGATTTGGAGGAGACTTGAAGAATTTTGCGGGAATTTTCTTAGATTTAGTGGAAATTTGTTGAGATTTTGTGAGATGGTTCTGGAATTTGGTGGGATATTGAGGAAATTCAGTGAATTTTGAGGGATTTTTCTTGAATTTTGTGGAAATTGTTGGAGATTTTGTGGGATGTTGCAGGAATTGGGTAGGGTTTTGAGAAGGTTTAGGGAATTTTGTGGCATTTTTCTGCAATTTTGTGAGGCTTTTCCAGAACTTTTGGTGATATTGAGGTGATTTGGTGGGATGTTTCTGGAATTTTGTGGGATTTTTCTGGGATTTGTACGAGACTTGAAGAATTTTGCGGGATTTTTCTTGAATTGTTTGGAAATTGGTGGAGATTTTGTGAGATGTTGCAGGAGTTTGTTTGGGTGTTGAGAAGATGTAGGGAAGTTTGTGGCATTTTTCTGGAATTTTGAGGGGCTTTCAAGAACTTTGTGAGAGTTTTCTTGAATTTAGTGGAAATTTGTTGAGATTTTGTGAGATGGTTCTGGAATTTGGTGGGATTTTTGTGGGATTTTGAGGATTTGTCTTGAATTTTGTGGGATTTGGAGGAGACTTGAAGAATTTGGAGGGAATTTTCCTGAATTTTTTGGATATTGGTGGAGATTTTGTGAGATGCTGCAGGAATGTGGTTGGGTTTTGAGAAGATTTAGGGATTTTTGTGGGATATTTGTGGAATTTTCAGCAGCTTTCAAGTATTTTGTGAGAGTCTTCTTGAATTTTGTGGAAATTTCCGGAGATTTTGTGAGATGTTGCAGGAATTTTGTGGGATTTTTGTGGAATTTTGAGGAATTCTCTTGAATTTTGTGGGATTTGGAGGAGACTTGAAGAAGTTGGAGGGATTTTTCCTAAATGTTGTGGAAATTGGTGGAGATTTTGTGAGATGTTTCAGGAATTTGTTTGGATTTTGAGAAGATGTAGGGAATTTTGTTGGATTTTTGTGGAATTTTGAGGATTTCTCTTGAATTTTGTGGGATTTGGAGGAGACTTGAAGAATTTTGCGGGAATTTTCTTAGATTTTGTGGAAATGTGTGGAGATTTTGTGAGATGTCTGTAGAATTTTGTAATGTTTTGAGAAGATGTAGGGAATTTTGTGGCATTTTTCTGGAATTTTGAGGGGCTTTCAAGAACTTTGTGAGAGATTTTTTGAATTTTTTGGAAATTTGTTGAGATTTTGTGAGATGGTTCTGGAGTTTGGTGGGATATTGAGGAAATTCAGTGAATTTGGAGGGAATTTTCTTGAATTTTGTGGAAATTGTTGGAGATTTTGTGGGATGTTGCAGGAATTTGGTAGGGTTTTGAGAAGGTTTAGGGAATTTTGTGGCATTTTTCTGCAATTTTGTGAGGCTTTTCCAGAATTTTTGGTGATATTGAGGTGATTTGGTGGGATGTTTCTGGAATTTTGTGGGATTTTTCTGGGATTTGTACGAGACTTGAAGAATTTTGCGGGATTTTTCTTGAATTGTTTGGAAATTGTTGGAGTTTTTGTGAGATGTTGCAGGAGTTTGTTTGGGTTCTGAGAAGATGGAAGGAATTTTGTGGGATTTTTGTGGAATTTTGAGGATTTGTCTTGAATTTTGTGGGATTTGGAGGAGACTTGAAGAATTTTGCGGAATTTTCTTAGATTTTGTGGAAATTTGTTGAGATTTTGTGAGATGGTTCTGGAATTTGGTGGGATATTGAGGAAATTCAGTGAATTTTGAGGGATTTTTCTTGAATTTTGTGGAAATTGTTGGAGATTTTGTGGGATGTTGCAGGAATTGGGTAGGGTTTTGAGAAGGTTTAGGGAATTTTGTGGCATTTTTCTGCAATTTTGTGAGGCTTTTCCAGAATTTTTGGTGATATTGAGGTGATTTGGTGGGATGTTTCTGGAATTTTGTGGGATTTTTCTGGGATTTGTAGGAGACTTGAAGAATTTTGCGGGATTTTTCTTGAATTGTTTGGAAATTGGTGGAGATTTTGTGAGATGTTGCAGGAGTTTGTTTGGGTTCTGAGAATATGGAAGGAATTTTGTGCGATTTTTGTGGAATTTTGAGGGGCTTTCAAGAACTTTGTGAGAGTTTTCTTGAATTTAGTGGAAATTTGTTGAGATTTTGTGAGATGGTTCTGGAATTTGGTGGGATTTTTGTGGGATTTTGAGGATTTGTCTTGAATTTTGTGGGATTTGGAGGAGACTTGAAGAATTTGGAGGGAATTTTCCTGAATTTTTTGGATATTGGTGGAGATTTTGTGAGATGCTGCAGGAATGTGGTTGGGTTTTGAGAAGATTTAGGGATTTTTGTGGGATATTTGTGGAATTTTCAGCAGCTTTCAAGTATTTTGTGAGAGTCTTCTTGAATTTTGTGGAAATTTCCGGAGATTTTGTGAGATGTTGCAGGAATTTTGTGGGATTTTTGTGGAATTTTGAGGAATTCTCTTGAATTTTGTGGGATTTGGAGGAGACTTGAAGAAGTTGGAGGGATTTTTCCTAAATGTTGTGGAAATTGGTGGAGATTTTGTGAGATGTTTCAGGAATTTGTTTGGATTTTGAGAAGATGTAGGGAATTTTGTTGGATTTTTGTGGAATTTTGAGGATTTCTCTTGAATTTTGTGGGATTTGGAGGAGACTTGAAGAATTTTGCGGGAATTTTCTTAGATTTTGTGGAAATGTGTGGAGATTTTGTGAGATGTCTGTAGAATTTTGTAATGTTTTGAGAAGATGTAGGGAATTTTGTGGCATTTTTCTGGAATTTTGAGGGGCTTTCAAGAACTTTGTGAGAGTTTTTTTGAATTTTTTGGAAATTTGTTGAGATTTTGTGAGACGGTTCTGGAGTTTGGTGGGATATTGAGGAAATTCAGTGAATTTGGAGGGAATTTTCTTGAATTTTGAGGAAATTGTTGGAGATTTTGTGGGATGGTGCAGGAATGTGGTTGGGTTCTGAGAAGATTTAGGGAATTGTGTGGGGCTTGTACAGAATTTGGTGGGATTTCTCTTGAATTTTGTGGGATTTCTATTGAATTTTATGGGATGATTGTGGGATGTTTGTGAGATGTTTGTAGGATGTTTGTGGTATTTGGAGGAGACTTGAAGAATTTTGCGGGATTTTTCTTGAAATGTTTGGAAATTGGTGGAGATTTTGTGAGATGTTGCAGGAATTTGGGATTTGAGAAGATGGAAGGAATTTTGTTGGATTTTTGTGGAATTTTGAGGATTTCTCTTGAATTTTGTGGGATTTGGAGGAGACTTGAAGAATTTTGCGGGAATTTTCTTAGATTTAGTGGAAATTTGTTGAGATTTTGTGAGATGGTTCTGGAATTTGGTGGGATATTGAGGAAATTCAGTGAATTTTGAGGGATTTTTCTTGAATTTTGTGGAAATTGTTGGAGATTTTGTGGGATGTTGCAGGAATTTGGTAGGGTTTTGAGAAGGTTTAGGGAATTTTGTGGCATTTTTCTGCAATTTTGTGAGGCTTTTCCAGAACTTTTGGTGATATTGAGGTGATTTGGTGGGATGTTTCTGGAATTTTGTGGGATTTTTCTGGGATTTGTACGAGACTTGAAGAATTTTGCGGGATTTTTCTTGAATTGTTTGGAAATTGGTGGAGATTTTGTGAGATGTTGCAGGAGTTTGTTTGGGTGTTGAGAAGATGTAGGGAAGTTTGTGGCATTTTTCTGGAATTTTGAGGGGCTTTCAAGAACTTTGTGAGAGTTTTCTTGAATTTAGTGGAAATTTGTTGAGATTTTGTGAGATGGTTCTGGAATTTGGTGGGATTTTTGTGGGATTTTGAGGATTTGTCTTGAATTTTGTGGGATTTGGAGGAGACTTGAAGAAGTTGGAGGGAATTTTCCTGAATTTTTTGGATATTGGCGGAGATTTTGTGAGATGCTGCAGGAATGTGGTTGGGTTTTGAGAAGATTTAGGGATTTTTGTGGGATATTTGTGGAATTTTCAGCAGCTTTCAAGTATTTTGTGAGAGTCTTCTTGAATTTTGTGGAAATTTCCGGAGATTTTGTGGGATGTTGCAGGAATTTGGTAGGGTTTTGAGAAGGTTTAGGGAATTTTGTGGCATTTTTCTGCAATTTTGTGAGGCTTTTCCAGAATTTTTGGTGATATTGAGGTGATTTGGTGGGATGTTTCTGGAATTTTGTGGGATTTTTCTGGGATTTGTACGAGACTTGAAGAATTTTGCGGGATTTTTCTTGAATTGTTTGGAAATTGTTGGAGATTTTGTGAGATGTTGCAGGAGTTTGTTTGGGTTCTGAGAAGATGGAAGGAATTTTGTGGGATTTTTGTGGAATTTTGAGGATTTCTCTTGAATTTTGTGGGATTTGGAGGAGACTTGAAGAATTTTGCAGAATTTTCTTAGATTTAGTGGAAATTTGTTGAGATTTTGTGAGATGGTTCTGGAATTTGGTGGGATATTGAGGAAATTCAGTGAATTTTGAGGGATTTTTCTTGAATTTTGTGGAAATTGTTGGAGATTTTGTGGGATGTTGCAGGAATTGGGTAGGGTTTTGAGAAGGTTTAGGGAATTTTGTGGCATTTTTCTGCAATTTTGTGAGGCTTTTCCAGAATGTTTGGTGATATTGAGGTGATTTGGTGGGATGTTTCTGGAATTTTGTGGGATTTTTCTGGGATTTGTACGAGACTTGAAGAATTTTGCGGGATTTTTCTTGAATTGTTTGGAAATTGGTGGAGATTTTGTGGGATGTTGCAGGAGTTTGTTTGGGTTTTGAGAAGATGTAGGGAAGTTTGTGGCATTTTTCTGGAATTTTGAGGGGCTTTCAAGAACTTTGTGAGAGTTTTCTTGAATTTAGTGGAAATTTGTTGAGATTTTGTGAGATGGTTCTGGAATTTGGTGGGATTTTTGTGGGATTTTGAGGATTTGTCTTGAATTTTGTGGGATTTGGAGGAGACTTGAAGAATTTGGAGGGAATTTTCCTGAATTTTTTGGATATTGGTGGAGATTTTGTGAGATGCTGCAGGAATGTGGTTGGGTTTTGAGAAGATTTAGGGATTTTTGTGGGATATTTGTGGAATTTTCAGCAGCTTTCAAGTATTTTGTGAGAGTCTTCTTGAATTTTGTGGAAATTTCCGGAGATTTTGTGAGATGTTGCAGGAATTTTGTGGGATTTTTGTGGAATTTTGAGGAATTCTCTTGAATTTTGTGGGATTTGGAGGAGACTTGAAGAAGTTGGAGGGATTTTTCCTAAATGTTGTGGAAATTGGTGGAGATTTTGTGAGATGTTTCAGGAATTTGTTTGGATTTTGAGAAGATGTAGGGAATTTTGTTGGATTTTTGTGGAATTTTGAGGATTTCTCTTGAATTTTGTGGGATTTGGAGGAGACTTGAAGAATTTTGCGGGAATTTTCTTAGATTTTGTGGAAATGTGTGGAGATTTTGTGAGATGTCTGTAGAATTTTGTAATGTTTTGAGAAGATGTAGGGAATTTTGTGGCATTTTTCTGGAATTTTGAGGGGCTTTCAAGAACTTTGTGAGAGTTTTTTTGAATTTTTTGGAAATTTGTTGAGATTTTGTGAGATGGTTCTGGAGTTTGGTGGGATATTGAGGAAATTCAGTGAATTTGGAGGGAATTTTCTTGAATTTTGAGGAAATTGTTGGAGATTTTGTGGGATGTTGCAGGAATGTGGTTGGGTTCTGAGAAGATTTAGGGAATTGTGTGGGGCTTGTACAGAATTTGGTGGGATTTCTCTTGAATTTTGTGGGATTTCTATTGAATTTTATGGGATGATTGTGGGATGTTTGTGAGATGTTTGTGGGATGTTTGTGGTATTTGGAGGAGACTTGAAGAATTTTGCGGGATTTTTCTTGAAATGTTTGGAAATTGGTGGAGATTTTGTGAGATGTTGCAGGAGTTTGTTTGGGTTCTGAGAAGATGGAAGGAATTTTGTGGGATTTTTGTGGAATTTTGAGGATTTCTCTTGAATTTTGTGGGATTTGGAGGAGACTTGAAGAATTTTGCGGAATTTTCTTAGATTTTGTGGAAATTTGTTGAGATTTTGTGAGATGGTTCTGGAATTTGGTGGGATATTGAGGAAATTCAGTGAATTTTGAGGGATTTTTCTTGAATTTTTTGGATATTGGTGGAGATTTTGTGAGATGTTGCAGGAATTGGGTAGGGTTTTGAGAAGGTTTAGGGAATTTTGTGGCATTTTTCTGCAATTTTGTGAGGCTTTTCCAGAATTTTTGGTGATATTGAGGTGATTTGGTGGGATGTTTCTGGAATTTTGTGGGATTTTTCTGGGATTTGTACGAGACTTGAAGAATTTTGCGGGATTTTTCTTGAATTGTTTGGAAATTGGTGGAGATTTTGTGAGATGTTGCAGGAGTTTGTTTGGGTGTTGAGAAGATGTAGGGAAGTTTGTGGGATTTTTCTGGGATTTTGAGGGGCTTTCAAGAACTTTGTGAGAGTTTTCTTGGATTTAGTGGAAATTTGTTGAGATTTTGTGAGATGGTTCTGGAATTTGGTGGGATTTTTGTGGGATTTTGAGGATTTGTCTTGAATTTTGTGGGATTTGGAGGAGACTTGAAGAATTTGGAGGGAATTTTCTTGAATTTTTTGGATATTGGTGGAGATTTTGTGAGATGCTGCAGGAATGTGGTTGGGTTTTGAGAAGATTTAGGGATTTTTGTGGGATTTTCGTGGAATTTTCAGCAGCTTTCAAGTTTTTTGTGTGAGTCTTCTTGAATTTTGTGGAAATTTCCAGAGATTTTGTGGGATGTTGCAGGAATGTTGTTGGGTTCTGAGAAGATTTAGGGAATTGTGTGGGGCTTGTACAGGATTTTGTGCGATTTCTTTTGAATTTTGTGGGATTTCTCTTGAATTTTGTGGGATGTTTGTGGGATGTTTGTAGGATGTTTGTGGTATTTGGAGGAGACTTGAAGAATTTTGCGGGATTTTTCTTGAATTGTTTGGAAATTGGTGGAGATTTTGTGAGATGTTGCAGGAGTTTGTTTGGGTTCTGAGAAGATGGAAGGAATTTTGTGGGATTTTTGTGGAATTTTGAGGATTTCTCTTGAATTTTGTGGGATTTGGAGGAGACTTGAAGAATTTTGCGGAATTTTCTTAGATTTTGTGGAAATTTGTTGAGATTTTGTGAGATGGTTCTGGAATTTGGTGGGATATTGAGGAAATACAGTGAATTTTGAGGGATTTTTCTTGAATTTTTTGGCTATTGGTGGAGATTTTGTGAGATGTTGCAGGAATTTGGTAGGGTTTTGAGAAGGTTTAGGGAATTTTGTGGCATTTTTCTGCAATTTTGTGAGGCTTTTCCAGAATGTTTGGTGATATTGAGGTGATTTGGTGGGATGTTTCTGGAATTTTGTGGGATTTTTCTGGAATTTTGAGGGGCTTTCAAGAACTTTGTGAGAGTTTTCTTGAATTTAGTGGAAATTTGTTGAGATTTTGTGAGATGGTTCTGGAATTTGGTGGGATTTTTGTGGGATTTTGAGGATTTGTCTTGAATTTTGTGGGATTTGGAGGAGACTTGAAGAATTTGGAGGGAATTTTCCTGAATTTTTTGGATATTGGTGGAGATTTTGTGAGATGCTGCAGGAATGTGGTTGGGTTTTGAGAAGATTTAGGGATTTTTGTGGGATATTTGTGGAATTTTCAGCAGCTTTCAAGTATTTTGTGAGAGTCTTCTTGAATTTTGTGGAAATTTCCGGAGATTTTGTGAGATGTTGCAGGAATTTTGTGGGATTTTTGTGGAATTTTGAGGAATTCTCTTGAATTTTGTGGGATTTGGAGGAGACTTGAAGAAGTTGGAGGGATTTTTCCTAAATGTTGTGGAAATTGGTGGAGATTTTGTGAGATGTTTCAGGAATTTGTTTGGATTTTGAGAAGATGTAGGGAATTTTGTTGGATTTTTGTGGAATTTTGAGGATTTCTCTTGAATTTTGTGGGATTTGGAGGAGACTTGAAGAATTTGGAGGGAATTTTCTTAGATTTTGTGGAAATGTGTGGAGATTTTGTGAGATGTCTGTAGAATTTTGTAATGTTTTGAGAAGATGTAGGGAATTTTGTGGCATTTTTCTGGAATTTTGAGGGGCTTTCAAGAACTTTGTTAGAGTTTTTTTGAATTTTTTGGAAATTTGTTGAGATTTTGTGAGATGGTTCTGGAGTTTGGTGGGATATTGAGGAAATTCAGTGAATTTGGAGGGAATTTTCTTGAATTTTGTGGAAATTGTTGGAGATTTTGTGGGATGTTGCAGGAATGTGGTTGGGTTCTGAGAAGATTTAGGGAATTGTGTGGGGCTTGTACAGAATTTGGTGGGATTTCTCTTGAATTTTGTGGGATTTCTATTGAATTTTATGGGATGTTTGTGGGATGTTTGTGAGATGTTTGTAGGATGTTTGTGGTATTTGGAGGAGACTTGAAGAATTTTGCGGGATTTTTCTTGAAATGTTTGGAAATTGGTGGAGATTTTGTGAGATGTTGCAGGAATTTGTTTGGGTTCTGAGAAGATGGAAGGAATTTTGTGGGATTTTTGTGGAATTTTGAGGATTTCTCTTGAATTTTGTGGGATTTGGAGGAGAGTTGAAGAATTTTGCGGGAATTTTCTTAGATTTTGTGGAAATTTGTTGAGATTTTGTGAGATGGTTCTGGAATTTGGTGGGATATTGAGGAAATTCAGTGAATTTTGAGGGATTTTTCTTGAATTTTTTGGATATTGGTGGAGATTTTGTGAGATGTTGCAGGAATTGGGTAGGGTTTTGAGAAGGTTTAGGGAATTTTGTGGCATTTTTCTGCAATTTTGTGAGGCTTTTCCAGAACTTTTGGTGATATTGAGGTGATTTGGTGGGATGTTTCTGGAATTTTGTGGGATTTTTCTGGGATTTGTACGAGACTTGAAGAATTTTGCGGGATTTTTCTTGAATTGTTTGGAAATTGGTGGAGATTTTGTGAGATGTTGCAGGAGTTTGTTTGGGTTTTGAGAAGATGTAGGGAAGTCTGTGGGATTTTTCAGGGATTTTGAGGGGCTTTCAAGAACTTTGTGAGAGTTTTCTTGAATTTAGTGGAAATTTGTTGAGATTTTGTGAGATGGTTCTGGAATTTGGTGGGATTTTTGTGGGATTTTGAGGATTTGTCTTGAATTTTGTGGGATTTGGAGGAGACTTGAAGAATTTGGAGGGAATTTTCTTGAATTTTTTGGATATTGGTGGAGATTTTGTGAGATGCTGCAGGAATGTGGTTGGGTTTTGAGAAGATTTAGGGATTTTTGTGGGATTTTCGTGGAATTTTCAGCAGCTTTCAAGTATTTTGTGTGAGTCTTCTTGAATTTTGTGGAAATTTCCAGAGATTTTGTGGGATGTTGCAGGAATGTTGTTCGGTTCTGAGAAGATTTAGGGAATTGTGTGGGGCTTGTACAGGATTTTGTGCGATTTCTTTTGAATTTTGTGGGATTTCTCTTGAATTTTGTGGGATGTTTGTGGGATGTTTGTGGGATGTTTGTGGTATTTGGAGGAGACTTGAAGAATTTTGCGGGATTTTTCTTGAATTGTTTGGAAATTGGTGGAGATTTTGTGAGATGTTGCAGGAGTTTGTTTGGGTTCTGAGAAGATGGAAGGAATTTTGTGGGATTTTTGTGGAATTTTGAGGATTTCTCTTGAATTTTGTGGGATTTGGAGGAGACTTGAAGAATTTTGCGGAATTTTCTTAGATTTTGTGGAAATTTGTTGAGATTTTGTGAGATGGTTCTGGAATTTGGTGGGATATTGAGGAAATACAGTGAATTTTGAGGGATTTTTCTTGAATTTTTTGGCTATTGGTGGAGATTTTGTGAG
This sequence comes from Cyanistes caeruleus, assembly GCF_971803275.1. Taxonomy (NCBI): domain Eukaryota; kingdom Metazoa; phylum Chordata; class Aves; order Passeriformes; family Paridae; genus Cyanistes; species Cyanistes caeruleus. The sequence goes on along the minus strand of NC_141702.1, from coordinate 85,625,861 downwards.
ATGTTGCAGGAATTTGGTAGGGTTTTGAGAAGATTTATGGAATTTTGTGGCATTTTTCTGCAATTTTGTGAGGCTTTTCCAGAACTTTTGGTGATATTGAGGTGATTTGGTGGGATGTTTCTGGAATTTTGTGGGATTTTTCTGGTATTTTGAGGGGCTTTCAAGAACTTTGTGAGAGTTTTCTTGAATTTAGTGGAAATTTGTTGAGATTTTGTGAGATGGTTCTGGAATTTGGTGGGATTTTTGTGGGATTTTGAGGATTTGTCTTGAATTTTGTGGGATTTGGAGGAGACTTGAAGAATTTGGAGGGAATTTTCTTGAATTTTTTGGATATTGGTGGAGATTTTGTGAGATGCTGCAGGAATGTGGTTGGGTTTTGAGAAGATTTAGGGATTTTTGTGGGATATTCGTGGAATTTTCAGCAGCTTTCAAGTATTTTGTGAGAGTCTTCTTGAATTTTGTGGAAATTTCCGGAGATTTTGTGAGATGTTGCAGGAATTTTGTGGAATTTTTGTGGAATTTTGAGGAATTCTCTTGAATTTTGTGGGATTTGGAGGAGACTTGAAGAAGTTGGAGGGATTTTTCCTAAATGTTGTGGAAATTGGTGGAGATTTTGTGAGATGTTTCAGGAATTTGTTTGGATTTTGAGAAGATGTAGGGAATTTTGTTGGATTTTTGTTGGATTTTGAGGATTTGTCTTGAATTTTGTGGGATTTGGAGGAGACTTGAAGAATTTAGAGGGAATTTTCTTAGATTTTGTGGAAATGTGTGGAGATTTTGTGAGATGTCTGTAGAATTTTGTAATGTTTTGAGAAGATGTAGGGAATTTTGTGGCATTTTTCTGGAATTTTGAGGGGCTTTCAAGAACTTTGTGAGAGTTTTTTTGAATTTTTTGGAAATTTGTTGAGATTTTGTGAGATGGTTCTGGAGTTTGGTGGGATATTGAGGAAATTCAGTGAATTTGGAGGGAATTTTCTTGAATTTTTTGGATATTGGTGGAGATTTTGTGAGATGTTGCAGGAATTGGGTAGGGTTTTGAGAAGGTTTAGGGAATTTTGTGGCATTTTTCTGCAATTTTGTGAGGCTTTTCCAGAACTTTTGGTGATATTGAGGTGATTTGGTGGGATGTTTCTGGAATTTTGTGGGATTTTTCTGGGATTTGTACGAGACTTGAAGAATTTTGCGGGATTTTTCTTGAATTGTTTGGAAATTGGTGGAGATTTTGTGAGATGTTGCAGGAGTTTGTTTGGGTTTTGAGAAGATGTAGGGAAGTCTGTGGGATTTTTCAGGGATTTTGAGGGGCTTTCAAGAACTTTGTGAGAGTTTTCTTGAATTTAGTGGAAATTTGTTGAGATTTTGTGAGATGGTTCTGGAATTTGGTGGGATTTTTGTGGGATTTTGAGGATTTGTCTTGAATTTTGTGGGATTTGGAGGAGACTTGAAGAATTTGGAGGGAATTTTCTTGAATTTTTTGGATATTGGTGGAGATTTTGTGAGATGCTGCAGGAATGTGGTTGGGTTTTGAGAAGATTTAGGGATTTTTGTGGGATTTTCGTGGAATTTTCAGCAGCTTTCAAGTATTTTGTGTGAGTCTTCTTGAATTTTGTGGAAATTTCCAGAGATTTTGTGGGATGTTGCAGGAATGTTGTTCGGTTCTGAGAAGATTTAGGGAATTGTGTGGGGCTTGTACAGGATTTTGTGCGATTTCTTTTGAATTTTGTGGGATTTCTCTTGAATTTTGTGGGATGTTTGTGGGATGTTTGTGGGATGTTTGTGGTATTTGGAGGAGACTTGAAGAATTTTGCGGGATTTTTCTTGAATTGTTTGGAAATTGGTGGAGATTTTGTGAGATGTTGCAGGAGTTTGTTTGGGTTCTGAGAAGATGGAAGGAATTTTGTGGGATTTTTGTGGAATTTTGAGGATTTCTCTTGAATTTTGTGGGATTTGGAGGAGACTTGAAGAATTTTGCGGAATTTTCTTAGATTTTGTGGAAATTTGTTGAGATTTTGTGAGATGGTTCTGGAATTTGGTGGGATATTGAGGAAATACAGTGAATTTTGAGGGATTTTTCTTGAATTTTTTGGCTATTGGTGGAGATTTTGTGAGATGTTGCAGGAATTTGGTAGGGTTTTGAGAAGATTTATGGAATTTTGTGGCATTTTTCTGCAATTTTGTGAGGCTTTTCCAGAACTTTTGGTGATATTGAGGTGATTTGGTGGGATGTTTCTGGAATTTTGTGGGATTTTTCTGGTATTTTGAGGGGCTTTCAAGAACTTTGTGAGAGTTTTCTTGAATTTAGTGGAAATTTGTTGAGATTTTGTGAGATGGTTCTGGAATTTGGTGGGATTTTTGTGGGATTTTGAGGATTTGTCTTGAATTTTGTGGGATTTGGAGGAGACTTGAAGAATTTGGAGGGAATTTTCTTGAATTTTTTGGATATTGGTGGAGATTTTGTGAGATGCTGCAGGAATGTGGTTGGGTTTTGAGAAGATTTAGGGATTTTTGTGGGATATTCGTGGAATTTTCAGCAGCTTTCAAGTATTTTGTGAGAGTCTTCTTGAATTTTGTGGAAATTTCCGGAGATTTTGTGAGATGTTGCAGGAATTTTGTGGAATTTTTGTGGAATTTTGAGGAATTCTCTTGAATTTTGTGGGATTTGGAGGAGACTTGAAGAAGTTGGAGGGATTTTTCCTAAATGTTGTGGAAATTGGTGGAGATTTTGTGAGATGTTTCAGGAATTTGTTTGGATTTTGAGAAGATGTAGGGAATTTTGTTGGATTTTTGTTGGATTTTGAGGATTTGTCTTGAATTTTGTGGGATTTGGAGGAGACTTGAAGAATTTAGAGGGAATTTTCTTAGATTTTGTGGAAATGTGTGGAGATTTTGTGAGATGTCTGTAGAATTTTGTAATGTTTTGAGAAGATGTAGGGAATTTTGTGGCATTTTTCTGGAATTTTGAGGGGCTTTCAAGAACTTTGTGAGAGTTTTTTTGAATTTTTTGGAAATTTGTTGAGATTTTGTGAGATGGTTCTGGAGTTTGGTGGGATATTGAGGAAATTCAGTGAATTTGGAGGGAATTTTCTTGAATTTTGTGGAAATTGTTGGAGATTTTTTGGGATGTTGCAGGAATGTGGTTGGGTTCTGAGAAGATTTAGGGAATTGTGTGGGGCTTGTACAGAATTTGGTGGGATTTCTCTTGAATTTTGTGGGATTTCTATTGAATTTTATGGGATGTTTGTGGGATGTTTGTGAGATGTTTGTAGGATGTTTGTGGTATTTGGAGGAGACTTGAAGAATTTTGCGGGATTTTTCTTGAAATGTTTGGAAATTGGTAGAGATTTTGTGAGATGTTGCAGGAATTTGTTTGGGTTCTGAGAAGATGGAAGGAATTTTGTGGGATTTTTGTGGAATTTTGAGGACTTCTCTTGAATTTTGTGGGATTTGGAGGAGAGTTGAAGAATTTTGCGGGAATTTTCTTAGATTTTGTGGAAATTTGTTGAGATTTTGTGAGATGGTTCTGGAATTTGGTGGGATATTGAGGAAATTCAGTGAATTTTGAGGGATTTTTCTTGAATTTTTTGGATATTGGTGGAGATTTTGTGAGATGTTGCAGGAATTGGGTAGGGTTTTGAGAAGGTTTAGGGAATTTTGTGGCATTTTTCTGCAATTTTGTGAGGCTTTTCCAGAACTTTTGGTGATATTGAGGTGATTTGGTGGGATGTTTCTGGAATTTTGTGGGATTTTTCTGGGATTTGTACGAGACTTGAAGAATTTTGCGGGATTTTTCTTGAATTGTTTGGAAATTGGTGGAGATTTTGTGAGATGTTGCAGGAGTTTGTTTGGGTTTTGAGAAGATGTAGGGAAGTTTGTGGCATTTTTCTGGAATTTTGAGGGGCTTTCAAGAACTTTGTGAGAGTTTTCTTGAATTTAGTGGAAATTTGTTGAGATTTTGTGAGATGGTTCTGGAATTTGGTGGGATTTTTGTGGGATTTTGAGGATTTGTCTTGAATTTTGTGGGATTTGGAGGAGACTTGAAGAATTTGGAGGGAATTTTCTTGAATTTTTTGGATATTGGTGGAGATTTTGTGAGATGCTGCAGGAATGTGGTTGGGTTTTGAGAAGATTTAGGGATTTTTGTGGGATATTTGTGGAATTTTCAGCAGCTTTCAAGTATTTTGTGAGAGTCTTCTTGAATTTTGTGGAAATTTCCGGAGATTTTGTGAGATGTTGCAGGAATTTTGTGGGATTTTTGTGGAATTTTGAGGAATTCTCTTGAATTTTGTGGGATTTGGAGGAGACTTGAAGAAGTTGGAGGGATTTTTCCTAAATGTTGTGGAAATTGGTGGAGATTTTGTGAGATGTTTCAGGAATTTGTTTGGATTTTGAGAAGATGTAGGGAATTTTGTTGGATTTTTGTTGGATTTTGAGGATTTGTCTTGAATTTTGTGGGATTTGGAGGAGACTTGAAGAATTTAGAGGGAATTTTCTTAGATTTTGTGGAAATGTGTGGAGATTTTGTGAGATGTCTGTAGAATTTTGTAATGTTTTGAGAAGATGTAGGGAATTTTGTGGCATTTTTCTGGAATTTTGAGGGGCTTTCAAGAACTTTGTGAGAGTTTTTTTGAATTTTTTGGAAATTTGTTGAGATTTTGTGAGATGGTTCTGGAGTTTGGTGGGATATTGAGGAAATTCAGTGAATTTGGAGGGAATTTTCTTGAATTTTGTGGAAATTGTTGGAGATTTTTTGGGATGTTGCAGGAATGTGGTTGGGTTCTGAGAAGATTTAGGGAATTGTGTGGGGCTTGTACAGAATTTGGTGGGATTTCTCTTGAATTTTGTGGGATTTCTATTGAATTTTATGGGATGTTTGTGGGATGTTTGTGAGATGTTTGTAGGATGTTTGTGGTATTTGGAGGAGACTTGAAGAATTTTGCGGGATTTTTCTTGAAATGTTTGGAAATTGGTGGAGATTTTGTGAGATGTTGCAGGAATTTGTTTGGGTTCTGAGAAGATGGAAGGAATTTTGTGGGATTTTTGTGGAATTTTGAGGACTTCTCTTGAATTTTGTGGGATTTGGAGGAGAGTTGAAGAATTTTGCGGGAATTTTCTTAGATTTTGTGGAAATTTGTTGAGATTTTGTGAGATGGTTCTGGAATTTGGTGGGATATTGAGGAAATTCAGTGAATTTTGAGGGATTTTTCTTGAATTTTTTGGATATTGGTGGAGATTTTGTGAGATGTTGCAGGAATTGGGTAGGGTTTTGAGAAGGTTTAGGGAATTTTGTGGCATTTTTCTGCAATTTTGTGAGGCTTTTCCAGAACTTTTGGTGATATTGAGGTGATTTGGTGGGATGTTTCTGGAATTTTGTGGGATTTTTCTGGGATTTGTACGAGACTTGAAGAATTTTGCGGGATTTTTCTTGAATTGTTTGGAAATTGGTGGAGATTTTGTGAGATGTTGCAGGAGTTTGTTTGGGTTTTGAGAAGATGTAGGGAAGTTTGTGGCATTTTTCTGGAATTTTGAGGGGCTTTCAAGAACTTTGTGAGAGTTTTCTTGAATTTAGTGGAAATTTGTTGAGATTTTGTGAGATGGTTCTGGAATTTGGTGGGATTTTTGTGGGATTTTGAGGATTTGTCTTGAATTTTGTGGGATTTGGAGGAGACTTGAAGAATTTGGAGGGAATTTTCTTGAATTTTTTGGATATTGGTGGAGATTTTGTGAGATGCTGCAGGAATGTGGTTGGGTTTTGAGAAGATTTAGGGATTTTTGTGGGATATTTGTGGAATTTTCAGCAGCTTTCAAGTATTTTGTGAGAGTCTTCTTGAATTTTGTGGAAATTTCCGGAGATTTTGTGAGATGTTGCAGGAATTTTGTGGGATTTTTGTGGAATTTTGAGGAATTCTCTTGAATTTTGTGGGATTTGGAGGAGACTTGAAGAAGTTGGAGGGATTTTTCCTAAATGTTGTGGAAATTGGTGGAGATTTTGTGAGATGTTTCAGGAATTTGTTTGGATTTTGAGAAGATGTAGGGAATTTTGTTGGATTTTTGTTGGATTTTGAGGATTTGTCTTGAATTTTGTGGGATTTGGAGGAGACTTGAAGAATTTAGAGGGAATTTTCTTAGATTTTGTGGAAATGTGTGGAGATTTTGTGAGATGTCTGTAGAATTTTGTAATGTTTTGAGAAGATGTAGGGAATTTTGTGGCATTTTTCTGGAATTTTGAGGGGCTTTCAAGAACTTTGTGAGAGTTTTTTTGAATTTTTTGGAAATTTGTTGAGATTTTGTGAGATGGTTCTGGAGTTTGGTGGGATATTGAGGAAATTCAGTGAATTTGGAGGGAATTTTCTTGAATTTTGTGGAAATTGTTGGAGATTTTGTGGGATGTTGCAGGAATGTGGTTGGGTTCTGAGAAGATTTAGGGAATTGTGTGGGGCTTGTACAGAATTTGGTGGGATTTCTCTTGAATTTTGTGGGATTTCTATTGAATTTTATGGGATGTTTGTGGGATGTTTGTGAGATGTTTGTAGGATGTTTGTGGTATTTGGAGGAGACTTGAAGAATTTTGCGGGATTTTTCTTGAAATGTTTGGAAATTGGTGGAGATTTTGTGAGATGTTGCAGGAATTTGTTTGGGTTCTGAGAAGATGGAAGGAATTTTGTGGGATTTTTGTGGAATTTTGAGGATTTCTCTTGAATTTTGTGGGATTTGGAGGAGAGTTGAAGAATTTTGCGGGAATTTTCTTAGATTTTGTGGAAATTTGTTGAGATTTTGTGAGATGGTTCTGGAATTTGGTGGGATATTGAGGAAATTCAGTGAATTTTGAGGGATTTTTCTTGAATTTTTTGGATATTGGTGGAGATTTTGTGAGATGTTGCAGGAATTGGGTAGGGTTTTGAGAAGGTTTAGGGAATTTTGTGGCATTTTTCTGCAATTTTGTGAGGCTTTTCCAGAACTTTTGGTGATATTGAGGTGATTTGGTGGGATGTTTCTGGAATTTTGTGGGATTTTTCTGGGATTTGTACGAGACTTGAAGAATTTTGCGGGATTTTTCTTGAATTGTTTGGAAATTGGTGGAGATTTTGTGAGATGTTGCAGGAGTTTGTTTGGGTTTTGAGAAGATGTAGGTTATTTTGTGGCATTTTTCTGGAATTTTGAGGGGCTTTCAAGAACTTTGTGAGAGTTTTCTTGAATTTAGTGGAAATTTGTTGAGATTTTGTGAGATGGTTCTGGAATTTGGTGGGATTTTTGTGGGATTTTGAGGATTTGTCTTGAATTTTGTGGGATTTGTAGGAGACTTGAAGAATTTGGAGGGAATTTTCCTGAATTTTTTGGATATTGGTGGAGATTTTGTGAGATGCTGCAGGAATGTGGTTGGGTTTTGAGAAGATTTAGGGATTTTTGTGGGATATTTGTGGAATTTTCAGCAGCTTTCAAGTATTTTGTGAGAGTCTTCTTGAATTTTGTGGAAATTTCCGGAGATTTTGTGAGATGTTGCAGGAATTTTGTGGGATTTTTGTAGAATTTTGAGGAATTCTCTTGAATTTTGTGGGATTTGGAGGAGACTTGAAGAAGTTGGAGGGATTTTTCCTAAATGTTGTGGAAATTGGTGGAGATTTTGTGAGATGTTTCAGGAATTTGTTTGGATTTTGAGAAGATGTAGGGAATTTTGTTGGATTTTTGTGGAATTTTGAGGATTTCTCTTGAATTTTGTGGGATTTGGAGGAGACTTGAAGAATTTTGCGGGAATTTTCTTAGATTTTGTGGAAATGTGTGGAGATTTTGTGAGATGTCTGTAGAATTTTGTAATGTTTTGAGAAGATGTAGGGAATTTTGTGGCATTTTTCTGGAATTTTGAGGGGCTTTCAAGAACTTTGTGAGAGTTTTTTTGAATTTTTTGGAAATTTGTTGAGATTTTGTGAGATGGTTCTGGAGTTTGGTGGGATATTGAGGAAATTCAGTGAATTTGGAGGGAATTTTCTTGAATTTTGTGGAAATTGTTGGAGATTTTGTGGGATGTTGCAGGAATGTGGTTGGGTTCTGAGAAGATTTAGGGAATTGTGTGGGGCTTGTACAGGATTTTGTGTGATTTCTTTTGAATTTTGTGGGATTTCTCTTGAATTTTATGGGATGTTTGTGGGATGTTTGTGGGATGTTTGTGGGATGTTTGTGGTATTTGGAGGGGACTTGAAGAATTTTGCGGGATTTTTCTTGAAATGTTTGGAAATTGGTGGAGATTTTGTGAGATGTTGCAGGAATTTGTTTGGGTTCTGAGAAGATGGAAGGAATTTTGTGGGATTTTTGTGGAATTTTGAGGATTTCTCTTGAATTTTGTGGGATTTGGAGGAGAGTTGAAGAATTTTGCGGGAATTTTCTTAGATTTTGTGGAAATTTGTTGAGATTTTGTGAGATGGTTCTGGAATTTGGTGGGATATTGAGGAAATTCAGTGAATTTTGAGGGATTTTTCTTGAATTTTTTGGATATTGGTGGAGATTTTGTGAGATGTTGCAGGAATTGGGTAGGGTTTTGAGAAGGTTTAGGGAATTTTGTGGCATTTTTCTGCAATTTTGTGAGGCTTTTCCAGAACTTTTGGTGATATTGAGGTGATTTGGTGGGATGTTTCTGGAATTTTGTGGGATTTTTCTGGGATTTGTACGAGACTTGAAGAATTTTGCGGGATTTTTCTTGAATTGTTTGGAAATTGGTGGAGATTTTGTGAGATGTTGCAGGAGTTTGTTTGGGTTTTGAGAAGATGTAGGGAAGTCTGTGGGATTTTTCAGGGATTTTGAGGGGCTTTCAAGAACTTTGTGAGAGTTTTCTTGAATTTAGTGGAAATTTGTTGAGATTTTGTGAGATGGTTCTGGAATTTGGTGGGATTTTTGTGGGATTTTGAGGATTTGTCTTGAATTTTGTGGGATTTGGAGGAGACTTGAAGAATTTGGAGGGAATTTTCTTGAATTTTTTGGATATTGGTGGAGATTTTGTGAGATGCTGCAGGAATGTGGTTGGGTTTTGAGAAGATTTAGGGATTTTTGTGGGATTTTCGTGGAATTTTCAGCAGCTTTCAAGTATTTTGTGTGAGTCTTCTTGAATTTTGTGGAAATTTCCAGAGATTTTGTGAGATGTTGCAGGAATGTTGTTCGGTTCTGAGAAGATTTAGGGAATTGTGTGGGGCTTGTACAGGATTTTGTGCGATTTCTTTTGAATTTTGTGGGATTTCTCTTGAATTTTGTGGGATGTTTGTGGGATGTTTGTGGGATGTTTGTGGTATTTGGAGGAGACTTGAAGAATTTTGCGGGATTTTTCTTGAATTGTTTGGAAATTGGTGGAGATTTTGTGAGATGTTGCAGGAGTTTGTTTGGGTTCTGAGAAGATGGAAGGAATTTTGTGGGATTTTTGTGGAATTTTGAGTATTTCTCTTGAATTTTGTGGGATTTGGAGGAGACTTGAAGAATTTTGCGGAATTTTCTTAGATTTTGTGGAAATTTGTTGAGATTTTGTGAGATGGTTCTGGAATTTGGTGGGATATTGAGGAAATACAGTGAATTTTGAGGGATTTTTCTTGAATTTTTTGGCTATTGGTGGAGATTTTGTGAGATGTTGCAGGAATTGGGTAGGGTTTTGAGAAGGTTTAGGGAATTTTGTGGCATTTTTCTGCAATTTTGTGAGGCTTTTCCAGAACTTTTGGTGATATTGAGGTGATTTGGTGGGATGTTTCTGGAATTTTGTGGGATTTTTCTGGTATTTTGAGGGGCTTTCAAGAACTTTGTGAGAGTTTTCTTGAATTTAGTGGAAATTTGTTGAGATTTTGTGAGATGGTTCTGGAATTTGGTGGGATTTTTGTGGGATTTTGAGGATTTGTCTTGAATTTTGTGGGATTTGGAGGAGACTTGAAGAATTTGGAGGGAATTTTCTTGAATTTTTTGGATATTGGTGGAGATTTTGTGAGATGCTGCAGGAATGTGGTTGGGTTTTGAGAAGATTTAGGGATTTTTGTGGGATTTTCGTGGAATTTTCAGCAGCTTTCAAGTATTTTGTGAGAGTCTTCTTGAATTTTGTGGAAATTTCCGGAGATTTTGTGAGATGTTGCAGGAATTTTGTGGGATTTTTGTGGAATTTTGAGGAATTCTCTTGAATTTTGTGGGATTTGGAGGAGACTTGAAGAAGTTGGAGGGATTTTTCCTAAATGTTGTGGAAATTGGTGGAGATTTTGTGAGATGTTTCAGGAATTTGTTTGGATTTTGAGAAGATGTAGGGAATTTTGTTGGATTTTTGTTGGATTTTGAGGATTTGTCTTGAATTTTGTGGGATTTGGAGGAGACTTGAAGAATTTAGAGGGAATTTTCTTAGATTTTGTGGAAATGTGTGGAGATTTTGTGAGATGTCTGTAGAATTTTGTAATGTTTTGAGAAGATGTAGGGAATTTTGTGGCATTTTTCTGGAATTTTGAGGGGCTTTCAAGAACTTTGTGAGAGTTTTTTTGAATTTTTTGGAAATTTGTTGAGATTTTGTGAGATGGTTCTGGAGTTTGGTGGGATATTGAGGAAATTCAGTGAATTTGGAGGGAATTTTCTTGAATTTTGTGGAAATTGTTGGAGATTTTGTGGGATGTTGCAGGAATGTGGTTGGGTTCTGAGAAGATTTAGGGAATTGTGTGGGGCTTGTACAGAATTTGGTGGGATTTCTCTTGAATTTTGTGGGATTTCTATTGAATTTTATGGGATGTTTGTGGGATGTTTGTGAGATGTTTGTAGGATGTTTGTGGTATTTGGAGGAGACTTGAAGAATTTTGCGGGATTTTTCTTGAAATGTTTGGAAATTGGTGGAGATTTTGTGAGATGTTGCAGGAATTTGTTTGGGTTCTGAGAAGATGGAAGGAATTTTGTGGGATTTTTGTGGAATTTTGAGGACTTCTCTTGAATTTTGTGGGATTTGGAGGAGAGTTGAAGAATTTTGCGGGAATTTTCTTAGATTTTGTGGAAATTTGTTGAGATTTTGTGAGATGGTTCTGGAATTTGGTGGGATATTGAGGAAATTCAGTGAATTTTGAGGGATTTTTCTTGAATTTTTTGGCTATTGGTGGAGATTTTGTGAGATGTTGCAGGAATTGGGTAGGGTTTTGAGAAGGTTTAGGGAATTTTGTGGCATTTTTCTGCAATTTTGTGAGGCTTTTCCAGAACTTTTGGTGATATTGAGGTGATTTGGTGGGATGTTTCTGGAATTTTGTGGGATTTTTCTGGGATTTGTACGAGACTTGAAGAATTTTGCGGGATTTTTCTTGAATTGTTTGGAAATTGGTGGAGATTTTGTGAGATGTTGCAGGAGTTTGTTTGGGTTTTGAGAAGATGTAGGTTATTTTGTGGGATTTTTCTGGAATTTTGAGGGGCTTTCAAGAACTTTGTGAGAGTTTTCTTGAATTTAGTGGAAATTTGTTGAGATTTTGTGAGATGGTTCTGGAATTTGGTGGGATTTTTGTGGGATTTTGAGGATTTGTCTTGAATTTTGTGGGATTTGGAGGAGACTTGAAGAATTTGGAGGGAATTTTCTTGAATTTTTTGGATATTGGTGGAGATTTTGTGAGATGCTGCAGGAATGTGGTTGGGTTTTGAGAAGATTTAGGGATTTTTGTGGGATATTCGTGGAATTTTCAGCAGCTTTCAAGTATTTTGTGAGAGTCTTCTTGAATTTTGTGGAAATTTCCGGAGATTTTGTGAGATGTTGCAGGAATTTTGTGGGATTTTTGTGGAATTTTGAGGAATTCTCTTGAATTTTGTGGGATTTGGAGGAGACTTGAAGAAGTTGGAGGGATTTTTCCTAAATGTTGTGGAAATTGGTGGAGATTTTGTGAGATGTTTCAGGAATTTGTTTGGATTTTGAGAAGATGTAGGGAATTTTGTTGGATTTTTGTGGAATTTTGAGGATTTCTCTTGAATTTTGTGGGATTTGGAGGAGACTTGAAGAATTTTGCGGGAATTTTCTTAGATTTTGTGGAAATGTGTGGAGATTTTGTGAGATGTCTGTAGAATTTTGTAATGTTTTGAGAAGATGTAGGGAATTTTGTGGCATTTTTCTGGAATTTTGAGGGGCTTTCAAGAACTTTGTGAGAGTTTTTTTGAATTTTTTGGAAATTTGTTGAGATTTTGTGAGATGGTTCTGGAGTTTGGTGGGATATTGAGGAAATTCAGTGAATTTGGAGGGAATTTTCTTGAATTTTGTGGAAATTGTTGGAGATTTTGTGGGATGTTGCAGGAATGTGGTTGGGTTCTGAGAAGATTTAGGGAATTGTGTGGGGCTTGTACAGAATTTGGTGGGATTTCTCTTGAATTTTGTGGGATTTCTATTGAATTTTATGGGATGTTTGTGGGATGTTTGTGAGATGTTTGTAGGATGTTTGTGGTATTTGGAGGAGACTTGAAGAATTTTGCGGGATTTTTCTTGAAATGTTTGGAAATTGGTGGAGATTTTGTGAGATGTTGCAGGAATTTGTTTGGGTTCTGAGAAGATGGAAGGAATTTTGTGGGATTTTTGTGGAATTTTGAGGATTTCTCTTGAATTTTGTGGGATTTGGAGGAGAGTTGAAGAATTTTGCGGGAATTTTCTTAGATTTTGTGGAAATTTGTTGAGATTTTGTGAGATGGTTCTGGAATTTGGTGGGATATTGAGGAAATTCAGTGAATTTTGAGGGATTTTTCTTGAATTTTTTGGATATTGGTGGAGATTTTGTGAGATGTTGCAGGAATTGGGTAGGGTTTTGAGAAGGTTTAGGGAATTTTGTGGCATTTTTCTGCAATTTTGTGAGGCTTTTCCAGAACTTTTGGTGATATTGAGGTGATTTGGTGGGATGTTTCTGGAATTTTGTGGGATTTTTCTGGGATTTGTACGAGACTTGAAGAATTTTGCGGGATTTTTCTTGAATTGTTTGGAAATTGGTGGAGATTTTGTGAGATGTTGCAGGAGTTTGTTTGGGTTTTGAGAAGATGTAGGTTATTTTGTGGCATTTTTCTGGAATTTTGAGGGGCTTTCAAGAACTTTGTGAGAGTTTTCTTGAATTTAGTGGAAATTTGTTGAGATTTTGTGAGATGGTTCTGGAATTTGGTGGGATTTTTGTGGGATTTTGAGGATTTGTCTTGAATTTTGTGGGATTTGGAGGAGACTTGAAGAATTTGGAGGGAATTTTCTTGAATTTTTTGGATATTGGTGGAGATTTTGTGAGATGCTGCAGGAATGTGGTTGGGTTTTGAGAAGATTTAGGGATTTTTGTGGGATATTCGTGGAATTTTCAGCAGCTTTCAAGTATTTTGTGAGAGTCTTCTTGAATTTTGTGGAAATTTCCGGAGATTTTGTGAGATGTTGCAGGAATTTTGTGGGATTTTTGTGGAATTTTGAGGAATTCTCTTGAATTTTGTGGGATTTGGAGGAGACTTGAAGAAGTTGGAGGGATTTTTCCTAAATGTTGTGGAAATTGGTGGAGATTTTGTGAGATGTTTCAGGAATTTGTTTGGATTTTGAGAAGATGTAGGGAATTTTGTTGGATTTTTGTGGAATTTTGAGGATTTCTCTTGAATTTTGTGGGATTTGGAGGAGACTTGAAGAATTTTGCGGGAATTTTCTTAGATTTTGTGGAAATGTGTGGAGATTTTGTGAGATGTCTGTAGAATTTTGTAATGTTTTGAGAAGATGTAGGGAATTTTGTGGCATTTTTCTGGAATTTTGAGGGGCTTTCAAGAACTTTGTGAGAGTTTTTTTGAATTTTTTGGAAATTTGTTGAGATTTTGTGAGATGGTTCTGGAGTTTGGTGGGATATTGAGGAAATTCAGTGAATTTGGAGGGAATTTTCTTGAATTTTGTGGAAATTGTTGGAGATTTTGTGGGATGTTGCAGGAATGTGGTTGGGTTCTGAGAAGATTTAGGGAATTGTGTGGGGCTTGTACAGGATTTTGTGTGATTTCTTTTGAATTTTGTGGGATTTCTCTTGAATTTTATGGGATGTTTGTGGGATGTTTGTGGGATGTTTGTGGGATGTTTGTGGTATTTGGAGGGGACTTGAAGAATTTTGCGGGATTTTTCTTGAATTGTTTGGAAATTGGTGGAGATTTTGTGAGATGTTGCAGGAGTTTGTTTGGGTTCTGAGAAGATGGAAGGAATTTTGTGGGATTTTTGTGGAATTTTGAGGATTTCTCTTGAATTTTGTGGGATTTGGAGGAGAGTTGAAGAATTTTGCGGGAATTTTCTTAGATTTTGTGGAAATTTGTTGAGATTTTGTGAGATGGTTCTGGAATTTGGTGGGATATTGAGGAAATTCAGTGAATTTTGAGGGATTTTTCTTGAATTTTTTGGATATTGGTGGAGATTTTGTGAGATGTTGCAGGAATTGGGTAGGGTTTTGAGAAGGTTTAGGGAATTTTGTGGCATTTTTCTGCAATTTTGTGAGGCTTTTCCAGAACTTTTGGTGATATTGAGGTGATTTGGTGGGATGTTTCTGGAATTTTGTGGGATTTTTCTGGGATTTGTACGAGACTTGAAGAATTTTGCGGGATTTTTCTTGAATTGTTTGGAAATTGGTGGAGATTTTGTGAGATGTTGCAGGAGTTTGTTTGGGTTTTGAGAAGATGTAGGTTATTTTGTGGCATTTTTCTGGAATTTTGAGGGGCTTTCAAGAACTTTGTGAGAGTTTTCTTGAATTTAGTGGAAATTTGTTGAGATTTTGTGAGATGGTTCTGGAATTTGGTGGGATTTTTGTGGGATTTTGAGGATTTGTCTTGAATTTTGTGGGATTTGTAGGAGACTTGAAGAATTTGGAGGGAATTTTCCTGAATTTTTTGGATATTGGTGGAGATTTTGTGAGATGCTGCAGGAATGTGGTTGGGTTTTGAGAAGATTTAGGGATTTTTGTGGGATATTTGTGGAATTTTCAGCAGCTTTCAAGTATTTTGTGAGAGTCTTCTTGAATTTTGTGGAAATTTCCGGAGATTTTGTGAGATGTTGCAGGAATTTTGTGGGATTTTTGTAGAATTTTGAGGAATTCTCTTGAATTTTGTGGGATTTGGAGGAGACTTGAAGAAGTTGGAGGGATTTTTCCTAAATGTTGTGGAAATTGGTGGAGATTTTGTGAGATGTTTCAGGAATTTGTTTGGATTTTGAGAAGATGTAGGGAATTTTGTTGGATTTTTGTGGAATTTTGAGGATTTCTCTTGAATTTTGTGGGATTTGGAGGAGACTTGAAGAATTTTGCGGGAATTTTCTTAGATTTTGTGGAAATGTGTGGAGATTTTGTGAGATGTCTGTAGAATTTTGTAATGTTTTGAGAAGATGTAGGGAATTTTGTGGCATTTTTCTGGAATTTTGAGGGGCTTTCAAGAACTTTGTGAGAGTTTTTTTGAATTTTTTGGAAATTTGTTGAGATTTTGTGAGATGGTTCTGGAGTTTGGTGGGATATTGAGGAAATTCAGTGAATTTGGAGGGAATTTTCTTGAATTTTGTGGAAATTGTTGGAGATTTTGTGGGATGTTGCAGGAATGTGGTTGGGTTCTGAGAAGATTTAGGGAATTGTGTGGGGCTTGTACAGGATTTTGTGTGATTTCTTTTGAATTTTGTGGGATTTCTCTTGAATTTTATGGGATGTTTGTGGGATGTTTGTGGGATGTTTGTGGGATGTTTGTGGTATTTGGAGGGGACTTGAAGAATTTTGCGGGATTTTTCTTGAAATGTTTGGAAATTGGTGGAGATTTTGTGAGATGTTGCAGGAATTTGTTTGGGTTCTGAGAAGATGGAAGGAATTTTGTGGGATTTTTGTGGAATTTTGAGGATTTCTCTTGAATTTTGTGGGATTTGGAGGAGAGTTGAAGAATTTTGCGGGAATTTTCTTAGATTTTGTGGAAATTTGTTGAGATTTTGTGAGATGGTTCTGGAATTTGGTGGGATATTGAGGAAATTCAGTGAATTTTGAGGGATTTTTCTTGAATTTTTTGGATATTGGTGGAGATTTTGTGAGATGTTGCAGGAATTGGGTAGGGTTTTGAGAAGGTTTAGGGAATTTTGTGGCATTTTTCTGCAATTTTGTGAGGCTTTTCCAGAACTTTTGGTGATATTGAGGTGATTTGGTGGGATGTTTCTGGAATTTTGTGGGATTTTTCTGGGATTTGTACGAGACTTGAAGAATTTTGCGGGATTTTTCTTGAATTGTTTGGAAATTGGTGGAGATTTTGTGAGATGTTGCAGGAGTTTGTTTGGGTTTTGAGAAGATGTAGGGAAGTCTGTGGGATTTTTCAGGGATTTTGAGGGGCTTTCAAGAACTTTGTGAGAGTTTTCTTGAATTTAGTGGAAATTTGTTGAGATTTTGTGAGATGGTTCTGGAATTTGGTGGGATTTTTGTGGGATTTTGAGGATTTGTCTTGAATTTTGTGGGATTTGGAGGAGACTTGAAGAATTTGGAGGGAATTTTCTTGAATTTTTTGGATATTGGTGGAGATTTTGTGAGATGCTGCAGGAATGTGGTTGGGTTTTGAGAAGATTTAGGGATTTTTGTGGGATTTTCGTGGAATTTTCAGCAGCTTTCAAGTATTTTGTGTGAGTCTTCTTGAATTTTGTGGAAATTTCCAGAGATTTTGTGAGATGTTGCAGGAATGTTGTTCGGTTCTGAGAAGATTTAGGGAATTGTGTGGGGCTTGTACAGGATTTTGTGCGATTTCTTTTGAATTTTGTGGGATTTCTCTTGAATTTTGTGGGATGTTTGTGGGATGTTTGTGGGATGTTTGTGGTATTTGGAGGAGACTTGAAGAATTTTGCGGGATTTTTCTTGAATTGTTTGGAAATTGGTGGAGATTTTGTGAGATGTTGCAGGAGTTTGTTTGGGTTCTGAGAAGATGGAAGGAATTTTGTGGGATTTTTGTGGAATTTTGAGTATTTCTCTTGAATTTTGTGGGATTTGGAGGAGACTTGAAGAATTTTGCGGAATTTTCTTAGATTTTGTGGAAATTTGTTGAGATTTTGTGAGATGGTTCTGGAATTTGGTGGGATATTGAGGAAATACAGTGAATTTTGAGGGATTTTTCTTGAATTTTTTGGCTATTGGTGGAGATTTTGTGAGATGTTGCAGGAATTGGGTAGGGTTTTGAGAAGGTTTAGGGAATTTTGTGGCATTTTTCTGCAATTTTGTGAGGCTTTTCCAGAACTTTTGGTGATATTGAGGTGATTTGGTGGGATGTTTCTGGAATTTTGTGGGATTTTTCTGGTATTTTGAGGGGCTTTCAAGAACTTTGTGAGAGTTTTCTTGAATTTAGTGGAAATTTGTTGAGATTTTGTGAGATGGTTCTGGAATTTGGTGGGATTTTTGTGGGATTTTGAGGATTTGTCTTGAATTTTGTGGGATTTGGAGGAGACTTGAAGAATTTGGAGGGAATTTTCTTGAATTTTTTGGATATTGGTGGAGATTTTGTGAGATGCTGCAGGAATGTGGTTGGGTTTTGAGAAGATTTAGGGATTTTTGTGGGATTTTCGTGGAATTTTCAGCAGCTTTCAAGTATTTTGTGAGAGTCTTCTTGAATTTTGTGGAAATTTCCGGAGATTTTGTGAGATGTTGCAGGAATTTTGTGGGATTTTTGTGGAATTTTGAGGAATTCTCTTGAATTTTGTGGGATTTGGAGGAGACTTGAAGAAGTTGGAGGGATTTTTCCTAAATGTTGTGGAAATTGGTGGAGATTTTGTGAGATGTTTCAGGAATTTGTTTGGATTTTGAGAAGATGTAGGGAATTTTGTTGGATTTTTGTTGGATTTTGAGGATTTGTCTTGAATTTTGTGGGATTTGGAGGAGACTTGAAGAATTTAGAGGGAATTTTCTTAGATTTTGTGGAAATGTGTGGAGATTTTGTGAGATGTCTGTAGAATTTTGTAATGTTTTGAGAAGATGTAGGGAATTTTGTGGCATTTTTCTGGAATTTTGAGGGGCTTTCAAGAACTTTGTGAGAGTTTTTTTGAATTTTTTGGAAATTTGTTGAGATTTTGTGAGATGGTTCTGGAGTTTGGTGGGATATTGAGGAAATTCAGTGAATTTGGAGGGAATTTTCTTGAATTTTGTGGAAATTGTTGGAGATTTTGTGGGATGTTGCAGGAATGTGGTTGGGTTCTGAGAAGATTTAGGGAATTGTGTGGGGCTTGTACAGAATTTGGTGGGATTTCTCTTGAATTTTGTGGGATTTCTATTGAATTTTATGGGATGTTTGTGGGATGTTTGTGAGATGTTTGTAGGATGTTTGTGGTATTTGGAGGAGACTTGAAGAATTTTGCGGGATTTTTCTTGAAATGTTTGGAAATTGGTGGAGATTTTGTGAGATGTTGCAGGAATTTGTTTGGGTTCTGAGAAGATGGAAGGAATTTTGTGGGATTTTTGTGGAATTTTGAGGACTTCTCTTGAATTTTGTGGGATTTGGAGGAGAGTTGAAGAATTTTGCGGGAATTTTCTTAGATTTTGTGGAAATTTGTTGAGATTTTGTGAGATGGTTCTGGAATTTGGTGGGATATTGAGGAAATTCAGTGAATTTTGAGGGATTTTTCTTGAATTTTTTGGCTATTGGTGGAGATTTTGTGAGATGTTGCAGGAATTGGGTAGGGTTTTGAGAAGGTTTAGGGAATTTTGTGGCATTTTTCTGCAATTTTGTGAGGCTTTTCCAGAACTTTTGGTGATATTGAGGTGATTTGGTGGGATGTTTCTGGAATTTTGTGGGATTTTTCTGGGATTTGTACGAGACTTGAAGAATTTTGCGGGATTTTTCTTGAATTGTTTGGAAATTGGTGGAGATTTTGTGAGATGTTGCAGGAGTTTGTTTGGGTTTTGAGAAGATGTAGGTTATTTTGTGGGATTTTTCTGGAATTTTGAGGGGCTTTCAAGAACTTTGTGAGAGTTTTCTTGAATTTAGTGGAAATTTGTTGAGATTTTGTGAGATGGTTCTGGAATTTGGTGGGATTTTTGTGGGATTTTGAGGATTTGTCTTGAATTTTGTGGGATTTGGAGGAGACTTGAAGAATTTGGAGGGAATTTTCTTGAATTTTTTGGATATTGGTGGAGATTTTGTGAGATGCTGCAGGAATGTGGTTGGGTTTTGAGAAGATTTAGGGATTTTTGTGGGATATTCGTGGAATTTTCAGCAGCTTTCAAGTATTTTGTGAGAGTCTTCTTGAATTTTGTGGAAATTTCCGGAGATTTTGTGAGATGTTGCAGGAATTTTGTGGGATTTTTGTGGAATTTTGAGGAATTCTCTTGAATTTTGTGGGATTTGGAGGAGACTTGAAGAAGTTGGAGGGATTTTTCCTAAATGTTGTGGAAATTGGTGGAGATTTTGTGAGATGTTTCAGGAATTTGTTTGGATTTTGAGAAGATGTAGGGAATTTTGTTGGATTTTTGTGGAATTTTGAGGATTTCTCTTGAATTTTGTGGGATTTGGAGGAGACTTGAAGAATTTTGCGGGAATTTTCTTAGATTTTGTGGAAATGTGTGGAGATTTTGTGAGATGTCTGTAGAATTTTGTAATGTTTTGAGAAGATGTAGGGAATTTTGTGGCATTTTTCTGGAATTTTGAGGGGCTTTCAAGAACTTTGTGAGAGTTTTTTTGAATTTTTTGGAAATTTGTTGAGATTTTGTGAGATGGTTCTGGAGTTTGGTGGGATATTGAGGAAATTCAGTGAATTTGGAGGGAATTTTCTTGAATTTTGTGGAAATTGTTGGAGATTTTGTGGGATGTTGCAGGAATGTGGTTGGGTTCTGAGAAGATTTAGGGAATTGTGTGGGGCTTGTACAGAATTTGGTGGGATTTCTCTTGAATTTTGTGGGATTTCTATTGAATTTTATGGGATGTTTGTGGGATGTTTGTGAGATGTTTGTAGGATGTTTGTGGTATTTGGAGGAGACTTGAAGAATTTTGCGGGATTTTTCTTGAAATGTTTGGAAATTGGTGGAGATTTTGTGAGATGTTGCAGGAATTTGTTTGGGTTCTGAGAAGATGGAAGGAATTTTGTGGGATTTTTGTGGAATTTTGAGGATTTCTCTTGAATTTTGTGGGATTTGGAGGAGAGTTGAAGAATTTTGCGGGAATTTTCTTAGATTTTGTGGAAATTTGTTGAGATTTTGTGAGATGGTTCTGGAATTTGGTGGGATATTGAGGAAATTCAGTGAATTTTGAGGGATTTTTCTTGAATTTTTTGGATATTGGTGGAGATTTTGTGAGATGTTGCAGGAATTGGGTAGGGTTTTGAGAAGGTTTAGGGAATTTTGTGGCATTTTTCTGCAATTTTGTGAGGCTTTTCCAGAACTTTTGGTGATATTGAGGTGATTTGGTGGGATGTTTCTGGAATTTTGTGGGATTTTTCTGGGATTTGTACGAGACTTGAAGAATTTTGCGGGATTTTTCTTGAATTGTTTGGAAATTGGTGGAGATTTTGTGAGATGTTGCAGGAGTTTGTTTGGGTTTTGAGAAGATGTAGGTTATTTTGTGGCATTTTTCTGGAATTTTGAGGGGCTTTCAAGAACTTTGTGAGAGTTTTCTTGAATTTAGTGGAAATTTGTTGAGATTTTGTGAGATGGTTCTGGAATTTGGTGGGATTTTTGTGGGATTTTGAGGATTTGTCTTGAATTTTGTGGGATTTGGAGGAGACTTGAAGAATTTGGAGGGAATTTTCTTGAATTTTTTGGATATTGGTGGAGATTTTGTGAGATGCTGCAGGAATGTGGTTGGGTTTTGAGAAGATTTAGGGATTTTTGTGGGATATTCGTGGAATTTTCAGCAGCTTTCAAGTATTTTGTGAGAGTCTTCTTGAATTTTGTGGAAATTTCCGGAGATTTTGTGAGATGTTGCAGGAATTTTGTGGGATTTTTGTGGAATTTTGAGGAATTCTCTTGAATTTTGTGGGATTTGGAGGAGACTTGAAGAAGTTGGAGGGATTTTTCCTAAATGTTGTGGAAATTGGTGGAGATTTTGTGAGATGTTTCAGGAATTTGTTTGGATTTTGAGAAGATGTAGGGAATTTTGTTGGATTTTTGTGGAATTTTGAGGATTTCTCTTGAATTTTGTGGGATTTGGAGGAGACTTGAAGAATTTTGCGGGAATTTTCTTAGATTTTGTGGAAATGTGTGGAGATTTTGTGAGATGTCTGTAGAATTTTGTAATGTTTTGAGAAGATGTAGGGAATTTTGTGGCATTTTTCTGGAATTTTGAGGGGCTTTCAAGAACTTTGTGAGAGTTTTTTTGAATTTTTTGGAAATTTGTTGAGATTTTGTGAGATGGTTCTGGAGTTTGGTGGGATATTGAGGAAATTCAGTGAATTTGGAGGGAATTTTCTTGAATTTTGTGGAAATTGTTGGAGATTTTGTGGGATGTTGCAGGAATGTGGTTGGGTTCTGAGAAGATTTAGGGAATTGTGTGGGGCTTGTACAGGATTTTGTGTGATTTCTTTTGAATTTTGTGGGATTTCTCTTGAATTTTATGGGATGTTTGTGGGATGTTTGTGGGATGTTTGTGGGATGTTTGTGGTATTTGGAGGGGACTTGAAGAATTTTGCGGGATTTTTCTTGAATTGTTTGGAAATTGGTGGAGATTTTGTGAGATGTTGCAGGAGTTTGTTTGGGTTCTGAGAAGATGGAAGGAATTTTGTGGGATTTTTGTGGAATTTTGAGGATTTCTCTTGAATTTTGTGGGATTTGGAGGAGACTTGAAGAATTTTGCAGAATTTTCTTAGATTTTGTGGAAATTTGTTGAGATTTTGTGAGATGGTTCTGGAATTTGGTGGGATATTGAGGAAATTCAGTGAATTTTGAGGGATTTTTCTTGAATTTTGTGGAAATTGTTGGAGATTTTGTGGGATGTTGCAGGAATTTGGTAGGGTTTTGAGAAGGTTTAGGGAATTTTGTGGCATTTTTCTGCAATTTTGTGAGGCTTTTCCAGAATTTTTTGTGATATTGAGGTGATTTGGTGGGATGTTTCTGGAATTTTGTGGGATTTTTCTGGGATTTGTACGAGACTTGAAGAATTTTGCGGGATTTTTCTTGAATTGTTTGGAAATTGGTGGAGATTTTGTGAGATGTTGCAGGAGTTTGTTTGGGTTTTGAGAAGATGTAGAGAAGTTTGTGGTATTTTTCTGGAATTTTGAGGGGCTTTCAAGAACTTTGTGAGAGTTTTCTTGAATTTAGTGGAAATTTGTTGAGATTTTGTGAGATGGTTCTGGAATTTGGTGGGATTTTTGTGGGATTTTGAGGATTTGTCTTGAATTTTGTGGGATTTGGAGGAGACTTGAAGAATTTGGAGGGAATTTTCTTGAATTTTTTGGATATTGGTGGAGATTTTGTGAGATGCTGCAGGAATGTGGTTGGGTTTTGAGAAGATTTAGGGATTTTTGTGGGATATTTGTGGAATTTTCAGCAGCTTTCAAGTATTTTGTGAGAGTCTTCTTGAATTTTGTGGAAATTTCCGGAGATTTTGTGAGATGTTGCAGGAATTTGGTGGGATTTTTGTGGAATTTTGAGGAATTCTCTTGAATTTTGTGGGATTTGGAGGAGACTTGAAGAAGTTGGAGGGATTTTTCCTAAATGTTGTGGAAATTGGTGGAGATTTTGTGAGATGTTTCAGGAATTTGTTTGGATTTTGAGAAGATGTAGGGAATTTTGTTGGATTTTTGTGGAATTTTGAGGATTTCTCTTGAATTTTGTGGGATTTGGAGGAGACTTGAAGAATTTTGCGGGAATTTTCTTAGATTTTGTGGAAATGTGTGGAGATTTTGTGAGATGTCTGTAGAATTTTGTAATGTTTTGAGAAGATGTAGGGAATTTTGTGGCATTTTTCTGGAATTTTGAGGGGCTTTCAAGAACTTTGTGAGAGTTTTTTTGAATTTTTTGGAAATTTGTTGAGATTTTGTGAGATGGTTCTGGAGTTTGGTGGGATATTGAGGAAATTCAGTGAATTTGGAGGGAATTTTCTTGAATTTTGAGGAAATTGTTGGAGATTTTGTGGGATGTTGCAGGAATGTGGTTGGGTTCTGAGAAGATTTAGGGAATTGTGTGGGGCTTGTACAGAATTTGGTGGGATTTCTCTTGAATTTTGTGGGATTTCTATTGAATTTTATGGGATGATTGTGGGATGTTTGTGAGATGTTTGTGGGATGTTTGTGGTATTTGGAGGAGACTTGAAGAATTTTGCGGGATTTTTCTTGAAATGTTTGGAAATTGGTGGAGATTTTGTGAGATGTTGCAGGAATTTGTTTGGGTTCTGAGAAGATGGAAGGAATTTTGTGGGATTTTTGTGGAATTTTGAGGACTTCTCTTGAATTTTGTGGGATTTGGAGGAGAGTTGAAGAATTTTGCGGGAATTTTCTTAGATTTTGTGGAAATTTGTTGAGATTTTGTGAGATGGTTCTGGAATTTGGTGGGATATTGAGGAAATTCAGTGAATTTTGAGGGATTTTTCTTGAAATGTTTGGAAATTGGTGGAGATTTTGTGGGATGTTGCAGGAATTTGGTAGGGTTTTGAGAAGGTTTAGGGAATTTTGTGGCATTTTTCTGCAATTTTGTGAGGCTTTTCCAGAACTTTTGGTGATATTGAGGTGATTTGGTGGGATGTTTCTGGAATTTTGTGGGATTTTTCTGGGATTTGTACGAGACTTGAAGAATTTTGCGGGATTTTTCTTGAATTGTTTGGAAATTGGTGGAGATTTTGTGAGATGTTGCAGGAGTTTGTTTGGGTTTTGAGAAGATGTAGGTTATTTTGTGGCATTTTTCTGGAATTTTGAGGGGCTTTCAAGAACTTTGTGAGAGTTTTCTTGAATTTAGTGGAAATTTGTTGAGATTTTGTGAGATGGTTCTGGAATTTGGTGGGATTTTTGTGGGATTTTGAGGATTTGTCTTGAATTTTGTGGGATTTGGAGGAGACTTGAAGAATTTGGAGGGAATTTTCTTGAATTTTTTGGATATTGGTGGAGATTTTGTGAGATGCTGCAGGAATGTGGTTGGGTTTTGAGAAGATTTAGGGATTTTTGTGGGATATTCGTGGAATTTTCAGCAGCTTTCAAGTATTTTGTGAGAGTCTTCTTGAATTTTGTGGAAATTTCCGGAGATTTTGTGAGATGTTGCAGGAATTTTGTGGGATTTTTGTGGAATTTTGAGGAATTCTCTTGAATTTTGTGGGATTTGGAGGAGACTTGAAGAAGTTGGAGGGATTTTTCCTAAATGTTGTGGAAATTGGTGGAGATTTTGTGAGATGTTTCAGGAATTTGTTTGGATTTTGAGAAGATGTAGGGAATTTTGTTGGATTTTTGTGGAATTTTGAGGATTTCTCTTGAATTTTGTGGGATTTGGAGGAGACTTGAAGAATTTTGCGGGAATTTTCTTAGATTTTGTGGAAATGTGTGGAGATTTTGTGAGATGTCTGTAGAATTTTGTAATGTTTTGAGAAGATGTAGGGAATTTTGTGGCATTTTTCTGGAATTTTGAGGGGCTTTCAAGAACTTTGTGAGAGTTTTTTTGAATTTTTTGGAAATTTGTTGAGATTTTGTGAGATGGTTCTGGAGTTTGGTGGGATATTGAGGAAATTCAGTGAATTTGGAGGGAATTTTCTTGAATTTTGTGGAAATTGTTGGAGATTTTGTGGGATGTTGCAGGAATGTGGTTGGGTTCTGAGAAGATTTAGGGAATTGTGTGGGGCTTGTACAGGATTTTGTGTGATTTCTTTTGAATTTTGTGGGATTTCTCTTGAATTTTATGGGATGTTTGTGGGATGTTTGTGGGATGTTTGTGGGATGTTTGTGGTATTTGGAGGGGACTTGAAGAATTTTGCGGGATTTTTCTTGAATTGTTTGGAAATTGGTGGAGATTTTGTGAGATGTTGCAGGAGTTTGTTTGGGTTCTGAGAAGATGGAAGGAATTTTGTGGGATTTTTGTGGAATTTTGAGGATTTCTCTTGAATTTTGTGGGATTTGGAGGAGACTTGAAGAATTTTGCAGAATTTTTTTAGATTTAGTGGAAATTTGTTGAGATTTTGTGAGATGGTTCTGGAATTTGGTGGGATATTGAGGAAATTCAGTGAATTTTGAGGGATTTTTCTTGAATTTTGTGGAAATTGTTGGAGATTTTGTGGGATGTTGCAGGAATTTGGTAGGGTTTTGAGAAGGTTTAGGGAATTTTGTGGCATTTTTCTGCAATTTTGTGAGGCTTTTCCAGAATTTTTTGTGATATTGAGGTGATTTGGTGGGATGTTTCTGGAATTTTGTGGGATTTTTCTGGGATTTGTACGAGACTTGAAGAATTTTGCGGGATTTTTCTTGAATTGTTTGGAAATTGGTGGAGATTTTGTGAGATGTTGCAGGAGTTTGTTTGGGTTTTGAGAAGATGTAGGGAAGTTTGTGGTATTTTTCTGGAATTTTGAGGGGCTTTCAAGAACTTTGTGAGAGTTTTCTTGAATTTAGTGGAAATTTGTTGAGATTTTGTGAGATGGTTCTGGAATTTGGTGGGATTTTTGTGGGATTTTGAGGATTTGTCTTGAATTTTGTGGGATTTGGAGGAGACTTGAAGAATTTGGAGGGAATTTTCTTGAATTTTTTGGATATTGGTGGAGATTTTGTGACATGCTGCAGGAATGTGGTTGGGTTTTGAGAAGATTTAGGGATTTTTGTGGGATATTCGTGGAATTTTCAGCAGCTTTCAAGTATTTTGTGAGAGTCTTCTTGAATTTTGTGGAAATTTCCGGAGATTTTGTGAGATGTTGCAGGAATTTTGTGGGATTTTTGTGGAATTTTGAGGAATTCTCTTGAATTTTGTGGGATTTGGAGGAGACTTGAAGAAGTTGGAGGGATTTTTCCTAAATGTTGTGGAAATTGGTGGAGATTTTGTGAGATGTTTCAGGAATTTGTTTGGATTTTGAGAAGATGTAGGGAATTTTGTTGGATTTTTGTGGAATTTTGAGGATTTCTCTTGAATTTTGTGGGATTTGGAGGAGACTTGAAGAATTTTGCGGGAATTTTCTTAGATTTTGTGGAAATGTGTGGAGATTTTGTGAGATGTCTGTAGAATTTTGTAATGTTTTGAGAAGATGTAGGGAATTTTGTGGCATTTTTCTGGAATTTTGAGGGGCTTTCAAGAACTTTGTGAGAGTTTTTTTGAATTTTTTGGAAATTTGTTGAGATTTTGTGAGATGGTTCTGGAGTTTGGTGGGATATTGAGGAAATTCAGTGAATTTGGAGGGAATTTTCTTGAATTTTGTGGAAATTGTTGGAGATTTTGTGGGATGTTGCAGGAATGTGGTTGGGTTCTGAGAAGATTTAGGGAATTGTGTGGGGCTTGTACAGAATTTGGTGTGATTTCTTTTGAATTTTGTGGGATTTCTCTTGAATTTTATGGGATGTTTGTGGGATGTTTGTGAGATGTTTGTAGGATGTTTGTGGTATTTGGAGGAGACTTGAAGAATTTTGCGGGATTTTTCTTGAAATGTTTGGAAATTGGTGGAGATTTTGTGGGATGTTGCAGGAATTTGGTAGGGTTTTGAGAAGGTTTAGGGAATTTTGTGGCATTTTTCTGCAATTTTGTGAGGCTTTTCCAGAACTTTTGGTGATATTGAGGTGATTTGGTGGGATGTTTCTGGAATTTTGTGGGATTTTTCTGGGATTTGTACGAGACTTGAAGAATTTTGCGGGATTTTTCTTGAATTGTTTGGAAATTGGTGGAGATTTTGTGAGATGTTGCAGGAGTTTGTTTGGGTTTTGAGAAGATGTAGGTTATTTTGTGGCATTTTTCTGGAATTTTGAGGGGCTTTCAAGAACTTTGTGAGAGTTTTCTTGAATTTAGTGGAAATTTGTTGAGATTTTGTGAGATGGTTCTGGAATTTGGTGGGATTTTTGTGGGATTTTGAGGATTTGTCTTGAATTTTGTGGGATTTGGAGGAGACTTGAAGAATTTGGAGGGAATTTTCTTGAATTTTTTGGATATTGGTGGAGATTTTGTGAGATGCTGCAGGAATGTGGTTGGGTTTTGAGAAGATTTAGGGATTTTTGTGGGATATTCGTGGAATTTTCAGCAGCTTTCAAGTATTTTGTGAGAGTCTTCTTGAATTTTGTGGAAATTTCCGGAGATTTTGTGAGATGTTGCAGGAATTTTGTGGGATTTTTGTGGAATTTTGAGGAATTCTCTTGAATTTTGTGGGATTTGGAGGAGACTTGAAGAAGTTGGAGGGATTTTTCCTAAATGTTGTGGAAATTGGTGGAGATTTTGTGAGATGTTTCAGGAATTTGTTTGGATTTTGAGAAGATGTAGGGAATTTTGTTGGATTTTTGTGGAATTTTGAGGATTTCTCTTGAATTTTGTGGGATTTGGAGGAGACTTGAAGAATTTTGCGGGAATTTTCTTAGATTTTGTGGAAATGTGTGGAGATTTTGTGAGATGTCTGTAGAATTTTGTAATGTTTTGAGAAGATGTAGGGAATTTTGTGGCATTTTTCTGGAATTTTGAGGGGCTTTCAAGAACTTTGTGAGAGTTTTTTTGAATTTTTTGGAAATTTGTTGAGATTTTGTGAGATGGTTCTGGAGTTTGGTGGGATATTGAGGAAATTCAGTGAATTTGGAGGGAATTTTCTTGAATTTTGTGGAAATTGTTGGAGATTTTGTGGGATGTTGCAGGAATGTGGTTGGGTTCTGAGAAGATTTAGGGAATTGTGTGGGGCTTGTACAGGATTTTGTGTGATTTCTTTTGAATTTTGTGGGATTTCTCTTGAATTTTATGGGATGTTTGTGGGATGTTTGTGGGATGTTTGTGGGATGTTTGTGGTATTTGGAGGGGACTTGAAGAATTTTGCGGGATTTTTCTTGAATTGTTTGGAAATTGGTGGAGATTTTGTGAGATGTTGCAGGAGTTTGTTTGGGTTCTGAGAAGATGGAAGGAATTTTGTGGGATTTTTGTGGAATTTTGAGGATTTCTCTTGAATTTTGTGGGATTTGGAGGAGACTTGAAGAATTTTGCAGAATTTTTTTAGATTTAGTGGAAATTTGTTGAGATTTTGTGAGATGGTTCTGGAATTTGGTGGGATATTGAGGAAATTCAGTGAATTTTGAGGGATTTTTCTTGAATTTTGTGGAAATTGTTGGAGATTTTGTGGGATGTTGCAGGAATTTGGTAGGGTTTTGAGAAGGTTTAGGGAATTTTGTGGCATTTTTCTGCAATTTTGTGAGGCTTTTCCAGAATTTTTTGTGATATTGAGGTGATTTGGTGGGATGTTTCTGGAATTTTGTGGGATTTTTCTGGGATTTGTACGAGACTTGAAGAATTTTGCGGGATTTTTCTTGAATTGTTTGGAAATTGGTGGAGATTTTGTGAGATGTTGCAGGAGTTTGTTTGGGTTTTGAGAAGATGTAGGGAAGTTTGTGGTATTTTTCTGGAATTTTGAGGGGCTTTCAAGAACTTTGTGAGAGTTTTCTTGAATTTAGTGGAAATTTGTTGAGATTTTGTGAGATGGTTCTGGAATTTGGTGGGATTTTTGTGGGATTTTGAGGATTTGTCTTGAATTTTGTGGGATTTGGAGGAGACTTGAAGAATTTGGAGGGAATTTTCTTGAATTTTTTGGATATTGGTGGAGATTTTGTGAGATGCTGCAGGAATGTGGTTGGGTTTTGAGAAGATTTAGGGATTTTTGTGGGATATTCGTGGAATTTTCAGCAGCTTTCAAGTATTTTGTGAGAGTCTTCTTGAATTTTGTGGAAATTTCCGGAGATTTTGTGAGATGTTGCAGGAATTTTGTGGGATTTTTGTGGAATTTTGAGGAATTCTCTTGAATTTTGTGGGATTTGGAGGAGACTTGAAGAAGTTGGAGGGATTTTTCCTAAATGTTGTGGAAATTGGTGGAGATTTTGTGAGATGTTTCAGGAATTTGTTTGGATTTTGAGAAGATGTAGGGAATTTTGTTGGATTTTTGTGGAATTTTGAGGATTTCTCTTGAATTTTGTGGGATTTGGAGGAGACTTGAAGAATTTTGCGGGAATTTTCTTAGATTTTGTGGAAATGTGTGGAGATTTTGTGAGATGTCTGTAGAATTTTGTAATGTTTTGAGAAGATGTAGGGAATTTTGTGGCATTTTTCTGGAATTTTGAGGGGCTTTCAAGAACTTTGTGAGAGTTTTTTTGAATTTTTTGGAAATTTGTTGAGATTTTGTGAGATGGTTCTGGAGTTTGGTGGGATATTGAGGAAATTCAGTGAATTTGGAGGGAATTTTCTTGAATTTTGTGGAAATTGTTGGAGATTTTGTGGGATGTTGCAGGAATGTGGTTGGGTTCTGAGAAGATTTAGGGAATTGTGTGGGGCTTGTACAGAATTTGGTGGGATTTCTCTTGAATTTTGTGGGATTTCTATTGAATTTTATGGGATGTTTGTGGGATGTTTGTGAGATGTTTGTAGGATGTTTGTGGTATTTGGAGGAGACTTGAAGAATTTTGCGGGATTTTTCTTGAAATGTTTGGAAATTGGTGGAGATTTTGTGAGATGTTGCAGGAATTTGTTTGGGTTCTGAGAAGATGGAAGGAATTTTGTGGGATTTTTGTGGAATTTTGAGGATTTCTCTTGAATTTTGTGGGATTTGGAGGAGAGTTGAAGAATTTTGCGGGAATTTTCTTAGATTTTGTGGAAATTTGTTGAGATTTTGTGAGATGGTTCTGGAATTTGGTGGGATATTGAGGAAATTCAGTGAATTTTGAGGGATTTTTCTTGAATTTTTTGGATATTGGTGGAGATTTTGTGAGATGTTGCAGGAATTGGGTAGGGTTTTGAGAAGGTTTAGGGAATTTTGTGGCATTTTTCTGCAATTTTGTGAGGCTTTTCCAGAACTTTTGGTGATATTGAGGTGATTTGGTGGGATGTTTCTGGAATTTTGTGGGATTTTTCTGGGATTTGTACGAGACTTGAAGAATTTTGCGGGATTTTTCTTGAATTGTTTGGAAATTGGTGGAGATTTTGTGAGATGTTGCAGGAGTTTGTTTGGGTTTTGAGAAGATGTAGGTTATTTTGTGGCATTTTTCTGGAATTTTGAGGGGCTTTCAAGAACTTTGTGAGAGTTTTCTTGAATTTAGTGGAAATTTGTTGAGATTTTGTGAGATGGTTCTGGAATTTGGTGGGATTTTTGTGGGATTTTGAGGATTTGTCTTGAATTTTGTGGGATTTGGAGGAGACTTGAAGAATTTGGAGGGAATTTTCTTGAATTTTTTGGATATTGGTGGAGATTTTGTGAGATGCTGCAGGAATGTGGTTGGGTTTTGAGAAGATTTAGGGATTTTTGTGGGATATTCGTGGAATTTTCAGCAGCTTTCAAGTATTTTGTGAGAGTCTTCTTGAATTTTGTGGAAATTTCCGGAGATTTTGTGAGATGTTGCAGGAATTTGGTGGGATTTTTGTGGAATTTTGAGGAATTCTCTTGAATTTTGTGGGATTTGGAGGAGACTTGAAGAAGTTGGAGGGATTTTTCCTAAATGTTGTGGAAATTGGTGGAGATTTTGTGAGATGTTTCAGGAATTTGTTTGGATTTTGAGAAGATGTAGGGAATTTTGTTGGATTTTTGTGGAATTTTGAGGATTTCTCTTGAATTTTGTGGGATTTGGAGGAGACTTGAAGAATTTTGCGGGAATTTTCTTAGATTTTGTGGAAATGTGTGGAGATTTTGTGAGATGTCTGTAGAATTTTGTAATGTTTTGAGAAGATGTAGGGAATTTTGTGGCATTTTTCTGGAATTTTGAGGGGCTTTCAAGAACTTTGTGAGAGTTTTTTTGAATTTTTTGGAAATTTGTTGAGATTTTGTGAGATGGTTCTGGAGTTTGGTGGGATATTGAGGAAATTCAGTGAATTTGGAGGGAATTTTCTTGAATTTTGTGGAAATTGTTGGAGATTTTGTGGGATGTTGCAGGAATGTGGTTGGGTTCTGAGAAGATTTAGGGAATTGTGTGGGGCTTGTACAGAATTTGGTGTGATTTCTTTTGAATTTTGTGGGATTTCTCTTGAATTTTATGGGATGTTTGTGGGATGTTTGTGAGATGTTTGTAGGATGTTTGTGGTATTTGGAGGAGACTTGAAGAATTTTGCGGGATTTTTCTTGAAATGTTTGGAAATTGGTGGAGATTTTGTGGGATGTTGCAGGAATTTGGTAGGGTTTTGAGAAGGTTTAGGGAATTTTGTGGCATTTTTCTGCAATTTTGTGAGGCTTTTCCAGAACTTTTGGTGATATTGAGGTGATTTGGTGGGATGTTTCTGGAATTTTGTGGGATTTTTCTGGGATTTGTACGAGACTTGAAGAATTTTGCGGGATTTTTCTTGAATTGTTTGGAAATTGGTGGAGATTTTGTGAGATGTTGCAGGAGTTTGTTTGGGTTTTGAGAAGATGTAGGTTATTTTGTGGCATTTTTCTGGAATTTTGAGGGGCTTTCAAGAACTTTGTGAGAGTTTTCTTGAATTTAGTGGAAATTTGTTGAGATTTTGTGAGATGGTTCTGGAATTTGGTGGGATTTTTGTGGGATTTTGAGGATTTGTCTTGAATTTTGTGGGATTTGGAGGAGACTTGAAGAATTTGGAGGGAATTTTCTTGAATTTTTTGGATATTGGTGGAGATTTTGTGAGATGCTGCAGGAATGTGGTTGGGTTTTGAGAAGATTTAGGGATTTTTGTGGGATATTCGTGGAATTTTCAGCAGCTTTCAAGTATTTTGTGAGAGTCTTCTTGAATTTTGTGGAAATTTCCGGAGATTTTGTGAGATGTTGCAGGAATTTTGTGGGATTTTTGTGGAATTTTGAGGAATTCTCTTGAATTTTGTGGGATTTGGAGGAGACTTGAAGAAGTTGGAGGGATTTTTCCTAAATGTTGTGGAAATTGGTGGAGATTTTGTGAGATGTTTCAGGAATTTGTTTGGATTTTGAGAAGATGTAGGGAATTTTGTTGGATTTTTGTGGAATTTTGAGGATTTCTCTTGAATTTTGTGGGATTTGGAGGAGACTTGAAGAATTTTGCGGGAATTTTCTTAGATTTTGTGGAAATGTGTGGAGATTTTGTGAGATGTCTGTAGAATTTTGTA
Organism: Cyanistes caeruleus; assembly: GCF_971803275.1. NCBI lineage: Eukaryota > Metazoa > Chordata > Aves > Passeriformes > Paridae > Cyanistes > Cyanistes caeruleus. The sequence goes on along the minus strand of NC_141702.1, from coordinate 85,593,803 downwards.
ATGTTTTGAGAAGATGTAGGGAATTTTGTGGCATTTTTCTGGAATTTTGAGGGGCTTTCAAGAACTTTGTGAGAGTTTTTTTGAATTTTTTGGAAATTTGTTGAGATTTTGTGAGATGGTTCTGGAGTTTGGTGGGATATTGAGGAAATTCAGTGAATTTGGAGGGAATTTTCTTGAATTTTGTGGAAATTGTTGGAGATTTTGTGGGATGTTGCAGGAATGTGGTTGGGTTCTGAGAAGATTTAGGGAATTGTGTGGGGCTTGTACAGGATTTTGTGTGATTTCTTTTGAATTTTGTGGGATTTCTCTTGAATTTTATGGGATGTTTGTGGGATGTTTGTGGGATGTTTGTGGGATGTTTGTGGTATTTGGAGGGGACTTGAAGAATTTTGCGGGATTTTTCTTGAATTGTTTGGAAATTGGTGGAGATTTTGTGAGATGTTGCAGGAGTTTGTTTGGGTTCTGAGAAGATGGAAGGAATTTTGTGGGATTTTTGTGGAATTTTGAGGATTTCTCTTGAATTTTGTGGGATTTGGAGGAGACTTGAAGAATTTTGCAGAATTTTCTTAGATTTAGTGGAAATTTGTTGAGATTTTGTGAGATGGTTCTGGAATTTGGTGGGATATTGAGGAAATTCAGTGAATTTTGAGGGATTTTTCTTGAATTTTGTGGAAATTGTTGGAGATTTTGTGGGATGTTGCAGGAATTTGGTAGGGTTTTGAGAAGGTTTAGGGAATTTTGTGGCATTTTTCTGCAATTTTGTGAGGCTTTTCCAGAATTTTTGGTGATATTGAGGTGATTTGGTGGGATGTTTCTGGAATTTTGTGGGATTTTTCTGGGATTTGTACGAGACTTGAAGAATTTTGCGGGATTTTTCTTGAATTGTTTGGAAATTGGTGGAGATTTTGTGAGATGTTGCAGGAGTTTGTTTGGGTTTTGAGAAGATGTAGGGAAGTTTGTGGCATTTTTCTGGAATTTTGAGGGGCTTTCAAGAACTTTGTGAGAGTTTTCTTGAATTTAGTGGAAATTTGTTGAGATTTTGTGAGATGGTTCTGGAATTTGGTGGGATTTTTGTGGGATTTTGAGGATTTGTCTTGAATTTTGTGGGATTTGGAGGAGACTTGAAGAATTTGGAGGGAATTTTCTTGAATTTTTTGGATATTGGTGGAGATTTTGTGAGATGCTGCAGGAATGTGGTTGGGTTTTGAGAAGATTTAGGGATTTTTGTGGGATATTTGTGGAATTTTCAGCAGCTTTCAAGTATTTTGTGAGAGTCTTCTTGAATTTTGTGGAAATTTCCGGAGATTTTGTGAGATGTTGCAGGAATTTTGTGGGATTTTTGTGGAATTTTGAGGAATTCTCTTGAATTTTGTGGGATTTGGAGGAGACTTGAAGAAGTTGGAGGGATTTTTCCTAAATGTTGTGGAAATTGGTGGAGATTTTGTGAGATGTTTCAGGAATTTGTTTGGATTTTGAGAAGATGTAGGGAATTTTGTTGGATTTTTGTGGAATTTTGAGGATTTCTCTTGAATTTTGTGGGATTTGGAGGAGACTTGAAGAATTTTGCGGGAATTTTCTTAGATTTTGTGGAAATGTGTGGAGATTTTGTGAGATGTCTGTAGAATTTTGTAATGTTTTGAGAAGATGTAGGGAATTTTGTGGCATTTTTCTGGAATTTTGAGGGGCTTTCAAGAACTTTGTGAGAGTTTTTTTGAATTTTTTGGAAATTTGTTGAGATTTTGTGAGATGGTTCTGGAGTTTGGTGGGATATTGAGGAAATTCAGTGAATTTGGAGGGAATTTTCTTGAATTTTGTGGAAATTGTTGGAGATTTTGTGGGATGTTGCAGGAATGTGGTTGGGTTCTGAGAAGATTTAGGGAATTGTGTGGGGCTTGTACAGAATTTGGTGGGATTTCTCTTGAATTTTGTGGGATTTCTATTGAATTTTATGGGATGTTTGTGGGATGTTTGTGAGATGTTTGTAGGATGTTTGTGGTATTTGGAGGAGACTTGAAGAATTTTGCGGGATTTTTCTTGAAATGTTTGGAAATTGGTGGAGATTTTGTGAGATGTTGCAGGAATTTGTTTGGGTTCTGAGAAGATGGAAGGAATTTTGTGGGATTTTTGTGGAATTTTGAGGATTTCTCTTGAATTTTGTGGGATTTGGAGGAGAGTTGAAGAATTTGGAGGGAATTTTCTTAGATTTTGTGGAAATTTGTTGAGATTTTGTGAGATGGTTCTGGAATTTGGTGGGATATTGAGGAAATTCAGTGAATTTTGAGGGATTTTTCTTGAATTTTTTGGATATTGGTGGAGATTTTGTGAGATGTTGCAGGAATTGGGTAGGGTTTTGAGAAGGTTTAGGGAATTTTGTGGCATTTTTCTGCAATTTTGTGAGGCTTTTCCAGAACTTTTGGTGATATTGAGGTGATTTGGTGGGATGTTTCTGGAATTTTGTGGGATTTTTCTGGGATTTGTACGAGACTTGAAGAATTTTGCGGGATTTTTCTTGAATTGTTTGGAAATTGGTGGAGATTTTGTGAGATGTTGCAGGAGTTTGTTTGGGTTTTGAGAAGATGTAGGTTATTTTGTGGCATTTTTCTGGAATTTTGAGGGGCTTTCAAGAACTTTGTGAGAGTTTTCTTGAATTTAGTGGAAATTTGTTGAGATTTTGTGAGATGGTTCTGGAGTTTGGTGGGATATTGAGGAAATTCAGTGAATTTGGAGGGAATTTTCTTGAATTTTGTGGAAATTGTTGGAGATTTTGTGGGATGTTGCAGGAATGTGGTTGGGTTCTGAGAAGATTTAGGGAATTGTGTGGGGCTTGTACAGAATTTGGTGGGATTTCTCTTGAATTTTGTGGGATTTCTATTGAATTTTATGGGATGTTTGTGGGATGTTTGTGAGATGTTTGTAGGATGTTTGTGGTATTTGGAGGAGACTTGAAGAATTTTGCGGGATTTTTCTTGAAATGTTTGGAAATTGGTGGAGATTTTGTGAGATGTTGCAGGAATTTGTTTGGGTTCTGAGAAGATGGAAGGAATTTTGTGGGATTTTTGTGGAATTTTGAGGATTTCTCTTGAATTTTGTGGGATTTGGAGGAGAGTTGAAGAATTTGGAGGGAATTTTCTTAGATTTTGTGGAAATTTGTTGAGATTTTGTGAGATGGTTCTGGAATTTGGTGGGATATTGAGGAAATTCAGTGAATTTTGAGGGATTTTTCTTGAATTTTTTGGATATTGGTGGAGATTTTGTGAGATGTTGCAGGAATTGGGTAGGGTTTTGAGAAGGTTTAGGGAATTTTGTGGCATTTTTCTGCAATTTTGTGAGGCTTTTCCAGAACTTTTGGTGATATTGAGGTGATTTGGTGGGATGTTTCTGGAATTTTGTGGGATTTTTCTGGGATTTGTACGAGACTTGAAGAATTTTGCGGGATTTTTCTTGAATTGTTTGGAAATTGGTGGAGATTTTGTGAGATGTTGCAGGAGTTTGTTTGGGTTTTGAGAAGATGTAGGTTATTTTGTGGCATTTTTCTGGAATTTTGAGGGGCTTTCAAGAACTTTGTGAGAGTTTTCTTGAATTTAGTGGAAATTTGTTGAGATTTTGTGAGATGGTTCTGGAATTTGGTGGGATTTTTGTGGGATTTTGAGGATTTGTCTTGAATTTTGTGGGATTTGGAGGAGACTTGAAGAATTTGGAGGGAATTTTCTTGAATTTTTTGGATATTGGTGGAGATTTTGTGAGATGCTGCAGGAATGTGGTTGGGTTTTGAGAAGATTTAGGGATTTTTGTGGGATATTCGTGGAATTTTCAGCAGCTTTCAAGTATTTTGTGAGAGTCTTCTTGAATTTTGTGGAAATTTCCGGAGATTTTGTGAGATGTTGCAGGAATTTTGTGGGATTTTTGTGGAATTTTGAGGAATTCTCTTGAATTTTGTGGGATTTGGAGGAGACTTGAAGAAGTTGGAGGGATTTTTCCTAAATGTTGTGGAAATTGGTGGAGATTTTGTGAGATGTTTCAGGAATTTGTTTGGATTTTGAGAAGATGTAGGGAATTTTGTTGGATTTTTGTGGAATTTTGAGGATTTCTCTTGAATTTTGTGGGATTTGGAGGAGACTTGAAGAATTTTGCGGGAATTTTCTTAGATTTTGTGGAAATGTGTGGAGATTTTGTGAGATGTCTGTAGAATTTTGTAATGTTTTGAGAAGATGTAGGGAATTTTGTGGCATTTTTCTGGAATTTTGAGGGGCTTTCAAGAACTTTGTGAGAGTTTTTTTGAATTTTTTGGAAATTTGTTGAGATTTTGTGAGATGGTTCTGGAGTTTGGTGGGATATTGAGGAAATTCAGTGAATTTGGAGGGAATTTTCTTGAATTTTGTGGAAATTGTTGGAGATTTTGTGGGATGTTGCAGGAATGTGGTTGGGTTCTGAGAAGATTTAGGGAATTGTGTGGGGCTTGTACAGGATTTTGTGTGATTTCTTTTGAATTTTGTGGGATTTCTCTTGAATTTTATGGGATGTTTGTGGGATGTTTGTGGGATGTTTGTGGGATGTTTGTGGTATTTGGAGGGGACTTGAAGAATTTTGCGGGATTTTTCTTGAATTGTTTGGAAATTGGTGGAGATTTTGTGAGATGTTGCAGGAGTTTGTTTGGGTTCTGAGAAGATGGAAGGAATTTTGTGGGATTTTTGTGGAATTTTGAGGATTTCTCTTGAATTTTGTGGGATTTGGAGGAGACTTGAAGAATTTTGCAGAATTTTCTTAGATTTAGTGGAAATTTGTTGAGATTTTGTGAGATGGTTCTGGAATTTGGTGGGATATTGAGGAAATTCAGTGAATTTTGAGGGATTTTTCTTGAATTTTGTGGAAATTGTTGGAGATTTTGTGGGATGTTGCAGGAATTTGGTAGGGTTTTGAGAAGGTTTAGGGAATTTTGTGGCATTTTTCTGCAATTTTGTGAGGCTTTTCCAGAATTTTTGGTGATATTGAGGTGATTTGGTGGGATGTTTCTGGAATTTTGTGGGATTTTTCTGGGATTTGTACGAGACTTGAAGAATTTTGCGGGATTTTTCTTGAATTGTTTGGAAATTGGTGGAGATTTTGTGAGATGTTGCAGGAGTTTGTTTGGGTTTTGAGAAGATGTAGGTTATTTTGTGGCATTTTTCTGGAATTTTGAGGGGCTTTCAAGAACTTTGTGAGAGTTTTCTTGAATTTAGTGGAAATTTGTTGAGATTTTGTGAGATGGTTCTGGAATTTGGTGGGATTTTTGTGGGATTTTGAGGATTTGTCTTGAATTTTGTGGGATTTGGAGGAGACTTGAAGAATTTGGAGGGAATTTTCTTGAATTTTTTGGATATTGGTGGAGATTTTGTGAGATGCTGCAGGAATGTGGTTGGGTTTTGAGAAGATTTAGGGATTTTTGTGGGATATTCGTGGAATTTTCAGCAGCTTTCAAGTATTTTGTGAGAGTCTTCTTGAATTTTGTGGAAATTGTTGGAGATTTTGTGAGATGTTGCAGGAATTTTGTGGGATTTTTGTGGAATTTTGAGGAATTCTCTTGAATTTTGTGGGATTTGGAGGAGACTTGAAGAAGTTGGAGGGATTTTTCCTAAATGTTGTGGAAATTGGTGGAGATTTTGTGAGATGTTTCAGGAATTTGTTTGGATTTTGAGAAGATGTAGGGAATTTTGTTGGATTTTTGTGGAATTTTGAGGATTTCTCTTGAATTTTGTGGGATTTGGAGGAGACTTGAAGAATTTTGCGGGAATTTTCTTAGATTTTGTGGAAATGTGTGGAGATTTTGTGAGATGTCTGTAGAATTTTGTAATGTTTTGAGAAGATGTAGGGAATTTTGTGGCATTTTTCTGGAATTTTGAGGGGCTTTCAAGAACTTTGTGAGAGTTTTTTTGAATTTTTTGGAAATTTGTTGAGATTTTGTGAGATGGTTCTGGAGTTTGGTGGGATATTGAGGAAATTCAGTGAATTTGGAGGGAATTTTCTTGAATTTTGTGGAAATTGTTGGAGATTTTGTGGGATGTTGCAGGAATGTGGTTGGGTTCTGAGAAGATTTAGGGAATTGTGTGGGGCTTGTACAGGATTTTGTGTGATTTCTTTTGAATTTTGTGGGATTTCTCTTGAATTTTATGGGATGTTTGTGGGATGTTTGTGGGATGTTTGTGGGATGTTTGTGGTATTTGGAGGGGACTTGAAGAATTTTGCGGGATTTTTCTTGAATTGTTTGGAAATTGGTGGAGATTTTGTGAGATGTTGCAGGAGTTTGTTTGGGTTCTGAGAAGATGGAAGGAATTTTGTGGGATTTTTGTGGAATTTTGAGGATTTCTCTTGAATTTTGTGGGATTTGGAGGAGACTTGAAGAATTTTGCAGAATTTTCTTAGATTTAGTGGAAATTTGTTGAGATTTTGTGAGATGGTTCTGGAATTTGGTGGGATATTGAGGAAATTCAGTGAATTTTGAGGGATTTTTCTTGAATTTTGTGGAAATTGTTGGAGATTTTGTGGGATGTTGCAGGAATTTGGTAGGGTTTTGAGAAGGTTTAGGGAATTTTGTGGCATTTTTCTGCAATTTTGTGAGGCTTTTCCAGAATTTTTGGTGATATTGAGGTGATTTGGTGGGATGTTTCTGGAATTTTGTGGGATTTTTCTGGGATTTGTACGAGACTTGAAGAATTTTGCGGGATTTTTCTTGAATTGTTTGGAAATTGGTGGAGATTTTGTGAGATGTTGCAGGAGTTTGTTTGGGTTTTGAGAAGATGTAGGTTATTTTGTGGCATTTTTCTGGAATTTTGAGGGGCTTTCAAGAACTTTGTGAGAGTTTTCTTGAATTTAGTGGAAATTTGTTGAGATTTTGTGAGATGGTTCTGGAATTTGGTGGGATTTTTGTGGGATTTTGAGGATTTGTCTTGAATTTTGTGGGATTTGGAGGAGACTTGAAGAATTTGGAGGGAATTTTCTTGAATTTTTTGGATATTGGTGGAGATTTTGTGAGATGCTGCAGGAATGTGGTTGGGTTTTGAGAAGATTTAGGGATTTTTGTGGGATATTCGTGGAATTTTCAGCAGCTTTCAAGTATTTTGTGAGAGTCTTCTTGAATTTTGTGGAAATTTCTGGAGATTTTGTGAGATGTTGCAGGAATTTTGTGGGATTTTTGTGGAATTTTGAGGAATTCTCTTGAATTTTGTGGGATTTGGAGGAGACTTGAAGAAGTTGGAGGGATTTTTCCTAAATGTTGTGGAAATTGGTGGAGATTTTGTGAGATGTTTCAGGAATTTGTTTGGATTTTGAGAAGATGTAGGGAATTTTGTTGGATTTTTGTGGAATTTTGAGGATTTCTCTTGAATTTTGTGGGATTTGGAAGAGACTTGAAGAATTTTGCGGGAATTTTCTTAGATTTTGTGGAAATGTGTGGAGATTTTGTGAGATGTCTGTAGAATTTTGTAATGTTTTGAGAAGATGTAGGGAATTTTGTGGCATTTTTCTGGAATTTTGAGGGGCTTTCAAGAACTTTGTGAGAGTTTTTTTGAATTTTTTTGAAATTTGTTGAGATTTTGTGAGATGGTTCTGGAGTTTGGTGGGATATTGAGGAAATTCAGTGAATTTGGAGGGAATTTTCTTGAATTTTGTGGAAATTGTTGGAGATTTTGTGGGATGTTGCAGGAATGTGGTTGGGTTCTGAGAATATTTAGGGAATTGTGTGGGGCTTGTACAGAATTTGGTGGGATTTCTCTTGAATTTTGTGGGATTTCTACTGAATTTTATGGGATGTTTGTGGGATGTTTGTGAGATGTTTGTAGGATGTTTGTGGTATTTGGAGGAGACTTGAAGAATTTTGCGGGATTTTTCTTGAATTGTTTGGAAATTGGTGGAGATTTTGTGAGATGTTGCAGGAGTTTGTTTGGGTTCTGAGAAGATGGAAGGAATTTTGTGGGATTTTTGTGGAATTTTGAGGATTTCTCTTGAATTTTGTGGGATTTGGAGGAGACTTGAAGAATTTGGAGGGAATTTTCTTAGATTTAGTGGAAATTTGTTGAGATATTGTGAGATGGTTCTGGAATTTGGTGGGATATTGAGGAAATTCAGTGAATTTGGAGGGATTTTTCTTGAATTTTGTGGAAATTGTTGGAGATTTTGTGGGATGTTGCAGGAATTGGGTAGGGTTTTGTGAAGGTTTAGGGAATTTTGTGGCATTTTTCTGCAATTTTGTGAGGCTTTTCCAGAACTTTTGGTGATATTGAGGTGATTTGGTGGGATGTTTCTGGAATTTTGTGGGATTTTTCTGGGATTTGTACGAGACTTGAAGAATTTTGCGGGATTTTTCTTGAATTGTTTGGAAATTGGTGGAGATTTTGTGAGATGTTGCAGGAGTTTGTTTGGGTTTTGAGAAGATGTAGGTTATTTTGTGGCATTTTTCTGGAATTTTGAGGGGCTTTCAAGAACTTTGTGAGAGTTTTCTTGAATTTAGTGGAAATTTGTTGAGATTTTGTGAGATGGTTCTGGAATTTGGTGGGATTTTTGTGGGATTTTGAGGATTTGTCTTGAATTTTGTGGGATTTGGAGGAGACTTGAAGAATTTGGAGGGAATTTTCTTGAATTTTTTGGATATTGGTGGAGATTTTGTGAGATGCTGCAGGAATGTGGTTGGGTTTTGAGAAGATTTAGGGATTTTTGTGGGATATTCGTGGAATTTTCAGCAGCTTTCAAGTATTTTGTGAGAGTCTTCTTGAATTTTGTGGAAATTTCCGGAGATTTTGTGAGATGTTGCAGGAATTTTGTGGGATTTTTGTGGAATTTTGAGGAATTCTCTTGAATTTTGTGGGATTTGGAGGAGACTTGAAGAAGTTGGAGGGATTTTTCCTAAATGTTGTGGAAATTGGTGGAGATTTTGTGAGATGTTTCAGGAATTTGTTTGGATTTTGAGAAGATGTAGGGAATTTTGTTGGATTTTTGTGGAATTTTGAGGATTTCTCTTGAATTTTGTGGGATTTGGAAGAGACTTGAAGAATTTTGCGGGAATTTTCTTAGATTTTGTGGAAATGTGTGGAGATTTTGTGAGATGTCTGTAGAATTTTGTAATGTTTTGAGAAGATGTAGGGAATTTTGTGGCATTTTTCTGGAATTTTGAGGGGCTTTCAAGAACTTTGTGAGAGTTTTTTTGAATTTTTTGGAAATTTGTTGAGATTTTGTGAGATGGTTCTGGAGTTTGGTGGGATATTGAGGAAATTCAGTGAATTTGGAGGGAATTTTCTTGAATTTTGTGGAAATTGTTGGAGATTTTGTGGGATGTTGCAGGAATGTGGTTGGGTTCTGAGAAGATTTAGGGAATTGTGTGGGGCTTGTACAGGATTTTGTGCGATTTCTTTTGAATTTTGTGGGATTTCTCTTGAATTTTGTGGGATGTTTGTGGGATGTTTGTGGGATGTTTGTGGGATGTTTGTGGTATTTGGAGGAGACTTGAAGAATTTTGCGGGATTTTTCTTGAATTGTTTGGAAATTGGTGGAGATTTTGTGAGATGTTGCAGGAGTTTGTTTGGGTTCTGAGAAGATGGAAGGAATTTTGTGGGATTTTTGTGGAATTTTGAGGATTTGTCTTGAATTTTGTGGGATTTGGAGGAGACTTGAAGAATTTTGCGGAATTTTCTTAGATTTAGTGGAAATTTGTTGAGATTTTCTGAGATGGTTCTGGAATTTGGTGGGATATTGAGGAAATTCAGTGAATTTTGAGGGATTTTTCTTGAATTTTGTGGAAATTGTTGGAGATTTTGTGGGATGTTGCAGGAATTTGGTAGGGTTTTGAGAAGGTTTAGGGAATTTTGTGGCATTTTTCTGCAATTTTGTGAGGCTTTTCCAGAACTTTTGGTGATATTGAGGTGATTTGGTGGGATGTTTCTGGAATTTTGTGGGATTTTTCTGGGATTTGTACGAGACTTGAAGAATTTTGCGGGATTTTCCTTGAATTGTTTGGAAATTGGTGGAGATTTTGTGAGATGTTGCAGGAGTTTGTTTGGGTTTTGAGAAGATGTAGGTTATTTTGTGGCATTTTTCTGGAATTTTGAGGGGCTTTCAAGAACTTTGTGAGAGTTTTCTTGAATTTAGTGGAAATTTGTTGAGATTTTGTGAGATGGTTCTGGAATTTGGTGGGATTTTTGTGGGATTTTGAGGATTTGTCTTGAATTTTGTGGGATTTGGAGGAGACTTGAAGAATTTGGAGGGAATTTTCTTGAATTTTTTGGATATTGGTGGAGATTTTGTGAGATGCTGCAGGAATGTGGTTGGGTTTTGAGAAGATTTAGGGATTTTTGTGGGATATTCGTGGAATTTTCAGCAGCTTTCAAGTATTTTGTGAGAGTCTTCTTGAATTTTGTGGAAATTTCCAGAGATTTTGTGAGATGTTGCAGGAATTTTGTGGGATTTTTGTGGAATTTTGAGGAATTCTCTTGAATTTTGTGGGATTTGGAGGAGACTTGAAGAAGTTGGAGGGATTTTTCCTAAATGTTGTGGAAATTGGTGGAGATTTTGTGAGATGTTTCAGGAATTTGTTTGGATTTTGAGAAGATGTAGGGAATTTTGTTGGATTTTTGTGGAATTTTGAGGATTTCTCTTGAATTTTGTGGGATTTGGAAGAGACTTGAAGAATTTTGCGGGAATTTTCTTAGATTTTGTGGAAATGTGTGGAGATTTTGTGAGATGTCTGTAGAATTTTGTAATGTTTTGAGAAGATGTAGGGAATTTTGTGGCATTTTTCTGGAATTTTGAGGGGCTTTCAAGAACTTTGTGAGAGTTTTTTTGAATTTTTTGGAAATTTGTTGAGATTTTGTGAGATGGTTCTGGAGTTTGGTGGGATATTGAGGAAATTCAGTGAATTTGGAGGGAATTTTCTTGAATTTTGTGGAAATTGTTGGAGATTTTGTGGGATGTTGCAGGAATGTGGTTGGGTTCTGAGAAGATTTAGGGAATTGTGTGGGGCTTGTACAGAATTTGGTGGGATTTCTCTTGAATTTTGTGGGATTTCTACTGAATTTTATGGGATGTTTGTGGGATGTTTGTGAGATGTTTGTAGGATGTTTGTGGTATTTGGAGGAGACTTGAAGAATTTTGCGGGATTTTTCTTGAATTGTTTGGAAATTGGTGGAGATTTTGTGAGATGTTGCAGGAGTTTGTTTGGGTTCTGAGAAGATGGAAGGAATTTTGTGGGATTTTTGTGGAATTTTGAGGATTTCTCTTGAATTTTGTGGGATTTGGAGGAGACTTGAAGAATTTGGAGGGAATTTTCTTAGATTTAGTGGAAATTTGTTGAGATATTGTGAGATGGTTCTGGAATTTGGTGGGATATTGAGGAAATTCAGTGAATTTGGAGGGATTTTTCTTGAATTTTGTGGAAATTGTTGGAGATTTTGTGGGATGTTGCAGGAATTGGGTAGGGTTTTGTGAAGGTTTAGGGAATTTTGTGGCATTTTTCTGCAATTTTGTGAGGCTTTTCCAGAACTTTTGGTGATATTGAGGTGATTTGGTGGGATGTTTCTGGAATTTTGTGGGATTTTTCTGGGATTTGTACGAGACTTGAAGAATTTTGCGGGATTTTTCTTGAATTGTTTGGAAATTGGTGGAGATTTTGTGAGATGTTGCAGGAGTTTGTTTGGGTTTTGAGAAGATGTAGGTTATTTTGTGGCATTTTTCTGGAATTTTGAGGGGCTTTCAAGAACTTTGTGAGAGTTTTCTTGAATTTAGTGGAAATTTGTTGAGATTTTGTGAGATGGTTCTGGAATTTGGTGGGATTTTTGTGGGATTTTGAGGATTTGTCTTGAATTTTGTGGGATTTGGAGGAGACTTGAAGAATTTGGAGGGAATTTTCTTGAATTTTTTGGATATTGGTGGAGATTTTGTGAGATGCTGCAGGAATGTGGTTGGGTTTTGAGAAGATTTAGGGATTTTTGTGGGATATTCGTGGAATTTTCAGCAGCTTTCAAGTATTTTGTGAGAGTCTTCTTGAATTTTGTGGAAATTTCCGGAGATTTTGTGAGATGTTGCAGGAATTTTGTGGGATTTTTGTGGAATTTTGAGGAATTCTCTTGAATTTTGTGGGATTTGGAGGAGACTTGAAGAAGTTGGAGGGATTTTTCCTAAATGTTGTGGAAATTGGTGGAGATTTTGTGAGATGTTTCAGGAATTTGTTTGGATTTTGAGAAGATGGAAGGAATTTTGTTGGATTTTTGTGGAATTTTGAGGATTTCTCTTGAATTTTGTGGGATTTGGAAGAGACTTGAAGAATTTTGCGGGAATTTTCTTAGATTTTGTGGAAATGTGTGGAGATTTTGTGAGATGTCTGTAGAATTTTGTAATGTTTTGAGAAGATGTAGGGAATTTTGTGGCATTTTTCTGGAATTTTGAGGGGCTTTCAAGAACTTTGTGAGAGTTTTTTTGAATTTTTTGGAAATTTGTTGAGATTTTGTGAGATGGTTCTGGAGTTTGGTGGGATATTGAGGAAATTCAGTGAATTTGGAGGGAATTTTCTTGAATTTTGTGGAAATTGTTGGAGATTTTGTGGGATGTTGCAGGAATGTGGTTGGGTTCTGAGAAGATTTAGGGAATTGTGTGGGGCTTGTACAGGATTTTGTGCGATTTCTTTTGAATTTTGTGGGATTTCTCTTGAATTTTGTGGGATGTTTGTGGGATGTTTGTGGGATGTTTGTGGGATGTTTGTGGTATTTGGAGGAGACTTGAAGAATTTTGCGGGATTTTTCTTGAATTGTTTGGAAATTGGTGGAGATTTTGTGAGATGTTGCAGGAGTTTGTTTGGGTTCTGAGAAGATGGAAGGAATTTTGTGGGATTTTTGTGGAATTTTGAGGATTTGTCTTGAATTTTGTGGGATTTGGAGGAGACTTGAAGAATTTTGCGGAATTTTCTTAGATTTAGTGGAAATTTGTTGAGATTTTCTGAGATGGTTCTGGAATTTGGTGGGATATTGAGGAAATTCAGTGAATTTTGAGGGATTTTTCTTGAATTTTGTGGAAATTGTTGGAGATTTTGTGGGATGTTGCAGGAATTTGGTAGGGTTTTGAGAAGGTTTAGGGAATTTTGTGGCATTTTTCTGCAATTTTGTGAGGCTTTTCCAGAACTTTTGGTGATATTGAGGTGATTTGGTGGGATGTTTCTGGAATTTTGTGGGATTTTTCTGGGATTTGTACGAGACTTGAAGAATTTTGCGGGATTTTCCTTGAATTGTTTGGAAATTGGTGGAGATTTTGTGAGATGTTGCAGGAGTTTGTTTGGGTTTTGAGAAGATGTAGGGAAGTTTGTGGCATTTTTCTGGAATTTTGAGGGGCTTTCAAGAACTTTGTGAGAGTTTTCTTGAATTTAGTGGAAATTTGTTGAGATTTTGTGAGATGGTTCTGGAATTTGGTGGGATTTTTGTGGGATTTTGAGGATTTGTCTTGAATTTTGTGGGATTTGGAGGAGACTTGAAGAATTTGGAGGGAATTTTCTTGAATTTTTTGGATATTGGTGGAGATTTTGTGAGATGCTGCAGGAATGTGGTTGGGTTTTGAGAAGATTTAGGGATTTTTGTGGGATATTTGTGGAATTTTCAGCAGCTTACAAGTTTTTTGTGTGAGTCTTCTTGAATTTTGTGGAAATTTCCAGAGATTTTGTGGGATGTTGCAGGAATGTGGTTGGGTTCTGAGAAGATTTAGGGAATTGTGTGGGGCTTGTACAGGATTTTGTGGGATTTCTTTTGAATTTTGTGGGATTTCTCTTGAATTTTGTGGGATGTTTGTGGGATGTTTGTGGGATGTTTGTGGGATGTTTGTGGTATTTGGAGGAGACTTGAAGAATTTTGCGGGATTTTTCTTGAATTGTTTGGAAATTGGTGGAGATTTTGTGAGATGTTGCAGGAGTTTGTTTGGGTTTTGAGAAGATGTAGGGAAGTTTGTGGCATTTTTCTGGAATTTTGAGGGGCTTTCAAGAACTTTGTGAGAGTTTTCTTGAATTTAGTGGAAATTTGTTGAGATTTTGTGAGATGGTTCTGGAATTTGGTGGGATTTTTGTGGGATTTTGAGGATTTGTCTTGAATTTTGTGGGATTTGGAGGAGACTTGAAGAATTTGGATGGAATTTTCTTGAATTTTTTGGATATTGGTGGAGATTTTGTGAGATGCTGCAGGAATGTGGTTGGGTTTTGAGAAGATTTAGGGATTTTTGTGGGATTTTCGTGGAATTTTCAGCAGCTTTCAAGTTTTTTGTGTGAGTCTTCTTGAATTTTGTGGAAATTTCCAGAGATTTTGTGGGATGTTGCAGGAATGTGGTTGGGTTCTGAGAAGATTTAGGGAATTGTGTGGGGCTTGTACAGGATTTTGTGTGATTTCTTTTGAATTTTGTGGGATTTCTCTTGAATTTTATGGGATGTTTGTGGGATGTTTGTGGGATGTTTGTGGTATTTGGAGGAGACTTGAAGAATTTTGCGGGATTTTTCTTGAATTGTTTGGAAATTGGTGGAGATTTTGTGAGATGTTGCAGGAGTTTGTTTGGGTTCTGAGAAGATGGAAGGAATTTTGTGGGATTTTTGTGGAATTTTGAGGATTTGTCTTGAATTTTGTGGGATTTGGAGGAGACTTGAAGAATTTTGCGGAATTTTCTTAGATTTTGTGGAAATTTGTTGAGATTTTGTGAGATGGTTCTGGAATTTGGTGGGATATTGAGGAAATTCAGTGAATTTTGAGGGATTTGTTTTAGATTTTGTGGGAATTTGTGGAGATTCTGTGGGATTTTTCTGGAATTTGGTGGGCCTTTTCAAGGACTTCGTGTGGTTTTGAGGAGACTTGAAGAATTTTGAGGATTTTTTTTTATATTTTGTGGAAACTTGTGGAGGTTTTGTGTGATTTTTGTGGGATTTTGTGGGATATTGAGGCGATTTAGGGATCTTGAGGGATTTTTCATGTATTTTGTGGGAATTTGTGGAGATTTGGTGGGATATTTTTCTAGAATTTAGTCGTCTTTTGAGAAGATTTAGGGAATTTTTTGGGATTTTTCCTGGAATTTTGTTCGATACTGGGGAGATTTTGTGGGATATTTCTGGAACTTCGAGGGACTTCTCTGGAATTTGGTGAGATTCTGTAGGGAACTGATGAATTATCAGGGATTTTTCATGTATTCTGTGGGAATTTGTGGAGATTTGGTGGGATTTCTCTGGAATTTGGTAGAGTTTTCAGAAGATTTAGGGAATTCTGTAAGATTTTTCTGGAATTTGGTGGGCCTTTTCAAGGACTTTGTGTGGTTTTGAGGAGACTTGAAGAATTTTGAGGAATTTTTCTTAGATTTTGTGGAAACTTGTGGAGGTTTTGTGTGATTTTTGTGGGATTTTGTGAGATATTGAGGCGATTTAGGGATCTTGAGGGATTTTTCATGTATTCTGTGGGAATTTGTGTAGATTTGGTGGGATTTTTGTGGATTTTGGCCGTGTTTAGAGAAGATTTAGGGAATTTTGTGGGATGTTTCTGGGATTTTGTTGGGTATTGAGGACATTTTGTGGGATGTTTCTGGAATTTGGTGGGGCTTTTCAAGAGTTTTGTGGTATTTTGAAAAGATTTAGGGAATTTTGTGGTGTTTTTTCTTGAATTTTGTGGGAAACTGTGCTGATTTTATGGGGCGTTTCTGGAATTTGGTCGAGTTTTCAGAAGATTTAGGGATTTTTGTGAGATTTTTGTGGGATGTTCTGGGAACTGGTGGAGATTTTGTGGGACATTCCTGTGAATTGGTAGGGTTTTGAAATGATTTAGGGAGTTTTGTGGGTCTTCTCTGGAATTTTGTGGGGTTTTTCTGGAATTGTGTGGGATTCTGAGGAGACTTGAAGAATTTTGAGGAATTTGTTTTAGATTTTGGGGAATTTGTGTAGATTCTGTGGGATTTTTCTGGAATTTGGTGGGCCTTTTCAAGGACTTTGTGTGGTTTTGAGGAGACTTGAAGAATTTTGAGGATTTTTTTTTATATTTTGTGGAAACTTGTGGAGGTTTTGTGGGATTTTTGTGGGATTTTGTGGGATATTGAGGCGATTTAGGGATCTTGAGGGATTTTTCATGTATTTTGTGGGAATTTGTGGAGATTTGGTGGGATATTTTTCTAGAATTTGGTCGTGTTTTGGGGCGATTTAGGGAATTTTGTGGGATTTTTCCTGGAATTTTATTGGATACTGGGGAGATTTTGTGGAATGTTTGTGGAACTTTGAGGGACTCTTCTGGAATTTGGTGAGATTCTGTAGAGAACTGACGAATTATCAAGGATTTTTCATGTATTCTGTGGGAATTTGTGGAGATTCGGTGGGATATTTTTCTAGAATTTGGTCATGTTTTAAGAAGATTTAGGGAATTTTGTGGGATTTTTCCTGGAATTTTGTTCGATACTGGGGAGATTTTGTGGGATGTTTGTGGAACTTTGAGGGACTCTTCTGGAATTTGGTGAGATTCTGTAGAGAACTGACAAATTATCAGGGATTTTTCATGTATTCTGTGGGAATTTGTGGAGATTTGGTGGGATTTTTCTGGAATTTGGTAGAGTTTTGAGAAGATTTAGGGAATTTTGTGGGATTTTTCCTGGAATTTTGTTGGATACTGGGGAGATTTTGTGGGATATTTCTGGAACTTCGAGGGACTTCTCTGGAATTTGGTGAGATTCTGTAGAGAACTGAAGAATTATCAGGGATTTTTCATGTATTCTGTGGGAATTTGTGGAGATTTGGTGGGATTTTTCTGGAATTTGGTAGAGTTTTGAGAAGATTTAGGGAATTCTGTAAGATTTTTCTGGAATTTGGTGGGCCTTTTCAAGGACTTTGTGTGGTTTTGAGGAGACTTGAAGAATTTTGAGGAATTTTTCTTAGATTTTGTGGAAACTTGTGGAGGTTTTGTGTGATTTTTGTGGGATTTTGTGAGATATTGAGGCGATTTAGGGATCTTGAGGGATTTTTCATGTATTCTGTGGGAATTTGTGGAGATTTGGTGGGATTTTTGTGGATTTTGGCCGTGTTTAGAGAAGATTTAGGGAATTTTGTGGGATGTTTCTGGGATTTTGTTGGGTATTGAGGACATTTTGTGGGATGTTTCTGGAATTTGGTGGGGCTTTTCAAGAGTTTTGTGGTATTTTGAAAAGATTTAGGGAATTTTGTGGTGTTTTTTCTTGAATTTTGTGGGAAACTGTGCTGATTTTATGGGGCGTTTCTGGAATTTGGTCGAGTTTTCAGAAGATTTAGGGATTTTTGTGAGATTTTTGTGGGATGTTCTGGGAATTGGTGGAGATTTTGTGGGACATTTCTGTGAATTGGTATGGTTTTGAAATGATTTAGGGAGTTTTGTGGGACTTCTCTGGAATTTTGTGGGGTTTTTCTGGAATTGTGTGGGATTCTGAGGAGACTTGAAGAATTTTGAGGAATTTGTTTTAGATTTTGGGGAATTTGTGTAGATTCTGTGGGATTTTTCTGGAATTTGGTGGGCCTTTTCAAGGACTTTGTGTGGTTTTGAGGAGACTTGAAGAATTTTGAGGATTTTTTTTTATATTTTGTGGAAACTTGTGGAGGTTTTGTGTGATTTTTGTGGGATTTTGTGGGATATTGAGGCGATTTAGGGATCTTGAGGGATTTTTCATGTATTTTGTGGGAATTTGTGGAGATTTGGTGGGATATTTTTCTAGAATTTAGTCGTCTTTTGAGAAGATTTAGGGAATTTTTTGGGATTTTTCCTGGAATTTTATTGGATACTGGGGAGATTTTGTGGAATGTTTGTGAAACTTTGAGGGACTCTTCTGGAATTTGGTGAGATTCTGTAGAGAACTGACGAATTATCAAGGATTTTTCATGTATTCTGTGGGAATTTGTGGAGATTCGGTGGGATATTTTTCTAGAATTTGGTCATGTTTTAAGAAGATTTAGGGAATTTTGTGGGATTTTTCCTGGAATTTTGTTCGATACTGGGGAGATTTTGTGGGATGTTTGTGGAACTTTGAGGGACTTTTCTGGAATTTGGTGAGATTCTGTAGAGAACTGAAGAATTATCAGGGATTTTTCATGTATTCTGTGGGAATTTGTGGAGATTTGGTGGGATTTTTCTGGAATTTGGTAGAGTTTTGAGAAGATTTAGGGAATTCTGTAAGATTTTTCTGGAATTTGGTTGGCCTTTTTGAAGGACTTTGTGTGGTTTTGAGGAGACTTGAAGAATTTTGAGGAATTTTTCTCAGATTTTGTGGAAACTTGTGGAGGTTTTGTGGGATTTTTGTGGAATTTTGTGGGATATTGAGGCGATTTAGGGATCTTGAGGGATTTTTCATGTATTTTGTGGGAATTTGTGGAGATTTGGTGGGATATTTTTCTAGAATTTGGTCGTGTTTTGGGAAGATTTAGGGAATTTTGCGGGATTTTTCCTGGAATTTTATTGGATACTGGGGAGATTTTGTGGGATGTTTGTGGAACTTTGAGGGACTTTTCTGGAATTTGGTGAGATTCTGTAGAGAACTGAAGAATTATCAGGGATTTTTCATGTATTCTGTGGGAATTTGTGGAGATTCGGTGGGATATTTTTCTAGAATTTGGTCATGTTTTGAGAAGATTTAGAGAATTTTGTGTGATTTTTCTGGGATTTTGTTGGGTATTGAGGACATTTTGTGGGATGTTTCTGGAATTTGGTGGGGCTTTTCAAGAATTTTGTGGTATTTTGAAAAGATTTAGGGAATTTTGTGGTGTTTTTTCTTGAATTTTGTGGGAAACTGTGCTGATTTTATGGGGCGTTTCTGGAATTTGGTCGAGTTTTCAGAAGATTTAGGGATTTTTGTGAGATTTTTGTGGGATGTTCTGGGAATTGGTGGAGATTTTGTGGGACATTGCTGTGAATTGGTAGGGTTTTGAAATGATTTAGGGAGTTTTGTGGGACTTCTCTGGAATTTTGTGGGTTTTTTCTGGAATTGTGTGGGATTCTGAGGAGACTTGAAGAATTTTGAGGAATTTGTTTTAGATTTTGTGGGAATTTGTGGAGATTCTGTGGGATTTTACTGGAATTTGGTGGGCCTTTTCAGGGACTTTGTGTGGTTTTGAGGAGACTTGAAGAATTTTGAGGATTTTTTTTTTATATTTTGTGGAAACTTGTGGAGGTTTTGTGTGATTTTTGTGGGATTTTGTGGGATATTGAGGCGATTTAGGGATCTTGAGGGATTTTTCATGTATTTTGTGGGAATTTGTGGAGATTTGGTGGGATATTTTTCTAGAATTTGGTCGTGGTTTTGGGAAGATTTATCTATCTATCTATCTATCTATCTATCTATCTATCTATCTATCTCCCTCTCTATATATCTCCCTATCTATATATCTCCCTATCTATCACCCTATATGCATTTCTTTATTATAGATTTGTATATTTTAATTTCTATATTATTCATTTAAATGCCAAGCTTTTAAATAAATAGGGGAACCGAGTGAGAGGAGTGGCAGCATGGTACGGGTCGTCGCGAGTGCCAGAAGCCCGAAAAAGCGGCCGCGTCAAGGACCCCGGCAGAGTGCGGCGTCGTCACCGCTGCCTGTCGGCACCCGACCGGCTCGCGCTCGGCCCCGGTGCCGCCGAGCACACAGCCCGTGTCCGCACGGCTGGAAGAGCCGTGGAAAATTGCGACGGGGCGGCGTCGACGCTGGGGTGTTTGTCAGGCAGTCGAATTCACGCACCCACTGCCCGGGGTCCTTCCATTTTCCCGCCTTTTTGGCCGCCATCCTTGGAAGGACAAGCCGGCCGCGACCTGGCAGCCATCTTCTGCGTGGCGCGACGTACCTTCCGCCCTTCCTCGCCGCCATCTTTGCTGTGGCTGAAGCCACTTCCGGTAGAGCGGCCATCTTTGTTATGGCACAATTAAGGCCCCCGCTGCTCTCAGCGCGTCTGTCTAACTTACATGCCTGAACGAAAAACCTGCCGACGCCGACCGACTCCGAGCATTCCGCCCGATTTTCGCGTGCCAGATGCCTGTTCAACACCTTCCTTATTCGCCTGCCCGCAGCGCTCGCGCTTTCCCCCGCCCGCGCGCTGACCGGCACTCTCCCTCAGACATACATGGGAAGTTGGCGGGTTGCCAAGAGCTCCGGAAAGCAGCTTCTGCCCAAGGAGGCTCGCCTCTTGCGGTTACCTTCTCCGAACTGCGGAGTCGCGGCTTCTGCTTTTCTTTGCTCTTAATGCAAGCGGAAAGCTTTTGCTCTGCGTCTGGCGAGGAGAACGTGTGACAGGAGAGCACATGTTTGTGCAGCTTACCCCTGCCACTGACACAAGCACGGATTTGCAGCACCCTATTCCACCCATGGGGTGACAGCTTTCTGTGCTGCCCAGGGCATTTCTCTGCATCTGGGAGTCCAAGGGAAAGCGCAATTGTTGTCGCAGAGAGCAGCAACAGCAGTAGGGAGCAGCAGAAGGAAGTCATGGCCGTACTTGTTCCACACGACAACTAGCGACTAATCAGCAAGCGTGCGAGCAGCAGCTAAGTTCCACTTGCAGTCTGAAAGTTTCGCGTGCCAGATGCCTGTTCAACACCTTCCTTATTCGCCTGCCCGCAGCGCTCGCGCTTTCCCCCGCCCGCGCGCTGACCGGCACTCTCCC
This sequence comes from Cyanistes caeruleus, assembly GCF_971803275.1. Lineage (NCBI taxonomy): Eukaryota > Metazoa > Chordata > Aves > Passeriformes > Paridae > Cyanistes > Cyanistes caeruleus. Next base: position 85,573,188 of record NC_141702.1, on the reverse strand, counting down.
TCAGACATACATGGGAAGTTGGCGGGTTGCCAAGAGCTCCGGAAAGCAGCTTCTGCCCAAGGAGGCTCGCCTCTTGCGGTTACCTTCTCCGAACTGCGGAGTCGCGGCTTCTGCTTTTCTTTGCTCTTAATGCAAGCGGAAAGCTTTTGCTCTGCGTCTGGCGAGGAGAACGTGTGACAGGAGAGCACATGTTTGTGCAGCTTACCCCTGCCACTGACACAAGCACGGATTTGCAGCACCCTATTCCACCCATGGGGTGACAGCTTTCTGTGCTGTGCAGGGCATTTCTCTGCATCTGGGAGTCCAAGGGAAAGCGCAATTGTTGTCGCAGAGAGCAGCAACAGCAGTAGGGAGCAGCAGAAGGAAGTCATGGCCGTACTTGTTCCACACGACAACTAGCGACTAATCAGCAAGCGTGCGAGCAGCAGCTAAGTTCCACTTGCAGTCTGAAAGTTTCGCGTGCCAGATGCCTGTTCAACACCTTCCTTATTCGCCTGCCCGCAGCGCTCGCGCTTTCCCCCGCCCGTGCGCTGACCGGCACTCTCCCTCAGACATACATGGGAAGTTGGCGGGTTGCCAAGAGCTCCGGAAAGCAGCTTCTGCCCAAGGAGGCTCGCCTCTTGCGGTTACCTTCTCCGAACTGCGGAGTCGCGGCTTCTGCTTTTCTTTGCTCTTAATGCAAGCGGAAAGCTTTTGCTCTGCGTCTGGCGAGGAGAACGTGTGACAGGAGAGCACATGTTTGTGCAGCTTACCCCTGCCACTGACACAAGCACGGATTTGCAGCACCCTATTCCACCCATGGGGTGACAGCTTTCTGTGCTGCCCAGGGCATTTCTCTGCATCTGGGAGTCCAAGGGAAAGCGCAATTGTTGTCGCAGAGAGCAGCAACAGCAGTAGGGAGCAGCAGAAGGAAGTCATGGCCGTACTTGTTCCACAGGACAACTAGCGACTAATCAGCAAGCGTGCGAGCAGCAGCTAAGTTCCACTTGCAGTCTGAAAGTTTCGCGTGCCAGATGCCTGTTCAACACCTTCCTTATTCGCCTGCTCGCAGCGCTCGCGCTTTCCCCCGCCCGTGCGCTGACCGGCACTCTCCCTCAGACATACATGGGAAGTTGGCGGGTTGCCAAGAGCTCCGGAAAGCAGCTTCTGCCCAAGGAGGCTCGCCTCTTGCGGTTACCTTCTCCGAACTGCGGAGTCGCGGCTTCTGCTTTTCTTTGCTCTTAATGCAAGCGGAAAGCTTTTGCTCTGCGTCTGGCGAGGAGAACGTGTGACAGGAGAGCACATGTTTGTGCAGCTTACCCCTGCCACTGACACAAGCACGGATTTGCAGCACCCTATTCCACCCATGGGGTGACAGCTTTCTGTGCTGCCCAGGGCATTTCTCTGCATCTGGGAGTCCAAGGGAAAGCGCAATTGTTGTCGCAGAGAGCAGCAACAGCAGTAGGGAGCAGCAGAAGGAAGTCATGGCCGTACTTGTTCCACAGGACAACTAGCGACTAATCAGCAAGCGTGCGAGCAGCAGCTAAGTTCCACTTGCAGTCTGAAAGTTTCGCGTGCCAGATGCCTGTTCAACACCTTCCTTATTCGCCTGCCCGCAGCGCTCGCGCTTTCCCCCGCCCGTGCGCTGACCGGCACTCTCCCTCAGACATACATGGGAAGTTGGCCGGTTGCCAAGAGCTCCGGAAAGCAGCTTCTGCCGAAGGAGGCTCGCCTCTTGCGGTTACCTTCTCCGAACTGCGGAGTCGCGGCTTCTGCTTTTCTTTGCTCTTAATGCAAGCGGAAAGCTTTTGCTCTGCGTCTGGCGAGGAGAATGTGTGACAGGAGAGCACATGTTTGTGCAGCTTACCCCTGCCACTGACACAAGCACGGATTTGCAGCACCCTATTCCACCCATGGGGTGACAGCTTTCTGTGCTGCCCAGGGCATTTCTCTGCATCTGGGAGTCCAAGGGAAAGCGCAATTGTTGTCGCAGAGAGCAGCAACAGCAGTAGGGAGCAGCAGAAAGAAGTCGTGGCCGTACTTGTTCCACACGACAACTAGCGACTAATCAGCAAGCGTGCGAGCAGCAGCTAAGTTCCACTTGCAGTCTGAAAGTTTCGCGTGCCAGATGCCTGTTTAACACCTTCCTTATTCGCCTGCCCGCAGCGCTCGCGCTTTCCCCCGCCCGCGCGCTGACCGGCACTCTCCCTCAGACATACATGGGAAGTTGGCGGGTTGCCAAGAGCTCCGGAAAGCAGCTTCTGCCCAAGGAGGCTCGCCTCTTGCGGTTACCTTCTCCGAACTGCGGAGTCGCGGCTTCTGCTTTTCTTTGCTCTTAATGCAAGCGGAAAGCTTTTGCTCTGCGTCTGGCGAGGAGAACGTGTGACAGGAGAGCACATGTTTGTGCAGCTTACCCCTGCCACTGACACAAGCACGGATTTGCAGCACCCTATTCCACCCATGGGGTGACAGCTTTCTGTGCTGCCCAGGGCATTTCTCTGCATCTGGGAGTCCAAGGGAAAGCGCAATTGTTGTCGCAGAGAGCAGCAACAGCAGTAGGGAGCAGCAGAAGGAAGTCATGGCCGTACTTGTTCCACAGGACAACTAGCGACTAATCAGCAAGCGTGCGAGCAGCAGCTAAGTTCCACTTGCAGTCTGAAAGTTTCGCGTGCCAGATGCCTGTTCAACACCTTCCTTATTCGCCTGCCCGCAGCGCTCGCGCTTTCCCCCGCCCGCGCGCTGACCGGCACTCTCCCTCAGACATACATGGGAAGTTGGCCGGTTGCCAAGAGCTCCGGAAAGCAGCTTCTGCCGAAGGAGGCTCGCCTCTTGCGGTTACCTTCTCCGAACTGCGGAGTCGCGGCTTCTGCTTTTCTTTGCTCTTAATGCAAGCGGAAAGCTTTTGCTCTGCGTCTGGCGAGGAGAACGTGTGACAGGAGAGCACGTTTGTGCAGCTTACCCCTGCCACTGACACAAGCACGGATTTGCAGCACCCTATTCCACCCATGGGGTGACAGCTTTCTGTGCTGCCCAGGGCATTTCTCTGCATCTGGGAGTCCAAGGGAAAGCGCAATTGTTGTCGCAGAGAGCAGCAACAGCAGTAGGGAGCAGCAGAAGGAAGTCATGGCCGTACTTGTTCCACAGGACAACTAGCGACTAATCAGCAAGCGTGCGAGCAGCAGCTAAGTTCCACTTGCAGTCTGAAAGTTTCGCGTGCCAGATGCCTGTTCAACACCTTCCTTATTCGCCTGCCCGCAGCGCTCGCGCTTTCCCCCGCCCGCGCGCTGACCGGCACTCTCCCTCAGACATACATGGGAAGTTGGCGGGTTGCCAAGAGCTCCGGAAAGCAGCTTCTGCCCAAGGAGGCTCGCCTCTTGCGGTTACCTTCTCCGAACTGCGGAGTCGCGGCTTCTGCTTTTCTTTGCTCTTAATGCAAGCGGAAAGCTTTTGCTCTGCGTCTGGCGAGGAGAACGTGTGACAGGAGAGCACATGTTTGTGCAGCTTACCCCTGCCACTGACACAAGCACGGATTTGCAGCACCCTATTCCACCCATGGGGTGACAGCTTTCTGTGCTGCCCAGGGCATTTCTCTGCATCTGGGAGTCCAAGGGAAAGCGCAATTGTTGTCGCAGAGAGCAGCAACAGCAGTAGGGAGCAGCAGAAGGAAGTCATGGCCGTACTTGTTCCACAGGACAACTAGCGACTAATCAGCAAGCGTGCGAGCAGCAGCTAAGTTCCACTTGCAGTCTGAAAGTTTCGCGTGCCAGATGCCTGTTCAACACCTTCCTTATTCGCCTGCCCGCAGCGCTCGCGCTTTCCCCCGCCCGTGCGCTGACCGGCACTCTCCCTCAGACATACATGGGAAGTTGGCCGGTTGCCAAGAGCTCCGGAAAGCAGCTTCTGCCGAAGGAGGCTCGCCTCTTGCGGTTACCTTCTCCGAACTGCGGAGTCGCGGCTTCTGCTTTTCTTTGCTCTTAATGCAAGCGGAAAGCTTTTGCTCTGCGTCTGGCGAGGAGAACGTGTGACAGGAGAGCACATGTTTGTGCAGCTTACCCCTGCCACTGACACAAGCACGGATTTGCAGCACCCTATTCCACCCATGGGGTGACAGCTTTCTGTGCTGCCCAGGGCATTTCTCTGCATCTGGGAGTCCAAGGGAAAGCGCAATTGTTGTCGCAGAGAGCAGCAACAGCAGTAGGGAGCAGCAGAAAGAAGTCGTGGCCGTACTTGTTCCACACGACAACTAGCGACTAATCAGCAAGCGTGCGAGCAGCAGCTAAGTTCCACTTGCAGTCTGAAAGTTTCGCGTGCCAGATGCCTGTTTAACACCTTCCTTATTCGCCTGCCCGCAGCGCTCGCGCTTTCCCCCGCCCGCGCGCTGACCGGCACTCTCCCTCAGACATACATGGGAAGTTGGCGGGTTGCCAAGAGCTCCGGAAAGCAGCTTCTGCCCAAGGAGGCTCGCCTCTTGCGGTTACCTTCTCCGAACTGCGGAGTCGCGGCTTCTGCTTTTCTTTGCTCTTAATGCAAGCGGAAAGCTTTTGCTCTGCGTCTGGCGAGGAGAACGTGTGACAGGAGAGCACATGTTTGTGCAGCTTACCCCTGCCACTGACACAAGCACGGATTTGCAGCACCCTATTCCACCCATGGGGTGACAGCTTTCTGTGCTGCCCAGGGCATTTCTCTGCATCTGGGAGTCCAAGGGAAAGCGCAATTGTTGTCGCAGAGAGCAGCAACAGCAGTAGGGAGCAGCAGAAGGAAGTCATGGCCGTACTTGTTCCACAGGACAACTAGCGACTAATCAGCAAGCGTGCGAGCAGCAGCTAAGTTCCACTTGCAGTCTGAAAGTTTCGCGTGCCAGATGCCTGTTCAACACCTTCCTTATTCGCCTGCCCGCAGCGCTCGCGCTTTCCCCCGCCCGCGCGCTGACCGGCACTCTCCCTCAGACATACATGGGAAGTTGGCCGGTTGCCAAGAGCTCCGGAAAGCAGCTTCTGCCGAAGGAGGCTCGCCTCTTGCGGTTACCTTCTCCGAACTGCGGAGTCGCGGCTTCTGCTTTTCTTTGCTCTTAATGCAAGCGGAAAGCTTTTGCTCTGCGTCTGGCGAGGAGAACGTGTGACAGGAGAGCACGTTTGTGCAGCTTACCCCTGCCACTGACACAAGCACGGATTTGCAGCACCCTATTCCACCCATGGGGTGACAGCTTTCTGTGCTGCCCAGGGCATTTCTCTGCATCTGGGAGTCCAAGGGAAAGCGCAATTGTTGTCGCAGAGAGCAGCAACAGCAGTAGGGAGCAGCAGAAGGAAGTCATGGCCGTACTTGTTCCACAGGACAACTAGCGACTAATCAGCAAGCGTGCGAGCAGCAGCTAAGTTCCACTTGCAGTCTGAAAGTTTCGCGTGCCAGATGCCTGTTCAACACCTTCCTTATTCGCCTGCCCGCAGCGCTCGCGCTTTCCCCCGCCCGCGCGCTGACCGGCACTCTCCCTCAGACATACATGGGAAGTTGGCGGGTTGCCAAGAGCTCCGGAAAGCAGCTTCTGCCCAAGGAGGCTCGCCTCTTGCGGTTACCTTCTCCGAACTGCGGATTCGCGGCTTCTGCTTTTCTTTGCTCTTAATGCAAGCGGAAAGCTTTTGCTCTGCGTCTGGCGAGGAGAACGTGTGACAGGAGAGCACATGTTTGTGCAGCTTACCCCTGCCACTGACACAAGCACGGATTTACAGCACCCTATTCCACCCATGGGGTGACAGCTTTCTGTGCTGCCCAGGGCATTTCTCTGCATCTGGGAGTCCAAGGGAAAGCGCAATTGTTGTCGCAGAGAGCAGCAACAGCAGTAGGGAGCAGCAGAAGGAAGTCATGGCCGTACTTGTTCCACAGGACAACTAGCGACTAATCAGCAAGCGTGCGAGCAGCAGCTAAGTTCCACTTGCAGTCTGAAAGTTTCGCGTGCCAGATGCCTGTTCAACACCTTCCTTATTCGCCTGCCCGCAGCGCTCGCGCTTTCCCCCACCCGCGCGCTGACCGGCACTCTCCCTCAGACATACATGGGAAGTTGGCGGGTTGCCAAGAGCTCCGGAAAGCAGCTTCTGCCCAAGGAGGCTCGCCTCTTGCGGTTACCTTCTCCGAACTGCGGAGTCGCGGCTTCTGCTTTTCTTTGCTCTTAATGCAAGCGGAAAGTACGGCCACGACTTCCTTCTGCTTCTCCCTACTGCTGTTGCTGCTCTCTGCGACAACAATTGCGCTTTCCCTTGGACTCCCAGATGCAGAGAAATGCCCTGGGCAGCACAGAAAGCTGTCACCCCATGGGTGGAATAGGGTGCTGCAAATCCGTGCTTGTGTCAGTGGCAGGGGTAAGCTGCACAAACATGTGCTCTCCTGTCACACGTTCTCCTCGCCAGACGCAGAGCAAAAGCTTTCCGCTTGCATTAAGAGCAAAGAAAAGCAGAAGCCGCGACTCCGCAGTTCAGAGAAGGTAACCGCAAGAGGCGAGCCTCCTTGGGCAGAAGCTGCTTTCCGGAGCTCTTGGCAACCCGCCAACTTCCCATGTATGTCTGAGGGAGAGTGCCGGTCAGCGCGCGGGCGGGGGAAAGCGCGAGCGCTGCGGGCAGGCGAATAAGGAAGGTGTTGAACAGGCATCTGGCACGCGAAACTTTCAGACTGCAAGTGGAACTTAGCTGCTGCTCGCACGCTTGCTGATTAGTCGCTAGTTGTCGTGTGGAACAAGTACGGCCACGACTTCTTTCTGCTGCTCCCTACTGCTGTTGCTGCTCTCTGCGACAACAATTGCGCTTTCCCTTGGACTCCCAGATGCAGAGAAATGTCCTGGGCAGCACAGAAAGCTGTCACCCCATGGGTGGAATAGGGTGCTGCAAATCCGTGCTTGTGTCAGTGGCAGGGGTAAGCTGCACAAACATGTGCTCTCCTGTCACACGTTCTCCTCGCCAGACGCAGAGCAAAAGCTTTCCGCTTGCATTAAGAGCAAAGAAAAGCAGAAGCCGCGACTCCGCAGTTCGGAGAAGGTAACCGCAAGAGGCGAGCCTCCTTCGGCAGAAGCTGCTTTCCGGAGCTCTTGGCAACCGGCCAACTTCCCATGTATGTCTGAGGGAGAGTGCCGGTCAGCGCGCGGGCGGGGGAAAGCGCGAGCGCTGCGGGCAGGCGAATAAGGAAGGTGTTGAACAGGCATCTGGCACGCGAAAATCGGGCGGAATGCTCGGAGTCGGTCGGCGTCGGCAGGTTTTTCGTTCAGGCATGTAAGTTAGACAGACGCGCTGAGAGCAGCGGGGGCCTTAATTGTGCCATAACAAAGATGGCCGCTCTACCGGAAGTGGCTTCAGCCACAGCAAAGATGGCGGCGAGGAAGGGCGGAAGGTACGTCACGCCACGCAGAAGATGGCTGCCAGGTCGCGGCCGGCTTGTCCTTCCAAGGATGGCGGCCAAAAAGGCGGGAAAATGGAAGGACCCCGGGCAGTGGGTGCGTGAATTCGACTGCCTGACAAACACCCCAGCGTCGACGCCGCCCCGTCGCAATTTTCCACGGCTGTTCCAGCCGTGCGGACACGGGCTGTGTGCTCGGCGGCACCGGGGCCGAGCGCGAGCCGGTCGGGTGCCGACAGGCAGCGGTGACGACGCCGCACTCTGCCGGGGTCCTTGACGCGGCCGCTTTTTCGGGCTTCTGGCACTCGCGACGACCCGTACCATGCTGCCACTCCTCTCACTCGGTTCCCCTATTTATTTAAAAGCTTGGCATTTAAATGAATAATATAGAAATTAAAATATACAAATCTATAATAAAGAAATGCATATAGGGTGATAGATAGGAAGATATATAGATAGGGAGATATATAGAGAGGGAGATAGATAGATAGATAGATAGATAGATAGATAGATAGATAGATAGATAGATAAATCTTCCCAAAACCACGACCAAATTCTAGAAAAATATCCCACCAAATCTCCACAAATTCCCACAAAATACATGAAAAATCCCTCAAGATCCCTAAATCGCCTCAATATCCCACAAAATCCCACAAAAATCACACAAAACCTCCACAAGTTTCCACAAAATATAAAAAAAAAATCCTCAAAATTCTTCAAGTCTCCTCAAAACCACACAAAGTCCCTGAAAAGGCCCACCAAATTCCAGTAAAATCCCACAGAATCTCCACAAATTCCCACAAAATCTAAAACAAATTCCTCAAAATTCTTCAAGTCTCCTCAGAATCCCACACAATTCCAGAAAAAACCCACAAAATTCCAGAGAAGTCCCACAAAACTCCCTAAATCATTTCAAAACCCTACGAATTCACAGGAATGTCCCACAAAATCTCCACCAATTCCCAGAACATCCCACAAAAATCTCACAAAAATCCCTAAATCTTCTGAAAACTCGACCAAATTCCAGAAACGCCCCATAAAATCAGCACAGTTTCCCACAAAATTCAAGAAAAAACACCACAAAATTCCCAAAATCTTTTCAAAATACCACAAAATTCTTGAAAAGCCCCACCAAATTCCAGAAACATCCCACAAAATGTCCTCAATACCCAACAAAATCCCAGAAACATCCCACAAAATTCCCTAAATCTTCTCAAAACATGACCAAATTCTAGAAAAATATCCCACCGAATCTCCACAAATTCCCACAGAATACATGAAAAATCCCTGATAATTCGTCAGTTCTCTACAGAATCTCACCAAATTCCAGAAAAGTCCCTCGAAGTTCCAGAAATGTCCCACAAAATCTCCCCAGTATCCAATAAAATTCCAGGAAAAATCCCACAAAATTCCCTAAATCTTCCCAAAACACGACCAAATTCTAGAAAAATATCCCACCAAATCTCCACAAATTCCCACAGAATACATGAAAAATCCCTCAAGATCCCTAAATCGCCTCAATATCCCACAAAATTCCACAAAAATCCCACAAAACCTCCACAAGTTTCCACAAAATCTAAGAAAAATTCCTCAAAATTCTTCAAGTCTCCTCAAAACCACACAAAGTCCTTCAAAAAGGCCCACCAAATTCCAGAAAAATCTTACAGAATTCCCTAAATCTTCTCAAAACTATACCAAATTCCAGAAAAATTCCACCGAATCTCCACAAATTCCCACAGAATACATGAAAAATCCCTGATGATACGTCAGTTCTCTACAGAATCTCACGAAATTCCAGAAAAGTCCCTCAAAGTTCCACAAACACCCCACAAAATCTCCTCAATATCCAACAAAATTCCAGGAAAAATCCCACAAAATTCCCTAAATCTTCTCAAAACACGGCCAAAATCCACAAAAATCCCACCAAATCTCCACAAATTCCCACAGAATACATGAAAAATCCCTGATAATTCGTCAGTTCTCTACAGAATCTCACCAAATTCCAGAAAAGTCCCTCAAAATTCCACAAACATCCCACAAAATCTCCCCAGTATCCAACAAAATTCCAGGAAAAATCCCACAAAATTCCCTAAATCTTCTCAAAACAAGACTAAATTCTAGAAAAATATCCCACCAAATCTCCACAAATTCCCACAAAATACATGAAAAATCCCTCAAGATCCCTAAATCGCCTCAATATCCCACAAAATCCCACAAAAATCACACAAAACCTCCACAAGTTTCCACAAAATATAAAAAAAAATCCTCAAAATTCTTCAAGTCTCCTCAAAACCACACGAAGTCCTTGAAAAGGCCCACCAAATTCCAGAAAAATCCCACAGAATCTACACAAATTCACACAAAATCTAAAACAAATCCCTCAAAATTCACTGAATTTCCTCAATATCCCACCAAATTCCAGAACCATCTCACAAAATCTCAACAAATTTCCACAAAATCTAAGAAAATTCCGCAAAATTCTTCAAGTCTCCTCCAAATCCCACAAAATTCAAGACAAATCCTCAAAATTCCACAAAAATCCCACAAAATTCGTTCCATCTTCTCAGAACCCAAACAAACTCCTGCAACATCTCACAAAATCTCCACCAATTTCCAAATAATTCAAGAAAAATCCCGCAAAATTCTTCAAGTCTCCTCCAAATACCACAAACATCCCACAAACATCCCACAAACATCCCACAAAATTCAAGAGAAATCCCACAAAATTCAAAAGAAATCGCACAAAATCCTGTACAAGCCCCACACAATTCCCTAAATCTTCTCAGAACCCAACCACATTCCTGCAACATCCCACAAAATCTCTGGAAATTTCCACAAAATTCAAGAAGACTCACACAAAAAACTTGAAAGCTGCTGAAAATTCCACGAAAATCCCACAAAAATCCCTAAATCTTCTCAAAACCCAACCACATTCCTGCAGCATCTCACAAAATCTCCACCAATATCCAAAAAATTCAAGAAAATTCCCTCCAAATTCTTCAAGTCTCCTCCAAATCCCACAAAATTCAAGAGAAATCCTCAAAATTCCACAAAAATCCAACAAAATTCCTTCCATCTCCTCAAAACCCAAACAAACTCCTGCAACATCTCACAAAATCTCCACCAATTTCCACAACATTTAGGAAAAATCCCTCCAACTTCTTCAAGTCTCCTCCAAATCCCACAAAATTCAAGAGAAATCCTCAAAATTCCACAAAAATCCCACCAAATTCCAGAACCATCTCACAAAATCTCAACAAATTTCGACTAAATTCAAGAAAACTCTCACAGCGTTCCTGAAAGCCCCTCAAAATTCCAGAAAAATGCCATAAACTTCCCTACATCTTCTCAAAACCCAAACAAACTCCTGCAACATCTCACAAAATCTCCACCAATTTCCAAACAATTAGAGAAAAATCCCACAAAATTCTTCAAGTCTCGTACAAATCCCAGAAAAATCCCACAAAATTCCAGAAACATCCCACCAAATCACCTCAATATCACCAAAAATTCTGGAAAAGCCTCACAAAATTGCAGAAAAATGCCACAAAATTCCCTAAACCTTCTCAAAACCCTACCCAATTCCTGCAACATCCCACAAAATCTCCAACAATTTCCACAAAATTCAAGAAAAATCCCTCCAAATTCACTGAATTTCCTCAATATCCCACCAAATTCCAGAACCATCTCACAAAATCTCAACAAATTTCCACAAAATCTAAGAAAATTCCCTCCAAATTCTTCAAGTCTCCTCCAAATCCCACAAAATTCAAGAGAAATCCTCAAAATTCCACAAAAATCCCACAAAATTCCTTCCATCTTCTCAGAACCCAAACAAACTCCTGCAACATCTCACAAAATCTCCACCAATTTCCAAACAATTCAAGAAAAATCCCGCAGAATTCTTCAAGTCTCCTCCAAATACCACAAACATCCCACAAACATCCCACAAACATCCCACAAACATCCCACAAACATCCCACAAAATTCAAGAGAAATCCCACAAAATTCAAAAGAAATCGCACAAAATCCTGTACAAGCCCCACACAATTCCCTAAATCTTCTCAGAACCCAACCACATTCCTGCAACATCCCACAAAATCTCTGGAAATTTCCACAAAATTCAAGAAGACTCACACAAAAAACTTGAAAGCTGCTGAAAATTCCACGAAAATCCCACAAAAATCCCTAAATCTTCTCAAAACCCAACCACATTCCTGCAGCATCTCACAAAATCTCCACCAATATCCAAAAAATTCAAGAAAATTCCCTCCAAATTCTTCAAGTCTCCTCCAAATCCCACAAAATTCAAGACAAATCCTCAAAATCCCACAAAAATCCCACCAAATTCCAGAACCATCTCACAAAATCTCAACAAATTTCCACTAAATTCAAGAAAACTCTCACAAAGTTCTTGAAAGCCCCTCAAAATTCCAGAAAAATGCCACAAACTTCCCTACATCTTCTCAAAACCCAAACAAACTCCTGCAACATCTCACAAAATCTCCACCAATTTCCAAACAATTCAAGAAAAATCCCGCAAAATTCTTCAAGTCTCGTACAAATCCCAGAAAAATCCCACAAAATTCCAGAAACATCCCACCAAATCACCTCAATATCACCAAAAATTCTGGAAAAGCCTCACAAAATTGCAGAAAAATGCCACAAAATTCCCTAAACCTTCTCAAAACCCTACCAAATTCCTGCAACATCCCACAAAATCTCAAACAATTTCCACAAAATTCAAGAAAAATCCCTCCAAATTCACTGAATTTCCTCAATATCCCACCAAATTCCAGAACCATCTCACAAAATCTCAACAAATTTCCACAAAATCTAAGAAAATTCCCTCCAAATTCTTCAAGTCTCCTCCAAATCCCACAAAATTCAAGAGAAATCCTCAAAATTCCACAAAAATCCCACAAAATTCCTTCCATCTTCTCAGAACCCAAACAAACTCCTGCAACATCTCACAAAATCTCCACCAATTTCCAAACAATTCAAGAAAAATCCCGCAGAATTCTTCAAGTCTCCTCCAAATACCACAAACATCCCACAAACATCCCACAAACATCCCACAAACATCCCACAAAATTCAAGAGAAATCCCACAAAATTCAAAAGAAATCGCACAAAATCCTGTACAAGCCCCACACAATTCCCTAAATCTTCTCAGAACCCAACCACATTCCTGCAACATCCCACAAAATCTCTGGAAATTTCCACAAAATTCAAGAAGACTCACACAAAAAACTTGAAAGCTGCTGAAAATTCCATGAAAATCCCACAAAAATCCCTAAATCTTCTCAAAACCCAACCACATTCCTGCAGCATCTCACAAAATCTCCACCAATATCCAAAAAATTCAAGAAAATTCCCTCCAAATTCTTCAAGTCTCCTCCAAATCCCACAAAATTCAAGACAAATTCTCAAAATCCCACAAAAATCCCACCAAATTCCAGAACCATCTCACAAAATCTCAACAAATTTCCACAAAATTCAAGAAAACTCTCACAAAGTTCTTGAAAGCCCCTCAAAATTCCAGAAAAATGCCACAAACTTCCCTACATCTTCTCAAAACCCAAACAAACTCCTGCAACATCTCACAAAATCTCCACCAATTTCCAAACAATTCAAGAAAAATCCCGCAAAATTCTTCAAGTCTCGTACAAATCCCAGAAAAATCCCACAAAATTCCAGAAACATCCCACCAAATCACCTCAATATCACCAAAAACTCTGGAAAAGCCTCACAAAATTGCAGAAAAATGCCACAAAATTCCCTAAACCTTCTCAAAACCCTACCAAATTCCTGCAACATCCCACAAAATCTCCAACAATTTCCACAAAATTCAAGAAAAATCCCTCCAAATTCACTGAATTTCCTCAATATCCCACCAAACTCCAGAACCATCTCACAAAATCTCAACAAATTTCCAAAAAATTCAAAAAAACTCTCACAAAGTTCTTGAAAGCCCCTCAAAATTCCAGAAAAATGCCACAAAATTCCCTACATCTTCTCAAAACATTACAAAATTCCACAGACACCTCAAAAAATCTCCACCAATTTCCACAAAATCTAAGAAAATTCCCGCAAAATTCTTCAAGTCTCCTCCAAATCCCACAAAATTCAAGAGAAATCCTCAAAATTCCACAAAAATCCAACAAAATTCCTTCCATCTCCTCAAAACCCAAACAAACTCCTGCAACATCTCACAAAATCTCCACCAATTTCCACAACATTTAGGAAAAATCCCTCCAACTTCTTCAAGTCTCCTCCAAATCCCACAAAATTCAAGAGAAATCCTCAAAATTCCACAAAAATCCCACCAAATTCCAGAACCATCTCACAAAATCTCAACAAATTTCCACTAAATTCAAGAAAACTCTCACAGAGTTCTTGAAAGCCCCTCAAAATTCCAGAAAAATGCCACAAACTTCCCTACATCTTCTCAAAACCCAAACAAACTCCTGCAACATCTCACAAAATCTCCACCAATTTCCAAACAATTCAAGAAAAATCCCGCAAAATTCTTCAAGTCTCGTACAAATCCCAGAAAAATCCCAAAAATTCCAGAAACATCCCACCAAATCACCTCAATATCACCAAAAATTCTGGAAAAGCCTCACAAAATTGCAGAAAAATGCCACAAAATTCCCTAAACCTTCTCAAAACCCTACCCAATTCCTGCAACATCCCACAAAATCTCCAACAATTTCCACAAAATTCAAGAAAAATCCCTCCAAATTCACTGAATTTCCTCAATATCCCACCAAATTCCAGAACCATCTCACAAAATCTCAACAAATTTCCACAAAATCTAAGAAAATTCCGCAAAATTCTTCAAGTCTCCTCCAAATCCCACAAAATTCAAGACAAATCCTCAAAATTCCACAAAAATCCCACAAAATTCCTTCCATCTTCACAGAACCCAAACAAACTCCTGCAACATCTCACAAAATCTCCACCAATTTCCAAACAATTCAAGAAAAATCCCGCAAAATTCTTCAAGTCTCCTCCAAATACCACAAACATCCCACAAACATCCCACAAACATCCCACAAAATTCAAGAGAAATCCCACAAAATTCAAAAGAAATCGCACAAAATCCTGTACAAGCCCCACACAATTCCCTAAATCTTCTCAGAACCCAACCACATTCCTGCAACATCCCACAAAATCTCTGGAAATTTCCACAAAATTCAAGAAGACTCACACAAAAAACTTGAAAGCTGCTGAAAATTCCACGAAAATCCCACAAAAATCCCTAAATCTTCTCAAAACCCAACCACATTCCTGCAGCATCTCACAAAATCTCCACCAATATCCAAAAAATTCAAGAAAATTCCCTCCAAATTCTTCAAGTCTCCTCCAAATCCCACAAAATTCAAGACAAATCCTCAAAATCCCACAAAAATCCCACCAAATTCCAGAACCATCTCACAAAATCTCAACAAATTTCCACTAAATTCAAGAAAACTCTCACAAAGTTCTTGAAAGCCCCTCAAAATTCCAGAAAAATGCCACAAACTTCCCTACATCTTCTCAAAACCCAAACAAACTCCTGCAACATCTCACAAAATCTCCACCAATTTCCAAACAATTCAAGAAAAATCCCGCAAAATTCTACAAGTCTCGTACAAATCCCAGAAAAATCCCACAAAATTCCAGAAACATCCCACCAAATCACCTCAATATCACCAAAAGTTCTGGAAAAGCCTCACAAAATTGCAGAAAAATGCCACAAAATTCCCTAAACCTTCTCAAAACCCTACCAAATTCCTGCAACATCCCACAAAATCTCCAACAATTTCCACAAAATTCAAGAAAAATCCCTCCAAATTCACTGAATTTCCTCAATATCCCACCAAATTCCAGAACCATCTCACAAAATCTCAACAAATTTCCACTAAATCTAAGAAAATTCCCGCAAAATTCTTCAAGTCTCCTCCAAATCCCACAAAATTCAAGACAAATCCTCAAAATCCCACAAAAATCCCACCAAACTCCAGAACCATCTCACAAAATCTCAACAAATTTCCAAAAAATTCAAAAAAACTCTCACAAAGTTCTTGAAAGCCCCTCAAAATTCCAGAAAAATGCCACAAAATTCCCTACATCTTCTCAAAACATTACAAAATTCCACGGACACCTCACAAAATCTCCACCAATTTCCACAAAATCTAAGAAAATTCCCGCAAAATTCATCAAGTCTCCTCCAAATCCCACAAAATTCAAGAGAAATCCTCAAAATTCCACAAAAATCCAACAAAATTCCTTCCATCTCCTCAAAACACAAACAAACTCCTGCAACATCTCACAAAATCTCCACCAATTTCCACAACATTTAGGAAAAATCCCTCCAACTTCTTCAAGTCTCCTCCAAATCCCACAAAATTCAAGACAAATCCTCAAAATCCCACAAAAATCCCACCAAATTCCAGAACCATCTCACAAAATCTCAACAAATTTCCACTAAATTCAAGAAAACTCTCACAGAGTTCTTGAAAGCCCCTCAAAATTCCAGAAAAATGCCACAAACTTCCCTACATCTTCTCAAAACCCAAACAAACTCCTGCAACATCTCACAAAATCTCCACCAATTTCCAAACAATTCAAGAAAAATCCCGCAAAATTCTTCAAGTCTCCTACAAATCCCAGAAAAATCCCACAAAATTCCAGAAACATCCCACCAAATCACCTCAATATCACCAAAAATTCTGGAAAAGCCTCACAAAATTGCAGAAAAATGCCACAAAATTCCCTAAACCTTCTCAAAACCCTACCCAATTCCTGCAACATCCCACAAAATCTCCAACAATTTCCACAAAATTCAAGAAAAATCCCTCAAAATTCACTGAATTTCCTCAATATCCCACCAAATTCCAGAACCATCTCACAAAATCTCAACAAATTTCCACAAAATCTAAGAAAATTCCGCAAAATTCTTCAAGTCTCCTCCAAATCCCACAAAATTCAAGACAAATCCTCAAAATTCCACAAAAATCCCACAAAATTCCTTCCATCTTCTCAGAACCCAAACAAACTCCTGCAACATCTCACAAAATCTCCACCAATTTCCAAACAATTCAAGAAAAATCCCGCAAAATTCTTCAAGTCTCCTCCAAATACCACAAACATCCCACAAACATCCCACAAACATCCCACAAAATTCAAGAGAAATCCCACAAAATTCAAAAGAAATCGCACAAAATCCTGTACAAGCCCCACACAATTCCCTAAATCTTCTCAGAACCCAACCACATTCCTGCAACATCTCACAAAATGTCTGGAAATTTCCACAAAATTCAAGAAGACTCACACAAAAAACTTGAAAGCTGCTGAAAATTCCACGAAAATCCCACAAAAATCCCTAAATCTTCTCAAAACCCAACCACATTCCTGCAGCATCTCACAAAATCTCCACCAATATCCAAAAAATTCAAGAAAATTCCCTCCAAATTCTTCAAGTCTCCTCCAAATCCCACAAAATTCAAGAGAAATCCTCAAAATCCCACAAAAATCCCACCAAATTCCAGAACCATCTCACAAAATCTCAACAAATTTCCACTAAATTCAAGAAAACTCTCACAAAGTTCTTGAAAGCCCCTCAAAATTCCAGAAAAATGCCACAAACTTCCCTACATCTTCTCAAAACCCAAACAAACTCCTGCAACATCTCACAAAATCTCCACCAATTTCCAAACAATTCAAGAAAAATCCCGCAAAATTCTTCAAGTCTCGTACAAATCCCAGAAAAATCCCACAAAATTCCAGAAACATCCCACCAAATCACCTCAATATCACCAAACATTCTGGAAAAGCCTCACAAAATTGCAGAAAAATGCCACAAAATTCCCTAAACCTTCTCAAAACCCTACCAAATTCCTGCAACATCCCACAAAATCTCCAACAATTTCCACAAAATTCAAGAAAAATCCCTCAAAATTCACTGAATTTCCTCAATATCCCACCAAATTCCAGAACCATCTCACAAAATCTCAACAAATTTCCACAAAATCTAAGAAAATTCCCGCAAAATTCTTCAAGTCTCCTCCAAATCCCACAAAATTCAAGAGAAATCCTCAAAATTCCACAAAAATCCCACAAAATTCCTTCCATCTTCTCAGAACCCAAACAAACTCCTGCAACATCTCACAAAATCTCCACCAATTTCCAAACAATTCAAGAAAAATCCCGCAGAATTCTTCAAGTCTCCTCCAAATACCACAAACATCCCACAAACATCCCACAAACATCCCACAAACATCCCACAAAATTCAAGAGAAATCCCACAAAATTCAAAAGAAATCGCACAAAATCCTGTACAAGCCCCACACAATTCCCTAAATCTTCTCAGAACCCAACCACATTCCTGCAACATCCCACAAAATCTCTGGAAATTTCCACAAAATTCAAGAAGACTCACACAAAAAACTTGAAAGCTGCTGAAAATTCCACGAAAATCCCACAAAAATCCCTAAATCTTCTCAAAACCCAACCACATTCCTGCAGCATCTCACAAAATCTCCACCAATATCCAAAAAATTCAAGAAAATTCCCTCCAAATTCTTCAAGTCTCCTCCAAATCCCACAAAATTCAAGACAAATTCTCAAAATCCCACAAAAATCCCACCAAATTCCAGAACCATCTCACAAAATCTCAACAAATTTCCACTAAATTCAAGAAAACTCTCACAAAGTTCTTGAAAGCCCCTCAAAATTCCAGAAAAATGCCACAAACTTCCCTACATCTTCTCAAAACCCAAACAAACTCCTGCAACATCTCACAAAATCTCCACCAATTTCCAAACAATTCAAGAAAAATCCCGCAAAATTCTTCAAGTCTCGTACAAATCCCAGAAAAATCCCACAAAATTCCAGAAACATCCCACCAAATCACCTCAATATCACCAAAAATTCTGGAAAAGCCTCACAAAATTGCAGAAAAATGCCACAAAATTCCCTAAACTTTCTCAAAACCCTACCAAATTCCTGCAACATCCCACAAAATCTCCAACAATTTCCACAAAATTCAAGAAAAATCCCTCCAAATTCACTGAATTTCCTCAATATCCCACCAAACTCCAGAACCATCTCACAAAATCTCAACAAATTTCCAAAAAATTCAAAAAAACTCTCACAAAGTTCTTGAAAGCCCCTCAAAATTACAGAAAAATGCCACAAAATTCCCTACATCTTCTCAAAACATTACAAAATTCCACAGACACCTCACAAAATCTCCACCAATTTCCACAAAATCTAAGAAAATTTTCGCAAAATTCTTCAAGTCTCCTCCAAATCCCACAAAATTCAAGAGAAATCCTCAAAATTCCACAAAAATCCAACAAAATTCCTTCCATCTCCTCAAAACACAAACAAACTCCTGCAACATCTCACAAAATCTCCACCAATTTCCCCAACATTTAGGAAAAATCCCTCCAACTTCTTCAAGTCTCCTCCAAATCCCACAAAATTCAAGAGAAATCCTCAAAATTCCACAAAAATCCCACAAAATTCCTTCCATCTTCTCAGAACCCAAACAAACTCCTGCAACATCTCACAAAATCTCCACCAATTTCCAAACAATTCAAGAAAAATCCCGCAGAATTCTTCAAGTCTCCTCCAAATACCACAAACATCCCACAAACATCCCACAAACATCCCACAAACATCCCACAAAATTCAAGAGAAATCCCACACAATTCAAAAGAAATCGCACAAAATCCTGTACAAGCCCCACACAATTCCCTAAATCTTCTCAGAACCCAACCACATTCCTGCAACATCCCACAAAATCTCTGGAAATTTCCACAAAATTCAAGAAGACTCACACAAAAAACTTGAAAGCTGCTGAAAATTCCACGAAAATCCCACAAAAATCCCTAAATCTTCTCAAAACCCAACCACATTCCTGCAGCATCTCACAAAATCTCCACCAATATCCAAAAAATTCAAGAAAATTCCCTCCAAATTCTTCAAGTCTCCTCCAAATCCCACAAAATTCAAGACAAATTCTCAAAATCCCACAAAAATCCCACCAAATTCCAGAACCATCTCACAAAATCTCAACAAATTTCCACAAAATTCAAGAAAACTCTCACAAAGTTCTTGAAAGCCCCTCAAAATTCCAGAAAAATGCCACAAACTTCCCTACATCTTCTCAAAACCCAAACAAACTCCTGCAACATCTCACAAAATCTCCACCAATTTCCAAACAATTCAAGAAAAATCCCGCAAAATTCTTCAAGTCTCGTACAAATCCCAGAAAAATCCCACAAAATTCCAGAAACATCCCACCAAATCACCTCAATATCACCAAAAATTCTGGAAAAGCCTCACAAAATTGCAGAAAAATGCCACAAAATTCCCTAAACTTTCTCAAAACCCTACCAAATTCCTGCAACATCCCACAAAATCTCCAACAATTTCCACAAAATTCAAGAAAAATCCCTCCAAATTCACTGAATTTCCTCAATATCCCACCAAACTCCAGAACCATCTCACAAAATCTCAACAAATTTCCAAAAAATTCAAAAAAACTCTCACAAAGTTCTTGAAAGCCCCTCAAAATTACAGAAAAATGCCACAAAATTCCCTACATCTTCTCAAAACATTACAAAATTCCACAGACACCTCACAAAATCTCCACCAATTTCCACAAAATCTAAGAAAATTTTCGCAAAATTCTTCAAGTCTCCTCCAAATCCCACAAAATTCAAGAGAAATCCTCAAAATTCCACAAAAATCCAACAAAATTCCTTCCATCTCCTCAAAACACAAACAAACTCCTGCAACATCTCACAAAATCTCCACCAATTTCCCCAACATTTAGGAAAAATCCCTCCAACTTCTTCAAGTCTCCTCCAAATCCCACAAAATTCAAGAGAAATCCTCAAAATTCCACAAAAATCCCACAAAATTCCTTCCATCTTCTCAGAACCCAAACAAACTCCTGCAACATCTCACAAAATCTCCACCAATTTCCAAACAATTCAAGAAAAATCCCGCAGAATTCTTCAAGTCTCCTCCAAATACCACAAACATCCCACAAACATCCCACAAACATCCCACAAACATCCCACAAAATTCAAGAGAAATCCCACAAAATTCAAAAGAAATCGCACAAAATCCTGTACAAGCCCCACACAATTCCCTAAATCTTCTCAGAACCCAACCACATTCCTGCAACATCCCACAAAATCTCTGGAAATTTCCACAAAATTCAAGAAGACTCACACAAAAAACTTGAAAGCTGCTGAAAATTCCACGAAAATCCCACAAAAATCCCTAAATCTTCTCAAAACCCAACCACATTCCTGCAGCATCTCACAAAATCTCCACCAATATCCAAAAAATTCAAGAAAATTCCCTCCAAATTCTTCAAGTCTCCTCCAAATCCCACAAAATTCAAGAGAAATCCTCAAAATCCCACAAAAATCCCACCAAATTCCAGAACCATCTCACAAAATCTCAACAAATTTCCACTAAATTCAAGAAAACTCTCACAAAGTTCTTGAAAGCCCCTCAAAATTCCAGAAAAATGCCACAAACTTCCCTACATCTTCTCAAAACCCAAACAAACTCCTGCAACATCTCACAAAATCTCCACCAATTTCCAAACAATTCAAGAAAAATCCCGCAAAATTCTACAAGTCTTGTACAAATCCCAGAAAAATCCCACAAAATTCCAGAAACATCCCACCAAATCACCTCAATATCACCAAAAATTCTGGAAAAGCCTCACAAAATTGCAGAAAAATGCCACAAAATTCCCTAAACCTTCTCAAAACCCTACCAAATTCCTGCAACATCCCACAAAATCTCCAACAATTTCCACAAAATTCAAGAAAAATCCCTCAAAATTCACTGAATTTCCTCAATATCCCACCAAACTCCAGAACCATCTCACAAAATCTCAACAAATTTCCAAAAAATTCAAAAAAACTCTCACAAAGTTCTTGAAAGCCCCTCAAAATTCCAGAAAAATGCCACAAAATTCCCTACATCTTCTCAAAACATTACAAAATTCCACAGACACCTCAAAAAATCTCCACCAATTTCCACAAAATCTAAGAAAATTCCCGCAAAATTCTTCAAGTCTCCTCCAAATCCCACAAAATTCAAGAGAAATCCTCAAAATTCCACAAAAATCCAACAAAATTCCTTCCATCTCCTCAAAACCCAAACAAACTCCTGCAACATCTCACAAAATCTCCACCAATTTCCACAACATTTAGGAAAAATCCCTCCAACTTCTTCAAGTCTCCTCCAAATCTTACAAAATTCAAGAGAAATCCTCAAAATTCCACAAAAATCCCACCAAATTCCAGAACCATCTCACAAAATCTCAACAAATTTCCACTAAATTCAAGAAAACTCTCACAGAGTTCTTGAAAGCCCCTCAAAATTCCAGAAAAATGCCACAAACTTCCCTACATCTTCTCAAAACCCAAACAAACTCCTGCAACATCTCACAAAATCTCCACCAATTTCCAAACAATTCAAGAAAAATCCTGCAAAATTCTTCAAGTCTCGTACAAATCCCAGAAAAATCCCAAAAATTCCAGAAACATCCCACCAAATCACCTCAATATCACCAAAAATTCTGGAAAAGCCTCACAAAATTGCAGAAAAATGCCACAAAATTCCCTAAACCTTCTCAAAACCCTACCCAATTCCTGCAACATCCCACAAAATCTCCAACAATTTCCACAAAATTCAAGAAAAATCCCTCAAAATTCACTGAATTTCCTCAATATCCCACCAAATTCCAGAACCATCTCACAAAATCTCAACAAATTTCCACAAAATCTAAGAAAATTCCGCAAAATTCTTCAAGTCTCCTCCAAATCCCACAAAATTCAAGACAAATCCTCAAAATTCCACAAAAATCCCACAAAATTCCTTCCATCTTCACAGAACCCAAACAAACTCCTGCAACATCTCACAAAATCTCCACCAATTTCCAAACAATTCAAGAAAAATCCCGCAAAATTCTTCAAGTCTCCTCCAAAT
This sequence comes from Cyanistes caeruleus, assembly GCF_971803275.1. Taxonomy (NCBI): domain Eukaryota; kingdom Metazoa; phylum Chordata; class Aves; order Passeriformes; family Paridae; genus Cyanistes; species Cyanistes caeruleus. The sequence continues at coordinate 85,550,818 of NC_141702.1, read as the reverse complement.
ACCACAAACATCCCACAAACATCCCACAAACATCCCACAAAATTCAAGAGAAATCCCACAAAATTCAAAAGAAATCGCACAAAATCCTGTACAAGCCCCACACAATTCCCTAAATCTTCTCAGAACCCAACCACATTCCTGCAACATCCCACAAAATCTCTGGAAATTTCCACAAAATTCAAGAAGACTCACACAAAAAACTTGAAAGCTGCTGAAAATTCCACGAAAATCCCACAAAAATCCCTAAATCTTCTCAAAACCCAACCACATTCCTGCAGCATCTCACAAAATCTCCACCAATATCCAAAAAATTCAAGAAAATTCCCTCCAAATTCTTCAAGTCTCCTCCAAATCCCACAAAATTCAAGACAAATCCTCAAAATCCCACAAAAATCCCACCAAATTCCAGAACCATCTCACAAAATCTCAACAAATTTCCACTAAATTCAAGAAAACTCTCACAAAGTTCTTGAAAGCCCCTCAAAATTCCAGAAAAATGCCATAAACTTCCCTACATCTTCTCAAAACCCAAACAAACTCCTGCAACATCTCACAAAATCTCCACCAATTTCCAAACAATTCAAGAAAAATCCCGCAAAATTCTTCAAGTCTCCTACAAATCCCAGAAAAATCCCACAAAATTCCAGAAACATCCCACCAAATCACCTCAATATCACCAAAAATTCTGGAAAAGCCTCACAAAATTGCAGAAAAATGCCACAAAATTCCCTAAACCTTCTCAAAACCCTACCAAATTCCTGCAACATCCCACAAAATCTCAAACAATTTCCACAAAATTCAAGAAAAATCCCTCCAAATTCACTGAATTTCCTCAATATCCCACCAAATTCCAGAACCATCTCACAAAATCTCAACAAATTTCCACTAAATCTAAGAAAATTCCCGCAAAATTCTTCAAGTCTCCTCCAAATCCCACAAAATTCAAGACAAATCCTCAAAATCCCACAAAAATCCCACCAAACTCCAGAACCATCTCACAAAATCTCAACAAATTTCCAAAAAATTCAAAAAAACTCTCACAAAGTTCTTGAAAGCCCCTCAAAATTCCAGAAAAATGCCACAAAATTCCCTACATCTTCTCAAAACATTACAAAATTCCACAGACACCTCACAAAATCTCCACCAATTTCCACAAAATCTAAGAAAATTCCCGCAAAATTCTTCAAGTCTCCTCCAAATCCCACAAAATTCAAGAGAAATCCTCAAAATTCCACAAAAATCCAACAAAATTCCTTCCATCTCCTCAAAACCCAAACAAACTCCTGCAACATCTCACAAAATCTCCACCAATTTCCACAACATTTAGGAAAAATCCCTCCAACTTCTTCAAGTCTCCTCCAAATCCCACAAAATTCAAGACAAATCCTCAAAATCCCACAAAAATCCCACGAAATTCCAGAACCATCTCACAAAATCTCAACAAATTTCCACTAAATTCAAGAAAACTCTCACAGAGTTCTTGAAAGCCCCTCAAAATTCCAGAAAAATGCCACAAACTTCCCTACATCTTCTCAAAACCCAAACAAACTCCTGCAACATCTCACAAAATCTCCACCAATTTCCAAACAATTCAAGAAAAATCCCGCAAAATTCTTCAAGTCTCCTACAAATCCCAGAAAAATCCCACAAAATTCCAGAAACATCCCACCAAATCACCTCAATATCACCAAAAATTCTGGAAAAGCCTCACAAAATTGCAGAAAAATGCCACAAAATTCCCTAAACCTTCTCAAAACCCTACCCAATTCCTGCAACATCCCACAAAATCTCCAACAATTTCCACAAAATTCAAGAAAAATCCCTCCAAATTCACTGAATTTCCTCAATATCCCACCAAATTCCAGAACCATCTCACAAAATCTCAACAAATTTCCACAAAATCTAAGAAAATTCCGCAAAATTCTTCAAGTCTCCTCCAAATCCCACAAAATTCAAGACAAATCCTCAAAATTCCACAAAAATCCCACAAAATTCCTTCCATCTTCACAGAACCCAAACAAACTCCTGCAACATCTCACAAAATCTCCACCAATTTCCAAACAATTCAAGAAAAATCCCGCAAAATTCTTCAAGTCTCCTCCAAATACCACAAACATCCCACAAACATCCCACAAACATCCCACAAAATTCAAGAGAAATCCCACAAAATTCAAAAGAAATCGCACAAAATCCTGTACAAGCCCCACACAATTCCCTAAATCTTCTCAGAACCCAACCACATTCCTGCAACATCCCACAAAATCTCTGGAAATTTCCACAAAATTCAAGAAGACTCACACAAAAAACTTGAAAGCTGCTGAAAATTCCACGAAAATCCCACAAAAATCCCTAAATCTTCTCAAAACCCAACCACATTCCTGCAGCATCTCACAAAATCTCCACCAATATCCAAAAAATTCAAGAAAATTCCCTCCAAATTCTTCAAGTCTCCTCCAAATCCCACAAAATTCAAGACAAATCCTCAAAATCCCACAAAAATCCCACCAAATTCCAGAACCATCTCACAAAATCTCAACAAATTTCCACAAAATTCAAGAAAACTCTCACAAAGTTCTTGAAAGCCCCTCAAAATTCCAGAAAAATGCCATAAACTTCCCTACATCTTCTCAAAACCCAAACAAACTCCTGCAACATCTCACAAAATCTCCACCAATTTCCAAACAATTCAAGAAAAATCCCGCAAAATTCTTCAAGTCTCGTACAAATCCCAGAAAAATCCCACAAAATTCCAGAAACATCCCACCAAATCACCTCAATATCACCAAAAATTCTGGAAAAGCCTCACAAAATTGCAGAAAAATGCCACAAAATTCCCTAAACCTTCTCAAAACCCTACCAAATTCCTGCAACATCCCACAAAATCTCAAACAATTTCCACAAAATTCAAGAAAAATCCCTCAAAATTCACTGAATTTCCTCAATATCCCACCAAATTCCAGAACCATCGCACAAAATCTCAACAAATTTCCACAAAATCTAAGAAAATTCCCTCCAAATTCTTCAAGTCTCCTCCAAATCCCACAAAATTCAAGAGAAATCCTCAAAATTCCACAAAAATCCCACAAAATTCCTTCCATCTTCTCAGAACCCAAACAAACTCCTGCAACATCTCACAAAATCTCCACCAATTTCCAAACAATTCAAGAAAAATCCCGCAGAATTCTTCAAGTCTCCTCCAAATACCACAAACATCCCACAAACATCCCACAAACATCCCACAAACATCCCACAAAATTCAAGAGAAATCCCACAAAATTCAAAAGAAATCGCACAAAATCCTGTACAAGCCCCACACAATTCCCTAAATCTTCTCAGAACCCAACCACATTCCTGCAACATCCCACAAAATCTCTGGAAATTTCCACAAAATTCAAGAAGACTCACACAAAAAACTTGAAAGCTGCTGAAAATTCCACGAAAATCCCACAAAAATCCCTAAATCTTCTCAAAACCCAACCACATTCCTGCAGCATCTCACAAAATCTCCACCAATATCCAAAAAATTCAAGAAAATTCCCTCCAAATTCTTCAAGTCTCCTCCAAATCCCACAAAATTCAAGACAAATTCTCAAAATCCCACAAAAATCCCACCAAATTCCAGAACCATCTCACAAAATCTCAACAAATTTCCACTAAATTCAAGAAAACTCTCACAAAGTTCTTGAAAGCCCCTCAAAATTCCAGAAAAATGCCACAAACTTCCCTACATCTTCTCAAAACCCAAACAAACTCCTGCAACATCTCACAAAATCTCCACCAATTTCCAAACAATTCAAGAAAAATCCCGCAAAATTCTACAAGTCTCGTACAAATCCCAGAAAAATCCCACAAAATTCCAGAAACATCCCACCAAATCACCTCAATATCACCAAAAATTCTGGAAAAGCCTCACAAAATTGCAGAAAAATGCCACAAAATTCCCTAAACCTTCTCAAAACCCTACCAAATTCCTGCAACATCCCACAAAATCTCCAACAATTTCCACAAAATTCAAGAAAAATCCCTCAAAATTCACTGAATTTCCTCAATATCCCACCAAACTCCAGAACCATCTCACAAAATCTCAACAAATTTCCAAAAAATTCAAAAAAACTCTCACAAAGTTCTTGAAAGCCCCTCAAAATTCCAGAAAAATGCCACAAAATTCCCTACATCTTCTCAAAACATTACAAAATTCTACAGACATCTCACAAAATCTCCACACATTTCCACAAAATCTAAGAAAATTCCCGCAAAATTCTTCAAGTCTCCTCCAAATCCCACAAAATTCAAGAGAAATCCTCAAAATTCCACAAAAATCCAACAAAATTCCTTCCATCTCCTCAAAACCCAAACAAACTCCTGCAACATCTCACAAAATCTCCACCAATTTCCACAACATTTAGGAAAAATCCCTCCAACTTCTTCAAGTCTCCTCCAAATCCCACAAAATTCAAGACAAATCCTCAAAATTCCACAAAAATCCCACCAAATTCCAGAACCATCTCACAAAATCTCAACAAATTTCCACTAAATTCAAGAAAACTCTCACAGAGTTCTTGAAAGCCCCTCAAAATTCCAGAAAAATGCCACAAACTTCCCTACATCTTCTCAAAACCCAAACAAACTCCTGCAACATCTCACAAAATCTCCACCAATTTCCAAACAATTCAAGAAAAATCCCGCAAAATTCTTCAAGTCTCGTACAAATCCCAGAAAAATCCCAAAAATTCCAGAAACATCCCACCAAATCACCTCAATATCACCAAAAATTCTGGAAAAGCCTCACAAAATTGCAGAAAAATGCCACAAAATTCCCTAAACCTTCTCAAAACCCTACCCAATTCCTGCAACATCCCACAAAATCTCCAACAATTTCCACAAAATTCAAGAAAAATCCCTCAAAATTCACTGAATTTCCTCAATATCCCACCAAATTCCAGAACCATCTCACAAAATCTCAACAAATTTCCACAAAATCTAAGAAAATTCCGCAAAATTCTTCAAGTCTCCTCCAAATCCCACAAAATTCAAGAGAAATCCTCAAAATTCCACAAAAATCCCACAAAATTCCTTCCATCTTCTCAGAACCCAAACAAACTCCTGCAACATCTCACAAAATCTCCACCAATTTCCAAACAATTCAAGAAAAATCCCGCAAAATTCTTCAAGTCTCCTCCAAATACCACAAACATCCCACAAACATCCCACAAACATCCCACAAAATTCAAGAGAAATCCCACAAAATTCAAAAGAAATCGCACAAAATCCTGTACAAGCCCCACACAATTCCCTAAATCTTCTCAGAACCCAACCACATTCCTGCAACATCCCACAAAATCTCTGGAAATTTCCACAAAATTCAAGAAGACTCACACAAAAAACTTGAAAGCTGCTGAAAATTCCACGAAAATCCCACAAAAATCCCTAAATCTTCTCAAAACCCAACCACATTCCTGCAGCATCTCACAAAATCTCCACCAATATCCAAAAAATTCAAGAAAATTCCCTCCAACTTCTTCAAGTCTCCTCCAAATCCCACAAAATTCAAGACAAATCCTCAAAATCCCACAAAAATCCCACCAAATTCCAGAACCATCTCACAAAATCTCAACAAATTTCCACAAAATTCAAGAAAACTCTCACAAAGTTCTTGAAAGCCCCTCAAAATTCCAGAAAAATGCCATAAACTTCCCTACATCTTCTCAAAACCCAAACAAACTCCTGCAACATCTCACAAAATCTCCACCAATTTCCAAACAATTCAAGAAAAATCCCGCAAAATTCTTCAAGTCTCGTACAAATCCCAGAAAAATCCCACAAAATTCCAGAAACATCCCACCAAATCACCTCAATATCACCAAAAATTCTGGAAAAGCCTCACAAAATTGCAGAAAAATGCCACAAAATTCCCTAAACCTTCTCAAAACCCTACCAAATTCCTGCAACATCCCACAAAATCTCAAACAATTTCCACAAAATTCAAGAAAAATCCCTCAAATTTCACTGAATTTCCTCAATATCCCACCAAATTCCAGAACCATCTCACAAAATCTCAACAAATTTCCACAAAATCTAAGAAAATTCCCTCCAAATTCTTCAAGTCTCCTCCAAATCCCACAAAATTCAAGAGAAATCCTCAAAATTCCACAAAAATCCCACAAAATTCCTTCCATCTTCTCAGAACCCAAACAAACTCCTGCAACATCTCACAAAATCTCCACCAATTTCCAAACAATTCAAGAAAAATCCCGCAGAATTCTTCAAGTCTCCTCCAAATACCACAAACATCCCACAAACATCCCACAAACATCCCACAAACATCCCACAAAATTCAAGAGAAATCCCACAAAATTCAAAAGAAATCGCACAAAATCCTGTACAAGCCCCACACAATTCCCTAAATCTTCTCAGAACCCAACCACATTCCTGCAACATCCCACAAAATCTCTGGAAATTTCCACAAAATTCAAGAAGACTCACACAAAAAACTTGAAAGCTGCTGAAAATTCCACGAAAATCCCACAAAAATCCCTAAATCTTCTCAAAACCCAACCACATTCCTGCAGCATCTCACAAAATCTCCACCAATATCCAAAAAATTCAAGAAAATTCCCTCCAACTTCTTCAAGTCTCCTCCAAATCCCACAAAATTCAAGACAAATCCTCAAAATCCCACAAAAATCCCACCAAATTCCAGAACCATCTCACAAAATCTCAACAAATTTCCACAAAATTCAAGAAAACTCTCACAAAGTTCTTGAAAGCCCCTCAAAATTCCAGAAAAATGCCATAAACTTCCCTACATCTTCTCAAAACCCAAACAAACTCCTGCAACATCTCACAAAATCTCCACCAATTTCCAAACAATTCAAGAAAAATCCCGCAAAATTCTTCAAGTCTCGTACAAATCCCAGAAAAATCCCACAAAATTCCAGAAACATCCCACCAAATCACCTCAATATCACCAAAAATTCTGGAAAAGCCTCACAAAATTGCAGAAAAATGCCACAAAATTCCCTAAACCTTCTCAAAACCCTACCAAATTCCTGCAACATCCCACAAAATCTCAAACAATTTCCACAAAATTCAAGAAAAATCCCTCCAAATTCACTGAATTTCCTCAATATCCCACCAAATTCCAGAACCATCTCACAAAATCTCAACAAATTTCCACTAAATCTAAGAAAATTCCCGCAAAATTCTTCAAGTCTCCTCCAAATCCCACAAAATTCAAGACAAATCCTCAAAATCCCACAAAAATCCCACCAAACTCCAGAACCATCTCACAAAATCTCAACAAATTTCCAAAAAATTCAAAAAAACTCTCACAAAGTTCTTGAAAGCCCCTCAAAATTCCAGAAAAATGCCACAAAATTCCCTACATCTTCTCAAAACATTACAAAATTCCACAGACACCTCACAAAATCTCCACCAATTTCCACAAAATCTAAGAAAATTCCCGCAAAATTCTTCAAGTCTCCTCCAAATCCCACAAAATTCAAGAGAAATCCTCAAAATTCCACAAAAATCCAACAAAATTCCTTCCATCTCCTCAAAACCCAAACAAACTCCTGCAACATCTCACAAAATCTCCACCAATTTCCACAACATTTAGGAAAAATCCCTCCAACTTCTTCAAGTCTCCTCCAAATCCCACAAAATTCAAGACAAATCCTCAAAATCCCACAAAAATCCCACCAAATTCCAGAACCATCTCACAAAATCTCAACAAATTTCCACAAAATTCAAGAAAACTCTCACAAAGTTCTTGAAAGCCCCTCAAAATTCCAGAAAAATGCCATAAACTTCCCTACATCTTCTCAAAACCCAAACAAACTCCTGCAACATCTCACAAAATCTCCACCAATTTCCAAACAATTCAAGAAAAATCCCGCAAAATTCTTCAAGTCTCGTACAAATCCCAGAAAAATCCCACAAAATTCCAGAAACATCCCACCAAATCACCTCAATATCACCAAAAATTCTGGAAAAGCCTCACAAAATTTGCAGAAAAATGCCACAAAATTCCCTAAACCTTCTCAAAACCCTACCCAATTCCTGCAACATCCCACAAAATCTCCAACAATTTCCACAAAATTCAAGAAAAATCCCTCCAAATTCACTGAATTTCCTCAATATCCCACCAAATTCCAGAACCATCTCACAAAATCTCAACAAATTTCCACAAAATCTAAGAAAATTCCCTCCAAATTCTTCAAGTCTCCTCCAAATCCCACAAAATTCAAGAGAAATCCTCAAAATTCCACAAAAATCCCACAAAATTCCTTCCATCTTCTCAGAACCCAAACAAACTCCTGCAACATCTCACAAAATCTCCACCAATTTCCAAACAATTCAAGAAAAATCCCGCAAAATTCTTCAAGTCTCCTCCAAATACCACAAACATCCCACAAACATCCCACAAACATCCCACAAACATCCCACAAAATTCAAGAGAAATCCCACAAAATTCAAAAGAAATCGCACAAAATCCTGTACAAGCCCCACACAATTCCCTAAATCTTCTCAGAACCCAACCACATTCCTGCAACATCCCACAAAATCTCTGGAAATTTCCACAAAATTCAAGAAGACTCACACAAAAAACTTGAAAGCTGCTGAAAATTCCACGAAAATCCCACAAAAATCCCTAAATCTTCTCAAAACCCAACCACATTCCTGCAGCATCTCACAAAATCTCCACCAATATCCAAAAAATTCAAGAAAATTCCCTCCAAATTCTTCAAGTCTCCTCCAAATCCCACAAAATTCAAGACAAATCCTCAAAATCCCACAAAAATCCCACCAAATTCCAGAACCATCTCACAAAATCTCAACAAATTTCCACTAAATTCAAGAAAACTCTCACAAAGTTCTTGAAAGCCCCTCAAAATTCCAGAAAAATGCCATAAACTTCCCTACATCTTCTCAAAACCCAAACAAACTCCTGCAACATCTCACAAAATCTCCACCAATTTCCAAACAATTCAAGAAAAATCCCGCAAAATTCTTCAAGTCTCGTACAAATCCCAGAAAAATCCCACAAAATTCCAGAAACATCCCACCAAATCACCTCAATATCACCAAAAATTCTGGAAAAGCCTCACAAAATTGCAGAAAAATGCCACAAAATTCCCTAAACCTTCTCAAAACCCTACCCAATTCCTGCAACATCCCACAAAATCTCCAACAATTTCCACAAAATTCAAGAAAAATCCCTCCAAATTCACTGAATTTCCTCAATATCCCACCAAATTCCAGAACCATCTCACAAAATCTCAACAAATTTCCACAAAATCTAAGAAAATTCCCTCCAAATTCTTCAAGTCTCCTCCAAATCCCACAAAATTCAAGAGAAATCCTCAAAATTCCACAAAAATCCCACAAAATTCCTTCCATCTTCTCAGAACCCAAACAAACTCCTGCAACATCTCACAAAATCTCCACCAATTTCCAAACAATTCAAGAAAAATCCCGCAGAATTCTTCAAGTCTCCTCCAAATACCACAAACATCCCACAAACATCCCACAAACATCCCACAAACATCCCACAAAATTCAAGAGAAATCCCACAAAATTCAAAAGAAATCGCACAAAATCCTGTACAAGCCCCACACAATTCCCTAAATCTTCTCAGAACCCAACCACATTCCTGCAACATCCCACAAAATCTCTGGAAATTTCCACAAAATTCAAGAAGACTCACACAAAAAACTTGAAAGCTGCTGAAAATTCCACGAAAATCCCACAAAAATCCCTAAATCTTCTCAAAACCCAACCACATTCCTGCAGCATCTCACAAAATCTCCACCAATATCCAAAAAATTCAAGAAAATTCCCTCCAAATTCTTCAAGTCTCCTCCAAATCCCACAAAATTCAAGACAAATCCTCAAAATCCCACAAAAATCCCACCAAATTCCAGAACCATCTCACAAAATCTCAACAAATTTCCACTAAATTCAAGAAAACTCTCACAAAGTTCTTGAAAGCCCCTCAAAATTCCAGAAAAATGCCACAAACTTCCCTACATCTTCTCAAAACCCAAACAAACTCCTGCAACATCTCACAAAATCTCCACCAATTTCCAAACAATTCAAGAAAAATCCCGCAAAATTCTACAAGTCTCGTACAAATCCCAGAAAAATCCCACAAAATTCCAGAAACATCCCACCAAATCACCTCAATATCACCAAAAATTCTGGAAAAGCCTCACAAAATTGCAGAAAAATGCCACAAAATTCCCTAAACCTTCTCAAAACCCTACCAAATTCCTGCAACATCCCACAAAATCTCCAACAATTTCCACAAAATTCAAGAAAAATCCCTCCAAATTCACTGAATTTCCTCAATATCCCACCAAATTCCAGAACCATCTCACAAAATCTCAACAAATTTCCACTAAATCTAAGAAAATTCCCGCAAAATTCTTCAAGTCTCCTCCAAATCCCACAAAATTCAAGACAAATCCTCAAAATCCCACAAAAATCCCACCAAACTCCAGAACCATCTCACAAAATCTCAACAAATTTCCAAAAAATTCAAAAAAACTCTCACAAAGTTCTTGAAAGCCCCTCAAAATTCCAGAAAAATGCCACAAAATTCCCTACATCTTCTCAAAACATTACAAAATTCCACAGACACCTCACAAAATCTCCACCAATTTCCACAAAATCTAAGAAAATTCCCGCAAAATTCTTCAAGTCTCCTCCAAATCCCACAAAATTCAAGAGAAATCCTCAAAATTCCACAAAAATCCAACAAAATTCCTTCCATCTCCTCAAAACCCAAACAAACTCCTGCAACATCTCACAAAATCTCCACCAATTTCCACAACATTTAGGAAAAATCCCTCCAACTTCTTCAAGTCTCCTCCAAATCCCACAAAATTCAAGACAAATCCTCAAAATCCCACAAAAATCCCACCAAATTCCAGAACCATCTCACAAAATCTCAACAAATTTCCACAAAATTCAAGAAAACTCTCACAAAGTTCTTGAAAGCCCCTCAAAATTCCAGAAAAATGCCATAAACTTCCCTACATCTTCTCAAAACCCAAACAAACTCCTGCAACATCTCACAAAATCTCCACCAATTTCCAAACAATTCAAGAAAAATCCCGCAAAATTCTTCAAGTCTCGTACAAATCCCAGAAAAATCCCACAAAATTCCAGAAACATCCCACCAAATCACCTCAATATCACCAAAAATTCTGGAAAAGCCTCACAAAATTGCAGAAAAATGCCACAAAATTCCCTAAACCTTCTCAAAACCCTACCCAATTCCTGCAACATCCCACAAAATCTCCAACAATTTCCACAAAATTCAAGAAAAATCCCTCCAAATTCACTGAATTTCCTCAATATCCCACCAAATTCCAGAACCATCTCACAAAATCTCAACAAATTTCCACAAAATCTAAGAAAATTCCCTCCAAATTCTTCAAGTCTCCTCCAAATCCCACAAAATTCAAGAGAAATCCTCAAAATTCCACAAAAATCCCACAAAATTCCTTCCATCTTCTCAGAACCCAAACAAACTCCTGCAACATCTCACAAAATCTCCACCAATTTCCAAACAATTCAAGAAAAATCCCGCAAAATTCTTCAAGTCTCCTCCAAATACCACAAACATCCCACAAACATCCCACAAACATCCCACAAAATTCAAGAGAAATCCCACAAAATTCAAAAGAAATTGCACAAAATCCTGTACAAGCCCCACACAATTCCCTAAATCTTCTCAGAACCCAACCACATTCCTGCAACATCCCACAAAATCTCTGGAAATTTCCACAAAATTCAAGAAGACTCACACAAAAAACTTGAAAGCTGCTGAAAATTCCACGAATATCCCACAAAAATCCCTAAATCTTCTCAAAACCCAACCACATTCCTGCAGCATCTCACAAAATCTCCACCAATATCCAAAAAATTCAAGAAAATTCCCTCCAAATTCTTCAAGTCTCCTCCAAATCCCACAAAATTCAAGAGAAATCCTCAAAATCCCACAAAAATCCCACCAAATTCCAGAACCATCTCACAAAATCTCAACAAATTTCCACTAAATTCAAGAAAACTCTCACAAAGTTCTTGAAAGCCCCTCAAAATTCCAGAAAAATGCCACAAACTTCCCTACATCTTCTCAAAACCCAATCAAACTCCTGCAACATCTCACAAAATCTCCACCAATTTCCAAACAATTCAAGAAAAATCCCGCAAAATTCTTCAAGTCTCCTACAAATCCCAGAAAAATCCCACAAAATTCCAGAAACATCCCACCAAATCACCTCAATATCACCAAAAATTCTGGAAAAGCCTCACAAAATTGCAGAAAAATGCCACAAAATTCCCTAAACCTTCTCAAAACCCTACCCAATTCCTGCAACATCCCACAAAATCTCCAACAATTTCCACAAAATTCAAGAAAAATCCCTCCAAATTCACTGAATTTCCTCAATATCCCACCAAACTCCAGAACCATCTCACAAAATCTCAACAAATTTCCAAAAAATTCAAAAAAACTCTCACAAAGTTCTTGAAAGCCCCTCAAAATTCCAGAAAAATGCCACAAAATTCCCTACATCTTCTCAAAACATTACAAAATTCCACAGACACCTCACAAAATCTCCACGAATTTCCACAAAATCTAAGAAAATTCCCGCAAAATTCTTCAAGTCTCCTCCAAATCCCACAAAATTCAAGAGAAATCCTCAAAATTCGACAAAAATCCAACAAAATTCCTTCCATCTCCTCAAAACCCAAACAAACTCCTGCAACATCTCACAAAATCTCCACCAATTTCCACAACATTTAGGAAAAATCCCTCCAACTTCTTCAAGTCTCCTCCAAATCCCACAAAATTCAAGAGAAATCCTCAAAATCCCACAAAAATCCCACCAAATTCCAGAACCATCTCACAAAATCTCAACAAATTTCCACAAAATTCAAGAAAACTCTCACAAAGTTCTTGAAAGCCCCTCAAAATTCCAGAAAAATGCCATAAACTTCCCTACATCTTCTCAAAACCCAAACAAACTCTTGCAACATCTCACAAAATCTCCACCAATTTCCAAACAATTCAAGAAAAATCCCGCAAAATTCTTCAAGTCTCGTACAAATCCCAGAAAAATCCCACAAAATTCCAGAAACATCCCACCAAATCACCTCAATATCACCAAAAATTCTGGAAAAGCCTCACAAAATTGCAGAAAAATGCCACAAAATTCCCTAAACCTTCTCAAAGCCCTACCCAATTCCTGCAACATCCCACAAAATCTCCAACAATTTCCACAAAATTCAAGAAAAATCCCTCAAAATTCACTGAATTTCCTCAATATCCCACCAAATTCCAGAACCATCTCACAAAATCTCAACAAATTTCCACAAAATCTAAGAAAATTCCGCAAAATTCTTCAAGTCTCCTCCAAATCCCACAAAATTCAAGACAAATCCTCAAAATTCCACAAAAATCCCACAAAATTCCTTCCATCTTCTCAGAACCCAAACAAACTCCTGCAACATCTCACAAAATCTCCACCAATTTCCAAACAATTCAAGAAAAATCCCGCAAAATTCTTCAAGTCTCCTCCAAATACCGCAAACATCCCACAAACATCCCACAAACATCCCACAAAATTCAAGAGAAATCCCACAAAATTCAAAAGAAATCGCACAAAATCCTGTACAAGCCCCACACAATTCCCTAAATCTTCTCAGAACCCAACCACATTCCTGCAACTTCCAACAAAATCTCTGGAAATTTCCACAAAATTCAAGAAGACTCACACAAAAAACTTGAAAGCTGCTGAAAATTCCACGAAAATCCCACAAAAATCCCTAAATCTTCTCAAAACCCAACCACATTCCTGCAGCATCTCAGAAAATCTCCACCAATATCCAAAAAATTCAAGAAAATTCCCTCCAAATTCTTCAAGTCTCCTCCAAATCCCACAAAATTCAAGACAAATCCTCAAAATCCCACAAAAATCCCACCAAATTCCAGAACCATCTCACAAAATCTCAACAAATTTCCACTAAATTCAAGAAAACTCTCACAAAGTTCTTGAAAGCCCCTCAAAATTCCAGAAAAATGCCACAAACTTCCCTACATCTTCTCAAAACCCAAACAAACTCCTGCAACATCTCACAAAATCTCCACCAATTTCCAAACAATTCAAGAAAAATCCCGCAAAATTCTACAAGTCTCGTACAAATCCCAGAAAAATCCCACAAAATTCCAGTAACATCCCACCAAATCACCTCAATATCACCAAAAATTCTGGAAAAGCCTCACAAAATTGCAGAAAAATGCCACAAAATTCCCTAAACCTTCTCAAAACCCTACCAAATTCCTGCAACATCCCACAAAATCTCCAACAATTTCCACAAAATTCAAGAAAAATCCCTCCAAATTCACTGAATTTCCTCAATATCCCACCAAATTCCAGAACCATCTCACAAAATCTCAACAAATTTCCACTAAATCTAAGAAAATTCCCGCAAAATTCTTCAAGTCTCCTCCAAATCCCACAAAATTCAAGACAAATCCTCAAAATCCCACAAAAATCCCACCAAACTCCAGAACCATCTCACAAAATCTCAACAAATTTCCAAAAAATTCAAAAAAACTCTCACAAAGTTCTTGAAAGCCCCTCAAAATTCCAGAAAAATGCCACAAAATTCCCTACATCTTCTCAAAACATTACAAAATTCCACAGACACCTCACAAAATCTCCACCAATTTCCACAAAATCTAAGAAAATTCCCGCAAAATTCTTCAAGTCTCCTCCAAATCCCACAAAATTCAAGAGAAATCCTCAAAATTCCACAAAAATCCAACAAAATTCCTTCCATCTCCTCAAAACCCAAACAAACTCCTGCAACATCTCAAAAAATCTCCACCAATTTCCACAACATTTAGGAAAAATCCCTCCAACTTCTTCAAGTCTCCTCCAAATCCCACAAAATTCAAGACAAATCCTCAAAATCCCACAAAAATCCCACCAAATTCCAGAACCATCTCACAAAATCTCAACAAATTTCCACTAAATTCAAGAAAACTCTCACAAAGTTCTTGAAAGCCCCTCAAAATTCCAGAAAAATGCCACAAACTTCCCTACATCTTCTCAAAACCCAAACAAACTCCTGCAACATCTCACAAAATCTCCACCAATTTCCAAACAATTCAAGAAAAATCCCGCAAAATTCTTCAAGTCTCGTACAAATCCCAGAAAAATCCCACAAAATTCCAGAAACATCCCACCAAATCACCTCAATATCACCAAAAATTCTGGAAAAGCCTCACAAAATTGCAGAAAAATGCCACAAAATTCCCTAAACCTTCTCAAAACCCTACCCAATTCCTGCAACATCCCACAAAATCTCCAACAATTTCCACAAAATTCAAGAAAAATCCCTCCAAATTCACTGAATTTCCTCAATATCCCACCAAATTCCAGAACCATCTCACAAAATCTCAACAAATTTCCACAAAATCTAAGAAAATTCCCTCCAAATTCTTCAAGCCTCCTCCAAATCCCACAAAATTCAAGAGAAATCCTCAAAATTCCACAAAAATCCCACAAAATTCCTTCCATCTTCTCAGAACCCAAACAAACTCCTGCAACATCTCACAAAATCTCCACCAATTTCCAAACAATTCAAGAAAAATCCCGCAAAATTCTTCAAGTCTCCTCCAAATACCACAAACATCCCACAAACATCCCACAAACATCCCACAAAATTCAAGAGAAATCCCACAAAATTCAAAAGAAATTGCACAAAATCCTGTACAAGCCCCACACAATTCCCTAAATCTTCTCAGAACCCAACCACATTCCTGCAACATCCCACAAAATCTCTGGAAATTTCCACAAAATTCAAGAAGACTCACACAAAAAACTTGAAAGCTGCTGAAAATTCCACGAATATCCCACAAAAATCCCTAAATCTTCTCAAAACCCAACCACATTCCTGCAGCATCTCACAAAATCTCCACCAATATCCAAAAAATTCAAGAAAATTCCCTCCAAATTCTTCAAGTCTCCTCCAAATCCCACAAAATTCAAGACAAATCCTCAAAATCCCACAAAAATCCCACCAAATTCCAGAACCATCTCACAAAATCTCAACAAATTTCCACTAAATTCAAGAAAACTCTCACAAAGTTCTTGAAAGCCCCTCAAAATTCCAGAAAAATGCCACAAACTTCCCTACATCTTCTCAAAACCCAAACAAACTCCTGCAACATCTCACAAAATCTCCACCAATTTCCAAACAATTCAAGAAAAATCCCGCAAAATTCTTCAAGTCTCGTACAAATCCCAGAAAAATCCCACAAAATTCCAGAAACATCCCACCAAATCACCTCAATATCACCAAAAATTCTGGAAAAGCCTCACAAAATTGCAGAAAAATGCCACAAAATTCCCTAAACCTTCTCAAAACCCTACCCAATTCCTGCAACATCCCACAAAATCTCCAACAATTTCCACAAAATTCAAGAAAAATCCCTCCAAATTCACTGAATTTCCTCAATATCCCACCAAACTCCAGAACCATCTCACAAAATCTCAACAAATTTCCAAAAAATTCAAAAAAACTCTCACAAAGTTCTTGAAAGCCCCTCAAAATTCCAGAAAAATGCCACAAAATTCCCTACATCTTCTCAAAACATTACAAAATTCCACAGACACCTCACAAAATCTCCACCAATTTCCACAAAATCTAAGAAAATTCCCGCAAAATTCTTCAAGTCTCCTCCAAATCCCACAAAATTCAAGAGAAATCCTCAAAATTCGACAAAAATCCAACAAAATTCCTTCCATCTCCTCAAAACCCAAACAAACTCCTGCAACATCTCACAAAATCTCCACCAATTTCCACAACATTTAGGAAAAATCCCTCCAACTTCTTCAAGTCTCCTCCAAATCCCACAAAATTCAAGAGAAATCCTCAAAATCCCACAAAAATCCCACCAAATTCCAGAACCATCTCACAAAATCTCAACAAATTTCCACAAAATTCAAGAAAACTCTCACAAAGTTCTTGAAAGCCCCTCAAAATTCCAGAAAAATGCCATAAACTTCCCTACATGTTCTCAAAACCCAAACAAACTCCTGCAACATCTCACAAAATCTCCACCAATTTCCAAACAATTCAAGAAAAATCCCGCAAAATTCTTCAAGTCTCCTACAAATCCCAGAAAAATCCCACAAAATTCCAGAAGCATCCCACCAAATCACCTCAATATCACCAAAAATTCTGGAAAAGCCTCACAAAATTGCAGAAAAATGCCACAAAATTCCCTAAACCTTCTCAAAACCCTACCAAATTCCTGCAACATCCCACAAAATCTCCAACAATTTCCACAAAATTCAAGAAAAATCCCTCAAAATTCACTGAATTTCCTCAATATCCCACCAAATTCCAGAACCATCTCACAAAATCTCAACAAATTTCCACAAAATCTAAGAAAATTCCCTCCAAATTCTTCAGGTCTCCTCCAAATCCCACAAAATTCAAGAGAAATCCTCAAAATTCCACAAAAATCCCACAAAATTCCTTCCATCTTCTCAGAACCCAAACAAACTCCTGCAACATCTCACAAAATCTCCACCAATTTCCAAACAATTCAAGAAAAATCCCGCAAAATTCTTCAAGTCTCCTCCAAATACCGCAAACATCCCACAAACATCCCACAAACATCCCACAAAATTCAAGAGAAATCCCACAAAATTCAAAAGAAATCGCACAAAATCCTGTACAAGCCCCACACAATTCCCTAAATCTTCTCAGAACCCAACCACATTCCTGCAACATCCCACAAAATCTCTGGAAATTTCCACAAAATTCAAGAAGACTCACACAAAAAACTTGAAAGCTGCTGAAAATTCCAGGAAAAATCCCACAAAATTCCCTAAATCTTCTCAAAACACGACCAAATTCTAGAAAAATATCCCACCAAATCTCCACAAATTCCCACAAAATACATGAAAAATCCCTCAAGATCCCTAAATCGCCTCAATATCCCACAAAATCCCACAAAAATCACACAAAACCTCCACAGGTTTGTACAAAATCTAAGAAAAAATCCTCAAAATTCTTCAAGTCTCCTCAAAACCACACAAAGTCCTTGAAAAGGCCCACCAAATTCCAGTAAAATCCCACAGAATCTACAAAAATTCCCACGAAATCTAAAACAAATTCCTCAAAATTCTTCAAGTCTCCTCAGAATCCCACACAATTCCAGAAAAAACCCACAAAATTCCAGAGAAGTCCCACAAAACTCCTTAAATCATTTCAAAACCCTACCAATTCACAGGAATGTCCCACAAAATCTCCACCAATTCCCAGAACATCCCACAAAAATCTCACAGAAATCCCTAAATCTTCTGAAAACTCGAACAAATTCCAGAAACGCCCCATAAAATCAGCACAGTTTCCCACAAAATTCAAGAAAAAACACCACAAAATTCCCTAAATCTTTTCAAAATACCACAAAATTCTTGAAAAGCCCCAACAAATTCCAGAAACATCCCACAAAATGTCCTCAATACCCAACAAAATCCCAGAAAAATCACACAAAATTCCCTAAATCTTCTCAAAACACGGCCAAAATCCACAAAAATCCCACCAAATCTCCACAAATTCCCACAGAATACATGTAAAATCCCTGATAATTCGTCAGTTCTCTACAGAATCTCACCAAATTCCAGAAAAGTCCCTCAAAGTTCCACAAACATCCCACAAAATCTCCCCAGTATCCAACAAAATTCCAGGAAAAATCCCACAAAATTCCCTAAATCTTCTCAAAACACGACCAAATTCTAGAAAAATATCCCACCAAATCTCCACAAATTCCCACAAAATACATGAAAAATCCCTCAAGATCCCTAAATCGCCTCAATATCCCACAAAATCCCACAAAAATCACACAAAACCTCCACAGGTTTGTACAAAATCTAAGAAAAAATCCTCAAAATTCTTCAAGTCTCCTCAAAACCACACAAAGTCCTTCAAAAAGGCCCACCAAATTCCAGTAAAATCCTACAGAATCTCCACAAATTCCCACAAAATCTAAAACAAATTCCTCAAAATTCTTCAAGTCTCCTCAAAACCACACAAAGTCCTTGAAAAAACCCACCAAATTCCAGAAAAATCCCACAGAATCTACACAAATTCCCAAAAATCTAAAACAAATTCCTCAAAATTCTTCAAGTCTCCTCAGAATCCCACACAATTCCAGAAAAAAACCCACAAAATTCCAGAGAAGTCCCACAAAACTCCCTAAATCATTTCAAAACCCTACCAATTCACAGGAAAGTCCCACAAAATCTCCACCAATTCCCAGAACATCCCACAAAAATCTCACAAAAATCCCTAAATCTTCTGAAAACTCGAACAAATTCCAGAAACGCCCCATAAAATCAGCACAGTTTCCCAAAAAATTCAAGAAAAAACACCACAAAATTCCCTAAATCTTTTCAAAATACCACAAAATTCTTGAAAAGCCCCACCAAATTCCAGAAACATCCCACAAAATGTCCTCAATACCCAACAAAATCCCAGAAAAATCCCACAAAATTCCCTAAATCTTCTGAAAACTTGACGAAATTCCAGAAACGCCCCATAAAATCAGCACAGTATCCAACAAAATCCCAGAAAAATCACACAAAATTCCCTAAATCTTCTTAAAATACGGCCAAAATCCACAAAAATCCCACCAAATCTCCACAAATTCCCACAGAATACATGAAAAATCCCTGATAATTCGTCAGTTCTCTACAGAATCTCACCAAATTCCAGAAGAGTCCCTCAAAGTTCCACAAACATCCCACAAAATCTCCCCAGTATCCAATAAAATTCCAGGAAAAATCCCACCAAATTCCCTAAATCTTCTCAAAACACGACCAAATTCTAGAAAAATATCCCACCAAATCTCCACAAATTCCCACAAAATACATGAAAAATCACTCAAGATCCCTAAATCGCCTCAATATCCCACAAAATCCCACAAAAATCACACAAAACCTCCACACGTTTCCACAAAATATAAAAAAAAATCCTCAAAATTCTTCAAGTCTCCTCAAAACCACACAAAGTCCTTCAAAAAGGCCCACCAAATTCCAGAAAAATCTTACAGAATTCCCTAAATCTTCTCAAAACATGACCAAATTCTAGAAAAATATCACACCAAATCTCCACAAATACCCACAGAATACATGAAAAATCCCTGATAATTCTTCAGTTCTCTACAGAATCTCACCAAATTCCAGAAAAGTCCCTCCAAGTTCCAGAAACATCCCACAAAATCTCCCCAGTATCCAACAAAATTCCAGGAAAAATCCCACAAAATTCCCTAAATCTTCTCAAAACACGACCAAATTCTGGAAAAATATCCCACCAAATCTCCACAAATTCCCACAAAATACATGAAAAATCCCTCAAGATCCCTAAATCGCCTCAATATCCCACAAAATCCCACAAAAATCTCACAAAACCTCCACAAGTTTCCACAGAATGTAAGAAAAATTCCTCAAAATTCTTCAAGTCTCCTCAAAACCACACAAAGTCCTTCAAAAAGGCCCACCAAATTCCAGAAATATCTTGCAGAATTCCCTAAATCTTCTCAAAACTCTACCAAATTCCAGAAAAATCCCACCAAATCTCCACAAATTCCCACAAAATACATGAAAAATCCCTCAAGATCCCTAAATCGCCTCAATATCCCACAAAATCCCACAAAAATCCCACAAAACCTCCACAAGTTTCCATAGAATCTAAGAAAATTCCTCAAAATTCTTCAAGTCTTCTCAAAAACACAAAATGTCCTTCAAAAAGGCCTACCAAATTCCAGAAATATCTTGCAGAATTCCCTAAATCTTCTCAAAACTCTACCAAATTCCAGAAAAATCCCACCAAATCTCCACAAATTCCCACAGAATACATGAAAAATCCCTGATAATTCGTCAGTTCCCTACAGAATCTCACCAAATTCCAGAAAAGTCCCTCAAAGTTCCACAAGCATCCCACAAAATCTCCCCAGTATCCAACAAAATTCCAGGAAAAACCCCACAAAATTCCCTAAATCTTCTCAAAACATGACCAAATTCTAGAAAAATATCCCACCGAATCTCCACAAATTCCCACAGAATACATGAAAATCCCTGATAATTCGTCAGTTCTCTACTGAATCTCACCAAATTCCAGAAAAGTCCCTCAAAGTTCCACAAACATCCCACAAAATCTCCCCAGTATCCAAGAAAATTCCAGGAAAAATCCCACAAAATTCCCTAAATCTTCTTAAAATACGGCAAAATCCACAAAAATCACACCAAATCTCCACAAAATCCCACAAAATACATGAAAAATCCCTCAAGATCCCTAAATCGCCTCAATATCCCACAAAATCCCACAAAAATCCCACAAAACCTCCACAAGTTTCCTCAAAATCTAAGAAAAATTCCTCAAAATTCTTCAAGTCTCCTCAAAACCACACAAAGTCCTTGAAAAAAACCACCAAATTCCAGAAAAATCCCACAGAATCTACACAAATTCCCACAAAATCTAAAACAAATTCCTTAAAATTCTTCAAGTCTCCTCAGAATCCCACACAATTCCAGAAAAAAACCCACAAAATTCCAGAGAAGTCCCACAAAACTCCCTAAATCATTTCAAAACCCTACCAATTCACAGGAAAGTCCCACAAAATCTCCACCAATTCCCAGAACATCCCACAAAAATCTCACAAAAATCCCTAAATCTTCTGAAAACTCGAACAAATTCCAGAAACGCCCCATAAAATCAGCACAGTTTCCCAAAAAATTCAAGAAAAAACACCACAAAATTCCCAAAATCTTTTCAAAATACCACAAAATTCTTGAAAAGCCCCACCAAATTCCAGAAACATCCCACAAAATGTCCTCAATACCCAACAAAATCCCAGAAAAATCCCACAAAATTCCCTAAATCTTCTGAAAACTTGACGAAATTCCAGAAACGCCCCATAAAATCAGCACAGTATCCAACAAAATCCCAGAAAAATCACACAAAATTCCCTAAATCTTCTCAAAACACGGCCAAAATCCACAAAAATCCCACCAAATCTCCACAAATTCCCACAGAATACATGAAAAATCCCTGATAATTCGTCAGTTCTCTACAGAATCTCACCAAATTCCAGAAGAGTCCCTCAAAGTTCCACAAACATCCCACAAAATCTCCCCAGTATCCAGTAAAATTCCAGGAAAAATCCCACAAAATTCCCTAAATCTTCTCAAAACACGACCAAATTCTAGAAAAATATCCCACCAAATCTCCACAAATTCCCACAAAATACATGAAAAATCCCTCAAGATCCCTAAATCGCCTCAATATCCCACAAAATCCCACAAAAATCACACAAAACCTCCACAGGTTTGTACAAAATCTAAGAAAAAATCCTCAAAATTCTTCAAGTCTCCTCAAAACCACACAAAGTCCTTGAAAAGGCCCACCAAATTCCAGTAAAATCCCACAGAATCTACAAAAATTCCCACGAAATCTAAAACAAATTCCTCAAAATTCTTCAAGTCTCCTCAGAATCCCACACAATTCCAGAAAAAACCCACAAAATTCCAGAGAAGTCCCACAAAACTCCTTAAATCATTTCAAAACCCTACCAATTCACAGGAATGTCCCACAAAATCTCCACCAATTCCCAGAACATCCCACAAAAATCTCACAAAAATCCCTAAATCTTCTGAAAACTCGACCAAATTCCAGAAACGCCCCATAAAATCAGCACAGTTTCCCACAAAATTCAAGAAAAAACACCACAAAATTCCCTAAATCTTTTCAAAATACCACAAAATTCTTGAAAAGCCCCAACAAATTCCAGAAACATCCCACAAAATGTCCTCAATACCCAACAAAATCCCAGAAAAATCACACAAAATTCCCTAAATCTTCTCAAAACACGGCCAAAATCCACAAAAATCCCACCAAATCTCCACAAATTCCCACAGAATACATGTAAAATCCCTGATAATTCGTCAGTTCTCTACAGAATCTCACCAAATTCCAGAAAAGTCCCTCAAAGTTCCACAAACATCCCACAAAATCTCCCCAGTATCCAACAAAATTCCAGGAAAAATCCCACAAAATTCCCTAAATCTTCTCAAAACACGACCAAATTCTAGAAAAATATCCCACCAAATCTCCACAAATTCCCACAAAATACATGAAAAATCCCTCAAGATCCCTAAATCGCCTCAATATCCCACAAAATCCCACAAAAATCACACAAAACCTCCACAGGTTTGTACAAAATCTAAGAAAAAATCCTCAAAATTCTTCAAGTCTCCTCAAAACCACACAAAGTCCTTCAAAAAGGCCCACCAAATTCCAGTAAAATCCTACAGAATCTCCACAAATTCCCACAAAATCTAAAACAAATTCCTCAAAATTCTTCAAGTCTCCTCAAAACCACACAAAGTCCTTGAAAAAAACCACCAAATTCCAGAAAAATCCCACAGAATCTACACAAATTCCCAAAAATCTAAAACAAATTCCTCAAAATTCTTCAAGTCTCCTCAGAATCCCACACAATTCCAGAAAAAAACCCACAAAATTCCAGAGAAGTCCCACAAAACTCCCTAAATCATTTCAAAACCCTACCAATTCACAGGAAAGTCCCACAAAATCTCCACCAATTCCCAGAACATCCCACAAAAATCTCACAAAAATCCCTAAATCTTCTGAAAACTCGACCAAATTCCAGAAACGCCCCATAAAATCAGCACAGTTTCCCACAAAATTCAAGAAAAAACACCACAAAATTCCCAAAATCTTTTCAAAATACCACAAAATTCTTGAAAAGCCCCACCAAATTCCAGAAACATCCCACAAAATGTCCTCAATACCCAACAAAATCCCAGAAAAATCCCACAAAATTCCCTAAATCTTCTGAAAACTTGACGAAATTCCAGAAACGCCCCATAAAATCAGCACAGTATCCAACAAAATCCCAGAAAAATCACACAAAATTCCCTAAATCTTCTTAAAATACGGCCAAAATCCACAAAAATCCCACCAAATCTCCACAAATTCCCACAGAATACATGAAAAATCCCTGATAATTCGTCAGTTCTCTACAGAATCTCACCAAATTCCAGAAGAGTCCCTCAAAGTTCCACAAACATCCCACAAAATCTCCCCAGTATCCAATAAAATTCCAGGAAAAATCCCACCAAATTCCCTAAATCTTCTCAAAACACGACCAAATTCTAGACAAATATCCCACCAAATCTCCACAAATTCCCACAAAATACATGAAAAATCACTCAAGATCCCTAAATCGCCTCAATATCCCACAAAATCCCACAAAAATCACACAAAACCTCCACACGTTTCCACAAAATATAAAAAAAAATCCTCAAAATTCTTCAAGTCTCCTCAAAACCACACAAAGTCCTTCAAAAAGGCCCACCAAATTCCAGAAAAATCTTACAGAATTCCCTAAATCTTCTCAAAACATGACCAAATTCTAGAAAAATATCACACCAAATCTCCACAAATACCCACAGAATACATGAAAAATCCCTGATAATTCTTCAGTTCTCTACAGAATCTCACCAAATTCCAGAAAAGTCCCTCCAAGTTCCAGAAACATCCCACAAAATCTCCCCAGTATCCAACAAAATTCCAGGAAAAATCCCACAAAATTCCCTAAATCTTCTCAAAACACGACCAAATTCTGGAAAAATATCCCACCAAATCTCCACAAATTCCCACAAAATACATGAAAAATCCCTCAAGATCCCTAAATCGCCTCAATATCCCACAAAATCCCACAAAAATCACACAAAACCTCCACAGGTTTGTACAAAATCTAAGAAAAAATCCTCAAAATTCTTCAAGTCTCCTCAAAACCACACAAAGTCCTTCAAAAAGGCCCACCAAATTCCAGTAAAATCCTACAGAATCTCCACAAATTCCCACAAAATCTAAAACAAATTCCTCAAAATTCTTCAAGTCTCCTCAAAACCACACAAAGTCCTTGAAAAAAACCACCAAATTCCAGAAAAATCCCACAGAATCTACACAAATTCCCAAAAATCTAAAACAAATTCCTCAAAATTCTTCAAGTCTCCTCAGAATCCCACACAATTCCAGAAAAAAACCCACAAAATTCCAGAGAAGTCCCACAAAACTCCCTAAATCATTTCAAAACCCTACCAATTCACAGGAAAGTCCCACAAAATCTCCACCAATTCCCAGAACATCCCACAAAAATCTCACAAAAATCCCTAAATCTTCTGAAAACTCGAACAAATTCCAGAAACGCCCCATAAAATCAGCACAGTTTCCCACAAAATTCAAGAAAAAACACCACAAAATTCCCAAAATCTTTTCAAAATACCACAAAATTCTTGAAAAGCCCCACCAAATTCCAGAAACATCCCACAAAATGTCCTCAATACCCAACAAAATCCCAGAAAAATCCCACAAAATTCCCTAAATCTTCTGAAAACTTGACGAAATTCCAGAAACGCCCCATAAAATCAGCACAGTATCCAACAAAATCCCAGAAAAATCACACAAAATTCCCTAAATCTTCTTAAAATACGGCCAAAATCCACAAAAATCCCACCAAATCTCCACAAATTCCCACAGAATACATGAAAAATCCCTGATAATTCGTCAGTTCTCTACAGAATCTCACCAAATTCCAGAAGAGTCCCTCAAAGTTCCACAAACATCCCACAAAATCTCCCCAGTATCCAATAAAATTCCAGGAAAAATCCCACCAAATTCCCTAAATCTTCTCAAAACACGACCAAATTCTAGACAAATATCCCACCAAATCTCCACAAATTCCCACAAAATACATGAAAAATCACTCAAGATCCCTAAATCGCCTCAATATCCCACAAAATCCCACAAAAATCACACAAAACCTCCACACGTTTCCACAAAATATAAAAAAAAATCCTCAAAATTCTTCAAGTCTCCTCAAAACCACACAAAGTCCTTCAAAAAGGCCCACCAAATTCCAGAAAAATCTTACAGAATTCCCTAAATCTTCTCAAAACATGACCAAATTCTAGAAAAATATCACACCAAATCTCCACAAATACCCACAGAATACATGAAAAATCCCTGATAATTCTTCAGTTCTCTACAGAATCTCACCAAATTCCAGAAAAGTCCCTCCAAGTTCCAGAAACATCCCACAAAATCTCCCCAGTATCCAACAAAATTCCAGGAAAAATCCCACAAAATTCCCTAAATCTTCTCAAAACACGACCAAATTCTGGAAAAATATCCCACCAAATCTCCACAAATTCCCACAAAATACATGAAAAATCCCTCAAGATCCCTAAATCGCCTCAATATCCCACAAAATCCCACAAAAATCTCACAAAACCTCCACAAGTTTCCACAGAATGTAAGAAAAATTCCTCAAAATTCTTCAAGTCTCCTCAAAACCACACAAAGTCCTTCAAAAAGGCCCACCAAATTCCAGAAATATCTTGCAGAATTCCCTAAATCTTCTCAAAACTCTACCAAATTCCAGAAAAATCCCACCAAATCTCCACAAATTCCCACAAAATACATGAAAAATCCCTCAAGATCCCTAAATCGCCTCAATATCCCACAAAATCCCACAAAAATCCCACAAAACCTCCACAAGTTTCCATAGAATCTAAGAAAATTCCTCAAAATTCTTCAAGTCTTCTCAAAAACACAAAATGTCCTTCAAAAAGGCCTACCAAATTCCAGAAATATCTTGCAGAATTCCCTAAATCTTCTCAAAACTCTACCAAATTCCAGAAAAATCCCACCAAATCTCCACAAATTCCCACAGAATACATGAAAAATCCCTGATAATTCGTCAGTTCCCTACAGAATCTCACCAAATTCCAGAAAAGTCCCTCAAAGTTCCACAAGCATCCCACAAAATCTCCCCAGTATCCAACAAAATTCCAGGAAAAACCCCACAAAATTCCCTAAATCTTCTCAAAACATGACCAAATTCTAGAAAAATATCCCACCGAATCTCCACAAATTCCCACAGAATACATGAAAATCCCTGATAATTCGTCAGTTCTCTACTGAATCTCACCAAATTCCAGAAAAGTCCCTCAAAGTTCCACAAACATCCCACAAAATCTCCCCAGTATCCAAGAAAATTCCAGGAAAAATCCCACAAAATTCCCTAAATCTTCTTAAAATACGGCAAAATCCACAAAAATCACACCAAATCTCCAAAAAATCCCACAAAATACATGAAAAATCCCTCAAGATCCCTAAATCGCCTCAATATCCCACAAAATCCCACAAAAATCACACAAAACCTCCACAAGTTTCCACAAAATCTAAGAAAAATTCCTCAAAATTCTTCAAGTCTCCTCAAAACCACACAAAGTCCTTCAAAGAGGCCCACCAAATTCCAGTAAAATCCCACAGAATCTCCAACAATTCCCACAAAATCTAAAACAAATTCCTCAAAATTCTTCAAGTCTCCTCAGAATCCCACACAATTCCAGAAAAAACCCACAAAATTCCAGAGAAGTCCCTCAAAACTCCCTAAATCATTTCAAAACCCTACCAATTCACAGGAATGTCCCACAAAATCTCCACCAATTCCCAGAACATCCCACAAAAATCTCACAAAAATCCCTAAATCTTCTGAAAACTCGACCAAATTCCAGAAATGCTCCATAAAATCAGCACAGTTTCCCACAAAATTCAAGAAAAAACACCACAAAATTCCCTAAATCTTTTCAAAATACCACAAAATTCTTGAAAAGCCCCACCAAATTCCAGAAACATCCCACAAAATGTCCTCAATACCCAACAAAATCCCAGAAAAATCCCACAAAATTCCCTAAATCTTCCCAAAACACGGCCAAAATCCACAAAAATCCCACCAAATCTCCACAAATTCCCACAGAATACATGAAAAATCCCTGATAATTCTTCAGTTCTCTACAGAATCTCACAAAATTCCAGAAGAGTCCCTCAAAGTTCCACAAGCATCCCACAAAATCTCCCCAGTATCCAACAAAATTCCAGGAAAAATCCCACAAAATTCCCTAAATCTTCTCAAAACATGACAAAATTCTAGAAAAATATCCCACCGAATCTTTACAAATTCCCACAGAATACATGAAAAATCCCTGATAATTCGTCAGTTCTCTACAGAATCTCACCAAATTCCAGAAGAGTCCCTCAAAGTTCCACAAACATCCCACAAAATCTCCCCAGTATCCAACAAAATTCCAGGAAAAATCCCACAAAATTCCCTAAATCTTCCCAAAACACGACCAAATTCTAGAAAAATATCCCACCAAATCTCCACAAATTCCCACAAAATACATGAAAAATCCCTCAAGATCCCTAAATCGCCTCAATATCCCACAAAATCCCACAAAAATCTCACAAAACCTCCACAAGTTTCCACAGAATGTAAGAAAAATTCCTCAAAATTCTTCAAGTCTCCTCAAAACCACACAAAGTCCTTCAAAAAGGCCTACCAAATTCCAGAAAAATCTTACAAAATTCCCTAAATCTTCTCAAAACTCTACCAAATTCTAGAAAAATTCCACCAAATCTCCACAAATTCCCACAGAATACATGAAAAATCCCTGATAATTCGTCAGTTCTCTACAGAATCTCACCAAATTCCAGAAAAGTCCCTCAAAGTTCCACAAACATCCCACAAAATCTCCCCAGTATCCAACAAAATTCCAGGAAAAATCCCACAAAATTCTCTAAATCTTCCCAAAACATGACCAAATTCTAGAAAAATATCCCACCGAATCTCCACAAATTCCCACAGAATACATGAAAAATCCCTGATAATTCGTCAGTTCTCTACAGAATCTCACAAAATTCCAGAAGAGTCCCTCAAAGTTCCACAAAATCTACTCAATATCCAACAAAATTCAAGAAAAATCCCACAAAATTCCCTAAATCTTCACAAAACACGACCAAATTCTAGAAAAATATCCCACCAAATCTCCACAAATTCCCACAAAATACATGAAAAATCCCTCAAGATCCCTAAATCGCCTCAATATCCCACAAAATCCCACAAAAATCTCACAAAACCTCCACAAGTTTCCACAAAATCTAAGAAAAATTCCTCAAAATTCTTCAAGTCTCCTCAAAACCACACAAAGTCCTTGAAAAAAACCACCAAATTCCAGAAAAATCCCACAGAATCTACACAAATTCCCAAAAATCTAAAACAAATTCCTCAAAATTCTTCAAGTCTCCTCAGAATCCCACACAATTCCAGAAAAAAACCCACAAAATTCCAGAGAAGTCCCACAAAACTCCCTAAATCATTTCAAAACCCTACCAATTCGCAGGAAAGTCCCACAAAATCTCCACCAATTCCCAGAACATCCCACAAAAATCTCACAAAAATCCCTAAATCTTCTGAAAACTCGAACAAATTCCAGAAACGCCCCATAAAATCAGCAGTTTCCCAAAAAATTCAAGAAAAAACACCACAAAATTCCCTAAATCTTTTCAAAATACCACAAAATTCTTGAAAAGCCCCACCAAATTCCAGAAACATCCCACAAAATGTCCTCAATACCCAACAAAATCCCAGAAAAATCCCACAAAATTCCCTAAATCTTCTGAAAACTTGACGAAATTCCAGAAACGCCCCATAAAATCAGCACAGTATCCAACAAAATCCCAGAAAAATCACACAAAATTCCCTAAATCTTCTCAAAACACGGCCAAAATCCACAAAAATCCCACCAAATCTCCACAAATTCCCACAGAATACATGAAAAATCCCTGATAATTCGTCAGTTCTCTACAGAATCTCACCAAATTCCAGAAGAGTCCCTCAAAGTTCCACAAACATCCCACAAAATCTCCCCAGTATCCAACAAAATTCCAGGAAAAATCCCACAAAATTCCCTAAATCTTCTCAAAACACGACCAAATTCTAGAAAAATATCCCACCAAATCTCCACAAATTCCCACAAAATACATGAAAAATCACTCAAGATCCCTAAATCGCCTCAATATCCCACAAAATCCCACAAAAATCCCACAAAACCTCCACACGTTTCCACAAAATATAAAAAAAAATCCTCAAAATTCTTCAAGTCTCCTCAAAACCACACAAAGTTCTTGAAAAGGCCCACCAAATTCCAGGAAAATCTTACAGAATCTCCACAAATTCCCACAAAATCCAAAACAAATTCCTCAAAATTCTTCAAGTCTCCTCAAAACCACACAAAGTCCTTCAAAAAGGCCCACCAAATTCCAGAAAAATCTTACAGAATTCCCTAAATCTTCTCAAAACATGACCAAATTCTAGAAAAATATCACACCAAATCTCCACAAATACCCACAGAATACATGAAAAATCCCTGATAATTCGTCAGTTCTCTACAGAATCTCACCAAATTCCAGAAAAGTCCCTCCAAGTTCCAGAAACATCCCACAAAATCTCCCCAGTATCCAACAAAATTCCAGGAAAAATCCCACAAAATTCCCTAAATCTTCTCAAAAGACGGCCAAAATCCACAAAAATCCCACCAAATCTCCACAAATTCCCACAGAATACATGAAAAATCCCTGATAATTCGTCAGTTCTCTACAGAATCTCACCAAATTCCAGAAAAGTCCCTCAAAGTTCCACAAGCATCCCACAAAATCTCCCCAGTATCCAACAAAATTCCAGGAAAAATCCCACAAAATTCCCCTGAATCTTCTCAAAACACGACCAAATTCTAGAAAAATATCCCACCAAATCTCCACAAATTCCCACAAAATACATGAAAAATCCCTCAAGATCCCTAAATCGCCTCAATATCCCACAAAATCCCACAAAAATCACACAAAACCTCCACAAGTTTCCACAGAATCTAAGAAAAATTCCTCAAAATTCTTCAAGTCTCCTCAAAACCACACAAAGTCCTTCAAAGAGGCCCACCAAATTCCAGTAAAATCCCACAGAATCTCCAACAATTCCCACAAAATCTAAAACAAATTCCTCAAAATTCTTCAAGTCTCCTCAGAATCCCACACAATTCCAGAAAAAACCCACAAAATTCCAGAGAAGTCCCTCAAAACTCCCTAAATCATTTCAAAACCCTACCAATTCACAGGAATGTCCCACAAAATCTCCACCAATTCCCAGAACATCCCACAAAAAATCTCACAAAAATCCCTAAATCTTCTGAAAACTCGACCAAATTCCAGAAATGCTCCATAAAATCAGCACAGTTTCCCACAAAATTCAAGAAAAAACACCACAAAATTCCCTAAATCTTTTCAAAATACCACAAAATTCTTGAAAAGCCCCACCAAATTCCAGAAACATCCCACAAAATGTCCTCAATACCCAACAAAATCCCAGAAAAATCCCACAAAATTCCCTAAATCTTCCCAAAACACGGCCAAAATCCACAAAAATCCCACCAAATCTCCACAAATTCCCACAGAATACATGAAAAATCCCTGATAATTCTTCAGTTCTCTACAGAATCTCACAAAATTCCAGAAGAGTCCCTCAAAGTTCCACAAGCATCCCACAAAATCTCCCCAGTATCCAACAAAATTCCAGGAAAAATCCCACAAAATTCCCTAAATCTTCTCAAAACATGACAAAATTCTAGAAAAATATCCCACCGAATCTTTACAAATTCCCACAGAATACATGAAAAATCCCTGATAATTCGTCAGTTCTCTACAGAATCTCACCAAATTCCAGAAGAGTCCCTCAAAGTTCCACAAACATTCCAGAAAATCTCCCCAGTATCCAATAAAATTCCAGGAAAAATCCCACAAAATTCCCTAAATCTTCCCAAAACACGACCAAATTCTAGAAAAATATCCCACCAAATCTCCACAAATTCCCACAAAATACATGAAAAATCCCTCAAGATCCCTAAATCGCCTCAATATCCCACAAAATCCCACAAAAATCTCACAAAACCTCCACAAGTTTCCACAGAATGTAAGAAAAATTCCTCAAAATTCTTCAAGTCTCCTCAAAACCACACAAAGTCCTTCAAAAAGGCCTACCAAATTCCAGAAAAATCTTACAAAATTCCCTAAATCTTCTCAAAACTCTACCAAATTCTAGAAAAATTCCACCAAATCTCCACAAATTCCCACAGAATACATGAAAAATCCCTGATAATTCGTCAGTTCTCTACAGAATCTCACCAAATTCCAGAAAAGTCCCTCAAAGTTCCACAAACATCCCACAAAATCTCCCCAGTATCCAACAAAATTCCAGGAAAAATCCCACAAAATTCTCTAAATCTTCTCAAAACACGACCAAATTCTAGAAAAATATCCCACCAAATCTCCACAAATTCCCACAAAATACATGAAAAATCCCTCAAGATCCCTAAATCGCCTCAATATCCCACAAAATCCCACAAAAATCTCACAAAACCTCCACAAGTTTCCACAAAATCTAAGAAAAATTCCTCAAAATTCTTCAAGTCTCCTCAAAACCACACAAAGTCCTTGAAAAAAACCACCAAATTCCAGAAAAATCCCACAGAATCTACACAAATTCCCAAAAATCTAAAACAAATTCCTCAAAATTCTTCAAGTCTCCTCAGAATCCCACACAATTCCAGAAAAAAACCCACAAAATTCCAGAGAAGTCCCACAAAACTCCCTAAATCATTTCAAAACCCTACCAATTCGCAGGAAAGTCCCACAAAATCTCCACCAATTCCCAGAACATCCAACAAAAATCTCACAAAAATCCCTAAATCTTCTGAAAACTCGAACAAATTCCAGAAACGCCCCATAAAATCAGCAGTTTCCCAAAAAATTCAAGAAAAAACACCACAAAATTCCCTAAATCTTTTCAAAATACCACAAAATTCTTGAAAAGCCCCACCAAATTCCAGAAACATCCCACAAAATGTCCTCAATACCCAACAAAATCCCAGAAAAATCCCACAAAATTCCCTAAATCTTCTGAAAACTTGACGAAATTCCAGAAACGCCCCATAAAATCAGCACAGTATCCAACAAAATCCCAGAAAAATCACACAAAATTCCCTAAATCTTCTCAAAACACGGCCAAAATCCACAAAAATCCCACCAAATCTCCACAAATTCCCACAGAATACATGAAAAATCCCTGATAATTCGTCAGTTCTCTACAGAATCTCACCAAATTCCAGAAGAGTCCCTCAAAGTTCCACAAACATCCCACAAAATCTCCCCAGTATCCAACAAAATTCCAGGAAAAATCCCACAAAATTCCCTAAATCTTCTCAAAACACGACCAAATTCTAGAAAAATATCCCACCAAATCTCCACAAATTCCCACAAAATACATGAAAAATCACTCAAGATCCCTAAATCGCCTCAATATCCCACAAAATCCCACAAAAATCCCACAAAACCTCCACACGTTTCCACAAAATATAAAAAAAAATCCTCAAAATTCTTCAAGTCTCCTCAAAACCACACAAAGTTCTTGAAAAGGCCCACCAAATTCCAGGAAAATCTTACAGAATCTCCACAAATTCCCACAAAATCCAAAACAAATTCCTCAAAATTCTTCAAGTCTCCTCAAAACCACACAAAGTCCTTCAAAAAGGCCCACCAAATTCCAGAAAAATCTTACAGAATTCCCTAAATCTTCTCAAAACATGACCAAATTCTAGAAAAATATCACACCAAATCTCCACAAATACCCACAGAATACATGAAAAATCCCTGATAATTCGTCAGTTCTCTACAGAATCTCACCAAATTCCAGAAAAGTCCCTCCAAGTTCCAGAAACATCCCACAAAATCTCCCCAGTATCCAACAAAATTCCAGGAAAAATCCCACAAAATTCCCTAAATCTTCTCAAAAGACGGCCAAAATCCACAAAAATCCCACCAAATCTCCACAAATTCCCACAGAATACATGAAAAATCCCTGATAATTCGTCAGTTCTCTACAGAATCTCACCAAATTCCAGAAAAGTCCCTCAAAGTTCCACAAGCATCCCACAAAATCTCCCCAGTATCCAACAAAATTCCAGGAAAAATCCCACAAAATTCCCCTGAATCTTCTCAAAACACGACCAAATTCTAGAAAAATATCCCACCAAATCTCCACAAATTCCCACAAAATACATGAAAAATCCCTCAAGATCCCTAAATCGCCTCAATATCCCACAAAATCCCACAAAAATCACACAAAACCTCCACAAGTTTCCACAGAATCTAAGAAAAATTCCTCAAAATTCTTCAAGTCTCCTCAAAACCACACAAAGTCCTTCAAAGAGGCCCACCAAATTCCAGTAAAATCCCACAGAATCTCCAACAATTCCCACAAAATCTAAAACAAATTCCTCAAAATTCTTCAAGTCTCCTCAGAATCCCACACAATTCCAGAAAAAACCCACAAAATTCCAGAGAAGTCCCTCAAAACTCCCTAAATCATTTCAAAACCCTACCAATTCACAGGAATGTCCCACAAAATCTCCACCAATTCCCAGAACATCCCACAAAAATCTCACAAAAATCCCTAAATCTTCTGAAAACTCGACCAAATTCCAGAAATGCTCCATAAAATCAGCACAGTTTCCCACAAAATTCAAGAAAAAACACCACAAAATTCCCTAAATCTTTTCAAAATACCACAAAATTCTTGAAAAGCCCCACCAAATTCCAGAAACATCCCACAAAATGTCCTCAATACCCAACAAAATCCCAGAAAAATCCCACAAAATTCCCTAAATCTTCCCAAAACACGGCCAAAATCCACAAAAATCCCACCAAATCTCCACAAATTCCCACAGAATACATGAAAAATCCCTGATAATTCTTCAGTTCTCTACAGAATCTCACAAAATTCCAGAAGAGTCCCTCAAAGTTCCACAAGCATCCCACAAAATCTCCCCAGTATCCAACAAAATTCCAGGAAAAATCCCACAAAATTCCCTAAATCTTCTCAAAACATGACAAAATTCTAGAAAAATATCCCACCGAATCTTTACAAATTCCCACAGAATACATGAAAAATCCCTGATAATTCGTCAGTTCTCTACAGAATCTCACCAAATTCCAGAAGAGTCCCTCAAAGTTCCACAAACATTCCAGAAAATCTCCCCAGTATCCAACAAAATTCCAGGAAAAATCCCACAAAATTCCCTAAATCTTCTCAAAACACGACCAAATTCTGGAAAAATATCCCACCAAATCTCCACAAATTCCCACAAAATACATGAAAAATCCCTCAAGATCCCTAAATCGCCTCAATATCCCACAAAATCCCACAAAAATCTCACAAAACCTCCACAAGTTTCCACAGAATGTAAGAAAAATTCCTCAAAATTCTTCAAGTCTCCTCAAAACCACACAAAGTCCTTCAAAAAGGCCTACCAAATTCCAGAAAAATCTTACAAAATTCCCTAAATCTTCTCAAAACTCTACCAAATTCTAGAAAAATTCCACCAAATCTCCACAAATTCCCACAGAATACATGAAAAATCCCTGATAATTCGTCAGTTCTCTACAGAATCTCACCAAATTCCAGAAAAGTCCCTCAAAGTTCCACAAACATCCCACAAAATCTCCCCAGTATCCAACAAAATTCCAGGAAAAATCCCACAAAATTCTCTAAATCTTCTCAAAACACGACCAAATTCTAGAAAAATATCCCACCAAATCTCCACAAATTCCCACAAAATACATGAAAAATCCCTCAAGATCCCTAAATCGCCTCAATATCCCACAAAATCCCACAAAAATCACACAAAACCTCCACAAGTTTCCACAGAATCTAAGAAAAATTCCTCAAAATTCTTCAAGTCTCCTCAAAACCACACAAAGTCCTTCAAAGAGGCCCACCAAATTCCAGTAAAATCCCACAGAATCTCCAACAATTCCCACAAAATCTAAAACAAATTCCTCAAAATTCTTCAAGTCTCCTCAGAATCCCACACAATTCCAGAAAAAACCCACAAAATTCCAGAGAAGTCCCTCAAAACTCCCTAAATCATTTCAAAACCCTACCAATTCACAGGAATGTCCCACAAAATCTCCACCAATTCCCAGAACATCCCACAAAAATCTCACAAAAATCCCTAAATCTTCTGAAAACTCGACCAAATTCCAGAAATGCTCCATAAAATCAGCACAGTTTCCCACAAAATTCAAGAAAAAACACCACAAAATTCCCTAAATCTTTTCAAAATACCACAAAATTCTTGAAAAGCCCCACCAAATTCCAGAAACATCCCACAAAATGTCCTCAATACCCAACAAAATCCCAGAAAAATCCCACAAAATTCCCTAAATCTTCCCAAAACACGGCCAAAATCCACAAAAATCCCACCAAATCTCCACAAATTCCCACAGAATACATGAAAAATCCCTGATAATTCTTCAGTTCTCTACAGAATCTCACAAAATTCCAGAAGAGTCCCTCAAAGTTCCACAAGCATCCCACAAAATCTCCCCAGTGTCCAACAAAATTCCAGGAAAAATCCCACAAAATTCCCTAAATCTTCTCAAAACATGACAAAATTCTAGAAAAATATCCCACCGAATCTTTACAAATTCCCACAGAATACATGAAAAATCCCTGATAATTCGTCAGTTCTCTACAGAATCTCACCAAATTCCAGAAGAGTCCCTCAAAGTTCCACAAACATTCCACAAAATCTCCCCAGTATCCAACAAAATTCCAGGAAAAATCCCACAAAATTCCCTAAATCTTCCCAAAACACGACCAAATTCTAGAAAAATATCCCACCAAATCTCCACAAATTCCCACAAAATACATGAAAAATCCCTCAAGATCCCTAAATCGCCTCAATATCCCACAAAATCCCACAAAAATCTCACAAAACCTCCACAAGTTTCCACAGAATGTAAGAAAAATTCCTCAAAATTCTTCAAGTCTCCTCAAAACCACACAAAGTCCTTCAAAAAGGCCTACCAAATTCCAGAAAAATCTTACAAAATTCCCTAAATCTTCTCAAAACTCTACCAAATTCTAGAAAAATTCCACCAAATCTCCACAAATTCCCACAGAATACATGAAAAATCCCTGATAATTCGTCAGTTCTCTACAGAATCTCACCAAATTCCAGAAAAGTCCCTCAAAGTTCCACAAACATCCCACAAAATCTCCCCAGTATCCAACAAAATTCCAGGAAAAATCCCACAAAATTCTCTAAATCTTCCCAAAACATGACCAAATTCTAGAAAAATATCCCACCGAATCTCCACAAATTCCCACAGAATACATGAAAAATCCCTGATAATTCGTCAGTTCTCTACAGAATCTCACAAAATTCCAGAAGAGTCCCTCAAAGTTCCACAAAATCTACTCAATATCCAACAAAATTCAAGAAAAATCCCACAAAATTCCCTAAATCTTCACAAAACACGACCAAATTCTAGAAAAATATCCCACCAAATCTCCACAAATTCCCACAAAATACATGAAAAATCCCTCAAGATCCCTAAATCGCCTCAATATCCCACAAAATCCCACAAAAATCTCACAAAACCTCCACAAGTTTCCACAAAATCTAAGAAAAATTCCTCAAAATTCTTCAAGTCTCCTCAAAACCACACAAAGTCCTTGAAAAAAACCACCAAATTCCAGAAAAATCCCACAGAATCTACACAAATTCCCAAAAATCTAAAACAAATTCCTCAAAATTCTTCAAGTCTCCTCAGAATCCCACACAATTCCAGAAAAAAACCCACAAAATTCCAGAGAAGTCCCACAAAACTCCCTAAATCATTTCAAAACCCTACCAATTCGCAGGAAAGTCCCACAAAATCTCCACCAATTCCCAGAACATCCCACAAAAATCTCACAAAAATCCCTAAATCTTCTGAAAACTCGAACAAATTCCAGAAACGCCCCATAAAATCAGCAGTTTCCCAAAAAATTCAAGAAAAAACACCACAAAATTCCCTAAATCTTTTCAAAATACCACAAAATTCTTGAAAAGCCCCACCAAATTCCAGAAACATCCCACAAAATGTCCTCAATACCCAACAAAATCCCAGAAAAATCCCACAAAATTCCCTAAATCTTCTGAAAACTTGACGAAATTCCAGAAACGCCCCATAAAATCAGCACAGTATCCAACAAAATCCCAGAAAAATCACACAAAATTCCCTAAATCTTCTCAAAACACGGCCAAAATCCACAAAAATCCCACCAAATCTCCACAAATTCCCACAGAATACATGAAAAATCCCTGATAATTCGTCAGTTCTCTACAGAATCTCACCAAATTCCAGAAAAGTCCCTCAAAGTTCCACAAACATCCCACAAAATCTCCCCAGTATCCAACAAATTTCCAGGAAAAATCCCACAAAATTCCCTAAATCTTCTCAAAACACGACCAAATTCTAGAAAAATATCCCACCAAATCTCCACAAATTCCCACAAAATACATGAAAAATCACTCAAGATCCCTAAATCGCCTCAATATCCCACAAAATCCCACAAAAATCCCACAAAACCTCCACACGTTTCCACAAAATATAAAAAAAAATCCTCAAAATTCTTCAAGTCTCCTCAAAACCACACAAAGTTCTTGAAAAGGCCCACCAAATTCCAGGAAAATCTTACAGAATCTCCACAAATTCCCACAAAATCCAAAACAAATTCCTCAAAATTCTTCAAGTCTCCTCAAAACCACACAAAGTCCTTCAAAAAGGCCCACCAAATTCCAGAAAAATCTTACAGAATTCCCTAAATCTTCTCAAAACATGACCAAATTCTAGAAAAATATCACACCAAATCTCCACAAATACCCACAGAATACATGAAAAATCCCTGATAATTCGTCAGTTCTCTACAGAATCTCACCAAATTCCAGAAAAGTCCCTCCAAGTTCCAGAAACATCCCACAAAATCTCCCCAGTATCCAACAAAATTCCAGGAAAAATCCCACAAAATTCCCTAAATCTTCTCAAAAGACGGCCAAAATCCACAAAAATCCCACCAAATCTCCACAAATTCCCACAGAATACATGAAAAATCCCTGATAATTCGTCAGTTCTCTACAGAATCTCACCAAATTCCAGAAAAGTCCCTCAAAGTTCCACAAGCATCCCACAAAATCTCCCCAGTATCCAACAAAATTCCAGGAAAAATCCCACAAAATTCCCCTGAATCTTCTCAAAACACGACCAAATTCTAGAAAAATATCCCACCAAATCTCCACAAATTCCCACAAAATACATGAAAAATCCCTCAAGATCCCTAAATCGCCTCAATATCCCACAAAATCCCACAAAAATCACACAAAACCTCCACAAGTTTCCACAGAATCTAAGAAAAATTCCTCAAAATTCTTCAAGTCTCCTCAAAACCACACAAAGTCCTTCAAAGAGGCCCACCAAATTCCAGTAAAATCCCACAGAATCTCCAACAATTCCCACAAAATCTAAAACAAATTCCTCAAAATTCTTCAAGTCTCCTCAGAATCCCACACAATTCCAGAAAAAACCCACAAAATTCCAGAGAAGTCCCTCAAAACTCCCTAAATCATTTCAAAACCCTACCAATTCACAGGAATGTCCCACAAAATCTCCACCAATTCCCAGAACATCCCACAAAAATCTCACAAAAATCCCTAAATCTTCTGAAAACTCGACCAAATTCCAGAAATGCTCCATAAAATCAGCACAGTTTCCCACAAAATTCAAGAAAAAACACCACAAAATTCCCTAAATCTTTTCAAAATACCACAAAATTCTTGAAAAGCCCCACCAAATTCCAGAAACATCCCACAAAATGTCCTCAATACCCAACAAAATCCCAGAAAAATCCCACAAAATTCCCTAAATCTTCCCAAAACACGGCCAAAATCCACAAAAATCCCACCAAATCTCCACAAATTCCCACAGAATACATGAAAAATCCCTGATAATTCTTCAGTTCTCTACAGAATCTCACAAAATTCCAGAAGAGTCCCTCAAAGTTCCACAAGCATCCCACAAAATCTCCCCAGTATCCAACAAAATTCCAGGAAAAATCCCACAAAATTCCCTAAATCTTCTCAAAACATGACAAAATTCTAGAAAAATATCCCACCGAATCTTTACAAATTCCCACAGAATACATGAAAAATCCCTGATAATTCGTCCGTTCTCTACAGAATCTCACCAAATTCCAGAAGAGTCCCTCAAAGTTCCACAAACATTCCACAAAATCTCCCCAGTATCCAACAAAATTCCAGGAAAAATCCCACAAAATTCCCTAAATCTTCCCAAAACACGACCAAATTCTAGAAAAATATCCCACCAAATCTCCACAAATTCCCACAAAATACATGAAAAATCCCTCAAGATCCCTAAATCGCCTCAATATCCCACAAAATCCCACAAAAATCTCACAAAACCTCCACAAGTTTCCACAGAATGTAAGAAAAATTCCTCAAAATTCTTCAAGTCTCCTCAAAACCACACAAAGTCTTTCAAAAAGGCCTGCCAAATTCCAGAAAAATCTTACAAAATTCCCTAAATCTTCTCAAAACTCTACCAAATTCTAGAAAAATTCCACCAAATCTCCACAAATTCCCACAGAATACATGAAAAATCCCTGATAATTCGTCAGTTCTCTACAGAATCTCACCAAATTCCAGAAGAGTCCCTCAAAGTTCCACAAACATCCCACAAAATCTCCCCAGTATCCAATAAAATTCCAGGAAAAATCCCACAAAATTCCCTAAATCTTCTCAAAACACGACCAAATTCTAGAAAAATATCCCACCAAATCTCCACAAATTCCCACAAAATACATGAAAAATCCCTCAAGATCCCTAAATCGCCTCAATATCCCACAAAATCCCACAAAGATCACACAAAACCTCCACACGTTTCCACAAAATATAAAAAAAAATCCTCAAAATTCTTCAAGTCTCCTCAAAACCACACAAAGTTCATGAAAAGGCCTACCAAATTCCAGGAAAATCTTACAGAATCTCCACAAATTCCCACAAAATCCAAAACAAATTCCTCAAAATTCGTCAAGTCTCCTCAAAACCACACAAAGTCCTTCAAAAAGGCCCACCAAATTCCAGAAAAATCTTACAGAATTCCCTAAATCTTCTCAAAACATTACCAAATTCTAGAAAAATATCACACCAAATCTCCACAAGTACCCACAGAATACATGAAAAATCCCTGATAATTCTTCAGTTCTCTACAGAATCTCACCAAATTCCAGAAAAGTCCCTCAAAGTTCCACAAACATCCCACAAAATCTCCCCAGTATCCAACAAAATTCCAGGAAAAATCCCACAAAATTCCCTAAATCTTCTCAAAACACGGCCAAAATCCACAAAAATCACACCAAATCTCCAAAAATTCCCACAGAATACATGAAAAATCCCTGATAATTCGTCAGTTCTCTACAGAATCTCACCAAATTCCAGAAAAGTCCCTCCAAGTTCCACAAGCATCCCACAAAATCTCCCCAGTATCCAACAAAATTCCAGGAAGAATCCCACAAAATTCCATAAATCTTCTCAAAACACGACCAAATTCTAGAAAAATATCCCACCAAATCTCCACAAATTCCCACAAAATACATGAAAAATCACTCAAGATCCCTAAATCGCCTCAATATCCCACAAAATCCCACAAAAATCACACAAAACCTCCACAGGTTTGTACAAAATCTAAGAAAAAATCCTCAAAATTCTTCAAGTCTCCTCAAAACCACACAAAGTCCTTGAAAAAAATCACCAAATTCCAGTAAAATCCCACAGAATCTCCACAAATTCCCACAAAATCTAAAACAAATTCCTCAAAATTCTTCAAGTCTCCTCAGAATCCCACACAATTCCAGAAAAAACCCACAAAATTCCAGAGAAGTCCCTCAAAACTCCCTAAATCATTTCAAAACCCTACCAATTCACAGGAATGTCCCACAAAATCTCCACCAATTCCCAGAACATCCCACAAAAATCTCACAAAAATCTCTAAATCTTCTGAAAACTCGACCAAATTAGAGAAATGCTCCATAAAATCAGCACAGTTTCCCACAAAATTCAAGAAAAAACACCACAAAATTCCCAAAATCTTTTCAAAATACCACAAAATTCTTGAAAAGCCCCACCAAATTCCAGAAACATCCCACAAAATGTCCTCAATACCCAACAAAATCCCAGAAAAATCCCACAAAATTCCCTAAATCTTCTGAAAACTTGACGAAATTCCAGAAACGCCCCATAAAATCAGCACAGTATCCAACAAAATCCCAGAAAAATCACACAAAATTCCCTAAATCTTCTCAAAACACGGCCAAAATCCACAAAAATCCCACCAAATCTCCACAAATTCCCACAGAATACATGAAAAATCCCTGATAATTCTTCAGTTCTCTACAGAATCTCACCAAATTCCAGAAGAGTCCCTCAAAGTTCCACAAACATTCCACAAAATCTCCCCAGTATCCAACAAAATTCCAGGAAAAATCCCACAAAATTCCCTAAATCTTCTCAAAACACGACCAAATTCTAGAAAAATATCCCACCAAATCTCCACAAATTCCCACAAAATACATGAAAAATCACTCAAGATCCCTAAATCGCCTCAATATCCCACAAAATCCCACAAAAATCCCACAAAACCTCCACACGTTTCCACAAAATACAAAAAAAAATCCTCAAAATTCTTCAAGTCTCCTCAAAACCACACAAAGTTCTTGAAAAGGCCCACCAAATTCCAGGAAAATCTTACAGAATCTCCACAAATTCCCACAAAATCCAAAACAAATTCCTCAAAATTCTTCAAGTCTCCTCAAAACCACACAAAGTCCTTCAAAAAGGCCCACCAAATTCCAGAAAAATCTTACAGAATTCCCTAAATCTTCTCAAAACATGACCAAATTCTAGAAAAATATCACACCAAATCTCCACAAATACCCACAGAATACATGAAAAATCCCTGATAATTCGTCAGTTCTCTACAGAATCTCACCAAATTCCAGAAAAGTCCCTCCAAGTTCCAGAAACATCCCACAAAATCTCCCCAGTATCCAACAAAATTCCAGGAAAAATCCCACAAAATTCCCTAAATCTTCTCAAAAGACGGCCAAAATCCACAAAAATCCCACCAAATCTCCACAAATTCCCACAGAATACATGAAAAATCCCTGATAATTCGTCAGTTCTCTACAGAATCTCACCAAATTCCAGAAAAGTCCCTCAAAGTTCCACAAGCATCCCACAAAATCTCCCCAGTATCCAACAAAATTCCAGGAAAAATCCCACAAAATTCCCCTGAATCTTCTCAAAACACGACCAAATTCTAGAAAAATATCCCACCAAATCTCCACAAATTCCCACAAAATACATGAAAAATCCCTCAAGATCCCTAAATCGCCTCAATATCCCACAAAATCCCACAAAAATCACACAAAACCTCCACAAGTTTCCACAGAATCTAAGAAAAATTCCTCAAAATTCTTCAAGTCTCCTCAAAACCACACAAAGTCCTTCAAAGAGGCCCACCAAATTCCAGTAAAATCCCACAGAATCTCCAACAATTCCCACAAAATCTAAAACAAATTCCTCAAAATTCTTCAAGTCTCCTCAGAATCCCACACAATTCCAGAAAAAACCCACAAAATTCCAGAGAAGTCCCTCAAAACTCCCTAAATCATTTCAAAACCCTACCAATTCACAGGAATGTCCCACAAAATCTCCACCAATTCCCAGAACATCCCACAAAAATCTCACAAAAATCCCTAAATCTTCTGAAAACTCGACCAAATTCCAGAAATGCTCCATAAAATCAGCACAGTTTCCCACAAAATTCAAGAAAAAACACCACAAAATTCCCTAAATCTTTTCAAAATACCACAAAATTCTTGAAAAGCCCCACCAAATTCCAGAAACATCCCACAAAATGTCCTCAATACCCAACAAAATCCCAGAAAAATCCCACAAAATTCCCTAAATCTTCCCAAAACACGGCCAAAATCCACAAAAATCCCACCAAATCTCCACAAATTCCCACAGAATACATGAAAAATCCCTGATAATTCGTCAGTTCTCTACAGAATCTCACAAAATTCCAGAAGAGTCCCTCAAAGTTCCACAAGCATCCCACAAAATCTCCCCAGTATCCAACAAAATTCCAGGAAAAATCCCACAAAATTCCCTAAATCTTCTCAAAACATGACAAAATTCTAGAAAAATATCCCACCGAATCTCCACAAATTCCCACAGAATACATGAAAAATCCCTGATAATTCGTCAG
The DNA here is from genome assembly GCF_971803275.1 of Cyanistes caeruleus. Classification (NCBI taxonomy): domain Eukaryota; kingdom Metazoa; phylum Chordata; class Aves; order Passeriformes; family Paridae; genus Cyanistes; species Cyanistes caeruleus. The sequence continues at coordinate 85,506,574 of NC_141702.1, read as the reverse complement.
TTCTCTACAGAATCTCACCAAATTCCAGAAGAGTCCCTCAAAGTTCCACAAACATTCCACAAAATCTCCCCAGTATCCAACAAAATTCCAGGAAAAATCCCACAAAATTCCCTAAATCTTCTCAAAACACGACCAAATTCTAGAAAAATATCCCACCAAATCTCCACAAATTCCCACAAAATACATGAAAAATCCCTCAAGATCCCTAAATCGCCTCAATATCCCACAAAATTCCACAAAAATCCCACAAAACCTCCACAAGTTTCCACAGAATGTAAGAAAAATTCCTCAAAATTCTTCAAGTCTTTTCAAAACCACAAAAAATCCTTCAAAAAGGCCTACCAAATTCCAGAAAGATCTTACAAAATTCCCTAAATCTTCTCAAAACTCTACCAAATTCTAGAAAAATTCCACCAAATCTCCACAAATACCCACAGAATACATGAAAAATCCCTGATAATTCGTCAGTTCTCTACAGAATCTCACCAAATTCCAGAAAAGTCCCTCCAAGTTCCACAAGCATCCCACAAAATCTCCCCAGTATCCAACAAAATTCCAGGAAAAATCCCACAAAATTCCCTAAATCTTCTCAAAAGACGGCCAAATTCTAGAAAAATATCCCACCAAATCTCCATAAATTCCCACAAAATACATGAAAAATCCCTCAAGATCCCTAAATCGCCTCAATATCCCACAAAATCCCACAAAAATCACACAAAACCTCCACAGGTTTGTACAAAATCTAAGAAAAAATCCTCAAAATTCTTCAAGTCTCCTCAAAACCACACAAAGTCCTTGAAAAGGCCCACCAGATTCCAGTAAAATCCCACAGAATCTCCAACAATTCCCACAAAATCTAAAACAAATTCCTCAAAATTCTTCAAGTCTCCTCAGAATCCCACACAATTCCAGAAAAAACCCACAAAATTCCAGAAAAGTCCCTCCAAGTTCCACAAGCATCCCACAAAATCTCCCCAGTATCCAACAAATTTCCAGGAAAAATCCCACAAAATTCCCTAAATCTTCTCAAAACATGACCAAATTCTAGAAAAATATCCCACCAAATCTCCACAAATTCCCACAAAATACATGAAAAATCCCTGATAATTCGTCAGTTCTCTACAGAATCTCACCAAATTCCAGAAAAGTCCCTCAAAGTTCCACAAGCATCCCACAAACTCTCCCCAGTATCCAACAAAATTCCAGGAAAAACCCCACAAAATTCCCTAAATCTTCTCAAAACATGACCAAATTCTAGAAAAATATCCCACCGAATCTCCACAAATTCCCAGAGAATACATGAAAATCCCTGATAATTCGTCAGTTCTCTACAGAATCTCACCAAATTCCAGAAGAGTCCCTCAAAGTTCCACAAACATTCCACAAAATCTCCCCAGTATCCAACAAAATTCCAGGAAAAATCCCACAAAATTCCCTAAATCTTCCCAAAACACGACCAAATTCTAGAAAAATATCCCACCAAATCTCCACAAATTCCCACAAAATACATGAAAAATCCCTCAAGATCCCTAAATCGCCTCAATATCCCACAAAATCCCACAAAAATCTCACAAAACCTCCACAAGTTTCCACAGAATGTAAGAAAAATTCCTCAAAATTCTTCAAGTCTCCTCAAAACCACACAAAGTCCTTCAAAAAGGCCCACCAAATTCCAGAAAAATCTTACAAAATTCCCTAAATCTTCTCAAAACTCTACCAAATTCTAGAAAAATTCCACCAAATCTCCACAAATTCCCACAGAATACATGAAAAATCCCTGATAATTCGTCAGTTCTCTACAGAATCTCACCAAATTCCAGAAGAGTCCCTCAAAGTTCCACAAACATTCCACAAAATCTCCCCAGTATCCAACAAAATTCCAGGAAAAATCCCACAAAATTCCCGAAATCTTCTCAAAACACGACCAAATTCTAGAAAAATATCCCACCAAATCTCCACAAATTCCCACAAAATACATTAAAAATCCCTCAAGATCCCTAAATCGCCTCAATATCCCACAAAATCCCACAAAAATCACACAAAACCTCCACAGGTTTGTACAAAATCTAAGAAAAAATCCTCAAAATTCTTCAAGTCTCCTCAAAACCACACAAAGTCCTTGAAAAGGCCCACCAGATTCCAGTAAAATCCCACAGAATCTCCAACAATTCCCACAAAATCTAAAACAAATTCCTCAAAATTCTTCAAGTCTCCTCAGAATCCCACACAATTCCAGAAAAAACCCACAAAATTCCAGAGAAGTCCCACAAAACTCCCTAAATCATTTCAAAACCCTACCAATTCACAGGAATGTCCCACAAAATCTCCACCAATTCCCAGAACATACCACAAAAATCTCACAAAAATCCCTAAATCTTCTGAAAACTCGACCAAATTCCAGAAATGCTCCATAAAATCAGCACAGTTTCCCACAAAATTCAAGAAAAAACACCACAAAATTCCCTAAATCTTTTCAAAATACCACAAAATTCTTGATAAGCCCCACCAAATTCCAGAAACATCCCACAAAATGTCCTCAATACCCAACAAAATCCCAGAAAAATCCCACAAAATTCCCTAAATCTTCCCAAAACACGGCCAAAATCCACAAAAATCCCACCAAATCTCCACAAATTCCCACAGAATACATGAAAAATCCCTGATAATTCGTCAGTTCTCTACAGAATCTCACAAAATTCCAGAAAAGACCCTCAAAGTTCCACAAGCATCCCACAAAATCTCCCCAGTATCCAACAAAATTCCAGGAAAAATCCCACAAAATTCCCTAAATCTTCTCAAAACATGACAAAATTCTAGAAAAATATCCCACCGAATCTCCACAAATTCCCACAGAATACATGAAAAATCCCTGATAATTCGTCAGTTCTCTACAGAATCTCACCAAATTCCAGAAAAGTCCCTCCAAGTTCCACAAACATCCCACAAAATCTCCCCAGTATCCAACAAAATTCCAGGAAAAATCCCACAAAATTCCCTAAATCTTCTCAAAACATGACCAAATTCTAGAAAAATATCCCACCAAATCTCCACAAATTCCCACAAAATACATGAAAAATCCCTGATAATTCGTCAGTTCTCTACAGAATCTCACATAATTCTAGAAGAGTCTCTCAAAGTTCCACAAACATTCCACAAAATCTCCCCAGTATCCAATAAAATTCCAGGAAAAATCCCACCAAATTCCCTAAATCTTCCCAAAACACGACCAAATTCTAGAAAAATATCCCACCAAATCTAAACAAATTCCCACAAAATACATGAAACATCCCTCAAGATCCCCAAATCGCCTCAATATCCCACAAAATCCCACAAAAATCCCACAAAACCTCCACAAGTTTCCATAGACTATAAGAAAAATTCCTCAAAATTCTTCAAGTCTTCTCAAAACCACAAAAAGTCCGTCAAAAAGGCCTACCAAATTCCAGAAATATCTTGCAGAATTCCCTAAATCTTCTCAAAACTCTACCAAAATCCATAAAAATCCCACCGAATCTCCACAAATTCCCAAAGAATACATGAAAAATCTCTGATAATTCTTCAGTTCTCTACAGAATCTCACCAAATTCCAGAAGAGTCCCTCAAAGTTCCACAAACATTCCACAAAATCTCCCCAGTATCCAATAAAATTCCAGGAAAAATCCCACAAAATTCCCTAAATCTTCCCAAAACACGACCAAATTCTAGAAAAATATCCCACCAAATCTCCACAAATTCCCACAGAGTACATGAAAAATCCCTGATAATTCGTCAGTTCTCTACAGAATCTCACAAAATTCCAGAAAAGTCCCTCAAAGTTCCACAAACACCCCACAAAATCTCCTCAATATCCAACAAAATTCCAGGAAAAATCCCACAAAATTCCCTAAATCTTCTCAAAACACAGCCAAAATCCATAAAAATCGCACCGAATCTCCACAAATTCCCACAGAATACATGAAAAATCCCTGATAATTCTTCAGTTCTCTACAGAATCTCACCAAATTCCAGAGAAGTCCCTCGAAGTTCCACAAACATCCCACAAAATCTCCCCAGTATCCAACAAAATTCCAGGAAAAATCCCACAAAATTCCCTAAATCTTCTCAAAACACGACCAAATTCTAGAAAAATATCCCACCAAATCTCCACAAATTCCCACAAAATGCATGAAAAATCCCTCAAGATCCCTAAATCGCCTCAATATCCCACAAAATTCCACAAAAATCCCACAAAACCTCCACAAGTTTCCACAGAATCTAAGAAAAATTCCTCAAAATTATTCAAGTCTCCTCAAAACCACACAAAGTCCTTCAAAAAGGCCTACCAAATTCCAGAAATATCTTGCAGAATTCCCTAAATCTTCTCAAAACATGACCAAATTCTAGAAAAATATCCCACCAAATCTCCACAAATTCCCACAAAATACATGAAAAATCCCTGATAATTCGTCAGTTCTCTACAGAATCTCACCAAATTCCAGAAGAGTCCCTCAAAGTTCCACAAACATCCCACAAAATCTCCCCAGTATCCAACAAAATTCCAGGAAAAATCCCACAAAATTCCCTAAATCTTCTTAAAATATGGCAAAATCCACAAAAATCACACCAAATCTCCACAAATTCCCACAGAATACATGAAAAATATCTGATAATTCGTCAGTTCTCTACAGAATCTCACCAAATTCCAGAAAAGTCCCTCAAAGTTCCACAAACATCCCACAAAATCTCCTCAGTATCCAACAAAATTCCAGGAAAAATCCCACAAAATTCCCTAAATCTTCCCAAAACATGACCAAATTCTAGAAAAATATCCCACCGAATCTCCACAAATTCCCACAGAATACATGAAAAATCCCTGATAATTCGTCAGTTCTCTACAGAATCTCACCAAATTCCAGAAAAGTCCCTCAAAGTTCCGCAAACATTCCACAAAAACTCCCCAGTATCCAACAAAATTCCAGGAAAAATCCCACAAAATTCCCCTAAATCTTCTCAAAACACGACCAAATTCTAGAAAAATATCCCACCAAATCTCCACAAAATCCCACAAAATACATGAAAAATCCCTCCAGATCCCTAAATCGCCTCAATATCCCACAAAATCCCACAAAAATCACACAAAACCTCCACAAGTTTCCACAAAATATAAAAAAAATCCTCAAAATTCTTCAAGTCTCTTCAAAACCACACAAAGTCCTTGAAAAGGCCCACCAAATTCCAGTAAAATCCCACAGAATCTCCACAAATTCCCACAAAATACATGAAAAATCCCTCAAGATCCCTAAATCGCCTCAATATCCCACAAAATTCCACAAAAATCCCACAAAACCTCCACAAGTTTCCACAGAATCTAAGGAAAATTCCTCAAAATTCTTCAAGTCTCCTCAAAACCACACAAAATCCTTCAAAAATGCCTACCAAATTCCAGAAATATCTTGCAGAATTCCCTAAATCTTCTCAAAACTCTACCAAATTCCAGAAAAATCCCACCAAATCTCCACAAATTCCCACAGAATACATGAAAAATCCCTGATAATTCGTCAGTTCTCTACAGAATCTCATCAAATTCCAGAAAAGTCCCTCAAAGTTCCACAAACATCCCACAAAATCTCCCCAGTATCCAACAAAATTCCAGGAAAAATCCCACAAAATTCCCTAAATCTTCTCAAAATACAGCTAAAATCCAGAAAAATCCCACCGAATCTCCACAAATTCCCACAGAATACATGAAAAATCCCTCAAGATCCCTAAATCGCCTCAATATCCCACAAAATCACACAAAAATCCCACAAACCCTCCACAAGTTTCCACAAAATCTAAGAAAAATTCCTCAAAATTCTTCAAGTCTCCTCAAAACCACACGAAGTCCTTCAAAAAGGCCCACCAAATTCCAGAAAAATCTTACAGAATTCCCTAAATCTTCTCAAAACATGACCAAATTCTAGAAAAATATCCCACCAAATCTCCACAAATTCCCACAGAATACATGAAAAATCCCTGATAATTCGTCAGTTCTCTACTGAATCTCACAAAATTCCAGAGAAGTCCCTCAAAGTTCCAGAAACATCCCACAAAATCTCCCCAGTATCCAACAAAATTCCAGGAAAAATCCCACAAAATTCCCTAAATCTTCTCAAAACACGACCAAATTCTAGAAAAATATCCCACCAAATCTCCACAAATTCCCACAAAATACATGAAAAATCCCTCAAGATCCCTAAATCGCCTCAATATCCCACAAAATTCCACAAAAATCCCACAAAACCTCCACAAGTTTCCACAGAATCTAAGAAAAATTCCTCAAAATTCTTCAAGTCTCCTCAAAACCACACAAAGTCCTTCAAAAAGGCCTACCAAATTCCAGAAATATCTTACAGAATTCCCTAAATCTTCTCAAAACATGACCAAATTCTAGAAAAATATCCCACCAAATCTCCACAAATTCCCACAAAATACATGAAAAATCCCTGATAATTCGTCAGTTCTCTACAGAATCTCACCAAATTCCAGAAAAGTCCCTCAAAGTTCCACAAACATCCCACAAAATCTCCCCAGTATCCAACAAAATTCCAGGAAAAATCCCACAAAATTCCCTAAATCTTCTTAAAATATGGCAAAATCCTCAAAAATCACACCAAATCTCCACAAATTCCCACAGAATACATGAAAAATATCTGATAATTCGTCAGTTCTCTACAGAATCTCACCAAATTCCAGAAAAGTCCCTCAAAGTTCCACAAACATCCCACAAAATCTCCCCAGTATCCAACAAAATTCCAGGAAAAATCCCACAAAATTCCCTAAATCTTCCCAAAACATGACCAAATTCTAGAAAAATATCCCACCGAATCTCCACAAATTCCCACAGAATACATGAAAAATCCCTGATAATTCGTCAGTTCTCTACAGAATCTCACCAAATTCCAGAAAAGTCCCTCAAAGTTCCGCAAACATTCCACAAAATCTCCCCAGTATCCAATAAAATTCCAGGAAAAATCCCACCAAATTCCCTAAATCGCCTCAATATCCCACAAAATCCCACAAAAATCACACAAAACCTCCACAGGTTTGTACAAAATCTAAGAAAAAATCCTCAAAATTCTTCAAGTCTCCTCAAAACCACACAAAGTCCTTCAAAAAGGCCCACCAAATTCCAGAAAAATCCCACAGAATCTCCACAAATTCCCACAAAATCTAAAACAAATTCCTCAAAATTCTTCAAGTCTCCTCAGAATCCCACACAATTCCAGAAAAAACCCACAAAATTCCAGAGAAGTCCCACAAAACTCCCTAAATCATTTCAAAACCCTACCAATTCACAGGAATGTCCCACAAAATCTCCACCAATTCCCAGAACATCCCACAAAAATCGCACAAAAATCCCTAAATCTTCTGAAAACTCGACCAAATTCCAGAAACGCTCCATAAAATCAGCACAGTTACCCTCAAAATTCAAGAAAAAACACCACAAAATTCCCTAAATCTTTTCAAAATACCACAAAATTCTTGAAAAGCCCCACCAAATTCCAGAAACATCCCACAAAATGTCCTCAATACCCAACAAAATCCCAGAAAAATCCCACAAAATTCCCTAAATCTTCTCAAAACACGGCCAAAATCCACAAAAATCCCACCAAATCTCCACAAATTCCCACAGAATACATGAAAAATCCCTGATAATTCGTCAGTTCTCTACAGAATCTCACAAAATTCCAGAAGAGTCCCTCAAAGTTCCGCAAACATTCCACAAAATCTCCCCAGTGTCCAATAAAATTCCAGGAAAAATCCCACAAAATTCCCTAAATCTTCATAAAACACGACCAAATTCTAGAAAAATATCCCACCAAATCTCCACAAATTCCCACAAAATACATGAAAAATCCCTCAAGATCCCTAAATCGCCTCAATATCCCACAAAATCCCACAAAAATCACACAAAACCTCCACAGGTTTGTACAAAATCTAAGAAAAAATTTTCAAAATTCATCAAGTTTCCTCAAAACCACACAAAGTCCTTGAAAAGGCCCACCAAATTCCAGTAAAATCCCACAGAATCTACACAAATTCCCACAAAATCTAAAACAAATTCCTCAAAATTCTTCAAGTCTCCTCAGAATCCCACACAATTCCAGAAAAAACACACAAAATTCCAGAGAAGTCCCACAAAACTCCCTAAATCATTTCAAAACCCTACCAATTCACAGGAATGTCCCACAAAATCTCCACCAATTCCCAGAACATCCCACAAAAATCTCACAAAAATCCCTAAATCTTCTGAAAACTCGACCAAATTCCAGAAATGCTCCATAAAATCAGCACAGTTTCCCACAAAATTCAAGAAAAAACACCACAAAATTCCCTAAATCTTTTCAAAATACCACAAAATTCTTGAAAAGCCCCACCAAATTCCAGAAACATCCCACAAAATGTCCTCAATACCCAACAAAATCCCAGAAAAATCCCACAAAATTCCCTAAATCTTCTCAAAACACGGCCAAAATCCACAAAAATCCCACCAAATCTCCACAAATTCCCACAGAATACATGAAAAATCCCTGATAATTCGTCAGTTCTCTACAGAATCTCACCAAATTCCAGAAAAGTCCCTCAAAGTTCCACAAACATCCCACAAAATCTCCCCAGTATCCAATAAAATTCCAGGAAAAATCCCACAAAATTCCCTAAATCTTCTCAAAACACGACCAAATTCTAGAAAAATATCCCACCAAATCTCCACAAATTCCCACAAAATACATGAAAAATCCCTCAAGATCCCTAAATCGCCTCAATATCCCACAAAATCCCACAAAGATCACACAAAACCTCCACAAGTTTCCACAAAATCTAAGAAAATTTCCTCAAAATTCTTCAAGTCTCCTCAAAACCACACAAAGTCCTTGAAAAGGCCCACCAAATTCCAGAAAAATCCCACCAAATCTCCACAAATTCCCACAGAATACATGAAAAATCCCTGATAATTCGTCAGTTCTCTACTGAATCTCACCAAATTCCAGAGAAGTCCCTCCAAGTTCCAGAAACATCCCACAAAATCTCCCCAGTATCCAACAAAATTCCAGGAAAAATCCCACAAAATTCCCTAAATCTTCTCAAAACTCTACCAAATTCCAGAAAAATCCCACCAAATCTCCACAAATTCCCACAGAATACATGAAAAATCCCTGATAGTTCGTCAGTTCTCTACAAAATCTCACAAAATTCCAGAAGAGTCCCTCAAAGTTCCACAAACATTCCACAAAAACTCCCCAGTATCCAACAAAATTCCAGGAAAAATCCCACAAAATTCCCCTAAATCTTCTCAAAACACGACCAAATTCTAGAAAAATATCCCACCAAATCTCCACAAAATCCCACAAAATACATGAAAAATCCCTCCAGATCCCTAAATCGCCTCAATATCCCACAAAATCCCACGAAAATCACACAAAACCTCCACAAGTTTCCACAAAATATAAAAAAAATCCTCAAAATTCTTCAAGTCTCTTCAAAACCACACAAAGTCCTTGAAAAGGCCCACCAAATTCCAGAAAAATCCCACAGAATCTACACAAATTCCCCAAAATCTAAAACAAATTCCTCAAAATTTTTCAAGTCTCCTCAGAATCCCACACAATTCCAGAAAAACCCCACAAAATTCCAGAGAAGTCCCACAAAACTCCCTAAATCATTTCAAAACCCTACCAATTCACAGGAAAGTCCCACAAAATCTCCACCAATTCCCAGAACATACCACAAAAATCTCACAAAAATCCCTAAATCTTCTGAAAACTCGACCAAATTCCAGAAACGCCCCATAAAATCAGCACAGTTTCCCACAAAATTCAAGAAAAAACACCACAAAATTCCCTAAATCTTTTCAAAATACCACAAAATTCTTGAAAAGCCCCACCAAATTCCAGAAACATCCCACAAAATGTCCTCAATACCCAACAAAATCCCAGAAACATCCCACAAAATTCCCTAAATCTTCTCTAAACACGGCCAAAATCCACAAAAATCCCACCAAATCTCCACAAATTCCCACAGAATACATGAAAAATCCCTCAAGATCCCTAAATCGCCTCAATATCTCACAAAATCCCGCAAAAATCACACAAAACCTCCACAAGTTTCCACAAAATCTAAGAAAAATTCCTCAAAATTCTTCAAGTCTCCTCAAAACCAAACAAAGTCCTTGAAAAGGCCCACCAAATTCCAGAAAAATCTTACAGAATTCCCTAAATCTTCTCAAAACTCTACCAAATTCCAGAAAAATCCCACCAAATCTCCACAAATTCCCACAGAATACATGAAAAATCCCTGATAATTCTTCAGTTCTCTACAGAATCTCACCAAATTCCAGAGAAGTCCCTCCAAGTTCCAGAAACATCCCACAAAATCTCCCCAGTATCCAACAAAATTCCAGGAAAAATCCCACAAAATTCCCTAAATCTTCTCAAAACTCTACCAAATTCCAGAAAAATCCCACCAAATCTCCACAAATTCCCACAGAATACATGAAAAATCCCTGATAGTTCGTCAGTTCTCTACAAAATCTCACAAAATTCCAGAAGAGTCCCTCAAAGTTCCACAAACATTCCACAAAAACTCCCCAGTATCCAACAAAATTCCAGGAAAAATCCCACAAAATTCCCCTAAATCTTCTCAAAACACGACCAAATTCTAGAAAAATATCCCACCAAATCTCCACAAAATCCCACAAAATACATGAAAAATCCCTCCAGATCCCTAAATCGCCTCAATATCCCACAAAATCCCACGAAAATCACACAAAACCTCCACAAGTTTCCACAAAATATAAAAAAAATCCTCAAAATTCTTCAAGTCTCTTCAAAACCACACAAAGTCCTTGAAAAGGCCCACCAAATTCCAGTAAAATCCCACAGAATCTCCACAAATTCCCACAAAATCTAAAACAAATTCCTCAAAATTCTTCAAGTCTCCTCAGAATCCCACACAATTCCAGAAAAAACCCACAAAATTCCAGAGAAGTCCCACAAAACTCCCTAAATCATTTCAAAACCCTACCAATTCACAGGAATGTCCCACAAAATCTCCACCAATTCCCAGAACATCCCACAAAAATCTCACAAAAATCCCTAAATCTTCTGAAAACTCGACCAAATTCCAGAAACGCCCCATAAAATCAGCACAGTTTCCCACAAAATTCAAGAAAAAACACCACAAAATTCCCTAAATCTTTTCAAAATACCACAAAATTCTTGAAAAGCCCCACCAAATTCCAGAAACATCCCACAAAATGTCCTCAATACCCAACAAAATCCCAGAAAAATCACACAAAATTCCCTAAATCTTCTCAAAACATGACCAAATTCTAGAAAAATATCCCACCAAATCTCCACAAATTCCCACAGAATACATGAAAAATCCCTGATAATTCGTCAGTTCTCTACAGAATCTCACCAAATTCCAGAAAAGTCCCTCGATGTTCCAGAAATGTCCCACAAAATCTCCCCAGTATCCAATAAAATTCCAGGAAAAATCCCACAAAATTCCCTAAATCTTCCCAAAACACGACCAAATTCTAGAAAAATATCCCACCAAATCTCCACAAATTCCTACAAAATACATGAAAAATCCCTCAAGATCCCTAAATCGCCTCAATATCCCACAAAATTCCACAAAAATCCCACAAAACCTCCACAAGTTTCCACAAAATCTAAGAAAAATTCCTCAAAATTCTTCAAGTCTCCTCAAAACCACACAAAGTCCTTCAAAAAGGCCCACCAAATTCCAGAAAAATCTTACAGAATTCCCTAAATCTTCTCAAAACTCTACCAAATTCCAGAAAAATCCCACCAAATCTCCACAAATTCCCACAGAATACATGAAAAATCCCTGATAATTCGTCAGTTCTCTACAGAATCTCACCAAATTCCAGAGAAGTCCCTCGAAGTTCCAGAAATATCCCACAAAATCTCCCCAGTATCCAACAAAATTCCAGGAAAAATCCCACAAAATTCCCTAAATCTTCTCAAAACACGACCAAATTCTAGAAAAATATCCCACCGAATCTCCACAAATTCCCACAGAATACATGAAAAATCCTTGATAATTCGTCAGTTCTCTACAGAATCTCACCAAATTCCAGAAGAGTCCCTCAAAGTTCCACAAACATTCCAGAAAATCTCCCCAGTATCCAATAAAATTCCAGGAAAAATCCCACAAAATTCCCTAAATCGCCCCAAAACACGACCAAATTCTAGAAAAATATCCCACCAAATCTCCACAAATTCCCACAAAATACATGAAAAATCCCTCAAGATCCTTAAATCGCCTCAATATCCCACAAAATCCCACAAAAATCACACAAAACCTCCACAAGTTTCCACAAAATATAAAAAAAAATCCTCAAAATTCTTCAAGTCTCCTCAAAACCACACAAAGTCCTTGAAAAGGCCCACCAAATTCCAGAAAAATCCCACAGAATCTACACAAATTCCCCAAAATCTAAAACAAATTCCTCAAAATTTTTCAAGTCTCCTCAGAATCCCACACAATTCCAGAAAAAACCCACAAAATTCCAGAGAAGTCCCACAAAACTCCCTAAATCATTTCAAAACCCTACCAATTCACAGGAATGTCCCACAAAATCTCCACCAATTCCCAGAACATACCACAAAAATCTCACAAAAATCCCTAAATCTTCTGAAAACTCGACCAAATTCCAGAAACGCCCCATAAAATCAGCAGAGTTTCCCACAAAATTCAAGAAAAAACACCACAAAATTCCCTAAATCTTTTCAAAATACCACAAAATTCTTGAAAAGCCCCACCAAATTCCAGAAACATCCCACAAAATGTCCTCAATACCCAACAAAATCCCAGAAAAATCACACAAAATTCCCTAAATCTTCTCAAAACATGACCAAATTCTAGAAAAATATCCCACCAAATCTCCACAAATTCCCACAGAATACATGAAAAATCCCTGATAATTCGTCAGTTCTCTACAGAATCTCACCAAATTCCAGAAAAGTCCCTCGAAGTTCCAGAAATGTCCCACAAAATCTTCCCAGTATCCAATAAAATTCCAGGAAAAATCCCACAAAATTCCCTAAATCTTCCCAAAACACGACCAAATTCTAGAAAAATATCCCACCAAATCTCCACAAATTCCTACAAAATACATGAAAAATCCCTCAAGATCCCTAAATCGCCTCAATATCCCACAAAATTCCACAAAAATCCCACAAAACCTCCACAAGTTTCCACAGAATCTAAGAAAAAATCCTCAAAATTCTTCAAGTCTCCTCAAAACCACACAAAGTCCTTCAAAAAGGCCCACCAAATTCCAGAAAAATCTTACAGAATTCCCTAAATCTTCTCAAAACTCTACCAAATTCCAGAAAAATCCCACCAAATCTCCACAAATTCCCACAGAATACATGAAAAATCCTTGATAATTCGTCAGTTCTCTACAGAATCTCACCAAATTCCAGAAGAGTCCCTCCAAGTTCCACAAACATTCCAGAAAATCTCCCCAGTATCCAATAATTTTATTATCCCTGATAAATAAAATTCCAGGAAAAATCCCACAAAATTCCCTAAATCGCCCCAAAACACGACCAAATTCTAGAAAAATATCCCACCAAATCTCCACAAATTCCCACAAAATACATGAAAAATCCCTCAAGATCCTTAAATCGCCTCAATATCCCACAAAATCCCACAAAAATCACACAAAACCTCCACAAGTTTCCACAAAATCTAAGAAAAAATCCTCAAAATTCTTCAAGTCTCCTCAAAACCACACAAAGTCCTTGAAAAGGCCCACCAAATTCCAGAAAAATTCCACAGAATCTACACAAATTCCCCAAAATCTAAAACAAATTCCTCAAAATTTTTCAAGTCTCCTCAGAATCCCACACAATTCCAGAAAAACCCCACAAAATTCCAGAGAAGTCCCACAAAACTCCCTAAATCATTTCAAAACCCTACCAATTCACAGGAATGTCCCACAAAATCTCCACCAATTCCCAGAACATACCACAAAAATCTCACAAAAATCCCTAAATCTTCTGAAAACTCGACCAAATTCCAGAAACGCCCCATAAAATCAGCACAGTTTCCCACAAAATTCAAGAAAAAACACCACAAAATTCCCTAAATCTTTTCAAAATACCACAAAATTCTTGAAAAGCCCCACCAAATTCCAGAAACATCCCACAAAATGTCCTCAATACCCAACAAAATCCCAGAAAAATCACACAAAATTCCCTAAATCTTCTCAAAACACGGCCAAAATCCACAAAAATCCCACCAAATCTCCACAAATTCCCACAGAATACATGAAAAATCCCTGATAATTCTTCAGTTCTCTACAGAATCTCACCAAATTCCAGAAAAGTCCCTCAAAGTTCCACAAACATCTCACAAAATCTCCCCAGTATCCAACAAAATTCCAGGAAAAATCCCACAAAATTCCCTAAATCTTCTCAAAACATGACCAAATTCTAGAAAAATATCCCACCGAATCTCCACAAATTCCCACAGAATACATGAAAAATCCCTGATAATTCGTCAGTTCTCTACAGAATCTCACCAAGTTCCAGAAAAGTCCCTCAAAGTTCCACAAACATTCCACAAAATCTCCTCAATATCCAACAAAATTCCGGGAAAAATCCCACAGAATTCCCTAAATCTTCTCAAAACACGGCCAAAATCAATAAAAATCCCACCGAATCTCCACAAATTCCCACAGAATACATGAAAAATCCCTGATAATTCTTCAGTTCTCTACAGAATCTCACCAAATTCCAGAGAAGTCACTCCAAGTTCCAGAAACATCCCACAAAATCTCCCCAGTATCCAACAAAATTCCAGGAAAAATCCCACAAAATTCCCTAAATCTTCTCAAAACACGACCAAATTCTAGAAAAATATCCCACCAAATCTCCACAAATTCCCATAAAAAACATGAAAAATCCCTCAAGATCCCTAAATCGCCTCAATATCCCACAAAATTCCACAAAAATCCCACCAAACCTCCACAAGTTTCCACAGAATACATGAAAAATCCCTGATAATTCGTCAGTTCTCTACAGAATCTCACCAAATGCCAGAAAAGTCCCTCAAAGTTCCACAAACACCCCACAAAATCTCCTCAATATCCAATAAAATTCCAGGAAAAATGCCACAAAATTCCCTAAATCTTCTCAAAACACGACCAAATTCTAGAAAAATATCCCACCAAATCTCCACAAATTCCCACAAAATACATGAAAAATCCCTCAAGATCCCTAAATCGCCTCAATATCCCACAAAATCCCACAAAGATCACACAAAACCTCTACAAGTTTCCACAACATCTAAGAAAATTTCCTCAAAATTCTTCAAGTCTCCTCAAAACCACACAAAGTCCTTGAAAAGGCCCACCAAATTCCAGAAAAATCCCACAGAATCTCCACAAATTCCCACAAAATCTAAAACAAATTCCTCAAAATTCTTCAAGTCTCCTCAGAATCCCACACAATTCCAGAAAAACCCCACAAAATTCCAGAGAAGTCCCACAAAACTCCCTAAATCATTTCAAAACCCTACCAATTCACAGGAATGTCCCACAAAATCTCCACCAATTCCCAGAACATCCCACAAAAATCTGACAAAAATCCCTAAATCTTCTGAAAACTCGACCAAATTCCAGAAACGCCCCATAAAATCAGCACAGTTTCCCACAAAATTCAAGAAAAACACCACAAAATTCCCTAAATCTTTTCAAAATACCACAAAATTCTTGAAAAGCCCCACCAAATTCCAGAAATATCCCACAAAATGTCCTCAATACCCAACAAAATCCCAGAAAAATCACACAAAATTCCCTAAATCTTCTCAAAACACGGCCAAAATCCACAAAAATCCCACCAAATCTCCACAAATTCCCACAGAATACATGAAAAATCCCTGATAATTCTTCAGTTCTCTACAGAATCTCACCAAATTCCAGAAAAGTCCCTCAAAGTTCCACAAACATCCCACAAAATCTCCCCAGTATCCAACAAAATTCCAGGAAAAATCCCACAAAATTCCCTAAATCTTCTCAAAACACGACCAAATTCTAGAAAAATATCCCACCGAATCTCCACAAATTCCCACAGAATACATGAAAATCCCTGATAATTCGTCAGTTCTCTACAGAATCTCACCAAATTCCAGAAGAGTCCCTCAAAGTTCCACAAACATCCCACAAAATCTCCCCAGTATCCAATAAAATTCCAGGAAAAATCCCACAAAATTCCCTAAATCTTCTCAAAACACGACCAAATTCTAGAAAAATATCCCAACAAATCTCCACAAATTCCCACAAAATACATGAAAAATCCCTCAAGATCCCTAAATCGCCTCAATATCCCACAAAATCCCACAAAAATCCCACCAAACCTCCACAAGTTTCCACAGAATCTAAGAAAAATTCCTCAAAACTCTTCAAGTCTCCTCAAAACCACAAAAAGTCCTTCAAAAAGGCCTACCAAATTCCAGAAATATCTTGCAGAATTCCCTAAATCTTCTCAAAACTCTACCAAATTCCAGAAAAATCCCACCAAATCTCCACAAATTCCCACAGAATACATGAAAAATCCCTGATAATTCGTCAGTTCTCTACAGAATCTCACCAAATTCCAGAAGAGTCCCTCAAAGTTCCACAAACATTCCACAAAATCTCCCCAGTATCCAACAGAATTCCAGGAATAATCCCACAAAATTCCCCTAAATCTTCCCAAAACACAACCAAATTCTAGAAAAATATCCCACCGAATCTCCACAAATTCCCACAGAATACATGAAAAATTCTTGATAATTCGTCAGTTCTCTACAGAATCTCACCAAATTCCAGAAGAGTCCCTCAAAGTTCCACAAACATTCCAGAAAATCTCCCCAGTATCCTATAAAATTCCAGGAAAAATCCCACAAAATTCCCTAAATCGCCCCAAAACACGACCAAATTCTAGAAAAATATCCCTCCAAATCTCCACAAATTCCCACAAAATACATGAAAAATCCCTCAAGATCCTTAAATCGCCTCAATATCCCACAAAATCCCACAAAAATCACACAAAACCTCCACAAGTTTCCACAAAATATAAAAAAAAATCCTCAAAATTCTTCAAGTCTCCTCAAAACCACACAAAGTCCTTGAAAAGGCCCACCAAATTCCAGTAAAATCCCACAGAATCTACACAAATTCCCAAAAATCTAAAACAAATTCCTCAAAATTCTTCAAGTCTCCTCAGAATCCCACACAATTCCAGAAAAAACCCACAAAATTCCAGAGAAGTCCCACAAAACTCCCTAAATCATTTCAAAACCCTACCAATTCACAGGAATGTCCCACAAAATCTCCACCAATTCCCAGAACATACCACAAAAATCTCACAAAAATCCCTAAATCTTCTGAAAACTCGACCAAATTCCAGAAACGCCCCATAAAATCAGCACAGTTTCCCACAAAATTCAAGAAAAAACACCACAAAATTCCCAAAATCTTTTCAAAATACCACAAAATTCTTGAAAAGCCCCACCAAATTCCAGAAACATCCCACAAAATGTCCTCAAAACCCGACAAAATCCCAGAAAAATCACACAAAATTCCCTAAATCTTCTCAAAACATGACCAAATTCTAGAAAAATATCCCACCAAATCTCCACAAATTCCCACAGAATACATGAAAAATCCCTGATAGTTCGTCAGTTCTCTACAGAATCTCACCAAATTCCAGAAAAGTCCCTCGAAGTTCCAGAAATGTCCCACAAAATCTCCCCAGTATCCAATAAAATTCCAGGAAAAATCCCACAAAATTCCCTAAATCTTCCCAAAACACGACCAAATTCTAGAAAAATATCCCACCAAATCTCCACAAATTCCCACAAAATACATGAAAAATCCCTCAAGATCCCTAAATCGCCTCAATATCCCACAAAATTCCACAAAAATCCCACAAAACCTCCACAAGTTTCCACAGAATCTAAGAAAAAATCCTCAAAATTCTTCAAGTCTCCTCAAAACCACACAAAGTCCTTCAAAAAGGCCCACCAAATTCCAGAAAAATCTTACAGAATTCCCTAAATCTTCTCAAAACTCTACCAAATTCCAGAAAAATCCCACCAAATCTCCACAAATTCCCACAGAATTCATGAAAAATCCCTGATAATTCGTCAGTTCTCTACAGAATCTCACCAAATTCCAGAGAAGTCCCTCGAAGTTCCAGAAATATCCCACAAAATCTCCGCAGTATCCAACAAAATTCCAGGAAAAATCCCACAAAATTCCCTAAATCTTCTTAAAACATGACCAAATTCTAGAAAAATATCCCACCGAATCTCCACAAATTCCCACAGAATACATGAAAAATCCTTGATAATTCGTCAGTTCTCTACAGAATCTCACCAAATTCCAGAAGAGTCCCTCCAAGTTCCACAAACATTCCAGAAAATCTCCCCAGTATCCAATAATTTTATTATCCCTGATAAATAAAATTCCAGGAAAAATCCCACAAAATTCCCTAAATCGCCCCAAAACACGACCAAATTCTAGAAAAATATCCCACCAAATCTCCACAAATTCCCACAAAATACATGAAAAATCCCTCAAGATCCTTAAATCGCCTCAATATCCCACAAAATCCCACAAAAATCACACAAAACCTCCACAAGTTTCCACAAAATCTAAGAAAAAATCCTCAAAATTCTTCAAGTCTCCTCAAAACCACACAAAGTCCTTGAAAAGGCCCACCAAATTCCAGAAAAATTCCACAGAATCTACACAAATTCCCCAAAATCTAAAACAAATTCCTCAAAATTTTTCAAGTCTCCTCAGAATCCCACACAATTCCAGAAAAAACACACAAAATTCCAGAGAAGTCCCACAAAACTCCCTAAATCATTTCAAAACCCTACCAATTCACAGGAATGTCCCACAAAATCTCCACCAATTCCCAGAACATACCACAAAAATCTCACAAAAATCCCTAAATCTTCTGAAAACTCGACCAAATTCCAGAAACGCCCCATAAAATCAGCACAGTTTCCCACAAAATTCAAGAAAAAACACCACAAAATTCCCTAAATCTTTTCAAAATACCACAAAATTCTTGAAAAGCCCCACCAAATTCCAGAAACATCCCACAAAATGTCCTCAATACCCAACAAAATCCCAGAAAAATCACACAAAATTCCCTAAATCTTCTCAAAACATGACCAAATTCTAGAAAAATATCCCACCAAATCTCCACAAATTCCCACAGAATACATGAAAAATCCCTGATAATTCGTCAGTTCTCTACAGAATCTCACCAAATTCCAGAAAAGTCCCTCGAAGTTCCAGAAATGTCCCACAAAATCTCCCCAGTATCCAATAAAATTCCAGGAAAAATCCCACAAAATTCCCTAAATCTTCTCAAAACACGACCAAATTCTAGAAAAATATCCCAACAAATCTCCACAAATTCCTACAAAATACATGAAAAATCCCTCAAGATCCCTAAATCGCCTCAATATCCCACAAAATTCCACAAAAATCCCACAAAACCTCCACAAGTTTCCACAGAATCTAAGAAAAAATCCTCAAAATTCTTCAAGTCTCCTCAAAACCACACAAAGTCCTTCAAAAAGGCCCACCAAATTCCAGAAAAATCTTACAGAATTCCCTAAATCTTCTCAAAACTCTACCAAATTCCAGAAAAATCCCACCAAATCTCCACAAATTCCCACAGAATACATGAAAAATCCCTGATAATTCGTCAGTTCTCTACAGAATCTCACCAAATTCCAGAAAAGTCCCTCGAAGTTCCAGAAATATCCCACAAAATCTCCGCAGTATCCAACAAAATTCCAGGAAAAATCCCACAAAATTCCCTAAATCTTCTTAAAACATGACCAAATTCTAGAAAAATATCCCACCGAATCTCCACAAATTCCCACAGAATACATGAAAAATCCTTGATAATTCGTCAGTTCTCTACAGAATCTCACCAAATTCCAGAAGAGTCCCTCAAAGTTCCACAAACATTCCAGAAAATCTCCCCAGTATCCTATAAAATTCCAGGAAAAATCCCACAAAATTCCCTAAATCGCCCCAAAACACGACCAAATTCTAGAAAAATATCCCACCAAATCTCCACAAATTCCCACAAAATACATGAAAAATCCCTCAAGATCCTTAAATCGCCTCAATATCCCACAAAATCCCACAAAAATCACACAAAACCTCCACAAGTTTCCACAAAATATAAAAAAAAATCCTCAAAATTCTTCAAGTCTCCTCAAAACCACACAAAGTCCTTGAAAAGGCCCACCAAATTCCAGTAAAATCCCACAGAATCTACACAAATTCCCAAAAATCTAAAACAAATTCCTCAAAATTCTTCAAGTCTCCTCAGAATCCCACACAATTCCAGAAAAAACCCACAAAATTCCAGAGAAGTCCCACAAAACTCCCTAAATCATTTCAAAACCCTACCAATTCACAGGAATGTCCCACAAAATCTCCACCAATTCCCAGAACATACCACAAAAATCTCACAAAAATCCCTAAATCTTCTGAAAACTCGACCAAATTCCAGAAACGCCCCATAAAATCAGCACAGTTTCCCACAAAATTCAAGAAAAAACACCACAAAATTCCCAAAATCTTTTCAAAATACCACAAAATTCTTGAAAAGCCCCACCAAATTCCAGAAACATCCCACAAAATGTCCTCAAAACCCGACAAAATCCCAGAAAAATCACACAAAATTCCCTAAATCTTCTCAAAACATGACCAAATTCTAGAAAAATATCCCACCGAATCTCCACAAATTCCCACAGAATACATGAAAAATCCCTGATAATTCGTCAGTTCTCTACAGAATCTCACCAAATTCCAGAGAAGTCC
This sequence comes from Cyanistes caeruleus, assembly GCF_971803275.1. Classification (NCBI taxonomy): domain Eukaryota; kingdom Metazoa; phylum Chordata; class Aves; order Passeriformes; family Paridae; genus Cyanistes; species Cyanistes caeruleus. Next base: position 85,485,669 of record NC_141702.1, on the reverse strand, counting down.
CTCGAAGTTCCAGAAATGTCCCACAAAATCTCCCCAGTATCCAATAAAATTCCAGGAAAAATCCCACAAAATTCCCTAAATCTTCCCAAAACACGACCAAATTCTAGAAAAATATCCCACCAAATCTCCACAAATTCCCACAAAATACATGAAAAATCCCTCAAGATCCCTAAATCGCCTCAATATCCCACAAAATCCCACAAAAATCACACAAAACCTCCACAAGTTTCCACAAAATCTAAGAAAAATTCCTCAAAATTCTTCAAGTCTCCTCAAAACCACACAAAGTCCTTCAAAAAGGCCCACCAAATTCCAGAAAAATCTTACAGAATTCCCTAAATCTTCTCAAAACTCTACCAAATTACAGAAAAATCCCACCAAATCTCCACAAATTTCCACAGAATACATGAAAAATCCCTGATAATTCGTCAGTTCTCTACAGAATCTCACCAAATTCCAGAAAAGTCCCTCGAAGTTCCAGAAACATCCCACAAAATCTCCCCAGTATCCAACAAAATTCCAGGAAAAATCCCACAAAATTCCCTAAATCTTCTTAAAACATGACCAAATTCTAGAAAAATATCCCACCGAATCTCCACAAATTCCCACAGAATACATGAAAAATCCCTGATAATTCGTCAGTTCTCTACAGAATCTCACCAAATTCCAGAAGAGTCCCTCAAATTTCCACAAACATTCCAGAAAATCTCCCCAGTATCCAATAAAATTCCAGGAAAAATCCCACAAAATTCCCTAAATCGCCCCAAAACACGACCAAATTCTAGAAAAATATCCCACCAAATCTCCACAAATTCCCACAAAATACATGAAAAATCCCCCAAGATCCCTAAATCGCCTCAATATCCCACAAAATCCCTCAAAAATCACACAAAACCTCCACAAGTTTCCACAAAATATAAAAAAAAATCCTCAAAATTCTTCAAGTCTCCTCAAAACCACACAAAGTCCTTGAAAAGGCCCACCAAATTCCAGAAAAATCCCACAGAATCTACACAAATTCCCCAAAATCTAAAACAAATTCCTCAAAATTTTTCAACTCTCCTCAGAATCCCACACAATTCCAGAAAAAACCCACAAAATTCCAGAGAAGTCCCACAAAACTCCTTAAATCATTTCAAAACCCTACCAATTCACAGGAATGTCCCACAAAATCTCCACCAATTCCCAGAACATCCCACAAAAATCTCACAAAAATCCCTAAATCTTCTGAAAACTCGACCAAATTCCAGAAACGCCCCATAAAATCAGCACAGTTTCCCACAAAATTCAAGAAAAAACACCACAAAATTCCCTAAATCTTTTCAAAATACCACAAAATTCTTGAAAAGCCCCACCAAATTCCAGAAACATCCCACAAAATGTCCTCAATACCCAACAAAATCCCAGAAAAATCACACAAAATTCCCTAAATCTTCTCAAAACATGACCAAATTCTAGAAAAATATCCCACCAAATCTCCACAAATTCCCACAGAATACATGAAAAATCCCTGATAGTTCGTCAGTTCTCTACAGAATCTCACCAAATTCCAGAAAAGTCCCTCGAAGTTCCAGAAATGTCCCACAAAATCTCCCCAGTATCCAATAAAATTCCAGGAAAAATCCCACAAAATTCCCTAAATCTTCCCAAAACACGACCAAATTCTAGAAAAATATCCCACCAAATCTCCACAAATTCCTACAAAATACATGAAAAATCCCTCAAGATCCCTAAATCGCCTCAATATCCCACAAAATTCCACAAAAATCCCACAAAACCTCCACAAGTTTCCACAGAATCTAAGAAAAAATCCTCAAAATTCTTCAAGTCTCCTCAACACCACACAAAGTCCTTCAAAAAGGCCCACCAAATTCCAGAAAAATCTTACAGAATTCCCTAAATCTTCTCAAAACTCTACCAAATTCCAGAAAAATCCCACCAAATCTCCACAAATTCCCACAGAATACATGAAAAATCCCTGATAATTCGTCAGTTCTCTACAGAATCTCACCAAATTCCAGAAAGTCCCTCGAAGTTCCAGAAATATCCCACAAAATCTCCGCAGTATCCAACAAAATTCCAGGAAAAATCCCACAAAATTCCCTAAATCTTCTTAAAACATGACCAAATTCTAGAAAAATATCCCACCGAATCTCCACAAATTCCCACAGAATACATGAAAAATCCCTGATAATTCGTCAGTTCTCTACAGAATCTCACCAAATTCCAGAAGAGTCCCTCAAATTTCCACAAACATTCCAGAAAATCTCCCCAGTATCCAATAAAATTCCAGGAAAAATCCCACAAAATTCCCTAAATCGCCCCAAAACACGACCAAATTCTAGAAAAATATCCCACCAAATCTCCACAAATTCCCACAAAATACATGAAAAATCCCCCAAGATCCCTAAATCGCCTCAATATCCCACAAAATCCCTCAAAAATCACACAAAACCTCCACAAGTTTCCACAAAATATAAAAAAAAATCCTCAAAATTCTTCAAGTCTCCTCAAAACCACACAAAGTCCTTGAAAAGGCCTACCAAATTCCAGAAAAATCCCACAGAATCTACACAAATTCCCCAAAATCTAAAACAAATTCCTCAAAATTCTTCAAGTCTCCTCAGAATCCCACACAATTCCAGAAAAAACCCACAAAATTCCAGAGAAGTCCCACAAAACTCCTTAAATCATTTCAAAACCCTACCAATTCACAGGAATGTCCCACAAAATCTCCACCAATTCCCAGAACATCCCACAAAAATCTCACAAAAATCCCTAAATCTTCTGAAAACTCGACCAAATTCCAGAAACGCCCCATAAAATCAGCACAGTTTCCCACAAAATTCAAGAAAAAACACCACAAAATTCCCTAAATCTTTTCAAAATACCACAAAATTCTTGAAAAGCCCCACCAAATTCCAGAAACATCCCACAAAATGTCCTCAATACCCAACAAAATCCCAGAAAAATCACACAAAATTCCCTAAATCTTCTCAAAACATGACCAAATTCTAGAAAAATATCCCACCAAATCTCCACAAATTCCCACAGAATACATGAAAAATCCCTGATAGTTCGTCAGTTCTCTACAGAATCTCACCAAATTCCAGAAAAGTCCCTCGAAGTTCCAGAAATGTCCCACAAAATCTCCCCAGTATCCAATAAAATTCCAGGAAAAATCCCACAAAATTCCCTAAATCTTCCCAAAACACGACCAAATTCTAGAAAAATATCCCACCAAATCTCCACAAATTCCTACAAAATACATGAAAAATCCCTCAAGATCCCTAAATCGCCTCAATATCCCACAAAATTCCACAAAAATCCCACAAAACCTCCACAAGTTTCCACAGAATCTAAGAAAAAATCCTCAAAATTCTTCAAGTCTCCTCAACACCACACAAAGTCCTTCAAAAAGGCCCACCAAATTCCAGAAAAATCTTACAGAATTCCCTAAATCTTCTCAAAACTCTACCAAATTCCAGAAAAATCCCACCAAATCTCCACAAATTCCCACAGAATACATGAAAAATCCCTGATAATTCGTCAGTTCTCTACAGAATCTCACCAAATTCCAGAAAAGTCCCTCGAAGTTCCAGAAATATCCCACAAAATCTCCGCAGTATCCAACAAAATTCCAGGAAAAATCCCACAAAATTCCCTAAATCTTCTTAAAACATGACCAAATTCTAGAAAAATATCCCACCGAATCTCCACAAATTCCCACAGAATACATGAAAAATCCCTGATAATTCGTCAGTTCTCTACAGAATCTCACCAAATTCCAGAAGAGTCCCTCAAAGTTCCACAAACATTCCAGAAAATCTCCCCAGTATCCAATAAAATTCCAGGAAAAATCCCACAAAATTCCCTAAATCGCCCCAAAACACGACCAAATTCTAGAAAAATATCCCACCAAATCTCCACAAATTCCCACAAAATACATGAAAAATCCCTCAAGATCCTTAAATCGCCTCAATATCCCACAAAATCCCACAAAAATCACACAAAACCTCCACAAGTTTCCACAAAATATAAAAAAAAATCCTCAAAATTCTTCAAGTCTCCTCAAAACCACACAAAGTCCTTGAAAAGGCCCACCAAATTCCAGTAAAATCCCACAGAATCTACACAAATTCCCAAAAATCTAAAACAAATTCCTCAAAATTCTTCAAGTCTCCTCAGAATCCCACACAATTCCAGAAAAAACCCACAAAATTCCAGAGAAGTCCCACAAAACTCCCTAAATCATTTCAAAACCCTACCAATTCACAGGAAAGTCCCACAAAATCTCCACCAATTCCCAGAACATACCACAAAAATCTCACAAAAATCCCTAAATCTTCTGAAAACTCGACCAAATTCCAGAAACGCCCCATAAAATCAGCACAGTTTCCCACAAAATTCAAGAAAAAACACCACAAAATTCCCTAAATCTTTTCAAAATACCACAAAATTCTTGAAAAGGCCCACCAAATTCCAGAAACATCCCACAAAATGTCCTCAATACCCAACAAAATCCCAGAAAAATCACACAAAATTCCCTAAATCTTCTCAAAACACGGCCAAAATCCACAAAAATCCCACCAAATCTCCACAAATTCCCACAGAATACATGAAAAATTCCTCAAGATCCCTAAATCGCCCCAATATCTCACAAAATCCCACAAAAATCACACAAAACCTCCACAAGTTTCCACAAAATCTAAGAAAAATTCCTCAAAATTCTTCAAGTCTCTGCAAAACCACACAAAGTCCTTGAAAAGGCCCACCAAATTCCAGAAAAATCTTACAGAATTCCCTAAATTTTCTCAAAACTCTACCAAATTCCAGAAAAATCCCACCAAATCTCCACAAATTCCCACAGAATACATGAAAAATCCCTGATAATTCTTCAGTTCTCTACAGAATCTCACCAAATTCCAGAGAAGTCCCTCGAAGTTCCAGAAACATCCCACAAAATCTCCCCAGTATCCAACAAAATTCCAGGAAAAATCCCACAAAATTCCCTAAATCTTCTCAAAACTCTACCAAATTCCAGAAAAATCCCACCAAATCTCCACAAATTCCCACAGAATACATGAAAAATCCCTGATAGTTCGTCAGTTCTCTACAGAATCTCACCAAATTCCAGAAGGGTCCCTCAAAGTTCCACAAACATTCCACAAAATCTCCCCAGTATCCAACAAAATTCCAGGAAAAATCCCACAAAATTCCCCTAAATCTTCTCAAAACACGACCAAATTCTAGAAAAATATCCCACCAAATCTCCACAAAATCCCACAAAATACATGAAAAATCCCTCCAGATCCCTAAATCGCCTCAATATCCCACAAAATCCCACGAAAATCACACAAAACCTCCACAAGTTTCCACAAAATATAAAAAAAATCCTCAAAATTCTTCAAGTCTCTTCAAAACCACACAAAGTCCTTGAAAAGGCCCACCAAATTCCAGTAAAATCCCACAGAATCTCCACAAATTCCCACAAAATCTAAAACAAATTCCTCAAAATTCTTCAAGTCTCCTCAGAATCCCACACAATTCCAGAAAAAACCCACAAAATTCCAGAGAAGTCCCACAAAACTCCCTAAATCATTTCAAAACCCTACCAATTCACAGGAATGTCCCACAAAATCTCCACCAATTCCCAGAACATCCCACAAAAATCTCACAAAAATCCCTAAATCTTCTGAAAACTCGACCAAATTCCAGAAACGCCCCATAAAATCAGCACAGTTTCCCACAAAATTCAAGAAAAAACACCACAAAATTCCCAAAATCTTTTCAAAATACCACAAAATTCTTGAAAAGCCCCACCAAATTCCAGAAACATCCCACAAAATGTCCTCAATACCCAACAAAATCCCAGAAAAATCCCACAAAATTCCCTAAATCTTCTCAAAACATGACCAAATTCTAGAAAAATATCCCACCGAATCTCCACAAATTCCCACAGAATACATGAAAAATCCCTGATAATTCGTCAGTTCTCTACAGAATCTCACCAAATTCCAGAAAAGTCCCTCGAAGTTCCAGAAATGTCCCACAAAATCTCCCCAGTATCCAATAAAATTCCAGGAAAAATCCCACAAAATTCCCTAAATCTTCCCAAAACACGACCAAATTCTAGAAAAATATCCCACCAAATCTCCACAAATTCCTACAAAATACATGAAAAATCCCTCAAGATCCCTAAATCGCCTCAATATCCCACAAAATTCCACAAAAATCCCACAAAACCTCCACAAGTTTCCACAAAATCTAAGAAAAATTCCTCAAAATTCTTCAAGTCTCCTCAACACCACACAAAGTCCTTCAAAAAGGCCCTCCAAATTCCAGAAAAATCTTACAGAATTCCCTAAATCTTCTCAAAACTCTACCAAATTCCAGAAAAATCCCACCAAATCTCCACAAATTCCCACAGAATACATGAAAAATCCCTGATAATTCGTCAGTTCTCTACAGAATCTCACCAAATTCCAGAAGAGTCCCTCAAAGTTCCACAAACATTCCAGAAAATCTCCCCAGTATCCAATAAAATTCCAGGAAAAATCCCACAAAATTCCCTAAATCGCCCCAAAACACGACCAAATTCTAGAAAAATATCCCACCGAATCTCCACAAATTCCCACAAAATACATGAAAAATCCCTCAAGATCCCTAAATCGCCTCAATATCCCACAAAATCCCACAAAAATCCCACAAAACCTCCACAAGTTTCCACAAAATATAAAAAAAAATCCTCAAAATTCTTCAAGTCTCCTCAAAACCACACAAAGTCCTTCAAAAAGGCCCACCAAATTCCAGAAAAATCCCACAGAATCTACACAAATTCCCACAAAATCTAAAACAAATCCCTCAAAATTCACTGAATTTCCTCAATATCCCACCAAATTCCAGAACCATCTCACAAAATCTCAACAAATTTCCACAAAATCTAAGAAAATTCCCGCAAAATTCTTCAAGTCTCCTCCAAATCCCACAAAATTCAAGACAAATCCTCAAAATTCCACAAAAATCCCACGAAATTCCTTCCATCTTCTCAGAACCCAAACAAACTCCTGCAACATCTCACAAAATCTCCACCAATTTCCAAACAATTCAAGAAAAATCCCGCAAAATTCTTCAAGTCTCGTACAAATCCCAGAAAAATCCCACAAAATTCCAGCAACATCCCACCAAATCACCTCAATATCACCAAGAATTCTGGAAAAGCCTCACAAAATTGCAGAAAAATGCCACAAAATTCCCTAAACCTTCTCAAAACCCTACCCAATTCCTGCAACATCCCACAAAATCTCCAACAATTTCCACAAAATTCAAGAAAAATCCCTCAAAATTCACTGAATTTCCTCAATATCCCACCAAATTCCAGAACCATCTCACAAAATCTCAACAAATTTCCACAAAATCTAAGAAAATTCCCGCAAAATTCTTCAAGTCTCCTCCAAATCCCACAAAATTCAAGACAAATCCTCAAAATTCCACAAAAATCCCACGAAATTCCTTCCATCTTCTCAGAACCCAAACTCCTGCAACATCTCACAAAATCTCCACCAATTTCCAAACAATTCAAGAAAAATCCCGCAAAATTCTTCAAGTCTCCTCCAAATACCACAAACATCCCACAAACATCCCACAAACATCCCACAAACATCCCACAAAATTCAAGAGAAATCCCACAAAATTCAAAAGAAATCACACAAAATCCTGTACAAGCCCCACACAATTCCCTAAATCTTCTCAGAACCCAACCACATTCCTGCAACATCTCACAAAATCTCTGGAAATTTCCACAAAATTCAAGAAGACTCACACAAAAAACTTGAAAGCTGCTGAAAATTCCACGAAAATCCCACAAAAATCCCTAAATCTTCTCAAAACCCAACCACATTCCTGCAGCATCTCACAAAATCTCCACCAATATCCAAAAAATTCAAGAAAATTCCCTCCAAATTCTTCAAGTCTCCTCCAAATCCCACAAAATTCAAGACAAATCCTCAAAATCCCACAAAAATCCCACCAAATTCCAGAACCATCTCACAAAATCTCAACAAATTTCCACAAAATTCAAGAAAACTCTCACAAAGTTCTTGAAAGCCCCTCAAAATTCCAGAAAAATGCCACAAACTTCCCTACATCTTCTCAAAACCCAAACAAACTCCTGCAACATCTCACAAAATCTCCAACAATTTCCAAACAATTCAAGAAAAATCCCGCAAAATTCTTCAAGTCTCCTACAAATCCCAGAAAAATCCCACAAAATTCCAGAAACATCCCACCAAATCACCTCAATATCACCAAAAATTCTGGAAAAGCCTCACAAAATTGCAGAAAAATGCCACAAAATTCCCTAAACCTTCTCAAAACCCTACCCAATTCCTGCAACATCCCACAAAATCTCCAACAATTTCCACAAAATTCAAGAAAAATCCCTCAAAATTCACTGAATTTCCTCAATATCCCACCAAATTCCAGAACCATCTCACAAAATCTCAACAAATTTCCACAAAATCTAAGAAAATTCCCTCCAAATTCTTCAAGTCTCCTCAGAATCCCACACAATTCCAGAAAAAACCCACAAAATTCCAGAGAAGTCCCACAAAACTCCCTAAATCATTTCAAAACCCTACCAATTCACAGGAATGTCCCACAAAATCTCCACCAATTCCCAGAACATCCCACAAAAATCTCACAAAAATCCCTAAATCTTCTGAAAACTCGACCAAATTCCAGAAACGCCCCATAAAATCAGCACAGTTTCCCACAAAATTCAAGAAAAAACACCACAAAATTCCCTAAATCTTTTCAAAATACCACAAAATTCTTGAAAAGCACCACCAAATTCCAGAAACATCCCACAAAATGTCCTCAATACCCAACAAAATCCCAGAAAAATCCCACAAAATTCCCTAAATCTTCTCAAAACATGACCAAAATCTAGAAAAATATCCCACCGAATCTCCACAAATTCCCACAGAATACATGAAAAATCCCTGATAATTCGTCAGTTCTCTACAGAATCTCACCAAATTCCAGAAAAGTCCCTCGAAGTTCCAGAAATGTCCCACAAAATCTCCCCAGTATCCAATAAAATTCCAGGAAAAATCCCACAAAATTCCCTAAATCTTCCCAAAACACGACCAAATTCTAGAAAAATATCCCACCAAATCTCCACAAATTCCTACAAAATACATGAAAAATCCCTCAAGATCCCTAAATCGCCTCAATATCCCTCAAAATTCCACAAAAATCCCACAAAACCTCCACAAGTTTCCACAAAATCTAAGAAAAATTCCTCAAAATTCTTCAAGTCTCCTCAACACCACACAAAGTCCTTCAAAAAGGCCCACCAAATTCCAGAAAAATCTTACAGAATTCCCTAAATCTTCTCAAAACTCTACCAAATTCCAGAAAAATCCCACCAAATCTCCACAAATTCCCACAGAATACATGAAAAATCCCTCAAGATCCCGAAATCGCCTCAATATCCGACAAAATTCAACAAAAATCCCAAAAACTTACACAAGTTTCCATAGAATCTAAGAAAAATTCCTCAAAATTCTTCAAGTCTCCTCAAAACCATAAAAAGTCCTTCAAAAAGGCCTACCAAATTCCAGAAATATATTGCAGAATTCCCTAAATCTTCTCAAAACTCTACCAAATTCCAGAAAAATCCCACCAAATCTCCACAAATTCCCACAGAATACATGAAAAATCCCTGATAATTCTTCAGTTCTCTACAGAATCTCACCAAATTCCAGAAAAGTCCCTCGAAGTTCCACAAACATTCCACAAAATCTCCCCAGTATCCACCAAAATTCCTGGAAAAATCCCACAAAATTCCCTAAATCTTCTCAAAATACGGCTAAAATCCACAAAAATCCCACCGAATCTCCACAAATTCCCACAGAATACATGAAAAATCCCTCAAGATCCCTAAATCGCCTCAATATCCCACAAAATCCCACAAAAATCCCACAAAACCTCCACAAGTTTCCACAGAATCTAAGAAAAATTCCTCAAAATTCTTCAAGTCTCCTCAAAACCACAAAAAGTCCATCAAGAAGGCCTGCCAAATTCCAGAAAAATCTTACAGAATTCCCTAAATCTTCTCAAAACTCTACCAAATTCCAGAAAAATCCCACCAAATCTTTACAAATTCCCACAGAATACATGAAAAATCCCTGGTAATTCGTCAGTTCTCTACAGAATCTCACCAAATTCCAGAAGAGTCCCTCAAAGTTCCACAAACACCCCACAAAATCTCCTCAATATCCAACAAAATTCCAGGAAAAATCCCACAAAATTCCCTAAATCTTCTCAAAACTCTACCAAATTCCAGAAAAATCCCACCAAATCTCCACAAATTCCCACAGAATACATGAAAAATCCCTGATAATTCGTCAGTTCTCTACAGAATCTCACCAAATTCCAGAAGAGTCCCTCAAAGTTCCACAAACATTCCAGAAAATCTCCCCAGTATCCAATAAAATTCCAGGAAAAATCCCACAAAATTCCCTAAATCGCCCCAAAACACGACCAAATTCTAGAAAAATATCCCACCAAATCTCCACAAATTCCCACAAAATACATGAAAAATCCCTCAAGATCCCTAAATCGCCTCAATATCCCACAAAATCCCACAAAAATCACACAAAACCTCCACAAGTTTCCACAAAATATAAAAAAAAATCCTCAAAATTCTTCAAGTCTCCTCAAAACCACACAAAGTCCTTCAAAAAGGCCCACCAAATTCCAGAAAAATCCCACAGAATCTACACAAATTCCCACAAAACCTAAAACAAATCCCTCAAAATTCACTGAATTTCCTCAATATCCCACCAAATTCCAGAACCATCTCACAAAATCTCAACAAATTTCCACAAAATCTAAGAAAATTCCCGCAAAATTCTTCTAGTCTCCTCCAAATCCCACAAAATTCAAGACAAATCCTCAAAATTCCACAAAAATCCCACGAAATTCCTTCCATCTTCTCAGAACCCAAACAAACTCCTGCAACATCTCACAAAATCTCCACCAATTTCCAAACAATTCAAGAAAAATCCCGCAAAATTCTTCAAGTCTCCTCCAAATACCACAAACATCCCACAAACATCCCACAAACATCCCACAAACATCCCACAAAATTCAAGAGAAATCCCACAAAATTCAAAAGAAATCACACAAAATCCTGTACAAGCCCCACACAATTCCCTAAATCTTCTCAGAACCCAACCACATTCCTGCAACATCCCACAAAATCTCTGGAAATTTCCACAAAATTCAAGAAGACTCACACAAAAAACTTGAAAGCTGCTGAAAATTCCACGAAAATCCCACAAAAATCCCTAAATCTTCTCAAAACCCAACCACATTCCTGCAGCATCTCACAAAATCTCCACCAATATCCAAAAAATTCAAGAAAATTCCCTCCAAATTCTTCAAGTCTCCTCCAAATCCCACAAAATTCAAGACAAATCCTCAAAATCCCACAAAAATCCCACCAAATTCCAGAACCATCTCACAAAATCTCAACAAATTTCCACTAAATTCAAGAAAACTCTCACAAAGTTCTTGAAAGCCCCTCAAAATTCCAGAAAAATGCCACAAACTTCCCTACATCTTCTCAAAACCCAAACAAACTCCTGCAACATCTCACAAAATCTCCAACAATTTCCAAACAATTCAAGAAAAATCCCGCAAAATTCTTCAAGTCTCCTACAAATCCCAGAAAAATCCCACAAAATTCCAGAAACATCCCACCAAATCACCTCAATATCACCAAAAATTCTGGAAAAGCCTCACAAAATTGCAGAAAAATGCCACAAAATTCCCTAAACCTTCTCAAAACCCTACCAAATTCCTGCAACATCCCACAAAATCTCCAACAATTTCCACAAAATTCAAGAAAAATCCCTCAAAATTCACTGAATTTCCTCAATATCCCACCAAATTCCAGAACCATCTCAACAAATTTCCACAAAATCGAAGAAAATTCCCTCCAAATTCTTCAAGTCTCCTCCAAATCCCACAAAATTCAAGACAAATCCTCAAAATTCCACAAAAATCCAACAAAATTCCCTACATCTTCTCAAAATCCAAACAAATTCCTGAAACATCTCACAAAATCTCAACAAATTTCCACAAAATCTGAGAAAATTCCCTCCAAATTCTTCAAGTCTCCTCAGAATCCCACACAATTCCAGAAAAAACCCACAAAATTCCAGAGAAGTCCCACAAAACTCCCTAAATCATTTCAAAACCCTACCAATTCACAGGAATGTCCCACAAAATCTCCACCAATTCCCAGAACATCCCACAAAAATCTCACAAAAATCCCTAAATCTTCTGAAAACTCGACCAAATTCCAGAAACGCCCCATAAAATCAGCACAGTTTCCCACAAAATTCAAGAAAAAACACCACAAAATTCCCTAAATCTTTTCAAAATACCACAAAATTCTTGAAAAGCCCCACCAAATTCCAGAAACATCCCACAAAATGTCCTCAATACCCAACAAAATCCCAGAAAAATCCCACAAAATTCCCTAAATCTTCTCAAAACATGACCAAAATCTAGAAAAATATCCCACCGAATCTCCACAAATTCCCACAGAATACATGAAAAATCCCTGATAATTCGTCAGTTCTCTACAGAATCTCACCAAATTCCAGAAAAGTCCCTCGAAGTTCCAGAAATGTCCCACAAAATCTCCCCAGTATCCAATAAAATTCCAGGAAAAATCCCACAAAATTCCCTAAATCTTCCCAAAACACGACCAAATTCTAGAAAAATATCCCACCAAATCTCCACAAATTCCTACAAAATACATGAAAAATCCCTCAAGATCCCTAAATCGCCTCAATATCCCACAAAATTCCACAAAAATCCCACAAAACCTCCACAAGTTTCCACAAAATCTAAGAAAAATTCCTCAAAATTCTTCAAGTCTCCTCAACACCACACAAAGTCCTTCAAAAAGGCCCACCAAATTCCAGAAAAATCTTACAGAATTCCCTAAATCTTCTCAAAACACGGCCAAAATCCACAAAAATCCCACCAAATCTCCACAAATTCCCACAGAATACATGAAAAATCCCTGATAATTCGTCAGTTCTCTACAGAATCTCACCAAATTCCAGAAAAGTCCCTCAAAGTTCCACAAACATCCCACAAAATCTCCCCAGTATCCAATAAAATTCCAGGAAAAATCCCACAAAATTCCCTAAATCTTCCCAAAACACGACCAAATTCTAGAAAAATATCCCACCAAATCTCCACAAATTCCCACAAAATACATGAAAAATCCCTCAAGATGCCTAAATCGCTTCAATATCCCACAAAATTCCACAAAAATCCCACAAAACCTCCACAAGTTTCCACAGAATCTAAGAAAAATTCCTCAAAATTCTTCAAGTCTCCTCAAAACCACAAAAAGTCCTTCAAAAAGGCCTACCAAATTCCAGAAATATCTTGCAGAATTCCCTAAATCTTCTCAAAACTCTACCAAATTCCAGAAAAATCCCACCAAATCTCCACAAATTCCCACAAAATACATGAAAAATCCCTCAAGATCCCTAAATCGCCTCAATATCCGACAAAATTCAACAAAAATCCCAAAAACTTACACAAGTTTCCACAGAATCTAAGAAAAATTCCTCAAAATTCTTCAAGTCTCCTCAAAACCATAAAAAGTCCTTCAAAAAGGCCTACCAAATTCCAGAAATATATTGCAGAATTCCCTAAATCTTCTCAAAACTCTACCAAATTCCAGAAAAATCCCACCAAATCTCCACAAATTCCCACAGAATACATGAAAAATCCCTGATAATTCTTCAGTTCTCTACAGAATCTCACCAAATTCCAGAAAAGTCCCTCGAAGTTCCACAAACATTCCACAAAATCTCCCCAGTATCCACCAAAATTCCTGGAAAAATCCCACAAAATTCCCTAAATCTTCTCAAAATACGGCTAAAATCCACAAAAATCCCACCGAATCTCCACAAATTCCCACAGAATACATGAAAAATCCCTCAAGATCCCTAAATCGCCTCAATATCCCACAAAATCCCACAAAAATCCCACAAAACCTCCACAAGTTTCCACAGAATCTAAGAAAAATTCCTCAAAATTCTTCAAGTCTCCTCAAAACCACAAAAAGTCCGTCAAGAAGGCCTGCCAAATTCCAGAAAAATCTTACAGAATTCCCTAAATCTTCTCAAAACTCTACCAAATTCCAGAAAAATCCCACCAAATCTTTACAAATTCCCACAGAATACATGAAAAATCCCTGGTAATTCGTCAGTTCTCTACAAAATCTCACCAAATTCCAGAAGAGTCCCTCAAAGTTCCACAAACACCCCACAAAATCTCCTCAATATCCAACAAAATTCCAGGAAAAATCCCACAAAATTCCCTAAATCTTCTCAAAACTCTACCAAATTCCAGAAAAATCCCACCAAATCTCCACAAATTCCCACAGAATACATGAAAAATCCCTGATAATTCTTCAGTTCTCTACAGAATCTCACCAAATTCCAGAAAAGTCCCTCAAAGTTCCACAAAATCTACTCAATATCCAACAAAATTCAAGAAAAATCCCACAAAATTCCCTAAATCTTCACAAAACACGACCAAATTCTAGAAAAATATCCCACCAAATCTCCACAAAATCCCACAAAATACATGAAAAATCCCTCAAGATCCTTAAATCGCCTCAATATCCCACAAAATCCCACAAAAATCACACAAAACCTCCACAGGTTTGTACAAAATCTAAGAAAAAATAATCAAAATTCTTCAAGTCTCCTCAAAACCACACAAAGTCCTTGAAAAGGCCCACCAAATTCCAGTAAAATCCCACAGAATCTACACAAATTCCCAAAAATCTAAAACAAATTCCTCAAAATTCTTCAAGTCTCCTCAGAATCCCACACAATTCCAGAAAAAACCCACAAAATTCCAGAGAAGTCCCACAAAACTCCCTAAATCATTTCAAAACCCTACCAATTCACAGGAATGTCCCACAAAATCTCCACCAATTCCCAGAACATCCCACAAAAATCTCACAAAAATCCCTAAATCTTCTGAAAACTCGACCAAATTCCAGAAACGCTCCATAAAATCAGCACAGTTTCCCTCAAAATTCAAGAAAAAAACACCACAAAATTCCCAAAATCTTTTCAAAATACCACAAAATTCTTGAAAAGCCCCACCAAATTCCAGAAACATCCCACAATATGTCCTCAATACCCAACAAAATCCCAGAAAAATCCCACAAAATTCCCTAAATCTTCTCAAAACATGACCAAAATCTAGAAAAATATCCCACCAAATCTCCACAAATTCCCACAGAATACATGAAAAATCCCTGATAATTCGTCAGTTCTCTACAGAATCTCACCAAATTCCAGAAAAGTCCCTCAAAGTTCCACAAACATCCCACAAAATCTCCCCAGTATCCAACAAAATTCCAGGAAAAATCCCACCAAATTCCCTAAATCTTCCCAAAACACGACCAAATTCTAGAAAAATATCCCACCAAATCTCCACAAATTCCCACAAAATACATGAAAAATCCCTCAAGATGCCTAAATCGCCTCAATATCCCACAAAATTCCACAAAAATCCCACAAAACCTCCACAAGTTTCCACAGAATGTAAGAAAAATTCCTCAAAATTCTTCAAGTCTCCTCAAAACCACACAAAGTCCTTCAAAAAGGCCTACCAAATTCCAGAAATATCTTGCAGAATTCCCTAAATCTTCTCAAAACTCTACCAAATTCCAGAAAAATCCCACCAAATCTCCACAAATTCCCACAAAATACATGAAAAATCCCTCAAGATCCCTAAATCGCCTCAATATCCGACAAAATTCAACAAAAATCCCAAAAACTTACACAAGTTTCCACAGAATCTAAGAAAAATTCCTCAAAATTCTTCAAGTCTCCTCAAAACCATAAAAAGTCCTTCAAAAAGGCCTACCAAATTCCAGAAATATATTGCAGAATTCCCTAAATCTTCTCAAAACTCTACCAAATTCCAGAAAAATCCCACCAAATCTCCACAAATTCCCACAGAATACATGAAAAATCCCTGATAATTCTTCAGTTCTCTACAGAATCTCACCAAATTCCAGAAAAGTCCCTCGAAGTTCCACAAACATTCCACAAAATCTCCCCAGTATCCACCAAAATTCCTGGAAAAATCCCACAAAATTCCCTAAATCTTCTCAAAATACGGCTAAAATCCACAAAAATCCCACCGAATCTCCACAAATTCCCACAGAATACATGAAAAATCCCTCAAGATCCCTAAATCGCCTCAATATCCCACAAAATCCCACAAAAATCCCACAAAACCTCCACAAGTTTCCACAGAATCTAAGAAAAATTCCTCAAAATTCTTCAAGTCTCCTCAAAACCACAAAAAGTCCGTCAAGAAGGCCTGCCAAATTCCAGAAAAATCTTACAGAATTCCCTAAATCTTCTCAAAACTCTACCAAATTCCAGAAAAATCCCACCAAATCTTTACAAATTCCCACAGAATACATGAAAAATCCCTGGTAATTCGTCAGTTCTCTACAAAATCTCACCAAATTCCAGAAGAGTCCCTCAAAGTTCCACAAACACCCCACAAAATCTCCTCAATATCCAACAAAATTCCAGGAAAAATCCCACAAAATTCCCTAAATCTTCTCAAAACTCTACCAAATTCCAGAAAAATCCCACCAAATCTCCACAAATTCCCACAGAATACATGAAAAATCCCTGATAATTCTTCAGTTCTCTACAGAATCTCACCAAATTCCAGAAAAGTCCCTCAAAGTTCCACAAAATCTACTCAATATCCAACAAAATTCAAGAAAAATCCCACAAAATTCCCTAAATCTTCACAAAACACGACCAAATTCTAGAAAAATATCCCACCAAATCTCCACAAAATCCCACAAAATACATGAAAAATCCCTCAAGATCCTTAAATCGCCTCAATATCCCACAAAATCCCACAAAAATCACACAAAACCTCCACAGGTTTGTACAAAATCTAAGAAAAAATAATCAAAATTCTTCAAGTCTCCTCAAAACCACACAAAGTCCTTGAAAAGGCCCACCAAATTCCAGTAAAATCCCACAGAATCTACACAAATTCCCAAAAATCTAAAACAAATTCCTCAAAATTCTTCAAGTCTCCTCAGAATCCCACACAATTCCAGAAAAAACCCACAAAATTCCAGAGAAGTCCCACAAAACTCCCTAAATCATTTCAAAACCCTACCAATTCACAGGAATGTCCCACAAAATCTCCACCAATTCCCAGAACATCCCACAAAAATCTCACAAAAATCCCTAAATCTTCTGAAAACTCGACCAAATTCCAGAAACGCTCCATAAAATCAGCACAGTTTCCCTCAAAATTCAAGAAAAAAACACCACAAAATTCCCAAAATCTTTTCAAAATACCACAAAATTCTTGAAAAGCCCCACCAAATTCCAGAAACATCCCACAATATGTCCTCAATACCCAACAAAATCCCAGAAAAATCCCACAAAATTCCCTAAATCTTCTCAAAACATGACCAAAATCTAGAAAAATATCCCACCAAATCTCCACAAATTCCCACAGAATACATGAAAAATCCCTGATAATTCGTCAGTTCTCTACAGAATCTCACCAAATTCCAGAAAAGTCCCTCAAAGTTCCACAAACATCCCACAAAATCTCCCCAGTATCCAACAAAATTCCAGGAAAAATCCCACCAAATTCCCTAAATCTTCCCAAAACACGACCAAATTCTAGAAAAATATCCCACCAAATCTCCACAAATTCCCACAAAATACATGAAAAATCCCTCAAGATGCCTAAATCGCCTCAATATCCCACAAAATTCCACAAAAATCCCACAAAACCTCCACAAGTTTCCACAGAATGTAAGAAAAATTCCTCAAAATTCTTCAAGTCTCCTCAAAACCACACAAAGTCCTTCAAAAAGGCCTACCAAATTCCAGAAATATCTTGCAGAATTCCCTAAATCTTCTCAAAACTCTACCAAATTCCAGAAAAATCCCACCAAATCTCCACAAATTCCCACAAAATACATGAAAAATCCCTCAAGATCCCTAAATCGCCTCAATATCCCACAAAATTCAACAAAAATCCCAAAAACTTACACAAGTTTCCACAGAATCTAAGAAAAATTCCTCAAAATTCTTCAAGTCTCCTCAAAACCATAAAAAGTCCTTCAAAAAGGCCTACCAAATTCCAGAAATATATTGCAGAATTCCCTAAATCTTCTCAAAACTCTACCAAATTCCAGAAAAATCCCACCAAATCTCCACAAATTCCCACAGAATACATGAAAAATCCCTGATAATTCTTCAGTTCTCTACAGAATCTCACCAAATTCCAGAAAAGTCCCTCGAAGTTCCACAAACATCCCACAAAATCTCCCCAGTATCCACCAAAATTCCTGGAAAAATTCCACAAAATTCCCTAAATCTTCTCAAAATACGGTTAAAATCCACAAAAATCCCACCGAATCTCCACAAATTCCCACAGAATACATGAAAAATCCCTCAAGATCCCTAAATCGCCTCAATATCCCACAAAATTCCACAAAAATCCCACAAAACCTCCACAAGTTTCCACAAAATCTAAGAAAAATTCCTCAAAATTCTTCAAGTCTCCTCAAAACCACACAAAGTCCTTCAAAGAGGCCCACCAAATTCCAGAAAAATCTTACAGAATTCCCTAAATCTTCTCAAAACTCTACCAAATTCCAGAAAAATCCCACCAAATCTTTACAAATTCCCACAGAATACATGAAAAATCCCTGATAATTCGTCAGTTCTCTACAGAATCTCACCAAATTCCAGAAGAGTCCCTCAAAGTTCCACAAACACCCCACAAAATCTCCTCAATATCCAACAAAATTCCAGGAAAAATCCCACAAAATTCCCTAAATCTTCTCAAAACACGGCCAAAATCCACAAAAATCCCACCAAATCTCCACAAATTCCCACAGAATACATGAAAAATCCCTGATAATTCTTCAGTTCTCTACAGAATCTCACCAAATTCCAGAAAAGTCCCTCAAAGTTCCACAAAATCTACTCAATATCCAACAAAATTCAAGAAAAATCCCACAAAATTCCCTAAATCTTCACAAAACACGACCAAATTCTAGAAAAATATCCCACCAAATCTCCACAAAATCCCACAAAATACATGAAAAATCCCTCAAGATCCCTAAATCGCCTCAATATCCCACAAAATCCCACAAAAATCACACAAAACCTCCACAGGTTTGTACAAAATCTAAGAAAAAATCCTCAAAATTCTTCAAGTCTCCTCAAAACCACACAAAGTCCTTGAAAAGGCCCACCAAATTCCAGTAAAATCCCACAGAATCTACACAAATTCCCAAAAATCTAAAACAAATTCCTCAAAATTCTTCAAGTCTCCTCAGAATCCCACACAATTCCAGAAAAAACCCACAAAATTCCAGAGAAGTCCCACAAAACTCCCTAAATCATTTCAAAACCCTACCAATTCACAGGAATGTCCCACAAAATCTCCACCAATTCCCAGAACATCCCACAAAAATCTCACAAAAATCCCTAAATCTTCTGAAAACTCGACCAAATTCCAGAAACGCTCCATAAAATCAGCACAGTTTCCCTCAAAATTCAAGAAAAAAAACCACAAAATTCCCAAAATCTTTTCAAAATACCACAAAATTCTTGAAAAGCCCCACCAAATTCCAGAAACATCCCACAAAATGTCCTCAATACCCAACAAAATCCCAGAAAAATCACACAAAATTCCCTAAATCTTCTCAAAACACGGCCAAAATCCACAAAAATCCCACCAAATCTCCACAAATTCCCACAGAATACATGAAAAATCCCTGATAATTCGTCAGTTCTCTACAGAATCTCACCAAATTCCAGAAGAGTCCCTCAAAGTTCCACAAACATCCCACAAAATCTCCCCAGTATCCAATAAAATTCCAGGAAAAATCCAACCAAATTCCCTAAATCTTCTCAAAACACGACCAAATTCTAGAAAAATATCCCAACAAATCTCCACAAATTCCCACAAAATACATGAAAAATCCCTCAAGATCCCTAAATCGCCTCAATATCCCACAAAATCCCCCAAAAATCACACAAAACCTCCACAAGTTTCCACAAAATCTAAGAAAAATTCCTCAAAATTCTTCAAGTCTCCTCAAAACCACACAAAGTCCTTGAAAAGGCCCACCAAATTCCAGAAAAATCTTACAAAATTCCCTAAATCTTCTCAAAACTCTACCAAATTCCAGAAAAATCCCACCGAATCTACACAAATTCCCACAGGATACATGAAAAATCCCTGATAATTCGTCAGTTCTCTACAGAATCTCACCAAATTCCAGAAGAGTCCCTCAAAGTTCCACAAACATTCCACAAAATCTCCCCAGTATCCAATAAAATTCCAGGAAAAATCCCACAAAATTCCCTAAATCTTCCCAAAACACGACCAAATTCTAGAAAAATATCCCACCAAATCTCCACAAATTCCCACAAAATACATGAAAAATCCCTCAAGATGCCTAAATCGCCTCAATATCCCACAAAATTCCACAAAAATCCCACAAAACCTCCACAAGTTTCCACAAAATCTAAGAAAAATTCCTCAAAATTCTTGAAGTCTCCTCAAAACCACAAAAAGTCCTTCAAAAAGGCCTACCAAATTCCAGAAATATCTTGCAGAATTCCCTAAATCTTCTCAAAACTCTACCAAATTCCAGAAAAATCCCACCAAATCTCCACAAATTCCCACAGAATACATGAAAAATCCCTGATAATTCTTCAGTTCTCTACAGAATCTCACCAAATTCCAGAAAAGTCCCTCGAAGTTCCACAAACATTCCACAAAATCTCCCCAGTATCCACCAAAATTCCTGGAAAAATCCCACAGAATTCCCTAAATCTTCTCAAAATACGGCTAAAATCTACAAAAATCCCACCGAATCTCCACAAATTCCCACAGAATACATGAAAAATCCCTCAAGATCCCTAAATCGCCTCAATATCCCACAAAATCCCACAAAAATCCCACAAAACCTCCACAAGTTTCCACAGAATCTAAGAAAAATTCCTCAAAATTCTTCAAGTCTCCTCAAAACCACAAAAAGTCCTTCAAAGAGGCCCACAAAATTCCAGAAAAATCTTACAGAATTCCCTAAATCTTCTCAAAACTCTACCAAATTCCAGAAAAATCCCACCAAATCTCCACAAATTCCCACAGAATACATGAAAAATCCCTGATAATTCGTCAGTTCTCTACAGAATCTCACCAAATTCCAGAAGAGTCCCTCAAAGTTCCACAAACACCCCACAAAATCTCCTCAATATCCAACAAAATTCCAGGAAAAATCCCACAAAATTCCCTAAATCTTCTCAAAACTCTACCAAATTCCAGAAAAATCCCACCAAATCTCCACAAATTCCCACAGAATACATGAAAAATCCCTGATAATTCTTCAGTTCTCTACAGAATCTCACCAAATTCCAGAAAAGTCCCTCAAAGTTCCACAAAATCTACTCAATATCCAACAAAATTCAAGAAAAATCCCACAAAATTCCCTAAATCTTCACAAAACACGACCAAATTCTAGAAAAATATCCCACCAAATCTCCACAAATTCCCACAAAATACATGAAAAATCCCTCAAGATCCCTAAATCGCCTCAATATCCCACAAAATCCCACAAAAATCACACAAAACCTCCACAGGTTTGTACAAAATCTAAGAAAAATTCCTCAAAATTCTTCAAGTCTCCTCAAAACCACACGAAGTCCTTCAAAAAGGCCTACCAAATTCCAGAAATATCTTGCAGAATTCCCTAAATCTTCTCAAAACTCTACCAAATTCCAGAAAAATCTCACCAAATCTCCACAAATTCCCACAGAATACATGAAAAATCCCTGATAATTCATCAGTTCTCTACAGAATCTCACCAAATTCCAGAAAAGTCCCTCAAAGTTCCAGAAACATCCCACAAAATCTCCCCAGTATCCCACAAAATTCCAGGAAAAATCCCACAAAATTCCCTAAATCTTCTTAAAATACGGCAAAATCCACAAAAATCCCACCAAACCTCCACAAGTTTCCACAGAATACATGAAAAATATCTGATAATTCGTCAGTTCTATACAGAATCTCACAAAATTCCAGAAAAGTCCCTCCAAGTTCCACAAGCATTCCACAAAATCTCCCCAGTATCCAACAAAATTCCAGGAAAAATCCCACAAAATTCCCTAAATCTTCCCAAAACATGACCAAATTCTAGAAAAATATCCCACCGAATCTCCACAAATTCCCACAGAATACATGAAAATCCCTGATAATTCGTCAGTTCTCTACAGAATCTCACCAAATTCCAGAAAAGTCCCTCAAAGTTCCACAAAATCTACTCAATATCCAACAAAATTCAAGAAAAATCCCACAAAATTCCCTAAATCTTCACAAAACACGACCAAATTCTAGAAAAATATCCCACCAAATCTCCACAAATTCCCACAAAATACATGAAAAATCCCTCAAGATCCCTAAATCGCCTCAATATCCCACAAAATCCCACAAAAATCACACAAAACCTCCACAAGTTTCCACAAAATATAAGAAAATTTCCTCAAAATTCTTCAAGTCTCCTCAAAACCACACAAAGTCCTTGAAAAGGCCCACCAAATTCCAGTAAAATCCCACAGAATCTACACAAATTCCCAAAAATCTAAAACAAATTCCTCAAAATTCTTCAAGTCTCCTCAGAATCCCACACAATTCCAGAAAAAACCCACAAAATTCCAGAGAAGTCCCAAAAAACTCCCTAAATCATTTCAAAACCCTACCAATTCACAGGAAAGTCCCACAAAATCTCTACCAATTCCCAGAACATCCCACAAAAATCTCACAAAAATCCCTAAATCTTCTGAAAACTCGACCAAATTCCAGAAACGCCCCATAAAATCAGCACAGTTTCCCAAAAAATTCAAGAAAAAACACCACAAAATTCCCAAAATCTTTTCAAAATACCACAAAATTCTTGAAAAGCCCCACCAAATTCCAGAAACATCCCACAAAATGTCCTCAATACCCAACAAAATCCCAGAAAAATCCCACAAAATTCCCTAAATCTTCAGAAAACTTGACGAAATTCCAGAAACGCCCCATAAAATCAGCACAGTATCCAACAAAATCCAAGAAAAATCACACAAAATTCCCTAAATCTTCTCAAAACACGGCCAAAATCCACAAAAATCCCACCAAATCTCCACAAATTCCCACAGAATACATGAAAAATCCCTGATAATTCGTCAGTTCTCTACAGAATCTCACAAAATTCCAGAAGAGTCCCTCCAAGTTCCACAAACATCCCACAAAATCTCCCCAGTATCCAACAAAATTCCAGGAAAAATCCCACAAAATTCCTTAAATCTTCTCAAAACATGACCAAATTCTAGAAAAATATCCCACCGAATCTCCACAAATTCCCACAGAATACATGAAAAATCCCTGATAATTCGTCAGTTCTCTACAGAATCTCACAAAATTCCAGAAAAGTCCCTCCAAGTTCCACAAGCATCCCACAAAATCTCCCCAGTATCCAACAAAATTCCAGGAAAAATCCCACAAAATTCCCTAAATCTTCTCAAAACATGACCAAATTCTAGAAAAATATCCCACCAAATCTCCACAAATTCCCACAAAATACATGAAAAATCCCTCAAGATCCCTAAATCGCCTCAATATCCCACAAAATCCCACAAAAATCCCACAAAACCTCCACAAGTTTCCATAGAATCTAAGAAAAATTCCTCAAAATTCTTCAAGTCTTCTCAAAACCACAAAAAGTCCGTCAAGAAGGCCTGCCAAATTCCAGAAATACCTTGCAGAATTCCCTAAATCTTCTCAAAACTCTACCAAATTCCAGAAAAATCCCACCAAATCTCCACAAATTCCCACAGAATACATGAAAAATCCCTGATAATTCGTCAGTTCTCAACAGAATCTCACAAAATTCCAGAAAAGTCCCTCAAAGTTCCACAAGCATCCCACAAAATCTCCCCAGTATCCAACAAAATTCCAGGAAAAACCCCACAAAATTCCCTAAATCTTCTCAAAACATGACAAAATTCTAGAAAAATATCCCACCGAATCTCCACAAATTCCCACAGAATACATGAAAATCCCTGATAATTCGTCAGTTCTCTACAGAATCTCACAAAATTCCAGAAGAGTCCCTCAAAGTTCCACGAACATTCCACAAAATCTTCCCAATATCCAATAAAATTCCAGGAAAAATCCCACAAAATTCCCTAAATCTTCCCAAAACACGACCAAATTCTAGAAAAATATCCCACCAAATCTCCACAAATTCCCACAAAATACATGAAAAATCCCTCAAGATCCCTAAATCGCCTCAATATCCCACAAAATCCCACAAAAATCCCACAAAACCTCCACAAGTTTCCACAGAATCTAAGAAAAATTCCTCAAAATTCTTCAAGTCTCCTCAAAACCACAAAAAGTCCTTCAAAAAGGCCTACCAAATTCCAGAAATATCTTGCAGAATTCCCTAAATCTTCTCAAAACTCTACCAAATTCCTGAAAAATCCCACCAAATCTCCACAAATTCCCACAGAATACATGAAAAATCCCTGATAATTCGTCAGTTCTCTACAGAATCTCACCAAATTCCAGAAAAGTCCCTCAAAGTTCCACAAACATTCCACAAAATCTCCCCAGTATCCAATAAAATTCCAGGAAAAATCCCACAAAATTCCCTAAATCTTCCCAAAACACGACCAAATTCTAGAAAAATATCCCACCAAATCTCCACAAATTCCCACAAAATACATGAAAAATCCCTCAAGATCCCTAAATCGCCTCAATATCCCACAAAATCCCACAAAAATCCCACAAAACCTCCACAAGTTTCCACAGAATCTAAGAAAAATTCCTCAAAATTCTTCAAGTCACCTCAAAACCACACAAAGTCCTTGAAAAGGCCCATTAAATTCCAGAAAAATCTTACAGAATTCCCTAAATCTTCTCAAAACTCTACCAAATTCCAGAAAAATCCCACCAAATCTCCACAAATTCCCACAGAATACATGAAAAATCCCTGATAATTCGTCAGTTCTCTACAGAATCTCACCAAATTCCAGAAATGTCGCAAAGTTCCACAAACATCCCACAAAATATCCTCAATATCCAACAAAATTCAAGAAAAATCCCACAAAATTCCCTAAATCTTCACAAAACACGACCAAATTCTAGAAAAATATCCCACCAAATCTCCACAAATTCCCACAAAATACATGAAAAATCCCTCAAGATCCCTAAATCGCCTCAATATCCCACAAAATCCCACAAAAATCACACAAAACCTCCACAAGTTTCCACAAAATATAAAAAAAAATCCTCAAAATTCTTCAAGTCTCCTCAAAACCACACAAAGTCCTTGAAAAAAACCACCAAATTCCAGAAAAATCCCACAGAATCTACACAAATTCCCAAAAATCTAAGACAAATTCCTCAAAATTCTTCAAGTCTCCTCAGAATCCCATACAATTCCAGAAAAAACCCACAAAATTCCAGAGAAGTCCCACAAAACTCCCTAAATCATTTCAAAACCCTACCAATTCACAGGAATGTCCCACAAAATCTCCACCAATTCCCAGAACATCCCACAAAAATCTCACAAAAATCCCTAAATCTTCTGAAAACTCGACCAAATTCCAGAAACGCTCCATAAAATCAGCACAGTTTCCCTCAAAATTCAAGAAAAAACACCAAAAAATTCCCAAAATCTTTTCAAAATACCACAAAATTCTTGAAAAGCCCCACCAAATTCCAGAAACATCCCACAAAATGTCCTCAATACCCAACAAAATCCCAGAAAAATCACACAAAATTCCCTAAATCTTCTCAAAACACGGCCAAAATCCACAAAAATCCCACCAAATCTCCACAAATTCCCACAGAATACATGAAAAATCCTTGATAATTCGTCAGTTCTCTACAGAATCTCACCAAATTCCAGAAGAGGCCCTCAAAGTTCCACAAACATACCACAAAATCTCCCCATTATCCAACAAAATTCCAGGAAAAATCACACAAAATTCCCTAAATCTTCTTAAAATATGGCAAAATCCACAAAAATCACACCAAATCTCCACAAATTCCCACAGAATACATGAAAAATCCCTGATAATTCTTCAGTTCTCTCCAGAATCTTACAAAATTCCAGAAGAGTCCCTCAAAGTTCCACAAACATCCCACAAAATCTCCCCAGTATCCAATAAAATTCCAGGAAAAATCCCACAAAATTCCCTAAATCTTCCCAAAACACGACCAAATTCTAGAAAAATATCCCACCAAATCTCCACAAATTCCCACAAAATACATGAAAAATCCCTCAAGATCCCTAAATCGCCTCAATATCCCACAAAATCCCACAAAAATCCCACAAAACCTCCACAAGTTTCCACAGAATACATGAAAAATCCCTGATAATTCGTCAGTTCTCTACAGAATCTCACCAAATTCCAGAAAAGTCCCTCAAAGTTCCAGAAAATCTACTCAATATCCAACAAAATTCAAGAAAAATCCCACAAAATTCCCTAAATCTTCTCAAAACACGACCAAATTCTAGAAAAATATCCCACCAAATCTCCACAAATTCCCACAAAATACATGAAAAATCCCTCAAGATCCCTAAATCGCCTCAATATCCCACAAAATTCCACAAAAATCCCACAAAACCTCCACAAGTTTCCACAGAATCTAAGAAAAATTCCTCAAAATTCTTCAAGTCTCCTCAAAACCACAAAAAGTCCTTCAAAAAGGCCTACCAAATTCCAGAAATATCTTGCAGAATTCCCTAAATCTTCTCAAAACTCTACCAAATTCCAGAAAAATCCCACCAAATCTCCACAAATTCCCACAGAATACATGAAAAATCCCTGATAATTCGTCAGTTCTCTACAGAATCTCACCAAATTCCAGAAAATTCCCTCAAAGTTCCACAAACGTCCCACAAAATCTCCCCAGTATCCAACAAAATTCCAGGAAAAATCCCACAAAATTCCCTAAATCTTCTCAAAACACGACCAAATTCTAGAAAAATATCCCACCAAATCTCCACAAATTCCCACAAAATACATGAAAAATCCCTCAAGATCCCTAAATCTCCTCAATATCCCACAAAATCCCACAAAAATCACACAAAACCTCCACAGGTTTGTACAAAATCTAAGAAAAAATAATCAAAATTCTTCAAGTCTCCTCAAAACCACACAAAGTCCTTGAAAAGGCCCACCAAATTCCAGTAAAATCCCACAGAATCTACACAAATTCCCAAAAATCTAAAACAAATTCCTCAAAATTCTTCAAGTCTCCTCAGAATCCCACACAATTCCAGAAAAAACCCACAAAATTCCAGAGAAGTCCCACAAAACTCCCTAAATCATTACAAAACCCTACCAATTCACAGGAATGTCCCAAAAAATCTCCACCAATTCCCACAACATGCCCCCAAAAATCTCACAAAAATCCCTAAATCTTCTGAAGACTCGACCAAATTCCAGAAACGCCCCATAAAATCAGCACAGATTCCCACAAAATTCAAGAAAAAACACCACAAAATTCCCTAAATCTTTTCAAAATACCACAAAATTCTTGAAAAGCCCCACCAAATTCCAGAAACATCCCACAAAATGTCCTCAATACCCAACAAAATCCCAGAAAAATCCCACAAAATTCCCTAAATCTTCTCAAAATACGGCTAAAATCCACAAAAATCCCACCGAATCTCCACAAATTCCCACAGAATACATGAAAAATCCCTCAAGATTCCTAAATCGCCTCAATATCCCACAAAATCACACAAAAATCCCACAAAACCTCCACAAGTTTCCACAAAATCTAAGAAAACTTCCTCAAAATTCTTCAAGTCTCCTCAAAACCACACGAAGTCCTTCAAAAAAGCCCACCAAATTCCAGAAAAATCTTACAGAATTCCCTAAATCTTCTCAAAACACGACCAAATTCTAGAAAAATATCCCGCCAAATCTCCACAAATTCACACAGAATACATGAAAAATCCCTGATAAGTCGTCAGTTCTCTACAGAATCTCACAAAATTCCAGAGAAGTCCCTCCAAGTTCCAGAAACATCCCACAAAATCTCCCCAGTATCCAACAAAATTCCAGGAAAAACCCCACAAAATTCCCTAAATCTTCTCAAAACACGACCAAATTCTAGAAAAATATCCCTCCAAATCTCCACAAATTCCCACAAAATACATGAAAAATCCCTCAAGATCCCTAAATCGCCTCAATATCCCACAAAATCCCACAAAAATCACACAAAACCTCCACAAGTTTCCACAAAATATAAAAAAAAATCCTCAAAATTCTTCAAGTCTCCTCAAAACCACACAAAGTCCTTGAAAAGGCCCACCAAATTCCAGTAAAATCCCACAGAATCTACACAAATTCCCAAAAATCTAAAACAAATTCCTCAAAATTCTTCAAGTCTCCTCAGAATCCCACACAATTCCAGAAAAAACCCACAAAATTCCAGAGAAGTCCCAAAAAACTCCCTAAATCATTTCAAAACCCTACCAATTCACAGGAAAGTCCCACAAAATCTCTACCAATTCCCAGAACATCCCACAAAAATCTCACAAAAATCCCTAAATCTTCTGAAAACTCGAACAAATTCCAGAAACGCCCCATAAAATCAGCACAGTTTCCCAAAAAATTCAAGAAAAAACACCACAAAATTCCCAAAATCTTTTCAAAATACCACAAAATTCTTGAAAAGCCCCACCAAATTCCAGAAACATCCCACAAAATGTCCTCAATACCCAACAAAATCCCAGAAAAATCCCACAAAATTCCCTAAATCTTCAGAAAACTTGACGAAATTCCAGAAACGCCCCATAAAATCAGCACAGTATCCAACAAAATCCAAGAAAAATCCCACAAAATTCCCTAAATCTTCTCAAAACACGGCCAAAATCCACAAAAATCCCACCAAATCTCCACAAATTCCCACAGAATACCTGAAAAATCCCTGATAATTCGTCAGTTCTCTACAGAATCTCACAAAATTCCAGAAGAGTCCCTCCAAGTTCCACAAACATCCCACAAAATCTCCCCAGTATCCAACAAAATTCCAGGAAAAATCCCACAAAATTCCTTAAATCTTCTCAAAACATGACCAAATTCTAGAAAAATATCCCACCGAATCTCCACAAATTCCCACAGAATACATGAAAAATCCCTGATAATTCGTCAGTTCTCTACAGAATCTCACCAAATTCCAGAAAAGTCCCTCAAAGTTCCACAAGCATCCCACAAAATCTCCCCAGTATCCAACAAAATTCCAGGAAAAATCCCACAAAATTCCCTAAATCTTCTCAAAACATGACCAAATTCTAGAAAAATATCCCACCAAATCTCCACAAATTCCCACAAAATACATGAAAAATCCCTCAAGATCCCTAAATCGCCTCAATATCCCACAAAATCCCACAAAAATCCCACAAAACCTCCACAAGTTTCCATAGAATCTAAGAAAAATTCCTCAAAATTCTTCAAGTCTTCTCAAAACCACAAAAAGTCCGTCAAGAAGGCCTGCCAAATTCCAGAAATATCTTGCAGAATTCCCTAAATCTTCTCAAAACTCTACCAAATTCCAGAAAAATCCCACCAAATCTCCACAAATTCCCACAGAATACATGAAAAATCCCTGATAATTCGTCAGTTCTCAACAGAATCTCACAAAATTCCAGAAAAGTCCCTCAAAGTTCCACAAGCATCCCACAAAATCTCCCCAGTATCCAACAAAATTCCAGGAAAAACCCCACAAAATTCCCTAAATCTTCTCAAAACATGACCAAATTCTAGAAAAATATCCCACCGAATCTCCACAAATTCCCACAGAATACATGAAAATCCCTGATAATTCGTCAGTTCTCTACAGAATCTCACAAAATTCCAGAAGAGTCCCTCAAAGTTCCACAAACGTCCCACAAAATCTCCCCAGTATCCAACAAAATTCCAGGAAAAATCCCACAAAATTCCCTAAATCTTCTCAAAACACGACCAAATTCTAGAAAAATATCCCACCAAATCTCCACAAATTCCCACAAAATACATGAAAAATCCCTCAAGATCCCTAAATCTCCTCAATATCCCACAAAATCCCACAAAAATCACACAAAACCTCCACAGGTTTGTACAAAATCTAAGAAAAAATAATCAAAATTCTTCAAGTCTCCTCAAAACCACACAAAGTCCTTGAAAAGGCCCACCAAATTCCAGTAAAATCCCACAGAATCTACACAAATTCCCAAAAATCTAAAACAAATTCCTCAAAATTCTTCAAGTCTCCTCAGAATCCCACACAATTCCAGAAAAAACCCACAAAATTCCAGAGAAGTCCCACAAAACTCCCTAAATCATTACAAAACCCTACCAATTCACAGGAATGTCCCAAAAAATCTCCACCAATTCCCACAACATGCCCCCAAAAATCTCACAAAAATCCCTAAATCTTCTGAAGACTCGACCAAATTCCAGAAACGCCCCATAAAATCAGCACAGATTCCCACAAAATTCAAGAAAAAACACCACAAAATTCCCTAAATCTTTTCAAAATACCACAAAATTCTTGAAAAGCCCCACCAAATTCCAGAAACATCCCACAAAATGTCCTCAATACCCAACAAAATCCCAGAAAAATCCCACAAAATTCCCTAAATCTTCTCAAAATACGGCTAAAATCCACAAAAATCCCACCGAATCTCCACAAATTCCCACAGAATACATGAAAAATCCCTCAAGATTCCTAAATCGCCTCAATATCCCACAAAATCCCACAAAAATCCCACAAAACCTCCACAAGTTTCCACAAAATCTAAGAAAACTTCCTCAAAATTCTTCAAGTCTCCTCAAAACCACACGAAGTCCTTCAAAAAAGCCCACCAAATTCCAGAAAAATCTTACAGAATTCCCTAAATCTTCTCAAAACACGACCAAATTCTAGAAAAATATCCCACCAAATCTCCACAAATTCACACAGAATACATGAAAAATCCCTGATAAGTCGTCAGTTCTCTACAGAATCTCACAAAATTCCAGAGAAGTCCCTCCAAGTTCCAGAAACATCCCACAAAATCTCCCCAGTATCCAACAAAATTCCAGGAAAAACCCCACAAAATTCCCTAAATCTTCTCAAAACACGACCAAATTCTAGAAAAATATCCCTCCAAATCTCCACAAATTCCCACAAAATACATGAAAAATCCCTCAAGATCCCTAAATCGCCTCAATATCCCACAAAATCCCACAAAAATCACAAAAAACCTCCACAAGTTTCCACAAAATATAAAAAAAAATCCTCAAAATTCTTCAAGTCTCCTCAAAACCACACAAAGTCCTTGAAAAGGCCCACCAAATTCCAGTAAAATCCCACAGAATCTACACAAATTCCCAAAAATCTAAAACAAATTCCTCAAAATTCTTCAAGTCTCCTCAGAATCCCACACAATTCCAGAAAAAACCCACAAAATTCCAGAGAAGTCCCAAAAAACTCCCTAAATCATTTCAAAACCCTACCAATTCACAGGAAAGTCCCACAAAATCTCTACCAATTCCCAGAACATCCCACAAAAATCTCACAAAAATCCCTAAATCTTCTGAAAACTCGAACAAATTCCAGAAACGCCCCATAAAATCAGCACAGTTTCCCAAAAAATTCAAGAAAAAACACCACAAAATTCCCAAAATCTTTTCAAAATACCACAAAATTCTTGAAAAGCCCCACCAAATTCCATAAACATCCCACAAAATGTCCTCAATACCCAACAAAATCCCAGAAAAATCCCACAAAATTCCCTAAATCTTCAGAAAACTTGACGAAATTCCAGAAACGCCCCATAAAATCAGCACAGTATCCAACAAAATCCAAGAAAAATCCCACAAAATTCCCTAAATCTTCTCAAAACACGGCCAAAATCCACAAAAATCACACCAAATCTCCACAAATTCCCACAGAATACCTGAAAAATCCCTGATAATTCGTCAGTTCTCTACAGAATCTCACAAAATTCCAGAAGAGTCCCTCCAAGTTCCACAAACATCCCACAAAATCTCCCCAGTATCCAACAAAATTCCAGGAAAAATCCCACAAAATTCCTTAAATCTTCTCAAAACATGACCAAATTCTAGAAAAATATCCCACCGAATCTCCACAAATTCCCACAGAATACATGAAAAATCCCTGATAATTCGTCAGTTCTCTACAGAATCTCACAAAATTCCAGAAAAGTCCCTCAAAGTTCCACAAGCATCCCACAAAATCTCCCCAGTATCCAACAAAATTCCAGGAAAAATCCCACAAAATTCCCTAAATCTTCTCAAAACATGACCAAATTCTAGAAAAATATCCCACCAAATCTCCACAAATTCCCACAAAATACATGAAAAATCCCTCAAGATCCCTAAATCGCCTCAATATCCCACAAAATCCCACAAAAATCCCACAAAACCTCCACAAGTTTCCATAGAATCTAAGAAAAATTCCTCAAAATTCTTCAAGTCTTCTCAAAACCACAAAAAGTCCGTCAAGAAGGCCTGCCAAATTCCAGAAATATCTTGCAGAATTCCCTAAATCTTCTCAAAACTCTACCAAATTCCAGAAAAATCCCACCAAATCTCCACAAATTCCCACAGAATACATGAAAAATCCCTGATAATTCGTCAGTTCTCAACAGAATCTCACAAAATTCCAGAAAAGTCCCTCAAAGTTCCACAAGCATCCCACAAAATCTCCCCAGTATCCAACAAAATTCCAGGAAAAACCCCACAAAATTCCCTAAATCTTCTCAAAACATGACCAAATTCTAGAAAAATATCCCACCGAATCTCCACAAATTCCCACAGAATACATGAAAATCCCTGATAATTCGTCAGTTCTCTACAGAATCTCACAAAATTCCAGAAGAGTCCCTCAAAGTTCCACGAACATTCCACAAAATCTTCCCAGTATCCAACAAAATTCCAGGAAAAACCCCACAAAATTCCCTAAATCTTCTCAAAACTCTACCAAATTCCAGAAAAATCCCACCAAATCTCCACAAATTCCCACAGAATACATGAAAAATCCCTGATAATTCGTCAGTTCTCAACAGAATCTCACAAAATTCCAGAAAAGTCCCTCAAAGTTCCACAAGCATCCCACAAAATCTCCCCAGTATCCAACAAAATTCCAGGAAAAACCCCACAAAATTCCCTAAATCTTCTCAAAACATGACCAAATTCTAGAAAAATATCCCACCGAATCTCCACAAATTCCCACAGAATACATGAAAATCCCTGATAATTCGTCAGTTCTCTACAGAATCTCACAAAATTCCAGAAGAGTCCCTCAAAGTTCCACGAACATTCCACAAAATCTTCTCAGTATCCAATAAAACTCCAGGAAAAATCCCACAAAATTCCCTAATACTTCCCAAAACACGACCAAATTCTAGAAAAATATCCCACCAAATCTCCACAAATTCCCACAAAATACATGAAAAATCCCTCAAGATCCCTAAATCGCCTCAATATCCCACAAAATCCCACAAAAATCCCACAAAACCTCCACAAGTTTCCATAGAATCTAAGAAAAATTCCTCAAAATTCTTCAAGTCTTCTCAAAACCACAAAAAGTCCGTCAAGAAGGCCTGCCAAATTCCAGAAATATCTTGCAGAATTCCCTAAATCTTCTCAAAACTCTACCAAATTCCAGAAAAATCCCACCAAATCTCCACAAATTCCCACAGAATACATGAAAAATCCCTGATAATTCGTCAGTTCTCAACAGAATCTCACAAAATTCCAGAAAAGTCCCTCAAAGTTCCACAAGCATCCCACAAAATCTCCCCAGTATCCAACAAAATTCCAGGAAAAACCCCACAAAATTCCCTAAATCTTCTCAAAACATGACAAAATTCTAGAAAAATATCCCACCGAATCTCCACAAATTCCCACAGAATACATGAAAATCCCTGATAATTCGTCAGTTCTCTACAGAATCTCACAAAATTCCAGAAGAGTCCCTCAAAGTTCCACGAACATTCCACAAAATCTTCCCAGTATCCAATAAAATTCCAGGAAAAATCCCACAAAATTCCCTAAATCTTCCCAAAACACGACCAAATTCTAGAAAAATATCCCACCAAATCTCCACAAATTCCCACAAAATACATGAAAAATCCCTCAAGATCCCTAAATCGCCTCAATATCCCACAAAATCCCACAAAAATCCCACAAAACCTCCACAAGTTTCCACAGAATCTAAGAAAAATTCCTCAAAATTCTTCAAGTCTCCTCAAAACCACAAAAAGTCCTTTAAAAAGGCCTACCAAATTCCAGAAATATCTTGCAGAATTCCCTAAATCTTCTCAAAACTCTACCAAATTCCTGAAAAATCCCACCAAATCTCCACAAATTCCCACAGAATACATGAAAAATCCCTGATAATTCGTCAGTTCTCTACAGAATCTCACCAAATTCCAGAAAAGTCCCTCAAAGTTCCACAAACATCCCACAAAATCTCCCCAGTATCCAACAAAATTCCAGGAAAAATCCCACAAAATTCCCTAAATCTTCTCAAAACACGACCAAATTCTAGAAAAATATCCCACCAAATCTCCACAAATTCCCACAAAATACATGAAAAATCCCTCAAGATCCCTAAATCGCCTCAATATCCCACAAAATCCCACAAAGATCACACAAAACCTCCACAAGATTCCACAAAATCTAAGAAAATTTCCTCAAAATTCTTCAAGTCTCCTCAAAACCACACAAAGTCCTTGAAAAGGCCCACCAAATTCCAGAAAAATCCCACCAAATCTCCACAAATTCACACAAAATCTAAAACAAATTCCTCAAAATTCTTCAAGTCTCCTCAGAATCCCAGACAATTCCAGAAAAAACCCACAAAATTCCAGAGAAGTCCCACAAAACTCCCTAAATCATTTCAAAACCCTACCAATTCACAGGAATGTCCCAAAAAATCTCCACCAATTCCCAGAACATGCCCCCAAAAATCTCACAAAAATCCCTAAATCTTCTGAAAACTCGACCAAATTCCAGAAACGCCCCATAAAATCAGCACAGTTTCCCACAAAATTCAAGAAAAAACACCACAAAATTCCCTAAATCTTTTCAAAATACCACAAAATTCTTGAAAAGCCCTACCAAATTCCAGAAACATCCCACAAAATGTCCTCAATACCCAACAAAATCCCAGAAAAATCCCACAAAATTCACTAAATCTTCTCAAAACACGGCCAAAATCCACAAAAATCCCACCAAATCTCCACAAATTCCCACAGAATACATGAAAAATCCCTGATAATTCGTCAGTTCTCTACAGAATCTCACCAAATTCCAGAAAAGTCCCTCAAAGTTCCACAAACATTACACAAAATCTCCCCAGTATCCAACAAAATTCCAGGAAAAATCCCACAAAATTCCCTAAATCGCCCCAAAACACGACCAAATTCTAGAAAAATATCCCACCAAATCTCCACAAATTCCCACAAAATACATGAAAAATCCCTCAAGATCCCGAAATCGCCTCAATATCCCACAAAATCCCACAAAAATCCCACCAAACCTCCACAAGTTTCCACAGAATCTAAGAAAAATTCCTCAAAATTCTTCAAGTCACCTCAAAACCACACAAAGTCCTTGAAAAGGCCCATTAAATTCCAGAAAAATCTTACAGAATTCCCTAAATCTTCTCAAAACTCTACCAAATTCCAGAAAAATCCCACCAAATCTCCACAAATTCCCACAGAATACATGAAAAATCCCTGATAATTCGTCAGTTCTCAACAGAATCTCACCAAATTCCAGAAAAGTCCCTCAAAGTTCCACAAACACCCACAAAATATCCTCAATATCCAACAAAATTCAAGAAAAATCCCACAAAATTCCCTAAATCTTCACAAAACACGACCAAATTCTAGAAAAATATCCCACCAAATCTCCACAAATTCCCACAAAATACATGAAAAATCCCTCAAGATCCCTAAATCGCCTCAATATTCCACAAAATCCCACAAAAATCACACAAAACCTCCACAGGTTTGTACAAAATCTAAGAAAAAATCCTCAAAATTCTTCAAGTCTCCTCAAAACCACACAAAGTCCTTGAAAAGGCCCACCAAATTCCAGTAAAATCCCACAGAATCTACACAAATTCCCAAAAATCTAAAAGAAATTCCTCAAAATTCTTCAAGTCTCCTCAGAATCCCACACAATTCCAGAAAAAACCCACAAAATTCCAGAGAAGTCCCACAAAACTCCCTAAATCATTTCAAAACCCTACCAATTCACAGGAATGTCCCACAAAATCTCCACCAATTCCCAGAACATCCCACAAAAATCTGACAAAAATCACTAAATCTTCTGAAAACTCGACCAAATTCCAGAAACGCCCCATAAAATCAGCACAGTTTCCCACAAAATTCAAGAAAAAACACCACAAAATTCCCAAAATCTTTTCAAAATACCACAAAATTCTTGAAAAGCCCCACCAAATTCCAGAAACATCCCACAAAATGTCCTCAATACCCAACAAAATCCCAGAAAAATCCCACAAAATTCCCTAAATCTTCTGAAAACTTGACGAAATTCCAGAAACGCCCCATAAAATCAGCACAGTATCCAACAAAATCCCAGAAAAATCACACAAAATTCTCTAAATCTTCTCAAAACACGGCCAAAATCCACAAAAATCCCACCAAATCTCCACAAATTCCCACAGAATACATGAAAAATCCCTGATAATTCGTCAGTTCTCTACAGAATCTCACAAAATTCCAGAAGAGTCCCTCAAAGTTCCACAAACATCCCACAAAATCTCCCCAGTATCCAACAAAATTCCAGGAAAAATCCCACAAAATTCCTTAAATCTTCTCAAAACATGACCAAATTCTAGAAAAATATCCCACCGAATCTCCACAAATTCCCACAGAATACATGAAAAATCCCTGATAATTCGTGAGTTCTCTACAGAATCTCACAAAATTCCAGAAAAGTCCCTCAAAGTTCCACAAGCATCCCACAAAATCTCCCCAGTATCCAACAAAATTCCAGGAAAAATCCCACAAAATTCCCTAAATCTTCTCAAAACATGACCAAATTCTAGAAAAATATCCCACCAAATCTCCACAAATTCCCACAAAATACATGAAAAATCCCTCAAGATCCCTAAATCGCCTCAATATCCCACAAAATTCCACAAAAATCCCACAAAACCTCCACAAGTTTCCATAGAATCTAAGAAAAATTCCTCAAAATTCTTCAAGTCTTCTCAAAACCACAAAAAGTCCGTCAAGAAGGCCTACCAAATTCCAGAAATATCTTGCAGAATTCCCTAAATCTTCTCAAAACTCTACCAAATTCCAGAAAAATCCCACCAAATCTCCACAAATTCCCACAGAATACATGAAAAATCCCTGATAATTCGTCAGTTCTCAACAGAATCTCACAAAATTCCAGAAAAGTCCCTCAAAGTTCCACAAGCATCCCACAAAATCTCCCCAGTATCCAACAAAATTCCAGGAAAAACCCCACAAAATTCCCTAAATCTTCTCAAAACATGACCAAATTCTAGAAAAATATCCCACCGAATCTCCACAAATTCCCACAGAATACATGAAAATCCCTGATAATTCGTCAGTTCTCTACAGAATCTCACAAAATTCCAGAAGAGTCCCTCAAAGTTCCACGAACATTCCACAAAATCTTCTCAGTATCCAATAAAACTCCAGGAAAAATCCCACAAAATTCCCTAATACTTCCCAAAACACGACCAAATTCTAGAAAAATATCCCACCAAATCTCCACAAATTCCCACAAAATACATGAAAAATCCCTCAAGATCCCTAAATCGCCTCAATATCCCACAAAATCCCACAAAAATCCCACAAAACCTCCACAAGTTTCCACAAAATCTAAGAAAATTTCCTCAAAATTCTTCAAGTCTCCTCAAAACCACACAAAGTCCTTGAAAAGGCCCACCAAATTCCGGAAAAATCCCACAGAATCTACACAAATTCCCACAAAATCTAAAACAAATTCCTCAAAATTCTTCAAGTCTCCTCAGAATCCCACACAATTCCAGAAAAAACCCACAAAATTCCAGAGAAGTCCCACAAAACTCCCTAAATCATTTCAAAACCCTACCAATTCACAGGAATGTCCCACAAAATCTCCACCAATTCCCAGAACATCCCACAAAAATCTCACAAAAATCCCTAAATCTTCTGAAAACTCGACCAAATTCCAGAAACGCCCCATAAAATCAGCACAGTTTCCCACAAAATTCAAGAAAAAACACCACAAAATTCCCAAAATCTTTTCAAAATACCACAAAATTCTTGAAAAGCCCCACCAAATTCCAGAAACATCCCACAAAATGTCCTCAATACCCAACAAAATCCCAGAAAAATCCCACAAAATTCCCTAAATCTTCTGAAAACTTGACGAAATTCCAGAAACGCCCCATAAAATCAGCACAGTATCCAACAAAATCCCAGAAAAATCACACAAAATTCTCTAAATCTTCTCAAAACACGGCCAAAATCCACAAAAATCCCACCAAATCTCCACAAATTCCCACAGAATACATGAAAAATCCCTGATAATTCGTCAGTTCTCTACAGAATCTCACAAAATTCCAGAAGAGTCCCTCAAAGTTCCACAAACATCCCACAAAATCTCCCCAGTATCCAACAAAATTCCAGGAAAAATCCCACAAAATTCCTTAAATCTTCTCAAAACATGACCAAATTCTAGAAAAATATCCCACCGAATCTCCACAAATTCCCACAGAATACATGAAAAATCCCTGATAATTCGTCAGTTCTCTACAGAATCTCACAAAATTCCAGAAAAGTCCCTCAAAGTTCCACAAGCATCCCACAAAATCTCCCCAGTATCCAACAAAATTCCAGGAAAAACCCCACAAAATTCCCTAAATCTTCTCAAAACATGACCAAATTCTAGAAAAATATCCCACCGAATCTCCACAAATTCCCACAGAATACATGAAAAATCCCTGATAATTCTTCAGTTCTCTACAGAATCTCATCAAATTCCAGAAAAGTCCCTCAAAGTTCCACAAACATTCCACAAAATCTCCCCAGTATCCAATAAAATTCCAGGAAAAATCCCACAAAATTCCCTAAATCTTCCCAAAACACGACCAAATTCTAGAAAAATATCCCACCAAATCTCCACAAATTCCCACAAAATACATGAAAAATCCCTCAAGATCCCTAAATCGCCTCAATATCCCACAAAATCCCACAAAAATCCCACAAAACCTCCACAAGTTTCCACAGAATCTAAGAAAAATTCCTCAAAATTCTTCAAGTCACCTCAAAACCACACAAAGTCCTTGAAAAGGCCCACCAAATTCCAGAAAAATCTTACAGAATTCCCTAAATCTTCTCAAAACTCTACCAAATTCCAGAAAAATCCCACCAAATCTCCACAAATTCCCACAGAATACATGAAAAATCCCTGATAATTCGTCAGTTCTCTACAGAATCTCACCAAATTCCAGAAAAGTCCCTCAAAGTTCCACAAACATCCCACAAAATCTCCCCAGTATCCAACAAAATTCCAGGAAAAATCCCACAAAATTCCCTAAATCTTCACAAAACACGACCAAATTCTAGAAAAATATCCCACCAAATCTCCACAAATTCCCACAAAATACATGAAAAATCCCTCAAGATCCCTAAATCGCCTCAATATCCCACAAAATCCCACAAAAATCACACAAAACCTCCACAAGTTTCCACAAAATATAAAAAAAAATCCTCAAAATTCTTCAAGTCTCCTCAAAACCACACAAAGTCCTTGAAAAAAACCACCAAATTCCAGAAAAATCCCACAGAATCTACACAAATTCCCAAAAATCTAAAACAAATTCCTCAAAATTCTTCAAGTCTCCTCAGAATCCCATACAATTCCAGAAAAAACCCACAAAATTCCAGAGAAGTCCCACAAAACTCCCTAAATCATTTCAAAACCCTACCAATTCACAGGAATGTCCCACAAAATCTCCACCAATTCCCAGAACATCCCACAAAAATCTCACAAAAATCCCTAAATCTTCTGAAAACTCGACCAAATTCCAGAAACGCCCCATAAAATCAGCACAGTTTCCCACAAAATTCAAGAAAAAACACCACAAAATTCCCAAAATCTTTTCAAAATACCACAAAATTCTTGAAAAGCCCCACCAAATTCCAGAAACATCCCACAAAATGTCCTCAAAACCCGACAAAATCCCAGAAAAATCACACAAAATTCCCTAAATCTTCTCAAAACACGGCCAAAATCCACAAAAATCCCACCAAATCTCCACAAATTCCCACAAAATACATGAAAAATCCCTCAAGATCCCTAAATCGCCTCAATATCCCACAAAATTCCACAAAAATCCCACCAAATCTCCACAAGTTTCCACAGAATACATGAAAAATCCCTGATAATTCGTCAGTTCTCTACAGAATCTCACCAAATTCCAGAAAAGTCCCTCAAAGTTCCACAAAATCTACTCAATATCCAACAAAATTCAAGAAAAATCCCACAAAATTCCCTAAATCTTCACAAAACACGACCAAATTCTAGAAAAATATCCCACCAAATCTCCACAAATTCCCACAAAATACATGAAAAATCCCTCAAGATCCCTAAATCGCCTCAATATCCCACAAAATCCCACAAAAATCCCACCAAACCTCCACAGGTTTGTACAAAATCTAAGAAAAATTCCTCAAAATTCTTCAAGTCTCCTCAAAACCACACAAAGTCCTTCAAAAAGGCCCACCAAATTCCAGAAAAATCTTACAAAATTCCCTAAATCTTCTCAAAACTCTACCAAATTCCAGAAAAATTCCACCAAATCTCCACAAATTCCCTCAGAATACATGAAAAATCCCTGATAATTCGTCAGTTCTCTACAGAATCTCACCAAATTCCAGAAAAGTCCCTCAAAGTTCCACAAACACCCCACAAAATCTCCTCAATATCCAACAAAATTCCAGGAAAAATCCCACAAAATTCCCTAAATCTTCTCAAAACACGGCCAAAATCCACAAAAATCCCACCAAATCTCCACAAATTCCCACAGAATACATGAAAAATCCCTGATAATTCTTCAGTACTCTACAAATTCTCACCAAATTCCAGAAAAGTCCCTCAAAGTTCCACAAACATCCCACAAAATCTCCCCAGTATCCAACAAAATTCCAGGAAAAATCCCACAAAATTCCCTAAATCTTCTCAAAACACGACCAAATTCTAGAAAAATATCCCAACAAATCTCCACAAATTCCCACAGAATACATGAAAAATCCCTGATAATTCGTCAGTTCTCTACAGAATCTCACCAAATTTTAGCGAAGTCCCTCGAAGTTCCAGAAACATCCCACAAAATCTCCTCAGTAACCAACAAAATTCCAGGAAAAAACCCACAAAATTCCCAAAATCTTCTCAAAACACGACCAAATTCTAGAAAAATATCCCACCAAATCTCCACAAATTCCCACAAAATACAAGAAAAATCCCTCAAGATCCCTAAATCGCCTCAATATCCCAAAAATTCCACAAAAATCCCACCAAACCTCCACAAATTCCCACAGAATACATGAAAAATCCCTGATAATTCGTCAGGTCTCTACAGAATCTCACCAAATTCCAGAAAAGTCCCTCAAAGTTCCACAAACATCCCACAAAATCTCCCCAGTATCCAACAAAACTCCAGGAAAAATCACACAAAATTCCCTAAATCTTCTTAAAATATGGCAAAATCAACAAAAATCACACCAAATCTCCACAAATTCCCACAGAATACATGAAAAATCCCTGATAATTCGTCAGTTCTCTACAGAAT
Source organism: Cyanistes caeruleus (assembly GCF_971803275.1). NCBI lineage: Eukaryota > Metazoa > Chordata > Aves > Passeriformes > Paridae > Cyanistes > Cyanistes caeruleus. The sequence goes on along the minus strand of NC_141702.1, from coordinate 85,443,621 downwards.
CTCACCAAATTCCAGACAAGTCCCTCGAGGTTCCACAAGCATCCCACAAAACCTCCCCAGTATCCAACAAAATTCCAGGAAAAATCCCACAAAATTCCCTAAATCTTCTCAAAACACGACCAAATTCTAGAAAAATATCCCACCAAATCTCCACAAATTCCCACAGAATACATGAAAAATCCCTGATAATTCTTCAGTTCTCTACAGAATCTCACCAAATTCCAGAAAAGTCCCTCGAAGTTCCAGAAACATCTCACAAAATCTCCCCAGTATCCAACAAAATTCCAGGAAAAATCCCACAAAATTCCCTAAATCTTCTCAAAACATGACCAAATTCTAGAAAAATATCCCACCAAATCTCCACAAAATCCCACAAAATACATGAAAAATCCCTCAAGATCCCTAAATCGCCTCAATATCCCACAAAATCACACAAAAATCACACAAAACCTCCACAAGTTTCCACAAAATATAAAAAAAAATCCTCAAAATTCTTCAAGTCTCCTCAAAACCACACAAAGTCCTTGAAAAAAACCACCAAATTTCAGAAAAATCCCACAGAATCTCCACAAATTCCCAAAAATCTAAGACAAATTCCTCAAAATTCTTCAAGTCTCCTCAGAATCCCACACAATTCCAGAAAAAAACCCACAAAATTCCAGAGAAGTCCCACAAAACTCCCTAAATCATTTCAAAACCCTACCAATTCACAGGAATGTCCCACAAAATCTCCACCAATTCCCAGAACATCCCACAAAAATCTCACAAAAATCCCTAAATCTTCTGAAAACTCGACCAAATTCCAGAAACGCCCCATAAAATCAGCACAGTTTCCCACAAAATTCAAGAAAAAACACCACAAAATTCCCTAAATCTTTTCAAAATACCACAAAATTCTTGAAAAGCCCTACCAAATTCCAGAAACATCCCACAAAATGTCCTCAATACCCAACAAAATCCCAGAAAAATCACACAAAATTCCCTAAATCTTCTCAAAACACGGCCAAAATCCACAAAAATCCCACCGAATCTCCACAAATTCCCACAGAATACATGAAAAATCCCTGATAATTCGTCAGTTCTCTACAGAATCTCACCAAATTCCAGAAAAGTCCCTCGAAGTTCCAGAAACATCCCACAAAATCTCCCCAGTATCCAACAAAATTCCAGGAATAATCCCACAAAATTCCCTAAATCTTCTCAAAACACGACCAAATTCTAGAAAAATATCCCACCAAATCTCCACAAATTCCCACAAAATACATGAAAAATCCCTCAAGATCCCTAAATCGCCTCAATATCCCACAAAATCCCACAAAAATCCCACAAAACCTCCACAAGTTTCCACAAAATCTAAGAAAAATTCCTCAAAATTCTTCAAGTCTCCTCAAAACCACACAAAGTCCTTCAAAAAGGCCCACCAAATTCCAGAAAAATCTTACAAAATTCCCTAAATCTTCTCAAAACTCTACCAAATTCCAGAAAAATCCCACCAAATCTCCACAAATTCCCACAGAATACATGAAAAATCCCTGATAATTCTTCAGTTCTCTACAGAATCTCACCAAATTCCAGAAGAGTCCCTCAAAGTTCCAGAAACATCCCACAAAATCTCCCCAGTATCCAACAAAATTCCAGGAAAAATGCCACAAAATTCCCTAAATCTTCTCAAAACATGACCAAATTCTAGAAAAATATCCCACCGAATCTCCACAAATTCCCACAGAATACATGAAAATCCCTGATAATTCGTCAGTTCTCTACAGAATCTCACAAAATTCCAGAAAAGTCCCTCAAAGTTCCACAAACATTCCACAAAATTTCCTCAATATCCAACTAAATTTTTCTTAGATTTTGTGGAAACTTGTGGAGGTTTTGTGGGATTTTTGTGGGATTTTGTGGGATATTGAGGCGATTTAGGGATCTTGAGGGATTTTTCATGTATTTTGTGGGATTTTGTGGAGATTTGGTGGGATATTTTTCTAGAATTTGGTCGTGTTTTGGGAAGATTTAGGGAATTTTATGGGATTTTTCCTGGAATTTTGTTGGATACTGGGGAGATTTTGTGGGATGTTTGTGGAACTTTGAGGGACTTTTCTGGAATTTGGTGAGATTCTGTAGAGAACTGACGAATTATCAGGGATTTTTCATGTATTCTGTGGGAATTTGTGGAGATTTGGTGGGATTTTTCTGGAATTTGGTAGAGTTTTGAGAAGATTTAGGGAATTCTGCAAGATATTTCTGGAATTTGGTAGGCCTTTTTGAAGGACTTTTTGTGGTTTTGAGGAGACTTGAAGAATTTTGAGGAATTTTTCTTAGATTCTGTGGAAACTTGTGGAGGTTTGGTGTGATTTTTGTGGAATTTTGTGGGATATTGAGGGGATTTAGGGATCTTGAGGGATTTTTCATGTATTTTGTGGGAATTTGTGGAGATTTGGTGGGATATTTTTCTAGAATTTGGTTGTGTTTTGGGAAGATTTAGGGAATTTTGTGGGATTTTTCCTAGAATTTTGTTGGATACTGGGGAGATTTTGTGGAATGTTTGTGGAACTTTGAGGGACTCTTCTGGAATTTGGTGAGATTCTGTAGAGAACTGACGAATTATCAGGGATTTTTCATGTATTCTGTGGGAATTTGTGGAGATTTGGTGGGATTTTTCTGGAATTTGGTAGAGTTTTGAGAAGATTTAGGGAATTCTGCAAGATATTTCTGGAATTTGGTAGGCCTTTTTGAAGGACTTTTTGTGGTTTTGAGGAGACTTGAAGAGTTTTGAGGAATTTTTCTTAGATTCTGTGGAAACTTGTGGAGGTTTGGTGGGATTTTTGTGGGATTTTGTGGGATATTGAGGCGATTTAGGGATCTTGAGGGATTTTTCATGTATTTTGTGGGAATTTGTGGAGATTTGGTGGGATATTTTTCTAGAATTTGGTCGTGGTTTGAGAAGATTTAGGGAATTTTGTGGGATTTTTCCTGGAATTTTGTTGGATACTGGGGAGATTTTGTGGGATGTTTGTGGAACTTTGAGGGACTTTTCTGGAATTTGGTGAGATTCTGTAGTGAACTGAAGAATTATCAGGGATTTTTCATGTATTCTGTGGGAATTTGTGGAGATTTGGTGGGATTTTTGTGGATTTTGGCCGTGTTTTGAGAAGATTTAGGGAATTTTGTGGGATTTTTCTGGGATTTTGTTGAGTATTGAGGACATTTTGTGGGATATTTCTGGAATTTGGTGGGGCTTTTCAAGAATTTTGTGGTATTTTGAAAAGATTTAGGGAATTTTGTGGTGTTTTTTCTTGAATTTTGTGGGAAACTGTGCTGATTTTATGGGGCGTTTCTGGAATTTGGTCGAGTTTTCAGAAGATTTAGGGATTTTTGTCAGATTTTTGTGGGATGTTCTGGGAATTGGTGGAGATTTTGTGGGACATTCCTGTGAATTGGTAGGGTTTTGAAATGATTTAGGGAGTTTTGTGGGACTTCTCTGGAATTTTGTGGGTTTTTTCTGGAATTGTGTGGGATTCTGAGGAGACTTGAAGAATTTTGAGGAATTTGTTTTAGATTTTGTGGGAATTTGTGTAGATTCTGTGGGATTTTTCTGGAATTTGGTGGGCCTTTTCAAGGACTTTGTGTGGTTTTGAGGAGACTTGAAGGATTTTGAGGAAATTTTCTTAGATTTTGTGGAAACTTGTGGAGGTTTTGTGTGATCTTTGTGGGATTTTGTGGGATATTGAGACGATTTAGGGATCTTGAGGGATTTTTCATGTATTTTGTGGGAATTTGTGGAGATTTGGTGGGATATTTTTCTAGAATTTGGTCGTGTTTTGAGAAGATTTAGGGAATTTTGTGGGATTTTTCCTGGAATTTTATTGGATACTGGGGAGATTTTGTGGGATGTTTGTGGAACTTTGAGGGACTCTTCTGGAATTTGGTGAGATTCTGTAGAGAACTGACGAATTATCAGGGATTTTTCATGTATTCTGTGGGAATTTGTGGAGATTCGGTGGGATATTTTTCTAGAATTTGGTCGTGTTTTGAGAAGATTTAAGGAATTTTGTGGGATTTTTCCTGGAATTTTGTTGGATACTGGGGAGATTTTGTGGGATGTTTGTGGAACTTTGAGGGACTTTTCTGGAATTTGGTGAGATTCTGTAGAGAACTGAAGAATTTTCAGGGATTTTTCATGTATTCTGTGGGAATTTGTGGAGATTTGGTGGGATTTTTGTGGATTTTGGCCGTGTTTTTAGAAGATTTAGGGAATTTTGTGTGATTTTTCTGGGATTTTGTTGGGTATTGAGGACATTTTGTGGGATGTTTCTGGAATTTGGTGGGGCTTTTCAAGAATTTTGTGGTATTTTGAAAAGATTTTGGGAATTTTGTGGTGTTTTTTCTTGAATTTTGAGGGAAACTGTGCTGATTTTATGGAGCGTTTCTGGAATTTGGTCGAGTTTTCAGAAGATTTAGGGATTTTTGTGAGATTTTTGTGGGATGTTCTGGGAATTGGTGGAGATTTTGTGGGACTTTCCTGTGAATTGGTAGGGTTTTGAAATGATTTAGGGAGTTTTGTGGGACTTCTCTGGAATTTTGTGGGTTTTTTCTGGAATTGTGTGGGATTCTGAGGAGACTTGAAGAATTTTGAGGAATTTGTTTTAGATTTTGTAGGAATTTGTGGAGATTCTGTGGGATTTTTCTGGAATTTGGTGGGCCTTTTCAAGGACTTTGTGTGGTTTTGAGGAGACTTGAAGAATTTTGAGGAATTTTTCTTAGATTCTGTGGAAACTTGTGGAGGTTTTGTGTGATCTTTGTGGGATTTTGTGGGATATTGAGGCGATTTAGGGATCTTGAGGGATTTTTCATGTATTTTGTGGGAATTTGTGGAGATTTGGTGGGATATTTTTCTAGAATTTGGTCGTGTTTTGAGAAGATTTAAGGAATTTTGAGGGAGTTTTCCTGGAATTTTATTGGATACTGGGGAGATTTTGTGGGATGTTTGTGGAACTTTGAGGGACTTTTCGGGAATTTGGTGAGATTCTGTAGAGAACTGAAAAATTATCAGGGATTTTTCATGTATTCTGTGGGAATTTGTGGAGATTTGGTGGGATTTTTGTGGATTTTGGCCGTGTTTTTAGAAGATTTAGGGAATTTTGTGGGATTTTTCCTGGAATTTTGTTGGGTATTGAGGACATTTTGTGGGATGTTTCTGGAATTTGGTAGGGCTTTTCAAGAATTTTGTGGTATTTGGAAAAGATTTTGGGAATTTTGTGGTGTTTTTTCTTGAATTTTGAGGGAAACTGTGCTGATTTTATGGGGCGTTTCTGGAATTTGGTCGAGTTTTCAGAAGATTTAGGGATTTTTGTGAGATTTTTGTGGGATGTTCTGGGAATTGGTGGAGATTTTGTGGGACTTTCCTGTGAATTGGTAGGGTTTTGAAATGATTTAGGGAGTTTTGTGGGACTTCTCTGGAATTTTGTGGGTTTTTTCTGGAATTGTGTGGGATTCTGAGGAGACTTGAAGAATTTTGAGGAATTTGTTTTAGATTTTGTGGGAATTTGTGGAGATTTGGTGGGATTTTTCTGGAATTTGGTGGGCCTTTTCAAGGACTTTGTGTGGTTTTGAGGAGACTTGAAGAATTTTGAGGATTTTTTCTTAGATTTTGTACAAACCTGTGGAGGTTTTGTGTGATTTTTGTGGGATTTTGTGGGATATTGAGGCGATTTAGGGATCTTGAGGGATTTTTCATGTATTTTGTGGGAATTTGTGGAGATTTGGTGGGATATTTTTCTAGAATTTGGTCGTGTTTTGAGAAGATTTAGGGAATTTTGTGGGATTTTTCCTGGAATTTTATTGGATACTGGGGAGATTTTGTGGGATGTTTGTGGAACTTTGAGGGACTCTTCTGGAATTTGGTGAGATTCTGTAGAGAACTGACGAATTATCAGGGATTTTTCATGTATTCTGTGGGAATTTGTGGAGATTCGGTGGGATATTTTTCTAGAATTTGGTTATGTTTTGAGAAGATTTAGGGAATTTTGTGGGATTTTTCCTGGAATTTTGTTGGATACTGGGGAGATTTTGTGGGATGTTTGTGGAACTTTGAGGGACTTTTCTGGAATTTGGTGAGATTCTGTAGAGAACTGACGAATTATCAGGGATTTTTCATGTATTCTGTGGGAATTTATGGAGATTTGGTGGGATTTTTGTGGATTTTGGCCGTGTTTTGAGAAGATTTAGGGAATTTTGTGGGATTTTTCTGGGATTTTGTTGGGTATTGAGGACATTTTGTGGGATGTTTCTGGAATTTGGTGGGGCTTTTCAAGAATTTTGTGGTATTTTGAAAAGATTTTGGGAATTTTGTGGTGTTTTTTCTTGAATTTTGAGGGAAACTGTGCTGATTTTATGGGGCGTTTCTGGAATTTGGTCGAGTTTTCAGAAGATTTAGGGATTTTTGTGAGATTTTTGTGGGATGTTCTGGGAATTGGTGGAGATTTTGTGGGACATTCCTGTGAATTGGTAGGGTTTTGAAATGATTTAGGGAGTTTTGTGGGACTTCTCTGGAATTTTGTGGGTTTTTTCTGGAATTGTGTGGGATTCTGAGGAGACTTGAAGAATTTTGAGGAATTTGTTTTAGATTTTGTAGGAATTTGTGTAGATTCTGTGGGATTTTACTGGAATTTGGTGGGCCTTTTCAAGGACTTTGTGTGGTTTTGAGGAGACTTGAAGAATTTTGAGGAAATTTTCTTAGATTTTGTGGAAACTTGTGGAGGTTTTGTGTGATCTTTGTGGGATTTTGTGGGATATTGAGGCGATTTAGGGATCTTGAGGGATTTTTCATGTATTTTGTGGGAATTTGTGGAGATTTGGTGGGATATTTTTCTAGAATTTGGTCGTGTTTTGAGAAGATTTAGGGAATTTTGTGGCATTTTTCCTGGAATTTTATTGGATATTGAGGAGATTTTGTGGGGTGTTTGTGGAACTTTGAGGGACTTTTCTGGAATTTGGTGAGATTCTGTAGAGAACTGACGAATTATCAGGGATTTTTCATGTATTCTGTGGGAATTTGTGGAGATTTGGTGGGATTTTTCTGGAATTTGGTAGAGTTTTGAGAAGATTTAGGGAATTCTGCAAGATATTTCTGGAATTTGGTAGGCCTTTTTGAAGGACTTTTTGTGGTTTTGAGGAGACTTGAAGAATTTTGAGGAATTTTTCTTAGATTCTGTGGAAACTTGTGGAGGTTTGGTGTGATTTTTGTGGAATTTTGTGGGATATTGAGGGGATTTAGGGATCTTGAGGGATTTTTCATGTATTTTGTGGGAATTTGTGGAGATTTGGTGGGATATTTTTCTAGAATTTGGTTGTGTTTTGGGAAGATTTAGGGAATTTTGTGGGATTTTTTCCTGGAATTTTGTTGGATACTGGGGAGATTTTGTGGAATGTTTGTGGAACTTTGAGGGACTCTTCTGGAATTTGGTGAGATTCTGTAGAGAACTGACGAATTATCAGGGATTTTTCATGTATTCTGTGGGAATTTGTGGAGATTTGGTGGGATTTTTCTGGAATTTGGTAGAGTTTTGAGAAGATTTAGGGAATTCTGCAAGATATTTCTGGAATTTGGTAGGCCTTTTTGAAGGACTTTTTGTGGTTTTGAGGAGACTTGAAGAGTTTTGAGGAATTTTTCTTAGATTCTGTGGAAACTTGTGGAGGTTTGGTGGGATTTTTGTGGGATTTTGTGGGATATTGAGGCGATTTAGGGATCTTGAGGGATTTTTCATGTATTTTGTGGGAATTTGTGGAGATTTGGTGGGATATTTTTCTAGAATTTGGTCGTGGTTTGAGAAGATTTAGGGAATTTTGTGGGATTTTTCCTGGAATTTTATTGGATACTGGGGAGATTTTGTGGGATGTTTGTGGAACTTTGAGGGACTCTTCTGGAATTTTGTGAGATTCTGTAGAGAACTGACGAATTATCAGGGATTTTCATGTATTTTGTGGGAATTTGTGGAGATTTGGTGGGATATTTTTCTAGAATTTGGTCGTGTTTTGAGAAGATTTAGGGAATTTTGTGGGATTTTTCCTGGAATTTTGTTGGATACTGGGGAGATTTTGTGGGATGTTTGTGGAACTTTGAGGGACTTTTCTGGAATTTGGTGAGATTCTGTAGTGAACTGAAGAATTATCAGGGATTTTTCATGTATTCTGTGGGAATTTGTGGAGATTTGGTGGGATTTTTGTGGATTTTGGCCGTGTTTTGAGAAGATTTAGGGAATTTTGTGGGATTTTTCTGGGATTTTGTTGAGTATTGAGGACATTTTGTGGGATATTTCTGGAATTTGGTGGGGCTTTTCAAGAATTTTGTGGTATTTTGAAAAGATTTAGGGAATTTTGTGGTGTTTTTTCTTGAATTTTGTGGGAAACTGTGCTGATTTTATGGGGCGTTTCTGGAATTTGGTCGAGTTTTCAGAAGATTTAGGGATTTTTGTGAGATTTTTGTGGGATGTTCTGGGAATTGGTGGAGATTTTGTGGGACATTCCTGTGAATTGGTAGGGTTTTGAAATGATTTAGGGAGTTTTGTGGGACTTCTCTGGAATTTTGTGGGTTTTTTCTGGAATTGTGTGGGATTCTGAGGAGACTTGAAGAATTTTGAGGAATTTGTTTTAGATTTTGTGGGAATTTGTGGAGATTCTGTGGGATTTTTCTGGAATTTGGTGGGCCTTTTCAAGGACTTTGTGTGGTTTTGAGGAGACTTGAAGGATTTTGAGGAAATTTTCTTAGATTTTGTGGAAACTTGGGGAGGTTTTGTGTGATCTTTGTGGGATTTTGTGGGATATTGAGGCGATTTAGGGATCTTGAGGGATTTTTCATGTATTTTGTGGGAATTTGTGGAGATTTGGTGGGATATTTTTCTAGAATTTGGTCGTGTTTTGAGAAGATTTAGGGAATTTGGTGGGATTTTTCCTGGAATTTTGTTGGATACTGGGGAGATTTTGTGGGATGTTTGTGGAACTTTGAGGGACTTTTCTGGAATTTGGTGAGATTCTGTTGAGAACTGACGAATTATCAGGGATTTTTCATGTATTCTGTGGGAATTTGTGGAGATTTGGTGGGATTTTTCTGGAATTTGGTAGAGTTTTGAGAAGATTTAGGGAATTCTGCAAGATATTTCTGGAATTTGGTAGGCCTTTTTGAAGGACTTTTTGTGGTTTTGAGGAGACTTGAAGAGTTTTGAGGAATTTTTCTTAGATTCTGTGGAAACTTGTGGAGGTTTGGTGGGATTTTTGTGGGATTTTGTGGGATATTGAGGCGATTTAGGGATCTTGAGGGATTTTTCATGTATTTTGTGGGAATTTGTGGAGATTTGGTGGGATATTTTTCTAGAATTTGGTCGTGGTTTGATAAGATTTAGGGAATTTTGTGGGATTTTTCCTGGAATTTTATTGGATACTGGGGAGATTTTGTGGGATGTTTGTGGAACTTTGAGGGACTCTTCTGGAATTTTGTGAGATTCTGTAGAGAACTGACGAATTATCAGGGATTTTCATGTATTTTGTGGGAATTTGTGGAGATTTGGTGGGATATTTTTCTAGAATTTGGTAGAGTTTTGAGAAGATTTAGGGAATTTTGTGGGATTTTTCCTGGAATTTTGTTGGATACTGGGGAGATTTTGTGGGATGTTTGTGGAACTTTGAGGGACTTTTCTGGAATTTGGTGAGATTCTGTAGTGAACTGAAGAATTATCAGGGATTTTTCATGTATTCTGTGGGAATTTGTGGAGATTTGGTGGGATTTTTGTGGATTTTGGCCGTGTTTTGAGAAGATTTAGGGAATTTTGTGGGATTTTTCTGGGATTTTGTTGAGTATTGAGGACATTTTGTGGGATATTTCTGGAATTTGGTGGGGCTTTTCAAGAATTTTGTGGTATTTTGAAAAGATTTAGGGAATTTTGTGGTGTTTTTTCTTGAATTTTGTGGGAAACTGTGCTGATTTTATGGGGCGTTTCTGGAATTTGGTCGAGTTTTCAGAAGATTTAGGGATTTTTGTGAGATTTTTGTGGGATGTTCTGGGAATTGGTGGAGATTTTGTGGGACATTCCTGTGAATTGGTAGGGTTTTGAAATGATTTAGGGAGTTTTGTGGGACTTCTCTGGAATTTTGTGGGTTTTTTCTGGAATTGTGTGGGATTCTGAGGAGACTTGAAGAATTTTGAGGAATTTGTTTTAGATTTTGTGGGAATTTGTGGAGATTCTGTGGGATTTTTCTGGAATTTGGTGGGCCTTTTCAAGGACTTTGTGTGGTTTTGAGGAGACTTGAAGGATTTTGAGGAAATTTTCTTAGATTTTGTGGAAACTTGGGGAGGTTTTGTGTGATCTTTGTGGGATTTTGTGGGATATTGAGGCGATTTAGGGATCTTGAGGGATTTTTCATGTATTTTGTGGGAATTTGTGGAGATTTGGTGGGATATTTTTCTAGAATTTGGTCGTGTTTTGAGAAGATTTAGGGAATTTGGTGGGATTTTTCCTGGAATTTTGTTGGATACTGGGGAGATTTTGTGGGATGTTTGTGGAACTTTGAGGGACTTTTCTGGAATTTGGTGAGATTCTGTTGAGAACTGACGAATTATCAGGGATTTTTCATGTATTCTGTGGGAATTTGTGGAGATTTGGTGGGATTTTTCTGGAATTTGGTAGAGTTTTGAGAAGATTTAGGGAATTCTGCAAGATATTTCTGGAATTTGGTAGGCCTTTTTGAAGGACTTTTTGTGGTTTTGAGGAGACTTGAAGAGTTTTGAGGAATTTTTCTTAGATTCTGTGGAAACTTGTGGAGGTTTGGTGGGATTTTTGTGGGATTTTGTGGGATATTGAGGCGATTTAGGGATCTTGAGGGATTTTTCATGTATTTTGTGGGAATTTGTGGAGATTTGGTGGGATATTTTTCTAGAATTTGGTCGTGGTTTGATAAGATTTAGGGAATTTTGTGGGATTTTTCCTGGAATTTTATTGGATACTGGGGAGATTTTGTGGGATGTTTGTGGAACTTTGAGGGACTCTTCTGGAATTTTGTGAGATTCTGTAGAGAACTGACGAATTATCAGGGATTTTCATGTATTTTGTGGGAATTTGTGGAGATTTGGTGGGATATTTTTCTAGAATTTGGTCGTGTTTTGAGAAGATTTAGGGAATTTTGTGGGATTTTTCCTGGAATTTTGTTGGATACTGGGGAGATTTTGTGGGATGTTTGTGGAACTTTGAGGGACTTTTCTGGAATTTGGTGAGATTCTGTAGTGAACTGAAGAATTATCAGGGATTTTTCATGTATTCTGTGGGAATTTGTGGAGATTTGGTGGGATTTTTGTGGATTTTGGCCGTGTTTTGAGAAGATTTAGGGAATTTTGTGGGATTTTTCTGGGATTTTGTTGAGTATTGAGGACATTTTGTGGGATATTTCTGGAATTTGGTGGGGCTTTTCAAGAATTTTGTGGTATTTTGAAAAGATTTAGGGAATTTTGTGGTGTTTTTTCTTGAATTTTGTGGGAAACTGTGCTGATTTTATGGGGCGTTTCTGGAATTTGGTCGAGTTTTCAGAAGATTTAGGGATTTTTGTGAGATTTTTGTGGGATGTTCTGGGAATTGGTGGAGATTTTGTGGGACATTCCTGTGAATTGGTAGGGTTTTGAAATGATTTAGGGAGTTTTGTGGGACTTCTCTGGAATTTTGTGGGTTTTTTCTGGAATTGTGTGGGATTCTGAGGAGACTTGAAGAATTTTGAGGAATTTGTTTTAGATTTTGTGGGAATTTGTGGAGATTCTGTGGGATTTTTCTGGAATTTGGTGGGCCTTTTCAAGGACTTTGTGTGGTTTTGAGGAGACTTGAAGGATTTTGAGGAAATTTTCTTAGATTTTGTGGAAACTTGGGGAGGTTTTGTGTGATCTTTGTGGGATTTTGTGGGATATTGAGGCGATTTAGGGATCTTGAGGGATTTTTCATGTATTTTGTGGGAATTTGTGGAGATTTGGTGGGATATTTTTCTAGAATTTGGTCTTGTTTTGAGAAGATTTAGGGAATTTTGTGGGATTTTTCCTGGAATTTTCTTGGATACTGGGGAGATTTTGTGGGATGTTTGTGGAACTTTGAGGGACTTTTCTGGAATTTGGTGAGATTCTGTTGAGAACTGACGAATTATCAGGGATTTTTCATGTATTCTGTGGGAATTTGTGGAGATTTGGTGGGATTTTTCTGGAATTTGGTAGAGTTTTGAGAAGATTTAGGGAATTCTGCAAGATCTTTCTGGAATTTGGTAGGCCTTTTTGAAGGACTTTTTGTGGTTTTGAGGAGACTTGAAGAGTTTTGAGGAATTTTTCTTAGATTCTGTGGAAACTTGTGGAGGTTTGGTGGGATTTTTGTGGGATTTTGTGGGATATTGAGGCGATTTAGGGATCTTGAGGGATTTTTCATGTATTTTGTGGGAATTTGTGGAGATTTGGTGGGATATTTTTCTAGAATTTGGTCGTGTTTTGAGAAGATTTAGGGAATTTTGTGGCATTTTTCCTGGAATTTTATTGGATATTGAGGAGATTTTGTGGGGTGTTTGTGGAACTTTGAGGGACTTTTCTGGAATTTGGTGAGATTCTGTAGAGAACTGACGAATTATCAGGGATTTTTCATGTATTCTGTGGGAATTTGTGGAGATTTGGTGGGATTTTTCTGGAATTTGGTAGAGTTTTGAGAAGATTTAGGGAATTCTGCAAGATATTTCTGGAATTTGGTAGGCCTTTTTGAAGGACTTTTTGTGGTTTTGAGGAGACTTGAAGAGTTTTGAGGAATTTTTCTTAGATTCTGAGGAAACTTGTGGAGGTTTGGTGGGATTTTTGTGGGATTTTGTGGGATATTGAGGCGATTTAGGGATCTTGAGGGATTTTTCATGTATTTTGTGGGAATTTGTGGAGATTTGGTGGGATATTTTTCTAGAATTTGGTCGTGTTTTGAGAAGATTTAGGGAATTTTGTGGGATTTTTCCTGGAATTTTATTGGATACTGGGGAGATTTTGTGGGATGTTTGTGGAACTTTGAGGGACTTTTCTGGAATTTGGTGAGATTCTGTAGTGAACTGAAGAATTATCAGGGATTTTTCATGTATTCTGTGGGAATTTGTGGAGATTTGGTGGGATTTTTGTGGATTTTGGCCGTGTTTTGAGAAGATTTAGGGAATTTTGTGGGATTTTTCTGGGATTTTGTTGAGTATTGAGGACATTTTGTGGGATATTTCTGGAATTTGGTGGGGCTTTTCAAGAATTTTGTGGTATTTTGAAAAGATTTAGGGAATTTTGTGGTGTTTTTTCTTGAATTTTGTGGGAAACTGTGCTGATTTTATGGGGCGTTTCTGGAATTTGGTCGAGTTTTCAGAAGATTTAGAGATTTTTGTGAGATTTTTGTGGGATGTTCTGGGAATTGGTGGAGATTTTGTGGGACATTCCTGTGAATTGGTAGGGTTTTGAAATGATTTAGGGAGTTTTGTGGGACTTCTCTGGAATTTTGTGGGTTTTTTCTGGAATTGTGTGGGATTCTGAGGAGACTTGAAGAATTTTGAGGAATTTGTTTTAGATTTTGTGGGAATTTGTGTAGATTCTGTGGGATTTTTCTGGAATTTGGTGGGCCTTTTCAAGGACTTTGTGTGGTTTTGAGGAGACTTGAAGGATTTTGAGGAAATTTTCTTAGATTTTGTGGAAACTTGGGGAGGTTTTGTGTGATCTTTGTGGGATTTTGTGGGATATTGAGGCGATTTAGGGATCTTGAGGGATTTTTCATGTATTTTGTGGGAATTTGTGGAGATTTGGTGGGATATTTTTCTAGAATTTGGTCGTGTTTTGAGAAGATTTAGGGAATTTGGTGGGATTTTTCCTGGAATTTTGTTGGATACTGGGGAGATTTTGTGGGATGTTTGTGGAACTTTGAGGGACTTTTCTGGAATTTGGTGAGATTCTGTTGAGAACTGACGAATTATCAGGGATTTTTCATGTATTCTGTGGGAATTTGTGGAGATTTGGTGGGATTTTTCTGGAATTTGGTAGAGTTTTGAGAAGATTTAGGGAATTCTGCAAGATCTTTCTGGAATTTGGTAGGCCTTTTTGAAGGACTTTTTGTGGTTTTGAGGAGACTTGAAGAGTTTTGAGGAATTTTTCTTAGATTCTGTGGAAACTTGTGGAGGTTTGGTGGGATTTTTGTGGGATTTTGTGGGATATTGAGGCGATTTAGGGATCTTGAGGGATTTTTCATGTATTTTGTGGGAATTTGTGGAGATTTGGTGGGATATTTTTCTAGAATTTGGTCGTGTTTTGAGAAGATTTAGGGAATTTTGTGGGATTTTTCCTGGAATTTTATTGGATACTGGGGAGATTTTGTGGGATGTTTGTGGAACTTTGAGGGACTCTTCTGGAATTTTGTGAGATTCTGTAGAGAACTGACGAGTTATCAGGGATTTTCATGTATTCTGTGGGAATTTGTGGAGATTCGGTGGGATATTTTTCTAGAATTTGGTCGTGTTTTGGGAAGATTTAAGGAATTTTGTGGGATTTTTCCTGGAATTTTGTTGGATACTGCGGAGATTTTGTGGGATGTTTGTGGAACTTTGAGGGACTTTTCTGGAATTTGGTGAGATTCTGTAGAGAACTGAAGAATTATCAGGGATTTTTCATGTATTCTGTGGGAATTTGTGGAGATTTGGTGGGATTTTTGTGGATTTTGGCCGTGTTTTTAGAAGATTTAGGGAATTTTGTGGGATTTTTCCTGGAATTTTGTTGGGTATTGAGGACATTTTGTGGGATGTTTCTGGAATTTGGTAGGGCTTTTCAAGAATTTTGTGGTATTTGGAAAAGATTTTGGGAATTTTGTGGTGTTTTTTCTTGAATTTTGAGGGAAACTGTGCTGATTTTATGGAGCGTTTCTGGAATTTGGTCGAGTTTTCAGAAGATTTAGGGATTTTTGTGAGATTTTTGTGGGATGTTCTGGGAATTGGTGGAGATTTTGTGGGACTTTCCTGTGAATTGGTAGGGTTTTGAAATGATTTAGGGAGTTTTGTGGGACTTCTCTGGAATTTTGTGGGTTTTTTCTGGAATTGTGTGGGATTCTGAGGAGACTTGAAGAATTTTGAGGAATTTGTTTTAGATTTTTGGGAATTTGTGTAGATTCTGTGGGATTTTTCTGGAATTTGGTGGGCCTTTTCAAGGACTTTGTGTGGTTTTGAGGAGACTTGAAGAATTTTGAGGAATTTTTCTTAGATTCTGTGGAAACTTGTGGAGGTTTGGTGGGATTTTTGTGGGATTTTGTGGGATATTGAGGCGATTTAGGGATCTTGAGGGATTTTTCATGTATTTTGTGGGAATTTGTGGAGATTTGGTGGGATATTTTTCTAGAATTTGGTCGTGCTTTGAGAAGATTTAGGGAATTTTGTGGGATTTTTCCTGGAATTTTGTTGGATACTGGGGAGATTTTGTGGGATGTTTGTGGAACTTTGAGGGACTTTTCTGGAATTTGGTGAGATTCTGTAGAGAACTGACGAATTATCAGGGATTTTTCATGTATTCTGTGGGAATTTGTGGAGATTTGGTGGGATTTTTGTGGATTTTGGCCGTGTTTTGAGAAGATTTAGGGAATTTTGTGTGATTTTTCTGGGATTTTGTTGGGTATTGAGGACATTTTGTGGGATGTTTCTGGAATTTGGTAGGGCTTTTCAAGAATTTTGTGGTATTTTGAAAAGATTTTGGGAATTTTGTGGTGTTTTTTCTTGAATTTTGTGGGAAACTGTGCTGATTTTATGGGGCGTTTCTGGAATTTGGTCGAGTTTTCAGAAGATTTAGGGATTTTTGTGAGATTTTTGTGGGATGTTCTGGGAATTGGTGGAGATTTTGTGGGACATTCCTGTGAATTGGTAGGGTTTTGAAATGATTTAGGGAGTTTTGTGGGACTTCTCTGGAATTTTGTGGGTTTTTTCTGGAATTGTGTGGGATTCTGAGGAGACTTGAAGAATTTTGAGGAATTTGTTTTAGATTTTGTGGGAATTTGTGTAGATTCTGTGGGATTTTTCTGGAATTTGGTGGGCCTTTTCAAGGACTTTGTGTGGTTTTGAGGAGACTTGAAGAATTTTGAGGAAATTTTCTTAGATTTTGTGGAAACTTGTGGAGGTTTTGTGTGATCTTTGTGGGATTTTGTGGGATATTGAGGCGATTTAGGGATCTTGAGGGATTTTTCATGTATTTTGTGGGAATTTGTGGAGATTTGGTGGGATATTTTTCTAGAATTTGGTCGTGTTTTGAGAAGATTTAGGGAATTTTGTGGGATTTTTCCTGGAATTTTATTGGATACTGGGGAGATTTTGTGGGATGTTTGTGGAACTTTGAGGGACTCTTCTGGAATTTGGTGAGATTCTGTAGAGAACTGACGAATTATCAGGGATTTTCATGTATTCTGTGGGAATTTGTGGAGATTTGGTGGGATATTTTTCTAGAATTTGGTCGTGTTTTGAGAAGATTTAGGGAATTTTGTGGGATTTTTCCTGGAATTTTGTTGGATACTGGGGAGATTTTGTGGGATGTTTGTGGAACTTTGAGGGACTTTTCTGGAATTTGGTGAGATTCTGTAGTGAACTGAAGAATTATCAGGGATTTTTCATGTATTCTGTGGGAATTTGTGGAGATTTGGTGGGATTTTTGTGGATTTTGGCCGTGTTTTGAGAAGATTTAGGGAATTTTGTGGGATTTTTCTGGGATTTTGTTGAGTATTGAGGACATTTTGTGGGATATTTCTGGAATTTGGTGGGGCTTTTCAAGAATTTTGTGGTATTTTGAAAAGATTTAGGGAATTTTGTGGTGTTTTTTCTTGAATTTTGTGGGAAACTGTGCTGATTTTATGGGGCGTTTCTGGAATTTGGTCGAGTTTTCAGAAGATTTAGGGATTTTTGTCAGATTTTTGTGGGATGTTCTGGGAATTGGTGGAGATTTTGTGGGACATTCCTGTGAATTGGTAGGGTTTTGAAATGATTTAGGGAGTTTTGTGGGACTTCTCTGGAATTTTGTGGGTTTTTTCTGGAATTGTGTGGGATTCTGAGGAGACTTGAAGAATTTTGAGGAATTTGTTTTAGATTTTGTGGGAATTTGTGGAGATTCTGTGGGATTTTTCTGGAATTTGGTGGGCCTTTTCAAGGACTTTGTGTGGTTTTGAGGAGACTTGAAGGATTTTGAGGAAATTTTCTTAGATTTTGTGGAAACTTGGGGAGGTTTTGTGTGATCTTTGTGGGATTTTGTGGGATATTGAGGCGATTTAGGGATCTTGAGGGATTTTTCATGTATTTTGTGGGAATTTGTGGAGATTTGGTGGGATATTTTTCTAGAATTTGGTCGTGTTTTGAGAAGATTTAGGGAATTTGGTGGGATTTTTCCTGGAATTTTGTTGGATACTGGGGAGATTTTGTGGGATGTTTGTGGAACTTTGAGGGACTTTTCTGGAATTTGGTGAGATTCTGTTGAGAACTGACGAATTATCAGGGATTTTTCATGTATTCTGTGGGAATTTGTGGAGATTTGGTGGGATTTTTCTGGAATTTGGTAGAGTTTTGAGAAGATTTAGGGAATTCTGCAAGATCTTTCTGGAATTTGGTAGGCCTTTTTGAAGGACTTTTTGTGGTTTTGAGGAGACTTGAAGAGTTTTGAGGAATTTTTCTTAGATTCTGTGGAAACTTGTGGAGGTTTGGTGGGATTTTTGTGGGATTTTGTGGGATATTGAGGCGATTTAGGGATCTTGAGGGATTTTTCATGTATTTTGTGGGAATTTGTGGAGATTTGGTGGGATATTTTTCTAGAATTTGGTCGTGTTTTGAGAAGATTTAGGGAATTTTGTGGCATTTTTCCTGGAATTTTATTGGATATTGAGGAGATTTTGTGGGGTGTTTGTGGAACTTTGAGGGACTTTTCTGGAATTTGGTGAGATTCTGTAGAGAACTGACGAATTATCAGGGATTTTTCATGTATTCTGTGGGAATTTGTGGAGATTTGGTGGGATTTTTCTGGAATTTGGTAGAGTTTTGAGAAGATTTAGGGAATTCTGCAAGATATTTCTGGAATTTGGTAGGCCTTTTTGAAGGACTTTTTGTGGTTTTGAGGAGACTTGAAGAATTTTGAGGAATTTTTCTTAGATTCTGTGGAAACTTGTGGAGGTTTGGTGTGATTTTTGTGGAATTTTGTGGGATATTGAGGGGATTTAGGGATCTTGAGGGATTTTTCATGTATTTTGTGGGAATTTGTGGAGATTTGGTGGGATATTTTTCTAGAATTTGGTTGTGTTTTGGGAAGATTTAGGGAATTTTGTGGGATTTTTCCTGGAATTTTGTTGGATACTGGGGAGATTTTGTGGAATGTTTGTGGAACTTTGAGGGACTCTTCTGGAATTTGGTGAGATTCTGTAGAGAACTGACGAATTATCAGGGATTTTTCATGTATTCTGTGGGAATTTGTGGAGATTTGGTGGGATTTTTCTGGAATTTGGTAGAGTTTTGAGAAGATTTAGGGAATTCTGCAAGATATTTCTGGAATTTGGTAGGCCTTTTTGAAGGACTTTTTGTGGTTTTGAGGAGACTTGAAGAGTTTTGAGGAATTTTTCTTAGATTCTGAGGAAACTTGTGGAGGTTTGGTGGGATTTTTGTGGGATTTTGTGGGATATTGAGGCGATTTAGGGATCTTGAGGGATTTTTCATGTATTTTGTGGGAATTTGTGGAGATTTGGTGGGATATTTTTCTAGAATTTGGTCGTGTTTTGAGAAGATTTAGGGAATTTTGTGGGATTTTTCCTGGAATTTTATTGGATACTGAGGAGATTTTGTGGGATGTTTGTGGAACTTTGAGGGACTCTTCTGGAATTTGGTGAGATTCTGTAGAGAACTGAGGAATTATCAGGGATTTTCATGTATTCTGTGGGAATTTGTGGAGATTCGGTGGGATATTTTTCTAGAATTTGGTCGTGCTTTGAGAAGATTTAGGGAATTTTGTGGGATTTTTCCTGGAATTTTGTTGGATACTGGGGAGATTTTGTGGGATGTTTGTGGAACTTTGAGGGACTTTTCTGGAATTTGGTGAGATTCTGTAGTGAACTGAAGAATTATCAGGGATTTTTCATGTATTCTGTGGGAATTTGTGGAGATTTGGTGGGATTTTTGTGGATTTTGGCCGTGTTTTGAGAAGATTTAGGGAATTTTGTGTGATTTTTCTGGGATTTTGTTGGGTATTGAGGACATTTTGTGGGATGTTTCTGGAATTTGGTGGGGCTTTTCAAGAATTTTGTGGTATTTTGAAAAGATTTAGGGAATTTTGTGGTGTTTTTTCTTGAATTTTGTGGGAAACTGTGCTGATTTTATGGGGCGTTTCTGGAATTTGGTCGAGTTTTCAGAAGATTTAGAGATTTTTGTGAGATTTTTGTGGGATGTTCTGGGAATTGGTGGAGATTTTGTGGGACATTCCTGTGAATTGGTAGGGTTTTGAAATGATTTAGGGAGTTTTGTGGGACTTCTCTGGAATTTTGTGGGTTTTTTCTGGAATTGTGTGGGATTCTGAGGAGACTTGAAGAATTTTGAGGAATTTGTTTTAGATTTTGTGGGAATTTGTGTAGATTCTGTGGGATTTTTCTGGAATTTGGTGGGCCTTTTCAAGGACTTTGTGTGGTTTTGAGGAGACTTGAAGGATTTTGAGGAAATTTTCTTAGATTTTGTGGAAACTTGGGGAGGTTTTGTGTGATCTTTGTGGGATTTTGTGGGATATTGAGGCGATTTAGGGATCTTGAGGGATTTTTCATGTATTTTGTGGGAATTTGTGGAGATTTGGTGGGATATTTTTCTAGAATTTGGTCGTGTTTTGAGAAGATTTAGGGAATTTGGTGGGATTTTTCCTGGAATTTTGTTGGATACTGGGGAGATTTTGTGGGATGTTTGTGGAACTTTGAGGGACTTTTCTGGAATTTGGTGAGATTCTGTTGAGAACTGACGAATTATCAGGGATTTTTCATGTATTCTGTGGGAATTTGTGGAGATTTGGTGGGATTTTTCTGGAATTTGGTAGAGTTTTGAGAAGATTTAGGGAATTCTGCAAGATCTTTCTGGAATTTGGTAGGCCTTTTTGAAGGACTTTTTGTGGTTTTGAGGAGACTTGAAGAGTTTTGAGGAATTTTTCTTAGATTCTGTGGAAACTTGTGGAGGTTTGGTGGGATTTTTGTGGGATTTTGTGGGATATTGAGGCGATTTAGGGATCTTGAGGGATTTTTCATGTATTTTGTGGGAATTTGTGGAGATTTGGTGGGATATTTTTCTAGAATTTGGTCGTGTTTTGAGAAGATTTAGGGAATTTTGTGGCATTTTTCCTGGAATTTTATTGGATATTGAGGAGATTTTGTGGGGTGTTTGTGGAACTTTGAGGGACTTTTCTGGAATTTGGTGAGATTCTGTAGAGAACTGACGAATTATCAGGGATTTTTCATGTATTCTGTGGGAATTTGTGGAGATTTGGTGGGATTTCTCTGGAATTTGGTAGAGTTTTGAGAAGATTTAGGGAATTCTGCAAGATATTTCTGGAATTTGGTAGGCCTTTTTGAAGGACTTTTTCTGGTTTTGAGGAGACTTGAAGAATTTTGAGGAATTTTTCTTAGATTCTGTGGAAACTTGTGGAGGTTTGGTGTGATTTTTGTGGAATTTTGTGGGATATTGAGGGGATTTAGGGATCTTGAGGGATTTTTCATGTATTTTGTGGGAATTTGTGGAGATTTGGTGGGATATTTTTCTAGAATTTGGTTGTGTTTTGGGAAGATTTAGGGAATTTTGTGGGATTTTTCCTGGAATTTTGTTGGATACTGGGGAGATTTTGTGGAATGTTTGTGGAACTTTGAGGGACTCTTCTGGAATTTGGTGAGATTCTGTAGAGAACTGACGAATTATCAGGGATTTTTCATGTATTCTGTGGGAATTTGTGGAGATTTGGTGGGATTTTTCTGGAATTTGGTAGAGTTTTGAGAAGATTTAGGGAATTCTGCAAGATATTTCTGGAATTTGGTAGGCCTTTTTGAAGGACTTTTTGTGGTTTTGAGGAGACTTGAAGAGTTTTGAGGAATTTTTCTTAGATTCTGAGGAAACTTGTGGAGGTTTGGTGGGATTTTTGTGGGATTTTGTGGGATATTGAGGCGATTTAGGGATCTTGAGGGATTTTTCATGTATTTTGTGGGAATTTGTGGAGATTTGGTGGGATATTTTTCTAGAATTTGGTCGTGTTTTGAGAAGATTTAGGGAATTTTGTGGGATTTTTCCTGGAATTTTATTGGATACTGAGGAGATTTTGTGGGATGTTTGTGGAACTTTGAGGGACTCTTCTGGAATTTGGTGAGATTCTGTAGAGAACTGACGAATTATCAGGGATTTTCATGTATTCTGTGGGAATTTGTGGAGATTTGGTGGGATTTTTGTGGATTTTGGCCGTGTTTTGAGAAGATTTAGGGAATTTTGTGGGATTTTTCTGGGATTTTGTTGGGTATTGAGGACATTTTGTGGGATGTTTCTGGAATTTGGTGGGGCTTTTCAAGAATTTTGTGGTATTTTGAAAAGATTTAGGGAATTTTGTGGTGTTTTTTCTTGAATTTTGTGGGAAACTGTGCTGATTTTATGGGGCGTTTCTGGAATTTGGTCGAGTTTTCAGAAGTGTTAGGGATTTTTGTGAGATTTTTGTGGGATGTTCTGGGAATTGGTGGAGATTTTGTGGGACATTCCTGTGAATTGGTAGGGTTTTGAAATGATTTAGGGAGTTTTGTGGGACTTCTCTGGAATTTTGTGGGTTTTTTCTGGAATTGTGTGGGATTCTGAGGAGACTTGAAGAATTTTGAGGAATTTGTTTTAGATTTTGTGGGAATTTGTGTAGATTCTGTGGGATTTTTCTGGAATTTGGTGGGCCTTTTCAAGGACTTTGTGTGGTTTTGAGGAGACTTGAAGGATTTTGAGGAAATTTTCTTAGATTTTGTGGAAACTTGGGGAGGTTTTGTGTGATCTTTGTGGGATTTTGTGGGATATTGAGGCGATTTAGGGATCTTGAGGGATTTTTCATGTATTTTGTGGGAATTTGTGGAGATTTGGTGGGATATTTTTCTAGAATTTGGTCGTGTTTTGAGAAGATTTAGGGAATTTGGTGGGATTTTTCCTGGAATTTTCTTGGATACTGGGGAGATTTTGTGGGATGTTTGTGGAACTTTGAGGGACTTTTCTGGAATTTGGTGAGATTCTGTTGAGAACTGACGAATTATCAGGGATTTTCATGTATTCTGTGGGAATTTGTGGAGATTTGGTGGGATTTTTGTGGATTTTGGCCGTGTTTTGAGAAGATTTAGGGAATTTTGTGGGATTTTTCTGGGATTTTGTTGGGTATTGAGGACATTTTGTGGGATGTTTCTGGAATTTGGTGGGGCTTTTCAAGAATTTTGTGGTATTTTGAAAAGATTTAGGGAATTTTGTGGTGTTTTTTCTTGAATTTTGTGGGAAACTGTGCTGATTTTATGGGGCGTTTCTGGAATTTGGTCGAGTTTTCAGAAGTGTTAGGGATTTTTGTGAGATTTTTGTGGGATGTTCTGGGAATTGGTGGAGATTTTGTGGGACATTCCTGTGAATTGGTAGGGTTTTGAAATGATTTAGGGAGTTTTGTGGGACTTCTCTGGAATTTTGTGGGTTTTTTCTGGAATTGTGTGGGATTCTGAGGAGACTTGAAGAATTTTGAGGAATTTGTTTTAGATTTTGTGGGAATTTGTGTAGATTCTGTGGGATTTTTCTGGAATTTGGTGGGCCTTTTCAAGGACTTTGTGTGGTTTTGAGGAGACTTGAAGGATTTTGAGGAAATTTTCTTAGATTTTGTGGAAACTTGGGGAGGTTTTGTGTGATCTTTGTGGGATTTTGTGGGATATTGAGGCGATTTAGGGATCTTGAGGGATTTTTCATGTATTTTGTGGGAATTTGTGGAGATTTGGTGGGATATTTTTCTAGAATTTGGTCGTGTTTTGAGAAGATTTAGGGAATTTGGTGGGATTTTTCCTGGAATTTTCTTGGATACTGGGGAGATTTTGTGGGATGTTTGTGGAACTTTGAGGGACTTTTCTGGAATTTGGTGAGATTCTGTTGAGAACTGACGAATTATCAGGGATTTTTCATGTATTCTGTGGGAATTTGTGGAGATTTGGTGGGATTTTTCTGGAATTTGGTAGAGTTTTGAGAAGATTTAGGGAATTCTGCAAGATCTTTCTGGAATTTGGTAGGCCTTTTTGAAGGACTTTTTGTGGTTTTGAGGAGACTTGAAGAGTTTTGAGGAATTTTTCTTAGATTCTGTGGAAACTTGTGGAGGTTTGGTGGGATTTTTGTGGAATTTTGTGGGATATTGAGGCGATTTAGGGATCTTGAGGGATTTTTCATGTATTTTGTGGGAATTTGTGGAGATTTGGTGGGATTTTTGTGGATTTTGGCCGTGTTTTTAGAAGATTTAGGGAATTTTGTGGGATTTTTCCTGGAATTTTGTTGGGTATTGAGGACATTTTGTGGGATGTTTCTGGAATTTGGTAGGGCTTTTCAAGAATTTTGTGGTATTTGGAAAAGATTTTGGGAATTTTGTGGTGTTTTTTCTTGAATTTTGAGGGAAACTGTGCTGATTTTATGGAGCGTTTCTGGAATTTGGTCGAGTTTTCAGAAGATTTAGGGATTTTTGTGAGATTTTTGTGGGATGTTCTGGGAATTGGTGGAGATTTTGTGGGACTTTCCTGTGAATTGGTAGGGTTTTGAAATGATTTAGGGAGTTTTGTGGGACTTCTCTGGAATTTTGTGGGTTTTTTCTGGAATTGTGTGGGATTCTGAGGAGACTTGAAGAATTTTGAGGAATTTGTTTTAGATTTTGTGGGAATTTGTGGAGATTCTGTGGGATTTTTCTGGAATTTGGTGGGCCTTTTCAAGGACTTTGTGTGGTTTTGAGGAGACTTGAAGAATTTTGAGGAAATTTTCTTAGATTTTGTGGAAACTTGTGGAGGTTTTGTGTGATCTTTGTGGGATTTTGTGGGATATTGAGGCGATTTAGGGATCTTGAGGGATTTTTCATGTATTTTGTGGGAATTTGTGGAGATTTGGTGGGATATTTTTCTAGAATTTGGTCGTGTTTTGAGAAGATTTAGGGAATTTTGTGGGATTTTTCCTGGAATTTTATTGGATACTGGGGAGATTTTGTGGGATGTTTGTGGAACTTTGAGGGACTCTTCTGGAATTTGGTGAGATTCTGTAGAGAACTGACGAATTATCAGGGATTTTTCATGTATTCTGTGGGAATTTGTGGAGATTCGGTGGGATATTTTTCTAGAATTTGGTCATGTTTTAAGAAGATTTAGGGAATTTTGTGGGATTTTTCCTGGAATTTTGTTGGATACTGGGGAGATTTTGTGGGATGTTTGTGGAACTTTGAGGGACTTTTCTGGAATTTGGTGAGATTCTGTAGTGAACTGAAGAATTATCAGGGATTTTTCATGTATTCTGTGGGAATTTGTGGAGATTTGGTGGGATTTTTGTGGATTTTGGCCGTGTTTTGAGAAGATTTAGGGAATTTTGTGGGATTTTTCTGGGATTTTGTTGGGTATTGAGGACATTTTGTGGGATGTTTCTGGAATTTGGTGGGGCTTTTCAAGAATTTTGTGGTATTTTGAAAAGATTTAGGGAATTTTGTGGTGTTTTTTCTTGAATTTTGTGGGAAACTGTGCTGATTTTATGGGGCGTTTCTGGAATTTGGTCGAGTTTTCAGAAGATTTAGAGATTTTTGTGAGATTTTTGTGGGATGTTCTGGGAATTGGTGGAGATTTTGTGGGACATTCCTGTGAATTGGTAGGGTTTTGAAATGATTTAGGGAGTTTTGTGGGACTTCTCTGGAATTTTGTGGGTTTTTTCTGGAATTGTGTGGGATTCTGAGGAGACTTGAAGAATTTTGAGGAATTTGTTTTAGATTTTGTGGGAATTTGTGTAGATTCTGTGGGATTTTTCTGGAATTTGGTGGGCCTTTTCAAGGACTTTGTGTGGTTTTGAGGAGACTTGAAGGATTTTGAGGAAATTTTCTTAGATTTTGTGGAAACTTGGGGAGGTTTTGTGTGATCTTTGTGGGATTTTGTGGGATATTGAGGCGATTTAGGGATCTTGAGGGATTTTTCATGTATTTTGTGGGAATTTGTGGAGATTTGGTGGGATATTTTTCTAGAATTTGGTCGTGTTTTGAGAAGATTTAGGGAATTTGGTGGGATTTTTCCTGGAATTTTGTTGGATACTGGGGAGATTTTGTGGGATGTTTGTGGAACTTTGAGGGACTTTTCTGGAATTTGGTGAGATTCTGTTGAGAACTGACGAATTATCAGGGATTTTTCATGTATTCTGTGGGAATTTGTGGAGATTTGGTGGGATTTTTCTGGAATTTGGTAGAGTTTTGAGAACATTTAGGGAATTCTGCAAGATCTTTCTGGAATTTGGTAGGCCTTTTTGAAGGACTTTTTGTGGTTTTGAGGAGACTTGAAGAGTTTTGAGGAATTTTTCTTAGATTCTGTGGAAACTTGTGGAGGTTTGGTGGGATTTTTGTGGGATTTTGTGGGATATTGAGGCGATTTAGGGATCTTGAGGGATTTTTCATGTATTTTGTGGGAATTTGTGGAGATTTGGTGGGATATTTTTCTAGAATTTGGTCGTGTTTTGAGAAGATTTAGGGAATTTTGTGGCATTTTTCCTGGAATTTTATTGGATATTGAGGAGATTTTGTGGGGTGTTTGTGGAACTTTGAGGGACTTTTCTGGAATTTGGTGAGATTCTGTAGAGAACTGACGAATTATCAGGGATTTTTCATGTATTCTGTGGGAATTTGTGGAGATTTGGTGGGATTTTTCTGGAATTTGGTAGAGTTTTGAGAAGATTTAGGGAATTCTGCAAGATATTTCTGGAATTTGGTAGGCCTTTTTGAAGGACTTTTTGTGGTTTTGAGGAGACTTGAAGAATTTTGAGGAATTTTTCTTAGATTCTGTGGAAACTTGTGGAGGTTTGGTGTGATTTTTGTGGAATTTTGTGGGATATTGAGGGGATTTAGGGATCTTGAGGGATTTTTCATGTATTTTGTGGGAATTTGTGGAGATTTGGTGGGATATTTTTCTAGAATTTGGTTGTGTTTTGGGAAGATTTAGGGAATTTTGTGGGATTTTTCCTGGAATTTTGTTGGATACTGGGGAGATTTTGTGGAATGTTTGTGGAACTTTGAGGGACTCTTCTGGAATTTGGTGAGATTCTGTAGAGAACTGACGAATTATCAGGGATTTTTCATGTATTCTGTGGGAATTTGTGGAGATTTGGTGGGATTTTTCTGGAATTTGGTAGAGTTTTGAGAAGATTTAGGGAATTCTGCAAGATATTTCTGGAATTTGGTAGGCCTTTTTGAAGGACTTTTTGTGGTTTTGAGGAGACTTGAAGAGTTTTGAGGAATTTTTCTTAGATTCTGAGGAAACTTGTGGAGGTTTGGTGGGATTTTTGTGGGATTTTGTGGGATATTGAGGCGATTTAGGGATCTTGAGGGATTTTTCATGTATTTTGTGGGAATTTGTGGAGATTTGGTGGGATATTTTTCTAGAATTTGGTCGTGTTTTGAGAAGATTTAGGGAATTTTGTGGGATTTTTCCTGGAATTTTATTGGATACTGAGGAGATTTTGTGGGATGTTTGTGGAACTTTGAGGGACTCTTCTGGAATTTGGTGAGATTCTGTAGAGAACTGACGAATTATCAGGGATTTTCATGTATTCTGTGGGAATTTGTGGAGATTCGGTGGGATATTTTTCTAGAATTTGGTCGTGTTTTGAGAAGATTTAGGGAATTTTGTGGGATTTTTCCTGGAATTTTGTTGGATACTGGGGAGATTTTGTGGGATGTTTGTGGAACTTTGAGGGACTTTTCTGGAATTTGGTGAGATTCTGTAGTGAACTGAAGAATTATCAGGGATTTTTCATGTATTCTGTGGGAATTTGTGGAGATTTGGTGGGATTTTTGTGGATTTTGGCCGTGTTTTGAGAAGATTTAGGGAATTTTGTGGGATTTTTCTGGGATTTTGTTGGGTATTGAGGACATTTTGTGGGATGTTTCTGGAATTTGGTGGGGCTTTTCAAGAATTTTGTGGTATTTTGAAAAGATTTAGGGAATTTTGTGGTGTTTTTTCTTGAATTTTGTGGGAAACTGTGCTGATTTTATGGGGCGTTTCTGGAATTTGGTCGAGTTTTCAGAAGTGTTAGGGATTTTTGTGAGATTTTTGTGGGATGTTCTGGGAATTGGTGGAGATTTTGTGGGACATTCCTGTGAATTGGTAGGGTTTTGAAATGATTTAGGGAGTTTTGTGGGACTTCTCTGGAATTTTGTGGGTTTTTTCTGGAATTGTGTGGGATTCTGAGGAGACTTGAAGAATTTTGAGGAATTTGTTTTAGATTTTGTGGGAATTTGTGTAGATTCTGTGGGATTTTTCTGGAATTTGGTGGGCCTTTTCAAGGACTTTGTGTGGTTTTGAGGAGACTTGAAGGATTTTGAGGAAATTTTCTTAGATTTTGTGGAAACTTGGGGAGGTTTTGTGTGATCTTTGTGGGATTTTGTGGGATATTGAGGCGATTTAGGGATCTTGAGGGATTTTTCATGTATTTTGTGGGAATTTGTGGAGATTTGGTGGGATATTTTTCTAGAATTTGGTCGTGTTTTGAGAAGATTTAGGGAATTTGGTGGGATTTTTCCTGGAATTTTCTTGGATACTGGGGAGATTTTGTGGGATGTTTGTGGAACTTTGAGGGACTTTTCTGGAATTTGGTGAGATTCTGTTGAGAACTGACGAATTATCAGGGATTTTTCATGTATTCTGTGGGAATTTGTGGAGATTTGGTGGGATTTTTCTGGAATTTGGTAGAGTTTTGAGAAGATTTAGGGAATTCTGCAAGATCTTTCTGGAATTTGGTAGGCCTTTTTGAAGGACTTTTTGTGGTTTTGAGGAGACTTGAAGAGTTTTGAGGAATTTTTCTTAGATTCTGTGGAAACTTGTGGAGGTTTGGTGGGATTTTTGTGGAATTTTGTGGGATATTGAGGCGATTTAGGGATCTTGAGGGATTTTTCATGTATTTTGTGGGAATTTGTGGAGATTTGGTGGGATTTTTGTGGATTTTGGCCGTGTTTTTAGAAGATTTAGGGAATTTTGTGGGATTTTTCCTGGAATTTTGTTGGGTATTGAGGACATTTTGTGGGATGTTTCTGGAATTTGGTAGGGCTTTTCAAGAATTTTGTGGTATTTGGAAAAGATTTTGGGAATTTTGTGGTGTTTTTTCTTGAATTTTGAGGGAAACTGTGCTGATTTTATGGAGCGTTTCTGGAATTTGGTCGAGTTTTCAGAAGATTTAGGGATTTTTGTGAGATTTTTGTGGGATGTTCTGGGAATTGGTGGAGATTTTGTGGGACTTTCCTGTGAATTGGTAGGGTTTTGAAATGATTTAGGGAGTTTTGTGGGACTTCTCTGGAATTTTGTGGGTTTTTTCTGGAATTGTGTGGGATTCTGAGGAGACTTGAAGAATTTTGAGGAATTTGTTTTAGATTTTGTGGGAATTTGTGGAGATTCTGTGGGATTTTTCTGGAATTTGGTGGGCCTTTTCAAGGACTTTGTGTGGTTTTGAGGAGACTTGAAGAATTTTGAGGAAATTTTCTTAGATTTTGTGGAAACTTGTGGAGGTTTTGTGTGATCTTTGTGGGATTTTGTGGGATATTGAGGCGATTTAGGGATCTTGAGGGATTTTTCATGTATTTTGTGGGAATTTGTGGAGATTTGGTGGGATATTTTTCTAGAATTTGGTCGTGTTTTGAGAAGATTTAGGGAATTTTGTGGGATTTTTCCTGGAATTTTATTGGATACTGGGGAGATTTTGTGGGATGTTTGTGGAACTTTGAGGGACTCTTCTGGAATTTGGTGAGATTCTGTAGAGAACTGACGAATTATCAGGGATTTTTCATGTATTCTGTGGGAATTTGTGGAGATTCGGTGGGATATTTTTCTAGAATTTGGTCATGTTTTAAGAAGATTTAGGGAATTTTGTGGGATTTTTCCTGGAATTTTGTTGGATACTGGGGAGATTTTGTGGGATGTTTGTGGAACTTTGAGGGACTTTTCTGGAATTTGGTGAGATTCTGTAGAGAACTGACGAATTATCAGGGATTTTTCATGTATTCTGTGGGAATTTGTGGAGATTTGGTGGGATTTTTGTGGATTTTGGCCGTGTTTTGAGAAGATTTAGGGAATTTTGTGTGATTTTTCTGGGATTTTGTTGGGTATTGAGGACATTTTGTGGGATGTTTCTGGAATTTGGTGGGGCTTTTCAAGAATTTTGTGGTATTTTGAAAAGATTTTGGGAATTTTGTGGTGTTTTTTCTTGAATTTTGAGGGAAACTGTGCTGATTTTATGGGGCGTTTCTAGAATTTGGTCGAGTTTTCAGAAGATTTAGGGATTTTTGTGAGATTTTTGTGGGATGTTCTGGGAATTGGTGGAGATTTTGTGGGACATTCCTGTGAATTGGTAGGGTTTTGAAATGATTTAGGGAGTTTTGTGGGACTTCTCTGGAATTTTGTGGGTTTTTTCTGGAATTGTGTGGGATTTTGAGGAGACTTGAAGAATTTTGAGGAATTTGTTTTAGATTTTGTAGGAATTTGTGTCGATTCTCTGGGATTTTACTGGAATTTGGTGGGCCTTTTCAAGGACTTTGTGTGGTTTTGAGGAGACTTGAAGAATTTTGAGGAAATTTTCTTAGATTTTGTGGAAACTTGTGGAGGTTTTGTGTGATCTTTGTGGGATTTTGTGGGATATTGAGGCGATTTAGGGATCTTGAGGGATTTTTCATGTATTTTGTGGGAATTTGTGGAGATTTGGTGGGATATTTTTCTAGAATTTGGTCGTGTTTTGAGAAGATTTAGGGAATTTGGTGGGATTTTTCCTGGAATTTTATTGGATATTGAGGAGAATTTGTGGGGTGTTTGTGGAACTTTGAGGGACTTTTCTGGAATTTGGTGAGATTCTGTAGAGAACTGACGAATTATCAGGGATTTTTCATGTATTCTGTAGGAATTTGTGGAGATTTGGTGGGATTTTTCTGGAATTTGGTAGAGTTTTGAGAAGATTTAGGGAATTCTGCAAGATATTTCTGGAATTTGGTAGGCCTTTTTGAAGGACTTTTTGTGGTTTTGAGGAGACTTGAAGAATTTTGAGGAATTTTTCTTAGATTCTGTGGAAACTTGTTGAGGTTTGGTGTGATTTTTGTGGAATTTTGTGGGATATTGAGGGGATTTAGGGATCTTGAGGGATTTTTCATGTATTTTGTGGGAATTTGTGGAGATTTGGTGGGATATTTTTCTAGAATTTGGTTGTGTTTTGGGAAGATTTAGGGGAATTTTGTGGGATTTTTCCTGGAATTTTGTTGGATACTGGGGAGATTTTGTGGAATGTTTGTGGAACTTTGAGGGACTCTTCTGGAATTTGGTGAGATTCTGTAGAGAACTGACGAATTATCAGGGATTTTTCATGTATTCTGTGGGAATTTGTGGAGATTTGGTGGGATTTTTCTGGAATTTGGTAGAGTTTTGAGAAGATTTAGGGAATTCTGCAAGATATTTCTAGAATTTGGTAGGCCTTTTTGAAGGACTTTTTGTGGTTTTGAGGAGACTTGAAGAGTTTTGAGGAATTTTTCTTAGATTCTGTGGAAACTTGTGGAGGTTTGGTGGGATTTTTGTGGGATTTTGTGGGATATTGAGGCGATTTAGGGATCTTGAGGGATTTTTCATGTATTTTGTGGGAATTTGTGGAGATTTGGTGGGATATTTTTCTAGAATTTGGTCGTGTTTTGAGAAGATTTAGGGAATTTGGTGGGATTTTTCCTGGAATTTTGTTGGATACTGGGGAGATTTTGTGGAATGTTTGTGGAACTTTGAGGGACTTTTCTGGAATTTGGTGAGATTCTGTAGAGAACTGACGAATTATCAGGGATTTTTCATGTATTCTGTAGGAATTTGTGGAGATTTGGTGGGATTTTTCTGGAATTTGGTAGAGTTTTGAGAAGATTTAGGGAATTCTGCAAGATATTTCTGGAATTTGGTAGGCCTTTTTGAAGGACTTTTTTTGGTTTTGAGGAGACTTGAAGAATTTTGAGGAATTTTTCTTAGATTCTGTGGAAACTTGTTGAGGTTTGGTGTGATTTTTGTGGAATTTTGTGGGATATTGAGGGGATTTAGGGATCTTGAGGGATTTTTCATGTATTTTGTGGGAATTTGTGGAGATTTGGTGGGATATTTTTCTAGAATTTGGTTGTGTTTTGGGAAGATTTAGGGGAATTTTGTGGGATTATTCCTGGAATTCTGTTGGATACTGGGGAGATTTTGTGGAATGTTTGTGGAACTTTGAGGGACTCTTCTGGAATTTGGTGAGATTCTGTAGAGAACTGACGAATTATCAGGGATTTTTCATGTATTCTGTGGGAATTTGTGGAGATTTGGTGGGATTTTTCTGGAATTTGGTAGAGTTTTGAGAAGATTTAGGGAATTCTGCAAGATATTTCTGGAATTTGGTAGGCCTTTTTGAAGGACTTTTTGTGGTTTTGAGGAGACTTGAAGAGTTTTGAGGAATTTTTCTTAGATTCTGTGGAAACTTGTGGAGGTTTGGTGGGATTTTTGTGGGATTTTGTGGGATATTGAGGCGATTTAGGGATCTTGAGGGATTTTTCATGTATTTTGTGGGAATTTGTGGAGATTTGGTGGGATATTTTTCTAGAATTTGGTCGTGTTTTGAGAAGATTTAGGGAATTTTGTGGGATTTTTCCTGGAATTTTATTGGATACTGGGGAGATTTTGTGGGATGTTTGTGGAACTTTGAGGGACTCTTCTGGAATTTGGTGAGATTCTGTAGAGAACTGACGAATTATCAGGGATTTTCATGTATTCTGTGGGAATTTGTGGAGATTCGGTGGGATATTTTTCTAGAATTTGGTCGTGTTTTGAGAAGATTTAGGGAATTTTGTGGGATTTTTCCTGGAATTTTGTTGGATACTGGGGAGATTTTGTGGGATGTTTGTGGAACTTTGAGGGACTTTTCTGGAATTTGGTGAGATTCTGTAGAGAACTGAAGAATTATCAGGGATTTTTCATGTATTCTGTGGGAATTTGTGGAGATTTGGTGGGATTTTTGTGGATTTTGGCCGTGTTTTGAGAAGATTTAGGGAATTTTGTGTGATTTTTCTGGGATTTTGTTGGGTATTGAGGACATTTTGTGGGATATTTCTGGAATTTGGTGGGGCTTTTCAAGAATTTTGTGGTATTTTGAAAAGATTTAGGGAATTTTGTGGTGTTTTTCTTGAATTTTGTGGGAAACTGTGCTGATTTTATGGGGCGTTTCTGGAATTTGGTCGAGTTTTCAGAAGATTTAGGGATTTTTGTCAGATTTTTGTGGGATGTTCTGGGAATTGGTGGAGATTTTGTGGGACATTCCTGTGAATTGGTAGGGTTTTGAAATGATTTAGGGAGTTTTGTGGGACTTCTCTGGAATTTTGTGGGGTTTTTCTGGAATTGTGTGGGATTCTGAGGAGACTTGAAGAATTTTGAGGAATTTGTTTTAGATTTTGTGGGAATTTGTGGAGATTCTGTGGGATTTTTCTGGAATTTGGTGGGGCTTTTCAAGGACTTTGTGTGGTTTTGAGGAGACTTGAAGAATTTTGAGGAAATTTTCTTAGATGTTGTGGAAACTTGTAGAGGTTTTGTGTGATCTTTGTGGGATTTTGTGGGATATTGAGGCGATTTAGGGATCTTGAGGGATTTTTCATGTATTTTGTGGGAATTTGTGGAGATTTGGTGGGATATTTTTCTAGAATTTGGTCGTGTTTTGAGAAGATTTAGGGAATTTTGTGGCATTTTTCCTGGAATTTTATTGGATATTGAGGAGATTTTGTGGGGTGTTTGTGGAACTTTGAGGGACTTTTCTGGCATTTGGTGAGATTCTGTAGAGAACTGACGAATTATCAGGGATTTTTCATGTATTCTGTGGAAACTTGTGGAGGTTTGGTGGGATTTTTGTGGAATTTTGTGGGATATTGAGGCGATTTAGGGATCTTGAGGGATTTTTCATGTTTTTTATGGGAATTTGTGGAGATTTGGTGGGATATTTTTCTAGAATTTGGTCGTGTTTTGAGAAGATTTAGGGAATTTTGTGTGATTTTTCCTGGAATTTTGTTGGATACTGGGGAGATTTTGTGGGATGTTTCTGGAACTTGGAGTGACTTCTCTGGAATTTGGTGAGATTCTGTAGAGAACTGAAGAATTATCAGGGATTTTTCATGTATTCTGTGGGAATTTGTGGAGATTCGGTGGGATTTTTATTGATTTTGGCCGTGTTTTGAGAAGATTTAGGGAATTCTGTGGGATTTTTCCCGGAATTTTGTTGGATATTGAGGAGATTTTGTGGAATGTTTGTGGAACTTTGAGGGACTTTTCTGGAACTTGGTGAGATTCTGTAGAGAACTGACGAATTATCAGGGATTTTTCATGTATTCTGTGGGAATTTGTGGAGATTCGGTGGGATATTTTTCTAGAATTTGGTCATGTTTTGAGAAGATTTAGGGAATTTTGTGGGATTTTTCCTGGAATTTTGTTGGATACTGGGGAGATTTTGTGAGATGTTTGTGGAACTTTGAGGGACTTTTCTGGAATTTGGTGAGATTCTGTAGAGAACTGAAGAATTATCAGGGATTTTTCATGTATTCTGTGGGAATTTGTGGAGATTTGGTGGGATTTTTGTGGATTTTGGCCGTGTTTTGAGAAGATTTAGGGAATTTTGTGTGATTTTTCTGGGATTTTGTTGGGTATTGAGGACATTTTGTGGGATGTTTCTGGAATTTGGTGGGGCTTTTCAAGAATTTTGTGGTATTTTGAAAAGATTTTGGGAATTTTGTGGTGTTTTTTCTTGAATTTTGAGGGAAACTGTGCTGATTTTATGGGGCGTTTCTAGAATTTGGTCGAGTTTTCAGAAGATTTAGGGATTTTTGTGAGATTTTTGTGGGATGTTCTGGGAATTGGTGGAGATTTTGTGGGACATTCCTGTGAATTGGTAGGGTTTTGAAATGATTTAGGGAGTTTTGTGGGACTTCTCTGGAATTTTGTGGGTTTTTTCTGGAATTGTGTGGGATTTTGAGGAGACTTGAAGAATTTTGAGGAATTTGTTTTAGATTTTGTAGGAATTTGTGTCGATTCTCTGGGATTTTACTGGAATTTGGTGGGCCTTTTCAAGGACTTTGTGTGGTTTTGAGGAGACTTGAAGAATTTTGAGGAAATTTTCTTAGATTTTGTGGAAACTTGTGGAGGTTTTGTGTGATCTTTGTGGGATTTTGTGGGATATTGAGGCGATTTAGGGATCTTGAGGGATTTTTCATGTATTTTGTGGGAATTTGTGGAGATTTGGTGGGATATTTTTCTAGAATTTGGTCGTGTTTTGAGAAGATTTAGGGAATTTGGTGGGATTTTTCCTGGAATTTTATTGGATATTGAGGAGAATTTGTGGGGTGTTTGTGGAACTTTGAGGGACTTTTCTGGAATTTGGTGAGATTCTGTAGAGAACTGACGAATTATCAGGGATTTTTCATGTATTCTGTAGGAATTTGTGGAGATTTGGTGGGATTTTTCTGGAATTTGGTAGAGTTTTGAGAAGATTTAGGGAATTCTGCAAGATATTTCTGGAATTTGGTAGGCCTTTTTGAAGGACTTTTTGTGGTTTTGAGGAGACTTGAAGAATTTTGAGGAATTTTTCTTAGATTCTGTGGAAACTTGTTGAGGTTTGGTGTGATTTTTGTGGAATTTTGTGGGATATTGAGGGGATTTAGGGATCTTGAGGGATTTTTCATGTATTTTGTGGGAATTTGTGGAGATTTGGTGGGATATTTTTCTAGAATTTGGTTGTGTTTTGGGAAGATTTAGGGGAATTTTGTGGGATTTTTCCTGGAATTTTGTTGGATACTGGGGAGATTTTGTGGAATGTTTGTGGAACTTTGAGGGACTCTTCTGGAATTTGGTGAGATTCTGTAGAGAACTGACGAATTATCAGGGATTTTTCATGTATTCTGTGGGAATTTGTGGAGATTTGGTGGGATTTTTCTGGAATTTGGTAGAGTTTTGAGAAGATTTAGGGAATTCTGCAAGATATTTCTGGAATTTGGTAGGCCTTTTTGAAGGACTTTTTGTGGTTTTGAGGAGACTTGAAGAGTTTTGAGGAATTTTTCTTAGATTCTGTGGAAACTTGTGGAGGTTTGGTGGGATTTTTGTGGGATTTTGTGGGATATTGAGGCGATTTAGGGATCTTGAGGGATTTTTCATGTATTTTGTGGGAATTTGTGGAGATTTGGTGGGATATTTTTCTAGAATTTGGTCGTGTTTTGAGAAGATTTAGGGAATTTGGTGGGATTTTTCCTGGAATTTTGTTGGATACTGGGGAGATTTTGTGGAATGTTTGTGGAACTTTGAGGGACTTTTCTGGAATTTGGTGAGATTCTGTAGAGAACTGACGAATTATCAGGGATTTTTCATGTATTCTGTAGGAATTTGTGGAGATTTGGTGGGATTTTTCTGGAATTTGGTAGAGTTTTGAGAAGATTTAGGGAATTCTGCAAGATATTTCTGGAATTTGGTAGGCCTTTTTGAAGGACTTTTTTTGGTTTTGAGGAGACTTGAAGAATTTTGAGGAATTTTTCTTAGATTCTGTGGAAACTTGTTGAGGTTTGGTGTGATTTTTGTGGAATTTTGTGGGATATTGAGGGGATTTAGGGATCTTGAGGGATTTTTCATGTATTTTGTGGGAATTTGTGGAGATTTGGTGGGATATTTTTCTAGAATTTGGTTGTGTTTTGGGAAGATTTAGGGGAATTTTGTGGGATTATTCCTGGAATTCTGTTGGATACTGGGGAGATTTTGTGGAATGTTTGTGGAACTTTGAGGGACTCTTCTGGAATTTGGTGAGATTCTGTAGAGAACTGACGAATTATCAGGGATTTTTCATGTATTCTGTGGGAATTTGTGGAGATTTGGTGGGATTTTTCTGGAATTTGGTAGAGTTTTGAGAAGATTTAGGGAATTCTGCAAGATATTTCTGGAATTTGGTAGGCCTTTTTGAAGGACTTTTTGTGGTTTTGAGGAGACTTGAAGAGTTTTGAGGAATTTTTCTTAGATTCTGTGGAAACTTGTGGAGGTTTGGTGGGATTTTTGTGGGATTTTGTGGGATATTGAGGCGATTTAGGGATCTTGAGGGATTTTTCATGTATTTTGTGGGAATTTGTGGAGATTTGGTGGGATATTTTTCTAGAATTTGGTCGTGTTTTGAGAAGATTTAGGGAATTTTGTGGGATTTTTCCTGGAATTTTATTGGATACTGGGGAGATTTTGTGGGATGTTTGTGGAACTTTGAGGGACTCTTCTGGAATTTGGTGAGATTCTGTAGAGAACTGACGAATTATCAGGGATTTTCATGTATTCTGTGGGAATTTGTGGAGATTCGGTGGGATATTTTTCTAGAATTTGGTCGTGTTTTGAGAAGATTTAGGGAATTTTGTGGGATTTTTCCTGGAATTTTGTTGGATACTGGGGAGATTTTGTGGGATGTTTGTGGAACTTTGAGGGACTTTTCTGGAATTTGGTGAGATTCTGTAGAGAACTGAAGAATTATCAGGGATTTTTCATGTATTCTGTGGGAATTTGTGGAGATTTGGTGGGATTTTTGTGGATTTTGGCCGTGTTTTGAGAAGATTTAGGGAATTTTGTGTGATTTTTCTGGGATTTTGTTGGGTATTGAGGACATTTTGTGGGATATTTCTGGAATTTGGTGGGGCTTTTCAAGAATTTTGTGGTATTTTGAAAAGATTTAGGGAATTTTGTGGTGTTTTTCTTGAATTTTGTGGGAAACTGTGCTGATTTTATGGGGCGTTTCTGGAATTTGGTCGAGTTTTCAGAAGATTTAGGGATTTTTGTCAGATTTTTGTGGGATGTTCTGGGAATTGGTGGAGATTTTGTGGGACATTCCTGTGAATTGGTAGGGTTTTGAAATGATTTAGGGAGTTTTGTGGGACTTCTCTGGAATTTTGTGGGGTTTTTCTGGAATTGTGTGGGATTCTGAGGAGACTTGAAGAATTTTGAGGAATTTGTTTTAGATTTTGTGGGAATTTGTGGAGATTCTGTGGGATTTTTCTGGAATTTGGTGGGCCTTTTCAAGGACTTTGTGTGGTTTTGAGGAGACTTGAAGAATTTTGAGGAAATTTTCTTAGATGTTGTGGAAACTTGTAGAGGTTTTGTGTGATCTTTGTGGGATTTTGTGGGATATTGAGGCGATTTAGGGATCTTGAGGGATTTTTCATGTATTTTGTGGGAATTTGTGGAGATTTGGTGGGATATTTTTCTAGAATTTGGTCGTGTTTTGAGAAGATTTAGGGAATTTTGTGGCATTTTTCCTGGAATTTTATTGGATATTGAGGAGATTTTGTGGGGTGTTTGTGGAACTTTGAGGGACTTTTCTGGCATTTGGTGAGATTCTGTAGAGAACTGACGAATTATCAGGGATTTTTCATGTATTCTGTGGAAACTTGTGGAGGTTTGGTGGGATTTTTGTGGAATTTTGTGGGATATTGAGGCGATTTAGGGATCTTGAGGGATTTTTCATGTTTTTTATGGGAATTTGTGGAGATTTGGTGGGATATTTTTCTAGAATTTGGTCGTGTTTTGAGAAGATTTTGGGAATTTTGTGTGATTTTTCCTGGAATTTTGTTGGATACTGGGGAGATTTTGTGGGATGTTTCTGGAACTTGGAGTGACTTCTCTGGAATTTGGTGAGATTCTGTAGAGAACTGAAGAATTATCAGGGATTTTTCATGTATTCTGTGGGAATTTGTGGAGATTCGGTGGGATTTTTATTGATTTTGGCCGTGTTTTGAGAAGATTTAGGGAATTCTGTGGGATTTTTCCCGGAATTTTGTTGGATATTGAGGAGATTTTGTGGAATGTTTGTGGAACTTTGAGGGACTTTTCTGGAACTTGGTGAGATTCTGTAGAGAACTGACGAATTATCAGGGATTTTTCATGTATTCTGTGGGAATTTGTGGAGATTCGGTGGGATATTTTTCTAGAATTTGGTCATGTTTTGAGAAGATTTAGGGAATTTTGTGGGATTTTTCCTGGAATTTTGTTGGATACTGGGGAGATTTTGTGAGATGTTTGTGGAACTTTGAGGGACTTTTCTGGAATTTGGTGAGATTCTGTAGAGAACTGAAGAATTATCAGGGATTTTTCATGTATTCTGTGGGAATTTGTGG
Source organism: Cyanistes caeruleus (assembly GCF_971803275.1). Taxonomy (NCBI): domain Eukaryota; kingdom Metazoa; phylum Chordata; class Aves; order Passeriformes; family Paridae; genus Cyanistes; species Cyanistes caeruleus. The sequence continues at coordinate 85,405,196 of NC_141702.1, read as the reverse complement.
AGATTTGGTGGGATTTTTGTGGATTTTGGCCGTGTTTTGAGAAGATTTAGGGAATTTTGTGTGATTTTTCTGGGATTTTGTTGGGTATTGAGGACATTTTGTGGGATGTTTCTGGAATTTGGTAGGGCTTTTCAAGAATTTTGTGGTATTTTGAAAAGATTTTGGGAATTTTGTGGTGTTTTTTCTTGAATTTTGAGGGAAACTGTGCTGATTTTATGGGGCGTTTCTGGAATTTGGTCGAGTTTTCAGAAGATTTAGGGATTTTTGTCAGATTTTTGTGGGATGTTCTGGGAATTGGTGGAGATTTTGTGGGACATTCCTGTGAATTGGTAGGGTTTTGAAATGATTTAGGGAGTTTTGTGGGACTTCTCTGGAATTTTGTGGGGTTTTTCTGGAATTGTGTGGGATTCTGAGGAGACTTGAAGAATTTTGAGGAATTTGTTTTAGATTTTGTGGGAATTTGTGGAGATTCTGTGGGATTTTTCTGGAATTTGGTGGGCCTTTTCAAGGACTTTGTGTGGTTTTGAGGAGACTTGAAGAATTTTGAGGAAATTTTCTTAGATGTTGTGGAAACTTGTAGAGGTTTTGTGTGATCTTTGTGGGATTTTGTGGGATATTGAGGCGATTTAGGGATCTTGAGGGATTTTTCATGTATTTTGTGGGAATTTGTGGAGATTTGGTGGGATATTTTTCTAGAATTTGGTCGTGTTTTGAGAAGATTTAGGGAATTTTGTGGCATTTTTCCTGGAATTTTATTGGATATTGAGGAGATTTTCTGGGGTGTTTGTGGAACTTTGAGGGACTTTTCTGGAATTTGGTGAGATTCTGTAGAGAACTGACGAATTATCAGGGATTTTTCATGTATTCTGTGGGAATTTGTGGAGATTTGGTGGGATTTTTCTGGAATTTGGTAGACTTTTGAGAAGATTTAGGGAATTCTGCAAGATATTTCTGGAATTTGGTAGGCCTTTTTGAAGGACTTTTTGTGGTTTTGAGGAGACTTGAAGAATTTTGAGGAATTTTTCTTGGATTCTGTGGAAACTTGTGGAGGTTTGGTGGGATTTTTGTGGAATTTTGTGGGATATTGAGGCGATTTAGGGATCTTGAGGGATTTTTCATGTATTTTGTGGGAATTTGTGGAGATTTGGTGGGATTTTTGTGGATTTTGGCCGGGTTTTGAGAAGATTTAGGGAATTTTGTGGGATTTTTCCTGGAATTTTGTTGGATACTGGGGAGATTTTGTGGGATGTTTCTGGAACTTTGAGGGACTTTTCTGGCATTTGGTGAGATTCTGTAGAGAACTGACGAATTATCAGGGATTTTTCATGTATTCTGTGGGAATTTGTGGAGATTTGGTGGGATTTTTGTGGATTTTGGCCGTGTTTTGAGAAGATTTAGGGAATTTTGTGGGATTTTTCCTGGAATTTTGTTGGATACTGGGGAGATTTTGTGGGATGTTTGTGGAACTTTGAGGGACTTTTCTGGAATTTGGTGAGATTCTGTAGAGAACTGACGAATTATCAGGGATTTTTCATGTATTCTGTGGGAATTTGTGGAGATTTGGTGGGATTTTTCTGGAATTTGGTAGAGTTTTGAGAAGATTTAGGGAATTCTGCAAGATATTTCTGGAATTTGGTAGGCCTTTTTGAAGGACTTTTTGTGGTTTTGAGGAGACTTGAAGAGTTTTGAGGAATTTTTCTTAGATTCTGTGGAAACTTGTGGAGGTTTGGTGGGATTTTTGTGGGATTTTGTGGGATATTGAGGCGATTTAGGGATCTTGAGGGATTTTTCATGTATTTTGTGGGAATTTGTGGAGATTTGGTGGGATATTTTTCTAGAATTTGGTCGTGTTTTGAGAAGATTTAGGGAATTTGGTGGGATTTTTCCTGGAATTTTATTGGATATTGAGGAGAATTTGTGGGGTGTTTGTGGAACTTTGAGGGACTTTTCTGGAATTTGGTGAGATTCTGTAGAGAACTGACGAATTATCAGGGATTTTTCATGTATTCTGTAGGAATTTGTGGAGATTTGGTGGGATTTTTCTGGAATTTGGTAGAGTTTTGAGAAGATTTAGGGAATTCTGCAAGATATTTCTGGAATTTGGTAGGCCTTTTTGAAGGACTTTTTTTGGTTTTGAGGAGACTTGAAGAATTTTGAGGAATTTTTCTTAGATTCTGTGGAAACTTGTTGAGGTTTGGTGTGATTTTTGTGGAATTTTGTGGGATATTGAGGGGATTTAGGGATCTTGAGGGATTTTTCATGTATTTTGTGGGAATTTGTGGAGATTTGGTGGGATATTTTTCTAGAATTTGGTTGTGTTTTGGGAAGATTTAGGGGAATTTTGTGGGATTATTCCTGGAATTCTGTTGGATACTGGGGAGATTTTGTGGAATGTTTGTGGAACTTTGAGGGACTCTTCTGGAATTTGGTGAGATTCTGTAGAGAACTGACGAATTATCAGGGATTTTTCATGTATTCTGTGGGAATTTGTGGAGATTTGGTGGGATTTTTCTGGAATTTGGTAGAGTTTTGAGAAGATTTAGGGAATTCTGCAAGATATTTCTGGAATTTGGTAGGCCTTTTTGAAGGACTTTTTGTGGTTTTGAGGAGACTTGAAGAGTTTTGAGGAATTTTTCTTAGATTCTGTGGAAACTTGTGGAGGTTTGGTGGGATTTTTGTGGGATTTTGTGGGATATTGAGGCGATTTAGGGATCTTGAGGGATTTTTCATGTATTTTGTGGGAATTTGTGGAGATTTGGTGGGATATTTTTCTAGAATTTGGTCGTGTTTTGAGAAGATTTAGGGAATTTTGTGGGATTTTTCCTGGAATTTTATTGGATACTGGGGAGATTTTGTGGGATGTTTGTGGAACTTTGAGGGACTCTTCTGGAATTTGGTGAGATTCTGTAGAGAACTGACGAATTATCAGGGATTTTCATGTATTCTGTGGGAATTTGTGGAGATTCGGTGGGATATTTTTCTAGAATTTGGTCGTGTTTTGAGAAGATTTAGGGAATTTTGTGGGATTTTTCCTGGAATTTTGTTGGATACTGGGGAGATTTTGTGGGATGTTTGTGGAACTTTGAGGGACTTTTCTGGAATTTGGTGAGATTCTGTAGAGAACTGAAGAATTATCAGGGATTTTTCATGTATTCTGTGGGAATTTGTGGAGATTTGGTGGGATTTTTGTGGATTTTGGCCGTGTTTTGAGAAGATTTAGGGAATTTTGTGTGATTTTTCTGGGATTTTGTTGGGTATTGAGGACATTTTGTGGGATATTTCTGGAATTTGGTGGGGCTTTTCAAGAATTTTGTGGTATTTTGAAAAGATTTAGGGAATTTTGTGGTGTTTTTCTTGAATTTTGTGGGAAACTGTGCTGATTTTATGGGGCGTTTCTGGAATTTGGTCGAGTTTTCAGAAGATTTAGGGATTTTTGTCAGATTTTTGTGGGATGTTCTGGGAATTGGTGGAGATTTTGTGGGACATTCCTGTGAATTGGTAGGGTTTTGAAATGATTTAGGGAGTTTTGTGGGACTTCTCTGGAATTTTGTGGGGTTTTTCTGGAATTGTGTGGGATTCTGAGGAGACTTGAAGAATTTTGAGGAATTTGTTTTAGATTTTGTGGGAATTTGTGGAGATTCTGTGGGATTTTTCTGGAATTTGGTGGGCCTTTTCAAGGACTTTGTGTGGTTTTGAGGAGACTTGAAGAATTTTGAGGAAATTTTCTTAGATGTTGTGGAAACTTGTAGAGGTTTTGTGTGATCTTTGTGGGATTTTGTGGGATATTGAGGCGATTTAGGGATCTTGAGGGATTTTTCATGTATTTTGTGGGAATTTGTGGAGATTTGGTGGGATATTTTTCTAGAATTTGGTCGTGTTTTGAGAAGATTTAGGGAATTTTGTGGCATTTTTCCTGGAATTTTATTGGATATTGAGGAGATTTTGTGGGGTGTTTGTGGAACTTTGAGGGACTTTTCTGGCATTTGGTGAGATTCTGTAGAGAACTGACGAATTATCAGGGATTTTTCATGTATTCTGTGGAAACTTGTGGAGGTTTGGTGGGATTTTTGTGGAATTTTGTGGGATATTGAGGCGATTTAGGGATCTTGAGGGATTTTTCATGTTTTTTATGGGAATTTGTGGAGATTTGGTGGGATATTTTTCTAGAATTTGGTCGTGTTTTGAGAAGATTTAGGGAATTTGGTGGGATTTTTCCTGGAATTTTCTTGGATACTGGGGAGATTTTGTGGGATGTTTCTGGAACTTGGAGTGACTTCTCTGGAATTTGGTGAGATTCTGTAGAGAACTGAAGAATTATCAGGGATTTTTCATGTATTCTGTGGGAATTTGTGGAGATTCGGTGGGATTTTTATTGATTTTGGCCGTGTTTTGAGAAGATTTAGGGAATTCTGTGGGATTTTTCCCGGAATTTTGTTGGATATTGAGGAGATTTTGTGGAATGTTTGTGGAACTTTGAGGGACTTTTCTGGAACTTGGTGAGATTCTGTAGAGAACTGACGAATTATCAGGGATTTTTCATGTATTCTGTGGGAATTTGTGGAGATTCGGTGGGATATTTTTCTAGAATTTGGTCATGTTTTGAGAAGATTTAGGGAATTTTGTGGGATTTTTCCTGGAATTTTGTTGGATACTGGGGAGATTTTGTGAGATGTTTGTGGAACTTTGAGGGACTTTTCTGGAATTTGGTGAGATTCTGTAGAGAACTGAAGAATTATCAGGGATTTTTCATGTATTCTGTGGGAATTTGTGGAGATTTGGTGGGATTTTTGTGGATTTTGGCCGTGTTTTGAGAAGATTTAGGGAATTTTGTGTGATTTTTCTGGGATTTTGTTGGGTATTGAGGACATTTTGTGGGATGTTTCTGGAATTTGGTAGGGCTTTTCAAGAATTTTGTGGTATTTTGAAAAGATTTTGGGAATTTTGTGGTGTTTTTTCTTGAATTTTGAGGGAAACTGTGCTGATTTTATGGGGCGTTTCTGGAATTTGGTCGAGTTTTCAGAAGATTTAGGGATTTTTGTCAGATTTTTGTGGGATGTTCTGGGAATTGGTGGAGATTTTGTGGGACATTCCTGTGAATTGGTAGGGTTTTGAAATGATTTAGGGAGTTTTGTGGGACTTCTCTGGAATTTTGTGGGGTTTTTCTGGAATTGTGTGGGATTCTGAGGAGACTTGAAGAATTTTGAGGAATTTGTTTTAGATTTTGTGGGAATTTGTGGAGATTCTGTGGGATTTTTCTGGAATTTGGTGGGCCTTTTCAAGGACTTTGTGTGGTTTTGAGGAGACTTGAAGAATTTTGAGGAAATTTTCTTAGATGTTGTGGAAACTTGTAGAGGTTTTGTGTGATCTTTGTGGGATTTTGTGGGATATTGAGGCGATTTAGGGATCTTGAGGGATTTTTCATGTATTTTGTGGGAATTTGTGGAGATTTGGTGGGATATTTTTCTAGAATTTGGTCGTGTTTTGAGAAGATTTAGGGAATTTTGTGGCATTTTTCCTGGAATTTTATTGGATATTGAGGAGATTTTCTGGGGTGTTTGTGGAACTTTGAGGGACTTTTCTGGAATTTGGTGAGATTCTGTAGAGAACTGACGAATTATCAGGGATTTTTCATGTATTCTGTGGGAATTTGTGGAGATTTGGTGGGATTTTTCTGGAATTTGGTAGACTTTTGAGAAGATTTAGGGAATTCTGCAAGATATTTCTGGAATTTGGTAGGCCTTTTTGAAGGACTTTTTGTGGTTTTGAGGAGACTTGAAGAATTTTGAGGAATTTTTCTTGGATTCTGTGGAAACTTGTGGAGGTTTGGTGGGATTTTTGTGGAATTTTGTGGGATATTGAGGCGATTTAGGGATCTTGAGGGATTTTTCATGTATTTTGTGGGAATTTGTGGAGATTTGGTGGGATTTTTGTGGATTTTGGCCGGGTTTTGAGAAGATTTAGGGAATTTTGTGGGATTTTTCCTGGAATTTTGTTGGATACTGGGGAGATTTTGTGGGATGTTTCTGGAACTTTGAGGGACTTTTCTGGCATTTGGTGAGATTCTGTAGAGAACTGACGAATTATCAGGGATTTTTCATGTATTCTGTGGGAATTTGTGGAGATTTGGTGGGATTTTTGTGGATTTTGGCCGTGTTTTGAGAAGATTTAGGGAATTTTGTGGGATTTTTCCTGGAATTTTGTTGGATACTGGGGAGATTTTGTGGGATGTTTGTGGAACTTTGAGGGACTTTTCTGGAATTTGGTGAGATTCTGTAGAGAACTGACGAATTATCAGGGATTTTTCATGTATTCTGTGGGAATTTGTGGAGATTTGGTGGGATTTTTCTGGAATTTGGTAGAGTTTTGAGAAGATTTAGGGAATTCTGCAAGATATTTCTGGAATTTGGTAGGCCTTTTTGAAGGACTTTTTGTGGTTTTGAGGAGACTTGAAGAATTTTGAGGAATTTTTCTTGGATTCTGTGGAAACTTGTGGAGGTTTGGTGGGATTTTTGTGGAATTTTGTGGGATATTGAGGCGATTTAGGGATCTTGAGGGATTTTTCATGTATTTTGTGGGAATTTGTGGAGATTTGGTGGGATTTTTGTGGATTTTGGCCGTGTTTTGAGAAGATTTAGGGAATTTTGTGGGATTTTTCCTGGAATTTTGTTGGATACTGTGGAGATTTTGTGGGATGTTTCTGGAACTTTGAGGGACTTTTCTGGCATTTGGTGAGATTCTGTAGAGAACTGACGAATTATCAGGGATTTTTCATGTATTCTGTGGGAATTTGTGGAGATTTGGTGGGATTTTTCTGGAATTTGGTAGAGTTTTGAGAAGATTTAGGGAATTTTGTGGGATTTTTCCTGGAATTTTGTTGGATACTGGGGAGATTTTGTGGGATGTTTGTGGAACTTTGAGGGACTTTTCTGGAATTTGGTGAGATTCTGTAGAGAACTGAAGAATTATCAGGGATTTTTCATGTATTCTGTGGGAATTTGTGGAGATTTGGTGGGATTTTTGTGGATTTTGGCCGTGTTTTGAGAAGATTTAGGGAATTTTGTGTGATTTTTCTGGGATTTTGTTGGGTATTGAGGACATTTTGTGGGATATTTCTGGAATTTGGTGGGGCTTTTCAAGAATTTTGTGGTATTTTGAAAAGATTTAGGGAATTTTGTGGTGTTTTTCTTGAATTTTGTGGGAAACTGTGCTGATTTTATGGGGCGTTTCTGGAATTTGGTCGAGTTTTCAGAAGATTTAGGGATTTTTGTCAGATTTTTGTGGGATGTTCTGGGAATTGGTGGAGATTTTGTGGGACATTCCTGTGAATTGGTAGGGTTTTGAAATGATTTAGGGAGTTTTGTGGGACTTCTCTGGAATTTTGTGGGGTTTTTCTGGAATTGTGTGGGATTCTGAGGAGACTTGAAGAATTTTGAGGAATTTGTTTTAGATTTTGTGGGAATTTGTGGAGATTCTGTGGGATTTTTCTGGAATTTGGTGGGCCTTTTCAAGGACTTTGTGTGGTTTTGAGGAGACTTGAAGAATTTTGAGGAAATTTTCTTAGATGTTGTGGAAACTTGTAGAGGTTTTGTGTGATCTTTGTGGGATTTTGTGGGATATTGAGGCGATTTAGGGATCTTGAGGGATTTTTCATGTATTTTGTGGGAATTTGTGGAGATTTGGTGGGATATTTTTCTAGAATTTGGTCGTGTTTTGAGAAGATTTAGGGAATTTTGTGGCATTTTTCCTGGAATTTTATTGGATATTGAGGAGATTTTGTGGGGTGTTTGTGGAACTTTGAGGGACTTTTCTGGCATTTGGTGAGATTCTGTAGAGAACTGACGAATTATCAGGGATTTTTCATGTATTCTGTGGAAACTTGTGGAGGTTTGGTGGGATTTTTGTGGAATTTTGTGGGATATTGAGGCGATTTAGGGATCTTGAGGGATTTTTCATGTTTTTTATGGGAATTTGTGGAGATTTGGTGGGATATTTTTCTAGAATTTGGTCGTGTTTTGAGAAGATTTAGGGAATTTGGTGGGATTTTTCCTGGAATTTTCTTGGATACTGGGGAGATTTTGTGGGATGTTTCTGGAACTTGGAGTGACTTCTCTGGAATTTGGTGAGATTCTGTAGAGAACTGAAGAATTATCAGGGATTTTTCATGTATTCTGTGGGAATTTGTGGAGATTCGGTGGGATTTTTATTGATTTTGGCCGTGTTTTGAGAAGATTTAGGGAATTCTGTGGGATTTTTCCCGGAATTTTGTTGGATATTGAGGGGATTTTGTGGAATGTTTGTGGAACTTTGAGGGACTTTTCTGGAACTTGGTGAGATTCTGTAGAGAACTGACGAATTATCAGGGATTTTTCATGTATTCTGTGGGAATTTGTGGAGATTCGGTGGGATATTTTTCTAGAATTTGGTCATGTTTTGAGAAGATTTAGGGAATTTTGTGGGATTTTTCCTGGAATTTTGTTGGATACTGGGGAGATTTTGTGAGATGTTTGTGGAACTTTGAGGGACTTTTCTGGAATTTGGTGAGATTCTGTAGAGAACTGAAGAATTATCAGGGATTTTTCATGTATTCTGTGGGAATTTGTGGAGATTTGGTGGGATTTTTGTGGATTTTGGCCGTGTTTTGAGAAGATTTAGGGAATTTTGTGTGATTTTTCTGGGATTTTGTTGGGTATTGAGGACATTTTGTGGGATGTTTCTGGAATTTGGTAGGGCTTTTCAAGAATTTTGTGGTATTTTGAAAAGATTTTGGGAATTTTGTGGTGTTTTTTCTTGAATTTTGAGGGAAACTGTGCTGATTTTATGGGGCGTTTCTGGAATTTGGTCGAGTTTTCAGAAGATTTAGGGATTTTTGTCAGATTTTTGTGGGATGTTCTGGGAATTGGTGGAGATTTTGTGGGACATTCCTGTGAATTGGTAGGGTTTTGAAATGATTTAGGGAGTTTTGTGGGACTTCTCTGGAATTTTGTGGGGTTTTTCTGGAATTGTGTGGGATTCTGAGGAGACTTGAAGAATTTTGAGGAATTTGTTTTAGATTTTGTGGGAATTTGTGGAGATTCTGTGGGATTTTTCTGGAATTTGGTGGGCCTTTTCAAGGACTTTGTGTGGTTTTGAGGAGACTTGAAGAATTTTGAGGAAATTTTCTTAGATGTTGTGGAAACTTGTAGAGGTTTTGTGTGATCTTTGTGGGATTTTGTGGGATATTGAGGCGATTTAGGGATCTTGAGGGATTTTTCATGTATTTTGTGGGAATTTGTGGAGATTTGGTGGGATATTTTTCTAGAATTTGGTCGTGTTTTGAGAAGATTTAGGGAATTTTGTGGCATTTTTCCTGGAATTTTATTGGATATTGAGGAGATTTTCTGGGGTGTTTGTGGAACTTTGAGGGACTTTTCTGGAATTTGGTGAGATTCTGTAGAGAACTGACGAATTATCAGGGATTTTTCATGTATTCTGTGGGAATTTGTGGAGATTTGGTGGGATTTTTCTGGAATTTGGTAGACTTTTGAGAAGATTTAGGGAATTCTGCAAGATATTTCTGGAATTTGGTAGGCCTTTTTGAAGGACTTTTTGTGGTTTTGAGGAGACTTGAAGAATTTTGAGGAATTTTTCTTGGATTCTGTGGAAACTTGTGGAGGTTTGGTGGGATTTTTGTGGAATTTTGTGGGATATTGAGGCGATTTAGGGATCTTGAGGGATTTTTCATGTATTTTGTGGGAATTTGTGGAGATTTGGTGGGATTTTTGTGGATTTTGGCCGGGTTTTGAGAAGATTTAGGGAATTTTGTGGGATTTTTCCTGGAATTTTGTTGGATACTGGGGAGATTTTGTGGGATGTTTCTGGAACTTTGAGGGACTTTTCTGGCATTTGGTGAGATTCTGTAGAGAACTGACGAATTATCAGGGATTTTTCATGTATTCTGTGGGAATTTGTGGAGATTTGGTGGGATTTTTGTGGATTTTGGCCGTGTTTTGAGAAGATTTAGGGAATTTTGTGGGATTTTTCCTGGAATTTTGTTGGATACTGGGGAGATTTTGTGGGATGTTTGTGGAACTTTGAGGGACTTTTCTGGAATTTGGTGAGATTCTGTAGAGAACTGACGAATTATCAGGGATTTTTCATGTATTCTGTGGGAATTTGTGGAGATTTGGTGGGATTTTTCTGGAATTTGGTAGAGTTTTGAGAAGATTTAGGGAATTCTGCAAGATATTTCTGGAATTTGGTAGGCCTTTTTGAAGGACTTTTTGTGGTTTTGAGGAGACTTGAAGAATTTTGAGGAATTTTTCTTGGATTCTGTGGAAACTTGTGGAGGTTTGGTGGGATTTTTGTGGAATTTTGTGGGATATTGAGGCGATTTAGGGATCTTGAGGGATTTTTCATGTATTTTGTGGGAATTTGTGGAGATTTGGTGGGATTTTTGTGGATTTTGGCCGTGTTTTGAGAAGATTTAGGGAATTTTGTGGGATTTTTCCTGGAATTTTGTTGGATACTGTGGAGATTTTGTGGGATGTTTCTGGAACTTTGAGGGACTTTTCTGGCATTTGGTGAGATTCTGTAGAGAACTGACGAATTATCAGGGATTTTTCATGTATTCTGTGGGAATTTGTGGAGATTTGGTGGGATTTTTCTGGAATTTGGTAGAGTTTTGAGAAGATTTAGGGAATTTTGTGGGATTTTTCCTGGAATTTTGTTGGATACTGGGGAGATTTTGTGGGATGTTTGTGGAACTTTGAGGGACTTTTCTGGAATTTGGTGAGATTCTGTAGAGAACTGACGAATTATCAGGGATTTTTCATGTATTCTGTGGAAACTTGTGGAGGTTTGGTGGGATTTTTGTGGAATTTTGTGGGATATTGAGGCGATTTAGGGATCTTGAGGGATTTTTCATGTTTTTTATGGGAATTTGTGGAGATTTGGTGGGATATTTTTCTAGAATTTGGTCGTGTTTTGAGAAGATTTAGGGAATTTGGTGGGATTTTTCCTGGAATTTTGTTGGATACTGGGGAGATTTTGTGGGATGTTTCTGGAACTTGGAGTGACTTCTCTGGAATTTGGTGAGATTCTGTAGAGAACTGAAGAATTATCAGGGATTTTTCATGTATTCTGTGGGAATTTGTGGAGATTCGGTGGGATTTTTATTGATTTTGGCCGTGTTTTGAGAAGATTTAGGGAATTCTGTGGGATTTTTCCCGGAATTTTGTTGGATATTGAGGAGATTTTGTAGGGTGTTTGTGGAACTTTGAGGGACTTTTCTGGAATTTGGTGAGATTCTGTAGAGAACTGACGAATTATCAGGGATTTTTCATGTATTCTGTGGGAATTTGTGGAGATTCGGTGGGATATTTTTCTAGAATTTGGTCATGTTTTGAGAAGATTTAGGGAATTTTGTGGGATTTTTCCTGGAATTTTGTTGGATACTGGGGAGATTTTGTGGGATGTTTGTGGAACTTTGAGGGACTTTTCTGGAATTTGGTGAGATTCTGTAGAGAACTGAAGAATTATCAGGGATTTTTCATGTATTCTGTGGGAATTTGTGGAGATTTGGTGGGATTTTTGTGGATTTTGGCCGTGTTTTGAGAAGATTTAGGGAATTTTGTGAGATTTTTCTGGGATTTTGTTGGGTATTGAGGACATTGTGTGGGATGTTTCTGGAATTTGGTAGGGCTTTTCAAGAATTTTGTGGTATTTTGAAAAGATTTAGGGAATTTTGTGGTGTTTTTTCTTGAATTTTGAGGGAAACTGTGCTGATTTTATGGGGCGTTTCTGGAATTTGGTCGAGTTTTCAGAAGATTTAGGGATTTTTGTGAGATTTTTGTGGGATGTTCTGGGAATTGGTGGAGATTTTGTGGGACTTTCCTGTGAATTGGTCGGGTTTTGAAATGATTTAGGGAGTTTTGTGGGACTTCTCTGGAATTTTGTGGGTTTTTTCTGGAATTGTGTGGGATTCTGAGGAGACTTGAAGAATTTTGAGGAATTTGTTTTAGATTTTGTGGGAATTTGTGGAGATTCTGTGGGATTTTACTGGAATTTGGTGGGCCTTTTCAAGGACTTTGTGTGGTTTTGAGGACACTTGAAGAATTTTGAGGAAATTTTCTTAGATGTTGTGGAAACTTGTAGAGGTTTTGTGTGATCTTTGTGGGATTTTGTGGGATATTGAGGCGATTTAGGGATCTTGAGGGATTTTTCATGTATTTTGTGGGAATTTGTGGAGATTTGGTGGGATATTTTTCTAGAATTTGGTCGTGTTTTGAGAAGATTTAGGGAATTCTGTGGCATTTTTCCTGGAATTTTATTGGATATTGAGGAGATTTTGTGGGGTGTTTGTGGAACTTTGAGGGACTTTTCTGGAATTTGGTGAGATTCTGTAGAGAACTGACGAATTATCAGGGATTTTTCATGTATTCTGTGGGAATTTGTGGAGATTTGGTGGGATTTTTCTGGAATTTGGTAGAGTTTTGAGAAGATTTAGGGAATTCTGCAAGATATTTCTGGAATTTGGTAGGCCTTTTTGAAGGACTTTTTGTGGTTTTGAGGAGACTTGAAGAATTTTGAGGAATTTTTCTTGGATTCTGTGGAAACTTGTGGAGGTTTGGTGGGATTTTTGTGGAATTTTGTGGGATATTGAGGCGATTTAGGGATCTTGAGGGATTTTTCATGTATTTTGTGGGAATTTGTGGAGATTTGGTGGGATTTTTGTGGATTTTGGCCGTGTTTTGAGAAGATTTAGGGAATTTTGTGGGAGTTTTCCTGGAATTTTGTTGGATACTGGGGAGATTTTGTGGGATGTTTCTGGAACTTTGAGGGACTTTTCTGGAATTTGGTGAGATTCTGTAGAGAACTGACGAATTATCAGGGATTTTTCATGTATTCTGTGGGAATTTGTGGAGGTTTGGTGGGATTTTTGTGGATTTTGGCCGTGTTTTGAGAAGATTTAGGGAATTTTGTGGGATTTTTCCTGGAATTTTGTTGGATACTGGGGAGATTTTGTGGAATGTTTGCGGAACTTTGAGGGACTTTTCTGGAATTTTGTGAGATTCTGTAGAGAACTGACGAATTATCAGGGATTTTTCATGTATTCTGTGGGAATTTGTGGAGATGCGGTGGGATATTTTTCTAGAATTTGGTCATGTTTTGAGAAGATTTAGGGAATTTTGTGGGATTTTTCCTGGAATTTTGTTGGATACTGGGGAGATTTTGTGGGATGTTTGTGGAACTTTGAGGGACTTTTCTGGAATTTGGTGAGATTCTGTAGAGAACTGACAAATTATCAGATATTTTTCATGTATTCTGTGGGAATTTGTGGAGATTTGGTGTGATTTTTGTGGATTTTGCCATATTTTAAGAAGATTTAGGGAATTTTGTGGGATTTTTCCTGGAATTTTGCTGGATACTGGGGAGATTTTGTGGGATGTTTGTGGAACTTTGAGCGACTTTTTTGGAATTTGGTGAGATTCTGTAGAGAACTGACGAATTATCAGGGATTTTTCATGTATTCTGTGGAAACTTGTGGAGGTTTGGTGGGATTTTTGTGGAATTTTGTGGGATATTGAGGCGATTTAGGGATCTTGAGGGATTTTTCATGTTTTTTATGGGAATTTGTGGAGATTTGGTGGGATATTTTTCTAGAATTTGGTCGTGTTTTGAAAAGATTTAGGGAATTTTGTGGGATTTTTCCTGGAATTTTGTTGGATACTGGGGAGATTTTGTGGGATGTTTCTGGAACTTGGAGTGACTTCTCTGGAATTTGGTGAGATTCTGTAGAGAACTGAAGAATTATCAGGGATTTTTCATGTATTCTGTGGGAATTTGTGGGGATTCGGTGGGATTTTTATTGATTTTGGCCGTGTTTTGAGAAGATTTAGGGAATTCTGTGGGATTTTTCCCGGAATTTTGTTGGATATTGAGGAGATTTTGTGGGGTGTTCGTGGAACTTTGAGGGACTTTTCTGGAATTTGGTGAGATTCTGTAGAGAACTGACGAATTATCAGGGATTTTTCATGTATTCTGTGGGAATTTGTGGAGATTTGGTGGGATTTTTGTGGATTTTGGCCGTGTTTTGAGAAGATTTAGGGAATTTTGTGTGATTTTTCTGGGATTTTGTTGGGTATTGAGGACATTTTGTGGGATGTTTCTGGAATTTGGTAGGGCTTTTCAAGAATTTTGTGGTATTTTGAAAAGATTTAGGGAATTTTGTGTTGTTTTTTCTTGAATTTTGTGGGAAACTGTGCTGATTTTTTGGACGTTCCTGGAATTTGGTCGAGTTTTCAGAAGATTTAGGGATTTTTGTGAGATTTTTGTGGGATGTTCTGGGAATTGGTGGAGATTTTGTGGGACTTTCCTGTGAATTGGTAGGGTTTTGAAATGATTTAGGGAGTTTTGTGGGACTTCTCTGGAATTTTGTGGGGTTTTTCTGGAATTGTGTGGGATTCTGAGGAGACTTGAAGAATTTTGAGGAATTTGTTTTAGATTTTGTGGGAATTTGTGTAGATTCTGTGGGATTTTACTGGAATTTGGTGGGCCTTTTCAAGGACTTTGTGTGGTTTTGAGGAGACTTGAAGAATTTTGAGGAAATTTTCTTAGATTTTGTGGAAACTTGTGGAGGTTTTGTGTGATTTTTGTGGGATTTTGTGGGATATTGAGGCGATTTAGGGATCTTGAGGGATTTTTCATGTATTTTGTGGGAATTTGTGGGGATTTGGTGGGATATTTTTCTAGAATTTGGTCGTGTTTTGAGAAGATTTAGGGAATTTGGTGGGATTTTTCCTGGAATTTTATTGGATACTGGGGAGATTTTGTGGGATGTTTGTGGAACTTTGAGGGACTTTTCTGGAATTTGGTGAGATTCTGTAGAGAACTGACGAATTATCAGGGATTTTTCATGTATTCTGTGGGAATTTGTGGAGATTTGGTGGGATTTTCTGGAATTTGGTAGAGTTTTGAGAAGATTTAGGGAATTCTGCAAGATATTTCTGGAATTTGGCAGGCCTTCTTGACGGACTTTTTGTGGTTTTGAGAAGACTTGAAGAATTTTGAGGAATTTTTCTTAGATTCTATGGAAACTTGTGGAGGTTTTGTGGGATTTTTGTGGAATTTTGTGGGATATTGAGGCGATTTAGGGATCTTGAGGGATTTTTCATGTATTTTGAGGGAATTTGTGGAGATTTGGTGGGATATTTTTCTAGAATTTGTTCGTGTTTTGGGAAGATTTAGGGAATTTTGTGGGATTTTTCCTGGAATTTTATTGGATACTGGGGAGATTTTGTGGAATGTTTGTGGAACTTTGAGGGACTCTTCTGGAATTTGGTGAGATTCTGTAGAGAACTGACGAATTATCAGGGATTTTTCATGTATTCTGTGGGAATTTGTGGAGATTCGGTGGGATATTTTTCTAGAATATGGTCATGTTTTGAGAAGATTTAGGGAATTTTGTGGGATTTTTCCTGGAATTTTGTTGGATACTGGGGAGATCTTGTGGGATGTTTGTGGAACTTTGAGGGACTTTTCTGGAATTTGGTGAGATTCTGTAGAGAACTGAAGAATTATCAGGGATTTTTCATGTATTCTGTGGGAATTTGTGGAGATTTGGTGGGATTTTTGTGGATTTTGGCCGTGTTTTGAGAAGATTTAGGGAATTTTGTGTGATTTTTCTGAGATTTTGTTGGGTATAGAGGACATTTTGTGGGATGTTTCTGGAATTTGGTAGGGCTTTTCAAGAATTTTGTGGTATTTTGAAAAGATTTAGGGAATTTTGTGGTGTTTTTTCTTTAATTTTGTGGGAAACTGTGCTGATTTTTTGGGGCGTTTCTGGAATTTGGTCGAATTTTCAGAAGATTTAGGGATTTTTGTGAGATTTTTGTGGGATGTTCTGGGAATTGGTGGAGATTTTGTGGGACTTTCCTGTGAATTGGTAGGGTTTTGAAATGATTTAGGGAGTTTTGTGGGACTTCTCTGGAATTTTGTGGGTTTTTTCTGGAATTGTGTGGGATTCTGAGGAGACTTGAAGAATTTTGAGGAATTTGTTTTAGATTTTGTGGGAATTTGTGGAGATTCTGTGGGATTTTTCTGGAATTTGGTGGGCCTTTTCAAGGACTTTGTGTGGTTTTGAGGAGACTTGAAGAATTTTGAGGATTTTTTTTTATATTTTGTGGAAACTTGTGGAGGTTTTGTGTGATTTTTGTGGAATTTTGTGGGATATTGAGGCGATTTAGGGATCTTGAGGGATTTTTCATGTATTCTGTGGGAATTTGTGGAGATTTGGTCGGATTTTTCTGGAATTTGGTAGAGTTTTGAGAAGATTTAGGGAATTCTGCCAGATATTTCTGGAATTTGGTAGGCCTTTTTCAAGGAGTTTTGTGGTTTTGAGGAGACTTGAAGAATTTTGAGGAATTTTTCTTAGATTCTGTGGAAACTTGTGTAAGTTTTTGGGATTTTTGTTGAATTTTGTCGGATATTGAGGCGATTTAGGGATCTTGAGGGATTTTTCATGTATTTTGTGGGAATTTGTGGAGATTTGGTGGGATATTTTTCTAGAATTTGGTCGTGTTTTGAGAAGATTTAGGGAATTTTGTGGGATTTTTCCTAAAATTTTGTTGGATACTGGGGAGATTTTGTGGGATGTTTGTGGAACTTTGAGGGACTTTTCTGGAATTTGTCAGAGTCTTCTTGAATTTTGTGGAAATTTCCGGAGATTTTGTGAGATGTTGCAGGAATTTTGTGGGATTTTTGTGGAATTTTGAGGAATTCTCTTGAATTTTGTGGGATTTGGAGGAGACTTGAAGAAGTTGGAGGGATTTTTCCTAAATGTTGTGGAAATTGGTGGAGATTTTGTGAGATGTTTCAGGAATTTGTTTGGATTTTGAGAAGATGTAGGGAATTTTGTTGGATTTTTTTGGAATTTTGAGGATTTCTCTTGAATTTTGTGGGATTTGGAGGAGACTTGAAGAATTTTGCGGGAATTTTCTTAGATTTTGTGGAAATGTGTGGAGATTTTGTGAGATGTCTGTAGAATTTTGTAATGTTTTGAGAAGATGTAGGGAATTTTGTGGCATTTTTCTGGAATTTTGAGGGGCTTTCCAGAACTTTGTGAGAGTTTTTTTGAATTTTTTGGAAATTTGTTGAGATTTTGTGAGATGGTTCTGGAGTTTGGTGGGATATTGAGGAAATTCAGTGAATTTGGAGGGAATTTTCTTGAATTTTGAGGAAATTGTTGGAGATTTTGTGGGATGTTGCAGGAATGTGGTTGGGTTCTGAGAAGATTTAGGGAATTGTGTGGGGCTTGTACAGAATTTGGTGGGATTTCTCTTGAATTTTGTGGGATTTCTATTTGATTTTATGGGATGTTTGTGGTATGTTTGTGAGATGTTTGTAGGATGTTTGTGGTATTTGGAGGAGACTTGAAGAATTTTGCAGGATTTTTCTTGAAATGTTTGGAAATTGGTGGAGATTTTGTGAGATGTTGCAGGAATTTGTTTGGGTTTTGAGAAGATGGAAGGAATTTTGTTGGATTTTTGTGGAATTTTGAGGATTTCTCTTGAATTTTGTGGGATTTGGAGGAGACTTGAAGAATTTTGCGGGAATTTTCTTTGATTTTGTGGAAATTTGTTGAGATTTTGTGAGATGGTTCTGGAATTTGGTGGGATATTGAGGAAATTCAGTGAATTTTGAGGGATTTTTCTTGAATTTTGTGGAAATTGTTGGAGATTTTGTGGGATGTTGCAGGAATTGGGTAGGGTTTTGAGAAGGTTTAGGGAATTTTGTGGCATTTTTCTGCAATTTTGTGAGGCTTTTCCAGAATTTTTGGTGATATTGAGGTGATTTGGTGGGATGTTTCTGGAATTTTGTGGGATTTTTCTGGGATTTGTACGAGACTTGAAGAATTTTGTGGGATTTTTCTTGAATTGTTTGGAAATTGGTGGAGATTTTGTGAGATGTTGCAGGAGTTTGTTTGGGTTTTGAGAAGATGTAGGGAAGTTTGTGGCATTTTTCTGGAATTTTGAGGGGCTTTCAAGAACTTTGTGAGAGTTTTCTTGAATTTAGTGGAAATTTGTTGAGATTTTGTGAGATGGTTCTGGAATTTGGTGGGATTTTTGTGGGATTTTGAGAATTTGTCTTGAATTTTGTGGGATTTGGAGGAGACTTGAAGAATTTGGAGGGAATTTTCTTGAATTTTTTGGATATTGGTGGAGATTTTGTGAGATGCTGCAGGAATGTGGTTGGGTTTTGAGAAGATTTAGGGATTTTTGTGGGATTTTCGTGGAATTTTCAGCAGCTTTCAAGTTTTTTGTGTGAGTCTTCTTGAATTTTGTGGAAATTTCCAGAGATTT
Source organism: Cyanistes caeruleus (assembly GCF_971803275.1). Taxonomy (NCBI): domain Eukaryota; kingdom Metazoa; phylum Chordata; class Aves; order Passeriformes; family Paridae; genus Cyanistes; species Cyanistes caeruleus. The sequence continues at coordinate 85,386,858 of NC_141702.1, read as the reverse complement.
TGTGGGATGTTGCAGGAATGTGGTTGGGTTCTGAGAAGATTTAGGGAATTGTGTGGGGCTTGTACAGGATTTTGTGCGATTTCTTTTGAATTTTGTGGGATTTCTCTTGAATTTTGTGGGATGTTTGTGGGATGTTTGTGGGATGTTTGTGGTATTTGGAGGAGACTTGAAGAATTTTGCGGGATTTTTCTTGAATTGTTTGGAAATTGGTGGAGATTTTGTGAGATGTTGCAGGAGTTTGTTTGGGTTTTGAGAAGATGTAGGGAAGTTTGTGGCATTTTTCTGGAATTTTGAGGGGCTTTCAAGAACTTTCTGAGAGTTTTCTTGAATTTAGTGGAAATTTGTTCAGATTTTGTGAGATGGTTCTGGAATTTGGTGGGATCTTTGTGGGATTTTGAGGATTTGTCTTGAATTTTGTGGGATTTGGAGGAGACTTGAAGAATTTGGAGGGAATTTTTTTGAATTTTTTGGATATTGGTGGAGATTTTGTGAGATGCTGCAGGAATGTGGTTGGGTTTTGAGAAGATTTAGGGATTTTTGTGGGATATTCGTGGAATTTTCAGCAGCTTTCAAGTATTTTGTGTGAGTCTTCTTGAATTTTGTGGAAATTTCCAGAGATTTTGTGGGATGTTGCAGGAATGTGGTTGGGTTCTGAGAAGATTTAGGGAATTGTGTGGGGCTTGTACAGGATTTTGTGGGATTTCTTTTAAATTTTGTGGGATTTCTCTTGAATTTTGTGGGATGTTTGTGGGATGTTTGTGGGATGTTTGTGGGATGTTTGTGGTATTTGGAGGAGACTTGAAGAATTTTGCGGGATTTTTCTTGAATTGTTTGGAAATTGGTGGAGATTTTGTGAGATGTTGCAGGAGTTTGTTTGGGTTCTGAGAAGATGGAACGAATTTTGTGGGATTTTTGTGGAATTTTGAGGATTTGTCTTGAATTTTGTGGGATTTGGAGGAGACCTGAAGAATTTTGCGGAATTTTCTTAGATTTTGTGGAAATTTGTTGAGATTTTGTGAGATGATTCTGGAATTTGGTGGGATATTGAGGAAATTCAGTGAATTTTGAGGGATTTGTTTTAGATTTTGTGGGAATTTGTGTAGATTCTGTGGGATTTTTCTGGAATTTGGTGGGCTTTTTTGAAGGACTTTGTGTGGTTTTGAGGAGACTTGAAGAATTTTGAGGAATTTTTCTTAGATTTTGTGGAAACTTGTGGAGGTTTTGTGGGATTTTTGTGGAATTTTGTGGGATATTGAGGCGATTTAGGGATCTTGAGGGATTTTTCATGTATTTTGTAGGAATTTGTGGAGATTTGGTGGGATATTTTTCTAGAATTTGGTCGTGTTTTGGGAAGATTTAGGGAATTTTGTGGGATTTTTCCTGGAATTTTATTGGATACTGGGGAGATTTTGTGGGACATTTCTGGAACTTTGAGGGACTTTTCTGGAATTTGGTGAGATTCTGTAGAGAACTGACGAATTATCAGGGATTTTTCATGTATTCTGTGGGAATTTGTGGAGATTCGGTGGGATATTTTTCTAGAATTTGGTCATGTTTTGAGAAGATTTAGGGAATTTTGTGTGATTTTTCTGGGATTTTGTTGGGTATTGAGGACATTTTGTGGGATGTTTCTGGAATTTGGTGGGGCTTTTCAAGAATTTTGTGGTATTTTGAAAAGATTTAGGGAATTTTGTGGTGTTTTTTCTTTAATTTTGTGGGAAACTGTGCTGATTTTATGGGGCGTTTCTGGAATTTGGTCGAATTTTCAGAAGATTTAGGGATTTTTGTGAGATTTTTGTGGGATGTTCTGGGAATTGGTGGAGATTTTGTGGGACTTTCCTGTGAATTGGTAGGGTTTTGAAATGATTTAGGGAGTTTTGTGGGACTTCTCTGGAATTTTGTGGGTTTTTTCTGGAATTGTGTGGGATTCTGAGGAGACTTGAAGAATTTTGAGGAATTTGTTTTAGATTTTGTGGGAATTTGTGGAGATTCTGTGGGATTTTTCTGGAATTTGGTGGGCCTTTTCAAGGACTTTGTGTGGTTTTGAGGAGACTTGAAGAATTTTGAGGATTTTTTTTTATATTTTGTGGAAACTTGTGGAGGTTTTGTGTGATTTTTGTGGAATTTTGTGGGATATTGAGGTGATTTAGGGATCTTGAGGGATTTTTCATGTATTCTGTGGGAATTTGTGGAGATTTGGTCGGATTTTTCTGGAATTTGGTAGAGTTTTGAGAAGATTTAGGGAATTCTGCCAGATATTTCTGGAATTTGGTAGGCCTTTTTCAAGGAGTTTTGTGGTTTTGAGGAGACTTGAAGAATTTTGAGGAATTTTTCTTAGATTCTGTGGAAACTTGTGTAAGTTTTTGGGATTTTTGTTGAATTTTGTCGGATATTGAGGCGATTTAGGGATCTTGAGGGATTTTTCATGTATTTTGTGGGAATTTGTGGAGATTTGGTGGGATATTTTTCTAGAATTTGGTCGTGTTTTGAGAAGATTTAGGGAATTTTGTGGGATTTTTCCTAAAATTTTGTTGGATACTGGGGAGATTTTGTGGGATGTTTGTGGAACTTTGAGGGACTTTTCTGGAATTTGTCAGAGTCTTCTTGAATTTTGTGGAAATTTCCGGAGATTTTGTGAGATGTTGCAGGAATTTTGTGGGATTTTTGTGGAATTTTGAGGAATTCTCTTGAATTTTGTGGGATTTGGAGGAGACTTGAAGAAGTTGGAGGGATTTTTCCTAAATGTTGTGGAAATTGGTGGAGATTTTGTGAGATGTTTCAGGAATTTGTTTGGATTTTGAGAAGATGTAGGGAATTTTGTTGGATTTTTTTGGAATTTTGAGGATTTCTCTTGAATTTTGTGGGATTTGGAGGAGACTTGAAGAATTTTGCGGGAATTTTCTTAGATTTTGTGGAAATGTGTGGAGATTTTGTGAGATGTCTGTAGAATTTTGTAATGTTTTGAGACGATGTAGGGAATTTTGTGGCATTTTTCTGGAATTTTGAGGGGCTTTCAAGAACTTTGTGAGAGTTTTTTTGAATTTTTTGGAAATTTGTTGAGATTTTGTGAGATGGTTCTGGAGTTTGGTGGGATATTGAGGAAATTCAGTGAATTTGGAGGGAATTTTCTTGAATTTTGAGGAAATTGTTGGAGATTTTGTGGGATGTTGCAGGAATGTGGTTGGGTTCTGAGAAGATTTAGGGAATTGTGTGGGGCTTGTACAGAATTTGGTGGGATTTCTCTTGAATTTTGTGGGATTTCTATTTGATTTTATGGGATGTTTGTGGTATGTTTGTGAGATGTTTGTAGGATGTTTGTGGTATTTGGAGGAGACTTGAAGAATTTTGCAGGATTTTTCTTGAAATGTTTGGAAATTGGTGGAGATTTTGTGAGATGTTGCAGGAATTTGTTTGGGTTTTGAGAAGATGGAAGGAATTTTGTTGGATTTTTGTGGAATTTTGAGGATTTCTCTTGAATTTTGTGGGATTTGGAGGAGACTTGAAGAATTTTGCGGGAATTTTCTTTGATTTTGTGGAAATTTGTTGAGATTTTGTGAGATGGTTCTGGAATTTGGTGGGATATTGAGGAAATTCAGTGAATTTTGAGGGATTTTTCTTGAATTTTGTGGAAATTGTTGGAGATTTTGTGGGATGTTGCAGGAATTGGGTAGGGTTTTGAGAAGGTTTAGGGAATTTTGTGGCATTTTTCTGCAATTTTGTGAGGCTTTTCCAGAATTTTTGGTGATATTGAGGTGATTTGGTGGGATGTTTCTGGAATTTTGTGGGATTTTTCTGGGATTTGTACGAGACTTGAAGAATTTTGTGGGATTTTTCTTGAATTGTTTGGAAATTGGTGGAGATTTTGTGAGATGTTGCAGGAGTTTGTTTGGGTTTTGAGAAGATGTAGGGAAGTTTGTGGCATTTTTCTGGAATTTTGAGGGGCTTTCAAGAACTTTGTGAGAGTTTTCTTGAATTTAGTGGAAATTTGTTGAGATTTTGTGAGATGGTTCTGGAATTTGGTGGGATTTTTGTGGGATTTTGAGAATTTGTCTTGAATTTTGTGGGATTTGGAGGAGACTTGAAGAATTTGGAGGGAATTTTCTTGAATTTTTTGGATATTGGTGGAGATTTTGTGAGATGCTGCAGGAATGTGGTTGGGTTTTGAGAAGATTTAGGGATTTTTGTGGGATTTTCGTGGAATTTTCAGCAGCTTTCAAGTTTTTTGTGTGAGTCTTCTTGAATTTTGTGGAAATTTCCAGAGATTTTGTGGGATGTTGCAGGAATGTGGTTGGGTTCTGAGAAGATTTAGGGAATTGTGTGGGGCTTGTACAGGATTTTGTGCGATTTCTTTTGAATTTTGTGGGATTTCTCTTGAATTTTGTGGGATGTTTGTGGGATGTTTGTGGGATGTTTGTGGTATTTGGAGGAGACTTGAAGAATTTTGCGGGATTTTTCTTGAATTGTTTGGAAATTGGTGGAGATTTTGTGAGATGTTGCAGGAGTTTGTTTGGGTTTTGAGAAGATGTAGGGAAGTTTGTGGCATTTTTCTGGAATTTTGAGGGGCTTTCAAGAACTTTCTGAGAGTTTTCTTGAATTTAGTGGAAATTTGTTCAGATTTTGTGAGATGGTTCTGGAATTTGGTGGGATTTTTGTGGGATTTTGAGGATTTGTCTTGAATTTTGTGGGATTTGGAGGAGACTTGAAGAATTTGGAGGGAATTTTCTTGAATTTTTTGGATATTGGTGGAGATTTTGTGAGATGCTGCAGGAATGTGGTTGGGTTTTGAGAAGATTTAGGGATTTTTGTGGGATATTCGTGGAATTTTCAGCAGCTTTCAAGTATTTTGTGAGAGTCTTCTTGAATTTTGTGGAAATTTCCGGAGATTTTGTGAGATGTTGCAGGAATTTTGTGGGATTTTTGTGGAATTTTGAGGAATTCTCTTGAATTTTGTGGGATTTGGAGGAGACTTGAAGAAGTTGGAGGGATTTTTCCTAAATGTTGTGGAAATTGGTGGAGATTTTGTGTGATGTTTCAGGAATTTGTTTGGATTTTTAGAAGATGTAGGGAATTTTGTTGGATTTTTGTGGAATTTTGAGGATTTCTCTTGAATTTTGTGGGATTTGGAGGAGACTTGAAGAATTTTGCGGGAATTTTCTTAGATTTTGTGGAAATGTGTGGAGATTTTGTGAGATGTCTGTAGAATTTTGTAATGTTTTGAGAAGATGTAGGGAATTTTGTGGCATTTTTCTGGAATTTTGAGGGGCTTTCAAGAACTTTGTGAGAGTTTTTTTGAATTTTTTGGAAATTTGTTGAGATTTTGTGAGATGGTTCTGGAGTTTGGTGGGATATTGAGGAAATTCAGTGAATTTGGAGGGAATTTTCTTGAATTTTGTGGAAATTGTTGGAGATTTTGTGGGATGTTGCAGGAATGTGGTTGGGTTCTGAGAAGATTTAGGGAATTGTGTGGGGCTTGTACAGAATTTGGTGGGATTTCTCTTGAATTTTGTGGGATTTCTATTGAATTTTATGGGACGTTTGTGGGATGTTTGTGAGATGTTTGTAGGATGTTTGTGGTATTTGGAGGAGACTTGAAGAATTTTGCGGGACTTTTCTTGAAATGTTTGGAAATTGGTGGAGATTTTGTGAGATGTTGCAGGAATTTGTTTGGGTTCTGAGAAGATGGAAGGAATTTTGTTGGATTTTTGTGGAATTTTGAGGATTTCTCTTGAATTTTGTGGGATTTGGAGGAGACTTGAAGAATTTTGCGGGAATTTTCTTTGATTTTGTGGAAATTTGTTGAGATTTTGTGAGATGGTTCTGGAATTTGGTGGGATATTGAGGAAATTCAGTGAATTTTGAGGGATTTTTCTTGAATTTTGTGGAAATTGTTGGAGATTTTGTGGGATGTTGCAGGAATTGGGTAGGGTTTTGAGAAGGTTTAGGGAATTTTGTGGCATTTTTCTGCAATTTTGTGAGGCTTTTCCAGAATTTTTGGTGATATTGAGGTGATTTGGTGGGATGTTTCTGGAATTTTGTGGGATTTTTCTGGGATTTGTACGAGACTTGAAGAATTTTGCGGGATTTTTCTTGAATTGTTTGGAAATTGGTGGAGATTTTGTGAGATGTTGCAGGAGTTTGTTTGGGTTTTGAGAAGATGTAGGGAAGTTTGTGGCATTTTTCTGGAATTTTAAGGGGCTTTCAAGAACTTTGTGAGAGTTTTCTTGAATTTAGTGGAAATTGGTTGAGATTTTGTGAGATGGTTCTGGAATTTGGTGGGATTTTTGTGGGATTTTGAGGATTTGTCTTGAATTTTGTGGGATTTGGAGGAGACTTGAAGAATTTGGAGGGAATTTTCTTGAATTTTTTGGATATTGGTGGAGATTTTGTGAGATGCTGCAGGAATGTGGTTGGGTTTTGAGAAGATTTAGGGATTTTTGTGGGATATTCGTGGAATTTTCAGCAGCTTTCAAGTATTTTGTGTGAGTCTTCTTGAATTTTGTGGAAATTTCCAGAGATTTTGTGGGATGTTGCAGGAATGTGGTTGGGTTCTGAGAAGATTTAGGGAATTGTGTGGGGCTTGTACAGGATTTTGTGGGATTTCTTTTAAATTTTGTGGGATTTCTCTTGAATTTTGTGGGATGTTTGTGGGATGTTTGTGGGATGTTTGTGGGATGTTTGTGGTATTTGGAGGAGACTTGAAGAATTTTGCGGGATTTTTCTTGAATTGTTTGGAAATTGGTGGAGATTTTGTGAGATGTTGCAGGAGTTTGTTTGGGTTCTGAGAAGATGGAACGAATTTTGTGGGATTTTTGTGGAATTTTGAGGATTTGTCTTGAATTTTGTGGGATTTGGAGGAGACCTGAAGAATTTTGCGGAATTTTCTTAGATTTTGTGGAAATTTGTTGAGATTTTGTGAGATGATTCTGGAATTTGGTGGGATATTGAGGAAATTCAGTGAATTTTGAGGGATTTGTTTTAGATTTTGTGGGAATTTGTGTAGATTCTGTGGGATTTTTCTGGAATTTGGTGGGCTTTTTTGAAGGACTTTGTGTGGTTTTGAGGAGACTTGAAGAATTTTGAGGAATTTTTCTTAGATTTTGTGGAAACTTGTGGAGGTTTTGTGGGATTTTTGTGGAATTTTGTGGGATATTGAGGCGATTTAGGGATCTTGAGGGATTTTTCATGTATTTTGTAGGAATTTGTGGAGATTTGGTGGGATATTTTTCTAGAATTTGGTCGTGTTTTGGGAAGATTTAGGGAATTTTGTGGGATTTTTCCTGGAATTTTATTGGATACTGGGGAGATTTTGTGGGACATTTCTGGAACTTTGAGGGACTTTTCTGGAATTTGGTGAGATTCTGTAGAGAACTGACGAATTATCAGGGATTTTTCATGTATTCTGTGGGAATTTGTGGAGATTCGGTGGGATATTTTTCTAGAATTTGGTCATGTTTTGAGAAGATTTAGGGAATTTTGTGTGATTTTTCTGGGATTTTGTTGGGTATTGAGGACATTTTGTGGGATGTTTCTGGAATTTGGTGGGGCTTTTCAAGAATTTTGTGGTATTTTGAAAAGATTTAGGGAATTTTGTGGTGTTTTTTCTTTAATTTTGTGGGAAACTGTGCTGATTTTATGGGGCGTTTCTGGAATTTGGTCGAATTTTCAGAAGATTTAGGGATTTTTGTGAGATTTTTGTGGGATGTTCTGGGAATTGGTGGAGATTTTGTGGGACTTTCCTGTGAATTGGTAGGGTTTTGAAATGATTTAGGGAGTTTTGTGGGACTTCTCTGGAATTTTGTGGGTTTTTTCTGGAATTGTGTGGGATTCTGAGGAGACTTGAAGAATTTTGAGGAATTTGTTTTAGATTTTGTGGGAATTTGTGGAGATTCTGTGGGATTTTTCTGGAATTTGGTGGGCCTTTTCAAGGACTTTGTGTGGTTTTGAGGAGACTTGAAGAATTTTGAGGATTTTTTTTTATATTTTGTGGAAACTTGTGGAGGTTTTGTGTGATTTTTGTGGAATTTTGTGGGATATTGAGGCGATTTAGGGATCTCGAGGGATTTTTCATGTATTCTGTGGGAATTTGTGGAGATTTGGTCGGATTTTTCTGGAATTTGGTAGAGTTTTGAGAAGATTTAGGGAATTCTGCCAGATATTTCTGGAATTTGGTAGGCCTTTTTCAAAAAGTTTTGTGGTTTTGAGGAGACTTGAAGAATTTTGAGGAATTTTTCTTAGATTCTGTGGAAACTTGTGTAAGTTTTTGGGATTTTTGTTGAATTTTGTCGGATATTGAGGCGATTTAGGGATCTTGAGGGATTTTTCATGTATTTTGTGGGAATTTGTGGAGATTTGGTGGGATATTTTTCTAGAATTTGGTCGTGTTTTGAGAAGATTTAGGGAATTTTGTGGGATTTTTCCTAAAATTTTGTTGGATACTGGGGAGATTTTGTGGGATGTTTGTGGAACTTTGAGGGACTTTTCTGGAATTTGTCAGAGTCTTCTTGAATTTTGTGGAAATTTCCGGAGATTTTGTGAGATGTTGCAGGAATTTTGTGGGATTTTTGTGGAATTTTGAGGAATTCTCTTGAATTTTGTGGGATTTGGAGGAGACTTGAAGAAGTTGGAGGGATTTTTCCTAAATGTTGTGGAAATTGGTGGAGATTTTGTGAGATGTTTCAGGAATTTGTTTGGATTTTGAGAAGATGTAGGGAATTTTGTTGGATTTTTTTGGAATTTTGAGGATTTCTCTTGAATTTTGTGGGATTTGGAGGAGACTTGAAGAATTTTGCGGGAATTTTCTTAGATTTTGTGGAAATGTGTGGAGATTTTGTGAGATGTCTGTAGAATTTTGTAATGTTTTGAGACGATGTAGGGAATTGTGTGGCATTTTTCTGGAATTTTGAGGGGCTTTCCAGAACTTTGTGAGAGTTTTTTTGAATTTTTTGGAAATTTGTTGAGATTTTGTGAGATGGTTCTGGAGTTTGGTGGGATATTGAGGAAATTCAGTGAATTTGGAGGGAATTTTCTTGAATTTTGAGGAAATTGTTGGAGATTTTGTGGGATGTTGCAGGAATGTGGTTGGGTTCTGAGAAGATTTAGGGAATTGTGTGGGGCTTGTACAGAATTTGGTGGGATTTCTCTTGAATTTTGTGGGATTTCTATTGAATTTTATGGGATGTTTGTGGTATGTTTGTGAGATGTTTGTAGGATGTTTGTGGTATTTGGAGGAGACTTGAAGAATTTTGCAGGATTTTTCTTGAAATGTTTGGAAATTGGTGGAGATTTTGTGAGATGTTGCAGGAATTAGTTTGGGTTTTGAGAAGATGGAAGGAATTTTGTTGGATTTTTGTGGAATTTTGAGGATTTCTCTTGAATTTTGTGGGATTTGGAGGAGACTTGAAGAATTTTGCGGGAATTTTCTTTGATTTTGTGGAAATTTGTTGAGATTTTGTGGGATGTTGCAGGAATTGGGTAGGGTTTTGAGAAGGTTTAGGGAATTTTGTGGCATTTTTCTGCAATTTTGTGAGGCTTTTCCAGAATTTTTGGTGATATTGAGGTGATTTGGTGGGATGTTTCTGGAATTTTGTGGGATTTTTCTGGGATTTGTACGAGACTTGAAGAATTTTGCGGGATTTTTCTTGAATTGTTTGGAAATTGGTGGAGATTTTGTGAGATGTTGCAGGAGTTTGTTTGGGTTTTGAGAAGATGTAGGGAAGTTTGTGGCATTTTTCTGGAATTTTAAGGGGCTTTCAAGAACTTTGTGAGAGTTTTCTTGAATTTAGTGGAAATTTGTTGAGATTTTGTGAGATGGTTCTGGAATTTGGTGGGATTTTTGTGGGATTTTGAGGATTTGTCTTGAATTTTGTGGGATTTGGAGGAGACTTGAAGAATTTGGAGGGAATTTTCTTGAATTTTTTGGATATTGGTGGAGATTTTGTGAGATGCTGCAGGAATGTGGTTGGGTTTTGAGAAGATTTAGGGATTTTTGTGGGATTTTCGTGGAATTTTCAGCAGCTTTCAAGTTTTTTGTGTGAGTCTTCTTGAATTTTGTGGAAATTTCCAGAGATTTTGTGGGATGTTGCAGGAATGTGGTTGGGTTCTGAGAAGATTTAGGGAATTGTGTGGGGCTTGTACAGGATTTTGTGCGATTTCTTTTGAATTTTGTGGGATTTCTCTTGAATTTTGTGGGATGTTTGTGGGATGTTTGTGGGATGTTTGTGGGATGTTTGTGGTATTTGGAGGAGACTTGAAGAATTTTGCGGAATTTTTCTTGAATTGTTTGGAAATTGGTGGAGATTTTGTGAGATGTTGCAGGAGTTTGTTTGGGTTCTGAGAAGATGGAACGAATTTTGTGGGATTTTTGTGGAATTTTGAGGATTTGTCTTGAATTTTGTGGGATTTGGAGGAGACCTGAAGAATTTTGCGGAATTTTCTTAGATTTTGTGGAAATTTGTTGAGATTTTGTGAGATGATTCTGGAATTTGGTGGGATATTGAGGAAATTCAGTGAATTTTGAGGGATTTGTTTTAGATTTTGTGGGAATTTGTGTAGATTCTGTGGGATTTTTCTGGAATTTGGTGGGCCTTTTCAAGGACTTTGTGTGGTTTTGAGAAGACTTGAAGAATTTTGAGGATTTTTTTTTATATTTTGTGGAAACTTGTGGAGGTTTTGTGTGATTTTTGTGGGATTTTGTGGGATATTGAGGGGATTTAAGGATCTTGAGGGATTTTTCATGTATTTTGTGGGAATTTGTGGAGATTTGGTGGGATATTTTTCTAGAATTTGGTCGTGTTTTGGGGCGATTTAGGGAATTTTGTGGGATTTTTCCTGGAATTTTATTGGATACTGGGGAGATTTTGTGGGATATTTCTGGAACTTCGAGGGACTTTTCTGGAATTTTGTGAGATTCTGTTGAGAACTGACGAATTATCAGGGATTTTTCATGTATTCTGTGGGAATTTGTGGAGATTTGGTGGGATTTTTCTGGAATTTGGTAGAGTTTTGAGAAGATTTAGAGAATTCTGTAAGATTTTACTGGAATTTGGTGGGCTTTTTTGAAGGACTTTGTGTGGTTTTGAGGAGACTTGAAGAATTTTGAGGAATTTTTCTTAGATTTTGTGGAAACTTGTGGAGGTTTTGTGGGATTTTTGTGGAATTTTGTGGGATATTGAGGCGATTTAGGGATCTTGAGGGATTTTTCATGTATTTTGTAGGAATTTGTGGAGATTTGGTGGGATATTTTTCTAGAATTTGGTCGTGTTTTGGGAAGATTTAGGGAATTTTGTGGGATTTTTCCTGGAATTTTATTGGATACTGGGGAGATTTTGTGGGACATTTCTGGAACTTCGAGGGACTTTTCTGGAATTTGGTGAGATTCTGTAGAGAACTGACGAATTATCAGGGATTTTTCATGTATTCTGTGGGAATTTGTGGAGATTCAGTGGGATATTTTTCTAGAATTTGGTCATGTTTTGAGAAGATTTAGGGAATTTTGTGTGATTTTTCTGGGATTTTGTTGGGTATTGAGGACATTTTGTGGGATGTTTCTGGAATTTGGTGGGGCTTTTCAAGAATTTTGTGGTATTTTGAAAAGATTTAGGGAATTTTGTGGTGTTTTTTCTTGAATTTTGTGGGAAACTGTGCTGATTTTATGGGGCGTTTCTGGAATTTGGTCGAGTTTTCAGAAGATTTAGGGATTTTTGTGAGATTTTTGTGGGATGTTCTGGGAATTGGTGGAGATTTTGTGGGACTTTCCTGTGAATTGGTAGGGTTTTGAAATGATTTAGGGAGTTTTGTGGGACTTCTCTGGAATTTTGTGGGGTTTTTTCTGGAATTGTGTGGGATTCTGAGGAGACTTGAAGAATTTTGAGGAATTTGTTTTAGATTTTGTGGGAATTTGTGGAGATTCTGTGGGATTTTACTGGAATTTGGTGGGCCTTTTCAAGGACTTTGTGTGGTTTTGAGGAGACTTGAAGAATTTTGAGGATTTTTTTTTTTATATTTTGTGGAAACTTGTGGAGGTTTTGTGTGATTTTTGTGGGATTTTGTGGGATATTGAGGCGATTTAGGGATCTTGAGGGATTTTTCATGTATTTTGTGGGAATTTGTGGAGATTTGGTGGGATATTTTTCTAGAATTTGGTCGTGTTTTTGGGAAGACTTATCTATCTATCTATCTATCTATCTATCTATCTATCTATCTATCTATCTATCTATCTCCCTCTCTATATATCTCCCTATCTATATATCTCCCTATCTATCACCCTATATGCATTTCTTTATTATAGATTTGTATATTTTAATTTCTATATTATTCATTTAAATGCCAAGCTTTTAAATAAATAGGGGAACCGAGTGAGAGGAGTGGCAGCATGGTACGGGTTGTCGCGAGTGCCAGAAGCCCGAAAAAGCGGCCGCGTCAAGGACCCCGGCAGAGTGCGGCGTCGTCACCGCTGCCTGTCGGCAACCGACCGGCTCGCGCTCGGCCCCGGTGCCGCCGAGCACACAGCCCGTGTCCGCACGGCTGGAACAACCGTGGAAAATTGCGACGGGGCGGCGTCGACGCTGGGGTGTTTGTCAGGCAGTCGAATTCACGCACCCACTGCCCGGGGTCCTTCCATTTTCCCGCCTTTTTGGCCGCCATCCTTGGAAGGACAAGCCGGCCGCGACCTGGCAGCCATCTTCTGCGTGGCGTGACGTACCTTCCGCCCTTCCTCGCCGCCATCTTTGCTGTGGCTGAAGCCACTTCCGGTAGAGCGGCCATCTTTGTTATGGCACAATTAAGGCCCCCGCTGCTCTCAGCGCGTCTGTCTAACTTACATGCCTGAACGAAAAACCTGCCGACGCCGACCGACTCCGAGCATTCCGCCCGATTTTCGCGTGCCAGATGCCTGTTCAACACCTTCCTTATTCGCCTGCCCGCAGCGCTCGCGCTTTTCCCCTGCCCGCGCTCTGACCGGCACTCTCCCTCAGACATACATGGGAAGTTGGCCGGTTGCCAAGAGCTCCGGAATGCAGCTTCTGCCGAAGGAGGCTCGCCTCTTGCGGTTACCTTCTCCGAACTGCGGAGTCGCGGCTTCTGCTTTTCTTTGCTCTTAATGCAAGCGGAAAGCTTTTGCTCTGCGTCTGGCGAGGAGAACGTGTGACAGGAGAGCACATGTTTGTGCAGCTTACCCCTGCCACTGACACAAGCACGGATTTGCAGCACCCTATTCCACCCATGGGGTGACAGCTTTCTGTGCTGCCCAGGGCATTTCTCTGCATCTGGGAGTCCAAGGGAAAGCGCAATTGTTGTGGCAGAGGGTAGCAACAGCAGTAGGGAGCAGCAGAAGGAAGTCATGGCCGTACTTGTTCCACACGGCAACTAGCGACTAATCAACAAGCGTGCGAGCAGCAGCTAAGTTCCACTTGCAGTCTGAAAGTTTCGCGTGCCAGATGCCTGTTCAACACCTTCCTTATTCGCCTGCCCGCAGCGCTCGCGCTTTCCCCCGCCCGCGCGCTGACCGGCACTCTCCCTCAGACATACATGGGAAGTTGGCCGGTTGCCAAGAGCTCCGGAATGCAGCTTCTGCCGAAGGAGGCTCGCCTCTTGCGGTTACCTTCTCCGAACTGCGGAGTCGCGGCTTCTGCTTTTCTTTGCTCTTAATGCAAGCGGAAAGCTTTTGCTCTGCGTCTGGCGAGGAGAACGTATGACAGGAGAGCACATGTTTGTGCAGCTTACCCCTGCCACTGACACAAGCACGGATTTGCAGCACCCTATTCCACCCATGGGGTGACAGCTTTCTGTGCTGCCCAGGGCATTTCTCTGCATCTGGGAGTCCAAGGGAAAGCGCAATTGTTGTCGCAGAGAGCAGCAACAGCAGTAGGGAGAAGCAGAAGGAAGTCGTGGCCGTACTTTCCGCTTGCATTAAGAGCAAAGAAAAGCAGAAGCCGCGACTCCGCAGTTCGGAGAAGGTAACCGCAAGAGGCGAGCCTCCTTCGGCAGAAGCTGCATTCCGGAGCTCTTGGCAACCGGCCAACTTCCCATGTATGTCTGAGGGAGAGTGCCGGTCAGCGCGCGGGCGGGGGAAAGCGCGAGCGCTGCGGGCAGGCGAATAAGGAAGGTGTTGAACAGGCATCTGGCACGCGAAACTTTCAGACTGCAAGTGGAACTTAGCTGCTGCTCGCACGCTTGTTGATTAGTCGCTAGTTGTCGTGTGGAACAAGTACGGCCATGACTTCCTTCTGCTGCTCCCTACTGCTGTTGCTACCCTCTGCCACAACAATTGCGCTTTCCCTTGGACTCCCAGATGCAGAGAAATGCCCTGGGCAGCACAGAAAGCTGTCACCCCATGGGTGGAATAGGGTGCTGCAAATCCGTGCTTGTGTCAGTGGCAGGGGTAAGCTGCACAAACATGTGCTCTCCTGTCACACGTTCTCCTCGCCAGACGCAGAGCAAAAGCTTTCCGCTTGCATTAAGAGCAAAGAAAAGCAGAAGCCGCGACTCCGCAGTTCGGAGAAGGTAACCGCAAGAGGCGAGCCTCCTTCGGCAGAAGCTGCATTCCGGAGCTCTTGGCAACCGGCCAACTTCCCATGTATGTCTGAGGGAGAGTGCCGGTCAGCGCGCGGGCGGGGGAAAGCGCGAGCGCTGCGGGCAGGCGAATAAGGAAGGTGTTGAACAGGCATCTGGCACGCGAAACTTTCAGACTGCAAGTGGAACTTAGCTGCTGCTCGCACGCTTGTTGATTAGTCGCTAGTTGCCGTGTGGAACAAGTACGGCCATGACTTCCTTCTGCTGCTCCCTACTGCTGTTGCTACCCTCTGCCACAACAATTGCGCTTTCCCTTGGACTCCCAGATGCAGAGAAATGCCCTGGGCAGCACAGAAAGCTGTCACCCCATGGGTGGAATAGGGTGCTGCAAATCCGTGCTTGTGTCAGTGGCAGGGGTAAGCTGCACAAACATGTGCTCTCCTGTCACACGTTCTCCTCGCCAGACGCAGAGCTCCGGAAAGCAGCTTCTGCCGAAGGAGGCTCGCCTCTTGCGGTTACCTTCTCTGAGCGCCGGAGTCCTGGCTTCTGCCTTTCTTGCTCTTAATGCAAGCAGAAAGCTTTTGCTCTGCGTCTGGCGAGGAGAACGTGTGACAGGACAGCACATGTTTGTGCAGCTCACCCCTGCCACTGACACTAGCACGGATTTGCAGCACCCTATTCCACCCATGGTGTGACAGGTTTCTGCGCTGTGCAGGGCATTTCTCTGCATCTGGGAGTCCAAGGGAAAGTAAAATTGTTGTCGCAGAGAGCAGCAACAGCAGTAGGGAGCAGCAGAAGGAACTCGTGGCCGTACTTCTTCTACAAGACAACTAGAGACTTGTCAGCAAGCGGCTGAGCAGCATCTACGTTCCACTTGCAGTCTGAAAGTTTCGCGTGCCACATGCCTGTTCAACACCTTCCTTATTCGCCTGCCCGCAGCGCTCGCGCCTTCCCCCGCCCGCGCTCTGACCGGCACTCTCCCTCTGACACACATGGTTCCTTGGCCGGTTGCCAAGAGCTCCGGAAAGCAGCTTCTGCCGAAGGAGGCTCGCCTCTTGCGGTTACCTTCTCTGAGCTCCGGAGTCCTGGCTTCTGCCTTTCTTGCTCTTAATGCAAGCAGAAAGCTTTTGCACTGCGTCTGGCGAGGAGAACGTGTGACAGGACAGCACATGTTTGTGCAGCTCACCCCTGCCACTGACACAAGCACGGATTTGCAGCACCCTATTCCACCCATGGTGTGACAGGTTTCTGCGCTGTGCAGGGCATTTCTCTGCATCTGGGAGTCCAAGGGAAAGCGCAATTGTTGTCGCAGAGAGCAGCAACAGCAGTAGGGAGCAGCAGAAGGTTCGCCTGGCCGCAGCGCTCGCGCTTTCCCCCGCCCGCGCTCTGACCGGCACTCTCCCTCTGACACACATGGTTCCTTGGCCGGTTGCCAAGAGCTCCGGAAAGCAGCTTCTGCCGAAGGAGGCTCGCCTCTTGCGGTTACCTTCTCTGAGCTCCGGAGTTTTGGCTTCTGCCTTTCTTGCTCTTAATGCAAGCAGAAAGCTTTTGCACTGCGTCTGGCGAGGAGAACGTGTGACAGGACAGCACATGTTTGTGCAGCTCACCCCTGCCACTGACAAAAGCACGGATTTGCAGCACCCTATTCCACCCATGGTGTGACAGGTTTCTGCGCTGTGCAGGGCATTTCTCTGCATCTGGGAGTCCAAGGGAAAGCGCAATTGTTGTCGCAGAGAGCAGCAACAGCAGTAGGGAGCAGCAGAAGGAAGTCGTGGCCGTACTTCTTCTACAAGACAACTAGAGACTTGTCAGCAAGCGGCTGAGCAGCATCTACGTTCCACTTGTAGTCTGAAAGTTTCCCGTGCCACATGCCTGTTCAACACCTTCCTTATTCGCCTGCCCGCAGCGCTCGCTCTTTCCCCCGCCCGCGCTCTGACCGGCACTCTCCCTCTGACACACATGGTTCCTTGGCCGGTTGCCAAGAGCTCCAGAAAGCAGCTTCTGCCGAAGGAGGCTCGCCTCTTGCGGTTACCTTCTCTGAGCTCCGGAGTCTTGGCTTCTGCCTTTCTTGCTCTTAATGCAAGCAGAAAGCTTTTGCACTGCGTCTGGCGAGGAGAACGTGTGACAGGACAGCACATGTTTGTGCAGCTCACCCCTGCCACTGACACAAGCACGGATTTGCAGCACCCTATTCCACCCATGGTGTGACAGGTTTCTGCGCTGTGCAGGGCATTTCTCTGCATCTGGGAGTCCAAGGGAAAGTAAAATTGTTGTCGCAGAGAGCAGCAACAGCAGTAGGGAGCAGCAGAAGGAAGTCTTGCCCGTACTTCTTCTACAAGACAACTAGAGACTTGTCAGCAAGCGGCTGAGCAGCATCTACGTTCCACTTGCAGTCTGAAAGTTTCCCGTGCCACATGCCTGTTCAACACCTTCCTTATTCGCCTGCCCGCAGCGCTCGCGCTTTCCCCCGCCCGCGCTCTGACCGGCACTCTCCCTCTGACACACATGGTTCCTTGGCCGGCTGCCAAGAGCTCCGGAAAGCAGCTTCTGCCGAAGGAGGCTCGCCTCTTGCGGTTACCTTCTCTGAGCTCCGGAGTCCTGGCTTCTGCCTTTCTTGCTCTTAATGCAAGCAGAAAGCTTTTGCACGGCGTCTGGCGAGGAGAACGTGTGACAGGAGAGCACAAGTTTGTGCAGCTCACCCCTGCCACTGACACAAGCACGGATTTGCAGCACCCTATTCCACCCTTAGTGTAACAGGTTTCTGCGCTGTGCAGGGCATTTCTCTGCATCTGGGAGTCCAAGAGAAAGTAAAATTGTTGCCGCAGAGAGCAGCAACAGCAGTAGGGAGCAGCAGAAGGAAGTCGTTTCAGTACTTCTTCCACACGACATCTAGCAACTAATCAGCAAGGGTGCGAGCGGCAGCTATGTTCCACTTGCAATATGAAAGTTTCGCCTGCCAGATACCTGTTCAACACCTTCCTTATTCGCCTGCCCGCAGCGCTCGCTCTTTCCCCCGCCAGCGCGCTGATCGGCACGGTCCCTCTGACACACATGGTTCCTTGGCCGGTTGCCAAGAGCTCCGGAAAGCAGCTTCTGCCGAAGGAGGCTCGCCTCTTGCGGTTACCTTCTCTGAGCTCCGGAGTCCTGGCTTCTGCCTTTCTTGCTCTTAATGCAAGCAGAAAGCTTTTGCACTGCATCTGGCGAGGAGAACGTGTGACAGGACAGCATATGTTTGTGCAGCTCACCCCTGCCACTGACACAAGCACGGATTTGCAGCACCCTATTCCACCCATGGTGTGACAGGTTTCTGCGCTGTGCAGGGCATTTCTCTGCATCTGGGAGTCCAAGGGAAAGCGCAATTGTTGTCGCAGAGAGCAGCAACAGCAGTAGGGAGCAGCAGAAGGAAGTCGTGGCCGTACTTCTTCTACAAGACAACTAGAGACTTGTCAGCAAGCGGCTGAGCAGCATCTACGTTCCACTTGCAGTCTGAAAGTTTCCCGTGCCAGATGCCTGTTCAACACCTTCCTTATTCGCCTGCCCGCAGCGCTCGCTCTTTCCCTCGCCCGCGCTCTGACCGGCACTCTCCCTCTGACACACATGGTTCCTTGGCCGGTTGCCAAGAGCTCCGGAAAGCAGCTTCTGCCGAAGGAGGCTCGCCTCTTGCGGTTACCTTCTCTGAGCTCCGGAGTCCTGGCTTCTGCCTTTCTTGCTCTTAATGCAAGCAGAAAGCTTTTGCACTGCGTCTGGCGAGGAGAACGTGTGACAGGACAGCACATGTTTGTGCAGCTCACCCCTGCCACTGACAAAAGCACGGATTTGCAGCACCCTATTCCACCCATGGTGTGACAGGTTTCTGCGCTGTGCAGGGCATTTCTCTGCATCTGGGAGTCCAAGGGAAAGCGCAATTGTTGTCGCAGAGAGCAGCAACAGCAGTAGGGAGCAGCAGAAGGTTCGCCTGCCCGCAGCGCTCGCTCTTTCCCCCGCCCGCGCTCTGACCGGCACTCTCCCTCTGACACACATGGTTCCTTGGCCGGTTGCCAAGAGCTCCGGAAAGCAGCTTCTGCCGAAGGAGGCTCGCCTCTTGCGGTTACCTTCTCTGAGCTCCGGAGTCCTGGCTTCTGCCTTTCTTGCTCTTAATGCAAGCAGAAAGCTTTTGCACTGCGTCTGGCGAGGAGAACGTGTGACAGGACAGCACATGTTTGTGCAGCTCACCCCTGCCACTGACAAAAGCACGGATTTGCAGCACCCTATTCCACCCATGGTGTGACAGGTTTCTGCGCTGTGCAGGGCATTTCTCTGCATCTGGGAGTCCAAGGGAAAGTAAAATTGTTGTCGCAGAGAGCAGCAACAGCAGTAGGGAGCAGCAGAAGGAACTCGTGGCCGTACTTCTTCTACAAGACAACTAGAGACTTGTCAGCAAGCGGCTGAGCAGCATCTACGTTCCACTTGCAGTCTGAAAGTTTCCCGTGCCACATGCCTGTTCAACACCTTCCTTATTCGCCTGCCCGCAGCGCTCGCGCTTTCCCCCGCCCGCGCGCTGACCGGCACTCTCCCTCTGACACACATGGTTCCTTGGCCGGTTGCCAAGAGCTCCGGAAAGCAGCTTCTGCCGAAGGAGGCTCGCCTCTTGCGGTTACCTTCTCTGAGCTCCGGAGTCCTGGCTTCTGCCTTTCTTGCTCTTAATGCAAGCAGCAAGCTTTTGCACTGCGTCTGGCGAGGAGAACGTGTGACAGGACAGCACAAGTTTGTGCAGCTCACCCCTGCCACTGACACAAGCACGGATTTGCAGCACCCTATTCCACCCATGGTGTGACAGGTTTCTGCGCTGTGCAGGGCATTTCTCTGCATCTGGGAGTCCAAGGGAAAGCGCAATTGTTGTCGCAGAGAGCAGCAACAGCAGTAGGGAGCAGCAGAAGGAAGTCTTGCCCGTACTTCTTCTACAAGACAACTAGAGACTTGTCAGCAAGCGGCTGAGCAGCATCTACGTTCCACTTGCAGTCTGAAAGTTTCCCGTGCCACAAGCCTGTTCAACACCTTCCTTATTCGCCTGCCCGCAGCGCTCGCGCTTTCCCCCGCCCGCGCTCTGACCGGCACTCTCCCTCTGACACACATGGTTCCTTGGCCGGTTGCCAAGAGCTCCGGAAAGCAGCTTCTGCCGAAGGAGGCTCGCCTCTTGCGGTTACCTTCTCTGAGCTCCGGAGTTTTGGCTTCTGCCTTTCTTGCTCTTAATGCAAGCAGAAAGCTTTTGCACTGCGTCTGGCGAGGAGAACGTGTGACAGGACAGCACATGTTTGTGCAGCTCACCCCTGCCACTGACAAAAGCACGGATTTGCAGCACCCTATTCCACCCTTAGTGTGACAGGTTTCTGCGCTGTGCAGGGCATTTCTCTGCATCTGGGAGTCCAAGGGAAAGCGCAATTGTTGTCGCAGAGAGCAGCAACAGCAGTAGGGAGCAGCAGAAGGAAGTCGTGGCCGTACTTCTTCTACAAGACAACTAGAGACTTGTCAGCAAGCGGCTGAGCAGCATCTACGTTCCACTTGCAGTCTGAAAGTTTCCCGTGCCACATGCCTGTTCAACACCTTCCTTATTCGCCTGCCCGCAGCGCTCGCTCTTTCCCCCGCCCGCGCTCTGACCGGCACTCTCCCTCTGACACACATGGTTCCTTGGCCGGTTGCCAAGAGCTCCGGAAAGCAGCTTCTGCCGAAGGAGGCTCGCCTCTTGCGGTTACCTTCTCTGAGCTCCGGAGTCCTGGCTTCTGCCTTTCTTGCTCTTAATGCAAGCAGAAAGCTTTTGCACTGCGTCTGGCGAGGAGAACGTGTGACAGGAGAGCACAAGTTTGTGCAGCTCACCCCTGCCACTGACACAAGCACGGATTTGCAGCACCCTATTCCACCCTTAGTGTGACAGGTTTCTGCGCTGTGCAGGGCATTTCTCTGCATCTGGGAGTCCAAGAGAAAGTAAAATTGTTGCCGCAGAGAGCAGCAACAGCAGTAGGGAGCAGCACAAGGAAGTCGTTTCAGTACTTCTTCCACACGACATCTAGCAACTAATCAGCAAGGGTGCGAGCGGCAGCTATGTTCCACTTGCAATATGAAAGTTTCGCCTGCCAGATACCTGTTCAACACCTTCCTTATTCGCCTGCCCGCAGCGCTCGCTCTTTCCCCCGCCAGCGCGCTGATCGGCACGCTCCCTCTGACACACATGGTTCCTTGGCCGGTTGCCAAGAGCTCCGGAATGCAGCTTCTGCCGAAGGAGGCTCGCCTCTTGCGGTTACCTTCTCTGAGCTCCGGAGTCCTGGCTTCTGCCTTTCTTGCTCTTAATGCAAGCAGAAAGCTTTTGCACTGCGTCTGGCGAGGAGAACGTGTGACAGGACAGCACATGTTTGTGCAGCTCACCCCTGCCACTGACACAAGCACGGATTTGCAGCACCCTATTCCACCCATGGTGTGACAGGTTTCTGCGCTGTGCAGGGCATTTCTCTGCATCTGGGAGTCCAAGGGAAAGCGCAATTGTTGTCGCAGAGAGCAGCAACAGCAGTAGGGAGCAGCAGAAGGAAGTCGTGGCCGTACTTCTTCTACAAGACAACTAGAGACTTGTCAGCAAGCGGCTGAGCAGCATCTACGTTCCACTTGCAGTCTGAAAGTTTCGCGTGCCACATGCCTGTTCAACACCTTCCTTATTCGCCTGCCCGCAGCGCTCGCGCTTTTCCCCTCCCGCGCTCTGACCGGCACTCTCCCTCTGACACACATGGTTCCTTGGCCGGTTGCCAAGAGCTCCGGAAAGCAGCTTCTGCCGAAGGAGGCTCGCCTCTTGCGGTTACCTTCTCTGAGCTCCGGAGTCCTGGCTTCTGCCTTTCTTGCTCTTAATGCAAGCAGAAAGCTTTTGCACTGCGTCTGGCGAGGAGAACGTGTGACAGGAGAGCACAAGTTTGTGCAGCTCACCCCTGCCACTGACACAAGCACGGATTTGCAGCACCCTATTCCACCCTTAGTGTGACAGGTTTCTGCGCTGTGCAGGGCATTTCTCTGCATCTGGGAGTCCAAGAGAAAGTAAAATTGTTGCCGCAGAGAGCAGCAACAGCAGTAGGGAGCAGCAGAAGGAAGTCGTTTCAGTACTTCTTCTACAAGACAACTAGAGACTTGTCAGCAAGCGGCTGAGCAGCATCTACGTTCCACTTGCAGTCTGAAAGTTTCCCGTGCCAGATGCCTGTTCAACACCTTCCTTATTCGCCTGCCCGCAGCGCTCGCGCTTTCCCCCGCCCGCGCGCTGACCGGCACTCTCCCTCAGACATACATGGGAAGTTGGCCGGTTGCCAAGAGCTCCGGAAAGCAGCTTCTGCCGAAGGAGGCTCGCCTCTTGCGGTTACCTTCTCTGAGCTCCGGAGTCCTGGCTTCTGCCTTTCTTGCTCTTAATGCAAGCAGCAAGCTTTTGCACTGCGTCTGGCGAGGAGAACGTGTGACAGGACAGCACATGTTTGTGCAGCTCACCCCTGCCACTGACACAAGCACGGATTTGCAGCACCCTATTCCACCCATGGTGTGACAGGTTTCTGCGATGTGCAGGGCATTTCTCTGCATCTGGGAGTCCAAGGGAAAGTAAAATTGTTGTCGCAGAGAGCAGCAACAGCAGTAGGGAGCAGCAGAAGGAAGTCGTGGCCGTACTTCTTCTACAAGACAACTAGAGACTTGTCAGCAAGCGGCTGAGCAGCATCTACGTTCCACTTGCAGTCTGAAAGTTTCCCGTGCCACATGCCTGTTCAACACCTTCCTTATTCGCCTGCCGGCAGCGCTCGCGCTTTTCCCCGCCCGCGCTCTGACCGGCACTCTCCCTCTGACACACATGGTTCCTTGGCCGGTTGCCAAGAGCTCCGGAAAGCAGCTTCTGCCGAAGGAGGCTCGCCTCTTGCGGTTACCTTCTCTGAGCTCCGGAGTCCTGGCTTCTGCCTTTCTTGCTCTTAATGCAAGCAGAAAGCTTTTGCACTGCGTCTGGCGAGGAGAACGTGTGACAGGAGAGCACAAGTTTGTGCAGCTCACCCCTGCCACTGACACAAGCACGGATTTGCAGCACCCTATTCCACCCTTAGTGTGACAGGTTTCTGCGCTGTGCAGGGCATTTCTCTGCATCTGGGAGTCCAAGAGAAAGTAAAATTGTTGCCGCAGAGAGCAGCAACAGCAGTAGGGAGCAGCAGAAGGAAGTCGTTTCAGTACTTCTTCCACACGACATCTAGCAACTAATCAGCAAGGGTGCGAGCGGCAGCTATGTTCCACTTGCAATATGAAAGTTTCGCCTGCCAGATACCTGTTCAACACCTTCCTTATTCGCCTGCCCGCAGCGCTCGCTCTTTCCCCCGCCAGCGCGCTGATCGGCACGCTCCCTCTGACACACATGGTTCCTTGGCCGGTTGCCAAGAGCTCCGGAAAGCAGCTTCTGCCGAAGGAGGCTCGCCTCTTGCGGTTACCTTCTCTGAGCTCCGGAGTCCTGGCTTCTGCCTTTCTTGCTCTTAATGCAAGCAGAAAGCTTTTGCACTGCATCTGGCGAGGAGAACGTGTGACAGGACAGCACATGTTTGTGCAGCTCACCCCTGCCACTGACACAAGCACGGATTTGCAGCACCCTATTCCACCCATGGTGTGACAGGTTTCTGCGCTGTGCAGGGCATTTCTCTGCATCTGGGAGTCCAAGGGAAAGCGCAATTGTTGTCGCAGAGAGCAGCAACAGCAGTAGGGAGCAGCAGAAGGAAGTCGTGGCCGTACTTCTTCTACAAGACAACTAGAGACTTGTCAGCAAGCGGCTGAGCAGCATCTACGTTCCACTTGCAGTCTGAAAGTTTCCCGTGCCACATGCCTGTTCAACACCTTCCTTATTCGCCTGCCCGCAGCGCTCGCTCTTTCCCTCGCCCGCGCTCTGACCGGCACTCTCCCTCTGACACACATGGTTCCTTGGCCGGTTGCCAAGAGCTCCGGAAAGCAGCTTCTGCCGAAGGAGGCTCGCCTCTTGCGGTTACCTTCTCTGAGCTCCGGAGTCCTGGCTTCTGCCTTTCTTGCTCTTAATGCAAGCAGAAAGCTTTTGCACTGCGTCTGGCGAGGAGAACGTGTGACAGGACAGCACATGTTTGTGCAGCTCACCCCTGCCACTGACAAAAGCACGGATTTGCAGCACCCTATTCCACCCATGGTGTGACAGGTTTCTGCGCTGTGCAGGGCATTTCTCTGCATCTGGGAGTCCAAGAGAAAGTAAAATTGTTGCCGCAGAGAGCAGCAACAGCAGTAGGGAGCAGCAGAAGGAAGTCGTTTCAGTACTTCTTCCACACGACATCTAGCAACTAATCAGCAAGGGTGCGAGCGGCAGCTATGTTCCACTTGCAATATGAAAGTTTCGCCTGCCAGATACCTGTTCAACACCTTCCTTATTCGCCTGCCCGCAGCGCTCGCTCTTTCCCCCGCCAGCGCGCTGATCGGCACGCTCCCTCTGACACACATGGTTCCTTGGCCGGTTGCCAAGAGCTCCGGAATGCAGCTTCTGCCGAAGGAGGCTCGCCTCTTGCGGTTACCTTCTCTGAGCTCCGGAGTCCTGGCTTCTGCCTTTCTTGCTCTTAATGCAAGCAGAAAGCTTTTGCACTGCGTCTGGCGAGGAGAACGTGTGACAGGACAGCACATGTTTGTGCAGCTCACCCCTGCCACTGACACAAGCACGGATTTGCAGCACCCTATTCCACCCATGGTGTGACAGGTTTCTGCGCTGTGCAGGGCATTTCTCTGCATCTGGGAGTCCAAGGGAAAGCGCAATTGTTGTCGCAGAGAGCAGCAACAGCAGTAGGGAGCAGCAGAAGGAAGTCGTGGCCGTACTTCTTCTACAAGACAACTAGAGACTTGTCAGCAAGCGGCTGAGCAGCATCTACGTTCCACTTGCAGTCTGAAAGTTTCGCGTGCCACATGCCTGTTCAACACCTTCCTTATTCGCCTGCCCGCAGCGCTCGCGCTTTTCCCCTCCCGCGCTCTGACCGGCACTCTCCCTCTGACACACATGGTTCCTTGGCCGGTTGCCAAGAGCTCCGGAAAGCAGCTTCTGCCGAAGGAGGCTCGCCTCTTGCGGTTACCTTCTCTGAGCTCCGGAGTCCTGGCTTCTGCCTTTCTTGCTCTTAATGCAAGCAGAAAGCTTTTGCACTGCGTCTGGCGAGGAGAACGTGTGACAGGAGAGCACAAGTTTGTGCAGCTCACCCCTGCCACTGACACAAGCACGGATTTGCAGCACCCTATTCCACCCTTAGTGTGACAGGTTTCTGCGCTGTGCAGGGCATTTCTCTGCATCTGGGAGTCCAAGAGAAAGTAAAATTGTTGCCGCAGAGAGCAGCAACAGCAGTAGGGAGCAGCAGAAGGAAGTCGTTTCAGTACTTCTTCTACAAGACAACTAGAGACTTGTCAGCAAGCGGCTGAGCAGCATCTACGTTCCACTTGCAGTCTGAAAGTTTCCCGTGCCAGATGCCTGTTCAACACCTTCCTTATTCGCCTGCCCGCAGCGCTCGCGCTTTCCCCCGCCCGCGCGCTGACCGGCACTCTCCCTCAGACATACATGGGAAGTTGGCCGGTTGCCAAGAGCTCCGGAAAGCAGCTTCTGCCGAAGGAGGCTCGCCTCTTGCGGTTACCTTCTCTGAGCTCCGGAGTCCTGGCTTCTGCCTTTCTTGCTCTTAATGCAAGCAGAAAGCTTTTGCACTGCGTCTGGCGAGGAGAACGTGTGACAGGACAGCACATGTTTGTGCAGCTCACCCCTGCCACTGACACAAGCACGGATTTGCAGCACCCTATTCCACCCATGGTGTGACAGGTTTCTGCGATGTGCAGGGCATTTCTCTGCATCTGGGAGTCCAAGGGAAAGTAAAATTGTTGTCGCAGAGAGCAGCAACAGCAGTAGGGAGCAGCAGAAGGAACTCGTGGCCGTACTTCTTCTACAAGACAACTAGAGACTTGTCAGCAAGCGGCTGAGCAGCATCTACGTTCCACTTGCAGTCTGAAAGTTTCCCGTGCCACATGCCTGTTCAACACCTTCCTTATTCGCCTGCCGGCAGCGCTCGCGCTTTTCCCCGCCCGCGCTCTGACCGGCACTCTCCCTCTGACACACATGGTTCCTTGGCCGGTTGCCAAGAGCTCCGGAAAGCAGCTTCTGCCGAAGGAGGCTCGCCTCTTGCGGTTACCTTCTCTGAGCTCCGGAGTCCTGGCTTCTGCCTTTCTTGCTCTTAATGCAAGCAGAAAGCTTTTGCACTGCGTCTGGCGAGGAGAACGTGTGACAGGAGAGCACAAGTTTGTGCAGCTCACCCCTGCCACTGACACAAGCACGGATTTGCAGCACCCTATTCCACCCTTAGTGTGACAGGTTTCTGCGCTGTGCAGGGCATTTCTCTGCATCTGGGAGTCCAAGAGAAAGTAAAATTGTTGCCGCAGAGAGCAGCAACAGCAGTAGGGAGCAGCACAAGGAAGTCGTTTCAGTACTTCTTCCACACGACATCTAGCAACTAATCAGCAAGGGTGCGAGCGGCAGCTATGTTCCACTTGCAATATGAAAGTTTCGCCTGCCAGATACCTGTTCAACACCTTCCTTATTCGCCTGCCCGCAGCGCTCGCTCTTTCCCCCGCCAGCGCGCTGATCGGCACGGTCCCTCTGACACACATGGTTCCTTGGCCGGTTGCCAAGAGCTCCGGAAAGCAGCTTCTGCCGAAGGAGGCTCGCCTCTTGCGGTTACCTTCTCTGAGCTCCGGAGTCCTGGCTTCTGCCTTTCTTGCTCTTAAT
Source organism: Cyanistes caeruleus (assembly GCF_971803275.1). Classification (NCBI taxonomy): domain Eukaryota; kingdom Metazoa; phylum Chordata; class Aves; order Passeriformes; family Paridae; genus Cyanistes; species Cyanistes caeruleus. The sequence goes on along the minus strand of NC_141702.1, from coordinate 85,360,568 downwards.
GCAAGCAGAAAGCTTTTGCACTGCATCTGGCGAGGAGAACGTGTGACAGGACAGCACATGTTTGTGCAGCTCACCCCTGCCACTGACACAAGCACGGATTTGCAGCACCCTATTCCACCCATGGTGTGACAGGTTTCTGCGCTGTGCAGGGCATTTCTCTGCATCTGGGAGTCCAAGGGAAAGCGCAATTGTTGTCGCAGAGAGCAGCAACAGCAGTAGGGAGCAGCAGAAGGAAGTCGTGGCCGTACTTCTTCTACAAGACAACTAGAGACTTGTCAGCAAGCGGCTGAGCAGCATCTACGTTCCACTTGCAGTCTGAAAGTTTCCCGTGCCACATGCCTGTTCAACACCTTCCTTATTCGCCTGCCCGCAGCGCTCGCTCTTTCCCTCGCCCGCGCTCTGACCGGCACTCTCCCTCTGACACACATGGTTCCTTGGCCGGTTGCCAAGAGCTCCGGAAAGCAGCTTCTGCCGAAGGAGGCTCGCCTCTTGCGGTTACCTTCTCTGAGCTCCGGAGTCCTGGCTTCTGCCTTTCTTGCTCTTAATGCAAGCAGAAAGCTTTTGCACTGCGTCTGGCGAGGAGAACGTGTGACAGGACAGCACATGTTTGTGCAGCTCACCCCTGCCACTGACAAAAGCACGGATTTGCAGCACCCTATTCCACCCATGGTGTGACAGGTTTCTGCGCTGTGCAGGGCATTTCTCTGCATCTGGGAGTCCAAGGGAAAGCACAATTGTTGTCGCAGAGAGCAGCAACAGCAGTAGGGAGCAGCAGAAGGTTCGCCTGCCCGCAGCGCTCGCTCTTTCCCCCGCCCGCGCTCTGACCGGCACGGTCCCTCTGACACACATGGTTCCTTGGCCGGTTGCCAAGAGCTCCGGAAAGCAGCTTCTGCCGAAGGAGGCTCGCCTCTTGCGGTTACCTTCTCTGAGCTCCGGAGTCCTGGCTTCTGCCTTTCTTGCTCTTAATGCAAGCAGAAAGCTTTTGCACTGCATCTGGCGAGGAGAACGTGTGACAGGACAGCACATGTTTGTGCAGCTCACCCCTGCCACTGACAAAAGCACGGATTTGCAGCACCCTATTCCACCCATGGTGTGACAGGTTTCTGCGCTGTGCAGGGCATTTCTCTGCATCTGGGAGTCCAAGGGAAAGCGCAATTGTTGTCGCAGAGAGCAGCAACAGCAGTAGGGAGCAGCAGAAGGAAGTCGTGGCCGTACTTCTTCTACAAGACAACTAGAGACTTGTCAGCAAGCGGCTGAGCAGCATCTACGTTCCACTTGCAGTCTGAAAGTTTCCCGTGCCACATGCCTGTTCAACACCTTCCTTATTCGCCTGCCCGCAGCGCTCGCTCTTTCCCTCGCCCGCGCTCTGACCGGCACTCTCCCTCTGACACACATGGTTCCTTGGCCGGTTGCCAAGAGCTCCGGAAAGCAGCTTCTGCCGAAGGAGGCTCGCCTCTTGCGGTTACCTTCTCTGAGCTCCGGAGTCCTGGTTTCTGCCTTTCTTGCTCTTAATGCAAGCAGAAAGCTTTTGCACTGCGTCTGGCGAGGAGAACGTGTGACAGGAGAGCACAAGTTTGTGCAGCTCACCCCTGCCACTGACACAAGCACGGATTTGCAGCACCCTATTCCACCCTTAGTGTGACAGGTTTCTGCGCTGTGCAGGGCATTTCTCTGCATCTGGGAGTCCAAGAGAAAGTAAAATTGTTGCCGCAGAGAGCAGCAACAGCAGTAGGGAGCAGCAGAAGGAAGTCGTTTCAGTACTTCTTCCACACGACATCTAGCAACTAATCAGCAAGGGTGCGAGCGGCAGCTATGTTCCACTTGCAATATGAAAGTTTCGCCTGCCAGATACCTGTTCAACACCTTCCTTATTCGCCTGCCCGCAGCGCTCGCTCTTTCCCCCGCCAGCGCGCTGATCGGCACGCTCCCTCTGACACACATGGTTCCTTGGCCGGTTGCCAAGAGCTCCGGAATGCAGCTTCTGCCGAAGGAGGCTCGCCTCTTGCGGTTACCTTCTCTGAGCTCCGGAGTCCTGGCTTCTGCCTTTCTTGCTCTTAATGCAAGCAGAAAGCTTTTGCACTGCGTCTGGCGAGGAGAACGTGTGACAGGACAGCACATGTTTGTGCAGCTCACCCCTGCCACTGACACAAGCACGGATTTGCAGCACCCTATTCCACCCATAGTGTGACAGGTTTCTGCACTGTGCAGGGCATTTCTCTGCATCTGGGAGTCCAAGGGAAAGCGCAATTGTTGTCGCAGAGAGCAGCAACAGCAGTAGGGAGCAGCAGAAGGAACTCGTGGACGTACTTCTTCTACAAGACAACTAGAGACTTGTCAGCAAGCGGCTGAGCAGCATCTACGTTCCACTTGCAGTCTGAAAGTTTCCCGTGCCACATGCCTGTTCAACACCTTCCTTATTCGCCTGCCCGCAGCGCTCGCGCTTTTCCCCTCCCGCGCTCTGACCGGCACTCTCCCTCTGACACACATGGTTCCTTGGCCGGTTGCCAAGAGCTCCGGAAAGCAGCTTCTGCCGAAGGAGGCTCGCCTCTTGCGGTTACCTTCTCTGAGCTCCGGAGTCCTGGCTTCTGCCTTTCTTGCTCTTAATGCAAGCAGAAAGCTTTTGCACTGCGTCTGGCGAGGAGAACGTGTGACAGGAGAGCACAAGTTTGTGCAGCTCACCCCTGCCACTGACACAAGCACGGATTTGCAGCACCCTATTCCACCCATGGTGTGACAGGTTTCTGCGCTGTGCAGGGCATTTCTCTGCATCTGGGAGTCCAAGAGAAAGTAAAATTGTTGCCGCAGAGAGCAGCAACAGCAGTAGGGAGCAGCAGAAGGAAGTCGTTTCAGTACTTCTTCTACAAGACAACTAGAGACTTGTCAGCAAGCGGCTGAGCAGCATCTACGTTCCACTTGCAGTCTGAAAGTTTCCCGTGCCAGATGCCTGTTCAACACCTTCCTTATTCGCCTGCCCGCAGCGCTCGCGCTTTCCCCCGCCCGCGCGCTGACCGGCACTCTCCCTCAGACATACATGGGAAGTTGGCCGGTTGCCAAGAGCTCCGGAAAGCAGCTTCTGCCGAAGGAGGCTCGCCTCTTGCGGTTACCTTCTCTGAGCTCCGGAGTCCTGGCTTCTGCCTTTCTTGCTCTTAATGCAAGCAGAAAGCTTTTGCACTGCGTCTGGCGAGGAGAACGTGTGACAGGACAGCACATGTTTGTGCAGCTCACCCCTGCCACTGACACAAGCACGGATTTGCAGCACCCTATTCCACCCATGGTGTGACAGGTTTCTGCGCTGTGCAGGGCATTTCTCTGCATCTGGGAGTCCAAGGGAAAGTAAAATTGTTGTCGCAGAGAGCAGCAACAGCAGTAGGGAGCAGCAGAAGGAACTCGTGGCCGTACTTCTTCTACAAGACAACTAGAGACTTGTCAGCAAGCGGCTGAGCAGCATCTACGTTCCACTTGCAGTCTGAAAGTTTCCCGTGCCACATGCCTGTTCAACACCTTCCTTATTCGCCTGCCGGCAGCGCTCGCGCTTTTCCCCGCCCGCGCTCTGACCGGCACTCTCCCTCTGACACACATGGTTCCTTGGCCGGTTGCCAAGAGCTCCGGAAAGCAGCTTCTGCCGAAGGAGGCTCGCCTCTTGCGGTTACCTTCTCTGAGCTCCGGAGTCCTGGCTTCTGCCTTTCTTGCTCTTAATGCAAGCAGAAAGCTTTTGCACTGCGTCTGGCGAGGAGAACGTGTGACAGGAGAGCACAAGTTTGTGCAGCTCACCCCTGCCACTGACACAAGCACGGATTTGCAGCACCCTATTCCACCCTTAGTGTGACAGGTTTCTGCGCTGTGCAGGGCATTTCTCTGCATCTGGGAGTCCAAGAGAAAGTAAAATTGTTGCCGCAGAGAGCAGCAACAGCAGTAGGGAGCAGCACAAGGAAGTCGTTTCAGTACTTCTTCCACACGACATCTAGCAACTAATCAGCAAGGGTGCGAGCGGCAGCTATGTTCCACTTGCAATATGAAAGTTTCGCCTGCCAGATACCTGTTCAACACCTTCCTTATTCGCCTGCCCGCAGCGCTCGCTCTTTCCCCCGCCAGCGCGCTGATCGGCACGGTCCCTCTGACACACATGGTTCCTTGGCCGGTTGCCAAGAGCTCCGGAAAGCAGCTTCTGCCGAAGGAGGCTCGCCTCTTGCGGTTACCTTCTCTGAGCTCCGGAGTCCTGGCTTCTGCCTTTCTTGCTCTTAATGCAAGCAGAAAGCTTTTGCACTGCATCTGGCGAGGAGAACGTGTGACAGGACAGCACATGTTTGTGCAGCTCACCCCTGCCACTGACACAAGCACGGATTTGCAGCACCCTATTCCACCCATGGTGTGACAGGTTTCTGCGCTGTGCAGGGCATTTCTCTGCATCTGGGAGTCCAAGGGAAAGCGCAATTGTTGTCGCAGAGAGCAGCAACAGCAGTAAGGAGCAGCAGAAGGAAGTCGTGGCCGTACTTCTTCTACAAGACAACTAGAGACTTGTCAGCAAGCGGCTGAGCAGCATCTACGTTCCACTTGCAGTCTGAAAGTTTCCCGTGCCACATGCCTGTTCAACACCTTCCTTATTCGCCTGCCCGCAGCGCTCGCTCTTTCCCTCGCCCGCGCTCTGACCGGCACTCTCCCTCTGACACACATGGTTCCTTGGCCGGTTGCCAAGAGCTCCGGAAAGCAGCTTCTGCCGAAGGAGGCTCGCCTCTTGCGGTTACCTTCTCTGAGCTCCGGAGTCCTGGCTTCTGCCTTTCTTGCTCTTAATGCAAGCAGAAAGCTTTTGCACTGCGTCTGGCGAGGAGAACGTGTGACAGGACAGCACATGTTTGTGCAGCTCACCCCTGCCACTGACAAAAGCACGGATTTGCAGCACCCTATTCCACCCATGGTGTGACAGGTTTCTGCGCTGTGCAGGGCATTTCTCTGCATCTGGGAGTCCAAGGGAAAGCGCAATTGTTGTCGCAGAGAGCAGCAACAGCAGTAGGGAGCAGCAGAAGGTTCGCCTGCCCGCAGCGCTCGCTCTTTCCCCCGCCCGCGCTCTGACCGGCACGGTCCCTCTGACACACATGGTTCCTTGGCCGGTTGCCAAGAGCTCCGGAAAGCAGCTTCTGCCGAAGGAGGCTCGCCTCTTGCGGTTACCTTCTCTGAGCTCCGGAGTCCTGGCTTCTGCCTTTCTTGCTCTTAATGCAAGCAGAAAGCTTTTGCACTGCATCTGGCGAGGAGAACGTGTGACAGGACAGCACATGTTTGTGCAGCTCACCCCTGCCACTGACAAAAGCACGGATTTGCAGCACCCTATTCCACCCATGGTGTGACAGGTTTCTGCGCTGTGCAGGGCATTTCTCTGCATCTGGGAGTCCAAGGGAAAGCGCAATTGTTGTCGCAGAGAGCAGCAACAGCAGTAGGGAGCAGCAGAAGGTTCGCCTGCCCGCAGCGCTCGCTCTTTCCCCCGCCCGCGCTCTGACCGGCACTCTCCCTCTGACACACATGGTTCCTTGGCCGGTTGCCAAGAGCTCCGGAAAGCAGCTTCTGCCGAAGGAGGCTCGCCTCTTGCGGTTACCTTCTCTGAGCTCCGGAGTCCTGGCTTCTGCCTTTCTTGCTCTTAATGCAAGCAGAAAGCTTTTGCACTGCGTCTGGCGAGGAGAACGTGTGACAGGACAGCACATGTTTGTGCAGCTCACCCCTGCCACTGACAAAAGCACGGATTTGCAGCACCCTATTCCACCCATGGTGTGACAGGTTTCTGCGCTGTGCAGGGCATTTCTCTGCATCTGGGAGTCCAAGGGAAAGCGCAATTGTTGTCGCAGAGAGCAGCAACAGCAGTAGGGAGCAGCAGAAGGAAGTCGTGGCCGTACTTCTTCTACAAGACAACTAGAGACTTGTCAGCAAGCGGCTGAGCAGCATCTACGTTCCACTTGCAGTCTGAAAGTTTCCCGTGCCACATGCCTGTTCAACACCTTCCTTATTCGCCTGCCCGCAGCGCTCGCTCTTTCCCTCGCCCGCGCTCTGACCGGCACTCTCCCTCTGACACACATGGTTCCTTGGCCGGTTGCCAAGAGCTCCGGAAAGCAGCTTCTGCCGAAGGAGGCTCGCCTCTTGCGGTTACCTTCTCTGAGCTCCGGAGTCCTGGCTTCTGCCTTTCTTGCTCTTAATGCAAGCAGAAAGCTTTTGCACTGCGTCTGGCGAGGAGAACGTGTGACAGGACAGCACATGTTTGTGCAGCTCACCCCTGCCACTGACAAAAGCACGGATTTGCAGCACCCTATTCCACCCATGGTGTGACAGGTTTCTGCGCTGTGCAGGGCATTTCTCTGCATCTGGGAGTCCAAGGGAAAGCGCAATTGTTGTCGCAGAGAGCAGCAACAGCAGTAGGGAGCAGCAGAAGGTTCGCCTGCCCGCAGCGCTCGCTCTTTCCCCCGCCCGCGCTCTGACCGGCACGGTCCCTCTGACACACATGGTTCCTTGGCCGGTTGCCAAGAGCTCCGGAAAGCAGCTTCTGCCGAAGGAGGCTCGCCTCTTGCGGTTACCTTCTCTGAGCTCCGGAGTCCTGGCTTCTGCCTTTCTTGCTCTTAATGCAAGCAGAAAGCTTTTGCACTGCATCTGGCGAGGAGAACGTGTGACAGGACAGCACATGTTTGTGCAGCTCACCCCTGCCACTGACAAAAGCACGGATTTGCAGCACCCTATTCCACCCATGGTGTGACAGGTTTCTGCGCTGTGCAGGGCATTTCTCTGCATCTGGGAGTCCAAGGGAAAGCGCAATTGTTGTCGCAGAGAGCAGCAACAGCAGTAGGGAGCAGCAGAAGGTTCGCCTGCCCGCAGCGCTCGCTCTTTCCCCCGCCCGCGCTCTGACCGGCACTCTCCCTCTGACACACATGGTTCCTTGGCCGGTTGCCAAGAGCTCCGGAAAGCAGCTTCTGCCGAAGGAGGCTCGCCTCTTGCGGTTACCTTCTCTGAGCTCCGGAGTCCTGGCTTCTGCCTTTCTTGCTCTTAATGCAAGCAGAAAGCTTTTGCACTGCGTCTGGCGAGGAGAACGTGTGACAGGACAGCACATGTTTGTGCAGCTCACCCCTGCCACTGACAAAAGCACGGATTTGCAGCACCCTATTCCACCCATGGTGTGACAGGTTTCTGCGCTGTGCAGGGCATTTCTCTGCATCTGGGAGTCCAAGGGAAAGTAAAATTGTTGTCGCAGAGAGCAGCAACAGCAGTAGGGAGCAGCAGAAGGAACTCGTGGCCGTACTTCTTCTACAAGACAACTAGAGACTTGTCAGCAAGCGGCTGAGCAGCATCTACGTTCCACTTGCAGTCTGAAAGTTTCCCGTGCCACATGCCTGTTCAACACCTTCCTTATTCGCCTGCCCGCAGTGCTCGCGCTTTTCCCCGCCCGCGCTCTGACCGGCACTCTCCCTCTGACACACATGGTTCCTTGGCCGGTTGCCAAGAGCTCCGGAAAGCAGCTTCTGCCGAAGGAGGCTCGCCTCTTGCGGTTACCTTCTCTGAGCTCCGGAGTCCTGGCTTCTGCCTTTCTTGCTCTTAATGCAAGCAGAAAGCTTTTGCACTGCGTCTGGCGAGGAGAACGTGTGACAGGAGAGCACAAGTTTGTGCAGCTCACCCCTGCCACTGACACAAGCACGGATTTGCAGCACCCTATTCCACCCATGGTGTGACAGGTTTCTGCGCTGTGCAGGGCATTTCTCTGCATCTGGGAGTCCAAGGGAAAGTAAAATTGTTGTCGCAGAGAGCAGCAACAGCAGTAGGGAGCAGCAGAAGGAAGTCTTGCCCGTACTTCTTCTACAAGACAACTAGAGACTTGTCAGCAAGCAGCTGAGCAGCATCTACGTTCCACTTGCAGTCTGAAAGTTTCCCGTGCCACAAGCCTGTTCAACACCTTCCTTATTCGCCTGCCCGCAGCGCTCGCGCTTTCCCCCGCCCGCGCTCTGACCGGCACGGTCCCTCTGACACACATGGTTCCTTGGCCGGTTGCCAAGAGCTCCGGAAAGCAGCTTCTGCCGAAGGAGGCTCGCCTCTTGCGGTTACCTTCTCTGAGCTCCGGAGTCCTGGCTTCTGCCTTTCTTGCTCTTAATGCAAGCAGAAAGCTTTTGCACTGCATCTGGCGAGGAGAACGTGTGACAGGACAGCACATGTTTGTGCAGCTCACCCCTGCCACTGACAAAAGCACGGATTTGCAGCACCCTATTCCACCCATGGTGTGACAGGTTTCTGCGCTGTGCAGGGCATTTCTCTGCATCTGGGAGTCCAAGGGAAAGCGCAATTGTTGTCGCAGAGAGCAGCAACAGCAGTAGGGAGCAGCAGAAGGAAGTCGTGGCCGTACTTCTTCTACAAGACAACTAGAGACTTGTCAGCAAGCGGCTGAGCAGCATCTACGTTCCACTTGCAGTCTGAAAGTTTCCCGTGCCACATGCCTGTTCAACACCTTCCTTATTCGCCTGCCCGCAGCGCTCGCTCTTTCCCTCGCCCGCGCTCTGACCGGCACTCTCCCTCTGACACACATGGTTCCTTGGCCGGTTGCCAAGAGCTCCGGAAAGCAGCTTCTGCCGAAGGAGGCTCGCCTCTTGCGGTTACCTTCTCTGAGCTCCGGAGTCCTGGCTTCTGCCTTTCTTGCTCTTAATGCAAGCAGAAAGCTTTTGCACTGCGTCTGGCGAGGAGAACGTGTGACAGGACAGCACATGTTTGTGCAGCTCACCCCTGCCACTGACACAAGCACGGATTTGCAGCACCCTATTCCACCCATGGTGTGACAGGTTTCTGCGCTGTGCAGGGCATTTCTCTGCATCTGGGAGTCCAAGGGAAAGCGCAATTGTTGTCGCAGAGAGCAGCAACAGCAGTAGGGAGCAGCAGAAGGAAGTCGTGGCCGTACTTCTTCTACAAGACAACTAGAGACTTGTCAGCAAGCGGCTGAGCAGCATCTACGTTCCACTTGCAGTCTGAAAGTTTCCCGTGCCACATGCCTGTTCAACACCTTCCTTATTCGCCTGCCCGCAGCGCTCGCTCTTTCCCTCGCCCGCGCTCTGACCGGCACTCTCCCTCTGACACACATGGTTCCTTGGCCGGTTGCCAAGAGCTCCGGAAAGCAGCTTCTGCCGAAGGAGGCTCGCCTCTTGCGGTTACCTTCTCTGAGCTCCGGAGTCCTGGCTTCTGCCTTTCTTGCTCTTAATGCAAGCAGAAAGCTTTTGCACTGCGTCTGGCGAGGAGAACGTGTGACAGGACAGCACATGTTTGTGCAGCTCACCCCTGCCACTGACAAAAGCACGGATTTGCAGCACCCTATTCCACCCATGGTGTGACAGGTTTCTGCGCTGTGCAGGGCATTTCTCTGCATCTGGGAGTCCAAGGGAAAGCGCAATTGTTGTCGCAGAGAGCAGCAACAGCAGTAGGGAGCAGCAGAAGGTTCGCCTGCCCGCAGCGCTCGCTCTTTCCCCCGCCCGCGCTCTGACCGGCACGGTCCCTCTGACACACATGGTTCCTTGGCCGGTTGCCAAGAGCTCCGGAAAGCAGCTTCTGCCGAAGGAGGCTCGCCTCTTGCGGTTACCTTCTCTGAGCTCCGGAGTCCTGGCTTCTGCCTTTCTTGCTCTTAATGCAAGCAGAAAGCTTTTGCACTGCATCTGGCGAGGAGAACGTGTGACAGGACAGCACATGTTTGTGCAGCTCACCCCTGCCACTGACAAAAGCACGGATTTGCAGCACCCTATTCCACCCATGGTGTGACAGGTTTCTGCGCTGTGCAGGGCATTTCTCTGCATCTGGGAGTCCAAGGGAAAGCGCAATTGTTGTCGCAGAGAGCAGCAACAGCAGTAGGGAGCAGCAGAAGGTTCGCCTGCCCGCAGCGCTCGCTCTTTCCCCCGCCCGCGCTCTGACCGGCACTCTCCCTCTGACACACATGGTTCCTTGGCCGGTTGCCAAGAGCTCCGGAAAGCAGCTTCTGCCGAAGGAGGCTCGCCTCTTGCGGTTACCTTCTCTGAGCTCCGGAGTCCTGGCTTCTGCCTTTCTTGCTCTTAATGCAAGCAGAAAGCTTTTGCACTGCGTCTGGCGAGGAGAACGTGTGACAGGACAGCACATGTTTGTGCAGCTCACCCCTGCCACTGACAAAAGCACGGATTTGCAGCACCCTATTCCACCCATGGTGTGACAGGTTTCTGCGCTGTGCAGGGCATTTCTCTGCATCTGGGAGTCCAAGGGAAAGTAAAATTGTTGTCGCAGAGAGCAGCAACAGCAGTAGGGAGCAGCAGAAGGAACTCGTGGCCGTACTTCTTCTACAAGACAACTAGAGACTTGTCAGCAAGCGGCTGAGCAGCATCTACGTTCCACTTGCAGTCTGAAAGTTTCCCGTGCCACATGCCTGTTCAACACCTTCCTTATTCGCCTGCCCGCAGTGCTCGCGCTTTTCCCCGCCCGCGCTCTGACCGGCACTCTCCCTCTGACACACATGGTTCCTTGGCCGGTTGCCAAGAGCTCCGGAAAGCAGCTTCTGCCGAAGGAGGCTCGCCTCTTGCGGTTACCTTCTCTGAGCTCCAGAGTCCTGGCTTCTGCCTTTCTTGCTCTTAATGCAAGCAGAAAGCTTTTGCACTGCGTCTGGCGAGGAGAACGTGTGACAGGAGAGCACAAGTTTGTGCAGCTCACCCCTGCCACTGACACAAGCACGGATTTGCAGCACCCTATTCCACCCATGGTGTGACAGGTTTCTGCGCTGTGCAGGGCATTTCTCTGCATCTGGGAGTCCAAGGGAAAGCGCAATTGTTGTCGCAGAGAGCAGCAACAGCAGTAGGGAGCAGCAGAAGGAAGTCGTGGCCGTACTTCTTCTACAAGACAACTAGAGACTTGTCAGCAAGCGGCTGAGCAGCATCTACGTTCCACTTGCAGTCTGAAAGTTTCCCGTGCCACAAGCCTGTTCAACACCTTCCTTATTCGCCTGCCCGCAGCGCTCGCGCTTTCCCCCGCCCGCGCTCTGACCGGCACGGTCCCTCTGACACACATGGTTCCTTGGCCGGTTGCCAAGAGCTCCGGAAAGCAGCTTCTGCCGAAGGAGGCTCGCCTCTTGCGGTTACCTTCTCTGAGCTCCGGAGTCCTGGCTTCTGCCTTTCTTGCTCTTAATGCAAGCAGAAAGCTTTTGCACTGCATCTGGCGAGGAGAACGTGTGACAGGACAGCACATGATTGTGCAGCTCACCCCTGCCACTGACAAAAGCACGGATTTGCAGCACCCTATTCCACCCATGGTGTGACAGGTTTCTGCGCTGTGCAGGGCATTTCTCTGCATCTGGGAGTCCAAGGGAAAGCGCAATTGTTGTCGCAGAGAGCAGCAACAGCAGTAGGGAGCAGCAGAAGGAAGTCGTGGCCGTACTTCTTCTACAAGACAACTAGAGACTTGTCAGCAAGCGGCTGAGCAGCATCTACGTTCCACTTGCAGTCTGAAAGTTTCCCGTGCCACATGCCTGTTCAACACCTTCCTTATTCGCCTGCCCGCAGCGCTCGCTCTTTCCCTCGCCCGCGCTCTGACCGGCACTCTCCCTCTGACACACATGGTTCCTTGGCCGGTTGCCAAGAGCTCCGGAAAGCAGCTTCTGCCGAAGGAGGCTCGCCTCTTGCGGTTACCTTCTCTGAGCTCCGGAGTCCTGGCTTCTGCCTTTCTTGCTCTTAATGCAAGCAGAAAGCTTTTGCACTGCGTCTGGCGAGGAGAACGTGTGACAGGAGAGCACAAGTTTGTGCAGCTCACCCCTGCCACTGACACAAGCACGGATTTGCAGCACCCTATTCCACCCTTAGTGTGACAGGTTTCTGCGCTGTGCAGGGCATTTCTCTGCATCTGGGAGTCCAAGAGAAAGTAAAATTGTTGCCGCAGAGAGCAGCAACAGCAGTAGGGAGCAGCAGAAGGAAGTCGTTTCAGTACTTCTTCCACACGACATCTAGCAACTAATCAGCAAGGGTGCGAGCGGCAGCTATGTTCCACTTGCAATATGAAAGTTTCGCCTGCCAGATACCTGTTCAACACCTTCCTTATTCGCCTGCCCGCAGCGCTCGCTCTTTCCCCCGCCGGCGCGCTGATCGGCACGCTCCCTCTGACACACATGGTTCCTTGGCCGGTTGCCAAGAGCTCCGGAATGCAGCTTCTGCCGAAGGAGGCTCGCCTCTTGCGGTTACCTTCTCTGAGCTCCGGAGTCCTGGCTTCTGCCTTTCTTGCTCTTAATGCAAGCAGAAAGCTTTTGCACTGCGTCTGGCGAGGAGAACGTGTGACAGGACAGCACATGTTTGTGCAGCTCACCCCTGCCACTGACACAAGCACGGATTTGCAGCACCCTATTCCACCCATGGTGTGACAGGTTTCTGCGCTGTGCAGGGCATTTCTCTGCATCTGGGAGTCCAAGGGAAAGCGCAATTGTTGTCGCAGAGAGCAGCAACAGCAGTAGGGAGCAGCAGAAGGAACTCGTGGCCGTACTTCTTCTACAAGACAACTAGAGACTTGTCAGCAAGCGGCTGAGCAGCATCTACGTTCCACTTGCAGTCTGAAAGTTTCGCGTGCCACATGCCTGTTCAACACCTTCCTTATTCGCCTGCCCGCAGCGCTCGCGCTTTTCCCCTCCCGCGCTCTGACCGGCACTCTCCCTCTGACACACATGGTTCCTTGGCCGGTTGCCAAGAGCTCCGGAAAGCAGCTTCTGCCGAAGGAGGCTCGCCTCTTGCGGTTACCTTCTCTGAGCTCCGGAGTCCTGGCTTCTGCCTTTCTTGCTCTTAATGCAAGCAGAAAGCTTTTGCACTGCGTCTGGCGAGGAGAACGTGTGACAGGAGAGCACAAGTTTGTGCAGCTCACCCCTGCCACTGACACAAGCACGGATTTGCAGCACCCTATTCCACCCTTAGTGTGACAGGTTTCTGCGCTGTGCAGGGCATTTCTCTGCATCTGGGAGTCCAAGAGAAAGTAAAATTGTTGCCGCAGAGAGCAGCAACAGCAGTAGGGAGCAGCAGAAGGAAGTCGTTTCAGTACTTCTTCTACAAGACAACTAGAGACTTGTCAGCAAGCGGCTGAGCAGCATCTACGTTCCACTTGCAGTCTGAAAGTTTCCCGTGCCACATGCCTGTTCAACACCTTCCTTATTCGCCTGCCCGCAGCGCTCGCGCTTTCCCCCGCCCGCGCGCTGACCGGCACTCTCCCTCAGACATACATGGGAAGTTGGCCGGTTGCCAAGAGCTCCGGAAAGCAGCTTCTGCCGAAGGAGGCTCGCCTCTTGCGGTTACCTTCTCTGAGCTCCGGAGTCCTGGCTTCTGCCTTTCTTGCTCTTAATGCAAGCAGAAAGCTTTTGCACTGCGTCTGGCGAGGAGAACGTGTGACAGGACAGCACATGTTTGTGCAGCTCACCCCTGCCACTGACACAAGCACGGATTTGCAGCACCCTATTCCACCCATGGTGTGACAGGTTTCTGCGATGTGCAGGGCATTTCTCTGCATCTGGGAGTCCAAGGGAAAGTAAAATTGTTGTCGCAGAGAGCAGCAACAGCAGTAGGGAGCAGCAGAAGGAAGTCGTGGCCGTACTTCTTCTACAAGACAACTAGAGACTTGTCAGCAAGCGGCTGAGCAGCATCTACGTTCCACTTGCAGTCTGAAAGTTTCCCGTGCCACATGCCTGTTCAACACCTTCCTTATTCGCCTGCCGGCAGCGCTCGCGCTTTTCCCCGCCCGCGCTCTGACCGGCACTCTCCCTCTGACACACATGGTTCCTTGGCCGGTTGCCAAGAGCTCCGGAAAGCAGCTTCTGCCGAAGGAGGCTCGCCTCTTGCGGTTACCTTCTCTGAGCTCCGGAGTCCTGGCTTCTGCCTTTCTTGCTCTTAATGCAAGCAGAAAGCTTTTGCACTGCGTCTGGCGAGGAGAACGTGTGACAGGAGAGCACAAGTTTGTGCAGCTCACCCCTGCCACTGACACAAGCACGGATTTGCAGCACCCTATTCCACCCTTAGTGTGACAGGTTTCTGCGCTGTGCAGGGCATTTCTCTGCATCTGGGAGTCCAAGAGAAAGTAAAATTGTTGCCGCAGAGAGCAGCAACAGCAGTAGGGAGCAGCACAAGGAAGTCGTTTCAGTACTTCTTCCACACGACATCTAGCAACTAATCAGCAAGGGTGCGAGCGGCAGCTATGTTCCACTTGCAATATGAAAGTTTCGCCTGCCAGATACCTGTTCAACACCTTCCTTATTCGCCTGCCCGCAGCGCTCGCTCTTTCCCCCGCCAGCGCGCTGATCGGCACGCTCCCTCTGACACACATGGTTCCTTGGCCGGTTGCCAAGAGCTCCGGAAAGCAGCTTCTGCCGAAGGAGGCTCGCCTCTTGCGGTTACCTTCTCTGAGCTCCGGAGTCCTGGCTTCTGCCTTTCTTGCTCTTAATGCAAGCAGAAAGCTTTTGCACTGCATCTGGCGAGGAGAACGTGTGACAGGACAGCACATGTTTGTGCAGCTCACCCCTGCCACTGACACAAGCACGGATTTGCAGCACCCTATTCCACCCATGGTGTGACAGGTTTCTGCGCTGTGCAGGGCATTTCTCTGCATCTGGGAGTCCAAGGGAAAGCGCAATTGTTGTCGCAGAGAGCAGCAACAGCAGTAGGGAGCAGCAGAAGGAAGTCGTGGCCGTACTTCTTCTACAAGACAACTAGAGACTTGTCAGCAAGCGGCTGAGCAGCATCTACGTTCCACTTGCAGTCTGAAAGTTTCCCGTGCCACATGCCTGTTCAACACCTTCCTTATTCGCCTGCCCGCAGCGCTCGCTCTTTCCCTCGCCCGCGCTCTGACCGGCACTCTCCCTCTGACACACATGGTTCCTTGGCCGGTTGCCAAGAGCTCCGGAAAGCAGCTTCTGCCGAAGGAGGCTCGCCTCTTGCGGTTACCTTCTCTGAGCTCCGGAGTCCTGGCTTCTGCCTTTCTTGCTCTTAATGCAAGCAGAAAGCTTTTGCACTGCGTCTGGCGAGGAGAACGTGTGACAGGACAGCACATGTTTGTGCAGCTCACCCCTGCCACTGACAAAAGCACGGATTTGCAGCACCCTATTCCACCCATGGTGTGACAGGTTTCTGCGCTGTGCAGGGCATTTCTCTGCATCTGGGAGTCCAAGGGAAAGCGCAATTGTTGTCGCAGAGAGCAGCAACAGCAGTAGGGAGCAGCAGAAGGTTCGCCTGCCCGCAGCGCTCGCTCTTTCCCCCGCCCGCGCTCTGACCGGCACGGTCCCTCTGACACACATGGTTCCTTGGCCGGTTGCCAAGAGCTCCGGAAAGCAGCTTCTGCCGAAGGAGGCTCGCCTCTTGCGGTTACCTTCTCTGAGCTCCGGAGTCCTGGCTTCTGCCTTTCTTGCTCTTAATGCAAGCAGAAAGCTTTTGCACTGCGTCTGGCGAGGAGAACGTGTGACAGGAGAGCACAAGTTTGTGCAGCTCACCCCTGCCACTGACACAAGCACGGATTTGCAGCACCCTATTCCACCCTTAGTGTGACAGGTTTCTGCGCTGTGCAGGGCATTTCTCTGCATCTGGGAGTCCAAGAGAAAGTAAAATTGTTGCCGCAGAGAGCAGCAACAGCAGTAGGGAGCAGCAGAAGGAAGTCGTTTCAGTACTTCTTCTACAAGACAACTAGAGACTTGTCAGCAAGCGGCTGAGCAGCATCTACGTTCCACTTGCAGTCTGAAAGTTTCCCGTGCCAGATGCCTGTTCAACACCTTCCTTATTCGCCTGCCCGCAGCGCTCGCGCTTTCCCCCGCCCGCGCGCTGACCGGCACTCTCCCTCAGACATACATGGGAAGTTGGCCGGTTGCCAAGAGCTCCGGAAAGCAGCTTCTGCCGAAGGAGGCTCGCCTCTTGCGGTTACCTTCTCTGAGCTCCGGAGTCCTGGCTTCTGCCTTTCTTGCTCTTAATGCAAGCAGAAAGCTTTTGCACTGCGTCTGGCGAGGAGAACGTGTGACAGGACAGCACATGTTTGTGCAGCTCACCCCTGCCACTGACACAAGCACGGATTTGCAGCACCCTATTCCACCCATGGTGTGACAGGTTTCTGCGATGTGCAGGGCATTTCTCTGCATCTGGGAGTCCAAGGGAAAGTAAAATTGTTGTCGCAGAGAGCAGCAACAGCAGTAGGGAGCAGCAGAAGGAACTCGTGGCCGTACTTCTTCTACAAGACAACTAGAGACTTGTCAGCAAGCGGCTGAGCAGCATCTACGTTCCACTTGCAGTCTGAAAGTTTCCCGTGCCACATGCCTGTTCAACACCTTCCTTATTCGCCTGCCGGCAGCGCTCGCGCTTTTCCCCGCCCGCGCTCTGACCGGCACTCTCCCTCTGACACACATGGTTCCTTGGCCGGTTGCCAAGAGCTCCGGAAAGCAGCTTCTGCCGAAGGAGGCTCGCCTCTTGCGGTTACCTTCTCTGAGCTCCGGAGTCCTGGCTTCTGCCTTTCTTGCTCTTAATGCAAGCAGAAAGCTTTTGCACTGCGTCTGGCGAGGAGAACGTGTGACAGGAGAGCACAAGTTTGTGCAGCTCACCCCTGCCACTGACACAAGCACGGATTTGCAGCACCCTATTCCACCCTTAGTGTGACAGGTTTCTGCGCTGTGCAGGGCATTTCTCTGCATCTGGGAGTCCAAGAGAAAGTAAAATTGTTGCCGCAGAGAGCAGCAACAGCAGTAGGGAGCAGCAGAAGGAAGTCGTTTCAGTACTTCTTCCACACGACATCTAGCAACTAATCAGCAAGGGTGCGAGCGGCAGCTATGTTCCACTTGCAATATGAAAGTTTCGCCTGCCAGATACCTGTTCAACACCTTCCTTATTCGCCTGCCCGCAGCGCTCGCTCTTTCCCCCGCCAGCGCGCTGATCGGCACGGTCCCTCTGACACACATGGTTCCTTGGCCGGTTGCCAAGAGCTCCGGAAAGCAGCTTCTGCCGAAGGAGGCTCGCCTCTTGCGGTTACCTTCTCTGAGCTCCGGAGTCCTGGCTTCTGCCTTTCTTGCTCTTAATGCAAGCAGAAAGCTTTTGCACTGCATCTGGCGAGGAGAACGTGTGACAGGACAGCACATGTTTGTGCAGCTCACCCCTGCCACTGACACAAGCACGGATTTGCAGCACCCTATTCCACCCATGGTGTGACAGGTTTCTGCGCTGTGCAGGGCATTTCTCTGCATCTGGGAGTCCAAGGGAAAGCGCAATTGTTGTCGCAGAGAGCAGCAACAGCAGTAGGGAGCAGCAGAAGGAAGTCGTGGCCGTACTTCTTCTACAAGACAACTAGAGACTTGTCAGCAAGCGGCTGAGCAGCATCTACGTTCCACTTGCAGTCTGAAAGTTTCCCGTGCCACATGCCTGTTCAACACCTTCCTTATTCGCCTGCCCGCAGCGCTCGCTCTTTCCCTCGCCCGCGCTCTGACCGGCACTCTCCCTCTGACACACATGGTTCCTTGGCCGGTTGCCAAGAGCTCCGGAAAGCAGCTTCTGCCGAAGGAGGCTCGCCTCTTGCGGTTACCTTCTCTGAGCTCCGGAGTCCTGGCTTCTGCCTTTCTTGCTCTTAATGCAAGCAGAAAGCTTTTGCACTGCGTCTGGCGAGGAGAACGTGTGACAGGACAGCACATGTTTGTGCAGCTCACCCCTGCCACTGACAAAAGCACGGATTTGCAGCACCCTATTCCACCCATGGTGTGACAGGTTTCTGCGCTGTGCAGGGCATTTCTCTGCATCTGGGAGTCCAAGGGAAAGCGCAATTGTTGTCGCAGAGAGCAGCAACAGCAGTAGGGAGCAGCAGAAGGTTCGCCTGCCCGCAGCGCTCGCTCTTTCCCCCGCCCGCGCTCTGACCGGCACGGTCCCTCTGACACACATGGTTCCTTGGCCGGTTGCCAAGAGCTCCGGAAAGCAGCTTCTGCCGAAGGAGGCTCGCCTCTTGCGGTTACCTTCTCTGAGCTCCGGAGTCCTGGCTTCTGCCTTTCTTGCTCTTAATGCAAGCAGAAAGCTTTTGCACTGCATCTGGCGAGGAGAACGTGTGACAGGACAGCACATGTTTGTGCAGCTCACCCCTGCCACTGACAAAAGCACGGATTTGCAGCACCCTATTCCACCCATGGTGTGACAGGTTTCTGCGCTCTGCAGGGCATTTCTCTGCATCTGGGAGTCCAAGGGAAAGTAAAATTGTTGTCGCAGAGAGCAGCAACAGCAGTAGGGAGCAGCAGAAGGAAGTCGTGGCCGTACTTCTTCTACAAGACAACTAGAGACTTGTCAGCAAGCGGCTGAGCAGCATCTACGTTCCACTTGCAGTCTGAAAGTTTCCCGTGCCACATGCCTGTTCAACACCTTCCTTATTCGCCTGCCCGCAGCGCTCGCTCTTTCCCTCGCCCGCGCTCTGACCGGCACTCTCCCTCTGACACACATGGTTCCTTGGCCGGTTGCCAAGAGCTCCGGAAAGCAGCTTCTGCCGAAGGAGGCTCGCCTCTTGCGGTTACCTTCTCTGAGCTCCGGAGTCCTGGCTTCTGCCTTTCTTGCTCTTAATGCAAGCAGAAAGCTTTTGCACTGCGTCTGGCGAGGAGAACGTGTGACAGGAGAGCACAAGTTTGTGCAGCTCACCCCTGCCACTGACACAAGCACGGATTTGCAGCACCCTATTCCACCCTTAGTGTGACAGGTTTCTGCGCTGTGCAGGGCATTTCTCTGCATCTGGGAGTCCAAGAGAAAGTAAAATTGTTGCCGCAGAGAGCAGCAACAGCAGTAGGGAGCAGCAGAAGGAAGTCGTTTCAGTACTTCTTCCACACGACATCTAGCAACTAATCAGCAAGGGTGCGAGCGGCAGCTATGTTCCACTTGCAGTCTGAAAGTTTCGCGTGCCACATGCCTGTTCAACACCTTCCTTATTCGCCTGCCGGCAGCGCTCGCGCTTTTCCCCTCCCGCGCTCTGACCGGCACTCTCCCTCTGACACACATGGTTCCTTGGCCGGTTGCCAAGAGCTCCGGAAAGCAGCTTCTGCCGAAGGAGGCTCGCCTCTTGCGGTTACCTTCTCTGAGCTCCGGAGTCCTGGCTTCTGCCTTTCTTGCTCTTAATGCAAGCAGAAAGCTTTTGCACTGCGTCTGGCGAGGAGAACGTGTGACAGGAGAGCACAAGTTTGTGCAGCTCACCCCTGCCACTGACACAAGCACGGATTTGCAGCACCCTATTCCACCCTTAGTGTGACAGGTTTCTGCGCTGTGCAGGGCATTTCTCTGCATCTGGGAGTCCAAGAGAAAGTAAAATTGTTGCCGCAGAGAGCAGCAACAGCAGTAGGGAGCAGCAGAAGGAAGTCGTTTCAGTACTTCTTCTACAAGACAACTAGAGACTTGTCAGCAAGCGGCTGAGCAGCATCTACGTTCCACTTGCAGTCTGAAAGTTTCCCGTGCCAGATGCCTGTTCAACACCTTCCTTATTCGCCTGCCCGCAGCGCTCGCGCTTTCCCCCGCCCGCGCGCTGACCGGCACTCTCCCTCAGACATACATGGGAAGTTGGCCGGTTGCCAAGAGCTCCGGAAAGCAGCTTCTGCCGAAGGAGGCTCGCCTCTTGCGGTTACCTTCTCTGAGCTCCGGAGTCCTGGCTTCTGCCTTTCTTGCTCTTAATGCAAGCAGAAAGCTTTTGCACTGCGTCTGGCGAGGAGAACGTGTGACAGGACAGCACATGTTTGTGCAGCTCACCCCTGCCACTGACACAAGCACGGATTTGCAGCACCCTATTCCACCCATGGTGTGACAGGTTTCTGCGATGTGCAGGGCATTTCTCTGCATCTGGGAGTCCAAGGGAAAGTAAAATTGTTGTCGCAGAGAGCAGCAACAGCAGTAGGGAGCAGCAGAAGGAACTCGTGGCCGTACTTCTTCTACAAGACAACTAGAGACTTGTCAGCAAGCGGCTGAGCAGCATCTACGTTCCACTTGCAGTCTGAAAGTTTCCCGTGCCACATGCCTGTTCAACACCTTCCTTATTCGCCTGCCGGCAGCGCTCGCGCTTTTCCCCGCCCGCGCTCTGACCGGCACTCTCCCTCTGACACACATGGTTCCTTGGCCGGTTGCCAAGAGCTCCGGAAAGCAGCTTCTGCCGAAGGAGGCTCGCCTCTTGCGGTTACCTTCTCTGAGCTCCGGAGTCCTGGCTTCTGCCTTTCTTGCTCTTAATGCAAGCAGAAAGCTTTTGCACTGCGTCTGGCGAGGAGAACGTGTGACAGGAGAGCACAAGTTTGTGCAGCTCACCCCTGCCACTGACACAAGCACGGATTTGCAGCACCCTATTCCACCCTTAGTGTGACAGGTTTCTGCGCTGTGCAGGGCATTTCTCTGCATCTGGGAGTCCAAGAGAAAGTAAAATTGTTGCCGCAGAGAGCAGCAACAGCAGTAGGGAGCAGCACAAGGAAGTCGTTTCAGTACTTCTTCCACACGACATCTAGCAACTAATCAGCAAGGGTGCGAGCGGCAGCTATGTTCCACTTGCAATATGAAAGTTTCGCCTGCCAGATACCTGTTCAACACCTTCCTTATTCGCCTGCCCGCAGCGCTCGCTCTTTCCCCCGCCAGCGCGCTGATCGGCACGGTCCCTCTGACACACATGGTTCCTTGGCCGGTTGCCAAGAGCTCCGGAAAGCAGCTTCTGCCGAAGGAGGCTCGCCTCTTGCGGTTACCTTCTCTGAGCTCCGGAGTCCTGGCTTCTGCCTTTCTTGCTCTTAATGCAAGCAGAAAGCTTTTGCACTGCATCTGGCGAGGAGAACGTGTGACAGGACAGCACATGTTTGTGCAGCTCACCCCTGCCACTGACACAAGCACGGATTTGCAGCACCCTATTCCACCCATGGTGTGACAGGTTTCTGCGCTGTGCAGGGCATTTCTCTGCATCTGGGAGTCCAAGGGAAAGCGCAATTGTTGTCGCAGAGAGCAGCAACAGCAGTAGGGAGCAGCAGAAGGAAGTCGTGGCCGTACTTCTTCTACAAGACAACTAGAGACTTGTCAGCAAGCGGCTGAGCAGCATCTACGTTCCACTTGCAGTCTGAAAGTTTCCCGTGCCACATGCCTGTTCAACACCTTCCTTATTCGCCTGCCCGCAGCGCTCGCTCTTTCCCTCGCCCGCGCTCTGACCGGCACTCTCCCTCTGACACACATGGTTCCTTGGCCGGTTGCCAAGAGCTCCGGAAAGCAGCTTCTGCCGAAGGAGGCTCGCCTCTTGCGGTTACCTTCTCTGAGCTCCGGAGTCCTGGCTTCTGCCTTTCTTGCTCTTAATGCAAGCAGAAAGCTTTTGCACTGCGTCTGGCGAGGAGAACGTGTGACAGGACAGCACATGTTTGTGCAGCTCACCCCTGCCACTGACAAAAGCACGGATTTGCAGCACCCTATTCCACCCATGGTGTGACAGGTTTCTGCGCTGTGCAGGGCATTTCTCTGCATCTGGGAGTCCAAGGGAAAGCGCAATTGTTGTCGCAGAGAGCAGCAACAGCAGTAGGGAGCAGCAGAAGGTTCGCCTGCCCGCAGCGCTCGCTCTTTCCCCCGCCCGCGCTCTGACCGGCACGGACCCTCTGACACACATGGTTCCTTGGCCGGTTGCCAAGAGCTCCGGAAAGCAGCTTCTGCCGAAGGAGGCTCGCCTCTTGCGGTTACCTTCTCTGAGCTCCGGAGTCCTGGCTTCTGCCTTTCTTGCTCTTAATGCAAGCAGAAAGCTTTTGCACTGCATCTGGCGAGGAGAACGTGTGACAGGACAGCACATGTTTGTGCAGCTCACCCCTGCCACTGACAAAAGCATGGATTTGCAGCACCCTATTCCACCCATGGTGTGACAGGTTTCTGCGCTGTGCAGGGCATTTCTCTGCATCTGGGAGTCCAAGGGAAAGCGCAATTGTTGTCGCAGAGAGCAGCAACAGCAGTAGGGAGCAGCAGAAGGAAGTCGTGGCCGTACTTCTTCTACAAGACAACTAGAGACTTGTCAGCAAGCGGCTGAGCAGCATCTACGTTCCACTTGCAGTCTGAAAGTTTCCCGTGCCACATGCCTGTTCAACACCTTCCTTATTCGCCTGCCCGCAGCGCTCGCTCTTTCCCTCGCCCGCGCTCTGACCGGCACTCTCCCTCTGACACACATGGTTCCTTGGCCGGTTGCCAAGAGCTCCGGAAAGCAGCTTCTGCCGAAGGAGGCTCGCCTCTTGCGGTTACCTTCTCTGAGCTCCGGAGTCCTGGCTTCTGCCTTTCTTGCTCTTAATGCAAGCAGAAAGCTTTTGCACTGCGTCTGGCGAGGAGAACGTGTGACAGGACAGCACAAGTTTGTGCAGCTCACCCCTGCCACTGACACAAGCACGGATTTGCAGCACCCTATTCCACCCTTAGTGTGACAGGTTTCTGCGCTGTGCAGGGCATTTCTCTGCATCTGGGAGTCCAAGAGAAAGTAAAATTGTTGCCGCAGAGAGCAGCAACAGCAGTAGGGAGCAGCAGAAGGAAGTCGTTTCAGTACTTCTTCCACACGACATCTAGCAACTAATCAGCAAGGGTGCGAGCGGCAGCTATGTTCCACTTGCAATATGAAAGTTTCGCCTGCCAGATACCTGTTCAACACCTTCCTTATTCGCCTGCCCGCAGCGCTCGCTCTTTCCCCCGCCAGCGCGCTGATCGGCACGCTCCCTCTGACACACATGGTTCCTTGGCCGGTTGCCAAGAGCTCCGGAATGCAGCTTCTGCCGAAGGAGGCTCGCCTCTTGCGGTTACCTTCTCTGAGCTCCGGAGTCCTGGCTTCTGCCTTTCTTGCTCTTAATGCAAGCAGAAAGCTTTTGCACTGCGTCTGGCGAGGAGAACGTGTGACAGGACAGCACATGTTTGTGCAGCTCACCCCTGCCACTGACACAAGCACGGATTTGCAGCACCCTATTCCACCCATGGTGTGACAGGTTTCTGCGCTGTGCAGGGCATTTCTCTGCATCTGGGAGTCCAAGGGAAAGCGCAATTGTTGTCGCAGAGAGCAGCAACAGCAGTAGGGAGCAGCAGAAGGAACTCGTGGACGTACTTCTTCTACAAGACAACTAGAGACTTGTCAGCAAGCGGCTGAGCAGCATCTACGTTCCACTTGCAGTCTGAAAGTTTCGCGTGCCACATGCCTGTTCAACACCTTCCTTATTCGCCTGCCCGCAGCGCTCGCGCTTTTCCCCTCCCGCGCTCTGACCGGCACTCTCCCTCTGACACACATGGTTCCTTGGCCGGTTGCCAAGAGCTCCGGAAAGCAGCTTCTGCCGAAGGAGGCTCGCCTCTTGCGGTTACCTTCTCTGAGCTCCGGAGTCCTGGCTTCTGCCTTTCTTGCTCTTAATGCAAGCAGAAAGCTTTTGCACTGCGTCTGGCGAGGAGAACGTGTGACAGGAGAGCACAAGTTTGTGCAGCTCACCCCTGCCACTGACACAAGCACGGATTTGCAGCACCCTATTCCACCCTTAGTGTGACAGGTTTCTGCGCTGTGCAGGGCATTTCTCTGCATCTGGGAGTCCAAGAGAAAGTAAAATTGTTGCCGCAGAGAGCAGCAACAGCAGTAGGGAGCAGCAGAAGGAAGTCGTTTCAGTACTTCTTCTACAAGACAACTAGAGACTTGTCAGCAAGCGGCTGAGCAGCATCTACGTTCCACTTGCAGTCTGAAAGTTTCCCGTGCCAGATGCCTGTTCAACACCTTCCTTATTCGCCTGCCCGCAGCGCTCGCGCTTTCCCCCGCCCGCGCGCTGACCGGCACTCTCCCTCAGACATACATGGGAAGTTGGCCGGTTGCCAAGAGCTCCGGAAAGCAGCTTCTGCCGAAGGAGGCTCGCCTCTTGCGGTTACCTTCTCTGAGCTCCGGAGTCCTGGCTTCTGCCTTTCTTGCTCTTAATGCAAGCAGAAAGCTTTTGCACTGCGTCTGGCGAGGAGAACGTGTGACAGGACAGCACATGTTTGTGCAGCTCACCCCTGCCACTGACACAAGCACGGATTTGCAGCACCCTATTCCACCCATGGTGTGACAGGTTTCTGCGATGTGCAGGGCATTTCTCTGCATCTGGGAGTCCAAGGGAAAGTAAAATTGTTGTCGCAGAGAGCAGCAACAGCAGTAGGGAGCAGCAGAAGGAACTCGTGGCCGTACTTCTTCTACAAGACAACTAGAGACTTGTCAGCAAGCGGCTGAGCAGCATCTACGTTCCACTTGCAGTCTGAAAGTTTCCCGTGCCACATGCCTGTTCAACACCTTCCTTATTCGCCTGCCCGCAGCGCTCGCTCTTTCCCTCGCCCGCGCTCTGACCGGCACTCTCCCTCTGACACACATGGTTCCTTGGCCGGTTGCCAAGAGCTCCGGAAAGCAGCTTCTGCCGAAGGAGGCTCGCCTCTTGCGGTTACCTTCTCTGAGCTCCGGAGTCCTGGCTTCTGCCTTTCTTGCTCTTAATGCAAGCAGAAAGCTTTTGCACTGCGTCTGGCGAGGAGAACGTGTGACAGGACAGCACAAGTTTGTGCAGCTCACCCCTGCCACTGACACAAGCACGGATTTGCAGCACCCTATTCCACCCTTAGTGTGACAGGTTTCTGCGCTGTGCAGGGCATTTCTCTGCATCTGGGAGTCCAAGAGAAAGTAAAATTGTTGCCGCAGAGAGCAGCAACAGCAGTAGGGAGCAGCAGAAGGAAGTCGTTTCAGTACTTCTTCCACACGACATCTAGCAACTAATCAGCAAGGGTGCGAGCGGCAGCTATGTTCCACTTGCAATATGAAAGTTTCGCCTGCCAGATACCTGTTCAACACCTTCCTTATTCGCCTGCCCGCAGCGCTCGCTCTTTCCCCCGCCAGCGCGCTGATCGGCACGCTCCCTCTGACACACATGGTTCCTTGGCCGGTTGCCAAGAGCTCCGGAATGCAGCTTCTGCCGAAGGAGGCTCGCCTCTTGCGGTTACCTTCTCTGAGCTCCGGAGTCCTGGCTTCTGCCTTTCTTGCTCTTAATGCAAGCAGAAAGCTTTTGCACTGCGTCTGGCGAGGAGAACGTGTGACAGGACAGCACATGTTTGTGCAGCTCACCCCTGCCACTGACAAAAGCACGGATTTGCAGCACCCTATTCCACCCATGGTGTGACAGGTTTCTGCGCTGTGCAGGGCATTTCTCTGCATCTGGGAGTCCAAGGGAAAGCGCAATTGTTGTCGCAGAGAGCAGCAACAGCAGTAGGGAGCAGCAGAAGGAACTCGTGGACGTACTTCTTCTACAAGACAACTAGAGACTTGTCAGCAAGCGGCTGAGCAGCATCTACGTTCCACTTGCAGTCTGAAAGTTTCCCGTGCCACATGCCTGTTCAACACCTTCCTTATTCGCCTGCCCGCAGCGCTCGCTCTTTCCCTCGCCCGCGCTCTGACCGGCACTCTCCCTCTGACACACATGGTTCCTTGGCCGGTTGCCAAGAGCTCCGGAAAGCAGCTTCTGCCGAAGGAGGCTCGCCTCTTGCGGTTACCTTCTCTGAGCTCCGGAGTCCTGGCTTCTGCCTTTCTTGCTCTTAATGCAAGCAGAAAGCTTTTGCACTGCGTCTGGCGAGGAGAACGTGTGACAGGAGAGCACAAGTTTGTGCAGCTCACCCCTGCCACTGACACAAGCACGGATTTGCAGCACCCTATTCCACCCTTAGTGTGACAGGTTTCTGCGCTGTGCAGGGCATTTCTCTGCATCTGGGAGTCCAAGAGAAAGTAAAATTGTTGCCGCAGAGAGCAGCAACAGCAGTAGGGAGCAGCAGAAGGAAGTCGTTTCAGTACTTCTTCCACACGACATCTAGCAACTAATCAGCAAGGGTGCGAGCGGCAGCTATGTTCCACTTGCAATATGAAAGTTTCGCCTGCCAGATACCTGTTCAACACCTTCCTTATTCGCCTGCCCGCAGCGCTCGCTCTTTCCCCCGCCGGCGCGCTGATCGGCACGCTCCCTCTGACACACATGGTTCCTTGGCCGGTTGCCAAGAGCTCCGGAATGCAGCTTCTGCCGAAGGAGGCTCGCCTCTTGCGGTTACCTTCTCTGAGCTCCGGAGTCCTGGCTTCTGCCTTTCTTGCTCTTAATGCAAGCAGAAAGCTTTTGCACTGCGTCTGGCGAGGAGAACGTGTGACAGGACAGCACATGTTTGTGCAGCTCACCCCTGCCACTGACACAAGCACGGATTTGCAGCACCCTATTCCACCCATGGTGTGACA
Organism: Cyanistes caeruleus; assembly: GCF_971803275.1. NCBI lineage: Eukaryota > Metazoa > Chordata > Aves > Passeriformes > Paridae > Cyanistes > Cyanistes caeruleus. Next base: position 85,334,387 of record NC_141702.1, on the reverse strand, counting down.
GGTTTCTGCGCTGTGCAGGGCATTTCTCTGCATCTGGGAGTCCAAGGGAAAGCGCAATTGTTGTCGCAGAGAGCAGCAACAGCAGTAGGGAGCAGCAGAAGGAAGTCGTGGCCGTACTTCTTCTACAAGACAACTAGAGACTTGTCAGCAAGCGGCTGAGCAGCATCTACGTTCCACTTGCAGTCTGAAAGTTTCGCGTGCCACATGCCTGTTCAACACCTTCCTTATTCGCCTGCCCGCAGCGCTCGCGCTTTTCCCCTCCCGCGCTCTGACCGGCACTCTCCCTCTGACACACATGGTTCCTTGGCCGGTTGCCAAGAGCTCCGGAAAGCAGCTTCTGCCGAAGGAGGCTCGCCTCTTGCGGTTACCTTCTCTGAGCTCCGGAGTCCTGGCTTCTGCCTTTCTTGCTCTTAATGCAAGCAGAAAGCTTTTGCACTGCGTCTGGCGAGGAGAACGTGTGACAGGAGAGCACAAGTTTGTGCAGCTCACCCCTGCCACTGACACAAGCACGGATTTGCAGCACCCTATTCCACCCTTAGTGTGACAGGTTTCTGCGCTGTGCAGGGCATTTCTCTGCATCTGGGAGTCCAAGAGAAAGTAAAATTGTTGCCGCAGAGAGCAGCAACAGCAGTAGGGAGCAGCAGAAGGAAGTCGTTTCAGTACTTCTTCTACAAGACAACTAGAGACTTGTCAGCAAGCGGCTGAGCAGCATCTACGTTCCACTTGCAGTCTGAAAGTTTCCCGTGCCACATGCCTGTTCAACACCTTCCTTATTCGCCTGCCCGCAGCGCTCGCGCTTTCCCCCGCCCGCGCGCTGACCGGCACTCTCCCTCAGACATACATGGGAAGTTGGCCGGTTGCCAAGAGCTCCGGAAAGCAGCTTCTGCCGAAGGAGGCTCGCCTCTTGCGGTTACCTTCTCTGAGCTCCGGAGTCCTGGCTTCTGCCTTTCTTGCTCTTAATGCAAGCAGAAAGCTTTTGCACTGCGTCTGGCGAGGAGAACGTGTGACAGGACAGCACATGTTTGTGCAGCTCACCCCTGCCACTGACACAAGCACGGATTTGCAGCACCCTATTCCACCCATGGTGTGACAGGTTTCTGCGATGTGCAGGGCATTTCTCTGCATCTGGGAGTCCAAGGGAAAGTAAAATTGTTGTCGCAGAGAGCAGCAACAGCAGTAGGGAGCAGCAGAAGGAACTCGTGGCCGTACTTCTTCTACAAGACAACTAGAGACTTGTCAGCAAGCGGCTGAGCAGCATCTACGTTCCACTTGCAGTCTGAAAGTTTCCCGTGCCACATGCCTGTTCAACACCTTCCTTATTCGCCTGCCGGCAGCGCTCGCTCTTTTCCCCGCCCGCGCTCTGACCGGCACTCTCCCTCTGACACACATGGTTCCTTGGCCGGTTGCCAAGAGCTCCGGAAAGCAGCTTCTGCCGAAGGAGGCTCGCCTCTTGCGGTTACCTTCTCTGAGCTCCGGAGTCCTGGCTTCTGCCTTTCTTGCTCTTAATGCAAGCAGAAAGCTTTTGCACTGCGTCTGGCGAGGAGAACGTGTGACAGGAGAGCACAAGTTTGTGCAGCTCACCCCTGCCACTGACACAAGCACGGATTTGCAGCACCCTATTCCACCCTTAGTGTGACAGGTTTCTGCGCTGTGCAGGGCATTTCTCTGCATCTGGGAGTCCAAGAGAAAGTAAAATTGTTGCCGCAGAGAGCAGCAACAGCAGTAGGGAGCAGCACAAGGAAGTCGTTTCAGTACTTCTTCCACACGACATCTAGCAACTAATCAGCAAGGGTGCGAGCGGCAGCTATGTTCCACTTGCAATATGAAAGTTTCGCCTGCCAGATACCTGTTCAACACCTTCCTTATTCGCCTGCCCGCAGCGCTCGCTCTTTCCCCCGCCAGCGCGCTGATCGGCACGCTCCCTCTGACACACATGGTTCCTTGGCCGGTTGCCAAGAGCTCCGGAAAGCAGCTTCTGCCGAAGGAGGCTCGCCTCTTGCGGTTACCTTCTCTGAGCTCCGGAGTCCTGGCTTCTGCCTTTCTTGCTCTTAATGCAAGCAGAAAGCTTTTGCACTGCATCTGGCGAGGAGAACGTGTGACAGGACAGCACATGTTTGTGCAGCTCACCCCTGCCACTGACACAAGCACGGATTTGCAGCACCCTATTCCACCCATGGTGTGACAGGTTTCTGCGCTGTGCAGGGCATTTCTCTGCATCTGGGAGTCCAAGGGAAAGCGCAATTGTTGTCGCAGAGAGCAGCAACAGCAGTAGGGAGCAGCAGAAGGAAGTCGTGGCCGTACTTCTTCTACAAGACAACTAGAGACTTGTCAGCAAGCGGCTGAGCAGCATCTACGTTCCACTTGCAGTCTGAAAGTTTCCCGTGCCACATGCCTGTTCAACACCTTCCTTATTCGCCTGCCCGCAGCGCTCGCTCTTTCCCTCGCCCGCGCTCTGACCGGCACTCTCCCTCTGACACACATGGTTCCTTGGCCGGTTGCCAAGAGCTCCGGAAAGCAGCTTCTGCCGAAGGAGGCTCGCCTCTTGCGGTTACCTTCTCTGAGCTCCGGAGTCCTGGCTTCTGCCTTTCTTGCTCTTAATGCAAGCAGAAAGCTTTTGCACTGCGTCTGGCGAGGAGAACGTGTGACAGGACAGCACATGTTTGTGCAGCTCACCCCTGCCACTGACAAAAGCACGGATTTGCAGCACCCTATTCCACCCATGGTGTGACAGGTTTCTGCGCTGTGCAGGGCATTTCTCTGCATCTGGGAGTCCAAGGGAAAGCGCAATTGTTGTCGCAGAGAGCAGCAACAGCAGTAGGGAGCAGCAGAAGGTTCGCCTGCCCGCAGCGCTCGCTCTTTCCCCCGCCCGCGCTCTGACCGGCACGGTCCCTCTGACACACATGGTTCCTTGGCCGGTTGCCAAGAGCTCCGGAAAGCAGCTTCTGCCGAAGGAGGCTCGCCTCTTGCGGTTACCTTCTCTGAGCTCCGGAGTCCTGGCTTCTGCCTTTCTTGCTCTTAATGCAAGCAGAAAGCTTTTGCACTGCGTCTGGCGAGGAGAACGTGTGACAGGAGAGCACAAGTTTGTGCAGCTCACCCCTGCCACTGACACAAGCACGGATTTGCAGCACCCTATTCCACCCTTAGTGTGACAGGTTTCTGCGCTGTGCAGGGCATTTCTCTGCATCTGGGAGTCCAAGAGAAAGTAAAATTGTTGCCGCAGAGAGCAGCAACAGCAGTAGGGAGCAGCAGAAGGAAGTCGTTTCAGTACTTCTTCTACAAGACAACTAGAGACTTGTCAGCAAGCGGCTGAGCAGCATCTACGTTCCACTTGCAGTCTGAAAGTTTCCCGTGCCAGATGCCTGTTCAACACCTTCCTTATTCGCCTGCCCGCAGCGCTCGCGCTTTCCCCCGCCCGCGCGCTGACCGGCACTCTCCCTCAGACATACATGGGAAGTTGGCCGGTTGCCAAGAGCTCCGGAAAGCAGCTTCTGCCGAAGGAGGCTCGCCTCTTGCGGTTACCTTCTCTGAGCTCCGGAGTCCTGGCTTCTGCCTTTCTTGCTCTTAATGCAAGCAGAAAGCTTTTGCACTGCGTCTGGCGAGGAGAACGTGTGACAGGACAGCACATGTTTGTGCAGCTCACCCCTGCCACTGACACAAGCACGGATTTGCAGCACCCTATTCCACCCATGGTGTGACAGGTTTCTGCGATGTGCAGGGCATTTCTCTGCATCTGGGAGTCCAAGGGAAAGTAAAATTGTTGTCGCAGAGAGCAGCAACAGCAGTAGGGAGCAGCAGAAGGAACTCGTGGCCGTACTTCTACAAGACAACTAGAGACTTGTCAGCAAGCGGCTGAGCAGCATCTACGTTCCACTTGCAGTCTGAAAGTTTCCCGTGCCACATGCCTGTTCAACACCTTCCTTATTCGCCTGCCCGCAGCGCTCGCTCTTTCCCTCGCCCGCGCTCTGACCGGCACTCTCCCTCTGACACACATGGTTCCTTGGCCGGTTGCCAAGAGCTCCGGAAAGCAGCTTCTGCCGAAGGAGGCTCGCCTCTTGCGGTTACCTTCTCTGAGCTCCGGAGTCCTGGCTTCTGCCTTTCTTGCTCTTAATGCAAGCAGAAAGCTTTTGCACTGCGTCTGGCGAGGAGAACGTGTGACAGGAGAGCACAAGTTTGTGCAGCTCACCCCTGCCACTGACACAAGCACGGATTTGCAGCACCCTATTCCACCCTTAGTGTGACAGGTTTCTGCGCTGTGCAGGGCATTTCTCTGCATCTGGGAGTCCAAGAGAAAGTAAAATTGTTGCCGCAGAGAGCAGCAACAGCAGTAGGGAGCAGCACAAGGAAGTCGTTTCAGTACTTCTTCCACACGACATCTAGCAACTAATCAGCAAGGGTGCGAGCGGCAGCTATGTTCCACTTGCAATATGAAAGTTTCGCCTGCCAGATACCTGTTCAACACCTTCCTTATTCGCCTGCCCGCAGCGCTCGCTCTTTCCCCCGCCAGCGCGCTGATCGGCACGCTCCCTCTGACACACATGGTTCCTTGGCCGGTTGCCAAGAGCTCCGGAAAGCAGCTTCTGCCGAAGGAGGCTCGCCTCTTGCGGTTACCTTCTCTGAGCTCCGGAGTCCTGGCTTCTGCCTTTCTTGCTCTTAATGCAAGCAGAAAGCTTTTGCACTGCATCTGGCGAGGAGAACGTGTGACAGGACAGCACATGTTTGTGCAGCTCACCCCTGCCACTGACACAAGCACGGATTTGCAGCACCCTATTCCACCCATGGTGTGACAGGTTTCTGCGATGTGCAGGGCATTTCTCTGCATCTGGGAGTCCAAGGGAAAGTAAAATTGTTGTCGCAGAGAGCAGCAACAGCAGTAGGGAGCAGCAGAAGGAACTCGTGGCCGTACTTCTTCTACAAGACAACTAGAGACTTGTCAGCAAGCGGCTGAGCAGCATCTACGTTCCACTTGCAGTCTGAAAGTTTCCCGTGCCACATGCCTGTTCAACACCTTCCTTATTCGCCTGCCGGCAGCGCTCGCTCTTTTCCCCGCCCGCGCTCTGACCGGCACTCTCCCTCTGACACACATGGTTCCTTGGCCGGTTGCCAAGAGCTCCGGAAAGCAGCTTCTGCCGAAGGAGGCTCGCCTCTTGCGGTTACCTTCTCTGAGCTCCGGAGTCCTGGCTTCTGCCTTTCTTGCTCTTAATGCAAGCAGAAAGCTTTTGCACTGCGTCTGGCGAGGAGAACGTGTGACAGGAGAGCACAAGTTTGTGCAGCTCACCCCTGCCACTGACACAAGCACGGATTTGCAGCACCCTATTCCACCCTTAGTGTGACAGGTTTCTGCGCTGTGCAGGGCATTTCTCTGCATCTGGGAGTCCAAGAGAAAGTAAAATTGTTGCCGCAGAGAGCAGCAACAGCAGTAGGGAGCAGCACAAGGAAGTCGTTTCAGTACTTCTTCCACACGACATCTAGCAACTAATCAGCAAGGGTGCGAGCGGCAGCTATGTTCCACTTGCAATATGAAAGTTTCGCCTGCCAGATACCTGTTCAACACCTTCCTTATTCGCCTGCCCGCAGCGCTCGCTCTTTCCCCCGCCAGCGCGCTGATCGGCACGCTCCCTCTGACACACATGGTTCCTTGGCCGGTTGCCAAGAGCTCCGGAAAGCAGCTTCTGCCGAAGGAGGCTCGCCTCTTGCGGTTACCTTCTCTGAGCTCCGGAGTCCTGGCTTCTGCCTTTCTTGCTCTTAATGCAAGCAGAAAGCTTTTGCACTGCATCTGGCGAGGAGAACGTGTGACAGGACAGCACATGTTTGTGCAGCTCACCCCTGCCACTGACACAAGCACGGATTTGCAGCACCCTATTCCACCCATGGTGTGACAGGTTTCTGCGCTGTGCAGGGCATTTCTCTGCATCTGGGAGTCCAAGGGAAAGCGCAATTGTTGTCGCAGAGAGCAGCAACAGCAGTAGGGAGCAGCAGAAGGAAGTCGTGGCCGTACTTCTTCTACAAGACAACTAGAGACTTGTCAGCAAGCGGCTGAGCAGCATCTACGTTCCACTTGCAGTCTGAAAGTTTCCCGTGCCACATGCCTGTTCAACACCTTCCTTATTCGCCTGCCCGCAGCGCTCGCTCTTTCCCTCGCCCGCGCTCTGACCGGCACTCTCCCTCTGACACACATGGTTCCTTGGCCGGTTGCCAAGAGCTCCGGAAAGCAGCTTCTGCCGAAGGAGGCTCGCCTCTTGCGGTTACCTTCTCTGAGCTCCGGAGTCCTGGCTTCTGCCTTTCTTGCTCTTAATGCAAGCAGAAAGCTTTTGCACTGCGTCTGGCGAGGAGAACGTGTGACAGGACAGCACATGTTTGTGCAGCTCACCCCTGCCACTGACAAAAGCACGGATTTGCAGCACCCTATTCCACCCATGGTGTGACAGGTTTCTGCGCTGTGCAGGGCATTTCTCTGCATCTGGGAGTCCAAGGGAAAGCGCAATTGTTGTCGCAGAGAGCAGCAACAGCAGTAGGGAGCAGCAGAAGGTTCGCCTGCCCGCAGCGCTCGCTCTTTCCCCCGCCCGCGCTCTGACCGGCACGGTCCCTCTGACACACATGGTTCCTTGGCCGGTTGCCAAGAGCTCCGGAAAGCAGCTTCTGCCGAAGGAGGCTCGCCTCTTGCGGTTACCTTCTCTGAGCTCCGGAGTCCTGGCTTCTGCCTTTCTTGCTCTTAATGCAAGCAGAAAGCTTTTGCACTGCGTCTGGCGAGGAGAACGTGTGACAGGAGAGCACAAGTTTGTGCAGCTCACCCCTGCCACTGACACAAGCACGGATTTGCAGCACCCTATTCCACCCTTAGTGTGACAGGTTTCTGCGCTGTGCAGGGCATTTCTCTGCATCTGGGAGTCCAAGAGAAAGTAAAATTGTTGCCGCAGAGAGCAGCAACAGCAGTAGGGAGCAGCAGAAGGAAGTCGTTTCAGTACTTCTTCTACAAGACAACTAGAGACTTGTCAGCAAGCGGCTGAGCAGCATCTACGTTCCACTTGCAGTCTGAAAGTTTCCCGTGCCAGATGCCTGTTCAACACCTTCCTTATTCGCCTGCCCGCAGCGCTCGCGCTTTCCCCCGCCCGCGCGCTGACCGGCACTCTCCCTCAGACATACATGGGAAGTTGGCCGGTTGCCAAGAGCTCCGGAAAGCAGCTTCTGCCGAAGGAGGCTCGCCTCTTGCGGTTACCTTCTCTGAGCTCCGGAGTCCTGGCTTCTGCCTTTCTTGCTCTTAATGCAAGCAGAAAGCTTTTGCACTGCGTCTGGCGAGGAGAACGTGTGACAGGACAGCACATGTTTGTGCAGCTCACCCCTGCCACTGACACAAGCACGGATTTGCAGCACCCTATTCCACCCATGGTGTGACAGGTTTCTGCGATGTGCAGGGCATTTCTCTGCATCTGGGAGTCCAAGGGAAAGTAAAATTGTTGTCGCAGAGAGCAGCAACAGCAGTAGGGAGCAGCAGAAGGAACTCGTGGCCGTACTTCTACAAGACAACTAGAGACTTGTCAGCAAGCGGCTGAGCAGCATCTACGTTCCACTTGCAGTCTGAAAGTTTCCCGTGCCACATGCCTGTTCAACACCTTCCTTATTCGCCTGCCGGCAGCGCTCGCGCTTTTCCCCGCCCGCGCTCTGACCGGCACTCTCCCTCTGACACACATGGTTCCTTGGCCGGTTGCCAAGAGCTCCGGAAAGCAGCTTCTGCCGAAGGAGGCTCGCCTCTTGCGGTTACCTTCTCTGAGCTCCGGAGTCCTGGCTTCTGCCTTTCTTGCTCTTAATGCAAGCAGAAAGCTTTTGCACTGCGTCTGGCGAGGAGAACGTGTGACAGGAGAGCACAAGTTTGTGCAGCTCACCCCTGCCACTGACACAAGCACGGATTTGCAGCACCCTATTCCACCCTTAGTGTGACAGGTTTCTGCGCTGTGCAGGGCATTTCTCTGCATCTGGGAGTCCAAGAGAAAGTAAAATTGTTGCCGCAGAGAGCAGCAACAGCAGTAGGGAGCAGCACAAGGAAGTCGTTTCAGTACTTCTTCCACACGACATCTAGCAACTAATCAGCAAGGGTGCGAGCGGCAGCTATGTTCCACTTGCAATATGAAAGTTTCGCCTGCCAGATACCTGTTCAACACCTTCCTTATTCGCCTGCCCGCAGCGCTCGCTCTTTCCCCCGCCAGCGCGCTGATCGGCACGCTCCCTCTGACACACATGGTTCCTTGGCCGGTTGCCAAGAGCTCCGGAAAGCAGCTTCTGCCGAAGGAGGCTCGCCTCTTGCGGTTACCTTCTCTGAGCTCCGGAGTCCTGGCTTCTGCCTTTCTTGCTCTTAATGCAAGCAGAAAGCTTTTGCACTGCATCTGGCGAGGAGAACGTGTGACAGGACAGCACATGTTTGTGCAGCTCACCCCTGCCACTGACACAAGCACGGATTTGCAGCACCCTATTCCACCCATGGTGTGACAGGTTTCTGCGCTGTGCAGGGCATTTCTCTGCATCTGGGAGTCCAAGGGAAAGCGCAATTGTTGTCGCAGAGAGCAGCAACAGCAGTAGGGAGCAGCAGAAGGAAGTCGTGGCCGTACTTCTTCTACAAGACAACTAGAGACTTGTCAGCAAGCGGCTGAGCAGCATCTACGTTCCACTTGCAGTCTGAAAGTTTCCCGTGCCACATGCCTGTTCAACACCTTCCTTATTCGCCTGCCCGCAGCGCTCGCTCTTTCCCTCGCCCGCGCTCTGACCGGCACTCTCCCTCTGACACACATGGTTCCTTGGCCGGTTGCCAAGAGCTCCGGAAAGCAGCTTCTGCCGAAGGAGGCTCGCCTCTTGCGGTTACCTTCTCTGAGCTCCGGAGTCCTGGCTTCTGCCTTTCTTGCTCTTAATGCAAGCAGAAAGCTTTTGCACTGCGTCTGGCGAGGAGAACGTGTGACAGGACAGCACATGTTTGTGCAGCTCACCCCTGCCACTGACAAAAGCACGGATTTGCAGCACCCTATTCCACCCATGGTGTGACAGGTTTCTGCGCTGTGCAGGGCATTTCTCTGCATCTGGGAGTCCAAGGGAAAGCGCAATTGTTGTCGCAGAGAGCAGCAACAGCAGTAGGGAGCAGCAGAAGGTTCGCCTGCCCGCAGCGCTCGCTCTTTCCCCCGCCCGCGCTCTGACCGGCACGGTCCCTCTGACACACATGGTTCCTTGGCCGGTTGCCAAGAGCTCCGGAAAGCAGCTTCTGCCGAAGGAGGCTCGCCTCTTGCGGTTACCTTCTCTGAGCTCCGGAGTCCTGGCTTCTGCCTTTCTTGCTCTTAATGCAAGCAGAAAGCTTTTGCACTGCGTCTGGCGAGGAGAACGTGTGACAGGAGAGCACAAGTTTGTGCAGCTCACCCCTGCCACTGACACAAGCACGGATTTGCAGCACCCTATTCCACCCTTAGTGTGACAGGTTTCTGCGCTGTGCAGGGCATTTCTCTGCATCTGGGAGTCCAAGAGAAAGTAAAATTGTTGCCGCAGAGAGCAGCAACAGCAGTAGGGAGCAGCAGAAGGAAGTCGTTTCAGTACTTCTTCTACAAGACAACTAGAGACTTGTCAGCAAGCGGCTGAGCAGCATCTACGTTCCACTTGCAGTCTGAAAGTTTCCCGTGCCAGATGCCTGTTCAACACCTTCCTTATTCGCCTGCCCGCAGCGCTCGCGCTTTCCCCCGCCCGCGCGCTGACCGGCACTCTCCCTCAGACATACATGGGAAGTTGGCCGGTTGCCAAGAGCTCCGGAAAGCAGCTTCTGCCGAAGGAGGCTCGCCTCTTGCGGTTACCTTCTCTGAGCTCCGGAGTCCTGGCTTCTGCCTTTCTTGCTCTTAATGCAAGCAGAAAGCTTTTGCACTGCGTCTGGCGAGGAGAACGTGTGACAGGACAGCACATGTTTGTGCAGCTCACCCCTGCCACTGACACAAGCACGGATTTGCAGCACCCTATTCCACCCATGGTGTGACAGGTTTCTGCGATGTGCAGGGCATTTCTCTGCATCTGGGAGTCCAAGGGAAAGTAAAATTGTTGTCGCAGAGAGCAGCAACAGCAGTAGGGAGCAGCAGAAGGAACTCGTGGCCGTACTTCTTCTACAAGACAACTAGAGACTTGTCAGCAAGCGGCTGAGCAGCATCTACGTTCCACTTGCAGTCTGAAAGTTTCCCGTGCCACATGCCTGTTCAACACCTTCCTTATTCGCCTGCCGGCAGCGCTCGCGCTTTTCCCCGCCCGCGCTCTGACCGGCACTCTCCCTCTGACACACATGGTTCCTTGGCCGGTTGCCAAGAGCTCCGGAAAGCAGCTTCTGCCGAAGGAGGCTCGCCTCTTGCGGTTACCTTCTCTGAGCTCCGGAGTCCTGGCTTCTGCCTTTCTTGCTCTTAATGCAAGCAGAAAGCTTTTGCACTGCGTCTGGCGAGGAGAACGTGTGACAGGAGAGCACAAGTTTGTGCAGCTCACCCCTGCCACTGACACAAGCACGGATTTGCAGCACCCTATTCCACCCTTAGTGTGACAGGTTTCTGCGCTGTGCAGGGCATTTCTCTGCATCTGGGAGTCCAAGAGAAAGTAAAATTGTTGCCGCAGAGAGCAGCAACAGCAGTAGGGAGCAGCAGAAGGAAGTCGTTTCAGTACTTCTTCCACACGACATCTAGCAACTAATCAGCAAGGGTGCGAGCGGCAGCTATGTTCCACTTGCAATATGAAAGTTTCGCCTGCCAGATACCTGTTCAACACCTTCCTTATTCGCCTGCCCGCAGCGCTCGCTCTTTCCCCCGCCAGCGCGCTGATCGGCACGCTCCCTCTGACACACATGGTTCCTTGGCCGGTTGCCAAGAGCTCCGGAATGCAGCTTCTGCCGAAGGAGGCTCGCCTCTTGCGGTTACCTTCTCTGAGCTCCGGAGTCCTGGCTTCTGCCTTTCTTGCTCTTAATGCAAGCAGAAAGCTTTTGCACTGCGTCTGGCGAGGAGAACGTGTGACAGGACAGCACATGTTTGTGCAGCTCACCCCTGCCACTGACACAAGCACGGATTTGCAGCACCCTATTCCACCCATGGTGTGACAGGTTTCTGCGCTGTGCAGGGCATTTCTCTGCATCTGGGAGTCCAAGGGAAAGCGCAATTGTTGTCGCAGAGAGCAGCAACCGCAGTAGGGAGCAGCAGAAGGAACTCGTGGACGTACTTCTTCTACAAGACAACTAGAGACTTGTCAGCAAGCGGCTGAGCAGCATCTACGTTCCACTTGCAGTCTGAAAGTTTCCCGTGCCACAAGCCTGTTCAACACCTTCCTTATTCGCCTGCCCGCAGCGCTCGCGCTTTCCCCCGCCCGCGCTCTGACCGGCACGGTCCCTCTGACACACATGGTTCCTTGGCCGGTTGCCAAGAGCTCCGGAAAGCAGCTTCTGCCGAAGGAGGCTCGCCTCTTGCGGTTACCTTCTCTGAGCTCCGGAGTCCTGGCTTCTGCCTTTCTTGCTCTTAATGCAAGCAGAAAGCTTTTGCACTGCATCTGGCGAGGAGAACGTGTGACAGGACAGCACATGATTGTGCAGCTCACCCCTGCCACTGACAAAAGCACGGATTTGCAGCACCCTATTCCACCCATGGTGTGACAGGTTTCTGCGCTGTGCAGGGCATTTCTCTGCATCTGGGAGTCCAAGGGAAAGCGCAATTGTTGTCGCAGAGAGCAGCAACAGCAGTAGGGAGCAGCAGAAGGAAGTCGTGGCCGTACTTCTTCTACAAGACAACTAGAGACTTGTCAGCAAGCGGCTGAGCAGCATCTACGTTCCACTTGCAGTCTGAAAGTTTCCCGTGCCACATGCCTGTTCAACACCTTCCTTATTCGCCTGCCCGCAGCACTCGCTCTTTCCCTCGCCCGCGCTCTGACCGGCACTCTCCCTCTGACACACATGGTTCCTTGGCCGGTTGCCAAGAGCTCCGGAAAGCAGCTTCTGCCGAAGGAGGCTCGCCTCTTGCGGTTACCTTCTCTGAGCTCCGGAGTCCTGGCTTCTGCCTTTCTTGCTCTTAATGCAAGCAGAAAGCTTTTGCACTGCGTCTGGCGAGGAGAACGTGTGACAGGAGAGCACAAGTTTGTGCAGCTCACCCCTGCCACTGACACAAGCACGGATTTGCAGCACCCTATTCCACCCTTAGTGTGACAGGTTTCTGCGCTGTGCAGGGCATTTCTCTGCATCTGGGAGTCCAAGAGAAAGTAAAATTGTTGCCGCAGAGAGCAGCAACAGCAGTAGGGAGCAGCAGAAGGAAGTCGTTTCAGTACTTCTTCCACACGACATCTAGCAACTAATCAGCAAGGGTGCGAGCGGCAGCTATGTTCCACTTGCAATATGAAAGTTTCGCCTGCCAGATACCTGTTCAACACCTTCCTTATTCGCCTGCCCGCAGCGCTCGCTCTTTCCCCCGCCGGCGCGCTGATCGGCACGCTCCCTCTGACACACATGGTTCCTTGGCCGGTTGCCAAGAGCTCCGGAATGCAGCTTCTGCCGAAGGAGGCTCGCCTCTTGCGGTTACCTTCTCTGAGCTCCGGAGTCCTGGCTTCTGCCTTTCTTGCTCTTAATGCAAGCAGAAAGCTTTTGCACTGCGTCTGGCGAGGAGAACGTGTGACAGGACAGCACATGTTTGTGCAGCTCACCCCTGCCACTGACACAAGCACGGATTTGCAGCACCCTATTCCACCCATGGTGTGACAGGTTTCTGCGCTGTGCAGGGCATTTCTCTGCATCTGGGAGTCCAAGGGAAAGCGCAATTGTTGTCGCAGAGAGCAGCAACAGCAGTAGGGAGCAGCAGAAGGAACTCGTGGCCGTACTTCTTCTACAAGACAACTAGAGACTTGTCAGCAAGCGGCTGAGCAGCATCTACGTTCCACTTGCAGTCTGAAAGTTTCGCGTGCCACATGCCTGTTCAACACCTTCCTTATTCGCCTGCCCGCAGCGCTCGCGCTTTTCCCCTCCCGCGCTCTGACCGGCACTCTCCCTCTGACACACATGGTTCCTTGGCCGGTTGCCAAGAGCTCCGGAAAGCAGCTTCTGCCGAAGGAGGCTCGCCTCTTGCGGTTACCTTCTCTGAGCTCCGGAGTCCTGGCTTCTGCCTTTCTTGCTCTTAATGCAAGCAGAAAGCTTTTGCACTGCGTCTGGCGAGGAGAACGTGTGACAGGAGAGCACAAGTTTGTGCAGCTCACCCCTGCCACTGACACAAGCACGGATTTGCAGCACCCTATTCCACCCTTAGTGTGACAGGTTTCTGCGCTGTGCAGGGCATTTCTCTGCATCTGGGAGTCCAAGAGAAAGTAAAATTGTTGCCGCAGAGAGCAGCAACAGCAGTAGGGAGCAGCAGAAGGAAGTCGTTTCAGTACTTCTTCTACAAGACAACTAGAGACTTGTCAGCAAGCGGCTGAGCAGCATCTACGTTCCACTTGCAGTCTGAAAGTTTCCCGTGCCACATGCCTGTTCAACACCTTCCTTATTCGCCTGCCCGCAGCGCTCGCGCTTTCCCCCGCCCGCGCGCTGACCGGCACTCTCCCTCAGACATACATGGGAAGTTGGCCGGTTGCCAAGAGCTCCGGAAAGCAGCTTCTGCCGAAGGAGGCTCGCCTCTTGCGGTTACCTTCTCTGAGCTCCGGAGTCCTGGCTTCTGCCTTTCTTGCTCTTAATGCAAGCAGAAAGCTTTTGCACTGCGTCTGGCGAGGAGAACGTGTGACAGGACAGCACATGTTTGTGCAGCTCACCCCTGCCACTGACACAAGCACGGATTTGCAGCACCCTATTCCACCCATGGTGTGACAGGTTTCTGCGATGTGCAGGGCATTTCTCTGCATCTGGGAGTCCAAGGGAAAGTAAAATTGTTGTCGCAGAGAGCAGCAACAGCAGTAGGGAGCAGCAGAAGGAACTCGTGGCCGTACTTCTTCTACAAGACAACTAGAGACTTGTCAGCAAGCGGCTGAGCAGCATCTACGTTCCACTTGCAGTCTGAAAGTTTCCCGTGCCACATGCCTGTTCAACACCTTCCTTATTCGCCTGCCGGCAGCGCTCGCGCTTTTCCCCGCCCGCGCTCTGACCGGCACTCTCCCTCTGACACACATGGTTCCTTGGCCGGTTGCCAAGAGCTCCGGAAAGCAGCTTCTGCCGAAGGAGGCTCGCCTCTTGCGGTTACCTTCTCTGAGCTCCGGAGTCCTGGCTTCTGCCTTTCTTGCTCTTAATGCAAGCAGAAAGCTTTTGCACTGCGTCTGGCGAGGAGAACGTGTGACAGGAGAGCACAAGTTTGTGCAGCTCACCCCTGCCACTGACACAAGCACGGATTTGCAGCACCCTATTCCACCCTTAGTGTGACAGGTTTCTGCGCTGTGCAGGGCATTTCTCTGCATCTGGGAGTCCAAGAGAAAGTAAAATTGTTGCCGCAGAGAGCAGCAACAGCAGTAGGGAGCAGCACAAGGAAGTCGTTTCAGTACTTCTTCCACACGACATCTAGCAACTAATCAGCAAGGGTGCGAGCGGCAGCTATGTTCCACTTGCAAGATGAAAGTTTCGCCTGCCAGATACCTGTTCAACACCTTCCTTATTCGCCTGCCCGCAGCGCTCGCTCTTTCCCCCGCCAGCGCGCTGATCGGCACGCTCCCTCTGACACACATGGTTCCTTGGCCGGTTGCCAAGAGCTCCGGAAAGCAGCTTCTGCCGAAGGAGGCTCGCCTCTTGCGGTTACCTTCTCTGAGCTCCGGAGTCCTGGCTTCTGCCTTTCTTGCTCTTAATGCAAGCAGAAAGCTTTTGCACTGCATCTGGCGAGGAGAACGTGTGACAGGACAGCACATGTTTGTGCAGCTCACCCCTGCCACTGACACAAGCACGGATTTGCAGCACCCTATTCCACCCATGGTGTGACAGGTTTCTGCGCTGTGCAGGGCATTTCTCTGCATCTGGGAGTCCAAGGGAAAGCGCAATTGTTGTCGCAGAGAGCAGCAACAGCAGTAGGGAGCAGCAGAAGGAAGTCGTGGCCGTACTTCTTCTACAAGACAACTAGAGACTTGTCAGCAAGCGGCTGAGCAGCATCTACGTTCCACTTGCAGTCTGAAAGTTTCCCGTGCCACATGCCTGTTCAACACCTTCCTTATTCGCCTGCCCGCAGCGCTCGCTCTTTCCCTCGCCCGCGCTCTGACCGGCACTCTCCCTCTGACACACATGGTTCCTTGGCCGGTTGCCAAGAGCTCCGGAAAGCAGCTTCTGCCGAAGGAGGCTCGCCTCTTGCGGTTACCTTCTCTGAGCTCCGGAGTCCTGGCTTCTGCCTTTCTTGCTCTTAATGCAAGCAGAAAGCTTTTGCACTGCGTCTGGCGAGGAGAACGTGTGACAGGACAGCACATGTTTGTGCAGCTCACCCCTGCCACTGACAAAAGCACGGATTTGCAGCACCCTATTCCACCCATGGTGTGACAGGTTTCTGCGCTGTGCAGGGCATTTCTCTGCATCTGGGAGTCCAAGGGAAAGCGCAATTGTTGTCGCAGAGAGCAGCAACAGCAGTAGGGAGCAGCAGAAGGTTCGCCTGCCCGCAGCGCTCGCTCTTTCCCCCGCCCGCGCTCTGACCGGCACGGTCCCTCTGACACACATGGTTCCTTGGCCGGTTGCCAAGAGCTCCGGAAAGCAGCTTCTGCCGAAGGAGGCTCGCCTCTTGCGGTTACCTTCTCTGAGCTCCGGAGTCCTGGCTTCTGCCTTTCTTGCTCTTAATGCAAGCAGAAAGCTTTTGCACTGCGTCTGGCGAGGAGAACGTGTGACAGGAGAGCACAAGTTTGTGCAGCTCACCCCTGCCACTGACACAAGCACGGATTTGCAGCACCCTATTCCACCCTTAGTGTGACAGGTTTCTGCGCTGTGCAGGGCATTTCTCTGCATCTGGGAGTCCAAGAGAAAGTAAAATTGTTGCCGCAGAGAGCAGCAACAGCAGTAGGGAGCAGCAGAAGGAAGTCGTTTCAGTACTTCTTCTACAAGACAACTAGAGACTTGTCAGCAAGCGGCTGAGCAGCATCTACGTTCCACTTGCAGTCTGAAAGTTTCCCGTGCCAGATGCCTGTTCAACACCTTCCTTATTCGCCTGCCCGCAGCGCTCGCGCTTTCCCCCGCCCGCGCGCTGACCGGCACTCTCCCTCAGACATACATGGGAAGTTGGCCGGTTGCCAAGAGCTCCGGAAAGCAGCTTCTGCCGAAGGAGGCTCGCCTCTTGCGGTTACCTTCTCTGAGCTCCGGAGTCCTGGCTTCTGCCTTTCTTGCTCTTAATGCAAGCAGAAAGCTTTTGCACTGCGTCTGGCGAGGAGAACGTGTGACAGGACAGCACATGTTTGTGCAGCTCACCCCTGCCACTGACACAAGCACGGATTTGCAGCACCCTATTCCACCCATGGTGTGACAGGTTTCTGCGATGTGCAGGGCATTTCTCTGCATCTGGGAGTCCAAGGGAAAGTAAAATTGTTGTCGCAGAGAGCAGCAACAGCAGTAGGGAGCAGCAGAAGGAACTCGTGGCCGTACTTCTTCTACAAGACAACTAGAGACTTGTCAGCAAGCGGCTGAGCAGCATCTACGTTCCACTTGCAGTCTGAAAGTTTCCCGTGCCACATGCCTGTTCAACACCTTCCTTATTCGCCTGCCGGCAGCGCTCGCGCTTTTCCCCGCCCGCGCTCTGACCGGCACTCTCCCTCTGACACACATGGTTCCTTGGCCGGTTGCCAAGAGCTCCGGAAAGCAGCTTCTGCCGAAGGAGGCTCGCCTCTTGCGGTTACCTTCTCTGAGCTCCGGAGTCCTGGCTTCTGCCTTTCTTGCTCTTAATGCAAGCAGAAAGCTTTTGCACTGCGTCTGGCGAGGAGAACGTGTGACAGGAGAGCACAAGTTTGTGCAGCTCACCCCTGCCACTGACACAAGCACGGATTTGCAGCACCCTATTCCACCCTTAGTGTGACAGGTTTCTGCGCTGTGCAGGGCATTTCTCTGCATCTGGGAGTCCAAGAGAAAGTAAAATTGTTGCCGCAGAGAGCAGCAACAGCAGTAGGGAGCAGCAGAAGGAAGTCGTTTCAGTACTTCTTCCACACGACATCTAGCAACTAATCAGCAAGGGTGCGAGCGGCAGCTATGTTCCACTTGCAATATGAAAGTTTCGCCTGCCAGATACCTGTTCAACACCTTCCTTATTCGCCTGCCCGCAGCGCTCGCTCTTTCCCCCGCCAGCGCGCTGATCGGCACGCTCCCTCTGACACACATGGTTCCTTGGCCGGTTGCCAAGAGCTCCGGAATGCAGCTTCTGCCGAAGGAGGCTCGCCTCTTGCGGTTACCTTCTCTGAGCTCCGGAGTCCTGGCTTCTGCCTTTCTTGCTCTTAATGCAAGCAGAAAGCTTTTGCACTGCGTCTGGCGAGGAGAACGTGTGACAGGACAGCACATGTTTGTGCAGCTCACCCCTGCCACTGACACAAGCACGGATTTGCAGCACCCTATTCCACCCATGGTGTGACAGGTTTCTGCGCTGTGCAGGGCATTTCTCTGCATCTGGGAGTCCAAGGGAAAGCGCAATTGTTGTCGCAGAGAGCAGCAACCGCAGTAGGGAGCAGCAGAAGGAACTCGTGGACGTACTTCTTCTACAAGACAACTAGAGACTGGTCAGCAAGCGGCTGAGCAGCATCTACGTTCCACTTGCAGTCTGAAAGTTTCCCGTGCCACAAGCCTGTTCAACACCTTCCTTATTCGCCTGCCCGCAGCGCTCGCGCTTTCCCCCGCCCGCGCTCTGACCGGCACGGTCCCTCTGACACACATGGTTCCTTGGCCGGTTGCCAAGAGCTCCGGAAAGCAGCTTCTGCCGAAGGAGGCTCGCCTCTTGCGGTTACCTTCTCTGAGCTCCGGAGTCCTGGCTTCTGCCTTTCTTGCTCTTAATGCAAGCAGAAAGCTTTTGCACTGCATCTGGCGAGGAGAACGTGTGACAGGACAGCACATGATTGTGCAGCTCACCCCTGCCACTGACAAAAGCACGGATTTGCAGCACCCTATTCCACCCATGGTGTGACAGGTTTCTGCGCTGTGCAGGGCATTTCTCTGCATCTGGGAGTCCAAGGGAAAGCGCAATTGTTGTCGCAGAGAGCAGCAACAGCAGTAGGGAGCAGCAGAAGGAAGTCGTGGCCGTACTTCTTCTACAAGACAACTAGAGACTTGTCAGCAAGCGGCTGAGCAGCATCTACGTTCCACTTGCAGTCTGAAAGTTTCCCGTGCCACATGCCTGTTCAACACCTTCCTTATTCGCCTGCCCGCAGCACTCGCTCTTTCCCTCGCCCGCGCTCTGACCGGCACTCTCCCTCTGACACACATGGTTCCTTGGCCGGTTGCCAAGAGCTCCGGAAAGCAGCTTCTGCCGAAGGAGGCTCGCCTCTTGCGGTTACCTTCTCTGAGCTCCGGAGTCCTGGCTTCTGCCTTTCTTGCTCTTAATGCAAGCAGAAAGCTTTTGCACTGCGTCTGGCGAGGAGAACGTGTGACAGGAGAGCACAAGTTTGTGCAGCTCACCCCTGCCACTGACACAAGCACGGATTTGCAGCACCCTATTCCACCCTTAGTGTGACAGGTTTCTGCGCTGTGCAGGGCATTTCTCTGCATCTGGGAGTCCAAGAGAAAGTAAAATTGTTGCCGCAGAGAGCAGCAACAGCAGTAGGGAGCAGCAGAAGGAAGTCGTTTCAGTACTTCTTCCACACGACATCTAGCAACTAATCAGCAAGGGTGCGAGCGGCAGCTATGTTCCACTTGCAATATGAAAGTTTCGCCTGCCAGATACCTGTTCAACACCTTCCTTATTCGCCTGCCCGCAGCGCTCGCTCTTTCCCCCGCCGGCGCGCTGATCGGCACGCTCCCTCTGACACACATGGTTCCTTGGCCGGTTGCCAAGAGCTCCGGAATGCAGCTTCTGCCGAAGGAGGCTCGCCTCTTGCGGTTACCTTCTCTGAGCTCCGGAGTCCTGGCTTCTGCCTTTCTTGCTCTTAATGCAAGCAGAAAGCTTTTGCACTGCGTCTGGCGAGGAGAACGTGTGACAGGACAGCACATGTTTGTGCAGCTCACCCCTGCCACTGACACAAGCACGGATTTGCAGCACCCTATTCCACCCATGGTGTGACAGGTTTCTGCGCTGTGCAGGGCATTTCTCTGCATCTGGGAGTCCAAGGGAAAGCGCAATTGTTGTCGCAGAGAGCAGCAACAGCAGTAGGGAGCAGCAGAAGGAACTCGTGGCCGTACTTCTTCTACAAGACAACTAGAGACTTGTCAGCAAGCGGCTGAGCAGCATCTACGTTCCACTTGCAGTCTGAAAGTTTCGCGTGCCACATGCCTGTTCAACACCTTCCTTATTCGCCTGCCCGCAGCGCTCGCGCTTTTCCCCTCCCGCGCTCTGACCGGCACTCTCCCTCTGACACACATGGTTCCTTGGCCGGTTGCCAAGAGCTCCGGAAAGCAGCTTCTGCCGAAGGAGGCTCGCCTCTTGCGGTTACCTTCTCTGAGCTCCGGAGTCCTGGCTTCTGCCTTTCTTGCTCTTAATGCAAGCAGAAAGCTTTTGCACTGCGTCTGGCGAGGAGAACGTGTGACAGGAGAGCACAAGTTTGTGCAGCTCACCCCTGCCACTGACACAAGCACGGATTTGCAGCACCCTATTCCACCCTTAGTGTGACAGGTTTCTGCGCTGTGCAGGGCATTTCTCTGCATCTGGGAGTCCAAGAGAAAGTAAAATTGTTGCCGCAGAGAGCAGCAACAGCAGTAGGGAGCAGCAGAAGGAAGTCGTTTCAGTACTTCTTCTACAAGACAACTAGAGACTTGTCAGCAAGCGGCTGAGCAGCATCTACGTTCCACTTGCAGTCTGAAAGTTTCCCGTGCCACATGCCTGTTCAACACCTTCCTTATTCGCCTGCCCGCAGCGCTCGCGCTTTCCCCCGCCCGCGCGCTGACCGGCACTCTCCCTCAGACATACATGGGAAGTTGGCCGGTTGCCAAGAGCTCCGGAAAGCAGCTTCTGCCGAAGGAGGCTCGCCTCTTGCGGTTACCTTCTCTGAGCTCCGGAGTCCTGGCTTCTGCCTTTCTTGCTCTTAATGCAAGCAGAAAGCTTTTGCACTGCGTCTGGCGAGGAGAACGTGTGACAGGACAGCACATGTTTGTGCAGCTCACCCCTGCCACTGACACAAGCACGGATTTGCAGCACCCTATTCCACCCATGGTGTGACAGGTTTCTGCGATGTGCAGGGCATTTCTCTGCATCTGGGAGTCCAAGGGAAAGTAAAATTGTTGTCGCAGAGAGCAGCAACAGCAGTAGGGAGCAGCAGAAGGAACTCGTGGCCGTACTTCTTCTACAAGACAACTAGAGACTTGTCAGCAAGCGGCTGAGCAGCATCTACGTTCCACTTGCAGTCTGAAAGTTTCCCGTGCCACATGCCTGTTCAACACCTTCCTTATTCGCCTGCCGGCAGCGCTCGCGCTTTTCCCCGCCCGCGCTCTGACCGGCACTCTCCCTCTGACACACATGGTTCCTTGGCCGGTTGCCAAGAGCTCCGGAAAGCAGCTTCTGCCGAAGGAGGCTCGCCTCTTGCGGTTACCTTCTCTGAGCTCCGGAGTCCTGGCTTCTGCCTTTCTTGCTCTTAATGCAAGCAGAAAGCTTTTGCACTGCGTCTGGCGAGGAGAACGTGTGACAGGAGAGCACAAGTTTGTGCAGCTCACCCCTGCCACTGACACAAGCACGGATTTGCAGCACCCTATTCCACCCTTAGTGTGACAGGTTTCTGCGCTGTGCAGGGCATTTCTCTGCATCTGGGAGTCCAAGAGAAAGTAAAATTGTTGCCGCAGAGAGCAGCAACAGCAGTAGGGAGCAGCACAAGGAAGTCGTTTCAGTACTTCTTCCACACGACATCTAGCAACTAATCAGCAAGGGTGCGAGCGGCAGCTATGTTCCACTTGCAAGATGAAAGTTTCGCCTGCCAGATACCTGTTCAACACCTTCCTTATTCGCCTGCCCGCAGCGCTCGCTCTTTCCCCCGCCAGCGCGCTGATCGGCACGCTCCCTCTGACACACATGGTTCCTTGGCCGGTTGCCAAGAGCTCCGGAAAGCAGCTTCTGCCGAAGGAGGCTCGCCTCTTGCGGTTACCTTCTCTGAGCTCCGGAGTCCTGGCTTCTGCCTTTCTTGCTCTTAATGCAAGCAGAAAGCTTTTGCACTGCATCTGGCGAGGAGAACGTGTGACAGGACAGCACATGTTTGTGCAGCTCACCCCTGCCACTGACACAAGCACGGATTTGCAGCACCCTATTCCACCCATGGTGTGACAGGTTTCTGCGCTGTGCAGGGCATTTCTCTGCATCTGGGAGTCCAAGGGAAAGCGCAATTGTTGTCGCAGAGAGCAGCAACAGCAGTAGGGAGCAGCAGAAGGAACTCGTGGCCGTACTTCTTCTACAAGACAACTAGAGACTTGTCAGCAAGCGGCTGAGCAGCATCTACGTTCCACTTGCAGTCTGAAAGTTTCCCGTGCCACATGCCTGTTCAACACCTTCCTTATTCGCCTGCCCGCAGCGCTCGCTCTTTCCCTCGCCCGCGCTCTGACCGGCACTCTCCCTCTGACACACATGGTTCCTTGGCCGGTTGCCAAGAGCTCCGGAAAGCAGCTTCTGCCGAAGGAGGCTCGCCTCTTGCGGTTACCTTCTCTGAGCTCCGGAGTCCTGGCTTCTGCCTTTCTTGCTCTTAATGCAAGCAGAAAGCTTTTGCACTGCGTCTGGCGAGGAGAACGTGTGACAGGAGAGCACAAGTTTGTGCAGCTCACCCCTGCCACTGACACAAGCACGGATTTGCAGCACCCTATTCCACCCTTAGTGTGACAGGTTTCTGCGCTGTGCAGGGCATTTCTCTGCATCTGGGAGTCCAAGAGAAAGTAAAATTGTTGCCGCAGAGAGCAGCAACAGCAGTAGGGAGCAGCAGAAGGAAGTCGTTTCAGTACTTCTTCCACACGACATCTAGCAACTAATCAGCAAGGGTGCGAGCGGCAGCTATGTTCCACTTGCAATATGAAAGTTTCGCCTGCCAGATACCTGTTCAACACCTTCCTTATTCGCCTGCCCGCAGCGCTCGCTCTTTCCCCCGCCAGCGCGCTGATCGGCACGCTCCCTCTGACACACATGGTTCCTTGGCCGGTTGCCAAGAGCTCCGGAATGCAGCTTCTGCCGAAGGAGGCTCGCCTCTTGCGGTTACCTTCTCTGAGCTCCGGAGTCCTGGCTTCTGCCTTTCTTGCTCTTAATGCAAGCAGAAAGCTTTTGCACTGCGTCTGGCGAGGAGAACGTGTGACAGGACAGCACATGTTTGTGCAGCTCACCCCTGCCACTGACACAAGCACGGATTTGCAGCACCCTATTCCACCCATGGTGTGACAGGTTTCTGCGCTGTGCAGGGCATTTCTCTGCATCTGGGAGTCCAAGGGAAAGCGCAATTGTTGTCGCAGAGAGCAGCAACCGCAGTAGGGAGCAGCAGAAGGAACTCGTGGACGTACTTCTTCTACAAGACAACTAGAGACTTGTCAGCAAGCGGCTGAGCAGCATCTACGTTCCACTTGCAGTCTGAAAGTTTCCCGTGCCACAAGCCTGTTCAACACCTTCCTTATTCGCCTGCCCGCAGCGCTCGCGCTTTCCCCCGCCCGCGCTCTGACCGGCACGGTCCCTCTGACACACATGGTTCCTTGGCCGGTTGCCAAGAGCTCCGGAAAGCAGCTTCTGCCGAAGGAGGCTCGCCTCTTGCGGTTACCTTCTCTGAGCTCCGGAGTCCTGGCTTCTGCCTTTCTTGCTCTTAATGCAAGCAGAAAGCTTTTGCACTGCATCTGGCGAGGAGAACGTGTGACAGGACAGCACATGATTGTGCAGCTCACCCCTGCCACTGACAAAAGCACGGATTTGCAGCACCCTATTCCACCCATGGTGTGACAGGTTTCTGCGCTGTGCAGGGCATTTCTCTGCATCTGGGAGTCCAAGGGAAAGCGCAATTGTTGTCGCAGAGAGCAGCAACAGCAGTAGGGAGCAGCAGAAGGAAGTCGTGGCCGTACTTCTTCTACAAGACAACTAGAGACTTGTCAGCAAGCGGCTGAGCAGCATCTACGTTCCACTTGCAGTCTGAAAGTTTCCCGTGCCACATGCCTGTTCAACACCTTCCTTATTCGCCTGCCCGCAGCACTCGCTCTTTCCCTCGCCCGCGCTCTGACCGGCACTCTCCCTCTGACACACATGGTTCCTTGGCCGGTTGCCAAGAGCTCCGGAAAGCAGCTTCTGCCGAAGGAGGCTCGCCTCTTGCGGTTACCTTCTCTGAGCTCCGGAGTCCTGGCTTCTGCCTTTCTTGCTCTTAATGCAAGCAGAAAGCTTTTGCACTGCGTCTGGCGAGGAGAACGTGTGACAGGAGAGCACAAGTTTGTGCAGCTCACCCCTGCCACTGACACAAGCACGGATTTGCAGCACCCTATTCCACCCTTAGTGTGACAGGTTTCTGCGCTGTGCAGGGCATTTCTCTGCATCTGGGAGTCCAAGAGAAAGTAAAATTGTTGCCGCAGAGAGCAGCAACAGCAGTAGGGAGCAGCAGAAGGAAGTCGTTTCAGTACTTCTTCCACACGACATCTAGCAACTAATCAGCAAGGGTGCGAGCGGCAGCTATGTTCCACTTGCAATATGAAAGTTTCGCCTGCCAGATACCTGTTCAACACCTTCCTTATTCGCCTGCCCGCAGCGCTCGCTCTTTCCCCCGCCGGCGCGCTGATCGGCACGCTCCCTCTGACACACATGGTTCCTTGGCCGGTTGCCAAGAGCTCCGGAATGCAGCTTCTGCCGAAGGAGGCTCGCCTCTTGCGGTTACCTTCTCTGAGCTCCGGAGTCCTGGCTTCTGCCTTTCTTGCTCTTAATGCAAGCAGAAAGCTTTTGCACTGCGTCTGGCGAGGAGAACGTGTGACAGGACAGCACATGTTTGTGCAGCTCACCCCTGCCACTGACACAAGCACGGATTTGCAGCACCCTATTCCACCCATGGTGTGACAGGTTTCTGCGCTGTGCAGGGCATTTCTCTGCATCTGGGAGTCCAAGGGAAAGCGCAATTGTTGTCGCAGAGAGCAGCAACAGCAGTAGGGAGCAGCAGAAGGAACTCGTGGCCGTACTTCTTCTACAAGACAACTAGAGACTTGTCAGCAAGCGGCTGAGCAGCATCTACGTTCCACTTGCAGTCTGAAAGTTTCGCGTGCCACATGCCTGTTCAACACCTTCCTTATTCGCCTGCCCGCAGCGCTCGCGCTTTTCCCCTCCCGCGCTCTGACCGGCACTCTCCCTCTGACACACATGGTTCCTTGGCTGGTTGCCAAGAGCTCCGGAAAGCAGCTTCTGCCGAAGGAGGCTCGCCTCTTGCGGTTACCTTCTCTGAGCTCCGGAGTCCTGGCTTCTGCCTTTCTTGCTCTTAATGCAAGCAGAAAGCTTTTGCACTGCGTCTGGCGAGGAGAACGTGTGACAGGAGAGCACAAGTTTGTGCAGCTCACCCCTGCCACTGACACAAGCACGGATTTGCAGCACCCTATTCCACCCTTAGTGTGACAGGTTTCTGCGCTGTGCAGGGCATTTCTCTGCATCTGGGAGTCCAAGAGAAAGTAAAATTGTTGCCGCAGAGAGCAGCAACAGCAGTAGGGAGCAGCAGAAGGAAGTCGTTTCAGTACTTCTTCTACAAGACAACTAGAGACTTGTCAGCAAGCGGCTGAGCAGCATCTACGTTCCACTTGCAGTCTGAAAGTTTCCCGTGCCACATGCCTGTTCAACACCTTCCTTATTCGCCTGCCCGCAGCACTCGCGCTTTCCCCCGCCCGCGCGCTGACCGGCACTCTCCCTCAGACATACATGGGAAGTTGGCCGGTTGCCAAGAGCTCCGGAAAGCAGCTTCTGCCGAAGGAGGCTCGCCTCTTGCGGTTACCTTCTCTGAGCTCCGGAGTCCTGGCTTCTGCCTTTCTTGCTCTTAATGCAAGCAGAAAGCTTTTGCACTGCGTCTGGCGAGGAGAACGTGTGACAGGACAGCACATGTTTGTGCAGCTCACCCCTGCCACTGACACAAGCACGGATTTGCAGCACCCTATTCCACCCATGGTGTGACAGGTTTCTGCGATGTGCAGGGCATTTCTCTGCATCTGGGAGTCCAAGGGAAAGTAAAATTGTTGTCGCAGAGAGCAGCAACAGCAGTAGGGAGCAGCAGAAGGAACTCGTGGCCGTACTTCTTCTACAAGACAACTAGAGACTTGTCAGCAAGCGGCTGAGCAGCATCTACGTTCCACTTGCAGTCTGAAAGTTTCCCGTGCCACATGCCTGTTCAACACCTTCCTTATTCGCCTGCCGGCAGCGCTCGCGCTTTTCCCCGCCCGCGCTCTGACCGGCACTCTCCCTCTGACACACATGGTTCCTTGGCCGGTTGCCAAGAGCTCCGGAAAGCAGCTTCTGCCGAAGGAGGCTCGCCTCTTGCGGTTACCTTCTCTGAGCTCCGGAGTCCTGGCTTCTGCCTTTCTTGCTCTTAATGCAAGCAGAAAGCTTTTGCACTGCGTCTGGCGAGGAGAACGTGTGACAGGAGAGCACAAGTTTGTGCAGCTCACCCCTGCCACTGACACAAGCACGGATTTGCAGCACCCTATTCCACCCTTAGTGTGACAGGTTTCTGCGCTGTGCAGGGCATTTCTCTGCATCTGGGAGTCCAAGAGAAAGTAAAATTGTTGCCGCAGAGAGCAGCAACAGCAGTAGGGAGCAGCACAAGGAAGTCGTTTCAGTACTTCTTCCACACGACATCTAGCAACTAATCAGCAAGGGTGCGAGCGGCAGCTATGTTCCACTTGCAAGATGAAAGTTTCGCCTGCCAGATACCTGTTCAACACCTTCCTTATTCGCCTGCCCGCAGCGCTCGCTCTTTCCCCCGCCAGCGCGCTGATCGGCACGCTCCCTCTGACACACATGGTTCCTTGGCCGGTTGCCAAGAGCTCCGGAAAGCAGCTTCTGCCGAAGGAGGCTCGCCTCTTGCGGTTACCTTCTCTGAGCTCCGGAGTCCTGGCTTCTGCCTTTCTTGCTCTTAATGCAAGCAGAAAGCTTTTGCACTGCATCTGGCGAGGAGAACGTGTGACAGGACAGCACATGTTTGTGCAGCTCACCCCTGCCACTGACACAAGCACGGATTTGCAGCACCCTATTCCACCCATGGTGTGACAGGTTTCTGCGCTGTGCAGGGCATTTCTCTGCATCTGGGAGTCCAAGGGAAAGCGCAATTGTTGTCGCAGAGAGCAGCAACAGCAGTAGGGAGCAGCAGAAGGAACTCGTGGCCGTACTTCTTCTACAAGACAACTAGAGACTTGTCAGCAAGCGGCTGAGCAGCATCTACGTTCCACTTGCAGTCTGAAAGTTTCCCGTGCCAGATGCCTGTTCAACACCTTCCTTATTCGCCTGCCCGCAGCGCTCGCTCTTTCCCTCGCCCGCGCTCTGACCGGCACTCTCCCTCTGACACACATGGTTCCTTGGCCGGTTGCCAAGAGCTCCGGAAAGCAGCTTCTGCCGAAGGAGGCTCGCCTCTTGCGGTTACCTTCTCTGAGCTCCGGAGTCCTGGCTTCTGCCTTTCTTGCTCTTAATGCAAGCAGAAAGCTTTTGCACTGCGTCTGGCGAGGAGAACGTGTGACAGGACAGCACATGTTTGTGCAGCTCACCCCTGCCACTGACAAAAGCACGGATTTGCAGCACCCTATTCCACCCATGGTGTGACAGGTTTCTGCGCTGTGCAGGGCATTTCTCTGCATCTGGGAGTCCAAGGGAAAGCGCAATTGTTGTCGCAGAGAGCAGCAACAGCAGTAGGGAGCAGCAGAAGGTTCGCCTGCCCGCAGCGCTCGCTCTTTCCCCCGCCCGCGCTCTGACCGGCACGGTCCCTCTGACACACATGGTTCCTTGGCCGGTTGCCAAGAGCTCCGGAAAGCAGCTTCTGCCGAAGGAGGCTCGCCTCTTGCGGTTACCTTCTCTGAGCTCCGGAGTCCTGGCTTCTGCCTTTCTTGCTCTTAATGCAAGCAGAAAGCTTTTGCACTGCGTCTGGCGAGGAGAACGTGTGACAGGAGAGCACAAGTTTGTGCAGCTCACCCCTGCCACTGACACAAGCACGGATTTGCAGCACCCTATTCCACCCTTAGTGTGACAGGTTTCTGCGCTGTGCAGGGCATTTCTCTGCATCTGGGAGTCCAAGAGAAAGTAAAATTGTTGCCGCAGAGAGCAGCAACAGCAGTAGGGAGCAGCAGAAGGAAGTCGTTTCAGTACTTCTTCTACAAGACAACTAGAGACTTGTCAGCAAGCGGCTGAGCAGCATCTACGTTCCACTTGCAGTCTGAAAGTTTCCCGTGCCAGATGCCTGTTCAACACCTTCCTTATTCGCCTGCCCGCAGCGCTCGCGCTTTCCCCCGCCCGCGCGCTGACCGGCACTCTCCCTCAGACATACATGGGAAGTTGGCCGGTTGCCAAGAGCTCCGGAAAGCAGCTTCTGCCGAAGGAGGCTCGCCTCTTGCGGTTACCTTCTCTGAGCTCCGGAGTCCTGGCTTCTGCCTTTCTTGCTCTTAATGCAAGCAGAAAGCTTTTGCACTGCGTCTGGCGAGGAGAACGTGTGACAGGACAGCACATGTTTGTGCAGCTCACCCCTGCCACTGACACAAGCACGGATTTGCAGCACCCTATTCCACCCATGGTGTGACAGGTTTCTGCGATGTGCAGGGCATTTCTCTGCATCTGGGAGTCCAAGGGAAAGTAAAATTGTTGTCGCAGAGAGCAGCAACAGCAGTAGGGAGCAGCAGAAGGAACTCGTGGCCGTACTTCTTCTACAAGACAACTAGAGACTTGTCAGCAAGCGGCTGAGCAGCATCTACGTTCCACTTGCAGTCTGAAAGTTTCCCGTGCCACATGCCTGTTCAACACCTTCCTTATTCGCCTGCCGGCAGCGCTCGCGCTTTTCCCCGCCCGCGCTCTGACCGGCACTCTCCCTCTGACACACATGGTTCCTTGGCCGGTTGCCAAGAGCTCCGGAAAGCAGCTTCTGCCGAAGGAGGCTCGCCTCTTGCGGTTACCTTCTCTGAGCTCCGGAGTCCTGGCTTCTGCCTTTCTTGCTCTTAATGCAAGCAGAAAGCTTTTGCACTGCGTCTGGCGAGGAGAACGTGTGACAGGAGAGCACAAGTTTGTGCAGCTCACCCCTGCCACTGACACAAGCACGGATTTGCAGCACCCTATTCCACCCTTAGTGTGACAGGTTTCTGCGCTGTGCAGGGCATTTCTCTGCATCTGGGAGTCCAAGAGAAAGTAAAATTGTTGCCGCAGAGAGCAGCAACAGCAGTAGGGAGCAGCAGAAGGAAGTCGTTTCAGTACTTCTTCCACACGACATCTAGCAACTAATCAGCAAGGGTGCGAGCGGCAGCTATGTTCCACTTGCAATATGAAAGTTTCGCCTGCCAGATACCTGTTCAACACCTTCCTTATTCGCCTGCCCGCAGCGCTCGCTCTTTCCCCCGCCAGCGCGCTGATCGGCACGGTCCCTCTGACACACATGGTTCCTTGGCCGGTTGCCAAGAGCTCCGGAAAGCAGCTTCTGCCGAAGGAGGCTCGCCTCTTGCGGTTACCTTCTCTGAGCTCCGGAGTCCTGGCTTCTGCCTTTCTTGCTCTTAATGCAAGCAGAAAGCTTTTGCACTGCATCTGGCGAGGAGAACGTGTGACAGGACAGCACATGTTTGTGCAGCTCACCCCTGCCACTGACACAAGCACGGATTTGCAGCACCCTATTCCACCCATGGTGTGACAGGTTTCTGCGCTGTGCAGGGCATTTCTCTGCATCTGGGAGTCCAAGGGAAAGCGCAATTGTTGTCGCAGAGAGCAGCAACAGCAGTAGGGAGCAGCAGAAGGAAGTCGTGGCCGTACTTCTTCTACAAGACAACTAGAGACTTGTCAGCAAGCGGCTGAGCAGCATCTACGTTCCACTTGCAGTCTGAAAGTTTCCCGTGCCACATGCCTGTTCAACACCTTCCTTATTCGCCTGCCCGCAGCGCTCGCTCTTTCCCTCGCCCGCGCTCTGACCGGCACTCTCCCTCTGACACACATGGTTCCTTGGCCGGTTGCCAAGAGCTCCGGAAAGCAGCTTCTGCCGAAGGAGGCTCGCCTCTTGCGGTTACCTTCTCTGAGCTCCGGAGTCCTGGCTTCTGCCTTTCTTGCTCTTAATGCAAGCAGAAAGCTTTTGCACTGCGTCTGGCGAGGAGAACGTGTGACAGGACAGCACATGTTTGTGCAGCTCACCCCTGCCACTGACAAAAGCACGGATTTGCAGCACCCTATTCCACCCATGGTGTGACAGGTTTCTGCGCTGTGCAGGGCATTTCTCTGCATCTGGGAGTCCAAGGGAAAGCGCAATTGTTGTCGCAGAGAGCAGCAACAGCAGTAGGGAGCAGCAGAAGGTTCGCCTGCCCGCAGCGCTCGCTCTTTCCCCCGCCCGCGCTCTGACCGGCACGGTCCCTCTGACACACATGGTTCCTTGGCCGGTTGCCAAGAGCTCCGGAAAGCAGCTTCTGCCGAAGGAGGCTCGCCTCTTGCGGTTACCTTCTCTGAGCTCCGGAGTCCTGGCTTCTGCCTTTCTTGCTCTTAATGCAAGCAGAAAGCTTTTGCACTGCATCTGGCGAGGAGAACGTGTGACAGGACAGCACATGTTTGTGCAGCTCACCCCTGCCACTGACAAAAGCACGGATTTGCAGCACCCTATTCCACCCATGGTGTGACAGGTTTCTGCGCTCTGCAGGGCATTTCTCTGCATCTGGGAGTCCAAGGGAAAGTGCAATTGTTGTCGCAGAGAGCAGCAACAGCAGTAGGGAGCAGCAGAAGGAACTCGTGGACGTACTTCTTCTACAAGACAACTAGAGACTTGTCAGCAAGCGGCTGAGCAGCATCTACGTTCCACTTGCAGTCTGAAAGTTTCCCGTGCCACACGCCTGTTCAACACCTTCCTTATTCGCCTGCCCGCAGCGCTCGCTCTTTCCCTCGCCCGCGCTCTGACCGGCACTCTCCCTCTGACACACATGGTTCCTTGGCCGGTTGCCAAGAGCTCCGGAAAGCAGCTTCTGCCGAAGGAGGCTCGCCTCTTGCGGTTACCTTCTCTGAGCTCCGGAGTCCTGGCTTCTGCCTTTCTTGCTCTTAATGCAAGCAGAAAGCTTTTGCACTGCGTCTGGCGAGGAGAACGTGTGACAGGAGAGCACAAGTTTGTGCAGCTCACCCCTGCCACTGACACAAGCACGGATTTGCAGCACCCTATTCCACCCTTAGTGTGACAGGTTTCTGCGCTGTGCAGGGCATTTCTCTGCATCTGGGAGTCCAAGAGAAAGTAAAATTGTTGCCGCAGAGAGCAGCAACAGCAGTAGGGAGCAGCAGAAGGAAGTCGTTTCAGTACTTCTTCCACACGACATCTAGCAACTAATCAGCAAGGGTGCGAGCGGCAGCTATGTTCCACTTGCAATATGAAAGTTTCGCCTGCCAGATACCTGTTCAACACCTTCCTTATTCGCCTGCCCGCAGCGCTCGCTCTTTCCCCCGCCAGCGCGCTGATCGGCACGCTCCCTCTGACACACATGGTTCCTTGGCCGGTTGCCAAGAGCTCCGGAATGCAGCTTCTGCCGAAGGAGGCTCGCCTCTTGCGGTTACCTTCTCTGAGCTCCGGAGTCCTGGCTTCTGCCTTTCTTGCTCTTAATGCAAGCAGAAAGCTTTTGCACTGCGTCTGGCGAGGAGAACGTGTGACAGGACAGCACATGTTTGTGCAGCTCACCCCTGCCACTGACACAAGCACGGATTTGCAGCACCCTATTCCACCCATGGTGTGACAGGTTTCTGCGCTGTGCAGGGCATTTCTCTGCATCTGGGAGTCCAAGGGAAAGCGCAATTGTTGTCGCAGAGAGCAGCAACAGCAGTAGGGAGCAGCAGAAGGAACTCGTGGACGTACTTCTTCTACAAGACAACTAGAGACTTGTCAGCAAGCGGCTGAGCAGCATCTACGTTCCACTTGCAGTCTGAAAGTTTCGCGTGCCACATGCCTGTTCAACACCTTCCTTATTCGCCTGCCGGCAGCGCTCGCGCTTTTCCCCTCCCGCGCTCTGACCGGCACTCTCCCTCTGACACACATGGTTCCTTGGCCGGTTGCCAAGAGCTCCGGAAAGCAGCTTCTGCCGAAGGAGGCTCGCCTCTTGCGGTTACCTTCTCTGAGCTCCGGAGTCCTGGCTTCTGCCTTTCTTGCTCTTAATGCAAGCAGAAAGCTTTTGCACTGCGTCTGGCGAGGAGAACGTGTGACAGGAGAGCACAAGTTTGTGCAGCTCACCCCTGCCACTGACACAAGCACGGATTTGCAGCACCCTATTCCACCCTTAGTGTGACAGGTTTCTGCGCTGTGCAGGGCATTTCTCTGCATCTGGGAGTCCAAGAGAAAGTAAAATTGTTGCCGCAGAGAGCAGCAACAGCAGTAGGGAGCAGCAGAAGGAAGTCGTTTCAGTACTTCTTCTACAAGACAACTAGAGACTTGTCAGCAAGCGGCTGAGCAGCATCTACGTTCCACTTGCAGTCTGAAAGTTTCCCGTGCCAGATGCCTGTTCAACACCTTCCTTATTCGCCTGCCCGCAGCGCTCGCGCTTTCCCCCGCCCGCGCGCTGACCGGCACTCTCCCTCAGACATACATGGGAAGTTGGCCGGTTGCCAAGAGCTCCGGAAAGCAGCTTCTGCCGAAGGAGGCTCGCCTCTTGCGGTTACCTTCTCTGAGCTCCGGAGTCCTGGCTTCTGCCTTTCTTGCTCTTAATGCAAGCAGAAAGCTTTTGCACTGCGTCTGGCGAGGAGAACGTGTGACAGGACAGCACATGTTTGTGCAGCTCACCCCTGCCACTGACACAAGCACGGATTTGCAGCACCCTATTCCACCCATGGTGTGACAGGTTTCTGCGATGTGCAGGGCATTTCTCTGCATCTGGGAGTCCAAGGGAAAGTAAAATTGTTGTCGCAGAGAGCAGCAACAGCAGTAGGGAGCAGCAGAAGGAACTCGTGGCCGTACTTCTTCTACAAGACAACTAGAGACTTGTCAGCAAGCGGCTGAGCAGCATCTACGTTCCACTTGCAGTCTGAAAGTTTCCCGTGCCACATGCCTGTTCAACACCTTCCTTATTCGCCTGCCGGCAGCGCTCGCGCTTTTCCCCGCCCGCGCTCTGACCGGCACTCTCCCTCTGACACACATGGTTCCTTGGCCGGTTGCCAAGAGCTCCGGAAAGCAGCTTCTGCCGAAGGAGGCTCGCCTCTTGCGGTTACCTTCTCTGAGCTCCGGAGTCCTGGCTTCTGCCTTTCTTGCTCTTAATGCAAGCAGAAAGCTTTTGCACTGCGTCTGGCGAGGAGAACGTGTGACAGGAGAGCACAAGTTTGTGCAGCTCACCCCTGCCACTGACACAAGCACGGATTTGCAGCACCCTATTCCACCCTTAGTGTGACAGGTTTCTGCGCTGTGCAGGGCATTTCTCTGCATCTGGGAGTCCAAGAGAAAGTAAAATTGTTGCCGCAGAGAGCAGCAACAGCAGTAGGGAGCAGCACAAGGAAGTCGTTTCAGTACTTCTTCCACACGACATCTAGCAACTAATCAGCAAGGGTGCGAGCGGCAGCTATGTTCCACTTGCAATATGAAAGTTTCGCCTGCCAGATACCTGTTCAACACCTTCCTTATTCGCCTGCCCGCAGCGCTCGCTCTTTCCCCCGCCAGCGCGCTGATCGGCACGGTCCCTCTGACACACATGGTTCCTTGGCCGGTTGCCAAGAGCTCCGGAAAGCAGCTTCTGCCGAAGGAGGCTCGCCTCTTGCGGTTACCTTCTCTGAGCTCCGGAGTCCTGGCTTCTGCCTTTCTTGCTCTTAATGCAAGCAGAAAGCTTTTGCACTGCATCTGGCGAGGAGAACGTGTGACAGGACAGCACATGTTTGTGCAGCTCACCCCTGCCACTGACACAAGCACGGATTTGCAGCACCCTATTCCACCCATGGTGTGACAGGTTTCTGCGCTGTGCAGGGCATTTCTCTGCATCTGGGAGTCCAAGGGAAAGCGCAATTGTTGTCGCAGAGAGCAGCAACAGCAGTAGGGAGCAGCAGAAGGAAGTCGTGGCCGTACTTCTTCTACAAGACAACTAGAGACTTGTCAGCAAGCGGCTGAGCAGCATCTACGTTCCACTTGCAGTCTGAAAGTTTCCCGTGCCACATGCCTGTTCAACACCTTCCTTATTCGCCTGCCCGCAGCGCTCGCTCTTTCCCTCGCCCGCGCTCTGACCGGCACTCTCCCTCTGACACACATGGTTCCTTGGCCGGTTGCCAAGAGCTCCGGAAAGCAGCTTCTGCCGAAGGAGGCTCGCCTCTTGCGGTTACCTTCTCTGAGCTCCGGAGTCCTGGCTTCTGCCTTTCTTGCTCTTAATGCAAGCAGAAAGCTTTTGCACTGCGTCTGGCGAGGAGAACGTGTGACAGGACAGCACATGTTTGTGCAGCTCACCCCTGCCACTGACAAAAGCACGGATTTGCAGCACCCTATTCCACCCATGGTGTGACAGGTTTCTGCGCTGTGCAGGGCATTTCTCTGCATCTGGGAGTCCAAGGGAAAGCGCAATTGTTGTCGCAGAGAGCAGCAACAGCAGTAGGGAGCAGCAGAAGGTTCGCCTGCCCGCAGCGCTCGCTCTTTCCCCCGCCCGCGCTCTGACCGGCACGGTCCCTCTGACACACATGGTTCCTTGGCCGGTTGCCAAGAGCTCCGGAAAGCAGCTTCTGCCGAAGGAGGCTCGCCTCTTGCGGTTACCTTCTCTGAGCTCCGGAGTCCTGGCTTCTGCCTTTCTTGCTCTTAATGCAAGCAGAAAGCTTTTGCACTGCATCTGGCGAGGAGAACGTGTGACAGGACAGCACATGTTTGTGCAGCTCACCCCTGCCACTGACAAAAGCACGGATTTGCAGCACCCTATTCCACCCATGGTGTGACAGGTTTCTGCGCTGTGCAGGGCATTTCTCTGCATCTGGGAGTCCAAGGGAAAGCGCAATTGTTGTCGCAGAGAGCAGCAACAGCAGTAGGGAGCAGCAGAAGGAAGTCGTGGCCGTACTTCTTCTACAAGACAACTAGAGACTTGTCAGCAAGCGGCTGAGCAGCATCTACGTTCCACTTGCAGTCTGAAAGTTTCCCGTGCCACATGCCTGTTCAACACCTTCCTTATTCGCCTGCCCGCAGCGCTCGCTCTTTCCCTCGCCCGCGCTCTGACCGGCACTCTCCCTCTGACACACATGGTTCCTTGGCCGGTTGCCAAGAGCTCCGGAAAGCAGCTTCTGCCGAAGGAGGCTCGCCTCTTGCGGTTACCTTCTCTGAGCTCCGGAGTCCTGGCTTCTGCCTTTCTTGCTCTTAATGCAAGCAGAAAGCTTTTGCACTGCGTCTGGCGAGGAGAACGTGTGACAGGACAGCACAAGTTTGTGCAGCTCACCCCTGCCACTGACACAAGCACGGATTTGCAGCACCCTATTCCACCCTTAGTGTGACAGGTTTCTGCGCTGTGCAGGGCATTTCTCTGCATCTGGGAGTCCAAGAGAAAGTAAAATTGTTGCCGCAGAGAGCAGCAACAGCAGTAGGGAGCAGCAGAAGGAAGTCGTTTCAGTACTTCTTCCACACGACATCTAGCAACTAATCAGCAAGGGTGCGAGCGGCAGCTATGTTCCACTTGCAATATGAAAGTTTCGCCTGCCAGATACCTGTTCAACACCTTCCTTATTCGCCTGCCCGCAGCGCTCGCTCTTTCCCCCGCCAGCGCGCTGATCGGCACGCTCCCTCTGACACACATGGTTCCTTGGCCGGTTGCCAAGAGCTCCGGAATGCAGCTTCTGCCGAAGGAGGCTCGCCTCTTGCGGTTACCTTCTCTGAGCTCCGGAGTCCTGGCTTCTGCCTTTCTTGCTCTTAATGCAAGCAGAAAGCTTTTGCACTGCGTCTGGCGAGGAGAACGTGTGACAGGACAGCACATGTTTGTGCAGCTCACCCCTGCCACTGACACAAGCACGGATTTGCAGCACCCTATTCCACCCATGGTGTGACAGGTTTCTGCGCTGTGCAGGGCATTTCTCTGCATCTGGGAGTCCAAGGGAAAGCGCAATTGTTGTCGCAGAGAGCAGCAACAGCAGTAGGGAGCAGCAGAAGGAACTCGTGGACGTACTTCTTCTACAAGACAACTAGAGACTTGTCAGCAAGCGGCTGAGCAGCATCTACGTTCCACTTGCAGTCTGAAAGTTTCGCGTGCCACATGCCTGTTCAACACCTTCCTTATTCGCCTGCCCGCAGCGCTCGCGCTTTTCCCCTCCCGCGCTCTGACCGGCACTCTCCCTCTGACACACATGGTTCCTTGGCCGGTTGCCAAGAGCTCCGGAAAGCAGCTTCTGCCGAAGGAGGCTCGCCTCTTGCGGTTACCTTCTCTGAGCTCCGGAGTCCTGGCTTCTGCCTTTCTTGCTCTTAATGCAAGCAGAAAGCTTTTGCACTGCGTCTGGCGAGGAGAACGTGTGACAGGAGAGCACAAGTTTGTGCAGCTCACCCCTGCCACTGACACAAGCACGGATTTGCAGCACCCTATTCCACCCTTAGTGTGACAGGTTTCTGCGCTGTGCAGGGCATTTCTCTGCATCTGGGAGTCCAAGAGAAAGTAAAATTGTTGCCGCAGAGAGCAGCAACAGCAGTAGGGAGCAGCACAAGGAAGTCGTTTCAGTACTTCTTCTACAAGACAACTAGAGACTTGTCAGCAAGCGGCTGAGCAGCATCTACGTTCCACTTGCAGTCTGAAAGTTTCCCGTGCCAGATGCCTGTTCAACACCTTCCTTATTCGCCTGCCCGCAGCGCTCGCGCTTTCCCCCGCCCGCGCGCTGACCGGCACTCTCCCTCAGACATACATGGGAAGTTGGCCGGTTGCCAAGAGCTCCGGAAAGCAGCTTCTGCCGAAGGAGGCTCGCCTCTTGCGGTTACCTTCTCTGAGCTCCGGAGTCCTGGCTTCTGCCTTTCTTGCTCTTAATGCAAGCAGAAAGCTTTTGCACTGCGTCTGGCGAGGAGAACGTGTGACAGGACAGCACATGTTTGTGCAGCTCACCCCTGCCACTGACACAAGCACGGATTTGCAGCACCCTATTCCACCCATGGTGTGACAGGTTTCTGCGATGTGCAGGGCATTTCTCTGCATCTGGGAGTCCAAGGGAAAGCGCAATTGTTGTCGCAGAGAGCAGCAACAGCAGTAGGGAGCAGCAGAAGGAACTCGTGGCCGTACTTCTTCTACAAGACAACTAGAGACTTGTCAGCAAGCGGCTGAGCAGCATCTACGTTCCACTTGCAGTCTGAAAGTTTCCCGTGCCACATGCCTGTTCAACACCTTCCTTATTCGCCTGCCGGCAGCGCTCGCGCTTTTCCCCGCCCGCGCTCTGACCGGCACTCTCCCTCTGACACACATGGTTCCTTGGCCGGTTGCCAAGAGCTCCGGAAAGCAGCTTCTGCCGAAGGAGGCTCGCCTCTTGCGGTTACCTTCTCTGAGCTCCGGAGTCCTGGCTTCTGCCTTTCTTGCTCTTAATGCAAGCAGAAAGCTTTTGCACTGCGTCTGGCGAGGAGAACGTGTGACAGGAGAGCACAAGTTTGTGCAGCTCACCCCTGCCACTGACACAAGCACGGATTTGCAGCACCCTATTCCACCCTTAGTGTGACAGGTTTCTGCGCTGTGCAGGGCATTTCTCTGCATCTGGGAGTCCAAGAGAAAGTAAAATTGTTGCCGCAGAGAGCAGCAACAGCAGTAGGGAGCAGCACAAGGAAGTCGTTTCAGTACTTCTTCCACACGACATCTAGCAACTAATCAGCAAGGGTGCGAGCGGCAGCTATGTTCCACTTGCAATATGAAAGTTTCGCCTGCCAGATACCTGTTCAACACCTTCCTTATTCGCCTGCCCGCAGCGCTCGCTCTTTCCCCCGCCAGCGCGCTGATCGGCACGGTCCCTCTGACACACATGGTTCCTTGGCCGGTTGCCAAGAGCTCCGGAAAGCAGCTTCTGCCGAAGGAGGCTCGCCTCTTGCGGTTACCTTCTCTGAGCTCCGGAGTCCTGGCTTCTGCCTTTCTTGCTCTTAATGCAAGCAGAAAGCTTTTGCACTGCATCTGGCGAGGAGAACGTGTGACAGGACAGCACATGTTTGTGCAGCTCACCCCTGCCACTGACACAAGCACGGATTTGCAGCACCCTATTCCACCCATGGTGTGACAGGTTTCTGCGCTGTGCAGGGCATTTCTCTGCATCTGGGAGTCCAAGGGAAAGCGCAATTGTTGTCGCAGAGAGCAGCAACAGCAGTTGGGAGCAGCAGAAGGAAGTCGTGGCCGTACTTCTTCTACAAGACAACTAGAGACTTGTCAGCAAGCGGCTGAGCAGCATCTACGTTCCACTTGCAGTCTGAAAGTTTCCCGTGCCACATGCCTGTTCAACACCTTCCTTATTCGCCTGCCCGCAGCGCTCGCTCTTTCCCTCGCCCGCGCTCTGACCGGCACTCTCCCTCTGACACACATGGTTCCTTGGCCGGTTGCCAAGAGCTCCGGAAAGCAGCTTCTGCCGAAGGAGGCTCGCCTCTTGCGGTTACCTTCTCTGAGCTCCGGAGTCCTGGCTTCTGCCTTTCTTGCTCTTAATGCAAGCAGAAAGCTTTTGCACTGCGTCTGGCGAGGAGAACGTGTGACAGGACAGCACATGTTTGTGCAGCTCACCCCTGCCACTGACAAAAGCACGGATTTGCAGCACCCTATTCCACCCATGGTGTGACAGGTTTCTGCGCTGTGCAGGGCATTTCTCTGCATCTGGGAGTCCAAGGGAAAGCGCAATTGTTGTCGCAGAGAGCAGCAACAGCAGTAGGGAGCAGCAGAAGGTTCGCCTGCCCGCAGCGCTCGCTCTTTCCCCCGCCCGCGCTCTGACCGGCACGGTCCCTCTGACACACATGGTTCCTTGGCCGGTTGCCAAGAGCTCCGGAAAGCAGCTTCTGCCGAAGGAGGCTCGCCTCTTGCGGTTACCTTCTCTGAGCTCCGGAGTCCTGGCTTCTGCCTTTCTTGCTCTTAATGCAAGCAGAAAGCTTTTGCACTGCATCTGGCGAGGAGAACGTGTGACAGGACAGCACATGTTTGTGCAGCTCACCCCTGCCACTGACAAAAGCACGGATTTGCAGCACCCTATTCCACCCATGGTGTGACAGGTTTCTGCGCTGTGCAGGGCATTTCTCTGCATCTGGGAGTCCAAGGGAAAGCGCAATTGTTGTCGCAGAGAGCAGCAACAGCAGTAGGGAGCAGCAGAAGGTTCGCCTGCCCGCAGCGCTCGCTCTTTCCCCCGCCCGCGCTCTGACCGGCACTCTCCCTCTGACACACATGGTTCCTTGGCCGGTTGCCAAGAGCTCCGGAAAGCAGCTTCTGCCGAAGGAGGCTCGCCTCTTGCGGTTACCTTCTCTGAGCTCCGGAGTCCTGGCTTCTGCCTTTCTTGCTCTTAATGCAAGCAGAAAGCTTTTG
Organism: Cyanistes caeruleus; assembly: GCF_971803275.1. Taxonomy (NCBI): domain Eukaryota; kingdom Metazoa; phylum Chordata; class Aves; order Passeriformes; family Paridae; genus Cyanistes; species Cyanistes caeruleus. The sequence continues at coordinate 85,295,773 of NC_141702.1, read as the reverse complement.
CACTGCGTCTGGCGAGGAGAACGTGTGACAGGACAGCACATGTTTGTGCAGCTCACCCCTGCCACTGACAAAAGCACGGATTTGCAGCACCCTATTCCACCCATGGTGTGACAGGTTTCTGCGCTGTGCAGGGCATTTCTCTGCATCTGGGAGTCCAAGGGAAAGTAAAATTGTTGTCGCAGAGAGCAGCAACAGCAGTAGGGAGCAGCAGAAGGAACTCGTGGCCGTACTTCTTCTACAAGACAACTAGAGACTTGTCAGCAAGCGGCTGAGCAGCATCTACGTTCCACTTGCAGTCTGAAAGTTTCCCGTGCCACATGCCTGTTCAACACCTTCCTTATTCGCCTGCCCGCAGCGCTCGCGCTTTTCCCCGCCCGCGCTCTGACCGGCACTCTCCCTCTGACACACATGGTTCCTTGGCCGGTTGCCAAGAGCTCCGGAAAGCAGCTTCTGCCGAAGGAGGCTCGCCTCTTGCGGTTACCTTCTCTGAGCTCCGGAGTCCTGGCTTCTGCCTTTCTTGCTCTTAATGCAAGCAGAAAGCTTTTGCACTGCGTCTGGCGAGGAGAACGTGTGACAGGAGAGCACAAGTTTGTGCAGCTCACCCCTGCCACTGACACAAGCACGGATTTGCAGCACCCTATTCCACCCTTAGTGTGACAGGTTTCTGCGCTGTGCAGGGCATTTCTCTGCATCTGGGAGTCCAAGAGAAAGTAAAATTGTTGCCGCAGAGAGCAGCAACAGCAGTAGGGAGCAGCAGAAGGAAGTCGTTTCAGTACTTCTTCCACACGACATCTAGCAACTAATCAGCAAGGGTGCGAGCGGCAGCTATGTTCCACTTGCAATATGAAAGTTTCGCCTGCCAGATACCTGTTCAACACCTTCCTTATTCGCCTGCCCGCAGCGCTCGCTCTTTCCCCCGCCAGCGCGCTGATCGGCACGCTCCCTCTGACACACATGGTTCCTTGGCCGGTTGCCAAGAGCTCCGGAATGCAGCTTCTGCCGAAGGAGGCTCGCCTCTTGCGGTTACCTTCTCTGAGCTCCGGAGTCCTGGCTTCTGCCTTTCTTGCTCTTAATGCAAGCAGAAAGCTTTTGCACTGCGTCTGGCGAGGAGAACGTGTGACAGGACAGCACATGTTTGTGCAGCTCACCCCTGCCACTGACACAAGCACGGATTTGCAGCACCCTATTCCACCCATGGTGTGACAGGTTTCTGCGCTGTGCAGGGCATTTCTCTGCATCTGGGAGTCCAAGGGAAAGCGCAATTGTTGTCGCAGAGAGCAGCAACAGCAGTAGGGAGCAGCAGAAGGAACTCGTGGACGTACTTCTTCTACAAGACAACTAGAGACTTGTCAGCAAGCGGCTGAGCAGCATCTACGTTCCACTTGCAGTCTGAAAGTTTCCCGTGCCAGATGCCTGTTCAACACCTTCCTTATTCGCCTGCCCGCAGCGCTCGCGCTTTCCCCCGCCCGCGCGCTGACCGGCACTCTCCCTCAGACATACATGGGAAGTTGGCCGGTTGCCAAGAGCTCCGGAAAGCAGCTTCTGCCGAAGGAGGCTCGCCTCTTGCGGTTACCTTCTCTGAGCTCCGGAGTCCTGGCTTCTGCCTTTCTTGCTCTTAATGCAAGCAGAAAGCTTTTGCACTGCGTCTGGCGAGGAGAACGTGTGACAGGACAGCACATGTTTGTGCAGCTCACCCCTGCCACTGACACAAGCACGGATTTGCAGCACCCTATTCCACCCATGGTGTGACAGGTTTCTGCGATGTGCAGGGCATTTCTCTGCATCTGGGAGTCCAAGGGAAAGTAAAATTGTTGTCGCAGAGAGCAGCAACAGCAGTAGGGAGCAGCAGAAGGAACTCGTGGCCGTACTTCTTCTACAAGACAACTAGAGACTTGTCAGCAAGCGGCTGAGCAGCATCTACGTTCCACTTGCAGTCTGAAAGTTTCCCGTGCCACATGCCTGTTCAACACCTTCCTTATTCGCCTGCCGGCAGCGCTCGCGCTTTTCCCCGCCCGCGCTCTGACCGGCACTCTCCCTCTGACACACATGGTTCCTTGGCCGGTTGCCAAGAGCTCCGGAAAGCAGCTTCTGCCGAAGGAGGCTCGCCTCTTGCGGTTACCTTCTCTGAGCTCCGGAGTCCTGGCTTCTGCCTTTCTTGCTCTTAATGCAAGCAGAAAGCTTTTGCACTGCGTCTGGCGAGGAGAACGTGTGACAGGAGAGCACAAGTTTGTGCAGCTCACCCCTGCCACTGACACAAGCACGGATTTGCAGCACCCTATTCCACCCTTAGTGTGACAGGTTTCTGCGCTGTGCAGGGCATTTCTCTGCATCTGGGAGTCCAAGAGAAAGTAAAATTGTTGCCGCAGAGAGCAGCAACAGCAGTAGGGAGCAGCACAAGGAAGTCGTTTCAGTACTTCTTCCACACGACATCTAGCAACTAATCAGCAAGGGTGCGAGCGGCAGCTATGTTCCACTTGCAATATGAAAGTTTCGCCTGCCAGATACCTGTTCAACACCTTCCTTATTCGCCTGCCCGCAGCGCTCGCTCTTTCCCCCGCCAGCGCGCTGATCGGCACGGTCCCTCTGACACACATGGTTCCTTGGCCGGTTGCCAAGAGCTCCGGAAAGCAGCTTCTGCCGAAGGAGGCTCGCCTCTTGCGGTTACCTTCTCTGAGCTCCGGAGTCCTGGCTTCTGCCTTTCTTGCTCTTAATGCAAGCAGAAAGCTTTTGCACTGCATCTGGCGAGGAGAACGTGTGACAGGACAGCACATGTTTGTGCAGCTCACCCCTGCCACTGACACAAGCACGGATTTGCAGCACCCTATTCCACCCATGGTGTGACAGGTTTCTGCGCTGTGCAGGGCATTTCTCTGCATCTGGGAGTCCAAGGGAAAGCGCAATTGTTGTCGCAGAGAGCAGCAACAGCAGTAGGGAGCAGCAGAAGGAAGTCGTGGCCGTACTTCTTCTACAAGACAACTAGAGACTTGTCAGCAAGCGGCTGAGCAGCATCTACGTTCCACTTGCAGTCTGAAAGTTTCCCGTGCCACATGCCTGTTCAACACCTTCCTTATTCGCCTGCCCGCAGCGCTCGCTCTTTCCCTCGCCCGCGCTCTGACCGGCACTCTCCCTCTGACACACATGGTTCCTTGGCCGGTTGCCAAGAGCTCCGGAAAGCAGCTTCTGCCGAAGGAGGCTCGCCTCTTGCGGTTACCTTCTCTGAGCTCCGGAGTCCTGGCTTCTGCCTTTCTTGCTCTTAATGCAAGCAGAAAGCTTTTGCACTGCGTCTGGCGAGGAGAACGTGTGACAGGACAGCACATGTTTGTGCAGCTCACCCCTGCCACTGACAAAAGCACGGATTTGCAGCACCCTATTCCACCCATGGTGTGACAGGTTTCTGCGCTGTGCAGGGCATTTCTCTGCATCTGGGAGTCCAAGGGAAAGCGCAATTGTTGTCGCAGAGAGCAGCAACAGCAGTAGGGAGCAGCAGAAGGTTCGCCTGCCCGCAGCGCTCGCTCTTTCCCCCGCCCGCGCTCTGACCGGCACGGTCCCTCTGACACACATGGTTCCTTGGCCGGTTGCCAAGAGCTCCGGAAAGCAGCTTCTGCCGAAGGAGGCTCGCCTCTTGCGGTTACCTTCTCTGAGCTCCGGAGTCCTGGCTTCTGCCTTTCTTGCTCTTAATGCAAGCAGAAAGCTTTTGCACTGCATCTGGCGAGGAGAACGTGTGACAGGACAGCACATGTTTGTGCAGCTCACCCCTGCCACTGACAAAAGCACGGATTTGCAGCACCCTATTCCACCCATGGTGTGACAGGTTTCTGCGCTGTGCAGGGCATTTCTCTGCATCTGGGAGTCCAAGGGAAAGCGCAATTGTTGTCGCAGAGAGCAGCAACAGCAGTAGGGAGCAGCAGAAGGTTCGCCTGCCCGCAGCGCTCGCTCTTTCCCCCGCCCGCGCTCTGACCGGCACTCTCCCTCTGACACACATGGTTCCTTGGCCGGTTGCCAAGAGCTCCGGAAAGCAGCTTCTGCCGAAGGAGGCTCGCCTCTTGCGGTTACCTTCTCTGAGCTCCGGAGTCCTGGCTTCTGCCTTTCTTGCTCTTAATGCAAGCAGAAAGCTTTTGCACTGCGTCTGGCGAGGAGAACGTGTGACAGGACAGCACATGTTTGTGCAGCTCACCCCTGCCACTGACAAAAGCACGGATTTGCAGCACCCTATTCCACCCATGGTGTGACAGGTTTCTGCGCTGTGCAGGGCATTTCTCTGCATCTGGGAGTCCAAGGGAAAGTAAAATTGTTGTCGCAGAGAGCAGCAACAGCAGTAGGGAGCAGCAGAAGGAACTCGTGGCCGTACTTCTTCTACAAGACAACTAGAGACTTGTCAGCAAGCGGCTGAGCAGCATCTACGTTCCACTTGCAGTCTGAAAGTTTCCCGTGCCACATGCCTGTTCAACACCTTCCTTATTCGCCTGCCCGCAGCGCTCGCGCTTTTCCCCGCCCGCGCTCTGACCGGCACTCTCCCTCTGACACACATGGTTCCTTGGCCGGTTGCCAAGAGCTCCGGAAAGCAGCTTCTGCCGAAGGAGGCTCGCCTCTTGCGGTTACCTTCTCTGAGCTCCGGAGTCCTGGCTTCTGCCTTTCTTGCTCTTAATGCAAGCAGAAAGCTTTTGCACTGCGTCTGGCGAGGAGAACGTGTGACAGGAGAGCACAAGTTTGTGCAGCTCACCCCTGCCACTGACACAAGCACGGATTTGCAGCACCCTATTCCACCCTTAGTGTGACAGGTTTCTGCGCTGTGCAGGGCATTTCTCTGCATCTGGGAGTCCAAGAGAAAGTAAAATTGTTGCCGCAGAGAGCAGCAACAGCAGTAGGGAGCAGCAGAAGGAAGTCGTTTCAGTACTTCTTCTACAAGACAACTAGAGACTTGTCAGCAAGCGGCTGAGCAGCATCTACGTTCCACTTGCAGTCTGAAAGTTTCCCGTGCCACATGCCTGTTCAACACCTTCCTTATTCGCCTGCCCGCAGCGCTCGCTCTTTCCCCCGCCCGCGCTCTGACCGGCACTCTCCCTCTGACACACATGGTTCCTTGGCCGGTTGCCAAGAGCTCCGGAAAGCAGCTTCTGCCGAAGGAGGCTCGCCTCTTGCGGTTACCTTCTCTGAGCTCCGGAGTCCTGGCTTCTGCCTTTCTTGCTCTTAATGCAAGCAGAAAGCTTTTGCACTGCGTCTGGCGAGGAGAACGTGTGACAGGACAGCACATGTTTGTGCAGCTCACCCCTGCCACTGACACAAGCACGGATTTGCAGCACCCTATTCCACCCATGGTGTGACAGGTTTCTGCGATGTGCAGGGCATTTCTCTGCATCTGGGAGTCCAAGGGAAAGTAAAATTGTTGTCGCAGAGAGCAGCAACAGCAGTAGGGAGCAGCAGAAGGAAGTCGTGGCCGTACTTCTTCTACAAGACAACTAGAGACTTGTCAGCAAGCGGCTGAGCAGCATCTACGTTCCACTTGCAGTCTGAAAGTTTCCCGTGCCACATGCCTGTTCAACACCTTCCTTATTCGCCTGCCGGCAGCGCTCGCGCTTTTCCCCGCCCGCGCTCTGACCGGCACTCTCCCTCTGACACACATGGTTCCTTGGCCGGTTGCCAAGAGCTCCGGAAAGCAGCTTCTGCCGAAGGAGGCTCGCCTCTTGCGGTTACCTTCTCTGAGCTCCGGAGTCCTGGCTTCTGCCTTTCTTGCTCTTAATGCAAGCAGAAAGCTTTTGCACTGCGTCTGGCGAGGAGAACGTGTGACAGGAGAGCACAAGTTTGTGCAGCTCACCCCTGCCACTGACACAAGCACGGATTTGCAGCACCCTATTCCACCCTTAGTGTGACAGGTTTCTGCGCTGTGCAGGGCATTTCTCTGCATCTGGGAGTCCAAGAGAAAGTAAAATTGTTGCCGCAGAGAGCAGCAACAGCAGTAGGGAGCAGCACAAGGAAGTCGTTTCAGTACTTCTTCCACACGACATCTAGCAAGTAATCAGCAAGCGTGCGAGCGGCAGCTATGTTCCACTTGCAATATGAAAGTTTCGCCTGCCAGATACCTGTTCAACACCTTCCTTATTCACCTGCCCGCAGCGCTCGCTCTTTCCCCCGCCAGCGCGCTGATCGGCACGCTCCCTCTGACACACATGGTTCCTTGGCCGGTTGCCAAGAGCTCCGGAATGCAGCTTCTGCCGAAGGAGGCTCGCCTCTTGCGGTTACCTTCTCTGAGCTCCGGAGTCCTGGCTTCTGCCTTTCTTGCTCTTAATGCAAGCAGAAAGCTTTTGCACTGCGTCTGGCGAGGAGAACGTGTGACAGGACAGCACATGTTTGTGCAGTTCACCCCTGCCACTGACAAAAGCACGGATTTGCAGCACCCTATTCCACCCATGGTGTGACAGGTTTCTGCGCTGTGCAGGGCATTTCTCTGCATCTGGGAGTCCAAGGGAAAGCGCAATTGTTGTCGCAGAGAGCAGCAACAGCAGTAGGGAGCAGCAGAAGGTTCGCCTGCCCGCAGCGCTCGCTCTTTCCCCCGCCCGCGCTCTGACCGGCACTCTCCCTCTGACACACATGGTTCCTTGGCCGGTTGCCAAGAGCTCCGGAAAGCAGCTTCTGCCGAAGGAGGCTCGCCTCTTGCGGTTACCTTCTCTGAGCTCCGGAGTCCTGGCTTCTGCCTTTCTTGCTCTTAATGCAAGCAGAAAGCTTTTGCACTGCGTCTGGCGAGGAGAACGTGTGACAGGACAGCACATGTTTGTGCAGCTCACCCCTGCCACTGACACAAGCACGGATTTGCAGCACCCTATTCCACCCATGGTGTGACAGGTTTCTGCGCTGTGCAGGGCATTTCTCTGCATCTGGGAGTCCAAGGGAAAGTAAAATTGTTGTCGCAGAGAGCAGCAACAGCAGTAGGGAGCAGCAGAAGGAACTCGTGGCCGTACTTCTTCTACAAGACAACTAGAGACTTGTCAGCAAGCGGCTGAGCAGCATCTACGTTCCACTTGCAGTCTGAAAGTTTCCCGTGCCACATGCCTGTTCAACACCTTCCTTATTCGCCTGCCCGCAGCGCTCGCTCTTTCCCCCGCCCGCGCTCTGACCGGCACTCTCCCTCTGACACACATGGTTCCTTGGCCGGTTGCCAAGAGCTCCGGAAAGCAGCTTCTGCCGAAGGAGGCTCGCCTCTTGCGGTTACCTTCTCTGAGCTCCGGAGTCCTGGCTTCTGCCTTTCTTGCTCTTAATGCAAGCAGAAAGCTTTTGCACTGCGTCTGGCGAGGAGAACGTGTGACAGGAGAGCACATGTTTGTGCAGCTCACCCCTGCCACTGACACAAGCACGGATTTGCAGCACCCTATTCCACCCATGGTGTGACAGGTTTCTGCGCTGTGCAGGGCATTTCTCTGCATCTGGGAGTCCAAGGGAAAGTAAAATTGTTGTCGCAGAGAGCAGCAACAGCAGTAGGGAGCAGCAGAAGGAACTCGTGGCCGTACTTCTTCTACAAGACAACTAGAGACTTGTCAGCAAGCGGCTGAGCAGCATCTACGTTCCACTTGCAGTCTGAAAGTTTCCCGTGCCACATGCCTGTTCAACACCTTCCTTATTCGCCTGCCGGCAGCGCTCGCGCTTTTCCCCGCCCGCGCTCTGACCGGCACTCTCCCTCTGACACACATGGTTCCTTGGCCGGTTGCCAAGAGCTCCGGAAAGCAGCTTCTGCCGAAGGAGGCTCGCCTCTTGCGGTTACCTTCTCTGAGCTCCGGAGTCCTGGCTTCTGCCTTTCTTGCTCTTAATGCAAGCAGAAAGCTTTTGCACTGCGTCTGGCGAGGAGAACGTGTGACAGGAGAGCACAAGTTTGTGCAGCTCACCCCTGCCACTGACACAAGCACGGATTTGCAGCACCCTATTCCACCCTTAGTGTGACAGGTTTCTGCGCTGTGCAGGGCATTTCTCTGCATCTGGGAGTCCAAGAGAAAGTAAAATTGTTGCCGCAGAGAGCAGCAACAGCAGTAGGGAGCAGCAGAAGGAAGTCGTTTCAGTACTTCTTCCACACGACATCTAGCAACTAATCAGCAAGCGTGCGAGCGGCAGCTATGTTCCACTTGCAATATGAAAGTTTCGCCTGCCAGATACCTGTTCAACACCTTCCTTATTCGCCTGCCCGCAGAGCTCGCTCTTTCCCCCGCCAGCGCGCTGATCGGCACGCTCCCTCTGACACACATGGTTCCTTGGCCGGTTGCCAAGAGCTCCGGAAAGCTGCTTCTGCCGAAGGAGGCTCGCCTCTTGCGGTTACCTTCTCTGAGCTCCGGAGTCCTGGCTTCTGCCTTTCTTGCTCTTAATGCAAGCAGAAAGCTTTTGCACTGCGTCTGGCGAGGAGAACGTGTGACAGGACAGCACATGTTTGTGCAGCTCACCCCTGCCACTGACACAAGCACGGATTTGCAGCACCCTATTCCACCCATGGTGTGACAGGTTTCTGCGCTGTGCAGGGCATTTCTCTGCATCTGGGAGTCCAAGGGAAAGTAAAATTGTTGTCGCAGAGAGCAGCAACAGCAGTAGGGAGCAGCAGAAGGAAGTCTTGCCCGTACTTCTTCTACAAGACAACTAGAGACTTGTCAGCAAGCGGCTGAGCAGCATCTACGTTCCACTTGCAGTCTGAAAGTTTCCCGTGCCAGATGCCTGTTCAACACCTTCCTTATTCGCCTGCCCGCAGCGCTCGCGCTTTCCCCCGCCCGCGCTCTGACCGGCACTCTCCCTCTGACACACATGGTTCCTTGGCCGGTTGCCAAGAGCTCCGGAAAGCAGCTTCTGCCGAAGGAGGCTCGCCTCTTGCGGTTACCTTCTCTGAGCTCCGGAGTCCTGGCTTCTGCCTTTCTTGCTCTTAATGCAAGCAGAAAGCTTTTGCACTGCGTCTGGCGAGGAGAACGTGTGACAGGACAGCACATGTTTGTGCAGCTCACCCCTGCCACTGACACAAGCACGGATTTGCAGCACCCTATTCCACCCATGGTGTGACAGGTTTCTGCGCTGTGCAGGGCATTTCTCTGCATCTGGGAGTCCAAGGGAAAGTAAAATTGTTGTCGCAGAGAGCAGCAACAGCAGTAGGGAGCAGCAGAAGGAAGTCTTGCCCTTACTTCTTCTACAAGACAACTAGAGACTTGTCAGCAAGCGGCTGAGCAGCATCTACGTTCCACTTGCAGTCTGAAAGTTTCCCGTGCCAGATGCCTGTTCAACACCTTCCTTATTCGCCTGCCCGCAGCGCTCGCGCTTTCCCCCGCCCGCGCTCTGACCGGCACTCTCCCTCTGACACACATGGTTCCTTGGCCGGTTGCCAAGAGCTCCGGAAAGCAGCTTCTGCCGAAGTAGGCTCGCCTCTTGCGGTTACCTTCTCTGAGCTCCGGAGTCCTGGCTTCTGCCTTTCTTGCTCTTAATGCAAGCAGAAAGCTTTTGCACTGCGTCTGGCGAGGAGAACGTGTGACAGGAGAGCACAAGTTTGTGCAGCTCACCCCTGCCACTGACACAAGCACGGATTTGCAGCACCCTATTCCACCCTTAGTGTGACAGGTTTCTGCGCTGTGCAGGGCATTTCTCTGCATCTGGGAGTCCAAGAGAAAGTAAAATTGTTGCCGCAGAGAGCAGCAACAGCAGTAGGGAGCAGCAGAAGGAAGTCGTTTCAGTACTTCTTCTACAAGACAACTAGAGACTTGTCAGCAAGCGGCTGAGCAGCATCTACGTTCCACTTGCAGTCTGAAAGTTTCCCGTGCCACATGCCTGTTCAACACCTTCCTTATTCGCCTGCCGGCAGCGCTCGCGCTTTTCCCCGCCCGCGCTCTGACCGGCACTCTCCCTCTGACACACATGGTTCCTTGGCCGGTTGCCAAGAGCTCCGGAAAGCAGCTTCTGCCGAAGGAGGCTCGCCTCTTGCGGTTACCTTCTCTGAGCTCCGGAGTCCTGGCTTCTGCCTTTCTTGCTCTTAATGCAAGCAGAAAGCTTTTGCACTGCGTCTGGCGAGGAGAACGTGTGACAGGAGAGCACAAGTTTGTGCAGCTCACCCCTGCCACTGACACAAGCACGGATTTGCAGCACCCTATTCCACCCTTAGTGTGACAGGTTTCTGCGCTGTGCAGGGCATTTCTCTGCATCTGGGAGTCCAAGAGAAAGTAAAATTGTTGCCGCAGAGAGCAGCAACAGCAGTAGGGAGCAGCACAAGGAAGTCGTTTCAGTACTTCTTCCACACGACATCTAGCAACTAATCAGCAAGCGTGCGAGCGGCAGCTATGTTCCACTTGCAATATGAAAGTTTCGCCTGCCAGATACCTGTTCAACACCTTCCTTATTCACCTGCCCGCAGCGCTCGCTCTTTCCCCCGCCAGCGCGCTGATCGGCACGCTCCCTCTGACACACATGGTTCCTTGGCCGGTTGCCAAGAGCTCCGGAATGCAGCTTCTGCCGAAGGAGGCTCGCCTCTTGCGGTTACCTTCTCTGAGCTCCGGAGTCCTGGCTTCTGCCTTTCTTGCTCTTAATGCAAGCAGAAAGCTTTTGCACTGCGTCTGGCGAGGAGAACGTGTGACAGGACAGCACATGTTTGTGCAGTTCACCCCTGCCACTGACAAAAGCACGGATTTGCAGCACCCTATTCCACCCATGGTGTGACAGGTTTCTGCGCTGTGCAGGGCATTTCTCTGCATCTGGGAGTCCAAGGGAAAGCGCAATTGTTGTCGCAGAGAGCAGCAACAGCAGTAGGGAGCAGCAGAAGGTTCGCCTGCCCGCAGCGCTCGCTCTTTCCCCCGCCCGCGCTCTGACCGGCACTCTCCCTCTGACACACATGGTTCCTTGGCCGGTTGCCAAGAGCTCCGGAAAGCAGCTTCTGCCGAAGGAGGCTCGCCTCTTGCGGTTACCTTCTCTGAGCTCCGGAGTCCTGGCTTCTGCCTTTCTTGCTCTTAATGCAAGCAGAAAGCTTTTGCACTGCGTCTGGCGAGGAGAACGTGTGACAGGACAGCACATGTTTGTGCAGCTCACCCCTGCCACTGACACAAGCACGGATTTGCAGCACCCTATTCCACCCATGGTGTGACAGGTTTCTGCGCTGTGCAGGGCATTTCTCTGCATCTGGGAGTCCAAGGGAAAGTAAAATTGTTGTCGCAGAGAGCAGCAACAGCAGTAGGGAGCAGCAGAAGGAACTCGTGGCCGTACTTCTTCTACAAGACAACTAGAGACTTGTCAGCAAGCGGCTGAGCAGCATCTACGTTCCACTTGCAGTCTGAAAGTTTCCCGTGCCACATGCCTGTTCAACACCTTCCTTATTCGCCTGCCCGCAGCGCTCGCTCTTTCCCCCGCCCGCGCTCTGACCGGCACTCTCCCTCTGACACACATGGTTCCTTGGCCGGTTGCCAAGAGCTCCGGAAAGCAGCTTCTGCCGAAGGAGGCTCGCCTCTTGCGGTTACCTTCTCTGAGCTCCGGAGTCCTGGCTTCTGCCTTTCTTGCTCTTAATGCAAGCAGAAAGCTTTTGCACTGCGTCTGGCGAGGAGAACGTGTGACAGGAGAGCACATGTTTGTGCAGCTCACCCCTGCCACTGACACAAGCACGGATTTGCAGCACCCTATTCCACCCATGGTGTGACAGGTTTCTGCGCTGTGCAGGGCATTTCTCTGCATCTGGGAGTCCAAGGGAAAGTAAAATTGTTGTCGCAGAGAGCAGCAACAGCAGTAGGGAGCAGCAGAAGGAACTCGTGGCCGTACTTCTTCTACAAGACAACTAGAGACTTGTCAGCAAGCGGCTGAGCAGCATCTACGTTCCACTTGCAGTCTGAAAGTTTCCCGTGCCACATGCCTGTTCAACACCTTCCTTATTCGCCTGCCGGCAGCGCTCGCGCTTTTCCCCGCCCGCGCTCTGACCGGCACTCTCCCTCTGACACACATGGTTCCTTGGCCGGTTGCCAAGAGCTCCGGAAAGCAGCTTCTGCCGAAGGAGGCTCGCCTCTTGCGGTTACCTTCTCTGAGCTCCGGAGTCCTGGCTTCTGCCTTTCTTGCTCTTAATGCAAGCAGAAAGCTTTTGCACTGCGTCTGGCGAGGAGAACGTGTGACAGGAGAGCACAAGTTTGTGCAGCTCACCCCTGCCACTGACACAAGCACGGATTTGCAGCACCCTATTCCACCCTTAGTGTGACAGGTTTCTGCGCTGTGCAGGGCATTTCTCTGCATCTGGGAGTCCAAGAGAAAGTAAAATTGTTGCCGCAGAGAGCAGCAACAGCAGTAGGGAGCAGCAGAAGGAAGTCGTTTCAGTACTTCTTCCACACGACATCTAGCAACTAATCAGCAAGCGTGCGAGCGGCAGCTATGTTCCACTTGCAATATGAAAGTTTCGCCTGCCAGATACCTGTTCAACACCTTCCTTATTCGCCTGCCCGCAGAGCTCGCTCTTTCCCCCGCCAGCGCGCTGATCGGCACGCTCCCTCTGACACACATGGTTCCTTGGCCGGTTGCCAAGAGCTCCGGAAAGCTGCTTCTGCCGAAGGAGGCTCGCCTCTTGCGGTTACCTTCTCTGAGCTCCGGAGTCCTGGCTTCTGCCTTTCTTGCTCTTAATGCAAGCAGAAAGCTTTTGCACTGCGTCTGGCGAGGAGAACGTGTGACAGGACAGCACATGTTTGTGCAGCTCACCCCTGCCACTGACACAAGCACGGATTTGCAGCACCCTATTCCACCCATGGTGTGACAGGTTTCTGCGCTGTGCAGGGCATTTCTCTGCATCTGGGAGTCCAAGGGAAAGTAAAATTGTTGTCGCAGAGAGCAGCAACAGCAGTAGGGAGCAGCAGAAGGAAGTCTTGCCCGTACTTCTTCTACAAGACAACTAGAGACTTGTCAGCAAGCGGCTGAGCAGCATCTACGTTCCACTTGCAGTCTGAAAGTTTCCCGTGCCAGATGCCTGTTCAACACCTTCCTTATTCGCCTGCCCGCAGCGCTCGCGCTTTCCCCCGCCCGCGCTCTGACCGGCACTCTCCCTCTGACACACATGGTTCCTTGGCCGGTTGCCAAGAGCTCCGGAAAGCAGCTTCTGCCGAAGGAGGCTCGCCTCTTGCGGTTACCTTCTCTGAGCTCCGGAGTCCTGGCTTCTGCCTTTCTTGCTCTTAATGCAAGCAGAAAGCTTTTGCACTGCGTCTGGCGAGGAGAACGTGTGACAGGACAGCACATGTTTGTGCAGCTCACCCCTGCCACTGACACAAGCACGGATTTGCAGCACCCTATTCCACCCATGGTGTGACAGGTTTCTGCGCTGTGCAGGGCATTTCTCTGCATCTGGGAGTCCAAGGGAAAGTAAAATTGTTGTCGCAGAGAGCAGCAACAGCAGTAGGGAGCAGCAGAAGGAAGTCTTGCCCTTACTTCTTCTACAAGACAACTAGAGACTTGTCAGCAAGCGGCTGAGCAGCATCTACGTTCCACTTGCAGTCTGAAAGTTTCCCGTGCCAGATGCCTGTTCAACACCTTCCTTATTCGCCTGCCCGCAGCGCTCGCGCTTTCCCCCGCCCGCGCTCTGACCGGCACTCTCCCTCTGACACACATGGTTCCTTGGCCGGTTGCCAAGAGCTCCGGAAAGCAGCTTCTGCCGAAGTAGGCTCGCCTCTTGCGGTTACCTTCTCTGAGCTCCGGAGTCCTGGCTTCTGCCTTTCTTGCTCTTAATGCAAGCAGAAAGCTTTTGCACTGCGTCTGGCGAGGAGAACGTGTGACAGGAGAGCACAAGTTTGTGCAGCTCACCCCTGCCACTGACACAAGCACGGATTTGCAGCACCCTATTCCACCCTTAGTGTGACAGGTTTCTGCGCTGTGCAGGGCATTTCTCTGCATCTGGGAGTCCAAGAGAAAGTAAAATTGTTGCCGCAGAGAGCAGCAACAGCAGTAGGGAGCAGCAGAAGGAAGTCGTTGCAGTACTTCTTCCACACGACATCTAGCAACTAATCAGCAAGCGTGCGAGCGGCAGCTATGTTCCACTTGCAATATGAAAGTTTCGCCTGCCAGATACCTGTTCAACACCTTCCTTATTCACCTGCCCGCAGCGCTCGCTCTTTCCCCCGCCAGCGCGCTGATCGGCACGCTCCCTCTGACACACATGGTTCCTTGGCCGGTTGCCAAGAGCTCCGGAATGCAGCTTCTGCCGAAGGAGGCTCGCCTCTTGCGGTTACCTTCTCTGAGCTCCGGAGTCCTGGCTTCTGCCTTTCTTGCTCTTAATGCAAGCAGAAAGCTTTTGCACTGCGTCTGGCGAGGAGAACGTGTGACAGGACAGCACATGTTTGTGCAGTTCACCCCTGCCACTGACAAAAGCACGGATTTGCAGCACCCTATTCCACCCATGGTGTGACAGGTTTCTGCGCTGTGCAGGGCATTTCTCTGCATCTGGGAGTCCAAGGGAAAGCGCAATTGTTGTCGCAGAGAGCAGCAACAGCAGTAGGGAGCAGCAGAAGGTTCGCCTGCCCGCAGCGCTCGCTCTTTCCCCCGCCCGCGCTCTGACCGGCACTCTCCCTCTGACACACATGGTTCCTTGGCCGGTTGCCAAGAGCTCCGGAAAGCAGCTTCTGCCGAAGGAGGCTCGCCTCTTGCGGTTACCTTCTCTGAGCTCCGGAGTCCTGGCTTCTGCCTTTCTTGCTCTTAATGCAAGCAGAAAGCTTTTGCACTGCGTCTGGCGAGGAGAACGTGTGACAGGACAGCACATGTTTGTGCAGCTCACCCCTGCCACTGACACAAGCACGGATTTGCAGCACCCTATTCCACCCATGGTGTGACAGGTTTCTGCGCTGTGCAGGGCATTTCTCTGCATCTGGGAGTCCAAGGGAAAGCGCAATTGTTGTCGCAGAGAGCAGCAACAGCAGTAGGGAGCAGCAGAAGGAACTCGTGGCCGTACTTCTTCTACAAGACAACTAGAGACTTGTCAGCAAGCGGCTGAGCAGCATCTACGTTCCACTTGCAGTCTGAAAGTTTCGCGTGCCACATGTCTGTTCAACACCTTCCTTATTCGCCTGCCCGCAGCGCTCGCGCTTTTCCCCTCCCGCGCTCTGACCGGCACTCTCCCTCTGACACACATGGTTCCTTGGCCGGTTGCCAAGAGCTCCGGAAAGCAGCTTCTGCCGAAGGAGGCTCGCCTCTTGCGGTTACCTTCTCTGAGCTCCGGAGTCCTGGCTTCTGCCTTTCTTGCTCTTAATGCAAGCAGAAAGCTTTTGCACTGCGTCTGGCGAGGAGAACGTGTGACAGGAGAGCACAAGTTTGTGCAGCTCACCCCTGCCACTGACACAAGCACGGATTTGCAGCACCCTATTCCACCCTTAGTGTGACAGGTTTCTGCGCTGTGCAGGGCATTTCTCTGCATCTGGGAGTCCAAGAGAAAGTAAAATTGTTGCCGCAGAGAGCAGCAACAGCAGTAGGGAGCAGCAGAAGGAAGTCGTTTCAGTACTTCTTCTACAAGACAACTAGAGACTTGTCAGCAAGCGGCTGAGCAGCATCTACGTTCCACTTGCAGTCTGAAAGTTTCCCGTGCCACATGCCTGTTCAACACCTTCCTTATTCGCCTGCCCGCAGCGCTCGCTCTTTCCCCCGCCCGCGCTCTGACCGGCACTCTCCCTCTGACACACATGGTTCCTTGGCCGGTTGCCAAGAGCTCCGGAAAGCAGCTTCTGCCGAAGGAGGCTCGCCTCTTGCGGTTACCTTCTCTGAGCTCCGGAGTCCTGGCTTCTGCCTTTCTTGCTCTTAATGCAAGCAGAAAGCTTTTGCACTGCGTCTGGCGAGGAGAACGTGTGACAGGACAGCACATGTTTGTGCAGCTCACCCCTGCCACTGACACAAGCACGGATTTGCAGCACCCTATTCCACCCATGGTGTGACAGGTTTCTGCGATGTGCAGGGCATTTCTCTGCATCTGGGAGTCCAAGGGAAAGTAAAATTGTTGTCGCAGAGAGCAGCAACAGCAGTAGGGAGCAGCAGAAGGAACTCGTGGCCGTACTTCTTCTACAAGACAACTAGAGACTTGTCAGCAAGCGGCTGAGCAGCATCTACGTTCCACTTGCAGTCTGAAAGTTTCCCGTGCCACATGCCTGTTCAACACCTTCCTTATTCGCCTGCCGGCAGCGCTCGCGCTTTTCCCCGCCCGCGCTCTGACCGGCACTCTCCCTCTGACACACATGGTTCCTTGGCCGGTTGCCAAGAGCTCCGGAAAGCAGCTTCTGCCGAAGGAGGCTCGCCTCTTGCGGTTACCTTCTCTGAGCTCCGGAGTCCTGGCTTCTGCCTTTCTTGCTCTTAATGCAAGCAGAAAGCTTTTGCACTGCGTCTGGCGAGGAGAACGTGTGACAGGAGAGCACAAGTTTGTGCAGCTCACCCCTGCCACTGACACAAGCACGGATTTGCAGCACCCTATTCCACCCTTAGTGTGACAGGTTTCTGCGCTGTGCAGGGCATTTCTCTGCATCTGGGAGTCCAAGAGAAAGTAAAATTGTTGCCGCAGAGAGCAGCAACAGCAGTAGGGAGCAGCACAAGGAAGTCGTTTCAGTACTTCTTCCACACGACATCTAGCAACTAATCAGCAAGCGTGCGAGCGGCAGCTATGTTCCACTTGCAATATGAAAGTTTCGCCTGCCAGATACCTGTTCAACACCTTCCTTATTCACCTGCCCGCAGCGCTCGCTCTTTCCCCCGCCAGCGCGCTGATCGGCACGCTCCCTCTGACACACATGGTTCCTTGGCCGGTTGCCAAGAGCTCCGGAATGCAGCTTCTGCCGAAGGAGGCTCGCCTCTTGCGGTTACCTTCTCTGAGCTCCGGAGTCCTGGCTTCTGCCTTTCTTGCTCTTAATGCAAGCAGAAAGCTTTTGCACTGCGTCTGGCGAGGAGAACGTGTGACAGGACAGCACATGTTTGTGCAGTTCACCCCTGCCACTGACAAAAGCACGGATTTGCAGCACCCTATTCCACCCATGGTGTGACAGGTTTCTGCGCTGTGCAGGGCATTTCTCTGCATCTGGGAGTCCAAGGGAAAGCGCAATTGTTGTCGCAGAGAGCAGCAACAGCAGTAGGGAGCAGCAGAAGGTTCGCCTGCCCGCAGCGCTCGCTCTTTCCCCCGCCCGCGCTCTGACCGGCACTCTCCCTCTGACACACATGGTTCCTTGGCCGGTTGCCAAGAGCTCCGGAAAGCAGCTTCTGCCGAAGGAGGCTCGCCTCTTGCGGTTACCTTCTCTGAGCTCCGGAGTCCTGGCTTCTGCCTTTCTTGCTCTTAATGCAAGCAGAAAGCTTTTGCACTGCGTCTGGCGAGGAGAACGTGTGACAGGAGAGCACAAGTTTGTGCAGCTCACCCCTGCCACTGACACAAGCACGGATTTGCAGCACCCTATTCCACCCATGGTGTGACAGGTTTCTGCGCTGTGCAGGGCATTTCTCTGCATCTGGGAGTCCAAGGGAAAGTAAAATTGTTGTCGCAGAGAGCAGCAACAGCAGTAGGGAGCAGCAGAAGGAAGTCTTGCCCTTACTTCTTCTACAAGACAACTAGAGACTTGTCAGCAAGCGGCTGAGCAGCATCTACGTTCCACTTGCAGTCTGAAAGTTTCCCGTGCCAGATGCCTGTTCAACACCTTCCTTATTCGCCTGCCCGCAGCGCTCGCGCTTTCCCCCGCCCGCGCTCTGACCGGCACTCTCCCTCTGACACACATGGTTCCTTGGCCGGTTGCCAAGAGCTCCGGAAAGCAGCTTCTGCCGAAGTAGGCTCGCCTCTTGCGGTTACCTTCTCTGAGCTCCGGAGTCCTGGCTTCTGCCTTTCTTGCTCTTAATGCAAGCAGAAAGCTTTTGCACTGCGTCTGGCGAGGAGAACGTGTGACAGGAGAGCACAAGTTTGTGCAGCTCACCCCTGCCACTGACACAAGCACGGATTTGCAGCACCCTATTCCACCCATGGTGTGACAGGTTTCTGCGCTGTGCAGGGCATTTCTCTGCATCTGGGAGTCCAAGGGAAAGTAAAATTGTTGTCGCAGAGAGCAGCAACAGCAGTAGGGAGCAGCAGAAGGAACTCGTGGCCGTACTTCTTCTACAAGACAACTAGAGACTTGTCAGCAAGCGGCTGAGCAGCATCTACGTTCCACTTGCAGTCTGAAAGTTTCCCGTGCCAGATGCCTGTTCAACACCTTCCTTATTCGCCTGCCCGCAGCGCTCGCGCTTTCCCCCGCCCGCGCTCTGACCGGCACTCTCCCTCTGACACACATGGTTCCTTGGCCGGTTGCCAAGAGCTCCGGAAAGCAGCTTCTGCCGAAGGAGGCTCGCCCCTTGCGGTTACCTTCTCTGAGCTCCGGAGTCCTGGCTTCTGCCTTTCTTGCTCTTAATGCAAGCAGAAAGCTTTTGCACTGCGTCTGGCGAGGAGAACGTGTGACAGGAGAGCACAAGTTTGTGCAGCTCACCCCTGCCACTGACACAAGCACGGATTTGCAGCACCCTATTCCACCCTTAGTGTGACAGGTTTCTGCGCTGTGCAGGGCATTTCTCTGCATCTGGGAGTCCAAGAGAAAGTAAAATTGTTGCCGCAGAGAGCAGCAACAGCAGTAGGGAGCAGCAGAAGGAAGTCGTTTCAGTACTTCTTCCACACGACATCTAGCAACTAATCAGCAAGCGTGCGAGCGGCAGCTATGTTCCACTTGCAATATGAAAGTTTCGCCTGCCAGATACCTGTTCAACACCTTCCTTATTCGCCTGCCCGCAGCGCTCGCTCTTTCCCCCGCCAGCGCGCTGATCGGCACGCTCCCTCTGACACACATGGTTCCTTGGCCGATTGCCAAGAGCTCCGGAAAGCAGCTTCTGCCGAAGGAGGCTCGCCTCTTGCGGTTACCTTCTCTGAGCTCCGGAGTCCTGGCTTCTGCCTTTCTTGCTCTTAATGCAAGCAGAAAGCTTTTGCACTGCGTCTGGCGAGGAGAACGTGTGACAGGACAGCACATGTTTGTGCAGCTCACCCCTGCCACTGACACAAGCACGGATTTGCAGCACCCTATTCCACCCATGGTGTGACAGGTTTCTGCGCTGTGCAGGGCATTTCTCTGCATCTGGGAGTCCAAGGGAAAGTAAAATTGTTGTCGCAGAGAGCAGCAACAGCAGTAGGGAGCAGCAGAAGGAAGTCTTGCCCGTACTTCTTCTACAAGACAACTAGAGACTTGTCAGCAAGCGGCTGAGCAGCATCTACGTTCCACTTGCAGTCTGAAAGTTTCCCGTGCCAGATGCCTGTTCAACACCTTCCTTATTCGCCTGCCCGCAGCGCTCGCGCTTTCCCCCGCCCGCGCTCTGACCGGCACTCTCCCTCTGACACACATGGTTCCTTGGCCGGTTGCCAAGAGCTCCGGAAAGCAGCTTCTGCCGAAGGAGGCTCGCCTCTTGCGGTTACCTTCTCTGAGCTCCGGAGTCCTGGCTTCTGCCTTTCTTGCTCTTAATGCAAGCAGAAAGCTTTTGCACTGCGTCTGGCGAGGAGAACGTGTGACAGGACAGCACATGTTTGTGCAGCTCACCCCTGCCACTGACACAAGCACGGATTTGCAGCACCCTATTCCACCCATGGTGTGACAGGTTTCTGCGCTGTGCAGGGCATTTCTCTGCATCTGGGAGTCCAAGGGAAAGTAAAATTGTTGTCGCAGAGAGCAGCAACAGCAGTAGGGAGCAGCAGAAGGAACTCGTGGCCGTACTTCTTCTACAAGACAACTAGAGACTTGTCAGCAAGCGGCTGAGCAGCATCTACGTTCCACTTGCAGTCTGAAAGTTTCCCGTGCCAGATGCCTGTTCAACACCTTCCTTATTCGCCTGCCCGCAGCGCTCGCGCTTTCCCCCGCCCGCGCTCTGACCGGCACTCTCCCTCTGACACACATGGTTCCTTGGCCGGTTGCCAAGAGCTCCGGAAAGCAGCTTCTGCCGAAGGAGGCTCGCCTCTTGCGGTTACCTTCTCTGAGCTCCGGAGTCCTGGCTTCTGCCTTTCTTGCTCTTAATGCAAGCAGAAAGCTTTTGCACTGCGTCTGGCGAGGAGAACGTGTGACAGGAGAGCACAAGTTTGTGCAGCTCACCCCTGCCACTGACACAAGCACGGATTTGCAGCACCCTATTCCACCCTTAGTGTGACAGGTTTCTGCGCTGTGCAGGGCATTTCTCTGCATCTGGGAGTCCAAGAGAAAGTAAAATTGTTGCCGCAGAGAGCAGCAACAGCAGTAGGGAGCAGCAGAAGGAAGTCGTTTCAGTACTTCTTCCACACGACATCTAGCAACTAATCAGCAAGCGTGCGAGCGGCAGCTATGTTCCACTTGCAATATGAAAGTTTCGCCTGCCAGATACCTGTTCAACACCTTCCTTATTCGCCTGCCCGCAGCGCTCGCTCTTTCCCCCGCCAGCGCGCTGATCGGCACGCTCCCTCTGACACACATGGTTCCTTGGCCGGTTGCCAAGAGCTCCGGAAAGCAGCTTCTGCCGAAGGAGGCTCGCCTCTTGCGGTTACCTTCTCTGAGCTCCGGAGTCCTGGCTTCTGCCTTTCTTGCTCTTAATGCAAGCAGAAAGCTTTTGCACTGCGTCTGGCGAGGAGAACGTGTGACAGGACAGCACATGTTTGTGCAGCTCACCCCTGCCACTGACACAAGCACGGATTTGCAGCACCCTATTCCACCCATGGTGTGACAGGTTTCTGCGCTGTGCAGGGCATTTCTCTGCATCTGGGAGTCCAAGGGAAAGTAAAATTGTTGTCGCAGAGAGCAGCAACAGCAGTAGGGAGCAGCAGAAGGAACTCGTGGCCGTACTTCTTCTACAAGACAACTAGAGACTTGTCAGCAAGCGGCTGAGCAGCATCTACGTTCCACTTGCAGTCTGAAAGTTTCCCGTGCCACATGCCTGTTCAACACCTTCCTTATTCGCCTGCCCGCAGCGCTCGCGCTTTCCCCCGCCCGCGCTCTGACCGGCACTCTCCCTCTGACACACATGGTTCCTTGGCCGGTTGCCAAGAGCTCCGGAAAGCAGCTTCTGCCGAAGGAGGCTCGCCTCTTGCGGTTACCTTCTCTGAGCTCCGGAGTCCTGGCTTCTGCCTTTCTTGCTCTTAATGCAAGCAGAAAGCTTTTGCACTGCGTCTGGCGAGGAGAACGTGTGACAGGAGAGCACAAGTTTGTGCAGCTCACCCCTGCCACTGACACAAGCACGGATTTGCAGCACCCTATTCCACCCTTAGTGTGACAGGTTTCTGCGCTGTGCAGGGCATTTCTCTGCATCTGGGAGTCCAAGGGAAAGTAAAATTGTTGTCGCAGAGAGCAGCAACAGCAGTAGGGAGCAGCAGAAGGAACTCGTGGCCGTACTTCTTCTACAAGACAACTAGAGACTTGTCAGCAAGCGGCTGAGCAGCATCTACGTTCCACTTGCAGTCTGAAAGTTTCCCGTGCCAGATGCCTGTTCAACACCTTCCTTATTCGCCTGCCCGCAGCGCTCGCGCTTTTCCCCGCCCGCGCTCTGACCGGCACTCTCCCTCTGACACACATGGTTCCTTGGCCGGTTGCCAAGACCTCCGGAAAGCAGCTTCTGCCGAAGGAGGCTCGCCTCTTGCGGTTACCTTCTCTGAGCTCCGGAGTCTTGGCTTCTGCCTTTCTTGCTCTTAATGCAAGCAGAAAGCTTTTGCACTGCGTCTGGCGAGGAGAACGTGTGACAGGACAGCACATGTTTGTGCAGCTCACCCCTGCCACTGACACAAGCACGGATTTGCAGCACCCTATTCCACCCATGGTGTGACAGGTTTCTGCGCTGTGCAGGGCATTTCTCTGCATCTGGGAGTCCAAGGGAAAGTAAAATTGTTGTCGCAGAGAGCAGCAGCAGCAGTAGGGTGCAGCAGAAGGAAGTCTTGCCCGTACTTCTTCTACAAGACAACTAGAGACTTGTCAGCAAGCGGCTGAGCAGCATCTACGTTCCACTTGCAGTCTGAAAGTTTCCCGTGCCACATGCCTGTTCAACACCTTCCTTATTCGCCTGCCCGCAGCGCTCGCGCTTTCCCCCGCCCGCGCTCTGACCGGCACTCTCCCTCTGACACACATGGTTCCTTGGCCGGTTGCCAAGAGCTCCGGAAAGCAGCTTCTGCCGAAGGAGGCTCGCCTCTTGCGGTTACCTTCTCTGAGCTCCGGAGTCCTGGCTTCTGCCTTTCTTGCTCTTAATGCAAGCAGAAAGCTTTTGCACTGCGTCTGGCGAGGAGAACGTGTGACAGGAGAGCACAAGTTTGTGCAGCTCACCCCTGCCACTGACACAAGCACGGATTTGCAGCACCCTATTCCACCCATGGTATGACAGGTTTCTGCGCTGTGCAGGGCATTTCTCTGCATCTGGGAGTCCAAGAGAAAGTAAAATTGTTGCCGCAGAGAGCAGCAACAGCAGTAGGGAGCAGCAGAAGGAAGTCGTTTCAGTACTTCTTCCACACGACATCTAGCAACTAATCAGCAAGCGTGCGAGCGGCAGCTATGTTCCACTTGCAAGATGAAAGTTTCGCCTGCCAGATACCTGTTCAACACCTTCCTTATTCGCCTGCCCGCAGCGCTCGCTCTTTCCCCCGCCAGCGCGCTGATCGGCACGCTCCCTCTGACACACATGGTTCCTTGGCCGGTTGCCAAGAGCTCCGGAAAGCAGCTTCTGCCAAAGGAGGCTCGCCTCTTGCGGTTACCTTCTCTGAGCTCCGGAGTCCTGGCTTCTGCCTTTCTTGCTCTTAATGCAAGCAGAAAGCTTTTGCACTGCGTCTGGCGAGGAGAACGTGTGACAGGACAGCACATGTTTGTGCAGCTCACCCCTGCCACTGACACAAGCACGGATTTGCAGCACCCTATTCCACCCATGGTGTGACAGGTTTCTGCGCTGTGCAGGGCATTTCTCTGCATCTGGGAGTCCAAGGGAAAGTAAAATTGTTGTCGCAGAGAGCAGCAACAGCAGTAGGGAGCAGCAGAAGGAACTCGTGGCCGTACTTCTTCTACAAGACAACTAGAGACTTGTCAGCAAGCGGCTGAGCAGCATCTACGTTCCACTTGCAGTCTGAAAGTTTCCCGTGCCACATGCCTGTTCAACACCTTCCTTATTCGCCTGCCCGCAGCGCTCGCGCTTTCTCCCGCCCGCGCTCTGACCGGCACTCTCCCTCTGACACACATGGTTCCTTGGCCGGTTGCCAAGAGCTCCGGAAAGCAGCTTCTGCCGAAGGAGGCTCGCCTCTTGCGGTTACCTTCTCTGAGCTCCGGAGTCCTGGCTTCTGCCTTTCTTGCTCTTAATGCAAGCAGAAAGCTTTTGCACTGCGTCTGGCGAGGAGAACGTGTGACAGGACAGCACATGTTTGTGTAGCTCACCCCTGCCACTGACACAAGCACGGATTTGCAGCACCCTATTCCACCCATGGTGTGACAGGTTTCTGCGCTGTGCAGGGCATTTCTCTGCATCTGGGAGTCCAAGGGAAAGTAAAATTGTTGTCGCAGAGAGCAGCAACAGCAGTAGGGAGCAGCAGAAGGAAGTCTTGGCCGTACTTCTTCTACAAGACAACTAGAGACTTGTCAGCAAGCGGCTGAGCAGCATCTACGTTCCACTTGCAGTCTGAAAGTTTCCCGTGCCAGATGCCTGTTCAATACCTTCCTTATTCGCCTGCCCGCAGCGCTCGCGCTTTTCCCCGCCCGCGCTCTGACCGGCACTCTCCCTCTGACACACATGGTTCCTTGGCCGGTTGCCAAGAGCTCCGGAAAGCAGCTTCTGCCGAAGGAGGCTCGCCTCTTGCGGTTACCTTCTCTGAGCTCCGGAGTCCTGGCTTCTGCCTTTCTTGCTCTTAATGCAAGCAGAAAGCTTTTGCACTGCGTCTGGCGAGGAGAACGTGTGACAGGACAGCACATGTTTGTGCAGCTCACCCCTGCCACTGACACAAGCACGGATTTGCAGCACCCTATTCCACCCATGGTGTGACAGGTTTCTGCGCTGCCCAGGGCATTTCTCTGCATCTGGGAGTCCAAGGGAAAGTAAAATTGTTGTCGCAGAGAGCAGCAACAGCAGTAGGGAGCAGCAGAAGGAAGTCTTGCCCGTACTTCTTCTACAAGACAACTAGAGACTTGTCAGCAAGCGGCTGAGCAGCATCTACGTTCCACTTGCAGTCTGAAAGTTTCCCGTGCCACATGCCTGTTCAACACCTTCCTTATTCGCCTGCCCGCAGCGCTCGCGCTTTCCCCCGCCCGCGCTCTGACCGGCACTCTCCCTCTGACACACATGGTTCCTTGGCCGGTTGCCAAGAGCTCCGGAAAGCAGCTTCTGCCGAAGGAGGCTCGCCTCTTGCGGTTACCTTCTCTGAGCTCCGGAGTCCTGGCTTCTGCCTTTCTTGCTCTTAATGCAAGCAGAAAGCTTTTGCACTGCGTCTGGCGAGGAGAACGTGTGACAGGACAGCACATGTTTGTGCAGCTCACCCCTGCCACTGACACAAGCACGGATTTGCAGCACCCTATTCCACCCATGGTGTGACAGGTTTCTGCGCTGTGCAGGGCATTTCTCTGCATCTGGGAGTCCAAGGGAAAGTAAAATTGTTGTCGCAGAGAGCAGCAACAGCAGTAGGGAGCAGCAGAAGGAAGTCGTTTCAGTACTTCTTCCACACGACATCTAGCAACTAATCAGCAAGCGTGCGAGCGGCAGCTATGTTCCACTTGCAATATGAAAGTTTCGCCTGCCAGATACCTGTTCAACACCTTCCTTATTCGCCTGCCCGCAGCGCCCGCTCTTTCCCCCGCCAGCGCGCTGATCGGCACGCTCCCTCTGACACACATGGTTCCTTGGCCGGTTGCCAAGAGCTCCGGAAAGCAGCTTCTGCCGAAGGAGGCTCGCCTCTTGCGGTTACCTTCTCTGAGCTCCGGAGTCCTGGCTTCTGCCTTTCTTGCTCTTAATGCAAGCAGAAAGCTTTTGCACTGCGTCTGGCGAGGAGAACGTGTGACAGGACAGCACATGTTTGTGCAGCTCACCCCTGCCACTGACACAAGCACGGATTTGCAGCACCCTATTCCACCCATGGTGTGACAGGTTTCTGCGCTGTGCAGGGCATTTCTCTGCATCTGGGAGTCCAAGGGAAAGTAAAATAGTTGTCGCAGAGAGCAGCAACAGCAGTAGGGAGCAGCAGAAGGAAGTCTTGCCCGTACTTCTTCTACAAGACAACTAGAGACTTGTCAGCAAGCGGCTGAGCAGCATCTACGTTCCACTTGCAGTCTGAAAGTTTCGCGTGCCACATGCCTGTTCAACACCTTCCTTATTCGCCTGCCCGCAGCGCTCGCGCTTTCCCCCGCCCGCGCTCTGACCGGCACTCTCCCTCTGACACACATGGTTCCTTGGCCGGTTGCCAAGAGCTCCGGAAAGCAGCTTCTGCCGAAGGAGGCTCGCCTCTTGCGGTTACCTTCTCTGAGCTCCGGAGTCCTGGCTTCTGCCTTTCCTGCTCTTAATGCAAGCAGAAAGCTTTTGCACTGCGTCTGGCGAGGAGAACGTGTGACAGGAGAGCACATGTTTGTGTAGCTCACCCCTGCCACTGACACAAGCACGGATTTGCAGCACCCTATTCCACCCATGGTGTGACAGGTTTCTGCGCTGTGCAGGGCATTTCTCTGCATCTGGGAGTCCAAGGGAAAGTAAAATTGTTGTCGCAGAGAGCAGCAACAGCAGTAGGGAGCAGCAGAAGGAAGTCTTGCCCGTACTTCTTCTACAAGACAACTAGAGACTTGTCAGCAAGCGGCTGAGCAGCATCTACGTTCCACTTGCAGTCTGAAAGTTTCCCGTGCCAGATGCCTGTTCAATACCTTCCTTATTCGCCTGCCCGCAGCGCTCGCGCTTTTCCCCGCCCGCGCTCTGACCGGCACTCTCCCTCTGACACACATGGTTCCTTGGCCGGTTGCCAAGAGCTCCGGAAAGCAGCTTCTGCCGAAGGAGGCTCGCCTCTTGCGGTTACCTTCTCTGAGCTCCGGAGTCCTGGCTTCTGCCTTTCTTGCTCTTAATGCAAGCAGAAAGCTTTTGCACTGCGTCTGGCGAGGAGAACGTGTGACAGGACAGCACATGTTTGTGCAGCTCACCCCTGCCACTGACACAAGCACGGATTTGCAGCACCCTATTCCACCCATGGTGTGACAGGTTTCTGCGCTGCCCAGGGCATTTCTCTGCATCTGGGAGTCCAAGGGAAAGTAAAATTGTTGTCGCAGAGAGCAGCAACAGCAGTAGGGAGCAGCAGAAGGAACTCGTGGCCGTACTTCTTCTACAAGACAACTAGAGACTTGTCAGCAAGCGGCTGAGCAGCATCTACGTTCCACTTGCAGTCTGAAAGTTTCCCGTGCCACATGCCTGTTCAACACCTTCCTTATTCGCCTGCCCGCAGCGCTCGCTCTTTCCCCCGCCAGCGCGCTGATCGGCACGCTCCCTCTGACACACATGGTTCCTTGGCCGGTTGCCAAGAGCTCCGGAAAGCAGCTTCTGCCGAAGGAGGCTCGCCTCTTGCGGTTACCTTCTCTGAGCTCCGGAGTCCTGGCTTCTGCCTTTCTTGCTCTTAATGCAAGCAGAAAGCTTTTGCACTGCGTCTGGCGAGGAGAACGTGTGACAGGACAGCACATGTTTGTGCAGCTCACCCCTGCCACTGACACAAGCACGGATTTGCAGCACCCTATTCCACCCATGGTGTGACAGGTTTCTGCGCTGTGCAGGGCATTTCTCTGCATCTGGGAGTCCAAGGGAAAGTAAAATTGTTGTCGCAGAGAGCAGCAACAGCAGTAGGGAGCAGCAGAAGGAAGTCTTGCCCGTACTTCTTCTACAAGACAACTAGAGACTTGTCAGCAAGCGGCTGAGCAGCATCTACGTTCCACTTGCAGTCTGAAAGTTTCCCGTGCCAGATGCCTGTTCAACACCTTCCTTATTCGCCTGCCCGCAGCGCTCGCGCTTTCCCCCGCCCGCGCTCTGACCGGCACTCTCCCTCTGACACACATGGTTCCTTGGCCGGTTGCCAAGAGCTCCGGAAAGCAGCTTCTGCCGAAGGAGGCTCGCCTCTTGCGGTTACCTTCTCTGAGCTCCGGAGTCCTGGCTTCTGCCTTTCTTGCTCTTAATGCAAGCAGAAAGCTTTTGCACTGCGTCTGGCGAGGAGAACGTGTGACAGGACAGCACATGTTTGTGCAGCTCACCCCTGCCACTGACACAAGCACGGATTTGCAGCACCCTATTCCACCCATGGTGTGACAGGTTTCTGCGCTGTGCAGGGCATTTCTCTGCATCTGGGAGTCCAAGGGAAAGTAAAATTGTTGTCGCAGAGAGCAGCAACAGCAGTAGGGAGCAGCAGAAGGAACTCGTGGCCGTACTTCTTCTACAAGACAACTAGAGACTTGTCAGCAAGCGGCTGAGCAGCATCTACGTTCCACTTGCAGTCTGAAAGTTTCCCGTGCCACATGCCTGTTCAACACCTTCCTTATTCGCCTGCCCGCAGCGCTCGCGCTTTTCCCCGCCCGCGCTCTGACCGGCACTCTCCCTCTGACACACATGGTTCCTTGGCCGGTTGCCAAGAGCTCCGGAAAGCAGCTTCTGCCGAAGGAGGCTCGCCTCTTGCGGTTACCTTCTCTGAGCTCCGGAGTCCTGGCTTCTGCCTTTCTTGCTCTTAATGCAAGCAGAAAGCTTTTGCACTGCGTCTGGCGAGGAGAACGTGTGACAGGACAGCACATGTTTGTGCAGCTCACCCCTGCCACTGACACAAGCACGGATTTGCAGCACCCTATTCCACCCATGGTGTGACAGGTTTCTGCGCTGCCCAGGGCATTTCTCTGCATCTGGGAGTCCAAGGGAAAGTAAAATTGTTGTCGCAGAGAGCAGCAACAGCAGTAGGGAGCAGCAGAAGGAAGTCTTGCCCGTACTTCTTCTACAAGACAACTAGAGACTTGTCAGCAAGCGGCTGAGCAGCATCTACGTTCCACTTGCAGTCTGAAAGTTTCCCGTGCCACATGCCTGTTCAACACCTTCCTTATTCGCCTGCCCGCAGCGCTCGCGCTTTCCCCCGCCCGCGCTCTGACCGGCACTCTCCCTCTGACACACATGGTTCCTTGGCCGGTTGCCAAGAGCTTCGGAAAGCAGCTTCTGCCGAAGGAGGCTCGCCTCTTGCGGTTACCTTCTCTGAGCTCCGGAGTCCTGGCTTCTGCCTTTCTTGCTCTTAATGCAAGCAGAAAGCTTTTGCACTGCGTCTGGCGAGGAGAACGTGTGACAGGACAGCACATGTTTGTGCAGCTCACCCCTGCCACTGACACAAGCACGGATTTGCAGCACCCTATTCCACCCATGGTGAGACAGGTTTCTGCGCTGTGCAGGGCATTTCTCTGCATCTGGGAGTCCAAGGGAAAGTAAAATTGTTGTCGCAGAGAGCAGCAACAGCAGTAGGGAGCAGCAGAAGGAAGTCGTTTCAGTACTTCTTCCACACGACATCTAGCAACTAATCAGCAAGCGTGCGAGCGGCAGCTATGTTCCACTTGCAATATGAAAGTTTCGCCTGCCAGATACCTGTTCAACACCTTCCTTATTCGCCTGCCCGCAGCGCCCGCTCTTTCCCCCGCCAGCGCGCTGATCGGCACGCTCCCTCTGACACACATGGTTCCTTGGCCGGTTGCCAAGAGCTCCGGAAAGCAGCTTCTGCCGAAGGAGGCTCGCCTCTTGCGGTTACCTTCTCTGAGCTCCGGAGTCCTGGCTTCTGCCTTTCTTGCTCTTAATGCAAGCAGAAAGCTTTTGCACTGCGTCTGGCGAGGAGAACGTGTGACAGGACAGCACATGTTTGTGCAGCTCACCCCTGCCACTGACACAAGCACGGATTTGCAGCACCCTATTCCACCCATGGTGTGACAGGTTTCTGCGCTGTGCAGGGCATTTCTCTGCATCTGGGAGTCCAAGGGAAAGTAAAATTGTTGTCGCAGAGAGCAGCAACAGCAGTAGGGAGCAGCAGAAGGAAGTCTTGCCCGTACTTCTTCTACAAGACAACTAGAGACTTGTCAGCAAGCGGCTGAGCAGCATCTACGTTCCACTTGCAGTCTGAAAGTTTCGCGTGCCACATGCCTGTTCAACACCTTCCTTATTCGCCTGCCCGCAGCGCTCGCGCTTTCCCCCGCCCGCGCTCTGACCGGCACTCTCCCTCTGACACACATGGTTCCTTGGCCGGTTGCCAAGAGCTCCGGAAAGCAGCTTCTGCCGAAGGAGGCTCGCCTCTTGCGGTTACCTTCTCTGAGCTCCGGAGTCCTGGCTTCTGCCTTTCCTGCTCTTAATGCAAGCAGAAAGCTTTTGCACTGCGTCTGGCGAGGAGAACGTGTGACAGGAGAGCACAAGTTTGTGCAGCTCACCCCTGCCACTGACACAAGCACGGATTTGCAGCACCCTATTCCACCCATGGTATGACAGGTTTCTGCGCTGTGCAGGGCATTTCTCTGCATCTGGGAGTCCAAGAGAAAGTAAAATTGTTGCCGCAGAGAGCAGCAACAGCAGTAGGGAGCAGCAGAAGGAAGTCGTTTCAGTACTTCTTCCACACGACATCTAGCAACTAATCAGCAAGCGTGCGAGCGGCAGCTATGTTCCACTTGCAATATGAAAGTTTCGCCTGCCAGATACCTGTTCAACACCTTCCTTATTCGCCTGCCCGCAGCGCTCGCGCTTTCCCCCGCCAGCGCGCTGATCGGCACGCTCCCTCTGACACACATGGTTCCTTGGCCGGTTGCCAAGAGCTCCGGAAAGCAGCTTCTGCCAAAGGAGGCTCGCCTCTTGCGGTTACCTTCTCTGAGCTCCGGAGTCCTGGCTTCTGCCTTTCTTGCTCTTAATGCAAGCAGAAAGCTTTTGCACTGCGTCTGGCGAGGAGAACGTGTGACAGGACAGCACATGATTGTGCAGCTCACCCCTGCCACTGACACAAGCACGGATTTGCAGCACCCTATTCCACCCATGGTGTGACAGGTTTCTGCGCTGTGCAGGGCATTTCTCTGCATCTGGGAGTCCAAGGGAAAGTAAAATTGTTGTCGCAGAGAGCAGCAACAGCAGTAGGGAGCAGCAGAAGGAACTCGTGGCCGTACTTCTTCTACAAGACAACTAGAGACTTGTCAGCAAGCGGCTGAGCAGCATCTACGTTCCACTTGCAGTCTGAAAGTTTCCCGTGCCAGATGCCTGTTCAACACCTTCCTTATTCGCCTGCCCGCAGCGCTCGCGCTTTTCCCCGCCCGCGCTCTGACCGGCACTCTCCCTCTGACACACATGGTTCCTTGGCCGGTTGCCAAGACCTCCGGAAAGCAGCTTCTGCCGAAGGAGGCTCGCCTCTTGCGGTTACCTTCTCTGAGCTCCGGAGTCTTGGCTTCTGCCTTTCTTGCTCTTAATGCAAGCAGAAAGCTTTTGCACTGCGTCTGGCGAGGAGAACGTGTGACAGGACAGCACATGTTTGTGCAGCTCACCCCTGCCACTGACACAAGCACGGATTTGCAGCACCCTATTCCACCCATGGTGTGACAGGTTTCTGCGCTGTGCAGGGCATTTCTCTGCATCTGGGAGTCCAAGGGAAAGTAAAATTGTTGTCGCAGAGAGCAGCAACAGCAGTAGGGAGCAGCAGAAGGAAGTCTTGCCCGTACTTCTTCTACAAGACAACTAGAGACTTGTCAGCAAGCGGCTGAGCAGCATCTACGTTCCACTTGCAGTCTGAAAGTTTCCCGTGCCACATGCCTGTTCAACACCTTCCTTATTCGCCTGCCCGCAGCGCTCGCGCTTTCCCCCGCCCGCGCTCTGACCGGCACTCTCCCTCTGACACACATGGTTCCTTGGCCGGTTGCCAAGAGCTCCGGAAAGCAGCTTCTGCCGAAGGATACTCGCCTCTTGCGGTTACCTTCTCTGAGCTCCGGAGTCCTGGCTTCTGCCTTTCCTGCTCTTAATGCAAGCAGAAAGCTTTTGCACTGCGTCTGGCGAGGAGAACGTGTGACAGGAGAGCACAAGTTTGTGCAGCTCACCCCTGCCACTGACACAAGCACGGATTTGCAGCACCCTATTCCACCCATGGTATGACAGGTTTCTGCGCTGTGCAGGGCATTTCTCTGCATCTGGGAGTCCAAGAGAAAGTAAAATTGTTGCCGCAGAGAGCAGCAACAGCAGTAGGGAGCAGCAGAAGGAAGTCGTTTCAGTACTTCTTCCACACGACATCTAGCAACTAATCAGCAAGCGTGCGAGCGGCAGCTATGTTCCACTTGCAAGATGAAAGTTTCGCCTGCCAGATACCTGTTCAACACCTTCCTTATTCGCCTGCCCGCAGCGCTCGCGCTTTCCCCCGCCAGCGCGCTGATCGGCACGCTCCCTCTGACACACATGGTTCCTTGGCCGGTTGCCAAGAGCTCCGGAAAGCAGCTTCTGCCAAAGGAGGCTCGCCTCTTGCGGTTACCTTCTCTGAGCTCCGGAGTCCTGGCTTCTGCCTTTCTTGCTCTTAATGCAAGCAGAAAGCTTTTGCACTGCGTCTGGCGAGGAGAACGTGTGACAGGACAGCACATGATTGTGCAGCTCACCCCTGCCACTGACACAAGCACGGATTTGCAGCACCCTATTCCACCCATGGTGTGACAGGTTTCTGCGCTGTGCAGGGCATTTCTCTGCATCTGGGAGTCCAAGGGAAAGTAAAATTGTTGTCGCAGAGAGCAGCAACAGCAGTAGGGAGCAGCAGAAGGAACTCGTGGCCGTACTTCTTCTACAAGACAACTAGAGACTTGTCAGCAAGCGGCTGAGCAGCATCTACGTTCCACTTGCAGTCTGAAAGTTTCCCGTGCCAGATGCCTGTTCAACACCTTCCTTATTCGCCTGCCCGCAGCGCTCGCGCTTTTCCCCGCCCGCGCTCTGACCGGCACTCTCCCTCTGACACACATGGTTCCTTGGCCGGTTGCCAAGACCTCCGGAAAGCAGCTTCTGCCGAAGGAGGCTCGCCTCTTGCGGTTACCTTCTCTGAGCTCCGGAGTCCTGGCTTCTGCCTTTCTTGCTCTTAATGCAAGCAGAAAGCTTTTGCACTGCGTCTGGCGAGGAGAACGTGTGACAGGACAGCACATGTTTGTGCAGCTCACCCCTGCCACTGACACAAGCACGGATTTGCAGCACCCTATTCCACCCATGGTGTGACAGGTTTCTGCGCTGTGCAGGGCATTTCTCTGCATCTGGGAGTCCAAGGGAAAGTAAAATTGTTGTCGCAGAGAGCAGCAACAGCAGTAGGGAGCAGCAGAAGGAACTCGTGGCCGTACTTCTTCTACAAGACAACTAGAGACTTGTCAGCAAGCGGCTGAGCAGCATCTACGTTCCACTTGCAGTCTGAAAGTTTCCCGTGCCAGATGCCTGTTCAATACCTTCCTTATTCGCCTGCCCGCAGCGCTCGCGCTTTTCCCCGCCCGCGCTCTGACCGGCACTCTCCCTCTGACACACATGGTTCCTTGGCCGGTTGCCAAGAGCTCCGGAAAGCAGCTTCTGCCGAAGGAGGCTCGCCTCTTGCGGTTACCTTCTCTGAGCTCCGGAGTCCTGGCTTCTGCCTTTCTTGCTCTTAATGCAAGCAGAAAGCTTTTGCACTGCGTCTGGCGAGGAGAACGTGTGACAGGACAGCACATGTTTGTGCAGCTCACCCCTGCCACTGACACAAGCACGGATTTGCAGCACCCTATTCCACCCATGGTGTGACAGGTTTCTGCGCTGTGCAGGGCATTTCTCTGCATCTGGGAGTCCAAGGGAAAGTAAAATTGTTGTCGCAGAGAGCAGCAACAGCAGTAGGGAGCAGCAGAAGGAAGTCTTGCCCGTACTTCTTCTACAAGACAACTAGAGACTTGTCAGCAAGCGGCTGAGCAGCATCTACGTTCCACTTGCAGTCTGAAAGTTTCCCGTGCCACATGCCTGTTCAACACCTTCCTTATTCGCCTGCCCGCAGCGCTCGCGCTTTCCCCCGCCCGCGCTCTGACCGGCACTCTCCCTCTGACACACATGGTTCCTTGGCCGGTTGCCAAGAGCTCCGGAAAGCAGCTTCTGCCGAAGGAGGCTCGCCTCTTGCGGTTACCTTCTCTGAGCTCCGGAGTCCTGGCTTCTGCCTTTCTTGCTCTTAATGCAAGCAGAAAGCTTTTGCACTGCGTCTGGCGAGGAGAACGTGTGACAGGAGAGCACAAGTTTGTGCAGCTCACCCCTGCCACTGACACAAGCACGGATTTGCAGCACCCTATTCCACCCATGGTATGACAGGTTTCTGCGCTGTGCAGGGCATTTCTCTGCATCTGGGAGTCCAAGAGAAAGTAAAATTGTTGCCGCAGAGAGCAGCAACAGCAGTAGGGAGCAGCAGAAGGAAGTCGTTTCAGTACTTCTTCCACACGACATCTAGCAACTAATCAGCAAGCGTGCGAGCGGCAGCTATGTTCCACTTGCAAGATGAAAGTTTCGCCTGCCAGATACCTGTTCAACACCTTCCTTATTCGCCTGCCCGCAGCGCTCGCTCTTTCCCCCGCCAGCGCGCTGATCGGCACGCTCCCTCTGACACACATGGTTCCTTGGCCGGTTGCCAAGAGCTCCGGAAAGCAGCTTCTGCCAAAGGAGGCTCGCCTCTTGCGGTTACCTTCTCTGAGCTCCGGAGTCCTGGCTTCTGCCTTTCTTGCTCTTAATGCAAGCAGAAAGCTTTTGCACTGCGTCTGGCGAGGAGAACGTGTGACAGGACAGCACATGTTTGTGCAGCTCACCCCTGCCACTGACACAAGCACGGATTTGCAGCACCCTATTCCACCCATGGTGTGACAGGTTTCTGCGCTGTGCAGGGCATTTCTCTGCATCTGGGAGTCCAAGGGAAAGTAAAATTGTTGTCGCAGAGAGCAGCAACAGCAGTAGGGAGCAGCAGAAGGAACTCGTGGCCGTACTTCTTCTACAAGACAACTAGAGACTTGTCAGCAAGCGGCTGAGCAGCATCTACGTTCCACTTGCAGTCTGAAAGTTTCCCGTGCCACATGCCTGTTCAACACCTTCCTTATTCGCCTGCCCGCAGCGCTCGCGCTTTCTCCCGCCCGCGCTCTGACCGGCACTCTCCCTCTGACACACATGGTTCCTTGGCCGGTTGCCAAGAGCTCCGGAAAGCAGCTTCTGCCGAAGGAGGCTCGCCTCTTGCGGTTACCTTCTCTGAGCTCCGGAGTCCTGGCTTCTGCCTTTCTTGCTCTTAATGCAAGCAGAAAGCTTTTGCACTGCGTCTGGCGAGGAGAACGTGTGACAGGACAGCACATGTTTGTGTAGCTCACCCCTGCCACTGACACAAGCACGGATTTGCAGCACCCTATTCCACCCATGGTGTGACAGGTTTCTGCGCTGTGCAGGGCATTTCTCTGCATCTGGGAGTCCAAGGGAAAGTAAAATTGTTGTCGCAGAGAGCAGCAACAGCAGTAGGGAGCAGCAGAAGGAAGTCTTGCCCGTACTTCTTCTACAAGACAACTAGAGACTTGTCAGCAAGCGGCTGAGCAGCATCTACGTTCCACTTGCAGTCTGAAAGTTTCCCGTGCCAGATGCCTGTTCAATACCTTCCTTATTCGCCTGCCCGCAGCGCTCGCGCTTTTCCCCGCCCGCGCTCTGACCGGCACTCTCCCTCTGACACACATGGTTCCTTGGCCGGTTGCCAAGAGCTCCGGAAAGCAGCTTCTGCCGAAGGAGGCTCGCCTCTTGCGGTTACCTTCTCTGAGCTCCGGAGTCCTGGCTTCTGCCTTTCTTGCTCTTAATGCAAGCAGAAAGCTTTTGCACTGCGTCTGGCGAGGAGAACGTGTGACAGGACAGCACATGTTTGTGCAGCTCACCCCTGCCACTGACACAAGCACGGATTTGCAGCACCCTATTCCACCCATGGTGTGACAGGTTTCTGCGCTGCCCAGGGCATTTCTCTGCATCTGGGAGTCCAAGGGAAAGTAAAATTGTTGTCGCAGAGAGCAGCAACAGCAGTAGGGAGCAGCAGAAGGAAGTCTTGCCCGTACTTCTTCTACAAGACAACTAGAGACTTGTCAGCAAGCGGCTGAGCAGCATCTACGTTCCACTTGCAGTCTGAAAGTTTCCCGTGCCACATGCCTGTTCAACACCTTCCTTATTCGCCTGCCCGCAGCGCTCGCGCTTTCCCCCGCCCGCGCTCTGACCGGCACTCTCCCTCTGACACACATGGTTCCTTGGCCGGTTGCCAAGAGCTCCGGAAAGCAGCTTCTGCCGAAGGAGGCTCGCCTCTTGCGGTTACCTTCTCTGAGCTCCGGAGTCCTGGCTTCTGCCTTTCTTGCTCTTAATGCAAGCAGAAAGCTTTTGCACTGCGTCTGGCGAGGAGAACGTGTGACAGGACAGCACATGTTTGTGCAGCTCACCCCTGCCACTGACACAAGCACGGATTTGCAGCACCCTATTCCACCCATGGTGTGACAGGTTTCTGCGCTGTGCAGGGCATTTCTCTGCATCTGGGAGTCCAAGGGAAAGTAAAATTGTTGTCGCAGAGAGCAGCAACAGCAGTAGGGAGCAGCAGAAGGAAGTCGTTTCAGTACTTCTTCCACACGACATCTAGCAACTAATCAGCAAGCGTGCGAGCGGCAGCTATGTTCCACTTGCAATATGAAAGTTTCGCCTGCCAGATACCTGTTCAACACCTTCCTTATTCGCCTGCCCGCAGCGCCCGCTCTTTCCCCCGCCAGCGCGCTGATCGGCACGCTCCCTCTGACACACATGGTTCCTTGGCCGGTTGCCAAGAGCTCCGGAAAGCAGCTTCTGCCGAAGGAGGCTCGCCTCTTGCGGTTACCTTCTCTGAGCTCCGGAGTCCTGGCTTCTGCCTTTCTTGCTCTTAATGCAAGCAGAAAGCTTTTGCACTGCGTCTGGCGAGGAGAACGTGTGACAGGACAGCACATGTTTGTGCAGCTCACCCCTGCCACTGACACAAGCACGGATTTGCAGCACCCTATTCCACCCATGGTGTGACAGGTTTCTGCGCTGTGCAGGGCATTTCTCTGCATCTGGGAGTCCAAGGGAAAGTAAAATAGTTGTCGCAGAGAGCAGCAACAGCAGTAGGGAGCAGCAGAAGGAAGTCTTGCCCGTACTTCTTCTACAAGACAACTAGAGACTTGTCAGCAAGCGGCTGAGCAGCATCTACGTTCCACTTGCAGTCTGAAAGTTTCGCGTGCCACATGCCTGTTCAACACCTTCCTTATTCGCCTGCCCGCAGCGCTCGCGCTTTCCCCCGCCCGCGCTCTGACCGGCACTCTCCCTCTGACACACATGGTTCCTTGGCCGGTTGCCAAGAGCTCCGGAAAGCAGCTTCTGCCGAAGGAGGCTCGCCTCTTGCGGTTACCTTCTCTGAGCTCCGGAGTCCTGGCTTCTGCCTTTCCTGCTCTTAATGCAAGCAGAAAGCTTTTGCACTGCGTCTGGCGAGGAGAACGTGTGACAGGAGAGCACAAGTTTGTGCAGCTCACCCCTGCCACTGACACAAGCACGGATTTGCAGCACCCTATTCCACCCATGGTATGACAGGTTTCTGCGCTGTGCAGGGCATTTCTCTGCATCTGGGAGTCCAAGAGAAAGTAAAATTGTTGCCGCAGAGAGCAGCAACAGCAGTAGGGAGCAGCAGAAGGAAGTCGTTTCAGTACTTCTTCCACACGACATCTAGCAACTAATCAGCAAGCGTGCGAGCGGCAGCTATGTTCCACTTGCAATATGAAAGTTTCGCCTGCCAGATACCTGTTCAACACCTTCCTTATTCGCCTGCCCGCAGCGCTCGCGCTTTCCCCCGCCAGCGCGCTGATCGGCACGCTCCCTCTGACACACATGGTTCCTTGGCCGGTTGCCAAGAGCTCCGGAAAGCAGCTTCTGCCAAAGGAGGCTCGCCTCTTGCGGTTACCTTCTCTGAGCTCCGGAGTCCTGGCTTCTGCCTTTCTTGCTCTTAATGCAAGCAGAAAGCTTTTGCACTGCGTCTGGCGAGGAGAACGTGTGACAGGACAGCACATGATTGTGCAGCTCACCCCTGCCACTGACACAAGCACGGATTTGCAGCACCCTATTCCACCCATGGTGTGACAGGTTTCTGCGCTGTGCAGGGCATTTCTCTGCATCTGGGAGTCCAAGGGAAAGTAAAATTGTTGTCGCAGAGAGCAGCAACAGCAGTAGGGAGCAGCAGAAGGAACTCGTGGCCGTACTTCTTCTACAAGACAACTAGAGACTTGTCAGCAAGCGGCTGAGCAGCATCTACGTTCCACTTGCAGTCTGAAAGTTTCCCGTGCCAGATGCCTGTTCAACACCTTCCTTATTCGCCTGCCCGCAGCGCTCGCGCTTTTCCCCGCCCGCGCTCTGACCGGCACTCTCCCTCTGACACACATGGTTCCTTGGCCGGTTGCCAAGACCTCCGGAAAGCAGCTTCTGCCGAAGGAGGCTCGCCTCTTGCGGTTACCTTCTCTGAGCTCCGGAGTCTTGGCTTCTGCCTTTCTTGCTCTTAATGCAAGCAGAAAGCTTTTGCACTGCGTCTGGCGAGGAGAACGTGTGACAGGACAGCACATGTTTGTGCAGCTCACCCCTGCCACTGACACAAGCACGGATTTGCAGCACCCTATTCCACCCATGGTGTGACAGGTTTCTGCGCTGTGCAGGGCATTTCTCTGCATCTGGGAGTCCAAGGGAAAGTAAAATTGTTGTCGCAGAGAGCAGCAACAGCAGTAGGGAGCAGCAGAAGGAAGTCTTGCCCGTACTTCTTCTACAAGACAACTAGAGACTTGTCAGCAAGCGGCTGAGCAGCATCTACGTTCCACTTGCAGTCTGAAAGTTTCCCGTGCCACATGCCTGTTCAACACCTTCCTTATTCGCCTGCCCGCAGCGCTCGCGCTTTCCCCCGCCCGCGCTCTGACCGGCACTCTCCCTCTGACACACATGGTTCCTTGGCCGGTTGCCAAGAGCTCCGGAAAGCAGCTTCTGCCGAAGGATACTCGCCTCTTGCGGTTACCTTCTCTGAGCTCCGGAGTCCTGGCTTCTGCCTTTCCTGCTCTTAATGCAAGCAGAAAGCTTTTGCACTGCGTCTGGCGAGGAGAACGTGTGACAGGAGAGCACAAGTTTGTGCAGCTCACCCCTGCCACTGACACAAGCACGGATTTGCAGCACCCTATTCCACCCATGGTATGACAGGTTTCTGCGCTGTGCAGGGCATTTCTCTGCATCTGGGAGTCCAAGAGAAAGTAAAATTGTTGCCGCAGAGAGCAGCAACAGCAGTAGGGAGCAGCAGAAGGAAGTCGTTTCAGTACTTCTTCCACACGACATCTAGCAACTAATCAGCAAGCGTGCGAGCGGCAGCTATGTTCCACTTGCAAGATGAAAGTTTCGCCTGCCAGATACCTGTTCAACACCTTCCTTATTCGCCTGCCCGCAGCGCTCGCGCTTTCCCCCGCCAGCGCGCTGATCGGCACGCTCCCTCTGACACACATGGTTCCTTGGCCGGTTGCCAAGAGCTCCGGAAAGCAGCTTCTGCCAAAGGAGGCTCGCCTCTTGCGGTTACCTTCTCTGAGCTCCGGAGTCCTGGCTTCTGCCTTTCTTGCTCTTAATGCAAGCAGAAAGCTTTTGCACTGCGTCTGGCGAGGAGAACGTGTGACAGGACAGCACATGATTGTGCAGCTCACCCCTGCCACTGACACAAGCACGGATTTGCAGCACCCTATTCCACCCATGGTGTGACAGGTTTCTGCGCTGTGCAGGGCATTTCTCTGCATCTGGGAGTCCAAGGGAAAGTAAAATTGTTGTCGCAGAGAGCAGCAACAGCAGTAGGGAGCAGCAGAAGGAACTCGTGGCCGTACTTCTTCTACAAGACAACTAGAGACTTGTCAGCAAGCGGCTGAGCAGCATCTACGTTCCACTTGCAGTCTGAAAGTTTCCCGTGCCAGATGCCTGTTCAACACCTTCCTTATTCGCCTGCCCGCAGCGCTCGCGCTTTTCCCCGCCCGCGCTCTGACCGGCACTCTCCCTCTGACACACATGGTTCCTTGGCCGGTTGCCAAGACCTCCGGAAAGCAGCTTCTGCCGAAGGAGGCTCGCCTCTTGCGGTTACCTTCTCTGAGCTCCGGAGTCCTGGCTTCTGCCTTTCTTGCTCTTAATGCAAGCAGAAAGCTTTTGCACTGCGTCTGGCGAGGAGAACGTGTGACAGGACAGCACATGTTTGTGCAGCTCACCCCTGCCACTGACACAAGCACGGATTTGCAGCACCCTATTCCACCCATGGTGTGACAGGTTTCTGCGCTGTGCAGGGCATTTCTCTGCATCTGGGAGTCCAAGGGAAAGTAAAATTGTTGTCGCAGAGAGCAGCAACAGCAGTAGGGAGCAGCAGAAGGAACTCGTGGCCGTACTTCTTCTACAAGACAACTAGAGACTTGTCAGCAAGCGGCTGAGCAGCATCTACGTTCCACTTGCAGTCTGAAAGTTTCCCGTGCCAGATGCCTGTTCAATACCTTCCTTATTCGCCTGCCCGCAGCGCTCGCGCTTTTCCCCGCCCGCGCTCTGACCGGCACTCTCCCTCTGACACACATGGTTCCTTGGCCGGTTGCCAAGAGCTCCGGAAAGCAGCTTCTGCCGAAGGAGGCTCGCCTCTTGCGGTTACCTTCTCTGAGCTCCGGAGTCCTGGCTTCTGCCTTTCTTGCTCTTAATGCAAGCAGAAAGCTTTTGCACTGCGTCTGGCGAGGAGAACGTGTGACAGGACAGCACATGTTTGTGCAGCTCACCCCTGCCACTGACACAAGCACGGATTTGCAGCACCCTATTCCACCCATGGTGTGACAGGTTTCTGCGCTGTGCAGGGCATTTCTCTGCATCTGGGAGTCCAAGGGAAAGTAAAATTGTTGTCGCAGAGAGCAGCAACAGCAGTAGGGAGCAGCAGAAGGAAGTCTTGCCCGTACTTCTTCTACAAGACAACTAGAGACTTGTCAGCAAGCGGCTGAGCAGCATCTACGTTCCACTTGCAGTCTGAAAGTTTCCCGTGCCACATGCCTGTTCAACACCTTCCTTATTCGCCTGCCCGCAGCGCTCGCGCTTTCCCCCGCCCGCGCTCTGACCGGCACTCTCCCTCTGACACACATGGTTCCTTGGCCGGTTGCCAAGAGCTCCGGAAAGCAGCTTCTGCCGAAGGAGGCTCGCCTCTTGCGGTTACCTTCTCTGAGCTCCGGAGTCCTGGCTTCTGCCTTTCTTGCTCTTAATGCAAGCAGAAAGCTTTTGCACTGCGTCTGGCGAGGAGAACGTGTGACAGGAGAGCACAAGTTTGTGCAGCTCACCCCTGCCACTGACACAAGCACGGATTTGCAGCACCCTATTCCACCCATGGTATGACAGGTTTCTGCGCTGTGCAGGGCATTTCTCTGCATCTGGGAGTCCAAGAGAAAGTAAAATTGTTGCCGCAGAGAGCAGCAACAGCAGTAGGGAGCAGCAGAAGGAAGTCGTTTCAGTACTTCTTCCACACGACATCTAGCAACTAATCAGCAAGCGTGCGAGCGGCAGCTATGTTCCACTTGCAAGATGAAAGTTTCGCCTGCCAGATACCTGTTCAACACCTTCCTTATTCGCCTGCCCGCAGCGCTCGCTCTTTCCCCCGCCAGCGCGCTGATCGGCACGCTCCCTCTGACACACATGGTTCCTTGGCCGGTTGCCAAGAGCTCCGGAAAGCAGCTTCTGCCAAAGGAGGCTCGCCTCTTGCGGTTACCTTCTCTGAGCTCCGGAGTCCTGGCTTCTGCCTTTCTTGCTCTTAATGCAAGCAGAAAGCTTTTGCACTGCGTCTGGCGAGGAGAACGTGTGACAGGACAGCACATGTTTGTGCAGCTCACCCCTGCCACTGACACAAGCACGGATTTGCAGCACCCTATTCCACCCATGGTGTGACAGGTTTCTGCGCTGTGCAGGGCATTTCTCTGCATCTGGGAGTCCAAGGGAAAGTAAAATTGTTGTCGCAGAGAGCAGCAACAGCAGTAGGGAGCAGCAGAAGGAACTCGTGGCCGTACTTCTTCTACAAGACAACTAGAGACTTGTCAGCAAGCGGCTGAGCAGCATCTACGTTCCACTTGCAGTCTGAAAGTTTCCCGTGCCACATGCCTGTTCAACACCTTCCTTATTCGCCTGCCCGCAGCGCTCGCGCTTTCTCCCGCCCGCGCTCTGACCGGCACTCTCCCTCTGACACACATGGTTCCTTGGCCGGTTGCCAAGAGCTCCGGAAAGCAGCTTCTGCCGAAGGAGGCTCGCCTCTTGCGGTTACCTTCTCTGAGCTCCGGAGTCCTGGCTTCTGCCTTTCTTGCTCTTAATGCAAGCAGAAAGCTTTTGCACTGCGTCTGGCGAGGAGAACGTGTGACAGGACAGCACATGTTTGTGTAGCTCACCCCTGCCACTGACACAAGCACGGATTTGCAGCACCCTATTCCACCCATGGTGTGACAGGTTTCTGCGCTGTGCAGGGCATTTCTCTGCATCTGGGAGTCCAAGGGAAAGTAAAATTGTTGTCGCAGAGAGCAGCAACAGCAGTAGGGAGCAGCAGAAGGAAGTCTTGCCCGTACTTCTTCTACAAGACAACTAGAGACTTGTCAGCAAGCGGCTGAGCAGCATCTACGTTCCACTTGCAGTCTGAAAGTTTCCCGTGCCAGATGCCTGTTCAATACCTTCCTTATTCGCCTGCCCGCAGCGCTCGCGCTTTTCCCCGCCCGCGCTCTGACCGGCACTCTCCCTCTGACACACATGGTTCCTTGGCCGGTTGCCAAGAGCTCCGGAAAGCAGCTTCTGCCGAAGGAGGCTCGCCTCTTGCGGTTACCTTCTCTGAGCTCCGGAGTCCTGGCTTCTGCCTTTCTTGCTCTTAATGCAAGCAGAAAGCTTTTGCACTGCGTCTGGCGAGGAGAACGTGTGACAGGACAGCACATGTTTGTGCAGCTCACCCCTGCCACTGACACAAGCACGGATTTGCAGCACCCTATTCCACCCATGGTGTGACAGGTTTCTGCGCTGCCCAGGGCATTTCTCTGCATCTGGGAGTCCAAGGGAAAGTAAAATTGTTGTCGCAGAGAGCAGCAACAGCAGTAGGGAGCAGCAGAAGGAAGTCTTGCCCGTACTTCTTCTACAAGACAACTAGAGACTTGTCAGCAAGCGGCTGAGCAGCATCTACGTTCCACTTGCAGTCTGAAAGTTTCCCGTGCCACATGCCTGTTCAACACCTTCCTTATTCGCCTGCCCGCAGCGCTCGCGCTTTCCCCCGCCCGCGCTCTGACCGGCACTCTCCCTCTGACACACATGGTTCCTTGGCCGGTTGCCAAGAGCTCCGGAAAGCAGCTTCTGCCGAAGGAGGCTCGCCTCTTGCGGTTACCTTCTCTGAGCTCCGGAGTCCTGGCTTCTGCCTTTCTTGCTCTTAATGCAAGCAGAAAGCTTTTGCACTGCGTCTGGCGAGGAGAACGTGTGACAGGACAGCACATGTTTGTGCAGCTCACCCCTGCCACTGACACAAGCACGGATTTGCAGCACCCTATTCCACCCATGGTGTGACAGGTTTCTGCGCTGTGCAGGGCATTTCTCTGCATCTGGGAGTCCAAGGGAAAGTAAAATTGTTGTCGCAGAGAGCAGCAACAGCAGTAGGGAGCAGCAGAAGGAAGTCGTTTCAGTACTTCTTCCACACGACATCTAGCAACTAATCAGCAAGCGTGCGAGCGGCAGCTATGTTCCACTTGCAATATGAAAGTTTCGCCTGCCAGATACCTGTTCAACACCTTCCTTATTCGCCTGCCCGCAGCGCCCGCTCTTTCCCCCGCCAGCGCGCTGATCGGCACGCTCCCTCTGACACACATGGTTCCTTGGCCGGTTGCCAAGAGCTCCGGAAAGCAGCTTCTGCCGAAGGAGGCTCGCCTCTTGCGGTTACCTTCTCTGAGCTCCGGAGTCCTGGCTTCTGCCTTTCTTGCTCTTAATGCAAGCAGAAAGCTTTTGCACTGCGTCTGGCGAGGAGAACGTGTGACAGGACAGCACATGTTTGTGCAGCTCACCCCTGCCACTGACACAAGCACGGATTTGCAGCACCCTATTCCACCCATGGTGTGACAGGTTTCTGCGCTGTGCAGGGCATTTCTCTGCATCTGGGAGTCCAAGGGAAAGTAAAATAGTTGTCGCAGAGAGCAGCAACAGCAGTAGGGAGCAGCAGAAGGAAGTCTTGCCCGTACTTCTTCTACAAGACAACTAGAGACTTGTCAGCAAGCGGCTGAGCAGCATCTACGTTCCACTTGCAGTCTGAAAGTTTCGCGTGCCACATGCCTGTTCAACACCTTCCTTATTCGCCTGCCCGCAGCGCTCGCGCTTTCCCCCGCCCGCGCTCTGACCGGCACTCTCCCTCTGACACACATGGTTCCTTGGCCGGTTGCCAAGAGCTCCGGAAAGCAGCTTCTGCCGAAGGAGGCTCGCCTCTTGCGGTTACCTTCTCTGAGCTCCGGAGTCCTGGCTTCTGCCTTTCCTGCTCTTAATGCAAGCAGAAAGCTTTTGCACTGCGTCTGGCGAGGAGAACGTGTGACAGGAGAGCACAAGTTTGTGCAGCTCACCCCTGCCACTGACACAAGCACGGATTTGCAGCACCCTATTCCACCCATGGTATGACAGGTTTCTGCGCTGTGCAGGGCATTTCTCTGCATCTGGGAGTCCAAGAGAAAGTAAAATTGTTGCCGCAGAGAGCAGCAACAGCAGTAGGGAGCAGCAGAAGGAAGTCGTTTCAGTACTTCTTCCACACGACATCTAGCAACTAATCAGCAAGCGTGCGAGCGGCAGCTATGTTCCACTTGCAATATGAAAGTTTCGCCTGCCAGATACCTGTTCAACACCTTCCTTATTCGCCTGCCGGCAGCGCTCGCGCTTTCCCCCGCCAGCGCGCTGATCGGCACGCTCCCTCTGACACACATGGTTCCTTGGCCGGTTGCCAAGAGCTCCGGAAAGCAGCTTCTGCCAAAGGAGGCTCGCCTCTTGCGGTTACCTTCTCTGAGCTCCGGAGTCCTGGCTTCTGCCTTTCTTGCTCTTAATGCAAGCAGAAAGCTTTTGCACTGCGTCTGGCGAGGAGAACGTGTGACAGGACAGCACATGATTGTGCAGCTCACCCCTGCCACTGACACAAGCACGGATTTGCAGCACCCTATTCCACCCATGGTGTGACAGGTTTCTGCGCTGTGCAGGGCATTTCTCTGCATCTGGGAGTCCAAGGGAAAGTAAAATTGTTGTCGCAGAGAGCAGCAACAGCAGTAGGGAGCAGCAGAAGGAACTCGTGGCCGTACTTCTTCTACAAGACAACTAGAGACTTGTCAGCAAGCGGCTGAGCAGCATCTACGTTCCACTTGCAGTCTGAAAGTTTCCCGTGCCAGATGCCTGTTCAACACCTTCCTTATTCGCCTGCCCGCAGCGCTCGCGCTTTTCCCCGCCCGCGCTCTGACCGGCACTCTCCCTCTGACACACATGGTTCCTTGGCCGGTTGCCAAGAGCTCCGGAAAGCAGCTTCTGCCGAAGGAGGCTCGCCTCTTGCGGTTACCTTCTCTGAGCTCCGGAGTCCTGGCTTCTGCCTTTCCTGCTCTTAATGCAAGCAGAAAGCTTTTGCACTGCGTCTGGCGAGGAGAACGTGTGACAGGAGAGCACAAGTTTGTGCAGCTCACCCCTGCCACTGACACAAGCACGGATTTGCAGCACCCTATTCCACCCATGGTATGACAGGTTTCTGCGCTGTGCAGGGCATTTCTCTGCATCTGGGAGTCCAAGAGAAAGTAAAATTGTTGCCGCAGAGAGCAGCAACAGCAGTAGGGAGCAGCAGAAGGAAGTCGTTTCAGTACTTCTTCCA
This sequence comes from Cyanistes caeruleus, assembly GCF_971803275.1. Taxonomy (NCBI): domain Eukaryota; kingdom Metazoa; phylum Chordata; class Aves; order Passeriformes; family Paridae; genus Cyanistes; species Cyanistes caeruleus. The sequence goes on along the minus strand of NC_141702.1, from coordinate 85,250,967 downwards.
CACGACATCTAGCAACTAATCAGCAAGCGTGCGAGCGGCAGCTATGTTCCACTTGCAATATGAAAGTTTCGCCTGCCAGATACCTGTTCAACACCTTCCTTATTCGCCTGCCCGCAGCGCTCGCGCTTTCCCCCGCCAGCGCGCTGATCGGCACGCTCCCTCTGACACACATGGTTCCTTGGCCGGTTGCCAAGAGCTCCGGAAAGCAGCTTCTGCCAAAGGAGGCTCGCCTCTTGCGGTTACCTTCTCTGAGCTCCGGAGTCCTGGCTTCTGCCTTTCTTGCTCTTAATGCAAGCAGAAAGCTTTTGCACTGCGTCTGGCGAGGAGAACGTGTGACAGGACAGCACATGATTGTGCAGCTCACCCCTGCCACTGACACAAGCACGGATTTGCAGCACCCTATTCCACCCATGGTGTGACAGGTTTCTGCGCTGTGCAGGGCATTTCTCTGCATCTGGGAGTCCAAGGGAAAGTAAAATTGTTGTCGCAGAGAGCAGCAACAGCAGTAGGGAGCAGCAGAAGGAACTCGTGGCCGTACTTCTTCTACAAGACAACTAGAGACTTGTCAGCAAGCGGCTGAGCAGCATCTACGTTCCACTTGCAGTCTGAAAGTTTCCCGTGCCAGATGCCTGTTCAACACCTTCCTTATTCGCCTGCCCGCAGCGCTCGCGCTTTTCCCCGCCCGCGCTCTGACCGGCACTCTCCCTCTGACACACATGGTTCCTTGGCCGGTTGCCAAGACCTCCGGAAAGCAGCTTCTGCCGAAGGAGGCTCGCCTCTTGCGGTTACCTTCTCTGAGCTCCGGAGTCTTGGCTTCTGCCTTTCTTGCTCTTAATGCAAGCAGAAAGCTTTTGCACTGCGTCTGGCGAGGAGAACGTGTGACAGGACAGCACATGTTTGTGCAGCTCACCCCTGCCACTGACACAAGCACGGATTTGCAGCACCCTATTCCACCCATGGTGTGACAGGTTTCTGCGCTGTGCAGGGCATTTCTCTGCATCTGGGAGTCCAAGGGAAAGTAAAATTGTTGTCGCAGAGAGCAGCAACAGCAGTAGGGAGCAGCAGAAGGAAGTCTTGCCCGTACTTCTTCTACAAGACAACTAGAGACTTGTCAGCAAGCGGCTGAGCAGCATCTACGTTCCACTTGCAGTCTGAAAGTTTCCCGTGCCACATGCCTGTTCAACACCTTCCTTATTCGCCTGCCCGCAGCGCTCGCGCTTTCCCCCGCCCGCGCTCTGACCGGCACTCTCCCTCTGACACACATGGTTCCTTGGCCGGTTGCCAAGAGCTCCGGAAAGCAGCTTCTGCCGAAGGAGGCTCGCCTCTTGCGGTTACCTTCTCTGAGCTCCGGAGTCCTGGCTTCTGCCTTTCCTGCTCTTAATGCAAGCAGAAAGCTTTTGCACTGCGTCTGGCGAGGAGAACGTGTGACAGGACAGCACATGTTTGTGCAGCTCACCCCTGCCACTGACACAAGCACGGATTTGCAGCACCCTATTCCACCCATGGTGTGACAGGTTTCTGCGCTGCCCAGGGCATTTCTCTGCATCTGGGAGTCCAAGGGAAAGTAAAATTGTTGTCGCAGAGAGCAGCAACAGCAGTAGGGAGCAGCAGAAGGAAGTCTTGCCCGTACTTCTTCTACAAGACAACTAGAGACTTGTCAGCAAGCGGCTGAGCAGCATCTACGTTCCACTTGCAGTCTGAAAGTTTCCCGTGCCACATGCCTGTTCAACACCTTCCTTATTCGCCTGCCCGCAGCGCTCGCGCTTTCCCCCGCCCGCGCTCTGACCGGCACTCTCCCTCTGACACACATGGTTCCTTGGCCGGTTGCCAAGAGCTCCGGAAAGCAGCTTCTGCCGAAGGAGGCTCGCCTCTTGCGGTTACCTTCTCTGAGCTCCGGAGTCCTGGCTTCTGCCTTTCTTGCTCTTAATGCAAGCAGAAAGCTTTTGCACTGCGTCTGGCGAGGAGAACGTGTGACAGGACAGCACATGTTTGTGCAGCTCACCCCTGCCACTGACACAAGCACGGATTTGCAGCACCCTATTCCACCCATGGTGTGACAGGTTTCTGCGCTGTGCAGGGCATTTCTCTGCATCTGGGAGTCCAAGGGAAAGTAAAATTGTTGTCGCAGAGAGCAGCAACAGCAGTAGGGAGCAGCAGAAGGAAGTCGTTTCAGTACTTCTTCCACACGACATCTAGCAACTAATCAGCAAGCGTGCGAGCGGCAGCTATGTTCCACTTGCAATATGAAAGTTTCGCCTGCCAGATACCTGTTCAACACCTTCCTTATTCGCCTGCCCGCAGCGCCCGCTCTTTCCCCCGCCAGCGCGCTGATCGGCACGCTCCCTCTGACACACATGGTTCCTTGGCCGGTTGCCAAGAGCTCCGGAAAGCAGCTTCTGCCGAAGGAGGCTCGCCTCTTGCGGTTACCTTCTCTGAGCTCCGGAGTCCTGGCTTCTGCCTTTCTTGCTCTTAATGCAAGCAGAAAGCTTTTGCACTGCGTCTGGCGAGGAGAACGTGTGACAGGACAGCACATGTTTGTGCAGCTCACCCCTGCCACTGACACAAGCACGGATTTGCAGCACCCTATTCCACCCATGGTGTGACAGGTTTCTGCGCTGTGCAGGGCATTTCTCTGCATCTGGGAGTCCAAGGGAAAGTAAAATAGTTGTCGCAGAGAGCAGCAACAGCAGTAGGGAGCAGCAGAAGGAAGTCTTGCCCGTACTTCTTCTACAAGACAACTAGAGACTTGTCAGCAAGCGGCTGAGCAGCATCTACGTTCCACTTGCAGTCTGAAAGTTTCGCGTGCCACATGCCTGTTCAACACCTTCCTTATTCGCCTGCCCGCAGCGCTCGCGCTTTCCCCCGCCCGCGCTCTGACCGGCACTCTCCCTCTGACACACATGGTTCCTTGGCCGGTTGCCAAGAGCTCCGGAAAGCAGCTTCTGCCGAAGGAGGCTCGCCTCTTGCGGTTACCTTCTCTGAGCTCCGGAGTCCTGGCTTCTGCCTTTCCTGCTCTTAATGCAAGCAGAAAGCTTTTGCACTGCGTCTGGCGAGGAGAACGTGTGACAGGAGAGCACAAGTTTGTGCAGCTCACCCCTGCCACTGACACAAGCACGGATTTGCAGCACCCTATTCCACCCATGGTATGACAGGTTTCTGCGCTGTGCAGGGCATTTCTCTGCATCTGGGAGTCCAAGAGAAAGTAAAATTGTTGCCGCAGAGAGCAGCAACAGCAGTAGGGAGCAGCAGAAGGAAGTCGTTTCAGTACTTCTTCCACACGACATCTAGCAACTAATCAGCAAGCGTGCGAGCGGCAGCTATGTTCCACTTGCAATATGAAAGTTTCGCCTGCCAGATACCTGTTCAACACCTTCCTTATTCGCCTGCCCGCAGCGCTCGCGCTTTCCCCCGCCAGCGCGCTGATCGGCACGCTCCCTCTGACACACATGGTTCCTTGGCCGGTTGCCAAGAGCTCCGGAAAGCAGCTTCTGCCAAAGGAGGCTCGCCTCTTGCGGTTACCTTCTCTGAGCTCCGGAGTCCTGGCTTCTGCCTTTCTTGCTCTTAATGCAAGCAGAAAGCTTTTGCACTGCGTCTGGCGAGGAGAACGTGTGACAGGACAGCACATGATTGTGCAGCTCACCCCTGCCACTGACACAAGCACGGATTTGCAGCACCCTATTCCACCCATGGTGTGACAGGTTTCTGCGCTGTGCAGGGCATTTCTCTGCATCTGGGAGTCCAAGGGAAAGTAAAATTGTTGTCGCAGAGAGCAGCAACAGCAGTAGGGAGCAGCAGAAGGAAGTCGTTTCAGTACTTCTTCCACACGACATCTAGCAACTAATCAGCAAGCGTGCGAGCGGCAGCTATGTTCCACTTGCAATATGAAAGTTTCGCCTGCCAGATACCTGTTCAACACCTTCCTTATTCGCCTGCCCGCAGCGCCCGCTCTTTCCCCCGCCAGCGCGCTGATCGGCACGCTCCCTCTGACACACATGGTTCCTTGGCCGGTTGCCAAGAGCTCCGGAAAGCAGCTTCTGCCGAAGGAGGCTCGCCTCTTGCGGTTACCTTCTCTGAGCTCCGGAGTCCTGGCTTCTGCCTTTCTTGCTCTTAATGCAAGCAGAAAGCTTTTGCACTGCGTCTGGCGAGGAGAACGTGTGACAGGACAGCACATGTTTGTGCAGCTCACCCCTGCCACTGACACAAGCACGGATTTGCAGCACCCTATTCCACCCATGGTGTGACAGGTTTCTGCGCTGTGCAGGGCATTTCTCTGCATCTGGGAGTCCAAGGGAAAGTAAAATTGTTGTCGCAGAGAGCAGCAACAGCAGTAGGGAGCAGCAGAAGGAAGTCTTGCCCGTACTTCTTCTACAAGACAACTAGAGACTTGTCAGCAAGCGGCTGAGCAGCATCTACGTTCCACTTGCAGTCTGAAAGTTTCGCGTGCCACATGCCTGTTCAACACCTTCCTTATTCGCCTGCCCGCAGCGCTCGCGCTTTCCCCCGCCCGCGCTCTGACCGGCACTCTCCCTCTGACACACATGGTTCCTTGGCCGGTTGCCAAGAGCTCCGGAAAGCAGCTTCTGCCGAAGGAGGCTCGCCTCTTGCGGTTACCTTCTCTGAGCTCCGGAGTCCTGGCTTCTGCCTTTCCTGCTCTTAATGCAAGCAGAAAGCTTTTGCACTGCGTCTGGCGAGGAGAACGTGTGACAGGAGAGCACAAGTTTGTGCAGCTCACCCCTGCCACTGACACAAGCACGGATTTGCAGCACCCTATTCCACCCATGGTATGACAGGTTTCTGCGCTGTGCAGGGCATTTCTCTGCATCTGGGAGTCCAAGAGAAAGTAAAATTGTTGCCGCAGAGAGCAGCAACAGCAGTAGGGAGCAGCAGAAGGAAGTCGTTTCAGTACTTCTTCCACACGACATCTAGCAACTAATCAGCAAGCGTGCGAGCGGCAGCTATGTTCCACTTGCAATATGAAAGTTTCGCCTGCCAGATACCTGTTCAACACCTTCCTTATTCGCCTGCCCGCAGCGCTCGCGCTTTCCCCCGCCAGCGCGCTGATCGGCACGCTCCCTCTGACACACATGGTTCCTTGGCCGGTTGCCAAGAGCTCCGGAAAGCAGCTTCTGCCAAAGGAGGCTCGCCTCTTGCGGTTACCTTCTCTGAGCTCCGGAGTCCTGGCTTCTGCCTTTCTTGCTCTTAATGCAAGCAGAAAGCTTTTGCACTGCGTCTGGCGAGGAGAACGTGTGACAGGACAGCACATGATTGTGCAGCTCACCCCTGCCACTGACACAAGCACGGATTTGCAGCACCCTATTCCACCCATGGTGTGACAGGTTTCTGCGCTGTGCAGGGCATTTCTCTGCATCTGGGAGTCCAAGGGAAAGTAAAATTGTTGTCGCAGAGAGCAGCAACAGCAGTAGGGAGCAGCAGAAGGAACTCGTGGCCGTACTTCTTCTACAAGACAACTAGAGACTTGTCAGCAAGCGGCTGAGCAGCATCTACGTTCCACTTGCAGTCTGAAAGTTTCCCGTGCCAGATGCCTGTTCAACACCTTCCTTATTCGCCTGCCCGCAGCGCTCGCGCTTTTCCCCGCCCGCGCTCTGACCGGCACTCTCCCTCTGACACACATGGTTCCTTGGCCGGTTGCCAAGACCTCCGGAAAGCAGCTTCTGCCGAAGGAGGCTCGCCTCTTGCGGTTACCTTCTCTGAGCTCCGGAGTCTTGGCTTCTGCCTTTCTTGCTCTTAATGCAAGCAGAAAGCTTTTGCACTGCGTCTGGCGAGGAGAACGTGTGACAGGACAGCACATGTTTGTGCAGCTCACCCCTGCCACTGACACAAGCACGGATTTGCAGCACCCTATTCCACCCATGGTGTGACAGGTTTCTGCGCTGTGCAGGGCATTTCTCTGCATCTGGGAGTCCAAGGGAAAGTAAAATTGTTGTCGCAGAGAGCAGCAACAGCAGTAGGGAGCAGCAGAAGGAAGTCTTGCCCGTACTTCTTCTACAAGACAACTAGAGACTTGTCAGCAAGCGGCTGAGCAGCATCTACGTTCCACTTGCAGTCTGAAAGTTTCCCGTGCCACATGCCTGTTCAACACCTTCCTTATTCGCCTGCCCGCAGCGCTCGCGCTTTCCCCCGCCCGCGCTCTGACCGGCACTCTCCCTCTGACACACATGGTTCCTTGGCCGGTTGCCAAGAGCTCCGGAAAGCAGCTTCTGCCGAAGGAGGCTCGCCTCTTGCGGTTACCTTCTCTGAGCTCCGGAGTCCTGGCTTCTGCCTTTCCTGCTCTTAATGCAAGCAGAAAGCTTTTGCACTGCGTCTGGCGAGGAGAACGTGTGACAGGACAGCACATGTTTGTGCAGCTCACCCCTGCCACTGACACAAGCACGGATTTGCAGCACCCTATTCCACCCATGGTGTGACAGGTTTCTGCGCTGCCCAGGGCATTTCTCTGCATCTGGGAGTCCAAGGGAAAGTAAAATTGTTGTCGCAGAGAGCAGCAACAGCAGTAGGGAGCAGCAGAAGGAAGTCTTGCCCGTACTTCTTCTACAAGACAACTAGAGACTTGTCAGCAAGCGGCTGAGCAGCATCTACGTTCCACTTGCAGTCTGAAAGTTTCCCGTGCCACATGCCTGTTCAACACCTTCCTTATTCGCCTGCCCGCAGCGCTCGCGCTTTCCCCCGCCCGCGCTCTGACCGGCACTCTCCCTCTGACACACATGGTTCCTTGGCCGGTTGCCAAGAGCTCCGGAAAGCAGCTTCTGCCGAAGGAGGCTCGCCTCTTGCGGTTACCTTCTCTGAGCTCCGGAGTCCTGGCTTCTGCCTTTCTTGCTCTTAATGCAAGCAGAAAGCTTTTGCACTGCGTCTGGCGAGGAGAACGTGTGACAGGACAGCACATGTTTGTGCAGCTCACCCCTGCCACTGACACAAGCACGGATTTGCAGCACCCTATTCCACCCATGGTGTGACAGGTTTCTGCGCTGTGCAGGGCATTTCTCTGCATCTGGGAGTCCAAGGGAAAGTAAAATTGTTGTCGCAGAGAGCAGCAACAGCAGTAGGGAGCAGCAGAAGGAAGTCGTTTCAGTACTTCTTCCACACGACATCTAGCAACTAATCAGCAAGCGTGCGAGCGGCAGCTATGTTCCACTTGCAATATGAAAGTTTCGCCTGCCAGATACCTGTTCAACACCTTCCTTATTCGCCTGCCCGCAGCGCCCGCTCTTTCCCCCGCCAGCGCGCTGATCGGCACGCTCCCTCTGACACACATGGTTCCTTGGCCGGTTGCCAAGAGCTCCGGAAAGCAGCTTCTGCCGAAGGAGGCTCGCCTCTTGCGGTTACCTTCTCTGAGCTCCGGAGTCCTGGCTTCTGCCTTTCTTGCTCTTAATGCAAGCAGAAAGCTTTTGCACTGCGTCTGGCGAGGAGAACGTGTGACAGGACAGCACATGTTTGTGCAGCTCACCCCTGCCACTGACACAAGCACGGATTTGCAGCACCCTATTCCACCCATGGTGTGACAGGTTTCTGCGCTGTGCAGGGCATTTCTCTGCATCTGGGAGTCCAAGGGAAAGTAAAATAGTTGTCGCAGAGAGCAGCAACAGCAGTAGGGAGCAGCAGAAGGAAGTCTTGCCCGTACTTCTTCTACAAGACAACTAGAGACTTGTCAGCAAGCGGCTGAGCAGCATCTACGTTCCACTTGCAGTCTGAAAGTTTCGCGTGCCACATGCCTGTTCAACACCTTCCTTATTCGCCTGCCCGCAGCGCTCGCGCTTTCCCCCGCCCGCGCTCTGACCGGCACTCTCCCTCTGACACACATGGTTCCTTGGCCGGTTGCCAAGAGCTCCGGAAAGCAGCTTCTGCCGAAGGAGGCTCGCCTCTTGCGGTTACCTTCTCTGAGCTCCGGAGTCCTGGCTTCTGCCTTTCCTGCTCTTAATGCAAGCAGAAAGCTTTTGCACTGCGTCTGGCGAGGAGAACGTGTGACAGGAGAGCACAAGTTTGTGCAGCTCACCCCTGCCACTGACACAAGCACGGATTTGCAGCACCCTATTCCACCCATGGTATGACAGGTTTCTGCGCTGTGCAGGGCATTTCTCTGCATCTGGGAGTCCAAGAGAAAGTAAAATTGTTGCCGCAGAGAGCAGCAACAGCAGTAGGGAGCAGCAGAAGGAAGTCGTTTCAGTACTTCTTCCACACGACATCTAGCAACTAATCAGCAAGCGTGCGAGCGGCAGCTATGTTCCACTTGCAATATGAAAGTTTCGCCTGCCAGATACCTGTTCAACACCTTCCTTATTCGCCTGCCCGCAGCGCTCGCGCTTTCCCCCGCCAGCGCGCTGATCGGCACGCTCCCTCTGACACACATGGTTCCTTGGCCGGTTGCCAAGAGCTCCGGAAAGCAGCTTCTGCCAAAGGAGGCTCGCCTCTTGCGGTTACCTTCTCTGAGCTCCGGAGTCCTGGCTTCTGCCTTTCTTGCTCTTAATGCAAGCAGAAAGCTTTTGCACTGCGTCTGGCGAGGAGAACGTGTGACAGGACAGCACATGATTGTGCAGCTCACCCCTGCCACTGACACAAGCACGGATTTGCAGCACCCTATTCCACCCATGGTGTGACAGGTTTCTGCGCTGTGCAGGGCATTTCTCTGCATCTGGGAGTCCAAGGGAAAGTAAAATTGTTGTCGCAGAGAGCAGCAACAGCAGTAGGGAGCAGCAGAAGGAACTCGTGGCCGTACTTCTTCTACAAGACAACTAGAGACTTGTCAGCAAGCGGCTGAGCAGCATCTACGTTCCACTTGCAGTCTGAAAGTTTCCCGTGCCAGATGCCTGTTCAACACCTTCCTTATTCGCCTGCCCGCAGCGCTCGCGCTTTTCCCCGCCCGCGCTCTGACCGGCACTCTCCCTCTGACACACATGGTTCCTTGGCCGGTTGCCAAGACCTCCGGAAAGCAGCTTCTGCCGAAGGAGGCTCGCCTCTTGCGGTTACCTTCTCTGAGCTCCGGAGTCCTGGCTTCTGCCTTTCTTGCTCTTAATGCAAGCAGAAAGCTTTTGCACTGCGTCTGGCGAGGAGAACGTGTGACAGGACAGCACATGTTTGTGCAGCTCACCCCTGCCACTGACACAAGCACGGATTTGCAGCACCCTATTCCACCCATGGTGTGACAGGTTTCTGCGCTGTGCAGGGCATTTCTCTGCATCTGGGAGTCCAAGGGAAAGTAAAATTGTTGTCGCAGAGAGCAGCAACAGCAGTAGGGAGCAGCAGAAGGAAGTCTTGCCCGTACTTCTTCTACAAGACAACTAGAGACTTGTCAGCAAGCGGCTGAGCAGCATCTACGTTCCACTTGCTGTCTGAAAGTTTCGCGTGCCACATGCCTGTTCAACACCTTCCTTATTCGCCTGCCCGCAGCGCTCGCGCTTTCCCCCGCCCGCGCTCTGACCGGCACTCTCCCTCTGACACACATGGTTCCTTGGCCGGTTGCCAAGAGCTCCGGAAAGCAGCTTCTGCCGAAGGAGGCTCGCCTCTTGCGGTTACCTTCTCTGAGCTCCGGAGTCCTGGCTTCTGCCTTTCCTGCTCTTAATGCAAGCAGAAAGCTTTTGCACTGCGTCTGGCGAGGAGAACGTGTGACAGGAGAGCACAAGTTTGTGCAGCTCACCCCTGCCACTGACACAAGCACGGATTTGCAGCACCCTATTCCACCCATGGTATGACAGGTTTCTGCGCTGTGCAGGGCATTTCTCTGCATCTGGGAGTCCAAGAGAAAGTAAAATTGTTGCCGCAGAGAGCAGCAACAGCAGTAGGGAGCAGCAGAAGGAAGTCGTTTCAGTACTTCTTCCACACGACATCTAGCAACTAATCAGCAAGCGTGCGAGCGGCAGCTATGTCCCACTTGCAATATGAAAGTTTCGCCTGCCAGATACCTGTTCAACACCTTCCTTATTCGCCTGCCCGCAGCGCTCGCGCTTTCCCCCGCCAGCGCGCTGATCGGCACGCTCCCTCTGACACACATGGTTCCTTGGCCGGTTGCCAAGAGCTCCGGAAAGCAGCTTCTGCCAAAGGAGGCTCGCCTCTTGCGGTTACCTTCTCTGAGCTCCGGAGTCTTGGCTTCTGCCTTTCTTGCTCTTAATGCAAGCAGAAAGCTTTTGCACTGCGTCTGGCGAGGAGAACGTGTGACAGGACAGCACATGTTTGTGCAGCTCACCCCTGCCACTGACACAAGCACGGATTTGCAGCACCCTATTCCACCCATGGTGTGACAGGTTTCTGCGCTGTGCAGGGCATTTCTCTGCATCTGGGAGTCCAAGGGAAAGTAAAATTGTTGTCGCAGAGAGCAGCAACAGCAGTAGGGAGCAGCAGAAGGAAGTCTTGCCCGTACTTCTTCTACAAGACAACTAGAGACTTGTCAGCAAGCGGCTGAGCAGCATCTACGTTCCACTTGCAGTCTGAAAGTTTCCCGTGCCACATGCCTGTTCAACACCTTCCTTAATCGCCTGCCCGCAGCGCTCGCGCTTTCCCCCGCCCGCGCTCTGACCGGCACTCTCCCTCTGACACACATGGTTCCTTGGCCGGTTGCCAAGAGCTCCGGAAAGCAGCTTCTGCCGAAGGAGGCTCGCCTCTTGCGGTTACCTTCTCTGAGCTCCGGAGTCCTGGCTTCTGCCTTTCCTGCTCTTAATGCAAGCAGAAAGCTTTTGCACTGCGTCTGGCGAGGAGAACGTGTGACAGGAGAGCACAAGTTTGTGCAGCTCACCCCTGCCACTGACACAAGCACGGATTTGCAGCACCCTATTCCACCCATGGTATGACAGGTTTCTGCGCTGTGCAGGGCATTTCTCTGCATCTGGGAGTCCAAGAGAAAGTAAAATTGTTGCCGCAGAGAGCAGCAACAGCAGTAGGGAGCAGCAGAAGGAAGTCGTTTCAGTACTTCTTCCACACGACATCTAGCAACTAATCAGCAAGCGTGCGAGCGGCAGCTATGTTCCACTTGCAAGATGAAAGTTTCGCCTGCCAGATACCTGTTCAACACCTTCCTTATTCGCCTGCCCGCAGCGCTCGCGCTTTCCCCCGCCAGCGCGCTGATCGGCACGCTCCCTCTGACACACATGGTTCCTTGGCCGGTTGCCAAGAGCTCCGGAAAGCAGCTTCTGCCAAAGGAGGCTCGCCTCTTGCGGTTACCTTCTCTGAGCTCCGGAGTCCTGGCTTCTGCCTTTCTTGCTCTTAATGCAAGCAGAAAGCTTTTGCACTGCGTCTGGCGAGGAGAACGTGTGACAGGACAGCACATGATTGTGCAGCTCACCCCTGCCACTGACACAAGCACGGATTTGCAGCACCCTATTCCACCCATGGTGTGACAGGTTTCTGCGCTGTGCAGGGCATTTCTCTGCATCTGGGAGTCCAAGGGAAAGTAAAATTGTTGTCGCAGAGAGCAGCAACAGCAGTAGGGAGCAGCAGAAGGAACTCGTGGCCGTACTTCTTCTACAAGACAACTAGAGACTTGTCAGCAAGCGGCTGAGCAGCATCTACGTTCCACTTGCAGTCTGAAAGTTTCCCGTGCCAGATGCCTGTTCAACACCTTCCTTATTCGCCTGCCCGCAGCGCTCGCGCTTTTCCCCGCCCGCGCTCTGACCGGCACTCTCCCTCTGACACACATGGTTCCTTGGCCGGTTGCCAAGACCTCCGGAAAGCAGCTTCTGCCGAAGGAGGCTCGCCTCTTGCGGTTACCTTCTCTGAGCTCCGGAGTCCTGGCTTCTGCCTTTCTTGCTCTTAATGCAAGCAGAAAGCTTTTGCACTGCGTCTGGCGAGGAGAACGTGTGACAGGACAGCACATGTTTGTGCAGCTCACCCCTGCCACTGACACAAGCACGGATTTGCAGCACCCTATTCCACCCATGGTGTGACAGGTTTCTGCGCTGTGCAGGGCATTTCTCTGCATCTGGGAGTCCAAGGGAAAGTAAAATTGTTGTCGCAGAGAGCAGCAACAGCAGTAGGGAGCAGCAGAAGGAACTCGTGGCCGTACTTCTTCTACAAGACAACTAGAGACTTGTCAGCAAGCGGCTGAGCAGCATCTACGTTCCACTTGCAGTCTGAAAGTTTCCCGTGCCAGATGCCTGTTCAATACCTTCCTTATTCGCCTGCCCGCAGCGCTCGCGCTTTTCCCCGCCCGCGCTCTGACCGGCACTCTCCCTCTGACACACATGGTTCCTTGGCCGGTTGCCAAGAGCTCCGGAAAGCAGCTTCTGCCGAAGGAGGCTCGCCTCTTGCGGTTACCTTCTCTGAGCTCCGGAGTCCTGGCTTCTGCCTTTCTTGCTCTTAATGCAAGCAGAAAGCTTTTGCACTGCGTCTGGCGAGGAGAACGTGTGACAGGACAGCACATGTTTGTGCAGCTCACCCCTGCCACTGACACAAGCACGGATTTGCAGCACCCTATTCCACCGATGGTGTGACAGGTTTCTGCGCTGTGCAGGGCATTTCTCTGCATCTGGGAGTCCAAGGGAAAGTAAAATTGTTGTCGCAGAGAGCAGCAACAGCAGTAGGGAGCAGCAGAAGGAAGTCTTGCCCGTACTTCTTCTACAAGACAACTAGAGACTTGTCAGCAAGCGGCTGAGCAGCATCTACGTTCCACTTGCAGTCTGAAAGTTTCCCGTGCCACATGCCTGTTCAACACCTTCCTTATTCGCCTGCCCGCAGCGCTCGCGCTTTCCCCCGCCCGCGCTCTGACCGGCACTCTCCCTCTGACACACATGGTTCCTTGGCCGGTTGCCAAGAGCTCCGGAAAGCAGCTTCTGCCGAAGGAGGCTCGCCTCTTGCGGTTACCTTCTCTGAGCTCCGGAGTCCTGGCTTCTGCCTTTCTTGCTCTTAATGCAAGCAGAAAGCTTTTGCACTGCGTCTGGCGAGGAGAACGTGTGACAGGAGAGCACAAGTTTGTGCAGCTCACCCCTGCCACTGACACAAGCACGGATTTGCAGCACCCTATTCCACCCATGGTATGACAGGTTTCTGCGCTGTGCAGGGCATTTCTCTGCATCTGGGAGTCCAAGAGAAAGTAAAATTGTTGCCGCAGAGAGCAGCAACAGCAGTAGGGAGCAGCAGAAGGAAGTCGTTTCAGTACTTCTTCCACACGACATCTAGCAACTAATCAGCAAGCGTGCGAGCGGCAGCTATGTTCCACTTGCAAGATGAAAGTTTCGCCTGCCAGATACCTGTTCAACACCTTCCTTATTCGCCTGCCCGCAGCGCTCGCTCTTTCCCCCGCCAGCGCGCTGATCGGCACGCTCCCTCTGACACACATGGTTCCTTGGCCGGTTGCCAAGAGCTCCGGAAAGCAGCTTCTGCCAAAGGAGGCTCGCCTCTTGCGGTTACCTTCTCTGAGCTCCGGAGTCCTGGCTTCTGCCTTTCTTGCTCTTAATGCAAGCAGAAAGCTTTTGCACTGCGTCTGGCGAGGAGAACGTGTGACAGGACAGCACAAGTTTGTGCAGCTCACCCCTGCCACTGACACAAGCACGGATTTGCAGCACCCTATTCCACCCATGGTATGACAGGTTTCTGCGCTGTGCAGGGCATTTCTCTGCATCTGGGAGTCCAAGAGAAAGTAAAATTGTTGCCGCAGAGAGCAGCAACAGCAGTAGGGAGCAGCAGAAGGAAGTCGTTTCAGTACTTCTTCCACACGACATCTAGCAACTAATCAGCAAGCGTGCGAGCGGCAGCTATGTTCCACTTGCAATATGAAAGTTTCGCCTGCCAGATACCTGTTCAACACCTTCCTTATTCGCCTGCCCGCAGCGCTCGCGCTTTCCCCCGCCAGCGCGCTGATCGGCACGCTCCCTCTGACACACATGGTTCCTTGGCCGGTTGCCAAGAGCTCCGGAAAGCAGCTTCTGCCAAAGGAGGCTCGCCTCTTGCGGTTACCTTCTCTGAGCTCCGGAGTCCTGGCTTCTGCCTTTCTTGCTCTTAATGCAAGCAGAAAGCTTTTGCACTGCGTCTGGCGAGGAGAACGTGTGACAGGACAGCACATGATTGTGCAGCTCACCCCTGCCACTGACACAAGCACGGATTTGCAGCACCCTATTCCACCCATGGTGTGACAGGTTTCTGCGCTGTGCAGGGCATTTCTCTGCATCTGGGAGTCCAAGGGAAAGTAAAATTGTTGTCGCAGAGAGCAGCAACAGCAGTAGGGAGCAGCAGAAGGAACTCGTGGCCGTACTTCTTCTACAAGACAACTAGAGACTTGTCAGCAAGCGGCTGAGCAGCATCTACGTTCCACTTGCAGTCTGAAAGTTTCCCGTGCCAGATGCCTGTTCAACACCTTCCTTATTCGCCTGCCCGCAGCGCTCGCGCTTTTCCCCGCCCGCGCTCTGACCGGCACTCTCCCTCTGACACACATGGTTCCTTGGCCGGTTGCCAAGACCTCCGGAAAGCAGCTTCTGCCGAAGGAGGCTCGCCTCTTGCGGTTACCTTCTCTGAGCTCCGGAGTCCTGGCTTCTGCCTTTCTTGCTCTTAATGCAAGCAGAAAGCTTTTGCACTGCGTCTGGCGAGGAGAACGTGTGACAGGACAGCACATGTTTGTGCAGCTCACCCCTGCCACTGACACAAGCACGGATTTGCAGCACCCTATTCCACCCATGGTGTGACAGGTTTCTGCGCTGTGCAGGGCATTTCTCTGCATCTGGGAGTCCAAGGGAAAGTAAAATTGTTGTCGCAGAGAGCAGCAACAGCAGTAGGGAGCAGCAGAAGGAAGTCTTGCCCGTACTTCTTCTACAAGACAACTAGAGACTTGTCAGCAAGCGGCTGAGCAGCATCTACGTTCCACTTGCAGTCTGAAAGTTTCGCGTGCCACATGCCTGTTCAACACCTTCCTTATTCGCCTGCCCGCAGCGCTCGCGCTTTCCCCCGCCCGCGCTCTGACCGGCACTCTCCCTCTGACACACATGGTTCCTTGGCCGGTTGCCAAGAGCTCCGGAAAGCAGCTTCTGCCGAAGGAGGCTCGCCTCTTGCGGTTACCTTCTCTGAGCTCCGGAGTCCTGGCTTCTGCCTTTCCTGCTCTTAATGCAAGCAGAAAGCTTTTGCACTGCGTCTGGCGAGGAGAACGTGTGACAGGAGAGCACAAGTTTGTGCAGCTCACCCCTGCCACTGACACAAGCACGGATTTGCAGCACCCTATTCCACCCATGGTATGACAGGTTTCTGCGCTGTGCAGGGCATTTCTCTGCATCTGGGAGTCCAAGAGAAAGTAAAATTGTTGCCGCAGAGAGCAGCAACAGCAGTAGGGAGCAGCAGAAGGAAGTCGTTTCAGTACTTCTTCCACACGACATCTAGCAACTAATCAGCAAGCGTGCGAGCGGCAGCTATGTCCCACTTGCAATATGAAAGTTTCGCCTGCCAGATACCTGTTCAACACCTTCCTTATTCGCCTGCCGGCAGCGCTCGCGCTTTCCCCCGCCAGCGCGCTGATCGGCACGCTCCCTCTGACACACATGGTTCCTTGGCCGGTTGCCAAGAGCTCCGGAAAGCAGCTTCTGCCAAAGGAGGCTCGCCTCTTGCGGTTACCTTCTCTGAGCTCCGGAGTCCTGGCTTCTGCCTTTCTTGCTCTTAATGCAAGCAGAAAGCTTTTGCACTGCGTCTGGCGAGGAGAACGTGTGACAGGACAGCACATGATTGTGCAGCTCACCCCTGCCACTGACACAAGCACGGATTTGCAGCACCCTATTCCACCCATGGTGTGACAGGTTTCTGCGCTGTGCAGGGCATTTCTCTGCATCTGGGAGTCCAAGGGAAAGTAAAATTGTTGTCGCAGAGAGCAGCAACAGCAGTAGGGAGCAGCAGAAGGAACTCGTGGCCGTACTTCTTCTACAAGACAACTAGAGACTTGTCAGCAAGCGGCTGAGCAGCATCTACGTTCCACTTGCAGTCTGAAAGTTTCCCGTGCCAGATGCCTGTTCAACACCTTCCTTATTCGCCTGCCCGCAGCGCTCGCGCTTTTCCCCGCCCGCGCTCTGACCGGCACTCTCCCTCTGACACACATGGTTCCTTGGCCGGTTGCCAAGACCTCCGGAAAGCAGCTTCTGCCGAAGGAGGCTCGCCTCTTGCGGTTACCTTCTCTGAGCTCCGGAGTCTTGGCTTCTGCCTTTCTTGCTCTTAATGCAAGCAGAAAGCTTTTGCACTGCGTCTGGCGAGGAGAACGTGTGACAGGACAGCACATGTTTGTGCAGCTCACCCCTGCCACTGACACAAGCACGGATTTGCAGCACCCTATTCCACCCATGGTGTGACAGGTTTCTGCGCTGTGCAGGGCATTTCTCTGCATCTGGGAGTCCAAGGGAAAGTAAAATTGTTGTCGCAGAGAGCAGCAACAGCAGTAGGGAGCAGCAGAAGGAAGTCTTGCCCGTACTTCTTCTACAAGACAACTAGAGACTTGTCAGCAAGCGGCTGAGCAGCATCTACGTTCCACTTGCAGTCTGAAAGTTTCCCGTGCCACATGCCTGTTCAACACCTTCCTTATTCGCCTGCCCGCAGCGCTCGCGCTTTCCCCCGCCCGCGCTCTGACCGGCACTCTCCCTCTGACACACATGGTTCCTTGGCCGGTTGCCAAGAGCTCCGGAAAGCAGCTTCTGCCGAAGGAGGCTCGCCTCTTGCGGTTACCTTCTCTGAGCTCCGGAGTCCTGGCTTCTGCCTTTCCTGCTCTTAATGCAAGCAGAAAGCTTTTGCACTGCGTCTGGCGAGGAGAACGTGTGACAGGAGAGCACAAGTTTGTGCAGCTCACCCCTGCCACTGACACAAGCACGGATTTGCAGCACCCTATTCCACCCATGGTATGACAGGTTTCTGCGCTGTGCAGGGCATTTCTCTGCATCTGGGAGTCCAAGAGAAAGTAAAATTGTTGCCGCAGAGAGCAGCAACAGCAGTAGGGAGCAGCAGAAGGAAGTCGTTTCAGTACTTCTTCCACACGACATCTAGCAACTAATCAGCAAGCGTGCGAGCGGCAGCTATGTTCCACTTGCAAGATGAAAGTTTCGCCTGCCAGATACCTGTTCAACACCTTCCTTATTCGCCTGCCCGCAGCGCTCGCGCTTTCCCCCGCCAGCGCGCTGATCGGCACGCTCCCTCTGACACACATGGTTCCTTGGCCGGTTGCCAAGAGCTCCGGAAAGCAGCTTCTGCCAAAGGAGGCTCGCCTCTTGCGGTTACCTTCTCTGAGCTCCGGAGTCCTGGCTTCTGCCTTTCTTGCTCTTAATGCAAGCAGAAAGCTTTTGCACTGCGTCTGGCGAGGAGAACGTGTGACAGGACAGCACATGATTGTGCAGCTCACCCCTGCCACTGACACAAGCACGGATTTGCAGCACCCTATTCCACCCATGGTGTGACAGGTTTCTGCGCTGTGCAGGGCATTTCTCTGCATCTGGGAGTCCAAGGGAAAGTAAAATTGTTGTCGCAGAGAGCAGCAACAGCAGTAGGGAGCAGCAGAAGGAACTCGTGGCCGTACTTCTTCTACAAGACAACTAGAGACTTGTCAGCAAGCGGCTGAGCAGCATCTACGTTCCACTTGCAGTCTGAAAGTTTCCCGTGCCAGATGCCTGTTCAACACCTTCCTTATTCGCCTGCCCGCAGCGCTCGCGCTTTTCCCCGCCCGCGCTCTGACCGGCACTCTCCCTCTGACACACATGGTTCCTTGGCCGGTTGCCAAGACCTCCGGAAAGCAGCTTCTGCCGAAGGAGGCTCGCCTCTTGCGGTTACCTTCTCTGAGCTCCGGAGTCCTGGCTTCTGCCTTTCTTGCTCTTAATGCAAGCAGAAAGCTTTTGCACTGCGTCTGGCGAGGAGAACGTGTGACAGGACAGCACATGTTTGTGCAGCTCACCCCTGCCACTGACACAAGCACGGATTTGCAGCACCCTATTCCACCCATGGTGTGACAGGTTTCTGCGCTGTGCAGGGCATTTCTCTGCATCTGGGAGTCCAAGGGAAAGTAAAATTGTTGTCGCAGAGAGCAGCAACAGCAGTAGGGAGCAGCAGAAGGAACTCGTGGCCGTACTTCTTCTACAAGACAACTAGAGACTTGTCAGCAAGCGGCTGAGCAGCATCTACGTTCCACTTGCAGTCTGAAAGTTTCCCGTGCCAGATGCCTGTTCAATACCTTCCTTATTCGCCTGCCCGCAGCGCTCGCGCTTTTCCCCGCCCGCGCTCTGACCGGCACTCTCCCTCTGACACACATGGTTCCTTGGCCGGTTGCCAAGAGCTCCGGAAAGCAGCTTCTGCCGAAGGAGGCTCGCCTCTTGCGGTTACCTTCTCTGAGCTCCGGAGTCCTGGCTTCTGCCTTTCTTGCTCTTAATGCAAGCAGAAAGCTTTTGCACTGCGTCTGGCGAGGAGAACGTGTGACAGGACAGCACATGTTTGTGCAGCTCACCCCTGCCACTGACACAAGCACGGATTTGCAGCACCCTATTCCACCGATGGTGTGACAGGTTTCTGCGCTGTGCAGGGCATTTCTCTGCATCTGGGAGTCCAAGGGAAAGTAAAATTGTTGTCGCAGAGAGCAGCAACAGCAGTAGGGAGCAGCAGAAGGAAGTCTTGCCCGTACTTCTTCTACAAGACAACTAGAGACTTGTCAGCAAGCGGCTGAGCAGCATCTACGTTCCACTTGCAGTCTGAAAGTTTCCCGTGCCACATGCCTGTTCAACACCTTCCTTATTCGCCTGCCCGCAGCGCTCGCGCTTTCCCCCGCCCGCGCTCTGACCGGCACTCTCCCTCTGACACACATGGTTCCTTGGCCGGTTGCCAAGAGCTCCGGAAAGCAGCTTCTGCCGAAGGAGGCTCGCCTCTTGCGGTTACCTTCTCTGAGCTCCGGAGTCCTGGCTTCTGCCTTTCTTGCTCTTAATGCAAGCAGAAAGCTTTTGCACTGCGTCTGGCGAGGAGAACGTGTGACAGGAGAGCACAAGTTTGTGCAGCTCACCCCTGCCACTGACACAAGCACGGATTTGCAGCACCCTATTCCACCCATGGTATGACAGGTTTCTGCGCTGTGCAGGGCATTTCTCTGCATCTGGGAGTCCAAGAGAAAGTAAAATTGTTGCCGCAGAGAGCAGCAACAGCAGTAGGGAGCAGCAGAAGGAAGTCGTTTCAGTACTTCTTCCACACGACATCTAGCAACTAATCAGCAAGCGTGCGAGCGGCAGCTATGTTCCACTTGCAAGATGAAAGTTTCGCCTGCCAGATACCTGTTCAACACCTTCCTTATTCGCCTGCCCGCAGCGCTCGCTCTTTCCCCCGCCAGCGCGCTGATCGGCACGCTCCCTCTGACACACATGGTTCCTTGGCCGGTTGCCAAGAGCTCCGGAAAGCAGCTTCTGCCAAAGGAGGCTCGCCTCTTGCGGTTACCTTCTCTGAGCTCCGGAGTCCTGGCTTCTGCCTTTCTTGCTCTTAATGCAAGCAGAAAGCTTTTGCACTGCGTCTGGCGAGGAGAACGTGTGACAGGACAGCACATGTTTGTGCAGCTCACCCCTGCCACTGACACAAGCACGGATTTGCAGCACCCTATTCCACCCATGGTGTGACAGGTTTCTGCGCTGTGCAGGGCATTTCTCTGCATCTGGGAGTCCAAGGGAAAGTAAAATTGTTGTCGCAGAGAGCAGCAACAGCAGTAGGGAGCAGCAGAAGGAACTCGTGGCCGTACTTCTTCTACAAGACAACTAGAGACTTGTCAGCAAGCGGCTGAGCAGCATCTACGTTCCACTTGCAGTCTGAAAGTTTCCCGTGCCACATGCCTGTTCAACACCTTCCTTATTCGCCTGCCCGCAGCGCTCGCGCTTTCTCCCGCCCGCGCTCTGACCGGCACTCTCCCTCTGACACACATGGTTCCTTGGCCGGTTGCCAAGAGCTCCGGAAAGCAGCTTCTGCCGAAGGAGGCTCGCCTCTTGCGGTTACCTTCTCTGAGCTCCGGAGTCCTGGCTTCTGCCTTTCTTGCTCTTAATGCAAGCAGAAAGCTTTTGCACTGCGTCTGGCGAGGAGAACGTGTGACAGGACAGCACATGTTTGTGCAGCTCACCCCTGCCACTGACACAAGCACGGATTTGCAGCACCCTATTCCACCCATGGTGTGACAGGTTTCTGCGCTGTGCAGGGCATTTCTCTGCATCTGGGAGTCCAAGGGAAAGTAAAATTGTTGTCGCAGAGAGCAGCAACAGCAGTAGGGAGCAGCAGAAGGAAGTCGTTTCAGTACTTCTTCCACACGACATCTAGCAACTAATCAGCAAGCGTGCGAGCGGCAGCTATGTTCCACTTGCAATATGAAAGTTTCGCCTGCCAGATACCTGTTCAACACCTTCCTTATTCGCCTGCCCGCAGCGCCCGCTCTTTCCCCCGCCAGCGCGCTGATCGGCACGCTCCCTCTGACACACATGGTTCCTTGGCCGGTTGCCAAGAGCTCCGGAAAGCAGCTTCTGCCGAAGGAGGCTCGCCTCTTGCGGTTACCTTCTCTGAGCTCCGGAGTCCTGGCTTCTGCCTTTCTTGCTCTTAATGCAAGCAGAAAGCTTTTGCACTGCGTCTGGCGAGGAGAACGTGTGACAGGACAGCACATGTTTGTGCAGCTCACCCCTGCCACTGACACAAGCACGGATTTGCAGCACCCTATTCCACCCATGGTGTGACAGGTTTCTGCGCTGTGCAGGGCATTTCTCTGCATCTGGGAGTCCAAGGGAAAGTAAAATAGTTGTCGCAGAGAGCAGCAACAGCAGTAGGGAGCAGCAGAAGGAAGTCTTGCCCGTACTTCTTCTACAAGACAACTAGAGACTTGTCAGCAAGCGGCTGAGCAGCATCTACGTTCCACTTGCAGTCTGAAAGTTTCGCGTGCCACATGCCTGTTCAACACCTTCCTTATTCGCCTGCCCGCAGCGCTCGCGCTTTCCCCCGCCCGCGCTCTGACCGGCACTCTCCCTCTGACACACATGGTTCCTTGGCCGGTTGCCAAGAGCTCCGGAAAGCAGCTTCTGCCGAAGGAGGCTCGCCTCTTGCGGTTACCTTCTCTGAGCTCCGGAGTCCTGGATTCTGCCTTTCCTGCTCTTAATGCAAGCAGAAAGCTTTTGCACTGCGTCTGGCGAGGAGAACGTGTGACAGGAGAGCACAAGTTTGTGCAGCTCACCCCTGCCACTGACACAAGCACGGATTTGCAGCACCCTATTCCACCCATGGTATGACAGGTTTCTGCGCTGTGCAGGGCATTTCTCTGCATCTGGGAGTCCAAGAGAAAGTAAAATTGTTGCCGCAGAGAGCAGCAACAGCAGTAGGGAGCAGCAGAAGGAAGTCGTTTCAGTACTTCTTCCACACGACATCTAGCAACTAATCAGCAAGCGTGCGAGCGGCAGCTATGTTCCACTTGCAATATGAAAGTTTCGCCTGCCAGATACCTGTTCAACACCTTCCTTATTCGCCTGCCGGCAGCGCTCGCGCTTTCCCCCGCCAGCGCGCTGATCGGCACGCTCCCTCTGACACACATGGTTCCTTGGCCGGTTGCCAAGAGCTCCGGAAAGCAGCTTCTGCCAAAGGAGGCTCGCCTCTTGCGGTTACCTTCTCTGAGCTCCGGAGTCCTGGCTTCTGCCTTTCTTGCTCTTAATGCAAGCAGAAAGCTTTTGCACTGCGTCTGGCGAGGAGAACGTGTGACAGGACAGCACATGATTGTGCAGCTCACCCCTGCCACTGACACAAGCACGGATTTGCAGCACCCTATTCCACCCATGGTGTGACAGGTTTCTGCGCTGTGCAGGGCATTTCTCTGCATCTGGGAGTCCAAGGGAAAGTAAAATTGTTGTCGCAGAGAGCAGCAACAGCAGTAGGGAGCAGCAGAAGGAACTCGTGGCCGTACTTCTTCTACAAGACAACTAGAGACTTGTCAGCAAGCGGCTGAGCAGCATCTACGTTCCACTTGCAGTCTGAAAGTTTCCCGTGCCAGATGCCTGTTCAACACTTTCCTTATTCGCCTGCCCGCAGCGCTCGCGCTTTTCCCCGCCCGCGCTCTGACCGGCACTCTCCCTCTGACACACATGGTTCCTTGGCCGGTTGCCAAGACCTCCGGAAAGCAGCTTCTGCCGAAGGAGGCTCGCCTCTTGCGGTTACCTTCTCTGAGCTCCGGAGTCCTGGCTTCTGCCTTTCTTGCTCTTAATGCAAGCAGAAAGCTTTTGCACTGCGTCTGGCGAGGAGAACGTGTGACAGGACAGCACATGTTTGTGCAGCTCACCCCTGCCACTGACACAAGCACGGATTTGCAGCACCCTATTCCACCCATGGTGTGACAGGTTTCTGCGCTGCCCAGGGCATTTCTCTGCATCTGGGAGTCCAAGGGAAAGTAAAATTGTTGTCGCAGAGAGCAGCAACAGCAGTAGGGAGCAGCAGAAGGAAGTCTTGCCCGTACTTCTTCTACAAGACAACTAGAGACTTGTCAGCAAGCGGCTGAGCAGCATCTACGTTCCACTTGCAGTCTGAAAGTTTCCCGTGCCACATGCCTGTTCAACACCTTCCTTATTCGCCTGCCCGCAGCGCTCGCGCTTTCCCCCGCCCGCGCTCTGACCGGCACTCTCCCTCTGACACACATGGTTCCTTGGCCGGTTGCCAAGAGCTCCGGAAAGCAGCTTCTGCCGAAGGAGGCTCGCCTCTTGCGGTTACCTTCTCTGAGCTCCGGAGTCCTGGCTTCTGCCTTTCTTGCTCTTAATGCAAGCAGAAAGCTTTTGCACTGCGTCTGGCGAGGAGAACGTGTGACAGGACAGCACATGTTTGTGCAGCTCACCCCTGCCACTGACACAAGCACGGATTTGCAGCACCCTATTCCACCCATGGTGTGACAGGTTTCTGCGCTGTGCAGGGCATTTCTCTGCATCTGGGAGTCCAAGGGAAAGTAAAATTGTTGTCGCAGAGAGCAGCAACAGCAGTAGGGAGCAGCAGAAGGAACTCGTGGCCGTACTTCTTCTACAAGACAACTAGAGACTTGTCAGCAAGCGGCTGAGCAGCATCTACGTTCCACTTGCAGTCTGAAAGTTTCCCGTGCCAGATGCCTGTTCAACACCTTCCTTATTCGCCTGCCCGCAGCGCTCGCGCTTTTCCCCGCCCGCGCTCTGACCGGCACTCTCCCTCTGACACACATGGTTCCTTGGCCGGTTGCCAAGAGCTCCGGAAAGCAGCTTCTGCCGAAGGAGGCTCGCCTCTTGCGGTTACCTTCTCTGAGCTCCGGAGTCCTGGCTTCTGCCTTTCTTGCTCTTAATGCAAGCAGAAAGCTTTTGCACTGCGTCTGGCGAGGAGAACGTGTGACAGGACAGCACATGTTTGTGCAGCTCACCCCTGCCACTGACACAAGCACGGATTTGCAGCACCCTATTCCACCCATGGTGTGACAGGTTTCTGCGCTGCCCAGGGCATTTCTCTGCATCTGGGAGTCCAAGGGAAAGTAAAATTGTTGTCGCAGAGAGCAGCAACAGCAGTAGGGAGCAGCAGAAGGAAGTCTTGCCCGTACTTCTTCTACAAGACAACTAGAGACTTGTCAGCAAGCGGCTGAGCAGCATCTACGTTCCACTTGCAGTCTGAAAGTTTCCCGTGCCACATGCCTGTTCAACACCTTCCTTATTCGCCTGCCCGCAGCGCTCGCGCTTTCCCCCGCCCGCGCTCTGACCGGCACTCTCCCTCTGACACACATGGTTCCTTGGCCGGTTGCCAAGAGCTCCGGAAAGCAGCTTCTGCCGAAGGAGGCTCGCCTCTTGCGGTTACCTTCTCTGAGCTCCGGAGTCCTGGCTTCTGCCTTTCTTGCTCTTAATGCAAGCAGAAAGCTTTTGCACTGCGTCTGGCGAGGAGAACGTGTGACAGGACAGCACATGTTTGTGCAGCTCACCCCTGCCACTGACACAAGCACGGATTTGCAGCACCCTATTCCACCCATGGTATGACAGGTTTCTGCGCTGTGCAGGGCATTTCTCTGCATCTGGGAGTCCAAGGGAAAGTAAAATTGTTGTCGCAGAAAGCAGCAACAGCAGTAGGGAGCAGCAGAAGGAAGTCGTTTCAGTACTTCTTCCACACGACATCTAGCAACTAATCAGCAAGCGTGCGAGCGGCAGCTATGTTCCACTTGCAATATGAAAGTTTCGCCTGCCAGATACCTGTTCAACACCTTCCTTATTCGCCTGCCCGCAGCGCCCGCTCTTTCCCCCGCCAGCGCGCTGATCGGCACGCTCCCTCTGACACACATGGTTCCTTGGCCGGTTGCCAAGAGCTCCGGAAAGCAGCGTCTGCCGAAGGAGGCTCGCCTCTTGCGGTTACCTTCTCTGAGCTCCGGAGTCCTGGCTTCTGCCTTTCTTGCTCTTAATGCAAGCAGAAAGCTTTTGCACTGCGTCTGGCGAGGAGAACGTGTGACAGGACAGCACATGTTTGTGCAGCTCACCCCTGCCACTGACACAAGCACGGATTTGCAGCACCCTATTCCACCCATGGTGTGACAGGTTTCTGCGCTGTGCAGGGCATTTCTCTGCATCTGGGAGTCCAAGGGAAAGTAAAATTGTTGTCGCAGAGAGCAGCAACAGCAGTAGGGAGCAGCAGAAGGAACTCGTGGCCGTACTTCTTCTACAAGACAACTAGAGACTTGTCAGCAAGCGGCTGAGCAGCATCTACGTTCCACTTGCAGTCTGAAAGTTTCCCGTGCCAGATGCCTGTTCAACACCTTCCTTATTCGCCTGCCCGCAGCGCTCGCGCTTTTCCCCGCCCGCGCTCTGACCGGCACTCTCCCTCTGACACACATGGTTCCTTGGCCGGTTGCCAAGAGCTCCGGAAAGCAGCTTCTGCCGAAGGAGGCTCGCCTCTTGCGGTTACCTTCTCTGAGCTCCGGAGTCCTGGCTTCTGCCTTTCTTGCTCTTAATGCAAGCAGAAAGCTTTTGCACTGCGTCTGGCGAGGAGAACGTGTGACAGGACAGCACATGTTTGTGCAGCTCACCCCTGCCACTGACACAAGCACGGATTTGCAGCACCCTATTCCACCCATGGTGTGACAGGTTTCTGCGCTGTGCAGGGCATTTCTCTGCATCTGGGAGTCCAAGGGAAAGTAAAATTGTTGTCGCAGAGAGCAGCAACAGCAGTAGGGAGCAGCAGAAGGAACTCGTGGCCGTACTTCTTCTACAAGACAACTAGAGACTTGTCAGCAAGCGGCTGAGCAGCATCTACGTTCCACTTGCAGTCTGAAAGTTTCCCGTGCCAGATGCCTGTTCAACACCTTCCTTATTCGCCTGCCCGCAGCGCTCGCGCTTTTCCCCGCCCGCGCTCTGACCGGCACTCTCCCTCTGACACACATGGTTCCTTGGCCGGTTGCCAAGAGCTCCGGAAAGCAGCTTCTGCCGAAGGAGGCTCGCCTCTTGCGGTTACCTTCTCTGAGCTCCGGAGTCCTGGCTTCTGCCTTTCTTGCTCTTAATGCAAGCAGAAAGCTTTTGCACTGCGTCTGGCGAGGAGAACGTGTGACAGGACAGCACATGTTTGTGCAGCTCACCCCTGCCACTGACACAAGCACGGATTTGCAGCACCCTATTCCACCCATGGTGTGACAGGTTTCTGCGCTGCCCAGGGCATTTCTCTGCATCTGGGAGTCCAAGGGAAAGTAAAATTGTTGTCGCAGAGAGCAGCAACAGCAGTAGGGAGCAGCAGAAGGAAGTCTTGCCCGTACTTCTTCTACAAGACAACTAGAGACTTGTCAGCAAGCGGCTGAGCAGCATCTACGTTCCACTTGCAGTCTGAAAGTTTCCCGTGCCACATGCCTGTTCAACACCTTCCTTATTCGCCTGCCCGCAGCGCTCGCGCTTTCCCCCGCCCGCGCTCTGACCGGCACTCTCCCTCTGACACACATGGTTCCTTGGCCGGTTGCCAAGAGCTCCGGAAAGCAGCTTCTGCCGAAGGAGGCTCGCCTCTTGCGGTTACCTTCTCTGAGCTCCGGAGTCCTGGCTTCTGCCTTTCTTGCTCTTAATGCAAGCAGAAAGCTTTTGCACTGCGTCTGGCGAGGAGAACGTGTGACAGGACAGCACATGTTTGTGCAGCTCACCCCTGCCACTGACACAAGCACGGATTTGCAGCACCCTATTCCACCCATGGTGTGACAGGTTTCTGCGCTGTGCAGGGCATTTCTCTGCATCTGGGAGTCCAAGGGAAAGTAAAATTGTTGTCGCAGAGAGCAGCAACAGCAGTAGGGAGCAGCAGAAGGAAGTCGTTTCAGTACTTCTTCCACACGACATCTAGCAACTAATCAGCAAGCGTGCGAGCGGCAGCTATGTTCCACTTGCAATATGAAAGTTTCGCCTGCCAGATACCTGTTCAACACCTTCCTTATTCGCCTGCCCGCAGCGCCCGCTCTTTCCCCCGCCAGCGCGCTGATCGGCACGCTCCCTCTGACACACATGGTTCCTTGGCCGGTTGCCAAGAGCTCCGGAAAGCAGCTTCTGCCGAAGGAGGCTCGCCTCTTGCGGTTACCTTCTCTGAGCTCCGGAGTCCTGGCTTCTGCCTTTCTTGCTCTTAATGCAAGCAGAAAGCTTTTGCACTGCGTCTGGCGAGGAGAACGTGTGACAGGACAGCACATGTTTGTGCAGCTCACCCCTGCCACTGACACAAGCACGGATTTGCAGCACCCTATTCCACCCATGGTGTGACAGGTTTCTGCGCTGTGCAGGGCATTTCTCTGCATCTGGGAGTCCAAGGGAAAGTAAAATTGTTGTCGCAGAGAGCAGCAACAGCAGTAGGGAGCAGCAGAAGGAAGTCTTGCCCGTACTTCTTCTACAAGACAACTAGAGACTTGTCAGCAAGCGGCTGAGCAGCATCTACGTTCCACTTGCAGTCTGAAAGTTTCCCGTGCCACATGCCTGTTCAACACCTTCCTTATTCGCCTGCCCGCAGCGCTCGCGCTTTCCCCCGCCCGCGCTCTGACCGGCACTCTCCCTCTGACACACATGGTTCCTTGGCCGGTTGCCAAGAGCTCCGGAAAGCAGCTTCTGCCGAAGGAGGCTCGCCTCTTGCGGTTACCTTCTCTGAGCTCCGGAGTCCTGGCTTCTGCCTTTCCTGCTCTTAATGCAAGCAGAAAGCTTTTGCACTGCGTCTGGCGAGGAGAACGTGTGACAGGAGAGCACAAGTTTGTGCAGCTCACCCCTGCCACTGACACAAGCACGGATTTGCAGCACCCTATTCCACCCATGGTATGACAGGTTTCTGCGCTGTGCAGGGCATTTCTCTGCATCTGGGAGTCCAAGAGAAAGTAAAATTGTTGCCGCAGAGAGCAGCAACAGCAGTAGGGAGCAGCAGAAGGAAGTCGTTTCAGTACTTCTTCCACACGACATCTAGCAACTAATCAGCAAGCGTGCGAGCGGCAGCTATGTTCCACTTGCAATATGAAAGTTTCGCCTGCCAGATACCTGTTCAACACCTTCCTTATTCGCCTGCCCGCAGCGCTCGCGCTTTCCCCCGCCAGCGCGCTGATCGGCACGCTCCCTCTGACACACATGGTTCCTTGGCCGGTTGCCAAGAGCTCCGGAAAGCAGCTTCTGCCAAAGGAGGCTCGCCTCTTGCGGTTACCTTCTCTGAGCTCCGGAGTCCTGGCTTCTGCCTTTCTTGCTCTTAATGCAAGCAGAAAGCTTTTGCACTGCGTCTGGCGAGGAGAACGTGTGACAGGACAGCACATGTTTGTGCAGCTCACCCCTGCCACTGACACAAGCACGGATTTGCAGCACCCTATTCCACCCATGGTGTGACAGGTTTCTGCGCTGCCCAGGGCATTTCTCTGCATCTGGGAGTCCAAGGGAAAGTAAAATTGTTGTCGCAGAGAGCAGCAACAGCAGTAGGGAGCAGCAGAAGGAAGTCTTGCCCGTACTTCTTCTACAAGACAACTAGAGACTTGTCAGCAAGCGGCTGAGCAGCATCTACGTTCCACTTGCAGTCTGAAAGTTTCCCGTGCCACATGCCTGTTCAACACCTTCCTTATTCGCCTGCCCGCAGCGCTCGCGCTTTCCCCCGCCCGCGCTCTGACCGGCACTCTCCCTCTGACACACATGGTTCCTTGGCCGGTTGCCAAGAGCTCCGGAAAGCAGCTTCTGCCGAAGGAGGCTCGCCTCTTGCGGTTACCTTCTCTGAGCTCCGGAGTCCTGGCTTCTGCCTTTCTTGCTCTTAATGCAAGCAGAAAGCTTTTGCACTGCGTCTGGCGAGGAGAACGTGTGACAGGACAGCACATGTTTGTGCAGCTCACCCCTGCCACTGACACAAGCACGGATTTGCAGCACCCTATTCCACCCATGGTGTGACAGGTTTCTGCGCTGTGCAGGGCATTTCTCTGCATCTGGGAGTCCAAGGGAAAGTAAAATTGTTGTCGCAGAGAGCAGCAACAGCAGTAGGGAGCAGCAGAAGGAAGTCGTTTCAGTACTTCTTCCACACGACATCTAGCAACTAATCAGCAAGCGTGCGAGCGGCAGCTATGTTCCACTTGCAATATGAAAGTTTCGCCTGCCAGATACCTGTTCAACACCTTCCTTATTCGCCTGCCCGCAGCGCCCGCTCTTTCCCCCGCCAGCGCGCTGATCGGCACGCTCCCTCTGACACACATGGTTCCTTGGCCGGTTGCCAAGAGCTCCGGAAAGCAGCTTCTGCCGAAGGAGGCTCGCCTCTTGCGGTTACCTTCTCTGAGCTCCGGAGTCCTGGCTTCTGCCTTTCTTGCTCTTAATGCAAGCAGAAAGCTTTTGCACTGCGTCTGGCGAGGAGAACGTGTGACAGGACAGCACATGTTTGTGCAGCTCACCCCTGCCACTGACACAAGCACGGATTTGCAGCACCCTATTCCACCCATGGTGTGACAGGTTTCTGCGCTGTGCAGGGCATTTCTCTGCATCTGGGAGTCCAAGGGAAAGTAAAATTGTTGTCGCAGAGAGCAGCAACAGCAGTAGGGAGCAGCAGAAGGAAGTCTTGCCCGTACTTCTTCTACAAGACAACTAGAGACTTGTCAGCAAGCGGCTGAGCAGCATCTACGTTCCACTTGCAGTCTGAAAGTTTCCCGTGCCACATGCCTGTTCAACACCTTCCTTATTCGCCTGCCCGCAGCGCTCGCGCTTTCCCCCGCCCGCGCTCTGACCGGCACTCTCCCTCTGACACACATGGTTCCTTGGCCGGTTGCCAAGAGCTCCGGAAAGCAGCTTCTGCCGAAGGAGGCTCGCCTCTTGCGGTTACCTTCTCTGAGCTCCGGAGTCCTGGCTTCTGCCTTTCCTGCTCTTAATGCAAGCAGAAAGCTTTTGCACTGCGTCTGGCGAGGAGAACGTGTGACAGGAGAGCACAAGTTTGTGCAGCTCACCCCTGCCACTGACACAAGCACGGATTTGCAGCACCCTATTCCACCCATGGTATGACAGGTTTCTGCGTTGTGCAGGGCATTTCTCTGCATCTGGGAGTCCAAGAGAAAGTAAAATTGTTGCCGCAGAGAGCAGCAACAGCAGTAGGGAGCAGCAGAAGGAAGTCGTTTCAGTACTTCTTCCACACGACATCTAGCAACTAATCAGCAAGCGTGCGAGCGGCAGCTATGTTCCACTTGCAATATGAAAGTTTCGCCTGCCAGATACCTGTTCAACACCTTCCTTATTCGCCTGCCCGCAGCGCTCGCGCTTTCCCCCGCCAGCGCGCTGATCGGCACGCTCCCTCTGACACACATGGTTCCTTGGCCGGTTGCCAAGAGCTCCGGAAAGCAGCTTCTGCCAAAGGAGGCTCGCCTCTTGCGGTTACCTTCTCTGAGCTCCGGAGTCCTGGCTTCTGCCTTTCTTGCTCTTAATGCAAGCAGAAAGCTTTTGCACTGCGTCTGGCGAGGAGAACGTGTGACAGGACAGCACATGTTTGTGCAGCTCACCCCTGCCACTGACACAAGCACGGATTTGCAGCACCCTATTCCACCCATGGTGTGACAGGTTTCTGCGCTGCCCAGGGCATTTCTCTGCATCTGGGAGTCCAAGGGAAAGTAAAATTGTTGTCGCAGAGAGCAGCAACAGCAGTAGGGAGCAGCAGAAGGAAGTCTTGCCCGTACTTCTTCTACAAGACAACTAGAGACTTGTCAGCAAGCGGCTGAGCAGCATCTACGTTCCACTTGCAGTCTGAAAGTTTCCCGTGCCACATGCCTGTTCAACACCTTCCTTATTCGCCTGCCCGCAGCGCTCGCGCTTTCCCCCGCCCGCGCTCTGACCGGCACTCTCCCTCTGACACACATGGTTCCTTGGCCGGTTGCCAAGAGCTCCGGAAAGCAGCTTCTGCCGAAGGAGGCTCGCCTCTTGCGGTTACCTTCTCTGAGCTCCGGAGTCCTGGCTTCTGCCTTTCTTGCTCTTAATGCAAGCAGAAAGCTTTTGCACTGCGTCTGGCGAGGAGGACGTGTGACAGGACAGCACAAGTTTGTGCAGCTCACCCCTGCCACTGACACAAGCACGGATTTGCAGCACCCTATTCCACCCATGGTATGACAGGTTTCTGCGCTGTGCAGGGCATTTCTCTGCATCTGGGAGTCCAAGGGAAAGTAAAATTGTTGTCGCAGAAAGCAGCAACAGCAGTAGGGAGCAGCAGAAGGAAGTCGTTTCAGTACTTCTTCCACACGACATCTAGCAACTAATCAGCAAGCGTGCGAGCGGCAGCTATGTTCCACTTGCAATATGAAAGTTTCGCCTGCCAGATACCTGTTCAACACCTTCCTTATTCGCCTGCCCGCAGCGCCCGCTCTTTCCCCCGCCAGCGCGCTGATCGGCACGCTCCCTCTGACACACATGGTTCCTTGGCCGGTTGCCAAGAGCTCCGGAAAGCAGCTTCTGCCGAAGGAGGCTCGCCTCTTGCGGTTACCTTCTCTGAGCTCCGGAGTCCTGGCTTCTGCCTTTCTTGCTCTTAATGCAAGCAGAAAGCTTTTGCACTGCGTCTGGCGAGGAGAACGTGTGACAGGACAGCACATGTTTGTGCAGCTCACCCCTGCCACTGACACAAGCACGGATTTGCAGCACCCTATTCCACCCATGGTGTGACAGGTTTCTGCGCTGTGCAGGGCATTTCTCTGCATCTGGGAGTCCAAGGGAAAGTAAAATTGTTGTCGCAGAGAGCAGCAACAGCAGTAGGGAGCAGCAGAAGGAAGTCTTGCCCGTACTTCTTCTACAAGACAACTAGAGACTTGTCAGCAAGCGGCTGAGCAGCATCTACGTTCCACTTGCAGTCTGAAAGTTTCGCGTGCCACATGCCTGTTCAACACCTTCCTTATTCGCCTGCCCGCAGCGCTCGCGCTTTCCCCCGCCCGCGCTCTGACCGGCACTCTCCCTCTGACACACATGGTTCCTTGGCCGGTTGCCAAGAGCTCCGGAAAGCAGCTTCTGCCGAAGGAGGCTCGCCTCTTGCGGTTACCTTCTCTGAGCTCCGGAGTCCTGGCTTCTGCCTTTCCTGCTCTTAATGCAAGCAGAAAGCTTTTGCACTGCGTCTGGCGAGGAGAACGTGTGACAGGAGAGCACAAGTTTGTGCAGCTCACCCCTGCCACTGACACAAGCACGGATTTGCAGCACCCTATTCCACCCTTAGTGTGACAGGTTTCTGCGCTGTGCAGGGCATTTCTCTGCATCTGGGAGTCCAAGAGAAAGTAAAATTGTTGCCGCAGAGAGCAGCAACAGCAGTAGGGAGCAGCAGAAGGAAGTCGTTTCAGTACTTCTTCCACACGACATCTAGCAACTAATCAGCAAGCGTGCGAGCGGCAGCTATGTTCCACTTGCAATATGAAAGTTTCGCCTGCCAGATACCTGTTCAACACCTTCCTTATTCGCCTGCCCGCAGCGCTCGCGCTTTCCCCCGCCAGCGCGCTGATCGGCACGCTCCCTCTGACACACATGGTTCCTTGGCCGGTTGCCAAGAGCTCCGGAAAGCAGCTTCTGCCAAAGGAGGCTCGCCTCTTGCGGTTACCTTCTCTGAGCTCCGGAGTCCTGGCTTCTGCCTTTCTTGCTCTTAATGCAAGCAGAAAGCTTTTGCACTGCGTCTGGCGAGGAGAACGTGTGACAGGACAGCACATGTTTGTGCAGCTCACCCCTGCCACTGACACAAGCACGGATTTGCAGCACCCTATTCCACCCATGGTGTGACAGGTTTCTGCGCTGTGCAGGGCATTTCTCTGCATCTGGGAGTCCAAGGGAAAGTAAAATTGTTGTCGCAGAGAGCAGCAACAGCAGTAGGGAGCAGCAGAAGGAACTCGTGGCCGTACTTCTTCTACAAGACAACTAGAGACTTGTCAGCAAGCGGCTGAGCAGCATCTACGTTCCACTTGCAGTCTGAAAGTTTCCCGTGCCAGATGCCTGTTCAATACCTTCCTTATTCGCCTGCCCGCAGCGCTCGCGCTTTTCCCCGCCCGCGCTCTGACCGGCACTCTCCCTCTGACACACATGGTTCCTTGGCCGGTTGCCAAGAGCTCCGGAAAGCAGCTTCTGCCGAAGGAGGCTCGCCTCTTGCGGTTACCTTCTCTGAGCTCCGGAGTCCTGGCTTCTGCCTTTCTTGCTCTTAATGCAAGCAGAAAGCTTTTGCACTGCGTCTGGCGAGGAGAACGTGTGACAGGACAGCACATGTTTGTGCAGCTCACCCCTGCCACTGACACAAGCACGGATTTGCAGCACCCTATTCCACCCATGGTGTGACAGGTTTCTGCGCTGCCCAGGGCATTTCTCTGCATCTGGGAGTCCAAGGGAAAGTAAAATTGTTGTCGCAGAGAGCAGCAACAGCAGTAGGGAGCAGCAGAAGGAAGTCTTGCCCGTACTTCTTCTACAAGACAACTAGAGACTTGTCAGCAAGCGGCTGAGCAGCATCTACGTTCCACTTGCAGTCTGAAAGTTTCCCGTGCCACATGCCTGTTCAACACCTTCCTTATTCGCCTGCCCGCAGCGCTCGCGCTTTCCCCCGCCCGCGCTCTGACCGGCACTCTCCCTCTGACACACATGGTTCCTTGGCCGGTTGCCAAGAGCTCCGGAAAGCAGCTTCTGCCGAAGGAGGCTCGCCTCTTGCGGTTACCTTCTCTGAGCTCCGGAGTCCTGGCTTCTGCCTTTCTTGCTCTTAATGCAAGCAGAAAGCTTTTGCACTGCGTCTGGCGAGGAGGACGTGTGACAGGACAGCACATGTTTGTGCAGCTCACCCCTGCCACTGACACAAGCACGGATTTGCAGCACCCTATTCCACCCATGGTGTGACAGGTTTCTGCGCTGTGCAGGGCATTTCTCTGCATCTGGGAGTCCAAGGGAAAGTAAAATTGTTGTCGCAGAGAGCAGCAACAGCAGTAGGGAGCAG
The DNA here is from genome assembly GCF_971803275.1 of Cyanistes caeruleus. Taxonomy (NCBI): domain Eukaryota; kingdom Metazoa; phylum Chordata; class Aves; order Passeriformes; family Paridae; genus Cyanistes; species Cyanistes caeruleus. The sequence goes on along the minus strand of NC_141702.1, from coordinate 85,217,691 downwards.
CAGAAGGAACTCGTGGCCGTACTTCTTCTACAAGACAACTAGAGACTTGTCAGCAAGCGGCTGAGCAGCATCTACGTTCCACTTGCAGTCTGAAAGTTTCCCGTGCCACATGCCTGTTCAACACCTTCCTTATTCGCCTGCCCGCAGCGCTCGCGCTTTCCCCCGCCCGCGCTCTGACCGGCACTCTCCCTCTGACACACATGGTTCCTTGGCCGGTTGCCAAGAGCTCCGGAAAGCAGCTTCTGCCGAAGGAGGCTCGCCTCTTGCGGTTACCTTCTCTGAGCTCCGGAGTCCTGGCTTCTGCCTTTCTTGCTCTTAATGCAAGCAGAAAGCTTTTGCACTGCGTCTGGCGAGGAGGACGTGTGACAGGACAGCACAAGTTTGTGCAGCTCACCCCTGCCACTGACACAAGCACGGATTTGCAGCACCCTATTCCACCCATGGTATGACAGGTTTCTGCGCTGTGCAGGGCATTTCTCTGCATCTGGGAGTCCAAGGGAAAGTAAAATTGTTGTCGCAGAAAGCAGCAACAGCAGTAGGGAGCAGCAGAAGGAAGTCGTTTCAGTACTTCTTCCACACGACATCTAGCAACTAATCAGCAAGCGTGCGAGCGGCAGCTATGTTCCACTTGCAATATGAAAGTTTCGCCTGCCAGATACCTGTTCAACACCTTCCTTATTCGCCTGCCCGCAGCGCCCGCTCTTTCCCCCGCCAGCGCGCTGATCGGCACGCTCCCTCTGACACACATGGTTCCTTGGCCGGTTGCCAAGAGCTCCGGAAAGCAGCTTCTGCCGAAGGAGGCTCGCCTCTTGCGGTTACCTTCTCTGAGCTCCGGAGTCCTGGCTTCTGCCTTTCTTGCTCTTAATGCAAGCAGAAAGCTTTTGCACTGCGTCTGGCGAGGAGAACGTGTGACAGGACAGCACATGTTTGTGCAGCTCACCCCTGCCACTGACACAAGCACGGATTTGCAGCACCCTATTCCACCCATGGTGTGACAGGTTTCTGCGCTGTGCAGGGCATTTCTCTGCATCTGGGAGTCCAAGGGAAAGTAAAATTGTTGTCGCAGAGAGCAGCAACAGCAGTAGGGAGCAGCAGAAGGAAGTCTTGCCCGTACTTCTTCTACAAGACAACTAGAGACTTGTCAGCAAGCGGCTGAGCAGCATCTACGTTCCACTTGCAGTCTGAAAGTTTCGCGTGCCACATGCCTGTTCAACACCTTCCTTATTCGCCTGCCCGCAGCGCTCGCGCTTTCCCCCGCCCGCGCTCTGACCGGCACTCTCCCTCTGACACACATGGTTCCTTGGCCGGTTGCCAAGAGCTCCGGAAAGCAGCTTCTGCCGAAGGAGGCTCGCCTCTTGCGGTTACCTTCTCTGAGCTCCGGAGTCCTGGCTTCTGCCTTTCCTGCTCTTAATGCAAGCAGAAAGCTTTTGCACTGCGTCTGGCGAGGAGAACGTGTGACAGGAGAGCACAAGTTTGTGCAGCTCACCCCTGCCACTGACACAAGCACGGATTTGCAGCACCCTATTCCACCCTTAGTGTGACAGGTTTCTGCGCTGTGCAGGGCATTTCTCTGCATCTGGGAGTCCAAGAGAAAGTAAAATTGTTGCCGCAGAGAGCAGCAACAGCAGTAGGGAGCAGCAGAAGGAAGTCGTTTCAGTACTTCTTCCACACGACATCTAGCAACTAATCAGCAAGCGTGCGAGCGGCAGCTATGTTCCACTTGCAATATGAAAGTTTCGCCTGCCAGATACCTGTTCAACACCTTCCTTATTCGCCTGCCCGCAGCGCTCGCGCTTTCCCCCGCCAGCGCGCTGATCGGCACGCTCCCTCTGACACACATGGTTCCTTGGCCGGTTGCCAAGAGCTCCGGAAAGCAGCTTCTGCCAAAGGAGGCTCGCCTCTTGCGGTTACCTTCTCTGAGCTCCGGAGTCCTGGCTTCTGCCTTTCTTGCTCTTAATGCAAGCAGAAAGCTTTTGCACTGCGTCTGGCGAGGAGAACGTGTGACAGGACAGCACATGTTTGTGCAGCTCACCCCTGCCACTGACACAAGCACGGATTTGCAGCACCCTATTCCACCCATGGTGTGACAGGTTTCTGCGCTGTGCAGGGCATTTCTCTGCATCTGGGAGTCCAAGGGAAAGTAAAATTGTTGTCGCAGAGAGCAGCAACAGCAGTAGGGAGCAGCAGAAGGAACTCGTGGCCGTACTTCTTCTACAAGACAACTAGAGACTTGTCAGCAAGCGGCTGAGCAGCATCTACGTTCCACTTGCAGTCTGAAAGTTTCCCGTGCCAGATGCCTGTTCAATACCTTCCTTATTCGCCTGCCCGCAGCGCTCGCGCTTTTCCCCGCCCGCGCTCTGACCGGCACTCTCCCTCTGACACACATGGTTCCTTGGCCGGTTGCCAAGAGCTCCGGAAAGCAGCTTCTGCCGAAGGAGGCTCGCCTCTTGCGGTTACCTTCTCTGAGCTCCGGAGTCCTGGCTTCTGCCTTTCTTGCTCTTAATGCAAGCAGAAAGCTTTTGCACTGCGTCTGGCGAGGAGAACGTGTGACAGGACAGCACATGTTTGTGCAGCTCACCCCTGCCACTGACACAAGCACGGATTTGCAGCACCCTATTCCACCCATGGTGTGACAGGTTTCTGCGCTGCCCAGGGCATTTCTCTGCATCTGGGAGTCCAAGGGAAAGTAAAATTGTTGTCGCAGAGAGCAGCAACAGCAGTAGGGAGCAGCAGAAGGAAGTCTTGCCCGTACTTCTTCTACAAGACAACTAGAGACTTGTCAGCAAGCGGCTGAGCAGCATCTACGTTCCACTTGCAGTCTGAAAGTTTCCCGTGCCACATGCCTGTTCAACACCTTCCTTATTCGCCTGCCCGCAGCGCTCGCGCTTTCCCCCGCCCGCGCTCTGACCGGCACTCTCCCTCTGACACACATGGTTCCTTGGCCGGTTGCCAAGAGCTCCGGAAAGCAGCTTCTGCCGAAGGAGGCTCGCCTCTTGCGGTTACCTTCTCTGAGCTCCGGAGTCCTGGCTTCTGCCTTTCTTGCTCTTAATGCAAGCAGAAAGCTTTTGCACTGCGTCTGGCGAGGAGGACGTGTGACAGGACAGCACATGTTTGTGCAGCTCACCCCTGCCACTGACACAAGCACGGATTTGCAGCACCCTATTCCACCCATGGTGTGACAGGTTTCTGCGCTGTGCAGGGCATTTCTCTGCATCTGGGAGTCCAAGGGAAAGTAAAATTGTTGTCGCAGAGAGCAGCAACAGCAGTAGGGAGCAGCAGAAGGAACTCGTGGCCGTACTTCTTCTACAAGACAACTAGAGACTTGTCAGCAAGCGGCTGAGCAGCATCTACGTTCCACTTGCAGTCTGAAAGTTTCCCGTGCCAGATGCCTGTTCAATACCTTCCTTATTCGCCTGCCCGCAGCGCTCGCGCTTTTCCCCGCCCGCGCTCTGACCGGCACTCTCCCTCTGACACACATGGTTCCTTGGCCGGTTGCCAAGAGCTCCGGAAAGCAGCTTCTGCCGAAGGAGGCTCGCCTCTTGCGGTTACCTTCTCTGAGCTCCGGAGTCCTGGCTTCTGCCTTTCTTGCTCTTAATGCAAGCAGAAAGCTTTTGCACTGCGTCTGGCGAGGAGAACGTGTGACAGGACAGCACATGTTTGTGCAGCTCACCCCTGCCACTGACACAAGCACGGATTTGCAGCACCCTATTCCACCCATGGTGTGACAGGTTTCTGCGCTGCCCAGGGCATTTCTCTGCATCTGGGAGTCCAAGGGAAAGTAAAATTGTTGTCGCAGAGAGCAGCAACAGCAGTAGGGAGCAGCAGAAGGAAGTCTTGCCCGTACTTCTTCTACAAGACAACTAGAGACTTGTCAGCAAGCGGCTGAGCAGCATCTACGTTCCACTTGCAGTCTGAAAGTTTCCCGTGCCACATGCCTGTTCAACACCTTCCTTATTCGCCTGCCCGCAGCGCTCGCGCTTTCCCCCGCCCGCGCTCTGACCGGCACTCTCCCTCTGACACACATGGTTCCTTGGCCGGTTGCCAAGAGCTCCGGAAAGCAGCTTCTGCCGAAGGAGGCTCGCCTCTTGCGGTTACCTTCTCTGAGCTCCGGAGTCCTGGCTTCTGCCTTTCTTGCTCTTAATGCAAGCAGAAAGCTTTTGCACTGCGTCTGGCGAGGAGAACGTGTGACAGGACAGCACATGTTTGTGCAGCTCACCCCTGCCACTGACACAAGCACGGATTTGCAGCACCCTATTCCACCCATGGTGTGACAGGTTTCTGCGCTGTGCAGGGCATTTCTCTGCATCTGGGAGTCCAAGGGAAAGTAAAATTGTTGTCGCAGAAAGCAGCAACAGCAGTAGGGAGCAGCAGAAGGAAGTCGTTTCAGTACTTCTTCCACACGACATCTAGCAACTAATCAGCAAGCGTGCGAGCGGCAGCTATGTTCCACTTGCAATATGAAAGTTTCGCCTGCCAGATACCTGTTCAACACCTTCCTTATTCGCCTGCCCGCAACGCCCGCTCTTTCCCCCGCCAGCGCGCTGATCGGCACGCTCCCTCTGACACACATGGTTCCTTGGCCGGTTGCCAAGAGCTCCGGAAAGCAGCTTCTGCCGAAGGAGGCTCGCCTCTTGCGGTTACCTTCTCTGAGCTCCGGAGTCCTGGCTTCTGCCTTTCTTGCTCTTAATGCAAGCAGAAAGCTTTTGCACTGCGTCTGGCGAGGAGAACGTGTGACAGGACAGCACATGTTTGTGCAGCTCACCCCTGCCACTGACACAAGCACGGATTTGCAGCACCCTATTCCACCCATGGTGTGACAGGTTTCTGCGCTGTGCAGGGCATTTCTCTGCATCTGGGAGTCCAAGGGAAAGTAAAATTGTTGTCGCAGAGAGCAGCAACAGCAGTAGGGAGCAGCAGAAGGAACTCGTGGCCGTACTTCTTCTACAAGACAACTAGAGACTTGTCAGCAAGCGGCTGAGCAGCATCTACGTTCCACTTGCAGTCTGAAAGTTTCCCGTGCCAGATGCCTGTTCAATACCTTCCTTATTCGCCTGCCCGCAGCGCTCGCGCTTTCCCCCGCCCGCGCTCTGACCGGCACTCTCCCTCTGACACACATGGTTCCTTGGCCGGTTGCCAAGAGCTCCGGAAAGCAGCTTCTGCCGAAGGAGGCTCGCCTCTTGCGGTTACCTTCTCTGAGCTCCGGAGTCCTGGCTTCTGCCTTTCCTGCTCTTAATGCAAGCAGAAAGCTTTTGCACTGCGTCTGGCGAGGAGAACGTGTGACAGGAGAGCACAAGTTTGTGCAGCTCACCCCTGCCACTGACACAAGCACGGATTTGCAGCACCCTATTCCACCCTTAGTGTGACAGGTTTCTGCGCTGTGCAGGGCATTTCTCTGCATCTGGGAGTCCAAGAGAAAGTAAAATTGTTGCCGCAGAGAGCAGCAACAGCAGTAGGGAGCAGCAGAAGGAAGTCGTTTCAGTACTTCTTCCACACGACATCTAGCAACTAATCAGCAAGCGTGCGAGCGGCAGCTATGTTCCACTTGCAATATGAAAGTTTCGCCTGCCAGATACCTGTTCAACACCTTCCTTATTCGCCTGCCCGCAGCGCTCGCGCTTTCCCCCGCCAGCGCGCTGATCGGCACGCTCCCTCTGACACACATGGTTCCTTGGCCGGTTGCCAAGAGCTCCGGAAAGCAGCTTCTGCCAAAGGAGGCTCGCCTCTTGCGGTTACCTTCTCTGAGCTCCGGAGTCCTGGCTTCTGCCTTTCTTGCTCTTAATGCAAGCAGAAAGCTTTTGCACTGCGTCTGGCGAGGAGAACGTGTGACAGGACAGCACATGTTTGTGCAGCTCACCCCTGCCACTGACACAAGCACGGATTTGCAGCACCCTATTCCACCCATGGTGTGACAGGTTTCTGCGCTGTGCAGGGCATTTCTCTGCATCTGGGAGTCCAAGGGAAAGTAAAATTGTTGTCGCAGAGAGCAGCAACAGCAGTAGGGAGCAGCAGAAGGAACTCGTGGCCGTACTTCTTCTACAAGACAACTAGAGACTTGTCAGCAAGCGGCTGAGCAGCATCTACGTTCCACTTGCAGTCTGAAAGTTTCCCGTGCCAGATGCCTGTTCAATACCTTCCTTATTCGCCTGCCCGCAGCGCTCGCGCTTTTCCCCGCCCGCGCTCTGACCGGCACTCTCCCTCTGACACACATGGTTCCTTGGCCGGTTGCCAAGAGCTCCGGAAAGCAGCTTCTGCCGAAGGAGGCTCGCCTCTTGCGGTTACCTTCTCTGAGCTCCGGAGTCCTGGCTTCTGCCTTTCTTGCTCTTAATGCAAGCAGAAAGCTTTTGCACTGCGTCTGGCGAGGAGAACGTGTGACAGGACAGCACATGTTTGTGCAGCTCACCCCTGCCACTGACACAAGCACGGATTTGCAGCACCCTATTCCACCCATGGTGTGACAGGTTTCTGCGCTGCCCAGGGCATTTCTCTGCATCTGGGAGTCCAAGGGAAAGTAAAATTGTTGTCGCAGAGAGCAGCAACAGCAGTAGGGAGCAGCAGAAGGAAGTCTTGCCCGTACTTCTTCTACAAGACAACTAGAGACTTGTCAGCAAGCGGCTGAGCAGCATCTACGTTCCACTTGCAGTCTGAAAGTTTCCCGTGCCACATGCCTGTTCAACACCTTCCTTATTCGCCTGCCCGCAGCGCTCGCGCTTTCCCCCGCCCGCGCTCTGACCGGCACTCTCCCTCTGACACACATGGTTCCTTGGCCGGTTGCCAAGAGCTCCGGAAAGCAGCTTCTGCCGAAGGAGGCTCGCCTCTTGCGGTTACCTTCTCTGAGCTCCGGAGTCCTGGCTTCTGCCTTTCTTGCTCTTAATGCAAGCAGAAAGCTTTTGCACTGCGTCTGGCGAGGAGGACGTGTGACAGGACAGCACATGTTTGTGCAGCTCACCCCTGCCACTGACACAAGCACGGATTTGCAGCACCCTATTCCACCCATGGTGTGACAGGTTTCTGCGCTGTGCAGGGCATTTCTCTGCATCTGGGAGTCCAAGGGAAAGTAAAATTGTTGTCGCAGAGAGCAGCAACAGCAGTAGGGAGCAGCAGAAGGAACTCGTGGCCGTACTTCTTCTACAAGACAACTAGAGACTTGTCAGCAAGCGGCTGAGCAGCATCTACGTTCCACTTGCAGTCTGAAAGTTTCCCGTGCCAGATGCCTGTTCAATACCTTCCTTATTCGCCTGCCCGCAGCGCTCGCGCTTTTCCCCGCCCGCGCTCTGACCGGCACTCTCCCTCTGACACACATGGTTCCTTGGCCGGTTGCCAAGAGCTCCGGAAAGCAGCTTCTGCCGAAGGAGGCTCGCCTCTTGCGGTTACCTTCTCTGAGCTCCGGAGTCCTGGCTTCTGCCTTTCTTGCTCTTAATGCAAGCAGAAAGCTTTTGCACTGCGTCTGGCGAGGAGAACGTGTGACAGGACAGCACATGTTTGTGCAGCTCACCCCTGCCACTGACACAAGCACGGATTTGCAGCACCCTATTCCACCCATGGTGTGACAGGTTTCTGCGCTGCCCAGGGCATTTCTCTGCATCTGGGAGTCCAAGGGAAAGTAAAATTGTTGTCGCAGAGAGCAGCAACAGCAGTAGGGAGCAGCAGAAGGAAGTCTTGCCCGTACTTCTTCTACAAGACAACTAGAGACTTGTCAGCAAGCGGCTGAGCAGCATCTACGTTCCACTTGCAGTCTGAAAGTTTCCCGTGCCACATGCCTGTTCAACACCTTCCTTATTCGCCTGCCCGCAGCGCTCGCGCTTTCCCCCGCCCGCGCTCTGACCGGCACTCTCCCTCTGACACACATGGTTCCTTGGCCGGTTGCCAAGAGCTCCGGAAAGCAGCTTCTGCCGAAGGAGGCTCGCCTCTTGCGGTTACCTTCTCTGAGCTCCGGAGTCCTGGCTTCTGCCTTTCTTGCTCTTAATGCAAGCAGAAAGCTTTTGCACTGCGTCTGGCGAGGAGAACGTGTGACAGGACAGCACATGTTTGTGCAGCTCACCCCTGCCACTGACACAAGCACGGATTTGCAGCACCCTATTCCACCCATGGTGTGACAGGTTTCTGCGCTGTGCAGGGCATTTCTCTGCATCTGGGAGTCCAAGGGAAAGTAAAATTGTTGTCGCAGAAAGCAGCAACAGCAGTAGGGAGCAGCAGAAGGAAGTCGTTTCAGTACTTCTTCCACACGACATCTAGCAACTAATCAGCAAGCGTGCGAGCGGCAGCTATGTTCCACTTGCAATATGAAAGTTTCGCCTGCCAGATACCTGTTCAACACCTTCCTTATTCGCCTGCCCGCAACGCCCGCTCTTTCCCCCGCCAGCGCGCTGATCGGCACGCTCCCTCTGACACACATGGTTCCTTGGCCGGTTGCCAAGAGCTCCGGAAAGCAGCTTCTGCCGAAGGAGGCTCGCCTCTTGCGGTTACCTTCTCTGAGCTCCGGAGTCCTGGCTTCTGCCTTTCTTGCTCTTAATGCAAGCAGAAAGCTTTTGCACTGCGTCTGGCGAGGAGAACGTGTGACAGGACAGCACATGTTTGTGCAGCTCACCCCTGCCACTGACACAAGCACGGATTTGCAGCACCCTATTCCACCCATGGTGTGACAGGTTTCTGCGCTGTGCAGGGCATTTCTCTGCATCTGGGAGTCCAAGGGAAAGTAAAATTGTTGTCGCAGAGAGCAGCAACAGCAGTAGGGAGCAGCAGAAGGAACTCGTGGCCGTACTTCTTCTACAAGACAACTAGAGACTTGTCAGCAAGCGGCTGAGCAGCATCTACGTTCCACTTGCAGTCTGAAAGTTTCCCGTGCCAGATGCCTGTTCAATACCTTCCTTATTCGCCTGCCCGCAGCGCTCGCGCTTTTCCCCGCCCGCGCTCTGACCGGCACTCTCCCTCTGACACACATGGTTCCTTGGCCGGTTGCCAAGAGCTCCGGAAAGCAGCTTCTGCCGAAGGAGGCTCGCCTCTTGCGGTTACCTTCTCTGAGCTCCGGAGTCCTGGCTTCTGCCTTTCTTGCTCTTAATGCAAGCAGAAAGCTTTTGCACTGCGTCTGGCGAGGAGAACGTGTGACAGGACAGCACATGTTTGTGCAGCTCACCCCTGCCACTGACACAAGCACGGATTTGCAGCACCCTATTCCACCCATGGTGTGACAGGTTTCTGCGCTGCCCAGGGCATTTCTCTGCATCTGGGAGTCCAAGGGAAAGTAAAATTGTTGTCGCAGAGAGCAGCAACAGCAGTAGGGAGCAGCAGAAGGAAGTCTTGCCCGTACTTCTTCTACAAGACAACTAGAGACTTGTCAGCAAGCGGCTGAGCAGCATCTACGTTCCACTTGCAGTCTGAAAGTTTCCCGTGCCACATGCCTGTTCAACACCTTCCTTATTCGCCTGCCCGCAGCGCTCGCGCTTTCCCCCGCCCGCGCTCTGACCGGCACTCTCCCTCTGACACACATGGTTCCTTGGCCGGTTGCCAAGAGCTCTGGAAAGCAGCTTCTGCCGAAGGAGGCTCGCCTCTTGCGGTTACCTTCTCTGAGCTCCGGAGTCCTGGCTTCTGCCTTTCTTGCTCTTAATGCAAGCAGAAAGCTTTTGCACTGCGTCTGGCGAGGAGAACGTGTGACAGGACAGCACATGTTTGTGCAGCTCACCCCTGCCACTGACACAAGCACGGATTTGCAGCACCCTATTCCACCCATGGTGTGACAGGTTTCTGCGCTGTGCAGGGCATTTCTCTGCATCTGGGAGTCCAAGGGAAAGTAAAATTGTTGTCGCAGAGAGCAGCAACAGCAGTAGGGAGCAGCAGAAGGAAGTCGTTTCAGTACTTCTTCTACAAGACAACTAGAGACTTGTCAGCAAGCGGCTGAGCAGCATCTACGTTCCACTTGCAGTCTGAAAGTTTCCCGTGCCACATGCCTGTTCAACACCTTCCTTATTCGCCTGCCCGCAGCGCTCGCGCTTTCCCCCGCCCGCGCTCTGACCGGCACTCTCCCTCTGACACACATGGTTCCTTGGCCGGTTGCCAAGAGCTCCGGAAAGCAGCTTCTGCCAAAGGAGGCTCGCCTCTTGCGGTTACCTTCTCTGAGCTCCGGAGTCCTGGCTTCTGCCTTTCTTGCTCTTAATGCAAGCAGAAAGCTTTTGCACTGCGTCTGGCGAGGAGAACGTGTGACAGGACAGCACATGTTTGTGCAGCTCACCCCTGCCACTGACACAAGCACGGATTTGCAGCACCCTATTCCACCCATGGTGTGACAGGTTTCTGCGCTGTGCAGGGCATTTCTCTGCATCTGGGAGTCCAAGGGAAAGTAAAATTGTTGTCGCAGAGAGCAGCAACAGCAGTAGGGAGCAGCAGAAGGAAGTCGTTTCAGTACTTCTTCTACAAGACAACTAGAGACTTGTCAGCAAGCGGCTGAGCAGCATCTACGTTCCACTTGCAGTCTGAAAGTTTCCCGTGCCACATGCCTGTTCAACACCTTCCTTATTCGCCTGCCCGCAGCGCTCGCGCTTTCCCCCGCCCGCGCTCTGACCGGCACTCTCCCTCTGACACACATGGTTCCTTGGCCGGTTGCCAAGAGCTCCGGAAAGCAGCTTCTGCCAAAGGAGGCTCGCCTCTTGCGGTTACCTTCTCTGAGCTCCGGAGTCCTGGCTTCTGCCTTTCTTGCTCTTAATGCAAGCAGAAAGCTTTTGCACTGCGTCTGGCGAGGAGAACGTGTGACAGGACAGCACATGTTTGTGCAGCTCACCCCTGCCACTGACACAAGCACGGATTTGCAGCACCCTATTCCACCCATGGTGTGACAGGTTTCTGCGCTGTGCAGGGCATTTCTCTGCATCTGGGAGTCCAAGGGAAAGTAAAATTGTTGTCGCAGAGAGCAGCAACAGCAGTAGGGAGCAGCAGAAGGAACTCGTGGCCGTACTTCTTCTACAAGACAACTAGAGACTTGTCAGCAAGCGGCTGAGCAGCATCTACGTTCCACTTGCAGTCTGAAAGTTTCCCGTGCCAGATGCCTGTTCAATACCTTCCTTATTCGCCTGCCCGCAGCGCTCGCGCTTTTCCCCGCCCGCGCTCTGACCGGCACTCTCCCTCTGACACACATGGTTCCTTGGCCGGTTGCCAAGAGCTCCGGAAAGCAGCTTCTGCCGAAGGAGGCTCGCCTCTTGCGGTTACCTTCTCTGAGCTCCGGAGTCCTGGCTTCTGCCTTTCTTGCTCTTAATGCAAGCAGAAAGCTTTTGCACTGCGTCTGGCGAGGAGAACGTGTGACAGGACAGCACATGTTTGTGCAGCTCACCCCTGCCACTGACACAAGCACGGATTTGCAGCACCCTATTCCACCCATGGTGTGACAGGTTTCTGCGCTGCCCAGGGCATTTCTCTGCATCTGGGAGTCCAAGGGAAAGTAAAATTGTTGTCGCAGAGAGCAGCAACAGCAGTAGGGAGCAGCAGAAGGAAGTCTTGCCCGTACTTCTTCTACAAGACAACTAGAGACTTGTCAGCAAGCGGCTGAGCAGCATCTACGTTCCACTTGCAGTCTGAAAGTTTCCCGTGCCACATGCCTGTTCAACACCTTCCTTATTCGCCTGCCCGCAGCGCTCGCGCTTTCCCCCGCCCGCGCTCTGACCGGCACTCTCCCTCTGACACACATGGTTCCTTGGCCGGTTGCCAAGAGCTCCGGAAAGCAGCTTCTGCCGAAGGAGGCTCGCCTCTTGCGGTTACCTTCTCTGAGCTCCGGAGTCCTGGCTTCTGCCTTTCTTGCTCTTAATGCAAGCAGAAAGCTTTTGCACTGCGTCTGGCGAGGAGAACGTGTGACAGGACAGCACATGTTTGTGCAGCTCACCCCTGCCACTGACACAAGCACGGATTTGCAGCACCCTATTCCACCCATGGTGTGACAGGTTTCTGCGCTGTGCAGGGCATTTCTCTGCATCTGGGAGTCCAAGGGAAAGTAAAATTGTTGTCGCAGAGAGCAGCAACAGCAGTAGGGAGCAGCAGAAGGAAGTCGTTTCAGTACTTCTTCTACAAGACAACTAGAGACTTGTCAGCAAGCGGCTGAGCAGCATCTACGTTCCACTTGCAGTCTGAAAGTTTCCCGTGCCACATGCCTGTTCAACACCTTCCTTATTCGCCTGCCCGCAGCGCTCGCGCTTTCCCCCGCCCGCGCTCTGACCGGCACTCTCCCTCTGACACACATGGTTCCTTGGCCGGTTGCCAAGAGCTCCGGAAAGCAGCTTCTGCCAAAGGAGGCTCGCCTCTTGCGGTTACCTTCTCTGAGCTCCGGAGTCCTGGCTTCTGCCTTTCTTGCTCTTAATGCAAGCAGAAAGCTTTTGCACTGCGTCTGGCGAGGAGAACGTGTGACAGGACAGCACATGTTTGTGCAGCTCACCCCTGCCACTGACACAAGCACGGATTTGCAGCACCCTATTCCACCCATGGTGTGACAGGTTTCTGCGCTGCCCAGGGCATTTCTCTGCATCTGGGAGTCCAAGGGAAAGTAAAATTGTTGTCGCAGAGAGCAGCAACAGCAGTAGGGAGCAGCAGAAGGAAGTCTTGCCCGTACTTCTTCTACAAGACAACTAGAGACTTGTCAGCAAGCGGCTGAGCAGCATCTACGTTCCACTTGCAGTCTGAAAGTTTCCCGTGCCACATGCCTGTTCAACACCTTCCTTATTCGCCTGCCCGCAGCGCTCGCGCTTTCCCCCGCCCGCGCTCTGACCGGCACTCTCCCTCTGACACACATGGTTCCTTGGCCGGTTGCCAAGAGCTCCGGAAAGCAGCTTCTGCCGAAGGAGGCTCGCCTCTTGCGGTTACCTTCTCTGAGCTCCGGAGTCCTGGCTTCTGCCTTTCTTGCTCTTAATGCAAGCAGAAAGCTTTTGCACTGCGTCTGGCGAGGAGGACGTGTGACAGGACAGCACATGTTTGTGCAGCTCACCCCTGCCACTGACACAAGCACGGATTTGCAGCACCCTATTCCACCCATGGTGTGACAGGTTTCTGCGCTGTGCAGGGCATTTCTCTGCATCTGGGAGTCCAAGGGAAAGTAAAATTGTTGTCGCAGAGAGCAGCAACAGCAGTAGGGAGCAGCAGAAGGAACTCGTGGCCGTACTTCTTCTACAAGACAACTAGAGACTTGTCAGCAAGCGGCTGAGCAGCATCTACGTTCCACTTGCAGTCTGAAAGTTTCCCGTGCCAGATGCCTGTTCAATACCTTCCTTATTCGCCTGCCCGCAGCGCTCGCGCTTTTCCCCGCCCGCGCTCTGACCGGCACTCTCCCTCTGACACACATGGTTCCTTGGCCGGTTGCCAAGAGCTCCGGAAAGCAGCTTCTGCCGAAGGAGGCTCGCCTCTTGCGGTTACCTTCTCTGAGCTCCGGAGTCCTGGCTTCTGCCTTTCTTGCTCTTAATGCAAGCAGAAAGCTTTTGCACTGCGTCTGGCGAGGAGAACGTGTGACAGGACAGCACATGTTTGTGCAGCTCACCCCTGCCACTGACACAAGCACGGATTTGCAGCACCCTATTCCACCCATGGTGTGACAGGTTTCTGCGCTGTGCAGGGCATTTCTCTGCATCTGGGAGTCCAAGGGAAAGTAAAATTGTTGTCGCAGAGAGCAGCAACAGCAGTAGGGAGCAGCAGAAGGAAGTCTTGCCCGTACTTCTTCTACAAGACAACTAGAGACTTGTCAGCAAGCGGCTGAGCAGCATCTACGTTCCACTTGCAGTCTGAAAGTTTCCCGTGCCACATGCCTGTTCAACACCTTCCTTATTCGCCTGCCCGCAGCGCTCGCGCTTTCCCCCGCCCGCGCTCTGACCGGCACTCTCCCTCTGACACACATGGTTCCTTGGCCGGTTGCCAAGAGCTCCGGAAAGCAGCTTCTGCCGAAGGAGGCTCGCCTCTTGCGGTTACCTTCTCTGAGCTCCGGAGTCCTGGCTTCTGCCTTTCTTGCTCTTAATGCAAGCAGAAAGCTTTTGCACTGCGTCTGGCGAGGAGAACGTGTGACAGGACAGCACATGTTTGTGCAGCTCACCCCTGCCACTGACACAAGCACGGATTTGCAGCACCCTATTCCACCCATGGTGTGACAGGTTTCTGCGCTGTGCAGGGCATTTCTCTGCATCTGGGAGTCCAAGGGAAAGTAAAATTGTTGTCGCAGAAAGCAGCAACAGCAGTAGGGAGCAGCAGAAGGAAGTCGTTTCAGTACTTCTTCCACACGACATCTAGCAACTAATCAGCAAGCGTGCGAGCGGCAGCTATGTTCCACTTGCAATATGAAAGTTTCGCCTGCCAGATACCTGTTCAACACCTTACTTATTCGCCTGCCCGCAACGCCCGCTCTTTCCCCCGCCAGCGCGCTGATCGGCACGCTCCCTCTGACACACATGGTTCCTTGGCCGGTTGCCAAGAGCTCCGGAAAGCAGCTTCTGCCGAAGGAGGCTCGCCTCTTGCGGTTACCTTCTCTGAGCTCCGGAGTCCTGGCTTCTGCCTTTCTTGCTCTTAATGCAAGCAGAAAGCTTTTGCACTGCGTCTGGCGAGGAGAACGTGTGACAGGACAGCACATGTTTGTGCAGCTCACCCCTGCCACTGACACAAGCACGGATTTGCAGCACCCTATTCCACCCATGGTGTGACAGGTTTCTGCGCTGTGCAGGGCATTTCTCTGCATCTGGGAGTCCAAGGGAAAGTAAAATTGTTGTCGCAGAGAGCAGCAACAGCAGTAGGGAGCAGCAGAAGGAAGTCTTGCCCGTACTTCTTCTACAAGACAACTAGAGACTTGTCAGCAAGCGGCTGAGCAGCATCTACGTTCCACTTGCAGTCTGAAAGTTTCGCGTGCCACATGCCTGTTCAACACCTTCCTTATTCGCCTGCCCGCAGCGCTCGCGCTTTCCCCCGCCCGCGCTCTGACCGGCACTCTCCCTCTGACACACATGGTTCCTTGGCCGGTTGCCAAGAGCTCCGGAAAGCAGCTTCTGCCGAAGGAGGCTCGCCTCTTGCGGTTACCTTCTCTGAGCTCCGGAGTCCTGGCTTCTGCCTTTCCTGCTCTTAATGCAAGCAGAAAGCTTTTGCACTGCGTCTGGCGAGGAGAACGTGTGACAGGAGAGCACAAGTTTGTGCAGCTCACCCCTGCCACTGACACAAGCACGGATTTGCAGCACCCTATTCCACCCATGGCGTGACAGGTTTCTGCGCTGTGCAGGGCATTTCTCTGCATCTGGGAGTCCAAGAGAAAGTAAAATTGTTGCCGCAGAGAGCAGCAACAGCAGTAGGGAGCAGCAGAAGGAAGTCGTTTCAGTACTTCTTCCACACGACATCTAGCAACTAATCAGCAAGCGTGCGAGCGGCAGCTATGTTCCACTTGCAATATGAAAGTTTCGCCTGCCAGATACCTGTTCAACACCTTCCTTATTCGCCTGCCCGCAGCGCTCGCGCTTTCCCCCGCCAGCGCGCTGATCGGCACGCTCCCTCTGACACACATGGTTCCTTGGCCGGTTGCCAAGAGCTCCGGAAAGCAGCTTCTGCCAAAGGAGGCTCGCCTCTTGCGGTTACCTTCTCTGAGCTCCGGAGTCCTGGCTTCTGCCTTTCTTGCTCTTAATGCAAGCAGAAAGCTTTTGCACTGCGTCTGGCGAGGAGAACGTGTGACAGGACAGCACATGTTTGTGCAGCTCACCCCTGCCACTGACACAAGCACGGATTTGCAGCACCCTATTCCACCCATGGTGTGACAGGTTTCTGCGCTGTGCAGGGCATTTCTCTGCATCTGGGAGTCCAAGGGAAAGTAAAATTGTTGTCGCAGAGAGCAGCAACAGCAGTAGGGAGCAGCAGAAGGAACTCGTGGCCGTACTTCTTCTACAAGACAACTAGAGACTTGTCAGCAAGCGGCTGAGCAGCATCTACGTTCCACTTGCAGTCTGAAAGTTTCCCGTGCCAGATGCCTGTTCAATACCTTCCTTATTCGCCTGCCCGCAGCGCTCGCGCTTTTCCCCGCCCGCGCTCTGACCGGCACTCTCCCTCTGACACACATGGTTCCTTGGCCGGTTGCCAAGAGCTCCGGAAAGCAGCTTCTGCCGAAGGAGGCTCGCCTCTTGCGGTTACCTTCTCTGAACTCCGGAGTCCTGGCTTCTGCCTTTCTTGCTCTTAATGCAAGCAGAAAGCTTTTGCACTGCGTCTGGCGAGGAGAACGTGTGACAGGACAGCACATGTTTGTGCAGCTCACCCCTGCCACTGACACAAGCACGGATTTGCAGCACCCTATTCCACCCATGGTGTGACAGGTTTCTGCGCTGCCCAGGGCATTTCTCTGCATCTGGGAGTCCAAGGGAAAGTAAAATTGTTGTCGCAGAGAGCAGCAACAGCAGTAGGGAGCAGCAGAAGGAAGTCTTGCCCGTACTTCTTCTACAAGACAACTAGAGACTTGTCAGCAAGCGGCTGAGCAGCATCTACGTTCCACTTGCAGTCTGAAAGTTTCCCGTGCCACATGCCTGTTCAACACCTTCCTTATTCGCCTGCCCGCAGCGCTCGCGCTTTCCCCCGCCCGCGCTCTGACCGGCACTCTCCCTCTGACACACATGGTTCCTTGGCCGGTTGCCAAGAGCTCTGGAAAGCAGCTTCTGCCGAAGGAGGCTCGCCTCTTGCGGTTACCTTCTCTGAGCTCCGGAGTCCTGGCTTCTGCCTTTCTTGCTCTTAATGCAAGCAGAAAGCTTTTGCACTGCGTCTGGCGAGGAGAACGTGTGACAGGACAGCACATGTTTGTGCAGCTCACCCCTGCCACTGACACAAGCACGGATTTGCAGCACCCTATTCCACCCATGGTGTGACAGGTTTCTGCGCTGTGCAGGGCATTTCTCTGCATCTGGGAGTCCAAGGGAAAGTAAAATTGTTGTCGCAGAGAGCAGCAACAGCAGTAGGGAGCAGCAGAAGGAAGTCGTTTCAGTACTTCTTCTACAAGACAACTAGAGACTTGTCAGCAAGCGGCTGAGCAGCATCTACGTTCCACTTGCAGTCTGAAAGTTTCCCGTGCCACATGCCTGTTCAACACCTTCCTTATTCGCCTGCCCGCAGCGCTCGCGCTTTCCCCCGCCCGCGCTCTGACCGGCACTCTCCCTCTGACACACATGGTTCCTTGGCCGGTTGCCAAGAGCTCCGGAAAGCAGCTTCTGCCGAAGGAGGCTCGCCTCTTGCGGTTACCTTCTCTGAGCTCCGGAGTCCTGGCTTCTGCCTTTCTTGCTCTTAATGCAAGCAGAAAGCTTTTGCACTGCGTCTGGCGAGGAGAACGTGTGACAGGACAGCACATGTTTGTGTAGCTCACCCCTGCCACTGACACAAGCACGGATTTGCAGCACCCTATTCCACCCATGGTGTGACAGGTTTCTGCGCTGTGCAGGGCATTTCTCTGCATCTGGGAGTCCAAGGGAAAGAAAAATTGTTGTCGCAGAGAGCAGCAACAGCAGTAGGGAGCAGCAGAAGGAAGTCGTTTCAGTACTTCTTCCACACGACATCTAGCAACTAATCAGCAAGCGTGCGAGCGGCAGCTATGTTCCACTTGCAATATGAAAGTTTCGCCTGCCAGATACCTGTTCAACACCTTCCTTATTCGCCTGCCCGCAGCGCCCGCTCTTTCCCCCGCCAGCGCGCTGATCGGCACGCTCCCTCTGACACACATGGTTCCTTGGCCGGTTGCCAAGAGCTCCGGAAAGCAGCTTCTGCCGAAGGAGGCTCGCCTCTTGCGGTTACCTTCTCTGAGCTCCGGAGTCCTGGCTTCTGCCTTTCTTGCTCTTAATGCAAGCAGAAAGCTTTTGCACTGCGTCTGGCGAGGAGAACGTGTGACAGGACAGCACATGTTTGTGCAGCTCACCCCTGCCACTGACACAAGCACGGATTTGCAGCACCCTATTCCACCCATGGTGTGACAGGTTTCTGCGCTGTGCAGGGCATTTCTCTGCATCTGGGAGTCCAAGGGAAAGTAAAATTGTTGTCGCAGAGAGCAGCAACAGCAGTAGGGAGCAGCAGAAGGAAGTCTTGCCCGTACTTCTTCTACAAGACAACTAGAGACTTGTCAGCAAGCGGCTGAGCAGCATCTACGTTCCACTTGCAGTCTGAAAGTTTCGCGTGCCACATGCCTGTTCAACACCTTCCTTATTCGCCTGCCCGCAGCGCTCGCGCTTTCCCCCGCCAGCGCGCTGATCGGCACTCTCCCTCTGACACACATGGTTCCTTGGCCGGTTGCCAAGAGCTCCGGAAAGCAGCTTCTGCCGAAGGAGGCTCGCCTCTTGCGGTTACCTTCTCTGAGCTCCGGAGTCCTGGCTTCTGCCTTTCTTGCTCTTAATGCAAGCAGAAAGCTTTTGCACTGCGTCTGGCGAGGAGAACGTGTGACAGGACAGCACATGTTTGTGCAGCTCACCCCTGCCACTGACACAAGCACGGATTTGCAGCACCCTATTCCACCCATGGTGTGACAGGTTTCTGCGCTGTGCAGGGCATTTCTCTGCATCTGAGAGTCCAAGGGAAAGTAAAATTGTTGTCGCAGAGAGCAGCAACAGTAGTAGGGAGCAGCAGAAGGAAGTCTTGCCCGTACTTCTTCTACAAGACAACTAGAGACTTGTCAGCAAGCGGCTGAGCAGCATCTACGTTCCACTTGCAGTCTGAAAGTTTCCCGTGCCAGATGCCTGTTCAACACCTTCCTTATTCGCCTGCCCGCAGCGCTCGCGCTTTCCCCCGCCCGCGCGCTGACCGGCACTCTCCCTCAGACATACATGGGAAGTTGGCCGGTTGCCAAGAGCTCCGGAATGCAGCTTCTGCCGAAGGAGGCTCGCCTCTTGCGGTTACCTTCTCCGAACTGCGGAGTCGCGGCTTCTGCTTTTCTTTGCTCTTAATGCAAGCGGAAAGCTTTTGCTCTGCGTCTGGCGAGGAGAACGTGTGACAGGAGAGCACATGTTTGTGCAGCTTACCCCTGCCACTGACACAAGCACGGATTTGCAGCACCCTATTCCACCCATGGGGTGACAGCTTTCTGTGCTGCCCAGGGCATTTCTCTGTATCTGGGAGTCCAAGGGAAAGCGCAATTGTTGTGGCAGAGGGTAGCAACAGCAGTAGGGAGCAGCAGAAGGAAGTCATGGCCGTACTTGTTCCACACGACAACTAGCGACTAATCAACAAGCATGCGAGCAGCAGCTAAGTTCCACTTGCAGTCTGAAAGTTTCGCGTGCCAGATGCCTGTTCAACACCTTCCTTATTCGCCTGCCCGCAGCGCTCGCGCTTTCCCCCGCCCGCGCGCTGACCGGCACTCTCCCTCAGACATACATGGGAAGTTGGCCGGTTGCCAAGAGCTCCGGAATGCAGCTTCTGCCGAAGGAGGCTCGCCTCTTGCGGTTACCTTCTCCGAACTGCGGAGTCGCGGCTTCTGCTTTTCTTTGCTCTTAATACAAGCGGAAAGCTTTTGCTCTGCGTCTGGCGAGGAGAACGTGTGACAGGAGAGCACATGTTTGTGCAGCTTACCCCTGCCACTGACACAAGCACGGATTTGCAGCACCCTATTCCACCCATGGGGTGACAGCTTTCTGTGCTGCCCAGGGCATTTCTCTGCATCTGGGAGTCGAAGGGAAAGCGCAATTGTTGTGGCAGAGGGTAGCAACAGCAGTAGGGAGCAGCAGAAGGAAGTCATGGCCGTACTTGTTCCACACGACAACTAGCGACTAATCAACAAGCGTGCGAGCAGCAGCTAAGTTCCACTTGCAGTCTGAAAGTTTCGCGTGCCAAATGCCTGTTCAACACCTTCCTTATTCGCCTGCCCGCAGCGCTCGCGCTTTCCCCCGCCCGCGCGCTGACCGGCACTCTCCCTCAGACATACATGGGAAGTTGGCCGGTTGCCAAGAGCTCCGGAATGCAGCTTCTGCCGAAGGAGCCTCGCCTCTTGCGGTTACCTTCTCCGAACTGCGGAGTCGCGGCTTCTGCTTTTCTTTGCTCTTAATACAAGCGGAAAGCTTTTGCTCTGCGTCTGGCGAGGAGAACGTGTGACAGGAGAGCACATGTTTGTGCAGCTTACCCCTGCCACTGACACAAGCACGGATTTGCAGCACCCTATTCCACCCATGGGGTGACAGCTTTCTGTGCTGCCCAGGGCATTTCTCTGCATCTGGGAGTCCAAGGGAAAGCGCAATTGTTGTGGCAGAGGGTAGCAACAGCAGTAGGGAGCAGCAGAAGGAAGTCATGGCCGTACTTGTTCCACACGACAACTAGCGACTAATCAACAAGCGTGCGAGCAGCAGCTAAGTTCCACTTGCAGTCTGAAAGTTTCGCGTGCCAGATGCCTGTTCAACATCTTCCTTATTCGCCTGCCCGCAGCGCTCGCGCTTTCCCCCGCCCGCGCGCTGACCGGCACTCTCCCTCAGACATACATGGGAAGTTGGCCGGTTGCCAAGAGCTCCGGAATGCAGCTTCTGCCGAAGGAGGCTCGCCTCTTGCGGTTACCTTCTCCGAATTGCGGAGTCGCGGCTTCTGCTTTTCTTTGCTCTTAATGTAAGCGGAAAGCTTTTGCTCTGCGTCTGGCGAGGAGAACGTGTGACAGGAGAGCACATGTTTGTGCAGCTTACCCCTGCCACTGACACAAGCACGGATTTGCAGCACCCTATTCCACCCATGGGGTGACAGCTTTCTGTGCTGCCCAGGGCATTTCTCTGCATCTGGGAGTCCAAGGGAAAGCGCAATTGTTGTGGCAGAGGGTAGCAACAGCAGTAGGGAGCAGCAGAAGGAAGTCATGGCCGTACTTGTTCCACACGACAACTAGCGACTAATCAACAAGCGTGCGAGCAGCAGCTAAGTTCCACTTGCAGTCTGAAAGTTTCGCGTGCCAGATGCCTGTTCAACACCTTCCTTATTCGCCTGCCCGCAGCGCTCGCGCTTTCCCCCGCCCGCGCGCTGACCGGCACTCTCCCTCAGATATACATGGGAAGTTGGCCGGTTGCCAAGAGCTCCGGAATGCAGCTTCTGCCGAAGGAGGCTCGCCTCTTGCGGTTACCTTCTCCGAACTGCGGAGTCGCGGCTTCTGCTTTTCTTTGCTCTTAATGCAAGCGGAAAGCTTTTGCTCTGCGTCTGGCGAGGAGAACGTGTGACAGGAGAGCACATGTTTGTGCAGCTTACCCCTGCCACTGACACAAGCACGGATTTGCAGCACCCTATTCCACCCATGGGGTAACAGCTTTCTGTGCTGCCCAGGGCATTTCTCTGCATCTGGGAGTCCAAGGGAAAGCGCAATTTTTGTCGCAGAGAGCAGCAACAGCAGTAGGGAGAAGCAGAAGGAAGTCATGGCCGTACTTGTTCCACACGACAACTAGCGACTAATCAACAAGCGTGCGAGCAGCAGCTAAGTTCCACTTGCAGTCTGAAAGTTTCCCGTGCCAGATGCCTGTTCAACACCTTCCTTATTCGCCTGCCCGCAGCGCTCGCGCTTTCCCCCGCCCGCGCGCTGACCGGCACTCTCCCTCAGACATACATGGGAAGTTGGCCGGTTGCCAAGAGCTCCGGAATGCAGCTTCTGCCGAAGGAGGCTCGCCTCTTGCGGTTACCTTCTCCGAACTGCGGAGTCGCGGCTTCTGCTTTTCTTTGCTCTTAATACAAGCGGAAAGCTTTTGCTCTGCGTCTGGCGAGGAGAACGTGTGACAGGAGAGCACATGTTTGTGCAGCTTACCCCTGCCACTGACACAAGCACGGATTTGCAGCACCCTATTCCACCCATGGTGTGACAGGTTTCTGCGCTGTGCAGGGCATTTCTCTGCATCTGGGAGTCCAAGGGAAAGCGCAATTGTTGTGGCAGAGGGTAGCAACAGCAGTAGGGAGCAGCAGAAGGAAGTCATGGCCGTACTTGTTCCACACGACAACTAGCGACTAATCAACAAGCGTGCGAGCAGCAGCTAAGTTCCACTTGCAGTCTGAAAGTTTCGCGTGCCAGATGCCTGTTCAACACCTTCCTTATTCGCCTGCCCGCAGCGCTCGCGCTTTCCCCCGCCCGCGCGCTGACCGGCACTCTCCCTCAGACATACATGGGAAGTTGGCCGGTTGCCAAGAGCTCCGGAATGCAGCTTCTGCCGAAGGAGGCTCGCCTCTTGCGGTTACCTTCTCCGAACTGCGGAGTCGCGGCTTCTGCTTTTCTTTGCTCTTAATGCAAGCGGAAAGCTTTTGCTCTGCGTCTGACGAGGAGAACGTGTGACAGGAGAGCACATGTTTGTGCAGCTTACCCCTGCCACTGACACAAGCACGGATTTGCAGCACCCTATTCCACCCATGGTGTGACAGCTTTCTGTGCTGCCCAGGGCATTTCTCTGCATCTGGGAGTCCAAGGGAAAGCGCAATTGTTGTGGCAGAGGGTAGCAACAGCAGTAGGGAGCAGCAGAAGGAAGTCATGGCCGTACTTGTTCCACACGACAACTAGCGGCTAATCAACAAGCGTGCGAGCAGCAGCTAAGTTCCACTTGCAGTCTGAAAGTTTCGCGTGCCAGATGCCTGTTCAACACCTTCCTTATTCGCCTGCCCGCAGCGCTCGCGCTTTCCCCCGCCCGCGCGCTGACCGGCATTCTCCCTCAGACATACATGGGAAGTTGGCCGGTTGCCAAGAGCTCCGGAATGCAGCTTCTGCCGAAGGAGGCTCGCCTCTTGCGGTTACCTTCTCCGAACTGCGGAGTCGCGGCTTCTGCTTTTCTTTGCTCTTAATGCAAGCGGAAAGCTTTTGCTCTGCGTCTGGCGAGGAGAACGTGTGACAGGAGAGCACATGTTTGTGCAGCTTACCCCTGCCACTGACACAAGCACGGATTTGCAGCACCCTATTCCACCCATGGGGTGACAGCTTTCTGTGCTGCCCAGGGCATTTCTCTGCATCTGGGAGTCCAAGGGAAAGCGCAATTGTTGTGGCAGAGGGTAGCAACAGCAGTAGGGAGCAGCAGAAGGAAGTCATGGCCGTACTTGTTCCACACAACTAGCGACTAATCAACAAGCGTGCGAGCAGCAGCTAAGTTCCACTTGCAGTCTGAAAGTTTCGCGTGCCAGATGCCTGTTCAACACCTTCCTTATTCGCCTGCCCGCAGCGCTCGCGCTTTCCCCCGCCCGCGCGCTGACCGGCACTCTCCCTCAGACATACATGGGAAGTTGGCCGGTTGCCAAGAGCTCCGGAATGCAGCTTCTGCCGAAGGAGGCTCGCCTCTTGCGGTTACCTTCTCCGAACTGCGGAGTCGCGGCTTCTGCTTTTCTTTGCTCTTAATGTAAGCGGAAAGCTTTTGCACTGCGTCTGGCGAGGAGAACGTGTGACAGGAGAGCACATGTTTGTGCAGCTTACCCCTGCCACTGACACAAGCACGGATTTGCAGCACCCTATTCCACCCATGGGGTGACAGCTTTCTGTGCTGCCCAGGGCATTTCTCTGCATCTGGGAGTCCAAGGGAAAGCGCAATTTTTGTCGCAGAGAGCAGCAACAGCAGTAGGGAGAAGCAGAAGGAAGTCATGGCCGTACTTGTTCCACACGACAACTAGCGACTAATCAAGAAGCGTGCGAGCAGCAGCTAAGTTCCACTTGCAGTCTGAAAGTTTCCCGTGCCTGATGCCTGTTCAACACCTTCCTTATTCGCCTGCCCGCAGCGCTCGCGCTTTCCCCCGCCCGCGCGCTGACGGGCACTCTCCCTCAGACATACATGGGAAGTTGGCCGGTTGCCAAGAGCTCCGGAATGCAGCTTCTGCCGAAGGAGGCTCGCCTCTTGCGGTTACCTTCTCCGAACTGCGGAGTCGCGGCTTCTGCTTTTCTTTGCTCTTAATGCAAGCGGAAAGCTTTTGCTCTGCGTCTGGCGAGGAGAACGTGTGACAGGAGAGCACATGTTTGTGCAGCTCACCCCTGCCACTGACACAAGCACGGATTTGCAGCACCCTATTCCACCCATGGGGTGACAGCTTTCTGTGCTGCCCAGGGCATTTCTCTGCATCTGGGAGTCCAAGGGAAAGCGCAATTTTTGTCGCAGAGAGCAGCAACAGCAGTAGGGAGAAGCAGAAGGAAGTCATGGCCGTACTTGTTCCACACGACAACTAGCGACTAATCAACAAGCGTGCGAGCAGCAGCTAAGTTCCACTTGCAGTCTGAAAGTTTCCCGTGCCACATGCCTGTTCAACACCTTCCTTATTCGCCTGCCCGCAGCGCTCGCGCTTTCCCCCGCCCGCGCGCTGACCGGCACTCTCCCTCAGACATACATGGGAAGTTGGCCGGTTGCCAAGAGCTCCGGAATGCAGCTTCTGCCGAAGGAGGCTCGCCTCTTGCGGTTACCTTCTCCGAACTGCGGAGTCGCGGCTTCTGCTTTTCTTTGCTCTTAATACAAGCGGAAAGCTTTTGCTCTGCGTCTGGCGAGGAGAACGTGTGACAGGAGAGCACATGTTTGTGCAGCTTACCCCTGCCACTGACACAAGCACGGATTTGCAGCACCCTATTCCACCCATGGTGTGACAGCTTTCTGTGCTGCCCAGGGCATTTCTCTGCATCTGGGAGTCCAAGGGAAAGCGCAATTGTTGTGGCAGAGGGTAGCAACAGCAGTAGGGAGCAGCAGAAGGAAGTCATGGCCGTACTTGTTCCACACGACAACTAGCGACTAATCAACAAGCGTGCGAGCAGCAGCTAAGTTCCACTTGCAGTCTGAAAGTTTCGCGTGCCAGATGCTTGTTCAACACCTTCCTTATTCGCCTGCCCGCAGCGCTCGCGCTTTCCCCCGCCCGCGCGCTGACCGGCACTCTCCCTCAGACATACATGGGAAGTTGGCCGGTTGCCAAGAGCTCCGGAATGCAGCTTCTGCCGAAGGAGGCTCGCCTCTTGCGGTTACCTTCTCCGAACTGCGGAGTCGCGGCTTCTGCTTTTCTTTGCTCTTAGTGCAAGCGGAAAGCTTTTGCTCTGCGTCTGGCGAGGAGAACGTGTGACAGGAGAGCACATGTTTGTGCAGCTTACCCCTGCCACTGACACAAGCACGGATTTGCAGCACCCTATTCCACCCATGGGGTAACAGCTTTCTGTGCTGCCCAGGGCATTTCTCTGCATCTGGGAGTCCAAGGGAAAGCGCAATTGTTGTGGCAGAGGGTAGCAACAGCAGTAGGGAGCAGCAGAAGGAAGTCATGGCCGTACTTGTTCCACACGACAACTAGCGACTAATCAACAAGCGTGCGAGCAGCAGCTAAGTTCCACTTGCAGTCTGAAAGTTTCGCGTGCCAGATGTCTGTTCAACACCTTCCTTATTCGCCTGCCCGCAGCGCTCGCGCTTTCCCCCGCCCGCGCGCTGACCGGCACTCTCCCTCAGACATACATGGGAAGTTGGCCGGTTGCCAAGAGCTCCGGAATGCAGCTTCTGCCGAAGGAGGCTCGCCTCTTGCGGTTACCTTCTCCGAACTGCGGAGTCGCGGCTTCTGCTTTTCTTTGCTCTTAATACAAGCGGAAAGCTTTTGCTCTGCGTCTGGCGAGGAGAACGTGTGACAGGAGAGCACATGTTTGTGCAGCTTACCCCTGCCACTGACACAAGCACGGATTTGCAGCACCCTATTCCACCCATGGGGTGACAGCTTTCTGTGCTGCCCAGGGCATTTCTCTGCATCTGGGAGTCCAAGGGAAAGCGCAATTGTTGTGGCAGAGGGTAGCAACAGCAGTAGGGAGCAGCAGAAGGAAGTCATGGCCGTACTTGTTCCACACGACAACTAGCGACTAATCAACAAGCGTGCGAGCAGCAGCTAAGTTCCACTTGCAGTCTGAAAGTTTCGCGTGCCAGATGCCTGTTCAACATCTTCCTTATTCGCCTGCCCGCAGCGCTCGCGCTTTCCCCCGCCCGCGCGCTGACCGGCACTCTCCCTCAGACATACATGGGAAGTTGGCCGGTTGCCAAGAGCTCCGGAATGCAGCTTCTGCCGAAGGAGGCTCGCCTCTTGCGGTTACCTTCTCCGAATTGCGGAGTCGCGGCTTCTGCTTTTCTTTGCTCTTAATGTAAGCGGAAAGCTTTTGCTCTGCGTCTGGCGAGGAGAACGTGTGACAGGAGAGCACATGTTTGTGCAGCTTACCCCTGCCACTGACACAAGCACGGATTTGCAGCACCCTATTCCACCCATGGGGTGACAGCTTTCTGTGCTGCCCAGGGCATTTCTCTGCATCTGGGAGTCCAAGGGAAAGCGCAATTGTTGTGGCAGAGGGTAGCAACAGCAGTAGGGAGCAGCAGAAGGAAGTCATGGCCGTACTTGTTCCACACGACAACTAGCGGCTAATCAACAAGCGTGCGAGCAGCAGCTAAGTTCCACTTGCAGTCTGAAAGTTTCGCGTGCCAGATGCCTGTTCAACACCTTCCTTATTCGCCTGCCCGCAGCGCTCGCGCTTTCCCCCGCCCGCGCGCTGACCGGCACTCTCCCTCAGACATACATGGGAAGTTGGCCGGTTGCCAAGAGCTCCGGAATGCAGCTTCTGCCGAAGGAGGCTCGCCTCTTGCGGTTACCTTCTCCGAACTGCGGAGTCGCGGCTTCTGCTTTTCTTTGCTCTTAATGCAAGCGGAAAGCTTTTGCTCTGCGTCTGGCGAGGAGAACGTGTGACAGGAGAGCACATGTTTGTGCAGCTTACCCCTGCCACTGACACAAGCACGGATTTGCAGCACCCTATTCCACCCATGGGGTGACAGCTTTCTGTGCTGCCCAGGGCATTTCTCTGCATCTGGGAGTCCAAGGGAAAGCGCAATTGTTGTGGCAGAGGGTAGCAACAGCAGTAGGGAGCAGCAGAAGGAAGTCATGGCCGTACTTGTTCCACACGACAACTAGCGACTAATCAACAAGCGTGCGAGCAGCAGCTAAGTTCCACTTGCAGTCTGAAAGTTTCGCGTGCCAGATGCCTGTTCAACACCTTCCTTATTCGCCTGCCCGCAGCGCTCGCGCTTTCCCCCGCCCGCGCGCTGACCGGCACTCTCCCTCAGACATACATGGGAAGTTGGCCGGTTGCCAAGAGCTCCGGAATGCAGCTTCTGCCGAAGGAGGCTCGCCTCTTGCGGTTACCTTCTCCGAACTGCGGAGTCGCGGCTTCTGCTTTTCTTTGCTCTTAATGCAAGCGGAAAGCTTTTGCTCTGCGTCTGGCGAGGAGAACGTGTGACAGGAGAGCACATGTTTGTGCAGCTCACCCCTGCCACTGACACAAGCACGGATTTGCAGCACCCTATTCCACCCATGGGGTGACAGCTTTCTGTGCTGCCCAGGGCATTTCTCTGCATCTGGGAGTCCAAGGGAAAGCGCAATTGTTGTGGCAGAGGGTAGCAACAGCAGTAGGGAGCAGCAGAAGGAAGTCATGGCCGTACTTGTTCCACACGACAACTAGCGGCTAATCAACAAGCGTGCGAGCAGCAGCTAAGTTCCACTTGCAGTCTGAAAGTTTCGCGTGCCAGATGCCTGTTCAACACCTTCCTTATTCGCCTGCCCGCAGCGCTCGCGCTTTCCCCCGCCCGCGCGCTGACCGGCACTCTCCCTCAGACATACATGGGAAGTTGGCCGGTTGCCAAGAGCTCCGGAATGCAGCTTCTGCCGAAGGAGGCTCGCCTCTTGCGGTTACCTTCTCCGAACTGCGGAGTCGCGGCTTCTGCTTTTCTTTGCTCTTAATGCAAGCGGAAAGCTTTTGCTCTGCGTCTGGCGAGGAGAACGTGTGACAGGAGAGCACATGTTTGTGCAGCTTACCCCTGCCACTGACACAAGCACGGATTTGCAGCACCCTATTCCACCCATGGGGTAACAGCTTTCTGTGCTGCCCAGGGCATTTCTCTGCATCTGGGAGTCCAAGGGAAAGCGCAATTGTTGTGGCAGAGGGTAGCAACAGCAGTAGGGAGCAGCAGAAGGAAGTCATGGCCGTACTTGTTCCACACGACAACTAGCGACTAATCAACAAGCGTGCGAGCAGCAGCTAAGTTCCACTTGCAGTCTGAAAGTTTCGCGTGCCAGATGTCTGTTCAACACCTTCCTTATTCGCCTGCCCGCAGCGCTCGCGCTTTCCCCCGCCCGCGCGCTGACCGGCACTCTCCCTCAGACATACATGGGAAGTTGGCCGGTTGCCAAGAGCTCCGGAATGCAGCTTCTGCCGAAGGAGGCTCGCCTCTTGCGGTTACCTTCTCCGAACTGCGGAGTCGCGGCTTCTGCTTTTCTTTGCTCTTAATGCAAGCGGAAAGCTTTTGCTCTGCGTCTGGCGAGGAGAACGTGTGACAGGACAGCACATGTTTGTGCAGCTTACCCCTGCCACTGACACAAGCACGGATTTGCAGCACCCTATTCCACCCATGGGGTGACAGCTTTCTGTGCTGCCCAGGGCATTTCTCTGCATCTGGGAGTCCAAGGGAAAGCGCAATTGTTGTCGCAGAGAGCAGCAACAGCAGTAGGGAGAAGCAGAAGGAAGTCGTGGCCGTACTTTCCGTTTGCATTAAGAGCAAAGAAAAGCAGAAGCCGCGACTCCGCAGTTCGGAGAAGGTAACCGCAAGAGGCGAGCCTCCTTCGGCAGAAGCTGCTTTCCGGAGCTCTTGGCAACCGGCCAACTTCCCATGTATGTCTGAGGGAGAGTGCCGGTCAGCGCGCGGGCGGGGGAAAGCGCGAGCGCTGCGGGCAGGCGAATAAGGAAGGTGTTGAACAGGCATCTGGCACGCGAAAATCGGGCGGAATGCTCGGAGTCGGTCGGCGTCGGCAGGTTTTTCGTTCAGGCATGTAAGTTAGACAGACGCGCTGAGAGCAGCGGGGGCCTTAATTGTGCCATAACAAAGATGGCCGCTCTACCGGAAGTGGCTTCAGCCACAGCAAAGATGGCGGCGAGGAAGGGCGGAAGGTACGTCACGCCACGCAGAAGATGGCTGCCAGGTCGCGGCCGGCTTGTCCTTCCAAGGATGGCGGCCAAAAAGGCGGGAAAATGGAAGGACCCCGGGTAGTGGGTGCGTGAATTCGACTGCCTGACAAACACCCCAGCGTCGGCGCCGCCCCGTCGCAATTTTCCACGGTTGTTCCAGCCGTGCGGACACGGGCTGTGTGCTCGGCGGCACCGGGGCCGTGCGCGAGCCGGTCGGGTGCCGACAGGCAGCGGTGACGACGCCGCACTCTGCCGGGGTCCTTGACGCGGCCGCTTTTTCGGGCTTCTGGCACTCGCGACGACCCGTACCATGCTGCCACTCCTCTCACTCGGTTCCCCTATTTATTTAAAAGCTTGGCATTTAAATGAATAATATAGAAATTAAAATATACAAATCTATAATAAAGAAATGCATATAGGGTGATAGATAGGGAGATATATAGATAGGGAGATATATAGAGAGGGAGATAGATAGATAGATAGATAGATAGATAGAAAGATAGATAGATAGATAGATAGATAGATAGATAGATAGATAGATAGATAGATAGATAGATAGATAGATAGATAAGTCTTCCCAAAAACACGACCAAATTCTAGAAAAATATCCCACCAAATCTCCACAAATTCCCACAAAATACATGAAAAATCCCTCAAGATCCCTAAATCGCCTCAATATCCCACAAAATCCCACAAAAATCACACAAAACCTCCACAAGTTTCCACAAAATATAAAAAAAAAAATCCTCAAAATTCTTCAAGTCTCCTCAAAACCACACAAAGTCCTTGAAAAGGCCCACCAAATTCCAGAAAAATCCCACAGAATCTACACAAATTCCCACAAAATCTAAAACAAATTCCTCAAAATTCTTCAAGTCTCCTCAGAATCCCACACAATTCCTTGAAAAAAACCACAAAATTCCAGAGAAGTCCCACAAAACTCCCTAAATCATTTCAAAACCCTACCAATTCACAGGAATGTCCCACAAAATCTCCACCAATTCCCAGAACATCCCACAAAAATCTCACAAAAATCCCTAAATCTTCTGAAAACTCGACCAAATTCCAGAAACGCCCCATAAAATCAGCACAGTTTCCCACAAAATTCAAGAAAAAACACCACAAAATTCCCTAAATCTTTTCAAAACACCACAAAATTCTTGAAAAGCCCCACCAAATTCCAGAAACATCCCACAAAATGTCCTCAATACCCAACAAAATCCCAGAAACAGCCCACAAAATTCCCTAAATCTTCTCTAAACACGGCCAAAATCCACAAAAATCCCACCAAATCTCCACAAATTCCCACAGAATACATGAAAAATCTCTCAAGATCCCTAAATCGCCTCAATATCTCACAAAATCCCACAAAAATCACACAAAACCTCCACAAGTTTCCACAAAATCTAAGAAAAATTCCTCAAAATTCTTCAAGTCTCCTCAAAACCACACAAAGTCCTTGAAAAGGCCCACCAAATTCCAGAAAAATCTTAAAGAATTCCCTAAATCTTCTCAAAACTCTACCAAATTCCAGAAAAATCCCACCAAATCTCCACAAATTCCCACAGAATACATGAAAAATCCCTGATAATTCTTCAGTTCTCTACAGAATCTCACCAAATTCCAGAGAAGTCCCTCGAAGTTCCAGAAACATCCCACAAAATCTCCCCAGTATCCAACAAAATTCCAGGAAAAATCCCACAAAATTCCCTAAATCTTCTCAAAACTCTACCAAATTCCAGAAAAATCCCACCAAATCTCCACAAATTCCCACAAAATACATGAAAAATCCCTCAAGATCCCTAAATCGCCTCAATATCCCACAAAATCCCACAAAAATCACACAAAACCTCCACAAGTTTCCACAAAATATAAAAAAAAATCCTCAAAATTCTTCAAGTCTCCTCAAAACCACACAAAGTCCTTGAAAAAAACCACCAAATTCCAGAAAAATCCCACAGAATCTACACAAATTCCCAAAAATCTAAAACAAATTCCTCAAAATTCTTCAAGTCTCCTCAGAATCCCACACAATTCCAGAAAAAAACCCACAAAATTCCAGAGAAGTCCCACAAAACTCCCTAAATCATTTCAAAACCCTACCAATTCACAGGAAAGTCCCACAAAATCTCTACCAATTCCCAGGACATCCCACAAAAATCTCACAAAAATCCCTAAATCTTCTGAAAACTCGACCAAATTCCAGAAACGCCCCATAAAATCAGCACAGTTTCCCTCAAAATTCAAGAAAAAACACCACAAAATTCCCTAAATCTTTTCAAAATACCACAAAATTCTTGAAAAGCCCCACCAAATTCCAGAAACATCCCACAAAATGTCCTCAATACCCAACAAAATCCCAGAAAAATCCCACAAAATTCCCTAAATCTTCTGAAAACTTGACGAAATTCCAGAAATGCCCCATAAAATCAGCACAGTATCCAACAAAATTCCAGGAAAATCCCACAAAATTCCCTAAATCTTCTCAAAACACAGCCAAAATCCACAAAAATCCCACCAAATCTCCACAAATTCCCACAGAATACATGAAAAATCCCTGATAATTCGTCAGTTCTCTACAGAATCTCACCAAATTCCAGAAGAGTCCCTCAAAGTTCCACAAACATCCCACAAAATCTCCCCAGTATCCAATAAAATTCCAGGAAAAATCCCACAAAATTCCCTAAATCTTCTCAAAACACGACCAAATTCTAGAAAAATATCCCACCAAATCTCCACAAATTCCCACAAAATACATGAAAAATCACTCAAGATCCATAAATCGCCTCAATATCCCACAAAATCCCACAAAAATCCCACAAAACCTCCACACGTTTCCACAAAATATAAAAAAAAATCCTCAAAATTCTTCAAGTCTCCTCAAAACCACACAAAGTCCTTGAAAAGGCCCACCAAATTCCAGTAAAAACCCACAGAATCTCCACAAATTCCCACAAAATCTAAAACAAATTCCTCAAAATTCTTCAAGTCTCCTCAAAACCACACAAAGTCCTTCAAAAAGGCCCACCAAATTCCAGAAAAATCTTACAGAATTCCCTAAATCTTCTCAAAACATGACCAAATTCTAGAAAAATATCCCACCGAATCTCCACAAATTCCCACAGAATACATGAAAATCCCTGATAATTCGTCAGTTCTCTACAGAATCTCACAAAATTCCTGAAGAGTCCCTCAAAGTTCCACAAACATTCCACAAAATCTCCCCAGTATCCAATAAAATTCCAGGAAAAATCCCACAAAATTCCCTAAATCTTCCCAAAACACGACCAAATTCTAGAAAAATATCCCACCAAATCTCCACAAATTCCCACAAAGTACATGAAAAATCCCTCAAGATACCTAAATCGCCTCAATATCCCACAAAATTCCACAAAAATCCCACAAAACCTCCACAAATTTCCACAGAATCTAAGAAAAATTCCTCAAAATTCTTCAAGTCTCCTCAAAACCACAAAAAGTCGTTCAAAAAGGCCTACCAAATTCCAGAAATATCTTGCAGAATTCCCTAAATCTTCTCAAAACTCTACCAAATTCCAGAAAAATCCCACCAAATCTCCACAAATTCCCACAGAATACATGAAAAATCCCTGATAATTCGTCAGTTCTCTACAGAATCTCACCAAATTCCAGAAAAGTCCCTCAAAGTTCCACAAACATCCCACAAAATCTCCCCAGTATCCAATAAAATTCCAGGAAAAATCCCACAAAATTCCCTAAATCTTCTCAAAACACGACCAAATTCTAGAAAAATATCCCACCAAATCTCCACAAATTCCCACAAAATACATGAAAAATCACTCAAGATCCCTAAATCGCCTCAATATCCCCCAAAATCCCGCAAAAATCACACAAAACCTCCACAAGTTTCCACAAAATCTAAGAAAATTTCCTCAAAATTCTTCAAGTCTCCTCAAAACCACACAAAGTCCTTGAAAAGGCCCACCAAATTCCAGTAAAATCCCACAGAATCTCCACAAATTCCCACAAAATCTAAAACAAATTCCTCAAAATTCTTCAAGTCTTCTCAGAATCCCACACAATTCCTTGAAAAAAACCACAAAATTCCAGAGAAGTCCCACAAAACTCCCTAAATCATTTCAAAACCCTACCAATTCACAGGAATGTCCCACAAAATCTCCACCAATTCCCAGAACATCCCACAAAAATCTCACAAAAATCCCTAAATCTTCTGAAAACTCGACCAAATTCCAGAAACGCCCCATAAAATCAGCACAGTTTCCCACAAAATTCAAGAAAAAACACCACAAAATTCCCTAAATCTTTTCAAAATACCACAAAATTCTTGAAAAGCCCCACCAAATTCCAGAAACATCCCACAAAATGTCCTCAATACCCAACAAAATCCCAGAAACAGCCCACAAAATTCCCTAAATCTTCTCTAAACACGGCCAAAATCCACAAAAATCCCACCAAATCTCCACAAATTCCCACAGAATACATGAAAAATCCCTCAAGATCCCTAAATCGCCTCAATATCTCACAAAATCCCACAAAAATCACACAAAACCTCCACAAGTTTCCACAAAATCTAAGAAAAATTCCTCAAAATTCTTCAAGTCTCCTCAAAACCACACAAAGTCCTTGAAAAGGCCCACCAAATTCCAGAAAAATCTTACAGAATTCCCTAAATCTTCTCAAAACTCTACCAAATTCCAGAAAAATCCCACCAAATCTTTACAAATTCCCACAGAATACATGAAAAATCCCTGATAATTCGTCAGTTCTCTACAGAATCTCACCAAATTCCAGAGAAGTCCCTCGAAGTTCCAGAAACATCCCACAAAATCTCCCCAGTATCCAACAAAATTCCAGGAAAAATCCCACAAAATTCCCTAAATCTTCTCAAAACTCTACCAAATTCCAGAAAAATCCCACCAAATCTCCACAAATTCCCACAAAATACATGAAAAATCCCTCAAGATCCCTAAATCGCCTCAATATCCCACAAAATCCCACAAAAATCACACAAAACCTCCACAAGTTTCCACAAAATATAAAAAAAAATCCTCAAAATTCTTCAAGTCTCCTCAAAACCACACAAAGTCCTTGAAAAAAACCACCAAATTCCAGAAAAATCCCACAGAATCTACACAAATTCCCAAAAATCTAAAACAAATTCCTCAAAATTCTTCAAGTCTCCTCAGAATCCCACACAATTCCAGAAAAAAACCCACAAAATTCCAGAGAAGTCCCACAAAACTCCCTAAATCATTTCAAAACCCTACCAATTCACAGGAAAGTCCCACAAAATCTCTACCAATTCCCAGGACATCCCACAAAAATCTCACAAAAATCCCTAAATCTTCTGAAAACTCGACCAAATTCTAGAAACGCCCCATAAAATCAGCACAGTTTCCCTCAAAATTCAAGAAAAAACACCACAAAATTCCCTAAATCTTTTCAAAATACCACAAAATTCTTGAAAAGCCCCACCAAATTCCAGAAACATCCCACAAAATGTCCTCAATACCCAACAAAATCCCAGAAAAATCCCACAAAATTCCCTAAATCTTCTGAAAACTTGACGAAATTCCAGAAACGCCCCATAAAATCAGCACAGTATCCAACAAAATTCCAGGAAAATCCCACAAAATTCCCTAAATCTTCTCAAAACACAGCCAAAATCCACAAAAATCCCACCAAATCTCCACAAATTCCCACAGAATACATGAAAAATCCCTGATAATTCGTCAGTTCTCTACAGAATCTCACCAAATTCCAGAAGAGTCCCTCAAAGTTCCACAAACATCCCACAAAATCTCCCCAGTATCCAATAAAATTCCAGGAAAAATCCCACAAAATTCCCTAAATCTTCTCAAAACACGACCAAATTCTAGAAAAATATCCCACCAAATCTCCACAAATTCCCACAAAATACATGAAAAATCACTCAAGATCCATAAATCGCCTCAATATCCCACAAAATCCCACAAAAATCCCACAAAACCTCCACACGTTTCCACAAAATATAAAAAAAAATCCTCAAAATTCTTCAAGTCTCCTCAAAACCACACAAAGTCCTTGAAAAGGCCCACCAAATTCCAGTAAAAACCCACAGAATCTCCACAAATTCCCACAAAATCTAAAACAAATTCCTCAAAATTCTTCAAGTCTCCTCAAAACCACACAAAGTCCTTCAAAAAGGCCCACCAAATTCCAGAAAAATCTTACAGAATTCCCTAAATCTTCTCAAAACATGACCAAATTCTAGAAAAATATCCCACCGAATCTCCACAAATTCCCACAGAATACATGAAAATCCCTGATAATTCGTCAGTTCTCTACAGAATCTCACAAAATTCCTGAAGAGTCCCTCAAAGTTCCACAAACATTCCACAAAATCTCCCCAGTATCCAATAAAATTCCAGGAAAAATCCCACAAAATTCCCTAAATCTTCCCAAAACACGACCAAATTCTAGAAAAATATCCCACCAAATCTCCACAAATTCCCACAAAGTACATGAAAAATCCCTCAAGATCCCTAAATCGCCTCAATATCCCACAAAATTCCACAAAAATCCCACAAAACCTCCACAAATTTCCACAGAATCTAAGAAAAATTCCTCAAAATTCTTCAAGTCTCCTCAAAACCACAAAAAGTCCTTCAAAAAGGCCTACCAAATTCCAGAAATATCTTGCAGAATTCCCTAAATCTTCTCAAAACTCTACCAAATTCCAGAAAAATCCCACCAAATCTCCACAAATTCCCACAGAATACATGAAAAATCCCTGATAATTCGTCAGTTCTCTACAGAATCTCACCAAATTCCAGAGAAGTCCCTCGAAGTTCCAGAAACATCCCACAAAATCTCCCCAGTATCCAATAAAATTCCAGGAAAAATCCCACAAAATTCCCTAAATCTTCTCAAAACACGACCAAATTCTAGAAAAATATCCCACCAAATCTCCACAAATTCCCACAAAATACATGAAAAATCACTCAAGATCCCTAAATCGCCTCAATATCCCCCAAAATCCCGCAAAAATCACACAAAACCTCCACAAGTTTCCACAAAATCTAAGAAAATTTCCTCAAAATTCTTCAAGTCTCCTCAAAACCACACAAAGTCCTTGAAAAAAACCACCAAATTCCAGAAAAATCCCACAGAATCTCCACAAATTCCCACAAAATCTAAAACAAATTCCTCAAAATTCTTCAAGTCTCCTCAGAATCCCACACAATTCCAGAAAAAACCCACAAAATTCCAGAGAAGTCCCACAAAACTCCCTAAATCATTTCAAAACCCTACCAATTAACAGGAATGTCCCAAAAAATCTCCACCAATTCCCAGAACATCCCACAAAAATCTCACAAAAATCCCTAAATCTTCTGAAAACTCGAACAAATTCCAGAAACGCCCCATAAAATCAGCACAGTTTCCCACAAAATTCAAGAAAAAACACCACAAAATTCCCTAAATCTTTTCAAAATACCACAAAATTCTTGAAAAGCCCTACCAAATTCCAGAAACATCCCACAAAATGTCCTCAATACCCAACAAAATCCCAGAAAAATCCCACAAAATTCCCTAAATCTTCTCAAAACACGGCCAAAATCCACAAAAATCCCACCAAATCTCCACAAATTCCCACAGAATACATGAAAAATCCCTGATAATTCGTCAGTTCTCTACAGAATCTCACCAAATTCCAGAAAAGTCCAACAAAGTTCCACAAACATTCCACAAAATCTCCCCAGTATCCAATAAAATTCCAGGAAAAATCCCACAAAATTCCCTAAATCTTCACAAAACACGACCAAATTCTAGAAAAATATCCCACCAAATCTCCACAAATTCCCACAAAATACATGAAAAATCCCTCAAGATCCCTAAATCGCCTCAATATCCCACAAAATCCCACAAAAATCCCACAAAACCTCCACAAATTTCCACAGAATCTAAGAAAAATTCCTCAAAATTCTTCAAGTCTCCTCAAAACCACAAAAAGTCGTTCAAAAAGGCCCACCAAATTCCAGAAAAATCTTACAGAATTCCCTAAATCTTCTCAAAACTCTACCAAATTCCAGAAAAATCCCACAGAATCTCCACAAATTCCCACAGAATACATGAAAAATCCCTGATAATTCGACAGTTCTCTACAGAATCTCACCAAATTCCAGAAAATTCCCTCAAAGTTCCACAAACACCTAGAAAATATCCTCAATATCCAACAAAATTCAAGAAAAATCCCACAAAATTCCCTAAATCTTCACAAAACACGACCAAATTCTAGAAAAATATCCCACCAAATCTCCACAAATTCCCACAAAATACATGAAAAATCCCTCAAGATCCCTAAATCGCCTCAATATCCCCCAAAATCCCACAAAAATCACACAAAACCTCCACAAGTTTCCACAAAATATAAAAAAAAATCCTCAAAATTCTTAAAGTCTCCTCAAAACCACACAAAGTCCTTGAAAAAAACCACCAAATTCCAGAAAAATCCCACAGAATCTACACAAATTCCCACAAAATCTAAAACAAATTACTCAAAATTCTTCAAGTCTCCTCAGAATCCCATACAATTCCAGAAAAAACCCACAAAATTCCAGAGAAGTCCCACAAAACTCCCTAAATCATTTCAAAACCCTACCAATTAACAGGAATGTCCCACAAAATCTCCAGCAATTCCCAGAACATCCCACAAAAATCTCACAAAAATCCCTAAATCTTCTGAAAACTCGACCAAATTCCAGAAACGCCCCATAAAATCAGCACAGTTTCCCACAAAATTCAAGAAAAAACACCACAAAATTCCCTAAATCTTTTCAAAATACCACAAAATTCTTGAAAAGCCCCACCAAATTCCAGAAACATCCCACAAAATGTCCTCAATACCCAACAAAATCCCAGAAAAATCTCACAAAATTCCCTAAATCTTCTCAAAACACGGCCAAAATCCACAAAAATCCCACCAAATCTCCACAAATTCCCACAAAATACATGAAAAATCCCTCAAGATCCCTAAATCGCCTCAATATCCCACAAAATCACACAAAAATCACACAAAACCTCCACAGGTTTGTACAAAATCTAAGAAAAAATCCTCAAAATTCTTCAAGTCTCCTCAAAACCACACAAAGTCCTTGAAAAGGCCCACCAAATTCCAGTAAAATCCCACAGAATCTCCACAAATTCCCACAAAATCTAAAACAAATTCCTCAAAATTCTTCAAGTCTCCTCAGAATCCCACACAATTCCAGAAAAAACCCACAAAATTCCAGAGAAGTCCCACAAAACTCCCTAAATCATTTCAAAACCCTACCAATTCACAGGAATGTCCCACAAAATCTCCACCAATTCCCAGAACATCCCACAAAAATCTCACAAAAATCCCTAAATCTTCTGAAAACTCGACCAAATTCCAGAAACGCTCCATAAAATCAGCACAGTTTCCCTCAAAATTCAAGAAAAAACACCACAAAATTCCCAAAATCTTTTCAAAATACCACAAAATTCTTGAAAAGCCCCACCAAATTCCAGAAACATCCCACAAAATGTCCTCAATACCCAACAAAATCCCAGAAAAATCACACAAAATTCCCTAAATCTTCTCAAAACACGGCCAAAATCCACAAAAATCCCACCAAATCTCCACAAATTCCCACAGAATACATGAAAAATCCCTGATAATTCGTCAGTTCTCTACAGAATCTCACAAAATTCCAGAAGAGTCCCTCAAAGTTCCGCAAACATTCCACAAAATCTCCCCAGTGTCCAATAAAATTCCAGGAAAAATCCCACAAAATTCCCTAAATCTTCTCAAAACAAGACCAAATTCTAGAAAAATATCCCACCAAATCTCCACAAATTCCCACAAAATACATGAAAAATCCCTCAAGATACCTAAATCGCCTCAATATCCCACAAAATCCCACAAAAATCCCACAAAACCTCCACAAGTTTCCATAGAATCTAAGAAAAATTCCTCAAAATTCTTCAAGTCTTCTCAAAACCACAAAAAGTCCTTCAAAAAGGCCTACCAAATTCCAGAAATATCTTGCAGAATTCCCTAAATCTTCTCAAAACTCTACCAAATTCCAGAAAAATCCCACCAAATCTCCACAAATTCCCACAGAATACATGAAAAATCCCTGATAATTCGTCAGTTCTCTACAGAATCTCACCAAATTCCAGAAAAGTCCCTCAAAGTTCCACAAGCATCCCACAAAATCTCCCCAGTATCCAACAAAATTCCAGGAAAAATCCCACAAAATTCCCTAAATCTTCTCAAAACACGACCAAATTCTAGAAAAATATCCCACCAAATCTCCACAAATTCCCTCAAAATACATGAAAAATCCCTCAAGATCCCTAAATCGCCTCAATATCCCACAAAATCCCACAAAAATCACACAAAACCTCCACAGGTTTGTACAAAATCTAAGAAAAAATCCTCAAAATTGTTCAAGTCTCCTCAAAACCACACGAAGTCCTTGAAAAGGCCCACCAAATTCCAGAAAAATCCCACAGAATCTACACAAATTCCCACAAAATCTAAAACAAATCCCTCAAAATTCACTGAATTTCCTCAATATCCCACCAAATTCCAGAACCATCTCACAAAATCTCAACAAATTTCCACTAAATTCAAGAAAACTCTCACAAAGTTCTTGAAAGCCCCTCAAAATTGCAGAAAAATGCCACAAACTTCCCTACATCTTCTCAAAACCCAAACAAACTCCTGCAACATCTCACAAAATCTCCACCAATTTCCAAACAATTCAAGAAAAATCCCGCAAAATTCTTCAAGTCTCCTACAAATCCCAGAAAAATCCCACAAAATTCCAGAAACATCCCACCAAATAACCTCAATATCACCAAACATTCTGGAAAAGCCTCACAAAATTGCAGAAAAATGCCACAAAATTCCATAAATCTTCTCAAAACCCTACCCAATTCCTGCAACATCTCACAAAATCTCCACCTATAGCCAAAAAATTCAAGAAAAATCCCTCAAAATTCACTGAATTTCCTCAATATCCCACCAAATTCCAGAACCATCTCACAATATCTCAACAAATTTCCACAAAATCTAAGAAAATTCCCTCCAAATACTTCAAGTCTCCTCCAAATCCCACAAAATTCAAGACAAATCCTCAAAATTCCACAAAAATCCCACAAAATTCCTTCCATCTTCTCAGAACCCAAACAAACTCCTGCAACATCTCACAAAATCTCCACCAATTTCCAAACAATTCAAGAAAAATCCCGCAAAATTCTTCAAGTCTCCTCCAAATACCACAAACATCCCACAAACATCCCACAAACATCCCACAAACATCCCACAAAATTCAAGAGAAATCCCACAAAATTCAAAAGAAATCGAACAAAATCCTGTACAAGCCCAACACAATTCCCTAAATCTTCTCAGAACCCAACCACATTCCTGCAACATCCCACAAAATCTCTGGAAATTTCCACAAAATTCAAGAAGACTCACACAAAAAACTTGAAAGCTGCTGAAAATTCCACGAAAATCCCACAAAAATCCCTAAATCTTCTCAAAACCCTACCCAATTCCTGCAGGATCTCACAAAATCTCCACCAATATCCAAAAAATTCAAGAAAATTCCCTCCAAATTCTTCAAGTCTCCTCCAAATCCCACAAAATTCAAGACAAATCCTCAAAATCCCACAAAAATCCCACCAAATTCCAGAACCATCTCACAAAATCTCAACAAATTTCCACTAAATTCAAGAAAACTCTCACAAAGTTCTTGAAAGCCCCTCAAAATTCCAGAAAATTGCCACAAACTTCCCTACATCTTCTCAAAACCCAAACAAACTCCTGCAACATCTCAAAAATCTCCACCAATTTCCAAACAATTCAAGAAAAATCCCGCAAAATTTCTCAAGTCTCGTACAAATCCCAGAAAAATCCCACAAAATTCCAGAAACATCCCACCAAATCACCTCAATATCACCAAAAATTCTGGAAAAGCCTCACAAAATTGCAGAAAAATGCCACAAAATTCCCTAAACCTTCTCGAAACCCTACCCAATTCCTGCAACATCTCACAAAATCTCCACCAATATCCAAAAAATTCAAGAAAAATCCCTCAAAATTCACTGAATTTCCTCAATATCCCACCAAATTCCAGAACCATCTCACAAAATCTCAACAAATTTCCACTAAATCTAAGAAAATTCCCGCAAAATTCTTCAAGTCTCCTCCAAATCCCACAAAATTCAAGACAAATCCTCAAAATTCCACAAAAATCCCACAAAATTCCTTCCATCTTCTCAGAACCCAAATTCCTGCAACATCTCACAAAATCTCCACCAATTTCCAAACATTTCAAGAAAAATCCCGCAAAATTCTTCAAGTCTCCTCCAAATACCACAAACATCCCACAAACATCTCACAAACATCCCACAAACATCCCATAAAATTCAATAGAAATCCCACAAAATTCAAGAGAAATCCCACCAAATTCTGTACAAGCCCCACACAATTCCCTAAATCTTCTCAGAACCCAACCACATTCCTGCAACATCCCACAAAATCTCCAACAATTTCCACAAAATTCAAGAAAATTCCCTCCAAATTCACTGAATTTCCTCAATATCCCACCAAACTCCAGAACCATCTCACAAAATCTCAACAAATTTCCAAAAACTTCAAAAAAACTCTCACAAAGTTCTTGAAAGCCCCTCAAAATTCCAGAAAAATGCCACAAAATTCCCTACATCTTCTCAAAACATTACAAAATTCTACAGACATCTCACAAAATCTCCACACATTTCCACAAAATCTAAGAAAATTCCCGCAAAATTCTTCAAGTCTCCTCCAAATCCCACAAAATTCAAGAGAAATCCTCAAAATTCCACAAAAATCCAACAAAATTCCCTACATCTTCTCAAAATCCAAACAAATTCCTGAAACATCTCACAAAATCTCCACCAATTTCCACAACATTTAGGAAAAATCCCTCCAACTTCTTCAAGTCTCCTCCAAATCCCACAAAATTCAAGAGAATTCCTCAAAATTCCACAAAAATCCCACAAAATTCCTGCAACATCTCACAAAATCTCCGGAAATTTCCACAAAATTCAAGAAGACTCTCACAAAATACTTGAAAGCTGCTGAAAATTCCACAAATATCCCACAAAAATCCCTAAATCTTCTCAAAACCCAACCACATTCCTGCAGCATCTCACAAAATCACCACCAATATCCAAAAAATTCAAGAAAATTCCCTCCAAATTCTTCAAGTCTCCTCCAAATCCCACAAAATTCAAGACAAATCCTCAAAATCCCACAAAAATCCCACCAAATTCCAGAACCATCTCACAAAATCTCAACAAATTTCCACTAAATTCAAGAAAACTCTCACAAAGTTCTTGAAAGCCCCTCAAAATTCCAGAAAAATGCCACAAACTTCCCTACATCTTCTCAAAACCCAAACAAACTCCTGCAACATCTCACAAAATCTCCACCAATTTCCAAACAATTCAAGAAAAATCCCGCAAAATTCCTCAAGTCTCGTACAAATCCCAGAAAAATCCCACAAAATTCCAGAAACATCCCACCAAATCACCTCAATATCACCAAACATTCTGGAAAAGCCTCACAAAATTGCAGAAAAATGCCACAAAATTCCCTAAACCTTCTCAAAACCCTACCCAATTCCTGCAACATCCCTCAAAATCTCCAACAATTTCCACAAAATTCAAGAAAAATCCCTCAAAATTCACTGAATTTCCTCAATATCCCACCAAATTCCAGAACCATCTCACAAAATCTCAACAAATTTCCACTAAATCTAAGAAAATTCTGCAAAATTCTTCAAGTCTCCTCCAAATCCCACAAAATTCAAGACAAATCCTCAAAATTCCACAAAAATCCCACAAAATTCCTTCCATCTTCTCAGAACCCAAACAAACTCCTGCAACATCTCACAGAATCTCCACCAATTTCCAAACATTTCAAGAAAAATCCCGCAAAATTCTTCAAGTCTCCTCCAAATACCACAAACATCCTACAAACATCTCACAAACATCCCACAAACATCCCATAAAATTCAATAGAAATCCCACAAAATTCAAGAGAAATCCCACCAAATTCTGTACAAGCCCCACACAATTCCCTAAATCTTCTCAGAACCCAACCACATTCCTGCAACATCCCACAAAATCTCCAACAATTTCCACAAAATTCAAGAAAATTCCCTCCAAATTCACTGAATTTCCTCAATATCCCACCAAACTCCAGAACCATCTCACAAAATCTCAACAAATTTCCAAAAAATTCAAAAAAACTCTCACAAAGTTCTTGAAAGCCCCTCAAAATTCCAGAAAAATGCCACAAAATTCCCTACATCTTCTCAAAACATTACAAAATTCTACAGACATCTCACAAAATCTCCACACATTTCCACAAAATCTAAGAAAATTCCCGCAAAATTCTTCAAGTCTCCTCCAAATCCCACAAAATTCAAGAGAAATCCTCAAAATTCCACAAAAATCCAACAAAATTCCCTACATCTTCTCAAAATCAAAACAAATTCCTGAAACATCTCACAAAATCTCCGGAAATTTCCACAACATTTAGGAAAAATCCCTCCAACTTCTTCAAGTCTCCTCCAAATCCCACAAAATTCAAGAGAAATCCTCAAAATTCCACAAAAATCCCACAAAATTCCTGCAACATCTCACAAAATCTCCGGAAATTTCCACAAAATTCAAGAAGACTCTCACAAAATACTTGAAAGCTGCTGAAAATTCCACGAATATACCACAAAAATCCCTAACTCTTCTCAAAACCCAACCACATTCCTGCAGCATCTCACAAAATCTCCACCAATATCCAAAAAATTCAAGAAAATTCCCTCCAAATTCTTCAAGTCTCCTCCAAATCCCACAAAATTCAAGACAAATCCTCAAAATCCCACAAAAATCCCACCAAATTCCAGAACCATCTCACAAAATCTCAACAAATTTCCACTAAATTCAAGAAAACTCTCACAAAGTTCTTGAAAGCCCCTCAAAATTCCAGAAAAATGCCACAAACTTCCCTACATCTTCTCAAAACCCAAACAAACTCCTGCAACATCTCACAAAATCTCCACCAATTTCCAAACAATTCAAGAAAAATCCCGCAAAATTCTTCAAGTCTCGTACAAATCCCAGAAAAATCCCACAAAATTCCAGAAACATCCCACCAAATCACCTCAATATCACCAAAAATTCTGGAAAAGCCTCACAAAATTGCAGAAAAATGCCACAAAATTCCCTAAACCTTCTCAAAACCCTACCCAATTCCTGCAACATCCCACAAAATCTCCAACAATTTCCACAAAATTCAAGAAAAATCCCTCAAAATTCACTGAATTTCCTCAATATCCCACCAAATTCCAGAACCATCTCACAAAATCTCAACAAATTTCC
This sequence comes from Cyanistes caeruleus, assembly GCF_971803275.1. Lineage (NCBI taxonomy): Eukaryota > Metazoa > Chordata > Aves > Passeriformes > Paridae > Cyanistes > Cyanistes caeruleus. The sequence goes on along the minus strand of NC_141702.1, from coordinate 85,173,395 downwards.
ACAAAATCTAAGAAAATTCCCTCCAAATTCTTCAAGTCTCCTCCAAATCCCACAAAATTCAAGAGAAATCCTCAAAATTCCACAAAAATCCCACAAAATTCCTTCCATCTTCTCAGAACCCAAACAAACTCCTGCAACATCTCACAAAATCTCCACCAATTTCCAAACATTTCAAGAAAAATCCCGCAAAATTCTTCAAGTCTCCTCCAAATACCACAAACATCCTACAAACATCTCACAAACATCCCACAAACATCCCATAAAATTCAATAGAAATCCCACAAAATTCAAGAGAAATCCCACCAAATTCTGTACAAGCCCCACACAATTCCCTAAATCTTCTCAGAACCCAACCACATTCCTGCAACATCCCACAAAATCTCCAACAATTTCCACAAAATTCAAGAAAATTCCCTCCAAATTCACTGAATTTCCTCAATATCCCACCAAACTCCAGAACCATCTCACAAAATCTCAACAAATTTCCAAAAAATTCAAAAAAACTCTCACAAAGTTCTTGAAAGCCCCTCAAAATTCCAGAAAAATGCCACAAAATTCCCTACATCTTCTCAAAACATTACAAAATTCTACAGACATCTCACAAAATCCCCACACATTTCCACAAAATCTAAGAAAATTCCCTCCAAATTCTTCAAGTCTCCTCCAAATCCCACAAAATTCAAGAGAAATCCTCAAAATTCCACAAAAATCCAACAAAATTCCCTACATCTTCTCAAAATCCAAACAAATTCCTGAAACATCTCACAAAATCTCCACCAATTTCCACAACATTTAGGAAAAATCCCTCCAACTTCTTCAAGTCTCCTCCAAATCCCACAAAATTCAAGAGAAATCCTCAAAATTCCACAAAAATCCCACAAAATTCCTGCAACATCTCACAAAATCTCCGGAAATTTCCACAAAATTCAAGAAGACTCTCACAAAATACTTGAAAGCTGCTGAAAATTCCACGAATATCCCACAAAAATCCCTAAATCTTCTCAAAACCCAACCACATTCCTGCAGCATCTCACAAAATCTCCACCAATATCCAAAAAATTCAAGAAAATTCCCTCCAAATTCTTCAAGTCTCCTCCAAATCCCACAAAATTCAAGACAAATCCTCAAAATCCCACAAAAATCCCACCAAATTCCAGAACCATCTCACAAAATCTCAACAAATTTCCACTAAATTCAAGAAAACTCTCACAAAGTTCTTGAAAGCCCCTCAAAATTCCAGAAAATTGCCACAAACTTCCCTACATCTTCTCAAAACCCAAACAAACTCCTGCAACATCTCACAAAATCTCCACCAATTTCCAAACAATTCAAGAAAAATCCCGCAAAATTCTTCAAGTCTCCTACAAATCCCAGAAAAATCCCACAAAATTCCAGAAACATCCCACCAAATCACCTCAATATCACCAAAAATTCTGGAAAAGCCTCACAAAATTGCAGAAAAATGCCACAAAATTCCCTAAACCTTCTCAAAACCCTACCAAATTCCTGCAACATCCCACAAAATCTCCAACAATTTCCACAAAATTCAAGAAAAATCCCTCAAAATTCACTGAATTTCCTCAATATCCCACCAAATTCCAGAACCATCTCACAAAATCTCAACAAATTTCCACAAAATCTAAGAAAATTCCGCAAAATTCTTCAAGTCTCCTCCAAATCCCACAAAATTCAAGAGAAATCCTCAAAATTCCACAAAAATCCCACAAAATTCCTTCCATCTTCTCAGAACCCAAACAAACTCCTGCAACATCTCACAAAATCTCCACCAATTTCCAAACAATTCAAGGAAAATCCCGCAAAATTCTTCAAGTCTCCTCCAAATCCCACAAACATCCCACAAACATCTCACAAACATCCCACAAACATCCCACAAAATTCAAGAGAAATCCCACAAAATTCAAAAGAAATCGCACAAAATCCTGTACAAGCCCCACACAATTCCCTAAATCTTCTCAGAACCCAACCACATTCCTGCAACATCCCACAAAATCTCTGGAAATTTCCACAAAATTCAAGAAGACTCTCACAAAATACTTGAAAGCTGCTGAAAATTCCACGAAAATCCCACAAAAATCCCTAAATCTTCTCAAAACCCAACCACATTCCTGCAGCATCTCACAAAATCTCCACCAATATCCAAAAAATTCAAGAAAATTCCCTCCAAACTCTTCAAGTCTCCTCCAAATCCCACAAAATTCAAGACAAATCCTCAAAATCCCACAAAAATCCCACCAAATTCCAGAACCATCTCACAAAATCTCAACAAATTTCCACTAAATTCAAGAAAACTCTCACAAAGTTCTTGAAAGCCCCTCAAAATTCCAGAAAAATGCCACAAACTTCCCTACATCTTCTCAAAACCCAAACAAACTCCTGCAACATCTCACAAAATCTCCACCAATTTCCAAACAATTCAAGAAAAATCCCGCAAAATTCTTCAAGTCTCGTACAAATCCCAGAAAAATCCCACAAAATTCCAGAAACATCCCACCAAATCACCACAATATCTCCAAACATTCTGGAAAAGCCTCACAAAATTGCAGAAAAATGCCACAAAATTCCCTAAACCTTCTCAAAACCCTACCCAATTCCTGCAACATCCCACAAAATCTCCAACAATTTCCACAAAATTCAAGAAAAATCCCTCAAAATTCACAGAATTTCCTCAATATCCCACCAAATTCCAGAACCATCTCACAAAATCTCCACCAATATCCAAAAAATTCCAGAAAATTCCCTCCAAATTCTTCAAGTCTCCTCCAAATCCCACAAAATTCAAGACAAATCCTCAAAATCCCACAAAAATCCCATAAATTCCAGAACCATCTCACAAAATCTCTACAAATTTCCACTAAATTCAAGAAAACTCTCACAAAGTTCTTGAAAGCCCCTCAAAATTCCAGAAAAATGCCACAAAATAACCTACATCTTCTCAAAACCCAACCACATTCCTGCAACATCCCACAAAATCTCCAACAATTTCCACAAAATTCAAGAAAAATCCCGCAAAATTCTTCAAGTCTCGTACAAATCCCAGAAAAATCCCACAAAATTCCAGAAACATCCCACCAAATCACCTCAATATCACCAAACATTCTGGAAAAGCCTCACAAAATTGCAGAAAAATGCCACAAAATTCCCTAAACCTTCTCAAAACCCTACCCAATTCCTGCAACATCCCACAAAATCTCCAACAATTTCCACAAAATTCAAGAAAAATCCCTCAAAATTCACTGAATTTCCTCAATATCCCACCAAATTCCAGAACCATCTCACAAAATCTCAACAAATTTCCACTAAATCTAAGAAAATTCCGCAAAATTCTTCAAGTCTCCTCCAAATCCCAAAAATTCAAGAGAAATCCTCAAAATTCCACAAAAATCCCACAAAATTCCTTCCATCTTCTCAGAACCCAAACAAACTCCTGCAACATCTCACAAAATCTCCAACAATTTCCAAACAATTCAAGAAAAATCCCGCAAAATTCTTCAAGTCTCGTACAAATCCCAGAAAAATCCCACAAAATTCCAGAAACATCCCACCAAATCACCTCAATATCACCAAACATTCTGGAAAAGCCTCACAAAATTGCAGAAATATGCCACAAAATTCCATAAACCTTCTCAAAACCCTACCCAATTCCTGCAACATCCCACAAAATCTCCAACAATTTCCACAAAATTCAAGAAAAATCCCTCAAAATTCACTGAATTTCCTCAATATCCCACCAAATTCCAGAACCATCTCACAAAATCTCAACAAATTTCCACTAAATCTAAGAAAATTCTGCAAAATTCTTCAAGTCTCCTCCAAATCCCACAAAATTCAAGAGAAATCCTCAAAATTCCACAAAAATCCAACAAAATTCCTTCCATCTTCTCAAAACCCAAACAAATTCCTGCAACATCTCACAAAATCTCCACCAATTTCCAAACATTTCAAGAAAAGTCCCGCAAAATTCTTCAAGTCTCCTCCAAATACCACAAACATCCTACAAACATCTCACAAACATCCCACAAACCTCCCAAAAAATTCAATAGAAATCCCACAAAATTCAAGAGAAATCCCACCAAATTCTGTACAAGCCCCACACAATTCCCTAAATCTTCTCAGAACCCAACCACATTCCTGCAACATCCCACAAAATCTCCAACAATTTCCACAAAATTCAAGAAAATTCCCTCCAAATTCACTGAATTTCCTCAATATCCCACCAAACTCCAGAACCATCTCACAAAATCTCAACAAATTTCCAAAAAATTCAAAAAAACTCTCACAAAGTTCTTGAAAGCCCCTCAAAATTCCAGAAAAATGCCACAAAATTCCCTACATCTTCTCAAAACATTACAAAATTCTACAGACATCTCACAAAATCTCCACACATTTCCACAAAATCTAAGAAAATTCCCGCAAAATTCTTCAAGTCTCCTCCAAATCCCACAAAATTCAAGAGAAATCCTCAAAATTCCACAAAAATCCAACAAAATTCCCTACATCTTCTCAAAATCCAAACAAATTCCTGAAACATCTCACAAAATCTCCACCAATTTCCACAACATTTAGGAAAAATCCCTCCAACTTCTTCAAGTCTCCTCCAAATCCCACAAAATTCAAGAGAATTCCTCAAAATTCCACAAAAATCCCACAAAATTCCTGCAACATCTCACAAAATCTCCGGAAATTTCCACAAAATTCAAGAAGACTCTCACAAAATACTTGAAAGCTGCTGGAAATTCCACAAATATCCCACAAAAATCCCTAAATCTTCTCAAAACCCAACCACATTCCTGCAGCATCTCACAAAATCTCCGCCAATATCCAAAAAATTCAGGAAAATTCCCTCCAAATTCTTCAAGTCTCCTCCAAATCCCACAAAATTCAAGACAAATCCTCAAAATCCCACAAAAATCCCACAAATTCCAGAACCATCTCACAAAATCTCAACAAATTTCCACTAAATTCAAGAAAACTCTCACAAAGTTCTTGAAAGCCCCTCAAAATTCCAGAAAAATGCCACAAAATAACCTATATCTTCTCAAAACCCAACCACATTCCTGCAACATCCCACAAAATCTCCAACAATTTCCACAAAATTCAAGAAAAATCCCGCAAAATTCTTCAAGTCTCGTACAAATCCCAGAAAAATCCCACAAAATTCCAGAAACATCCCACCAAATCACCTCAATATCACCAAACATTCTGGAAAAGCCTCACAAAATTGCAGAAAAATGCCACAAAATTCCCTAAACCTTCTCAAAACCCTACCCAATTCCTGCAACATCCCACAAAATCTCCAACAATTTCCACAAAATTCAAGAAAAATCCCTCAAAATTCACTGAATTTCCTCAATATCCCACCAAATTCCAGAACCATCTCACAAAATCTCAACAAATTTCCACTAAATCTAAGAAAATTCTGCAAAATTCTTCAAGTCTCCTCCAAATCCCACAAAATTCAAGACAAATCCTCAAAATTCCACAAAAATCCCACAAAATTCCTTCCATCTTCTCAGAACCCAAACAAACTCCTGCAACATCTCACAAAATCTCCAACAATTTCCAAACAATTCAAGAAAAATCCCGCAAAATTCTTCAAGTCTCGTACAAATCCCAGAAAAATCCCACAAAATTCCAGAAACATCCCACCAAATCACCTCAATATCACCAAACATTCTGGAAAAGCCTCACAAAATTGCAGAAATATGCCACAAAATTCCATAAACCTTCTCAAAACCCTACCCAATTCCTGCAACATCCCACAAAATCTCCAACAATTTCCACAAAATTCAAGAAAAATCCCTCAAAATTCACTGAATTTCCTCAATATCCCACCAAATTCCAGAACCATCTCACAAAATCTCAACAAATTTCCACTAAATCTAAGAAAATTCCCTCCAAATTCTTCAAGTCTCCTCCAAATCCCACAAAATTCAAGAGAAATCCTCAAAATTCCACAAAAATCCCACAAAATTCCTTCCATCTTCTCAAAACCCAAACAAATTCCTGCAACATCTCACAAAATCTCCACCAATTTCCAAACATTTCAAGAAAAGTCCCGCAAAATTCTTCAAGTCTCCTCCAAATACCACAAACATCCTACAAACATCTCACAAACATCCCACAAACATCCCAAAAAATTCAATAGAAATCCCACAAAATTCAAGAGAAATCCCACCAAATTCTGTACAAGCCCCACACAATTCCCTAAATCTTCTCAGAACCCAACCACATTCCTGCAACATCCCACAAAATCTCCAACAATTTCCACAAAATTCAAGAAAATTCCCTCCAAATTCACTGAATTTCCTCAATATCCCACCAAACTCCAGAACCATCTCACAAAATCTCAACAAATTTCCAAAAAATTCAAAAAAACTCTCACAAAGTTCTTGAAAGCCCCTCAAAATTCCAGAAAAATGCCACAAAATTCCCTACATCTTCTCAAAACATTACAAAATTCTACAGACATCTCACAAAATCTCCACACATTTCCACAAAATCTAAGAAAATTCCCGCAAAATTCTTCAAGTCTCCTCCAAATCCCACAAAATTCAAGAGAAATCCTCAAAATTCCACAAAAATCCAACAAAATTCCCTACATCTTCTCAAAATCAAAACAAATTCCTGAAACATCTCACAAAATCTCCACCAATTTCCACAACATTTAGGAAAAATCCCTCCAACTTCTTCAAGTCTCCTCCAAATCCCACAAAATTCAAGAGAATTCCTCAAAATTCCACAAAAATCCCACAAAATTCCTGCAACATCTCACAAAATCTCCGGAAATTTCCACAAAATTCAAGAAGACTCTCACAAAATACTTGAAAGCTGCTGGAAATTCCACAAATATCCCACAAAAATCCCTAAATCTTCTCAAAACCCAACCACATTCCTGCAGCATCTCACAAAATCTCCGCCAATATCCAAAAAATTCAGGAAAATTCCCTCCAAATTCTTCAAGTCTCCTCCAAATCCCACAAAATTCAAGACAAATCCTCAAAATCCCACAAAAATCCCACCAAATTCCAGAACCATCTCACAAAATCTCAACAAATTTCCACTAAATTCAAGAAAACTCTCACAAAGTTCTTGAAAGCCCCTCAAAATTCCAGAAAAATGCCACAAACTTCCCTACATCTTCTCAAAACCCAAACAAACTCCTGCAACATCTCACAAAATCTCCACCAATTTCCAAACAATTCAAGAAAAATCCCGCAAAATTCCTCAAGTCTCGTACAAATCCCAGAAAAATCCCACAAAATTCCAGAAACATCCCACCAAATCACCTCAATATCACCAAAAAATTCTGGAAAAGCCTCACAAAATTGCAGAAAAATGCCACAAAATTCCCTAAACCTTCTCAAAACCCTACCCAATTCCTGCAACATCCCACAAAATCTCCAACAATTTCCAAAAAATTCAAGAAAATTCCCTCCAAATTCACTGAATTTCCTCAATATCCCACCAAATTCCAGAACCATCTCACAAAATCTCAACAAATTTCCACTAAATCTAAGAAAATTCTGCAAAATTCTTCAAGTCTCCTCCAAATCCCACAAAATTCAAGACAAATCCTCAAAATTCCACAAAAATCCCACAAAATTCCTTCCATCTTCTCAGAACCCAAACAAACTCCTGCAACATCTCACAAAATCTCCAACAATTTCCAAACAATTCAAGAAAAATCCCGCAAAATTCTTCAAGTCTCGTACAAATCCCAGAAAAATCCCACAAAATTCCAGAAACATCCCACCAAATCACCTCAATATCACCAAACATTCTGGAAAAGCCTCACAAAATTGCAGAAATATGCCACAAAATTCCATAAACCTTCTCAAAACCCTACCCAATTCCTGCAACATCCCACAAAATCTCCAACAATTTCCACAAAATTCAAGAAAAATCCCTCAAAATTCACTGAATTTCCTCAATATCCCACCAAATTCCAGAACCATCTCACAAAATCTCAACAAATTTCCACTAAATCTAAGAAAATTCCCTCCAAATTCTTCAAGTCTCCTCCAAATCCCACAAAATTCAAGAGAAATCCTCAAAATTCCACAAAAATCCCACAAAATTCCTTCCATCTTCTCAAAACCCAAACAAATTCCTGCAACATCTCACAAAATCTCCACCAATTTCCAAACATTTCAAGAAAAGTCCCGCAAAATTCTTCAAGTCTCCTCCAAATACCACAAACATCCTACAAACATCTCACAAACATCCCACAAACATCCCAAAAAATTCAATAGAAATCCCACAAAATTCAAGAGAAATCCCACCAAATTCTGTACAAGCCCCACACAATTCCCTAAATCTTCTCAGAACCCAACCACATTCCTGCAACATCCCACAAAGTCTCCAACAATTTCCACAAAATTCAAGAAAATTCCCTCCAAATTCACTGAATTTCCTCAATATCCCACCAAACTCCAGAACCATCTCACAAAATCTCAACAAATTTCCAAAAAATTCAAAAAAACTCTCACAAAGTTCTTGAAAGCCCCTCAAAATTCCAGAAAAATGCCACAAAATTCCCTACATCTTCTCAAAACATTACAAAATTCTACAGACATCTCACAAAATCTCCACACATTTCCACAAAATCTAAGAAAATTCCCGCAAAATTCTTCAAGTCTCCTCCAAATCCCACAAAATTCAAGAGAAATCCTCAAAATTCCACAAAAATCCAACAAAATTCCCTACATCTTCTCAAAATCCAAACAAATTCCTGAAACATCTCACAAAATCTCCACCAATTTCCACAACATTTAGGAAAAATCCCTCCAACTTCTTCAAGTCTCCTCCAAATCCCACAAAATTCAAGAGAATTCCTCAAAATTCCACAAAAATCCCACAAAATTCCTGCAACATCTCACAAAATCTCCGGAAATTTCCACAAAATTCAAGAAGACTCTCACAAAATACTTGAAAGCTGCTGGAAATTCCACAAATATCCCACAAAAATCCCTAAATCTTCTCAAAACCCAACCACATTCCTGCAGCATCTCACAAAATCTCCACCAATATCCAAAAAATTCAAGAAAATTCCCTCCAAATTCTTCAAGTCTCCTCCAAATCCCACAAAATTCAAGACAAATCCTCAAAATCCCACAAAAATCCCACCAAATTCCAGAACCATCTCACAAAATCTCAACAAATTTCCACTAAATTCAAGAAAACTCTCACAAAGTTCTTGAAAGCCCCTCAAAATTCCAGAAAATTGCCACAAACTTCCCTACATCTTCTCAAAACCCAAACAAACTCCTGCAACATCTCACAAAATCTCCACCAATTTCCAAACAATTCAAGAAAAATCCCGCAAAATTCCTCAAGTCTCGTACAAATCCCAGAAAAATCCCACAAAATTCCAGAAACATCCCACCAAATCACCTCAATATCACCAAAAATTCTGGAAAAGCCTCACAAAATTGCAGAAAAATGCCACAAAATTCCCTAAACCTTCTCAAAACCCTACCAAATTCCTGCAACATCCCACAAAATCTCCAACAATTTCCACAAAATTCAAGAAAAATCCCTCAAAATTCACTGAATTTCCTCAATATCCCACCAAATTCCAGAACCATCTCACAAAATCTCAACAAATTTCCACAAAATCTAAGAAAATTCCGCAAAATTCTTCAAGTCTCCTCCAAATCCCACAAAATTCAAGAGAAATCCTCAAAATTCCACAAAAATCCCACAAAATTCCTTCCATCTTCTCAGAACCCAAACAAACTCCTGCAACATCTCACAAAATCTCCACCAATTTCCAAACAATTCAAGGAAAATCCCGCAAAATTCTTCAAGTCTCCTCCAAATCCCACAAACATCCCACAAACATCTCACAAACATCCCACAAACATCCCACAAAATTCAAGAGAAATCCCACAAAATTCAAAAGAAATCGCACAAAATCCTGTACAAGCCCCACACAATTCCCTAAATCTTCTCAGAACCCAACCACATTCCTGCAACATCCCACAAAATCTCTGGAAATTTCCACAAAATTCAAGAAGACTCTCACAAAATACTTGAAAGCTGCTGAAAATTCCACGAAAATCCCACAAAAATCCCTAAATCTTCTCAAAACCCAACCACATTCCTGCAGCATCTCACAAAATCTCCACCAATATCCAAAAAATTCAAGAAAATTCCCTCCAAACTCTTCAAGTCTCCTCCAAATCCCACAAAATTCAAGACAAATCCTCAAAATCCCACAAAAATCCCACCAAATTCCAGAACCATCTCACAAAATCTCAACAAATTTCCACTAAATTCAAGAAAACTCTCACAAAGTTCTTGAAAGCCCCTCAAAATTCCAGAAAAATGCCACAAACTTCCCTACATCTTCTCAAAACCCAAACAAACTCCTGCAACATCTCACAAAATCTCCACCAATTTCCAAACAATTCAAGAAAAATCCCGCAAAATTCTTCAAGTCTCGTACAAATCCCAGAAAAATCCCACAAAATTCCAGAAACATCCCACCAAATCACCACAATATCTCCAAACATTCTGGAAAAGCCTCACAAAATTGCAGAAAAATGCCACAAAATTCCCTAAACCTTCTCAAAACCCTACCCAATTCCTGCAACATCCCACAAAATCTCCAACAATTTCCACAAAATTCAAGAAAAATCCCTCAAAATTCACAGAATTTCCTCAATATCCCACCAAATTCCAGAACCATCTCACAAAATCTCCACCAATATCCAAAAAATTCCAGAAAATTCCCTCCAAATTCTTCAAGTCTCCTCCAAATCCCACAAAATTCAAGACAAATCCTCAAAATCCCACAAAAATCCCATAAATTCCAGAACCATCTCACAAAATCTCTACAAATTTCCACTAAATTCAAGAAAACTCTCACAAAGTTCTTGAAAGCCCCTCAAAATTCCAGAAAAATGCCACAAAATAACCTACATCTTCTCAAAACCCAACCACATTCCTGCAACATCCCACAAAATCTCCAACAATTTCCACAAAATTCAAGAAAAATCCCGCAAAATTCTTCAAGTCTCGTACAAATCCCAGAAAAATCCCACAAAATTCCAGAAACATCCCACCAAATCACCTCAATATCACCAAACATTCTGGAAAAGCCTCACAAAATTGCAGAAAAATGCCACAAAATTCCCTAAACCTTCTCAAAACCCTACCCAATTCCTGCAACATCCCACAAAATCTCCAACAATTTCCACAAAATTCAAGAAAAATCCCTCAAAATTCACTGAATTTCCTCAATATCCCACCAAATTCCAGAACCATCTCACAAAATCTCAACAAATTTCCACTAAATCTAAGAAAATTCCGCAAAATTCTTCAAGTCTCCTCCAAATCCCAAAAATTCAAGAGAAATCCTCAAAATTCCACAAAAATCCCACAAAATTCCTTCCATCTTCTCAGAACCCAAACAAACTCCTGCAACATCTCACAAAATCTCCAACAATTTCCAAACAATTCAAGAAAAATCCCGCAAAATTCTTCAAGTCTCGTACAAATCCCAGAAAAATCCCACAAAATTCCAGAAACATCCCACCAAATCACCTCAATATCACCAAACATTCTGGAAAAGCCTCACAAAATTGCAGAAATATGCCACAAAATTCCATAAACCTTCTCAAAACCCTACCCAATTCCTGCAACATCCCACAAAATCTCCAACAATTTCCACAAAATTCAAGAAAAATCCCTCAAAATTCACTGAATTTCCTCAATATCCCACCAAATTCCAGAACCATCTCACAAAATCTCAACAAATTTCCACTAAATCTAAGAAAATTCTGCAAAATTCTTCAAGTCTCCTCCAAATCCCACAAAATTCAAGAGAAATCCTCAAAATTCCACAAAAATCCAACAAAATTCCTTCCATCTTCTCAAAACCCAAACAAATTCCTGCAACATCTCACAAAATCTCCACCAATTTCCAAACATTTCAAGAAAAGTCCCGCAAAATTCTTCAAGTCTCCTCCAAATACCACAAACATCCTACAAACATCTCACAAACATCCCACAAACCTCCCAAAAAATTCAATAGAAATCCCACAAAATTCAAGAGAAATCCCACCAAATTCTGTACAAGCCCCACACAATTCCCTAAATCTTCTCAGAACCCAACCACATTCCTGCAACATCCCACAAAATCTCCAACAATTTCCACAAAATTCAAGAAAATTCCCTCCAAATTCACTGAATTTCCTCAATATCCCACCAAACTCCAGAACCATCTCACAAAATCTCAACAAATTTCCAAAAAATTCAAAAAAACTCTCACAAAGTTCTTGAAAGCCCCTCAAAATTCCAGAAAAATGCCACAAAATTCCCTACATCTTCTCAAAACATTACAAAATTCTACAGACATCTCACAAAATCTCCACACATTTCCACAAAATCTAAGAAAATTCCCGCAAAATTCTTCAAGTCTCCTCCAAATCCCACAAAATTCAAGAGAAATCCTCAAAATTCCACAAAAATCCAACAAAATTCCCTACATCTTCTCAAAATCCAAACAAATTCCTGAAACATCTCACAAAATCTCCACCAATTTCCACAACATTTAGGAAAAATCCCTCCAACTTCTTCAAGTCTCCTCCAAATCCCACAAAATTCAAGAGAATTCCTCAAAATTCCACAAAAATCCCACAAAATTCCTGCAACATCTCACAAAATCTCCGGAAATTTCCACAAAATTCAAGAAGACTCTCACAAAATACTTGAAAGCTGCTGGAAATTCCACAAATATCCCACAAAAATCCCTAAATCTTCTCAAAACCCAACCACATTCCTGCAGCATCTCACAAAATCTCCGCCAATATCCAAAAAATTCAGGAAAATTCCCTCCAAATTCTTCAAGTCTCCTCCAAATCCCACAAAATTCAAGACAAATCCTCAAAATCCCACAAAAATCCCACAAATTCCAGAACCATCTCACAAAATCTCAACAAATTTCCACTAAATTCAAGAAAACTCTCACAAAGTTCTTGAAAGCCCCTCAAAATTCCAGAAAAATGCCACAAAATAACCTATATCTTCTCAAAACCCAACCACATTCCTGCAACATCCCACAAAATCTCCAACAATTTCCACAAAATTCAAGAAAAATCCCGCAAAATTCTTCAAGTCTCGTACAAATCCCAGAAAAATCCCACAAAATTCCAGAAACATCCCACCAAATCACCTCAATATCACCAAACATTCTGGAAAAGCCTCACAAAATTGCAGAAAAATGCCACAAAATTCCCTAAACCTTCTCAAAACCCTACCCAATTCCTGCAACATCCCACAAAATCTCCAACAATTTCCACAAAATTCAAGAAAAATCCCTCAAAATTCACTGAATTTCCTCAATATCCCACCAAATTCCAGAACCATCTCACAAAATCTCAACAAATTTCCACTAAATCTAAGAAAATTCTGCAAAATTCTTCAAGTCTCCTCCAAATCCCACAAAATTCAAGACAAATCCTCAAAATTCCACAAAAATCCCACAAAATTCCTTCCATCTTCTCAGAACCCAAACAAACTCCTGCAACATCTCACAAAATCTCCAACAATTTCCAAACAATTCAAGAAAAATCCCGCAAAATTCTTCAAGTCTCGTACAAATCCCAGAAAAATCCCACAAAATTCCAGAAACATCCCACCAAATCACCTCAATATCACCAAACATTCTGGAAAAGCCTCACAAAATTGCAGAAATATGCCACAAAATTCCATAAACCTTCTCAAAACCCTACCCAATTCCTGCAACATCCCACAAAATCTCCAACAATTTCCACAAAATTCAAGAAAAATCCCTCAAAATTCACTGAATTTCCTCAATATCCCACCAAATTCCAGAACCATCTCACAAAATCTCAACAAATTTCCACTAAATCTAAGAAAATTCCCTCCAAATTCTTCAAGTCTCCTCCAAATCCCACAAAATTCAAGAGAAATCCTCAAAATTCCACAAAAATCCCACAAAATTCCTTCCATCTTCTCAAAACCCAAACAAATTCCTGCAACATCTCACAAAATCTCCACCAATTTCCAAACATTTCAAGAAAAGTCCCGCAAAATTCTTCAAGTCTCCTCCAAATACCACAAACATCCTACAAACATCTCACAAACATCCCACAAACATCCCAAAAAATTCAATAGAAATCCCACAAAATTCAAGAGAAATCCCACCAAATTCTGTACAAGCCCCACACAATTCCCTAAATCTTCTCAGAACCCAACCACATTCCTGCAACATCCCACAAAATCTCCAACAATTTCCACAAAATTCAAGAAAATTCCCTCCAAATTCACTGAATTTCCTCAATATCCCACCAAACTCCAGAACCATCTCACAAAATCTCAACAAATTTCCAAAAAATTCAAAAAAACTCTCACAAAGTTCTTGAAAGCCCCTCAAAATTCCAGAAAAATGCCACAAAATTCCCTACATCTTCTCAAAACATTACAAAATTCTACAGACATCTCACAAAATCTCCACACATTTCCACAAAATCTAAGAAAATTCCCGCAAAATTCTTCAAGTCTCCTCCAAATCCCACAAAATTCAAGAGAAATCCTCAAAATTCCACAAAAATCCAACAAAATTCCCTACATCTTCTCAAAATCAAAACAAATTCCTGAAACATCTCACAAAATCTCCACCAATTTCCACAACATTTAGGAAAAATCCCTCCAACTTCTTCAAGTCTCCTCCAAATCCCACAAAATTCAAGAGAATTCCTCAAAATTCCACAAAAATCCCACAAAATTCCTGCAACATCTCACAAAATCTCCGGAAATTTCCACAAAATTCAAGAAGACTCTCACAAAATACTTGAAAGCTGCTGGAAATTCCACAAATATCCCACAAAAATCCCTAAATCTTCTCAAAACCCAACCACATTCCTGCAGCATCTCACAAAATCTCCGCCAATATCCAAAAAATTCAGGAAAATTCCCTCCAAATTCTTCAAGTCTCCTCCAAATCCCACAAAATTCAAGACAAATCCTCAAAATCCCACAAAAATCCCACCAAATTCCAGAACCATCTCACAAAATCTCAACAAATTTCCACTAAATTCAAGAAAACTCTCACAAAGTTCTTGAAAGCCCCTCAAAATTCCAGAAAAATGCCACAAACTTCCCTACATCTTCTCAAAACCCAAACAAACTCCTGCAACATCTCACAAAATCTCCACCAATTTCCAAACAATTCAAGAAAAATCCCGCAAAATTCCTCAAGTCTCGTACAAATCCCAGAAAAATCCCACAAAATTCCAGAAACATCCCACCAAATCACCTCAATATCACCAAAAAATTCTGGAAAAGCCTCACAAAATTGCAGAAAAATGCCACAAAATTCCCTAAACCTTCTCAAAACCCTACCCAATTCCTGCAACATCCCACAAAATCTCCAACAATTTCCAAAAAATTCAAGAAAATTCCCTCCAAATTCACTGAATTTCCTCAATATCCCACCAAATTCCAGAACCATCTCACAAAATCTCAACAAATTTCCACTAAATCTAAGAAAATTCTGCAAAATTCTTCAAGTCTCCTCCAAATCCCACAAAATTCAAGACAAATCCTCAAAATTCCACAAAAATCCCACAAAATTCCTTCCATCTTCTCAGAACCCAAACAAACTCCTGCAACATCTCACAAAATCTCCAACAATTTCCAAACAATTCAAGAAAAATCCCGCAAAATTCTTCAAGTCTCGTACAAATCCCAGAAAAATCCCACAAAATTCCAGAAACATCCCACCAAATCACCTCAATATCACCAAACATTCTGGAAAAGCCTCACAAAATTGCAGAAATATGCCACAAAATTCCATAAACCTTCTCAAAACCCTACCCAATTCCTGCAACATCCCACAAAATCTCCAACAATTTCCACAAAATTCAAGAAAAATCCCTCAAAATTCACTGAATTTCCTCAATATCCCACCAAATTCCAGAACCATCTCACAAAATCTCAACAAATTTCCACTAAATCTAAGAAAATTCCCTCCAAATTCTTCAAGTCTCCTCCAAATCCCACAAAATTCAAGAGAAATCCTCAAAATTCCACAAAAATCCCACAAAATTCCTTCCATCTTCTCAAAACCCAAACAAATTCCTGCAACATCTCACAAAATCTCCACCAATTTCCAAACATTTCAAGAAAAGTCCCGCAAAATTCTTCAAGTCTCCTCCAAATACCACAAACATCCTACAAACATCTCACAAACATCCCACAAACATCCCAAAAAATTCAATAGAAATCCCACAAAATTCAAGAGAAATCCCACCAAATTCTGTACAAGCCCCACACAATTCCCTAAATCTTCTCAGAACCCAACCACATTCCTGCAACATCCCACAAAGTCTCCAACAATTTCCACAAAATTCAAGAAAATTCCCTCCAAATTCACTGAATTTCCTCAATATCCCACCAAACTCCAGAACCATCTCACAAAATCTCAACAAATTTCCAAAAAATTCAAAAAAACTCTCACAAAGTTCTTGAAAGCCCCTCAAAATTCCAGAAAAATGCCACAAAATTCCCTACATCTTCTCAAAACATTACAAAATTCTACAGACATCTCACAAAATCTCCACACATTTCCACAAAATCTAAGAAAATTCCCGCAAAATTCTTCAAGTCTCCTCCAAATCCCACAAAATTCAAGAGAAATCCTCAAAATTCCACAAAAATCCAACAAAATTCCCTACATCTTCTCAAAATCCAAACAAATTCCTGAAACATCTCACAAAATCTCCACCAATTTCCACAACATTTAGGAAAAATCCCTCCAACTTCTTCAAGTCTCCTCCAAATCCCACAAAATTCAAGAGAATTCCTCAAAATTCCACAAAAATCCCACAAAATTCCTGCAACATCTCACAAAATCTCCGGAAATTTCCACAAAATTCAAGAAGACTCTCACAAAATACTTGAAAGCTGCTGGAAATTCCACAAATATCCCACAAAAATCCCTAAATCTTCTCAAAACCCAACCACATTCCTGCAGCATCTCACAAAATCTCCGCCAATATCCAAAAAATTCAGGAAAATTCCCTCCAAATTCTTCAAGTCTCCTCCAAATCCCACAAAATTCAAGACAAATCCTCAAAATCCCACAAAAATCCCACCAAATTCCAGAACCATCTCACAAAATCTCAACAAATTTCCACTAAATTCAAGAAAACTCTCACAAAGTTCTTGAAAGCCCCTCAAAATTCCAGAAAAATGCCACAAACTTCCCTACATCTTCTCAAAACCCAAACAAACTCCTGCAACATCTCACAAAATCTCCACCAATTTCCAAACAATTCAAGAAAAATCCCGCAAAATTCCTCAAGTCTCGTACAAATCCCAGAAAAATCCCACAAAATTCCAGAAACATCCCACCAAATCACCTCAATATCACCAAAAAATTCTGGAAAAGCCTCACAAAATTGCAGAAAAATGCCACAAAATTCCCTAAACCTTCTCAAAACCCTACCCAATTCCTGCAACATCCCACAAAATCTCCAACAATTTCCAAAAAATTCAAGAAAATTCCCTCCAAATTCACTGAATTTCCTCAATATCCCACCAAATTCCAGAACCATCTCACAAAATCTCAACAAATTTCCACTAAATCTAAGAAAATTCTGCAAAATTCTTCAAGTCTCCTCCAAATCCCACAAAATTCAAGACAAATCCTCAAAATTCCACAAAAATCCCACAAAATTCCTTCCATCTTCTCAGAACCCAAACAAACTCCTGCAACATCTCACAAAATCTCCAACAATTTCCAAACAATTCAAGAAAAATCCCGCAAAATTCTTCAAGTCTCGTACAAATCCCAGAAAAATCCCACAAAATTCCAGAAACATCCCACCAAATCACCTCAATATCACCAAACATTCTGGAAAAGCCTCACAAAATTGCAGAAATATGCCACAAAATTCCATAAACCTTCTCAAAACCCTACCCAATTCCTGCAACATCCCACAAAATCTCCAACAATTTCCACAAAATTCAAGAAAAATCCCTCAAAATTCACTGAATTTCCTCAATATCCCACCAAATTCCAGAACCATCTCACAAAATCTCAACAAATTTCCACTAAATCTAAGAAAATTCCCTCCAAATTCTTCAAGTCTCCTCCAAATCCCACAAAATTCAAGAGAAATCCTCAAAATTCCACAAAAATCCCACAAAATTCCTTCCATCTTCTCAAAACCCAAACAAATTCCTGCAACATCTCACAAAATCTCCACCAATTTCCAAACATTTCAAGAAAAGTCCCGCAAAATTCTTCAAGTCTCCTCCAAATACCACAAACATCCTACAAACATCTCACAAACATCCCACAAACATCCCAAAAAATTCAATAGAAATCCCACAAAATTCAAGAGAAATCCCACCAAATTCTGTACAAGCCCCACACAATTCCCTAAATCTTCTCAGAACCCAACCACATTCCTGCAACATCCCACAAAATCTCCAACAATTTCCACAAAATTCAAGAAAATTCCCTCCAAATTCACTGAATTTCCTCAATATCCCACCAAACTCCAGAACCATCTCACAAAATCTCAACAAATTTCCAAAAAATTCAAAAAAACTCTCACAAAGTTCTTGAAAGCCCCTCAAAATTCCAGAAAAATGCCACAAAATTCCCTACATCTTCTCAAAACATTACAAAATTCTACAGACATCTCACAAAATCTCCACACATTTCCACAAAATCTAAGAAAATTCCCGCAAAATTCTTCAAGTCTCCTCCAAATCCCACAAAATTCAAGAGAAATCCTCAAAATTCCACAAAAATCCAACAAAATTCCCTACATCTTCTCAAAATCAAAACAAATTCCTGAAACATCTCACAAAATCTCCACCAATTTCCACAACATTTAGGAAAAATCCCTCCAACTTCTTCAAGTCTCCTCCAAATCCCACAAAATTCAAGAGAATTCCTCAAAATTCCACAAAAATCCCACAAAATTCCTGCAACATCTCACAAAATCTCCGGAAATTTCCACAAAATTCAAGAAGACTCTCACAAAATACTTGAAAGCTGCTGGAAATTCCACAAATATCCCACAAAAATCCCTAAATCTTCTCAAAACCCAACCACATTCCTGCAGCATCTCACAAAATCTCCGCCAATATCCAAAAAATTCAGGAAAATTCCCTCCAAATTCTTCAAGTCTCCTCCAAATCCCACAAAATTCAAGACAAATCCTCAAAATCCCACAAAAATCCCACCAAATTCCAGAACCATCTCACAAAATCTCAACAAATTTCCACTAAATTCAAGAAAACTCTCACAAAGTTCTTGAAAGCCCCTCAAAATTCCAGAAAAATGCCACAAACTTCCCTACATCTTCTCAAAACCCAAACAAACTCCTGCAACATCTCACAAAATCTCCACCAATTTCCAAACAATTCAAGAAAAATCCCGCAAAATTCCTCAAGTCTCGTACAAATCCCAGAAAAATCCCACAAAATTCCAGAAACATCCCACCAAATCACCTCAATATCACCAAAAAATTCTGGAAAAGCCTCACAAAATTGCAGAAAAATGCCACAAAATTCCCTAAACCTTCTCAAAACCCTACCCAATTCCTGCAACATCCCACAAAATCTCCAACAATTTCCAAAAAATTCAAGAAAATTCCCTCCAAATTCACTGAATTTCCTCAATATCCCACCAAATTCCAGAACCATCTCACAAAATCTCAACAAATTTCCACTAAATCTAAGAAAATTCTGCAAAATTCTTCAAGTCTCCTCCAAATCCCACAAAATTCAAGACAAATCCTCAAAATTCCACAAAAATCCCACAAAATTCCTTCCATCTTCTCAGAACCCAAACAAACTCCTGCAACATCTCACAAAATCTCCAACAATTTCCAAACAATTCAAGAAAAATCCCGCAAAATTCTTCAAGTCTCGTACAAATCCCAGAAAAATCCCACAAAATTCCAGAAACATCCCACCAAATCACCTCAATATCACCAAACATTCTGGAAAAGCCTCACAAAATTGCAGAAATATGCCACAAAATTCCATAAACCTTCTCAAAACCCTACCCAATTCCTGCAACATCCCACAAAATCTCCAACAATTTCCACAAAATTCAAGAAAAATCCCTCAAAATTCACTGAATTTCCTCAATATCCCACCAAATTCCAGAACCATCTCACAAAATCTCAACAAATTTCCACTAAATCTAAGAAAATTCCCTCCAAATTCTTCAAGTCTCCTCCAAATCCCACAAAATTCAAGAGAAATCCTCAAAATTCCACAAAAATCCCACAAAATTCCTTCCATCTTCTCAAAACCCAAACAAATTCCTGCAACATCTCACAAAATCTCCACCAATTTCCAAACATTTCAAGAAAAGTCCCGCAAAATTCTTCAAGTCTCCTCCAAATACCACAAACATCCTACAAACATCTCACAAACATCCCACAAACATCCCAAAAAATTCAATAGAAATCCCACAAAATTCAAGAGAAATCCCACCAAATTCTGTACAAGCCCCACACAATTCCCTAAATCTTCTCAGAACCCAACCACATTCCTGCAACATCCCACAAAGTCTCCAACAATTTCCACAAAATTCAAGAAAATTCCCTCCAAATTCACTGAATTTCCTCAATATCCCACCAAACTCCAGAACCATCTCACAAAATCTCAACAAATTTCCAAAAAATTCAAAAAAACTCTCACAAAGTTCTTGAAAGCCCCTCAAAATTCCAGAAAAATGCCACAAAATTCCCTACATCTTCTCAAAACATTACAAAATTCTACAGACATCTCACAAAATCTCCACACATTTCCACAAAATCTAAGAAAATTCCCGCAAAATTCTTCAAGTCTCCTCCAAATCCCACAAAATTCAAGAGAAATCCTCAAAATTCCACAAAAATCCAACAAAATTCCCTACATCTTCTCAAAATCCAAACAAATTCCTGAAACATCTCACAAAATCTCCACCAATTTCCACAACATTTAGGAAAAATCCCTCCAACTTCTTCAAGTCTCCTCCAAATCCCACAAAATTCAAGAGAATTCCTCAAAATTCCACAAAAATCCCACAAAATTCCTGCAACATCTCACAAAATCTCCGGAAATTTCCACAAAATTCAAGAAGACTCTCACAAAATACTTGAAAGCTGCTGGAAATTCCACAAATATCCCACAAAAATCCCTAAATCTTCTCAAAACCCAACCACATTCCTGCAGCATCTCACAAAATCTCCGCCAATATCCAAAAAATTCAGGAAAATTCCCTCCAAATTCTTCAAGTCTCCTCCAAATCCCACAAAATTCAAGACAAATCCTCAAAATCCCACAAAAATCCCACCAAATTCCAGAACCATCTCACAAAATCTCAACAAATTTCCACTAAATTCAAGAAAACTCTCACAAAGTTCTTGAAAGCCCCTCAAAATTCCAGAAAAATGCCACAAACTTCCCTACATCTTCTCAAAACCCAAACAAACTCCTGCAACATCTCACAAAATCTCCACCAATTTCCAAACAATTCAAGAAAAATCCCGCAAAATTCCTCAAGTCTCGTACAAATCCCAGAAAAATCCCACAAAATTCCAGAAACATCCCACCAAATCACCTCAATATCACCAAAAAATTCTGGAAAAGCCTCACAAAATTGCAGAAAAATGCCACAAAATTCCCTAAACCTTCTCAAAACCCTACCCAATTCC
Organism: Cyanistes caeruleus; assembly: GCF_971803275.1. NCBI lineage: Eukaryota > Metazoa > Chordata > Aves > Passeriformes > Paridae > Cyanistes > Cyanistes caeruleus. The sequence continues at coordinate 85,151,673 of NC_141702.1, read as the reverse complement.
TGCAACATCCCACAAAATCTCCAACAATTTCCAAAAAATTCAAGAAAATTCCCTCCAAATTCACTGAATTTCCTCAATATCCCACCAAATTCCAGAACCATCTCACAAAATCTCAACAAATTTCCACTAAATCTAAGAAAATTCTGCAAAATTCTTCAAGTCTCCTCCAAATCCCACAAAATTCAAGACAAATCCTCAAAATTCCACAAAAATCCCACAAAATTCCTTCCATCTTCTCAGAACCCAAACAAACTCCTGCAACATCTCACAAAATCTCCAACAATTTCCAAACAATTCAAGAAAAATCCCGCAAAATTCTTCAAGTCTCGTACAAATCCCAGAAAAATCCCACAAAATTCCAGAAACATCCCACCAAATCACCTCAATATCACCAAACATTCTGGAAAAGCCTCACAAAATTGCAGAAATATGCCACAAAATTCCATAAACCTTCTCAAAACCCTACCCAATTCCTGCAACATCCCACAAAATCTCCAACAATTTCCACAAAATTCAAGAAAAATCCCTCAAAATTCACTGAATTTCCTCAATATCCCACCAAATTCCAGAACCATCTCACAAAATCTCAACAAATTTCCACTAAATCTAAGAAAATTCCCTCCAAATTCTTCAAGTCTCCTCCAAATCCCACAAAATTCAAGAGAAATCCTCAAAATTCCACAAAAATCCCACAAAATTCCTTCCATCTTCTCAAAACCCAAACAAATTCCTGCAACATCTCACAAAATCTCCACCAATTTCCAAACATTTCAAGAAAAGTCCCGCAAAATTCTTCAAGTCTCCTCCAAATACCACAAACATCCTACAAACATCTCACAAACATCCCACAAACATCCCAAAAAATTCAATAGAAATCCCACAAAATTCAAGAGAAATCCCACCAAATTCTGTACAAGCCCCACACAATTCCCTAAATCTTCTCAGAACCCAACCACATTCCTGCAACATCCCACAAAATCTCCAACAATTTCCACAAAATTCAAGAAAATTCCCTCCAAATTCACTGAATTTCCTCAATATCCCACCAAACTCCAGAACCATCTCACAAAATCTCAACAAATTTCCAAAAAATTCAAAAAAACTCTCACAAAGTTCTTGAAAGCCCCTCAAAATTCCAGAAAAATGCCACAAAATTCCCTACATCTTCTCAAAACATTACAAAATTCTACAGACATCTCACAAAATCTCCACACATTTCCACAAAATCTAAGAAAATTCCCGCAAAATTCTTCAAGTCTCCTCCAAATCCCACAAAATTCAAGAGAAATCCTCAAAATTCCACAAAAATCCAACAAAATTCCCTACATCTTCTCAAAATCCAAACAAATTCCTGAAACATCTCACAAAATCTCCACCAATTTCCACAACATTTAGGAAAAATCCCTCCAACTTCTTCAAGTCTCCTCCAAATCCCACAAAATTCAAGAGAATTCCTCAAAATTCCACAAAAATCCCACAAAATTCCTGCAACATCTCACAAAATCTCCGGAAATTTCCACAAAATTCAAGAAGACTCTCACAAAATACTTGAAAGCTGCTGGAAATTCCACAAATATCCCACAAAAATCCCTAAATCTTCTCAAAACCCAACCACATTCCTGCAGCATCTCACAAAATCTCCGCCAATATCCAAAAAATTCAGGAAAATTCCCTCCAAATTCTTCAAGTCTCCTCCAAATCCCACAAAATTCAAGACAAATCCTCAAAATCCCACAAAAATCCCACCAAATTCCAGAACCATCTCACAAAATCTCAACAAATTTCCACTAAATTCAAGAAAACTCTCACAAAGTTCTTGAAAGCCCCTCAAAATTCCAGAAAAATGCCACAAACTTCCCTACATCTTCTCAAAACCCAAACAAACTCCTGCAACATCTCACAAAATCTCCACCAATTTCCAAACAATTCAAGAAAAATCCCGCAAAATTCCTCAAGTCTCGTACAAATCCCAGAAAAATCCCACAAAATTCCAGAAACATCCCACCAAATCACCTCAATATCACCAAAAAATTCTGGAAAAGCCTCACAAAATTGCAGAAAAATGCCACAAAATTCCCTAAACCTTCTCAAAACCCTACCCAATTCCTGCAACATCCCACAAAATCTCCAACAATTTCCACAAAATTCAAGAAAAATCCCTCAAAATTCACTGAATTTCCTCAATATCCCACCAAATTCCAGAACCATCTCACAAAATCTCAACAAATTTCCACTAAATCTAAGAAAATTCTGCAAAATTCTTCAAGTCTCCTCCAAATCCCACAAAATTCAAGACAAATCCTCAAAATTCCACAAAAATCCCACAAAATTCCTTCCATCTTCTCAGAACCCAAACAAACTCCTGCAACATCTCACAAAATCTCCACCAATTTCCAAACAATTCAAGAAAAATCCCGCAAAATTCTTCAAGTCTCCTCCAAATACCACAAACATCCCACAAACATCCCACAAACATCCCACAAACATCCCATAAAATTCAAGAGAAATCCCACAAAATTCAAAAGAAATCGCACAAAATCCTGTACAAGAACCACACAATTCCCTAAATCTTCTCAGAACCCAACCACATTCCTGCAACATCCCACAAAATCTCTGGAAATTTCCACAAAATTCAAGAAGACTCTCACAAAATACTTGAAAGCTGCTGAAAATTCCACGAAAATCCCACAAAAATCCCTAAATCTTCTCAAAACCCAACCACATTCCTGCAGCATCTCACAAAATCTCCACCAATATCCAAAAAATTCAAGAAAATTCCCTCCAAATTCTTCAAGTCTCCTCCAAATCCCACAAAATTCAAGACAAATCCTCAAAATCCCACAAAAATCCCACCAAATTCCAGAACCATCTCACAAAATCTCAACAAATTTCCACTAAATTCAAGAAAACTCTCACAAAGTTCTTGAAAGCCCCTCAAAATCCCAGAAAAATGCCACAAACTTCCCTACATCTTCTCAAAACCCAAACAAACTCCTGCAACATCTCACAAAATCTCCACCAATTTCCAAACAATTCAAGAAAAATCCCGCAAAATTCTTCAAGTCTCGTACAAATCCCAGAAAAATCCCACAAAATTCCAGAAACATCCCACCAAATCACCTCAATATCACCAAAAATTCTGGAAAAGCCTCACAAAATTGCAGAAAAATGCCACAAAATTCCCTAAACCTTCTCAACACCCTACCCAATTCCTGCAACATCCCACAAAATCTCCAACAATTTCCAAAAAATTCAAGAAAATTCCCTCCAAATTCACTGAATTTCCTCAATATCCCACCAAATTCCAGAACCATCTCACAAAATCTCAACAAATTTCCACTAAATCTAAGAAAATTCTGCAAAATTCTTCAAGTCTCCTCCAAATCCCACAAAATTCAAGACAAATCCTCAAAATTCCACAAAAATCCCACAAAATTCCTTCCATCTTCTCAGAACCCAAACAAACTCCTGCAACATCTCACAAAATCTCCAACAATTTCCAAACAATTCAAGAAAAATCCCGCAAAATTCTTCAAGTCTCGTACAAATCCCAGAAAAATCCCACAAAATTCCAGAAACATCCCACCAAATCACCTCAATATCACCAAACATTCTGGAAAAGCCTCACAAAATTGCAGAAATATGCCACAAAATTCCATAAACCTTCTCAAAACCCTACCCAATTCCTGCAACATCCCACAAAATCTCCAACAATTTCCACAAAATTCAAGAAAAATCCCTCAAAATTCACTGAATTTCCTCAATATCCCACCAAATTCCAGAACCATCTCACAAAATCTCAACAAATTTCCACTAAATCTAAGAAAATTCCCTCCAAATTCTTCAAGTCTCCTCCAAATCCCACAAAATTCAAGAGAAATCCTCAAAATTCCACAAAAATCCCACAAAATTCCTTCCATCTTCTCAAAACCCAAACAAATTCCTGCAACATCTCACAAAATCTCCACCAATTTCCAAACATTTCAAGAAAAGTCCCGCAAAATTCTTCAAGTCTCCTCCAAATACCACAAACATCCTACAAACATCTCACAAACATCCCACAAACATCCCAAAAAATTCAATAGAAATCCCACAAAATTCAAGAGAAATCCCACCAAATTCTGTACAAGCCCCACACAATTCCCTAAATCTTCTCAGAACCCAACCACATTCCTGCAACATCCCACAAAATCTCCAACAATTTCCACAAAATTCAAGAAAATTCCCTCCAAATTCACTGAATTTCCTCAATATCCCACCAAACTCCAGAACCATCTCACAAAATCTCAACAAATTTCCAAAAAATTCAAAAAAACTCTCACAAAGTTCTTGAAAGCCCCTCAAAATTCCAGAAAAATGCCACAAAATTCCCTACATCTTCTCAAAACATTACAAAATTCTACAGACATCTCACAAAATCTCCACACATTTCCACAAAATCTAAGAAAATTCCCGCAAAATTCTTCAAGTCTCCTCCAAATCCCACAAAATTCAAGAGAAATCCTCAAAATTCCACAAAAATCCAACAAAATTCCCTACATCTTCTCAAAATCCAAACAAATTCCTGAAACATCTCACAAAATCTCCACCAATTTCCACAACATTTAGGAAAAATCCCTCCAACTTCTTCAAGTCTCCTCCAAATCCCACAAAATTCAAGAGAATTCCTCAAAATTCCACAAAAATCCCACAAAATTCCTGCAACATCTCACAAAATCTCCGGAAATTTCCACAAAATTCAAGAAGACTCTCACAAAATACTTGAAAGCTGCTGGAAATTCCACAAATATCCCACAAAAATCCCTAAATCTTCTCAAAACCCAACCACATTCCTGCAGCATCTCACAAAATCTCCGCCAATATCCAAAAAATTCAGGAAAATTCCCTCCAAATTCTTCAAGTCTCCTCCAAATCCCACAAAATTCAAGACAAATCCTCAAAATCCCACAAAAATCCCACCAAATTCCAGAACCATCTCACAAAATCTCAACAAATTTCCACTAAATTCAAGAAAACTCTCACAAAGTTCTTGAAAGCCCCTCAAAATTCCAGAAAAATGCCACAAACTTCCCTACATCTTCTCAAAACCCAAACAAACTCCTGCAACATCTCACAAAATCTCCACCAATTTCCAAACAATTCAAGAAAAATCCCGCAAAATTCCTCAAGTCTCGTACAAATCCCAGAAAAATCCCACAAAATTCCAGAAACATCCCACCAAATCACCTCAATATCACCAAAAAATTCTGGAAAAGCCTCACAAAATTGCAGAAAAATGCCACAAAATTCCCTAAACCTTCTCAAAACCCTACCCAATTCCTGCAACATCCCACAAAATCTCCAACAATTTCCACAAAATTCAAGAAAAATCCCTCAAAATTCACTGAATTTCCTCAATATCCCACCAAATTCCAGAACCATCTCACAAAATCTCAACAAATTTCCACTAAATCTAAGAAAATTCTGCAAAATTCTTCAAGTCTCCTCCAAATCCCACAAAATTCAAGACAAATCCTCAAAATTCCACAAAAATCCCACAAAATTCCTTCCATCTTCTCAGAACCCAAACAAACTCCTGCAACATCTCACAAAATCTCCACCAATTTCCAAACAATTCAAGAAAAATCCCGCAAAATTCTTCAAGTCTCCTCCAAATACCACAAACATCCCACAAACATCCCACAAACATCCCACAAACATCCCATAAAATTCAAGAGAAATCCCACAAAATTCAAAAGAAATCGCACAAAATCCTGTACAAGAACCACACAATTCCCTAAATCTTCTCAGAACCCAACCACATTCCTGCAACATCCCACAAAATCTCTGGAAATTTCCACAAAATTCAAGAAGACTCTCACAAAATACTTGAAAGCTGCTGAAAATTCCACGAAAATCCCACAAAAATCCCTAAATCTTCTCAAAACCCAACCACATTCCTGCAGCATCTCACAAAATCTCCACCAATATCCAAAAAATTCAAGAAAATTCCCTCCAAATTCTTCAAGTCTCCTCCAAATCCCACAAAATTCAAGACAAATCCTCAAAATCCCACAAAAATCCCACCAAATTCCAGAACCATCTCACAAAATCTCAACAAATTTCCACTAAATTCAAGAAAACTCTCACAAAGTTCTTGAAAGCCCCTCAAAATCCCAGAAAAATGCCACAAACTTCCCTACATCTTCTCAATCCCCAAACAAACTCCTGCAACATCTCACAAAATCTCCACCAATTTCCAAACAATTCAAGAAAAATCCCGCAAAATTCTTCAAGTCTCGTACAAATCCCAGAAAAATCCCACAAAATTCCAGAAACATCCCACCAAATCACCTCAATATCACCAAACATTCTGGAAAAGCCTCACAAAATTGCAGAAATATGCCACAAAATTCCATAAACCTTCTCAAAACCCTACCCAATTCCTGCAACATCCCACAAAATCTCCAACAATTTCCACAAAATTCAAGAAAAATCCCTCAAAATTCACTGAATTTCCTCAATATCCCACCAAATTCCAGAACCATCTCACAAAATCTCAACAAATTTCCACTAAATCTAAGAAAATTCCCTCCAAATTCTTCAAGTCTCCTCCAAATCCCACAAAATTCAAGAGAAATCCTCAAAATTCCACAAAAATCCCACAAAATTCCTTCCATCTTCTCAAAACCCAAACAAATTCCTGCAACATCTCACAAAATCTCCACCAATTTCCAAACATTTCAAGAAAAGTCCCGCAAAATTCTTCAAGTCTCCTCCAAATACCACAAACATCCTACAAACATCTCACAAACATCCCACAAACATCCCAAAAAATTCAATAGAAATCCCACAAAATTCAAGAGAAATCCCACCAAATTCTGTACAAGCCCCACACAATTCCCTAAATCTTCTCAGAACCCAACCACATTCCTGCAACATCCCACAAAATCTCCAACAATTTCCACAAAATTCAAGAAAATTCCCTCCAAATTCACTGAATTTCCTCAATATCCCACCAAACTCCAGAACCATCTCACAAAATCTCAACAAATTTCCAAAAAATTCAAAAAAACTCTCACAAAGTTCTTGAAAGCCCCTCAAAATTCCAGAAAAATGCCACAAAATTCCCTACATCTTCTCAAAACATTACAAAATTCTACAGACATCTCACAAAATCTCCACACATTTCCACAAAATCTAAGAAAATTCCCGCAAAATTCTTCAAGTCTCCTCCAAATCCCACAAAATTCAAGAGAAATCCTCAAAATTCCACAAAAATCCAACAAAATTCCCTACATCTTCTCAAAATCAAAACAAATTCCTGAAACATCTCACAAAATCTCCACCAATTTCCACAACATTTAGGAAAAATCCCTCCAACTTCTTCAAGTCTCCTCCAAATCCCACAAAATTCAAGAGAATTCCTCAAAATTCCACAAAAATCCCACAAAATTCCTGCAACATCTCACAAAATCTCCGGAAATTTCCACAAAATTCAAGAAGACTCTCACAAAATACTTGAAAGCTGCTGGAAATTCCACAAATATCCCACAAAAATCCCTAAATCTTCTCAAAACCCAACCACATTCCTGCAGCATCTCACAAAATCTCCGCCAATATCCAAAAAATTCAGGAAAATTCCCTCCAAATTCTTCAAGTCTCCTCCAAATCCCACAAAATTCAAGACAAATCCTCAAAATCCCACAAAAATCCCACAAATTCCAGAACCATCTCACAAAATCTCAACAAATTTCCACTAAATTCAAGAAAACTCTCACAAAGTTCTTGAAAGCCCCTCAAAATTCCAGAAAAATGCCACAAAATAACCTACATCTTCTCAAAACCCAACCACATTCCTGCAACATCCCACAAAATCTCCAACAATTTCCACAAAATTCAAGAAAAATCCCGCAAAATTCTTCAAGTCTCGTACAAATCCCAGAAAAATCCCACAAAATTCCAGAAACATCCCACCAAATCACCTCAATATCACCAAACATTCTGGAAAAGCCTCACAAAATTGCAGAAAAATGCCACAAAATTCCCTAAACCTTCTCAACACCCTACCCAATTCCTGCAACATCCCACAAAATCTCCAACAATTTCCACAAAATTCAAGAAAAATCCCTCAAAATTCACTGAATTTCCTCAATATCCCACCAAATTCCAGAACCATCTCACAAAATCTCAACAAATTTCCACTAAATCTAAGAAAATTCTGCAAAATTCTTCAAGTCTCCTCCAAATCCCACAAAATTCAAGACAAATCCTCAAAATTCCACAAAAATCCCACAAAATTCCTTCCATCTTCTCAGAACCCAAACAAACTCCTGCAACATCTCACAAAATCTCCAACAATTTCCAAACAATTCAAGAAAAATCCCGCAAAATTCTTCAAGTCTCCTACAAATCCCAGAAAAATCCCACAAAATTCCAGAAACATCCCACCAAATCACCTCAATATCACCAAACATTCTGGAAAAGCCTCACAAAATTGCAGAAATATGCCACAAAATTCCATAAACCTTCTCAAAACCCTACCCAATTCCTGCAACATCCCACAAAATCTCCAACAATTTCCACAAAATTCAAGAAAAATCCCTCAAAATTCACTGAATTTCCTCAATATCCCACCAAATTCCAGAACCATCTCACAAAATCTCAACAAATTTCCACTAAATCTAAGAAAATTCCCTCCAAATTCTTCAAGTCTCCTCCAAATCCCACAAAATTCAAGAGAAATCCTCAAAATTCCACAAAAATCCAACAAAATTCCTTCCATCTTCTCAAAACCCAAACAAATTCCTGCAACATCTCACAAAATCTCCACCAATTTCCAAACATTTCAAGAAAAGTCCCGCAAAATTCTTCAAGTCTCCTCCAAATACCACAAACATCCTACAAACATCTCACAAACATCCCACAAACATCCCAAAAAATTCAATAGAAATCCCACAAAATTCAAGAGAAATCCCACCAAATTCTGTACAAGCCCCACACAATTCCCTAAATCTTCTCAGAACCCAACCACATTCCTGCAACATCCCACAAAATCTCCAACAATTTCCACAAAATTCAAGAAAATTCCCTCCAAATTCACTGAATTTCCTCAATATCCCACCAAACTCCAGAACCATCTCACAAAATCTCAACAAATTTCCAAAAACTTCAAAAAAACTCTCACAAAGTTCTTGAAAGCCCCTCAAAATTCCAGAAAAATGCCACAAAATTCCCTACATCTTCACAAAACATTACAAAATTCTACAGACATCTCACAAAATCTCCACACATTTCCACAAAATCTAAGAAAATTCCCGCAAAATTCTTCAAGTCTCCTCCAAATCCCACAAAATTCAAGAGAAATCCTCAAAATTCCACAAAAATCCAACAAAATTCCCTACATCTTCTCAAAATCCAAACAAATTCCTGAAACATCTCACAAAATCTCCACCAATTTCCACAACATTTAGGAAAAATCCCTCCAACTTCTTCAAGTCTCCTCCAAATCCCACAAAATTCAAGAGAAATCCTCAAAATTCCACAAAAATCCCACAAAATTCCTGCAACATCTCACAAAATCTCCGGAAATTTCCACAAAATTCAAGAAGACTCTCACAAAATACTTGAAAGCTGCTGGAAATTCCACAAATATCCCACAAAAATCCCTAAATCTTCTCAAAACCCAACCACATTCCTGCAGCATCTCACAAAATCTCCGCCAATATCCAAAAAATTCAGGAAAATTCCCTCCAAATTCTTCAAGTCTCCTCCAAATCCCACAAAATTCAAGACAAATCCTCAAAATCCCACAAAAATCCCACCAAATTCCAGAACCATCTCACAAAATCTCAACAAATTTCCACTAAATTCAAGAAAACTCTCACAAAGTTCTTGAAAGCCCCTCAAAATTCCAGAAAAATGCCACAAACTTCCCTACATCTTCTCAAAACCCAAACAAACTCCTGCAACATCTCACAAAATCTCCACCAATTTCCAAACAATTCAAGAAAAATCCCGCAGAATTCCTCAAGTCTCGTACAAATCCCAGAAAAATCCCACAAAATTCCAGAAACATCCCACCAAATCACCTCAATATCACCAAACATTCTGGAAAAGCCTCACAAAATTGCAGAAAAATGCCACAAAATTCCCTAAACCTTCTCAAAACCCTACCCAATTCCTGCAACATCCCACAAAATCTCCAACAATTTCCACAAAATTCAAGAAAAATCCCTCAAAATTCACTGAATTTCCTCAATATCCCACCAAATTCCAGAACCATCTCACAAAATCTCAACAAATTTCCACTAAATCTAAGAAAATTCTGCAAAATTCTTCAAGTCTCCTCCAAATCCCACAAAATTCAAGACAAATCCTCAAAATTCCACAAAAATCCCACAAAATTCCCTCCATCTTCTCAGAACCCAAACAAACTCCTGCAACATCTCACAAAATCTCCACCAATTTCCAAACAATTCAAGAAAAATCCCGCAAAATTCTTCAAGTCTCCTCCAAATACCACAAACATCCCACAAACATCCCACAAACATCCCACAAACATCCCATAAAATTCAAGAGAAATCCCACAAAATTCAAAAGAAATCGCACAAAATCCTGTACAAGAACCACACAATTCCCTAAATCTTCTCAGAACCCAACCACATTCCTGCAACATCCCACAAAATCTCTGGAAATTTCCACAAAATTCAAGAAGACTCTCACAAAATACTTGAAAGCTGCTGAAAATTCCACGAAAATCCCACAAAAATCCCTAAATCTTCTCAAAACCCAACCACATTCCTGCAGCATCTCACAAAATCTCCACCAATATCCAAAAAATTCAAGAAAATTCCCTCCAAATTCTTCAAGTCTCCTCCAAATCCCACAAAATTCAAGACAAATCCTCAAAATCCCACAAAAATCCCACCAAATTCCAGAACCATCTCACAAAATCTCAACAAATTTCCACTAAATTCAAGAAAACTCTCACAAAGTTCTTGAAAGCCCCTCAAAATCCCAGAAAAATCCCACAAACTTCCTTCCATCTTCTCAGAACCCAAACAAACTCCTGCAACATCTCACAAAATCTCCAACAATTTCCAAACAATTCAAGAAAAATCCCGCAAAATTCTTCAAGTCTCGTACAAATCCCAGAAAAATCCCACAAAATTCCAGAAACATCCCACCAAATCACCTCAATATCACCAAACATTCTGGAAAAGCCTCACAAAATTGCAGAAAAATGCCACAAAATTCCCTAAACCTTCTCAAAACCCTACCCAATTCCTGCAACATCCCACAAAATCTCCAACAATTTCCACAAAATTCAAGAAAAATCCCTCAAAATTCACTGAATTTCCTCAATATCCCACCAAATTCCAGAACCATCTCACAAAATCTCAACAAATTTCCACAAAATCTAAGAAAATTCCCTCCAAATTCTTCAAGTCTCCTCCAAATCCCACAAAATTCAAGAGAAATCCTCAAAATTCCACAAAAATCCAACAAAATTCCTTCCATCTTCTCAAAACCCAAACAAATTCCTGCAACATCTCACAAAATCTCCACCAATTTCCAAACATTTCAAGAAAAGTCCCGCAAAATTCTTCAAGTCTCCTCCAAATACCACAAACATCCTACAAACATCTCACAAACATCCCACAAACATCCCAAAAAATTCAATAGAAATCCCACAAAATTCAAGAGAAATCCCACCAAATTCTGTACAAGCCCCACACAATTCCCTAAATCTTCTCAGAACCCAACCACATTCCTGCAACATCCCACAAAATCTCCAACAATTTCCACAAAATTCAAGAAAATTCCCTCCAAATTCACTGAATTTCCTCAATATCCCACCAAACTCCAGAACCATCTCACAAAATCTCAACAAATTTCCAAAAAATTCAAAAAAACTCTCACAAAGTTCTTGAAAGCCCCTCAAAATTCCAGAAAAATGCCACAAAATTCCCTACATCTTCTCAAAACATTACAAAATTCTACAGACATCTCACAAAATCTCCACACATTTCCACAAAATCTAAGAAAATTCCCGCAAAATTCTTCAAGTCTCCTCCAAATCCCACAAAATTCAAGAGAAATCCTCAAAATTCCACAAAAATCCAACAAAATTCCCTACATCTTCTCAAAATCCAAACAAATTCCTGAAACATCTCACAAAATCTCCACCAATTTCCACAACATTTAGGAAAAATCCCTCCAACTTCTTCAAGTCTCCTCCAAATCCCACAAAATTCAAGAGAAATCCTCAAAATTCCACAAAAATCCCACAAAATTCCTGCAACATCTCACAAAATCTCCGGAAATTTCCACAAAATTCAAGAAGACTCTCACAAAATACTTGAAAGCTGCTGGAAATTCCACAAATATCCCACAAAAATCCCTAAATCTTCTCAAAACCCAACCACATTCCTGCAGCATCTCACAAAATCTCCGCCAATATCCAAAAAATTCAGGAAAATTCCCTCCAAATTCTTCAAGTCTCCTCCAAATCCCACAAAATTCAAGACAAATCCTCAAAATCCCACAAAAATCCCACAAATTCCAGAACCATCTCACAAAATCTCAACAAATTTCCACTAAATTCAAGAAAACTCTCACAAAGTTCTTGAAAGCCCCTCAAAATTCCAGAAAAATGCCACAAAATAACCTACATCTTCTCAAAACCCAACCACATTCCTGCAACATCCCACAAAATCTCCAACAATTTCCACAAAATTCAAGAAAAATCCCGCAAAATTCTTCAAGTCTCGTACAAATCCCAGAAAAATCCCACAAAATTCCAGAAACATCCCACCAAATCACCTCAATATCACCAAACATTCTGGAAAAGCCTCACAAAATTGCAGAAAAATGCCACAAAATTCCCTAAACCTTCTCAAAACCCTACCCAATTCCTGCAACATCCCACAAAATCTCCAACAATTTCCACAAAATTCAAGAAAAATCCCTCAAAATTCACTGAATTTCCTCAATATCCCACCAAATTCCAGAACCATCTCACAAAATCTCAACAAATTTCCACTAAATCTAAGAAAATTCTGCAAAATTCTTCAAGTCTCCTCCAAATCCCACAAAATTCAAGACAAATCCTCAAAATTCCACAAAAATCCCACAAAATTCCTTCCATCTTCTCAGAACCCAAACAAACTCCTGCAACATCTCACAAAATCTCCAACAATTTCCAAACAATTCAAGAAAAATCCCGCAAAATTCTTCAAGTCTCGTACAAATCCCAGAAAAATCCCACAAAATTCCAGAAACATCCCACCAAATCACCTCAATATCACCAAACATTCTGGAAAAGCCTCACAAAATTGCAGAAATATGCCACAAAATTCCATAAACCTTCTCAAAACCCTACCCAATTCCTGCAACATCCCACAAAATCTCCAACAATTTCCACAAAATTCAAGAAAAATCCCTCAAAATTCACTGAATTTCCTCAATATCCCACCAAATTCCAGAACCATCTCACAAAATCTCAACAAATTTCCACTAAATCTAAGAAAATTCCCTCCAAATTCTTCAAGTCTCCTCCAAATCCCACAAAATTCAAGAGAAATCCTCAAAATTCCACAAAAATCCCACAAAATTCCTTCCATCTTCTCAAAACCCAAACAAATTCCTGCAACATCTCACAAAATCTCCACCAATTTCCAAACATTTCAAGAAAAGTCCCGCAAAATTCTTCAAGTCTCCTCCAAATACCACAAACATCCTACAAACATCTCACAAACATCCCACAAACATCCCAAAAAATTCAATAGAAATCCCACAAAATTCAAGAGAAATCCCACCAAATTCTGTACAAGCCCCACACAATTCCCTAAATCTTCTCAGAACCCAACCACATTCCTGCAACATCCCACAAAGTCTCCAACAATTTCCACAAAATTCAAGAAAATTCCCTCCAAATTCACTGAATTTCCTCAATATCCCACCAAACTCCAGAACCATCTCACAAAATCTCAACAAATTTCCAAAAAATTCAAAAAAACTCTCACAAAGTTCTTGAAAGCCCCTCAAAATTCCAGAAAAATGCCACAAAATTCCCTACATCTTCTCAAAACATTACAAAATTCTACAGACATCTCACAAAATCTCCACACATTTCCACAAAATCTAAGAAAATTCCCGCAAAATTCTTCAAGTCTCCTCCAAATCCCACAAAATTCAAGAGAAATCCTCAAAATTCCACAAAAATCCAACAAAATTCCCTACATCTTCTCAAAATCCAAACAAATTCCTGAAACATCTCACAAAATCTCCACCAATTTCCACAACATTTAGGAAAAATCCCTCCAACTTCTTCAAGTCTCCTCCAAATCCCACAAAATTCAAGAGAATTCCTCAAAATTCCACAAAAATCCCACAAAATTCCTGCAACATCTCACAAAATCTCCGGAAATTTCCACAAAATTCAAGAAGACTCTCACAAAATACTTGAAAGCTGCTGGAAATTCCACAAATATCCCACAAAAATCCCTAAATCTTCTCAAAACCCAACCACATTCCTGCAGCATCTCACAAAATCTCCGCCAATATCCAAAAAATTCAGGAAAATTCCCTCCAAATTCTTCAAGTCTCCTCCAAATCCCACAAAATTCAAGACAAATCCTCAAAATCCCACAAAAATCCCACCAAATTCCAGAACCATCTCACAAAATCTCAACAAATTTCCACTAAATTCAAGAAAACTCTCACAAAGTTCTTGAAAGCCCCTCAAAATTCCAGAAAAATGCCACAAACTTCCCTACATCTTCTCAAAACCCAAACAAACTCCTGCAACATCTCACAAAATCTCCACCAATTTCCAAACAATTCAAGAAAAATCCCGCAAAATTCCTCAAGTCTCGTACAAATCCCAGAAAAATCCCACAAAATTCCAGAAACATCCCACCAAATCACCTCAATATCACCAAAAAATTCTGGAAAAGCCTCACAAAATTGCAGAAAAATGCCACAAAATTCCCTAAACCTTCTCAAAACCCTACCCAATTCCTGCAACATCCCACAAAATCTCCAACAATTTCCAAAAAATTCAAGAAAATTCCCTCCAAATTCACTGAATTTCCTCAATATCCCACCAAATTCCAGAACCATCTCACAAAATCTCAACAAATTTCCACTAAATCTAAGAAAATTCTGCAAAATTCTTCAAGTCTCCTCCAAATCCCACAAAATTCAAGACAAATCCTCAAAATTCCACAAAAATCCCACAAAATTCCTTCCATCTTCTCAGAACCCAAACAAACTCCTGCAACATCTCACAAAATCTCCAACAATTTCCAAACAATTCAAGAAAAATCCCGCAAAATTCTTCAAGTCTCGTACAAATCCCAGAAAAATCCCACAAAATTCCAGAAACATCCCACCAAATCACCTCAATATCACCAAACATTCTGGAAAAGCCTCACAAAATTGCAGAAATATGCCACAAAATTCCATAAACCTTCTCAAAACCCTACCCAATTCCTGCAACATCCCACAAAATCTCCAACAATTTCCACAAAATTCAAGAAAAATCCCTCAAAATTCACTGAATTTCCTCAATATCCCACCAAATTCCAGAACCATCTCACAAAATCTCAACAAATTTCCACTAAATCTAAGAAAATTCCCTCCAAATTCTTCAAGTCTCCTCCAAATCCCACAAAATTCAAGAGAAATCCTCAAAATTCCACAAAAATCCCACAAAATTCCTTCCATCTTCTCAAAACCCAAACAAATTCCTGCAACATCTCACAAAATCTCCACCAATTTCCAAACATTTCAAGAAAAGTCCCGCAAAATTCTTCAAGTCTCCTCCAAATACCACAAACATCCTACAAACATCTCACAAACATCCCACAAACATCCCAAAAAATTCAATAGAAATCCCACAAAATTCAAGAGAAATCCCACCAAATTCTGTACAAGCCCCACACAATTCCCTAAATCTTCTCAGAACCCAACCACATTCCTGCAACATCCCACAAAGTCTCCAACAATTTCCACAAAATTCAAGAAAATTCCCTCCAAATTCACTGAATTTCCTCAATATCCCACCAAACTCCAGAACCATCTCACAAAATCTCAACAAATTTCCAAAAAATTCAAAAAAACTCTCACAAAGTTCTTGAAAGCCCCTCAAAATTCCAGAAAAATGCCACAAAATTCCCTACATCTTCTCAAAACATTACAAAATTCTACAGACATCTCACAAAATCTCCACACATTTCCACAAAATCTAAGAAAATTCCCGCAAAATTCTTCAAGTCTCCTCCAAATCCCACAAAATTCAAGAGAAATCCTCAAAATTCCACAAAAATCCAACAAAATTCCCTACATCTTCTCAAAATCCAAACAAATTCCTGAAACATCTCACAAAATCTCCACCAATTTCCACAACATTTAGGAAAAATCCCTCCAACTTCTTCAAGTCTCCTCCAAATCCCACAAAATTCAAGAGAATTCCTCAAAATTCCACAAAAATCCCACAAAATTCCTGCAACATCTCACAAAATCTCCGGAAATTTCCACAAAATTCAAGAAGACTCTCACAAAATACTTGAAAGCTGCTGGAAATTCCACAAATATCCCACAAAAATCCCTAAATCTTCTCAAAACCCAACCACATTCCTGCAGCATCTCACAAAATCTCCGCCAATATCCAAAAAATTCAGGAAAATTCCCTCCAAATTCTTCAAGTCTCCTCCAAATCCCACAAAATTCAAGACAAATCCTCAAAATCCCACAAAAATCCCACCAAATTCCAGAACCATCTCACAAAATCTCAACAAATTTCCACTAAATTCAAGAAAACTCTCACAAAGTTCTTGAAAGCCCCTCAAAATTCCAGAAAAATGCCACAAACTTCCCTACATCTTCTCAAAACCCAAACAAACTCCTGCAACATCTCACAAAATCTCCACCAATTTCCAAACAATTCAAGAAAAATCCCGCAAAATTCCTCAAGTCTCGTACAAATCCCAGAAAAATCCCACAAAATTCCAGAAACATCCCACCAAATCACCTCAATATCACCAAAAAATTCTGGAAAAGCCTCACAAAATTGCAGAAAAATGCCACAAAATTCCCTAAACCTTCTCAAAACCCTACCCAATTCCTGCAACATCCCACAAAATCTCCAACAATTTCCAAAAAATTCAAGAAAATTCCCTCCAAATTCACTGAATTTCCTCAATATCCCACCAAATTCCAGAACCATCTCACAAAATCTCAACAAATTTCCACTAAATCTAAGAAAATTCTGCAAAATTCTTCAAGTCTCCTCCAAATCCCACAAAATTCAAGACAAATCCTCAAAATTCCACAAAAATCCCACAAAATTCCTTCCATCTTCTCAGAACCCAAACAAACTCCTGCAACATCTCACAAAATCTCCAACAATTTCCAAACAATTCAAGAAAAATCCCGCAAAATTCTTCAAGTCTCGTACAAATCCCAGAAAAATCCCACAAAATTCCAGAAACATCCCACCAAATCACCTCAATATCACCAAACATTCTGGAAAAGCCTCACAAAATTGCAGAAATATGCCACAAAATTCCATAAACCTTCTCAAAACCCTACCCAATTCCTGCAACATCCCACAAAATCTCCAACAATTTCCACAAAATTCAAGAAAAATCCCTCAAAATTCACTGAATTTCCTCAATATCCCACCAAATTCCAGAACCATCTCACAAAATCTCAACAAATTTCCACTAAATCTAAGAAAATTCCCTCCAAATTCTTCAAGTCTCCTCCAAATCCCACAAAATTCAAGAGAAATCCTCAAAATTCCACAAAAATCCCACAAAATTCCTTCCATCTTCTCAAAACCCAAACAAATTCCTGCAACATCTCACAAAATCTCCACCAATTTCCAAACATTTCAAGAAAAGTCCCGCAAAATTCTTCAAGTCTCCTCCAAATACCACAAACATCCTACAAACATCTCACAAACATCCCACAAACATCCCAAAAAATTCAATAGAAATCCCACAAAATTCAAGAGAAATCCCACCAAATTCTGTACAAGCCCCACACAATTCCCTAAATCTTCTCAGAACCCAACCACATTCCTGCAACATCCCACAAAATCTCCAACAATTTCCACAAAATTCAAGAAAATTCCCTCCAAATTCACTGAATTTCCTCAATATCCCACCAAACTCCAGAACCATCTCACAAAATCTCAACAAATTTCCAAAAAATTCAAAAAAACTCTCACAAAGTTCTTGAAAGCCCCTCAAAATTCCAGAAAAATGCCACAAAATTCCCTACATCTTCTCAAAACATTACAAAATTCTACAGACATCTCACAAAATCTCCACACATTTCCACAAAATCTAAGAAAATTCCCGCAAAATTCTTCAAGTCTCCTCCAAATCCCACAAAATTCAAGAGAAATCCTCAAAATTCCACAAAAATCCAACAAAATTCCCTACATCTTCTCAAAATCCAAACAAATTCCTGAAACATCTCACAAAATCTCCACCAATTTCCACAACATTTAGGAAAAATCCCTCCAACTTCTTCAAGTCTCCTCCAAATCCCACAAAATTCAAGAGAATTCCTCAAAATTCCACAAAAATCCCACAAAATTCCTGCAACATCTCACAAAATCTCCGGAAATTTCCACAAAATTCAAGAAGACTCTCACAAAATACTTGAAAGCTGCTGGAAATTCCACAAATATCCCACAAAAATCCCTAAATCTTCTCAAAACCCAACCACATTCCTGCAGCATCTCACAAAATCTCCGCCAATATCCAAAAAATTCAGGAAAATTCCCTCCAAATTCTTCAAGTCTCCTCCAAATCCCACAAAATTCAAGACAAATCCTCAAAATCCCACAAAAATCCCACCAAATTCCAGAACCATCTCACAAAATCTCAACAAATTTCCACTAAATTCAAGAAAACTCTCACAAAGTTCTTGAAAGCCCCTCAAAATTCCAGAAAAATGCCACAAACTTCCCTACATCTTCTCAAAACCCAAACAAACTCCTGCAACATCTCACAAAATCTCCACCAATTTCCAAACAATTCAAGAAAAATCCCGCAAAATTCCTCAAGTCTCGTACAAATCCCAGAAAAATCCCACAAAATTCCAGAAACATCCCACCAAATCACCTCAATATCACCAAAAAATTCTGGAAAAGCCTCACAAAATTGCAGAAAAATGCCACAAAATTCCCTAAACCTTCTCAAAACCCTACCCAATTCCTGCAACATCCCACAAAATCTCCAACAATTTCCACAAAATTCAAGAAAAATCCCTCAAAATTCACTGAATTTCCTCAATATCCCACCAAATTCCAGAACCATCTCACAAAATCTCAACAAATTTCCACTAAATCTAAGAAAATTCTGCAAAATTCTTCAAGTCTCCTCCAAATCCCACAAAATTCAAGACAAATCCTCAAAATTCCACAAAAATCCCACAAAATTCCTTCCATCTTCTCAGAACCCAAACAAACTCCTGCAACATCTCACAAAATCTCCACCAATTTCCAAACAATTCAAGAAAAATCCCGCAAAATTCTTCAAGTCTCCTCCAAATACCACAAACATCCCACAAACATCCCACAAACATCCCACAAACATCCCATAAAATTCAAGAGAAATCCCACAAAATTCAAAAGAAATCGCACAAAATCCTGTACAAGAACCACACAATTCCCTAAATCTTCTCAGAACCCAACCACATTCCTGCAACATCCCACAAAATCTCTGGAAATTTCCACAAAATTCAAGAAGACTCTCACAAAATACTTGAAAGCTGCTGAAAATTCCACGAAAATCCCACAAAAATCCCTAAATCTTCTCAAAACCCAACCACATTCCTGCAGCATCTCACAAAATCTCCACCAATATCCAAAAAATTCAAGAAAATTCCCTCCAAATTCTTCAAGTCTCCTCCAAATCCCACAAAATTCAAGACAAATCCTCAAAATCCCACAAAAATCCCACCAAATTCCAGAACCATCTCACAAAATCTCAACAAATTTCCACTAAATTCAAGAAAACTCTCACAAAGTTCTTGAAAGCCCCTCAAAATCCCAGAAAAATGCCACAAACTTCCCTACATCTTCTCAAAACCCAAACAAACTCCTGCAACATCTCACAAAATCTCCACCAATTTCCAAACAATTCAAGAAAAATCCCGCAAAATTCTTCAAGTCTCGTACAAATCCCAGAAAAATCCCACAAAATTCCAGAAACATCCCACCAAATCACCTCAATATCACCAAAAATTCTGGAAAAGCCTCACAAAATTGCAGAAAAATGCCACAAAATTCCCTAAACCTTCTCAACACCCTACCCAATTCCTGCAACATCCCACAAAATCTCCAACAATTTCCAAAAAATTCAAGAAAATTCCCTCCAAATTCACTGAATTTCCTCAATATCCCACCAAATTCCAGAACCATCTCACAAAATCTCAACAAATTTCCACTAAATCTAAGAAAATTCTGCAAAATTCTTCAAGTCTCCTCCAAATCCCACAAAATTCAAGACAAATCCTCAAAATTCCACAAAAATCCCACAAAATTCCTTCCATCTTCTCAGAACCCAAACAAACTCCTGCAACATCTCACAAAATCTCCAACAATTTCCAAACAATTCAAGAAAAATCCCGCAAAATTCTTCAAGTCTCGTACAAATCCCAGAAAAATCCCACAAAATTCCAGAAACATCCCACCAAATCACCTCAATATCACCAAACATTCTGGAAAAGCCTCACAAAATTGCAGAAATATGCCACAAAATTCCATAAACCTTCTCAAAACCCTACCCAATTCCTGCAACATCCCACAAAATCTCCAACAATTTCCACAAAATTCAAGAAAAATCCCTCAAAATTCACTGAATTTCCTCAATATCCCACCAAATTCCAGAACCATCTCACAAAATCTCAACAAATTTCCACTAAATCTAAGAAAATTCCCTCCAAATTCTTCAAGTCTCCTCCAAATCCCACAAAATTCAAGAGAAATCCTCAAAATTCCACAAAAATCCCACAAAATTCCTTCCATCTTCTCAAAACCCAAACAAATTCCTGCAACATCTCACAAAATCTCCACCAATTTCCAAACATTTCAAGAAAAGTCCCGCAAAATTCTTCAAGTCTCCTCCAAATACCACAAACATCCTACAAACATCTCACAAACATCCCACAAACATCCCAAAAAATTCAATAGAAATCCCACAAAATTCAAGAGAAATCCCACCAAATTCTGTACAAGCCCCACACAATTCCCTAAATCTTCTCAGAACCCAACCACATTCCTGCAACATCCCACAAAATCTCCAACAATTTCCACAAAATTCAAGAAAATTCCCTCCAAATTCACTGAATTTCCTCAATATCCCACCAAACTCCAGAACCATCTCACAAAATCTCAACAAATTTCCAAAAAATTCAAAAAAACTCTCACAAAGTTCTTGAAAGCCCCTCAAAATTCCAGAAAAATGCCACAAAATTCCCTACATCTTCTCAAAACATTACAAAATTCTACAGACATCTCACAAAATCTCCACACATTTCCACAAAATCTAAGAAAATTCCCGCAAAATTCTTCAAGTCTCCTCCAAATCCCACAAAATTCAAGAGAAATCCTCAAAATTCCACAAAAATCCAACAAAATTCCCTACATCTTCTCAAAATCCAAACAAATTCCTGAAACATCTCACAAAATCTCCACCAATTTCCACAACATTTAGGAAAAATCCCTCCAACTTCTTCAAGTCTCCTCCAAATCCCACAAAATTCAAGAGAATTCCTCAAAATTCCACAAAAATCCCACAAAATTCCTGCAACATCTCACAAAATCTCCGGAAATTTCCACAAAATTCAAGAAGACTCTCACAAAATACTTGAAAGCTGCTGGAAATTCCACAAATATCCCACAAAAATCCCTAAATCTTCTCAAAACCCAACCACATTCCTGCAGCATCTCACAAAATCTCCGCCAATATCCAAAAAATTCAGGAAAATTCCCTCCAAATTCTTCAAGTCTCCTCCAAATCCCACAAAATTCAAGACAAATCCTCAAAATCCCACAAAAATCCCACCAAATTCCAGAACCATCTCACAAAATCTCAACAAATTTCCACTAAATTCAAGAAAACTCTCACAAAGTTCTTGAAAGCCCCTCAAAATTCCAGAAAAATGCCACAAACTTCCCTACATCTTCTCAAAACCCAAACAAACTCCTGCAACATCTCACAAAATCTCCACCAATTTCCAAACAATTCAAGAAAAATCCCGCAAAATTCCTCAAGTCTCGTACAAATCCCAGAAAAATCCCACAAAATTCCAGAAACATCCCACCAAATCACCTCAATATCACCAAAAAATTCTGGAAAAGCCTCACAAAATTGCAGAAAAATGCCACAAAATTCCCTAAACCTTCTCAAAACCCTACCCAATTCCTGCAACATCCCACAAAATCTCCAACAATTTCCACAAAATTCAAGAAAAATCCCTCAAAATTCACTGAATTTCCTCAATATCCCACCAAATTCCAGAACCATCTCACAAAATCTCAACAAATTTCCACTAAATCTAAGAAAATTCTGCAAAATTCTTCAAGTCTCCTCCAAATCCCACAAAATTCAAGACAAATCCTCAAAATTCCACAAAAATCCCACAAAATTCCTTCCATCTTCTCAGAACCCAAACAAACTCCTGCAACATCTCACAAAATCTCCACCAATTTCCAAACAATTCAAGAAAAATCCCGCAAAATTCTTCAAGTCTCCTCCAAATACCACAAACATCCCACAAACATCCCACAAACATCCCACAAACATCCCATAAAATTCAAGAGAAATCCCACAAAATTCAAAAGAAATCGCACAAAATCCTGTACAAGAACCACACAATTCCCTAAATCTTCTCAGAACCCAACCACATTCCTGCAACATCCCACAAAATCTCTGGAAATTTCCACAAAATTCAAGAAGACTCTCACAAAATACTTGAAAGCTGCTGAAAATTCCACGAAAATCCCACAAAAATCCCTAAATCTTCTCAAAACCCAACCACATTCCTGCAGCATCTCACAAAATCTCCACCAATATCCAAAAAATTCAAGAAAATTCCCTCCAAATTCTTCAAGTCTCCTCCAAATCCCACAAAATTCAAGACAAATCCTCAAAATCCCACAAAAATCCCACCAAATTCCAGAACCATCTCACAAAATCTCAACAAATTTCCACTAAATTCAAGAAAACTCTCACAAAGTTCTTGAAAGCCCCTCAAAATCCCAGAAAAATGCCACAAACTTCCCTACATCTTCTCAATCCCCAAACAAACTCCTGCAACATCTCACAAAATCTCCACCAATTTCCAAACAATTCAAGAAAAATCCCGCAAAATTCTTCAAGTCTCGTACAAATCCCAGAAAAATCCCACAAAATTCCAGAAACATCCCACCAAATCACCTCAATATCACCAAACATTCTGGAAAAGCCTCACAAAATTGCAGAAATATGCCACAAAATTCCATAAACCTTCTCAAAACCCTACCCAATTCCTGCAACATCCCACAAAATCTCCAACAATTTCCACAAAATTCAAGAAAAATCCCTCAAAATTCACTGAATTTCCTCAATATCCCACCAAATTCCAGAACCATCTCACAAAATCTCAACAAATTTCCACTAAATCTAAGAAAATTCCCTCCAAATTCTTCAAGTCTCCTCCAAATCCCACAAAATTCAAGAGAAATCCTCAAAATTCCACAAAAATCCCACAAAATTCCTTCCATCTTCTCAAAACCCAAACAAATTCCTGCAACATCTCACAAAATCTCCACCAATTTCCAAACATTTCAAGAAAAGTCCCGCAAAATTCTTCAAGTCTCCTCCAAATACCACAAACATCCTACAAACATCTCACAAACATCCCACAAACATCCCAAAAAATTCAATAGAAATCCCACAAAATTCAAGAGAAATCCCACCAAATTCTGTACAAGCCCCACACAATTCCCTAAATCTTCTCAGAACCCAACCACATTCCTGCAACATCCCACAAAATCTCCAACAATTTCCACAAAATTCAAGAAAATTCCCTCCAAATTCACTGAATTTCCTCAATATCCCACCAAACTCCAGAACCATCTCACAAAATCTCAACAAATTTCCAAAAAATTCAAAAAAACTCTCACAAAGTTCTTGAAAGCCCCTCAAAATTCCAGAAAAATGCCACAAAATTCCCTACATCTTCTCAAAACATTACAAAATTCTACAGACATCTCACAAAATCTCCACACATTTCCACAAAATCTAAGAAAATTCCCGCAAAATTCTTCAAGTCTCCTCCAAATCCCACAAAATTCAAGAGAAATCCTCAAAATTCCACAAAAATCCAACAAAATTCCCTACATCTTCTCAAAATCAAAACAAATTCCTGAAACATCTCACAAAATCTCCACCAATTTCCACAACATTTAGGAAAAATCCCTCCAACTTCTTCAAGTCTCCTCCAAATCCCACAAAATTCAAGAGAATTCCTCAAAATTCCACAAAAATCCCACAAAATTCCTGCAACATCTCACAAAATCTCCGGAAATTTCCACAAAATTCAAGAAGACTCTCACAAAATACTTGAAAGCTGCTGGAAATTCCACAAATATCCCACAAAAATCCCTAAATCTTCTCAAAACCCAACCACATTCCTGCAGCATCTCACAAAATCTCCGCCAATATCCAAAAAATTCAGGAAAATTCCCTCCAAATTCTTCAAGTCTCCTCCAAATCCCACAAAATTCAAGACAAATCCTCAAAATCCCACAAAAATCCCACAAATTCCAGAACCATCTCACAAAATCTCAACAAATTTCCACTAAATTCAAGAAAACTCTCACAAAGTTCTTGAAAGCCCCTCAAAATTCCAGAAAAATGCCACAAAATAACCTACATCTTCTCAAAACCCAACCACATTCCTGCAACATCCCACAAAATCTCCAACAATTTCCACAAAATTCAAGAAAAATCCCGCAAAATTCTTCAAGTCTCGTACAAATCCCAGAAAAATCCCACAAAATTCCAGAAACATCCCACCAAATCACCTCAATATCACCAAACATTCTGGAAAAGCCTCACAAAATTGCAGAAAAATGCCACAAAATTCCCTAAACCTTCTCAACACCCTACCCAATTCCTGCAACATCCCACAAAATCTCCAACAATTTCCACAAAATTCAAGAAAAATCCCTCAAAATTCACTGAATTTCCTCAATATCCCACCAAATTCCAGAACCATCTCACAAAATCTCAACAAATTTCCACTAAATCTAAGAAAATTCTGCAAAATTCTTCAAGTCTCCTCCAAATCCCACAAAATTCAAGACAAATCCTCAAAATTCCACAAAAATCCCACAAAATTCCTTCCATCTTCTCAGAACCCAAACAAACTCCTGCAACATCTCACAAAATCTCCAACAATTTCCAAACAATTCAAGAAAAATCCCGCAAAATTCTTCAAGTCTCCTACAAATCCCAGAAAAATCCCACAAAATTCCAGAAACATCCCACCAAATCACCTCAATATCACCAAACATTCTGGAAAAGCCTCACAAAATTGCAGAAATATGCCACAAAATTCCATAAACCTTCTCAAAACCCTACCCAATTCCTGCAACATCCCACAAAATCTCCAACAATTTCCACAAAATTCAAGAAAAATCCCTCAAAATTCACTGAATTTCCTCAATATCCCACCAAATTCCAGAACCATCTCACAAAATCTCAACAAATTTCCACTAAATCTAAGAAAATTCCCTCCAAATTCTTCAAGTCTCCTCCAAATCCCACAAAATTCAAGAGAAATCCTCAAAATTCCACAAAAATCCAACAAAATTCCTTCCATCTTCTCAAAACCCAAACAAATTCCTGCAACATCTCACAAAATCTCCACCAATTTCCAAACATTTCAAGAAAAGTCCCGCAAAATTCTTCAAGTCTCCTCCAAATACCACAAACATCCTACAAACATCTCACAAACATCCCACAAACATCCCAAAAAATTCAATAGAAATCCCACAAAATTCAAGAGAAATCCCACCAAATTCTGTACAAGCCCCACACAATTCCCTAAATCTTCTCAGAACCCAACCACATTCCTGCAACATCCCACAAAATCTCCAACAATTTCCACAAAATTCAAGAAAATTCCCTCCAAATTCACTGAATTTCCTCAATATCCCACCAAACTCCAGAACCATCTCACAAAATCTCAACAAATTTCCAAAAACTTCAAAAAAACTCTCACAAAGTTCTTGAAAGCCCCTCAAAATTCCAGAAAAATGCCACAAAATTCCCTACATCTTCACAAAACATTACAAAATTCTACAGACATCTCACAAAATCTCCACACATTTCCACAAAATCTAAGAAAATTCCCGCAAAATTCTTCAAGTCTCCTCCAAATCCCACAAAATTCAAGAGAAATCCTCAAAATTCCACAAAAATCCAACAAAATTCCCTACATCTTCTCAAAATCCAAACAAATTCCTGAAACATCTCACAAAATCTCCACCAATTTCCACAACATTTAGGAAAAATCCCTCCAACTTCTTCAAGTCTCCTCCAAATCCCACAAAATTCAAGAGAAATCCTCAAAATTCCACAAAAATCCCACAAAATTCCTGCAACATCTCACAAAATCTCCGGAAATTTCCACAAAATTCAAGAAGACTCTCACAAAATACTTGAAAGCTGCTGGAAATTCCACAAATATCCCACAAAAATCCCTAAATCTTCTCAAAACCCAACCACATTCCTGCAGCATCTCACAAAATCTCCGCCAATATCCAAAAAATTCAGGAAAATTCCCTCCAAATTCTTCAAGTCTCCTCCAAATCCCACAAAATTCAAGACAAATCCTCAAAATCCCACAAAAATCCCACCAAATTCCAGAACCATCTCACAAAATCTCAACAAATTTCCACTAAATTCAAGAAAACTCTCACAAAGTTCTTGAAAGCCCCTCAAAATTCCAGAAAAATGCCACAAACTTCCCTACATCTTCTCAAAACCCAAACAAACTCCTGCAACATCTCACAAAATCTCCACCAATTTCCAAACAATTCAAGAAAAATCCCGCAGAATTCCTCAAGTCTCGTACAAATCCCAGAAAAATCCCACAAAATTCCAGAAACATCCCACCAAATCACCTCAATATCACCAAACATTCTGGAAAAGCCTCACAAAATTGCAGAAAAATGCCACAAAATTCCCTAAACCTTCTCAAAACCCTACCCAATTCCTGCAACATCCCACAAAATCTCCAACAATTTCCACAAAATTCAAGAAAAATCCCTCAAAATTCACTGAATTTCCTCAATATCCCACCAAATTCCAGAACCATCTCACAAAATCTCAACAAATTTCCACTAAATCTAAGAAAATTCTGCAAAATTCTTCAAGTCTCCTCCAAATCCCACAAAATTCAAGACAAATCCTCAAAATTCCACAAAAATCCCACAAAATTCCTTCCATCTTCTCAGAACCCAAACAAACTCCTGCAACATCTCACAAAATCTCCACCAATTTCCAAACAATTCAAGAAAAATCCCGCAAAATTCTTCAAGTCTCCTCCAAATACCACAAACATCCCACAAACATCCCACAAACATCCCACAAACATCCCATAAAATTCAAGAGAAATCCCACAAAATTCAAAAGAAATCGCACAAAATCCTGTACAAGAACCACACAATTCCCTAAATCTTCTCAGAACCCAACCACATTCCTGCAACATCCCACAAAATCTCTGGAAATTTCCACAAAATTCAAGAAGACTCTCACAAAATACTTGAAAGCTGCTGAAAATTCCACGAAAATCCCACAAAAATCCCTAAATCTTCTCAAAACCCAACCACATTCCTGCAGCATCTCACAAAATCTCCACCAATATCCAAAAAATTCAAGAAAATTCCCTCCAAATTCTTCAAGTCTCCTCCAAATCCCACAAAATTCAAGACAAATCCTCAAAATCCCACAAAAATCCCACCAAATTCCAGAACCATCTCACAAAATCTCAACAAATTTCCACTAAATTCAAGAAAACTCTCACAAAGTTCTTGAAAGCCCCTCAAAATCCCAGAAAAATCCCACAAACTTCCTTCCATCTTCTCAGAACCCAAACAAACTCCTGCAACATCTCACAAAATCTCCAACAATTTCCAAACAATTCAAGAAAAATCCCGCAAAATTCTTCAAGTCTCGTACAAATCCCAGAAAAATCCCACAAAATTCCAGAAACATCCCACCAAATCACCTCAATATCACCAAACATTCTGGAAAAGCCTCACAAAATTGCAGAAAAATGCCACAAAATTCCCTAAACCTTCTCAAAACCCTACCCAATTCCTGCAACATCCCACAAAATCTCCAACAATTTCCACAAAATTCAAGAAAAATCCCTCAAAATTCACTGAATTTCCTCAATATCCCACCAAATTCCAGAACCATCTCACAAAATCTCAACAAATTTCCACAAAATCTAAGAAAATTCCCTCCAAATTCTTCAAGTCTCCTCCAAATCCCACAAAATTCAAGAGAAATCCTCAAAATTCCACAAAAATCCAACAAAATTCCTTCCATCTTCTCAAAACCCAAACAAATTCCTGCAACATCTCACAAAATCTCCACCAATTTCCAAACATTTCAAGAAAAGTCCCGCAAAATTCTTCAAGTCTCCTCCAAATACCACAAACATCCTACAAACATCTCACAAACATCCCACAAACATCCCAAAAAATTCAATAGAAATCCCACAAAATTCAAGAGAAATCCCACCAAATTCTGTACAAGCCCCACACAATTCCCTAAATCTTCTCAGAACCCAACCACATTCCTGCAACATCCCACAAAATCTCCAACAATTTCCACAAAATTCAAGAAAATTCCCTCCAAATTCACTGAATTTCCTCAATATCCCACCAAACTCCAGAACCATCTCACAAAATCTCAACAAATTTCCAAAAAATTCAAAAAAACTCTCACAAAGTTCTTGAAAGCCCCTCAAAATTCCAGAAAAATGCCACAAAATTCCCTACATCTTCTCAAAACATTACAAAATTCTACAGACATCTCACAAAATCTCCACACATTTCCACAAAATCTAAGAAAATTCCCGCAAAATTCTTCAAGTCTCCTCCAAATCCCACAAAATTCAAGAGAAATCCTCAAAATTCCACAAAAATCCAACAAAATTCCCTACATCTTCTCAAAATCCAAACAAATTCCTGAAACATCTCACAAAATCTCCACCAATTTCCACAACATTTAGGAAAAATCCCTCCAACTTCTTCAAGTCTCCTCCAAATCCCACAAAATTCAAGAGAAATCCTCAAAATTCCACAAAAATCCCACAAAATTCCTGCAACATCTCACAAAATCTCCGGAAATTTCCACAAAATTCAAGAAGACTCTCACAAAATACTTGAAAGCTGCTGGAAATTCCACAAATATCCCACAAAAATCCCTAAATCTTCTCAAAACCCAACCACATTCCTGCAGCATCTCACAAAATCTCCGCCAATATCCAAAAAATTCAGGAAAATTCCCTCCAAATTCTTCAAGTCTCCTCCAAATCCCACAAAATTCAAGACAAATCCTCAAAATCCCACAAAAATCCCACAAATTCCAGAACCATCTCACAAAATCTCAACAAATTTCCACTAAATTCAAGAAAACTCTCACAAAGTTCTTGAAAGCCCCTCAAAATTCCAGAAAAATGCCACAAAATAACCTACATCTTCTCAAAACCCAACCACATTCCTGCAACATCCCACAAAATCTCCAACAATTTCCACAAAATTCAAGAAAAATCCCGCAAAATTCTTCAAGTCTCGTACAAATCCCAGAAAAATCCCACAAAATTCCAGAAACATCCCACCAAATCACCTCAATATCACCAAACATTCTGGAAAAGCCTCACAAAATTGCAGAAAAATGCCACAAAATTCCCTAAACCTTCTCAAAACCCTACCCAATTCCTGCAACATCCCACAAAATCTCCAACAATTTCCACAAAATTCAAGAAAAATCCCTCAAAATTCACTGAATTTCCTCAATATCCCACCAAATTCCAGAACCATCTCACAAAATCTCAACAAATTTCCACTAAATCTAAGAAAATTCTGCAAAATTCTTCAAGTCTCCTCCAAATCCCACAAAATTCAAGACAAATCCTCAAAATTCCACAAAAATCCCACAAAATTCCTTCCATCTTCTCAGAACCCAAACAAACTCCTGCAACATCTCACAAAATCTCCAACAATTTCCAAACAATTCAAGAAAAATCCCGCAAAATTCTTCAAGTCTCATACAAATCCCAGAAAAATCCCACAAAATTCCAGAAACATCCCACCAAATCACCTCAATATCACCAAACATTCTGGAAAAGCCTCACAAAATTGCAGAAATATGCCACAAAATTCCATAAACCTTCTCAAAACCCTACCCAATTCCTGCAACATCCCACAAAATCTCCAACAATTTCCACAAAATTCAAGAAAAATCCCTCAAAATTCACTGAATTTCCTCAATATCCCACCAAATTCCAGAACCATCTCACAAAATCTCAACAAATTTCCACAAAATCTAAGAAAATTCCCTCCAAATTCTTCAAGTCTCCTCCAAATCCCACAAAATTCAAGAGAAATCCTCAAAATTCCACAAAAATCCAACAAAATTCCTTCCATCTTCTCAAAACCCAAACAAATTCCTGCAACATCTCACAAAATCTCCACCAATTTCCAAACATTTCAAGAAAAGTCCCGCAAAATTCTTCAAGTCTCCTCCAAATACCACAAACATCCTACAAACATCTCACAAACATCCCACAAACATCCCAAAAAATTCAATAGAAATCCCACAAAATTCAAGAGAAATCCCACCAAATTCTGTACAAGCCCCACACAATTCCCTAAATCTTCTCAGAACCCAACCACATTCCTGCAACATCCCACAAAATCTCCAACAATTTCCACAAAATTCAAGAAAATTCCCTCCAAATTCACTGAATTTCCTCAATATCCCACCAAACTCCAGAACCATCTCACAAAATCTCAACAAATTTCCAAAAACTTCAAAAAAACTCTCACAAAGTTCTTGAAAGCCCCTCAAAATTCCAGAAAAATGCCACAAAATTCCCTACATCTTCTCAAAACATTACAAAATTCTACAGACATCTCACAAAATCTCCACACATTTCCACAAAATCTAAGAAAATTCCCGCAAAATTCTTCAAGTCTCCTCCAAATCCCACAAAATTCAAGAGAAATCCTCAAAATTCCACAAAAATCCAACAAAATTCCCTACATCTTCTCAAAATCCAAACAAATTCCTGAAACATCTCACAAAATCTCCACCAATTTCCACAACATTTAGGAAAAATCCCTCCAACTTCTTCAAGTCTCCTCCAAATCCCACAAAATTCAAGAGAAATCCTCAAAATTCCACAAAAATCCCACAAAATTCCTGCAACATCTCACAAAATCTCCGGAAATTTCCACAAAATTCAAGAAGACTCTCACAAAATACTTGAAAGCTGCTGGAAATTCCACAAATATCCCACAAAAATCCCTAAATCTTCTCAAAACCCAACCACATTCCTGCAGCATCTCACAAAATCTCCGCCAATATCCAAAAAATTCAGGAAAATTCCCTCCAAATTCTTCAAGTCTCCTCCAAATCCCACAAAATTCAAGACAAATCCTCAAAATCCCACAAAAATCCCACCAAATTCCAGAACCATCTCACAAAATCTCAACAAATTTCCACTAAATTCAAGAAAACTCTCACAAAGTTCTTGAAAGCCCCTCAAAATTCCAGAAAAATGCCACAAACTTCCCTACATCTTCTCAAAACCCAAACAAACTCCTGCAACATCTCACAAAATCTCCACCAATTTCCAAACAATTCAAGAAAAATCCCGCAGAATTCCTCAAGTCTCGTACAAATCCCAGAAAAATCCCACAAAATTCCAGAAACATCCCACCAAATCACCTCAATATCACCAAACATTCTGGAAAAGCCTCACAAAATTGCAGAAAAATGCCACAAAATTCCCTAAACCTTCTCAAAACCCTACCCAATTCCTGCAACATCCCACAAAATCTCCAACAATTTCCACAAAATTCAAGAAAAATCCCTCAAAATTCACTGAATTTCCTCAATATCCCACCAAATTCCAGAACCATCTCACAAAATCTCAACAAATTTCCACTAAATCTAAGAAAATTCTGCAAAATTCTTCAAGTCTCCTCCAAATCCCACAAAATTCAAGACAAATCCTCAAAATTCCACAAAAATCCCACAAAATTCCTTCCATCTTCTCAGAACCCAAACAAACTCCTGCAACATCTCACAAAATCTCCACCAATTTCCAAACAATTCAAGAAAAATCCCGCAAAATTCTTCAAGTCTCCTCCAAATACCACAAACATCCCACAAACATCCCACAAACATCCCACAAACATCCCATAAAATTCAAGAGAAATCCCACAAAATTCAAAAGAAATCGCACAAAATCCTGTACAAGAACCACACAATTCCCTAAATCTTCTCAGAACCCAACCACATTCCTGCAACATCCCACAAAATCTCTGGAAATTTCCACAAAATTCAAGAAGACTCTCACAAAATACTTGAAAGCTGCTGAAAATTCCACGAAAATCCCACAAAAATCCCTAAATCTTCTCAAAACCCAACCACATTCCTGCAGCATCTCACAAAATCTCCACCAATATCCAAAAAATTCAAGAAAATTCCCTCCAAATTCTTCAAGTCTCCTCCAAATCCCACAAAATTCAAGACAAATCCTCAAAATCCCACAAAAATCCCACCAAATTCCAGAACCATCTCACAAAATCTCAACAAATTTCCACTAAATTCAAGAAAACTCTCACAAAGTTCTTGAAAGCCCCTCAAAATCCCAGAAAAATCCCACAAACTTCCCTACATCTTCTCAAAACCCAAACAAACTCCTGCAACATCTCACAAAATCTCCACCAATTTCCAAACAATTCAAGAAAAATCCCGCAAAATTCTTCAAGTCTCGTACAAATCCCAGAAAAATCCCACAAAATTCCAGAAACATCCCACCAAATCACCTCAATATCACCAAAAATTCTGGAAAAGCCTCACAAAATTGCAGAAAAATGCCACAAAATTCCCTAAACCTTCTCAAAACCCTACCCAATTCCTGCAACATCCCACAAAATCTCCAACAATTTCCACAAAATTCAAGAAAAATCCCTCAAAATTCACTGAATTTCCTCAATATCCCACCAAATTCCAGAACCATCTCACAAAATCTCAACAAATTTCCACAAAATCTAAGAAAATTCCCTCCAAATTCTTCAAGTCTCCTCCAAATCCCACAAAATTCAAGAGAAATCCTCAAAATTCCACAAAAATCCAACAAAATTCCTTCCATCTTCTCAAAACCCAAACAAATTCCTGCAACATCTCACAAAATCTCCACCAATTTCCAAACATTTCAAGAAAAGTCCCGCAAAATTCTTCAAGTCTCCTCCAAATACCACAAACATCCTACAAACATCTCACAAACATCCCACAAACATCCCAAAAAATTCAATAGAAATCCCACAAAATTCAAGAGAAATCCCACCAAATTCTGTACAAGCCCCACACAATTCCCTAAATCTTCTCAGAACCCAACCACATTCCTGCAACATCCCACAAAATCTCCAACAATTTCCACAAAATTCAAGAAAATTCCCTCCAAATTCACTGAATTTCCTCAATATCCCACCAAACTCCAGAACCATCTCACAAAATCTCAACAAATTTCCAAAAAATTCAAAAAAACTCTCACAAAGTTCTTGAAAGCCCCTCAAAATTCCAGAAAAATGCCACAAAATTCCCTACATCTTCTCAAAACATTACAAAATTCTACAGACATCTCACAAAATCTCCACACATTTCCACAAAATCTAAGAAAATTCCCGCAAAATTCTTCAAGTCTCCTCCAAATCCCACAAAATTCAAGAGAAATCCTCAAAATTCCACAAAAATCCAACAAAATTCCCTACATCTTCTCAAAATCCAAACAAATTCCTGAAACATCTCACAAAATCTCCACCAATTTCCACAACATTTAGGAAAAATCCCTCCAACTTCTTCAAGTCTCCTCCAAATCCCACAAAATTCAAGAGAAATCCTCAAAATTCCACAAAAATCCCACAAAATTCCTGCAACATCTCACAAAATCTCCGGAAATTTCCACAAAATTCAAGAAGACTCTCACAAAATACTTGAAAGCTGCTGGAAATTCCACAAATATCCCACAAAAATCCCTAAATCTTCTCAAAACCCAACCACATTCCTGCAGCATCTCACAAAATCTCCGCCAATATCCAAAAAATTCAGGAAAATTCCCTCCAAATTCTTCAAGTCTCCTCCAAATCCCACAAAATTCAAGACAAATCCTCAAAATCCCACAAAAATCCCACAAATTCCAGAACCATCTCACAAAATCTCAACAAATTTCCACTAAATTCAAGAAAACTCTCACAAAGTTCTTGAAAGCCCCTCAAAATTCCAGAAAAATGCCACAAAATAACCTACATCTTCTCAAAACCCAACCACATTCCTGCAACATCCCACAAAATCTCCAACAATTTCCACAAAATTCAAGAAAAATCCCGCAAAATTCTTCAAGTCTCGTACAAATCCCAGAAAAATCCCACAAAATTCCAGAAACATCCCACCAAATCACCTCAATATCACCAAACATTCTGGAAAAGCCTCACAAAATTGCAGAAAAATGCCACAAAATTCCCTAAACCTTCTCAAAACCCTACCCAATTCCTGCAACATCCCACAAAATCTCCAACAATTTCCACAAAATTCAAGAAAAATCCCTCAAAATTCACTGAATTTCCTCAATATCCCACCAAATTCCAGAACCATCTCACAAAATCTCAACAAATTTCCACTAAATCTAAGAAAATTCTGCAAAATTCTTCAAGTCTCCTCCAAATCCCACAAAATTCAAGACAAATCCTCAAAATTCCACAAAAATCCCACAAAATTCCTTCCATCTTCTCAGAACCCAAACAAACTCCTGCAACATCTCACAAAATCTCCAACAATTTCCAAACAATTCAAGAAAAATCCCGCAAAATTCTTCAAGTTTCCTACAAATCCCAGAAAAATCCCACAAAATTCCAGAAACATCCCACCAAATCACCTCAATATCACCAAACATTCTGGAAAAGCCTCACAAAATTGCAGAAATATGCCACAAAATTCCATAAACCTTCTCAAAACCCTACCCAATTCCTGCAACATCCCACAAAATCTCCAACAATTTCCACAAAATTCAAGAAAAATCCCTCAAAATTCACTGAATTTCCTCAATATCCCACCAAATTCCAGAACCATCTCACAAAATCTCAACAAATTTCCACAAAATCTAAGAAAATTCCCTCCAAATTCTTCAAGTCTCCTCCAAATCCCACAAAATTCAAGAGAAATCCTCAAAATTCCACAAAAATCCAACAAAATTCCTTCCATCTTCTCAAAACCCAAACAAATTCCTGCAACATCTCACAAAATCTCCACCAATTTCCAAACATTTCAAGAAAAGTCCCGCAAAATTCTTCAAGTCTCCTCCAAATACCACAAACATCCTACAAACATCTCACAAACATCCCACAAACATCCCAAAAAATTCAATAGAAATCCCACAAAATTCAAGAGAAATCCCACCAAATTCTGTACAAGCCCCACACAATTCCCTAAATCTTCTCAGAACCCAACCACATTCCTGCAACATCCCACAAAATCTCCAACAATTTCCACAAAATTCAAGAAAATTCCCTCCAAATTCACTGAATTTCCTCAATATCCCACCAAACTCCAGAACCATCTCACAAAATCTCAACAAATTTCCAAAAAATTCAAAAAAACTCTCACAAAGTTCTTGAAAGCCCCTCAAAATTCCAGAAAAATGCCACAAAATTCCCTACATCTTCTCAAAACATTACAAAATTCTACAGACATCTCACAAAATCTCCACACATTTCCACAAAATCTAAGAAAATTCCCGCAAAATTCTTCAAGTCTCCTCCAAATCCCACAAAATTCAAGAGAAATCCTCAAAATTCCACAAAAATCCAACAAAATTCCCTACATCTTCTCAAAATCCAAAAATATTCCTGAAACATCTCACAAAATCTCCACCAATTTCCACAACATTTAGGAAAAATCCCTCCAACTTCTTCAAGTCTCCTCCAAATCCCACAAAATTCAAGAGAATTCCTCAAAATTCCACAAAAATCCCACCAAATTCCTGCAACATCTCACAAAATCTCCGGAAATTTCCACAAAATTCAAGAAGACTCTCACAAAATACTTGAAAGCTGCTGGAAATTCCACAAATATCCCACAAAAATCCCTAAATCTTCTCAAAACCCAACCACATTCCTGCAGCATCTCACAAAATCTCCGCCAATATCCAAAAAATTCAGGAAAATTCCCTCCAAATTCTTCAAGTCTCCTCCAAATCCCACAAAATTCAAGACAAATCCTCAAAATCCCACAAAAATCCCACCAAATTCCAGAACCATCTCACAAAATCTCAACAAATTTCCACTAAATTCAAGAAAACTCTCACAAAGTTCTTGAAAGCCCCTCAAAATTCCAGAAAAATGCCACAAACTTCCCTACATCTTCTCAAAACCCAAACAAACTCCTGCAACATCTCACAAAATCTCCACCAATTTCCAAACAATTCAAGAAAAATCCCGCAGAATTCCTCAAGTCTCGTACAAATCCCAGAAAAATCCCACAAAATTCCAGAAACATCCCACCAAATCACCTCAATATCACCAAACATTCTGGAAAAGCCTCACAAAATTGCAGAAAAATGCCACAAAATTCCCTAAACCTTCTCAAAACCCTACCCAATTCCTGCAACATCCCACAAAATCTCCAACAATTTCCACAAAATTCAAGAAAAATCCCTCAAAATTCACTGAATTTCCTCAATATCCCACCAAATTCCAGAACCATCTCAGAAAATCTCAACAAATTTCCACTAAATCTAAGAAAATTCTGCAAAATTCTTCAAGTCTCCTCCAAATCCCACAAAATTCAAGACAAATCCTCAAAATTCCACAAAAATCCCACAAAATTCCTTCCATCTTCTCAGAACCCAAACAAACTCCTGCAACATCTCACAAAATCTCCACCAATTTCCAAACAATTCAAGAAAAATCCCGCAAAATTCTTCAAGTCTCCTCCAAATACCACAAACATCCCACAAACATCCCACAAACATCCCACAAACATCCCATAAAATTCAAGAGAAATCCCACAAAATTCAAAAGAAATCGCACAAAATCCTGTACAAGGACCACACAATTCCCTAAATCTTCTCAGAACCCAACCACATTCCTGCAACATCCCACAAAATCTCTGGAAATTTCCACAAAATTCAAGAAGACTCTCACAAAATACTTGAAAGCTGCTGAAAATTCCACGAAAATCCCACAAAAATCCCTAAATCTTCTCAAAACCCAACCACATTCCTGCAGCATCTCACAAAATCTCCACCAATATCCAAAAAATTCAAGAAAATTCCCTCCAAATTCTTCAAGTCTCCTCCAAATCCCACAAAATTCAAGACAAATCCTCAAAATCCCACAAAAATCCCACCAAATTCCAGAACCATCTCACAAAATCTCAACAAATTTCCACTAAATTCAAGAAAACTCTCACAAAGTTCTTGAAAGCCCCTCAAAATCCCAGAAAAATCCCACAAACTTCCCTACATCTTCTCAAAACCCAAACAAACTCCTGCAACATCTCACAAAATCTCCACCAATTTCCAAACAATTCAAGAAAAATCCCGCAAAATTCTTCAAGTCTCGTACAAATCCCAGAAAAATCCCACAAAATTCCAGAAACATCCCACCAAATCACCTCAATATCACCAAAAATTCTGGAAAAGCCTCACAAAATTGCAGAAAAATGCCACAAAATTCCCTAAACCTTCTCAAAACCCTACCCAATTCCTGCAACATCCCACAAAATCTCCAACAATTTCCACAAAATTCAAGAAAAATCCCTCAAAATTCACTGAATTTCCTCAATATCCCACCAAATTCCAGAACCATCTCACAAAATCTCAACAAATTTCCACAAAATCTAAGAAAATTCCGCAAAATTCTTCAAGTCTCCTCCAAATCCCACAAAATTCAAGAGAAATCCTCAAAATTCCACAAAAATCCCACAAAATTCCTTCCATCTTCTCAGAACCCAAACAAACTCCTGCAACATCTCACAAAATCTCCACCAATTTCCAAACATTTCAAGAAAAATCCCGCAAAATTCTTCAAGTCTCCTCCAAATACCACAAACATCCTACAAACATCTCACAAACATCCCACAAACATCCCATAAAATTCAATAGAAATCCCACAAAATTCAAGAGAAATCCCACCAAATTCTGTACAAGCCCCACACAATTCCCTAAATCTTCTCAGAACCCAACCACATTCCTGCAACATCCCACAAAATCTCCAACAATTTCCACAAAATTCAAGAAAATTCCCTCCAAATTCACTGAATTTCCTCAATATCCCACCAAACTCCAGAACCATCTCACAAAATCTCAACAAATTTCCAAAAAATTCAAAAAAACTCTCACAAAGTTCTTGAAAGCCCCTCAAAATTCCAGAAAAATGCCACAAAATTCCCTACATCTTCTCAAAACATTACAAAATTCTACAGACATCTCACAAAATCTCCACACATTTCCACAAAATCTAAGAAAATTCCCGCAAAATTCTTCAAGTCTCCTCCAAATCCCACAAAATTCAAGAGAAATCCTCAAAATTCCACAAAAATCCAACAAAATTCCCTACATCTTCTCAAAATCCAAACAAATTCCTGAAACATCTCACAAAATCTCCACCAATTTCCACAACATTTAGGAAAAATCCCTCCAACTTCTTCAAGTCTCCTCCAAATCCCACAAAATTCAAGAGAAATCCTCAAAATTCCACAAAAATCCCACAAAATTCCTGCAACATCTCACAAAATCTCCGGAAATTTCCACAAAATTCAAGAAGACTCTCACAAAATACTTGAAAGCTGCTGGAAATTCCACAAATATCCCACAAAAATCCCTAAATCTTCTCAAAACCCAACCACATTCCTGCAGCATCTCACAAAATCTCCGCCAATATCCAAAAAATTCAGGAAAATTCCCTCCAAATTCTTCAAGTCTCCTCCAAATCCCACAAAATTCAAGACAAATCCTCAAAATCCCACAAAAATCCCACAAATTCCAGAACCATCTCACAAAATCTCAACAAATTTCCACTAAATTCAAGAAAACTCTCACAAAGTTCTTGAAAGCCCCTCAAAATTCCAGAAAAATGCCACAAAATAACCTACATCTTCTCAAAACCCAACCACATTCCTGCAACATCCCACAAAATCTCCAACAATTTCCACAAAATTCAAGAAAAATCCCGCAAAATTCTTCAAGTCTCGTACAAATCCCAGAAAAATCCCACAAAATTCCAGAAACATCCCACCAAATCACCTCAATATCACCAAACATTCTGGAAAAGCCTCACAAAATTGCAGAAAAATGCCACAAAATTCCCTAAACCTTCTCAAAACCCTACCCAATTCCTGCAACATCCCACAAAATCTCCAACAATTTCCACAAAATTCAAGAAAAATCCCTCAAAATTCACTGAATTTCCTCAATATCCCACCAAATTCCAGAACCATCTCACAAAATCTCAACAAATTTCCACTAAATCTAAGAAAATTCTGCAAAATTCTTCAAGTCTCCTCCAAATCCCACAAAATTCAAGACAAATCCTCAAAATTCCACAAAAATCCCACAAAATTCCTTCCATCTTCTCAGAACCCAAACAAACTCCTGCAACATCTCACAAAATCTCCAACAATTTCCAAACAATTCAAGAAAAATCCCGCAAAATTCTTCAAGTTTCCTACAAATCCCAGAAAAATCCCACAAAATTCCAGAAACATCCCACCAAATCACCTCAATATCACCAAACATTCTGGAAAAGCCTCACAAAATTGCAGAAATATGCCACAAAATTCCATAAACCTTCTCAAAACCCTACCCAATTCCTGCAACATCCCACAAAATCTCCAACAATTTCCACAAAATTCAAGAAAAATCCCTCAAAATTCACTGAATTTCCTCAATATCCCACCAAATTCCAGAACCATCTCACAAAATCTCAACAAATTTCCACAAAATCTAAGAAAATTCCCTCCAAATTCTTCAAGTCTCCTCCAAATCCCACAAAATTCAAGAGAAATCCTCAAAATTCCACAAAAATCCAACAAAATTCCTTCCATCTTCTCAAAACCCAAACAAATTCCTGCAACATCTCACAAAATCTCCACCAATTTCCAAACATTTCAAGAAAAGTCCCGCAAAATTCTTCAAGTCTCCTCCAAATACCACAAACATCCTACAAACATCTCACAAACATCCCACAAACATCCCAAAAAATTCAATAGAAATCCCACAAAATTCAAGAGAAATCCCACCAAATTCTGTACAAGCCCCACACAATTCCCTAAATCTTCTCAGAACCCAACCACATTCCTGCAACATCCCACAAAATCTCCAACAATTTCCACAAAATTCAAGAAAATTCCCTCCAAATTCACTGAATTTCCTCAATATCCCACCAAACTCCAGAACCATCTCACAAAATCTCAACAAATTTCCAAAAAATTCAAAAAAACTCTCACAAAGTTCTTGAAAGCCCCTCAAAATTCCAGAAAAATGCCACAAAATTCCCTACATCTTCTCAAAACATTACAAAATTCTACAGACATCTCACAAAATCTCCACACATTTCCACAAAATCTAAGAAAATTCCCGCAAAATTCTTCAAGTCTCCTCCAAATCCCACAAAATTCAAGAGAAATCCTCAAAATTCCACAAAAATCCAACAAAATTCCCTACATCTTCTCAAAATCAAAACAAATTCCTGAAACATCTCACAAAATCTCCACCAATTTCCACAACATTTAGGAAAAATCCCTCCAACTTCTTCAAGTCTCCTCCAAATCCCACAAAATTCAAGAGAATTCCTCAAAATTCCACAAAAATCCCACAAAATTCCTGCAACATCTCACAAAATCTCCGGAAATTTCCACAAAATTCAAGAAGACTCTCACAAAATACTTGAAAGCTGCTGGAAATTCCACAAATATCCCACAAAAATCCCTAAATCTTCTCAAAACCCAACCACATTCCTGCAGCATCTCACAAAATCTCCGCCAATATCCAAAAAATTCAGGAAAATTCCCTCCAAATTCTTCAAGTCTCCTCCAAATCCCACAAAATTCAAGACAAATCCTCAAAATCCCACAAAAATCCCACAAATTCCAGAACCATCTCACAAAATCTCAACAAATTTCCACTAAATTCAAGAAAACTCTCACAAAGTTCTTGAAAGCCCCTCAAAATTCCAGAAAAATGCCACAA
Source organism: Cyanistes caeruleus (assembly GCF_971803275.1). NCBI lineage: Eukaryota > Metazoa > Chordata > Aves > Passeriformes > Paridae > Cyanistes > Cyanistes caeruleus. The sequence goes on along the minus strand of NC_141702.1, from coordinate 85,110,123 downwards.
AATAACCTACATCTTCTCAAAACCCAACCACATTCCTGCAACATCCCACAAAATCTCCAACAATTTCCACAAAATTCAAGAAAAATCCCGCAAAATTCTTCAAGTCTCGTACAAATCCCAGAAAAATCCCACAAAATTCCAGAAACATCCCACCAAATCACCTCAATATCACCAAACATTCTGGAAAAGCCTCACAAAATTGCAGAAAAATGCCACAAAATTCCCTAAACCTTCTCAACACCCTACCCAATTCCTGCAACATCCCACAAAATCTCCAACAATTTCCACAAAATTCAAGAAAAATCCCTCAAAATTCACTGAATTTCCTCAATATCCCACCAAATTCCAGAACCATCTCACAAAATCTCAACAAATTTCCACTAAATCTAAGAAAATTCTGCAAAATTCTTCAAGTCTCCTCCAAATCCCACAAAATTCAAGACAAATCCTCAAAATTCCACAAAAATCCCACAAAATTCCTTCCATCTTCTCAGAACCCAAACAAACTCCTGCAACATCTCACAAAATCTCCAACAATTTCCAAACAATTCAAGAAAAATCCCGCAAAATTCTTCAAGTCTCCTACAAATCCCAGAAAAATCCCACAAAATTCCAGAAACATCCCACCAAATCACCTCAATATCACCAAACATTCTGGAAAAGCCTCACAAAATTGCAGAAATATGCCACAAAATTCCATAAACCTTCTCAAAACCCTACCCAATTCCTGCAACATCCCACAAAATCTCCAACAATTTCCACAAAATTCAAGAAAAATCCCTCAAAATTCACTGAATTTCCTCAATATCCCACCAAATTCCAGAACCATCTCACAAAATCTCAACAAATTTCCACTAAATCTAAGAAAATTCCCTCCAAATTCTTCAAGTCTCCTCCAAATCCCACAAAATTCAAGAGAAATCCTCAAAATTCCACAAAAATCCAACAAAATTCCTTCCATCTTCTCAAAACCCAAACAAATTCCTGCAACATCTCACAAAATCTCCACCAATTTCCAAACATTTCAAGAAAAGTCCCGCAAAATTCTTCAAGTCTCCTCCAAATACCACAAACATCCTACAAACATCTCACAAACATCCCACAAACATCCCAAAAAATTCAATAGAAATCCCACAAAATTCAAGAGAAATCCCACCAAATTCTGTACAAGCCCCACACAATTCCCTAAATCTTCTCAGAACCCAACCACATTCCTGCAACATCCCACAAAATCTCCAACAATTTCCACAAAATTCAAGAAAATTCCCTCCAAATTCACTGAATTTCCTCAATATCCCACCAAACTCCAGAACCATCTCACAAAATCTCAACAAATTTCCAAAAACTTCAAAAAAACTCTCACAAAGTTCTTGAAAGCCCCTCAAAATTCCAGAAAAATGCCACAAAATTCCCTACATCTTCACAAAACATTACAAAATTCTACAGACATCTCACAAAATCTCCACACATTTCCACAAAATCTAAGAAAATTCCCGCAAAATTCTTCAAGTCTCCTCCAAATCCCACAAAATTCAAGAGAAATCCTCAAAATTCCACAAAAATCCAACAAAATTCCCTACATCTTCTCAAAATCCAAACAAATTCCTGAAACATCTCACAAAATCTCCACCAATTTCCACAACATTTAGGAAAAATCCCTCCAACTTCTTCAAGTCTCCTCCAAATCCCACAAAATTCAAGAGAAATCCTCAAAATTCCACAAAAATCCCACAAAATTCCTGCAACATCTCACAAAATCTCCGGAAATTTCCACAAAATTCAAGAAGACTCTCACAAAATACTTGAAAGCTGCTGGAAATTCCACAAATATCCCACAAAAATCCCTAAATCTTCTCAAAACCCAACCACATTCCTGCAGCATCTCACAAAATCTCCGCCAATATCCAAAAAATTCAGGAAAATTCCCTCCAAATTCTTCAAGTCTCCTCCAAATCCCACAAAATTCAAGACAAATCCTCAAAATCCCACAAAAATCCCACCAAATTCCAGAACCATCTCACAAAATCTCAACAAATTTCCACTAAATTCAAGAAAACTCTCACAAAGTTCTTGAAAGCCCCTCAAAATTCCAGAAAAATGCCACAAACTTCCCTACATCTTCTCAAAACCCAAACAAACTCCTGCAACATCTCACAAAATCTCCACCAATTTCCAAACAATTCAAGAAAAATCCCGCAGAATTCCTCAAGTCTCGTACAAATCCCAGAAAAATCCCACAAAATTCCAGAAACATCCCACCAAATCACCTCAATATCACCAAACATTCTGGAAAAGCCTCACAAAATTGCAGAAAAATGCCACAAAATTCCCTAAACCTTCTCAAAACCCTACCCAATTCCTGCAACATCCCACAAAATCTCCAACAATTTCCACAAAATTCAAGAAAAATCCCTCAAAATTCACTGAATTTCCTCAATATCCCACCAAATTCCAGAACCATCTCAGAAAATCTCAACAAATTTCCACTAAATCTAAGAAAATTCTGCAAAATTCTTCAAGTCTCCTCCAAATCCCACAAAATTCAAGACAAATCCTCAAAATTCCACAAAAATCCCACAAAATTCCTTCCATCTTCTCAGAACCCAAACAAACTCCTGCAACATCTCACAAAATCTCCACCAATTTCCAAACAATTCAAGAAAAATCCCGCAAAATTCTTCAAGTCTCCTCCAAATACCACAAACATCCCACAAACATCCCACAAACATCCCACAAACATCCCATAAAATTCAAGAGAAATCCCACAAAATTCAAAAGAAATCGCACAAAATCCTGTACAAGAACCACACAATTCCCTAAATCTTCTCAGAACCCAACCACATTCCTGCAACATCCCACAAAATCTCTGGAAATTTCCACAAAATTCAAGAAGACTCTCACAAAATACTTGAAAGCTGCTGAAAATTCCACGAAAATCCCACAAAAATCCCTAAATCTTCTCAAAACCCAACCACATTCCTGCAGCATCTCACAAAATCTCCACCAATATCCAAAAAATTCAAGAAAATTCCCTCCAAATTCTTCAAGTCTCCTCCAAATCCCACAAAATTCAAGACAAATCCTCAAAATCCCACAAAAATCCCACCAAATTCCAGAACCATCTCACAAAATCTCAACAAATTTCCACTAAATTCAAGAAAACTCTCACAAAGTTCTTGAAAGCCCCTCAAAATCCCAGAAAAATCCCACAAACTTCCTTCCATCTTCTCAGAACCCAAACAAACTCCTGCAACATCTCACAAAATCTCCAACAATTTCCAAACAATTCAAGAAAAATCCCGCAAAATTCTTCAAGTCTCGTACAAATCCCAGAAAAATCCCACAAAATTCCAGAAACATCCCACCAAATCACCTCAATATCACCAAACATTCTGGAAAAGCCTCACAAAATTGCAGAAAAATGCCACAAAATTCCCTAAACCTTCTCAAAACCCTACCCAATTCCTGCAACATCCCACAAAATCTCCAACAATTTCCACAAAATTCAAGAAAAATCCCTCAAAATTCACTGAATTTCCTCAATATCCCACCAAATTCCAGAACCATCTCACAAAATCTCAACAAATTTCCACAAAATCTAAGAAAATTCCCTCCAAATTCTTCAAGTCTCCTCCAAATCCCACAAAATTCAAGAGAAATCCTCAAAATTCCACAAAAATCCAACAAAATTCCTTCCATCTTCTCAAAACCCAAACAAATTCCTGCAACATCTCACAAAATCTCCACCAATTTCCAAACATTTCAAGAAAAGTCCCGCAAAATTCTTCAAGTCTCCTCCAAATACCACAAACATCCTACAAACATCTCACAAACATCCCACAAACATCCCAAAAAATTCAATAGAAATCCCACAAAATTCAAGAGAAATCCCACCAAATTCTGTACAAGCCCCACACAATTCCCTAAATCTTCTCAGAACCCAACCACATTCCTGCAACATCCCACAAAATCTCCAACAATTTCCACAAAATTCAAGAAAATTCCCTCCAAATTCACTGAATTTCCTCAATATCCCACCAAACTCCAGAACCATCTCACAAAATCTCAACAAATTTCCAAAAAATTCAAAAAAACTCTCACAAAGTTCTTGAAAGCCCCTCAAAATTCCAGAAAAATGCCACAAAATTCCCTACATCTTCTCAAAACATTACAAAATTCTACAGACATCTCACAAAATCTCCACACATTTCCACAAAATCTAAGAAAATTCCCGCAAAATTCTTCAAGTCTCCTCCAAATCCCACAAAATTCAAGAGAAATCCTCAAAATTCCACAAAAATCCAACAAAATTCCCTACATCTTCTCAAAATCCAAACAAATTCCTGAAACATCTCACAAAATCTCCACCAATTTCCACAACATTTAGGAAAAATCCCTCCAACTTCTTCAAGTCTCCTCCAAATCCCACAAAATTCAAGAGAAATCCTCAAAATTCCACAAAAATCCCACAAAATTCCTGCAACATCTCACAAAATCTCCGGAAATTTCCACAAAATTCAAGAAGACTCTCACAAAATACTTGAAAGCTGCTGGAAATTCCACAAATATCCCACAAAAATCCCTAAATCTTCTCAAAACCCAACCACATTCCTGCAGCATCTCACAAAATCTCCGCCAATATCCAAAAAATTCAGGAAAATTCCCTCCAAATTCTTCAAGTCTCCTCCAAATCCCACAAAATTCAAGACAAATCCTCAAAATCCCACAAAAATCCCACAAATTCCAGAACCATCTCACAAAATCTCAACAAATTTCCACTAAATTCAAGAAAACTCTCACAAAGTTCTTGAAAGCCCCTCAAAATTCCAGAAAAATGCCACAAAATAACCTACATCTTCTCAAAACCCAACCACATTCCTGCAACATCCCACAAAATCTCCAACAATTTCCACAAAATTCAAGAAAAATCCCGCAAAATTCTTCAAGTCTCGTACAAATCCCAGAAAAATCCCACAAAATTCCAGAAACATCCCACCAAATCACCTCAATATCACCAAACATTCTGGAAAAGCCTCACAAAATTGCAGAAAAATGCCACAAAATTCCCTAAACCTTCTCAAAACCCTACCCAATTCCTGCAACATCCCACAAAATCTCCAACAATTTCCACAAAATTCAAGAAAAATCCCTCAAAATTCACTGAATTTCCTCAATATCCCACCAAATTCCAGAACCATCTCACAAAATCTCAACAAATTTCCACTAAATCTAAGAAAATTCTGCAAAATTCTTCAAGTCTCCTCCAAATCCCACAAAATTCAAGACAAATCCTCAAAATTCCACAAAAATCCCACAAAATTCCTTCCATCTTCTCAGAACCCAAACAAACTCCTGCAACATCTCACAAAATCTCCAACAATTTCCAAACAATTCAAGAAAAATCCCGCAAAATTCTTCAAGTCTCATACAAATCCCAGAAAAATCCCACAAAATTCCAGAAACATCCCACCAAATCACCTCAATATCACCAAACATTCTGGAAAAGCCTCACAAAATTGCAGAAATATGCCACAAAATTCCATAAACCTTCTCAAAACCCTACCCAATTCCTGCAACATCCCACAAAATCTCCAACAATTTCCACAAAATTCAAGAAAAATCCCTCAAAATTCACTGAATTTCCTCAATATCCCACCAAATTCCAGAACCATCTCACAAAATCTCAACAAATTTCCACAAAATCTAAGAAAATTCCCTCCAAATTCTTCAAGTCTCCTCCAAATCCCACAAAATTCAAGAGAAATCCTCAAAATTCCACAAAAATCCAACAAAATTCCTTCCATCTTCTCAAAACCCAAACAAATTCCTGCAACATCTCACAAAATCTCCACCAATTTCCAAACATTTCAAGAAAAGTCCCGCAAAATTCTTCAAGTCTCCTCCAAATACCACAAACATCCTACAAACATCTCACAAACATCCCACAAACATCCCAAAAAATTCAATAGAAATCCCACAAAATTCAAGAGAAATCCCACCAAATTCTGTACAAGCCCCACACAATTCCCTAAATCTTCTCAGAACCCAACCACATTCCTGCAACATCCCACAAAATCTCCAACAATTTCCACAAAATTCAAGAAAATTCCCTCCAAATTCACTGAATTTCCTCAATATCCCACCAAACTCCAGAACCATCTCACAAAATCTCAACAAATTTCCAAAAACTTCAAAAAAACTCTCACAAAGTTCTTGAAAGCCCCTCAAAATTCCAGAAAAATGCCACAAAATTCCCTACATCTTCTCAAAACATTACAAAATTCTACAGACATCTCACAAAATCTCCACACATTTCCACAAAATCTAAGAAAATTCCCGCAAAATTCTTCAAGTCTCCTCCAAATCCCACAAAATTCAAGAGAAATCCTCAAAATTCCACAAAAATCCAACAAAATTCCCTACATCTTCTCAAAATCCAAACAAATTCCTGAAACATCTCACAAAATCTCCACCAATTTCCACAACATTTAGGAAAAATCCCTCCAACTTCTTCAAGTCTCCTCCAAATCCCACAAAATTCAAGAGAAATCCTCAAAATTCCACAAAAATCCCACAAAATTCCTGCAACATCTCACAAAATCTCCGGAAATTTCCACAAAATTCAAGAAGACTCTCACAAAATACTTGAAAGCTGCTGGAAATTCCACAAATATCCCACAAAAATCCCTAAATCTTCTCAAAACCCAACCACATTCCTGCAGCATCTCACAAAATCTCCGCCAATATCCAAAAAATTCAGGAAAATTCCCTCCAAATTCTTCAAGTCTCCTCCAAATCCCACAAAATTCAAGACAAATCCTCAAAATCCCACAAAAATCCCACCAAATTCCAGAACCATCTCACAAAATCTCAACAAATTTCCACTAAATTCAAGAAAACTCTCACAAAGTTCTTGAAAGCCCCTCAAAATTCCAGAAAAATGCCACAAACTTCCCTACATCTTCTCAAAACCCAAACAAACTCCTGCAACATCTCACAAAATCTCCACCAATTTCCAAACAATTCAAGAAAAATCCCGCAGAATTCCTCAAGTCTCGTACAAATCCCAGAAAAATCCCACAAAATTCCAGAAACATCCCACCAAATCACCTCAATATCACCAAACATTCTGGAAAAGCCTCACAAAATTGCAGAAAAATGCCACAAAATTCCCTAAACCTTCTCAAAACCCTACCCAATTCCTGCAACATCCCACAAAATCTCCAACAATTTCCACAAAATTCAAGAAAAATCCCTCAAAATTCACTGAATTTCCTCAATATCCCACCAAATTCCAGAACCATCTCACAAAATCTCAACAAATTTCCACTAAATCTAAGAAAATTCTGCAAAATTCTTCAAGTCTCCTCCAAATCCCACAAAATTCAAGACAAATCCTCAAAATTCCACAAAAATCCCACAAAATTCCTTCCATCTTCTCAGAACCCAAACAAACTCCTGCAACATCTCACAAAATCTCCACCAATTTCCAAACAATTCAAGAAAAATCCCGCAAAATTCTTCAAGTCTCCTCCAAATACCACAAACATCCCACAAACATCCCACAAACATCCCACAAACATCCCATAAAATTCAAGAGAAATCCCACAAAATTCAAAAGAAATCGCACAAAATCCTGTACAAGAACCACACAATTCCCTAAATCTTCTCAGAACCCAACCACATTCCTGCAACATCCCACAAAATCTCTGGAAATTTCCACAAAATTCAAGAAGACTCTCACAAAATACTTGAAAGCTGCTGAAAATTCCACGAAAATCCCACAAAAATCCCTAAATCTTCTCAAAACCCAACCACATTCCTGCAGCATCTCACAAAATCTCCACCAATATCCAAAAAATTCAAGAAAATTCCCTCCAAATTCTTCAAGTCTCCTCCAAATCCCACAAAATTCAAGACAAATCCTCAAAATCCCACAAAAATCCCACCAAATTCCAGAACCATCTCACAAAATCTCAACAAATTTCCACTAAATTCAAGAAAACTCTCACAAAGTTCTTGAAAGCCCCTCAAAATCCCAGAAAAATCCCACAAACTTCCCTACATCTTCTCAAAACCCAAACAAACTCCTGCAACATCTCACAAAATCTCCACCAATTTCCAAACAATTCAAGAAAAATCCCGCAAAATTCTTCAAGTCTCGTACAAATCCCAGAAAAATCCCACAAAATTCCAGAAACATCCCACCAAATCACCTCAATATCACCAAAAATTCTGGAAAAGCCTCACAAAATTGCAGAAAAATGCCACAAAATTCCCTAAACCTTCTCAAAACCCTACCCAATTCCTGCAACATCCCACAAAATCTCCAACAATTTCCACAAAATTCAAGAAAAATCCCTCAAAATTCACTGAATTTCCTCAATATCCCACCAAATTCCAGAACCATCTCACAAAATCTCAACAAATTTCCACAAAATCTAAGAAAATTCCCTCCAAATTCTTCAAGTCTCCTCCAAATCCCACAAAATTCAAGAGAAATCCTCAAAATTCCACAAAAATCCAACAAAATTCCTTCCATCTTCTCAAAACCCAAACAAATTCCTGCAACATCTCACAAAATCTCCACCAATTTCCAAACATTTCAAGAAAAGTCCCGCAAAATTCTTCAAGTCTCCTCCAAATACCACAAACATCCTACAAACATCTCACAAACATCCCACAAACATCCCAAAAAATTCAATAGAAATCCCACAAAATTCAAGAGAAATCCCACCAAATTCTGTACAAGCCCCACACAATTCCCTAAATCTTCTCAGAACCCAACCACATTCCTGCAACATCCCACAAAATCTCCAACAATTTCCACAAAATTCAAGAAAATTCCCTCCAAATTCACTGAATTTCCTCAATATCCCACCAAACTCCAGAACCATCTCACAAAATCTCAACAAATTTCCAAAAAATTCAAAAAAACTCTCACAAAGTTCTTGAAAGCCCCTCAAAATTCCAGAAAAATGCCACAAAATTCCCTACATCTTCTCAAAACATTACAAAATTCTACAGACATCTCACAAAATCTCCACACATTTCCACAAAATCTAAGAAAATTCCCGCAAAATTCTTCAAGTCTCCTCCAAATCCCACAAAATTCAAGAGAAATCCTCAAAATTCCACAAAAATCCAACAAAATTCCCTACATCTTCTCAAAATCCAAACAAATTCCTGAAACATCTCACAAAATCTCCACCAATTTCCACAACATTTAGGAAAAATCCCTCCAACTTCTTCAAGTCTCCTCCAAATCCCACAAAATTCAAGAGAAATCCTCAAAATTCCACAAAAATCCCACAAAATTCCTGCAACATCTCACAAAATCTCCGGAAATTTCCACAAAATTCAAGAAGACTCTCACAAAATACTTGAAAGCTGCTGGAAATTCCACAAATATCCCACAAAAATCCCTAAATCTTCTCAAAACCCAACCACATTCCTGCAGCATCTCACAAAATCTCCGCCAATATCCAAAAAATTCAGGAAAATTCCCTCCAAATTCTTCAAGTCTCCTCCAAATCCCACAAAATTCAAGACAAATCCTCAAAATCCCACAAAAATCCCACAAATTCCAGAACCATCTCACAAAATCTCAACAAATTTCCACTAAATTCAAGAAAACTCTCACAAAGTTCTTGAAAGCCCCTCAAAATTCCAGAAAAATGCCACAAAATAACCTACATCTTCTCAAAACCCAACCACATTCCTGCAACATCCCACAAAATCTCCAACAATTTCCACAAAATTCAAGAAAAATCCCGCAAAATTCTTCAAGTCTCGTACAAATCCCAGAAAAATCCCACAAAATTCCAGAAACATCCCACCAAATCACCTCAATATCACCAAACATTCTGGAAAAGCCTCACAAAATTGCAGAAAAATGCCACAAAATTCCCTAAACCTTCTCAAAACCCTACCCAATTCCTGCAACATCCCACAAAATCTCCAACAATTTCCACAAAATTCAAGAAAAATCCCTCAAAATTCACTGAATTTCCTCAATATCCCACCAAATTCCAGAACCATCTCACAAAATCTCAACAAATTTCCACTAAATCTAAGAAAATTCTGCAAAATTCTTCAAGTCTCCTCCAAATCCCACAAAATTCAAGACAAATCCTCAAAATTCCACAAAAATCCCACAAAATTCCTTCCATCTTCTCAGAACCCAAACAAACTCCTGCAACATCTCACAAAATCTCCAACAATTTCCAAACAATTCAAGAAAAATCCCGCAAAATTCTTCAAGTTTCCTACAAATCCCAGAAAAATCCCACAAAATTCCAGAAACATCCCACCAAATCACCTCAATATCACCAAACATTCTGGAAAAGCCTCACAAAATTGCAGAAATATGCCACAAAATTCCATAAACCTTCTCAAAACCCTACCCAATTCCTGCAACATCCCACAAAATCTCCAACAATTTCCACAAAATTCAAGAAAAATCCCTCAAAATTCACTGAATTTCCTCAATATCCCACCAAATTCCAGAACCATCTCACAAAATCTCAACAAATTTCCACAAAATCTAAGAAAATTCCCTCCAAATTCTTCAAGTCTCCTCCAAATCCCACAAAATTCAAGAGAAATCCTCAAAATTCCACAAAAATCCAACAAAATTCCTTCCATCTTCTCAAAACCCAAACAAATTCCTGCAACATCTCACAAAATCTCCACCAATTTCCAAACATTTCAAGAAAAGTCCCGCAAAATTCTTCAAGTCTCCTCCAAATACCACAAACATCCTACAAACATCTCACAAACATCCCACAAACATCCCAAAAAATTCAATAGAAATCCCACAAAATTCAAGAGAAATCCCACCAAATTCTGTACAAGCCCCACACAATTCCCTAAATCTTCTCAGAACCCAACCACATTCCTGCAACATCCCACAAAATCTCCAACAATTTCCACAAAATTCAAGAAAATTCCCTCCAAATTCACTGAATTTCCTCAATATCCCACCAAACTCCAGAACCATCTCACAAAATCTCAACAAATTTCCAAAAAATTCAAAAAAACTCTCACAAAGTTCTTGAAAGCCCCTCAAAATTCCAGAAAAATGCCACAAAATTCCCTACATCTTCTCAAAACATTACAAAATTCTACAGACATCTCACAAAATCTCCACACATTTCCACAAAATCTAAGAAAATTCCCGCAAAATTCTTCAAGTCTCCTCCAAATCCCACAAAATTCAAGAGAAATCCTCAAAATTCCACAAAAATCCAACAAAATTCCCTACATCTTCTCAAAATCCAAAAATATTCCTGAAACATCTCACAAAATCTCCACCAATTTCCACAACATTTAGGAAAAATCCCTCCAACTTCTTCAAGTCTCCTCCAAATCCCACAAAATTCAAGAGAATTCCTCAAAATTCCACAAAAATCCCACCAAATTCCTGCAACATCTCACAAAATCTCCGGAAATTTCCACAAAATTCAAGAAGACTCTCACAAAATACTTGAAAGCTGCTGGAAATTCCACAAATATCCCACAAAAATCCCTAAATCTTCTCAAAACCCAACCACATTCCTGCAGCATCTCACAAAATCTCCGCCAATATCCAAAAAATTCAGGAAAATTCCCTCCAAATTCTTCAAGTCTCCTCCAAATCCCACAAAATTCAAGACAAATCCTCAAAATCCCACAAAAATCCCACCAAATTCCAGAACCATCTCACAAAATCTCAACAAATTTCCACTAAATTCAAGAAAACTCTCACAAAGTTCTTGAAAGCCCCTCAAAATTCCAGAAAAATGCCACAAACTTCCCTACATCTTCTCAAAACCCAAACAAACTCCTGCAACATCTCACAAAATCTCCACCAATTTCCAAACAATTCAAGAAAAATCCCGCAGAATTCCTCAAGTCTCGTACAAATCCCAGAAAAATCCCACAAAATTCCAGAAACATCCCACCAAATCACCTCAATATCACCAAACATTCTGGAAAAGCCTCACAAAATTGCAGAAAAATGCCACAAAATTCCCTAAACCTTCTCAAAACCCTACCCAATTCCTGCAACATCCCACAAAATCTCCAACAATTTCCACAAAATTCAAGAAAAATCCCTCAAAATTCACTGAATTTCCTCAATATCCCACCAAATTCCAGAACCATCTCAGAAAATCTCAACAAATTTCCACTAAATCTAAGAAAATTCTGCAAAATTCTTCAAGTCTCCTCCAAATCCCACAAAATTCAAGACAAATCCTCAAAATTCCACAAAAATCCCACAAAATTCCTTCCATCTTCTCAGAACCCAAACAAACTCCTGCAACATCTCACAAAATCTCCACCAATTTCCAAACAATTCAAGAAAAATCCCGCAAAATTCTTCAAGTCTCCTCCAAATACCACAAACATCCCACAAACATCCCACAAACATCCCACAAACATCCCATAAAATTCAAGAGAAATCCCACAAAATTCAAAAGAAATCGCACAAAATCCTGTACAAGGACCACACAATTCCCTAAATCTTCTCAGAACCCAACCACATTCCTGCAACATCCCACAAAATCTCTGGAAATTTCCACAAAATTCAAGAAGACTCTCACAAAATACTTGAAAGCTGCTGAAAATTCCACGAAAATCCCACAAAAATCCCTAAATCTTCTCAAAACCCAACCACATTCCTGCAGCATCTCACAAAATCTCCACCAATATCCAAAAAATTCAAGAAAATTCCCTCCAAATTCTTCAAGTCTCCTCCAAATCCCACAAAATTCAAGACAAATCCTCAAAATCCCACAAAAATCCCACCAAATTCCAGAACCATCTCACAAAATCTCAACAAATTTCCACTAAATTCAAGAAAACTCTCACAAAGTTCTTGAAAGCCCCTCAAAATCCCAGAAAAATCCCACAAACTTCCCTACATCTTCTCAAAACCCAAACAAACTCCTGCAACATCTCACAAAATCTCCACCAATTTCCAAACAATTCAAGAAAAATCCCGCAAAATTCTTCAAGTCTCGTACAAATCCCAGAAAAATCCCACAAAATTCCAGAAACATCCCACCAAATCACCTCAATATCACCAAAAATTCTGGAAAAGCCTCACAAAATTGCAGAAAAATGCCACAAAATTCCCTAAACCTTCTCAAAACCCTACCCAATTCCTGCAACATCCCACAAAATCTCCAACAATTTCCACAAAATTCAAGAAAAATCCCTCAAAATTCACTGAATTTCCTCAATATCCCACCAAATTCCAGAACCATCTCACAAAATCTCAACAAATTTCCACAAAATCTAAGAAAATTCCGCAAAATTCTTCAAGTCTCCTCCAAATCCCACAAAATTCAAGAGAAATCCTCAAAATTCCACAAAAATCCCACAAAATTCCTTCCATCTTCTCAGAACCCAAACAAACTCCTGCAACATCTCACAAAATCTCCACCAATTTCCAAACATTTCAAGAAAAATCCCGCAAAATTCTTCAAGTCTCCTCCAAATACCACAAACATCCTACAAACATCTCACAAACATCCCACAAACATCCCATAAAATTCAATAGAAATCCCACAAAATTCAAGAGAAATCCCACCAAATTCTGTACAAGCCCCACACAATTCCCTAAATCTTCTCAGAACCCAACCACATTCCTGCAACATCCCACAAAATCTCCAACAATTTCCACAAAATTCAAGAAAATTCCCTCCAAATTCACTGAATTTCCTCAATATCCCACCAAACTCCAGAACCATCTCACAAAATCTCAACAAATTTCCAAAAAATTCAAAAAAACTCTCACAAAGTTCTTGAAAGCCCCTCAAAATTCCAGAAAAATGCCACAAAATTCCCTACATCTTCTCAAAACATTACAAAATTCTACAGACATCTCACAAAATCTCCACACATTTCCACAAAATCTAAGAAAATTCCCGCAAAATTCTTCAAGTCTCCTCCAAATCCCACAAAATTCAAGAGAAATCCTCAAAATTCCACAAAAATCCAACAAAATTCCCTACATCTTCTCAAAATCCAAACAAATTCCTGAAACATCTCACAAAATCTCCACCAATTTCCACAACATTTAGGAAAAATCCCTCCAACTTCTTCAAGTCTCCTCCAAATCCCACAAAATTCAAGAGAAATCCTCAAAATTCCACAAAAATCCCACAAAATTCCTGCAACATCTCACAAAATCTCCGGAAATTTCCACAAAATTCAAGAAGACTCTCACAAAATACTTGAAAGCTGCTGGAAATTCCACAAATATCCCACAAAAATCCCTAAATCTTCTCAAAACCCAACCACATTCCTGCAGCATCTCACAAAATCTCCGCCAATATCCAAAAAATTCAGGAAAATTCCCTCCAAATTCTTCAAGTCTCCTCCAAATCCCACAAAATTCAAGACAAATCCTCAAAATCCCACAAAAATCCCACAAATTCCAGAACCATCTCACAAAATCTCAACAAATTTCCACTAAATTCAAGAAAACTCTCACAAAGTTCTTGAAAGCCCCTCAAAATTCCAGAAAAATGCCACAAAATAACCTACATCTTCTCAAAACCCAAACAAACTCCTGCAACATCTCACAAAATCTCCAACAATTTCCACAAAATTCAAGAAAAATCCCGCAAAATTCTTCAAGTCTCGTACAAATCCCAGAAAAATCCCACAAAATTCCAGAAACATCCCACCAAATCACCTCAATATCACCAAACATTCTGGAAAAGCCTCACAAAATTGCAGAAAAATGCCACAAAATTCCCTAAACCTTCTCAAAACCCTACCCAATTCCTGCAACATCCCACAAAATCTCCAACAATTTCCACAAAATTCAAGAAAAATCCCTCAAAATTCACTGAATTTCCTCAATATCCCACCAAATTCCAGAACCATCTCACAAAATCTCAACAAATTTCCACTAAATCTAAGAAAATTCTGCAAAATTCTTCAAGTCTCCTCCAAATCCCACAAAATTCAAGACAAATCCTCAAAATTCCACAAAAATCCCACAAAATTCCTTCCATCTTCTCAGAACCCAAACAAACTCCTGCAACATCTCACAAAATCTCCAACAATTTCCAAACAATTCAAGAAAAATCCCGCAAAATTCTTCAAGTTTCCTACAAATCCCAGAAAAATCCCACAAAATTCCAGAAACATCCCACCAAATCACCTCAATATCACCAAAAATTCTGGAAAAGCCTCACAAAATTGCAGAAAAATGCCACAAAATTCCCTAAACCTTCTCAAAACCCTACCCAATTCCTGCAACATCCCACAAAATCTCCAACAATTTCCACAAAATTCAAGAAAAATCCCTCAAAATTCACTGAATTTCCTCAATATCCCACCAAATTCCAGAACCATCTCACAAAATCTCAACAAATTTCCACAAAATCTAAGAAAATTCCGCAAAATTCTTCAAGTCTCCTCCAAATCCCACAAAATTCAAGAGAAATCCTCAAAATTCCACAAAAATCCCACAAAATTCCTTCCATCTTCTCAGAACCCAAACAAACTCCTGCAACATCTCACAAAATCTCCACCAATTTCCAAACATTTCAAGAAAAGTCCCGCAAAATTCTTCAAGTCTCCTCCAAATACCACAAACATCCTACAAACATCTCACAAACATCCCACAAACATCCCAAAAAATTCAATAGAAATCCCACAAAATTCAAGAGAAATCCCACCAAATTCTGTACAAGCCCCACACAATTCCCTAAATCTTCTCAGAACCCAACCACATTCCTGCAACATCCCACAAAATCTCCAACAATTTCCACAAAATTCAAGAAAATTCCCTCCAAATTCACTGAATTTCCTCAATATCCCACCAAACTCCAGAACCATCTCACAAAATCTCAACAAATTTCCAAAAAATTCAAAAAAACTCTCACAAAGTTCTTGAAAGCCCCTCAAAATTCCAGAAAAATGCCACAAAATTCCCTACATCTTCTCAAAACATTACAAAATTCTACAGACATCTCACAAAATCTCCACACATTTCCACAAAATCTAAGAAAATTCCCGCAAAATTCTTCAAGTCTCCTCCAAATCCCACAAAATTCAAGAGAAATCCTCAAAATTCCACAAAAATCCAACAAAATTCCCTACATCTTCTCAAAATCCAAAAATATTCCTGAAACATCTCACAAAATCTCCACCAATTTCCACAACATTTAGGAAAAATCCCTCCAACTTCTTCAAGTCTCCTCCAAATCCCACAAAATTCAAGAGAATTCCTCAAAATTCCACAAAAATCCCACCAAATTCCTGCAACATCTCACAAAATCTCCGGAAATTTCCACAAAATTCAAGAAGACTCTCACAAAATACTTGAAAGCTGCTGGAAATTCCACAAATATCCCACAAAAATCCCTAAATCTTCTCAAAACCCAACCACATTCCTGCAGCATCTCACAAAATCTCCGCCAATATCCAAAAAATTCAGGAAAATTCCCTCCAAATTCTTCAAGTCTCCTCCAAATCCCACAAAATTCAAGACAAATCCTCAAAATCCCACAAAAATCCCACCAAATTCCAGAACCATCTCACAAAATCTCAACAAATTTCCACTAAATTCAAGAAAACTCTCACAAAGTTCTTGAAAGCCCCTCAAAATTCCAGAAAAATGCCACAAACTTCCCTACATCTTCTCAAAACCCAAACAAACTCCTGCAACATCTCACAAAATCTCCACCAATTTCCAAACAATTCAAGAAAAATCCCGCAGAATTCCTCAAGTCTCGTACAAATCCCAGAAAAATCCCACAAAATTCCAGAAACATCCCACCAAATCACCTCAATATCACCAAACATTCTGGAAAAGCCTCACAAAATTGCAGAAAAATGCCACAAAATTCCCTAAACCTTCTCAAAACCCTACCCAATTCCTGCAACATCCCACAAAATCTCCAACAATTTCCACAAAATTCAAGAAAAATCCCTCAAAATTCACTGAATTTCCTCAATATCCCACCAAATTCCAGAACCATCTCAGAAAATCTCAACAAATTTCCACTAAATCTAAGAAAATTCTGCAAAATTCTTCAAGTCTCCTCCAAATCCCACAAAATTCAAGACAAATCCTCAAAATTCCACAAAAATCCCACAAAATTCCTTCCATCTTCTCAGAACCCAAACAAACTCCTGCAACATCTCACAAAATCTCCACCAATTTCCAAACAATTCAAGAAAAATCCCGCAAAATTCTTCAAGTCTCCTCCAAATACCACAAACATCCCACAAACATCCCACAAACATCCCACAAACATCCCATAAAATTCAAGAGAAATCCCACAAAATTCAAAAGAAATCGCACAAAATCCTGTACAAGGACCACACAATTCCCTAAATCTTCTCAGAACCCAACCACATTCCTGCAACATCCCACAAAATCTCTGGAAATTTCCACAAAATTCAAGAAGACTCTCACAAAATACTTGAAAGCTGCTGAAAATTCCACGAAAATCCCACAAAAATCCCTAAATCTTCTCAAAACCCAACCACATTCCTGCAGCATCTCACAAAATCTCCACCAATATCCAAAAAATTCAAGAAAATTCCCTCCAAATTCTTCAAGTCTCCTCCAAATCCCACAAAATTCAAGACAAATCCTCAAAATCCCACAAAAATCCCACCAAATTCCAGAACCATCTCACAAAATCTCAACAAATTTCCACTAAATTCAAGAAAACTCTCACAAAGTTCTTGAAAGCCCCTCAAAATCCCAGAAAAATCCCACAAACTTCCCTACATCTTCTCAAAACCCAAACAAACTCCTGCAACATCTCACAAAATCTCCACCAATTTCCAAACAATTCAAGAAAAATCCCGCAAAATTCTTCAAGTCTCGTACAAATCCCAGAAAAATCCCACAAAATTCCAGAAACATCCCACCAAATCACCTCAATATCACCAAAAATTCTGGAAAAGCCTCACAAAATTGCAGAAAAATGCCACAAAATTCCCTAAACCTTCTCAAAACCCTACCCAATTCCTGCAACATCCCACAAAATCTCCAACAATTTCCACAAAATTCAAGAAAAATCCCTCAAAATTCACTGAATTTCCTCAATATCCCACCAAATTCCAGAACCATCTCACAAAATCTCAACAAATTTCCACAAAATCTAAGAAAATTCCGCAAAATTCTTCAAGTCTCCTCCAAATCCCACAAAATTCAAGAGAAATCCTCAAAATTCCACAAAAATCCCACAAAATTCCTTCCATCTTCTCAGAACCCAAACAAACTCCTGCAACATCTCACAAAATCTCCACCAATTTCCAAACATTTCAAGAAAAATCCCGCAAAATTCTTCAAGTCTCCTCCAAATACCACAAACATCCTACAAACATCTCACAAACATCCCACAAACATCCCATAAAATTCAATAGAAATCCCACAAAATTCAAGAGAAATCCCACCAAATTCTGTACAACCCCACACAATTCCCTAAATCTTCTCAGAACCCAACCACATTCCTGCAACATCCCACAAAATCTCCAACAATTTCCACAAAATTCAAGAAAATTCCCTCCAAATTCACTGAATTTCCTCAATATCCCACCAAACTCCAGAACCATCTCACAAAATCTCAACAAATTTCCAAAAAATTCAAAAAAACTCTCACAAAGTTCTTGAAAGCCCCTCAAAATTCCAGAAAAATGCCACAAAATTCCCTACATCTTCTCAAAACATTACAAAATTCTACAGACATCTCACAAAATCCCCACACATTTCCACAAAATCTAAGAAAATTCCCTCCAAATTCTTCAAGTCTCCTCCAAATCCCACAAAATTCAAGAGAAATCCTCAAAATTCCACAAAAATCCAACAAAATTCCCTACATCTTCTCAAAATCCAAACAAATTCCTGAAACATCTCACAAAATCTCCACCAATTTCCACAACATTTAGGAAAAATCCCTCCAACTTCTTCAAGTCTCCTCCAAATCCCACAAAATTCAAGAGAAATCCTCAAAATTCCACAAAAATCCCACAAAATTCCTGCAACATCTCACAAAATCTCCGGAAATTTCCACAAAATTCAAGAAGACTCTCACAAAATACTTGAAAGCTGCTGAAAATTCCACAAATATCCCACAAAAATCCCTAAATCTTCTCAAAACCCAACCACATTCCTGCAGCATCTCACAAAATCTCCACCAATATCCAAAAAATTCAAGAAAATTCCCTCCAAATTCTTCAAGTCTCCTCCAAATCCCACAAAATTCAAGACAAATCCTCAAAATCCCACAAAAATCCCACCAAATTCCAGAACCATCTCACAAAATCTCAACAAATTTCCAAAAAATTCAAAAAAACTCTCACAAAGTTCTTGAAAGCCCCTCAAAATTCCAGAAAAATGCCACAAACTTCCCTACATCTTCTCAAAACCCAAACAAACTCCTGCAACATCTCACAAAATCTCCACCAATTTCCAAACAATTCAAGAAAAATCCCGCAAAATTCTTCAAGTCTCGTACAAATCCCAGAAAAATCCCACAAAATTCCAGAAACATCCCACCAAATCACCTCAATATCACCAAAAATTCTGGAAAAGCCTCACAAAATTGCAGAAAAATGCCACAAAATTCCCTAAACCTTCTCAAAACCCTACCAAATTCCTGCAACATCCCACAAAATCTCCAACAATTTCCACAAAATTCAAGAAAAATCCCTCAAAATTCACTGAATTTCCTCAATATCCCACCAAATTCCAGAACCATCTCACAAAATCTCAACAAATTTCCACAAAATCTAAGAAAATTCCGCAAAATTCTTCAAGTCTCCTCCAAATCCCACAAAATTCAAGACAAATCCTCAAAATTCCACAAAAATCCCACAAAATTCCTTCCATCTTCTCAGAACCCAAACAAACTCCTGCAACATCTCACAAAATCTCCACCAATTTCCAAACAATTCAAGGAAAATCCCGCAAAATTCTTCAAGTCTCCTCCAAATCCCACAAACATCCCACAAACATCTCACAAACATCCCACAAACATCCCACAAAATTCAAGAGAAATCCCACAAAATTCAAAAGAAATCGCACAAAATCCTGTACAAGCCCCACACAATTCCCTAAATCTTCTCAGAACCCAACCACATTCCTGCAACATCCCACAAAATCTCTGGAAATTTCCACAAAATTCAAGAAGACTCTCACAAAATACTTGAAAGCTGCTGAAAATTCCACGAAAATCCCACAAAAATCCCTAAATCTTCTCAAAACCCAACCACATTCCTGCAGCATCTCACAAAATCTCCGCCAATATCCAAAAAATTCAGGAAAATTCCCTCCAAATTCTTCAAGTCTCCTCCAAATCCCACAAAATTCAAGACAAATCCTCAAAATCCCACAAAAATCCCACCAAATTCCAGAACCATCTCACAAAATCTCAACAAATTTCCACTAAATTCAAGAAAACTCTCACAAAGTTCTTGAAAGCCCCTCAAAATTCCAGAAAAATGCCACAAACTTCCCTACATCTTCTCAAAACCCAAACAAACTCCTGCAACATCTCACAAAATCTCCACCAATTTCCAAACAATTCAAGAAAAATCCCGCAGAATTCCTCAAGTCTCGTACAAATCCCAGAAAAATCCCACAAAATTCCAGAAACATCCCACCAAATCACCTCAATATCACCAAACATTCTGGAAAAGCCTCACAAAATTGCAGAAAAATGCCACAAAATTCCCTAAACCTTCTCAAAACCCTACCCAATTCCTGCAACATCCCACAAAATCTCCAACAATTTCCACAAAATTCAAGAAAAATCCCTCAAAATTCACTGAATTTCCTCAATATCCCACCAAATTCCAGAACCATCTCAGAAAATCTCAACAAATTTCCACTAAATCTAAGAAAATTCTGCAAAATTCTTCAAGTCTCCTCCAAATCCCACAAAATTCAAGACAAATCCTCAAAATTCCACAAAAATCCCACAAAATTCCTTCCATCTTCTCAGAACCCAAACAAACTCCTGCAACATCTCACAAAATCTCCACCAATTTCCAAACAATTCAAGAAAAATCCCGCAAAATTCTTCAAGTCTCCTCCAAATACCACAAACATCCCACAAACATCCCACAAACATCCCACAAACATCCCATAAAATTCAAGAGAAATCCCACAAAATTCAAAAGAAATCGCACAAAATCCTGTACAAGGACCACACAATTCCCTAAATCTTCTCAGAACCCAACCACATTCCTGCAACATCCCACAAAATCTCTGGAAATTTCCACAAAATTCAAGAAGACTCTCACAAAATACTTGAAAGCTGCTGAAAATTCCACGAAAATCCCACAAAAATCCCTAAATCTTCTCAAAACCCAACCACATTCCTGCAGCATCTCACAAAATCTCCACCAATATCCAAAAAATTCAAGAAAATTCCCTCCAAATTCTTCAAGTCTCCTCCAAATCCCACAAAATTCAAGACAAATCCTCAAAATCCCACAAAAATCCCACCAAATTCCAGAACCATCTCACAAAATCTCAACAAATTTCCACTAAATTCAAGAAAACTCTCACAAAGTTCTTGAAAGCCCCTCAAAATCCCAGAAAAATCCCACAAACTTCCCTACATCTTCTCAAAACCCAAACAAACTCCTGCAACATCTCACAAAATCTCCACCAATTTCCAAACAATTCAAGAAAAATCCCGCAAAATTCTTCAAGTCTCGTACAAATCCCAGAAAAATCCCACAAAATTCCAGAAACATCCCACCAAATCACCTCAATATCACCAAAAATTCTGGAAAAGCCTCACAAAATTGCAGAAAAATGCCACAAAATTCCCTAAACCTTCTCAAAACCCTACCCAATTCCTGCAACATCCCACAAAATCTCCAACAATTTCCACAAAATTCAAGAAAAATCCCTCAAAATTCACTGAATTTCCTCAATATCCCACCAAATTCCAGAACCATCTCACAAAATCTCAACAAATTTCCACAAAATCTAAGAAAATTCCGCAAAATTCTTCAAGTCTCCTCCAAATCCCACAAAATTCAAGAGAAATCCTCAAAATTCCACAAAAATCCCACAAAATTCCTTCCATCTTCTCAGAACCCAAACAAACTCCTGCAACATCTCACAAAATCTCCACCAATTTCCAAACATTTCAAGAAAAATCCCGCAAAATTCTTCAAGTCTCCTCCAAATACCACAAACATCCTACAAACATCTCACAAACATCCCACAAACATCCCATAAAATTCAATAGAAATCCCACAAAATTCAAGAGAAATCCCACCAAATTCTGTACAAGCCCCACACAATTCCCTAAATCTTCTCAGAACCCAACCACATTCCTGCAACATCCCACAAAATCTCCAACAATTTCCACAAAATTCAAGAAAATTCCCTCCAAATTCACTGAATTTCCTCAATATCCCACCAAACTCCAGAACCATCTCACAAAATCTCAACAAATTTCCAAAAAATTCAAAAAAACTCTCACAAAGTTCTTGAAAGCCCCTCAAAATTCCAGAAAAATGCCACAAAATTCCCTACATCTTCTCAAAACATTACAAAATTCTACAGACATCTCACAAAATCTCCACACATTTCCACAAAATCTAAGAAAATTCCCGCAAAATTCTTCAAGTCTCCTCCAAATCCCACAAAATTCAAGAGAAATCCTCAAAATTCCACAAAAATCCAACAAAATTCCCTACATCTTCTCAAAATCCAAACAAATTCCTGAAACATCTCACAAAATCTCCACCAATTTCCACAACATTTAGGAAAAATCCCTCCAACTTCTTCAAGTCTCCTCCAAATCCCACAAAATTCAAGAGAAATCCTCAAAATTCCACAAAAATCCCACAAAATTCCTGCAACATCTCACAAAATCTCCGGAAATTTCCACAAAATTCAAGAAGACTCTCACAAAATACTTGAAAGCTGCTGGAAATTCCACAAATATCCCACAAAAATCCCTAAATCTTCTCAAAACCCAACCACATTCCTGCAGCATCTCACAAAATCTCCGCCAATATCCAAAAAATTCAGGAAAATTCCCTCCAAATTCTTCAAGTCTCCTCCAAATCCCACAAAATTCAAGACAAATCCTCAAAATCCCACAAAAATCCCACAAATTCCAGAACCATCTCACAAAATCTCAACAAATTTCCACTAAATTCAAGAAAACTCTCACAAAGTTCTTGAAAGCCCCTCAAAATTCCAGAAAAATGCCACAAAATAACCTACATCTTCTCAAAACCCAAACAAACTCCTGCAACATCTCACAAAATCTCCAACAATTTCCACAAAATTCAAGAAAAATCCCGCAAAATTCTTCAAGTCTCGTACAAATCCCAGAAAAATCCCACAAAATTCCAGAAACATCCCACCAAATCACCTCAATATCACCAAACATTCTGGAAAAGCCTCACAAAATTGCAGAAAAATGCCACAAAATTCCCTAAACCTTCTCAAAACCCTACCCAATTCCTGCAACATCCCACAAAATCTCCAACAATTTCCACAAAATTCAAGAAAAATCCCTCAAAATTCACTGAATTTCCTCAATATCCCACCAAATTCCAGAACCATCTCACAAAATCTCAACAAATTTCCACTAAATCTAAGAAAATTCTGCAAAATTCTTCAAGTCTCCTCCAAATCCCACAAAATTCAAGACAAATCCTCAAAATTCCACAAAAATCCCACAAAATTCCTTCCATCTTCTCAGAACCCAAACAAACTCCTGCAACATCTCACAAAATCTCCAACAATTTCCAAACAATTCAAGAAAAATCCCGCAAAATTCTTCAAGTTTCCTACAAATCCCAGAAAAATCCCACAAAATTCCAGAAACATCCCACCAAATCACCTCAATATCACCAAACATTCTGGAAAAGCCTCACAAAATTGCAGAAATATGC
This sequence comes from Cyanistes caeruleus, assembly GCF_971803275.1. Classification (NCBI taxonomy): domain Eukaryota; kingdom Metazoa; phylum Chordata; class Aves; order Passeriformes; family Paridae; genus Cyanistes; species Cyanistes caeruleus. The sequence goes on along the minus strand of NC_141702.1, from coordinate 85,086,225 downwards.
CACAAAATTCCATAAACCTTCTCAAAACCCTACCCAATTCCTGCAACATCCCACAAAATCTCCAACAATTTCCACAAAATTCAAGAAAAATCCCTCAAAATTCACTGAATTTCCTCAATATCCCACCAAATTCCAGAACCATCTCACAAAATCTCAACAAATTTCCACAAAATCTAAGAAAATTCCCTCCAAATTCTTCAAGTCTCCTCCAAATCCCACAAAATTCAAGAGAAATCCTCAAAATTCCACAAAAATCCAACAAAATTCCTTCCATCTTCTCAAAACCCAAACAAATTCCTGCAACATCTCACAAAATCTCCACCAATTTCCAAACATTTCAAGAAAAGTCCCGCAAAATTCTTCAAGTCTCCTCCAAATACCACAAACATCCTACAAACATCTCACAAACATCCCACAAACATCCCAAAAAATTCAATAGAAATCCCACAAAATTCAAGAGAAATCCCACCAAATTCTGTACAAGCCCCACACAATTCCCTAAATCTTCTCAGAACCCAACCACATTCCTGCAACATCCCACAAAATCTCCAACAATTTCCACAAAATTCAAGAAAATTCCCTCCAAATTCACTGAATTTCCTCAATATCCCACCAAACTCCAGAACCATCTCACAAAATCTCAACAAATTTCCAAAAAATTCAAAAAAACTCTCACAAAGTTCTTGAAAGCCCCTCAAAATTCCAGAAAAATGCCACAAAATTCCCTACATCTTCTCAAAACATTACAAAATTCTACAGACATCTCACAAAATCTCCACACATTTCCACAAAATCTAAGAAAATTCCCGCAAAATTCTTCAAGTCTCCTCCAAATCCCACAAAATTCAAGAGAAATCCTCAAAATTCCACAAAAATCCAACAAAATTCCCTACATCTTCTCAAAATCCAAACAAATTCCTGAAACATCTCACAAAATCTCCACCAATTTCCACAACATTTATGAAAAATCCCTCCAACTTCTTCAAGTCTCCTCCAAATCCCACAAAATTCAAGAGAATTCCTCAAAATTCCACAAAAATCCCACAAAATTCCTGCAACATCTCACAAAATCTCCGGAAATTTCCACAAAATTCAAGAAGACTCTCACAAAATACTTGAAAGCTGCTGGAAATTCCACAAATATCCCACAAAAATCCCTAAATCTTCTCAAAACCCAACCACATTCCTGCAGCATCTCACAAAATCTCCGCCAATATCCAAAAAATTCAGGAAAATTCCCTCCAAATTCTTCAAGTCTCCTCCAAATCCCACAAAATTCAAGACAAATCCTCAAAATCCCACAAAAATCCCACCAAATTCCAGAACCATCTCACAAAATCTCAACAAATTTCCACTAAATTCAAGAAAACTCTCACAAAGTTCTTGAAAGCCCCTCAAAATTCCAGAAAAATGCCACAAACTTCCCTACATCTTCTCAAAACCCAAACAAACTCCTGCAACATCTCACAAAATCTCCACCAATTTCCAAACAATTCAAGAAAAATCCCGCAGAATTCCTCAAGTCTCGTACAAATCCCAGAAAAATCCCACAAAATTCCAGAAACATCCCACCAAATCACCTCAATATCACCAAACATTCTGGAAAAGCCTCACAAAATTGCAGAAAAATGCCACAAAATTCCCTAAACCTTCTCAAAACCCTACCCAATTCCTGCAACATCCCACAAAATCTCCAACAATTTCCACAAAATTCAAGAAAAATCCCTCAAAATTCACTGAATTTCCTCAATATCCCACCAAATTCCAGAACCATCTCAGAAAATCTCAACAAATTTCCACTAAATCTAAGAAAATTCTGCAAAATTCTTCAAGTCTCCTCCAAATCCCACAAAATTCAAGACAAATCCTCAAAATTCCACAAAAATCCCACAAAATTCCTTCCATCTTCTCAGAACCCAAACAAACTCCTGCAACATCTCACAAAATCTCCACCAATTTCCAAACAATTCAAGAAAAATCCCGCAAAATTCTTCAAGTCTCCTCCAAATACCACAAACATCCCACAAACATCCCACAAACATCCCACAAACATCCCATAAAATTCAAGAGAAATCCCACAAAATTCAAAAGAAATCGCACAAAATCCTGTACAAGGACCACACAATTCCCTAAATCTTCTCAGAACCCAACCACATTCCTGCAACATCCCACAAAATCTCTGGAAATTTCCACAAAATTCAAGAAGACTCTCACAAAATACTTGAAAGCTGCTGAAAATTCCACGAAAATCCCACAAAAATCCCTAAATCTTCTCAAAACCCAACCACATTCCTGCAGCATCTCACAAAATCTCCACCAATATCCAAAAAATTCAAGAAAATTCCCTCCAAATTCTTCAAGTCTCCTCCAAATCCCACAAAATTCAAGACAAATCCTCAAAATCCCACAAAAATCCCACCAAATTCCAGAACCATCTCACAAAATCTCAACAAATTTCCACTAAATTCAAGAAAACTCTCACAAAGTTCTTGAAAGCCCCTCAAAATCCCAGAAAAATCCCACAAACTTCCCTACATCTTCTCAAAACCCAAACAAACTCCTGCAACATCTCACAAAATCTCCACCAATTTCCAAACAATTCAAGAAAAATCCCGCAAAATTCTTCAAGTCTCGTACAAATCCCAGAAAAATCCCACAAAATTCCAGAAACATCCCACCAAATCACCTCAATATCACCAAAAATTCTGGAAAAGCCTCACAAAATTGCAGAAAAATGCCACAAAATTCCCTAAACCTTCTCAAAACCCTACCCAATTCCTGCAACATCCCACAAAATCTCCAACAATTTCCACAAAATTCAAGAAAAATCCCTCAAAATTCACTGAATTTCCTCAATATCCCACCAAATTCCAGAACCATCTCACAAAATCTCAACAAATTTCCACAAAATCTAAGAAAATTCCGCAAAATTCTTCAAGTCTCCTCCAAATCCCACAAAATTCAAGAGAAATCCTCAAAATTCCACAAAAATCCCACAAAATTCCTTCCATCTTCTCAGAACCCAAACAAACTCCTGCAACATCTCACAAAATCTCCACCAATTTCCAAACATTTCAAGAAAAATCCCGCAAAATTCTTCAAGTCTCCTCCAAATACCACAAACATCCTACAAACATCTCACAAACATCCCACAAACATCCCATAAAATTCAATAGAAATCCCACAAAATTCAAGAGAAATCCCACCAAATTCTGTACAACCCCACACAATTCCCTAAATCTTCTCAGAACCCAACCACATTCCTGCAACATCCCACAAAATCTCCAACAATTTCCACAAAATTCAAGAAAATTCCCTCCAAATTCACTGAATTTCCTCAATATCCCACCAAACTCCAGAACCATCTCACAAAATCTCAACAAATTTCCAAAAAATTCAAAAAAACTCTCACAAAGTTCTTGAAAGCCCCTCAAAATTCCAGAAAAATGCCACAAAATTCCCTACATCTTCTCAAAACATTACAAAATTCTACAGACATCTCACAAAATCCCCACACATTTCCACAAAATCTAAGAAAATTCCCTCCAAATTCTTCAAGTCTCCTCCAAATCCCACAAAATTCAAGAGAAATCCTCAAAATTCCACAAAAATCCAACAAAATTCCCTACATCTTCTCAAAATCCAAACAAATTCCTGAAACATCTCACAAAATCTCCACCAATTTCCACAACATTTAGGAAAAATCCCTCCAACTTCTTCAAGTCTCCTCCAAATCCCACAAAATTCAAGAGAAATCCTCAAAATTCCACAAAAATCCCACAAAATTCCTGCAACATCTCACAAAATCTCCGGAAATTTCCACAAAATTCAAGAAGACTCTCACAAAATACTTGAAAGCTGCTGAAAATTCCACAAATATCCCACAAAAATCCCTAAATCTTCTCAAAACCCAACCACATTCCTGCAGCATCTCACAAAATCTCCACCAATATCCAAAAAATTCAAGAAAATTCCCTCCAAATTCTTCAAGTCTCCTCCAAATCCCACAAAATTCAAGACAAATCCTCAAAATCCCACAAAAATCCCACCAAATTCCAGAACCATCTCACAAAATCTCAACAAATTCCCAAAAAATTCAAAAAAACTCTCACAAAGTTCTTGAAAGCCCCTCAAAATTCCAGAAAAATGCCACAAACTTCCCTACATCTTCTCAAAACCCAAACAAACTCCTGCAACATCTCACAAAATCTCCACCAATTTCCAAACAATTCAAGAAAAATCCCGCAAAATTCTTCAAGTCTCGTACAAATCCCAGAAAAATCCCACAAAATTCCAGAAACATCCCACCAAATCACCTCAATATCACCAAAAATTCTGGAAAAGCCTCACAAAATTGCAGAAAAATGCCACAAAATTCCCTAAACCTTCTCAAAACCCTACCAAATTCCTGCAACATCCCACAAAATCTCCAACAATTTCCACAAAATTCAAGAAAAATCCCTCAAAATTCACTGAATTTCCTCAATATCCCACCAAATTCCAGAACCATCTCACAAAATCTCAACAAATTTCCACAAAATCTAAGAAAATTCCGCAAAATTCTTCAAGTCTCCTCCAAATCCCACAAAATTCAAGACAAATCCTCAAAATTCCACAAAAATCCCACAAAATTCCTTCCATCTTCTCAGAACCCAAACAAACTCCTGCAACATCTCACAAAATCTCCACCAATTTCCAAACAATTCAAGGAAAATCCCGCAAAATTCTTCAAGTCTCCTCCAAATCCCACAAACATCCCACAAACATCTCACAAACATCCCACAAACATCCCACAAAATTCAAGAGAAATCCCACAAAATTCAAAAGAAATCGCACAAAATCCTGTACAAGCCCCACACAATTCCCTAAATCTTCTCAGAACCCAACCACATTCCTGCAACATCCCACAAAATCTCTGGAAATTTCCACAAAATTCAAGAAGACTCTCACAAAATACTTGAAAGCTGCTGAAAATTCCACGAAAATCCCACAAAAATCCCTAAATCTTCTCAAAACCCAACCACATTCCTGCAGCATCTCACAAAATCTCCACCAATATCCAAAAAATTCAAGAAAATTCCCTCCAAACTCTTCAAGTCTCCTCCAAATCCCACAAAATTCAAGACAAATCCTCAAAATCCCACAAAAATCCCACCAAATTCCAGAACCATCTCACAAAATCTCAACAAATTTCCACTAAATTCAAGAAAACTCTCACAAAGTTCTTGAAAGCCCCTCAAAATTCCAGAAAAATGCCAAAAAATAACCTACATCTTCTCAAAACCCAAACAAACTCCTGCAACATCTCACAAAATCTCCACCAATTTCCAAACAATTCAAGAAAAATCCCGCAAAATTCTTCAAGTCTCGTACAAATCCCAGAAAAATCCCACAAAATTCCAGAAACATCCAACCAAATCACCACAATATCTCCAAACATTCTGGAAAAGCCTCACAAAATTGCAGAAAAATGCCACAAAATTCCCTAAACCTTCTCAAAACCCTACCCAATTCCTGCAACATCCCACAAAATCTCCAACAATTTCCACAAAATTCAAGAAAAATCCCTCAAAATTCACAGAATTTCCTCAATATCCCACCAAATTCCAGAACCATCTCACAAAATCTCCACCAATATCCAAAAAATTCCAGAAAATTCCCTCCAAATTCTTCAAGTCTCCTCCAAATCCCACAAAATTCAAGACAAATCCTCAAAATCCCACAAAAATCCCACAAATTCCAGAACCATCTCACAAAATCTCAACAAATTTCCACTAAATTCAAGAAAACTCTCACAAAGTTCTTGAAAGCCCCTCAAAATTCCAGAAAAATGCCACAAAATAACCTACATCTTCTCAAAACCCAACCACATTCCTGCAACATCCCACAAAATCTCCAACAATTTCCACAAAATTCAAGAAAAATCCCGCAAAATTCACTGAATTTCCTCAATATCCCACCAAATTCCAGAACCATCTCACAAAATCTCAACAAATTTCCACTAAATCTAAGAAAATTCTGCAAAATTCTTCAAGTCTCCTCCAAATCCCACAAAATTCAAGACAAATCCTCAAAATTCCACAAAAATCCCACAAAATTCCTTCCATCTTCTCAGAACCCAAACAAACTCCTGCAACATCTCACAAAATCTCCAACAATTTCCAAACAATTCAAGAAAAATCCCGCAAAATTCTTCAAGTCTCGTACAAATCCCAGAAAAATCCCACAAAATTCCAGAAACATCCCACCAAATCACCTCAATATCACCAAACATTCTGGAAAAGCCTCACAAAATTGCAGAAATATGCCACAAAATTCCATAAACCTTCTCAAAACCCTACCCAATTCCTGCAACATCCCACAAAATCTCCAACAATTTCCACAAAATTCAAGAAAAATCCCTCAAAATTCACTGAATTTCCTCAATATCCCACCAAATTCCAGAACCATCTCACAAAATCTCAACAAATTTCCACTAAATCTAAGAAAATTCCCTCCAAATTCTTCAAGTCTCCTCCAAATCCCACAAAATTCAAGAGAAATCCTCAAAATTCCACAAAAATCCAACAAAATTCCTTCCATCTTCTCAAAACCCAAACAAATTCCTGCAACATCTCACAAAATCTCCACCAATTTCCAAACATTTCAAGAAAAGTCCCGCAAAATTCTTCAAGTCTCCTCCAAATACCACAAACATCCTACAAACATCTCACAAACATCCCACAAACATCCCAAAAAATTCAATAGAAATCCCACAAAATTCAAGAGAAATCCCACCAAATTCTGTACAAGCCCCACACAATTCCCTAAATCTTCTCAGAACCCAACCACATTCCTGCAACATCCCACAAAATCTCCAACAATTTCCACAAAATTCAAGAAAATTCCCTCCAAATTCACTGAATTTCCTCAATATCCCACCAAACTCCAGAACCATCTCACAAAATCTCAACAAATTTCCAAAAAATTCAAAAAAACTCTCACAAAGTTCTTGAAAGCCCCTCAAAATTCCAGAAAAATGCCACAAAATTCCCTACATCTTCTCAAAACATTACAAAATTCTACAGACATCTCACAAAATCTCCACACATTTCCACAAAATCTAAGAAAATTCCCGCAAAATTCTTCAAGTCTCCTCCAAATCCCACAAAATTCAAGAGAAATCCTCAAAATTCCACAAAAATCCAACAAAATTCCCTACATCTTCTCAAAATCCAAACAAATTCCTGAAACATCTCACAAAATCTCCACCAATTTCCACAACATTTAGGAAAAATCCCTCCAACTTCTTCAAGTCTCCTCCAAATCCCACAAAATTCAAGAGAATTCCTCAAAATTCCACAAAAATCCCACAAAATTCCTGCAACATCTCACAAAATTTCCGGAAATTTCCACAAAATTCAAGAAGACTCTCACAAAATACTTGAAAGCTGCTGGAAATTCCACAAATATCCCACAAAAATCCCTAAATCTTCTCAAAACCCAACCACATTCCTGCAGCATCTCACAAAATCTCCGCCAATATCCAAAAAGTTCAGGAAAATTCCCTCCAAATTCTTCAAGTCTCCTCCAAATCCCACAAAATTCAAGACAAATCCTCAAAATCCCACAAAAATCCCACCAAATTCCAGAACCATCTCACAAAATCTCAACAAATTTCCACTAAATTCAAGAAAACTCTCACAAAGTTCTTGAAAGCCCCTCAAAATTCCAGAAAAATGCCACAAACTTCCCTACATCTTCTCAAAACCCAAACAAACTCCTGCAACATCTCACAAAATCTCCACCAATTTCCAAACAATTCAAGAAAAATCCCGCAAAATTCTTCAAGTCTCGTACAAATCCCAGAAAAATCCCACAAAATTCCAGAAACATCCCACCAAATCACCTCAATATCACCAAACATTCTGGAAAAGCCTCACAAAATTGCAGAAAAATGCCACAAAATTCCCTAAACCTTCTCAAAACCCTACCCAATTCCTGCAACATCCCACAAAATCTCCAACAATTTCCACAAAATTCAAGAAAAATCCCTCAAAATTCACTGAATTTCCTCAATATCCCACCAAATTCCAGAACCATCTCACAAAATCTCAACAAATTTCCACTAAATCTAAGAAAATTCCCTCCAAATTCTTCAAGTCTCCTCCAAATCCCACAAAATTCAAGAGAAATCCTCAAAATTCCACAAAAATCCCACAAAATTCCTTCCATCTTCTCAGAACCCAAACAAACTCCTGCAACATCTCACAAAATCTCCACCAATTTCCAAACAATTCAAGAAAAATCCCGCAAAATTCTTCAAGTCTCGTACAAATCCCAGAAAAATCCCACAAAATTCCAGAAACATCCCACCAAATCACCTCAATATCACCAAACATTCTGGAAAAGCCTCACAAAATTGCAGAAATATGCCACAAAATTCCATAAACCTTCTCAAAACCCTACCCAATTCCTGCAACATCCCACAAAATCTCCAACAATTTCCACAAAATTCAAGAAAAATCCCTCAAAATTCACTGAATTTCCTCAATATCCCACCAAATTCCAGAACCATCTCACAAAATCTCAACAAATTTCCACTAAATCTAAGAAAATTCTGCAAAATTCTTCAAGTCTCCTCCAAATCCCACAAAATTCAAGACAAATCCTCAAAATTCCACAAAAATCCCACAAAATTCCTTCCATCTTCTCAGAACCCAAACAAACTCCTGCAACATCTCACAAAATCTCCAACAATTTCCAAACAATTCAAGAAAAATCCCGCAAAATTCTTCAAGTCTCGTACAAATCCCAGAAAAATCCCACAAAATTCCAGAAACATCCCACCAAATCACCTCAATATCACCAAACATTCTGGAAAAGCCTCACAAAATTGCAGAAATATGCCACAAAATTCCATAAACCTTCTCAAAACCCTACCCAATTCCTGCAACATCCCACAAAATCTCCAACAATTTCCACAAAATTCAAGAAAAATCCCTCAAAATTCACTGAATTTCCTCAATATCCCACCAAATTCCAGAACCATCTCACAAAATCTCAACAAATTTCCACTAAATCTAAGAAAATTCCCTCCAAATTCTTCAAGTCTCCTCCAAATCCCACAAAATTCAAGAGAAATCCTCAAAATTCCACAAAAATCCCACAAAATTCCTTCCATCTTCTCAAAACCCAAACAAATTCCTGCAACATCTCACAAAATCTCCACCAATTTCCAAACATTTCAAGAAAAGTCCCGCAAAATTCTTCAAGTCTCCTCCAAATACCACAAACATCCTACAAACATCTCACAAACATCCCACAAACATCCCAAAAAATTCAATAGAAATCCCACAAAATTCAAGAGAAATCCCACCAAATTCTGTACAAGCCCCACACAATTCCCTAAATCTTCTCAGAACCCAACCACATTCCTGCAACATCCCACAAAATCTCCAACAATTTCCACAAAATTCAAGAAAATTCCCTCCAAATTCACTGAATTTCCTCAATATCCCACCAAACTCCAGAACCATCTCACAAAATCTCAACAAATTTCCAAAAAATTCAAAAAAACTCTCACAAAGTTCTTGAAAGCCCCTCAAAATTCCAGAAAAATGCCACAAAATTCCCTACATCTTCTCAAAACATTACAAAATTCTACAGACATCTCACAAAATCTCCACACATTTCCACAAAATCTAAGAAAATTCCCGCAAAATTCTTCAAGTCTCCTCCAAATCCCACAAAATTCAAGAGAAATCCTCAAAATTCCACAAAAATCCAACAAAATTCCCTACATCTTCTCAAAATCCAAACAAATTCCTGAAACATCTCACAAAATCTCCACCAATTTCCACAACATTTAGGAAAAATCCCTCCAACTTCTTCAAGTCTCCTCCAAATCCCACAAAATTCAAGAGAATTCCTCAAAATTCCACAAAAATCCCACAAAATTCCTGCAACATCTCACAAAATCTCCGGAAATTTCCACAAAATTCAAGAAGACTCTCACAAAATACTTGAAAGCTGCTGGAAATTCCACAAATATCCCACAAAAATCCCTAAATCTTCTCAAAACCCAACCACATTCCTGCAGCATCTCACAAAATCTCCGCCAATATCCAAAAAATTCAGGAAAATTCCCTCCAAATTCTTCAAGTCTCCTCCAAATCCCACAAAATTCAAGACAAATCCTCAAAATCCCACAAAAATCCCACCAAATTCCAGAACCATCTCACAAAATCTCAACAAATTTCCACTAAATTCAAGAAAACTCTCACAAAGTTCTTGAAAGCCCCTCAAAATTCCAGAAAAATGCCACAAACTTCCCTACATCTTCTCAAAACCCAAACAAACTCCTGCAACATCTCACAAAATCTCCACCAATTTCCAAACAATTCAAGAAAAATCCCGCAAAATTCTTCAAGTCTCCTACAAATCCCAGAAAAATCCCACAAAATTCCAGAAACATCCCACCAAATCACCTCAATATCACCAAACATTCTGGAAAAGCCTCACAAAATTGCAGAAAAATGCCACAAAATTCCCTAAACCTTCTCAAAACCCTACCCAATTCCTGCAACATCCCACAAAATCTCCAACAATTTCCACAAAATTCAAGAAAAATCCCTCAAAATTCACTGAATTTCCTCAATATCCCACCAAATTCCAGAACCATCTCACAAAATCTCAACAAATTTCCACTAAATCTAAGAAAATTCTGGAAAATTCTTCAAGTCTCCTCCAAATCCCACAAAATTCAAGACAAATCCTCAAAATTCCACAAAAATCCCACAAAATTCCTTCCATCTTCTCAGAACCCAAACAAACTCCTGCAACATCTCACAAAATCTCCACCAATTTCCAAACAATTCAAGAAAAATCCCGCAAAATTCTTCAAGTCTCCTCCAAATACCACAAACATCCCACAAACATCCCACAAACATCCCACAAACATCCAACAAAATTCAAGAGAAATCCCACAAAATTCAAAAGAAATCGCACAAAATCCTGTACAAGAACCACACAATTCCCTAAATCTTCTCAGAACCCAACCACATTCCTGCAACATCCCACAAAATCTCTGGAAATTTCCACAAAATTCAAGAAGACTCTCACAAAATACTTGAAAGCTGCTGAAAATTCCACGAAAATCCCACAAAAATCCCTAAATCTTCTCAAAACCCAACCACATTCCTGCAGCATCTCACAAAATCTCCACCAATATCCAAAAAATTCAAGAAAATTCCCTCCAAATTCTTCAAGTCTCCTCCAAATCCCACAAAATTCAAGACAAATCCTCAAAATCCCACAAAAATCCCACCAAATTCCAGAACCATCTCACAAAATCTCAACAAATTTCCACTAAATTCAAGAAAACTCTCACAAAGTTCTTGAAAGCCCCTCAAAATCCCAGAAAAATCCCACAAACTTCCCTACATCTTCTCAAAACCCAAACAAACTCCTGCAACATCTCACAAAATCTCCACCAATTTCCAAACAATTCAAGAAAAATCCCGCAAAATTCTTCAAGTCTCGTACAAATCCCAGAAAAATCCCACAAAATTCCAGAAACATCCCACCAAATCACCTCAATATCACCAAAAATTCTGGAAAAGCCTCACAAAATTGCAGAAAAATGCCACAAAATTCCCTAAACCTTCTCAAAACCCTACCCAATTCCTGCAACATCCCACAAAATCTCCAACAATTTCCACAAAATTCAAGAAAAATCCCTCAAAATTCACTGAATTTCCTCAATATCCCACCAAATTCCAGAACCATCTCACAAAATCTCAACAAATTTCCACAAAATCTAAGAAAATTCCCTCCAAATTCTTCAAGTCTCCTCCAAATCCCACAAAATTCAAGAGAAATCCTCAAAATTCCACAAAAATCCAACAAAATTCCTTCCATCTTCTCAAAACCCAAACAAATTCCTGCAACATCTCACAAAATCTCCACCAATTTCCAAACATTTCAAGAAAAGTCCCGCAAAATTCTTCAAGTCTCCTCCAAATACCACAAACATCCTACAAACATCTCACAAACATCCCACAAACATCCCAAAAAATTCAATAGAAATCCCACAAAATTCAAGAGAAATCCCACCAAATTCTGTACAAGCCCCACACAATTCCCTAAATCTTCTCAGAACCCAACCACATTCCTGCAACATCCCACAAAATCTCCAACAATTTCCACAAAATTCAAGAAAATTCCCTCCAAATTCACTGAATTTCCTCAATATCCCACCAAACTCCAGAACCATCTCACAAAATCTCAACAAATTTCCAAAAAATTCAAAAAAACTCTCACAAAGTTCTTGAAAGCCCCTCAAAATTCCAGAAAAATGCCACAAAATTCCCTACATCTTCTCAAAACATTACAAAATTCTACAGACATCTCACAAAATCTCCACACATTTCCACAAAATCTAAGAAAATTCCCGCAAAATTCTTCAAGTCTCCTCCAAATCCCACAAAATTCAAGAGAAATCCTCAAAATTCCACAAAAATCCAACAAAATTCCCTACATCTTCTCAAAATCCAAACAAATTCCTGAAACATCTCACAAAATCTCCACCAATTTCCACAACATTTAGGAAAAATCCCTCCAACTTCTTCAAGTCTCCTCCAAATCCCACAAAATTCAAGAGAAATCCTCAAAATTCCACAAAAATCCCACAAAATTCCTGCAACATCTCACAAAATCTCCGGAAATTTCCACAAAATTCAAGAAGACTCTCACAAAATACTTGAAAGCTGCTGGAAATTCCACAAATATCCCACAAAAATCCCTAAATCTTCTCAAAACCCAACCACATTCCTGCAGCATCTCACAAAATCTCCGCCAATATCCAAAAAATTCAGGAAAATTCCCTCCAAATTCTTCAAGTCTCCTCCAAATCCCACAAAATTCAAGACAAATCCTCAAAATCCCACAAAAATCCCACAAATTCCAGAACCATCTCACAAAATCTCAACAAATTTCCACTAAATTCAAGAAAACTCTCACAAAGTTCTTGAAAGCCCCTCAAAATTCCAGAAAAATGCCACAAAATAACCTACATCTTCTCAAAACCCAACCACATTCCTGCAACATCCCACAAAATCTCCAACAATTTCCACAAAATTCAAGAAAAATCCCGCAAAATTCTTCAAGTCTCGTACAAATCCCAGAAAAATCCCACAAAATTCCAGAAACATCCCACCAAATCACCTCAATATCACCAAACATTCTGGAAAAGCCTCACAAAATTGCAGAAAAATGCCACAAAATTCCCTAAACCTTCTCAAAACCCTACCCAATTCCTGCAACATCCCACAAAATCTCCAACAATTTCCACAAAATTCAAGAAAAATCCCTCAAAATTCACTGAATTTCCTCAATATCCCACCAAATTCCAGAACCATCTCACAAAATCTCAACAAATTTCCACTAAATCTAAGAAAATTCTGCAAAATTCTTCAAGTCTCCTCCAAATCCCACAAAATTCAAGACAAATCCTCAAAATTCCACAAAAATCCCACAAAATTCCTTCCATCTTCTCAGAACCCAAACAAACTCCTGCAACATCTCACAAAATCTCCAACAATTTCCAAACAATTCAAGAAAAATCCCGCAAAATTCTTCAAGTTTCCTACAAATCCCAGAAAAATCCCACAAAATTCCAGAAACATCCCACCAAATCACCTCAATATCACCAAACATTCTGGAAAAGCCTCACAAAATTGCAGAAATATGCCACAAAATTCCATAAACCTTCTCAAAACCCTACCCAATTCCTGCAACATCCCACAAAATCTCCAACAATTTCCACAAAATTCAAGAAAAATCCCTCAAAATTCACTGAATTTCCTCAATATCCCACCAAATTCCAGAACCATCTCACAAAATCTCAACAAATTTCCACAAAATCTAAGAAAATTCCCTCCAAATTCTTCAAGTCTCCTCCAAATCCCACAAAATTCAAGAGAAATCCTCAAAATTCCACAAAAATCCAACAAAATTCCTTCCATCTTCTCAAAACCCAAACAAATTCCTGCAACATCTCACAAAATCTCCACCAATTTCCAAACATTTCAAGAAAAGTCCCGCAAAATTCTTCAAGTCTCCTCCAAATACCACAAACATCCTACAAACATCTCACAAACATCCCACAAACATCCCAAAAAATTCAATAGAAATCCCACAAAATTCAAGAGAAATCCCACCAAATTCTGTACAAGCCCCACACAATTCCCTAAATCTTCTCAGAACCCAACCACATTCCTGCAACATCCCACAAAATCTCCAACAATTTCCACAAAATTCAAGAAAATTCCCTCCAAATTCACTGAATTTCCTCAATATCCCACCAAACTCCAGAACCATCTCACAAAATCTCAACAAATTTCCAAAAAATTCAAAAAAACTCTCACAAAGTTCTTGAAAGCCCCTCAAAATTCCAGAAAAATGCCACAAAATTCCCTACATCTTCTCAAAACATTACAAAATTCTACAGACATCTCACAAAATCTCCACACATTTCCACAAAATCTAAGAAAATTCCCGCAAAATTCTTCAAGTCTCCTCCAAATCCCACAAAATTCAAGAGAAATCCTCAAAATTCCACAAAAATCCAACAAAATTCCCTACATCTTCTCAAAATCCAAAAATATTCCTGAAACATCTCACAAAATCTCCACCAATTTCCACAACATTTAGGAAAAATCCCTCCAACTTCTTCAAGTCTCCTCCAAATCCCACAAAATTCAAGAGAATTCCTCAAAATTCCACAAAAATCCCACCAAATTCCTGCAACATCTCACAAAATCTCCGGAAATTTCCACAAAATTCAAGAAGACTCTCACAAAATACTTGAAAGCTGCTGGAAATTCCACAAATATCCCACAAAAATCCCTAAATCTTCTCAAAACCCAACCACATTCCTGCAGCATCTCACAAAATCTCCGCCAATATCCAAAAAATTCAGGAAAATTCCCTCCAAATTCTTCAAGTCTCCTCCAAATCCCACAAAATTCAAGACAAATCCTCAAAATCCCACAAAAATCCCACCAAATTCCAGAACCATCTCACAAAATCTCAACAAATTTCCACTAAATTCAAGAAAACTCTCACAAAGTTCTTGAAAGCCCCTCAAAATTCCAGAAAAATGCCACAAACTTCCCTACATCTTCTCAAAACCCAAACAAACTCCTGCAACATCTCACAAAATCTCCACCAATTTCCAAACAATTCAAGAAAAATCCCGCAGAATTCCTCAAGTCTCGTACAAATCCCAGAAAAATCCCACAAAATTCCAGAAACATCCCACCAAATCACCTCAATATCACCAAACATTCTGGAAAAGCCTCACAAAATTGCAGAAAAATGCCACAAAATTCCCTAAACCTTCTCAAAACCCTACCCAATTCCTGCAACATCCCACAAAATCTCCAACAATTTCCACAAAATTCAAGAAAAATCCCTCAAAATTCACTGAATTTCCTCAATATCCCACCAAATTCCAGAACCATCTCAGAAAATCTCAACAAATTTCCACTAAATCTAAGAAAATTCTGCAAAATTCTTCAAGTCTCCTCCAAATCCCACAAAATTCAAGACAAATCCTCAAAATTCCACAAAAATCCCACAAAATTCCTTCCATCTTCTCAGAACCCAAACAAACTCCTGCAACATCTCACAAAATCTCCACCAATTTCCAAACAATTCAAGAAAAATCCCGCAAAATTCTTCAAGTCTCCTCCAAATACCACAAACATCCCACAAACATCCCACAAACATCCCACAAACATCCCATAAAATTCAAGAGAAATCCCACAAAATTCAAAAGAAATCGCACAAAATCCTGTACAAGGACCACACAATTCCCTAAATCTTCTCAGAACCCAACCACATTCCTGCAACATCCCACAAAATCTCTGGAAATTTCCACAAAATTCAAGAAGACTCTCACAAAATACTTGAAAGCTGCTGAAAATTCCACGAAAATCCCACAAAAATCCCTAAATCTTCTCAAAACCCAACCACATTCCTGCAGCATCTCACAAAATCTCCACCAATATCCAAAAAATTCAAGAAAATTCCCTCCAAATTCTTCAAGTCTCCTCCAAATCCCACAAAATTCAAGACAAATCCTCAAAATCCCACAAAAATCCCACCAAATTCCAGAACCATCTCACAAAATCTCAACAAATTTCCACTAAATTCAAGAAAACTCTCACAAAGTTCTTGAAAGCCCCTCAAAATCCCAGAAAAATCCCACAAACTTCCCTACATCTTCTCAAAACCCAAACAAACTCCTGCAACATCTCACAAAATCTCCACCAATTTCCAAACAATTCAAGAAAAATCCCGCAAAATTCTTCAAGTCTCGTACAAATCCCAGAAAAATCCCACAAAATTCCAGAAACATCCCACCAAATCACCTCAATATCACCAAAAATTCTGGAAAAGCCTCACAAAATTGCAGAAAAATGCCACAAAATTCCCTAAACCTTCTCAAAACCCTACCCAATTCCTGCAACATCCCACAAAATCTCCAACAATTTCCACAAAATTCAAGAAAAATCCCTCAAAATTCACTGAATTTCCTCAATATCCCACCAAATTCCAGAACCATCTCACAAAATCTCAACAAATTTCCACAAAATCTAAGAAAATTCCGCAAAATTCTTCAAGTCTCCTCCAAATCCCACAAAATTCAAGAGAAATCCTCAAAATTCCACAAAAATCCCACAAAATTCCTTCCATCTTCTCAGAACCCAAACAAACTCCTGCAACATCTCACAAAATCTCCACCAATTTCCAAACATTTCAAGAAAAATCCCGCAAAATTCTTCAAGTCTCCTCCAAATACCACAAACATCCTACAAACATCTCACAAACATCCCACAAACATCCCATAAAATTCAATAGAAATCCCACAAAATTCAAGAGAAATCCCACCAAATTCTGTACAAGCCCCACACAATTCCCTAAATCTTCTCAGAACCCAACCACATTCCTGCAACATCCCACAAAATCTCCAACAATTTCCACAAAATTCAAGAAAATTCCCTCCAAATTCACTGAATTTCCTCAATATCCCACCAAACTCCAGAACCATCTCACAAAATCTCAACAAATTTCCAAAAAATTCAAAAAAACTCTCACAAAGTTCTTGAAAGCCCCTCAAAATTCCAGAAAAATGCCACAAAATTCCCTACATCTTCTCAAAACATTACAAAATTCTACAGACATCTCACAAAATCTCCACACATTTCCACAAAATCTAAGAAAATTCCCGCAAAATTCTTCAAGTCTCCTCCAAATCCCACAAAATTCAAGAGAAATCCTCAAAATTCCACAAAAATCCAACAAAATTCCCTACATCTTCTCAAAATCCAAACAAATTCCTGAAACATCTCACAAAATCTCCACCAATTTCCACAACATTTAGGAAAAATCCCTCCAACTTCTTCAAGTCTCCTCCAAATCCCACAAAATTCAAGAGAAATCCTCAAAATTCCACAAAAATCCCACAAAATTCCTGCAACATCTCACAAAATCTCCGGAAATTTCCACAAAATTCAAGAAGACTCTCACAAAATACTTGAAAGCTGCTGGAAATTCCACAAATATCCCACAAAAATCCCTAAATCTTCTCAAAACCCAACCACATTCCTGCAGCATCTCACAAAATCTCCGCCAATATCCAAAAAATTCAGGAAAATTCCCTCCAAATTCTTCAAGTCTCCTCCAAATCCCACAAAATTCAAGACAAATCCTCAAAATCCCACAAAAATCCCACAAATTCCAGAACCATCTCACAAAATCTCAACAAATTTCCACTAAATTCAAGAAAACTCTCACAAAGTTCTTGAAAGCCCCTCAAAATTCCAGAAAAATGCCACAAAATAACCTACATCTTCTCAAAACCCAACCACATTCCTGCAACATCCCACAAAATCTCCAACAATTTCCACAAAATTCAAGAAAAATCCCGCAAAATTCTTCAAGTCTCGTACAAATCCCAGAAAAATCCCACAAAATTCCAGAAACATCCCACCAAATCACCTCAATATCACCAAACATTCTGGAAAAGCCTCACAAAATTGCAGAAAAATGCCACAAAATTCCCTAAACCTTCTCAAAACCCTACCCAATTCCTGCAACATCCCACAAAATCTCCAACAATTTCCACAAAATTCAAGAAAAATCCCTCAAAATTCACTGAATTTCCTCAATATCCCACCAAATTCCAGAACCATCTCACAAAATCTCAACAAATTTCCACTAAATCTAAGAAAATTCTGCAAAATTCTTCAAGTCTCCTCCAAATCCCACAAAATTCAAGACAAATCCTCAAAATTCCACAAAAATCCCACAAAATTCCTTCCATCTTCTCAGAACCCAAACAAACTCCTGCAACATCTCACAAAATCTCCAACAATTTCCAAACAATTCAAGAAAAATCCCGCAAAATTCTTCAAGTTTCCTACAAATCCCAGAAAAATCCCACAAAATTCCAGAAACATCCCACCAAATCACCTCAATATCACCAAACATTCTGGAAAAGCCTCACAAAATTGCAGAAATATGCCACAAAATTCCATAAACCTTCTCAAAACCCTACCCAATTCCTGCAACATCCCACAAAATCTCCAACAATTTCCACAAAATTCAAGAAAAATCCCTCAAAATTCACTGAATTTCCTCAATATCCCACCAAATTCCAGAACCATCTCACAAAATCTCAACAAATTTCCACAAAATCTAAGAAAATTCCCTCCAAATTCTTCAAGTCTCCTCCAAATCCCACAAAATTCAAGAGAAATCCTCAAAATTCCACAAAAATCCAACAAAATTCCTTCCATCTTCTCAAAACCCAAACAAATTCCTGCAACATCTCACAAAATCTCCACCAATTTCCAAACATTTCAAGAAAAGTCCCGCAAAATTCTTCAAGTCTCCTCCAAATACCACAAACATCCTACAAACATCTCACAAACATCCCACAAACATCCCAAAAAATTCAATAGAAATCCCACAAAATTCAAGAGAAATCCCACCAAATTCTGTACAAGCCCCACACAATTCCCTAAATCTTCTCAGAACCCAACCACATTCCTGCAACATCCCACAAAATCTCCAACAATTTCCACAAAATTCAAGAAAATTCCCTCCAAATTCACTGAATTTCCTCAATATCCCACCAAACTCCAGAACCATCTCACAAAATCTCAACAAATTTCCAAAAAATTCAAAAAAACTCTCACAAAGTTCTTGAAAGCCCCTCAAAATTCCAGAAAAATGCCACAAAATTCCCTACATCTTCTCAAAACATTACAAAATTCTACAGACATCTCACAAAATCTCCACACATTTCCACAAAATCTAAGAAAATTCCCGCAAAATTCTTCAAGTCTCCTCCAAATCCCACAAAATTCAAGAGAAATCCTCAAAATTCCACAAAAATCCAACAAAATTCCCTACATCTTCTCAAAATCAAAACAAATTCCTGAAACATCTCACAAAATCTCCACCAATTTCCACAACATTTAGGAAAAATCCCTCCAACTTCTTCAAGTCTCCTCCAAATCCCACAAAATTCAAGAGAATTCCTCAAAATTCCACAAAAATCCCACAAAATTCCTGCAACATCTCACAAAATCTCCGGAAATTTCCACAAAATTCAAGAAGACTCTCACAAAATACTTGAAAGCTGCTGGAAATTCCACAAATATCCCACAAAAATCCCTAAATCTTCTCAAAACCCAACCACATTCCTGCAGCATCTCACAAAATCTCCGCCAATATCCAAAAAATTCAGGAAAATTCCCTCCAAATTCTTCAAGTCTCCTCCAAATCCCACAAAATTCAAGACAAATCCTCAAAATCCCACAAAAATCCCACAAATTCCAGAACCATCTCACAAAATCTCAACAAATTTCCACTAAATTCAAGAAAACTCTCACAAAGTTCTTGAAAGCCCCTCAAAATTCCAGAAAAATGCCACAAAATAACCTACATCTTCTCAAAACCCAACCACATTCCTGCAACATCCCACAAAATCTCCAACAATTTCCACAAAATTCAAGAAAAATCCCGCAAAATTCTTCAAGTCTCGTACAAATCCCAGAAAAATCCCACAAAATTCCAGAAACATCCCACCAAATCACCTCAATATCACCAAACATTCTGGAAAAGCCTCACAAAATTGCAGAAAAATGCCACAAAATTCCCTAAACCTTCTCAACACCCTACCCAATTCCTGCAACATCCCACAAAATCTCCAACAATTTCCACAAAATTCAAGAAAAATCCCTCAAAATTCACTGAATTTCCTCAATATCCCACCAAATTCCAGAACCATCTCACAAAATCTCAACAAATTTCCACTAAATCTAAGAAAATTCTGCAAAATTCTTCAAGTCTCCTCCAAATCCCACAAAATTCAAGACAAATCCTCAAAATTCCACAAAAATCCCACAAAATTCCTTCCATCTTCTCAGAACCCAAACAAACTCCTGCAACATCTCACAAAATCTCCAACAATTTCCAAACAATTCAAGAAAAATCCCGCAAAATTCTTCAAGTCTCCTACAAATCCCAGAAAAATCCCACAAAATTCCAGAAACATCCCACCAAATCACCTCAATATCACCAAACATTCTGGAAAAGCCTCACAAAATTGCAGAAATATGCCACAAAATTCCATAAACCTTCTCAAAACCCTACCCAATTCCTGCAACATCCCACAAAATCTCCAACAATTTCCACAAAATTCAAGAAAAATCCCTCAAAATTCACTGAATTTCCTCAATATCCCACCAAATTCCAGAACCATCTCACAAAATCTCAACAAATTTCCACTAAATCTAAGAAAATTCCCTCCAAATTCTTCAAGTCTCCTCCAAATCCCACAAAATTCAAGAGAAATCCTCAAAATTCCACAAAAATCCAACAAAATTCCTTCCATCTTCTCAAAACCCAAACAAATTCCTGCAACATCTCACAAAATCTCCACCAATTTCCAAACATTTCAAGAAAAGTCCCGCAAAATTCTTCAAGTCTCCTCCAAATACCACAAACATCCTACAAACATCTCACAAACATCCCACAAACATCCCAAAAAATTCAATAGAAATCCCACAAAATTCAAGAGAAATCCCACCAAATTCTGTACAAGCCCCACACAATTCCCTAAATCTTCTCAGAACCCAACCACATTCCTGCAACATCCCACAAAATCTCCAACAATTTCCACAAAATTCAAGAAAATTCCCTCCAAATTCACTGAATTTCCTCAATATCCCACCAAACTCCAGAACCATCTCACAAAATCTCAACAAATTTCCAAAAACTTCAAAAAAACTCTCACAAAGTTCTTGAAAGCCCCTCAAAATTCCAGAAAAATGCCACAAAATTCCCTACATCTTCACAAAACATTACAAAATTCTACAGACATCTCACAAAATCTCCACACATTTCCACAAAATCTAAGAAAATTCCCGCAAAATTCTTCAAGTCTCCTCCAAATCCCACAAAATTCAAGAGAAATCCTCAAAATTCCACAAAAATCCAACAAAATTCCCTACATCTTCTCAAAATCCAAACAAATTCCTGAAACATCTCACAAAATCTCCACCAATTTCCACAACATTTAGGAAAAATCCCTCCAACTTCTTCAAGTCTCCTCCAAATCCCACAAAATTCAAGAGAAATCCTCAAAATTCCACAAAAATCCCACAAAATTCCTGCAACATCTCACAAAATCTCCGGAAATTTCCACAAAATTCAAGAAGACTCTCACAAAATACTTGAAAGCTGCTGGAAATTCCACAAATATCCCACAAAAATCCCTAAATCTTCTCAAAACCCAACCACATTCCTGCAGCATCTCACAAAATCTCCGCCAATATCCAAAAAATTCAGGAAAATTCCCTCCAAATTCTTCAAGTCTCCTCCAAATCCCACAAAATTCAAGACAAATCCTCAAAATCCCACAAAAATCCCACCAAATTCCAGAACCATCTCACAAAATCTCAACAAATTTCCACTAAATTCAAGAAAACTCTCACAAAGTTCTTGAAAGCCCCTCAAAATTCCAGAAAAATGCCACAAACTTCCCTACATCTTCTCAAAACCCAAACAAACTCCTGCAACATCTCACAAAATCTCCACCAATTTCCAAACAATTCAAGAAAAATCCCGCAGAATTCCTCAAGTCTCGTACAAATCCCAGAAAAATCCCACAAAATTCCAGAAACATCCCACCAAATCACCTCAATATCACCAAACATTCTGGAAAAGCCTCACAAAATTGCAGAAAAATGCCACAAAATTCCCTAAACCTTCTCAAAACCCTACCCAATTCCTGCAACATCCCACAAAATCTCCAACAATTTCCACAAAATTCAAGAAAAATCCCTCAAAATTCACTGAATTTCCTCAATATCCCACCAAATTCCAGAACCATCTCAGAAAATCTCAACAAATTTCCACTAAATCTAAGAAAATTCTGCAAAATTCTTCAAGTCTCCTCCAAATCCCACAAAATTCAAGACAAATCCTCAAAATTCCACAAAAATCCCACAAAATTCCTTCCATCTTCTCAGAACCCAAACAAACTCCTGCAACATCTCACAAAATCTCCACCAATTTCCAAACAATTCAAGAAAAATCCCGCAAAATTCTTCAAGTCTCCTCCAAATACCACAAACATCCCACAAACATCCCACAAACATCCCACAAACATCCCATAAAATTCAAGAGAAATCCCACAAAATTCAAAAGAAATCGCACAAAATCCTGTACAAGAACCACACAATTCCCTAAATCTTCTCAGAACCCAACCACATTCCTGCAACATCCCACAAAATCTCTGGAAATTTCCACAAAATTCAAGAAGACTCTCACAAAATACTTGAAAGCTGCTGAAAATTCCACGAAAATCCCACAAAAATCCCTAAATCTTCTCAAAACCCAACCACATTCCTGCAGCATCTCACAAAATCTCCACCAATATCCAAAAAATTCAAGAAAATTCCCTCCAAATTCTTCAAGTCTCCTCCAAATCCCACAAAATTCAAGACAAATCCTCAAAATCCCACAAAAATCCCACCAAATTCCAGAACCATCTCACAAAATCTCAACAAATTTCCACTAAATTCAAGAAAACTCTCACAAAGTTCTTGAAAGCCCCTCAAAATCCCAGAAAAATCCCACAAACTTCCTTCCATCTTCTCAGAACCCAAACAAACTCCTGCAACATCTCACAAAATCTCCAACAATTTCCAAACAATTCAAGAAAAATCCCGCAAAATTCTTCAAGTCTCGTACAAATCCCAGAAAAATCCCACAAAATTCCAGAAACATCCCACCAAATCACCTCAATATCACCAAACATTCTGGAAAAGCCTCACAAAATTGCAGAAAAATGCCACAAAATTCCCTAAACCTTCTCAAAACCCTACCCAATTCCTGCAACATCCCACAAAATCTCCAACAATTTCCACAAAATTCAAGAAAAATCCCTCAAAATTCACTGAATTTCCTCAATATCCCACCAAATTCCAGAACCATCTCACAAAATCTCAACAAATTTCCACAAAATCTAAGAAAATTCCCTCCAAATTCTTCAAGTCTCCTCCAAATCCCACAAAATTCAAGAGAAATCCTCAAAATTCCACAAAAATCCAACAAAATTCCTTCCATCTTCTCAAAACCCAAACAAATTCCTGCAACATCTCACAAAATCTCCACCAATTTCCAAACATTTCAAGAAAAGTCCCGCAAAATTCTTCAAGTCTCCTCCAAATACCACAAACATCCTACAAACATCTCACAAACATCCCACAAACATCCCAAAAAATTCAATAGAAATCCCACAAAATTCAAGAGAAATCCCACCAAATTCTGTACAAGCCCCACACAATTCCCTAAATCTTCTCAGAACCCAACCACATTCCTGCAACATCCCACAAAATCTCCAACAATTTCCACAAAATTCAAGAAAATTCCCTCCAAATTCACTGAATTTCCTCAATATCCCACCAAACTCCAGAACCATCTCACAAAATCTCAACAAATTTCCAAAAAATTCAAAAAAACTCTCACAAAGTTCTTGAAAGCCCCTCAAAATTCCAGAAAAATGCCACAAAATTCCCTACATCTTCTCAAAACATTACAAAATTCTACAGACATCTCACAAAATCTCCACACATTTCCACAAAATCTAAGAAAATTCCCGCAAAATTCTTCAAGTCTCCTCCAAATCCCACAAAATTCAAGAGAAATCCTCAAAATTCCACAAAAATCCAACAAAATTCCCTACATCTTCTCAAAATCCAAACAAATTCCTGAAACATCTCACAAAATCTCCACCAATTTCCACAACATTTAGGAAAAATCCCTCCAACTTCTTCAAGTCTCCTCCAAATCCCACAAAATTCAAGAGAAATCCTCAAAATTCCACAAAAATCCCACAAAATTCCTGCAACATCTCACAAAATCTCCGGAAATTTCCACAAAATTCAAGAAGACTCTCACAAAATACTTGAAAGCTGCTGGAAATTCCACAAATATCCCACAAAAATCCCTAAATCTTCTCAAAACCCAACCACATTCCTGCAGCATCTCACAAAATCTCCGCCAATATCCAAAAAATTCAGGAAAATTCCCTCCAAATTCTTCAAGTCTCCTCCAAATCCCACAAAATTCAAGACAAATCCTCAAAATCCCACAAAAATCCCACAAATTCCAGAACCATCTCACAAAATCTCAACAAATTTCCACTAAATTCAAGAAAACTCTCACAAAGTTCTTGAAAGCCCCTCAAAATTCCAGAAAAATGCCACAAAATAACCTACATCTTCTCAAAACCCAACCACATTCCTGCAACATCCCACAAAATCTCCAACAATTTCCACAAAATTCAAGAAAAATCCCGCAAAATTCTTCAAGTCTCGTACAAATCCCAGAAAAATCCCACAAAATTCCAGAAACATCCCACCAAATCACCTCAATATCACCAAACATTCTGGAAAAGCCTCACAAAATTGCAGAAAAATGCCACAAAATTCCCTAAACCTTCTCAAAACCCTACCCAATTCCTGCAACATCCCACAAAATCTCCAACAATTTCCACAAAATTCAAGAAAAATCCCTCAAAATTCACTGAATTTCCTCAATATCCCACCAAATTCCAGAACCATCTCACAAAATCTCAACAAATTTCCACTAAATCTAAGAAAATTCTGCAAAATTCTTCAAGTCTCCTCCAAATCCCACAAAATTCAAGACAAATCCTCAAAATTCCACAAAAATCCCACAAAATTCCTTCCATCTTCTCAGAACCCAAACAAACTCCTGCAACATCTCACAAAATCTCCAACAATTTCCAAACAATTCAAGAAAAATCCCGCAAAATTCTTCAAGTCTCATACAAATCCCAGAAAAATCCCACAAAATTCCAGAAACATCCCACCAAATCACCTCAATATCACCAAACATTCTGGAAAAGCCTCACAAAATTGCAGAAATATGCCACAAAATTCCATAAACCTTCTCAAAACCCTACCCAATTCCTGCAACATCCCACAAAATCTCCAACAATTTCCACAAAATTCAAGAAAAATCCCTCAAAATTCACTGAATTTCCTCAATATCCCACCAAATTCCAGAACCATCTCACAAAATCTCAACAAATTTCCACAAAATCTAAGAAAATTCCCTCCAAATTCTTCAAGTCTCCTCCAAATCCCACAAAATTCAAGAGAAATCCTCAAAATTCCACAAAAATCCAACAAAATTCCTTCCATCTTCTCAAAACCCAAACAAATTCCTGCAACATCTCACAAAATCTCCACCAATTTCCAAACATTTCAAGAAAAGTCCCGCAAAATTCTTCAAGTCTCCTCCAAATACCACAAACATCCTACAAACATCTCACAAACATCCCACAAACATCCCAAAAAATTCAATAGAAATCCCACAAAATTCAAGAGAAATCCCACCAAATTCTGTACAAGCCCCACACAATTCCCTAAATCTTCTCAGAACCCAACCACATTCCTGCAACATCCCACAAAATCTCCAACAATTTCCACAAAATTCAAGAAAATTCCCTCCAAATTCACTGAATTTCCTCAATATCCCACCAAACTCCAGAACCATCTCACAAAATCTCAACAAATTTCCAAAAACTTCAAAAAAACTCTCACAAAGTTCTTGAAAGCCCCTCAAAATTCCAGAAAAATGCCACAAAATTCCCTACATCTTCTCAAAACATTACAAAATTCTACAGACATCTCACAAAATCTCCACACATTTCCACAAAATCTAAGAAAATTCCCGCAAAATTCTTCAAGTCTCCTCCAAATCCCACAAAATTCAAGAGAAATCCTCAAAATTCCACAAAAATCCAACAAAATTCCCTACATCTTCTCAAAATCCAAACAAATTCCTGAAACATCTCACAAAATCTCCACCAATTTCCACAACATTTAGGAAAAATCCCTCCAACTTCTTCAAGTCTCCTCCAAATCCCACAAAATTCAAGAGAAATCCTCAAAATTCCACAAAAATCCCACAAAATTCCTGCAACATCTCACAAAATCTCCGGAAATTTCCACAAAATTCAAGAAGACTCTCACAAAATACTTGAAAGCTGCTGGAAATTCCACAAATATCCCACAAAAATCCCTAAATCTTCTCAAAACCCAACCACATTCCTGCAGCATCTCACAAAATCTCCGCCAATATCCAAAAAATTCAGGAAAATTCCCTCCAAATTCTTCAAGTCTCCTCCAAATCCCACAAAATTCAAGACAAATCCTCAAAATCCCACAAAAATCCCACCAAATTCCAGAACCATCTCACAAAATCTCAACAAATTTCCACTAAATTCAAGAAAACTCTCACAAAGTTCTTGAAAGCCCCTCAAAATTCCAGAAAAATGCCACAAACTTCCCTACATCTTCTCAAAACCCAAACAAACTCCTGCAACATCTCACAAAATCTCCACCAATTTCCAAACAATTCAAGAAAAATCCCGCAGAATTCCTCAAGTCTCGTACAAATCCCAGAAAAATCCCACAAAATTCCAGAAACATCCCACCAAATCACCTCAATATCACCAAACATTCTGGAAAAGCCTCACAAAATTGCAGAAAAATGCCACAAAATTCCCTAAACCTTCTCAAAACCCTACCCAATTCCTGCAACATCCCACAAAATCTCCAACAATTTCCACAAAATTCAAGAAAAATCCCTCAAAATTCACTGAATTTCCTCAATATCCCACCAAATTCCAGAACCATCTCACAAAATCTCAACAAATTTCCACTAAATCTAAGAAAATTCTGCAAAATTCTTCAAGTCTCCTCCAAATCCCACAAAATTCAAGACAAATCCTCAAAATTCCACAAAAATCCCACAAAATTCCTTCCATCTTCTCAGAACCCAAACAAACTCCTGCAACATCTCACAAAATCTCCACCAATTTCCAAACAATTCAAGAAAAATCCCGCAAAATTCTTCAAGTCTCCTCCAAATACCACAAACATCCCACAAACATCCCACAAACATCCCACAAACATCCCATAAAATTCAAGAGAAATCCCACAAAATTCAAAAGAAATCGCACAAAATCCTGTACAAGAACCACACAATTCCCTAAATCTTCTCAGAACCCAACCACATTCCTGCAACATCCCACAAAATCTCTGGAAATTTCCACAAAATTCAAGAAGACTCTCACAAAATACTTGAAAGCTGCTGAAAATTCCACGAAAATCCCACAAAAATCCCTAAATCTTCTCAAAACCCAACCACATTCCTGCAGCATCTCACAAAATCTCCACCAATATCCAAAAAATTCAAGAAAATTCCCTCCAAATTCTTCAAGTCTCCTCCAAATCCCACAAAATTCAAGACAAATCCTCAAAATCCCACAAAAATCCCACCAAATTCCAGAACCATCTCACAAAATCTCAACAAATTTCCACTAAATTCAAGAAAACTCTCACAAAGTTCTTGAAAGCCCCTCAAAATCCCAGAAAAATCCCACAAACTTCCCTACATCTTCTCAAAACCCAAACAAACTCCTGCAACATCTCACAAAATCTCCACCAATTTCCAAACAATTCAAGAAAAATCCCGCAAAATTCTTCAAGTCTCGTACAAATCCCAGAAAAATCCCACAAAATTCCAGAAACATCCCACCAAATCACCTCAATATCACCAAAAATTCTGGAAAAGCCTCACAAAATTGCAGAAAAATGCCACAAAATTCCCTAAACCTTCTCAAAACCCTACCCAATTCCTGCAACATCCCACAAAATCTCCAACAATTTCCACAAAATTCAAGAAAAATCCCTCAAAATTCACTGAATTTCCTCAATATCCCACCAAATTCCAGAACCATCTCACAAAATCTCAACAAATTTCCACAAAATCTAAGAAAATTCCCTCCAAATTCTTCAAGTCTCCTCCAAATCCCACAAAATTCAAGAGAAATCCTCAAAATTCCACAAAAATCCAACAAAATTCCTTCCATCTTCTCAAAACCCAAACAAATTCCTGCAACATCTCACAAAATCTCCACCAATTTCCAAACATTTCAAGAAAAGTCCCGCAAAATTCTTCAAGTCTCCTCCAAATACCACAAACATCCTACAAACATCTCACAAACATCCCACAAACATCCCAAAAAATTCAATAGAAATCCCACAAAATTCAAGAGAAATCCCACCAAATTCTGTACAAGCCCCACACAATTCCCTAAATCTTCTCAGAACCCAACCACATTCCTGCAACATCCCACAAAATCTCCAACAATTTCCACAAAATTCAAGAAAATTCCCTCCAAATTCACTGAATTTCCTCAATATCCCACCAAACTCCAGAACCATCTCACAAAATCTCAACAAATTTCCAAAAAATTCAAAAAAACTCTCACAAAGTTCTTGAAAGCCCCTCAAAATTCCAGAAAAATGCCACAAAATTCCCTACATCTTCTCAAAACATTACAAAATTCTACAGACATCTCACAAAATCTCCACACATTTCCACAAAATCTAAGAAAATTCCCGCAAAATTCTTCAAGTCTCCTCCAAATCCCACAAAATTCAAGAGAAATCCTCAAAATTCCACAAAAATCCAACAAAATTCCCTACATCTTCTCAAAATCCAAACAAATTCCTGAAACATCTCACAAAATCTCCACCAATTTCCACAACATTTAGGAAAAATCCCTCCAACTTCTTCAAGTCTCCTCCAAATCCCACAAAATTCAAGAGAAATCCTCAAAATTCCACAAAAATCCCACAAAATTCCTGCAACATCTCACAAAATCTCCGGAAATTTCCACAAAATTCAAGAAGACTCTCACAAAATACTTGAAAGCTGCTGGAAATTCCACAAATATCCCACAAAAATCCCTAAATCTTCTCAAAACCCAACCACATTCCTGCAGCATCTCACAAAATCTCCGCCAATATCCAAAAAATTCAGGAAAATTCCCTCCAAATTCTTCAAGTCTCCTCCAAATCCCACAAAATTCAAGACAAATCCTCAAAATCCCACAAAAATCCCACAAATTCCAGAACCATCTCACAAAATCTCAACAAATTTCCACTAAATTCAAGAAAACTCTCACAAAGTTCTTGAAAGCCCCTCAAAATTCCAGAAAAATGCCACAAAATAACCTACATCTTCTCAAAACCCAACCACATTCCTGCAACATCCCACAAAATCTCCAACAATTTCCACAAAATTCAAGAAAAATCCCGCAAAATTCTTCAAGTCTCGTACAAATCCCAGAAAAATCCCACAAAATTCCAGAAACATCCCACCAAATCACCTCAATATCACCAAACATTCTGGAAAAGCCTCACAAAATTGCAGAAAAATGCCACAAAATTCCCTAAACCTTCTCAAAACCCTACCCAATTCCTGCAACATCCCACAAAATCTCCAACAATTTCCACAAAATTCAAGAAAAATCCCTCAAAATTCACTGAATTTCCTCAATATCCCACCAAATTCCAGAACCATCTCACAAAATCTCAACAAATTTCCACTAAATCTAAGAAAATTCTGCAAAATTCTTCAAGTCTCCTCCAAATCCCACAAAATTCAAGACAAATCCTCAAAATTCCACAAAAATCCCACAAAATTCCTTCCATCTTCTCAGAACCCAAACAAACTCCTGCAACATCTCACAAAATCTCCAACAATTTCCAAACAATTCAAGAAAAATCCCGCAAAATTCTTCAAGTTTCCTACAAATCCCAGAAAAATCCCACAAAATTCCAGAAACATCCCACCAAATCACCTCAATATCACCAAACATTCTGGAAAAGCCTCACAAAATTGCAGAAATATGCCACAAAATTCCATAAACCTTCTCAAAACCCTACCCAATTCCTGCAACATCCCACAAAATCTCCAACAATTTCCACAAAATTCAAGAAAAATCCCTCAAAATTCACTGAATTTCCTCAATATCCCACCAAATTCCAGAACCATCTCACAAAATCTCAACAAATTTCCACAAAATCTAAGAAAATTCCCTCCAAATTCTTCAAGTCTCCTCCAAATCCCACAAAATTCAAGAGAAATCCTCAAAATTCCACAAAAATCCAACAAAATTCCTTCCATCTTCTCAAAACCCAAACAAATTCCTGCAACATCTCACAAAATCTCCACCAATTTCCAAACATTTCAAGAAAAGTCCCGCAAAATTCTTCAAGTCTCCTCCAAATACCACAAACATCCTACAAACATCTCACAAACATCCCACAAACATCCCAAAAAATTCAATAGAAATCCCACAAAATTCAAGAGAAATCCCACCAAATTCTGTACAAGCCCCACACAATTCCCTAAATCTTCTCAGAACCCAACCACATTCCTGCAACATCCCACAAAATCTCCAACAATTTCCACAAAATTCAAGAAAATTCCCTCCAAATTCACTGAATTTCCTCAATATCCCACCAAACTCCAGAACCATCTCACAAAATCTCAACAAATTTCCAAAAAATTCAAAAAAACTCTCACAAAGTTCTTGAAAGCCCCTCAAAATTCCAGAAAAATGCCACAAAATTCCCTACATCTTCTCAAAACATTACAAAATTCTACAGACATCTCACAAAATCTCCACACATTTCCACAAAATCTAAGAAAATTCCCGCAAAATTCTTCAAGTCTCCTCCAAATCCCACAAAATTCAAGAGAAATCCTCAAAATTCCACAAAAATCCAACAAAATTCCCTACATCTTCTCAAAATCCAAAAATATTCCTGAAACATCTCACAAAATCTCCACCAATTTCCACAACATTTAGGAAAAATCCCTCCAACTTCTTCAAGTCTCCTCCAAATCCCACAAAATTCAAGAGAATTCCTCAAAATTCCACAAAAATCCCACCAAATTCCTGCAACATCTCACAAAATCTCCGGAAATTTCCACAAAATTCAAGAAGACTCTCACAAAATACTTGAAAGCTGCTGGAAATTCCACAAATATCCCACAAAAATCCCTAAATCTTCTCAAAACCCAACCACATTCCTGCAGCATCTCACAAAATCTCCGCCAATATCCAAAAAATTCAGGAAAATTCCCTCCAAATTCTTCAAGTCTCCTCCAAATCCCACAAAATTCAAGACAAATCCTCAAAATCCCACAAAAATCCCACCAAATTCCAGAACCATCTCACAAAATCTCAACAAATTTCCACTAAATTCAAGAAAACTCTCACAAAGTTCTTGAAAGCCCCTCAAAATTCCAGAAAAATGCCACAAACTTCCCTACATCTTCTCAAAACCCAAACAAACTCCTGCAACATCTCACAAAATCTCCACCAATTTCCAAACAATTCAAGAAAAATCCCGCAGAATTCCTCAAGTCTCGTACAAATCCCAGAAAAATCCCACAAAATTCCAGAAACATCCCACCAAATCACCTCAATATCACCAAACATTCTGGAAAAGCCTCACAAAATTGCAGAAAAATGCCACAAAATTCCCTAAACCTTCTCAAAACCCTACCCAATTCCTGCAACATCCCACAAAATCTCCAACAATTTCCACAAAATTCAAGAAAAATCCCTCAAAATTCACTGAATTTCCTCAATATCCCACCAAATTCCAGAACCATCTCAGAAAATCTCAACAAATTTCCACTAAATCTAAGAAAATTCTGCAAAATTCTTCAAGTCTCCTCCAAATCCCACAAAATTCAAGACAAATCCTCAAAATTCCACAAAAATCCCACAAAATTCCTTCCATCTTCTCAGAACCCAAACAAACTCCTGCAACATCTCACAAAATCTCCACCAATTTCCAAACAATTCAAGAAAAATCCCGCAAAATTCTTCAAGTCTCCTCCAAATACCACAAACATCCCACAAACATCCCACAAACATCCCACAAACATCCCATAAAATTCAAGAGAAATCCCACAAAATTCAAAAGAAATCGCACAAAATCCTGTACAAGGACCACACAATTCCCTAAATCTTCTCAGAACCCAACCACATTCCTGCAACATCCCACAAAATCTCTGGAAATTTCCACAAAATTCAAGAAGACTCTCACAAAATACTTGAAAGCTGCTGAAAATTCCACGAAAATCCCACAAAAATCCCTAAATCTTCTCAAAACCCAACCACATTCCTGCAGCATCTCACAAAATCTCCACCAATATCCAAAAAATTCAAGAAAATTCCCTCCAAATTCTTCAAGTCTCCTCCAAATCCCACAAAATTCAAGACAAATCCTCAAAATCCCACAAAAATCCCACCAAATTCCAGAACCATCTCACAAAATCTCAACAAATTTCCACTAAATTCAAGAAAACTCTCACAAAGTTCTTGAAAGCCCCTCAAAATCCCAGAAAAATCCCACAAACTTCCCTACATCTTCTCAAAACCCAAACAAACTCCTGCAACATCTCACAAAATCTCCACCAATTTCCAAACAATTCAAGAAAAATCCCGCAAAATTCTTCAAGTCTCGTACAAATCCCAGAAAAATCCCACAAAAT
This sequence comes from Cyanistes caeruleus, assembly GCF_971803275.1. NCBI lineage: Eukaryota > Metazoa > Chordata > Aves > Passeriformes > Paridae > Cyanistes > Cyanistes caeruleus. The sequence goes on along the minus strand of NC_141702.1, from coordinate 85,053,198 downwards.
TCCAGAAACATCCCACCAAATCACCTCAATATCACCAAAAATTCTGGAAAAGCCTCACAAAATTGCAGAAAAATGCCACAAAATTCCCTAAACCTTCTCAAAACCCTACCCAATTCCTGCAACATCCCACAAAATCTCCAACAATTTCCACAAAATTCAAGAAAAATCCCTCAAAATTCACTGAATTTCCTCAATATCCCACCAAATTCCAGAACCATCTCACAAAATCTCAACAAATTTCCACAAAATCTAAGAAAATTCCGCAAAATTCTTCAAGTCTCCTCCAAATCCCACAAAATTCAAGAGAAATCCTCAAAATTCCACAAAAATCCCACAAAATTCCTTCCATCTTCTCAGAACCCAAACAAACTCCTGCAACATCTCACAAAATCTCCACCAATTTCCAAACATTTCAAGAAAAATCCCGCAAAATTCTTCAAGTCTCCTCCAAATACCACAAACATCCTACAAACATCTCACAAACATCCCACAAACATCCCATAAAATTCAATAGAAATCCCACAAAATTCAAGAGAAATCCCACCAAATTCTGTACAAGCCCCACACAATTCCCTAAATCTTCTCAGAACCCAACCACATTCCTGCAACATCCCACAAAATCTCCAACAATTTCCACAAAATTCAAGAAAATTCCCTCCAAATTCACTGAATTTCCTCAATATCCCACCAAACTCCAGAACCATCTCACAAAATCTCAACAAATTTCCAAAAAATTCAAAAAAACTCTCACAAAGTTCTTGAAAGCCCCTCAAAATTCCAGAAAAATGCCACAAAATTCCCTACATCTTCTCAAAACATTACAAAATTCTACAGACATCTCACAAAATCTCCACACATTTCCACAAAATCTAAGAAAATTCCCGCAAAATTCTTCAAGTCTCCTCCAAATCCCACAAAATTCAAGAGAAATCCTCAAAATTCCACAAAAATCCAACAAAATTCCCTACATCTTCTCAAAATCCAAACAAATTCCTGAAACATCTCACAAAATCTCCACCAATTTCCACAACATTTAGGAAAAATCCCTCCAACTTCTTCAAGTCTCCTCCAAATCCCACAAAATTCAAGAGAAATCCTCAAAATTCCACAAAAATCCCACAAAATTCCTGCAACATCTCACAAAATCTCCGGAAATTTCCACAAAATTCAAGAAGACTCTCACAAAATACTTGAAAGCTGCTGGAAATTCCACAAATATCCCACAAAAATCCCTAAATCTTCTCAAAACCCAACCACATTCCTGCAGCATCTCACAAAATCTCCGCCAATATCCAAAAAATTCAGGAAAATTCCCTCCAAATTCTTCAAGTCTCCTCCAAATCCCACAAAATTCAAGACAAATCCTCAAAATCCCACAAAAATCCCACAAATTCCAGAACCATCTCACAAAATCTCAACAAATTTCCACTAAATTCAAGAAAACTCTCACAAAGTTCTTGAAAGCCCCTCAAAATTCCAGAAAAATGCCACAAAATAACCTACATCTTCTCAAAACCCAAACAAACTCCTGCAACATCTCACAAAATCTCCAACAATTTCCACAAAATTCAAGAAAAATCCCGCAAAATTCTTCAAGTCTCGTACAAATCCCAGAAAAATCCCACAAAATTCCAGAAACATCCCACCAAATCACCTCAATATCACCAAACATTCTGGAAAAGCCTCACAAAATTGCAGAAAAATGCCACAAAATTCCCTAAACCTTCTCAAAACCCTACCCAATTCCTGCAACATCCCACAAAATCTCCAACAATTTCCACAAAATTCAAGAAAAATCCCTCAAAATTCACTGAATTTCCTCAATATCCCACCAAATTCCAGAACCATCTCACAAAATCTCAACAAATTTCCACTAAATCTAAGAAAATTCTGCAAAATTCTTCAAGTCTCCTCCAAATCCCACAAAATTCAAGACAAATCCTCAAAATTCCACAAAAATCCCACAAAATTCCTTCCATCTTCTCAGAACCCAAACAAACTCCTGCAACATCTCACAAAATCTCCAACAATTTCCAAACAATTCAAGAAAAATCCCGCAAAATTCTTCAAGTTTCCTACAAATCCCAGAAAAATCCCACAAAATTCCAGAAACATCCCACCAAATCACCTCAATATCACCAAAAATTCTGGAAAAGCCTCACAAAATTGCAGAAAAATGCCACAAAATTCCCTAAACCTTCTCAAAACCCTACCCAATTCCTGCAACATCCCACAAAATCTCCAACAATTTCCACAAAATTCAAGAAAAATCCCTCAAAATTCACTGAATTTCCTCAATATCCCACCAAATTCCAGAACCATCTCACAAAATCTCAACAAATTTCCACAAAATCTAAGAAAATTCCGCAAAATTCTTCAAGTCTCCTCCAAATCCCACAAAATTCAAGAGAAATCCTCAAAATTCCACAAAAATCCCACAAAATTCCTTCCATCTTCTCAGAACCCAAACAAACTCCTGCAACATCTCACAAAATCTCCACCAATTTCCAAACATTTCAAGAAAAGTCCCGCAAAATTCTTCAAGTCTCCTCCAAATACCACAAACATCCTACAAACATCTCACAAACATCCCACAAACATCCCAAAAAATTCAATAGAAATCCCACAAAATTCAAGAGAAATCCCACCAAATTCTGTACAAGCCCCACACAATTCCCTAAATCTTCTCAGAACCCAACCACATTCCTGCAACATCCCACAAAATCTCCAACAATTTCCACAAAATTCAAGAAAATTCCCTCCAAATTCACTGAATTTCCTCAATATCCCACCAAACTCCAGAACCATCTCACAAAATCTCAACAAATTTCCAAAAAATTCAAAAAAACTCTCACAAAGTTCTTGAAAGCCCCTCAAAATTCCAGAAAAATGCCACAAAATTCCCTACATCTTCTCAAAACATTACAAAATTCTACAGACATCTCACAAAATCTCCACACATTTCCACAAAATCTAAGAAAATTCCCGCAAAATTCTTCAAGTCTCCTCCAAATCCCACAAAATTCAAGAGAAATCCTCAAAATTCCACAAAAATCCAACAAAATTCCCTACATCTTCTCAAAATCCAAAAATATTCCTGAAACATCTCACAAAATCTCCACCAATTTCCACAACATTTAGGAAAAATCCCTCCAACTTCTTCAAGTCTCCTCCAAATCCCACAAAATTCAAGAGAATTCCTCAAAATTCCACAAAAATCCCACCAAATTCCTGCAACATCTCACAAAATCTCCGGAAATTTCCACAAAATTCAAGAAGACTCTCACAAAATACTTGAAAGCTGCTGGAAATTCCACAAATATCCCACAAAAATCCCTAAATCTTCTCAAAACCCAACCACATTCCTGCAGCATCTCACAAAATCTCCGCCAATATCCAAAAAATTCAGGAAAATTCCCTCCAAATTCTTCAAGTCTCCTCCAAATCCCACAAAATTCAAGACAAATCCTCAAAATCCCACAAAAATCCCACCAAATTCCAGAACCATCTCACAAAATCTCAACAAATTTCCACTAAATTCAAGAAAACTCTCACAAAGTTCTTGAAAGCCCCTCAAAATTCCAGAAAAATGCCACAAACTTCCCTACATCTTCTCAAAACCCAAACAAACTCCTGCAACATCTCACAAAATCTCCACCAATTTCCAAACAATTCAAGAAAAATCCCGCAGAATTCCTCAAGTCTCGTACAAATCCCAGAAAAATCCCACAAAATTCCAGAAACATCCCACCAAATCACCTCAATATCACCAAACATTCTGGAAAAGCCTCACAAAATTGCAGAAAAATGCCACAAAATTCCCTAAACCTTCTCAAAACCCTACCCAATTCCTGCAACATCCCACAAAATCTCCAACAATTTCCACAAAATTCAAGAAAAATCCCTCAAAATTCACTGAATTTCCTCAATATCCCACCAAATTCCAGAACCATCTCAGAAAATCTCAACAAATTTCCACTAAATCTAAGAAAATTCTGCAAAATTCTTCAAGTCTCCTCCAAATCCCACAAAATTCAAGACAAATCCTCAAAATTCCACAAAAATCCCACAAAATTCCTTCCATCTTCTCAGAACCCAAACAAACTCCTGCAACATCTCACAAAATCTCCACCAATTTCCAAACAATTCAAGAAAAATCCCGCAAAATTCTTCAAGTCTCCTCCAAATACCACAAACATCCCACAAACATCCCACAAACATCCCACAAACATCCCATAAAATTCAAGAGAAATCCCACAAAATTCAAAAGAAATCGCACAAAATCCTGTACAAGGACCACACAATTCCCTAAATCTTCTCAGAACCCAACCACATTCCTGCAACATCCCACAAAATCTCTGGAAATTTCCACAAAATTCAAGAAGACTCTCACAAAATACTTGAAAGCTGCTGAAAATTCCACGAAAATCCCACAAAAATCCCTAAATCTTCTCAAAACCCAACCACATTCCTGCAGCATCTCACAAAATCTCCACCAATATCCAAAAAATTCAAGAAAATTCCCTCCAAATTCTTCAAGTCTCCTCCAAATCCCACAAAATTCAAGACAAATCCTCAAAATCCCACAAAAATCCCACCAAATTCCAGAACCATCTCACAAAATCTCAACAAATTTCCACTAAATTCAAGAAAACTCTCACAAAGTTCTTGAAAGCCCCTCAAAATCCCAGAAAAATCCCACAAACTTCCCTACATCTTCTCAAAACCCAAACAAACTCCTGCAACATCTCACAAAATCTCCACCAATTTCCAAACAATTCAAGAAAAATCCCGCAAAATTCTTCAAGTCTCGTACAAATCCCAGAAAAATCCCACAAAATTCCAGAAACATCCCACCAAATCACCTCAATATCACCAAAAATTCTGGAAAAGCCTCACAAAATTGCAGAAAAATGCCACAAAATTCCCTAAACCTTCTCAAAACCCTACCCAATTCCTGCAACATCCCACAAAATCTCCAACAATTTCCACAAAATTCAAGAAAAATCCCTCAAAATTCACTGAATTTCCTCAATATCCCACCAAATTCCAGAACCATCTCACAAAATCTCAACAAATTTCCACAAAATCTAAGAAAATTCCGCAAAATTCTTCAAGTCTCCTCCAAATCCCACAAAATTCAAGAGAAATCCTCAAAATTCCACAAAAATCCCACAAAATTCCTTCCATCTTCTCAGAACCCAAACAAACTCCTGCAACATCTCACAAAATCTCCACCAATTTCCAAACATTTCAAGAAAAATCCCGCAAAATTCTTCAAGTCTCCTCCAAATACCACAAACATCCTACAAACATCTCACAAACATCCCACAAACATCCCATAAAATTCAATAGAAATCCCACAAAATTCAAGAGAAATCCCACCAAATTCTGTACAACCCCACACAATTCCCTAAATCTTCTCAGAACCCAACCACATTCCTGCAACATCCCACAAAATCTCCAACAATTTCCACAAAATTCAAGAAAATTCCCTCCAAATTCACTGAATTTCCTCAATATCCCACCAAACTCCAGAACCATCTCACAAAATCTCAACAAATTTCCAAAAAATTCAAAAAAACTCTCACAAAGTTCTTGAAAGCCCCTCAAAATTCCAGAAAAATGCCACAAAATTCCCTACATCTTCTCAAAACATTACAAAATTCTACAGACATCTCACAAAATCCCCACACATTTCCACAAAATCTAAGAAAATTCCCTCCAAATTCTTCAAGTCTCCTCCAAATCCCACAAAATTCAAGAGAAATCCTCAAAATTCCACAAAAATCCAACAAAATTCCCTACATCTTCTCAAAATCCAAACAAATTCCTGAAACATCTCACAAAATCTCCACCAATTTCCACAACATTTAGGAAAAATCCCTCCAACTTCTTCAAGTCTCCTCCAAATCCCACAAAATTCAAGAGAAATCCTCAAAATTCCACAAAAATCCCACAAAATTCCTGCAACATCTCACAAAATCTCCGGAAATTTCCACAAAATTCAAGAAGACTCTCACAAAATACTTGAAAGCTGCTGAAAATTCCACAAATATCCCACAAAAATCCCTAAATCTTCTCAAAACCCAACCACATTCCTGCAGCATCTCACAAAATCTCCACCAATATCCAAAAAATTCAAGAAAATTCCCTCCAAATTCTTCAAGTCTCCTCCAAATCCCACAAAATTCAAGACAAATCCTCAAAATCCCACAAAAATCCCACCAAATTCCAGAACCATCTCACAAAATCTCAACAAATTTCCAAAAAATTCAAAAAAACTCTCACAAAGTTCTTGAAAGCCCCTCAAAATTCCAGAAAAATGCCACAAACTTCCCTACATCTTCTCAAAACCCAAACAAACTCCTGCAACATCTCACAAAATCTCCACCAATTTCCAAACAATTCAAGAAAAATCCCGCAAAATTCTTCAAGTCTCGTACAAATCCCAGAAAAATCCCACAAAATTCCAGAAACATCCCACCAAATCACCTCAATATCACCAAAAATTCTGGAAAAGCCTCACAAAATTGCAGAAAAATGCCACAAAATTCCCTAAACCTTCTCAAAACCCTACCAAATTCCTGCAACATCCCACAAAATCTCCAACAATTTCCACAAAATTCAAGAAAAATCCCTCAAAATTCACTGAATTTCCTCAATATCCCACCAAATTCCAGAACCATCTCACAAAATCTCAACAAATTTCCACAAAATCTAAGAAAATTCCGCAAAATTCTTCAAGTCTCCTCCAAATCCCACAAAATTCAAGACAAATCCTCAAAATTCCACAAAAATCCCACAAAATTCCTTCCATCTTCTCAGAACCCAAACAAACTCCTGCAACATCTCACAAAATCTCCACCAATTTCCAAACAATTCAAGGAAAATCCCGCAAAATTCTTCAAGTCTCCTCCAAATCCCACAAACATCCCACAAACATCTCACAAACATCCCACAAACATCCCACAAAATTCAAGAGAAATCCCACAAAATTCAAAAGAAATCGCACAAAATCCTGTACAAGCCCCACACAATTCCCTAAATCTTCTCAGAACCCAACCACATTCCTGCAACATCCCACAAAATCTCTGGAAATTTCCACAAAATTCAAGAAGACTCTCACAAAATACTTGAAAGCTGCTGAAAATTCCACGAAAATCCCACAAAAATCCCTAAATCTTCTCAAAACCCAACCACATTCCTGCAGCATCTCACAAAATCTCCGCCAATATCCAAAAAATTCAGGAAAATTCCCTCCAAATTCTTCAAGTCTCCTCCAAATCCCACAAAATTCAAGACAAATCCTCAAAATCCCACAAAAATCCCACCAAATTCCAGAACCATCTCACAAAATCTCAACAAATTTCCACTAAATTCAAGAAAACTCTCACAAAGTTCTTGAAAGCCCCTCAAAATTCCAGAAAAATGCCACAAACTTCCCTACATCTTCTCAAAACCCAAACAAACTCCTGCAACATCTCACAAAATCTCCACCAATTTCCAAACAATTCAAGAAAAATCCCGCAGAATTCCTCAAGTCTCGTACAAATCCCAGAAAAATCCCACAAAATTCCAGAAACATCCCACCAAATCACCTCAATATCACCAAACATTCTGGAAAAGCCTCACAAAATTGCAGAAAAATGCCACAAAATTCCCTAAACCTTCTCAAAACCCTACCCAATTCCTGCAACATCCCACAAAATCTCCAACAATTTCCACAAAATTCAAGAAAAATCCCTCAAAATTCACTGAATTTCCTCAATATCCCACCAAATTCCAGAACCATCTCAGAAAATCTCAACAAATTTCCACTAAATCTAAGAAAATTCTGCAAAATTCTTCAAGTCTCCTCCAAATCCCACAAAATTCAAGACAAATCCTCAAAATTCCACAAAAATCCCACAAAATTCCTTCCATCTTCTCAGAACCCAAACAAACTCCTGCAACATCTCACAAAATCTCCACCAATTTCCAAACAATTCAAGAAAAATCCCGCAAAATTCTTCAAGTCTCCTCCAAATACCACAAACATCCCACAAACATCCCACAAACATCCCACAAACATCCCATAAAATTCAAGAGAAATCCCACAAAATTCAAAAGAAATCGCACAAAATCCTGTACAAGGACCACACAATTCCCTAAATCTTCTCAGAACCCAACCACATTCCTGCAACATCCCACAAAATCTCTGGAAATTTCCACAAAATTCAAGAAGACTCTCACAAAATACTTGAAAGCTGCTGAAAATTCCACGAAAATCCCACAAAAATCCCTAAATCTTCTCAAAACCCAACCACATTCCTGCAGCATCTCACAAAATCTCCACCAATATCCAAAAAATTCAAGAAAATTCCCTCCAAATTCTTCAAGTCTCCTCCAAATCCCACAAAATTCAAGACAAATCCTCAAAATCCCACAAAAATCCCACCAAATTCCAGAACCATCTCACAAAATCTCAACAAATTTCCACTAAATTCAAGAAAACTCTCACAAAGTTCTTGAAAGCCCCTCAAAATCCCAGAAAAATCCCACAAACTTCCCTACATCTTCTCAAAACCCAAACAAACTCCTGCAACATCTCACAAAATCTCCACCAATTTCCAAACAATTCAAGAAAAATCCCGCAAAATTCTTCAAGTCTCGTACAAATCCCAGAAAAATCCCACAAAATTCCAGAAACATCCCACCAAATCACCTCAATATCACCAAAAATTCTGGAAAAGCCTCACAAAATTGCAGAAAAATGCCACAAAATTCCCTAAACCTTCTCAAAACCCTACCCAATTCCTGCAACATCCCACAAAATCTCCAACAATTTCCACAAAATTCAAGAAAAATCCCTCAAAATTCACTGAATTTCCTCAATATCCCACCAAATTCCAGAACCATCTCACAAAATCTCAACAAATTTCCACAAAATCTAAGAAAATTCCGCAAAATTCTTCAAGTCTCCTCCAAATCCCACAAAATTCAAGAGAAATCCTCAAAATTCCACAAAAATCCCACAAAATTCCTTCCATCTTCTCAGAACCCAAACAAACTCCTGCAACATCTCACAAAATCTCCACCAATTTCCAAACATTTCAAGAAAAATCCCGCAAAATTCTTCAAGTCTCCTCCAAATACCACAAACATCCTACAAACATCTCACAAACATCCCACAAACATCCCATAAAATTCAATAGAAATCCCACAAAATTCAAGAGAAATCCCACCAAATTCTGTACAAGCCCCACACAATTCCCTAAATCTTCTCAGAACCCAACCACATTCCTGCAACATCCCACAAAATCTCCAACAATTTCCACAAAATTCAAGAAAATTCCCTCCAAATTCACTGAATTTCCTCAATATCCCACCAAACTCCAGAACCATCTCACAAAATCTCAACAAATTTCCAAAAAATTCAAAAAAACTCTCACAAAGTTCTTGAAAGCCCCTCAAAATTCCAGAAAAATGCCACAAAATTCCCTACATCTTCTCAAAACATTACAAAATTCTACAGACATCTCACAAAATCTCCACACATTTCCACAAAATCTAAGAAAATTCCCGCAAAATTCTTCAAGTCTCCTCCAAATCCCACAAAATTCAAGAGAAATCCTCAAAATTCCACAAAAATCCAACAAAATTCCCTACATCTTCTCAAAATCCAAACAAATTCCTGAAACATCTCACAAAATCTCCACCAATTTCCACAACATTTAGGAAAAATCCCTCCAACTTCTTCAAGTCTCCTCCAAATCCCACAAAATTCAAGAGAAATCCTCAAAATTCCACAAAAATCCCACAAAATTCCTGCAACATCTCACAAAATCTCCGGAAATTTCCACAAAATTCAAGAAGACTCTCACAAAATACTTGAAAGCTGCTGGAAATTCCACAAATATCCCACAAAAATCCCTAAATCTTCTCAAAACCCAACCACATTCCTGCAGCATCTCACAAAATCTCCGCCAATATCCAAAAAATTCAGGAAAATTCCCTCCAAATTCTTCAAGTCTCCTCCAAATCCCACAAAATTCAAGACAAATCCTCAAAATCCCACAAAAATCCCACAAATTCCAGAACCATCTCACAAAATCTCAACAAATTTCCACTAAATTCAAGAAAACTCTCACAAAGTTCTTGAAAGCCCCTCAAAATTCCAGAAAAATGCCACAAAATAACCTACATCTTCTCAAAACCCAAACAAACTCCTGCAACATCTCACAAAATCTCCAACAATTTCCACAAAATTCAAGAAAAATCCCGCAAAATTCTTCAAGTCTCGTACAAATCCCAGAAAAATCCCACAAAATTCCAGAAACATCCCACCAAATCACCTCAATATCACCAAACATTCTGGAAAAGCCTCACAAAATTGCAGAAAAATGCCACAAAATTCCCTAAACCTTCTCAAAACCCTACCCAATTCCTGCAACATCCCACAAAATCTCCAACAATTTCCACAAAATTCAAGAAAAATCCCTCAAAATTCACTGAATTTCCTCAATATCCCACCAAATTCCAGAACCATCTCACAAAATCTCAACAAATTTCCACTAAATCTAAGAAAATTCTGCAAAATTCTTCAAGTCTCCTCCAAATCCCACAAAATTCAAGACAAATCCTCAAAATTCCACAAAAATCCCACAAAATTCCTTCCATCTTCTCAGAACCCAAACAAACTCCTGCAACATCTCACAAAATCTCCAACAATTTCCAAACAATTCAAGAAAAATCCCGCAAAATTCTTCAAGTTTCCTACAAATCCCAGAAAAATCCCACAAAATTCCAGAAACATCCCACCAAATCACCTCAATATCACCAAACATTCTGGAAAAGCCTCACAAAATTGCAGAAATATGCCACAAAATTCCATAAACCTTCTCAAAACCCTACCCAATTCCTGCAACATCCCACAAAATCTCCAACAATTTCCACAAAATTCAAGAAAAATCCCTCAAAATTCACTGAATTTCCTCAATATCCCACCAAATTCCAGAACCATCTCACAAAATCTCAACAAATTTCCACAAAATCTAAGAAAATTCCCTCCAAATTCTTCAAGTCTCCTCCAAATCCCACAAAATTCAAGAGAAATCCTCAAAATTCCACAAAAATCCAACAAAATTCCTTCCATCTTCTCAAAACCCAAACAAATTCCTGCAACATCTCACAAAATCTCCACCAATTTCCAAACATTTCAAGAAAAGTCCCGCAAAATTCTTCAAGTCTCCTCCAAATACCACAAACATCCTACAAACATCTCACAAACATCCCACAAACATCCCAAAAAATTCAATAGAAATCCCACAAAATTCAAGAGAAATCCCACCAAATTCTGTACAAGCCCCACACAATTCCCTAAATCTTCTCAGAACCCAACCACATTCCTGCAACATCCCACAAAATCTCCAACAATTTCCACAAAATTCAAGAAAATTCCCTCCAAATTCACTGAATTTCCTCAATATCCCACCAAACTCCAGAACCATCTCACAAAATCTCAACAAATTTCCAAAAAATTCAAAAAAACTCTCACAAAGTTCTTGAAAGCCCCTCAAAATTCCAGAAAAATGCCACAAAATTCCCTACATCTTCTCAAAACATTACAAAATTCTACAGACATCTCACAAAATCTCCACACATTTCCACAAAATCTAAGAAAATTCCCGCAAAATTCTTCAAGTCTCCTCCAAATCCCACAAAATTCAAGAGAAATCCTCAAAATTCCACAAAAATCCAACAAAATTCCCTACATCTTCTCAAAATCCAAACAAATTCCTGAAACATCTCACAAAATCTCCACCAATTTCCACAACATTTATGAAAAATCCCTCCAACTTCTTCAAGTCTCCTCCAAATCCCACAAAATTCAAGAGAATTCCTCAAAATTCCACAAAAATCCCACAAAATTCCTGCAACATCTCACAAAATCTCCGGAAATTTCCACAAAATTCAAGAAGACTCTCACAAAATACTTGAAAGCTGCTGGAAATTCCACAAATATCCCACAAAAATCCCTAAATCTTCTCAAAACCCAACCACATTCCTGCAGCATCTCACAAAATCTCCGCCAATATCCAAAAAATTCAGGAAAATTCCCTCCAAATTCTTCAAGTCTCCTCCAAATCCCACAAAATTCAAGACAAATCCTCAAAATCCCACAAAAATCCCACCAAATTCCAGAACCATCTCACAAAATCTCAACAAATTTCCACTAAATTCAAGAAAACTCTCACAAAGTTCTTGAAAGCCCCTCAAAATTCCAGAAAAATGCCACAAACTTCCCTACATCTTCTCAAAACCCAAACAAACTCCTGCAACATCTCACAAAATCTCCACCAATTTCCAAACAATTCAAGAAAAATCCCGCAGAATTCCTCAAGTCTCGTACAAATCCCAGAAAAATCCCACAAAATTCCAGAAACATCCCACCAAATCACCTCAATATCACCAAACATTCTGGAAAAGCCTCACAAAATTGCAGAAAAATGCCACAAAATTCCCTAAACCTTCTCAAAACCCTACCCAATTCCTGCAACATCCCACAAAATCTCCAACAATTTCCACAAAATTCAAGAAAAATCCCTCAAAATTCACTGAATTTCCTCAATATCCCACCAAATTCCAGAACCATCTCAGAAAATCTCAACAAATTTCCACTAAATCTAAGAAAATTCTGCAAAATTCTTCAAGTCTCCTCCAAATCCCACAAAATTCAAGACAAATCCTCAAAATTCCACAAAAATCCCACAAAATTCCTTCCATCTTCTCAGAACCCAAACAAACTCCTGCAACATCTCACAAAATCTCCACCAATTTCCAAACAATTCAAGAAAAATCCCGCAAAATTCTTCAAGTCTCCTCCAAATACCACAAACATCCCACAAACATCCCACAAACATCCCACAAACATCCCATAAAATTCAAGAGAAATCCCACAAAATTCAAAAGAAATCGCACAAAATCCTGTACAAGGACCACACAATTCCCTAAATCTTCTCAGAACCCAACCACATTCCTGCAACATCCCACAAAATCTCTGGAAATTTCCACAAAATTCAAGAAGACTCTCACAAAATACTTGAAAGCTGCTGAAAATTCCACGAAAATCCCACAAAAATCCCTAAATCTTCTCAAAACCCAACCACATTCCTGCAGCATCTCACAAAATCTCCACCAATATCCAAAAAATTCAAGAAAATTCCCTCCAAATTCTTCAAGTCTCCTCCAAATCCCACAAAATTCAAGACAAATCCTCAAAATCCCACAAAAATCCCACCAAATTCCAGAACCATCTCACAAAATCTCAACAAATTTCCACTAAATTCAAGAAAACTCTCACAAAGTTCTTGAAAGCCCCTCAAAATCCCAGAAAAATCCCACAAACTTCCCTACATCTTCTCAAAACCCAAACAAACTCCTGCAACATCTCACAAAATCTCCACCAATTTCCAAACAATTCAAGAAAAATCCCGCAAAATTCTTCAAGTCTCGTACAAATCCCAGAAAAATCCCACAAAATTCCAGAAACATCCCACCAAATCACCTCAATATCACCAAAAATTCTGGAAAAGCCTCACAAAATTGCAGAAAAATGCCACAAAATTCCCTAAACCTTCTCAAAACCCTACCCAATTCCTGCAACATCCCACAAAATCTCCAACAATTTCCACAAAATTCAAGAAAAATCCCTCAAAATTCACTGAATTTCCTCAATATCCCACCAAATTCCAGAACCATCTCACAAAATCTCAACAAATTTCCACAAAATCTAAGAAAATTCCGCAAAATTCTTCAAGTCTCCTCCAAATCCCACAAAATTCAAGAGAAATCCTCAAAATTCCACAAAAATCCCACAAAATTCCTTCCATCTTCTCAGAACCCAAACAAACTCCTGCAACATCTCACAAAATCTCCACCAATTTCCAAACATTTCAAGAAAAATCCCGCAAAATTCTTCAAGTCTCCTCCAAATACCACAAACATCCTACAAACATCTCACAAACATCCCACAAACATCCCATAAAATTCAATAGAAATCCCACAAAATTCAAGAGAAATCCCACCAAATTCTGTACAACCCCACACAATTCCCTAAATCTTCTCAGAACCCAACCACATTCCTGCAACATCCCACAAAATCTCCAACAATTTCCACAAAATTCAAGAAAATTCCCTCCAAATTCACTGAATTTCCTCAATATCCCACCAAACTCCAGAACCATCTCACAAAATCTCAACAAATTTCCAAAAAATTCAAAAAAACTCTCACAAAGTTCTTGAAAGCCCCTCAAAATTCCAGAAAAATGCCACAAAATTCCCTACATCTTCTCAAAACATTACAAAATTCTACAGACATCTCACAAAATCCCCACACATTTCCACAAAATCTAAGAAAATTCCCTCCAAATTCTTCAAGTCTCCTCCAAATCCCACAAAATTCAAGAGAAATCCTCAAAATTCCACAAAAATCCAACAAAATTCCCTACATCTTCTCAAAATCCAAACAAATTCCTGAAACATCTCACAAAATCTCCACCAATTTCCACAACATTTAGGAAAAATCCCTCCAACTTCTTCAAGTCTCCTCCAAATCCCACAAAATTCAAGAGAAATCCTCAAAATTCCACAAAAATCCCACAAAATTCCTGCAACATCTCACAAAATCTCCGGAAATTTCCACAAAATTCAAGAAGACTCTCACAAAATACTTGAAAGCTGCTGAAAATTCCACAAATATCCCACAAAAATCCCTAAATCTTCTCAAAACCCAACCACATTCCTGCAGCATCTCACAAAATCTCCACCAATATCCAAAAAATTCAAGAAAATTCCCTCCAAATTCTTCAAGTCTCCTCCAAATCCCACAAAATTCAAGACAAATCCTCAAAATCCCACAAAAATCCCACCAAATTCCAGAACCATCTCACAAAATCTCAACAAATTCCCAAAAAATTCAAAAAAACTCTCACAAAGTTCTTGAAAGCCCCTCAAAATTCCAGAAAAATGCCACAAACTTCCCTACATCTTCTCAAAACCCAAACAAACTCCTGCAACATCTCACAAAATCTCCACCAATTTCCAAACAATTCAAGAAAAATCCCGCAAAATTCTTCAAGTCTCGTACAAATCCCAGAAAAATCCCACAAAATTCCAGAAACATCCCACCAAATCACCTCAATATCACCAAAAATTCTGGAAAAGCCTCACAAAATTGCAGAAAAATGCCACAAAATTCCCTAAACCTTCTCAAAACCCTACCAAATTCCTGCAACATCCCACAAAATCTCCAACAATTTCCACAAAATTCAAGAAAAATCCCTCAAAATTCACTGAATTTCCTCAATATCCCACCAAATTCCAGAACCATCTCACAAAATCTCAACAAATTTCCACAAAATCTAAGAAAATTCCGCAAAATTCTTCAAGTCTCCTCCAAATCCCACAAAATTCAAGACAAATCCTCAAAATTCCACAAAAATCCCACAAAATTCCTTCCATCTTCTCAGAACCCAAACAAACTCCTGCAACATCTCACAAAATCTCCACCAATTTCCAAACAATTCAAGGAAAATCCCGCAAAATTCTTCAAGTCTCCTCCAAATCCCACAAACATCCCACAAACATCTCACAAACATCCCACAAACATCCCACAAAATTCAAGAGAAATCCCACAAAATTCAAAAGAAATCGCACAAAATCCTGTACAAGCCCCACACAATTCCCTAAATCTTCTCAGAACCCAACCACATTCCTGCAACATCCCACAAAATCTCTGGAAATTTCCACAAAATTCAAGAAGACTCTCACAAAATACTTGAAAGCTGCTGAAAATTCCACGAAAATCCCACAAAAATCCCTAAATCTTCTCAAAACCCAACCACATTCCTGCAGCATCTCACAAAATCTCCACCAATATCCAAAAAATTCAAGAAAATTCCCTCCAAACTCTTCAAGTCTCCTCCAAATCCCACAAAATTCAAGACAAATCCTCAAAATCCCACAAAAATCCCACCAAATTCCAGAACCATCTCACAAAATCTCAACAAATTTCCACTAAATTCAAGAAAACTCTCACAAAGTTCTTGAAAGCCCCTCAAAATTCCAGAAAAATGCCAAAAAATAACCTACATCTTCTCAAAACCCAAACAAACTCCTGCAACATCTCACAAAATCTCCACCAATTTCCAAACAATTCAAGAAAAATCCCGCAAAATTCTTCAAGTCTCGTACAAATCCCAGAAAAATCCCACAAAATTCCAGAAACATCCAACCAAATCACCACAATATCTCCAAACATTCTGGAAAAGCCTCACAAAATTGCAGAAAAATGCCACAAAATTCCCTAAACCTTCTCAAAACCCTACCCAATTCCTGCAACATCCCACAAAATCTCCAACAATTTCCACAAAATTCAAGAAAAATCCCTCAAAATTCACAGAATTTCCTCAATATCCCACCAAATTCCAGAACCATCTCACAAAATCTCCACCAATATCCAAAAAATTCCAGAAAATTCCCTCCAAATTCTTCAAGTCTCCTCCAAATCCCACAAAATTCAAGACAAATCCTCAAAATCCCACAAAAATCCCACAAATTCCAGAACCATCTCACAAAATCTCAACAAATTTCCACTAAATTCAAGAAAACTCTCACAAAGTTCTTGAAAGCCCCTCAAAATTCCAGAAAAATGCCACAAAATAACCTACATCTTCTCAAAACCCAACCACATTCCTGCAACATCCCACAAAATCTCCAACAATTTCCACAAAATTCAAGAAAAATCCCGCAAAATTCACTGAATTTCCTCAATATCCCACCAAATTCCAGAACCATCTCACAAAATCTCAACAAATTTCCACTAAATCTAAGAAAATTCTGCAAAATTCTTCAAGTCTCCTCCAAATCCCACAAAATTCAAGACAAATCCTCAAAATTCCACAAAAATCCCACAAAATTCCTTCCATCTTCTCAGAACCCAAACAAACTCCTGCAACATCTCACAAAATCTCCAACAATTTCCAAACAATTCAAGAAAAATCCCGCAAAATTCTTCAAGTCTCGTACAAATCCCAGAAAAATCCCACAAAATTCCAGAAACATCCCACCAAATCACCTCAATATCACCAAACATTCTGGAAAAGCCTCACAAAATTGCAGAAATATGCCACAAAATTCCATAAACCTTCTCAAAACCCTACCCAATTCCTGCAACATCCCACAAAATCTCCAACAATTTCCACAAAATTCAAGAAAAATCCCTCAAAATTCACTGAATTTCCTCAATATCCCACCAAATTCCAGAACCATCTCACAAAATCTCAACAAATTTCCACTAAATCTAAGAAAATTCCCTCCAAATTCTTCAAGTCTCCTCCAAATCCCACAAAATTCAAGAGAAATCCTCAAAATTCCACAAAAATCCAACAAAATTCCTTCCATCTTCTCAAAACCCAAACAAATTCCTGCAACATCTCACAAAATCTCCACCAATTTCCAAACATTTCAAGAAAAGTCCCGCAAAATTCTTCAAGTCTCCTCCAAATACCACAAACATCCTACAAACATCTCACAAACATCCCACAAACATCCCAAAAAATTCAATAGAAATCCCACAAAATTCAAGAGAAATCCCACCAAATTCTGTACAAGCCCCACACAATTCCCTAAATCTTCTCAGAACCCAACCACATTCCTGCAACATCCCACAAAATCTCCAACAATTTCCACAAAATTCAAGAAAATTCCCTCCAAATTCACTGAATTTCCTCAATATCCCACCAAACTCCAGAACCATCTCACAAAATCTCAACAAATTTCCAAAAAATTCAAAAAAACTCTCACAAAGTTCTTGAAAGCCCCTCAAAATTCCAGAAAAATGCCACAAAATTCCCTACATCTTCTCAAAACATTACAAAATTCTACAGACATCTCACAAAATCTCCACACATTTCCACAAAATCTAAGAAAATTCCCGCAAAATTCTTCAAGTCTCCTCCAAATCCCACAAAATTCAAGAGAAATCCTCAAAATTCCACAAAAATCCAACAAAATTCCCTACATCTTCTCAAAATCCAAACAAATTCCTGAAACATCTCACAAAATCTCCACCAATTTCCACAACATTTAGGAAAAATCCCTCCAACTTCTTCAAGTCTCCTCCAAATCCCACAAAATTCAAGAGAATTCCTCAAAATTCCACAAAAATCCCACAAAATTCCTGCAACATCTCACAAAATTTCCGGAAATTTCCACAAAATTCAAGAAGACTCTCACAAAATACTTGAAAGCTGCTGGAAATTCCACAAATATCCCACAAAAATCCCTAAATCTTCTCAAAACCCAACCACATTCCTGCAGCATCTCACAAAATCTCCGCCAATATCCAAAAAGTTCAGGAAAATTCCCTCCAAATTCTTCAAGTCTCCTCCAAATCCCACAAAATTCAAGACAAATCCTCAAAATCCCACAAAAATCCCACCAAATTCCAGAACCATCTCACAAAATCTCAACAAATTTCCACTAAATTCAAGAAAACTCTCACAAAGTTCTTGAAAGCCCCTCAAAATTCCAGAAAAATGCCACAAACTTCCCTACATCTTCTCAAAACCCAAACAAACTCCTGCAACATCTCACAAAATCTCCACCAATTTCCAAACAATTCAAGAAAAATCCCGCAAAATTCTTCAAGTCTCGTACAAATCCCAGAAAAATCCCACAAAATTCCAGAAACATCCCACCAAATCACCTCAATATCACCAAACATTCTGGAAAAGCCTCACAAAATTGCAGAAAAATGCCACAAAATTCCCTAAACCTTCTCAAAACCCTACCCAATTCCTGCAACATCCCACAAAATCTCCAACAATTTCCACAAAATTCAAGAAAAATCCCTCAAAATTCACTGAATTTCCTCAATATCCCACCAAATTCCAGAACCATCTCACAAAATCTCAACAAATTTCCACTAAATCTAAGAAAATTCCCTCCAAATTCTTCAAGTCTCCTCCAAATCCCACAAAATTCAAGAGAAATCCTCAAAATTCCACAAAAATCCCACAAAATTCCTTCCATCTTCTCAGAACCCAAACAAACTCCTGCAACATCTCACAAAATCTCCACCAATTTCCAAACAATTCAAGAAAAATCCCGCAAAATTCTTCAAGTCTCGTACAAATCCCAGAAAAATCCCACAAAATTCCAGAAACATCCCACCAAATCACCTCAATATCACCAAACATTCTGGAAAAGCCTCACAAAATTGCAGAAATATGCCACAAAATTCCATAAACCTTCTCAAAACCCTACCCAATTCCTGCAACATCCCACAAAATCTCCAACAATTTCCACAAAATTCAAGAAAAATCCCTCAAAATTCACTGAATTTCCTCAATATCCCACCAAATTCCAGAACCATCTCACAAAATCTCAACAAATTTCCACTAAATCTAAGAAAATTCTGCAAAATTCTTCAAGTCTCCTCCAAATCCCACAAAATTCAAGACAAATCCTCAAAATTCCACAAAAATCCCACAAAATTCCTTCCATCTTCTCAGAACCCAAACAAACTCCTGCAACATCTCACAAAATCTCCAACAATTTCCAAACAATTCAAGAAAAATCCCGCAAAATTCTTCAAGTCTCGTACAAATCCCAGAAAAATCCCACAAAATTCCAGAAACATCCCACCAAATCACCTCAATATCACCAAACATTCTGGAAAAGCCTCACAAAATTGCAGAAATATGCCACAAAATTCCATAAACCTTCTCAAAACCCTACCCAATTCCTGCAACATCCCACAAAATCTCCAACAATTTCCACAAAATTCAAGAAAAATCCCTCAAAATTCACTGAATTTCCTCAATATCCCACCAAATTCCAGAACCATCTCACAAAATCTCAACAAATTTCCACTAAATCTAAGAAAATTCCCTCCAAATTCTTCAAGTCTCCTCCAAATCCCACAAAATTCAAGAGAAATCCTCAAAATTCCACAAAAATCCCACAAAATTCCTTCCATCTTCTCAAAACCCAAACAAATTCCTGCAACATCTCACAAAATCTCCACCAATTTCCAAACATTTCAAGAAAAGTCCCGCAAAATTCTTCAAGTCTCCTCCAAATACCACAAACATCCTACAAACATCTCACAAACATCCCACAAACATCCCAAAAAATTCAATAGAAATCCCACAAAATTCAAGAGAAATCCCACCAAATTCTGTACAAGCCCCACACAATTCCCTAAATCTTCTCAGAACCCAACCACATTCCTGCAACATCCCACAAAATCTCCAACAATTTCCACAAAATTCAAGAAAATTCCCTCCAAATTCACTGAATTTCCTCAATATCCCACCAAACTCCAGAACCATCTCACAAAATCTCAACAAATTTCCAAAAAATTCAAAAAAACTCTCACAAAGTTCTTGAAAGCCCCTCAAAATTCCAGAAAAATGCCACAAAATTCCCTACATCTTCTCAAAACATTACAAAATTCTACAGACATCTCACAAAATCTCCACACATTTCCACAAAATCTAAGAAAATTCCCGCAAAATTCTTCAAGTCTCCTCCAAATCCCACAAAATTCAAGAGAAATCCTCAAAATTCCACAAAAATCCAACAAAATTCCCTACATCTTCTCAAAATCCAAACAAATTCCTGAAACATCTCACAAAATCTCCACCAATTTCCACAACATTTAGGAAAAATCCCTCCAACTTCTTCAAGTCTCCTCCAAATCCCACAAAATTCAAGAGAATTCCTCAAAATTCCACAAAAATCCCACAAAATTCCTGCAACATCTCACAAAATCTCCGGAAATTTCCACAAAATTCAAGAAGACTCTCACAAAATACTTGAAAGCTGCTGGAAATTCCACAAATATCCCACAAAAATCCCTAAATCTTCTCAAAACCCAACCACATTCCTGCAGCATCTCACAAAATCTCCGCCAATATCCAAAAAATTCAGGAAAATTCCCTCCAAATTCTTCAAGTCTCCTCCAAATCCCACAAAATTCAAGACAAATCCTCAAAATCCCACAAAAATCCCACCAAATTCCAGAACCATCTCACAAAATCTCAACAAATTTCCACTAAATTCAAGAAAACTCTCACAAAGTTCTTGAAAGCCCCTCAAAATTCCAGAAAAATGCCACAAACTTCCCTACATCTTCTCAAAACCCAAACAAACTCCTGCAACATCTCACAAAATCTCCACCAATTTCCAAACAATTCAAGAAAAATCCCGCAAAATTCTTCAAGTCTCCTACAAATCCCAGAAAAATCCCACAAAATTCCAGAAACATCCCACCAAATCACCTCAATATCACCAAACATTCTGGAAAAGCCTCACAAAATTGCAGAAAAATGCCACAAAATTCCCTAAACCTTCTCAAAACCCTACCCAATTCCTGCAACATCCCACAAAATCTCCAACAATTTCCACAAAATTCAAGAAAAATCCCTCAAAATTCACTGAATTTCCTCAATATCCCACCAAATTCCAGAACCATCTCACAAAATCTCAACAAATTTCCACTAAATCTAAGAAAATTCTGGAAAATTCTTCAAGTCTCCTCCAAATCCCACAAAATTCAAGACAAATCCTCAAAATTCCACAAAAATCCCACAAAATTCCTTCCATCTTCTCAGAACCCAAACAAACTCCTGCAACATCTCACAAAATCTCCACCAATTTCCAAACAATTCAAGAAAAATCCCGCAAAATTCTTCAAGTCTCCTCCAAATACCACAAACATCCCACAAACATCCCACAAACATCCCACAAACATCCAACAAAATTCAAGAGAAATCCCACAAAATTCAAAAGAAATCGCACAAAATCCTGTACAAGAACCACACAATTCCCTAAATCTTCTCAGAACCCAACCACATTCCTGCAACATCCCACAAAATCTCTGGAAATTTCCACAAAATTCAAGAAGACTCTCACAAAATACTTGAAAGCTGCTGAAAATTCCACGAAAATCCCACAAAAATCCCTAAATCTTCTCAAAACCCAACCACATTCCTGCAGCATCTCACAAAATCTCCACCAATATCCAAAAAATTCAAGAAAATTCCCTCCAAATTCTTCAAGTCTCCTCCAAATCCCACAAAATTCAAGACAAATCCTCAAAATCCCACAAAAATCCCACCAAATTCCAGAACCATCTCACAAAATCTCAACAAATTTCCACTAAATTCAAGAAAACTCTCACAAAGTTCTTGAAAGCCCCTCAAAATCCCAGAAAAATCCCACAAACTTCCCTACATCTTCTCAAAACCCAAACAAACTCCTGCAACATCTCACAAAATCTCCACCAATTTCCAAACAATTCAAGAAAAATCCCGCAAAATTCTTCAAGTCTCGTACAAATCCCAGAAAAATCCCACAAAATTCCAGAAACATCCCACCAAATCACCTCAATATCACCAAAAATTCTGGAAAAGCCTCACAAAATTGCAGAAAAATGCCACAAAATTCCCTAAACCTTCTCAAAACCCTACCCAATTCCTGCAACATCCCACAAAATCTCCAACAATTTCCACAAAATTCAAGAAAAATCCCTCAAAATTCACTGAATTTCCTCAATATCCCACCAAATTCCAGAACCATCTCACAAAATCTCAACAAATTTCCACAAAATCTAAGAAAATTCCCTCCAAATTCTTCAAGTCTCCTCCAAATCCCACAAAATTCAAGAGAAATCCTCAAAATTCCACAAAAATCCAACAAAATTCCTTCCATCTTCTCAAAACCCAAACAAATTCCTGCAACATCTCACAAAATCTCCACCAATTTCCAAACATTTCAAGAAAAGTCCCGCAAAATTCTTCAAGTCTCCTCCAAATACCACAAACATCCTACAAACATCTCACAAACATCCCACAAACATCCCAAAAAATTCAATAGAAATCCCACAAAATTCAAGAGAAATCCCACCAAATTCTGTACAAGCCCCACACAATTCCCTAAATCTTCTCAGAACCCAACCACATTCCTGCAACATCCCACAAAATCTCCAACAATTTCCACAAAATTCAAGAAAATTCCCTCCAAATTCACTGAATTTCCTCAATATCCCACCAAACTCCAGAACCATCTCACAAAATCTCAACAAATTTCCAAAAAATTCAAAAAAACTCTCACAAAGTTCTTGAAAGCCCCTCAAAATTCCAGAAAAATGCCACAAAATTCCCTACATCTTCTCAAAACATTACAAAATTCTACAGACATCTCACAAAATCTCCACACATTTCCACAAAATCTAAGAAAATTCCCGCAAAATTCTTCAAGTCTCCTCCAAATCCCACAAAATTCAAGAGAAATCCTCAAAATTCCACAAAAATCCAACAAAATTCCCTACATCTTCTCAAAATCCAAACAAATTCCTGAAACATCTCACAAAATCTCCACCAATTTCCACAACATTTAGGAAAAATCCCTCCAACTTCTTCAAGTCTCCTCCAAATCCCACAAAATTCAAGAGAAATCCTCAAAATTCCACAAAAATCCCACAAAATTCCTGCAACATCTCACAAAATCTCCGGAAATTTCCACAAAATTCAAGAAGACTCTCACAAAATACTTGAAAGCTGCTGGAAATTCCACAAATATCCCACAAAAATCCCTAAATCTTCTCAAAACCCAACCACATTCCTGCAGCATCTCACAAAATCTCCGCCAATATCCAAAAAATTCAGGAAAATTCCCTCCAAATTCTTCAAGTCTCCTCCAAATCCCACAAAATTCAAGACAAATCCTCAAAATCCCACAAAAATCCCACAAATTCCAGAACCATCTCACAAAATCTCAACAAATTTCCACTAAATTCAAGAAAACTCTCACAAAGTTCTTGAAAGCCCCTCAAAATTCCAGAAAAATGCCACAAAATAACCTACATCTTCTCAAAACCCAACCACATTCCTGCAACATCCCACAAAATCTCCAACAATTTCCACAAAATTCAAGAAAAATCCCGCAAAATTCTTCAAGTCTCGTACAAATCCCAGAAAAATCCCACAAAATTCCAGAAACATCCCACCAAATCACCTCAATATCACCAAACATTCTGGAAAAGCCTCACAAAATTGCAGAAAAATGCCACAAAATT
This sequence comes from Cyanistes caeruleus, assembly GCF_971803275.1. Lineage (NCBI taxonomy): Eukaryota > Metazoa > Chordata > Aves > Passeriformes > Paridae > Cyanistes > Cyanistes caeruleus. Next base: position 85,029,068 of record NC_141702.1, on the reverse strand, counting down.
CCCTAAACCTTCTCAAAACCCTACCCAATTCCTGCAACATCCCACAAAATCTCCAACAATTTCCACAAAATTCAAGAAAAATCCCTCAAAATTCACTGAATTTCCTCAATATCCCACCAAATTCCAGAACCATCTCACAAAATCTCAACAAATTTCCACTAAATCTAAGAAAATTCTGCAAAATTCTTCAAGTCTCCTCCAAATCCCACAAAATTCAAGACAAATCCTCAAAATTCCACAAAAATCCCACAAAATTCCTTCCATCTTCTCAGAACCCAAACAAACTCCTGCAACATCTCACAAAATCTCCAACAATTTCCAAACAATTCAAGAAAAATCCCGCAAAATTCTTCAAGTTTCCTACAAATCCCAGAAAAATCCCACAAAATTCCAGAAACATCCCACCAAATCACCTCAATATCACCAAACATTCTGGAAAAGCCTCACAAAATTGCAGAAATATGCCACAAAATTCCATAAACCTTCTCAAAACCCTACCCAATTCCTGCAACATCCCACAAAATCTCCAACAATTTCCACAAAATTCAAGAAAAATCCCTCAAAATTCACTGAATTTCCTCAATATCCCACCAAATTCCAGAACCATCTCACAAAATCTCAACAAATTTCCACAAAATCTAAGAAAATTCCCTCCAAATTCTTCAAGTCTCCTCCAAATCCCACAAAATTCAAGAGAAATCCTCAAAATTCCACAAAAATCCAACAAAATTCCTTCCATCTTCTCAAAACCCAAACAAATTCCTGCAACATCTCACAAAATCTCCACCAATTTCCAAACATTTCAAGAAAAGTCCCGCAAAATTCTTCAAGTCTCCTCCAAATACCACAAACATCCTACAAACATCTCACAAACATCCCACAAACATCCCAAAAAATTCAATAGAAATCCCACAAAATTCAAGAGAAATCCCACCAAATTCTGTACAAGCCCCACACAATTCCCTAAATCTTCTCAGAACCCAACCACATTCCTGCAACATCCCACAAAATCTCCAACAATTTCCACAAAATTCAAGAAAATTCCCTCCAAATTCACTGAATTTCCTCAATATCCCACCAAACTCCAGAACCATCTCACAAAATCTCAACAAATTTCCAAAAAATTCAAAAAAACTCTCACAAAGTTCTTGAAAGCCCCTCAAAATTCCAGAAAAATGCCACAAAATTCCCTACATCTTCTCAAAACATTACAAAATTCTACAGACATCTCACAAAATCTCCACACATTTCCACAAAATCTAAGAAAATTCCCGCAAAATTCTTCAAGTCTCCTCCAAATCCCACAAAATTCAAGAGAAATCCTCAAAATTCCACAAAAATCCAACAAAATTCCCTACATCTTCTCAAAATCCAAACAAATTCCTGAAACATCTCACAAAATCTCCACCAATTTCCACAACATTTAGGAAAAATCCCTCCAACTTCTTCAAGTCTCCTCCAAATCCCACAAAATTCAAGAGAATTCCTCAAAATTCCACAAAAATCCCACCAAATTCCTGCAACATCTCACAAAATCTCCGGAAATTTCCACAAAATTCAAGAAGACTCTCACAAAATACTTGAAAGCTGCTGGAAATTCCACAAATATCCCACAAAAATCCCTAAATCTTCTCAAAACCCAACCACATTCCTGCAGCATCTCACAAAATCTCCGCCAATATCCAAAAAATTCAGGAAAATTCCCTCCAAATTCTTCAAGTCTCCTCCAAATCCCACAAAATTCAAGACAAATCCTCAAAATCCCACAAAAATCCCACCAAATTCCAGAACCATCTCACAAAATCTCAACAAATTTCCACTAAATTCAAGAAAACTCTCACAAAGTTCTTGAAAGCCCCTCAAAATTCCAGAAAAATGCCACAAACTTCCCTACATCTTCTCAAAACCCAAACAAACTCCTGCAACATCTCACAAAATCTCCACCAATTTCCAAACAATTCAAGAAAAATCCCGCAGAATTCCTCAAGTCTCGTACAAATCCCAGAAAAATCCCACAAAATTCCAGAAACATCCCACCAAATCACCACAATATCACCAAACATTCTGGAAAAGCCTCACAAAATTGCAGAAAAATGCCACAAAATTCCCTAAACCTTCTCAAAACCCTACCCAATTCCTGCAACATCCCACAAAATCTCCAACAATTTCCACAAAATTCAAGAAAAATCCCTCAAAATTCACTGAATTTCCTCAATATCCCACCAAATTCCAGAACCATCTCAGAAAATCTCAACAAATTTCCACTAAATCTAAGAAAATTCTGCAAAATTCTTCAAGTCTCCTCCAAATCCCACAAAATTCAAGACAAATCCTCAAAATTCCACAAAAATCCCACAAAATTCCTTCCATCTTCTCAGAACCCAAACAAACTCCTGCAACATCTCACAAAATCTCCACCAATTTCCAAACAATTCAAGAAAAATCCCGCAAAATTCTTCAAGTCTCCTCCAAATACCACAAACATCCCACAAACATCCCACAAACATCCCACAAACATCCCATAAAATTCAAGAGAAATCCCACAAAATTCAAAAGAAATCGCACAAAATCCTGTACAAGGACCACACAATTCCCTAAATCTTCTCAGAACCCAACCACATTCCTGCAACATCCCACAAAATCTCTGGAAATTTCCACAAAATTCAAGAAGACTCTCACAAAATACTTGAAAGCTGCTGAAAATTCCACGAAAATCCCACAAAAATCCCTAAATCTTCTCAAAACCCAACCACATTCCTGCAGCATCTCACAAAATCTCCACCAATATCCAAAAAATTCAAGAAAATTCCCTCCAAATTCTTCAAGTCTCCTCCAAATCCCACAAAATTCAAGACAAATCCTCAAAATCCCACAAAAATCCCACCAAATTCCAGAACCATCTCACAAAATCTCAACAAATTTCCACTAAATTCAAGAAAACTCTCACAAAGTTCTTGAAAGCCCCTCAAAATCCCAGAAAAATCCCACAAACTTCCCTACATCTTCTCAAAACCCAAACAAACTCCTGCAACATCTCACAAAATCTCCACCAATTTCCAAACAATTCAAGAAAAATCCCGCAAAATTCTTCAAGTCTCGTACAAATCCCAGAAAAATCCCACAAAATTCCAGAAACATCCCACCAAATCACCTCAATATCACAAAAAATTCTGGAAAAGCCTCACAAAATTGCAGAAAAATGCCACAAAATTCCCTAAACCTTCTCAAAACCCTACCCAATTCCTGCAACATCCCACAAAATCTCCAACAATTTCCACAAAATTCAAGAAAAATCCCTCAAAATTCACTGAATTTCCTCAATATCCCACCAAATTCCAGAACCATCTCACAAAATCTCAACAAATTTCCACAAAATCTAAGAAAATTCCGCAAAATTCTTCAAGTCTCCTCCAAATCCCACAAAATTCAAGAGAAATCCTCAAAATTCCACAAAAATCCCACAAAATTCCTTCCATCTTCTCAGAACCCAAACAAACTCCTGCAACATCTCACAAAATCTCCACCAATTTCCAAACATTTCAAGAAAAATCCCGCAAAATTCTTCAAGTCTCCTCCAAATACCACAAACATCCTACAAACATCTCACAAACATCCCACAAACATCCCATAAAATTCAATAGAAATCCCACAAAATTCAAGAGAAATCCCACCAAATTCTGTACAAGCCCCACACAATTCCCTAAATCTTCTCAGAACCCAACCACATTCCTGCAACATCCCACAAAATCTCCAACAATTTCCACAAAATTCAAGAAAATTCCCTCCAAATTCACTGAATTTCCTCAATATCCCACCAAACTCCAGAACCATCTCACAAAATCTCAACAAATTTCCAAAAAATTCAAAAAAACTCTCACAAAGTTCTTGAAAGCCCCTCAAAATTCCAGAAAAATGCCACAAAATTCCCTACATCTTCTCAAAACATTACAAAATTCTACAGACATCTCACAAAATCCCCACACATTTCCACAAAATCTAAGAAAATTCCCTCCAAATTCTTCAAGTCTCCTCCAAATCCCACAAAATTCAAGAGAAATCCTCAAAATTCCACAAAAATCCAACAAAATTCCCTACATCTTCTCAAAATCCAAACAAATTCCTGAAACATCTCACAAAATCTCCACCAATTTCCACAACATTTAGGAAAAATCCCTCCAACTTCTTCAAGTCTCCTCCAAATCCCACAAAATTCAAGAGAAATCCTCAAAATTCCACAAAAATCCCACAAAATTCCTGCAACATCTCACAAAATCTCCGGAAATTTCCACAAAATTCAAGAAGACTCTCACAAAATACTTGAAAGCTGCTGAAAATTCCACAAATATCCCACAAAAATCCCTAAATCTTCTCAAAACCCAACCACATTCCTGCAGCATCTCACAAAATCTCCACCAATATCCAAAAAATTCAAGAAAATTCCCTCCAAATTCTTCAAGTCTCCTCCAAATCCCACAAAATTCAAGACAAATCCTCAAAATCCCACAAAAATCCCACCAAATTCCAGAACCATCTCACAAAATCTCAACAAATTTCCACTAAATTCAAGAAAACTCTCACAAAGTTCTTGAAAGCCCCTCAAAATTCCAGAAAAATGCCACAAACTTCCCTACATCTTCTCAAAACCCAAACAAACTCCTGCAACATCTCACAAAATCTCCACCAATTTCCAAACAATTCAAGAAAAATCCCGCAAAATTCTTCAAGTCTCGTACAAATCCCAGAAAAATCCCACAAAATTCCAGAAACATCCCACCAAATCACCTCAATATCACCAAAAATTCTGGAAAAGCCTCACAAAATTGCAGAAAAATGCCACAAAATTCCCTAAACCTTCTCAAAACCCTACCAAATTCCTGCAACATCCCACAAAATCTCCAACAATTTCCACAAAATTCAAGAAAATTCCCTCCAAATTCACTGAATTTCCTCAATATCCCACCAAACTCCAGAACCATCTCACAAAATCTCAACAAATTTCCAAAAAATTCAAAAAAACTCTCACAAAGTTCTTGAAAGCCCCTCAAAATTCCAGAAAAATGCCACAAAATTCCCTACATCTTCTCAAAACATTACAAAATTCTACAGACATCTCACAAAATCTCCACACATTTCCACAAAATCTAAGAAAATTCCCGCAAAATTCTTCAAGTCTCCTCCAAATCCCACAAAATTCAAGAGAAATCCTCAAAATTCCACAAAAATCCAACAAAATTCCCTACATCTTCTCAAAATCCAAACAAATTCCTGAAACATCTCACAAAATCTCCACCAATTTCCACAACATTTAGGAAAAATCCCTCCAACTTCTTCAAGTCTCCTCCAAATCCCACAAAATTCAAGAGAATTCCTCAAAATTCCACAAAAATCCCACAAAATTCCTGCAACATCTCACAAAATTTCCGGAAATTTCCACAAAATTCAAGAAGACTCTCACAAAATACTTGAAAGCTGCTGGAAATTCCACAAATATCCCACAAAAATCCCTAAATCTTCTCAAAACCCAACCACATTCCTGCAGCATCTCACAAAATCTCCGCCAATATCCAAAAAGTTCAGGAAAATTCCCTCCAAATTCTTCAAGTCTCCTCCAAATCCCACAAAATTCAAGACAAATCCTCAAAATCCCACAAAAATCCCACCAAATTCCAGAACCATCTCACAAAATCTCAACAAATTTCCACTAAATTCAAGAAAACTCTCACAAAGTTCTTGAAAGCCCCTCAAAATTCCAGAAAAATGCCACAAACTTCCCTACATCTTCTCAAAACCCAAACAAACTCCTGCAACATCTCACAAAATCTCCACCAATTTCCAAACAATTCAAGAAAAATCCCGCAAAATTCTTCAAGTCTCCTACAAATCCCAGAAAAATCCCACAAAATTCCAGAAACATCCCACCAAATCACCTCAATATCACCAAACATTCTGGAAAAGCCTCACAAAATTGCAGAAAAATGCCACAAAATTCCCTAAACCTTCTCAAAACCCTACCCAATTCCTGCAACATCCCACAAAATCTCCAACAATTTCCACAAAATTCAAGAAAAATCCCTCCAAATTCACTGAATTTCCTCAATATCCCACCAAATTCCAGAACCATCTCACAAAATCTCAACAAATTTCCACTAAATCTAAGAAAATTCCCTCCAAATTCTTCAAGTCTCCTCCAAATCCCACAAAATTCAAGAGAAATCCTCAAAATTCCACAAAAATCCCACAAAATTCCTTCCATCTTCTCAGAACCCAAACAAACTCCTGCAACATCTCACAAAATCTCCACCAATTTCCAAACAATTCAAGAAAAATCCCGCAAAATTCCTCAAGTCTCGTACAAATCCCAGAAAAATCCCACAAAATTCCAGAAACATCCCACCAAATCACCTCAATATCACCAAACATTCTGGAAAAGCCTCACAAAATTGCAGAAATATGCCACAAAATTCCATAAACCTTCTCAAAACCCTACCCAATTCCTGCAACATCCCACAAAATCTCCAACAATTTCCACAAAATTCAAGAAAAATCCCGCAAAATTCACTGAATTTCCTCAATATCCCACCAAATTCCAGAACCATCTCACAAAATCTCAACAAATTTCCACTAAATCTAAGAAAATTCTGCAAAATTCTTCAAGTCTCCTCCAAATCCCACAAAATTCAAGACAAATCCTCAAAATTCCACAAAAATCCCACAAAATTCCTTCCATCTTCTCAGAACCCAAACAAACTCCTGCAACATCTCACAAAATCTCCACCAATTTCCAAACAATTCAAGAAAAATCCCGCAAAATTCTTCAAGTCTCGTACAAATCCCAGAAAAATCCCACAAAATTCCAGAAACATCCCACCAAATCACCTCAATATCACCAAACATTCTGGAAAAGCCTCACAAAATTGCAGAAATATGCCACAAAATTCCATAAACCTTCTCAAAACCCTACCCAATTCCTGCAACATCCCACAAAATCTCCAACAATTTCCACAAAATTCAAGAAAAATCCCTCAAAATTCACTGAATTTCCTCAATATCCCACCAAATTCCAGAACCATCTCACAAAATCTCAACAAATTTCCACTAAATCTAAGAAAATTCCCTCCAAATTCTTCAAGTCTCCTCCAAATCCCACAAAATTCAAGAGAAATCCTCAAAATTCCACAAAAATCCCACAAAATTCCTTCCATCTTCTCAAAACCCAAACAAATTCCTGCAACATCTCACAAAATCTCCACCAATTTCCAAACATTTCAAGAAAAGTCCCGCAAAATTCTTCAAGTCTCCTCCAAATACCACAAACATCCTACAAACATCTCACAAACATCCCACAAACATCCCAAAAAATTCAATAGAAATCCCACAAAATTCAAGAGAAATCCCACCAAATTCTGTACAAGCCCCACACAATTCCCTAAATCTTCTCAGAACCCAACCACATTCCTGCAACATCCCACAAAATCTCCAACAATTTCCACAAAATTCAAGAAAATTCCCTCCAAATTCACTGAATTTCCTCAATATCCCACCAAACTCCAGAACCATCTCACAAAATCTCAACAAATTTCCAAAAAATTCAAAAAAACTCTCACAAAGTTCTTGAAAGCCCCTCAAAATTCCAGAAAAATGCCACAAAATTCCCTACATCTTCTCAAAACATTACAAAATTCTACAGACATCTCACAAAATCTCCACACATTTCCACAAAATCTAAGAAAATTCCCGCAAAATTCTTCAAGTCTCCTCCAAATCCCACAAAATTCAAGAGAAATCCTCAAAATTCCACAAAAATCCAACAAAATTCCCTACATCTTCTCAAAATCCAAACAAATTCCTGAAACATCTCACAAAATCTCCACCAATTTCCACAACATTTAGGAAAAATCCCTCCAACTTCTTCAAGTCTCCTCCAAATCCCACAAAATTCAAGAGAATTCCTCAAAATTCCACAAAAATCCCACAAAATTCCTGCAACATCTCACAAAATCTCCGGAAATTTCCACAAAATTCAAGAAGACTCTCACAAAATACTTGAAAGCTGCTGGAAATTCCACAAATATCCCACAAAAATCCCTAAATCTTCTCAAAACCCAACCACATTCCTGCAGCATCTCACAAAATCTCCGCCAATATCCAAAAAATTCAGGAAAATTCCCTCCAAATTCTTCAAGTCTCCTCCAAATCCCACAAAATTCAAGACAAATCCTCAAAATCCCACAAAAATCCCACAAATTCCAGAACCATCTCACAAAATCTCAACAAATTTCCACTAAATTCAAGAAAACTCTCACAAAGTTCTTGAAAGCCCCTCAAAATTCCAGAAAAATGCCACAAAATAACCTACATCTTCTCAAAACCCAACCACATTCCTGCAACATCCCACAAAATCTCCAACAATTTCCACAAAATTCAAGAAAAATCCCGCAAAATTCTTCAAGTCTCGTACAAATCCCAGAAAAATCCCACAAAATTCCAGAAACATCCCACCAAATCACCTCAATATCACCAAACATTCTGGAAAAGCCTCACAAAATTGCAGAAAAATGCCACAAAATTCCCTAAACCTTCTCAAAACCCTACCCAATTCCTGCAACATCCCACAAAATCTCCAACAATTTCCACAAAATTCAAGAAAAATCCCTCAAAATTCACTGAATTTCCTCAATATCCCACCAAATTCCAGAACCATCTCACAAAATCTCAACAAATTTCCACTAAATCTAAGAAAATTCTGCAAAATTCTTCAAGTCTCCTCCAAATCCCACAAAATTCAAGACAAATCCTCAAAATTCCACAAAAATCCCACAAAATTCCTTCCATCTTCTCAGAACCCAAACAAACTCCTGCAACATCTCACAAAATCTCCACCAATTTCCAAACAATTCAAGAAAAATCCCGCAAAATTCTTCAAGTCTCCTCCAAATACCACAAACATCCCACAAACATCCCACAAACATCCCACAAACATCCCATAAAATTCAAGAGAAATCCCACAAAATTCAAAAGAAATCGCACAAAATCCTGTACAAGAACCACACAATTCCCTAAATCTTCTCAGAACCCAACCACATTCCTGCAACATCCCACAAAATCTCTGGAAATTTCCACAAAATTCAAGAAGACTCTCACAAAATACTTGAAAGCTGCTGAAAATTCCACGAAAATCCCACAAAAATCCCTAAATCTTCTCAAAACCCAACCACATTCCTGCAGCATCTCACAAAATCTCCACCAATATCCAAAAAATTCAAGAAAATTCCCTCCAAATTCTTCAAGTCTCCTCCAAATCCCACAAAATTCAAGACAAATCCTCAAAATCCCACAAAAATCCCACCAAATTCCAGAACCATCTCACAAAATCTCAACAAATTTCCACTAAATTCAAGAAAACTCTCACAAAGTTCTTGAAAGCCCCTCAAAATCCCAGAAAAATCCCACAAACTTCCCTACATCTTCTCAAAACCCAAACAAACTCCTGCAACATCTCACAAAATCTCCACCAATTTCCAAACAATTCAAGAAAAATCCCGCAAAATTCTTCAAGTCTCGTACAAATCCCAGAAAAATCCCACAAAATTCCAGAAACATCCCACCAAATCACCTCAATATCACCAAAAATTCTGGAAAAGCCTCACAAAATTGCAGAAAAATGCCACAAAATTCCCTAAACCTTCTCAAAACCCTACCCAATTCCTGCAACATCCCACAAAATCTCCAACAATTTCCACAAAATTCAAGAAAAATCCCTCAAAATTCACTGAATTTCCTCAATATCCCACCAAATTCCAGAACCATCTCACAAAATCTCAACAAATTTCCACAAAATCTAAGAAAATTCCGCAAAATTCTTCAAGTCTCCTCCAAATCCCACAAAATTCAAGAGAAATCCTCAAAATTCCACAAAAATCCCACAAAATTCCTTCCATCTTCTCAGAACCCAAACAAACTCCTGCAACATCTCACAAAATCTCCACCAATTTCCAAACATTTCAAGAAAAATCCCGCAAAATTCTTCAAGTCTCCTCCAAATACCACAAACATCCTACAAACATCTCACAAACATCCCACAAACATCCCATAAAATTCAATAGAAATCCCACAAAATTCAAGAGAAATCCCACCAAATTCTGTACAAGCCCCACACAATTCCCTAAATCTTCTCAGAACCCAACCACATTCCTGCAACATCCCACAAAATCTCCAACAATTTCCACAAAATTCAAGAAAATTCCCTCCAAATTCACTGAATTTCCTCAATATCCCACCAAACTCCAGAACCATCTCACAAAATCTCAACAAATTTCCAAAAAATTCAAAAAAACTCTCACAAAGTTCTTGAAAGCCCCTCAAAATTCCAGAAAAATGCCACAAAATTCCCTACATCTTCTCAAAACATTACAAAATTCTACAGACATCTCACAAAATCCCCACACATTTCCACAAAATCTAAGAAAATTCCCTCCAAATTCTTCAAGTCTCCTCCAAATCCCACAAAATTCAAGAGAAATCCTCAAAATTCCACAAAAATCCAACAAAATTCCCTACATCTTCTCAAAATCCAAACAAATTCCTGAAACATCTCACAAAATCTCCACCAATTTCCACAACATTTAGGAAAAATCCCTCCAACTTCTTCAAGTCTCCTCCAAATCCCACAAAATTCAAGAGAAATCCTCAAAATTCCACAAAAATCCCACAAAATTCCTGCAACATCTCACAAAATCTCCGGAAATTTCCACAAAATTCAAGAAGACTCTCACAAAATACTTGAAAGCTGCTGAAAATTCCACGAATATCCCACAAAAATCCCTAAATCTTCTCAAAACCCAACCACATTCCTGCAGCATCTCACAAAATCTCCACCAATATCCAAAAAATTCAAGAAAATTCCCTCCAAATTCTTCAAGTCTCCTCCAAATCCCACAAAATTCAAGACAAATCCTCAAAATCCCACAAAAATCCCACCAAATTCCAGAACCATCTCACAAAATCTCAACAAATTTCCACTAAATTCAAGAAAACTCTCACAAAGTTCTTGAAAGCCCCTCAAAATTCCAGAAAAATGCCACAAACTTCCCTACATCTTCTCAAAACCCAAACAAACTCCTGCAACATCTCACAAAATCTCCACCAATTTCCAAACAATTCAAGAAAAATCCCGCAAAATTCTTCAAGTCTCCTACAAATCCCAGAAAAATCCCACAAAATTCCAGAAACATCCCACCAAATCACCTCAATATCACCAAAAATTCTGGAAAAGCCTCACAAAATTGCAGAAAAATGCCACAAAATTCCCTAAACCTTCTCAAAACCCTACCCAATTCCTGCAACATCCCACAAAATCTCCAACAATTTCCACAAAATTCAAGAAAAATCCCTCAAAATTCACTGAATTTCCTCAATATCCCACCAAATTCCAGAACCATCTCACAAAATCTCAACAAATTTCCACAAAATCTAAGAAAATTCCGCAAAATTCTTCAAGTCTCCTCCAAATCCCACAAAATTCAAGAGAAATCCTCAAAATTCCACAAAAATCCCACAAAATTCCTTCCATCTTCTCAGAACCCAAACAAACTCCTGCAACATCTCACAAAATCTCCACCAATTTCCAAACATTTCAAGAAAAATCCCGCAAAATTCTTCAAGTCTCCTCCAAATACCACAAACATCCTACAAACATCTCACAAACATCCCACAAACATCCCATAAAATTCAATAGAAATCCCACAAAATTCAAGAGAAATCCCACCAAATTCTGTACAAGCCCCACACAATTCCCTAAATCTTCTCAGAACCCAACCACATTCCTGCAACATCCCACAAAATCTCCAACAATTTCCACAAAATTCAAGAAAATTCCCTCCAAATTCACTGAATTTCCTCAATATCCCACCAAACTCCAGAACCATCTCACAAAATCTCAACAAATTTCCAAAAAATTCAAAAAAACTCTCACAAAGTTCTTGAAAGCCCCTCAAAATTCCAGAAAAATGCCACAAAATTCCCTACATCTTCTCAAAACATTACAAAATTCTACAGACATCTCACAAAATCCCCACACATTTCCACAAAATCTAAGAAAATTCCCTCCAAATTCTTCAAGTCTCCTCCAAATCCCACAAAATTCAAGAGAAATCCTCAAAATTCCACAAAAATCCAACAAAATTCCCTACATCTTCTCAAAATCCAAACAAATTCCTGAAACATCTCACAAAATCTCCACCAATTTCCACAACATTTAGGAAAAATCCCTCCAACTTCTTCAAGTCTCCTCCAAATCCCACAAAATTCAAGAGAAATCCTCAAAATTCCACAAAAATCCCACAAAATTCCTGCAACATCTCACAAAATCTCCGGAAATTTCCACAAAATTCAAGAAGACTCTCACAAAATACTTGAAAGCTGCTGAAAATTCCACGAATATCCCACAAAAATCCCTAAATCTTCTCAAAACCCAACCACATTCCTGCAGCATCTCACAAAATCTCCACCAATATCCAAAAAATTCAAGAAAATTCCCTCCAAATTCTTCAAGTCTCCTCCAAATCCCACAAAATTCAAGACAAATCCTCAAAATCCCACAAAAATCCCACCAAATTCCAGAACCATCTCACAAAATCTCAACAAATTTCCACTAAATTCAAGAAAACTCTCACAAAGTTCTTGAAAGCCCCTCAAAATTCCAGAAAAATGCCACAAACTTCCCTACATCTTCTCAAAACCCAAACAAACTCCTGCAACATCTCACAAAATCTCCACCAATTTCCAAACAATTCAAGAAAAATCCCGCAAAATTCTTCAAGTCTCCTACAAATCCCAGAAAAATCCCACAAAATTCCAGAAACATCCCACCAAATCACCTCAATATCACCAAAAATTCTGGAAAAGCCTCACAAAATTGCAGAAAAATGCCACAAAATTCCATAAACCTTCTCAAAACCCTACCCAATTCCTGCAACATCTCACAAAATCTCCAACAATTTCCACAAAATTCAAGAAAAATCCCTCAAAATTCACTGAATTTCCTCAATATCCCACCAAATTCCAGAACCATCTCACAAAATCTCAACAAATTTCCAGTAAATCTAAGAAAATTCCCGCAAAATTCTTCAAGTCTCCTCCAAATCCCACAAAATTCAAGAGAAATCCTCAAAATTCCACAAAAATCCCACAAAATTCCTTCCATCTTCTCAAAACCCAAACAAATTCCTGCAACATCTCACAAAATCTCCACCAATTTCCAAACATTTCAAGAAAAGTCCCGCAAAATTCTTCAAGTCTCCTCCAAATACCACAAACATCCTACAAACATCTCACAAACATCCCACAAACATCCCATAAAATTCAATAGAAATCCCACAAAATTCAAGAGAAATCCCACCAAATTCTGTACAAGCCCCACACAATTCCCTAAATCTTCTCAGAACCCAACCACATTCCTGCAACATCCCACAAAATCTCCAACAATTTCCACAAAATTCAAGAAAATTCCCTCCAAATTCACTGAATTTCCTCAATATCCCACCAAACTCCAGAACCATCTCACAAAATCTCAACAAATTTCCAAAAAATTCAAAAAAACTCTCACAAAGTTCTTGAAAGCCCCTCAAAATTCCAGAAAAATGCCACAAAATTCCCTACATCTTCTCAAAACATTACAAAATTCTACAGACATCTCACAAAATCTCCACACATTTCCACAAAATCTAAGAAAATTCCCGCAAAATTCTTCAAGTCTCCTCCAAATCCCACAAAATTCAAGAGAAATCCTCAAAATTCCACAAAAATCCAACAAAATTCCCTACATCTTCTCAAAATCCAAACAAATTCCTGAAACATCTCACAAAATCTCCACCAATTTCCACAACATTTAGGAAAAATCCCTCCAACTTCTTCAAGTCTCCTCCAAATCCCACAAAATTCAAGAGAATTCCTCAAAATTCCACAAAAATCCCACAAAATTCCTGCAACATCTCACAAAATCTCCGGAAATTTCCACAAAATTCAAGAAGACTCTCACAAAATACTTGAAAGCTGCTGGAAATTCCACAAATATCCCACAAAAATCCCTAAATCTTCTCAAAACCCAACCACATTCCTGCAGCATCTCACAAAATCTCCGCCAATATCCAAAAAATTCAGGAAAATTCCCTCCAAATTCTTCAAGTCTCCTCCAAAACCCACAAAATTCAAGACAAATCCTCAAAATCCCACAAAAATCCCACCAAATTCCAGAACCATCTCACAAAATCTCAACAAATTTCCACTAAATTCAAGAAAACTCTCACAAAGTTCTTGAAAGCCCCTCAAAATTCCAGAAAAATGCCACAAACTTCCCTACATCTTCTCAAAACCCAAACAAACTCCTGCAACATCTCACAAAATCTCCACCAATTTCCAAACAATTCAAGAAAAATCCCGCAAAATTCTTCAAGTCTCGTACAAATCCCAGAAAAATCCCACAAAATTCCAGAAACATCCCACCAAATCACCACAATATCTCCAAACATTCTGGAAAAGCCTCACAAAATTGCAGAAAAATGCCACAAAATTCCCTAAACCTTCTCAAAACCCTACCCAATTCCTGCAACATCCCACAAAATCTCCAACAATTTCCACAAAATTCAAGAAAAATCCCTCAAAATTCACAGAATTTCCTCAATATCCCACCAAATTCCAGAACCATCTCACAAAATCTCCACCAATATCCAAAAAATTCCAGAAAATTCCCTCCAAATTCTTCAAGTCTCCTCCAAATCCCACAAAATTCAAGACAAATCCTCAAAATCCCACAAAAATCCCACAAATTCCAGAACCATCTCACAAAATCTCAACAAATTTCCACTAAATTCAAGAAAACTCTCACAAAGTTCTTGAAAGCCCCTCAAAATTCCAGAAAAATGCCACAAAATAACCTACATCTTCTCAAAACCCAACCACATTCCTGCAACATCTCACAAAATCTCCACCAATTTCCAAACAATTCAAGAAAAATCCCGCAAAATTCTTCAAGTCTCCTACAAATCCCAGAAAAATCCCACAAAATTCCAGAAACATCCCACCAAATCACCTCAATATCACCAAACATTCTGGAAAAGCCTCACAAAATTGCAGAAAAATGCCACAAAATTCCCTAAACCTTCTCAAAACCCTACCCAATTCCTGCAACATCCCACAAAATCTCCAACAATTTCCACAAAATTCAAGAAAAATCCCTCAAAATTCACTGAATTTCCTCAATATCCCACCAAATTCCAGAACCATCTCACAAAATCTCAACAAATTTCCACTAAATCTAAGAAAATTCTGCAAAATTCTTCAAGTCTCCTCCAAATCCCACAAAATTCAAGACAAATCCTCAAAATTCCACAAAAATCCCACAAAATTCCTTCCATCTTCTCAGAACCCAAACAAACTCCTGCA
This sequence comes from Cyanistes caeruleus, assembly GCF_971803275.1. NCBI lineage: Eukaryota > Metazoa > Chordata > Aves > Passeriformes > Paridae > Cyanistes > Cyanistes caeruleus. Next base: position 85,013,630 of record NC_141702.1, on the reverse strand, counting down.
ACATCTCACAAAATCTCCAACAATTTCCAAACAATTCAAGAAAAATCCCGCAAAATTCTTCAAGTCTCCTACAAATCCCAGAAAAATCCCACAAAATTCCAGAAACATCCCACCAAATCACCTCAATATCACCAAACATTCTGGAAAAGCCTCACAAAATTGCAGAAATATGCCACAAAATTCCATAAACCTTCTCAAAACCCTACCCAATTCCTGCAACATCCCACAAAATCTCCAACAATTTCCACAAAATTCAAGAAAAATCCCTCAAAATTCACTGAATTTCCTCAATATCCCACCAAATTCCAGAACCATCTCACAAAATCTCAACAAATTTCCACTAAATCTAAGAAAATTCCCTCCAAATTCTTCAAGTCTCCTCCAAATCCCACAAAATTCAAGAGAAATCCTCAAAATTCCACAAAAATCCAACAAAATTCCTTCCATCTTCTCAAAACCCAAACAAATTCCTGCAACATCTCACAAAATCTCCACCAATTTCCAAACATTTCAAGAAAAGTCCCGCAAAATTCTTCAAGTCTCCTCCAAATACCACAAACATCCTACAAACATCTCACAAACATCCCACAAACATCCCAAAAAATTCAATAGAAATCCCACAAAATTCAAGAGAAATCCCACCAAATTCTGTACAAGCCCCACACAATTCCCTAAATCTTCTCAGAACCCAACCACATTCCTGCAACATCCCACAAAATCTCCAACAATTTCCACAAAATTCAAGAAAATTCCCTCCAAATTCACTGAATTTCCTCAATATCCCACCAAACTCCAGAACCATCTCACAAAATCTCAACAAATTTCCAAAAAATTCAAAAAAACTCTCACAAAGTTCTTGAAAGCCCCTCAAAATTCCAGAAAAATGCCACAAAATTCCCTACATCTTCTCAAAACATTACAAAATTCTACAGACATCTCACAAAATCCCCACACATTTCCACAAAATCTAAGAAAATTCCCTCCAAATTCTTCAAGTCTCCTCCAAATCCCACAAAATTCAAGAGAAATCCTCAAAATTCCACAAAAATCCAACAAAATTCCCTACATCTTCTCAAAATCCAAACAAATTCCTGAAACATCTCACAAAATCTCCACCAATTTCCACAACATTTAGGAAAAATCCCTCCAACTTCTTCAAGTCTCCTCCAAATCCCACAAAATTCAAGAGAATTCCTCAAAATTCCACAAAAATCCCACAAAATTCCTGCAACATCTCACAAAATCTCCGGAAATTTCCACAAAATTCAAGAAGACTCTCACAAAATACTTGAAAGCTGCTGGAAATTCCACAAATATCCCACAAAAATCCCTAAATCTTCTCAAAACCCAACCACATTCCTGCAGCATCTCACAAAATCTCCGCCAATATCCAAAAAATTCAGGAAAATTCCCTCCAAATTCTTCAAGTCTCCTCCAAATCCCACAAAATTCAAGACAAATCCTCAAAATCCCACAAAAATCCCACCAAATTCCAGAACCATCTCACAAAATCTCAACAAATTTCCACTAAATTCAAGAAAACTCTCACAAAGTTCTTGAAAGCCCCTCAAAATTCCAGAAAAATGCCACAAACTTCCCTACATCTTCTCAAAACCCAAACAAACTCCTGCAACATCTCACAAAATCTCCACCAATTTCCAAACAATTCAAGAAAAATCCCGCAAAATTCTTCAAGTCTCGTACAAATCCCAGAAAAATCCCACAAAATTCCAGAAACATCCCACCAAATCACCACAATATCTCCAAACATTCTGGAAAAGCCTCACAAAATTGCAGAAAAATGCCACAAAATTCCCTAAACCTTCTCAAAACCCTACCCAATTCCTGCAACATCCCACAAAATCTCCAACAATTTCCACAAAATTCAAGAAAAATCCCTCAAAATTCACTGAATTTCCTCAATATCCCACCAAATTCCAGAACCATCTCACAAAATCTCCACCAATATCCAAAAAATTCCAGAAAATTCCCTCCAAATTCTTCAAGTCTCCTCCAAATCCCACAAAATTCAAGACAAATCCTCAAAATCCCACAAAAATCCCACAAATTCCAGAACCATCTCACAAAATCTCAACAAATTTCCACTAAATTCAAGAAAACTCTCACAAAGTTCTTGAAAGCCCCTCAAAATTCCAGAAAAATGCCACAAAATAACCTACATCTTCTCAAAACCCAACCACATTCCTGCAACATCCCACAAAATCTCCAACAATTTCCACAAAATTCAAGAAAAATCCCGCAAAATTCTTCAAGTCTCGTACAAATCCCAGAAAAATCCCACAAAATTCCAGAAACATCCCACCAAATCACCTCAATATCACCAAACATTCTGGAAAAGCCTCACAAAATTGCAGAAAAATGCCACAAAATTCCCTAAACCTTCTCAAAACCCTACCCAATTCCTGCAACATCCCTCAAAATCTCCAACAATTTCCACAAAATTCAAGAAAAATCCCTCAAAATTCACTGAATTTCCTCAATATCCCACCAAATTCCAGAACCATCTCACAAAATCTCAACAAATTTCCACTAAATCTAAGAAAATTCTGCAAAATTCTTCAAGTCTCCTCCAAATCCCACAAAATTCAAGACAAATCCTCAAAATTCCACAAAAATCCCACAAAATTCCTTCCATCTTCTCAGAACCCAAACAAACTCCTGCAACATCTCACAAAATCTCCAACAATTTCCAAACAATTCAAGAAAAATCCCGCAAAATTCTTCAAGTCTCGTACAAATCCCAGAAAAATCCCACAAAATTCCAGAAACATCCCACCAAATCACCTCAATATCACCAAACATTCTGGAAAAGCCTCACAAAATTGCAGAAATATGCCACAAAATTCCATAAACCTTCTCAAAACCCTACCCAATTCCTGCAACATCCCACAAAATCTCCAACAATTTCCACAAAATTCAAGAAAAATCCCTCAAAATTCACTGAATTTCCTCAATATCCCACCAAATTCCAGAACCATCTCACAAAATCTCAACAAATTTCCACTAAATCTAAGAAAATTCCCTCCAAATTCTTCAAGTCTCCTCCAAATCCCACAAAATTCAAGAGAAATCCTCAAAATTCCACAAAAATCCCACAAAATTCCTTCCATCTTCTCAAAACCCAAACAAATTCCTGCAACATCTCACAAAATCTCCACCAATTTCCAAACATTTCAAGAAAAGTCCCGCAAAATTCTTCAAGTCTCCTCCAAATACCACAAACATCCTACAAACATCTCACAAACATCCCACAAACATCCCAAAAAATTCAATAGAAATCCCACAAAATTCAAGAGAAATCCCACCAAATTCTGTACAAGCCCCACACAATTCCCTAAATCTTCTCAGAACCCAACCACATTCCTGCAACATCCCACAAAATCTCCAACAATTTCCACAAAATTCAAGAAAATTCCCTCCAAATTCACTGAATTTCCTCAATATCCCACCAAACTCCAGAACCATCTCACAAAATCTCAACAAATTTCCAAAAAATTCAAAAAAACTCTCACAAAGTTCTTGAAAGCCCCTCAAAATTCCAGAAAAATGCCACAAAATTCCCTACATCTTCTCAAAACATTACAAAATTCTACAGACATCTCACAAAATCTCCACACATTTCCACAAAATCTAAGAAAATTCCCGCAAAATTCTTCAAGTCTCCTCCAAATCCCACAAAATTCAAGAGAAATCCTCAAAATTCCACAAAAATCCAACAAAATTCCCTACATCTTCTCAAAATCCAAACAAATTCCTGAAACATCTCACAAAATCTCCACCAATTTCCACAACATTTAGGAAAAATCCCTCCAACTTCTTCAAGTCTCCTCCAAATCCCACAAAATTCAAGAGAATTCCTCAAAATTCCACAAAAATCCCACAAAATTCCTGCAACATCTCACAAAATCTCCGGAAATTTCCACAAAATTCAAGAAGACTCTCACAAAATACTTGAAAGCTGCTGGAAATTCCACAAATATCCCACAAAAATCCCTAAATCTTCTCAAAACCCAACCACATTCCTGCAGCATCTCACAAAATCTCCGCCAATATCCAAAAAATTCAGGAAAATTCCCTCCAAATTCTTCAAGTCTCCTCCAAATCCCACAAAATTCAAGACAAATCCTCAAAATCCCACAAAAATCCCACCAAATTCCAGAACCATCTCACAAAATCTCAACAAATTTCCACTAAATTCAAGAAAACTCTCACAAAGTTCTTGAAAGCCCCTCAAAATTCCAGAAAAATGCCACAAACTTCCCTACATCTTCTCAAAACCCAAACAAACTCCTGCAACATCTCACAAAATCTCCACCAATTTCCAAACAATTCAAGAAAAATCCCGCAAAATTCTTCAAGTCTCGTACAAATCCCAGAAAAATCCCACAAAATTCCAGAAACATCCCACCAAATCACCTCAATATCACCAAACATTCTGGAAAAGCCTCACAAAATTGCAGAAAAATGCCACAAAATTCCCTAAACCTTCTCAAAACCCTACCCAATTCCTGCAACATCCCACAAAATCTCCAACAATTTCCACAAAATTCAAGAAAAATCCCTCAAAATTCACTGAATTTCCTCAATATCCCACCAAATTCCAGAACCATCTCACAAAATCTCAACAAATTTCCACTAAATCTAAGAAAATTCCCTCCAAATTCTTCAAGTCTCCTCCAAATCCCACAAAATTCAAGACAAATCCTCAAAATTCCACAAAAATCCAACAAAATTCCTTCCATCTTCTCAAAACCCAAACAAATTCCTGCAACATCTCACAAAATCTCCACCAATTTCCAAACATTTCAAGAAAAGTCCCGCAAAATTCTTCAAGTCTCCTCCAAATACCACAAACATCCTACAAACATCTCACAAACATCCCACAAACATCCCAAAAAATTCAATAGAAATCCCACAAAATTCAAGAGAAATCCCACCAAATTCTGTACAAGCCCCACACAATTCCCTAAATCTTCTCAGAACCCAACCACATTCCTGCAACATCCCACAAAATCTCCAACAATTTCCACAAAATTCAAGAAAATTCCCTCCAAATTCACTGAATTTCCTCAATATCCCACCAAACTCCAGAACCATCTCACAAAATCTCAACAAATTTCCAAAAAATTCAAAAAAACTCTCACAAAGTTCTTGAAAGCCCCTCAAAATTCCAGAAAAATGCCACAAAATTCCCTACATCTTCTCAAAACATTACAAAATTCTACAGACATCTCACAAAATCTCCACACATTTCCACAAAATCTAAGAAAATTCCCTCAAAATTCTTCAAGTCTCCTCCAAATCCCACAAAATTCAAGAGAAATCCTCAAAATTCCACAAAAATCCAACAAAATTCCCTACATCTTCTCAAAATCCAAACAAATTCCTGAAACATCTCACAAAATCTCCACCAATTTCCACAACATTTATGAAAAATCCCTCCAACTTCTTCAAGTCTCCTCCAAATCCCACAAAATTCAAGAGAATTCCTCAAAATTCCACAAAAATCCCACAAAATTCCTGCAACATCTCACAAAATCTCCGGAAATTTCCACAAAATTCAAGAAGACTCTCACAAAATACTTGAAAGCTGCTGGAAATTCCACAAATATCCCACAAAAATCCCTAAATCTTCTCAAAACCCAACCACATTCCTGCAGCATCTCACAAAATCTCCGCCAATATCCAAAAAATTCAGGAAAATTCCCTCCAAATTCTTCAAGTCTCCTCCAAATCCCACAAAATTCAAGACAAATCCTCAAAATCCCACAAAAATCCCACCAAATTCCAGAACCATCTCACAAAATCTCAACAAATTTCCACTAAATTCAAGAAAACTCTCACAAAGTTCTTGAAAGCCCCTCAAAATTCCAGAAAAATGCCACAAACTTCCCTACATCTTCTCAAAACCCAAACAAACTCCTGCAACATCTCACAAAATCTCCACCAATTTCCAAACAATTCAAGAAAAATCCCGCAAAATTCTTCAAGTCTCGTACAAATCCCAGAAAAATCCCACAAAATTCCAGAAACATCCCACCAAATCACCTCAATATCACCAAACATTCTGGAAAAGCCTCACAAAATTGCAGAAATATGCCACAAAATTCCATAAACCTTCTCAAAACCCTACCCAATTCCTGCAACATCCCACAAAATCTCCAACAATTTCCACAAAATTCAAGAAAAATCCCTCAAAATTCACTGAATTTCCTCAATATCCCACCAAATTCCAGAACCATCTCACAAAATCTCAACAAATTTCCACTAAATCTAAGAAAATTCCCTCCAAATTCTTCAAGTCTCCTCCAAATCCCACAAAATTCAAGAGAAATCCTCAAAATTCCACAAAAATCCCACAAAATTCCTTCCATCTTCTCAAAACCCAAACAAATTCCTGCAACATCTCACAAAATCTCCACCAATTTCCAAACATTTCAAGAAAAGTCCCGCAAAATTCTTCAAGTCTCCTCCAAATACCACAAACATCCTACAAACATCTCACAAACATCCCACAAACATCCCAAAAAATTCAATAGAAATCCCACAAAATTCAAGAGAAATCCCACCAAATTCTGTACAAGCCCCACACAATTCCCTAAATCTTCTCAGAACCCAACCACATTCCTGCAACATCCCACAAAATCTCCAACAATTTCCACAAAATTCAAGAAAATTCCCTCCAAATTCACTGAATTTCCTCAATATCCCACCAAACTCCAGAACCATCTCACAAAATCTCAACAAATTTCCAAAAAATTCAAAAAAACTCTCACAAAGTTCTTGAAAGCCCCTCAAAATTCCAGAAAAATGCCACAAAATTCCCTACATCTTCTCAAAACATTACAAAATTCTACAGACATCTCACAAAATCTCCACACATTTCCACAAAATCTAAGAAAATTCCCGCAAAATTCTTCAAGTCTCCTCCAAATCCCACAAAATTCAAGAGAAATCCTCAAAATTCCACAAAAATCCAACAAAATTCCCTACATCTTCTCAAAATCCAAACAAATTCCTGAAACATCTCACAAAATCTCCACCAATTTCCACAACATTTATGAAAAATCCCTCCAACTTCTTCAAGTCTCCTCCAAATCCCACAAAATTCAAGAGAATTCCTCAAAATTCCACAAAAATCCCACAAAATTCCTGCAACATCTCACAAAATCTCCGGAAATTTCCACAAAATTCAAGAAGACTCTCACAAAATACTTGAAAGCTGCTGGAAATTCCACAAATATCCCACAAAAATCCCTAAATCTTCTCAAAACCCAACCACATTCCTGCAGCATCTCACAAAATCTCCGCCAATATCCAAAAAATTCAGGAAAATTCCCTCCAAATTCTTCAAGTCTCCTCCAAATCCCACAAAATTCAAGACAAATCCTCAAAATCCCACAAAAATCCCACCAAATTCCAGAACCATCTCACAAAATCTCAACAAATTTCCACTAAATTCAAGAAAACTCTCACAAAGTTCTTGAAAGCCCCTCAAAATTCCAGAAAAATGCCACAAACTTCCCTACATCTTCTCAAAACCCAAACAAACTCCTGCAACATCTCACAAAATCTCCACCAATTTCCAAACAATTCAAGAAAAATCCCGCAAAATTCTTCAAGTCTCGTACAAATCCCAGAAAAATCCCACAAAATTCCAGAAACATCCCACCAAATCACCTCAATATCACCAAACATTCTGGAAAAGCCTCACAAAATTGCAGAAAAATGCCACAAAATTCCCTAAACCTTCTCAAAACCCTACCCAATTCCTGCAACATCCCACAAAATCTCCAACAATTTCCACAAAATTCAAGAAAAATCCCTCAAAATTCACTGAATTTCCTCAATATCCCACCAAATTCCAGAACCATCTCACAAAATCTCAACAAATTTCCACTAAATCTAAGAAAATTCCCTCCAAATTCTTCAAGTCTCCTCCAAATCCCACAAAATTCAAGACAAATCCTCAAAATTCCACAAAAATCCAACAAAATTCCTTCCATCTTCTCAAAACCCAAACAAATTCCTGCAACATCTCACAAAATCTCCACCAATTTCCAAACATTTCAAGAAAAGTCCCGCAAAATTCTTCAAGTCTCCTCCAAATACCACAAACATCCTACAAACATCTCACAAACATCCCACAAACATCCCAAAAAATTCAATAGAAATCCCACAAAATTCAAGAGAAATCCCACCAAATTCTGTACAAGCCCCACACAATTCCCTAAATCTTCTCAGAACCCAACCACATTCCTGCAACATCCCACAAAATCTCCAACAATTTCCACAAAATTCAAGAAAATTCCCTCCAAATTCACTGAATTTCCTCAATATCCCACCAAACTCCAGAACCATCTCACAAAATCTCAACAAATTTCCAAAAAATTCAAAAAAACTCTCACAAAGTTCTTGAAAGCCCCTCAAAATTCCAGAAAAATGCCACAAAATTCCCTACATCTTCTCAAAACATTACAAAATTCTACAGACATCTCACAAAATCTCCACACATTTCCACAAAATCTAAGAAAATTCCCGCAAAATTCTTCAAGTCTCCTCCAAATCCCACAAAATTCAAGAGAAATCCTCAAAATTCCACAAAAATCCAACAAAATTCCCTACATCTTCTCAAAATCCAAACAAATTCCTGAAACATCTCACAAAATCTCCACCAATTTCCACAACATTTATGAAAAATCCCTCCAACTTCTTCAAGTCTCCTCCAAATCCCACAAAATTCAAGAGAATTCCTCAAAATTCCACAAAAATCCCACAAAATTCCTGCAACATCTCACAAAATCTCCGGAAATTTCCACAAAATTCAAGAAGACTCTCACAAAATACTTGAAAGCTGCTGGAAATTCCACAAATATCCCACAAAAATCCCTAAATCTTCTCAAAACCCAACCACATTCCTGCAGCATCTCACAAAATCTCCGCCAATATCCAAAAAATTCAGGAAAATTCCCTCCAAATTCTTCAAGTCTCCTCCAAATCCCACAAAATTCAAGACAAATCCTCAAAATCCCACAAAAATCCCACCAAATTCCAGAACCATCTCACAAAATCTCAACAAATTTCCACTAAATTCAAGAAAACTCTCACAAAGTTCTTGAAAGCCCCTCAAAATTCCAGAAAAATGCCACAAACTTCCCTACATCTTCTCAAAACCCAAACAAACTCCTGCAACATCTCACAAAATCTCCACCAATTTCCAAACAATTCAAGAAAAATCCCGCAAAATTCTTCAAGTCTCGTACAAATCCCAGAAAAATCCCACAAAATTCCAGAAACATCCCACCAAATCACCTCAATATCACCAAACATTCTGGAAAAGCCTCACAAAATTGCAGAAATATGCCACAAAATTCCATAAACCTTCTCAAAACCCTACCCAATTCCTGCAACATCCCACAAAATCTCCAACAATTTCCACAAAATTCAAGAAAAATCCCTCAAAATTCACTGAATTTCCTCAATATCCCACCAAATTCCAGAACCATCTCACAAAATCTCAACAAATTTCCACTAAATCTAAGAAAATTCCCTCCAAATTCTTCAAGTCTCCTCCAAATCCCACAAAATTCAAGAGAAATCCTCAAAATTCCACAAAAATCCCACAAAATTCCTTCCATCTTCTCAAAACCCAAACAAATTCCTGCAACATCTCACAAAATCTCCACCAATTTCCAAACATTTCAAGAAAAGTCCCGCAAAATTCTTCAAGTCTCCTCCAAATACCACAAACATCCTACAAACATCTCACAAACATCCCACAAACATCCCAAAAAATTCAATAGAAATCCCACAAAATTCAAGAGAAATCCCACCAAATTCTGTACAAGCCCCACACAATTCCCTAAATCTTCTCAGAACCCAACCACATTCCTGCAACATCCCACAAAATCTCCAACAATTTCCACAAAATTCAAGAAAATTCCCTCCAAATTCACTGAATTTCCTCAATATCCCACCAAACTCCAGAACCATCTCACAAAATCTCAACAAATTTCCAAAAAATTCAAAAAAACTCTCACAAAGTTCTTGAAAGCCCCTCAAAATTCCAGAAAAATGCCACAAAATTCCCTACATCTTCTCAAAACATTACAAAATTCTACAGACATCTCACAAAATCTCCACACATTTCCACAAAATCTAAGAAAATTCCCGCAAAATTCTTCAAGTCTCCTCCAAATCCCACAAAATTCAAGAGAAATCCTCAAAATTCCACAAAAATCCAACAAAATTCCCTACATCTTCTCAAAATCCAAACAAATTCCTGAAACATCTCACAAAATCTCCACCAATTTCCACAACATTTATGAAAAATCCCTCCAACTTCTTCAAGTCTCCTCCAAATCCCACAAAATTCAAGAGAATTCCTCAAAATTCCACAAAAATCCCACAAAATTCCTGCAACATCTCACAAAATCTCCGGAAATTTCCACAAAATTCAAGAAGACTCTCACAAAATACTTGAAAGCTGCTGGAAATTCCACAAATATCCCACAAAAATCCCTAAATCTTCTCAAAACCCAACCACATTCCTGCAGCATCTCACAAAATCTCCGCCAATATCCAAAAAATTCAGGAAAATTCCCTCCAAATTCTTCAAGTCTCCTCCAAATCCCACAAAATTCAAGACAAATCCTCAAAATCCCACAAAAATCCCACCAAATTCCAGAACCATCTCACAAAATCTCAACAAATTTCCACTAAATTCAAGAAAACTCTCACAAAGTTCTTGAAAGCCCCTCAAAATTCCAGAAAAATGCCACAAACTTCCCTACATCTTCTCAAAACCCAAACAAACTCCTGCAACATCTCACAAAATCTCCACCAATTTCCAAACAATTCAAGAAAAATCCCGCAAAATTCCTCAAGTCTCGTACAAATCCCAGAAAAATCCCACAAAATTCCAGAAACATCCCACCAAATCACCTCAATATCACCAAACATTCTGGAAAAGCCTCACAAAATTGCAGAAAAATGCCACAAAATTCCCTAAACCTTCTCAAAACCCTACCCAATTCCTGCAACATCCCACAAAATCTCCAACAATTTCCACAAAATTCAAGAAAAATCCCTCAAAATTCACTGAATTTCCTCAATATCCCACCAAATTCCAGAACCATCTCACAAAATCTCAACAAATTTCCACTAAATCTAAGAAAATTCCCTCCAAATTCTTCAAGTCTCCTCCAAATCCCACAAAATTCAAGACAAATCCTCAAAATTCCACAAAAATCCCACAAAATTCCTTCCATCTTCTCAAAACCCAAACAAATTCCTGCAACATCTCACAAAATCTCCACCAATTTCCAAACATTTCAAGAAAAGTCCCGCAAAATTCTTCAAGTCTCCTCCAAATACCACAAACATCCTACAAACATCTCACAAACATCCCACAAACATCCCAAAAAATTCAATAGAAATCCCACAAAATTCAAGAGAAATCCCACCAAATTCTGTACAAGCCCCACACAATTCCCTAAATCTTCTCAGAACCCAACCACATTCCTGCAACATCCCACAAAATCTCCAACAATTTCCACAAAATTCAAGAAAATTCCCTCCAAATTCACTGAATTTCCTCAATATCCCACCAAACTCCAGAACCATCTCACAAAATCTCAACAAATTTCCAAAAAATTCAAAAAAACTCTCACAAAGTTCTTGAAAGCCCCTCAAAATTCCAGAAAAATGCCACAAAATTCCCTACATCTTCTCAAAACATTACAAAATTCTACAGACATCTCACAAAATCTCCACACATTTCCACAAAATCTAAGAAAATTCCCGCAAAATTCTTCAAGTCTCCTCCAAATCCCACAAAATTCAAGAGAAATCCTCAAAATTCCACAAAAATCCAACAAAATTCCCTACATCTTCTCAAAATCCAAACAAATTCCTGAAACATCTCACAAAATCTCCACCAATTTCCACAACATTTATGAAAAATCCCTCCAACTTCTTCAAGTCTCCTCCAAATCCCACAAAATTCAAGAGAATTCCTCAAAATTCCACAAAAATCCCACAAAATTCCTGCAACATCTCACAAAATCTCCGGAAATTTCCACAAAATTCAAGAAGACTCTCACAAAATACTTGAAAGCTGCTGGAAATTCCACAAATATCCCACAAAAATCCCTAAATCTTCTCAAAACCCAACCACATTCCTGCAGCATCTCACAAAATCTCCGCCAATATCCAAAAAATTCAGGAAAATTCCCTCCAAATTCTTCAAGTCTCCTCCAAATCCCACAAAATTCAAGACAAATCCTCAAAATCCCACAAAAATCCCACCAAATTCCAGAACCATCTCACAAAATCTCAACAAATTTCCACTAAATTCAAGAAAACTCTCACAAAGTTCTTGAAAGCCCCTCAAAATTCCAGAAAAATGCCACAAACTTCCCTACATCTTCTCAAAACCCAAACAAACTCCTGCAACATCTCACAAAATCTCCACCAATTTCCAAACAATTCAAGAAAAATCCCGCAAAATTCTTCAAGTCTCGTACAAATCCCAGAAAAATCCCACAAAATTCCAGAAACATCCCACCAAATCACCTCAATATCACCAAACATTCTGGAAAAGCCTCACAAAATTGCAGAAAAATGCCACAAAATTCCCTAAACCTTCTCAAAACCCTACCCAATTCCTGCAACATCCCACAAAATCTCCAACAATTTCCACAAAATTCAAGAAAAATCCCTCAAAATTCACTGAATTTCCTCAATATCCCACCAAATTCCAGAACCATCTCACAAAATCTCAACAAATTTCCACTAAATCTAAGAAAATTCCCTCCAAATTCTTCAAGTCTCCTCCAAATCCCACAAAATTCAAGACAAATCCTCAAAATTCCACAAAAATCCAACAAAATTCCTTCCATCTTCTCAAAACCCAAACAAATTCCTGCAACATCTCACAAAATCTCCACCAATTTCCAAACATTTCAAGAAAAGTCCCGCAAAATTCTTCAAGTCTCCTCCAAATACCACAAACATCCTACAAACATCTCACAAACATCCCACAAACATCCCAAAAAATTCAATAGAAATCCCACAAAATTCAAGAGAAATCCCACCAAATTCTGTACAAGCCCCACACAATTCCCTAAATCTTCTCAGAACCCAACCACATTCCTGCAACATCCCACAAAATCTCCAACAATTTCCACAAAATTCAAGAAAATTCCCTCCAAATTCACTGAATTTCCTCAATATCCCACCAAACTCCAGAACCATCTCACAAAATCTCAACAAATTTCCAAAAAATTCAAAAAAACTCTCACAAAGTTCTTGAAAGCCCCTCAAAATTCCAGAAAAATGCCACAAAATTCCCTACATCTTCTCAAAACATTACAAAATTCTACAGACATCTCACAAAATCTCCACACATTTCCACAAAATCTAAGAAAATTCCCGCAAAATTCTTCAAGTCTCCTCCAAATCCCACAAAATTCAAGAGAAATCCTCAAAATTCCACAAAAATCCAACAAAATTCCCTACATCTTCTCAAAATCCAAACAAATTCCTGAAACATCTCACAAAATCTCCACCAATTTCCACAACATTTATGAAAAATCCCTCCAACTTCTTCAAGTCTCCTCCAAATCCCACAAAATTCAAGAGAATTCCTCAAAATTCCACAAAAATCCCACAAAATTCCTGCAACATCTCACAAAATCTCCGGAAATTTCCACAAAATTCAAGAAGACTCTCACAAAATACTTGAAAGCTGCTGGAAATTCCACAAATATCCCACAAAAATCCCTAAATCTTCTCAAAACCCAACCACATTCCTGCAGCATCTCACAAAATCTCCGCCAATATCCAAAAAATTCAGGAAAATTCCCTCCAAATTCTTCAAGTCTCCTCCAAATCCCACAAAATTCAAGACAAATCCTCAAAATCCCACAAAAATCCCACCAAATTCCAGAACCATCTCACAAAATCTCAACAAATTTCCACTAAATTCAAGAAAACTCTCACAAAGTTCTTGAAAGCCCCTCAAAATTCCAGAAAAATGCCACAAACTTCCCTACATCTTCTCAAAACCCAAACAAACTCCTGCAACATCTCACAAAATCTCCACCAATTTCCAAACAATTCAAGAAAAATCCCGCAAAATTCTTCAAGTCTCGTACAAATCCCAGAAAAATCCCACAAAATTCCAGAAACATCCCACCAAATCACCTCAATATCACCAAACATTCTGGAAAAGCCTCACAAAATTGCAGAAATATGCCACAAAATTCCATAAACCTTCTCAAAACCCTACCCAATTCCTGCAACATCCCACAAAATCTCCAACAATTTCCACAAAATTCAAGAAAAATCCCTCAAAATTCACTGAATTTCCTCAATATCCCACCAAATTCCAGAACCATCTCACAAAATCTCAGCAAATTTCCACTAAATCTAAGAAAATTCCCTCCAAATTCTTCAAGTCTCCTCCAAATCCCACAAAATTCAAGAGAAATCCTCAAAATTCCACAAAAATCCCACAAAATTCCTTCCATCTTCTCAAAACCCAAACAAATTCCTGCAACATCTCACAAAATCTCCACCAATTTCCAAACATTTCAAGAAAAGTCCCGCAAAATTCTTCAAGTCTCCTCCAAATACCACAAACATCCTACAAACATCTCACAAACATCCCACAAACATCCCAAAAAATTCAATAGAAATCCCACAAAATTCAAGAGAAATCCCACCAAATTCTGTACAAGCCCCACACAATTCCCTAAATCTTCTCAGAACCCAACCACATTCCTGCAACATCCCACAAAATCTCCAACAATTTCCACAAAATTCAAGAAAATTCCCTCCAAATTCACTGAATTTCCTCAATATCCCACCAAACTCCAGAACCATCTCACAAAATCTCAACAAATTTCCAAAAAATTCAAAAAAACTCTCACAAAGTTCTTGAAAGCCCCTCAAAATTCCAGAAAAATGCCACAAAATTCCCTACATCTTCTCAAAACATTACAAAATTCTACAGACATCTCACAAAATCTCCACACATTTCCACAAAATCTAAGAAAATTCCCGCAAAATTCTTCAAGTCTCCTCCAAATCCCACAAAATTCAAGAGAAATCCTCAAAATTCCACAAAAATCCAACAAAATTCCCTACATCTTCTCAAAATCCAAACAAATTCCTGAAACATCTCACAAAATCTCCACCAATTTCCACAACATTTATGAAAAATCCCTCCAACTTCTTCAAGTCTCCTCCAAATCCCACAAAATTCAAGAGAATTCCTCAAAATTCCACAAAAATCCCACAAAATTCCTGCAACATCTCACAAAATCTCCGGAAATTTCCACAAAATTCAAGAAGACTCTCACAAAATACTTGAAAGCTGCTGGAAATTCCACAAATATCCCACAAAAATCCCTAAATCTTCTCAAAACCCAACCACATTCCTGCAGCATCTCACAAAATCTCCGCCAATATCCAAAAAATTCAGGAAAATTCCCTCCAAATTCTTCAAGTCTCCTCCAAATCCCACAAAATTCAAGACAAATCCTCAAAATCCCACAAAAATCCCACCAAATTCCAGAACCATCTCACAAAATCTCAACAAATTTCCACTAAATTCAAGAAAACTCTCACAAAGTTCTTGAAAGCCCCTCAAAATTCCAGAAAAATGCCACAAACTTCCCTACATCTTCTCAAAACCCAAACAAACTCCTGCAACATCTCACAAAATCTCCACCAATTTCCAAACAATTCAAGAAAAATCCCGCAAAATTCCTCAAGTCTCGTACAAATCCCAGAAAAATCCCACAAAATTCCAGAAACATCCCACCAAATCACCTCAATATCACCAAACATTCTGGAAAAGCCTCACAAAATTGCAGAAAAATGCCACAAAATTCCCTAAACCTTCTCAAAACCCTACCCAATTCCTGCAACATCCCACAAAATCTCCAACAATTTCCACAAAATTCAAGAAAAATCCCTCAAAATTCACTGAATTTCCTCAATATCCCACCAAATTCCAGAACCATCTCACAAAATCTCAACAAATTTCCACTAAATCTAAGAAAATTCCCTCCAAATTCTTCAAGTCTCCTCCAAATCCCACAAAATTCAAGACAAATCCTCAAAATTCCACAAAAATCCCACAAAATTCCTTCCATCTTCTCAAAACCCAAACAAATTCCTGCAACATCTCACAAAATCTCCACCAATTTCCAAACATTTCAAGAAAAGTCCCGCAAAATTCTTCAAGTCTCCTCCAAATACCACAAACATCCTACAAACATCTCACAAACATCCCACAAACATCCCAAAAAATTCAATAGAAATCCCACAAAATTCAAGAGAAATCCCACCAAATTCTGTACAAGCCCCACACAATTCCCTAAATCTTCTCAGAACCCAACCACATTCCTGCAACATCCCACAAAATCTCCAACAATTTCCACAAAATTCAAGAAAATTCCCTCCAAATTCACTGAATTTCCTCAATATCCCACCAAACTCCAGAACCATCTCACAAAATCTCAACAAATTTCCAAAAAATTCAAAAAAACTCTCACAAAGTTCTTGAAAGCCCCTCAAAATTCCAGAAAAATGCCACAAAATTCCCTACATCTTCTCAAAACATTACAAAATTCTACAGACATCTCACAAAATCTCCACACATTTCCACAAAATCTAAGAAAATTCCCGCAAAATTCTTCAAGTCTCCTCCAAATCCCACAAAATTCAAGAGAAATCCTCAAAATTCCACAAAAATCCAACAAAATTCCCTACATCTTCTCAAAATCCAAACAAATTCCTGAAACATCTCACAAAATCTCCACCAATTTCCACAACATTTATGAAAAATCCCTCCAACTTCTTCAAGTCTCCTCCAAATCCCACAAAATTCAAGAGAATTCCTCAAAATTCCACAAAAATCCCACAAAATTCCTGCAACATCTCACAAAATCTCCGGAAATTTCCACAAAATTCAAGAAGACTCTCACAAAATACTTGAAAGCTGCTGGAAATTCCACAAATATCCCACAAAAATCCCTAAATCTTCTCAAAACCCAACCACATTCCTGCAGCATCTCACAAAATCTCCGCCAATATCCAAAAAATTCAGGAAAATTCCCTCCAAATTCTTCAAGTCTCCTCCAAATCCCACAAAATTCAAGACAAATCCTCAAAATCCCACAAAAATCCCACCAAATTCCAGAACCATCTCACAAAATCTCAACAAATTTCCACTAAATTCAAGAAAACTCTCACAAAGTTCTTGAAAGCCCCTCAAAATTCCAGAAAAATGCCACAAACTTCCCTACATCTTCTCAAAACCCAAACAAACTCCTGCAACATCTCACAAAATCTCCACCAATTTCCAAACAATTCAAGAAAAATCCCGCAAAATTCTTCAAGTCTCGTACAAATCCCAGAAAAATCCCACAAAATTCCAGAAACATCCCACCAAATCACCTCAATATCACCAAACATTCTGGAAAAGCCTCACAAAATTGCAGAAATATGCCACAAAATTCCATAAACCTTCTCAAAACCCTACCCAATTCCTGCAACATCCCACAAAATCTCCAACAATTTCCACAAAATTCAAGAAAAATCCCTCAAAATTCACTGAATTTCCTCAATATCCCACCAAATTCCAGAACCATCTCACAAAATCTCAACAAATTTCCACTAAATCTAAGAAAATTCCCTCCAAATTCTTCAAGTCTCCTCCAAATCCCACAAAATTCAAGAGAAATCCTCAAAATTCCACAAAAATCCCACAAAATTCCTTCCATCTTCTCAAAACCCAAACAAATTCCTGCAACATCTCACAAAATCTCCACCAATTTCCAAACATTTCAAGAAAAGTCCCGCAAAATTCTTCAAGTCTCCTCCAAATACCACAAACATCCTACAAACATCTCACAAACATCCCACAAACATCCCAAAAAATTCAATAGAAATCTCACAAAATTCAAGAGAAATCCCACCAAATTCTGTACAAGCCCCACACAATTCCCTAAATCTTCTCAGAACCCAACCACATTCCTGCAACATCCCACAAAATCTCCAACAATTTCCACAAAATTCAAGAAAATTCCCTCCAAATTCACTGAATTTCCTCAATATCCCACCAAACTCCAGAACCATCTCACAAAATCTCAACAAATTTCCAAAAAATTCAAA
The DNA here is from genome assembly GCF_971803275.1 of Cyanistes caeruleus. Taxonomy (NCBI): domain Eukaryota; kingdom Metazoa; phylum Chordata; class Aves; order Passeriformes; family Paridae; genus Cyanistes; species Cyanistes caeruleus. The sequence continues at coordinate 84,995,420 of NC_141702.1, read as the reverse complement.
AAAACTCTCACAAAGTTCTTGAAAGCCCCTCAAAATTCCAGAAAAATGCCACAAAATTCCCTACATCTTCTCAAAACATTACAAAATTCTACAGACATCTCACAAAATCTCCACACATTTCCACAAAATCTAAGAAAATTCCCGCAAAATTCTTCAAGTCTCCTCCAAATCCCACAAAATTCAAGAGAAATCCTCAAAATTCCACAAAAATCCAACAAAATTCCCTACATCTTCTCAAAATCCAAACAAATTCCTGAAACATCTCACAAAATCTCCACCAATTTCCACAACATTTAGGAAAAATCCCTCCAACTTCTTCAAGTCTCCTCCAAATCCCACAAAATTCAAGAGAATTCCTCAAAATTCCACAAAAATCCCACAAAATTCCTGCAACATCTCACAAAATCTCCGGAAATTTCCACAAAATTCAAGAAGACTCTCACAAAATACTTGAAAGCTGCTGGAAATTCCACAAATATCCCACAAAAATCCCTAAATCTTCTCAAAACCCAACCACATTCCTGCAGCATCTCACAAAATCTCCGCCAATATCCAAAAAATTCAGGAAAATTCCCTCCAAATTCTTCAAGTCTCCTCCAAATCCCACAAAATTCAAGACAAATCCTCAAAATCCCACAAAAATCCCACCAAATTCCAGAACCATCTCACAAAATCTCAACAAATTTCCACTAAATTCAAGAAAACTCTCACAAAGTTCTTGAAAGCCCCTCAAAATTCCAGAAAAATGCCACAAACTTCCCTACATCTTCTCAAAACCCAAACAAACTCCTGCAACATCTCACAAAATCTCCACCAATTTCCAAACAATTCAAGAAAAATCCCGCAAAATTCTTCAAGTCTCGTACAAATCCCAGAAAAATCCCACAAAATTCCAGAAACATCCCACCAAATCACCTCAATATCACCAAACATTCTGGAAAAGCCTCACAAAATTGCAGAAAAATGCCACAAAATTCCCTAAACCTTCTCAAAACCCTACCCAATTCCTGCAACATCCCACAAAATCTCCAACAATTTCCACAAAATTCAAGAAAAATCCCTCAAAATTCACTGAATTTCCTCAATATCCCACCAAATTCCAGAACCATCTCACAAAATCTCAACAAATTTCCACTAAATCTAAGAAAATTCTGCAAAATTCTTCAAGTCTCCTCCAAATCCCACAAAATTCAAGACAAATCCTCAAAATTCCACAAAAATCCCACAAAATTCCTTCCATCTTCTCAGAACCCAAACAAACTCCTGCAACATCTCACAAAATCTCCACCAATTTCCAAACATTTCAAGAAAAATCCCGCAAAATTCTTCAAGTCTCCTACAAATCCCAGAAAAATCCCACAAAATTCCAGAAACATCCCACCAAATCACCTCAATATCACCAAACATTCTGGAAAAGCCTCACAAAATTGCAGAAATATGCCACAAAATTCCATAAACCTTCTCAAAACCCTACCCAATTCCTGCAACATCCCACAAAATCTCCAACAATTTCCACAAAATTCAAGAAAAATCCCTCAAAATTCACTGAATTTCCTCAATATCCCACCAAATTCCAGAACCATCTCACAAAATCTCAACAAATTTCCACTAAATCTAAGAAAATTCCCTCCAAATTCTTCAAGTCTCCTCCAAATCCCACAAAATTCAAGAGAAATCCTCAAAATTCCACAAAAATCCAACAAAATTCCTTCCATCTTCTCAAAACCCAAACAAATTCCTGCAACATCTCACAAAATCTCCACCAATTTCCAAACATTTCAAGAAAAGTCCCGCAAAATTCTTCAAGTCTCCTCCAAATACCACAAACATCCTACAAACATCTCACAAACATCCCACAAACATCCCAAAAAATTCAATAGAAATCCCACAAAATTCAAGAGAAATCCCACCAAATTCTGTACAAGCCCCACACAATTCCCTAAATCTTCTCAGAACCCAACCACATTCCTGCAACATCCCACAAAATCTCCAACAATTTCCACAAAATTCAAGAAAATTCCCTCCAAATTCACTGAATTTCCTCAATATCCCACCAAACTCCAGAACCATCTCACAAAATCTCAACAAATTTCCAAAAAATTCAAAAAAACTCTCACAAAGTTCTTGAAAGCCCCTCAAAATTCCAGAAAAATGCCACAAAATTCCCTACATCTTCTCAAAACATTACAAAATTCTACAGACATCTCACAAAATCTCCACACATTTCCACAAAATCTAAGAAAATTCCCGCAAAATTCTTCAAGTCTCCTCCAAATCCCACAAAATTCAAGAGAAATCCTCAAAATTCCACAAAAATCCAACAAAATTCCCTACATCTTCTCAAAATCCAAACAAATTCCTGAAACATCTCACAAAATCTCCACCAATTTCCACAACATTTAGGAAAAATCCCTCCAACTTCTTCAAGTCTCCTCCAAATCCCACAAAATTCAAGAGAATTCCTCAAAATTCCACACAAATCCCACAAAATTCCTGCAACATCTCACAAAATCTCCGGAAATTTCCACAAAATTCAAGAAGACTCTCACAAAATACTTGAAAGCTGCTGGAAATTCCACAAATATCCCACAAAAATCCCTAAATCTTCTCAAAACCCAACCACATTCCTGCAGCATCTCACAAAATCTCCGCCAATATCCAAAAAATTCAGGAAAATTCCCTCCAAATTCTTCAAGTCTCCTCCAAATCCCACAAAATTCAAGACAAATCCTCAAAATCCCACAAAAATCCCACCAAATTCCAGAACCATCTCACAAAATCTCAACAAATTTCCACTAAATTCAAGAAAACTCTCACAAAGTTCTTGAAAGCCCCTCAAAATTCCAGAAAAATGCCACAAACTTCCCTACATCTTCTCAAAACCCAAACAAACTCCTGCAACATCTCACAAAATCTCCACCAATTTCCAAACAATTCAAGAAAAATCCCGCAAAATTCCTCAAGTCTCGTACAAATCCCAGAAAAATCCCACAAAATTCCAGAAACATCCCACCAAATCACCTCAATATCACCAAACATTCTGGAAAAGCCTCACAAAATTGCAGAAAAATGCCACAAAATTCCCTAAACCTTCTCAAAACCCTACCCAATTCCTGCAACATCCCACAAAATCTCCAACAATTTCCACAAAATTCAAGAAAAATCCCTCAAAATTCACTGAATTTCCTCAATATCCCACCAAATTCCAGAACCATCTCACAAAATCTCAACAAATTTCCACAAAATCTAAGAAAATTCTGCAAAATTCTTCAAGTCTCCTCCAAATCCCACAAAATTCAAGACAAATCCTCAAAATTCCACAAAAATCCCACAAAATTCCTTCCATCTTCTCAGAACCCAAACAAACTCCTGCAACATCTCACAAAATCTCCACCAATTTCCAAACATTTCAAGAAAAATCCCGCAAAATTCTTCAAGTCTCCTACAAATCCCAGAAAAATCCCACAAAATTCCAGAAACATCCCACCAAATCACCTCAATATCACCAAACATTCTGGAAAAGCCTCACAAAATTGCAGAAATATGCCACAAAATTCCATAAACCTTCTCAAAACCCTACCCAATTCCTGCAACATCCCACAAAATCTCCAACAATTTCCACAAAATTCAAGAAAAATCCCTCAAAATTCACTGAATTTCCTCAATATCCCACCAAATTCCAGAACCATCTCACAAAATCTCAACAAATTTCCACTAAATCTAAGAAAATTCCCTCCAAATTCTTCAAGTCTCCTCCAAATCCCACAAAATTCAAGAGAAATCCTCAAAATTCCACAAAAATCCCACAAAATTCCTTCCATCTTCTCAAAACCCAAACAAATTCCTGCAACATCTCACAAAATCTCCACCAATTTCCAAACATTTCAAGAAAAGTCCCGCAAAATTCTTCAAGTCTCCTCCAAATACCACAAACATCCTACAAACATCTCACAAACATCCCACAAACATCCCAAAAAATTCAATAGAAATCCCACAAAATTCAAGAGAAATCCCACCAAATTCTGTACAAGCCCCACACAATTCCCTAAATCTTCTCAGAACCCAACCACATTCCTGCAACATCCCACAAAATCTCCAACAATTTCCACAAAATTCAAGAAAATTCCCTCCAAATTCACTGAATTTCCTCAATATCCCACCAAACTCCAGAACCATCTCACAAAATCTCAACAAATTTCCAAAAAATTCAAAAAAACTCTCACAAAGTTCTTGAAAGCCCCTCAAAATTCCAGAAAAATGCCACAAAATTCCCTACATCTTCTCAAAACATTACAAAATTCTACAGACATCTCACAAAATCTCCACACATTTCCACAAAATCTAAGAAAATTCCCGCAAAATTCTTTAAGTCTCCTCCAAATCCCACAAAATTCAAGAGAAATCCTCAAAATTCCACAAAAATCCAACAAAATTCCCTACATCTTCTCAAAATCCAAACAAATTCCTGAAACATCTCACAAAATCTCCACCAATTTCCACAACATTTAGGAAAAATCCCTCCAACTTCTTCAAGTCTCCTCCAAATCCCACAAAATTCAAGAGAATTCCTCAAAATTCCACAAAAATCCCACAAAATTCCTGCAACATCTCACAAAATCTCCGGAAATTTCCACAAAATTCAAGAAGACTCTCACAAAATACTTGAAAGCTGCTGGAAATTCCACAAATATCCCACAAAAATCCCTAAATCTTCTCAAAACCCAACCACATTCCTGCAGCATCTCACAAAATCTCCGCCAATATCCAAAAAATTCAGGAAAATTCCCTCCAAATTCTTCAAGTCTCCTCCAAATCCCACAAAATTCAAGACAAATCCTCAAAATCCCACAAAAATCCCACCAAATTCCAGAACCATCTCACAAAATCTCAACAAATTTCCACTAAATTCAAGAAAACTCTCACAAAGTTCTTGAAAGCCCCTCAAAATTCCAGAAAAATGCCACAAACTTCCCTACATCTTCTCAAAACCCAAACAAACTCCTGCAACATCTCACAAAATCTCCACCAATTTCCAAACAATTCAAGAAAAATCCCGCAAAATTCTTCAAGTCTCGTACAAATCCCAGAAAAATCCCACAAAATTCCAGAAACATCCCACCAAATCACCACAATATCTCCAAACATTCTGGAAAAGCCTCACAAAATTGCAGAAAAATGCCACAAAATTCCCTAAACCTTCTCAAAACCCTACCCAATTCCTGCAACATCCCACAAAATCTCCAACAATTTCCACAAAATTCAAGAAAAATCCCTCAAAATTCACTGAATTTCCTCAATATCCCACCAAATTCCAGAACCATCTCACAAAATCTCAACAAATTTCCACTAAATCTAAGAAAATTCTGCAAAATTCTTCAAGTCTCCTCCAAATCCCACAAAATTCAAGACAAATCCTCAAAATTCCACAAAAATCCCACAAAATTCCTTCCATCTTCTCAGAACCCAAACAAACTCCTGCAACATCTCACAAAATCTCCAACAATTTCCAAACAATTCAAGAAAAATCCCGCAAAATTCTTCAAGTCTCGTACAAATCCCAGAAAAATCCCACAAAATTCCAGAAACATCCCACCAAATCACCTCAATATCACCAAACATTCTGGAAAAGCCTCACAAAATTGCAGAAATATGCCACAAAATTCCATAAACCTTCTCAAAACCCTACCCAATTCCTGCAACATCCCACAAAATCTCCAACAATTTCCACAAAATTCAAGAAAAATCCCTCAAAATTCACTGAATTTCCTCAATATCCCACCAAATTCCAGAACCATCTCACAAAATCTCAACAAATTTCCACAAAATCTAAGAAAATTCCCGCAAAATTCTTCAAGTCTCCTCCAAATCCCACAAAATTCAAGAGAAATCCTCAAAATTCCACAAAAATCCAACAAAATTCCCTACATCTTCTCAAAATCCAAACAAATTCCTGAAACATCTCACAAAATCTCCACCAATTTCCACAACATTTAGGAAAAATCCCTCCAACTTCTTCAAGTCTCCTCCAAATCCCACAAAATTCAAGAGAATTCCTCAAAATTCCACAAAAATCCCACAAAATTCCTGCAACATCTCACAAAATCTCCGGAAATTTCCACAAAATTCAAGAAGACTTCACAAAATACTTGAAAGCTGCTGGAAATTCCACAAATATCCCACAAAAATCCCTAAATCTTCTCAAAACCCAACCACATTCCTGCAGCATCTCACAAAATCTCCGCCAATATCCAAAAAATTCAGGAAAATTCCCTCCAAATTCTTCAAGTCTCCTCCAAATCCCACAAAATTCAAGACAAATCCTCAAAATCCCACAAAAATCCCACCAAATTCCAGAACCATCTCACAAAATCTCAACAAATTTCCACTAAATTCAAGAAAACTCTCACAAAGTTCTTGAAAGCCCCTCAAAATTCCAGAAAAATGCCACAAACTTCCCTACATCTTCTCAAAACCCAAACAAACTCCTGCAACATCTCACAAAATCTCCACCAATTTCCAAACAATTCAAGAAAAATCCCGCAAAATTCTTCAAGTCTCGTACAAATCCCAGAAAAATCCCACAAAATTCCAGAAACATCCCACCAAATCACCACAATATCTCCAAACATTCTGGAAAAGCCTCACAAAATTGCAGAAAAATGCCACAAAATTCCCTAAACCTTCTCAAAACCCTACCCAATTCCTGCAACATCCCACAAAATCTCCAACAATTTCCACAAAATTCAAGAAAAATCCCTCAAAATTCACTGAATTTCCTCAATATCCCACCAAATTCCAGAACCATCTCACAAAATCTCCACCAATATCCAAAAAATTCCAGAAAATTCCCTCCAAATTCTTCAAGTCTCCTCCAAATCCCACAAAATTCAAGACAAATCCTCAAAATCCCACAAAAATCCCACAAATTCCAGAACCATCTCACAAAATCTCAACAAATTTCCACTAAATTCAAGAAAACTCTCACAAAGTTCTTGAAAGCCCCTCAAAATTCCAGAAAAATGCCACAAAATAACCTACATCTTCTCAAAACCCAACCACATTCCTGCAACATCCCACAAAATCTCCAACAATTTCCACAAAATTCAAGAAAAATCCCGCAAAATTCTTCAAGTCTCGTACAAATCCCAGAAAAATCCCACAAAATTCCAGAAACATCCCACCAAATCACCTCAATATCACCAAACATTCTGGAAAAGCCTCACAAAATTGCAGAAAAATGCCACAAAATTCCCTAAACCTTCTCAAAACCCTACCCAATTCCTGCAACATCCCTCAAAATCTCCAACAATTTCCACAAAATTCAAGAAAAATCCCTCAAAATTCACTGAATTTCCTCAATATCCCACCAAATTCCAGAACCATCTCACAAAATCTCAACAAATTTCCACTAAATCTAAGAAAATTCTGCAAAATTCTTCAAGTCTCCTCCAAATCCCACAAAATTCAAGACAAATCCTCAAAATTCCACAAAAATCCCACAAAATTCCTTCCATCTTCTCAGAACCCAAACAAACTCCTGCAACATCTCACAAAATCTCCAACAATTTCCAAACAATTCAAGAAAAATCCCGCAAAATTCTTCAAGTCTCGTACAAATCCCAGAAAAATCCCACAAAATTCCAGAAACATCCCACCAAATCACCTCAATATCACCAAACATTCTGGAAAAGCCTCACAAAATTGCAGAAATATGCCACAAAATTCCATAAACCTTCTCAAAACCCTACCCAATTCCTGCAACATCCCACAAAATCTCCAACAATTTCCACAAAATTCAAGAAAAATCCCTCAAAATTCACTGAATTTCCTCAATATCCCACCAAATTCCAGAACCATCTCACAAAATCTCAACAAATTTCCACTAAATCTAAGAAAATTCCCTCCAAATTCTTCAAGTCTCCTCCAAATCCCACAAAATTCAAGAGAAATCCTCAAAATTCCACAAAAATCCCACAAAATTCCTTCCATCTTCTCAAAACCCAAACAAATACCTGCAACATCTCACAAAATCTCCACCAATTTCCAAACATTTCAAGAAAAGTCCCGCAAAATTCTTCAAGTCTCCTCCAAATACCACAAACATCCTACAAACATCTCACAAACATCCCACAAACATCCCAAAAAATTCAATAGAAATCCCACAAAATTCAAGAGAAATCCCACCAAATTCTGTACAAGCCCCACACAATTCCCTAAATCTTCTCAGAACCCAACCACATTCCTGCAACATCCCACAAAATCTCCAACAATTTCCACAAAATTCAAGAAAATTCCCTCCAAATTCACTGAATTTCCTCAATATCCCACCAAACTCCAGAACCATCTCACAAAATCTCAACAAATTTCCAAAAAATTCAAAAAAACTCTCACAAAGTTCTTGAAAGCCCCTCAAAATTCCAGAAAAATGCCACAAAATTCCCTACATCTTCTCAAAACATTACAAAATTCTACAGACATCTCACAAAATCTCCACACATTTCCACAAAATCTAAGAAAATTCCCTCCAAATTCTTCAAGTCTCCTCCAAATCCCACAAAATTCAAGAGAAATCCTCAAAATTCCACAAAAATCCAACAAAATTCCCTACATCTTCTCAAAATCCAAACAAATTCCTGAAACATCTCACAAAATCTCCACCAATTTCCACAACATTTAGGAAAAATCCCTCCAACTTCTTCAAGTCTCCTCCAAATCCCACAAAATTCAAGAGAATTCCTCAAAATTCCACAAAAATCCCACAAAATTCCTGCAACATCTCACAAAATCTCCGGAAATTTCCACAAAATTCAAGAAGACTTCACAAAATACTTGAAAGCTGCTGGAAATTCCACAAATATCCCACAAAAATCCCTAAATCTTCTCAAAACCCAACCACATTCCTGCAGCATCTCACAAAATCTCCGCCAATATCCAAAAAATTCAGGAAAATTCCCTCCAAATTCTTCAAGTCTCCTCCAAATCCCACAAAATTCAAGACAAATCCTCAAAATCCCACAAAAATCCCACCAAATTCCAGAACCATCTCACAAAATCTCAACAAATTTCCACTAAATTCAAGAAAACTCTCACAAAGTTCTTGAAAGCCCCTCAAAATTCCAGAAAAATGCCACAAACTTCCCTACATCTTCTCAAAACCCAAACAAACTCCTGCAACATCTCACAAAATCTCCACCAATTTCCAAACAATTCAAGAAAAATCCCGCAAAATTCTTCAAGTCTCGTACAAATCCCAGAAAAATCCCACAAAATTCCAGAAACATCCCACCAAATCACCACAATATCTCCAAACATTCTGGAAAAGCCTCACAAAATTGCAGAAAAATGCCACAAAATTCCCTAAACCTTCTCAAAACCCTACCCAATTCCTGCAACATCCCACAAAATCTCCAACAATTTCCACAAAATTCAAGAAAAATCCCTCAAAATTCACTGAATTTCCTCAATATCCCACCAAATTCCAGAACCATCTCACAAAATCTCCACCAATATCCAAAAAATTCCAGAAAATTCCCTCCAAATTCTTCAAGTCTCCTCCAAATCCCACAAAATTCAAGACAAATCCTCAAAATCCCACAAAAATCCCACAAATTCCAGAACCATCTCACAAAATCTCAACAAATTTCCACTAAATTCAAGAAAACTCTCACAAAGTTCTTGAAAGCCCCTCAAAATTCCAGAAAAATGCCACAAAATAACCTACATCTTCTCAAAACCCAACCACATTCCTGCAACATCCCACAAAATCTCCAACAATTTCCACAAAATTCAAGAAAAATCCCGCAAAATTCTTCAAGTCTCGTACAAATCCCAGAAAAATCCCACAAAATTCCAGAAACATCCCACCAAATCACCTCAATATCACCAAACATTCTGGAAAAGCCTCACAAAATTGCAGAAAAATGCCACAAAATTCCCTAAACCTTCTCAAAACCCTACCCAATTCCTGCAACATCCCTCAAAATCTCCAACAATTTCCACAAAATTCAAGAAAAATCCCTCAAAATTCACTGAATTTCCTCAATATCCCACCAAATTCCAGAACCATCTCACAAAATCTCAACAAATTTCCACTAAATCTAAGAAAATTCTGCAAAATTCTTCAAGTCTCCTCCAAATCCCACAAAATTCAAGACAAATCCTCAAAATTCCACAAAAATCCCACAAAATTCCTTCCATCTTCTCAGAACCCAAACAAACTCCTGCAACATCTCACAAAATCTCCAACAATTTCCAAACAATTCAAGAAAAATCCCGCAAAATTCTTCAAGTCTCGTACAAATCCCAGAAAAATCCCACAAAATTCCAGAAACATCCCACCAAATCACCTCAATATCACCAAACATTCTGGAAAAGCCTCACAAAATTGCAGAAATATGCCACAAAATTCCATAAACCTTCTCAAAACCCTACCCAATTCCTGCAACATCCCACAAAATCTCCAACAATTTCCACAAAATTCAAGAAAAATCCCTCAAAATTCACTGAATTTCCTCAATATCCCACCAAATTCCAGAACCATCTCACAAAATCTCAACAAATTTCCACTAAATCTAAGAAAATTCCCTCCAAATTCTTCAAGTCTCCTCCAAATCCCACAAAATTCAAGAGAAATCCTCAAAATTCCACAAAAATCCCACAAAATTCCTTCCATCTTCTCAAAACCCAAACAAATACCTGCAACATCTCACAAAATCTCCACCAATTTCCAAACATTTCAAGAAAAGTCCCGCAAAATTCTTCAAGTCTCCTCCAAATACCACAAACATCCTACAAACATCTCACAAACATCCCACAAACATCCCAAAAAATTCAATAGAAATCCCACAAAATTCAAGAGAAATCCCACCAAATTCTGTACAAGCCCCACACAATTCCCTAAATCTTCTCAGAACCCAACCACATTCCTGCAACATCCCACAAAATCTCCAACAATTTCCACAAAATTCAAGAAAATTCCCTCCAAATTCACTGAATTTCCTCAATATCCCACCAAACTCCAGAACCATCTCACAAAATCTCAACAAATTTCCAAAAAATTCAAAAAAACTCTCACAAAGTTCTTGAAAGCCCCTCAAAATTCCAGAAAAATGCCACAAAATTCCCTACATCTTCTCAAAACATTACAAAATTCTACAGACATCTCACAAAATCTCCACACATTTCCACAAAATCTAAGAAAATTCCCGCAAAATTCTTCAAGTCTCCTCCAAATCCCACAAAATTCAAGAGAAATCCTCAAAATTCCACAAAAATCCAACAAAATTCCCTACATCTTCTCAAAATCCAAACAAATTCCTGAAACATCTCACAAAATCTCCACCAATTTCCACAACATTTAGGAAAAATCCCTCCAACTTCTTCAAGTCTCCTCCAAATCCCACAAAATTCAAGAGAATTCCTCAAAATTCCACAAAAATCCCACAAAATTCCTGCAACATCTCACAAAATCTCCGGAAATTTCCACAAAATTCAAGAAGACTCTCACAAAATACTTGAAAGCTGCTGGAAATTCCACAAATATCCCACAAAAATCCCTAAATCTTCTCAAAACCCAACCACATTCCTGCAGCATCTCACAAAATCTCCGCCAATATCCAAAAAATTCAGGAAAATTCCCTCCAAATTCTTCAAGTCTCCTCCAAATCCCACAAAATTCAAGACAAATCCTCAAAATCCCACAAAAATCCCACCAAATTCCAGAACCATCTCACAAAATCTCAACAAATTTCCACTAAATTCAAGAAAACTCTCACAAAGTTCTTGAAAGCTCCTCAAAATTCCAGAAAAATGCCACAAACTTCCCTACATCTTCTCAAAACCCAAACAAACTCCTGCAACATCTCACAAAATCTCCACCAATTTCCAAACAATTCAAGAAAAATCCCGCAAAATTCTTCAAGTCTCGTACAAATCCCAAAAAAATCCCACAAAATTCCAGAAACATCCCACCAAATCACCTCAATATCACCAAACATTCTGGAAAAGCCTCACAAAATTGCAGAAAAATGCCACAAAATTCCATAAACCTTCTCAAAACCCTACCCAATTCCTGCAACATCCCACAAAATCTCCAACAATTTCCACAAAATTCAAGAAAAATCCCTCAAAATTCACTGAATTTCCTCAATATCCCACCAAATTCCAGAACCATCTCACAAAATCTCAACAAATTTCCACTAAATCTAAGAAAATTCTGCAAAATTCTTCAAGTCTCCTCCAAATCCCACAAAATTCAAGACAAATCCTCAAAATTCCACAAAAATCCCACAAAATTCCTTCCATCTTCTCAGAACCCAAACAAACTCCTGCAACATCTCACAAAATCTCCAACAATTTCCAAACAATTCAAGAAAAATCCCGCAAAATTCTTCAAGTCTCGTACAAATCCCAGAAAAATCCCACAAAATTCCAGAAACATCCCACCAAATCAACTCAATATCACCAAACATTCTGGAAAAGCCTCACAAAATTGCAGAAATATGCCACAAAATTCCATAAACCTTCTCAAAACCCTACCCAATTCCTGCAACATCCCACAAAATCTCCAACAATTTCCACAAAATTCAAGAAAAATCCCTCAAAATTCACTGAATTTCCTCAATATCCCACCAAATTCCAGAACCATCTCACAAAATCTCAACAAATTTCCACAAAATCTAAGAAAATTCCCGCAAAATTCTTCAAGTCTCCTCCAAATCCCACAAAATTCAAGAGAAATCCACAAAATTCCACAAAAATCCAACAAAATTCCTTACATCTTCTCAGAACCCAAACAAACTCCTGCAACATCTCACAAAATCTCCACCAATTTCCAAACAATTCAAGAAAAATCCCGCAAAATTCCTCAAGTCTCGTACAAATCCCAGAAAAATCCCACAAAATTCCAGAAACATCCCACCAAATCACCTCAATATCACCAAACATTCTGGAAAAGCCTCACAAAATTGCAGAAAAATGCCACAAAATTCCCTAAACCTTCTCAAAACCCTACCCAATTCCTGCAACATCCCACAAAATCTCCAACAATTTCCACAAAATTCAAGAAAAATCCCTCAAAATTCACTGAATTTCCTCAATATCCCACCAAATTCCAGAACCATCTTACGAAAATCTCAACAAATTTCCACAAAATCTAAGAAAATTCCCGCAAAATTCTTCAAGTCTCCTCCAAATCCCACAAAATTCAAGAGAAATCCTCAAAATTCCACAAAAATCCAACAAAATTCCTTACATCTTCTCAGAACCCAAACAAACTCCTGCAACATCTCACAAAATCTCCACCAATTTCCAAACAATTCAAGAAAAATCCCGCAAAATTCCTCAAGTCTCGTACAAATCCCAGAAAAATCCCACAAAATTTTAGAAACATCCCACCAAATCACCTCAATATCACCAAACATTCTGGAAAAGCCTCACAAAATTGCAGAAAAATGCCACAAAATTCCATAAACCTTCTCAAAACCCTACCCAATTCCTGCAACATCCCACAAAATCTCCAACAATTTCCACAAAATTCAAGAAAAATCCCTCAAAATTCACTGAATTTCCTCAATATCCCACCAAATTCCAGAACCATCTCACAAAATCTCAACAAATTTCCACTAAATCTAAGAAAATTCTGCAAAATTCTTCAAGTCTCCTCCAAATCCCACAAAATTCAAGACAAATCCTCAAAATTCCACAAAAATCCCACAAAATTCCTTCCATCTTCTCAGAACCCAAACAAACTCCTGCAACATCTCACAAAATCTCCAACAATTTCCAAACAATTCAAGAAAAATCCCGCAAAATTCTTCAAGTCTCGTACAAATCCCAGAAAAATCCCACAAAATTCCAGAAACATCCCACCAAATCACCTCAATATCACCAAACATTCTGGAAAAGCCTCACAAAATTGCAGAAATATGCCACAAAATTCCCTAAACCTTCTCAAAACCCTACCCAATTCCTGCAACATCCCACAAAATCTCCAACAATTTCCACAAAATTCAAGAAAAATCCCTCAAAATTCACTGAATTTCCTCAATATCCCACCAAATTCCAGAACCATCTCACAAAATCTCAACAAATTTCCACAAAATCTAAGAAAATTCCCTCCAAATTCTTCAAGTCTCCTCCAAATCCCACAAAATTCAAGAGAAATCCTCAAAATTCCACAAAAATCCAACAAAATTCCTTCCATCTTCTCAAAACCCAAACAAATTCCTGCAACATCTCACAAAATCTCCACCAATTTCCAAACATTTCAAGAAAAGTCCCGCAAAATTCTTCAAGTCTCCTCCAAATACCACAAACATCCTACAAACATCTCACAAACATCCCACAAACATCCCAAAAAATTCAATAGAAATCCCACAAAATTCAAGAGAAATCCCACCAAATTCTGTACAAGCCCCACACAATTCCCTAAATCTTCTCAGAACCCAACCACATTCCTGCAACATCCCACAAAATCTCCAACAATTTCCACAAAATTCAAGAAAATTCCCTCCAAATTCACTGAATTTCCTCAATATCCCACCAAACTCCAGAACCATCTCACAAAATCTCAACAAATTTCCAAAAAATTCAAAAAAACTCTCACAAAGTTCTTGAAAGCCCCTCAAAATTCCAGAAAAATGCCACAAAATTCCCTACATCTTCTCAAAACATTACAAAATTCTACAGACATCTCACAAAATCTCCACACATTTCCACAAAATCTAAGAAAATTCCCGCAAAATTCTTCAAGTCTCCTCCAAATCCCACAAAATTCAAGAGAAATCCTCAAAATTCCACAAAAATCCAACAAAATTCCCTACATCTTCTCAAAATCCAAACAAATTCCTGAAACATCTCACAAAATCTCCACCAATTTCCACAACATTTAGGAAAAATCCCTCCAACTTCTTCAAGTCTCCTCCAAATCCCACAAAATTCAAGAGAATTCCTCAAAATTCCACAAAAATCCCACAAAATTCCTGCAACATCTCACAAAATCTCCGGAAATTTCCACAAAATTCAAGAAGACTCTCACAAAATACTTGAAAGCTGCTGGAAATTCCACAAATATCCCACAAAAATCCCTAAATCTTCTCAAAACCCAACCACATTCCTGCAGCATCTCACAAAATCTCCACCAATATCCAAAAAATTCAGGAAAATTCCCTCCAAATTCTTCAAGTCTCCTCCAAATCCCACAAAATTCAAGACAAATCCTCAAAATCCCACAAAAATCCCACCAAATTCCAGAACCATCTCACAAAATCTCAACAAATTTCCACTAAATTCAAGAAAACTCTCACAAAGTTCTTGAAAGCTCCTCAAAATTCCAGAAAAATGCCACAAACTTCCCTACATCTTCTCAAAACCCAAACAAACTCCTGCAACATCTCACAAAATCTCCACCAATTTCCAAACAATTCAAGAAAAATCCCGCAAAATTCTTCAAGTCTCGTACAAATCCCAAAAAAATCCCACAAAATTCCAGAAACATCCCACCAAATCACCTCAATATCACCAAACATTCTGGAAAAGCCTCACAAAATTGCAGAAAAATGCCACAAAATTCCCTAAACCTTCTCAAAACCCTACCCAATTCCTGCAACATCCCACAAAATCTCCAACAATTTCCACAAAATTCAAGAAAAATCCCTCAAAATTCACTGAATTTCCTCAATATCCCACCAAATTCCAGAACCATCTCACAAAATCTCAACAAATTTCCACTAAATCTAAGAAAATTCCCTCCAAATTCTTCAAGTCTCCTCCAAATCCCACAAAATTCAAGAGAAATCCTCAAAATTCCACAAAAATCCAACAAAATTCCTTCCATCTTCTCAAAACCCAAACAAATTCCTGCAACATCTCACAAAATCTCCACCAATTTCCAAACATTTCAAGAAAAGTCCCGCAAAATTCTTCAAGTCTCCTCCAAATACCACAAACATCCTACAAACATCTCACAAACATCCCACAAACATCCCAAAAAATTCAATAGAAATCCCACAAAATTCAAGAGAAATCGCACCAAATTCTGTACAAGCCCCACACAATTCCCTAAATCTTCTCAGAACCCAACCACATTCCTGCAACATCCCACAAAATCTCCAACAATTTCCACAAAATTCAAGAAAATTCCCTCCAAATTCACTGAATTTCCTCAATATCCCACCAAACTCCAGAACCATCTCACAAAATCTCAACAAATTTCCAAAAAATTCAAAAAAACTCTCACAAAGTTCTTGAAAGCCCCTCAAAATTCCAGAAAAATGCCACAAAATTCCCTACATCTTCTCAAAACATTACAAAATTCTACAGACATCTCACAAAATCTCCACACATTTCCACAAAATCTAAGAAAATTCCCGCAAAATTCTTCAAGTCTCCTCCAAATCCCTCAAAATTCAAGAGAAATCCTCAGAATTCCACAAAAATCCAACAAAATTCCCTACATCTTCTCAAAATCCAAACAAATTCCTGAAACATCTCACAAAATCTCCACCAATTTCCACAACATTTAGGAAAAATCCCTCCAACTTCTTCAAGTCTCCTCCAAATCCCACAAAATTCAAGAGAATTCCTCAAAATTCCACAAAAATCCCACAAAATTCCTGCAACATCTCACAAAATCTCCGGAAATTTCCACAAAATTCAAGAAGACTCTCACAAAATACTTGAAAGCTGCTGGAAATTCCACAAATATCCCACAAAAATCCCTAAATCTTCTCAAAACCCAACCACATTCCTGCAGCATCTCACAAAATCTCCGCCAATATCCAAAAAATTCAGGAAAATTCCCTCCAAATTCTTCAAGTCTCCTCCAAATCCCACAAAATTCAAGACAAATCCTCAAAATCCCACAAAAATCCCACCAAATTCCAGAACCATCTCACAAAATCTCAACAAATTTCCACTAAATTCAAGAAAACTCTCACAAAGTTCTTGAAAGCTCCTCAAAATTCCAGAAAAATGCCACAAACTTCCCTACATCTTCTCAAAACCCAAACAAACTCCTGCAACATCTCACAAAATCTCCACCAATTTCCAAACAATTCAAGAAAAATCCCGCAAAATTCTTCAAGTCTCGTACAAATCCCAAAAAAATCCCACAAAATTCCAGAAACATCCCACCAAATCACCTCAATATCACCAAACATTCTGGAAAAGCCTCACAAAATTGCAGAAAAATGCCACAAAATTCCCTAAACCTTCTCAAAACCCTACCCAATTCCTGCAACATCCCACAAAATCTCCAACAATTTCCACAAAATTCAAGAAAAATCCCTCAAAATTCACTGAATTTCCTCAATATCCCACCAAATTCCAGAACCATCTCACAAAATCTCAACAAATTTCCACAAAATCTAAGAAAATTCTGCAAAATTCTTCAAGTCTCCTCCAAATCCCACAAAATTCAAGAGAAATCCTCAAAATTCCACAAAAATCCCACAAAATTCCTTCCATCTTCTCAGAACCCAAACAAACTCCTGCAACATCTCACAAAATCTCCAACAATTTCCAAACAATTCAAGAAAAATCCCGCAAAATTCTTCAAGTCTCGTACAAATCCCAGAAAAATCCCACAAAATTCCAGAAACATCCCACCAAATCACCTCAATATCACCAAACATTCTGGAAAAGCCTCACAAAATTGCAGAAAAATGCCACAAAATTCCCTAAACCTTCTCAAAACCCTACCCAATTCCTGCAACATCCCACAAAATCTCCAACAATTTCCACAAAATTCAAGAAAAATCCCTCAAAATTCACTGAATTTCCTCAATATCCCACCAAATTCCAGAACCATCTCACAAAATCTCAACAAATTTCCACAAAATCTAAGAAAATTCCCGCAAAATTCTTCAAGTCTCCTCCAAATCCCACAAAATTCAAGAGAAATCCTCAAAATTCCACAAAAATCCAACAAAATTCCTTACATCTTCTCAGAACCCAAACAAACTCCTGCAACATCTCACAAAATCTCCACCAATTTCCAAACAATTCAAGAAAAATCCCGCAAAATTCCTCAAGTCTCGTACAAATCCCAGAAAAATCCCACAAAATTCCAGAAACATCCCACCAAATCACCTCAATATCACCAAACATTCTGGAAAAGCCTCACAAAATTGCAGAAAAATGCCACAAAATTCCCTAAACCTTCTCAAAACCCTACCCAATTCCTGCAACATCCCACAAAATCTCCAACAATTTCCACAAAATTCAAGAAAAATCCCTCAAAATTCACTGAATTTCCTCAATATCCCACCAAATTCCAGAACCATCTCACAAAATCTCAACAAATTTCCACTAAATCTAAGAAAATTCCCTCCAAATTCTTCAAGTCTCCTCCAAATCCCACAAAATTCAAGAGAAATCCTCAAAATTCCACAAAAATCCCACAAAATTCCTTCCATCTTCTCAAAACCCAAACAAATTCCTGCAACATCTCACAAAATCTCCACCAATTTCCAAACATTTCAAGAAAAGTCCCGCAAAATTCTTCAAGTCTCCTCCAAATACCACAAACATCCTACAAACATCTCACAAACATCCCACAAACATCCCAAAAAATTCAATAGAAATCCCACAAAATTCAAGAGAAATCCCACCAAATTCTGTACAAGCCCCACACAATTCCCTAAATCTTCTCAGAACCCAACCACATTCCTGCAACATCCCACAAAATCTCCAACAATTTCCACAAAATTCAAGAAAATTCCCTCCAAATTCACTGAATTTCCTCAATATCCCACCAAACTCCAGAACCATCTCACAAAATCTCAACAAATTTCCAAAAAATTCAAAAAAACTCTCACAAAGTTCTTGAAAGCCCCTCAAAATTCCAGAAAAATGCCACAAAATTCCCTACATCTTCTCAAAACATTACGAAATTCTACAGACATCTCACAAAATCTCCACACATTTCCACAAAATCTAAAAAAATTCCCGCAAAATTCTTCAAGTCTCCTCCAAATCCCACAAAATTCAAGAGAAATCCTCAAAATTCCACAAAAATCCAACAAAATTCCCTACATCTTCTCAAAATCCAAACAAATTCCTGAAACATCTCACAAAATCTCCACCAATTTCCACAACATTTAGGAAAAATCCCTCCAACTTCTTCAAGTCTCCTCCAAATCCCACAAAATTCAAGAGAATTCCTCAAAATTCCACAAAAATCCCACAAAATTCCTGCAACATCTCACAAAATCTCCGGAAATTTCCACAAAATTCAAGAAGACTCTCACAAAATACTTGAAAGCTGCTGGAAATTCCACAAATATCCCACAAAAATCCCTAAATCTTCTCAAAACCCAACCACATTCCTGCAGCATCTCACAAAATCTCCGCCAATATCCAAAAAATTCAGGAAAATTCCCTCCAAATTCTTCAAGTCTCCTCCAAATCCCACAAAATTCAAGACAAATCCTCAAAATCCCACAAAAATCCCACCAAATTCCAGAACCATCTCACAAAATCTCAACAAATTTCCACTAAATTCAAGAAAACTCTCACAAAGTTCTTGAAAGCCCCTCAAAATTCCAGAAAAATGCCACAAACTTCCCTACATCTTCTCAAAACCCAAACAAACTCCTGCAACATCCCACAAAATCTCCACCAATTTCCAAACAATTCAAGAAAAATCCCGCAAAATTCTTCAAGTCTCGTACAAATCCCAAAAAAATCCCACAAAATTCCAGAAACATCCCACCAAATCACCTCAATATCCCCAAACATTCTGGAAAAGCCTCACAAAATTGCAGAAAAATGCCACAAAATTCCCTAAACCTTCTCAAAACCCTACCCAATTCCTGCAACATCCCACAAAATCTCCAACAATTTCCACAAAATTCAAGAAAAATCCCTCAAAATTCACTGAATTTCCTCAATATCCCACCAAATTCCAGAACCATCTCAGAAAATCTCAACAAATTTCCACAAAATCTAAGAAAATTCTGCAAAATTCTTCAAGTCTCCTCCAAATCCCACAAAATTCAAGACAAATCCTCAAAATTCCACAAAAATCCCACAAAATTCCTTCCATCTTCTCAGAACCCAAACAAACTCCTGCAACATCTCACAAAATCTCCAACAATTTCCAAACAATTCAAGAAAAATCCCGCAAAATTCTTCAAGTCTCATACAAATCCCAGAAAAATCCCACAAAATTCCAGAAACATCCCACCAAATCACCTCAATATCACCAAACATTCTGGAAAAGCCTCACAAAATTGCAGAAATATGCCACAAAATTCCATAAACCTTCTCAAAACCCTACCCAATTCCTGCGACATCCCACAAAATCTCCAACAATTTCCACAAAATTCAAGAAAAATCCCTCAAAATTCACTGAATTTCCTCAATATCCCACCAAATTCCAGAACCATCTCACAAAATCTCAACAAATTTCCACTAAATCTAAGAAAATTCCCTCCAAATTCTTCAAGTCTCCTCCAAATCCCACAAAATTCAAGAGAAATCCTCAAAATTCCACAAAAATCCCACAAAATTCCTTCCATCTTCTCAAAACCCAAACAAACTCCTGCAACATCTCACAAAATCTCCACCAATTTCCAAACATTTCAAGAAAAATCCCGCAAAATTCTTCAAGTCTCCTCCAAATACCACAAACATCCTACAAACATCTCACAAACATCCCACAAACATCCCAAAAAATTCAATAGAAATCCCACAAAATTCAAGAGAAATCCCACCAAATTCTGTACAAGCCCCACACAATTCCCTAAATCTTCTCAGAACCCAACCACATTCCTGCAACATCCCACAAAATCTCCAACGATTTCCACAAAATTCAAGAAAATTCCCTCCAAATTCACTGAATTTCCTCAATATCCCACCAAACTCCAGAACCATCTCACAAAATCTCAACAAATTTCCAAAAAATTCAAAAAAACTCTCACAAAGTTCTTGAAAGCCCCTCAAAATTCCAGAAAAATGCCACAAAATTCCCTACATCTTCTCAAAACATTACAAAATTCTACAGACATCTCACAAAATCTCCACACATTTCCACAAAATCTAAGAAAATTCCCGCAAAATTCTTCAAGTCTCCTCCAAATCCCACAAAATTCAAGAGAAATCCTCAAAATTCCACAAAAATCCAACAAAATTCCCTACATCTTCTCAAAATCCAAACAAATTCCTGAAACATCTCACAAAATCTCCACCAATTTCCACAACATTTAGGAAAAATCCCTCCAACTTCTTCAAGTCTCCTCCAAATCCCACAAAATTCAAGAGAATTCCTCAAAATTCCACAAAAATCCCACAAAATTCCTGCAACATCTCACAAAATCTCCGGAAATTTCCACAAAATTCAAGAAGACTCTCACAAAATACTTGAAAGCTGCTGGAAATTCCACAAATATCCCACAAAAATCCCTAAATCTTCTCAAAACCCAACCACATTCCTGCAGCATCTCACAAAATCTCCGCCAATATCCAAAAAATTCAAGAAAATTCCCTCCAAATTCTTCAAGTCTCCTCCAAATCCCACAAAATTCAAGACAAATCCTCAAAATCCCACAAAAATCCCACCAAATTCCAGAACCATCTCACAAAATCTCAACAAATTTCCACTAAATTCAAGAAAACTCTCACAAAGTTCTTGAAAGCCCCTCAAAATTCCAGAAAAATGCCACAAACTTCCCTACATCTTCTCAAAACCCAAACAAACTCCTGCAACATCTCACAAAATCTCCACCAATTTCCAAACAATTCAAGAAAAATCCCGCAAAATTCTTCAAGTCTCGTACAAATCCCAGAAAAATCCCACAAAATTCCAGAAACATCCCACCAAATCACCTCAATATCACCAAACATTCTGGAAAAGCCTCACAAAATTGCAGAAAAATGCCACAAAATTCCCTAAACCTTCTCAAAACCCTACCCAATTCCTGCAACATCCCACAAAATCTCCAACAATTTCCACAAAATTCAAGAAAAATCCCTCAAAATTCACTGAATTTCCTCAATATCCCACCAAATTCCAGAACCATCTCACAAAATCTCAACAAATTTCCACTAAATCTAAGAAAATTCTGCAAAATTCTTCAAGTCTCCTCCAAATCCCACAAAATTCAAGACAAATCCTCAAAATTCCACAAAAATCCCACAAAATTCCTTCCATCTTCTCAGAACCCAAACAAACTCCTGCAACATCTCACAAAATCTCCAACAATTTCCAAACAATTCAAGAAAAATCCCGCAAAATTCTTCAAGTCTCGTACAAATCCCAGAAAAATCCCACAAAATTCCAGAAACATCCCACCAAATCACCTCAATATCACCAAACATTCTGGAAAAGCCTCACAAAATTGCAGAAATATGCCACAAAATTCCATAAACCTTCTCAAAACCCTACCCAATTCCTGCAACATCCCACAAAATCTCCAACAATTTCCACAAAATTCAAGAAAAATCCCTCAAAATTCACTGAATTTCCTCAATATCCCACCAAATTCCAGAACCATCTCACAAAATCTCAACAAATTTCCACTAAATCTAAGAAAATTCCCTCCAAATTCTTCAAGTCTCCTCCAAATCCCACAAAATTCAAGAGAAATCCTCAAAATTCCACAAAAATCCAACAAAATTCCTTCCATCTTCTCAAAACCCAAACAAATTCCTGCAACATCTCACAAAATCTCCACCAATTTCCAAACATTTCAAGAAAAGTCCCGCAAAATTCTTCAAGTCTCCTCCAAATACCACAAACATCCTACAAACATCTCACAAACATCCCACAAACATCCCAAAAAATTCAATAGAAATCCCACAAAATTCAAGAGAAATCCCACCAAATTCTGTACAAGCCCCACACAATTCCCTAAATCTTCTCAGAACCCAACCACATTCCTGCAACATCCCACAAAATCTCCAACAATTTCCACAAAATTCAAGAAAATTCCCTCCAAATTCACTGAATTTCCTCAATATCCCACCAAACTCCAGAACCATCTCACAAAATCTCAACAAATTTCCAAAAAATTCAAAAAAACTCTCACAAAGTTCTTGAAAGCCCCTCAAAATTCCAGAAAAATGCCACAAAATTCCCTACATCTTCTCAAAACATTACAAAATTCTACAGACATCTCACAAAATCTCCACACATTTCCACAAAATCTAAGAAAATTCCCTCCAAATTCTTCAAGTCTCCTCCAAATCCCACAAAATTCAAGAGAAATCCTCAAAATTCCACAAAAATCCAACAAAATTCCCTACATCTTCTCAAAATCCAAACAAATTCCTGAAACATCTCACAAAATCTCCACCAATTTCCACAACATTTAGGAAAAATCCCTCCAACTTCTTCAAGTCTCCTCCAAATCCCACAAAATTCAAGAGAATTCCTCAAAATTCCACAAAAATCCCACAAAATTCCTGCAACATCTCACAAAATCTCCGGAAATTTCCACAAAATTCAAGAAGACTCTCACAAAATACTTGAAAGCTGCTGGAAATTCCACAAATATCCCACAAAAATCCCTAAATCTTCTCAAAACCCAACCACATTCCTGCAGCATCTCACAAAATCTCCGCCAATATCCAAAAAATTCAGGAAAATTCCCTCCAAATTCTTCAAGTCTCCTCCAAATCCCACAAAATTCAAGACAAATCCTCAAAATCCCACAAAAATCCCACCAAATTCCAGAACCATCTCACAAAATCTCAACAAATTTCCACTAAATTCAAGAAAACTCTCACAAAGTTCTTGAAAGCCCCTCAAAATTCCAGAAAAATGCCACAAACTTCCCTACATCTTCTCAAAACCCAAACAAACTCCTGCAACATCTCACAAAATCTCCACCAATTTCCAAACAATTCAAGAAAAATCCCGCAAAATTCTTCAAGTCTCGTACAAATCCCAGAAAAATCCCACAAAATTCCAGAAACATCCCACCAAATCACCTCAATATCACCAAACATTCTGGAAAAGCCTCACAAAATTGCAGAAAAATGCCACAAAATTCCCTAAACCTTCTCAAAACCCTACCCAATTCCTGCAACATCCCACAAAATCTCCAACAATTTCCACAAAATTCAAGAAAAATCCCTCAAAATTCACTGAATTTCCTCAATATCCCACCAAATTCCAGAACCATCTCACAAAATCTCAACAAATTTCCACTAAATCTAAGAAAATTCTGCAAAATTCTTCAAGTCTCCTCCAAATCCCACAAAATTCAAGACAAATCCTCAAAATTCC
This sequence comes from Cyanistes caeruleus, assembly GCF_971803275.1. NCBI lineage: Eukaryota > Metazoa > Chordata > Aves > Passeriformes > Paridae > Cyanistes > Cyanistes caeruleus. The sequence continues at coordinate 84,971,188 of NC_141702.1, read as the reverse complement.
ACAAAAATCCCACAAAATTCCTTCCATCTTCTCAGAACCCAAACAAACTCCTGCAACATCTCACAAAATCTCCAACAATTTCCAAACAATTCAAGAAAAATCCCGCAAAATTCTTCAAGTCTCGTACAAATCCCAGAAAAATCCCACAAAATTCCAGAAACATCCCACCAAATCACCTCAATATCACCAAACATTCTGGAAAAGCCTCACAAAATTGCAGAAATATGCCACAAAATTCCATAAACCTTCTCAAAACCCTACCCAATTCCTGCAACATCCCACAAAATCTCCAACAATTTCCACAAAATTCAAGAAAAATCCCTCAAAATTCACTGAATTTCCTCAATATCCCACCAAATTCCAGAACCATCTCACAAAATCTCAACAAATTTCCACTAAATCTAAGAAAATTCCCTCCAAATTCTTCAAGTCTCCTCCAAATCCCACAAAATTCAAGAGAAATCCTCAAAATTCCACAAAAATCCCACAAAATTCCTTCCATCTTCTTAAAACCCAAACAAATTCCTGCAACATCTCACAAAATCTCCACCAATTTCCAAACATTTCAAGAAAAGTCCCGCAAAATTCTTCAAGTCTCCTCCAAATACCACAAACATCCTACAAACATCTCACAAACATCCCACAAACATCCCAAAAAATTCAATAGAAATCCCACAAAATTCAAGAGAAATCCCACCAAATTCTGTACAAGCCCCACACAATTCCCTAAATCTTCTCAGAACCCAACCACATTCCTGCAACATCCCACAAAATCTCCAACAATTTCCACAAAATTCAAGAAAATTCCCTCCAAATTCACTGAATTTCCTCAATATCCCACCAAACTCCAGAACCATCTCACAAAATCTCAACAAATTTCCAAAAAATTCAAAAAAACTCTCACAAAGTTCTTGAAAGCCCCTCAAAATTCCAGAAAAATGCCACAAAATTCCCTACATCTTCTCAAAACATTACAAAATTCTACAGACATCTCACAAAATCTCCACACATTTCCACAAAATCTAAGAAAATTCCCGCAAAATTCTTCAAGTCTCCTCCAAATCCCACAAAATTCAAGAGAAATCCTCAAAATTCCACAAAAATCCAACAAAATTCCCTACATCTTCTCAAAATCCAAACAAATTCCTGAAACATCTCACAAAATCTCCACCAATTTCCACAACATTTAGGAAAAATCCCTCCAACTTCTTCAAGTCTCCTCCAAATCCCACAAAATTCAAGAGAATTCCTCAAAATTCCACAAAAATCCCACAAAATTCCTGCAACATCTCACAAAATCTCCGGAAATTTCCACAAAATTCAAGAAGACTCTCACAAAATACTTGAAAGCTGCTGGAAATTCCACAAATATCCCACAAAAATCCCTAAATCTTCTCAAAACCCAACCACATTCCTGCAGCATCTCACAAAATCTCCGCCAATATCCAAAAAATTCAGGAAAATTCCCTCCAAATTCTTCAAGTCTCCTCCAAATCCCACAAAATTCAAGACAAATCCTCAAAATCCCACAAAAATCCCACCAAATTCCAGAACCATCTCACAAAATCTCAACAAATTTCCACTAAATTCAAGAAAACTCTCACAAAGTTCTTGAAAGCCCCTCAAAATTCCAGAAAAATGCCACAAACTTCCCTACATCTTCTCAAAACCCAAACAAACTCCTGCAACATCTCACAAAATCTCCACCAATTTCCAAACAATTCAAGAAAAATCCCGCAAAATTCTTCAAGTCTCGTACAAATCCCAGAAAAATCCCACAAAATTCCAGAAACATCCCACCAAATCACCTCAATATCACCAAACATTCTGGAAAAGCCTCACAAAATTGCAGAAAAATGCCACAAAATTCCCTAAACCTTCTCAAAACCCTACCCAATTCCTGCAACATCCCACAAAATCTCCAACAATTTCCACAAAATTCAAGAAAAATCCCTCAAAATTCACTGAATTTCCTCAATATCCCACCAAATTCCAGAACCATCTCACAAAATCTCAACAAATTTCCACTAAATCTAAGAAAATTCTGCAAAATTCTTCAAGTCTCCTCCAAATCCCACAAAATTCAAGACAAATCCTCAAAATTCCACAAAAATCCCACAAAATTCCTTCCATCTTCTCAGAACCCAAACAAACTCCTGCAACATCTCACAAAATCTCCAACAATTTCCAAACAATTCAAGAAAAATCCCGCAAAATTCTTCAAGTCTCGTACAAATCCCAGAAAAATCCCACAAAATTCCAGAAACATCCCACCAAATCACCTCAATATCACCAAACATTCTGGAAAAGCCTCACAAAATTGCAGAAATATGCCACAAAATTCCATAAACCTTCTCAAAACCCTACCCAATTCCTGCAACATCCCACAAAATCTCCAACAATTTCCACAAAATTCAAGAAAAATCCCTCAAAATTCACTGAATTTCCTCAATATCCCACCAAATTCCAGAACCATCTCACAAAATCTCAACAAATTTCCACTAAATCTAAGAAAATTCCCTCCAAATTCTTCAAGTCTCCTCCAAATCCCACAAAATTCAAGAGAAATCCTCAAAATTCCACAAAAATCCCACAAAATTCCTTCCATCTTCTCAAAACCCAAACAAATTCCTGCAACATCTCACAAAATCTCCACCAATTTCCAAACATTTCAAGAAAAGTCCCGCAAAATTCTTCAAGTCTCCTCCAAATACCACAAACATCCTACAAACATCTCACAAACATCCCACAAACATCCCAAAAAATTCAATAGAAATCCCACAAAATTCAAGAGAAATCCCACCAAATTCTGTACAAGCCCCACACAATTCCCTAAATCTTCTCAGAACCCAACCACATTCCTGCAACATCCCACAAAATCTCCAACAATTTCCACAAAATTCAAGAAAATTCCCTCCAAATTCACTGAATTTCCTCAATATCCCACCAAACTCCAGAACCATCTCACAAAATCTCAACAAATTTCCAAAAAATTCAAAAAAACTCTCACAAAGTTCTTGAAAGCCCCTCAAAATTCCAGAAAAATGCCACAAAATTCCCTACATCTTCTCAAAACATTACAAAATTCTACAGACATCTCACAAAATCTCCACACATTTCCACAAAATCTAAGAAAATTCCCGCAAAATTCTTCAAGTCTCCTCCAAATCCCACAAAATTCAAGAGAAATCCTCAAAATTCCACAAAAATCCAACAAAATTCCCTACATCTTCTCAAAATCCAAACAAATTCCTGAAACATCTCACAAAATCTCCACCAATTTCCACAACATTTATGAAAAATCCCTCCAACTTTTTCAAGTCTCCTCCAAATCCCACAAAATTCAAGAGAATTCCTCAAAATTCCACAAAAATCCCACAAAATTCCTGCAACATCTCACAAAATCTCCGGAAATTTCCACAAAATTCAAGAAGACTCTCACAAAATACTTGAAAGCTGCTGGAAATTCCACAAATATCCCACAAAAATCCCTAAATCTTCTCAAAACCCAACCACATTCCTGCAGCATCTCACAAAATCTCCGCCAATATCCAAAAAATTCAGGAAAATTCCCTCCAAATTCTTCAAGTCTCCTCCAAATCCCACAAAATTCAAGACAAATCCTCAAAATCCCACAAAAATCCCACCAAATTCCAGAACCATCTCACAAAATCTCAACAAATTTCCACTAAATTCAAGAAAACTCTCACAAAGTTCTTGAAAGCCCCTCAAAATTCCAGAAAAATGCCACAAACTTCCCTACATCTTCTCAAAACCCAAACAAACTCCTGCAACATCTCACAAAATCTCCACCAATTTCCAAACAATTCAAGAAAAATCCCGCAAAATTCTTCAAGTCTCGTACAAATCCCAGAAAAATCCCACAAAATTCCAGAAACATCCCACCAAATCACCTCAATATCACCAAACATTCTGGAAAAGCCTCACAAAATTGCAGAAAAATGCCACAAAATTCCCTAAACCTTCTCAAAACCCTACCCAATTCCTGCAACATCCCACAAAATCTCCAACAATTTCCACAAAATTCAAGAAAAATCCCTCAAAATTCACTGAATTTCCTCAATATCCCACCAAATTCCAGAACCATCTCACAAAATCTCAACAAATTTCCACTAAATCTAAGAAAATTCTGCAAAATTCTTCAAGTCTCCTCCAAATCCCACAAAATTCAAGACAAATCCTCAAAATTCCACAAAAATCCCACAAAATTCCTTCCATCTTCTCAGAACCCAAACAAACTCCTGCAACATCTCACAAAATCTCCAACAATTTCCAAACAATTCAAGAAAAATCCCGCAAAATTCTTCAAGTCTCGTACAAATCCCAGAAAAATCCCACAAAATTCCAGAAACATCCCACCAAATCACCTCAATATCACCAAACATTCTGGAAAAGCCTCACAAAATTGCAGAAATATGCCACAAAATTCCATAAACCTTCTCAAAACCCTACCCAATTCCTGCAACATCCCACAAAATCTCCAACAATTTCCACAAAATTCAAGAAAAATCCCTCAAAATTCACTGAATTTCCTCAATATCCCACCAAATTCCAGAACCATCTCACAAAATCTCAACAAATTTCCACTAAATCTAAGAAAATTCCCTCCAAATTCTTCAAGTCTCCTCCAAATCCCACAAAATTCAAGAGAAATCCTCAAAATTCCACAAAAATCCCACAAAATTCCTTCCATCTTCTCAAAACCCAAACAAATTCCTGCAACATCTCACAAAATCTCCACGAATTTCCAAACATTTCAAGAAAAGTCCCGCAAAATTCTTCAAGTCTCCTCCAAATACCACAAACATCCTACAAACATCTCACAAACATCCCACAAACATCCCAAAAAATTCAATAGAAATCCCACAAAATTCAAGAGAAATCCCACCAAATTCTGTACAAGCCCCACACAATTCCCTAAATCTTCTCAGAACCCAACCACATTCCTGCAACATCCCACAAAATCTCCAACAATTTCCACAAAATTCAAGAAAATTCCCTCCAAATTCACTGAATTTCCTCAATATCCCACCAAACTCCAGAACCATCTCACAAAATCTCAACAAATTTCCAAAAAATTCAAAAAAACTCTCACAAAGTTCTTGAAAGCCCCTCAAAATTCCAGAAAAATGCCACAAAATTCCCTACATCTTCTCAAAACATTACAAAATTCTACAGACATCTCACAAAATCTCCACACATTTCCACAAAATCTAAGAAAATTCCCGCAAAATTCTTCAAGTCTCCTCCAAATCCCACAAAATTCAAGAGAAATCCTCAAAATTCCACAAAAATCCAACAAAATTCCCTACATCTTCTCAAAATCCAAACAAATTCCTGAAACATCTCACAAAATCTCCACCAATTTCCACAACATTTAGGAAAAATCCCTCCAACTTCTTCAAGTCTCCTCCAAATCCCACAAAATTCAAGAGAATTCCTCAAAATTCCACAAAAATCCCACAAAATTCCTGCAACATCTCACAAAATCTCCGGAAATTTCCACAAAATTCAAGAAGACTCTCACAAAATACTTGAAAGCTGCTGGAAATTCCACAAATATCCCACAAAAATCCCTAAATCTTCTCAAAACCCAACCACATTCCTGCAGCATCTCACAAAATCTCCGCCAATATCCAAAAAATTCAGGAAAATTCCCTCCAAATTCTTCAAGTCTCCTCCAAATCCCACAAAATTCAAGACAAATCCTCAAAATCCCACAAAAATCCCACCAAATTCCAGAACCATCTCACAAAATCTCAACAAATTTCCACTAAATTCAAGAAAACTCTCACAAAGTTCTTGAAAGCCCCTCAAAATTCCAGAAAAATGCCACAAACTTCCCTACATCTTCTCAAAACCCAAACAAACTCCTGCAACATCTCACAAAATCTCCACCAATTTCCAAACAATTCAAGAAAAATCCCGCAAAATTCTTCAAGTCTCGTACAAATCCCAGAAAAATCCCACAAAATTCCAGAAACATCCCACCAAATCACCTCAATATCACCAAACATTCTGGAAAAGCCTCACAAAATTGCAGAAAAATGCCACAAAATTCCCTAAACCTTCTCAAAACCCTACCCAATTCCTGCAACATCCCACAAAATCTCCAACAATTTCCACAAAATTCAAGAAAAATCCCTCAAAATTCACTGAATTTCCTCAATATCCCACCAAATTCCAGAACCATCTCACAAAATCTCAACAAATTTCCACAAAATCTAAGAAAATTCTGCAAAATTCTTCAAGTCTCCTCCAAATCCCACAAAATTCAAGACAAATCCTCAAAATTCCACAAAAATCCCACAAAATTCCTTCCATCTTCTCAGAACCCAAACAAACTCCTGCAACATCTCACAAAATCTCCAACAATTTCCAAACAATTCAAGAAAAATCCCGCAAAATTCTTCAAGTCTCGTACAAATCCCAGAAAAATCCCACAAAATTCCAGAAACATCCCACCAAATCACCTCAATATCACCAAACATTCTGGAAAAGCCTCACAAAATTGCAGAAATATGCCACAAAATTCCATAAACCTTCTCAAAACCCTACCCAATTCCTGCAACATCCCACAAAATCTCCAACAATTTCCACAAAATTCAAGAAAAATCCCTCAAAATTCACTGAATTTCCTCAATATCCCACCAAATTCCAGAACCATCTCACAAAATCTCAACAAATTTCCACTAAATCTAAGAAAATTCCCGCAAAATTCTTCAAGTCTCCTCCAAATCCCACAAAATTCAAGAGAAATCCTCAAAATTCCACAAAAATCCCACAAAATTCCTTCCATCTTCTCAAAACCCAAACAAACTCCTGCAACATCTCACAAAATCTCCACCAATTTCCAAACATTTCAAGAAAAATCCCGCAAAATTCTTCAAGTCTCCTCCAAATACCACAAACATCCTACAAACATCTCACAAACATCCCACAAACATCCCAAAAAATTCAATAGAAATCCCACAAAATTCAAGAGAAATCCCACCAAATTCTGTACAAGCCCCACACAATTCCCTAAATCTTCTCAGAACCCAACCACATTCCTGCAACATCCCACAAAATCTCCAACAATTTCCACAAAATTCAAGAAAATTCCCTCCAAATTCACTGAATTTCCTCAATATCCCACCAAACTCCAGAACCATCTCACAAAATCTCAACAAATTTCCAAAAAATTCAAAAAAACTCTCACAAAGTTCTTGAAAGCCCCTCAAAATTCCAGAAAAATGCCACAAAATTCCCTACATCTTCTCAAAACATTACAAAATTCTACAGACATCTCACAAAATCTCCACACATTTCCACAAAATCTAAGAAAATTCCCGCAAAATTCTTCAAGTCTCCTCCAAATCCCACAAAATTCAAGAGAAATCCTCAAAATTCCACAAAAATCCAACAAAATTCCCTACATCTTCTCAAAATCCAAACAAATTCCTGAAACATCTCACAAAATCTCCACCAATTTCCACAACATTTAGGAAAAATCCCTCCAACTTCTTCAAGTCTCCTCCAAATCCCACAAAATTCAAGAGAATTCCTCAAAATTCCACAAAAATCCCACAAAATTCCTGCAACATCTCACAAAATCTCCGGAAATTTCCACAAAATTCAAGAAGACTCTCACAAAATACTTGAAAGCTGCTGGAAATTCCACAAATATCCCACAAAAATCCCTAAATCTTCTCAAAACCCAACCACATTCCTGCAGCATCTCACAAAATCTCCGCCAATATCCAAAAAATTCAGGAAAATTCCCTCCAAATTCTTCAAGTCTCCTCCAAATCCCACAAAATTCAAGACAAATCCTCAAAATCCCACAAAAATCCCACCAAATTCCAGAACCATCTCACAAAATCTCAACAAATTTCCACTAAATTCAAGAAAACTCTCACAAAGTTCTTGAAAGCCCCTCAAAATTCCAGAAAAATGCCACAAACTTCCCTACATCTTCTCAAAACCCAAACAAACTCCTGCAACATCTCACAAAATCTCCACCAATTTCCAAACAATTCAAGAAAAATCCCGCAAAATTCTTCAAGTCTCGTACAAATCCCAGAAAAATCCCACAAAATTCCAGAAACATCCCACCAAATCACCTCAATATCACCAAACATTCTGGAAAAGCCTCACAAAATTGCAGAAAAATGCCACAAAATTCCCTAAACCTTCTCAAAACCCTACCCAATTCCTGCAACATCCCACAAAATCTCCAACAATTTCCACAAAATTCAAGAAAAATCCCTCAAAATTCACTGAATTTCCTCAATATCCCACCAAATTCCAGAACCATCTCACAAAATCTCAACAAATTTCCACTAAATCTAAGAAAATTCTGCAAAATTCTTCAAGTCTCCTCCAAATCCCACAAAATTCAAGACAAATCCTCAAAATTCCACAAAAATCCCACAAAATTCCTTCCATCTTCTCAGAACCCAAACAAACTCCTGCAACATCTCACAAAATCTCCAACAATTTCCAAACAATTCAAGAAAAATCCCGCAAAATTCTTCAAGTCTCGTACAAATCCCAGAAAAATCCCACAAAATTCCAGAAACATCCCACCAAATCACCTCAATATCACCAAACATTCTGGAAAAGCCTCACAAAATTGCAGAAATATGCCACAAAATTCCATAAACCTTCTCAAAACCCTACCCAATTCCTGCAACATCCCACAAAATCTCCAACAATTTCCACAAAATTCAAGAAAAATCCCTCAAAATTCACTGAATTTCCTCAATATCCCACCAAATTCCAGAACCATCTCACAAAATCTCAACAAATTTCCACTAAATCTAAGAAAATTCCCGCAAAATTCTTCAAGTCTCCTCCAAATCCCACAAAATTCAAGAGAAATCCTCAAAATTCCACAAAAATCCCACAAAATTCCTTCCATCTTCTCAAAACCCAAACAAATTCCTGCAACATCTCACAAAATCTCCACCAATTTCCAAACATTTCAAGAAAAGTCCCGCAAAATTCTTCAAGTCTCCTCCAAATACCACAAACATCCTACAAACATCTCACAAACATCCCACAAACATCCCAAAAAATTCAATAGAAATCCCACAAAATTCAAGAGAAATCCCACCAAATTCTGTACAAGCCCCACACAATTCCCTAAATCTTCTCAGAACCCAACCACATTCCTGCAACATCCCACAAAATCTCCAACAATTTCCACAAAATTCAAGAAAATTCCCTCCAAATTCACTGAATTTCCTCAATATCCCACCAAACTCCAGAACCATCTCACAAAATCTCAACAAATTTCCAAAAAATTCAAAAAAACTCTCACAAAGTTCTTGAAAGCCCCTCAAAATTCCAGAAAAATGCCACAAAATTCCCTACATCTTCTCAAAACATTACAAAATTCTACAGACATCTCACAAAATCTCCACACATTTCCACAAAATCTAAGAAAATTCCCGCAAAATTCTTCAAGTCTCCTCCAAATCCCACAAAATTCAAGAGAAATCCTCAAAATTCCACAAAAATCCAACAAAATTCCCTACATCTTCTCAAAATCCAAACAAATTCCTGAAACATCTCACAAAATCTCCACCAATTTCCACAACATTTAGGAAAAATCCCTCCAACTTCTTCAAGTCTCCTCCAAATCCCACAAAATTCAAGAGAATTCCTCAAAATTCCACAAAAATCCCACAAAATTCCTGCAACATCTCACAAAATCTCCGGAAATTTCCACAAAATTCAAGAAGACTCTCACAAAATACTTGAAAGCTGCTGGAAATTCCACAAATATCCCACAAAAATCCCTAAATCTTCTCAAAACCCAACCACATTCCTGCAGCATCTCACAAAATCTCCGCCAATATCCAAAAAATTCAGGAAAATTCCCTCCAAATTCTTCAAGTCTCCTCCAAATCCCACAAAATTCAAGACAAATCCTCAAAATCCCACAAAAATCCCACCAAATTCCAGAACCATCTCACAAAATCTCAACAAATTTCCACTAAATTCAAGAAAACTCTCACAAAGTTCTTGAAAGCCCCTCAAAATTCCAGAAAAATGCCACAAACTTCCCTACATCTTCTCAAAACCCAAACAAACTCCTGCAACATCTCACAAAATCTCCACCAATTTCCAAACAATTCAAGAAAAATCCCGCAAAATTCTTCAAGTCTCGTACAAATCCCAGAAAAATCCCACAAAATTCCAGAAACATCCCACCAAATCACCTCAATATCACCAAACATTCTGGAAAAGCCTCACAAAATTGCAGAAAAATGCCACAAAATTCCCTAAACCTTCTCAAAACCCTACCCAATTCCTGCAACATCCCACAAAATCTCCAACAATTTCCACAAAATTCAAGAAAAATCCCTCAAAATTCACTGAATTTCCTCAATATCCCACCAAATTCCAGAACCATCTCACAAAATCTCAACAAATTTCCACTAAATCTAAGAAAATTCCCGCAAAATTCTTCAAGTCTCCTCCAAATCCCACAAAATTCAAGAGAAATCCTCAAAATTCCACAAAAATCCAACAAAATTCCTTCCATCTTCTCAAAACCCAAACAAATTCCTGCAACATCTCACAAAATCTCCACCAATTTCCAAACATTTCAAGAAAAGTCCCGCAAAATTCTTCAAGTCTCCTCCAAATACCACAAACATCCTACAAACATCTCACAAACATCCCACAAACATCCCAAAAAATTCAATAGAAATCCCACAAAATTCAAGAGAAATCCCACCAAATTCTGTACAAGCCCCACACAATTCCCTAAATCTTCTCAGAACCCAACCACATTCCTGCAACATCCCACAAAATCTCCAACAATTTCCACAAAATTCAAGAAAATTCCCTCCAAATTCACTGAATTTCCTCAATATCCCACCAAACTCCAGAACCATCTCACAAAATCTCAACAAATTTCCAAAAAATTCAAAAAAACTCTCACAAAGTTCTTGAAAGCCCCTCAAAATTCCAGAAAAATGCCACAAAATTCCCTACATCTTCTCAAAACATTACAAAATTCTACAGACATCTCACAAAATCTCCACACATTTCCACAAAATCTAAAAAAATTCCCGCAAAATTCTTCAAGTCTCCTCCAAATCCCACAAAATTCAAGAGAAATCCTCAAAATTCCACAAAAATCCAACAAAATTCCCTACATCTTCTCAAAATCCAAACAAATTCCTGAAACATCTCACAAAATCTCCACCAATTTCCACAACATTTAGGAAAAATCCCTCCAACTTCTTCAAGTCTCCTCCAAATCCCACAAAATTCAAGAGAATTCCTCAAAATTCCACAAAAATCCCACAAAATTCCTGCAACATCTCACAAAATCTCCGGAAATTTCCACAAAATTCAAGAAGACTCTCACAAAATACTTGAAAGCTGCTGGAAATTCCACAAATATCCCACAAAAATCCCTAAATCTTCTCAAAACCCAACCACATTCCTGCAGCATCTCACAAAATCTCCGCCAATATCCAAAAAATTCAGGAAAATTCCCTCCAAATTCTTCAAGTCTCCTCCAAATCCCACAAAATTCAAGACAAATCCTCAAAATCCCACAAAAATCCCACCAAATTCCAGAACCATCTCACAAAATCTCAACAAATTTCCACTAAATTCAAGAAAACTCTCACAAAGTTCTTGAAAGCCCCTCAAAATTCCAGAAAAATGCCACAAACTTCCCTACATCTTCTCAAAACCCAAACAAACTCCTGCAACATCTCACAAAATCTCCACCAATTTCCAAACAATTCAAGAAAAATCCCGCAAAATTCTTCAAGTCTCGTACAAATCCCAGAAAAATCCCACAAAATTCCAGAAACATCCCACCAAATCACCTCAATATCACCAAACATTCTGGAAAAGCCTCACAAAATTGCAGAAAAATGCCACAAAATTCCCTAAACCTTCTCAAAACCCTACCCAATTCCTGCAACATCCCACAAAATCTCCAACAATTTCCACAAAATTCAAGAAAAATCCCTCAAAATTCACTGAATTTCCTCAATATCCCACCAAATTCCAGAACCATCTCACAAAATCTCAACAAATTTCCACAAAATCTAAGAAAATTCTGCAAAATTCTTCAAGTCTCCTCCAAATCCCACAAAATTCAAGACAAATCCTCAAAATTCCACAAAAATCCCACAAAATTCCTTCCATCTTCTCAGAACCCAAACAAACTCCTGCAACATCTCACAAAATCTCCAACAATTTCCAAACAATTCAAGAAAAATCCCGCAAAATTCTTCAAGTCTCGTACAAATCCCAGAAAAATCCCACAAAATTCCAGAAACATCCCACCAAATCACCTCAATATCACCAAACATTCTGGAAAAGCCTCACAAAATTGCAGAAATATGCCACAAAATTCCATAAACCTTCTCAAAACCCTACCCAATTCCTGCAACATCCCACAAAATCTCCAACAATTTCCACAAAATTCAAGAAAAATCCCTCAAAATTCACTGAATTTCCTCAATATCCCACCAAATTCCAGAACCATCTCACAAAATCTCAACAAATTTCCACTAAATCTAAGAAAATTCCCGCAAAATTCTTCAAGTCTCCTCCAAATCCCACAAAATTCAAGAGAAATCCTCAAAATTCCACAAAAATCCCACAAAATTCCTTCCATCTTCTCAAAACCCAAACAAACTCCTGCAACATCTCACAAAATCTCCACCAATTTCCAAACATTTCAAGAAAAATCCCGCAAAATTCTTCAAGTCTCCTCCAAATACCACAAACATCCTACAAACATCTCACAAACATCCCACAAACATCCCAAAAAATTCAATAGAAATCCCACAAAATTCAAGAGAAATCCCACCAAATTCTGTACAAGCCCCACACAATTCCCTAAATCTTCTCAGAACCCAACCACATTCCTGCAACATCCCACAAAATCTCCAACAATTTCCACAAAATTCAAGAAAATTCCCTCCAAATTCACTGAATTTCCTCAATATCCCACCAAACTCCAGAACCATCTCACAAAATCTCAACAAATTTCCAAAAAATTCAAAAAAACTCTCACAAAGTTCTTGAAAGCCCCTCAAAATTCCAGAAAAATGCCACAAAATTCCCTACATCTTCTCAAAACATTACAAAATTCTACAGACATCTCACAAAATCTCCACACATTTCCACAAAATCTAAGAAAATTCCCGCAAAATTCTTCAAGTCTCCTCCAAATCCCACAAAATTCAAGAGAAATCCTCAAAATTCCACAAAAATCCAACAAAATTCCCTACATCTTCTCAAAATCCAAACAAATTCCTGAAACATCTCACAAAATCTCCACCAATTTCCACAACATTTAGGAAAAATCCCTCCAACTTCTTCAAGTCTCCTCCAAATCCCACAAAATTCAAGAGAATTCCTCAAAATTCCACAAAAATCCCACAAAATTCCTGCAACATCTCACAAAATCTCCGGAAATTTCCACAAAATTCAAGAAGACTCTCACAAAATACTTGAAAGCTGCTGGAAATTCCACAAATATCCCACAAAAATCCCTAAATCTTCTCAAAACCCAACCACATTCCTGCAGCATCTCACAAAATCTCCGCCAATATCCAAAAAATTCAGGAAAATTCCCTCCAAATTCTTCAAGTCTCCTCCAAATCCCACAAAATTCAAGACAAATCCTCAAAATCCCACAAAAATCCCACCAAATTCCAGAACCATCTCACAAAATCTCAACAAATTTCCACTAAATTCAAGAAAACTCTCACAAAGTTCTTGAAAGCCCCTCAAAATTCCAGAAAAATGCCACAAACTTCCCTACATCTTCTCAAAACCCAAACAAACTCCTGCAACATCTCACAAAATCTCCACCAATTTCCAAACAATTCAAGAAAAATCCCGCAAAATTCTTCAAGTCTCGTACAAATCCCAGAAAAATCCCACAAAATTCCAGAAACATCCCACCAAATCACCTGTATATCACCAAACATTCTGGAAAAGCCTCACAAAATTGCAGAAAAATGCCACAAAATTCCCTAAACCTTCTCAAAACCCTACCCAATTCCTGCAACATCCCACAAAATCTCCAACAATTTCCACAAAATTCAAGAAAAATCCCTCAAAATTCACTGAATTTCCTCAATATCCCACCAAATTCCAGAACCATCTCACAAAATCTCAACAAATTTCCACAAAATCTAAGAAAATTCTGCAAAATTCTTCAAGTCTCCTCCAAATCCCACAAAATTCAAGAGAAATCCTCAAAATTCCACAAAAATCCCACAAAATTCCTTCCATCTTCTCAGAACCCAAACAAACTCCTGCAACATCTCACAAAATCTCCAACAATTTCCAAACAATTCAAGAAAAATCCCGCAAAATTCTTCAAGTCTCGTACAAATCCCAGAAAAATCCCACAAAATTCCAGAAACATCCCACCAAATCACCTCAATATCACCAAACATTCTGGAAAAGCCTCACAAAATTGCAGAAATATGCCACAAAATTCCATAAACCTTCTCAAAACCCTACCCAATTCCTGCAACATCCCACAAAATCTCCAACAATTTCCACAAAATTCAAGAAAAATCCCTCAAAATTCACTGAATTTCCTCAATATCCCACCAAATTCCAGAACCATCTCACAAAATCTCAACAAATTTCCACTAAATCTAAGAAAATTCCCTCCAAATTCTTCAAGTCTCCTCCAAATCCCACAAAATTCAAGAGAAATCCTCAAAATTCCACAAAAATCCCACAAAATTCCTTCCATCTTCTCAAAACCCAAACAAATTCCTGCAACATCTCACAAAATCTCCACCAATTTCCAAACATTTCAAGAAAAGTCCCGCAAAATTCTTCAAGTCTCCTCCAAATACCACAAACATCCTACAAACATCTCACAAACATCCCACAAACATCCCAAAAAATTCAATAGAAATCCCACAAAATTCAAGAGAAATCCCACCAAATTCTGTACAAGCCCCACACAATTCCCTAAATCTTCTCAGAACCCAACCACATTCCTGCAACATCCCACAAAATCTCCAACAATTTCCACAAAATTCAAGAAAATTCCCTCCAAATTCACTGAATTTCCTCAATATCCCACCAAACTCCAGAACCATCTCACAAAATCTCAACAAATTTCCAAAAAATTCAAAAAAACTCTCACAAAGTTCTTGAAAGCCCCTCAAAATTCCAGAAAAATGCCACAAAATTCCCTACATCTTCTCAAAACATTACAAAATTCTACAGACATCTCACAAAATCTCCACACATTTCCACAAAATCTAAGAAAATTCCCGCAAAATTCTTCAAGTCTCCTCCAAATCCCACAAAATTCAAGAGAAATCCTCAAAATTCCACAAAAATCCAACAAAATTCCCTACATCTTCTCAAAATCCAAACAAATTCCTGAAACATCTCACAAAATCTCCACCAATTTCCACAACATTTAGGAAAAATCCCTCCAACTTTTTCAAGTCTCCTCCAAATCCCACAAAATTCAAGAGAATTCCTCAAAATTCCACAAAAATCCCACAAAATTCCTGCAACATCTCACAAAATCTCCGGAAATTTCCACAAAATTCAAGAAGACTCTCACAAAATACTTGAAAGCTGCTGGAAATTCCACAAATATCCCACAAAAATCCCTAAATCTTCTCAAAACCCAACCACATTCCTGCAGCATCTCACAAAATCTCCGCCAATATCCAAAAAATTCAGGAAAATTCCCTCCAAATTCTTCAAGTCTCCTCCAAATCCCACAAAATTCAAGACAAATCCTCAAAATCCCACAAAAATCCCACCAAATTCCAGAACCATCTCACAAAATCTCAACAAATTTCCACTAAATTCAAGAAAACTCTCACAAAGTTCTTGAAAGCCCCTCAAAATTCCAGAAAAATGCCACAAACTTCCCTACATCTTCTCAAAACCCAAACAAACTCCTGCAACATCTCACAAAATCTCCACCAATTTCCAAACAATTCAAGAAAAATCCCGCAAAATTCTTCAAGTCTCGTACAAATCCCAGAAAAATCCCACAAAATTCCAGAAACATCCCACCAAATCACCTCAATATCACCAAACATTCTGGAAAAGCCTCACAAAATTGCAGAAAAATGCCACAAAATTCCCTAAACCTTCTCAAAACCCTACCCAATTCCTGCAACATCCCACAAAATCTCCAACAATTTCCACAAAATTCAAGAAAAATCCCTCAAAATTCACTGAATTTCCTCAATATCCCACCAAATTCCAGAACCATCTCACAAAATCTCAACAAATTTCCACTAAATCTAAGAAAATTCTGCAAAATTCTTCAAGTCTCCTCCAAATCCCACAAAATTCAAGACAAATCCTCAAAATTCCACAAAAATCCCACAAAATTCCTTCCATCTTCTCAGAACCCAAACAAACTCCTGCAACATCTCACAAAATCTCCAACAATTTCCAAACAATTCAAGAAAAATCCCGCAAAATTCTTCAAGTCTCGTACAAATCCCAGAAAAATCCCACAAAATTCCAGAAACATCCCACCAAATCACCTCAATATCACCAAACATTCTGGAAAAGCCTCACAAAATTGCAGAAATATGCCACAAAATTCCATAAACCTTCTCAAAACCCTACCCAATTCCTGCAACATCCCACAAAATCTCCAACAATTTCCACAAAATTCAAGAAAAATCCCTCAAAATTCACTGAATTTCCTCAATATCCCACCAAATTCCAGAACCATCTCACAAAATCTCAACAAATTTCCACTAAATCTAAGAAAATTCCCTCCAAATTCTTCAAGTCTCCTCCAAATCCCACAAAATTCAAGAGAAATCCTCAAAATTCCACAAAAATCCCACAAAATTCCTTCCATCTTCTCAAAACCCAAACAAATTCCTGCAACATCTCACAAAATCTCCACCAATTTCCAAACATTTCAAGAAAAGTCCCGCAAAATTCTTCAAGTCTCCTCCAAATACCACAAACATCCTACAAACATCTCACAAACATCCCACAAACATCCCAAAAAATTCAATAGAAATCCCACAAAATTCAAGAGAAATCCCACCAAATTCTGTACAAGCCCCACACAATTCCCTAAATCTTCTCAGAACCCAACCACATTCCTGCAACATCCCACAAAATCTCCAACAATTTCCACAAAATTCAAGAAAATTCCCTCCAAATTCACTGAATTTCCTCAATATCCCACCAAACTCCAGAACCATCTCACAAAATCTCAACAAATTTCCAAAAAATTCAAAAAAACTCTCACAAAGTTCTTGAAAGCCCCTCAAAATTCCAGAAAAATGCCACAAAATTCCCTACATCTTCTCAAAACATTACAAAATTCTACAGACATCTCACAAAATCTCCACACATTTCCACAAAATCTAAGAAAATTCCCGCAAAATTCTTCAAGTCTCCTCCAAATCCCACAAAATTCAAGAGAAATCCTCAAAATTCCACAAAAATCCAACAAAATTCCCTACATCTTCTCAAAATCCAAACAAATTCCTGAAACATCTCACAAAATCTCCACCAATTTCCACAACATTTAGGAAAAATCCCTCCAACTTCTTCAAGTCTCCTCCAAATCCCACAAAATTCAAGAGAATTCCTCAAAATTCCACAAAAATCCCACAAAATTCCTGCAACATCTCACAAAATCTCCGGAAATTTCCACAAAATTCAAGAAGACTCTCACAAAATACTTGAAAGCTGCTGGAAATTCCACAAATATCCCACAAAAATCCCTAAATCTTCTCAAAACCCAACCACATTCCTGCAGCATCTCACAAAATCTCCGCCAATATCCAAAAAATTCAGGAAAATTCCCTCCAAATTCTTCAAGTCTCCTCCAAATCCCACAAAATTCAAGACAAATCCTCAAAATCCCACAAAAATCCCACCAAATTCCAGAACCATCTCACAAAATCTCAACAAATTTCCACTAAATTCAAGAAAACTCTCACAAAGTTCTTGAAAGCCCCTCAAAATTCCAGAAAAATGCCACAAACTTCCCTACATCTTCTCAAAACCCAAACAAACTCCTGCAACATCTCACAAAATCTCCACCAATTTCCAAACAATTCAAGAAAAATCCCGCAAAATTCTTCAAGTCTCGTACAAATCCCAGAAAAATCCCACAAAATTCCAGAAACATCCCACCAAATCACCTCAATATCACCAAACATTCTGGAAAAGCCTCACAAAATTGCAGAAAAATGCCACAAAATTCCCTAAACCTTCTCAAAACCCTACCCAATTCCTGCAACATCCCACAAAATCTCCAACAATTTCCACAAAATTCAAGAAAAATCCCTCAAAATTCACTGAATTTCCTCAATATCCCACCAAATTCCAGAACCATCTCACAAAATCTCAACAAATTTCCACAAAATCTAAGAAAATTCTGCAAAATTCTTCAAGTCTCCTCCAAATCCCACAAAATTCAAGACAAATCCTCAAAATTCCACAAAAATCCCACAAAATTCCTTCCATCTTCTCAGAACCCAAACAAACTCCTGCAACATCTCACAAAATCTCCAACAATTTCCAAACAATTCAAGAAAAATCCCGCAAAATTCTTCAAGTCTCGTACAAATCCCAGAAAAATCCCACAAAATTCCAGAAACATCCCACCAAATCACCTCAATATCACCAAACATTCTGGAAAAGCCTCACAAAATTGCAGAAATATGCCACAAAATTCCATAAACCTTCTCAAAACCCTACCCAATTCCTGCAACATCCCACAAAATCTCCAACAATTTCCACAAAATTCAAGAAAAATCCCTCAAAATTCACTGAATTTCCTCAATATCCCACCAAATTCCAGAACCATCTCACAAAATCTCAACAAATTTCCACTAAATCTAAGAAAATTCCCGCAAAATTCTTCAAGTCTCCTCCAAATCCCACAAAATTCAAGAGAAATCCTCAAAATTCCACAAAAATCCCACAAAATTCCTTCCATCTTCTCAAAACCCAAACAAACTCCTGCAACATCTCACAAAATCTCCACCAATTTCCAAACATTTCAAGAAAAATCCCGCAAAATTCTTCAAGTCTCCTCCAAATACCACAAACATCCTACAAACATCTCACAAACATCCCACAAACATCCCAAAAAATTCAATAGAAATCCCACAAAATTCAAGAGAAATCCCACCAAATTCTGTACAAGCCCCACACAATTCCCTAAATCTTCTCAGAACCCAACCACATTCCTGCAACATCCCACAAAATCTCCAACAATTTCCACAAAATTCAAGAAAATTCCCTCCAAATTCACTGAATTTCCTCAATATCCCACCAAACTCCAGAACCATCTCACAAAATCTCAACAAATTTCCAAAAAATTCAAAAAAACTCTCACAAAGTTCTTGAAAGCCCCTCAAAATTCCAGAAAAATGCCACAAAATTCCCTACATCTTCTCAAAACATTACAAAATTCTACAGACATCTCACAAAATCTCCACACATTTCCACAAAATCTAAGAAAATTCCCGCAAAATTCTTCAAGTCTCCTCCAAATCCCACAAAATTCAAGAGAAATCCTCAAAATTCCACAAAAATCCAACAAAATTCCCTACATCTTCTCAAAATCCAAACAAATTCCTGAAACATCTCACAAAATCTCCACCAATTTCCACAACATTTAGGAAAAATCCCTCCAACTTCTTCAAGTCTCCTCCAAATCCCACAAAATTCAAGAGAATTCCTCAAAATTCCACAAAAATCCCACAAAATTCCTGCAACATCTCACAAAATCTCCGGAAATTTCCACAAAATTCAAGAAGACTCTCACAAAATACTTGAAAGCTGCTGGAAATTCCACAAATATCCCACAAAAATCCCTAAATCTTCTCAAAACCCAACCACATTCCTGCAGCATCTCACAAAATCTCCGCCAATATCCAAAAAATTCAGGAAAATTCCCTCCAAATTCTTCAAGTCTCCTCCAAATCCCACAAAATTCAAGACAAATCCTCAAAATCCCACAAAAATCCCACCAAATTCCAGAACCATCTCACAAAATCTCAACAAATTTCCACTAAATTCAAGAAAACTCTCACAAAGTTCTTGAAAGCCCCTCAAAATTCCAGAAAAATGCCACAAACTTCCCTACATCTTCTCAAAACCCAAACAAACTCCTGCAACATCTCACAAAATCTCCACCAATTTCCAAACAATTCAAGAAAAATCCCGCAAAATTCTTCAAGTCTCGTACAAATCCCAGAAAAATCCCACAAAATTCCAGAAACATCCCACCAAATCACCTGTATATCACCAAACATTCTGGAAAAGCCTCACAAAATTGCAGAAAAATGCCACAAAATTCCCTAAACCTTCTCAAAACCCTACCCAATTCCTGCAACATCCCACAAAATCTCCAACAATTTCCACAAAATTCAAGAAAAATCCCTCAAAATTCACTGAATTTCCTCAATATCCCACCAAATTCCAGAACCATCTCACAAAATCTCAACAAATTTCCACAAAATCTAAGAAAATTCTGCAAAATTCTTCAAGTCTCCTCCAAATCCCACAAAATTCAAGAGAAATCCTCAAAATTCCACAAAAATCCCACAAAATTCCTTCCATCTTCTCAGAACCCAAACAAACTCCTGCAACATCTCACAAAATCTCCAACAATTTCCAAACAATTCAAGAAAAATCCCGCAAAATTCTTCAAGTCTCGTACAAATCCCAGAAAAATCCCACAAAATTCCAGAAACATCCCACCAAATCACCTCAATATCACCAAACATTCTGGAAAAGCCTCACAAAATTGCAGAAATATGCCACAAAATTCCATAAACCTTCTCAAAACCCTACCCAATTCCTGCAACATCCCACAAAATCTCCAACAATTTCCACAAAATTCAAGAAAAATCCCTCAAAATTCACTGAATTTCCTCAATATCCCACCAAATTCCAGAACCATCTCACAAAATCTCAACAAATTTCCACTAAATCTAAGAAAATTCCCGCAAAATTCTTCAAGTCTCCTCCAAATCCCACAAAATTCAAGAGAAATCCTCAAAATTCCACAAAAATCCCACAAAATTCCTTCCATCTTCTCAAAACCCAAACAAATTCCTGCAACATCTCACAAAATCTCCACCAATTTCCAAACATTTCAAGAAAAGTCCCGCAAAATTCTTCAAGTCTCCTCCAAATACCACAAACATCCTACAAACATCTCACAAACATCCCACAAACATCCCAAAAAATTCAATAGAAATCCCACAAAATTCAAGAGAAATCCCACCAAATTCTGTACAAGCCCCACACAATTCCCTAAATCTTCTCAGAACCCAACCACATTCCTGCAACATCCCACAAAATCTCCAACAATTTCCACAAAATTCAAGAAAATTCCCTCCAAATTCACTGAATTTCCTCAATATCCCACCAAACTCCAGAACCATCTCACAAAATCTCAACAAATTTCCAAAAAATTCAAAAAAACTCTCACAAAGTTCTTGAAAGCCCCTCAAAATTCCAGAAAAATGCCACAAAATTCCCTACATCTTCTCAAAACATTACAAAATTCTACAGACATCTCACAAAATCTCCACACATTTCCACAAAATCTAAGAAAATTCCCGCAAAATTCTTCAAGTCTCCTCCAAATCCCACAAAATTCAAGAGAAATCCTCAAAATTCCACAAAAATCCAACAAAATTCCCTACATCTTCTCAAAATCCAAACAAATTCCTGAAACATCTCACAAAATCTCCACCAATTTCCACAACATTTAGGAAAAATCCCTCCAACTTCTTCAAGTCTCCTCCAAATCCCACAAAATTCAAGAGAATTCCTCAAAATTCCACAAAAATCCCACAAAATTCCTGCAACATCTCACAAAATCTCCGGAAATTTCCACAAAATTCAAGAAGACTCTCACAAAATACTTGAAAGCTGCTGGAAATTCCACAAATATCCCACAAAAATCCCTAAATCTTCTCAAAACCCAACCACATTCCTGCAGCATCTCACAAAATCTCCGCCAATATCCAAAAAATTCAGGAAAATTCCCTCCAAATTCTTCAAGTCTCCTCCAAATCCCACAAAATTCAAGACAAATCCTCAAAATCCCACAAAAATCCCACCAAATTCCAGAACCATCTCACAAAATCTCAACAAATTTCCACTAAATTCAAGAAAACTCTCACAAAGTTCTTGAAAGCCCCTCAAAATTCCAGAAAAATGCCACAAACTTCCCTACATCTTCTCAAAACCCAAACAAACTCCTGCAACATCTCACAAAATCTCCACCAATTTCCAAACAATTCAAGAAAAATCCCGCAAAATTCTTCAAGTCTCGTACAAATCCCAGAAAAATCCCACAAAATTCCAGAAACATCCCACCAAATCACCTCAATATCACCAAACATTCTGGAAAAGCCTCACAAAATTGCAGAAAAATGCCACAAAATTCCCTAAACCTTCTCAAAACCCTACCCAATTCCTGCAACATCCCACAAAATCTCCAACAATTTCCACAAAATTCAAGAAAAATCCCTCAAAATTCACTGAATTTCCTCAATATCCCACCAAATTCCAGAACCATCTCACAAAATCTCAACAAATTTCCACTAAATCTAAGAAAATTCCCGCAAAATTCTTCAAGTCTCCTCCAAATCCCACAAAATTCAAGAGAAATCCTCAAAATTCCACAAAAATCCAACAAAATTCCTTCCATCTTCTCAAAACCCAAACAAATTCCTGCAACATCTCACAAAATCTCCACCAATTTCCAAACATTTCAAGAAAAGTCCCGCAAAATTCTTCAAGTCTCCTCCAAATACCACAAACATCCTACAAACATCTCACAAACATCCCACAAACATCCCAAAAAATTCAATAGAAATCCCACAAAATTCAAGAGAAATCCCACCAAATTCTGTACAAGCCCCACACAATTCCCTAAATCTTCTCAGAACCCAACCACATTCCTGCAACATCCCACAAAATCTCCAACAATTTCCACAAAATTCAAGAAAATTCCCTCCAAATTCACTGAATTTCCTCAATATCCCACCAAACTCCAGAACCATCTCACAAAATCTCAACAAATTTCCAAAAAATTCAAAAAAACTCTCACAAAGTTCTTGAAAGCCCCTCAAAATTCCAGAAAAATGCCACAAAATTCCCTACATCTTCTCAAAACATTACAAAATTCTACAGACATCTCACAAAATCTCCACACATTTCCACAAAATCTAAAAAAATTCCCGCAAAATTCTTCAAGTCTCCTCCAAATCCCACAAAATTCAAGAGAAATCCTCAAAATTCCACAAAAATCCAACAAAATTCCCTACATCTTCTCAAAATCCAAACAAATTCCTGAAACATCTCACAAAATCTCCACCAATTTCCACAACATTTAGGAAAAATCCCTCCAACTTCTTCAAGTCTCCTCCAAATCCCACAAAATTCAAGAGAATTCCTCAAAATTCCACAAAAATCCCACAAAATTCCTGCAACATCTCACAAAATCTCCGGAAATTTCCACAAAATTCAAGAAGACTCTCACAAAATACTTGAAAGCTGCTGGAAATTCCACAAATATCCCACAAAAATCCCTAAATCTTCTCAAAACCCAACCACATTCCTGCAGCATCTCACAAAATCTCCGCCAATATCCAAAAAATTCAGGAAAATTCCCTCCAAATTCTTCAAGTCTCCTCCAAATCCCACAAAATTCAAGACAAATCCTCAAAATCCCACAAAAATCCCACCAAATTCCAGAACCATCTCACAAAATCTCAACAAATTTCCACTAAATTCAAGAAAACTCTCACAAAGTTCTTGAAAGCCCCTCAAAATTCCAGAAAAATGCCACAAACTTCCCTACATCTTCTCAAAACCCAAACAAACTCCTGCAACATCTCACAAAATCTCCACCAATTTCCAAACAATTCAAGAAAAATCCCGCAAAATTCTTCAAGTCTCGTACAAATCCCAGAAAAATCCCACAAAATTCCAGAAACATCCCACCAAATCACCTCAATATCACCAAACATTCTGGAAAAGCCTCACAAAATTGCAGAAAAATGCCACAAAATTCCCTAAACCTTCTCAAAACCCTACCCAATTCCTGCAACATCCCACAAAATCTCCAACAATTTCCACAAAATTCAAGAAAAATCCCTCAAAATTCACTGAATTTCCTCAATATCCCACCAAATTCCAGAACCATCTCACAAAATCTCAACAAATTTCCACAAAATCTAAGAAAATTCTGCAAAATTCTTCAAGTCTCCTCCAAATCCCACAAAATTCAAGACAAATCCTCAAAATTCCACAAAAATCCCACAAAATTCCTTCCATCTTCTCAGAACCCAAACAAACTCCTGCAACATCTCACAAAATCTCCAACAATTTCCAAACAATTCAAGAAAAATCCCGCAAAATTCTTCAAGTCTCGTACAAATCCCAGAAAAATCCCACAAAATTCCAGAAACATCCCACCAAATCACCTCAATATCACCAAACATTCTGGAAAAGCCTCACAAAATTGCAGAAATATGCCACAAAATTCCATAAACCTTCTCAAAACCCTACCCAATTCCTGCAACATCCCACAAAATCTCCAACAATTTCCACAAAATTCAAGAAAAATCCCTCAAAATTCACTGAATTTCCTCAATATCCCACCAAATTCCAGAACCATCTCACAAAATCTCAACAAATTTCCACTAAATCTAAGAAAATTCCCGCAAAATTCTTCAAGTCTCCTCCAAATCCCACAAAATTCAAGAGAAATCCTCAAAATTCCACAAAAATCCCACAAAATTCCTTCCATCTTCTCAAAACCCAAACAAACTCCTGCAACATCTCACAAAATCTCCACCAATTTCCAAACATTTCAAGAAAAATCCCGCAAAATTCTTCAAGTCTCCTCCAAATACCACAAACATCCTACAAACATCTCACAAACATCCCACAAACATCCCAAAAAATTCAATAGAAATCCCACAAAATTCAAGAGAAATCCCACCAAATTCTGTACAAGCCCCACACAATTCCCTAAATCTTCTCAGAACCCAACCACATTCCTGCAACATCCCACAAAATCTCCAACAATTTCCACAAAATTCAAGAAAATTCCCTCCAAATTCACTGAATTTCCTCAATATCCCACCAAACTCCAGAACCATCTCACAAAATCTCAACAAATTTCCAAAAAATTCAAAAAAACTCTCACAAAGTTCTTGAAAGCCCCTCAAAATTCCAGAAAAATGCCACAAAATTCCCTACATCTTCTCAAAACATTACAAAATTCTACAGACATCTCACAAAATCTCCACACATTTCCACAAAATCTAAGAAAATTCCCGCAAAATTCTTCAAGTCTCCTCCAAATCCCACAAAATTCAAGAGAAATCCTCAAAATTCCACAAAAATCCAACAAAATTCCCTACATCTTCTCAAAATCCAAACAAATTCCTGAAACATCTCACAAAATCTCCACCAATTTCCACAACATTTAGGAAAAATCCCTCCAACTTCTTCAAGTCTCCTCCAAATCCCACAAAATTCAAGAGAATTCCTCAAAATTCCACAAAAATCCCACAAAATTCCTGCAACATCTCACAAAATCTCCGGAAATTTCCACAAAATTCAAGAAGACTCTCACAAAATACTTGAAAGCTGCTGGAAATTCCACAAATATCCCACAAAAATCCCTAAATCTTCTCAAAACCCAACCACATTCCTGCAGCATCTCACAAAATCTCCGCCAATATCCAAAAAATTCAGGAAAATTCCCTCCAAATTCTTCAAGTCTCCTCCAAATCCCACAAAATTCAAGACAAATCCTCAAAATCCCACAAAAATCCCACCAAATTCCAGAACCATCTCACAAAATCTCAACAAATTTCCACTAAATTCAAGAAAACTCTCACAAAGTTCTTGAAAGCCCCTCAAAATTCCAGAAAAATGCCACAAACTTCCCTACATCTTCTCAAAACCCAAACAAACTCCTGCAACATCTCACAAAATCTCCACCAATTTCCAAACAATTCAAGAAAAATCCCGCAAAATTCTTCAAGTCTCGTACAAATCCCAGAAAAATCCCACAAAATTCCAGAAACATCCCACCAAATCACCTGTATATCACCAAACATTCTGGAAAAGCCTCACAAAATTGCAGAAAAATGCCACAAAATTCCCTAAACCTTCTCAAAACCCTACCCAATTCCTGCAACATCCCACAAAATCTCCAACAATTTCCACAAAATTCAAGAAAAATCCCTCAAAATTCACTGAATTTCCTCAATATCCCACCAAATTCCAGAACCATCTCACAAAATCTCAACAAATTTCCACAAAATCTAAGAAAATTCCCGCAAAATTCTTCAAGTCTCCTCCAAATCCCACAAAATTCAAGAGAAATCCTCAAAATTCCACAAAAATCCCACAAAATTCCTTCCATCTTCTCAGAACCCAAACAAACTCCTGCAACATCTCACAAAATCTCCAACAATTTCCAAACAATTCAAGAAAAATCCCGCAAAATTCTTCAAGTCTCGTACAAATCCCAGAAAAATCCCACAAAATTCCAGAAACATCCCACCAAATCACCTCAATATCACCAAACATTCTGGAAAAGCCTCACAAAATTGCAGAAATATGCCACAAAATTCCATAAACCTTCTCAAAACCCTACCCAATTCCTGCAACATCCCACAAAATCTCCAACAATTTCCACAAAATTCAAGAAAAATCCCTCAAAATTCACTGAATTTCCTCAATATCCCACCAAATTCCAGAACCATCTCACAAAATCTCAACAAATTTCCACTAAATCTAAGAAAATTCCCGCAAAATTCTTCAAGTCTCCTCCAAATCCCACAAAATTCAAGAGAAATCCTCAAAATTCCACAAAAATCCCACAAAATTCCTTCCATCTTCTCAAAACCCAAACAAATTCCTGCAACATCTCACAAAATCTCCACCAATTTCCAAACATTTCAAGAAAAGTCCCGCAAAATTCTTCAAGTCTCCTCCAAATACCACAAACATCCTACAAACATCTCACAAACATCCCACAAACATCCCAAAAAATTCAATAGAAATCCCACAAAATTCAAGAGAAATCCCACCAAATTCTGTACAAGCCCCACACAATTCCCTAAATCTTCTCAGAACCCAACCACATTCCTGCAACATCCCACAAAATCTCCAACAATTTCCACAAAATTCAAGAAAATTCCCTCCAAATTCACTGAATTTCCTCAATATCCCACCAAACTCCAGAACCATCTCACAAAATCTCAACAAATTTCCAAAAAATTCAAAAAAACTCTCACAAAGTTCTTGAAAGCCCCTCAAAATTCCAGAAAAATGCCACAAAATTCCCTACATCTTCTCAAAACATTACAAAATTCTACAGACATCTCACAAAATCTCCACACATTTCCACAAAATCTAAGAAAATTCCCGCAAAATTCTTCAAGTCTCCTCCAAATCCCACAAAATTCAAGAGAAATCCTCAAAATTCCACAAAAATCCAACAAAATTCCCTACATCTTCTCAAAATCCAAACAAATTCCTGAAACATCTCACAAAATCTCCACCAATTTCCACAACATTTAGGAAAAATCCCTCCAACTTCTTCAAGTCTCCTCCAAATCCCACAAAATTCAAGAGAATTCCTCAAAATTCCACAAAAATCCCACAAAATTCCTGCAACATCTCACAAAATCTCCGGAAATTTCCACAAAATTCAAGAAGACTCTCACAAAATACTTGAAAGCTGCTGGAAATTCCACAAATATCCCACAAAAATCCCTAAATCTTCTCAAAACCCAACCACATTCCTGCAGCATCTCACAAAATCTCCGCCAATATCCAAAAAATTCAGGAAAATTCCCTCCAAATTCTTCAAGTCTCCTCCAAATCCCACAAAATTCAAGACAAATCCTCAAAATCCCACAAAAATCCCACCAAATTCCAGAACCATCTCACAAAATCTCAACAAATTTCCACTAAATTCAAGAAAACTCTCACAAAGTTCTTGAAAGCCCCTCAAAATTCCAGAAAAATGCCACAAACTTCCCTACATCTTCTCAAAACCCAAACAAACTCCTGCAACATCTCACAAAATCTCCACCAATTTCCAAACAATTCAAGAAAAATCCCGCAAAATTCTTCAAGTCTCGTACAAATCCCAGAAAAATCCCACAAAATTCCAGAAACATCCCACCAAATCACCTCAATATCACCAAACATTCTGGAAAAGCCTCACAAAATTGCAGAAAAATGCCACAAAATTCCCTAAACCTTCTCAAAACCCTACCCAATTCCTGCAACATCCCACAAAATCTCCAACAATTTCCACAAAATTCAAGAAAAATCCCTCAAAATTCACTGAATTTCCTCAATATCCCACCAAATTCCAGAACCATCTCACAAAATCTCAACAAATTTCCACTAAATCTAAGAAAATTCTGCAAAATTCTTCAAGTCTCCTCCAAATCCCACAAAATTCAAGACAAATCCTCAAAATTCCACAAAAATCCCACAAAATTCCTTCCATCTTCTCAGAACCCAAACAAACTCCTGCAACATCTCACAAAATCTCCAACAATTTCCAAACAATTCAAGAAAAATCCCGCAAAATTCTTCAAGTCTCGTACAAATCCCAGAAAAATCCCACAAAATTCCAGAAACATCCCACCAAATCACCTCAATATCACCAAACATTCTGGAAAAGCCTCACAAAATTGCAGAAATATGCCACAAAATTCCATAAACCTTCTCAAAACCCTACCCAATTCCTGCAACATCCCACAAAATCTCCAACAATTTCCACAAAATTCAAGAAAAATCCCTCAAAATTCACTGAATTTCCTCAATATCCCACCAAATTCCAGAACCATCTCACAAAATCTCAACAAATTTCCACTAAATCTAAGAAAATTCCCGCAAAATTCTTCAAGTCTCCTCCAAATCCCACAAAATTCAAGAGAAATCCTCAAAATTCCACAAAAATCCCACAAAATTCCTTCCATCTTCTCAAAACCCAAACAAATTCCTGCAACATCTCACAAAATCTCCACCAATTTCCAAACATTTCAAGAAAAGTCCCGCAAAATTCTTCAAGTCTCCTCCAAATACCACAAACATCCTACAAACATCTCACAAACATCCCACAAACATCCCAAAAAATTCAATAGAAATCCCACAAAATTCAAGAGAAATCCCACCAAATTCTGTACAAGCCCCACACAATTCCCTAAATCTTCTCAGAACCCAACCACATTCCTGCAACATCCCACAAAATCTCCAACAATTTCCACAAAATTCAAGAAAATTCCCTCCAAATTCACTGAATTTCCTCAATATCCCACCAAACTCCAGAACCATCTCACAAAATCTCAACAAATTTCCAAAAAATTCAAAAAAACTCTCACAAAGTTCTTGAAAGCCCCTCAAAATTCCAGAAAAATGCCACAAAATTCCCTACATCTTCTCAAAACATTACAAAATTCTACAGACATCTCACAAAATCTCCACACATTTCCACAAAATCTAAGAAAATTCCCGCAAAATTCTTCAAGTCTCCTCCAAATCCCACAAAATTCAAGAGAAATCCTCAAAATTCCACAAAAATCCAACAAAATTCCCTACATCTTCTCAAAATCCAAACAAATTCCTGAAACATCTCACAAAATCTCCACCAATTTCCACAACATTTAGGAAAAATCCCTCCAACTTCTTCAAGTCTCCTCCAAATCCCACAAAATTCAAGAGAATTCCTCAAAATTCCACAAAAATCCCACAAAATTCCTGCAACATCTCACAAAATCTCCGGAAATTTCCACAAAATTCAAGAAGACTCTCACAAAATACTTGAAAGCTGCTGGAAATTCCACAAATATCCCACAAAAATCCCTAAATCTTCTCAAAACCCAACCACATTCCTGCAGCATCTCACAAAATCTCCGCCAATATCCAAAAAATTCAGGAAAATTCCCTCCAAATTCTTCAAGTCTCCTCCAAATCCCACAAAATTCAAGACAAATCCTCAAAATCCCACAAAAATCCCACCAAATTCCAGAACCATCTCACAAAATCTCAACAAATTTCCACTAAATTCAAGAAAACTCTCACAAAGTTCTTGAAAGCCCCTCAAAATTCCAGAAAAATGCCACAAACTTCCCTACATCTTCTCAAAACCCAAACAAACTCCTGCAACATCTCACAAAATCTCCACCAATTTCCAAACAATTCAAGAAAAATCCCGCAAAATTCTTCAAGTCTCGTACAAATCCCAGAAAAATCCCACAAAATTCCAGAAACATCCCACCAAATCACCTCAATATCACCAAACATTCTGGAAAAGCCTCACAAAATTGCAGAAAAATGCCACAAAATTCCCTAAACCTTCTCAAAACCCTACCCAATTCCTGCAACATCCCACAAAATCTCCAACAATTTCCACAAAATTCAAGAAAAATCCCTCAAAATTCACTGAATTTCCTCAATATCCCACCAAATTCCAGAACCATCTCACAAAATCTCAACAAATTTCCACAAAATCTAAGAAAATTCTGCAAAATTCTTCAAGTCTCCTCCAAATCCCACAAAATTCAAGACAAATCCTCAAAATTCCACAAAAATCCCACAAAATTCCTTCCATCTTCTCAGAACCCAAACAAACTCCTGCAACATCTCACAAAATCTCCAACAATTTCCAAACAATTCAAGAAAAATCCCGCAAAATTCTTCAAGTCTCGTACAAATCCCAGAAAAATCCCACAAAATTCCAGAAACATCCCACCAAATCACCTCAATATCACCAAACATTCTGGAAAAGCCTCACAAAATTGCAGAAATATGCCACAAAATTCCATAAACCTTCTCAAAACCCTACCCAATTCCTGCAACATCCCACAAAATCTCCAACAATTTCCACAAAATTCAAGAAAAATCCCTCAAAATTCACTGAATTTCCTCAATATCCCACCAAATTCCAGAACCATCTCACAAAATCTCAACAAATTTCCACTAAATCTAAGAAAATTCCCTCCAAATTCTTCAAGTCTCCTCCAAATCCCACAAAATTCAAGAGAAATCCTCAAAATTCCACAAAAATCCCACAAAATTCCTTCCATCTTCTCAAAACCCAAACAAATTCCTGCAACATCTCACAAAATCTCCACCAATTTCCAAACATTTCAAGAAAAGTCCCGCAAAATTCTTCAAGTCTCCTCCAAATACCACAAACATCCTACAAACATCTCACAAACATCCCACAAACATCCCAAAAAATTCAATAGAAATCCCACAAAATTCAAGAGAAATCCCACCAAATTCTGTACAAGCCCCACACAATTCCCTAAATCTTCTCAGAACCCAACCACATTCCTGCAACATCCCACAAAATCTCCAACAATTTCCACAAAATTCAAGAAAATTCCCTCCAAATTCACTGAATTTCCTCAATATCCCACCAAACTCCAGAACCATCTCACAAAATCTCAACAAATTTCCAAAAAATTCAAAAAAACTCTCACAAAGTTCTTGAAAGCCCCTCAAAATTCCAGAAAAATGCCACAAAATTCCCTACATCTTCTCAAAACATTACAAAATTCTACAGACATCTCACAAAATCTCCACACATTTCCACAAAATCTAAGAAAATTCCCGCAAAATTCTTCAAGTCTCCTCCAAATCCCACAAAATTCAAGAGAAATCCTCAAAATTCCACAAAAATCCAACAAAATTCCCTACATCTTCTCAAAATCCAAACAAATTCCTGAAACATCTCACAAAATCTCCACCAATTTCCACAACATTTAGGAAAAATCCCTCCAACTTCTTCAAGTCTCCTCCAAATCCCACAAAATTCAAGAGAATTCCTCAAAATTCCACAAAAATCCCACAAAATTCCTGCAACATCTCACAAAATCTCCGGAAATTTCCACAAAATTCAAGAAGACTCTCACAAAATACTTGAAAGCTGCTGGAAATTCCACAAATATCCCACAAAAATCCCTAAATCTTCTCAAAACCCAACCACATTCCTGCAGCATCTCACAAAATCTCCGCCAATATCCAAAAAATTCAGGAAAATTCCCTCCAAATTCTTCAAGTCTCCTCCAAATCCCACAAAATTCAAGACAAATCCTCAAAATCCCACAAAAATCCCACCAAATTCCAGAACCATCTCACAAAATCTCAACAAATTTCCACTAAATTCAAGAAAACTCTCACAAAGTTCTTGAAAGCCCCTCAAAATTCCAGAAAAATGCCACAAACTTCCCTACATCTTCTCAAAACCCAAACAAACTCCTGCAACATCTCACAAAATCTCCACCAATTTCCAAACAATTCAAGAAAAATCCCGCAAAATTCTTTAAGTCTCGTACAAATCCCAGAAAAATCCCACAAAATTCCAGAAACATCCCACCAAATCACCTCAATATCACCAAACATTCTGGAAAAGCCTCACAAAATTGCAGAAAAATGCCACAAAATTCCCTAAACCTTCTCAAAACCCTACCCAATTCCTGCAACATCCCACAAAATCTCCAACAATTTCCACAAAATTCAAGAAAAATCCCTCAAAATTCACTGAATTTCCTCAATATCCCACCAAATTCCAGAACCATCTCACAAAATCTCAACAAATTTCCACAAAATCTAAGAAAATTCTGCAAAATTCTTCAAGTCTCCTCCAAATCCCACAAAATTCAAGACAAATCCTCAAAATTCCACAAAAATCCCACAAAATTCCTTCCATCTTCTCAGAACCCAAACAAACTCCTGCAACATCTCACAAAATCTCCAACAATTTCCAAACAATTCAAGAAAAATCCCGCAAAATTCTTCAAGTCTCGTACAAATCCCAGAAAAATCCCACAAAATTCCAGAAACATCCCACCAAATCACCTCAATATCACCAAACATTCTGGAAAAGCCTCACAAAATTGCAGAAATATGCCACAAAATTCCATAAACCTTCTCAAAACCCTACCCAATTCCTGCAACATCCCACAAAATCTCCAACAATTTCCACAAAATTCAAGAAAAATCCCTCAAAATTCACTGAATTTCCTCAATATCCCACCAAATTCCAGAACCATCTCACAAAATCTCAACAAATTTCCACTAAATCTAAGAAAATTCCCGCAAAATTCTTCAAGTCTCCTCCAAATCCCACAAAATTCAAGAGAAATCCTCAAAATTCCACAAAAATCCCACAAAATTCCTTCCATCTTCTCAAAACCCAAACAAACTCCTGCAACATCTCACAAAATCTCCACCAATTTCCAAACATTTCAAGAAAAATCCCGCAAAATTCTTCAAGTCTCCTCCAAATACCACAAACATCCTACAAACATCTCACAAACATCCCACAAACATCCCAAAAAATTCAATAGAAATCCCACAAAATTCAAGAGAAATCCCACCAAATTCTGTACAAGCCCCACACAATTCCCTAAATCTTCTCAGAACCCAACCACATTCCTGCAACATCCCACAAAATCTCCAACAATTTCCACAAAATTCAAGAAAATTCCCTCCAAATTCACTGAATTTCCTCAATATCCCACCAAACTCCAGAACCATCTCACAAAATCTCAACAAATTTCCAAAAAATTCAAAAAAACTCTCACAAAGTTCTTGAAAGCCCCTCAAAATTCCAGAAAAATGCCACAAAATTCCCTACATCTTCTCAAAACATTACAAAATTCTACAGACATCTCACAAAATCTCCACACATTTCCACAAAATCTAAGAAAATTCCCGCAAAATTCTTCAAGTCTCCTCCAAATCCCACAAAATTCAAGAGAAATCCTCAAAATTCCACAAAAATCCAACAAAATTCCCTACATCTTCTCAAAATCCAAACAAATTCCTGAAACATCTCACAAAATCTCCACCAATTTCCACAACATTTAGGAAAAATCCCTCCAACTTCTTCAAGTCTCCTCCAAATCCCACAAAATTCAAGAGAATTCCTCAAAATTCCACAAAAATCCCACAAAATTCCTGCAACATCTCACAAAATCTCCGGAAATTTCCACAAAATTCAAGAAGACTCTCACAAAATACTTGAAAGCTGCTGGAAATTCCACAAATATCCCACAAAAATCCCTAAATCTTCTCAAAACCCAACCACATTCCTGCAGCATCTCACAAAATCTCCGCCAATATCCAAAAAATTCAGGAAAATTCCCTCCAAATTCTTCAAGTCTCCTCCAAATCCCACAAAATTCAAGACAAATCCTCAAAATCCCACAAAAATCCCACCAAATTCCAGAACCATCTCACAAAATCTCAACAAATTTCCACTAAATTCAAGAAAACTCTCACAAAGTTCTTGAAAGCCCCTCAAAATTCCAGAAAAATGCCACAAACTTCCCTACATCTTCTCAAAACCCAAACAAACTCCTGCAACATCTCACAAAATCTCCACCAATTTCCAAACAATTCAAGAAAAATCCCGCAAAATTCTTCAAGTCTCGTACAAATCCCAGAAAAATCCCACAAAATTCCAGAAACATCCCACCAAATCACCTGTATATCACCAAACATTCTGGAAAAGCCTCACAAAATTGCAGAAAAATGCCACAAAATTCCCTAAACCTTCTCAAAACCCTACCCAATTCCTGCAACATCCCACAAAATCTCCAACAATTTCCACAAAATTCAAGAAAAATCCCTCAAAATTCACTGAATTTCCTCAATATCCCACCAAATTCCAGAACCATCTCACAAAATCTCAACAAATTTCCACAAAATCTAAGAAAATTCTGCAAAATTCTTCAAGTCTCCTCCAAATCCCACAAAATTCAAGAGAAATCCTCAAAATTCCACAAAAATCCCACAAAATTCCTTCCATCTTCTCAGAACCCAAACAAACTCCTGCAACATCTCACAAAATCTCCAACAATTTCCAAACAATTCAAGAAAAATCCCGCAAAATTCTTCAAGTCTCGTACAAATCCCAGAAAAATCCCACAAAATTCCAGAAACATCCCACCAAATCACCTCAATATCACCAAACATTCTGGAAAAGCCTCACAAAATTGCAGAAATATGCCACAAAATTCCATAAACCTTCTCAAAACCCTACCCAATTCCTGCAACATCCCACAAAATCTCCAACAATTTCCACAAAATTCAAGAAAAATCCCTCAAAATTCACTGAATTTCCTCAATATCCCACCAAATTCCAGAACCATCTCACAAAATCTCAACAAATTTCCACTAAATCTAAGAAAATTCCCGCAAAATTCTTCAAGTCTCCTCCAAATCCCACAAAATTCAAGAGAAATCCTCAAAATTCCACAAAAATCCAACAAAATTCCTTCCATCTTCTCAAAACCCAAACAAATTCCTGCAACATCTCACAAAATCTCCACCAATTTCCAAACATTTCAAGAAAAGTCCCGCAAAATTCTTCAAGTCTCCTCCAAATACCACAAACATCCTACAAACATCTCACAAACATCCCACAAACATCCCAAAAAATTCAATAGAAATCCCACAAAATTCAAGAGAAATCCCACCAAATTCTGTACAAGCCCCACACAATTCCCTAAATCTTCTCAGAACCCAACCACATTCCTGCAACATCCCACAAAATCTCCAACAATTTCCACAAAATTCAAGAAAATTCCCTCCAAATTCACTGAATTTCCTCAATATCCCACCAAACTCCAGAACCATCTCACAAAATCTCAACAAATTTCCAAAAAATTCAAAAAAACTCTCACAAAGTTCTTGAAAGCCCCTCAAAATTCCAGAAAAATGCCACAAAATTCCCTACATCTTCTCAAAACATTACAAAATTCTACAGACATCTCACAAAATCTCCACACATTTCCACAAAATCTAAAAAAATTCCAGCAAAATTCTTCAAGTCTCCTCCAAATCCCACAAAATTCAAGAGAAATCCTCAAAATTCCACAAAAATCCCACAAAATTCCTTCCATCTTCTCAAAACCCAAACAAACTCCTGCAACATCTCACAAAATCTCCACCAATTTCCAAACATTTCAAGAAAAATCCCGCAAAATTCTTCAAGTCTCCTCCAAATACCACAAACATCCTACAAACATCTCACAAACATCCCACAAACATCCCAAAAAATTCAATAGAAATCCCACAAAATTCAAGAGAAATCCCACCAAATTCTGTACAAGCCCCACACAATTCCCTAAATCTTCTCAGAACCCAACCACATTCCTGCAACATCCCACAAAATCTCCAACAATTTCCACAAAATTCAAGAAAATTCCCTCCAAATTCACTGAATTTCCTCAATATCCCACCAAACTCCAGAACCATCTCACAAAATCTCAACAAATTTCCAAAAAATTCAAAAAAACTCTCACAAAGTTCTTGAAAGCCCCTCAAAATTCCAGAAAAATGCCACAAAATTCCCTACATCTTCTCAAAACATTACAAAATTCTACAGACATCTCACAAAATCTCCACACATTTCCACAAAATCTAAGAAAATTCCCTCCAAATTCTTCAAGTCTCCTCCAAATCCCACAAAATTCAAGAGAAATCCTCAAAATTCCACAAAAATCCAACAAAATTCCCTACATCTTCTCAAAATCCAAACAAATTCCTGAAACATCTCACAAAATCTCCACCAATTTCCACAACATTTAGGAAAAATCCCTCCAACTTCTTCAAGTCTCCTCCAAATCCCACAAAATTCAAGAGAATTCCTCAAAATTCCACAAAAATCCCACAAAATTCCTGCAACATCTCACAAAATCTCCGGAAATTTCCACAAAATTCAAGAAGACTCTCACAAAATACTTGAAAGCTGCTGGAAATTCCACAAATATCCCACAAAAATCCCTAAATCTTCTCAAAACCCAACCACATTCCTGCAGCATCTCACAAAATCTCCGCCAATATCCAAAAAATTCAGGAAAATTCCCTCCAAATTCTTCAAGTCTCCTCCAAATCCCACAAAATTCAAGACAAATCCTCAAAATCCCACAAAAATCCCACCAAATTCCAGAACCATCTCACAAAATCTCAACAAATTTCCACTAAATTCAAGAAAACTCTCACAAAGTTCTTGAAAGCCCCTCAAAATTCCAGAAAAATGCCACAAACTTCCCTACATCTTCTCAAAACCCAAACAAACTCCTGCAACATCTCACAAAATCTCCACCAATTTCCAAACAATTCAAGAAAAATCCCGCAAAATTCTTCAAGTCTCGTACAAATCCCAGAAAAATCCCACAAAATTCCAGAAACATCCCACCAAATCACCTCAATATCACCAAACATTCTGGAAAAGCCTCACAAAATTGCAGAAAAATGCCACAAAATTCCCTAAACCTTCTCAAAACCCTACCCAATTCCTGCAACATCCCACAAAATCTCCAACAATTTCCACAAAATTCAAGAAAAATCCCTCAAAATTCACTGAATTTCCTCAATATCCCACCAAATTCCAGAACCATCTCACAAAATCTCAACAAATTTCCACAAAATCTAAGAAAATTCTGCAAAATTCTTCAAGTCTCCTCCAAATCCCACAAAATTCAAGAGAAATCCTCAAAATTCCACAAAAATCCCACAAAATTCCTTCCATCTTCTCAGAACCCAAACAAACTCCTGCAACATCTCACAAAATCTCCAACAATTTCCAAACAATTCAAGAAAAATCCCGCAAAATTCTTCAAGTCTCGTACAAATCCCAGAAAAATCCCACAAAATTCCAGAAACATCCCACCAAATCACCTCAATATCACCAAACATTCTGGAAAAGCCTCACAAAATTGCAGAAAAATGCCACAAAATTCCCTAAACCTTCTCAAAACCCTACCCAATTCCTGCAACATCCCACAAAATCTCCAACAATTTCCACAAAATTCAAGAAAAATCCCTCAAAATTCACTGAATTTCCTCAATATCCCACCAAATTCCAGAACCATCTCACAAAATCTCAACAAATTTCCACAAAATCTAAGAAAATTCTGCAAAATTCTTCAAGTCTCCTCCAAATCCCACAAAATTCAAGAGAAATCCTCAAAATTCCACAAAAATCCCACAAAATTCCTTCCATCTTCTCAGAACCCAAACAAACTCCTGCAACATCTCACAAAATCTCCAACAATTTCCAAACAATTCAAGAAAAATCCCGCAAAATTCTTCAAGTCTCGTACAAATCCCAGAAAAATCCCACAAAATTCCAGAAACATCCCACCAAATCACCTCAATATCACCAAACATTCTGGAAAAGCCTCACAAAATTGCAGAAAAATGCCACAAAATTCCATAAACCTTCTCAAAACCCTACCCAATTCCTGCAACATCCCACAAAATCTCCAACAATTTCCACAAAATTCAAGAAAAATCCCTCAAAATTCACTGAATTTCCTCAATATCCCACCAAATTCCAGAACCATCTCACAAAATCTCAACAAATTTCCACAAAATCTAAGAAAATTCTGCAAAATTCTTCAAGTCTCCTCCAAATCCCACAAAATTCAAGAGAAATCCTCAAAATTCCACAAAAATCCCACAAAATTCCTTCCATCTTCTCAGAACCCAAACAAACTCCTGCAACATCTCACAAAATCTCCAACAATTTCCAAACAATTCAAGAAAAATCCCGCAAAATTCTTCAAGTCTCGTACAAATCCCAGAAAAATCCCACAAAATTCCAGAAACATCCCACCAAATCACCTCAATATCACCAAACATTCTGGAAAAGCCTCACAAAATTGCAGAAATATGCCACAAAATTCCATAAACCTTCTCAAAACCCTACCCAATTCCTGCAACATCCCACAAAATCTCCAACAATTTCCACAAAATTCAAGAAAAATCCCTCAAAATTCACTGAATTTCCTCAATATCCCACCAAATTCCAGAACCATCTCACAAAATCTCAACAAATTTCCACTAAATCTAAGAAAATTCCCTCCAAATTCTTCAAGTCTCCTCCAAATCCCACAAAATTCAAGAGAAATCCTCAAAATTCCACAAAAATCCCACAAAATTCCTTCCATCTTCTCAAAACCCAAACAAATTCCTGCAACATCTCACAAAATCTCCACCAATTTCCAAACATTTCAAGAAAAGTCCCGCAAAATTCTTCAAGTCTCCTCCAAATACCACAAACATCCTACAAACATCTCACAAACATCCCACAAACATCCCAAAAAATTCAATAGAAATCCCACAAAATTCAAGAGAAATCCCACCAAATTCTGTACAAGCCCCACACAATTCCCTAAATCTTCTCAGAACCCAACCACATTCCTGCAACATCCCACAAAATCTCCAACAATTTCCACAAAATTCAAGAAAATTCCCTCCAAATTCACTGAATTTCCTCAATATCCCACCAAACTCCAGAACCATCTCACAAAATCTCAACAAATTTCCAAAAAATTCAAAAAAACTCTCACAAAGTTCTTGAAAGCCCCTCAAAATTCCAGAAAAATGCCACAAAATTCCCTACATCTTCTCAAAACATTACAAAATTCTACGGACATCTCACAAAATCTCCACACATTTCCACAAAATCTAAGAAAATTCCCGCAAAATTCTTCAAGTCTCCTCCAAATCCCACAAAATTCAAGAGAAATCCTCAAAATTCCACAAAAATCCAACAAAATTCCCTACATCTTCTCAAAATCCAAACAAATTCCTGAAACATCTCACAAAATCTCCACCAATTTCCACAACATTTAGGAAAAATCCCTCCAACTTCTTCAAGTCTCCTCCAAATCCCACAAAATTCAAGAGAATTCCTCAAAATTCCACAAAAATCCCACAAAATTCCTGCAACATCTCACAAAATCTCCGGAAATTTCCACAAAATTCAAGAAGACTCTCACAAAATACTTGAAAGCTGCTGGAAATTCCACAAATATCCCACAAAAATCCCTAAATCTTCTCAAAACCCAACCACATTCCTGCAGCATCTCACAAAATCTCCGCCAATATCCAAAAAATTCAGGAAAATTCCCTCCAAATTCTTCAAGTCTCCTCCAAATCCCACAAAATTCAAGACAAATCCTCAAAATCCCACAAAAATCCCACCAAATTCCAGAACCATCTCACAAAATCTCAACAAATTTCCACTAAATTCAAGAAAACTCTCACA
Organism: Cyanistes caeruleus; assembly: GCF_971803275.1. NCBI lineage: Eukaryota > Metazoa > Chordata > Aves > Passeriformes > Paridae > Cyanistes > Cyanistes caeruleus. Next base: position 84,931,053 of record NC_141702.1, on the reverse strand, counting down.
AAGTTCTTGAAAGCCCCTCAAAATTCCAGAAAAATGCCACAAACTTCCCTACATCTTCTCAAAACCCAAACAAACTCCTGCAACATCCCACAAAATCTCCACCAATTTCCAAACAATTCAAGAAAAATCCCGCAAAATTCTTCAAGTCTCGTACAAATCCCAGAAAAATCCCACAAAATTCCAGAAACATCCCACCAAATCACCTGTATATCACCAAACATTCTGGAAAAGCCTCACAAAATTGCAGAAAAATGCCACAAAATTCCCTAAACCTTCTCAAAACCCTACCCAATTCCTGCAACATCCCACAAAATCTCCAACAATTTCCACAAAATTCAAGAAAAATCCCTCAAAATTCACTGAATTTCCTCAATATCCCACCAAATTCCAGAACCATCTCACAAAATCTCAACAAATTTCCACTAAATCTAAGAAAATTCTGCAAAATTCTTCAAGTCTCCTCCAAATCCCACAAAATTCAAGACAAATCCTCAAAATTCCACAAAAATCCCACAAAATTCCTTCCATCTTCTCAGAACCCAAACAAACTCCTGCAACATCTCACAAAATCTCCAACAATTTCCAAACAATTCAAGAAAAATCCCGCAAAATTCTTCAAGTCTCGTACAAATCCCAGAAAAATCCCACAAAATTCCAGAAACATCCCACCAAATCACCTCAATATCACCAAACATTCTGGAAAAGCCTCACAAAATTGCAGAAATATGCCACAAAATTCCATAAACCTTCTCAAAACCCTACCCAATTCCTGCAACATCCCACAAAATCTCCAACAATTTCCACAAAATTCAAGAAAAATCCCTCAAAATTCACTGAATTTCCTCAATATCCCACCAAATTCCAGAACCATCTCACAAAATCTCAACAAATTTCCACAAAATCTAAGAAAATTCTGCAAAATTCTTCAAGTCTCCTCCAAATCCCACAAAATTCAAGAGAAATCCTCAAAATTCCACAAAAATCCCACAAAATTCCTTCCATCTTCTCAGAACCCAAACAAACTCCTGCAACATCTCACAAAATCTCCAACAATTTCCAAACAATTCAAGAAAAATCCCGCAAAATTCTTCAAGTCTCGTACAAATCCCAGAAAAATCCCACAAAATTCCAGAAACATCCCACCAAATCACCTCAATATCACCAAACATTCTGGAAAAGCCTCACAAAATTGCAGAAATATGCCACAAAATTCCATAAACCTTCTCAAAACCCTACCCAATTCCTGCAACATCCCACAAAATCTCCAACAATTTCCACAAAATTCAAGAAAAATCCCTCAAAATTCACTGAATTTCCTCAATATCCCACCAAATTCCAGAACCATCTCACAAAATCTCAACAAATTTCCACTAAATCTAAGAAAATTCCCTCCAAATTCTTCAAGTCTCCTCCAAATCCCACAAAATTCAAGAGAAATCCTCAAAATTCCACAAAAATCCCACAAAATTCCTTCCATCTTCTCAAAACCCAAACAAATTCCTGCAACATCTCACAAAATCTCCACCAATTTCCAAACATTTCAAGAAAAGTCCCGCAAAATTCTTCAAGTCTCCTCCAAATACCACAAACATCCTACAAACATCTCACAAACATCCCACAAACATCCCAAAAAATTCAATAGAAATCCCACAAAATTCAAGAGAAATCCCACCAAATTCTGTACAAGCCCCACACAATTCCCTAAATCTTCTCAGAACCCAACCACATTCCTGCAACATCCCACAAAATCTCCAACAATTTCCACAAAATTCAAGAAAATTCCCTCCAAATTCACTGAATTTCCTCAATATCCCACCAAACTCCAGAACCATCTCACAAAATCTCAACAAATTTCCAAAAAATTCAAAAAAACTCTCACAAAGTTCTTGAAAGCCCCTCAAAATTCCAGAAAAATGCCACAAAATTCCCTACATCTTCTCAAAACATTACAAAATTCTACGGACATCTCACAAAATCTCCACACATTTCCACAAAATCTAAGAAAATTCCCGCAAAATTCTTCAAGTCTCCTCCAAATCCCACAAAATTCAAGAGAAATCCTCAAAATTCCACAAAAATCCAACAAAATTCCCTACATCTTCTCAAAATCCAAACAAATTCCTGAAACATCTCACAAAATCTCCACCAATTTCCACAACATTTAGGAAAAATCCCTCCAACTTCTTCAAGTCTCCTCCAAATCCCACAAAATTCAAGAGAATTCCTCAAAATTCCACAAAAATCCCACAAAATTCCTGCAACATCTCACAAAATCTCCGGAAATTTCCACAAAATTCAAGAAGACTCTCACAAAATACTTGAAAGCTGCTGGAAATTCCACAAATATCCCACAAAAATCCCTAAATCTTCTCAAAACCCAACCACATTCCTGCAGCATCTCACAAAATCTCCGCCAATATCCAAAAAATTCAGGAAAATTCCCTCCAAATTCTTCAAGTCTCCTCCAAATCCCACAAAATTCAAGACAAATCCTCAAAATCCCACAAAAATCCCACCAAATTCCAGAACCATCTCACAAAATCTCAACAAATTTCCACTAAATTCAAGAAAACTCTCACAAAGTTCTTGAAAGCCCCTCAAAATTCCAGAAAAATGCCACAAACTTCCCTACATCTTCTCAAAACCCAAACAAACTCCTGCAACATCCCACAAAATCTCCACCAATTTCCAAACAATTCAAGAAAAATCCCGCAAAATTCTTCAAGTCTCGTACAAATCCCAGAAAAATCCCACAAAATTCCAGAAACATCCCACCAAATCACCTGTATATCACCAAACATTCTGGAAAAGCCTCACAAAATTGCAGAAAAATGCCACAAAATTCCCTAAACCTTCTCAAAACCCTACCCAATTCCTGCAACATCCCACAAAATCTCCAACAATTTCCACAAAATTCAAGAAAAATCCCTCAAAATTCACTGAATTTCCTCAATATCCCACCAAATTCCAGAACCATCTCACAAAATCTCAACAAATTTCCACTAAATCTAAGAAAATTCTGCAAAATTCTTCAAGTCTCCTCCAAATCCCACAAAATTCAAGACAAATCCTCAAAATTCCACAAAAATCCCACAAAATTCCTTCCATCTTCTCAGAACCCAAACAAACTCCTGCAACATCTCACAAAATCTCCAACAATTTCCAAACAATTCAAGAAAAATCCCGCAAAATTCTTCAAGTCTCGTACAAATCCCAGAAAAATCCCACAAAATTCCAGAAACATCCCACCAAATCACCTCAATATCACCAAACATTCTGGAAAAGCCTCACAAAATTGCAGAAATATGCCACAAAATTCCATAAACCTTCTCAAAACCCTACCCAATTCCTGCAACATCCCACAAAATCTCCAACAATTTCCACAAAATTCAAGAAAAATCCCTCAAAATTCACTGAATTTCCTCAATATCCCACCAAATTCCAGAACCATCTCACAAAATCTCAACAAATTTCCACAAAATCTAAGAAAATTCTGCAAAATTCTTCAAGTCTCCTCCAAATCCCACAAAATTCAAGAGAAATCCTCAAAATTCCACAAAAATCCCACAAAATTCCTTCCATCTTCTCAGAACCCAAACAAACTCCTGCAACATCTCACAAAATCTCCAACAATTTCCAAACAATTCAAGAAAAATCCCGCAAAATTCTTCAAGTCTCGTACAAATCCCAGAAAAATCCCACAAAATTCCAGAAACATCCCACCAAATCACCTCAATATCACCAAACATTCTGGAAAAGCCTCACAAAATTGCAGAAATATGCCACAAAATTCCATAAACCTTCTCAAAACCCTACCCAATTCCTGCAACATCCCACAAAATCTCCAACAATTTCCACAAAATTCAAGAAAAATCCCTCAAAATTCACTGAATTTCCTCAATATCCCACCAAATTCCAGAACCATCTCACAAAATCTCAACAAATTTCCACTAAATCTAAGAAAATTCCCTCCAAATTCTTCAAGTCTCCTCCAAATCCCACAAAATTCAAGAGAAATCCTCAAAATTCCACAAAAATCCCACAAAATTCCTTCCATCTTCTCAAAACCCAAACAAATTCCTGCAACATCTCACAAAATCTCCACCAATTTCCAAACATTTCAAGAAAAGTCCCGCAAAATTCTTCAAGTCTCCTCCAAATACCACAAACATCCTACAAACATCTCACAAACATCCCACAAACATCCCAAAAAATTCAATAGAAATCCCACAAAATTCAAGAGAAATCCCACCAAATTCTGTACAAGCCCCACACAATTCCCTAAATCTTCTCAGAACCCAACCACATTCCTGCAACATCCCACAAAATCTCCAACAATTTCCACAAAATTCAAGAAAATTCCCTCCAAATTCACTGAATTTCCTCAATATCCCACCAAACTCCAGAACCATCTCACAAAATCTCAACAAATTTCCAAAAAATTCAAAAAAACTCTCACAAAGTTCTTGAAAGCCCCTCAAAATTCCAGAAAAATGCCACAAAATTCCCTACATCTTCTCAAAACATTACAAAATTCTACGGACATCTCACAAAATCTCCACACATTTCCACAAAATCTAAGAAAATTCCCGCAAAATTCTTCAAGTCTCCTCCAAATCCCACAAAATTCAAGAGAAATCCTCAAAATTCCACAAAAATCCAACAAAATTCCCTACATCTTCTCAAAATCCAAACAAATTCCTGAAACATCTCACAAAATCTCCACCAATTTCCACAACATTTAGGAAAAATCCCTCCAACTTCTTCAAGTCTCCTCCAAATCCCACAAAATTCAAGAGAATTCCTCAAAATTCCACAAAAATCCCACAAAATTCCTGCAACATCTCACAAAATCTCCGGAAATTTCCACAAAATTCAAGAAGACTCTCACAAAATACTTGAAAGCTGCTGGAAATTCCACAAATATCCCACAAAAATCCCTAAATCTTCTCAAAACCCAACCACATTCCTGCAGCATCTCACAAAATCTCCGCCAATATCCAAAAAATTCAGGAAAATTCCCTCCAAATTCTTCAAGTCTCCTCCAAATCCCACAAAATTCAAGACAAATCCTCAAAATCCCACAAAAATCCCACCAAATTCCAGAACCATCTCACAAAATCTCAACAAATTTCCACTAAATTCAAGAAAACTCTCACAAAGTTCTTGAAAGCCCCTCAAAATTCCAGAAAAATGCCACAAACTTCCCTACATCTTCTCAAAACCCAAACAAACTCCTGCAACATCTCACAAAATCTCCACCAATTTCCAAACAATTCAAGAAAAATCCCGCAAAATTCTTCAAGTCTCGTACAAATCCCACAAAATTCAAGACAAATCCTCAAAATTCCACAAAAATCCCACAAAATTCCTTCCATCTTCTCAGAACCCAAACAAACTCCTGCAACATCTCACAAAATCTCCAACAATTTCCAAACAATTCAAGAAAAATCCCGCAAAATTCTTCAAGTCTCGTACAAATCCCGGAAAAATCCCACAAAATTCCAGAAACATCCCACCAAATCACCTCAATATCACCAAACATTCTGGAAAAGCCTCACAAAATTGCAGAAAAATGCCACAAAATTCCCTAAACCTTCTCAAAACCCTACCCAATTCCTGCAACATCCCACAAAATCTCCAACAATTTCCACAAAATTCAAGAAAAATCCCTCAAAATTCACTGAATTTCCTCAATATCCCACCAAATTCCAGAACCATCTCACAAAATCTCAACAAATTTCCACAAAATCTAAGAAAATTCCGCAAAATTCTTCAAGTCTCCTCCAAATCCCACAAAATTCAAGACAAATCCTCAAAATTCCACAAAAATCCCACAAAATTCCTTCCATCTTCTCAGAACCCAAACAAACTCCTGCAACATCTCACAAAATCTCCACCAATTTCCAAACAATTCAAGAAAAATCCCGCAAAATTCTTCAAGTCTCCTACAAATCCCAGAAAAATCCCACAAAATTCCAGAAACATCCCACCAAATCACCTCAATATCACCAAACATTCTGGAAAAGCCTCACAAAATTGCAGAAATATGCCACAAAATTCCATAAACCTTCTCAAAACCCTACCCAATTCCTGCAACATCCCACAAAATCTCCAACAATTTCCACAAAATTCAAGAAAAATCCCTCAAAATTCACTGAATTTCCTCAATATCCCACCAAATTCCAGAACCATCTCACAAAATCTCAACAAATTTCCACAAAATCTAAGAAAATTCTGCAAAATTCTTCAAGTCTCCTCCAAATCCCACAAAATTCAAGAGAAATCCTCAAAATTCCACAAAAATCCCACAAAATTCCTTCCATCTTCTCAGAACCCAAACAAACTCCTGCAACATCTCACAAAATCTCCAACAATTTCCAAACAATTCAAGAAAAATCCCGCAAAATTCTTCAAGTCTCGTACAAATCCCAGAAAAATCCCACAAAATTCCAGAAACATCCCACCAAATCACCTCAATATCACCAAAAATTCTGGAAAAGCCTCACAAAATTGCAGAAATATGCCACAAAATTCCATAAACCTTCTCAAAACCCTACCCAATTCCTGCAACATCCCACAAAATCTCCAACAATTTCCACAAAATTCAAGAAAAATCCCTCAAAATTCACTGAATTTCCTCAATATCCCACCAAATTCCAGAACCATCTCACAAAATCTCAACAAATTTCCACTAAATCTAAGAAAATTCCCTCCAAATTCTTCAAGTCTCCTCCAAATCCCACAAAATTCAAGAGAAATCCTCAAAATTCCACAAAAATCCCACAAAATTCCTTCCATCTTCTCAAAACCCAAACAAATTCCTGCAACATCTCACAAAATCTCCACCAATTTCCAAACATTTCAAGAAAAGTCCCGCAAAATTCTTCAAGTCTCCTCCAAATACCACAAACATCCTACAAACATCTCACAAACATCCCACAAACATCCCAAAAAATTCAATAGAAATCCCACAAAATTCAAGAGAAATCCCACCAAATTCTGTACAAGCCCCACACAATTCCCTAAATCTTCTCAGAACCCAACCACATTCCTGCAACATCCCACAAAATCTCCAACAATTTCCACAAAATTCAAGAAAATTCCCTCCAAATTCACTGAATTTCCTCAATATCCCACCAAACTCCAGAACCATCTCACAAAATCTCAACAAATTTCCAAAAAATTCAAAAAAACTCTCACAAAGTTCTTGAAAGCCCCTCAAAATTCCAGAAAAATGCCACAAAATTCCCTACATCTTCTCAAAACATTACAAAATTCTAAAGACATCTCACAAAATCTCCACACATTTCCACAAAATCTAAGAAAATTCCCGCAAAATTCTTCAAGTCTCCTCCAAATCCCACAAAATTCAAGAGAAATCCTCAAAATTCCACAAAAATCCAACAAAATTCCCTACATCTTCTCAAAATCCAAACAAATTCCTGAAACATCTCACAAAATCTCCACCAATTTCCACAACATTTAGGAAAAATCCCTCCAACTTCTTCAAGTCTCCTCCAAATCCCACAAAATTCAAGAGAATTCCTCAAAATTCCACAAAAATCCCACAAAATTCCTGCAACATCTCACAAAATCTCCGGAAATTTCCACAAAATTCAAGAAGACTCTCACAAAATACTTGAAAGCTGCTGGAAATTCCACAAATATCCCACAAAAATCCCTAAATCTTCTCAAAACCCAACCACATTCCTGCAGCATCTCACAAAATCTCCGCCAATATCCAAAAAATTCAGGAAAATTCCCTCCAAATTCTTCAAGTCTCCTCCAAATCCCACAAAATTCAAGACAAATCCTCAAAATCCCACAAAAATCCCACCAAATTCCAGAACCATCTCACAAAATCTCAACAAATTTCCACTAAATTCAAGAAAACTCTCACAAAGTTCTTGAAAGCCCCTCAAAATTCCAGAAAAATGCCACAAACTTCCCTACATCTTCTCAAAACCCAAACAAACTCCTGCAACATCTCACAAAATCGCCACCAATTTCCAAACAATTCAAGAAAAATCCCGCAAAATTCTTCAAGTCTCGTACAAATCCCACAAAATTCAAGACAAATCCTCAAAATTCCACAAAAATCCCACAAAATTCCTTCCATCTTCTCAGAACCCAAACAAACTCCTGCAACATCTCACAAAATCTCCAACAATTTCCAAACAATTCAAGAAAAATCCCGCAAAATTCTTCAAGTCTCGTACAAATCCCGGAAAAATCCCACAAAATTCCAGAAACATCCCACCAAATCACCTCAATATCACCAAACATTCTGGAAAAGCCTCACAAAATTGCAGAAAAATGCCACAAAATTCCCTAAACCTTCTCAAAACCCTACCCAATTCCTGCAACATCCCACAAAATCTCCAACAATTTCCACAAAATTCAAGAAAAATCCCTCAAAATTCACTGAATTTCCTCAATATCCCACCAAATTCCAGAACCATCTCACAAAATCTCAACAAATTTCCACAAAATCTAAGAAAATTCCGCAAAATTCTTCAAGTCTCCTCCAAATCCCACAAAATTCAAGACAAATCCTCAAAATTCCACAAAAATCCCACAAAATTCCTTCCATCTTCTCAGAACCCAAACAAACTCCTGCAACATCTCACAAAATCTCCACCAATTTCCAAACAATTCAAGAAAAATCCCGCAAAATTCTTCAAGTCTCCTACAAATCCCAGAAAAATCCCACAAAATTCCAGAAACATCCCACCAAATCACCTCAATATCACCAAACATTCTGGAAAAGCCTCACAAAATTGCAGAAATATGCCACAAAATTCCATAAACCTTCTCAAAACCCTACCCAATTCCTGCAACATCCCACAAAATCTCCAACAATTTCCACAAAATTCAAGAAAAATCCCTCAAAATTCACTGAATTTCCTCAATATCCCACCAAATTCCAGAACCATCTCACAAAATCTCAACAAATTTCCACAAAATCTAAGAAAATTCTGCAAAATTCTTCAAGTCTCCTCCAAATCCCACAAAATTCAAGAGAAATCCTCAAAATTCCACAAAAATCCCACAAAATTCCTTCCATCTTCTCAGAACCCAAACAAACTCCTGCAACATCTCACAAAATCTCCAACAATTTCCAAACAATTCAAGAAAAATCCCGCAAAATTCTTCAAGTCTCGTACAAATCCCAGAAAAATCCCACAAAATTCCAGAAACATCCCACCAAATCACCTCAATATCACCAAAAATTCTGGAAAAGCCTCACAAAATTGCAGAAATATGCCACAAAATTCCATAAACCTTCTCAAAACCCTACCCAATTCCTGCAACATCCCACAAAATCTCCAACAATTTCCACAAAATTCAAGAAAAATCCCTCAAAATTCACTGAATTTCCTCAATATCCCACCAAATTCCAGAACCATCTCACAAAATCTCAACAAATTTCCACTAAATCTAAGAAAATTCCCTCCAAATTCTTCAAGTCTCCTCCAAATCCCACAAAATTCAAGAGAAATCCTCAAAATTCCACAAAAATCCCACAAAATTCCTTCCATCTTCTCAAAACCCAAACAAATTCCTGCAACATCTCACAAAATCTCCACCAATTTCCAAACATTTCAAGAAAAGTCCCGCAAAATTCTTCAAGTCTCCTCCAAATACCACAAACATCCTACAAACATCTCACAAACATCCCACAAACATCCCAAAAAATTCAATAGAAATCCCACAAAATTCAAGAGAAATCCCACCAAATTCTGTACAAGCCCCACACAATTCCCTAAATCTTCTCAGAACCCAACCACATTCCTGCAACATCCCACAAAATCTCCAACAATTTCCACAAAATTCAAGAAAATTCCCTCCAAATTCACTGAATTTCCTCAATATCCCACCAAACTCCAGAACCATCTCACAAAATCTCAACAAATTTCCAAAAAATTCAAAAAAACTCTCACAAAGTTCTTGAAAGCCCCTCAAAATTCCAGAAAAATGCCACAAAATTCCCTACATCTTCTCAAAACATTACAAAATTCTAAAGACATCTCACAAAATCTCCACACATTTCCACAAAATCTAAGAAAATTCCCGCAAAATTCTTCAAGTCTCCTCCAAATCCCACAAAATTCAAGAGAAATCCTCAAAATTCCACAAAAATCCAACAAAATTCCCTACATCTTCTCAAAATCCAAACAAATTCCTGAAACATCTCACAAAATCTCCACCAATTTCCACAACATTTAGGAAAAATCCCTCCAACTTCTTCAAGTCTCCTCCAAATCCCACAAAATTCAAGAGAATTCCTCAAAATTCCACAAAAATCCCACAAAATTCCTGCAACATCTCACAAAATCTCCGGAAATTTCCACAAAATTCAAGAAGACTCTCACAAAATACTTGAAAGCTGCTGGAAATTCCACAAATATCCCACAAAAATCCCTAAATCTTCTCAAAACCCAACCACATTCCTGCAGCATCTCACAAAATCTCCGCCAATATCCAAAAAATTCAGGAAAATTCCCTCCAAATTCTTCAAGTCTCCTCCAAATCCCACAAAATTCAAGACAAATCCTCAAAATCCCACAAAAATCCCACCAAATTCCAGAACCATCTCACAAAATCTCAACAAATTTCCACTAAATTCAAGAAAACTCTCACAAAGTTCTTGAAAGCCCCTCAAAATTCCAGAAAAATGCCACAAACTTCCCTACATCTTCTCAAAACCCAAACAAACTCCTGCAACATCTCACAAAATCGCCACCAATTTCCAAACAATTCAAGAAAAATCCCGCAAAATTCTTCAAGTCTCGTACAAATCCCACAAAATTCAAGACAAATCCTCAAAATTCCACAAAAATCCCACAAAATTCCTTCCATCTTCTCAGAACCCAAACAAACTCCTGCAACATCTCACAAAATCTCCAACAATTTCCAAACAATTCAAGAAAAATCCCGCAAAATTCTTCAAGTCTCGTACAAATCCCGGAAAAATCCCACAAAATTCCAGAAACATCCCACCAAATCACCTCAATATCACCAAACATTCTGGAAAAGCCTCACAAAATTGCAGAAATATGCCACAAAATTCCATAAACCTTCTCAAAACCCTACCCAATTCCTGCAACATCCCACAAAATCTCCAACAATTTCCACAAAATTCAAGAAAAATCCCTCAAAATTCACTGAATTTCCTCAATATCCCACCAAATTCCAGAACCATCTCACAAAATCTCAACAAATTTCCACAAAATCTAAGAAAATTCTGCAAAATTCTTCAAGTCTCCTCCAAATCCCACAAAATTCAAGACAAATCCTCAAAATTCCACAAAAATCCCACAAAATTCCTTCCATCTTCTCAGAACCCAAACAAACTCCTGCAACATCTCACAAAATCTCCACCAATTTCCAAACAATTCAAGAAAAATCCCGCAAAATTCTTCAAGTCTCGTACAAATCCCAGAAAAATCCCACAAAATTCCAGAAACATCCCACCAAATCACCTCAATATCACCAAACATTCTGGAAAAGCCTCACAAAATTGCAGAAAAATGCCACAAAATTCCCTAAACCTTCTCAAAACCCTACCCAATTCCTGCAACATCCCACAAAATCTCCAACAATTTCCACAAAATTCAAGAAAAATCCCTCAAAATTCACTGAATTTCCTCAATATCCCACCAAATTCCAGAACCATCTCACAAAATCTCAACAAATTTCCACTAAATCTAAGAAAATTCCCGCAAAATTCTTCAAGTCTCCTCCAAATCCCACAAAATTCAAGAGAAATCCTCAAAATTCCACAAAAATCCAACAAAATTCCTTCCATCTTCTCAAAACCCAAACAAATTCCTGCAACATCTCACAAAATCTCCACCAATTTCCAAACATTTCAAGAAAAGTCCCGCAAAATTCTTCAAGTCTCCTCCAAATACCACAAACATCCTACAAACATCTCACAAACATCCCACAAACATCCCAAAAAATTCAATAGAAATCCCACAAAATTCAAGAGAAATCCCACCAAATTCTGTACAAGCCCCACACAATTCCCTAAATCTTCTCAGAACCCAACCACATTCCTGCAACATCCCACAAAATCTCCAACAATTTCCACAAAATTCAAGAAAATTCCCTCCAAATTCACTGAATTTCCTCAATATCCCACCAAACTCCAGAACCATCTCACAAAATCTCAACAAATTTCCAAAAAATTCAAAAAAACTCTCACAAAGTTCTTGAAAGCCCCTCAAAATTCCAGAAAAATGCCACAAAATTCCCTACATCTTCTCAAAACATTACAAAATTCTACAGACATCTCACAAAATCTCCACACATTTCCACAAAATCTAAGAAAATTCCCGCAAAATTCTTCAAGTCTCCTCCAAATCCCACAAAATTCAAGAGAAATCCTCAAAATTCCACAAAAATCCAACAAAATTCCCTACATCTTCTCAAAATCCAAACAAATTCCTGAAACATCTCACAAAATCTCCACCAATTTCCACAACATTTAGGAAAAATCCCTCCAACTTCTTCAAGTCTCCTCCAAATCCCACAAAATTCAAGAGAATTCCTCAAAATTCCACAAAAATCCCACAAAATTCCTGCAACATCTCACAAAATCTCCGGAAATTTCCACAAAATTCAAGAAGACTCTCACAAAATACTTGAAAGCTGCTGAAAATTCCACAAATATCCCACAAAAATCCCTAAATCTTCTCAAAACCCAACCACATTCCTGCAGCATCTCACAAAATCTCCGCCAATATCCAAAAAATTCAGGAAAATTCCCTCCAAATTCTTCAAGTCTCCTCCAAATCCCACAAAATTCAAGACAAATCCTCAAAATCCCACAAAAATCCCACCAAATTCCAGAACCATCTCACAAAATCTCAACAAATTTCCACAAAATTCAAGAAAACTCTCACAAAGTTCTTGAAAGCCCCTCAAAATTCCAGAAAAATGCCACAAACTTCCCTACATCTTCTCAAAACCCAAACAAACTCCTGCAACATCTCACAAAATCTCCACCAATTTCCAAACAATTCAAGAAAAATCCCGCAAAATTCTTCAAGTCTCGTACAAATCCCACAAAATTCAAGACAAATCCTCAAAATTCCACAAAAATCCCACAAAATTCCTTCCATCTTCTCAGAACCCAAACAAACTCCTGCAACATCTCACAAAATCTCCAACAATTTCCAAACAATTCAAGAAAAATCCCGCAAAATTCTTCAAGTCTCGTACAAATCCCGGAAAAATCCCACAAAATTCCAGAAACATCCCACCAAATCACCTCAATATCACCAAACATTCTGGAAAAGCCTCACAAAATTGCAGAAATATGCCACAAAATTCCATAAACCTTCTCAAAACCCTACCCAATTCCTGCAACATCCCACAAAATCTCCAACAATTTCCACAAAATTCAAGAAAAATCCCTCAAAATTCACTGAATTTCCTCAATATCCCACCAAATTCCAGAACCATCTCACAAAATCTCAACAAATTTCCACTAAATCTAAGAAAATTCCCTCCAAATTCTTCAAGTCTCCTCCAAATCCCACAAAATTCAAGAGAAATCCTCAAAATTCCACAAAAATCCCACAAAATTCCTTCCATCTTCTCAAAACCCAAACAAATTCCTGCAACATCTCACAAAATCTCCACCAATTTCCAAACATTTCAAGAAAAGTCCCGCAAAATTCTTCAAGTCTCCTCCAAATACCACAAACATCCTACAAACATCTCACAAACATCCCACAAACATCCCAAAAAATTCAATAGAAATCCCACAAAATTCAAGAGAAATCCCACCAAATTCTGTACAAGCCCCACACAATTCCCTAAATCTTCTCAGAACCCAACCACATTCCTGCAACATCCCACAAAATCTCCAACAATTTCCACAAAATTCAAGAAAATTCCCTCCAAATTCACTGAATTTCCTCAATATCCCACCAAACTCCAGAACCATCTCACAAAATCTCAACAAATTTCCAAAAAATTCAAAAAAACTCTCACAAAGTTCTTGAAAGCCCCTCAAAATTCCAGAAAAATGCCACAAAATTCCCTACATCTTCTCAAAACATTACAAAATTCTACAGACATCTCACAAAATCTCCACACATTTCCACAAAATCTAAGAAAATTCCCGCAAAATTCTTCAAGTCTCCTCCAAATCCCACAAAATTCAAGAGAAATCCTCAAAATTCCACAAAAATCCAACAAAATTCCCTACATCTTCTCAAAATCCAAACAAATTCCTGAAACATCTCACAAAATCTCCACCAATTTCCACAACATTTAGGAAAAATCCCTCCAACTTCTTCAAGTCTCCTCCAAATCCCACAAAATTCAAGAGAATTCCTCAAAATTCCACAAAAATCCCACAAAATTCCTGCAACATCTCACAAAATCTCCGGAAATTTCCACAAAATTCAAGAAGACTCTCACAAAATACTTGAAAGCTGCTGAAAATTCCACAAATATCCCACAAAAATCCCTAAATCTTCTCAAAACCCAACCACATTCCTGCAGCATCTCACAAAATCTCCGCCAATATCCAAAAAATTCAGGAAAATTCCCTCCAAATTCTTCAAGTCTCCTCCAAATCCCACAAAATTCAAGACAAATCCTCAAAATCCCACAAAAATCCCACCAAATTCCAGAACCATCTCACAAAATCTCAACAAATTTCCACTAAATTCAAGAAAACTCTCACAAAGTTCTTGAAAGCCCCTCAAAATTCCAGAAAAATGCCACAAACTTCCCTACATCTTCTCAAAACCCAAACAAACTCCTGCAACATCTCACAAAATCTCCACCAATTTCCAAACAATTCAAGAAAAATCCCGCAAAATTCTTCAAGTCTCGTACAAATCCCACAAAATTCAAGACAAATCCTCAAAATTCCACAAAAATCCCACAAAATTCCTTCCATCTTCTCAGAACCCAAACAAACTCCTGCAACATCTCACAAAATCTCCAACAATTTCCAAACAATTCAAGAAAAATCCCGCAAAATTCTTCAAGTCTCGTACAAATCCCGGAAAAATCCCACAAAATTCCAGAAACATCCCACCAAATCACCTCAATATCACCAAACATTCTGGAAAAGCCTCACAAAATTGCAGAAATATGCCACAAAATTCCATAAACCTTCTCAAAACCCTACCCAATTCCTGCAACATCCCACAAAATCTCCAACAATTTCCACAAAATTCAAGAAAAATCCCTCAAAATTCACTGAATTTCCTCAATATCCCACCAAATTCCAGAACCATCTCACAAAATCTCAACAAATTTCCACAAAATCTAAGAAAATTCTGCAAAATTCTTCAAGTCTCCTCCAAATCCCACAAAATTCAAGACAAATCCTCAAAATTCCACAAAAATCCCACAAAATTCCTTCCATCTTCTCAGAACCCAAACAAACTCCTGCAACATCTCACAAAATCTCCAACAATTTCCAAACAATTCAAGAAAAATCCCGCAAAATTCTTCAAGTCTCGTACAAATCCCAGAAAAATCCCACAAAATTCCAGAAACATCCCACCAAATCACCTCAATATCACCAAACATTCTGGAAAAGCCTCACAAAATTGCAGAAATATGCCACAAAATTCCCTAAACCTTCTCAAAACCCTACCCAATTCCTGCAACATCCCACAAAATCTCCAACAATTTCCACAAAATTCAAGAAAAATCCCTCAAAATTCACTGAATTTCCTCAATATCCCACCAAATTCCAGAACCATCTCACAAAATCTCAACAAATTTCCACTAAATCTAAGAAAATTCCCGCAAAATTCTTCAAGTCTCCTCCAAATCCCACAAAATTCAAGAGAAATCCTCAAAATTCCACAAAAATCCAACAAAATTCCTTCCATCTTCTCAAAACCCAAACAAATTCCTGCAACATCTCACAAAATCTCCACCAATTTCCAAACATTTCAAGAAAAGTCCCGCAAAATTCTTCAAGTCTCCTCCAAATACCACAAACATCCTACAAACATCTCACAAACATCCCACAAACATCCCAAAAAATTCAATAGAAATCCCACAAAATTCAAGAGAAATCCCACCAAATTCTGTACAAGCCCCACACAATTCCCTAAATCTTCTCAGAACCCAACCACATTCCTGCAACATCCCACAAAATCTCCAACAATTTCCACAAAATTCAAGAAAATTCCCTCCAAATTCACTGAATTTCCTCAATATCCCACCAAACTCCAGAACCATCTCACAAAATCTCAACAAATTTCCAAAAAATTCAAAAAAACTCTCACAAAGTTCTTGAAAGCCCCTCAAAATTCCAGAAAAATGCCACAAAATTCCCTACATCTTCTCAAAACATTACAAAATTCTACAGACATCTCACAAAATCTCCACACATTTCCACAAAATCTAAGAAAATTCCCGCAAAATTCTTCAAGTCTCCTCCAAATCCCACAAAATTCAAGAGAAATCCTCAAAATTCCACAAAAATCCAACAAAATTCCCTACATCTTCTCAAAATCCAAACAAATTCCTGAAACATCTCACAAAATCTCCACCAATTTCCACAACATTTAGGAAAAATCCCTCCAACTTCTTCAAGTCTCCTCCAAATCCCACAAAATTCAAGAGAATTCCTCAAAATTCCACAAAAATCCCACAAAATTCCTGCAACATCTCACAAAATCTCCGGAAATTTCCACAAAATTCAAGAAGACTCTCACAAAATACTTGAAAGCTGCTGAAAATTCCACAAATATCCCACAAAAATCCCTAAATCTTCTCAAAACCCAACCACATTCCTGCAGCATCTCACAAAATCTCCGCCAATATCCAAAAAATTCAGGAAAATTCCCTCCAAATTCTTCAAGTCTCCTCCAAATCCCACAAAATTCAAGACAAATCCTCAAAATCCCACAAAAATCCCACCAAATTCCAGAACCATCTCACAAAATCTCAACAAATTTCCACTAAATTCAAGAAAACTCTCACAAAGTTCTTGAAAGCCCCTCAAAATTCCAGAAAAATGCCACAAACTTCCCTACATCTTCTCAAAACCCAAACAAACTCCTGCAACATCTCACAAAATCTCCACCAATTTCCAAACAATTCAAGAAAAATCCCGCAAAATTCTTCAAGTCTCGTACAAATCCCACAAAATTCAAGACAAATCCTCAAAATTCCACAAAAATCCCACAAAATTCCTTCCATCTTCTCAGAACCCAAACAAACTCCTGCAACATCTCACAAAATCTCCAACAATTTCCAAACAATTCAAGAAAAATCCCGCAAAATTCTTCAAGTCTCGTACAAATCCCGGAAAAATCCCACAAAATTCCAGAAACATCCCACCAAATCACCTCAATATCACCAAACATTCTGGAAAAGCCTCACAAAATTGCAGAAATATGCCACAAAATTCCATAAACCTTCTCAAAACCCTACCCAATTCCTGCAACATCCCACAAAATCTCCAACAATTTCCACAAAATTCAAGAAAAATCCCTCAAAATTCACTGAATTTCCTCAATATCCCACCAAATTCCAGAACCATCTCACAAAATCTCAACAAATTTCCACTAAATCTAAGAAAATTCTGCAAAATTCTTCAAGTCTCCTCCAAATCCCACAAAATTCAAGACAAATCCTCAAAATTCCACAAAAATCCCACAAAATTCCTTCCATCTTCTCAGAACCCAAACAAACTCCTGCAACATCTCACAAAATCTCCAACAATTTCCAAACAATTCAAGAAAAATCCCGCAAAATTCTTCAAGTCTCGTACAAATCCCAGAAAAATCCCACAAAATTCCAGAAACATCCCACCAAATCACCTCAATATCACCAAACATTCTGGAAAAGCCTCACAAAATTGCAGAAATATGCCACAAAATTCCATAAACCTTCTCAAAACCCTACCCAATTCCTGCAACATCCCACAAAATCTCCAACAATTTCCACAAAATTCAAGAAAAATCCCTCAAAATTCACTGAATTTCCTCAATATCCCACCAAATTCCAGAACCATCTCACAAAATCTCAACAAATTTCCACTAAATCTAAGAAAATTCCCGCAAAATTCTTCAAGTCTCCTCCAAATCCCACAAAATTCAAGAGAAATCCTCAAAATTCCACAAAAATCCAACAAAATTCCTTCCATCTTCTCAAAACCCAAACAAATTCCTGCAACATCTCACAAAATCTCCACCAATTTCCAAACATTTCAAGAAAAGTCCCGCAAAATTCTTCAAGTCTCCTCCAAATACCACAAACATCCTACAAACATCTCACAAACATCCCACAAACATCCCAAAAAATTCAATAGAAATCCCACAAAATTCAAGAGAAATCCCACCAAATTCTGTACAAGCCCCACACAATTCCCTAAATCTTCTCAGAACCCAACCACATTCCTGCAACATCCCACAAAATCTCCAACAATTTCCACAAAATTCAAGAAAATTCCCTCCAAATTCACTGAATTTCCTCAATATCCCACCAAACTCCAGAACCATCTCACAAAATCTCAACAAATTTCCAAAAAATTCAAAAAAACTCTCACAAAGTTCTTGAAAGCCCCTCAAAATTCCAGAAAAATGCCACAAAATTCCCTACATCTTCTCAAAACATTACAAAATTCTACAGACATCTCACAAAATCTCCACACATTTCCACAAAATCTAAGAAAATTCCCGCAAAATTCTTCAAGTCTCCTCCAAATCCCACAAAATTCAAGAGAAATCCTCAAAATTCCACAAAAATCCAACAAAATTCCCTACATCTTCTCAAAATCCAAACAAATTCCTGAAACATCTCACAAAATCTCCACCAATTTCCACAACATTTAGGAAAAATCCCTCCAACTTCTTCAAGTCTCCTCCAAATCCCACAAAATTCAAGAGAATTCCTCAAAATTCCACAAAAATCCCACAAAATTCCTGCAACATCTCACAAAATCTCCGGAAATTTCCACAAAATTCAAGAAGACTCTCACAAAATACTTGAAAGCTGCTGGAAATTCCACAAATATCCCACAAAAATCCCTAAATCTTCTCAAAACCCAACCACATTCCTGCAGCATCTCACAAAATCTCCGCCAATATCCAAAAAATTCAGGAAAATTCCCTCCAAATTCTTCAAGTCTCCTCCAAATCCCACAAAATTCAAGACAAATCCTCAAAATCCCACAAAAATCCCACCAAATTCCAGAACCATCTCACAAAATCTCAACAAATTTCCACTAAATTCAAGAAAACTCTCACAAAGTTCTTGAAAGCCCCTCAAAATTCCAGAAAAATGCCACAAACTTCCCTACATCTTCTCAAAACCCAAACAAACTCCTGCAACATCTCACAAAATCTCCACCAATTTCCAAACAATTCAAGAAAAATCCCGCAAAATTCTTCAAGTCTCGTACAAATCCCAGAAAAATCCCACAAAATTCCAGAAACATCCCACCAAATCACCTCAATATCACCAAACATTCTGGAAAAGCCTCACAAAATTGCAGAAAAATGCCACAAAATTCCCTAAACCTTCTCAAAACCCTACCCAATTCCTGCAACATCCCACAAAATCTCCAACAATTTCCACAAAATTCAAGAAAAATCCCTCAAAATTCACTGAATTTCCTCAATATCCCACCAAATTCCAGAACCATCTCACAAAATCTCAACAAATTTCCACTAAATCTAAGAAAATTCTGCAAAATTCTTCAAGTCTCCTCCAAATCCCACAAAATTCAAGACAAATCCTCAAAATTCCACAAAAATCCCACAAAATTCCTTCCATCTTCTCAGAACCCAAACAAACTCCTGCAACATCTCACAAAATCTCCAACAATTTCCAAACAATTCAAGAAAAATCCCGCAAAATTCTTCAAGTCTCGTACAAATCCCAGAAAAATCCCACAAAATTCCAGAAACATCCCACCAAATCACCTCAATATCACCAAACATTCTGGAAAAGCCTCACAAAATTGCAGAAATATGCCACAAAATTCCATAAACCTTCTCAAAACCCTACCCAATTCCTGCAACATCCCACAAAATCTCCAACAATTTCCACAAAATTCAAGAAAAATCCCTCAAAATTCACTGAATTTCCTCAATATCCCACCAAATTCCAGAACCATCTCACAAAATCTCAACAAATTTCCACAAAATCTAAGAAAATTCCGCAAAATTCTTCAAGTCTCCTCCAAATCCCACAAAATTCAAGACAAATCCTCAAAATTCCACAAAAATCCCACAAAATTCCTTCCATCTTCTCAGAACCCAAACAAACTCCTGCAACATCTCACAAAATCTCCAACAATTTCCAAACAATTCAAGAAAAATCCCGCAAAATTCTTCAAGTCTCGTACAAATCCCAGAAAAATCCCACAAAATTCCAGAAACATCCCACCAAATCACCTCAATATCACCAAACATTCTGGAAAAGCCTCACAAAATTGCAGAAATATGCCACAAAATTCCATAAACCTTCTCAAAACCCTACCCAATTCCTGCAACATCCCACAAAATCTCCAACAATTTCCACAAAATTCAAGAAAAATCCCTCAAAATTCACTGAATTTCCTCAATATCCCACCAAATTCCAGAACCATCTCACAAAATCTCAACAAATTTCCACTAAATCTAAGAAAATTCTGCCAAATTCTTCAAGTCTCCTCCAAATCCCACAAAATTCAAGAGAAATCCTCAAAATTCCACAAAAATCCCACAAAATTCCTTCCATCTTCTCAAAACCCAAACAAATTCCTGCAACATCTCACAAAATCTCCACCAATTTCCAAACATTTCAAGAAAAGTCCCGCAAAATTCTTCAAGTCTCCTCCAAATACCACAAACATCCTACAAACATCTCACAAACATCCCACAAACATCCCAAAAAATTCAATAGAAATCCCACAAAATTCAAGAGAAATCCCACCAAATTCTGTACAAGCCCCACACAATTCCCTAAATCTTCTCAGAACCCAACCACATTCCTGCAACATCCCACAAAATCTCCAACAATTTCCACAAAATTCAAGAAAATTCCCTCCAAATTCACTGAATTTCCTCAATATCCCACCAAACTCCAGAACCATCTCACAAAATCTCAACAAATTTCCAAAAAATTCAAAAAAACTCTCACAAAGTTCTTGAAAGCCCCTCAAAATTCCAGAAAAATGCCACAAAATTCCCTACATCTTCTCAAAACATTACAAAATTCTACAGACATCTCACAAAATCTCCACACATTTCCACAAAATCTAAGAAAATTCCCGCAAAATTCTTCAAGTCTCCTCCAAATCCCACAAAATTCAAGAGAAATCCTCAAAATTCCACAAAAATCCAACAAAATTCCCTACATCTTCTCAAAATCCAAACAAATTCCTGAAACATCTCACAAAATCTCCACCAATTTCCACAACATTTAGGAAAAATCCCTCCAACTTCTTCAAGTCTCCTCCAAATCCCACAAAATTCAAGAGAATTCCTCAAAATTCCACAAAAATCCCACAAAATTCCTGCAACATCTCACAAAATCTCCGGAAATTTCCACAAAATTCAAGAAGACTCTCACAAAATACTTGAAAGCTGCTGGAAATTCCACAAATATCCCACAAAAATCCCTAAATCTTCTCAAAACCCAACCACATTCCTGCAGCATCTCACAAAATCTCCGCCAATATCCAAAAAATTCAGGAAAATTCCCTCCAAATTCTTCAAGTCTCCTCCAAATCCCACAAAATTCAAGACAAATCCTCAAAATCCCACAAAAATCCCACCAAATTCCAGAACCATCTCACAAAATCTCAACAAATTTCCACTAAATTCAAGAAAACTCTCACAAAGTTCTTGAAAGCCCCTCAAAATTCCAGAAAAATGCCACAAACTTCCCTACATCTTCTCAAAACCCAAACAAACTCCTGCAACATCTCACAAAATCTCCACCAATTTCCAAACAATTCAAGAAAAATCCCGCAAAATTCTTCAAGTCTCGTACAAATCCCAGAAAAATCCCACAAAATTCCAGAAACATCCCACCAAATCACCTCAATATCACCAAACATTCTGGAAAAGCCTCACAAAATTGCAGAAAAATGCCACAAAATTCCCTAAACCTTCTCAAAACCCTACCCAATTCCTGCAACATCCCACAAAATCTCCAACAATTTCCACAAAATTCAAGAAAAATCCCTCAAAATTCACTGAATTTCCTCAATATCCCACCAAATTCCAGAACCATCTCACAAAATCTCAACAAATTTCCACTAAATCTAAGAAAATTCTGCAAAATTCTTCAAGTCTCCTCCAAATCCCACAAAATTCAAGACAAATCCTCAAAATTCCACAAAAATCCCACAAAATTCCTTCCATCTTCTCAGAACCCAAACAAACTCCTGCAACATCTCACAAAATCTCCAACAATTTCCAAACAATTCAAGAAAAATCCCGCAAAATTCTTCAAGTCTCGTACAAATCCCAGAAAAATCCCACAAAATTCCAGAAACATCCCACCAAATCACCTCAATATCACCAAATATTCTGGAAAAGCCTCACAAAATTGCAGAAATATGCCACAAAATTCCATAAACCTTCTCAAAACCCTACCCAATTCCTGCAACATCCCACAAAATCTCCAACAATTTCCACAAAATTCAAGAAAAATCCCTCAAAATTCACTGAATTTCCTCAATATCCCACCAAATTCCAGAACCATCTCACAAAATCTCAACAAATTTCCACTAAATCTAAGAAAATTCCCTCCAAATTCTTCAAGTCTCCTCCAAATCCCACAAAATTCAAGAGAAATCCTCAAAATTCCACAAAAATCCAACAAAATTCCTTCCATCTTCTCAAAACCCAAACAAATTCCTGCAACATCTCACAAAATCTCCACCAATTTCCAAACATTTCAAGAAAAGTCCCGCAAAATTCTTCAAGTCTCCTCCAAATACCACAAACATCCTACAAACATCTCACAAACATCCCACAAACATCCCAAAAAATTCAATAGAAATCCCACAAAATTCAAGAGAAATCCCACCAAATTCTGTACAAGCCCCACACAATTCCCTAAATCTTCTCAGAACCCAACCACATTCCTGCAACATCCCACAAAATCTCCAACAATTTCCACAAAATTCAAGAAAATTCCCTCCAAATTCACTGAATTTCCTCAATATCCCACCAAACTCCAGAACCATCTCACAAAATCTCAACAAATTTCCAAAAAATTCAAAAAAACTCTCACAAAGTTCTTGAAAGCCCCTCAAAATTCCAGAAAAATGCCACAAAATTCCCTACATCTTCTCAAAACATTACAAAATTCTACAGACATCTCACAAAATCTCCACACATTTCCACAAAATCTAAGAAAATTCCCGCAAAATTCTTCAAGTCTCCTCCAAATCCCACAAAATTCAAGAGAAATCCTCAAAATTCCACAAAAATCCAACAAAATTCCCTACATCTTCTCAAAATCCAAACAAATTCCTGAAACATCTCACAAAATCTCCACCAATTTCCACAACATTTAGGAAAAATCCCTCCAACTTCTTCAAGTCTCCTCCAAATCCCACAAAATTCAAGAGAATTCCTCAAAATTCCACAAAAATCCCACAAAATTCCTGCAACATCTCACAAAATCTCCGGAAATTTCCACAAAATTCAAGAAGACTCTCACAAAATACTTGAAAGCTGCTGGAAATTCCACAAATATCCCACAAAAATCCCTAAATCTTCTCAAAACCCAACCACATTCCTGCAGCATCTCACAAAATCTCCGCCAATATCCAAAAAATTCAGGAAAATTCCCTCCAAATTCTTCAAGTCTCCTCCAAATCCCACAAAATTCAAGACAAATCCTCAAAATCCCACAAAAATCCCACCAAATTCCAGAACCATCTCACAAAATCTCAACAAATTTCCACTAAATTCAAGAAAACTCTCACAAAGTTCTTGAAAGCCCCTCAAAATTCCAGAAAAATGCCACAAACTTCCCTACATCTTCTCAAAACCCAAACAAACTCCTGCAACATCCCACAAAATCTCCACCAATTTCCAAACAATTCAAGAAAAATCCCGCAAAATTCTTCAAGTCTCGTACAAATCCCAGAAAAATCCCACAAAATTCCAGAAACATCCCACCAAATCACCTCAATATCCCCAAACATTCTGGAAAAGCCTCACAAAATTGCAGAAAAATGCCACAAAATTCCCTAAACCTTCTCAAAACCCTACCCAATTCCTGCAACATCCCACAAAATCTCCAACAATTTCCACAAAATTCAAGAAAAATCCCTCAAAATTCACTGAATTTCCTCAATATCCCACCAAATTCCAGAACCATCTCACAAAATCTCAACAAATTTCCACTAAATCTAAGAAAATTCTGCAAAATTCTTCAAGTCTCCTCCAAATCCCACAAAATTCAAGACAAATCCTCAAAATTCCACAAAAATCCCACAAAATTCCTTCCATCTTCTCAGAACCCAAACAAACTCCTGCAACATCTCACAAAATCTCCAACAATTTCCAAACAATTCAAGAAAAATCCCGCAAAATTCTTCAAGTCTCGTACAAATCCCAGAAAAATCCCACAAAATTCCAGAAACATCCCACCAAATCACCTCAATATCACCAAACATTCTGGAAAAGCCTCACAAAATTGCAGAAATATGCCACAAAATTCCATAAACCTTCTCAAAACCCTACCCAATTCCTGCAACATCCCACAAAATCTCCAACAATTTCCACAAAATTCAAGAAAAATCCCTCAAAATTCACTGAATTTCCTCAATATCCCACCAAATTCCAGAACGATCTCACAAAATCTCAACAAATTTCCACAAAATCTAAGAAAATTCTGCAAAATTCTTCAAGTCTCCTCCAAATCCCACAAAATTCAAGACAAATCCTCAAAATTCCACAAAAATCCCACAAAATTCCTTCCATCTTCTCAGAACCCAAACAAACTCCTGCAACATCTCACAAAATCTCCAACAATTTCCAAACAATTCAAGAAAAATCCTGCAAAATTCTTCAAGTCTCGTACAAATCCCAGAAAAATCCCACAAAATTCCAGAAACATCCCACCAAATCACCTCAATATCACCAAACATTCTGGAAAAGCCTCACAAAATTGCAGAAATATGCCACAAAATTCCATAAACCTTCTCAAAACCCTACCCAATTCCTGCAACATCCCACAAAATCTCCAACAATTTCCACAAAATTCAAGAAAAATCCCTCAAAATTCACTGAATTTCCTCAATATCCCACCAAATTCCAGAACCATCTCACAAAATCTCAACAAATTTCCACTAAATCTAAGAAAATTCCCTCCAAATTCTTCAAGTCTCCTCCAAATCCCACAAAATTCAAGAGAAATCCTCAAAATTCCACAAAAATCCAACAAAATTCCTTCCATCTTCTCAAAACCCAAACAAATTCCTGCAACATCTCACAAAATCTCCACCAATTTCCAAACATTTCAAGAAAAGTCCCGCAAAATTCTTCAAGTCTCCTCCAAATACCACAAACATCCTACAAACATCTCACAAACATCCCACAAACATCCCAAAAAATTCAATAGAAATCCCACAAAATTCAAGAGAAATCCCACCAAATTCTGTACAAGCCCCACACAATTCCCTAAATCTTCTCAGAACCCAACCACATTCCTGCAACATCCCACAAAATCTCCAACAATTTCCACAAAATTCAAGAAAATTCCCTCCAAATTCACTGAATTTCCTCAATATCCCACCAAACTCCAGAACCATCTCACAAAATCTCAACAAATTTCCAAAAAATTCAAAAAAACTGTCACAAAGTTCTTGAAAGCCCCTCAAAATTCCAGAAAAATGCCACAAAATTCCCTACATCTTCTCAAAACATTACAAAATTCTACAGACATCTCACAAAATCTCCACACATTTCCACAAAATCTAAGAAAATTCCCGCAAAATTCTTCAAGTCTCCTCCAAATCCCACAAAATTCAAGAGAAATCCTCAAAATTCCACAAAAATCCAACAAAATTCCCTACATCTTCTCAAAATCCAAACAAATTCCTGAAACATCTCACAAAATCTCCACCAATTTCCACAACATTTAGGAAAAATCCCTCCAACTTCTTCAAGTCTCCTCCAAATCCCACAAAATTCAAGAGAATTCCTCAAAATTCCACAAAAATCCCACAAAATTCCTGCAACATCTCACAAAATCTCCGGAAATTTCCACAAAATTCAAGAAGACTCTCACAAAATACTTGAAAGCTGCTGAAAATTCCACGAATATACCACAAAAATCCCTAAATCTTCTCAAAACCCAACCACATTCCTGCAGCATCTCACAAAATCTCCACCAATATCCAAAAAATTCAAGAAAATTCCCTCCAAATTCTTCAAGTCTCCTCCAAATCCCACAAAATTCAAGACAAATCCTCAAAATCCCACAAAAATCCCACCAAATTCCAGAACCATCTCACAAAATCTCAACAAATTTCCACTAAATTCAAGAAAACTCTCACAAAGTTCTTGAAAGCCCCTCAAAATTCCAGAAAAATGCCACAAACTTCCCTACATCTTCTCAAAACCCAAACAAACTCCGGCAACATCTCACAAAATCTCCACCAATTTCCAAACAATTCAAGAAAAATCCCGCAAAATTCTTCAAGTCTCGTACAAATCCCAGAAAAATCCCACAAAATTCCAGAAACATCCCACCAAATCACCTCAATATCACCAAACATTCTGGAAAAGCCTCACAAAATTGCAGAAAAATGCCACAAAATTCCCTAAACCTTCTCAAAACCCTACCCAATTCCTGCAACATCCCACAAAATCTCCAACAATTTCCACAAAATTCAAGAAAAATCCCTCAAAATTCACTGAATTTCCTCAATATCCCACCAAATTCCAGAACCATCTCACAAAATCTCAACAAATTTCCACTAAATCTAAGAAAATTCCCGCAAAATTCTTCAAGTCTCCTCCAAATCCCACAAAATTCAAGACAAATCCTCAAAATTCCACAAAAATCCCACAAAATTCCTTCCATCTTCTCAGAACCCAAACAAACTCCTGCAACATCTCACAAAATCTCCACCAATTTCCAAACAATTCAAGAAAAATCCCGCAAAATTCTTCAAGTCTCGTACAAATCCCAGAAAAATCCCACAAAATTCCAGAAACATCCCCCCAAATCACCTCAATATCACCAAACATTCTGGAAAAGCCTCACAAAATTGCAGAAATATGCCACAAAATTCCATAAACCTTCTCAAAACCCTACCCAATTCCTGCAACATCCCACAAAATCTCCAACAATTTCCACAAAATTCAAGAAAAATCCCTCAAAATTCACTGAATTTCCTCAATATCCCACCAAATTCCAGAACCATCTCAGAAAATCTCAACAAATTTCCACTAAATCTAAGAAAATTCCCGCAAAATTCTTCAAGTCTCCTCCAAATCCCACAAAATTCAAGACAAATCCTCAAAATTCCACAAAAATCCAACAAAATTCCTTCCATCTTCTCAAAACCCAAACAAATTCCTGCAACATCTCACAAAATCTCCACCAATTTCCAAACATTTCAAGAAAAGTCCCGCAAAATTCTTCAAGTCTCCTCCAAATACCACAAACATCCTACAAACATCTCACAAACATCCCACAAACATCCCATAAAATTCAATAGAAATCCCACAAAATTCAAGAGAAATCCCACCAAATTCTGTACAAGCCCCACACAATTCCCTAAATCTTCTCAGAACCCAACCACATTCCTGCAACATCCCACAAAATCTCCAACAATTTCCACAAAATTCAAGAAAATTCCCTCCAAATTCACTGAATTTCCTCAATATCCCACCAAACTCCAGAACCATCTCACAAAATCTCAACAAATTTCCAAAAAATTCAAAAAAACTCTCACAAAGTTCTTGAAAGCCCCTCAAAATTCCAGAAAAATGCCACAAAATTCCCTACATCTTCTCAAAACATTACAAAATTCTACAGACATCTCACAAAATCTCCACACATTTCCACAAAATCTAAGAAAATTCCCGCAAAATTCTTCAAGTCTCCTCCAAATCCCACAAAATTCAAGAGAAATCCTCAAAATTCCACAAAAATCCAACAAAATTCCCTACATCTTCTCAAAATCCAAACAAATTCCTGAAACATCTCACAAAATCTCCACCAATTTCCACAACATTTAGGAAAAATCCCTCCAACTTCTTCAAGTCTCCTCCAAATCCCACAAAATTCAAGAGAATTCCTCAAAATTCCACAAAAATCCCACAAAATTCCTGCAACATCTCACAAAATCTCCGGAAATTTCCACAAAATTCAAGAAGACTCTCACAAAATACTTGAAAGCTGCTGAAAATTCCACAAATATCCCACAAAAATCCCTAAATCTTCTCAAAACCCAACCACATTCCTGCAGCATCTCACAAAATCTCCACCAATATCCAAAAAATTCAGGAAAATTCCCTCCAAATTCTTCAAGTCTCCTCCAAATCCCACAAAATTCAAGACAAATCCTCAAAATCCCACAAAAATCCCACCAAATTCCAGAACCATCTCACAAAATCTCAACAAATTTCCACTAAATTCAAGAAAACTCTCACAAAGTTCTTGAAAGCCCCTCAAAATTCCAGAAAAATGCCACAAAATAACCTACATCTTCTCAAAACCCAAACAAACTCCGGCAACATCTCACAAAATCTCCACCAATTTCCAAACAATTCAAGAAAAATCCCGCAAAATTCTTCAAGTCTCGTACAAATCCCAGAAAAATCCCACAAAATTCCAGAAACATCCCACCAAATCACCTCAATATCACCAAACATTCTGGAAAAGCCTCACAAAATTGCAGAAAAATGCCACAAAATTCCCTAAACCTTCTCAAAACCCTACCCAATTCCTGCAACATCCCACAAAATCTCCAACAATTTCCACAAAATTCAAGAAAAATCCCTCAAAATTCACTGAATTTCCTCAATATCCCACCAAATTCCAGAACCATCTCACAAAATCTCAACAAATTTCCACAAAATCTAAGAAAATTCCCTCCAAATTCTTCAAGTCTCCTCCAAATCCCACAAAATTCAAGACAAATCCTCAAAATTCCACAAAAATCCCACAAAATTCCTTCCATATTCTCAGAACCCAAACAAACTCCTGCAACATCTCACAAAATCTCCACCAATTTCCAAACAATTCAAGAAAAATCCCGCAAAATTCTTCAAGTCTCGTACAAATCCCAGAAAAATCCCACAAAATTCCAGAAACATCCCACCAAATCACCTCAATATCACCAAACATTCTGGAAAAGCCTCACAAAATTGCAGAAATATGCCACAAAATTCCATAAACCTTCTCAAAACCCTACCCAATTCCTGCAACATCCCACAAAATCTCCAACAATTTCCACAAAATTCAAGAAAAATCCCTCAAAATTCACTGAATTTCCTCAATATCCCACCAAATTCCAGAACCATCTCAGAAAATCTCAACAAATTTCCACATAATCTAAGAAAATTCCGCAAAATTCTTCAAGTCTCCTCCAAATCCCACAAAATTCAAGAGAAATCCTCAAAATTCCACAAAAATCCCACAAAATTCCTTCCATCTTCTCAAAACCCAAACAAATTCCTGCAACATCTCACAAAATCTCCACCAATTTCCAAACATTTCAAGAAAAGTCCCGCAAAATTCTTCAAGTCTCCTCCAAATACCACAAACATCCTACAAACATCTCACAAACATCCCACAAACATCCCAAAAAATTCAATAGAAATCCCACAAAATTCAAGAGAAATCCCACCAAATTCTGTACAAGCCCCACACAATTCCCTAAATCTTCTCAGAATCCAACCACATTCCTGCAACATCCCACAAAATCTCCAACAATTTCCACAAAATTCAAGAAAATTCCCTCCAAATTCACTGAATTTCCTCAATATCCCACCAAACTCCAGAACCATCTCACAAAATCTCAACAAATTTCCAAAAAATTCAAAAAAACTCTCACAAAGTTCTTGAAAGCCCCTCAAAATTCCAGAAAAATGCCACAAAATTCCCTACATCTTCTCAAAACATTACAAAATTCTACAGACATCTCACAAAATCTCCACACATTTCCACAAAATCTAAGAAAATTCCCGCAAAATTCTTCAAGTCTCCTCCAAATCCCACAAAATTCAAGAGAAATCCTCAAAATTCCACAAAAATCCAACAAAATTCCCTACATCTTCTCAAAATCCAAACAAATTCCTGAAACATCTCACAAAATCTCCACCAATTTCCACAACATTTAGGAAAAATCCCTCCAACTTCTTCAAGTCTCCTCCAAATCCCACAAAATTCAAGAGAATTCCTCAAAATTCCACAAAAATCCCACCAAATTCCTGCAACATCTCACAAAATCTCCGGAAATTTCCACAAAATTCAAGAAGACTCTCACAAAATACTTGAAAGCTGCTGAAAATTCCACAAATATCCCACAAAAATCCCTAAATCTTCTCAAAACCCAACCACATTCCTGCAGCATCTCACAAAATCTCCACCAATATCCAAAAAATTCAGGAAAATTCCCTCCAAATTCTTCAAGTCTCCTCCAAATCCCACAAAATTCAAGACAAATCCTCAAAATCCCACAAAAATCCCACCAAATTCCAGAACCATCTCACAAAATCTCAACAAATTTCCACTAAATTCAAGAAAACTCTCACAAAGTTCTTGAAAGCCCCTCAAAATTCCAGAAAAATGCCACAAACTTCCCTACATCTTCTCAAAACCCAAACAAACTCCTGCAACATCTCACAAAATCTCCACCAATTTCCAAACAATTCAAGAAAAATCCCGCAAAATTCTTCAAGTCTCGTACAAATCCCAGAAAAATCCCACAAAATTCCAGAAACATCCCACCAAATCACCTCAATATCACCAAACATTCTGGAAAAGCCTCACAAAATTGCAGAAATATGCCACAAAATTCCCTAAACCTTCTCAAAACCCTACCCAATTCCTGCAACATCCCACAAAATCTCCAACAATTTCCACAAAATTCAAGAAAAATCCCTCAAAATTCACTGAATTTCCTCAATATCCCACCAAATTCCAGAACCATCTCACAAAATCTCAACAAATTTCCACTAAATCTAAGAAAATTCTGCAAAATTCTTCAAGTCTCCTCCAAATCCCACAAAATTCAAGACAAATCCTCAAAATTCCACAAAAATCCCACAAAATTCCTTCCATATTCTCAGAACCCAAACAAACTCCTGCAACATCTCACAAAATCTCCAACAATTTCCAAACAATTAAAGAAAAATCCCGCAAAATTCTTCAAGTCTCGTACAAATCCCAGAAAAATCCCACAAAATTCCAGAAACATCCCACCAAATCACCGCAATATCACCAAACATTCTGGAAAAGCCGCACAAAATTGCAGAAAAATGCCACAAAATTCCCTAAACCTTCTCAAAACCCTACCCAATTCCTGCAACATCCCACAAAATCTCCAACAATTTCCACAAAATTCAAGAAAAATCCCTCAAAATTCACTGAATTTCCTCAATATCCCACCAAATTCCAGAACCATCTCACAAAATCTCCACCAATATCCAAAAAATTCAAGAAAATTCCCTCCAAATTCTTCAAGTCTCCTCCAAATCCCACAAAATTCAAGAGAAATCCTCAAAATCCCACAAAAATCCCACAAATTCCAGAACCATCTCACAAAATCTCAACAAATTTCCACTAAATTCAAGAAAACTCTCACAAAGTTCTTGAAAGCCCCTCAAAATTCCAGAAAAATGCCACAAAATAACCTACATCTTCTCAAAACCCAACCACATTCCTGCAACATCTCACAAAATCTCCAACAATTTCCACAAAATTCAAGAAAAATCCCGCAAAATTCTTCAAGTCTCGTACAAATCCCAGAAAAATCCCACAAAATTCCAGAAACATCCCAGAAAATCACCTCAATATCACCAAACATTCTGGAAAAGCCTCACAAAATTGCAGAAAAATGCCACAAAATTCCCTAAACCTTCTCAAAACCCTACCCAATTCCTGCAACATCCCACAAAATCTCCAACAATTTCCACAAAATTCAAGAAAAATCCCTCAAAATTCACTGAATTTCCTCAATATCCCACCAAATTCCAGAACCATCTCACAAAATCTCAACAAATTTCCACTAAATCTAAGAAAATTCTGCAAAATTCTTCAAGTCTCCTCCAAATCCCACAAAATTCAAGACAAATCCTCAAAATTCCACAAAAATCCCACAAAATTCCTTCCATCTTCTCAGAACCCAAACAAACTCCTGCAACATCTCACAAAATCTCCAACAATTTCCAAACAATTCAAGAAAAATCCCGCAAAATTCTTCAAGTCTCGTACAAATCCCAGAAAAATCCCACAAAATTCCAGAAACATCCCACCAAATCACCTCAATATCACCAAACATTCTGGAAAAGCCTCACAAAATTGCAGAAAAATGCCACAAAATTCCCTAAACCTTCTCAAAACCCTACCCAATTCCTGCAACATCCCACAAAATCTCCAACAATTTCCACAAAATTCAAGAAAAATCCCTCAAAATTCACTGAATTTCCTCAATATCCCACCAAATTCCAGAACCATCTCACAAAATCTCCACCAATATCCAAAAAATTCAAGAAAATTCCCTCCAAATTCTTCAAGTCTCCTCCAAATCCCACAAAATTCAAGACAAATCCTCAAAATCCCACAAAAATCCCACAAATTCCAGAATCATCTCACAAAATCTCAACAAATTTCCACTAAATTCAAGAAAACTCTCACAAAGTTCTTGAAAGCCCCTCAAAATTCCAGAAAAATGCCACAAAATAACCTACATCTTCTCAAAACCCAACCACATTCCTGCAACATCTCACAAAATCTCCAACAATTTCCACAAAATTCAAGAAAAATCCCGCAAAATTCTTCAAGTCTCGTACAAATCCCAGGAAAATCCCACAAAATTCCAGAAACATCCCACCAAATCACCGCAATATCACCAAACATTCTGGAAAAGCCTCACAAAATTGCAGAAATATGCCACAAAATTCCCTAAACCTTCTCAAAACCCTACCCAATTCCTGCAACATCCCACAAAATCTCCAACAATTTCCACAAAATTCAAGAAAAATCCCTCAAAATTCACTGAATTTCCTCAATATCCCACCAAATTCCAGAACCATCTCACAAAATCTCAACAAATTTCCACTAAATCTAAGAAAATTCCCGCAAAATTCTTCAAGTCTCCTCCAAATCCCACAAAATTCAAGACAAATCCTCAAAATTCCACAAAAATCCCACAAAATTCCTTCCATCTTCTCAGAACCCAAACAAACTCCTGCAACATCTCACAAAATCTCCACCAATTTCCAAACAATTCAAGAAAAATCCCGCAAAATTCTTCAAGTCTCCTCCAAATACCACAAACATCCTACAAACATCTCACAAACATCCCACAAACATCCCATAAAATTCAATAGAAATCCCACAAAATTCAAGAGAAATCCCACCAAATTCTGTACAAGCCCCACACAATTCCCTAAATCTTCTCAGAACCCAACCACATTCCTGCAACATCCCACAAAATCTCCAACAATTTCCACAAAATTCAAGAAAATTCCCTCCAAATTCACTGAATTTCCTCAATATCCCACCAAACTCCAGAACCATCTCACAAAATCTCAACAAATTTCCAAAAAATTCAAAAAAACTCTCACAAAGTTCTTGAAAGCCCCTCAAAATTCCACAAAAATCCAACAAAATTCCCTACATCTTCTCAAAATCCAAACAAATTCCTGAAACATCTCACAAAATCTCCACCAATTTCCACAACATTTAGGAAAAATCCCTCTAACTTCTTCAAGTCTCCTCCAAATCCCACAAAATTCAAGAGAATTCCTCAAAATTCCACAAAAATCCCACCAAATTCCTGCAACATCTCACAAAATCTCCGGAAATTTCCACAAAATTCAAGAAGACTCTCACAAAATACTTGAAAGCTGCTGAAAATTCCACAAATATCCCACAAAAATCCCTAAATCTTCTCAAAACCCAACCACATTCCTGCAGCATCTCACAAAATCTCCACCAATATCCAAAAAATTCAGGAAAATTCCCTCCAAATTCTTCAAGTCTCCTCCAAATCCCACAAAATTCAAGACAAATCCTCAAAATCCCACAAAAATCCCACCAAATTCCAGAACCATCTCACAAAATCTCAACAAATTTCCACTAAATTCAAGAAAACTCTCACAAAGTTCTTGAAAGCCCCTCAAAATTCCAGAAAAATGCCACAAACTTCCCTACATCTTCTCAAAACCCAAACAAACTCCTGCAACATCTCACAAAATCTCCACCAATTTCCAAACAATTCAAGAAAAATCCCGCAAAATTCTTCAAGTCTCGTACAAATCCCAGAAAAATCCCACAAAATTCCAGAAACATCCCACCAAATCACCTCAATATCACCAAACATTCTGGAAAAGCCTCACAAAATTGCAGAAATATGCCACAAAATTCCCTAAACCTTCTCAAAACCCTACCCAATTCCTGCAACATCCCACAAAATCTCCAACAATTTCCACAAAATTCAAGAAAAATCCCTCAAAATTCACTGAATTTCCTCAATATCCCACCAAATTCCAGAACCATCTCACAAAATCTCAACAAATTTCCACTAAATCTAAGAAAATTCTGCAAAATTCTTCAAGTCTCCTCCAAATCCCACAAAATTCAAGACAAATCCTCAAAATTCCACAAAAATCCCACAAAATTCCTTCCATATTCTCAGAACCCAAACAAACTCCTGCAACATCTCACAAAATCTCCAACAATTTCCAAACAATTAAAGAAAAATCCCGCAAAATTCTTCAAGTCTCGTACAAATCCCAGAAAAATCCCACAAAATTCCAGAAACATCCCACCAAATCACCGCAATATCACCAAACATTCTGGAAAAGCCGCACAAAATTGCAGAAAAATGCCACAAAATTCCCTAAACCTTCTCAAAACCCTACCCAATTCCTGCAACATCCCACAAAATCTCCAACAATTTCCACAAAATTCAAGAAAAATCCCTCAAAATTCACTGAATTTCCTCAATATCCCACCAAATTCCAGAACCATCTCACAAAATCTCAACAAATTTCCACAAAATCTAAGAAAATTCCGCAAAATTCTTCAAGTCTCCTCCAAATCCCACAAAATTCAAGAGAAATCCTCAAAATTCCACAAAAATCCCACAAAATTCCTTCCATCTTCTCAGAACCCAAACAAACTCCTGCAACATCTCACAAAATCTCCAACAATTTCCAAACAATTCAAGAAAAATCCCGCAAAATTCTTCAAGTCTCGTACAAATCCCAGAAAAATCCCACAAAATTCCAGAAACATCCCACCAAATCACCTCAATATCACCAAAAATTCTGGAAAAGCCTCACAAAATTGCAGAAAAATGCCACAAAATTCCCTAAACCTTCTCAAAACCCTACCCAATTCCTGCAACATCCCACAAAATCTCCAACAATTTCCACAAAATTCAAGAAAAATCCCTCAAAATTCACTGAATTTCCTCAATATCCCACCAAATTCCAGAACCATCTCACAAAATCTCCACCAATATCCAAAAAATTCAAGAAAATTCCCTCCAAATTCTTCAAGTCTCCTCCAAATCCCACAAAATTCAAGACAAATCCTCAAAATCCCACAAAAATCCCACAAATTCCAGAATCATCTCACAAAATCTCAACAAATTTCCACTAAATTCAAGAAAACTCTCACAAAGTTCTTGAAAGCCCCTCAAAATTCCAGAAAAATGCCACAAAATAACCTACATCTTCTCAAAACCCAACCACATTCCTGCAGCATCTCACAAAATCTCCACCAATTTCCAAACAATTCAAGAAAAATCCCGCAAAATTCTTCAAGTCTCGTACAAATCCCAGGAAAATCCCACAAAATTCCAGAAACATCCCACCAAATCACCGCAATATCACCAAACATTCTGGAAAAGCCTCACAAAATTGCAGAAATATGCCACAAAATTCCCTAAACCTTCTCAAAACCCTACCCAATTCCTGCAACATCCCACAAAATCTCCAACAATTTCCACAAAATTCAAGAAAAATCCCTCAAAATTCACTGAATTTCCTCAATATCCCACCAAATTCCAGAACCATCTCACAAAATCTCAACAAATTTCCACTAAATCTAAGAAAATTCCCGCAAAATTCTTCAAGTCTCCTCCAAATCCCACAAAATTCAAGAGAAATCCTCAAAATTCCACAAAAATCCAACAAAATTCCTTCCATCTTCTCAAAACCCAAACAAATTCCTGCAACATCTCACAAAATCTCCACCAATTTCCAAACATTTCAAGAAAAGTCCCGCAAAATTCTTCAAGTCTCCTCCAAATACCACAAACATCCTACAAACATCTCACAAACATCCCACAAACATCCCAAAAAATTCAATAGAAATCCCACAAAATTCAAGAGAAATCCCACCAAATTCTGTACAAGCCCCACACAATTCCCTAAATCTTCTCAGAACCCAACCACATTCCTGCAACATCCCACAAAATCTCCAACAATTTCCACAAAATTCAAGAAAATTCCCTCCAAATTCACTGAATTTCCTCAATATCCCACCAAACTCCAGAACCATCTCACAAAATCTCAACAAATTTCCAAAAAATTCAAAAAAACTCTCACAAAGTTCTTGAAAGCCCCTCAAAATTCCAGAAAAATGCCACAAAATTCCCTACATCTTCTCAAAACATTACAAAATTCTACAGACATCTCACAAAATCTCCACACATTTCCACAAAATCTAAGAAAATTCCCGCAAAATTCTTCAAGTCTCCTCCAAATCCCACAAAATTCAAGACAAATCCTCAAAATTCCACAAAAATCCAACAAAATTCCCTACATCTTCTCAAAATCCAAACAAATTCCTGAAACATCTCACAAAATCTCCACCAATTTCCACAACATTTAGGAAAAATCCCTCCAACTTCTTCAAGTCTCCTCCAAATCCCACAAAATTCAAGAGAATTCCTCAAAATTCCACAAAAATCCCACAAAATTCCTGCAACATCTCACAAAATCTCCGGAAATTTCCACAAAATTCAAGAAGACTCTCACAAAATACTTGAAAGCTGCTGGAAATTCCACAAATATCCCACAAAAATCCCTAAATCTTCTCAAAACCCAACCACATTCCTGCAGCATCTCACAAAATCTCCACCAATATCCAAAAAATTCAAGAAAATTCCCTCCAAATTCTTCAAGTCTCCTCCAAATCCCACAAAATTCAAGACAAATCCTCAAAATCCCACAAAAATCCCACCAAATTCCAGAACCATCTCACAAAATCTCAACAAATTTCCACTAAATTCAAGAAAACTCTCACAAAGTTCTTGAAAGCCCCTCAAAATTCCAGAAAAATGCCACAAAATAACCTACATCTTCTCAAAACCCAAACAAACTCCGGCAACATCTCACAAAATCTCCACCAATTTCCAAACAATTCAAGAAAAATCCCGCAAAATTCTTCAAGTCTCGTACAAATCCCAGAAAAATCCCACAAAATTCCAGAAACATCCCACCAAATCACCTCAATATCACCAAACATTCTGGAAAAGCCTCACAAAATTGCAGAAAAATGCCACAAAATTCCCTAAACCTTCTCAAAACCCTACCCAATTCCTGCAACATCCCACAAAATCTCCAACAATTTCCACAAAATTCAAGAAAAATCCCTCAAAATTCACTGAATTTCCTCAATATCCCACCAAATTCCAGAACCATCTCACAAAATCTCAACAAATTTCCACAAAATCTAAGAAAATTCCCTCCAAATTCTTCAAGTCTCCTCCAAATCCCACAAAATTCAAGACAAATCCTCAAAATTCCACAAAAATCCCACAAAATTCCTTCCATATTCTCAGAACCCAAACAAACTCCTGCAACATCTCACAAAATCTCCACCAATTTCCAAACAATTCAAGAAAAATCCCGCAAAATTCTTCAAGTCTCGTACAAATCCCAGAAAAATCCCACAAAATTCCAGAAACATCCCACCAAATCACCTCAATATCACCAAACATTCTGGAAAAGCCTCACAAAATTGCAGAAATATGCCACAAAATTCCATAAACCTTCTCAAAACCCTACCCAATTCCTGCAACATCCCACAAAATCTCCAACAATTTCCACAAAATTCAAGAAAAATCCCTCAAAATTCACTGAATTTCCTCAATATCCCACCAAATTCCAGAACCATCTCAGAAAATCTCAACAAATTTCCACATAATCTAAGAAAATTCCGCAAAATTCTTCAAGTCTCCTCCAAATCCCACAAAATTCAAGAGAAATCCTCAAAATTCCACAAAAATCCCACAAAATTCCTTCCATCTTCTCAAAACCCAAACAAATTCCTGCAACATCTCACAAAATCTCCACCAATTTCCAAACATTTCAAGAAAAGTCCCGCAAAATTCTTCAAGTCTCCTCCAAATACCACAAACATCCTACAAACATCTCACAAACATCCCACAAACATCCAAAAAAATTCAATAGAAATCCCACAAAATTCAAGAGAAATCCCACCAAATTCTGTACAAGCCCCACACAATTCCCTAAATCTTCTCAGAATCCAACCACATTCCTGCAACATCCCACAAAATCTCCAACAATTTCCACAAAATTCAAGAAAATTCCCTCCAAATTCACTGAATTTCCTCAATATCCCACCAAACTCCAGAACCATCTCACAAAATCTCAACAAATTTCCAAAAAATTCAAAAAAACTCTCACAAAGTTCTTGAAAGCCCCTCAAAATTCCAGAAAAATGCCACAAAATTCCCTACATCTTCTCAAAACATTACAAAATTCTTCAGACATCTCACAAAATCTCCACACATTTCCACAAAATCTAAGAAAATTCCCGCAAAATTCTTCGTCTCCTCCAAATCCCACAAAATTCAAGAGAAATCCTCAAAATTCCACAAAAATCCAACAAAATTCCCTACATCTTCTCAAAATCCAAACAAATTCCTGAAACATCTCACAAAATCTCCACCAATTTCCACAACATTTAGGAAAAATCCCTCCAACTTCTTCAAGTCTCCTCCAAATCCCACAAAATTCAAGAGAATTCCTCAAAATTCCACAAAAATCCCACCAAATTCCTGCAACATCTCACAAAATCTCCGGAAATTTCCACAAAATTCAAGAAGACTCTCACAAAATACTTGAAAGCTGCTGAAAATTCCACAAATATCCCACAAAAATCCCTAAATCTTCTCAAAACCCAACCACATTCCTGCAGCATCTCACAAAATCTCCACCAATATCCAAAAAATTCAGGAAAATTCCCTCCAAATTCTTCAAGTCTCCTCCAAATCCCACAAAATTCAAGACAAATCCTCAAAATCCCACAAAAATCCCACCAAATTCCAGAACCATCTCACAAAATCTCAACAAATTTCCACTAAATTCAAGAAAACTCTCACAAAGTTCTTGAAAGCCCCTCAAAATTCCAGAAAAATGCCACAAACTTCCCTACATCTTCTCAAAACCCAAACAAACTCCTGCAACATCTCACAAAATCTCCACCAATTTCCAAACAATTCAAGAAAAATCCCGCAAAATTCTTCAAGTCTCGTACAAATCCCAGAAAAATCCCACAAAATTCCAGAAACATCCCACCAAATCACCTCAATATCACCAAACATTCTGGAAAAGCCTCACAAAATTGCAGAAAAATGCCACAAAATTCCCTAAACCTTCTCAAAACCCTACCCAATTCCTGCAACATCCCACAAAATCTCCAACAATTTCCACAAAATTCAAGAAAAATCCCTCAAAATTCACTGAATTTCCTCAATATCCCACCAAATTCCAGAACCATCTCACAAAATCTCAACAAATTTCCACTAAATCTAAGAAAATTCTGCAAAATTCTTCAAGTCTCCTCCAAATCCCACAAAATTCAAGACAAATCCTCAAAATTCCACAAAAATCCCACAAAATTCCTTCCATATTCTCAGAACCCAAACAAACTCCTGCAACATCTCACAAAATCTCCACCAATTTCCAAACAATTCAAGAAAAATCCCGCAAAATTCTTCAAGTCTCGTACAAATCCCAGAAAAATCCCACAAAATTCCAGAAACATCCCACCAAATCACCGCAATATCACCAAACATTCTGGAAAAGCCGCACAAAATTGCAGAAAAATGCCACAAAATTCCCTAAACCTTCTCAAAACCCTACCCAATTCCTGCAACATCCCACAAAATCTCCAACAATTTCCACAAAATTCAAGAAAAAACCCTCAAAATTCACTGAATTTCCTCAATATCCCACCAAATTCCAGAACCATCTCACAAAATCTCCACCAATATCCAAAAAATTCATGAAAATTCCCTCCAAATTCTTCAAGTCTCCTCCAAATCCCACAAAATTCAAGAGAAATCCTCAAAATCCCACAAAAATCCCACAAATTCCAGAACCATCTCACAAAATCTCAACAAATTTCCACTAAATTCAAGAAAACTCTCACAAAGTTCTTGAAAGCCCCTCAAAATTCCAGAAAAATGCCACAAAATAACCTACATCTTCTCAAAACCCAACCACATTCCTGCAACATCTCACAAAATCTCCAACAATTTCCACAAAATTCAAGAAAAATCCCGCAAAATTCTTCAAGTCTCGTACAAATCCCAGAAAAATCCCACAAAATTCCAGAAACATCCCAGAAAATCACCTCAATATCACCAAACATTCTGGAAAAGCCTCACAAAATTGCAGAAAAATGCCACAAAATTCCCTAAACCTTCTCAAAACCCTACCCAATTCCTGCAACATCCCACAAAATCTCCAACAATTTCCACAAAATTCAAGAAAAATCCCTCAAAATTCACTGAATTTCCTCAATATCCCACCAAATTCCAGAACCATCTCACAAAATCTCAACAAATTTCCACAAAATCTAAGAAAATTCTGCAAAATTCTTCAAGTCTCCTCCAAATCCCACAAAATTCAAGACAAATCCTCAAAATTCCACAAAAATCCCACAAAATTCCTTCCATCTTCTCAGAACCCAAACAAACTCCTGCAACATCTCACAAAATCTCCAACAATTTCCAAACAATTCAAGAAAAATCCCGCAAAATTCTTCAAGTCTCGTACAAATCCCAGAAAAATCCCACAAAATTCCAGAAACATCCCACCAAATCACCTCAATATCACCAAACATTCTGGAAAAGCCTCACAAAATTGCAGAAAAATGCCACAAAATTCCCTAAACCTTCTCAAAACCCTACCCAATTCCTGCAACATCCCACAAAATCTCCAACAATTTCCACAAAATTCAAGAAAAATCCCTCAAAATTCACTGAATTTCCTCAATATCCCACCAAATTCCAGAACCATCTCACAAAATCTCCACCAATATCCAAAAAATTCAAGAAAATTCCCTCCAAATTCTTCAAGTCTCCTCCAAATCCCACAAAATTCAAGAGAAATCCTCAAAATCCCACAAAAATCCCACAAATTCCAGAATCATCTCACAAAATCTCAACAAATTTCCACTAAATTCAAGAAAACTCTCACAAAGTTCTTGAAAGCCCCTCAAAATTCCAGAAAAATGCCACAAAATAACCTACATCTTCTCAAAACCCAACCACATTCCTGCAACATCTCACAAAATCTCCAACAATTTCCACAAAATTCAAGAAAAATCCCGCAAAATTCTTCAAGTCTCGTACAAATCCCAGGAAAATCCCACAAAATTCCAGAAACATCCCACCAAATCACCGCAATATCACCAAACATTCTGGAAAAGCCTCACAAAATTGCAGAAATATGCCACAA
Organism: Cyanistes caeruleus; assembly: GCF_971803275.1. Taxonomy (NCBI): domain Eukaryota; kingdom Metazoa; phylum Chordata; class Aves; order Passeriformes; family Paridae; genus Cyanistes; species Cyanistes caeruleus. The sequence continues at coordinate 84,889,123 of NC_141702.1, read as the reverse complement.
AATTCCCTAAACCTTCTCAAAACCCTACCCAATTCCTGCAACATCCCACAAAATCTCCAACAATTTCCACAAAATTCAAGAAAAATCCCTCAAAATTCACTGAATTTCCTCAATATCCCACCAAATTCCAGAACCATCTCACAAAATCTCAACAAATTTCCACTAAATCTAAGAAAATTCCCGCAAAATTCTTCAAGTCTCCTCCAAATCCCACAAAATTCAAGACAAATCCTCAAAATTCCACAAAAATCCCACAAAATTCCTTCCATCTTCTCAGAACCCAAACAAACTCCTGCAACATCTCACAAAATCTCCACCAATTTCCAAACAATTCAAGAAAAATCCCGCAAAATTCTTCAAGTCTCCTCCAAATACCACAAACATCCTACAAACATCTCACAAACATCCCACAAACATCCCATAAAATTCAATAGAAATCCCACAAAATTCAAGAGAAATCCCACCAAATTCTGTACAAGCCCCACACAATTCCCTAAATCTTCTCAGAACCCAACCACATTCCTGCAACATCCCACAAAATCTCCAACAATTTCCACAAAATTCAAGAAAATTCCCTCCAAATTCACTGAATTTCCTCAATATCCCACCAAACTCCAGAACCATCTCACAAAATCTCAACAAATTTCCAAAAAATTCAAAAAAACTCTCACAAAGTTCTTGAAAGCCCCTCAAAATTCCACAAAAATCCAACAAAATTCCCTACATCTTCTCAAAATCCAAACAAATTCCTGAAACATCTCACAAAATCTCCACCAATTTCCACAACATTTAGGAAAAATCCCTCTAACTTCTTCAAGTCTCCTCCAAATCCCACAAAATTCAAGAGAATTCCTCAAAATTCCACAAAAATCCCACCAAATTCCTGCAACATCTCACAAAATCTCCGGAAATTTCCACAAAATTCAAGAAGACTCTCACAAAATACTTGAAAGCTGCTGAAAATTCCACAAATATCCCACAAAAATCCCTAAATCTTCTCAAAACCCAACCACATTCCTGCAGCATCTCACAAAATCTCCACCAATATCCAAAAAATTCAGGAAAATTCCCTCCAAATTCTTCAAGTCTCCTCCAAATCCCACAAAATTCAAGACAAATCCTCAAAATCCCACAAAAATCCCACCAAATTCCAGAACCATCTCACAAAATCTCAACAAATTTCCACTAAATTCAAGAAAACTCTCACAAAGTTCTTGAAAGCCCCTCAAAATTCCAGAAAAATGCCACAAACTTCCCTACATCTTCTCAAAACCCAAACAAACTCCTGCAACATCTCACAAAATCTCCACCAATTTCCAAACAATTCAAGAAAAATCCCGCAAAATTCTTCAAGTCTCGTACAAATCCCAGAAAAATCCCACAAAATTCCAGAAACATCCCACCAAATCACCTCAATATCACCAAACATTCTGGAAAAGCCTCACAAAATTGCAGAAAAATGCCACAAAATTCCCTAAACCTTCTCAAAACCCTACCCAATTCCTGCAACATCCCACAAAATCTCCAACAATTTCCACAAAATTCAAGAAAAATCCCTCAAAATTCACTGAATTTCCTCAATATCCCACCAAATTCCAGAACCATCTCACAAAATCTCAACAAATTTCCACAAAATCTAAGAAAATTCTGCAAAATTCTTCAAGTCTCCTCCAAATCCCACAAAATTCAAGAGAAATCCTCAAAATTCCACAAAAATCCCACAAAATTCCTTCCATCTTCTCAGAACCCAAACAAACTCCTGCAACATCTCACAAAATCTCCAACAATTTCCAAACAATTCAAGAAAAATCCCGCAAAATTCTTCAAGTCTCGTACAAATCCCAGAAAAATCCCACAAAATTCCAGAAACATCCCACCAAATCACCTCAATATCACCAAAAATTCTGGAAAAGCCTCACAAAATTGCAGAAAAATGCCACAAAATTCCCTAAACCTTCTCAAAACCCTACCCAATTCCTGCAACATCCCACAAAATCTCCAACAATTTCCACAAAATTCAAGAAAAATCCCTCAAAATTCACTGAATTTCCTCAATATCCCACCAAATTCCAGAACCATCTCACAAAATCTCCACCAATATCCAAAAAATTCAAGAAAATTCCCTCCAAATTCTTCAAGTCTCCTCCAAATCCCACAAAATTCAAGACAAATCCTCAAAATCCCACAAAAATCCCACAAATTCCAGAATCATCTCACAAAATCTCAACAAATTTCCACTAAATTCAAGAAAACTCTCACAAAGTTCTTGAAAGCCCCTCAAAATTCCAGAAAAATGCCACAAAATAACCTACATCTTCTAAAAACCCAACCACATTCCTGCAACATCCCACAAAATCTCCAAGAATTTCCACAAAATTCAAGAAAAATCCCGCAAAATTCTTCAAGTCTCGTACAAATCCCAGAAAAATCCCACAAAATTCCAGAAACATCCCACAAAATCACCTCAATATCACCAAACATTCTGGAAAAGCCTCACAAAATTGCAGAAAAATGCCACAAAATTCCCTAAACCTTCTCAAAACCCTACCCAATTCCTGCAACATCCCACAAAATCTCCAACAATTTCCACAAAATTCAAGAAAAATCCCTCAAAATTCACTGAATTTCCTCAATATCCCACCAAATTCCAGAACCATCTCACAAAATCTCAACAAATTTCCACAAAATCTAAGAAAATTCCGCAAAATTCTTCAAGTCTCCTCCAAATCCCACAAAATTCAAGACAAATCCTCAAAATTCCACAAAAATCCCACAAAATTCCTTCCATCTTCTCAGAACCCAAACAAACTCCTGCAACATCCCACAAAATCTCCACCAATTTCCAAACAATTCAAGAAAAATCCCGCAAAATTCTTCAAGTCTCCTACAAATCCCAGAAAAATCCCACAAAATTCCAGAAACATCCCACCAAATCACCTCAATATCACCAAACATTCTGGAAAAGCCTCACAAAATTGCAGAAAAATGCCACAAAATTCCCTAAACCTTCTCAAAACCCTACCCAATTCCTGCAACATCCCACAAAATCTCCAACAATTTCCAAAAAATTCAAGAAAAATCCCTCAAAATGCACTGAATTTCCTCAATATCCCACCAAATTCCAGAACCATCTCAGAAAATCTCAACAAATTTCCACATAATCTAAGAAAATTCCGCAAAATTCTTCAAGTCTCCTCCAAATCCCACAAAATTCAAGACAAATCCTCAAAATCCCACAAAAATCCCACCAAACTCCAGAACCATCTCACAAAATCTCAACAAATTTCCACTAAATTCAAGAAAACTCTCACAAAGTTCTTGAAAGCCCCTCAAAATTCCAGAAAAATGCCACAAACTTCCCTACATCTTCTCAAAACCCAAACAAACTCCTGCAACATCTCACAAAATCTCCACCAATTTCCAAACAATTCAAGAAAAATCCCGCAAAATTCTTCAAGTCTCGTACAAATCCCAGGAAAATCCCACAAAATTCCAGAAACATCCCACCAAATCACCGCAATATCACCAAACATTCTGGAAAAGCCTCACAAAATTGCAGAAATATGCCACAAAATTCCCTAAACCTTCTCAAAACCCTACCCAATTCCTGCAACATCCCACAAAATCTCCAACAATTTCCACAAAATTCAAGAAAAATCCCTCAAAATTCACTGAATTTCCTCAATATCCCACCAAATTCCAGAACCATCTCACAAAATCTCAACAAATTTCCACTAAATCTAAGAAAATTCCCGCAAAATTCTTCAAGTCTCCTCCAAATCCCACAAAATTCAAGACAAATTCTCAAAATTCCACAAAAATCCCACAAAATTCCTTCCATATTCTCAGAACCCAAACAAACTCCTGCAACATCTCACAAAATCTCCAACAATTTCCAAACAATTCAAGAAAAATCCCGCAAAATTCTTCAAGTCTCCTCCAAATACCACAAACATCCTACAAACATCTCACAAACATCCCACAATCATCCCATAAAATTCAATAGAAATCCCACAAAATTCAAGAGAAATCCCACCAAATTCTGTACAAGCCCCACACAATTCCCTAAATCTTCTCAGAACCCAACCACATTCCTGCAACATCCCACAAAATCTCCAACAATTTCCACAAAATTCAAGAAAATTCCCTCCAAATTCACTGAATTTCCTCAATATCCCACCAAACTCCAGAACCATCTCACAAAATCTCAACAAATTTCCAAAAAATTCAAAAAAACTCTCACAAAGTTCTTGAAAGCCCCTCAAAATTCCAGAAAAATGCCACAAAATTCCCTACATCTTCTCAAAACATTACAAAATTCTACAGACATCTCACAAAATCTCCACACATTTCCACAAAATCTAAGAAAATTCCCGCAAAATTCTTCAAGTCTCCTCCAAATCCCACAAAATTCAAGAGAAATCCTCAAAATTCCACAAAAATCCAACAAAATTCCCTACATCTTCTCAAAATCCAAACAAATTCCTGAAACATCTCACAAAATCTCCACCAATTTCCACAACATTTAGGAAAAATCCCTCCAACTTCTTCAAGTCTCCTCCAAATCCCACAAAATTCAAGAGAATTCCTCAAAATTCCACAAAAATCCCACCAAATTCCTGCAACATCTCACAAAATCTCCGGAAATTTCCACAAAATTCAAGAAGACTCTCACAAAATACTTGAAAGCTGCTGGAAATTCCACAAATATCCCACAAAAATCCCTAAATCTTCTCAAAACCCAACCACATTCCTGCAGCATCTCACAAAATCTCCACCAATATCCAAAAAATTCAAGAAAATTCCCTCCAAATTCTTCAAGTCTCCTCCAAATCCCACAAAATTCAAGACAAATCCTCAAAATCCCACAAAAATCCCACCAAATTCCAGAACCATCTCACAAAATCTCAACAAATTTCCACTAAATTCAAGAAAACTCTCACAAAGTTCTTGAAAGCCCCTCAAAATTCCAGAAAAATGCCACAAAATAACCTACATCTTCTCAAAACCCAAACAAACTCCTGCAACATCTCACAAAATCTCCACCAATTTCCAAACAATTCAAGAAAAATCCCGCAAAATTCTTCAAGTCTCGTACAAATCCCAGAAAAATCCCACAAAATTCCAGAAACATCCCACCAAATCACCTCAATATCACCAAAAATTCTGGAAAAGCCTCACAAAATTGCAGAAAAATGCCACAAAATTCCCTAAACCTTCTCAAAACCCTACCCAATTCCTGCAACATCCCACAAAATCTCCAACAATTTCCACAAAATTCAAGAAAAATCCCTCAAAATTCACTGAATTTCCTCAATATCCCACCAAATTCCAGAACCATCTCACAAAATCTCAACAAATTTCCACAAAATCTAAGAAAATTCTGCAAAATTCTTCAAGTCTCCTCCAAATCCCACAAAATTCAAGAGAAATCCTCAAAATTCCACAAAAATCCCACAAAATTCCTTCCATCTTCTCAGAACCCAAACAAACTCCTGCAACATCTCACAAAATCTCCACCAATTTCCAAACAATTCAAGAAAAATCCTGCAAAATTCTTCAAGTCTCCTCCAAATACCACAAACATCCCACAAACATCCCACAAACATCCCACAAAATTCAAGAGAAATCCCACGAAATTCAAAAGAAATCGCACAAAATCCTGTACAAGCCCCACAAAATTCCCTAAATCTTCTCAGAACCCAACAACATTCCTGCAACATCCCACAAAATCTCTGGAAATTTCCACAAAATTCAAGAAGACTCACACAAAAAACTTGAAAGCTGCTGAAAATTCCACGAATATCCCACAAAAATCCCTAAATCTTCTCAAAACCCAACCACATTCCTGCAGCATCTCACAAAATCTCCACCAATATCCAAAAAATTCAGGAAAATTCCCTCCAAATTCTTCAAGTCTCCTCCAAATCCCACAAAATTCAAGACAAATCCTCAAAATCCCACAAAAATCCCACCAAATTCCAGAACCATCTCACAAAATCTCAACAAATTTCCACTAAATTCAAGAAAACTCTCACAAAGTTCTTGAAAGCCCCTCAAAATTCCAGAAAAATGCCACAAACTTCCCTACATCTTCTCAAAACCCAAACAAACTCCTGCAACATCTCACAAAATCTCCACCAATTTCCAAACAATTCAAGAAAAATTCCGCAAAATTCTTCAAGTCTCGTACAAATCCCAGAAAAATCCCACAAAATTCCAGAAACATCCCAACAAATCACCTCAATATTACCAAAAATTCTGGAAAAGCCTCACAAAATTGCAGAAAAATGCCACAAAATTCCCTAAACCTTCTCAAAACCCTACCCAATTCCTGCAACATCCCACAAAATCTCCAACAATTTCCACAAAATTCAAGAAAAATCCCTCAAAATTCACTGAATTTCCTCAATATCCCACCAAATTCCAGAACCATCTCACAAAATCTCAACAAATTTCCACAAAATCTAAGAAAATTCCGCAAAATTATTCAAGTCTCCTCCAAATCCCACAAAATTCAAGAGAAATCCTCAAAATTCCACAAAAATCCCACAAAATTCCTTCCATCTTCTCAGAACCCAAACAAACTCCTGCAACATCTCACAAAATCTCCAGCGATTTCCAAACAATTCAAGAAAAATCCCGCAAAATTCTTCAAGTCTCGTACAAATCCCAGAAAAATCCCACAAAATTCCAGAAACATCCCACCAAATCACCTCAATATCACCAAAAATTCTGGAAAAGCCTCACAAAATTGCAGAAAAATGCCACAAAATTCCCTAAACCTTCTCAAAACCCTACCCAATTCCTGCAACATCCCACAAAATCTCCAACAATTTCCACAAAATTCAAGAAAAATCCCTCAAAATTCAATGAATTTCCTCAATATCCCACCAAATTCCAGAACCATCTCAGAAAATCTCAACAAATTTCCACTAAATCTAAGAAAATTCCCGCAAAATTCTTCAAGTCTCCTCCAAATCCCACAAAATTCAAGACAAATCCTCAAAATTCCACAAAAATCCAACAAAATTCCCTACATCTTCTCAAAATCCAAACAAATTCCTGAAACATCTCACAAAATCTCCGGAAATTTCCACAACATTTAGGAAAAATCCCTCCAACTTCTTCAAGTCTCCTCCAAATCCCACAAAATTCAAGAGAATTCCTCAAAATTCCACAAAAATCCCACAAAATTCCTGCAACATCTCACAAAATCTCCGGAAATTTCCACAAAATTCAAGAAGACTCTCACAAAATACTTGAAAGCTGCTGAAAATTCCACAAATATCCCACAAAAATCCCTAAATCTTCTCAAAACCCAACCACATTCCTGCAGCATCTCACAAAATCTCCACCAATATCCAAAAAATTCAGGAAAATTCCCTCCAAATTCTTCAAGTCTCCTCCAAATCCCACAAAATTCAAGACAAATCCTCAAAATCCCACAAAAATCCCACCAAATTCCAGAACCATCTCACAAAATCTCAACAAATTTCCACTAAATTCAAGAAAACTCTCACAAAGTTCTTGAAAGCCCCTCAAAATTCCAGAAAAATGCCACAAACTTCCCTACATCTTCTCAAAACCCAAACAAACTCCTGCAACATCTCACAAAATCTCCACCAATTTCCAAACAATTCAAGAAAAATTCCGCAAAATTCTTCAAGTCTCGTACAAATCCCAGAAAAATCCCACAAAATTCCAGAAACATCCCAACAAATCACCTCAATATTACCAAAAATTCTGGAAAAGCCTCACAAAATTGCAGAAAAATGCCACAAAATTCCCTAAACCTTCTCAAAACCCTACCCAATTCCTGCAACATCCCACAAAATCTCCAACAATTTCCACAAAATTCAAGAAAAATCCCTCAAAATTCACTGAATTTCCTCAATATCCCACCAAATTCCAGAACCATCTCACAAAATCTCAACAAATTTCCACAAAATCTAAGAAAATTCCGCAAAATTCTTCAAGTCTCCTCCAAATCCCACAAAATTCAAGAGAAATCCTCAAAATTCCACAAAAATCCCACAAAATTCCTTCCATCTTCTCAGAACCCAAACAAACTCCTGCAACATCTCACAAAATCTCCAGCGATTTCCAAACAATTCAAGAAAAATCCCGCAAAATTCTTCAAGTCTCGTACAAATCCCAGAAAAATCCCACAAAATTCCAGAAACATCCCACCAAATCACCTCAATATCACCAAAAATTCTGGAAAAGCCTCACAAAATTGCAGAAAAATGCCACAAAATTCCCTAAACCTTCTCAAAACCCTACCCAATTCCTGCAACATCCCACAAAATCTCCAACAATTTCCACAAAATTCAAGAAAAATCCCTCAAAATTCACTGAATTTCCTCAATATCCCACCAAATTCCAGAACCATCTCACAAAATCTCAACAAATTTCCACAAAATCTAAGAAAATTCTGCAAAATTCTTCAAGTCTCCTCCAAATCCCACAAAATTCAAGAGAAATCCTCAAAATTCCACAAAAATCCCACAAAATTCCTTCCATCTTCTCAGAACCCAAACAAACTCCTGCAACATCTCACAAAATCTCCACCAATTTCCAAACAATTCAAGAAAAATCCTGCAAAATTCTTCAAGTCTCCTCCAAATACCACAAACATCCCACAAACATCCCACAAACATCCCACAAAATTCAAGAGAAATCCCACGAAATTCAAAAGAAATCGCACAAAATCCTGTACAAGCCCCACAAAATTCCCTAAATCTTCTCAGAACCCAACAACATTCCTGCAACATCCCACAAAATCTCTGGAAATTTCCACAAAATTCAAGAAGACTCACACAAAAAACTTGAAAGCTGCTGAAAATTCCACGAATATCCCACAAAAATCCCTAAATCTTCTCAAAACCCAACCACATTCCTGCAGCATCTCACAAAATCTCCACCAATATCCAAAAAATTCAGGAAAATTCCCTCCAAATTCTTCAAGTCTCCTCCAAATCCCACAAAATTCAAGACAAATCCTCAAAATCCCACAAAAATCCCACCAAATTCCAGAACCATCTCACAAAATCTCAACAAATTTCCACTAAATTCAAGAAAACTCTCACAAAGTTCTTGAAAGCCCCTCAAAATTCCAGAAAAATGCCACAAACTTCCCTACATCTTCTCAAAACCCAAACAAACTCCTGCAACATCTCACAAAATCTCCACCAATTTCCAAACAATTCAAGAAAAATTCCGCAAAATTCTTCAAGTCTCGTACAAATCCCAGAAAAATCCCACAAAATTCCAGAAACATCCCAACAAATCACCTCAATATTACCAAAAATTCTGGAAAAGCCTCACAAAATTGCAGAAAAATGCCACAAAATTCCCTAAACCTTCTCAAAACCCTACCCAATTCCTGCAACATCCCACAAAATCTCCAACAATTTCCACAAAATTCAAGAAAAATCCCTCAAAATTCACTGAATTTCCTCAATATCCCACCAAATTCCAGAACCATCTCACAAAATCTCAACAAATTTCCACAAAATCTAAGAAAATTCCGCAAAATTCTTCAAGTCTCCTCCAAATCCCACAAAATTCAAGAGAAATCCTCAAAATTCCACAAAAATCCCACAAAATTCCTTCCATCTTCTCAGAACCCAAACAAACTCCTGCAACATCTCACAAAATCTCCAGCGATTTCCAAACAATTCAAGAAAAATCCCGCAAAATTCTTCAAGTCTCGTACAAATCCCAGAAAAATCCCACAAAATTCCAGAAACATCCCACCAAATCACCTCAATATCACCAAAAATTCTGGAAAAGCCTCACAAAATTGCAGAAAAATGCCACAAAATTCCCTAAACCTTCTCAAAACCCTACCCAATTCCTGCAACATCCCACAAAATCTCCAACAATTTCCACAAAATTCAAGAAAAATCCCTCAAAATTCAATGAATTTCCTCAATATCCCACCAAATTCCAGAACCATCTCAGAAAATCTCAACAAATTTCCACTAAATCTAAGAAAATTCCCGCAAAATTCTTCAAGTCTCCTCCAAATCCCACAAAATTCAAGAGAAATCCTCAAAATTCCACAAAAATCCAACAAAATTCCCTACATCTTCTCAAAATCCAAACAAATTCCTGAAACATCTCACAAAATCTCCGGAAATTTCCACAACATTTAGGAAAAATCCCTCCAACTTCTTCAAGTCTCCTCCAAATCCCACAAAATTCAAGAGAATTCCTCAAAATTCCACAAAAATCCCACAAAATTCCTGCAACATCTCACAAAATCTCCGGAAATTTCCACAAAATTCAAGAAGACTCTCACAAAATACTTGAAAGCTGCTGAAAATTCCACAAATATCCCACAAAAATCCCTAAATCTTCTCAAAACCCAACCACATTCCTGCAGCATCTCACAAAATCTCCACCAATATCCAAAAAATTCAGGAAAATTCCCTCCAAATTCTTCAAGTCTCCTCCAAATCCCACAAAATTCAAGACAAATCCTCAAAATCCCACAAAAATCCCACCAAATTCCAGAACCATCTCACAAAATCTCAACAAATTTCCACTAAATTCAAGAAAACTCTCACAAAGTTCTTGAAAGCCCCTCAAAATTCCAGAAAAATGCCACAAACTTCCCTACATCTTCTCAAAACCCAAACAAACTCCTGCAACATCTCACAAAATCTCCACCAATTTCCAAACAATTCAAGAAAAATTCCGCAAAATTCTTCAAGTCTCGTACAAATCCCAGAAAAATCCCACAAAATTCCAGAAACATCCCAACAAATCACCTCAATATTACCAAAAATTCTGGAAAAGCCTCACAAAATTGCAGAAAAATGCCACAAAATTCCCTAAACCTTCTCAAAACCCTACCCAATTCCTGCAACATCCCACAAAATCTCCAACAATTTCCACAAAATTCAAGAAAAATCCCTCAAAATTCACTGAATTTCCTCAATATCCCACCAAATTCCAGAACCATCTCACAAAATCTCAACAAATTTCCACAAAATCTAAGAAAATTCCGCAAAATTCTTCAAGTCTCCTCCAAATCCCACAAAATTCAAGAGAAATCCTCAAAATTCCACAAAAATCCCACAAAATTCCTTCCATCTTCTCAGAACCCAAACAAACTCCTGCAACATCTCACAAAATCTCCAGCGATTTCCAAACAATTCAAGAAAAATCCCGCAAAATTCTTCAAGTCTCGTACAAATCCCAGAAAAATCCCACAAAATTCCAGAAACATCCCACCAAATCACCTCAATATCACCAAAAATTCTGGAAAAGCCTCACAAAATTGCAGAAAAATGCCACAAAATTCCCTAAACCTTCTCAAAACCCTACCCAATTCCTGCAACATCCCACAAAATCTCCAACAATTTCCACAAAATTCAAGAAAAATCCCTCAAAATTCAATGAATTTCCTCAATATCCCACCAAATTCCAGAACCATCTCAGAAAATCTCAACAAATTTCCACTAAATCTAAGAAAATTCCCGCAAAATTCTTCAAGTCTCCTCCAAATCCCACAAAATTCAAGACAAATCCTCAAAATTCCACAAAAATCCCACCAAATTCCTTCCATATTCTCAGAACCCAAACAAACTCCTGCAACATCTCACAAAATCTCCACCAATTTCCACAACATTTAGGAAAAATCCCTCCAACTTCTTCAAGTCTCCTCCAAATCCCACAAAATTCAAGAGAATTCCTCAAAATTCCACAAAAATCCCACAAAATTCCTGCAACATCTCACAAAATCTCCGGAAATTTCCACAAAATTGAAGAAGACTCTCACAAAATACTTGAAAGCTGCTGAAAATTCCACGAATATCCCACAAAAATCCCTAAATCTTCTCAAAACCCAACCACATTCCTGCAGCATCTCACAAAATCTCCACCAATATCCAAAAAATTCAAGAAAATTCCCTCCAAATTCTTCAAGTCTCCTCCAAATCCCACAAAATTCAAGACAAATCCTCAAAATCCCACAAAAATCCCACCAAATTCCAGAACCATCTCACAAAATCTCAACAAATTTCCACTAAATTCAAGAAAACTCTCACAAAGTTCTTGAAAGCCCCTCAAAATTCCAGAAAAATGCCACAAACTTCCCTACATCTTCTCAAAACCCAAACAAACTCCTGCAACATCTCACAAAATCTCCACCAATTTCCAAACAATTCAAGAAAAATTCCGCAAAATTCTTCAAGTCTCGTACAAATCCCAGAAAAATCCCACAAAATTCCAGAAACATCCCAACAAATCACCTCAATATTACCAAAAATTCTGGAAAAGCCTCACAAAATTGCAGAAAAATGCCACAAAATTCCCTAAACCTTCTCAAAACCCTACCCAATTCCTGCAACATCCCACAAAATCTCCAACAATTTCCACAAAATTCAAGAAAAATCCCTCAAAATTCACTGAATTTCCTCAATATCCCACCAAATTCCAGAACCATCTCACAAAATCTCAACAAATTTCCACAAAATCTAAGAAAATTCCGCAAAATTCTTCAAGTCTCCTCCAAATCCCACAAAATTCAAGACAAATCCTCAAAATTCCACAAAAATCCCACCAAATTCCTTCCATCTTCTCAGAACCCAAACAAACTCCTGCGACATCTCACAAAATCTCCAGCGATTTCCAAACAATTCAAGAAAAATCCCGCAAAATTCTTCAAGTCTCGTACAAATCCCAGAAAAATCCCACAAAATTCCAGAAACATCCCACCAAATCACCTCAATATCACCAAAAATTCTGGAAAAGCCTCACAAAATTGCAGAAAAATGCCACAAAATTCCCTAAACATTCTCAAAACCCTACCCAATTCCTGCAACATCCCACAAAATCTCCAACAATTTCCACAAAATTCAAGAAAAATCCCTCAAAATTCAATGAATTTCCTCAATATCCCACCAAATTCCAGAACCATCTCAGAAAATCTCAACAAATTTCCACTAAATCTAAGAAAATTCCCGCAAAATTCTTCAAGTCTCCTCCAAATCCCACAAAATTCAAGACAAATCCTCAAAATTCCACAAAAATCCCACAAAATTCCTTCCATATTCTCAGAACCCAAACAAACTCCTGCAACATCTCACAAAATCTCCAACAATTTCCAAACAATTCAAGAAAAATCCCGCAAAATTCTTCAAGTCTCCTCCAAATACCACAAACATCCTACAAACATCTCACAAACATCCCACAATCATCCCATAAAATTCAATAGAAATCCCACAAAATTCAAGAGAAATTCCACCAAATTCTGTACAAGCCCCACACAATTCCCTAAATCTTCTCAGAACCCAACCACATTCCTGCAACATCCCACAAAATCTCCAACAATTTCCACAAAATTCAAGAAAATTCCCTCCAAATTCACTGAATTTCCTCAATATCCCACCAAACTCCAGAACCATCTCACAAAATCTCAACAAATTTCCAAAAAATTCAAAAAAACTCTCACAAAGTTCTTGAAAGCCCCTCAAAATTCCAGAAAAATGCCACAAAATTCCCTACATCTTCTCAAAACATTACAAAATTCTACAGACATCTCACAAAATCTCCACACATTTCCACAAAATCTAAGAAAATTCCCGCAAAATTCTTCAAGTCTCCTCCAAATCCCACAAAATTCAAGAGAAATCCTCAAAATTCCACAAAAATCCAACAAAATTCCCTACATCTTCTCAAAATCCAAACAAATTCCTGAAACATCTCACAAAATCTCCACCAATTTCCACAACATTTAGGAAAAATCCCTCCAACTTCTTCAAGTCTCCTCCAAATCCCACAAAATTCAAGAGAATTCCTCAAAATTCCACAAAAATCCCACCAAATTCCTGCAACATCTCACAAAATCTCCGGAAATTTCCACAAAATTCAAGAAGACTCTCACAAAATACTTGAAAGCTGCTGAAAATTCCACAAATATCCCACAAAAATCCCTAAATCTTCTCAAAACCCAACCACATTCCTGCAGCATCTCACAAAATCTCCACCAATATCCAAAAAATTCAAGAAAATTCCCTCCAAATTCTTCAAGTCTCCTCCAAATCCCACAAAATTCAAGACAAATCCTCAAAATCCCACAAAAATCCCACCAAATTCCAGAACCATCTCACAAAATCTCAACAAATTTCCACTAAATTCAAGAAAACTCTCACAAAGTTCTTGAAAGCCCCTCAAAATCCCAGAAAAATGCCACAAACTTCCCTACATCTTCTCAAAACCCAAACAAACTCCTGCAACATCTCACAAAATCTCCACCAATTTCCAAACAATTCAAGAAAAATCCCGCAAAATTCTTCAAGTCTCGTACAAATCCCAGAAAAATCCCACAAAATTCCAGAAACATCCCACCAAATCACCTCAATATCACCAAAAATTCTGGAAAAGCCTCACAAAATTGCAGAAAAATGCCACAAAATTCCCTAAACCTTCTCAAAACCCTACCCAATTCCTGCAACATCCCACAAAATCTCCAACAATTTCCACAAAATTCAAGAAAAATCCCTCAAAATTCAATGAATTTCCTCAATATCCCACCAAATTCCAGAACCATCTCACAAAATCTCAACAAATTTCCACTAAATCTAAGAAAATTCCCGCAAAATTCTTCAAGTCTCCTCCAAATCCCACAAAATTCAAGACAAATCCTCAAAATTCCACAAAAATCCCACCAAATTCCTTCCATATTCTCAGAACCCAAACAAACTCCTGCAACATCTCACAAAATCTCCACCAATTTCCACAACATTTAGGAAAAATCCCTCCAACTTCTTCAAGTCTCCTCCAAATCCCACAAAATTCAAGAGAATTCCTCAAAATTCCACAAAAATCCCACAAAATTCCTGCAACATCTCACAAAATCTCCGGAAATTTCCACAAAATTGAAGAAGACTCTCACAAAATACTTGAAAGCTGCTGAAAATTCCACGAATATCCCACAAAAATCCCTAAATCTTCTCAAAACCCAACCACATTCCTGCAGCATCTCACAAAATCTCCACCAATATCCAAAAAATTCAAGAAAATTCCCTCCAAATTCTTCAAGTCTCCTCCAAATCCCACAAAATTCAAGACAAATCCTCAAAATCCCACAAAAATCCCACCAAATTCCAGAACCATCTCACAAAATCTCAACAAATTTCCACTAAATTCAAGAAAACTCTCACAAAGTTCTTGAAAGCCCCTCAAAATTCCACAAAAATGCCACAAACTTCCCTACATCTTCTCAAAACCCAAACAAACTCCTGCAACATCCCACAAAATCTCCACCAATTTCCAAACAATTCAAGAAAAATCCCGCAAAATTCTTCAAGTCTCCTACAAATCCCAGAAAAATCCCACAAAATTCCAGAAACATCCCACCAAATCACCTCAATATCACCAAACATTCTGGAAAAGCCTCACAAAATTGCAGAAAAATGCCACAAAATTCCCTAAACCTTCTCAAAACCCTACCCAATTCCTGCAACATCCCACAAAATCTCCAACAATTTCCAAAAAATTCAAGAAAAATCCCTCAAAATGCACTGAATTTCCTCAATATCCCACCAAATTCCAGAACCATCTCAGAAAATCTCAACAAATTTCCACATAATCTAAGAAAATTCCGCAAAATTCTTCAAGTCTCCTCCAAATCCCACAAAATTCAAGACAAATCCTCAAAATCCCACAAAAATCCCACCAAACTCCAGAACCATCTCACAAAATCTCAACAAATTTCCACTAAATTCAAGAAAACTCTCACAAAGTTCTTGAAAGCCCCTCAAAATTCCAGAAAAATGCCACAAACTTCCCTACATCTTCTCAAAACCCAAACAAACTCCTGCAACATCTCACAAAATCTCCACCAATTTCCAAACAATTCAAGAAAAATCCCGCAAAATTCTTCAAGTCTCGTACAAATCCCAGGAAAATCCCACAAAATTCCAGAAACATCCCACCAAATCACCGCAATATCACCAAACATTCTGGAAAAGCCTCACAAAATTGCAGAAATATGCCACAAAATTCCATAAACCTTCTCAAAACCCTACCCAATTCCTGCAACATCCCACAAAATCTCCAACAATTTCCACAAAATTCAAGAAAAATCCCTCAAAATTCACTGAATTTCCTCAATATCCCACCAAATTCCAGAACCATCTCACAAAATCTCAACAAATTTCCACTAAATCTAAGAAAATTCCCGCAAAATTCTTCAAGTCTCCTCCAAATCCCACAAAATTCAAGACAAATCCTCAAAATTCCACAAAAATCCCACAAAATTCCTTCCATATTCTCAGAACCCAAACAAACTCCTGCAACATCTCACAAAATCTCCAACAATTTCCAAACAATTCAAGAAAAATCCCGCAAAATTCTTCAAGTCTCCTCCAAATACCACAAACATCCTACAAACATCTCACAAACATCCCACAATCATCCCATAAAATTCAATAGAAATCCCACAAAATTCAAGAGAAATCCCACCAAATTCTGTACAAGCCCCACACAATTCCCTAAATCTTCTCAGAACCCAACCACATTCCTGCAACATCCCACAAAATCTCCAACAATTTCCACAAAATTCAAGAAAATTCCCTCCAAATTCACTGAATTTCCTCAATATCCCACCAAACTCCAGAACCATCTCACAAAATCTCAACAAATTTCCAAAAAATTCAAAAAAACTCTCACAAAGTTCTTGAAAGCCCCTCAAAATTCCAGAAAAATGCCAAAAAATTCCCTACATCTTCTCAAAACATTACAAAATTCTACAGACATCTCACAAAATCTCCACACATTTCCACAAAATCTAAGAAAATTCCCGCAAAATTCTTCAAGTCTCCTCCAAATCCCACAAAATTCAAGAGAAATCCTCAAAATTCCACAAAAATCCAACAAAATTCCCTACATCTTCTCAAAATCCAAACAAATTCCTGAAACATCTCACAAAATCTCCACCAATTTCCACAACATTTAGGAAAAATCCCTCCAACTTCTTCAAGTCTCCTCCAAATCCCACAAAATTCAAGAGAATTCCTCAAAATTCCACAAAAATCCCACCAAATTCCTGCAACATCTCACAAAATCTCCGGAAATTTCCACAAAATTCAAGAAGACTCTCACAAAATACTTGAAAGCTGCTGAAAATTCCACAAATATCCCACAAAAATCCCTAAATCTTCTCAAAACCCAACCACATTCCTGCAGCATCTCACAAAATCTCCACCAATATCCAAAAAATTCAAGAAAATTCCCTCCAAATTCTTCAAGTCTCCTCCAAATCCCACAAAATTCAAGACAAATCCTCAAAATCCCACAAAAATCCCACCAAATTCCAGAACCATCTCACAAAATCTCAACAAATTTCCACTAAATTCAAGAAAACTCTCACAAAGTTCTTGAAAGCCCCTCAAAATCCCAGAAAAATGCCACAAACTTCCCTACATCTTCTCAAAACCCAAACAAACTCCTGCAACATCTCACAAAATCTCCACCAATTTCCAAACAATTCAAGAAAAATCCCGCAAAATTCTTCAAGTCTCGTACAAATCCCAGAAAAATCCCACAAAATTCCAGAAACATCCCACCAAATCACCTCAATATCACCAAAAATTCTGGAAAAGCCTCACAAAATTGCAGAAAAATGCCACAAAATTCCCTAAACCTTCTCAAAACCCTACCCAATTCCTGCAACATCCCACAAAATCTCCAACAATTTCCACAAAATTCAAGAAAAATCCCTCAAAATTCAATGAATTTCCTCAATATCCCACCAAATTCCAGAACCATCTCACAAAATCTCAACAAATTTCCACTAAATCTAAGAAAATTCCCGCAAAATTCTTCAAGTCTCCTCCAAATCCCACAAAATTCAAGACAAATCCTCAAAATTCCACAAAAATCCCACAAAATTCCTTCCATATTCTCAGAACCCAAACAAACTCCTGCAACATCTCACAAAATCTCCACCAATTTCCACAACATTTAGGAAAAATCCCTCCAACTTCTTCAAGTCTCCTCCAAATCCCACAAAATTCAAGAGAATTCCTCAAAATTCCACAAAAATCCCACAAAATTCCTGCAACATCTCACAAAATCTCCGGAAATTTCCACAAAATTGAAGAAGACTCTCACAAAATACTTGAAAGCTGCAAAAAATTCCACGAATATCCCACAAAAATCCCTAAATCTTCTCAAAACCCAACCACATTCCTGCAGCATCTCACAAAATCTCCACCAATATCCAAAAAATTCAAGAAAATTCCCTCCAAATTCTTCAAGTCTCCTCCAAATCCCACAAAATTCAAGACAAATCCTCAAAATCCCACAAAAATCCCACCAAATTCCAGAACCATCTCACAAAATCTCAACAAATTTCCACTAAATTCAAGAAAACTCTCACAAAGTTCTTGAAAGCCCCTCAAAATTCCAGAAAAATGCCACAAACTTCCCTACATCTTCTCAAAACCCAAACAAACTCCTGCAACATCCCACAAAATCTCCACCAATTTCCAAACAATTCAAGAAAAATCCCGCAAAATTCTTCAAGTCTCCTACAAATCCCAGAAAAATCCCACAAAATTCCAGAAACATCCCACCAAATCACCTCAATATCACCAAACATTCTGGAAAAGCCTCACAAAATTGCAGAAAAATGCCACAAAATTCCCTAAACCTTCTCAAAACCCTACCCAATTCCTGCAACATCCCACAAAATCTCCAACAATTTCCAAAAAATTCAAGAAAAATCCCTCAAAATGCACTGAATTTCCTCAATATCCCACCAAATTCCAGAACCATCTCAGAAAATCTCAACAAATTTCCACATAATCTAAGAAAATTCCGCAAAATTCTTCAAGTCTCCTCCAAATCCCACAAAATTCAAGACAAATCCTCAAAATCCCACAAAAATCCCACCAAACTCCAGAACCATCTCACAAAATCTCAACAAATTTCCACTAAATTCAAGAAAACTCTCACAAAGTTCTTGAAAGCCCCTCAAAATTCCAGAAAAATGCCACAAACTTCCCTACATCTTCTCAAAACCCAAACAAACTCCTGCAACATCTCACAAAATCTCCACCAATTTCCAAACAATTCAAGAAAAATCCCGCAAAATTCTTCAAGTCTCGTACAAATCCCAGGAAAATCCCACAAAATTCCAGAAACATCCCACCAAATCACCGCAATATCACCAAACATTCTGGAAAAGCCTCACAAAATTGCAGAAATATGCCACAAAATTCCATAAACCTTCTCAAAACCCTACCCAATTCCTGCAACATCCCACAAAATCTCCAACAATTTCCACAAAATTCAAGAAAAATCCCTCAAAATTCACTGAATTTCCTCAATATCCCACCAAATTCCAGAACCATCTCACAAAATCTCAACAAATTTCCACTAAATCTAAGAAAATTCCCGCAAAATTCTTCAAGTCTCCTCCAAATCCCACAAAATTCAAGACAAATCCTCAAAATTCCACAAAAATCCCACAAAATTCCTTCCATATTCTCAGAACCCAAACAAACTCCTGCAACATCTCACAAAATCTCCAACAATTTCCAAACAATTCAAGAAAAATCCCGCAAAATTCTTCAAGTCTCCTCCAAATACCACAAACATCCTACAAACATCTCACAAACATCCCACAATCATCCCATAAAATTCAATAGAAATCCCACAAAATTCAAGAGAAATCCCACCAAATTCTGTACAAGCCCCACACAATTCCCTAAATCTTCTCAGAACCCAACCACATTCCTGCAACATCCCACAAAATCTCCAACAATTTCCACAAAATTCAAGAAAATTCCCTCCAAATTCACTGAATTTCCTCAATATCCCACCAAACTCCAGAACCATCTCACAAAATCTCAACAAATTTCCAAAAAATTCAAAAAAACTCTCACAAAGTTCTTGAAAGCCCCTCAAAATTCCAGAAAAATGCCACAAAATTCCCTACATCTTCTCAAAACATTACAAAATTCTACAGACATCTCACAAAATCTCCACACATTTCCACAAAATCTAAGAAAATTCCCGCAAAATTCTTCAAGTCTCCTCCAAATCCCACAAAATTCAAGAGAAATCCTCAAAATTCCACAAAAATCCAACAAAATTCCCTACATCTTCTCAAAATCCAAACAAATTCCTGAAACATCTCACAAAATCTCCACCAATTTCCACAACATTTAGGAAAAATCCCTCCAACTTCTTCAAGTCTCCTCCAAATCCCACAAAATTCAAGAGAATTCCTCAAAATTCCACAAAAATCCCACCAAATTCCTGCAACATCTCACAAAATCTCCGGAAATTTCCACAAAATTCAAGAAGACTCTCACAAAATACTTGAAAGCTGCTGAAAATTCCACAAATATCCCACAAAAATCCCTAAATCTTCTCAAAACCCAACCACATTCCTGCAGCATCTCACAAAATCTCCACCAATATCCAAAAAATTCAAGAAAATTCCCTCCAAATTCTTCAAGTCTCCTCCAAATCCCACAAAATTCAAGACAAATCCTCAAAATCCCACAAAAATCCCACCAAATTCCAGAACCATCTCACAAAATCTCAACAAATTTCCACTAAATTCAAGAAAACTCTCACAAAGTTCTTGAAAGCCCCTCAAAATCCCAGAAAAATGCCACAAACTTCCCTACATCTTCTCAAAACCCAAACAAACTCCTGCAACATCTCACAAAATCTCCACCAATTTCCAAACAATTCAAGAAAAATCCCGCAAAATTCTTCAAGTCTCGTACAAATCCCAGAAAAATCCCACAAAATTCCAGAAACATCCCACCGAATCACCTCAATATCACCAAACATTCTGGAAAAGCCTCACAAAATTGCAGAAAAATGCCACAAAATTCCCTAAACCTTCTCAAAACCCTACCCAATTCCTGCAACATCCCACAAAATCTCCAACAATTTCCACAAAATTCAAGAAAAATCCCTCCAAATTCACTGAATTTCCTCAATATCCCACCAAATTCCAGAACCATCTCACAAAATCTCAACAAATTTCCACTAAATCTAAGAAAATTCTGCAAAATTCTTCAAGTCTCCTCCAAATCCCACAAAATTCAAGACAAATCCTCAAAATTCCACAAAAATCCCACAAAATTCCTTCCATCTTCTCAGAACCCAAAAAAACTCCTGCAACATCTCACAAAATCTCCACCAATTTCCAAACAATTCAAGAAAAATCCCGCAAAATTCTTCAAGTCTCCTCCAAATACCACAAACATCCTACAAACATCTCACAAACATCCCACAAACATCCCATAAAATTCAATAGAAATCCCACAAAATTCAAGAGAAATCCCACCAAATTCTGTACAAGCCCCACACAATTCCCTAAATCTTCTCAGAACCCAACCACATTCCTGCAACATCCCACAAAATCTCCAACAATTTCCACAAAATTCAAGAAAATTCCCTCCAAATTCACTGAATTTCCTCAATATCCCACCAAACTCCAGAACCATCTCACAAAATCTCAACAAATTTCCAAAAAATTCAAAAAAACTCTCACAAAGTTCTTGAAAGCCCCTCAAAATTCCAGAAAAATGCCAAAAAATTCCCTACATCTTCTCAAAACATTACAAAATTCTACAGACATCTCACAAAATCTCCACACATTTCCACAAAATCTAAGAAAATTCCCGCAAAATTCTTCAAGTCTCCTCCAAATCCCACAAAATTCAAGAGAAATCCTCAAAATTCCACAAAAATCCAACAAAATTCCCTACATCTTCTCAAAATCCAAACAAATTCCTGAAACATCTCACAAAATCTCCACCAATTTCCACAACATTTAGGAAAAATCCCTCCAACTTCTTCAAGTCTCCTCCAAATCCCACAAAATTCAAGAGAATTCCTCAAAATTCCACAAAAATCCCACAAAATTCCTGCAACATCTCACAAAATCTCCGGAAATTTCCACAAAAGTCAAGAAGACTCTCACAAAATACTTGAAAGCTGCTGAAAATTCCACAAATATCCCACAAAAATCCCTAAATCTTCTCAAAACCCAACCACATTCCTGCAGCATCTCACAAAATCTCCACCAATATCCAAAAAATTCAAGAAAATTCCCTCCAAATTCTTCAAGTCTCCTCCAAATCCCACAAAAATCAAGACAAATCCTCAAAATCCCACAAAAATCCCACCAAATTCCAGAACCATCTCACAAAATCTCAACAAATTTCCACTAAATTCAAGAAAACTCTCACAAAGTTCTTGAAAGCCCCTCAAAATTCCAGAAAAATGCCACAAAATAACCTACATCTTCTCAAAACCCAAACAAACTCCTGCAACATCTCACAAAATCTCCACCAATTTCCAAACAATTCAAGAAAAATCCCGCAAAATTCTTCAAGTCTCGTACAAATCCCAGAAAAATCCCACAAAATTCCAGAAACATCCCACCAAATCACCTCAATATCACCAAAAATTCTGGAAAAGCCTCACAAAATTGCAGAAAAATGCCACAAAATTCCCTAAACCTTCTCAAAACCCTACCCAATTCCTGCAACATCCCACAAAATCTCCAACAATTTCCACAAAATTCAAGAAAAATCCCTCAAAATTCACTGAATTTCCTCAATATCCCACCAAATTCCAGAACCATCTCACAAAATCTCAACAAATTTCCACAAAATCTAAGAAAATTCTGCAAAATTCTTCAAGTCTCCTCCAAATCCCACAAAATTCAAGACAAATCCTCAAAATTCCACAAAAATCCCACAAAATTCCTTCCATCTTCTCAGAACCCAAACAAACTCCTGCAACATCTCACAAAATCTCCAACAATTTCCAAACAATTCAAGAAAAATCCCGCAAAATTCTTCAAGTCTCGTACAAATCCCAGAAAAATCCCACAAAATTCCAGAAACATCCCACCAAATCACCTCAATATCACCAAAAATTCTGGAAAAGCCTCACAAAATTGCAGAAAAATGCCACAAAATTCCCTAAACCTTCTCAAAACCCTACCCAATTCCTGCAACATCCCACAAAATCTCCAACAATTTCCACAAAATTCAAGAAAAATCCCTCAAAATTCACTGAATTTCCTCAATATCCCACCAAATTCCAGAACCATCTCAGAAAATCTCAACAAATTTCCACTAAATCTAAGAAAATTCCCGCAAAATTCTTCAAGTCTCCTCCAAATCCCACAAAATTCAAGACAAATCCTCAAAATTCCACAAAAATCCCACAAAATTCCTTCCATATTCTCAGAACCCAAACAAACTCCTGCAACATCTCACAAAATCTCCACCAATTTCCACAACATTTAGGAAAAATCCCTCCAACTTCTTCAAGTCTCCTCCAAATCCCACAAAATTCAAGAGAATTCCTCAAAATTCCACAAAAATCCCACCAAATTCCTGCAACATCTCACAAAATCTCCGGAAATTTCCACAAAATTCAAGAAGACTCTCACAAAATACTTGAAAGCTGCTGAAAATTCCACGAATATCCCACAAAAATCCCTAAATCTTCTCAAAACCCAACCACATTCCTGCAGCATCTCACAAAATCTCCACCAATATCCAAAAAATTCAGGAAAATTCCCTCCAAATTCTTCAAGTCTCCTCCAAATCCCACAAAATTCAAGACAAATCCTCAAAATCCCACAAAAATCCCACCAAATTCCAGAACCATCTCACAAAATCTCAACAAATTTCCACTAAATTCAAGAAAACTCTCACAAAGTTCTTGAAAGCCCCTCAAAATTCCAGAAAAATGCCACAAACTTCCCTACATCTTCTCAAAACCCAAACAAACTCCTGCAACATCTCACAAAATCTCCACCAATTTCCAAACAATTCAAGAAAAATCCCGCAAAATTCTTCAAGTCTCCTACAAATCCCAGAAAAATCCCACAAAATTCCAGAAACATCCCACCAAATCACCTCAATATCACCAAACATTCTGGAAAAGCCTCACAAAATTGCAGAAAAATGCCACAAAATTCCCTAAACCTTCTCAAAACCCTACCCAATTCCTGCAACATCCCACAAAATCTCCAACAATTTCCACAAAATTCAAGAAAAATCCCTCAAAATTCACTGAATTTCCTCAATATCCCACCAAATTCCAGAACCATCTCACAAAATCTCAACAAATTTCCACATAATCTAAGAAAATTCCGCAAAATTCTTCAAGTCTCCTCCAAATCCCACAAAATTCAAGACAAATCCTCAAAATCCCACAAAAATCCCACCAAACTCCAGAACCATCTCACAAAATCTCAACAAATTTCCACTAAATTCAAGAAAACTCTCACAAAGTTCTTGAAAGCCCCTCAAAATTCCAGAAAAATGCCACAAACTTCCCTACATCTTCTCAAAACCCAAACAAACTCCTGCAACATCTCACAAAATCTCCACCAATTTCCAAACAATTCAAGAAAAATCCCGCAAAATTCTTCAAGTCTCGTACAAATCCCAGGAAAATCCCACAAAATTCCAGAAACATCCCACCAAATCACCGCAATATCACCAAACATTCTGGAAAAGCCTCACAAAATTGCAGAAATATGCCACAAAATTCCCTAAACCTTCTCAAAACCCTACCCAATTCCTGCAACATCCCACAAAATCTCCAACAATTTCCACAAAATTCAAGAAAAATCCCTCAAAATTCACTGAATTTCCTCAATATCCCACCAAATTCCAGAACCATCTCACAAAATCTCAACAAATTTCCACTAAATCTAAGAAAATTCCCGCAAAATTCTTCAAGTCTCCTCCAAATCCCACAAAATTCAAGACAAATCCTCAAAATTCCACAAAAATCCCACAAAATTCCTTCCATATTCTCAGAACCCAAACAAACTCCTGCAACATCTCACAAAATCTCCAACAATTTCCAAACAATTCAAGAAAAATCCCGCAAAATTCTTCAAGTCTCCTCCAAATACCACAAACATCCTACAAACATCTCACAAACATCCCACAATCATCCCATAAAATTCAATAGAAATCCCACAAAATTCAAGAGAAATCCCACCAAATTCTGTACAAGCCCCACACAATTCCCTAAATCTTCTCAGAACCCAACCACATTCCTGCAACATCCCACAAAATCTCCAACAATTTCCACAAAATTCAAGAAAATTCCCTCCAAATTCACTGAATTTCCTCAATATCCCACCAAACTCCAGAACCATCTCACAAAATCTCAACAAATTTCCAAAAAATTCAAAAAAACTCTCACAAAGTTCTTGAAAGCCCCTCAAAATTCCAGAAAAATGCCACAAAATTCCCTACATCTTCTCAAAACATTACAAAATTCTACAGACATCTCACAAAATCTCCACACATTTCCACAAAATCTAAGAAAATTCCCGCAAAATTCTTCAAGTCTCCTCCAAATCCCACAAAATTCAAGAGAAATCCTCAAAATTCCACAAAAATCCAACAAAATTCCCTACATCTTCTCAAAATCCAAACAAATTCCTGAAACATCTCACAAAATCTCCACCAATTTCCACAACATTTAGGAAAAATCCCTCCAACTTCTTCAAGTCTCCTCCAAATCCCACAAAATTCAAGAGAATTCCTCAAAATTCCACAAAAATCCCACAAAATTCCTGCAACATCTCACAAAATCTCCGGAAATTTCCACAAAATTCAAGAAGACTCTCACAAAATACTTGAAAGCTGCTGAAAATTCCACAAATATCCCACAAAAATCCCTAAATCTTCTCAAAACCCAACCACATTCCTGCAGCATCTCACAAAATCTCCACCAATATCCAAAAAATTCAAGAAAATTCCCTCCAAATTCTTCAAGTCTCCTCCAAATCCCACAAAATTCAAGACAAATCCTCAAAATCCCACAAAAATCCCACCAAATTCCAGAACCATCTCACAAAATCTCAACAAATTTCCACTAAATTCAAGAAAACTCTCACAAAGTTCTTGAAAGCCCCTCAAAATTCCAGAAAAATGCCACAAACTTCCCTACATCTTCTCAAAACCCAAACAAACTCCTGCAACATCCCACAAAATCTCCACCAATTTCCAAACAATTCAAGAAAAATCCCGCAAAATTCTTCAAGTCTCGTACAAATCCCAGAAAAATCCCACAAAATTCCAGAAACATCCCACCAAATCACCTCAATATCACCAAACATTCTGGAAAAGCCTCACAAAATTGCAGAAAAATGCCACAAAATTCCCTAAACCTTCTCAAAACCCTACCCAATTCCTGCAACATCCCACAAAATCTCCAACAATTTCCACAAAATTCAAGAAAAATCCCTCAAAATTCACTGAATTTCCTCAATATCCCACCAAATTCCAGAACCATCTCACAAAATCTCAACAAATTTCCACAAAATCTAAGAAAATTCTGCAAAATTCTTCAAGTCTCCTCCAAATCCCACAAAATTCAAGACAAATCCTCAAAATTCCACAAAAATCCCACAAAATTCCTTCCATCTTCTCAGAACCCAAAAAAACTCCTGCAACATCTCACAAAATCTCCACCAATTTCCAAACATTTCAAGAAAAATCCCGCAAAATTCTTCAAGTCTCCTCCAAATACCACAAACATCCTACAAACATCTCACAAACATCCCACAAACATCCCATAAAATTCAATAGAAATCCCACAAAATTCAAGAGAAATCCCACCAAATTCTGTACAAGCCCCACACAATTCCCTAAATCTTCTCAGAACCCAACCACATTCCTGCAACATCCCACAAAATCTCCAACAATTTCCACAAAATTCAAGAAAATTCCCTCCAAATTCACTGAATTTCCTCAATATCCCACCAAACTCCAGAACCATCTCACAAAATCTCAACAAATTTCCAAAAAATTCAAAAAAACTCTCACAAAGTTCTTGAAAGCCCCTCAAAATTCCAGAAAAATGCCACAAAATTCCCTACATCTTCTCAAAACATTACAAAATTCTACAGACATCTCACAAAATCTCCACACATTTCCACAAAATCTAAGAAAATTCCCGCAAAATTCTTCAAGTCTCCTCCAAATCCCACAAAATTCAAGAGAAATCCTCAAAATTCCACAAAAATCCAACAAAATTCCCTACATCTTCTCAAAATCCAAACAAATTCCTGAAACATCTCACAAAATCTCCACCAATTTCCACAACATTTAGGAAAAATCCCTCCAACTTCTTCAAGTCTCCTCCAAATCCCACAAAATTCAAGAGAATTCCTCAAAATTCCACAAAAATCCCACAAAATTCCTGCAACATCTCACAAAATCTCCGGAAATTTCCACAAAAGTCAAGAAAACTCTCACAAAATACTTGAAAGCTGCTGAAAATTCCACAAATATCCCACAAAAATCCCTAAATCTTCTCAAAACCCAACCACATTCCTGCAGCATCTCACAAAATCTCCACCAATATCCAAAAAATTCAGGAAAATTCCCTCCAAATTCTTCAAGTCTCCTCCAAATCCCACAAAATTCAAGACAAATCCTCAAAATCCCACAAAAATCCCACCAAATTCCAGAACCATCTCACAAAATCTCAACAAATTTCCACTAAATTCAAGAAAACTCTCACAAAGTTCTTGAAAGCCCCTCAAAATTCCAGAAAAATGCCACAAACTTCCCTACATCTTCTCAAAACCCAAACAAACTCCTGCAACATCCCACAAAATCTCCACCAATTTCCAAACAATTCAAGAAAAATCCCGCAAAATTCTTCAAGTCTCCTACAAATCCCAGAAAAATCCCACAAAATTCCAGAAACATCCCACCAAATCACCTCAATATCACCAAACATTCTGGAAAAGCCTCACAAAATTGCAGAAAAATGCCACAAAATTCCCTAAACCTTCTCAAAACCCTACCCAATTCCTGCAACATCCCACAAAATCTCCAACAATTTCCACAAAATTCAAGAAAAATCCCTCAAAATTCACTGAATTTCCTCAATATCCCACCAAATTCCAGAACCATCTCAGAAAATCTCAACAAATTTCCACATAATCTAAGAAAATTCCGCAAAATTCTTCAAGTCTCCTCCAAATCCCACAAAATTCAAGACAAATCCTCAAAATCCCACAAAAATCCCACCAAACTCCAGAACCATCTCACAAAATCTCAACAAATTTCCACTAAATTCAAGAAAACTCTCACAAAGTTCTTGAAAGCCCCTCAAAATTCCAGAAAAATGCCACAAACTTCCCTACATCTTCTCAAAACCCAAACAAACTCCTGCAACATCTCACAAAATCTCCACCAATTTCCAAACAATTCAAGAAAAATCCCGCAAAATTCTTCAAGTCTCGTACAAATCCCAGGAAAATCCCACAAAATTCCAGAAACATCCCACCAAATCACCGCAATATCACCAAACATTCTGGAAAAGCCTCACAAAATTGCAGAAATATGCCACAAAATTCCCTAAACCTTCTCAAAACCCTACCCAATTCCTGCAACATCCCACAAAATCTCCAACAATTTCCACAAAATTCAAGAAAAATCCCTCAAAATTCACTGAATTTCCTCAATATCCCACCAAATTCCAGAACCATCTCACAAAATCTCAACAAATTTCCACTAAATCTAAGAAAATTCCCGCAAAATTCTTCAAGTCTCCTCCAAATCCCACAAAATTCAAGACAAATCCTCAAAATTCCACAAAAATCCCACAAAATTCCTTCCATATTCTCAGAACCCAAACAAACTCCTGCAACATCTCACAAAATCTCCAACAATTTCCAAACAATTCAAGAAAAATCCCGCAAAATTCTTCAAGTCTCCTCCAAATACCACAAACATCCTACAAACATCTCACAAACATCCCACAATCATCCCATAAAATTCAATAGAAATCCCACAAAATTCAAGAGAAATCCCACCAAATTCTGTACAAGCCCCACACAATTCCCTAAATCTTCTCAGAACCCAACCACATTCCTGCAACATCCCACAAAATCTCCAACAATTTCCACAAAATTCAAGAAAATTCCCTCCAAATTCACTGAATTTCCTCAATATCCCACCAAACTCCAGAACCATCTCACAAAATCTCAACAAATTTCCAAAAAATTCAAAAAAACTCTCACAAAGTTCTTGAAAGCCCCTCAAAATTCCAGAAAAATGCCACAAAATTCCCTACATCTTCTCAAAACATTACAAAATTCTACAGACATCTCACAAAATCTCCACACATTTCCACAAAATCTAAGAAAATTCCCGCAAAATTCTTCAAGTCTCCTCCAAATCCCACAAAATTCAAGAGAAATCCTCAAAATTCCACAAAAATCCAACAAAATTCCCTACATCTTCTCAAAATCCAAACAAATTCCTGAAACATCTCACAAAATCTCCACCAATTTCCACAACATTTAGGAAAAATCCCTCCAACTTCTTCAAGTCTCCTCCAAATCCCACAAAATTCAAGAGAATTCCTCAAAATTCCACAAAAATCCCACAAAATTCCTGCAACATCTCACAAAATCTCCGGAAATTTCCACAAAATTCAAGAAGACTCTCACAAAATACTTGAAAGCTGCTGAAAATTCCACAAATATCCCACAAAAATCCCTAAATCTTCTCAAAACCCAACCACATTCCTGCAGCATCTCACAAAATCTCCACCAATATCCAAAAAATTCAAGAAAATTCCCTCCAAATTCTTCAAGTCTCCTCCAAATCCCACAAAATTCAAGACAAATCCTCAAAATCCCACAAAAATCCCACCAAATTCCAGAACCATCTCACAAAATCTCAACAAATTTCCACTAAATTCAAGAAAACTCTCACAAAGTTCTTGAAAGCCCCTCAAAATTCCAGAAAAATGCCACAAACTTCCCTACATCTTCTCAAAACCCAAACAAACTCCTGCAACATCCCACAAAATCTCCACCAATTTCCAAACAATTCAAGAAAAATCCCGCAAAATTCTTCAAGTCTCGTACAAATCCCAGAAAAATCCCACAAAATTCCAGAAACATCCCACCAAATCACCTCAATATCACCAAACATTCTGGAAAAGCCTCACAAAATTGCAGAAAAATGCCACAAAATTCCCTAAACCTTCTCAAAACCCTACCCAATTCCTGCAACATCCCACAAAATCTCCAACAATTTCCACAAAATTCAAGAAAAATCCCTCAAAATTCACTGAATTTCCTCAATATCCCACCAAATTCCAGAACCATCTCACAAAATCTCAACAAATTTCCACAAAATCTAAGAAAATTCTGCAAAATTCTTCAAGTCTCCTCCAAATCCCACAAAATTCAAGAGAAATCCTCAAAATTCCACAAAAATCCCACAAAATTCCTTCCATCTTCTCAGAACCCAAAAAAACTCCTGCAACATCTCACAAAATCTCCACCAATTTCCAAACAATTCAAGAAAAATCCCGCAAAATTCTTCAAGTCTCCTCCAAATACCACAAACATCCTACAAACATCTCACAAACATCCCACAAACATCCCATAAAATTCAATAGAAATCCCACAAAATTCAAGAGAAATCCCACCAAATTCTGTACAAGCCCCACACAATTCCCTAAATCTTCTCAGAACCCAACCACATTCCTGCAACATCCCACAAAATCTCCAACAATTTCCACAAAATTCAAGAAAATTCCCTCCAAATTCACTGAATTTCCTCAATATCCCACCAAACTCCAGAACCATCTCACAAAATCTCAACAAATTTCCAAAAAATTCAAAAAAACTCTCACAAAGTTCTTGAAAGCCCCTCAAAATTCCAGAAAAATGCCACAAAATTCCCTACATCTTCTCAAAACATTACAAAATTCTACAGACATCTCACAAAATCTCCACACATTTCCACAAAATCTAAGAAAATTCCCGCAAAATTCTTCAAGTCTCCTCCAAATCCCACAAAATTCAAGAGAAATCCTCAAAATTCCACAAAAATCCAACAAAATTCCCTACATCTTCTCAAAATCCAAACAAATTCCTGAAACATCTCACAAAATCTCCACCAATTTCCACAACATTTAGGAAAAATCCCTCCAACTTCTTCAAGTCTCCTCCAAATCCCACAAAATTCAAGAGAATTCCTCAAAATTCCACAAAAATCCCACAAAATTCCTGCAACATCTCACAAAATCTCCGGAAATTTCCACAAAAGTCAAGAAAACTCTCACAAAATACTTGAAAGCTGCTGAAAATTCCACAAATATCCCACAAAAATCCCTAAATCTTCTCAAAACCCAACCACATTCCTGCAGCATCTCACAAAATCTCCACCAATATCCAAAAAATTCAAGAAAATTCCCTCCAAATTCTTCAAGTCTCCTCCAAATCCCACAAAATTCAAGAAATTCAAGACAAATCCTCAAAATCCCACAAAAATCCCACCAAATTCCAGAACCATCTCACAAAATCTCAACAAATTTCCACTAAATTCAAGAAAACTCTCACAAAGTTCTTGAAAGCCCCTCAAAATTCCAGAAAAATGCCACAAACTTCCCTACATCTTCTCAAAACCCAAACAAACTCCTGCAACATCTCACAAAATCTCCACCAATTTCCAAACAATTCAAGAAAAATCCCGCAAAATTCTTCAAGTCTCCTACAAATCCCAGAAAAATCCCACAAAATTCCAGAAACATCCCACCAAATCACCTCAATATCACCAAAAATTCTGGAAAAGCCTCACAAAATTGCAGAAAAATGCCACAAAATTCCCTAAACCTTCTCAAAACCCTACCCAATTCCTGCAACATCCCACAAAATCTCCAACAATTTCCACAAAATTCAAGAAAAATCCCTCAAAATTCACTGAATTTCCTCAATATCCCACCAAATTCCAGAACCATCTCACAAAATCTCAACAAATTTCCACTAAATCTTAGAAAATTCTGCAAAATTCTTCAAGTCTCCTCCAAATCCCACAAAATTCAAGAGAAATCCTCAAAATTCCACAAAAATCCCACAAAATTCCTTCCATCTTCTCAGAACCCAAACAAACTCCTGCAACATCTCACAAAATCTCCACCAATTTCCAAACAATTCAAGAAAAATCCTGCAAAATTCTTCAAGTCTCCTCCAAATACCACAAACATCCCACAAACATCCCACAAACATCCCACAAAATTCAAGAGAAATCCCACAAAATTCAAAAGAAATCGCACAAAATCCTGTACAAGCCCCACAAAATTCCCTAAATCTTCTCAGAACCCAACAACATTCCTGCAACATCCCACAAAATCTCTGGAAATTTCCACAAAATTCAAGAAGACTCTCACAAAATACTTGAAAGCTGCTGAAAATTCCACGAATATCCCACAAAAATCCCTAAATCTTCTCAAAACCCAACCACATTCCTGCAGCATCTCACAAAATCTCCACCAATATCCAAAAAATTCAAGAAAATTCCCTCCAAATTCTTCAAGTCTCCTCCAAATCCCACAAAATTCAAGACAAATCCTCAAAATCCCACAAAAATCCCACCAAACTCCAGAACCATCTCACAAAATCTCAACAAATTTCCACTAAATTCAAGAAAACTCTCACAAAGTTCTTGAAAGCCCCTCAAAATTCCAGAAAAATGCCACAAACTTCCCTACATCTTCTCAAAACCCAAACAAACTCCTGCAACATCTCACAAAATCTCCACCAATTTCCAAACAATTCAAGAAAAATTCCGCAAAATTCTTCAAGTCTCGTACAAATCCCAGAAAAATCCCACAAAATTCCAGAAACATCCCACCAAATCACCTCAATATCACCAAACATTCTGGAAAAGCCTCACAAAATTGCAGAAATATGCCACAAAATTCCCTAAACCTTCTCAAAACCCTACCCAATTCCTGCAACATCCCACAAAATCTCCAACAATTTCCACAAAATTCAAGAAAAATCCCTCAAAATTCACTGAATTTCCTCAATATCCCACCAAATTCCAGAAACATCTCACAAAATCTCAACAAATTTCCACAAAATCTAAGAAAATTCCGCAAAATTCTTCAAGTCTCCTCCAAATCCCACAAAATTCAAGACAAATCCTCAAAATCCCACAAAAATCCCACCAAATTCCTTCCATCTTCTCAGAACCCAAACAAACTCCTGCAACATCTCACAAAATCTCCAACAATTTCCAAACAATTCAAGAAAAATCCCGCAAAATTCTTCAAGTCTCGTACAAATCCCAGAAAAATCCCACAAAATTCCAGAAACATCCCACCAAATCACCTCAATATTACCAAAAATTCTGGAAAAGCCTCACAAAATTGCAGAAAAATGCCACAAAATTCCCTAAACCTTCTCAAAACCCTACCCAATTCCTGCAACATCCCACAAAATCTCCAACAATTTCCACAAAATTCAAGAAAAATCCCTCAAAATTCACTGAATTTCCTCAATATCCCACCAAATTCCAGAACCATCTCACAAAATCTCAACAAATTTCCACTAAATCTAAGAAAATTCCCTCCAAATTCTTCAAGTCTCCTCCAAATCCCACAAAATTCAAGACAAATCCTCAAAATTCCACAAAAATCCCACAAAATTCCTTCCATCTTCTCAGAACCCACACAAACTCCTGCAACATCTCACAAAATCTCCACCAATTTCCAAACAATTCAAGAAAAATCCCGCAAAATTCTTCAAGTCTCCTCCAAATACCACAAACATCCCACAAACATCCCACAAACATCCCACAAAATTCAAGAGAAATCCCACAAAATTCAAAAGAAATCGCACAAAATCCTGTACAAGCCCCACACAATTTCCTAAATCTTCTCAGAACCCAACAACATTCCTGCAACATCTCACAAAATCTCCAGAAATTTCCACAAAATTCAAGAAGACTCTCACAAAAAACTTGAAAGCTGCTGAAAATTCCAAGAAAATCCCACAAAAATCCCTAAATCTTCTCAAAACCCAACCACATTCCTGCAGCATCTCACAAAATCTCCACCAATATCCAGAAAATTCAAGAAAATTCCCTCCAAATTCTTCAAGTCTCCTCCAAATCCCACAAAATTCAAGACAAATCCTCAAAATCCCACAAAAATCCCACCAAATTCCAGAACCATCTCACAAAATCTCAACAAATTTCCACTAAATTCAAGAAAACTCTCACAAAGTTCTTGAAAGCCCCTCAAAATTCCAGAAAAATGCCACAAACTTCCCTACATCTTCTCAAAACCCAAACAAACTCCTGCAACATCTCACAAAATCTCCACCAATTTCCAAACAATTCAAGAAAAATCCCGCAAAATTCTTCAAGTCTCGTACAAATCCCAGAAAAATCCCACAAAATTCCAGAAACATCCCACCAAATCACCTCAATATCACCAAAAATTCTGGAAAAGCCTCACAAAATTGCAGAAAAATGCCACAAAATTCCCTAAACCTTCTCAAAACCCTACCAAATTCCTGCAACATCCCACAAAATCTCCAACAATTTCCACAAAATTCAAGAAAAATCCCTCAAAATTCACTGAATTTCCTCAATATCCCACCAAATTCCAAAACCATCTCACAAAATCTCAACAAATTTCCACAAAATCTAAGAAAATTCTCCAAATTCTTCAAGTCTCCTCCAAATCCCACAAAATTCAAGACAAATTCTCAAAATTCCACAAAAATCCAACAAAATTCCTTCCATCTTCTCAAAACCCACACAAACTCCTGCAACATCTCACAAAATCTCCACCAATTTCCAAACAATTCAAGAAAAATCCCGCAAAATTCTTCAAGTCTCCTCCAAATACCACAAACATCCCACAAACATCCAACAAACATCCCACAGAATTCAAGAGAAATCCCACAAAATTCAAAAGAAATCACACAAAATCCTGTACAAGCCCCACACAATTCCCTAAATCTTCTCAGAACCCAACAACATTCCTGCAACATCTCACAAAATCTCTGGAAATTTCCACAAAATTCAAGAAGACTCTCACAAAAAACTTGAAAGCTGCTGAAAATTCCACGAAAATCCCACAAAAATCCCTAAATCTTCTCAAAACCCAACCACATTCCTGCAGCATCTCACAAAATCTCCACCAATATCCAAAAAATTCAGGAAAATTCCCTCCAAATTCTTCAAGTCTCCTCCAAATCCCACAAAATTCAAGACAAATCCTCAAAATCCCACAAAAATCCCACCAAATTCCAGAACCATCTCACAAAATCTCAACAAATTTCCACTAAATTCAAGAAAACTCTCACAAAGTTCTTGAAAGCCCCTCAAAATTCCAGAAAAATGCCACAAAATAACCTACATCTTCTCAAAACCCAAACAAACTCCTGCAACATCTCACAAAATCTCCACCAATTTCCAAACAATTCAAGAAAAATCCCGCAAAATTCTTCAAGTCTCGTACAAATCCCAGAAAAATCCCACAAAATTCCAGAAACATCCCACCAAATCACCTCAATATCACCAAACATTCTGGAAAAGCCTCACAAAATTGCAGAAAAATGCCACAAAATTCCCTAAACCTTCTCAAAACCCTACCCAATTCCTGCAACATCCCACAAAATCTACAACAATTTCCACAAAATTCAAAAAAAATCCCTCAAAATTCACTGAATTTCCTCAATATCCCACCAAATTCCAGAACCATCTCACAAAATCTCAACAAATTTCCACAAAATCTAAGAAAATTCCGCAAAATTCTTCAAGTCTCCTCCAAATCCCACAAAATTCAAGACAAATCCTCAAAATTCCACAAAAATCCCACAAAATTCCTTCCATATTCTCAGAACCCAAACAAACTCCTGCAACATCTCACAAAATC
This sequence comes from Cyanistes caeruleus, assembly GCF_971803275.1. NCBI lineage: Eukaryota > Metazoa > Chordata > Aves > Passeriformes > Paridae > Cyanistes > Cyanistes caeruleus. The sequence continues at coordinate 84,853,375 of NC_141702.1, read as the reverse complement.
TCCAACAATTTCCAAACAATTCAAGAAAAATCCCGCAAAATTCTTCAAGTCTCCTCCAAATCCCACAAAATTCAAGAGAAATCCTCAAAATTCCACAAAAATCCAACAAAATTCCCTACATCTTCTCAAAATCCAAACAAATTCCTGAAACATCTCACAAAATCTCCACCAATTTCCACAACATTTAGGAAAAATCCCTCCAACTTCTTCAAGTCTCCTCCAAATCCCACAAAATTCAAGAGAATTCCTCAAAATTCCACAAAAATCCCACAAAATTCCTGCAACATCTCACAAAATCTCCGGAAATTTCCACAAAATTCAAGAAGACTCTCACAAAATACTTGAAAGCTGCTGAAAATTCCACAAATATCCCACAAAAATCCCTAAATCTTCTCAAAACCCAACCACATTCCTGCAGCATCTCACAAAATCTCCACCAATATCCAAAAAATTCAGGAAAATTCCCTCCAAATTCTTCAAGTCTCCTCCAAATCCCACAAAATTCAAGACAAATCCTCAAAATCCCACAAAAATCCCACCAAATTCCAGAACCATCTCACAAAATCTCAACAAATTTCCACTAAATTCAAGAAAACTCTCACAAAGTTCTTGAAAGCCCCTCAAAATTCCAGAAAAATGCCACAAACTTCCCTACATCTTCTCAAAACCCAAACAAACTCCTGCAACATCTCACAAAATCTCCACCAATTTCCAAACAATTCAAGAAAAATCCCGCAAAATTCTTCAAGTCTCGTACAAATCCCAGAAAAATCCCACAAAATTCCAGAAACATCCCACCAAATCACCGCAATATCACCAAACATTCTGGAAAAGCCTCACAAAATTGCAGAAAAATGTCACAAAATTCCCTAAACCTTCTCAAAACCCTACCCAATTCCTGCAACATCCCACAAAATCTCCAACAATTTCCACAAAATTCAAGAAAAATACCTCAAAATTCACTGAATTTCCTCAATATCCCACCAAATTCCAGAACCATCTCACAAACTCTCAACAAATTTCCACTAAATCTAAGAAAATTCCCGCAAAATTCTTCAAGTCTCCTCCAAATCCCACAAAATTCAAGAGAAATCCTCAAAATTCCACAAAAATCCCTCAAAATTCCTTCCATCTTCTCAAAACCCAAACAAATTCCTGCAACATCTCACAAAATCTCCACCAATTTCCAAACATTTCAAGAAAAATCCTGCAAAATTCTTCAAGTCTCCTCCAAATACCACAAACATCCTACAAACATCTCACAAACATCCCACAAACATCCCATAAAATTCAATAGAAATCCCACAAAATTCAAGAGAAATCCCACCAAATTCTGTACAAGCCCCACACAATTCCCTAAATCTTCTCAGAACCCAACCACATTCCTGCAACATCCCACAAAATCTCCAACAATTTCCACAAAATTCAAGAAAATTCCCTCCAAATTCACTGAATTTCCTCAATATCCCACCAAACTCCAGAACCATCTCACAAAATCTCAACAAATTTCCAAAAAATTCAAAAAAACTCTCACAAAGTTCTTGAAAGCCCCTCAAAATTCCAGAAAAATGCCACAAAATTCCCTACATCTTCTCAAAACATTACAAAATTCTACAGACATCTCACAAAATCTCCACACATTTCCACAAAATCTAAGAAAATTCCCGCAAAATTCTTCAAGTCTCCTCCAAATCCCACAAAATTCAAGAGAAATCCTCAAAATTCCACAAAAATCCAACAAAATTCCCTACATCTTCTCAAAATCCAAACAAAATCCTGAAACATCTCACAAAATCTCCACCAATTTCCACAACATTTAGGAAAAATCCCTCCAACTTCTTCAAGTCTCCTCCAAATCCCACAAAATTCAAGAGAATTCCTCAAAATTCCACAAAAATCCCACAAAATTCCTGCAACATCTCACAAAATCTCCGGAAATTTCCACAAAATTCAAGAAGACTCTCACAAAATACTTGAAAGCTGCTGAAAATTCCACGAATATCCCACAAAAATCCCTAAATCTTCTCAAAACCCAACCACATTCCTGCAGCATCTCACAAAATCTCCACCAATATCCAAAAAATTCAGGAAAATTCCCTCCAAATTCTTCAAGTCTCCTCCAAATCCCACAAAATTCAAGACAAATCCTCAAAATCCCACAAAAATCCCACCAAATTCCAGAACCATCTCACAAAATCTCAACAAATTTCCACTAAATTCAAGAAAACTCTCACAAAGTTCTTGAAAGCCCCTCAAAATTCCAGAAAAATGCCACAAACTTCCCTACATCTTCTCAAAACCCAAACAAACTCCGGCAACATCTCACAAAATCTCCACCAATTTCCAAACAATTCAAGAAAAATCCCGCAAAATTCTTCAAGTCTCCTACAAATCCCAGAAAAATCCCACAAAATTCCAGAAACATCCCACCAAATCACCTCAATATCACCAAACATTCTGGAAAAGCCTCACAAAATTGCAGAAAAATGCCACAAAATTCCCTAAACCTTCTCAAAACCCTACCCAATTCCTGCAACATCCCACAAAATCTCCAACAATTTCCACAAAATTCAAGAAAAATCCCTCAAAATTCACTGAATTTCCTCAATATCCCACCAAATTCCAGAACCATCTCACAAAATCTCAACAAATTTCCACAAAATCTAAGAAAATTCTGCAAAATTCTTCAAGTCTCCTCTAAATCCCACAAAATTCAAGAGAAATCCTCAAAATTCCACAAAAATCCCACAAAATTCCTTCCATATTCTCAGAACCCAAACAAACTCCTGCAACATCTCACAAAATCTCCAACAATTTCCAAACAATTCAAGAAAAATCCCGCAAAATTCTTCAAGTCTCGTACAAATCCCAGAAAAATCCCACAAAATTCCAGAAACATCCCACCAAATCACCTCAATATCACCAAAAATTCTGGAAAAGCCTCACAAAATTGCAGAAAAATGCCACAAAATTCCCTAAACCTTCTCAAAACCCTACCCAATTCCTGCAACATCCCACAAAATCTCCAACAATTTCCACAAAATTCAAGAAAAATCCCTCAAAATTCACTGAATTTCCTCAATATCCCACCAAATTCCAGAACCATCTCACAAAATCTCCACCAATATCCAAAAAATTCAAGAAAATTCCCTCCAAATTCTTCAAGTCTCCTCCAAATCCCACAAAATTCAAGACAAATCCTCAAAATCCCACAAAAATCCCACAAATTCCAGAATCATCTCACAAAATCTCAACAAATTTCCACTAAATTCAAGAAAACTCTCACAAAGTTCTTGAAAGCCCCTCAAAATTCCAGAAAAATGCCACAAAATAACCTACATCTTCTCAAAACCCAACCACATTCCTGCAACATCCCACAAAATCTCCAACAATTTCCACAAAATTCAAGAAAAATCCCGCAAAATTCTTCAAGTCTCGTACAAATCCCAGAAAAATCCCACAAAATTCCAGAAACATCCCACCAAATCACCTCAATATCACCAAACATTCTGGAAAAGCCTCACAAAATTGCAGAAAAATGCCACAAAATTCCCTAAACCTTCTCAAAACCCTACCCAATTCCTGCAACATCCCACAAAATCTCCAACAATTTCCACAAAATTCAAGAAAAATCCCTCAAAATTCACTGAATTTCCTCAATATCCCACCAAATTCCAGAACCATCTCACAAAATCTCAACAAATTTCCACAAAATCTAAGAAAATTCCGCAAAATTCTTCAAGTCTCCTCCAAATCCCACAAAATTCAAGACAAATCCTCAAAATTCCACAAAAATCCCACAAAATTCCTTCCATCTTCTCAGAACCCAAACAAACTCCTGCAACATCTCACAAAATCTCCACCAATTTCCAAACAATTCAAGAAAAATCCCGCAAAATTCTTCAAGTCTCGTACAAATCCCAGAAAAATTCCACAAAATTCCAGAAACATCCCACCAAATCACCTCAATATCACCAAAAATTCTGGAAAAGCCTCACAAAATTGCAGAAAAATGCCACAAAATTCCCTAAACCTTCTCAAAACCCTACCCAATTCCTGCAACATCCCACAAAATCTCCAACAATTTCCACAAAATTCAAGAAAAATCCCTCAAAATTCACTGAATTTCCTCAATATCCCACCAAATTCCAGAACCATCTCACAAAATCTCCACCAATATCCAAAAAATTCAAGAAAATTCCCTCCAAATTCTTCAAGTCTCCTCCAAATCCCATAAAATTCAAGACAAATCCTCAAAATCCCACAAAAATCCCACAAATTCCAGAATCATCTCACAAAATCTCAACAAATTTCCACTAAATTCAAGAAAACTCTCACAAAGTTCTTGAAAGCCCCTCAAAATTCCAGAAAAATGCCACAAAATAACCTACATCTTCTCAAAACCCAACCACATTCCTGCAACATCCCACAAAATCTCCAACAATTTCCACAAAATTCAAGAAAAATCCCGCAAAATTCTTCAAGTCTCGTACAAATCCCAGAAAAATCCCACAAAATTCCAGAAACATCCCACCAAATCACCTCAATATCACCAAACATTCTGGAAAAGCCTCACAAAATTGCAGAAAAATGCCACAAAATTCCCTAAACCTTCTCAAAACCCTACCCAATTCCTGCAACATCCCACAAAATCTCCAACAATTTCCACAAAATTCAAGAAAAATCCCTCAAAATTCACTGAATTTCCTCAATATCCCACCAAATTCCAGAACGATCTCACAAAATCTCAACAAATTTCCACAAAATCTAAGAAAATTCCGCAAAATTCTTCAAGTCTCCTCCAAATCCCACAAAATTCAAGACAAATCCTCAAAATTCCACAAAAATCCCACAAAATTCCTTCCATCTTCTCAGAACCCAAACAAACTCCTGCAACATCTCACAAAATCTCCACCAATTTCCAAACAATTCAAGAAAAATCCCGCAAAATTCTTCAAGTCTCGTACAAATCCCAGAAAAATCCCACAAAATTCCAGAAACATCCCACCAAATCACCTCAGTATCACCAAACATTCTGGAAAAGCCTCACAAAATTGCAGAAATATGCCACAAAATTCCATAAACCTTCTCAAAACCCTACCCAATTCCTGCAACATCCCACAAAATCTCCAACAATTTCCACAAAATTCAAGAAAAATCCCTCAAAATTCACTGAATTTCCTCAATATCCCACCAAATTCCAGAACCATCTCACAAAATCTCAACAAATTTCCACATAATCTAAGAAAATTCCCTCCAAATTCTTCAAGTCTCCTCCAAATCCCACAAAATTCAAGAGAAATCCTCAAAATTCCACAAAAATCCAACAAAATTCCTTCCATCTTCTCAAAACCCAAACAAATTCCTGCAACATCTCACAAAATCTCCACCAATTTCCAAACATTTCAAGAAAAGTCCCGCAAAATTCTTCAAGTCTCCTCCAAATACCACAAACATCCTACAAACATCTCACAAACATCCCACAAACATCCCAAAAAATTCAATAGAAATCCCACAAAATTCAAGAGAAATCCCACCAAATTCTGTACAAGCCCCACACAATTCCCTAAATCTTCTCAGAACCCAACCACATTCCTGCAACATCCCACAAAATCTCCAACAATTTCCACAAAATTCAAGAAAATTCCCTCCAAATTCACTGAATTTCCTCAATATCCCACCAAACTCCAGAACCATCTCACAAAATCTCAACAAATTTCCAAAAAATTCAAAAAAACTCTCACAAAGTTCTTGAAAGCCCCTCAAAATTCCAGAAAAATGCCACAAAATTCCCTACATCTTCTCAAAACATTACAAAATTCTACAGACATCTCACAAAATCTCCACACATTTCCACAAAATCTAAGAAAATTCCCGCAAAATTCTTCAAGTCTCCTCCAAATCCCACAAAATTCAAGAGAAATCCTCAAAATTCCACAAAAATCCAACAAAATTCCCTACATCTTCTCAAAATCCAAACAAATTCCTGAAACATCTCACAAAATCTCCACCAATTTCCACAACATTTAGGAAAAATCCCTCCAACTTCTTCAAGTCTCCTCCAAATCCCACAAAATTCAAGAGAATTCCTCAAAATTCCACAAAAATCCCACAAAATTCCTGCAACATCTCACAAAATCTCCGGAAATTTCCACAAAATTCAAGAAGACTCTCACAAAATACTTGAAAGCTGCTGGAAATTCCACAAATATCCCACAAAAATCCCTAAATCTTCTCAAAACCCAACCACATTCCTGCAGCATCTCACAAAATCTCCACCAATATCCAAAAAATTCAGGAAAATTCCCTCCAAATTCTTCAAGTCTCCTCCAAATCCCACAAAATTCAAGACAAATCCTCAAAATCCCACAAAAATCCCACCAAATTCCAGAACCATCTCACAAAATCTCAACAAATTTCCACTAAATTCAAGAAAACTCTCACAAAGTTCTTGAAAGCCCCTCAAAATTCCAGAAAAATGCCACAAACTTCCCTACATCTTCTCAAAACCCAAACAAACTCCTGCAACATCTCACAAAATCTCCACCAATTTCCAAACAATTCAAGAAAAATCCCGCAAAATTCTTCAAGTCTTGTACAAATCCCAGAAAAATCCCACAAAATTCCAGAAACATCCCACCAAATCACCTCAATATCACCAAACATTCTGGAAAAGCCTCACAAAATTGCAGAAAAATGCCACAAAATTCCGTAAACCTTCTCAAAACCCTACCCAATTCCTGCAACATCCCACAAAATCTCCAACAATTTCCACAAATATTCAAGAAAAATCCCTCAAAATTCACTGAATTTCCTCAATATCCCACCAAATTCCAGAACCATCTCACAAAATCTCAACAAATTTCCACAAAATCTAAGAAAATTCCGCAAAATTCTTCAAGTCTCCTCCAAATCCCACAAAATTCAAGAGAAATCCTCAAAATTCCACAAAAATCCCACAAAATTCCTTCCATATTCTCAGAACCCAAACAAACTCCTGCAACATCTCACAAAATCTCCAACAATTTCCAAACAATTCAAGAAAAATCCCGCAAAATTCTTCAAGTCTCGTACAAATCCCAGAAAAATCCCACAAAATTCCAGAAACATCCCACCAAATCACCTCAATATCACCAAAAATTCTGGAAAAGCCTCACAAAATTGCAGAAAAATGCCACAAAATTCCCTAAACCTTCTCAAAACCCTACCAAATTCCTGCAACATCCCACAAAATCTCCAACAATTTCCACAAAATTCAAGAAAAATCCCTCAAAATTCACTGAATTTCCTCAATATCCCACCAAATTCCAGAACCATCTCAGAAAATCTCAACAAATTTCCACATAATCTAAGAAAATTCCGCAAAATTCTTCAAGTCTCCTCCAAATCCCACAAAATTCAAGACAAATCCTCAAAATCCCACAAAAATCCCACCAAATTCTAGAACCATCTCACAAAATCTCAACAAATTTCCACAAAATCTAAGAAAATTCCCTCCAAATTCTTCAAGTCTCCTCCAAATCCCACAAAATTCAAGAGAAATCCTCAAAATTCCACAAAAATCCAACAAAATTCCTTCCATCTTCTCAAAACCCACACAAACTCCTGCAACATCTCACAAAATCTCCACCAATTTCCAGACAATTCAAGAAAAATCCCGCAAAATTCTTCAAGTCTCCTCCAAATACCACAAACATCCCACAAACATCCCACAAACATCCCACAAAATTCAAGAGAAATCCCACAAAATTCAAAAGAAATCGCACAAAATCCTGTACAAGCCCCACACAATTCCCTACATCTTCTCAGAACCCAACAACATTCCTGCAACATCTCACAAAATCTCTGGAAATTTCCACAAAATTGAAGAAGACTCTCACAAAATACTTGAAAGCTGCTGAAAATTCCACGAAAATCCCACAAAAATCCCTAAATCTTCTCAAAACCCAACCACATTGCTGCAGCATCTCACAAAATCTCCACCAATATCCAAAAAATTCAAGAAAATTCCCTCCAAACTCTTCAAGTCTCCTCCAAATCCCACAAAATTCAAGACAAATCCTCAAAATCCCACAAAAATCCCACCAAATTCCAGAACCATCTCACAAAATCTCAACAAATTTCCACTAAATTCAAGAAAACTCTCACAAAGTTCTTGAAAGCCCCTCAAAATTCCAGAAAAATGCCACAAACTTCCCTACATCTTCTCAAAACCCAAACAAACTCCTGCAACATCTCACAAAATCTCCACCAATTTCCAAACAATTCAAGAAAAATCCCGCAAAATTCTTCAAGTCTCGTACAAATCCCAGAAAAATCCCACAAAATTCCAGAAACATCCCACCAAATCACCTCAATATCACCAAAAATTCTGGAAAAGCCTCACAAAATTGCAGAAAAATGCCACAAAATTCCCTAAACCTTCTCAAAACCCTACCCAATTCCTGCAACATCCCACAAAATCTCCAACAATTTCCACAAAATTCAAGAAAAATCCCTCAAAATTCACTGAATTTCCTCAATATCCCACCAAATTCCAGAACCATCTCAAAAAATCTCAACAAATTTCCACATAATCTAAGAAAATTCCCTCCAAATTCTTCAAGTCTCCTCCAAATCCCACAAAATTCAAGACAAATCCTCAAAATTCCACAAAAATCCCACAAAATTCCTTCCATCTTCTCAAAACCCACACAAACTCCTGCAACATCTCACAAAATCTCCACCAATTTCCAAACAATTCAAGAAAAATACCGCAAAATTCTTCAAGTCTCCTCCAAATACCACAAACATCCCACAAACATCCCACAAACATCCCACAAAATTCAAGAGAAATCCCACAAAATTCAAAAGAAATCACACAAAATCCTGTACAAGCCCCACACAATTTCCTAAATCTTCTCAGAACCCAACAACATTCCTGCAACATCTCACAAAATCTCTGGAAATTTCCACAAAATTCAAGAAGACTCTCACAAAAAACTTGAAAGCTGCTGAAAATTCCAAGAAAATCCCACAAAAATCCCTAAATCTTCTCAAAACCCAACCACATTCCTGCAGCATCTCACAAAATCTCCACCAATATCCAGAAAATTCAAGAAAATTCCCTCCAAATTCTTCAAGTCTCCTCCAAATCCCACAAAATTCAAGACAAATCCTCAAAATCCCACAAAAATCCCACCAAATTCCAGAACCATCTCACAAAATCTCAACAAATTTCCACTAAATTCAAGAAAACTCTCACAAAGTTCTTGAAAGCCCCTCAAAATTCCAGAAAAATGCCACAAACTTCCCTACATCTTCTCAAAACCCAAACAAACTCCTGCAACATCTCACAAAATCTCCACCAATTTCCAAACAATTCAAGAAAAATCCCGCAAAATTCTTCAAGTCTCGTACAAATCCCAGAAAAATCCCACAAAATTCCAGAAACATCCCACCAAATCACCTCAATATCACCAAAAATTCTGGAAAAGCCTCACAAAATTGCAGAAAAATGCCACAAAATTCCCTAAACCTTCTCAAAACCCTACCCAATTCCTGCAACATCCCACAAAATCTCCAACAATTTCCACAAAATTCAAGAAAAATCCCTCAAAATTCACTGAATTTCCTCAATATCCCACCAAATTCCAAAACCATCTCACAAAATCTCAACAAATTTCCACAAAATCTAAGAAAATTCCCTCCAAATTCTTCAAGTCTCCTCCAAATCCCACAAAATTCAAGACAAATCCTCAAAATTCCACAAAAATCCCACAAAATTCCTTCCATCTTCTCAAAACCCACACAAACTCCTGCAACATCTCACAAAATCTCCACCAATTTCCAAACAATTCAAGAAAAATCCCGCAAAATTCTTCAAGTCTCCTCCAAATACCACAAACATCCCACAAACATCCCACAAACATCCCACAAAATTCAAGAGAAATCCCACAAAATTCAAAAGAAATCACACAAAATCCTGTACAAGCCCCACACAATTTCCTAAATCTTCTCAGAACCCAACAACATTCCTGCAACATCTCACAAAATCTCTGGAAATTTCCACAAAATTCAAGAAGACTCTCACAAAAAACTTGAAAGCTGCTGAAAATTCCAAGAAAATCCCACAAAAATCCCTAAATCTTCTCAAAACCCAACCACATTCCTGCAGCATCTCACAAAATCTCCACCAATATCCAGAAAATTCAAGAAAATTCCCTCCAAATTCTTCAAGTCTCCTCCAAATCCCACAAAATTCAAGACAAATCCTCAAAATCCCACAAAAATCCCACCAAATTCCAGAACCATCTCACAAAATCTCAACAAATTTCCACTAAATTCAAGAAAACTCTCACAAAGTTCTTGAAAGCCCCTCAAAATTCCAGAAAAATGCCACAAACTTCCCTACATCTTCTCAAAACCCAAACAAACTCCTGCAACATCTCACAAAATCTCCACCAATTTCCAAACAATTCAAGAAAAATCCCGCAAAATTCTTCAAGTCTCGTACAAATCCCAGAAAAATCCCACAAAATTCCAGAAACATCCCACCAAATCACCTCAATATCACCAAAAATTCTGGAAAAGCCTCACAAAATTGCAGAAAAATGCCACAAAATTCCCTAAACCTTCTCAAAACCCTACCCAATTCCTGCAACATCCCACAAAATCTCCAACAATTTCCACAAAATTCAAGAAAAATCCCTCAAAATTCACTGAATTTCCTCAATATCCCACCAAATTCCAAAACCATCTCACAAAATCTCAACAAATTTCCACAAAATCTAAGAAAATTCCCTCCAAATTCTTCAAGTCTCCTCCAAATCCCACAAAATTCAAGACAAATTCTCAAAATTCCACAAAAATCCAACAAAATTCCTTCCATCTTCTCAAAACCCACACAAACTCCTGCAACATCTCACAAAATCTCCACCAATTTCCAAACAATTCAAGAAAAATACCGCAAAATTCTTCAAGTCTCCTCCAAATACCACAAACATCCCACAAACATCCCACAAACATCCCACAAAATTCAAGAGAAATCCCACAAAATTCAAAAGAAATCACACAAAATCCTGTACAAGCCCCACACAATTCCCTAAATCTTCTCAGAACCCAACAACATTCCTGCAACATCTCACAAAATCTCTGGAAATTTCCACAAAATTCAAGAAGACTCTCACAAAAAACTTGAAAGCTGCTGAAAATTCCACGAAAATCCCACAAAAATCCCTAAATCTTCTCAAAACCCAACCACATTCCTGCAGCATCTCACAAAATCTCCACCAATATCCAAAAAATTCAGGAAAATTCCCTCCAAATTCTTCAAGTCTCCTCCAAATCCCACAAAATTCAAGACAAATCCTCAAAATCCCACAAAAATCCCACCAAATTCCAGAACCATCTCACAAAATATCAACAAATTTCCACTAAATTCAAGAAAACTCTCACAAAGTTCTTGAAAGCCCCTCAAAATTCCAGAAAAATGCCACAAAATAACCTACATCTTCTCAAAACCCAAACAAACTCCTGCAACATCTCACAAAATCTCCACCAATTTCCAAACAATTCAAGAAAAATCCCGCAAAATTCTTCAAGTCTCGTACAAATCCCAGAAAAATCCCACAAAATTCCAGAAACATCCCACCAAATCACCTCAATATCACCAAAAATTCTGGAAAAGCCTCACAAAATTGCAGAAAAATGCCACAAAATTCCCTAAACCTTCTCAACACCCTACCCAATTCCTGCAACATCCCACAAAATCTCCAACAATTTCCAAAAAATTCAAGAAAATTCCCTCCAAATTCACTGAATTTCCTCAATATCCCACCAAACTCCAGAACCATCTCACAAAATCTCAACAAATTTCCAAAAAATTCAAAAAAACTCTCACAAAGTTCTTGAAAGCCCCTCAAAATTCCAGAAAAATGCCACAAAATTCCCTACATCTTCTCAAAACCCAAACAAACTCCTGCAACATCTCACAAAATCTCCAACAATTTCCAAACAATTCAAAAAAATCCCGTAAAATTCTTCAAGTCTCGTACAAATCCCAGAAAAATCCCACAAAATTCCAGAAACATCCCACCAAATCACCTCAATATCACCAAAAATTCTGGAAAAGCCTCACAAAATTGCAGAAAAATGCCACAAAATTCCGTAAACCTTCTCAAAACCCTACCCAATTCCTGCAACATCCCACAAAATCTCCAACAATTTCCACAAAATTCAAGAAAAACCCCTCAAAATTCACTGAATTTCCTCAATATCCCACCAAATTCCAGAACCATCTCACAAAATCTCAACAAATTTCCACATAATCTAAGAAAATTCCGCAAAATTCTTCAAGTCTCCTCCAAATCCCACAAAATTCAAGACAAATCCTCAAAATTCCACAAAAATCCCACAAAATTCCTTCCATCTTCTCAAAACCCACACAAACTCCTGCAACATCTCACAAAATCTCCACCAATTTCCAAACAATTCAAGAAAAATCCCGCAAAATTCTTCAAGTCTCGTACAAATCCCAGAAAAATCCCACAAAATTCCAGAAACATCCCACCAAATCACCTCAATATCACCAAAAATTCTGGAAAAGCCTCACAAAATTGCAGAAAAATGCCACAAAATTCCCTAAACCTTCTCAAAACCCTACCCAATTCCTGCAACATCCCACAAAATCTCCAACAATTTCCACAAAATTCAAGAAAAATCCCTCAAAATTCACTGAATTTCCTCAATATCCCACCAAATTCCAGAACCATCTCACAAAATCTCCACCAATTTCCAAACAATTCAAGAAAAATTCCGCAAAATTCTTCAAGTCTCCTCCAAATACCACAAACATCCTACAAACATCTCACAAACATCCCACAAACATCCCATAAAATTCAATAGAAATCCCACAAAATTCAAGAGAAATCCCACCAAATTCTGTACAAGCCCCACACAATTCCCTAAATCTTCTCAGAACCCAACCACATTCCTGCAACATCCCACAAAATCTCCAACAATTTCCACAAAATTCAAGAAAATTCCCTCCAAATTCACTGAATTTCCTCAATATCCCACCAAACTCCAGAACCATCTCACAAAATCTCAACAAATTTCCAAAAAATTCAAAAAAACTCTCACAAAGTTCTTGAAAGCCCCTCAAAATTCCAGAAAAATGCCACAAAATTCCCTACATCTTCACAAAACATTACAAAATTCTACAGACATCTCACAAAATCTCCACACATTTCCACAAAATCTAAGAAAATTCCCGCAAAATTCTTCAAGTCTCCTCCAAATCCCACAAAATTCAAGAGAAATCCTCAAAATTCCACAAAAATCCAACAAAATTCCCTACATCTTCTCAAAATCCAAACAAATTCCTGAAACATCTCACAAAATCTCCACCAATTTCCACAACATTTAGGAAAAATCCCTCCAACTTCTTCAAGTCTCCTCCAAATCCCACAAAATTCAAGAGAATTCCTCAAAATTCCACAAAAATCCCACAAAATTCCTGCAACATCTCACAAAATCTCCGGAAATTTCCACAAAATTCAAGAAGACTCTCACAAAATACTTGAAAGCTGCTGAAAATTCCACGAATATACCACAAAAATCCCTAAATCTTCTCAAAACCCAACCACATTCCTGCAGCATCTCACAAAATCTCCACCAATATCCAAAAAATTCAAGAAAATTCCCTCCAAATTCTTCAAGTCTCCTCCAAATCCCACAAAATTCAAGACAAATCCTCAAAATCCCACAAAAATCCCACCAAATTCCAGAACCATCTCACAAAATCTCAACAAATTTCCACTAAATTCAAGAAAACTCTCACAAAGTTCTTGAAAGCCCCTCAAAATTCCAGAAAAATGCCACAAACTTCCCTACATCTTCTCAAAACCCAAACAAACTCCTGCAACATCTCACAAAATCTCCACCAATTTCCAAAAAATTCAAGAAAAATCCCGCAAAATTCTTCAAGTCTCGTACAAATCCCAGAAAAATCCCACAAAATTCCAGAAACATCCCACCAAATCACCTCAATATCACCAAAAATTCTGGAAAAGCCTCACAAAATTGCAGAAAAATGCCACAAAATTCCCTAAACCTTCTCAAAACCCTACCAAATTCCTGCAACATCCCACAAAATCTCCAACAATTTCCACAAAATTCAAGAAAAATCCCTCAAAATTCACTGAATTTCCTCAATATCCCACCAAATTCCAGAACCATCTCACAAAATCTCAACAAATTTCCACAAAATCTAAGAAAATTCCCGCAAAATTCTTCAAGTCTCCTCCAAATCCCACAAAATTCAAGACAAATCCTCAAAATTCCACAAAAATCCCACAAAATTCCTTCCATCTTCTCAAAACCCAAACAAACTCCTGCAACATCTCACAAAATCTCCACCAATTTCCAAACAATTCAAGAAAAATCCTGCAAAATTCTTCAAGTCTCCTCCAAATACCACAAACATCCCACAAACATCCCACAAACATCCCACAAAATTCAAGAGAAATCCCACAAAATTCAAAAGAAATCGCACAAAATCCTGTACAAGCCCCACAAAATTCCCTAAACCTTCTCAGAACCCAACAACATTCCTGCAACATCCCACAAAATCTCTGGAAATTTCCACAAAATTCAAGAAGACTCACACAAAAAACTTGAAAGCTGCTGAAAATTCCACGAAAATCCCACAAAAATCCCTAAATCTTCTCAAAACCCAACCACATTCCTGCAGCATCTCACAAAATCTCCACCAATATCCAAAAAATTCAAGAAAATTCCCTCCAAATTCTTCAAGTCTCCTCCAAATCCCACAAAATTCAAGACAAATCCTCAAAATCCCACAAAAATCCCACCAAATTCCAGAACCATCTCACAAAATCTCAACAAATTTCCACTAAATTCAAGAAAACTCTCACAAAGTTCTTGAAAGCCCCTCAAAATTCCAGAAAAATGCCACAAACTTCCCTACATCTTCTCAAAACCCAAACAAACTCCTGAAACATCTCACAAAATCTCCACCAATTTCCAAACAATTCAAGAAAAATTCCGCAAAATTCTTCAAGTCTCGTACAAATCCCAGAAAAATCCCACAAAATTCCAGAAACATCCCACCAAATCACCTCAATATCACCAAAAATTCTGGAAAAGCCTCACAAAATTGCAGAAAAATGCCACAAAATTCCCTAAACCTTCTCAAAACCCTACCCAATTCCTGCAACATCCCACAAAATCTCCAACAATTTCCACAAAATTCAAGAAAAATCCCTCCAAATTCACTGAATTTCCTCAATATCCCACCAAACTCCAGAACCATCTCACAAAATCTCAACAAATTTCCAAAAAATTCAAAAAAACTCTCACAAAGTTCTTGAAAGCCCCTCAAAATTCCAGAAAAATGCCACAAAATTCCCTACATCTTCTCAAAACATTACAAAATTCTACAGACATCTCACAAAATCTCCACACATTTCCACAAAATCTAAGAAAATTCCCGCAAAATTCTTCAAGTCTCCTCCAAATCCCACAAAATTCAAGAGAAATCCTCAAAATTCCACAAAAATCCAACAAAATTCCCTACATCTTCTCAAAATCCAAACAAATTCCTGAAACATCTCACAAAATCTCCACCAATTTCCACAACATTTAGGAAAAATCCCTCCAACTTCTTCAAGTCTCCTCCAAATCCCACAAAATTCAAGAGAATTCCTCAAAATTCCACAAAAATCCCACAAAATTCCTGCAACATCTCACAAAATCTCCGGAAATTTCCACAAAATTCAAGAAGACTCTCACAAAATACTTGAAAGCTGCTGGAAATTCCACAAATATCCCACAAAAATCCCTAAATCTTCTCAAAACCCAACCACATTCCTGCAGCATCTCACAAAATCTCCACCAATATCCAAAAAATTCAGGAAAATTCCCTCCAAATTCTTCAAGTCTCCTCCAAATCCCACAAAATTCAAGACAAATCCTCAAAATCCCACAAAAATCCCACCAAATTCCAGAACCATCTCACAAAATCTCAACAAATTTCCACTAAATTCAAGAAAACTCTCACAAAGTTCTTGAAAGCCCCTCAAAATTCCAGAAAAATGCCACAAACTTCCCTACATCTTCTCAAAACCCAAACAAACTCCTGCAACATCTCACAAAATCTCCACCAATTTCCAAACAATTCAAGAAAAATCCCGCAAAATTCTTCAAGTCTCGTACAAATCCCAGAAAAATCCCACAAAATTCCAGAAACATCCCACCAAATCACCTCAATATCACCAAAAATTCTGGAAAAGCCTCACAAAATTGCAGAAAAATGCCACAAAATTCCCTAAACCTTCTCAAAACCCTACCCAATTCCTGCAACATCCCACAAAATCTCCAACAATTTCCACAAAATTCAAGAAAAATCCCTCAAAATTCACTGAATTTCCTCAATATCCCACCAAATTCCAAAACCATCTCACAAAATCTCAACAAATTTCCACAAAATCTAAGAAAATTCCCTCCAAATTCTTCAAGTCTCCTCCAAATCCCACAAAATTCAAGACAAATCCTCAAAATTCCACAAAAATCCCACAAAATTCCTTCCATCTTCTCAAAACCCACACAAACTCCTGCAACATCTCACAAAATCTCCACCAATTTCCAAACAATTCAAGAAAAATCCCGCAAAATTCTTCAAGTCTCCTCCAAATACCACAAACATCCCACAAACATCCCACAAACATCCCACAAAATTCAAGAGAAATCCCACAAAATTCAAAAGAAATCACACAAAATCCTGTACAAGCCCCACACAATTTCCTAAATCTTCTCAGAACCCAACAACATTCCTGCAACATCTCACAAAATCTCTGGAAATTTCCACAAAATTCAAGAAGACTCTCACAAAAAACTTGAAAGCTGCTGAAAATTCCACGAAAATCCCACAAAAATCCCTAAATCTTCTCAAAACCCAACCACATTCCTGCAGCATCTCACAAAATCTCCACCAATATCCAAAAAATTCAGGAAAATTCCCTCCAAATTCTTCAAGTCTCCTCCAAATCCCACAAAATTCAAGACAAATCCTCAAAATCCCACAAAAATCCCACCAAATTCCAGAACCATCTCACAAAATATCAACAAATTTCCACTAAATTCAAGAAAACTCTCACAAAGTTCTTGAAAGCCCCTCAAAATTCCAGAAAAATGCCACAAAATAACCTACATCTTCTCAAAACCCAAACAAACTCCTGCAACATCTCACAAAATCTCCACCAATTTCCAAACAATTCAAGAAAAATCCCGCAAAATTCTTCAAGTCTCGTACAAATCCCAGAAAAATCCCACAAAATTCCAGAAACATCCCACCAAATCACCTCAATATCACCAAAAATTCTGGAAAAGCCTCACAAAATTGCAGAAAAATGCCACAAAATTCCCTAAACCTTCTCAACACCCTACCCAATTCCTGCAACATCCCACAAAATCTCCAACAATTTCCAAAAAATTCAAGAAAATTCCCTCCAAATTCACTGAATTTCCTCAATATCCCACCAAACTCCAGAACCATCTCACAAAATCTCAACAAATTTCCAAAAAATTCAAAAAAACTCTCACAAAGTTCTTGAAAGCCCCTCAAAATTCCAGAAAAATGCCACAAAATTCCCTACATCTTCTCAAAACCCAAACAAACTCCTGCAACATCTCACAAAATCTCCAACAATTTCCAAACAATTCAAAAAAATCCCGTAAAATTCTTCAAGTCTCGTACAAATCCCAGAAAAATCCCACAAAATTCCAGAAACATCCCACCAAATCACCTCAATATCACCAAAAATTCTGGAAAAGCCTCACAAAATTGCAGAAAAATGCCACAAAATTCCGTAAACCTTCTCAAAACCCTACCCAATTCCTGCAACATCCCACAAAATCTCCAACAATTTCCACAAAATTCAAGAAAAACCCCTCAAAATTCACTGAATTTCCTCAATATCCCACCAAATTCCAGAACCATCTCACAAAATCTCAACAAATTTCCACATAATCTAAGAAAATTCCGCAAAATTCTTCAAGTCTCCTCCAAATCCCACAAAATTCAAGACAAATCCTCAAAATTCCACAAAAATCCCACAAAATTCCTTCCATCTTCTCAAAACCCACACAAACTCCTGCAACATCTCACAAAATCTCCACCAATTTCCAAACAATTCAAGAAAAATCCCGCAAAATTCTTCAAGTCTCGTACAAATCCCAGAAAAATCCCACAAAATTCCAGAAACATCCCACCAAATCACCTCAATATCACCAAAAATTCTGGAAAAGCCTCACAAAATTGCAGAAAAATGCCACAAAATTCCCTAAACCTTCTCAAAACCCTACCCAATTCCTGCAACATCCCACAAAATCTCCAACAATTTCCACAAAATTCAAGAAAAATCCCTCAAAATTCACTGAATTTCCTCAATATCCCACCAAATTCCAGAACCATCTCACAAAATCTCCACCAATTTCCAAACAATTCAAGAAAAATTCCGCAAAATTCTTCAAGTCTCCTCCAAATACCACAAACATCCTACAAACATCTCACAAACATCCCACAAACATCCCATAAAATTCAATAGAAATCCCACAAAATTCAAGAGAAATCCCACCAAATTCTGTACAAGCCCCACACAATTCCCTAAATCTTCTCAGAACCCAACCACATTCCTGCAACATCCCACAAAATCTCCAACAATTTCCACAAAATTCAAGAAAATTCCCTCCAAATTCACTGAATTTCCTCAATATCCCACCAAACTCCAGAACCATCTCACAAAATCTCAACAAATTTCCAAAAAATTCAAAAAAACTCTCACAAAGTTCTTGAAAGCCCCTCAAAATTCCAGAAAAATGCCACAAAATTCCCTACATCTTCACAAAACATTACAAAATTCTACAGACATCTCACAAAATCTCCACACATTTCCACAAAATCTAAGAAAATTCCCGCAAAATTCTTCAAGTCTCCTCCAAATCCCACAAAATTCAAGAGAAATCCTCAAAATTCCACAAAAATCCAACAAAATTCCCTACATCTTCTCAAAATCCAAACAAATTCCTGAAACATCTCACAAAATCTCCACCAATTTCCACAACATTTAGGAAAAATCCCTCCAACTTCTTCAAGTCTCCTCCAAATCCCACAAAATTCAAGAGAATTCCTCAAAATTCCACAAAAATCCCACAAAATTCCTGCAACATCTCACAAAATCTCCGGAAATTTCCACAAAATTCAAGAAGACTCACATCAAATACTTGAAAGCTGCTGAAAATTCCACGAATATCCCACAAAAATCCCTAAATCTTCTCAAAACCCAACCACATTCCTGCAGCATCTCACAAAATCTCCACCAATATCCAAAAAATTCAGGAAAATTCCCTCCAAATTCTTCAAGTCTCCTCCAAATCCCACAAAAATCAAGACAAATCCTCAAAATCCCACAAAAATCCCACCAAATTCCAGAACCATCTCACAAAATCTGAACAAATTTCCACTAAATTCAAGAAAACTCTCACAAAGTTCTTGAAAGCCCCTCAAAATTCCAGAAAAATGCCACAAACTTCCCTACATCTTCTCAAAACCCAAACAAACTCCTGCAACATCTCACAAAATCTCCACCAATTTCCAAACAATTCAAGAAAAATCCCGCAAAATTCTTCAAGTCTCGTACAAATCCCAGAAAAATCCCACAAAATTCCAGAAACATCCCACCAAATCACCTCAATATCACCAAAAATTCTGGAAAAGCATCACAAAATTGCAGAAAAATGCCACAAAATTCCCTAAACCTTCTCAAAACCCTACCCAATTCCTGCAACATCCCACAAAATCTCCAACAATTTCCACAAAATTCAAGAAAAATCCCTCAAAATTCACTGAATTTCCTCAATATCCCACCAAATTCCAAAACCATCTCACAAAATCGCAACAAATTTCCAAAAATCTAAGAAAATTCCCTCCAAATTCTTCAAGTCTCCTCCAAATCCCACAAAATTCAAGAGAAATCCTCAAAATTCCACAAAAATCCCACAAAATTCCTTCCATCTTCTCAGAACCCACACAAACTCCTGCAACATCTCACAAAATCTCCACCAATTTCCAAACAATTCAAGAAAAATCCCGCAAAATTCTTCAAGTCTCCTCCAAATACCACAAACATCCCACAAACATCCCACAAACATCCCACAAACATCCCACAAACATCCCACAAAATTCAAGAGAAATCCCACAAAATTCAAAAGAAATCGCACAAAATCCTGTACAAGCCCCACACAATTCCCTAAATCTTCTCAAAACCCAACCACATTCCTGCAACATCTCACAAAATCTCCGGAAATTTCCACAAAATTGAAGAAGACTCTCACAAAATACTTGAAAGCTGCTGAAAATTCCACGAATATCCCACAAAAATCCCTAAATCTTCTCAAAACCCAACCACATTCCTGCAGCATCTCACAAAATCTCCACCAATATCCAAAAAATTCAAGAAAATTCCCTCCAAATTCTTCAAGTCTCCTCCAAATCCCACAAAATTCAAGACAAATCCTCAAAATCCCACAAAAATCCCACCAAATTCCAGAACCATCTCACAAAATCTCAACAAATTTCCACTAAATTCAAGAAAACTCTCACAAAGTTCTTGAAAGCCCCTCAAAATTCCAGAAAAATGCCACAAAATTCCCTACATCTTCTCAAAACCCAAACAAACTCCTGCAACATCTCACAAAATCTCCACCAATTTCCAAACAATTCAAGAAAAATCCCGTAAAATTCTTCAAGTCTCCTACAAATCCCAGAAAAATCCCACAAAATTCCAGAAACATCCCACCAAATCACCTCAATATCACCAAAAATTCTGGAAAAGCCTCACAAAATTGCAGAAAAATGCCACAAAATTCCCTAAACCTTCTCAAAACCCTACCCAATTCCTGCAACATCCCACAAAATCTCCAACAATTTCCACAAAATTCAAGAAAAATCCCTCAAAATTCACTGAATTTCCTCAATATCCCACCAAATTCCAGAACCATCTCAGAAAATCTCAACAAATTTCCACATAATCTAAGAAAATTCCGCAAAATTCTTCAAGTCTCCTCCAAATCCCACAAAATTCAAGACAAATCCTCAAAATTCCACAAAAATCCCACAAAATTCCTTCCATCTTCTCAGAACCCAAACAAACTCCTGCAACATCTCACAAAATCTCCACCAATTTCCAAACAATTCAAGAAAAATCCCGCAAAATTCTTCAAGTCTCCTCCAAATACCACAAACATCCTACAAACATCTCACAAACATCCCACAAACATCCCATAAAATTCAATAGAAATCCCACAAAATTCAAGAGAAATCCCACCAAATTCTGTACAAGCCCCACACAATTCCCTAAATCTTCTCAGAACCCAACCACATTCCTGCAACATCCCACAAAATCTCCAACAATTTCCACAAAATTCAAGAAAATTCCCTCCAAATTCACTGAATTTCCTCAATATCCCACCAAACTCCAGAACCATCTCACAAAATCTCAACAAATTTCCAAAAAATTCAAAAAAACTCTCACAAAGTTCTTGAAAGCCCCTCAAAATTCCAGAAAAATGCCACAAAATTCCCTACATCTTCACAAAACATTACAAAATTCTACAGACATCTCACAAAATCTCCACACATTTCCACAAAATCTAAGAAAATTCCCGCAAAATTCTTCAAGTCTCCTCCAAATCCCACAAAATTCAAGAGAAATCCTCAAAATTCCACAAAAATCCAACAAAATTCCCTACATCTTCTCAAAATCCAAACAAATTCCTGAAACATCTCACAAAATCTCCACCAATTTCCACAACATTTAGGAAAAATCCCTCCAACTTCTTCAAGTCTCCTCCAAATCCCACAAAATTCAAGAGAAATCCTCAAAATTCCACAAAAATCCCACAAAATTCCTGCAACATCTCACAAAATCTCCGGAAATTTCCACAAAATTCAAGAAGACTCTCACAAAATACTTGAAAGCTGCTGAAAATTCCACGAATATCCCACAAAAATCCCTAAATCTTCTCAAAACCCAACCACATTCCTGCAGCATCTCACAAAATCTCCACCAATATCCAAAAAATTCAAGAAAATTCCCTCCAAATTCTTCAAGTCTCCTCCAAATCCCACAAAATTCAAGACAAATCCTCAAAATCCCACAAAAATCCCACCAAATTCCAGAACCATCTCACAAAATCTCAACAAATTTCCACTAAATTCAAGAAAACTCTCACAAAGTTCTTGAAAGCCCCTCAAAATTCCAGAAAAATGCCACAAACTTCCCTACATCTTCTCAAAACCCAAACAAACTCCTGCAACATCTCACAAAATCTCCACCAATTTCCAAACAATTCAAGAAAAATCCCGCAAAATTCTTCAAGTCTCGTACAAATCCCAGAAAAATCCCACAAAATTCCAGAAACATCCCACCAAATCACCTCAATATCACCAAAAATTCTGGAAAAGCCTCACAAAATTGCAGAAAAACGCCACAAAATTCCCTAAACCTTCTCAAAACCCTACCCAATTCCTGCAACATCCCACAAAATCTCCAACAATTTCCACAAAATTCAAGAAAAATCCCTCAAAATTCACTGAATTTCCTCAATATCCCACCAAATTCCAGAACCATCTCACAAAATCTCAACAAATTTCCACTAAATCTAAGAAAATTCCCGCAAAATTCTTCAAGTCTCCTCCAAATCCCACAAAATTCAAGAGAAATCCTCAAAATTCCACAAAAATCCCACAAAATTCCTTCCATCTTCTCAGAACCCAAACAAACTCCTGCAACATCTCACAAAATCTCCAACAATTTCCAAACAATTCAAGAAAAATCCTGCAAAATTCTTCAAGTCTCCTCCAAATACCACAAACATCCCACAAACATCCCACAAACATCCCACAAAATTCAATAGAAATCCCACAAAATTCAAAAGAAATCGCACAAAATCCTGTACAAGCCCCACAAAATTCCCTAAATCTTCTCAGAACCCAACAACATTCCTGCAACATCCCACAAAATCTCTGGAAATTTCCACAAAATTCAAGAAGACTCACACAAAAAACTTGAAAGCTGCTGAAAATTCCACGAAAATCCCACAAAAATCCCTAAATCTTCTCAAAACCCAACCACATTCCTGCAGCATCTCACAAAATCTCCACCAATATCCAAAAAATTCAAGAAAATTCCCTCCAAATTCTTCAAGTCTCCTCCAAATCCCACAAAATTCAAGACAAATCCTCAAAATCCCACAAAAATCCCACCAAATTCCAGAACCATCTCACAAAATCTCAACAAATTTCCACTAAATTCAAGAAAACTCTCACAAAGTTCTTGAAAGCCCCTCAAAATTCCAGAAAAATGCCACAAACTTCCCTACATCTTCTCAAAACCCAAACAAACTCCTGAAACATCTCACAAAATCTCCACCAATTTCCAAACAATTCAAGAAAAATTCCGCAAAATTCTTCAAGTCTCCTACAAATCCCAGAAAAATCCCACAAAATTCCAGAAACATCCCACCAAATCACCTCAATATTACCAAAAATTCTGGAAAAGCCTCACAAAATTGCAGAAAAATGCCACAAAATTCCCTAAACCTTCTCAAAACCCTACCCAATTCCTGCAACATCCCACAAAATCTCCAACAATTTCCACAAAATTCAAGAAAAATCCCTCAAAATTCACTGAATTTCCTCAATATCCCACCAAATTCCAGAACCATCTCACAAAATCTCAACAAATTTCCACAAAATCTAAGAAAATTCCGCAAAATTCTTCAAGTCTCCTCCAAATCCCACAAAATTCAAGACAAATCCTCAAAATTCCACAAAAATCCCACAAAATTCCTTCCATCTTCTCAGAACCCAAACAAACTCCTGCAACATCTCACAAAATCTCCACCAATTTCCAAACAATTCAAGAAAAATCCCGCAAAATTCTTCAAGTCTCCTCCAAATACCACAAACATCCTACAAACATCTCACAAACATCCCACAAACATCCCATAAAATTCAATAGAAATCCCACAAAATTCAAGAGAAATCCCACCAAATTCTGTACAAGCCCCACACAATTCCCTAAATCTTCTCAGAACCCAACCACATTCCTGCAACATCCCACAAAATCTCCAACAATTTCCACAAAATTCAAGAAAATTCCCTCCAAATTCACTGAATTTCCTCAATATCCCACCAAACTCCAGAACCATCTCACAAAATCTCAACAAATTTCCAAAAAATTCAAAAAAACTCTCACAAAGTTCTTGAAAGCCCCTCAAAATTCCAGAAAAATGCCACAAAATTCCCTACATCTTCTCAAAACATTACAAAATTCTACAGACATCTCACAAAATCTCCACACATTTCCACAAAATCTAAGAAAATTCCCGCAAAATTCTTCAAGTCTCCTCCAAATCCCACAAAATTCAAGAGAAATCCTCAAAATTCCACAAAAATCCAACAAAATTCCCTACATCTTCTCAAAATCCAAACAAATTCCTGAAACATCTCACAAAATCTCCACCAATTTCCACAACATTTAGGAAAAATCCCTCCAACTTCTTCAAGTCTCCTCCAAATCCCACAAAATTCAAGAGAATTCCTCAAAATTCCACAAAAATCCCACAAAATTCCTGCAACATCTCACAAAATCTCCGGAAATTTCCACAAAAGTCAAGAAGACTCTCACAAAATACTTGAAAGCTGCTGAAAATTCCACAAATATCCCACAAAAATCCCTAAATCTTCTCAAAACCCAACCACATTCCTGCAGCATCTCACAAAATCTCCACCAATATCCAAAAAATTCAAGAAAATTCCCTCCAAATTCTTCAAGTCTCCTCCAAATCCCACAAAAATCAAGACAAATCCTCAAAATCCCACAAAAATCCCACCAAATTCCAGAACCATCTCACAAAATCTCAACAAATTTCCACTAAATTCAAGAAAACTCTCACAAAGTTCTTGAAAGCCCCTCAAAATTCCAGAAAAATGCCACAAACTTCCCTACATCTTCTCAAAACCCAAACAAACTCCTGCAACATCTCACAAAATCTCCACCAATTTCCAAACAATTCAAGAAAAATCCCGCAAAATTCTTCAAGTCTCGTACAAATCCCAGAAAAATCCCACAAAATTCCAGAAACATCCCACCAAATCACCTCAATATCACCAAAAATTCTGGAAAAGCCTCACAAAATTGCAGAAAAATGCCACAAAATTCCCTAAACCTTCTCAAAACCCTACCCAATTCCTGCAACATCCCACAAAATCTCCAACAATTTCCACAAAATTCAAGAAAAATCCCTCAAAATTCACTGAATTTCCTCAATATCCCACCAAATTCCAGAACCATCTCACAAAATCTCAACAAATTTCCACTAAATATAAGAAAATTCTGCAAAATTCTTCAAGTCTCCTCCAAATCCCACAAAATTCAAGAGAAATCCTCAAAATTCCACAAAAATCCCACAAAATTCCTTCCATCTTCTCAGAACCCAAACAAACTCCTGCAACATCTCACAAAATCTCCACCAATTTCCAAACATTTCAAGAAAAATCCCGCAAAATTCTTCAAGTCTCCTCCAAATACCACAAACATCCTACAAACATCTCACAAACATCCCACAAACATCCCATAAAATTCAATAGAAATCCCACAAAATTCAAGAGAAATCCCACCAAATTCTGTACAAGCCCCACACAATTCCCTAAATCTTCTCAGAACCCAACCACATTCCTGCAACATCCCACAAAATCTCCAACAATTTCCACAAAATTCAAGAAAATTCCCTCCAAATTCACTGAATTTCCTCAATATCCCACCAAACTCCAGAACCATCTCACAAAATCTCAACAAATTTCCACTAAATTCAAGAAAACTCTCACAAAGTTCTTGAAAGCCCCTCAAAATTCCAGAAAAATGCCACAAAATTCCCTACATCTTCACAAAATATTACAAAATTCTACAGACATCTCACAAAATCTCCACACATTTCCACAAAATCTAAGAAAATTCCCGCAAAATTCTTCAAGTCTCCTCCAAATCCCACAAAATTCAAGAGAAATCCTCAAAATTCCACAAAAATCCAACAAAATTCCCTACATCTTCTCAAAATCCAAACAAATTCCTGAAACATCTCACAAAATCTCCACCAATTTCCACAACATTTAGGAAAAATCCCTCCAACTTCTTCAAGTCTCCTCCAAATCCCACAAAATTCAAGAGAATTCCTCAAAATTCCACAAAAATCCCACAAAATTCCTGCAACATCTCACAAAATCTCCAGAAATTTCCACAAAATTCAAGAAGACTCTCACAAAATACTTGAAAGCTGCTGAAAATTCCACGAATATCCCACAAAAATCCCTAAATCTTCTCAAAACCCAACCACATTCCTGCAGCATCTCACAAAATCTCCACCAATATCCAAAAAATTCAGGAAAATTCCCTCCAAATTCTTCAAGTCTCCTCCAAATCCCACAAAATTCAAGACAAATCCTCAAAATCCCACAAAAATCCCACCAAATTCCAGAACCATCTCACAAAATCTCAACAAATTTCCACTAAATTCAAGAAAACTCTCACAAAGTTCTTGAAAGCCCCTCAAAATTCCAGAAAAATGCCACAAACTTCCCTACATCTTCTCAAAACCCAAACAAACTCCTGCAACATCTCACAAAATCTCCACCAATTTCCAAACAATTCAAGAAAAATCCCGCAAAATTCTTCAAGTCTTGTACAAATCCCAGAAAAATCCCACAAAATTCCAGAAACATCCCACCAAATCACCTCAATATCACCAAACATTCTGGAAAAGCCTCACAAAATTGCAGAAAAATGCCACAAAATTCCCTAAACCTTCTCAAAACCCTACCCAATTCCTGCAACATCCCACAAAATCTCCAACAATTTCCACAAATATTCAAGAAAAATCCCTCAAAATTCACTGAATTTCCTCAATATCCCACCAAATTCCAGAACCATCTCACAAAATCTCAACAAATTTCCACAAAATCTAAGAAAATTCCGCAAAATTCTTCAAGTCTCCTCCAAATCCCACAAAATTCAAGACAAATCCTCAAAATTCCACAAAAATCCCACAAAATTCCTTCCATATTCTCAGAACCCAAACAAACTCCTGCAACATCTCACAAAATCTCCAACAATTTCCAAACAATTAAAGAAAAATCCCGCAAAATTCTTCAAGTCTCGTACAAATCCCAGAAAAATCCCACAAAATTCCAGAAACATCCCACCAAATCACCTCAATATCACCAAAAATTCTGGAAAAGCCTCACAAAATTGCAGAAAAATGCCACAAAATTCCCTAAACCTTCTCAAAACCCTACCCAATTCCTGCAACATCCCACAAAATCTCCAACAATTTCCACAAAATTCAAGAAAAATCCCTCAAAATTCACTGAATTTCCTCAATATCCCACCAAATTCCAGAACCATCTCACAAAATCTCAACAAATTTCCACATAATCTAAGAAAATTTTGCAAAATTCTTCAAGTCTCCTCCAAATCTCACAAAATTCAAGACAAATCCTCAAAATTCCACAAAAATCCCACCAAATTCCAGAACCATCTCACAAAATCTCAACAAATTTCCACAAAATCTAAGAAAATTCCCTCCAAATTCTTCAAGTCTCCTCCAAATCCCACAAAATTCAAGAGAAATCCTCAAAATTCCACAAAAATCCCACAAAATTCCTTCTATCTTCTCAAAACCCACACAAACTCCTGCAACATCTCACAAAATCTCCACCAATTTCCAAACAATTCAAGAAAAATCCCGCAAAATTCTTCAAGTCTCGTACAAATCCCAGAAAAATCCCACAAAATTCCAGAAACATCCCACCAAATCACCTCAATATCACCAAAAATTCTGGAAAAGCCTCACAAAATTGCAGGAAAATGCCACAAAATTCCCTAAACCTTCTCAAAACCCTACCCAATTCCTGCAACATCCCACAAAATCTCCAACAATTTCCACAAAATTCAAGAAAAATCCCTCAAAATTCACTGAATTTCCTCAATATCCCACCAAATTCCAGAACCATCTCACAAAATCTCCACCAATTTCCAAACAATTCAAGAAAAATTCCGCAAAATTCTTCAAGTCTCCTCCAAATACCACAAACATCCTACAAACATCTCACAAACATCCCACAAACATCCCATAAAATTCAATAGAAATCCCACAAAATTCAAGAGAAATCCCACCAAATTCTGTACAAGCCCCACACAATTCCCTAAATCTTCTCAGAACCCAACCACATTCCTGCAACATCCCACAAAATCTCCAACAATTTCCACAAAATTCAAGAAAATTCCCTCCAAATTCACTGAATTTCCTCAATATCCCACCAAACTCCAGAACCATCTCACAAAATCTCAACAAATTTCCAAAAAATTCAAAAAAACTCTCACAAAGTTCTTGAAAGCCCCTCAAAATTCCAGAAAAATGCCACAAAATTCCCTACATCTTCACAAAACATTACAAAATTCTACAGACATCTCACAAAATCTCCACACATTTCCACAAAATCTAAGAAAATTCCCGCAAAATTCTTCAAGTCTCCTCCAAATCCCACAAAATTCAAGAGAAATCCTCAAAATTCCACAAAAATCCAACAAAATTCCCTACATCTTCTCAAAATCCAAACAAATTCCTGAAACATCTCACAAAATCTCCACCAATTTCCACAACATTTAGGAAAAATCCCTCCAACTTCTTCAAGTCTCCTCCAAATCCCACAAAATTCAAGAGAATTCCTCAAAATTCCACAAAAATCCCACAAAATTCCTGCAACATCTCACAAAATCTCCGGAAATTTCCACAAAATTCAAGAAGACTCACATCAAATACTTGAAAGCTGCTGAAAATTCCACGAATATCCCACAAAAATCCCTAAATCTTCTCAAAACCCAACCACATTCCTGCAGCATCTCACAAAATCTCCACCAATATCCAAAAAATTCAAGAAAATTCCCTCCAAATTCTTCAAGTCTCCTCCAAATCCCACAAAATTCAAGACAAATCCTCAAAATCCCACAAAAATCCCACCAAATTCCAGAACCATCTCACAAAATCTGAACAAATTTCCACTAAATTCAAGAAAACTCTCACAAAGTTCTTGAAAGCCCCTCAAAATTCCAGAAAAATGCCACAAACTTCCCTACATCTTCTCAAAACCCAAACAAACTCCTGCAACATCTCACAAAATCTCCACCAATTTCCAAACAATTCAAGAAAAATTCCGCAAAATTCTTCAAGTCTCGTACAAATCCCAGAAAAATCCCACAAAATTCCAGAAACATCCCACCAAATCACCTCAATATCACCAAAAATTCTGGAAAAGCCTCACAAAATTGCAGAAAAATGCCACAAAATTCCCTAAACCTTCTCAAAACCCTACCCAATTCCTGCAACATCCCACAAAATCTCCAACAATTTCCACAAAATTCAAGAAAAATCCCTCCAAATTCACTGAATTTCCTCAATATCCCACCAAACTCCAGAACCATCTCACAAAATCTCAACAAATTTCCAAAAAATTCAAAAAAACTCTCACAAAGTTCTTGAAAGCCCCTCAAAATTCCAGAAAAATGCCACAAAATTCCCTACATCTTCTCAAAACATTACAAAATTCTACAGACATCTCACAAAATCTCCACACATTTCCACAAAATCTAAGAAAATTCCCGCAAAATTCTTCAAGTCTCCTCCAAATCCCACAAAATTCAAGAGAAATCCTCAAAATTCCACAAAAATCCAACAAAATTCCCTACATCTTCTCAAAATCCAAACAAATTCCTGAAACATCTCACAAAATCTCCACCAATTTCCACAACATTTAGGAAAAATCCCTCCAACTTCTTCAAGTCTCCTCCAAATCCCACAAAATTCAAGAGAATTCCTCAAAATTCCACAAAAATCCCACAAAATTCCTGCAACATCTCACAAAATCTCCGGAAATTTCCACAAAATTCAAGAAGACTCTCACAAAATACTTGAAAGCTGCTGGAAATTCCACAAATATCCCACAAAAATCCCTAAATCTTCTCAAAACCCAACCACATTCCTGCAGCATCTCACAAAATCTCCACCAATATCCAAAAAATTCAGGAAAATTCCCTCCAAATTCTTCAAGTCTCCTCCAAATCCCACAAAATTCAAGACAAATCCTCAAAATCCCACAAAAATCCCACCAAATTCCAGAACCATCTCACAAAATCTCAACAAATTTCCACTAAATTCAAGAAAACTCTCACAAAGTTCTTGAAAGCCCCTCAAAATTCCAGAAAAATGCCACAAACTTCCCTACATCTTCTCAAAACCCAAACAAACTCCTGCAACATCTCACAAAATCTCCACCAATTTCCAAACAATTCAAGAAAAATCCCGCAAAATTCTTCAAGTCTCGTACAAATCCCAGAAAAATCCCACAAAATTCCAGAAACATCCCACCAAATCACCTCAATATCACCAAAAATTCTGGAAAAGCCTCACAAAATTGCAGAAAAATGCCACAAAATTCCCTAAACCTTCTCAAAACCCTACCCAATTCCTGCAACATCCCACAAAATCTCCAACAATTTCCACAAAATTCAAGAAAAATCCCTCAAAATTCACTGAATTTCCTCAATATCCCACCAAATTCCAGAACCATCTCACAAAATCTCAACAAATTTCCACTAAATCTAAGAAAATTCCCTCCAAATTCTTCAAGTCTCCTCCAAATCCCACAAAATTCAAGAGAAATCCTCAAAATTCCACAAAAATCCCACAAAATTCCTTCCATCTTCTCAGAACCCAAACAAACTCCTGCAACATCTCACAAAATCTCCAACAATTTCCAAACAATTCAAGAAAAATCCTGCAAAATTCTTCAAGTCTCCTCCAAATACCACAAACATCCCACAAACATCCCACAAACATCCCACAAAATTCAATAGAAATCCCACAAAATTCAAAAGAAATCGCACAAAATCCTGTACAAGCCCCACAAAATTCCCTAAATCTTCTCAGAACCCAACAACATTCCTGCAACATCCCACAAAATCTCTGGAAATTTCCACAAAATTCAAGAAGACTCACACAAAAAACTTGAAAGCTGCTGAAAATTCCACGAAAATCCCACAAAAATCCCTAAATCTTCTCAAAACCCAACCACATTCCTGCAGCATCTCACAAAATCTCCACCAATATCCAAAAAATTCAAGAAAATTCCCTCCAAATTCTTCAAGTCTCCTCCAAATCCCACAAAATTCAAGACAAATCCTCAAAATCCCACAAAAATCCCACCAAATTCCAGAACCATCTCACAAAATCTCAACAAATTTCCACTAAATTCAAGAAAACTCTCACAAAGTTCTTGAAAGCCCCTCAAAATTCCAGAAAAATGCCACAAACTTCCCTACATCTTCTCAAAACCCAAACAAACTCCTGAAACATCTCACAAAATCTCCACCAATTTCCAAACAATTCAAGAAAAATTCCGCAAAATTCTTCAAGTCTCCTACAAATCCCAGAAAAATCCCACAAAATTCCAGAAACATCCCACCAAATCACCTCAATATTACCAAAAATTCTGGAAAAGCCTCACAAAATTGCAGAAAAATGCCACAAAATTCCCTAAACCTTCTCAAAACCCTACCCAATTCCTGCAACATCCCACAAAATCTCCAACAATTTCCACAAAATTCAAGAAAAATCCCTCAAAATTCACTGAATTTCCTCAATATCCCACCAAATTCCAGAACCATCTCACAAAATCTCAACAAATTTCCACAAAATCTAAGAAAATTCCGCAAAATTCTTCAAGTCTCCTCCAAATCCCACAAAATTCAAGACAAATCCTCAAAATTCCACAAAAATCCCACAAAATTCCTTCCATCTTCTCAGAACCCAAACAAACTCCTGCAACATCTCACAAAATCTCCACCAATTTCCAAACAATTCAAGAAAAATCCCGCAAAATTCTTCAAGTCTCCTCCAAATACCACAAACATCCTACAAACATCTCACAAACATCCCACAAACATCCCATAAAATTCAATAGAAATCCCACAAAATTCAAGAGAAATCCCACCAAATTCTGTACAAGCCCCACACAATTCCCTAAATCTTCTCAGAACCCAACCACATTCCTGCAACATCCCACAAAATCTCCAACAATTTCCACAAAATTCAAGAAAATTCCCTCCAAATTCACTGAATTTCCTCAATATCCCACCAAACTCCAGAACCATCTCACAAAATCTCAACAAATTTCCAAAAAATTCAAAAAAACTCTCACAAAGTTCTTGAAAGCCCCTCAAAATTCCAGAAAAATGCCACAAAATTCCCTACATCTTCTCAAAACATTACAAAATTCTACAGACATCTCACAAAATCTCCACACATTTCCACAAAATCTAAGAAAATTCCCGCAAAATTCTTCAAGTCTCCTCCAAATCCCACAAAATTCAAGAGAAATCCTCAAAATTCCACAAAAATCCAACAAAATTCCCTACATCTTCTCAAAATCCAAACAAATTCCTGAAACATCTCACAAAATCTCCACCAATTTCCACAACATTTAGGAAAAATCCCTCCAACTTCTTCAAGTCTCCTCCAAATCCCACAAAATTCAAGAGAATTCCTCAAAATTCCACAAAAATCCCACAAAATTCCTGCAACATCTCACAAAATCTCCGGAAATTTCCACAAAAGTCAAGAAGACTCTCACAAAATACTTGAAAGCTGCTGAAAATTCCACAAATATCCCACAAAAATCCCTAAATCTTCTCAAAACCCAACCACATTCCTGCAGCATCTCACAAAATCTCCACCAATATCCAAAAAATTCAAGAAAATTCCCTCCAAATTCTTCAAGTCTCCTCCAAATCCCACAAAAATCAAGACAAATCCTCAAAATCCCACAAAAATCCCACCAAATTCCAGAACCATCTCACAAAATCTCAACAAATTTCCACTAAATTCAAGAAAACTCTCACAAAGTTCTTGAAAGCCCCTCAAAATTCCAGAAAAATGTCACAAACTTCCCTACATCTTCTCAAAACCCAAACAAACTCCTGCAACATCTCACAAAATCTCCACCAATTTCCAAACAATTCAAGAAAAATCCCGCAAAATTCTTCAAGTCTCGTACAAATCCCAGAAAAATCCCACAAAATTCCAGAAACATCCCACCAAATCACCTCAATATCACCAAAAATTCTGGAAAAGCCTCACAAAATTGCAGAAAAATGCCACAAAATTCCCTAAACCTTCTCAAAACCCTACCCAATTCCTGCAACATCCCACAAAATCTCCAACAATTTCCACAAAATTCAAGAAAAATCCCTCAAAATTCACTGAATTTCCTCAATATCCCACCAAATTCCAGAACCATCTCACAAAATCTCAACAAATTTCCACTAAATATAAGAAAATTCTGCAAAATTCTTCAAGTCTCCTCCAAATCCCACAAAATTCAAGAGAAATCCTCAAAATTCCACAAAAATCCCACAAAATTCCTTCCATCTTCTCAGAACCCAAACAAACTCCTGCAACATCTCACAAAATCTCCACCAATTTCCAAACATTTCAAGAAAAATCCCGCAAAATTCTTCAAGTCTCCTCCAAATACCACAAACATCCTACAAACATCTCACAAACATCCCACAAACATCCCATAAAATTCAATAGAAATCCCACAAAATTCAAGAGAAATCCCACCAAATTCTGTACAAGCCCCACACAATTCCCTAAATCTTCTCAGAACCCAACCACATTCCTGCAACATCCCACAAAATCTCCAACAATTTCCACAAAATTCAAGAAAATTCCCTCCAAATTCACTGAATTTCCTCAATATCCCACCAAACTCCAGAACCATCTCACAAAATCTCAACAAATTTCCACTAAATTCAAGAAAACTCTCACAAAGTTCTTGAAAGCCCCTCAAAATTCCAGAAAAATGCCACAAAATTCCCTACATCTTCACAAAATATTACAAAATTCTACAGACATCTCACAAAATCTCCACACATTTCCACAAAATCTAAGAAAATTCCCGCAAAATTCTTCAAGTCTCCTCCAAATCCCACAAAATTCAAGAGAAATCCTCAAAATTCCACAAAAATCCAACAAAATTCCCTACATCTTCTCAAAATCCAAACAAATTCCTGAAACATCTCACAAAATCTCCACCAATTTCCACAACATTTAGGAAAAATCCCTCCAACTTCTTCAAGTCTCCTCCAAATCCCACAAAATTCAAGAGAATTCCTCAAAATTCCACAAAAATCCCACAAAATTCCTGCAACATCTCACAAAATCTCCAGAAATTTCCACAAAATTCAAGAAGACTCTCACAAAATACTTGAAAGCTGCTGAAAATTCCACGAATATCCCACAAAAATCCCTAAATCTTCTCAAAACCCAACCACATTCCTGCAGCATCTCACAAAATCTCCACCAATATCCAAAAAATTCAGGAAAATTCCCTCCAAATTCTTCAAGTCTCCTCCAAATCCCACAAAATTCAAGACAAATCCTCAAAATCCCACAAAAATCCCACCAAATTCCAGAACCATCTCACAAAATCTCAACAAATTTCCACTAAATTCAAGAAAACTCTCACAAAGTTCTTGAAAGCCCCTCAAAATTCCAGAAAAATGCCACAAACTTCCCTACATCTTCTCAAAACCCAAACAAACTCCTGCAACATCTCACAAAATCTCCACCAATTTCCAAACAATTCAAGAAAAATCCCGCAAAATTCTTCAAGTCTTGTACAAATCCCAGAAAAATCCCACAAAATTCCAGAAACATCCCACCAAATCACCTCAATATCACCAAACATTCTGGAAAAGCCTCACAAAATTGCAGAAAAATGCCACAAAATTCCCTAAACCTTCTCAAAACCCTACCCAATTCCTGCAACATCCCACAAAATCTCCAACAATTTCCACAAAATTCAAGAAAAATCCCTCAAAATTCACTGAATTTCCTCAATATCCCACCAAATTCCAGAACCATCTCAGAAAATCTCAACAAATTTCCACAAAATCTAAGAAAATTTTGCAAAATTCTTCAAGTCTCCTCCAAATCTCACAAAATTCAAGACAAATCCTCAAAATCCCACAAAAATCCCACCAAATTCCAGAACCATCTCACAAAATCTCAACAAATTTCCACAAAATCTAAGAAAATTCCCTCCAAATTCTTCAAGTCTCCTCCAAATCCCACAAAATTCAAGAGAAATCCTCAAAATTCCACAAAAATCCCACAAAATTCCTTCTATCTTCTTAAAACCCACACAAACTCCTGCAACATCTCACAAAATCTCCACCAATTTCCAAACAATTCAAGAAAAATCCCGCAAAATTCTTCAAGTCTCCTCCAAATACCACAAACATCCCACAAACATCCCACAAACATCCCACAAAATTCAAGAGAAATCCCACAAAATTCAACAGAAATCGCACAAAATCCTGTACAAGCCCCACACAATTCCCTAAATCTTCTCAGAACCCAACAACATTCCTGCAACATCTCACAAAATCTCTGGAAATTTCCACAAAATTCAAGAAGACTCTCACAAAAAACTTGAAAGCTGCTGAAAATTCCACGAAAATCCCACAAAAATCCCTAAATCTTCTCAAAACCCAACCACATTGCTGCAGCATCTCACAAAATCTCCACCAATATCCAAAAAATTCAAGAAAATTCCCTCCAAACTCTTCAAGTCTCCTCCAAATCCCACAAAATTCAAGACAAATCCTCAAAATCCCACAAAAATCCCACCAAATTCCAGAACCATCTCACAAAATCTCAACAAATTTCCACTAAATTCAAGAAAACTCTCACAAAGTTCTTGAAAGCCCCTCAAAATTCCAGAAAAATGCCACAAACTTCCCTACATCTTCTCAAAACCCAAACAAACTCCTGCAACATCTCACAAAATCTCCACCAATTTCCAAACAATTCAAGAAAAATCCCGCAAAATTCTTCAAGTCTCGTACAAATCCCAGAAAAATCCCACAAAATTCCAGAAACATCCCACCAAATCACCTCAATATCACCAAAAATTCTGGAAAAGCCTCACAAAATTGCAGAAAAATGCCACAAAATTCCCTAAACCTTCTCAAAACCCTACCCAATTCCTGCAACATCCCACAAAATCTCCAACAATTTCCACAAAATTCAAGAAAAATCCCTCAAAATTCACTGAATTTCCTCAATATCCCACCAAATTCCAGAACCATCTCACAAAATCTCAACAAATTTCCACTAAATATAAGAAAATTCTGCAAAATTCTTCAAGTCTCCTCCAAATCCCACAAAATTCAAGAGAAATCCTCAAAATTCCACAAAAATCCCACAAAATTCCTTCCATCTTCTCAGAACCCAAACAAACTCCTGCAACATCTCACAAAATCTCCACCAATTTCCAAACATTTCAAGAAAAATCCCGCAAAATTCTTCAAGTCTCCTCCAAATACCACAAACATCCTACAAACATCTCACAAACATCCCACAAACATCCCATAAAATTCAATAGAAATCCCACAAAATTCAAGAGAAATCCCACCAAATTCTGTACAAGCCCCACACAATTCCCTAAATCTTCTCAGAACCCAACCACATTCCTGCAACATCCCACAAAATCTCCAACAATTTCCACAAAATTCAAGAAAATTCCCTCCAAATTCACTGAATTTCCTCAATATCCCACCAAACTCCAGAACCATCTCACAAAATCTCAACAAATTTCCAAAAAATTCAAAAAAACTCTCACAAAGTTCTTGAAAGCCCCTCAAAATTCCAGAAAAATGCCACAAAATTCCCTACATCTTCACAAAATATTACAAAATTCTACAGACATCTCACAAAATCTCCACACATTTCCACAAAATCTAAGAAAATTCCCGCAAAATTCTTCAAGTCTCCTCCAAATCCCACAAAATTCAAGACAAATCCTCAAAATTCCACAAAAATCCAACAAAATTCCCTACATCTTCTCAAAATCCAAACAAATTCCTGAAACATCTCACAAAATCTCCACCAATTTCCACAACATTTAGGAAAAATCCCTCCAACTTCTTCAAGTCTCCTCCAAATCCCACAAAATTCAAGAGAATTCCTCAAAATTCCACAAAAATCCCACAAAATTCCTGCAACATCTCACAAAATCTCCAGAAATTTCCACAAAATTCAAGAAGACTCTCACAAAATACTTGAAAGCTGCTGAAAATTCCACGAATATCCCACAAAAATCCCTAAATCTTCTCAAAACCCAACCACATTCCTGCAGCATCTCACAAAATCTCCACCAATATCCAAAAAATTCAGGAAAATTCCCTCCAAATTCTTCAAGTCTCCTCCAAATCCCACAAAATTCAAGACAAATCCTCAAAATCCCACAAAAATCCCACCAAATTCCAGAACCATCTCACAAAATCTCAACAAATTTCCACTAAATTCAAGAAAACTCTCACAAAGTTCTTGAAAGCCCCTCAAAATTCCAGAAAAATGCCACAAACTTCCCTACATCTTCTCAAAACCCAAACAAACTCCTGCAACATCTCACAAAATCTCCACCAATTTCCAAACAATTCAAGAAAAATCCCGCAAAATTCTTCAAGTCTTGTACAAATCCCAGAAAAATCCCACAAAATTCCAGAAACATCCCACCAAATCACCTCAATATCACCAAACATTCTGGAAAAGCCTCACAAAATTGCAGAAAAATGCCACAAAATTCCCTAAACCTTCTCAAAACCCTACCCAATTCCTGCAACATCCCACAAAATCTCCAACAATTTCCACAAATATTCAAGAAAAATCCCTCAAAATTCACTGAATTTCCTCAATATCCCACCAAATTCCAGAACCATCTCACAAAATCTCAACAAATTTCCACAAAATCTAAGAAAATTCCGCAAAATTCTTCAAGTCTCCTCCAAATCCCACAAAATTCAAGACAAATCCTCAAAATTCCACAAAAATCCCACAAAATTCCTTCCATATTCTCAGAACCCAAACAAACTCCTGCAACATCTCACAAAATCTCCAACAATTTCCAAACAATTAAAGAAAAATCCCGCAAAATTCTTCAAGTCTCCTACAAATCCCAGAAAAATCCCACAAAATTCCAGAAACATCCCACCAAATCACCTCAATATCACCAAAAATTCTGGAAAAGCCTCACAAAATTGCAGAAAAATGCCACAAAATTCCCTAAACCTTCTCAAAACCCTACCCAATTCCTGCAACATCCCACAAAATCTCCAACAATTTCCACAAAATTCAAGAAAAATCCCTCAAAATTCACTGAATTTCCTCAATATCCCACCAAATTCCAGAACCATCTCAGAAAATCTCAACAAATTTCCACATAATCTAAGAAAATTTTGCAAAATTCTTCAAGTCTCCTCCAAATCTCACAAAATTCAAGACAAATCCTCAAAATCCCACAAAAATCCCACCAAATTCCAGAACCATCTCACAAAATCTCAACAAATTTCCACAAAATCTAAGAAAATTCCCTCCAAATTCTTCAAGTCTCCTCCAAATCCCACAAAATTCAAGAGAAATCCTCAAAATTCCACAAAAATCCCACAAAATTCCTTCTATCTTCTCAAAACCCACACAAACTCCTGCAACATCTCACAAAATCTCCACCAATTTCCAAACAATTCAAGAAAAATCCCGCAAAATTCTTCAAGTCTCGTACAAATCCCAGAAAAATCCCACAAAATTCCAGAAACATCCCACCAAATCACCTCAATATCACCAAAAATTCTGGAAAAGCCTCACAAAATTGCAGAAAAATGCCACAAAATTCCCTAAACCTTCTCAAAACCCTACCCAATTCCTGCAACATCCCACAAAATCTCCAACAATTTCCACAAAATTCAAGAAAAATCCCTCAAAATTCACTGAATTTCCTCAATATCCCACCAAATTCCAGAACCATCTCACAAAATCTCCACCAATTTCCAAACAATTCAAGAAAAATTCCGCAAAATTCTTCAAGTCTCCTCCAAATACCACAAACATCCTACAAACATCTCACAAACATCCCACAAACATCCCATAAAATTCAATAGAAATCCCACAAAATTCAAGAGAAATCCCACCAAATTCTGTACAAGCCCCACACAATTCCCTAAATCTTCTCAGAACCCAACCACATTCCTGCAACATCCCACAAAATCTCCAACAATTTCCACAAAATTCAAGAAAATTCCCTCCAAATTCACTGAATTTCCTCAATATCCCACCAAACTCCAGAACCATCTCACAAAATCTCAACAAATTTCCAAAAAATTCAAAAAAACTCTCACAAAGTTCTTGAAAGCCCCTCAAAATTCCAGAAAAATGCCACAAAATTCCCTACATCTTCACAAAACATTACAAAATTCTACAGACATCTCACAAAATCTCCACACATTTCCACAAAATCTAAGAAAATTCCCGCAAAATTCTTCAAGTCTCCTCCAAATCCCACAAAATTCAAGAGAAATCCTCAAAATTCCACAAAAATCCAACAAAATTCCCTACATCTTCTCAAAATCCAAACAAATTCCTGAAACATCTCACAAAATCTCCACCAATTTCCACAACATTTAGGAAAAATCCCTCCAACTTCTTCAAGTCTCCTCCAAATCCCACAAAATTCAAGAGAATTCCTCAAAATTCCACAAAAATCCCACAAAATTCCTGCAACATCTCACAAAATCTCCGGAAATTTCCACAAAATTCAAGAAGACTCACATCAAATACTTGAAAGCTGCTGAAAATTCCACGAATATCCCACAAAAATCCCTAAATCTTCTCAAAACCCAACCACATTCCTGCAGCATCTCACAAAATCTCCACCAATATCCAAAAAATTCAAGAAAATTCCCTCCAAATTCTTCAAGTCTCCTCCAAATCCCACAAAATTCAAGACAAATCCTCAAAATCCCACAAAAATCCCACAAAATTCCAGAACCATCTCACAAAATCTCCACAAATTTCCACTAAATTCAAGAAAACTCTCACAAAGTTCTTGAAAGCCCCTCAAAATTCCAGAAAAATGCCACAAACTTCCCTACATCTTCTCAAAACCCAAACAAACTCCTGCAACATCTCACAAAATCTCCACCAATTTCCAAACAATTCAAGAAAAATTCCGCAAAATTCTTCAAGTCTCGTACAAATCCCAGAAAAATCCCACAAAATTCCAGAAACATCCCACCAAATCACCTCAATATCACCAAAAATTCTGGAAAAGCCTCACAAAATTGCAGAAAAATGCCACAAAATTCCCTAAACCTTCTCAAAACCCTACCCAATTCCTGCAACATCCCACAAAATCTCCAACAATTTCCACAAAATTCAAGAAAAATCCCTCCAAATTCACTGAATTTCCTCAATATCCCACCAAACTCCAGAACCATCTCACAAAATCTCAACAAATTTCCAAAAAATTCAAAAAAACTCTCACAAAGTTCTTGAAAGCCCCTCAAAATTCCAGAAAAATGCCACAAAATTCCCTACATCTTCTCAAAACATTACAAAATTCTACAGACATCTCACAAAATCTCCACACATTTCCACAAAATCTAAGAAAATTCCCGCAAAATTCTTCAAGTCTCCTCCAAATCCCACAAAATTCAAGAGAAATCCTCAAAATTCCACAAAAATCCAACAAAATTCCCTACATCTTCTCAAAATCCAAACAAATTCCTGAAACATCTCACAAAATCTCCACCAATTTCCACAACATTTAGGAAAAATCCCTCCAACTTCTTCAAGTCTCCTCCAAATCCCACAAAATTCAAGAGAATTCCTCAAAATTCCACAAAAATCCCACAAAATTCCTGCAACATCTCACAAAATCTCCGGAAATTTCCACAAAATTCAAGAAGACTCTCACAAAATACTTGAAAGCTGCTGGAAATTCCACAAATATCCCACAAAAATCCCTAAATCTTCTCAAAACCCAACCACATTCCTGCAGCATCTCACAAAATCTCCACCAATATCCAAAAAATTCAGGAAAATTCCCTCCAAATTCTTCAAGTCTCCTCCAAATCCCACAAAATTCAAGACAAATCCTCAAAATCCCACAAAAATCCCACCAAATTCCAGAACCATCTCACAAAATCTCAACAAATTTCCACTAAATTCAAGAAAACTCTCACAAAGTTCTTGAAAGCCCCTCAAAATTCCAGAAAAATGCCACAAACTTCCCTACATCTTCTCAAAACCCAAACAAACTCCTGCAACATCTCACAAAATCTCCACCAATTTCCAAACAATTCAAGAAAAATCCCGCAAAATTCTTCAAGTCTCGTACAAATCCCAGAAAAATCCCACAAAATTCCAGAAACATCCCACCAAATCACCTCAATATCACCAAAAATTCTGGAAAAGCCTCACAAAATTGCAGAAAAATGCCACAAAATTCCCTAAACCTTCTCAAAACCCTACCCAATTCCTGCAACATCCCACAAAATCTCCAACAATTTCCACAAAATTCAAGAAAAATCCCTCAAAATTCACTGAATTTCCTCAATATCCCACCAAATTCCAGAACCATCTCACAAAATCTCAACAAATTTCCACTAAATCTAAGAAAATTCCCTCCAAATTCTTCAAGTCTCCTCCAAATCCCACAAAATTCAAGAGAAATCCTCAAAATTCCACAAAAATCCCACAAAATTCCTTCCATCTTCTCAGAACCCAAACAAACTCCTGCA
Source organism: Cyanistes caeruleus (assembly GCF_971803275.1). Lineage (NCBI taxonomy): Eukaryota > Metazoa > Chordata > Aves > Passeriformes > Paridae > Cyanistes > Cyanistes caeruleus. The sequence goes on along the minus strand of NC_141702.1, from coordinate 84,811,556 downwards.
ACATCTCACAAAATCTCCAACAATTTCCAAACAATTCAAGAAAAATCCTGCAAAATTCTTCAAGTCTCCTCCAAATACCACAAACATCCCACAAACATCCCACAAACATCCCACAAAATTCAATAGAAATCCCACAAAATTCAAAAGAAATCGCACAAAATCCTGTACAAGCCCCACAAAATTCCCTAAATCTTCTCAGAACCCAACAACATTCCTGCAACATCCCACAAAATCTCTGGAAATTTCCACAAAATTCAAGAAGACTCACACAAAAAACTTGAAAGCTGCTGAAAATTCCACGAAAATCCCACAAAAATCCCTAAATCTTCTCAAAACCCAACCACATTCCTGCAGCATCTCACAAAATCTCCACCAATATCCAAAAAATTCAAGAAAATTCCCTCCAAATTCTTCAAGTCTCCTCCAAATCCCACAAAATTCAAGACAAATCCTCAAAATCCCACAAAAATCCCACCAAATTCCAGAACCATCTCACAAAATCTCAACAAATTTCCACTAAATTCAAGAAAACTCTCACAAAGTTCTTGAAAGCCCCTCAAAATTCCAGAAAAATGCCACAAACTTCCCTACATCTTCTCAAAACCCAAACAAACTCCTGAAACATCTCACAAAATCTCCACCAATTTCCAAACAATTCAAGAAAAATTCCGCAAAATTCTTCAAGTCTCGTACAAATCCCAGAAAAATCCCACAAAATTCCAGAAACATCCCACCAAATCACCTCAATATTACCAAAAATTCTGGAAAAGCCTCACAAAATTGCAGAAAAATGCCACAAAATTCCCTAAACCTTCTCAAAACCCTACCCAATTCCTGCAACATCCCACAAAATCTCCAACAATTTCCACAAAATTCAAGAAAAATCCCTCAAAATTCACTGAATTTCCTCAATATCCCACCAAATTCCAGAACCATCTCACAAAATCTCAACAAATTTCCACAAAATCTAAGAAAATTCCGCAAAATTCTTCAAGTCTCCTCCAAATCCCACAAAATTCAAGACAAATCCTCAAAATTCCACAAAAATCCCACAAAATTCCTTCCATCTTCTCAGAACCCAAACAAACTCCTGCAACATCTCACAAAATCTCCACCAATTTCCAAACAATTCAAGAAAAATCCCGCAAAATTCTTCAAGTCTCCTCCAAATACCACAAACATCCTACAAACATCTCACAAACATCCCACAAACATCCCATAAAATTCAATAGAAATCCCACAAAATTCAAGAGAAATCCCACCAAATTCTGTACAAGCCCCACACAATTCCCTAAATCTTCTCAGAACCCAACCACATTCCTGCAACATCCCACAAAATCTCCAACAATTTCCACAAAATTCAAGAAAATTCCCTCCAAATTCACTGAATTTCCTCAATATCCCACCAAACTCCAGAACCATCTCACAAAATCTCAACAAATTTCCAAAAAATTCAAAAAAACTCTCACAAAGTTCTTGAAAGCCCCTCAAAATTCCAGAAAAATGCCACAAAATTCCCTACATCTTCTCAAAACATTACAAAATTCTACAGACATCTCACAAAATCTCCACACATTTCCACAAAATCTAAGAAAATTCCCGCAAAATTCTTCAAGTCTCCTCCAAATCCCACAAAATTCAAGAGAAATCCTCAAAATTCCACAAAAATCCAACAAAATTCCCTACATCTTCTCAAAATCCAAACAAATTCCTGAAACATCTCACAAAATCTCCACCAATTTCCACAACATTTAGGAAAAATCCCTCCAACTTCTTCAAGTCTCCTCCAAATCCCACAAAATTCAAGAGAATTCCTCAAAATTCCACAAAAATCCCACAAAATTCCTGCAACATCTCACAAAATCTCCGGAAATTTCCACAAAAGTCAAGAAGACTCACACAAAAAACTTGAAAGCTGCTGAAAATTCCACGAAAATCCCACAAAAATCCCTAAATCTTCTCAAAACCCAACCACATTCCTGCAGCATCTCACAAAATCTCCACCAATATCCAAAAAATTCAAGAAAATTCCCTCCAAATTCTTCAAGTCTCCTCCAAATCCCACAAAATTCAAGACAAATCCTCAAAATCCCACAAAAATCCCACCAAATTCCAGAACCATCTCACAAAATCTCAACAAATTTCCACTAAATTCAAGAAAACTCTCACAAAGTTCTTGAAAGCCCCTCAAAATTCCAGAAAAATGCCACAAACTTCCCTACATCTTCTCAAAACCCAAACAAACTCCTGCAACATCTCACAAAATCTCCACCAATTTCCAAACAATTCAAGAAAAATCCCGCAAAATTCTTCAAGTCTCGTACAAATCCCAGAAAAATCCCACAAAATTCCAGAAACATCCCACCAAATCACCTCAATATCACCAAAAATTCTGGAAAAGCCTCACAAAATTGCAGAAAAATGCCACAAAATTCCCTAAACCTTCTCAAAACCCTACCCAATTCCTGCAACATCCCACAAAATCTCCAACAATTTCCACAAAATTCAAGAAAAATCCCTCAAAATTCACTGAATTTCCTCAATATCCCACCAAATTCCAGAACCATCTCACAAAATCTCAACAAATTTCCACTAAATATAAGAAAATTCTGCAAAATTCTTCAAGTCTCCTCCAAATCCCACAAAATTCAAGAGAAATCCTCAAAATTCCACAAAAATCCCACAAAATTCCTTCCATCTTCTCAGAACCCAAACAAACTCCTGCAACATCTCACAAAATCTCCACCAATTTCCAAACATTTCAAGAAAAATCCCGCAAAATTCTTCAAGTCTCCTCCAAATACCACAAACATCCTACAAACATCTCACAAACATCCCACAAACATCCCATAAAATTCAATAGAAATCCCACAAAATTCAAGAGAAATCCCACCAAATTCTGTACAAGCCCCACACAATTCCCTAAATCTTCTCAGAACCCAACCACATTCCTGCAACATCCCACAAAATCTCCAACAATTTCCACAAAATTCAAGAAAATTCCCTCCAAATTCACTGAATTTCCTCAATATCCCACCAAACTCCAGAACCATCTCACAAAATCTCAACAAATTTCCACTAAATTCAAGAAAACTCTCACAAAGTTCTTGAAAGCCCCTCAAAATTCCAGAAAAATGCCACAAAATTCCCTACATCTTCACAAAATATTACAAAATTCTACAGACATCTCACAAAATCTCCACACATTTCCACAAAATCTAAGAAAATTCCCGCAAAATTCTTCAAGTCTCCTCCAAATCCCACAAAATTCAAGAGAAATCCTCAAAATTCCACAAAAATCCAACAAAATTCCCTACATCTTCTCAAAATCCAAACAAATTCCTGAAACATCTCACAAAATCTCCACCAATTTCCACAACATTTAGGAAAAATCCCTCCAACTTCTTCAAGTCTCCTCCAAATCCCACAAAATTCAAGAGAATTCCTCAAAATTCCACAAAAATCCCACAAAATTCCTGCAACATCTCACAAAATCTCCAGAAATTTCCACAAAATTCAAGAAGACTCTCACAAAATACTTGAAAGCTGCTGAAAATTCCACGAATATCCCACAAAAATCCCTAAATCTTCTCAAAACCCAACCACATTCCTGCAGCATCTCACAAAATCTCCACCAATATCCAAAAAATTCAGGAAAATTCCCTCCAAATTCTTCAAGTCTCCTCCAAATCCCACAAAATTCAAGACAAATCCTCAAAATCCCACAAAAATCCCACCAAATTCCAGAACCATCTCACAAAATCTCAACAAATTTCCACTAAATTCAAGAAAACTCTCACAAAGTTCTTGAAAGCCCCTCAAAATTCCAGAAAAATGCCACAAACTTCCCTACATCTTCTCAAAACCCAAACAAACTCCTGCAACATCTCACAAAATCTCCACCAATTTCCAAACAATTCAAGAAAAATCCCGCAAAATTCTTCAAGTCTTGTACAAATCCCAGAAAAATCCCACAAAATTCCAGAAACATCCCACCAAATCACCTCAATATCACCAAACATTCTGGAAAAGCCTCACAAAATTGCAGAAAAATGCCACAAAATTCCCTAAACCTTCTCAAAACCCTACCCAATTCCTGCAACATCCCACAAAATCTCCAACAATTTCCACAAATATTCAAGAAAAATCCCTCAAAATTCACTGAATTTCCTCAATATCCCACCAAATTCCAGAACCATCTCACAAAATCTCAACAAATTTCCACAAAATCTAAGAAAATTCCGCAAAATTCTTCAAGTCTCCTCCAAATCCCACAAAATTCAAGACAAATCCTCAAAATTCCACAAAAATCCCACAAAATTCCTTCCATATTCTCAGAACCCAAACAAACTCCTGCAACATCTCACAAAATCTCCAACAATTTCCAAACAATTAAAGAAAAATCCCGCAAAATTCTTCAAGTCTCGTACAAATCCCAGAAAAATCCCACAAAATTCCAGAAACATCCCACCAAATCACCTCAATATCACCAAAAATTCTGGAAAAGCCTCACAAAATTGCAGAAAAATGCCACAAAATTCCCTAAACCTTCTCAAAACCCTACCCAATTCCTGCAACATCCCACAAAATCTCCAACAATTTCCACAAAATTCAAGAAAAATCCCTCAAAATTCACTGAATTTCCTCAATATCCCACCAAATTCCAGAACCATCTCAGAAAATCTCAACAAATTTCCACATAATCTAAGAAAATTTTGCAAAATTCTTCAAGTCTCCTCCAAATCTCACAAAATTCAAGACAAATCCTCAAAATCCCACAAAAATCCCACCAAATTCCAGAACCATCTCACAAAATCTCAACAAATTTCCACAAAATCTAAGAAAATTCCCTCCAAATTCTTCAAGTCTCCTCCAAATCCCACAAAATTCAAGAGAAATCCTCAAAATTCCACAAAAATCCCACAAAATTCCTTCTATCTTCTTAAAACCCACACAAACTCCTGCAACATCTCACAAAATCTCCACCAATTTCCAAACAATTCAAGAAAAATCCCGCAAAATTCTTCAAGTCTCCTCCAAATACCACAAACATCCCACAAACATCCCACAAACATCCCACAAAATTCAAGAGAAATCCCACAAAATTCAACAGAAATCGCACAAAATCCTGTACAAGCCCCACACAATTCCCTAAATCTTCTCAGAACCCAACAACATTCCTGCAACATCTCACAAAATCTCTGGAAATTTCCACAAAATTCAAGAAGACTCTCACAAAAAACTTGAAAGCTGCTGAAAATTCCACGAAAATCCCACAAAAATCCCTAAATCTTCTCAAAACCCAACCACATTGCTGCAGCATCTCACAAAATCTCCACCAATATCCAAAAAATTCAAGAAAATTCCCTCCAAACTCTTCAAGTCTCCTCCAAATCCCACAAAATTCAAGACAAATCCTCAAAATCCCACAAAAATCCCACCAAATTCCAGAACCATCTCACAAAATCTCAACAAATTTCCACTAAATTCAAGAAAACTCTCACAAAGTTCTTGAAAGCCCCTCAAAATTCCAGAAAAATGCCACAAACTTCCCTACATCTTCTCAAAACCCAAACAAACTCCTGCAACATCTCACAAAATCTCCACCAATTTCCAAACAATTCAAGAAAAATCCCGCAAAATTCTTCAAGTCTCGTACAAATCCCAGAAAAATCCCACAAAATTCCAGAAACATCCCACCAAATCACCTCAATATCACCAAAAATTCTGGAAAAGCCTCACAAAATTGCAGAAAAATGCCACAAAATTCCCTAAACCTTCTCAAAACCCTACCCAATTCCTGCAACATCCCACAAAATCTCCAACAATTTCCACAAAATTCAAGAAAAATCCCTCAAAATTCACTGAATTTCCTCAATATCCCACCAAATTCCAGAACCATCTCACAAAATCTCAACAAATTTCCACTAAATATAAGAAAATTCTGCAAAATTCTTCAAGTCTCCTCCAAATCCCACAAAATTCAAGAGAAATCCTCAAAATTCCACAAAAATCCCACAAAATTCCTTCCATCTTCTCAGAACCCAAACAAACTCCTGCAACATCTCACAAAATCTCCACCAATTTCCAAACATTTCAAGAAAAATCCCGCAAAATTCTTCAAGTCTCCTCCAAATACCACAAACATCCTACAAACATCTCACAAACATCCCACAAACATCCCATAAAATTCAATAGAAATCCCACAAAATTCAAGAGAAATCCCACCAAATTCTGTACAAGCCCCACACAATTCCCTAAATCTTCTCAGAACCCAACCACATTCCTGCAACATCCCACAAAATCTCCAACAATTTCCACAAAATTCAAGAAAATTCCCTCCAAATTCACTGAATTTCCTCAATATCCCACCAAACTCCAGAACCATCTCACAAAATCTCAACAAATTTCCAAAAAATTCAAAAAAACTCTCACAAAGTTCTTGAAAGCCCCTCAAAATTCCAGAAAAATGCCACAAAATTCCCTACATCTTCACAAAATATTACAAAATTCTACAGACATCTCACAAAATCTCCACACATTTCCACAAAATCTAAGAAAATTCCCGCAAAATTCTTCAAGTCTCCTCCAAATCCCACAAAATTCAAGACAAATCCTCAAAATTCCACAAAAATCCAACAAAATTCCCTACATAATCTCAAAATCCAAACAAATTCCTGAAACATCTCACAAAATCTCCACCAATTTCCACAACATTTAGGAAAAATCCCTCCAACTTCTTCAAGTCTCCTCCAAATCCCACAAAATTCAAGAGAATTCCTCAAAATTCCACAAAAATCCCACAAAATTCCTGCAACATCTCACAAAATCTCCAGAAATTTCCACAAAATTCAAGAAGACTCTCACAAAATACTTGAAAGCTGCTGAAAATTCCACGAATATCCCACAAAAATCCCTAAATCTTCTCAAAACCCAACCACATTCCTGCAGCATCTCACAAAATCTCCACCAATATCCAAAAAATTCAGGAAAATTCCCTCCAAATTCTTCAAGTCTCCTCCAAATCCCACAAAATTCAAGACAAATCCTCAAAATCCCACAAAAATCCCACCAAATTCCAGAACCATCTCACAAAATCTCAACAAATTTCCACTAAATTCAAGAAAACTCTCACAAAGTTCTTGAAAGCCCCTCAAAATTCCAGAAAAATGCCACAAACTTCCCTACATCTTCTCAAAACCCAAACAAACTCCTGCAACATCTCACAAAATCTCCACCAATTTCCAAACAATTCAAGAAAAATCCCGCAAAATTCTTCAAGTCTTGTACAAATCCCAGAAAAATCCCACAAAATTCCAGAAACATCCCACCAAATCACCTCAATATCACCAAACATTCTGGAAAAGCCTCACAAAATTGCAGAAAAATGCCACAAAATTCCCTAAACCTTCTCAAAACCCTACCCAATTCCTGCAACATCCCACAAAATCTCCAACAATTTCCACAAATATTCAAGAAAAATCCCTCAAAATTCACTGAATTTCCTCAATATCCCACCAAATTCCAGAACCATCTCACAAAATCTCAACAAATTTCCACAAAATCTAAGAAAATTCCGCAAAATTCTTCAAGTCTACTCCAAATCCCACAAAATTCAAGACAAATCCTCAAAATTCCACAAAAATCCCACAAAATTCCTTCCATATTCTCAGAACCCAAACAAACTCCTGCAACATCTCACAAAATCTCCAACAATTTCCAAACAATTAAAGAAAAATCCCGCAAAATTCTTCAAGTCTCGTACAAATCCCAGAAAAATCCCACAAAATTCCAGAAACATCCCACCAAATCACCTCAGTATCACCAAAAATTCTGGAAAAGCCTCACAAAATTGCAGAAAAATGCCACAAAATTCCCTAAACCTTCTCAAAACCCTACCCAATTCCTGCAACATCCCACAAAATCTCCAACAATTTCCACAAAATTCAAGAAAAATCCCTCAAAATTCACTGAATTTCCTCAATATCCCACCAAATTCCAGAACCATCTCAGAAAATCTCAACAAATTTCCACATAATCTAAGAAAATTTTGCAAAATTCTTCAAGTCTCCTCCAAATCTCACAAAATTCAAGACAAATCCTCAAAATCCCACAAAAATCCCACCAAATTCCAGAACCATCTCACAAAATCTCAACAAATTTCCACAAAATCTAAGAAAATTCCCTCCAAATTCTTCAAGTCTCCTCCAAATCCCACAAAATTCAAGAGAAATCCTCAAAATTCCACAAAAATCCCACAAAATTCCTTCTATCTTCTTAAAACCCACACAAACTCCTGCAACATCTCACAAAATCTCCACCAATTCCCAAACAATTCAAGAAAAATCCCGCAAAATTCTTCAAGTCTCCTACAAATACCACAAACATCCCACAAACATCCCACAAACATCCCACAAAATTCAAGAGAAATCCCACAAAATTCAACAGAAATCGCACAAAATCCTGTACAAGCCCCACACAATTCCCTAAATCTTCTCAGAACCCATCAACATTCCTGCAACATCTCACAAAATCTCCGGAAATTTCCACAAAATTCAAGAAGACTCTCACAAAAAACTTGAAAGCTGCTGAAAATTCCACGAAAATCCCACAAAAATCCCTAAATCTTCTCAAAACCCAACCACATTGCTGCAGCATCTCACAAAATCTCCACCAATATCCAAAAAATTCAAGAAAATTCCCTCCAAACTCTTCAAGTCTCCTCCAAATCCCACAAAATTCAAGACAAATCCTCAAAATCCCACAAAAATCCCACCAAATTCCAGAACCATCTCACAAAATCTCAACAAATTTCCACTAAATTCAAGAAAACTCTCACAAAGTTCTTGAAAGCCCCTCAAAATTCCAGAAAAATGCCACAAACTTCCCTACATCTTCTCAAAACCCAAACAAACTCCTGCAACATCTCACAAAATCTCCACCAATTTCCAAACAATTCAAGAAAAATCCCGCAAAATTCTTCAAGTCTCGTACAAATCCCAGAAAAATCCCACAAAATTCCAGAAACATCCCACCAAATCACCTCAATATCACCAAAAATTCTGGAAAAGCCTCACAAAATTGCAGAAAAATGCCACAAAATTCCCTAAACCTTCTCAAAACCCTACCCAATTCCTGCAACATCCCACAAAATCTCCAACAATTTCCACAAAATTCAAGAAAAATCCCTCAAAATTCACTGAATTTCCTCAATATCCCAGCAAATTCCAAAACCATCTCACAAAATCTCAACAAATTTCCACAAAATCTAAGAAAATTCCCTCCAAATTCTTCAAGTCTCCTCCAAATCCCACAAAATTCAAGACAAATTCTCAAAATTCCACAAAAATCCCACAAAATTCCTTCCATCTTCTCAGAACCCACACAAACTCCTGCAACATCTCACAAAATCTCCACCAATTTCCAAACAATTCAAGAAAAATCCCGCAAAATTCTTCAAGTCTCCTCCAAATACCACAAACATCCCACAAACATCCCACAAACATCCCACAAAATTCAAGAGAAATCCCACAAAATTCAAAAGAAATCACACAAAATCCTGTACAAGCCCCACACAATTCCCTAAATCTTCTCAGAACCCAACAACATTCCTGCAACATCTCACAAAATCTCTGGAAATTTCCACAAAATTCAAGAAGACTCTCACAAAAAACTTGAAAGCTGCTGAAAATTCCACGAAAATCCCACAAAAATCCCTAAATCTTCTCAAAACCCAACCACATTCCTGCAGCATCTCACAAAATCTCCACCAATATCCAAAAAATTCAGGAAAATTCCCTCCAAATTCTTCAAGTCTCCTCCAAATCCCACAAAATTCAAGACAAATCCTCAAAATCCCACAAAAATCCCACCAAATTCCAGAACCATCTCACAAAATCTCAACAAATTTCCACTAAATTCAAGAAAACTCTCACAAAGTTCTTGAAAGCCCCTCAAAATTCCAGAAAAATGCCACAAAATAACCTACATCTTCTCAAAACCCAAACAAACTCCTGCAACATCTCACAAAATCTCCACCAATTTCCAAACAATTCAAGAAAAATCCCGTAAAATTCTTCAAGTCTCGTACAAATCCCAGAAAAATCCCACAAAATTCCAGAAACATCCCACCAAATCACCTCAATATCACCAAAAATTCTGGAAAAGCCTCACAAAATTGCAGAAAAATGCCACAAAATTCCCTAAACCTTCTCAAAACCCTACCCAATTCCTGCAACATCCCACAAAATCTCCAACAATTTCCACAAAATTCAAGAAAAATCCCTCAAAATTCACTGAATTTCCTCAATATCCCACCAAATTCCAGAACCATCTCAGAAAATCTCAACAAATTTCCACAAAATCTAAGAAAATTCCGCAAAATTCTTCAAGTCTCCTCCAAATCCCACAAAATTCAAGACAAATCCTCAAAATTCCACAAAAATCCCACAAAATTCCTTCCATCTTCTCAGAACCCAAACAAACTCCTGCAACATCTCACAAAATCTCCACCAATTTCCAAACAATTCAAGAAAAATCCCGCAAAATTCTTCAAGTCTCCTCCAAATACCACAAACATCCTACAAACATCTCACAAACATCCCACAAACATCCCATAAAATTCAATAGAAATCCCACAAAATTCAAGAGAAATCCCACCAAATTCTGTACAAGCCCCACACAATTCCCTAAATCTTCTCAGAACCCAACCACATTCCTGCAACATCCCACAAAATCTCCAACAATTTCCACAAAATTCAAGAAAATTCCCTCCAAATTCACTGAATTTCCTCAATATCCCACCAAACTCCAGAACCATCTCACAAAATCTCAACAAATTTCCAAAAAATTCAAAAAAACTGTCACAAAGTTCTTGAAAGCCCCTCAAAATTCCAGAAAAATGCCACAAAATTCCCTACATCTTCACAAAACATTACAAAATTCTACAGACATCTCACAAAATCTCCACACATTTCCACAAAATCTAAGAAAATTCCCGCAAAATTCTTCAAGTCTCCTCCAAATCCCACAAAATTCAAGAGAAATCCTCAAAATTCCACAAAAATCCAACAAAATTCCCTACATCTTCTCAAAATCCAAACAAATTCCTGAAACATCTCACAAAATCTCCACCAATTTCCACAACATTTAGGAAAAATCCCTCCAACTTCTTCAAGTCTCCTCCAAATCCCACAAAATTCAAGAGAATTCCTCAAAATTCCACAAAAATCCCACAAAATTCCTGCAACATCTCACAAAATCTCCGGAAATTTCCACAAAATTCAAGAAGACTCTCACAAAATACTTGAAAGCTGCTGAAAATTCCACGAATATACCACAAAAATCCCTAAATCTTCTCAAAACCCAACCACATTCCTGCAGCATCTCACAAAATCTCCACCAATATCCAAAAAATTCAAGAAAATTCCCTCCAAATTCTTCAAGTCTCCTCCAAATCCCACAAAATTCAAGACAAATCCTCAAAATCCCACAAAAATCCCACCAAATTCCAGAACCATCTCACAAAATCTCAACAAATTTCCACTAAATTCAAGAAAACTCTCACAAAGTTCTTGAAAGCCCCTCAAAATTCCAGAAAAATGCCACAAACTTCCCTACATCTTCTCAAAACCCAAACAAACTCCTGCAACATCTCACAAAATCTCCACCAATTTCCAAACAATTCAAGAAAAATCCCGGAAATTCTTCAAGTCTCGTACAAATCCCAGAAAAATCCCACAAAATTCCAGAAACATCCCACCAAATCACCTCAATATCACCAAAAATTCTGGAAAAGCCTCACAAAATTGCAGAAAAATGCCACAAAATTCCCTAAACCTTCTCAAAACCCTACCAAATTCCTGCAACATCCCACAAAATCTCCAACAATTTCCACAAAATTCAAGAAAAATCCCTCAAAATTCACTGAATTTCCTCAATATCCCACCAAATTCCAAAACCATCTCACAAAATCTCAACAAATTTCCAAAAATCTAAGAAAATTCCCTCCAAATTCTTCAAGTCTCCTCCAAATCCCACAAAATTCAAGACAAATCCTCAAAATTCCACAAAAATCCCACAAAATTCCTTCCATCTTCTCAGAACCCACACAAACTCCTGCAACATCTCACAAAATCTCCACCAATTTCCAAACAATTCAAGAAAAATCCCGCAAAATTCTTCAAGTCTCCTCCAAATACCACAAACATCCCACAAACATCCCACAAACATCCCACAAACATCCCACAAACATCCCACAAAATTCAAGAGAAATCCCACAAAATTCAAAAGAAATCGCACAAAATCCTGTACAAGCCCCACACAATTCCCTAAATCTTCTCAAAACCCAACCACACTCCTGCAACATCTCACAAAATCTCCGGAAATTTCCACAAAATTGAAGAAGACTCTCACAAAATACTTGAAAGCTGCTGAAAATTCCACGAAAATCCCACAAAAATCCCTAAATCTTCTCAAAACCCAACCACATTCCTGCAGCATCTCACAAAATCTCCACCAATATCCAAAAAATTCAAGAAAATTCCCTCCAAATTCTTCAAGTCTCCTCCAAATCCCACAAAATTCAAGACAAATCCTCAAAATCCCACAAAAATCCCACCAAATTCCAGAACCATCTCACAAAATCTCAACAAATTTCCACTAAATTCAAGAAAACTCTCACAAAGTTCTTGAAAGCCCCTCAAAATTCCAGAAAAATGCCACAAACTTCCCTACATCTTCTCAAAACCCAAACAAACTCCTGCAACATCTCACAAAATCTCCACCAATTTCCAAACAATTCAAGAAAAATCCCGTAAAATTCTTCAAGTCTCGTACAAATCCCAGAAAAATCCCACAAAATTCCAGAAACATCCCACCAAATCACCTCAATATCACCAAAAATTCTGGAAAAGCCTCACAAAATTGCAGAAAAATGCCACAAAATTCCCTAAACCTTCTCAAAACCCTACCCAATTCCTGCAACATCCCACAAAATCTCCAACAATTTCCACAAAATTCAAGAAAAATCCCTCAAAATTCACTGAATTTCCTCAATATCCCACCAAATTCCAGAACCATCTCAGAAAATCTCAACAAATTTCCACAAAATCTAAGAAAATTCCGCAAAATTCTTCAAGTCTCCTCCAAATCCCACAAAATTCAAGACAAATCCTCAAAATTCCACAAAAATCCCACAAAATTCCTTCCATCTTCTCAGAACCCAAACAAACTCCTGCAACATCTCACAAAATCTCCACCAATTTCCAAACATTTCAAGAAAAATCCCGCAAAATTCTTCAAGTCTCCTCCAAATACCACAAACATCCTACAAACATCTCACAAACATCCCACAAACATCCCATAAAATTCAATAGAAATCCCACAAAATTCAAGAGAAATCCCACCAAATTCTGTACAAGCCCCACACAATTCCCTAAATCTTCTCAGAACCCAACCACATTCCTGCAACATCCCACAAAATCTCCAACAATTTCCACAAAATTCAAGAAAATTCCCTCCAAATTCACTGAATTTCCTCAATATCCCACCAAACTCCAGAACCATCTCACAAAATCTCAACAAATTTCCAAAAAATTCAAAAAAACTCTCACAAAGTTCTTGAAAGCCCCTCAAAATTCCAGAAAAATGCCACAAAATTCCCTACATCTTCACAAAACATTACAAAATTCTACAGACATCTCACAAAATCTCCACACATTTCCACAAAATCTAAGAAAATTCCCGCAAAATTCTTCAAGTCTCCTCCAAATCCCACAAAATTCAAGACAAATCCTCAAAATTCCACAAAAATCCAACAAAATTCCCTACATCTTCTCAAAATCCAAACAAATTCCTGAAACATCTCACAAAATCTCCACCAATTTCCACAACATTTAGGAAAAATCCCTCCAACTTCTTCAAGTCTCCTCCAAATCCCACAAAATTCAAGAGAATTCCTCAAAATTCCACAAAAATCCCACAAAATTCCTGCAACATCTCACAAAATCTCCAGAAATTTCCACAAAATTCAAGAAGACTCTCACAAAATACTTGAAAGCTGCTGAAAATTCCACGAATATCCCACAAAAATCCCTAAATCTTCTCAAAACCCAACCACATTCCTGCAGCATCTCACAAAATCTCCACCAATATCCAAAAAATTCAGGAAAATTCCCTCCAAATTCTTCAAGTCTCCTCCAAATCCCACAAAATTCAAGACAAATCCTCAAAATCCCACAAAAATCCCACCAAATTCCAGAACCATCTCACAAAATCTCAACAAATTTCCACTAAATTCAAGAAAACTCTCACAAAGTTCTTGAAAGCCCCTCAAAATTCCAGAAAAATGCCACAAACTTCCCTACATCTTCTCAAAACCCAAACAAACTCCTGCAACATCTCACAAAATCTCCACCAATTTCCAAACAATTCAAGAAAAATCCCGCAAAATTCTTCAAGTCTTGTACAAATCCCAGAAAAATCCCACAAAATTCCAGAAACATCCCACCAAATCACCTCAATATCACCAAACATTCTGGAAAAGCCTCACAAAATTGCAGAAAAATGCCACAAAATTCCCTAAACCTTCTCAAAACCCTACCCAATTCCTGCAACATCCCACAAAATCTCCAACAATTTCCACAAATATTCAAGAAAAATCCCTCAAAATTCACTGAATTTCCTCAATATCCCACCAAATTCCAGAACCATCTCACAAAATCTCAACAAATTTCCACAAAATCTAAGAAAATTCCGCAAAATTCTTCAAGTCTCCTCCAAATCCCACAAAATTCAAGACAAATCCTCAAAATTCCACAAAAATCCCACAAAATTCCTTCCATATTCTCAGAACCCAAACAAACTCCTGCAACATCTCACAAAATCTCCAACAATTTCCAAACAATTAAAGAAAAATCCCGCAAAATTCTTCAAGTCTCGTACAAATCCCAGAAAAATCCCACAAAATTCCAGAAACATCCCACCAAATCACCTCAATATCACCAAAAATTCTGGAAAAGCCTCACAAAATTGCAGAAAAATGCCACAAAATTCCCTAAACCTTCTCAAAACCCTACCCAATTCCTGCAACATCCCACAAAATCTCCAACAATTTCCACAAAATTCAAGAAAAATCCCTCAAAATTCACTGAATTTCCTCAATATCCCACCAAATTCCAGAACCATCTCAGAAAATCTCAACAAATTTCCACATAATCTAAGAAAATTTTGCAAAATTCTTCAAGTCTCCTCCAAATCTCACAAAATTCAAGACAAATCCTCAAAATCCCACAAAAATCCCACCAAATTCCAGAACCATCTCACAAAATCTCAACAAATTTCCACAAAATCTAAGAAAATTCCCTCCAAATTCTTCAAGTCTCCTCCAAATCCCACAAAATTCAAGACAAATCCTCAAAATTCCACAAAAATCCCACAAAATTCCTTCTATCTTCTTAAAACCCACACAAACTCCTGCAACATCTCACAAAATCTCCACCAATTTCCAAACAATTCAAGAAAAATCCCGCAAAATTCTTCAAGTCTCCTACAAATACCACAAACATCCCACAAACATCCCACAAACATCCCACAAAATTCAAGAGAAATCCCACAAAATTCAACAGAAATCGCACAAAATCCTGTACAAGCCCCACACAATTCCCTAAATCTTCTCAGAACCCATCAACATTCCTGCAACATCTCACAAAATCTCCGGAAATTTCCACAAAATTCAAGAAGACTCTCACAAAAAACTTGAAAGCTGCTGAAAATTCCACGAAAATCCCACAAAAATCCCTAAATCTTCTCAAAACCCAACCACATTGCTGCAGCATCTCACAAAATCTCCACCAATATCCAAAAAATTCAGGAAAATTCCCTCCAAATTCTTCAAGTCTCCTCCAAATCCCACAAAATTCAAGACAAATCCTCAAAATCCCACAAAAATCCCACCAAATTCCAGAACCATCTCACAAAATCTCAACAAATTTCCACTAAATTCAAGAAAACTCTCACAAAGTTCTTGAAAGCCCCTCAAAATTCCAGAAAAATGCCACAAAATAACCTACATCTTCTCAAAACCCAAACAAACTCCTGCAACATCTCACAAAATCTCCACCAATTTCCAAACAATTCAAGAAAAATCCCGTAAAATTCTTCAAGTCTCGTACAAATCCCAGAAAAATCCCACAAAATTCCAGAAACATCCCACCAAATCACCTCAATATCACCAAAAATTCTGGAAAAGCCTCACAAAATTGCAGAAAAATGCCACAAAATTCCCTAAACCTTCTCAAAACCCTACCCAATTCCTGCAACATCCCACAAAATCTCCAACAATTTCCACAAAATTCAAGAAAAATCCCTCAAAATTCACTGAATTTCCTCAATATCCCACCAAATTCCAGAACCATCTCAGAAAATCTCAACAAATTTCCACATAATCTAAGAAAATTCCGCAAAATTCTTCAAGTCTCCTCCAAATCCCACAAAATTCAAGACAAATCCTCAAAATTCCACAAAAATCCCACAAAATTCCTTCCATCTTCTCAGAACCCAAACAAACTCCTGCAACATCTCACAAAATCTCCACCAATTTCCAAACAATTCAAGAAAAATCCCGCAAAATTCTTCAAGTCTCCTCCAAATACCACAAACATCCTACAAACATCTCACAAACATCCCACAAACATCCCATAAAATTCAATAGAAATCCCACAAAATTCAAGAGAAATCCCACCAAATTCTGTACAAGCCCCACACAATTCCCTAAATCTTCTCAGAACCCAACCACATTCCTGCAACATCCCACAAAATCTCCAACAATTTCCACAAAATTCAAGAAAATTCCCTCCAAATTCACTGAATTTCCTCAATATCCCACCAAACTCCAGAACCATCTCACAAAATCTCAACAAATTTCCAAAAAATTCAAAAAAACTCTCACAAAGTTCTTGAAAGCCCCTCAAAATTCCAGAAAAATGCCACAAAATTCCCTACATCTTCACAAAATATTACAAAATTCTACAGACATCTCACAAAATCTCCACACATTTCCACAAAATCTAAGAAAATTCCCGCAAAATTCTTCAAGTCTCCTCCAAATCCCACAAAATTCAAGACAAATCCTCAAAATTCCACAAAAATCCAACAAAATTCCCTACATAATCTCAAAATCCAAACAAATTCCTGAAACATCTCACAAAATCTCCACCAATTTCCACAACATTTAGGAAAAATCCCTCCAACTTCTTCAAGTCTCCTCCAAATCCCACAAAATTCAAGAGAATTCCTCAAAATTCCACAAAAATCCCACAAAATTCCTGCAACATCTCACAAAATCTCCAGAAATTTCCACAAAATTCAAGAAGACTCTCACAAAATACTTGAAAGCTGCTGAAAATTCCACGAATATCCCACAAAAATCCCTAAATCTTCTCAAAACCCAACCACATTCCTGCAGCATCTCACAAAATCTCCACCAATATCCAAAAAATTCAGGAAAATTCCCTCCAAATTCTTCAAGTCTCCTCCAAATCCCACAAAATTCAAGACAAATCCTCAAAATCCCACAAAAATCCCACCAAATTCCAGAACCATCTCACAAAATCTCAACAAATTTCCACTAAATTCAAGAAAACTCTCACAAAGTTCTTGAAAGCCCCTCAAAATTCCAGAAAAATGCCACAAACTTCCCTACATCTTCTCAAAACCCAAACAAACTCCTGCAACATCTCACAAAATCTCCACCAATTTCCAAACAATTCAAGAAAAATCCCGCAAAATTCTTCAAGTCTCGTACAAATCCCAGAAAAATCCCACAAAATTCCAGAAACATCCCACCAAATCACCTCAATATCACCAAACATTCTGGAAAAGCCTCACAAAATTGCAGAAAAATGCCACAAAATTCCCTAAACCTTCTCAAAACCCTACCCAATTCCTGCAACATCCCACAAAATCTCCAACAATTTCCACAAAATTCAAGAAAAATCCCTCAAAATTCACTGAATTTCCTCAATATCCCACCAAATTCCAAAACCATCTCACAAAATCTCAACAAATTTCCAAAAATCTAAGAAAATTCCGCAAAATTCTTCAAGTCTACTCCAAATCCCACAAAATTCAAGACAAATCCTCAAAATTCCACAAAAATCCCACAAAATTCCTTCCATATTCTCAGAACCCAAACAAACTCCTGCAACATCTCACAAAATCTCCAACAATTTCCAAACAATTAAAGAAAAATCCCGCAAAATTCTTCAAGTCTCGTACAAATCCCAGAAAAATCCCACAAAATTCCAGAAACATCCCACCAAATCACCTCAGTATCACCAAAAATTCTGGAAAAGCCTCACAAAATTGCAGAAAAATGCCACAAAATTCCCTAAACCTTCTCAAAACCCTACCCAATTCCTGCAACATCCCACAAAATCTCCAACAATTTCCACAAAATTCAAGAAAAATCCCTCAAAATTCACTGAATTTCCTCAATATCCCACCAAATTCCAGAACCATCTCAGAAAATCTCAACAAATTTCCACATAATCTAAGAAAATTTTGCAAAATTCTTCAAGTCTCCTCCAAATCTCACAAAATTCAAGACAAATCCTCAAAATCCCACAAAAATCCCACCAAATTCCAGAACCATCTCACAAAATCTCAACAAATTTCCACAAAATCTAAGAAAATTCCCTCCAAATTCTTCAAGTCTCCTCCAAATCCCACAAAATTCAAGAGAAATCCTCAAAATTCCACAAAAATCCCACAAAATTCCTTCTATCTTCTTAAAACCCACACAAACTCCTGCAACATCTCACAAAATCTCCACCAATTCCCAAACAATTCAAGAAAAATCCCGCAAAATTCTTCAAGTCTCCTACAAATACCACAAACATCCCACAAACATCCCACAAACATCCCACAAAATTCAAGAGAAATCCCACAAAATTCAACAGAAATCGCACAAAATCCTGTACAAGCCCCACACAATTCCCTAAATCTTCTCAGAACCCATCAACATTCCTGCAACATCTCACAAAATCTCCGGAAATTTCCACAAAATTCAAGAAGACTCTCACAAAAAACTTGAAAGCTGCTGAAAATTCCACGAAAATCCCACAAAAATCCCTAAATCTTCTCAAAACCCAACCACATTGCTGCAGCATCTCACAAAATCTCCACCAATATCCAAAAAATTCAAGAAAATTCCCTCCAAACTCTTCAAGTCTCCTCCAAATCCCACAAAATTCAAGACAAATCCTCAAAATCCCACAAAAATCCCACCAAATTCCAGAACCATCTCACAAAATCTCAACAAATTTCCACTAAATTCAAGAAAACTCTCACAAAGTTCTTGAAAGCCCCTCAAAATTCCAGAAAAATGCCACAAACTTCCCTACATCTTCTCAAAACCCAAACAAACTCCTGCAACATCTCACAAAATCTCCACCAATTTCCAAACAATTCAAGAAAAATCCCGCAAAATTCTTCAAGTCTCGTACAAATCCCAGAAAAATCCCACAAAATTCCAGAAACATCCCACCAAATCACCTCAATATCACCAAAAATTCTGGAAAAGCCTCACAAAATTGCAGAAAAATGCCACAAAATTCCCTAAACCTTCTCAAAACCCTACCCAATTCCTGCAACATCCCACAAAATCTCCAACAATTTCCACAAAATTCAAGAAAAATCCCTCAAAATTCACTGAATTTCCTCAATATCCCAGCAAATTCCAAAACCATCTCACAAAATCTCAACAAATTTCCACAAAATCTAAGAAAATTCCCTCCAAATTCTTCAAGTCTCCTCCAAATCCCACAAAATTCAAGACAAATTCTCAAAATTCCACAAAAATCCCACAAAATTCCTTCCATCTTCTCAGAACCCACACAAACTCCTGCAACATCTCACAAAATCTCCACCAATTTCCAAACAATTCAAGAAAAATCCCGCAAAATTCTTCAAGTCTCCTCCAAATACCACAAACATCCCACAAACATCCCACAAACATCCCACAAAATTCAAGAGAAATCCCACAAAATTCAAAAGAAATCACACAAAATCCTGTACAAGCCCCACACAATTCCCTAAATCTTCTCAGAACCCAACAACATTCCTGCAACATCTCACAAAATCTCTGGAAATTTCCACAAAATTCAAGAAGACTCTCACAAAAAACTTGAAAGCTGCTGAAAATTCCACGAAAATCCCACAAAAATCCCTAAATCTTCTCAAAACCCAACCACATTCCTGCAGCATCTCACAAAATCTCCACCAATATCCAAAAAATTCAGGAAAATTCCCTCCAAATTCTTCAAGTCTCCTCCAAATCCCACAAAATTCAAGACAAATCCTCAAAATCCCACAAAAATCCCACCAAATTCCAGAACCATCTCACAAAATCTCAACAAATTTCCACTAAATTCAAGAAAACTCTCACAAAGTTCTTGAAAGCCCCTCAAAATTCCAGAAAAATGCCACAAAATAACCTACATCTTCTCAAAACCCAAACAAACTCCTGCAACATCTCACAAAATCTCCACCAATTTCCAAACAATTCAAGAAAAATCCCGTAAAATTCTTCAAGTCTCGTACAAATCCCAGAAAAATCCCACAAAATTCCAGAAACATCCCACCAAATCACCTCAATATCACCAAAAATTCTGGAAAAGCCTCACAAAATTGCAGAAAAATGCCACAAAATTCCCTAAACCTTCTCAAAACCCTACCCAATTCCTGCAACATCCCACAAAATCTCCAACAATTTCCACAAAATTCAAGAAAAATCCCTCAAAATTCACTGAATTTCCTCAATATCCCACCAAATTCCAGAACCATCTCAGAAAATCTCAACAAATTTCCACAAAATCTAAGAAAATTCCGCAAAATTCTTCAAGTCTCCTCCAAATCCCACAAAATTCAAGACAAATCCTCAAAATTCCACAAAAATCCCACAAAATTCCTTCCATCTTCTCAGAACCCAAACAAACTCCTGCAACATCTCACAAAATCTCCACCAATTTCCAAACAATTCAAGAAAAATCCCGCAAAATTCTTCAAGTCTCCTCCAAATACCACAAACATCCTACAAACATCTCACAAACATCCCACAAACATCCCATAAAATTCAATAGAAATCCCACAAAATTCAAGAGAAATCCCACCAAATTCTGTACAAGCCCCACACAATTCCCTAAATCTTCTCAGAACCCAACCACATTCCTGCAACATCCCACAAAATCTCCAACAATTTCCACAAAATTCAAGAAAATTCCCTCCAAATTCACTGAATTTCCTCAATATCCCACCAAACTCCAGAACCATCTCACAAAATCTCAACAAATTTCCAAAAAATTCAAAAAAACTCTCACAAAGTTCTTGAAAGCCCCTCAAAATTCCAGAAAAATGCCACAAAATTCCCTACATCTTCACAAAACATTACAAAATTCTACAGACATCTCACAAAATCTCCACACATTTCCACAAAATCTAAGAAAATTCCCGCAAAATTCTTCAAGTCTCCTCCAAATCCCACAAAATTCAAGAGAAATCCTCAAAATTCCACAAAAATCCAACAAAATTCCCTACATCTTCTCAAAATCCAAACAAATTCCTGAAACATCTCACAAAATCTCCACCAATTTCCACAACATTTAGGAAAAATCCCTCCAACTTCTTCAAGTCTCCTCCAAATCCCACAAAATTCAAGAGAATTCCTCAAAATTCCACAAAAATCCCACAAAATTCCTGCAACATCTCACAAAATCTCCGGAAATTTCCACAAAATTCAAGAAGACTCTCACAAAATACTTGAAAGCTGCTGAAAATTCCACGAATATACCACAAAAATCCCTAAATCTTCTCAAAACCCAACCACATTCCTGCAGCATCTCACAAAATCTCCACCAATATCCAAAAAATTCAAGAAAATTCCCTCCAAATTCTTCAAGTCTCCTCCAAATCCCACAAAATTCAAGACAAATCCTCAAAATCCCACAAAAATCCCACCAAATTCCAGAACCATCTCACAAAATCTCAACAAATTTCCACTAAATTCAAGAAAACTCTCACAAAGTTCTTGAAAGCCCCTCAAAATTCCAGAAAAATGCCACAAACTTCCCTACATCTTCTCAAAACCCAAACAAACTCCTGCAACATCTCACAAAATCTCCACCAATTTCCAAACAATTCAAGAAAAATCCCGGAAATTCTTCAAGTCTCGTACAAATCCCAGAAAAATCCCACAAAATTCCAGAAACATCCCACCAAATCACCTCAATATCACCAAAAATTCTGGAAAAGCCTCACAAAATTGCAGAAAAATGCCACAAAATTCCCTAAACCTTCTCAAAACCCTACCAAATTCCTGCAACATCCCACAAAATCTCCAACAATTTCCACAAAATTCAAGAAAAATCCCTCAAAATTCACTGAATTTCCTCAATATCCCACCAAATTCCAAAACCATCTCACAAAATCTCAACAAATTTCCAAAAATCTAAGAAAATTCCCTCCAAATTCTTCAAGTCTCCTCCAAATCCCACAAAATTCAAGACAAATCCTCAAAATTCCACAAAAATCCCACAAAATTCCTTCCATCTTCTCAGAACCCACACAAACTCCTGCAACATCTCACAAAATCTCCACCAATTTCCAAACAATTCAAGAAAAATCCCGCAAAATTCTTCAAGTCTCCTCCAAATACCACAAACATCCCACAAACATCCCACAAACATCCCACAAACATCCCACAAACATCCCACAAAATTCAAGAGAAATCCCACAAAATTCAAAAGAAATCGCACAAAATCCTGTACAAGCCCCACACAATTCCCTAAATCTTCTCAAAACCCAACCACACTCCTGCAACATCTCACAAAATCTCCGGAAATTTCCACAAAATTGAAGAAGACTCTCACAAAATACTTGAAAGCTGCTGAAAATTCCACGAAAATCCCACAAAAATCCCTAAATCTTCTCAAAACCCAACCACATTCCTGCAGCATCTCACAAAATCTCCACCAATATCCAAAAAATTCAAGAAAATTCCCTCCAAATTCTTCAAGTCTCCTCCAAATCCCACAAAATTCAAGACAAATCCTCAAAATCCCACAAAAATCCCACCAAATTCCAGAACCATCTCACAAAATCTCAACAAATTTCCACTAAATTCAAGAAAACTCTCACAAAGTTCTTGAAAGCCCCTCAAAATTCCAGAAAAATGCCACAAACTTCCCTACATCTTCTCAAAACCCAAACAAACTCCTGCAACATCTCACAAAATCTCCACCAATTTCCAAACAATTCAAGAAAAATCCCGTAAAATTCTTCAAGTCTCGTACAAATCCCAGAAAAATCCCACAAAATTCCAGAAACATCCCACCAAATCACCTCAATATCACCAAAAATTCTGGAAAAGCCTCACAAAATTGCAGAAAAATGCCACAAAATTCCCTAAACCTTCTCAAAACCCTACCCAATTCCTGCAACATCCCACAAAATCTCCAACAATTTCCACAAAATTCAAGAAAAATCCCTCAAAATTCACTGAATTTCCTCAATATCCCACCAAATTCCAGAACCATCTCAGAAAATCTCAACAAATTTCCACAAAATCTAAGAAAATTCCGCAAAATTCTTCAAGTCTCCTCCAAATCCCACAAAATTCAAGACAAATCCTCAAAATTCCACAAAAATCCCACAAAATTCCTTCCATCTTCTCAGAACCCAAACAAACTCCTGCAACATCTCACAAAATCTCCACCAATTTCCAAACATTTCAAGAAAAATCCCGCAAAATTCTTCAAGTCTCCTCCAAATACCACAAACATCCTACAAACATCTCACAAACATCCCACAAACATCCCATAAAATTCAATAGAAATCCCACAAAATTCAAGAGAAATCCCACCAAATTCTGTACAAGCCCCACACAATTCCCTAAATCTTCTCAGAACCCAACCACATTCCTGCAACATCCCACAAAATCTCCAACAATTTCCACAAAATTCAAGAAAATTCCCTCCAAATTCACTGAATTTCCTCAATATCCCACCAAACTCCAGAACCATCTCACAAAATCTCAACAAATTTCCAAAAAATTCAAAAAAACTCTCACAAAGTTCTTGAAAGCCCCTCAAAATTCCAGAAAAATGCCACAAAATTCCCTACATCTTCACAAAACATTACAAAATTCTACAGACATCTCACAAAATCTCCACACATTTCCACAAAATCTAAGAAAATTCCCGCAAAATTCTTCAAGTCTCCTCCAAATCCCACAAAATTCAAGACAAATCCTCAAAATTCCACAAAAATCCAACAAAATTCCCTACATCTTCTCAAAATCCAAACAAATTCCTGAAACATCTCACAAAATCTCCACCAATTTCCACAACATTTAGGAAAAATCCCTCCAACTTCTTCAAGTCTCCTCCAAATCCCACAAAATTCAAGAGAATTCCTCAAAATTCCACAAAAATCCCACAAAATTCCTGCAACATCTCACAAAATCTCCAGAAATTTCCACAAAATTCAAGAAGACTCTCACAAAATACTTGAAAGCTGCTGAAAATTCCACGAATATCCCACAAAAATCCCTAAATCTTCTCAAAACCCAACCACATTCCTGCAGCATCTCACAAAATCTCCACCAATATCCAAAAAATTCAGGAAAATTCCCTCCAAATTCTTCAAGTCTCCTCCAAATCCCACAAAATTCAAGACAAATCCTCAAAATCCCACAAAAATCCCACCAAATTCCAGAACCATCTCACAAAATCTCAACAAATTTCCACTAAATTCAAGAAAACTCTCACAAAGTTCTTGAAAGCCCCTCAAAATTCCAGAAAAATGCCACAAACTTCCCTACATCTTCTCAAAACCCAAACAAACTCCTGCAACATCTCACAAAATCTCCACCAATTTCCAAACAATTCAAGAAAAATCCCGCAAAATTCTTCAAGTCTTGTACAAATCCCAGAAAAATCCCACAAAATTCCAGAAACATCCCACCAAATCACCTCAATATCACCAAACATTCTGGAAAAGCCTCACAAAATTGCAGAAAAATGCCACAAAATTCCCTAAACCTTCTCAAAACCCTACCCAATTCCTGCAACATCCCACAAAATCTCCAACAATTTCCACAAATATTCAAGAAAAATCCCTCAAAATTCACTGAATTTCCTCAATATCCCACCAAATTCCAGAACCATCTCACAAAATCTCAACAAATTTCCACAAAATCTAAGAAAATTCCGCAAAATTCTTCAAGTCTCCTCCAAATCCCACAAAATTCAAGACAAATCCTCAAAATTCCACAAAAATCCCACAAAATTCCTTCCATATTCTCAGAACCCAAACAAACTCCTGCAACATCTCACAAAATCTCCAACAATTTCCAAACAATTAAAGAAAAATCCCGCAAAATTCTTCAAGTCTCGTACAAATCCCAGAAAAATCCCACAAAATTCCAGAAACATCCCACCAAATCACCTCAATATCACCAAAAATTCTGGAAAAGCCTCACAAAATTGCAGAAAAATGCCACAAAATTCCCTAAACCTTCTCAAAACCCTACCCAATTCCTGCAACATCCCACAAAATCTCCAACAATTTCCACAAAATTCAAGAAAAATCCCTCAAAATTCACTGAATTTCCTCAATATCCCACCAAATTCCAGAACCATCTCAGAAAATCTCAACAAATTTCCACATAATCTAAGAAAATTTTGCAAAATTCTTCAAGTCTCCTCCAAATCTCACAAAATTCAAGACAAATCCTCAAAATCCCACAAAAATCCCACCAAATTCCAGAACCATCTCACAAAATCTCAACAAATTTCCACAAAATCTAAGAAAATTCCCTCCAAATTCTTCAAGTCTCCTCCAAATCCCACAAAATTCAAGACAAATCCTCAAAATTCCACAAAAATCCCACAAAATTCCTTCTATCTTCTTAAAACCCACACAAACTCCTGCAACATCTCACAAAATCTCCACCAATTTCCAAACAATTCAAGAAAAATCCCGCAAAATTCTTCAAGTCTCCTCCAAATACCACAAACATCCCACAAACATCCCACAAACATCCCACAAAATTCAAGAGAAATCCCACAAAATTCAACAGAAATCGCACAAAATCCTGTACAAGCCCCACACAATTCCCTAAATCTTCTCAGAACCCATCAACATTCCTGCAACATCTCACAAAATCTCCGGAAATTTCCACAAAATTCAAGAAGACTCTCACAAAAAACTTGAAAGCTGCTGAAAATTCCACGAAAATCCCACAAAAATCCCTAAATCTTCTCAAAACCCAACCACATTGCTGCAGCATCTCACAAAATCTCCACCAATATCCAAAAAATTCAAGAAAATTCCCTCCAAACTCTTCAAGTCTCCTCCAAATCCCACAAAATTCAAGACAAATCCTCAAAATCCCACAAAAATCCCACCAAATTCCAGAACCATCTCACAAAATCTCAACAAATTTCCACTAAATTCAAGAAAACTCTCACAAAGTTCTTGAAAGCCCCTCAAAATTCCAGAAAAATGCCACAAACTTCCCTACATCTTCTCAAAACCCAAACAAACTCCTGCAACATCTCACAAAATCTCCACCAATTTCCAAACAATTCAAGAAAAATCCCGCAAAATTCTTCAAGTCTCGTACAAATCCCAGAAAAATCCCACAAAATTCCAGAAACATCCCACCAAATCACCTCAATATCACCAAAAATTCTGGAAAAGCCTCACAAAATTGCAGAAAAATGCCACAAAATTCCCTAAACCTTCTCAAAACCCTACCCAATTCCTGCAACATCCCACAAAATCTCCAACAATTTCCACAAAATTCAAGAAAAATCCCTCAAAATTCACTGAATTTCCTCAATATCCCACCAAATTCCAAAACCATCTCACAAAATCTCAACAAATTTCCACAAAATCTAAGAAAATTCCCGCAAAATTCTTCAAGTCTCCTCCAAATCCCACAAAATTCAAGACAAATCCTCAAAATTCCACAAAAATCCCACAAAATTCCTTCCATCTTCTCAGAACCCACACAAACTCCTGCAACATCTCACAAAATCTCCACCAATTTCCAAACAATTCAAGAAAAATCCCGCAAAATTCTTCAAGTCTCCTCCAAATACCACAAACATCCCACAAACATCCCACAAACATCCCACAAAATTCAAGAGAAATCCCACAAAATTCAAAAGAAATCACACAAAATCCTGTACAAGCCCCACACAATTCCCTAAATCTTCTCAGAACCCAACAACATTCCTGCAACATCTCACAAAATCTCTGGAAATTTCCACAAAATTCAAGAAGACTCTCACAAAAAACTTGAAAGCTGCTGAAAATTCCACGAAAATCCCACAAAAATCCCTAAATCTTCTCAAAACCCAACCACATTCCTGCAGCATCTCACAAAATCTCCACCAATATCCAAAAAATTCAGGAAAATTCCCTCCAAATTCTTCAAGTCTCCTCCAAATCCCACAAAATTCAAGACAAATCCTCAAAATCCCACAAAAATCCCACCAAATTCCAGAACCATCTCACAAAATCTCAACAAATTTCCACTAAATTCAAGAAAACTCTCACAAAGTTCTTGAAAGCCCCTCAAAATTCCAGAAAAATGCCACAAAATAACCTACATCTTCTCAAAACCCAAACAAACTCCTGCAACATCTCACAAAATCTCCACCAATTTCCAAACAATTCAAGAAAAATCCCGTAAAATTCTTCAAGTCTCGTACAAATCCCAGAAAAATCCCACAAAATTCCAGAAACATCCCACCAAATCACCTCAATATCACCAAAAATTCTGGAAAAGCCTCACAAAATTGCAGAAAAATGCCACAAAATTCCCTAAACCTTCTCAAAACCCTACCCAATTCCTGCAACATCCCACAAAATCTCCAACAATTTCCACAAAATTCAAGAAAAATCCCTCAAAATTCACTGAATTTCCTCAATATCCCACCAAATTCCAGAACCATCTCAGAAAATCTCAACAAATTTCCACATAATCTAAGAAAATTCCGCAAAATTCTTCAAGTCTCCTCCAAATCCCACAAAATTCAAGACAAATCCTCAAAATTCCACAAAAATCCCACAAAATTCCTTCCATCTTCTCAGAACCCAAACAAACTCCTGCAACATCTCACAAAATCTCCACCAATTTCCAAACAATTCAAGAAAAATCCCGCAAAATTCTTCAAGTCTCCTCCAAATACCACAAACATCCTACAAACATCTCACAAACATCCCACAAACATCCCATAAAATTCAATAGAAATCCCACAAAATTCAAGAGAAATCCCACCAAATTCTGTACAAGCCCCACACAATTCCCTAAATCTTCTCAGAACCCAACCACATTCCTGCAACATCCCACAAAATCTCCAACAATTTCCACAAAATTCAAGAAAATTCCCTCCAAATTCACTGAATTTCCTCAATATCCCACCAAACTCCAGAACCATCTCACAAAATCTCAACAAATTTCCAAAAAATTCAAAAAAACTCTCACAAAGTTCTTGAAAGCCCCTCAAAATTCCAGAAAAATGCCACAAAATTCCCTACATCTTCACAAAACATTACAAAATTCTACAGACATCTCACAAAATCTCCACACATTTCCACAAAATCTAAGAAAATTCCCGCAAAATTCTTCAAGTCTCCTCCAAATCCCACAAAATTCAAGAGAAATCCTCAAAATTCCACAAAAATCCAACAAAATTCCCTACATCTTCTCAAAATCCAAACAAATTCCTGAAACATCTCACAAAATCTCCACCAATTTCCACAACATTTAGGAAAAATCCCTCCAACTTCTTCAAGTCTCCTCCAAATCCCACAAAATTCAAGAGAATTCCTCAAAATTCCACAAAAATCCCACAAAATTCCTGCAACATCTCACAAAATCTCCGGAAATTTCCACAAAATTCAAGAAGACTCTCACAAAATACTTGAAAGCTGCTGAAAATTCCACGAATATACCACAAAAATCCCTAAATCTTCTCAAAACCCAACCACATTCCTGCAGCATCTCACAAAATCTCCACCAATATCCAAAAAATTCAAGAAAATTCCCTCCAAATTCTTCAAGTCTCCTCCAAATCCCACAAAATTCAAGACAAATCCTCAAAATCCCACAAAAATCCCACCAAATTCCAGAACCATCTCACAAAATCTCAACAAATTTCCACTAAATTCAAGAAAACTCTCACAAAGTTCTTGAAAGCCCCTCAAAATTCCAGAAAAATGCCACAAACTTCCCTACATCTTCTCAAAACCCAAACAAACTCCTGCAACATCTCACAAAATCTCCACCAATTTCCAAACAATTCAAGAAAAATCCCGCAAAATTCTTCAAGTCTCGTACAAATCCCAGAAAAATCCCACAAAATTCCAGAAACATCCCACCAAATCACCTCAATATCACCAAAAATTCTGGAAAAGCCTCACAAAATTGCAGAAAAATGCCACAAAATTCCCTAAACCTTCTCAAAACCCTACCAAATTCCTGCAACATCCCACAAAATCTCCAACAATTTCCACAAAATTCAAGAAAAATCCCTCAAAATTCACTGAATTTCCTCAATATCCCACCAAATTCCAAAACCATCTCACAAAATCTCAACAAATTTCCAAAAATCTAAGAAAATTCCCTCCAAATTCTTCAAGTCTCCTCCAAATCCCACAAAATTCAAGACAAATCCTCAAAATTCCACAAAAATCCCACAAAATTCCTTCCATCTTCTCAGAACCCACACAAACTCCTGCAACATCTCACAAAATCTCCACCAATTTCCAAACAATTCAAGAAAAATCCCGCAAAATTCTTCAAGTCTCCTCCAAATACCACAAACATCCCACAAACATCCCACAAACATCCCACAAACATCCCACAAACATCCCACAAAATTCAAGAGAAATCCCACAAAATTCAAAAGAAATCGCACAAAATCCTGTACAAGCCCCACACAATTCCCTAAATCTTCTCAAAACCCAACCACACTCCTGCAACATCTCACAAAATCTCCGGAAATTTCCACAAAATTGAAGAAGACTCTCACAAAATACTTGAAAGCTGCTGAAAATTCCACGAAAATCCCACAAAAATCCCTAAATCTTCTCAAAACCCAACCACATTCCTGCAGCATCTCACAAAA
Source organism: Cyanistes caeruleus (assembly GCF_971803275.1). Lineage (NCBI taxonomy): Eukaryota > Metazoa > Chordata > Aves > Passeriformes > Paridae > Cyanistes > Cyanistes caeruleus. Next base: position 84,781,356 of record NC_141702.1, on the reverse strand, counting down.
TCTCCACCAATATCCAAAAAATTCAAGAAAATTCCCTCCAAATTCTTCAAGTCTCCTCCAAATCCCACAAAATTCAAGACAAATCCTCAAAATCCCACAAAAATCCCACCAAATTCCAGAACCATCTCACAAAATCTCAACAAATTTCCACTAAATTCAAGAAAACTCTCACAAAGTTCTTGAAAGCCCCTCAAAATTCCAGAAAAATGCCACAAACTTCCCTACATCTTCTCAAAACCCAAACAAACTCCTGCAACATCTCACAAAATCTCCACCAATTTCCAAACAATTCAAGAAAAATCCCGTAAAATTCTTCAAGTCTCGTACAAATCCCAGAAAAATCCCACAAAATTCCAGAAACATCCCACCAAATCACCTCAATATCACCAAAAATTCTGGAAAAGCCTCACAAAATTGCAGAAAAATGCCACAAAATTCCCTAAACCTTCTCAAAACCCTACCCAATTCCTGCAACATCCCACAAAATCTCCAACAATTTCCACAAAATTCAAGAAAAATCCCTCAAAATTCACTGAATTTCCTCAATATCCCACCAAATTCCAGAACCATCTCAGAAAATCTCAACAAATTTCCACAAAATCTAAGAAAATTCCGCAAAATTCTTCAAGTCTCCTCCAAATCCCACAAAATTCAAGACAAATCCTCAAAATTCCACAAAAATCCCACAAAATTCCTTCCATCTTCTCAGAACCCAAACAAACTCCTGCAACATCTCACAAAATCTCCACCAATTTCCAAACAATTCAAGAAAAATCCCGCAAAATTCTTCAAGTCTCCTCCAAATACCACAAACATCCTACAAACATCTCACAAACATCCCACAAACATCCCATAAAATTCAATAGAAATCCCACAAAATTCAAGAGAAATCCCACCAAATTCTGTACAAGCCCCACACAATTCCCTAAATCTTCTCAGAACCCAACCACATTCCTGCAACATCCCACAAAATCTCCAACAATTTCCACAAAATTCAAGAAAATTCCCTCCAAATTCACTGAATTTCCTCAATATCCCACCAAACTCCAGAACCATCTCACAAAATCTCAACAAATTTCCAAAAAATTCAAAAAAACTCTCACAAAGTTCTTGAAAGCCCCTCAAAATTCCAGAAAAATGCCACAAAATTCCCTACATCTTCACAAAACATTACAAAATTCTACAGACATCTCACAAAATCTCCACACATTTCCACAAAATCTAAGAAAATTCCCGCAAAATTCTTCAAGTCTCCTCCAAATCCCACAAAATTCAAGAGAAATCCTCAAAATTCCACAAAAATCCAACAAAATTCCCTACATCTTCTCAAAATCCAAACAAATTCCTGAAACATCTCACAAAATCTCCACCAATTTCCACAACATTTAGGAAAAATCCCTCCAACTTCTTCAAGTCTCCTCCAAATCCCACAAAATTCAAGAGAATTCCTCAAAATTCCACAAAAATCCCACAAAATTCCTGCAACATCTCACAAAATCTCCGGAAATTTCCACAAAATTCAAGAAGACTCTCACAAAATACTTGAAAGCTGCTGAAAATTCCACGAATATCCCACAAAAATCCCTAAATCTTCTCAAAACCCAACCACATTCCTGCAGCATCTCACAAAATCTCCACCAATATCCAAAAAATTCAAGAAAATTCCCTCCAAATTCTTCAAGTCTCCTCCAAATCCCACAAAATTCAAGACAAATCCTCAAAATCCCACAAAAATCCCACCAAATTCCAGAACCATCTCACAAAATCTCAACAAATTTCCACTAAATTCAAGAAAACTCTCACAAAGTTCTTGAAAGCCCCTCAAAATTCCAGAAAAATGCCACAAACTTCCCTACATCTTCTCAAAACCCAAACAAACTCCTGCAACATCTCACAAAATCTCCACCAATTTCCAAACAATTCAAGAAAAATCCCGCAAAATTCTTCAAGTCTCGTACAAATCCCAGAAAAATCCCACAAAATTCCAGAAACATCCCACCAAATCACCTCAATATCACCAAAAATTCTGGAAAAGCCTCACAAAATTGCAGAAAAATGCCACAAAATTCCCTAAACCTTCTCAAAACCCTACCAAATTCCTGCAACATCCCACAAAATCTCCAACAATTTCCACAAAATTCAAGAAAAATCCCTCAAAATTCACTGAATTTCCTCAATATCCCACCAAATTCCAAAACCATCTCACAAAATCTCAACAAATTTCCAAAAATCTAAGAAAATTCCCTCCAAATTCTTCAAGTCTCCTCCAAATCCCACAAAATTCAAGACAAATCCTCAAAATTCCACAAAAATCCCACAAAATTCCTTCCATCTTCTCAGAACCCACACAAACTCCTGCAACATCTCACAAAATCTCCACCAATTTCCAAACAATTCAAGAAAAATCCCGCAAAATTCTTCAAGTCTCCTCCAAATACCACAAACATCCCACAAACATCCCACAAACATCCCACAAACATCCCACAAACATCCCACAAAATTCAAGAGAAATCCCACAAAATTCAAAAGAAATCGCACAAAATCCTGTACAAGCCCCACACAATTCCCTAAATCTTCTCAAAACCCAACCACATTCCTGCAACATCTCACAAAATCTCCGGAAATTTCCACAAAATTGAAGAAGACTCTCACAAAATACTTGAAAGCTGCTGAAAATTCCACGAATATCCCACAAAAATCCCTAAATCTTCTCAAAACCCAACCACATTCCTGCAGCATCTCACAAAATCTCCACCAATATCCAAAAAATTCAAGAAAATTCCCTCCAAATTCTTCAAGTCTCCTCCAAATCCCACAAAATTCAAGACAAATCCTCAAAATCCCACAAAAATCCCACCAAATTCCAGAACCATCTCACAAAATCTCAACAAATTTCCACTAAATTCAAGAAAACTCTCACAAAGTTCTTGAAAGCCCCTCAAAATTCCAGAAAAATGCCACAAAATTCCCTACATCTTCTCAAAACCCAAACAAACTCCTGCAACATCTCACAAAATCTCCACCAATTTCCAAACAATTCAAGAAAAATCCCGTAAAATTCTTCAAGTCTCCTACAAATCCCAGAAAAATCCCACAAAATTCCAGAAACATCCCACCAAATCACCTCAATATCACCAAAAATTCTGGAAAAGCCTCACAAAATTGCAGAAAAATGCCACAAAATTCCCTAAACCTTCTCAAAACCCTACCCAATTCCTGCAACATCCCACAAAATCTCCAACAATTTCCACAAAATTCAAGAAAAATCCCTCAAAATTCACTGAATTTCCTCAATATCCCACCAAATTCCAGAACCATCTCAGAAAATCTCAACAAATTTCCACATAATCTAAGAAAATTCCGCAAAATTCTTCAAGTCTCCTCCAAATCCCACAAAATTCAAGACAAATCCTCAAAATTCCACAAAAATCCCACAAAATTCCTTCCATCTTCTCAGAACCCAAACAAACTCCTGCAACATCTCACAAAATCTCCACCAATTTCCAAACAATTCAAGAAAAATCCCGCAAAATTCTTCAAGTCTCCTCCAAATACCACAAACATCCTACAAACATCTCACAAACATCCCACAAACATCCCATAAAATTCAATAGAAATCCCACAAAATTCAAGAGAAATCCCACCAAATTCTGTACAAGCCCCACACAATTCCCTAAATCTTCTCAGAACCCAACCACATTCCTGCAACATCCCACAAAATCTCCAACAATTTCCACAAAATTCAAGAAAATTCCCTCCAAATTCACTGAATTTCCTCAATATCCCACCAAACTCCAGAACCATCTCACAAAATCTCAACAAATTTCCAAAAAATTCAAAAAAACTCTCACAAAGTTCTTGAAAGCCCCTCAAAATTCCAGAAAAATGCCACAAAATTCCCTACATCTTCACAAAACATTACAAAATTCTACAGACATCTCACAAAATCTCCACACATTTCCACAAAATCTAAGAAAATTCCCGCAAAATTCTTCAAGTCTCCTCCAAATCCCACAAAATTCAAGAGAAATCCTCAAAATTCCACAAAAATCCAACAAAATTCCCTACATCTTCTCAAAATCCAAACAAATTCCTGAAACATCTCACAAAATCTCCACCAATTTCCACAACATTTAGGAAAAATCCCTCCAACTTCTTCAAGTCTCCTCCAAATCCCACAAAATTCAAGAGAAATCCTCAAAATTCCACAAAAATCCCACAAAATTCCTGCAACATCTCACAAAATCTCCGGAAATTTCCACAAAATTCAAGAAGACTCTCACAAAATACTTGAAAGCTGCTGAAAATTCCACGAATATACCACAAAAATCCCTAAATCTTCTCAAAACCCAACCACATTCCTGCAGCATCTCACAAAATCTCCACCAATATCCAAAAAATTCAAGAAAATTCCCTCCAAATTCTTCAAGTCTCCTCCAAATCCCACAAAATTCAAGACAAATCCTCAAAATCCCACAAAAATCCCACCAAATTCCAGAACCATCTCACAAAATCTCAACAAATTTCCACTAAATTCAAGAAAACTCTCACAAAGTTCTTGAAAGCCCCTCAAAATTCCAGAAAAATGCCACAAACTTCCCTACATCTTCTCAAAACCCAAACAAACTCCTGCAACATCTCACAAAATCTCCACCAATTTCCAAAAAATTCAAGAAAAATCCCGCAAAATTCTTCAAGTCTCGTACAAATCCCAGAAAAATCCCACAAAATTCCAGAAACATCCCACCAAATCACCTCAATATCACCAAAAATTCTGGAAAAGCCTCACAAAATTGCAGAAAAATGCCACAAAATTCCCTAAACCTTCTCAAAACCCTACCAAATTCCTGCAACATCCCACAAAATCTCCAACAATTTCCACAAAATTCAAGAAAAATCCCTCAAAATTCACTGAATTTCCTCAATATCCCACCAAATTCCAAAACCATCTCACAAAATCTCAACAAATTTCCAAAAATCTAAGAAAATTCCCTCCAAATTCTTCAAGTCTCCTCCAAATCCCACAAAATTCAAGAGAAATCCTCAAAATTCCACAAAAATCCCACAAAATTCCTTCCATCTTCTCAGAACCCACACAAACTCCTGCAACATCTCACAAAATCTCCACCAATTTCCAAACAATTCAAGAAAAATCCCGCAAAATTCTTCAAGTCTCCTCCAAATACCACAAACATCCCACAAACATCCCACAAACATCCCACAAACATCCCACAAACATCCCACAAACATCCCACAAACATCCCACAAACATCCCACAAAATTCAAGAGAAATCCCACAAAATTCAAAAGAAATCGCACAAAATCCTGTACAAGCCCCACACAATTCCCTAAATCTTCTCAAAACCCAACCACATTCCTGCAACATCTCACAAAATCTCCGGAAATTTCCACAAAATTGAAGAAGACTCTCACAAAATACTTGAAAGCTGCTGAAAATTCCACGAATATCCCACAAAAATCCCTAAATCTTCTCAAAACCCAACCACATTCCTGCAGCATCTCACAAAATCTCCACCAATATCCAAAAAATTCAAGAAAATTCCCTCCAAATTCTTCAAGTCTCCTCCAAATCCCACAAAATTCAAGACAAATCCTCAAAATCCCACAAAAATCCCACCAAATTCCAGAACCATCTCACAAAATCTCAACAAATTTCCACTAAATTCAAGAAAACTCTCACAAAGTTCTTGAAAGCCCCTCAAAATTCCAGAAAAATGCCACAAAATTCCCTACATCTTCTCAAAACCCAAACAAACTCCTGCAACATCTCACAAAATCTCCACCAATTTCCAAACAATTCAAGAAAAATCCCGTAAAATTCTTCAAGTCTCCTACAAATCCCAGAAAAATCCCACAAAATTCCAGAAACATCCCACCAAATCACCTCAATATCACCAAAAATTCTGGAAAAGCCTCACAAAATTGCAGAAAAATGCCACAAAATTCCCTAAACCTTCTCAAAACCCTACCCAATTCCTGCAACATCCCACAAAATCTCCAACAATTTCCACAAAATTCAAGAAAAATCCCTCAAAATTCACTGAATTTCCTCAATATCCCACCAAATTCCAGAACCATCTCAGAAAATCTCAACAAATTTCCACATAATCTAAGAAAATTCCGCAAAATTCTTCAAGTCTCCTCCAAATCCCACAAAATTCAAGACAAATCCTCAAAATTCCACAAAAATCCCACAAAATTCCTTCCATCTTCTCAGAACCCAAACAAACTCCTGCAACATCTCACAAAATCTCCACCAATTTCCAAACAATTCAAGAAAAATCCCGCAAAATTCTTCAAGTCTCCTCCAAATACCACAAACATCCTACAAACATCTCACAAACATCCCACAAACATCCCATAAAATTCAATAGAAATCCCACAAAATTCAAGAGAAATCCCACCAAATTCTGTACAAGCCCCACACAATTCCCTAAATCTTCTCAGAACCCAACCACATTCCTGCAACATCCCACAAAATCTCCAACAATTTCCACAAAATTCAAGAAAATTCCCTCCAAATTCACTGAATTTCCTCAATATCCCACCAAACTCCAGAACCATCTCACAAAATCTCAACAAATTTCCAAAAAATTCAAAAAAACTCTCACAAAGTTCTTGAAAGCCCCTCAAAATTCCAGAAAAATGCCACAAAATTCCCTACATCTTCACAAAACATTACAAAATTCTACAGACATCTCACAAAATCTCCACACATTTCCACAAAATCTAAGAAAATTCCCGCAAAATTCTTCAAGTCTCCTCCAAATCCCACAAAATTCAAGAGAAATCCTCAAAATTCCACAAAAATCCAACAAAATTCCCTACATCTTCTCAAAATCCAAACAAATTCCTGAAACATCTCACAAAATCTCCACCAATTTCCACAACATTTAGGAAAAATCCCTCCAACTTCTTCAAGTCTCCTCCAAATCCCACAAAATTCAAGAGAATTCCTCAAAATTCCACAAAAATCCCACAAAATTCCTGCAACATCTCACAAAATCTCCGGAAATTTCCACAAAATTCAAGAAGACTCTCACAAAATACTTGAAAGCTGCTGAAAATTCCACGAATATACCACAAAAATCCCTAAATCTTCTCAAAACCCAACCACATTCCTGCAGCATCTCACAAAATCTCCACCAATATCCAAAAAATTCAAGAAAATTCCCTCCAAATTCTTCAAGTCTCCTCCAAATCCCACAAAATTCAAGACAAATCCTCAAAATCCCACAAAAATCCCACCAAATTCCAGAACCATCTCACAAAATCTCAACAAATTTCCACTAAATTCAAGAAAACTCTCACAAAGTTCTTGAAAGCCCCTCAAAATTCCAGAAAAATGCCACAAACTTCCCTACATCTTCTCAAAACCCAAACAAACTCCTGCAACATCTCACAAAATCTCCACCAATTTCCAAAAAATTCAAGAAAAATCCCGCAAAATTCTTCAAGTCTCGTACAAATCCCAGAAAAATCCCACAAAATTCCAGAAACATCCCACCAAATCACCTCAATATCACCAAAAATTCTGGAAAAGCCTCACAAAATTGCAGAAAAATGCCACAAAATTCCCTAAACCTTCTCAAAACCCTACCAAATTCCTGCAACATCCCACAAAATCTCCAACAATTTCCACAAAATTCAAGAAAAATCCCTCAAAATTCACTGAATTTCCTCAATATCCCACCAAATTCCAAAACCATCTCACAAAATCGCAACAAATTTCCAAAAATCTAAGAAAATTCCCTCCAAATTCTTCAAGTCTCCTCCAAATCCCACAAAATTCAAGAGAAATCCTCAAAATTCCACAAAAATCCCACAAAATTCCTTCCATCTTCTCAGAACCCACACAAACTCCTGCAACATCTCACAAAATCTCCACCAATTTCCAAACAATTCAAGAAAAATCCCGCAAAATTCTTCAAGTCTCCTCCAAATACCACAAACATCCCACAAACATCCCACAAACATCCCACAAACATCCCACAAACATCCCACAAAATTCAAGAGAAATCCCACAAAATTCAAAAGAAATCGCACAAAATCCTGTACAAGCCCCACACAATTCCCTAAATCTTCTCAAAACCCAACCACATTCCTGCAACATCTCACAAAATCTCCGGAAATTTCCACAAAATTGAAGAAGACTCTCACAAAATACTTGAAAGCTGCTGAAAATTCCACGAATATCCCACAAAAATCCCTAAATCTTCTCAAAACCCAACCACATTCCTGCAGCATCTCACAAAATCTCCACCAATATCCAAAAAATTCAAGAAAATTCCCTCCAAATTCTTCAAGTCTCCTCCAAATCCCACAAAATTCAAGACAAATCCTCAAAATCCCACAAAAATCCCACCAAATTCCAGAACCATCTCACAAAATCTCAACAAATTTCCACTAAATTCAAGAAAACTCTCACAAAGTTCTTGAAAGCCCCTCAAAATTCCAGAAAAATGCCACAAAATTCCCTACATCTTCTCAAAACCCAAACAAACTCCTGCAACATCTCACAAAATCTCCACCAATTTCCAAACAATTCAAGAAAAATCCCGTAAAATTCTTCAAGTCTCCTACAAATCCCAGAAAAATCCCACAAAATTCCAGAAACATCCCACCAAATCACCTCAATATCACCAAAAATTCTGGAAAAGCCTCACAAAATTGCAGAAAAATGCCACAAAATTCCCTAAACCTTCTCAAAACCCTACCCAATTCCTGCAACATCCCACAAAATCTCCAACAATTTCCACAAAATTCAAGAAAAATCCCTCAAAATTCACTGAATTTCCTCAATATCCCACCAAATTCCAGAACCATCTCAGAAAATCTCAACAAATTTCCACATAATCTAAGAAAATTCCGCAAAATTCTTCAAGTCTCCTCCAAATCCCACAAAATTCAAGACAAATCCTCAAAATTCCACAAAAATCCCACAAAATTCCTTCCATCTTCTCAGAACCCAAACAAACTCCTGCAACATCTCACAAAATCTCCACCAATTTCCAAACAATTCAAGAAAAATCCCGCAAAATTCTTCAAGTCTCCTCCAAATACCACAAACATCCTACAAACATCTCACAAACATCCCACAAACATCCCATAAAATTCAATAGAAATCCCACAAAATTCAAGAGAAATCCCACCAAATTCTGTACAAGCCCCACACAATTCCCTAAATCTTCTCAGAACCCAACCACATTCCTGCAACATCCCACAAAATCTCCAACAATTTCCACAAAATTCAAGAAAATTCCCTCCAAATTCACTGAATTTCCTCAATATCCCACCAAACTCCAGAACCATCTCACAAAATCTCAACAAATTTCCAAAAAATTCAAAAAAACTCTCACAAAGTTCTTGAAAGCCCCTCAAAATTCCAGAAAAATGCCACAAAATTCCCTACATCTTCACAAAACATTACAAAATTCTACAGACATCTCACAAAATCTCCACACATTTCCACAAAATCTAAGAAAATTCCCGCAAAATTCTTCAAGTCTCCTCCAAATCCCACAAAATTCAAGAGAAATCCTCAAAATTCCACAAAAATCCAACAAAATTCCCTACATCTTCTCAAAATCCAAACAAATTCCTGAAACATCTCACAAAATCTCCACCAATTTCCACAACATTTAGGAAAAATCCCTCCAACTTCTTCAAGTCTCCTCCAAATCCCACAAAATTCAAGAGAAATCCTCAAAATTCCACAAAAATCCCACAAAATTCCTGCAACATCTCACAAAATCTCCGGAAATTTCCACAAAATTCAAGAAGACTCTCACAAAATACTTGAAAGCTGCTGAAAATTCCACGAATATCCCACAAAAATCCCTAAATCTTCTCAAAACCCAACCACATTCCTGCAGCATCTCACAAAATCTCCACCAATATCCAAAAAATTCAAGAAAATTCCCTCCAAATTCTTCAAGTCTCCTCCAAATCCCACAAAATTCAAGACAAATCCTCAAAATCCCACAAAAATCCCACCAAATTCCAGAACCATCTCACAAAATCTCAACAAATTTCCACTAAATTCAAGAAAACTCTCACAAAGTTCTTGAAAGCCCCTCAAAATTCCAGAAAAATGCCACAAACTTCCCTACATCTTCTCAAAACCCAAACAAACTCCTGCAACATCTCACAAAATCTCCACCAATTTCCAAACAATTCAAGAAAAATCCCGCAAAATTCTTCAAGTCTCGTACAAATCCCAGAAAAATCCCACAAAATTCCAGAAACATCCCACCAAATCACCTCAATATCACCAAAAATTCTGGAAAAGCCTCACAAAATTGCAGAAAAATGCCACAAAATTCCCTAAACCTTCTCAAAACCCTACCAAATTCCTGCAACATCCCACAAAATCTCCAACAATTTCCACAAAATTCAAGAAAAATCCCTCAAAATTCACTGAATTTCCTCAATATCCCACCAAATTCCAAAACCATCTCACAAAATCTCAACAAATTTCCAAAAATCTAAGAAAATTCCCTCCAAATTCTTCAAGTCTCCTCCAAATCCCACAAAATTCAAGAGAAATCCTCAAAATTCCACAAAAATCCCACAAAATTCCTTCCATCTTCTCAGAACCCACACAAACTCCTGCAACATCTCACAAAATCTCCACCAATTTCCAAACAATTCAAGAAAAATCCCGCAAAATTCTTCAAGTCTCCTCCAAATACCACAAACATCCCACAAACATCCCACAAACATCCCACAAACATCCCACAAACATCCCACAAAATTCAAGAGAAATCCCACAAAATTCAAAAGAAATCGCACAAAATCCTGTACAAGCCCCACACAATTCCCTAAATCTTCTCAAAACCCAACCACATTCCTGCAACATCTCACAAAATCTCCGGAAATTTCCACAAAATTGAAGAAGACTCTCACAAAATACTTGAAAGCTGCTGAAAATTCCACGAATATCCCACAAAAATCCCTAAATCTTCTCAAAACCCAACCACATTCCTGCAGCATCTCACAAAATCTCCACCAATATCCAAAAAATTCAAGAAAATTCCCTCCAAATTCTTCAAGTCTCCTCCAAATCCCACAAAATTCAAGACAAATCCTCAAAATCCCACAAAAATCCCACCAAATTCCAGAACCATCTCACAAAATCTCAACAAATTTCCACTAAATTCAAGAAAACTCTCACAAAGTTCTTGAAAGCCCCTCAAAATTCCAGAAAAATGCCACAAAATTCCCTACATCTTCTCAAAACCCAAACAAACTCCTGCAACATCTCACAAAATCTCCACCAATTTCCAAACAATTCAAGAAAAATCCCGTAAAATTCTTCAAGTCTCCTACAAATCCCAGAAAAATCCCACAAAATTCCAGAAACATCCCACCAAATCACCTCAATATCACCAAAAATTCTGGAAAAGCCTCACAAAATTGCAGAAAAATGCCACAAAATTCCCTAAACCTTCTCAAAACCCTACCCAATTCCTGCAACATCCCACAAAATCTCCAACAATTTCCACAAAATTCAAGAAAAATCCCTCAAAATTCACTGAATTTCCTCAATATCCCACCAAATTCCAGAACCATCTCAGAAAATCTCAACAAATTTCCACATAATCTAAGAAAATTCCGCAAAATTCTTCAAGTCTCCTCCAAATCCCACAAAATTCAAGACAAATCCTCAAAATTCCACAAAAATCCCACAAAATTCCTTCCATCTTCTCAGAACCCAAACAAACTCCTGCAACATCTCACAAAATCTCCACCAATTTCCAAACAATTCAAGAAAAATCCCGCAAAATTCTTCAAGTCTCCTCCAAATACCACAAACATCCTACAAACATCTCACAAACATCCCACAAACATCCCATAAAATTCAATAGAAATCCCACAAAATTCAAGAGAAATCCCACCAAATTCTGTACAAGCCCCACACAATTCCCTAAATCTTCTCAGAACCCAACCACATTCCTGCAACATCCCACAAAATCTCCAACAATTTCCACAAAATTCAAGAAAATTCCCTCCAAATTCACTGAATTTCCTCAATATCCCACCAAACTCCAGAACCATCTCACAAAATCTCAACAAATTTCCAAAAAATTCAAAAAAACTCTCACAAAGTTCTTGAAAGCCCCTCAAAATTCCAGAAAAATGCCACAAAATTCCCTACATCTTCACAAAACATTACAAAATTCTACAGACATCTCACAAAATCTCCACACATTTCCACAAAATCTAAGAAAATTCCCGCAAAATTCTTCAAGTCTCCTCCAAATCCCACAAAATTCAAGAGAAATCCTCAAAATTCCACAAAAATCCAACAAAATTCCCTACATCTTCTCAAAATCCAAACAAATTCCTGAAACATCTCACAAAATCTCCACCAATTTCCACAACATTTAGGAAAAATCCCTCCAACTTCTTCAAGTCTCCTCCAAATCCCACAAAATTCAAGAGAAATCCTCAAAATTCCACAAAAATCCCACAAAATTCCTGCAACATCTCACAAAATCTCCGGAAATTTCCACAAAATTCAAGAAGACTCTCACAAAATACTTGAAAGCTGCTGAAAATTCCACGAATATCCCACAAAAATCCCTAAATCTTCTCAAAACCCAACCACATTCCTGCAGCATCTCACAAAATCTCCACCAATATCCAAAAAATTCAAGAAAATTCCCTCCAAATTCTTCAAGTCTCCTCCAAATCCCACAAAATTCAAGACAAATCCTCAAAATCCCACAAAAATCCCACCAAATTCCAGAACCATCTCACAAAATCTCAACAAATTTCCACTAAATTCAAGAAAACTCTCACAAAGTTCTTGAAAGCCCCTCAAAATTCCAGAAAAATGCCACAAACTTCCCTACATCTTCTCAAAACCCAAACAAACTCCTGCAACATCTCACAAAATCTCCACCAATTTCCAAACAATTCAAGAAAAATCCCGCAAAATTCTTCAAGTCTCGTACAAATCCCAGAAAAATCCCACAAAATTCCAGAAACATCCCACCAAATCACCTCAATATCACCAAAAATTCTGGAAAAGCCTCACAAAATTGCAGAAAAATGCCACAAAATTCCCTAAACCTTCTCAAAACCCTACCAAATTCCTGCAACATCCCACAAAATCTCCAACAATTTCCACAAAATTCAAGAAAAATCCCTCAAAATTCACTGAATTTCCTCAATATCCCACCAAATTCCAAAACCATCTCACAAAATCTCAACAAATTTCCAAAAATCTAAGAAAATTCCCTCCAAATTCTTCAAGTCTCCTCCAAATCCCACAAAATTCAAGAGAAATCCTCAAAATTCCACAAAAATCCCACAAAATTCCTTCCATCTTCTCAGAACCCACACAAACTCCTGCAACATCTCACAAAATCTCCACCAATTTCCAAACAATTCAAGAAAAATCCCGCAAAATTCTTCAAGTCTCCTCCAAATACCACAAACATCCCACAAACATCCCACAAACATCCCACAAACATCCCACAAACATCCCACAAAATTCAAGAGAAATCCCACAAAATTCAAAAGAAATCGCACAAAATCCTGTACAAGCCCCACACAATTCCCTAAATCTTCTCAAAACCCAACCACATTCCTGCAACATCTCACAAAATCTCCGGAAATTTCCACAAAATTGAAGAAGACTCTCACAAAATACTTGAAAGCTGCTGAAAATTCCACGAAAATCCCACAAAAATCCCTAAATCTTCTCAAAACCCAACCACATTGCTGCAGCATCTCACAAAATCTCCACCAATATCCAAAAAATTCAAGAAAATTCCCTCCAAACTCTTCAAGTCTCCTCCAAATCCCACAAAATTCAAGACAAATCCTCAAAATCCCACAAAAATCCCACCAAATTCCAGAACCATCTCACAAAATCTCAACAAATTTCCACTAAATTCAAGAAAACTCTCACAAAGTTCTTGAAAGCCCCTCAAAATTCCAGAAAAATGCCACAAAATTCCCTACATCTTCTCAAAACCCAAACAAACTCCTGCAACATCTCACAAAATCTCCACCAATTTCCAAACAATTCAAGAAAAATCCCGTAAAATTCTTCAAGTCTCCTACAAATCCCAGAAAAATCCCACAAAATTCCAGAAACATCCCACCAAATCACCTCAATATCACCAAAAATTCTGGAAAAGCCTCACAAAATTGCAGAAAAATGCCACAAAATTCCCTAAACCTTCTCAAAACCCTACCCAATTCCTGCAACATCCCACAAAATCTCCAACAATTTCCACAAAATTCAAGAAAAATCCCTCAAAATTCACTGAATTTCCTCAATATCCCACCAAATTCCAGAACCATCTCACAAAATCTCAACAAATTTCCACAAAATCTAAGAAAATTCTGCAAAATTCTTCAAGTCTCCTCCAAATCCCACAAAATTCAAGAGAAATCCTCAAAATTCCACAAAAATCCCACAAAATTCCTTCCATCTTCTCAGAACCCAAAAAAACTCCTGCAACATCTCACAAAATCTCCACCAATTTCCAAACAATTCAAGAAAAATCCCGCAAAATTCTTCAAGTCTCCTCCAAATACCACAAACATCCTACAAACATCTCACAAACATCCCACAAACATCCCATAAAATTCAATAGAAATCCCACAAAATTCAAGAGAAATCCCACCAAATTCTGTACAAGCCCCACACAATTCCCTAAATCTTCTCAGAACCCAACCACATTCCTGCAACATCCCACAAAATCTCCAACAATTTCCACAAAATTCAAGAAAATTCCCTCCAAATTCACTGAATTTCCTCAATATCCCACCAAACTCCAGAACCATCTCACAAAATCTCAACAAATTTCCAAAAAATTCAAAAAAACTCTCACAAAGTTCTTGAAAGCCCCTCAAAATTCCAGAAAAATGCCACAAAATTCCCTACATCTTCACAAAACATTACAAAATTCTACAGACATCTCACAAAATCTCCACACATTTCCACAAAATCTAAGAAAATTCCCGCAAAATTCTTCAAGTCTCCTCCAAATCCCACAAAATTCAAGAGAAATCCTCAAAATTCCACAAAAATCCAACAAAATTCCCTACATCTTCTCAAAATCCAAACAAATTCCTGAAACATCTCACAAAATCTCCACCAATTTCCACAACATTTAGGAAAAATCCCTCCAACTTCTTCAAGTCTCCTCCAAATCCCACAAAATTCAAGAGAATTCCTCAAAATTCCACAAAAATCCCACAAAATTCCTGCAACATCTCACAAAATCTCCGGAAATTTCCACAAAATTCAAGAAGACTCTCACAAAATACTTGAAAGCTGCTGAAAATTCCACGAATATACCACAAAAATCCCTAAATCTTCTCAAAACCCAACCACATTCCTGCAGCATCTCACAAAATCTCCACCAATATCCAAAAAATTCAAGAAAATTCCCTCCAAATTCTTCAAGTCTCCTCCAAATCCCACAAAATTCAAGACAAATCCTCAAAATCCCACAAAAATCCCACCAAATTCCAGAACCATCTCACAAAATCTCAACAAATTTCCACTAAATTCAAGAAAACTCTCACAAAGTTCTTGAAAGCCCCTCAAAATTCCAGAAAAATGCCACAAACTTCCCTACATCTTCTCAAAACCCAAACAAACTCCTGCAACATCTCACAAAATCTCCACCAATTTCCAAACAATTCAAGAAAAATCCCGCAAAATTCTTCAAGTCTCGTACAAATCCCAGAAAAATCCCACAAAATTCCAGAAACATCCCACCAAATCACCTCAATATCACCAAAAATTCTGGAAAAGCCTCACAAAATTGCAGAAAAATGCCACAAAATTCCCTAAACCTTCTCAAAACCCTACCAAATTCCTGCAACATCCCACAAAATCTCCAACAATTTCCACAAAATTCAAGAAAAATCCCTCAAAATTCACTGAATTTCCTCAATATCCCACCAAATTCCAAAACCATCTCACAAAATCTCAACAAATTTCCAAAAATCTAAGAAAATTCCCTCCAAATTCTTCAAGTCTCCTCCAAATCCCACAAAATTCAAGAGAAATCCTCAAAATTCCACAAAAATCCCACAAAATTCCTTCCATCTTCTCAGAACCCACACAAACTCCTGCAACATCTCACAAAATCTCCACCAATTTCCAAACAATTCAAGAAAAATCCCGCAAAATTCTTCAAGTCTCCTCCAAATACCACAAACATCCCACAAACATCCCACAAACATCCCACAAACATCCCACAAACATCCCACAAAATTCAAGAGAAATCCCACAAAATTCAAAAGAAATCGCACAAAATCCTGTACAAGCCCCACACAATTCCCTAAATCTTCTCAAAACCCAACCACATTCCTGCAACATCTCACAAAATCTCCGGAAATTTCCACAAAATTGAAGAAGACTCTCACAAAATACTTGAAAGCTGCTGAAAATTCCACGAATATCCCACAAAAATCCCTAAATCTTCTCAAAACCCAACCACATTCCTGCAGCATCTCACAAAATCTCCACCAATATCCAAAAAATTCAAGAAAATTCCCTCCAAATTCTTCAAGTCTCCTCCAAATCCCACAAAATTCAAGACAAATCCTCAAAATCCCACAAAAATCCCACCAAATTCCAGAACCATCTCACAAAATCTCAACAAATTTCCACTAAATTCAAGAAAACTCTCACAAAGTTCTTGAAAGCCCCTCAAAATTCCAGAAAAATGCCACAAACTTCCCTACATCTTCTCAAAACCCAAACAAACTCCTGCAACATCCCACAAAATCTCCACCAATTTCCAAACAATTCAAGAAAAATCCCGCAAAATTCTTCAAGTCTCGTACAAATCCCAGAAAAATCCCACAAAATTCCAGAAACATCCCACCAAATCACCTCAATATCACCAAACATTCTGGAAAAGCCTCACAAAATTGCAGAAAAATGCCACAAAATTCCCTAAACCTTCTCAAAACCCTACCCAATTCCTGCAACATCCCACAAAATCTCCAACAATTTCCACAAAATTCAAGAAAAATCCCTCAAAATTCACTGAATTTCCTCAATATCCCACCAAATTCCAGAACCATCTCACAAAATCTCAACAAATTTCCACAAAATCTAAGAAAATTCTGCAAAATTCTTCAAGTCTCCTCCAAATCCCACAAAATTCAAGAGAAATCCTCAAAATTCCACAAAAATCCCACAAAATTCCTTCCATCTTCTCAGAACCCAAAAAAACTCCTGCAACATCTCACAAAATCTCCACCAATTTCCAAACAATTCAAGAAAAATCCCGCAAAATTCTTCAAGTCTCCTCCAAATACCACAAACATCCTACAAACATCTCACAAACATCCCACAAACATCCCATAAAATTCAATAGAAATCCCACAAAATTCAAGAGAAATCCCACCAAATTCTGTACAAGCCCCACACAATTCCCTAAATCTTCTCAGAACCCAACCACATTCCTGCAACATCCCACAAAATCTCCAACAATTTCCACAAAATTCAAGAAAATTCCCTCAAAATTCACTGAATTTCCTCAATATCCCACCAAACTCCAGAACCATCTCACAAAATCTCAACAAATTTCCAAAAAATTCAAAAAAACTCTCACAAAGTTCTTGAAAGCCCCTCAAAATTCAAGAAAAATGCCACAAAATTCCCTACATCTTCTCAAAACATTACAAAATTCTACAGACATCTCACAAAATCTCCACACATTTCCACAAAATCTAAGAAAATTCCCGCAAAATTCTTCAAGTCTCCTCCAAATCCCACAAAATTCAAGAGAAATCCTCAAAATTCCACAAAAATCCAACAAAATTCCCTACATCTTCTCAAAATCCAAACAAATTCCTGAAACATCTCACAAAATCTCCACCAATTTCCACAACATTTAGGAAAAATCCCTCCAACTTCTTCAAGTCTCCTCCAAATCCCACAAAATTCAAGAGAAATCCTCAAAATTCCACAAAAATCCCACAAAATTCCTGCAACATCTCACAAAATCTCCGGAAATTTCCACAAAATTCAAGAAGACTCTCACAAAATACTTGAAAGCTGCTGAAAATTCCACGAATATACCACAAAAATCCCTAAATCTTCTCAAAACCCAACCACATTCCTGCAGCATCTCACAAAATCTCCACCAATATCCAAAAAATTCAGGAAAATTCCCTCCAAATTCTTCAAGTCTCCTCCAAATCCCACAAAATTCAAGACAAATCCTCAAAATCCCACAAAAATCCCACAAAATTCCAGAACCATCTCACAAAATCTCCACAAATTTCCACTAAATTCAAGAAAACTCTCACAAAGTTCTTGAAAGCCCCTCAAAATTCCAGAAAAATGCCACAAACTTCCCTACATCTTCTCAAAACCCAAACAAACTCCTGCAACATCTCACAAAATCTCCACCAATTTCCAAACAATTCAAGAAAAATCCCGCAAAATTCTTCAAGTCTCGTACAAATCCCAGAAAAATCCCACAAAATTCCAGAAACATCCCACCAAATCACCTCAATATCACCAAAAATTCTGGAAAAGCCTCACAAAATTGCAGAAAAATGCCACAAAATTCCCTAAACCTTCTCAAAACCCTACCCAATTCCTGCAACATCCCACAAAATCTCCAACAATTTCCACAAAATTCAAGAAAAATCCCTCAAAATTCACTGAATTTCCTCAATATCCCACCAAATTCCAGAACCATCTCACAAAATCTCAACAAATTTCCACTAAATCTAAGAAAATTCCCTCCAAATTCTTCAAGTCTCCTCCAAATCCCACAAAATTCAAGACAAATCCTCAAAATTCCACAAAAATCCCACAAAATTCCTTCCATCTTCTCAGAACCCACACAAACTCCTGCAACATCTCACAAAATCTCCACCAATTTCCAAACAATTCAAGAAAAATCCCGCAAAATTCTTCAAGTCTCCTCCAAATACCACAAACATCCCACAAACATCCCACAAACATCCCACAAACATCCCACAAACATCCCACAAAATTCAAGAGAAATCCCACAAAATTCAAAAGAAATCGCACAAAATCCTGTACAAGCCCCACACAATTCCCTAAATCTTCTCAAAACCCAACCACATTCCTGCAACATCTCACAAAATCTCCGGAAATTTCCACAAAATTGAAGAAGACTCTCACAAAATACTTGAAAGCTGCTGAAAATTCCACGAATATCCCACAAAAATCCCTAAATCTTCTCAAAACCCAACCACATTCCTGCAGCATCTCACAAAATCTCCACCAATATCCAAAAAATTCAAGAAAAT
This sequence comes from Cyanistes caeruleus, assembly GCF_971803275.1. Lineage (NCBI taxonomy): Eukaryota > Metazoa > Chordata > Aves > Passeriformes > Paridae > Cyanistes > Cyanistes caeruleus. The sequence continues at coordinate 84,762,054 of NC_141702.1, read as the reverse complement.
TCCCTCCAAATTCTTCAAGTCTCCTCCAAATCCCACAAAATTCAAGACAAATCCTCAAAATCCCACAAAAATCCCACCAAATTCCAGAACCATCTCACAAAATCTCAACAAATTTCCACTAAATTCAAGAAAACTCTCACAAAGTTCTTGAAAGCCCCTCAAAATTCCAGAAAAATGCCACAAACTTCCCTACATCTTCTCAAAACCCAAACAAACTCCTGCAACATCTCACAAAATCTCCACCAATTTCCAAACAATTCAAGAAAAATCCCGCAAAATTCTTCAAGTCTCGTACAAATCCCAGAAAAATCCCACAAAATTCCAGAAACATCCCACCAAATCACCTCAATATCACCAAAAATTCTGGAAAAGCCTCACAAAATTGCAGAAAAATGCCACAAAATTCCCTAAACCTTCTCAAAACCCTACCAAATTCCTGCAACATCCCACAAAATCTCCAACAATTTCCACAAAATTCAAGAAAAATCCCTCAAAATTCACTGAATTTCCTCAATATCCCACCAAATTCCAAAACCATCTCACAAAATCTCAACAAATTTCCAAAAATCTAAGAAAATTCCCTCCAAATTCTTCAAGTCTCCTCCAAATCCCACAAAATTCAAGAGAAATCCTCAAAATTCCACAAAAATCCCACAAAATTCCTTCCATCTTCTCAGAACCCACACAAACTCCTGCAACATCTCACAAAATCTCCACCAATTTCCAAACAATTCAAGAAAAATCCCGCAAAATTCTTCAAGTCTCCTCCAAATACCACAAACATCCCACAAACATCCCACAAACATCCCACAAACATCCCACAAACATCCCACAAAATTCAAGAGAAATCCCACAAAATTCAAAAGAAATCGCACAAAATCCTGTACAAGCCCCACACAATTCCCTAAATCTTCTCAAAACCCAACCACATTCCTGCAACATCTCACAAAATCTCCGGAAATTTCCACAAAATTGAAGAAGACTCTCACAAAATACTTGAAAGCTGCTGAAAATTCCACGAATATCCCACAAAAATCCCTAAATCTTCTCAAAACCCAACCACATTCCTGCAGCATCTCACAAAATCTCCACCAATATCCAAAAAATTCAAGAAAATTCCCTCCAAATTCTTCAAGTCTCCTCCAAATCCCACAAAATTCAAGACAAATCCTCAAAATCCCACAAAAATCCCACCAAATTCCAGAACCATCTCACAAAATCTCAACAAATTTCCACAAAATCTAAGAAAATTCCCTCCAAATTCTTCAAGTCTCCTCCAAATCCCGCAAAATTCAAGAGAAATCCTCAAAATTCCACAAAAATCCCACAAAATTCCTTCTATCTTCTTAAAACCCATACAAACTCCTGCAACATCTCACAAAATCTCCACCAATTTCCAAACAATTCAAGAAAAATCCCGCAAAATTCTTCAAGTCTCCTCCAAATACCACAAACATCCCACAAACATCCCACAAACATCCCACAAAATTCAAGAGAAATCCCACAAAATTCAACAGAAATCGCACAAAATCCTGTACAAGCCCCACACAATTCCCTAAATCTTCTCAGAACCCAACAACATTCCTGCAACATCTCACAAAATCTCTGGAAATTTCCACAAAATTCAAGAAGACTCTCACAAAAAACTTGAAAGCTGCTGAAAATTCCACGAAAATCCCACAAAAATCCCTAAATCTTCTCAAAACCCAACCACATTGCTGCAGCATCTCACAAAATCTCCACCAATATCCAAAAAATTCAAGAAAATTCCCTCCAAACTCTTCAAGTCTCCTCCAAATCCCACAAAATTCAAGACAAATCCTCAAAATCCCACAAAAATCCCACCAAATTCCAGAACCATCTCACAAAATCTCAACAAATTTCCACTAAATTCAAGAAAACTCTCACAAAGTTCTTGAAAGCCCCTCAAAATTCCAGAAAAATGCCACAAACTTCCCTACATCTTCTCAAAACCCAAACAAACTCCTGCAACATCTCACAAAATCTCCACCAATTTCCAAACAATTCAAGAAAAATCCCGCAAAATTCTTCAAGTCTCGTACAAATCCCAGAAAAATCCCACAAAATTCCAGAAACATCCCACCAAATCACCTCAATATCACCAAAAATTCTGGAAAAGCCTCACAAAATTGCAGAAAAATGCCACAAAATTCCCTAAACCTTCTCAAAACCCTACCCAATTCCTGCAACATCCCACAAAATCTCCAACAATTTCCACAAAATTCAAGAAAAATCCCTCAAAATTCACTGAATTTCCTCAATATCCCACCAAATTCCAAAACCATCTCACAAAATCTCAACAAATTTCCACAAAATCTAAGAAAATTCCCTCCAAATTCTTCAAGTCTCCTCCAAATCCCACAAAATTCAAGACAAATTCTCAAAATTCCACAAAAATCCCACAAAATTCCTTCCATCTTCTCAGAACCCACACAAACTCCTGCAACATCTCACAAAATCTCCACCAATTTCCAAACAATTCAAGAAAAATCCCGCAAAATTCTTCAAGTCTCCTCCAAATACCACAAACATCCCACAAACATCCCACAAACATCCCACAAAATTCAAGAGAAATCCCACAAAATTCAAAAGAAATCACACAAAATCCTGTACAAGCCCCACACAATTCCCTAAATCTTCTCAGAACCCAACAACATTCCTGCAACATCTCACAAAATCTCTGGAAATTTCCACAAAATTCAAGAAGACTCTCACAAAAAACTTGAAAGCTGCTGAAAATTCCACGAAAATCCCACAAAAATCCCTAAATCTTCTCAAAACCCAACCACATTCCTGCAGCATCTCACAAAATCTCCACCAATATCCAAAAAATTCAGGAAAATTCCCTCCAAATTCTTCAAGTCTCCTCCAAATCCCACAAAATTCAAGACAAATCCTCAAAATCCCACAAAAATCCCACCAAATTCCAGAACCATCTCACAAAATCTCAACAAATTTCCACTAAATTCAAGAAAACTCTCACAAAGTTCTTGAAAGCCCCTCAAAATTCCAGAAAAATGCCACAAAATAACCTACATCTTCTCAAAACCCAAACAAACTCCTGCAACATCTCACAAAATCTCCACCAATTTCCAAACAATTCAAGAAAAATCCCGCAAAATTCTTCAAGTCTCGTACAAATCCCAGAAAAATCCCACAAAATTCCAGAAACATCCCACCAAATCACCTCAATATCACCAAAAATTCTGGAAAAGCCTCACAAAATTGCAGAAAAATGCCACAAAATTCCCTAAACCTTCTCAAAACCCTACCCAATTCCTGCAACATCCCACAAAATCTCCAACAATTTCCACAAAATTCAAGAAAAATCCCTCCAAATTCACTGAATTTCCTCAATATCCCACCAAATTCCAGAACCATCTCAGAAAATCTCAACAAATTTCCACATAATCTAAGAAAATTCCGCAAAATTCTTCAAGTCTCCTCCAAATCCCACAAAATTCAAGAGAAATCCTCAAAATTCCACAAAAATCCCACAAAATTCCTTCCATCTTCTCAGAACCCAAACAAACTCCTGCAACATCTCACAAAATCTCCACCAATTTCCAAACAATTCAAGAAAAATCCCGCAAAATTCTTCAAGTCTCCTCCAAATACCACAAACATCCTACAAACATCTCACAAACATCCCACAAACATCCCATAAAATTCAATAGAAATCCCACAAAATTCAAGAGAAATCCCACCAAATTCTGTACAAGCCCCACACAATTCCCTAAATCTTCTCAGAACCCAACCACATTCCTGCAACATCCCACAAAATCTCCAACAATTTCCACAAAATTCAAGAAAATTCCCTCCAAATTCACTGAATTTCCTCAATATCCCACCAAACTCCAGAACCATCTCACAAAATCTCAACAAATTTCCAAAAAATTCAAAAAAACTCTCACAAAGTTCTTGAAAGCCCCTCAAAATTCCAGAAAAATGCCACAAAATTCCCTACATCTTCACAAAACATTACAAAATTCTACAGACATCTCACAAAATCTCCACACATTTCCACAAAATCTAAGAAAATTCCCGCAAAATTCTTCAAGTCTCCTCCAAATCCCACAAAATTCAAGAGAAATCCTCAAAATTCCACAAAAATCCAACAAAATTCCCTACATCTTCTCAAAATCCAAACAAATTCCTGAAACATCTCACAAAATCTCCACCAATTTCCACAACATTTAGGAAAAATCCCTCCAACTTCTTCAAGTCTCCTCCAAATCCCACAAAATTCAAGAGAAATCCTCAAAATTCCACAAAAATCCCACAAAATTCCTGCAACATCTCACAAAATCTCCGGAAATTTCCACAAAATTCAAGAAGACTCTCACAAAATACTTGAAAGCTGCTGAAAATTCCACGAATATCCCACAAAAATCCCTAAATCTTCTCAAAACCCAACCACATTCCTGCAGCATCTCACAAAATCTCCACCAATATCCAAAAAATTCAAGAAAATTCCCTCCAAATTCTTCAAGTCTCCTCCAAATCCCACAAAATTCAAGACAAATCCTCAAAATCCCACAAAAATCCCACCAAATTCCAGAACCATCTCACAAAATCTCAACAAATTTCCACTAAATTCAAGAAAACTCTCACAAAGTTCTTGAAAGCCCCTCAAAATTCCAGAAAAATGCCACAAACTTCCCTACATCTTCTCAAAACCCAAACAAACTCCTGCAACATCTCACAAAATCTCCACCAATTTCCAAACAATTCAAGAAAAATCCCGCAAAATTCTTCAAGTCTCGTACAAATCCCAGAAAAATCCCACAAAATTCCAGAAACATCCCACCAAATCACCTCAATATCACCAAAAATTCTGGAAAAGCCTCACAAAATTGCAGAAAAATGCCACAAAATTCCCTAAACCTTCTCAAAACCCTACCCAATTCCTGCAACATCCCACAAAATCTCCAACAATTTCCACAAAATTCAAGAAAAATCCCTCAAAATTCACTGAATTTCCTCAATATCCCACCAAATTCCAGAACCATCTCACAAAATCTCAACAAATTTCCACTAAATATAAGAAAATTCTGCAAAATTCTTCAAGTCTCCTCCAAATCCCACAAAATTCAAGAGAAATCCTCAAAATTCCACAAAAATCCCACAAAATTCCTTCCATCTTCTCAGAACCCAAACAAACTCCTGCAACATCTCACAAAATCTCCACCAATTTCCAAACATTTCAAGAAAAATCCCGCAAAATTCTTCAAGTCTCCTCCAAATACCACAAACATCCTACAAACATCTCACAAACATCCCACAAACATCCCATAAAATTCAATAGAAATCCCACAAAATTCAAGAGAAATCCCACCAAATTCTGTACAAGCCCCACACAATTCCCTAAATCTTCTCAGAACCCAACCACATTCCTGCAACATCCCACAAAATCTCCAACAATTTCCACAAAATTCAAGAAAATTCCCTCCAAATTCACTGAATTTCCTCAATATCCCACCAAACTCCAGAACCATCTCACAAAATCTCAACAAATTTCCACTAAATTCAAGAAAACTCTCACAAAGTTCTTGAAAGCCCCTCAAAATTCCAGAAAAATGCCACAAAATTCCCTACATCTTCACAAAATATTACAAAATTCTACAGACATCTCACAAAATCTCCACACATTTCCACAAAATCTAAGAAAATTCCCGCAAAATTCTTCAAGTCTCCTCCAAATCCCACAAAATTCAAGAGAAATCCTCAAAATTCCACAAAAATCCAACAAAATTCCCTACATCTTCTCAAAATCCAAACAAATTCCTGAAACATCTCACAAAATCTCCACCAATTTCCACAACATTTAGGAAAAATCCCTCCAACTTCTTCAAGTCTCCTCCAAATCCCACAAAATTCAAGAGAATTCCTCAAAATTCCACAAAAATCCCACAAAATTCCTGCAACATCTCACAAAATCTCCAGAAATTTCCACAAAATTCAAGAAGACTCTCACAAAATACTTGAAAGCTGCTGAAAATTCCACGAATATCCCACAAAAATCCCTAAATCTTCTCAAAACCCAACCACATTCCTGCAGCATCTCACAAAATCTCCACCAATATCCAAAAAATTCAGGAAAATTCCCTCCAAATTCTTCAAGTCTCCTCCAAATCCCACAAAATTCAAGACAAATCCTCAAAATCCCACAAAAATCCCACCAAATTCCAGAACCATCTCACAAAATCTCAACAAATTTCCACTAAATTCAAGAAAACTCTCACAAAGTTCTTGAAAGCCCCTCAAAATTCCAGAAAAATGCCACAAACTTCCCTACATCTTCTCAAAACCCAAACAAACTCCTGCAACATCTCACAAAATCTCCACCAATTTCCAAACAATTCAAGAAAAATCCCGCAAAATTCTTCAAGTCTTGTACAAATCCCAGAAAAATCCCACAAAATTCCAGAAACATCCCACCAAATCACCTCAATATCACCAAACATTCTGGAAAAGCCTCACAAAATTGCAGAAAAATGCCACAAAATTCCCTAAACCTTCTCAAAACCCTACCCAATTCCTGCAACATCCCACAAAATCTCCAACAATTTCCACAAATATTCAAGAAAAATCCCTCAAAATTCACTGAATTTCCTCAATATCCCACCAAATTCCAGAACCATCTCACAAAATCTCAACAAATTTCCACAAAATCTAAGAAAATTCCGCAAAATTCTTCAAGTCTCCTCCAAATCCCACAAAATTCAAGACAAATCCTCAAAATTCCACAAAAATCCCACAAAATTCCTTCCATATTCTCAGAACCCAAACAAACTCCTGCAACATCTCACAAAATCTCCAACAATTTCCAAACAATTAAAGAAAAATCCCGCAAAATTCTTCAAGTCTCGTACAAATCCCAGAAAAATCCCACAAAATTCCAGAAACATCCCACCAAATCACCTCAATATCACCAAAAATTCTGGAAAAGCCTCACAAAATTGCAGAAAAATGCCACAAAATTCCCTAAACCTTCTCAAAACCCTACCCAATTCCTGCAACATCCCACAAAATCTCCAACAATTTCCACAAAATTCAAGAAAAATCCCTCAAAATTCACTGAATTTCCTCAATATCCCACCAAATTCCAGAACCATCTCAGAAAATCTCAACAAATTTCCACAAAATCTAAGAAAATTTTGCAAAATTCTTCAAGTCTCCTCCAAATCTCACAAAATTCAAGACAAATCCTCAAAATCCCACAAAAATCCCACCAAATTCCAGAACCATCTCACAAAATCTCAACAAATTTCCACAAAATCTAAGAAAATTCCCTCCAAATTCTTCAAGTCTCCTCCAAATCCCACAAAATTCAAGAGAAATCCTCAAAATTCCACAAAAATCCCACAAAATTCCTTCTATCTTCTTAAAACCCACACAAACTCCTGCAACATCTCACAAAATCTCCACCAATTTCCAAACAATTCAAGAAAAATCCCGCAAAATTCTTCAAGTCTCCTCCAAATACCACAAACATCCCACAAACATCCCACAAACATCCCACAAAATTCAAGAGAAATCCCACAAAATTCAACAGAAATCGCACAAAATCCTGTACAAGCCCCACACAATTCCCTAAATCTTCTCAGAACCCAACAACATTCCTGCAACATCTCACAAAATCTCTGGAAATTTCCACAAAATTCAAGAAGACTCTCACAAAAAACTTGAAAGCTGCTGAAAATTCCACGAAAATCCCACAAAAATCCCTAAATCTTCTCAAAACCCAACCACATTGCTGCAGCATCTCACAAAATCTCCACCAATATCCAAAAAATTCAAGAAAATTCCCTCCAAACTCTTCAAGTCTCCTCCAAATCCCACAAAATTCAAGACAAATCCTCAAAATCCCACAAAAATCCCACCAAATTCCAGAACCATCTCACAAAATCTCAACAAATTTCCACTAAATTCAAGAAAACTCTCACAAAGTTCTTGAAAGCCCCTCAAAATTCCAGAAAAATGCCACAAACTTCCCTACATCTTCTCAAAACCCAAACAAACTCCTGCAACATCTCACAAAATCTCCACCAATTTCCAAACAATTCAAGAAAAATCCCGCAAAATTCTTCAAGTCTCGTACAAATCCCAGAAAAATCCCACAAAATTCCAGAAACATCCCACCAAATCACCTCAATATCACCAAAAATTCTGGAAAAGCCTCACAAAATTGCAGAAAAATGCCACAAAATTCCCTAAACCTTCTCAAAACCCTACCCAATTCCTGCAACATCCCACAAAATCTCCAACAATTTCCACAAAATTCAAGAAAAATCCCTCAAAATTCACTGAATTTCCTCAATATCCCACCAAATTCCAGAACCATCTCAGAAAATCTCAACAAATTTCCACATAATCTAAGAAAATTCCGCAAAATTCTTCAAGTCTCCTCCAAATCCCACAAAATTCAAGAGAAATCCTCAAAATTCCACAAAAATCCCACAAAATTCCTTCCATCTTCTCAGAACCCAAACAAACTCCTGCAACATCTCACAAAATCTCCACCAATTTCCAAACAATTCAAGAAAAATCCCGCAAAATTCTTCAAGTCTCCTCCAAATACCACAAACATCCTACAAACATCTCACAAACATCCCACAAACATCCCATAAAATTCAATAGAAATCCCACAAAATTCAAGAGAAATCCCACCAAATTCTGTACAAGCCCCACACAATTCCCTAAATCTTCTCAGAACCCAACCACATTCCTGCAACATCCCACAAAATCTCCAACAATTTCCACAAAATTCAAGAAAATTCCCTCCAAATTCACTGAATTTCCTCAATATCCCACCAAACTCCAGAACCATCTCACAAAATCTCAACAAATTTCCAAAAAATTCAAAAAAACTCTCACAAAGTTCTTGAAAGCCCCTCAAAATTCCAGAAAAATGCCACAAAATTCCCTACATCTTCACAAAACATTACAAAATTCTACAGACATCTCACAAAATCTCCACACATTTCCACAAAATCTAAGAAAATTCCCGCAAAATTCTTCAAGTCTCCTCCAAATCCCACAAAATTCAAGAGAAATCCTCAAAATTCCACAAAAATCCAACAAAATTCCCTACATCTTCTCAAAATCCAAACAAATTCCTGAAACATCTCACAAAATCTCCACCAATTTCCACAACATTTAGGAAAAATCCCTCCAACTTCTTCAAGTCTCCTCCAAATCCCACAAAATTCAAGAGAAATCCTCAAAATTCCACAAAAATCCCACAAAATTCCTGCAACATCTCACAAAATCTCCGGAAATTTCCACAAAATTCAAGAAGACTCTCACAAAATACTTGAAAGCTGCTGAAAATTCCACGAATATACCACAAAAATCCCTAAATCTTCTCAAAACCCAACCACATTCCTGCAGCATCTCACAAAATCTCCACCAATATCCAAAAAATTCAAGAAAATTCCCTCCAAATTCTTCAAGTCTCCTCCAAATCCCACAAAATTCAAGACAAATCCTCAAAATCCCACAAAAATCCCACCAAATTCCAGAACCATCTCACAAAATCTCAACAAATTTCCACTAAATTCAAGAAAACTCTCACAAAGTTCTTGAAAGCCCCTCAAAATTCCAGAAAAATGCCACAAACTTCCCTACATCTTCTCAAAACCCAAACAAACTCCTGCAACATCTCACAAAATCTCCACCAATTTCCAAACAATTCAAGAAAAATCCCGCAAAATTCTTCAAGTCTCGTACAAATCCCAGAAAAATCCCACAAAATTCCAGAAACATCCCACCAAATCACCTCAATATCACCAAAAATTCTGGAAAAGCCTCACAAAATTGCAGAAAAATGCCACAAAATTCCCTAAACCTTCTCAAAACCCTACCCAATTCCTGCAACATCCCACAAAATCTCCAACAATTTCCACAAAATTCAAGAAAAATCCCTCAAAATTCACTGAATTTCCTCAATATCCCACCAAATTCCAAAACCATCTCACAAAATCTCAACAAATTTCCAAAAATCTAAGAAAATTCCCTCCAAATTCTTCAAGTCTCCTCCAAATCCCACAAAATTCAAGAGAAATCCTCAAAATTCCACAAAAATCCCACAAAATTCCTTCCATCTTCTCAGAACCCACACAAACTCCTGCAACATCTCACAAAATCTCCACCAATTTCCAAACAATTCAAGAAAAATCCCGCAAAATTCTTCAAGTCTCCTCCAAATACCACAAACATCCCACAAACATCCCACAAACATCCCACAAACATCCCACAAACATCCCACAAAATTCAAGAGAAATCCCACAAAATTCAAAAGAAATCGCACAAAATCCTGTACAAGCCCCACACAATTCCCTAAATCTTCTCAAAACCCAACCACATTCCTGCAACATCTCACAAAATCTCCGGAAATTTCCACAAAATTGAAGAAGACTCTCACAAAATACTTGAAAGCTGCTGAAAATTCCACGAATATCCCACAAAAATCCCTAAATCTTCTCAAAACCCAACCACATTCCTGCAGCATCTCACAAAATCTCCACCAATATCCAAAAAATTCAAGAAAATTCCCTCCAAATTCTTCAAGTCTCCTCCAAATCCCACAAAATTCAAGACAAATCCTCAAAATCCCACAAAAATCCCACCAAATTCCAGAACCATCTCACAAAATCTCAACAAATTTCCACTAAATTCAAGAAAACTCTCACAAAGTTCTTGAAAGCCCCTCAAAATTCCAGAAAAATGCCACAAAATTCCCTACATCTTCTCAAAACCCAAACAAACTCCTGCAACATCTCACAAAATCTCCACCAATTTCCAAACAATTCAAGAAAAATCCCGTAAAATTCTTCAAGTCTCCTACAAATCCCAGAAAAATCCCACAAAATTCCAGAAACATCCCACCAAATCACCTCAATATCACCAAAAATTCTGGAAAAGCCTCACAAAATTGCAGAAAAATGCCACAAAATTCCCTAAACCTTCTCAAAACCCTACCCAATTCCTGCAACATCCCACAAAATCTCCAACAATTTCCACAAAATTCAAGAAAAATCCCTCAAAATTCACTGAATTTCCTCAATATCCCACCAAATTCCAGAACCATCTCAGAAAATCTCAACAAATTTCCACATAATCTAAGAAAATTCCGCAAAATTCTTCAAGTCTCCTCCAAATCCCACAAAATTCAAGACAAATCCTCAAAATTCCACAAAAATCCCACAAAATTCCTTCCATCTTCTCAGAACCCAAACAAACTCCTGCAACATCTCACAAAATCTCCACCAATTTCCAAACAATTCAAGAAAAATCCCGCAAAATTCTTCAAGTCTCCTCCAAATACCACAAACATCCTACAAACATCTCACAAACATCCCACAAACATCCCATAAAATTCAATAGAAATCCCACAAAATTCAAGAGAAATCCCACCAAATTCTGTACAAGCCCCACACAATTCCCTAAATCTTCTCAGAACCCAACCACATTCCTGCAACATCCCACAAAATCTCCAACAATTTCCACAAAATTCAAGAAAATTCCCTCCAAATTCACTGAATTTCCTCAATATCCCACCAAACTCCAGAACCATCTCACAAAATCTCAACAAATTTCCAAAAAATTCAAAAAAACTCTCACAAAGTTCTTGAAAGCCCCTCAAAATTCCAGAAAAATGCCACAAAATTCCCTACATCTTCACAAAACATTACAAAATTCTACAGACATCTCACAAAATCTCCACACATTTCCACAAAATCTAAGAAAATTCCCGCAAAATTCTTCAAGTCTCCTCCAAATCCCACAAAATTCAAGAGAAATCCTCAAAATTCCACAAAAATCCAACAAAATTCCCTACATCTTCTCAAAATCCAAACAAATTCCTGAAACATCTCACAAAATCTCCACCAATTTCCACAACATTTAGGAAAAATCCCTCCAACTTCTTCAAGTCTCCTCCAAATCCCACAAAATTCAAGAGAAATCCTCAAAATTCCACAAAAATCCCACAAAATTCCTGCAACATCTCACAAAATCTCCGGAAATTTCCACAAAATTCAAGAAGACTCTCACAAAATACTTGAAAGCTGCTGAAAATTCCACGAATATCCCACAAAAATCCCTAAATCTTCTCAAAACCCAACCACATTCCTGCAGCATCTCACAAAATCTCCACCAATATCCAAAAAATTCAAGAAAATTCCCTCCAAATTCTTCAAGTCTCCTCCAAATCCCACAAAATTCAAGACAAATCCTCAAAATCCCACAAAAATCCCACCAAATTCCAGAACCATCTCACAAAATCTCAACAAATTTCCACTAAATTCAAGAAAACTCTCACAAAGTTCTTGAAAGCCCCTCAAAATTCCAGAAAAATGCCACAAACTTCCCTACATCTTCTCAAAACCCAAACAAACTCCTGCAACATCTCACAAAATCTCCACCAATTTCCAAACAATTCAAGAAAAATCCCGCAAAATTCTTCAAGTCTCGTACAAATCCCAGAAAAATCCCACAAAATTCCAGAAACATCCCACCAAATCACCTCAATATCACCAAAAATTCTGGAAAAGCCTCACAAAATTGCAGAAAAATGCCACAAAATTCCCTAAACCTTCTCAAAACCCTACCAAATTCCTGCAACATCCCACAAAATCTCCAACAATTTCCACAAAATTCAAGAAAAATCCCTCAAAATTCACTGAATTTCCTCAATATCCCACCAAATTCCAAAACCATCTCACAAAATCTCAACAAATTTCCAAAAATCTAAGAAAATTCCCTCCAAATTCTTCAAGTCTCCTCCAAATCCCACAAAATTCAAGAGAAATCCTCAAAATTCCACAAAAATCCCACAAAATTCCTTCCATCTTCTCAGAACCCACACAAACTCCTGCAACATCTCACAAAATCTCCACCAATTTCCAAACAATTCAAGAAAAATCCCGCAAAATTCTTCAAGTCTCCTCCAAATACCACAAACATCCCACAAACATCCCACAAACATCCCACAAACATCCCACAAACATCCCACAAAATTCAAGAGAAATCCCACAAAATTCAAAAGAAATCGCACAAAATCCTGTACAAGCCCCACACAATTCCCTAAATCTTCTCAAAACCCAACCACATTCCTGCAACATCTCACAAAATCTCCGGAAATTTCCACAAAATTGAAGAAGACTCTCACAAAATACTTGAAAGCTGCTGAAAATTCCACGAATATCCCACAAAAATCCCTAAATCTTCTCAAAACCCAACCACATTCCTGCAGCATCTCACAAAATCTCCACCAATATCCAAAAAATTCAAGAAAATTCCCTCCAAATTCTTCAAGTCTCCTCCAAATCCCACAAAATTCAAGACAAATCCTCAAAATCCCACAAAAATCCCACCAAATTCCAGAACCATCTCACAAAATCTCAACAAATTTCCACTAAATTCAAGAAAACTCTCACAAAGTTCTTGAAAGCCCCTCAAAATTCCAGAAAAATGCCACAAAATTCCCTACATCTTCTCAAAACCCAAACAAACTCCTGCAACATCTCACAAAATCTCCACCAATTTCCAAACAATTCAAGAAAAATCCCGTAAAATTCTTCAAGTCTCGTACAAATCCCAGAAAAATCCCACAAAATTCCAGAAACATCCCACCAAATCACCTCAATATCACCAAAAATTCTGGAAAAGCCTCACAAAATTGCAGAAAAATGCCACAAAATTCCCTAAACCTTCTCAAAACCCTACCCAATTCCTGCAACATCCCACAAAATCTCCAACAATTTCCACAAAATTCAAGAAAAATCCCTCAAAATTCACTGAATTTCCTCAATATCCCACCAAATTCCAGAACCATCTCAGAAAATCTCAACAAATTTCCACATAATCTAAGAAAATTCCGCAAAATTCTTCAAGTCTCCTCCAAATCCCACAAAATTCAAGACAAATCCTCAAAATTCCACAAAAATCCCACAAAATTCCTTCCATCTTCTCAGAACCCAAACAAACTCCTGCAACATCTCACAAAATCTCCACCAATTTCCAAACAATTCAAGAAAAATCCCGCAAAATTCTTCAAGTCTCCTCCAAATACCACAAACATCCTACAAACATCTCACAAACATCCCACAAACATCCCATAAAATTCAATAGAAATCCCACAAAATTCAAGAGAAATCCCACCAAATTCTGTACAAGCCCCACACAATTCCCTAAATCTTCTCAGAACCCAACCACATTCCTGCAACATCCCACAAAATCTCCAACAATTTCCACAAAATTCAAGAAAATTCCCTCCAAATTCACTGAATTTCCTCAATATCCCACCAAACTCCAGAACCATCTCACAAAATCTCAACAAATTTCCAAAAAATTCAAAAAAACTCTCACAAAGTTCTTGAAAGCCCCTCAAAATTCCAGAAAAATGCCACAAAATTCCCTACATCTTCACAAAACATTACAAAATTCTACAGACATCTCACAAAATCTCCACACATTTCCACAAAATCTAAGAAAATTCCCGCAAAATTCTTCAAGTCTCCTCCAAATCCCACAAAATTCAAGAGAAATCCTCAAAATTCCACAAAAATCCAACAAAATTCCCTACATCTTCTCAAAATCCAAACAAATTCCTGAAACATCTCACAAAATCTCCACCAATTTCCACAACATTTAGGAAAAATCCCTCCAACTTCTTCAAGTCTCCTCCAAATCCCACAAAATTCAAGAGAAATCCTCAAAATTCCACAAAAATCCCACAAAATTCCTGCAACATCTCACAAAATCTCCGGAAATTTCCACAAAATTCAAGAAGACTCTCACAAAATACTTGAAAGCTGCTGAAAATTCCACGAATATACCACAAAAATCCCTAAATCTTCTCAAAACCCAACCACATTCCTGCAGCATCTCACAAAATCTCCACCAATATCCAAAAAATTCAAGAAAATTCCCTCCAAATTCTTCAAGTCTCCTCCAAATCCCACAAAATTCAAGACAAATCCTCAAAATCCCACAAAAATCCCACCAAATTCCAGAACCATCTCACAAAATCTCAACAAATTTCCACTAAATTCAAGAAAACTCTCACAAAGTTCTTGAAAGCCCCTCAAAATTCCAGAAAAATGCCACAAACTTCCCTACATCTTCTCAAAACCCAAACAAACTCCTGCAACATCTCACAAAATCTCCACCAATTTCCAAACAATTCAAGAAAAATCCCGCAAAATTCTTCAAGTCTCGTACAAATCCCAGAAAAATCCCACAAAATTCCAGAAACATCCCACCAAATCACCTCAATATCACCAAAAATTCTGGAAAAGCCTCACAAAATTGCAGAAAAATGCCACAAAATTCCCTAAACCTTCTCAAAACCCTACCCAATTCCTGCAACATCCCACAAAATCTCCAACAATTTCCACAAAATTCAAGAAAAATCCCTCAAAATTCACTGAATTTCCTCAATATCCCACCAAATTCCAAAACCATCTCACAAAATCTCAACAAATTTCCAAAAATCTAAGAAAATTCCCTCCAAATTCTTCAAGTCTCCTCCAAATCCCACAAAATTCAAGAGAAATCCTCAAAATTCCACAAAAATCCCACAAAATTCCTTCCATCTTCTCAGAACCCACACAAACTCCTGCAACATCTCACAAAATCTCCACCAATTTCCAAACAATTCAAGAAAAATCCCGCAAAATTCTTCAAGTCTCCTCCAAATACCACAAACATCCCACAAACATCCCACAAACATCCCACAAACATCCCACAAAATTCAAGAGAAATCCCACAAAATTCAAAAGAAATCGCACAAAATCCTGTACAAGCCCCACACAATTCCCTAAATCTTCTCAAAACCCAACCACATTCCTGCAACATCTCACAAAATCTCCGGAAATTTCCACAAAATTGAAGAAGACTCTCACAAAATACTTGAAAGCTGCTGAAAATTCCACGAATATCCCACAAAAATCCCTAAATCTTCTCAAAACCCAACCACATTCCTGCAGCATCTCACAAAATCTCCACCAATATCCAAAAAATTCAAGAAAATTCCCTCCAAATTCTTCAAGTCTCCTCCAAATCCCACAAAATTCAAGACAAATCCTCAAAATCCCACAAAAATCCCACCAAATTCCAGAACCATCTCACAAAATCTCAACAAATTTCCACTAAATTCAAGAAAACTCTCACAAAGTTCTTGAAAGCCCCTCAAAATTCCAGAAAAATGCCACAAAATTCCCTACATCTTCACAAAACATTACAAAATTCTACAGACATCTCACAAAATCTCCACACATTTCCACAAAATCTAAGAAAATTCCCGCAAAATTCTTCAAGTCTCCTCCAAATCCCACAAAATTCAAGAGAAATCCTCAAAATTCCACAAAAATCCAACAAAATTCCCTACATCTTCTCAAAATCCAAACAAATTCCTGAAACATCTCACAAAATCTCCACCAATTTCCACAACATTTAGGAAAAATCCCTCCAACTTCTTCAAGTCTCCTCCAAATCCCACAAAATTCAAGAGAAATCCTCAAAATTCCACAAAAATCCCACAAAATTCCTGCAACATCTCACAAAATCTCCGGAAATTTCCACAAAATTCAAGAAGACTCTCACAAAATACTTGAAAGCTGCTGAAAATTCCACGAATATCCCACAAAAATCCCTAAATCTTCTCAAAACCCAACCACATTCCTGCAGCATCTCACAAAATCTCCGCCAATATCCAAAAAATTCAGGAAAATTCCCTCCAAATTCTTCAAGTCTCCTCCAAATCCCACAAAATTCAAGACAAATCCTCAAAATCCCACAAAAATCCCACCAAATTCCAGAACCATCTCACAAAATCTCAACAAATTTCCACTAAATTCAAGAAAACTCTCACAAAGTTCTTGAAAGCCCCTCAAAATTCCAGAAAAATGCCACAAACTTCCCTACATCTTCTCAAAACCCAAACAAACTCCTGCAACATCTCACAAAATCTCCACCAATTTCCAAACAATTCAAGAAAAATCCCGCAAAATTCTTCAAGTCTCGTACAAATCCCAGAAAAATCCCACAAAATTCCAGAAACATCCCACCAAATCACCTCAATATCACCAAAAATTCTGGAAAAGCCTCACAAAATTGCAGAAAAATGCCACAAAATTCCCTAAACCTTCTCAAAACCCTACCCAATTCCTGCAACATCCCACAAAATCTCCAACAATTTCCAAACAATTCAAGAAAAATCCCACAAAATTCTTCAAGTCTCGTACAAATCCCAGAAAAATCCCACAAAATTCCAGAAACATCCCACCAAATCACCTCAATATCACCAAAAATTCTGGAAAAGCCTCACAAAATTGCAGAAAAATGCCACAAAATTCCCTAAACCTTCTCAAAACCCTACCCAATTCCTGCAACATCCCACAAAATCTCCAACAATTTCCACAAAATTCAAGAAAAATCCCTCAAAATTCACTGAATTTCCTCAATATCCCACCAAATTCCAGAACCATCTCAGAAAATCTCAACAAATTTCCACATAATCTAAGAAAATTCCGCAAAATTCTTCAAGTCTCCTCCAAATCCCACAAAATTCAAGACAAATCCTCAAAATTCCACAAAAATCCCACAAAATTCCTTCCATCTTCTCAGAACCCAAACAAACTCCTGCAACATCTCACAAAATCTCCACCAATTTCCAAACAATTCAAGAAAAATCCCGCAAAATTCTTCAAGTCTCCTCCAAATACCACAAACATCCTACAAACATCTCACAAACATCCCACAAACATCCCATAAAATTCAATAGAAATCCCACAAAATTCAAGAGAAATCCCACCAAATTCTGTACAAGCCCCACACAATTCCCTAAATCTTCTCAGAACCCAACCACATTCCTGCAACATCCCACAAAATCTCCAACAATTTCCACAAAATTCAAGAAAATTCCCTCCAAATTCACTGAATTTCCTCAATATCCCACCAAACTCCAGAACCATCTCACAAAATCTCAACAAATTTCCAAAAAATTCAAAAAAACTCTCACAAAGTTCTTGAAAGCCCCTCAAAATTCCAGAAAAATGCCACAAAATTCCCTACATCTTCACAAAACATTACAAAATTCTACAGACATCTCACAAAATCTCCACACATTTCCACAAAATCTAAGAAAATTCCCGCAAAATTCTTCAAGTCTCCTCCAAATCCCACAAAATTCAAGAGAAATCCTCAAAATTCCACAAAAATCCAACAAAATTCCCTACATCTTCTCAAAATCCAAACAAATTCCTGAAACATCTCACAAAATCTCCACCAATTTCCACAACATTTAGGAAAAATCCCTCCAACTTCTTCAAGTCTCCTCCAAATCCCACAAAATTCAAGAGAAATCCTCAAAATTCCACAAAAATCCCACAAAATTCCTGCAACATCTCACAAAATCTCCGGAAATTTCCACAAAATTGAAGAAGACTCTCACAAAATACTTGAAAGCTGCTGAAAATTCCACGAATATCCCACAAAAATCCCTAAATCTTCTCAAAACCCAACCACATTCCTGCAGCATCTCACAAAATCTCCACCAATATCCAAAAAATTCAAGAAAATTCCCTCCAAATTCTTCAAGTCTCCTCCAAATCCCACAAAATTCAAGACAAATCCTCAAAATCCCACAAAAATCCCACCAAATTCCAGAACCATCTCACAAAATCTCAACAAATTTCCACTAAATTCAAGAAAACTCTCACAAAGTTCTTGAAAGCCCCTCAAAATTCCAGAAAAATGCCACAAAATTCCCTACATCTTCTCAAAACCCAAACAAACTCCTGCAACATCTCACAAAATCTCCACCAATTTCCAAACAATTCAAGAAAAATCCCGTAAAATTCTTCAAGTCTCGTACAAATCCCAGAAAAATCCCACAAAATTCCAGAAACATCCCACCAAATCACCTCAATATCACCAAAAATTCTGGAAAAGCCTCACAAAATTGCAGAAAAATGCCACAAAATTCCCTAAACCTTCTCAAAACCCTACCCAATTCCTGCAACATCCCACAAAATCTCCAACAATTTCCACAAAATTCAAGAAAAATCCCTCAAAATTCACTGAATTTCCTCAATATCCCACCAAATTCCAGAACCATCTCAGAAAATCTCAACAAATTTCCACATAATCTAAGAAAATTCCGCAAAATTCTTCAAGTCTCCTCCAAATCCCACAAAATTCAAGACAAATCCTCAAAATTCCACAAAAATCCCACAAAATTCCTTCCATCTTCTCAGAACCCAAACAAACTCCTGCAACATCTCACAAAATCTCCACCAATTTCCAAACAATTCAAGAAAAATCCCGCAAAATTCTTCAAGTCTCCTCCAAATACCACAAACATCCTACAAACATCTCACAAACATCCCACAAACATCCCATAAAATTCAATAGAAATCCCACAAAATTCAAGAGAAATCCCACCAAATTCTGTACAAGCCCCACACAATTCCCTAAATCTTCTCAGAACCCAACCACATTCCTGCAACATCCCACAAAATCTCCAACAATTTCCACAAAATTCAAGAAAATTCCCTCCAAATTCACTGAATTTCCTCAATATCCCACCAAACTCCAGAACCATCTCACAAAATCTCAACAAATTTCCAAAAAATTCAAAAAAACTCTCACAAAGTTCTTGAAAGCCCCTCAAAATTCCAGAAAAATGCCACAAAATTCCCTACATCTTCACAAAACATTACAAAATTCTACAGACATCTCACAAAATCTCCACACATTTCCACAAAATCTAAGAAAATTCCCGCAAAATTCTTCAAGTCTCCTCCAAATCCCACAAAATTCAAGAGAAATCCTCAAAATTCCACAAAAATCCAACAAAATTCCCTACATCTTCTCAAAATCCAAACAAATTCCTGAAACATCTCACAAAATCTCCACCAATTTCCACAACATTTAGGAAAAATCCCTCCAACTTCTTCAAGTCTCCTCCAAATCCCACAAAATTCAAGAGAAATCCTCAAAATTCCACAAAAATCCCACAAAATTCCTGCAACATCTCACAAAATCTCCGGAAATTTCCACAAAATTCAAGAAGACTCTCACAAAATACTTGAAAGCTGCTGAAAATTCCACGAATATCCCACAAAAATCCCTAAATCTTCTCAAAACCCAACCACATTCCTGCAGCATCTCACAAAATCTCCACCAATATCCAAAAAATTCAAGAAAATTCCCTCCAAATTCTTCAAGTCTCCTCCAAATCCCACAAAATTCAAGACAAATCCTCAAAATCCCACAAAAATCCCACCAAATTCCAGAACCATCTCACAAAATCTCAACAAATTTCCACTAAATTCAAGAAAACTCTCACAAAGTTCTTGAAAGCCCCTCAAAATTCCAGAAAAATGCCACAAACTTCCCTACATCTTCTCAAAACCCAAACAAACTCCTGCAACATCTCACAAAATCTCCACCAATTTCCAAACAATTCAAGAAAAATCCCGCAAAATTCTTCAAGTCTCGTACAAATCCCAGAAAAATCCCACAAAATTCCAGAAACATCCCACCAAATCACCTCAATATCACCAAAAATTCTGGAAAAGCCTCACAAAATTGCAGAAAAATGCCACAAAATTCCCTAAACCTTCTCAAAACCCTACCAAATTCCTGCAACATCCCACAAAATCTCCAACAATTTCCACAAAATTCAAGAAAAATCCCTCAAAATTCACTGAATTTCCTCAATATCCCACCAAATTCCAAAACCATCTCACAAAATCTCAACAAATTTCCAAAAATCTAAGAAAATTCCCTCCAAATTCTTCAAGTCTCCTCCAAATCCCACAAAATTCAAGAGAAATCCTCAAAATTCCACAAAAATCCCACAAAATTCCTTCCATCTTCTCAGAACCCACACAAACTCCTGCAACATCTCACAAAATCTCCACCAATTTCCAAACAATTCAAGAAAAATCCCGCAAAATTCTTCAAGTCTCCTCCAAATACCACAAACATCCCACAAACATCCCACAAACATCCCACAAACATCCCACAAACATCCCACAAAATTCAAGAGAAATCCCACAAAATTCAAAAGAAATCGCACAAAATCCTGTACAAGCCCCACACAATTCCCTAAATCTTCTCAAAACCCAACCACATTCCTGCAACATCTCACAAAATCTCCGGAAATTTCCACAAAATTGAAGAAGACTCTCACAAAATACTTGAAAGCTGCTGAAAATTCCACGAATATCCCACAAAAATCCCTAAATCTTCTCAAAACCCAACCACATTCCTGCAGCATCTCACAAAATCTCCACCAATATCCAAAAAATTCAAGAAAATTCCCTCCAAATTCTTCAAGTCTCCTCCAAATCCCACAAAATTCAAGACAAATCCTCAAAATCCCACAAAAATCCCACCAAATTCCAGAACCATCTCACAAAATCTCAACAAATTTCCACTAAATTCAAGAAAACTCTCACAAAGTTCTTGAAAGCCCCTCAAAATTCCAGAAAAATGCCACAAAATTCCCTACATCTTCTCAAAACCCAAACAAACTCCTGCAACATCTCACAAAATCTCCACCAATTTCCAAACAATTCAAGAAAAATCCCGTAAAATTCTTCAAGTCTCCTACAAATCCCAGAAAAATCCCACAAAATTCCAGAAACATCCCACCAAATCACCTCAATATCACCAAAAATTCTGGAAAAGCCTCACAAAATTGCAGAAAAATGCCACAAAATTCCCTAAACCTTCTCAAAACCCTACCCAATTCCTGCAACATCCCACAAAATCTCCAACAATTTCCACAAAATTCAAGAAAAATCCCTCAAAATTCACTGAATTTCCTCAATATCCCACCAAATTCCAGAACCATCTCAGAAAATCTCAACAAATTTCCACATAATCTAAGAAAATTCCGCAAAATTCTTCAAGTCTCCTCCAAATCCCACAAAATTCAAGACAAATCCTCAAAATTCCACAAAAATCCCACAAAATTCCTTCCATCTTCTCAGAACCCAAACAAACTCCTGCAACATCTCACAAAATCTCCACCAATTTCCAAACAATTCAAGAAAAATCCCGCAAAATTCTTCAAGTCTCCTCCAAATACCACAAACATCCTACAAACATCTCACAAACATCCCACAAACATCCCATAAAATTCAATAGAAATCCCACAAAATTCAAGAGAAATCCCACCAAATTCTGTACAAGCCCCACACAATTCCCTAAATCTTCTCAGAACCCAACCACATTCCTGCAACATCCCACAAAATCTCCAACAATTTCCACAAAATTCAAGAAAATTCCCTCCAAATTCACTGAATTTCCTCAATATCCCACCAAACTCCAGAACCATCTCACAAAATCTCAACAAATTTCCAAAAAATTCAAAAAAACTCTCACAAAGTTCTTGAAAGCCCCTCAAAATTCCAGAAAAATGCCACAAAATTCCCTACATCTTCACAAAACATTACAAAATTCTACAGACATCTCACAAAATCTCCACACATTTCCACAAAATCTAAGAAAATTCCCGCAAAATTCTTCAAGTCTCCTCCAAATCCCACAAAATTCAAGAGAAATCCTCAAAATTCCACAAAAATCCAACAAAATTCCCTACATCTTCTCAAAATCCAAACAAATTCCTGAAACATCTCACAAAATCTCCACCAATTTCCACAACATTTAGGAAAAATCCCTCCAACTTCTTCAAGTCTCCTCCAAATCCCACAAAATTCAAGAGAAATCCTCAAAATTCCACAAAAATCCCACAAAATTCCTGCAACATCTCACAAAATCTCCGGAAATTTCCACAAAATTGAAGAAGACTCTCACAAAATACTTGAAAGCTGCTGAAAATTCCACGAATATACCACAAAAATCCCTAAATCTTCTCAAAACCCAACCACATTCCTGCAGCATCTCACAAAATCTCCACCAATATCCAAAAAATTCAAGAAAATTCCCTCCAAATTCTTCAAGTCTCCTCCAAATCCCACAAAATTCAAGACAAATCCTCAAAATCCCACAAAAATCCCACCAAATTCCAGAACCATCTCACAAAATCTCAACAAATTTCCACTAAATTCAAGAAAACTCTCACAAAGTTCTTGAAAGCCCCTCAAAATTCCAGAAAAATGCCACAAACTTCCCTACATCTTCTCAAAACCCAAACAAACTCCTGCAACATCTCACAAAATCTCCACCAATTTCCAAACAATTCAAGAAAAATCCCGCAAAATTCTTCAAGTCTCGTACAAATCCCAGAAAAATCCCACAAAATTCCAGAAACATCCCACCAAATCACCTCAATATCACCAAAAATTCTGGAAAAGCCTCACAAAATTGCAGAAAAATGCCACAAAATTCCCTAAACCTTCTCAAAACCCTACCAAATTCCTGCAACATCCCACAAAATCTCCAACAATTTCCACAAAATTCAAGAAAAATCCCTCAAAATTCACTGAATTTCCTCAATATCCCACCAAATTCCAAAACCATCTCACAAAATCTCAACAAATTTCCAAAAATCTAAGAAAATTCCCTCCAAATTCTTCAAGTCTCCTCCAAATCCCACAAAATTCAAGAGAAATCCTCAAAATTCCACAAAAATCCCACAAAATTCCTTCCATCTTCTCAGAACCCACACAAACTCCTGCAACATCTCACAAAATCTCCACCAATTTCCAAACAATTCAAGAAAAATCCCGCAAAATTCTTCAAGTCTCCTCCAAATACCACAAACATCCCACAAACATCCCACAAACATCCCACAAACATCCCACAAACATCCCACAAAATTCAAGAGAAATCCCACAAAATTCAAAAGAAATCGCACAAAATCCTGTACAAGCCCCACACAATTCCCTAAATCTTCTCAAAACCCAACCACATTCCTGCAACATCTCACAAAATCTCCGGAAATTTCCACAAAATTGAAGAAGACTCTCACAAAATACTTGAAAGCTGCTGAAAATTCCACGAATATCCCACAAAAATCCCTAAATCTTCTCAAAACCCAACCACATTCCTGCAGCATCTCACAAAATCTCCACCAATATCCAAAAAATTCAAGAAAATTCCCTCCAAATTCTTCAAGTCTCCTCCAAATCCCACAAAATTCAAGACAAATCCTCAAAATCCCACAAAAATCCCACCAAATTCCAGAACCATCTCACAAAATCTCAACAAATTTCCACTAAATTCAAGAAAACTCTCACAAAGTTCTTGAAAGCCCCTCAAAATTCCAGAAAAATGCCACAAAATTCCCTACATCTTCTCAAAACCCAAACAAACTCCTGCAACATCTCACAAAATCTCCACCAATTTCCAAACAATTCAAGAAAAATCCCGTAAAATTCTTCAAGTCTCGTACAAATCCCAGAAAAATCCCACAAAATTCCAGAAACATCCCACCAAATCACCTCAATATCACCAAAAATTCTGGAAAAGCCTCACAAAATTGCAGAAAAATGCCACAAAATTCCCTAAACCTTCTCAAAACCCTACCCAATTCCTGCAACATCCCACAAAATCTCCAACAATTTCCACAAAATTCAAGAAAAATCCCTCAAAATTCACTGAATTTCCTCAATATCCCACCAAATTCCAGAACCATCTCAGAAGATCTCAACAAATTTCCACAAAATCTAAGAAAATTCCCGCAAAATTCTTCAAGTCTCCTCCAAATCCCACAAAATTCAAGACAAATCCTCAAAATTCCACAAAAATCCCACAAAATTCCTTCCATCTTCTCAGAACCCAAACAAACTCCTGCAACATCTCACAAAATCTCCACCAATTTCCAAACAATTCAAGAAAAATCCCGCAAAATTCTTCAAGTCTCCTCCAAATACCACAAACATCCTACAAACATCTCACAAACATCCCACAAACATCCCATAAAATTCAATAGAAATCCCACAAAATTCAAGAGAAATCCCACCAAATTCTGTACAAGCCCCACACAATTCCCTAAATCTTCTCAGAACCCAACCACATTCCTGCAACATCCCACAAAATCTCCAACAATTTCCACAAAATTCAAGAAAATTCCCTCCAAATTCACTGAATTTCCTCAATATCCCACCAAACTCCAGAACCATCTCACAAAATCTCAACAAATTTCCAAAAAATTCAAAAAAACTCTCACAAAGTTCTTGAAAGCCCCTCAAAATTCCAGAAAAATGCCACAAAATTCCCTACATCTTCACAAAACATTACAAAATTCTACAGACATCTCACAAAATCTCCACACATTTCCACAAAATCTAAGAAAATTCCCGCAAAATTCTTCAAGTCTCCTCCAAATCCCACAAAATTCAAGAGAAATCCTCAAAATTCCACAAAAATCCAACAAAATTCCCTACATCTTCTCAAAATCCAAACAAATTCCTGAAACATCTCACAAAATCTCCACCAATTTCCACAACATTTAGGAAAAATCCCTCCAACTTCTTCAAGTCTCCTCCAAATCCCACAAAATTCAAGAGAAATCCTCAAAATTCCACAAAAATCCCACAAAATTCCTGCAACATCTCACAAAATCTCCGGAAATTTCCACAAAATTCAAGAAGACTCTCACAAAATACTTGAAAGCTGCTGAAAATTCCACGAATATACCACAAAAATCCCTAAATCTTCTCAAAACCCAACCACATTCCTGCAGCATCTCACAAAATCTCCACCAATATCCAAAAAATTCAAGAAAATTCCCTCCAAATTCTTCAAGTCTCCTCCAAATCCCACAAAATTCAAGACAAATCCTCAAAATCCCACAAAAATCCCACCAAATTCCAGAACCATCTCACAAAATCTCAACAAATTTCCACTAAATTCAAGAAAACTCTCACAAAGTTCTTGAAAGCCCCTCAAAATTCCAGAAAAATGCCACAAACTTCCCTACATCTTCTCAAAACCCAAACAAACTCCTGCAACATCTCACAAAATCTCCACCAATTTCCAAACAATTCAAGAAAAATCCCGCAAAATGCTTCAAGTCTCGTACAAATCCCAGAAAAATCCCACAAAATTCCAGAAACATCCCACCAAATCACCTCAATATCACCAAAAATTCTGGAAAAGCCTCACAAAATTGCAGAAAAATGCCACAAAATTCCCTAAACCTTCTCAAAACCCTACCCAATTCCTGCAACATCCCACAAAATCTCCAACAATTTCCAAACAATTCAAGAAAAATCCCACAAAATTCTTCAAGTCTCGTACAAATCCCAGAAAAATCCCACAAAATTCCAGAAACATCCCACCAAATCACCTCAATATCACCAAAAATTCTGGAAAAGCCTCACAAAATTGCAGAAAAATGCCACAAAATTCCCTAAACCTTCTCAAAACCCTACCCAATTCCTGCAACATCCCACAAAATCTCCAACAATTTCCACAAAATTCAAGAAAAATCCCTCAAAATTCACTGAATTTCCTCAATATCCCACCAAATTCCAGAACCATCTCAGAAAATCTCAACAAATTTCCACATAATCTAAGAAAATTCCGCAAAATTCTTCAAGTCTCCTCCAAATCCCACAAAATTCAAGAGAAATCCTCAAAATTCCACAAAAATCCCACAAAATTCCTTCCATCTTCTCAGAACCCAAACAAACTCCTGCAACATCTCACAAAATCTCCACCAATTTCCAAACAATTCAAGAAAAATCCCGCAAAATTCTTCAAGTCTCCTCCAAATACCACAAACATCCTACAAACATCTCACAAACATCCCACAAACATCCCATAAAATTCAATAGAAATCCCACAAAATTCAAGAGAAATCCCACCAAATTCTGTACAAGCCCCACACAATTCCCTAAATCTTCTCAGAACCCAACCACATTCCTGCAACATCCCACAAAATCTCCAACAATTTCCACAAAATTCAAGAAAATTCCCTCCAAATTCACTGAATTTCCTCAATATCCCACCAAACTCCAGAACCATCTCACAAAATCTCAACAAATTTCCAAAAAATTCAAAAAAACTCTCACAAAGTTCTTGAAAGCCCCTCAAAATTCCAGAAAAATGCCACAAAATTCCCTACATCTTCACAAAACATTACAAAATTCTACAGACATCTCACAAAATCTCCACACATTTCCACAAAATCTAAGAAAATTCCCGCAAAATTCTTCAAGTCTCCTCCAAATCCCACAAAATTCAAGAGAAATCCTCAAAATTCCACAAAAATCCAACAAAATTCCCTACATCTTCTCAAAATCCAAACAAATTCCTGAAACATCTCACAAAATCTCCACCAATTTCCACAACATTTAGGAAAAATCCCTCCAACTTCTTCAAGTCTCCTCCAAATCCCACAAAATTCAAGAGAAATCCTCAAAATTCCACAAAAATCCCACAAAATTCCTGCAACATCTCACAAAATCTCCGGAAATTTCCACAAAATTCAAGAAGACTCTCACAAAATACTTGAAAGCTGCTGAAAATTCCACGAATATCCCACAAAAATCCCTAAATCTTCTCAAAACCCAACCACATTCCTGCAGCATCTCACAAAATCTCCACCAATATCCAAAAAATTCAAGAAAATTCCCTCCAAATTCTTCAAGTCTCCTCCAAATCCCACAAAATTCAAGACAAATCCTCAAAATCCCACAAAAATCCCACCAAATTCCAGAACCATCTCACAAAATCTCAACAAATTTCCACTAAATTCAAGAAAACTCTCACAAAGTTCTTGAAAGCCCCTCAAAATTCCAGAAAAATGCCACAAACTTCCCTACATCTTCTCAAAACCCAAACAAACTCCTGCAACATCTCACAAAATCTCCACCAATTTCCAAACAATTCAAGAAAAATCCCGCAAAATTCTTCAAGTCTCGTACAAATCCCAGAAAAATCCCACAAAATTCCAGAAACATCCCACCAAATCACCTCAATATCACCAAAAATTCTGGAAAAGCCTCACAAAATTGCAGAAAAATGCCACAAAATTCCCTAAACCTTCTCAAAACCCTACCAAATTCCTGCAACATCCCACAAAATCTCCAACAATTTCCACAAAATTCAAGAAAAATCCCTCAAAATTCACTGAATTTCCTCAATATCCCACCAAATTCCAAAACCATCTCACAAAATCTCAACAAATTTCCAAAAATCTAAGAAAATTCCCTCCAAATTCTTCAAGTCTCCTCCAAATCCCACAAAATTCAAGAGAAATCCTCAAAATTCCACAAAAATCCCACAAAATTCCTTCCATCTTCTCAGAACCCACACAAACTCCTGCAACATCTCACAAAATCTCCACCAATTTCCAAACAATTCAAGAAAAATCCCGCAAAATTCTTCAAGTCTCCTCCAAATACCACAAACATCCCACAAACATCCCACAAACATCCCACAAACATCCCACAAACATCCCACAAAATTCAAGAGAAATCCCACAAAATTCAAAAGAAATCGCACAAAATCCTGTACAAGCCCCACACAATTCCCTAAATCTTCTCAAAACCCAACCACATTCCTGCAACATCTCACAAAATCTCCGGAAATTTCCACAAAATTGAAGAAGACTCTCACAAAATACTTGAAAGCTGCTGAAAATTCCACGAATATCCCACAAAAATCCCTAAATCTTCTCAAAACCCAACCACATTCCTGCAGCATCTCACAAAATCTCCACCAATATCCAAAAAATTCAAGAAAATTCCCTCCAAATTCTTCAAGTCTCCTCCAAATCCCACAAAATTCAAGACAAATCCTCAAAATCCCACAAAAATCCCACCAAATTCCAGAACCATCTCACAAAATCTCAACAAATTTCCACTAAATTCAAGAAAACTCTCACAAAGTTCTTGAAAGCCCCTCAAAATTCCAGAAAAATGCCACAAAATTCCCTACATCTTCTCAAAACCCAAACAAACTCCTGCAACATCTCACAAAATCTCCACCAATTTCCAAACAATTCAAGAAAAATCCCGTAAAATTCTTCAAGTCTCGTACAAATCCCAGAAAAATCCCACAAAATTCCAGAAACATCCCACCAAATCACCTCAATATCACCAAAAATTCTGGAAAAGCCTCACAAAATTGCAGAAAAATGCCACAAAATTCCCTAAACCTTCTCAAAACCCTACCCAATTCCTGCAACATCCCACAAAATCTCCAACAATTTCCACAAAATTCAAGAAAAATCCCTCAAAATTCACTGAATTTCCTCAATATCCCACCAAATTCCAGAACCATCTCAGAAAATCTCAACAAATTTCCACAAAATCTAAGAAAATTCCCGCAAAATTCTTCAAGTCTCCTCCAAATCCCACAAAATTCAAGACAAATCCTCAAAATTCCACAAAAATCCCACAAAATTCCTTCCATCTTCTCAGAACCCAAACAAACTCCTGCAACATCTCACAAAATCTCCAACAATTTCCAAACAATTCAAGAAAAATCCCGCAAAATTCTTCAAGTCTCCTCCAAATACCACAAACATCCTACAAACATCTCACAAACATCCCACAAACATCCCATAAAATTCAATAGAAATCCCACAAAATTCAAGAGAAATCCCACCAAATTCTGTACAAGCCCCACACAATTCCCTAAATCTTCTCAGAACCCAACCACATTCCTGCAACATCCCACAAAATCTCCAACAATTTCCACAAAATTCAAGAAAATTCCCTCCAAATTCACTGAATTTCCTCAATATCCCACCAAACTCCAGAACCATCTCACAAAATCTCAACAAATTTCCAAAAAATTCAAAAAAACTCTCACAAAGTTCTTGAAAGCCCCTCAAAATTCCAGAAAAATGCCACAAAATTCCCTACATCTTCACAAAACATTACAAAATTCTACAGACATCTCACAAAATCTCCACACATTTCCACAAAATCTAAGAAAATTCCCGCAAAATTCTTCAAGTCTCCTCCAAATCCCACAAAATTCAAGAGAAATCCTCAAAATTCCACAAAAATCCAACAAAATTCCCTACATCTTCTCAAAATCCAAACAAATTCCTGAAACATCTCACAAAATCTCCACCAATTTCCACAACATTTAGGAAAAATCCCTCCAACTTCTTCAAGTCTCCTCCAAATCCCACAAAATTCAAGAGAAATCCTCAAAATTCCACAAAAATCCCACAAAATTCCTGCAACATCTCACAAAATCTCCGGAAATTTCCACAAAATTCAAGAAGACTCTCACAAAATACTTGAAAGCTGCTGAAAATTCCACGAATATACCACAAAAATCCCTAAATCTTCTCAAAACCCAACCACATTCCTGCAGCATCTCACAAAATCTCCACCAATATCCAAAAAATTCAAGAAAATTCCCTCCAAATTCTTCAAGTCTCCTCCAAATCCCACAAAATTCAAGACAAATCCTCAAAATCCCACAAAAATCCCACCAAATTCCAGAACCATCTCACAAAATCTCAACAAATTTCCACTAAATTCAAGAAAACTCTCACAAAGTTCTTGAAAGCCCCTCAAAATTCCAGAAAAATGCCACAAACTTCCCTACATCTTCTCAAAACCCAAACAAACTCCTGCAACATCTCACAAAATCTCCACCAATTTCCAAACAATTCAAGAAAAATCCCGCAAAATTCTTCAAGTCTCGTACAAATCCCAGAAAAATCCCACAAAATTCCAGAAACATCCCACCAAATCACCTCAATATCACCAAAAATTCTGGAAAAGCCTCACAAAATTGCAGAAAAATGCCACAAAATTCCCTAAACCTTCTCAAAACCCTACCCAATTCCTGCAACATCCCACAAAATCTCCAACAATTTCCAAACAATTCAAGAAAAATCCCACAAAATTCTTCAAGTCTCGTACAAATCCCAGAAAAATCCCACAAAATTCCAGAAACATCCCACCAAATCACCTCAATATCACCAAAAATTCTGGAAAAGCCTCACAAAATTGCAGAAAAATGCCACAAAATTCCCTAAACCTTCTCAAAACCCTACCCAATTCCTGCAACATCCCACAAAATCTCCAACAATTTCCACAAAATTCAAGAAAAATCCCTCAAAATTCACTGAATTTCCTCAATATCCCACCAAATTCCAGAACCATCTCAGAAAATCTCAACAAATTTCCACATAATCTAAGAAAATTCCGCAAAATTCTTCAAGTCTCCTCCAAATCCCACAAAATTCAAGAGAAATCCTCAAAATTCCACAAAAATCCCACAAAATTCCTTCCATCTTCTCAGAACCCAAACAAACTCCTGCAACATCTCACAAAATCTCCACCAATTTCCAAACAATTCAAGAAAAATCCCGCAAAATTCTTCAAGTCTCCTCCAAATACCACAAACATCCTACAAACATCTCACAAACATCCCACAAACATCCCATAAAATTCAATAGAAATCCCACAAAATTCAAGAGAAATCCCACCAAATTCTGTACAAGCCCCACACAATTCCCTAAATCTTCTCAGAACCCAACCACATTCCTGCAACATCCCACAAAATCTCCAACAATTTCCACAAAATTCAAGAAAATTCCCTCCAAATTCACTGAATTTCCTCAATATCCCACCAAACTCCAGAACCATCTCACAAAATCTCAACAAATTTCCAAAAAATTCAAAAAAACTCTCACAAAGTTCTTGAAAGCCCCTCAAAATTCCAGAAAAATGCCACAAAATTCCCTACATCTTCACAAAACATTACAAAATTCTACAGACATCTCACAAAATCTCCACACATTTCCACAAAATCTAAGAAAATTCCCGCAAAATTCTTCAAGTCTCCTCCAAATCCCACAAAATTCAAGAGAAATCCTCAAAATTCCACAAAAATCCAACAAAATTCCCTACATCTTCTCAAAATCCAAACAAATTCCTGAAACATCTCACAAAATCTCCACCAATTTCCACAACATTTAGGAAAAATCCCTCCAACTTCTTCAAGTCTCCTCCAAATCCCACAAAATTCAAGAGAAATCCTCAAAATTCCACAAAAATCCCACAAAATTCCTGCAACATCTCACAAAATCTCCGGAAATTTCCACAAAATTCAAGAAGACTCTCACAAAATACTTGAAAGCTGCTGAAAATTCCACGAATATCCCACAAAAATCCCTAAATCTTCTCAAAACCCAACCACATTCCTGCAGCATCTCACAAAATCTCCACCAATATCCAAAAAATTCAAGAAAATTCCCTCCAAATTCTTCAAGTCTCCTCCAAATCCCACAAAATTCAAGACAAATCCTCAAAATCCCACAAAAATCCCACCAAATTCCAGAACCATCTCACAAAATCTCAACAAATTTCCACTAAATTCAAGAAAACTCTCACAAAGTTCTTGAAAGCCCCTCAAAATTCCAGAAAAATGCCACAAACTTCCCTACATCTTCTCAAAACCCAAACAAACTCCTGCAACATCTCACAAAATCTCCACCAATTTCCAAACAATTCAAGAAAAATCCCGCAAAATTCTTCAAGTCTCGTACAAATCCCAGAAAAATCCCACAAAATTCCAGAAACATCCCACCAAATCACCTCAATATCACCAAAAATTCTGGAAAAGCCTCATAAAATTGCAGAAAAATGCCACAAAATTCCCTAAACCTTCTCAAAACCCTACCAAATTCCTGCAACATCCCACAAAATCTCCAACAATTTCCACAAAATTCAAGAAAAATCCCTCAAAATTCACTGAATTTCCTCAATATCCCACCAAATTCCAAAACCATCTCACAAAATCTCAACAAATTTCCAAAAATCTAAGAAAATTCCCTCCAAATTCTTCAAGTCTCCTCCAAATCCCACAAAATTCAAGAGAAATCCTCAAAATTCCACAAAAATCCCACAAAATTCCTTCCATCTTCTCAGAACCCACACAAACTCCTGCAACATCTCACAAAATCTCCACCAATTTCCAAACAATTCAAGAAAAATCCCGCAAAATTCTTCAAGTCTCCTCCAAATACCACAAACATCCCACAAACATCCCACAAACATCCCACAAACATCCCACAAACATCCCACAAAATTCAAGAGAAATCCCACAAAATTCAAAAGAAATCGCACAAAATCCTGTACAAGCCCCACACAATTCCCTAAATCTTCTCAAAACCCAACCACATTCCTGCAACATCTCACAAAATCTCCGGAAATTTCCACAAAATTGAAGAAGACTCTCACAAAATACTTGAAAGCTGCTGAAAATTCCACGAATATCCCACAAAAATCCCTAAATCTTCTCAAAACCCAACCACATTCCTGCAGCATCTCACAAAATCTCCACCAATATCCAAAAAATTCAAGAAAATTCCCTCCAAATTCTTCAAGTCTCCTCCAAATCCCACAAAATTCAAGACAAATCCTCAAAATCCCACAAAAATCCCACCAAATTCCAGAACCATCTCACAAAATCTCAACAAATTTCCACTAAATTCAAGAAAACTCTCACAAAGTTCTTGAAAGCCCCTCAAAATTCCAGAAAAATGCCACAAAATTCCCTACATCTTCTCAAAACCCAAACAAACTCCTGCAACATCTCACAAAATCTCCACCAATTTCCAAACAATTCAAGAAAAATCCCGTAAAATTCTTCAAGTCTCGTACAAATCCCAGAAAAATCCCACAAAATTCCAGAAACATCCCACCAAATCACCTCAATATCACCAAAAATTCTGGAAAAGCCTCACAAAATTGCAGAAAAATGCCACAAAATTCCCTAAACCTTCTCAAAACCCTACCCAATTCCTGCAACATCCCACAAAATCTCCAACAATTTCCACAAAATTCAAGAAAAATCCCTCAAAATTCACTGAATTTCCTCAATATCCCACCAAATTCCAGAACCATCTCAGAAAATCTCAACAAATTTCCACAAAATCTAAGAAAATTCCCGCAAAATTCTTCAAGTCTCCTCCAAATCCCACAAAATTCAAGACAAATCCTCAAAATTCCACAAAAATCCCACAAAATTCCTTCCATCTTCTCAGAACCCAAACAAACTCCTGCAACATCTCACAAAATCTCCACCAATTTCCAAACAATTCAAGAAAAATCCCGCAAAATTCTTCAAGTCTCCTCCAAATACCACAAACATCCTACAAACATCTCACAAACATCCCACAAACATCCCATAAAATTCAATAGAAATCCCACAAAATTCAAGAGAAATCCCACCAAATTCTGTACAAGCCCCACACAATTCCCTAAATCTTCTCAGAACCCAACCACATTCCTGCAACATCCCACAAAATCTCCAACAATTTCCACAAAATTCAAGAAAATTCCCTCCAAATTCACTGAATTTCCTCAATATCCCACCAAACTCCAGAACCATCTCACAAAATCTCAACAAATTTCCAAAAAATTCAAAAAAACTCTCACAAAGTTCTTGAAAGCCCCTCAAAATTCCAGAAAAATGCCACAAAATTCCCTACATCTTCACAAAACATTACAAAATTCTACAGACATCTCACAAAATCTCCACACATTTCCACAAAATCTAAGAAAATTCCCGCAAAATTCTTCAAGTCTCCTCCAAATCCCACAAAATTCAAGAGAAATCCTCAAAATTCCACAAAAATCCAACAAAATTCCCTACATCTTCTCAAAATCCAAACAAATTCCTGAAACATCTCACAAAATCTCCACCAATTTCCACAACATTTAGGAAAAATCCCTCCAACTTCTTCAAGTCTCCTCCAAATCCCACAAAATTCAAGAGAAATCCTCAAAATTCCACAAAAATCCCACAAAATTCCTGCAACATCTCACAAAATCTCCGGAAATTTCCACAAAATTCAAGAAGACTCTCACAAAATACTTGAAAGCTGCTGAAAATTCCACGAATATACCACAAAAATCCCTAAATCTTCTCAAAACCCAACCACATTCCTGCAGCATCTCACAAAATCTCCACCAATATCCAAAAAATTCAAGAAAATTCCCTCCAAATTCTTCAAGTCTCCTCCAAATCCCACAAAATTCAAGACAAATCCTCAAAATCCCACAAAAATCCCACCAAATTCCAGAACCATCTCACAAAATCTCAACAAATTTCCACTAAATTCAAGAAAACTCTCACAAAGTTCTTGAAAGCCCCTCAAAATTCCAGAAAAATGCCACAAACTTCCCTACATCTTCTCAAAACCCAAACAAACTCCTGCAACATCTCACAAAATCTCCACCAATTTCCAAACAATTCAAGAAAAATCCCGCAAAATTCTTCAAGTCTCGTACAAATCCCAGAAAAATCCCACAAAATTCCAGAAACATCCCACCAAATCACCTCAATATCACCAAAAATTCTGGAAAAGCCTCACAAAATTGCAGAAAAATGCCACAAAATTCCCTAAACCTTCTCAAAACCCTACCCAATTCCTGCAACATCCCACAAAATCTCCAACAATTTCCAAACAATTCAAGAAAAATCCCACAAAATTCTTCAAGTCTCGTACAAATCCCAGAAAAATCCCACAAAATTCCAGAAACATCCCACCAAATCACCTCAATATCACCAAAAATTCTGGAAAAGCCTCACAAAATTGCAGAAAAATGCCACAAAATTCCCTAAACCTTCTCAAAACCCTACCCAATTCCTGCAACATCCCACAAAATCTCCAACAATTTCCACAAAATTCAAGAAAAATCCCTCAAAATTCACTGAATTTCCTCAATATCCCACCAAATTCCAGAACCATCTCAGAAAATCTCAACAAATTTCCACATAATCTAAGAAAATTCCGCAAAATTCTTCAAGTCTCCTCCAAATCCCACAAAATTCAAGAGAAATCCTCAAAATTCCACAAAAATCCCACAAAATTCCTTCCATCTTCTCAGAACCCAAACAAACTCCTGCAACATCTCACAAAATCTCCACCAATTTCCAAACAATTCAAGAAAAATCCCGCAAAATTCTTCAAGTCTCCTCCAAATACCACAAACATCCTACAAACATCTCACAAACATCCCACAAACATCCCATAAAATTCAATAGAAATCCCACAAAATTCAAGAGAAATCCCACCAAATTCTGTACAAGCCCCACACAATTCCCTAAATCTTCTCAGAACCCAACCACATTCCTGCAACATCCCACAAAATCTCCAACAATTTCCACAAAATTCAAGAAAATTCCCTCCAAATTCACTGAATTTCCTCAATATCCCACCAAACTCCAGAACCATCTCACAAAATCTCAACAAATTTCCAAAAAATTCAAAAAAACTCTCACAAAGTTCTTGAAAGCCCCTCAAAATTCCAGAAAAATGCCACAAAATTCCCTACATCTTCACAAAACATTACAAAATTCTACAGACATCTCACAAAATCTCCACACATTTCCACAAAATCTAAGAAAATTCCCGCAAAATTCTTCAAGTCTCCTCCAAATCCCACAAAATTCAAGAGAAATCCTCAAAATTCCACAAAAATCCAACAAAATTCCCTACATCTTCTCAAAATCCAAACAAATTCCTGAAACATCTCACAAAATCTCCACCAATTTCCACAACATTTAGGAAAAATCCCTCCAACTTCTTCAAGTCTCCTCCAAATCCCACAAAATTCAAGAGAAATCCTCAAAATTCCACAAAAATCCCACAAAATTCCTGCAACATCTCACAAAATCTCCGGAAATTTCCACAAAATTGAAGAAGACTCTCACAAAATACTTGAAAGCTGCTGAAAATTCCACGAATATCCCACAAAAATCCCTAAATCTTCTCAAAACCCAACCACATTCCTGCAGCATCTCACAAAATCTCCACCAATATCCAAAAAATTCAAGAAAATTCCCTCCAAATTCTTCAAGTCTCCTCCAAATCCCACAAAATTCAAGACAAATCCTCAAAATCCCACAAAAATCCCACCAAATTCCAGAACCATCTCACAAAATCTCAACAAATTTCCACTAAATTCAAGAAAACTCTCACAAAGTTCTTGAAAGCCCCTCAAAATTCCAGAAAAATGCCACAAAATAACCTACATCTTCTCAAAACCCAAACAAACTCCTGCAACATCTCACAAAATCTCCACCAATTTCCAAACAATTCAAGAAAAATCCCGTAAAATTCTTCAAGTCTCGTACAAATCCCAGAAAAATCCCACAAAATTCCAGAAACATCCCACCAAATCACCTCAATATCACCAAAAATTCTGGAAAAGCCTCACAAAATTGCAGAAAAATGCCACAAAATTCCCTAAACCTTCTCAAAACCCTACCCAATTCCTGCAACATCCCACAAAATCTCCAACAATTTCCACAAAATTCAAGAAAAATCCCTCAAAATTCACTGAATTTCCTCAATATCCCACCAAATTCCAGAACCATCTCAGAAAATCTCAACAAATTTCCACATAATCTAAGAAAATTCCGCAAAATTCTTCAAGTCTCCTCCAAATCCCACAAAATTCAAGACAAATCCTCAAAATTCCACAAAAATCCCACAAAATTCCTTCCATCTTCTCAGAACCCAAACAAACTCCTGCAACATCTCACAAAATCTCCACCAATTTCCAAACAATTCAAGAAAAATCCCGCAAAATTCTTCAAGTCTCCTCCAAATACCACAAACATCCTACAAACATCTCACAAACATCCCACAAACATCCCATAAAATTCAATAGAAATCCCACAAAATTCAAGAGAAATCCCACCAAATTCTGTACAAGCCCCACACAATTCCCTAAATCTTCTCAGAACCCAACCACATTCCTGCAACATCCCACAAAATCTCCAACAATTTCCACAAAATTCAAGAAAATTCCCTCCAAATTCACTGAATTTCCTCAATATCCCACCAAACTCCAGAACCATCTCACAAAATCTCAACAAATTTCCAAAAAATTCAAAAAAACTCTCACAAAGTTCTTGAAAGCCCCTCAAAATTCCAGAAAAATGCCACAAAATTCCCTACATCTTCACAAAACATTACAAAATTCTACAGACATCTCACAAAATCTCCACACATTTCCACAAAATCTAAGAAAATTCCCGCAAAATTCTTCAAGTCTCCTCCAAATCCCACAAAATTCAAGAGAAATCCTCAAAATTCCACAAAAATCCAACAAAATTCCCTACATCTTCTCAAAATCCAAACAAATTCCTGAAACATCTCACAAAATCTCCACCAATTTCCACAACATTTAGGAAAAATCCCTCCAACTTCTTCAAGTCTCCTCCAAATCCCACAAAATTCAAGAGAAATCCTCAAAATTCCACAAAAATCCCACAAAATTCCTGCAACATCTCACAAAATCTCCGGAAATTTCCACAAAATTCAAGAAGACTCTCACAAAATACTTGAAAGCTGCTGAAAATTCCACGAATATACCACAAAAATCCCTAAATCTTCTCAAAACCCAACCACATTCCTGCAGCATCTCACAAAATCTCCACCAATATCCAAAAAATTCAAGAAAATTCCCTCCAAATTCTTCAAGTCTCCTCCAAATCCCACAAAATTCAAGACAAATCCTCAAAATCCCACAAAAATCCCACCAAATTCCAGAACCATCTCACAAAATCTCAACAAATTTCCACTAAATTCAAGAAAACTCTCACAAAGTTCTTGAAAGCCCCTCAAAATTCCAGAAAAATGCCACAAACTTCCCTACATCTTCTCAAAACCCAAACAAACTCCTGCAACATCTCACAAAATCTCCACCAATTTCCAAACAATTCAAGAAAAATCCCGCAAAATTCTTCAAGTCTCCTCCAAATCCCACAAAATTCAAGACAAATCCTCAAAATCCCACAAAAATCCCACCAAATTCCAGAACCATCTCACAAAATCTCAACAAATTTCCACTAAATTCAAGAAAACTCTCACAAAGTTCTTGAAAGCCCCTCAAAATTCCAGAAAAATGCCACAAACTTCCCTACATCTTCTCAAAACCCAAACAAACTCCTGCAACATCTCACAAAATCTCCACCAATTTCCAAACAATTCAAGAAAAATCCCGCAAAATTCTTCAAGTCTCGTACAAATCCCAGAAAAATCCCACAAAATTCCAGAAACATCCCACCAAATCACCTCAATATCACCAAAAATTCTGGAAAAGCCTCACAAAATTGCAGAAAAATGCCACAAAATTCCCTAAACCTTCTCAAAACCCTACCCAATTCCTGCAACATCCCACAAAATCTCCAACAATTTCCACAAAATTCAAGAAAAATCCCTCAAAATTCACTGAATTTCCTCAATATCCCACCAAATTCCAGAACCATCTCAGAAAATCTCAACAAATTTCCACATAATCTAAGAAAATTCCCTCCAAATTCTTCAAGTCTCCTCCAAATCCCACAAAATTCAAGAGAAATCCACAAAATTCCACAAAAATCCCACAAAATTCCTTCCATCTTCTCAGAACCCACACAAACTCCTGCAGCATCTCACAAAATCTCCACCAATTTCCAAACAATTCAAGAAAAATCCCGCAAAATTCTTCAAGTCTCCTCCAAATACCACAAACATCCCACAAACATCCCACAAACATCCCACAATATTCAAGAGAAATCCCACAAAATTCAAAAGAAATCGCACAAAATCCTGTACAAGCCCCACACAATTCCCTAAATCTTCTCAGAACCCAACCACATTCCTGCAACATCCCACAAAATCTCCAACAATTTCCACAAAATTCAAGAAGACTCACACAAAAAACTTGAAAGCTGCTGAAAATTCCACGAAAATCCCACAAAAATCCCTAAATCTTCTCAAAACCCAACCACATTTCTGCAGCATCTCACAAAATCTCCACCAATATCCAAAAAATTCAAGAAAATTCCCTCCAAATTCTTCAAGTCTCCTCCAAATCCCACAAAATTCAAGACAAATCCTCAAAATCCCACAAAAATCCCACCAAATTCCAGAACCATCTCACAAAATCTCAACAAATTTCCACTAAATTCAAGAAAACTCTCACAAAGTTCTTGAAAGCGCCTCAAAATTCCAGAAAAATGCCACAAACTTCCCTACACCTTCTCAAAACCCAACCACATTCCTGCAACATCCCACAAAATCTCCAACAATTTCCACAAAATTCAAGAAAAATCCCGCAAAATTCTTCAAGTCTCGTACAAATCCCAGAAAAATCCCACAAAATTCCAGAAACATCCCACCAAATCACCTCAATATCACCAAACATTCTGGAAAATCCTCACAAAATTGCAGAAAAATGCCACAAAATTCCCTAAACCTTCTCAAAACCCTACCCATTTCCTGCAACATCCCACAAAATCTCCAACAATTTCCACAAAATTCAAGAAAAATCCCTCAAAATTCACTGAATTTCCTCAATATCCCACCAAATTCCAGAACCATCTCAGAAAATCTCAACAAATTTCCACATAATCTAAGAAAATTCCGCAAAATTCTTCAAGTCTCCTCCAAATCCCACAAAATTCAAGACAAATCCTCAAAATCCCACAAAAATCCCACCAAATTCCAGAACCATCTCACAAAATCTCAACAAATTTCCACTAAATTCAAGAAAACTCTCACAAAGTTCTTGAAAGCCCCTCAAAATTCCAGAAAAATGCCACAAACTTCCCTACATCTTCTCAAAACCCAAACAAACTCCTGCAACATCTCACAAAATCTCCACCAATTTCCAAACAATTCAAGAAAAATCCCGCAAAATTCTTCAAGTCTCCTCCAAATCCCACAAAATTCAAGACAAATCCTCAAAATCCCACAAAAATCCCACCAAATTCCAGAACCATCTCACAAAATCTCAACAAATTTCCAAAAAATTCAAAAAAACTCTCACAAAGTTCTTGAAAGCCCCTCAAAATTCCAGAAAAATGCCACAAAATTCCCTACATCTTCTCAAAACATTACAAAATTCTACAGACATCTCACAAAATCTCCACACATTTCCACAAAATCTAAGAAAATTCCCGCAAAATTCTTCAAGTCTCCTCCAAATCCCACAAAATTCAAGAGAAATCCTCAAAATTCCACAAAAATCCCACCAAATTCCAGAACCATCTCACAAAATCTCAACAAATTTCCACTAAATTCAAGAAAACTCTCACAAAGTTCTTGAAAGCCCCTCAAAATTCCAGAAAAATGCCACAAACTTCCCTACATCTTCTCAAAACCCAAACAAACTCCTGCAACATCTCACAAAATCTCCAACAATTTCCAAACAATTCAAGAAAAATCCCGTAAAATTCTTCAAGTCTCGTACAAATCCCAGAAAAATCCCACAAAATTCCAGAAACATCCCACCAAATCACCTCAATATCACCAAAAATTCTGGAAAAGCCTCACAAAATTGCAGAAAAATGCCACAAAATTCCCTAAACCTTCTCAAAACCCTACCCAATTCCTGCAACATCCCACAAAATCTCCAACAATTTCCACAAAATTCAAGAAAAATCCCTCAAAATTCACTGAATTTCCTCAATATCCCACCAAATTCCAGAACCATCTCAGAAAATCTCAACAAATTTCCACATAATCTAAGAAAATTCCGCAAAATTCTTCAAGTCTCCTCCAAATCCCACAAAATTCAAGACAAATCCTCAAAATTCCACAAAAATCCCACAAAATTCCTTCCATCTTCTCAGAACCCACACAAACTCCTGCAACATCTCACAAAATCTCCACCAATTTCCAAACAATTCAAGAAAAATCCCGCAAAATTCTTCAAGTCTCCTCCAAATACCACAAACATCCCACAAACATCCCACAAACATCCCACAAAATTCAAGAGAAATCCCACAAAATTCAAAAGAAATCGCACAAAATCCTGTACAAGCCCCACACAATTCCCTAAATCTTCTCAGAACCCAACAACATTCCTGCAACATCCCACAAAATCTCCGGAAATTTCCACAAAATTCAAGAAGACTCACACAAAAAACTTGAAAGCTGCTGAAAATTCCACGAAAATCCCACAAAAATCCCTAAATCTTCTCAAAACCCAACCACATTCCTGCAGCATCTCACAAAATCTCCACCAATATCCAAAAAATTCAAGAAAATTCCCTCCAAATTCTTCAAGTCTCGTACAAATCCCAGAAAAATCCCACAAAATTCCAGAAACATCCCACCAAATCACCTCAATATCACCAAAAATTCTGGAAAAGCCTCACAAAATTGCAGAAAAATGCCACAAAATTCCCTAAACCTTCTCAAAACCCTACCCAATTCCTGCAACATCCCACAAAATCTCCAACAATTTCCACAAAATTCAAGAAAATTCCCTCCAAATTCACTGAATTTCCTCAATATCCCACCAAA
This sequence comes from Cyanistes caeruleus, assembly GCF_971803275.1. Classification (NCBI taxonomy): domain Eukaryota; kingdom Metazoa; phylum Chordata; class Aves; order Passeriformes; family Paridae; genus Cyanistes; species Cyanistes caeruleus. Next base: position 84,719,807 of record NC_141702.1, on the reverse strand, counting down.
CTCCAGAACCATCTCAAAAATCTCAACAAATTTCCACTAAATTCAAGAAAACTCTCACAAAGTTCTTGAAAGCCCCTCAAAATTTCAGAAAAATGCCACAAACTTCCGTACATCTTCTCAAAACCCAAACAAACTCCTGCAACATCTCACAAAATCTCCACCAATTTCCAAACAATTCAAGAAAAATCCCGCAAAATTCTTCAAGTCTCGTACAAATCCCAGAAAAATCCCACAAAATTCCAGAAACATCCCACCAAATCACCTCAATATCACCAAAAATTCTGGAAAAGCCTCACAAAATTGCAGAAAAATGCCACAAAATTCCCTAAACCTTCTCAAAACCCTACCCAATTCCTGCAACATCCCACAAAATCTCCAACAATTTCCACAAAATTCAAGAAAAATCCCTCAAAATTCACTGAATTTCCTCAATATCCCACCAAATTCCAGAACCATCTCACAAAATCTCAACAAATTTCCACAAAATCTAAGAAAATTCCGCAAAATTCTTCAAGTCTCCTCCAAATCCCACAAAATTCAAGACAAATCCTCAAAATCCCACAAAAATCCCACCAAATTCCAGAACCATCTCACAAAATCTCAACAAATTTCCACTAAATTCAAGAAAACTCTCACAAAGTTCTTGAAAGCCCCTCAAAATTCCAGAAAAATGCCACAAACTTCCCTACATCTTCTCAAAACCCAAACAAACTCCTGCAACATCTCACAAAATCTCCACCAATTTCCAAACAATTCAAGAAAAATCCCGCAAAATTCTTCAAGTCTCCTCCAAATCCCACAAAATTCAAGACAAATCCTCAAAATCCCACAAAAATCCCACCAAATTCCAGAACCATCTCACAAAATCTCAACAAATTTCCACTAAATTCAAGAAAACTCTCACAAAGTTCTTGAAAGCCCCTCAAAATTCCAGAAAAATGCCACAAAATTCCCTACATCTTCTCAAAACCCAAACAAACTCCTGCAACATCTCACAAAATCTCCACCAATTTCCAAACAATTCAAGAAAAATCCCGCAAAATTCTTCAAGTCTCCTCCAAATCCCACAAAATTCAAGACAAATCCTCAAAATCCCACAAAAATCCCACCAAATTCCAGAACCATCTCACAAAATCTCAACAAATTTCCAAAAAATTCAAAAAAACTCTCACAAAGTTCTTGAAAGCCCCTCAAAATTCCAGAAAAATGCCACAAAATTCCCTACATCTTCTCAAAACATTACAAAATTCTACAGACATCTCACAAAATCTCCACACATTTCCACAAAATGAAAGAAAATTCCCGCAAAATTCTTCAAGTCTCCTCCAAATCCCACAAAATTCAAGAGAAATCCTCAAAATTCCACAAAAATCCCACCAAATTCCAGAACCATCTCACAAAATCTCAACAAATTTCCACTAAATTCAAGAAAACTCTCACAAAGTTCTTGAAAGCCCCTCAAAATTCCAGAAAAATGCCACAAACTTCCCTACATCTTCTCAAAACCCAAACAAACTCCTGCAACATCTCACAAAATCTCCAACAATTTCCAAACAATTCAAGAAAAATCCCGTAAAATTCTTCAAGTCTCGTACAAATCCCAGAAAAATCCCACAAAATTCCAGAAACATCCCACCAAATCACCTCAATATCACCAAAAATTCTGGAAAAGCCTCACAAAATTGCAGAAAAATGCCACAAAATTCCCTAAACCTTCTCAAAACCCTACCCAATTCCTGCAACATCCCACAAAATCTCCAACAATTTCCACAAAATTCAAGAAAAATCCCTCAAAATTCACTGAATTTCCTCAATATCCCACCAAATTCCAGAACCATCTCAGAAAATCTCAACAAATTTCCACATAATTAAGAAAATTCCGCAAAATTCTTCAAGTCTCCTCCAAATCCCACAAAATTCAAGACAAATCCTCAAAATTCCACAAAAATCCCACAAAATTCCTTCCATCTTCTCAGAACCCAAACAAACTCCTGCAACATCTCACAAAATCTCCACCAATTTCCAAACAATTCAAGAAAAATCCCGCAAAATTCTTCAAGTCTCCTCCAAATACCACAAACATCCTACAAACATCTCACAAACATCCCACAAACATCCCATAAAATTCAATAGAAATCCCACAAAATTCAAGAGAAATCCCACCAAATTCTGTACAAGCCCCACACAATTCCCTAAATCTTCTCAGAACCCAACCACATTCCTGCAACATCCCACAAAATCTCCAACAATTTCCACAAAATTCAAGAAAATTCCCTCCAAATTCACTGAATTTCCTCAATATCCCACCAAACTCCAGAACCATCTCACAAAATCTCAACAAATTTCCAAAAAATTCAAAAAAACTCTCACAAAGTTCTTGAAAGCCCCTCAAAATTCCAGAAAAATGCCACAAAATTCCCTACATCTTCACAAAACATTACAAAATTCTACAGACATCTCACAAAATCTCCACACATTTCCACAAAATCTAAGAAAATTCCCGCAAAATTCTTCAAGTCTCCTCCAAATCCCACAAAATTCAAGAGAAATCCTCAAAATTCCACAAAAATCCAACAAAATTCCCTACATCTTCTCAAAATCCAAACAAATTCCTGAAACATCTCACAAAATCTCCACCAATTTCCACAACATTTAGGAAAAATCCCTCCAACTTCTTCAAGTCTCCTCCAAATCCCACAAAATTCAAGAGAAATCCTCAAAATTCCACAAAAATCCCACAAAATTCCTGCAACATCTCACAAAATCTCCGGAAATTTCCACAAAATTCAAGAAGACTCTCACAAAATACTTGAAAGCTGCTGAAAATTCCACGAATATACCACAAAAATCCCTAAATCTTCTCAAAACCCAACCACATTCCTGCAGCATCTCACAAAATCTCCACCAATATCCAAAAAATTCAAGAAAATTCCCTCCAAATTCTTCAAGTCTCCTCCAAATCCCACAAAATTCAAGACAAATCCTCAAAATCCCACAAAAATCCCACCAAATTCCAGAACCATCTCACAAAATCTCAACAAATTTCCACTAAATTCAAGAAAACTCTCACAAAGTTCTTGAAAGCCCCTCAAAATTCCAGAAAAATGCCACAAACTTCCCTACATCTTCTCAAAACCCAAACAAACTCCTGCAACATCTCACAAAATCTCCACCAATTTCCAAACAATTCAAGAAAAATCCCGCAAAATTCTTCAAGTCTCCTCCAAATCCCACAAAATTCAAGACAAATCCTCAAAATCCCACAAAAATCCCACCAAATTCCAGAACCATCTCACAAAATCTCAACAAATTTCCACTAAATTCAAGAAAACTCTCACAAAGATCTTGAAAGCCCCTCAAAATTCCAGAAAAATGCCACAAAATTCCCTACATCTTCTCAAAACCCAAACAAACTCCTGCAACATCTCACAAAATCTCCACCAATTTCCAAACAATTCAAGAAAAATCCCGCAAAATTCTTCAAGTCTCGTACAAATCCCAGAAAAATCCCACAAAATTCCAGAAACATCCCACCAAATCACCTCAATATCACCAAAAATTCTGGAAAAGCCTCACAAAATTGCAGAAAAATGCCACAAAATTCCCTAAACCTTCTCAAAACCCTACCCAATTCCTGAAACATCCCACAAAATCTCCAACAATTTCCACAAAATTCAAGAAAAATCCCTCAAAATTCACTGAATTTCCTCAATATCCCACCAAATTCCAGAACCATCTCAGAAAATCTCAACAAATTTCCACATAATCTAAGAAAATTCCCTCCAAATTCTTCAAGTCTCCTCCAAATCCCACAAAATTCAAGAGAAATCCACAAAATTCCACAAAAATCCCACAAAATTCCTTCCATCTTCTCAGAGCCCACACAAACTCCTGCAACATCTCACAAAATCTCCACCAATTTCCAAACAATTCAAGAAAAATCCCGCAAAATTCTTCAAGTCTCCTCCAAATACCACAAACATCCCACAAACATCCCACAAACATCCCACAAAATTCAAGAGAAATCCCACAAAATTCAAAAGAAATCGCACAAAATCCTGTACAAGCCCCACACAATTCCCTAAATCTTCTCAGAACCCAACCACATTCCTGCAACATCCCACAAAATCTCCAACAATTTCCACAAAATTCAAGAAGACTCACACAAAAAACTTGAAAGCTGCTGAAAATTCCACGAAAATCCCACAAAAATCCCTAAATCTTCTCAAAACCCAACCACATTTCTGCAGCATCTCACAAAATCTCCACCAATATCCAAAAAATTCAAGAAAATTCCCTCCAAATTCTTCAAGTCTCCTCCAAATCCCACAAAATTCAAGACAAATCCTCAAAATCCCACAAAAATCCCACCAAATTCCAGAACCATCTCACAAAATCTCAACAAATTTCCACTAAATTCAAGAAAACTCTCACAAAGTTCTTGAAAGCGCCTCAAAATTCCAGAAAAATGCCACAAACTTCCCTACACCTTCTCAAAACCCAACCACATTCCTGCAACATCCCACAAAATCTCCAACAATTTCCACAAAATTCAAGAAAAATCCCGCAAAATTCTTCAAGTCTCGTACAAATCCCAGAAAAATCCCACAAAATTCCAGAAACATCCCACCAAATCACCTCAATATCACCAAACATTCTGGAAAATCCTCACAAAATTGCAGAAAAATGCCACAAAATTCCCTAAACCTTCTCAAAACCCTACCCATTTCCTGCAACATCCCACAAAATCTCCAACAATTTCCACAAAATTCAAGAAAAATCCCTCAAAATTCACTGAATTTCCTCAATATCCCACCAAATTCCAGAACCATCTCAGAAAATCTCAACAAATTTCCACATAATCTAAGAAAATTCCGCAAAATTCTTCAAGTCTCCTCCAAATCCCACAAAATTCAAGACAAATCCTCAAAATCCCACAAAAATCCCACCAAATTCCAGAACCATCTCACAAAATCTCAACAAATTTCCACTAAATTCAAGAAAACTCTCACAAAGTTCTTGAAAGCCCCTCAAAATTCCAGAAAAATGCCACAAACTTCCCTACATCTTCTCAAAACCCAAACAAACTCCTGCAACATCTCACAAAATCTCCACCAATTTCCAAACAATTCAAGAAAAATCCCGCAAAATTCTTCAAGTCTCCTCCAAATCCCACAAAATTCAAGACAAATCCTCAAAATCCCACAAAAATCCCACCAAATTCCAGAACCATCTCACAAAATCTCAACAAATTTCCAAAAAATTCAAAAAAACTCTCACAAAGTTCTTGAAAGCCCCTCAAAATTCCAGAAAAATGCCACAAAATTCCCTACATCTTCTCAAAACATTACAAAATTCTACAGACATCTCACAAAATCTCCACACATTTCCACAAAATCTAAGAAAATTCCCGCAAAATTCTTCAAGTCTCCTCCAAATCCCACAAAATTCAAGAGAAATCCTCAAAATTCCACAAAAATCCCACCAAATTCCAGAACCATCTCACAAAATCTCAACAAATTTCCACTAAATTCAAGAAAACTCTCACAAAGTTCTTGAAAGCCCCTCAAAATTCCAGAAAAATGCCACAAACTTCCCTACATCTTCTCAAAACCCAAACAAACTCCTGCAACATCTCACAAAATCTCCAACAATTTCCAAACAATTCAAGAAAAATCCCGTAAAATTCTTCAAGTCTCGTACAAATCCCAGAAAAATCCCACAAAATTCCAGAAACATCCCACCAAATCACCTCAATATCACCAAAAATTCTGGAAAAGCCTCACAAAATTGCAGAAAAATGCCACAAAATTCCCTAAACCTTCTCAAAACCCTACCCAATTCCTGCAACATCCCACAAAATCTCCAACAATTTCCACAAAATTCAAGAAAAATCCCTCAAAATTCACTGAATTTCCTCAATATCCCACCAAATTCCAGAACCATCTCAGAAAATCTCAACAAATTTCCACATAATCTAAGAAAATTCCGCAAAATTCTTCAAGTCTCCTCCAAATCCCACAAAATTCAAGACAAATCCTCAAAATTCCACAAAAATCCCACAAAATTCCTTCCATCTTCTCAGAACCCACACAAACTCCTGCAACATCTCACAAAATCTCCACCAATTTCCAAACAATTCAAGAAAAATCCCGCAAAATTCTTCAAGTCTCCTCCAAATACCACAAACATCCCACAAACATCCCACAAACATCCCACAAAATTCAAGAGAAATCCCACAAAATTCAAAAGAAATCGCACAAAATCCTGTACAAGCCCCACACAATTCCCTAAATCTTCTCAGAACCCAACAACATTCCTGCAACATCCCACAAAATCTCCGGAAATTTCCACAAAATTCAAGAAGACTCACACAAAAAACTTGAAAGCTGCTGAAAATTCCACGAAAATCCCACAAAAATCCCTAAATCTTCTCAAAACCCAACCACATTCCTGCAGCATCTCACAAAATCTCCACCAATATCCAAAAAATTCAAGAAAATTCCCTCCAAATTCTTCAAGTCTCGTACAAATCCCAGAAAAATCCCACAAAATTCCAGAAACATCCCACCAAATCACCTCAATATCACCAAAAATTCTGGAAAAGCCTCACAAAATTGCAGAAAAATGCCACAAAATTCCCTAAACCTTCTCAAAACCCTACCCAATTCCTGCAACATCCCACAAAATCTCCAACAATTTCCACAAAATTCAAGAAAATTCCCTCCAAATTCACTGAATTTCCTCAATATCCCACCAAACTCCAGAACCATCTCAAAAATCTCAACAAATTTCCACTAAATTCAAGAAAACTCTCACAAAGTTCTTGAAAGCCCCTCAAAATTTCAGAAAAATGCCACAAACTTCCGTACATCTTCTCAAAACCCAAACAAACTCCTGCAACATCTCACAAAATCTCCACCAATTTCCAAACAATTCAAGAAAAATCCCGCAAAATTCTTCAAGTCTCGTACAAATCCCAGAAAAATCCCACAAAATTCCAGAAACATCCCACCAAATCACCTCAATATCACCAAAAATTCTGGAAAAGCCTCACAAAATTGCAGAAAAATGCCACAAAATTCCCTAAACCTTCTCAAAACCCTACCCAATTCCTGCAACATCCCACAAAATCTCCAACAATTTCCACAAAATTCAAGAAAAATCCCTCAAAATTCACTGAATTTCCTCAATATCCCACCAAATTCCAGAACCATCTCAGAAAATCTCAACAAATTTCCACATAATCTAAGAAAATTCCGCAAAATTCTTCAAGTCTCCTCCAAATCCCACAAAATTCAAGACAAATCCTCAAAATCCCACAAAAATCCCACCAAATTCCAGAACCATCTCACAAAATCTCAACAAATTTCCACTAAATTCAAGAAAACTCTCACAAAGTTCTTGAAAGCCCCTCAAAATTCCAGAAAAATGCCACAAACTTCCCTACATCTTCTCAAAACCCAAACAAACTCCTGCAACATCTCACAAAATCTCCACCAATTTCCAAACAATTCAAGAAAAATCCCGCAAAATTCTTCAAGTCTCCTCCAAATCCCACAAAATTCAAGACAAATCCTCAAAATCCCACAAAAATCCCACCAAATTCCAGAACCATCTCACAAAATCTCAACAAATTTCCAAAAAATTCAAAAAAACTCTCACAAAGTTCTTGAAAGCCCCTCAAAATTCCAGAAAAATGCCACAAAATTCCCTACATCTTCTCAAAACATTACAAAATTCTACAGACATCTCACAAAATCTCCACACATTTCCACAAAATCTAAGAAAATTCCCGCAAAATTCTTCAAGTCTCCTCCAAATCCCACAAAATTCAAGACAAATCCTCAAAATCCCACAAAAATCCCACCAAATTCCAGAACCATCTCACAAAATCTCAACAAATTTCCAAAAAATTCAAAAAAACTCTCACAAAGTTCTTGAAAGCCCCTCAAAATTCCAGAAAAATGCCACAAACTTCCCTACATCTTCTCAAAACCCAAACAAACTCCTGCAACATCTCACAAAATCTCCACCAATTACCAAACAATTCAAGAAAAATCCCGCAAAATTCTTCAAGTCTCGTACAAATCCCAGAAAAATCCCACAAAATTCCAGAAACATCCCACCAAATCACCTCAATATCACCAAAAATTCTGGAAAAGCCTCACAAAATTGCAGAAAAATGCCTCAAAATTCCCTAAACCTTCTCAAAACCCTACCCAATTCCTGCAACATCCCACAAAATCTCCAACAATTTCCACAAAATTCAAGAAAAATCCCTCAAAATTCACTGAATTTCCTCAATATCCCACCAAATTCCAGAACCATCTCAGAAAATCTCAACAAATTTCCACTAAATCTAAGAAAATTCCGCAAAATTCTTCAAGTCTCCTCCAAATCCCACAAAATTCAAGACAAATCCTCAAAATTCCACAAAAATCCCACAAAATTCCTTCCATCTTCTCAGAACCCAAACAAACTCCTGCAACATCTCACAAAATCTCCACCAATTTCCAAACAATTCAAGAAAAATCCCGCAAAATTCTTCAAGTCTCCTCCAAATACCACAAACATCCTACAAACATCTCACAAACATCCCACAAACATCCCATAAAATTCAATAGAAATCCCACAAAATTCAAGAGAAATCCCACCAAATTCTGTACAAGCCCCACACAATTCCCTAAATCTTCTCAGAACCCAACCACATTCCTGCAACATCCCACAAAATCTCCAACAATTTCCACAAAATTCAAGAAGACTCTCACAAAATTCTTGAAAGCTGCTGAAAATTCCACGAAAATCCCACAAAAATCCCTAAATCTTCTCAAAACCCAACCACATTTCTGCAGCATCTCACAAAATCTCCACCAATATCCACAAAATCTAAGAAAATTCCCGCAAAATTCTTCAAGTCTCCTCCAAATCCCACAAAATTCAAGACAAATCCTCAAAATCCCACAAAAATCCCACCAAATTCCAGAACCATCTCACAAAATCTCAACAAATTTCCACTAAATTCAAGAAAACTCTCACAAAGTTCTTGAAAGCCCCTCAAAATTCCAGAAAAATGCCACAAACTTCCCTACATCTTCTCAAAACCCAACCACATTCCTGCAACATCCCACAAAATCTCCAACAATTTCCAAACAATTCAAGAAAAATCCCGCAAAATTCTTCAAGTCTCGTACAAATCCCAGAAAAATCCCACAAAATTCCAGAAACATCCCACCAAATCACCTCAATATCACCAAACATTCTGGAAAAGCCTCACAAAATTGCAGAAAAATGCCACAAAATTCCCTAAACCTTCTCAAAACCCTACCCAATTCCTGCAACATCCCACAAAATCTCCAACAATTTCCACAAAATTCAAGAAAAATCCCTCAAAATTCACTGAATTTCCTCAATATCCCACCAAATTCCAGAACCATCTCACAAAATCTCAACAAATTTCCACAAAATCTAAGAAAATTCTGCAAAATTCTTCAAGTCTCCTCCAAATCCCACAAAATTCAAGACAAATCCTCAAAATTCCACAAAAATCCCACAAAATTCCTTCCATCTTCTCAGAACCCAAACAAACTCCTGCAACATCTCACAAAATCTCCACCAATTTCCAAACAATTCAAGAAAAATCCCGCAAAATTCTTCAAGTCTCCTCCAAATACCACAAACATCCTACAAACATCTCACAAACATCCCACAAACATCCCATAAAATTCAATAGAAATCCCACAAAATTCAAGAGAAATCCCACCAAATTCTGTACAAGCCCCACACAATTCCCTAAATCTTCTCAGAACCCAACCACATTCCTGCAACATCCCACAAAATCTCCAACAATTTCCACAAAATTCAAGAAGACTCTCACAAAATTCTTGAAAGCTGCTGAAAATTCCACGAAAATCCCACAAAAATCCCTAAATCTTCTCAAAACCCAACCACATTTCTGCAGCATCTCACAAAATCTCCACCAATATCCAAAAAATTCAAGAAAATTCCCTCCAAATTCTTCAAGTCTCCTCCAAATCCCACAAAATTCAAGACAAATCCTCAAAATCCCACAAAAATCCCACCAAATTCCAGAACCATCTCACAAAATCTCAACAAATTTCCACTAAATTCAAGAAAACTCTCACAAAGTTCTTGAAAGCCCCTCAAAATTCCAGAAAAATGCCACAAACTTCCCTACATCTTCTCAAAACCCAACCACATTCCTGCAACATCCCACAAAATCTCCAACAATTTCCAAACAATTCAAGAAAAATCCCGCAAAATTCTTCAAGTCTCGTACAAATCCCAGAAAAATTCCACAAAATTCCAGAAACATCCCACCAAATCACCTCAATATCACCAAACATTCTGGAAAAGCCTCAAAAAATTGCAGAAAAATGCCACAAAATTCCCTAAACCTTCTCAAAACCCTACCCAATTCCTGCAACATCCCACAAAACCTCCAACAATTTCCACAAAATTCAAGAAAAATCCCTCAAAATTCACTGAATTTCCTCAATATCCCACCAAATTCCAAAACCATCTCACAAAATCTCAACAAATTTCCACAAAATCTAAGAAAATTCCGCAAAATTCTTCAAGTCTCCTCCAAATCCCACAAAATTCAAGACAAATCCTCAAAATTCCACAAAAATCCCACAAAATTCCCTAAATCTTCTCAGAACCCAAACAAACTCCTGCAACATCTCACAAAATCTCCACCAATTTCCAAACAATTCAAGAAAAATCCCGCAAAATTCTTCAAGTCTCCTCCAAATACAACAAACATCCTACAAACATCTCACAAACATCCCACAAACATCCCATAAAATTCAATAGAAATCCCACCAAATTCTGTACAAGCCCCACACAATTCCCTAAATCTTCTCAGAACCCAACCACATTCCTGCAACATCCCACAAAATCTCCAACAATTTCCACAAAATTCAAGAAAATTCCCTCCAAATTCACTGAATTTCCTCAATATCCCACCAAACTCCAGAACCATCTCACAAAATCTCAACAAATTTCCAAAAAATTCAAAAAAACTCTCACAAAGTTCTTGAAAGCCCCTCAAAATTCCAGAAAAATGCCACAAAATTCCCTACATCTTCACAAAACATTACAAAATTCTACAGACATCTCACAAAATCTCCACACATTTCCACAAAATCTAAGAAAATTCCCGCAAAATTCTTCAAGTCTCCTCCAAATCCCACAAAATTCAAGAGAAATCCTCAAAATTCCACAAAAATCCAACAAAATTCCCTACATCTTCTCAAAATCCAAACAAATTCCTGAAACATCTCACAAAATCTCCACCAATTTCCACAACATTTAGGAAAAATCCCTCCAACTTCTTCAAGTCTCCTCCAAATCCCACAAAATTCAAGAGAAATCCTCAAAATTCCACAAAAATCCCACAAAATTCCTGCAACATCTCACAAAATCTCCGGAAATTTCCACAAAATTCAAGAAGACTCTCACAAAATACTTGAAAGCTGCTGAAAATTCCACGAATATACCACAAAAATCCCTAAATCTTCTCAAAACCCAACCACATTCCTGCAGCATCTCACAAAATCTCCACCAATATCCAAAAAATTCAAGAAAATTCCCTCCAAATTCTTCAAGTCTCCTCCAAATCCCACAAAATTCAAGACAAATCCTCAAAATCCCACAAAAATCCCACCAAATTCCAGAACCATCTCACAAAATCTCAACAAATTTCCACTAAATTCAAGAAAACTCTCACAAAGTTCTTGAAAGCCCCTCAAAATTCCAGAAAAATGCCACAAACTTCCCTACATCTTCTCAAAACCCAAACAAACTCCTGCAACATCTCACAAAATCTCCACCAATTTCCAAACAATTCAAGAAAAATCCCGCAAAATTCTTCAAGTCTCGTACAAATCCCAGAAAAATCCCACAAAATTCCAGAAACATCCCACCAAATCACCTCAATATCACCAAAAATTCTGGAAAAGCCTCACAAAATTGCAGAAAAATGCCACAAAATTCCCTAAACCTTCTCAAAACCCTACCCAATTCCTGCAACATCCCACAAAATCTCCAACAATTTCCACAAAATTCAAGAAAAATCCCTCAAAATTCACTGAATTTCCTCAATATCCCACCAAATTCCAGAACCATCTCACAAAATCTCAACAAATTTCCACAAAATCTAAGAAAATTCCGCAAAATTCTTCAAGTCTCCTCCAAATCCCACAAAATTCAAGACAAATCCTCAAAATTCCACAAAAATCCCACAAAATTCCTTCCATCTTCTCAGAACCCAAACAAACTCCTGCAACATCTCACAAAATCTCCACCAATTTCCAAACAATTCAAGAAAAATCCCGCAAAATTCTTCAAGTCTCCTCCAAATACCACAAACATCCCACAAACATCCCACAAACATCCCACAAAATTCAAGAGAAATCCCACAAAATTCAAAAGAAATCGCACAAAATCCTGTACAAGCCCCACACAATTCCCTAAATCTTCTCAGAACCCAACCACATTCCTGCAACATCCCACAAAATCTCTGGAAATTTCCACAAAATTCAAGAAGACTCACACAAAAAACTTGAAAGCTGCTGAAAATTCCACGAATATACCACAAAAATCCCTAAATCTTCTCAAAACCCAACCACATTCCTGCAGCATCTCACAAAATCTCCACCAATATCCAAAAAATTCAAGAAAATTCCCTCCAAATTCTTCAAGTCTCCTCCAAATGCCACAAAATTCAAGACAAATCCTCAAAATCCCACAAAAATCCCACCAAATTCCAGAACCATCTCACAAAATCTCAACAAATTTCCACTAAATTCAAGAAAACTCTCACAAAGTTCTTGAAAGCCCCTCAAAATTCCAGAAAAATGCCACAAACTTCCCTACATCTTCTCAAAACCCAAACAAACTCCTGCAACATCTCACAAAATCTCCACCAATTTCCAAACAATTCAAGAAAAATCCCGCAAAATTCTTCAAGTCTCGTACAAATCCCAGAAAAATCCCACAAAATTCCAGAAACATCCCACCAAATCACCTCAATATCACCAAACATTCTGGAAAAGCCTCACAAAATTGCAGAAAAATGCCACAAAATTCCCTAAACCTTCTCAAAACCCTACCCAATTCCTGCAACATCCCACAAAATCTCCAACAATTTCCACAAAATTCAAGAAAAATCCCTCAAAATTCACTGAATTTCCTCAATATCCCACCAAATTCCAGAACCATCTCACAAAATCTCAACAAATTTCCACAAAATCTAAGAAAATTCCCTCCAAATTCTTCAAGTCTCCTCCAAATCCCACAAAATTCAAGACAAATCCTCAAAATTCCACAAAAATCCCACAAAATTCCTTCCATCTTCTCAGAACCTAAACAAACTCCTGCAACATCTCACAAAATCTCCACCAATTTCCAAACAATTCAAGAAAAATCCCGCAAAATTCTTCAAGTCTCCTCCAAATACCACAAACATCCCACAAACATCCCACAAACATCCCACAAAATTCAAGAGAAATCCCACAAAATTCAAAAGAAATCGCACAAAATCCTGTACAAGCCCCACACAATTCCCTAAATCTTCTCAAAACCCAACCACATTCCTGCAACATCCCACAAAATCTCCAACAATTTCCACAAAATTCAAGAAAAATCCCTCAAAATTCTTGAAAGCTGCTGAAAATTCCACGAAAATCCCACAAAAATCCCTAAATCTTCTCAAAACCCAACCACATTTCTGCAGCATCTCACAAAATCTCCACCAATATCCAAAAAATTCAAGAAAATTCCCTCCAAATTCTTCAAGTCTCCTCCAAATCCCACAAAATTCAAGACAAATCCTCAAAATCCCACAAAAATCCCACCAAATTCCAGAACCATCTCACAAAATCTCAACAAATTTCCACTAAATTCAAGAAAACTCTCACAAAGTTCTTGAAAGCCCCTCAAAATTCCAGAAAAATGCCACAAAATAACCTACATCTTCTCAAAACCCAACCACATTCCTGCAACATCCCACAAAATCTCCAACAATTTCCAAACAATTCAAGAAAAATCCCGCAAAATTCTTCAAGTCTCGTACAAATCCCAGAAAAATCCCACAAAATTCCAGAAACATCCCACCAAATCACCTCAATATCACCAAACATTCTGGAAAAGCCTCACAAAATTGCAGAAAAATGCCACAAAATTCCCTAAACCTTCTCAAAACCCTACCCAATTCCTGCAACATCCCACAAAATCTCCAACAATTTCCACAAAATTCAAGAAAAATCCCTCAAAATTCACTGAATTTCCTCAATATCCCACCAAATTCCAGAACCATCTCAGAAAATCTCAACAAATTTCCACAAAATCTAAGAAAATTCCCTCCAAATTCTTCAAGTCTCCTCCAAATCCCACAAAATTCAAGACAAATCCTCAAAATTCCACAAAAATCCCACAAAATTCCTTCCATCTTCTCAGAACCCAAACAAACTCCTGCAACATCTCACAAAATCTCCACCAATTTCCAAACATTTCAAGAAAAATCATGCAAAATTCTTCAAGTCTCCTCCAAATACCACAAACATCCTACAAACATCTCACAAACATCCCACAAACATCCCATAAAATTCAATAGAAATCCCACAAAATTCAAGAGAAATCCCACCAAATTCTGTACAAGCCCCACACAATTCCCTAAATCTTCTCAGAACCCAACCACATTCCTGCAACATCCCACAAAATCTCCAACAATTTCCACAAAATTCAAGAAAATTCCCTCCAAATTCACTGAATTTCCTCAATATCCCACCAAACTCCAGAACCATCTCACAAAATCTCAACAAATTTCCAAAAACTTCAAAAAAACTCTCACAAAGTTCTTGAAAGCCCCTCAAAATTCCAGAAAAATGCCACAAAATTCCCTACATCTTCACAAAACATTACAAAATTCTACAGACATCTCACAAAATCTCCACACATTTCCACAAAATCTAAGAAAATTCCCGCAAAATTCTTCAAGTCTCCTCCAAATCCCACAAAATTCAAGAGAAATCCTCAAAATTCCACAAAAATCCAACAAAATTCCCTACATCTTCTCAAAATCCAAACAAATTCCTGAAACATCTCACAAAATCTCCACCAATTTCCACAACATTTAGGAAAAATCCCTCCAACTTCTTCAAGTCTCCTCCAAATCCCACAAAATTCAAGAGAAATCCTCAAAATTCCACAAAAATCCCACAAAATTCCTGCAACATCTCACAAAATCTCCGGAAATTTCCACAAAATTCAAGAAGACTCTCACAAAATACTTGAAAGCTGCTGAAAATTCCACGAATATACCACAAAAATCCCTAAATCTTCTCAAAACCCAACCACATTCCTGCAGCATCTCACAAAATCTCCACCAATATCCAAAAAATTCAAGAAAATTCCCTCCAAATTCTTCAAGTCTCCTCCAAATCCCACAAAATTCAAGACAAATCCTCAAAATCCCACAAAAATCCCACCAAATTCCAGAACCATCTCACAAAATCTCAACAAATTTCCACTAAATTCAAGAAAACTCTCACAAAGTTCTTGAAAGCCCCTCAAAATTCCAGAAAAATGCCACAAAATTCCCTACATCTTCTCAAAACCCAAACAAACTCCTGCAACATCTCACAAAATCTCCACCAATTTCCAAACAATTCAAGAAAAATCCCGCAAAATTCTTCAAGTCTCGTACAAATCCCAGAAAAATCCCACAAAATTCCAGAAACATCCCACCAAATCACCTCAATATCACCAAACATTCTGGAAAAGCCTCACAAAATTGCAGAAAAATGCCACAAAATTCCCTAAACCTTCTCAAAACCCTACCCAATTCCTGCAACATCCCACAAAATCTCCAACAATTTCCACAAAATTCAAGAAAAATCCCTCAAAATTCACTGAATTTCCTCAATATCCCACCAAATTCCAGAACCATCTCACAAAATCTCAACAAATTTCCACAAAATCTAAGAAAATTCCGCAAAATTCTTCAAGTCTCCTCCAAATCCCACAAAATTCAAGACAAATCCTCAAAATTCCACAAAAATCCCACAAAATTCCTTCCATCTTCTCAGAACCCAAACAAACTCCTGCAACATCTCACAAAATCTCCACCAATTTCCAAACAATTCAAGAAAAATCCCGCAAAATTCTTCAAGTCTCCTCCAAATACCACAAACATCCCACAAACATCCCACAAACATCCCACAAAATTCAAGAGAAATCCCACAAAATTCAAAAGAAATCGCACAAAATCCTGTACAAGCCCCACACAATTCCCTAAATCTTCTCAGAACCCAACCACATTCCTGCAACATCCCACAAAATCTCTGGAAATTTCCACAAAATTCAAGAAGACTCACACAAAAAACTTGAAAGCTGCTGAAAATTCCACGAATATACCACAAAAATCCCTAAATCTTCTCAAAACCCAACCACATTCCTGCAGCATCTCACAAAATCTCCACCAATATCCAAAAAATTCAAGAAAATTCCCTCCAAATTCTTCAAGTCTCCTCCAAATGCCACAAAATTCAAGACAAATCCTCAAAATCCCACAAAAATCCCACCAAATTCCAGAACCATCTCACAAAATCTCAACAAATTTCCACTAAATTCAAGAAAACTCTCACAAAGTTCTTGAAAGCCCCTCAAAATTCCAGAAAAATGCCACAAACTTCCCTACATCTTCTCAAAACCCAATCAAACTCCTGCAACATCTCACAAAATCTCCACCAATTTCCAAACAATTCAAGAAAAATCCCGCAAAATTCTTCAAGTCTCGTACAAATCCCAGAAAAATCCCACAAAATTCCAGAAACATCCCACCAAATCACCTCAATATCACCAAACATTCTGGAAAAGCCTCACAAAATTGCAGAAAAATGCCACAAAATTCCCTAAACCTTCTCAAAACCCTACCCAATTCCTGCAACGTCCCACAAAATCTCCAACAATTTCCACAAAATTCAAGAAAAATCCCTCAAAATTCACTGAATTTCCTCAATATCCCACCAAATTCCAGAACCATCTCACAAAATCTCAACAAATTTCCACAAAATCTAAGAAAATTCCGCAAAATTCTTCAAGTCTCCTCCAAATCCCACAAAATTCAAGACAAATCCTCAAAATTCCACAAAAATCCCACAAAATTCCTTCCATCTTCTCAGAACCCAAACAAACTCCTGCAACATCTCACAAAATCTCCACCAATTTCCAAACAATTCAAGAAAAATCCCGCAAAATTCTTCAAGTCTCCTCCAAATACCACAAACATCCCACAAACATCCCACAAACATCCCACAAAATTCAAGAGAAATCCCACAAAATTCAAAAGAAATCGCACAAAATCCTGTACAAGCCCCACACAATTCCCTAAATCTTCTCAAAACCCAACCACATTCCTGCAACATCCCACAAAATCTCCAACAATTTCCACAAAATTCAAGAAAAATCCCTCAAAATTCTTGAAAGCTGCTGAAAATTCCACGAAAATCCCACAAAAATCCCTAAATCTTCTCAAAACCCAACCACATTTCTGCAGCATCTCACAAAATCTCCACCAATATCCAAAAAATTCAAGAAAATTCCCTCCAAATTCTTCAAGTCTCCTCCAAATCCCACAAAATTCAAGACAAATCCTCAAAATCCCACAAAAATCCCACCAAATTCCAGAACCATCTCACAAAATCTCAACAAATTTCCACTAAATTCAAGAAAACTCTCACAAAGTTCTTGAAAGCCCCTCAAAATTCCAGAAAAATGCCACAAAATAACCTACATCTTCTCAAAACCCAACCACATTCCTGCAACATCCCACAAAATCTCCAACAATTTCCAAACAATTCAAGAAAAATCCCGCAAAATTCTTCAAGTCTCGTACAAATCCCAGAAAAATCCCACAAAATTCCAGAAACATCCCACCAAATCACCTCAATATCACCAAACATTCTGGAAAAGCCTCACAAAATTGCAGAAAAATGCCACAAAATTCCCTAAACCTTCTCAAAACCCTACCCAATTCCTGCAACATCCCACAAAATCTCCAACAATTTCCACAAAATTCAAGAAAAATCCCTCAAAATTCACTGAATTTCCTCAATATCCCACCAAATTCCAGAACCATCTCAGAAAATCTCAACAAATTTCCACATAATCTAAGAAAATTCTGCAAAATTCTTCAAGTCTCCTCCAAATCCCACAAAATTCAAGACAAATCCTCAAAATTCCACAAAAATCCCACAAAATTCCTTCCATCTTCTCAGAACCCAAACAAACTCCTGCAACATCTCACAAAATCTCCACCAATTTCCAAACATTTCAAGAAAAATCATGCAAAATTCTTCAAGTCTCCTCCAAATACCACAAACATCCTACAAACATCTCACAAACATCCCACAAACATCCCATAAAATTCAATAGAAATCCCACAAAATTCAAGAGAAATCCCACCAAATTCTGTACAAGCCCCACACAATTCCCTAAATCTTCTCAGAACCCAACCACATTCCTGCAACATCCCACAAAATCTCCAACAATTTCCACAAAATTCAAGAAAATTCCCTCCAAATTCACTGAATTTCCTCAATATCCCACCAAACTCCAGAACCATCTCACAAAATCTCAACAAATTTCCAAAAAATTCAAAAAAACTCTCACAAAGTTCTTGAAAGCCCCTCAAAATTCCAGAAAAATGCCACAAAATTCCCTACATCTTCTCAAAACATTACAAAATTCTACAGACATCTCACAAAATCTCCACACATTTCCACAAAATCTAAGAAAATTCCCGCAAAATTCTTCAAGTCTCCTCCAAATCCCACAAAATTCAAGAGAAATCCTCAAAATTCCACAAAAATCCAACAAAATTCCCTACATCTTCTCAAAATCCAAACAAATTCCTGAAACATCTCACAAAATCTCCACCAATTTCCACAACATTTAGGAAAAATCCCTCCAACTTCTTCAAGTCTCCTCCAAATCCCACAAAATTCAAGAGAAATCCTCAAAATTCCACAAAAATCCCACAAAATTCCTGCAACATCTCACAAAATCTCTGGAAATTTCCACAAAATTCAAGAAGACTCTCACAAAATACTTGAAAGCTGCTGAAAATTCCACGAATATCCCACAAAAATCCCTAAATCTTCTCAAAACCCAACCACATTCCTGCAGCATCTCACAAAATCTCCAACAATTTCCACAAAATTCAAGAAAAATCCCTCAAAATTCTTGAAAGCTGCTGAAAATTCCACGAAAATCCCACAAAAATCCCTAAATCTTCTCAAAACCCAACCACATTTCTGCAGCATCTCACAAAATCTCCACCAATATCCAAAAAATTCAAGAAAATTCCCTCCAAATTCTTCAAGTCTCCTCCAAATCCCACAAAATTCAAGACAAATCCTCAAAATCCCACAAAAATCCCACCAAATTCCAGAACCATCTCACAAAATCTCAACAAATTTCCACTAAATTCAAGAAAACTCTCACAAAGTTCTTGAAAGCCCCTCAAAATTCCAGAAAAATGCCACAAAATAACCTACATCTTCTCAAAACCCAACCACATTCCTGCAACATCCCACAAAATCTCCAACAATTTCCAAACAATTCAAGAAAAATCCCGCAAAATTCTTCAAGTCTCGTACAAATCCCAGAAAAATCCCACAAAATTCCAGAAACATCCCACCAAATCACCTCAATATCACCAAACATTCTGGAAAAGCCTCACAAAATTGCAGAAAAATGCCACAAAATTCCCTAAACCTTCTCAAAACCCTACCCAATTCCTGCAACATCCCACAAAATCTCCAACAATTTCCACAAAATTCAAGAAAAATCCCTCAAAATTCACTGAATTTCCTCAATATCCCACCAAATTCCAGAACCATCTCAGAAAATCTCAACAAATTTCCACAAAATCTAAGAAAATTCCCTCCAAATTCTTCAAGTCTCCTCCAAATCCCACAAAATTCAAGACAAATCCTCAAAATTCCACAAAAATCCCACAAAATTCCTTCCATCTTCTCAGAACCCAAACAAACTCCTGCAACATCTCACAAAATCTCCACCAATTTCCAAACATTTCAAGAAAAATCATGCAAAATTCTTCAAGTCTCCTCCAAATACCACAAACATCCTACAAACATCTCACAAACATCCCACAAACATCCCATAAAATTCAATAGAAATCCCACAAAATTCAAGAGAAATCCCACCAAATTCTGTACAAGCCCCACACAATTCCCTAAATCTTCTCAGAACCCAACCACATTCCTGCAACATCCCACAAAATCTCCAACAATTTCCACAAAATTCAAGAAAATTCCCTCCAAATTCACTGAATTTCCTCAATATCCCACCAAACTCCAGAACCATCTCACAAAATCTCAACAAATTTCCAAAAACTTCAAAAAAACTCTCACAAAGTTCTTGAAAGCCCCTCAAAATTCCAGAAAAATGCCACAAAATTCCCTACATCTTCACAAAACATTACAAAATTCTACAGACATCTCACAAAATCTCCACACATTTCCACAAAATCTAAGAAAATTCCCGCAAAATTCTTCAAGTCTCCTCCAAATCCCACAAAATTCAAGAGAAATCCTCAAAATTCCACAAAAATCCAACAAAATTCCCTACATCTTCTCAAAATCCAAACAAATTCCTGAAACATCTCACAAAATCTCCACCAATTTCCACAACATTTAGGAAAAATCCCTCCAACTTCTTCAAGTCTCCTCCAAATCCCACAAAATTCAAGAGAAATCCTCAAAATTCCACAAAAATCCCACAAAATTCCTGCAACATCTCACAAAATCTCCAACAATTTCCACAAAAT
This sequence comes from Cyanistes caeruleus, assembly GCF_971803275.1. Classification (NCBI taxonomy): domain Eukaryota; kingdom Metazoa; phylum Chordata; class Aves; order Passeriformes; family Paridae; genus Cyanistes; species Cyanistes caeruleus. Next base: position 84,698,926 of record NC_141702.1, on the reverse strand, counting down.
TCAAGAAGACTCTCACAAAATACTTGAAAGCTGCTGAAAATTCCACGAATATACCACAAAAATCCCTAAATCTTCTCAAAACCCAACCACATTCCTGCAGCATCTCACAAAATCTCCACCAATATCCAAAAAATTCAAGAAAATTCCCTCCAAATTCTTCAAGTCTCCTCCAAATCCCACAAAATTCAAGACAAATCCTCAAAATCCCACAAAAATCCCACCAAATTCCAGAACCATCTCACAAAATCTCAACAAATTTCCACTAAATTCAAGAAAACTCTCACAAAGTTCTTGAAAGCCCCTCAAAATTCCAGAAAAATGCCACAAAATTCCCTACATCTTCTCAAAACCCAAACAAACTCCTGCAACATCTCACAAAATCTCCACCAATTTCCAAACAATTCAAGAAAAATCCCGCAAAATTCTTCAAGTCTCGTACAAATCCCAGAAAAATCCCACAAAATTCCAGAAACATCCCACCAAATCACCTCAATATCACCAAAAATTCTGGAAAAGCCTCACAAAATTGCAGAAAAATGCCACAAAATTCCCTAAACCTTCTCAAAACCCTACCCAATTCCTGCAACATCCCACAAAATCTCCAACAATTTCCACAAAATTCAAGAAAAATCCCTCAAAATTCACTGAATTTCCTCAATATCCCACCAAATTCCAGAACCATCTCACAAAATCTCAACAAATTTCCACAAAATCTAAGAAAATTCCGCAAAATTCTTCAAGTCTCCTCCAAATCCCACAAAATTCAAGACAAATCCTCAAAATTCCACAAAAATCCCACAAAATTCCTTCCATCTTCTCAGAACCCAAACAAACTCCTGCAACATCTCACAAAATCTCCACCAATTTCCAAACAATTCAAGAAAAATCCCGCAAAATTCTTCAAGTCTCCTCCAAATACCACAAACATCCCACAAACATCCCACAAACATCCCACAAAATTCAAGAGAAATCCCACAAAATTCAAAAGAAATCGCACAAAATCCTGTACAAGCCCCACACAATTCCCTAAATCTTCTCAGAACCCAACCACATTCCTGCAACATCCCACAAAATCTCTGGAAATTTCCACAAAATTCAAGAAGACTCACACAAAAAACTTGAAAGCTGCTGAAAATTCCACGAATATACCACAAAAATCCCTAAATCTTCTCAAAACCCAACCACATTCCTGCAGCATCTCACAAAATCTCCACCAATATCCAAAAAATTCAAGAAAATTCCCTCCAAATTCTTCAAGTCTCCTCCAAATGCCACAAAATTCAAGACAAATCCTCAAAATCCCACAAAAATCCCACCAAATTCCAGAACCATCTCACAAAATCTCAACAAATTTCCACTAAATTCAAGAAAACTCTCACAAAGTTCTTGAAAGCCCCTCAAAATTCCAGAAAAATGCCACAAACTTCCCTACATCTTCTCAAAACCCAAACAAACTCCTGCAACATCTCACAAAATCTCCAACAATTTCCAAACAATTCAAGAAAAATCCCGCAAAATTCTTCAAGTCTCGTACAAATCCCAGAAAAATCCCACAAAATTCCAGAAACATCCCACCAAATCACCTCAATATCACCAAAAATTCTGGAAAAGCCTCACAAAATTGCAGAAAAATGCCACAAAATTCCCTAAACCTTCTCAAAACCCTACCCAATTCCTGCAACGTCCCACAAAATCTCCAACAATTTCCACAAAATTCAAGAAAAATCCCTCAAAATTCACTGAATTTCCTCAATATCCCACCAAATTCCAGAACCATCTCACAAAATCTCAACAAATTTCCACAAAATCTAAGAAAATTCCCTCCAAATTCTTCAAGTCTCCTCCAAATCCCACAAAATTCAAGACAAATCCTCAAAATTCCACAAAAATCCCACAAAATTCCTTCCATCTTCTCAGAACCCAAACAAACTCCTGCAACATCTCACAAAATCTCCACCAATTTCCAAACATTTCAAGAAAAATCCCGCAAAATTCTTCAAGTCTCCTCCAAATACCACAAACATCCTACAAACATCCCACAAACATCCCACAAAATTCAAGAGAAATCCCACAAAATTCAAAAGAAATCGCACAAAATCCTGTACAAGCCCCACACAATTCCCTAAATCTTCTCAAAACCCAACCACATTCCTGCAACATCCCACAAAATCTCCAACAATTTCCACAAAATTCAAGAAGACTCTCACAAAATTCTTGAAAGCTGCTGAAAATTCCACGAAAATCCCACAAAAATTCCTAAATCTTCTCAAAACCCAACCACATTTCTGCAGCATCTCACAAAATCTCCACCAATATCCAAAAAATTCAAGAAAATTCCCTCCAAATTCTTCAAGTCTCCTCCAAATCCCACAAAATTCAAGACAAATCCTCAAAATCCCACAAAAATCCCACCAAATTCCAGAACCATCTCACAAAATCTCAACAAATTTCCACTAAATTCAAGAAAACTCTCACAAAGTTCTTGAAAGCCCCTCAAAATTCCAGAAAAATGCCACAAAATAACCTACATCTTCTCAAAACCCAACCACATTCCTGCAACATCCCACAAAATCTCCAACAATTTCCACAAAATTCAAGAAAAATCCCGCAAAATTCTTCAAGTCTCGTACAAATCCCAGAAAAATCCCACAAAATTCCAGAAACATCCCACCAAATCACCTCAATATCACCAAACATTCTGGAAAAGCCTCACAAAATTGCAGAAAAATGCCACAAAATTCCCTAAACCTTCTCAAAACCCTACCCAATTCCTGCAACATCCCACAAAATCTCCAACAATTTCCACAAAATTCAAGAAAAATCCCTCAAAATTCACTGAATTTCCTCAATATCCCACCAAATTCCAGAACCATCTCACAAAATCTCAACAAATTTCCACAAAATCTAAGAAAATTCCCTCCAAATTCTTCAAGTCTCCTCCAAATCCCACAAAATTCAAGACAAATCCTCAAAATTCCACAAAAATCCCACAAAATTCCTTCCATCTTCTCAGAACCCAAACAAACTCCTGCAACATCTCACAAAATCTCCACCAATTTCCAAACAATTCAAGAAAAATCCCGCAAAATTCTTCAAGTCTCCTCCAAATACCACAAACATCCTACAAACATCTCACAAACATCCCACAAACATCCCATAAAATTCAATAGAAATCCCACAAAATTCAAGAGAAATCCCACCAAATTCTGTACAAGCCCCACACAATTCCCTAAATCTTCTCAGAACCCAACCACATTCCTGCAACATCCCACAAAATCTCCAACAATTTCCACAAAATTCAAGAAAATTCCCTCCAAATTCACTGAATTTCCTCAATATCCCACCAAACTCCAGAACCATCTCACAAAATCTCAACAAATTTCCAAAAACTTCAAAAAACTCTCACAAAGTTCTTGAAAGCCCCTCAAAATTCCAGAAAAATGCCACAAAATTCCCTACATCTTCACAAAACATTACAAAATTCTACAGACATCTCACAAAATCTCCACACATTTCCACAAAATCTAAGAAAATTCCCGCAAAATTCTTCAAGTCTCCTCCAAATCCCACAAAATTCAAGAGAAATCCTCAAAATTCCACAAAAATCCAACAAAATTCCCTACATCTTCTCAAAATCCAAACAAATTCCTGAAACATCTCACAAAATCTCCACCAATTTCCACAACATTTAGGAAAAATCCCTCCAACTTCTTCAAGTCTCCTCCAAATCCCACAAAATTCAAGAGAATTCCTCAAAATTCCACAAAAATCCCACAAAATTCCTGCAACATCTCACAAAATCTCCGGAAATTTCCACAAAATTCAAGAAGACTCTCACAAAATACTTGAAAGCTGCTGAAAATTCCATGAATATACCACAAAAATCCCTAAATCTTCTCAAAACCCAACCACATTCCTGCAGCATCTCACAAAATCTCCACCAATATCCAAAAAATTCAAGAAAATTCCCTCCAAATTCTTCAAGTCTCCTCCAAATCCCACAAAATTCAAGACAAATCCTCAAAATCCCACAAAAATCCCACCAAATTCCAGAACCATCTCACAAAATCTCAACAAATTTCCACTAAATTCAAGAAAACTCTCACAAAGTTCTTGAAAGCCCCTCAAAATTCCAGAAAAATGCCACAAACTTCCCTACATCTTCTCAAAACCCAAACAAACTCCTGCAACATCTCACAAAATCTCCACCAATTTCCAAACAATTCAAGAAAAATCCCGCAAAATTCTTCAAGTCTCGTACAAATCCCAGAAAAATCCCACAAAATTCCAGAAACATCCCACCAAATCACCTCAATATCACCAAAAATTCTGGAAAAGCCTCACAAAATTGCAGAAAAATGCCACAAAATTCCCTAAACCTTCTCAAAACCCTACCCAATTCCTGCAACATCCCACAAAATCTCCAACAATTTCCACAAAATTCAAGAAAAATCCCTCAAAATTCACTGAATTTCCTCAATATCCCACCAAATTCCAGAACCATCTCACAAAATCTCAACAAATTTCCACAAAATCTAAGAAAATTCCCTCCAAATTCTTCAAGTCTCCTCCAAATCCCACAAAATTCAAGACAAATCCTCAAAATTCCACAAAAATCCCACAAAATTCCTTCCATCTTCTCAGAACCCAAACAAACTCCTGCAACATCTCACAAAATCTCCACCAATTTCCAAACAATTCAAGAAAAATCCCGCAAAATTCTTCAAGTCTCCTCCAAATAGCACAAACATCCTACAAACATCTCACAAACATCCCACAAACATCCCATAAAATTCAATAGAAATCCCACAAAATTCAAGAGAAATCCCACCAAATTCTGTACAAGCCCCACACAATTCCCTAAATCTTCTCAGAACCCAACCACATTCCTGCAACATCCCACAAAATCTCCAACAATTTCCACAAAATTCAAGAAAATTCCCTCAAAATTCACTGAATTTCCTCAATATCCCACCAAACTCCAGAACCATCTCACAAAATCTCAACAAATTTCAAAAAAATTCAAAAAAACTCTCACAAATTTCTTGAAAGCCCCTCAAAATTCCAGAAAAATGCCACAAAATTCCCTACATCTTCACAAAACATTACAAAATTCTACAGACATATCACAAAATCTCCACACATTTCCACAAAATCTAAGAAAATTCCCGCAAAATTCTTCAAGTCTCCTCCAAATCCCACAAAATTCAAGAGAAATCCTCAAAATTCCACAAAAATCCAACAAAATTCCCTACATCTTCTCAAAATCCAAACAAATTCCTGAAACATCTCACAAAATCTCCACCAATTTCCACAACATTTAGGAAAAATCCCTCCAACTTCTTCAAGTCTCCTCCAAATCCCACAAAATTCAAGAGAAATCCTCAAAATTCCACAAAAATCCCACAAAATTCCTGCAACATCTCACAAAATCTCCGGAAATTTCCACAAAATTCAAGAAGACTCTCACAAAATACTTGAAAGCTGCTGAAAATTCCACGAATATACCACAAAAATCCCTAAATCTTCTCAAAACCCAACCACATTCCTGCAGCATCTCACAAAATCTCCACCAATATCCAAAAAATTCAAGAAAATTCCCTCCAAATTCTTCAAGTCTCCTCCAAATCCCACAAAATTCAAGACAAATCCTCAAAATCCCACAAAAATCCCACCAAATTCCAGAACCATCTCACAAAATCTCAACAAATTTCCACTAAATTCAAGAAAACTCTCACAAAGTTCTTGAAAGCCCCTCAAAATTCCAGAAAAATGCCACAAACTTCCCTACACCTTCTCAAAACCCAACCACATTCCTGCAACATCCCACAAAATCTCCAACAATTTCCACAAAATTCAAGAAAAATCCCGCAAAATTCTTCAAGTCTCGTACAAATCCCAGAAAAATCCCACAAAATTCCAGAAACATCCCACCAAATCACCTCAATATCACCAAAAATTCTGGAAAAGCCTCACAAAATTGCAGAAAAATGCCACAAAATTCCCTAAACCTTCTCAAAACCCTACCCAATTCCTGCAACATCCCACAAAATCTCCAACAATTTCCACAAAATTCAAGAAAAATCCCTCAAAATTCACTGAATTTCCTCAATATCCCACCAAATTCCAGAACCATCTCACAAAATCTCAACAAATTTCCACAAAATCTAAGAAAATTCCCTCCAAATTCTTCAAGTCTCCTCCAAATCCCACAAAATTCAAGACAAATCCTCAAAATTCCACAAAAATCCCACAAAATTCCTTCCATCTTCTCAGAACCCAAACAAACTCCTGCAACATCTCACAAAATCTCCACCAATTTCCAAACAATTCAAGAAAAATCCCGCAAAATTCTTCAAGTCTCCTCCAAATACCACAAACATCCTACAAACATCTCACAAACATCCCACAAACATCCCATAAAATTCAATAGAAATCCCACAAAATTCAAGAGAAATCCCACCAAATTCTGTACAAGCCCCACACAATTCCCTAAATCTTCTCAGAACCCAACCACATTCCTGCAACATCCCACAAAATCTCCAACAATTTCCACAAAATTCAAGAAAATTCCCTCAAAATTCACTGAATTTCCTCAATATCCCACCAAACTCCAGAACCATCTCACAAAATCTCAACAAATTTCCAAAAAATTCAAAAAAACTCTCACAAATTTCTTGAAAGCCCCTCAAAATTCCAGAAAAATGCCACAAAATTCCCTACATCTTCACAAAACATTACAAAATTCTACAGACATCTCACAAAATCTCCACACATTTCCACAAAATCTAAGAAAATTCCCGCAAAATTCTTCAAGTCTCCTCCAAATCCCACAAAATTCAAGAGAAATCCTCAAAATTCCACAAAAATCCAACAAAATTCCCTACATCTTCTCAAAATCCAAACAAATTCCTGAAACATCTCACAAAATCTCCACCAATTTCCACAACATTTAGGAAAAATCCCTCCAACTTCTTCAAGTCTCCTCCAAATCCCACAAAATTCAAGAGAAATCCTCAAAATTCCACAAAAATCCCACAAAATTCCTGCAACATCTCACAAAATCTCCGGAAATTTCCACAAAATTCAAGAAGACTCTCACAAAATACTTGAAAGCTGCTGAAAATTCCACGAATATACCACAAAAATCCCTAAATCTTCTCAAAACCCAACCACATTCCTGCAGCATCTCACAAAATCTCCACCAATATCCAAAAAATTCAAGAAAATTCCCTCCAAATTCTTCAAGTCTCCTCCAAATCCCACAAAATTCAAGACAAATCCTCAAAATCCCACAAAAATCCCACCAAATTCCAGAACCATCTCACAAAATCTCAACAAATTTCCACTAAATTCAAGAAAACTCTCACAAAGTTCTTGAAAGCCCCTCAAAATTCCAGAAAAATGCCACAAACTTCCCTACACCTTCTCAAAACCCAACCACATTCCTGCAACATCCCACAAAATCTCCAACAATTTCCACAAAATTCAAGAAAAATTCCGCAAAATTCTTCAAGTCTCGTACAAATCCCATAAAAATCCCATAAAATTCCAGAAACATCCCACCAAATCACCTCAATATCACCAAACATTCTGGAAAAGCCTCACAAAATTGCAGAAAAATGCCACAAAATTCCCTAAACCTTCTCAAAACCCTACCCAATTCCTGCAACATCCCACAAAATCTCCAACAATTTCCACAAAATTCAAGAAAAATCCCTCAAAATTCACTGAATTTCCTCAATATCCCACCAAATTCCAGAACCATCTCAGAAAATCTCAACAAATTTCCACAAAATCTAAGAAAATTCCCTCCAAATTCTTCAAGTCTCCTGCAAATCCCACAAAATTCAAGACAAATCCTCAAAATTCCACAAAAATCCCACAAAATTCCTTCCATCTTCTCAGAACCCAAACAAACTCCTGCAACATCTCACAAAATCTCCACCAATTTCCAAACATTTCAAGAAAAATCATGCAAAATTCTTCAAGTCTCCTCCAAATACCACAAACATCCTACAAACATCTCACAAACATCCCACAAACATCCCATAAAATTCAATAGAAATCCCACAAAATTCAAGAGAAATCCCACCAAATTCTGTACAAGCCCCACACAATTCCCTAAATCTTCTCAGAACCCAACCACATTCCTGCAACATCCCACAAAATCTCCAACAATTTCCACAAAATTCAAGAAAATTCCCTCCAAATTCACTGAATTTCCTCAATATCCCACCAAACTCCAGAACCATCTCACAAAATCTCAACAAATTTCCAAAAAATTCAAAAAAACTCTCACAAAGTTCTTGAAAGCCCCTCAAAATTCCAGAAAAATGCCACAAAATTCCCTACATCTTCACAAAACATTACAAAATTCTACAGACATCTCACAAAATCTCCACACATTTCCACAAAATCTAAGAAAATTCCCGCAAAATTCTTCAAGTCTCCTCCAAATCCCACAAAATTCAAGAGAAATCCTCAAAATTCCACAAAAATCCAACAAAATTCCCTACATCTTCTCAAAATCCAAACAAATTCCTGAAACATCTCACAAAATCTCCACCAATTTCCACAACATTTAGGAAAAATCCCTCCAACTTCTTCAAGTCTCCTCCAAATCCCACAAAATTCAAGAGAAATCCTCAAAATTCCACAAAAATCCCACAAAATTCCTGCAACATCTCACAAAATCTCCGGAAATTTCCACAAAATTCAAGAAGACTCACACAAAAAACTTGAAAGCTGCTGAAAATTCCACGAAAATCCCACAAAAATCCCTAAATCTTCTCAAAACCCAACCACATTCCTGCAGCATCTCACAAAATCTCCACCAATATCCAAAAAATTCAAGAAAATTCCCTCCAAATTCTTCAAGTCTCCTCCAAATCCCACAAAATTCAAGACAAATCCTCAAAATCCCACAAAAATCCCACCAAATTCCAGAACCATCTCACAAAATCTCAACAAATTTCCACAAAATCTAAGAAAATTCCCTCCAAATTCTTCAAGTCTCCTCCAAATCCCACAAAATTCAAGAGAAATCCTCAAAATTCCACAAAAATCCCACAAAATTCCTTCCATCTTCTCAGAACCCACACAAACTCCTGCAACATCTCACAAAATCTCCACCAATTTCCAAACAATTCAAGAAAAATCCCGCAAAATTCTTCAAGTCTCCTCCAAATACCACAAACATCCCACAAACATCCCACAAACATCCCACAAAATTCAAGAGAAATCCCACAAAATTCAAAAGAAATCGCACAAAATCCTGTACAAGCCCCACACAATTCCCTAAATCTTCTCAAAACCCAACCACATTCCTGCAAAATCCCACAAATCTCCAACAATTTCCACAAAATTCAAGAAGACTCTCACAAAATTCTTGAAAGCTGCTGAAAATTCCACGAAAATCCCACAAAAATCCCTAAATCTTCTCAAAACCCAACCACATTTCTGCAGCATCTCACAAAATCTCCACCAATATCCAAAAAATTCAAGAAAATTCCCTCCAAATTCTTCAAGTCTCCTCCAAATCCCACAAAATTCAAGACAAATCCTCAAAATCCCACAAAAATCCCACCAAATTCCAGAACCATCTCACAAAATCTCAACAAATTTCCACTAAATTCAAGAAAACTCTCACAAAGTTCTTGAAAGCCCCTCAAAATTCCAGAAAAATGCCACAAAATAACCTACATCTTCTCAAAACCCAACCACATTCCTGCAACATCCCACAAAATCTCCAACAATTTCCACAAAATTCAAGAAAAATCCCGCAAAATTCTTCAAGTCTCGTAGAAATCCCAGAAAAATCCCACAAAATTCCAGAAACATCCCACCAAATCACCTCAATATCACCAAACATTCTGGAAAAGCCTCACAAAATTGCAGAAAAATGCCACAAAATTCCCTAAACCTTCTCAAAACCCTACCCAATTCCTGCAACATCCCACAAAATCTCCAACAATTTCCACAAAATTCAAGAAAAATCCCTCAAAATTCACTGAATTTCCTCAATATCCCACCAAATTCCAGAACCATCTCACAAAATCTCAACAAATTTCCACTAAATCTAAGAAAATTCTGCAAAATTCTTCAAGTCTCCTCCAAATCCCACAAAATTCAAGACAAATCCTCAAAATTCCACAAAAATCCCACAAAATTCCTTCCATCTTCTCAGAACCCAAACAAATTCCTGCAACATCTCACAAAATCTCCACCAATTTCCAAACAATTCAAGAAAAATCCCGCAAAATTCTTCAAGTCTCCTCCAAATACCACAAACATCCTACAAACATCTCACAAACATCCCACAAACATCCCATAAAATTCAATAGAAATCCCACAAAATTCAAGAGAAATCCCACCAAATTCTGTACAAGCCCCACACAATTCCCTAAATCTTCTCAGAACCCAACCACATTCCTGCAACATCCCACAAAATCTCCAACAATTTCCACAAAATTCAAGAAAATTCCCTCCAAATTCACTGAATTTCCTCAATATCCCACCAAACTCCAGAACCATCTCACAAAATCTCAACAAATTTCCAAAAACTTCAAAAAAACTCTCACAAAGTTCTTGAAAGCCCCTCAAAATTCCAGAAAAATGCCACAAAATTCCCTACATCTTCACAAAACATTACAAAATTCTACAGACATCTCACAAAATCTCCACACATTTCCACAAAATCTAAGAAAATTCCCGCAAAATTCTTCAAGTCTCCTCCAAATCCCACAAAATTCAAGAGAAATCCTCAAAATTCCACAAAAATCCAACAAAATTCCCTACATCTTCTCAAAATCCAAACAAATTCCTGAAACATCTCACAAAATCTCCACCAATTTCCACAACATTTAGGAAAAATCCCTCCAACTTCTTCAAGTCTCCTCCAAATCCCACAAAATTCAAGAGAATTCCTCAAAATTCCACAAAAATCCCACAAAATTCCTGCAACATCTCACAAAATCTCCGGAAATTTCCACAAAATTCAAGAAGACTCTCACAAAATACTTGAAAGCTGCTGAAAATTCCACGAATATCCCACAAAAATCCCTAAATCTTCTCAAAACCCAACCACATTCCTGCAGCATCTCACAAAATCTCCACCAATATCCAAAAAATTCAAGAAAATTCCCTCCAAATTCTTCAAGTCTCCTCCAAATGCCACAAAATTCAAGACAAATCCTCAAAATCCCACAAAAATCCCACCAAATTCCAGAACCATCTCACAAAATCTCAACAAATTTCCACTAAATTCAAGAAAACTCTCACAAAGTTCTTGAAAGCCCCTCAAAATTCCAGAAAAATGCCACAAACTTCCCTACATCTTCTCAAAACCCAAACAAACTCCTGCAACATCTCACAAAATCTCCACCAATTTCCAAACAATTCAAGAAAAATCCCGCAAAATTCTTCAAGTCTCGTACAAATCCCAGAAAAATCCCACAAAATTCCAGAAACATCCCACCAAATCACCTCAATATCACCAAACATTCTGGAAAAGCCTCACAAAATTGCAGAAAAATGCCACAAAATTCCCTAAACCTTCTCAAAACCCTACCCAATTCCTGCAACGTCCCACAAAATCTCCAACAATTTCCACAAAATTCAAGAAAAATCCCTCAAAATTCACTGAATTTCCTCAATATCCCACCAAATTCCAGAACCATCTCACAAAATCTCAACAAATTTCCACTAAATCTAAGAAAATTCCCTCCAAATTTTTCAAGTCTCCTCCAAATCCCACAAAATTCAAGACAAATCCTCAAAATTCCACAAAAATCCCACAAAATTCCTTCCATCTTCTCAGAACCCAAACAAACTCCTGCAACATCTCACAAAATCTCCACCAATTTCCAAACAATTCAAGAAAAATCCCGCAAAATTCTTCAAGTCTCCTCCAAATACCACAAACATCCCACAAACATCCCACAAACATCCCAAAAAATTCAAGAGAAATCCCACAAAATTCAAAAGAAATCGCACAAAATCCTGTACAAACCCCACACAATTCCCTACATCTTCTCAAAACCCAACCACATTCCTGCAACATCCCACAAAATCTCCAACAATTTCCACAAAATTCAAGAAGACTCTCACAAAATTCTTGAAAGCTGCTGAAAATTCCACGAAAATCCCACAAAAATCCCTAAATCTTCTCAAAACCCAACCACATTCCTGCAGCATCTCACAAAATCTCCACCAATATCCAAAAAATTCAAGAAAATTCCCTCCAAATTCTTCAAGTCTCCTCCAAATCCCACAAAATTCAAGACAAATCCTCAAAATCCCACAAAAATCCCACCAAATTCCAGAACCATCTCACAAAATCTCAACAAATTTCCACTAAATTCAAGAAAACTCTCACAAAGTTCTTGAAAGCCCCTCAAAATTCCAGAAAAATGCCACAAAATAACCTACATCTTCTCAAAACCCAACCACATTCCTGCAACATCCCACAAAATCTCCAACAATTTCCACAAAATTCAAGAAAAATCCCGCAAAATTCTTCAAGTCTCGTACAAATCCCAGAAAAATCCCACAAAATTCCAGAAACATCCCACCAAATCACCTCAATATCACCAAACATTCTGGAAAAGCCTCACAAAATTGCAGAAAAATGCCACAAAATTCCCTAAACCTTCTCAAAACCCTACCCAATTCCTGCAACATCCCACAAAATCTCCAACAATTTCCACAAAATTCAAGAAAAATCCCTCAAAATTCACTGAATTTCCTCAATATCCCACCAAATTCCAGAACCATCTCAGAAAATCTCAACAAATTTCCACATAATCTAAGAAAATTCTGCAAAATTCTTCAAGTCTCCTCCAAATCCCACAAAATTCAAGACAAATCCTCAAAATTCCACAAAAATCCCACAAAATTCCTTCCATCTTCTCAGAACCCAAACAAATTCCTGCAACATCTCACAAAATCTCCACCAATTTCCAAACAATTCAAGAAAAATCCCGCAAAATTCTTCAAGTCTCCTCCAAATACCACAAACATCCTACAAACATCTCACAAACATCCCACAAACATCCCATAAAATTCAATAGAAATCCCACAAAATTCAAGAGAAATCCCACCAAATTCTGTACAAGCCCCACACAATTCCCTAAATCTTCTCAGAACCCAACCACATTCCTGCAACATCCCACAAAATCTCCAACAATTTCCACAAAATTCAAGAAAATTCCCTCCAAATTCACTGAATTTCCTCAATATCCCACCAAACTCCAGAACCATCTCACAAAATCTCAACAAATTTCCAAAAACTTCAAAAAAACTCTCACAAAGTTCTTGAAAGCCCCTCAAAATTCCAGAAAAATGCCACAAAATTCCCTACATCTTCACAAAACATTACAAAATTCTACAGACATCTCACAAAATCTCCACACATTTCCACAAAATCTAAGAAAATTCCCGCAAAATTCTTCAAGTCTCCTCCAAATCCCACAAAATTCAAGAGAAATCCTCAAAATTCCACAAAAATCCAACAAAATTCCCTACATCTTCTCAAAATCCAAACAAATTCCTGAAACATCTCACAAAATCTCCACCAATTTCCACAACATTTAGGAAAAATCCCTCCAACTTCTTCAAGTCTCCTCCAAATCCCACAAAATTCAAGAGAATTCCTCAAAATTCCACAAAAATCCCACAAAATTCCTGCAACATCTCACAAAATCTCCGGAAATTTCCACAAAATTCAAGAAGACTCTCACAAAATACTTGAAAGCTGCTGAAAATTCCACGAATATACCACAAAAATCCCTAAATCTTCTCAAAACCCAATCACATTGCTGCAGCATCTCACAAAATCTCCACCAATATCCAAAAAATTCAAGAAAATTCCCTCCAAATTCTTCAAGTCTCCTCCAAATCCCACAAAATTCAAGAGAAATCCTCAAAATTCCACAAAAATCCCACAAAATTCCTTCCATCTTCTCAGAACCCACACAAACTCCTGCAACATCTCACAAAATCTCCACCAATTTCCAAACAATTCAAGAAAAATCCCGCAAAATTCTTCAAGTCTCCTCCAAATACCACAAACATCCCACAAACATCCCACAAACATCCCACAAAATTCAAGAGAAATCCCACAAAATTCAAAAGAAATCGCACAAAATCCTGTACAAGCCCCACACAATTCCCTAAATATTCTCAGAACCCAACAACATTCCTGCAACATCCCACAAAATCTCTGGAAATTTCCACAAAATTCAAGAAGACTCACACAAAATACTTGAAAGCTGCTGAAAATTCCACGAATATCCCACAAAAATCCCTAAATCTTCTCAAAACCCAATCACATTCCTGCAGCATCTCACAAAATCTCCACCAATATCCAAAAAATTCAAGAAAATTCCCTCCAAATTCTTCAAGTCTCCTCCAAATCCCACAAAATTCAAGACAAATCCTCAAAATCCCACAAAAATCCCACCAAATTCCAGAACCATCTCACAAAATCTCAACAAATTTCCACTAAATTCAAGAAAACTCTCACAAAGTTCTTGAAAGCCCCTCAAAATTCCAGAAAAATGCCACAAAACAACCTACATCTTCTCAAAACCCAACCACATTCCTGCAACATCCCACAAAATCTCCACCAATTTCCAAACAATTCAAGAAAAATCCCGCAAAATTCTTCACGTCTCGTACAAATCCCAGAAAAATCCCACAAAATTCCAGAAACATCCCACCAAATCACCTCAATATCACCAAAAATTCTGGAAAAGCCTCACAAAATTGCAGAAAAATGCCACAAAATTCCCTAAACCTTCTCAAAACCCTACCCAATTCCTGCAACATCCCACAAAATCTCCAACAATTTCCACAAAATTCAAGAAAAATCCCTCAAAATTCACTGAATTTCCTCAATATCCCACCAAATTCCAGAACCATCTCACAAAATCTCAACAAATTTCCACAAAATCTAAGAAAATTCCGCAAAATTCTTCAAGTCTCCTCCAAATCCCACAAAATTCAAGACAAATCCTCAAAATTCCACAAAAATCCCACAAAATTCCTTCCATCTTCTCAGAACCCAAACAAACTCCTGCAACATCCCACAAAATCTCCAACAATTTCCACAAAATTTCAGAAAAATCCCGCAAAATTCTTCAAGTCTCCTCCAAATACCACAAACATCCTACAAACATCTCACAAACATCCCACAATCATCCCATAAAATTCAATAGAAATCCCACAAAATTCAGGAGAAATCCCACCAAATTCTGTACAAGCCCCACACAATTCCCTAAATCTTCTCAGAACCCAACCACATTCCTGCAACATCCCACAAAATCTCCAACAATTTCCACAAAATTCAAGAAAATTCCCTCCAAATTCACTGAATTTCCTCAATATCCCACCAAACTCCAGAACCATCTCACAAAATCTCAACAAATTTCAAAAAAATTCAAAAAAACTCTCACAAAGTTCTTGAAAGCCCCTCAAAATTCCAGAAAAATGCCACAAAATTCCCTACATCTTCTCAAAACATTACAAAATTCTACAGACATCTCACAAAATCTCCACACATTTCCACAAAATCTAAGAAAATTCCCGCAAAATTCTTCAAGTCTCCTCCAAATCCCACAAAATTCAAGAGAAATCCTCAAAATTCCACAAAAATCCAACAAAATTCCCTACATCTTCTCAAAATCCAAACAAATTCCTGAAACATCTCACAAAATCTCCACCAATTTCCACAACATTTAGGAAAAATCCCTCCAACTTCTTCAAGTCTTCTCCAAATCCCACAAAATTCAAGAGAATTCCTCAAAATTCCACAAAAATCCCACAAAATTCCAGAAACATCTCACAAAATCTCCGGAAATTTCCACAAAATTCAAGAAGACTCTCACAAAATACTTGAAAGCTGCTGAAAATTCCACGAATATCCCACAAAAATCCCTAAATCTTCTCAAAACCCAACCACATTCCTGTAGCATCTCACAAAATCTCCAACAATTTCCACAAAATTCAAGAAAATTCCCTCCAAATTCACTGAATTTCCTCAATATCCCACCAAACTCCAGAACCATCTCACAAAATCTCAACAAATTTCCAAAAAATTCAAAAAAAACTCTCACAAAGTTCTTGAAAGCCCCTCAAAATTCCAGAAAAATGCCACAAAATTCCCTACATCTTCTCAAAACCCAAACAAACTCCTGCAACATCCCACAAAATCTTTGGAAATTTCCACAAAATTCAAGAAGACTCACACAAAAAACTTGAAAGCTGCTGAAAATTCCACGAAAATCCCACAAAAATCCCTAAATCTTCTCAAAACCAAACCACATTCCTGCAGCATCTCACAAAATCTCCACCAATTTCCACAACATTTAGGAAAAATCCCTCCAACTTCTTCAAGTCTCCTCCAAATGCCACAAAATTCAAGAGAATTCCTCAAAATTCCACAAAAATCCCACAAAATTCCTGCAACATCTCACAAAATCTCCGGAAATTTCCACAAAATTCAAGAAGACTCTCACAAAGTACTTGAAAGCTGCTGAAAATTCCACGAAAATCCCACAAAAATCCCTAAATCTTCTCAAAACCCAACCACATTCCTGCAGCATCTCACAAAATCTCCACCAATATCCAAAAAATTCAAGAAAATTCCCTCCAAATTCTTCAAGTCTCCTCCAAATCCCACAAAATTCAAGACAAATCCTCAAAATCCCACAAAAGTCCCACCAAATTCCAGAACCATCTCACAAAATCTCAACAAATTTCCACTAAATTCAAGAAAACTCTCACAAAGTTCTTGAAAGCCCCTCAAAATTCCAGAAAAATGCCACAAACTTCCCTACATCTTCTCAAAACCCAACCACATTCCTGCAATATCTTACAAAATCTCCAACAATTTCCACAAAATTCAAGAAAAATCCCACAAAATTCTTCAAGTCTCGTACAAATCCCAGAAAAATCCCACAAAATTCCAGAAACATCCCACCAAATCACCTCAATATCACCAAAAATTCTGGAAAAGCCTCACAAAATTGCAGAAAAATGCCATAAAATTCCCTAAACCTTCTCAAAACCCTACCAAATTCCTGCAACATCCCACAAAATCTCCAACAATTTCCACAAAATTCAAGAAAAATCCCTCAAAATTCACTGAATTTCCTCAATATCCCACCAAATTCCAGAACCATCTCTCAAAATCTCAACAAATTTCCACAAAATCTAAGAAAATTCCGCAAAATTCTTCAAGTCTCCTCCAAATCCCACAAAATTCAAGAGAAATCCTCAAAATTCCACAAAAATCCCACAAAATTCCTTCCATCTTCTCAAAACCCAAACAAATTCCTGCAACATCTCACAAAATCTCCACCAATTTCCAAACATTTCAAGAAAAATCCCGCAAAATTCTTCTAGTCTCCTCCAAATACCACAAACATCCTACAAACATCTCACAAACATCCCACAAACATCCCATTAAATTCAATAGAAATCCCACAAAATTCAAGAGAAATCCCACCAAATTCTGTACAAGCCCCACACAATTCCCTAAATCTTCTCAGAACCCAACCACATTCCTGCAACATCCCACAAAATCTCCAACAATTTCCACAAAATTCAAGAAAATTCCCTCCAAATTCACTGAATTTCCTCAATATCCCACCAAACTCCAGAACCATCTCACAAAATCTCAACAAATTTCCAAAAAATTCAAAAAAACTCTCACAAAGTTCTTGAAAGCCCCTCAAAATTCCAGAAAAATGCCACAAAATTCCCTACATCTTCTCAAAACCCAAACAAACTCCTGCAACATCCCACAAAATCTTTGGAAATTTCCACAAAATTCAAGAAGACTCACACGAAAAACTTGAAAGCTGCTGAAAATTCCACGAAAATCCCACAAAAATCCCTAAATCTTCTCAAAACCAAACCACATTCCTGCAGCATCTCACAAAATCTCCACCAATTTCCACAACATTTAGGAAAAATCCCTCCAACTTCTTCAAGTCTCCTCCAAATGCCACAAAATTCAAGAGAATTCCTCAAAATTCCACAAAAATCCCACAAAATTCCTGCAACATCTCACAAAATCTCCGGAAATTTCCACAAAATTCAAGAAGACTCTCACAAAGTACTTGAAAGCTGCTGAAAATTCCACGAATATCCCAAAAAAATCCCTAAATCTTCTCAAAACCCAACCACATTCCTGCAGCATCTCACAAAATCTCCACCAATATCCAAAAAATTCAAGAAAATTCCCTCCAAATTCTTCAAGTCTCCTCCAAATCCCACAAAATTCAAGACAAATCCTCAAAATCCCACAAAAGTCCCACCAAATTCCAGAACCATCTCACAAAATCTCAACAAATTTCCACTAAATTCAAGAAAACTCTCACAAAGTTCTTGAAAGCCCCTCAAAATTCCAGAAAAATGCCACAAACTTCCCTACATCTTCTCAAAACCCAACCACATTCCTGCAACATCTCACAAAATCTCCAACAATTTCCACAAAATTCAAGAAAAATCCCACAAAATTCTTCAAGTCTCGTACAAATCCCAGAAAAATCCCACAAAATTCCAGAAACATCCCACCAAATCACCTCAATATCACCAAAAATTCTGGAAAAGCCTCACAAAATTGCAGAAAAATGCCATAAAATTCGCTAAACCTTCTCAAAACCCTACCAAATTCCTGCAACATCCCACAAAATCTCCAACAATTTCCACAAAATTCAAGAAAAATCCCTCAAAATTCACTGAATTTCCTCAATATCCCACCAAATTCCAGAACCATCTCTCAAAATCTCAACAAATTTCCACAAAATCTAAGAAAATTCCCGCAAAATTCTTCAAGTCTCCTCCAAATCCCACAAAATTCAAGACAAATCCTCAAAATTCCACAAAAATCCCACAAAATTCCTTCCATCTTCTCAAAACCCAAACAAATTCCTGCAACATCTCACAAAATCTCCACCAATTTCCAAACATTTCAAGAAAAATCCCGCAAAATTCTTCAAGTCTCCTCCAAATACCACAAACATCCTACAAACATCTCACAAACATCCCACAAACATCCCATAAAATTCAATAGAAATCCCACAAAATTCAAGAGAAATCCCACCAAATTCTGTACAAGCCCCACACAATTCCCTAAATCTTCTCAGAACCCAACCACATTCCTGCAACATCCCACAAAATCTCCAACAATTTCCACAAAATTCAAGAAAATTCCCTCCAAATTCACTGAATTTCCTCAATATCCCACCAAACTCCAGAACCATCTCACAAAATCTCAACAAATTTCCAAAAAATTAAAAAAAAACTCTCACAAAGTTCTTGAAAGCCCCTCAAAATTCCAGAAAAATGCCACAAAATTCCCTACATCTTCTCAAAACCCAAACAAACTCCTGCAACATCCCACAAAATCTCTGGGAATTTCCACAAAATTCAAGAAGACTCACACAAAAAACTTGAAAGCTGCTGAAAATTCCACGAAAATCCCACAAAAATCCCTAAATCTTCTCAAAACCCAACCACATTCCTGCAGCATCTCACAAAATCTCCACCAATTTCCACAACATTTAGGAAAAAACCCTCCAAATTCTTCAAGTCTCCTCCAAATCCCACAAAATTCAAGACAAATCCTCAAAATCCCACAAAAATCCCACAAATTCCAGAACCATCTCACAAAATCTCAACAAATTTCCACTAAATTCAAGAAAACTCTCACAAAGTTCTTGAAAGCCCCTCAAAATTCCAGAAAAATGCCACAAACTTCCCTACATCTTCTCAAAACCCAAACAAACTCCTGCAACATCTCACAAAATCTCCACCAATTTCCAAACAATTCAAGAAAAATCCCGCAAAATTCTTCAAGTCTCGTACAAATCCCAGAAAAATCCCACAAAATTCCAGAAACATCCCACCAAATCACCTCCATATCACCAAAAATTCTGGAAAAGCCTCACAAAATTGCAGAAAAATGCCACAAAATTCCCTAAATCTTCTCAGAACCCAACCACATTCCTGCAACATCCCACAAAATCTCCAACAATTTCCACAAAATTCAAGAAAATTCCCTCCAAATTCACTGAATTTCCTCAATATCCCACCAAACTCCAGAACCATCTCACAAAATCTCAACAAATTTCCAAAAAATTCAAAAAAACTCTCACAAAGTTCTTAAAAGCCCCTCAAAATTCCAGAAAAATGCCACAAAATTCCCTACATCTTCTCAAAACATTACAAAATTCTACAGACATCTCACAAAATCTCCACCAATTTCCACAACATTTAGGAAAAATCCCTCCAACTTCTTCAAGTCTCCTCCAAATCCCACAAAATTCAAGAGAATTCCTCAAAATTCCACAAAAATCCCACAAAATTCCTGCAACGTCTCACAAAATCTCCGGAAATTTCCACAAAATTCAAGAAGACTCTCACAAAATACTTGAAAGCTGCTGAAAATTCCACGAATATCCCACAAAAATCCCTAAATCTTCTCAAAACCCAACCACATTCCTGCAGCATCTCACAAAATCTCCACCAATATCCAAAAAATTCAAGAAAATTCCCTCCAAATTCTTCAAGTCTCCTCCAAATCCCACAAAATTCAAGACAAATCCTCAAAATCCCACAAAAATCCCACCAAATTCCAGAACCATCTCACAAAATCTCAACAAATTTCCACTAAATTCAAGAAAACTCTCACAAAGTTCTTGAAAGCCCCTCAAAATTCCAGAAAAATGCCACAAAATTCCCTACATCTTCTCAAAACCCAAACAAACTCCTGCAACATCTCACAAAATCTCCAACAATTTCCACAAAATTCAAGAAAATTCCCTCCAATTTCACTGAATTTCCTCAATATCCCACCAAACTCCAGAACCATCTCACAAAATCTCAACAAATTTCCAAAAAATTCAAAAAAAACTCTCACAAAGTTCTTGAAAGCCCCTCAAAATTCCAGAAAAATGCCACAAAATTCCCTACATCTTCTCAAAACCCAAACAAACTCCTGCAACATCTCACAAAATCTCCAACAATTTCCACAAAATTCAAGAAAATTCCCTCCAAATTCACTGAATTTCCTCAATATCCCACCAAACTCCAGAACCATCTCACAAAATCTCAACAAATTTCCAAAAAATTCAAAAAAAACTCTCACAAAGTTCTTGAAAGCCCCTCAAAATTCCAGAAAAATGCCACAAAATTCCCTACATCTTCTCAAAACCCAAACAAACTCCTGCAACATCCCACAAAATCTCTGGAAATTTCCACAAATTTCAAGAAGACTCACACAAAAAACTTGAAACCTGCTGAAAATTCCACGAAAATCCCACAAAAATCCCTAAATCTTCTCAAAACCCAACCACATTCCTGCAGCATCTCACAAAATCTCCACCAATATCCAAAAAATTCAAGAAAATTCCCTCCAAATTCTTCAAGTCTCCTCCAAATCCCACAAAATTCAAGACAAATCCTCAAAATCCCACAAAAATCCCACCAAATTCCAGAACCATCTCACAAAATCTCAACAAATTTCCACTAAATTCAAGAAAACTCTCACAAAGTTCTTGAAAGCCCCTCAAAATTCCAGAAAAATGCCACAAAATTCCCTACATCTTCTCAAAACCCAAACAAACTCCTGCAACATCTCACAAAATCTCCAACAATTTCCAAACAATTCAAGAAAAATCCCGCAAAATTCTTCAAGTCTCGTACAAATCCCAGAAAAATCCCACAAAATTCCAGAAACATCCCACCAAATCACCTCAATATCACCAAACATTCTGGAAAAGCCTCACAAAATTGCAGAAAAATGCCACAAAATTCCCTAAACCTTCTCAAAACCCTACCCAATTCCTGCAACATCCCACAAAATCTCCAACAATTTCCACAAAATTCAAGAAAAATCCCTCAAAATTCACTGAATTTCCTCAATATCCCACCAAATTCCAGAACCATCTCACAAAATCTCAACAAATTTCCACAAAATCTAAGAAAATTCCCGCAAAATTCTTCAAGTCTCCTCCAAATCCCACAAAATTCAAGACAAATCCTCAAAATTCCACAAAAATCCCACAAAATTCCTTCCATCTTCTCAAAACCCAAACAAACTCCTGCAACATCTCACAAAATCTCCACCAATTTCCAAACAATTCAAGAAAAATCCCGCAAAATTCTTCAAGTCTCCTCCAAATACCACAAACATCCTACAAACATCTCACAAACATCCCACAAACATCCCATAAAATTCAATAGAAATCCCACAAAATTCAAGAGAAATCCCACCAAATTCTGTACAAGCCCCACACAATTCCCTAAATCTTCTCAGAACCCAACCACATTCCTGCAACATCCCACAAAATCTCCAACAATTTCCACAAAATTCAAGAAAATTCCCTCCAAATTCACTGAATTTCCTCAATATCCCACCAAACTCCAGAACCATCTCACAAAATCTCAACAAATTTCCAAAAAATTCAAAAAAACTCTCACAAAGTTCTTGAAAGCCCCTCAAAATTCCAGAAAAATGCCACAAAATTCCCTACATCTTCTCAAAACATTACAAAATTCTACAGACATCTCACAAAATCTCCACACATTTCCACAAAATCTAAGAAAATTCCCGCAAAATTCTTCAAGTCTCCTCCAAATCCCACAAAATTCAAGAGAAATCCTCAAAATTCCACAAAAATCCAACAAAATTCCCTACATCTTCTCAAAATCCAAACAAATTCCTGAAACATCTCACAAAATCTCCACCAATTTCCACAACATTTAGGAAAAATCCCTCCAACTTCTTCAAGTCTCCTCCAAATCCCACAAAATTCAAGAGAAATCCTCAAAATTCCACAAAAATCCCACAAAATTCCTGCAACATCTCACAAAATCTCCGGAAATTTCCACAAAATTCAAGAAGACTCTCACAAAATACTTGAAAGCTGCTGAAAATTCCACGAATATCCCACAAAAATCCCTAAATCTTCTCAAAACCCAACCACATTCCTGCAGCATCTCACAAAATCTCCACCAATATCCAAAAAATTCAAGAAAATTCCCTCCAAATTCTTCAAGTCTCCTCCAAATCCCACAAAATTCAAGACAAATCCTCAAAATCCCACAAAAATCCCACCAAATTCCAGAACCATCTCACAAAATCTCAACAAATTTCCACTAAATTCAAGAAAACTCTCACAAAGTTCTTGAAAGCCCCTCAAAATTCCAGAAAAATGCCACAAAATTCCCTACATCTTCTCAAAACCCAAACAAACTCCTGCAACATCTCACAAAATCTCCACCAATTTCCAAACAATTCAAGAAAAATCCCGCAAAATTCTTCAAGTCTCGTACAAATCCCAGAAAAATCCCACAAAATTCCAGAAACATCCCACCAAATCACCTCAATATCACCAAAAATTCTGGAAAAGCCTCACAAAATTGCAGAAAAATGCCACAAAATTCCCTAAACCTTCTCAAAACCCTACCCAATTCCTGCAACATCCCACAAAATCTCCAACAATTTCCACAAATTTCAAGAAAAATCCCTCAAAATTCACTGAATTTCCTCAATATCCCACCAAATTCCAGAACCATCTCACAAAATCTCAACAAATTTCCACAAAATCTAAGAAAATTCCCTCCAAATTCTTCAAGTCTCCTCCAAATCCCACAAAATTCAAGACAAATCCTCAAAATTCCACAAAAATCCCACAAAATTCCTTCCATCTTCTCAGAACCCAAACAAATTCCTGCAACATCTCACAAAATCTCCACCAATTTCCAAACATTTCAAGAAAAATCATGCAAAATTCTTCAAGTCTCCTCCAAATACCACAAACATCCTACAAACATCTCACAAACATCCCACAAACATCCCATAAAATTCAATAGAAATCCCACAAAATTCAAGAGAAATCCCACCAAATTCTGTACAAGCCCCACACAATTCCCTAAATCTTCTCAGAACCCAACCACATTCCTGCAACATCCCACAAAATCTCCAACAATTTCCACAAAATTCAAGAAAATTCCCTCCAAATTCACTGAATTTCCTCAATATCCCACCAAACTCCAGAACCATCTCACAAAATCTCAACAAATTTCCAAAAAATTCAAAAAAACTCTCACAAAGTTCTTGAAAGCCCCTCAAAATTCCAGAAAAATGCCACAAAATTCCCTACATCTTCTCAAAACATTACAAAATTCTACAGACATCTCACAAAATCTCCACACATTTCCACAAAATCTAAGAAAATTCCCGCAAAATTCTTCAAGTCTCCTCCAAATCCCACAAAATTCAAGAGAAATCCTCAAAATTCCAGAAAAATGCCACAAAATAACCTACATCTTCTCAAAACCCAACCACATTCCTGCAACATCCCACAAAATCTCCAACAATTTCCACAAAATTCAAGAAAAATCCCGCAAAATTCTTCAAGTCTCGTACAAATCCCAGAAAAATCCCACAAAATTCCAGAAACATCCCACCAAATCACCTCAATATCACCAAAAATTCTGGAAAAGCCTCACAAAATTGCAGAAAAACGCCACAAAATTCCCTAAACCTTCTCAAAACCCTACCCAATTCCTGCAACATCCCACAAAATCTCCAACAATTTCCACAAAATTCAAGAAAAATCCCTCAAAATTCACTGAATTTCCTCAATATCCCACCAAATTCCAGAACCATCTCAGAAAATCTCAACAAATTTCCACATAATCTAAGAAAATTCTGCAAAATTCTTCAAGTCTCCTCCAAATCCCACAAAATTCAAGACAAATCCTCAAAATTCCACAAAAATCCCACAAAATTCCTTCCATCTTCTCAGAACCCAAACAAACTCCTGCAACATCTCACAAAATCTCCACCAATTTCCAAACATTTCAAGAAAAATCCCGCAAAATTCTTCAAGTCTCCTCCAAATACCACAAACATCCTACAAACATCTCACAAACATCCCACAAACATCCCATTAAATTCAATAGAAATCCCACAAAATTCAAGAGAAATCCCACCAAATTCTGTACAAGCCCCACACAATTCCCTAAATCTTCTCAGAACCCAACCACATTCCTGCAACATCCCACAAAATCTCCAACAATTTCCACAAAATTCAAGAAAATTCCCTCCAAATTCACTGAATTTCCTCAATATCCCACCAAACTCCAGAACCATCTCACAAAATCTCAACAAATTTCCAAAAAATTCAAAAAAACTCTCACAAAGTTCTTGAAAGCCCCTCAAAATTCAAGAAAAATGCCACAAAATTCCCTACATCTTCTCAAAACATTACAAAATTCTACAGACATCTCACAAAATCTCCACACATTTCCACAAAATCTAAGAAAATTCCCGCAAAATTCTTCAAGTCTCCTCCAAATCCCACAAAATTCAAGAGAAATCCTCAAAATTCCACAAAAATCCAACAAAATTCCCTACATCTTCTCAAAATCCAAACAAATTCCTGAAACATCTCACAAAATCTCCACCAATTTCCACAACATTTAGGAAAAATCCCTCCAACTTCTTCAAGTCTCCAAATCCCACAAAATTCAAGAGAAATCCTCAAAATTCCACAAAAATCCCACAAAATTCCTGCAACATCTCACAAAATCTCCGGAAATTTCCACAAAATTCAAGAAGACTCTCACAAAATACTTGAAAGCTGCTGAAAATTCCACGAATATCCCACAAAAATGCCTAAATCTTCTCAAAACCCAACCACATTCCTGCAGCATCTCACAAAATCTCCACCAATTTCCACAACATTTAGGAAAAATCCCTCCAAATTCTTCAAGTCTCCTCCAAATCCCACAAAATTCAAGACAAATCCTCAAAATCCCACAAAAATCCCACCAAATTCCAGAACCATCTCACAAAATCTCAACAAATTTCCACTAAATTCAAGAAAACTCTCACAAAGTTCTTGAAAGCCCCTCAAAATTCCAGAAAAATGCCACAAACTTCCCTACATCTTCTCAAAACCCAAACAAACTCCTGCAACATCTCACAAAATCTCCACCAATTTCCAAACAATTCAAGAAAAATCCCGCAAAATTCTTCAAGTCTCGTACAAATCCCAGAAAAATCCCACAAAATTCCAGAAACATCCCACCAAATCACCTCCATATCACCAAAAATTCTGGAAAAGCCTCACAAAATTGCAGAAAAATGCCACAAAATTCCCTAAATCTTCTCAGAACCCAACCACATTCCTGCAACATCCCACAAAATCTCCAACAATTTCCACAAAATTCAAGAAAATTCCCTCCAAATTCACTAAATTTCCTCAATATCCCACCAAACTCCAGAACCATCTCACAAAATCTCAACAAATTTCCAAAAAATTCAAAAAAACTCTCACAAAGTTCTTGAAAGCCCCTCAAAATTCAAGAAAAATGCCACAAAATTCCCTACATCTTCTCAAAACATTACAAAATTCTACAGACATCTCACAAAATCTCCACACATTTCCACAAAATCTAAGAAAATTCCCGCAAAATTCTTCAAGTCTCCTCCAAATCCCACAAAATTCAAGAGAAATCCTCAAAATTCCACAAAAATCCAACAAAATTCCCTACATCTTCTCAAAATCCAAACAAATTCCTGAAACATCTCACAAAATCTCCACCAATTTCCACAACATTTAGGAAAAATCCCTCCAACTTCTTCAAGTCTCCTCCAAATCCCACAAAATTCAAGAGAATTCCTCAAAATTCCACAAAAATCCCACAAAATTCCTGCAACATCTCACAAAATCTCCGGAAATTTCCACAAAATTCAAGAAGACTCTCACAAAATACTTGAAAGCTGCTGAAAATTCCACGAATATACCACAAAAATCCCTAAATCTTCTCAAAACCCAACCACATTCCTGCAGCATCTCACAAAATCTCCAACAATTTCCACAAAATTCAAGAAAATTTCCTCCAAATTCACTGAATTTCCTCAATATCCCACCAAACTCCAGAACCATCTCACAAAATCTCAACAAATTTCCAAAAAATTCAAAAAAAACTCTCACAAAGTTCTTGAAAGCCCCTCAAAATTCCAGAAAAATGCCACAAAATTCCCTACATCTTCTCAAAACCCAAACAAACTCCTGCAACATCCCACAAAATCTTTGGAAATTTCCGCAAAATTCAAGAAGACTCACACAAAAAACTTGAAAGCTGCTGAAAATTCCACGAAAATCCCACAAAAATCCCTAAATCTTCTCAAAACCCAACCACATTCCTGCAGCATCTCACAAAATCTCCACCAATTTCCACAACATTTAGGAAAAATCCCTCCAACTTCTTCAAGTCTCCTCCAAATACAACAAACATCCTACAAACATCTCACAAACATCCCACAAACATCCCATAAAATTCAATAGAAATCCCACAAAATTCAAGAGAAATCCCACCAAATTCTGTACAAGCCCCACACAATTCCCTAAATCTTCTCAGAACCCAACCACATTCCTGCAACATCCCACAAAATCTCCAACAATTTCCACAAAATTCAAGAAAATTCCCTCCAAATTCACTGAATTTCCTCAATATCCCACCAAACTCCAGAACCATCTCACAAAATCTCAACAAATTTCCAAAAAATTCAAAAAAACTCTCACAAAGTTCTTGAAAGCCCCTCAAAATTCCAGAAAAATGCCACAAAATTCCCTACATCTTCTCAAAACATTACAAAATTCTACAGACATCTCACAAAATCTCCACACATTTCCACAAAATCTAAGAAAATTCCCGCAAAATTCTTCAAGTCTCCTCCAAATCCCACAAAATTCAAGAGAAATCCTCAAAATTCCACAAAAATCCAACAAAATTCCCTACATCTTCTCAAAATCCAAACAAATTCCTGAAACATCTCACAAAATCTCCACCAATTTCCACAACATTTAGGAAAAATCCCTCCAACTTCTTCAAGTCTCCTCCAAATCCCACAAAATTCAAGACAATTCCTCAAAATTCCACAAAAATCCCACAAAATTCCTGCAACATCCCACAAAATCTCCGGAAATTTCCACAAAATTCAAGAAGACTCTCACAAAATACTTGAAAGCTGCTGAAAATTCCACGAATATCCCACAAAAATCCCTAAATCTTCTCAAAACCCAACCACATTCCTGCAGCATCTCACAAAATCTCCACCAATATCCAAAAAATTCAAGAAAATTCCCTCCAAATTCTTCAAGTCTCCTCCAAATCCCACAAAATTCAAGACAAATCCTCAAAATCCCACAAAAATCCCACCAAATTCCAGAACCATCTCACAAAATCTCAACAAATTTCCACTAAATTCAAGAAAACTCTCACAAAGTTCTTGAAAGCCCCTCAAAATTCCAGAAAAATGCCACAAAATTCCCTACATCTTCTCAAAACCCAAACAAACTCCTGCAACATCTCACAAAATCTCCACCAATTTCCAAACAATTCAAGAAAAATCCCGCAAAATTCTTCAAGTCTCGTACAAATCCCAGAAAAATCCCACAAAATTCCAGAAACATCCCACCAAATCACCTCAATATCACCAAAAATTCTGGAAAAGCCTCACAAAATTGCAGAAAAATGCCACAAAATTCCCTAAACCTTCTCAAAACCCTACCCAATTCCTGCAACATCCCACAAAATCTCCAACAATTTCCACAAAATTCAAGAAAAATCCCTCAAAATTCACTGAATTTCCTCAATATCCCACCAAATTCCAGAACCATCTCAGAAAATCTCAACAAATTTCCACATAATCTAAGAAAATTCTGCAAAATTCTTCAAGTCTCCTCCAAATCCCACAAAATTCAAGAGAAATCCTCAAAATTCCACAAAAATCATACAAAATTCCTTCCATCTTCTCAAAACCCAAACAAATTCCTGCAACATCTCACAAAATCTCCACCAATTTCCAAACATTTCAAGAAAAATCATGCAAAATTCTTCAAGTCTCCTCCAAATACCACAAACATCCTACAAACATCTCACAAACATCCCACAAACATCCCATAAAATTCAATAGAAATCCCACAAAATTCAAGAGAAATCCCACCAAATTCTGTACAAGCCCCACACAATTCCCTAAATCTTCTCAGAACCCAACCACATTCCTGCAACATCCCACAAAATCTCCAACAATTTCCACAAAATTCAAGAAAATTCCCTCCAAATTCACTGAATTTCCTCAATATCCCACCAAACTCCAGAACCATCTCACAAAATCTCAACAAATTTCCAAAAAATTCAAAAAAACTCTCACAAAGTTCTTGAAAGCCCCTCAAAATTCCAGAAAAATGCCACAAAATTCCCTACATCTTCTCA
Source organism: Cyanistes caeruleus (assembly GCF_971803275.1). NCBI lineage: Eukaryota > Metazoa > Chordata > Aves > Passeriformes > Paridae > Cyanistes > Cyanistes caeruleus. Next base: position 84,669,619 of record NC_141702.1, on the reverse strand, counting down.
AAACATTACAAAATTCTACAGACATCTCACAAAATCTCCACACATTTCCACAAAATCTAAGAAAATTCCCGCAAAATTCTTCAAGTCTCCTCCAAATCCCACAAAATTCAAGAGAAATCCTCAAAATTCCAGAAAAATGCCACAAAATAACCTACATCTTCTCAAAACCCAACCACATTCCTGCAACATCCCACAAAATCTCCAACAATTTCCACAAAATTCAAGAAAAATCCCGCAAAATTCTTCAAGTCTCGTACAAATCCCAGAAAAATCCCACAAAATTCCAGAAACATCCCACCAAATCACCTCAATATCACCAAAAATTCTGGAAAAGCCTCACAAAATTGCAGAAAAACGCCACAAAATTCCCTAAACCTTCTCAAAACCCTACCCAATTCCTGCAACATCCCACAAAATCTCCAACAATTTCCACAAAATTCAAGAAAAATCCCTCAAAATTCACTGAATTTCCTCAATATCCCACCAAATTCCAGAACCATCTCAGAAAATCTCAACAAATTTCCACATAATCTAAGAAAATTCTGCAAAATTCTTCAAGTCTCCTCCAAATCCCACAAAATTCAAGACAAATCCTCAAAATTCCACAAAAATCCCACAAAATTCCTTCCATCTTCTCAGAACCCAAACAAACTCCTGCAACATCTCACAAAATCTCCACCAATTTCCAAACATTTCAAGAAAAATCCCGCAAAATTCTTCAAGTCTCCTCCAAATACCACAAACATCCTACAAACATCTCACAAACATCCCACAAACATCCCATTAAATTCAATAGAAATCCCACAAAATTCAAGAGAAATCCCACCAAATTCTGTACAAGCCCCACACAATTCCCTAAATCTTCTCAGAACCCAACCACATTCCTGCAACATCCCACAAAATCTCCAACAATTTCCACAAAATTCAAGAAAATTCCCTCCAAATTCACTGAATTTCCTCAATATCCCACCAAACTCCAGAACCATCTCACAAAATCTCAACAAATTTCCAAAAAATTCAAAAAAACTCTCACAAAGTTCTTGAAAGCCCCTCAAAATTCAAGAAAAATGCCACAAAATTCCCTACATCTTCTCAAAACATTACAAAATTCTACAGACATCTCACAAAATCTCCACACATTTCCACAAAATCTAAGAAAATTCCCGCAAAATTCTTCAAGTCTCCTCCAAATCCCACAAAATTCAAGAGAAATCCTCAAAATTCCACAAAAATCCAACAAAATTCCCTACATCTTCTCAAAATCCAAACAAATTCCTGAAACATCTCACAAAATCTCCACCAATTTCCACAACATTTAGGAAAAATCCCTCCAACTTCTTCAAGTCTCCAAATCCCACAAAATTCAAGAGAAATCCTCAAAATTCCACAAAAATCCCACAAAATTCCTGCAACATCTCACAAAATCTCCGGAAATTTCCACAAAATTCAAGAAGACTCTCACAAAATACTTGAAAGCTGCTGAAAATTCCACGAATATCCCACAAAAATCCCTAAATCTTCTCAAAACCCAACCACATTCCTGCAGCATCTCACAAAATCTCCACCAATTTCCACAACATTTAGGAAAAATCCCTCCAAATTCTTCAAGTCTCCTCCAAATCCCACAAAATTCAAGACAAATCCTCAAAATCCCACAAAAATCCCACCAAATTCCAGAACCATCTCACAAAATCTCAACAAATTTCCACTAAATTCAAGAAAACTCTCACAAAGTTCTTGAAAGCCCCTCAAAATTCCAGAAAAATGCCACAAAACAACCTACATCTTCTCAAAACCCAAACAAACTCCTGCAACATCTCACAAAATCTCCACCAATTTCCAAACAATTCAAGAAAAATCCCGCAAAAGTCTTCAAGTCTCGTACAAATCCCAGAAAAATCCCACAAAATTCCAGAAACATCCCACCAAATCACCTCCATATCACCAAAAATTCTGGAAAAGCCTCACAAAATTGCAGAAAAATGCCACAAAATTCCCTAAATCTTCTCAGAACCCAACCACATTCCTGCAACATCCCACAAAATCTCCAACAATTTCCACAAAATTCAAGAAAATTCCCTCCAAATTCACTGAATTTCCTCAATATCCCACCAAACTCCAGAACCATCTCACAAAATCTCAACAAATTTCCAAAAAATTCAAAAAAACTCTCACAAAGTTCTTGAAAGCCCCTCAAAATTCAAGAAAAATGCCACAAAATTCCCTACATCTTCTCAAAACATTACAAAATTCTACAGACATCTCACAAAATCTCCACACATTTCCACAAAATCTAAGAAAATTCCCGCAAAATTCTTCAAGTCTCCTCCAAATCCCACAAAATTCAAGAGAAATCCTCAAAATTCCACAAAAATCCAACAAAATTCCCTACATCTTCTCAAAATCCAAACAAATTCCTGAAACATCTCACAAAATCTCCACCAATTTCCACAACATTTAGGAAAAATCCCTCCAACTTCTTCAAGTCTCCTCCAAATCCCACAAAATTCAAGAGAATTCCTCAAAATTCCACAAAAATCCCACAAAATTCCTGCAACATCTCACAAAATCTCCGGAAATTTCCACAAAATTCAAGAAGACTCTCACAAAATACTTGAAAGCCCCTGAAAATTCCACGAATATACCACAAAAATCCCTAAATCTTCTCAAAACCCAACCACATTCCTGCAGCATCTCACAAAATCTCCAACAATTTCCACAAAATTCAAGAAAATTTCCTCCAAATTCACTGAATTTCCTCAATATCCCACCAAACTCCAGAACCATCTCACAAAATCTCAACAAATTTCCAAAAAATTCAAAAAAAACTCTCACAAAGTTCTTGAAAGCCCCTCAAAATTCCAGAAAAATGCCACAAACTTCCCTACATCTTCTCAAAACCCAAACAAACTCCTGCAACATCCCACAAAATCTTTGGAAATTTCCGCAAAATTCAAGAAGACTCACACAAAAAACTTGAAAGCTGCTGAAAATTCCACGAAAATCCCACAGAAATCCCTAAATCTTCTCAAAACCCAACCACATTCCTGCAGCATCTCACAAAATCTCCACCAATTTCCAAACATTTCAAGAAAAATCCCGCAAAATTCTTCAAGTCTCCTCCAAATACCACAAACATCCTACAAACATCTCACAAACATCCCACAAACATCCCATTAAATTCAATAGAAATCCCACAAAATTCAAGAGAAATCCCACCAAATTCTGTACAAGCCCCACACAATTCCCTAAATCTTCTCAGAACCCAACCACATTCCTGCAACATCCCACAAAATCTCCAACAATTTCCACAAAATTCAAGAAAATTCCCTCAAAATTCACTGAATTTCCTCAATATCCCACCAAACTCCAGAACCATCTCACAAAATCTCAACAAATTTCCAAAAAATTCAAAAAAACTCTCACAAAGTTCTTGAAAGCCCCTCAAAATTCAAGAAAAATGCCACAAAATTCCCTACATCTTCTCAAAACATTACAAAATTCTACAGACATCTCACAAAATCTCCACACATTTCCACAAAATCTAAGAAAATTCCCGCAAAATTCTTCAAGTCTCCTCCAAATCCCACAAAATTCAAGAGAAATCCTCAAAATTCCACAAAAATCCAACAAAATTCCCTACATCTTCTCAAAATCCAAACAAATTCCTGAAACATCTCACAAAATCTCCACCAATTTCCACAACATTTAGGAAAAATCCCTCCAACTTCTTCAAGTCTCCTCCAAATCCCACAAAATTCAAGAGAAATCCTCAAAATTCCACAAAAATCCCACAAAATTCCTGCAACATCTCACAAAATCTCCGGAAATTTCCACAAAATTCAAGAAGACTCTCACAAAATACTTGAAAGCTGCTGAAAATTCCACGAATATCCCACAAAAATCCCTAAATCTTCTCAAAACCCAACCACATTCCTGCAGCATCTCACAAAATCTCCACCAATATCCAAAAAATTCAAGAAAATTCCCTCCAAATTCTTCAAGTCTCCTCCAAATCCCACAAAATTCAAGACAAATCCTCAAAATCCCACAAAAATCCCACCAAATTCCAGAACCATCTCACAAAATCTCAACAAATTTCCACTAAATTCAAGAAAACTCTCACAAAGTTCTTGAAAGCCCCTCAAAATTCCAGAAAAATGCCACAAAACAACCTACATCTTCTCAAAACCCAAACAAACTCCTGCAACATCTCACAAAATCTCCACCAATTTCCAAACAATTCAAGAAAAATCCCGCAAAAGTCTTCAAGTCTCGTACAAATCCCAGAAAAATCCCACAAAATTCCAGAAACATCCCACCAAATCACCTCCATATCACCAAAAATTCTGGAAAAGCCTCACAAAATTGCAGAAAAATGCCACAAAATTCCCTAAATCTTCTCAGAACCCAACCACATTCCTGCAACATCCCACAAAATCTCCAACAATTTCCACAAAATTCAAGAAAATTCCCTCCAAATTCACTGAATTTCCTCAATATCCCACCAAACTCCAGAACCATCTCACAAAATCTCAACAAATTTCCAAAAAATTCAAAAAAACTCTCACAAAGTTCTTGAAAGCCCCTCAAAATTCAAGAAAAATGCCACAAAATTCCCTACATCTTCTCAAAACATTACAAAATTCTACAGACATCTCACAAAATCTACACACATTTCCACAAAATCTAAGAAAATTCCCGCAAAATTCTTCAAGTCTCCTCCAAATCCCACAAAATTCAAGAGAAATCCTCAAAATTCCACAAAAATCCAACAAAATTCCCTACATCTTCTCAAAATCCAAACAAATTCCTGAAACATCTCACAAAATCTCCACCAATTTCCACAACATTTAGGAAAAATCCCTCCAACTTCTTCAAGTCTCCTCCAAATCCCACAAAATTCAAGAGAATTCCTCAAAATTCCACAAAAATCCCACAAAATTCCTGCAACATCTCACAAAATCTCCGGAAATTTCCACAAAATTCAAGAAGACTCTCACAAAATACTTGAAAGCTGCTGAAAATTCCACGAATATACCACAAAAATCCCTAAATCTTCTCAAAACCCAACCACATTCCTGCAGCATCTCACAAAATCTCCAACAATTTCCACAAAATTCAAGAAAATTTCCTCCAAATTCACTGAATTTCCTCAATATCCCACCAAACTCCAGAACCATCTCACAAAATCTCAACAAATTTCCAAAAAATTCAAAAAAAACTCTCACAAAGTTCTTGAAAGCCCCTCAAAATTCCAGAAAAATGCCACAAAATTCCCTACATCTTCTCAAAACCCAAACAAACTCCTGCAACATCCCACAAAATCTTTGGAAATTTCCACAAAATTCAAGAAGACTCACACAAAAAACTTGAAAGCTGCTGAAAATTCCACGAAAATCCCACAAAAATCCCTAAATCTTCTCAAAACCCAACCACATTCCTGCAGCATCTCACAAAATCTCCACCAATTTCCACAACATTTAGGAAAAATCCCTCCAACTTCTTCAAGTCTCCTCCAAATACAACAAACATCCTACAAACATCTCACAAACATCCCACAAACATCCCATAAAATTCAATAGAAATCCCACAAAATTCAAGAGAAATCCCACCAAATTCTGTACAAGCCCCACACAATTCCCTAAATCTTCTCAGAACCCAACCACATTCCTGCAACATCCCACAAAATCTCCAACAATTTCCACAAAATTCAAGAAAATTCCCTCCAAATTCACTGAATTTCCTCAATATCCCACCAAACTCCAGAACCATCTCACAAAATCTCAACAAATTTCCAAAAAATTCAAAAAAACTCTCACAAAGTTCTTGAAAGCCCCTCAAAATTCCAGAAAAATGCCACAAAATTCCCTACATCTTCTCAAAACATTACAAAATTCTACAGACATCTCACAAAATCTCCACACATTTCCACAAAATCTAAGAAAATTCCCGCAAAATTCTTCAAGTCTCCTCCAAATCCCACAAAATTCAAGAGAAATCCTCAAAATTCCACAAAAATCCAACAAAATTCCCTACATCTTCTCAAAATCCAAACAAATTCCTGAAACATCTCACAAAATCTCCACCAATTTCCACAACATTTAGGAAAAATCCCTCTAACTTCTTCAAGTCTCCTCCAAATCCCACAAAATTCAAGAGAATTCCTCAAAATTCCACAAAAATTCCACAAAATTCCTGCAACATCCCACAAAATCTCCGGAAATTTCCACAAAATTCAAGAAGACTCTCACAAAATACTTGAAAGCTGCTGAAAATTCCACGAATATACCACAAAAATCCCTAAATCTTCTCAAAACCCAACCACATTCCTGCAGCATCTCACAAAATCTCCACCAATATCCAAAAAATTCAAGAAAATTCCCTCCAAATTCTTCAAGTCTACCTCCAAATCCCACAAAATTCAAGACAAATCCTCAAAATCCCACAAAAATCCCACCAAATTCCAGAACCATCTCACAAAATCTCAACAAATTTCCACTAAATTCAAGAAAACTCTCACAAAGTTCTTGAAAGCCCCTCAAAATTCCAGAAAAATGCCACAAAATAACCTACATCTTCTCAAAACCCAACCACATTCCTGCAACATCCCACAAAATCTCCACCAATTTCCAAAAAATTCAAGAAAAATCCCGCAAAATTCTTCAAGTCTCGTACAAATCCCAGAAAAATCCCACAAAATTCCAGAAACATCCCACCAAATCACCTCAATATCACCAAAAATTCTGGAAAAGCCTCACAAAATTGCAGAAAAACGCCACAAAATTCCCTAAACCTTCTCAAAACCCTACCCAATTCCTGCAACATCCCACAAAATCTCCAACAATTTCCACAAAATTCAAGAAAAATCCCTCAAAATTCACTGAATTTCCTCAATATCCCACCAAATTCCAGAACCATCTCACAAAATCTCAACAAATTTCCACTAAATCTAAGAAAATTCCCGCAAAATTCTTCAAGTCTCCTCCAAATCCCACAAAATTCAAGAGAAATCCTCAAAATTCCACAAAAATCCCACAAAATTCCTTCCATCTTCTCAAAACCCAAATTCCTGCAACATCTCACAAAATCTCCACCAATTTCCAAACAATTCAAGAAAAATCCCGCAAAATTCTTCAAGTCTCCTCCAAATACCACAAACATCCTACAAACATCTCACAAACATCCCACAAACATCCCATTAAATTCAATAGAAATCCCACAAAATTCAAGAGAAATCCCACCAAATTCTGTACAAGCCCCACACAATTCCCTAAATCTTCTCAGAACCCAACCACATTCCTGCAACATCCCACAAAATCTCCAACAATTTCCACAAAATTCAAGAAAATTCCCTCCAAATTCACTGAATTTCCTCAATATCCCACCAAACTCCAGAACCATCTCACAAAATCTCAACAAATTTCCAAAAAATTCAAAAAAACTCTCACAAAGTTCTTGAAAGCCCCTCAAAATTCAAGAAAAATGCCACAAAATTCCCTACATCTTCTCAAAACATTACAAAATTCTACAGACATCTCACAAAATCTCCACACATTTCCACAAAATCTAAGAAAATTCCCGCAAAATTCTTCAAGTCTCCTCCAAATCCCACAAAATTCAAGAGAAATCCTCAAAATTCCACAAAAATCCAACAAAATTCCCTACATCTTCTCAAAATCCAAACAAATTCCTGAAACATCTCACAAAATCTCCACCAATTTCCACAACATTTAGGAAAAATCCCTCCAACTTCTTCAAGTCTCCTCCAAATCCCACAAAATTCAAGACAATTCCTCAAAATTCCACAAAAATCCCACAAAATTCCTGCAACATCTCACAAAATCTCCGGAAATTTCCACAAAATTCAAGAAGACTCTCACAAAATACTTGAAAGCTGCTGAAAATTCCACGAATATACCACAAAAATCCCTAAATCATCTCAAAACCCAACCACATTCCTGCAGCATCTCACAAAATCTCCAACAATTTCCACAAAATTCAAGAAAATTTCCTCCTAATTCACTGAATTTCCTCAATATCCCACCAAACTCCAGAACCATCTCACAAAATCTCAACAAATTTCCAAAAAATTCAAAAAAAACTCTCACAAAGTTCTTGAAAGCCCCTCAAAATTCCAGAAAAATGCCACAAAATTCCCTACATCTTCTCAAAACCCAAACAAACTCCTGCAACATCCCACAAAATCTTTGGAAATTTCCACAAAATTCAAGAAGACTCACACAAAAAACTTGAAAGCTGCTGAAAATTCCACGAAAATCCCACAAAAATCCCTAAATCTTCTCAAAACCCAACCACATTCCTGCAGCATCTCACAAAATCTCCACCAATTTCCACAACATTTAGGAAAAATCCCTCCAACTTCTTCAAGTCTCCTCCAAATACAACAAACATCCTACAAACATCTCACAAACATCCCACAAACATCCCATAAAATTCAATAGAAATCCCACAAAATTCAAGAGAAATCCCACCAAATTCTGTACAAGCCCCACACAATTCCCTAAATCTTCTCAGAACCCAACCACATTCCTGCAACATCCCACAAAATCTCCAACAATTTCCACAAAATTCAAGAAAATTCCCTCCAAATTCACTGAATTTCCTCAATATCCCACCAAACTCCAGAACCATCTCACAAAATCTCAACAAATTTCCAAAAAATTCAAAAAAACTCTCACAAAGTTCTTGAAAGCCCCTCAAAATTCAAGAAAAATGCCACAAAATTCCCTACATCTTCTCAAAACATTACAAAATTCTACAGACATCTCACAAAATCTCCACACATTTCCACAAAATCTAAGAAAATTCCCGCAAAATTCTTCAAGTCTCCTCCAAATCCCACAAAATTCAAGAGAAATCCTCAAAATTCCACAAAAATCCAACAAAATTCCCTACATCTTCTCAAAATCCAAACAAATTCCTGAAACATCTCACAAAATCTCCACCAATTTCCACAACATTTAGGAAAAATCCCTCTAACTTCTTCAAGTCTCCTCCAAATCCCACAAAATTCAAGAGAATTCCTCAAAATTCCACAAAAATTCCACAAAATTCCTGCAACATCCCACAAAATCTCCGGAAATTTCCACAAAATTCAAGAAGACTCTCACAAAATACTTGAAAGCTGCTGAAAATTCCACGAAAATCCCACAAAAATCCCTAAATCTTCTCAAAACCCAACCACATTCCTGCAGCATCTCACAAAATCTCCACCAATATCCAAAAAATTCAAGAAAATTCCCTCCAAATTCTTCAAGTCTCCTCCAAATCCCACAAAATTCAAGACAAATCCTCAAAATCCTACAAAAATCCCACCAAATTCCAGAACCATCTCACAAAATCTCAACAAATTTCCAAAAAATTCAAGAAAACTCTCACAAAGTTCTTGAAAGCCCCTCAAAATTCCAGAAAAATGCCACAAAATAACCTACATCTTCTCAAAACCCAACCACATTCCTGCAACATCCCACAAAATCTCCAACAATTTCCACAAAATTCAAGAAAAATCCCGCAAAATTCTTCAAGTCTCGTACAAATCCCAGAAAAATCCCACAAAATTCCAGAAACATCCCACCAAATCACCTCAATATCACCAAAAATTCTGGAAAAGCCTCACAAAATTGCAGAAAAACGCCACAAAATTCCCTAAACCTTCTCAAAACCCTACCCAATTCCTGCAAAATCCCACAAAATCTCCAACAATTTCCACAAAATTCAAGAAAAATCCCTCAAAATTCACTGAATTTCCTCAATATCCCACCAAATTCCAGAACCATCTCACAAAATCTCAACAAATTTCCACTAAATCTAAGAAAATTCCCTCCAAATTCTTCAAGTCTCCTCCAAATCCCACAAAATTCAAGAGAAATCCTCAAAATTCCACAAAAATCCCACAAAATTCCTTCCATCTTCTCAAAACCCAAATTCCTGCAACATCTCACAAAATCTCCACCAATTTCCAAACATTTCAAGAAAAATCCCGCAAAATTCTTCAAGTCTCCTCCAAATACCACAAACATCCTACAAACATCTCACAAACATCCCACAAACATCCCATAAAATTCAATAGAAATCCCACAAAATTCAAGAGAAATCCCACCAAATTCTGTACAAGCCCCACACAATTCCCTAAATCTTCTCAGAACCCAACCACATTCCTGCAACATCCCACAAAATCTCCAACAATTTCCACAAAATTCAAGAAAATTCCCTCAAAATTCACTGAATTTCCTCAATATCCCACCAAACTCCAGAACCATCTCACAAAATCTCAACAAATTTCCAAAAAATTCAAAAAAACTCTCACAAAGTTCTTGAAAGCCCCTCAAAATTCCAGAAAAATGCCACAAAATTCCCTACATCTTCTCAAAACATTACAAAATTCTACAGACATCTCACAAAATCTCCACACATTTCCACAAAATCTAAGAAAATTCCCGCAAAATTCTTCAAGTCTCCTCCAAATCCCACAAAATTCAAGAGAAATCCTCAAAATTCCACAAAAATCCAACAAAATTCCCTACATCTTCTCAAAATCCAAACAAATTCCTGAAACATCTCACAAAATCTCCACCAATTTCCACAACATTTAGGAAAAATCCCTCCAACTTCTTCAAGTCTCCTCCAAATCCCACAAAATTCAAGAGAAATCCTCAAAATTCCACAAAAATCCCACAAAATTCCTGCAACATCTCACAAAATCTCCGGAAATTTCCACAAAATTCAAGAAGACTCTCACAAAATACTTGAAAGCTGCTGAAAATTCCACGGATATCCCACAAAAATCCCTAAATCTTCTCAAAACCCAACCACATTCCTGAAGCATCTCACAAAATCTCCACCAATATCCAAAAAATTCAAGAAAATTCCCTCCAAATTCTTCAAGTCTCCTCCAAATCCCACAAAATTCAAGACAAATCCTCAAAATCCCACAAAAATCCCACCAAATTCCAGAACCATCTCACAAAATCTCAACAAATTTCCACTAAATTCAAGAAAACTCTCACAAAGTTCTTGAAAGCCCCTCAAAATTCCAGAAAAATGCCACAAAATAACCTACATCTTCTCAAAACCCAACCACATTCCTGCAACATCCCACAAAATCTCCAACAATTTCCACAAAATTCAAGAAAAATCCCGCAAAATTCTTCACGTCTCGTACAAATCCCAGAAAAATCCCACAAAATTCCAGAAACATCCCACCAAATCACCTCAATATCACCAAAAATTCTGGAAAAGCCTCACAAAATTGCAGAAAAACGCCACAAAATTCCCTAAACCTTCTCAAAACCCTACCCAATTCCTGCAACATCCCACAAAATCTCCAACAATTTCCACAAATTTCAAGAAAAATCCCTCAAAATTCACTGAATTTCCTCAATATCCCACCAAATTCCAGAACCATCTCACAAAATCTCAACAAATTTCCACTAAATCTAAGAAAATTCCCGCAAAATTCTTCAAGTCTCCTCCAAATCCCACAAAATTCAAGAGAAATCCTCAAAATTCCACAAAAATCCAACAAAATTCCTTCCATCTTCTCAAAACCCAAACAAATTCCTGCAACATCTCACAAAATCTCCACCAATTTCCAAACATTTCAAGAAAAATCCCGCAAAATTCTTCAAGTCTCCTCCAAATACCACAAACATCCTACAAACATCTCACAAACATCCCACAAACATCCCATTAAATTCAATAGAAATCCCACAAAATTCAAGAGAAATCCCACCAAATTCTGTACAAGCCCCACACAATTCCCTAAATCTTCTCAGAACCCAACCACATTCCTGCAACATCCCACAAAATCTCCAACAATTTCCACAAAATTCAAGAAAATTCCCTCCAAATTCACTGAATTTCCTCAATATCCCACCAAACTCCAGAACCATCTCACAAAATCTCAACAAATTTCCAAAAAATTCAAAAAAACTCTCACAAAGTTCTTGAAAGCCCCTCAAAATTCCAGAAAAATGCCACAAAATTCCCTACATCTTCTCAAAACATTACAAAATTCTACAGACATCTCACAAAATCTCCACACATTTCCACAAAATCTAAGAAAATTCCCGCAAAATTCTTCAAGTCTCCTCCAAATCCCACAAAATTCAAGAGAAATCCTCAAAATTCCACAAAAATCCAACAAAATTCCCTACATCTTCTCAAAACCCAACCACATTCCTGCAGCATCTCACAAAATCTCCACCAATATCCAAAAAATTCAAGAAAATTCCCTCCAAATTCTTCAAGTCTCCTCCAAATCCCACAAAATTCAAGACAAATCCTCAAAATCCCACAAAAATCCCACCAAATTCCAGAACCATCTCACAAAATCTCAACAAATTTCCACTAAATTCAAGAAAACTCTCACAAAGTTCTTGAAAGCCCCTCAAAATTCCAGAAAAATGCCACAAAATAACCTACATCTTCTCAAAACCCAACCACATTCCTGCAACATCCCACAAAATCTCCAACAATTTCCACAAAATTCAAGAAAAATCCCGCAAAATTCTTCACGTCTCGTACAAATCCCAGAAAAATCCCACAAAATTCCAGAAACATCCCACCAAATCACCTCAATATCACCAAAAATTCTGGAAAAGCCTCACAAAATTGCAGAAAAACGCCACAAAATTCCCTAAACCTTCTCAAAACCCTACCCAATTCCTGCAACATCCCACAAAATCTCCAACAATTTCCACAAAATTCAAGAAAAATCCCTCAAAATTCACTGAATTTCCTCAATATCCCACCAAATTCCAGAACCATCTCACAAAATCTCAACAAATTTCCACAAAATCTAAGAAAATTCCCTCCAAATTCTTCAAGTCTCCTCCAAATCCCACAAAATTCAAGAGAAATCCTCAAAATTCCACAAAAATCCAACAAAATTCCTTCCATCTTCTCAAAACCCAAACAAACTCCTGCAACATCTCACAAAATCTCCAACAATTTCCACAAAATTCAAGAAAAATCCCGCAAAATTCTTCAAGTCTCGTACAAATCCCAGAAAAATCCCACAAAATTCCAGAAACATCCCACCAAATCACCACAATATCACCAAACATTCTGGAAAAGCCTCACAAAATTGCAGAAAAATGCCACAAAATTCCATAAATCTTCTCAAAACCCTACCAAATTCCTGCAACATCCCACAAAATCTCCAACAATTTCCACAAAATTCAAGAAAAATCCCTCAAAATTCACTGAATTTCCTCAATATCCCACCAAATTCCAGAACCATCTCACAAAATCTCAACAAATTTCCACAAAATCTAAGAAAATTCCCTCCAAATTCTTCAAGTCTCCTCCAAATCCCACAAAATTCAAGACAAATCCTCAAAATTCCACAAAAATCCCACAAAATTCCTTCCATCTTCTCAGAACCCAAACAAACTCCTGCAACATCTCACAAAATCTCCACCAATTTCCAAACAATTCAAGAAAAATCCCGCAAAATTCTTCAAGTCTCCTCCAAATACCACAAACATCCCACAAACATCCCACAAACATCCCACAAAATTCAAGAGAAATCCCACAAAATTCAAAAGAAATCGCACAAAATCCTGTACAAGCCCCACACAATTCCCTAAATCTTCTCAGAACCCAACCACATTCCTGCAACATCCCACAAAATCTCCAACAATTTCCACAAAATTCAAGAAAATTCCCTCCAAATTCACTGAATTTCCTCAATATCCCACCAAACTCCAGAACCATCTCACAAAATCTCAACAAATTTCAAAAAAATTAAAAAAAAACTCTCACAAAGTTCTTGAAAGCCCCTCAAAATTCCAGAAAAATGCCACAAAATTCCCTACATCTTCTCAAAACCCAAACAAACTCCTGCAACATCCCACAAAATCTCTGGAAATTTCCACAAAATTCAAGAAGACTCACACAAAAAACTTGAAAGCTGCTGAAAGTTCCACGAAAATCCCACAAAAATCCCTAAATCTTCTCAAAACCCAACCACATTCCTGCAGCATCTCACAAAATCTCCACCAATATCCAAAAAATTCAAGAAAATTCCCTCCAAATTCTTCAAGTCTCCTCCAAATCCCACAAAATTCAAGACAAATCCTCAAAATCCCACAAAAATCCCACAAATTCCAGAACCATCTCACAAAATCTCAACAAATTTCCACTAAATTCAAGAAAACTCTCACAAAGTTCTTGAAATCCCCTCAAAATTCCAGAAAAATGCCACAAAATAACCTACATCTTCTCAAAACCCAACCACATTCCTGCAACATCCCACAAAATCTCCAACAATTTCCACAAAATTCAAGAAAAATCCCGCAAAATTCTTCACGTCTCGTACAAATCCCAGAAAAATCCCACAAAATTCCAGAAACATCCCACCAAATCACCTCAATATCACCAAAAATTCTGGAAAAGCCTCACAAAATTGCAGAAAAACGCCACAAAATTCCCTAAACCTTCTCAAAACCCTACCCAATTCCTGCAACATCCCACAAAATCTCCAACAATTTCCACAAAATTCAAGAAAAATCCCTCAAAATTCACTGAATTTCCTCAATATCCCACCAAATTCCAGAACCATCTCACAAAATCTCAACAAATTTCCACTAAATCTAAGAAAATTCCCGCAAAATTCTTCAAGTCTCCTCCAAATCCCACAAAATTCAAGACAAATCCTCAAAATTCCACAAAAATCCAACAAAATTCCTTCCATCTTCTCAAAACCCAAACAAACTCCTGCAACATCTCACAAAATCTCCACCAATTTCCAAACAATTCAAGAAAAATCCCGCAAAATTCTTCAAGTCTCCTCCAAATACCACAAACATCCCACAAACATCCCACAAACATCCCACAAAATTCAAGAGAAATCCCACAAAATTCAAAAGAAATCGCACAAAATCCTGTACAAGCCCCACACAATTCCCTAAATCTTCTCAGAACCCAACCACATTCCTGCAACATCCCACAAAATCTCCAACAATTTCCACAAAATTCAAGAAAATTCCCTCCAAATTCACTGAATTTCCTCAATATCCCACCAAACTCCAGAACCATCTCACAAAATCTCAACAAATTTCAAAAAAATTAAAAAAAAACTCTCACAAATTTCTTAAAAGCCCCTCAAAATTCCAGAAAAATGCCACAAAATTCCCTACATCTTCTCAAAACCCAAACAAACTCCTGCAACATCCCACAAAATCTCTGGAAATTTCCACAAAATTCAAGAAGACTCACACAAAAAACTTGAAAGCTGCTGAAAGTTCCACGAAAATCCCACAAAAATCCCTAAATCTTCTCAAAACCCAACCACATTCCTGCAGCATCTCACAAAATCTCCACCAATATCCAAAAAATTCAAGAAAATTCCCCCCAAATTCTTCAAGTCTCCTCCAAATACCACAAACATCCCACAAACATCTCACAAACATCCCACAAACATCCCATTAAATTCAATAGAAATCCCACAAAATTCAAGAGAAATCCCACCAAATTCTGTACAAGCCCCACACAATTCCCTAAATCTTCTCAGAACCCAACCACATTCCTGCAACATCCCACAAAATCTCCAACAATTTCCACAAAATTCAAGAAAATTCCCTCCAAATTCACTGAATTTCCTCAATATCCCACCAAACTCCAGAACCATCTCACAAAATCTCAACAAATTTCCAAAAAATTCAAGAAAACTCTCACAAAGTTCTTGAAAGCCCCTCAAAATTCCAGAAAAATGCCACAAAATAACCTACATCTTCTCAAAACCCAACCACATTCCTGCAACATCCCACAAAATCTCCAACAATTTCCACAAAATTCAAGAAATATCCCGCAAAATTCTTCACGTCTCGTACAAATCCCAGAAAAATCCCACAAAATTCCAGAAACATCCCACCAAATCACCTCAATATCACCAAAAATTCTGGAAAAGCCTCACAAAATTGCAGAAAAATGCCACAAAATTCCCTAAACCTTCTCAAAACCCTACCCAATTCCTGCAACATCCCACAAAATCTCCAACAATTTCCACAAAATTCAAGAAAAATCCCTCAAAATTCACTCAATTTCCTCAATATCCCACCAAATTCCAGAACCATCTCACAAAATCTCAACAAATTTCCACAAAATCTAAGAAAATTCCCTCCAAATTCTTCAAGTCTCCTCCAAATCTCACAAAATTCAAGACAAATCCTCAAAATTCCACAAAAATCCCACAAAATTCCTTCCATCTTCTCAGAACCCAAACAAACTCCTGCAACATCTCACAAAATCTCCACCAATTTCCAAACAATTCAAGAAAAATCCCGCAAAATTCTTCAAGTCTCCTCCAAATACCACAAACATCCCACAAACATCCCACAAACATCCCACAAAATTCAAGAGAAATCCCACAAAATTCAAAAGAAATCGCACAAAATCCTGTACAAGCCCCACACAATTCCCTAAATCTTCTCAGAACCCAACCACATTCCTGCAACATCCCACAAAATCTCCAACAATTTCCACAAAATTCAAGAAAATTCCCTCCAAATTCACTGAATTTCCTCAATATCCCACCAAACTCCAGAACCATCTCACAAAATCTCAACAAATTTCAAAAAAATTAAAAAAAAACTCTCACAAATTTCTTGAAAGCCCCTCAAAATTCCAGAAAAATGCCACAAAATTCCCTACATCTTCTCAAAACCCAAACAAACTCCTGCAACATCCCACAAAATCTCTGGAAATTTCCACAAAATTCAAGAAGACTCACACAAAAAACTTGAAAGCTGCTGAAAGTTCCACGAAAATCCCACAAAAATCCCTAAATCTTCTCAAAACCCAACCACATTCCTGCAGCATCTCACAAAATCTCCACCAATATCCAAAAAATTCAAGAAAATTCCCTCCAAATTCTTCAAGTCTCCTCCAAATCCCACAAAATTCAAGACAAATCCTCAAAATCCCACAAAAATCCCACCAAATTCCAGAACCATCTCACAAAATCTCAACAAATTTCCACTAAATTCAAGAAAACTCTCACAAAGTTCTTGAAAGCCCCTCAAAATTCCAGAAAAATGCCACAAAATAACCTACATCTTCTCAAAACCCAACCACATTCCTGCAACATCCCACAAAATCTCCAACAATTTCCACAAAATTCAAGAAAAATCCCGCAAAATTCTTCACGTCTCGTACAAATCCCAGAAAAATCCCACAAAATTCCAGAAACATCCCACCAAATCACCTCAATATCACCAAAAATTCTGGAAAAGCCTCACAAAATTGCAGAAAAATGCCACAAAATTCCCTAAACCTTCTAAAAACCCTACCCAATTCCTGCAACATCCCACAAAATCTCCAACAATTTCCACAAAATTCAAGAAAAATCCCTCAAAATTCACTGAATTTCCTCAATATCCCACCAAATTCCAGAACCATCTCACAAAATCTCAACAAATTTCCACTAAATCTAAGAAAATTCCCGCAAAATTCTTCAAGTCTCCTCCAAATCCCACAAAATTCAAGACAAATCCTCAAAATTCCACAAAAATCCAACAAAATTCCTTCCATCTTCTCAAAACCCAAACAAATTCCTGCAACATCTCACAAAATCTCCACCAATTTCCAAACATTTCAAGAAAAATCCCGCAAAATTCTTCAAGTCTCCTCCAAATACCACAAACATCTCACAAACATCCCACAAACATCCCACAAAATTCAAGAGAAATCCCACAAAATTCAAAAGAAATCGCACAAAATCCTGTACAAGCCCCACACAATTCCCTAAATCTTCTCAGAACCCAACCACATTCCTGCAACATCCCACAAAATCTCCAACAATTTCCACAAAATTCAAGAAAATTCCCTCCAAATTCACTGAATTTCCTCAATATCCCACCAAACTCCAGAACCATCTCACAAAATCTCAACAAATTTCAAAAAAATTAAAAAAAAACTCTCACAAAGTTCTTGAAAGCCCCTCAAAATTCCAGAAAAATGCCACAAAATTCCCTACATCTTCTCAAAACCCAAACAAACTCCTGCAACATCCCACAAAATCTCTGGAAATTTCCACAAAATTCAAGAAGACTCACACAAAAAACTTGAAAGCTGCTGAAAGTTCCACGAAAATCCCACAAAAATCCCTAAATCTTCTCAAAACCCAACCACATTCCTGCAGCATCTCACAAAATCTCCACCAATATCCAAAAAATTCAAGAAAATTCCCTCCAAATTCTTCAAGTCTCCTCCAAATCCCACAAAATTCAAGACAAATCCTCAAAATCCCACAAAAATCCCACAAATTCCAGAACCATCTCACAAAATCTCAACAAATTTCCACTAAATTCAAGAAAACTCTCACAAAGTTCTTGAAAGCCCCTCAAAATTCCAGAAAAATGCCACAAAATAACCTACATCTTCTCAAAACCCAACCACATTCCTGCAACATCCCACAAAATCTCCAACAATTTCCACAAAATTCAAGAAAAATCCCGCAAAATTCTTCACGTCTCGTACAAATCCCAGAAAAATCCCACAAAATTCCAGAAACATCCCACCAAATCACCTCAATATCACCAAAAATTCTGGAAAAGCCTCACAAAATTGCAGAAAAACGCCACAAAATTCCCTAAACCTTCTCAAAACCCTACCCAATTCCTGCAACATCCCACAAAATCTCCAACAATTTCCACAAAATTCAAGAAAAATCCCTCAAAATTCACTGAATTTCCTCAATATCCCACCAAATTCCAGAACCATCTCACAAAATCTCAACAAATTTCCACTAAATCTAAGAAAATTCCCGCAAAATTCTTCAAGTCTCCTCCAAATCCCACAAAATTCAAGAGAAATCCTCAAAATTCCACAAAAATCCAACAAAATTCCTTCCATCTTCTCAAAACCCAAACAAATTCCTGCAACATCTCACAAAATCTCCACCAATTTCCAAACATTTCAAGAAAAATCCCGCAAAATTCTTCAAGTCTCCTCCAAATACCACAAACATCCTACAAACATCTCACAAACATCCCACAAACATCCCATAAAATTCAATAGAAATCCCACAAAATTCAAGAGAAATCCCACCAAATTCTGTACAAGCCCCACACAATTCCCTAAATCTTCTCAGAACCCAACCACATTCCTGCAACATCCCACAAAATCTCCAACAATTTCCACAAAATTCAAGAAAATTCCCTCCAAATTCACTGAATTTCCTCAATATCCCACCAAACTCCAGAACCATCTCACAAAATCTCAACAAATTTCCAAAAAATTCAAAAAAACTCTCACAAAGTTCTTGAAAGCCCCTCAAAATTCAAGAAAAATGCCACAAATTTCCCTACATCTTCTCAAAACATTACAAAATTCTACAGACATCTCACAAAATCTCCACACATTTCCACAAAATCTAAGAAAATTCCCGCAAAATTCTTCAAGTCTCCTCCAAATCCCACAAAATTCAAGAGAAATCCTCAAAATTCCACAAAAATCCAACAAAATTCCCTACATCTTCTCAAAATCCAAACAAATTCCTGAAACATCTCACAAAATCTCCACCAATTTCCACAACATTTAGGAAAAATCCCTCCAACTTCTTCAAGTCTCCTCCAAATCCCACAAAATTCAAGAGAAATCCTCAAAATTCCACAAAAATCCCACAAAATTCCTGCAACATCTCACAAAATCTCCGGAAATTTCCACAAAATTCAAGAAGACTCTCACAAAATACTTGAAAGCTGCTGAAAATTCCACGAATATACCACAAAAATCCCTAAATCTTCTCAAAACCCAACCACATTCCTGCAGCATCTCACAAAATCTCCACCAATATCCAAAAAATTCAAGAAAATTCCCTCCAAATTCTTCAAGTCTCCTCCAAATCCCACAAAATTCAAGACAAATCCTCAAAATCCCACAAAAATCCCACCAAATTCCAGAACCATCTCACAAAATCTCAACAAATTTCCACTAAATTCAAGAAAACTCTCACAAAGTTCTTGAAAGCCCCTCAAAATTCCAGAAAAATGCCACAAAATAACCTACATCTTCTCAAAACCCAACCACATTCCTGCAACATCCCACAAAATCTCCAACAATTTCCACAAAATTCAAGAAAAATCCCGCAAAATTCTTCAAGTCTCGTACAAATCCCAGAAAAATCCCACAAAATTCCAGAAACATCCCACCAAATCACCTCAATATCACCAAACATTCTGGAAAAGCCTCACAAAATTGCAGAAAAATGCCACAAAATTCCATAAATCTTCTCAAAACCCTACCAAATTCCTGCAACATCCCACAAAATCTCCAACAATTTCCACAAAATTCAAGAAAAATCCCTCAAAATTCACTGAATTTCCTCAATATCCCACCAAATTCCAGAACCATCTCACAAAATCTCAACAAATTTCCACAAAATCTAAGAAAATTCCCTCCAAATTCTTCAAGTCTCCTCCAAATCCCACAAAATTCAAGACAAATCCTCAAAATTCCACAAAAATCCCACAAAATTCCTTCCATCTTCTCAGAACCCAAACAAACTCCTGCAACATCTCACAAAATCTCCACCAATTTCCAAACAATTCAAGAAAAATCCCGCAAAATTCTTCAAGTCTCGTACAAATCCCAGAAAAATCCCACAAAATTCCAGAAACATCCCACCAAATCACCTCAATATCACCAAACATTCTGGAAAAGCCTCACAAAATTGCAGAAATATGCCACAAAATTCCATAAATCTTCTCAAAACCCTACCAAATTCCTGCAACATCCCACAAAATCTCCAACAATTTCCACAAAATTCAGGAAAAATCCCTCAAAATTCACTGAATTTCCTCAATATCCCACCAAATTCCAGAACCATCTCACAAAATCTCAACAAATTTCCACAAAATCTAAGAAAATTCCCTCCAAATTCTTCAAGTCTCCTCCAAATCCCACAAAATTCAAGACAAATCCTCAAAATTCCACAAAAATCCCACAAAATTCCTTCCATCTTCTCAGAACCCAAACAAACTCCTGCAACATCTCACAAAATCTCCACCAATTTCCAAACAATTCAAGAAAAATCCCGCAAAATTCTTCAAGTCTCCTCCAAATACCACAAACATCTCACAAACATCCCACAAACATCCCATAAAATTCAAGAGAAATCCCACAAAATTCAAAAGAAATCGCACAAAATCCTGTACAAGCCCCACACAATTCCCTAAATCTTCTCAGAACCCAACCACATTCCTGCAACATCCCACAAAATCTCCAACAATTTCCACAAAATTCAAGAAAATTCCCTCCAAATTCACTGAATTTCCTCAATATCCCACCAAACTCCAGAACCATCTCACAAAATCTCAACAAATTTCAAAAAAATTAAAAAAAAACTCTCACAAATTTCTTGAAAGCCCCTCAAAATTCCAGAAAAATGCCACAAAATTCCCTACATCTTCTCAAAACCCAAACAAACTCCTGCAACATCCCACAAAATCTCTGGAAATTTCCACAAAATTCAAGAAGACTCACACAAAAAACTTGAAAGCTGCTGAAAGTTCCACGAAAATCCCACAAAAATCCCTAAATCTTCTCAAAACCCAACCACATTCCTGCAGCATCTCACAAAATCTCCACCAATATCCAAAAAATTCAAGAAAATTCCCCCCAAATTCTTCAAGTCTCCTCCAAATCCCACAAAATTCAAGACAAATCCTCAAAATCCCACAAAAATCCCACAAATTCCAGAACCATCTCACAAAATCTCAACAAATTTCCACTAAATTCAAGAAAACTCTCACAAAGTTCTTGAAAGCCCCTCAAAATTCCAGAAAAATGCCACAAAATAACCTACATCTTCTCAAAACCCAACCACATTCCTGCAACATCCCACAAAATCTCCAACAATTTCCACAAAATTCAAGAAAAATCCCGC
This sequence comes from Cyanistes caeruleus, assembly GCF_971803275.1. Taxonomy (NCBI): domain Eukaryota; kingdom Metazoa; phylum Chordata; class Aves; order Passeriformes; family Paridae; genus Cyanistes; species Cyanistes caeruleus. The sequence goes on along the minus strand of NC_141702.1, from coordinate 84,647,703 downwards.
AAAATTCTTCAAGTCTCGTACAAATCCCAGAAAAATCCCACAAAATTCCAGAAACATCCCACCAAATCACCTCAATATCACCAAACATTCTGGAAAAGCCTCACAAAATTGCAGAAAAATGCCACAAAATTCCATAAATCTTCTCAAAACCCTACCAAATTCCTGCAACATCCCACAAAATCTCCAACAATTTCCACAAAATTCAAGAAAAATCCCTCAAAATTCACTGAATTTCCTCAATATCCCACCAAATTCCAGAACCATCTCACAAAATCTCAACAAATTTCCACAAAATCTAAGAAAATTCCCTCCAAATTCTTCAAGTCTCCTCCAAATCCCACAAAATTCAAGACAAATCCTCAAAATTCCACAAAAATCCCACAAAATTCCTTCCATCTTCTCAGAACCCAAACAAACTCCTGCAACATCTCACAAAATCTCCACCAATTTCCAAACAATTCAAGAAAAATCCCGCAAAATTCTTCAAGTCTCGTACAAATCCCAGAAAAATCCCACAAAATTCCAGAAACATCCCACCAAATCACCTCAATATCACCAAACATTCTGGAAAAGCCTCACAAAATTGCAGAAAAATGCCACAAAATTCCCTAAATCTTCTCAAAACCCTACCAAATTCCTGCAACATCCCACAAAATCTCCAACAATTTCCACAAAATTCAGGAAAAATCCCTCAAAATTCACTGAATTTCCTCAATATCCCACCAAATTCCAGAACCATCTCACAAAATCTCAACAAATTTCCACTAAATCTAAGAAAATTCCCGCAAAATTCTTCAAGTCTCCTCCAAATCCCACAAAATTCAAGACAAATCCTCAAAATTCCACAAAAATCCCACAAAATTCCTTCCATCTTCTCAGAACCCAAACAAACTCCTGCAACATCTCACAAAATCTCCACCAATTTCCAAACAATTCAAGAAAAATCCCGCAAAATTCTTCAAGTCTCCTCCAAATACCACAAACATCTCACAAACATCCCACAAACATCCCACAAAATTCAAGAGAAATCCCACAAAATTCAAAAGAAATCGCACAAAATCCTGTACAAGCCCCACACAATTCCCTAAATCTTCTCAGAACCCAACCACATTCCTGCAACATCCCACAAAATCTCCAACAATTTCCACAAAATTCAAGAAAATTCCCTCCAAATTCACTGAATTTCCTCAATATCCCACCAAACTCCAGAACCATCTCACAAAATCTCAACAAATTTCAAAAAAATTAAAAAAAAACTCTCACAAAGTTCTTGAAAGCCCCTCAAAATTCCAGAAAAATGCCACAAAATTCCCTACATCTTCTCAAAACCCAAACAAACTCCTGCAACATCCCACAAAATCTCTGGAAATTTCCACAAAATTCAAGAAGACTCACACAAAAAACTTGAAAGCTGCTGAAAGTTCCACGAAAATCCCACAAAAATCCCTAAATCTTCTCAAAACCCAACCACATTCCTGCAGCATCTCACAAAATCTCCACCAATATCCAAAAAATTCAAGAAAATTCCCTCCAAATTCTTCAAGTCTCCTCCAAATCCCACAAAATTCAAGACAAATCCTCAAAATCCCACAAAAATCCCACAAATTCCAGAACCATCTCACAAAATCTCAACAAATTTCCACTAAATTCAAGAAAACTCTCACAAAGTTCTTGAAAGCCCCTCAAAATTCCAGAAAAATGCCACAAAATAACCTACATCTTCTCAAAACCCAACCACATTCCTGCAACATCCCACAAAATCTCCAACAATTTCCACAAAATTCAAGAAAAATCCCGCAAAATTCTTCACGTCTCGTACAAATCCCAGAAAAATCCCACAAAATTCCAGAAACATCCCACCAAATCACCTCAATATCACCAAAAATTCTGGAAAAGCCTCACAAAATTGCAGAAAAACGCCACAAAATTCCCTAAACCTTCTCAAAACCCTACCCAATTCCTGCAACATCCCACAAAATCTCCAACAATTTCCACAAAATTCAAGAAAAATCCCTCAAAATTCACTGAATTTCCTCAATATCCCACCAAATTCCAGAACCATCTCACAAAATCTCAACAAATTTCCACTAAATCTAAGAAAATTCCCGCAAAATTCTTCAAGTCTCCTCCAAATCCCACAAAATTCAAGAGAAATCCTCAAAATTCCACAAAAATCCAACAAAATTCCTTCCATCTTCTCAAAACCCAAACAAATTCCTGCAACATCTCACAAAATCTCCACCAATTTCCAAACATTTCAAGAAAAATCCCGCAAAATTCTTCAAGTCTCCTCCAAATACCACAAACATCCTACAAACATCTCACAAACATCCCACAAACATCCCATAAAATTCAATAGAAATCCCACAAAATTCAAGAGAAATCCCACCAAATTCTGTACAAGCCCCACACAATTCCCTAAATCTTCTCAGAACCCAACCACATTCCTGCAACATCCCACAAAATCTCCAACAATTTCCACAAAATTCAAGAAAATTCCCTCCAAATTCACTGAATTTCCTCAATATCCCACCAAACTCCAGAACCATCTCACAAAATCTCAACAAATTTCCAAAAAATTCAAAAAAACTCTCACAAAGTTCTTGAAAGCCCCTCAAAATTCAAGAAAAATGCCACAAATTTCCCTACATCTTCTCAAAACATTACAAAATTCTACAGACATCTCACAAAATCTCCACACATTTCCACAAAATCTAAGAAAATTCCCGCAAAATTCTTCAAGTCTCCTCCAAATCCCACAAAATTCAAGAGAAATCCTCAAAATTCCACAAAAATCCAACAAAATTCCCTACATCTTCTCAAAATCCAAACAAATTCCTGAAACATCTCACAAAATCTCCACCAATTTCCACAACATTTAGGAAAAATCCCTCCAACTTCTTCAAGTCTCCTCCAAATCCCACAAAATTCAAGAGAAATCCTCAAAATTCCACAAAAATCCCACAAAATTCCTGCAACATCTCACAAAATCTCCGGAAATTTCCACAAAATTCAAGAAGACTCTCACAAAATACTTGAAAGCTGCTGAAAATTCCACGAATATACCACAAAAATCCCTAAATCTTCTCAAAACCCAACCACATTCCTGCAGCATCTCACAAAATCTCCACCAATATCCAAAAAATTCAAGAAAATTCCCTCCAAATTCTTCAAGTCTCCTCCAAATCCCACAAAATTCAAGACAAATCCTCAAAATCCCACAAAAATCCCACCAAATTCCAGAACCATCTCACAAAATCTCAACAAATTTCCACTAAATTCAAGAAAACTCTCACAAAGTTCTTGAAAGCCCCTCAAAATTCCAGAAAAATGCCACAAAATAACCTACATCTTCTCAAAACCCAACCACATTCCTGCAACATCCCACAAAATCTCCAACAATTTCCACAAAATTCAAGAAAAATCCCGCAAAATTCTTCAAGTCTCGTACAAATCCCAGAAAAATCCCACAAAATTCCAGAAACATCCCACCAAATCACCTCAATATCACCAAACATTCTGGAAAAGCCTCACAAAATTGCAGAAAAATGCCACAAAATTCCATAAATCTTCTCAAAACCCTACCAAATTCCTGCAACATCCCACAAAATCTCCAACAATTTCCACAAAATTCAAGAAAAATCCCTCAAAATTCACTGAATTTCCTCAATATCCCACCAAATTCCAGAACCATCTCACAAAATCTCAACAAATTTCCACAAAATCTAAGAAAATTCCCTCCAAATTCTTCAAGTCTCCTCCAAATCCCACAAAATTCAAGACAAATCCTCAAAATTCCACAAAAATCCCACAAAATTCCTTCCATCTTCTCAGAACCCAAACAAACTCCTGCAACATCTCACAAAATCTCCACCAATTTCCAAACAATTCAAGAAAAATCCCGCAAAATTCTTCAAGTCTCCTCCAAATACCACAAACATCTCACAAACATCCCACAAACATCCCATAAAATTCAAGAGAAATCCCACAAAATTCAAAAGAAATCGCACAAAATCCTGTACAAGCCCCACACAATTCCCTAAATCTTCTCAGAACCCAACCACATTCCTGCAACATCCCACAAAATCTCCAACAATTTCCACAAAATTCAAGAAAATTCCCTCCAAATTCACTGAATTTCCTCAATATCCCACCAAACTCCAGAACCATCTCACAAAATCTCAACAAATTTCAAAAAAATTAAAAAAAAACTCTCACAAATTTCTTGAAAGCCCCTCAAAATTCCAGAAAAATGCCACAAAATTCCCTACATCTTCTCAAAACCCAAACAAACTCCTGCAACATCCCACAAAATCTCTGGAAATTTCCACAAAATTCAAGAAGACTCACACAAAAAACTTGAAAGCTGCTGAAAGTTCCACGAAAATCCCACAAAAATCCCTAAATCTTCTCAAAACCCAACCACATTCCTGCAGCATCTCACAAAATCTCCACCAATATCCAAAAAATTCAAGAAAATTCCCCCCAAATTCTTCAAGTCTCCTCCAAATCCCACAAAATTCAAGACAAATCCTCAAAATCCCACAAAAATCCCACAAATTCCAGAACCATCTCACAAAATCTCAACAAATTTCCACTAAATTCAAGAAAACTCTCACAAAGTTCTTGAAAGCCCCTCAAAATTCCAGAAAAATGCCACAAAATAACCTACATCTTCTCAAAACCCAACCACATTCCTGCAACATCCCACAAAATCTCCAACAATTTCCACAAAATTCAAGAAAAATCCCGCAAAATTCTTCAAGTCTCGTACAAATCCCAGAAAAATCCCACAAAATTCCAGAAACATCCCACCAAATCACCTCAATATCACCAAACATTCTGGAAAAGCCTCACAAAATTGCAGAAAAATGCCACAAAATTCCATAAATCTTCTCAAAACCCTACCAAATTCCTGCAACATCCCACAAAATCTCCAACAATTTCCACAAAATTCAAGAAAAATCCCTCAAAATTCACTGAATTTCCTCAATATCCCACCAAATTCCAGAACCATCTCACAAAATCTCAACAAATTTCCACAAAATCTAAGAAAATTCCCTCCAAATTCTTCAAGTCTCCTCCAAATCCCACAAAATTCAAGACAAATCCTCAAAATTCCACAAAAATCCCACAAAATTCCTTCCATCTTCTCAGAACCCAAACAAACTCCTGCAACATCTCACAAAATCTCCACCAATTTCCAAACAATTCAAGAAAAATCCCGCAAAATTCTTCAAGTCTCGTACAAATCCCAGAAAAATCCCACAAAATTCCAGAAACATCCCACCAAATCACCTCAATATCACCAAACATTCTGGAAAAGCCTCACAAAATTGCAGAAAAATGCCACAAAATTCCCTAAATCTTCTCAAAACCCTACCAAATTCCTGCAACATCCCACAAAATCTCCAACAATTTCCACAAAATTCAGGAAAAATCCCTCAAAATTCACTGAATTTCCTCAATATCCCACCAAATTCCAGAACCATCTCACAAAATCTCAACAAATTTCCACTAAATCTAAGAAAATTCCCGCAAAATTCTTCAAGTCTCCTCCAAATCCCACAAAATTCAAGACAAATCCTCAAAATTCCACAAAAATCCCACAAAATTCCTTCCATCTTCTCAGAACCCAAACAAACTCCTGCAACATCTCACAAAATCTCCACCAATTTCCAAACAATTCAAGAAAAATCCCGCAAAATTCTTCAAGTCTCCTCCAAATACCACAAACATCTCACAAACATCCCACAAACATCCCACAAAATTCAAGAGAAATCCCACAAAATTCAAAAGAAATCGCACAAAATCCTGTACAAGCCCCACACAATTCCCTAAATCTTCTCAGAACCCAACCACATTCCTGCAACATCCCACAAAATCTCCAACAATTTCCACAAAATTCAAGAAAATTCCCTCCAAATTCACTGAATTTCCTCAATATCCCACCAAACTCCAGAACCATCTCACAAAATCTCAACAAATTTCAAAAAAATTAAAAAAAAACTCTCACAAAGTTCTTGAAAGCCCCTCAAAATTCCAGAAAAATGCCACAAAATTCCCTACATCTTCTCAAAACCCAAACAAACTCCTGCAACATCCCACAAAATCTCTGGAAATTTCCACAAAATTCAAGAAGACTCACACAAAAAACTTGAAAGCTGCTGAAAGTTCCACGAAAATCCCACAAAAATCCCTAAATCTTCTCAAAACCCAACCACATTCCTGCAGCATCTCACAAAATCTCCACCAATATCCAAAAAATTCAAGAAAATTCCCTCCAAATTCTTCAAGTCTCCTCCAAATCCCACAAAATTCAAGACAAATCCTCAAAATCCCACAAAAATCCCACAAATTCCAGAACCATCTCACAAAATCTCAACAAATTTCCACTAAATTCAAGAAAACTCTCACAAAGTTCTTGAAAGCCCCTCAAAATTCCAGAAAAATGCCACAAAATAACCTACATCTTCTCAAAACCCAACCACATTCCTGCAACATCCCACAAAATCTCCAACAATTTCCACAAAATTCAAGAAAAATCCCGCAAAATTCTTCACGTCTCGTACAAATCCCAGAAAAATCCCACAAAATTCCAGAAACATCCCACCAAATCACCTCAATATCACCAAAAATTCTGGAAAAGCCTCACAAAATTGCAGAAAAACGCCACAAAATTCCCTAAACCTTCTCAAAACCCTACCCAATTCCTGCAACATCCCACAAAATCTCCAACAATTTCCACAAAATTCAAGAAAAATCCCTCAAAATTCACTGAATTTCCTCAATATCCCACCAAATTCCAGAACCATCTCACAAAATCTCAACAAATTTCCACTAAATCTAAGAAAATTCCCGCAAAATTCTTCAAGTCTCCTCCAAATCCCACAAAATTCAAGACAAATCCTCAAAATTCCACAAAAATCCCACAAAATTCCTTCCATCTTCTCAGAACCCAAACAAACTCCTGCAACATCTCACAAAATCTCCACCAATTTCCAAACAATTCAAGAAAAATCCCGCAAAATTCTTCAAGTCTCGTACAAATCCCAGAAAAATCCCACAAAATTCCAGAAACATCCCACCAAATCACCTCAATATCACCAAACATTCTGGAAAAGCCTCACAAAATTGCAGAAAAATGCCACAAAATTCCCTAAATCTTCTCAAAACCCTACCAAATTCCTGCAACATCCCACAAAATCTCCAACAATTTCCACAAAATTCAGGAAAAATCCCTCAAAATTCACTGAATTTCCTCAATATCCCACCAAATTCCAGAACCATCTCACAAAATCTCAACAAATTTCCACAAAATCTAAGAAAATTCCCTCCAAATTCTTCAAGTCTCCTCCAAATCCCACAAAATTCAAGACAAATCCTCAAAATTCCACAAAAATCCCACAAAATTCCTTCCATCTTCTCAGAACCCAAACAAACTCCTGCAACATCTCACAAAATCTCCACCAATTTCCAAACAATTCAAGAAAAATCCCGCAAAATTCTTCAAGTCTCCTCCAAATACCACAAACATCTCACAAACATCCCACAAACATCCCACAAAATTCAAGAGAAATCCCACAAAATTCAAAAGAAATCGCACAAAATCCTGTACAAGCCCCACACAATTCCCTAAATCTTCTCAGAACCCAACCACATTCCTGCAACATCCCACAAAATCTCCAACAATTTCCACAAAATTCAAGAAAATTCCCTCCAAATTCACTGAATTTCCTCAATATCCCACCAAACTCCAGAACCATCTCACAAAATCTCAACAAATTTCAAAAAAATTAAAAAAAAACTCTCACAAAGTTCTTGAAAGCCCCTCAAAATTCCAGAAAAATGCCACAAAATTCCCTACATCTTCTCAAAACCCAAACAAACTCCTGCAACATCCCACAAAATCTCTGGAAATTTCCACAAAATTCAAGAAGACTCACACAAAAAACTTGAAAGCTGCTGAAAGTTCCACGAAAATCCCACAAAAATCCCTAAATCTTCTCAAAACCCAACCACATTCCTGCAGCATCTCACAAAATCTCCACCAATATCCAAAAAATTCAAGAAAATTCCCTCCAAATTCTTCAAGTCTCCTCCAAATCCCACAAAATTCAAGACAAATCCTCAAAATCCCACAAAAATCCCACAAATTCCAGAACCATCTCACAAAATCTCAACAAATTTCCACTAAATTCAAGAAAACTCTCACAAAGTTCTTGAAAGCCCCTCAAAATTCCAGAAAAATGCCACAAAATAACCTACATCTTCTCAAAACCCAACCACATTCCTGCAACATCCCACAAAATCTCCAACAATTTCCACAAAATTCAAGAAAAATCCCGCAAAATTCTTCACGTCTCGTACAAATCCCAGAAAAATCCCACAAAATTCCAGAAACATCCCACCAAATCACCTCAATATCACCAAAAATTCTGGAAAAGCCTCACAAAATTGCAGAAAAACGCCACAAAATTCCCTAAACCTTCTCAAAACCCTACCCAATTCCTGCAACATCCCACAAAATCTCCAACAATTTCCACAAAATTCAAGAAAAATCCCTCAAAATTCACTGAATTTCCTCAATATCCCACCAAATTCCAGAACCATCTCACAAAATCTCAACAAATTTCCACTAAATCTAAGAAAATTCCCGCAAAATTCTTCAAGTCTCCTCCAAATCCCACAAAATTCAAGACAAATCCTCAAAATTCCACAAAAATCCCACAAAATTCCTTCCATCTTCTCAAAACCCAAACAAATTCCTGCAACATCTCACAAAATCTCCACCAATTTCCAAACATTTCAAGAAAAATCCCGCAAAATTCTTCAAGTCTCCTCCAAATACCACAAACATCCTACAAACATCTCACAAACATCCCACAAACATCCCATTAAATTCAATAGAAATCCCACAAAATTCAAGAGAAATCCCACCAAATTCTGTACAAGCCCCACACAATTCCCTAAATCTTCTCAGAACCCAACCACATTCCTGCAACATCCCACAAAATCTCCAACAATTTCCACAAAATTCAAGAAAATTCCCTCCAAATTCACTGAATTTCCTCAATATCCCACCAAACTCCAGAACCATCTCACAAAATCTCAACAAATTTCCAAAAAATTCAAAAAAACTCTCACAAAGTTCTTGAAAGCCCCTCAAAATTCAAGAAAAATGCCACAAAATTCCCTACATCTTCTCAAAACATTACAAAATTCTACAGACATCTCACAAAATCTCCACACATTTCCACAAAATCTAAGAAAATTCCCGCAAAATTCTTCAAGTCTCCTCCAAATCCCACAAAATTCAAGAGAAATCCTCAAAATTCCACAAAAATCCAACAAAATTCCCTACATCTTCTCAAAATCCAAACAAATTCCTGAAACATCTCACAAAATCTCCACCAATTTCCACAACATTTAGGAAAAATCCCTCCAACTTCTTCAAGTCTCCTCCAAATCCCACTAAAATTCAAGAGAAATCCTCAAAATTCCACAAAAATCCCACAAAATTCCTGCAACATCTCACAAAATCTCCGGAAATTTCCACAAAATTCAAGAAGACTCTCACAAAATACTTGAAAGCTGCTGAAAATTCCACGAATATCCCACAAAAATCCCTAAATCTTCTCAAAACCCAACCACATTCCTGCAGCATCTCACAAAATCTCCACCAATATCCAAAAAATTCAAGAAAATTCCCTCCAAATTCTTCAAGTCTCCTCCAAATCCCACAAAATTCAAGACAAATCCTCAAAATCCTACAAAAATCCCACCAAATTCCAGAACCATCTCACAAAATCTCAACAAATTTCCACTAAATTCAAGAAAACTCTCACAAAGTTCTTGAAAGCCCCTCAAAATTCCAGAAAAATGCCACAAAATAACCTACATCTTCTCAAAACCCAACCACATTCCTGCAACATCCCACAAAATCTCCAACAATTTCCACAAAATTCAAGAAAAATCCCGCAAAATTCTTCAAGTCTCGTACAAATCCCAGAAAAATCCCACAAAATTCCAGAAACATCCCACCAAATCACCTCAATATCACCAAAAATTCTGGAAAAGCCTCACAAAATTGCAGAAAAACGCCACAAAATTCCCTAAACCTTCTCAAAACCCTACCCAATTCCTGCAAAATCCCACAAAATCTCCAACAATTTCCACAAAATTCAAGAAAAATCCCTCAAAATTCACTGAATTTCCTCAATATCCCACCAAATTCCAGAACCATCTCACAAAATCTCAACAAATTTCCACTAAATCTAAGAAAATTCCCGCAAAATTCTTCAAGTCTCCTCCAAATCCCACAAAATTCAAGACAAATCCTCAAAATCCCACAAAAATCCCACAAAATTCCTTCCATCTTCTCAAAACCCAAATTCCTGCAACATCTCACAAAATCTCCACCAATTTCCAAACATTTCAAGAAAAATCCCGCAAAATTCTTCAAGTCTCCTCCAAATACCACAAACATCCTACAAACATCTCACAAACATCCCACAAACATCCCATTAAATTCAATAGAAATCCCACAAAATTCAAGAGAAATCCCACCAAATTCTGTACAAGCCCCACACAATTCCCTAAATCTTCTCAGAACCCAACCACATTCCTGCAACATCCCACAAAATCTCCAACAATTTCCACAAAATTCAAGAAAATTCCCTCCAAATTCACTGAATTTCCTCAATATCCCACCAAACTCCAGAACCATCTCACAAAATCTCAACAAATTTCCAAAAAATTCAAAAAAACTCTCACAAAGTTCTTGAAAGCCCCTCAAAATTCAAGAAAAATGCCACAAATTTCCCTACATCTTCTCAAAACATTACAAAATTCTACAGACATCTCACAAAATCTCCACACATTTCCACAAAATCTAAGAAAATTCCCGCAAAATTCTTCAAGTCTCCTCCAAATCCCACAAAATTCAAGAGAAATCCTCAAAATTCCACAAAAATCCAACAAAATTCCCTACATCTTCTCAAAATCCAAACAAATTCCTGAAACATCTCACAAAATCTCCACCAATTTCCACAACATTTAGGAAAAATCCCTCCAACTTCTTCAAGTCTCCTCCAAATCCCACAAAATTCAAGAGAAATCCTCAAAATTCCACAAAAATCCCACAAAATTCCTGCAACATCTCACAAAATCTCCGGAAATTTCCACAAAATTCAAGAAGACTCTCACAAAATACTTGAAAGCTGCTGAAAATTCCACGAATATCCCACAAAAATCCCTAAATCTTCTCAAAACCCAACCACATTCCTGCAGCATCTCACAAAATCTCCACCAATATCCAAAAAATTCAAGAAAATTCCCTCCAAATTCTTCAAGTCTCCTCCAAATCCCACAAAATTCAAGACAAATCCTCAAAATCCCACAAAAATCCCACCAAATTCCAGAACCATCTCACAAAATCTCAACAAATTTCCACTAAATTCAAGAAAACTCTCACAAAGTTCTTGAAAGCCCCTCAAAATTCCAGAAAAATGCCACAAAATAACCTACATCTTCTCAAAACCCAAACAAACTCCTGCAACATCTCACAAAATCTCCACCAATTTCCAAACAATTCAAGAAAAATCCCGCAAAATTCTTCAAGTCTCGTACAAATCCCAGAAAAATCCCACAAAATTCCAGAAACATCCCACCAAATCACCTCAATATCACCAAAAATTCTGGAAAAGCCTCACAAAATTGCAGAAAAATGCCACAAAATTCCCTAAACCTTCTCAAAACCCTACCCAATTCCTGCAACATCCCACAAAATCTCCAACAATTTCCACAAAATTCAAGAAAAATCCCTCAAATTTCACTGAATTTCCTCAATATCCCACCAAATTCCAGAACCATCTCACAAAATCTCAACAAATTTCCACTAAATCTAAGAAAATTCCCGCAAAATTCTTCAAGTCTCCTCCAAATCCCACAAAATTCAAGACAAATCCTCAAAATTCCACAAAAATCCCACAAAATTCCTTCCATCTTCTCAAAACCCAAACAAATTCCTGCAACATCTCACAAAATCTCCACCAATTTCCACAACATTTCAAGAAAAATCCCGAAAATTCTTCAAGTCTCCTCCAAATACCACAAACATCCTACAAACATCTCACAAACATCCCACAAACATCCCATAAAATTCAATAGAAATCCCACAAAATTCAAGAGAAATCCCACCAAATTCTGTACAAGCCCCACACAATTCCCTAAATCTTCTCAGAACCCAACCACATTCCTGCAACATCCCACAAAATCTCCAACAATTTCCACAAAATTCAAGAAAATTCCCTCCAAATTCACTGAATTTCCTCAATATCCCACCAAACTCCAGAACCATCTCACAAAATCTCAACAAATTTCCAAAAAATTCAAAAAAACTCTCACAAAGTTCTTGAAAGCCCCTCAAAATTCCAGAAAAATGCCACAAAATTCCCTACATCTTCTCAAAACATTACAAAATTCTACAGACATCTCACAAAATCTCCACACATTTCCACAAAATCTAAGAAAATTCCCGCAAAATTCTTCAAGTCTCCTCCAAATCCCACAAAATTCAAGAGAAATCCTCAAAATTCCACAAAAATCCAACAAAATTCCCTACATCTTCTCAAAACCCAACCACATTCCTGCAGCATCTCACAAAATCTCCACCAATATCCAAAAAATTCAAGAAAATTCCCTCCAAATTCTTCAAGTCTCCTCCAAATCCCACAAAATTCAAGACAAATCCTCAAAATCCCACAAAAATCCCACCAAATTCCAGAACCATCTCACAAAATCTCAACAAATTTCCACTAAATTCAAGAAAACTCTCACAAAGTTCTTGAAAGCCCCTCAAAATTCCAGAAAAATGCCACAAAATAACCTACATCTTCTCAAAACCCAACCACATTCCTGCAACATCCCACAAAATCTCCAACAATTTCCACAAAATTCAAGAAAAATCCCGCAAAATTCTTCAAGTCTCGTACAAATCCCAGAAAAATCCCACAAAATTCCAGAAACATCCCACCAAATCACCTCAATATCACCAAAAATTCTGGAAAAGCCTCACAAAATTGCAGAAAAACGCCACAAAATTCCCTAAACCTTCTCAAAACCCTACCCAATTCCTGCAACATCCCACAAAATCTCCAACAATTTCCACAAAATTCAAGAAAAATCCCTCAAAATTCACTGAATTTCCTCAATATCCCACCAAATTCCAGAACCATCTCACAAAATCTCAACAAATTTCCACTAAATCTAAGAAAATTCCCTCCAAATTCTTCAAGTCTCCTCCAAATCCCACAAAATTCAAGACAAATCCTCAAAATTCCACAAAAATCCCACAAAATTCCTTCCATCTTCTCAGAACCCAAACAAACTCCTGCAACATCTCACAAAATCTCCACCAATTTTCAAACAATTCAAGAAAAATCCCGCAAAATTCTTCAAGTCTCCTCCAAATACCACAAACATCCCACAAACATCCCACAAACATCCCACAAAATTCAAGAGAAATCCCACAAAATTCAAAAGAAATCGCACAAAATCCTGTACAAGCCCCACACAATTCCCTAAATCTTCTCAGAACCCAACCACATTCCTGCAACATCCCACAAAATCTCCAACAATTTCCACAAAATTCAAGAAAATTCCCTCCAAATTCACTGAATTTCCTCAATATCCCACCAAACTCCAGAACCATCTCACAAAATCTCAACAAATTTCAAAAAAATTAAAAAAAAACTCTCACAAATTTCTTGAAAGCCCCTCAAAATTCCAGAAAAATGCCACAAAATTCCCTACATCTTCTCAAAACCCAAACAAACTCCTGCAACATCCCACAAAATCTCTGGAAATTTCCACAAAATTCAAGAAGACTCACACAAAAAACTTGAAAGCTGCTGAAAGTTCCACGAAAATCCCACAAAAATCCCTAAATCTTCTCAAAACCCAACCACATTCCTGCAGCATCTCACAAAATCTCCACCAATATCCAAAAAATTCAAGAAAATTCCCTCCAAATTCTTCAAGTCTCCTCCAAATCCCACAAAATTCAAGACAAATCCTCAAAATCCCACAAAAATCCCACAAATTCCAGAACCATCTCACAAAATCTCAACAAATTTCCACTAAATTCAAGAAAACTCTCACAAAGTTCTTGAAAGCCCCTCAAAATTCCAGAAAAATGCCACAAAATAACCTACATCTTCTCAAAACCCAACCACATTCCTGCAACATCCCACAAAATCTCCAACAATTTCCACAAAATTCAAGAAAAATCCCGCAAAATTCTTCACGTCTCGTACAAATCCCAGAAAAATCCCACAAAATTCCAGAAACATCCCACCAAATCACCTCAATATCACCAAAAATTCTGGAAAAGCCTCACAAAATTGCAGAAAAACGCCACAAAATTCCCTAAACCTTCTCAAAACCCTACCCAATTCCTGCAACATCCCACAAAATCTCCAACAATTTCCACAAAATTCAAGAAAAATCCCTCAAAATTCACTGAATTTCCTCAATATCCCACCAAATTCCAGAACCATCTCACAAAATCTCAACAAATTTCCACTAAATCTAAGAATATTCCCGCAAAATTCTTCAAGTCTCCTCCAAATCCCACAAAATTCAAGAGAAATCCTCAAAATTCCACAAAAATCATACAAAATTCCTTCCATCTTCTCAAAACCCAAACAAATTCCTGCAACATCTCACAAAATCTCCACCAATTTCCAAACATTTCAAGAAAAATCCCGCAAAATTCTTCAAGTCTCCTCCAAATACCACAAACATCCTACAAACATCTCACAAACATCCCACAAACATCCCATTAAATTCAATAGAAATCCCACAAAATTCAAGAGAAATCCCACCAAATTCTGTACAAGCCCCACACAATTCCCTAAATCTTCTCAAAACCCAACCACATTCCTGCAACATCCCACAAAATCTCCAACAATTTCCACAAAATTCAAGAAAATTCCCTCCAAATTCACTGAATTTCCTCAATATCCCACCAAACTCCAGAACCATCTCACAAAATCTCAACAAATTTCCAAAAAATTCAAAAAAACTCTCACAAAGTTCTTGAAAGCCCCTCAAAATTCCAGAAAAATGCCACAAAATAACCTACATCTTCTCAAAACATTACAAAATTCTACAGACATCTCACAAAATCTCCACACATTTCCACAAAATCTAAGAAAATTCCCGCAAAATTCTTCAAGTCTCCTCCAAATCCCACAAAATTCAAGAGAAATCCTCAAAATTCCACAAAAATCCAACAAAATTCCCTACATCTTCTCAAAATCCAAACAAATTCCTGAAACATCTCACAAAATCTCCACCAATTTCCACAACATTTAGGAAAAATCCCTCCAACTTCTTCAAGTCTCCTCCAAATCCCACAAAATTCAAGAGAAATCCTCAAAATTCCACAAAAATCCCACAAAATTCCTGCAACATCTCACAAAATCTCCGGAAATTTCCACAAAATTCAAGAAGACTCTCACAAAATACTTGAAAGCTGCTGAAAATTCCACAAATATCCCACAAAAATCCCTAAATCTTCTCAAAACCCAACCACATTCCTGCAGCATCTCACAAAATCTCCACCAATATCCAAAAAATTCAAGAAAATTCCCTCCAAATTCTTCAAGTCTCCTCCAAATCCCACAAAATTCAAGACAAATCCTCAAAATCCCACAAAAATCCCACAAATTCCAGAACCATCTCACAAAATCTCAACAAATTTCCACTAAATTCAAGAAAACTCTCACAAAGTTCTTGAAAGCCCCTCAAAATTCCAGAAAAATGCCACAAAATAACCTACATCTTCTCAAAACCCAACCACATTCCTGCAACATCCCACAAAATCTCCAACAATTTCCACAAAATTCAAGAAAAATCCCGCAAAATTCTTCACGTCTCGTACAAATCCCAGAAAAATCCCACAAAATTCCAGAAACATCCCACCAAATCACCTCAATATCACCAAAAATTCTGGAAAAGCCTCACAAAATTGCAGAAAAACGCCACAAAATTCCCTAAACCTTCTCAAAACCCTACCCAATTCCTGCAACATCCCACAAAATCTCCAACAATTTCCACAAAATTCAAGAAAAATCCCTCAAAATTCACTGAATTTCCTCAATATCCCACCAAATTCCAGAACCATCTCACAAAATCTCAACAAATTTCCACTAAATCTAAGAAAATTCCCGCAAAATTCTTCAAGTCTCCTCCAAATCCCACAAAATTCAAGAGAAATCCTCAAAATTCCACAAAAATCCAACAAAATTCCTTCCATCTTCTCAAAACCCAAACAAATTCCTGCAACATCTCACAAAATCTCCACCAATTTCCAAACATTTCAAGAAAAATCCCGCAAAATTCTTCAAGTCTCCTCCAAATACCACAAACATCCTACAAACATCTCACAAACATCCCACAAACATCCCATTAAATTCAATAGAAATCCCACAAAATTCAAGAGAAATCCCACCAAATTCTGTACAAGCCCCACACAATTCCCTAAATCTTCTCAGAACCCAACCACATTCCTGCAACATCCCACAAAATCTCCAACAATTTCCACAAAATTCAAGAAAATTCCCTCCAAATTCACTGAATTTCCTCAATATCCCACCAAACTCCAGAACCATCTCACAAAATCTCAACAAATTTCCAAAAAATTCAAAAAAACTCTCACAAAGTTCTTGAAAGCCCCTCAAAATTCCAGAAAAATGCCACAAAATTCCCTACATCTTCACAAAACATTACAAAATTCTACAGACATCTCACAAAATCTCCACACATTTCCACAAAATCTAAGAAAATTCCCGCAAAATTCTTCAAGTCTCCTCCAAATCCCACAAAATTCAAGAGAAATCCTCAAAATTCCACAAAAATCCAACAAAATTCCCTACATCTTCTCAAAACCCAACCACATTCCTGCAGCATCTCACAAAATCTCCACCAATATCCAAAAAATTCAAGAAAATTCCCTCCAAATTCTTCAAGTCTCCTCCAAATCCCACAAAATTCAAGACAAATCCTCAAAATCCCACAAAAATCCCACCAAATTCCAGAACCATCTCACAAAATCTCAACAAATTTCCACTAAATTCAAGAAAACTCTCACAAAGTTCTTGAAAGCCCCTCAAAATTCCAGAAAAATGCCACAAAATAACCTACATCTTCTCAAAACCCAACCACATTCCTGCAACATCCCACAAAATCTCCAACAATTTCCACAAAATTCAAGAAAAATCCCGCAAAATTCTTCAAGTCTCGTACAAATCCCAGAAAAATCCCACAAAATTCCAGAAACATCCCACCAAATCACCTCAATATCACCAAAAATTCTGGAAAAGCCTCACAAAATTGCAGAAAAACGCCACAAAATTCCCTAAACCTTCTCAAAACCCTACCCAATTCCTGCAACATCCCACAAAATCTCCAACAATTTCCACAAAATTCAAGAAAAATCCCTCAAAATTCACTGAATTTCCTCAATATCCCACCAAATTCCAGAACCATCTCACAAAATCTCAACAAATTTCCACTAAATCTAAGAAAATTCCCGCAAAATTCTTCAAGTCTCCTCCAAATCCCACAAAATTCAAGAGAAATCCTCAAAATTCCACAAAAATCCAACAAAATTCCTTCCATCTTCTCAAAACCCAAACAAACTCCTGCAACATCTCACAAAATCTCCAACAATTTCCACAAAATTCAAGAAAAATCCCGCAAAATTCTTCAAGTCTCGTACAAATCCCAGAAAAATCCCACAAAATTCCAGAAACATCCCACCAAATCACCACAATATCACCAAACATTCTGGAAAAGCCTCACAAAATTGCAGAAAAATGCCACAAAATTCCATAAATCTTCTCAAAACCCTACCAAATTCCTGCAACATCCCACAAAATCTCCAACAATTTCCACAAAATTCAAGAAAAATCCCTCAAAATTCACTGAATTTCCTCAATATCCCACCAAATTCCAGAACCATCTCACAAAATCTTAACAAATTTCCACAAAATCTAAGAAAATTCCCTCCAAATTCTTCAAGTCTCCTCCAAATCCCACAAAATTCAAGACAAATCCTCAAAATTCCACAAAAATCCCACAAAATTCCTTCCATCTTCTCAGAACCCAAACAAACTCCTGCAACATCTCACAAAATCTCAACCAATTTTCAAACAATTCAAGAAAAATCCCGCAAAATTCTTCAAGTCTCCTCCAAATACCACAAACATCCCACAAACATCCCACAAACATCCCACAAAATTCAAGAGAAATCCCACAAAATTCAAAAGAAATCGCACAAAATCCTGTACAAGCCCCACACAATTCCCTAAATCTTCTCAGAACCCAACCACATTCCTGCAACATCCCACAAAATCTCCAACAATTTCCACAAAATTCAAGAAAATTCCCTCCAAATTCACTGAATTTCCTCAATATCCCACCAAACTCCAGAACCATCTCACAAAATCTCAACAAATTTCAAAAAAATTAAAAAAAAACTCTCACAAATTTCTTGAAAGCCCCTCAAAATTCCAGAAAAATGCCACAAAATTCCCTACATCTTCTCAAAACCCAAACAAACTCCTGCAACATCCCACAAAATCTCTGGAAATTTCCACAAAATTCAAGAAGACTCACACAAAAAACTTGAAAGCTGCTGAAAGTTCCACGAAAATCCCACAAAAATCCCTAAATCTTCTCAAAACCCAACCACATTCCTGCAGCATCTCACAAAATCTCCACCAATATCCAAAAAATTCAAGAAAATTCCCTCCAAATTCTTCAAGTCTCCTCCAAATCCCACAAAATTCAAGACAAATCCTCAAAATCCCACAAAAATCCCACAAATTCCAGAACCATCTCACAAAATCTCAACAAATTTCCACTAAATTCAAGAAAACTCTCACAAAGTTCTTGAAAGCCCCTCAAAATTCCAGAAAAATGCCACAAAATAACCTACATCTTCTCAAAACCCAACCACATTCCTGCAACATCCCACAAAATCTCCAACAATTTCCACAAAATTCAAGAAAAATCCCGCAAAATTCTTCACGTCTCGTACAAATCCCAGAAAAATCCCACAAAATTCCAGAAACATCCCACCAAATCACCTCAATATCACCAAAAATTCTGGAAAAGCCTCACAAAATTGCAGAAAAACGCCACAAAATTCCCTAAACCTTCTCAAAACCCTACCCAATTCCTGCAAAATCCCACAAAATCTCCAACAATTTCCACAAAATTCAAGAAAAATCCCTCAAAATTCACTGAATTTCCTCAATATCCCACCAAATTCCAGAACCATCTCACAAAATCTCAACAAATTTCCACTAAATCTAAGAAAATTCCCGCAAAATTCTTCAAGTCTCCTCCAAATCCCACAAAATTCAAGACAAATCCTCAAAATCCCACAAAAATCCCACAAAATTCCTTCCATCTTCTCAAAACCCAAATTCCTGCAACATCTCACAAAATCTCCACCAATTTCCAAACATTTCAAGAAAAATCCCGCAAAATTCTTCAAGTCTCCTCCAAATACCACAAACATCCTACAAACATCTCACAAACATCCCACAAACATCCCATTAAATTCAATAGAAATCCCACAAAATTCAAGAGAAATCCCACCAAATTCTGTACAAGCCCCACACAATTCCCTAAATCTTCTCAGAACCCAACCACATTCCTGCAACATCCCACAAAATCTCCAACAATTTCCACAAAATTCAAGAAAATTCCCTCCAAATTCACTGAATTTCCTCAATATCCCACCAAACTCCAGAACCATCTCACAAAATCTCAACAAATTTCCAAAAAATTCAAAAAAACTCTCACAAAGTTCTTGAAAAGCCCCTCAAAATTCAAGAAAAATGCCACAAAATTCCCTACATCTTCTCAAAATATTACAAAATTCTACAGACATCTCACAAAATCTCCACACATTTCCACAAAATCTAAGAAAATTCCCGCAAAATTCTTCAAGTCTCCTCCAAATCCCACAAAATTCAAGAGAAATCCTCAAAATTCCACAAAAATCCAACAAAATTCCCTACATCTTCTCAAAATCCAAACAAATTCCTGAAACATCTCACAAAATCTCCACCAATTTCCACAACATTTAGGAAAAATCCCTCCAACTTCTTCAAGTCTCCTCCAAATCCCACAAAATTCAAGAGAATTCCTCAAAATTCCACAAAAATCCCACAAAATTCCTGCAACATCTCACAAAATCTCCGGAAATTTCCACAAAATTCAAGAAGACTCTCACAAAATACTTGAAAGCTGCTGAAAATTCCACGAATATCCCACAAAAATCCCTAAATCTTCTCAAAACCCAACCACATTCCTGCAGCATCTCACAAAATCTCCACCAATATCCAAAAAATTCAAGAAAATTCCCTCCAAATTCTTCAAGTCTCCTCCAAATCCCACAAAATTCAAGACAAATCCTCAAAATCCCACAAAAATCCCACCAAATTCCAGAACCATCTCACAAAATCTCAACAAATTTCCACTAAATTCAAGAAAACTCTCACAAAGTTCTTGAAAGCCCCTCAAAATTCCAGAAAAATGCCACAAAATAACCTACATCTTCTCAAAACCCAACCACATTCCTGCAACATCCCACAAAATCTCCACCAATTTCCACAAAATTCAAGAAAAATCCCGCAAAATTCTTCAAGTCTCGTACAAATCCCAGAAAAATCCCACAAAATTCCAGAAACATCCCACCAAATCACCTCAATATCACCAAACATTCTGGAAAAGCCTCACAAAATTGCAGAAAAATGCCACAAAATTCCATAAATCTTCTCAAAACCCTACCAAATTCCTGCAACATCCCACAAAATCTCCAACAATTTCCACAAAATTCAAGAAAAATCCCTCAAAATTCACTGAATTTCCTCAATATCCCACCAAATTCCAGAACCATCTCACAAAATCTCAACAAATTTCCACAAAATCTAAGAAAATTCCCTCCAAATTCTTCAAGTCTCCTCCAAATCCCACAAAATTCAAGACAAATCCTCAAAATTCCACAAAAATCCCACAAAATTCCTTCCATCTTCTCAGAACCCAAACAAACTCCTGCAACATCTCACAAAATCTCCACCAATTTCCAAACAATTCAAGAAAAATCCCGCAAAATTCTTCAAGTCTCGTACAAATCCCAGAAAAATCCCACAAAATTCCAGAAACATCCCACCAAATCACCTCAATATCACCAAACATTCTGGAAAAGCCTCACAAAATTGCAGAAAAATGCCACAAAATTCCATAAATCTTCTCAAAACCCTACCAAATTCCTGCAACATCCCACAAAATCTCCAACAATTTCCACAAAATTCAGGAAAAATCCCTCAAAATTCACTGAATTTCCTCAATATCCCACCAAATTCCAGAACCATCTCACAAAATCTCAACAAATTTCCACAAAATCTAAGAAAATTCCCTCCAAATTCTTCAAGTCTCCTCCAAATCCCACAAAATTCAAGACAAATCCTCAAAATTCCACAAAAATCCCACAAAATTCCTTCCATCTTCTCAGAACCCAAACAAACTCCTGCAACATCTCACAAAATCTCCACCAATTTCCAAACAATTCAAGAAAAATCCCGCAAAATTCTTCAAGTCTCCTCCAAATACCACAAACATCCCACAAACATCCCACAAACATCCCACAAAATTCAAGAGAAATCCCACAAAATTCAAAAGAAATCGCACAAAATCCTGTACAAGCCCCACACAATTCCCTAAATCTTCTCAGAACCCAACCACATTCCTGCAACATCCCACAAAATCTCCAACAATTTCCACAAAATTCAAGAAAATTCCCTCCAAATTCACTGAATTTCCTCAATATCCCACCAAACTCCAGAACCATCTCACAAAATCTCAACAAATTTCAAAAAAATTAAAAAAAAACTCTCACAAAGTTCTTGAAAGCCCCTCAAAATTCCAGAAAAATGCCACAAAATTCCCTACATCTTCTCAAAACCCAAACAAACTCCTGCAACATCCCACAAAATCTCTGGAAATTTCCACAAAATTCAAGAAGACTCACACAAAAAACTTGAAAGCTGCTGAAAGTTCCACGAAAATCCCACAAAAATCCCTAAATCTTCTCAAAACCCAACCACATTCCTGCAGCATCTCACAAAATCTCCACCAATATCCAAAAAATTCAAGAAAATTCCCTCCAAATTCTTCAAGTCTCCTCCAAATCCCACAAAATTCAAGACAAATCCTCAAAATCCCACAAAAATCCCACAAATTCCAGAACCATCTCACAAAATCTCAACAAATTTCCACTAAATTCAAGAAAACTCTCACAAAGTTCTTGAAAGCCCCTCAAAATTCCAGAAAAATGCCACAAAATAACCTACATCTTCTCAAAACCCAACCACATTCCTGCAACATCCCACAAAATCTCCACCAATTTCCACAAAATTCAAGAAAAATCCCGCAAAATTCTTCAAGTCTCGTACAAATCCCAGAAAAATCCCACAAAATTCCAGAAACATCCCACCAAATCACCTCAATATCACCAAACATTCTGGAAAAGCCTCACAAAATTGCAGAAAAATGCCACAAAATTCCATAAATCTTCTCAAAACCCTACCCAATTCCTGCAACATCCCACAAAATCTCCAACAATTTCCACAAAATTCAAGAAAAATCCCTCAAAATTCACTGAATTTCCTCAATATCCCACCAAATTCCAGAACCATCTCACAAAATCTCAACAAATTTCCACTAAATCTAAGAAAATTCCCGCAAAATTCTTCAAGTCTCCTCCAAATCCCACAAAATTCAAGAGAAATCCTCAAAATTCCACAAAAATCCAACAAAATTCCCTACATCTTCTCAAAATCCAAACAAATTCCTGAAACATCTCACAAAATCTCCACCAATTTCCACAACATTTAGGAAAAATCCCTCCAACTTCTTCAAGTCTCCTCCAAATCCTACAAAATTCAAGAGAATTCCTCAAAATTCCACAAAAATCCCACAAAATTCCTGCAACATCTCACAAAATCTCCGGAAATTTCCACAAAATTCAAGAAGACTCTCACAAAATACTTGAAAGCTGCTGAAAATTCCACGAATATACCACAAAAATCCCTAAATCTTCTCAAAACCCAACCACATTCCTGCAGCATCTCACAAAATCTCCAACAATTTCCACAAAATTCAACAACATTCCCTCCAAATTCACTGAATTTCCTCAATATCCCACCAAACTCCAGAACCATCTCACAAAATCTCAACAAATTTCCAAAAAATTCAAAAAAACTCTCACAAAGTTCTTGAAAGCCCCTCAAAATTCCAGAAAAATGCCACAAAATTCCCTACATCTTCTCAAAACCCAAACAAACTCCTGCAACATCCCACAAAATCTTTGGAAATTTCCACAAAATTCAAGAAGACTCACACAAAAAACTTGAAAGCTGCTGAAAATTCCACGAAAATCCCACAAAAATCCCTAAATCTTCTCAAAACCCAACCACATTCCTGCAGCATCTCACAAAATCTCCACCAATTTCCACAACATTTAGGAAAAATCCCTCCAACTTCTTCAAGTCTCCTCCAAATACAACAAACATCCTACAAACATCTCACAAACATCCCACAAACATCCCATAAAATTCAATAGAAATCCCACAAAATTCAAGAGAAATCGCACCAAATTCTGTACAAGCCCCACACAATTCCCTAAATCTTCTCAGAACCCAACCACATTCCTGCAACATCCCACAAAATCTCCAACAATTTCCACAAAATTCAAGAAAATTCCCTCCAAATTCACTGAATTTCCTCAATATCCCACCAAACTCCAGAACCATCTCACAAAATCTCAACAAATTTCCAAAAAATTCAAAAAAACTCTCACAAAGTTCTTGAAAGCCCCTCAAAATTCAAGAAAAATGCCACAAAATTCCCTACATCTTCTCAAAACATTACAAAATTCTACAGACATCTCACAAAATCTCCACACATTTCCACAAAATTCAAGAAAATTCCCGCAAAATTCTTCAAGTCTCCTCCAAATCCCACAAAATTCAAGAGAAATCCTCAAAATTCCACAAAAATCCAACAAAATTCCCTACATCTTCTCAAAATCCAAACAAATTCCTGAAACATCTCACAAAATCTCCGGAAATTTCCACAACATTTAGGAAAAATCCCTCCAACTTCTTCAAGTCTCCTCCAAATCCCACAAAATTCAAGAGAAATCCTCAAAATTCCACAAAAATCCCACAAAATTCCTGCAACATCTCACAAAATCTCCGGAAATTTCCACAAAATTCAAGAAGACTCTCACTAAATACTTGAAAGCTGCTGAAAATTCCACGAATATCCCACAAAAATCCCTAAATCTTCTCAAAACCCAACCACATTCCTGCAGCATCTCACAAAATCTCCACCAATATCCAAAAAATTCAAGAAAATTCCCTCCAAATTCTTCAAGTCTCCTCCAAATCCCACAAAATTCAAAACAAATCCTCAAAATCCCACAAAAATCCCACCAAATTCCAGAACCATCTCACAAAATCTCAACAAATTTCCACTAAATTCAAGAAAACTCTCACAAAGTTCTTGAAAGCCCCTCAAAATTCCAGAAAAATGCCACAAAATAACCTACATCTTCTCAAAACCCAACCACATTCCTGCAACATCTCACAAAATCTCCAACAATTTCCAAACAATTCAAGAAAAATCCCGCAAAATTCTTCAAGTCTCGTACAAATCCCAGAAAAATCCCACAAAATTCCAGAAACATCCCACCAAATCACCTCAATATCACCAAACATTCTGGAAAAGCCTCACAAAATTGCAGAAAAATGCCACAAAATTCCCTAAACCTTCTCAAAACCCTACCCAATTCCTGCAACATCCCACAAAATCTCCAACAATTTCCACAAAATTCAAGAAAAATCCCTCAAAATTCACTGAATTTCCTCAATATCCCACCAAATTCCAGAACCATCTCACAAAATCTCAACAAATTTCCACAAAATCTAAGAAAATTCCCTCCAAATTCTTCAAGTCTCCTCCAAATCCCACAAAATTCAAGACAAATCCTCAAAATTCCACAAAAATCCCACAAAATTCCTTCCATCTTCTCAGAACCCAAACAAACTCCTGCAACATCTCACAAAATCTCCACCAATTTCCAAACAATTCAAGAAAAATCCCGCAAAATTCTTCAAGTCTCCTCCAAATACCACAAACATCCCACAAACATCCCACAAACATCCCACAAAATTCAAGAGAAATCCCACAAAATTCAAAAGAAATCGCACAAAATCCTGTACAAGCCCCACACAATTCCCTAAATCTTCTCAGAACCCAACCACATTCCTGCAACATCCCACAAAATCTCCAACAATTTCCACAAAATTCAAGAAAATTCCCTCCAAATTCACTGAATTTCCTCAATATCCCACCAAACTCCAGAACCATCTCACAAAATCTCAACAAATTTCAAAAAAATTAAAAAAAAACTCTCACAAAGTTCTTGAAAGCCCCTCAAAATTCCAGAAAAATGCCACAAAATTCCCTACATCTTCTCAAAACCCAAACAAACTCCTGCAACATCCCACAAAATCTCTGGAAATTTCCACAAAATTCAAGAAGACTCACACAAAAAACTTGAAAGCTGCTGAAAGTTCCACGAAAATCCCACACAATTCCCTAAATCTTCTCAGAACCCAACCACATTCCTGCAGCATCCCACAAAATCTCCAACAATTTCCACAAAATTCAAGAAAATTCCCTCCAAATTCACTGAATTTCCTCAATATCCCACCAAATTCCAGAACCATCTCACAAAATCTCAACAAATTTCCACAAAATCTAAGAAAATTCCCTCCAAATTCTTCAAGTCTCCTCCAAATCCCACAAAATTCAAGACAAATCCTCAAAATTCCACAAAAATCCCACAAAATTCCTTCCATCTTCTCAGAACCCAAACAAACTCCTGCAACATCTCACAAAATCTCCACCAATTTCCAAACAATTCAAGAAAAATCCCGCAAAATTCTTCAAGTCTCGTACAAATCCCAGAAAAATCCCACAAAATTCCAGAAACATCCCACCAAATCACCTCAATATCACCAAACATTCTGGAAAAGCCTCACAAAATTGCAGAAAAATGCCACAAAATTCCATAAATCTTCTCAAAACCCTACCAAATTCCTGCAACATCCCACAAAATCTCCAACAATTTCCACAAAATTCAAGAAAAATCCCTCAAAATTCACTGAATTTCCTCAATATCCCACCAAATTCCAGAACCATCTCACAAAATCTCAACAAATTTCCACAAAATCTAAGAAAATTCCCTCCAAATTCTTCAAGTCTCCTCCAAATCCCACAAAATTCAAGACAAATCCTCAAAATTCCACAAAAATCCCACAAAATTCCTTCCATCTTCTCAGAACCCAAACAAACTCCTGCAACATCTCACAAAATCTCCACCAATTTCCAAACAATTCAAGAAAAATCCCGCAAAATTCTTCAAGTCTCCTCCAAATACCACAAACATCCCACAAACATCCCACAAACATCCCACAAAATTCAAGAGAAATCCCACAAAATTCAAAAGAAATCGCACAAAATCCTGTACAAGCCCCACACAATTCCCTAAATCTTCTCAGAACCCAACCACATTCCTGCAACATCCCACAAAATCTCCAACAATTTCCACAAAATTCAAGAAAATTCCCTCCAAATTCACTGAATTTCCTCAATATCCCACCAAACTCCAGAACCATCTCACAAAATCTCAACAAATTTCAAAAAAATTAAAAAAAAACTCTCACAAAGTTCTTGAAAGCCCCTCAAAATTCCAGGAAAATGCCACAAAATTCCCTACATCTTCTCAAAACCCAAACAAACTCCTGCAACATCCCACAAAATCTCCGGAAATTTCCACAAAATTCAAGAAGACTCTCACAAAATACTTGAAAGCTGCTGAAAGTTCCACGAAAATCCCACAAAAATCCCTAAATCTCAAAACCCAGCCACATTCCTGCAGCATCTCACAAAATCTCCACCAATATCCAAAAAATTCAAGAAAATTCCCTCCAAATTCTTCAAGTCTCCTCCAAATCCCACAAAATTCAAGACAAATCCTCAAAATCCCACAAAAATCCCACCAAATTCCAGAACCATCTCACAAAATCTCAACAAATTTCCACTAAATTCAAGAAAACTCTCACAAAGTTCTTGAAAGCCCCTCAAAATTCCAGAAAAATGCCACAAAATAACCTACATCTTCTCAAAACCCAAACAAACTCCTGCAACATCTCACAAAATCTCCACCAATTTCCAAACAATTCAAGAAAAATCCCGCAAAATTCTTCAAGTCTCGTACAAATCCCAGAAAAATCCCACAAAATTCCAGAAACATCCCACCAAATCACCTCAATATCACCAAAAATTCTGGAAAAGCCTCACAAAATTGCAAAAAATGCCACAAAATTCCCTGAACCTTCTCAAAACCCTACCCAATTCCTGCAACATCCCACAAAATCTCCAACAATTTCCACAAAATTCAAGAAAAATCCCTCAAATTTCACTGAATTTCCTCAATATCCCACCAAATTCCAGAACCATCTCACAAAATCTCAACAAATTTCCACTAAATCTAAGAAAATTCCCGCAAAATTCTTCAAGTCTCCTCCAAATCCCACAAAATTCAAGACAAATCCTCAAAATTCCACAAAAATCCCACAAAATTCCTTCCATCTTCTCAAAACCCAATCAAATTCCTGCAACATCTCACAAAATCTCCACCAATTTCCACAACATTTCAAGAAAAATCCCGCAAAATTCTTCAAGTCTCCTCCAAATACCACAAACATCCTACAAACATCTCACAAACATCCCACAAACATCCCATAAAATTCAATAGAAATCCCACAAAATTCAAGAGAAATCCCACCAAATTCTGTACAAGCCCCACACAATTCCCTAAATCTTCTCAGAACCCAACCACATTCCTGCAACATCCCACAAAATCTCCAACAATTTCCACAAAATTCAAGAAAATTCCCTCCAAATTCACTGAATTTCCTCAATATCCCACCAAACTCCAGAACCATCTCACAAAATCTCAACAAATTTCCAAAAAATTCAAAAAAACTCTCACAAAGTTCTTGAAAGCCCCTCAAAATTCAAGAAAAATGCCACAAAATTCCCTACATCTTCTCAAAACATTACAAAATTCTACAGACATCTCACAAAATCTCCACACATTTCCACAAAATCTAAGAAAATTCCCGCAAAATTCTTCAAGTCTCCTCCAAATCCCACAAAATTCAAGAGAAATCCTCAAAATTCCACAAAAATCCAACAAAATTCCCTACATCTTCTCAAAATCCAAACAAATTCCTGCAACATCTCACAAAATCTCCACCAATTTCCACAACATTTAGGAAAAATCCCTCCAACTTCTTCAAGTCTCCTCCAAATCCCACAAAATTCAAGAGAAATCCTCAAAATTCCACAAAAATCCCACAAAATTCCTGCAACATCTCACAAAATCTCCGGAAATTTCCACAAAATTCAAGAAGACTCTCACAAAATACTTGAAAGCTGCTGAAAATTCCACGAATATCCCACAAAAATCCCTAAATCTTCTCAAAACCCAACCACATTCCTGCAGCATCTCACAAAATCTCCACCAATATCCAAAAAATTCAAGAAAATTCCCTCCAAATTCTTCAAGTCCCCTCCAAATCCCACAAAATTCAAGACAAATCCTCAAAATCCCACAAAAATCCCACCAAATTCCAGAACCATCTCACAAAATCTCAACAAATTTCCACTAAATTCAAAAAAAACTCTCACAAAGTTCTTGAAAGCCCCTCAAAATTCCAGAAAAATGCCACAAAATAACCTACATCTTCTCAAAACCCAACCACATTCCTGCAACATCCCACAAAATCTCCAACAATTTCCACAAAATTCAAGAAAAATCCCGCAAAATTCTTCAAGTCTCGTACAAATCCCAGAAAAATCCCACAAAATTCCAGAAACATCCCACCAAATCACCTCAATATCACCAAAAATTCTGGAAAAGCCTCACAAAATTGCCGAAAAATGCCACAAAATTCCCTAAACCTTCTCAAAACCCTACCCAATTCCTGCAACATCTCACAAAATCTCCACCAATTTCCAAACATTTCAAGAAAAATCCCGCAAAATTCTTCAAGTCTCCTCCAAATACCACAAACATCCTACAAACATCTCACAAACATCCCACAAACATCCCATAAAATTCAATAGAAATCCCACAAAATTCAAGAGAAATCCCACCAAATTCTGTACAAGCCCCACACAATTCCCTAAATCTTCTCAGAACCCAACCACATTCCTGCAACATCCCACAAAATCTCCAACAATTTCCACAAAATTCAAGAAAATTCCCTCCAAATTCACTGAATTTCCTCAATATCCCACCAAACTCCAGAACCATCTCACAAAATCTCAACAAATTTCCAAAAAATTCAAAAAAACTCTCACAAAGTTCTTGAAAGCCCCTCAAAATTCAAGAAAAATGCCACAAAATTCCCTACATCTTCTCAAAACATTACAAAATTCTACAGACATCTCACAAAATCTCCACACATTTCCACAAAATCTAAGAAAATTCCCGCAAAATTCTTCAAGTCTCCTCCAAATCCCACAAAATTCAAGAGAAATCCTCAAAATTCCACAAAAATCCAACAAAATTCCCTACATCTTCTCAAAATCCAAACAAATTCCTGAAACATCTCACAAAATCTCCACCAATTTCCACAACATTTAGGAAAAATCCCTCCAACTTCTTCTAGTCTCCTCCAAATCCCACAAAATTCAAGAGAATTCCTCAAAATTCCACAAAAATCCCACAAAATTCCTGCAACGTCTCACAAAATCTCCGGAAATTTCCACAAAATTCAAGAAGACTCTCACAAAATACTTGAAAACTGCTGAAAATTCCACGAATATCCCACAAAAATCCGTAAATCTTCTCAAAACCCAACCACATTCCTGCAGCATCTCACAAAATCTCCACCAATATCCAAAAAATTCAAGAAAATTCCCTCCAAATTCTTCAAGTCTCCTCCAAATCCCACAAAATTCAAGACAAATCCTCAAAATCCCACAAAAATCCCACCAAATTCCAGAACCATCTCACAAAATCTCAACAAATTTCCACTAAATTCAAGAAAACTCTCACAAAGTTCTTGAAAGCCCCTCAAAATTCCAGAAAAATGCCACAAACTTCCCTACATCTTCTCAAAACCCAAACAAACTCCTGCAACATCTCACAAAATCTCCACCAATTTCCAAAAAATTCAAGAAAAATTCCGCAAAATTCTTCAAGTCTCCTCCAAATCCCACAAAATTCAAGACAAATCCTCAAAATTCCACAAAAATCCCACAAAATTCCTTCCATATTCTCAGAACCCAAACAAACTCCTGCAACATCTCAAAAAATCTCCAACAATTTCCAAACAATTAAAGAAAAATCCCGCAAAATTCTTCAAGTCTCGTACAAATCCCAGAAAAATCCCACAAAATTCCAGAAACATCCCACCAAATCACCTCAATATCACCAAACATTCTGGAAAAGCCTCACAAAATTGCAGAAAAATGCCACAAAATTCCATAAATCTTCTCAAAACCCTACCAAATTCCTGCAACATCCCACAAAATCTCCAACAATTTCCACAAAATTCAAGAAAAATCCCTCAAATTTCACTGAATTTCCTCAATATCCCACCAAATTCCAGAACCATCTCACAAAATCTCAACAAATTTCCACTAAATCTAAGAAAATTCCCGCAAAATTCTTCAAGTCTCCTCCAAATCCCACAAAATTCAAGACAAATCCTCAAAATTCCACAAAAATCCCACAAAATTCCTTCCATCTTCTCAAAACCCAAACAAATTCCTGCAACATCTCACAAAATCTCCACCAATTTCCACAACATTTCAAGAAAAATCCCGCAAAATTCTTCAAGTCTCCTCCAAATACCACAAACATCCTACAAACATCTCACAAACATCCCACAAACATCCCATAAAATTCAATAGAAATCCCACAAAATTCAAGAGAAATCCCACCAAATTCTGTACAAGCCCCACACAATTCCCTAAATCTTCTCAGAACCCAACCACATTCCTGCAACATCCCACAAAATCTCCAACAATTTCCACAAAATTCAAGAAAATTCCCTCCAAATTCACTGAATTTCCTCAATATCCCACCAAACTCCAGAACCATCTCACAAAATCTCAACAAATTTCCAAAAAATTCAAAAAAACTCTCACAAAGTTCTTGAAAGCCCCTCAAAATTCCAGAAAAATGCCACAAAATTCCCTACATCTTCTCAAAACATTACAAAATTCTACAGACATCTCACAAAATCTCCACACATTTCCACAAAATCTAAGAAAATTCCCGCAAAATTCTTCAAGTCTCCTCCAAATCCCACAAAATTCAAGAGAAATCCTCAAAATTCCACAAAAATCCAACAAAATTCCCTACATCTTCTCAAAACCCAACCACATTCCTGCAGCATCTCACAAAATCTCCACCAATATCCAAAAAATTCAAGAAAATTCCCTCCAAATTCTTCAAGTCTCCTCCAAATCCCACAAAATTCAAGACAAATCCTCAAAATCCCACAAAAATCCCACCAAATTCCAGAACCATCTCACAAAATCTCAACAAATTTCCACTAAATTCAAGAAAACTCTCACAAAGTTCTTGAAAGCCCCTCAAAATTCCAGAAAAATGCCACAAAATAACCTACATCTTCTCAAAACCCAACCACATTCCTGCAACATCCCACAAAATCTCCAACAATTTCCACAAAATTCAAGAAAAATCCCGCAAAATTCTTCAAGTCTCGTACAAATCCCAGAAAAATCCCACAAAATTCCAGAAACATCCCACCAAATCACCTCAATATCACCAAAAATTCTGGAAAAGCCTCACAAAATTGCAGAAAAACGCCACAAAATTCCCTAAACCTTCTCAAAACCCTACCCAATTCCTGCAACATCCCACAAAATCTCCAACAATTTCCACAAAATTCAAGAAAAATCCCTCAAAATTCACTGAATTTCCTCAATATCCCACCAAATTCCAGAACCATCTCACAAAATCTCAACAAATTTCCACTAAATCTAAGAAAATTCCCTCCAAATTCTTCAAGTCTCCTCCAAATCCCACAAAATTCAAGACAAATCCTCAAAATTCCACAAAAATCCCACAAAATTCCTTCCATCTTCTCAGAACCCAAACAAACTCCTGCAACATCTCACAAAATCTCCACCAATTTTCAAACAATTCAAGAAAAATCCCGCAAAATTCTTCAAGTCTCCTCCAAATACCACAAACATCCCACAAACATCCCACAAACATCCCACAAAATTCAAGAGAAATCCCACAAAATTCAAAAGAAATCGCACAAAATCCTGTACAAGCCCCACACAATTCCCTAAATCTTCTCAGAACCCAACCACATTCCTGCAACATCCCACAAAATCTCCAACAATTTCCACAAAATTCAAGAAAATTCCCTCCAAATTCACTGAATTTCCTCAATATCCCACCAAACTCCAGAACCATCTCACAAAATCTCAACAAATTTCAAAAAAATTAAAAAAAAACTCTCACAAATTTCTTGAAAGCCCCTCAAAATTCCAGGAAAATGCCACAAAATTCCCTACATCTTCTCAAAACCCAAACAAACTCCTGCAACATCCCACAAAATCTCCGGAAATTTCCACAAAATTCAAGAAGACTCTCACAAAATACTTGAAAGCTGCTGAAAGTTCCACGAAAATCCCACAAAAATCCCTAAATCTCAAAACCCAGCCACATTCCTGCAGCATCTCACAAAATCTCCACCAATATCCAAAAAATTCAAGAAAATTCCCTCCAAATTCTTCAAGTCTCCTCCAAATCCCACAAAATTCAAGACAAATCCTCAAAATCCCACAAAAATCCCACCAAATTCCAGAACCATCTCACAAAATCTCAACAAATTTCCACTAAATTCAAGAAAACTCTCACAAAGTTCTTGAAAGCCCCTCAAAATTCCAGAAAAATGCCACAAAATAACCTACATCTTCTCAAAACCCAAACAAACTCCTGCAACATCTCACAAAATCTCCACCAATTTCCAAACAATTCAAGAAAAATCCCGCAAAATTCTTCAAGTCTCGTACAAATCCCAGAAAAATCCCACAAAATTCCAGAAACATCCCACCAAATCACCTCAATATCACCAAAAATTCTGGAAAAGCCTCACAAAATTGCAAAAAATGCCACAAAATTCCCTGAACCTTCTCAAAACCCTACCCAATTCCTGCAACATCCCACAAAATCTCCAACAATTTCCACAAAATTCAAGAAAAATCCCTCAAATTTCACTGAATTTCCTCAATATCCCACCAAATTCCAGAACCATCTCACAAAATCTCAACAAATTTCCACTAAATCTAAGAAAATTCCCGCAAAATTCTTCAAGTCTCCTCCAAATCCCACAAAATTCAAGACAAATCCTCAAAATTCCACAAAAATCCCACAAAATTCCTTCCATCTTCTCAAAACCCAATCAAATTCCTGCAACATCTCACAAAATCTCCACCAATTTCCACAACATTTCAAGAAAAATCCCGCAAAATTCTTCAAGTCTCCTCCAAATACCACAAACATCCTACAAACATCTCACAAACATCCCACAAACATCCCATAAAATTCAATAGAAAACCCACAAAATTCAAGAGAAATCCCACCAAATTCTGTACAAGCCCCACACAATTCCCTAAATCTTCTCAGAACCCAACCACATTCCTGCAACATCCCACAAAATCTCCAACAATTTCCACAAAATTCAAGAAAATTCCCTCCAAATTCACTGAATTTCCTCAATATCCCACCAAACTCCAGAACCATCTCACAAAATCTCAACAAATTTCCACTAAATTCAAAAAAACTCTCACAAAGTTCTTGAAAGCCCCTCAAAATTCAAGAAAAATGCCACAAAATTCCCTACATCTTCTCAAAACATTACAAAATTCTACAGACATCTCACAAAATCTCCACACATTTCCACAAAATCTAAGAAAATTCCCGCAAAATTCTTCAAGTCTCCTCCAAATCCCACAAAATTCAAGAGAAATCCTCAAAATTCCACAAAAATCCAACAAAATTCCCTACATCTTCTCAAAATCCAAACAAATTCCTGCAACATCTCACAAAATCTCCACCAATTTCCACAACATTTAGGAAAAATCCCTCCAACTTCTTCAAGTCTCCTCCAAATCCCACAAAATTCAAGAGAAATCCTCAAAATTCCACAAAAATCCCACAAAATTCCTGCAACATCTCACAAAATCTCCGGAAATTTCCACAAAATTCAAGAAGACTCTCACAAAATACTTGAAAGCTGCTGAAAATTCCACGAATATCCCACA
Source organism: Cyanistes caeruleus (assembly GCF_971803275.1). Lineage (NCBI taxonomy): Eukaryota > Metazoa > Chordata > Aves > Passeriformes > Paridae > Cyanistes > Cyanistes caeruleus. The sequence goes on along the minus strand of NC_141702.1, from coordinate 84,613,161 downwards.
AAAATCCCTAAATCTTCTCAAAACCCAACCACATTCCTGCAGCATCTCACAAAATCTCCACCAATATCCAAAAAATTCAAGAAAATTCCCTCCAAATTCTTCAAGTCCCCTCCAAATCCCACAAAATTCAAGACAAATCCTCAAAATCCCACAAAAATCCCACCAAATTCCAGAACCATCTCACAAAATCTCAACAAATTTCCACTAAATTCAAAAAAAACTCTCACAAAGTTCTTGAAAGCCCCTCAAAATTCCAGAAAAATGCCACAAAATAACCTACATCTTCTCAAAACCCAACCACATTCCTGCAACATCCCACAAAATCTCCAACAATTTCCACAAAATTCAAGAAAAATCCCGCAAAATTCTTCAAGTCTCGTACAAATCCCAGAAAAATCCCACAAAATTCCAGAAACATCCCACCAAATCACCTCAATATCACCAAAAATTCTGGAAAAGCCTCACAAAATTGCCGAAAAATGCCACAAAATTCCCTAAACCTTCTCAAAACCCTACCCAATTCCTGCAACATCTCACAAAATCTCCACCAATTTCCAAACATTTCAAGAAAAATCCCGCAAAATTCTTCAAGTCTCCTCCAAATACCACAAACATCCTACAAACATCTCACAAACATCCCACAAACATCCCATAAAATTCAATAGAAATCCCACAAAATTCAAGAGAAATCCCACCAAATTCTGTACAAGCCCCACACAATTCCCTAAATCTTCTCAGAACCCAACCACATTCCTGCAACATCCCACAAAATCTCCAACAATTTCCACAAAATTCAAGAAAAATCCCTCAAAATTCACTGAATTTCCTCAATATCCCACCAAATTCCAGAACCATCTCACAAAATCTCAACAAATTTCCACAAAATCTAAGAAAATTCCCGCAAAATTCTTCAAGTCTCCTCCAAATCCCACAAAATTCAAGAGAAATCCTCAAAATTCCACAAAAATCCAACAAAATTCCCTACATCTTCTCAAAATCCAAACAAATTCCTGCAACATCTCACAAAATCTCCACCAATTTCCACAACATTTAGGAAAAATCCCTCCAACTTCTTCAAGTCTCCTCCAAATCCCACAAAATTCAAGAGAAATCCTCAAAATTCCACAAAAATCCCACAAAATTCCTGCAACATCTCACAAAATCTCCGGAAATTTCCACAAAATTCAAGAAGACTCTCACAAAATACTTGAAAGCTGCTGAAAATTCCACGAATATCCCACAAAAATCCCTAAATCTTCTCAAAACCCAACCACATTCCTGCAGCATCTCACAAAATCTCCACCAATATCCAAAAAATTCAAGAAAATTCCCTCCAAATTCTTCAAGTCCCCTCCAAATCCCACAAAATTCAAGACAAATCCTCAAAATCCCACAAAAATCCCACCAAATTCCAGAACCATCTCACAAAATCTCAACAAATTTCCACTAAATTCAAAAAAAACTCTCACAAAGTTCTTGAAAGCCCCTCAAAATTCCAGAAAAATGCCACAAAATAACCTACATCTTCTCAAAACCCAACCACATTCCTGCAACATCCCACAAAATCTCCAACAATTTCCACAAAATTCAAGAAAAATCCCGCAAAATTCTTCAAGTCTCGTACAAATCCCAGAAAAATCCCACAAAATTCCAGAAACATCCCACCAAATCACCTCAATATCACCAAAAATTCTGGAAAAGCCTCACAAAATTGCCGAAAAATGCCACAAAATTCCCTAAACCTTCTCAAAACCCTACCCAATTCCTGCAACATCTCACAAAATCTCCACCAATTTCCAAACATTTCAAGAAAAATCCCGCAAAATTCTTCAAGTCTCCTCCAAATACCACAAACATCCTACAAACATCTCACAAACATCCCACAAACATCCCATAAAATTCAATAGAAATCCCACAAAATTCAAGAGAAATCCCACCAAATTCTGTACAAGCCCCACACAATTCCCTAAATCTTCTCAGAACCCAACCACATTCCTGCAACATCCCACAAAATCTCCAACAATTTCCACAAAATTCAAGAAAATTCCCTCCAAATTCACTGAATTTCCTCAATATCCCACCAAACTCCAGAACCATCTCACAAAATCTCAACAAATTTCCAAAAAATTCAAAAAAACTCTCACAAAGTTCTTGAAAGCCCCTCAAAATTCAAGAAAAATGCCACAAAATTCCCTACATCTTCTCAAAACATTACAAAATTCTACAGACATCTCACAAAATCTCCACACATTTCCACAAAATCTAAGAAAATTCCCGCAAAATTCTTCAAGTCTCCTCCAAATCCCACAAAATTCAAGAGAAATCCTCAAAATTCCACAAAAATCCAACAAAATTCCCTACATCTTCTCAAAATCCAAACAAATTCCTGAAACATCTCACAAAATCTCCACCAATTTCCACAACATTTAGGAAAAATCCCTCCAACTTCTTCAAGTCTCCTCCAAATCCCACAAAATTCAAGAGAAATCCTCAAAATTCCACAAAAATCCCACAAAATTCCTGCAACATCTCACAAAATCTCCGGAAATTTCCACAAAATTCAAGAAGACTCTCACAAAATACTTGAAAGCTGCTGAAAATTCCACGAATATCCCACAAAAATCCCTAAATCTTCTCAAAACCCAACCACATTCCTGCAGCATCTCACAAAATCTCCACCAATATCCAAAAAATTCAAGAAAATTCCCTCCAAATTCTTCAAGTCTCCTCCAAATCCCACAAAATTCAAGACAAATCCTCAAAATCCCACAAAAATCCCACCAAATTCCAGAACCATCTCACAAAATCTCAACAAATTTCCACTAAATTCAAAAAAAACTCTCACAAAGTTCTTGAAAGCCCCTCAAAATTCCAGAAAAATGCCACAAAATAACCTACATCTTCTCAAAACCCAACCACATTCCTGCAACATCCCACAAAATCTCCAACAATTTCCACAAAATTCAAGAAAAATCCCGCAAAATTCTTCAAGTCTCGTACAAATCCCAGAAAAATCCCACAAAATTCCAGAAACATCCCACCAAATCACCTCAATATCACCAAAAATTCTGGAAAAGCCTCACAAAATTGCAGAAAAATGCCACAAAATTCCCTAAACCTTCTCAAAACCCTACCCAATTCCTGCAACATCCCACAAAATCTCCAACAATTTCCACAAAATTCAAGAAAAATCCCTCAAAATTCACTGAATTTCCTCAATATCCCACCAAATTCCAGAACCATCTCACAAAATCTCAACAAATTTCCACTAAATCTAAGAAAATTCCCGCAAAATTCTTCAAGTCTCCTCCAAATCCCCCAAAATTCAAGACAAATCCTCAAAATTCCACAAAAATCCCACAAAATTCCTTCCATCTTCTCAAAACCCAATCAAATTCCTGCAACATCTCACAAAATCTCCACCAATTTCCAAACATTTCAAGAAAAATCCCGCAAAATTCTTCAAGTCTCCTCCAAATACCACAAACATCCTACAAACATCTCACAAACATCCCACAAACATCCCATAAAATTCAATAGAAATCCCACAAAATTCAAGAGAAATCCCACCAAATTCTGTACAAGCCCCACACAATTCCCTAAATCTTCTCAGAACCCAACCACATTCCTGCAACATCCCACAAAATCTCCAACAATTTCCACAAAATTCAAGAAAATTCCCTCCAAATTCACTGAATTTCCTCAATATCCCACCAAACTCCAGAACCATCTCACAAAATCTCAACAAATTTCAAAAAAATTCAAAAAAACTCTCACAAAGTTCTTGAAAGCCCCTCAAAATTCCAGAAAAATGCCACAAAATTCCCTACATCTTCTCAAAACATTACAAAATTCTACAGACATCTCACAAAATCTCCACACATTTCCACAAAATCTAAGAAAATTCCCGCAAAATTCTTCAAGTCTCCTCCAAATCCCACAAAATTCAAGAGAAATCCTCAAAATTCCACAAAAATCCAACAAAATTCCCTACATCTTCTCAAAATCCAAACAAATTCCTGAAACATCTCACAAAATCTCCACCAATTTCCACAACATTTAGGAAAAATCCCTCCAACTTCTTCAAGTCTCCTCCAAATCCCACAAAATTCAAGAGAAATCCTCAAAATTCCACAAAAATCCCACAAAATTCCTGCAACATCTCACAAAATCTCCGGAAATTTCCACAAAATTCAAGAAGACTCTCACAAAATACTTGAAAGCTGCTGAAAATTCCACGAATATCCCACAAAAATCCCTAAATCTTCTCAAAACCCAACCACATTCCTGCAGCATCTCACAAAATCTCCACCAATATCCAAAAAATTCAAGAAAATTCCCTCCAAATTCTTCAAGTCCCCTCCAAATCCCACAAAATTCAAGACAAATCCTCAAAATCCCATAAAAATCCCACCAAATTCCAGAACCATCTCACAAAATCTCAACAAATTTCCACTAAATTCAAAAAATACTCTCACAAAGTTCTTGAAAGCCCCTCAAAATTCCAGAAAAATGCCACAAAATAACCTACATCTTCTCAAAACCCAACCACATTCCTGCAACATCCCACAAAATCTCCAACAATTTCCACAAAATTCAAGAAAAATCCCGCAAAATTCTTCAAGTCTCGTACAAATCCCAGAAAAATCCCACAAAATTCCAGAAACATCCCACCAAATCACCTCAATATCACCAAAAATTCTGGAAAAGCCTCACAAAATTGCAGAAAAATGCCACAAAATTCCCTAAACCTTCTCAAAACCCTACCCAATTCCTGCAACATCCCACAAAATCTCCAACAATTTCCACAAAATTCAAGAAAAATCCCTCAAAATTCACTGAATTTCCTCAATATCCCACCAAATTCCAGAACCATCTCACAAAATCTCAACAAATTTCCACTAAATCTAAGAAAATTCCCGCAAAATTCTTCAAGTCTCCTCCAAATCCCACAAAATTCAAGAGAAATCCTCAAAATTCCACAAAAATCCAACAAAATTCCTTCCATCTTCTCAAAACCCAAACAAATTCCTGCAACATCTCACAAAATCTCCACCAATTTCCAAACATTTCAAGAAAAATCCCGCAAAATTCTTCAAGTCTCCTCCAAATACCACAAACATCCTACAAACATCTCACAAACATCCCACAAACATCCCATTAAATTCAATAGAAATCCCACAAAATTCAAGAGAAATCCCACCAAATTCTGTACAAGCCCCACACAATTCCCTAAATCTTCTCAGAACCCAACCACATTCCTGCAACATCCCACAAAATCTCCAACAATTTCCACAAAATTCAAGAAAAATCCCTCCAAATTCACTGAATTTCCTCAATATCCCACCAAACTCCAGAACCATCTCACAAAATCTCAACAAATTTCCAAAAAATTCAAAAAAACTCTCACAAAGTTCTTGAAAGCCCCTCAAAATTCAAGAAAAATGCCACAAAATTCCCTACATCTTCTCAAAACATTACAAAATTCTACAGACATCTCACAAAATCTCCACACATTTCCACAAAATCTAAGAAAATTCCCGCAAAATTCTTCAAGTCTCCTCCAAATCCCACAAAATTCAAGAGAAATCCTCAAAATTCCACAAAAATCCAACAAAATTCCCTACATCTTCTCAAAATCCAAACAAATTCCTGAAACATCTCACAAAATCTCCACCAATTTCCACAACATTTAGGAAAAATCCCTCCAACTTCTTCAAGTCTCCTCCAAATCCCACAAAATTCAAGAGAAATCCTCAAAATTCCACAAAAATCCCACAAAATTCCTGCAACATCTCACAAAATCTCCGGAAATTTCCACAAAATTCAAGAAGACTCTCACAAAATACTTGAAAGCTGCTGAAAATTCCACGAATATCCCACAAAAATCCCTAAATCTTCTCAAAACCCAACCACATTCCTGCAGCATCTCACAAAATCTCCACCAATATCCAAAAAATTCAAGAAAATTCCCTCCAAATTCTTCAAGTCCCCTCCAAATCCCACAAAATTCAAGACAAATCCTCAAAATCCCACAAAAATCCCACCAAATTCCAGAACCATCTCACAAAATCTCAACAAATTTCCACTAAATTCAAAAAAAACTCTCACAAAGTTCTTGAAAGCCCCTCAAAATTCCAGAAAAATGCCACAAAATAACCTACATCTTCTCAAAACCCAACCACATTCCTGCAACATCCCACAAAATCTCCAACAATTTCCACAAAATTCAAGAAAAATCCCGCAAAATTCTTCAAGTCTCGTACAAATCCCAGAAAAATCCCACAAAATTCCAGAAACATCCCACCAAATCACCTCAATATCACCAAAAATTCTGGAAAAGCCTCACAAAATTGCAGAAAAATGCCACAAAATTCCCTAAACCTTCTCAAAACCCTACCCAATTCCTGCAACATCCCACAAAATCTCCAACAATTTCCACAAAATTCAAGAAAAATCCCTCAAAATTCACTGAATTTCCTCAATATCCCACCAAATTCCAGAACCATCTCACAAAATCTCAACAAATTTCCACAAAATCTAAGAAAATTCCCTCCAAATTCTTCAAGTCTCCTCCAAATCCCACAAAATTCAAGAGAAATCCTCAAAATTCCACAAAAATCCAACAAAATTCCTTCCATCTTCTCAAAACCCAAACAAATTCCTGCAACATCTCACAAAATCTCCACCAATTTCCAAACATTTCAAGAAAAATCCCGCAAAATTCTTCAAGTCTCCTCCAAATACCACAAACATCCTACAAACATCTCACAAACATCCCACAAACATCCCATAAAATTCAATAGAAATCCCACAAAATTCAAGAGAAATCCCACCAAATTCTGTACAAGCCCCACACAATTCCCTAAATCTTCTCAGAACCCAACCACATTCCTGCAACATCCCACAAAATCTCCAACAATTTCCACAAAATTCAAGAAAAATCCCTCCAAATTCACTGAATTTCCTCAATATCCCACCAAACTCCAGAACCATCTCACAAAATCTCAACAAATTTCCAAAAAATTCAAAAAAACTCTCACAAAGTTCTTGAAAGCCCCTCAAAATTCCAGAAAAATGCCACAAAATTCCCTACATCTTCTCAAAACATTACAAAATTCTACAGACATCTCACAAAATCTCCACACATTTCCACAAAATCTAAGAAAATTCCCGCAAAATTCTTCAAGTCTCCTCCAAATCCCACAAAATTCAAGAGAAATCCTCAAAATTCCACAAAAATCCAACAAAATTCCCTACATCTTCTCAAAATCCAAACAAATTCCTGAAACATCTCACAAAATCTCCACCAATTTCCACAACATTTAGGAAAAATCCCTCCAACTTCTTCAAGTCTCCTCCAAATCCCACAAAATTCAAGAGAAATCCTCAAAATTCCACAAAAATCCCACAAAATTCCTGCAACATCTCACAAAATCTCCGGAAATTTCCACAAAATTAAAGAAGACTCTCACAAAATACTTGAAAGCTGCTGAAAATTCTACGAATATCCCACAAAAATCCCTAAATCTTCTCAAAACCCAACCACATTCCTGCAGCATCTCACAAAATCTCCACCAATATCCAAAAAATTCAAGAAAATTCCCTCCAAATTCTTCAAGTCTCCTCCAAATCCCACAAAATTCAAGACAAATCCTCAAAATCCCACAAAAATCCCACCAAATTCCAGAACCATCTCACAAAATCTCAACAAATTTCCACTAAATTCAAGAAAACTCTCACAAAGTTCTTGAAAGCCCCTCAAAATTCCAGAAAAATGCCACAAAATAACCTACATCTTCTCAAAACCCAACCACATTCCTGCAACATCCCACAAAATCTCCAACAATTTCCACAAAATTCAAGAAAAATCCCTCAAAATTCACTGAATTTCCTCAATATCCCACCAAATTCCAGAACCATCTCACAAAATCTCAACAAATTTCCACAAAATCTAAGAAAATTCCCGCAAAATTCTTCAAGTCTCCTCCAAATCCCACAAAATTCAAGACAAATCCTCAAAATTCCACAAAAATCCCACAAAATTCCTTCCATCTTCTCAAAACCCAAACAAATTCCTGCAACATCTCACAAAATCTCCACCAATTTCCAAACATTTCAAGAAAAATCACGCAAAATTCTTCAAGTCTCCTCCAAATACCACAAACATCCTACAAACATCTCACAAACATCCCACAAACATCCCATAAAATTCAATAGAAATCCCACAAAATTCAAGAGAAATCCCACCAAATTCTGTACAAGCCCCACACAATTCCCTAAATCTTCTCAGAACCCAACCACATTCCTGCAACATCCCACAAAATCTCCAACAATTTCCACAAAATTCAAGAAAATTCCCTCCAAATTCACTGAATTTCCTCAATATCCCACCAAACTCCAGAACCATCTCACAAAATCTCAACAAATTTCCAAAAAATTCAAAAAAAACTCTCACAAAGTTCTTGAAAGCCCCTCAAAATTCCAGAAAAATGCCACAAAATTCCCTACATCTTCTCAAAACATTACAAAATTCTACAGACATCTCACAAAATCTCCACACATTTCCACAAAATCTAAGAAAATTCCCGCAAAATTCTTCAAGTCTCCTCCAAATCCCACAAAATTCAAGAGAAATCCTCAAAATTCCACAAAAATCCAACAAAATTCCCTACATCTTCTCAAAATCCAAACAAATTCCTGAAACATCTCACAAAATCTCCACCAATTTCCACAACATTTAGGAAAAATCCCTCCAACTTCTTCAAGTCTCCTCCAAATCCCACAAAATTCAAGAGAAATCCTCAAAATTCCACAAAAATCCCACAAAATTCCTGCAACATCTCACAAAATCTCCGGAAATTTCCACAAAATTCAAGAAGACTCTCACAAAATACTTGAAAGCTGCTGAAAATTCCACGAATATCCCACAAAAATCCCTAAATCTTCTCAAAACCCAACCACATTCCTGCAGCATCTCACAAAATCTCCACCAATATCCAAAAAATTCAAGAAAATTCCCTCCAAATTCTTCAAGTCCCCTCCAAATCCCACAAAATTCAAGACAAATCCTCAAAATCCCACAAAAATCCCACCAAATTCCAGAACCATCTCACAAAATCTCAACAAATTTCCACTAAATTCAAAAAAAACTCTCACAAAGTTCTTGAAAGCCCCTCAAAATTCCAGAAAAATGCCACAAAATAACCTACATCTTCTCAAAACCCAACCACATTCCTGCAACATCCCACAAAATCTCCAACAATTTCCACAAAATTCAAGAAAAATCCCGCAAAATTCTTCAAGTCTCGTACAAATCCCAGAAAAATCCCACAAAATTCCAGAAACATCCCACCAAATCACCTCAATATCACCAAAAATTCTGGAAAAGCCTCACAAAATTGCAGAAAAATGCCACAAAATTCCCTAAACCTTCTCAAAACCCTACCCAATTCCTGCAACATCCCACAAAATCTCCAACAATTTCCACAAAATTCAAGAAAAATCCCTCAAAATTCACTGAATTTCCTCAATATCCCACCAAATTCCAGAACCATCTCACAAAATCTCAACAAATTTCCACAAAATCTAAGAAAATTCCCTCCAAATTCTTCAAGTCTCCTCCAAATCCCACAAAATTCAAGACAAATCCTCAAAATTCCACAAAAATCCCACAAAATTCCTTCCATCTTCTCAAAACCCAAACAAATTCCTGCAACATCTCACAAAATCTCCACCAATTTCCAAACATTTCAAGAAAAATCCCGCAAAATTCTTCAAGTCTCCTCCAAATACCACAAACATCCTACAAACATCTCACAAACATCCCACAAACATCCCATAAAATTCAATAGAAATCCCACAAAATTCAAGAGAAATCCCACCAAATTCTGTACAAGCCCCACACAATTCCCTAAATCTTCTCAGAACCCAACCACATTCCTGCAACATCCCACAAAATCTCCAACAATTTCCACAAAATTCAAGAAAAATCCCTCCAAATTCACTGAATTTCCTCAATATCCCACCAAACTCCAGAACCATCTCACAAAATCTCAACAAATTTCCAAAAAATTCAAAAAAACTCTCACAAAGTTCTTGAAAGCCCCTCAAAATTCCAGAAAAATGCCACAAAATTCCCTACATCTTCTCAAAACATTACAAAATTCTACAGACATCTCACAAAATCTCCACACATTTCCACAAAATCTAAGAAAATTCCCGCAAAATTCTTCAAGTCTCCTCCAAATCCCACAAAATTCAAGAGAAATCCTCAAAATTCCACAAAAATCCAACAAAATTCTTTACATCTTCTCAAAATCCAAACAAATTCCTGAAACATCTCACAAAATCTCCACCAATTTCCACAACATTTAGGAAAAATCCCTCCAACTTCTTCAAGTCTCCTCCAAATCCCACAAAATTCAAGAGAAATCCTCAAAATTCCACAAAAATCCAACAAAATTCCTGCAACATCTCACAAAATCTCCGGAAATTTCCACAAAATTCAAGAAGACTCTCACAAAATACTTGAAAGCTGCTGAAAATTCCACGAATATCCCACAAAAATCCCTAAATCTTCTCAAAACCCAACCACATTCCTGCAGCATCTCACAAAATCTCCACCAATATCCAAAAAATTCAAGAAAATTCCCTCCAAATTCTTCAAGTCTCCTCCAAATCCCACAAAATTCAAGACAAATCCTCAAAATCCCACAAAAATCCCACCAAATTCCAGAACCATCTCACAAAATCTCAACAAATTTCCACTAAATTCAAGAAAACTCTCACAAAGTTCTTGAAAGCCCCTCAAAATTCCAGAAAAATGCCACAAAATAACCTACATCTTCTCAAAACCCAACCACATTCCTGCAACATCCCACAAAATCTCCAACAATTTCCACAAAATTCAAGAAAAATCCCTCAAAATTCACTGAATTTCCTCAATATCCCACCAAATTCCAGAACCATCTCACAAAATCTCAACAAATTTCCACAAAATCTAAGAAAATTCCCTCCAAATTCTTCAAGTCTCCTCCAAATCCCACAAAATTCAAGACAAATCCTCAAAATTCCACAAAAATCCCACAAAATTCCTTCCATCTTCTCAAAACCCAAACAAATTCCTGCAACATCTCACAAAATCTCCACCAATTTCCAAACATTTCAAGAAAAATCCCGCAAAATTCTTCAAGTCTCCTCCAAATACCACAAACATCCTACAAACATCTCACAAACATCCCACAAACATCCCATAAAATTCAATAGAAATCCCACAAAATTCAAGAGAAATCCCACCAAATTCTGTACAAGCCCCACACAATTCCCTAAATCTTCTCAGAACCCAACCACATTCCTGCAACATCCCACAAAATCTCCAACAATTTCCACAAAATTCAAGAAAATTCCCTCCAAATTCACTGAATTTCCTCAATATCCCACCAAACTCCAGAACCATCTCACAAAATCTCAACAAATTTCCAAAAAATTCAAAAAAACTCTCACAAAGTTCTTGAAAGCTCCTCAAAATTCCAGAAAAATGCCACAAAATTCCCTACATCTTCTCAAAACATTACAAAATTCTACAGACATCTCACAAAATCTCCACACATTTCCACAAAATCTAAGAAAATTCCCGCAAAATTCTTCAAGTCTCCTCCAAATCCCACAAAATTCAAGAGAAATCCTCAAAATTCCACAAAAATCCAACAAAATTCCCTACATCTTCTCAAAATCCAAACAAATTCCTGAAACATCTCACAAAATCTCCACCAATTTCCACAACATTTAGGAAAAATCCCTCCAACTTCTTCAAGTCTCCTCCAAATCCCACAAAATTCAAGAGAAATCCTCAAAATTCCACAAAAATCCCACAAAATTCCTGCAACATCTCACAAAATCTCCGGAAATTTCCACAAAATTCAAGAAGACTCTCACAAAATACTTGAAAGCTGCTGAAAATTCCACGAATATCCCACAAAAATCCCTAAATCTTCTCAAAACCCAACCACATTCCTGCAGCATCTCACAAAATCTCCACCAATATCCAAAAAATTCAAGAAAATTCCCTCCAAATTCTTCAAGTCCCCTCCAAATCCCACAAAATTCAAGACAAATCCTCAAAATCCCACAAAAATCCCACCAAATTCCAGAACCATCTCACAAAATCTCAACAAATTTCCACTAAATTCAAAAAAAACTCTCACAAAGTTCTTGAAAGCCCCTCAAAATTCCAGAAAAATGCCACAAAATAACCTACATCTTCTCAAAACCCAACCACATTCCTGCAACATCCCACAAAATCTCCAACAATTTCCACAAAATTCAAGAAAAATCCCGCAAAATTCTTCAAGTCTCGTACAAATCCCAGAAAAATCCCACAAAATTCCAGAAACATCCCACCAAATCACCTCAATATCACCAAAAATTCTGGAAAAGCCTCACAAAATTGCCGAAAAATGCCACAAAATTCCCTAAACCTTCTCAAAACCCTACCCAATTCCTGCAACATCCCACAAAATCTCCAACAATTTCCACAAAATTCAAGAAAAATCCCTCAAAATTCACTGAATTTCCTCAATATCCCACCAAATTCCAGAACCATCTCACAAAATCTCAACAAATTTCCACAAAATCTAAGAAAATTCCCTCCAAATTCTTCAAGTCTCCTCCAAATCCCACAAAATTCAAGACAAATCCTCAAAATTCCACAAAAATCCCACAAAATTCCTGCCATCTTCTCAAAACCCAAACAAATTCCTGCAACATCTCACAAAATCTCCACCAATTTCCAAACATTTCAAGAAAAATCACGCAAAATTCTTCAAGTCTCCTCCAAATACCACAAACATCCTACAAACATCTCACAAACATCCCACAAACATCCCATTAAATTCAATAGAAATCCCACAAAATTCAAGAGAAATCCCACCAAATTCTGTACAAGCCCCACACAATTCCCTAAATCTTCTCAGAACCCAACCACATTCCTGCAACATCCCACAAAATCTCCAACAATTTCCACAAAATTCAAGAAAATTCCCTCCAAATTCACTGAATTTCCTCAATATCCCACCAAACTCCAGAACCATCTCACAAAATCTCAACAAATTTCCAAAAAATTCAAAAAAACTCTCACAAAGTTCTTGAAAGCTCCTCAAAATTCCAGAAAAATGCCACAAAATTCCCTACATCTTCTCAAAACATTACAAAATTCTACAGACATCTCACAAAATCTCCACACATTTCCACAAAATCTAAGAAAATTCCCGCAAAATTCTTCAAGTCTCCTCCAAATCCCACAAAATTCAAGAGAAATCCTCAAAATTCCACAAAAATCCAACAAAATTCCCTACATCTTCTCAAAATCCAAACAAATTCCTGAAACATCTCACAAAATCTCCACCAATTTCCACAACATTTAGGAAAAATCCCTCCAACTTCTTCAAGTCTCCTCCAAATCCCACAAAATTCAAGAGAATTCCTCAAAATTCCACAAAAATCCCACAAAATTCCTGCAACATCTCACAAAATCTCCGGAAATTTCCACAAAATTCAAGAAGACTCTCACAAAATACTTGAAAGCTGCTGAAAATTCCACGAATATCCCACAAAAATCCCTAAATCTTCTCAAAACCCAACCACATTCCTGCAGCATCTCACAAAATCTCCACCAATATCCAAAAAATTCAAGAAAATTCCCTCCAAATTCTTCAAGTCTCCTCCAAATCCCACAAAATTCAAGACAAATCCTCAAAATCCCACAAAAATCCCACCAAATTCCAGAACCATCTCACAAAATCTCAACAAATTTCCACTAAATTCAAGAAAACTCTCACAAAGTTCTTGAAAGCCCCTCAAAATTCCAGAAAAATGCCACAAAATAACCTACATCTTCTCAAAACCCAACCACATTCCTGCAACATCCCACAAAATCTCCAACAATTTCCACAAAATTCAAGAAAAATCCCGCAAAATTCTTCAAGTCTCGTACAAATCCCAGAAAAATCCCACAAAATTCCAGAAACATCCCACCAAATCACCTCAATATCCCCAAACATTCTGGAAAAGCCTCACAAAATTGCAGAAAAATGCCACAAAATTCCCTAAACCTTCTCAAAACCCTACCCAATTCCTGCAACATCCCACAAAATCTCCAACAATTTCCGCAAAATTCAAGAAAAATCCCTCAAAATTCACTGAATTTCCTCAATATCCCACCAAATTCCAGAACCATCTCACAAAATCTCAACAAATTTCCACAAAATCTAAGAAAATTCCCTCCAAATTCTTCAAGTCTCCTCCAAATCCCACAAAATTCAAGAGAAATCCTCAAAATTCCACAAAAATCCCACAAAATTCCTTCCATCTTCTCAAAACCCAAACAAATTCCTGCAACATCTCACAAAATCTCCACCAATTTCCAAACATTTCAAGAAAAATCACGCAAAATTCTTCAAGTCTCCTCCAAATACCACAAACATCCTACAAACATCTCACAAACATCCCACAAACATCCCATAAAATTCAATAGAAATCCCACAAAATTCAAGAGAAATCCCACCAAATTCTGTACAAGCCCCACACAATTCCCTAAATCTTCTCAGAACCCAACCACATTCCTGCAACATCCCACAAAATCTCCAACAATTTCCACAAAATTCAAGAAAATTCCCTCCAAATTCACTGAATTTCCTCAATATCCCACCAAACTCCAGAACCATCTCACAAAATCTCAACAAATTTCCAAAAAATTCAAAAAAAACTCTCACAAAGTTCTTGAAAGCCCCTCAAAATTCCAGAAAAATGCCACAAAATTCCCTACATCTTCTCAAAACCCAAACAAACTCCTGCAACATCCCACAAAATCTCTGGAAATTTCCACAAAATTCAAGAAGACTCACACAAAAAACTTGAAAGCTGCTGAAAATTCCACGAAAATCCCACAAAAATCCCTAAATCTTCTCAAAACCCAACCACATTCCTGCAGCATCTCACAAAATCTCCACCAATATCCAAAAAATTCAAGAAAATTCCCCCCAAATTCTTCAAGTCCCCTCCAAATCCCACAAAATTCAAGACAAATCCTCAAAATCCCACAAAAATCCCACCAAATTCCAGAACCATCTCACAAAATCTCAACAAATTTCCACTAAATTCAAAAAAAACTCTCACAAAGTTCTTGAAAGCCCCTCAAAATTCCAGAAAAATGCCACAAAATAACCTACATCTTCTCAAAACCCAACCACATTCCTGCAACATCCCACAAAATCTCCAACAATTTCCACAAAATTCAAGAAAAATCCCGCAAAATTCTTCAAGTCTCGTACAAATCCCAGAAAAATCCCACAAAATTCCAGAAACATCCCACCAAATCACCTCAATATCACCAAAAATTCTGGAAAAGCCTCACAAAATTGCAGAAAAATGCCACAAAATTCCCTAAACCTTCTCAAAACCCTACCCAATTCCTGCAACATCCCACAAAATCTCCAACAATTTCCACAAAATTCAAGAAAAATCCCTCAAAATTCACTGAATTTCCTCAATATCCCACCAAATTCCAGAACCATCTCACAAAATCTCAACAAATTTCCACAAAATCTAAGAAAATTCCCTCCAAATTCTTCAAGTCTCCTCCAAATCCCACAAAATTCAAGAGAAATCCTCAAAATTCCACAAAAATCCCACAAAATTCCTTCCATCTTCTCAAAACCCAAACAAATTCCTGCAACATCTCACAAAATCTCCACCAATTTCCAAACATTTCAAGAAAAATCACGCAAAATTCTTCAAGTCTCCTCCAAATACCACAAACATCCTACAAACATCTCACAAACATCCCACAAACATCCCATAAAATTCAATAGAAATCCCACAAAATTCAAGAGAAATCCCACCAAATTCTGTACAAGCCCCACACAATTCCCTAAATCTTCTCAGAACCCAACCACATTCCTGCAACATCTCACAAAATCTCCAACAATTTCCACAAAATTCAAGAAAATTCCCTCCAAATTCACTGAATTTCCTCAATATCCCACCAAACTCCAGAACCATCTCACAAAATCTCAACAAATTTCCAAAAAATTCAAAAAAAACTCTCACAAAGTTCTTGAAAGCCCCTCAAAATTCCAGAAAAATGCCACAAAATTCCCTACATCTTCTCAAAACCCAAACAAACTCCTGCAACATCCCACAAAATCTCTGGAAATTTCCACAAATTTCAAGAAGACTCACACAAAAAACTTGAAAGCTGCTGAAAATTCCACGAAAATCCCACAAAAATCCCTAAATCTTCTCAAAACCCAACCACATTCCTGCAGCATCTCACAAAATCTCCACCAATATCCAAAAAATTCAAGAAAATTCCCCCCAAATTCTTCAAGTCTCCTCCAAATCCCACAAAATTCAAGACAAATCCTCAAAATCCCACAAAAATCCCACAAATTCCAGAACCATCTCACAAAATCTCAACAAATTTCCACTAAATTCAAGAAAACTCTCACAAAGTTCTTGAAAGCCCCTCAAAATTCCAGAAAAATGCCACAAAATAACCTACATCTTCTCAAAACCCAAACAAACTCCTGCAACATCTCACAAAATCTCCAACAATTTCCAAACAATTCAAGAAAAATCCCGCAAAATTCTTCAAGTCTCGTACAAATCCCAGAAAAATCCCACAAAATTCCAGAAACATCCCACCAAATCACCTCAATATCACCAAACATTCTGGAAAAGCCTCACAAAATTGCAGAAAAATGCCACAAAATTCCCTAAACCTTCTCAAAACCCTACCCAATTCCTGCAACATCCCACAAAATCTCCAACAATTTCCACAAAATTCAAGAAAAATCCCTCAAAATTCACTGAATTTCCTCAATATCCCACCAAATTCCAGAACCATCTCACAAAATCTCAACAAATTTCCACAAAATCTAAGAAAATTCCCTCCAAATTCTTCAAGTCTCCTCCAAATCCCACAAAATTCAAGAGAAATCCTCAAAATTCCACAAAAATCCAACAAAATTCCTTCCATCTTCTCAAAACTTAAACAAATTCCTGCAACATCTCACAAAATCTCCACCAATTTCCAAACATTTCAAGAAAAATCACGCAAAATTCTTCAAGTCTCCTCCAAATACCACAAACATCCTACAAACATCTCACAAACATCCCACAAACATCCCATTAAATTCAATAGAAATCCCACAAAATTCAAGAGAAATCCCACCAAATTCTGTACAAGCCCCACACAATTCCCTAAATCTTCTCAGAACCCAACCACATTCCTGCAACATCCCACAAAATCTCCAACAATTACCACAAAATTCAAGAAAATTCCCTCCAAATTCACTGAATTTCCTCAATATCCCACCAAACTCCAGAACCATCTCACAAAATCTCAACAAATTTCCAAAAAATTCAAAAAAACTCTCACAAAGTTCTTGAAAGCCCCTCAAAATTCCAGAAAAATGCCACAAAATTCCCTACATCTTCTCAAAACATTACAAAATTCTACAGACATCTCACAAAATCTCCACACATTTCCACAAAATCTAAGAAAATTCCCGCAAAATTCTTCAAGTCTCCTCCAAATCCCACAAAATTCAAGAGAAATCCTCAAAATTCCACAAAAATCCAACAAAATTCCCTACATCTTCTCAAAATCCAAACAAATTCCTGAAACATCTCACAAAATCTCCACCAATTTCCACAACATTTAGGAAAAATCCCTCCAACTTCTTCAAGTCTCCTCCAAATCCCACAAAATTCAAGAGAATTCCTCAAAATTCCACAAAAATCCCACAAAATTCCTGCAACGTCTCACAAAATTTCCGGAAATTTCCACAAAATTCAAGAAGACTCTCACAAAATACTTGAAAGCTGCTGAAAATTCCACGAATATCCCACAAAAATCCCTAAATCTTCTCAAAACCCAAACAAATTCCTGCAACATCTCACAAAATCTCCACCAATTTCCAAACATTTCAAGAAAAATCACGCAAAATTCTTCAAGTCTCCTCCAAATCCCACAAAATTCAAGACAAATCCTCAAAATCCCACAAAAATCCCACCAAATTCCAGAACCATCTCACAAAATCTCAACAAATTTCCACTAAATTCAAGAAAACTCTCACAAAGTTCTTGAAAGCCCCTCAAAATTCCAGAAAAATGCCACAAAATTCCCTACATCTTCTCAAAACCCAAACAAACTCCTGCAACATCTCACAAAATCTCCAACAATTTCCACAAAATTCAAGAAAATTCCCTCCAAATTCACTGAATTTCCTCAATATCCCACCAAACTCCAGAACCATCTCACAAAATCTCAACAAATTTCCAAAAAATTCAAAAAAAACTCTCACAAAGTTCTTGAAAGCCCCTCAAAATTCCAGAAAAATGCCACAAAATTCCCTACATCTTCTCAAAACCCAAACAAACTCCTGCAACATCCCACAAAATCTCTGGAAATTTCCACAAATTTCAAGAAGACTCACACAAAAAACTTGAAAGCTGCTGAAAATTCCACGAAAATCCCACAAAAATCCCTAAATCTTCTCAAAACCCAACCACATTCCTGCAGCATCTCACAAAATCTCCACCAATATCCAAAAAATTCAAGAAAATTCCCCCCAAATTCTTCAAGTCTCCTCCAAATCCCACAAAATTCAAGACAAATCCTCAAAATCCCACAAAAATCCCACAAATTCCACAACCATCTCACAAAATCTCAACAAATTTCCACTAAATTCAAGAAAACTCTCACAAAGTTCTTGAAAGCCCCTCAAAATTCCAGAAAAATGCCACAAACTTCCCTACATCTTCTCAAAACCCAAACAAACTCCTGCAACATCTCACAAAATCTCCAACAATTTCCAAACAATTCAAGAAAAATCCCGCAAAATTCTTCAAGTCTCGTACAAATCCCAGAAAAATCCCACAAAATTCCAGAAACATCCCACCAAATCACCTCAATATCACCAAACATTCTGGAAAAGCCCCACAAAATTGCAGAAAAATGCCACAAAATTCCCTAAACCTTCTCAAAACCCTACCCAATTCCTGCAACATCCCACAAAATCTCCAACAATTTCCACAAAATTCAAGAAAAATCCCTCAAAATTCACTGAATTTCCTCAATATCCCACCAAACTCCAGAACCATCTCACAAAATCTCAACAAATTTCCAAAAAATTCAAAAAAACTCTCACAAAGTTCTTGAAAGCCCCTCAAAATTCCAGAAAAATGCCACAAAATTCCCTACATCTTCTCAAAACATTACAAAATTCTACAGACATCTCACAAAATCTCCACACATTTCCACAAAATCTAAGAAAATTCCCGCAAAATTCTTCAAGTCTCCTCCAAATCCCACAAAATTCAAGAGAAATCCTCAAAATTCCACAAAAATCCAACAAAATTCCCTACATCTTCTCAAAATCCAAACAAATTCCTGAAACATCTCACAAAATCTCCACCAATTTCCACAACATTTAGGAAAAATCCCTCCAACTTCTTCAAGTCTCCTCCAAATCCCACAAAATTCAAGAGAATTCCTCAAAATTCCACAAAAATCCCACAAAATTCCTGCAACGTCTCACAAAATCTCCGGAAATTTCCACAAAATTCAAGAAGACTCTCACAAAATACTTGAAAACTGCTGAAAATTCCACGAATATCCCACAAAAATCCCTAAATCTTCTCAAAACCCAACCACATTCCTGCAGCATCTCACAAAATCTCCACCAATATCCAAAAAATTCAAGAAAATTCCCTCCAAATTCTTCAAGTCTCCTCCAAATCCCACAAAATTCAAGACAAATCCTCAAAATCCCACAAAAATCCCACCAAATTCCAGAACCATCTCACAAAATCTCAACAAATTTCCACTAAATTCAAGAAAACTCTCACAAAGTTCTTGAAAGCCCCTCAAAATTCCAGAAAAATGCCACAAAATAACCTACAGCTTCTCAAAACCCAAACAAACTCCTGCAACATCTCACAAAATCTCCAACAATTTCCAAACAATTCAAGAAAAATCCCGCAAAATTCTTCAAGTCTCGTACAAATCCCAGAAAAATCCCACAAAATTCCAGAAACATCCCACCAAATCACCTCAATATCACCAAACATTCTGGAAAAGCCTCACAAAATTGCAGAAAAATGCCACAAAATTCCCTAAACCTTCTCAAAACCCTACCCAATTCCTGCAACATCCCACAAAATCTCCAACAATTTCCACAAAATTCAAGAAAAATCCCTCAAAATTCACTGAATTTCCTCAATATCCCACCAAATTCCAGAACCATCTCACAAAATCTCAACAAATTTCCACAAAATCTAAGAAAATTCCCGCAAAATTCTTCAAGTCTCCTCCAAATCCCACAAAATTCAAGAGAAATCCTCAAAATTCCACAAAAATCCCACAAAATTCCTTCCATCTTCTCAAAACCCAAACAAATTCCTGCAACATCTCACAAAATCTCCACCAATTTCCAAACATTTCAAGAAAAATCCCGCAAAATTCTTCAAGTCTCCTCCAAATACCACAAACATCCTACAAACATCTCACAAACATCCCACAAACATCCCATAAAATTCAATAGAAATCCCACAAAATTCAAGAGAAATCCCACCAAATTCTGTACAAGCCCCACACAATTCCCTAAATCTTCTCAGAACCCAACCACATTCCTGCAACATCCCACAAAATCTCCAACAATTTCCACAAAATTCAAGAAAATTCCCTCCAAATTCACTGAATTTCCTCAATATCCCACCAAACTCCAGAACCATCTCACAAAATCTCAACAAATTTCCAAAAAATTCAAAAAAACTCTCACAAAGTTCTTGAAAGCCCCTCAAAATTCCAGAAAAATGCCACAAAATTCCCTACATCTTCTCAAAACATTACAAAATTCTACAGATATCTCACAAAATCTCCACACATTTCCACAAAATTCAAGAAAATTCCCGCAAAATTCTTCAAGTCTCCTCCAAATCCCACAAAATTCAAGAGAAATCCTCAAAATTCCACAAAAATCCAACAAAATTCCCTACATCTTCTCAAAATCCAAACAAATTCCTGAAACATCTCACAAAATCTCCACCAATTTCCACAACATTTAGGAAAAATCCCTCCAACTTCTTCAAGTCTCCTCCAAATCCCACAAAATTCAAGAGAATTCCTCAAAATTCCACAAAAATCCCACAAAATTCCTGCAACGTCTCACAAAATCTCCGGAAATTTCCACAAAATTCAAGAAGACTCTCACAAAATACTGGAAAGCTGCTGAAAATTCCACGAATATCCCACAAAAATCCCTAAATCTTCTCAAAACCCAACCACATTCCTGCAGCATCTCACAAAATCTCCACCAATATCCATAAAATTCAAGAAAATTCCCTCCAAATTCTTCAAGTCTCCTCCAAATCCCACAAAATTCAAGACAAATCCTCAAAATCCCACAAAAATCCCACCAAATTCCAGAACCATCTCACAAAATCTCAACAAATTTCCACTAAATTCAAGAAAACTCTCACAAAGTTCTTGAAAGCCCCTCAAAATTCCAGAAAAATGCCACAAACTTCCCTACATCTTCTCAAAACCCAAACAAACTCCTGCAACATCTCACAAAATCTCCAACAATTTCCAAACAATTCAAGAAAAATCCCGCAAAATTCTTCAAGTCTCCTACAAATCCCAGAAAAATCCCACAAAATTCCAGAAACATCCCACCAAATCACCTCAATATCACCAAAAATTCTGGAAAAGCCTCACAAAATTGCAGAAAAATGCCACAAAATTCCCTAAACCTTCTCAAAACCCTACCCAATTCCTGCAACATCCCACAAAATCTCCAACAATTTCCACAAAATTCAAGAAAAATCCCTCAAAATTCACTGAATTTCCTCAATATCCCACCAAATTCCAGAACCATCTCACAAAATCTCAACAAATTTCCACAAAATCTAAGAAAATTCCCTCCAAATTCTTCAAGTCTCCTCCAAATCCCACAAAATTCAAGAGAAATCCTCAAAATTCCACAAAAATCCCACAAAATTCCTTCCATCTTCTCAAAACCCAAACAAATTCCTGCAACATCTCACAAAATCTCCACCAATTTCCAAACATTTCAAGAAAAATCATGCAAAATTCTTCAAGTCTCCTCCAAATACCACAAACATCCTACAAACATCTCACAAACATCCCACAAACATCCCATAAAATTCAATAGAAATCCCACAAAATTCAAGAGAAATCCCACCAAATTCTGTACAAGCCCCACACAATTCCCTAAATCTTCTCAGAACCCAACCACATTCCTGCAACATCCCACAAAATCTCCAACAATTTCCACAAAATTCAAGAAAATTCCCTCCAAATTCACTGAATTTCCTCAATATCCCACCAAACTCCAGAACCATCTCACAAAATCTCAACAAATTTCCAAAAAATTCAAAAAAACTCTCACAAAGTTCTTGAAAGCCCCTCAAAATTCCAGAAAAATGCCACAAAATTCCCTACATCTTCTCAAAACATTACAAAATTCTACAGACATCTCACAAAAT
The DNA here is from genome assembly GCF_971803275.1 of Cyanistes caeruleus. Taxonomy (NCBI): domain Eukaryota; kingdom Metazoa; phylum Chordata; class Aves; order Passeriformes; family Paridae; genus Cyanistes; species Cyanistes caeruleus. The sequence goes on along the minus strand of NC_141702.1, from coordinate 84,590,586 downwards.
CTCCACACATTTCCACAAAATCTAAGAAAATTCCCGCAAAATTCTTCAAGTCTCCTCCAAATCCCACAAAATTCAAGAGAAATCCTCAAAATTCCACAAAAATCCAACAAAATTCCCGACATCTTCTCAAAATCCAAACAAATTCCTGAAACATCTCACAAAATCTCCACCAATTTCCACAACATTTAGGAAAAATCCCTCCAACTTCTTCAAGTCTCCTCCAAATCCCACAAAATTCAAGAGAATTCCTCAAAATTCCACAAAAATCCCACAAAATTCCTGCAACGTCTCACAAAATCTCCTGAAATTTCCACAAAATTCAAGAAGACTCTCACAAAATACTTGAAAGCTGCTGAAAATTCCACGAATATCCCACAAAAATCCCTAAATCTTCTCAAAACCCAACCACATTCCTGCAGCATCTCACAAAATCTCCACCAATATCCAAAAAATTCAAGAAAATTCCCTCCAAATTCTTCAAGTCTCCTCCAAATCCCACAAAATTCAAGACAAATCCTCAAAATCCCACAAAAATCCCACCAAATTCCAGAACCATCTCACAAAATCTCAACAAATTTCCACTAAATTCAAGAAAACTCTCACAAAGTTCTTGAAAGCCCCTCAAAATTCCAGAAAAATGCCACAAAATTCCCTACATCTTCTCAAAACCCAAACAAACTCCTGCAACATCTCACAAAATCTCCAACAATTTCCAAACAATTCAAGAAAAATCCCGCAAAATTCTTCAAGTCTCGTACAAATCCCAGAAAAATCCCACAAAATTCCAGAAACATCCCACCAAATCACCTCAATATCACCAAAAATTCTGGAAAAGCCTCACAAAATTGCAGAAAAATGCCACAAAATTCCCTAAACCTTCTCAAAACCCTACCCAATTCCTGCAACATCCCACAAAATCTCCAACAATTTCCACAAAATTCAAGAAAAATCCCTCAAAATTCACTGAATTTCCTCAATATCCCACCAAATTCCAGAACCATCTCACAAAATCTCAACAAATTTCCACAAAATCTAAGAAAATTCCCTCCAAATTCTTCAAGTCTCCTCCAAATCCCACAAAATTCAAGAGAAATCCTCAAAATTCCACAAAAATCCCACAAAATTCCTTCCATCTTCTCAAAACCCAAACAAATTCCTGCAACATCTCACAAAATCTCCACCAATTTCCAAACATTTCAAGAAAAATCCCGCAAAATTCTTCAAGTCTCCTCCAAATACCACAAACATCCTACAAACATCTCACAAACATCCCACAAACATCCCATAAAATTCAATAGAAATCCCACAAAATTCAAGAGAAATCCCACCAAATTCTGTACAAGCCCCACACAATTCCCTAAATCTTCTCAGAACCCAACCACATTCCTGCAACATCCCACAAAATCTCCAACAATTTCCACAAAATTCAAGAAAATTCCCTCCAAATTCACTGAATTTCCTCAATATCCCACCAAACTCCAGAACCATCTCACAAAATCTCAACAAATTTCCAAAAAATTCAAAAAAAACTCTCACAAAGTTCTTGAAAGCCCCTCAAAATTCCAGAAAAATGCCACAAAATTCCCTACATCTTCTCAAAACCCAAACAAACTCCTGCAACATCCCACAAAATCTCTGGAAATTTCCACAAATTTCAAGAAGACTCACACAAAAAACTTGAAAGCTGCTGAAAATTCCACGAAAATCCCACAAAAATCCCTAAATCTTCTCAAAACCCAACCACATTCCTGCAGCATCTCACAAAATCTCCACCAATATCCAAAAAATTCAAGAAAATTCCCCCCAAATTCTTCAAGTCTCCTCCAAATCCCACAAAATTCAAGACAAATCCTCAAAATCCCACAAAAATCCCACAAATTCCAGAACCATCTCACAAAATCTCAACAAATTTCCAAAAAATTCAAAAAAACTCTCACAAAGTTCTTGAAAGCCCCTCAAAATTCCAGAAAAATGCCACAAAATTCCCTACATCTTCTCAAAACATTACAAAATTCTACAGACATCTCACAAAATCTCCACACATTTCCACAAAATCTAAGAAAATTCCCGCAAAATTCTTCAAGTCTCCTCCAAATCCCACAAAATTCAAGAGAAATCCTCAAAATTCCACAAAAATCCAACAAAATTCCCTACATCTTCTCAAAATCCAAACAAATTCCTGAAACATCTCACAAAATCTCCACCAATTTCCACAACATTTAGGAAAAATCCCTCCAACTTCTTCAAGTCTCCTCCAAATCCCACAAAATTCAAGAGAATTCCTCAAAATTCCACAAAAATCCCACAAAATTCCTGCAACGTCTCACAAAATCTCCGGAAATTTCCACAAAATTCAAGAAGACTCTCACAAAATACTTGAAAGCTGCTGAAAATTCCACGAATATCCCACAAAAATCCCTAAATCTTCTCAAAACCCAAACAAATTCCTGCAACATCTCACAAAATCTCCACCAATTTCCAATCATTTCAAGAAAAATCACGCAAAATTCTTCAAGTCTCCTCCAAATCCCACAAAATTCAAGACAAATCCTCAAAATCCCACAAAAATCCCACCAAATTCCAGAACCATCTCACAAAATCTCAACAAATTTCCACTAAATTCAAGAAAACTCTCACAAAGTTCTTGAAAGCCCCTCAAAATTCCAGAAAAATGCCACAAAATTCCCTACATCTTCTCAAAACCCAAACTCCTGCAACATCTCACAAAATCTCCAACAATTTCCACAAAATTCAAGAAAATTCCCTCCAAATTCACTGAATTTCCTCAATATCCCACCAAACTCCAGAACCATCTCACAAAATCTCAACAAATTTCCAAAAAATTCAAAAAAAACTCTCACAAAGTTCTTGAAAGCCCCTCAAAATTCCAGAAAAATGCCACAAAATTCCCTACATCTTCTCAAAACCCAAACAAACTCCTGCAACATCCCACAAAATCTCTGGAAATTTCCACAAATTTCAAGAAGACTCACACAAAAAACTTGAAAGCTGCTGAAAATTCCACGAAAATCCCACAAAAATCCCTAAATCTTCTCAAAACCCAACCACATTCCTGCAGCATCTCACAAAATCTCCACCAATATCCAAAAAATTCAAGAAAATTCCCCCCAAATTCTTCAAGTCTCCTCCAAATCCCACAAAATTCAAGACAAATCCTCAAAATCCCACAAAAATCCCACAAATTCCAGAACCATCTCACAAAATCTCAACAAATTTCCACTAAATTCAAGAAAACTCTCACAAAGTTCTTGAAAGCCCCTCAAAATTCCAGAAAAATGCCACAAAATAACCTACATCTTCTCAAAACCCAAACAAACTCCTGCAACATCTCACAAAATCTCCAACAATTTCCAAACAATTCAAGAAAAATCCCGCAAAATTCTTCAAGTCTCGTACAAATCCCAGAAAAATCCCACAAAATTCCAGAAACATCCCACCAAATCACCTCAATATCACCAAACATTCTGGAAAAGCCTCACAAAATTGCCGAAAAATGCCACAAAATTCCCTAAACCTTCTCAAAACCCTACCCAATTCCTGCAACATCCCACAAAATCTCCAACAATTTCCACAAAATTCAAGAAAAATCCCTCAAAATTCACTGAATTTCCTCAATATCCCACCAAATTCCAGAACCATCTCACAAAATCTCAACAAATTTCCACAAAATCTAAGAAAATTCCCGCAAAATTCTTCAAGTCTCCTCCAAATCCCACAAAATTCAAGAGAAATCCTCAAAATTCCACAAAAATCCAACAAAATTCCTTCCATCTTCTCAAAACCCAAACAAATTCCTGCAACATCTCACAAAATCTCCACCAATTTCCAAACATTTCAAGAAAAATCCCGCAAAATTCTTCAAGTCTCCTCCAAATACCACAAACATCCTACAAACATCTCACAAACATCCCACAAACATCCCATAAAATTCAATAGAAATCCCACAAAATTCAAGAGAAATCCCACCAAATTCTGTACAAGCCCCACACAATTCCCTAAATCTTCTCAGAACCCAACCACATTCCTGCAACATCCCACAAAATCTCCAACAATTTCCACAAAATTCAAGAAAATTCCCTCCAAATTCACTGAATTTCCTCAATATCCCACCAAACTCCAGAACCATCTCACAAAATCTCAACAAATTTCCAAAAAATTCAAAAAAAACTCTCACAAAGTTCTTGAAAGCCCCTCAAAATTCCAGAAAAATGCCACAAAATTCCCTACATCTTCTCAAAACCCAAAAAAACTCCTGCAACATCCCACAAAATCTCTGGAAATTTCCACAAATTTCAAGAAGACTCACACAAAAAACTTGAAAGCTGCTGAAAATTCCACGAAAATCCCACAAAAATCCCTAAATCTTCTCAAAACCCAACCACATTCCTGCAGCATCTCACAAAATCTCCACCAATATCCAAAAAATTCAAGAAAATTCCCCCCAAATTCTTCAAGTCTCCTCCAAATCCCACAAAATTCAAGACAAATCCTCAAAATCCCACAAAAATCCCACAAATTCCAGAACCATCTCACAAAATCTCAACAAATTTCCACTAAATTCAAGAAAACTCTCACAAAGTTCTTGAAAGCCCCTCAAAATTCCAGAAAAATGCCACAAAATAACCTACATCTTCTCAAAACCCAAACAAACTCCTGCAACATCTCACAAAATCTCCAACAATTTCCAAACAATTCAAGAAAAATCCCGCAAAATTCTTCAAGTCTCGTACAAATCCCAGAAAAATCCCACAAAATTCCAGAAACATCCCACCAAATCACCTCAATATCACCAAACATTCTGGAAAAGCCTCAAAAAATTGCCGAAAAATGCCACAAAATTCCCTAAACCTTCTCAAAACCCTACCCAATTCCTGCAACATCCCACAAAATCTCCAACAATTTCCACAAAATTCAAGAAAAATCCCTCAAAATTCACTGAATTTCCTCAATATCCCACCAAATTCCAGAACCATCTCACAAAATCTCAACAAATTTCCACAAAATCTAAGAAAATTCCCGCAAAATTCTTCAAGTCTCCTCCAAATCCCACAAAATTCAAGAGAAATCCTCAAAATTCCACAAAAATCCAACAAAATTCCTTCCATCTTCTCAAAACCCAAACAAATTCCTGCAACATCTCACAAAATCTCCACCAATTTCCAAACATTTCAAGAAAAATCCCGCAAAATTCTTCAAGTCTCCTCCAAATACCACAAACATCCTACAAACATCTCACAAACATCCCACAAACATCCCATAAAATTCAATAGAAATCCCACAAAATTCAAGAGAAATCCCACCAAATTCTGTACAAGCCCCACACAATTCCCTAAATCTTCTCAGAACCCAACCACATTCCTGCAACATCCCACAAAATCTCCAATAATTTCCACAAAATTCAAGAAAATTCCCTCCAAATTCACTGAATTTCCTCAATATCCCACCAAACTCCAGAACCATCTCACAAAATCTCAACAAATTTCCAAAAAATTCAAAAAAACTCTCACAAAGTTCTTGAAAGCCCCTCAAAATTCCAGAAAAATGCCACAAAATTCCCTACATCTTCTCAAAACATTACAAAATTCTACAGACATCTCACAAAATCTCCACACATTTCCACAAAATCTAAGAAAATTCCCGCAAAATTCTTCAAGTCTCCTCCAAATCCCACAAAATTCAAGAGAAATCCTCAAAATTCCACAAAAATCCAACAAAATTCCCTACATCTTCTCAAAATCCAAACAAATTCCTGAAACATCTCACAAAATCTCCACCAATTTCCACAACATTTAGGAAAAATCCCTCCAACTTCTTCAAGTCTCCTCCAAATCCCACAAAATTCAAGAGAATTCCTCAAAATTCCACAAAAATCCCACAAAATTCCTGCAAAGTCTCACAAAATCTCCGGAAATTTCCACAAAATTCAAGAAGACTCTCACAAAATACTTGAAAGCTGCTGAAAATTCCACGAATATCCCACAAAAATCCCTAAATCTTCTCAAAACCCAACCACATTCCTGCAGCATCTCACAAAATCTCCACCAATATCCAAAAAATTCAAGAAAATTCCCTCCAAATTCTTCAAGTCTCCTCCAAATCCCACAAAATTCAAGACAAATCCTCAAAATCCCACAAAAATCCCACCAAATTCCAGAACCATCTCACAAAATCTCAACAAATTTCCACTAAATTCAAGAAAACTCTCACAAAGTTCTTGAAAGCCCCTCAAAATTCCAGAAAAATGCCACAAACTTCCCTACATCTTCTCAAAACCCAAACAAACTCCTGCAACATCTCACAAAATCTCCAACAATTTCCAAACAATTCAAGAAAAATCCCGCAAAATTCTTCAAGTCTCCTACAAATCCCAGAAAAATCCCACAAAATTCCAGAAACATCCCACCAAATCACCTCAATATCACCAAAAATTCTGGAAAAGCCTCACAAAATTGCAGAAAAATGCCACAAAATTCCCTAAACCTTCTCAAAACCCTACCCAATTCCTGCAACATCCCACAAAATCTCCAACAATTTCCACAAAATTCAAGAAAAATCCCTCAAAATTCACTGAATTTCCTCAATATCCCACCAAATTCCAGAACCATCTCACAAAATCTCAACAAATTTCCACAAAATCTAAGAAAATTCCCGCAAAATTCTTCAAGTCTCCTCCAAATCCCACAAAATTCAAGAGAAATCCTCAAAATTCCACAAAAATCCCACAAAATTCCTTCCATCTTCTCAAAACCCAAACAAATTCCTGCAACATCTCACAAAATCTCCACCAATTTCCAAACATTTCAAGAAAAATCACGCAAAATTCTTCAAGTCTCCTCCAAATCCCACAAAATTCAAGACAAATCCTCAAAATTCCACAAAAATCCCACAAAATTCCTTCCATATTCTCAGAACCCAAACAAACTCCTGCAACATCTCACAAAATCTCCAACAATTTCCAAACAATTCAAGAAAAATCCCGCAAAATTCTTCAAGTCTCGTACAAATCCCAGAAAAATCCCACAAAATTCCAGAAACATCCCACCAAATCACCTCAATATCACCAAACATTCTGGAAAAGCCTCACAAAATTGCCGAAAAATGCCACAAAATTCCCTAAACCTTCTCAAAACCCTACCCAATTCCTGCAACATCCCACAAAATCTCCAACAATTTCCACAAAATTCAAGAAAAATCCCTCAAAATTCACTGAATTTCCTCAATATCCCACCAAATTCCAGAACCATCTCACAAAATCTCAACAAATTTCCACAAAATCTAAGAAAATTCCCGCAAAATTCTTCAAGTCTCCTCCAAATCCCACAAAATTCAAGAGAAATCCTCAAAATTCCACAAAAATCCAACAAAATTCCTTCCATCTTCTCAAAACCCAAACAAATTCCTGCAACATCTCACAAAATCTCCACCAATTTCCAAACATTTCAAGAAAAATCCCGCAAAATTCTTCAAGTCTCCTCCAAATACCACAAACATCCTACAAACATCTCACAAACATCCCACAAACATCCCATAAAATTCAATAGAAATCCCACAAAATTCAAGAGAAATCCCACCAAATTCTGTACAAGCCCCACACAATTCCCTAAATCTTCTCAGAACCCAACCACATTCCTGCAACATCCCACAAAATCTCCAACAATTTCCACAAAATTCAAGAAAATTCCCTCCAAATTCACTGAATTTCCTCAATATCCCACCAAACTCCAGAACCATCTCACAAAATCTCAACAAATTTCCAAAAAATTCAAAAAAAACTCTCACAAAGTTCTTGAAAGCCCCTCAAAATTCCAGAAAAATGCCACAAAATTCCCTACATCTTCTCAAAACCCAAACAAACTCCTGCAACATCCCACAAAATCTCTGGAAATTTCCACAAATTTCAAGAAGACTCACACAAAAAACTTGAAAGCTGCTGAAAATTCCACGAAAATCCCACAAAAATCCCTAAATCTTCTCAAAACCCAACCACATTCCTGCAGCATCTCACAAAATCTCCACCAATATCCAAAAAATTCAAGAAAATTCCCCCCAAATTCTTCAAGTCTCCTCCAAATCCCACAAAATTCAAGCCAGATCCTCAAAATCCCACAAAAATCCCACAAATTCCAGAACCATCTCACAAAATCTCAACAAATTTCCACTAAATTCAAGAAAACTCTCACAAAGTTCTTGAAAGCCCCTCAAAATTCCAGAAAAATGCCACAAAATAACCTACATCTTCTCAAAACCCAAACAAACTCCTGCAACATCTCACAAAATCTCCAACAATTTCCAAACAATTCAAGAAAAATCCCGCAAAATTCTTCAAGTCTCGTACAAATCCCAGAAAAATCCCACAAAATTCCAGAAACATCCCACCAAATCACCTCAATATCACCAAACATTCTGGAAAAGCCTCACAAAATTGCCGAAAAATGCCACAAAATTCCCTAAACCTTCTCAAAACCCTACCCAATTCCTGCAACATCCCACAAAATCTCCAACAATTTCCACAAAATTCAAGAAAAATCCCTCAAAATTCACTGAATTTCCTCAATATCCCACCAAATTCCAGAACCATCTCACAAAATCTCAACAAATTTCCACAAAATCTAAGAAAATTCCCGCAAAATTCTTCAAGTCTCCTCCAAATCCCACAAAATTCAAGAGAAATCCTCAAAATTCCACAAAAATCCAACAAAATTCCTTCCATCTTCTCAAAACCCAAACAAATTCCTGCAACATCTCACAAAATCTCCACCAATTTCCAAACATTTCAAGAAAAATCCCGCAAAATTCTTCAAGTCTCCTCCAAATACCACAAACATCCTACAAACATCTCACAAACATCCCACAAACATCCCATAAAATTCAATAGAAATCCCACAAAATTCAAGAGAAATCCCACCAAATTCTGTACAAGCCCCACACAATTCCCTAAATCTTCTCAGAACCCAACCACATTCCTGCAACATCCCACAAAATCTCCAACAATTTCCACAAAATTCAAGAAAATTCCCTCCAAATTCACTGAATTTCCTCAATATCCCACCAAACTCCAGAACCATCTCACAAAATCTCAACAAATTTCCAAAAAATTCAAAAAAAACTCTCACAAAGTTCTTGAAAGCCCCTCAAAATTCCAGAAAAATGCCACAAAATTCCCTACATCTTCTCAAAACCCAAACAAACTCCTGCAACATCCCACAAAATCTCTGGAAATTTCCACAAATTTCAAGAAGACTCACACAAAAAACTTGAAAGCTGCTGAAAATTCCACGAAAATCCCACAAAAATCCCTAAATCTTCTCAAAACCCAACCACATTCCTGCAGCATCTCACAAAATCTCCACCAATATCCAAAAAATTCAAGAAAATTCCCCCCAAATTCTTCAAGTCTCCTCCAAATCCCACAAAATTCAAGACAAATCCTCAAAATCCCACAAAAATCCCACAAATTCCAGAACCATCTCACAAAATCTCAACAAATTTCCACTAAATTCAAGAAAACTCTCACAAAGTTCTTGAAAGCCCCTCAAAATTCCAGAAAAATGCCACAAAATAACCTACATCTTCTCAAAACCCAAACAAACTCCTGCAACATCTCACAAAATCTCCAACAATTTCCAAACAATTCAAGAAAAATCCCGCAAAATTCTTCAAGTCTCGTACAAATCCCAGAAAAATCCCACAAAATTCCAGAAACATCCCACCAAATCACCTCAATATCACCAAACATTCTGGAAAAGCCTCACAAAATTGCCGAAAAATGCCACAAAATTCCCTAAACCTTCTCAAAACCCTACCCAATTCCTGCAACATCCCACAAAATCTCCAACAATTTCCACAAAATTCAAGAAAAATCCCTCAAAATTCACTGAATTTCCTCAATATCCCACCAAATTCCAGAACCATCTCACAAAATCTCAACAAATTTCCACAAAATCTAAGAAAATTCCCGCAAAATTCTTCAAGTCTCCTCCAAATCCCACAAAATTCAAGAGAAATCCTCAAAATTCCACAAAAATCCAACAAAATTCCTTCCATCTTCTCAAAACCCAAACAAATTCCTGCAACATCTCACAAAATCTCCACCAATTTCCAAACATTTCAAGAAAAATCCCGCAAAATTCTTCAAGTCTCCTCCAAATACCACAAACATCCTACAAACATCTCACAAACATCCCACAAACATCCCATAAAATTCAATAGAAATCCCACAAAATTCAAGAGAAATCCCACCAAATTCTGTACAAGCCCCACACAATTCCCTAAATCTTCTCAGAACCCAACCACATTCCTGCAACATCCCACAAAATCTCCAACAATTTCCACAAAATTCAAGAAAATTCCCTCCAAATTCACTGAATTTCCTCAATATCCCACCAAACTCCAGAACCATCTCACAAAATCTCAACAAATTTCCAAAAAATTCAAAAAAAACTCTCACAAAGTTCTTGAAAGCCCCTCAAAATTCCAGAAAAATGCCACAAAATTCCCTACATCTTCTCAAAACCCAAACAAACTCCTGCAACATCCCACAAAATCTCTGGAAATTTCCACAAATTTCAAGAAGACTCACACAAAAAACTTGAAAGCTGCTGAAAATTCCACGAAAATCCCACAAAAATCCCTAAATCTTCTCAAAACCCAACCACATTCCTGCAGCATCTCACAAAATCTCCACCAATATCCAAAAAATTCAAGAAAATTCCCCCCAAATTCTTCAAGTCTCCTCCAAATCCCACAAAATTCAAGACAAATCCTCAAAATCCCACAAAAATCCCACAAATTCCAGAACCATCTCACAAAATCTCAACAAATTTCCACTAAATTCAAGAAAACTCTCACAAAGTTCTTGAAAGCCCCTCAAAATTCCAGAAAAATGCCACAAAATAACCTACATCTTCTCAAAACCCAAACAAACTCCTGCAACATCTCACAAAATCTCCAACAATTTCCAAACAATTCAAGAAAAATCCCGCAAAATTCTTCAAGTCTCGTACAAATCCCAGAAAAATCCCACAAAATTCCAGAAACATCCCACCAAATCACCTCAATATCACCAAACATTCTGGAAAAGCCTCACAAAATTGCAGAAAAATGCCACAAAATTCCCTAAACCTTCTCAAAACCCTACCCAATTCCTGCAACATCCCACAAAATCTCCAACAATTTCCACAAAATTCAAGAAAAATCCCTCAAAATTCACTGAATTTCCTCAATATCCCACCAAATTCCAGAACCATCTCACAAAATCTCAACAAATTTCCACAAAATCTAAGAAAATTCCCGCAAAATTCTTCAAGTCTCCTCCAAATCCCACAAAATTCAAGAGAAATCCTCAAAATTCCACAAAAATCCCACAAAATTCCTTCCATCTTCTCAAAACCCAAACAAATTCCTGCAACATCTCACAAAATCTCCACCAATTTCCAAACATTTCAAGAAAAATCACGCAAAATTCTTCAAGTCTCCTCCAAATACCACAAACATCCTACAAACATCTCACAAACATCCCACAAACATCCCATAAAATTCAATAGAAATCCCACAAAATTCAAGAGAAATCCCACCAAATTCTGTACAAGCCCCACACAATTCCCTAAATCTTCTCAGAACCCAACCACATTCCTGCAACATCCCACAAAATCTCCAACAATTTCCACAAAATTCAAGAAAATTCCCTCCAAATTCACTGAATTTCCTCAATATCCCACCAAACTCCAGAACCATCTCACAAAATCTCAACAAATTTCCAAAAAATTCAAAAAAAACTCTCACAAAGTTCTTGAAAGCCCCTCACAATTCCAGAAAAATGCCACAAAATTCCCTACATCTTCTCAAAACCCAAACAAACTCCTGCAACATCCCACAAAATCTCTGGAAATTTCCACAAATTTCAAGAAGACTCACACAAAAAACTTGAAAGCTGCTGAAAATTCCACGAAAATCCCACAAAAATCCCTAAATCTTCTCAAAACCCAACCACATTCCTGCAGCATCTCACAAAATCTCCACCAATATCCAAAAAATTCAAGAAAATTCCCCCCAAATTCTTCAAGTCTCCTCCAAATCCCACAAAATTCAAGACAAATCCTCAAAATCCCACAAAAATCCCACAAATTCCAGAACCATCTCACAAAATCTCAACAAATTTCCACTAAATTCAAGAAAACTCTCACAAAGTTCTTGAAAGCCCCTCAAAATTCCAGAAAAATGCCACAAAATAACCTACATCTTCTCAAAACCCAAACAAACTCCTGCAACATCTCACAAAATCTCCAACAATTTCCAAACAATTCAAGAAAAATCCCGCAAAATTCTTCAAGTCTCGTACAAATCCCAGAAAAATCCCACAAAATTCCAGAAACATCCCACCAAATCACCTCAATATCACCAAACATTCTGGAAAAGCCTCAAAAAATTGCCGAAAAATGCCACAAAATTCCCTAAACCTTCTCAAAACCCTACCCAATTCCTGCAACATCCCACAAAATCTCCAACAATTTCCACAAAATTCAAGAAAAATCCCTCAAAATTCACTGAATTTCCTCAATATCCCACCAAATTCCAGAACCATCTCACAAAATCTCAACAAATTTCCACAAAATCTAAGAAAATTCCCGCAAAATTCTTCAAGTCTCCTCCAAATCCCACAAAATTCAAGAGAAATCCTCAAAATTCCACAAAAATCCAACAAAATTCCTTCCATCTTCTCAAAACCCAAACAAATTCCTGCAACATCTCACAAAATCTCCACCAATTTCCAAACATTTCAAGAAAAATCCCGCAAAATTCTTCAAGTCTCCTCCAAATACCACAAACATCCTACAAACATCTCACAAACATCCCACAAACATCCCATAAAATTCAATAGAAATCCCACAAAATTCAAGAGAAATCCCACCAAATTCTGTACAAGCCCCACACAATTCCCTAAATCTTCTCAGAACCCAACCACATTCCTGCAACATCCCACAAAATCTCCAATAATTTCCACAAAATTCAAGAAAATTCCCTCCAAATTCACTGAATTTCCTCAATATCCCACCAAACTCCAGAACCATCTCACAAAATCTCAACAAATTTCCAAAAAATTCAAAAAAACTCTCACAAAGTTCTTGAAAGCCCCTCAAAATTCCAGAAAAATGCCACAAAATTCCCTACATCTTCTCAAAACATTACAAAATTCTACAGACATCTCACAAAATCTCCACACATTTCCACAAAATCTAAGAAAATTCCCGCAAAATTCTTCAAGTCTCCTCCAAATCCCACAAAATTCAAGAGAAATCCTCAAAATTCCACAAAAATCCAACAAAATTCCCTACATCTTCTCAAAATCCAAACAAATTCCTGAAACATCTCACAAAATCTCCACCAATTTCCACAACATTTAGGAAAAATCCCTCCAACTTCTTCAAGTCTCCTCCAAATCCCACAAAATTCAAGAGAATTCCTCAAAATTCCACAAAAATCCCACAAAATTCCTGCAACGTCTCACAAAATCTCCGGAAATTTCCACAAAATTCAAGAAGACTCTCACAAAATACTTGAAAGCTGCTGAAAATTCCACGAATATCCCACAAAAATCCCTAAATCTTCTCAAAACCCAACCACATTCCTGCAGCATCTCACAAAATCTCCACCAATATCCAAAAAATTCAAGAAAATTCCCTCCAAATTCTTCAAGTCTCCTCCAAATCCCACAAAATTCAAGACAAATCCTCAAAATCCCACAAAAATCCCACCAAATTCCAGAACCATCTCACAAAATCTCAACAAATTTCCACAAAATCTAAGAAAATTCCCGCAAAATTCTTCAAGTCTCCTCCAAATCCCACAAAATTCAAGAGAAATCCTCAAAATTCCACAAAAATCCCACAAAATTCCTTCCATCTTCTCAAAACCCAAACAAATTCCTGCAACATCTCACAAAATCTCCACCAATTTCCAAACATTTCAAGAAAAATCACGCAAAATTCTTCAAGTCTCCTCCAAATACCACAAACATCCTACAAACATCTCACAAACATCCCACAAACATCCCATAAAATTCAATAGAAATCCCACAAAATTCAAGAGAAATCCCACCAAATTCTGTACAAGCCCCACACAATTCCCTAAATCTTCTCAGAAACCAACCACATTCCTGCAACATCCCACAAAATCTCCAACAATTTCCACAAAATTCAAGAAAATTCCCTCCAAATTCACTGAATTTCCTCAATATCCCACCAAACTCCAGAACCATCTCACAAAATCTCAACAAATTTCCAAAAAATTCAAAAAAAACTCTCACAAAGTTCTTGAAAGCCCCTCAAAATTCCAGAAAAATGCCACAAAATTCCCTACATCTTCTCAAAACCCAAACAAACTCCTGCAACATCCCACAAAATCTCTGGAAATTTCCACAAATTTCAAGAAGACTCACACAAAAAACTTGAAAGCTGCTGAAAATTCCACGAAAATCCCACAAAAATCCCTAAATCTTCTCAAAACCCAACCACATTCCTGCAGCATCTCACAAAATCTCCACCAATATCCAAAAAATTCAAGAAAATTCCCCCCAAATTCTTCAAGTCTCCTCCAAATCCCACAAAATTCAAGACAAATCCTCAAAATCCCACAAAAATCCCACAAATTCCAGAACCATCTCACAAAATCTCAACAAATTTCCACTAAATTCAAGAAAACTCTCACAAAGTTCTTGAAAGCCCCTCAAAATTCCAGAAAAATGCCACAAAATAACCTACATCTTCTCAAAACCCAAACAAACTCCTGCAACATCTCACAAAATCTCCAACAATTTCCAAACAATTCAAGAAAAATCCCGCAAAATTCTTCAAGTCTCGTACAAATCCCAGAAAAATCCCACAAAATTCCAGAAACATCCCACCAAATCACCTCAATATCACCAAACATTCTGGAAAAGCCTCACAAAATTGCCGAAAAATGCCACAAAATTCCCTAAACCTTCTCAAAACCCTACCCAATTCCTGCAACATCCCACAAAATCTCCAACAATTTCCACAAAATTCAAGAAAAATCCCTCAAAATTCACTGAATTTCCTCAATATCCCACCAAATTCCAGAACCATCTCACAAAATCTCAACAAATTTCCACAAAATCTAAGAAAATTCCCGCAAAATTCTTCAAGTCTCCTCCAAATCCCACAAAATTCAAGAGAAATCCTCAAAATTCCACAAAAATCCAACAAAATTCCTTCCATCTTCTCAAAACCCAAACAAATTCCTGCAACATCTCACAAAATCTCCACCAATTTCCAAACATTTCAAGAAAAATCCCGCAAAATTCTTCAAGTCTCCTCCAAATACCACAAACATCCTACAAACATCTCACAAACATCCCACAAACATCCCATAAAATTCAATAGAAATCCCACAAAATTCAAGAGAAATCCCACCAAATTCTGTACAAGCCCCACACAATTCCCTAAATCTTCTCAGAACCCAACCACATTCCTGCAACATCCCACAAAATCTCCAACAATTTCCACAAAATTCAAGAAAATTCCCTCCAAATTCACTGAATTTCCTCAATATCCCACCAAACTCCAGAACCATCTCACAAAATCTCAACAAATTTCCAAAAAATTCAAAAAAAACTCTCACAAAGTTCTTGAAAGCCCCTCAAAATTCCAGAAAAATGCCACAAAATTCCCTACATCTTCTCAAAACCCAAACAAACTCCTGCAACATCCCACAAAATCTCTGGAAATTTCCACAAATTTCAAGAAGACTCACACAAAAAACTTGAAAGCTGCTGAAAATTCCACGAAAATCCCACAAAAATCCCTAAATCTTCTCAAAACCCAACCACATTCCTGCAGCATCTCACAAAATCTCCACCAATATCCAAAAAATTCAAGAAAATTCCCCCCAAATTCTTCAAGTCTCCTCCAAATCCCACAAAATTCAAGACAAATCCTCAAAATCCCACAAAAATCCCACAAATTCCAGAACCATCTCACAAAATCTCAACAAATTTCCACTAAAT
This sequence comes from Cyanistes caeruleus, assembly GCF_971803275.1. NCBI lineage: Eukaryota > Metazoa > Chordata > Aves > Passeriformes > Paridae > Cyanistes > Cyanistes caeruleus. The sequence goes on along the minus strand of NC_141702.1, from coordinate 84,574,544 downwards.
TCAAGAAAACTCTCACAAAGTTCTTGAAAGCCCCTCAAAATTCCAGAAAAATGCCACAAAATAACCTACATCTTCTCAAAACCCAAACAAACTCCTGCAACATCTCACAAAATCTCCAACAATTTCCAAACAATTCAAGAAAAATCCCGCAAAATTCTTCAAGTCTCGTACAAATCCCAGAAAAATCCCACAAAATTCCAGAAACATCCCACCAAATCACCTCAATATCACCAAACATTCTGGAAAAGCCTCAAAAAATTGCCGAAAAATGCCACAAAATTCCCTAAACCTTCTCAAAACCCTACCCAATTCCTGCAACATCCCACAAAATCTCCAACAATTTCCACAAAATTCAAGAAAAATCCCTCAAAATTCACTGAATTTCCTCAATATCCCACCAAATTCCAGAACCATCTCACAAAATCTCAACAAATTTCCACAAAATCTAAGAAAATTCCCGCAAAATTCTTCAAGTCTCCTCCAAATCCCACAAAATTCAAGAGAAATCCTCAAAATTCCACAAAAATCCAACAAAATTCCTTCCATCTTCTCAAAACCCAAACAAATTCCTGCAACATCTCACAAAATCTCCACCAATTTCCAAACATTTCAAGAAAAATCCCGCAAAATTCTTCAAGTCTCCTCCAAATACCACAAACATCCTACAAACATCTCACAAACATCCCACAAACATCCCATAAAATTCAATAGAAATCCCACAAAATTCAAGAGAAATCCCACCAAATTCTGTACAAGCCCCACACAATTCCCTAAATCTTCTCAGAACCCAACCACATTCCTGCAACATCCCACAAAATCTCCAATAATTTCCACAAAATTCAAGAAAATTCCCTCCAAATTCACTGAATTTCCTCAATATCCCACCAAACTCCAGAACCATCTCACAAAATCTCAACAAATTTCCAAAAAATTCAAAAAAACTCTCACAAAGTTCTTGAAAGCCCCTCAAAATTCCAGAAAAATGCCACAAAATTCCCTACATCTTCTCAAAACATTACAAAATTCTACAGACATCTCACAAAATCTCCACACATTTCCACAAAATCTAAGAAAATTCCCGCAAAATTCTTCAAGTCTCCTCCAAATCCCACAAAATTCAAGAGAAATCCTCAAAATTCCACAAAAATCCAACAAAATTCCCTACATCTTCTCAAAATCCAAACAAATTCCTGAAACATCTCACAAAATCTCCACCAATTTCCACAACATTTAGGAAAAATCCCTCCAACTTCTTCAAGTCTCCTCCAAATCCCACAAAATTCAAGAGAATTCCTCAAAATTCCACAAAAATCCCACAAAATTCCTGCAACGTCTCACAAAATCTCCGGAAATTTCCACAAAATTCAAGAAGACTCTCACAAAATACTTGAAAGCTGCTGAAAATTCCACGAATATCCCACAAAAATCCCTAAATCTTCTCAAAACCCAACCACATTCCTGCAGCATCTCACAAAATCTCCACCAATATCCAAAAAATTCAAGAAAATTCCCTCCAAATTCTTCAAGTCTCCTCCAAATCCCACAAAATTCAAGACAAATCCTCAAAATCCCACAAAAATCCCACCAAATTCCAGAACCATCTCACAAAATCTCAACAAATTTCCACAAAATCTAAGAAAATTCCCGCAAAATTCTTCAAGTCTCCTCCAAATCCCACAAAATTCAAGAGAAATCCTCAAAATTCCACAAAAATCCCACAAAATTCCTTCCATCTTCTCAAAACCCAAACAAATTCCTGCAACATCTCACAAAATCTCCACCAATTTCCAAACATTTCAAGAAAAATCACGCAAAATTCTTCAAGTCTCCTCCAAATACCACAAACATCCTACAAACATCTCACAAACATCCCACAAACATCCCATAAAATTCAATAGAAATCCCACAAAATTCAAGAGAAATCCCACCAAATTCTGTACAAGCCCCACACAATTCCCTAAATCTTCTCAGAAACCAACCACATTCCTGCAACATCCCACAAAATCTCCAACAATTTCCACAAAATTCAAGAAAATTCCCTCCAAATTCACTGAATTTCCTCAATATCCCACCAAACTCCAGAACCATCTCACAAAATCTCAACAAATTTCCAAAAAATTCAAAAAAAACTCTCACAAAGTTCTTGAAAGCCCCTCAAAATTCCAGAAAAATGCCACAAAATTCCCTACATCTTCTCAAAACCCAAACAAACTCCTGCAACATCCCACAAAATCTCTGGAAATTTCCACAAATTTCAAGAAGACTCACACAAAAAACTTGAAAGCTGCTGAAAATTCCACGAAAATCCCACAAAAATCCCTAAATCTTCTCAAAACCCAACCACATTCCTGCAGCATCTCACAAAATCTCCACCAATATCCAAAAAATTCAAGAAAATTCCCCCCAAATTCTTCAAGTCTCCTCCAAATCCCACAAAATTCAAGACAAATCCTCAAAATCCCACAAAAATCCCACAAATTCCAGAACCATCTCACAAAATCTCAACAAATTTCCACTAAATTCAAGAAAACTCTCACAAAGTTCTTGAAAGCCCCTCAAAATTCCAGAAAAATGCCACAAAATAACCTACATCTTCTCAAAACCCAAACAAACTCCTGCAACATCTCACAAAATCTCCAACAATTTCCAAACAATTCAAGAAAAATCCCGCAAAATTCTTCAAGTCTCGTACAAATCCCAGAAAAATCCCACAAAATTCCAGAAACATCCCACCAAATCACCTCAATATCACCAAACATTCTGGAAAAGCCTCACAAAATTGCCGAAAAATGCCACAAAATTCCCTAAACCTTCTCAAAACCCTACCCAATTCCTGCAACATCCCACAAAATCTCCAACAATTTCCACAAAATTCAAGAAAAATCCCTCAAAATTCACTGAATTTCCTCAATATCCCACCAAATTCCAGAACCATCTCACAAAATCTCAACAAATTTCCACAAAATCTAAGAAAATTCCCGCAAAATTCTTCAAGTCTCCTCCAAATCCCACAAAATTCAAGAGAAATCCTCAAAATTCCACAAAAATCCAACAAAATTCCTTCCATCTTCTCAAAACCCAAACAAATTCCTGCAACATCTCACAAAATCTCCACCAATTTCCAAACATTTCAAGAAAAATCCCGCAAAATTCTTCAAGTCTCCTCCAAATACCACAAACATCCTACAAACATCTCACAAACATCCCACAAACATCCCATAAAATTCAATAGAAATCCCACAAAATTCAAGAGAAATCCCACCAAATTCTGTACAAGCCCCACACAATTCCCTAAATCTTCTCAGAACCCAACCACATTCCTGCAACATCCCACAAAATCTCCAACAATTTCCACAAAATTCAAGAAAATTCCCTCCAAATTCACTGAATTTCCTCAATATCCCACCAAACTCCAGAACCATCTCACAAAATCTCAACAAATTTCCAAAAAATTCAAAAAAAACTCTCACAAAGTTCTTGAAAGCCCCTCAAAATTCCAGAAAAATGCCACAAAATTCCCTACATCTTCTCAAAACCCAAACAAACTCCTGCAACATCCCACAAAATCTCTGGAAATTTCCACAAATTTCAAGAAGACTCACACAAAAAACTTGAAAGCTGCTGAAAATTCCACGAAAATCCCACAAAAATCCCTAAATCTTCTCAAAACCCAACCACATTCCTGCAGCATCTCACAAAATCTCCACCAATATCCAAAAAATTCAAGAAAATTCCCCCCAAATTCTTCAAGTCTCCTCCAAATCCCACAAAATTCAAGACAAATCCTCAAAATCCCACAAAAATCCCACAAATTCCAGAACCATCTCACAAAATCTCAACAAATTTCCACTAAATTCAAGAAAACTCTCACAAAGTTCTTGAAAGCCCCTCAAAATTCCAGAAAAATGCCACAAAATAACCTACATCTTCTCAAAACCCAAACAAACTCCTGCAACATCTCACAAAATCTCCAACAATTTCCAAACAATTCAAGAAAAATCCCGCAAAATTCTTCAAGTCTCGTACAAATCCCAGAAAAATCCCACAAAATTCCAGAAACATCCCACCAAATCACCTCAATATCACCAAACATTCTGGAAAAGCCTCAAAAAATTGCCGAAAAATGCCACAAAATTCCCTAAACCTTCTCAAAACCCTACCCAATTCCTGCAACATCCCACAAAATCTCCAACAATTTCCACAAAATTCAAGAAAAATCCCTCAAAATTCACTGAATTTCCTCAATATCCCACCAAATTCCAGAACCATCTCACAAAATCTCAACAAATTTCCACAAAATCTAAGAAAATTCCCGCAAAATTCTTCAAGTCTCCTCCAAATCCCACAAAATTCAAGAGAAATCCTCAAAATTCCACAAAAATCCAACAAAATTCCTTCCATCTTCTCAAAACCCAAACAAATTCCTGCAACATCTCACAAAATCTCCACCAATTTCCAAACATTTCAAGAAAAATCCCGCAAAATTCTTCAAGTCTCCTCCAAATACCACAAACATCCTACAAACATCTCACAAACATCCCACAAACATCCCATAAAATTCAATAGAAATCCCACAAAATTCAAGAGAAATCCCACCAAATTCTGTACAAGCCCCACACAATTCCCTAAATCTTCTCAGAACCCAACCACATTCCTGCAACATCCCACAAAATCTCCAACAATTTCCACAAAATTCAAGAAAATTCCCTCCAAATTCACTGAATTTCCTCAATATCCCACCAAACTCCAGAACCATCTCACAAAATCTCAACAAATTTCCAAAAAATTCAAAAAAAACTCTCACAAAGTTCTTGAAAGCCCCTCAAAATTCCAGAAAAATGCCACAAAATTCCCTACATCTTCTCAAAACCCAAACAAACTCCTGCAACATCCCACAAAATCTCTGGAAATTTCCACAAATTTCAAGAAGACTCACACAAAAAACTTGAAAGCTGCTGAAAATTCCACGAAAATCCCACAAAAATCCCTAAATCTTCTCAAAACCCAACCACATTCCTGCAGCATCTCACAAAATCTCCACCAATATCCAAAAAATTCAAGAAAATTCCCCCCAAATTCTTCAAGTCTCCTCCAAATCCCACAAAATTCAAGACAAATCCTCAAAATCCCACAAAAATCCCACAAATTCCAGAACCATCTCACAAAATCTCAACAAATTTCCACTAAATTCAAGAAAACTCTCACAAAGTTCTTGAAAGCCCCTCAAAATTCCAGAAAAATGCCACAAAATAACCTACATCTTCTCAAAACCCAAACAAACTCCTGCAACATCTCACAAAATCTCCAACAATTTCCAAACAATTCAAGAAAAATCCCGCAAAATTCTTCAAGTCTCGTACAAATCCCAGAAAAATCCCACAAAATTCCAGAAACATCCCACCAAATCACCTCAATATCACCAAACATTCTGGAAAAGCCTCAAAAAATTGCCGAAAAATGCCACAAAATTCCCTAAACCTTCTCAAAACCCTACCCAATTCCTGCAACATCCCACAAAATCTCCAACAATTTCCACAAAATTCAAGAAAAATCCCTCAAAATTCACTGAATTTCCTCAATATCCCACCAAATTCCAGAACCATCTCACAAAATCTCAACAAATTTCCACAAAATCTAAGAAAATTCCCGCAAAATTCTTCAAGTCTCCTCCAAATCCCACAAAATTCAAGAGAAATCCTCAAAATTCCACAAAAATCCAACAAAATTCCTTCCATCTTCTCAAAACCCAAACAAATTCCTGCAACATCTCACAAAATCTCCACCAATTTCCAAACATTTCAAGAAAAATCCCGCAAAATTCTTCAAGTCTCCTCCAAATACCACAAACATCCTACAAACATCTCACAAACATCCCACAAACATCCCATAAAATTCAATAGAAATCCCACAAAATTCAAGAGAAATCCCACCAAATTCTGTACAAGCCCCACACAATTCCCTAAATCTTCTCAGAACCCAACCACATTCCTGCAACATCCCACAAAATCTCCAATAATTTCCACAAAATTCAAGAAAATTCCCTCCAAATTCACTGAATTTCCTCAATATCCCACCAAACTCCAGAACCATCTCACAAAATCTCAACAAATTTCCAAAAAATTCAAAAAAACTCTCACAAAGTTCTTGAAAGCCCCTCAAAATTCCAGAAAAATGCCACAAAATTCCCTACATCTTCTCAAAACATTACAAAATTCTACAGACATCTCACAAAATCTCCACACATTTCCACAAAATCTAAGAAAATTCCCGCAAAATTCTTCAAGTCTCCTCCAAATCCCACAAAATTCAAGAGAAATCCTCAAAATTCCACAAAAATCCAACAAAATTCCCTACATCTTCTCAAAATCCAAACAAATTCCTGAAACATCTCACAAAATCTTCACCAATTTCCACAACATTTAGGAAAAATCCCTCCAACTTCTTCAAGTCTCCTCCAAATCCCACAAAATTCAAGAGAATTCCTCAAAATTCCACAAAAATCCCACAAAATTCCTGCAACGTCTCACAAAATCTCCGGAAATTTCCACAAAATTCAAGAAGACTCTCACAAAATACTTGAAAGCTGCTGAAAATTCCACGAATATCCCACAAAAATCCCTAAATCTTCTCAAAACCCAACCACATTCCTGCAGCATCTCACAAAATCTCCACCAATATCCAAAAAATTCAAGAAAATTCCCTCCAAATTCTTCAAGTCTCCTCCAAATCCCACAAAATTCAAGACAAATCCTCAAAATCCCACAAAAATCCCACCAAATTCCAGAACCATCTCACAAAATCTCAACAAATTTCCACAAAATCTAAGAAAATTCCCGCAAAATTCTTCAAGTCTCCTCCAAATCCCACAAAATTCAAGAGAAATCCTCAAAATTCCACAAAAATCCCACAAAATTCCTTCCATCTTCTCAAAACCCAAACAAATTCCTGCAACATCTCACAAAATCTCCACCAATTTCCAAACATTTCAAGAAAAATCACGCAAAATTCTTCAAGTCTCCTCCAAATACCACAAACATCCTACAAACATCTCACAAACATCCCACAAACATCCCATAAAATTCAATAGAAATCCCACAAAATTCAAGAGAAATCCCACCAAATTCTGTACAAGCCCCACACAATTCCCTAAATCTTCTCAGAAACCAACCACATTCCTGCAACATCCCACAAAATCTCCAACAATTTCCACAAAATTCAAGAAAATTCCCTCCAAATTCACTGAATTTCCTCAATATCCCACCAAACTCCAGAACCATCTCACAAAATCTCAACAAATTTCCAAAAAATTCAAAAAAAACTCTCACAAAGTTCTTGAAAGCCCCTCAAAATTCCAGAAAAATGCCACAAAATTCCCTACATCTTCTCAAAACCCAAACAAACTCCTGCAACATCCCACAAAATCTCTGGAAATTTCCACAAATTTCAAGAAGACTCACACAAAAAACTTGAAAGCTGCTGAAAATTCCACGAAAATCCCACAAAAATCCCTAAATCTTCTCAAAACCCAACCACATTCCTGCAGCATCTCACAAAATCTCCACCAATATCCAAAAAATTCAAGAAAATTCCCCCCAAATTCTTCAAGTCTCCTCCAAATCCCACAAAATTCAAGACAAATCCTCAAAATCCCACAAAAATCCCACAAATTCCAGAACCATCTCACAAAATCTCAACAAATTTCCACTAAATTCAAGAAAACTCTCACAAAGTTCTTGAAAGCCCCTCAAAATTCCAGAAAAATGCCACAAAATAACCTACATCTTCTCAAAACCCAAACAAACTCCTGCAACATCTCACAAAATCTCCAACAATTTCCAAACAATTCAAGAAAAATCCCGCAAAATTCTTCAAGTCTCGTACAAATCCCAGAAAAATCCCACAAAATTCCAGAAACATCCCACCAAATCACCTCAATATCACCAAACATTCTGGAAAAGCCTCACAAAATTGCCGAAAAATGCCACAAAATTCCCTAAACCTTCTCAAAACCCTACCCAATTCCTGCAACATCCCACAAAATCTCCAACAATTTCCACAAAATTCAAGAAAAATCCCTCAAAATTCACTGAATTTCCTCAATATCCCACCAAATTCCAGAACCATCTCACAAAATCTCAACAAATTTCCACAAAATCTAAGAAAATTCCCGCAAAATTCTTCAAGTCTCCTCCAAATCCCACAAAATTCAAGAGAAATCCTCAAAATTCCACAAAAATCCAACAAAATTCCTTCCATCTTCTCAAAACCCAAACAAATTCCTGCAACATCTCACAAAATCTCCACCAATTTCCAAACATTTCAAGAAAAATCCCGCAAAATTCTTCAAGTCTCCTCCAAATACCACAAACATCCTACAAACATCTCACAAACATCCCACAAACATCCCATAAAATTCAATAGAAATCCCACAAAATTCAAGAGAAATCCCACCAAATTCTGTACAAGCCCCACACAATTCCCTAAATCTTCTCAGAACCCAACCACATTCCTGCAACATCCCACAAAATCTCCAATAATTTCCACAAAATTCAAGAAAATTCCCTCCAAATTCACTGAATTTCCTCAATATCCCACCAAACTCCAGAACCATCTCACAAAATCTCAACAAATTTCCAAAAAATTCAAAAAAAACTCTCACAAAGTTCTTGAAAGCCCCTCACAATTCCAGAAAAATGCCACAAAATTCCCTACATCTTCTCAAAACCCAAACAAACTCCTGCAACATCCCACAAAATCTCTGGAAATTTCCACAAATTTCAAGAAGACTCACACAAAAAACTTGAAAGCTGCTGAAAATTCCACGAAAATCCCACAAAAATCCCTAAATCTTCTCAAAACCCAACCACATTCCTGCAGCATCTCACAAAATCTCCACCAATATCCAAAAAATTCAAGAAAATTCCCCCCAAATTCTTCAAGTCTCCTCCAAATCCCACAAAATTCAAGACAAATCCTCAAAATCCCACAAAAATCCCACAAATTCCAGAACCATCTCACAAAATCTCAACAAATTTCCACTAAATTCAAGAAAACTCTCACAAAGTTCTTGAAAGCCCCTCAAAATTCCAGAAAAATGCCACAAAATAACCTACATCTTCTCAAAACCCAAACAAACTCCTGCAACATCTCACAAAATCTCCAACAATTTCCAAACAATTCAAGAAAAATCCCGCAAAATTCTTCAAGTCTCGTACAAATCCCAGAAAAATCCCACAAAATTCCAGAAACATCCCACCAAATCACCTCAATATCACCAAACATTCTGGAAAAGCCTCACAAAATTGCAGAAAAATGCCACAAAATTCCCTAAACCTTCTCAAAACCCTACCCAATTCCTGCAACATCCCACAAAATCTCCAACAATTTCCACAAAATTCAAGAAAAATCCCTCAAAATTCACTGAATTTCCTCAATATCCCACCAAATTCCAGAACCATCTCACAAAATCTCAACAAATTTCCACAAAATCTAAGAAAATTCCCGCAAAATTCTTCAAGTCTCCTCCAAATCCCACAAAATTCAAGAGAAATCCTCAAAATTCCACAAAAATCCCACAAAATTCCTTCCATCTTCTCAAAACCCAAACAAATTCCTGCAACATCTCACAAAATCTCCACCAATTTCCAAACATTTCAAGAAAAATCACGCAAAATTCTTCAAGTCTCCTCCAAATACCACAAACATCCTACAAACATCTCACAAACATCCCACAAACATCCCATAAAATTCAATAGAAATCCCACAAAATTCAAGAGAAATCCCACCAAATTCTGTACAAGCCCCACACAATTCCCTAAATCTTCTCAGAACCCAACCACATTCCTGCAACATCCCACAAAATCTCCAACAATTTCCACAAAATTCAAGAAAATTCCCTCCAAATTCACTGAATTTCCTCAATATCCCACCAAACTCCAGAACCATCTCACAAAATCTCAACAAATTTCCAAAAAATTCAAAAAAAACTCTCACAAAGTTCTTGAAAGCCCCTCACAATTCCAGAAAAATGCCACAAAATTCCCTACATCTTCTCAAAACCCAAACAAACTCCTGCAACATCCCACAAAATCTCTGGAAATTTCCACAAATTTCAAGAAGACTCACACAAAAAACTTGAAAGCTGCTGAAAATTCCACGAAAATCCCACAAAAATCCCTAAATCTTCTCAAAACCCAACCACATTCCTGCAGCATCTCACAAAATCTCCACCAATATCCAAAAAATTCAAGAAAATTCCCCCCAAATTCTTCAAGTCTCCTCCAAATCCCACAAAATTCAAGACAAATCCTCAAAATCCCACAAAAATCCCACAAATTCCAGAACCATCTCACAAAATCTCAACAAATTTCCACTAAATTCAAGAAAACTCTCACAAAGTTCTTGAAAGCCCCTCAAAATTCCAGAAAAATGCCACAAAATAACCTACATCTTCTCAAAACCCAAACAAACTCCTGCAACATCTCACAAAATCTCCAACAATTTCCAAACAATTCAAGAAAAATCCCGCAAAATTCTTCAAGTCTCGTACAAATCCCAGAAAAATCCCACAAAATTCCAGAAACATCCCACCAAATCACCTCAATATCACCAAACATTCTGGAAAAGCCTCAAAAAATTGCCGAAAAATGCCACAAAATTCCCTAAACCTTCTCAAAACCCTACCCAATTCCTGCAACATCCCACAAAATCTCCAACAATTTCCACAAAATTCAAGAAAAATCCCTCAAAATTCACTGAATTTCCTCAATATCCCACCAAATTCCAGAACCATCTCACAAAATCTCAACAAATTTCCACAAAATCTAAGAAAATTCCCGCAAAATTCTTCAAGTCTCCTCCAAATCCCACAAAATTCAAGAGAAATCCTCAAAATTCCACAAAAATCCAACAAAATTCCTTCCATCTTCTCAAAACCCAAACAAATTCCTGCAACATCTCACAAAATCTCCACCAATTTCCAAACATTTCAAGAAAAATCCCGCAAAATTCTTCAAGTCTCCTCCAAATACCACAAACATCCTACAAACATCTCACAAACATCCCACAAACATCCCATAAAATTCAATAGAAATCCCACAAAATTCAAGAGAAATCCCACCAAATTCTGTACAAGCCCCACACAATTCCCTAAATCTTCTCAGAACCCAACCACATTCCTGCAACATCCCACAAAATCTCCAATAATTTCCACAAAATTCAAGAAAATTCCCTCCAAATTCACTGAATTTCCTCAATATCCCACCAAACTCCAGAACCATCTCACAAAATCTCAACAAATTTCCAAAAAATTCAAAAAAAACTCTCACAAAGTTCTTGAAAGCCCCTCACAATTCCAGAAAAATGCCACAAAATTCCCTACATCTTCTCAAAACCCAAACAAACTCCTGCAACATCCCACAAAATCTCTGGAAATTTCCACAAATTTCAAGAAGACTCACACAAAAAACTTGAAAGCTGCTGAAAATTCCACGAAAATCCCACAAAAATCCCTAAATCTTCTCAAAACCCAACCACATTCCTGCAGCATCTCACAAAATCTCCACCAATATCCAAAAAATTCAAGAAAATTCCCCCCAAATTCTTCAAGTCTCCTCCAAATCCCACAAAATTCAAGACAAATCCTCAAAATCCCACAAAAATCCCACAAATTCCAGAACCATCTCACAAAATCTCAACAAATTTCCACTAAATTCAAGAAAACTCTCACAAAGTTCTTGAAAGCCCCTCAAAATTCCAGAAAAATGCCACAAAATAACCTACATCTTCTCAAAACCCAAACAAACTCCTGCAACATCTCACAAAATCTCCAACAATTTCCAAACAATTCAAGAAAAATCCCGCAAAATTCTTCAAGTCTCGTACAAATCCCAGAAAAATCCCACAAAATTCCAGAAACATCCCACCAAATCACCTCAATATCACCAAACATTCTGGAAAAGCCTCAAAAAATTGCCGAAAAATGCCACAAAATTCCCTAAACCTTCTCAAAACCCTACCCAATTCCTGCAACATCCCACAAAATCTCCAACAATTTCCACAAAATTCAAGAAAAATCCCTCAAAATTCACTGAATTTCCTCAATATCCCACCAAATTCCAGAACCATCTCACAAAATCTCAACAAATTTCCACAAAATCTAAGAAAATTCCCGCAAAATTCTTCAAGTCTCCTCCAAATCCCACAAAATTCAAGACAAATCCTCAAAATTCCACAAAAATCCAACAAAATTCCTTCCATCTTCTCAAAACCCAAACAAATTCCTGCAACATCTCACAAAATCTCCACCAATTTCCAAACATTTCAAGAAAAATCCCGCAAAATTCTTCAAGTCTCCTCCAAATACCACAAACATCCTACAAACATCTCACAAACATCCCACAAACATCCCATAAAATTCAATAGAAATCCCACAAAATTCAAGAGAAATCCCACCAAATTCTGTACAAGCCCCACACAATTCCCTAAATCTTCTCAGAACCCAACCACATTCCTGCAACATCCCACAAAATCTCCAATAATTTCCACAAAATTCAAGAAAATTCCCTCCAAATTCACTGAATTTCCTCAATATCCCACCAAACTCCAGAACCATCTCACAAAATCTCAACAAATTTCCAAAAAATTCAAAAAAACTCTCACAAAGTTCTTGAAAGCCCCTCAAAATTCCAGAAAAATGCCACAAAATTCCCTACATCTTCTCAAAACATTACAAAATTCTACAGACATCTCACAAAATCTCCACACATTTCCACAAAATCTAAGAAAATTCCCGCAAAATTCTTCAAGTCTCCTCCAAATCCCACAAAATTCAAGAGAAATCCTCAAAATTCCACAAAAATCCAACAAAATTCCCTACATCTTCTCAAAATCCAAACAAATTCCTGAAACATCTCACAAAATCTCCACCAATTTCCACAACATTTAGGAAAAATCCCTCCAACTTCTTCAAGTCTCCTCCAAATCCCACAAAATTCAAGAGAATTCCTCAAAATTCCACAAAAATCCCACAAAATTCCTGCAACGTCTCACAAAATCTCCGGAAATTTCCACAAAATTCAAGAAGACTCTCACAAAATACTTGAAAGCTGCTGAAAATTCCACGAATATCCCACAAAAATCCCTAAATCTTCTCAAAACCCAACCACATTCCTGCAGCATCTCACAAAATCTCCACCAATATCCAAAAAATTCAAGAAAATTCCCTCCAAATTCTTCAAGTCTCCTCCAAATCCCACAAAATTCAAGACAAATCCTCAAAATCCCACAAAAATCCCACCAAATTCCAGAACCATCTCACAAAATCTCAACAAATTTCCACTAAATTCAAGAAAACTCTCACAAAGTTCTTGAAAGCCCCTCAAAATTCCAGAAAAATGCCACAAACTTCCCTACATCTTCTCAAAACCCAAACAAACTCCTGCAACATCTCACAAAATCTCCAACAATTTCCAAACAATTCAAGAAAAATCCCGCAAAATTCTTCAAGTCTCCTACAAATCCCAGAAAAATCCCACAAAATTCCAGAAACATCCCACCAAATCACCTCAATATCACCAAAAATTCTGGAAAAGCCTCACAAAATTGCAGAAAAATGCCACAAAATTCCCTAAACCTTCTCAAAACCCTACCCAATTCCTGCAACATCCCACAAAATCTCCAACAATTTCCACAAAATTCAAGAAAAATCCCTCAAAATTCACTGAATTTCCTCAATATCCCACCAAATTCCAGAACCATCTCACAAAATCTCAACAAATTTCCACTAAATCTAAGAAAATTCCCGCAAAATTCTTCAAGTCTCCTCCAAATCCCACAAAATTCAAGAGAAATCCTCAAAATTCCACAAAAATCCCACAAAATTCCTTCCATCTTCTCAAAACCCAAACAAATTCCTGCAACATCTCACAAAATCTCCACCAATTTCCAAACATTTCAAGAAAAATCACGCAAAATTCTTCAAGTCTCCTCCAAATACCACAAACATCCTACAAACATCTCACAAACATCCCACAAACATCCCATAAAATTCAATAGAAATCCCACAAAATTCAAGAGAAATCCCACCAAATTCTGTACAAGCCCCACACAATTCCCTAAATCTTCTCAGAACCCAACCACATTCCTGCAACATCCCACAAAATCTCCAACAATTTCCACAAAATTCAAGAAAATTCCCTCCAAATTCACTGAATTTCCTCAATATCCCACCAAACTCCAGAACCATCTCACAAAATCTCAACAAATTTCCAAAAAATTCAAAAAAAACTCTCACAAAGTTCTTGAAAGCCCCTCACAATTCCAGAAAAATGCCACAAAATTCCCTACATCTTCTCAAAACCCAAACAAACTCCTGCAACATCCCACAAAATCTCTGGAAATTTCCACAAATTTCAAGAAGACTCACACAAAAAACTTGAAAGCTGCTGAAAATTCCACGAAAATCCCACAAAAATCCCTAAATCTTCTCAAAACCCAACCACATTCCTGCAGCATCTCACAAAATCTCCACCAATATCCAAAAAATTCAAGAAAATTCCCCCCAAATTCTTCAAGTCTCCTCCAAATCCCACAAAATTCAAGACAAATCCTCAAAATCCCACAAAAATCCCACAAATTCCAGAACCATCTCACAAAATCTCAACAAATTTCCACTAAATTCAAGAAAACTCTCACAAAGTTCTTGAAAGCCCCTCAAAATTCCAGAAAAATGCCACAAAATAACCTACATCTTCTCAAAACCCAAACAAACTCCTGCAACATCTCACAAAATCTCCAACAATTTCCAAACAATTCAAGAAAAATCCCGCAAAATTCTTCAAGTCTCGTACAAATCCCAGAAAAATCCCACAAAATTCCAGAAACATCCCACCAAATCACCTCAATATCACCAAACATTCTGGAAAAGCCTCAAAAAATTGCCGAAAAATGCCACAAAATTCCCTAAACCTTCTCAAAACCCTACCCAATTCCTGCAACATCCCACAAAATCTCCAACAATTTCCACAAAATTCAAGAAAAATCCCTCAAAATTCACTGAATTTCCTCAATATCCCACCAAATTCCAGAACCATCTCACAAAATCTCAACAAATTTCCACAAAATCTAAGAAAATTCCCGCAAAATTCTTCAAGTCTCCTCCAAATCCCACAAAATTCAAGAGAAATCCTCAAAATTCCACAAAAATCCAACAAAATTCCTTCCATCTTCTCAAAACCCAAACAAATTCCTGCAACATCTCACAAAATCTCCACCAATTTCCAAACATTTCAAGAAAAATCCCGCAAAATTCTTCAAGTCTCCTCCAAATACCACAAACATCCTACAAACATCTCACAAACATCCCACAAACATCCCATAAAATTCAATAGAAATCCCACAAAATTCAAGAGAAATCCCACCAAATTCTGTACAAGCCCCACACAATTCCCTAAATCTTCTCAGAACCCAACCACATTCCTGCAACATCCCACAAAATCTCCAATAATTTCCACAAAATTCAAGAAAATTCCCTCCAAATTCACTGAATTTCCTCAATATCCCACCAAACTCCAGAACCATCTCACAAAATCTCAACAAATTTCCAAAAAATTCAAAAAAAACTCTCACAAAGTTCTTGAAAGCCCCTCACAATTCCAGAAAAATGCCACAAAATTCCCTACATCTTCTCAAAACCCAAACAAACTCCTGCAACATCCCACAAAATCTCTGGAAATTTCCACAAATTTCAAGAAGACTCACACAAAAAACTTGAAAGCTGCTGAAAATTCCACGAAAATCCCACAAAAATCCCTAAATCTTCTCAAAACCCAACCACATTCCTGCAGCATCTCACAAAATCTCCACCAATATCCAAAAAATTCAAGAAAATTCCCCCCAAATTCTTCAAGTCTCCTCCAAATCCCACAAAATTCAAGACAAATCCTCAAAATCCCACAAAAATCCCACAAATTCCAGAACCATCTCACAAAATCTCAACAAATTTCCACTAAATTCAAGAAAACTCTCACAAAGTTCTTGAAAGCCCCTCAAAATTCCAGAAAAATGCCACAAAATAACCTACATCTTCTCAAAACCCAAACAAACTCCTGCAACATCTCACAAAATCTCCAACAATTTCCAAACAATTCAAGAAAAATCCCGCAAAATTCTTCAAGTCTCGTACAAATCCCAGAAAAATCCCACAAAATTCCAGAAACATCCCACCAAATCACCTCAATATCACCAAACATTCTGGAAAAGCCTCAAAAAATTGCCGAAAAATGCCACAAAATTCCCTAAACCTTCTCAAAACCCTACCCAATTCCTGCAACATCCCACAAAATCTCCAACAATTTCCACAAAATTCAAGAAAAATCCCTCAAAATTCACTGAATTTCCTCAATATCCCACCAAATTCCAGAACCATCTCACAAAATCTCAACAAATTTCCACAAAATCTAAGAAAATTCCCGCAAAATTCTTCAAGTCTCCTCCAAATCCCACAAAATTCAAGACAAATCCTCAAAATTCCACAAAAATCCAACAAAATTCCTTCCATCTTCTCAAAACCCAAACAAATTCCTGCAACATCTCACAAAATCTCCACCAATTTCCAAACATTTCAAGAAAAATCCCGCAAAATTCTTCAAGTCTCCTCCAAATACCACAAACATCCTACAAACATCTCACAAACATCCCACAAACATCCCATAAAATTCAATAGAAATCCCACAAAATTCAAGAGAAATCCCACCAAATTCTGTACAAGCCCCACACAATTCCCTAAATCTTCTCAGAACCCAACCACATTCCTGCAACATCCCACAAAATCTCCAATAATTTCCACAAAATTCAAGAAAATTCCCTCCAAATTCACTGAATTTCCTCAATATCCCACCAAACTCCAGAACCATCTCACAAAATCTCAACAAATTTCCAAAAAATTCAAAAAAACTCTCACAAAGTTCTTGAAAGCCCCTCAAAATTCCAGAAAAATGCCACAAAATTCCCTACATCTTCTCAAAACATTACAAAATTCTACAGACATCTCACAAAATCTCCACACATTTCCACAAAATCTAAGAAAATTCCCGCAAAATTCTTCAAGTCTCCTCCAAATCCCACAAAATTCAAGAGAAATCCTCAAAATTCCACAAAAATCCAACAAAATTCCCTACATCTTCTCAAAATCCAAACAAATTCCTGAAACATCTCACAAAATCTCCACCAATTTCCACAACATTTAGGAAAAATCCCTCCAACTTCTTCAAGTCTCCTCCAAATCCCACAAAATTCAAGAGAATTCCTCAAAATTCCACAAAAATCCCACAAAATTCCTGCAACGTCTCACAAAATCTCCGGAAATTTCCACAAAATTCAAGAAGACTCTCACAAAATACTTGAAAGCTGCTGAAAATTCCACGAATATCCCACAAAAATCCCTAAATCTTCTCAAAACCCAACCACATTCCTGCAGCATCTCACAAAATCTCCACCAATATCCAAAAAATTCAAGAAAATTCCCTCCAAATTCTTCAAGTCTCCTCCAAATCCCACAAAATTCAAGACAAATCCTCAAAATCCCACAAAAATCCCACCAAATTCCAGAACCATCTCACAAAATCTCAACAAATTTCCACTAAATTCAAGAAAACTCTCACAAAGTTCTTGAAAGCCCCTCAAAATTCCAGAAAAATGCCACAAACTTCCCTACATCTTCTCAAAACCCAAACAAACTCCTGCAACATCTCACAAAATCTCCAACAATTTCCAAACAATTCAAGAAAAATCCCGCAAAATTCTTCAAGTCTCCTACAAATCCCAGAAAAATCCCACAAAATTCCAGAAACATCCCACCAAATCACCTCAATATCACCAAAAATTCTGGAAAAGCCTCACAAAATTGCAGAAAAATGCCACAAAATTCCCTAAACCTTCTCAAAACCCTACCCAATTCCTGCAACATCCCACAAAATCTCCAACAATTTCCACAAAATTCAAGAAAAATCCCTCAAAATTCACTGAATTTCCTCAATATCCCACCAAATTCCAGAACCATCTCACAAAATCTCAACAAATTTCCACAAAATCTAAGAAAATTCCCGCAAAATTCTTCAAGTCTCCTCCAAATCCCACAAAATTCAAGAGAAATCCTCAAAATTCCACAAAAATCCCACAAAATTCCTTCCATCTTCTCAAAACCCAAACAAATTCCTGCAACATCTCACAAAATCTCCACCAATTTCCAAACATTTCAAGAAAAATCACGCAAAATTCTTCAAGTCTCCTCCAAATACCACAAACATCCTACAAACATCTCACAAACATCCCACAAACATCCCATAAAATTCAATAGAAATCCCACAAAATTCAAGAGAAATCCCACCAAATTCTGTACAAGCCCCACACAATTCCCTAAATCTTCTCAGAACCCAACCACATTCCTGCAACATCCCACAAAATCTCCAACAATTTCCACAAAATTCAAGAAAATTCCCTCCAAATTCACTGAATTTCCTCAATATCCCACCAAACTCCAGAACCATCTCACAAAATCTCAACAAATTTCCAAAAAATTCAAAAAAAACTCTCACAAAGTTCTTGAAAGCCCCTCACAATTCCAGAAAAATGCCACAAAATTCCCTACATCTTCTCAAAACCCAAACAAACTCCTGCAACATCCCACAAAATCTCTGGAAATTTCCACAAATTTCAAGAAGACTCACACAAAAAACTTGAAAGCTGCTGAAAATTCCACGAAAATCCCACAAAAATCTCTAAATCTTCTCAAAACCCAACCACATTCCTGCAGCATCTCACAAAATCTCCACCAATATCCAAAAAATTCAAGAAAATTCCCCCCAAATTCTTCAAGTCTCCTCCAAATCCCACAAAATTCAAGACAAATCCTCAAAATCCCAAAAAATCCCACAAATTCCAGAACCATCTCACAAAATCTCAACAAATTTCCACTAAATTCAAGAAAACTCTCACAAAGTTCTTGAAAGCCCCTCAAAATTCCAGAAAAATGCCACAAAATAACCTACATCTTCTCAAAACCCAAACAAACTCCTGCAACATCTCACAAAATCTCCAACAATTTCCAAACAATTCAAGAAAAATCCCGCAAAATTCTTCAAGTCTCGTACAAATCCCAGAAAAATCCCACAAAATTCCAGAAACATCCCACCAAATCACCTCAATATCACCAAACATTCTGGAAAAGCCTCACAAAATTGCAGAAAAATGCCACAAAATTCCCTAAACCTTCTCAAAACCCTACCCAATTCCTGCAACATCCCACAAAATCTCCAACAATTTCCACAAAATTCAAGAAAAATCCCTCAAAATTCACTGAATTTCCTCAATATCCCACCAAATTCCAGAACCATCTCACAAAATCTCAACAAATTTCCACAAAATCTAAGAAAATTCCCGCAAAATTCTTCAAGTCTCCTCCAAATCCCACAAAATTCAAGAGAAATCCTCAAAATTCCACAAAAATCCCACAAAATTCCTTCCATCTTCTCAAAACCCAAACAAATTCCTGCAACATCTCACAAAATCTCCACCAATTTCCAAACATTTCAAGAAAAATCACGCAAAATTCTTCAAGTCTCCTCCAAATACCACAAACATCCTACAAACATCTCACAAACATCCCACAAACATCCCATAAAATTCAATAGAAATCCCACAAAATTCAAGAGAAATCCCACCAAATTCTGTACAAGCCCCACACAATTCCCTAAATCTTCTCAGAACCCAACCACATTCCTGCAACATCCCACAAAATCTCCAACAATTTCCACAAAATTCAAGAAAATTCCCTCCAAATTCACTGAATTTCCTCAATATCCCACCAAACTCCAGAACCATCTCACAAAATCTCAACAAATTTCCAAAAAATTCAAAAAAAACTCTCACAAAGTTCTTGAAAGCCCCTCAAAATTCCAGAAAAATGCCACAAAATTCCCTACATCTTCTCAAAACCCAAACAAACTCCTGCAACATCCCACAAAATCTCTGGAAATTTCCACAAATTTCAAGAAGACTCACACAAAAAACTTGAAAGCTGCTGAAAATTCCACGAAAATCCCACAAAAATCTCTAAATCTTCTCAAAACCCAACCACATTCCTGCAGCATCTCACAAAATCTCCACCAATATCCAAAAAATTCAAGAAAATTCCCCCCAAATTCTTCAAGTCTCCTCCAAATCCCACAAAATTCAAGACAAATCCTCAAAATCCCAAAAAATCCCACAAATTCCAGAACCATCTCACAAAATCTCAACAAATTTCCACTAAATTCAAGAAAACTCTCACAAAGTTCTTGAAAGCCCCTCAAAATTCCAGAAAAATGCCACAAAATAACCTACATCTTCTCAAAACCCAAACAAACTCCTGCAACATCTCACAAAATCTCCAACAATTTCCAAACAATTCAAGAAAAATCCCGCAAAATTCTTCAAGTCTCGTACAAATCCCAGAAAAATCCCACAAAATTCCAGAAACATCCCACCAAATCACCTCAATATCACCAAACATTCTGGAAAAGCCTCACAAAATTGCAGAAAAATGCCACAAAATTCCCTAAACCTTCTCAAAACCCTACCCAATTCCTGCAACATCCCACAAAATCTCCAACAATTTCCACAAAATTCAAGAAAAATCCCTCAAAATTCACTGAATTTCCTCAATATCCCACCAAATTCCAGAACCATCTCACAAAATCTCAACAAATTTCCACAAAATCTAAGAAAATTCCCGCAAAATTCTTCAAGTCTCCTCCAAATCCCACAAAATTCAAGAGAAATCCTCAAAATTCCACAAAAATCCCACAAAATTCCTTCCATCTTCTCAAAACCCAAACAAATTCCTGCAACATCTCACAAAATCTCCACCAATTTCCAAACATTTCAAGAAAAATCACGCAAAATTCTTCAAGTCTCCTCCAAATACCACAAACATCCTACAAACATCTCACAAACATCCCACAAACATCCCATAAAATTCAATAGAAATCCCACAAAATTCAAGAGAAATCCCACCAAATTCTGTACAAGCCCCACACAATTCCCTAAATCTTCTCAGAAACCAACCACATTCCTGCAACATCCCACAAAATCTCCAACAATTTCCACAAAATTCAAGAAAATTCCCTCCAAATTCACTGAATTTCCTCAATATCCCACCAAACTCCAGAACCATCTCACAAAATCTCAACAAATTTCCAAAAAATTCAAAAAAAACTCTCACAAAGTTCTTGAAAGCCCCTCAAAATTCCAGAAAAATGCCACAAAATTCCCTACATCTTCTCAAAACCCAAACAAACTCCTGCAACATCCCACAAAATCTCTGGAAATTTCCACAAATTTCAAGAAAACTCACACAAAAAACTTGAAAGCTGCTGAAAATTCCACGAAAATCCCACAAAAATCCCTAAATCTTCTCAAAACCCAACCACATTCCTGCAGCATCTCACAAAATCTCCACCAATATCCAAAAAATTCAAGAAAATTCCCCCCAAATTCTTCAAGTCTCCTCCAAATCCCACAAAATTCAAGACAAATCCTCAAAATCCCACAAAAATCCCACAAATTCCAGAACCATCTCACAAAATCTCAACAAATTTCCACTAAATTCAAGAAAACTCTCACAAAGTTCTTGAAAGCCCCTCAAAATTCCAGAAAAATGCCACAAAATAACCTACATCTTCTCAAAACCCAAACAAACTCCTGCAACATCTCACAAAATCTCCAACAATTTCCAAACAATTCAAGAAAAATCCCGCAAAATTCTTCAAGTCTCGTACAAATCCCAGAAAAATCCCACAAAATTCCAGAAACATCCCACCAAATCACCTCAATATCACCAAACATTCTGGAAAAGCCTCACAAAATTGCCGAAAAATGCCACAAAATTCCCTAAACCTTCTCAAAACCCTACCCAATTCCTGCAACATCCCACAAAATCTCCAACAATTTCCACAAAATTCAAGAAAAATCCCTCAAAATTCACTGAATTTCCTCAATATCTCAACAAATTCCAGAACCATCTCACAAAATCTCAACAAATTTCCACAAAATCTAAGAAAATTCCCGCAAAATTCTTCAAGTCTCCTCCAAATCCCACAAAATTCAAGAGAAATCCTCAAAATTCCACAAAAATCCAACAAAATTCCTTCCATCTTCTCAAAACCCAAACAAATTCCTGCAACATCTCACAAAATCTCCACCAATTTCCAAACATTTCAAGAAAAGTCCCGCAAAATTCTTCAAGTCTCCTCCAAATACCACAAACATCCTACAAACATCTCACAAACATCCCACAAACATCCCATAAAATTCAATAGAAATCCCACAAAATTCAAGAGAAATCCCACCAAATTCTGTACAAGCCCCACACAATTCCCTAAATCTTCTCAGAACCCAACCACATTCCTGCAACATCCCACAAAATCTCCAACAATTTCCACAAAATTCAAGAAAATTCCCTCCAAATTCACTGAATTTCCTCAATATCCCACCAAACTCCAGAACCATCTCACAAAATCTCAACAAATTTCCAAAAAATTCAAAAAAACTCTCACAAAGTTCTTGAAAGCCCCTCAAAATTCCAGAAAAATGCCACAAAATTCCCTACATCTTCTCAAAACATTACAAAATTCTACAGACATCTCACAAAATCTCCACACATTTCCACAAAATCTAAGAAAATTCCCGCAAAATTCTTCAAGTCTCCTCCAAATCCCACAAAATTCAAGAGAAATCCTCAAAATTCCACAAAAATCCAACAAAATTCCCTACATCTTCTCAAAATCCAAACAAATTCCTGAAACATCTCACAAAATCTCCACCAATTTCCACAACATTTAGGAAAAATCCCTCCAACTTCTTCAAGTCTCCTCCAAATCCCACAAAATTCAAGAGAATTCCTCAAAATTCCACAAAAATCCCACAAAGTTCCTGCAACGTCTCACAAAATCTCCGGAAATTTCCACAAAATTCAAGAAGACTCTCACAAAATACTTGAAAGCTGCTGAAAATTCCACGAATATCCCACAAAAATCCCTAAATCTTCTCAAAACCCAACCACATTCCTGCAGCATCTCACAAAATCTCCACCAATATCCAAAAAATTCAAGAAAATTCCCTCCAAATTCTTCAAGTCTCCTCCAAATCCCACAAAATTCAAGACAAATCCTCAAAATCCCACAAAAATCCCACCAAATTCCAGAACCATCTCACAAAATCTCAACAAATTTCCACTAAATTCAAGAAAACTCTCACAAAGTTCTTGAAAGCCCCTCAAAATTCCAGAAAAATGCCACAAACTTCCCTACATCTTCTCAAAACCCAAACAAACTCCTGCAACATCTCACAAAATCTCCAACAATTTCCAAACAATTCAAGAAAAATCCCGCAAAATTCTTCAAGTCTCCTACAAATCCCAGAAAAATCCCACAAAATTCCAGAAACATCCCACCAAATCACCTCAATATCACCAAAAATTCTGGAAAAGCCTCACAAAATTGCAGAAAAATGCCACAAAATTCCCTAAACCTTCTCAAAACCCTACCCAATTCCTGCAACATCCCACAAAATCTCCAACAATTTCCACAAAATTCAAGAAAAATCCCTCAAAATTCACTGAATTTCCTCAATATCCCACCAAATTCCAGAACCATCTCACAAAATCTCAACAAATTTCCACAAAATCTAAGAAAATTCCCGCAAAATTCTTCAAGTCTCCTCCAAATCCCACAAAATTCAAGAGAAATCCTCAAAATTCCACAAAAATCCCACAAAATTCCTTCCATCTTCTCAAAACCCAAACAAATTCCTGCAACATCTCACAAAATCTCCACCAATTTCCAAACATTTCAAGAAAAATCCCGCAAAATTCTTCAAGTCTCCTCCAAATACCACAAACATCCTACAAACATCTCACAAACATCCCACAAACATCCCATAAAATTCAATAGAAATCCCACAAAATTCAAGAGAAATCCCACCAAATTCTGTACAAGCCCCACACAATTCCCTAAATCTTCTCAGAACCCAACCACATTCCTGCAACATCCCACAAAATCTCCAACAATTTCCACAAAATTCAAGAAAATTCCCTCCAAATTCACTGAATTTCCTCAATATCCCACCAAACTCCAGAACCATCTCACAAAATCTCAACAAATTTCCAAAAAATTCAAAAAAAACTCTCACAAAGTTCTTGAAAGCCCCTCACAATTCCAGAAAAATGCCACAAAATTCCCTACATCTTCTCAAAACCCAAACAAACTCCTGCAACATCCCAAAAAATCTCTGGAAATTTCCACAAATTTCAAGAAGACTCACACAAAAAACTTGAAAGCTGCTGAAAATTCCACGAAAATCCCACAAAAATCTCTAAATCTTCTCAAAACCCAACCACATTCCTGCAGCATCTCACAAAATCTCCACCAATATCCAAAAAATTCAAGAAAATTCCCCCCAAATTCTTCAAGTCTCCTCCAAATCCCACAAAATTCAAGACAAATCCTCAAAATCCCAAAAAATCCCACAAATTCCAGAACCATCTCACAAAATCTCAACAAATTTCCACTAAATTCAAGAAAACTCTCACAAAGTTCTTGAAAGCCCCTCAAAATTCCAGAAAAATGCCACAAAATAACCTACATCTTCTCAAAACCCAAACAAACTCCTGCAACATCTCACAAAATCTCCAACAATTTCCAAACAATTCAAGAAAAATCCCGCAAAATTCTTCAAGTCTCGTACAAATCCCAGAAAAATCCCACAAAATTCCAGAAACATCCCACCAAATCACCTCAATATCACCAAACATTCTGGAAAAGCCTCACAAAATTGCAGAAAAATGCCACAAAATTCCCTAAACCTTCTCAAAACCCTACCCAATTCCTGCAACATCCCACAAAATCTCCAACAATTTCCACAAAATTCAAGAAAAATCCCTCAAAATTCACTGAATTTCCTCAATATCCCACCAAATTCCAGAACCATCTCACAAAATCTCAACAAATTTCCACAAAATCTAAGAAAATTCCCGCAAAATTCTTCAAGTCTCCTCCAAATCCCACAAAATTCAAGAGAAATCCTCAAAATTCCACAAAAATCCCACAAAATTCCTTCCATCTTCTCAAAACCCAAACAAATTCCTGCAACATCTCACAAAATCTCCACCAATTTCCAAACATTTCAAGAAAAATCACGCAAAATTCTTCAAGTCTCCTCCAAATACCACAAACATCCTACAAACATCTCACAAACATCCCACAAACATCCCATAAAATTCAATAGAAATCCCACAAAATTCAAGAGAAATCCCACCAAATTCTGTACAAGCCCCACACAATTCCCTAAATCTTCTCAGAAACCAACCACATTCCTGCAACATCCCACAAAATCTCCAACAATTTCCACAAAATTCAAGAAAATTCCCTCCAAATTCACTGAATTTCCTCAATATCCCACCAAACTCCAGAACCATCTCACAAAATCTCAACAAATTTCCAAAAAATTCAAAAAAAACTCTCACAAAGTTCTTGAAAGCCCCTCAAAATTCCAGAAAAATGCCACAAAATTCCCTACATCTTCTCAAAACCCAAACAAACTCCTGCAACATCCCACAAAATCTCTGGAAATTTCCACAAATTTCAAGAAGACTCACACAAAAAACTTGAAAGCTGCTGAAAATTCCACGAAAATCCCACAAAAATCTCTAAATCTTCTCAAAACCCAACCACATTCCTGCAGCATCTCACAAAATCTCCACCAATATCCAAAAAATTCAAGAAAATTCCCCCCAAATTCTTCAAGTCTCCTCCAAATCCCACAAAATTCAAGACAAATCCTCAAAATCCCAAAAAATCCCACAAATTCCAGAACCATCTCACAAAATCTCAACAAATTTCCACTAAATTCAAGAAAACTCTCACAAAGTTCTTGAAAGCCCCTCAAAATTCCAGAAAAATGCCACAAAATAACCTACATCTTCTCAAAACCCAAACAAACTCCTGCAACATCTCACAAAATCTCCAACAATTTCCAAACAATTCAAGAAAAATCCCGCAAAATTCTTCAAGTCTCGTACAAATCCCAGAAAAATCCCACAAAATTCCAGAAACATCCCACCAAATCACCTCAATATCACCAAACATTCTGGAAAAGCCTCACAAAATTGCAGAAAAATGCCACAAAATTCCCTAAACCTTCTCAAAACCCTACCCAATTCCTGCAACATCCCACAAAATCTCCAACAATTTCCACAAAATTCAAGAAAAATCCCTCAAAATTCACTGAATTTCCTCAATATCCCACCAAATTCCAGAACCATCTCACAAAATCTCAACAAATTTCCACAAAATCTAAGAAAATTCCCGCAAAATTCTTCAAGTCTCCTCCAAATCCCACAAAATTCAAGAGAAATCCTCAAAATTCCACAAAAATCCCACAAAATTCCTTCCATCTTCTCAAAACCCAAACAAATTCCTGCAACATCTCACAAAATCTCCACCAATTTCCAAACATTTCAAGAAAAATCACGCAAAATTCTTCAAGTCTCCTCCAAATACCACAAACATCCTACAAACATCTCACAAACATCCCACAAACATCCCATAAAATTCAATAGAAATCCCACAAAATTCAAGAGAAATCCCACCAAATTCTGTACAAGCCCCACACAATTCCCTAAATCTTCTCAGAAACCAACCACATTCCTGCAACATCCCACAAAATCTCCAACAATTTCCACAAAATTCAAGAAAATTCCCTCCAAATTCACTGAATTTCCTCAATATCCCACCAAACTCCAGAACCATCTCACAAAATCTCAACAAATTTCCAAAAAATTCAAAAAAAACTCTCACAAAGTTCTTGAAAGCCCCTCAAAATTCCAGAAAAATGCCACAAAATTCCCTACATCTTCTCAAAACCCAAACAAACTCCTGCAACATCCCACAAAATCTCTGGAAATTTCCACAAATTTCAAGAAAACTCACACAAAAAACTTGAAAGCTGCTGAAAATTCCACGAAAATCCCACAAAAATCCCTAAATCTTCTCAAAACCCAACCACATTCCTGCAGCATCTCACAAAATCTCCACCAATATCCAAAAAATTCAAGAAAATTCCCCCCAAATTCTTCAAGTCTCCTCCAAATCCCACAAAATTCAAGACAAATCCTCAAAATCCCACAAAAATCCCACAAATTCCAGAACCATCTCACAAAATCTCAACAAATTTCCACTAAATTCAAGAAAACTCTCACAAAGTTCTTGAAAGCCCCTCAAAATTCCAGAAAAATGCCACAAAATAACCTACATCTTCTCAAAACCCAAACAAACTCCTGCAACATCTCACAAAATCTCCAACAATTTCCAAACAATTCAAGAAAAATCCCGCAAAATTCTTCAAGTCTCGTACAAATCCCAGAAAAATCCCACAAAATTCCAGAAACATCCCACCAAATCACCTCAATATCACCAAACATTCTGGAAAAGCCTCACAAAATTGCCGAAAAATGCCACAAAATTCCCTAAACCTTCTCAAAACCCTACCCAATTCCTGCAACATCCCACAAAATCTCCAACAATTTCCACAAAATTCAAGAAAAATCCCTCAAAATTCACTGAATTTCCTCAATATCTCAACAAATTCCAGAACCATCTCACAAAATCTCAACAAATTTCCACAAAATCTAAGAAAATTCCCGCAAAATTCTTCAAGTCTCCTCCAAATCCCACAAAATTCAAGAGAAATCCTCAAAATTCCACAAAAATCCAACAAAATTCCTTCCATCTTCTCAAAACCCAAACAAATTCCTGCAACATCTCACAAAATCTCCACCAATTTCCAAACATTTCAAGAAAAGTCCCGCAAAATTCTTCAAGTCTCCTCCAAATACCACAAACATCCTACAAACATCTCACAAACATCCCACAAACATCCCATAAAATTCAATAGAAATCCCACAAAATTCAAGAGAAATCCCACCAAATTCTGTACAAGCCCCACACAATTCCCTAAATCTTCTCAGAACCCAACCACATTCCTGCAACATCCCACAAAATCTCCAACAATTTCCACAAAATTCAAGAAAATTCCCTCCAAATTCACTGAATTTCCTCAATATCCCACCAAACTCCAGAACCATCTCACAAAATCTCAACAAATTTCCAAAAAATTCAAAAAAACTCTCACAAAGTTCTTGAAAGCCCCTCAAAATTCCAGAAAAATGCCACAAAATTCCCTACATCTTCTCAAAACATTACAAAATTCTACAGACATCTCACAAAATCTCCACACATTTCCACAAAATCTAAGAAAATTCCCGCAAAATTCTTCAAGTCTCCTCCAAATCCCACAAAATTCAAGAGAAATCCTCAAAATTCCACAAAAATCCAACAAAATTCCCTACATCTTCTCAAAATCCAAACAAATTCCTGAAACATCTCACAAAATCTCCACCAATTTCCACAACATTTAGGAAAAATCCCTCCAACTTCTTCAAGTCTCCTCCAAATCCCACAAAATTCAAGAGAATTCCTCAAAATTCCACAAAAATCCCACAAAGTTCCTGCAACGTCTCACAAAATCTCCGGAAATTTCCACAAAATTCAAGAAGACTCTCACAAAATACTTGAAAGCTGCTGAAAATTCCACGAATATCCCACAAAAATCCCTAAATCTTCTCAAAACCCAACCACATTCCTGCAGCATCTCACAAAATCTCCACCAATATCCAAAAAATTCAAGAAAATTCCCTCCAAATTCTTCAAGTCTCCTCCAAATCCCACAAAATTCAAGACAAATCCTCAAAATCCCACAAAAATCCCACCAAATTCCAGAACCATCTCACAAAATCTCAACAAATTTCCACTAAATTCAAGAAAACTCTCACAAAGTTCTTGAAAGCCCCTCAAAATTCCAGAAAAATGCCACAAACTTCCCTACATCTTCTCAAAACCCAAACAAACTCCTGCAACATCTCACAAAATCTCCAACAATTTCCAAACAATTCAAGAAAAATCCCGCAAAATTCTTCAAGTCTCCTACAAATCCCAGAAAAATCCCACAAAATTCCAGAAACATCCCACCAAATCACCTCAATATCACCAAAAATTCTGGAAAAGCCTCACAAAATTGCAGAAAAATGCCACAAAATTCCCTAAACCTTCTCAAAACCCTACCCAATTCCTGCAACATCCCACAAAATCTCCAACAATTTCCACAAAATTCAAGAAAAATCCCTCAAAATTCACTGAATTTCCTCAATATCCCACCAAATTCCAGAACCATCTCACAAAATCTCAACAAATTTCCACAAAATCTAAGAAAATTCCCGCAAAATTCTTCAAGTCTCCTCCAAATCCCACAAAATTCAAGAGAAATCCTCAAAATTCCACAAAAATCCCACAAAATTCCTTCCATCTTCTCAAAACCCAAACAAATTCCTGCAACATCTCACAAAATCTCCACCAATTTCCAAACATTTCAAGAAAAATCCCGCAAAATTCTTCAAGTCTCCTCCAAATACCACAAACATCCTACAAACATCTCACAAACATCCCACAAACATCCCATAAAATTCAATAGAAATCCCACAAAATTCAAGAGAAATCCCACCAAATTCTGTACAAGCCCCACACAATTCCCTAAATCTTCTCAGAACCCAACCACATTCCTGCAACATCCCACAAAATCTCCAACAATTTCCACAAAATTCAAGAAAATTCCCTCCAAATTCACTGAATTTCCTCAATATCCCACCAAACTCCAGAACCATCTCACAAAATCTCAACAAATTTCCAAAAAATTCAAAAAAAACTCTCACAAAGTTCTTGAAAGCCCCTCACAATTCCAGAAAAATGCCACAAAATTCCCTACATCTTCTCAAAACCCAAACAAACTCCTGCAACATCCCAAAAAATCTCTGGAAATTTCCACAAATTTCAAGAAGACTCACACAAAAAACTTGAAAGCTGCTGAAAATTCCACGAAAATCCCACAAAAATCTCTAAATCTTCTCAAAACCCAACCACATTCCTGCAGCATCTCACAAAATCTCCACCAATATCCAAAAAATTCAAGAAAATTCCCCCCAAATTCTTCAAGTCTCCTCCAAATCCCACAAAATTCAAGACAAATCCTCAAAATCCCAAAAAATCCCACAAATTCCAGAACCATCTCACAAAATCTCAACAAATTTCCACTAAATTCAAGAAAACTCTCACAAAGTTCTTGAAAGCCCCTCAAAATTCCAGAAAAATGCCACAAAATAACCTACATCTTCTCAAAACCCAAACAAACTCCTGCAACATCTCACAAAATCTCCAACAATTTCCAAACAATTCAAGAAAAATCCCGCAAAATTCTTCAAGTCTCGTACAAATCCCAGAAAAATCCCACAAAATTCCAGAAACATCCCACCAAATCACCTCAATATCACCAAACATTCTGGAAAAGCCTCACAAAATTGCAGAAAAATGCCACAAAATTCCCTAAACCTTCTCAAAACCCTACCCAATTCCTGCAACATCCCACAAAATCTCCAACAATTTCCACAAAATTCAAGAAAAATCCCTCAAAATTCACTGAATTTCCTCAATATCCCACCAAATTCCAGAACCATCTCACAAAATCTCAACAAATTTCCACAAAATCTAAGAAAATTCCCGCAAAATTCTTCAAGTCTCCTCCAAATCCCACAAAATTCAAGAGAAATCCTCAAAATTCCACAAAAATCCCACAAAATTCCTTCCATCTTCTCAAAACCCAAACAAATTCCTGCAACATCTCACAAAATCTCCACCAATTTCCAAACATTTCAAGAAAAATCACGCAAAATTCTTCAAGTCTCCTCCAAATACCACAAACATCCTACAAACATCTCACAAACATCCCACAAACATCCCATAAAATTCAATAGAAATCCCACAAAATTCAAGAGAAATCCCACCAAATTCTGTACAAGCCCCACACAATTCCCTAAATCTTCTCAGAAACCAACCACATTCCTGCAACATCCCACAAAATCTCCAACAATTTCCACAAAATTCAAGAAAATTCCCTCCAAATTCACTGAATTTCCTCAATATCCCACCAAACTCCAGAACCATCTCACAAAATCTCAACAAATTTCCAAAAAATTCAAAAAAAACTCTCACAAAGTTCTTGAAAGCCCCTCAAAATTCCAGAAAAATGCCACAAAATTCCCTACATCTTCTCAAAACCCAAACAAACTCCTGCAACATCCCACAAAATCTCTGGAAATTTCCACAAATTTCAAGAAGACTCACACAAAAAACTTGAAAGCTGCTGAAAATTCCACGAAAATCCCACAAAAATCTCTAAATCTTCTCAAAACCCAACCACATTCCTGCAGCATCTCACAAAATCTCCACCAATATCCAAAAAATTCAAGAAAATTCCCCCCAAATTCTTCAAGTCTCCTCCAAATCCCACAAAATTCAAGACAAATCCTCAAAATCCCAAAAAATCCCACAAATTCCAGAACCATCTCACAAAATCTCAACAAATTTCCACTAAATTCAAGAAAACTCTCACAAAGTTCTTGAAAGCCCCTCAAAATTCCAGAAAAATGCCACAAAATAACCTACATCTTCTCAAAACCCAAACAAACTCCTGCAACATCTCACAAAATCTCCAACAATTTCCAAACAATTCAAGAAAAATCCCGCAAAATTCTTCAAGTCTCGTACAAATCCCAGAAAAATCCCACAAAATTCCAGAAACATCCCACCAAATCACCTCAATATCACCAAACATTCTGGAAAAGCCTCACAAAATTGCAGAAAAATGCCACAAAATTCCCTAAACCTTCTCAAAACCCTACCCAATTCCTGCAACATCCCACAAAATCTCCAACAATTTCCACAAAATTCAAGAAAAATCCCTCAAAATTCACTGAATTTCCTCAATATCCCACCAAATTCCAGAACCATCTCACAAAATCTCAACAAATTTCCACAAAATCTAAGAAAATTCCCGCAAAATTCTTCAAGTCTCCTCCAAATCCCACAAAATTCAAGAGAAATCCTCAAAATTCCACAAAAATCCCACAAAATTCCTTCCATCTTCTCAAAACCCAAACAAATTCCTGCAACATCTCACAAAATCTCCACCAATTTCCAAACATTTCAAGAAAAATCACGCAAAATTCTTCAAGTCTCCTCCAAATACCACAAACATCCTACAAACATCTCACAAACATCCCACAAACATCCCATAAAATTCAATAGAAATCCCACAAAATTCAAGAGAAATCCCACCAAATTCTGTACAAGCCCCACACAATTCCCTAAATCTTCTCAGAAACCAACCACATTCCTGCAACATCCCACAAAATCTCCAACAATTTCCACAAAATTCAAGAAAATTCCCTCCAAATTCACTGAATTTCCTCAATATCCCACCAAACTCCAGAACCATCTCACAAAATCTCAACAAATTTCCAAAAAATTCAAAAAAAACTCTCACAAAGTTCTTGAAAGCCCCTCAAAATTCCAGAAAAATGCCACAAAATTCCCTACATCTTCTCAAAACCCAAACAAACTCCTGCAACATCCCACAAAATCTCTGGAAATTTCCACAAATTTCAAGAAGACTCACACAAAAAACTTGAAAGCTGCTGAAAATTCCACGAAAATCCCACAAAAATCCCTAAATCTTCTCAAAACCCAACCACATTCCTGCAGCATCTCACAAAATCTCCACCAATATCCAAAAAATTCAAGAAAATTCCCCCCAAATTCTTCAAGTCTCCTCCAAATCCCACAAAATTCAAGACAAATCCTCAAAATCCCACAAAAATCCCACAAATTCCAGAACCATCTCACAAAATCTCAACAAATTTCCACTAAATTCAAGAAAACTCTCACAAAGTTCTTGAAAGCCCCTCAAAATTCCAGAAAAATGCCACAAAATAACCTACATCTTCTCAAAACCCAAACAAACTCCTGCAACATCTCACAAAATCTCCAACAATTTCCAAACAATTCAAGAAAAATCCCGCAAAATTCTTCAAGTCTCGTACAAATCCCAGAAAAATCCCACAAAATTCCAGAAACATCCCACCAAATCACCTCAATATCACCAAACATTCTGGAAAAGCCTCAAAAAATTGCCGAAAAATGCCACAAAATTCCCTAAACCTTCTCAAAACCCTACCCAATTCCTGCAACATCCCACAAAATCTCCAACAATTTCCACAAAATTCAAGAAAAATCCCTCAAAATTCACTGAATTTCCTCAATATCTCAACAAATTCCAGAACCATCTCACAAAATCTCAACAAATTTCCACAAAATCTAAGAAAATTCCCTCCAAATTCTTCAAGTCTCCTCCAAATCCCACAAAATTCAAGAGAAATCCTCAAAATTCCACAAAAATCCAACAAAATTCCTTCCATCTTCTCAAAACCCAAACAAATTCCTGCAACATCTCACAAAATCTCCACCAATTTCCAAACATTTCAAGAAAAATCCCGCAAAATTCTTCAAGTCTCCTCCAAATACCACAAACATCCTACAAACATCTCACAAACATCCCACAAACATCCCATAAAATTCAATAGAAATCCCACAAAATTCAAGAGAAATCCCACCAAATTCTGTACAAGCCCCACACAATTCCCTAAATCTTCTCAGAACCCAACCACATTCCTGCAACATCCCACAAAATCTCCAACAATTTCCACAAAATTCAAGAAAATTCCCTCCAAATTCACTGAATTTCCTCAATATCCCACCAAACTCCAGAACCATCTCACAAAATCTCAACAAATTTCCAAAAAATTCAAAAAAACTCTCACAAAGTTCTTGAAAGCCCCTCAAAATTCCAGAAAAATGCCACAAAATTCCCTACATCTTCTCAAAACATTACAAAATTCTACAGACATCTCACAAAATCTCCACACATTTCCACAAAATCTAAGAAAATTCCCGCAAAATTCTTCAAGTCTCCTCCAAATCCCACAAAATTCAAGAGAAATCCTCAAAATTCCACAAAAATCCAACAAAATTCCCTACATCTTCTCAAAATCCAAACAAATTCCTGAAACATCTCACAAAATCTCCACCAATTTCCACAACATTTAGGAAAAATCCCTCCAACTTCTTCAAGTCTCCTCCAAATCCCACAAAATTCAAGAGAATTCCTCAAAATTCCACAAAAATCCCACAAAATTCCTGCAACGTCTCACAAAATCTCCGGAAATTTCCACAAAATTCAAGAAGACTCTCACAAAATACTTGAAAGCTGCTGAAAATTCCACGAATATCCCACAAAAATCCCTAAATCTTCTCAAAACCCAACCACATTCCTGCAGCATCTCACAAAATCTCCACCAATATCCAAAAAATTCAAGAAAATTCCCTCCAAATTCTTCAAGTCTCCTCCAAATCCCACAAAATTCAAGACAAATCCTCAAAATCCCACAAAAATCCCACCAAATTCCAGAACCATCTCAAAAATCTCAACAAATTTCCACTAAATTCAAGAAAACTCTCACAAAGTTCTTGAAAGCCCCTCAAAATTCCAGAAAAATGCCACAAAATTCCCTACATCTTCTCAAAACCCAAACAAACTCCTGCAACATCTCACAAAATCTCCAACAATTTCCAAACAATTCAAGAAAAATCCCGCAAAATTCTTCAAGTCTCGTACAAATCCCAGAAAAATCCCACAAAATTCCAGAAACATCCCACCAAATCACCTCAATATCACCAAACATTCTGGAAAAGCCTCACAAAATTGCAGAAAAATGCCACAAAATTCCATAAATCTTCTCAAAACCCTACCAAATTCCTGCGACATCTCACAAAATCTCCACCAATAGCCGAAAAATTCAAGAAAAATCCCTCAAAATTCACTGAATTTCCTCAATATCCCACCAAATTCCAGAACCATCTCACAAAATCTCAACAAATTTCCACAAAATCTAAGAAAATTCCGCAAAATTCTTCAAGTCTCCTCCAAATCCCACAAAATTCAAGACAAATCCTCAAAATTCCACAAAAATCCCACAAAATTCCTTCCATCTTCTCAGAACCCAAACAAACTCCTGCAACATCTCACAAAATCTCCACCAATTTCCAAACAATTCAAGGAAAATCCCGCAAAATTCTTCAAGTCTCCTCCAAATCCCACAAACATCCCACAAACATCTCACAAACATCCCACAAACATCCCACAAAATTCAAGAGAAATCCCACAAAATTCAAAAGAAATCGCCCCAAAATCCACCAAAATCATCCCAAAATCCACCAAAATCATCCCAAAATCCACCAAAATCATTCCGAAATCCAACAAAATCATCCCAAAATCCACCAAAATCCACTCAAAATCCACCAACTCACCCCAAAATCCATAACAATCGCCCCAAAATCCACCGAAATCATCCCAAAATCCACGAAAATCATTCCGAAATCCAACAAAATCCACAAAGATCACCCCAAAATGCCCCAAAATCCATCAAAATAACCCCAAAATGCCCCAAAATCCACCAAACCCCCCAAAAATCATCCCAGACTCCATCAAAATCCACCAAAATCTCCCCAAAATCCATCAAAATCATCCCTAAATCCACCAAAATCCACCAAAATTCGCAAAAATCATCCCAAAATCCCCCCAAATCCCTCCTAAACCCCCTAAATCTCCCCTAGGACCCCTCCAGGACCCCCCAAATTCCCCCAGGAACTCCCAAATCCCCCCAGGACCCCCCCCGGACCCCCACCTTGAAGGAGGGCAGCCTCAGGGCCCCCCGCAGGCCGGACCCCCGCAGGCCGGAACCCCCCCCCCCCCCCCAGGCCCAGTCCACGAGGGAGAGGAGGGTGGGGGCGGCTCCTCCGGCCTCGCCCGCTCGGGGGCCTCGTCCCGGGCCCGGCCCGACTGGAAGGGCTGCGGGGAAAACGGGGGGTCAGGGGGGGTCTGGGGGGTCCTGGGGGGATTTGGGGGGATTTGAGGGGGTCCTGGGGGGTGTGGGGGGATTTGGGGGGGATTTGGGGGTCCGGGAGGGGTCCTGGAGGGGGTTTGAGGGGGTTTGAGGGAGGATTGGGGGGGTTTGAGGGGATTTTGGGGGGATATGGGGGGATTTGAGGGGTCCTGGGGGGATTTGGGGGGCTTTGAGGGGGATTTGGGGGTCCTGGGGGGGATTTGGACGGGTTTGGAGGGGTTTGGAGGTCCTGAGGGGGGGCCTGGGGGGTATTTGGGACCTACGGGTCACCCCGAGTGTCACCGTTGAAAATGCCCAATTGCAGTGTGAGATTTTGTGAGATGGTTCTGGAATTTGGTGGGATTTTTGTGGGATTTTGAGGATTTGTCTTGAATTTTGTGGGATTTGGAGGAGACTTGAAGAAGTTGGAGGGATTTTTCCTAAATGTTGTGGAAATTGGTGGAGATTTTGTGAGATGTTTCAGGAATTTGTTTGGATTTTGAGAAGATGTAGGGAATTTTGTTGGATTTTTGTGGAATTTTGAGGATTTCTCTTGAATTTTGTGGGATTTGGAGGAGACTTGAAGAATTTTGCGGGAATTTTCTTAGATTTTGTGGAAATGTGTGGTGATTTTGTGAGATGTCTGTAGAATTTTGTAATGTTTTGAGAAGATGTAGGGAATTTTGTGGCATTTTTCTGGAATTTTGAGGGGCTTTCAAGAACTTTGTGAGAGTTTTTTTTAATTTTTTGGAAATTTGTTGAGATTTTGTGAGATGGTTCTGGAGTTTGGTGGGATATTGAGGAAATTCAGTGAATTTGGAGGGAATTTTCTTGAATTTTGTGGAAATTGTTGGAGATTTTGTGGGATGTTGCAGGAATGTGGTTGGGTTCTGAGAAGATTTAGGGAATTGTGTGGGGCTTGTACAGAATTTGGTGGGATTTCTCTTGAATTTTGTGGGATTTCTATTGAATTTTATGGGATGTTTGTGGGATGTTTGTGAGATGTTTGTAGGATGTTTGTGGTATTTGGAGGAGACTTGAAGAATTTTGCGTGATTTTTCTTGAAATGTTTGGAAATTGGTGGAGATTTTGTGAGATGTTGCAGGAATTTGTTTGGGTTTTGAGAAGATGTAGGGAATTTTGTGGGATTTTTGTGGAATTTTGAGGATTTGTCTTGAATTTTGTGGGATTTGGAGGAGACTTGAAGAATTTTGCGGGAATTTTCTTAGATTTTGTGGAAATTTGTTGAGATTTTGTGAGATGGTTCTGGAATTTGGTGGGATATTGAGGAAATTCAGTGAATTTTGAGGGATTTTTCTTGAATTTTGTGGAAATTGTTGGAGATTTTGTGGGATGTTGCAGGAATGTGGTTGGGTTTTGAGAAGATTTAGGGAATTGTGTGGGGCTTGTACAGGATTTTGTGGGATTTCTTTTGAATTTTGTGGGATTTCTCTTGAATTTTGTGGGAAGTTTGTGGGATGCTTGTGGGATGTTTGTGGGATGTTTGTGGTATTTGGAGGAGACTTGAAGAATTTTGCGGGATTTTTCTTGAATTGTTTGGAAATTGGTGGAGATTTTGTGAGATGTTGCAGGAGTTTGTTTGGGTTCTGAGAAGATGGAAGGAATTTTGTGGGATTTTTGTGGAATTTTGAGGATTTCTCTTGAATTTTGTGGGATTTGGAGGAGACTTGAAGAATTTGGAGGGAATTTTCTTGAATTTTTTGGATATTGGTGGAGATTTTGTGAGATGGTTCTGGAATTTGGTGGGATATTGAGGAAATTCAGTGAATTTGGAGGGATTTTTCTTGAATTTTTTGGCTATTGGTGGAGATTTTGTGAGATGTTGCAGGAATTTGGTAGGGTTTTGAGAAGGTTTATGGAATTTTGTGGCATTTTTCTGCAATTTTGTGAGGCTTTTCCAGAATGTTTGGTGATATTGAGGTGATTTGGTGGGATGTTTCTGGAATTTTGTGGGATTTTTCTGGGATTTGTACGAGACTTGTAGAATCTTGCGGGATTTTTCTTGAATTGTTTGGAAATTGTTGGAGATTTTGTGGGATGTTGCAGGAATGTGGTTGGGTTTTGAGAAGATGTAGGTTATTTTGTGGCATTTTTCTGGAATTTTGAGGGGCTTTCAAGAACTTTGTGAGAGTTTTCTTGAATTTAGTGGAAATTTGTTGAGATTTTGTGAGATGGTTCTGGAGTTTGGTGGGATATTGAGGAAATTCAGTGAATTTGGAGGGAATTTTCTTGAATTTTGTGGAAATTGTTGGAGATTTTGTGGGATGTTGCAGGAATGTGGTTGGGTTCTGAGAAGATTTAGGGAATTGTGTGGGGCTTGTACAGAATTTGGTGGGATTTCTCTTGAATTTTGTGGGATTTCTATTGAATTTTATGGGATGTTTGTGGGATGTTTGTGAGATGTTTGTAGGATGTTTGTGGTATTTGGAGGAGACTTGAAGAATTTTGCGGGATTTTTCTTGAAATGTTTGGAAATTGGTGGAGATTTTGTGAGATGTTGCAGGAATTTGTTTGGGTTTTGAGAAGATGGAAGGAATTTTGTGGGATTTTTGTGGAATTTTGAGGATTTCTCTTGAATTTTGTGGGATTTGGAGGAGACTTGAAGAATTTGGAGGGAATTTTCTTAAATTACTGGAAATTTGTTGAGATTTTGTGAGATGGTTCTGGAATTTGGTGGGATATTGAGGAAATTCAGTGAATTTTGAGGGATTTTTCTTGAATTTTTTGGCTATTGTTGGAGATTTTGTGGGATGTTGCAGGAATTGGGTAGGGTTTTGAGAAGGTTTAGGGAATTTTGTGGCATTTTTCTGCAATTTTGTGAGGCTTTTCCAGAATGTTTGGTGATATTGAGGTGATTTGGTGGGATGTTTCTGGAATTTTGTGGGATTTTTCTGGGATTTGTACGAGACTTGAAGAATTTTGCGGGATTTTTCTTGAATTGTTTGGAAATTGGTGGAGATTTTGTGAGATGTTGCAAGAGTTTGTTTGGGTTTTGAGAAGATGTAGGGAAGTTTGTGGCATTTTTCTGGAATTTTGAGGGGCTTTCAAGAACTTTGTGATAGTTTTCTTGAATTTAGTGGAAATTTGTTGAGATTTTGTGAGATGGTTCTGGAATTTGGTGGGATTTTTGTGGGATTTTGAGGATTTGTCTTGAATTTTGTGGGATTTGGAGGAGACTTGAAGAATTTGGAGGGAATTTTCTTGAATTTTTTGGATATTGGTGGAGATTTTGTGAGATGCTGCAGGAATGTGGTTGGGTTTTGAGAAGATTTAGGGATTTTTGTGGGATTTTCGTGGAATTTTCAGCAGCTTTCAAGTTTTTTGTGTGAGTCTTCTTGAATTTTGTGGAAATTTCCAGAGATTTTGTGGGATGTTGCAGGAATGTGGTTGGGTTCTGAGAAGATTTAGGGAATTGTGTGGGGCTTGTACAGGATTTTGTGCGATTTCTTTTGAATTTTGTGGGATTTCTCTTGAATTTTGTGGGATGTTTGTGGGATGTTTGTGGGATGTTTGTGGGATGTTTGTGGTATTTGGAGGAGACTTGAAGAATTTTGCGGGATTTTTCTTGAATTGTTTGGAAATTGGTGGAGATTTTGTGAGATGTTGCAGGAGTTTGTTTGGGTTCTGAGAAGATGGAAGGAATTTTGTGGGATTTTTGTGGAATTTTGAGGATTTGTCTTGAATTTTGTGGGATTTGGAGGAGACTTGAAGAATTTTGCGGAATTTTCTTTGATTTTGCGGAAATTTGTTGAGATTTTGTGAGATGTTGCAGGAATTTGGTGGGATATTGAGGAAATTCAGTGAATTTTGAGGGATTTTTCTTGAATTTTGTGGCTATTGGTGGAGATTTTGCGAGATGTTGCAGGAATTGGGTAGGGTTTTGAGAAGATGTATGGAATTTTGTGGCATTTTTCTGCAATTTTGTGAGGCTTTTCCAGAATGTTGGTGATATTGAGGTGATTTGGTGGGATGTTTCTGGAATTTTGTGGGATTTTTCTGGGATTTGTACGAGACTTGAAGAATTTTGCGGGATTTTTCTTGAATTGTTTGGAAATTGTTGGAGATTTTGTGAGATGTTGCAGGAGTTTGTTTGGGTTTTGAGAAGATGTAGGGAATTTTGTGGCATTTTTCTGGAATTTTGAGGGGCTTTCAAGAACTTTGTGAGAGTTTTCTTGAATTTAGTGGAAATTTGTTGAGATTTTGTGAGATGGTTCTGGAATTTGGTGGGATTTTTGTGGGATTTTGAGGATTTGTCTTGAATTTTGTGGGATTTGGAGGAGACTTGAAGAATTTGGAGGGAATTTTCTTGAATTTTTTGGATATTGGTGGAGATTTTGTGAGATGCTGCAGGAATGTGGTTGGGTTTTGAGAAGATTTAGGGATTTTTGTGGGATATTCGTGGAATTTTCAGCAGCTTTCAAGTATTTTGTGAGAGTCTTCTTGAATTTTGTGGAAATTTCCGGAGATTTTGTGAGATGTTGCAGGAATTTGGTGGGATTTTTGTGGAATTTTGAGGATTTCTCTTGAATTTTGTGGGATTTGGAGGAGACTTGAAGAAGTTGGAGGGATTTTTCCTAAATGTTGTGGAAATTGGTGGAGATTTTGTGAGATGTTTCAGGAATTTGTTTGGATTTTGAGAAGATGTAGGGAATTTTGTTGGATTTTTGTGGAATTTTGAGGATTTCTCTTGAATTTTGTGGGATTTGGAGGAGACTTGAAGAATTTTGCGGGAATTTTCTTAGATTTTGTGGAAATGTGTGGTGATTTTGTGAGATGTCTGTAGAATTTTGTAATGTTTTGAGAAGATGTAGGGAATTTTGTGGCATTTTTCTGGAATTTTGAGGGGCTTTCAAGAACTTTGTGAGAGTTTTTTTGAATTTTTTGGAAATTTGTTGAGATTTTGTGAGATGGTTCTGGAGTTTGGTGGGATATTGAGGAAATTCAGTGAATTTGGAGGGAATTTTCTTGAATTTTGTGGAAATTGTTGGAGATTTTGTGGGATGTTGCAGGAATGTGGTTGGGTTCTGAGAAGATTTAGGGAATTGTGTGGGGCTTGTACAGAATTTGGTGGGATTTCTCTTGAATTTTGTGGGATTTCTATTGAATTTTATGGGATGTTTGTGGGATGTTTGTGAGATGTTTGTAGGATGTTTGTGGTATTTGGAGGAGACTTGAAGAATTTTGCGGGATTTTTCTTGAAATGTTTGGAAATTGGTGGAGATTTTGTGAGATGTTGCAGGAATTTGTTTGGGTTTTGAGAAGATGGAAGGAATTTTGTGGGATTTTTGTGGAATTTTGAGGATTTCTCTTGAATTTTGTGGGATTTGGAGGAGACTTGAAGAATTTGGAGGGAATTTTCTTAGATTTTGTGGAAATTTGTTGAGATTTTGTGAGATGGTTCTGGAATTTGGTGGGATATTGAGGAAATTCAGTGAATTTTGAGGGATTTTTCTTGAATTTTGTGGAAATTGTTGGAGATTTTATGGGATGTTGCAGGAATTGGGTAGGGTTTTGAGAAGGTTTAGGGAATTTTGTGGCATTTTTCTGCAATTTTGTGAGGCTTTTCCAGAATTTTTGGTGATATTGAGGTGATTTGGTGGGATGTTTCTGGAATTTTGTGGGATTTTTCTGGGATTTGTACGAGACTTGAAGAATTTTGCGGGATTTTTCTTGAATTGTTTGGAAATTGGTGGAGATTTTGTGAGATGTTGCAGGAGTTTGTTTGTGTTTTGAGAAGATGTAGGGAAGTTTGTGGCATTTTTCTGGAATTTTGAGGGGCTTTCAAGAACTTTGTGAGAGTTTTTTTGAATTTTTTGGAAATTTGTTGAGATTTTGTGAGATGGTTCTGGAGTTTGGTGGGATATTGAGGAAATTCAGTGAATTTGGAGGGAATTTTCTTGAATTTTGTGGAAATTGTTGGAGATTTTGTGGGATGTTGCAGGAATGTGGTTGGGTTCTGAGAAGATTTAGGGAATTGTGTGGGGCTTGTACAGAATTTGGTGGGATTTCTCTTGAATTTTGTGGGATTTCTCTTGAATTTTGTGGGATGTTTGTGGGATGTTTGTGAGATGTTTGTAGGATGTTTGTGGTATTTGGAGGAGACTTGAAGAATTTTGCGGGATTTTTCTTGAAATGTTTGGAAATTGGTGGAGATTTTGTGAGACGTTGCAGGAATTTGTTTGGGTTTTGAGAAGATGGAAGGAATTTTGTTGGATTTTTGTGGAATTTTGAGGATTTGTCTTGAATTTTGTGGGATTTGGAGGAGACTTGAAGAATTTTG
The DNA here is from genome assembly GCF_971803275.1 of Cyanistes caeruleus. NCBI lineage: Eukaryota > Metazoa > Chordata > Aves > Passeriformes > Paridae > Cyanistes > Cyanistes caeruleus. Next base: position 84,532,266 of record NC_141702.1, on the reverse strand, counting down.
CGGGAATTTTCTTAGATTTTGTGGAAATTTGTTGAGATTTTGTGAGATGGTTCTGGAATTTGGTGGGATATTGAGGAAATTCAGTGAATTTTGAGGGATTTTTCTTGAATTTTGTGGAAATTGTTGGAGATTTTGTGGGATGTTGCAGGAATTGGGTAGGGTTTTGAGAAGGTTTAGGGAATTTTGTGGCATTTTTCTGCAATTTTGTGAGGCTTTTCCAGAATGTTTGGTGATATTGAGGTGATTTGGTGGGATGTTTCTGGAATTTTGTGGGATTTTTCTGGGATTTGTAGGAGACTTGAAGAATTTGGAGGGAATTTTCTTGAATTTTTTGGATATTGGTGGAGATTTTGTGAGATGCTGCAGGAATGTGGTTGGGTTTTGAGAAGATTTCGGGATTTTTGTGGGATATTCGTGGAATTTTCAGCAGCTTTCAAGTATTTTGTGAGAGTCTTCTTGAATTTTGTGGAAATTTCCGGAGATTTTGTGGGATGTTGCAGGAATGTGGTTGGGTTTTGAGAAGATTTAGGGAATTGTGTGGGGCTTGTACAGGATTTTGTGCGATTTCTTTTGAATTTTGTGGGATTTCTCTTGAATTTTCTGGGATGTTTGTGGGATGTTTGTGGGATGTTTGTGGGATGTTTGTAGGATGTTTGTGGTATTTGGAGGAGACTTGAAGAATTTTGCGGGATTTTTCTTGAATTGTTTGGAAATTGTTGGAGATTTTGTGAGATGTTGCAGGAGTTTGTTTGGGTTCTGAGAAGATGGAAGGAATTTTTTTGGATTTTTGTGGAATTTTGAGGATTTCTCTTGAATTTTGTGGGATTTGGAGGAGACTTGAAGAATTTTAGGGAATTTTCTTAGATTTTGTGGAAATTTGTTGAGATTTTGTGAGATGGTTCTGGAATTTGGTGGGATATTGAGGAAATTCAGTGAATTTTGAGGGATTTTTCTTGAATTTTTTGGCTATTGGTGGAGATTTTGCGAGATGTTGCAGGAATTTGGTAGGGTTTTGAGAAGATTTAGGGAATTTTGTGGCATTTTTCTGCAATTTTGTGAGGCTTTTCCAGAATGTTTGGTGATATTGAGGTGATTTGGTGGGATGTTTCTGGAATTTTGTGGGATTTTTCTGGGATTTGTACGAGACTTGAAGAATTTTGCGGGATTTTTCTTAAATTGTTTGGAAATTGGTGGAGATTTTGTGAGATGTTGCAGGAGTTTGTTTGGGTTTTGAGAAGATGTAGGGAATTTTGTGGCATTTTTCTGGAATTTTGAGGGGCTTTCAAGAACTTTGTGAGAGTTTTCTTGAATTTAGTGGAAATTTGTTGAGATTTTGTGAGATGGTTCTGGAATTTGGTGGGATTTTTGTGGGATTTTGAGGATTTGTCTTGAATTTTGTGGGATTTGGAGGAGACTTGAAGAATTTGGAGGGAATTTTCTTGAATTTTTTGGATATTGGTGGAGATTTTGTGAGATGCTGCAGGAATGTGGTTGGGTTTTGAGAAGATTTAGGGATTTTTGTGGGATATTCGTGGAATTTTCAGCAGCTTTCAAGTATTTTGTGAGAGTCTTCTTGAATTTTGTGGAAATTTCCGGAGATTTTGTGAGATGTTGCAGGAATTTTGTGGGATTTTTGTGGAATTTTGAGGAATTCTCTTGAATTTTGTGGGATTTGGAGGAGACTTGAAGAAGTTGGAGGGATTTTTCCTAAATGTTGTGGAAATTGGTGGAGATTTTGTGAGATGTTTCAGGAATTTGTTTGGATTTTGAGAAGATGTAGGGAATTTTGTTGGATTTTTGTGGAATTTTGAGGATTTCTCTTGAATTTTGTGGGATTTGGAGGAGACTTGAAGAATTTTGCGGGAATTTTCTTAGATTTTGTGGAAATGTGTGGAGATTTTGTGAGATGTCTGTAGAATTTTGTAATGTTTTGAGAAGATGTAGGTAATTTTGTGGCATTTTTCTGGAATTTTGAGGGGCTTTCAAGAACTTTGTGAGACTTTTTTTGAATTTTTTGGAAATTTGTTGAGATTTTGTGAGATGGTTCTGGAGTTTGGTGGGATATTGAGGAAATTCAGTGAATTTGGAGGGAATTTTCTTGAATTTTGTGGAAATTGTTGGAGATTTTGTGGGATGTTGCAGGAATGTGGTTGGGTTCTGAGAAGATTTAGGGAATTGTGTGGGGCTTGTACAGAATTTGGTGGGATTTCTCTTGAATTTTGTGGGATTTCTATTGAATTTTATGGGATGTTTGTGGGATGTTTGTGAGATGTTTGTAGGATGTTTGTGGTATTTGGAGGAGACTTGAAGAATTTTGCGGGATTTTTCTTGAAATGTTTGGAAATTGGTGGAGATTTTGTGAGATGTTGCAGGAATTTGTTTGGGTTTTGAGAAGATGGAAGGAATTTTGTGGGATTTTTGTGGAATTTTGAGGATTTGTCTTGAATTTTGTGGGATTTGGAGGAGACTTGAAGAATTTGGAGGGAATTTTCTTAGATTTTGTGGAAATTTGTTGAGATTTTGTGAGATGGTTCTGGAATTTGGTGGGATATTGAGGAAATTCAGTGAATTTTGAGGGATTTTTCTTGAATTTTGTGGAAATTGTTGGAGATTTTGTGGGATGTTGCAGGAATTGGGTAGGGTTTTGAGAAGGTTTAGGGAATTTTGTGGCATTTTTCTGCAATTTTGTGAGGCTTTTCCAGAATTTTTGGTGATATTGAGGTGATTTGGTGGGATGTTTCTGGAATTTTGTGGGATTTTTCTGGGATTTGTACGAGACTTGAAGAATTTTGCGGGATTTTTCTTGAATTGTTTGGAAATTGTTGGAGATTTTGTGAGATGTTGCAGGAGTTTGTTTGGGTTTTGAGAAGATGTAGGTTATTTTGTGGCATTTTTCTGGAATTTTGAGGGGCTTTCAAGAACTTTGTGAGAGTTTTCTTGAATTTAGTGGAAATTTGTTGAGATTTTGTGAGATGGTTCTGGAATTTGGTGGGATTTTTGTGGGATTTTGAGGATTTGTCTTGAATTTTGTGGGATTTGGAGGAGACTTGAAGAATTTGGAGGGAATTTTGTTGAATTTTTTGGATATTGGTGGAGATTTTGTGAGATGCTGCAGGAATGTGGTTGGGTTTTGAGAAGATTTAGGGATTTTTGTGGGATATTCGTGGAATTTTCAGCAGCTTTCAAGTATTTTGTGAGAGTCTTCTTGAATTTTGTGGAAATTTCCGGAGATTTTGTGTGATGTTGCAGGAATTTTGTGGGATTTTTGTGGAATTTTGAGGAATTCTCTTGAATTTTGTGGGATTTGGAGGAGACTTGAAGAATTTTGCGGGAATTTTCTTAGATTTTGTGGAAATGTGTGGAGATTTTGTGAGATGTCTGTAGAATTTTGTAATGTTTTGAGAAGATGTAGGGAATTTTGTGGCATTTTTCTGGAATTTTGAGGGGCTTTCAAGAACTTTGTGAGAGTTTTTTTGAATTTTTTGGAAATTTGTTGAGATTTTGTGAGATGGTTCTGGAGTTTGGTGGGATATTGATGAAATTCAGTGAATTTGGAGGGAATTTTCTTGAATTTTGAGGAAATTGTTGGAGATTTTGTGGGATGTTGCAGGAATGTGGTTGGGTTCTGAGAAGATTTAGGGAATTGTGTGGGGCTTGTACAGAATTTGGTGGGATTTCTCTTGAATTTTGTGGGATTTCTATTGAATTTTATGGGATGTTTGTGGGATGTTTGTGAGATGTTTGTAGGATGTTTGTGGTATTTGGAGGAGACTTGAAGAATTTGGAGGGAATTTTCTTGAATTTTTTGGATATTGGTGGAGAGTTTGTGAGATGTTGCAGGAGTTTGTTTGGGTTCTGAGAAGATGGAAAGAAATTTTGTTGGATTTTTGTGGAATTTTGAGGATTTGTCTTGAATTTTGTGGGATTTGGAGGAGACTTGAAGAATTTGGAGGGAATTTTCTTAGATTTTGTGGAAATTTGTTGAGATTTTGTGAGATGGTTCTGGAATTTGGTGGGATATTGAGGAAATTCAGTGAATTTTGAGGGATTTTTCTTGAATTTTGCGGAAATTGTTGGAGATTTTGTGGGATGTTGCAGGAATTGGGTAGGGTTTTGAGAAGGTTTAGGGAATTTTGTGGCATTTTTCTGCAATTTTGTGAGGCTTTTCCAGAATTTTTGGTGATATTGAGGTGATTTGGTGGGATGTTTCTGGAATTTTGTGGGATTTTTCTGGGATTTGTACGAGACTTGAAGAATTTTGCGGGATTTTTCTTGAATTTTGTGGAAATTGTTGGAGATTTTGTGAGATGTTGCAGGAGTTTGTTTGGGTTTTGAGAAGATGTAGGGAAGTTTGTGGCATTTTTCTGGAATTTTGAGGGGCTTTCAAGAACTTTGTGAGAGTTTTCTTGAATTTAGTGGAAATTTGTTGAGATTTTGTGAGATGGTTCTGGAATTTGGTGGGATTTTTGTGGGATTTTGAGGATTTGTCTTGAATTTCTTGAATTTTGTGGGATTTGGAGGAGACTTGAAGAATTTGGAGGGAATTTTGTTGAATTTTTTGGATATTGGTGGAGATTTTGTGAGATGCTGCAGGAATGTGGTTGGGTTTTGAGAAGATTTAGGGATTTTTGTGGGATTTTCGTGGAATTTTCAGCAGCTTTCAAGTTTTTTTGTGAGTCTTCTTGAATTTTGTGGAAATTTCCAGAGATTTTGTGTGATGTTGCAGGAATGTTGTTGGGTTCTGAGAAGATTTAGGGAATTGTGTGGGGCTTGTACAGGATTTTGTGCGATTTCTTTTGAATTTTGTGGGATTTCTCTTGAATTTTGTGGGAAGTTTGTGGGATGTTTGTGGGATGTTTGTGGGATGTTTGTGGGATGTTTGTGGTATTTGGAGGAGACTTGGAGAATTTTGCGGGATTTTTCTTGAATTGTTTGGAAATTGGTGGAGATTTTGTGAGATGTTGCAGGAGTTTGTTTGGGTTCTGAGAAGATGGAAGGAATTTTGCGGGATTTTTGTGGAATTTTGAGGATTTGTCTTGAATTTTGTGGGATTTGGAGGAGACTTGAAGAATTTGGAGGGAATTTTCTTGAATTTTTTGGATATTGGTGGAGATTTTGTGTAATGCTGCAGGAATGTGGTTGGGTTTTGAGAAGATTTAGGGATTTTTGTGGGATATTCGTGGAATTTTCAGCAGCTTTCAAGTATTTTGTGAGAGTCTTCTTGAATTTTGTGGAAATTTCCGGAGATTTTGTGAGATGTTGCAGGAATTTTGTGGGATTTTTGTGGAATTTTGAGGAATTCTCTTGAATTTTGTGGGATTTGGAGGAGACTTGAAGAAGTTGGAGGGATTTTTCCTAAATGTTGTGGAAATTGGTGGAGATTATGTGAGATGTTTCAGGAATTTGTTTGGATTTTGAGAAGATGTAGGGAATTTTGTTGGATTTTTGTGGAATTTTGAGGATTTCTCTTGAATTTTGTGGGATTTGGAGGAGACTTGAAGAATTTTGCGGGAATTTTCTTAGATTTTGTGGAAATGTGTGGAGATTTTGTGAGATGTCTGTAGAATTTTGTAATGTTTTGAGAAGATGTAGGTAATTTTGTGGCATTTTTCTGGAATTTTGAGGGGCTTTCAAGAACTTTGTGAGAGTTTTTTTGAATTTTTTGGAAATTTGTTGAGATTTTGTGAGATGGTTCTGGAGTTTGGTGGGATATTGAGGAAATTCAGTGAATTTGGAGGGAATTTTCTTGAATTTTGTGGAAATTGTTGGAGATTTTGTGGGATGTTGCAGGAATGTGGTTGGGTTCTGAGAAGATTTAGGGAATTGTGTGGGGCTTGTACAGAATTTGGTGGGATTTCTCTTGAATTTTGTGGGATTTCTATTGAATTTTATGGGATGTTTGTGGGATGTTTGTGAGATGTTTGTAGGTGTTTGTGGTATTTGGAGGAGACTTGAAGAATTTGGAGGGAATTTTCTTGAATTTTTTGGATATTGGTGGAGATTTTGTGAGATGTTGCAGGAGTTTGTTTGGGTTCTGAGAAGATGGAAGGAATTTTGTGGGATTTTTGTGGAAATTTGAGGATTTGTCTTGAATTTTGTGGGATTTGGAGGAGACTTGGAGAATTTTGCGGAATTTTCTTAGATTTTGTGGAAATTTGTTGAGATTTTGTGAGATGGTTCTGGAATTTGGTGGGATATTGAGGAAATTCAGTGAATTTTGAGGGATTTTTCTTGAATTTTGTGGAAATTGTTGGAGATTTTGTGGGATGTTGCAGGAATTGGGTAGGGTTTTGAGAAGGTTTAGGGAATTTTGTGGCATTTTTCTGCAATTTTGTGAGGCTTTTCCAGAATTTTTGGTGATATTGAGGTGATTTGGTGGGATGTTTCTGGAATTTTGTGGGATTTTTCTGGGATTTGTACGAGACTTGAAGAATTTTGCGGGATTTTTCTTGAATTGTTTGGAAATTGGTGGAGATTTTGTGAGATGTTGCAGGAGTTTGTTTGGGTTTTGAGAAGATGTAGGTTATTTTGTGGCATTTTTCTGGAATTTTGAGGGGCTTTCAAGAACTTTGTGAGAGTTTTCTTGAATTTAGTGGAAATTTGTTGAGATTTTGTGAGATGGTTCTGGAATTTGGTGGGATTTTTGTGGGATTTTGAGGATTTGTCTTGAATTTTGTGGGATTTGGAGGAGACTTGAAGAATTTGGAGGGAATTTTGTTGAATTTTTTGGATATTGGTGGAGATTTTGTGAGATGCTGCAGGAATGTGGTTGGGTTTTGAGAAGATTTAGGGATTTTTGTGGGATATTCGTGGAATTTTCAGCAGCTTTCAAGTATTTTGTGAGAGTCTTCTTGAATTTTGTGGAAATTTCCGGAGATTTTGTGTGATGTTGCAGGAATTTTGTGGGATTTTTGTGGAATTTTGAGGAATTCTCTTGAATTTTGTGGGATTTGGAGGAGACTTGAAGAATTTTGCGGGAATTTTCTTAGATTTTGTGGAAATGTGTGGAGATTTTGTGAGATGTCTGTAGAATTTTGTAATGTTTTGAGAAGATGTAGGGAATTTTGTGGCATTTTTCTGGAATTTTGAGGGGCTTTCAAGAACTTTGTGAGAGTTTTTTTGAATTTTTTGGAAATTTGTTGAGATTTTGTGAGATGGTTCTGGAGTTTGGTGGGATATTGATGAAATTCAGTGAATTTGGAGGGAATTTTCTTGAATTTTGAGGAAATTGTTGGAGATTTTGTGGGATGTTGCAGGAATGTGGTTGGGTTCTGAGAAGATTTAGGGAATTGTGTGGGGCTTGTACAGAATTTGGTGGGATTTCTCTTGAATTTTGTGGGATTTCTATTGAATTTTATGGGATGTTTGTGGGATGTTTGTGAGATGTTTGTAGGATGTTTGTGGTATTTGGAGGAGACTTGAAGAATTTGGAGGGAATTTTCTTGAATTTTTTGGATATTGGTGGAGAGTTTGTGAGATGTTGCAGGAGTTTGTTTGGGTTCTGAGAAGATGGAAAGAAATTTTGTTGGATTTTTGTGGAATTTTGAGGATTTGTCTTGAATTTTGTGGGATTTGGAGGAGACTTGAAGAATTTGGAGGGAATTTTCTTAGATTTTGTGGAAATTTGTTGAGATTTTGTGAGATGGTTCTGGAATTTGGTGGGATATTGAGGAAATTCAGTGAATTTTGAGGGATTTTTCTTGAATTTTGCGGAAATTGTTGGAGATTTTGTGGGATGTTGCAGGAATTGGGTAGGGTTTTGAGAAGGTTTAGGGAATTTTGTGGCATTTTTCTGCAATTTTGTGAGGCTTTTCCAGAATTTTTGGTGATATTGAGGTGATTTGGTGGGATGTTTCTGGAATTTTGTGGGATTTTTCTGGGATTTGTACGAGACTTGAAGAATTTTGCGGGATTTTTCTTGAATTTTGTGGAAATTGTTGGAGATTTTGTGAGATGTTGCAGGAGTTTGTTTGGGTTTTGAGAAGATGTAGGGAAGTTTGTGGCATTTTTCTGGAATTTTGAGGGGCTTTCAAGAACTTTGTGAGAGTTTTCTTGAATTTAGTGGAAATTTGTTGAGATTTTGTGAGATGGTTCTGGAATTTGGTGGGATTTTTGTGGGATTTTGAGGATTTGTCTTGAATTTCTTGAATTTTGTGGGATTTGGAGGAGACTTGAAGAATTTGGAGGGAATTTTGTTGAATTTTTTGGATATTGGTGGAGATTTTGTGAGATGCTGCAGGAATGTGGTTGGGTTTTGAGAAGATTTAGGGATTTTTGTGGGATTTTCGTGGAATTTTCAGCAGCTTTCAAGTTTTTTGTGTGAGTCTTCTTGAATTTTGTGGAAATTTCCAGAGATTTTGTGTGATGTTGCAGGAATGTTGTTGGGTTCTGAGAAGATTTAGGGAATTGTGTGGGGCTTGTACAGGATTTTGTGCGATTTCTTTTGAATTTTGTGGGATTTCTCTTGAATTTTGTGGGAAGTTTGTGGGATGTTTGTGGGATGTTTGTGGGATGTTTGTGGGATGTTTGTGGTATTTGGAGGAGACTTGGAGAATTTTGCGGGATTTTTCTTGAATTGTTTGGAAATTGGTGGAGATTTTGTGAGATGTTGCAGGAGTTTGTTTGGGTTCTGAGAAGATGGAAGGAATTTTGCGGGATTTTTGTGGAATTTTGAGGATTTGTCTTGAATTTTGTGGGATTTGGAGGAGACTTGAAGAATTTGGAGGGAATTTTCTTGAATTTTTTGGATATTGGTGGAGATTTTGTGTAATGCTGCAGGAATGTGGTTGGGTTTTGAGAAGATTTAGGGATTTTTGTGGGATATTCGTGGAATTTTCAGCAGCTTTCAAGTATTTTGTGAGAGTCTTCTTGAATTTTGTGGAAATTTCCGGAGATTTTGTGAGATGTTGCAGGAATTTTGTGGGATTTTTGTGGAATTTTGAGGAATTCTCTTGAATTTTGTGGGATTTGGAGGAGACTTGAAGAAGTTGGAGGGATTTTTCCTAAATGTTGTGGAAATTGGTGGAGATTATGTGAGATGTTTCAGGAATTTGTTTGGATTTTGAGAAGATGTAGGGAATTTTGTTGGATTTTTGTGGAATTTTGAGGATTTCTCTTGAATTTTGTGGGATTTGGAGGAGACTTGAAGAATTTTGCGGGAATTTTCTTAGATTTTGTGGAAATGTGTGGAGATTTTGTGAGATGTCTGTAGAATTTTGTAATGTTTTGAGAAGATGTAGGTAATTTTGTGGCATTTTTCTGGAATTTTGAGGGGCTTTCAAGAACTTTGTGAGACTTTTTTTGAATTTTTTGGAAATTTGTTGAGATTTTGTGAGATGGTTCTGGAGTTTGGTGGGATATTGAGGAAATTCAGTGAATTTGGAGGGAATTTTCTTGAATTTTGTGGAAATTGTTGGAGATTTTGTGGGATGTTGCAGGAATGTGGTTGGGTTCTGAGAAGATTTAGGGAATTGTGTGGGGCTTGTACAGAATTTGGTGGGATTTCTCTTGAATTTTGTGGGATTTCTATTGAATTTTATGGGATGTTTGTGGGATGTTTGTGAGATGTTTGTAGGATGTTTGTGGTATTTGGAGGAGACTTGAAGAATTTTGCGGGATTTTTCTTGAAATGTTTGGAAATTGGTGGAGATTTTGTGAGATGTTGCAGGAATTTGATTGGGTTTTGAGAAGATGGAAGGAATTTTGTTGGATTTTTGTGGAATTTTGAGGATTTGTCTTGAATTTTGTGGGATTTGGAGGAGACTTGAAGAATTTGGAGGGAATTTTCTTAGATTTTGTGGAAATTTGTTGAGATTTTGTGAGATGGTTCTGGAATTTGGTGGGATATTGAGGAAATTCAGTGAATTTTGAGGGATTTTTCTTGAATTTTGTGGAAATTGTTGGAGATTTTGTGGGATGTTGCAGGAATTGGGTAGGGTTTTGAGAAGGTTTAGGGAATTTTGTGGCATTTTTCTGCAATTTTGTGAGGCTTTTCCAGAATTTTTGGTGATATTGAGGTGATTTGGTGGGATGTTTCTGGAATTTTGTGGGATTTTTCTGGGATTTGTACGAGACTTGAAGAATTTTGCGGGATTTTTCTTGAATTGTTTGGAAATTGGTGGAGATTTTGTGAGATGTTGCAGGAGTTTGTTTGGGTTTTGAGAAGATGTAGGTTATTTTGTGGCATTTTTCTGGAATTTTGAGGGGCTTTCAAGAACTTTGTGAGAGTTTTCTTGAATTTAGTGGAAATTTGTTGAGATTTTGTGAGATGGTTCTGGAATTTGGTGGGATTTTTGTGGGATTTTGAGGATTTGTCTTGAATTTTGTGGGATTTGGAGGAGACTTGAAGAATTTGGAGGGAATTTTCTTGAATTTTTTGGATATTGGTGGAGATTTTGTGAGATGCTGCAGGAATGTGGTTGGGTTTTGAGAAGATTTAGGGATTTTTGTGGGATATTCGTGGAATTTTCAGCAGCTTTCAAGTATTTTGTGAGAGTCTTCTTGAATTTTGTGGAAATTTCCGGAGATTTTGTGAGACGTTGCAGGAATTTTGTGGGATTTTTGTGGAATTTTGAGGAATTCTCTTGAATTTTGTGGGATTTGGAGGAGACTTGAAGAAGTTGGAGGGATTTTTCCTAAATGTTGTGGAAATTGGTGGAGATTTTGTGAGATGTTTCAGGAATTTGTTTGGATTTTGAGAAGATGTAGGGAATTTTGTTGGATTTTTGTGGAATTTTGAGGATTTCTCTTGAATTTTGTGGGATTTGGAGGAGACTTGAAGAATTTTGCGGGAATTTTCTTGAATTTTGTGGAAATGTGTGGAGATTTTGTGAGATATCTGTAGAATTTTGTAATGTTTTGAGAAGATGTAGGGAATTTTGTGGCATTTTTCTGGAATTTTGAGGGGCTTTCAAGAACTTTGTGAGAGTTTTTTTGAATTTTTTGGAAATTTGTTGAGATTTTGTGAGATGGTTCTGGAGTTTGGTGGGATATTGAGGAAATTCAGTGAATTTGGAGGGAATTTTCTTGAATTTTGTGGAAATTGTTGGAGATTTTGTGGGATGTTGCAGGAGTTTGTTTGGGTTTTGAGAAGATGTAGGGAATTTTGTGGCATTTTTCTGGAATTTTGAGGGGCTTTCAAGAACTTTGTGAGAGTTTTCTTGAATTTAGTGGAAATTTGTTGAGATTTTGTGAGATGGTTCTGGAATTTGGTGGGATTTTTGTGGGATTTTGAGGATTTGTCTTGAATTTTGTGGGATTTGGAGGAGACTTGAAGAATTTGGAGGGAATTTTGTTGAATTTTTTGGATATTGGTGGAGATTTTGTGTAATGCTGCAGGAATGTGGTTGGGTTTTGAGAAGATTTAGGGATTTTTGTGGGATATTCGTGGAATTTTCAGCAGCTTTCAAGTATTTTGTGAGAGTCTTCTTGAATTTTGTGGAAATTTCCAGAGATTTTGTGAGATGTTGCAGGAATTTTGTGGGATTTTTGTGGAATTTTGAGGATTTCTCTTGAATTTTGTGGGATTTGGAGGAGACTTGAAGAATTTTGCGGGAATTTTCTTAGATTTTGTGGAAATGTGTGGAGATTTTGTGAGATGTCTGTAGAATTTTGTAATGTTTTGAGAAGATGTAGGGAATTTTGTGGCATTTTTCTGGAATTTTGAGGGGCTTTCAAGAACTTTGTGAGAGTTTTTTTGAATTTTTTGGAAATTTGTTGAGATTTTGTGAGATGGTTCTGGAGTTTGGTGGGATATTGATGAAATTCAGTGAATTTGGAGGGAATTTTCTTGAATTTTGAGGAAATTGTTGGAGATTTTGTGGGATGTTGCAGGAATGTGGTTGGGTTCTGAGAAGATTTAGGGAATTGTGTGGGGCTTGTACAGAATTTGGTGGGATTTCTCTTGAATTTTGTGGGATTTCTATTGAATTTTATGGGATGTTTGTGGGATGTTTGTGAGATGTTTGTAGGATGTTTGTGGTATTTGGAGGAGACTTGAAGAATTTGGAGGGAATTTTCTTGAATTTTTTGGATATTGGTGGAGAGTTTGTGAGATGTTGCAGGAGTTTGTTTGGGTTCTGAGAAGATGGAAAGAAATTTTGTTGGATTTTTGTGGAATTTTGAGGATTTGTCTTGAATTTTGTGGGATTTGGAGGAGACTTGAAGAATTTGGAGGGAATTTTCTTAGATTTTGTGGAAATTTGTTGAGATTTTGTGAGATGGTTCTGGAATTTGGTGGGATATTGAGGAAATTCAGTGAATTTTGAGGGATTTTTCTTGAATTTTGCGGAAATTGTTGGAGATTTTGTGGGATGTTGCAGGAATTGGGTAGGGTTTTGAGAAGGTTTAGGGAATTTTGTGGCATTTTTCTGCAATTTTGTGAGGCTTTTCCAGAATTTTTGGTGATATTGAGGTGATTTGGTGGGATGTTTCTGGAATTTTGTGGGATTTTTCTGGGATTTGTACGAGACTTGAAGAATTTTGCGGGATTTTTCTTGAATTTTGTGGAAATTGTTGGAGATTTTGTGAGATGTTGCAGGAGTTTGTTTGGGTTTTGAGAAGATGTAGGGAAGTTTGTGGCATTTTTCTGGAATTTTGAGGGGCTTTCAAGAACTTTGTGAGAGTTTTCTTGAATTTAGTGGAAATTTGTTGAGATTTTGTGAGATGGTTCTGGAATTTGGTGGGATTTTTGTGGGATTTTGAGGATTTGTCTTGAATTTCTTGAATTTTGTGGGATTTGGAGGAGACTTGAAGAATTTGGAGGGAATTTTCTTGAATTTTTTGGATATTGGTGGAGATTTTGTGAGATGCTGCAGGAATGTGGTTGGGTTTTGAGAAGATTTAGGGATTTTTGTGGGATTTTCGTGGAATTTTCAGCAGCTTTCAAGTTTTTTGTGTGAGTCTTCTTGAATTTTGTGGAAATTTCCAGAGATTTTGTGGGATGTTGCAGGAATGTTGTTGGGTTCTGAGAAGATTTAGGGAATTGTGTGGGGCTTGTAGAGGATTTTGTGCGATTTCTTTTGAATTTTGTGGGATTTCTCTTGAATTTTGTGGGAAGTTTGTGGGATGTTTGTGGGATGTTTGTGGGATGTTTGTGGGATGTTTGTGGTATTTGGAGGAGACTTGGAGAATTTTGCGGGATTTTTCTTGAATTGTTTGGAAATTGGTGGAGATTTTGTGAGATGTTGCAGGAGTTTGTTTGGGTTCTGAGAAGATGGAAGGAATTTTGCGGGATTTTTGTGGAATTTTGAGGATTTGTCTTGAATTTTGTGGGATTTGGAGGAGACTTGAAGAATTTGGAGGGAATTTTCTTGAATTTTTTGGATATTGGTGGAGATTTTGTGTAATGCTGCAGGAATGTGGTTGGGTTTTGAGAAGATTTAGGGATTTTTGTGGGATATTCGTGGAATTTTCAGAAGCTTTCAAGTATTTTGTGAGAGTCTTCTTGAATTTTGTGGAAATTTCCGGAGATTTTGTGAGATGTTGCAGGAATTTTGTGGGATTTTTGTGGAATTTTGAGGAATTCTCTTGAATTTTGTGGGATTTGGAGGAGACTTGAAGAAGTTGGAGGGATTTTTCCTAAATGTTGTGGAAATTGGTGGAGATTTTGTGAGATGTTTCAGGAATTTGTTTGGATTTTGAGAAGATGTAGGGAATTTTGTTGGATTTTTGTGGAATTTTGAGGATTTCTCTTGAATTTTGTGGGATTTGGAGGAGACTTGAAGAATTTTGCGGGAATTTTCTTAGATTTTGTGGAAATGTGTGGAGATTTTGTGAGATGTCTGTAGAATTTTGTAATGTTTTGAGAAGATGTAGGTAATTTTGTGGCATTTTTCTGGAATTTTGAGGGGCTTTCAAGAACTTTGTGAGACTTTTTTTGAATTTTTTGGAAATTTGTTGAGATTTTGTGAGATGGTTCTGGAGTTTGGTGGGATATTGAGGAAATTCAGTGAATTTGGAGGGAATTTTCTTGAATTTTGTGGAAATTGTTGGAGATTTTGTGGGATGTTGCAGGAATGTGGTTGGGTTCTGAGAAGATTTAGGGAATTGTGTGGGGCTTGTACAGAATTTGGTGGGATTTCTCTTGAATTTTGTGGGATTTCTATTGAATTTTATGGGATGTTTGTGGGATGTTTGTGAGATGTTTGTAGGATGTTTGTGGTATTTGGAGGAGACTTGAAGAATTTTGCGGGATTTTTCTTGAAATGTTTGGAAATTGGTGGAGATTTTGTGAGATGTTGCAGGAATTTGATTGGGTTTTGAGAAGATGGAAGGAATTTTGTTGGATTTTTGTGGAATTTTGAGGATTTGTCTTGAATTTTGTGGGATTTGGAGGAGACTTGAAGAATTTGGAGGGAATTTTCTTAGATTTTGTGGAAATTTGTTGAGATTTTGTGAGATGGTTCTGGAATTTGGTGGGATATTGAGGAAATTCTGTGAATTTTGAGGGATTTTTCTTGAATTTTGTGGAAATTGTTGGAGATTTTGTGGGATGTTGCAGGAATTGGGTAGGGTTTTGAGAAGGTTTAGGGAATTTTGTGGCATTTTTCTGCAATTTTGTGAGGCTTTTCCAGAATTTTTGGTGATATTGAGGTGATTTGGTGGGATGTTTCTGGAATTTTGTGGGATTTTTCTGGGATTTGTACGAGACTTGAAGAATTTTGCGGGATTTTTCTTGAATTGTTTGGAAATTGGTGGAGATTTTGTGAGATGTTGCAGGAGTTTGTTTGGGTTTTGAGAAGATGTAGGTTATTTTGTGGCATTTTTCTGGAATTTTGAGGGGCTTTCAAGAACTTTGTGAGAGTTTTCTTGAATTTAGTGGAAATTTGTTGAGATCTTGTGAGATGGTTCTGGAATTTGGTGGGATTTTTGTGGGATTTTGAGGATTTGTCTTGAATTTTGTGGGATTTGGAGGAGACTTGAAGAAGTTGGAGGGATTTTTCCTAAATGTTGTGGAAATTGGTGGAGATTTTGTGAGATGTTTCAGGAATTTGTTTGGATTTTGAGAAGATGTAGGGAATTTTGTTAGATTTTTGTGGAATTTTGAGGATTTCTCTTGAATTTTGTGGGATTTGGAGGAGACTTGAAGAATTTTGCGGGAATTTTCTTGAATTTTGTGGAAATGTGTGGAGATTTTGTGAGATATCTGTAGAATTTTGTAATGTTTTGAGAAGATGTAGGGAATTTTGTGGCATTTTTCTGGAATTTTGAGGGGCTTTCAAGAACTTTGTGAGAGTTTTTTTGAATTTTTTGGAAATTTGTTGAGATTTTGTGAGATGGTTCTGGAATTTGGTGGGATATTGAGGAAATTCAGTGAATTTTGAGGGATTTTTCTTGAATTTTGTGGAAATTGTTGGAGATTTTGTGGGATGTTGCAGGAGTTTGTTTGGGTTTTGAGAAGATGTAGGGAATTTTGTGGCATTTTTCTGGAATTTTGAGGGGCTTTCAAGAACTTTGTGAGAGTTTTCTTGAATTTAGTGGAAATTTGTTGAGATTTTGTGAGATGGTTCTGGAATTTGTGGGATTTTTGTGGGATTTTGAGGATTTGTCTTGAATTTTGTGGGATTTGGAGGAGACTTGAAGAATTTGGAGGGAATTTTGTTGAATTTTTTGGATATTGGTGGAGATTTTGTGTAATGCTGCAGGAATGTGGTTGGGTTTTGAGAAGATTTAGGGATTTTTGTGGGATATTCGTGGAATTTTCAGCAGCTTTCAAGTATTTTGTGAGAGTCTTCTTGAATTTTGTGGAAATTTCCAGAGATTTTGTGAGATGTTGCAGGAATTTTGTGGGATTTTTGTGGAATTTTGAGGATTTCTCTTGAATTTTGTGGGATTTGGAGGAGACTTGAAGAATTTTGCGGGAATTTTCTTAGATTTTGTGGAAATGTGTGGAGATTTTGTGAGATGTCTGTAGAATTTTGTAATGTTTTGAGAAGATGTAGGGAATTTTGTGGCATTTTTCTGGAATTTTGAGGGGCTTTCAAGAACTTTGTGAGAGTTTTTTTGAATTTTTTGGAAATTTGTTGAGATTTTGTGAGATGGTTCTGGAGTTTGGTGGGATATTGAGGAAATTCAGTGAATTTGGAGGGAATTTTCTTGAATTTTGTGGAAATTGTTGGAGATTTTGTGGGATGTTGCAGGAATGTGGTTGGGTTCTGAGAAGATTTAGGGAATTGTGTGGGGCTTGTACAGAATTTGGTGGGATTTCTCTTGAATTTTGTGGGATTTCTCTTGAATTTTGTGGGATGTTTGTGGGATGTTTTTGAGATGTTTGTAGGATGTTTGTGGTATTTGGAGGAGACTTGAAGAATTTTGCGGGATTTTTCTTGAAATGTTTGGAAATTGGTGGTGATTTTGTGAGATGTTGCAGGAATTTGTTTGGGTTTTGAGAAGATGGAAGGAATTTTGTGGGATTTTTGTGGAATTTTGAGGATTTCTCTTGAATTTTGTGGGATTTGGAGGAGACTTGAAGAATTTTGCGGGAATTTTCTTAGATTTAGTGGAAATTTGTTGAGATTTTGTGAGATGGTTCTGGAATTTGGTGGGATATTGAGGAAATTCAGTGAATTTTGAGGGATTTTTCTTGAATTTTGTGGAAATTGTTGGAGATTTTGTGGGATGTTGCAGGAATTGGGTAGGGTTTTGAGAAGGTTTAGGGAATTTTGTGGCATTTTTCTGCAATTTTGTGAGGCTTTTCCAGAATTTTTGGTGATATTGAGGTGATTTGGCGGGATGTTTCTTGAATTTTGTGGGATTTTTCTGGGATTTGTACGAGACTTGAAGAATTTTGCGGGATTTTTCTTGAATTGTTTGGAAATTGTTGGAGATTTTGTGGGATGTTTGTGGGATGTTTGTGGGATGTTTGTGGGATGTTTGTGGGATGTTTGTGGTATTTGGAGGAGACTTGAAGAATTTTGCGGGATTTTTCTTGAATTGTTTGGAAATTGGTGGAGATTTTGTGAGATGTTGCAGGAGTTTGTTTGGGTTCTGAGAAGATGGAAAGAATTTTGTGGGATTTTTGTGGAATTTTGAGGATTTGTCTTGAATTTTGTGGGATTTGGAGGGGACTTGAAGAATTTTGCGGAATTTTCTTAGATTTTGTGGAAATTTGTTGAGATTTTGTGAGATGGTTCTGGAATTTGGTGGGATATTGAGGAAATTCTGTGAATTTTGAGGGATTTTTCTTGAATTTTTTTGGCTATTTTGGAGATTTTGTGAGATGTTGCAGGAATTTGGTAGGGTTTTTAGAAGATTTATGGAATTTTGTGGCATTTTTCTGCAATTTTGTGAGGCTTTTCCAGAATGTTTGGTGATATTGAGGTGATTTGGTGGGATGTTTCTGGAATTTTGTGGGATTTTTCTGGGATTTGTACGAGACTTGAAGAATTTTGCGGGATTTTTCTTAAATTGTTTGGAAATTGGTGGAGATTTTGTGAGATGTTGCAGGAGTTTGTTTGGGTTTTGAGAAGATGTAGGGAATTTTGTGGCATTTTTCTGGAATTTTGAGGGGCTTTCAAGAACTTTGTGAGACTTTTTTTGAATTTTTTGGAAATTTGTTGAGATTTTGTGAGATGGTTCTGGAGTTTGGTGGGATATTGAGGAAATTCAGTGAATTTGGAGGGAATTTTCTTGAATTTTGTGGAAATTGTTGGAGATTTTGTGGGATGTTGCAGGAATGTGGTTGGGTTCTGAGAAGATTTAGGGAATTGTGTGGGGCTTGTACAGAATTTGGTGGGATTTCTCTTGAATTTTGTGGGATTTCTATTGAATTTTATGGGATGTTTGTGGGATGTTTGTGAGATGTTTGTAGGATGTTTGTGGTATTTGGAGGAGACTTGAAGAATTTTGCGGGATTTTTCTTGAAATGTTTGGAAATTGGTGGAGATTTTGTGAGATGTTGCAGGAATTTGATTGGGTTTTGAGAAGATGGAAGGAATTTTGTTGGATTTTTGTGGAATTTTGAGGATTTGTCTTGAATTTTGTGGGATTTGGAGGAGACTTGAAGAATTTGGAGGGAATTTTCTTAGATTTTGTGGAAATTTGTTGAGATTTTGTGAGATGGTTCTGGAATTTGGTGGGATATTGAGGAAATTCAGTGAATTTTGAGGGATTTTTCTTGAATTTTGTGGAAATTGTTGGAGATTTTGTGGGATGTTGCAGGAATTGGGTAGGGTTTTGAGAAGGTTTAGGGAATTTTGTGGCATTTTTCTGCAATTTTGTGAGGCTTTTCCAGAATTTTTGGTGATATTGAGGTGATTTGGTGGGATGTTTCTGGAATTTTGTGGGATTTTTCTGGGATTTGTACGAGACTTGAAGAATTTTGCGGGATTTTTCTTGAATTGTTTGGAAATTGGTGGAGATTTTGTGAGATGTTGCAGGAGTTTGTTTGGGTTTTGAGAAGATGTAGGGAAGTTTGTGGCATTTTTCTGGAATTTTGAGGGGCTTTCAAGAACTTTGTGAGAGTTTTCTTGAATTTAGTGGAAATTTGTTGAGATTTTGTGAGATGGTTCTGGAATTTGGTGGGATTTTTGTGGGATTTTGAGGATTTGTCTTGAATTTTGTGGGATTTGGAGGAGACTTGAAGAAGTTGGAGGGATTTTTCCTAAATGTTGTGGAAATTGGTGGAGATTTTGTGAGATGTTTCAGGAATTTGTTTGGATTTTGAGAAGATGTAGGGAATTTTGTTGGATTTTTGTGGAATTTTGAGGATTTCTCTTGAATTTTGTGGGATTTGGAGGAGACTTGAAGAATTTTGCGGGAATTTTCTTGAATTTTGTGGAAATGTGTGGAGATTTTGTGAGATATCTGTAGAATTTTGTAATGTTTTGAGAAGATGTAGGGAATTTTGTGGCATTTTTCTGGAATTTTGAGGGGCTTTCAAGAACTTTGTGAGAGTTTTTTTGAATTTTTTGGAAATTTGTTGAGATTTTGTGAGATGGTTCTGGAGTTTGGTGGGATATTGAGGAAATTCAGTGAATTTGGAGGGAATTTTCTTGAATTTTGTGGAAATTGTTGGAGATTTTGTGGGATGTTGCAGGAGTTTGTTTGGGTTTTGAGAAGATGTAGGGAATTTTGTGGCATTTTTCTGGAATTTTGAGGGGCTTTCAAGAACTTTGTGAGAGTTTTCTTGAATTTAGTGGAAATTTGTTGAGATTTTGTGAGATGGTTCTGGAATTTGTGGGATTTTTGTGGGATTTTGAGGATTTGTCTTGAATTTTCTGGGATTTGGAGGAGACTTGAAGAATTTGGAGGGAATTTTGTTGAATTTTTTGGATATTGGTGGAGATTTTGTGTAATGCTGCAGGAATGTGGTTGGGTTTTGAGAAGATTTAGGGATTTTTGTGGGATATTCGTGGAATTTTCAGCAGCTTTCAAGTATTTTGTGAGAGTCTTCTTGAATTTTGTGGAAATTTCCAGAGATTTTGTGAGATGTTGCAGGAATTTTGTGGGATTTTTGTGGAATTTTGAGGATTTCTCTTGAATTTTGTGGGATTTGGAGGAGACTTGAAGAAGTTGGAGGGATTTTTCCTAAATGTTGTGGAAATTGGTGGAGATTTTGTGATATGTTTCAGGAATTTGTTTGGATTTTGAGAAGATGTAGGGAATTTTGTTGGATTTTTGTGGAATTTTGAGGATTTCTCTTGAATTTTGTGGGATTTGGAGGAGACTTGAAGAATTTTGCGGGAATTTTCTTAGATTTTGTGGAAATGTGTGGAGATTTTGTGAGATGTCTGTAGAATTTTGTAATGTTTTGAGAAGATGTAGGGAATTTTGTGGCATTTTTCTGGAATTTTGAGGGGCTTTCAAGAACTTTGTGAGAGTTTTTTTGAATTTTTTGGAAATTTGTTGAGATTTTGTGAGATGGTTCTGGAGTTTGGTGGGATATTGAGGAAATTCAGTGAATTTGGAGGGAATTTTCTTGAATTTTGTGGAAATTGTTGGAGATTTTGTGGGATGTTGCAGGAATGTGGTTGGGTTCTGAGAAGATTTAGGGAATTGTGTGGGGCTTGTACAGAATTTGGTGGGATTTCTCTTGAATTTTGTGGGATTTCTCTTGAATTTTGTGGGATGTTTGTGGGATGTTTTTGAGATGTTTGTAGGATGTTTGTGGTATTTGGAGGAGACTTGAAGAATTTTGCGGGATTTTTCTTGAAATGTTTGGAAATTGGTGGTGATTTTGTGAGATGTTGCAGGAATTTGTTTGGGTTTTGAGAAGATGGAAGGAATTTTGTGGGATTTTTGTGGAATTTTGAGGATTTCTCTTGAATTTTGTGGGATTTGGAGGAGACTTGAAGAATTTTGCGGGAATTTTCTTAGATTTAGTGGAAATTTGTTGAGATTTTGTGAGATGGTTCTGGAATTTGGTGGGATATTGAGGAAATTCAGTGAATTTTGAGGGATTTTTCTTGAATTTTGTGGAAATTGTTGGAGATTTTGTGGGATGTTGCAGGAATTGGGTAGGGTTTTGAGAAGGTTTAGGGAATTTTGTGGCATTTTTCTGCAATTTTGTGAGGCTTTTCCAGAATTTTTGGTGATATTGAGGTGATTTGGCGGGATGTTTCTTGAATTTTGTGGGATTTTTCTGGGATTTGTACGAGACTTGAAGAATTTTGCGGGATTTTTCTTGAATTGTTTGGAAATTGTTGGAGATTTTGTGGGATGTTTGTGGGATGTTTGTGGGATGTTTGTGGGATGTTTGTGGGATGTTTGTGGTATTTGGAGGAGACTTGAAGAATTTTGCGGGATTTTTCTTGAATTGTTTGGAAATTGGTGGAGATTTTGTGAGATGTTGCAGGAGTTTGTTTGGGTTCTGAGAAGATGGAAAGAATTTTGTGGGATTTTTGTGGAATTTTGAGGATTTGTCTTGAATTTTGTGGGATTTGGAGGAGACTTGAAGAATTTTGCGGAATTTTCTTAGATTTTGTGGAAATTTGTTGAGATTTTGTGAGATGGTTCTGGAATTTGGTGGGATATTGAGGAAATTCTGTGAATTTTGAGGGATTTTTCTTGAATTTTTTTGGCTATTTTGGAGATTTTGTGAGATGTTGCAGGAATTTGGTAGGGTTTTTAGAAGATTTATGGAATTTTGTGGCATTTTTCTGCAATTTTGTGAGGCTTTTCCAGAATGTTTGGTGATATTGAGGTGATTTGGTGGGATGTTTCTGGAATTTTGTGGGATTTTTCTGGGATTTGTACGAGACTTGAAGAATTTTGCGGGATTTTTCTTAAATTGTTTGGAAATTGGTGGAGATTTTGTGAGATGTTGCAGGAGTTTGTTTGGGTTTTGAGAAGATGTAGGGAATTTTGTGGCATTTTTCTGGAATTTTGAGGGGCTTTCAAGAACTTTGTGAGAGTTTTTTTTGAATTTTTTGGAAATTTGTTGAGATTTTGTGAGATGGTTCTGGAGTTTGGTGGGATATTGAGGAAATTCAGTGAATTTGGAGGGAATTTTCTTGAATTTTGAGGAAATTGTTGGAGATTTTGTGGGATGTTGCAGGAATGTGGTTGGGTTCTGAGAAGATTTAGGGAATTGTGTGGGGCTTGTACAGAATTTGGTGGGATTTCTCTTGAATTTTGTGGGATTTCTATTGAATTTTATGGGATGTTTGTGGGATGTTTGTGAGATGTTTGTAGGATGTTTGTGGTATTTGGAGGAGACTTGAAGAATTTGGAGGGAATTTTCTTGAATTTTTTGGATATTGGTGGAGATTTTGTGAGATGTTGCAGGAGTTTGTTTGGGTTCTGAGAAGATGGAAGGAATTTTGTGGGATTTTTGTGGAAATTTGAGGATTTCTCTTGAATTTTGTGGGATTTGGAGGAGACTTGAAGAATTTTGCGGAATTTTCTTAGATTTTGTGGAAATTTGTTGAGATTTTCTGAGTTGGTTCTGGAATTTGGTGGGATATTGAAGAAAATCAATGAATTTTGAGGGATTTTTCTTGAATTTTGTGGAAATTGTTGGAGATTTTGTGGGATGTTGCAGGAATTGGGTAGGGTTTTGAGAAGGTTTAGGGAATTTTGTGGCATTTTTCTGCAATTTTGTGAGGCTTTTCCAGAATTTTTGGTGATATTGAGGTGATTTGGAGGGATGTTTCTGGAATTTTGTGGGATTTTTCTGGGATTTGTACGAGACTTGAAGAATTTTGCGGGATTTTTCTTGAATTGTTTGGAAATTGGTGGAGATTTTGTGAGATGTTGCAGGAGTTTGTTTGGGTTTTGAGAAGATGTAGGGAAGTTTGTGGCATTTTTCTGGAATTTTGAGGGGCTTTCAAGAACTTTGTGAGAGTTTTCTTGAATTTAGTGGAAATTTGTTGAGATTTTGTGAGATGGTTCTGGAATTTGTGGGATTTTTGTGGGATTTTGAGGATTTGTCTTGAATTTTGTGGGATTTGGAGGAGACTTGAAGAATTTGGAGGGAATTTTGTTGAATTTTTTGGATATTGGTGGAGATTTTGTGAGATGCTGCAGGAATGTGGTTGGGTTTTGAGAAGATTTAGGGATTTTTGTGGGATATTCGTGGAATTTTCAGCAGCTTTCAAGTATTTTGTGAGAGTCTTCTTGAATTTTGTGGAAATTTCCGGAGATTTTGTGTGATGTTGCAGGAATTTTGTGGGATTTTTGTGGAATTTTGAGGAATTCTCTTGAATTTTGTGGGATTTGGAGGAGACTTGAAGAATTTTGCGGGAATTTTCTTAGATTTTGTGGAAATGTGTGGAGATTTTGTGAGATGTCTGTAGAATTTTGTAATGTTTTGAGAAGATGTAGGGAATTTTGTGGCATTTTTCTGGAATTTTGAGGGGCTTTCAAGAACTTTGTGAGAGTTTTTTTGAATTTTTTGGAAATTTGTTGAGATTTTGTGAGATGGTTCTGGAGTTTGGTGGGATATTGATGAAATTCAGTGAATTTGGAGGGAATTTTCTTGAATTTTGTGGAAATTGTTGGAGATTTTGTGGGATGTTGCAGGAATGTGGTTGGGTTCTGAGAAGATTTAGGGAATTGTGTGGGGCTTGTACAGAATTTGGTGGGATTTCTCTTGAATTTTGTGGGATTTCTATTGAATTTTATGGGATGTTTGTGGGATGTTTGTGAGATGTTTGTAGGATGTTTGTGGTATTTGGAGGAGACTTGAAGAATTTGGAGGGAATTTTCTTGAATTTTTTGGATATTGGTGGAGAGTTTGTGAGATGTTGCAGGAGTTTGTTTGGGTTTTGAGAAGATGGAAAGAAATTTTGTTGGATTTTTGTGGAATTTTGAGGATTTGTCTTGAATTTTGTGGGATTTGGAGGAGACTTGAAGAATTTGGAGGGAATTTTCTTAGATTTTGTGGAAATTTGTTGAGATTTTGTGAGATGGTTCTGGAATTTGGTGGGATATTGAGGAAATTCAGTGAATTTTGAGGGATTTTTCTTGAATTTTGCGGAAATTGTTGGAGATTTTGTGGGATGTTGCAGGAATTGGGTAGGGTTTTGAGAAGGTTTAGGGAATTTTGTGGCATTTTTCTGCAATTTTGTGAGGCTTTTCCAGAATTTTTGGTGATATTGAGGTGATTTGGTGGGATGTTTCTGGAATTTTGTGGGATTTTTCTGGGATTTGTACGAGACTTGAAGAATTTTGCGGGATTTTTCTTGAATTTTGTGGAAATTGTTGGAGATTTTGTGAGATGTTGCAGGAGTTTGTTTGGGTTTTGAGAAGATGTAGGTTATTTTGTGGCATTTTTCTGGAATTTTGAGGGGCTTTCAAGAACTTTGTGAGAGTTTTCTTGAATTTAGTGGAAATTTGTTGAGATTTTGTGAGATGGTTCTGGAATTTGGTGGGATTTTTGTGGGATTTTGAGGATTTGTCTTGAATTTCTTGAATTTTGTGGGATTTGGAGGAGACTTGAAGAATTTGGAGGGAATTTTCTTGAATTTTTTGGATATTGGTGGAGATTTTGTGAGATGCTGCAGGAATGTGGTTGGGTTTTGAGAAGATTTAGGGATTTTTGTGGGATTTTCGTGGAATTTTCAGCAGCTTTCAAGTTTTTTGTGTGAGTCTTCTTGAATTTTGTGGAAATTTCCAGAGATTTTGTGGGATGTTGCAGGAATGTTGTTGGGTTCTGAGAAGATTTAGGGAATTGTGTGGGGCTTGTACAGGATTTTGTGCGATTTCTTTTGAATTTTGTGGGATTTCTCTTGAATTTTGTGGGAAGTTTGTGGGATGTTTGTGGGATGTTTGTGGGATGTTTGTGGGATGATTGTGGTATTTGGAGGAGACTTGGAGAATTTTGCGGGATTTTTCTTGAATTGTTTGGAAATTGGTGGAGATTTTGTGAGATGTTGCAGGAGTAATGTTTGGGTTCTGAGAAGATGGAAGGAATTTTGCGGGATTTTTGTGGAATTTTGAGGATTTGTCTTGAATTTTGTGGGATTTGGAGGAGACTTGAAGAATTTGGAGGGAATTTTCTTGAATTTTTTGGATATTGGTGGAGATTTTGTGTAATGCTGCAGGAATGTGGTTGGGTTTTGAGAAGATTTAGGGATTTTTGTGGGATATTCGTGGAATTTTCAGAAGCTTTCAAGTATTTTGTGAGAGTCTTCTTGAATTTTGTGGAAATTTCCGGAGATTTTGTGAGATGTTGCAGGAATTTTGTGGGATTTTTGTGGAATTTTGAGGAATTCTCTTGAATTTTGTGGGATTTGGAGGAGACTTGAAGAAGTTGGAGGGATTTTTCCTAAATGTTGTGGAAATTGGTGGAGATTTTGTGATATGTTTCAGGAATTTGTTTGGATTTTGAGAAGATGTAGGGAATTTTGTTGGATTTTTGTGGAATTTTGAGGATTTCTCTTGAATTTTGTGGGATTTGGAGGAGACTTGAAGAATTTTGCGGGAATTTTCTTAGATTTTGTGGAAATGTGTGGAGATTTTGTGAGATGTCTGTAGAATTTTGTAATGTTTTGAGAAGATGTAGGGAATTTTGTGGCATTTTTCTGGAATTTTGAGGGGCTTTCAAGAACTTTGTGAGAGTTTTTTTGAATTTTTTGGAAATTTGTTGAGATTTTGTGAGATGGTTCTGGAGTTTGGTGGGATATTGAGGAAATTCAGTGAATTTGGAGGGAATTTTCTTGAATTTTGTGGAAATTGTTGGAGATTTTGTGGGATGTTGCAGGAATGTGGTTGGGTTCTGAGAAGATTTAGGGAATTGTGTGGGGCTTGTACAGAATTTGGTGGGATTTCTCTTGAATTTTGTGGGATTTCTCTTGAATTTTGTGGGATGTTTGTGGGATGTTTTTGAGATGTTTGTAGGATGTTTGTGGTATTTGGAGGAGACTTGAAGAATTTTGCGGGATTTTTCTTGAAATGTTTGGAAATTGGTGGTGATTTTGTGAGATGTTGCAGGAATTTGTTTGGGTTTTGAGAAGATGGAAGGAATTTTGTGGGATTTTTGTGGAATTTTGAGGATTTCTCTTGAATTTTGTGGGATTTGGAGGAGACTTGAAGAATTTTGCGGGAATTTTCTTAGATTTAGTGGAAATTTGTTGAGATTTTGTGAGATGGTTCTGGAATTTGGTGGGATATTGAGGAAATTCAGTGAATTTTGAGGGATTTTTCTTGAATTTTGTGGAAATTGTTGGAGATTTTGTGGGATGTTGCAGGAATTGGGTAGGGTTTTGAGAAGGTTTAGGGAATTTTGTGGCATTTTTCTGCAATTTTGTGAGGCTTTTCCAGAATTTTTGGTGATATTGAGGTGATTTGGCGGGATGTTTCTTGAATTTTGTGGGATTTTTCTGGGATTTGTACGAGACTTGAAGAATTTTGCGGGATTTTTCTTGAATTGTTTGGAAATTGTTGGAGATTTTGTGGGATGTTTGTGGGATGTTTGTGGGATGTTTGTGGGATGTTTGTGGGATGTTTGTGGTATTTGGAGGAGACTTGAAGAATTTTGCGGGATTTTTCTTGAATTGTTTGGAAATTGGTGGAGATTTTGTGAGATGTTGCAGGAGTTTGTTTGGGTTCTGAGAAGATGGAAAGAATTTTGTGGGATTTTTGTGGAATTTTGAGGATTTGTCTTGAATTTTGTGGGATTTGGAGGGGACTTGAAGAATTTTGCGGAATTTTCTTAGATTTTGTGGAAATTTGTTGAGATTTTGTGAGATGGTTCTGGAATTTGGTGGGATATTGAGGAAATTCTGTGAATTTTGAGGGATTTTTCTTGAATTTTTTTGGCTATTTTGGAGATTTTGTGAGATGTTGCAGGAATTTGGTAGGGTTTTTAGAAGATTTATGGAATTTTGTGGCATTTTTCTGCAATTTTGTGAGGCTTTTCCAGAATGTTTGGTGATATTGAGGTGATTTGGTGGGATGTTTCTGGAATTTTGTGGGATTTTTCTGGGATTTGTACGAGACTTGAAGAATTTTGCGGGATTTTTCTTAAATTGTTTGGAAATTGGTGGAGATTTTGTGAGATGTTGCAGGAGTTTGTTTGGGTTTTGAGAAGATGTAGGGAATTTTGTGGCATTTTTCTGGAATTTTGAGGGGCTTTCAAGAACTTTGTGAGAGTTTTTTTTGAATTTTTTGGAAATTTGTTGAGATTTTGTGAGATGGTTCTGGAGTTTGGTGGGATATTGAGGAAATTCAGTGAATTTGGAGGGAATTTTCTTGAATTTTGAGGAAATTGTTGGAGATTTTGTGGGATGTTGCAGGAATGTGGTTGGGTTCTGAGAAGATTTAGGGAATTGTGTGGGGCTTGTACAGAATTTGGTGGGATTTCTCTTGAATTTTGTGGGATTTCTATTGAATTTTATGGGATGTTTGTGGGATGTTTGTGAGATGTTTGTAGGATGTTTGTGGTATTTGGAGGAGACTTGAAGAATTTTGCGGGATTTTTCTTGAAATGTTTGGAAATTGGTGGAGATTTTGTGAGATGTTGCAGGAGTTTGTTTGGGTTCTGAGAAGATGGAAGGAATTTTGTGGGATTTTTGTGGATATTTGAGGATTTGTCTTGAATTTTGTGGGATTTGGAGGAGACTTGAAGAATTTTGCGGAATTTTCTTAGATTTTGTGGAAATTTGTTGAGATTTTCTGAGATGGTTCTGGAATTTGGTGGGATATTGAAGAAAATCAATGAATTTTGAGGGATTTTTCTTGAATTTTGTGGAAATTGTTGGAGATTTTGTGGGATGTTGCAGGAATTGGGTAGGGTTTTGAGAAGGTTTAGGGAATTTTGTGGCATTTTTCTGCAATTTTGTGAGGCTTTTCCAGAATTTTTGGTGATATTGAGGTGATTTGGAGGGATGTTTCTGGAATTTTGTGGGATTTTTCTGGGATTTGTACGAGACTTGAAGAATTTTGCGGGATTTTTCTTGAATTGTTTGGAAATTGGTGGAGATTTTGTGAGATGTTGCAGGAGTTTGTTTGGGTTTTGAGAAGATGTAGGGAAGTTTGTGGCATTTTTCTGGAATTTTGAGGGGCTTTCAAGAACTTTGTGAGAGTTTTCTTGAATTTAGTGGAAATTTGTTGAGATTTTGTGAGATGGTTCTGGAATTTGTGGGATTTTTGTGGGATTTTGAGGATTTGTCTTGAATTTTGTGGGATTTGGAGGAGACTTGAAGAATTTGGAGGGAATTTTGTTGAATTTTTTGGATATTGGTGGGGATTTTGTGAGATGCTGCAGGAATGTGGTTGGGTTTTGAGAAGATTTAGGGATTTTTGTGGGATATTCGTGGAATTTTCAGCAGCTTTCAAGTATTTTGTGACAGTCTTCTTGAATTTTGTGGAAATTTCCGGAGATTTTGTGTGATGTTGCAGGAATTTTGTGGGATTTTTGTGGAATTTTGAGGAATTCTCTTGAATTTTGTGGGATTTGGAGGAGACTTGAAGAATTTTGCGGGAATTTTCTTAGATTTTGTGGAAATGTGTGGAGATTTTGTGAGATGTCTGTAGAATTTTGTAATGTTTTGAGAAGATGTAGGGAATTTTGTGGCATTTTTCTGGAATTTTGAGGGGCTTTCAAGAACTTTGTGAGAGTTTTTTTGAATTTTTTGGAAATTTGTTGAGATTTTGTGAGATGGTTCTGGAGTTTGGTGGGATATTGATGAAATTCAGTGAATTTGGAGGGAATTTTCTTGAATTTTGAGGAAATTGTTGGAGATTTTGTGGGATGTTGCAGGAATGTGGTTGGGTTCTGAGAAGATTTAGGGAATTGTGTGGGGCTTGTACAGAATTTGGTGGGATTTCTCTTGAATTTTGTGGGATTTCTATTGAATTTTATGGGATGTTTGTGGGATGTTTGTGAGATGTTTGTAGGATGTTTGTGGTATTTGGAGGAGACTTGAAGAATTTGGAGGGAATTTTCTTGAATTTTTTGGATATTGGTGGAGAGTTTGTGAGATGTTGCAGGAGTTTGTTTGGGTTTTGAGAAGATGGAAAGAAATTTTGTTGGATTTTTGTGGAATTTTGAGGATTTGTCTTGAATTTTGTGGGATTTGGAGGAGACTTGAAGAATTTGGAGGGAATTTTCTTAGATTTTGTGGAAATTTGTTGAGATTTTGTGAGATGGTTCTGGAATTTGGTGGGATATTGAGGAAATTCAGTGAATTTTGAGGGATTTTTCTTGAATTTTGCGGAAATTGTTGGAGATTTTGTGGGATGTTGCAGGAATTGGGTAGGGTTTTGAGAAGGTTTAGGGAATTTTGTGGCATTTTTCTGCAATTTTGTGAGGCTTTTCCAGAATTTTTGGTGATATTGAGGTGATTTGGTGGGATGTTTCTGGAATTTTGTGGGATTTTTCTGGGATTTGTACGAGACTTGAAGAATTTTGCGGGATTTTTCTTGAATTTTGTGGAAATTGTTGGAGATTTTGTGAGATGTTGCAGGAGTTTGTTTGGGTTTTGAGAAGATGTAGGGAAGTTTGTGGCATTTTTCTGGAATTTTGAGGGGCTTTCAAGAACTTTGTGAGAGTTTTCTTGAATTTAGTGGAAATTTGTTGAGATTTTGTGAGATGGTTCTGGAATTTGGTGGGATTTTTGTGGGATTTTGAGGATTTGTCTTGAATTTCTTGAATTTTGTGGGATTTGGAGGAGACTTGAAGAATTTGGAGGGAATTTTCTTGAATTTTTTGGATATTGGTGGAGATTTTGTGAGATGCTGCAGGAATGTGGTTGGGTTTTGAGAAGATTTAGGGATTTTTGTGGGATTTTCGTGGAATTTTCAGCAGCTTTCAAGTTTTTTGTGTGAGTCTTCTTGAATTTTGTGGAAATTTCCAGAGATTTTGTGGGATGTTGCAGGAATGTTGTTGGGTTCTGAGAAGATTTAGGGAATTGTGTGGGGCTTGTACAGGATTTTGTGCGATTTCTTTTGAATTTTGTGGGATTTCTCTTGAATTTTGTGGGAAGTTTGTGGGATGTTTGTGGGATGTTTGTGGGATGTTTGTGGGATGATTGTGGTATTTGGAGGAGACTTGGAGAATTTTGCGGGATTTTTCTTGAATTGTTTGGAAATTGGTGGAGATTTTGTGAGATGTTGCAGGAGTTTGTTTGGGTTCTGAGAAGATGGAAGGAATTTTGCGGGATTTTTGTGGAATTTTGAGGATTTGTCTTGAATTTTGTGGGATTTGGAGGAGACTTGAAGAATTTGGAGGGAATTTTCTTGAATTTTTTGGATATTGGTGGAGATTTTGTGTAATGCTGCAGGAATGTGGTTGGGTTTTGAGAAGATTTAGGGATTTTTGTGGGATATTCGTGGAATTTTCAGAAGCTTTCAAGTATTTTGTGAGAGTCTTCTTGAATTTTGTGGAAATTTCCGGAGATTTTGTGAGATGTTGCAGGAATTTTGTGGGATTTTTGTGGAATTTTGAGGAATTCTCTTGAATTTTGTGGGATTTGGAGGAGACTTGAAGAAGTTGGAGGGATTTTTCCTAAATGTTGTGGAAATTGGTGGAGATTTTGTGAGATGTTTCAGGAATTTGTTTGGATTTTGAGAAGATGTAGGGAATTTTGTTGGATTTTTGTGGAATTTTGAGGATTTCTCTTGAATTTTGTGGGATTTGGAGGAGACTTGAAGAATTTTGCGGGAATTTTCTTAGATTTTGTGGAAATGTGTGGAGATTTTGTGAGATGTCTGTAGAATTTTGTAATGTTTTGAGAAGATGTAGGTAATTTTGTGGCATTTTTCTGGAATTTTGAGGGGCTTTCAAGAACTTTGTGAGACTTTTTTTGAATTTTTTGGAAATTTGTTGAGATTTTGTGAGATGGTTCTGGAGTTTGGTGGGATATTGAGGAAATTCAGTGAATTTGGAGGGAATTTTCTTGAATTTTGTGGAAATTGTTGGAGATTTTGTGGGATGTTGCAGGAATGTGGTTGGGTTCTGAGAAGATTTAGGGAATTGTGTGGGGCTTGTACAGAATTTGGTGGGATTTCTCTTGAATTTTGTGGGATTTCTATTGAATTTTATGGGATGTTTGTGGGATGTTTGTGAGATGTTTGTAGGATGTTTGTGGTATTTGGAGGAGACTTGAAGAATTTTGCGGGATTTTTCTTGAAATGTTTGGAAATTGGTGGAGATTTTGTGAGATGTTGCAGGAATTTGTTTGGGTTTTGAGAAGATGGAAGGAATTTTGTGGGATTTTTGTGGAATTTTGAGGATTTGTCTTGAATTTTGTGGGATTTGGAGGAGACTTGAAGAATTTGGAGGGAATTTTCTTAGATTTTGTGGAAATTTGTTGAGATTTTGTGAGATGGTTCTGGAATTTGGTGGGATATTGAGGAAATTCAGTGAATTTTGAGGGATTTTTCTTGAATTTTGTGGAAATTGTTGGAGATTTTGTGGGATGTTGCAGGAATTGGGTAGGGTTTTGAGAAGGTTTAGGGAATTTTGTGGCATTTTTCTGCAATTTTGTGAGGCTTTTCCAGAATTTTTGGTGATATTGAGGTGATTTGGTGGGATGTTTCTGGAATTTTGTGGGATTTTTCTGGGATTTGTACGAGACTTGAAGAATTTTGCGGGATTTTTCTTGAATTGTTTGGAAATTGGTGTAGATTTTGTGAGATGTTGCAGGAGTTTGTTTGGGTTTTGAGAAGATGTAGGGAAGTTTGTGGCATTTTTCTGGAATTTTGAGGGGCTTTCAAGAACTTTGTGAGAGTTTTCTTGAATTTAGTGGAAATTTGTTGAGATTTTGTGAGATGGTTCTGGAATTTGGTGGGATTTTTGTGGGATTTTGAGGATTTGTCTTGAATTTTGTGGGATTTGGAGGAGACTTGAAGAATTTGGAGGGAATTTTCTTGAATTTTTTGGATATTGGTGGAGATTTTGTGAGATGTTGCAGGAGTTTGTTTGGGTTCTGAGAAGATGGAAGGAATTTTGTGGGATTTTTGTGGAAATTTGAGGATTTGTCTTGAATTTTGTGGGATTTGGAGGAGACTTGAAGAATTTGGAGGGAATTTTCTTAGATTTTGTGGAAATTTGTTGAGATTTTGTGAGATGGTTCTGGAATTTGGTGGGATATTGAGGAAATTCAGTGAATTTTGAGGGATTTTTCTTGAATTTTGCGGAAATTGTTGGAGATTTTGTGGGATGTTGCAGGAATTGGGTAGGGTTTTGAGAAGGTTTAGGGAATTTTGTGGCATTTTTCTGCAATTTTGTGAGGCTTTTCCAGAATTTTTGGTGATATTGAGGTGATTTGGTGGGATGTTTCTGGAATTTTGTGGGATTTTTCTGGGATTTGTACGAGACTTGAAGAATTTTGCGGGATTTTTCTTGAATTTTGTGGAAATTGTTGGAGATTTTGTGAGATGTTGCAGGAGTTTGTTTGGGTTTTGAGAAGATGTAGGTTATTTTGTGGTATTTTTCTGGAATTTTGAGGGGCTTTCAAGAACTTTGTGAGAGTTTTCTTGCATTTAGTGGAAATTTGTTGAGATTTTGTGAGATGGTTCTGGAATTTGTGGGATTTTTGTGGGATTTTGAGGATTTGTCTTGAATTTTGTGGGATTTGGAGGAGACTTGAAGAATTTGGGGGGAATTTTCTTGAATTTTTTGGATATTGGTGGAGATTTTGTGAGATGCTGCAGGAATGTGGTTGGGTTTTGAGAAGATTTAGGGATTTTTGTGGGATTTTCGTGGAATTTTCAGCAGCTTTCAAGTTTTTTGTGTGAGTCTTCTTGAATTTTGTGGAAATTTCCAGAGATTTTGTGGGATGTTGCAGGAATGTTGTTGGGTTCTGAGAAGATTTAGGGAATTGTGTGGGGCTTGTACAGGATTTTGTGCGATTTCTTTTGAATTTTGTGGGATTTCTCTTGAATTTTGTGGGAAGTTTGTGGGATGTTTGTGGGATGTTTGTGGGATGTTTGTGGGATGATTGTGGTATTTGGAGGAGACTTGGAGAGTTTTGCGGGATTTTTCTTGAATTTTTTGGAAATTGGTGGAGATTTTGTGAGATGTTGCAGGAGTTTGTTTGGGTTCTGAGAAGATGGAAGGAATTTTGCAGGATTTTTGTGGAATTTTGAGGATTTGTCTTGAATTTTGTGGGATTTGGAGGAGACTTGAAGAATTTGGAGGGAATTTTCTTGAATTTTTTGGATATTGGTGGAGATTTTGTGTAATGCTGCAGGAATGTGGTTGGGTTTTGAGAAGATTTAGGGATTTTTGTGGGATATTCGTGGAATTTTCAGAAGCTTTCAAGTATTTTGTGAGAGTCTTCTTGAATTTTGTGGAAATTTCCGGAGATTTTGTGAGATGTTGCAGGAATTTTGTGGGATTTTTGTGGAATTTTGAGGAATTCTCTTGAATTTTGTGGGATTTGGAGGAGACTTGAAGAAGTTGGAGGGATTTTTCCTAAATGTTGTGGAAATTGGTGGAGATTTTGTGAGATGTTTCAGGAATTTGTTTGGATTTTGAGAAGATGTAGGGAATTTTGTTGGATTTTTGTGGAATTTTGAAAATTTCTCTTGAATTTTGTGGCATTTGGAGGAGACTTGAAGAATTTTGCGGGAATTTTCTTGGATTTTGTGGAAATGTGTGGAGATTTTGTGAGATGTCTGTAGAATTTTGTAATGTTTTGAGAAGATGTAGGTAATTTTGTGGCATTTTTCTGGAATTTTGAGGGGCTTTCAAGAACTTTGTGAGACTTTTTTTGAATTTTTTGGAAATTTGTTGAGATTTTGTGAGATGGTTCTGGAGTTTGGTGGGATATTGAGGAAATTCAGTGAATTTGGAGGGAATTTTCTTGAATTTTGTGGAAATTGTTGGAGATTTTGTGGGATGTTGCAGGAATGTGGTTGGGTTCTGAGAAGATTTAGGGAATTGTGTGGGGCTTGTACAGAATTTGGTGGGATTTCTCTTGAATTTTGTGGGATTTCTATTGAATTTTATGGGATGTTTGTGGGATGTTTGTGAGATGTTTGTAGGATGTTTGTGGTATTTGGAGGAGACTTGAAGAATTTTGCGGGATTTTTCTTGAAATGTTTGGAAATTGGTGGAGATTTTGTGAGATGTTGCAGGAATTTGATTGGGTTTTGAGAAGATGGAAGGAATTTTGTTGGATTTTTGTGGAATTTTGAGGATTTGTCTTGAATTTTGTGGGATTTGGAGGAGACTTGAAGAATTTGGAGGGAATTTTCTTAGATTTTGTGGAAATTTGTTGAGATTTTGTGAGATGGTTCTGGAATTTGGTGGGATATTGAGGAAATTCAGTGAATTTTGAGGGATTTTTCTTGAATTTTGTGGAAATTGTTGGAGATTTTGTGGGATGTTGCAGGAATTGGGTAGGGTTTTGAGAAGGTTTAGGGAATTTTGTGGCATTTTTCTGCAATTTTGTGAGGCTTTTCCAGAATTTTTGGTGATATTGAGGTGATTTGGTGGGATGTTTCTGGAATTTTGTGGGATTTTTCTGGGATTTGTACGAGACTTGAAGAATTTTGCGGGATTTTTCTTGAATTGTTTGGAAATTGGTGTAGATTTTGTGAGATGTTGCAGGAGTTTGTTTGGGTTTTGAGAAGATGTAGGGAAGTTTGTGGCATTTTTCTGGAATTTTGAGGGGCTTTCAAGAACTTTGTGAGAGTTTTCTTGAATTTAGTGGAAATTTGTTGAGATTTTGTGAGATGGTTCTGGAATTTGGTGGGATTTTTGTGGGATTTTGAGGATTTGTCTTGAATTTTATGGGATTTGGAGGAGACTTGAAGAATTTGGAGGGAATTTTCTTGAATTTTTTGGATATTGGTGGAGATTTTGTGAGATGTTCCAGGAGTTTGTTTGGGTTCTGAGAAGATGGAAGGAATTTTGTGGGATTTTTGTGGAAATTTGAGGATTTGTCTTGAATTTTGTGGGATTTGGAGGAGACTTGAAGAATTTTGCGGAATTTTCTTAGATTTTGTGGAAATTTGTTGAGATTTTCTGAGATGGTTCTGGAATTTGGTGGGATATTGAAGAAAATCAATGAATTTTGAGGGATTTTTCTTGAATTTTGTGGAAATTGTTGGAGATTTTGTGGGATGTTGCAGGAATTGGGTAGGGTTTTGAGAAGGTTTAGGGAATTTTGTGGCATTTTTCTGCAATTTTGTGAGGCTTTTCCAGAATGTTTGGTGATATTGAGGTGATTTGGTGGGATGTTTCTGGAATTTTGTGGGATTTTTCTGGGATTTGTACGAGACTTGAAGAATTTTGCGGGATTTTTCTTGAATTTTGTGGAAATTGTTGGAGATTTTGTGAGATGTTGCAGGAGTTTGTTTGGGTTTTGAGAAGATGTAGGGAAGTTTGTGGCATTTTTCTGGAATTTTGAGGGGCTTTCAAGAACTTTGTGAGAGTTTTCTTGAATTTAGTGGAAATTTGTTGAGATTTTGTGAGATGGTTCTGGAATTTGTGGGATTTTTGTGGGATTTTGAGGATTTGTCTTGAATTTTGTGGGATTTGGAGGAGACTTGAAGAATTTGGAGGGAATTTTCCTGAATTTTTTGGAAATTGGTGGAGATTTTGTGAGATGCTGCAGGAATGTGGTTGGGTTTTGAGAAGATTTAGGGATTTTTGTGGGATATTCGTGGAATTTTCAGCAGCTTTCAAGTATTTTGTGAGAGTCTTCTTGAATTTTGTGGAAATTT
The DNA here is from genome assembly GCF_971803275.1 of Cyanistes caeruleus. Taxonomy (NCBI): domain Eukaryota; kingdom Metazoa; phylum Chordata; class Aves; order Passeriformes; family Paridae; genus Cyanistes; species Cyanistes caeruleus. The sequence continues at coordinate 84,497,205 of NC_141702.1, read as the reverse complement.
CCAGAGATTTTGTGAGATGTTGCAGGAATTTTGTGGGATTTTTGTGGAATTATGAGGATTTCTCTTGAATTTTGTGGGATTTGGAGGAGACTTGAAGAAGTTGGAGGGATTTTTCCTAAATGTTGTGGAAATTGGTGGAGATTTTGTGAGATGTTTCAGGAATTTGTTTGGATTTTGAGAAGATGTAGGGAATTTTGTTGGATTTTTGTGGAATTTTGAGGATTTCTCTTGAATTTTGTGGGATTTGGAGGAGACTTGAAGAATTTTGCGGGAATTTTCTTAGATTTTGTGGAAATGTGTGGAGATTTTGTGAGATGTCTGTAGAATTTTGTAATGTTTTGAGAAAATGTAGGGAATTTTGTGGCATTTTTCTGGAATTTTGAGGGGCTTTCAAGAACTTTGTGAGAGTTTTTTTGAATTTTTTGGAAACTTGTTGAGATTTTGTGAGATGGTTCTGGAGTTTGGTGGGATATTGAGGAAATTCAGTGAATTTGGAGGGAATTTTCCTGAATTTTGAGGAAATTGTTGGAGATTTTGTGGGATGTTGCAGGAATGTGGTTGGGTTCTGAGAAGATTTAGGGAATTGTGTGGGGCTTGTACAGAATTTGGTGGGATTTCTCTTGAATTTTGTGGGATTTCTATTGAATTTTGTGGGATGTTTGTGGGATGTTTTTGAGATGTTTGTAGGATATTTGTGGTATTTGGAGGAGACTTGAAGAATTTTGCGGGATTTTTCTTGAAATGTTTGGAAATTGGTGGAGATTTTGTGAGATGTTGCAGAAATTTGATTGGGTTTTGAGAAGATGGAAGGAATTTTGTTGGATTTTTGTGGAATTTTGAGGATTTCTCTTGAATTTTGTGGGATTTGGAGGAGACTTGAAGAATTTGGAGGGAATTTTCTTAGATTTTGTGGAAATTTGTTGAGATTTTCTGAGATGGTTCTGGAATTTGGTGGGATATTGAGGAAATACAGTGAATTTGGAGGGATTTTTCTTGAATTTTGTGGAAATTGTTGGAGATTTTGTGGGATGTTGCAGGAATTGGGTAGGGTTTTGAGAAGGTTTAGGGAATTTTGTGGCATTTTTCTGCAATTTTGTGAGGCTTTTCCAGAATTTTTGGTGATATGGAGGTGATTTGGTGGGATTTTTCTGGAATTTTGTGGGATTTTTCTGGGATTTGTACGAGACTTGAAGAATTTTGCGGGATTTTTCTTGAATTGTTTGGAAATTGGTGGAGATTTTGTGAGATGTTGCAGGAGTTTGTTTGGGTTTTGAGAAGATGTAGGGAATTTTGTGGCATTTTTCTGGAATTTTGAGGGGCTTTCAAGAACTTTGTGAGAGCTTTCTTGAATTTAGTGGAAATTTGTTGAGATTTTGTGAGATGGTTCTGGAATTTGGTGGGATTTTTGTGGGATTTTGAGGATTTGTCTTGAATTTTGTGGGATTTGGAGGAGACTTGAAGAAGTTGGAGGGAATTTTCTTGAATTTTTTGGATATTGGTGGAGATTTTGTGAGATGCTGCAGGAATGTGGTTGGGTTTTGAGAAGATTTAGGGATTTTTGTGGGATTTTCGTGGAATTTTCAGCAGCTTTCAAGTTTTTTGTGTGAGTCTTCTTGAATTTTGTGGAAATTTCCAGAGATTTTGTGGGATGTTGCAGGAATGTTGTTGGGTTCTGAGAAGATTTAGGGAATTGTGTGGGGCTTGTACAGGATTTTGTGCGATTTCTTTTGAATTTTGTGGGATTTCTCTTGAATTTTGTGGGAAGTTTGTGGGATGTTTGTGGGATGTTTGTGGGATGTTTGTGGGATGATTGTGGTATTTGGAGGAGACTTGGAGAGTTTTGCGGGATTTTTCTTGAATTTTTTGGAAATTGGTGGAGATTTTGTGAGATGTTGCAGGAGTTTGTTTGGGTTCTGAGAAGATGGAAGGAATTTTGCAGGATTTTTGTGGAATTTTGAGGATTTGTCTTGAATTTTGTGGGATTTGGAGGAGACTTGAAGAATTTGGAGGGAATTTTCTTGAATTTTTTGGATATTGGTGGAGATTTTGTGTAATGCTGCAGGAATGTGGTTGGGTTTTGAGAAGATTTAGGGATTTTTGTGGGATATTCGTGGAATTTTCAGAAGCTTTCAAGTATTTTGTGAGAGTCTTCTTGAATTTTGTGGAAATTTCCGGAGATTTTGTGAGATGTTGCAGGAATTTTGTGGGATTTTTGTGGAATTTTGAGGAATTCTCTTGAATTTTGTGGGATTTGGAGGAGACTTGAAGAAGTTGGAGGGATTTTTCCTAAATGTTGTGGAAATTGGTGGAGATTTTGTGAGATGTTTCAGGAATTTGTTTGGATTTTGAGAAGATGTAGGGAATTTTGTTGGATTTTTGTGGAATTTTGAAAATTTCTCTTGAATTTTGTGGCATTTGGAGGAGACTTGAAGAATTTTGCGGGAATTTTCTTGGATTTTGTGGAAATGTGTGGAGATTTTGTGAGATGTCTGTAGAATTTTGTAATGTTTTGAGAAGATGTAGGTAATTTTGTGGCATTTTTCTGGAATTTTGAGGGGCTTTCAAGAACTTTGTGAGACTTTTTTTGAATTTTTTGGAAATTTGTTGAGATTTTGTGAGATGGTTCTGGAGTTTGGTGGGATATTGAGGAAATTCAGTGAATTTGGAGGGAATTTTCTTGAATTTTGTGGAAATTGTTGGAGATTTTGTGGGATGTTGCAGGAATGTGGTTGGGTTCTGAGAAGATTTAGGGAATTGTGTGGGGCTTGTACAGAATTTGGTGGGATTTCTCTTGAATTTTGTGGGATTTCTATTGAATTTTATGGGATGTTTGTGGGATGTTTGTGAGATGTTTGTAGGATGTTTGTGGTATTTGGAGGAGACTTGAAGAATTTTGCGGGATTTTTCTTGAAATGTTTGGAAATTGGTGGAGATTTTGTGAGATGTTGCAGGAATTTGATTGGGTTTTGAGAAGATGGAAGGAATTTTGTTGGATTTTTGTGGAATTTTGAGGATTTGTCTTGAATTTTGTGGGATTTGGAGGAGACTTGAAGAATTTGGAGGGAATTTTCTTAGATTTTGTGGAAATTTGTTGAGATTTTGTGAGATGGTTCTGGAATTTGGTGGGATATTGAGGAAATTCAGTGAATTTTGAGGGATTTTTCTTGAATTTTGTGGAAATTGTTGGAGATTTTGTGGGATGTTGCAGGAATTGGGTAGGGTTTTGAGAAGGTTTAGGGAATTTTGTGGCATTTTTCTGCAATTTTGTGAGGCTTTTCCAGAATTTTTGGTGATATTGAGGTGATTTGGTGGGATGTTTCTGGAATTTTGTGGGATTTTTCTGGGATTTGTACGAGACTTGAAGAATTTTGCGGGATTTTTCTTGAATTGTTTGGAAATTGGTGTAGATTTTGTGAGATGTTGCAGGAGTTTGTTTGGGTTTTGAGAAGATGTAGGGAAGTTTGTGGCATTTTTCTGGAATTTTGAGGGGCTTTCAAGAACTTTGTGAGAGTTTTCTTGAATTTAGTGGAAATTTGTTGAGATTTTGTGAGATGGTTCTGGAATTTGGTGGGATTTTTGTGGGATTTTGAGGATTTGTCTTGAATTTTATGGGATTTGGAGGAGACTTGAAGAATTTGGAGGGAATTTTCTTGAATTTTTTGGATATTGGTGGAGATTTTGTGAGATGTTCCAGGAGTTTGTTTGGGTTCTGAGAAGATGGAAGGAATTTTGTGGGATTTTTGTGGAAATTTGAGGATTTGTCTTGAATTTTGTGGGATTTGGAGGAGACTTGAAGAATTTTGCGGAATTTTCTTAGATTTTGTGGAAATTTGTTGAGATTTTCTGAGATGGTTCTGGAATTTGGTGGGATATTGAAGAAAATCAATGAATTTTGAGGGATTTTTCTTGAATTTTGTGGAAATTGTTGGAGATTTTGTGGGATGTTGCAGGAATTGGGTAGGGTTTTGAGAAGGTTTAGGGAATTTTGTGGCATTTTTCTGCAATTTTGTGAGGCTTTTCCAGAATGTTTGGTGATATTGAGGTGATTTGGTGGGATGTTTCTGGAATTTTGTGGGATTTTTCTGGGATTTGTACGAGACTTGAAGAATTTTGCGGGATTTTTCTTGAATTTTGTGGAAATTGTTGGAGATTTTGTGAGATGTTGCAGGAGTTTGTTTGGGTTTTGAGAAGATGTAGGGAAGTTTGTGGCATTTTTCTGGAATTTTGAGGGGCTTTCAAGAACTTTGTGAGAGTTTTCTTGAATTTAGTGGAAATTTGTTGAGATTTTGTGAGATGGTTCTGGAATTTGTGGGATTTTTGTGGGATTTTGAGGATTTGTCTTGAATTTTGTGGGATTTGGAGGAGACTTGAAGAATTTGGAGGGAATTTTCCTGAATTTTTTGGAAATTGGTGGAGATTTTGTGAGATGCTGCAGGAATGTGGTTGGGTTTTGAGAAGATTTAGGGATTTTTGTGGGATATTCGTGGAATTTTCAGCAGCTTTCAAGTATTTTGTGAGAGTCTTCTTGAATTTTGTGGAAATTTCCAGAGATTTTGTGAGATGTTGCAGGAATTTTGTGGGATTTTTGTGGAATTATGAGGATTTCTCTTGAATTTTGTGGGATTTGGAGGAGACTTGAAGAAGTTGGAGGGATTTTTCCTAAATGTTGTGGAAATTGGTGGAGATTTTGTGAGATGTTTCAGGAATTTGTTTGGATTTTGAGAAGATGTAGGGAATTTTGTTGGATTTTTGTGGAATTTTGAGGATTTCTCTTGAATTTTGTGGGATTTGGAGGAGACTTGAAGAATTTTGCGGGAATTTTCTTAGATTTTGTGGAAATGTGTGGAGATTTTGTGAGATGTCTGTAGAATTTTGTAATGTTTTGAGAAAATGTAGGGAATTTTGTGGCATTTTTCTGGAATTTTGAGGGGCTTTCAAGAACTTTGTGAGAGTTTTTTTGAATTTTTTGGAAACTTGTTGAGATTTTGTGAGATGGTTCTGGAGTTTGGTGGGATATTGAGGAAATTCAGTGAATTTGGAGGGAATTTTCCTGAATTTTGAGGAAATTGTTGGAGATTTTGTGGGATGTTGCAGGAATGTGGTTGGGTTCTGAGAAGATTTAGGGAATTGTGTGGGGCTTGTACAGAATTTGGTGGGATTTCTCTTGAATTTTGTGGGATTTCTATTGAATTTTGTGGGATGTTTGTGGGATGTTTTTGAGATGTTTGTAGGATATTTGTGGTATTTGGAGGAGACTTGAAGAATTTTGCGGGATTTTTCTTGAAATGTTTGGAAATTGGTGGAGATTTTGTGAGATGTTGCAGAAATTTGATTGGGTTTTGAGAAGATGGAAGGAATTTTGTTGGATTTTTGTGGAATTTTGAGGATTTCTCTTGAATTTTGTGGGATTTGGAGGAGACTTGAAGAATTTGGAGGGAATTTTCTTAGATTTTGTGGAAATTTGTTGAGATTTTCTGAGATGGTTCTGGAATTTGGTGGGATATTGAGGAAATACAGTGAATTTGGAGGGATTTTTCTTGAATTTTGTGGAAATTGTTGGAGATTTTGTGGGATGTTGCAGGAATTGGGTAGGGTTTTGAGAAGGTTTAGGGAATTTTGTGGCATTTTTCTGCAATTTTGTGAGGCTTTTCCAGAATTTTTGGTGATATTGAGGTGATTTGGTGGGATGTTTCTGGAATTTTGTGGGATTTTTCTGGGATTTGTACGAGACTTGAAGAATTTTGCGGGATTTTTCTTGAATTGTTTGGAAATTGGTGGAGATTTTGTGAGATGTTGCAGGAGTTTGTTTGGGTTTTGAGAAGATGTAGGGAATTTTGTGGCATTTTTCTGGAATTTTGAGGGGCTTTCAAGAACTTTGTGAGAGCTTTCTTGAATTTAGTGGAAATTTGTTGAGATTTTGTGAGATGGTTCTGGAATTTGGTGGGATTTTTGTGGGATTTTGAGGATTTGTCTTGAATTTTGTGGGATTTGGAGGAGACTTGAAGAAGTTGGAGGGAATTTTCTTGAATTTTTTGGATATTGGTGGAGATTTTGTGAGATGCTGCAGGAATGTGGTTGGGTTTTGAGAAGATTTAGGGATTTTTGTGGGATATTCGTGGAATTTTCAGCAGCTTTCAAGTATTTTGTGAGAGTCTTCTTGAATTTTGTGGAAATTTCCAGAGATTTTGTGGGATGTTGCAGGAATGTGGTTGGGTTTTGAGAAGATTTAGGGAATTGTGTGGGGCTTGTACAGGATTTTGTGCGATTTCTTTTGAATTTTGTGGGATTTCTCTTGAATTTTGTGGGATGTTTGTGGGATGTTTGTGGGATGTTTGTGGGATGTTTGTGGTAATTGGAGGAGACTTGAAGAATTTTGCGGGATTTTTCTTGAAATGTTTGGAAATTGGTGGAGATTTTGTGAGATGTTGCAGGAATTTGTTTGGGTTTTGAGAAGATGGAAGGAATTCTGTGGGATTTTTGTGGAATTTTGAGGATTTGTCTTGAATTTTGTGGGATTTGGAGGAGACTTGAAGAATTTTGCGGAATTTTCTTAGATTTTGTGGAAATTTGTTGAGATTTTGTGAGATGGTTCTGGAATTTGGTGGGATATTGAGGAAATTCAGTGAATTTTGAGGGATTTTTCTTGAATTTTGTGGAAATTGTTGGATATTTTGTGGGATGTTGCAGGAATTGGGTAGGGTTTTGAAAAGGTTTAGGGAATTTTGTGGCATTTTTCTGCAATTTTGTGAGGCTTTTCCAGAATTTTTGGTGATATTGAGGTGATTTGGTGGGATGTTTCTGGAATTTTGTGGGATTTTTCTGGGATTTGTACGAGACTTGAAGAATTTTGCGGGATTTTTCTTGAATTGTTTGGAAATTGGTGGAGATTTTGTGAGATGTTGCAGGAGTTTGTTTGGGTTTTGAGAAGATGTAGGGAAGTTTGTGGCATTTTTCTGGAATTTTGAGGGGCTTTCAAGAACTTTGTGAGAGTTTTCTTGAATTTAGTGGAAATTTGTTGAGATTTTGTGAGATGGTTCTGGAATTTGGTGGGATTTTTGTGGGATTTTGAGGATTTGTCTTGAATTTTGTGGGATTTGGAGGAGACTTGAAGAATTTGGAGGGAATTTTCTTGAATTTTTTGGATATTGGTGGAGATTTTGTGAGATGCTGCAGGAATGTGGTTGGGTTTTGAGAAGATTTAGGGATTTTTGTGGGATATTCGTGGAATTTTCAGCAGCTTTCAAGTATTTTGTGAGAGTCTTCTTGAATTTTGTGGAAATTTCCGGAGATTTTGTGAGATGTTGCAGGAATTTGGTGGGATTTTTGTGGAATTTTGAGGAATTCTCTTGAATTTTGTGGGATTTGGAGGAGACTTGAAGAAGTTGGAGGGATTTTTCCTAAATGTTGTGGAAATTGGTGGAGATTTTGTGAGATGTTTCAGGAATTTGTTTGGATTTTGAGAAGATGTAGGGAATTTTGTTGGATTTTTGTGGAATTTTGAGGATTTCTCTTGAATTTTGTGGGATTTGGAGGAGACTTGAAGAATTTTGCGGGAATTTTCTTAGATTTTGTGGAAATGTGTGGAGATTTTGTGAGATGTCTGTAGAATTTTGTAATGTTTTGAGAAGATGTAGGGAATTTTGTGGCATTTTTCTGGAATTTTGAGGGGCTTTCAAGAACTTTGTGAGAGTTTTTTTGAATTTTTTGGAAATTTGTTGAGATTTTGTGAGATGGTTCTGGAGTTTGGTGGGATATTGAGGAAATTCAGTGAATTTGGAGGGAATTTTCTTGAATTTTGTGGAAATTGTTGGAGATTTTGTGGGATGTTGCAGGAATGTGGTTGGGTTCTGAGAAGATTTAGGGAATTGTGTGGGGCTTGTACAGAATTTGGTGGGATTTCTCTTGAATTTTGTGGGATTTCTATTGAATTTTATGGGATGTTTGTGGGATGTTTGTGAGATGTTTGTAGGATGTTTGTGGTATTTGGAGGAGACTTGAAGAATTTGGAGGGAATTTTCCTGAATTTTTTGGAAATTGGTGGAGATTTTGTGAGATGCTGCAGGAATGTGGTTGGGTTTTGAGAAGATTTAGGGATTTTTGTGGTATATTCGTGGAATTTTCAGCAGCTTTCAAGTATTTTGTGAGAGTCTTCTTGAATTTTGTGGAAATTTCCGGAGATTTTGTGAGATGTTGCAGGAATTTTGTGGGATTTTTGTGGAATTTTGAGGAATTCTCTTGAATTTTGTGGGATTTGGAGGAGACTTGAAGAAGTTGGAGGGATTTTTCCTAAATGTTGTGGAAATTGGTGGAGATTTTGTGAGATGTTTCAGGAATTTGTTTGGATTTTGAGAAGATGTAGGGAATTTTGTTGGATTTTTGTGGAATTTTGAGGAATTCTCTTGAATTTTGTGGGATTTGGAGGAGACTTGAAGAATTTGGAGGGAATTTTCTTGAATTTTTTGGATATTGGTGGAGATTTTGTGAGATGTTGCAGGAGTTTGTTTGGGTTCTGAGAAGATGGAAGGAATTTTGTGGGATTTTTGTGGAAATTTGAGGATTTGTCTTGAATTTTGTGGGATTTGGAGGAGACTTGAAGAATTTGGAGGGAATTTTCTTAGATTTTGTGGAAATTTGTTGAGATTTTGTGAGATGGTTCTGGAATTTGGTGGGATATTGAGGAAATTCAGTGAATTTTGAGGGATTTTTCTTGAATTTTGCGGAAATTGTTGGAGATTTTGTGGGATGTTGCAGGAATTGGGTAGGGTTTTGAGAAGGTTTAGGGAATTTTGTGGCATTTTTCTGCAATTTTGTGAGGCTTTTCCAGAATTTTTGGTGATATTGAGGTGATTTGGTGGGATGTTTCTGGAATTTTGTGGGATTTTTCTGGGATTTGTACGAGACTTGAAGAATTTTGCGGGATTTTTCTTGAATTTTGTGGAAATTGTTGGAGATTTTGTGAGATGTTGCAGGAGTTTGTTTGGGTTTTGAGAAGATGTAGGGAAGTTTGTGGCATTTTTCTGGAATTTTGAGGGGCTTTCAAGAACTTTGTGAGAGTTTTCTTGAATTTAGTGGAAATTTGTTGAGATTTTGTGAGATGGTTCTGGAATTTGGTGGGATTTTTGTGGGATTTTGAGGATTTGTCTTGAATTTCTTGAATTTTGTGGGATTTGGAGGAGACTTGAAGAATTTGGAGGGAATTTTCTTGAATTTTTTGGATATTGGTGGAGATTTTGTGAGATGTTGCAGGAGTTTGTTTGGGTTCTGAGAAGATGGAAGGAATTTTGTGGGATTTTTGTGGAAATTTGAGGATTTGTCTTGAATTTTGTGGGATTTGGAGGAGACTTGAAGAATTTGGAGGGAATTTTCTTAGATTTTGTGGAAATTTGTTGAGATTTTGTGAGATGGTTCTGGAATTTGGTGGGATATTGAGGAAATTCAGTGAATTTTGAGGGATTTTTCTTGAATTTTGCGGAAATTGTTGGAGATTTTGTGGGATGTTGCAGGAATTGGGTAGGGTTTTGAGAAGGTTTAGGGAATTTTGTGGCATTTTTCTGCAATTTTGTGAGGCTTTTCCAGAATTTTTGGTGATATTGAGGTGATTTGGTGGGATGTTTCTGGAATTTTGTGGGATTTTTCTGGGATTTGTACGAGACTTGAAGAATTTTGCGGGATTTTTCTTGAATTTTGTGGAAATTGTTGGAGATTTTGTGAGATGTTGCAGGAGTTTGTTTGGGTTTTGAGAAGATGTAGGTTATTTTGTGGTATTTTTCTGGAATTTTGAGGGGCTTTCAAGAACTTTGTGAGAGTTTTCTTGCATTTAGTGGAAATTTGTTGAGATTTTGTGAGATGGTTCTGGAATTTGTGGGATTTTTGTGGGATTTTGAGGATTTGTCTTGAATTTTGTGGGATTTGGAGGAGACTTGAAGAATTTGGGGGGAATTTTCTTGAATTTTTTGGATATTGGTGGAGATTTTGTGAGATGCTGCAGGAATGTGGTTGGGTTTTGAGAAGATTTAGGGATTTTTGTGGGATTTTCGTGGAATTTTCAGCAGCTTTCAAGTTTTTTGTGTGAGTCTTCTTGAATTTTGTGGAAATTTCCAGAGATTTTGTGGGATGTTGCAGGAATGTTGTTGGGTTCTGAGAAGATTTAGGGAATTGTGTGGGGCTTGTACAGGATTTTGTGCGATTTCTTTTGAATTTTGTGGGATTTCTCTTGAATTTTGTGGGAAGTTTGTGGGATGTTTGTGGGATGTTTGTGGGATGTTTGTGGGATGATTGTGGTATTTGGAGGAGACTTGGAGAGTTTTGCGGGATTTTTCTTGAATTTTTTGGAAATTGGTGGAGATTTTGTGAGATGTTGCAGGAGTTTGTTTGGGTTCTGAGAAGATGGAAGGAATTTTGCAGGATTTTTGTGGAATTTTGAGGATTTGTCTTGAATTTTGTGGGATTTGGAGGAGACTTGAAGAATTTGGAGGGAATTTTCTTGAATTTTTTGGATATTGGTGGAGATTTTGTGTAATGCTGCAGGAATGTGGTTGGGTTTTGAGAAGATTTAGGGATTTTTGTGGGATATTCGTGGAATTTTCAGAAGCTTTCAAGTATTTTGTGAGAGTCTTCTTGAATTTTGTGGAAATTTCCGGAGATTTTGTGAGATGTTGCAGGAATTTTGTGGGATTTTTGTGGAATTTTGAGGAATTCTCTTGAATTTTGTGGGATTTGGAGGAGACTTGAAGAAGTTGGAGGGATTTTTCCTAAATGTTGTGGAAATTGGTGGAGATTTTGTGAGATGTTTCAGGAATTTGTTTGGATTTTGAGAAGATGTAGGGAATTTTGTTGGATTTTTGTGGAATTTTGAAAATTTCTCTTGAATTTTGTGGGATTTGGAGGAGACTTGAAGAATTTTGCGGGAATTTTCTTGGATTTTGTGGAAATGTGTGGAGATTTTGTGAGATGTCTGTAGAATTTTGTAATGTTTTGAGAAGATGTAGGTAATTTTGTGGCATTTTTCTGGAATTTTGAGGGGCTTTCAAGAACTTTGTGAGACTTTTTTTGAATTTTTTGGAAATTTGTTGAGATTTTGTGAGATGGTTCTGGAGTTTGGTGGGATATTGAGGAAATTCAGTGAATTTGGAGGGAATTTTCTTGAATTTTGTGGAAATTGTTGGAGATTTTGTGGGATGTTGCAGGAATGTGGTTGGGTTCTGAGAAGATTTAGGGAATTGTGTGGGGCTTGTACAGAATTTGGTGGGATTTCTCTTGAATTTTGTGGGATTTCTATTGAATTTTATGGGATGTTTGTGGGATGTTTGTGAGATGTTTGTAGGATGTTTGTGGTATTTGGAGGAGACTTGAAGAATTTTGCGGGATTTTTCTTGAAATGTTTGGAAATTGGTGGAGATTTTGTGAGATGTTGCAGGAATTTGATTGGGTTTTGAGAAGATGGAAGGAATTTTGTTGGATTTTTGTGGAATTTTGAGGATTTGTCTTGAATTTTGTGGGATTTGGAGGAGACTTGAAGAATTTGGAGGGAATTTTCTTAGATTTTGTGGAAATTTGTTGAGATTTTGTGAGATGGTTCTGGAATTTGGTGGGATATTGAGGAAATTCAGTGAATTTTGAGGGATTTTTCTTGAATTTTGTGGAAATTGTTGGAGATTTTGTGGGATGTTGCAGGAATTGGGTAGGGTTTTGAGAAGGTTTAGGGAATTTTGTGGCATTTTTCTGCAATTTTGTGAGGCTTTTCCAGAATTTTTGGTGATATTGAGGTGATTTGGTGGGATGTTTCTGGAATTTTGTGGGATTTTTCTGGGATTTGTACGAGACTTGAAGAATTTTGCGGGATTTTTCTTGAATTGTTTGGAAATTGGTGTAGATTTTGTGAGATGTTGCAGGAGTTTGTTTGGGTTTTGAGAAGATGTAGGGAAGTTTGTGGCATTTTTCTGGAATTTTGAGGGGCTTTCAAGAACTTTGTGAGAGTTTTCTTGAATTTAGTGGAAATTTGTTGAGATTTTGTGAGATGGTTCTGGAATTTGGTGGGATTTTTGTGGGATTTTGAGGATTTGTCTTGAATTTTGTGGGATTTGGAGGAGACTTGAAGAATTTGGAGGGAATTTTCTTGAATTTTTTGGATATTGGTGGAGATTTTGTGAGATGTTGCAGGAGTTTGTTTGGGTTCTGAGAAGATGGAAGGAATTTTGTGGGATTTTTGTGGAAATTTGAGGATTTGTCTTGAATTTTGTGGGATTTGGAGGAGACTTGAAGAATTTTGCGGAATTTTCTTAGATTTTGTGGAAATTTGTTGAGATTTTCTGAGATGGTTCTGGAATTTGGTGGGATATTGAAGAAAATCAATGAATTTTGAGGGATTTTTCTTGAATTTTGTGGAAATTGTTGGAGATTTTGTGGGATGTTGCAGGAATTGGGTAGGGTTTTGAGAAGGTTTAGGGAATTTTGTGGCATTTTTCTGCAATTTTGTGAGGCTTTTCCAGAATGTTTGGTGATATTGAGGTGATTTGGTGGGATGTTTCTGGAATTTTGTGGGATTTTTCTGGGATTTGTACGAGACTTGAAGAATTTTGCGGGATTTTTCTTGAATTTTGTGGAAATTGTTGGAGATTTTGTGAGATGTTGCAGGAGTTTGTTTGGGTTTTGAGAAGATGTAGGGAAGTTTGTGGCATTTTTCTGGAATTTTGAGGGGCTTTCAAGAACTTTGTGAGAGTTTTCTTGAATTTAGTGGAAATTTGTTGAGATTTTGTGAGATGGTTCTGGAATTTGTGGGATTTTTGTGGGATTTTGAGGATTTGTCTTGAATTTTGTGGGATTTGGAGGAGACTTGAAGAATTTGGAGGGAATTTTCCTGAATTTTTTGGAAATTGGTGGAGATTTTGTGAGATGCTGCAGGAATGTGGTTGGGTTTTGAGAAGATTTAGGGATTTTTGTGGGATATTCGTGGAATTTTCAGCAGCTTTCAAGTATTTTGTGAGAGTCTTCTTGAATTTTGTGGAAATTTCCAGAGATTTTGTGAGATGTTGCAGGAATTTTGTGGGATTTTTGTGGAATTATGAGGATTTCTCTTGAATTTTGTGGGATTTGGAGGAGACTTGAAGAAGTTGGAGGGATTTTTCCTAAATGTTGTGGAAATTGGTGGAGATTTTGTGAGATGTTTCAGGAATTTGTTTGGATTTTGAGAAGATGTAGGGAATTTTGTTGGATTTTTGTGGAATTTTGAGGATTTCTCTTGAATTTTGTGGGATTTGGAGGAGACTTGAAGAATTTTGCGGGAATTTTCTTAGATTTTGTGGAAATGTGTGGAGATTTTGTGAGATGTCTGTAGAATTTTGTAATGTTTTGAGAAAATGTAGGGAATTTTGTGGCATTTTTCTGGAATTTTGAGGGGCTTTCAAGAACTTTGTGAGAGTTTTTTTGAATTTTTTGGAAACTTGTTGAGATTTTGTGAGATGGTTCTGGAGTTTGGTGGGATATTGAGGAAATTCAGTGAATTTGGAGGGAATTTTCCTGAATTTTGAGGAAATTGTTGGAGATTTTGTGGGATGTTGCAGGAATGTGGTTGGGTTCTGAGAAGATTTAGGGAATTGTGTGGGGCTTGTACAGAATTTGGTGGGATTTCTCTTGAATTTTGTGGGATTTCTATTGAATTTTGTGGGATGTTTGTGGGATGTTTTTGAGATGTTTGTAGGATATTTGTGGTATTTGGAGGAGACTTGAAGAATTTTGCGGGATTTTTCTTGAAATGTTTGGAAATTGGTGGAGATTTTGTGAGATGTTGCAGAAATTTGATTGGGTTTTGAGAAGATGGAAGGAATTTTGTTGGATTTTTGTGGAATTTTGAGGATTTCTCTTGAATTTTGTGGGATTTGGAGGAGACTTGAAGAATTTGGAGGGAATTTTCTTAGATTTTGTGGAAATTTGTTGAGATTTTCTGAGATGGTTCTGGAATTTGGTGGGATATTGAGGAAATACAGTGAATTTGGAGGGATTTTTCTTGAATTTTGTGGAAATTGTTGGAGATTTTGTGGGATGTTGCAGGAATTGGGTAGGGTTTTGAGAAGGTTTAGGGAATTTTGTGGCATTTTTCTGCAATTTTGTGAGGCTTTTCCAGAATTTTTGGTGATATTGAGGTGATTTGGTGGGATGTTTCTGGAATTTTGTGGGATTTTTCTGGGATTTGTACGAGACTTGAAGAATTTTGCGGGATTTTTCTTGAATTGTTTGGAAATTGGTGGAGATTTTGTGAGATGTTGCAGGAGTTTGTTTGGGTTTTGAGAAGATGTAGGGAATTTTGTGGCATTTTTCTGGAATTTTGAGGGGCTTTCAAGAACTTTGTGAGAGCTTTCTTGAATTTAGTGGAAATTTGTTGAGATTTTGTGAGATGGTTCTGGAATTTGGTGGGATTTTTGTGGGATTTTGAGGATTTGTCTTGAATTTTGTGGGATTTGGAGGAGACTTGAAGAAGTTGGAGGGAATTTTCTTGAATTTTTTGGATATTGGTGGAGATTTTGTGAGATGCTGCAGGAATGTGGTTGGGTTTTGAGAAGATTTAGGGATTTTTGTGGGATATTCGTGGAATTTTCAGCAGCTTTCAAGTATTTTGTGAGAGTCTTCTTGAATTTTGTGGAAATTTCCAGAGATTTTGTGGGATGTTGCAGGAATGTGGTTGGGTTTTGAGAAGATTTAGGGAATTGTGTGGGGCTTGTACAGGATTTTGTGCGATTTCTTTTGAATTTTGTGGGATTTCTCTTGAATTTTGTGGGATGTTTGTGGGATGTTTGTGGGATGTTTGTGGGATGTTTGTGGTAATTGGAGGAGACTTGAAGAATTTTGCGGGATTTTTCTTGAAATGTTTGGAAATTGGTGGAGATTTTGTGAGATGTTGCAGGAATTTGTTTGGGTTTTGAGAAGATGGAAGGAATTCTGTGGGATTTTTGTGGAATTTTGAGGATTTGTCTTGAATTTTGTGGGATTTGGAGGAGACTTGAAGAATTTTGCGGAATTTTCTTAGATTTTGTGGAAATTTGTTGAGATTTTGTGAGATGGTTCTGGAATTTGGTGGGATATTGAGGAAATTCAGTGAATTTTGAGGGATTTTTCTTGAATTTTGTGGAAATTGTTGGATATTTTGTGGGATGTTGCAGGAATTGGGTAGGGTTTTGAAAAGGTTTAGGGAATTTTGTGGCATTTTTCTGCAATTTTGTGAGGCTTTTCCAGAATTTTTGGTGATATTGAGGTGATTTGGTGGGATGTTTCTGGAATTTTGTGGGATTTTTCTGGGATTTGTACGAGACTTGAAGAATTTTGCGGGATTTTTCTTGAATTGTTTGGAAATTGGTGGAGATTTTGTGAGATGTTGCAGGAGTTTGTTTGGGTTTTGAGAAGATGTAGGGAAGTTTGTGGCATTTTTCTGGAATTTTGAGGGGCTTTCAAGAACTTTGTGAGAGTTTTCTTGAATTTAGTGGAAATTTGTTGAGATTTTGTGAGATGGTTCTGGAATTTGGTGGGATTTTTGTGGGATTTTGAGGATTTGTCTTGAATTTTGTGGGATTTGGAGGAGACTTGAAGAATTTGGAGGGAATTTTCCTGAATTTTTTGGAAATTGGTGGAGATTTTGTGAGATGCTGCAGGAATGTGGTTGGGTTTTGAGAAGATTTAGGGATTTTTGTGGGATATTCGTGGAATTTTCAGCAGCTTTCAAGTATTTTGTGAGAGTCTTCTTGAATTTTGTGGAAATTTCCGGAGATTTTGTGAGATGTTGCAGGAATTTGGTGGGATTTTTGTGGAATTTTGAGGAATTCTCTTGAATTTTGTGGGATTTGGAGGAGACTTGAAGAAGTTGGAGGGATTTTTCCTAAATGTTGTGGAAATTGGTGGAGATTTTGTGAGATGTTTCAGGAATTTGTTTGGATTTTGAGAAGATGTAGGGAATTTTGTTGGATTTTTGTGGAATTTTGAGGATTTCTCTTGAATTTTGTGGGATTTGGAGGAGACTTGAAGAATTTTGCGGGAATTTTCTTAGATTTTGTGGAAATGTGTGGAGATTTTGTGAGATGTCTGTAGAATTTTGTAATGTTTTGAGAAGATGTAGGGAATTTTGTGGCATTTTTCTGGAATTTTGAGGGGCTTTCAAGAACTTTGTGAGAGTTTTTTTGAATTTTTTGGAAATTTGTTGAGATTTTGTGAGATGGTTCTGGAGTTTGGTGGGATATTGAGGAAATTCAGTGAATTTGGAGGGAATTTTCTTGAATTTTGTGGAAATTGTTGGAGATTTTGTGGGATGTTGCAGGAATGTGGTTGGGTTCTGAGAAGATTTAGGGAATTGTGTGGGGCTTGTACAGAATTTGGTGGGATTTCTCTTGAATTTTGTGGGATTTCTATTGAATTTTATGGGATGTTTGTGGGATGTTTGTGAGATGTTTGTAGGATGTTTGTGGTATTTGGAGGAGACTTGAAGAATTTGGAGGGAATTTTCCTGAATTTTTTGGAAATTGGTGGAGATTTTGTGAGATGCTGCAGGAATGTGGTTGGGTTTTGAGAAGATTTAGGGATTTTTGTGGTATATTCGTGGAATTTTCAGCAGCTTTCAAGTATTTTGTGAGAGTCTTCTTGAATTTTGTGGAAATTTCCGGAGATTTTGTGAGATGTTGCAGGAATTTGGTGGGATTTTTGTGGAATTTTGAGGAATTCTCTTGAATTTTGTGGGATTTGGAGGAGACTTGAAGAAGTTGGAGGGATTTTTCCTAAATGTTGTGGAAATTGGTGGAGATTTTGTGAGATGTTTCAGGAATTTGTTTGGATTTTGAGAAGATGTAGGGAATTTTGTTGGATTTTTGTGGAATTTTGAGGAATTCTCTTGAATTTTGTGGGATTTGGAGGAGACTTGAAGAATTTTGCGGGAATTTTCTTAGATTTTGTGGAAATGTGTGGAGATTTTGTGAGATGTCTGTAGAATTTTGTAATGTTTTGAGAAGATGTAGGGAATTTTGTGGCATTTTTCTGGAATTTTGAGGGGCTTTCAAGAACTTTGTGAGAGTTTTTTTGAATTTTTTGGAAATTTGTTGAGATTTTGTGAGATGGTTCTGGAGTTTGGTGGGATATTGAGGAAATTCAGTGAATTTGGAGGGAATTTTCTTGAATTTTGTGGAAATTGTTGGAGATTTTGTGGGATGTTGCAGGAATGTGGTTGGGTTCTGAGAAGATTTAGGGAATTGTGTGGGGCTTGTACAGAATTTGGTGGGATTTCTCTTGAATTTTGTGGGATTTCTATTGAATTTTATGGGATGTTTGTGGGATGTTTGTGAGATGTTTGTAGGATGTTTGTGGTATTTGGAGGAGACTTGAAGAATTTTGCGGGATTTTTCTTGAAATGTTTGGAAATTGGTGGAGATTTTGTGAGATGTTGCAGGAATTTGATTGGGTTTTGAGAAGATGGAAGGAATTTTGTTGGATTTTTGTGGAATTTTGAGGATTTGTCTTGAATTTTGTGGGATTTGGAGGAGACTTGAAGAATTTGGAGGGAATTTTCTTAGATTTTGTGGAAATTTGTTGAGATTTTGTGAGATGGTTCTGGAATTTGGTGGGATATTGAGGAAATTCAGTGAATTTTGAGGGATTTTTCTTGAATTTTGTGGAAATTGTTGGAGATTTTGTGGGATGTTGCAGGAATTGGGTAGGGTTTTGAGAAGGTTTAGGGAATTTTGTGGCATTTTTCTGCAATTTTGTGAGGCTTTTCCAGAATGTTTGGTGATATTGAGGTGATTTGGTGGGATGTTTCTGGAATTTTGTGGGATTTTTCTGGGATTTGTAGGAGACTTGAAGAATTTTGCGGGATTTTTCTTGAATTGTTTGGAAATTGGTGGAGATTTTGTGAGATGTTGCAGGAGTTTGTTTGGGTTTTGAGAAGATATAGGGAAGTTTGTGGCATTTTTCTGGAATTTTGAGGGGCTTTCAAGAACTTTGTGAGAGTTTTCTTGAATTTAGTGGAAATTTGTTGAGATTTTGTGAGATGGTTCTGGAATTTGGTGGGATTTTTGTGGGATTTTGAGGATTTGTCTTGAATTTTGTGGGATTTGGAGGAGACTTGAAGAATTTGGAGGGAATTTTCTTGAATTTTTTGGATATTGGTGGAGATTTTGTGAGATGCTGCAGGAATGTGGTTGGGTTTTGAGAAGATTTAGGGATTTTTGTGGGATTTTCGTGGAATTTTCAGCAGCTTTCAAGTATTTTGTGAGAGTCTTCTTGAATTTTGTGGAAATTGTTGGAGATTTTGTGGGATGTTGCAGGAATGTGGTTGGGTTTTGAGAAGATTTAGGGAATTGTGTGGGGCTTGTACAGGATTTTGTGCAATTTCTTTTGAATTTTGTGGGATTTCTCTTGAATTTTGTGGGATGTTTGTGGGATGTTTGTGGGATGTTTGTGGGATGTTTGTGGTATTTGGAGGAGACTTGAAGAATTTTGCGGGATTTTTCTTGAATTGTTTGGAAATTGGTGGAGATTTTGTGAGATGTTGCAGGAGTTTGTTTGGGTTCTGAGAAGATGGAAGGAATTTTGTGGGATTTTTGTGGAATTTTGAGGATTTGTCTTGAATTTTGTGGGATTTGGAGGAGACTTGAAGAATTTTGCGGGAATTTTCTTAGATTTTGTGGAAATTTGTTGAGATTTTCTGAGATGGTTCTGGAATTTGGTGGGATATTGAAGAAGTTCAGTGAATTTTGAGGGATTTTTCTTGAATTTTGTGGAAATTGTTGGAGATTTTGTGGGATGTTGCAGGAATTGGGTAGGGTTTTGAGAAGGTTTAGGGAATTTTGTGGCATTTTTCTGCAATTTTGTGAGGCTTTTCCAGAATTTTTGGTGATATTGAGGTGATTTGGTGGGATGTTTCTGGAATTTTGTGGGATTTTTCTGGGATTTGTACGAGACTTGAAGAATTTTGCGGGATTTTTCTTGAATTGTTTGGAAATTGTTGGAGATTTTGTGAGATGTTGCAGGAGTTTGTTTGGGTTTTGAGAAGATGTAGGGAATTTTGTGGCATTTTTCTGGAATTTTGAGGGGCTTTCAAGAACTTTGTGAGAGTTTTCTTGAATTTAGTGGAAATTTGTTGAGATTTTGTGAGATGGTTCTGGAATTTGGTGGGATTTTTGTGGGATTTTGAGGATTTGTCTTGAATTTCTTGAATTTTGTGGGATTTGGAGGAGACTTGAAGAATTTGGAGGGAATTTTCTTGAATTTTTTGGATATTGGTGGAGATTTTGTGAGATGCTGCAGGAATGTGGTTGGGTTTTGAGAAGATTTAGGGATTTTTGTGGGATTTTCGTGGAATTTTCAGCAGCTTTCAAGTTTTTTGTGTGAGTCTTCTTGAATTTTGTGGAAATTTCCGGAGATTTTGTGAGATGTTGCAGGAATTTTGTTGGATTTTTGTGGAATTTTGAGGAATTCTCTTGAATTTTGTGGGATTTGGAGGAGACTTGAAGAATTTTGCGGGAATTTTCTTAGATTTAGTGGAAATTTGTTGAGATTTTGTGAGATGGTTCTGGAATTTGGTGGGATATTGAGGAAATTCAGTGAATTTTGAGGGATTTTTCTTGAATTTTGTGGAAATTGTTGGAGATTTTGTGGGATGTTGCAGGAATTGGGTAGGGTTTTGAGAAGGTTTAGGGAATTTTGTGGCATTTTTCTGCAATTTTGTGAGGCTTTTCCAGAATTTTTGGTGATATTGAGGTGATTTGGTGGGATGTTTCTGGAATTTTGTGGGATTTTTCTGGGATTTGTACGAGACTTGAAGAATTTTGCGGGATTTTTCTTGAATTGTTTGGAAATTGGTGGAGATTTTGTGAGATGTTGCAGGAGTTTGTTTGGGTTTTGAGAAGATGTAGGGAAGTTTGTGGCATTTTTCTGGAATTTTGAGGGGCTTTCAAGAACTTTGTGAGAGTTTTCTTGAATTTAGTGGAAATTTGTTGAGATTTTGTGAGATGGTTCTGGAATTTTGTGGGATTTTTGTGGGATTTTGAGGATTTGTCTTGAATTTTGTGGGATTTGGAGGAGACTTGAAGAATTTGGAGGGAATTTTCCTGAATTTTTTGGATATTGGTGGAGATTTTGTGAGATGCTGCAGGAATGTGGTTGGGTTTTGAGAAGATTTAGGGATTTTTGTGGGATATTCGTGGAATTTTCAGCAGCTTTCAAGTATTTTGTGAGAGTCTTCTTGAATTTTGTGGAAATTTCCGGAGATTTTGTGAGATGTTGCAGGAATTTTGTGGGATTTTTGTGGAATTTTGAGGAATTCTCTTGAATTTTGTGGGATTTGGAGGAGACTTGAAGAATTTGGAGGGATTTTTCCTAAATGTTGTGGAAATTGGTGGAGATTTTGTGAGATGTTTCAGGAATTTGTTTGGATTTTGAGAAGATGTCGGGAATTTTGTTGGGTTTTTGTGGAATTTTGAGGATTTGTCTTGAATTTTGTGGGATTTGGAGGAGACTTGAAGAATTTTGCGGGAATTTTCTTAGATTTTGTGGAAATGTGTGGAGATTTTGTGAGATGTCTGTAGAATTTTGTAATGTTTTGAGAAGATGTAGGGAATTTTGTGGCATTTTTCTGGAATTTTGAGGGGCTTTCAAGAACTTTGTGAGAGTTTTTTTGAATTTTTTGGAAATTTGTTGAGATTTTGTGAGATGGTTCTGGAGTTTGGTGGGATATTGATGAAATTCAGTGAATTTGGAGGGAATTTTCTTGAATTTTGAGGAAATTGTTGGAGATTTTGTGGGATGTTGCAGGAATGTGGTTGGGTTCTGAGAAGATTTAGGGAATTGTGTGGGGCTTGTACAGAATTTGGTGGGATTTCTCTTGAATTTTGTGGGATTTCTATTGAATTTTATGGGATGTTTGTGGGATGTTTGTGAGATGTTTGTAGGATGTTTGTGGTATTTGGAGGAGACTTGAAGAATTTGGAGGGAATTTTCTTGAATTTTTTGGATATTGGTGGAGAGTTTGTGAGATGTTGCAGGAGTTTGTTTGGGTTCTGAGAAGATGGAAAGAAATTTTGTGGGATTTTTGTTGAATTTTGAGTATTTCTCTTGAATTTTGTGGGATTTGGAGGAGACTTGAAGAATTTGGAGGGAATTTTCTTAGATTTAGTGGAAATTTGTTGAGATTTTGTGAGATGGTTCTGGAATTTGGTGGGATATTGAGGAAATTCAGTGAATTTTGAGGGATTTTTCTTGAATTTTGTGGAAATTGTTGGAGATTTTGTGGGATGTTGCAGGAATTGGGTAGGGTTTTGAGAAGGTTTAGGGAATTTTGTGGCATTTTTCTGCAATTTTGTGAGGCTTTTCCAGAATTTTTGGTGATATTGAGGTGATTTGGTGGGATGTTTCTGGAATTTTGTGGGATTTTTCTGGGATTTGTACGAGACTTGAAGAATTTTGCGGGATTTTTCTTGAATTTTGCGGAAATTGTTGGAGATTTTGTGAGATGTTGCAGGAGTTTGTTTGGGTTTTGAGAAGATGTAGGGAATTTTGTGGCATTTTTCTGGAATTTTGAGGGGCTTTCAAGAACTTTGTGAGAGTTTTCTTGAATTTAGTGGAAATTTGTTGAGATTTTGTGAGATGGTTCTGGAATTTGGTGGGATTTTTGTGGGATTTTGAGGATTTGTCTTGAATTTCTTGAATTTTGTGGGATTTGGAGGAGACTTGAAGAATTTGGATGGAATTTTCTTGAATTTTTTGGATATTGGTGGAGATTTTGTGAGATGCTGCAGGAATGTGGTTGGGTTTTGAGAAGATTTAGGGATTTTTGTGGGATTTTCGTGGAATTTTCAGCAGCTTTCAAGTTTTTTGTGTGAGTCTTCTTGAATTTTGTGGAAATTTCCAGAGATTTTGTGGGATGTTGCAGGAATGTTGTTGGGTTCTGAGAAGATTTAGGGAATTGTGTGGGGCTTGTACAGGATTTTGTGCGATTTCTTTTGAATTTTGTGGGATTTCTATTGAATTTTGTGGGAAGTTTGTGGGATGTTTGTGGGATGTTTGTGGGATGTTTGTGGGATGTTTGTGGTATTTGGAGGAGACTTGAAGAATTTTGCGGGATTTTTCTTGAATTGTTTGGAAATTGGTGGAGATTTTGTGAGATGTTGCAGGAATTTGATTGGGTTTTGAGAAGATGGAAGGAATTTTGTTGGATTTTTGTGGAATTTTGAGGATTTCTCTTGAATTTTGTGGGATTTAGAGGAGACTTGAAGATTTTGGAGGGAATTTTCTTAGATTTTGTGGAAATTTGTTGAGATTTTGTGAGATGGTTCTGGAATTTGGTGGGATATTGAGGAAATTCAGTGAATTTTGAGGGATTTTTCTTGAATTTTGTGGAAATTGTTGGAGATTTTTTGGGATGTTGCAGGAATTGGGTAGGGTTTTGAGAAGGTTTAGGGAATTTTGTGGCATTTTTCTGCAATTTTGTGAGGCTTTTCCAGAATGTTTGGTGATATTGAGGTGATTTGGTGGGATGTTTCTGGAATTTTGTGGGATTTTTCTGGGATTTGTACGAGACTTGAAGAATTTTGCGGGATTTTTCTTGAATTGTTTGGAAAATGGTGGAGATTTTGTGAGATGTTGCAGGAGTTTGTTTGGGTTTTGAGAAGATGTAGGGAAGTTTGTGGCATTTTTCTGGAATTTTGAGGGGCTTTCAAGAACTTTGTGAGAGTTTTCTTGAATTTAGTGGAAATTTGTTGAGATTTTGTGAGATGGTTCTGGAATTTGGTGGGATTTTTGTGGGATTTTGAGGATTTGTCTTGAATTTTGTGGGATTTGGAGGAGACTTGAAGAATTTGGAGGGAATTTTCCTGAATTTTTTGGATATTGGTGGAGATTTTGTGAGATGCTGCAGGAATGTGGTTGGGTTTTGAGAAGATTTAGGGATTTTTGTGGGATATTCGTGGAATTTTCAGCAGCTTTCAAGTATTTTGTGAGAGTCTTCTTGAATTTTGTGGAAATTTCCGGAGATTTTGTGAGATGTTGCAGGAATTTTGTGGGATTTTTGTGGAATTTTGAGGAATTCTCTTGAATTTTGTGGGATTTGGAGGAGACTTGAAGAAGTTGGAGGGATTTTTCCTAAATGTTGTGGAAATTTCCGGAGATTTTGTGAGATGTTTCAGGAATTTGTTTGGATTTTGAGAAGATGTAGGGAATTTTGTTGGATTTTTGTGGAATTTTGAGGATTTCTCTTGAATTTTGTGGGATTTGGAGGAGACTTGAAGAATTTTGCGGGAATTTTCTTAGATTTTGTGGAAATGTGTGGAGATTTTGTGAGATGTCTGTAGAATTTTGTAATGTTTTGAGAAGATGTAGGGAATTTTGTGGCATTTTTCTGGAATTTTGAGGGGCTTTCAAGAACTTTGTGAGAGTTTTTTTGAATTTTTTGGAAATTTGTTGAGATTTTGTGAGATGGTTCTGGAGTTTGGTGGGATATTGAGGAAATTCAGTGAATTTGGAGGGAATTTTCTTGAATTTTGAGGAAATTGTTGGAGATTTTGTGGGATGTTGCAGGAATGTGGTTGGGTTCTGAGAAGATTTAGGGAATTGTGTGGGGCTTGTACAGAATTTGGTGGGATTTCTCTTGAATTTTGTGGGATTTCTATTGAATTTTATGGGATGTTTGTGGGATGTTTGTGAGATGTTTGTAGGATGTTTGTGGTATTTGGAGGAGACTTGAAGAATTTTGCGGGATTTTTCTTGAAATGTTTGGAAATTGGTGGAGATTTTGTGAGATGTTGCAGGAATTTGTTTGGGTTTTGAGAAGATGGAAGGAATTTTGTTGGATTTTTGTGGAATTTTGAGGATTTGTCTTGAATTTTGTGGGATTTGGAGGAGACTTGAAGAATTTGGAGGGAATTTTCTTAGATTTAGTGGAAATTTGCTGAGATTTTGTGAGATGGTTCTGGAATTTGGTGGGATATTGAGGAAATTCAGTGAATTTTGAGGGATTTTTCTTGAATTTTGTGGAAATTGTTGGAGATTTTGTGGGATGTTGCAGGAATTGGGTAGGGTTTTGAGAAGGTTTAGGGAATTTTGTGGCATTTTTCTGCAATTTTGTGAGGCTTTTCCAGAATTTTTGGTGATATTGAGGTGATTTGGTGGGATGTTTCTGGAATTTTGTGGGATTTTTCTGGGATTTGTACGAGACTTGAAGAATTTTGCGGGATTTTTCTTGAATTGTTTGGAAATTGTTGGAGATTTTGTGAGATGTTGCAGGAGTTTGTTTGGGTTTTGAGAAGATGTAGGGAATTTTGTGGCATTTTTCTGGAATTTTGAGGGGCTTTCAAGAACTTTGTGAGAGTTTTCTTGAATTTAGTGGAAATTTGTTGAGATTTTGTGAGATGGTTCTGGAATTTGGTGGGATTTTTGTGGGATTTTGAGGATTTGTCTTGAATTTTGTGGGATTTGGAGGAGACTTGAAGAATTTGGAGGGAATTTTCCTGAATTTTTTGGATATTGGTGGAGATTTTGTGAGATGCTGCAGGAATGTGGTTGGGTTTTGAGAAGATTTAGGGATTTTTGTGGGATATTCGTGGAATTTTCAGCAGCTTTCAAGTATT
Organism: Cyanistes caeruleus; assembly: GCF_971803275.1. Lineage (NCBI taxonomy): Eukaryota > Metazoa > Chordata > Aves > Passeriformes > Paridae > Cyanistes > Cyanistes caeruleus. The sequence continues at coordinate 84,472,615 of NC_141702.1, read as the reverse complement.
TTGTGAGAGTCTTCTTGAATTTTGTGGAAATTGTTGGAGATTTTGTGGGATGTTGCAGGAATGTGGTTGGGTTTTGAGAAGATTTAGGGAATTGTGTGGGGCTTGTAGAGGATTTTGTGCGATTTCTTTTGAATTTTGTGGGATTTCTCTTGAATTTTGTGGGATGTTTGTGGGATGTTTGTGGGATGTTTGTGGGATGTTTGTGGGATGTTTGTGGTATTTGGAGGAGACTTGAAGAATTTTGCGGGATTTTTCTTGAAATGTTTGGAAATTGGTGGAGATTTTGTGAGATGATGCAGGAATTTGTTTGGGTTTTGAGAAGATGGAAGGAATTTTGTTGGATTTTTGTGGAATTTTGAGGATTTGTCTTGAATTTTGTTGAGATTTGGAGGAGACTTGAAGAATTTTGCGGAATTTTCTTAGATTTTGTGGAAATTTGTTGAGATTTTGTGAGATGGTTCTGGAATTTGGTGGGATATTGAGGAAATTCAGTGAATTTGGAGGGATTTTTCTTGAATTTTGTGGAAATTGTTGGAGATTTTGTGGGATGTTGCAGGAATTGGGTAGGGTTTTGAGAAGGTTTAGGGAATTTTGTGGCATTTTTCTGCAATTTTGTGAGGCTTTTCCAGAATGTTTGGTGATATTGAGGTGATTTGGTGGGATGTTTCTGGAATTTTGTGGGATTTTTCTGGGATTTGTACGAGACTTGAAGAATTTTGCGGGATTTTTCTTGAATTGTTTGGAAATTGGTGGAGATTTTGTGAGATGTTGCAGGAGTTTGTTTGGGTTTTGAGAAGATGTAGGGAAGTTTGTGGCATTTTTCTGGAATTTTGAGGGGCTTTCAAGAACTTTGTGAGAGTTTTCTTGAATTTAGTGGAAATTTGTTGAGATTTTGTGAGATGGTTCTGGAATTTGGTGGGATTTTTGTGGGATTTTGAGGATTTGTCTTGAATTTTGTGGGATTTGGAGGAGACTTGAAGAATTTGGAGGGAATTTTCCTGAATTTTTTGGATATTGGTGGAGATTTTGTGAGATGCTGCAGGAATGTGGTTGGGTTTTGAGAAGATTTAGGGATTTTTGTGGGATATTCGTGGAATTTTCAGCAGCTTTCAAGTATTTTGTGAGAGTCTTCTTGAATTTTGTGGAAATTTCCAGAGATTTTGTGGGATGTTGCAGGAATTTTGTGGGATTTTTGTGGAATTTTGAGGAATTCTCTTGAATTTTGTGGGATTTGGAGGAGACTTGAAGAAGTTGGAGGGATTTTTCCTAAATGTTGTGGAAATTTCCGGAGATTTTGTGAGATGTTTCAGGAATTTGTTTGGATTTTGAGAAGATGTAGGGAATTTTGTTGGATTTTTGTGGAATTTTGAGGATTTCTCTTGAATTTTGTGGGATTTGGAGGAGACTTGAAGAATTTTGCGGGAATTTTCTTAGATTTTGTGGAAATGTGTGGAGATTTTGTGAGATGTCTGTAGAATTTTGTAATGTTTTGAGAAGATGTAGGGAATTTTGTGGCATTTTTCTGGAATTTTGAGGGGCTTTCAAGAACTTTGTGAGAGTTTTTTTGAATTTTTTGGAAATTTGTTGAGATTTTGTGAGATGGTTCTGGAGTTTGGTGGGATATTGAGGAAATTCAGTGAATTTGGAGGGAATTTTCTTGAATTTTGAGGAAATTGTTGGAGATTTTGTGGGATGTTGCAGGAATGTGGTTGGGTTCTGAGAAGATTTAGGGAATTGTGTGGGGCTTGTACAGAATTTGGTGGGATTTCTCTTGAATTTTGTGGGATTTCTATTGAATTTTATGGGATGTTTGTGGGATGTTTGTGAGATGTTTGTAGGATGTTTGTGGTATTTGGAGGAGACTTGAAGAATTTTGCGGGATTTTTCTTGAAATGTTTGGAAATTGGTGGAGATTTTGTGAGATGTTGCAGGAATTTGTTTGGGTTTTGAGAAGATGGAAGGAATTTTGTTGGATTTTTGTGGAATTTTGAGGATTTGTCTTGAATTTTGTGGGATTTGGAGGAGACTTGAAGAATTTGGAGGGAATTTTCTTAGATTTAGTGGAAATTTGTTGAGATTTTGTGAGATGGTTCTGGAATTTGGTGGGATATTGAGGAAATTCAGTGAATTTTGAGGGATTTTTCTTGAATTTTGTGGAAATTGTTGGAGATTTTGTGGGATGTTGCAGGAATTGGGTAGGGTTTTGAGAAGGTTTAGGGAATTTTGTGGCATTTTTCTGCAATTTTGTGAGGCTTTTCCAGAATGTTTGGTGATATTGAGGTGATTTGGTGGGATGTTTCTGGAATTTTGTGGGATTTTTCTGGGATTTGTACGAGACTTGAAGAATTTTGCGGGATTTTTCTTGAATTGTTTGGAAATTGGTGGAGATTTTGTGAGATGTTGCAGGAGTTTGTTTGGGTTTTGAGAAGATGTAGGGAAGTTTGTGGCATTTTTCTGGAATTTTGAGGGGCTTTCAAGAACTTTGTGAGAGTTTTCTTGAATTTAGTGGAAATTTGTTGAGATTTTGTGAGATGGTTCTGGAATTTGGTGGGATTTTTGTGGGATTTTGAGGATTTGTCTTGAATTTTGTGGGATTTGGAGGAGACTTGAAGAATTTGGAGGGAATTTTCCTGAATTTTTTGGATATTGGTGGAGATTTTGTGAGATGCTGCAGGAATGTGGTTGGGTTTTGAGAAGATTTAGGGATTTTTGTGGGATATTCGTGGAATTTTCAGCAGCTTTCAAGTATTTTGTGAGAGTCTTCTTGAATTTTGTGGAAATTTCCGGAGATTTTGTGAGATGTTGCAGGAATTTTGTGGGATTTTTGTGGAATTTTGAGGAATTCTCTTGAATTTTGTGGGATTTGGAAAAGACTTGAAGAAGTTGGGGGGATTTTTCCTAAATGTTGTGGAAATTTCCGGAGATTTTGTGAGATGTTTCAGGAATTTGTTTGGATTTTGAGAAGATGTAGGGAATTTTGTTGGATTTTTGTGGAATTTTGAGGATTTCTCTTGAATTTTGTGGGATTTGGAGGAGACTTGAAGAATTTGGAGGGAATTTTCTTAGATTTTGTGGAAATGTGTGGAGATTTTGTGAGATGTCTGTAGAATTTTGTAATGTTTTGAGAAGATGTAGGGAATTTTGTGGCATTTTTCTGGAATTTTGAGGGGCTTTCAAGAACTTTGTGAGAGTTTTTTTGAATTTTTTGGAAATTTGTTGAGATCTTGTGAGATGGTTCTGGAGTTTGGTGGGATATTGAGGAAATTCAGTGAATTTGGAGGGAATTTTCTTGAATTTTGAGGAAATTGTTGGAGATTTTGTGGGATGTTGCAGGAATGTGGTTGGGTTCTGAGAAGATTTAGGGAATTGTGTGGGGCTTGTACAGAATTTGGTGGGATTTCTCTTGAATTTTGTGGGATTTCTATTGAATTTTATGGGATGTTTGTGGGATGTTTGTGAGATGTTTGTAGGATGTTTGTGGTATTTGGAGGAGACTTGAAGAATTTTGCGGGATTTTTCTTGAAATGTTTGGAAATTGGTGGAGATTTTGTGAGATGTTGCAGGAATTTGATTGGGTTTTGAGAAGATGGAAGGAATTTTGTTGGATTTTTGTGGAATTTTGAGGATTTCTCTTGAATTTTGTGGGATTTGGAGGAGACTTGAAGAATTTTGCGGGAATTTTCTTAGATTTTGTGGAAATTTGTTGAGATTTTGTGAGATGGTTCTGGAATTTGGTGGCATATTGAGGAAATTCAGTGAATTTTGAGGGATTTTTCTTGAATTTTGTGGAAATTGTTGGAGATTTTTTGGGATGTTGCAGGAATTGGGTAGGGTTTTGAGAAGGTTTAGGGAATTTTGTGGCATTTTTCTGCAATTTTGTGAGGCTTTTCCAGAATGTTTGGTGATATTGAGGTGATTTGGTGGGATGTTTCTGGAATTTTGTGGGATTTTTCTGGGATTTGTACGAGACTTGAAGAATTTTGCGGGATTTTTCTTGAATTGTTTGGAAATTGGTGGAGATTTTGTGAGATGTTGCAGGAGTTTGTTTGGGTTTTGAGAAGATGTAGGGAAGTTTGTGGCATTTTTCTGGAATTTTGAGGGGCTTTCAAGAACTTTGTGAGAGTTTTCTTGAATTTAGTGGAAATTTGTTGAGATTTTGTGAGATGGTTCTGGAATTTGGTGGGATTTTTGTGGGATTTTGAGGATTTGTCTTGAATTTTGTGGGATTTGGAGGAGACTTGAAGAATTTGGAGGGAATTTTCCTGAATTTTTTGGATATTGGTGGAGATTTTGTGAGATGCTGCAGGAATGTGGTTGGGTTTTGAGAAGATTTAGGGATTTTTGTGGGATATTCGTGGAATTTTCAGCAGCTTTCAAGTATTTTGTGAGAGTCTTCTTGAATTTTGTGGAAATTTCCGGAGATTTTGTGAGATGTTGCAGGAATTTTGTGGGATTTTTGTGGAATTTTGAGGAATTCTCTTGAATTTTGTGGGATTTGGAGGAGACTTGAAGAAGTTGGAGGGATTTTTCCTAAATGTTGTGGAAATTTCCGGAGATTTTGTGAGATGTTTCAGGAATTTGTTTGGATTTTGAGAAGATGTAGGGAATTTTGTTGGATTTTTGTGGAATTTTGAGGATTTCTCTTGAATTTTGTGGGATTTGGAGGAGACTTGAAGAATTTTGCGGGAATTTTCTTAGATTTTGTGGAAATGTGTGGAGATTTTGTGAGATGTCTGTAGAATTTTGTAATGTTTTGAGAAGATGTAGGGAATTTTGTGGCATTTTTCTGGAATTGTGAGGGGCTTTCAAGAACTTTGTGAGAGTTTTTTTGAATTTTTTGGAAATTTGTTGAGATTTTGTGAGATGGTTCTGGAGTTTGGTGGGATATTGAGGAAATTCAGTGAATTTGGAGGGAATTTTCTTGAATTTTGAGGAAATTGTTGGAGATTTTGTGGGATGTTGCAGGAATGTGGTTGGGTTCTGAGAAGATTTAGGGAATTGTGTGGGGCTTGTACAGAATTTGGTGGGATTTCTCTTGAATTTTGTGGGATTTCTATTGAATTTTATGGGATGTTTGTGGGATGTTTGTGAGATGTTTGTAGGATGTTTGTGGTATTTGGAGGAGACTTGAAGAATTTTGCGGGATTTTTCTTGAAATGTTTGGAAATTGGTGGAGATTTTGTGAGATGTTGCAGGAATTTGTTTGGGTTTTGAGAAGATGGAAGGAATTTTGTGGGATTTTTGTGGAATTTTGAGGATTTGTCTTGAATTTTGTGGGATTTGGAGGAGACTTGAAGAATTTGGAGGGAATTTTCTTAGATTTTGTGGAAATTTGTTGAGATTTTGTGAGATGGTTCTGGAATTTGGTGGGATATTGAGGAAATTCAGTGAATTTTGAGGGATTTTTCTTGAATTTTGTGGAAATTGTTGGAGATTTTGTGGGATGTTGCAGGAATTGGGTAGGGTTTTGAGAAGGTTTAGGGAATTTTGTGGCATTTTTCTGCAATTTTGTGAGGCTTTTCCAGAATGTTTGGTGATATTGAGGTGATTTGGTGGGATGTTTCTGGAATTTTGTGGGATTTTTCTGGGATTTGTACGAGACTTGAAGAATTTTGCGGGATTTTTCTTGAATTGTTTGGAAATTGTTGGAGATTTTGTGAGATGTTGCAGGAGTTTGTTTGGGTTTTGAGAAGATGTAGGTTATTTTGTGGCATTTTTCTGGAATTTTGAGGGGCTTTCAAGAACTTTGTGAGAGTTTTCTTGAATTTAGTGGAAATTTGTTGAGATTTTGTGAGATGGTTCTGGAATTTGGTGGGATTTTTGTGGGATTTTGAGGATTTGTCTTGAATTTTGTGGGATTTGGAGGAGACTTGAAGAATTTGGAGGGAATTTTCCTGAATTTTTTGGATATTGGTGGAGATTTTGTGAGATGCTGCAGGAATGTGGTTGGGTTTTGAGAAGATTTAGGGATTTTTGTGGGATATTCGTGGAATTTTCAGCAGCTTTCAAGTATTTTGTGAGAGTCTTCTTGAATTTTGTGGAAATTTCCGGAGATTTTGTGAGATGTTGCAGGAATTTTGTGGGATTTTTGTGGAATTTTGAGGAATTCTCTTGAATTTTGTGGGATTTGGAGGAGACTTGAAGAAGTTGGAGGGATTTTTCCTAAATGTTGTGGAAATTTCCGGAGATTTTGTGAGATGTTTCAGGAATTTGTTTGGATTTTGAGAAGATGTAGGGAATTTTGTTGGATTTTTGTGGAATTTTGAGGATTTCTCTTGAATTTTGTGGGATTTGGAGGAGACTTGAAGAATTTTGCGGGAATTTTCTTAGATTTTGTGGAAATGTGTGGAGATTTTGTGAGATGTCTGTAGAATTTTGTAATGTTTTGAGAAGATGTAGGGAATTTTGTGGCATTTTTCTGGAATTGTGAGGGGCTTTCAAGAACTTTGTGAGACTTTTTTTGAATTTTTTGGAAATTTGTTGAGATTTTGTGAGATGGTTCTGGAGTTTGGTGGGATATTGAGGAAATTCAGTGAATTTGGAGGGAATTTTCTTGAATTTTGAGGAAATTGTTGGAGATTTTGTGGGATGTTGCAGGAATGTGGTTGGGTTCTGAGAAGATTTAGGGAATTGTGTGGGGCTTGTACAGAATTTGGTGGGATTTCTCTTGAATTTTGTGGGATTTCTATTGAATTTTATGGGATGTTTGTGGGATGTTTGTGAGATGTTTGTAGGATGTTTGTGGTATTTGGAGGAGACTTGAAGAATTTTGCGGGATTTTTCTTGAAATGTTTGGAAATTGGTGGAGATTTTGTGAGATGTTGCAGGAATTTGTTTGGGTTTTGAGAAGATGGAAGGAATTTTGTGGGATTTTTGTGGAATTTTGAGGATTTCTCTTGAATTTTGTGGGATTTGGAGGAGACTTGAAGAATTTGGAGGGAATTTTCTTAGATTTTGTGGAAATTTGTTGAGATTTTGTGAGATGGTTTTGGAATTTGGTGGGATATTGAGGAAATTCAGTGAATTTTGAGGGGTTTTTCTTGAATTTTGTGGAAATTGTTGGAGATTTTGTGGGATGTTGCAGGAATTGGGTAGGGTTTTGAGAAGGTTTAGGGAATTTTGTGGCATTTTTCTGCAATTTTGTGAGGCTTTTCCAGAATGTTTGGTGATATTGAGGTGATTTGGTGGGATGTTTCTGGAATTTTGTGGGATTTTTCTGGGATTTGTACGAGACTTGAAGAATTTTGCGGGATTTTTCTTGAATTGTTTGGAAATTGGTGGAGATTTTGTGAGATGTTGCAGGAGTTTGTTTGGGTTTTGAGAAGATGTAGGGAAGTTTGTGGCATTTTTCTGGAATTTTGAGGGGCTTTCAAGAACTTTGTGAGAGTTTTCTTGAATTTAGTGGAAATTTGTTGAGATTTTGTGAGATGGTTCTGGAATTTGGTGGGATTTTTGTGGGATTTTGAGGATTTGTCTTGAATTTTGTGGGATTTGGAGGAGACTTGAAGAATTTGGAGGGAATTTTCCTGAATTTTTTGGATATTGGTGGAGATTTTGTGAGATGCTGCAGGAATGTGGTTGGGTTTTGAGAAGATTTAGGGATTTTTGTGGGATATTCGTGGAATTTTCAGCAGCTTTCAAGTATTTTGTGAGAGTCTTCTTGAATTTTGTGGAAATTTCCGGAGATTTTGTGAGATGTTGCAGGAATTTTGTGGGATTTTTGTGGAATTTTGAGGAATTCTCTTGAATTTTGTGGGATTTGGAGGAGACTTGAAGAAGTTGGAGGGATTTTTCCTAAATGTTGTGGAAATTTCCGGAGATTTTGTGAGATGTTTCAGGAATTTGTTTGGATTTTGAGAAGATGTAGGGAATTTTGTTGGATTTTTGTGGGATTTTGAGGATTTCTCTTGAATTTTGTGGGATTTGGAGGAGACTTGAAGAATTTTGCGGGAATTTTCTTAGATTTTGTGGAAATGTGTGGAGATTTTGTGAGATGTCTGTAGAATTTTGTAATGTTTTGAGAAGATGTAGGGAATTTTGTGGCATTTTTCTGGAATTTTGAGGGGCTTTCAAGAACTTTGTGAGAGTTTTTTTGAATTTTTTGGAAATTTGTTGAGATTTTGTGAGATGGTTCTGGAGTTTGGTGGGATATTGAGGAAATTCAGTGAATTTGGAGGGAATTTTCTTGAATTTTGAGGAAATTGTTGGAGATTTTGTGGGATGTTGCAGGAATGTGGTTGGGTTCTGAGAAGATTTAGGGAATTGTGTGGGGCTTGTACAGAATTTGGTGGGATTTCTCTTGAATTTTGTGGGATTTCTATTGAATTTTATGGGATGTTTGTGGGATGTTTGTGAGATGTTTGTAGGATGTTTGTGGTATTTGGAGGAGACTTGAAGAATTTTGCGGGATTTTTCTTGAAATGTTTGGAAATTGGTGGAGATTTTGTGAGATGTTGCAGGAATTTGATTGGGTTTTGAGAAGATGGAAGGAATTTTGTTGGATTTTTGTGGAATTTTGAGGATTTGTCTTGAATTTTGTGGGATTTGGAGGAGACTTGAAGAATTTGGAGGGAATTTTCTTAGATTTTGTGGAAATTTGTTGAGATTTTGTGAGATGGTTCTGGAATTTGGTGGGATATTGAGGAAATTCAGTGAATTTTGAGGGATTTTTCTTGAATTTTGTGGAAATTGTTGGAGATTTTTTGGGATGTTGCAGGAATTGGGTAGGGTTTTGAGAAGGTTTAGGGAATTTTGTGGCATTTTTCTGCAATTTTGTGAGGCTTTTCCAGAATGTTTGGTGATATTGAGGTGATTTGGTGGGATGTTTCTGGAATTTTGTGGGATTTTTCTGGGATTTGTACGAGACTTGAAGAATTTTGCGGGATTTTTCTTGAATTGTTTGGAAATTGGTGGAGATTTTGTGAGATGTTGCAGGAGTTTGTTTGGGTTTTGAGAAGATGTAGGGAAGTTTGTGGCATTTTTCTGGAATTTTGAGGGGCTTTCAAGAACTTTGTGAGAGTTTTCTTGAATTTAGTGGAAATTTGTTGAGATTTTGTGAGATGGTTCTGGAATTTGGTGGGATTTTTGTGGGATTTTGAGGATTTGTCTTGAATTTTGTGGGATTTGGAGGAGACTTGAAGAATTTGGAGGGAATTTTCCTGAATTTTTTGGATATTGGTGGAGATTTTGTGAGATGCTGCAGGAATGTGGTTGGGTTTTGAGAAGATTTAGGGATTTTTGTGGGATATTCGTGGAATTTTCAGCAGCTTTCAAGTATTTTGTGAGAGTCTTCTTGAATTTTGTGGAAATTTCCGGAGATTTTGTGAGATGTTGCAGGAATTTTGTGGGATTTTTGTGGAATTTTGAGGAATTCTCTTGAATTTTGTGGGATTTGGAGGAGACTTGAAGAAGTTGGAGGGATTTTTCCTAAATGTTGTGGAAATTTCCGGAGATTTTGTGAGATGTTTCAGGAATTTGTTTGGATTTTGAGAAGATGTAGGGAATTTTGTTGGATTTTTGTGGAATTTTGAGGATTTCTCTTGAATTTTGTGGGATTTGGAGGAGACTTGAAGAATTTTGCGGGAATTTTCTTAGATTTTGTGGAAATGTGTGGAGATTTTGTGAGATGTCTGTAGAATTTTGTAATGTTTTGAGAAGATGTAGGGAATTTTGTGGCATTTTTCTGGAATTGTGAGAGGCTTTCAAGAACTTTGTGAGAGTTTTTTTGAATTTTTTGGAAATTTGTTGAGATTTTGTGAGATGGTTCTGGAGTTTGGTGGGATATTGAGGAAATTCAGTGAATTTGGAGGGAATTTTCTTGAATTTTGAGGAAATTGTTGGAGATTTTGTGGGATGTTGCAGGAATGTGGTTGGGTTCTGAGAAGATTTAGGGAATTGTGTGGGGCTTGTACAGAATTTGGTGGGATTTCTCTTGAATTTTGTGGGATTTCTATTGAATTTTATGGGATGTTTGTGGGATGTTTGTGAGATGTTTGTAGGATGTTTGTGGTATTTGGAGGAGACTTGAAGAATTTTGCGGGATTTTTCTTGAAATGTTTGGAAATTGGTGGAGATTTTGTGAGATGTTGCAGGAATTTGTTTGGGTTTTGAGAAGATGGAAGGAATTTTGTGGGATTTTTGTGGAATTTTGAGGATTTCTCTTGAATTTTGTGGGATTTGGAGGAGACTTGAAGAATTTGGAGGGAATTTTCTTAGATTTAGTGGAAATTTGTTGAGATTTTGTGAGATGGTTCTGGAATTTGGTGGGATATTGAGGAAATTCAGTGAATTTTGAGGGATTTTTCTTGAATTTTGTGGAAATTGTTGGAGATTTTGTGGGATGTTGCAGGAATTGGGTAGGGTTTTGAGAAGGTTTAGGGAATTTTGTGGCATTTTTCTGCAATTTTGTGAGGCTTTTCCAGAATGTTTGGTGATATTGAGGTGATTTGGTGGGATGTTTCTGGAATTTTGTGGGATTTTTCTGGGATTTGTACGAGACTTGAAGAATTTTGCGGGATTTTTCTTGAATTGTTTGGAAATTGGTGGAGATTTTGTGAGATGTTGCAGGAGTTTGTTTGGGTTTTGAGAAGATGTAGGGAAGTTTGTGGCATTTTTCTGGAATTTTGAGGGGCTTTCAAGAACTTTGTGAGAGTTTTCTTGAATTTAGTGGAAATTTGTTGAGATTTTGTGAGATGGTTCTGGAATTTGGTGGGATTTTTGTGGGATTTTGAGGATTTGTCTTGAATTTTGTGGGATTTGGAGGAGACTTGAAGAATTTGGAGGGAATTTTCCTGAATTTTTTGGATATTGGTGGAGATTTTGTGAGATGCTGCAGGAATGTGGTTGGGTTTTGAGAAGATTTAGGGATTTTTGTGGGATATTCGTGGAATTTTCAGCAGCTTTCAAGTATTTTGTGAGAGTCTTCTTGAATTTTGTGGAAATTTCCGGAGATTTTGTGAGATGTTGCAGGAATTTTGTGGGATTTTTGTGGAATTTTGAGGAATTCTCTTGAATTTTGTGGGATTTGGAGGAGACTTGAAGAAGTTGGAGGGATTTTTCCTAAATGTTGTGGAAATTTCCGGAGATTTTGTGAGATGTTTCAGGAATTTGTTTGGATTTTGAGAAGATGTAGGGAATTTTGTTGGATTTTTGTGGAATTTTGAGGATTTCTCTTGAATTTTGTGGGATTTGGAGGAGACTTGAAGAATTTTGCGGGAATTTTCTTAGATTTTGTGGAAATGTGTGGAGATTTTGTGAGATGTCTGTAGAATTTTGTAATGTTTTGAGAAGATGTAGGGAATTTTGTGGCATTTTTCTGGAATTTTGAGGGGCTTTCAAGAACTTTGTGAGAGTTTTTTTGAATTTTTTGGAAATTTGTTGAGATTTTGTGAGATGGTTCTGGAGTTTGGTGGGATATTGAGGAAATTCAGTGAATTTGGAGGGAATTTTCTTGAATTTTGAGGAAATTGTTGGAGATTTTGTGGGATGTTGCAGGAATGTGGTTGGGTTCTGAGAAGATTTAGGGAATTGTGTGGGGCTTGTACAGAATTTGGTGGGATTTCTCTTGAATTTTGTGGGATTTCTATTGAATTTTATGGGATGTTTGTGGGATGTTTGTGAGATGTTTGTAGGATGTTTGTGGTATTTGGAGGAGACTTGAAGAATTTTGCGGGATTTTTCTTGAAATGTTTGGAAATTGGTGGAGATTTTGTGAGATGTTGCAGGAATTTGTTTGGGTTTTGAGAAGATGGAAGGAATTTTGTGGGATTTTTGTGGAATTTTGAGGATTTCTCTTGAATTTTGTGGGATTTGGAGGAGACTTGAAGAATTTGGAGGGAATTTTCTTAGATTTAGTGGAAATTTGTTGAGATTTTGTGAGATGGTTCTGGAATTTGGTGGGATATTGAGGAAATTCAGTGAATTTTGAGGGATTTTTCTTGAATTTTGTGGAAATTGTTGGAGATTTTGTGGGATGTTGCAGGAATTGGGTAGGGTTTTGAGAAGGTTTAGGGAATTTTGTGGCATTTTTCTGCAATTTTGTGAGGCTTTTCCAGAATGTTTGGTGATATTGAGGTGATTTGGTGGGATGTTTCTGGAATTTTGTGGGATTTTTCTGGGATTTGTACGAGACTTGAAGAATTTTGCGGGATTTTTCTTGAATTGTTTGGAAATTGGTGGAGATTTTGTGAGATGTTGCAGGAGTTTGTTTGGGTTTTGAGAAGATGTAGGGAAGTTTGTGGCATTTTTCTGGAATTTTGAGGGGCTTTCAAGAACTTTGTGAGAGTTTTCTTGAATTTAGTGGAAATTTGTTGAGATTTTGTGAGATGGTTCTGGAATTTGGTGGGATTTTTGTGGGATTTTGAGGATTTGTCTTGAATTTTGTGGGATTTGGAGGAGACTTGAAGAATTTGGAGGGAATTTTCCTGAATTTTTTGGATATTGGTGGAGATTTTGTGAGATGCTGCAGGAATGTGGTTGGGTTTTGAGAAGATTTAGGGATTTTTGTGGGATATTCGTGGAATTTTCAGCAGCTTTCAAGTATTTTGTGAGAGTCTTCTTGAATTTTGTGGAAATTTCCGGAGATTTTGTGAGATGTTGCAGGAATTTTGTGGGATTTTTGTGGAATTTTGAGGAATTCTCTTGAATTTTGTGGGATTTGGAGGAGACTTGAAGAAGTTGGAGGGATTTTTCCTAAATGTTGTGGAAATTTCCGGAGATTTTGTGAGATGTTTCAGGAATTTGTTTGGATTTTGAGAAGATGTAGGGAATTTTGTTGGATTTTTGTGGAATTTTGAGGATTTCTCTTGAATTTTGTGGGATTTGGAGGAGACTTGAAGAATTTTGCGGGAATTTTCTTAGATTTTGTGGAAATGTGTGGAGATTTTGTGAGATGTCTGTAGAATTTTGTAATGTTTTGAGAAGATGTAGGGAATTTTGTGGCATTTTTCTGGAATTTTGAGGGGCTTTCAAGAACTTTGTGAGAGTTTTTTTGAATTTTTTGGAAATTTGTTGAGATTTTGTGAGATGGTTCTGGAGTTTGGTGGGATATTGAGGAAATTCAGTGAATTTGGAGGGAATTTTCTTGAATTTTGAGGAAATTGTTGGAGATTTTGTGGGATGTTGCAGGAATGTGGTTGGGTTCTGAGAAGATTTAGGGAATTGTGTGGGGCTTGTACAGAATTTGGTGGGATTTCTCTTGAATTTTGTGGGATTTCTATTGAATTTTATGGGATGTTTGTGGGATGTTTGTGAGATGTTTGTAGGATGTTTGTGGTATTTGGAGGAGACTTGAAGAATTTTGCGGGATTTTTCTTGAAATGTTTGGAAATTGGTGGAGATTTTGTGAGATGTTGCAGGAATTTGTTTGGGTTTTGAGAAGATGGAAGGAATTTTGTTGGATTTTTGTGGAATTTTGAGGATTTCTCTTGAATTTTGTGGGATTTGGAGGAGACTTGAAGAATTTGGAGGGAATTTTCTTAGATTTAGTGGAAATTTGTTGAGATTTTGTGAGATGGTTCTGGAATTTGGTGGGATATTGAGGAAATTCAGTGAATTTTGAGGGATTTTTCTTGAATTTTGTGGAAATTGTTGGAGATTTTGTGGGATGTTGCAGGAATTGGGTAGGGTTTTGAGAAGGTTTAGGGAATTTTGTGGCATTTTTCTGCAATTTTGTGAGGCTTTTCCAGAATTTTTGGTGATATTGAGGTGATTTGGTGGGATGTTTCTGGAATTTTGTGGGATTTTTCTGGGATTTGTACGAGACTTGAAGAATTTTGCGGGATTTTTCTTGAATTGTTTGGAAATTGGTGGAGATTTTGTGAGATGTTGCAGGAGTTTGTTTGGGTTTTGAGAAGATGTAGGGAATTTTGTGGCACTTTTCTGGAATTTTGAGGGGCTTTCAAGAACTTTGTGAGAGTTTTCTTGAATTTAGTGGAAATTTGTTGAGATTTTGTGAGATGGTTCTGGAATTTGGTGGGATTTTTGTGGGATTTTGAGGATTTGTCTTGAATTTTGTGGGATTTGGAGGAGACTTGAAGAATTTGGAGGGAATTTTCTTAGATTTTGTGGAAATGTGTGGAGATTTTGTGAGATGTCTGTAGAATTTTGTAATGTTTTGAGAAGATGTAGGGAATTTTGTGGCATTTTTCTGGAATTTTGAGGGGCTTTCAAGAACTTTGTGAGAGTTTTTTTGAATTTTTTGGAAATTTGTTGAGATTTTGTGAGATGGTTCTGGAGTTTGGTGGGATATTGAGGAAATTCAGTGAATTTGGAGGGAATTTTCTTGAATTTTGTGGAAATTGTTGGAGATTTTGTGGGATGTTGCAGGAATGTGGTTGGGTTCTGAGAAGATTTAGGGAATTGTGTGGGGCTTGTACAGAATTTGGTGGGATTTCTCTTGAATTTTGTGGGATTTCTATTGAATTTTATGGGATGTTTGTGGGATGTTTGTGAGATGTTTGTAGGATGTTTGTGGTATTTGGAGGAGACTTGAAGAATTTTGCGGGATTTTTCTTGAAATGTTTGGAAATTGGTGGAGATTTTGTGAGATGTTGCAGGAATTTGTTTGGGTTTTGAGAAGATGGAAGGAATTTTGTGGGATTTTTGTGGAATTTTGAGGATTTCTCTTGAATTTTGTGGGATTTGGAGGAGACTTGAAGAATTTTGCGGGAATTTTCTTAGATTTTGTGGAAATTTGTTGAGATTTTGTGAGATGGTTCTGGAATTTGGTGGGATATTGAGGAAATTCAGTGAATTTTGAGGGATTTTTCTTGAATTTTGTGGAAATTGTTGGAGATTTTGTGGGATGTTGCAGGAATTGGGTAGGGTTTTGAGAAGGTTTAGGGAATTTTGTGGCATTTTTCTGCAATTTTGTGAGGCTTTTCCAGAATTTTTGGTGATATTGAGGTGATTTGGTGGGATGTTTCTGGAATTTTGTGGGATTTTTCTGGGATTTGTACGAGACTTGAAGAATTTTGCGGGATTTTTCTTGAATTGTTTGGAAATTGGTGGAGATTTTGTGAGATGTTGCAGGAGTTTGTTTGGGTTTTGAGAAGATGTAGGGAAGTTTGTGGCATTTTTCTGGAATTTTGAGGGGCTTTCAAGAACTTTGTGAGAGTTTTCTTGAATTTAGTGGAAATTTGTTGAGATTTTGTGAGATGGTTCTGGAATTTGGTGGGATTTTTGTGGGATTTTGAGGATTTGTCTTGAATTTTGTGGGATTTGGAGGAGACTTGAAGAATTTGGAGGGAATTTTCCTGAATTTTTTGGATATTGGTGGAGATTTTGTGAGATGCTGCAGGAATGTGGTTGGGTTTTGAGAAGATTTAGGGATTTTTGTGGGATATTCGTGGAATTTTCAGCAGCTTTCAAGTATTTTGTGAGAGTCTTCTTGAATTTTGTGGAAATTGTTGGAGATTTTGTGGGATGTTGCAGGAATGTGGTTGGGTTTTGAGAAGATTTAGGGAATTGTGTGGGGCTTGTAGAGGATTTTGTGCGATTTCTTTTGAATTTTGTGGGATTTCTCTTGAATTTTGTGGGATGTTTGTGGGATGTTTGTGGGATGTTTGTGGGATGTTTGTGGTATTTGGAGGAGACTTGAAGAATTTTGCGGGATTTTTCTTGAATTGTTTGGAAATTGGTGGAGATTTTGTGAGATGTTGCAGGAGTTTGTTTGGGTTCTGAGAAGATGGAAGGAATTTTGTGGGATTTTTGTGGAATTTTGAGGATTTCTCTTGAATTTTGTGGGATTTGGAGGAGACTTGAAGAATTTTGCGGAATTTTCTTAGATTATGTGGAAATTTGTTGAGATTTTGTGAGATGGTTTTGGAATTTGGTGGGATATTGAGGAAATTCAGTGAATTTTGAGGGATTTTTCTTGAATTTTGTGGAAATTGTTGGAGATTTTGTGGGATGTTGCAGGAATTGGGTAGGGTTTTGAGAAGGTTTAGGGAATTTTGTGGCATTTTTCTGCAATTTTGTGAGGCTTTTCCAGAATGTTTGGTGATATTGAGGTGATTTGGTGGGATGTTTCTGGAATTTTGTGGGATTTTTCTGGGATTTGTACGAGACTTGAAGAATTTTGCGGGATTTTTCTTGAATTGTTTGGAAATTGGTGGAGATTTTGTGAGATGTTGCAGGAGTTTGTTTGGGTTTTGAGAAGATGTAGGTTATTTTGTGGCATTTTTCTGGAATTTTGAGGGGCTTTCAAGAACTTTGTGAGAGTTTTCTTGAATTTAGTGGAAATTTGTTGAGATTTTGTGAGATGGTTCTGGAATTTGGTGGGATTTTTGTGGGATTTTGAGGATTTGTCTTGAATTTTGTGGGATTTGGAGGAGACTTGAAGAATTTGGAGGGAATTTTCTTAGATTTTGTGGAAATTTGTTGAGATTTTCTGAGATGGTTCTGGAATTTGGTGGGATATTGAGGAAATACAGTGAATTTGGAGGGATTTTTCTTGAATTTTGTGGAAATTGTTGGAGATTTTGTGGGATGTTGCAGGAATTGGGTAGGGTTTTGAGAAGGTTTAGGGAATTTTGTGGCATTTTTCTGCAATTTTGTGAGGCTTTTCCAGAATGTTTGGTGATATTGAGGTGATTTGGTGGGATGTTTCTGGAATTTTGTGGGATTTTTCTGGGATTTGTACGAGACTTGAAGAATTTTGCGGGATTTTTCTTGAATTGTTTGGAAATTGGTGGAGATTTTGTGAGATGTTGCAGGAGTTTGTTTGGGTTTTGAGAAGATGTAGGGAAGTTTGTGGCATTTTTCTGGAATTTTGAGGGGCTTTCAAGAACTTTGTGAGAGTTTTCTTGAATTTAGTGGAAATTTGTTGAGATTTTGTGAGATGGTTCTGGAATTTGGTGGGATTTTTGTGGGATTTTGAGGATTTGTCTTGAATTTTGTGGGATTTGGAGGAGACTTGAAGAATTTGGAGGGAATTTTCCTGAATTTTTTGGATATTGGTGGAGATTTTGTGAGATGCTGCAGGAATGTGGTTGGGTTTTGAGAAGATTTAGGGATTTTTGTGGGATATTCGTGGAATTTTCAGCAGCTTTCAAGTATTTTGTGAGAGTCTTCTTGAATTTTGTGGAAATTTCCGGAGATTTTGTGAGATGTTGCAGGAATTTTGTGGGATTTTTGTGGAATTTTGAGGAATTCTCTTGAATTTTGTGGGATTTGGAGGAGACTTGAAGAAGTTGGAGGGATTTTTCCTAAATGTTGTGGAAATTTCCGGAGATTTTGTGAGATGTTTCAGGAATTTGTTTGGATTTTGAGAAGATGTAGGGAATTTTGTTGGATTTTTGTGGAATTTTGAGGATTTCTCTTGAATTTTGTGGGATTTGGAGGAGACTTGAAGAATTTTGCGGGAATTTTCTTAGATTTTGTGGAAATGTGTGGAGATTTTGTGAGATGTCTGTAGAATTTTGTAATGTTTTGAGAAGATGTAGGGAATTTTGTGGCATTTTTCTGGAATTTTGAGGGGCTTTCAAGAACTTTGTGAGAGTTTTTTTGAATTTTTTGGAAATTTGTTGAGATTTTGTGAGATGGTTCTGGAGTTTGGTGGGATATTGAGGAAATTCAGTGAATTTGGAGGGAATTTTCTTGAATTTTGAGGAAATTGTTGGAGATTTTGTGGGATGTTGCAGGAATGTGGTTGGGTTCTGAGAAGATTTAGGGAATTGTGTGGGGCTTGTACAGAATTTGGTGGGATTTCTCTTGAATTTTGTGGGATTTCTATTGAATTTTATGGGATGTTTGTGGGATGTTTGTGAGATGTTTGTAGGATGTTTGTGGTATTTGGAGGAGACTTGAAGAATTTTGCGGGATTTTTCTTGAAATGTTTGGAAATTGGTGGAGATTTTGTGAGATGTTGCAGGAATTTGTTTGGGTTTTGAGAAGATGGAAGGAATTTTGTGGGATTTTTGTGGAATTTTGAGGATTTCTCTTGAATTTTGTGGGATTTGGAGGAGACTTGAAGAATTTGGAGGGAATTTTCTTAGATTTAGTGGAAATTTGTTGAGATTTTGTGAGATGGTTCTGGAATTTGGTGGGATATTGAGGAAATTCAGTGAATTTTGAGGGATTTTTCTTGAATTTTGTGGAAATTGTTGGAGATTTTGTGGGATGTTGCAGGAATTGGGTAGGGTTTTGAGAAGGTTTAGGGAATTTTGTGGCATTTTTCTGCAATTTTGTGAGGCTTTTCCAGAATGTTTGGTGATATTGAGGTGATTTGGTGGGATGTTTCTGGAATTTTGTGGGATTTTTCTGGGATTTGTACGAGACTTGAAGAATTTTGCGGGATTTTTCTTGAATTGTTTGGAAATTGGTGGAGATTTTGTGAGATGTTGCAGGAGTTTGTTTGGGTTTTGAGAAGATGTAGGGAAGTTTGTGGCATTTTTCTGGAATTTTGAGGGGCTTTCAAGAACTTTGTGAGAGTTTTCTTGAATTTAGTGGAAATTTGTTGAGATTTTGTGAGATGGTTCTGGAATTTGGTGGGATTTTTGTGGGATTTTGAGGATTTGTCTTGAATTTTGTGGGATTTGGAGGAGACTTGAAGAATTTGGAGGGAATTTTCCTGAATTTTTTGGATATTGGTGGAGATTTTGTGAGATGCTGCAGGAATGTGGTTGGGTTTTGAGAAGATTTAGGGATTTTTGTGGGATATTCGTGGAATTTTCAGCAGCTTTCAAGTATTTTGTGAGAGTCTTCTTGAATTTTGTGGAAATTTCCGGAGATTTTGTGAGATGTTGCAGGAATTTTGTGGGATTTTTGTGGAATTTTGAGGAATTCTCTTGAATTTTGTGGGATTTGGAGGAGACTTGAAGAAGTTGGAGGGATTTTTCCTAAATGTTGTGGAAATTTCCGGAGATTTTGTGAGATGTTTCAGGAATTTGTTTGGATTTTGAGAAGATGTAGGGAATTTTGTTGGATTTTTGTGGAATTTTGAGGATTTCTCTTGAATTTTGTGGGATTTGGAGGAGACTTGAAGAATTTTGCGGGAATTTTCTTAGATTTTGTGGAAATGTGTGGAGATTTTGTGAGATGTCTGTAGAATTTTGTAATGTTTTGAGAAGATGTAGGGAATTTTGTGGCATTTTTCTGGAATTTTGAGGGGCTTTCAAGAACTTTGTGAGAGTTTTTTTGAATTTTTTGGAAATTTGTTGAGATTTTGTGAGATGGTTCTGGAGTTTGGTGGGATATTGAGGAAATTCAGTGAATTTGGAGGGAATTTTCTTGAATTTTGAGGAAATTGTTGGAGATTTTGTGGGATGTTGCAGGAATGTGGTTGGGTTCTGAGAAGATTTAGGGAATTGTGTGGGGCTTGTACAGAATTTGGTGGGATTTCTCTTGAATTTTGTGGGATTTCTATTGAATTTTATGGGATGTTTGTGGGATGTTTGTGAGATGTTTGTAGGATGTTTGTGGTATTTGGAGGAGACTTGAAGAATTTTGCGGGATTTTTCTTGAAATGTTTGGAAATTGGTGGAGATTTTGTGAGATGTTGCAGGAATTTGTTTGGGTTTTGAGAAGATGGAAGGAATTTTGTTGGATTTTTGTGGAATTTTGAGGATTTCTCTTGAATTTTGTGGGATTTGGAGGAGACTTGAAGAATTTGGAGGGAATTTTCTTAGATTTAGTGGAAATTTGTTGAGATTTTGTGAGATGGTTCTGGAATTTGGTGGGATATTGAGGAAATTCAGTGAATTTTGAGGGATTTTTCTTGAATTTTGTGGAAATTGTTGGAGATTTTGTGGGATGTTGCAGGAATTGGGTAGGGTTTTGAGAAGGTTTAGGGAATTTTGTGGCATTTTTCTGCAATTTTGTGAGGCTTTTCCAGAATTTTTGGTGATATTGAGGTGATTTGGTGGGATGTTTCTGGAATTTTGTGGGATTTTTCTGGGATTTGTACGAGACTTGAAGAATTTTGCGGGATTTTTCTTGAATTGTTTGGAAATTGGTGGAGATTTTGTGAGATGTTGCAGGAGTTTGTTTGGGTTTTGAGAAGATGTAGGGAATTTTGTGGCACTTTTCTGGAATTTTGAGGGGCTTTCAAGAACTTTGTGAGAGTTTTCTTGAATTTAGTGGAAATTTGTTGAGATTTTGTGAGATGGTTCTGGAATTTGGTGGGATTTTTGTGGGATTTTGAGGATTTGTCTTGAATTTTGTGGGATTTGGAGGAGACTTGAAGAATTTGGAGGGAATTTTCTTAGATTTTGTGGAAATGTGTGGAGATTTTGTGAGATGTCTGTAGAATTTTGTAATGTTTTGAGAAGATGTAGGGAATTTTGTGGCATTTTTCTGGAATTTTGAGGGGCTTTCAAGAACTTTGTGAGAGTTTTTTTGAATTTTTTGGAAATTTGTTGAGATTTTGTGAGATGGTTCTGGAGTTTGGTGGGATATTGAGGAAATTCAGTGAATTTGGAGGGAATTTTCTTGAATTTTGTGGAAATTGTTGGAGATTTTGTGGGATGTTGCAGGAATGTGGTTGGGTTCTGAGAAGATTTAGGGAATTGTGTGGGGCTTGTACAGAATTTGGTGGGATTTCTCTTGAATTTTGTGGGATTTCTATTGAATTTTATGGGATGTTTGTGGGATGTTTGTGAGATGTTTGTAGGATGTTTGTGGTATTTGGAGGAGACTTGAAGAATTTTGCGGGATTTTTCTTGAAATGTTTGGAAATTGGTGGAGATTTTGTGAGATGTTGCAGGAATTTGTTTGGGTTTTGAGAAGATGGAAGGAATTTTGTGGGATTTTTGTGGAATTTTGAGGATTTCTCTTGAATTTTGTGGGATTTGGAGGAGACTTGAAGAATTTTGCGGGAATTTTCTTAGATTTTGTGGAAATTTGTTGAGATTTTGTGAGATGGTTCTGGAATTTGGTGGGATATTGAGGAAATTCAGTGAATTTTGAGGGATTTTTCTTGAATTTTGTGGAAATTGTTGGAGATTTTGTGGGATGTTGCAGGAATTGGGTAGGGTTTTGAGAAGGTTTAGGGAATTTTGTGGCATTTTTCTGCAATTTTGTGAGGCTTTTCCAGAATTTTTGGTGATATTGAGGTGATTTGGTGGGATGTTTCTGGAATTTTGTGGGATTTTTCTGGGATTTGTACGAGACTTGAAGAATTTTGCGGGATTTTTCTTGAATTGTTTGGAAATTGGTGGAGATTTTGTGAGATGTTGCAGGAGTTTGTTTGGGTTTTGAGAAGATGTAGGGAAGTTTGTGGCATTTTTCTGGAATTTTGAGGGGCTTTCAAGAACTTTGTGAGAGTTTTCTTGAATTTAGTGGAAATTTGTTGAGATTTTGTGAGATGGTTCTGGAATTTGGTGGGATTTTTGTGGGATTTTGAGGATTTGTCTTGAATTTTGTGGGATTTGGAGGAGACTTGAAGAATTTGGAGGGAATTTTCCTGAATTTTTTGGATATTGGTGGAGATTTTGTGAGATGCTGCAGGAATGTGGTTGGGTTTTGAGAAGATTTAGGGATTTTTGTGGGATATTCGTGGAATTTTCAGCAGCTTTCAAGTATTTTGTGAGAGTCTTCTTGAATTTTGTGGAAATTGTTGGAGATTTTGTGGGATGTTGCAGGAATGTGGTTGGGTTTTGAGAAGATTTAGGGAATTGTGTGGGGCTTGTAGAGGATTTTGTGCGATTTCTTTTGAATTTTGTGGGATTTCTCTTGAATTTTGTGGGATGTTTGTGGGATGTTTGTGGGATGTTTGTGGGATGTTTGTGGTATTTGGAGGAGACTTGAAGAATTTTGCGGGATTTTTCTTGAATTGTTTGGAAATTGGTGGAGATTTTGTGAGATGTTGCAGGAGTTTGTTTGGGTTCTGAGAAGATGGAAGGAATTTTGTGGGATTTTTGTGGAATTTTGAGGATTTCTCTTGAATTTTGTGGGATTTGGAGGAGACTTGAAGAATTTTGCGGAATTTTCTTAGATTATGTGGAAATTTGTTGAGATTTTGTGAGATGGTTTTGGAATTTGGTGGGATATTGAGGAAATACAGTGAATTTGGAGGGATTTTTCTTGAATTTTGTGGAAATTTGTTGAGATTTTGTGAGATGGTTCTGGAATTTGGTGGGATTTTTGTGGGATTTTGAGGATTTGTCTTGAATTTTGTGGGATTTGGAGGAGACTTGAAGAATTTGGAGGGAATTTTCTTAGATTTTGTGGAAATTTGTTGAGATTTTCTGAGATGGTTCTGGAATTTGGTGGGATATTGAGGAAATACAGTGAATTTGGAGGGATTTTTCTTGAATTTTGTGGAAATTGTTGGAGATTTTGTGGGATGTTGCAGGAATTGGGTAGGGTTTTGAGAAGGTTTAGGGAATTTTGTGGCATTTTTCTGCAATTTTGTGAGGCTTTTCCAGAATTTTTGGTGATATTGAGGTGATTTGGTGGGATGTTTCTGGAATTTTGTGGGATTTTTCTGGGATTTGTACGAGACTTGAAGAATTTTGCGGGATTTTTCTTGAATTGTTTGGAAATTGGTGGAGATTTTGTGAGATGTTGCAGGAGTTTGTTTGGGTTTTGAGAAGATGTAGGGAATTTTGTGGCATTTTTCTGGAATTTTGAGGGGCTTTCAAGAACTTTGTGAGAGTTTTCTTGAATTTAGTGGAAATTTGTTGAGATTTTGTGAGATGGTTCTGGAATTTGGTGGGATTTTTGTGGGATTTTGAGGATTTGTCTTGAATTTTGTGGGATTTGGAGGAGACTTGAAGAATTTGGAGGGAATTTTCCTGAATTTTTTGGATATTGGTGGAGATTTTGTGAGATGCTGCAGGAATGTGGTTGGGTTTTGAGAAGATTTAGGGATTTTTGTGGGATATTCGTGGAATTTTCAGCAGCTTTCAAGTATTTTGTGAGAGTCTTCTTGAATTTTGTGGAAATTGTTGGAGATTTTGTGTGATGTTGCAGGAATGTGGTTGGGTTTTGAGAAGATTTAGGGAATTGTGTGGGGCTTGTACAGGATTTTGTGCGATTTCTTTTGCATTTTGTGGGATTTCTCTTGAATTTTGTGGGATGTTTGTGGGATGTTTGTGGGATGTTTGTGGGATGTTTGTGGTATTTGGAGGAGACATGAAGAATTTTGCGGGATTTTTCTTGAATTGTTTGGAAATTGTTGGAGATTTTGTGAGATGTTGCAGGAGTTTGTTTGGGTTCTGAGAAGATGGAAGGAATTTTTTTGGATTTTTGTGGAATTTTGAGGATTTGTCTTGAATTTTGTGGGATTTGGAGGAGACTTGAAGAATTTGGAGGGAATTTTCCTGAATTTTTTGGATATTGGTGGAGATTTTGTGAGATGCTGCAGGAATGTGGTTGGGTTTTGAGAAGATTTAGGGATTTTTGTGGGATATTCGTGGAATTTTCAGCAGCTTTCAAGTATTTTGTGAGAGTCTTCTTGAATTTTGTGGAAATTTCCGGAGATTTTGTGAGATGTTGCAGGAATTTTGTGGGATTTTTGTGGAATTTTGAGGAATTCTCTTGAATTTTGTGGGATTTGGAGGAGACTTGAAGAAGTTGGAGGGATTTTTCCTAAATGTTGTGGAAATTTCCGGAGATTTTGTGAGATGTTTCAGGAATTTGTTTGGATTTTGAGAAGATGTAGGGAATTTTGTTGGATTTTTGTGGAATTTTGAGGATTTCTCTTGAATTTTGTGGGATTTGGAGGAGACTTGAAGAATTTTGCGGGAATTTTCTTAGATTTTGTGGAAATG
The DNA here is from genome assembly GCF_971803275.1 of Cyanistes caeruleus. Lineage (NCBI taxonomy): Eukaryota > Metazoa > Chordata > Aves > Passeriformes > Paridae > Cyanistes > Cyanistes caeruleus. The sequence continues at coordinate 84,448,901 of NC_141702.1, read as the reverse complement.
TGTGGAGATTTTGTGAGATGTCTGTAGAATTTTGTAATGTTTTGAGAAGATGTAGGGAATTTTGTGGCATTTTTCTGGAATTGTGAGGGGCTTTCAAGAACTTTGTGAGAGTTTTTTTGAATTTTTTGGAAATTTGTTGAGATTTTGTGAGATGGTTCTGGAGTTTGGTGGGATATTGAGGAAATTCAGTGAATTTGGAGGGAATTTTCTTGAATTTTGAGGAAATTGTTGGAGATTTTGTGGGATGTTGCAGGAATGTGGTTGGGTTCTGAGAAGATTTAGGGAATTGTGTGGGGCTTGTACAGAATTTGGTGGGATTTCTCTTGAATTTTGTGGGATTTCTATTGAATTTTATGGGATGTTTGTGGGATGTTTGTGAGATGTTTGTAGGATGTTTGTGGTATTTGGAGGAGACTTGAAGAATTTTGCGGGATTTTTCTTGAAATGTTTGGAAATTGGTGGAGATTTTGTGAGATGTTGCAGGAATTTGTTTGGGTTTTGAGAAGATGGAAGGAATTTTGTGGGATTTTTGTGGAATTTTGAGGATTTCTCTTGAATTTTGTGGGATTTGGAGGAGACTTGAAGAATTTGGAGGGAATTTTCTTAGATTTTGTGGAAATTTGTTGAGATTTTGTGAGATGGTTCTGGAATTTGGTGGGATATTGAGGAAATTCAGTGAATTTTGAGGGATTTTTCTTGAATTTTGTGGAAATTGTTGGAGATTTTGTGGGATGTTGCAGGAATTGGGTAGGGTTTTGAGAAGGTTTAGGGAATTTTGTGGCATTTTTCTGCAATTTTGTGAGGCTTTTCCAGAATGTTTGGTGATATTGAGGTGATTTGGTGGGATGTTTCTGGAATTTTGTGGGATTTTTCTGGGATTTGTACGAGACTTGAAGAATTTTGCGGGATTTTTCTTGAATTGTTTGGAAATTGGTGGAGATTTTGTGAGATGTTGCAGGAGTTTGTTTGGGTTTTGAGAAGATGTAGGGAAGTTTGTGGCATTTTTCTGGAATTTTGAGGGGCTTTCAAGAACTTTGTGAGAGTTTTCTTGAATTTAGTGGAAATTTGTTGAGATTTTGTGAGATGGTTCTGGAATTTGGTGGGATTTTTGTGGGATTTTGAGGATTTGTCTTGAATTTTGTGGGATTTGGAGGAGACTTGAAGAATTTGGAGGGAATTTTCCTGAATTTTTTGGATATTGGTGGAGATTTTGTGAGATGCTGCAGGAATGTGGTTGGGTTTTGAGAAGATTTAGGGATTTTTGTGGGATATTCGTGGAATTTTCAGCAGCTTTCAAGTATTTTGTGAGAGTCTTCTTGAATTTTGTGGAAATTTCCGGAGATTTTGTGAGATGTTGCAGGAATTTTGTGGGATTTTTGTGGAATTTTGAGGAATTCTCTTGAATTTTGTGGGATTTGGAGGAGACTTGAAGAAGTTGGAGGGATTTTTCCTAAATGTTGTGGAAATTTCCGGAGATTTTGTGAGATGTTTCAGGAATTTGTTTGGATTTTGAGAAGATGTAGGGAATTTTGTTGGATTTTTGTGGGATTTTGAGGATTTCTCTTGAATTTTGTGGGATTTGGAGGAGACTTGAAGAATTTTGCGGGAATTTTCTTAGATTTTGTGGAAATGTGTGGAGATTTTGTGAGATGTCTGTAGAATTTTGTAATGTTTTGAGAAGATGTAGGGAATTTTGTGGCATTTTTCTGGAATTTTGAGGGGCTTTCAAGAACTTTGTGAGAGTTTTTTTGAATTTTTTGGAAATTTGTTGAGATTTTGTGAGATGGTTCTGGAGTTTGGTGGGATATTGAGGAAATTCAGTGAATTTGGAGGGAATTTTCTTGAATTTTGAGGAAATTGTTGGAGATTTTGTGGGATGTTGCAGGAATGTGGTTGGGTTCTGAGAAGATTTAGGGAATTGTGTGGGGCTTGTACAGAATTTGGTGGGATTTCTCTTGAATTTTGTGGGATTTCTATTGAATTTTATGGGATGTTTGTGGGATGTTTGTGAGATGTTTGTAGGATGTTTGTGGTATTTGGAGGAGACTTGAAGAATTTTGCGGGATTTTTCTTGAAATGTTTGGAAATTGGTGGAGATTTTGTGAGATGTTGCAGGAATTTGATTGGGTTTTGAGAAGATGGAAGGAATTTTGTTGGATTTTTGTGGAATTTTGAGGATTTGTCTTGAATTTTGTGGGATTTGGAGGAGACTTGAAGAATTTTGCGGGAATTTTCTTAGATTTAGTGGAAATTTGTTGAGATTTTGTGAGATGGTTCTGGAATTTGGTGGGATATTGAGGAAATTCAGTGAATTTTGAGGGATTTTTCTTGAATTTTGTGGAAATTGTTGGAGATTTTTTGGGATGTTGCAGGAATTGGGTAGGGTTTTGAGAAGGTTTAGGGAATTTTGTGGCATTTTTCTGCAATTTTGTGAGGCTTTTCCAGAATGTTTGGTGATATTGAGGTGATTTGGTGGGATGTTTCTGGAATTTTGTGGGATTTTTCTGGGATTTGTACGAGACTTGAAGAATTTTGCGGGATTTTTCTTGAATTGTTTGGAAATTGGTGGAGATTTTGTGAGATGTTGCAGGAGTTTGTTTGGGTTTTGAGAAGATGTAGGGAAGTTTGTGGCATTTTTCTGGAATTTTGAGGGGCTTTCAAGAACTTTGTGAGAGTTTTCTTGAATTTAGTGGAAATTTGTTGAGATTTTGTGAGATGGTTCTGGAATTTGGTGGGATTTTTGTGGGATTTTGAGGATTTGTCTTGAATTTTGTGGGATTTGGAGGAGACTTGAAGAATTTGGAGGGAATTTTCCTGAATTTTTTGGATATTGGTGGAGATTTTGTGAGATGCTGCAGGAATGTGGTTGGGTTTTGAGAAGATTTAGGGATTTTTGTGGGATATTCGTGGAATTTTCAGCAGCTTTCAAGTATTTTGTGAGAGTCTTCTTGAATTTTGTGGAAATTTCCGGAGATTTTGTGAGATGTTGCAGGAATTTTGTGGGATTTTTGTGGAATTTTGAGGAATTCTCTTGAATTTTGTGGGATTTGGAGGAGACTTGAAGAAGTTGGAGGGATTTTTCCTAAATGTTGTGGAAATTTCCGGAGATTTTGTGAGATGTTTCAGGAATTTGTTTGGATTTTGAGAAGATGTAGGGAATTTTGTTGGATTTTTGTGGAATTTTGAGGATTTCTCTTGAATTTTGTGGGATTTGGAGGAGACTTGAAGAATTTTGCGGGAATTTTCTTAGATTTTGTGGAAATGTGTGGAGATTTTGTGAGATGTCTGTAGAATTTTGTAATGTTTTGAGAAGATGTAGGGAATTTTGTGGCATTTTTCTGGAATTGTGAGAGGCTTTCAAGAACTTTGTGAGAGTTTTTTTGAATTTTTTGGAAATTTGTTGAGATTTTGTGAGATGGTTCTGGAGTTTGGTGGGATATTGAGGAAATTCAGTGAATTTGGAGGGAATTTTCTTGAATTTTGAGGAAATTGTTGGAGATTTTGTGGGATGTTGCAGGAATGTGGTTGGGTTCTGAGAAGATTTAGGGAATTGTGTGGGGCTTGTACAGAATTTGGTGGGATTTCTCTTGAATTTTGTGGGATTTCTATTGAATTTTATGGGATGTTTGTGGGATGTTTGTGAGATGTTTGTAGGATGTTTGTGGTATTTGGAGGAGACTTGAAGAATTTTGCGGGATTTTTCTTGAAATGTTTGGAAATTGGTGGAGATTTTGTGAGATGTTGCAGGAATTTGTTTGGGTTTTGAGAAGATGGAAGGAATTTTGTTGGATTTTTGTGGAATTTTGAGGATTTCTCTTGAATTTTGTGGGATTTGGAGGAGACTTGAAGAATTTGGAGGGAATTTTCTTAGATTTAGTGGAAATTTGTTGAGATTTTGTGAGATGGTTCTGGAATTTGGTGGGATATTGAGGAAATTCAGTGAATTTTGAGGGATTTTTCTTGAATTTTGTGGAAATTGTTGGAGATTTTGTGGGATGTTGCAGGAATTGGGTAGGGTTTTGAGAAGGTTTAGGGAATTTTGTGGCATTTTTCTGCAATTTTGTGAGGCTTTTCCAGAATGTTTGGTGATATTGAGGTGATTTGGTGGGATGTTTCTGGAATTTTGTGGGATTTTTCTGGGATTTGTACGAGACTTGAAGAATTTTGCGGGATTTTTCTTGAATTGTTTGGAAATTGGTGGAGATTTTGTGAGATGTTGCAGGAGTTTGTTTGGGTTTTGAGAAGATGTAGGGAAGTTTGTGGCATTTTTCTGGAATTTTGAGGGGCTTTCAAGAACTTTGTGAGAGTTTTCTTGAATTTAGTGGAAATTTGTTGAGATTTTGTGAGATGGTTCTGGAATTTGGTGGGATTTTTGTGGGATTTTGAGGATTTGTCTTGAATTTTGTGGGATTTGGAGGAGACTTGAAGAATTTGGAGGGAATTTTCCTGAATTTTTTGGATATTGGTGGAGATTTTGTGAGATGCTGCAGGAATGTGGTTGGGTTTTGAGAAGATTTAGGGATTTTTGTGGGATATTCGTGGAATTTTCAGCAGCTTTCAAGTATTTTGTGAGAGTCTTCTTGAATTTTGTGGAAATTTCCGGAGATTTTGTGAGATGTTGCAGGAATTTTGTGGGATTTTTGTGGAATTTTGAGGAATTCTCTTGAATTTTGTGGGATTTGGAGGAGACTTGAAGAAGTTGGAGGGATTTTTCCTAAATGTTGTGGAAATTTCCGGAGATTTTGTGAGATGTTTCAGGAATTTGTTTGGATTTTGAGAAGATGTAGGGAATTTTGTTGGATTTTTGTGGAATTTTGAGGATTTCTCTTGAATTTTGTGGGATTTGGAGGAGACTTGAAGAATTTTGCGGGAATTTTCTTAGATTTTGTGGAAATGTGTGGAGATTTTGTGAGATGTCTGTAGAATTTTGTAATGTTTTGAGAAGATGTAGGGAATTTTGTGGCATTTTTCTGGAATTTTGAGGGGCTTTCAAGAACTTTGTGAGAGTTTTTTTGAATTTTTTGGAAATTTGTTGAGATTTTGTGAGATGGTTCTGGAGTTTGGTGGGATATTGAGGAAATTCAGTGAATTTGGAGGGAATTTTCTTGAATTTTGAGGAAATTGTTGGAGATTTTGTGGGATGTTGCAGGAATGTGGTTGGGTTCTGAGAAGATTTAGGGAATTGTGTGGGGCTTGTACAGAATTTGGTGGGATTTCTCTTGAATTTTGTGGGATTTCTATTGAATTTTATGGGATGTTTGTGGGATGTTTGTGAGATGTTTGTAGGATGTTTGTGGTATTTGGAGGAGACTTGAAGAATTTTGCGGGATTTTTCTTGAAATGTTTGGAAATTGGTGGAGATTTTGTGAGATGTTGCAGGAATTTGTTTGGGTTTTGAGAAGATGGAAGGAATTTTGTTGGATTTTTGTGGAATTTTGAGGATTTCTCTTGAATTTTGTGGGATTTGGAGGAGACTTGAAGAATTTGGAGGGAATTTTCTTAGATTTAGTGGAAATTTGTTGAGATTTTGTGAGATGGTTCTGGAATTTGGTGGGATATTGAGGAAATTCAGTGAATTTTGAGGGATTTTTCTTGAATTTTGTGGAAATTGTTGGAGATTTTGTGGGATGTTGCAGGAATTGGGTAGGGTTTTGAGAAGGTTTAGGGAATTTTGTGGCATTTTTCTGCAATTTTGTGAGGCTTTTCCAGAATTTTTGGTGATATTGAGGTGATTTGGTGGGATGTTTCTGGAATTTTGTGGGATTTTTCTGGGATTTGTACGAGACTTGAAGAATTTTGCGGGATTTTTCTTGAATTGTTTGGAAATTGGTGGAGATTTTGTGAGATGTTGCAGGAGTTTGTTTGGGTTTTGAGAAGATGTAGGGAATTTTGTGGCACTTTTCTGGAATTTTGAGGGGCTTTCAAGAACTTTGTGAGAGTTTTCTTGAATTTAGTGGAAATTTGTTGAGATTTTGTGAGATGGTTCTGGAATTTGGTGGGATTTTTGTGGGATTTTGAGGATTTGTCTTGAATTTTGTGGGATTTGGAGGAGACTTGAAGAATTTGGAGGGAATTTTCCTGAATTTTTTGGATATTGGTGGAGATTTTGTGAGATGCTGCAGGAATGTGGTTGGGTTTTGAGAAGATTTAGGGATTTTTGTGGGATATTCGTGGAATTTTCAGCAGCTTTCAAGTATTTTGTGAGAGTCTTCTTGAATTTTGTGGAAATTTCCGGAGATTTTGTGAGATGTTGCAGGAATTTTGTGGGATTTTTGTGGAATTTTGAGGAATTCTCTTGAATTTTGTGGGATTTGGAGGAGACTTGAAGAAGTTGGAGGGATTTTTCCTAAATGTTGTGGAAATTTCCGGAGATTTTGTGAGATGTTTCAGGAATTTGTTTGGATTTTGAGAAGATGTAGGGAATTTTGTTGGATTTTTGTGGAATTTTGAGGATTTCTCTTGAATTTTGTGGGATTTGGAGGAGACTTGAAGAATTTTGCGGGAATTTTCTTAGATTTTGTGGAAATGTGTGGAGATTTTGTGAGATGTCTGTAGAATTTTGTAATGTTTTGAGAAGATGTAGGGAATTTTGTGGCATTTTTCTGGAATTTTGAGGGGCTTTCAAGAACTTTGTGAGAGTTTTTTTGAATTTTTTGGAAATTTGTTGAGATTTTGTGAGATGGTTCTGGAGTTTGGTGGGATATTGAGGAAATTCAGTGAATTTGGAGGGAATTTTCTTGAATTTTGAGGAAATTGTTGGAGATTTTGTGGGATGTTGCAGGAATGTGGTTGGGTTCTGAGAAGATTTAGGGAATTGTGTGGGGCTTGTACAGAATTTGGTGGGATTTCTCTTGAATTTTGTGGGATTTCTATTGAATTTTATGGGATGTTTGTGGGATGTTTGTGAGATGTTTGTAGGATGTTTGTGGTATTTGGAGGAGACTTGAAGAATTTTGCGGGATTTTTCTTGAAATGTTTGGAAATTGGTGGAGATTTTGTGAGATGTTGCAGGAATTTGTTTGGGTTTTGAGAAGATGGAAGGAATTTTGTTGGATTTTTGTGGAATTTTGAGGATTTCTCTTGAATTTTGTGGGATTTGGAGGAGACTTGAAGAATTTGGAGGGAATTTTCTTAGATTTAGTGGAAATTTGTTGAGATTTTGTGAGATGGTTCTGGAATTTGGTGGGATATTGAGGAAATTCAGTGAATTTTGAGGGATTTTTCTTGAATTTTGTGGAAATTGTTGGAGATTTTGTGGGATGTTGCAGGAATTGGGTAGGGTTTTGAGAAGGTTTAGGGAATTTTGTGGCATTTTTCTGCAATTTTGTGAGGCTTTTCCAGAATTTTTGGTGATATTGAGGTGATTTGGTGGGATGTTTCTGGAATTTTGTGGGATTTTTCTGGGATTTGTACGAGACTTGAAGAATTTTGCGGGATTTTTCTTGAATTGTTTGGAAATTGGTGGAGATTTTGTGAGATGTTGCAGGAGTTTGTTTGGGTTTTGAGAAGATGTAGGGAATTTTGTGGCACTTTTCTGGAATTTTGAGGGGCTTTCAAGAACTTTGTGAGAGTTTTCTTGAATTTAGTGGAAATTTGTTGAGATTTTGTGAGATGGTTCTGGAATTTGGTGGGATTTTTGTGGGATTTTGAGGATTTGTCTTGAATTTTGTGGGATTTGGAGGAGACTTGAAGAATTTGGAGGGAATTTTCTTAGATTTTGTGGAAATGTGTGGAGATTTTGTGAGATGTCTGTAGAATTTTGTAATGTTTTGAGAAGATGTAGGGAATTTTGTGGCATTTTTCTGGAATTTTGAGGGGCTTTCAAGAACTTTGTGAGAGTTTTTTTGAATTTTTTGGAAATTTGTTGAGATTTTGTGAGATGGTTCTGGAGTTTGGTGGGATATTGAGGAAATTCAGTGAATTTGGAGGGAATTTTCTTGAATTTTGTGGAAATTGTTGGAGATTTTGTGGGATGTTGCAGGAATGTGGTTGGGTTCTGAGAAGATTTAGGGAATTGTGTGGGGCTTGTACAGAATTTGGTGGGATTTCTCTTGAATTTTGTGGGATTTCTATTGAATTTTATGGGATGTTTGTGGGATGTTTGTGAGATGTTTGTAGGATGTTTGTGGTATTTGGAGGAGACTTGAAGAATTTTGCGGGATTTTTCTTGAAATGTTTGGAAATTGGTGGAGATTTTGTGAGATGTTGCAGGAATTTGTTTGGGTTTTGAGAAGATGGAAGGAATTTTGTGGGATTTTTGTGGAATTTTGAGGATTTCTCTTGAATTTTGTGGGATTTGGAGGAGACTTGAAGAATTTTGCGGGAATTTTCTTAGATTTAGTGGAAATTTGTTGAGATTTTGTGAGATGGTTCTGGAATTTGGTGGGATATTGAGGAAATTCAGTGAATTTTGAGGGATTTTTCTTGAATTTTGTGGAAATTGTTGGAGATTTTGTGGGATGTTGCAGGAATTGGGTAGGGTTTTGAGAAGGTTTAGGGAATTTTGTGGCATTTTTCTGCAATTTTGTGAGGCTTTTCCAGAATTTTTGGTGATATTGAGGTGATTTGGTGGGATGTTTCTGGAATTTTGTGGGATTTTTCTGGGATTTGTACGAGACTTGAAGAATTTTGCGGGATTTTTCTTGAATTGTTTGGAAATTGGTGGAGATTTTGTGAGATGTTGCAGGAGTTTGTTTGGGTTTTGAGAAGATGTAGGGAAGTTTGTGGCATTTTTCTGGAATTTTGAGGGGCTTTCAAGAACTTTGTGAGAGTTTTCTTGAATTTAGTGGAAATTTGTTGAGATTTTGTGAGATGGTTCTGGAATTTGGTGGGATTTTTGTGGGATTTTGAGGATTTGTCTTGAATTTTGTGGGATTTGGAGGAGACTTGAAGAATTTGGAGGGAATTTTCCTGAATTTTTTGGATATTGGTGGAGATTTTGTGAGATGCTGCAGGAATGTGGTTGGGTTTTGAGAAGATTTAGGGATTTTTGTGGGATATTCGTGGAATTTTCAGCAGCTTTCAAGTATTTTGTGAGAGTCTTCTTGAATTTTGTGGAAATTGTTGGAGATTTTGTGGGATGTTGCAGGAATGTGGTTGGGTTTTGAGAAGATTTAGGGAATTGTGTGGGGCTTGTAGAGGATTTTGTGCGATTTCTTTTGAATTTTGTGGGATTTCTCTTGAATTTTGTGGGATGTTTGTGGGATGTTTGTGGGATGTTTGTAGGATGTTTGTGGTATTTGGAGGAGACTTGAAGAATTTTGCGGGATTTTTCTTGAATTGTTTGGAAATTGGTGGAGATTTTGTGAGATGTTGCAGGAGTTTGTTTGGGTTCTGAGAAGATGGAAGGAATTTTGTGGGATTTTTGTGGAATTTTGAGGATTTCTCTTGAATTTTGTGGGATTTGGAGGAGACTTGAAGAATTTTGCGGAATTTTCTTAGATTATGTGGAAATTTGTTGAGATTTTGTGAGATGGTTTTGGAATTTGGTGGGATATTGAGGAAATTCAGTGAATTTTGAGGGATTTTTCTTGAATTTTGTGGAAATTGTTGGAGATTTTGTGGGATGTTGCAGGAATTGGGTAGGGTTTTGAGAAGGTTTAGGGAATTTTGTGGCATTTTTCTGCAATTTTGTGAGGCTTTTCCAGAATGTTTGGTGATATTGAGGTGATTTGGTGGGATGTTTCTGGAATTTTGTGGGATTTTTCTGGGATTTGTACGAGACTTGAAGAATTTTGCGGGATTTTTCTTGAATTGTTTGGAAATTGGTGGAGATTTTGTGAGATGTTGCAGGAGTTTGTTTGGGTTTTGAGAAGATGTAGGTTATTTTGTGGCATTTTTCTGGAATTTTGAGGGGCTTTCAAGAACTTTGTGAGAGTTTTCTTGAATTTAGTGGAAATTTGTTGAGATTTTGTGAGATGGTTCTGGAATTTGGTGGGATTTTTGTGGGATTTTGAGGATTTGTCTTGAATTTTGTGGGATTTGGAGGAGACTTGAAGAATTTGGAGGGAATTTTCTTAGATTTTGTGGAAATTTGTTGAGATTTTCTGAGATGGTTCTGGAATTTGGTGGGATATTGAGGAAATACAGTGAATTTGGAGGGATTTTTCTTGAATTTTGTGGAAATTGTTGGAGATTTTGTGGGATGTTGCAGGAATTGGGTAGGGTTTTGAGAAGGTTTAGGGAATTTTGTGGCATTTTTCTGCAATTTTGTGAGGCTTTTCCAGAATTTTTGGTGATATTGAGGTGATTTGGTGGGATGTTTCTGGAATTTTGTGGGATTTTTCTGGGATTTGTACGAGACTTGAAGAATTTTGCGGGATTTTTCTTGAATTGTTTGGAAATTGGTGGAGATTTTGTGAGATGTTGCAGGAGTTTGTTTGGGTTTTGAGAAGATGTAGGGAATTTTGTGGCATTTTTCTGGAATTTTGAGGGGCTTTCAAGAACTTTGTGAGAGTTTTCTTGAATTTAGTGGAAATTTGTTGAGATTTTGTGAGATGGTTCTGGAATTTGGTGGGATTTTTGTGGGATTTTGAGGATTTGTCTTGAATTTTGTGGGATTTGGAGGAGACTTGAAGAATTTGGAATTTTCCTGAATTTTTTGGATATTGGTGGAGATTTTGTGAGATGCTGCAGGAATGTGGTTGGGTTTTGAGAAGATTTAGGGATTTTTGTGGGATATTCGTGGAATTTTCAGCAGCTTTCAAGTATTTTGTGAGAGTCTTCTTGAATTTTGTGGAAATTGTTGGAGATTTTGTGTGATGTTGCAGGAATGTGGTTGGGTTTTGAGAAGATTTAGGGAATTGTGTGGGGCTTGTACAGGATTTTGTGCGATTTCTTTTGCATTTTGTGGGATTTCTCTTGAATTTTGTGGGATGTTTGTGGGATGTTTGTGGGATGTTTGTGGGATGTTTGTGGTATTTGGAGGAGACATGAAGAATTTTGCGGGATTTTTCTTGAATTGTTTGGAAATTGTTGGAGATTTTGTGAGATGTTGCAGGAGTTTGTTTGGGTTCTGAGAAGATGGAAGGAATTTTTTTGGATTTTTGTGGAATTTTGAGGATTTGTCTTGAATTTTGTGGGATTTGGAGGAGACTTGAAGAATTTGGAGGGAATTTTCCTGAATTTTTTGGATATTGGTGGAGATTTTGTGAGATGCTGCAGGAATGTGGTTGGGTTTTGAGAAGATTTAGGGATTTTTGTGGGATATTCGTGGAATTTTCAGCAGCTTTCAAGTATTTTGTGAGAGTCTTCTTGAATTTTGTGGAAATTTCCGGAGATTTTGTGAGATGTTACAGGAATTTTGTGGGATTTTTGTGGAATTTTGAGGAATTCTCTTGAATTTTGTGGGATTTGGAGGAGACTTGAAGAAGTTGGAGGGATTTTTCCTAAATGTTGTGGAAATTGGTGGTGATTTTGTGAGATGTTTAAGGAATTTGTTTGGATTTTGAGAAGATGTAGGGAATTTTGTTGGATTTTTGTGGAATTTTGAGGATTTCTCTTGAATTTTGTGGGATTTGGAGGAGACTTGAAGAATTTTGCGGGAATTTTCTTAGATTTTGTGGAAATGTGTGGAGATTTTGTGAGATGTCTGTAGAATTTTGTAATGTTTTGAGAAGATGTAGGGAATTTTGTGGCATTTTTCTGGAATTTTGAGGGGCTTTCAAGAACTTTGTGAGAGTTTTTTTGAATTTTTTGGAAATTTGTTGAGATTTTGTGAGATGGTTCTGGAGTTTGGTGGGATATTGAGGAAATTCAGTGAATTTGGAGGGAATTTTCTTGAATTTTGTGGAAATTGTTGGAGATTTTGTGGGATGTTGCAGGAATGTGGTTGGGTTCTGAGAAGATTTAGGGAATTGTGTGGGGCTTGTACAGAATTTGGTGGGATTTCTCTTGAATTTTGTGGGATTTCTATTGAATTTTATGGGATGTTTGTGGGATGTTTGTGAGATGTTTGTAGGATGTTTGTGCTATTTGGAGGAGACTTGAAGAATTTTGCGGGATTTTTCTTGAAATGTTTGGAAATTGGTGGAGATTTTGTGAGATGTTGCAGGAGTTTGTTTGGGTTCTGAGAAGATGGAAGGAATTTTGTTGGATTTTTGTGGAATTTTGAGGATTTCTCTTGAATTTTGTGGGATTTGGAGGAGACTTGAAGAATTTGGAGGGAATTTTCTTAGATTTTGTGGAAATTTGTTGAGATTTTCTGAGATGGTTCTGGAATTTGGTGGGATATTGAGGAAATACAGTGAATTTGGAGGGATTTTTCTTGAATTTTGTGGAAATTGTTGGAGATTTTGTGGGATGTTGCAGGAATTGGGTAGGGTTTTGAGAAGGTTTAGGGAATTTTGTGGCATTTTTCTGCAATTTTGTGAGGCTTTTCCAGAATTTTTGGTGATATTGAGGTGATTTGGTGGGATGTTTCTGGAATTTTGTGGGATTTTTCTGGGATTTGTACGAGACTTGAAGAATTTTGCGGGATTTTTCTTGAATTGTTTGGAAATTGGTGGAGATTTTGTGAGATGTTGCAGGAGTTTGTTTGGGTTTTGAGAAGATGTAGGGAATTTTGTGGCATTTTTCTGGAATTTTGAGGGGCTTTCAAGAACTTTGTGAGAGTTTTCTTGAATTTAGTGGAAATTTGTTGAGATTTTGTGAGATGGTTCTGGAATTTGGTGGGATTTTTGTGGGATTTTGAGGATTTGTCTTGAATTTTGTGGGATTTGGAGGAGACTTGAAGAATTTTGCGGGAATTTTCTTAGATTTTGTGGAAATGTGTGGAGATTTTGTGAGATGTCTGTAGAATTTTGTAATGTTTTGAGAAGATGTAGGGAATTTTGTGGCATTTTTCTGGAATTTTGAGGGGCTTTCAAGAACTTTGTGAGAGTTTTTTTGAATTTTTTGGAAATTTGTTGAGATTTTGTGAGATGGTTCTGGAGTTTGGTGGGATATTGAGGAAATTCAGTGAATTTGGAGGGAATTTTCTTGAATTTTGAGGAAATTGTTGGAGATTTTGTGGGATGTTGCAGGAATGTGGTTGGGTTCTGAGAAGATTTAGGGAATTGTGTGGGGCTTGTACAGAATTTGGTGGGATTTCTCTTGAATTTTGTGGGATTTCTATTGAATTTTATGGGATGTTTGTGGGATGTTTGTGAGATGTTTGTAGGATGTTTGTGGTATTTGGAGGAGACTTGAAGAATTTTGCGGGATTTTTCTTGAAATGTTTGGAAATTGGTGGAGATTTTGTGAGATGTTGCAGGAGTTTGTTTGGGTTCTGAGAAGATGGAAGGAATTTTGTGGGATTTTTGTGGAATTTTGAGGATTTCTCTTGAATTTTGTGGGATTTGGAGGAGACTTGAAGAATTTTGCGGGAATTTTCTTAGATTTAGTGGAAATTTGTTGAGATTTTGTGAGATGGTTCTGGAATTTGGTGGGATATTGAGGAAATTCAGTGAATTTTGAGGGATTTTTCTTGAATTTTGTGGAAATTGTTGGAGATTTTGTGGGATGTTGCAGGAATTGGGTAGGGTTTTGAGAAGGTTTAGGGAATTTTGTGGCATTTTTCTGCAATTTTGTGAGGCTTTTCCAGAATTTTTGGTGATATTGAGGTGATTTGGTGGGATGTTTCTGGAATTTTGTGGGATTTTTCTGGGATTTGTACGAGACTTGAAGAATTTTGCGGGATTTTTCTTGAATTGTTTGGAAATTGGTGGAGATTTTGTGAGATGTTGCAGGAGTTTGTTTGGGTTTTGAGAAGATGTAGGGAAGTTTGTGGCATTTTTCTGGAATTTTGAGGGGCTTTCAAGAACTTTGTGAGAGTTTTCTTGAATTTAGTGGAAATTTGTTGAGATTTTGTGAGATGGTTCTGGAATTTGGTGGGATTTTTGTGGGATTTTGAGGATTTGTCTTGAATTTTGTGGGATTTGGAGGAGACTTGAAGAATTTGGAGGGAATTTTCCTGAATTTTTTGGATATTGGTGGAGATTTTGTGAGATGCTGCAGGAATGTGGTTGGGTTTTGAGAAGATTTAGGGATTTTTGTGGGATATTCGTGGAATTTTCAGCAGCTTTCAAGTATTTTGTGAGAGTCTTCTTGAATTTTGTGGAAATTGTTGGAGATTTTGTGGGATGTTGCAGGAATGTGGTTGGGTTTTGAGAAGATTTAGGGAATTGTGTGGGGCTTGTAGAGGATTTTGTGCGATTTCTTTTGAATTTTGTGGGATTTCTCTTGAATTTTGTGGGATGTTTGTGGGATGTTTGTGGGATGTTTGTGGGATGTTTGTGGTATTTGGAGGAGACTTGAAGAATTTTGCGGGATTTTTCTTGAATTGTTTGGAAATTGGTGGAGATTTTGTGAGATGTTGCAGGAGTTTGTTTGGGTTCTGAGAAGATGGAAGGAATTTTGTTGGATTTTTGTGGAATTTTGAGGATTTCTCTTGAATTTTGTGGGATTTGGAGGAGACTTGAAGAATTTTGCGGAATTTTCTTATATTTAGTGGAAATTTGTTGAGATTTTGTGAGATGGTTTTGGAATTTGGTGGGATATTGAGGAAATTCAGTGAATTTTGAGGGGTTTTTCTTGAATTTTGTGGAAATTGTTGGAGATTTTGTGGGATGTTGCAGGAATTGGGTAGGGTTTTGAGAAGGTTTAGGGAATTTTGTGGCATTTTTCTGCAATTTTGTGAGGCTTTTCCAGAATGTTTGGTGATATTGAGGTGATTTGGTGGGATGTTTCTGGAATTTTGTGGGATTTTTCTGGGATTTGTACGAGACTTGAAGAATTTTGCGGGATTTTTCTTGAATTGTTTGGAAATTGGTGGAGATTTTGTGAGATGTTGCAGGAGTTTGTTTGGGTTTTGAGAAGATGTAGGGAAGTTTGTGGCATTTTTCTGGAATTTTGAGGGGCTTTCAAGAACTTTGTGAGAGTTTTCTTGAATTTAGTGGAAATTTGTGGAGATTTTGTGAGATGGTTCTGGAATTTGGTGGGATTTTTGTGGGATTTTGAGGATTTGTCTTGAATTTTGTGGGATTTGGAGGAGACTTGAAGAATTTGGAGGGAATTTTCCTGAATTTTTTGGATATTGGTGGAGATTTTGTGAGATGCTGCAGGAATGTGGTTGGGTTTTGAGAAGATTTAGGGATTTTTGTGGGATATTCGTGGAATTTTCAGCAGCTTTCAAGTATTTTGTGAGAGTCTTCTTGAATTTTGTGGAAATTTCCGGAGATTTTGTGAGATGTTGCAGGAATTTTGTGGGATTTTTGTGGAATTTTGAGGAATTCTCTTGAATTTTGTGGGATTTGGAGGAGACTTGAAGAAGTTGGAGGGATTTTTCCTAAATGTTGTGGAAATTTCCGGAGATTTTGTGAGATGTTTCAGGAATTTGTTTGGATTTTGAGAAGATGTAGGGAATTTTGTTGGATTTTTGTGGAATTTTGAGGATTTCTCTTGAATTTTGTGGGATTTGGAGGAGACTTGAAGAATTTTGCGGGAATTTTCTTAGATTTTGTGGAAATGTGTGGAGATTTTGTGAGATGTCTGTAGAATTTTGTAATGTTTTGAGAAGATGTAGGGAATTTTGTGGCATTTTTCTGGAATTGTGAGGGGCTTTCAAGAACTTTGTGAGAGTTTTTTTGAATTTTTTGGAAATTTGTTGAGATTTTGTGAGATGGTTCTGGAGTTTGGTGGGATATTGAGGAAATTCAGTGAATTTGGAGGGAATTTTCTTGAATTTTGAGGAAATTGTTGGAGATTTTGTGGGATGTTGCAGGAATGTGGTTGGGTTCTGAGAAGATTTAGGGAATTGTGTGGGGCTTGTACAGAATTTGGTGGGATTTCTCTTGAATTTTGTGGGATTTCTATTGAATTTTATGGGATGTTTGTGGGATGTTTGTGAGATGTTTGTAGGATGTTTGTGGTATTTGGAGGAGACTTGAAGAATTTTGCGGGATTTTTCTTGAAATGTTTGGAAATTGGTGGAGATTTTGTGAGATGTTGCAGGAGTTTGTTTGGGTTCTGAGAAGATGGAAGGAATTTTGTTGGATTTTTGTGGAATTTTGAGGATTTGTCTTGAATTTTGTGGGATTTGGAGGAGACTTGAAGAATTTTGCGGGAATTTTCTTAGATTTAGTGGAAATTTGTTGAGATTTTGTGAGATGGTTCTGGAATTTGGTGGGATATTGAGGAAATTCAGTGAATTTTGAGGGATTTTTCTTGAATTTTGTGGAAATTGTTGGAGATTTTGTGGGATGTTGCAGGAATTGGGTAGGGTTTTGAGAAGGTTTAGGGAATTTTGTGGCATTTTTCTGCAATTTTGTGAGGCTTTTCCAGAATTTTTGGTGATATTGAGGTGATTTGGTGGGATGTTTCTGGAATTTTGTGGGATTTTTCTGGGATTTGTACGAGACTTGAAGAATTTTGCGGGATTTTTCTTGAATTGTTTGGAAATTGTTGGAGATTTTGTGAGATGTTGCAGGAGTTTGTTTGGGTTTTGAGAAGATGTAGGGAAGTTTGTGGCATTTTTCTGGAATTTTGAGGGGCTTTCAAGAACTTTGTGAGAGTTTTCTTGAATTTAGTGGAAATTTGTTGAGATTTTGTGAGATGGTTCTGGAATTTGGTGGGATTTTTGTGGGATTTTGAGGATTTGTCTTGAATTTTGTGGGATTTGGAGGAGACTTGAAGAATTTGGAGGGAATTTTCCTGAATTTTTTGGATATTGGTGGAGATTTTGTGAGATGCTGCAGGAATGTGGTTGGGTTTTGAGAAGATTTAGGGATTTTTGTGGGATATTCGTGGAATTTTCAGCAGCTTTCAAGTATTTTGTGAGAGTCTTCTTGAATTTTGTGGAAATTGTTGGAGATTTTGTGGGATGTTGCAGGAATGTGGTTGGGTTTTGAGAAGATTTAGGGAATTGTGTGGGGCTTGTAGAGGATTTTGTGCGATTTCTTTTGAATTTTGTGGGATTTCTCTTGAATTTTGTGGGATGTTTGTGGGATGTTTGTGGGATGTTTGTGGGATGTTTGTGGTATTTGGAGGAGACTTGAAGAATTTTGCGGGATTTTTCTTGAATTGTTTGGAAATTGGTGGAGATTTTGTGAGATGTTGCAGGAGTTTGTTTGGGTTCTGAGAAGATGGAAGGAATTTTGTGGGATTTTTGTGGAATTTTGAGGATTTCTCTTGAATTTTGTGGGATTTGGAGGAGACTTGAAGAATTTTGCGGAATTTTCTTATATTTAGTGGAAATTTGTTGAGATTTTGTGAGATGGTTTTGGAATTTGGTGGGATATTGAGGAAATTCAGTGAATTTTGAGGGATTTTTCTTGAATTTTGTGGAAATTGTTGGAGATTTTGTGGGATGTTGCAGGAATTGGGTAGGGTTTTGAGAAGGTTTAGGGAATTTTGTGGCATTTTTCTGCAATTTTGTGAGGCTTTTCCAGAATGTTTGGTGATATTGAGGTGATTTGGTGGGATGTTTCTGGAATTTTGTGGGATTTTTCTGGGATTTGTACGAGACTTGAAGAATTTTGCGGGATTTTTCTTGAATTGTTTGGAAATTGGTGGAGATTTTGTGAGATGTTGCAGGAGTTTGTTTGGGTTTTGAGAAGATGTAGGGAAGTTTGTGGCATTTTTCTGGAATTTTGAGGGGCTTTCAAGAACTTTGTGAGAGTTTTCTTGAATTTAGTGGAAATTTGTTGAGATTTTGTGAGATGGTTCTGGAATTTGGTGGGATTTTTGTGGGATTTTGAGGATTTGTCTTGAATTTTGTGGGATTTGGAGGAGACTTGAAGAATTTGGAGGGAATTTTCCTGAATTTTTTGGATATTGGTGGAGATTTTGTGAGATGCTGCAGGAATGTGGTTGGGTTTTGAGAAGATTTAGGGATTTTTGTGGGATATTCGTGGAATTTTCAGCAGCTTTCAAGTATTTTGTGAGAGTCTTCTTGAATTTTGTGGAAATTTCCGGAGATTTTGTGAGATGTTGCAGGAATTTTGTGGGATTTTTGTGGAATTTTGAGGAATTCTCTTGAATTTTGTGGGATTTGGAGGAGACTTGAAGAAGTTGGAGGGATTTTTCCTAAATGTTGTGGAAATTTCCGGAGATTTTGTGAGATGTTTCAGGAATTTGTTTGGATTTTGAGAAGATGTAGGGAATTTTGTTGGATTTTTGTGGAATTTTGAGGATTTCTCTTGAATTTTGTGGGATTTGGAGGAGACTTGAAGAATTTTGCGGGAATTTTCTTAGATTTTGTGGAAATGTGTGGAGATTTTGTGAGATGTCTGTAGAATTTTGTAATGTTTTGAGAAGATGTAGGGAATTTTGTGGCATTTTTCTGGAATTGTGAGGGGCTTTCAAGAACTTTGTGAGAGTTTTTTTGAATTTTTTGGAAATTTGTTGAGATTTTGTGAGATGGTTCTGGAGTTTGGTGGGATATTGAGGAAATTCAGTGAATTTGGAGGGAATTTTCTTGAATTTTGAGGAAATTGTTGGAGATTTTGTGGGATGTTGCAGGAATGTGGTTGGGTTCTGAGAAGATTTAGGGAATTGTGTGGGGCTTGTACAGAATTTGGTGGGATTTCTCTTGAATTTTGTGGGATTTCTATTGAATTTTATGGGATGTTTGTGGGATGTTTGTGAGATGTTTGTAGGATGTTTGTGGTATTTGGAGGAGACTTGAAGAATTTTGCGGGATTTTTCTTGAAATGTTTGGAAATTGGTGGAGATTTTGTGAGATGTTGCAGGAGTTTGTTTGGGTTCTGAGAAGATGGAAGGAATTTTGTTGGATTTTTGTGGAATTTTGAGGATTTGTCTTGAATTTTGTGGGATTTGGAGGAGACTTGAAGAATTTTGCGGGAATTTTCTTAGATTTAGTGGAAATTTGTTGAGATTTTGTGAGATGGTTCTGGAATTTGGTGGGATATTGAGGAAATTCAGTGAATTTTGAGGGATTTTTCTTGAATTTTGTGGAAATTGTTGGAGATTTTGTGGGATGTTGCAGGAATTGGGTAGGGTTTTGAGAAGGTTTAGGGAATTTTGTGGCATTTTTCTGCAATTTTGTGAGGCTTTTCCAGAATTTTTGGTGATATTGAGGTGATTTGGTGGGATGTTTCTGGAATTTTGTGGGATTTTTCTGGGATTTGTACGAGACTTGAAGAATTTTGCGGGATTTTTCTTGAATTGTTTGGAAATTGTTGGAGATTTTGTGAGATGTTGCAGGAGTTTGTTTGGGTTTTGAGAAGATGTAGGGAAGTTTGTGGCATTTTTCTGGAATTTTGAGGGGCTTTCAAGAACTTTGTGAGAGTTTTCTTGAATTTAGTGGAAATTTGTTGAGATTTTGTGAGATGGTTCTGGAATTTGGTGGGATTTTTGTGGGATTTTGAGGATTTGTCTTGAATTTTGTGGGATTTGGAGGAGACTTGAAGAATTTGGAGGGAATTTTCCTGAATTTTTTGGATATTGGTGGAGATTTTGTGAGATGCTGCAGGAATGTGGTTGGGTTTTGAGAAGATTTAGGGATTTTTGTGGGATATTCGTGGAATTTTCAGCAGCTTTCAAGTATTTTGTGAGAGTCTTCTTGAATTTTGTGGAAATTGTTGGAGATTTTGTGGGATGTTGCAGGAATGTGGTTGGGTTTTGAGAAGATTTAGGGAATTGTGTGGGGCTTGTAGAGGATTTTGTGCGATTTCTTTTGAATTTTGTGGGATTTCTCTTGAATTTTGTGGGATGTTTGTGGGATGTTTGTGGGATGTTTGTGGGATGTTTGTGGTATTTGGAGGAGACTTGAAGAATTTTGCGGGATTTTTCTTGAATTGTTTGGAAATTGGTGGAGATTTTGTGAGATGTTGCAGGAGTTTGTTTGGGTTCTGAGAAGATGGAAGGAATTTTGTGGGATTTTTGTGGAATTTTGAGGATTTCTCTTGAATTTTGTGGGATTTGGAGGAGACTTGAAGAATTTTGCGGAATTTTCTTATATTTAGTGGAAATTTGTTGAGATTTTGTGAGATGGTTTTGGAATTTGGTGGGATATTGAGGAAATTCAGTGAATTTTGAGGGATTTTTCTTGAATTTTGTGGAAATTGTTGGAGATTTTGTGGGATGTTGCAGGAATTGGGTAGGGTTTTGAGAAGGTTTAGGGAATTTTGTGGCATTTTTCTGCAATTTTGTGAGGCTTTTCCAGAATGTTTGGTGATATTGAGGTGATTTGGTGGGATGTTTCTGGAATTTTGTGGGATTTTTCTGGGATTTGTACGAGACTTGAAGAATTTTGCGGGATTTTTCTTGAATTGTTTGGAAATTGGTGGAGATTTTGTGAGATGTTGCAGGAGTTTGTTTGGGTTTTGAGAAGATGTAGGGAAGTTTGTGGCATTTTTCTGGAATTTTGAGGGGCTTTCAAGAACTTTGTGAGAGTTTTCTTGAATTTAGTGGAAATTTGTTGAGATTTTGTGAGATGGTTCTGGAATTTGGTGGGATTTTTGTGGGATTTTGAGGATTTGTCTTGAATTTTGTGGGATTTGGAGGAGACTTGAAGAATTTGGAGGGAATTTTCCTGAATTTTTTGGATATTGGTGGAGATTTTGTGAGATGCTGCAGGAATGTGGTTGGGTTTTGAGAAGATTTAGGGATTTTTGTGGGATATTCGTGGAATTTTCAGCAGCTTTCAAGTATTTTGTGAGAGTCTTCTTGAATTTTGTGGAAATTTCCGGAGATTTTGTGAGATGTTGCAGGAATTTTGTGGGATTTTTGTGGAATTTTGAGGAATTCTCTTGAATTTTGTGGGATTTGGAGGAGACTTGAAGAAGTTGGAGGGATTTTTCCTAAATGTTGTGGAAATTTCCGGAGATTTTGTGAGATGTTTCAGGAATTTGTTTGGATTTTGAGAAGATGTAGGGAATTTTGTTGGATTTTTGTGGAATTTTGAGGATTTCTCTTGAATTTTGTGGGATTTGGAGGAGACTTGAAGAATTTTGCGGGAATTTTCTTAGATTTTGTGGAAATGTGTGGAGATTTTGTGAGATGTCTGTAGAATTTTGTAATGTTTTGAGAAGATGTAGGGAATTTTGTGGCATTTTTCTGGAATTTTGAGGGGCTTTCAAGAACTTTGTGAGAGTTTTTTTGAATTTTTTGGAAATTTGTTGAGATTTTGTGAGATGGTTCTGGAGTTTGGTGGGATATTGAGGAAATTCAGTGAATTTGGAGGGAATTTTCTTGAATTTTGTGGAAATTGTTGGAGATTTTGTGGGATGTTGCAGGAATGTGGTTGGGTTCTGAGAAGATTTAGGGAATTGTGTGGGGCTTGTACAGAATTTGGTGGGATTTCTCTTGAATTTTGTGGGATTTCTATTGAATTTTATGGGATGTTTGTGGGATGTTTGTGAGATGTTTGTAGGATGTTTGTGGTATTTGGAGGAGACTTGAAGAATTTTGCGGGATTTTTCTTGAATTGTTTGGAAATTGGTGGAGATTTTGTGAGATGTTGCAGGAGTTTGTTTGGGTTTTGAGAAGATGGAAGGAATTTTGTGGGATTTTTGTGGAATTTTGAGGATTTGTCTTGAATTTTGTGGGATTTGGAGGAGACTTGAAGAATTTTGCGGGAATTTTCTTAGATTTAGTGGAAATTTGTTGAGATTTTGTGAGATGGTTCTGGAATTTGGTGGGATATTGAGGAAATTCAGTGAATTTTGAGGGATTTTTCTTGAATTTTGTGGAAATTGTTGGAGATTTTGTGGGATGTTGCAGGAATTGGGTAGGGTTTTGAGAAGGTTTAGGGAATTTTGTGGCATTTTTCTGCAATTTTGTGAGGCTTTTCCAGAATTTTTGGTGATATTGAGGTGATTTGGTGGGATGTTTCTGGAATTTTGTGGGATTTTTCTGGGATTTGTACGAGACTTGAAGAATTTTGCGGGATTTTTCTTGAATTGTTTGGAAATTGTTGGAGATTTTGTGAGATGTTGCAGGAGTTTGTTTGGGTTTTGAGAAGATGTAGGGAAGTTTGTGGCATTTTTCTGGAATTTTGAGGGGCTTTCAAGAACTTTGTGAGAGTTTTCTTGAATTTAGTGGAAATTTGTTGAGATTTTGTGAGATGGTTCTGGAATTTGGTGGGATTTTTGTGGGATTTTGAGGATTTGTCTTGAATTTTGTGGGATTTGGAGGAGACTTGAAGAATTTGGAGGGAATTTTCCTGAATTTTTTGGATATTGGTGGAGATTTTGTGAGATGCTGCAGGAATGTGGTTGGGTTTTGAGAAGATTTAGGGATTTTTGTGGGATATTCGTGGAATTTTCAGCAGCTTTCAAGTATTTTGTGAGAGTCTTCTTGAATTTTGTGGAAATTTCCGGAGATTTTGTGAGATGTTGCAGGAATTTTGTGGGATTTTTGTGGAATTTTGAGGAATTCTCTTGAATTTTGTGGGATTTGGAGGAGACTTGAAGAAGTTGGAGGGATTTTTCCTAAATGTTGTGGAAATTTCCGGAGATTTTGTGAGATGTTTCAGGAATTTGTTTGGATTTTGAGAAGATGTAGGGAATTTTGTTGGATTTTTGTGGAATTTTGAGGATTTCTCTTGAATTTTGTGGGATTTGGAGGAGACTTGAAGAATTTTGCGGGAATTTTCTTAGATTTTGTGGAAATGTGTGGAGATTTTGTGAGATGTCTGTAGAATTTTGTAATGTTTTGAGAAGATGTAGGGAATTTTGTGGCATTTTTCTGGAATTTTGAGGGGCTTTCAAGAACTTTGTGAGAGTTTTTTTGAATTTTTTGGAAATTTGTTGAGATTTTGTGAGATGGTTCTGGAGTTTGGTGGGATATTGATGAAATTCAGTGAATTTGGAGGGAATTTTCTTGAATTTTGAGGAAATTGTTGGAGATTTTGTGGGATGTTGCAGGAATGTGGTTGGGTTCTGAGAAGATTTAGGGAATTGTGTGGGGCTTGTACAGAATTTGGTGGGATTTCTCTTGAATTTTGTGGGATTTCTATTGAATTTTATGGGATGTTTGTGGGATGTTTGTGAGATGTTTGTAGGATGTTTGTGGTATTTGGAGGAGACTTGAAGAATTTGGAGGGAATTTTCTTGAATTTTTTGGATATTGGTGGAGAGTTTGTGAGATGTTGCAGGAGTTTGTTTGGGTTCTGAGAAGATGGAAAGAAATTTTGTTGGATTTTTGTGGAATTTTGAGGATTTGTCTTGAATTTTGTGGGATTTGGAGGAGACTTGAAGAATTTGGAGGGAATTTTCTTAGATTTTGTGGAAATTTGTTGAGATTTTGTGAGATGGTTCTGGAATTTGGTGGGATATTGAGGAAATTCAGTGAATTTTGAGGGATTTTTCTTGAATTTTGCGGAAATTGTTGGAGATTTTGTGGGATGTTGCAGGAATTGGGTAGGGTTTTGAGAAGGTTTAGGGAATTTTGTGGCATTTTTCTGCAATTTTGTGAGGCTTTTCCAGAATTTTTGGTGATATTGAGGTGATTTGGTGGGATGTTTCTGGAATTTTGTGGGATTTTTCTGGGATTTGTACGAGACTTGAAGAATTTTGCGGGATTTTTCTTGAATTTTGTGGAAATTGTTGGAGATTTTGTGAGATGTTGCAGGAGTTTGTTTGGGTTTTGAGAAGATGTAGGTTATTTTGTGGCATTTTTCTGGAATTTTGAGGGGCTTTCAAGAACTTTGTGAGAGTTTTCTTGAATTTAGTGGAAATTTGTTGAGATTTTGTGAGATGGTTCTGGAATTTGGTGGGATTTTTGTGGGATTTTGAGGATTTGTCTTGAATTTCTTGAATTTTGTGGGATTTGGAGGAGACTTGAAGAATTTGGAGGGAATTTTCTTGAATTTTTTGGATATTGGTGGAGATTTTGTGAGATGCTGCAGGAATGTGGTTGGGTTTTGAGAAGATTTAGGGATTTTTGTGGGATTTTCGTGGAATTTTCAGCAGCTTTCAAGTTTTTTGTGTGAGTCTTCTTGAATTTTGTGGAAATTTCCAGAGATTTTGTGGGATGTTGCAGGAATGTTGTTGGGTTCTGAGAAGATTTAGGGAATTGTGTGGGGCTTGTACAGGATTTTGTGCGATTTCTTTTGAATTTTGTGGGATTTCTCTTGAATTTTGTGGGAAGTTTGTGGGATGTTTGTGGGATGTTTGTGGGATGTTTGTGGGATGATTGTGGTATTTGGAGGAGACTTGAAGAATTTTGCGGGATTTTTCTTGAATTGTTTGGAAATTGGTGGAGATTTTGTGAGATGTTGCAGGAGTTTGTTTGGGTTCTGAGAAGATGGAAGGAATTTTGTTGGATTTTTGTGGAATTTTGAGGATTTCTCTTGAATTTTGTGAGATTTGGAGGAGACTTGAAGAATTTTGCGGAATTTTCTTAGATTTTGTGGAAATTTGTTGAGATTTTGTGAGATGGTTCTGGAATTTGGTGGGATTTTTGTGGGATTTTGAGGATTTGTCTTGAATTTTGTGGGATTTGGAGGAGACTTGAAGAATTTGGAGGGAATTTTCCTGAATTTTTTGGATATTGGTGGAGATTTTGTGAGATGCTGCAGGAATGTGGTTGGGTTTTGAGAAGATTTAGGGATTTTTGTGGGATATTCGTGGAATTTTCAGCAGCTTTCAAGTATTTTGTGAGAGTCTTCTTGAATTTTGTGGAAATTTCCGGAGATTTTGTGAGATGTTGCAGGAATTTTGTGGGATTTTTGTGGAATTTTGAGGAATTCTCTTGAATTTTGTGGGATTTGGAGGAGACTTGAAGAAGTTGGAGGGATTTTTCCTAAATGTTGTGGAAATTGGTGGTGATTTTGTGAGATGTTTAAGGAATTTGTTTGGATTTTGAGAAGATGTAGGGAATTTTGTTGGATTTTTGTGGAATTTTGAGGATTTCTCTTGAATTTTGTGGGATTTGGAGGAGACTTGAAGAATTTTGCGGGAATTTTCTTAGATTTTGTGGAAATGTGTGGAGATTTTGTGAGATGTCTGTAGAATTTTGTAATGTTTTGAGAAGATGTAGGGAATTTTGTGGCATTTTTCTGGAATTTTGAGGGGCTTTCAACAACTTTGTGAGAGTTTTTTTGAATTTTTTGGAAATTTGTTGAGATTTTGTGAGATGGTTCTGGAGTTTGGTGGGATATTGAGGAAATTCAGTGAATTTGGAGGGAATTTTCTTGAATTTTGTGGAAATTGTTGGAGATTTTGTGGGATGTTGCAGGAATGTGGTTGGGTTCTGAGAAGATTTAGGGAATTGTGTGGGGCTTGTACAGAATTTGGTGGGATTTCTCTTGAATTTTGTGGGATTTCTATTGAATTTTATGGGATGTTTGTGGGATGTTTGTGAGATGTTTGTAGGATGTTTGTGCTATTTGGAGGAGACTTGAAGAATTTTGCGGGATTTTTCTTGAAATGTTTGGAAATTGGTGGAGATTTTGTGAGATGTTGCAGGAATTTGTTTGGGTTTTGAGAAGATGGAAGGAATTCTGTGGGATTTTTGTGGAATTTTGAGGATTTGTCTTGAATTTTGTGGGATTTGGAGGAGACTTGAAGAATTTTGCGGAATTTTCTTAGATTTTGTGGAAATTTGTTGAGATTTTGTGAGATGGTTCTGGAATTTGGTGGGATATTGAGGAAATTCAGTGAATTTTGAGGGATTTTTCTTGAATTTTGTGGAAATTGTTGGATATTTTGTGGGATGTTGCAGGAATTGGGTAGGGTTTTGAGAAGGTTTAGGGAATTTTGTGGCATTTTTCTGCAATTTTGTGAGGCTTTTCCAGAATTTTTGGTGATATTGAGGTGATTTGGTGGGATGTTTCTGGAATTTTGTGGGATTTTTCTGGGATTTGTACGAGACTTGAAGAATTTTGCGGGATTTTTCTTGAATTGTTTGGAAATTGGTGGAGATTTTGTGAGATGTTGCAGGAGTTTGTTTGGGTTTTGAGAAGATGTAGGGAATTTTGTGGCATTTTTCTGGAATTTTGAGGGGCTTTCAAGAACTTTGTGAGAGTTTTCTTGAATTTAGTGGAAATTTGTTGAGATTTTGTGAGATGGTTCTGGAATTTGGTGGGATTTTTGTGGGATTTTGAGGATTTGTCTTGAATTTTGTGGGATTTGGAGGAGACTTGAAGAATTTGGAGGGAATTTTCTTGAATTTTTTGGATATTGGTGGAGATTTTGTGAGATGCTGCAGGAATGTGGTTGGCTTTTGAGAAGATTTAGGGATTTTTGTGGGATATTCGTGGAATTTTCAGCAGCTTTCAAGTATTTTGTGGGAGTCTTCTTGAATTTTGTGGAAATTGTTGGAGATTTTGTGGGATGTTGCAGGAATGTGGTTGGGTTTTGAGAAGATTTAGGGAATTGTGTGGGGCTTGTACAGGATTTTGTGCGATTTCTTTTGCATTTTGTGGGATTTCTCTTGAATTTTGTTGGATGTTTGTGGGATGTTTGTGGGATGTTTGTGGGATGTTTGTGGTATTTGGAGGAGACTTGAAGAATTTTGCGGGATTTTTCTTGAATTGTTTGGAAATTGGTGGAGATTTTGTGAGATGTTGCAGGAGTTTGTTTGGGTTCTGAGAAGATGGAAGGAATTTTGTGGGATTTTTGTGGAATTTTGAGGATTTCTCTTGAATTTTGTGGGATTTGGAGGAGACTTGAAGAATTTTGCGGAATTTTCTTAGATTTTATGGAAATTTGTTGAGATTTTGTGAGATGGTTTTGGAATTTGGTGGGATATTGAGGAAATTCAGTGAATTTTGAGGGATTTTTCTTGAATTTTGTGGAAATTGTTGGAGATTTTTTGGGATGTTTCAGGAATTGGGTAGGGTTTTGAGAAGGTTTAGGGAATTTTGTAGCATTTTTCTGCAATTTTGTGAGGCTTTTCCAGAATTTTTGGTGATATTGAGGTGATTTGGTGGGATGTTTCTGGAATTTTGTGGGATTTTTCTGGGATTTGTACGAGACTTGAAGAATTTTGCGGGATTTTTCTTGAATTGTTTGGAAATTGTTGGAGATTTTGTGAGATGTTGCAGGAGTTTGTTTGGGTTTTGAGAAGATGTAGGTTATTTTGTGGCATTTTTCTGGAATTTTGAGGGGCTTTCAAGAACTTTGTGAGAGTTTTCTTGAATTTAGTGGAAATTTGTTGAGATTTTGTGAGATGGTTCTGGAATTTGGTGGGATTTTTGTGGGATTTTGAGGATTTGTCTTGAATTTTGTGGGATTTGGAGGAGACTTGAAGAATTTGGAGGGAATTTTCCTGAATTTTTTGGATATTGGTGGAGATTTTGTGAGATGCTGCAGGAATGTGGTTGGGTTTTGAGAAGATTTAGGGATTTTTGTGGGATATTCGTGGAATTTTCAGCAGCTTTCAAGTATTTTGTGAGAGTCTTCTTGAATTTTGTGGAAATTGTTGGAGATTTTGTGGGATGTTGCAGGAATGTGGTTGGGTTTTGAGAAGATTTAGGGAATTGTGTGGGGCTTGTAGAGGATTTTGTGCGATTTCTTTTGAATTTTGTGGGATTTCTCTTGAATTTTGTTGGATGTTTGTGGGATGTTTGTGGGATGTTTGTGGGATGTTTGTGGTATTTGGAGGAGACTTGAAGAATTTTGCGGGATTTTTCTTGAATTGTTTGGAAATTGGTGGAGATTTTGTGAGATGTTGCAGGAGTTTGTTTGGGTTCTGAGAAGATGGAAGGAATTTTGTGGGATTTTTGTGGAATTTTGAGGATTTCTCTTGAATTTTGTGGGATTTGGAGGAGACTTGAAGAATTTTGCGGAATTTTCTTAGATTTAGTGGAAATTTGTTGAGATTTTGTGAGATGGTTCTGGAGTTTGGTGGGATATTGAGGAAATTCAGTGAATTTGGAGGGAATTTTCTTGAATTTTGTGGAAATTGTTGGAGATTTTGTGGGATGTTGCAGGAATGTGGTTGGGTTCTGAGAAGATTTAGGGAATTGTGTGGGGCTTGTACAGAATTTGGTGGGATTTCTCTTGAATTTTGTGGGATTTCTATTGAATTTTATGGGATGTTTGTGGGATGTTTGTGAGATGTTTGTAGGATGTTTGTGCTATTTGGAGGAGACTTGAAGAATTTTGCGGGATTTTTCTTGAAATGTTTGGAAATTGGTGGAGATTTTGTGAGATGTTGCAGGAATTTGTTTGGGTTTTGAGAAGATGGAAGGAATTCTGTGGGATTTTTGTGGAATTTTGAGGATTTGTCTTGAATTTTGTGGGATTTGGAGGAGACTTGAAGAATTTTGCGGAATTTTCTTAGATTTTGTGGAAATTTGTTGAGATTTTGTGAGATGGTTCTGGAATTTGGTGGGATATTGAGGAAATTCAGTGAATTTTGAGGGATTTTTCTTGAATTTTGTGGAAATTGTTGGATATTTTGTGGGATGTTGCAGGAATTGGGTAGGGTTTTGAGAAGGTTTAGGGAATTTTGTGGCATTTTTCTGCAATTTTGTGAGGCTTTTCCAGAATTTTTGGTGATATTGAGGTGATTTGGTGGGATGTTTCTGGAATTTTGTGGGATTTTTCTGGGATTTGTACGAGACTTGAAGAATTTTGCGGGATTTTTCTTGAATTGTTTGGAAATTGGTGGAGATTTTGTGAGATGTTGCAGGAGTTTGTTTGGGTTTTGAGAAGATGTAGGGAATTTTGTGGCATTTTTCTGGAATTTTGAGGGGCTTTCAAGAACTTTGTGAGAGTTTTCTTGAATTTAGTGGAAATTTGTTGAGATTTTGTGAGATGGTTCTGGAATTTGGTGGGATTTTTGTGGGATTTTGAGGATTTGTCTTGAATTTTGTGGGATTTGGAGGAGACTTGAAGAATTTGGAGGGAATTTTCTTGAATTTTTTGGATATTGGTGGAGATTTTGTGAGATGCTGCAGGAATGTGGTTGGCTTTTGAGAAGATTTAGGGATTTTTGTGGGATATTCGTGGAATTTTCAGCAGCTTTCAAGTATTTTGTGGGAGTCTTCTTGAATTTTGTGGAAATTGTTGGAGATTTTGTGGGATGTTGCAGGAATGTGGTTGGGTTTTGAGAAGATTTAGGGAATTGTGTGGGGCTTGTACAGGATTTTGTGCGATTTCTTTTGCATTTTGTGGGATTTCTCTTGAATTTTGTTGGATGTTTGTGGGATGTTTGTGGGATGTTTGTGGGATGTTTGTGGTATTTGGAGGAGACTTGAAGAATTTTGCGGGATTTTTCTTGAATTGTTTGGAAATTGGTGGAGATTTTGTGAGATGTTGCAGGAGTTTGTTTGGGTTCTGAGAAGATGGAAGGAATTTTGTGGGATTTTTGTGGAATTTTGAGGATTTCTCTTGAATTTTGTGGGATTTGGAGGAGACTTGAAGAATTTTGCGGAATTTTCTTAGATTTTATGGAAATTTGTTGAGATTTTGTGAGATGGTTTTGGAATTTGGTGGGATATTGAGGAAATTCAGTGAATTTTGAGGGATTTTTCTTGAATTTTGTGGAAATTGTTGGAGATTTTTTGGGATGTTTCAGGAATTGGGTAGGGTTTTGAGAAGGTTTAGGGAATTTTGTAGCATTTTTCTGCAATTTTGTGAGGCTTTTCCAGAATTTTTGGTGATATTGAGGTGATTTGGTGGGATGTTTCTGGAATTTTGTGGGATTTTTCTGGGATTTGTACGAGACTTGAAGAATTTTGCGGGATTTTTCTTGAATTGTTTGGAAATTGTTGGAGATTTTGTGAGATGTTGCAGGAGTTTGTTTGGGTTTTGAGAAGATGTAGGTTATTTTGTGGCATTTTTCTGGAATTTTGAGGGGCTTTCAAGAACTTTGTGAGAGTTTTCTTGAATTTAGTGGAAATTTGTTGAGATTTTGTGAGATGGTTCTGGAATTTGGTGGGATTTTTGTGGGATTTTGAGGATTTGTCTTGAATTTTGTGGGATTTGGAGGAGACTTGAAGAATTTGGAGGGAATTTTCCTGAATTTTTTGGATATTGGTGGAGATTTTGTGAGATGCTGCAGGAATGTGGTTGGGTTTTGAGAAGATTTAGGGATTTTTGTGGGATATTCGTGGAATTTTCAGCAGCTTTCAAGTATTTTGTGAGAGTCTTCTTGAATTTTGTGGAAATTGTTGGAGATTTTGTGGGATGTTGCAGGAATGTGGTTGGGTTTTGAGAAGATTTAGGGAATTGTGTGGGGCTTGTAGAGGATTTTGTGCGATTTCTTTTGAATTTTGTGGGATTTCTCTTGAATTTTGTTGGATGTTTGTGGGATGTTTGTGGGATGTTTGTGGGATGTTTGTGGTATTTGGAGGAGACTTGAAGAATTTTGCGGGATTTTTCTTGAATTGTTTGGAAATTGGTGGAGATTTTGTGAGATGTTGCAGGAGTTTGTTTGGGTTCTGAGAAGATGGAAGGAATTTTGTGGGATTTTTGTGGAATTTTGAGGATTTCTCTTGAATTTTGTGGGATTTGGAGGAGACTTGAAGAATTTTGCGGAATTTTCTTAGATTTAGTGGAAATTTGTTGAGATTTTGTGAGATGGTTTTGGAATTTGGTGGGATATTGAGGAAATTCAGTGAATTTTGAGGGGTTTTTCTTGAATTTTGTGGAAATTGTTGGAGATTTTGTGGGATGTTGCAGGAATTGGGTAGGGTTTTGAGAAGGTTTAGGGAATTTTGTGGCATTTTTCTGCAATTTTGTGAGGCTTTTCCAGAATGTTTGGTGATATTGAGGTGATTTGGTGGGATGTTTCTGGAATTTTGTGGGATTTTTCTGGGATTTGTACGAGACTTGAAGAATTTTGCGGGATTTTTCTTGAATTGTTTGGAAATTGGTGGAGATTTTGTGAGATGTTGCAGGAGTTTGTTTGGGTTTTGAGAAGATGTAGGGAAGTTTGTGGCATTTTTCTGGAATTTTGAGGGGCTTTCAAGAACTTTGTGAGAGTTTTCTTGAATTTAGTGGAAATTTGTTGAGATTTTGTGAGATGGTTCTGGAATTTGGTGGGATTTTTGTGGGATTTTGAGGATTTGTCTTGAATTTTGTGGGATTTGGAGGAGACTTGAAGAATTTGGAGGGAATTTTCCTGAATTTTTTGGATATTGGTGGAGATTTTGTGAGATGCTGCAGGAATGTGGTTGGGTTTTGAGAAGATTTAGGGATTTTTGTGGGATATTCGTGGAATTTTCAGCAGCTTTCAAGTATTTTGTGAGAGTCTTCTTGAATTTTGTGGAAATTTCCGGAGATTTTGTGAGATGTTGCAGGAATTTTGTGGGATTTTTGTGGAATTTTGAGGAATTCTCTTGAATTTTGTGGGATTTGGAGGAGACTTGAAGAAGTTGGAGGGATTTTTCCTAAATGTTGTGGAAATTGGTGGAGATTTTGTGAGATGTTTCAGGAATTTGTTTGGATTTTGAGAAGATGTAGGGAATTTTGTTGGATTTTTGTGGAATTTTGAGGATTTCTCTTGAATTTTGTGGGATTTGGAGGAGACTTGAAGAATTTTGCGGGAATTTTCTTAGATTTTGTGGAAATGTGTGGAGATTTTGTGAGATGTCTGTAGAATTTTGTAATGTTTTGAGAAGATGTAGGGAATTTTGTGGCATTTTTCTGGAATTTTGAGGGGCTTTCAAGAACTTTGTGAGAGTTTTTTTGAATTTTTTGGAAATTTGTTGAGATTTTGTGAGATGGTTCTGGAGTTTGGTGGGATATTGAGGAAATTCAGTGAATTTGGAGGGAATTTTCTTGAATTTTGTGGAAATTGTTGGAGATTTTGTGGGATGTTGCAGGAATGTGGTTGGGTTCTGAGAAGATTTAGGGAATTGTGTGGGGCTTGTACAGAATTTGGTGGGATTTCTCTTGAATTTTGTGGGATTTCTATTGAATTTTATGGGATGTTTGTGGGATGTTTGTGAGATGTTTGTAGGATGTTTGTGGTATTTGGAGGAGACTTGAAGAATTTTGCGGGATTTTTCTTGAATTGTTTGGAAATTGGTGGAGATTTTGTGAGATGTTGCAGGAGTTTGTTTGGGTTTTGAGAAGATGGAAGGAATTTTGTGGGATTTTTGTGGAATTTTGAGGATTTGTCTTGAATTTTGTGGGATTTGGAGGAGACTTGAAGAATTTTGCGGGAATTTTCTTAGATTTTGTGGAAATTTGTTGAGATTTTGTGAGATGGTTCTGGAATTTGGTGGGATATTGAGGAAATTCAGTGAATTTTGAGGGATTTTTCTTGAATTTTGTGGAAATTGTTGGAGATTTTGTGGGATGTTGCAGGAATTGGGTAGGGTTTTGAGAAGGTTTAGGGAATTTTGTGGCATTTTTCTGCAATTTTGTGAGGCTTTTCCAGAATTTTTGGTGATATTGAGGTGATTTGGTGGGATGTTTCTGGAATTTTGTGGGATTTTTCTGGGATTTGTACGAGACTTGAAGAATTTTGCGGGATTTTTCTTGAATTGTTTGGAAATTGGTGGAGATTTTGTGAGATGTTGCAGGAGTTTGTTTGGGTTTTGAGAAGATGTAGGGAAGTTTGTGGCATTTTTCTGGAATTTTGAGGGGCTTTCAAGAACTTTGTGAGAGTTTTCTTGAATTTAGTGGAAATTTGTTGAGATTTTGTGAGATGGTTCTGGAATTTGGTGGGATTTTTGTGGGATTTTGAGGATTTGTCTTGAATTTTGTGGGATTTGGAGGAGACTTGAAGAATTTGGAGGGAATTTTCCTGAATTTTTTGGATATTGGTGGAGATTTTGTGAGATGCTGCAGGAATGTGGTTGGGTTTTGAGAAGATTTAGGGATTTTTGTGGGATATTCGTGGAATTTTCAGCAGCTTTCAAGTATTTTGTGAGAGTCTTCTTGAATTTTGTGGAAATTTCCGGAGATTTTGTGAGATGTTGCAGGAATTTTGTGGGATTTTTGTGGAATTTTGAGGAATTCTCTTGAATTTTGTGGGATTTGGAGGAGACTTGAAGAAGTTGGAGGGATTTTTCCTAAATGTTGTGGAAATTTCCGGAGATTTTGTGAGATGTTTCAGGAATTTGTTTGGATTTTGAGAAGATGTAGGGAATTTTGTTGGATTTTTGTGGAATTTTGAGGATTTCTCTTGAATTTTGTGGGATTTGGAGGAGACTTGAAGAATTTTGCGGGAATTTTCTTAGATTTTGTGGAAATGTGTGGAGATTTTGTGAGATGTCTGTAGAATTTTGTAATGTTTTGAGAAGATGTAGGGAATTTTGTGGCATTTTTCTGGAATTTTGAGGGGCTTTCAAGAACTTTGTGAGAGTTTTTTTGAATTTTTTGGAAATTTGTTGAGATTTTGTGAGATGGTTCTGGAGTTTGGTGGGATATTGAGGAAATTCAGTGAATTTGGAGGGAATTTTCTTGAATTTTGAGGAAATTGTTGGAGATTTTGTGGGATGTTGCAGGAATGTGGTTGGGTTCTGAGAAGATTTAGGGAATTGTGTGGGGCTTGTACAGAATTTGGTGGGATTTCTCTTGAATTTTGTGGGATTTCTATTGAATTTTATGGGATGTTTGTGGGATGTTTGTGAGATGTTTGTAGGATGTTTGTGGTATTTGGAGGAGACTTGAAGAATTTTGCGGGATTTTTCTTGAAATGTTTGGAAATTGGTGGAGATTTTGTGAGATGTTGCAGGAGTTTGTTTGGGTTCTGAGAAGATGGAAGGAATTTTGTTGGATTTTTGTGGAATTTTGAGGATTTCTCTTGAATTTTGTGGGATTTGGAGGAGACTTGAAGAATTTTGCGGGAATTTTCTTAGATTTTGTGGAAATTTGTTGAGATTTTGTGAGATGGTTCTGGAATTTGGTGGGATATTGAGGAAATACAGTGAATTTTGAGGGATTTTTCTTGAATTTTGTGGAAATTGTTGGAGATTTTGTGGGATGTTGCAGGAATTGGGTAGGGTTTTGAGAAAGTTTAGGGAATTTTGTGGCATTTTTCTGCAATTTTGTGAGGCTTTTCCAGAATTTTTGGTGATATTGAGGTGATTTGGTGGGATGTTTCTGGAATTTTGTGGGATTTTTCTGGGATTTGTACGAGACTTGAAGAATTTTGCGGGATTTTTCTTGAATTGTTTGGAAATTGGTGGAGATTTTGTGAGATGTTGCAGGAGTTTGTTTGGGTTTTGAGAAGATGTAGGGAATTTTGTGGCATTTTTCTGGAATTTTGAGGGGCTTTCAAGAACTTTGTGAGAGTTTTCTTGAATTTAGTGGAAATTTGTTGAGATTTTGTGAGATGGTTCTGGAATTTGGTGGGATTTTTGTGGGATTTTGAGGATTTGTCTTGAATTTTGTGGGATTTGGAGGAGACTTGAAGAATTTGGAGGGAATTTTCCTGAATTTTTTGGATATTGGTGGAGATTTTGTGAGATGCTGCAGGAATGTGGTTGGGTTTTGAGAAGATTTAGGGATTTTTGTGGGATATTCGAGGAATTTTCAGCAGCTTTCAAGTATTTTGTGAGAGTCTTCTTGAATTTTGTGGAAATTGTTGGAGATTTTGTGGGATGTTGCAGGAATGTGGTTGGGTTTTGAGAAGATTTAGGGAATTGTGTGGGGCTTGTAGAGGATTTTGTGCGATTTCTTTTGAATTTTGTGGGATTTCTCTTGAATTTTGTGGGATGTTTGTGGGATGTTTGTGGGATGTTTGTGGGATGTTTGTGGTATTTGGAGGAGACTTGAAGAATTTTGCGGGATTTTTCTTGAATTGTTTGGAAATTGGTGGAGATTTTGTGAGATGTTGCAGGAGTTTGTTTGGGTTCTGAGAAGATGGAAGGAATTTTGTTGGATTTTTGTGGAATTTTGAGGATTTCTCTTGAATTTTGTGGGATTTGGAGGAGACTTGAAGAATTTTGCGGAATTTTCTTAGATTTTGTGGAAATTTGTTGAGATTTTGTGAGATGGTTTTGGAATTTGGTGGGATATTGAGGAAATTCAGTGAATTTTGAGGGATTTTTCTTGAATTTTGTGGAAATTGTTGGAGATTTTTTGGGATGTTTCAGGAATTGGGTAGGGTTTTGAGAAGGTTTAGGGAATTTTGTGGCATTTTTCTGCAATTTTGTGAGGCTTTTCCAGAATTTTTGGTGATATTGAGGTGATTTGGTGGGATGTTTCTGGAATTTTGTGGGATTTTTCTGGGATTTGTACGAGACTTGAAGAATTTTGCGGGATTTTTCTTGAATTGTTTGGAAATTGTTGGAGATTTTGTGAGATGTTGCAGGAGTTTGTTTGGGTTTTGAGAAGATGTAGGGAAGTTTGTGGCATTTTTCTGGAATTTTGAGGGGCTTTCAAGAACTTTGTGAGAGTTTTCTTGAATTTAGTGGAAATTTGTTGAGATTTTGTGAGATGGTTCTGGAATTTGGTGGGATTTTTGTGGGATTTTGAGGATTTGTCTTGAATTTTGTGGGATTTGGAGGAGACTTGAAGAATTTGGAGGGAATTTTCCTGAATTTTTTGGATATTGGTGGAGATTTTGTGAGATGCTGCAGGAATGTGGTTGGGTTTTGAGAAGATTTAGGGATTTTTGTGGGATATTCGTGGAATTTTCAGCAGCTTTCAAGTATTTTGTGAGAGTCTTCTTGAATTTTGTGGAAATTGTTGGAGATTTTGTGGGATGTTGCAGGAATGTGGTTGGGTTTTGAGAAGATTTAGGGAATTGTGTGGGGCTTGTAGAGGATTTTGTGCGATTTCTTTTGAATTTTGTGGGATTTCTCTTGAATTTTGTGGGATGTTTGTGGGATGTTTGTGGGATGTTTGTGGGATGTTTGTGGTATTTGGAGGAGACTTGAAGAATTTTGCGGGATTTTTCTTGAATTGTTTGGAAATTGGTGGAGATTTTGTGAGATGTTGCAGGAGTTTGTTTGGGTTCTGAGAAGATGGAAGGAATTTTGTGGGATTTTTGTGGAATTTTGAGGATTTCTCTTGAATTTTGTGGGATTTGGAGGAGACTTGAAGAATTTTGCGGAATTTTCTTAGATTTTGTGGAAATTTGTTGAGATTTTGTGAGATGGTTTTGGAATTTGGTGGGATATTGAGGAAATTCAGTGAATTTTGAGGGGTTTTTCTTGAATTTTGTGGAAATTGTTGGAGATTTTGTGGGATGTTGCAGGAATTGGGTAGGGTTTTGAGAAGGTTTAGGGAATTTTGTGGCATTTTTCTGCAATTTTGTGAGGCTTTTCCAGAATGTTTGGTGATATTGAGGTGATTTGGTGGGATGTTTCTGGAATTTTGTGGGATTTTTCTGGGATTTGTACGAGACTTGAAGAATTTTGCGGGATTTTTCTTGAATTGTTTGGAAATTGTTGGAGATTTTGTGAGATGTTGCAGGAGTTTGTTTGGGTTTTGAGAAGATGTAGGGAAGTTTGTGGCATTTTTCTGGAATTTTGTGGGGCTTTCAAGAACTTTGTGAGAGTTTTCTTGAATTTAGTGGAAATTTGTTGAGATTTTGTGAGATGGTTCTGGAATTTGGTGGGATTTTTGTGGGATTTTGAGGATTT
The DNA here is from genome assembly GCF_971803275.1 of Cyanistes caeruleus. Taxonomy (NCBI): domain Eukaryota; kingdom Metazoa; phylum Chordata; class Aves; order Passeriformes; family Paridae; genus Cyanistes; species Cyanistes caeruleus. Next base: position 84,412,459 of record NC_141702.1, on the reverse strand, counting down.
GTCTTGAATTTTGTGGGATTTGGAGGAGACTTGAAGAATTTGGAGGGAATTTTCCTGAATTTTTTGGATATTGGTGGAGATTTTGTGAGATGCTGCAGGAATGTGGTTGGGTTTTGAGAAGATTTAGGGATTTTTGTGGGATATTCGTGGAATTTTCAGCAGCTTTCAAGTATTTTGTGAGAGTCTTCTTGAATTTTGTGGAAATTTCCGGAGATTTTGTGAGATGTTGCAGGAATTTTGTGGGATTTTTGTGGAATTTTGAGGAATTCTCTTGAATTTTGTGGGATTTGGAGGAGACTTGAAGAAGTTGGAGGGATTTTTCCTAAATGTTGTGGAAATTTCCGGAGATTTTGTGAGATGTTTCAGGAATTTGTTTGGATTTTGAGAAGATGTAGGGAATTTTGTTGGATTTTTGTGGAATTTTGAGGATTTCTCTTGAATTTTGTGGGATTTGGAGGAGACTTGAAGAATTTTGCGGGAATTTTCTTAGATTTTGTGGAAATGTGTGGAGATTTTGTGAGATGTCTGTAGAATTTTGTAATGTTTTGAGAAGATGTAGGGAATTTTGTGGCATTTTTCTGGAATTTTGAGGGGCTTTCAAGAACTTTGTGAGAGTTTTTTTGAATTTTTTGGAAATTTGTTGAGATTTTGTGAGATGGTTCTGGAGTTTGGTGGGATATTGAGGAAATTCAGTGAATTTGGAGGGAATTTTCTTGAATTTTGAGGAAATTGTTGGAGATTTTGTGGGATGTTGCAGGAATGTGGTTGGGTTCTGAGAAGATTTAGGGAATTGTGTGGGGCTTGTACAGAATTTGGTGGGATTTCTCTTGAATTTTGTGGGATTTCTATTGAATTTTATGGGATGTTTGTGGGATGTTTGTGAGATGTTTGTAGGATGTTTGTGGTATTTGGAGGAGACTTGAAGAATTTTGCGGGATTTTTCTTGAAATGTTTGGAAATTGGTGGAGATTTTGTGAGATGTTGCAGGAGTTTGTTTGGGTTCTGAGAAGATGGAAGGAATTTTGTTGGATTTTTGTGGAATTTTGAGGATTTGTCTTGAATTTTGTGGGATTTGGAGGAGACTTGAAGAATTTTGCGGGAATTTTCTTAGATTTTGTGGAAATTTGTTGAGATTTTGTGAGATGGTTCTGGAATTTGGTGGGATATTGAGGAAATACAGTGAATTTTGAGGGATTTTTCTTGAATTTTGTGGAAATTGTTGGAGATTTTGTGGGATGTTGCAGGAATTGGGTAGGGTTTTGAGAAGGTTTAGGGAATTTTGTGGCATTTTTCTGCAATTTTGTGAGGCTTTTCCAGAATTTTTGGTGATATTGAGGTGATTTGGTGGGATGTTTCTGGAATTTTGTGGGATTTTTCTGGGATTTGTACGAGACTTGAAGAATTTTGCGGGATTTTTCTTGAATTGTGTGGAAATTGGTGGAGATTTTGTGAGATGTTGCAGGAGTTTGTTTGGGTTTTGAGAAGATGTAGGGAATTTTGTGGCATTTTTCTGGAATTTTGAGGGGCTTTCAAGAACTTTGTGAGAGTTTTCTTGAATTTAGTGGAAATTTGTTGAGATTTTGTGAGATGGTTCTGGAATTTGGTGGGATTTTTGTGGGATTTTGAGGATTTGTCTTGAATTTTGTGGGATTTGGAGGAGACTTGAAGAATTTGGAGGGAATTTTCTTGAATTTTTTGGATATTGGTGGAGATTTTGTGAGATGCTGCAGGAATGTGGTTGGGTTTTGAGAAGATTTAGGGATTTTTGTGGGATATTCGTGGAATTTTCAGCAGCTTTCAAGTATTTTGTGAGAGTCTTCTTGAATTTTGTGGAAATTGTTGGAGATTTTGTGGGATGTTGCAGGAATGTGGTTGGGTTTTGAGAAGATTTAGGGAATTGTGTGGGGCTTGTACAGGATTTTGTGCGATTTCTTTTGCATTTTGTGGGATTTCTCTTGAATTTTGTGGGATGTTTGTGGGATGTTTGTGGGATGTTTGTGGGATGTTTGTGGTATTTGGAGGAGACTTGAAGAATTTTGCGGGATTTTTCTTGAATTGTTTGGAAATTGGTGGAGATTTTGTGAGATGTTGCAGGAGTTTGTTTGGGTTCTGAGAAGATGGAAGGAATTTTGTTGGATTTTTGTGGAATTTTGAGGATTTCTCTTGAATTTTGTGGGATTTGGAGGAGACTTGAAGAATTTTGCGGGAATTTTCTTAGATTTTGTGGAAATTTGTTGAGATTTTGTGAGATGGTTTTGGAATTTGGTGGGATATTGAGGAAATTCAGTGAATTTTGAGGGATTTTTCTTGAATTTTGTGGAAATTGTTGGAGATTTTTTGGGATGTTTCAGGAATTGGGTAGGGTTTTGAGAAGGTTTAGGGAATTTTGTGGCATTTTTCTGCAATTTTGTGAGGCTTTTCCAGAATTTTTGGTGATATTGAGGTGATTTGGTGGGATGTTTCTGGAATTTTGTGGGATTTTTCTGGGATTTGTACGAGACTTGAAGAATTTTGCGGGATTTTTCTTGAATTGTTTGGAAATTGGTGGAGATTTTGTGAGATGTTGCAGGAGTTTGTTTGGGTTTTGAGAAGATGTAGGGAATTTTGTGGCATTTTTCTGGAATTTTGAGGGGCTTTCAAGAACTTTGTGAGAGTTTTCTTGAATTTAGTGGAAATTTGTTGAGATTTTGTGAGATGGTTCTGGAATTTGGTGGGATTTTTGTGGGATTTTGAGGATTTGTCTTGAATTTTGTGGGATTTGGAGGAGACTTGAAGAATTTGGAGGGAATTTTCTTGAATTTTTTGGATATTGGTGGAGATTTTGTGAGATGCTGCAGGAATGTGGTTGGGTTTTGAGAAGATTTAGGGATTTTTGTGGGATTTTCGTGGAATTTTCAGCAGCTTTCAAGTTTTTTGTGTGAGTCTTCTTGAATTTTGTGGAAATTTCCAGAGATTTTGTGGGATGTTGCAGGAATGTGGTTGGGTTTTGAGAAGATTTAGGGAATTGTGTGGGGCTTGTACAGGATTTTGTGCGATTTCTTTTGCATTTTGTGGGATTTCTATTGAATTGTTTGGAAATTGGTGGAGATTTTGTGAGATGTTGCAGGAGTTTGTTTGGGTTCTGAGAAGATGGAAGGAATTTTGTGGGATTTTTGTGGAATTTTGAGGATTTGTCTTGAATTTTGTGGGATTTGGAGGAGACTTGAAGAATTTGGAGGGAATTTTCTTGAATTTTTTGGATATTGGTGGAGATTTTGTGAGATGCTGCAGGAATGTGGTTGGGTTTTGAGAAGATTTAGGGATTTTTGTGGGATATTCGTGGAATTTTCAGCAGCTTTCAAGTATTTTGTGAGAGTCTTCTTGAATTTTGTGGAAATTTCCGGAGATTTTGTGAGATGTTGCAGGAATTTTGTGGGATTTTTGTGGAATTTTGAGGAATTCTCTTGAATTTTGTGGGATTTGGAGGAGACTTGAAGAAGTTGGAGGGATTTTTCCTAAATGTTGTGGAAATTTCCGGAGATTTTGTGATATGTTTCAGGAATTTGTTTGGATTTTGAGAAGATGTAGGGAATTTTGTTGGATTTTTGTGGAATTTTGAGGATTTCTCTTGAATTTTGTGGGATTTGGAGGAGACTTGAAGAATTTTGCGGGAATTTTCTTAGATTTTGTGGAAATGTGTGGAGATTTTGTGAGATGTCTGTAGAATTTTGTAATGTTTTGAGAAGATGTAGGGAATTTTGTGGCATTTTTCTGGAATTTTGAGGGGCTTTCAAGAACTTTGTGAGAGTTTTTTTGAATTTTTTGGAAATTTGTTGAGATTTTGTGAGATGGTTCTGGAATTTGGTGGGATATTGAGGAAATTCAGTGAATTTGGAGGGAATTTTCTTGAATTTTGTGGAAATTGTTGGAGATTTTGTGGGATGTTGCAGGAATGTGGTTGGGTTCTGAGAAGATTTAGGGAATTGTGTGGGGCTTGTACAGAATTTGGTGGGATTTCTCTTGAATTTTGTGGGATTTCTATTGAATTTTATGGGATGTTTGTGGGATGTTTGTGAGATGTTTGTAGGATGTTTGTGGTATTTGGAGGAGACTTGAAGAATTTTGCGGGATTTTTCTTGAAATGTTTGGAAATTGGTGGAGATTTTGTGAGATGTTGCAGGAATTTGTTTGGGTTTTGAGAAGATGGAAGGAATTTTGTTGGATTTTTGTGGAATTTTGAGGATTTGTCTTGAATTTTGTGGGATTTGGAGGAGACTTGAAGAATTTTGCGGGAATTTTCTTAGATTTAGTGGAAATTTGTTGAGATTTTGTGAGATGGTTCTGGAGTTTGGTGGGATATTGAGGAAATTCAGTGAATTTTGAGGGATTTTTCTTGAATTTTGTGGAAATTGTTGGAGATTTTGTGGGATGTTGCAGGAATTGGGTAGGGTTTTGAGAAGGTTTAGGGAATTTTGTGGCATTTTTCTGCAATTTTGTGAGGCTTTTCCAGAATGTTTGGTGATATTGAGGTGATTTGGTGGGATGTTTCTGGAATTTTGTGGGATTTTTCTGGGATTTGTAGGAGACTTGAAGAATTTTGCGGGATTTTTCTTGAATTGTTTGGAAATTGTTGGAGATTTTGTGAGATGTTGCAGGAGTTTGTTTGGGTTTTGAGAAGATGTAGGGAAGTTTGTGGCATTTTTCTGGAATTTTGAGGGGCTTTCAAGAACTTTGTGAGAGTTTTCTTGAATTTAGTGGAAATTTGTGGAGATTTTGTGAGATGGTTCTGGAATTTGGTGGGATTTTTGTGGGATTTTGAGGATTTGTCTTGAATTTTGTGGGATTTGGAGGAGACTTGAAGAATTTGGAGGGAATTTTCTTGAATTTTTTGGATATTGGTGGAGATTTTGTGAGATGCTGCAGGAATGTGGTTGGGTTTTGAGAAGATTTAGGGATTTTTGTGGGATTTTCGTGGAATTTTCAGCAGCTTTCAAGTTTTTTGTGTGAGTCTTCTTGAATTTTGTGGAAATTTCCAGAGATTTTGTGGGATGTTGCAGGAATGTGGTTGGGTTTTGAGAAGATTTAGGGAATTGTGTGGGGCTTGTACAGGATTTTGTGCGATTTCTTTTGCATTTTGTGGGATTTCTCTTGAATTTTGTGGGATGTTTGTGGGATGTTTGTGGGATGTTTGTGGGATGTTTGTGGTATTTGGAGGAGACTTGAAGAATTTTGCGGGATTTTTCTTGAATTGTTTGGAAATTGGTGGAGATTTTGTGAGATGTTGCATGAATTTGTTTGGGTTTTGAGAAGATGGAAGGAATTTTGTGGGATTTTTGTGGAATTTTGAGGATTTGTCTTGAATTTTGTGGGATTTGGAGGAGACTTGAAGAATTTTGCGGAATTTTCTTAGATTTAGTGGAAATTTGTTGAGATTTTGTGAGATGGTTCTGGAATTTGGTGGGATATTGAGGAAATTCAGTGAATTTTGAGGGATTTTTCTTGAATTTTGTGGAAATTGTTGGAGATTTTGTGGGATGTTGCAGGAATTGGGTAGGGTTTTGAGAAGGTTTAGGGAATTTTGTGGCATTTTTCTGCAATTTTGTGAGGCTTTTCCAGAATGTTTGGTGATATTGAGGTGATTTGGTGGGATGTTTCTGGAATTTTGTGGGATTTTTCTGGGATTTGTACGAGACTTGAAGAATTTTGCGGGATTTTTCTTGAATTGTTTGGAAATTGGTGGAGATTTTGTGAGATGTTGCAGGAGTTTGTTTGGGTTTTGAGAAGATGTAGGGAATTTTGTGGGATTTTTCTGGAATTTTGAGGGGCTTTCAAGAACTTTGTGAGAGTTTTCTTGAATTTAGTGGAAATTTGTTGAGATTTTGTGAGATGGTTCTGGAATTTGGTGGGATTTTTGTGGGATTTTGAGGATTTGTCTTGAATTTTGTGGGATTTGGAGGAGACTTGAAGAATTTGGAGGGAATTTTCCTGAATTTTTTGGATATTGGTGGAGATTTTGTGAGATGCTGCAGGAATGTGGTTGGGTTTTGAGAAGATTTAGGGATTTTTGTGGGATATTCGTGGAATTTTCAGCAGCTTTCAAGTATTTTGTGAGAGTCTTCTTGAATTTTGTGGAAATTTCCGGAGATTTTGTGAGATGTTGCAGGAATTTGTTTGGATTTTGAGAAGATGTAGGGAATTTTGTTGGATTTTTGTGGAATTTTGAGGATTTCTCTTGAATTTTGTGGGATTTGGAGGAGACTTGAAGAATTTTGCGGGAATTTTCTTAGATTTTGTGGAAATGTGTGGAGATTTTGTGAGATGTCTGTAGAATTTTGTAATGTTTTGAGAAGATGTAGGGAATTTTGTGGCATTTTTCTGGAATTTTGAGGGGCTTTCAAGAACTTTGTGAGAGTTTTTTTGAATTTTTTGGAAATTTGTTGAGATTTTGTGAGATGGTTCTGGAGTTTGGTGGGATATTGAGGAAATTCAGTGAATTTGGAGGGAATTTTCTTGAATTTTGTGGAAATTGTTGGAGATTTTGTGGGATGTTGCAGGAATGTGGTTGGGTTCTGAGAAGATTTAGGGAATTGAGTGGGGCTTGTACAGAATTTGGTGGGATTTCTCTTGAATTTTGTGGGATTTCTATTGAATTTTATGGGATGTTTGTGGGATGTTTGTGAGATGTTTGTAGGATGTTTGTGGTATTTGGAGGAGACTTGAAGAATTTTGCGGGATTTTTCTTGAAATGTTTGGAAATTGGTGGAGATTTTGTGAGATGTTGCAGGAATTTGTTTGGGTTTTGAGAAGATGGAAGGAATTTTGTTGGATTTTTGTGGAATTTTGAGGATTTGTCTTGAATTTTGTGGGATTTGGAGGAGACTTGAAGAATTTTGCGGGAATTTTCTTAGATTTAGTGGAAATTTGTTGAGATTTTGTGAGATGGTTCTGGAGTTTGGTGGGATATTGAGGAAATTCAGTGAATTTTGAGGGATTTTTCTTGAATTTTGTGGAAATTGTTGGAGATTTTGTGGGATGTTGCAGGAATTGGGTAGGGTTTTGAGAAGGTTTAGGGAATTTTGTGGCATTTTTCTGCAATTTTGTGAGGCTTTTCCAGAATTTTTGGTGATATTGAGGTGATTTGGTGGGATGTTTCTGGAATTTTGTGGGATTTTTCTGGGATTTGTACGAGACTTGAAGAATTTTGCGGGATTTTTCTTGAATTGTTTGGAAATTGTTGGAGATTTTGTGAGATGTTGCAGGAGTTTGTTTGGGTTTTGAGAAGATGTAGGGAAGTTTGTGGCATTTTTCTGGAATTTTGAGGGGCTTTCAAGAACTTTGTGAGAGTTTTCTTGAATTTAGTGGAAATTTGTGGAGATTTTGTGAGATGGTTCTGGAATTTGGTGGGATTTTTGTGGGATTTTGAGGATTTGTCTTGAATTTTGTGGGATTTGGAGGAGACTTGAAGAATTTTGCGGGAATTTTCTTAGATTTTGTGGAAATGTGTGGAGATTTTGTGAGATGTCTGTAGAATTTTGTAATGTTTTGAGAAGATGTAGGGAAGTTTGTGGCATTTTTCTGGAATTTTGAGGGGCTTTCAAGAACTTTGTGAGAGTTTTTTTGAATTTTTTGGAAATTTGTTGAGATTTTGTGAGATGGTTCTGGAGTTTGGTGGGATATTGAGGAAATTCAGTGAATTTGGAGGGAATTTTCTTGAATTTTGTGGAAATTGTTGGAGATTTTGTGGGATGTTGCAGGAATGTGGTTGGGTTCTGAGAAGATTTAGGGAATTGTGTGGGGCTTGTACAGAATTTGGTGGGATTTCTCTTGAATTTTGTGGGATTTCTATTGAATTTTATGGGATGTTTGTGGGATGTTTGTGAGATGTTTGTGGGATGTTTGTGGTATTTGGAGGAGACTTGAAGAATTTTGCGGGATTTTTCTTGAAATGTTTGGAAATTGGTGGAGATTTTGTGAGATGTTGCAGGAATTTGATTGGGTTTTGAGAAGATGGAAGGAATTTTGTGGGATTTTTGTGGAATTTTGAGGATTTCTCTTGAATTTTGTGGGATTTGGAGGAGACTTGAAGAATTTTGCGGGAATTTTCTTAGATTTAGTGGAAATTTGTTGAGATTTTGTGAGATGGTTCTGGAATTTGGTGGGATATTGAGGAAATTCAGTGAATTTTGAGGGATTTTTCTTGAATTTTGTGGAAATTGTTGGAGATTTTGTGGGATGTTGCAGGAATTGGGTAGGGTTTTGAGAAGGTTTAGGGAATTTTGTGGCATTTTTCTGCAATTTTGTGAGGCTTTTCCAGAATTTTTGGTGATATTGAGGTGATTTGGTGGGATGTTTCTGGAATTTTGTGGGATTTTTCTGGGATTTGTAGGAGACTTGAAGAATTTTGCGGGATTTTTCTTGAATTGTTTGGAAATTGTTGGAGATTTTGTGAGATGTTGCAGGAGTTTGTTTGGGTTTTGAGAAGATGTAGGGAAGTTTGTGGCATTTTTCTGGAATTTTGAGCAGCTTTCAAGAACTTTGTGAGAGTTTTCTTGAATTTAGTGGAAATTTGTGGAGATTTTGTGAGATGGTTCTGGAATTTGGTGGGATTTTTGTGGGATTTTGAGGATTTGTCTTGAATTTTGTGGGATTTGGAGGAGACTTGAAGAATTTTGCGGGAATTTTCTTAGATTTTGTGGAAATGTGTGGAGATTTTGTGAGATGTCTGTAGAATTTTGTAATGTTTTGAGAAGATGTAGGGAATTTTGTGGGATTTTTCTGGAATTTTGAGGGGCTTTCAAGAACTTTGTGAGAGTTTTTTTGAATTTTTTGGAAATTTGTTGAGATTTTGTGAGATGGTTCTGGAGTTTGGTGGGATATTGAGGAAATTCAGTGAATTTGGAGGGAATTTTCTTGAATTTTTTGGAAATTGTTGGAGATTTTGTGGGATGTTGCAGGAATGTGGTTGGGTTCTGAGAAGATTTAGGGAATTGTGTGGGGCTTGTACAGAATTTGGTGGGATTTCTCTTGAATTTTGTGGGATTTCTATTGAATTTTATGGGATGTTTGTGGGATGTTTGTGGTATTTGGAGGAGACTTGAAGAATTTTGCGGGATTTTTCTTGAAATGTTTGGAAATTGGTGGAGATTTTGTGAGATGTTGCAGGAATTTGTTTGGGTTTTGAGAAGATGGAAGGAATTTTGTTGGATTTTTGTGGAATTTTGAGGATTTCTCTTGAATTTTGTGGGATTTGGAGGAGACTTGAAGAATTTTGCGGGAATTTTCTTAGATTTAGTGGAAATTTGTTGAGATTTTGTGAGATGGTTTTGGAATTTGGTGGGATATTGAGGAAATTCAGTGAATTTTGAGGGATTTTTCTTGAATTTTGTGGAAATTGTTGGAGATTTTGTGGGATGTTGCAGGAATTGGGTAGGGTTTTGAGAAGGTTTAGGGAATTTTGTGGCATTTTTCTGCAATTTTGTGAGGCTTTTCCAGAATGTTTGGTGATATTGAGGTGATTTGGTGGGATGTTTCTGGAATTTTGTGGGATTTTTCTGGGATTTGTACGAGACTTGAAGAATTTTGCGGGATTTTTCTTGAATTGTTTGGAAATTGGTGGAGATTTTGTGAGATGTTGCAGGAGTTTGTTTGGGTTTTGAGAAGATGTAGGGAAGTTTGTGGCATTTTTCTGGAATTTTGAGGGGCTTTCAAGAACTTTGTGAGAGTTTTCTTGAATTTAGTGGAAATTTGTTGAGATTTTGTGAGATGGTTCTGGAATTTGGTGGGATTTTTGTGGGATTTTGAGGATTTGTCTTGAATTTTGTGGGATTTGGAGGAGACTTGAAGAATTTGGAGGGAATTTTCCTGAATTTTTTGGATATTGGTGGAGATTTTGTGAGATGCTGCAGGAATGTGGTTGGGTTTTGAGAAGATTTAGGGATTTTTGTGGGATATTCGTGGAATTTTCAGCAGCTTTCAAGTATTTTGTGAGAGTCTTCTTGAATTTTGTGGAAATTTCCGGAGATTTTGTGAGATGTTGCAGGAATTTGTTTGGATTTTGAGAAGATGTAGGGAATTTTGTTGGATTTTTGTGGAATTTTGAGGATTTCTCTTGAATTTTGTGGGATTTGGAGGAGACTTGAAGAATTTTGCGGGAATTTTCTTAGATTTTGTGGAAATGTGTGGAGATTTTGTGAGATGTCTGTAGAATTTTGTAATGTTTTGAGAAGATGTAGGGAATTTTGTGGCATTTTTCTGGAATTTTGAGGGGCTTTCAAGAACTTTGTGAGAGTTTTTTTGAATTTTTTGGAAATTTGTTGAGATTTTGTGAGATGGTTCTGGAGTTTGGTGGGATATTGAGGAAATTCAGTGAATTTGGAGGGAATTTTCTTGAATTTTGTGGAAATTGTTGGAGATTTTGTGGGATGTTGCAGGAATGTGGTTGGGTTCTGAGAAGATTTAGGGAATTGAGTGGGGCTTGTACAGAATTTGGTGGGATTTCTCTTGAATTTTGTGGGATTTCTATTGAATTTTATGGGATGTTTGTGGGATGTTTGTGAGATGTTTGTAGGATGTTTGTGGTATTTGGAGGAGACTTGAAGAATTTTGCGGGATTTTTCTTGAAATGTTTGGAAATTGGTGGAGATTTTGTGAGATGTTGCAGGAATTTGTTTGGGTTTTGAGAAGATGGAAGGAATTTTGTTGGATTTTTGTGGAATTTTGAGGATTTGTCTTGAATTTTGTGGGATTTGGAGGAGACTTGAAGAATTTTGCGGGAATTTTCTTAGATTTAGTGGAAATTTGTTGAGATTTTGTGAGATGGTTTTGGAATTTGGTGGGATATTGAGGAAATTCAGTGAATTTTGAGGGATTTTTCTTGAATTTTGTGGAAATTGTTGGAGATTTTTTGGGATGTTTCAGGAATTGGGTAGGGTTTTGAGAAGGTTTAGGGAATTTTGTGGCATTTTTCTGCAATTTTGTGAGGCTTTTCCAGAATTTTTGGTGATATTGAGGTGATTTGGTGGGATGTTTCTGGAATTTTGTGGGATTTTTCTGGGATTTGTACGAGACTTGAAGAATTTTGCGGGATTTTTCTTGAATTGTTTGGAAATTGTTGGAGATTTTGTGAGATGTTGCAGGAGTTTGTTTGGGTTTTGAGAAGATGTAGGGAAGTTTGTGGCATTTTTCTGGAATTTTGAGGGGCTTTCAAGAACTTTGTGAGAGTTTTCTTGAATTTAGTGGAAATTTGTGGAGATTTTGTGAGATGGTTCTGGAATTTGGTGGGATTTTTGTGGGATTTTGAGGATTTGTCTTGAATTTTGTGGGATTTGGAGGAGACTTGAAGAATTTGGAGGGAATTTTCTTGAATTTTTTGGATATTGGTGGAGATTTTGTGAGATGCTGCAGGAATGTGGTTGGGTTTTGAGAAGATTTAGGGATTTTTGTGGGATTTTCGTGGAATTTTCAGCAGCTTTCAAGTTTTTTGTGTGAGTCTTCTTGAATTTTGTGGAAATTTCCAGAGATTTTGTGGGATGTTGCAGGAATGTGGTTGGGTTTTGAGAAGATTTAGGGAATTGTGTGGGGCTTGTACAGGATTTTGTGCGATTTCTTTTGCATTTTGTGGGATTTCTCTTGAATTTTGTGGGATGTATGTGGGATGTTTGTGGGATGTTTGTGGGATGTTTGTGGTATTTGGAGGAGACTTGAAGAATTTTGCGGGATTTTTCTTGAAATGTTTGGAAATTGGTGGAGATTTTGTGAGATGTTTCAGGAATTTGTTTGGATTTTGAGAAGATGTAGGGAATTTTGTTGGATTTTTGTGGAATTTTGAGGATTTCTCTTGAATTTTGTGGGATTTGGAGGAGACTTGAAGAATTTTGCGGGAATTTTCTTAGATTTTGTGGAAATGTGTGGAGATTTTGTGAGATGTCTGTAGAATTTTGTAATGTTTTGAGAAGATGTAGGGAAGTTTGTGGCATTTTTCTGGAATTTTGAGGGGCTTTCAAGAACTTTGTGAGAGTTTTTTTGAATTTTTTGGAAATTTGTTGAGATTTTGTGAGATGGTTCTGGAGTTTGGTGGGATATTGAGGAAATTCAGTGAATTTGGAGGGAATTTTCTTGAATTTTGTGGAAATTGTTGGAGATTTTGTGGGATGTTGCAGGAATGTGGTTGGGTTCTGAGAAGATTTAGGGAATTGTGTGGGGCTTGTACAGAATTTGGTGGGATTTCTCTTGAATTTTGTGGGATTTCTATTGAATTTTATGGGATGTTTGTGGGATGTTTGTGAGATGTTTCTAGGATGTTTGTGGTATTTGGAGGAGACTTGAAGAATTTTGCGGGATTTTTCTTGAAATGTTTGGAAATTGGTGGAGATTTTGTGAGATGTTGCAGGAATTTGATTGGGTTTTGAGAAGATGGAAGGAATTTTGTGGGATTTTTGTGGAATTTTGAGGATTTCTCTTGAATTTTGTGGGATTTGGAGGAGACTTGAAGAATTTTGCGGGAATTTTCTTAGATTTAGTGGAAATTTGTTGAGATTTTGTGAGATGGTTCTGGAATTTGGTGGGATATTGAGGAAATTCAGTGAATTTTGAGGGATTTTTCTTGAATTTTGTGGAAATTGTTGGAGATTTTGTGGGATGTTGCAGGAATTGGGTAGGGTTTTGAGAAGGTTTAGGGAATTTTGTGGCATTTTTCTGCAATTTTGTGAGGCTTTTCCAGAATTTTTGGTGATATTGAGGTGATTTGGTGGGATGTTTCTGGAATTTTGTGGGATTTTTCTGGGATTTGTAGGAGACTTGAAGAATTTTGCGGGATTTTTCTTGAATTGTTTGGAAATTGTTGGAGATTTTGTGAGATGTTGCAGGAGTTTGTTTGGGTTTTGAGAAGATGTAGGGAAGTTTGTGGCATTTTTCTGGAATTTTGAGCAGCTTTCAAGAACTTTGTGAGAGTTTTCTTGAATTTAGTGGAAATTTGTGGAGATTTTGTGAGATGGTTCTGGAATTTGGTGGGATTTTTGTGGGATTTTGAGGATTTGTCTTGAATTTTGTGGGATTTGGAGGAGACTTGAAGAATTTTGCGGGAATTTTCTTAGATTTTGTGGAAATGTGTGGAGATTTTGTGAGATGTCTGTAGAATTTTGTAATGTTTTGAGAAGATGTAGGGAATTTTGTGGGATTTTTCTGGAATTTTGAGGGGCTTTCAAGAACTTTGTGAGAGTTTTTTTGAATTTTTTGGAAATTTGTTGAGATTTTGTGAGATGGTTCTGGAGTTTGGTGGGATATTGAGGAAATTCAGTGAATTTGGAGGGAATTTTCTTGAATTTTGTGGAAATTGTTGGAGATTTTGTGGGATGTTGCAGGAATTGGGTAGGGTTTTGAGAAGGTTTAGGGAATTTTGTGGCATTTTTCTGCAATTTTGTGAGGCTTTTCCAGAATTTTTGGTGATATTGAGGTGATTTGGTGGGATGTTTCTGGAATTTTGTGGGATTTTTCTGGGATTTGTAGGAGACTTGAAGAATTTTGCGGGATTTTTCTTGAATTGTTTGGAAATTGTTGGAGATTTTGTGAGATGTTGCAGGAGTTTGTTTGGGTTTTGAGAAGATGTAGGGAAGTTTGTGGCATTTTTCTGGAATTTTGAGGGGCTTTCAAGAACTTTGTGAGAGTTTTCTTGAATTTAGTGGAAATTTGTGGAGATTTTGTGAGATGGTTCTGGAATTTGGTGGGATTTTTGTGGGATTTTGAGGATTTGTCTTGAATTTTGTGGGATTTGGAGGAGACTTGAAGAATTTTGCGGGAATTTTCTTAGATTTTGTGGAAATGTGTGGAGATTTTGTGAGATGTCTGTAGAATTTTGTAATGTTTTGAGAAGATGTAGGGAATTTTGAGGGATTTTTCTGGAATTTTGAGGGGCTTTCAAGAACTTTGTGAGAGTTTTTTTGAATTTTTTGGAAATTTGTTGAGATTTTGTGAGATGGTTCTGGAGTTTGGTGGGATATTGAGGAAATTCAGTGAATTTGGAGGGAATTTTCTTGAATTTTTTGGAAATTGTTGGAGATTTTGTGGGATGTTGCAGGAATGTGGTTGGGTTCTGAGAAGATTTAGGGAATTGTGTGGGGCTTGTACAGAATTTGGTGGGATTTCTCTTGAATTTTGTGGGATTTCTATTGAATTTTATGGGATGTTTGTGGGATGTTTGTGGTATTTGGAGGAGACTTGAAGAATTTTGCGGGATTTTTCTTGAAATGTTTGGAAATTGGTGGAGATTTTGTGAGATGTTGCAGGAATTTGATTGGGTTTTGAGAAGATGGAAGGAATTTTGTTGGATTTTTGTGGAATTTTGAGGATTTCTCTTGAATTTTGTGGGATTTGGAGGAGACTTGAAGAATTTTGCGGGAATTTTCTTAGATTTAGTGGAAATTTGTTGAGATTTTGTGAGATGGTTCTGGAATTTGGTGGGATATTGAGGAAATTCAGTGAATTTTGAGGGATTTTTCTTGAATTTTGTGGAAATTGTTGGAGATTTTGTGGGATGTTGCAGGAATTGGGTAGGGTTTTGAGAAGGTTTAGGGAATTTTGTGGCATTTTTCTGCAATTTTGTGAGGCTTTTCCAGAATGTTTGGTGATATTGAGGTGATTTGGTGGGATGTTTCTGGAATTTTGTGGGATTTTTCTGGGATTTGTACGAGACTTGAAGAATTTTGCGGGATTTTTCTTGAATTGTTTGGAAATTGGTGGAGATTTTGTGAGATGTTGCAGGAGTTTGTTTGGGTTTTGAGAAGATGTAGGGAAGTTTGTGGCATTTTTCTGGAATTTTGAGGGGCTTTCAAGAACTTTGTGAGAGTTTTCTTGAATTTAGTGGAAATTTGTTGAGATTTTGTGAGATGGTTCTGGAATTTGGTGGGATTTTTGTGGGATTTTGAGGATTTGTCTTGAATTTTGTGGGATTTGGAGGAGACTTGAAGAATTTGGAGGGAATTTTCCTGAATTTTTTGGATATTGGTGGAGATTTTGTGAGATGCTGCAGGAATGTGGTTGGGTTTTGAGAAGATTTAGGGATTTTTGTGGGATATTCGTGGAATTTTCAGCAGCTTTCAAGTATTTTGTGAGAGTCTTCTTGAATTTTGTGGAAATTTCCGGAGATTTTGTGAGATGTTGCAGGAATTTGTTTGGATTTTGAGAAGATGTAGGGAATTTTGTTGGATTTTTGTGGAATTTTGAGGATTTCTCTTGAATTTTGTGGGATTTGGAGGAGACTTGAAGAATTTTGCGGGAATTTTCTTAGATTTTGTGGAAATGTGTGGAGATTTTGTGAGATGTCTGTAGAATTTTGTAATGTTTTGAGAAGATGTAGGGAATTTTGTGGCATTTTTCTGGAATTTTGAGGGGCTTTCAAGAACTTTGTGAGAGTTTTTTTGAATTTTTTGGAAATTTGTTGAGATTTTGTGAGATGGTTCTGGAGTTTGGTGGGATATTGAGGAAATTCAGTGAATTTGGAGGGAATTTTCTTGAATTTTGTGGAAATTGTTGGAGATTTTGTGGGATGTTGCAGGAATGTGGTTGGGTTCTGAGAAGATTTAGGGAATTGAGTGGGGCTTGTACAGAATTTGGTGGGATTTCTCTTGAATTTTGTGGGATTTCTATTGAATTTTATGGGATGTTTGTGGGATGTTTGTGAGATGTTTGTAGGATGTTTGTGGTATTTGGAGGAGACTTGAAGAATTTTGCGGGATTTTTCTTGAAATGTTTGGAAATTGGTGGAGATTTTGTGAGATGTTGCAGGAATTTGTTTGGGTTTTGAGAAGATGGAAGGAATTTTGTTGGATTTTTGTGGAATTTTGAGGATTTGTCTTGAATTTTGTGGGATTTGGAGGAGACTTGAAGAATTTTGCGGGAATTTTCTTAGATTTAGTGGAAATTTGTTGAGATTTTGTGAGATGGTTCTGGAGTTTGGTGGGATATTGAGGAAATTCAGTGAATTTTGAGGGATTTTTCTTGAATTTTGTGGAAATTGTTGGAGATTTTGTGGGATGTTGCAGGAATTGGGTAGGGTTTTGAGAAGGTTTAGGGAATTTTGTGGCATTTTTCTGCAATTTTGTGAGGCTTTTCCAGAATTTTTGGTGATATTGAGGTGATTTGGTGGGATGTTTCTGGAATTTTGTGGGATTTTTCTGGGATTTGTACGAGACTTGAAGAATTTTGCGGGATTTTTCTTGAATTGTTTGGAAATTGTTGGAGATTTTGTGAGATGTTGCAGGAGTTTGTTTGGGTTTTGAGAAGATGTAGGGAAGTTTGTGGCATTTTTCTGGAATTTTGAGGGGCTTTCAAGAACTTTGTGAGAGTTTTCTTGAATTTAGTGGAAATTTGTGGAGATTTTGTGAGATGGTTCTGGAATTTGGTGGGATTTTTGTGGGATTTTGAGGATTTGTCTTGAATTTTGTGGGATTTGGAGGAGACTTGAAGAATTTGGAGGGAATTTTCTTGAATTTTTTGGATATTGGTGGAGATTTTGTGAGATGCTGCAGGAATGTGGTTGGGTTTTGAGAAGATTTAGGGATTTTTGTGGGATATTCGTGGAATTTTCAGCAGCTTTCAAGTATTTTGTGAGAGTCTTCTTGAATTTTGTGGAAATTGTTGGAGATTTTGTGGGATGTTGCAGGAATGTGGTTGGGTTTTGAGAAGATTTAGGGAATTGTGTGGGGCTTGTAGAGGATTTTGTGCGATTTCTTTTGAATTTTGTGGGATTTCTCTTGAATTTTGTGGGATGTTTGTGGGATGTTTGTGGGATGTTTGTGGGATGTTTGTGGTATTTGGAGGAGACTTGAAGAATTTTGCGGGATTTTTCTTGAATTGTTTGGAAATTGGTGGAGATTTTGTGAGATGTTGCAGGAGTTTGTTTGGGTTCTGAGAAGATGGAAGGAATTTTGTGGGATTTTTGTGGAATTTTGAGGATTTCTCTTGAATTTTGTGGGATTTGGAGGAGACTTGAAGAATTTTGCGGGAATTTTCTTAGATTTAGTGGAAATTTGTTGAGATTTTGTGAGATGGTTCTGGAATTTGGTGGGATATTGAGGAAATTCAGTGAATTTTGAGGGATTTTTCTTGAATTTTGTGGAAATTGTTGGAGATTTTGTGGGATGTTGCAGGAATTGGGTAGGGTTTTGAGAAGGTTTAGGGAATTTTGTGGCATTTTTCTGCAATTTTGTGAGGCTTTTCCAGAATGTTTGGTGATATTGAGGTGATTTGGTGGGATGTTTCT
The DNA here is from genome assembly GCF_971803275.1 of Cyanistes caeruleus. NCBI lineage: Eukaryota > Metazoa > Chordata > Aves > Passeriformes > Paridae > Cyanistes > Cyanistes caeruleus. The sequence goes on along the minus strand of NC_141702.1, from coordinate 84,395,226 downwards.
GGAATTTTGTGGGATTTTTCTGGGATTTGTACGAGACTTGAAGAATTTTGCGGGATTTTTCTTGAATTGTTTGGAAATTGGTGGAGATTTTGTGAGATGTTGCAGGAGTTTGTTTGGGTTTTGAGAAGATTTAGGGAATTTTGTGGCATTTTTCTGGAATTTTGAGGGGCTTTCAAGAACTTTGTGAGAGTTTTCTTGAATTTAGTGGAAATTTGTTGAGATTTTGTGAGATGGTTGTGGAATTTGTGGGATTTTTGTGGGATTTTGAGGATTTGTCTTGAATTTTGTGGGATTTGGAGGAGACTTGAAGAAGTTGGAGGGATTTTTCCTAAATGTTGTGGAAATTTCCGGAGATTTTGTGAGATGTTTCAGGAATTTGTTTGGATTTTGAGAAGATGTAGGGAATTTTGTTGGATTTTTGTGGAATTTTGAGGATTTCTCTTGAATTTTGTGGGATTTGGAGGAGACTTGAAGAATTTTGCGGGAATTTTCTTAGATTTTGTGGAAATGTGTGGAGATTTTGTGAGATGTCTGTAGAATTTTGTAATGTTTTGAGAAGATGTAGGGAATTTTGTGGCATTTTTCTGGAATTTTGAGGGGCTTTCAAGAACTTTGTGAGAGTTTTTTTGAATTTTTTGGAAATTTGTTGAGATTTTGTGAGATGGTTCTGGAGTTTGGTGGGATATTGAGGAAATTCAGTGAATTTGGAGGGAATTTTCTTGAATTTTGTGGAAATTGTTGGAGATTTTGTGGGATGTTGCAGGAATGTGGTTGGGTTTTGAGAAGATTTAGGGAATTCTGCAAGATATTTCTGGAATTTGGTAGGCCTTTTTGAAGGACTTTTTGTGGTTTTGAGGAGACTTGAAGAATTTTGAGGAATTTTTCTTAGATTCTGTGGAAACTTGTGGAGGTTTTGTGGGATTTTTGTGGAATTTTGTGGGATATTGAGGCGATTTAGGGATCTTGAGGGATTTTTCATGTATTTTGTGGGAATTTGTGGAGATTTGGTGGGATATTTTTCTAGAATTTGGTCGTGTTTTGAGAAGATTTAGGGAATTTTGTGGGATTTTTCCTGGAATTTTGTTGGATACTGGGGAGATTTTGTGGGATGTTTCTGGAACTTGGAAGGACTTCTCTGTAATTTTGTGAGATTCTGTAGAGAACTGACGAATTATCAGGGATTTTTCATGTATTCTGTGGGAATTTGTGGAGACTTGGTGGGATATTTCTGGAATTTGGTAGAGTTTTGAGAAGATTTAGGGAATTCTGCAAGATCTTTCTGGAATTTGGTAGGCCTTTTTGAAGGATTTTGTGTGGTTTTGAGGAGACTTGAAGAATTTTGAGGAATTTTTCTTAGATTCTGTGGAAACTTGTGGAGGTTTTGTGTGATTTTTGGGGGATTTTGTGGGATATTGAGGCGATTTAGGGATCTTGAGGGATTTTTCATGTATTTTGTGGGAATTTGTGGAGATTTGGTGGGATATTTTTCTAGAATTTGGTCGTGTTTTGAGAAGATTTAGGGAATTTGGTGGGATTTTTCCTGGAATTTTGTTGGATACTGGGGAGATTTTTTGGGATGTTTCTGGAACTTCGAGGGACTTCTCTGGAATTTGGTGAGATTCTGTAGAGAACTGAAGAATTATCAGGGATTTTTCATGTATTCTGTGGGAATTTGTGGAGATTCGATGGGATTTTTGTGGATTTTGGCCGTGTTTTGAGAAGATTTAGGGAATTCTCTGTGATTTTTCCTGGAATTTTGTTGGATATTGAGGAGATTTTGTGGGGTGTTTGTGGAATTTTGAGGGACTTTTCTGGAATTTTGTGAGATTCTGTAGAGAACTGACGAATTATCAGGGATTTTTCATGTATTCTGTGGGAATTTGTGGAGATTTGGTGGGATATTTTTCTAGAATTTGGTCGTGTTTTGGGAAGATTTAGGGAATTTTGTGGGATTTTTCTTGAATTTTGTTGGATATTGAGTAGATTTTGTGGAACTTTGAGGGACTTTTCTGGAATTTGGTGAGATTCTGTAGAGAACTGACGAATTATCAGGGATTTTTCATGTATTCTGTGGGAATTTGTGGAGATTTGGTGGGATATTTTTCTAGAATTTGGTCGTGTTTTGAGAAGATTTAGGGAATTTTGTGGGATTTTTCCTGGAATTTTGTTGGATACTGCGGAGATTTTGAGGGATGTTTCTGGAACTTCGAGGGACTTCTCTGGAATTTGGTGAGATTCTGTAGAGAACTGAAGAATTATCAGGGATTTTTCATGTATTCTGTGGGAATTTGTGGAGATTTGGTGGGATTTTTGTGGATTTTGGCCGTGTTTTGAGAAGATTTAGGGAATTTTGTGTGATTTTTCTGGGATTTTGTTGGGTATTGAGGACATTTTGTGGGATGTTTCTGGAATTTGGTGGGGCTTTTCAAGAATTTTGTGGTATTTTGAAAAGATTTAGGGAATTTTGTGGTGTTTTTTCTTGAATTTTGTGGGAATCTGTGCTGATTTTATGGGGCGCTTCTGGAATTTGGTCGAGTTTTCAGAAGATTTAGGGATTTTTGTGAGATTTTTGGGGGCATGTTCTGGGAATTGGTGGAGATTTTTTGGGACATTCCTGTGAATTGGTAGGGTTTTGTAATGATTTAGGGAGTTTTGTGGGACTTCTCTGGAATTTTGTGGGTTTTTTCTGGAATTGTGTGGGATTCTGAGGAGACTTGAAGAATTTTGAGGAATTTGTTTTAGATTTTTGGGAATTTCTGTAGATTCTGTGGGATTTTACTGGAATTTGGTGGGCCTTTTCAAGGACTTTGTGTGGTTTTGAGGAGACTTGAAGAATTTTGAGGATTTTTTTTTATATTTTGTGGAAACTTGTGGAGGTTTTGTGTGATTTTTGTGGGATTTTGTGGGATATTGAGGCGATTTAGGGATCTTGAGGGATTTTTCATGTATTTTGTGGGAATTTGTGGAGATTTGGTGGGATATTTTTCTAGAATTTGGTCGTGTTTTGTGAAGATTTAGGGAATTTTGTGGGATTTTTCTTGAATTTTGTTGGATATTGAGTAGATTTTGTGGAACTTTGAGGGACTTTTCTGGAATTTGGTGAGATTCTGTAGAGAACTGAAGAATTATCAGGGATTTTTCATGTATTCTGTGGGAATTTGTGGAGATTTGGTGGGATTTTTCTGGAATTTGGTAGAGTTTTGAGAAGATTTAGGGAATTCTGCAAGATATTTCTGGAATTTGGTAGGCCTTTTTGAAGGACTTTTTGTGGTTTTGAGGACACTTGAAGAATTTTGAGGAATTTTTCTTAGATTCTGTGGAAACTTGTGGAGGTTTTGTGGGATTTTTGTGGGATTTTGTGGGATATTGAGGCGATTTAGGGATCTTGAGGGATTTTTCATGTATTTTGTGGGAATTTGTGGAGATTTGGTGGGATATTTTTCTAGAATTTGGTCGTGGTTTGAGAAGATTTAGGGAATTTTGTGGGATTTTTCCTGGAATTTTATTGGATACTGGGGAGATTTTGTGGAATGTTTGTGGAACTTTGAGGGACTCTTCTGGAATTTGGTGAGATTCTATAGAGAACTGAAGAATTATCAGGGATTTTTCATGTATCCTGTGGGAATTTGTGGAGATTTGGTGGGATTTTTGTGGATTTTGGCCGTGTTTTGAGAAGATTTAGGGAATTTTGTGTGATTTTTCTGGGATTTTGTTGGGTATTGAGGACATTTTGTGGGATGTTTCTGGAATTTGGTGGGGCTTTTCAAGAATTTTGTGGTATTTTGAAAAGATTTAGGGAATTTTGTGGTGTTTTTTCTTGAATTTTGAGGGAAACTGTGCTGATTTTATGGAGCGTTTCTGGAATTTGGTCGAGTTTTCAGAAGATTTAGGGATTTTTGTGAGATTTTTGTGGGATGTTCTGGGAATTGGTGGAGATTTTGTGGGACATTCCTGTGAATTGGTAGGGTTTTGAAATGATTTAGGGAGTTTTGTGGGACTTCTCTGGAATTTTGTGGGTTTTTTCTGGAATTGTGTGGGATTCTGAGGAGACTTGAAGAATTTTGAGGAATTTGTTTTAGATTTTGTGGGAATTGTTGGAGATTCTGTGGGATTTTACTGGAATTTGGTGGGCCTTTTCAAGGACTTTGTGTGGTTTTGAGGAGACTTGAAGAATTTTGAGGATTTTTTCTTAGATTTTGTACAAACCTGTGGAGGTTTTGTGTGATTTTTGTGGGATTTTGTGGGATATTGAGGCGATTTAGGGATCTTGAGGGATTTTTCATGTATTTTGTGGGAATTTGTGGAGATTTGGTGGGATATTTTTCTAGAATTTGGTCGTGTTTTGTGAAGATTTAGGGAATTTTGTGGGATTTTTCTTGAATTTTGTTGGATATTGAGTAGATTTTGTGGAACTTTGAGGGACTTTTCTGGAATTTGGTGAGATTCTGTAGAGAACTGAAGAATTATCAGGGATTTTTCATGTATTCTGTGGGAATTTGTGGAGATTTGGTGGGATTTTTCTGGAATTTGGTAGAGTTTTGAGAAGATTTAGGGAATTCTGCAAGATATTTCTGGAATTTGGTAGGCCTTTTTGAAGGACTTTTTGTGGTTTTGAGGAGACTTGAAGAATTTTGAGGAATTTTTCTTAGATTCTGTGGAAACTTGTGGAGGTTTTGTGTGATTTTTGTGGAATTTTGTGGGATATTGAGGCGATTTAGGCATCTTGAGGGATTTTTCATGTATTTTGTGGGAATTTGTGGAGATTTGGTGGGATATTTTTCTAGAATTTGGTCGTGGTTTGAGAAGATTTAGGGAATTTTGTGGGATTTTTCCTGGAATTTTATTGGATACTGGGGAGATTTTGTGGAATGTTTGTGGAACTTTGAGGGACTCTTCTGGAATTTGGTGAGATTCTATAGAGAACTGAAGAATTATCAGGGATTTTTCATGTATCCTGTGGGAATTTGTGGAGATTTGGTGGGATTTTTCTGGAATTTGGTAGAGTTTTGAGAAGATTTAGGGAATTTTGTAAGATTTTTCTGGAATTTGGTGGGCCTTTTCAAGGACTTTGTGTGGTTTTGAGGAGACTTGAAGAATTTTGAGGAATTTTTCTTAGATTTTGTGGAAACTTGTGGAGGTTTTGTGTGATTTTTGGGGGATTTTGTGGGATATTGAGGCGATTTAGGGATCTTGAGGGATTTTTCATGTATTCTGTGGGAATTTGTGGAGATTTGGTGGGATTTTTGTGGATTTTGGCCGTGTTTTGAGAAGATTTAGGGAATTTTGTGTGATTTTTCTGGGATTTTGTTGGGTATTGAGGACATTTTGTGGGATGTTTCTGGAATTTGGTGGGGCTTTTCAAGAATTTTGTGGTATTTTGAAAAGATTTAGGGAATTTTGTGGTGTTTTTTCTTGAATTTTGTGGGAAACTGTGCTGATTTTATGGGGCGTTTCTGGAATTTGGTCGAGTTTTCAGAAGATTTAGGGATTTTTGTGAGATTTTTGTGGGATGTTTTGGGAATTGGTGGAGATTTTTTGGGACATTCCTGTGAATTGGTAGGGTTTTGAAATGATTTAGGGAGTTTTGTGGGACTTCTCTGGAATTTTGTGGGTTTTTTCTGGAATTGTGTGGGATTCTGAGGAGACTTGAAGAATTTTGAGGAATTTGTTTTAGATTTTGTGGGAATTTGTGTAGATTCTGTGGGATTTTTCTGGAATTTGGTGGTCCTTTTCAAGGACTTTGTGTGGTTTTGAGGAGACTTGAAGAATTTTAACGATTTGTTTTTATATTTTGTGGAAACTTGTGGAGGTTTTGTGTGATTTTTGTGGGATTTTGTGGGATATTGAGGCGATTTAGGGATCTTGAGGGATTTTTCATGTATTTTGTGGGATTTTGTGGAGATTTGGTGGGATATTTTTCTAGAATTTGGTCATGTTTTGGGAAGATTTAGGGAATTTTGTGGGATTTTTCCTGGAATTTTATTGGATACTGGGGAGATTTTGTGGGATGTTTGTGGAACTTGGAGGGACTTTTCTGGAATTTGGTGAGATTCTGTAGAGAACTGACGAATTATCAGGGATTTTTCATGTATTCTGTGGGAATTTGTGGAGATTTGGTGTGATATTTTTCTAGAATTTGGTCATGTTTTGAGAAGATTTAGGGAATTCTGTAAGATTTTTCTGGAATTTGGTGGGCCTTTTTGAAGGACTTTTTGTGGTTTTGAGGAGACTTGAAGAATTTTGAGGAATTTGTTTTAGATTTTGTGGGAATTTGTGGAGATTCTGTGGGATTTTCCTGGAATTTGGTGGGCCTTTTCAAGGACTTTGTGTGGTTTTGAGGAGACTTGAAGAATTTTGAGGATTTTTTTTTATATTTTGTGGAAACGTGTGGAGGTTTTGTGTGATTTTTGTGGGATTTTGTGGGATATTGAGGCGATTTAGGGATCTTGAGTGATTTTTCATGTATTTTGTGGGAATTTGTGGAGATTTGGTGGGATATTTTTCTAGAATTTGGTCGTGTTTTGAGAAGATTTAGGGAATTTGGTGGGATTTTTCCTGGAATTTTATTGGATACTGGGGAGATTTTGTGGGATGTTTGCGGAACTTTGAGGGACTCTTCTGGAATTTGGTGAGATTCTGTAGAGAACTGACGAATTATCAGGGATTTTTCATGTATTCTGTGGGAATTTGTGGAGATTTGGTGGGATTTTTGTGGATTTTGGCCGTGTTTTGAGAAGATTTAGGGAATTTTGTGTGATTTTTCTGGGATTTTGTTGGGTATTGAGGACATTTTGTGGGATGTTTCTGGAATTTGGTGGGGCTTTTCAAGAATTTTGTGGTATTTTGAAAAGATTTAGGGAATTTTGTGGTGTTTTTTCTTGAATTTTGTGGGAATCTGTGCTGATTTTATGGGGCGCTTCTGGAATTTGGTCGAGTTTTCAGAAGATTTAGGGATTTTTGTGAGATTTTTGGGGGCATGTTCTGGGAATTGGTGGAGATTTTTTGGGACATTCCTGTGAATTGGTAGGGTTTTGTAATGATTTAGGGAGTTTTGTGGGACTTCTCTGGAATTTTGTGGGTTTTTTCTGGAATTGTGTGGGATTCTGAGGAGACTTGAAGAATTTTGAGGAATTTGTTTTAGATTTTTGGGAATTTGTGTAGATTCTGTGGGATTTTACTGGAATTTGGTGGGCCTTTTCAAGGACTTTGTGTGGTTTTGAGGAGACTTGAAGAATTTTGAGGATTTTTTTTTATATTTTGTGGAAACTTGTGGAGGTTTTGTGTGATTTTTGTGGGATTTTGTGGGATATTGAGGCGATTTAGGGATCTTGAGGGATTTTTCATGTATTTTGTGGGAATTTGTGGAGATTTGGTGGGATATTTTTCTAGAATTTGGTCGTGTTTTGAGAAGATTTAGGGAATTTTGTGGGATTTTTCCTGGAATTTTGTTGGACACTGGGGAGATTTTGTGGGATGTTTGTGGTACTTTGAGGGACTTTTCTGGAATTTGGTGAGATTCTGTAGAGAACTGACGAATTATCAGGGATTTTTCATGTATTCTGTGGGAATTTGTGGAGATTTGGTGGGATTTTTCTGGAATTTGGTAGAGTTTTGAGAAGATTTAGGGAATTCTGCAAGATATTTCTGGAATTTGGTAGGCCTTTTTGAAGGACTGTTTGTGGTTTTGAGGAGACTTGAAGAATTTTGAGGAATTTTTCTTAGATTCTGTGGAAACTTGTGGAGGTTTTGTGGGATTTTTGTGGAATTTTGTGGGATATTGAGGCGATTTAGGGATCTTGAGGGATTTTTCATGTATTTTGTGGGAATTTGTGGAGATTTGGTGGGATATTTTTCTAGAATTTGGTCGTGTTTTGAGAAGATTTAGGGAATTTTGTGGGATTTTTCCTGGAATTTTATTGGATACTGGGGAGATTTTGTGGGATGTTTGTGGAACTTTGAGGGACTTTTCTGGAATTTTTTGAGATTCTGTAGAGAACTGACGAATTATCAGGGATTTTTCATGTATTCTGTGGGAATTTGTGGAGATTTGGTGGGATTTTTCTGGAATTTGGTAGAGTTTTGAGAAGATTTAGGGAATTCTGCAAGATATTTCTGGAATTTGGTAGGCCTTTTTGAAGGACTTTTTGTGGTTTTGAGGACACTTGAAGAATTTTGAGGAATTTTTCTTAGATTCTGTGGAAACTTGTGGAGGTTTTGTGGGATTTTTGTGGGATTTTGTGGGATATTGAGGCGATTTAGGGATCTTGAGGGATTTTTCATGTATTTTGTGGGAATTTGTGGAGATTTGGTGGGATATTTTTCTAGAATTTGGTCGTGTTTTGGGAAGATTTAGGGAATTTGGTGGGATTTTTCCTGGAATTTTATTGGATACTGGGGAGATTTTGTGGAATGTTTGTGGAACTTTGAGGGACTCTTCTGGAATTTGGTGAGATTCTGTAGAGAACTGACGAATTATCAGGGATTTTCATGTATTCTGTGGGAATTTGTGGAGATTCGGTGGGATTTTTCTGGAATTTGGTAGAGTTTTGAGAAGATTTAGGGAATTCTGCAAGATATTTCTGGAATTTGGTAGGCCTTTTTGACGGACTTTTTGTGGTTTTGAGAAGACTTGAAGAATTTTGAGGAATTTTTCTTAGATTTTGTGGAAACTTGTGGAGGTTTTGTGTGATCTTTGTGGGATTTTGTGGGATATTGAGGCGATTTAGGGATCTTGAGGGATTTTTCATGTATTTTGTGGGAATTTGTGGAGATTTGGTGGGATATTTTTCTAGAATTTGGTCATGTTTTGAGAAGATTTAGGGAATTTTGTGGGATTTTTCCTGGAATTTTGTTGGATACTGGGGAGATTTTGTGGGATGCTTGTGGAACTTTGAGGGACTCTTCTGGAATTTTGTGAGATTCTGTAGAGAACTGACGAATTATCAGGGATTTTTCATGTATTCTGTGGGAATTTGTGGAGATTTGGTGGGATTTTTGTGGATTTTGGCCGTGTTTTGAGAAGATTTAGGGAATTTTGTGTGATTTTTCTGGGATTTTGTTGGGTATTGAGGACATTTTGTGGGATGTTTCTGGAATTTGGTGGGGCTTTTCAAGAATTTTGTGGTATTTTGAAAAGATTTAGGGAATTTTGTGGTGTTTTTTCTTGAATTTTGAGGGAAACTGTGCTGATTTTATGGAGCGTTTCTGGAATTTGGTCGAGTTTTCAGAAGATTTAGGGATTTTTGTGAGATTTTTGTGGGATGTTCTGGGAATTGGTGGAGATTTTGTGGGACATTCCTGTGAATTGGTAGGGTTTTGAAATGATTTAGGGAGTTTTGTGGGACTTCTCTGGAATTTTGTGGGTTTTTTCTGGAATTGTGTGGGATTCTGAGGAGACTTGAAGAATTTTGAGGAATTTGTTTTAGATTTTGTGGGAATTGTTGGAGATTCTGTGGGATTTTACTGGAATTTGGTGGGCCTTTTCAAGGACTTTGTGTGGTTTTGAGGAGACTTGAAGAATTTTGAGGATTTTTTCTTAGATTTTGTACAAACCTGTGGAGGTTTTGTGTGATTTTTGTGGGATTTTGTGGGATATTGAGGCGATTTAGGGATCTTGAGGGATTTTTCATGTATTTTGTGGGAATTTGTGGAGATTTGGTGGGATATTTTTCTAGAATTTGGTCGTGTTTTGTGAAGATTTAGGGAATTTTGTGGGATTTTTCTTGAATTTTGTTGGATATTGAGTAGATTTTGTGGAACTTTGAGGGACTTTTCTGGAATTTGGTGAGATTCTGTAGAGAACTGAAGAATTATCAGGGATTTTTCATGTATTCTGTGGGAATTTGTGGAGATTTGGTGGGATTTTTCTGGAATTTGGTAGAGCTTTGAGAAGATTTAGGGAATTCTGCAAGATATTTCTGGAATTTGGTAGGCCTTTTTGAAGGACTTTTTGTGGTTTTGAGGAGACTTGAAGAATTTTGAGGAATTTTTCTTAGATTCTGTGGAAACTTGTGGAGGTTTTGTGTGATTTTTGTGGAATTTTGTGGGATATTGAGGCGATTTAGGCATCTTGAGGGATTTTTCATGTATTTTGTGGGAATTTGTGGAGATTTGGTGGGATATTTTTCTAGAATTTGGTCGTGGTTTGAGAAGATTTAGGGAATTTTGTGGGATTTTTCCTGGAATTTTATTGGATACTGGGGAGATTTTGTGGAATGTTTGTGGAACTTTGAGGGACTCTTCTGGAATTTGGTGAGATTCTATAGAGAACTGAAGAATTATCAGGGATTTTTCATGTATCCTGTGGGAATTTGTGGAGATTTGGTGGGATTTTTGTGGAATTTGGTAGAGTTTTGAGAAGATTTAGGGAATTTTGTAAGATTTTTCTGGAATTTGGTGGGCCTTTTCAAGGACTTTGTGTGGTTTTGAGGAGACTTGAAGAATTTTGAGGATTTTTTCTTAGATTTTGTACAAACCTGTGGAGGTTTTGTGTGATTTTTGTGGGATTTTGTGGGATATTGAGGCGATTTAGGGATCTTGAGGGATTTTTCATGTATTTTGTGGGAATTTGTGGAGATTTGGTGGGATATTTTTCTAGAATTTGGTCGTGTTTTGTGAAGATTTAGGGAATTTTGTGGGATTTTTCTTGAATTTTGTTGGATATTGAGTAGATTTTGTGGAACTTTGAGGGACTTTTCTGGAATTTGGTGAGATTCTGTAGAGAACTGAAGAATTATCAGGGATTTTTCATGTATTCTGTGGGAATTTGTGGAGATTTGGTGGGATTTTTCTGGAATTTGGTAGAGCTTTGAGAAGATTTAGGGAATTCTGCAAGATATTTCTGGAATTTGGTAGGCCTTTTTGAAGGACTTTTTGTGGTTTTGAGGAGACTTGAAGAATTTTGAGGAATTTTTCTTAGATTCTGTGGAAACTTGTGGAGGTTTTGTGGGATTTTTGTGGAATTTTGTGGGATATTGAGGCGATTTAGGCATCTTGAGGGATTTTTCATGTATTTTGTGGGAATTTGTGGAGATTTGGTGGGATATTTTTCTAGAATTTGGTCGTGGTTTGAGAAGATTTAGGGAATTTTGTGGGATTTTTCCTGGAATTTTATTGGATACTGGGGAGATTTTGTGGAATGTTTGTGGAACTTTGAGGGACTCTTCTGGAATTTGGTGAGATTCTATAGAGAACTGAAGAATTATCAGGGATTTTTCATGTATCCTGTGGGAATTTGTGGAGATTTGGTGGGATTTTTGTGGATTTTGGCCGTGTTTTGAGAAGATTTAGGGAATTTTGTGTGATTTTTCTGGGATTTTGTTGGGTATTGAGGACATTTTGTGGGATGTTTCTGGAATTTGGTGGGGCTTTTCAAGAATTTTGTGGTATTTTGAAAAGATTTAGGGAATTTTGTGGTGTTTTTTCTTGAATTTTGAGGGAAACTGTGCTGATTTTATGGAGCGTTTCTGGAATTTGGTCGAGTTTTCAGAAGATTTAGGGATTTTTGTGAGATTTTTGTGGGATGTTCTGGGAATTGGTGGAGATTTTGTGGGACATTCCTGTGAATTGGTAGGGTTTTGAAATGATTTAGGGAGTTTTGTGGGACTTCTCTGGAATTTTGTGGGTTTTTTCTGGAATTGTGTGGGATTCTGAGGAGACTTGAAGAATTTTGAGGAATTTGTTTTAGATTTTGTGGGAATTGTTGGAGATTCTGTGGGATTTTACTGGAATTTGGTGGGCCTTTTCAAGGACTTTGTGTGGTTTTGAGGAGACTTGAAGAATTTTGAGGATTTTTTCTTAGATTTTGTACAAACCTGTGGAGGTTTTGTGTGATTTTTGTGGGATTTTGTGGGATATTGAGGCGATTTAGGGATCTTGAGGGATTTTTCATGTATTTTGTGGGAATTTGTGGAGATTTGGTGGGATATTTTTCTAGAATTTGGTCGTGTTTTGTGAAGATTTAGGGAATTTTGTGGGATTTTTCTTGAATTTTGTTGGATATTGAGTAGATTTTGTGGAACTTTGAGGGACTTTTCTGGAATTTGGTGAGATTCTGTAGAGAACTGAAGAATTATCAGGGATTTTTCATGTATTCTGTGGGAATTTGTGGAGATTTGGTGGGATTTTTCTGGAATTTGGTAGAGTTTTGAGAAGATTTAAGGAATTCTGCAAGATATTTCTGGAATTTGGTAGGCCTTTTTGAAGGACTTTTTGTGGTTTTGAGGAGACTTGAAGAATTTTGAGGAATTTTTCTTAGATTCTGTGGAAACTTGTGGAGGTTTTGTGTGATTTTTGTGGAATTTTGTGGGATATTGAGGCGATTTAGGCATCTTGAGGGATTTTTCATGTATTTTGTGGGAATTTGTGGAGATTTGGTGGGATATTTTTCTAGAATTTGGTCGTGGTTTGAGAAGATTTAGGGAATTTTGTGGGATTTTTCCTGGAATTTTATTGGATACTGGGGAGATTTTGTGGAATGTTTGTGGAACTTTGAGGGACTCTTCTGGAATTTGGTGAGATTCTATAGAGAACTGAAGAATTATCAGGGATTTTTCATGTATCCTGTGGGAATTTGTGGAGATTTGGTGGGATTTTTCTGGAATTTGGTAGAGTTTTGAGAAGATTTAGGGAATTTTGTAAGATTTTTCTGGAATTTGGTGGGCCTTTTCAAGGACTTTGTGTGGTTTTGAGGAGACTTGAAGAATTTTGAGGAATTTTTCTTAGATTTTGTGGAAACTTGGTGAGGTTTTGTGTGATTTTTGTGGGATTTTGTGGGATATTGAGGCGATTTAGGGATCTTGAGGGATTTTTCATGTATTCTGTGGGAATTTGTGGAGATTTGGTGGGATTTTTGTGGATTTTGGCCGTGTTTTGAGAAGATTTAGGGAATTTTGTGTGATTTTTCTGGGATTTTGTTGGGTATTGAGGACATTTTGTGGGATGTTTCTGGAATTTGGTGGGGCTTTTCAAGAATTTTGTGGTATTTTGAAAAGATTTAGGGAATTTTGTGGTGTTTTTTCTTGAATTTTGTGGGAAACTGCTGATTTTATGGGGCGTTTCTGGAATTTGGTCGAGTTTTCAGAAGATTTAGGGATTTTTGTGAGATTTTTGTGGGATGTTCTGGGAATTGGTGGAGATTTTGTGGGACATTCCTGTGAATTGGTAGGGTTTTGAAATGATTTAGGGAGTTTTGTGGGACTTCTCTGGAATTTTGTGGGTTTTTTCTGGAATTGTGTGGGATTCTGAGGAGACTTGAAGAATTTTGAGGAATTTGTTTTAGATTTTGTGGGAATTTGTGTAGATTCTGTGGGATTTTTCTGGAATTTGGTGGTCCTTTTCAAGGACTTTGTGTGGTTTTGAGGAGACTTGAAGAATTTTAACGATTTGTTTTTATATTTTGTGGAAACTTGTGGAGGTTTTGTGTGATTTTTGTGGGATTTTGTGGGATATTGAGGCGATTTAGGGATCTTGAGGGATTTTTCATGTATTTTGTGGGATTTTGTGGAGATTTGGTGGGATATTTTTCTAGAATTTGGTCATGTTTTGGGAAGATTTAGGGAATTTTGTGGGATTTTTCCTGGAATTTTATTGGATACTGGGGAGATTTTGTGGGATGTTTGTGGAACTTGGAGGGACTTTTCTGGAATTTGGTGAGATTCTGTAGAGAACTGACGAATTATCAGGGATTTTTCATGTATTCTGTGGGAATTTGTGGAGATTTGGTGTGATATTTTTCTAGAATTTGGTCATGTTTTGAGAAGATTTAGGGAATTCTGTAAGATTTTTCTGGAATTTGGTGGGCCTTTTTGAAGGACTTTTTGTGGTTTTGAGGAGACTTGAAGAATTTTGAGGAATTTGTTTTAGATTTTGTGGGAATTTGTGGAGATTCTGTGGGATTTTCCTGGAATTTGGTGGGCCTTTTCAAGGACTTTGTGTGGTTTTGAGGAGACTTGAAGAATTTTGAGGATTTTTTTTTATATTTTGTGGAAACGTGTGGAGGTTTTGTGTGATTTTTGTGGGATTTTGTGGGATATTGAGGCGATTTAGGGATCTTGAGTGATTTTTCATGTATTTTGTGGGAATTTGTGGAGATTTGGTGGGATATTTTTCTAGAATTTGGTCGTGTTTTGAGAAGATTTAGGGAATTTGGTGGGATTTTTCCTGGAATTTTATTGGATACTGGGGAGATTTTGTGGGATGTTTGCGGAACTTTGAGGGACTCTTCTGGAATTTGGTGAGATTCTGTAGAGAACTGACGAATTATCAGGGATTTTTCATGTATTCTGTGGGAATTTGTGGAGATTTGGTGGGATTTTTGTGGATTTTGGCCGTGTTTTGAGAAGATTTAGGGAATTTTGTGTGATTTTTCTGGGATTTTGTTGGATACTGTGCTGATTTTATGGGGCGTTTCTGGAATTTCGTCAAGTTTTCAGAAGATTTAGGGAATTTTGTGGGATTTTTCTGGGATTTTGTTGGGTATTGAGGACATTTTGTGGGATGTTTCTGGAATTTGGTGGGGCTTTTCAAGAATTTTGTGGTATTTTGAAAAGATTTAGGGAATTTTGTGGTGTTTTTTCTTGAATTTTGAGGGAAACTGTGCTGATTTTATGGGGCGTTTCTGGAATTTGGTCGAGTTTTCAGAAGATTTAGGGATTTTTGTGAGATTTTTGTGGGATGTTCTGGGAATTGGTAGAGATTTTTTGGGACATTCCTGTGAATTGGTAGGGTTTTGAAATGATTTAGGGAGTTTTGTGGGACTTCTCTGGAATTTTGTGGGTTTTTTTCTGGAATTGTGTGGGATTCTGAGGAGACTTGAAGAATTTTGAGGAATTTGTTTTAGATTTTTGGGAATCTGTGTAGATTCTGTGGGATTTTTCTGGAATTTGGTGGGCCTTTTCAAGGACTTTGTGTGGTTTTGAGGAGACTTGAAGAATTTTGAGGATTTTTTTTTATATTTTGTGGAAACTTGTGGAGGTTTTGTGTGATTTTTGTGGGATTTTGTGGGATATTGAGGCGATTTAGGGATCTTGAGGGATTTTTCATGTATTTTGTGGGAATTTGTGGAGATTTGGTGGGATATTTTTCTAGAATTTGGTCGTGTTTTGTGAAGATTTAGGGAATTTTGTGGGATTTTTCTTGAATTTTGTTGGATATTGAGTAGATTTTGTGGAACTTTGAGGGACTTTTCTGGAATTTGGTGAGATTCTGTAGAGAACTGAAGAATTATCAGGGATTTTTCATGTATTCTGTGGGAATTTGTGGAGATTTGGTGGGATTTTTCTGGAATTTGGTAGAGTTTTGAGAAGATTTAGGGAATTCTGCAAGATATTTCTGGAATTTGGTAGGCCTTTTTGAAGGACTTTTTGTGGTTTTGAGGAGACTTGAAGAATTTTGAGGAATTTTTCTTAGATTCTGTGGAAACTTGTGGAGGTTTTGTGTGATTTTTGTGGAATTTTGTGGGATATTGAGGCGATTTAGGGATCTTGAGGGATTTTTCATGTATTTTGTGGGAATTTGTGGAGATTTGGTGGGATATTTTTCTAGAATTTGGTCGTGGTTTGAGAAGATTTAGGGAATTTTGTGGGATTTTTCCTGGAATTTTATTGGATACTGGGGAGATTTTGTGGAATGTTTGTGGAACTTTGAGGGACTCTTCTGGAATTTGGTGAGATTCTATAGAGAACTGAAGAATTATCAGGGATTTTTCATGTATCCTGTGGGAATTTGTGGAGATTTGGTGGGATTTTTCTGGAATTTGGTAGAGTTTTGAGAAGATTTAGGGAATTTTGTAAGATTTTTCTGGAATTTGGTGGGCCTTTTCAAGGACTTTGTGTGGTTTTGAGGAGACTTGAAGAATTTTGAGGAATTTTTCTTAGATTTTGTGGAAACTTGTGGAGGTTTTGTGTGATTTTTGGGGGATTTTGTGGGATATTGAGGCGATTTAGGGATCTTGAGGGATTTTTCATGTATTCTGTGGGAATTTGTGGAGATTTGGTGGGATTTTTGTGGATTTTGGCCGTGTTTTGAGAAGATTTAGGGAATTTTGTGTGATTTTTCTGGGATTTTGTTGGGTATTGAGGACATTTTGTGGGATGTTTCTGGAATTTGGTGGGGCTTTTCAAGAATTTTGTGGTATTTTGAAAAGATTTAGGGAATTTTGTGGTGTTTTTTCTTGAATTTTGTGGGAAACTGTGCTGATTTTATGGGGCGTTTCTGGAATTTGGTCGAGTTTTCAGAAGATTTAGGGATTTTTGTGAGATTTTTGTGGGATGTTTTGGGAATTGGTGGAGATTTTTTGGGACATTCCTGTGAATTGGTAGGGTTTTGAAATGATTTAGGGAGTTTTGTGGGACTTCTCTGGAATTTTGTGGGTTTTTTCTGGAATTGTGTGGGATTCTGAGGAGACTTGAAGAATTTTGAGGAATTTGTTTTAGATTTTGTGGGAATTTGTGTAGATTCTGTGGGATTTTTCTGGAATTTGGTGGGCCTTTTCAAGGACTTTGTGTGGTTTTGAGGAGACTTGAAGAATTTTAACGATTTGTTTTTATATTTTGTGGAAACTTGTGGAGGTTTTGTGTGATTTTTGTGGGATTTTGTGGGATATTGAGGCGATTTAGGGATCTTGAGGGATTTTTCATGTATTTTGTGGGATTTTGTGGAGATTTGGTGGGATATTTTTCTAGAATTTGGTCATGTTTTGGGAAGATTTAGGGAATTTTGTGGGATTTTTCCTGGAATTTTATTGGATACTGGGGAGATTTTGTGGGATGTTTGTGGAACTTGGAGGGACTTTTCTGGAATTTTGTGAGATTCTGTAGAGAACTGACGAATTATCAGGGATTTTTCATGTATTCTGTGGGAATTTGTGGAGATTTGGTGGGATTTTTCTGGAATTTGGTAGAGCTTTGAGAAGATTTAGGGAATTCTGCAAGATATTTCTGGAATTTGGTAGGCCTTTTTGAAGGACTTTTTGTGGTTTTGAGGAGACTTGAAGAATTTTGAGGAATTTTTCTTAGATTCTGTGGAAACTTGTGGAGGTTTTGTGGGATTTTTGTGGAATTTTGTGGGATATTGAGGCGATTTAGGCATCTTGAGGGATTTTTCATGTATTTTGTGGGAATTTGTGGAGATTTGGTGGGATATTTTTCTAGAATTTGGTCGTGGTTTGAGAAGATTTAGGGAATTTTGTGGGATTTTTCCTGGAATTTTATTGGATACTGGGGAGATTTTGTGGAATGTTTGTGGAACTTTGAGGGACTCTTCTGGAATTTGGTGAGATTCTATAGAGAACTGAAGAATTATCAGGGATTTTTCATGTATCCTGTGGGAATTTGTGGAGATTTGGTGGGATTTTTGTGGATTTTGGCCGTGTTTTGAGAAGATTTAGGGAATTTTGTGTGATTTTTCTGGGATTTTGTTGGGTATTGAGGACATTTTGTGGGATGTTTCTGGAATTTGGTGGGGCTTTTCAAGAATTTTGTGGTATTTTGAAAAGATTTAGGGAATTTTGTGGTGTTTTTTCTTGAATTTTGAGGGAAACTGTGCTGATTTTATGGAGCGTTTCTGGAATTTGGTCGAGTTTTCAGAAGATTTAGGGATTTTTGTGAGATTTTTGTGGGATGTTCTGGGAATTGGTGGAGATTTTGTGGGACATTCCTGTGAATTGGTAGGGTTTTGAAATGATTTAGGGAGTTTTGTGGGACTTCTCTGGAATTTTGTGGGTTTTTTCTGGAATTGTGTGGGATTCTGAGGAGACTTGAAGAATTTTGAGGAATTTGTTTTAGATTTTGTGGGAATTGTTGGAGATTCTGTGGGATTTTACTGGAATTTGGTGGGCCTTTTCAAGGACTTTGTGTGGTTTTGAGGAGACTTGAAGAATTTTGAGGATTTTTTCTTAGATTTTGTACAAACCTGTGGAGGTTTTGTGTGATTTTTGTGGGATTTTGTGGGATATTGAGGCGATTTAGGGATCTTGAGGGATTTTTCATGTATTTTGTGGGAATTTGTGGAGATTTGGTGGGATATTTTTCTAGAATTTGGTCGTGTTTTGTGAAGATTTAGGGAATTTTGTGGGATTTTTCTTGAATTTTGTTGGATATTGAGTAGATTTTGTGGAACTTTGAGGGACTTTTCTGGAATTTGGTGAGATTCTGTAGAGAACTGAAGAATTATCAGGGATTTTTCATGTATTCTGTGGGAATTTGTGGAGATTTGGTGGGATTTTTCTGGAATTTGGTAGAGTTTTGAGAAGATTTAAGGAATTCTGCAAGATATTTCTGGAATTTGGTAGGCCTTTTTGAAGGACTTTTTGTGGTTTTGAGGAGACTTGAAGAATTTTGAGGAATTTTTCTTAGATTCTGTGGAAACTTGTGGAGGTTTTGTGTGATTTTTGTGGAATTTTGTGGGATATTGAGGCGATTTAGGCATCTTGAGGGATTTTTCATGTATTTTGTGGGAATTTGTGGAGATTTGGTGGGATATTTTTCTAGAATTTGGTCGTGGTTTGAGAAGATTTAGGGAATTTTGTGGGATTTTTCCTGGAATTTTATTGGATACTGGGGAGATTTTGTGGAATGTTTGTGGAACTTTGAGGGACTCTTCTGGAATTTGGTGAGATTCTATAGAGAACTGAAGAATTATCAGGGATTTTTCATGTATCCTGTGGGAATTTGTGGAGATTTGGTGGGATTTTTCTGGAATTTGGTAGAGTTTTGAGAAGATTTAGGGAATTTTGTAAGATTTTTCTGGAATTTGGTGGGCCTTTTCAAGGACTTTGTGTGGTTTTGAGGAGACTTGAAGAATTTTGAGGAATTTTTCTTAGATTTTGTGGAAACTTGGTGAGGTTTTGTGTGATTTTTGTGGGATTTTGTGGGATATTGAGGCGATTTAGGGATCTTGAGGGATTTTTCATGTATTCTGTGGGAATTTGTGGAGATTTGGTGGGATTTTTGTGGATTTTGGCCGTGTTTTGAGAAGATTTAGGGAATTTTGTGTGATTTTTCTGGGATTTTGTTGGGTATTGAGGACATTTTGTGGGATGTTTCTGGAATTTGGTGGGGCTTTTCAAGAATTTTGTGGTATTTTGAAAAGATTTAGGGAATTTTGTGGTGTTTTTTCTTGAATTTTGTGGGAAACTGCTGATTTTATGGGGCGTTTCTGGAATTTGGTCGAGTTTTCAGAAGATTTAGGGATTTTTGTGAGATTTTTGTGGGATGTTCTGGGAATTGGTGGAGATTTTGTGGGACATTCCTGTGAATTGGTAGGGTTTTGAAATGATTTAGGGAGTTTTGTGGGACTTCTCTGGAATTTTGTGGGTTTTTTCTGGAATTGTGTGGGATTCTGAGGAGACTTGAAGAATTTTGAGGAATTTGTTTTAGATTTTGTGGGAATTTGTGTAGATTCTGTGGGATTTTTCTGGAATTTGGTGGTCCTTTTCAAGGACTTTGTGTGGTTTTGAGGAGACTTGAAGAATTTTAACGATTTGTTTTTATATTTTGTGGAAACTTGTGGAGGTTTTGTGTGATTTTTGTGGGATTTTGTGGGATATTGAGGCGATTTAGGGATCTTGAGGGATTTTTCATGTATTTTGTGGGATTTTGTGGAGATTTGGTGGGATATTTTTCTAGAATTTGGTCATGTTTTGGGAAGATTTAGGGAATTTTGTGGGATTTTTCCTGGAATTTTATTGGATACTGGGGAGATTTTGTGGGATGTTTGTGGAACTTGGAGGGACTTTTCTGGAATTTGGTGAGATTCTGTAGAGAACTGACGAATTATCAGGGATTTTTCATGTATTCTGTGGGAATTTGTGGAGATTTGGTGTGATATTTTTCTAGAATTTGGTCATGTTTTGAGAAGATTTAGGGAATTCTGTAAGATTTTTCTGGAATTTGGTGGGCCTTTTTGAAGGACTTTTTGTGGTTTTGAGGAGACTTGAAGAATTTTGAGGAATTTGTTTTAGATTTTGTGGGAATTTGTGGAGATTCTGTGGGATTTTCCTGGAATTTGGTGGGCCTTTTCAAGGACTTTGTGTGGTTTTGAGGAGACTTGAAGAATTTTGAGGATTTTTTTTTATATTTTGTGGAAACGTGTGGAGGTTTTGTGTGATTTTTGTGGGATTTTGTGGGATATTGAGGCGATTTAGGGATCTTGAGTGATTTTTCATGTATTTTGTGGGAATTTGTGGAGATTTGGTGGGATATTTTTCTAGAATTTGGTCGTGTTTTGAGAAGATTTAGGGAATTTGGTGGGATTTTTCCTGGAATTTTATTGGATACTGGGGAGATTTTGTGGGATGTTTGCGGAACTTTGAGGGACTCTTCTGGAATTTGGTGAGATTCTGTAGAGAACTGACGAATTATCAGGGATTTTTCATGTATTCTGTGGTAATTTGTGGAGATTTGGTGGGATTTTTGTGGATTTTGGCCGTGTTTTGAGAAGATTTAGGGAATTTTGTGTGATTTTTCTGGGATTTTGTTGGATACTGTGCTGATTTTATGGGGCGTTTCTGGAATTTCGTCAAGTTTTCAGAAGATTTAGGGAATTTTGTGGGATTTTTCTGGGATTTTGTTGGGTATTGAGGACATTTTGTGGGATGTTTCTGGAATTTGGTGGGGCTTTTCAAGAATTTTGTGGTATTTTGAAAAGATTTAGGGAATTTTGTGGTGTTTTTTCTTGAATTTTGAGGGAAACTGTGCTGATTTTATGGGGCGTTTCTGGAATTTGGTCGAGTTTTCAGAAGATTTAGGGATTTTTGTGAGATTTTTGTGGGATGTTCTGGGAATTGGTAGAGATTTTTTGGGACATTCCTGTGAATTGGTAGGGTTTTGAAATGATTTAGGGAGTTTTGTGGGACTTCTCTGGAATTTTGTGGGTTTTTTTCTGGAATTGTGTGGGATTCTGAGGAGACTTGAAGAATTTTGAGGAATTTGTTTTAGATTTTTGGGAATCTGTGTAGATTCTGTGGGATTTTTCTGGAATTTGGTGGGCCTTTTCAAGGACTTTGTGTGGTTTTGAGGAGACTTGAAGAATTTTGAGGATTTTTTTTTATATTTTGTGGAAACTTGTGGAGGTTTTGTGTGATTTTTGTGGGATTTTGTGGGATATTGAGGCGATTTAGGGATCTTGAGGGATTTTTCATGTATTTTGTGGGAATTTGTGGAGATTTGGTGGGATATTTTTCTAGAATTTGGTCGTGTTTTGTGAAGATTTAGGGAATTTTGTGGGATTTTTCTTGAATTTTGTTGGATATTGAGTAGATTTTGTGGAACTTTGAGGGACTTTTCTGGAATTTGGTGAGATTCTGTAGAGAACTGAAGAATTATCAGGGATTTTTCATGTATTCTGTGGGAATTTGTGGAGATTTGGTGGGATTTTTCTGGAATTTGGTAGAGTTTTGAGAAGATTTAGGGAATTCTGCAAGATATTTCTGGAATTTGGTAGGCCTTTTTGAAGGACTTTTTGTGGTTTTGAGGAGACTTGAAGAATTTTGAGGAATTTTTCTTAGATTCTGTGGAAACTTGTGGAGGTTTTGTGTGATTTTTGTGGAATTTTGTGGGATATTGAGGCGATTTAGGGATCTTGAGGGATTTTTCATGTATTTTGTGGGAATTTGTGGAGATTTGGTGGGATATTTTTCTAGAATTTGGTCGTGGTTTGAGAAGATTTAGGGAATTTTGTGGGATTTTTCCTGGAATTTTATTGGATACTGGGGAGATTTTGTGGAATGTTTGTGGAACTTTGAGGGACTCTTCTGGAATTTGGTGAGATTCTATAGAGAACTGAAGAATTATCAGGGATTTTTCATGTATCCTGTGGGAATTTGTGGAGATTTGGTGGGATTTTTCTGGAATTTGGTAGAGTTTTGAGAAGATTTAGGGAATTTTGTAAGATTTTTCTGGAATTTGGTGGGCCTTTTCAAGGACTTTGTGTGGTTTTGAGGAGACTTGAAGAATTTTGAGGAATTTTTCTTAGATTTTGTGGAAACTTGTGGAGGTTTTGTGTGATTTTTGGGGGATTTTGTGGGATATTGAGGCGATTTAGGGATCTTGAGGGATTTTTCATGTATTCTGTGGGAATTTGTGGAGATTTGGTGGGATTTTTGTGGATTTTGGCCGTGTTTTGAGAAGATTTAGGGAATTTTGTGTGATTTTTCTGGGATTTTGTTGGGTATTGAGGACATTTTGTGGGATGTTTCTGGAATTTGGTGGGGCTTTTCAAGAATTTTGTGGTATTTTGAAAAGATTTAGGGAATTTTGTGGTGTTTTTTCTTGAATTTTGAGGGAAACTGTGCTGATTTTATGGAGCGTTTCTGGAATTTGGTCGAGTTTTCAGAAGATTTAGGGATTTTTGTGAGATTTTTGTGGGATGTTCTGGGAATTGGTGGAGATTTTGTGGGACATTCCTGTGAATTGGTAGGGTTTTGAAATGATTTAGGGAGTTTTGTGGGACTTCTCTGGAATTTTGTGGGTTTTTTCTGGAATTGTGTGGGATTCTGAGGAGACTTGAAGAATTTTGAGGAATTTGTTTTAGATTTTGTGGGAATTGTTGGAGATTCTGTGGGATTTTACTGGAATTTGGTGGGCCTTTTCAAGGACTTTGTGTGGTTTTGAGGAGACTTGAAGAATTTTGAGGATTTTTTCTTAGATTTTGTACAAATCTGTGGAGGTTTTGTGTGATGTTTGTGGGATTTTGTGGGATATTGAGGCGATTTAGGGATCTTGAGGGATTTTTCATGTATTTTGTGGGATTTTGTGGAGATTTGGTGGGATATTTTTCTAGAATTTGGTCATGTTTTGGGAAGATTTAGGGAATTTTGTGGGATTTTTCCTGGAATTTTATTGGATACTGGGGAGATTTTGTGGGATGTTTGTGGAACTTGGAGGGACTTTTCTGGAATTTGGTGAGATTCTGTAGAGAACTGAAGAATTATCAGGGATTTTTCATGTATTCTGTGGGAATTTGTGGAGATTTGGTGGGATTTGTCTGGAATTTGGTAGAGTTTTGAGAAGATTTAGGGAATTCTGCAAGATATTTCTGGAATTTGGTAGGCCTTTTTGAAGGACTTTTTATGGTTTTGAGGAGACTTGAAGAATTTTGAGGAATTTTTCTTAGATTCTGTGGAAACTTGTGGAGGTTTTGTGGGATTTTTGTGGAATTTTGTGGGATATTGAGGCGATTTAGGGATCTTGAGGGATTTTTCATGTATTTTGTGGGAATTTGTGGAGATTTGGTGGGATATTTTTCTAGAATTTGGTCGTGTTTTGGGAAGATTTAGGGAATTTTGTGGGATTTTTCCTGGAATTTTATTGGATACTGGGGAGATTTTGTGGAATGTTTGTGGAACTTTGAGGGACTCTTCTGGAATTTGGTGAGATTCTATAGAGAACTGAAGAATTATCAGGGATTTTTCATGTATCCTGTGGGAATTTGTGGAGATTTGGTGGGATTTTTGTGGATTTTGGCCGTGTTTTGAGAAGATTTAGGGAATTTTGTGTGATTTTTCTGGGATTTTGTTGGGTATTGAGGACATTTTGTGGGATGTTTCTGGAATTTGGTGGGGCTTTTCAAGAATTTTGTGGTATTTTGAAAAGATTTAGGGAATTTTGTGGTGTTTTTTCTTGAATTTTGAGGGAAACTGTGCTGATTTTATGGAGCGTTTCTGGAATTTGGTCGAGTTTTCAGAAGATTTAGGGATTTTTGTGAGATTTTTGTGGGATGTTCTGGGAATTGGTGGAGATTTTGTGGGACATTCCTGTGAATTGGTAGGGTTTTGAAATGATTTAGGGAGTTTTGTGGGACTTCTCTGGAATTTTGTGGGTTTTTTCTGGAATTGTGTGGGATTCTGAGGAGACTTGAAGAATTTTGAGGAATTTGTTTTAGATTTTGTGGGAATTGTTGGAGATTCTGTGGGATTTTACTGGAATTTGGTGGGCCTTTTCAAGGACTTTGTGTGGTTTTGAGGAGACTTGAAGAATTTTGAGGAATTTTTCTTAGATTTTGTGGAAACTTGTGGAGGTTTTGTGTGATTTTTGGGGGATTTTGTGGGATATTGAGGCGATTTAGGGATCTTGAGGGATTTTTCATGTATTCTGTGGGAATTTGTGGAGATTTGGTGGGATTTTTGTGGATTTTGGCCGTGTTTTGAGAAGATTTAGGGAATTTTGTGTGATTTTTCTGGGATTTTGTTGGGTATTGAGGACATTTTGTGGGATGTTTCTGGAATTTGGTGGGGCTTTTCAAGAATTTTGTGGTATTTTGAAAAGATTTAGGGAATTTTGTGGTGTTTTTTCTTGAATTTTGTGGGAAACTGTGCTGATTTTATGGGGCGTTTCTGGAATTTGGTCGAGTTTTCAGAAGATTTAGGGATTTTTGTGAGATTTTTGTGGGATGTTTTGGGAATTGGTGGAGATTTTTTGGGACATTCCTGTGAATTGGTAGGGTTTTGAAATGATTTAGGGAGTTTTGTGGGACTTCTCTGGAATTTTGTGGGTTTTTTCTGGAATTGTGTGGGATTCTGAGGAGACTTGAAGAATTTTGAGGAATTTGTTTTAGATTTTGTGGGAATTTGTGTAGATTCTGTGGGATTTTTCTGGAATTTGGTGGGCCTTTTCAAGGACTTTGTGTGGTTTTGAGGAGACTTGAAGAATTTTAACGATTTGTTTTTATATTTTGTGGAAACTTGTGGAGGTTTTGTGTGATTTTTGTGGGATTTTGTGGGATATTGAGGCGATTTAGGGATCTTGAGGGATTTTTCATGTATTTTGTGGGATTTTGTGGAGATTTGGTGGGATATTTTTCTAGAATTTGGTCATGTTTTGGGAAGATTTAGGGAATTTTGTGGGATTTTTCCTGGAATTTTATTGGATACTGGGGAGATTTTGTGGGATGTTTGTGGAACTTGGAGGGACTTTTCTGGAATTTTGTGAGATTCTGTAGAGAACTGACGAATTATCAGGGATTTTTCATGTATTCTGTGGGAATTTGTGGAGATTTGGTGGGATTTTTCTGGAATTTGGTAGAGTTTTGAGAAGATTTAGGGAATTCTGCAAGATATTTCTGGAATTTGGTAGGCCTTTTTGAAGGACTTTTTATGGTTTTGAGGAGACTTGAAGAATTTTGAGGAATTTTTCTTAGATTCTGTGGAAACTTGTGGAGGTTTTGTGGGATTTTTGTGGAATTTTGTGGGATATTGAGGCGATTTAGGGATCTTGAGGGATTTTTCATGTATTTTGTGGGAATTTGTGGAGATTTGGTGGGATATTTTTCTAGAATTTGGTCGTGTTTTGGGAAGATTTAGGGAATTTTGTGGGATTTTTCCTGGAATTTTATTGGATACTGGGGAGATTTTGTGGAATGTTTGTGGAACTTTGAGGGACTCTTCTGGAATTTGGTGAGATTCTATAGAGAACTGAAGAATTATCAGGGATTTTTCATGTATCCTGTGGGAATTTGTGGAGATTTGGTGGGATTTTTGTGGATTTTGGCCGTGTTTTGAGAAGATTTAGGGAATTTTGTGTGATTTTTCTGGGATTTTGTTGGGTATTGAGGACATTTTGTGGGATGTTTCTGGAATTTGGTGGGGCTTTTCAAGAATTTTGTGGTATTTTGAAAAGATTTAGGGAATTTTGTGGTGTTTTTTCTTGAATTTTGAGGGAAACTGTGCTGATTTTATGGAGCGTTTCTGGAATTTGGTCGAGTTTTCAGAAGATTTAGGGATTTTTGTGAGATTTTTGTGGGATGTTCTGGGAATTGGTGGAGATTTTGTGGGACATTCCTGTGAATTGGTAGGGTTTTGAAATGATTTAGGGAGTTTTGTGGGACTTCTCTGGAATTTTGTGGGTTTTTTCTGGAATTGTGTGGGATTCTGAGGAGACTTGAAGAATTTTGAGGAATTTGTTTTAGATTTTGTGGGAATTGTTGGAGATTCTGTGGGATTTTACTGGAATTTGGTGGGCCTTTTCAAGGACTTTGTGTGGTTTTGAGGAGACTTGAAGAATTTTGAGGATTTTTTCTTAGATTTTGTACAAATCTGTGGAGGTTTTGTGTGATGTTTGTGGGATTTTGTGGGATATTGAGGCGATTTAGGGATCTTGAGGGATTTTTCATGTATTTTGTGGGAATTTGTGGAGATTTGGTGGGATATTTTTCTAGAATTTGGTCGTGTTTTGTGAAGATTTAGGGAATTTTGTGGGATTTTTCTTGAATTTTGTTGGATATTGAGTAGATTTTGTGGAACTTTGAGGGACTTTTCTGGAATTTGGTGAGATTCTGTAGAGAACTGAAGAATTATCAGGGATTTTTCATGTATTCTGTGGGAATTTGTGGAGATTTGGTGGGATTTTTCTGGAATTTGGTAGAGTTTTGAGAAGATTTAGGGAATTCTGCAAGATATTTCTGGAATTTGGTAGGCCTTTTTGAAGGACTTTTTGTGGTTTTGAGGAGACTTGAAGAATTTTGAGGAATTTTTCTTAGATTCTGTGGAAACTTGTGGAGGTTTTGTGTGATTTTTGTGGAATTTTGTGGGATATTGAGGCGATTTAGGCATCTTGAGGGATTTTTCATGTATTTTGTGGGAATTTGTGGAGATTTGGTGGGATATTTTTCTAGAATTTGGTCGTGGTTTGAGAAGATTTAGGGAATTTTGTGGGATTTTTCCTGGAATTTTATTGGATACTGGGGAGATTTTGTGGAATGTTTGTGGAACTTTGAGGGACTCTTCTGGAATTTGGTGAGATTCTATAGAGAACTGAAGAATTATCAGGGATTTTTCATGTATCCTGTGGGAATTTGTGGAGATTTGGTGGGATTTTTCTGGAATTTGGTAGAGTTTTGAGAAGATTTAGGGAATTTTGTAAGATTTTTCTGGAATTTGGTGGGCCTTTTCAAGGACTTTGTGTGGTTTTGAGGAGACTTGAAGAATTTTGAGGAATTTTTCTTAGATTTTGTGGAAACTTGTGGAGGTTTTGTGTGATTTTTGGGGGATTTTGTGGGATATTGAGGCGATTTAGGGATCTTGAGGGATTTTTCATGTATTCTGTGGGAATTTGTGGAGATTTGGTGGGATTTTTGTGGATTTTGGCCGTGTTTTGAGAAGATTTAGGGAATTTTGTGTGATTTTTCTGGGATTTTGTTGGGTATTGAGGACATTTTGTGGGATGTTTCTGGAATTTGGTGGGGCTTTTCAAGAATTTTGTGGTATTTTGAAAAGATTTAGGGAATTTTGTGGTGTTTTTTCTTGAATTTTGTGGGAAACTGTGCTGATTTTATGGGGCGTTTCTGGAATTTGGTCGAGTTTTCAGAAGATTTAGGGATTTTTGTGAGATTTTTGTGGGATGTTCTGGGAATTGGTGGAGATTTTGTGGGACATTCCTGTGAATTGGTAGGGTTTTGAAATGATTTAGGGAGTTTTGTGGGACTTCTCTGGAATTTTGTGGGTTTTTTCTGGAATTGTGTGGGATTCTGAGGAGACTTGAAGAATTTTGAGGAATTTGTTTTAGATTTTGTGGGAATTTGTGTAGATTCTGTGGGATTTTTCTGGAATTTGGTGGGCCTTTTCAAGGACTTTGTGTGGTTTTGAGGAGACTTGAAGAATTTTGAGGATTTTTTCTTAGATTTTGTACAAACCTGTGGAGGTTTTGTGTGATTTTTGTGGGATTTTGTGGGATATTGAGGCGATTTAGGGATCTTGAGGGATTTTTCATGTATTTTGTGGGATTTTGTGGAGATTTGGTGGGATATTTTTCTAGAATTTGGTCATGTTTTGGGAAGATTTAGGGAATTTTGTGGGATTTTTCCTGGAATTTTATTGGATACTGGGGAGATTTTGTGGGATGTTTGTGGAACTTGGAGGGACTTTTCTGGAATTTGGTGAGATTCTGTAGAGAACTGACGAATTATCAGGGATTTTTCATGTATTCTGTGGGAATTTGTGGAGATTTGGTGTGATATTTTTCTAGAATTTGGTCATGTTTTGAGAAGATTTAGGGAATTCTGTAAGATTTTTCTGGAATTTGGTGGGCCTTTTTGAAGGACTTTTTGTGGTTTTGAGGAGACTTGAAGAATTTTGAGGAATTTGTTTTAGATTTTGTGGGAATTTGTGGAGATTCTGTGGGATTTTCCTGGAATTTGGTGGGCCTTTTCAAGGACTTTGTGTGGTTTTGAGGAGACTTGAAGAATTTTGAGGATTTTTTTTTATATTTTGTGGAAACGTGTGGAGGTTTTGTGTGATTTTTGTGGGATTTTGTGGGATATTGAGGCGATTTAGGGATCTTGAGTGATTTTTCATGTATTTTGTGGGAATTTGTGGAGATTTGGTGGGATATTTTTCTAGAATTTGGTCGTGTTTTGAGAAGATTTAGGGAATTTGGTGGGATTTTTCCTGGAATTTTATTGGATACTGGGGAGATTTTGTGGGATGTTTGCGGAACTTTGAGGGACTCTTCTGGAATTTGGTGAGATTCTGTAGAGAACTGACGAATTATCAGGGATTTTTCATGTATTCTGTGGGAATTTGTGGAGATTTGGTGGGATTTTTGTGGATTTTGGCCGTGTTTTGAGAAGATTTAGGGAATTTTGTGTGATTTTTCTGGGATTTTGTTGGATACTGTGCTGATTTTATGGGGCGTTTCTGGAATTTCGTCAAGTTTTCAGAAGATTTAGGGAATTTTGTGGGATTTTTCTGGGATTTTGTTGGGTATTGAGGACATTTTGTGGGATGTTTCTGGAATTTGGTGGGGCTTTTCAAGAATTTTGTGGTATTTTGAAAAGATTTAGGGAATTTTGTGGTGTTTTTTCTTGAATTTTGAGGGAAACTGTGCTGATTTTATGGGGCGTTTCTGGAATTTGGTCGAGTTTTCAGAAGATTTAGGGATTTTTGTGAGATTTTTGTGGGATGTTCTGGGAATTGGTAGAGATTTTTTGGGACATTCCTGTGAATTGGTAGGGTTTTGAAATGATTTAGGGAGTTTTGTGGGACTTCTCTGGAATTTTGTGGGTTTTTTTCTGGAATTGTGTGGGATTCTGAGGAGACTTGAAGAATTTTGAGGAATTTGTTTTAGATTTTTGGGAATCTGTGTAGATTCTGTGGGATTTTTCTGGAATTTGGTGGGCCTTTTCAAGGACTTTGTGTGGTTTTGAGGAGACTTGAAGAATTTTGAGGATTTTTTTTTATATTTTGTGGAAACTTGTGGAGGTTTTGTGTGATTTTTGTGGGATTTTGTGGGATATTGAGGCGATTTAGGGATCTTGAGGGATTTTTCATGTATTTTGTGGGAATTTGTGGAGATTTGGTGGGATATTTTTCTAGAATTTGGTCGTGTTTTGTGAAGATTTAGGGAATTTTGTGGGATTTTTCTTGAATTTTGTTGGATATTGAGTAGATTTTGTGGAACTTTGAGGGACTTTTCTGGAATTTGGTGAGATTCTGTAGAGAACTGAAGAATTATCAGGGATTTTTCATGTATTCTGTGGGAATTTGTGGAGATTTGGTGGGATTTTTCTGGAATTTGGTAGAGTTTTGAGAAGATTTAGGGAATTCTGCAAGATATTTCTGGAATTTGGTAGGCCTTTTTGAAGGACTTTTTGTGGTTTTGAGGAGACTTGAAGAATTTTGAGGAATTTTTCTTAGATTCTGTGGAAACTTGTGGAGGTTTTGTGTGATTTTTGTGGAATTTTGTGGGATATTGAGGCGATTTAGGGATCTTGAGGGATTTTTCATGTATTTTGTGGGAATTTGTGGAGATTTGGTGGGATATTTTTCTAGAATTTGGTCGTGGTTTGAGAAGATTTAGGGAATTTTGTGGGATTTTTCCTGGAATTTTATTGGATACTGGGGAGATTTTGTGGAATGTTTGTGGAACTTTGAGGGACTCTTCTGGAATTTGGTGAGATTCTATAGAGAACTGAAGAATTATCAGGGATTTTTCATGTATCCTGTGGGAATTTGTGGAGATTTGGTGGGATTTTTCTGGAATTTGGTAGAGTTTTGAGAAGATTTAGGGAATTTTGTAAGATTTTTCTGGAATTTGGTGGGCCTTTTCAAGGACTTTGTGTGGTTTTGAGGAGACTTGAAGAATTTTGAGGAATTTTTCTTAGATTTTGTGGAAACTTGTGGAGGTTTTGTGTGATTTTTGGGGGATTTTGTGGGATATTGAGGCGATTTAGGGATCTTGAGGGATTTTTCATGTATTCTGTGGGAATTTGTGGAGATTTGGTGGGATTTTTGTGGATTTTGGCCGTGTTTTGAGAAGATTTAGGGAATTTTGTGTGATTTTTCTGGGATTTTGTTGGGTATTGAGGACATTTTGTGGGATGTTTCTGGAATTTGGTGGGGCTTTTCAAGAATTTTGTGGTATTTTGAAAAGATTTAGGGAATTTTGTGGTGTTTTTTCTTGAATTTTGTGGGAAACTGTGCTGATTTTATGGGGCGTTTCTGGAATTTGGTCGAGTTTTCAGAAGATTTAGGGATTTTTGTGAGATTTTTGTGGGATGTTTTGGGAATTGGTGGAGATTTTTTGGGACATTCCTGTGAATTGGTAGGGTTTTGAAATGATTTAGGGAGTTTTGTGGGACTTCTCTGGAATTTTGTGGGTTTTTTCTGGAATTGTGTGGGATTCTGAGGAGACTTGAAGAATTTTGAGGAATTTGTTTTAGATTTTGTGGGAATTTGTGTAGATTCTGTGGGATTTTTCTGGAATTTGGTGGGCCTTTTCAAGGACTTTGTGTGGTTTTGAGGAGACTTGAAGAATTTTAACGATTTGTTTTTATATTTTGTGGAAACTTGTGGAGGTTTTGTGTGATTTTTGTGGGATTTTGTGGGATATTGAGGCGATTTAGGGATCTTGAGGGATTTTTCATGTATTTTGTGGGATTTTGTGGAGATTTGGTGGGATATTTTTCTAGAATTTGGTCATGTTTTGGGAAGATTTAGGGAATTTTGTGGGATTTTTCCTGGAATTTTATTGGATACTGGGGAGATTTTGTGGGATGTTTGTGGAACTTGGAGGGACTTTTCTGGAATTTTGTGAGATTCTGTAGAGAACTGACGAATTATCAGGGATTTTTCATGTATTCTGTGGGAATTTGTGGAGATTTGGTGGGATTTTTCTGGAATTTGGTAGAGCTTTGAGAAGATTTAGGGAATTCTGCAAGATATTTCTGGAATTTGGTAGGCCTTTTTGAAGGACTTTTTGTGGTTTTGAGGAGACTTGAAGAATTTTGAGGAATTTTTCTTAGATTCTGTGGAAACTTGTGGAGGTTTTGTGGGATTTTTGTGGAATTTTGTGGGATATTGAGGCGATTTAGGCATCTTGAGGGATTTTTCATGTATTTTGTGGGAATTTGTGGAGATTTGGTGGGATATTTTTCTAGAATTTGGTCGTGGTTTGAGAAGATTTAGGGAATTTTGTGGGATTTTTCCTGGAATTTTATTGGATACTGGGGAGATTTTGTGGAATGTTTGTGGAACTTTGAGGGACTCTTCTGGAATTTGGTGAGATTCTATAGAGAACTGAAGAATTATCAGGGATTTTTCATGTATCCTGTGGGAATTTGTGGAGATTTGGTGGGATTTTTGTGGATTTTGGCCGTGTTTTGAGAAGATTTAGGGAATTTTGTGTGATTTTTCTGGGATTTTGTTGGGTATTGAGGACATTTTGTGGGATGTTTCTGGAATTTGGTGGGGCTTTTCAAGAATTTTGTGGTATTTTGAAAAGATTTAGGGAATTTTGTGGTGTTTTTTCTTGAATTTTGAGGGAAACTGTGCTGATTTTATGGAGCGTTTCTGGAATTTGGTCGAGTTTTCAGAAGATTTAGGGATTTTTGTGAGATTTTTGTGGGATGTTCTGGGAATTGGTGGAGATTTTGTGGGACATTCCTGTGAATTGGTAGGGTTTTGAAATGATTTAGGGAGTTTTGTGGGACTTCTCTGGAATTTTGTGGGTTTTTTCTGGAATTGTGTGGGATTCTGAGGAGACTTGAAGAATTTTGAGGAATTTGTTTTAGATTTTGTGGGAATTGTTGGAGATTCTGTGGGATTTTACTGGAATTTGGTGGGCCTTTTCAAGGACTTTGTGTGGTTTTGAGGAGACTTGAAGAATTTTGAGGATTTTTTCTTAGATTTTGTACAAACCTGTGGAGGTTTTGTGTGATTTTTGTGGGATTTTGTGGGATATTGAGGCGATTTAGGGATCTTGAGGGATTTTTCATGTATTTTGTGGGAATTTGTGGAGATTTGGTGGGATATTTTTCTAGAATTTGGTCGTGTTTTGTGAAGATTTAGGGAATTTTGTGGGATTTTTCTTGAATTTTGTTGGATATTGAGTAGATTTTGTGGAACTTTGAGGGACTTTTCTGGAATTTGGTGAGATTCTGTAGAGAACTGAAGAATTATCAGGGATTTTTCATGTATTCTGTGGGAATTTGTGGAGATTTGGTGGGATTTTTCTGGAATTTGGTAGAGTTTTGAGAAGATTTAAGGAATTCTGCAAGATATTTCTGGAATTTGGTAGGCCTTTTTGAAGGACTTTTTGTGGTTTTGAGGAGACTTGAAGAATTTTGAGGAATTTTTCTTAGATTCTGTGGAAACTTGTGGAGGTTTTGTGTGATTTTTGTGGAATTTTGTGGGATATTGAGGCGATTTAGGCATCTTGAGGGATTTTTCATGTATTTTGTGGGAATTTGTGGAGATTTGGTGGGATATTTTTCTAGAATTTGGTCGTGGTTTGAGAAGATTTAGGGAATTTTGTGGGATTTTTCCTGGAATTTTATTGGATACTGGGGAGATTTTGTGGAATGTTTGTGGAACTTTGAGGGACTCTTCTGGAATTTGGTGAGATTCTATAGAGAACTGAAGAATTATCAGGGATTTTTCATGTATCCTGTGGGAATTTGTGGAGATTTGGTGGGATTTTTCTGGAATTTGGTAGAGTTTTGAGAAGATTTAGGGAATTTTGTAAGATTTTTCTGGAATTTGGTGGGCCTTTTCAAGGACTTTGTGTGGTTTTGAGGAGACTTGAAGAATTTTGAGGAATTTTTCTTAGATTTTGTGGAAACTTGGTGAGGTTTTGTGTGATTTTTGTGGGATTTTGTGGGATATTGAGGCGATTTAGGGATCTTGAGGGATTTTTCATGTATTCTGTGGGAATTTGTGGAGATTTGGTGGGATTTTTGTGGATTTTGGCCGTGTTTTGAGAAGATTTAGGGAATTTTGTGTGATTTTTCTGGGATTTTGTTGGGTATTGAGGACATTTTGTGGGATGTTTCTGGAATTTGGTGGGGCTTTTCAAGAATTTTGTGGTATTTTGAAAAGATTTAGGGAATTTTGTGGTGTTTTTTCTTGAATTTTGTGGGAAACTGCTGATTTTATGGGGCGTTTCTGGAATTTGGTCGAGTTTTCAGAAGATTTAGGGATTTTTGTGAGATTTTTGTGGGATGTTCTGGGAATTGGTGGAGATTTTGTGGGACATTCCTGTGAATTGGTAGGGTTTTGAAATGATTTAGGGAGTTTTGTGGGACTTCTCTGGAATTTTGTGGGTTTTTTCTGGAATTGTGTGGGATTCTGAGGAGACTTGAAGAATTTTGAGGAATTTGTTTTAGATTTTGTGGGAATTTGTGTAGATTCTGTGGGATTTTTCTGGAATTTGGTGGTCCTTTTCAAGGACTTTGTGTGGTTTTGAGGAGACTTGAAGAATTTTAACGATTTGTTTTTATATTTTGTGGAAACTTGTGGAGGTTTTGTGTGATTTTTGTGGGATTTTGTGGGATATTGAGGCGATTTAGGGATCTTGAGGGATTTTTCATGTATTTTGTGGGATTTTGTGGAGATTTGGTGGGATATTTTTCTAGAATTTGGTCATGTTTTGGGAAGATTTAGGGAATTTTGTGGGATTTTTCCTGGAATTTTATTGGATACTGGGGAGATTTTGTGGGATGTTTGTGGAACTTGGAGGGACTTTTCTGGAATTTGGTGAGATTCTGTAGAGAACTGACGAATTATCAGGGATTTTTCATGTATTCTGTGGGAATTTGTGGAGATTTGGTGTGATATTTTTCTAGAATTTGGTCATGTTTTGAGAAGATTTAGGGAATTCTGTAAGATTTTTCTGGAATTTGGTGGGCCTTTTTGAAGGACTTTTTGTGGTTTTGAGGAGACTTGAAGAATTTTGAGGAATTTGTTTTAGATTTTGTGGGAATTTGTGGAGATTCTGTGGGATTTTCCTGGAATTTGGTGGGCCTTTTCAAGGACTTTGTGTGGTTTTGAGGAGACTTGAAGAATTTTGAGGATTTTTTTTTATATTTTGTGGAAACGTGTGGAGGTTTTGTGTGATTTTTGTGGGATTTTGTGGGATATTGAGGCGATTTAGGGATCTTGAGTGATTTTTCATGTATTTTGTGGGAATTTGTGGAGATTTGGTGGGATATTTTTCTAGAATTTGGTCGTGTTTTGAGAAGATTTAGGGAATTTGGTGGGATTTTTCCTGGAATTTTATTGGATACTGGGGAGATTTTGTGGGATGTTTGCGGAACTTTGAGGGACTCTTCTGGAATTTGGTGAGATTCTGTAGAGAACTGACGAATTATCAGGGATTTTTCATGTATTCTGTGGTAATTTGTGGAGATTTGGTGGGATTTTTGTGGATTTTGGCCGTGTTTTGAGAAGATTTAGGGAATTTTGTGTGATTTTTCTGGGATTTTGTTGGATACTGTGCTGATTTTATGGGGCGTTTCTGGAATTTCGTCAAGTTTTCAGAAGATTTAGGGAATTTTGTGGGATTTTTCTGGGATTTTGTTGGGTATTGAGGACATTTTGTGGGATGTTTCTGGAATTTGGTGGGGCTTTTCAAGAATTTTGTGGTATTTTGAAAAGATTTAGGGAATTTTGTGGTGTTTTTTCTTGAATTTTGAGGGAAACTGTGCTGATTTTATGGGGCGTTTCTGGAATTTGGTCGAGTTTTCAGAAGATTTAGGGATTTTTGTGAGATTTTTGTGGGATGTTCTGGGAATTGGTAGAGATTTTTTGGGACATTCCTGTGAATTGGTAGGGTTTTGAAATGATTTAGGGAGTTTTGTGGGACTTCTCTGGAATTTTGTGGGTTTTTTTCTGGAATTGTGTGGGATTCTGAGGAGACTTGAAGAATTTTGAGGAATTTGTTTTAGATTTTTGGGAATCTGTGTAGATTCTGTGGGATTTTTCTGGAATTTGGTGGGCCTTTTCAAGGACTTTGTGTGGTTTTGAGGAGACTTGAAGAATTTTGAGGATTTTTTTTTATATTTTGTGGAAACTTGTGGAGGTTTTGTGTGATTTTTGTGGGATTTTGTGGGATATTGAGGCGATTTAGGGATCTTGAGGGATTTTTCATGTATTTTGTGGGAATTTGTGGAGATTTGGTGGGATATTTTTCTAGAATTTGGTCGTGTTTTGTGAAGATTTAGGGAATTTTGTGGGATTTTTCTTGAATTTTGTTGGATATTGAGTAGATTTTGTGGAACTTTGAGGGACTTTTCTGGAATTTGGTGAGATTCTGTAGAGAACTGAAGAATTATCAGGGATTTTTCATGTATTC
The DNA here is from genome assembly GCF_971803275.1 of Cyanistes caeruleus. Classification (NCBI taxonomy): domain Eukaryota; kingdom Metazoa; phylum Chordata; class Aves; order Passeriformes; family Paridae; genus Cyanistes; species Cyanistes caeruleus. The sequence continues at coordinate 84,359,665 of NC_141702.1, read as the reverse complement.
TGTGGGAATTTGTGGAGATTTGGTGGGATTTTTCTGGAATTTGGTAGAGTTTTGAGAAGATTTAGGGAATTCTGCAAGATATTTCTGGAATTTGGTAGGCCTTTTTGAAGGACTTTTTGTGGTTTTGAGGAGACTTGAAGAATTTTGAGGAATTTTTCTTAGATTCTGTGGAAACTTGTGGAGGTTTTGTGTGATTTTTGTGGAATTTTGTGGGATATTGAGGCGATTTAGGGATCTTGAGGGATTTTTCATGTATTTTGTGGGAATTTGTGGAGATTTGGTGGGATATTTTTCTAGAATTTGGTCGTGGTTTGAGAAGATTTAGGGAATTTTGTGGGATTTTTCCTGGAATTTTATTGGATACTGGGGAGATTTTGTGGAATGTTTGTGGAACTTTGAGGGACTCTTCTGGAATTTGGTGAGATTCTATAGAGAACTGAAGAATTATCAGGGATTTTTCATGTATCCTGTGGGAATTTGTGGAGATTTGGTGGGATTTTTCTGGAATTTGGTAGAGTTTTGAGAAGATTTAGGGAATTTTGTAAGATTTTTCTGGAATTTGGTGGGCCTTTTCAAGGACTTTGTGTGGTTTTGAGGAGACTTGAAGAATTTTGAGGAATTTTTCTTAGATTTTGTGGAAACTTGTGGAGGTTTTGTGTGATTTTTGGGGGATTTTGTGGGATATTGAGGCGATTTAGGGATCTTGAGGGATTTTTCATGTATTCTGTGGGAATTTGTGGAGATTTGGTGGGATTTTTGTGGATTTTGGCCGTGTTTTGAGAAGATTTAGGGAATTTTGTGTGATTTTTCTGGGATTTTGTTGGGTATTGAGGACATTTTGTGGGATGTTTCTGGAATTTGGTGGGGCTTTTCAAGAATTTTGTGGTATTTTGAAAAGATTTAGGGAATTTTGTGGTGTTTTTTCTTGAATTTTGAGGGAAACTGTGCTGATTTTATGGAGCGTTTCTGGAATTTGGTCGAGTTTTCAGAAGATTTAGGGATTTTTGTGAGATTTTTGTGGGATGTTCTGGGAATTGGTGGAGATTTTGTGGGACATTCCTGTGAATTGGTAGGGTTTTGAAATGATTTAGGGAGTTTTGTGGGACTTCTCTGGAATTTTGTGGGTTTTTTCTGGAATTGTGTGGGATTCTGAGGAGACTTGAAGAATTTTGAGGAATTTGTTTTAGATTTTGTGGGAATTGTTGGAGATTCTGTGGGATTTTACTGGAATTTGGTGGGCCTTTTCAAGGACTTTGTGTGGTTTTGAGGAGACTTGAAGAATTTTGAGGATTTTTTCTTAGATTTTGTACAAATCTGTGGAGGTTTTGTGTGATGTTTGTGGGATTTTGTGGGATATTGAGGCGATTTAGGGATCTTGAGGGATTTTTCATGTATTTTGTGGGATTTTGTGGAGATTTGGTGGGATATTTTTCTAGAATTTGGTCATGTTTTGGGAAGATTTAGGGAATTTTGTGGGATTTTTCCTGGAATTTTATTGGATACTGGGGAGATTTTGTGGGATGTTTGTGGAACTTGGAGGGACTTTTCTGGAATTTTGTGAGATTCTGTAGAGAACTGACGAATTATCAGGGATTTTTCATGTATTCTGTGGGAATTTGTGGAGATTTGGTGGGATTTTTCTGGAATTTGGTAGAGTTTTGAGAAGATTTAGGGAATTCTGCAAGATATTTCTGGAATTTGGTAGGCCTTTTTGAAGGACTTTTTATGGTTTTGAGGAGACTTGAAGAATTTTGAGGAATTTTTCTTAGATTCTGTGGAAACTTGTGGAGGTTTTGTGGGATTTTTGTGGAATTTTGTGGGATATTGAGGCGATTTAGGGATCTTGAGGGATTTTTCATGTATTTTGTGGGAATTTGTGGAGATTTGGTGGGATATTTTTCTAGAATTTGGTCGTGTTTTGGGAAGATTTAGGGAATTTTGTGGGATTTTTCCTGGAATTTTATTGGATACTGGGGAGATTTTGTGGAATGTTTGTGGAACTTTGAGGGACTCTTCTGGAATTTGGTGAGATTCTATAGAGAACTGAAGAATTATCAGGGATTTTTCATGTATCCTGTGGGAATTTGTGGAGATTTGGTGGGATTTTTGTGGATTTTGGCCGTGTTTTGAGAAGATTTAGGGAATTTTGTGTGATTTTTCTGGGATTTTGTTGGGTATTGAGGACATTTTGTGGGATGTTTCTGGAATTTGGTGGGGCTTTTCAAGAATTTTGTGGTATTTTGAAAAGATTTAGGGAATTTTGTGGTGTTTTTTCTTGAATTTTGAGGGAAACTGTGCTGATTTTATGGAGCGTTTCTGGAATTTGGTCGAGTTTTCAGAAGATTTAGGGATTTTTGTGAGATTTTTGTGGGATGTTCTGGGAATTGGTGGAGATTTTGTGGGACATTCCTGTGAATTGGTAGGGTTTTGAAATGATTTAGGGAGTTTTGTGGGACTTCTCTGGAATTTTGTGGGTTTTTTCTGGAATTGTGTGGGATTCTGAGGAGACTTGAAGAATTTTGAGGAATTTGTTTTAGATTTTGTGGGAATTGTTGGAGATTCTGTGGGATTTTACTGGAATTTGGTGGGCCTTTTCAAGGACTTTGTGTGGTTTTGAGGAGACTTGAAGAATTTTGAGGAATTTTTCTTAGATTTTGTGGAAACTTGTGGAGGTTTTGTGTGATTTTTGGGGGATTTTGTGGGATATTGAGGCGATTTAGGGATCTTGAGGGATTTTTCATGTATTCTGTGGGAATTTGTGGAGATTTGGTGGGATTTTTGTGGATTTTGGCCGTGTTTTGAGAAGATTTAGGGAATTTTGTGTGATTTTTCTGGGATTTTGTTGGGTATTGAGGACATTTTGTGGGATGTTTCTGGAATTTGGTGGGGCTTTTCAAGAATTTTGTGGTATTTTGAAAAGATTTAGGGAATTTTGTGGTGTTTTTTCTTGAATTTTGTGGGAAACTGTGCTGATTTTATGGGGCGTTTCTGGAATTTGGTCGAGTTTTCAGAAGATTTAGGGATTTTTGTGAGATTTTTGTGGGATGTTTTGGGAATTGGTGGAGATTTTTTGGGACATTCCTGTGAATTGGTAGGGTTTTGAAATGATTTAGGGAGTTTTGTGGGACTTCTCTGGAATTTTGTGGGTTTTTTCTGGAATTGTGTGGGATTCTGAGGAGACTTGAAGAATTTTGAGGAATTTGTTTTAGATTTTGTGGGAATTTGTGTAGATTCTGTGGGATTTTTCTGGAATTTGGTGGGCCTTTTCAAGGACTTTGTGTGGTTTTGAGGAGACTTGAAGAATTTTAACGATTTGTTTTTATATTTTGTGGAAACTTGTGGAGGTTTTGTGTGATTTTTGTGGGATTTTGTGGGATATTGAGGCGATTTAGGGATCTTGAGGGATTTTTCATGTATTTTGTGGGATTTTGTGGAGATTTGGTGGGATATTTTTCTAGAATTTGGTCATGTTTTGGGAAGATTTAGGGAATTTTGTGGGATTTTTCCTGGAATTTTATTGGATACTGGGGAGATTTTGTGGGATGTTTGTGGAACTTGGAGGGACTTTTCTGGAATTTTGTGAGATTCTGTAGAGAACTGACGAATTATCAGGGATTTTTCATGTATTCTGTGGGAATTTGTGGAGATTTGGTGGGATTTTTCTGGAATTTGGTAGAGTTTTGAGAAGATTTAGGGAATTCTGCAAGATATTTCTGGAATTTGGTAGGCCTTTTTGAAGGACTTTTTATGGTTTTGAGGAGACTTGAAGAATTTTGAGGAATTTTTCTTAGATTCTGTGGAAACTTGTGGAGGTTTTGTGGGATTTTTGTGGAATTTTGTGGGATATTGAGGCGATTTAGGGATCTTGAGGGATTTTTCATGTATTTTGTGGGAATTTGTGGAGATTTGGTGGGATATTTTTCTAGAATTTGGTCGTGTTTTGGGAAGATTTAGGGAATTTTGTGGGATTTTTCCTGGAATTTTATTGGATACTGGGGAGATTTTGTGGAATGTTTGTGGAACTTTGAGGGACTCTTCTGGAATTTGGTGAGATTCTATAGAGAACTGAAGAATTATCAGGGATTTTTCATGTATCCTGTGGGAATTTGTGGAGATTTGGTGGGATTTTTGTGGATTTTGGCCGTGTTTTGAGAAGATTTAGGGAATTTTGTGTGATTTTTCTGGGATTTTGTTGGGTATTGAGGACATTTTGTGGGATGTTTCTGGAATTTGGTGGGGCTTTTCAAGAATTTTGTGGTATTTTGAAAAGATTTAGGGAATTTTGTGGTGTTTTTTCTTGAATTTTGAGGGAAACTGTGCTGATTTTATGGAGCGTTTCTGGAATTTGGTCGAGTTTTCAGAAGATTTAGGGATTTTTGTGAGATTTTTGTGGGATGTTCTGGGAATTGGTGGAGATTTTGTGGGACATTCCTGTGAATTGGTAGGGTTTTGAAATGATTTAGGGAGTTTTGTGGGACTTCTCTGGAATTTTGTGGGTTTTTTCTGGAATTGTGTGGGATTCTGAGGAGACTTGAAGAATTTTGAGGAATTTGTTTTAGATTTTGTGGGAATTGTTGGAGATTCTGTGGGATTTTACTGGAATTTGGTGGGCCTTTTCAAGGACTTTGTGTGGTTTTGAGGAGACTTGAAGAATTTTGAGGATTTTTTCTTAGATTTTGTACAAATCTGTGGAGGTTTTGTGTGATGTTTGTGGGATTTTGTGGGATATTGAGGCGATTTAGGGATCTTGAGGGATTTTTCATGTATTTTGTGGGAATTTGTGGAGATTTGGTGGGATATTTTTCTAGAATTTGGTCGTGTTTTGTGAAGATTTAGGGAATTTTGTGGGATTTTTCTTGAATTTTGTTGGATATTGAGTAGATTTTGTGGAACTTTGAGGGACTTTTCTGGAATTTGGTGAGATTCTGTAGAGAACTGAAGAATTATCAGGGATTTTTCATGTATTCTGTGGGAATTTGTGGAGATTTGGTGGGATTTTTCTGGAATTTGGTAGAGTTTTGAGAAGATTTAGGGAATTCTGCAAGATATTTCTGGAATTTGGTAGGCCTTTTTGAAGGACTTTTTGTGGTTTTGAGGAGACTTGAAGAATTTTGAGGAATTTTTCTTAGATTCTGTGGAAACTTGTGGAGGTTTTGTGTGATTTTTGTGGAATTTTGTGGGATATTGAGGCGATTTAGGCATCTTGAGGGATTTTTCATGTATTTTGTGGGAATTTGTGGAGATTTGGTGGGATATTTTTCTAGAATTTGGTCGTGGTTTGAGAAGATTTAGGGAATTTTGTGGGATTTTTCCTGGAATTTTATTGGATACTGGGGAGATTTTGTGGAATGTTTGTGGAACTTTGAGGGACTCTTCTGGAATTTGGTGAGATTCTATAGAGAACTGAAGAATTATCAGGGATTTTTCATGTATCCTGTGGGAATTTGTGGAGATTTGGTGGGATTTTTCTGGAATTTGGTAGAGTTTTGAGAAGATTTAGGGAATTTTGTAAGATTTTTCTGGAATTTGGTGGGCCTTTTCAAGGACTTTGTGTGGTTTTGAGGAGACTTGAAGAATTTTGAGGAATTTTTCTTAGATTTTGTGGAAACTTGTGGAGGTTTTGTGTGATTTTTGGGGGATTTTGTGGGATATTGAGGCGATTTAGGGATCTTGAGGGATTTTTCATGTATTCTGTGGGAATTTGTGGAGATTTGGTGGGATTTTTGTGGATTTTGGCCGTGTTTTGAGAAGATTTAGGGAATTTTGTGTGATTTTTCTGGGATTTTGTTGGGTATTGAGGACATTTTGTGGGATGTTTCTGGAATTTGGTGGGGCTTTTCAAGAATTTTGTGGTATTTTGAAAAGATTTAGGGAATTTTGTGGTGTTTTTTCTTGAATTTTGTGGGAAACTGTGCTGATTTTATGGGGCGTTTCTGGAATTTGGTCGAGTTTTCAGAAGATTTAGGGATTTTTGTGAGATTTTTGTGGGATGTTCTGGGAATTGGTGGAGATTTTGTGGGACATTCCTGTGAATTGGTAGGGTTTTGAAATGATTTAGGGAGTTTTGTGGGACTTCTCTGGAATTTTGTGGGTTTTTTCTGGAATTGTGTGGGATTCTGAGGAGACTTGAAGAATTTTGAGGAATTTGTTTTAGATTTTGTGGGAATTTGTGTAGATTCTGTGGGATTTTTCTGGAATTTGGTGGGCCTTTTCAAGGACTTTGTGTGGTTTTGAGGAGACTTGAAGAATTTTAACGATTTGTTTTTATATTTTGTGGAAACTTGTGGAGGTTTTGTGTGATTTTTGTGGGATTTTGTGGGATATTGAGGCGATTTAGGGATCTTGAGGGATTTTTCATGTATTTTGTGGGATTTTGTGGAGATTTGGTGGGATATTTTTCTAGAATTTGGTCATGTTTTGGGAAGATTTAGGGAATTTTGTGGGATTTTTCCTGGAATTTTATTGGATACTGGGGAGATTTTGTGGGATGTTTGTGGAACTTGGAGGGACTTTTCTGGAATTTGGTGAGATTCTGTAGAGAACTGACGAATTATCAGGGATTTTTCATGTATTCTGTGGGAATTTGTGGAGATTTGGTGTGATATTTTTCTAGAATTTGGTCATGTTTTGAGAAGATTTAGGGAATTCTGTAAGATTTTTCTGGAATTTGGTGGGCCTTTTTGAAGGACTTTTTGTGGTTTTGAGGAGACTTGAAGAATTTTGAGGAATTTGTTTTAGATTTTGTGGGAATTTGTGGAGATTCTGTGGGATTTTCCTGGAATTTGGTGGGCCTTTTCAAGGACTTTGTGTGGTTTTGAGGAGACTTGAAGAATTTTGAGGATTTTTTTTTATATTTTGTGGAAACGTGTGGAGGTTTTGTGTGATTTTTGTGGGATTTTGTGGGATATTGAGGCGATTTAGGGATCTTGAGTGATTTTTCATGTATTTTGTGGGAATTTGTGGAGATTTGGTGGGATATTTTTCTAGAATTTGGTCGTGTTTTGAGAAGATTTAGGGAATTTGGTGGGATTTTTCCTGGAATTTTATTGGATACTGGGGAGATTTTGTGGGATGTTTGCGGAACTTTGAGGGACTCTTCTGGAATTTGGTGAGATTCTGTAGAGAACTGACGAATTATCAGGGATTTTTCATGTATTCTGTGGTAATTTGTGGAGATTTGGTGGGATTTTTGTGGATTTTGGCCGTGTTTTGAGAAGATTTAGGGAATTTTGTGTGATTTTTCTGGGATTTTGTTGGATACTGTGCTGATTTTATGGGGCGTTTCTGGAATTTCGTCAAGTTTTCAGAAGATTTAGGGAATTTTGTGGGATTTTTCTGGGATTTTGTTGGGTATTGAGGACATTTTGTGGGATGTTTCTGGAATTTGGTGGGGCTTTTCAAGAATTTTGTGGTATTTTGAAAAGATTTAGGGAATTTTGTGGTGTTTTTTCTTGAATTTTGAGGGAAACTGTGCTGATTTTATGGGGCGTTTCTGGAATTTGGTCGAGTTTTCAGAAGATTTAGGGATTTTTGTGAGATTTTTGTGGGATGTTCTGGGAATTGGTAGAGATTTTTTGGGACATTCCTGTGAATTGGTAGGGTTTTGAAATGATTTAGGGAGTTTTGTGGGACTTCTCTGGAATTTTGTGGGTTTTTTTCTGGAATTGTGTGGGATTCTGAGGAGACTTGAAGAATTTTGAGGAATTTGTTTTAGATTTTTGGGAATTTGTGTAGATTCTGTGGGATTTTTCTGGAATTTGGTGGGCCTTTTCAAGGACTTTGTGTGGTTTTGAGGAGACTTGAAGAATTTTGAGGATTTTTTTTTATATTTTGTGGAAACGTGTGGAGGTTTTGTGTGATTTTTGTGGGATTTTGTGGGATATTGAGGCGATTTAGGGATCTTGAGGGATTTTTCATGTATTTTGTGGGAATTTGTGGAGATTTGGTAGGATATTTTTCTAGAATTTGGTCGTGTTTTGTGAAGATTTAGGGAATTTTGTGGGATTTTTCTTGAATTTTGTTGGATATTGAGTAGATTTTGTGGAACTTTGAGGGACTTTTCTGGAATTTGGTGAGATTCTGTAGAGAACTGAAGAATTATCAGGGATTTTTCATGTATTCTGTGGGAATTTGTGGAGATTTGGTGGGATTTTTCTGGAATTTGGTAGAGTTTTGAGAAGATTTAGGGAATTCTGCAAGATATTTCTGGAATTTGGTAGGCCTTTTTGAAGGACTTTTTGTGGTTTTGAGGAGACTTGAAGAATTTTGAGGAATTTTTCTTAGATTCTGTGGAAACTTGTGGAGGTTTTGTGGGATTTTTGTGGAATTTTGTGGGATATTGAGGCGATTTAGGGATCTTGAGGGATTTTTCATGTATTTTGTGGGAATTTGTGGAGATTTGGTGGGATATTTTTCTAGAATTTGGTCATGTTTTGAGAAGATTTAGGGAATTTTGTGGGATTTTTCCTGGAATTTTATTGGATACTGGGGAGATTTTGTGGAATGTTTGTGGAACTTTGAGGGACTCTTCTGGAATTTGGTGAGATTCTATAGAGAACTGAAGAATTATCAGGGATTTTTCATGTATCCTGTGGGAATTTGTGGAGATTTGGTGGGATTTTTCTGGAATTTGGTAGAGTTTTGAGAAGATTTAGGGAATTTTGTAAGATTTTTCTGGAATTTGGTGGGCCTTTTCAAGGACTTTGTGTGGTTTTGAGGAGACTTGAAGAATTTTGAGGAATTTTTCTTAGATTTTGTGGAAACTTGTGGAGGTTTTGTGTGATTTTTGGGGGATTTTGTGGGATATTGAGGCGATTTAGGGATCTTGAGGGATTTTTCATGTATTCTGTGGGAATTTGTGGAGATTTGGTGGGATTTTTGTGGATTTTGGCCGTGTTTTGAGAAGATTTAGGGAATTTTGTGTGATTTTTCTGGGATTTTGTTGGGTATTGAGGACATTTTGTGGGATGTTTCTGGAATTTGGTGGGGCTTTTCAAGAATTTTGTGGTATTTTGAAAAGATTTAGGGAATTTTGTGGTGTTTTTTCTTGAATTTTGTGGGAAACTGTGCTGATTTTATGGGGCGTTTCTGGAATTTGGTCGAGTTTTCAGAAGATTTAGGGATTTTTGTGAGATTTTTGTGGGATGTTTTGGGAATTGGTGGAGATTTTTTGGGACATTCCTGTGAATTGGTAGGGTTTTGAAATGATTTAGGGAGTTTTGTGGGACTTCTCTGGAATTTTGTGGGTTTTTTCTGGAATTGTGTGGGATTCTGAGGAGACTTGAAGAATTTTGAGGAATTTGTTTTAGATTTTGTGGGAATTTGTGTAGATTCTGTGGGATTTTTCTGGAATTTGGTGGGCCTTTTCAAGGACTTTGTGTGGTTTTGAGGAGACTTGAAGAATTTTAACGATTTGTTTTTATATTTTGTGGAAACTTGTGGAGGTTTTGTGTGATTTTTGTGGGATTTTGTGGGATATTGAGGCGATTTAGGGATCTTGAGGGATTTTTCATGTATTTTGTGGGATTTTGTGGAGATTTGGTGGGATATTTTTCTAGAATTTGGTCATGTTTTGGGAAGATTTAGGGAATTTTGTGGGATTTTTCCTGGAATTTTATTGGATACTGGGGAGATTTTGTGGGATGTTTGTGGAACTTGGAGGGACTTTTCTGGAATTTTGTGAGATTCTGTAGAGAACTGACGAATTATCAGGGATTTTTCATGTATTCTGTGGGAATTTGTGGAGATTTGGTGGGATTTTTCTGGAATTTGGTAGAGTTTTGAGAAGATTTAGGGAATTCTGCAAGATATTTCTGGAATTTGGTAGGCCTTTTTGAAGGACTTTTTATGGTTTTGAGGAGACTTGAAGAATTTTGAGGAATTTTTCTTAGATTCTGTGGAAACTTGTGGAGGTTTTGTGGGATTTTTGTGGAATTTTGTGGGATATTGAGGCGATTTAGGGATCTTGAGGGATTTTTCATGTATTTTGTGGGAATTTGTGGAGATTTGGTGGGATATTTTTCTAGAATTTGGTCGTGTTTTGGGAAGATTTAGGGAATTTTGTGGGATTTTTCCTGGAATTTTATTGGATACTGGGGAGATTTTGTGGAATGTTTGTGGAACTTTGAGGGACTCTTCTGGAATTTTATGAGATTCTATAGAGAACTGAAGAATTATCAGGGATTTTTCATGTATCCTGTGGGAATTTGTGGAGATTTGGTGGGATTTTTCTGGAATTTGGTAGAGTTTTGAGAAGATTTAGGGAATTCTGTAAGATTTTTCTGGAATTTGGTGGGCCTTTTCAAGGACTTTGTGTGGTTTTGAGGAGACTTGAAGAATTTTGAGGAATTTTTCTTAGATTTTGTGGAAACTTGGTGAGGTTTTGTGTGATTTTTGTGGGATTTTGTGGGATATTGAGGCGATTTAGGGATCTTGAGGGATTTTTCATGTATTTTGTGGGAATTTGTGGAGATTTGGTGGGATATTTTTCTAGAATTTGGTCGTGTTTTGGGAAGATTTAGGGAATTTTGTGGGATTTTTCCTGGAATTTTGTTGGATACTGGGGAGATTTTGTGGGATGTTTGTGGAACTTTGAGGGACTTTTCTGGAATTTGGTGAGATTCTGTAGAGAACTGAAGAATTATCAGGGATTTTTCATGTATTCTGTGGGAATTTGTGGAGATTTGGTGGGATTTTTGTGGATTTTGGCCGTGTTTTGAGAAGATTTAGGGAATTTTGTGTGATTTTTCTGGGATTTTGTTGGGTATTGAGGACATTTTGTGGGATGTTTCTGGAATTTGGTGGGGCTTTTCAAGAATTTTGTGGTATTTTGAAAAGATTTAGGGAATTTTGTGGTGTTTTTTCTTGAATTTTGTGGGAAACTGTGCTGATTTTATGGGGCGTTTCTGGAATTTGGTCGAGTTTTCAGAAGATTTAGGGATTTTTGTGAGATTTTTGTGGGATGTTCTGGGAATTGGTGGAGATTTTGTGGGACATTCCTGTGAATTGGTAGGGTTTTGAAATGATTTAGGGAGTTTTGTGGGACTTCTCTGGAATTTTGTGGGTTTTTTCTGGAATTGTGTGGGATTCTGAGGAGACTTGAAGAATTTTGAGGAATTTGTTTTAGATTTTGTGGGAATTGTTGGAGATTCTGTGGGATTTTACTGGAATTTGGTGGGCCTTTTCAAGGACTTTGTGTGGTTTTGAGGAGACTTGAAGAATTTTGAGGATTTTTTCTTAGATTTTGTACAAACCTGTGGAGGTTTTGTGTGATTTTTGTGGGATTTTGTGGGATATTGAGGCGATTTAGGGATCTTGAGGGATTTTTCATGTATTTTGTGGGAATTTGTGGAGATTTGGTGGGATATTTTTCTAGAATTTGGTCGTGTTTTGAGAAGATTTAGGGAATTTTGTGGGATTTTTTCTGGAATTTTATTGGATACTGGGGAGATTTTGTGGAATGTTTGTGGAACTTTGAGGGACTCTTCTGGAATTTGGTGAGATTCTGTAGAGAACTGACGAATTATCAGGGATTTTTCATGTATTCTGTGGGAATTTGTAAAGATTTGGTGGGATTTTTCTGGAATTTGGTAGAGTTTTGAGAAGATTTAGGGAATTCTGCAAGATATTTCTGGAATTTGGCAGGCCTTTTTGAAGGACGTTTTGTGGTTTTGAGGAGACTTGAAGAATTTTCAGGGATTTTTCTTAGATTTTGTGGAAACTTGTGGAGGATTTGTGGGATTTTTGTGTGATTTTGTGGGATATTGAGGCGATTTAGGGATCTTGAGGGATTTTTCATGTATTCTGTGGGAATTTGTGGAGATTCGGTGGGATTTTTCTAGAATTTGGTCGTGTTTTGGGAAGATTTAGGGAATTTTGTGGGATTTTTCCTGGAATTTCATTGGATACTGGGGAGATTTTGTGGGATTTTTCTGGAATTTTGAGGGACTCTTCTGGAATTTGGTGAGATTCTATAGAGAACTGAAGAATTATCAGGGATTTTTCATGTATTCTGTGGGAATTTGTGGAGATTTGGTGGGATTTTTCTGGAATTTGGTAGAGTTTTGAGAAGATTTAGGGAATTCTGCAAGATATTTCTGGAATTTGGTAGGCCTTTTTGAAGGACTTTTTGTGGTTTTGAGGAGACTTGAAGAATTTTGAGGAATTTTTCTTAGATTCTGTGGAAACTTGTGGAGGTTTTGTGTGATTTTTGTGGAATTTTGTGGGATATTGAGGCGATTTAGGCATCTTGAGGGATTTTTCATGTATTTTGTGGGAATTTGTGGAGATTTGGTGGGATATTTTTCTAGAATTTGGTCGTGGTTTGAGAAGATTTAGGGAATTTTGTGGGATTTTTCCTGGAATTTTATTGGATACTGGGGAGATTTTGTGGAATGTTTGTGGAACTTTGAGGGACTCTTCTGGAATTTGGTGAGATTCTATAGAGAACTGAAGAATTATCAGGGATTTTTCATGTATCCTGTGGGAATTTGTGGAGATTTGGTGGGATTTTTCTGGAATTTGGTAGAGTTTTGAGAAGATTTAGGGAATTTTGTAAGATTTTTCTGGAATTTGGTGGGCCTTTTCAAGGACTTTGTGTGGTTTTGAGGAGACTTGAAGAATTTTGAGGAATTTTTCTTAGATTTTGTGGAAACTTGTGGAGGTTTTGTGTGATTTTTGGGGGATTTTGTGGGATATTGAGGCGATTTAGGGATCTTGAGGGATTTTTCATGTATTCTGTGGGAATTTGTGGAGATTTGGTGGGATTTTTGTGGATTTTGGCCGTGTTTTGAGAAGATTTAGGGAATTTTGTGTGATTTTTCTGGGATTTTGTTGGGTATTGAGGACATTTTGTGGGATGTTTCTGGAATTTGGTGGGGCTTTTCAAGAATTTTGTGGTATTTTGAAAAGATTTAGGGAATTTTGTGGTGTTTTTTCTTGAATTTTGTGGGAAACTGTGCTGATTTTATGGGGCGTTTCTGGAATTTGGTCGAGTTTTCAGAAGATTTAGGGATTTTTGTGAGATTTTTGTGGGATGTTCTGGGAATTGGTGGAGATTTTGTGGGACATTCCTGTGAATTGGTAGGGTTTTGAAATGATTTAGGGAGTTTTGTGGGACTTCTCTGGAATTTTGTGGGTTTTTTCTGGAATTGTGTGGGATTCTGAGGAGACTTGAAGAATTTTGAGGAATTTGTTTTAGATTTTGTGGGAATTTGTGTAGATTCTGTGGGATTTTTCTGGAATTTGGTGGGCCTTTTCAAGGACTTTGTGTGGTTTTGAGGAGACTTGAAGAATTTTAACGATTTGTTTTTATATTTTGTGGAAACTTGTGGAGGTTTTGTGTGATTTTTGTGGGATTTTGTGGGATATTGAGGCGATTTAGGGATCTTGAGGGATTTTTCATGTATTTTGTGGGATTTTGTGGAGATTTGGTGGGATATTTTTCTAGAATTTGGTCATGTTTTGGGAAGATTTAGGGAATTTTGTGGGATTTTTCCTGGAATTTTATTGGATACTGGGGAGATTTTGTGGGATGTTTGTGGAACTTGGAGGGACTTTTCTGGAATTTGGTGAGATTCTGTAGAGAACTGACGAATTATCAGGGATTTTTCATGTATTCTGTGGGAATTTGTGGAGATTTGGTGGGATTTTTGTGGATTTTGGCCGTGTTTTGAGAAGATTTAGGGAATTTTGTGTGATTTTTCTGGGATTTTGTTGGGTATTGAGGACATTTTGTGGGATGTTTCTGGAATTTGGTGGGGCTTTTCAAGAATTTTGTGGTATTTTGAAAAGATTTAGGGAATTTTGTGGTGTTTTTTCTTGAATTTTGTGGGAAACTGTGCTGATTTTATGGGGCGTTTCTGGAATTTGGTCGAGTTTTCAGAAGATTTAGGGATTTTTGTGAGATTTTTGTGGGATGTTCTGGGAATTGGTGGAGATTTTGTGGGACATTCCTGTGAATTGGTAGGGTTTTGAAATGATTTAGGGAGTTTTGTGGGACTTCTCTGGAATTTTGTGGGTTTTTTCTGGAATTGTGTGGGATTCTGAGGAGACTTGAAGAATTTTGAGGAATTTGTTTTAGATTTTTGGGAATTTGTGTAGATTTTGTGGGATTTTTCTGGAATTTGGTGGGCCTTTTCAAGGACTTTGTGTGGTTTTGAGGAGACTTGAAGAATTTTGAGGATTTTTTTTTATATTTTGTGGAAACTTGTGGAGGTTTTGTGTGATTTTTGTGGGATTTTGTGGGATATTGAGGCGATTTAGGGATCTTGAGGGATTTTTCATGTATTTTGTGGGAATTTGTGGAGATTTGGTGGGATATTTTTCTAGAATTTGGTCGTGTTTTGAGAAGATTTAGGGAATTTTGTGGGATTTTTTCTGGAATTTTATTGGATACTGGGGAGATTTTGTGGAATGTTTGTGGAACTTTGAGGGACTCTTCTGGAATTTGGTGAGATTCTGTAGAGAACTGACGAATTATCAGGGATTTTTCATGTATTCTGTGGGAATTTGTAAAGATTTGGTGGGATTTTTCTGGAATTTGGTAGAGTTTTGAGAAGATTTAGGGAATTCTGCAAGATATTTCTGGAATTTGGCAGGCCTTTTTGAAGGACGTTTTGTGGTTTTGAGGAGACTTGAAGAATTTTCAGGGATTTTTCTTAGATTTTGTGGAAACTTGTGGAGGATTTGTGGGATTTTTGTGTGATTTTGTGGGATATTGAGGCGATTTAGGGATCTTGAGGGATTTTTCATGTATTCTGTGGGAATTTGTGGAGATTCGGTGGGATTTTTGTGGATTTTAGCCGTATTTTGAGAAGATTTAGGGAATTTTGTGGGATTTTTCCAGGAATTTTGTTGGATACTGGGGAGATTTTGTGGAATGTTTGTGGAACTTTGAGGGACTTTTCTGGAATTTGGTGAGATTCTGTAGAGAACTGACGAATTATCAGGGATTTTTCATGTATTCTGTGGGAATTTGTGGAGATTTGGTTGGATTTTTCTGGAATTTGGTAGAGTTTTGAGAAGATTTAGGGAATTCTGCAAGATATTTCTGGAATTTGGTAGGCTTTTTTGAAGGACTTTGTGTGGTTTTGAGGAGACTTGAAGAATTTTGAGGAATTTTTCTTAGATTCTGTGGAAACCTGTGTAAGTTTTTGGGATTTTTGTTGAATTTTGTCGGATATTGAGGCGATTTAGGGATCTTGAGGGATTTTTCATGTATTTTGTGGGAATTTGTGGAGATTTGGTGGGAGATTTTTCTAGAATTTGGTCGTGTTTTGGGAAGATTTAGGGAATTTTGTGGGATTTTTCCTGGAATTTCATTGGATACTGGGGAGATTTTGTGGGATGTTTGTGGAACTTTGAGGGACTTTTCTGGAATTTGGTGAGATTCTGTAGAGAACTGAAGAATTATCAGGGATTTTTCATGTATTCTGTGGGAATTTGTGGAGATTTGGTGGGATTTTTCTGGAATTTGGTAGAGTTTTGAGAAGATTTAGGGAATTCTGTAAGATTTTTCTGGAATTTGGTGGGCCTTTTCAAGGACTTTGTGTGGTTTTGAGGAGACTTGAAGAATTTTGAGGAATTTTTCTTAGATTTTGTGGAAACTTGGTGAGGTTTTGTGTGATTTTTGTGGAATTTTGTGGGATATTGAGGCGATTTAGGGATCTTGAGGGATTTTTCATGTATTTTGTGGGAATTTGTGGAGATTTGGTGGGATATTTTTCTAGAATTTGGTCGTGTTTTGGGAAGATTTAGGGAATTTTGTGGGATTTTTCCTGGAATTTTGTTGGATACTGGGGAGATTTTGTGGGATGTTTGTGGAACTTTGAGGGACTTTTCTGGAATTTGGTGAGATTCTGTAGAGAACTGAAGAATTATCAGGGATTTTTCATGTATTCTGTGGGAATTTGTGGAGATTTGGTGGGATTTTTGTGGATTTTGGCCGTGTTTTGAGAAGATTTAGGGAATTTTGTGTGATTTTTCTGGGATTTTGTTGGGTATTGAGGACATTTTGTGGGATGTTTCTGGAATTTGGTGGGGCTTTTCAAGAATTTTGTGGTATTTTGAAAAGATTTAGGGAATTTTGTGGTGTTTTTTCTTGAATTTTGTGGGAAACTGTGCTGATTTTATGGGGCGTTTCTGGAATTTGGTCGAGTTTTCAGAAGATTTAGGGATTTTTGTGAGATTTTTGTGGGATGTTCTGGGAATTGGTGGAGATTTTGTGGGACATTCCTGTGAATTGGTAGGGTTTTGAAATGATTTAGGGAGTTTTGTGGGACTTCTCTGGAATTTTGTGGGTTTTTTCTGGAATTGTGTGGGATTCTGAGGAGACTTGAAGAATTTTGAGGAATTTGTTTTAGATTTTTGGGAATTTGTGTAGATTTTGTGGGATTTTTCTGGAATTTGGTGGGCCTTTTCAAGGACTTTGTGTGGTTTTGAGGAGACTTGAAGAATTTTGAGGATTTTTTTTTATATTTTGTGGAAACTTGTGGAGGTTTTGTGTGATTTTTGTGGGATTTTGTGGGATATTGAGGCGATTTAGGGATCTTGAGGGATTTTTCATGTATTTTGTGGGAATTTGTGGAGATTTGGTGGGATATTTTTCTAGAATTTGGTCGTGTTTTGAGAAGATTTAGGGAATTTTGTGGGATTTTTTCTGGAATTTTATTGGATACTGGGGAGATTTTGTGGAATGTTTGTGGAACTTTGAGGGACTCTTCTGGAATTTGGTGAGATTCTGTAGAGAACTGACGAATTATCAGGGATTTTTCATGTATTCTGTGGGAATTTGTAAAGATTTGGTGGGATTTTTCTGGAATTTGGTAGAGTTTTGAGAAGATTTAGGGAATTCTGCAAGATATTTCTGGAATTTGGCAGGCCTTTTTGAAGGACGTTTTGTGGTTTTGAGGAGACTTGAAGAATTTTCAGGGATTTTTCTTAGATTTTGTGGAAACTTGTGGAGGATTTGTGGGATTTTTGTGTGATTTTGTGGGATATTGAGGCGATTTAGGGATCTTGAGGGATTTTTCATGTATTCTGTGGGAATTTGTGGAGATTCGGTGGGATTTTTGTGGATTTTAGCCGTATTTTGAGAAGATTTAGGGAATTTTGTGGGATTTTTCCAGGAATTTTGTTGGATACTGGGGAGATTTTGTGGAATGTTTGTGGAACTTTGAGGGACTTTTCTGGAATTTGGTGAGATTCTGTAGAGAACTGACGAATTATCAGGGATTTTTCATGTATTCTGTGGGAATTTGTGGAGATTTGGTTGGATTTTTCTGGAATTTGG
The DNA here is from genome assembly GCF_971803275.1 of Cyanistes caeruleus. Taxonomy (NCBI): domain Eukaryota; kingdom Metazoa; phylum Chordata; class Aves; order Passeriformes; family Paridae; genus Cyanistes; species Cyanistes caeruleus. The sequence goes on along the minus strand of NC_141702.1, from coordinate 84,342,375 downwards.
TAGAGTTTTGAGAAGATTTAGGGAATTCTGCAAGATATTTCTGGAATTTGGTAGGCTTTTTTGAAGGACTTTGTGTGGTTTTGAGGAGACTTGAAGAATTTTGAGGAATTTTTCTTAGATTCTGTGGAAACCTGTGTAAGTTTTTGGGATTTTTGTTGAATTTTGTCGGATATTGAGGCGATTTAGGGATCTTGAGGGATTTTTCATGTATTTTGTGGGAATTTGTGGAGATTTGGTGGGAGATTTTTCTAGAATTTGGTCGTGTTTTGGGAAGATTTAGGGAATTTTGTGGGATTTTTCCTGGAATTTCATTGGATACTGGGGAGATTTTGTGGGATGTTTGTGGAACTTTGAGGGACTTTTCTGGAATTTGGTGAGATTCTGTAGAGAACTGAAGAATTATCAGGGATTTTTCATGTATTCTGTGGGAATTTGTGGAGATTTGGTGGGATTTGTCTGGAATTTGGTAGAGTTTTGAGAAGATTTAGGGAATTCTGCAAGATATTTCTGGAATTTGGTAGGCCTTTTTGAAGGACTTTTTATGGTTTTGAGGAGACTTGAAGAATTTTGAGGAATTTTTCTTAGATTCTGTGGAAACTTGTGGAGGTTTTGTGGGATTTTTGTGGAATTTTGTGGGATATTGAGGCGATTTAGGGATCTTGAGGGATTTTTCATGTATTTTGTGGGAATTTGTGGAGATTTGGTGGGATATTTTTCTAGAATTTGGTCGTGTTTTGGGAAGATTTAGGGAATTTTGTGGGATTTTTCCTGGAATTTCATTGGATACTGGGGAGATTTTGTGGAATGTTTGTGGAACTTTGAGGGACTCTTCTGGAATTTTATGAGATTCTATAGAGAACTGAAGAATTATCAGGGATTTTTCATGTATCCTGTGGGAATTTGTGGAGATTTGGTGGGATTTTTCTGGAATTTGGTAGAGTTTTGAGAAGATTTAGGGAATTCTGTAAGATTTTTCTGGAATTTGGTGGGCCTTTTCAAGGACTTTGTGTGGTTTTGAGGAGACTTGAAGAATTTTGAGGAATTTTTCTTAGATTTTGTGGAAACTTGTGGAGGTTTTGTGTGATTTTTGTGGGATTTTGTGGGATATTGAGGCGATTTAGGGATCTTGAGGGATTTTTCATGTATTTTGTGGGAATTTGTGGTGATTTGGTGGGATATTTTTCTAGAATTTGGTCGTGTTTTGGGAAGATTTAGGGAATTTTGTGGGATTTTTCCTGGAATTTTGTTGGATACTGGGGAGATTTTGTGGGATGTTTGTGGAACTTTGAGGGACTTTTCTGGAATTTGGTGAGATTCTGTAGAGAACTGACGAATTATCAGGGATTTTTCATGTATTCTGTGGGAATTTGTGGAGATTTGGTGGGATTTTTGTGGATTTTGGTCGTGTTTTGAGAAGATTTAGGGAATTTGGTGGGATTTTTCCTGGAATTTTATTGGATACTGGGGAGATTTTGTGGGATGTTTGCGGAACTTTGAGGGACTCTTCTGGAATTTTATGAGATTCTATAGAGAACTGAAGAATTATCAGGGATTTTTCATGTATCCTGTGGGAATTTGTGGAGATTTGGTGGGATTTTTGTGGATTTTGGCCGTGTTTTGAGAAGATTTAGGGAATTTTGTGTGATTTTTCTGGGATTTTGTTGGATACTGTGCTGATTTTATGGGGCGTTTCTGGAATTTCGTCAAGTTTTCAGAAGATTTATGGAATTTTGTGGGATTTTTCTGGGATTTTGTTGGGTATTGAGGACATTTTGTGGGATGTTTCTGGAATTTGGTGGGGCTTTTCAAGAATTTTGTGGTATTTTGAAAAGATTTAGGGAATTTTGTGGTGTTTATTCTTGAATTTTGAGGGAAACTGTGCTGATTTTATGGGGCGTTTCTGGAATTTGGTCGAGTTTTCAGAAGATTTAGGGATTTTTGTGAGATTTTTGTGGGATGTTCTGGGAATTGGTAGAGATTTTGTGGGACATTCCTGTGAATTGGTAGGGTTTTGAAATGATTTAGGGAGTTTTGTGGGACTTCTCTGGAATTTTGTGGGTTTTTTTCTGGAATTGTGTGGGATTCTGAGGAGACTTGAAGAATTTTGAGGAATTTGTTTTAGATTTTTGGGAATTTGTGTAGATTTTGTGGGATTTTTCTGGAATTTGGTGGGCCTTTTCAAGGACTTTGTGTGGTTTTGAGGAGACTTGAAGAATTTTGAGGATTTTTTTTTATATTTTGTGGAAACTTGTGGAGGTTTTGTGTGATTTTTGTGGGATTTTGTGGGATATTGAGGCGATTTAGGGATCTTGAGGGATTTTTCATGTATTTTGTGGGAATTTGTGGAGATTTGGTGGGATATTTTTCTAGAATTTGGTCGTGTTTTGTGAAGATTTAGGGAATTTTGTGGGATTTTTCTTGAATTTTGTTGGATATTGAGTAGATTTTGTGGAACTTTGAGGGACTTTTCTGGAATTTGGTGAGATTCTGTAGAGAACTGAAGAATTATCAGGGATTTTTCATGTATTTTGTGGGAATTTGTGGAGATTTGGTGGGATATTTTTCTAGAATTTGGTCGTGTTTTGGGAAGATTTAGGGAATTTTGTGGGATTTTTCCTGGAATTTTGTTGGATACTGGGGAGATTTTGTGGGATGTTTGTGGAACTTTGAGAGACTTTTCTGGAATTTGGTGAGATTCTGTAGAGAACTGACAAATTATCAGGGATTTTTCATGTATTCTGTGGGAATTTGTAAAGATTTGGTGGGATTTTTCTGGAATTTGGTAGAGTTTTGAGAAGATTTAGGGAATTCTGCAAGATATTTCTGGAATTTGGCAGGCCTTTTTGAAGGACGTTTTGTGGTTTTGAGGAGACTTGAAGAATTTTGAGGAATTTTTCTTAGATTTTGTGGAAACTTGTGGAGGATTTGTGGGATTTTTGTGTGATTTTGTGGGATATTGAGGCGATTTAGGGATCTTGAGGGATTTTTCATGTATTCTGTGGGAATTTGTGGAGATTCGGTGGGATTTTTCTAGAATTTGGTCGTGTTTTGGGAAGATTTAGGGAATTTTGTGGGATTTTTCCTGGAATTTCATTGGATACTGGGGAGATTTTGTGGGATTTTTCTGGAATTTTGAGGGACTCTTCTGGAATTTGGTGAGATTCTGTAGAGAACTGACGAATTATCAGGGATTTTTCATGTATTCTGTGGGAATTTGTGGAGATTTGGTGGGATTTTTCTGGAATTTGGTAGAGTTTTGAGAAGATTTAGGGAATTCTGCAAGATATTTCTGGAATTTGGTAGGCCTTTTTGAAGGACTTTTTATGGTTTTGAGGAGACTTGAAGAATTTTGAGGAATTTTTCTTAGATTCTGTGGAAACTTGTGGAGGTTTTGTGGGATTTTTGTGGAATTTTGTGGGATATTGAGGCGATTTAGGGATCTTGAGGGATTTTTCATGTATTTTGTGGGAATTTGTGGAGATTTGGTGGGATATTTTTCTAGAATTTGGTCGTGTTTTGAGAAGATTTAGGGAATTTTGTGGGATTTTTTCTGGAATTTTATTGGATACTGGGGAGATTTTGTGGAATGTTTGTGGAACTTTGAGGGACTCTTCTGGAATTTGGTGAGATTCTGTAGAGAACTGACGAATTATCAGGGATTTTTCATGTATTCTGTGGGAATTTGTAAAGATTTGGTGGGATTTTTCTGGAATTTGGTAGAGTTTTGAGAAGATTTAGGGAATTCTGCAAGATATTTCTGGAATTTGGCAGGCCTTTTTGAAGGACGTTTTGTGGTTTTGAGGAGACTTGAAGAATTTTCAGGGATTTTTCTTAGATTTTGTGGAAACTTGTGGAGGATTTGTGGGATTTTTGTGTGATTTTGTGGGATATTGAGGCGATTTAGGGATCTTGAGGGATTTTTCATGTATTCTGTGGGAATTTGTGGAGATTCGGTGGGATTTTTGTGGATTTTAGCCGTATTTTGAGAAGATTTAGGGAATTTTGTGGGATTTTTCCAGGAATTTTGTTGGATACTGGGGAGATTTTGTGGAATGTTTGTGGAACTTTGAGGGACTTTTCTGGAATTTGGTGAGATTCTGTAGAGAACTGACGAATTATCAGGGATTTTTCATGTATTCTGTGGGAATTTGTGGAGATTTGGTTGGATTTTTCTGGAATTTGGTAGAGTTTTGAGAAGATTTAGGGAATTCTGCAAGATATTTCTGGAATTTGGTAGGCTTTTTTGAAGGACTTTGTGTGGTTTTGAGGAGACTTGAAGAATTTTGAGGAATTTTTCTTAGATTCTGTGGAAACCTGTGTAAGTTTTTGGGATTTTTGTTGAATTTTGTCGGATATTGAGGCGATTTAGGGATCTTGAGGGATTTTTCATGTATTTTGTGGGAATTTGTGGAGATTTGGTGGGAGATTTTTCTAGAATTTGGTCGTGTTTTGGGAAGATTTAGGGAATTTTGTGGGATTTTTCCTGGAATTTCATTGGATACTGGGGAGATTTTGTGGGATGTTTGTGGAACTTTGAGGGACTTTTCTGGAATTTGGTGAGATTCTGTAGAGAACTGAAGAATTATCAGGGATTTTTCATGTATTCTGTGGGAATTTGTGGAGATTTGGTGGGATTTGTCTGGAATTTGGTAGAGTTTTGAGAAGATTTAGGGAATTCTGTAAGATTTTTCTGGAATTTGGTGGGCCTTTTCAAGGACTTTGTGTGGTTTTGAGGAGACTTGAAGAATTTTGAGGAATTTTTCTTAGATTTTGTGGAAACTTGGTGAGGTTTTGTGTGATTTTTGTGGGATTTTGTGGGATATTGAGGCGATTTAGGGATCTTGAGGGATTTTTCATGTATTTTGTGGGAATTTGTGGAGATTTGGTGGGATATTTTTCTAGAATTTGGTCGTGTTTTGGGAAGATTTAGGGAATTTTGTGGGATTTTTCCTGGAATTTTGTTGGATACTGGGGAGATTTTGTGGGATGTTTGTGGAACTTTGAGGGACTTTTCTGGAATTTGGTGAGATTCTGTAGAGAACTGAAGAATTATCAGGGATTTTTCATGTATTCTGTGGGAATTTGTGGAGATTTGGTGGGATTTTTGTGGATTTTGGCCGTGTTTTGAGAAGATTTAGGGAATTTTGTGGGATTTTTCTGGGATTTTGTTGGGTATTGAGGACATTTTGTGGGATGTTTCTGGAATTTGGTGGGGCTTTTCAAGAATTTTGTGGTATTTTGAAAAGATTTAGGGAATTTTGTGGTGTTTTTTCTTGAATTTTGTGGGAAACTGTGCTGATTTTATGGGGCGTTTCTGGAATTTGGTCGAGTTTTCAGAAGATTTAGGGATTTTTGTGAGATTTTTGTGGGATGTTCTGGGAATTGGTGGAGATTTTGTGGGACATTCCTGTGAATTGGTAGGGTTTTGAAATGATTTAGGGAGTTTTGTGGGACTTCTCTGGAATTTTGTGGGTTTTTTCTGGAATTGTGTGGGATTCTGAGGAGACTTGAAGAATTTTGAGGAATTTGTTTTAGATTTTTGGGAATTTGTGTAGATTTTGTGGGATTTTTCTGGAATTTGGTGGGCCTTTTCAAGGACTTTGTGTGGTTTTGAGGAGACTTGAAGAATTTTGAGGATTTTTTTTTATATTTTGTGGAAACTTGTGGAGGTTTTGTGTGATTTTTGTGGGATTTTGTGGGATATTGAGGCGATTTAGGGATCTTGAGGGATTTTTCATGTATTTTGTGGGAATTTGTGGAGATTTGGTGGGATATTTTTCTAGAATTTGGTCGTGTTTTGAGAAGATTTAGGGAATTTTGTGGGATTTTTTCTGGAATTTTATTGGATACTGGGGAGATTTTGTGGAATGTTTGTGGAACTTTGAGGGACTCTTCTGGAATTTGGTGAGATTCTGTAGAGAACTGACGAATTATCAGGGATTTTTCATGTATTCTGTGGGAATTTGTAAAGATTTGGTGGGATTTTTCTGGAATTTGGTAGAGTTTTGAGAAGATTTAGGGAATTCTGCAAGATATTTCTGGAATTTGGCAGGCCTTTTTGAAGGACGTTTTGTGGTTTTGAGGAGACTTGAAGAATTTTCAGGGATTTTTCTTAGATTTTGTGGAAACTTGTGGAGGATTTGTGGGATTTTTGTGTGATTTTGTGGGATATTGAGGCGATTTAGGGATCTTGAGGGATTTTTCATGTATTCTGTGGGAATTTGTGGAGATTCGGTGGGATTTTTGTGGATTTTAGCCGTATTTTGAGAAGATTTAGGGAATTTTGTGGGATTTTTCCAGGAATTTTGTTGGATACTGGGGAGATTTTGTGGAATGTTTGTGGAACTTTGAGGGACTTTTCTGGAATTTGGTGAGATTCTGTAGAGAACTGACGAATTATCAGGGATTTTTCATGTATTCTGTGGGAATTTGTGGAGATTTGGTTGGATTTTTCTGGAATTTGGTAGAGTTTTGAGAAGATTTAGGGAATTCTGCAAGATATTTCTGGAATTTGGTAGGCTTTTTTGAAGGACTTTGTGTGGTTTTGAGGAGACTTGAAGAATTTTGAGGAATTTTTCTTAGATTCTGTGGAAACCTGTGTAAGTTTTTGGGATTTTTGTTGAATTTTGTCGGATATTGAGGCGATTTAGGGATCTTGAGGGATTTTTCATGTATTTTGTGGGAATTTGTGGAGATTTGGTGGGAGATTTTTCTAGAATTTGGTCGTGTTTTGGGAAGATTTAGGGAATTTTGTGGGATTTTTCCTGGAATTTCATTGGATACTGGGGAGATTTTGTGGGATGTTTGTGGAACTTTGAGGGACTTTTCTGGAATTTGGTGAGATTCTGTAGAGAACTGAAGAATTATCAGGGATTTTTCATGTATTCTGTGGGAATTTGTGGAGATTTGGTGGGATTTGTCTGGAATTTGGTAGAGTTTTGAGAAGATTTAGGGAATTCTGCAAGATATTTCTGAAATTTGGTAGGCCTTTTTGAAGGACTTTTTATGGTTTTGAGGAGACTTGAAGAATTTTGAGGAATTTTTCTTAGATTCTGTGGAAACTTGTGGAGGTTTTGTGGGATTTTTGTGGAATTTTGTGGGATATTGAGGCGATTTAGGGATCTTGAGGGATTTTTCATGTATTTTGTGGGAATTTGTGGAGATTTGGTGGGATATTTTTTTAGAATTTGGTCGTGTTTTGGGAAGATTTAGGGAATTTTGTGGGATTTTTCCTGGAATTTCATTGGATACTGGGGAGATTTTGTGGAATGTTTGTGGAACTTTGAGGGACTCTTCTGGAATTTTATGAGATTCTATAGAGAACTGAAGAATTATCAGGGATTTTTCATGTATCCTGTGGGAATTTGTGGAGATTTGGTGGGATTTTTCTGGAATTTGGTAGAGTTTTGAGAAGATTTAGGGAATTCTGTAAGATTTTTCTGGAATTTGGTGGGCCTTTTCAAGGACTTTGTGTGGTTTTGAGGAGACTTGAAGAATTTTGAGGAATTTTTCTTAGATTTTGTGGAAACTTGGTGAGGTTTTGTGTGATTTTTGTGGGATTTTGTGGGATATTGAGGCGATTTAGGGATCTTGAGGGATTTTTCATGTATTTTGTGGGAATTTGTGGAGATTTGGTGGGATATTTTTCTAGAATTTGGTCGTGTTTTGGGAAGATTTAGGGAATTTTGTGGGATTTTTCCTGGAATTTTGTTGGATACTGGGGAGATTTTGTGGGATGTTTGTGGAACTTTGAGGGACTTTTCTGGAATTTGGTGAGATTCTGTAGAGAACTGAAGAATTATCAGGGATTTTTCATGTATTCTGTGGGAATTTGTGGAGATTTGGTGGGATTTTTGTGGATTTTGGCCGTGTTTTGAGAAGATTTAGGGAATTTGGTGGGATTTTTCCTGGAATTTTATTGGATACTGGGGAGATTTTGTGGGATGTTTGCGGAACTTTGAGGGACTCTTCTGGAATTTGGTGAGATTCTGTAGAGAACTGACGAATTATCAGGGATTTTTCATGTATTCTGTGGGAATTTGTGGAGATTTGGTGGGATTTTTGTGGATTTTGGCCGTGTTTTGAGAAGATTTAGGGAATTTTGTGTGATTTTTCTGGGATTTTGTTGGATACTGTGCTGATTTTATGGGGCGTTTCTGGAGTTTCGTCAAGTTTTCAGAAGATTTATGGAATTTTGTGGGATTTTTCTGGGATTTTGTTGGGTATTGAGGACATTTTGTGGGATGTTTCTGGAATTTGGTGGGGCTTTTCAAGAATTTTGTGGTATTTTGAAAAGATTTAGGGAATTTTGTGGTGTTTTTTCTTGAATTTTGAGGGAAACTGTGCTGATTTTATGGGGCGTTTCTGGAATTTGGTCGAGTTTTCAGAAGATTTAGGGATTTTTGTGAGATTTTTGTGGGATGTTCTGGGAATTGGTAGAGATTTTGTGGGACATTCCTGTGAATTGGTAGGGTTTTGAAATGATTTAGGGAGTTTTGTGGGACTTCTCTGGAATTTTGTGGGTTTTTTTCTGGAATTGTGTGGGATTCTGAGGAGACTTGAAGAATTTTGAGGAATTTGTTTTAGATTTTTGGGAATTTGTGTAGATTTTGTGGGATTTTTCTGGAATTTGGTGGGCCTTTTCAAGGACTTTGTGTGGTTTTGAGGAGACTTGAAGAATTTTGAGGATTTTTTTTTATATTTTGTGGAAACTTGTGGAGGTTTTGTGTGATTTTTGTGGGATTTTGTGGGATATTGAGGCGATTTAGGGATCTTGAGGGATTTTTCATGTATTTTGTGGGAATTTGTGGAGATTTGGTGGGATATTTTTCTAGAATTTGGTCGTGTTTTGTGAAGATTTAGGGAATTTTGTGGGATTTTTCTTGAATTTTGTTGGATATTGAGTAGATTTTGTGGAACTTTGAGGGACTTTTCTGGAATTTGGTGAGATTCTGTAGAGAACTGAAGAATTATCAGGGATTTTTCATGTATTTTGTGGGAATTTGTGGAGATTTGGTGGGATATTTTTCTAGAATTTGGTCGTGTTTTGGGAAGATTTAGGGAATTTTGTGGGATTTTTCCTGGAATTTTGTTGGATACTGGGGAGATTTTGTGGGATGTTTGTGGAACTTTGAGAGACTTTTCTGGAATTTGGTGAGATTCTGTAGAGAACTGACAAATTATCAGGGATTTTTCATGTATTCTGTGGGAATTTGTAAAGATTTGGTGGGATTTTTCTGGAATTTGGTAGAGTTTTGAGAAGATTTAGGGAATTCTGCAAGATATTTCTGGAATTTGGCAGGCCTTTTTGAAGGACGTTTTGTGGTTTTGAGGAGACTTGAAGAATTTTGAGGAATTTTTCTTAGATTTTGTGGAAACTTGTGGAGGATTTGTGGGATTTTTGTGTGATTTTGTGGGATATTGAGGCGATTTAGGGATCTTGAGGGATTTTTCATGTATTCTGTGGGAATTTGTGGAGATTCGGTGGGATTTTTCTAGAATTTGGTCGTGTTTTGGGAAGATTTAGGGAATTTTGTGGGATTTTTCCTGGAATTTCATTGGATACTGGGGAGATTTTGTGGGATTTTTCTGGAATTTTGAGGGACTCTTCTGGAATTTGGTGAGATTCTGTAGAGAACTGACGAATTATCAGGGATTTTTCATGTATTCTGTGGGAATTTGTGGAGATTTGGTGGGATTTTTCTGGAATTTGGTAGAGTTTTGAGAAGATTTAGGGAATTCTGCAAGATATTTCTGGAATTTGGTAGGCCTTTTTGAAGGACTTTTTATGGTTTTGAGGAGACTTGAAGAATTTTGAGGAATTTTTCTTAGATTCTGTGGAAACTTGTGGAGGTTTTGTGGGATTTTTGTGGAATTTTGTGGGATATTGAGGCGATTTAGGGATCTTGAGGGATTTTTCATGTATTTTGTGGGAATTTGTGGAGATTTGGTGGGATATTTTTCTAGAATTTGGTCGTGTTTTGAGAAGATTTAGGGAATTTTGTGGGATTTTTTCTGGAATTTTATTGGATACTGGGGAGATTTTGTGGAATGTTTGTGGAACTTTGAGGGACTCTTTTGGAATTTGGTGAGATTCTGTAGAGAACTGACGAATTATCAGGGATTTTTCATGTATTCTGTGGGAATTTGTAAAGATTTGGTGGGATTTTTCTGGAATTTGGTAGAGTTTTGAGAAGATTTAGGGAATTCTGCAAGATATTTCTGGAATTTGGCAGGCCTTTTTGAAGGACGTTTTGTGGTTTTGAGGAGACTTGAAGAATTTTGAGGAATTTTTCTTAGATTTTGTGGAAACTTGTGGAGGATTTGTGGGATTTTTGTGTGATTTTGTGGGATATTGAGGCGATTTAGGGATCTTGAGGGATTTTTCATGTATTCTGTGGGAATTTGTGGAGATTCGGTGGGATTTTTCTAGAATTTGGTCGTGTTTTGGGAAGATTTAGGGAATTTTGTGGGATTTTTCCTGGAATTTCATTGGATACTGGGGAGATTTTGTGGGATTTTTCTGGAATTTTGAGGGACTCTTCTGGAATTTGGTGAGATTCTGTAGAGAACTGACGAATTATCAGGGATTTTTCATGTATTCTGTGGGAATTTGTGGAGATTTGGTGGGATTTTTCTGGAATTTGGTAGAGTTTTGAGAAGATTTAGGGAATTCTGCAAGATATTTCTGGAATTTGGTAGGCCTTTTTGAAGGACTTTTTATGGTTTTGAGGAGACTTGAAGAATTTTGAGGAATTTTTCTTAGATTCTGTGGAAACTTGTGGAGGTTTTGTGGGATTTTTGTGGAATTTTGTGGGATATTGAGGCGATTTAGGGATCTTGAGGGATTTTTCATGTATTTTGTGGGAATTTGTGGAGATTTGGTGGGATATTTTTCTAGAATTTGGTCGTGTTTTGAGAAGATTTAGGGAATTTTGTGGGATTTTTTCTGGAATTTTATTGGATACTGGGGAGATTTTGTGGAATGTTTGTGGAACTTTGAGGGACTCTTTTGGAATTTGGTGAGATTCTGTAGAGAACTGACGAATTATCAGGGATTTTTCATGTATTCTGTGGGAATTTGTAAAGATTTGGTGGGATTTTTCTGGAATTTGGTAGAGTTTTGAGAAGATTTAGGGAATTCTGCAAGATATTTCTGGAATTTGGCAGGCCTTTTTGAAGGACGTTTTGTGGTTTTGAGGAGACTTGAAGAATTTTCAGGGATTTTTCTTAGATTTTGTGGAAACTTGTGGAGGATTTGTGGGATTTTTGTGTGATTTTGTGGGATATTGAGGCGATTTAGGGATCTTGAGGGATTTTTCATGTATTCTGTGGGAATTTGTGGAGATTCGGTGGGATTTTTGTGGATTTTAGCCGTATTTTGAGAAGATTTAGGGAATTTTGTGGGATTTTTCCAGGAATTTTGTTGGATACTGGGGAGATTTTGTGGAATGTTTGTGGAACTTTGAGGGACTTTTCTGGAATTTGGTGAGATTCTGTAGAGAACTGACGAATTATCAGGGATTTTTCATGTATTCTGTGGGAATTTGTGGAGATTTGGTTGGATTTTTCTGGAATTTGGTAGAGTTTTGAGAAGATTTAGGGAATTCTGCAAGATATTTCTGGAATTTGGTAGGCTTTTTTGAAGGACTTTGTGTGGTTTTGAGGAGACTTGAAGAATTTTGAGGAATTTTTCTTAGATTCTGTGGAAACCTGTGTAAGTTTTTGGGATTTTTGTTGAATTTTGTCGGATATTGAGGCGATTTAGGGATCTTGAGGGATTTTTCATGTATTTTGTGGGAATTTGTGGAGATTTGGTGGGAGATTTTTCTAGAATTTGGTCGTGTTTTGGGAAGATTTAGGGAATTTTGTGGGATTTTTCCTGGAATTTCATTGGATACTGGGGAGATTTTGTGGGATGTTTGTGGAACTTTGAGGGACTTTTCTGGAATTTGGTGAGATTCTGTAGAGAACTGAAGAATTATCAGGGATTTTTCATGTATTCTGTGGGAATTTGTGGAGATTTGGTGGGATTTGTCTGGAATTTGGTAGAGTTTTGAGAAGATTTAGGGAATTCTGCAAGATATTTCTGAAATTTGGTAGGCCTTTTTGAAGGACTTTTTATGGTTTTGAGGAGACTTGAAGAATTTTGAGGAATTTTTCTTAGATTCTGTGGAAACTTGTGGAGGTTTTGTGGGATTTTTGTGGAATTTTGTGGGATATTGAGGCGATTTAGGGATCTTGAGGGATTTTTCATGTATTTTGTGGGAATTTGTGGAGATTTGGTGGGATATTTTTCTAGAATTTGGTCGTGTTTTGGGAAGATTTAGGGAATTTTGTGGGATTTTTCCTGGAATTTCATTGGATACTGGGGAGATTTTGTGGAATGTTTGTGGAACTTTGAGGGACTCTTCTGGAATTTTATGAGATTCTATAGAGAACTGAAGAATTATCAGGGATTTTTCATGTATCCTGTGGGAATTTGTGGAGATTTGGTGGGATTTTTCTGGAATTTGGTAGAGTTTTGAGAAGATTTAGGGAATTCTGTAAGATTTTTCTGGAATTTGGTGGGCCTTTTCAAGGACTTTGTGTGGTTTTGAGGAGACTTGAAGAATTTTGAGGAATTTTTCTTAGATTTTGTGGAAACTTGGTGAGGTTTTGTGTGATTTTTGTGGGATTTTGTGGGATATTGAGGCGATTTAGGGATCTTGAGGGATTTTTCATGTATTTTGTGGGAATTTGTGGAGATTTGGTGGGATATTTTTCTAGAATTTGGTCGTGTTTTGGGAAGATTTAGGGAATTTTGTGGGATTTTTCCTGGAATTTTGTTGGATACTGGGGAGATTTTGTGGGATGTTTGTGGAACTTTGAGGGACTTTTCTGGAATTTGGTGAGATTCTGTAGAGAACTGAAGAATTATCAGGGATTTTTCATGTATTCTGTGGGAATTTGTGGAGATTTGGTGGGATTTTTGTGGATTTTGGCCGTGTTTTGAGAAGATTTAGGGAATTTGGTGGGATTTTTCCTGGAATTTTATTGGATACTGGGGAGATTTTGTGGGATGTTTGCGGAACTTTGAGGGACTCTTCTGGAATTTGGTGAGATTCTGTAGAGAACTGACGAATTATCAGGGATTTTTCATGTATTCTGTGGGAATTTGTGGAGATTTGGTGGGATTTTTGTGGATTTTGGCCGTGTTTTGAGAAGATTTAGGGAATTTTGTGTGATTTTTCTGGGATTTTGTTGGATACTGTGCTGATTTTATGGGGCGTTTCTGGAATTTCGTCAAGTTTTCAGAAGATTTATGGAATTTTGTGGGATTTTTCTGGGATTTTGTTGGGTATTGAGGACATTTTGTGGGATGTTTCTGGAATTTGGTGGGGCTTTTCAAGAATTTTGTGGTATTTTGAAAAGATTTAGGGAATTTTGTGGTGTTTTTTCTTGAATTTTGAGGGAAACTGTGCTGATTTTATGGGGCGTTTCTGGAATTTGGTCGAGTTTTCAGAAGATTTAGGGATTTTTGTGAGATTTTTGTGGGATGTTCTGGGAATTGGTAGAGATTTTGTGGGACATTCCTGTGAATTGGTAGGGTTTTGAAATGATTTAGGGAGTTTTGTGGGACTTCTCTGGAATTTTGTGGGTTTTTTTCTGGAATTGTGTGGGATTCTGAGGAGACTTGAAGAATTTTGAGGAATTTGTTTTAGATTTTTGGGAATTTGTGTAGATTTTGTGGGATTTTTCTGGAATTTGGTGGGCCTTTTCAAGGACTTTGTGTGGTTTTGAGGAGACTTGAAGAATTTTGAGGATTTTTTTTTATATTTTGTGGAAACTTGTGGAGGTTTTGTGTGATTTTTGTGGGATTTTGTGGGATATTGAGGCGATTTAGGGATCTTGAGGGATTTTTCATGTATTTTGTGGGAATTTGTGGAGATTTGGTGGGATATTTTTCTAGAATTTGGTCGTGTTTTGTGAAGATTTAGGGAATTTTGTGGGATTTTTCTTGAATTTTGTTGGATATTGAGTAGATTTTGTGGAACTTTGAGGGACTTTTCTGGAATTTGGTGAGATTCTGTAGAGAACTGAAGAATTATCAGGGATTTTTCATGTATTTTGTGGGAATTTGTGGAGATTTGGTGGGATATTTTTCTAGAATTTGGTCGTGTTTTGGGAAGATTTAGGGAATTTTGTGGGATTTTTCCTGGAATTTTGTTGGATACTGGGGAGATTTTGTGGGATGTTTGTGGAACTTTGAGAGACTTTTCTGGAATTTGGTGAGATTCTGTAGAGAACTGACAAATTATCAGGGATTTTTCATGTATTCTGTGGGAATTTGTAAAGATTTGGTGGGATTTTTCTGGAATTTGGTAGAGTTTTGAGAAGATTTAGGGAATTCTGCAAGATATTTCTGGAATTTGGCAGGCCTTTTTGAAGGACGTTTTGTGGTTTTGAGGAGACTTGAAGAATTTTGAGGAATTTTTCTTAGATTTTGTGGAAACTTGTGGAGGATTTGTGGGATTTTTGTGTGATTTTGTGGGATATTGAGGCGATTTAGGGATCTTGAGGGATTTTTCATGTGTTCTGTGGGAATTTGTGGAGATTCGGTGGGATTTTTCTAGAATTTGGTCGTGTTTTGGGAAGATTTAGGGAATTTTGTGGGATTTTTCCTGGAATTTCATTGGATACTGGGGAGATTTTGTGGGATTTTTCTGGAATTTTGAGGGACTCTTCTGGAATTTGGTGAGATTCTGTAGAGAACTGACGAATTATCAGGGATTTTTCATGTATTCTGTGGGAATTTGTGGAGATTTGGTGGGATTTTTCTGGAATTTGGTAGAGTTTTGAGAAGATTTAGGGAATTCTGCAAGATATTTCTGGAATTTGGTAGGCCTTTTTGAAGGACTTTTTATGGTTTTGAGGAGACTTGAAGAATTTTGAGGAATTTTTCTTAGATTCTGTGGAAACTTGTGGAGGTTTTGTGGGATTTTTGTGGAATTTTGTGGGATATTGAGGCGATTTAGGGATCTTGAGGGATTTTTCATGTATTTTGTGGGAATTTGTGGAGATTTGGTGGGATATTTTTCTAGAATTTGGTCGTGTTTTGAGAAGATTTAGGGAATTTTGTGGGATTTTTTCTGGAATTTTATTGGATACTGGGGAGATTTTGTGGAATGTTTGTGGAACTTTGAGGGACTCTTCTGGAATTTGGTGAGATTCTGTAGAGAACTGACGAATTATCAGGGATTTTTCATGTATTCTGTGGGAATTTGTAAAGATTTGGTGGGATTTTTCTGGAATTTGGTAGAGTTTTGAGAAGATTTAGGGAATTCTGCAAGATATTTCTGGAATTTGGCAGGCCTTTTTGAAGGACGTTTTGTGGTTTTGAGGAGACTTGAAGAATTTTCAGGGATTTTTCTTAGATTTTGTGGAAACTTGTGGAGGATTTGTGGGATTTTTGTGTGATTTTGTGGGATATTGAGGCGATTTAGGGATCTTGAGGGATTTTTCATGTATTCTGTGGGAATTTGTGGAGATTCGGTGGGATTTTTGTGGATTTTAGCCGTATTTTGAGAAGATTTAGGGAATTTTGTGGGATTTTTCCAGGAATTTTGTTGGATACTGGGGAGATTTTGTGGAATGTTTGTGGAACTTTGAGGGACTTTTCTGGAATTTGGTGAGATTCTGTAGAGAACTGACGAATTATCAGGGATTTTTCATGTATTCTGTGGGAATTTGTGGAGATTTGGTTGGATTTTTCTGGAATTTGGTAGAGTTTTGAGAAGATTTAGGGAATTCTGCAAGATATTTCTGGAATTTGGTAGGCTTTTTTGAAGGACTTTGTTTGGTTTTGAGGAGACTTGAAGAATTTTGAGGAATTTTTCTTAGATTCTGTGGAAACCTGTGTAAGTTTTTGGGATTTTTGTTGAATT
This sequence comes from Cyanistes caeruleus, assembly GCF_971803275.1. Lineage (NCBI taxonomy): Eukaryota > Metazoa > Chordata > Aves > Passeriformes > Paridae > Cyanistes > Cyanistes caeruleus. Next base: position 84,326,449 of record NC_141702.1, on the reverse strand, counting down.
TTGTCGGATATTGAGGCGATTTAGGGATCTTGAGGGATTTTTCATGTATTTTGTGGGAATTTGTGGAGATTTGGTGGGAGATTTTTCTAGAATTTGGTCGTGTTTTGGGAAGATTTAGGGAATTTTGTGGGATTTTTCCTGGAATTTCATTGGATACTGGGGAGATTTTGTGGGATGTTTGTGGAACTTTGAGGGACTTTTCTGGAATTTGGTGAGATTCTGTAGAGAACTGAAGAATTATCAGGGATTTTTCATGTATTCTGTGGGAATTTGTGGAGATTTGGTGGGATTTGTCTGGAATTTGGTAGAGTTTTGAGAAGATTTAGGGAATTCTGCAAGATATTTCTGGAATTTGGTAGGCTCTTTTGAAGGACTTTTTATGGTTTTGAGGAGACTTGAAGAATTTTGAGGAATTTTTCTTAGATTTTGTGGAAACTTGTGGAGGTTTTGTGGGATTTTTGTGGAATTTTGTGGGATATTGAGGCGATTTAGGGATCTTGAGGGATTTTTCATGTATTTTGTGGGAATTTGTGGAGATTTGGTGGGATATTTTTCTAGAATTTGGTCGTGTTTTGGGAAGATTTAGGGAATTTTGTGGGATTTTTCCTGGAATTTCATTGGATACTGGGGAGATTTTGTGGAATGTTTGTGGAACTTTGAGGGACTCTTCTGGAATTTTATGAGATTCTATAGAGAACTGAAGAATTATCAGGGATTTTTCATGTATCCTGTGGGAATTTGTGGAGATTTGGTGGGATTTTTCTGGAATTTGGTAGAGTTTTGAGAAGATTTAGGGAATTCTGTAAGATTTTTCTGGAATTTGGTGGGCCTTTTCAAGGACTTTGTGTGGTTTTGAGGAGACTTGAAGAATTTTGAGGAATTTTTCTTAGATTTTGTGGAAACTTGGTGAGGTTTTGTGTGATTTTTGTGGGATTTTGTGGGATATTGAGGCGATTTAGGGATCTTGAGGGATTTTTCATGTATTTTGTGGGAATTTGTGGAGATTTGGTGGGATATTTTTCTAGAATTTGGTCGTGTTTTGGGAAGATTTAGGGAATTTTGTGGGATTTTTCCTGGAATTTTGTTGGATACTGGGGAGATTTTGTGGGATGTTTGTGGAACTTTGAGGGACTTTTCTGGAATTTGGTGAGATTCTGTAGAGAACTGAAGAATTATCAGGGATTTTTCATGTATTCTGTGGGAATTTGTGGAGATTTGGTGGGATTTTTGTGGATTTTGGCCGTGTTTTGAGAAGATTTAGGGAATTTGGTGGGATTTTTCCTGGAATTTTATTGGATACTGGGGAGATTTTGTGGGATGTTTGCGGAACTTTGAGGGACTCTTCTGGAATTTGGTGAGATTCTGTAGAGAACTGACGAATTATCAGGGATTTTTCATGTATTCTGTGGGAATTTGTGGAGATTTGGTGGGATTTTTGTGGATTTTGGCCGTGTTTTGAGAAGATTTAGGGAATTTTGTGTGATTTTTCTGGGATTTTGTTGGATACTGTGCTGATTTTATGGGGCGTTTCTGGAATTTCGTCAAGTTTTCAGAAGATTTATGGAATTTTGTGGGATTTTTCTGGGATTTTGTTGGGTATTGAGGACATTTTGTGGGATGTTTCTGGAATTTGGTGGGGCTTTTCAAGAATTTTGTGGTATTTTGAAAAGATTTAGGGAATTTTGTGGTGTTTTTTCTTGAATTTTGAGGGAAACTGTGCTGATTTTATGGGGCGTTTCTGGAATTTGGTCGAGTTTTCAGAAGATTTAGGGATTTTTGTGAGATTTTTGTGGGATGTTCTGGGAATTGGTAGAGATTTTGTGGGACATTCCTGTGAATTGGTAGGGTTTTGAAATGATTTAGGGAGTTTTGTGGGACTTCTCTGGAATTTTGTGGGTTTTTTTCTGGAATTGTGTGGGATTCTGAGGAGACTTGAAGAATTTTGAGGAATTTGTTTTAGATTTTTGGGAATTTGTGTAGATTTTGTGGGATTTTTCTGGAATTTGGTGGGCCTTTTCAAGGACTTTGTGTGGTTTTGAGGAGACTTGAAGAATTTTGAGGATTTTTTTTTATATTTTGTGGAAACTTGTGGAGGTTTTGTGTGATTTTTGTGGGATTTTGTGGGATATTGAGGCGATTTAGGGATCTTGAGGGATTTTTCATGTATTTTGTGGGAATTTGTGGAGATTTGGTGGGATATTTTTCTAGAATTTGGTCGTGTTTTGTGAAGATTTAGGGAATTTTGTGGGATTTTTCTTGAATTTTGTTGGATATTGAGTAGATTTTGTGGAACTTTGAGGGACTTATCTGGAATTTGGTGAGATTCTGTAGAGAACTGAAGAATTATCAGGGATTTTTCATGTATTTTGTGGGAATTTGTGGAGATTTGGTGGGATATTTTTCTAGAATTTGGTCGTGTTTTGGGAAGATTTAGGGAATTTTGTGGGATTTTTCCTGGAATTTTGTTGGATACTGGGGAGATTTTGTGGGATGTTTGTGGAACTTTGAGAGACTTTTCTGGAATTTGGTGAGATTCTGTAGAGAACTGACAAATTATCAGGGATTTTTCATGTATTCTGTGGGAATTTGTAAAGATTTGGTGGGATTTTTCTGGAATTTGGTAGAGTTTTGAGAAGATTTAGGGAATTCTGCAAGATATTTCTGGAATTTGGCAGGCCTTTTTGAAGGACGTTTTGTGGTTTTGAGGAGACTTGAAGAATTTTGAGGAATTTTTCTTAGATTTTGTGGAAACTTGTGGAGGATTTGTGGGATTTTTGTGTGATTTTGTGGGATATTGAGGCGATTTAGGGATCTTGAGGGATTTTTCATGTATTCTGTGGGAATTTGTGGAGATTCGGTGGGATTTTTCTAGAATTTGGTCGTGTTTTGGGAAGATTTAGGGAATTTTGTGGGATTTTTCCTGGAATTTCATTGGATACTGGGGAGATTTTGTGGGATTTTTCTGGAATTTTGAGGGACTCTTCTGGAATTTGGTGAGATTCTGTAGAGAACTGACGAATTATCAGGGATTTTTCATGTATTCTGTGGGAATTTGTGGAGATTTGGTGGGATTTTTCTGGAATTTGGTAGAGTTTTGAGAAGATTTAGGGAATTCTGCAAGATATTTCTGGAATTTGGTAGGCCTTTTTGAAGGACTTTTTATGGTTTTGAGGAGACTTGAAGAATTTTGAGGAATTTTTCTTAGATTCTGTGGAAACTTGTGGAGGTTTTGTGGGATTTTTGTGGAATTTTGTGGGATATTGAGGCGATTTAGGGATCTTGAGGGATTTTTCATGTATTTTGTGGGAATTTGTGGAGATTTGGTGGGATATTTTTCTAGAATTTGGTCGTGTTTTGAGAAGATTTAGGGAATTTTGTGGGATTTTTTCTGGAATTTTATTGGATACTGGGGAGATTTTGTGGAATGTTTGTGGAACTTTGAGGGACTCTTCTGGAATTTGGTGAGATTCTGTAGAGAACTGACGAATTATCAGGGATTTTTCATGTATTCTGTGGGAATTTGTAAAGATTTGGTGGGATTTTTCTGGAATTTGGTAGAGTTTTGAGAAGATTTAGGGAATTCTGCAAGATATTTCTGGAATTTGGCAGGCCTTTTTGAAGGACGTTTTGTGGTTTTGAGGAGACTTGAAGAATTTTCAGGGATTTTTCTTAGATTTTGTGGAAACTTGTGGAGGATTTGTGGGATTTTTGTGTGATTTTGTGGGATATTGAGGCGATTTAGGGATCTTGAGGGATTTTTCATGTATTCTGTGGGAATTTGTGGAGATTCGGTGGGATTTTTGTGGATTTTAGCCGTATTTTGAGAAGATTTAGGGAATTTTGTGGGATTTTTCCAGGAATTTTGTTGGATACTGGGGAGATTTTGTGGAATGTTTGTGGAACTTTGAGGGACTTTTCTGGAATTTGGTGAGATTCTGTAGAGAACTGACGAATTATCAGGGATTTTTCATGTATTCTGTGGGAATTTGTGGAGATTTGGTTGGATTTTTCTGGAATTTGGTAGAGTTTTGAGAAGATTTAGGGAATTCTGCAAGATATTTCTGGAATTTGGTAGGCTTTTTTGAAGGACTTTGTTTGGTTTTGAGGAGACTTGAAGAATTTTGAGGAATTTTTCTTAGATTCTGTGGAAACCTGTGTAAGTTTTTGGGATTTTTGTTGAATTTTGTCGGATATTGAGGCGATTTAGGGATCTTGAGGGATTTTTCATGTATTTTGTGGGAATTTGTGGAGATTTGGTGGGAGATTTTTCTAGAATTTGGTCGTGTTTTGGGAAGATTTAGGGAATTTTGTGGGATTTTTCCTGGAATTTCATTGGATACTGGGGAGATTTTGTGGGATGTTTGTGGAACTTTGAGGGACTTTTCTGGAATTTGGTGAGATTCTGTAGAGAACTGAAGAATTATCAGGGATTTTTCATGTATTCTGTGGGAATTTGTAAAGATTTGGTGGGATTTGTCTGGAATTTGGTAGAGTTTTGAGAAGATTTAGGGAATTCTGCAAGATATTTCTGGAATTTGGTAGGCTCTTTTGAAGGACTTTTTATGGTTTTGAGGAGACTTGAAGAATTTTGAGGAATTTTTCTTAGATTCTGTGGAAACTTGTGGAGGTTTTGTGGGATTTTTGTGGAATTTTGTGGGATATTGAGGCGATTTAGGGATCTTGAGGGATTTTTCATGTATTTTGTGGGAATTTGTGGAGATTTGGTGGGATATTTTTCTAGAATTTGGTCGTGTTTTGGGAAGATTTAGGGAATTTTGTGGGATTTTTCCTGGAATTTCATTGGATACTGGGGAGATTTTGTGGAATGTTTGTGGAACTTTGAGGGACTCTTCTGGAATTTTATGAGATTCTATAGAGAACTGAAGAATTATCAGGGATTTTTCATGTATCCTGTGGGAATTTGTGGAGATTTGGTGGGATTTTTCTGGAATTTGGTAGAGTTTTGAGAAGATTTAGGGAATTCTGTAAGATTTTTCTGGAATTTGGTGGGCCTTTTCAAGGACTTTGTGTGGTTTTGAGGAGACTTGAAGAATTTTGAGGAATTTTTCTTAGATTTTGTGGAAACTTGGTGAGGTTTTGTGTGATTTTTGTGGGATTTTGTGGGATATTGAGGCGATTTAGGGATCTTGAGGGATTTTTCATGTATTTTGTGGGAATTTGTGGAGATTTGGTGGGATATTTTTCTAGAATTTGGTCGTGTTTTGGGAAGATTTAGGGAATTTTGTGGGATTTTTCCTGGAATTTTGTTGGATACTGGGGAGATTTTGTGGGATGTTTGTGGAACTTTGAGGGACTTTTCTGGAATTTGGTGAGATTCTGTAGAGAACTGAAGAATTATCAGGGATTTTTCATGTATTCTGTGGGAATTTGTGGAGATTTGGTGGGATTTTTGTGGATTTTGGCCGTGTTTTGAGAAGATTTAGGGAATTTGGTGGGATTTTTCCTGGAATTTTATTGGATACTGGGGAGATTTTGTGGGATGTTTGCGGAACTTTGAGGGACTCTTCTGGAATTTGGTGAGATTCTGTAGAGAACTGACGAATTATCAGGGATTTTTCATGTATTCTGTGGGAATTTGTGGAGATTTGGTGGGATTTTTGTGGATTTTGGCCGTGTTTTGAGAAGATTTAGGGAATTTTGTGTGATTTTTCTGGGATTTTGTTGGATACTGTGCTGATTTTATGGGGCGTTTCTGGAATTTCGTCAAGTTTTCAGAAGATTTATGGAATTTTGTGGGATTTTTCTGGGATTTTGTTGGGTATTGAGGACATTTTGTGGGATGTTTCTGGAATTTGGTGGGGCTTTTCAAGAATTTTGTGGTATTTTGAAAAGATTTAGGGAATTTTGTGGTGTTTTTTCTTGAATTTTGAGGGAAACTGTGCTGATTTTATGGGGCGTTTCTGGAATTTGGTCGAGTTTTCAGAAGATTTAGGGATTTTTGTGAGATTTTTGTGGGATGTTCTGGGAATTGGTAGAGATTTTGTGGGACATTCCTGTGAATTGGTAGGGTTTTGAAATGATTTAGGGAGTTTTGTGGGACTTCTCTGGAATTTTGTGGGTTTTTTTCTGGAATTGTGTGGGATTCTGAGGAGACTTGAAGAATTTTGAGGAATTTGTTTTAGATTTTTGGGAATTTGTGTAGATTTTGTGGGATTTTTCTGGAATTTGGTGGGCCTTTTCAAGGACTTTGTGTGGTTTTGAGGAGACTTGAAGAATTTTGAGGATTTTTTTTTATATTTTGTGGAAACTTGTGGAGGTTTTGTGTGATTTTTGTGGGATTTTGTGGGATATTGAGGCGATTTAGGGATCTTGAGGGATTTTTCATGTATTTTGTGGGAATTTGTGGAGATTTGGTGGGATATTTTTCTAGAATTTGGTCGTGTTTTGTGAAGATTTAGGGAATTTTGTGGGATTTTTCTTGAATTTTGTTGGATATTGAGTAGATTTTGTGGAACTTTGAGGGACTTTTCTGGAATTTGGTGAGATTCTGTAGAGAACTGAAGAATTATCAGGGATTTTTCATGTATTTTGTGGGAATTTGTGGAGATTTGGTGGGATATTTTTCTAGAATTTGGTCGTGTTTTGGGAAGATTTAGGGAATTTTGTGGGATTTTTCCTGGAATTTTGTTGGATACTGGGGAGATTTTGTGGGATGTTTGTGGAACTTTGAGAGACTTTTCTGGAATTTGGTGAGATTCTGTAGAGAACTGACAAATTATCAGGGATTTTTCATGTATTCTGTGGGAATTTGTAAAGATTTGGTGGGATTTTTCTGGAATTTGGTAGAGTTTTGAGAAGATTTAGGGAATTCTGCAAGATATTTCTGGAATTTCGCAGGCCTTTTTGAAGGACGTTTTGTGGTTTTGAGGAGACTTGAAGAATTTTGAGGAATTTTTCTTAGATTTTGTGGAAACTTGTGGAGGATTTGTGGGATTTTTGTGTGATTTTGTGGGATATTGAGGCGATTTAGGGATCTTGAGGGATTTTTCATGTATTCTGTGGGAATTTGTGGAGATTCGGTGGGATTTTTCTAGAATTTGGTCGTGTTTTGGGAAGATTTAGGGAATTTTGTGGGATTTTTCCTGGAATTTCATTGGATACTGGGGAGATTTTGTGGGATGTTTGTGGAACTTTGAGGGACTCTTCTGGAATTTGGTGAGATTCTGTAGAGAACTGACGAATTATCAGGGATTTTTCATGTATTCTGTGGGAATTTGTGGAGATTTGGTGGGATTTTTCTGGAATTTGGTAGAGTTTTGAGAAGATTTAGGGAATTCTGCAAGATATTTCTGGAATTTGGTAGGCCTTTTTGAAGGACTTTTTATGGTTTTGAGGAGACTTGAAGAATTTTGAGGAATTTTTCTTAGATTCTGTGGAAACTTGTTGAGGTTTTGTGGGATTTTTGTGGAATTTTGTGGGATATTGAGGCGATTTAGGGATCTTGAGGGATTTTTCATGTATTTTGTGGGAATTTGTGGAGATTTGGTGGGATATTTTTCTAGAATTTGGTCGTGTTTTGGGAAGATTTAGGGAATTTTGTGGGATTTTTCCTGGAATTTTATTGGATACTGGGGAGATTTTGTGGAATGTTTGTGGAACTTTGAGGGACTCTTCTGGAATTTTATGAGATTCTATAGAGAACTGAAGAATTATCAGGGATTTTTCATGTATCCTGTGGGAATTTGTGGAGATTTGGTGGGATTTTTCTGGAATTTGGTAGAGTTTTGAGAAGATTTAGGGAATTCTGTAAGATTTTTCTGGAATTTGGTGGGCCTCTTCAAGGACTTTGTGTGGTTTTGAGGAGACTTGAAGAATTTTGAGGAATTTTTCTTAGATTTTGTGGAAACTTGGTGAGGTTTTGTGTGATTTTTGTGGGATTTTGTGGGATATTGAGGCGATTTAGGGATCTTGAGGGATTTTTCATGTATTTTGTGGGAATTTGTGGAGATTTGGTGGGATATTTTTCTAGAATTTGGTCGTGTTTTGGGAAGATTTAGGGAATTTTGTGGGATTTTTCCTGGAATTTTGTTGGATACTGGGGAGATTTTGTGGGATGTTTGTGGAACTTTGAGGGACTTTTCTGGAATTTGGTGAGATTCTGTAGAGAACTGAAGAATTATCAGGGATTTTTCATGTATTCTGTGGGAATTTGTGGAGATTTGGTGGGATTTTTGTGGATTTTGGCCGTGTTTTGAGAAGATTTAGGGAATTTTGTGTGATTTTTCTGGGATTTTGTTGGGTATTGAGGACATTTTGTGGGATGTTTCTGGAATTTGGTGGGGCTTTTCAAGAATTTTGTGGTATTTTGAAAAGATTTAGGGAATTTTGTGGTGTTTTTTCTTGAATTTTGTGGGAAACTGTGCTGATTTTATGGGGCGTTTCTGGAATTTGGTCGAGTTTTCAGAAGATTTAGGGATTTTTGTGAGATTTTTGTGGGATGTTCTGGGAATTGGTGGAGATTTTGTGGGACATTCCTGTGAATTGGTAGGGTTTTGAAATGATTTAGGGAGTTTTGTGGGACTTCTCTGGAATTTTGTGGGTTTTTTCTGGAATTGTGTGGGATTCTGAGGAGACTTGAAGAATTTTGAGGAATTTGTTTTAGATTTTGTGGGAATTTGTGTAGATTCTGTGGGATTTTTCTGGAATTTGGTGGGCCTTTTCAAGGACTTTGTGTGGTTTTGAGGAGACTTGAAGAATTTTGAGGATTTTTTTTTATATTTTGTGGAAACTTGTGGAGGTTTTGTGTGATTTTTGTGGGATTTTGTGGGATATTGAGGCGATTTAGGGATCTTGAGGGATTTTTCATGTATTTTGTGGGAATTTGTGGAGATTTGGTGGGATATTTTTCTAGAATTTGGTCGTGTTTTGGGAAGATTTAGGGAATTTTGTGGGATTTTTTCTGGAATTTTATTGGATACTGGGGAGATTTTGTGGAATGTTTGTGGAACTTTGAGGGACTCTTCTGGAATTTGGTGAGATTCTGTAGAGAACTGACGAATTATCAGGGATTTTTCATGTATTCTGTGGGAATTTGTAAAGATTTGGTGGGATTTTTCTGGAATTTGGTAGAGTTTTGAGAAGATTTAGGGAATTCTGCAAGATATTTCTGGAATTTGGCAGGCCTTTTTGAAGGACGTTTTGTGGTTTTGAGGAGACTTGAAGAATTTTCAGGGATTTTTCTTAGATTTTGTGGAAACTTGTGGAGGATTTGTGGGATTTTTGTGTGATTTTGTGGGATATTGAGGCGATTTAGGGATCTTGAGGGATTTTTCATGTATTCTGTGGGAATTTGTGGAGATTCGGTGGGATTTTTGTGGATTTTAGCCGTATTTTGAGAAGATTTAGGGAATTTTGTGGGATTTTTCCAGGAATTTTGTTGGATACTGGGGAGATTTTGTGGAATGTTTGTGGAACTTTGAGGGACTTTTCTGGAATTTGGTGAGATTCTGTAGAGAACTGACGAATTATCAGGGATTTTTCATGTATTCTGTGGGAATTTGTAAAGATTTGGTGGGATTTTTCTGGAATTTGGTAGAGTTTTGAGAAGATTTAGGGAATTCTGCAAGATATTTCTGGAATTTGGTAGGCTTTTTTGAAGGACTTTGTGTGGTTTTGAGGAGACTTGAAGAATTTTGAGGAATTTTTCTTAGATTCTGTGGAAACCTGTGTAAGTTTTTGGGATTTTTGTTGAATTTTGTGGGATATTGAGGCGATTTAGGGATCTTGAGGGATTTTTCATGTATTTTGTGGGAATTTGTGGAGATTTGGTGGGAGAGTTTTCTAGAATTTGGTCGTGTTTTGGGAAGATTTAGGGAATTTTGTGGGATTTTTCCTGGAATTTCATTGGATACTGGGGAGATTTTGTGGGATGTTTGTGGAACTTTGAGGGACTTTTCTGGAATTTGGTGAGATTCTGTAGAGAACTGAAGAATTATCAGGGATTTTTCATGTATTCTGTGGGAATTTGTGGAGATTTGGTGGGATTTGTCTGGAATTTGGTAGAGTTTTGAGAAGATTTAGGGAATTCTGCAAGATATTTCTGGAATTTGGTAGGCCTTTTTGAAGGACTTTTTGTGGTTTTGAGGACACTTGAAGAATTTTGAGGAATTTTTCTTAGATTTTGTGGAAACTTGTGGAGGATTTGTGGGATTTTTGTGTGATTTTGTGGGATATTGAGGCGATTTAGGGATCTTGAGGGATTTTTCATGTATTCTGTGGGAATTTGTGGAGATTCGGTGGGATTTTTCTAGAATTTGGTCGTGTTTTGGGAAGATTTAGGGAATTTTGTGGGATTTTTCCTGGAATTTCATTGGATACTGGGGAGATTTTGTGGGATGTTTGTGGAACTTTGAGGGACTCTTCTGGAATTTGGTGAGATTCTGTAGAGAACTGACGAATTATCAGGGATTTTTCATGTATTCTGTGGGAATTTGTGGAGATTTGGTGGGATTTGTCTGGAATTTGGTAGAGTTTTGAGAAGATTTAGGGAATTCTGCAAGATATTTCTGGAATTTGGTAGGCCTTTTTGAAGGACTTTTTATGGTTTTGAGGAGACTTGAAGAATTTTGAGGAATTTTTCTTAGATTCTGTGGAAACTTGTGGAGGATTTGTGGGATTTTTGTGTGATTTTGTGGGATATTGAGGCGATTTAGGGATCTTGAGGGATTTTTCATGTATTCTGTGGGAATTTGTGGAGATTTGGTGGGATATTTTTCTAGAATTTGGTCGTGTTTTGGGAAGATTTAGGGAATTTTGTGGGATTTTTCCTGGAATTTCATTGGATACTGGGGAGATTTTGTGGAATGTTTGTGGAACTTTGAGGGACTCTTCTGGAATTTTATGAGATTCTATAGAGAACTGAAGAATTATCAGGGATTTTTCATGTATCCTGTGGGAATTTGTGGAGATTTGGTGGGATTTTTCTGGAATTTGGTAGAGTTTTGAGAAGATTTAGGGAATTCTGTAAGATTTTTCTGGAATTTGGTGGGCCTTTTCAAGGACTTTGTGTGGTTTTGAGGAGACTTGAAGAATTTTGAGGAATTTTTCTTAGATTTTGTGGAAACTTGGTGAGGTTTTGTGTGATTTTTGTGGGATTTTGTGGGATATTGAGGCGATTTAGGGATCTTGAGGGATTTTTCATGTATTTTGTGGGAATTTGTGGAGATTTGGTGGGATATTTTTCTAGAATTTGGTCGTGTTTTGGGAAGATTTAGGGAATTTTGTGGGATTTTTCCTGGAATTTCATTGGATACTGGGGAGATTTTGTGGAATGTTTGTGGAACTTTGAGGGACTCTTCTGGAATTTTATGAGATTCTGTAGAGAACTGAAGAATTATCAGGGATTTTTCATGTATCCTGTGGGAATTTGTGGAGATTTGGTGGGATTTTTCTGGAATTTGGTAGAGTTTTGAGAAGATTTAGGGAATTCTGTAAGATTTTTCTGGAATTTGGTGGGCCTTTTCAAGGACTTTGTGTGGTTTTGAGGAGACTTGAAGAATTTTGAGGAATTTTTCTTAGATTTTGTGGAAACTTGGTGAGGTTTTGTGTGATTTTTGTGGGATTTTGTGGGATATTGAGGCGATTTAGGGATCTTGAGGGATTTTTCATGTATTTTGTGGGAATTTGTGGAGATTTGGTGGGATATTTTTCTAGAATTTGGTCGTGTTTTGGGAAGATTTAGGGAATTTTGTGGGATTTTTCCTGGAATTTTGTTGGATACTGGGGAGATTTTGTGGGATGTTTGTGGAACTTTGAGGGACTTTTCTGGAATTTGGTGAGATTCTGTAGAGAACTGAAGAATTATCAGGGATTTTTCATGTATTCTGTGGGAATTTGTGGAGATTTGGTGGGATTTTTGTGGATTTTGGCCGTGTTTTGAGAAGATTTAGGGAATTTGGTGGGATTTTTCCTGGAATTTTATTGGATACTGGGGAGATTTTGTGGGATGTTTGCGGAACTTTGAGGGACTCTTCTGGAATTTGGTGAGATTCTGTAGAGAACTGACGAATTATCAGGGATTTTTCATGTATTCTGTGGGAATTTGTGGAGATTTGGTGGGATTTTTGTGGATTTTGGCCGTGTTTTGAGAAGATTTAGGGAATTTTGTGTGATTTTTCTGGGATTTTGTTGGATACTGTGCTGATTTTATGGGGCGTTTCTGGAATTTCGTCAAGTTTTCAGAAGATTTATGGAATTTTGTGGGATTTTTCTGGGATTTTGTTGGGTATTGAGGACATTTTGTGGGATGTTTCTGGAATTTGGTGGGGCTTTTCAAGAATTTTGTGGTATTTTGAAAAGATTTAGGGAATTTTGTGGTGTTTTTTCTTGAATTTTGAGGGAAACTGTGCTGATTTTATGGGGCGTTTCTGGAATTTGGTCGAGTTTTCAGAAGATTTAGGGATTTTTGTGAGATTTTTGTGGGATGTTCTGGGAATTGGTAGAGATTTTGTGGGACATTCCTGTGAATTGGTAGGGTTTTGAAATGATTTAGGGAGTTTTGTGGGACTTCTCTGGAATTTTGTGGGTTTTTTTCTGGAATTGTGTGGGATTCTGAGGAGACTTGAAGAATTTTGAGGAATTTGTTTTAGATTTTTGGGAATTTGTGTAGATTTTGTGGGATTTTTCTGGAATTTGGTGGGCCTTTTCAAGGACTTTGTGTGGTTTTGAGGAGACTTGAAGAATTTTGAGGATTTTTTTTTATATTTTGTGGAAACTTGTGGAGGTTTTGTGTGATTTTTGTGGGATTTTGTGGGATATTGAGGCGATTTAGGGATCTTGAGGGATTTTTCATGTATTTTGTGGGAATTTGTGGAGATTTGGTGGGATATTTTTCTAGAATTTGGTCGTGTTTTGTGAAGATTTAGGGAATTTTGTGGGATTTTTCTTGAATTTTGTTGGATATTGAGTAGATTTTGTGGAACTTTGAGGGACTTTTCTGGAATTTGGTGAGATTCTGTAGAGAACTGAAGAATTATCAGGGATTTTTCATGTATTTTGTGGGAATTTGTGGAGATTTGGTGGGATATTTTTCTAGAATTTGGTCGTGTTTTGGGAAGATTTAGGGAATTTTGTGGGATTTTTCCTGGAATTTTGTTGGATACTGGGGAGATTTTGTGGGATGTTTGTGGAACTTTGAGAGACTTTTCTGGAATTTGGTGAGATTCTGTAGAGAACTGACAAATTATCAGGGATTTTTCATGTATTCTGTGGGAATTTGTAAAGATTTGGTGGGATTTTTCTGGAATTTGGTAGAGTTTTGAGAAGATTTAGGGAATTCTGCAAGATATTTCTGGAATTTCGCAGGCCTTTTTGAAGGACGTTTTGTGGTTTTGAGGAGACTTGAAGAATTTTGAGGAATTTTTCTTAGATTTTGTGGAAACTTGTGGAGGATTTGTGGGATTTTTGTGTGATTTTGTGGGATATTGAGGCGATTTAGGGATCTTGAGGGATTTTTCATGTATTCTGTGGGAATTTGTGGAGATTCGGTGGGATTTTTCTAGAATTTGGTCGTGTTTTGGGAAGATTTAGGGAATTTTGTGGGATTTTTCCTGGAATTTCATTGGATACTGGGGAGATTTTGTGGGATGTTTGTGGAACTTTGAGGGACTCTTCTGGAATTTGGTGAGATTCTGTAGAGAACTGACGAATTATCAGGGATTTTTCATGTATTCTGTGGGAATTTGTGGAGATTTGGTGGGATTTTTCTGGAATTTGGTAGAGTTTTGAGAAGATTTAGGGAATTCTGCAAGATATTTCTGGAATTTGGTAGGCCTTTTTGAAGGACTTTTTATGGTTTTGAGGAGACTTGAAGAATTTTGAGGAATTTTTCTTAGATTCTGTGGAAACTTGTGGAGGTTTTGTGGGATTTTTGTGGAATTTTGTGGGATATTGAGGCGATTTAGGGATCTTGAGGGATTTTTCATGTATTTTGTGGGAATTTGTGGAGATTTGGTGGGATATTTTTCTAGAATTTGGTCGTGTTTTGGGAAGATTTAGGGAATTTTGTGGGATTTTTCCTGGAATTTTATTGGATACTGGGGAGATTTTGTGGAATGTTTGTGGAACTTTGAGGGACTCTTCTGGAATTTTATGAGATTCTATAGAGAACTGAAGAATTATCAGGGATTTTTCATGTATCCTGTGGGAATTTGTGGAGATTTGGTGGGATTTTTCTGGAATTTGGTAGAGTTTTGAGAAGATTTAGGGAATTCTGTAAGATTTTTCTGGAATTTGGTGGGCCTTTTCAAGGACTTTGTGTGGTTTTGAGGAGACTTGAAGAATTTTGAGGAATTTTTCTTAGATTTTGTGGAAACTTGGTGAGGTTTTGTGTGATTTTTGTGGGATTTTGTGGGATATTGAGGCGATTTAGGGATCTTGAGGGATTTTTCATGTATTTTGTGGGAATTTGTGGAGATTTGGTGGGATATTTTTCTAGAATTTGGTCGTGTTTTGGGAAGATTTAGGGAATTTTGTGGGATTTTTCCTGGAATTTTGTTGGATACTGGGGAGATTTTGTGGGATGTTTGTGGAACTTTGAGGGACTTTTCTGGAATTTGGTGAGATTCTGTAGAGAACTGAAGAATTATCAGGGATTTTTCATGTATTCTGTGGGAATTTGTGGAGATTTGGTGGGATTTTTGTGGATTTTGGCCGTGTTTTGAGAAGATTTAGGGAATTTTGTGTGATTTTTCTGGGATTTTGTTGGGTATTGAGGACATTTTGTGGGATGTTTCTGGAATTTGGTGGGGCTTTTCAAGAATTTTGTGGTATTTTGAAAAGATTTAGGGAATTTTGTGGTGTTTTTTCTTGAATTTTGTGGGAAACTGTGCTGATTTTATGGGGCGTTTCTGGAATTTGGTCGAGTTTTCAGAAGATTTAGGGATTTTTGTGAGATTTTTGTGGGATGTTCTGGGAATTGGTGGAGATTTTGTGGGACATTCCTGTGAATTGGTAGGGTTTTGAAATGATTTAGGGAGTTTTGTGGGACTTCTCTGGAATTTTGTGGGTTTTTTCTGGAATTGTGTGGGATTCTGAGGAGACTTGAAGAATTTTGAGGAATTTGTTTTAGATTTTTGGGAATTTGTGTAGATTCTGTGGGATTTTTCTGGAATTTGGTGGGCCTTTTCAAGGACTTTGTGTGGTTTTGAGGAGACTTGAAGAATTTTGAGGATTTTTTTTTATATTTTGTGGAAACTTGTGGAGGTTTTGTGTGATTTTTGTGGGATTTTGTGGGATATTGAGGCGATTTAGGGATCTTGAGGGATTTTTCATGTATTTTGTGGGAATTTGTGGAGATTTGGTGGGATATTTTTCTAGAATTTGGTCGTGTTTTGAGAAGATTTAGGGAATTTTGTGGGATTTTTTCTGGAATTTTATTGGATACTGGGGAGATTTTGTGGAATGTTTGTGGAACTTTGAGGGACTCTTCTGGAATTTGGTGAGATTCTGTAGAGAACTGACGAATTATCAGGGATTTTTCATGTATTCTGTGGGAATTTGTAAAGATTTGGTGGGATTTTTCTGGAATTTGGTAGAGTTTTGAGAAGATTTAGGGAATTCTGCAAGATATTTCTGGAATTTGGCAGGCCTTTTTGAAGGACGTTTTGTGGTTTTGAGGAGACTTGAAGAATTTTCAGGGATTTTTCTTAGATTTTGTGGAAACTTGTGGAGGATTTGTGGGATTTTTGTGTGATTTTGTGGGATATTGAGGCGATTTAGGGATCTTGAGGGATTTTTCATGTATTCTGTGGGAATTTGTGGAGATTCGGTGGGATTTTTGTGGATTTTAGCCGTATTTTGAGAAGATTTAGGGAATTTTGTGGGATTTTTCCAGGAATTTTGTTGGATACTGGGGAGATTTTGTGGAATGTTTGTGGAACTTTGAGGGACTTTTCTGGAATTTGGTGAGATTCTGTAGAGAACTGACGAATTATCAGGGATTTTTCATGTATTCTGTGGGAATTTGTGGAGATTTGGTGGGATTTTTCTGGAATTTGGTAGAGTTTTGAGAAGATTTAGGGAATTCTGCAAGATATTTCTGGAATTTGGTAGGCTTTTTTGAAGGACTTTGTGTGGTTTTGAGGAGACTTGAAGAATTTTGAGGAATTTTTCTTAGATTCTGTGGAAACCTGTGTAAGTTTTTGGGATTTTTGTTGAATTTTGTGGGATATTGAGGCGATTTAGGGATCTTGAGGGATTTTTCATGTATTTTGTGGGAATTTGTGGAGATTTGGTGGGAGATTTTTCTAGAATTTGGTCGTGTTTTGGGAAGATTTAGGGAATTTTGTGGGATTTTTCCTGGAATTTCATTGGATACTGGGGAGATTTTGTGGGATGTTTGTGGAACTTTGAGGGACTTTTCTGGAATTTGGTGAGATTCTGTAGAGAACTGAAGAATTATCAGGGATTTTTCATGTATTCTGTGGGAATTTGTGGAGATTTGGTGGGATTTGTCTGGAATTTGGTAGAGTTTTGAGAAGATTTAGGGAATTCTGCAAGATATTTCTGGAATTTGGTAGGCCTTTTTGAAGGACTTTTTGTGGTTTTGAGGACACTTGAAGAATTTTGAGGAATTTTTCTTAGATTTTGTGGAAACTTGTGGAGGATTTGTGGGATTTTTGTGTGATTTTGTGGGATATTGAGGCGATTTAGGGATCTTGAGGGATTTTTCATGTATTCTGTGGGAATTTGTGGAGATTCGGTGGGATTTTTCTAGAATTTGGTCGTGTTTTGGGAAGATTTAGGGAATTTTGTGGGATTTTTCCTGGAATTTCATTGGATACTGGGGAGATTTTGTGGGATGTTTGTGGAACTTTGAGGGACTCTTCTGGAATTTGGTGAGATTCTGTAGAGAACTGACGAATTATCAGGGATTTTTCATGTATTCTGTGGGAATTTGTGGAGATTTGGTGGGATTTGTCTGGAATTTGGTAGAGTTTTGAGAAGATTTAGGGAATTCTGCAAGATATTTCTGGAATTTGGTAGGCCTTTTTGAAGGACTTTTTATGGTTTTGAGGAGACTTGAAGAATTTTGAGGAATTTTTCTTAGATTCTGTGGAAACTTGTGGAGGATTTGTGGGATTTTTGTGTGATTTTGTGGGATATTGAGGCGATTTAGGGATCTTGAGGGATTTTTCATGTATTCTGTGGGAATTTGTGGAGATTTGGTGGGATATTTTTCTAGAATTTGGTCGTGTTTTGGGAAGATTTAGGGAATTTTGTGGGATTTTTCCTGGAATTTCATTGGATACTGGGGAGATTTTGTGGAATGTTTGTGGAACTTTGAGGGACTCTTCTGGAATTTTATGAGATTCTATAGAGAACTGAAGAATTATCAGGGATTTTTCATGTATCCTGTGGGAATTTGTGGAGATTTGGTGGGATTTTTCTGGAATTTGGTAGAGTTTTGAGAAGATTTAGGGAATTCTGTAAGATTTTTCTGGAATTTGGTGGGCCTTTTCAAGGACTTTGTGTGGTTTTGAGGAGACTTGAAGAATTTTGAGGAATTTTTCTTAGATTTTGTGGAAACTTGGTGAGGTTTTGTGTGATTTTTGTGGGATTTTGTGGGATATTGAGGCGATTTAGGGATCTTGAGGGATTTTTCATGTATTTTGTGGGAATTTGTGGAGATTTGGTGGGATATTTTTCTAGAATTTGGTCGTGTTTTGGGAAGATTTAGGGAATTTTGTGGGATTTTTCCTGGAATTTTGTTGGATACTGGGGAGATTTTGTGGGATGCTTGTGGAACTTTGAGGGACTCTTCTGGAATTTTGTGAGATTCTGTAGAGAACTGACGAATTATCAGGGATTTTTCATGTATTCTGTGGGAATTTGTGGAGATTTGGTGGGATTTTTGTGGATTTTGGCCATGTTTTGAGAAGATTTAGGGAATTTTGTGTGATTTTTCTGGGATTTTGTTGGGTATTGAGGACATTTTGTGGGATGTTTCTGGAATTTGGTGGGGCTTTTCAAGAATTTTGTGGTATTTTGAAAAGATTTAGGGAATTTTGTGGTGTTTTTTCTTGAATTTTGTGGGAAACTGTGCTGATTTTATGGGGCGTTTCTGGAATTTGGTCGAGTTTTCAGAAGATTTAGGGATTTTTGTGAGATTTTTGTGGGATGTTCTGGGAATTGGTGGAGATTTTGTGGGACATTCCTGTGAATTGGTAGGGTTTTGAAATGATTTAGGGAGTTTTGTGGGACTTCTCTGGAATTTTGTGGGTTTTTTCTGGAATTGTGTGGGATTCTGAGGAGACTTGAAGAATTTTGAGGAATTTGTTTTAGATTTTTGGGAATTTGTGTAGATTTTGTGGGATTTTTCTGGAATTTGGTGGGCCTTTTCAAGGACTTTGTGTGGTTTTGAGGAGACTTGAAGAATTTTGAGGATTTTTTTTTATATTTTGTGGAAACTTGTGGAGGTTTTGTGTGATTTTTGTGGGATTTTGTGGGATATTGAGGCGATTTAGGGATCTTGAGGGATTTTTCATGTATTTTGTGGGAATTTGTGGAGATTTGGTGGGATATTTTTCTAGAATTTGGTCGTGTTTTGTGAAGATTTAGGGAATTTTGTGGGATTTTTCTTGAATTTTGTTGGATATTGAGTAGATTTTGTGGAACTTTGAGGGACTTTTCTGGAATTTGGTGAGATTCTGTAGAGAACTGAAGAATTATCAGGGATTTTTCATGTATTTTGTGGGAATTTGTGGAGATTTGGTGGGATATTTTTCTAGAATTTGGTCGTGTTTTGGGAAGATTTAGGGAATTTTGTGGGATTTTTCCATGTTATTTTGTTGGATACTGGGGAGATTTTGTGGGATGTTTGTGGAACTTTGAGAGACTTTTCTGGAATTTGGTGAGATTCTGTAGAGAACTGACAAATTATCAGGGATTTTTCATGTATTCTGTGGGAATTTGTAAAGATTTGGTGGGATTTTTCTGGAATTTGGTGGGCCTTTTCAAGGACTTTGTGTGGTTTTGAGGAGACTTGAAGAATTTTGAGGATTTTTTTTTATATTTTGTGGAAACTTGTGGAGGTTTTGTGTGATTTTTGTGGGATTTTGTGGGATATTGAGGCGATTTAGGGATCTTGAGGGATTTTTCATGTATTTTGTGGGAATTTGTGGAGATTTGGTGGGATATTTTTCTAGAATTTGGTCGTGTTTTGTGAAGATTTAGGGAATTTTGTGGGATTTTTCTTGAATTTTGTTGGATATTGAGTAGATTTTGTGGAACTTTGAGGGACTTTTCTGGAATTTGGTGAGATTCTGTAGAGAACTGAAGAATTATCAGGGATTTTTCATGTATTTTGTGGGAATTTGTGGAGATTTGGTGGGATATTTTTCTAGAATTTGGTCGTGTTTTGGGAAGATTTAGGGAATTTTGTGGGATTTTTCCTGGAATTTTGTTGGATACTGGGGAGATTTTGTGGGATGTTTGTGGAACTTTGAGGGACTTTTCTGGAATTTGGTGAGATTCTGTAGAGAACTGAAGAATTATCAGGGATTTTTCATGTATTCTGTGGGAATTTGTGGAGATTTGGTGGGATTTTTGTGGATTTTGGCCGTGTTTTGAGAAGATTTAGGGAATTTTGTGTGATTTTTCTGGGATTTTGTTGGGTATTGAGGACATTTTGTGGGATGTTTCTGGAATTTGGTGGGGCTTTTCAAGAATTTTGTGGTATTTTGAAAAGATTTAGGGAATTTTGTGGTGTTTTTTCTTGAATTTTGTGGGAAACTGTGCTGATTTTATGGGGCGTTTCTGGAATTTGGTCGAGTTTTCAGAAGATTTAGGGATTTTTGTGAGATTTTTGTGGGATGTTCTGGGAATTGGTGGAGATTTTGTGGGACATTCCTGTGAATTGGTAGGGTTTTGAAATGATTTAGGGAGTTTTGTGGGACTTCTCTGGAATTTTGTGGGTTTTTTCTGGAATTGTGTGGGATTCTGAGGTGGCTTGAAGAATTTTGAGGAATTTGTTTTAGATTTTGTGGGAATTTGTGTAGATTCTGTGGGATTTTTCTGGAATTTGGTGGGCCTTTTCAAGGACTTTGTGTGGTTTTGAGGAGACTTGAAGAATTTTGAGGATTTTTTTTTATATTTTGTGGAAACTTGGTGAGGTTTTGTGTGATTTTTGTGGGATTTTGTGGGATATTGAGGCGATTTAGGGATCTTGAGGGATTTTTCATGTATTTTGTGGGAATTTGTGGAGATTTGGTGGGATATTTTTCTAGAATTTGGTCGTGTTTTGAGAAGATTTAGGGAATTTTGTGGGATTTTTTCTGGAATTTTATTGGATACTGGGGAGATTTTGTGGAATGTTTGTGGAACTTTGAGGGACTCTTCTGGAATTTGGTGAGATTCTGTAGAGAACTGACGAATTATCAGGGATTTTTCATGTATTCTGTGGGAATTTGTAAAGATTTGGTGGGATTTTTCTGGAATTTGGTAGAGTTTTGAGAAGATTTAGGGAATTCTGCAAGATATTTCTGGAATTTGGCAGGCCTTTTTGAAGGACGTTTTGTGGTTTTGAGGAGACTTGAAGAATTTTCAGGGATTTTTCTTAGATTTTGTGGAAACTTGTGGAGGATTTGTGGGATTTTTGTGGGATTTTGTGGGATATTGAGGCGATTTAGGGATCTTGAGGGATTTTTCATGTATTCTGTGGGAATTTGTGGAGATTCGGTGGGATTTTTGTGGATTTTAGCCGTATTTTGAGAAGATTTAGGGAATTTTGTGGGATTTTTCCAGGAATTTTGTTGGATACTGGGGAGATTTTGTGGAATGTTTGTGGAACTTTGAGGGACTTTTCTGGAATTTGGTGAGATTCTGTAGAGAACTGACGAATTATCAGGGATTTTTCATGTATTCTGTGGGAATTTGTGGAGATTTGGTTGGATTTTTCTGGAATTTGGTAGAGTTTTGAGAAGATTTAGGGAATTCTGCAAGATATTTCTGGAATTTGGTAGGCTTTTTTGAAGGACTTTGTGTGGTTTTGAGGAGACTTGAAGAATTTTGAGGAATTTTTCTTAGATTCTGTGGAAACCTGTGTAAGTTTTTGGGATTTTTGTTGAATTTTGTCGGATATTGAGGCGATTTAGGGATCTTGAGGGATTTTTCATGTATTTTGTGGGAATTTGTGGAGATTTGGTGGGAGATTTTTCTAGAATTTGGTCGTGTTTTGTGAAGATTTAGGGAATTTTGTGGGATTTTTCCTGGAATTTCATTGGATACTGGGGAGATTTTGTGGGATGTTTGTGGAACTTTGAGGGACTTTTCTGGAATTTGGTGAGATTCTGTAGAGAACTGAAGAATTATCAGGGATTTTTCATGTATTCTGTGGGAATTTGTGGAGATTTGGTGGGATTTGTCTGGAATTTGGTAGAGTTTTGAGAAGATTTAGGGAATTCTGCAAGATATTTCTGGAATTTGGTAGGCCTTTTTGAAGGACTTTTTGTGGTTTTGAGGACACTTGAAGAATTTTGAGGAATTTTTCTTAGATTTTGTGGAAACTTGTGGAGGATTTGTGGGATTTTTGTGTGATTTTGTGGGATATTGAGGCGATTTAGGGATCTTGAGGGATTTTTCATGTATTCTGTGGGAATTTGTGGAGATTCGGTGGGATTTTTCTAGAATTTGGTCGTGTTTTGGGAAGATTTAGGGAATTTTGTGGGATTTTTCCTGGAATTTCATTGGATACTAAGGAGATTTTGTGGGATGTTTGTGGAACTTTGAGGGACTCTTCTGGAATTTGGTGAGATTCTGTAGAGAACTGACGAATTATCAGGGATTTTTCATGTATTCTGTGGGAATTTGTGGAGATTTGGTGGGATTTTTCTGGAATTTGGTAGAGTTTTGAGAAGATTTAGGGAATTCTGCAAGATATTTCTGGAATTTGGTAGGCCTTTTTGAAGGACTTTTTATGGTTTTGAGGAGACTTGAAGAATTTTGAGGAATTTTTCTTAGATTCTGTGGAAACTTGTGGAGGTTTTGTGGGATTTTTGTGGAATTTTGTGGGATATTGAGGCGATTTAGGGATCTTGAGGGATTTTTCATGTATTTTGTGGGAATTTGTGGAGATTTGGTGGGATATTTTTCTAGAATTTGGTCGTGTTTTGGGAAGATTTAGGGAATTTGGTGGGATTTTTCCTGGAATTTTATTGGATACTGGGGAGATTTTGTGGAATGTTTGTGGAACTTTGAGGGACTCTTCTGGAATTTTATGAGATTCTATAGAGAACTGAAGAATTATCAGGGATTTTTCATGTATCCTGTGGGAATTTGTGGAGATTTGGTGGGATTTTTCTGGAATTTGGTAGAGTTTTGAGAAGATTTAGGGAATTCTGTAAGATTTTTCTGGAATTTGGTGGGCCTTTTCAAGGACTTTGTGTGGTTTTGAGGAGACTTGAAGAATTTTGAGGAATTTTTCTTAGATTTTGTGGAAACTTGGTGAGGTTTTGTGTGATTTTTGTGGGATTTTGTGGGATATTGAGGCGATTTAGGGATCTTGAGGGATTTTTCATGTATTTTGTGGGAATTTGTGGAGATTTGGTGGGATATTTTTCTAGAATTTGGTCGTGTTTTGGGAAGATTTAGGGAATTTTGTGGGATTTTTCCTGGAATTTTGTTGGATACTGGGGAGATTTTGTGGGATGTTTGTGGAACTTTGAGGGACTTTTCTGGAATTTGGTGAGATTCTGTAGAGAACTGAAGAATTATCAGGGATTTTTCATGTATTCTGTGGGAATTTGTGGAGATTTGGTGGGATTTTTGTGGATTTTGGCCGTGTTTTGAGAAGATTTAGGGAATTTTGTGTGATTTTTCTGGGATTTTGTTGGGTATTGAGGACATTTTGTGGGATGTTTCTGGAATTTGGTGGGGCTTTTCAAGAATTTTGTGGTATTTTGAAAAGATTTAGGGTATTTTGTGGTGTTTTTTCTTGAATTTTGTGGGAAACTGTGCTGATTTTATGGGGCGTTTCTGGAATTTGGTCGAGTTTTCAGAAGATTTAGGGATTTTTGTGAGATTTTTGTGGGATGTTCTGGGAATTGGTGGAGATTTTGTGGGACATTCCTGTGAATTGGTAGGGTTTTGAAATGATTTAGGGAGTTTTGTGGGACTTCTCTGGAATTTTGTGGGTTTTTTCTGGAATTGTGTGGGATTCTGAGGAGACTTGAAGAATTTTGAGGAATTTGTTTTAGATTTTTGGGAATTTGTGTAGATTCTGTGGGATTTTTCTGGAATTTGGTGGGCCTTTTCAAGGACTTTGTGTGGTTTTGAGGAGACTTGAAGAATTTTGAGGATTTTTTTTTATATTTTGTGGAAACTTGTGGAGGTTTTGTGTGATTTTTGTGGGATTTTGTGGGATATTGAGGCGATTTAGGGATCTTGAGGGATTTTTCATGTATTTTGTGGGAATTTGTGGAGATTTGGTGGGATATTTTTCTAGAATTTGGTCGTGTTTTGAGAAGATTTAGGGAATTTTGTGGGATTTTTTCTGGAATTTTATTGGATACTGGGGAGATTTTGTGGAATGTTTGTGGAACTTTGAGGGACTCTTCTGGAATTTGGTGAGATTCTGTAGAGAACTGACGAATTATCAGGGATTTTTCATGTATTCTGTGGGAATTTGTAAAGATTTGGTGGGATTTTTCTGGAATTTGGTAGAGTTTTGAGAAGATTTAGGGAATTCTGCAAGATATTTCTGGAATTTGGCAGGCCTTTTTGAAGGACGTTTTGTGGTTTTGAGGAGACTTGAAGAATTTTCAGGGATTTTTCTTAGATTTTGTGGAAACTTGTGGAGGATTTGTGGGATTTTTGTGTGATTTTGTGGGATATTGAGGCGATTTAGGGATCTTGAGGGATTTTTCATGTATTCTGTGGGAATTTGTGGAGATTCGGTGGGATTTTTGTGGATTTTAGCCGTATTTTGAGAAGATTTAGGGAATTTTGTGGGATTTTTCCAGGAATTTTGTTGGATACTGGGGAGATTTTGTGGAATGTTTGTGGAACTTTGAGGGACTTTTCTGGAATTTGGTGAGATTCTGTAGAGAACTGACGAATTATCAGGGATTTTTCATGTATTCTGTGGGAATTTGTGGAGATTTGGTGGGCCTTTTCTGGAATTTGGTAGAGTTTTGAGAAGATTTAGGGAATTCTGCAAGATATTTCTGGAATTTGGCAGGCCTTTTTGAAGGACGTTTTGTGGTTTTGAGGAGACTTGAAGAATTTTGAGGAATTTTTCTTAGATTTTGTGGAAACTTGTGGAGGATTTGTGGGATTTTTGTGTGATTTTGTGGGATATTGAGGCGATTTAGGGATCTTGAGGGATTTTTCATGTATTCTGTGGGAATTTGTGGAGATTCGGTGGGATTTTTGTGGATTTTAGCCGTATTTTGAGAAGATTTAGGGAATTTTGTGGGATTTTTCCAGGAATTTTGTTGGATACTGGGGAGATTTTGTGGAATGTTTGTGGAACTTTGAGGGACTTTTCTGGAATTTGGTGAGATTCTGTAGAGAACTGAAGAATTATCAGGGATTTTTCATGTATTCTGTGGGAATTTGTGGAGATTTGGTTGGATTTTTCTGGAATTTGGTACAGTTTTGAGAAGATTTAGGGAATTCTGCAAGATATTTCTGGAATTTGGTAGGCTTTTTTGAAGGACTTTGTGTGGTTTTGAGGAGACTTGAAGAATTTTGAGGAATTTTTCTTAGATTCTGTGGAAACTTGTGGAGGTTTTGTGGGATTTTTGTGGAATTTTGTGGGATATTGAGGCGATTTAGGGATCTTGAGGGATTTTTCATGTATTCTGTGGGAATTTGTGGAGATTCGGTGGGATTTTTGTGGATTTTAGCCGTATTTTGAGAAGATTTAGGGAATTTTGTGGGATTTTTTCTGGAATTTTGGTGGATACTGGGGAGATTTTGTGGAATGTTTGTGGAACTTTGAGGGACTCTTCTGGAATTTTATGAGATTCTATAGAGAACTGAAGAATTATCAGGGATTTTTCATGTATCCTGTGGGAATTTGTGGAGATTTGGTGGGATTTTTCTGGAATTTGGTAGAGTTTTGAGAAGATTTAGGGAATTCTGTAAGATTTTTCTGGAATTTGGTGGGCCTTTTCAAGGACTTTGTGTGGTTTTGAGGAGACTTGAAGAATTTTGAGGAATTTTTCTTAGATTTTGTGGAAACTTGGTGAGGTTTTGTGGGATTTTTGTGGGATTTTGTGGGATATTGAGGCGATTTAGGGATCTTGAGGGATTTTTCATGTATTTTGTGGGAATTTGTGGAGATTTGGTGGGATATTTTTCTAGAATTTGGTCATGTTTTGGGAAGATTTAGGGAATTTTGTGGGATTTTTCCTGGAATTTTGTTGGATACTGGGGAGATTTTGTGGGATGTTTGTGGAACTTTGAGGGACTTTTCTGGAATTTGGTGAGATTCTGTAGAGAACTGAAGAATTATCAGGGATTTTTCATGTATTCTGTGGGAATTTGTGGAGATTTGGTGGGATTTTTGTGGATTTTGGCCGTGTTTTGAGAAGATTTAGGGAATTTGGTGGGATTTTTCCTGGAATTTTATTGGATACTGGGGAGATTTTGTGGGATGTTTGCGGAACTTTGAGGGACTCTTCTGGAATTTGGTGAGATTCTGTAGAGAACTGACGAATTATCAGGGATTTTTCATGTATTCTGTGGGAATTTGTGGAGATTTGGTGGGATTTTTGTGGATTTTGGCCGTGTTTTGAGAAGATTTAGGGAATTTTGTGTGATTTTTCTGGGATTTTTTTGGATACTGTGCTGATTTTATGGGGCGTTTCTGGAATTTCGTCAAGTTTTCAGAAGATTTATGGAATTTTGTGGGATTTTTCTGGGATTTTGTTGGGTATTGAGGACATTTTGTGGGATGTTTCTGGAATTTGGTGGGGCTTTTCAAGAATTTTGTGGTATTTTGAAAAGATTTAGGGAATTTTGTGGTGTTTTTTCTTGAATTTTGAGGGAAACTGTGCTGATTTTATGGGGCGTTTCTGGAATTTGGTCGAGTTTTCAGAAGATTTAGGGATTTTTGTGAGATTTTTGTGGGATGTTCTGGGAATTGGTAGAGATTTTGTGGGACATTCCTGTGAATTGGTAGGGTTTTGAAATGATTTAGGGAGTTTTGTGGGACTTCTCTGGAATTTTGTGGGTTTTTTTCTGGAATTGTGTGGGATTCTGAGGAGACTTGAAGAATTTTGAGGAATTTGTTTTAGATTTTTGGGAATTTGTGTAGATTTTGTGGGATTTTTCTGGAATTTGGTGGGCCTTTTCAAGGACTTTGTGTGGTTTTGAGGAGACTTGAAGAATTTTGAGGATTTTTTTTTATATTTTGTGGAAACTTGTGGAGGTTTTGTGTGATTTTTGTGGGATTTTGTGGGATATTGAGGCGATTTAGGGATCTTGAGGGATTTTTCATGTATTTTGTGGGAATTTGTGGAGATTTGGTGGGATATTTTTCTAGAATTTGGTCGTGTTTTGTGAAGATTTAGGGAATTTTGTGGGATTTTTCTTGAATTTTGTTGGATATTGAGTAGATTTTGTGGAACTTTGAGGGACTTTTCTGGAATTTGGTGAGATTCTGTAGAGAACTGAAGAATTATCAGGGATTTTTCATGTATTTTGTGGGAATTTGTGGAGATTTGGTGGGATATTTTTCTAGAATTTGGTCGTGTTTTGGGAAGATTTAGGGAATTTTGTGGGATTTTTCCATGTTATTTTGTTGGATACTGGGGAGATTTTGTGGGATGTTTGTGGAACTTTGAGAGACTTTTCTGGAATTTGGTGAGATTCTGTAGAGAACTGACAAATTATCAGGGATTTTTCATGTATTCTGTGGGAATTTGTAAAGATTTGGTGGGATTTTTCTGGAATTTGGTAGAGTTTTGAGAAGATTTAGGGAATTCTGCAAGATATTTCTGGAATTTGGCAGGCCTTTTTGAAGGACGTTTTGTGGTTTTGAGGAGACTTGAAGAATTTTGAGGAATTTTTCTTAGATTTTGTGGAAACTTGTGGAGGATTTGTGGGATTTTTGTGTGATTTTGTGGGATATTGAGGCGATTTAGGGATCTTGAGGGATTTTTCATGTATTCTGTGGGAATTTGTGGAGATTCGGTGGGATTTTTCTAGAATTTGGTCGTGTTTTGGGAAGATTTAGGGAATTTTGTGGGATTTTTCCTGGAATTTCATTGGATACTGGGGAGATTTTGTGGGATGTTTGTGGAACTTTGAGGGACTCTTCTGGAATTTGGTGAGATTCTGTAGAGAACTGACGAATTATCAGGGATTTTTCATGTATTCTGTGGGAATTTGTGGAGATTTGGTGGGATTTTTCTGGAATTTGGTAGAGTTTTGAGAAGATTTAGGGAATTCTGCAAGATATTTCTGGAATTTGGTAGGCCTTTTTGAAGGACTTTTTATGGTTTTGAGGAGACTTGAAGAATTTTGAGGAATTTTTCTTAGATTCTGTGGAAACTTGTGGAGGTTTTGTGGGATTTTTGTGGAATTTTGTGGGATATTGAGGCGATTTAGGGATCTTGAGGGATTTTTCATGTATTTTGTGGGAATTTGTGGAGATTTGGTGGGATATTTTTCTAGAATTTGGTCGGGTTTTGGGAAGATTTAGGGAATTTTGTGGGATTTTTCCTGGAATTTTATTGGATACTGGGGAGATTTTGTGGAATGTTTGTGGAACTTTGAGGGACTCTTCTGGAATTTTATGAGATTCTATAGAGAACTGAAGAATTATCAGGGATTTTTCATGTATCCTGTGGGAATTTGTGGAGATTTGGTGGGATTTTTCTGGAATTTGGTAGAGTTTTGAGAAGATTTAGGGAATTCTGTAAGATTTTTCTGGAATTTGGTGGGCCTTTTCAAGGACTTTGTGTGGTTTTGAGGAGACTTGAAGAATTTTGAGGAATTTTTCTTAGATTTTGTGGAAACTTGGTGAGGTTTTGTGTGATTTTTGTGGGATTTTGTGGGATATTGAGGCGATTTAGGGATCTTGAGGGATTTTTCATGTATTTTGTGGGAATTTGTGGAGATTTGGTGGGATATTTTTCTAGAATTTGGTCGTGTTTTGGGAAGATTTAGGGAATTTTGTGGGATTTTTCCTGGAATTTTGTTGGATACTGGGGAGATTTTGTGGGATGCTTGTGGAACTTTGAGGGACTCTTCTGGAATTTTGTGAGATTCTGTAGAGAACTGACGAATTATCAGGGATTTTTCATGTATTCTGTGGGAATTTGTGGAGATTTGGTGGGATTTTTGTGGATTTTGGCCATGTTTTGAGAAGATTTAGGGAATTTTGTGTGATTTTTCTGGGATTTTGTTGGGTATTGAGGACATTTTGTGGGATGTTTCTGGAATTTGGTGGGGCTTTTCAAGAATTTTGTGGTATTTTGAAAAGATTTAGGGAATTTTGTGGTGTTTTTTCTTGAATTTTGTGGGAAACTGTGCTGATTTTATGGGGCGTTTCTGGAATTTGGTCGAGTTTTCAGAAGATTTAGGGATTTTTGTGAGATTTTTGTGGGATGTTCTGGGAATTGGTGGAGATTTTGTGGGACATTCCTGTGAATTGGTAGGGTTTTGAAATGATTTAGGGAGTTTTGTGGGACTTCTCTGGAATTTTGTGGGTTTTTTCTGGAATTGTGTGGGATTCTGAGGAGACTTGAAGAATTTTGAGGAATTTGTTTTAGATTTTTGGGAATTTGTGTAGATTCTGTGGGATTTTTCTGGAATTTGGTGGGCCTTTTCAAGGACTTTGTGTGGTTTTGAGGAGACTTGAAGAATTTTGAGGATTTTTTTTTATATTTTGTGGAAACTTGTGGAGGTTTTGTGTGATTTTTGTGGGATTTTGTGGGATATTGAGGCGATTTAGGGATCTTGAGGGATTTTTCATGTATTTTGTGGGAATTTGTGGAGATTTGGTGGGATATTTTTCTAGAATTTGGTCGTGTTTTGAGAAGATTTAGGGAATTTTGTGGGATTTTTTCTGGAATTTTATTGGATACTGGGGAGATTTTGTGGAATGTTTGTGGAACTTTGAGGGACTCTTCTGGAATTTGGTGAGATTCTGTAGAGAACTGACGAATTATCAGGGATTTTTCATGTATTCTGTGGGAATTTGTAAAGATTTGGTGGGATTTTTCTGGAATTTGGTAGAGTTTTGAGAAGATTTAGGGAATTCTGCAAGATATTTCTGGAATTTGGCAGGCCTTTTTGAAGGACGTTTTGTGGTTTTGAGGAGACTTGAAGAATTTTCAGGGATTTTTCTTAGATTTTGTGGAAACTTGTGGAGGATTTGTGGGATTTTTGTGTGATTTTGTGGGATATTGAGGCGATTTAGGGATCTTGAGGGATTTTTCATGTATTCTGTGGGAATTTGTGGAGATTCGGTGGGATTTTTGTGGATTTTAGCCGTATTTTGAGAAGATTTAGGGAATTTTGTGGGATTTTTCCAGGAATTTTGTTGGATACTGGGGAGATTTTGTGGAATGTTTGTGGAACTTTGAGGGACTTTTCTGGAATTTGGTGAGATTCTGTAGAGAACTGACGAATTATCAGGGATTTTTCATGTATTCTGTGGGAATTTGTGGAGATTTGGTGGGCCTTTTCTGGAATTTGGTAGAGTTTTGAGAAGATTTAGGGAATTCTGCAAGATATTTCTGGAATTTGGCAGGCCTTTTTGAAGGACGTTTTGTGGTTTTGAGGAGACTTGAAGAATTTTGAGGAATTTTTCTTAGATTTTGTGGAAACTTGTGGAGGATTTGTGGGATTTTTGTGTGATTTTGTGGGATATTGAGGCGATTTAGGGATCTTGAGGGATTTTTCATGTATTTTGTGGGAATTTGTGGAGATTTGGTGGGATATTTTTCTAGAATTTGGTCGTGTTTTGTGAAGATTTAGGGAATTTTGTGGGATTTTTCTTGAATTTTGTTGGATATTGAGTAGATTTTGTGGAACTTTGAGGGACTTTTCTGGAATTTGGTGAGATTCTGTAGAGAACTGAAGAATTATCAGGGATTTTTCATGTATTTTGTGGGAATTTGTGGAGATTTGGTGGGATATTTTTCTAGAATTTGGTCGTGTTTTGGGAAGATTTAGGGAATTTTGTGGGATTTTTCCATGTTATTTTGTTGGATACTGGGGAGATTTTGTGGGATGTTTGTGGAACTTTGAGAGACTTTTCTGGAATTTGGTGAGATTCTGTAGAGAACTGACAAATTATCAGGGATTTTTCATGTATTCTGTGGGAATTTGTAAAGATTTGGTGGGATTTTTCTGGAATTTGGTAGAGTTTTGAGAAGATTTAGGGAATTCTGCAAGATATTTCTGGAATTTGGCAGGCCTTTTTGAAGGACGTTTTGTGGTTTTGAGGAGACTTGAAGAATTTTCAGGGATTTTTCTTAGATTTTGTGGAAACTTGTGGAGGATTTGTGGGATTTTTGTGTGATTTTGTGGGATATTGAGGCGATTTAGGGATCTTGAGGGATTTTTCATGTATTCTGTGGGAATTTGTGGAGATTCGGTGGGATTTTTCTAGAATTTGGTCGTGTTTTGGGAAGATTTAGGGAATTTTGTGGGATTTTTCCTGGAATTTCATTGGATACTGGGGAGATTTTGTGGGATGTTTGTGGAACTTTGAGGGACTCTTCTGGAATTTGGTGAGATTCTGTAGAGAACTGACGAATTATCAGGGATTTTTCATGTATTCTGTGGGAATTTGTGGAGATTTGGTGGGATTTTTCTGGAATTTGGTAGAGTTTTGAGAAGATTTAGGGAATTCTGCAAGATATTTCTGGAATTTGGTAGGCCTTTTTGAAGGACTTTTTATGGTTTTGAGGAGACTTGAAGAATTTTGAGGAATTTTTCTTAGATTCTGTGGAAACTTGTGGAGGTTTTGTGGGATTTTTGTGGAATTTTGTGGGATATTGAGGCGATTTAGGGATCTTGAGGGATTTTTCATGTATTTTGTGGGAATTTGTGGAGATTTGGTGGGATATTTTTCTAGAATTTGGTCGGGTTTTGGGAAGATTTAGGGAATTTTGTGGGATTTTTCCTGGAATTTTATTGGATACTGGGGAGATTTTGTGGAATGTTTGTGGAACTTTGAGGGACTCTTCTGGAATTTTATGAGATTCTATAGAGAACTGAAGAATTATCAGGGATTTTTCATGTATCCTGTGGGAATTTGTGGAGATTTGGTGGGATTTTTCTGGAATTTGGTAGAGTTTTGAGAAGATTTAGGGAATTCTGTAAGATTTTTCTGGAATTTGGTGGGCCTTTTCAAGGACTTTGTGTGGTTTTGAGGAGACTTGAAGAATTTTGAGGAATTTTTCTTAGATTTTGTGGAAACTTGGTGAGGTTTTGTGTGATTTTTGTGGGATTTTGTGGGATATTGAGGCGATTTAGGGATCTTGAGGGATTTTTCATGTATTTTGTGGGAATTTGTGGAGATTTGGTGGGATATTTTTCTAGAATTTGGTCGTGTTTTGGGAAGATTTAGGGAATTTTGTGGGATTTTTCCTGGAATTTTGTTGGATACTGGGGAGATTTTGTGGGATGCTTGTGGAACTTTGAGGGACTCTTCTGGAATTTTGTGAGATTCTGTAGAGAACTGACGAATTATCAGGGATTTTTCATGTATTCTGTGGGAATTTGTGGAGATTTGGTGGGATTTTTGTGGATTTTGGCCATGTTTTGAGAAGATTTAGGGAATTTTGTGTGATTTTTCTGGGATTTTGTTGGGTATTGAGGACATTTTGTGGGATGTTTCTGGAATTTGGTGGGGCTTTTCAAGAATTTTGTGGTATTTTGAAAAGATTTAGGGAATTTTGTGGTGTTTTTTCTTGAATTTTGTGGGAAACTGTGCTGATTTTATGGGGCGTTTCTGGAATTTGGTCGAGTTTTCAGAAGATTTAGGGATTTTTGTGAGATTTTTGTGGGATGTTCTGGGAATTGGTGGAGATTTTGTGGGACATTCCTGTGAATTGGTAGGGTTTTGAAATGATTTAGGGAGTTTTGTGGGACTTCTCTGGAATTTTGTGGGTTTTTTCTGGAATTGTGTGGGATTCTGAGGAGACTTGAAGAATTTTGAGGAATTTGTTTTAGATTTTTGGGAATTTGTGTAGATTCTGTGGGATTTTTCTGGAATTTGGTGGGCCTTTTCAAGGACTTTGTGTGGTTTTGAGGAGACTTGAAGAATTTTGAGGATTTTTTTTTATATTTTGTGGAAACTTGGTGAGGTTTTGTGTGATTTTTGTGGGATTTTGTGGGATATTGAGGCGATTTAGGGATCTTGAGGGATTTTTCATGTATTTTGTGGGAATTTGTGGAGATTTGGTGGGATATTTTTCTAGAATTTGGTCGTGTTTTGAGAAGATTTAGGGAATTTTGTGGGATTTTTTCTGGAATTTTATTGGATACTGGGGAGATTTTGTGGAATGTTTGTGGAACTTTGAGGGACTCTTCTGGAATTTGGTGAGATTCTGTAGAGAACTGACGAATTATCAGGGATTTTTCATGTATTCTGTGGGAATTTGTAAAGATTTGGTGGGATTTTTCTGGAATTTGGTAGAGTTTTGAGAAGATTTAGGGAATTCTGCAAGATATTTCTGGAATTTGGCAGGCCTTTTTGAAGGACGTTTTGTGGTTTTGAGGAGACTTGAAGAATTTTCAGGGATTTTTCTTAGATTTTGTGGAAACTTGTGGAGGATTTGTGGGATTTTTGTGTGATTTTGTGGGATATTGAGGCGATTTAGGGATCTTGAGGGATTTTTCATGTATTCTGTGGGAATTTGTGGAGATTCGGTGGGATTTTTGTGGATTTTAGCCGTATTTTGAGAAGATTTAGGGAATTTTGTGGGATTTTTCCAGGAATTTTGTTGGATACTGGGGAGATTTTGTGGAATGTTTGTGGAACTTTGAGGGACTTTTCTGGAATTTGGTGAGATTCTGTAGAGAACTGACGAATTATCAGGGATTTTTCATGTATTCTGTGGGAATTTGTGGAGATTTGGTGGGCCTTTTCTGGAATTTGGTAGAGTTTTGAGAAGATTTAGGGAATTCTGCAAGATATTTCTGGAATTTGGCAGGCCTTTTTGAAGGACGTTTTGTGGTTTTGAGGAGACTTGAAGAATTTTGAGGAATTTTTCTTAGATTTTGTGGAAACTTGTGGAGGATTTGTGGGATTTTTGTGTGATTTTGTGGGATATTGAGGCGATTTAGGGATCTTGAGGGATTTTTCATGTATTCTGTGGGAATTTGTGGAGATTCGGTGGGATTTTTGTGGATTTTAGCCGTATTTTGAGAAGATTTAGGGAATTTTGTGGGATTTTTCCAGGAATTTTGTTGGATACTGGGGAGATTTTGTGGAATGTTTGTGGAACTTTGAGGGACTTTTCTGGAATTTGGTGAGATTCTGTAGAGAACTGAAGAATTATCAGGGATTTTTCATGTATTCTGTGGGAATTTGTGGAGATTTGGTTGGATTTTTCTGGAATTTGGTACAGTTTTGAGAAGATTTAGGGAATTCTGCAAGATATTTCTGGAATTTGGTAGGCTTTTTTGAAGGACTTTGTGTGGTTTTGAGGAGACTTGAAGAATTTTGAGGAATTTTTCTTAGATTCTGTGGAAACTTGTGGAGGTTTTGTGGGATTTTTGTGGAATTTTGTGGGATATTGAGGCGATTTAGGGATCTTGAGGGATTTTTCATGTATTCTGTGGGAATTTGTGGAGATTCGGTGGGATTTTTGTGGATTTTAGCCGTATTTTGAGAAGATTTAGGGAATTTTGTGGGATTTTTTCTGGAATTTTGGTGGATACTGGGGAGATTTTGTGGAATGTTTGTGGAACTTTGAGGGACTCTTCTGGAATTTTATGAGATTCTATAGAGAACTGAAGAATTATCAGGGATTTTTCATGTATCCTGTGGGAATTTGTGGAGATTTGGTGGGATTTTTCTGGAATTTGGTAGAGTTTTGAGAAGATTTAGGGAATTCTGTAAGATTTTTCTGGAATTTGGTGGGCCTTTTCAAGGACTTTGTGTGGTTTTGAGGAGACTTGAAGAATTTTGAGGAATTTTTCTTAGATTTTGTGGAAACTTGGTGAGGTTTTGTGTGATTTTTGTGGGATTTTGTGGGATATTGAGGCGATTTAGGGATCTTGAGGGATTTTTCATGTATTTTGTGGGAATTTGTGGAGATTTGGTGGGATATTTTTCTAGAATTTGGTCATGTTTTGGGAAGATTTAGGGAATTTTGTGGGATTTTTCCTGGAATTTTGTTGGATACTGGGGAGATTTTGTGGGATGTTTGTGGAACTTTGAGGGACTTTTCTGGAATTTGGTGAGATTCTGTAGAGAACTGAAGAATTATCAGGGATTTTTCATGTATTCTGTGGGAATTTGTGGAGATTTGGTGGGATTTTTGTGGATTTTGGCCGTGTTTTGAGAAGATTTAGGGAATTTGGTGGGATTTTTCCTGGAATTTTATTGGATACTGGGGAGATTTTGTGGGATGTTTGCGGAACTTTGAGGGACTCTTCTGGAATTTGGTGAGATTCTGTAGAGAACTGACGAATTATCAGGGATTTTTCATGTATTCTGTGGGAATTTGTGGAGATTTGGTGGGCCTTTTCTGGAATTTGGTAGAGTTTTGAGAAGATTTAGGGAATTCTGCAAGATATTTCTGGAATTTGGCAGGCCTTTTTGAAGGACGTTTTGTGGTTTTGAGGAGACTTGAAGAATTTTGAGGAATTTTTCTTAGATTTTGTGGAAACTTGTGGAGGATTTGTGGGATTTTTGTGTGATTTTGTGGGATATTGAGGCGATTTAGGGATCTTGAGGGATTTTTCATGTATTCTGTGGGAATTTGTGGAGATTCGGTGGGATTTTTGTGGATTTTAGCCGTATTTTGAGAAGATTTAGGGAATTTTGTGGGATTTTTCCAGGAATTTTGTTGGATACTGGGGAGATTTTGTGGAATGTTTGTGGAACTTTGAGGGACTTTTCTGGAATTTGGTGAGATTCTGTAGAGAACTGAAGAATTATCAGGGATTTTTCATGTATTCTGTGGGAATTTGTGGAGATTTGGTTGGATTTTTCTGGAATTTGGTACAGTTTTGAGAAGATTTAGGGAATTCTGCAAGATATTTCTGGAATTTGGTAGGCTTTTTTGAAGGACTTTGTGTGGTTTTGAGGAGACTTGAAGAATTTTGAGGAATTTTTCTTAGATTCTGTGGAAACTTGTGGAGGTTTTGTGGGATTTTTGTGGAATTTTGTGGGATATTGAGGCGATTTAGGGATCTTGAGGGATTTTTCATGTATTCTGTGGGAATTTGTGGAGATTCGGTGGGATTTTTGTGGATTTTAGCCGTATTTTGAGAAGATTTAGGGAATTTTGTGGGATTTTTTCTGGAATTTTGGTGGATACTGGGGAGATTTTGTGGAATGTTTGTGGAACTTTGAGGGACTCTTCTGGAATTTTATGAGATTCTATAGAGAACTGAAGAATTATCAGGGATTTTTCATGTATCCTGTGGGAATTTGTGGAGATTTGGTGGGATTTTTCTGGAATTTGGTAGAGTTTTGAGAAGATTTAGGGAATTCTGTAAGATTTTTCTGGAATTTGGTGGGCCTTTTCAAGGACTTTGTGTGGTTTTGAGGAGACTTGAAGAATTTTGAGGAATTTTTCTTAGATTTTGTGGAAACTTGGTGAGGTTTTGTGTGATTTTTGTGGGATTTTGTGGGATATTGAGGCGATTTAGGGATCTTGAGGGATTTTTCATGTATTTTGTGGGAATTTGTGGAGATTTGGTGGGATATTTTTCTAGAATTTGGTCATGTTTTGGGAAGATTTAGGGAATTTTGTGGGATTTTTCCTGGAATTTTGTTGGATACTGGGGAGATTTTGTGGGATGTTTGTGGAACTTTGAGGGACTTTTCTGGAATTTGGTGAGATTCTGTAGAGAACTGAAGAATTATCAGGGATTTTTCATGTATTCTGTGGGAATTTGTGGAGATTTGGTGGGATTTTTGTGGATTTTGGCCGTGTTTTGAGAAGATTTAGGGAATTTGGTGGGATTTTTCCTGGAATTTTATTGGATACTGGGGAGATTTTGTGGGATGTTTGCGGAACTTTGAGGGACTCTTCTGGAATTTAGTGAGATTCTGTAGAGAACTGACGAATTATCAGGGATTTTTCATGTATTCTGTGGGAATTTGTGGAGATTTGGTGGGATTTTTGTGGATTTTGGCCGTGTTTTGAGAAGATTTAGGGAATTTTGTGTGATTTTTCTGGGATTTTGTTGGATACTGTGCTGATTTTATGGGGCGTTTCTGGAATTTCGTCAAGTTTTCAGAAGATTTATGGAATTTTGTGGGATTTTTCTGGGATTTTGTTGGGTATTGAGGACATTTTGTGGGATGTTTCTGGAATTTGGTGGGGCTTTTCAAGAATTTTGTGGTATTTTGAAAAGATTTAGGGAATTTTGTGGTGTTTTTTCTTGAATTTTGAGGGAAACTGTGCTGATTTTATGGGGCGTTTCTGGAATTTGGTCGAGTTTTCAGAAGATTTAGGGATTTTTGTGAGATTTTTGTGGGATGTTCTGGGAATTGGTAGAGATTTTGTGGGACATTCCTGTGAATTGGTAGGGTTTTGAAATGATTTAGGGAGTTTTGTGGGACTTCTCTGGAATTTTGTGGGTTTTTTTCTGGAATTGTGTGGGATTCTGAGGAGACTTGAAGAATTTTGAGGAATTTGTTTTAGATTTTTGGGAATTTGTGTAGATTTTGTGGGATTTTTCTGGAATTTGGTGGGCCTTTTCAAGGACTTTGTGTGGTTTTGAGGAGACTTGAAGAATTTTGAGGATTTTTTTTTATATTTTGTGGAAACTTGTGGAGGTTTTGTGTGATTTTTGTGGGATTTTGTGGGATATTGAGGCGATTTAGGGATCTTGAGGGATTTTTCATGTATTTTGTGGGAATTTGTGGAGATTTGGTGGGATATTTTTCTAGAATTTGGTCGTGTTTTGTGAAGATTTAGGGAATTTTGTGGGATTTTTCTTGAATTTTGTTGGATATTGAGTAGATTTTGTGGAACTTTGAGGGACTTTTCTGGAATTTGGTGAGATTCTGTAGAGAACTGAAGAATTATCAGGGATTTTTCATGTATTTTGTGGGAATTTGTGGAGATTTGGTGGGATATTTTTCTAGAATTTGGTCGTGTTTTGGGAAGATTTAGGGAATTTTGTGGGATTTTTCCATGTTATTTTGTTGGATACTGGGGAGATTTTGTGGGATGTTTGTGGAACTTTGAGAGACTTTTCTGGAATTTGGTGAGATTCTGTAGAGAACTGACAAATTATCAGGGATTTTTCATGTATTCTGTGGGAATTTGTAAAGATTTGGTGGGATTTTTCTGGAATTTGGTAGAGTTTTGAGAAGATTTAGGGAATTCTGCAAGATATTTCTGGAATTTGGCAGGCCTTTTTGAAGGACGTTTTGTGGTTTTGAGGAGACTTGAAGAATTTTGAGGAATTTTTCTTAGATTTTGTGGAAACTTGTGGAGGATTTGTGGGATTTTTGTGTGATTTTGTGGGATATTGAGGCGATTTAGGGATCTTGAGGGATTTTTCATGTATTCTGTGGGAATTTGTGGAGATTCGGTGGGATTTTTCTAGAATTTGGTCGTGTTTTGGGAAGATTTAGGGAATTTTGTGGGATTTTTCCTGGAATTTCATTGGATACTGGGGAGATTTTGTGGGATGTTTGTGGAACTTTGAGGGACTCTTCTGGAATTTGGTGAGATTCTGTAGAGAACTGACGAATTATCAGGGATTTTTCATGTATTCTGTGGGAATTTGTGGAGATTTGGTGGGATTTTTCTGGAATTTGGTAGAGTTTTGAGAAGATTTAGGGAATTCTGCAAGATATTTCTGGAATTTGGTAGGCCTTTTTGAAGGACTTTTTATGGTTTTGAGGAGACTTGAAGAATTTTGAGGAATTTTTCTTAGATTCTGTGGAAACTTGTTGAGGTTTTGTGGGATTTTTGTGGAATTTTGTGGGATATTGAGGCGATTTAGGGATCTTGAGGGATTTTTCATGTATTTTGTGGGAATTTGTGGAGATTTGGTGGGATATTTTTCTAGAATTTGGTCGGGTTTTGGGAAGATTTAGGGAATTTTGTGGGATTTTTCCTGGAATTTTATTGGATACTGGGGAGATTTTGTGGAATGTTTGTGGAACTTTGAGGGACTCTTCTGGAATTTTATGAGATTCTATAGAGAACTGAAGAATTATCAGGGATTTTTCATGTATCCTGTGGGAATTTGTGGAGATTTGGTGGGATTTTTCTGGAATTTGGTAGAGTTTTGAGAAGATTTAGGGAATTCTGTAAGATTTTTCTGGAATTTGGTGGGCCTTTTCAAGGACTTTGTGTGGTTTTGAGGAGACTTGAAGAATTTTGAGGAATTTTTCTTAGATTTTGTGGAAACTTGGTGAGGTTTTGTGTGATTTTTGTGGGATTTTGTGGGATATTGAGGCGATTTAGGGATCTTGAGGGATTTTTCATGTATTTTGTGGGAATTTGTGGAGATTTGGTGGGATATTTTTCTAGAATTTGGTCGTGTTTTGGGAAGATTTAGGGAATTTTGTGGGATTTTTCCTGGAATTTTGTTGGATACTGGGGAGATTTTGTGGGATGTTTGTGGAACTTTGAGGGACTTTTCTGGAATTTGGTGAGATTCTGTAGAGAACTGAAGAATTATCAGGGATTTTTCATGTATTCTGTGGGAATTTGTGGAGATTTGGTGGGATTTTTGTGGATTTTGGCCGTGTTTTGAGAAGATTTAGGGAATTTTGTGTGATTTTTCTGGGATTTTGTTGGGTATTGAGGACATTTTGTGGGATGTTTCTGGAATTTGGTGGGGCTTTTCAAGAATTTTGTGGTATTTTGAAAAGATTTAGGGAATTTTGTGGTGTTTTTTCTTGAATTTTGTGGGAAACTGTGCTGATTTTATGGGGCGTTTCTGGAATTTGGTCGAGTTTTCAGAAGATTTAGGGATTTTTGTGAGATTTTTGTGGGATGTTCTGGGAATTGGTGGAGATTTTGTGGGACATTCCTGTGAATTGGTAGGGTTTTGAAATGATTTAGGGAGTTTTGTGGGACTTCTCTGGAATTTTGTGGGTTTTTTCTGGAATTGTGTGGGATTCTGAGGAGACTTGAAGAATTTTGAGGAATTTGTTTTAGATTTTTGGGAATTTGTGTAGATTCTGTGGGATTTTTCTGGAATTTGGTGGGCCTTTTCAAGGACTTTGTGTGGTTTTGAGGAGACTTGAAGAATTTTGAGGATTTTTTTTTATATTTTGTGGAAACTTGTGGAGGTTTTGTGTGATTTTTGTGGGATTTTGTGGGATATTGAGGCGATTTAGGGATCTTGAGGGATTTTTCATGTATTTTGTGGGAATTTGTGGAGATTTGGTGGGATATTTTTCTAGAATTTGGTCGTGTTTTGAGAAGATTTAGGGAATTTTGTGGGATTTTTTCTGGAATTTTATTGGATACTGGGGAGATTTTGTGGAATGTTTGTGGAACTTTGAGGGACTCTTCTGGAATTTGGTGAGATTCTGTAGAGAACTGACGAATTATCAGGGATTTTTCATGTATTCTGTGGGAATTTGTAAAGATTTGGTGGGATTTTTCTGGAATTTGGTAGAGTTTTGAGAAGATTTAGGGAATTCTGCAAGATATTTCTGGAATTTGGCAGGCCTTTTTGAAGGACGTTTTGTGGTTTTGAGGAGACTTGAAGAATTTTCAGGGATTTTTCTTAGATTTTGTGGAAACTTGTGGAGGATTTGTGGGATTTTTGTGTGATTTTGTGGGATATTGAGGCGATTTAGGGATCTTGAGGGATTTTTCATGTATTCTGTGGGAATTTGTGGAGATTCGGTGGGATTTTTGTGGATTTTAGCCGTATTTTGAGAAGATTTAGGGAATTTTGTGGGATTTTTCCAGGAATTTTGTTGGATACTGGGGAGATTTTGTGGAATGTTTGTGGAACTTTGAGGGACTTTTCTGGAATTTGGTGAGATTCTGTAGAGAACTGACGAATTATCAGGGATTTTTCATGTATTCTGTGGGAATTTGTGGAGATTTGGTTGGATTTTTCTGGAATTTGGTAGAGTTTTGAGAAGATTTAGGGAATTCTGCAAGATATTTCTGGAATTTGGTAGGCTTTTTTGAAGGACTTTGTGTGGTTTTGAGGAGACTTGAAGAATTTTGAGGAATTTTTCTTAGATTCTGTGGAAACCTGTGTAAGTTTTTGGGATTTTTGTTGAATTTTGTCGGATATTGAGGCGATTTAGGGATCTTGAGGGATTTTTCATGTATTTTGTGGGAATTTGTGGAGATTTGGTGGGAGATTTTTCTAGAATTTGGTCGTGTTTTGTGAAGATTTAGGGAATTTTGTGGGATTTTTCCTGGAATTTCATTGGATACTGGGGAGATTTTGTGGGATGTTTGTGGAACTTTGAGGGACTTTTCTGGAATTTGGTGAGATTCTGTAGAGAACTGAAGAATTATCAGGGATTTTTCATGTATTCTGTGGGAATTTGTGGAGATTTGGTGGGATTTGTCTGGAATTTGGTAGAGTTTTGAGAAGATTTAGGGAATTCTGCAAGATATTTCTGGAATTTGGTAGGCCTTTTTGAAGGACTTTTTATGGTTTTGAGGAGACTTGAAGAATTTTGAGGAATTTTTCTTAGATTCTGTGGAAACTTGTGGAGGTTTTGTGGGATTTTTGTGGAATTTTGTGGGATATTGAGGCGATTTAGGGATCTTGAGGGATTTTTCATGTATTTTGTGGGAATTTGTGGAGATTTGGTGGGATATTTTTCTAGAATTTGGTCGTGTTTTGGGAAGATTTAGGGAATTTTGTGGGATTTTTCCTGGAATTTCATTGGATACTGGGGAGATTTTGTGGAATGTTTGTGGAACTTTGAGGGACTCTTCTGGAATTTTATGAGATTCTATAGAGAACTGAAGAATTATCAGGGATTTTTCATGTATCCTGTGGGAATTTGTGGAGATTTGGTGGGATTTTTCTGGAATTTGGTAGAGTTTTGAGAAGATTTAGGGAATTCTGTAAGATTTTTCTGGAATT
The DNA here is from genome assembly GCF_971803275.1 of Cyanistes caeruleus. Classification (NCBI taxonomy): domain Eukaryota; kingdom Metazoa; phylum Chordata; class Aves; order Passeriformes; family Paridae; genus Cyanistes; species Cyanistes caeruleus. The sequence continues at coordinate 84,285,244 of NC_141702.1, read as the reverse complement.
TGGTGGGCCTTTTCAAGGACTTTGTGTGGTTTTGAGGAGACTTGAAGAATTTTGAGGAATTTTTCTTAGATTTTGTGGAAACTTGTGGAGGTTTTGTGTGATTTTTGTGGGATTTTGTGGGATATTGAGGCGATTTAGGGATCTTGAGGGATTTTTCATGTATTTTGTGGGAATTTGTGGAGATTTGGTGGGATATTTTTCTAGAATTTGGTCGTGTTTTGGGAAGATTTAGGGAATTTTGTGGGATTTTTCCTGGAATTTTGTTGGATACTGGGGAGATTTTGTGGGATGTTTGTGGAACTTTGAGGGACTTTTCTGGAATTTGGTGAGATTCTGTAGAGAACTGAAGAATTATCAGGGATTTTTCATGTATTCTGTGGGAATTTGTGGAGATTTGGTGGGATTTTTGTGGATTTTGGCCGTGTTTTGAGAAGATTTAGGGAATTTTGTGTGATTTTTCTGGGATTTTGTTGGGTATTGAGGACATTTTGTGGGATGTTTCTGGAATTTGGTGGGGCTTTTCAAGAATTTTGTGGTATTTTGAAAAGATTTAGGGAATTTTGTGGTGTTTTTTCTTGAATTTTGTGGGAAACTGTGCTGATTTTATGGGGCGTTTCTGGAATTTGGTCGAGTTTTCAGAAGATTTAGGGATTTTTGTGAGATTTTTGTGGGATGTTCTGGGAATTGGTGGAGATTTTGTGGGACATTCCTGTGAATTGGTAGGGTTTTGAAATGATTTAGGGAGTTTTGTGGGACTTCTCTGGAATTTTGTGGGTTTTTTCTGGAATTGTGTGGGATTCTGAGGAGACTTGAAGAATTTTGAGGAATTTGTTTTAGATTTTTGGGAATTTGTGTAGATTCTGTGGGATTTTTCTGGAATTTGGTGGGCCTTTTCAAGGACTTTGTGTGGTTTTGAGGAGACTTGAAGAATTTTGAGGATTTTTTTTCATATTTTGTGGAAACTTGTGGAGGTTTTGTGTGATTTTTGTGGGATTTTGTGGGATATTGAGGCGATTTAGGGATCTTGAGGGATTTTTCATGTATTTTGTGGGAATTTGTGGAGATTTGGTGGGATATTTTTCTAGAATTTGGTCGTGTTTTGAGAAGATTTAGGGAATTTTGTGGGATTTTTTCTGGAATTTTATTGGATACTGGGGAGATTTTGTGGAATGTTTGTGGAACTTTGAGGGACTCTTCTGGAATTTGGTGAGATTCTGTAGAGAACTGACGAATTATCAGGGATTTTTCATGTATTCTGTGGGAATTTGTAAAGATTTGGTGGGATTTTTCTGGAATTTGGTAGAGTTTTGAGAAGATTTAGGGAATTCTGCAAGATATTTCTGGAATTTGGCAGGCCTTTTTGAAGGACGTTTTGTGGTTTTGAGGAGACTTGAAGAATTTTGAGGAATTTTTCTTAGATTTTGTGGAAACTTGTGGAGGATTTGTGGGATTTTTGTGTGATTTTGTGGGATATTGAGGCGATTTAGGGATCTTGAGGGATTTTTCATGTATTCTGTGGGAATTTGTGGAGATTCGGTGGGATTTTTGTGGATTTTAGCCGTATTTTGAGAAGATTTAGGGAATTTTGTGGGATTTTTCCAGGAATTTTGTTGGATACTGGGGAGATTTTGTGGAATGTTTGTGGAACTTTGAGGGACTTTTCTGGAATTTGGTGAGATTCTGTAGAGAACTGACGAATTATCAGGGATTTTTCATGTATTCTGTGGGAATTTGTGGAGATTTGGTTGGATTTTTCTGGAATTTGGTAGAGTTTTGAGAAGATTTAGGGAATTCTGCAAGATATTTCTGGAATTTGGTAGGCTTTTTTGAAGGACTTTGTGTGGTTTTGAGGAGACTTGAAGAATTTTGAGGAATTTTTCTTAGATTCTGTGGAAACCTGTGTAAGTTTTTGGGATTTTTGTTGAATTTTGTGGGATATTGAGGCGATTTAGGGATCTTGAGGGATTTTTCATGTATTTTGTGGGAATTTGTGGAGATTTGGTGGGAGATTTTTCTAGAATTTGGTCGTGTTTTGGGAAGATTTAGGGAATTTTGTGGGATTTTTCCTGGAATTTCATTGGATACTGGGGAGATTTTGTGGGATGTTTGTGGAACTTTGAGGGACTCTTCTGGAATTTGGTGAGATTCTGTAGAGAACTGAAGAATTATCAGGGATTTTTCATGTATTCTGTGGGAATTTGTGGAGATTTGGTGGGATTTTTGTGGATTTTGGCCGTGTTTTGAGAAGATTTAGGGAATTTTGTGTGATTTTTCTGGGATTTTGTTGGGTATTGAGGACATTTTGTGGGATGTTTCTGGAATTTGGTGGGGCTTTTCAAGAATTTTGTGGTATTTTGAAAAGATTTAGGGAATTTTGTGGTGTTTTTTCTTGAATTTTGTGGGAAACTGTGCTGATTTTATGGGGCGTTTCTGGAATTTGGTCGAGTTTTCAGAAGATTTAGGGATTTTTGTGAGATTTTTGTGGGATGTTCTGGGAATTGGTGGAGATTTTGTGGGACATTCCTGTGAATTGGTAGGGTTTTGAAATGATTTAGGGAGTTTTGTGGGACTTCTCTGGAATTTTGTGGGTTTTTTCTGGAATTGTGTGGGATTCTGAGGAGACTTGAAGAATTTTGAGGAATTTGTTTTAGATTTTTGGGAATTTGTGTAGATTCTGTGGGATTTTTCTGGAATTTGGTGGGCCTTTTCAAGGACTTTGTGTGGTTTTGAGGAGACTTGAAGAATTTTGAGGATTTTTTTTTATATTTTGTGGAAACTTGTGGAGGTTTTGTGTGATTTTTGTGGGATTTTGTGGGATATTGAGGCGATTTAGGGATCTTGAGGGATTTTTCATGTATTTTGTGGGAATTTGTGGAGATTTGGTGGGATATTTTTCTAGAATTTGGTCGTGTTTTGAGAAGATTTAGGGAATTTTGTGGGATTTTTTCTGGAATTTTATTGGATACTGGGGAGATTTTGTGGAATGTTTGTGGAACTTTGAGGGACTCTTCTGGAATTTGGTGAGATTCTGTAGAGAACTGACGAATTATCAGGGATTTTTCATGTATTCTGTGGGAATTTGTAAAGATTTGGTGGGATTTTTCTGGAATTTGGTAGAGTTTTGAGAAGATTTAGGGAATTCTGCAAGATATTTCTGGAATTTGGCAGGCCTTTTTGAAGGACGTTTTGTGGTTTTGAGGAGACTTGAAGAATTTTGAGGAATTTTTCTTAGATTTTGTGGAAACTTGTGGAGGATTTGTGGGATTTTTGTGTGATTTTGTGGGATATTGAGGCGATTTAGGGATCTTGAGGGATTTTTCATGTATTCTGTGGGAATTTGTGGAGATTCGGTGGGATTTTTGTGGATTTTAGCCGTATTTTGAGAAGATTTAGGGAATTTTGTGGGATTTTTCCAGGAATTTTGTTGGATACTGGGGAGATTTTGTGGAATGTTTGTGGAACTTTGAGGGACTTTTCTGGAATTTGGTGAGATTCTGTAGAGAACTGACGAATTATCAGGGATTTTTCATGTATTCTGTGGGAATTTGTGGAGATTTGGTTGGATTTTTCTGGAATTTGGTAGAGTTTTGAGAAGATTTAGGGAATTCTGCAAGATATTTCTGGAATTTGGTAGGCTTTTTTGAAGGACTTTGTGTGGTTTTGAGGAGACTTGAAGAATTTTGAGGAATTTTTCTTAGATTCTGTGGAAACCTGTGTAAGTTTTTGGGATTTTTGTTGAATTTTGTGGGATATTGAGGCGATTTAGGGATCTTGAGGGATTTTTCATGTATTTTGTGGGAATTTGTGGAGATTTGGTGGGAGATTTTTCTAGAATTTGGTCGTGTTTTGGGAAGATTTAGGGAATTTTGTGGGATTTTTCCTGGAATTTCATTGGATACTGGGGAGATTTTGTGGGATGTTTGTGGAACTTTGAGGGACTCTTCTGGAATTTGGTGAGATTCTGTAGAGAACTGACGAATTATCAGGGATTTTTCATGTATTCTGTGGGAATTTGTGGAGATTTGGTGGGATTTGTCTGGAATTTGGTAGAGTTTTGAGAAGATTTAGGGAATTCTGCAAGATATTTCTGGAATTTGGTAGGCCTTTTTGAAGGACTTTTTATGGTTTTGAGGAGACTTGAAGAATTTTGAGGAATTTTTCTTAGATTCTGTGGAAACTTGTGGAGGTTATGTGGGATTTTTGTGGAATTTTGTGGGATATTGAGGCGATTTAGGGATCTTGAGGGATTTTTCATGTATTCTGTGGGAATTTGTGGAGATTTGGTGGGATATTTTTCTAGAATTTGGTCGTGTTTTGGGAAGATTTAGGGAATTTTGTGGGATTTTTCCTGGAATTTCATTGGATACTGGGGAGATTTTGTGGAATGTTTGTGGAACTTTGAGGGACTCTTCTGGAATTTTATGAGATTCTATAGAGAACTGAAGAATTATCAGGGATTTTTCATGTATTCTGTGGGAATTTGTGGAGATTTGGTGGGATTTTTGTGGATTTTGGCCGTGTTTTGAGAAGATTTAGGGAATTTTGTGTGATTTTTCTGGGATTTTGTTGGGTATTGAGGACATTTTGTGGGATGTTTCTGGAATTTGGTGGGGCTTTTCAAGAATTTTGTGGTATTTTGAAAAGATTTAGGGAATTTTGTGGTGTTTTTTCTTGAATTTTGTGGGAAACTGTGCTGATTTTATGGGGCGTTTCTGGAATTTGGTCGAGTTTTCAGAAGATTTAGGGATTTTTGTGAGATTTTTGTGGGATGTTCTGGGAATTGGTGGAGATTTTGTGGGACATTCCTGTGAATTGGTAGGGTTTTGAAATGATTTAGGGAGTTTTGTGGGACTTCTCTGGAATTTTGTGGGTTTTTTCTGGAATTGTGTGGGATTCTGAGGAGACTTGAAGAATTTTGAGGAATTTGTTTTAGATTTTGTGGGAATTTGTGTAGATTCTGTGGGATTTTTCTGGAATTTGGTGGGCCTTTTCAAGGACTTTGTGTGGTTTTGAGGAGACTTGAAGAATTTTAACGATTTGTTTTTATATTTTGTGGAAACTTGTGGAGGTTTTGTGTGATTTTTGTGGGATTTTGTGGGATATTGAGGCGATTTAGGGATCTTGAGGGATTTTTCATGTATTTTGTGGGATTTTGTGGAGATTTGGTGGGATATTTTTCTAGAATTTGGTCATGTTTTGGGAAGATTTAGGGAATTTTGTGGGATTTTTCCTGGAATTTTATTGGATACTGGGGAGATTTTGTGGGATGTTTGTGGAAACTTGGAGGGACTTTTCTGGAATTTTGTGAGATTCTGTAGAGAACTGACGAATTATCAGGGATTTTTCATGTATTCTGTGGGAATTTGTGGAGATTTGGTGGGATATTTTTCTAGAATGTGGTCATGTTTTGAGAAGATTTAGGGAATTTTGTGGGATTTTTCCTGGAATTTTGTTGGATACTGGGGAGATTTTGTGGGATGTTTGTGGAACTTTGAGGGACTTTTCTGGAATTTGGTGAGATTCTGTAGAGAACTGACGAATTATCAGGGATTTTTCATGTATTCTGTGGGAATTTGTGGAGATTTGGTGTGATATTTTTCTAGAATTTGGTCATGTTTTGAGAAGATTTAGGGAATTCTGTACGATTTTTCTGGAATTTGGTGGGCCTTTTTGAAGGACTTTGTGTGGTTTTGAGGAGACTTGAAGAATTTTGAGGAATTTGTTTTAGATTTTGTGGGAATTTGTGGAGATTCTGTGGGATTTTCCTGGAATTTGGTGGGCCTTTTCAAGGACTTTGTGTGGTTTTGAGGAGACTTGAAGAATTTTCAGGGATTTTTCTTAGATTTTGTGGAAACTTGTGGAGGTTTTGTGTGATTTTTGGGGGATTTTGTGGGATATTGAGGCGATTTAGGGATCTTGAGGGATTTTTCATGTATTTTTTGGGAATTTGTGGTGATTTGGTGGGATATTTTTCTAGAATTTGGTCGTGTTTTGAGAAGATTTAGGGAATTTTGTGGGATTTTTCCTGGAATTTTGTTGGATACTGGGGAGATTTTGTGGGATGTTTGTGGAACTTTGAGGGACTTTTCTGGAATTTGGTGAGATTCTGTAGAGAACTGACGAATTATCAGGGATTTTTCATGTATTCTGTGGGAATTTGTGGAGATTTGGTGGGATTTTTCTGGAATTTGGTAGAGTTTTGAGAAGATTTAGGGAATTCTGTAAGATTTTTCTGGAATTTGGTGGGCCTCTTTGAAGGACTTTGTGTGGTTTTGAGGAGACTTGAAGAATTTTGAGGAATTTTTCTTAGATTTTGTGGAAACTTGTGGAGGTTTTGTGTGATTTTTGTGGGATTTTGTGGGATATTGAGGCGATTTAGGGATCTTGAGGGATTTTTCATGTATTTTGTGGGAATTTGTGGAGATTTGGTGGGATATTTTTCTAGAATTTGGTCGTGTTTTGGGAAGATTTAGGGAATTTTGTGGGATTTTTCCTGGAATTTTGTTGGATACTGGGGAGATTTTGTGGGATGTTTGTGGAACTTTGAGGGACTTTTCTGGAATTTGGTGAGATTCTGTAGAGAACTGAAGAATTATCAGGGATTTTTCATGTATTCTGTGGGAATTTGTGGAGATTTGGTGGGATTTTTGTGGATTTTGGCCGTGTTTTGAGAAGATTTAGGGAATTTTGTGTGATTTTTCTGGGATTTTGTTGGGTATTGAGGACATTTTGTGGGATGTTTCTGGAATTTGGTGGGGCTTTTCAAGAATTTTGTGGTATTTTGAAAAGATTTAGGGAATTTTGTGGTGTTTTTTCTTGAATTTTGTGGGAAACTGTGCTGATTTTATGGGGCGTTTCTGGAATTTGGTCGAGTTTTCAGAAGATTTAGGGATTTTTGTGAGATTTTTGTGGGATGTTCTGGGAATTGGTGGAGATTTTGTGGGACATTCCTGTGAATTGGTAGGGTTTTGAAATGATTTAGGGAGTTTTGTGGGACTTCTCTGGAATTTTGTGGGTTTTTTCTGGAATTGTGTGGGATTCTGAGGAGACTTGAAGAATTTTGAGGAATTTGTTTTAGATTTTTGGGAATTTGTGTAGATTCTGTGGGATTTTTCTGGAATTTGGTGGGCCTTTTCAAGGACTTTGTGTGGTTTTGAGGAGACTTGAAGAATTTTGAGGATTTTTTTTCATATTTTGTGGAAACTTGTGGAGGTTTTGTGTGATTTTTGTGGGATTTTGTGGGATATTGAGGCGATTTAGGGATCTTGAGGGATTTTTCATGTATTTTGTGGGAATTTGTGGAGATTTGGTGGGATATTTTTCTAGAATTTGGTCGTGTTTTGAGAAGATTTAGGGAATTTTGTGGGATTTTTTCTGGAATTTTATTGGATACTGGGGAGATTTTGTGGAATGTTTGTGGAACTTTGAGGGACTCTTCTGGAATTTGGTGAGATTCTGTAGAGAACTGACGAATTATCAGGGATTTTTCATGTATTCTGTGGGAATTTGTAAAGATTTGGTGGGATTTTTCTGGAATTTGGTAGAGTTTTGAGAAGATTTAGGGAATTCTGCAAGATATTTCTGGAATTTGGCAGGCCTTTTTGAAGGACGTTTTGTGGTTTTGAGGAGACTTGAAGAATTTTGAGGAATTTTTCTTAGATTTTGTGGAAACTTGTGGAGGATTTGTGGGATTTTTGTGTGATTTTGTGGGATATTGAGGCGATTTAGGGATCTTGAGGGATTTTTCATGTATTCTGTGGGAATTTGTGGAGATTCGGTGGGATTTTTGTGGATTTTAGCCGTATTTTGAGAAGATTTAGGGAATTTTGTGGGATTTTTCCAGGAATTTTGTTGGATACTGGGGAGATTTTGTGGAATGTTTGTGGAACTTTGAGGGACTTTTCTGGAATTTGGTGAGATTCTGTAGAGAACTGACGAATTATCAGGGATTTTTCATGTATTCTGTGGGAATTTGTGGAGATTTGGTTGGATTTTTCTGGAATTTGGTAGAGTTTTGAGAAGATTTAGGGAATTCTGCAAGATATTTCTGGAATTTGGTAGGCTTTTTTGAAGGACTTTGTGTGGTTTTGAGGAGACTTGAAGAATTTTGAGGAATTTTTCTTAGATTCTGTGGAAACCTGTGTAAGTTTTTGGGATTTTTGTTGAATTTTGTGGGATATTGAGGCGATTTAGGGATCTTGAGGGATTTTTCATGTATTTTGTGGGAATTTGTGGAGATTTGGTGGGATATTTTTCTAGAATTTGGTCGTGTTTTGGGAAGATTTAGGGAATTTTGTGGGATTTTTCCTGGAATTTCATTGGATACTGGGGAGATTTTGTGGGATGTTTGTGGAACTTTGAGGGACTCTTCTGGAATTTGGTGAGATTCTGTAGAGAACTGACGAATTATCAGGGATTTTTCATGTATTCTGTGGGAATTTGTGGAGATTTGGTGGGATTTGTCTGGAATTTGGTAGAGTTTTGAGAAGATTTAGGGAATTCTGCAAGATATTTCTGGAATTTGGTAGGCCTTTTTGAAGGACTTTTTATGGTTTTGAGGAGACTTGAAGAATTTTGAGGAATTTTTCTTAGATTCTGTGGAAACTTGTGGAGGTTATGTGGGATTTTTGTGGAATTTTGTGGGATATTGAGGCGATTTAGGGATCTTGAGGGATTTTTCATGTATTCTGTGGGAATTTGTGGAGATTTGGTGGGATATTTTTCTAGAATTTGGTCGTGTTTTGGGAAGATTTAGGGAATTTTGTGGGATTTTTCCTGGAATTTCATTGGATACTGGGGAGATTTTGTGGAATGTTTGTGGAACTTTGAGGGACTCTTCTGGAATTTTATGAGATTCTATAGAGAACTGAAGAATTATCAGGGATTTTTCATGTATCCTGTGGGAATTTGTGGAGATTTGGTGGGATTTTTCTGGAATTTGGTAGAGTTTTGAGAAGATTTAGGGAATTCTGTAAGATTTTTCTGGAATTTGGTGGGCCTTTTCAAGGACTTTGTGTGGTTTTGAGGAGACTTGAAGAATTTTGAGGAATTTTTCTTAGATTTTGTGGAAACTTGGTGAGGTTTTGTGTGATTTTTGTTGAATTTTGTGAGATATTGAGGCGATTTAGGGATCTTGAGGGATTTTTCATGTATTTTGTGGGAATTTGTGGTGATTTGGTGGGATATTTTTCTAGAATTTGGTCGTGTTTTGGGAAGATTTAGGGAATTTTGTGGGATTTTTCCTGGAATTTTGTTGGATACTGGGGAGATTTTGTGGGATGTTTGTGGAACTTTGAGGGACTTTTCTGGAATTTGGTGAGATTCTGTAGAGAACTGAAGAATTATCAGGGATTTTTCATGTATTCTGTGGGAATTTGTGGAGATTTGGTGGGATTTTTGTGGATTTTGGCCGTGTTTTGAGAAGATTTAGGGAATTTTGTGTGATTTTTCTGGGATTTTGTTGGGTATTGAGGACATTTTGTGGGATGTTTCTGGAATTTGGTGGGGCTTTTCAAGAATTTTGTGGTATTTTGAAAAGATTTAGGGAATTTTGTGGTGTTTTTTCTTGAATTTTGTGGGAAACTGTGCTGATTTTATGGGGCGTTTCTGGAATTTGGTCGAGTTTTCAGAAGATTTAGGGATTTTTGTGAGATTTTTGTGGGATGTTCTGGGAATTGGTGGAGATTTTGTGGGACATTCCTGTGAATTGGTAGGGTTTTGAAATGATTTAGGGAGTTTTGTGGGACTTGTCTGGAATTTTGTGGGTTTTTTCTGGAATTGTGTGGGATTCTGAGGAGACTTGAAGAATTTTGAGGAATTTGTTTTAGATTTTGTGGGAATTTGTGTAGATTCTGTGGGATTTTTCTGGAATTTGGTGGGCCTTTTCAAGGACTTTGTGTGGTTTTGAGGAGACTTGAAGAATTTTAACGATTTGTTTTTATATTTTGTGGAAACTTGTGGAGGTTTTGTGTGATTTTTGTGGGATTTTGTGGGATATTGAGGCGATTTAGGGATCTTGAGGGATTTTTCATGTATTTTGTGGGATTTTGTGGAGATTTGGTGGGATATTTTTCTAGAATTTGGTCATGTTTTGGGAAGATTTAGGGAATTTTGTGGGATTTTTCCTGGAATTTTATTGGATACTGGGGAGATTTTGTGGGATGTTTGTGGAAACTTGGAGGGACTTTTCTGGAATTTTGTGAGATTCTGTAGAGAACTGACGAATTATCAGGGATTTTTCATGTATTCTGTGGGAATTTGTGGAGATTTGGTGGGATATTTTTCTAGAATGTGGTCATGTTTTGAGAAGATTTAGGGAATTTTGTGGGATTTTTCCTGGAATTTTGTTGGATACTGGGGAGATTTTGTGGGATGTTTGTGGAACTTTGAGGGACTTTTCTGGAATTTGGTGAGATTCTGTAGAGAACTGACGAATTATCAGGGATTTTTCATGTATTCTGTGGGAATTTGTGGAGATTTGGTGTGATATTTTTCTAGAATTTGGTCATGTTTTGAGAAGATTTAGGGAATTCTGTACGATTTTTCTGGAATTTGGTGGGCCTTTTTGAAGGACTTTGTGTGGTTTTGAGGAGACTTGAAGAATTTTGAGGAATTTGTTTTAGATTTTGTGGGAATTTGTGGAGATTCTGTGGGATTTTCCTGGAATTTGGTGGGCCTTTTCAAGGACTTTGTGTGGTTTTGAGGAGACTTGAAGAATTTTCAGGGATTTTTCTTAGATTTTGTGGAAACTTGTGGAGGTTTTGTGTGATTTTTGGGGGATTTTGTGGGATATTGAGGCGATTTAGGGATCTTGAGGGATTTTTCATGTATTTTTTGGGAATTTGTGGTGATTTGGTGGGATATTTTTCTAGAATTTGGTCGTGTTTTGAGAAGATTTAGGGAATTTTGTGGGATTTTTCCTGGAATTTTGTTGGATACTGGGGAGATTTTGTGGGATGTTTGTGGAACTTTGAGGGACTTTTCTGGAATTTGGTGAGATTCTGTAGAGAACTGACGAATTATCAGGGATTTTTCATGTATTCTGTGGGAATTTGTGGAGATTTGGTGGGATTTTTCTGGAATTTGGTAGAGTTTTGAGAAGATTTAGGGAATTCTGTAAGATTTTTCTGGAATTTGGTGGGCCTCTTTGAAGGACTTTGTGTGGTTTTGAGGAGACTTGAAGAATTTTGAGGAATTTTTCTTAGATTCTGTGGAAACTTGGTGAGGTTTTGTGTGATTTTTGTGGGATTTTGTGGGATATTGAGGCGATTTAGGGATCTTGAGGGATTTTTCATGTATTTTGTGGGAATTTGTGGAGATTTGGTGGGATATTTTTCTAGAATTTGGTCGTGTTTTGGGAAGATTTAGGGAATTTTGTGGGATTTTTCCTGGAATTTTGTTGGATACTGGGGAGATTTTGTGGGATGTTTGTGGAACTTTGAGGGACTTTTCTGGAATTTGGTGAGATTCTGTAGAGAACTGAAGAATTATCAGGGATTTTTCATGTATTCTGTGGGAATTTGTGGAGATTTGGTGGGATTTTTGTGGATTTTGGCCGTGTTTTGAGAAGATTTAGGGAATTTTGTGTGATTTTTCTGGGATTTTGTTGGGTATTGAGGACATTTTGTGGGATGTTTCTGGAATTTGGTGGGGCTTTTCAAGAATTTTGTGGTATTTTGAAAAGATTTAGGGAATTTTGTGGTGTTTTTTCTTGAATTTTGTGGGAAACTGTGCTGATTTTATGGGGCGTTTCTGGAATTTGGTCGAGTTTTCAGAAGATTTAGGGATTTTTGTGAGATTTTTGTGGGATGTTCTGGGAATTGGTGGAGATTTTGTGGGACATTCCTGTGAATTGGTAGGGTTTTGAAATGATTTAGGGAGTTTTGTGGGACTTCTCTGGAATTTTGTGGGTTTTTTCTGGAATTGTGTGGGATTCTGAGGAGACTTGAAGAATTTTGAGGAATTTGTTTTAGATTTTTGGGAATTTGTGTAGATTCTGTGGGATTTTTCTGGAATTTGGTGGGCCTTTTCAAGGACTTTGTGTGGTTTTGAGGAGACTTGAAGAATTTTGAGGATTTTTTTTTATATTTTGTGGAAACTTGTGGAGGTTTTGTGTGATTTTTGTGGGATTTTGTGGGATATTGAGGCGATTTAGGGATCTTGAGGGATTTTTCATGTATTTTGTGGGAATTTGTGGAGATTTGGTGGGATATTTTTCTAGAATTTGGTCGTGTTTTGAGAAGATTTAGGGAATTTTGTGGGATTTTTTCTGGAATTTTATTGGATACTGGGGAGATTTTGTGGAATGTTTGTGGAACTTTGAGGGACTCTTCTGGAATTTGGTGAGATTCTGTAGAGAACTGAAGAATTATCAGGGATTTTTCATGTATTCTGTGGGAATTTGTGGAGATTTGGTGGGATTTTTCTGGAATTTGGTAGAGTTTTGAGAAGATTTAGGGAATTCTGCAAGATATTTCTGGAATTTGGCAGGCCTTTTTGAAGGACGTTTTGTGGTTTTGAGGAGACTTGAAGAATTTTGAGGAATTTTTCTTAGATTTTGTGGAAACTTGTGGAGGATTTGTGGGATTTTTGTGTGATTTTGTGGGATATTGAGGCGATTTAGGGATCTTGAGGGATTTTTCATGTATTCTGTGGGAATTTGTGGAGATTCGGTGGGATTTTTGTGGATTTTAGCCGTATTTTGAGAAGATTTAGGGAATTTTGTGGGATTTTTCCAGGAATTTTGTTGGATACTGGGGAGATTTTGTGGAATGTTTGTGGAACTTTGAGGGACTTTTCTGGAATTTGGTGAGATTCTGTAGAGAACTGACGAATTATCAGGGATTTTTCATGTATTCTGTGGGAATTTGTGGAGATTTGGTTGGATTTTTCTGGAATTTGGTAGAGTTTTGAGAAGATTTAGGGAATTCTGCAAGATATTTCTGGAATTTGGTAGGCTTTTTTGAAGGACTTTGTGTGGTTTTGAGGAGACTTGAAGAATTTTGAGGAATTTTTCTTAGATTCTGTGGAAACCTGTGTAAGTTTTTGGGATTTTTGTTGAATTTTGTGGGATATTGAGGCGATTTAGGGATCTTGAGGGATTTTTCATGTATTTTGTGGGAATTTGTGGAGATTTGGTGGGAGATTTTTCTAGAATTTGGTCGTGTTTTGGGAAGATTTAGGGAATTTTGTGGGATTTTTCCTGGAATTTCATTGGATACTGGGGAGATTTTGTGGGATGTTTGTGGAACTTTGAGGGACTCTTCTGGAATTTGGTGAGATTCTGTAGAGAACTGACGAATTATCAGGGATTTTTCATGTATTCTGTGGGAATTTGTGGAGATTTGGTGGGATTTGTCTGGAATTTGGTAGAGTTTTGAGAAGATTTAGGGAATTCTGCAAGATATTTCTGGAATTTGGTAGGCCTTTTTGAAGGACTTTTTATGGTTTTGAGGAGACTTGAAGAATTTTGAGGAATTTTTCTTAGATTCTGTGGAAACTTGTGGAGGTTATGTGGGATTTTTGTGGAATTTTGTGGGATATTGAGGCGATTTAGGGATCTTGAGGGATTTTTCATGTATTCTGTGGGAATTTGTGGAGATTTGGTGGGATATTTTTCTAGAATTTGGTCGTGTTTTGGGAAGATTTAGGGAATTTTGTGGGATTTTTCCTGGAATTTCATTGGATACTGGGGAGATTTTGTGGAATGTTTGTGGAACTTTGAGGGACTCTTCTGGAATTTTATGAGATTCTATAGAGAACTGAAGAATTATCAGGGATTTTTCATGTATCCTGTGGGAATTTGTGGAGATTTGGTGGGATTTTTCTGGAATTTGGTAGAGTTTTGAGAAGATTTAGGGAATTCTGTAAGATTTTTCTGGAATTTGGTGGGCCTTTTCAAGGACTTTGTGTGGTTTTGAGGAGACTTGAAGAATTTTGAGGAATTTTTCTTAGATTTTGTGGAAACTTGGTGAGGTTTTGTGTGATTTTTGTTGAATTTTGTCAGATATTGAGGCGATTTAGGGATCTTGAGGGATTTTTCATGTATTTTGTGGGAATTTGTGGTGATTTGGTGGGATATTTTTCTAGAATTTGGTCGTGTTTTGGGAAGATTTAGGGAATTTTGTGGGATTTTTCCTGGAATTTTGTTGGATACTGGGGAGATTTTGTGGGATGTTTGTGGAACTTTGAGGGACTTTTCTGGAATTTGGTGAGATTCTGTAGAGAACTGAAGAATTATCAGGGATTTTTCATGTATTCTGTGGGAATTTGTGGAGATTTGGTGGGATTTTTGTGGATTTTGGCCGTGTTTTGAGAAGATTTAGGGAATTTTGTGTGATTTTTCTGGGATTTTGTTGGGTATTGAGGACATTTTGTGGGATGTTTCTGGAATTTGGTGGGGCTTTTCAAGAATTTTGTGGTATTTTGAAAAGATTTAGGGAATTTTGTGGTGTTTTTTCTTGAATTTTGTGGGAAACTGTGCTGATTTTATGGGGCGTTTCTGGAATTTGGTCGAGTTTTCAGAAGATTTAGGGATTTTTGTGAGATTTTTGTGGGATGTTCTGGGAATTGGTGGAGATTTTGTGGGACATTCCTGTGAATTGGTAGGGTTTTGAAATGATTTAGGGAGTTTTGTGGGACTTCTCTGGAATTTTGTGGGTTTTTTCTGGAATTGTGTGGGATTCTGAGGAGACTTGAAGAATTTTGAGGAATTTGTTTTAGATTTTGTGGGAATTTGTGTAGATTCTGTGGGATTTTTCTGGAATTTGGTGGGCCTTTTCAAGGACTTTGTGTGGTTTTGAGGAGACTTGAAGAATTTTAACGATTTGTTTTTATATTTTGTGGAAACTTGTGGAGGTTTTGTGTGATTTTTGTGGGATTTTGTGGGATATTGAGGCGATTTAGGGATCTTGAGGGATTTTTCATGTATTTTGTGGGATTTTGTGGAGATTTGGTGGGATATTTTTCTAGAATTTGGTCATGTTTTGGGAAGATTTAGGGAATTTTGTGGGATTTTTCCTGGAATTTTATTGGATACTGGGGAGATTTTGTGGGATGTTTGTGGAAACTTGGAGGGACTTTTCTGGAATTTTGTGAGATTCTGTAGAGAACTGACGAATTATCAGGGATTTTTCATGTATTCTGTGGGAATTTGTGGAGATTTGGTGGGATATTTTTCTAGAATGTGGTCACGTTTTGAGAAGATTTAGGGAATTTTGTGGGATTTTTCCTGGAATTTTGTTGGATACTGGGGAGATTTTGTGGGATGTTTGTGGAACTTTGAGGGACTTTTCTGGAATTTGGTGAGATTCTGTAGAGAACTGACGAATTATCAGGGATTTTTCATGTATTCTGTGGGAATTTGTGGAGATTTGGTGTGATATTTTTCTAGAATTTGGTCATGTTTTGAGAAGATTTAGGGAATTCTGTACGATTTTTCTGGAATTTGGTGGGCCTTTTTGAAGGACTTTGTGTGGTTTTGAGGAGACTTGAAGAATTTTGAGGAATTTGTTTTAGATTTTGTGGGAATTTGTGGAGATTCTGTGGGATTTTCCTGGAATTTGGTGGGCCTTTTCAAGGACTTTGTGTGGTTTTGAGGAGACTTGAAGAATTTTCAGGGATTTTTCTTAGATTTTGTGGAAACTTGTGGAGGTTTTGTGTGATTTTTGGGGGATTTTGTGGGATATTGAGGCGATTTAGGGATCTTGAGGGATTTTTCATGTATTTTTTGGGAATTTGTGGTGATTTGGTGGGATATTTTTCTAGAATTTGGTCGTGTTTTGAGAAGATTTAGGGAATTTTGTGGGATTTTTCCTGGAATTTTGTTGGATACTGGGGAGATTTTGTGGGATGTTTGTGGAACTTTGAGGGACTTTTCTGGAATTTGGTGAGATTCTGTAGAGAACTGACGAATTATCAGGGATTTTTCATGTATTCTGTGGGAATTTGTGGAGATTTGGTGGGATTTTTCTGGAATTTGGTAGAGTTTTGAGAAGATTTAGGGAATTCTGTAAGATTTTTCTGGAATTTGGTGGGCCTCTTTGAAGGACTTTGTGTGGTTTTGAGGAGACTTGAAGAATTTTGAGGAATTTTTCTTAGATTCTGTGGAAACTTGGTGAGGTTTTGTGTGATTTTTGTGGGATTTTGTGGGATATTGAGGCGATTTAGGGATCTTGAGGGATTTTTCATGTATTTTGTGGGAATTTGTGGAGATTTGGTGGGATATTTTTCTAGAATTTGGTCGTGTTTTGGGAAGATTTAGGGAATTTTGTGGGATTTTTCCTGGAATTTTGTTGGATACTGGGGAGATTTTGTGGGATGTTTGTGGAACTTTGAGGGACTTTTCTGGAATTTGGTGAGATTCTGTAGAGAACTGAAGAATTATCAGGGATTTTTCATGTATTCTGTGGGAATTTGTGGAGATTTGGTGGGATTTTTGTGGATTTTGGCCGTGTTTTGAGAAGATTTAGGGAATTTTGTGTGATTTTTCTGGGATTTTGTTGGGTATTGAGGACATTTTGTGGGATGTTTCTGGAATTTGGTGGGGCTTTTCAAGAATTTTGTGGTATTTTGAAAAGATTTAGGGAATTTTGTGGTGTTTTTTCTTGAATTTTGTGGGAAACTGTGCTGATTTTATGGGGCGTTTCTGGAATTTGGTCGAGTTTTCAGAAGATTTAGGGATTTTTGTGAGATTTTTGTGGGATGTTCTGGGAATTGGTGGAGATTTTGTGGGACATTCCTGTGAATTGGTAGGGTTTTGAAATGATTTAGGGAGTTTTGTGGGACTTCTCTGGAATTTTGTGTGTTTTTTCTGGAATTGTGTGGGATTCTGAGGAGACTTGAAGAATTTTGAGGAATTTGTTTTAGATTTTTGGGAATTTGTGTAGATTCTGTGGGATTTTTCTGGAATTTGGTGGGCCTTTTCAAGGACTTTGTGTGGTTTTGAGGAGACGAAGAATTTTGAGGATTTTTTTTTATATTTTGTGGAAACTTGTGGAGGTTTTGTGTGATTTTTGTGGGATTTTGTGGGATATTGAGGCGATTTAGGGATCTTGAGGGATTTTTCATGTATTTTGTGGGAATTTGTGGAGATTTGGTGGGATATTTTTCTAGAATTTGGTCGTGTTTTGAGAAGATTTAGGGAATTTTGTGGGATTTTTTCTGGAATTTTATTGGATACTGGGGAGATTTTGTGGAATGTTTGTGGAACTTTGAGGGACTCTTCTGGAATTTGGTGAGATTCTGTAGAGAACTGAAGAATTATCAGGGATTTTTCATGTATTCTGTGGGAATTTGTGGAGATTTGGTGG
Source organism: Cyanistes caeruleus (assembly GCF_971803275.1). Lineage (NCBI taxonomy): Eukaryota > Metazoa > Chordata > Aves > Passeriformes > Paridae > Cyanistes > Cyanistes caeruleus. The sequence continues at coordinate 84,267,935 of NC_141702.1, read as the reverse complement.
GATTTTTCTGGAATTTGGTAGAGTTTTGAGAAGATTTAGGGAATTCTGCAAGATATTTCTGGAATTTGGCAGGCCTTTTTGAAGGACGTTTTGTGGTTTTGAGGAGACTTGAAGAATTTTGAGGAATTTTTCTTAGATTTTGTGGAAACTTGTGGAGGATTTGTGGGATTTTTGTGTGATTTTGTGGGATATTGAGGCGATTTAGGGATCTTGAGGGATTTTTCATGTATTCTGTGGGAATTTGTGGAGATTCGGTGGGATTTTTGTGGATTTTAGCCGTATTTTGAGAAGATTTAGGGAATTTTGTGGGATTTTTCCTGGAATTTTGTTGGATACTGGGGAGATTTTGTGGGATGTTTGTGGAACTTTGAGGGACTTTTCTGGAATTTGGTGAGATTCTGTAGAGAACTGAAGAATTATCAGGGATTTTTCATGTATTCTGTGGGAATTTGTGGAGATTTGGTGGGATTTTTCTGGAATTTGGTAGAGTTTTGAGAAGATTTAGGGAATTCTGCAAGATATTTCTGGAATTTGGTAGGCCTTTTTGAAGGACTTTTTGTGGTTTTGAGGAGACTTGAAGAATTTTGAGGAATTTTTCTTAGATTCTGTGGAAACTTGGTGAGGTTTTGTGTGATTTTTGTGGAATTTTGTGGGATGTTGAGGCGATTTAGGGATCTTGAGGGATTTTTCATGTATTTTGTGGGAATTTGTGGAGATTTGGTGGGATATTTTTCTAGAATTTGGTCGTGTTTTGGGAAGATTTAGGGAATTTTGTGGGATTTTTCCTGGAATTTCATTGGATACTGGGGAGATTTTGTGGAATGTTTGTGGAACTTTGAGGGACTCTTCTGGAATTTTATGAGATTCTATAGAGAACTGAAGAATTATCAGGGATTTTTCATGTATCCTGTGGGAATTTGTGGAGATTTGGTGGGATTTTTCTGGAATTTGGTAGAGTTTTGAGAAGATTTAGGGAATTCTGCAAGATTTTTCTGGAATTTGGTGGGCCTTTTCAAGGACTTTGTGTGGTTTTGAGGAGACTTGAAGAATTTTGAGGAATTTTTCTTAGATTTTGTGGAAACTTGGTGAGGTTTTGTGTGATTTTTGTGGGATTTTGTGGGATATTGAGGTGATTTAGGGATCTTGAGGGATTTTTCATGTATTTTGTGGGAATTTGTGGAGATTTGGTGGGATATTTTTCTAGAATTTGGTCGTGTTTTGGGAAGATTTAGGGAATTTTGTGGGATTTTTCCTGGAATTTTGTTGGATACTGGGGAGATTTTGTGGGATGTTTGTGGAACTTTGAGGGACTTTTCTGGAATTTGGTGAGATTCTGTAGAGAACTGAAGAATTATCAGGGATTTTTCATGTATCCTGTGGGAATTTGTGGAGATTTGGTGGGATTTTTGTGGATTTTGGCCGTGTTTTGAGAAGATTTAGGGAATTTTGTGTGATTTTTCTGGGATTTTGTTGGGTATTGAGGACATTTTGTGGGATGTTTCTGGAATTTGGTGGGGCTTTTCAAGAATTTTGTGGTATTTTGAAAAGATTTAGGGAATTTTGTGGTGTTTTTTCGTGAATTTTGTGGGAAACTGTGCTGATTTTATGGGGCGTTTCTGGAATTTGGTCGAGTTTTCAGAAGATTTAGGGATTTTTGTGAGATTTTTGTGGGATGTTCTGGGAATTGGTGGAGATTTTGTGGGACATTCCTGTGAATTGGTAGGGTTTTGAAATGATTTAGGGAGTTTTGTGGGACTTCTCTGGAATTTTGTGGGTTTTTTCTGGAATTGTGTGGGATTCTGAGGAGACTTGAAGAATTTTGAGGAATTTGTTTTGGATTTTGTGGGAATTTGTGTAGATTCTGTGGGATTTTACTGGAATTTGGTGGGCCTTTTCAAGGACTTTGTGTGGTTTTGAGGAGACTTGAAGAATTTTCAGGGATTTTTCTTAGATTTTGTGGAAACTTGTGGAGGTTTTGTGTGATTTTTGTGGGATTTTGTGGGATATTGAGGCGATTTAGGGATCTTGAGGGATTTTTCATGTATTTTGTGGGATTTTGTGGAGATTTGGTGGGATATTTTTCTAGAATTTGGTCGTGTTTTGGGAAGATTTAGGGAATTTTGTGGGATTTTTCCTGGAATTTTGTTGGATACTGGGGAGATTTTGTGGGATGTTTGTGGAACTTTGAGGGACTTTTCTGGAATTTGGTGAGATTCTGTAGAGAACTGACGAATTATCAGGGATTTTTCATGTATTCTGTGGGAATTTGTGGAGATTTGGTGGGATTTTTCTGGAATTTGGTAGAGTTTTGAGAAGATTTAGGGAATTTTGTGGGATTTTTCCTGGAATTTTGTTGGATATTGAGGAGATTTTGTGGGGTGTTTGTGGAACTTTGAGGGACTCTTGTGGAATTTGGTGAGATTCTGTAGAGAACTGACGAATTATCAGGGATTTTTCATGTATTCTGTGGGAATTTGTGGAGATTTGGTGGGATTTTTCTGGAATTTGGTAGAGTTTTGAGAAGATTTAGGGAATTCTGTAAGATTTTTCTGGAATTTGGCAGGCCTCTTTGAAGGACTTTGTGTGGTTTTGAGGAGACTTGAAGAATTTTGAGGAATTTTTCTTAGATTCTGTGGAAACTTGTGGAGGTTTTGTGGGATTTTTGTGGAATTTTGTGGGATATTGAGGCGATTTAGGGATCTTGAGGGATTTTTCATGTATTCTGTGGGAATTTGTGGAGATTCGGTGGGATTTTTGTGGATTTTAGCCGTATTTTGAGAAGATTTAGGGAATTTTGTGGGATTTTTCCTGGAATTTTGGTGGATACTGGGGAGATTTTGTGGAATGTTTGTGGAACTTTGAGGGACTTTTCTGGAATTTTGTGAGATTCTGTAGAGAACTGACGAATTATCAGGGATTTTTCATGTATTCTGTGGGAATTTGTGGAGATTTGGTGGGATTTTTCTGGAATTTGGTAGAGTTTTGAGAAGATTTAGGGAATTCTGCAAGATATTTCTGGAATTTGGTAGGCCTTTTTGAAGGACTTTTTGTGGTTTTGAGGAGACTTGAAGAATTTTGAGGAATTTTTCTTAGATTCTGTGGAAACTTGTGGAGGTTTTGTGGGATTTTTGTGGAATTTTGTGGGATATTGAGGCGATTTAGGGATCTTGAGGGATTTTTCATGTATTTTGTGGGAATTTGTGGAGATTTGGTGGGATATTTTTCTAGAATTTGGTCGTGTTTTGGGAAGATTTAGGGAATTTTGTGGGATTTTTCCTGGAATTTTGTTGGATACTGGGGAGATTTTGTGGGATGTTTGTGGAACTTTGAGGGACTTTTCTGGAATTTGGTGAGATTCTGTAGAGAACTGACGAATTATCAGGGATTTTTCATGTATTCTGTGGGAATTTGTGGAGATTTGGTGGGATTTTTCTGGAATTTGGTAGAGTTTTGAGAAGATTTAGGGAATTCTGCAAGATATTTCTGGAATTTGGTAGGCCTTTTTGAAGGACTTTTTGTGGTTTTGAGGAGACTTGAAGAATTTTGAGGAATTTTTCTTACATTCTGTGGAAACTTGTAAAGGTTTTGTGGGATTTTTGTGGAATTTTGTGGGATATTGAGGCGATTTAGGGATCTTGAGGGATTTTTCATGTATTTTGTGGGAATTTGTGGAGATTTGGTGGGATATTTTTCTAGAATTTGGTCGTGTTTTGAGAAGATTTAGGGAATTTTGTGGGATTTTTCCAGGAATTTTATTGGATACTGGGGAGATTTTGTGGGATGTTTGTGGAACTTTGAGGGACTTTTCTGGAATTTGGTGAGATTCTGTAGAGAACTGACGAATTATCAGGGATTTTTCATGTATTCTGTGGGAATTTGTGGAGATTTGGTGGGCCTTTTCTGGAATTTGGTAGAGTTTTGAGAAGATTTAGGGAATTCTGCAAGATATTTCTGGAATTTGGCAGGCCTTTTTGAAGGACGTTTTGTGGTTTTGAGGAGACTTGAAGAATTTTGAGGAATTTTTCTTAGATTTTGTGGAAACTTGTGGAGGATTTGTGGGATTTTTGTGTGATTTTGTGGGATATTGAGGCGATTTAGGGATCTTGAGGGATTTTTCATGTATTCTGTGGGAATTTGTGGAGATTCGGTGGGATTTTTGTGGATTTTAGCCGTATTTTGAGAAGATTTAGGGAATTTTGTGGGATTTTTCCAGGAATTTTGTTGGATACTGGGGAGATTTTGTGGAATGTTTGTGGAACTTTGAGGGACTTTTCTGGAATTTGGTGAGATTCTGTAGAGAACTGAAGAATTATCAGGGATTTTTCATGTATTCTGTGGGAATTTGTGGAGATTTGGTTGGATTTTTCTGGAATTTGGTACAGTTTTGAGAAGATTTAGGGAATTCTGCAAGATATTTCTGGAATTTGGTAGGCTTTTTTGAAGGACTTTGTGTGGTTTTGAGGAGACTTGAAGAATTTTGAGGAATTTTTCTTAGATTCTGTGGAAACCTGTGTAAGTTTTTGGGATTTTTGTTGAATTTTGTGGGATATTGAGGCGATTTAGGGATCTTGAGGGATTTTTCATGTATTTTGTGGGAATTTGTGGAGATTTGGTGGGAGATTTTTCTAGAATTTGGTCGTGTTTTGGGAAGATTTAGGGAATTTTGTGGGATTTTTCCTGGAATTTCATTGGATACTGGGGAGATTTTGTGGGATGTTTGTGGAACTTTGAGGGACTCTTCTGGAATTTGGTGAGATTCTGTAGAGAACTGACGAATTATCAGGGATTTTTCATGTATTCTGTGGGAATTTGTGGAGATTTGGTGGGATTTTTCTGGAATTTGGTATAGTTTTGAGAAGATTTAGGGAATTCTGCAAGATATTTCTGGAATTTGGTAGGCCTTTTTGAAGGACTTTTTATGGTTTTGAGGAGACTTGAAGAATTTTGAGGAATTTTTCTTAGATTCTGTGGAAACTTGTGGAGGTTTTGTGGGATTTTTTTGGAATTTTGTGGGATATTGAGGCGATTTAGGGATCTTGAGGGATTTTTCATGTATTCTGTGGGAATTTGTGGAGATTTGGTGGGATATTTTTCTAGAATTTGGTCGTGTTTTGGGAAGATTTAGGGAATTTTGTGGGATTTTTCCTGGAATTTCATTGGATACTGGGGAGATTTTGTGGAATGTTTGTGGAACTTTGAGGGACTCTTCTGGAATTTTATGAGATTCTATAGAGAACTGACGAATTATCAGGGATTTTTCATGTATCCTGTGGGAATTTGTGGAGATTTGGTGGGATTTTTCTGGAATTTGGTAGAGTTTTGAGAAGATTTAGGGAATTCTGTAAGATTTTTCTGGAATTTGGTGGGCCTTTTCAAGGACTTTGTGTGGTTTTGAGGAGACTTGAAGAATTTTGAGGAATTTTTCTTAGATTTTGTGGAAACTTGTGGAGGTTTTGTGTGATTTTTGTGGGATTTTGTGGGATATTGAGGCGATTTAGGGATCTTGAGGGATTTTTCATGTATTTTGTGGGAATTTGTGGAGATTTGGTGGGATATTTTTCTAGAATTTGGTCGTGTTTTGGGAAGATTTAGGGAATTTTGTGGGATTTTTCCTGGAATTTTGTTGGATACTGGGGAGATTTTGTGGGATGTTTGTGGAACTTTGAGGGACTTTTCTGGAATTTGGTGAGATTCTGTAGAGAACTGAAGAATTATCAGGGATTTTTCATGTATTCTGTGGGAATTTGTGGAGATTTGGTGGGATTTTTGTGGATTTTGGCCGTGTTTTGAGAAGATTTAGGGAATTTTGTGTGATTTTTCTGGGATTTTGTTGGGTATTGAGGACATTTTGTGGGATGTTTCTGGAATTTGGTGGGGCTTTTCAAGAATTTTGTGGTATTTTGAAAAGATTTAGGGAATTTTGTGGTGTTTTTTCTTGAATTTTGTGGGAAACTGCTGATTTTATGGGGCGTTTCTGGAATTTGGTCGAGTTTTCAGAAGATTTAGGGATTTTTGTGAGATTTTTGTGGGATGTTCTGGGAATTGGTGGAGATTTTGTGGGACATTCCTGTGAATTGGTAGGGTTTTGAAATGATTTAGGGAGTTTTGTGGGACTTCTCTGGAATTTTGTGGGTTTTTTTCTGGAATTGTGTGGGATTCTGAGGAGACTTGAAGAATTTTGAGGAATTTGTTTTAGATTTTGTGGGAATTTGTGTAGATTCTGTGGGATTTTACTGGAATTTGGTGGGCCTTTTCAAGGACTTTGTGTGGTTTTGAGGAGACTTGAAGAATTTTCAGGGATTTTTCTTAGATTTTGTGGAAACTTGTGGAGGTTTTGTGTGATTTTTGGGGGATTTTGTGGGATATTGAGGCGATTTAGGGATCTTGAGGGATTTTTCATGTATTTTGTGGGATTTTGTGGAGATTTGGTGGGATATTTTTCTAGAATTTGGTCGTGTTTTGAGAAGATTTAGGGAATTTTGTGGGATTTTTCCTGGAATTTTGTTGGATACTGGGGAGATTTTGTGGGATGTTTGCGGAACTTTGAGGGACTTTTCTGGAATTTGGTGAGATTCTGTAGAGAACTGACGAATTATCAGGGATTTTTCATGTATTCTGTGGGAATTTGTGGAGATTTGGTGGGATTTTTCTGGAATTTGGTAGAGTTTTGAGAAGATTTAGGGAATTTTGTGGGATTTTTCCTGAAATTTTGTTGGATATTGAGGAGATTTTGTGGGGTGTTTGTGGAACTTTGAGGGACTCTTGTGGAATTTGGTGAGATTCTGTAGAGAACTGACGAATTATCAGGGATTTTTCATGTATTCTGTGGGAATTTGTGGAGATTTGGTGGGATTTTTCTGGAATTTGGTAGAGTTTTGAGAAGATTTAGGGAATTCTGTAAGATTTTTCTGGAATTTGGCAGGCCTCTTTGAAGGACTTTGTGTGGTTTTGAGGAGACTTGAAGAATTTTGAGGAATTTTTCTTAGATTCTGTGGAAACTTGTGGAGGTTTTGTGGGATTTTTGTGGAATTTTGTGGGATATTGAGGCGATTTAGGGATCTTGAGGGATTTTTCATGTATTCTGTGGGAATTTGTGGAGATTCGGTGGGATTTTTGTGGATTTTAGCCGTATTTTGAGAAGATTTAGGGAATTTTGTGGGATTTTTCCTGGAATTTTGGTGGATACTGGGGAGATTTTGTGGAATGTTTGTGGAACTTTGAGGGACTTTTCTGGAATTTTGTGAGATTCTGTAGAGAACTGACGAATTATCAGGGATTTTTCATGTATTCTGTGGGAATTTGTGGAGATTTGGTGGGATTTTTCTGGAATTTGGTAGAGTTTTGAGAAGATTTAGGGAATTCTGCAAGATATTTCTGGAATTTGGTAGGCCTTTTTGAAGGACTTTTTGTGGTTTTGAGGAGACTTGAAGAATTTTGAGGAATTTTTCTTAGATTCTGTGGAAACTTGTGGAGGTTTTGTGGGATTTTTGTGGAATTTTGTGGGATATTGAGGCGATTTAGGGATCTTGAGGGATTTTTCATGTATTTTGTGGGAATTTGTGGAGATTTGGTGGGATATTTTTCTAGAATTTGGTCGTGTTTTGGGAAGATTTAGGGAATTTTGTGGGATTTTTCCTGGAATTTTATTGGATACTGGGGAGATTTTGTGGAATGTTTGTGGAACTTTGAGGGACTCTTCTGGAATTTTGTGAGATTCTATAGAGAACTGAAGAATTATCAGGGATTTTTCATGTATTTTGTGGGAATTTGTGGAGATTTGGTGGGAGATTTTTCTAGAATTTGGTCGTGTTTTGGGAAGATTTAGGGAATTTTGTGGGATTTTTCCTGGAATTTTGTTGGATACTGGGGAGATTTTGTGGGATGTTTGTGGAACTTTGAGGGACTTTTCTGGAATTTGGTGAGATTCTGTAGAGAACTGACGAATTATCAGGGATTTTTCATGTATTCTGTGGGAATTTGTGGAGATTTGGTGGGATTTTTGTGGATTTTGGCCGTGTTTTGAGAAGATTTAGGGAATTTTGTGTGATTTTTCTGGGATTTTGTTGGGTATTGAGGACATTTTGTGGGATGTTTCTGGAATTTGGTGGGGCTTTTCAAGAATTTTGTGGTATTTTGAAAAGATTTAGAAAATTTTGTGGTTTTTTTCTTGAATTTTGTGGGAAACTGTGCTGATTTTATGGGGCGTTTCTGGAATTTGGTCGAGTTTTCAAAAGATTTAGGGATTTTTGTGAGATTTTTGTGGGATGTTCTGGGAATTGGTGGAGATTTTGTGGGACATTCCTGTGAATTGGTAGGGTTTTGAAATGATTTAGGGAGTTTTGTGGGACTTCTCTGGAATTTTGTGGGTTTTTTCTGGAATTGTGTGGGATTCTGAGGAGACTTGAAGAATTTTGAGGAATTTGTTTTAGATTTTGTGGGAATTTGTGTAGATTCTGTGGGATTTTACTGGAATTTGGTGGGCCTTTTCAAGGACTTTGTGTGGTTTTGAGGAGACTTGAAGAATTTTAACAATTTGTTTTTATATTTTGTGGAAACTTGTGGAGGTTTTGTGTGATTTTTGTGGGATTTTGTGGGATATTGAGGCGATTTAGGGATCTTGAGGGATTTTTCATGTATTTTGTGGGATTTTGTGGAGATTTGGTGGGATATTTTTCTAGAATTTGGTCATGTTTTGGGAAGATTTAGGGAATTTTGTGGGATTTTTTCTGGAATTTTATTGGATACTGGGGAGATTTTGTGGAATGTTTGTGGAACTTTGAGGGACTTTTCTGGAATTTGGTGAGATTCTGTAGAGAACTGACGAATTATCAGGGATTTTTCATGTATTCTGTGGGAATTTGTAAAGATTTGGTGGGATTTTTCTGGAATTTGGTAGAGTTTTGAGAAGATTTAGGGAATTCTGCAAGATATTTCTGGAATTTGGCAGGCCTTTTTGAAGGACGTTTTGTGGTTTTGAGGAGACTTGAAGAATTTTGAGGAATTTTTCTTAGATTTTGTGGAAACTTGTGGAGGATTTGTGGGATTTTTGTGTGATTTTGTGGGATATTGAGGCGATTTAGGGATCTTGAGGGATTTTTCATGTATTCTGTGGGAATTTGTGGAGATTCGGTGGGATTTTTGTGGATTTTAGCCGTATTTTGAGAAGATTTAGGGAATTTTGTGGGATTTTTCCAGGAATTTTGTTGGATACTGGGGAGATTTTGTGGAATGTTTGTGGAACTTTGAGGGACTTTTCTGGAATTTGGTGAGATTCTGTAGAGAACTGAAGAATTATCAGGGATTTTTCATGTATTCTGTGGGAATTTGTGGAGATTTGGTTGGATTTTTCTGGAATTTGGTACAGTTTTGAGAAGATTTAGGGAATTCTGCAAGATATTTCTGGAATTTGGTAGGCCTTTTTGAAGGACTTTGTGTGGTTTTGAGGAGACTTGAAGAATTTTGAGGAATTTTTCTTAGATTCTGTGCAAACTTGTGTAAGTTTTTGGGATTTTTGTTGAATTTTGTCGGATATTGAGGCGATTTAGGGATCTTGAGGGATTTTTCATGTATTTTGTGGGAATTTGTGGAGATTTGGTGGGAGATTTTTCTAGAATTTGGTCGTGTTTTGGGAAGATTTAGGGAATTTTGTGGGATTTTTCCTGGAATTTCATTGGATACTGGGGAGATTTTGTGGGATGTTTGTGGAACTTTGAGGGACTTTTCTGGAATTTGGTGAGATTCTGTAGAGAACTGACGAATTATCAGGGATTTTTCATGTATTCTGTGGGAATTTGTGGAGATTTGGTGGGATTTTTCTGGAATTTGGTAGAGTTTTGAGAAGATTTAGGGAATTTTGTGGGATTTTTCCTGGAATTTTGTTGGATATTGAGGAGATTTTGTGGGGTGTTTGTGGAACTTTGAGGGACTCTTCTGGAATTTGGTGAGATTCTGTAGAGAACTGACGAATTATCAGGGATTTTTCATGTATTCTGTGGGAATTTGTGGAGATTTGGTGGGATTTTTCTGGAATTTGGTAGAGTTTTGAGAAGATTTAGGGAATTCTGTAAGATTTTTCTGGAATTTGGTGGGCCTTTTCAAGGACTTTGTGTGGTTTTGAGGAGACTTGAAGAATTTTGAGGAATTTTTCTTAGATTCTGTGGAAACTTGTGGAGGTTTTGTGGGATTTTTGTGGAATTTTGTGGGATATTGAGGCGATTTAGGGATCTTGAGGGATTTTTCATGTATTCTGTGGGAATTTGTGGAGATTCGGTGGGATTTTTGTGGATTTTAGCCGTATTTTGAGAAGATTTAGGGAATTTTGTGGGATTTTTCCTGGAATTTTGGTGGATACTGGGGAGATTTTGTGGAATGTTTGTGGAACTTTGAGGGACTTTTCTGGAATTTGGTGAGATTCTGTAGAGAACTGACGAATTATCAGGGATTTTTCATGTATTCTGTGGGAATTTGTGGAGATTTGGTGGGATTTTTCTGGAATTTGGTAGAGTTTTGAGAAGATTTAGGGAATTCTGCAAGATATTTCTGGAATTTGGTAGGCCTTTTTGAAGGACTTTTTATGGTTTTGAGGAGACTTGAAGAATTTTGAGGAATTTTTCTTAGATTCTGTGGAAACTTGTGTAAGTTTTTGGGATTTTTGTTGAATTTTGTCGGATATTGAGGCGATTTAGGGATCTTGAGGGATTTTTCATGTATTTTGTGGGAATTTGTGGAGATTTGGTGGGATTTTTCTGGAATTTGGTCGTGTTTTGGGAAGATTTAGGGAATTTTGTGGGATTTTTCCTGGAATTTTATTGGATACTGGGGAGATTTTGTGGGATGTTTGTGGAACTTTGAGGGACTCTTCTGGAATTTGGTGATATTCTATAGAGAACTGAAGAATTATCAGGGATTTTTCATGTATCCTGTGGGAATTTGTGGAGATTTGGTGGGATTTTTCTGGAATTTGGTCGAGTTTTGAGAAGATTTAGGGAATTTTGTAAGATTTTTCTGGAATTTGGTGGGCCTTTTCAAGGACTTTGTGTGGTTTTGAGGAGACTTGAAGAATTTTGAGGAATTTTTCTTAGATTTTGTGGAAACTTGTGGAGGTTTTGTGTGATTTTTGGGGGATTTTGTGGGATATTGAGGCGATTTAGGGATCTTGAGGGATTTTTCATGTATTTTGTGGGAATTTGTGGAGATTTGGTGGGATTTTTGTGGATTTTGGCCGTGTTTTGAGAAGATTTAGGGAATTTTGTGTGATTTTTCCGGGATTTTGTTGGGTATTGAGGACATTTTGTGGGATGTTTCTGGAATTTGGTGGGGCTTTTCAAGAATTTTGTGGTATTTTGAAAAGATTTAGGGAATTTTGTGGTGTTTTTTCTTGAATTTTGTGGGAAACTGTGCTGATTTTATGGGGCGTTTCTGGAATTTGGTCGAGTTTTCAGAAGATTTAGGGATTTTTGTGAGATTTTTGTGGGATGTTCTGGGAATTGGTGGAGATTTTGTGGGACATTCCTGTGAATTGGTAGGGTTTTGAAATGATTTAGGGAGTTTTGTGGGACTTCTCTGGAATTTTGTGGGTTTTTTCTGGAATTGTGTGGGATTCTGAGGAGACTTGAAGAATTTTGAGGAATTTGTTTTAGATTTTTGGGAATTTGTGTAGATTCTGTGGGATTTTTCTGGAATTTGGTGGGCCTTTTCAAGGACTTTGTGTGGTTTTGAGGAGACTTGAAGAATTTTGAGGATTTTTTTTTATATTTTGTGGAAACTTGTGGAGGTTTTGTGTGATTTTTGTGGGATTTTGTGGGATATTGAGGCGATTTAGGGATCTTGAGGGATTTTTCATGTATTTTTTGGGAATTTGTGGAGATTTGGTGGGATATTTTTCTAGAATTTGGTCGTGTTTTGAGAAGATTTAGGGAATTTTGTGGGATTTTTTCTGGAATTTTATTGGATACTGGGGAGATTTTGTGGAATGTTTGTGGAACTTTGAGGGACTCTTCTGGAATTTGGTGAGATTCTGTAGAGAACTGACGAATTATCAGGGATTTTTCATGTATTCTGTGGGAATTTGTAAAGATTTGGTGGGATTTTTCTGGAATTTGGTAGAGTTTTGAGAAGATTTAGGGAATTCTGCAAGATATTTCTGGAATTTGGCAGGCCTTTTTGAAGGACGTTTTGTGGTTTTGAGGAGACTTGAAGAATTTTGAGGAATTTTTCTTAGATTTTGTGGAAACTTGTGGAGGATTTGTGGGATTTTTGTGTGATTTTGTGGGATATTGAGGCGATTTAGGGATCTTGAGGGATTTTTCATGTATTCTGTGGGAATTTGTGGAGATTCGGTGGGATTTTTGTGGATTTTAGCCGTATTTTGAGAAGATTTAGGGAATTTTGTGGGATTTTTCCAGGAATTTTGTTGGATACTGGGGAGATTTTGTGGAATGTTTGTGGAACTTTGAGGGACTTTTCTGGAATTTGGTGAGATTCTGTAGAGAACTGAAGAATTATCAGGGATTTTTCATGTATTCTGTGGGAATTTGTGGAGATTTGGTGGGATTTTTCTGGAATTTGGTACAGTTTTGAGAAGATTTAGGGAATTTTGTGTGATTTTTCTGGGATTTTGTTGGGTATTGAGGACATTTTGTGGGATGTTTCTGGAATTTGGTGGGGCTTTTCAAGAATTTTGTGGTATTTTGAAAAGATTTAGGGAATTTTGTGGTGTTTTTTCTTGAATTTTGTGGGAAACTGTGCTGATTTTATGGGGCGTTTCTGGAATTTGGTCGAGTTTTCAGAAGATTTAGGGATTTTTGTGAGATTTTTGTGGGATGTTCTGGGAATTGGTGGAGATTTTGTGGGACATTCCTGTGAATTGGTAGGGTTTTGAAATGATTTAGGGAGTTTTGTGGGACTTCTCTGGAATTTTGTGGGTTTTTTCTGGAATTGTGTGGGATTCTGAGGAGACTTGAAGAATTTTGAGGAATTTGTTTTAGATTTTTGGGAATTTGTGTAGATTCTGTGGGATTTTTCTGGAATTTGGTGGGCCTTTTCAAGGACTTTGTGTGGTTTTGAGGAGACTTGAAGAATTTTGAGGATTTTTTTTTATATTTTGTGGAAACTTGTGGAGGTTTTGTGTGATTTTTGTGGGATTTTGTGGGATATTGAGGCGATTTAGGGATCTTGAGGGATTTTTCATGTATTTTGTGGGAATTTGTGGAGATTTGGTGGGATATTTTTCTAGAATTTGGTCGTGTTTTGAGAAGATTTAGGGAATTTTGTGGGATTTTTTCTGGAATTTTGTTGGATACTGGGGAGATTTTGTGGAATGTTTGTGGAACTTTGAGGGACTCTTCTGGAATTTGGTGAGATTCTGTAGAGAACTGACGAATTATCAGGGATTTTTCATGTATTCTGTGGGAATTTGTGGAGATTTGGTGGGATTTTTCTGGAATTTGGTAGAGTTTTGAGAAGATTTAGGGAATTTTGTGGGATTTTTCCTGGAATTTTGTTGGATATTGAGGAGATTTTGTGGGGTGTTTGTGGAACTTTGAGGGACTCTTCTGGAATTTGGTGAGATTCTGTAGAGAACTGACGAATTATCAGGGATTTTTCATGTATTCTGTGGGAATTTGTGGAGATTTGGTGGGATTTTTCTGGAATTTGGTAGAGTTTTGAGAAGATTTAGGGAATTCTGTAAGATTTTTCTGGAATTTGGTGGGCCTTTTCAAGGACTTTGTGTGGTTTTGAGGAGACTTGAAGAATTTTGAGGAATTTTTCTTAGATTCTGTGGAAACTTGTGGAGGTTTTGTGGGATTTTTGTGGAATTTTGTGGGATATTGAGGCGATTTAGGGATCTTGAGGGATTTTTCATGTATTCTGTGGGAATTTGTGGAGATTCGGTGGGATTTTTGTGGATTTTAGCCGTATTTTGAGAAGATTTAGGGAATTTTGTGGGATTTTTCCTGGAATTTTGGTGGATACTGGGGAGATTTTGTGGAATGTTTGTGGAACTTTGAGGGACTTTTCTGGAATTTGGTGAGATTCTGTAGAGAACTGACGAATTATCAGGGATTTTTCATGTATTCTGTGGGAATTTGTGGAGATTTGGTGGGATTTTTCTGGAATTTGGTAGAGTTTTGAGAAGATTTAGGGAATTCTGCAAGATATTTCTGGAATTTGGTAGGCCTTTTTGAAGGACTTTTTATGGTTTTGAGGAGACTTGAAGAATTTTGAGGAATTTTTCTTAGATTCTGTGGAAACTTGTGTAAGTTTTTGGGATTTTTGTTGAATTTTGTCGGATATTGAGGCGATTTAGGGATCTTGAGGGATTTTTCATGTATTTTGTGGGAATTTGTGGAGATTTGGTGGGATTTTTCTGGAATTTGGTCGTGTTTTGGGAAGATTTAGGGAATTTTGTGGGATTTTTCCTGGAATTTTATTGGATACTGGGGAGATTTTGTGGGATGTTTGTGGAACTTTGAGGGACTCTTCTGGAATTTGGTGATATTCTATAGAGAACTGAAGAATTATCAGGGATTTTTCATGTATCCTGTGGGAATTTGTGGAGATTTGGTGGGATTTTTCTGGAATTTGGTCGAGTTTTGAGAAGATTTAGGGAATTTTGTAAGATTTTTCTGGAATTTGGTGGGCCTTTTCAAGGACTTTGTGTGGTTTTGAGGAGACTTGAAGAATTTTGAGGAATTTTTCTTAGATTTTGTGGAAACTTGTGGAGGTTTTGTGTGATTTTTGGGGGATTTTGTGGGATATTGAGGCGATTTAGGGATCTTGAGGGATTTTTCATGTATTTTGTGGGAATTTGTGGAGATTTGGTGGGATTTTTGTGGATTTTGGCCGTGTTTTGAGAAGATTTAGGGAATTTTGTGTGATTTTTCCGGGATTTTGTTGGGTATTGAGGACATTTTGTGGGATGTTTCTGGAATTTGGTGGGGCTTTTCAAGAATTTTGTGGTATTTTGAAAAGATTTAGGGAATTTTGTGGTGTTTTTTCTTGAATTTTGTGGGAAACTGTGCTGATTTTATGGGGCGTTTCTGGAATTTGGTCGAGTTTTCAGAAGATTTAGGGATTTTTGTGAGATTTTTGTGGGATGTTCTGGGAATTGGTGGAGATTTTGTGGGACATTCCTGTGAATTGGTAGGGTTTTGAAATGATTTAGGGAGTTTTGTGGGACTTCTCTGGAATTTTGTGGGTTTTTTCTGGAATTGTGTGGGATTCTGAGGAGACTTGAAGAATTTTGAGGAATTTGTTTTAGATTTTTGGGAATTTGTGTAGATTCTGTGGGATTTTTCTGGAATTTGGTGGGCCTTTTCAAGGACTTTGTGTGGTTTTGAGGAGACTTGAAGAATTTTGAGGATTTTTTTTTATATTTTGTGGAAACTTGTGGAGGTTTTGTGTGATTTTTGTGGGATTTTGTGGGATATTGAGGCGATTTAGGGATCTTGAGGGATTTTTCATGTATTTTTTGGGAATTTGTGGAGATTTGGTGGGATATTTTTCTAGAATTTGGTCGTGTTTTGAGAAGATTTAGGGAATTTTGTGGGATTTTTTCTGGAATTTTATTGGATACTGGGGAGATTTTGTGGAATGTTTGTGGAACTTTGAGGGACTCTTCTGGAATTTGGTGAGATTCTGTAGAGAACTGACGAATTATCAGGGATTTTTCATGTATTCTGTGGGAATTTGTAAAGATTTGGTGGGATTTTTCTGGAATTTGGTAGAGTTTTGAGAAGATTTAGGGAATTCTGCAAGATATTTCTGGAATTTGGCAGGCCTTTTTGAAGGACGTTTTGTGGTTTTGAGGAGACTTGAAGAATTTTGAGGAATTTTTCTTAGATTTTGTGGAAACTTGTGGAGGATTTGTGGGATTTTTGTGTGATTTTGTGGGATATTGAGGCGATTTAGGGATCTTGAGGGATTTTTCATGTATTCTGTGGGAATTTGTGGAGATTCGGTGGGATTTTTGTGGATTTTAGCCGTATTTTGAGAAGATTTAGGGAATTTTGTGGGATTTTTCCAGGAATTTTGTTGGATACTGGGGAGATTTTGTGGAATGTTTGTGGAACTTTGAGGGACTTTTCTGGAATTTGGTGAGATTCTGTAGAGAACTGAAGAATTATCAGGGATTTTTCATGTATTCTGTGGGAATTTGTGGAGATTTGGTGGGATTTTTCTGGAATTTGGTACAGTTTTGAGAAGATTTAGGGAATTCTGCAAGATATTTCTGGAATTTGGTAGGCCTTTTTGAAGGACTTTTTATGGTTTTGAGGAGACTTGAAGAATTTTGAGGAATTTTTCTTAGATTCTGTGGAAACTTGTGTAAGTTTTTGGGATTTTTGTTGAATTTTGTCGGATATTGAGGCGATTTAGGGATCTTGAGGGATTTTTCATGTATTTTGTGGGAATTTGTGGAGATTTGGTGGGATATTTTTCTAGAATTTGGTCGTGTTTTGGGAAGATTTAGGGAATTTTGTGGGATTTTTCCTGGAATTTTATTGGATACTGGGGAGATTTTGTGGGGTGTTTGTGGAACTTTGAGGGACTCTTCTGGAATTTTATGAGATTCTATAGAGAACTGAAGAATTATCAGGGATTTTTCATGTATCCTGTGGGAATTTGTGGAGATTTGGTGGGATTTTTCTGGAATTTGGTAGAGTTTTGAGAAGATTTAGGGAATTCTGTAAGATTTTTCTGGAATTTGGTGGGCATTTTCAAGGACTTTGTGTGGTTTTGAGGAGACTTGAAGAATTTTGAGGAATTTTTCTTAGATTTTGTGGAAACTTGGTGAGGTTTTGTGTGATTTTTGTGGGATTTTGTGGGATATTGAGGCGATTTAGGGATCATGAGGGATTTTTCATGTATTTTGTGGGAATTTGTGGAGATTTGGTGGGATATTTTTCTAGAATTTGGTCGTGTTTTGGGAAGATTTAGGGAATTTTGTGGGATTTTTCCTGGAATTTTGTTGGATACTGGGGAGATTTTGTGGGATGTTTGTGGAACTTTGAGGGACTTTTCTGGAATTTGGTGAGATTCTGTAGAGAACTGACGAATTATCAGGGATTTTTCATGTATTCTGTGGGAATTTGTGGAGATTTGGTGGGATTTTTCTGGAATTTGGTAGAGTTTTGAGAAGATTTAGGGAATTCTGCAAGATATTTCTGGAATTTGGTAGGCCTTTTTGAAGGACTTTTTGTGGTTTTGAGGAGACTTGAAGAATTTTGAGGAATTTTTCTTACATTCTGTGGAAACTTGTAAAGGTTTTGTGGGATTTTTGTGGAATTTTGTGGGATATTGAGGCGATTTAGGGATCTTGAGGGATTTTTCATGTATTTTGTGGGAATTTGTGGAGATTTGGTGGGATATTTTTCTAGAATTTGGTCGTGTTTTGAGAAGATTTAGGGAATTTTGTGGGATTTTTCCAGGAATTTTATTGGATACTGGGGAGATTTTGTGGGATGTTTGTGGAACTTTGAGGGACTTTTCTGGAATTTGGTGAGATTCTGTAGAGAACTGACGAATTATCAGGGATTTTTCATGTATTCTGTGGGAATTTGTGGAGATTTGGTGGGATTTTTCTGGAATTTGGTTGAGTTTTGAGAAGATTTAGGGAATTCTGCAAGATATTTCTGGAATTTGGCAGGCCTTTTTGAAGGACGTTTTGTGGTTTTGAGGAGACTTGAAGAATTTTGAGGAATTTTTCTTAGATTTTGTGGAAACTTGTGGAGGATTTGTGGGATTTTTGTGTGATTTTGTGGGATATTGAGGCGATTTAGGGATCTTGAGGGATTTTTCATGTATTCTGTGGGAATTTGTGGAGATTCGGTGGGATTTTTGTGGATTTTAGCCGTATTTTGAGAAGATTTAGGGAATTTTGTGGGATTTTTCCAGGAATTTTGTTGGATACTGGGGAGATTTTGTGGAATGTTTGTGGAACTTTGAGGGACTTTTCTGGAATTTGGTGAGATTCTGTAGAGAACTGAAGAATTATCAGGGATTTTTCATGTATTCTGTGGGAATTTGTGGAGATTTGGTTGGATTTTTCTGGAATTTGGTACAGTTTTGAGAAGATTTAGGGAATTCTGCAAGATATTTCTGGAATTTGGTAGGCTTTTTTGAAGGACTTTGTGTGGTTTTGAGGAGACTTGAAGAATTTTGAGGAATTTTTCTTAGATTCTGTGGAAACCTGTGTAAGTTTTTGGGATTTTTGTTGAATTTTGTCGGATATTGAGGCGATTTAGGGATCTTGAGGGATTTTTCATGTATTTTGTGGGAATTTGTGGAGATTTGGTGGGAGATTTTTCTAGAATTTGGTCGTGTTTTGGGAAGATTTAGGGAATTTTGTGGGATTTTTCCTGGAATTTCATTGGATACTGGGGAGATTTTGTGGGATGTTTGTGGAACTTTGAGGGACTCTTCTGGAATTTGGTGAGATTCTGTAGAGAACTGACGAATTATCAGGGATTTTTCATGTATTCTGTGGGAATTTGTGGAGATTTGGTGGGATTTTTCTGGAATTTGGTATAGTTTTGAGAAGATTTAGGGAATTCTGCAAGATATTTCTGGAATTTGGTAGGCCTTTTTGAAGGACTTTTTATGGTTTTGAGGAGACTTGAAGAATTTTGAGGAATTTTTCTTAGATTCTGTGGAAACTTGTGGAGGTTTTGTGGGATTTTTGTGGAATTTTGTGGGATATTGAGGCGATTTAGGGATCTTGAGGGATTTTTCATGTATTTTGTGGGAATTTGTGGAGATTTGGTGGGAGATTTTTCTAGAATTTGGTCGTGTTTTGGGAAGATTTAGGGAATTTTGTGGGATTTTTCCTGGAATTTTGGTGGATACTGGGGAGATTTTGTGGAATGTTTGTGGAACTTTGAGGGACTCTTCTGGAATTTGGTGAGATTCTGTAGAGAACTGACGAATTATCAGGGATTTTTCATGTATTCTGTGGGAATTTGTGGAGATTTGGTGGGATTTGTCTGGAATTTGGTAGAGTTTTGAGAAGATTTAGGGAATTCTGCAAGATATTTCTGGAATTTGGTAGGCCTTTTTGAAGGACTTTTTATGGTTTTGAGGAGACTTGAAGAATTTTGAGGAATTTTTCTTAGATTCTGTGGAAACTTGTGGAGGTTATGTGGGATTTTTGTGGAATTTTGTGGGATATTGAGGCGATTTAGGGATCTTGAGGGATTTTTCATGTATTCTGTGGGAATTTGTGGAGATTTGGTGGGATATTTTTCTAGAATTTGGTCGTGTTTTGGGAAGATTTAGGGAATTTTGTGGGATTTTTCCTGGAATTTCATTGGATACTGGGGAGATTTTGTGGAATGTTTGTGGAACTTTGAGGGACTCTTCTGGAATTTTATGAGATTCTATAGAGAACTGAAGAATTATCAGGGATTTTTCATGTATCCTGTGGGAATTTGTGGAGATTTGGTGGGATTTTTCTGGAATTTGGTAGAGTTTTGAGAAGATTTAGGGAATTCTGTAAGATTTTTCTGGAATTTGGTGGGCCTTTTCAAGGACTTTGTGTGGTTTTGAGGAGACTTGAAGAATTTTGAGGAATTTTTCTTAGATTTTGTGGAAACTTGGTGAGGTTTTGTGTGATTTTTGTTGAATTTTGACAGATATTGAGGCGATTTAGGGATCTTGAGGGATTTTTCATGTATTTTGTGGGAATTTGTGGTGATTTGGTGGGATATTTTTCTAGAATTTGGTCGTGTTTTGGGAAGATTTAGGGAATTTTGTGGGATTTTTCCTGGAATTTTGTTGGATACTGGGGAGATTTTGTGGGATGTTTGTGGAACTTTGAGGGACTTTTCTGGAATTTGGTGAGATTCTGTAGAGAACTGAAGAATTATCAGGGATTTTTCATGTATTCTGTGGGAATTTGTGGAGATTTGGTGGGATTTTTGTGGATTTTGGCCGTGTTTTGAGAAGATTTAGGGAATTTTGTGTGATTTTTCTGGGATTTTGTTGGGTATTGAGGACATTTTGTGGGATGTTTCTGGAATTTGGTGGGGCTTTTCAAGAATTTTGTGGTATTTTGAAAAGATTTAGGGAATTTTGTGGTGTTTTTTCTTGAATTTTGTGGGAAACTGTGCTGATTTTATGGGGCGTTTCTGGAATTTGGTCGAGTTTTCAGAAGATTTAGGGATTTTTGTGAGATTTTTGTGGGATGTTCTGGGAATTGGTGGAGATTTTGTGGGACATTCCTGTGAATTGGTAGGGTTTTGAAATGATTTAGGGAGTTTTGTGGGACTTGTCTGGAATTTTGTGGGTTTTTTCTGGAATTGTGTGGGATTCTGAGGAGACTTGAAGAATTTTGAGGAATTTGTTTTAGATTTTGTGGGAATTTGTGTAGATTCTGTGGGATTTTTCTGGAATTTGGTGGGCCTTTTCAAGGACTTTGTGTGGTTTTGAGGAGACTTGAAGAATTTTAACGATTTGTTTTTATATTTTGTGGAAACTTGTGGAGGTTTTGTGTGATTTTTGTGGGATTTTGTGGGATATTGAGGCGATTTAGGGATCTTGAGGGATTTTTCATGTATTTTGTGGGATTTTGTGGAGATTTGGTGGGATATTTTTCTAGAATTTGGTCATGTTTTGGGAAGATTTAGGGAATTTTGTGGGATTTTTCCTGGAATTTTATTGGATACTGGGGAGATTTTGTGGGATGTTTGTGGAAACTTGGAGGGACTTTTCTGGAATTTTGTGAGATTCTGTAGAGAACTGACGAATTATCAGGGATTTTTCATGTATTCTGTGGGAATTTGTGGAGATTTGGTGGGATATTTTTCTAGAATGTGGTCATGTTTTGAGAAGATTTAGGGAATTTTGTGGGATTTTTCCTGGAATTTTGTTGGATACTGGGGAGATTTTGTGGGATGTTTGTGGAACTTTGAGGGACTTTTCTGGAATTTGGTGAGATTCTGTAGAGAACTGACGAATTATCAGGGATTTTTCATGTATTCTGTGGGAATTTGTGGAGATTTGGTGTGATATTTTTCTAGAATTTGGTCATGTTTTGAGAAGATTTAGGGAATTCTGTACGATTTTTCTGGAATTTGGTGGGCCTTTTTGAAGGACTTTGTGTGGTTTTGAGGAGACTTGAAGAATTTTGAGGAATTTGTTTTAGATTTTGTGGGAATTTGTGGAGATTCTGTGGGATTTTCCTGGAATTTGGTGGGCCTTTTCAAGGACTTTGTGTGGTTTTGAGGAGACTTGAAGAATTTTCAGGGATTTTTCTTAGATTTTGTGGAAACTTGTGGAGGTTTTGTGTGATTTTTGGGGGATTTTGTGGGATATTGAGGCGATTTAGGGATCTTGAGGGATTTTTCATGTATTTTTTGGGAATTTGTGGTGATTTGGTGGGATATTTTTCTAGAATTTGGTCGTGTTTTGAGAAGATTTAGGGAATTTTGTGGGATTTTTCCTGGAATTTTGTTGGATACTGGGGAGATTTTGTGGGATGTTTGTGGAACTTTGAGGGACTTTTCTGGAATTTGGTGAGATTCTGTAGAGAACTGACGAATTATCAGGGATTTTTCATGTATTCTGTGGGAATTTGTGGAGATTTGGTGGGATTTTTCTGGAATTTGGTAGAGTTTTGAGAAGATTTAGGGAATTCTGTAAGATTTTTCTGGAATTTGGTGGGCCTCTTTGAAGGACTTTGTGTGGTTTTGAGGAGACTTGAAGAATTTTGAGGAATTTTTCTTAGATTCTGTGGAAACTTGGTGAGGTTTTGTGTGATTTTTGTGGGATTTTGTGGGATATTGAGGCGATTTAGGGATCTTGAGGGATTTTTCATGTATTTTGTGGGAATTTGTGGAGATTTGGTGGGATATTTTTCTAGAATTTGGTCGTGTTTTGGGAAGATTTAGGGAATTTTGTGGGATTTTTCCTGGAATTTTGTTGGATACTGGGGAGATTTTGTGGGATGTTTGTGGAACTTTGAGGGACTTTTCTGGAATTTGGTGAGATTCTGTAGAGAACTGACGAATTATCAGGGATTTTTCATGTATTCTGTGGGAATTTGTGGAGATTTGGTGGGATTTTTCTGGAATTTGGTAGAGTTTTGAGAAGATTTAGGGAATTCTGCAAGATATTTCTGGAATTTGGTAGGCCTTTTTGAAGGACTTTTTATGGTTTTGAGGAGACTTGAAGAATTTTGAGGAATTTTTCTTAGATTCTGTGGAAACTTGTGTAAGTTTTTGGGATTTTTGTTGAATTTTGTCGGATATTGAGGCGATTTAGGGATCTTGAGGGATTTTTCATGTATTTTGTGGGAATTTGTGGAGATTTGGTGGGATTTTTCTGGAATTTGGTCGTGTTTTGGGAAGATTTAGGGAATTTTGTGGGATTTTTCCTGGAATTTTATTGGATACTGGGGAGATTTTGTGGGATGTTTGTGGAACTTTGAGGGACTCTTCTGGAATTTGGTGATATTCTATAGAGAACTGAAGAATTATCAGGGATTTTTCATGTATCCTGTGGGAATTTGTGGAGATTTGGTGGGATTTTTCTGGAATTTGGTCGAGTTTTGAGAAGATTTAGGGAATTTTGTAAGATTTTTCTGGAATTTGGTGGGCCTTTTCAAGGACTTTGTGTGGTTTTGAGGAGACTTGAAGAATTTTGAGGAATTTTTCTTAGATTTTGTGGAAACTTGTGGAGGTTTTGTGTGATTTTTGGGGGATTTTGTGGGATATTGAGGCGATTTAGGGATCTTGAGGGATTTTTCATGTATTTTGTGGGAATTTGTGGAGATTTGGTGGGATTTTTGTGGATTTTGGCCGTGTTTTGAGAAGATTTAGGGAATTTTGTGTGATTTTTCCGGGATTTTGTTGGGTATTGAGGACATTTTGTGGGATGTTTCTGGAATTTGGTGGGGCTTTTCAAGAATTTTGTGGTATTTTGAAAAGATTTAGGGAATTTTGTGGTGTTTTTTCTTGAATTTTGTGGGAAACTGTGCTGATTTTATGGGGCGTTTCTGGAATTTGGTCGAGTTTTCAGAAGATTTAGGGATTTTTGTGAGATTTTTGTGGGATGTTCTGGGAATTGGTGGAGATTTTGTGGGACATTCCTGTGAATTGGTAGGGTTTTGAAATGATTTAGGGAGTTTTGTGGGACTTCTCTGGAATTTTGTGGGTTTTTTCTGGAATTGTGTGGGATTCTGAGGAGACTTGAAGAATTTTGAGGAATTTGTTTTAGATTTTTGGGAATTTGTGTAGATTCTGTGGGATTTTTCTGGAATTTGGTGGGCCTTTTCAAGGACTTTGTGTGGTTTTGAGGAGACTTGAAGAATTTTGAGGATTTTTTTTTATATTTTGTGGAAACTTGTGGAGGTTTTGTGTGATTTTTGTGGGATTTTGTGGGATATTGAGGCGATTTAGGGATCTTGAGGGATTTTTCATGTATTTTTTGGGAATTTGTGGAGATTTGGTGGGATATTTTTCTAGAATTTGGTCGTGTTTTGAGAAGATTTAGGGAATTTTGTGGGATTTTTTCTGGAATTTTATTGGATACTGGGGAGATTTTGTGGAATGTTTGTGGAACTTTGAGGGACTCTTGTGGAATTTGGTGAGATTCTGTAGAGAACTGACGAATTATCAGGGATTTTTCATGTATTCTGTGGGAATTTGTAAAGATTTGGTGGGATTTTTCTGGAATTTGGTAGAGTTTTGAGAAGATTTAGGGAATTCTGCAAGATATTTCTGGAATTTGGCAGGCCTTTTTGAAGGACGTTTTGTGGTTTTGAGGAGACTTGAAGAATTTTGAGGAATTTTTCTTAGATTTTGTGGAAACTTGTGGAGGATTTGTGGGATTTTTGTGTGATTTTGTGGGATATTGAGGCGATTTAGGGATCTTGAGGGATTTTTCATGTATTCTGTGGGAATTTGTGGAGATTCGGTGGGATTTTTGTGGATTTTAGCCGTATTTTGAGAAGATTTAGGGAATTTTGTGGGATTTTTCCAGGAATTTTGTTGGATACTGGGGAGATTTTGTGGAATGTTTGTGGAACTTTGAGGGACTTTTCTGGAATTTGGTGAGATTCTGTAGAGAACTGAAGAATTATCAGGGATTTTTCATGTATTCTGTGGGAATTTGTGGAGATTTGGTGGGATTTTTCTGGAATTTGGTACAGTTTTGAGAAGATTTAGGGAATTCTGCAAGATATTTCTGGAATTTGGTAGGCCTTTTTGAAGGACTTTTTATGGTTTTGAGGAGACTTGAAGAATTTTGAGGAATTTTTCTTAGATTCTGTGGAAACTTGTGTAAGTTTTTGGGATTTTTGTTGAATTTTGTCGGATATTGAGGCGATTTAGGGATCTTGAGGGATTTTTCATGTATTTTGTGGGAATTTGTGGAGATTTGGTGGGATATTTTTCTAGAATTTGGTCGTGTTTTGGGAAGATTTAGGGAATTTTGTGGGATTTTTCCTGGAATTTTATTGGATACTGGGGAGATTTTGTGGGGTGTTTGTGGAACTTTGAGGGACTCTTCTGGAATTTTATGAGATTCTATAGAGAACTGAAGAATTATCAGGGATTTTTCATGTATCCTGTGGGAATTTGTGGAGATTTGGTGGGATTTTTCTGGAATTTGGTCGAGTTTTGAGAAGATTTAGGGAATTCTGTAAGATTTTTCTGGAATTTGGTGGGCATTTTCAAGGACTTTGTGTGGTTTTGAGGAGACTTGAAGAATTTTGAGGAATTTTTCTTAGATTTTGTGGAAACTTGGTGAGGTTTTGTGTGATTTTTGTGGGATTTTGTGGGATATTGAGGCGATTTAGGGATCATGAGGGATTTTTCATGTATTTTGTGGGAATTTGTGGAGATTTGGTGGGATATTTTTCTAGAATTTGGTCGTGTTTTGGGAAGATTTAGGGAATTTTGTGGGATTTTTCCTGGAATTTTGTTGGATACTGGGGAGATTTTGTGGGATGTTTGTGGAACTTTGAGGGACTTTTCTGGAATTTGGTGAGATTCTGTAGAGAACTGACGAATTATCAGGGATTTTTCATGTATTCTGTGGGAATTTGTGGAGATTTGGTGGGATTTTTCTGGAATTTGGTAGAGTTTTGAGAAGATTTAGGGAATTCTGCAAGATATTTCTGGAATTTGGTAGGCCTTTTTGAAGGACTTTTTGTGGTTTTGAGGAGACTTGAAGAATTTTGAGGAATTTTTCTTACATTCTGTGGAAACTTGTAAAGGTTTTGTGGGATTTTTGTGGAATTTTGTGGGATATTGAGGCGATTTAGGGATCTTGAGGGATTTTTCATGTATTTTGTGGGAATTTGTGGAGATTTGGTGGGATATTTTTCTAGAATTTGGTCGTGTTTTGAGAAGATTTAGGGAATTTTGTGGGATTTTTCCAGGAATTTTATTGGATACTGGGGAGATTTTGTGGGATGTTTGTGGAACTTTGAGGGACTTTTCTGGAATTTGGTGAGATTCTGTAGAGAACTGACGAATTATCAGGGATTTTTCATGTATTCTGTGGGAATTTGTGGAGATTTGGTGGGATTTTTCTGGAATTTGGTTGAGTTTTGAGAAGATTTAGGGAATTCTGCAAGATATTTCTGGAATTTGGCAGGCCTTTTTGAAGGACGTTTTGTGGTTTTGAGGAGACTTGAAGAATTTTGAGGAATTTTTCTTAGATTTTGTGGAAACTTGTGGAGGATTTGTGGGATTTTTGTGTGATTTTGTGGGATATTGAGGCGATTTAGGGATCTTGAGGGATTTTTCATGTATTCTGTGGGAATTTGTGGAGATTCGGTGGGATTTTTGTGGATTTTAGCCGTATTTTGAGAAGATTTAGGGAATTTTGTGGGATTTTTCCAGGAATTTTGTTGGATACTGGGGAGATTTTGTGGAATGTTTGTGGAACTTTGAGGGACTTTTCTGGAATTTGGTGAGATTCTGTAGAGAACTGAAGAATTATCAGGGATTTTTCATGTATTCTGTGGGAATTTGTGGAGATTTGGTTGGATTTTTCTGGAATTTGGTACAGTTTTGAGAAGATTTAGGGAATTCTGCAAGATATTTCTGGAATTTGGTAGGCTTTTTTGAAGGACTTTGTGTGGTTTTGAGGAGACTTGAAGAATTTTGAGGAATTTTTCTTAGATTCTGTGGAAACCTGTGTAAGTTTTTGGGATTTTTGTTGAATTTTGTCGGATATTGAGGCGATTTAGGGATCTTGAGGGATTTTTCATGTATTTTGTGGGAATTTGTGGAGATTTGGTGGGAGATTTTTCTAGAATTTGGTCGTGTTTTGGGAAGATTTAGGGAATTTTGTGGGATTTTTCCTGGAATTTCATTGGATACTGGGGAGATTTTGTGGGATGTTTGTGGAACTTTGAGGGACTCTTCTGGAATTTGGTGAGATTCTGTAGAGAACTGACGAATTATCAGGGATTTTTCATGTATTCTGTGGGAATTTGTGGAGATTTGGTGGGATTTTTCTGGAATTTGGTATAGTTTTGAGAAGATTTAGGGAATTCTGCAAGATATTTCTGGAATTTGGTAGGCCTTTTTGAAGGACTTTTTATGGTTTTGAGGAGACTTGAAGAATTTTGAGGAATTTTTCTTAGATTCTGTGGAAACTTGTGGAGGTTTTGTGGGATTTTTGTGGAATTTTGTGGGATATTGAGGCGATTTAGGGATCTTGAGGGATTTTTCATGTATTTTGTGGGAATTTGTGGAGATTTGGTGGGAGATTTTTCTAGAATTTGGTCGTGTTTTGGGAAGATTTAGGGAATTTTGTGGGATTTTTCCTGGAATTTTGGTGGATACTGGGGAGATTTTGTGGAATGTTTGTGGAACTTTGAGGGACTCTTCTGGAATTTGGTGAGATTCTGTAGAGAACTGACGAATTATCAGGGATTTTTCATGTATTCTGTGGGAATTTGTGGAGATTTGGTGGGATTTGTCTGGAATTTGGTAGAGTTTTGAGAAGATTTAGGGAATTCTGCAAGATATTTCTGGAATTTGGTAGGCCTTTTTGAAGGACTTTTTATGGTTTTGAGGAGACTTGAAGAATTTTGAGGAATTTTTCTTAGATTCTGTGGAAACTTGTGGAGGTTATGTGGGATTTTTGTGGAATTTTGTGGGATATTGAGGCGATTTAGGGATCTTGAGGGATTTTTCATGTATTCTGTGGGAATTTGTGGAGATTTGGTGGGATATTTTTCTAGAATTTGGTCGTGTTTTGGGAAGATTTAGGGAATTTTGTGGGATTTTTCCTGGAATTTCATTGGATACTGGGGAGATTTTGTGGAATGTTTGTGGAACTTTGAGGGACTCTTCTGGAATTTTATGAGATTCTATAGAGAACTGAAGAATTATCAGGGATTTTTCATGTATCCTGTGGGAATTTGTGGAGATTTGGTGGGATTTTTCTGGAATTTGGTAGAGTTTTGAGAAGATTTAGGGAATTCTGTAAGATTTTTCTGGAATTTGGTGGGCCTTTTCAAGGACTTTGTGTGGTTTTGAGGAGACTTGAAGAATTTTGAGGAATTTTTCTTAGATTTTGTGGAAACTTGGTGAGGTTTTGTGTGATTTTTGTTGAATTTTGACAGATATTGAGGCGATTTAGGGATCTTGAGGGATTTTTCATGTATTTTGTGGGAATTTGTGGTGATTTGGTGGGATATTTTTCTAGAATTTGGTCGTGTTTTGGGAAGATTTAGGGAATTTTGTGGGATTTTTCCTGGAATTTTGTTGGATACTGGGGAGATTTTGTGGGATGTTTGTGGAACTTTGAGGGACTTTTCTGGAATTTGGTGAGATTCTGTAGAGAACTGAAGAATTATCAGGGATTTTTCATGTATTCTGTGGGAATTTGTGGAGATTTGGTGGGATTTTTGTGGATTTTGGCCGTGTTTTGAGAAGATTTAGGGAATTTTGTGTGATTTTTCTGGGATTTTGTTGGGTATTGAGGACATTTTGTGGGATGTTTCTGGAATTTGGTGGGGCTTTTCAAGAATTTTGTGGTATTTTGAAAAGATTTAGGGAATTTTGTGGTGTTTTTTCTTGAATTTTGTGGGAAACTGTGCTGATTTTATGGGGCGTTTCTGGAATTTGGTCGAGTTTTCAGAAGATTTAGGGATTTTTGTGAGATTTTTGTGGGATGTTCTGGGAATTGGTGGAGATTTTGTGGGACATTCCTGTGAATTGGTAGGGTTTTGAAATGATTTAGGGAGTTTTGTGGGACTTGTCTGGAATTTTGTGGGTTTTTTCTGGAATTGTGTGGGATTCTGAGGAGACTTGAAGAATTTTGAGGAATTTGTTTTAGATTTTGTGGGAATTTGTGTAGATTCTGTGGGATTTTTCTGGAATTTGGTGGGCCTTTTCAAGGACTTTGTGTGGTTTTGAGGAGACTTGAAGAATTTTAACGATTTGTTTTTATATTTTGTGGAAACTTGTGGAGGTTTTGTGTGATTTTTGTGGGATTTTGTGGGATATTGAGGCGATTTAGGGATCTTGAGGGATTTTTCATGTATTTTGTGGGATTTTGTGGAGATTTGGTGGGATATTTTTCTAGAATTTGGTCATGTTTTGGGAAGATTTAGGGAATTTTGTGGGATTTTTCCTGGAATTTTATTGGATACTGGGGAGATTTTGTGGGATGTTTGTGGAAACTTGGAGGGACTTTTCTGGAATTTTGTGAGATTCTGTAGAGAACTGACGAATTATCAGGGATTTTTCATGTATTCTGTGGGAATTTGTGGAGATTTGGTGGGATATTTTTCTAGAATGTGGTCATGTTTTGAGAAGATTTAGGGAATTTTGTGGGATTTTTCCTGGAATTTTGTTGGATACTGGGGAGATTTTGTGGGATGTTTGTGGAACTTTGAGGGACTTTTCTGGAATTTGGTGAGATTCTGTAGAGAACTGACGAATTATCAGGGATTTTTCATGTATTCTGTGGGAATTTGTGGAGATTTGGTGTGATATTTTTCTAGAATTTGGTCATGTTTTGAGAAGATTTAGGGAATTCTGTACGATTTTTCTGGAATTTGGTGGGCCTTTTTGAAGGACTTTGTGTGGTTTTGAGGAGACTTGAAGAATTTTGAGGAATTTGTTTTAGATTTTGTGGGAATTTGTGGAGATTCTGTGGGATTTTCCTGGAATTTGGTGGGCCTTTTCAAGGACTTTGTGTGGTTTTGAGGAGACTTGAAGAATTTTCAGGGATTTTTCTTAGATTTTGTGGAAACTTGTGGAGGTTTTGTGTGATTTTTGGGGGATTTTGTGGGATATTGAGGCGATTTAGGGATCTTGAGGGATTTTTCATGTATTTTTTGGGAATTTGTGGTGATTTGGTGGGATATTTTTCTAGAATTTGGTCGTGTTTTGAGAAGATTTAGGGAATTTTGTGGGATTTTTCCTGGAATTTTGTTGGATACTGGGGAGATTTTGTGGGATGTTTGTGGAACTTTGAGGGACTTTTCTGGAATTTGGTGAGATTCTGTAGAGAACTGACGAATTATCAGGGATTTTTCATGTATTCTGTGGGAATTTGTGGAGATTTGGTGGGATTTTTCTGGAATTTGGTAGAGTTTTGAGAAGATTTAGGGAATTCTGTAAGATTTTTCTGGAATTTGGTGGGCCTCTTTGAAGGACTTTGTGTGGTTTTGAGGAGACTTGAAGAATTTTGAGGAATTTTTCTTAGATTCTGTGGAAACTTGGTGAGGTTTTGTGTGATTTTTGTGGGATTTTGTGGGATATTGAGGCGATTTAGGGATCTTGAGGGATTTTTCATGTATTTTGTGGGAATTTGTGGAGATTTGGTGGGATATTTTTCTAGAATTTGGTCGTGTTTTGGGAAGATTTAGGGAATTTTGTGGGATTTTTCCTGGAATTTTGTTGGATACTGGGGAGATTTTGTGGGATGTTTGTGGAACTTTGAGGGACTTTTCTGGAATTTGGTGAGATTCTGTAGAGAACTGACGAATTATCAGGGATTTTTCATGTATTCTGTGGGAATTTGTGGAGATTTGGTGGGATTTTTGTGGATTTTGGCCGTGTTTTGAGAAGATTTAGGGAATTTTGTGTGATTTTTCTGGGATTTTGTTGGGTATTGAGGACATTTTGTGGGATGTTTCTGGAATTTGGTGGGGCTTTTCAAGAATTTTGTGGTATTTTGAAAAGATTTAGAAAATTTTGTGGTTTTTTTCTTGAATTTTGTGGGAAACTGTGCTGATTTTATGGGGCGTTTCTGGAATTTGGTCGAGTTTTCAAAAGATTTAGGGATTTTTGTGAGATTTTTGTGGGATGTTCTGGGAATTGGTGGAGATTTTGTGGGACATTCCTGTGAATTGGTAGGGTTTTGAAATGATTTAGGGAGTTTTGTGGGACTTCTCTGGAATTTTGTGGGTTTTTTCTGGAATTGTGTGGGATTCTGAGGAGACTTGAAGAATTTTGAGGAATTTGTTTTAGATTTTGTGGGAATTTGTGTAGATTCTGTGGGATTTTACTGGAATTTGGTGGGCCTTTTCAAGGACTTTGTGTGGTTTTGAGGAGACTTGAAGAATTTTAACAATTTGTTTTTATATTTTGTGGAAACTTGTGGAGGTTTTGTGTGATTTTTGTGGGATTTTGTGGGATATTGAGGCGATTTAGGGATCTTGAGGGATTTTTCATGTATTTTGTGGGATTTTGTGGAGATTTGGTGGGATATTTTTCTAGAATTTGGTCATGTTTTGGGAAGATTTAGGGAATTTTGTGGGATTTTTTCTGGAATTTTATTGGATACTGGGGAGATTTTGTGGAATGTTTGTGGAACTTTGAGGGACTTTTCTGGAATTTGGTGAGATTCTGTAGAGAACTGACGAATTATCAGGGATTTTTCATGTATTCTGTGGGAATTTGTAAAGATTTGGTGGGATTTTTCTGGAATTTGGTAGAGTTTTGAGAAGATTTAGGGAATTCTGCAAGATATTTCTGGAATTTGGCAGGCCTTTTTGAAGGACGTTTTGTGGTTTTGAGGAGACTTGAAGAATTTTGAGGAATTTTTCTTAGATTTTGTGGAAACTTGTGGAGGATTTGTGGGATTTTTGTGTGATTTTGTGGGATATTGAGGCGATTTAGGGATCTTGAGGGATTTTTCATGTATTCTGTGGGAATTTGTGGAGATTCGGTGGGATTTTTGTGGATTTTAGCCGTATTTTGAGAAGATTTAGGGAATTTTGTGGGATTTTTCCAGGAATTTTGTTGGATACTGGGGAGATTTTGTGGAATGTTTGTGGAACTTTGAGGGACTTTTCTGGAATTTGGTGAGATTCTGTAGAGAACTGAAGAATTATCAGGGATTTTTCATGTATTCTGTGGGAATTTGTGGAGATTTGGTTGGATTTTTCTGGAATTTGGTACAGTTTTGAGAAGATTTAGGGAATTCTGCAAGATATTTCTGGAATTTGGTAGGCCTTTTTGAAGGACTTTGTGTGGTTTTGAGGAGACTTGAAGAATTTTGAGGAATTTTTCTTAGATTCTGTGCAAACTTGTGTAAGTTTTTGGGATTTTTGTTGAATTTTGTCGGATATTGAGGCGATTTAGGGATCTTGAGGGATTTTTCATGTATTTTGTGGGAATTTGTGGAGATTTGGTGGGAGATTTTTCTAGAATTTGGTCGTGTTTTGGGAAGATTTAGGGAATTTTGTGGGATTTTTCCTGGAATTTCATTGGATACTGGGGAGATTTTGTGGGATGTTTGTGGAACTTTGAGGGACTTTTCTGGAATTTGGTGAGATTCTGTAGAGAACTGACGAATTATCAGGGATTTTTCATGTATTCTGTGGGAATTTGTGGAGATTTGGTGGGATTTTTCTGGAATTTGGTAGAGTTTTGAGAAGATTTAGGGAATTTTGTGGGATTTTTCCTGGAATTTTGTTGGATATTGAGGAGATTTTGTGGGGTGTTTGTGGAACTTTGAGGGACTCTTCTGGAATTTGGTGAGATTCTGTAGAGAACTGACGAATTATCAGGGATTTTTCATGTATTCTGTGGGAATTTGTGGAGATTTGGTGGGATTTTTCTGGAATTTGGTAGAGTTTTGAGAAGATTTAGGGAATTCTGTAAGATTTTTCTGGAATTTGGTGGGCCTTTTCAAGGACTTTGTGTGGTTTTGAGGAGACTTGAAGAATTTTGAGGAATTTTTCTTAGATTCTGTGGAAACTTGTGGAGGTTTTGTGGGATTTTTGTGGAATTTTGTGGGATATTGAGGCGATTTAGGGATCTTGAGGGATTTTTCATGTATTCTGTGGGAATTTGTGGAGATTCGGTGGGATTTTTGTGGATTTTAGCCGTATTTTGAGAAGATTTAGGGAATTTTGTGGGATTTTTCCTGGAATTTTGGTGGATACTGGGGAGATTTTGTGGAATGTTTGTGGAACTTTGAGGGACTTTTCTGGAATTTGGTGAGATTCTGTAGAGAACTGACGAATTATCAGGGATTTTTCATGTATTCTGTGGGAATTTGTGGAGATTTGGTGGGATTTTTCTGGAATTTGGTAGAGTTTTGAGAAGATTTAGGGAATTCTGCAAGATATTTCTGGAATTTGGTAGGCCTTTTTGAAGGACTTTTTATGGTTTTGAGGAGACTTGAAGAATTTTGAGGAATTTTTCTTAGATTCTGTGGAAACTTGTGTAAGTTTTTGGGATTTTTGTTGAATTTTGTCGGATATTGAGGCGATTTAGGGATCTTGAGGGATTTTTCATGTATTTTGTGGGAATTTGTGGAGATTTGGTGGGATTTTTCTGGAATTTGGTCGTGTTTTGGGAAGATTTAGGGAATTTTGTGGGATTTTTCCTGGAATTTTATTGGATACTGGGGAGATTTTGTGGGATGTTTGTGGAACTTTGAGGGACTCTTCTGGAATTTGGTGATATTCTATAGAGAACTGAAGAATTATCAGGGATTTTTCATGTATCCTGTGGGAATTTGTGGAGATTTGGTGGGATTTTTCTGGAATTTGGTCGAGTTTTGAGAAGATTTAGGGAATTTTGTAAGATTTTTCTGGAATTTGGTGGGCCTTTTCAAGGACTTTGTGTGGTTTTGAGGAGACTTGAAGAATTTTGAGGAATTTTTCTTAGATTTTGTGGAAACTTGTGGAGGTTTTGTGTGATTTTTGGGGGATTTTGTGGGATATTGAGGCGATTTAGGGATCTTGAGGGATTTTTCATGTATTTTGTGGGAATTTGTGGAGATTTGGTGGGATTTTTGTGGATTTTGGCCGTGTTTTGAGAAGATTTAGGGAATTTTGTGTGATTTTTCCGGGATTTTGTTGGGTATTGAGGACATTTTGTGGGATGTTTCTGGAATTTGGTGGGGCTTTTCAAGAATTTTGTGGTATTTTGAAAAGATTTAGGGAATTTTGTGGTGTTTTTTCTTGAATTTTGTGGGAAACTTTGCTGATTTTATGGGGCGTTTCTGGAATTTGGTCGAGTTTTCAGAAGATTTAGGGATTTTTGTGAGATTTTTGTGGGATGTTCTGGGAATTGGTGGAGATTTTGTGGGACATTCCTGTGAATTGGTAGGGTTTTGAAATGATTTAGGGAGTTTTGTGGGACTTCTCTGGAATTTTGTGTGTTTTTTCTGGAATTGTGTGGGATTCTGAGGAGACTTGAAGAATTTTGAGGAATTTGTTTTAGATTTTTGGGAATTTGTGTAGATTCTGTGGGATTTTTCTGGAATTTGGTGGGCCTTTTCAAGGACTTTGTGTGGTTTTGAGGAGACTTGAAGAATTTTGAGGAATTTTTCTTAGATTTTGTGGAAACTTGGTGAGGTTTTGTGTGATTTTTGTGGGATTTTGTGGGATATTGAGGCGATTTAGGGATCATGAGGGATTTTTCATGTATTTTGTGGGAATTTGTGGAGATTTGGTGGGATATTTTTCTAGAATTTGGTCGTGTTTTGGGAAGATTTAGGGAATTTTGTGGGATTTTTCCTGGAATTTTGTTGGATACTGGGGAGATTTTGTGGGATGTTTGTGGAACTTTGAGGGACTTTTCTGGAATTTGGTGAGATTCTGTAGAGAACTGACGAATTATCAGGGATTTTTCATGTATTCTGTGGGAATTTGTGGAGATTTGGTGGGATTTTTCTGGAATTTGGTAGAGTTTTGAGAAGATTTAGGGAATTCTGCAAGATATTTCTGGAATTTGGTAGGCCTTTTTGAAGGACTTTTTGTGGTTTTGAGGAGACTTGAAGAATTTTGAGGAATTTTTCTTACATTCTGTGGAAACTTGTAAAGGTTTTGTGGGATTTTTGTGGAATTTTGTGGGATATTGAGGCGATTTAGGGATCTTGAGGGATTTTTCATGTATTTTGTGGGAATTTGTGGAGATTTGGTGGGATATTTTTCTAGAATTTGGTCGTGTTTTGAGAAGATTTAGGGAATTTTGTGGGATTTTTCCAGGAATTTTATTGGATACTGGGGAGATTTTGTGGGATGTTTGTGGAACTTTGAGGGACTTTTCTGGAATTTGGTGAGATTCTGTAGAGAACTGACGAATTATCAGGGATTTTTCATGTATTCTGTGGGAATTTGTGGAGATTTGGTGGGCCTTTTCTGGAATTTGGTAGAGTTTTGAGAAGATTTAGGGAATTCTGCAAGATATTTCTGGAATTTGGCAGGCCTTTTTGAAGGACGTTTTGTGGTTTTGAGGAGACTTGAAGAATTTTGAGGAATTTTTCTTAGATTTTGTGGAAACTTGTGGAGGATTTGTGGGATTTTTGTGTGATTTTGTGGGATATTGAGGCGATTTAGGGATCTTGAGGGATTTTTCATGTATTCTGTGGGAATTTGTGGAGATTCGGTGGGATTTTTGTGGATTTTAGCCGTATTTTGAGAAGATTTAGGGAATTTTGTGGGATTTTTCCAGGAATTTTGTTGGATACTGGGGAGATTTTGTGGAATGTTTGTGGAACTTTGAGGGACTTTTCTGGAATTTGGTGAGATTCTGTAGAGAACTGAAGAATTATCAGGGATTTTTCATGTATTCTGTGGGAATTTGTGGAGATTTGGTTGGATTTTTCTGGAATTTGGTACAGTTTTGAGAAGATTTAGGGAATTCTGCAAGATATTTCTGGAATTTGGTAGGCTTTTTTGAAGGACTTTGTGTGGTTTTGAGGAGACTTGAAGAATTTTGAGGAATTTTTCTTAGATTCTGTGGAAACCTGTGTAAGTTTTTGGGATTTTTGTTGAATTTTGTCGGATATTGAGGCGATTTAGGGATCTTGAGGGATTTTTCATGTATTTTGTGGGAATTTGTGGAGATTTGGTGGGAGATTTTTCTAGAATTTGGTCGTGTTTTGGGAAGATTTAGGGAATTTTGTGGGATTTTTCCTGGAATTTCATTGGATACTGGGGAGATTTTGTGGGATGTTTGTGGAACTTTGAGGGACTCTTCTGGAATTTGGTGAGATTCTGTAGAGAACTGACGAATTATCAGGGATTTTTCATGTATTCTGTGGGAATTTGTGGAGATTTGGTGGGATTTTTCTGGAATTTGGTATAGTTTTGAGAAGATTTAGGGAATTCTGCAAGATATTTCTGGAATTTGGTAGGCCTTTTTGAAGGACTTTTTATGGTTTTGAGGAGACTTGAAGAATTTTGAGGAATTTTTCTTAGATTCTGTGGAAACTTGTGGAGGTTTTGTGGGATTTTTGTGGAATTTTGTGGGATATTGAGGCGATTTAGGGATCTTGAGGGATTTTTCATGTATTCTGTGGGAATTTGTGGAGATTTGGTGGGATATTTTTCTAGAATTTGGTCGTGTTTTGGGAAGATTTAGGGAATTTTGTGGGATTTTTCCTGGAATTTCATTGGATACTGGGGAGATTTTGTGGAATGTTTGTGGAACTTTGAGGGACTCTTCTGGAATTTTATGAGATTCTATAGAGAACTGACGAATTATCAGGGATTTTTCATGTATCCTGTGGGAATTTGTGGAGATTTGGTGGGATTTTTCTGGAATTTGGTAGAGTTTTGAGAAGATTTAGGGAATTCTGTAAGATTTTTCTGGAATTTGGTGGGCCTTTTCAAGGACTTTGTGTGGTTTTGAGGAGACTTGAAGAATTTTGAGGAATTTTTCTTAGATTTTGTGGAAACTTGTGGAGGTTTTGTGTGATTTTTGTGGGATTTTGTGGGATATTGAGGCGATTTAGGGATCTTGAGGGATTTTTCATGTATTTTGTGGGAATTTGTGGAGATTTGGTGGGATATTTTTCTAGAATTTGGTCGTGTTTTGGGAAGATTTAGGGAATTTTGTGGGATTTTTCCTGGAATTTTGTTGGATACTGGGGAGATTTTGTGGGATGTTTGTGGAACTTTGAGGGACTTTTCTGGAATTTGGTGAGATTCTGTAGAGAACTGAAGAATTATCAGGGATTTTTCATGTATTCTGTGGGAATTTGTGGAGATTTGGTGGGATTTTTGTGGATTTTGGCCGTGTTTTGAGAAGATTTAGGGAATTTTGTGTGATTTTTCTGGGATTTTGTTGGGTATTGAGGACATTTTGTGGGATGTTTCTGGAATTTGGTGGGGCTTTTCAAGAATTTTGTGGTATTTTGAAAAGATTTAGGGAATTTTGTGGTGTTTTTTCTTGAATTTTGTGGGAAACTGCTGATTTTATGGGGCGTTTCTGGAATTTGGTCGAGTTTTCAGAAGATTTAGGGATTTTTGTGAGATTTTTGTGGGATGTTCTGGGAATTGGTGGAGATTTTGTGGGACATTCCTGTGAATTGGTAGGGTTTTGAAATGATTTAGGGAGTTTTGTGGGACTTCTCTGGAATTTTGTGGGTTTTTTTCTGGAATTGTGTGGGATTCTGAGGAGACTTGAAGAATTTTGAGGAATTTGTTTTAGATTTTGTGGGAATTTGTGTAGATTCTGTGGGATTTTACTGGAATTTGGTGGGCCTTTTCAAGGACTTTGTGTGGTTTTGAGGAGACTTGAAGAATTTTCAGGGATTTTTCTTAGATTTTGTGGAAACTTGTGGAGGTTTTGTGTGATTTTTGGGGGATTTTGTGGGATATTGAGGCGATTTAGGGATCTTGAGGGATTTTTCATGTATTTTGTGGGATTTTGTGGAGATTTGGTGGGATATTTTTCTAGAATTTGGTCGTGTTTTGAGAAGATTTAGGGAATTTTGTGGGATTTTTCCTGGAATTTTGTTGGATACTGGGGAGATTTTGTGGGATGTTTGCGGAACTTTGAGGGACTTTTCTGGAATTTGGTGAGATTCTGTAGAGAACTGACGAATTATCAGGGATTTTTCATGTATTCTGTGGGAATTTGTGGAGATTTGGTGGGATTTTTCTGGAATTTGGTAGAGTTTTGAGAAGATTTAGGGAATTTTGTGGGATTTTTCCTGGAATTTTGTTGGATATTGAGGAGATTTTGTGGGGTGTTTGTGGAACTTTGAGGGACTCTTGTGGAATTTGGTGAGATTCTGTAGAGAACTGACGAATTATCAGGGATTTTTCATGTATTCTGTGGGAATTTGTGGAGATTTGGTGGGATTTTTCTGGAATTTGGTAGAGTTTTGAGAAGATTTAGGGAATTCTGTAAGATTTTTCTGGAATTTGGCAGGCCTCTTTGAAGGACTTTGTGTGGTTTTGAGGAGACTTGAAGAATTTTGAGGAATTTTTCTTAGATTCTGTGGAAACTTGTGGAGGTTTTGTGGGATTTTTGTGGAATTTTGTGGGATATTGAGGCGATTTAGGGATCTTGAGGGATTTTTCATGTATTCTGTGGGAATTTGTGGAGATTCGGTGGGATTTTTGTGGATTTTAGCCGTATTTTGAGAAGATTTAGGGAATTTTGTGGGATTTTTCCTGGAATTTTGGTGGATACTGGGGAGATTTTGTGGAATGTTTGTGGAACTTTGAGGGACTTTTCTGGAATTTTGTGAGATTCTGTAGAGAACTGACGAATTATCAGGGATTTTTCATGTATTCTGTGGGAATTTGTGGAGATTTGGTGGGATTTTTCTGGAATTTGGTAGAGTTTTGAGAAGATTTAGGGAATTCTGCAAGATATTTCTGGAATTTGGTAGGCCTTTTTGAAGGACTTTTTGTGGTTTTGAGGAGACTTGAAGAATTTTGAGGAATTTTTCTTACATTCTGTGGAAACTTGTGGAGGTTTTGTGGGATTTTTGTGGAATTTTGTGGGATATTGAGGCGATTTAGGGATCTTGAGGGATTTTTCATGTATTTTGTGGGAATTTGTGGAGATTTGGTGGGATATTTTTCTAGAATTTGGTCGTGTTTTGGGAAGATTTAGGGAATTTTGTGGGATTTTTCCTGGAATTTTATTGGATACTGGGGAGATTTTGTGGAATGTTTGTGGAACTTTGAGGGACTCTTCTGGAATTTTGTGAGATTCTATAGAGAACTGAAGAATTATCAGGGATTTTTCATGTATTTTGTGGGAATTTGTGGAGATTTGGTGGGATATTTTTCTAGAATTTGGTCGTGTTTTGGGAAGATTTAGGGAATTTTGTGGGATTTTTCCTGGAATTTTGTTGGATACTGGGGAGATTTTGTGGGATGTTTGTGGAACTTTGAGGGACTTTTCTGGAATTTGGTGAGATTCTGTAGAGAACTGACGAATTATCAGGGATTTTTCATGTATTCTGTGGGAATTTGTGGAGATTTGGTGGGATTTTTGTGGATTTTGGCCGTGTTTTGAGAAGATTTAGGGAATTTTGTGTGATTTTTCTGGGATTTTGTTGGGTATTGAGGACATTTTGTGGGATGTTTCTGGAATTTGGTGGGGCTTTTCAAGAATTTTGTGGTATTTTGAAAAGATTTAGAAAATTTTGTGGTTTTTTTCTTGAATTTTGTGGGAAACTGTGCTGATTTTATGGGGCGTTTCTGGAATTTGGTCGAGTTTTCAAAAGATTTAGGGATTTTTGTGAGATTTTTGTGGGATGTTCTGGGAATTGGTGGAGATTTTGTGGGACATTCCTGTGAATTGGTAGGGTTTTGAAATGATTTAGGGAGTTTTGTGGGACTTCTCTGGAATTTTGTGGGTTTTTTCTGGAATTGTGTGGGATTCTGAGGAGACTTGAAGAATTTTGAGGAATTTGTTTTAGATTTTGTGGGAATTTGTGTAGATTCTGTGGGATTTTACTGGAATTTGGTGGGCCTTTTCAAGGACTTTGTGTGGTTTTGAGGAGACTTGAAGAATTTTAACAATTTGTTTTTATATTTTGTGGAAACTTGTGGAGGTTTTGTGTGATTTTTGTGGGATTTTGTGGGATATTGAGGCGATTTAGGGATCTTGAGGGATTTTTCATGTATTTTGTGGGATTTTGTGGAGATTTGGTGGGATATTTTTCTAGAATTTGGTCATGTTTTGGGAAGATTTAGGGAATTTTGTGGGATTTTTTCTGGAATTTTATTGGATACTGGGGAGATTTTGTGGAATGTTTGTGGAACTTTGAGGGACTTTTCTGGAATTTGGTGAGATTCTGTAGAGAACTGACGAATTATCAGGGATTTTTCATGTATTCTGTGGGAATTTGTAAAGATTTGGTGGGATTTTTCTGGAATTTGGTAGAGTTTTGAGAAGATTTAGGGAATTCTGCAAGATATTTCTGGAATTTGGCAGGCCTTTTTGAAGGACGTTTTGTGGTTTTGAGGAGACTTGAAGAATTTTGAGGAATTTTTCTTAGATTTTGTGGAAACTTGTGGAGGATTTGTGGGATTTTTGTGTGATTTTGTGGGATATTGAGGCGATTTAGGGATCTTGAGGGATTTTTCATGTATTCTGTGGGAATTTGTGGAGATTCGGTGGGATTTTTGTGGATTTTAGCCGTATTTTGAGAAGATTTAGGGAATTTTGTGGGATTTTTCCAGGAATTTTGTTGGATACTGGGGAGATTTTGTGGAATGTTTGTGGAACTTTGAGGGACTTTTCTGGAATTTGGTGAGATTCTGTAGAGAACTGAAGAATTATCAGGGATTTTTCATGTATTCTGTGGGAATTTGTGGAGATTTGGTTGGATTTTTCTGGAATTTGGTACAGTTTTGAGAAGATTTAGGGAATTCTGCAAGATATTTCTGGAATTTGGTAGGCCTTTTTGAAGGACTTTGTGTGGTTTTGAGGAGACTTGAAGAATTTTGAGGAATTTTTCTTAGATTCTGTGCAAACTTGTGTAAGTTTTTGGGATTTTTGTTGAATTTTGTCGGATATTGAGGCGATTTAGGGATCTTGAGGGATTTTTCATGTATTTTGTGGGAATTTGTGGAGATTTGGTGGGAGATTTTTCTAGAATTTGGTCGTGTTTTGGGAAGATTTAGGGAATTTTGTGGGATTTTTCCTGGAATTTCATTGGATACTGGGGAGATTTTGTGGGATGTTTGTGGAACTTTGAGGGACTTTTCTGGAATTTGGTGAGATTCTGTAGAGAACTGACGAATTATCAGGGATTTTTCATGTATTCTGTGGGAATTTGTGGAGATTTGGTGGGATTTTTCTGGAATTTGGTAGAGTTTTGAGAAGATTTAGGGAATTTTGTGGGATTTTTCCTGGAATTTTGTTGGATATTGAGGAGATTTTGTGGGGTGTTTGTGGAACTTTGAGGGACTCTTCTGGAATTTGGTGAGATTCTGTAGAGAACTGACGAATTATCAGGGATTTTTCATGTATTCTGTGGGAATTTGTGGAGATTTGGTGGGATTTTTCTGGAATTTGGTAGAGTTTTGAGAAGATTTAGGGAATTCTGTAAGATTTTTCTGGAATTTGGTGGGCCTTTTCAAGGACTTTGTGTGGTTTTGAGGAGACTTGAAGAATTTTGAGGAATTTTTCTTAGATTCTGTGGAAACTTGTGGAGGTTTTGTGGGATTTTTGTTGAATTTTGTCGGATATTGAGGCGATTTAGGGATCTTGAGGGATTTTTCATGTATTCTGTGGGAATTTGTGGAGATTCGGTGGGATTTTTGTGGATTTTAGCCGTATTTTGAGAAGATTTAGGGAATTTTGTGGGATTTTTCCTGGAATTTTGGTGGATACTGGGGAGATTTTGTGGAATGTTTGTGGAACTTTGAGGGACTTTTCTGGAATTTGGTGAGATTCTGTAGAGAACTGACGAATTATCAGGGATTTTTCATGTATTCTGTGGGAATTTGTGGAGATTTGGTGGGATTTTTCTGGAATTTGGTAGAGTTTTGAGAAGATTTAGGGAATTCTGCAAGATATTTCTGGAATTTGGTAGGCCTTTTTGAAGGACTTTTTATGGTTTTGAGGAGACTTGAAGAATTTTGAGGAATTTTTCTTAGATTCTGTGGAAACTTGTGTAAGTTTTTGGGATTTTTGTTGAATTTTGTCGGATATTGAGGCGATTTAGGGATCTTGAGGGATTTTTCATGTATTTTGTGGGAATTTGTGGAGATTTGGTGGGATTTTTCTGGAATTTGGTCGTGTTTTGGGAAGATTTAGGGAATTTTGTGGGATTTTTCCTGGAATTTTATTGGATACTGGGGAGATTTTGTGGGATGTTTGTGGAACTTTGAGGGACTCTTCTGGAATTTGGTGATATTCTATAGAGAACTGAAGAATTATCAGGGATTTTTCATGTATCCTGTGGGAATTTGTGGAGATTTGGTGGGATTTTTCTGGA
This sequence comes from Cyanistes caeruleus, assembly GCF_971803275.1. NCBI lineage: Eukaryota > Metazoa > Chordata > Aves > Passeriformes > Paridae > Cyanistes > Cyanistes caeruleus. The sequence goes on along the minus strand of NC_141702.1, from coordinate 84,226,304 downwards.
ATTTGGTCGAGTTTTGAGAAGATTTAGGGAATTTTGTAAGATTTTTCTGGAATTTGGTGGGCCTTTTCAAGGACTTTGTGTGGTTTTGAGGAGACTTGAAGAATTTTGAGGAATTTTTCTTAGATTTTGTGGAAACTTGTGGAGGTTTTGTGTGATTTTTGGGGGATTTTGTGGGATATTGAGGCGATTTAGGGATCTTGAGGGATTTTTCATGTATTTTGTGGGAATTTGTGGAGATTTGGTGGGATTTTTGTGGATTTTGGCCGTGTTTTGAGAAGATTTAGGGAATTTTGTGTGATTTTTCCGGGATTTTGTTGGGTATTGAGGACATTTTGTGGGATGTTTCTGGAATTTGGTGGGGCTTTTCAAGAATTTTGTGGTATTTTGAAAAGATTTAGGGAATTTTGTGGTGTTTTTTCTTGAATTTTGTGGGAAACTGTGCTGATTTTATGGGGCGTTTCTGGAATTTGGTCGAGTTTTCAGAAGATTTAGGGATTTTTGTGAGATTTTTGTGGGATGTTCTGGGAATTGGTGGAGATTTTGTGGGACATTCCTGTGAATTGGTAGGGTTTTGAAATGATTTAGGGAGTTTTGTGGGACTTCTCTGGAATTTTGTGTGTTTTTTCTGGAATTGTGTGGGATTCTGAGGAGACTTGAAGAATTTTGAGGAATTTGTTTTAGATTTTTGGGAATTTGTGTAGATTCTGTGGGATTTTTCTGGAATTTGGTGGGCCTTTTCAAGGACTTTGTGTGGTTTTGAGGAGACTTGAAGAATTTTGAGGATTTTTTTTTATATTTTGTGGAAACTTGTGGAGGTTTTGTGTGATTTTTGTGGGATTTTGTGGGATATTGAGGCGATTTAGGGATCTTGAGGGATTTTTCATGTATTTTTTGGGAATTTGTGGAGATTTGGTGGGATATTTTTCTAGAATTTGGTCGTGTTTTGAGAAGATTTAGGGAATTTTGTGGGATTTTTTCTGGAATTTTATTGGATACTGGGGAGATTTTGTGGAATGTTTGTGGAACTTTGAGGGACTCTTCTGGAATTTGGTGAGATTCTGTAGAGAACTGACGAATTATCAGGGATTTTTCATGTATTCTGTGGGAATTTGTAAAGATTTGGTGGGATTTTTCTGGAATTTGGTAGAGTTTTGAGAAGATTTAGGGAATTCTGCAAGATATTTCTGGAATTTGGCAGGCCTTTTTGAAGGACGTTTTGTGGTTTTGAGGAGACTTGAAGAATTTTGAGGAATTTTTCTTAGATTTTGTGGAAACTTGTGGAGGATTTGTGGGATTTTTGTGTGATTTTGTGGGATATTGAGGCGATTTAGGGATCTTGAGGGATTTTTCATGTATTCTGTGGGAATTTGTGGAGATTCGGTGGGATTTTTGTGGATTTTAGCCGTATTTTGAGAAGATTTAGGGAATTTTGTGGGATTTTTCCAGGAATTTTGTTGGATACTGGGGAGATTTTGTGGAATGTTTGTGGAACTTTGAGGGACTTTTCTGGAATTTGGTGAGATTCTGTAGAGAACTGAAGAATTATCAGGGATTTTTCATGTATTCTGTGGGAATTTGTGGAGATTTGGTGGGATTTTTCTGGAATTTGGTACAGTTTTGAGAAGATTTAGGGAATTCTGCAAGATATTTCTGGAATTTGGTAGGCCTTTTTGAAGGACTTTTTATGGTTTTGAGGAGACTTGAAGAATTTTGAGGAATTTTTCTTAGATTCTGTGGAAACTTGTGTAAGTTTTTGGGATTTTTGTTGAATTTTGTCGGATATTGAGGCGATTTAGGGATCTTGAGGGATTTTTCATGTATTTTGTGGGAATTTGTGGAGATTTGGTGGGATATTTTTCTAGAATTTGGTCGTGTTTTGGGAAGATTTAGGGAATTTTGTGGGATTTTTCCTGGAATTTTATTGGATACTGGGGAGATTTTGTGGGGTGTTTGTGGAACTTTGAGGGACTCTTCTGGAATTTTATGAGATTCTATAGAGAACTGAAGAATTATCAGGGATTTTTCATGTATCCTGTGGGAATTTGTGGAGATTTGGTGGGATTTTTCTGGAATTTGGTAGAGTTTTGAGAAGATTTAGGGAATTCTGTAAGATTTTTCTGGAATTTGGTGGGCATTTTCAAGGACTTTGTGTGGTTTTGAGGAGACTTGAAGAATTTTGAGGAATTTTTCTTAGATTTTGTGGAAACTTGTGGAGGTTTTGTGTGATTTTTGTGGGATTTTGTGGGATATTGAGGCGATTTAGGGATCTTGAGGGATTTTTCATGTATTTTGTGGGAATTTGTGGAGATTTGGTGGGATATTTTTCTAGAATTTGGTCGTGTTTTGGGAAGATTTAGGGAATTTTGTGGGATTTTTCCTGGAATTTTGTTGGATACTGGGGAGATTTTGTGGGATGTTTGTGGAACTTTGAGGGACTTCTCTGGAATTTGGTGAGATTCTGTAGAGAACTGACGAATTATCAGGGATTTTTCATGTATTCTGTGGGAATTTGTGGAGATTCGGTGGGATTTTTCTGGAATTTGGTAGAGTTTTGAGAAGATTTAGGGAATTCTGCAAGATATTTCTGGAATTTGGTAGGCCTTTTTGAAGGACTTTTTGTGGTTTTGAGGAGACTTGAAGAATTTTGAGGAATTTTTCTTACATTCTGTGGAAACTTGTAAAGGTTTTGTGGGATTTTTGTGGAATTTTGTGGGATATTGAGGCGATTTAGGGATCTTGAGGGATTTTTCATGTATTTTGTGGGAATTTGTGGAGATTTGGTGGGATATTTTTCTAGAATTTGGTCGTGTTTTGAGAAGATTTAGGGAATTTTGTGGGATTTTTCCAGGAATTTTATTGGATACTGGGGAGATTTTGTGGGATGTTTGTGGAACTTTGAGGGACTTTTCTGGAATTTGGTGAGATTCTGTAGAGAACTGACGAATTATCAGGGATTTTTCATGTATTCTGTGGGAATTTGTGGAGATTTGGTGGGCCTTTTCTGGAATTTGGTAGAGTTTTGAGAAGATTTAGGGAATTCTGCAAGATATTTCTGGAATTTGGCAGGCCTTTTTGAAGGACGTTTTGTGGTTTTGAGGAGACTTGAAGAATTTTGAGGAATTTTTCTTAGATTTTGTGGAAACTTGTGGAGGATTTGTGGGATTTTTGTGTGATTTTGTGGGATATTGAGGCGATTTAGGGATCTTGAGGGATTTTTCATGTATTCTGTGGGAATTTGTGGAGATTCGGTGGGATTTTTGTGGATTTTAGCCGTATTTTGAGAAGATTTAGGGAATTTTGTGGGATTTTTCCAGGAATTTTGTTGGATACTGGGGAGATTTTGTGGAATGTTTGTGGAACTTTGAGGGACTTTTCTGGAATTTGGTGAGATTCTGTAGAGAACTGAAGAATTATCAGGGATTTTTCATGTATTCTGTGGGAATTTGTGGAGATTTGGTTGGATTTTTCTGGAATTTGGTACAGTTTTGAGAAGATTTAGGGAATTCTGCAAGATATTTCTGGAATTTGGTAGGCTTTTTTGAAGGACATTGTGTGGTTTTGAGGAGACTTGAAGAATTTTGAGGAATTTTTCTTAGATTCTGTGGAAACCTGTGTAAGTTTTTGGGATTTTTGTTGAATTTTGTCGGATATTGAGGCGATTTAGGGATCTTGAGGGATTTTTCATGTATTTTGTGGGAATTTGTGGAGATTTGGTGGGAGATTTTTCTAGAATTTGGTCGTGTTTTGGGAAGATTTAGGGAATTTTGTGGGATTTTTCCTGGAATTTCATTGGATACTGGGGAGATTTTGTGGGATGTTTGTGGAACTTTGAGGGACTCTTCTGGAATTTGGTGAGATTCTGTAGAGAACTGACGAATTATCAGGGATTTTTCATGTATTCTGTGGGAATTTGTGGAGATTTGGTGGGATTTTTCTGGAATTTGGTATAGTTTTGAGAAGATTTAGGGAATTCTGCAAGATATTTCTGGAATTTGGTAGGCCTTTTTGAAGGACTTTTTATGGTTTTGAGGAGACTTGAAGAATTTTGAGGAATTTTTCTTAGATTCTGTGGAAACTTGTGGAGGTTTTGTGGGATTTTTGTGGAATTTTGTGGGATATTGAGGCGATTTAGGGATCTTGAGGGATTTTTCATGTATTCTGTGGGAATTTGTGGAGATTTGGTGGGATATTTTTCTAGAATTTGGTCGTGTTTTGGGAAGATTTAGGGAATTTTGTGGGATTTTTCCTGGAATTTCATTGGATACTGGGGAGATTTTGTGGAATGTTTGTGGAACTTTGAGGGACTCTTCTGGAATTTTATGAGATTCTATAGAGAACTGACGAATTATCAGGGATTTTTCATGTATCCTGTGGGAATTTGTGGAGATTTGGTGGGATTTTTCTGGAATTTGGTAGAGTTTTGAGAAGATTTAGGGAATTCTGTAAGATTTTTCTGGAATTTGGTGGGCCTTTTCAAGGACTTTGTGTGGTTTTGAGGAGACTTGAAGAATTTTGAGGAATTTTTCTTAGATTTTGTGGAAACTTGTGGAGGTTTTGTGTGATTTTTGTGGGATTTTGTGGGATATTGAGGCGATTTAGGGATCTTGAGGGATTTTTCATGTATTTTGTGGGAATTTGTGGAGATTTGGTGGGATATTTTTCTAGAATTTGGTCGTGTTTTGGGAAGATTTAGGGAATTTTGTGGGATTTTTCCTGGAATTTTGTTGGATACTGGGGAGATTTTGTGGGATGTTTGTGGAACTTTGAGGGACTTTTCTGGAATTTGGTGAGATTCTGTAGAGAACTGAAGAATTATCAGGGATTTTTCATGTATTCTGTGGGAATTTGTGGAGATTTGGTGGGATTTTTGTGGATTTTGGCCGTGTTTTGAGAAGATTTAGGGAATTTTGTGTGATTTTTCTGGGATTTTGTTGGGTATTGAGGACATTTTGTGGGATGTTTCTGGAATTTGGTGGGGCTTTTCAAGAATTTTGTGGTATTTTGAAAAGATTTAGGGAATTTTGTGGTGTTTTTTCTTGAATTTTGTGGGAAACTGCTGATTTTATGGGGCGTTTCTGGAATTTGGTCGAGTTTTCAGAAGATTTAGGGATTTTTGTGAGATTTTTGTGGGATGTTCTGGGAATTGGTGGAGATTTTGTGGGACATTCCTGTGAATTGGTAGGGTTTTGAAATGATTTAGGGAGTTTTGTGGGACTTCTCTGGAATTTTGTGGGTTTTTTTCTGGAATTGTGTGGGATTCTGAGGAGACTTGAAGAATTTTGAGGAATTTGTTTTAGATTTTGTGGGAATTTGTGTAGATTCTGTGGGATTTTACTGGAATTTGGTGGGCCTTTTCAAGGACTTTGTGTGGTTTTGAGGAGACTTGAAGAATTTTCAGGGATTTTTCTTAGATTTTGTGGAAACTTGTGGAGGTTTTGTGTGATTTTTGGGGGATTTTGTGGGATATTGAGGCGATTTAGGGATCTTGAGGGATTTTTCATGTATTTTGTGGGATTTTGTGGAGATTTGGTGGGATATTTTTCTAGAATTTGGTCGTGTTTTGAGAAGATTTAGGGAATTTTGTGGGATTTTTCCTGGAATTTTGTTGGATACTGGGGAGATTTTGTGGGATGTTTGCGGAACTTTGAGGGACTTTTCTGGAATTTGGTGAGATTCTGTAGAGAACTGACGAATTATCAGGGATTTTTCATGTATTCTGTGGGAATTTGTGGAGATTTGGTGGGATTTTTCTGGAATTTGGTAGAGTTTTGAGAAGATTTAGGGAATTTTGTGGGATTTTTCCTGAAATTTTGTTGGATATTGAGGAGATTTTGTGGGGTGTTTGTGGAACTTTGAGGGACTCTTGTGGAATTTGGTGAGATTCTGTAGAGAACTGACGAATTATCAGGGATTTTTCATGTATTCTGTGGGAATTTGTGGAGATTTGGTGGGATTTTTCTGGAATTTGGTAGAGTTTTGAGAAGATTTAGGGAATTCTGTAAGATTTTTCTGGAATTTGGCAGGCCTCTTTGAAGGACTTTGTGTGGTTTTGAGGAGACTTGAAGAATTTTGAGGAATTTTTCTTAGATTCTGTGGAAACTTGTGGAGGTTTTGTGGGATTTTTGTGGAATTTTGTGGGATATTGAGGCGATTTAGGGATCTTGAGGGATTTTTCATGTATTCTGTGGGAATTTGTGGAGATTCGGTGGGATTTTTGTGGATTTTAGCCGTATTTTGAGAAGATTTAGGGAATTTTGTGGGATTTTTCCTGGAATTTTGGTGGATACTGGGGAGATTTTGTGGAATGTTTGTGGAACTTTGAGGGACTTTTCTGGAATTTTGTGAGATTCTGTAGAGAACTGACGAATTATCAGGGATTTTTCATGTATTCTGTGGGAATTTGTGGAGATTTGGTGGGATTTTTCTGGAATTTGGTAGAGTTTTGAGAAGATTTAGGGAATTCTGCAAGATATTTCTGGAATTTGGTAGGCCTTTTTGAAGGACTTTTTGTGGTTTTGAGGAGACTTGAAGAATTTTGAGGAATTTTTCTTAGATTCTGTGGAAACTTGTGGAGGTTTTGTGGGATTTTTGTGGAATTTTGTGGGATATTGAGGCGATTTAGGGATCTTGAGGGATTTTTCATGTATTTTGTGGGAATTTGTGGAGATTTGGTGGGATATTTTTCTAGAATTTGGTCGTGTTTTGGGAAGATTTAGGGAATTTTGTGGGATTTTTCCTGGAATTTTATTGGATACTGGGGAGATTTTGTGGAATGTTTGTGGAACTTTGAGGGACTCTTCTGGAATTTTGTGAGATTCTATAGAGAACTGAAGAATTATCAGGGATTTTTCATGTATTTTGTGGGAATTTGTGGAGATTTGGTGGGATATTTTTCTAGAATTTGGTCGTGTTTTGGGAAGATTTAGGGAATTTTGTGGGATTTTTCCTGGAATTTTGTTGGATACTGGGGAGATTTTGTGGGATGTTTGTGGAACTTTGAGGGACTTTTCTGGAATTTGGTGAGATTCTGTAGAGAACTGACGAATTATCAGGGATTTTTCATGTATTCTGTGGGAATTTGTGGAGATTTGGTGGGATTTTTGTGGATTTTGGCCGTGTTTTGAGAAGATTTAGGGAATTTTGTGTGATTTTTCTGGGATTTTGTTGGGTATTGAGGACATTTTGTGGGATGTTTCTGGAATTTGGTGGGGCTTTTCAAGAATTTTGTGGTATTTTGAAAAGATTTAGAAAATTTTGTGGTTTTTTTCTTGAATTTTGTGGGAAACTGTGCTGATTTTATGGGGCGTTTCTGGAATTTGGTCGAGTTTTCAAAAGATTTAGGGATTTTTGTGAGATTTTTGTGGGATGTTCTGGGAATTGGTGGAGATTTTGTGGGACATTCCTGTGAATTGGTAGGGTTTTGAAATGATTTAGGGAGTTTTGTGGGACTTCTCTGGAATTTTGTGGGTTTTTTCTGGAATTGTGTGGGATTCTGAGGAGACTTGAAGAATTTTGAGGAATTTGTTTTAGATTTTGTGGGAATTTGTGTAGATTCTGTGGGATTTTACTGGAATTTGGTGGGCCTTTTCAAGGACTTTGTGTGGTTTTGAGGAGACTTGAAGAATTTTAACAATTTGTTTTTATATTTTGTGGAAACTTGTGGAGGTTTTGTGTGATTTTTGTGGGATTTTGTGGGATATTGAGGCGATTTAGGGATCTTGAGGGATTTTTCATGTATTTTGTGGGATTTTGTGGAGATTTGGTGGGATATTTTTCTAGAATTTGGTCATGTTTTGGGAAGATTTAGGGAATTTTGTGGGATTTTTTCTGGAATTTTATTGGATACTGGGGAGATTTTGTGGAATGTTTGTGGAACTTTGAGGGACTTTTCTGGAATTTGGTGAGATTCTGTAGAGAACTGACGAATTATCAGGGATTTTTCATGTATTCTGTGGGAATTTGTAAAGATTTGGTGGGATTTTTCTGGAATTTGGTAGAGTTTTGAGAAGATTTAGGGAATTCTGCAAGATATTTCTGGAATTTGGCAGGCCTTTTTGAAGGACGTTTTGTGGTTTTGAGGAGACTTGAAGAATTTTGAGGAATTTTTCTTAGATTTTGTGGAAACTTGTGGAGGATTTGTGGGATTTTTGTGTGATTTTGTGGGATATTGAGGCGATTTAGGGATCTTGAGGGATTTTTCATGTATTCTGTGGGAATTTGTGGAGATTCGGTGGGATTTTTGTGGATTTTAGCCGTATTTTGAGAAGATTTAGGGAATTTTGTGGGATTTTTCCAGGAATTTTGTTGGATACTGGGGAGATTTTGTGGAATGTTTGTGGAACTTTGAGGGACTTTTCTGGAATTTGGTGAGATTCTGTAGAGAACTGAAGAATTATCAGGGATTTTTCATGTATTCTGTGGGAATTTGTGGAGATTTGGTTGGATTTTTCTGGAATTTGGTACAGTTTTGAGAAGATTTAGGGAATTCTGCAAGATATTTCTGGAATTTGGTAGGCCTTTTTGAAGGACTTTGTGTGGTTTTGAGGAGACTTGAAGAATTTTGAGGAATTTTTCTTAGATTCTGTGCAAACTTGTGTAAGTTTTTGGGATTTTTGTTGAATTTTGTCGGATATTGAGGCGATTTAGGGATCTTGAGGGATTTTTCATGTATTTTGTGGGAATTTGTGGAGATTTGGTGGGAGATTTTTCTAGAATTTGGTCGTGTTTTGGGAAGATTTAGGGAATTTTGTGGGATTTTTCCTGGAATTTCATTGGATACTGGGGAGATTTTGTGGGATGTTTGTGGAACTTTGAGGGACTTTTCTGGAATTTGGTGAGATTCTGTAGAGAACTGACGAATTATCAGGGATTTTTCATGTATTCTGTGGGAATTTGTGGAGATTTGGTGGGATTTTTCTGGAATTTGGTAGAGTTTTGAGAAGATTTAGGGAATTTTGTGGGATTTTTCCTGGAATTTTGTTGGATATTGAGGAGATTTTGTGGGGTGTTTGTGGAACTTTGAGGGACTCTTCTGGAATTTGGTGAGATTCTGTAGAGAACTGACGAATTATCAGGGATTTTTCATGTATTCTGTGGGAATTTGTGGAGATTTGGTGGGATTTTTCTGGAATTTGGTAGAGTTTTGAGAAGATTTAGGGAATTCTGTAAGATTTTTCTGGAATTTGGTGGGCCTTTTCAAGGACTTTGTGTGGTTTTGAGGAGACTTGAAGAATTTTGAGGAATTTTTCTTAGATTCTGTGGAAACTTGTGGAGGTTTTGTGGGATTTTTGTGGAATTTTGTGGGATATTGAGGCGATTTAGGGATCTTGAGGGATTTTTCATGTATTCTGTGGGAATTTGTGGAGATTCGGTGGGATTTTTGTGGATTTTAGCCGTATTTTGAGAAGATTTAGGGAATTTTGTGGGATTTTTCCTGGAATTTTGGTGGATACTGGGGAGATTTTGTGGAATGTTTGTGGAACTTTGAGGGACTTTTCTGGAATTTGGTGAGATTCTGTAGAGAACTGACGAATTATCAGGGATTTTTCATGTATTCTGTGGGAATTTGTGGAGATTTGGTGGGATTTTTCTGGAATTTGGTAGAGTTTTGAGAAGATTTAGGGAATTCTGCAAGATATTTCTGGAATTTGGTAGGCCTTTTTGAAGGACTTTTTATGGTTTTGAGGAGACTTGAAGAATTTTGAGGAATTTTTCTTAGATTCTGTGGAAACTTGTGTAAGTTTTTGGGATTTTTGTTGAATTTTGTCGGATATTGAGGCGATTTAGGGATCTTGAGGGATTTTTCATGTATTTTGTGGGAATTTGTGGAGATTTGGTGGGATTTTTCTGGAATTTGGTCGTGTTTTGGGAAGATTTAGGGAATTTTGTGGGATTTTTCCTGGAATTTTATTGGATACTGGGGAGATTTTGTGGGATGTTTGTGGAACTTTGAGGGACTCTTCTGGAATTTGGTGATATTCTATAGAGAACTGAAGAATTATCAGGGATTTTTCATGTATCCTGTGGGAATTTGTGGAGATTTGGTGGGATTTTTCTGGAATTTGGTCGAGTTTTGAGAAGATTTAGGGAATTTTGTAAGATTTTTCTGGAATTTGGTGGGCCTTTTCAAGGACTTTGTGTGGTTTTGAGGAGACTTGAAGAATTTTGAGGAATTTTTCTTAGATTTTGTGGAAACTTGTGGAGGTTTTGTGTGATTTTTGGGGGATTTTGTGGGATATTGAGGCGATTTAGGGATCTTGAGGGATTTTTCATGTATTTTGTGGGAATTTGTGGAGATTTGGTGGGATTTTTGTGGATTTTGGCCGTGTTTTGAGAAGATTTAGGGAATTTTGTGTGATTTTTCCGGGATTTTGTTGGGTATTGAGGACATTTTGTGGGATGTTTCTGGAATTTGGTGGGGCTTTTCAAGAATTTTGTGGTATTTTGAAAAGATTTAGGGAATTTTGTGGTGTTTTTTCTTGAATTTTGTGGGAAACTGTGCTGATTTTATGGGGCGTTTCTGGAATTTGGTCGAGTTTTCAGAAGATTTAGGGATTTTTGTGAGATTTTTGTGGGATGTTCTGGGAATTGGTGGAGATTTTGTGGGACATTCCTGTGAATTGGTAGGGTTTTGAAATGATTTAGGGAGTTTTGTGGGACTTCTCTGGAATTTTGTGTGTTTTTTCTGGAATTGTGTGGGATTCTGAGGAGACTTGAAGAATTTTGAGGAATTTGTTTTAGATTTTTGGGAATTTGTGTAGATTCTGTGGGATTTTTCTGGAATTTGGTGGGCCTTTTCAAGGACTTTGTGTGGTTTTGAGGAGACTTGAAGAATTTTGAGGATTTTTTTTTATATTTTGTGGAAACTTGTGGAGGTTTTGTGTGATTTTTGTGGGATTTTGTGGGATATTGAGGCGATTTAGGGATCTTGAGGGATTTTTCATGTATTTTTTGGGAATTTGTGGAGATTTGGTGGGATATTTTTCTAGAATTTGGTCGTGTTTTGAGAAGATTTAGGGAATTTTGTGGGATTTTTTCTGGAATTTTATTGGATACTGGGGAGATTTTGTGGAATGTTTGTGGAACTTTGAGGGACTCTTCTGGAATTTGGTGAGATTCTGTAGAGAACTGACGAATTATCAGGGATTTTTCATGTATTCTGTGGGAATTTGTAAAGATTTGGTGGGATTTTTCTGGAATTTGGTAGAGTTTTGAGAAGATTTAGGGAATTCTGCAAGATATTTCTGGAATTTGGCAGGCCTTTTTGAAGGACGTTTTGTGGTTTTGAGGAGACTTGAAGAATTTTGAGGAATTTTTCTTAGATTTTGTGGAAACTTGTGGAGGATTTGTGGGATTTTTGTGTGATTTTGTGGGATATTGAGGCGATTTAGGGATCTTGAGGGATTTTTCATGTATTCTGTGGGAATTTGTGGAGATTCGGTGGGATTTTTGTGGATTTTAGCCGTATTTTGAGAAGATTTAGGGAATTTTGTGGGATTTTTCCAGGAATTTTGTTGGATACTGGGGAGATTTTGTGGAATGTTTGTGGAACTTTGAGGGACTTTTCTGGAATTTGGTGAGATTCTGTAGAGAACTGAAGAATTATCAGGGATTTTTCATGTATTCTGTGGGAATTTGTGGAGATTTGGTGGGATTTTTCTGGAATTTGGTACAGTTTTGAGAAGATTTAGGGAATTCTGCAAGATATTTCTGGAATTTGGTAGGCCTTTTTGAAGGACTTTTTATGGTTTTGAGGAGACTTGAAGAATTTTGAGGAATTTTTCTTAGATTCTGTGGAAACTTGTGTAAGTTTTTGGGATTTTTGTTGAATTTTGTCGGATATTGAGGCGATTTAGGGATCTTGAGGGATTTTTCATGTATTTTGTGGGAATTTGTGGAGATTTGGTGGGATATTTTTCTAGAATTTGGTCGTGTTTTGGGAAGATTTAGGGAATTTTGTGGGATTTTTCCTGGAATTTTATTGGATACTGGGGAGATTTTGTGGGGTGTTTGTGGAACTTTGAGGGACTCTTCTGGAATTTTATGAGATTCTATAGAGAACTGAAGAATTATCAGGGATTTTTCATGTATCCTGTGGGAATTTGTGGAGATTTGGTGGGATTTTTCTGGAATTTGGTAGAGTTTTGAGAAGATTTAGGGAATTCTGTAAGATTTTTCTGGAATTTGGTGGGCATTTTCAAGGACTTTGTGTGGTTTTGAGGAGACTTGAAGAATTTTGAGGAATTTTTCTTAGATTTTGTGGAAACTTGGTGAGGTTTTGTGTGATTTTTGTGGGATTTTGTGGGATATTGAGGCGATTTAGGGATCATGAGGGATTTTTCATGTATTTTGTGGGAATTTGTGGAGATTTGGTGGGATATTTTTCTAGAATTTGGTCGTGTTTTGGGAAGATTTAGGGAATTTTGTGGGATTTTTCCTGGAATTTTGTTGGATACTGGGGAGATTTTGTGGAATGTTTGTGGAACTTTGAGGGACTCTTCTGGAATTTGGTGAGATTCTGTAGAGAACTGACGAATTATCAGGGATTTTTCATGTATTCTGTGGGAATTTGTGGAGATTTGGTGGGATTTTTCTGGAATTTGGTAGAGTTTTGAGAAGATTTAGGGAATTCTGCAAGATATTTCTGGAATTTGGTAGGCCTTTTTGAAGGACTTTTTGTGGTTTTGAGGAGACTTGAAGAATTTTGAGGAATTTTTCTTAGATTCTGTGGAAACTTGTGGAGGTTTTGTGTGATTTTTGTGGAATTTTGTGGGATATTGAGGCGATTTAGGCATCTTGAGGGATTTTTCATGTATTTTGTGGGAATTTGTGGAGATTTGGTGGGATATTTTTCTAGAATTTGGTCGTGGTTTGAGAAGATTTAGGGAATTTTGTGGGATTTTTCCTGGAATTTTATTGGATACTGGGGAGATTTTGTGGGATGTTTGTGGAACTTTGAGGGACTTTTCTGGAATTTGGTGAGATTCTGTAGAGAACTGAAGAATTATCAGGGATTTTTCATGTATTCTGTGGGAATTTGTGGAGATTTGGTGGGATTTTTGTGGATTTTGGCCGTGTTTTGAGAAGATTTAGGGAATTTTGTGTGATTTTTCTGGGATTTTGTTGGGTATTGAGGACATTTTGTGGGATGTTTCTGGAATTTGGTGGGGCTTTTCAAGAATTTTGTGGTATTTTGAAAAGATTTAGGGAATTTTGTGGTGTTTTTTCTTGAATTTTGTGGGAAACTGTGCTGATTTTATGGGGCGTTTCTGGAATTTGGTCGAGTTTTCAGAAGATTTAGGGATTTTTGTGAGATTTTTGTGGGATGTTCTGGGAATTGGTGGAGATTTTGTGGGACATTCCTGTGAATTGGTAGGGTTTTGAAATGATTTAGGGAGTTTTGTGGGACTTCTCTGGAATTTTGTGGGTTTTTTTCTGGAATTGTGTGGGATTCTGAGGAGACTTGAAGAATTTTGAGGAATTTGTTTTAGATTTTGTGGGAATTTGTGTAGATTCTGTGGGATTTTACTGGAATTTGGTGGGCCTTTTCAAGGACTTTGTGTGGTTTTGAGGAGACTTGAAGAATTTTCAGGGATTTTTCTTAGATTTTGTGGAAACTTGTGGAGGTTTTGTGTGATTTTTGGGGGATTTTGTGGGATATTGAGGCGATTTAGGGATCTTGAGGGATTTTTCATGTATTTTGTGGGATTTTGTGGAGATTTGGTGGGATATTTTTCTAGAATTTGGTCATGTTTTGGGAAGATTTAGGGAATTTTGTGGGATTTTTCCTGGAATTTTGTTGGATACTGGGGAGATTTTGTGGGATGTTTGTGGAACTTTGAGGGACTTTTCTGGAATTTGGTGAGATTCTGTAGAGAACTGACGAATTATCAGGGATTTTTCATGTATTCTGTGGGAATTTGTGGAGATTTGGTGGGATTTTTCTGGAATTTGGTAGAGTTTTGAGAAGATTTAGGGAATTTTGTGGGATTTTTCCTGGAATTTTGTTGGATATTGAGGAGATTTTGTGGGGTGTTTGTGGAACTTTGAGGGACTCTTCTGGAATTTGGTGAGATTCTGTAGAGAACTGACGAATTATCAGGGATTTTTCATGTATTCTGTGGGAATTTGTGGAGATTTGGTGGGATTTTTCTGGAATTTGGTAGAATTTTGAGAAGATTTAGGGAATTCTGCAAGATATTTCTGGAATTTGGTAGGCCTTTTTGAAGGACTTTTTGTGGTTTTGAGGAGACTTGAAGAATTTTGAGGAATTTTTCTTACATTCTGTGGAAACTTGTGGAGGTTTTGTGGGATTTTTGTGGAATTTTGTGGGATATTGAGGCGATTTAGGGATCTTGAGGGATTTTTCATGTATTTTGTGGGAATTTGTGGAGATTTGGTGGGATATTTTTCTAGAATTTGGTCGTGTTTTGAGAAGATTTAGGGAATTTTGTGGGATTTTTCCTGGAATTTTATTGGATACTGGGGAGATTTTGTGGGATGTTTGTGGAACTTTGAGGGACTTTTCTGGAATTTGGTGAGATTCTGTAGAGAACTGACGAATTATCAGGGATTTTTCATGTATTCTGTGGGAATTTGTGGAGATTTGGTGGGATTTTTCTGGAATTTGGTAGAGTTTTGAGAAGATTTAGGGAATTCTGCAAGATATTTCTGGAATTTGGTAGGCCTTTTTGAAGGACTTTTTGTGGTTTTGAGGAGACTTGAAGAATTTTGAGGAATTTTTCTTAGATTCTGTGGAAACTTGTGGAGGTTTTGTGGGATTTTTGTGGAATTTTGTGGGATATTGAGGCGATTTAGGCATCTTGAGGGATTTTTCATGTATTTTGTGGGAATTTGTGGAGATTTGGTGGGATATTTTTCTAGAATTTGGTCGTGTTTTGGGAAGATTTAGGGAATTTTGTGGGATTTTTCCTGGAATTTTATTGGATACTGGGGAGATTTTGTGGAATGTTTGTGGAACTTTGAGGGACTCTTCTGGAATTTTGTGAGATTCTATAGAGAACTGAAGAATTATCAGGGATTTTTCATGTATTTTGTGGGAATTTGTGGAGATTTGGTGGGATTTTTCTGGAATTTGGTAGAGTTTTGAGAAGATTTAGGGAATTTTGTAAGATTTTTCTGGAATTTGGTGGGCCTTTTCAAGGACTTTGTGTGGTTTTGAGGAGACTTGAAGAATTTTGAGGAATTTTTCTTAGATTTTGTGGAAACTTGTGGATGTTTTGTGTGATTTTTGGGGGATTTTGTGGGATATTGAGGCGATTTAGGGATCTTGAGGGATTTTTCATGTATTTTGTGGGAATTTGTGGAGATTTGGTGGGATATTTTTCTAGAATTTGGTCGTGTTTTGGGAAGATTTAGGGAATTTTGTGGGATTTTTCCTGGAATTTTGTTGGATACTGGGGAGATTTTGTGGGATGTTTGTGGAACTTTGAGGGACTTTTCTGGAATTTGGTGAGATTCTGTAGAGAACTGACGAATTATCAGGGATTTTTCATGTATTCTGTGGGAATTTGTGGAGATTTGGTGGGATTTTTCTGGAATTTGGTAGAGTTTTGAGAAGATTTAGGGAATTTTGTGGGATTTTTCCTGGAATTTTGTTGGATATTGAGGAGATTTTGTGGGGTGTTTGTGGAACTTTGAGGGACTCTTCTGGAATTTGGTGAGATTCTGTAGAGAACTGACGAATTATCAGGGATTTTTCATGTATTCTGTGGGAATTTGTGGAGATTTGGTGGGATTTTTCTGGAATTTGGTAGAACTTTGAGAAGATTTAGGGAATTCTGCAAGATATTTCTGGAATTTGGCAGGCCTTTTTGAAGGACGTTTTGTGGTTTTGAGGAGACTTGAAGAATTTTGAGGAATTTTTCTTACATTCTGTGGAAACTTGTGGAGGTTTTGTGGGATTTTTGTGGAATTTTGTGGGATATTGAGGCGATTTAGGGATCTTGAGGGATTTTTCATGTATTTTGTGGGAATTTGTGGAGATTTGGTGGGATATTTTTCTAGAATTTGGTCGTGTTTTGAGAAGATTTAGGGAATTTTGTGGGATTTTTCCTGGAATTTTATTGGATACTGGGGAGATTTTGTGGGATGTTTGTGGAACTTTGAGGGACTTTTCTGGAATTTGGTGAGATTCTGTAGAGAACTGACGAATTATCAGGGATTTTTCATGTATTCTGTGGGAATTTGTGGAGATTTGGTGGGATTTTTCTGGAATTTGGTAGAGTTTTGAGAAGATTTAGGGAATTCTGCAAGATATTTCTGGAATTTGGTAGGCCTTTTTGAAGGACTTTTTGTGGTTTTGAGGAGACTTGAAGAATTTTGAGGAATTTTTCTTAGATTCTGTGGAAACTTGTGGAGGTTTTGTGGGATTTTTGTGGAATTTTGTGGGATATTGAGGCGATTTAGGCATCTTGAGGGATTTTTCATGTATTTTGTGGGAATTTGTGGAGATTTGGTGGGATATTTTTCTAGAATTTGGTCGTGTTTTGGGAAGATTTAGGGAATTTTGTGGGATTTTTCCTGGAATTTTATTGGATACTGGGGAGATTTTGTGGAATGTTTGTGGAACTTTGAGGGACTCTTCTGGAATTTTGTGAGATTCTATAGAGAACTGAAGAATTATCAGGGATTTTTCATGTATTTTGTGGGAATTTGTGGAGATTTGGTGGGATTTTTCTGGAATTTGGTAGAGTTTTGAGAAGATTTAGGGAATTTTGTAAGATTTTTCTGGAATTTGGTGGGCCTTTTCAAGGACTTTGTGTGGTTTTGAGGAGACTTGAAGAATTTTGAGGAATTTTTCTTAGATTTTGTGGAAACTTGTGGATGTTTTGTGTGATTTTTGGGGGATTTTGTGGGATATTGAGGCGATTTAGGGATCTTGAGGGATTTTTCATGTATTTTGTGGGAATTTGTGGAGATTTGGTGGGATATTTTTCTAGAATTTGGTCGTGTTTTGGGAAGATTTAGGGAATTTTGTGGGATTTTTCCTGGAATTTTGTTGGATACTGGGGAGATTTTGTGGGATGTTTGTGGAACTTTGAGGGACTTTTCTGGAATTTGGTGAGATTCTGTAGAGAACTGACGAATTATCAGGGATTTTTCATGTATTCTGTGGGAATTTGTGGAGATTTGGTGGGATTTTTGTGGATTTTGGCCGTGTTTTGAGAAGATTTAGGGAATTTTGTGTGATTTTTCTGGGATTTTGTTGGGTATTGAGGACATTTTGTGGGATGTTTCTGGAATTTGGTGGGGCTTTTCAAGAATTTTGTGGTATTTTGAAAAGATTTAGAAAATTTTGTGGTTTTTTTCTTGAATTTTGTGGGAAACTGTGCTGATTTTATGGGGCGTTTCTGGAATTTGGTCGAGTTTTCAAAAGATTTAGGGATTTTTGTGAGATTTTTGTGGGATGTTCTGGGAATTGGTGGAGATTTTGTGGGACATTCCTGTGAATTGGTAGGGTTTTGAAATGATTTAGGGAGTTTTGTGGGACTTCTCTGGAATTTTGTGGGTTTTTTCTGGAATTGTGTGGGATTCTGAGGAGACTTGAAGAATTTTGAGGAATTTGTTTTAGATTTTGTGGGAATTTGTGTAGATTCTGTGGGATTTTTCTGGAATTTGGTGGGCCTTTTCAAGGACTTTGTGTGGTTTTGAGGAGACTTGAAGAATTTTAACAATTTGTTTTTATATTTTGTGGAAACTTGTGGAGGTTTTGTGTGATTTTTGTGGGATTTTGTGGGATATTGAGGCGATTTAGGGATCTTGAGGGATTTTTCATGTATTTTGTGGGATTTTGTGGAGATTTGGTGGGATATTTTTTCTAGAATTTGGTCATGTTTTGGGAAGATTTAGGGAATTTTGTGGGATTTTTTCTGGAATTTTATTGGATACTGGGGAGATTTTGTGGAATGTTTGTGGAACTTTGAGGGACTTTTCTGGAATTTGGTGAGATTCTGTAGAGAACTGACGAATTATCAGGGATTTTTCATGTATTCTGTGGGAATTTGTAAAGATTTGGTGGGATTTTTCTGGAATTTGGTAGAGTTTTGAGAAGATTTAGGGAATTCTGCAAGATATTTCTGGAATTTGGCAGGCCTTTTTGAAGGACGTTTTGTGGTTTTGAGGAGACTTGAAGAATTTTGAGGAATTTTTCTTAGATTTTGTGGAAACTTGTGGAGGATTTGTGGGATTTTTGTGTGATTTTGTGGGATATTGAGGCGATTTAGGGATCTTGAGGGATTTTTCATGTATTCTGTGGGAATTTGTGGAGATTCGGTGGGATTTTTGTGGATTTTAGCCGTATTTTGAGAAGATTTAGGGAATTTTGTGGGATTTTTCCAGGAATTTTGTTGGATACTGGGGAGATTTTGTGGAATGTTTGTGGAACTTTGAGGGACTTTTCTGGAATTTGGTGAGATTCTGTAGAGAACTGAAGAATTATCAGGGATTTTTCATGTATTCTGTGGGAATTTGTGGAGATTTGGTTGGATTTTTCTGGAATTTGGTACAGTTTTGAGAAGATTTAGGGAATTCTGCAAGATATTTCTGGAATTTGGTAGGCCTTTTTGAAGGACTTTGTGTGGTTTTGAGGAGACTTGAAGAATTTTGAGGAATTTTTCTTAGATTCTGTGCAAACTTGTGTAAGTTTTTGGGATTTTTGTTGAATTTTGTCGGATATTGAGGCGATTTAGGGATCTTGAGGGATTTTTCATGTATTTTGTGGGAATTTGTGGAGATTTGGTGGGAGATTTTTCTAGAATTTGGTCGTGTTTTGGGAAGATTTAGGGAATTTTGTGGGATTTTTCCTGGAATTTCATTGGATACTGGGGAGATTTTGTGGGATGTTTGTGGAACTTTGAGGGACTTTTCTGGAATTTGGTGAGATTCTGTAGAGAACTGACGAATTATCAGGGATTTTTCATGTATTCTGTGGGAATTTGTGGAGATTTGGTGGGATTTTTCTGGAATTTGGTAGAGTTTTGAGAAGATTTAGGGAATTTTGTGGGATTTTTCCTGGAATTTTGTTGGATATTGAGGAGATTTTGTGGGGTGTTTGTGGAACTTTGAGGGACTCTTCTGGAATTTGGTGAGATTCTGTAGAGAACTGACGAATTATCAGGGATTTTTCATGTATTCTGTGGGAATTTGTGGAGATTTGGTGGGATTTTTCTGGAATTTGGTAGAGTTTTGAGAAGATTTAGGGAATTCTGTAAGATTTTTCTGGAATTTGGTGGGCCTTTTCAAGGACTTTGTGTGGTTTTGAGGAGACTTGAAGAATTTTGAGGAATTTTTCTTAGATTCTGTGGAAACTTGTGGAGGTTTTGTGGGATTTTTGTGGAATTTTGTGGGATATTGAGGCGATTTAGGGATCTTGAGGGATTTTTCATGTATTCTGTGGGAATTTGTGGAGATTCGGTGGGATTTTTGTGGATTTTAGCCGTATTTTGAGAAGATTTAGGGAATTTTGTGGGATTTTTCCTGGAATTTTGGTGGATACTGGGGAGATTTTGTGGAATGTTTGTGGAACTTTGAGGGACTTTTCTGGAATTTGGTGAGATTCTGTAGAGAACTGACGAATTATCAGGGATTTTTCATGTATTCTGTGGGAATTTGTGGAGATTTGGTGGGATTTTTCTGGAATTTGGTAGAGTTTTGAGAAGATTTAGGGAATTCTGCAAGATATTTCTGGAATTTGGTAGGCCTTTTTGAAGGACTTTTTATGGTTTTGAGGAGACTTGAAGAATTTTGAGGAATTTTTCTTAGATTCTGTGGAAACTTGTGTAAGTTTTTGGGATTTTTGTTGAATTTTGTCGGATATTGAGGCGATTTAGGGATCTTGAGGGATTTTTCATGTATTTTGTGGGAATTTGTGGAGATTTGGTGGGATTTTTCTGGAATTTGGTCGTGTTTTGGGAAGATTTAGGGAATTTTGTGGGATTTTTCCTGGAATTTTATTGGATACTGGGGAGATTTTGTGGGATGTTTGTGGAACTTTGAGGGACTCTTCTGGAATTTGGTGATATTCTATAGAGAACTGAAGAATTATCAGGGATTTTTCATGTATCCTGTGGGAATTTGTGGAGATTTGGTGGGATTTTTCTGGAATTTGGTCGAGTTTTGAGAAGATTTAGGGAATTTTGTAAGATTTTTCTGGAATTTGGTGGGCCTTTTCAAGGACTTTGTGTGGTTTTGAGGAGACTTGAAGAATTTTGAGGAATTTTTCTTAGATTTTGTGGAAACTTGTGGAGGTTTTGTGTGATTTTTGGGGGATTTTGTGGGATATTGAGGCGATTTAGGGATCTTGAGGGATTTTTCATGTATTTTGTGGGAATTTGTGGAGATTTGGTGGGATTTTTGTGGATTTTGGCCGTGTTTTGAGAAGATTTAGGGAATTTTGTGTGATTTTTCCGGGATTTTGTTGGGTATTGAGGACATTTTGTGGGATGTTTCTGGAATTTGGTGGGGCTTTTCAAGAATTTTGTGGTATTTTGAAAAGATTTAGGGAATTTTGTGGTGTTTTTTCTTGAATTTTGTGGGAAACTGTGCTGATTTTATGGGGCGTTTCTGGAATTTGGTCGAGTTTTCAGAAGATTTAGGGATTTTTGTGAGATTTTTGTGGGATGTTCTGGGAATTGGTGGAGATTTTGTGGGACATTCCTGTGAATTGGTAGGGTTTTGAAATGATTTAGGGAGTTTTGTGGGACTTCTCTGGAATTTTGTGTGTTTTTTCTGGAATTGTGTGGGATTCTGAGGAGACTTGAAGAATTTTGAGGAATTTGTTTTAGATTTTTGGGAATTTGTGTAGATTCTGTGGGATTTTTCTGGAATTTGGTGGGCCTTTTCAAGGACTTTGTGTGGTTTTGAGGAGACTTGAAGAATTTTGAGGATTTTTTTTTATATTTTGTGGAAACTTGTGGAGGTTTTGTGTGATTTTTGTGGGATTTTGTGGGATATTGAGGCGATTTAGGGATCTTGAGGGATTTTTCATGTATTTTTTGGGAATTTGTGGAGATTTGGTGGGATATTTTTCTAGAATTTGGTCGTGTTTTGAGAAGATTTAGGGAATTTTGTGGGATTTTTTCTGGAATTTTATTGGATACTGGGGAGATTTTGTGGAATGTTTGTGGAACTTTGAGGGACTCTTCTGGAATTTGGTGAGATTCTGTAGAGAACTGACGAATTATCAGGGATTTTTCATGTATTCTGTGGGAATTTGTAAAGATTTGGTGGGATTTTTCTGGAATTTGGTAGAGTTTTGAGAAGATTTAGGGAATTCTGCAAGATATTTCTGGAATTTGGCAGGCCTTTTTGAAGGACGTTTTGTGGTTTTGAGGAGACTTGAAGAATTTTGAGGAATTTTTCTTAGATTTTGTGGAAACTTGTGGAGGATTTGTGGGATTTTTGTGTGATTTTGTGGGATATTGAGGCGATTTAGGGATCTTGAGGGATTTTTCATGTATTCTGTGGGAATTTGTGGAGATTCGGTGGGATTTTTGTGGATTTTAGCCGTATTTTGAGAAGATTTAGGGAATTTTGTGGGATTTTTCCAGGAATTTTGTTGGATACTGGGGAGATTTTGTGGAATGTTTGTGGAACTTTGAGGGACTTTTCTGGAATTTGGTGAGATTCTGTAGAGAACTGAAGAATTATCAGGGATTTTTCATGTATTCTGTGGGAATTTGTGGAGATTTGGTGGGATTTTTCTGGAATTTGGTACAGTTTTGAGAAGATTTAGGGAATTCTGCAAGATATTTCTGGAATTTGGTAGGCCTTTTTGAAGGACTTTTTATGGTTTTGAGGAGACTTGAAGAATTTTGAGGAATTTTTCTTAGATTCTGTGGAAACTTGTGTAAGTTTTTGGGATTTTTGTTGAATTTTGTCGGATATTGAGGCGATTTAGGGATCTTGAGGGATTTTTCATGTATTTTGTGGGAATTTGTGGAGATTTGGTGGGATATTTTTCTAGAATTTGGTCGTGTTTTGGGAAGATTTAGGGAATTTTGTGGGATTTTTCCTGGAATTTTATTGGATACTGGGGAGATTTTGTGGGGTGTTTGTGGAACTTTGAGGGACTCTTCTGGAATTTTATGAGATTCTATAGAGAACTGAAGAATTATCAGGGATTTTTCATGTATCCTGTGGGAATTTGTGGAGATTTGGTGGGATTTTTCTGGAATTTGGTAGAGTTTTGAGAAGATTTAGGGAATTCTGTAAGATTTTTCTGGAATTTGGTGGGCATTTTCAAGGACTTTGTGTGGTTTTGAGGAGACTTGAAGAATTTTGAGGAATTTTTCTTAGATTTTGTGGAAACTTGGTGAGGTTTTGTGTGATTTTTGTGGGATTTTGTGGGATATTGAGGCGATTTAGGGATCATGAGGGATTTTTCATGTATTTTGTGGGAATTTGTGGAGATTTGGTGGGATATTTTTCTAGAATTTGGTCGTGTTTTGGGAAGATTTAGGGAATTTTGTGGGATTTTTCCTGGAATTTTGTTGGATACTGGGGAGATTTTGTGGAATGTTTGTGGAACTTTGAGGGACTCTTCTGGAATTTGGTGAGATTCTGTAGAGAACTGACGAATTATCAGGGATTTTTCATGTATTCTGTGGGAATTTGTGGAGATTTGGTGGGATTTTTCTGGAATTTGGTAGAGTTTTGAGAAGATTTAGGGAATTCTGCAAGATATTTCTGGAATTTGGTAGGCCTTTTTGAAGGACTTTTTGTGGTTTTGAGGAGACTTGAAGAATTTTGAGGAATTTTTCTTAGATTCTGTGGAAACTTGTGGAGGTTTTGTGTGATTTTTGTGGAATTTTGTGGGATATTGAGGCGATTTAGGCATCTTGAGGGATTTTTCATGTATTTTGTGGGAATTTGTGGAGATTTGGTGGGATATTTTTCTAGAATTTGGTCGTGGTTTGAGAAGATTTAGGGAATTTTGTGGGATTTTTCCTGGAATTTTATTGGATACTGGGGAGATTTTGTGGAATGTTTGTGGAACTTTGAGGGACTCTTCTGGAATTTGGTGAGATTCTGTAGAGAACTGAAGAATTATCAGGGATTTTTCATGTATTCTGTGGGAATTTGTGGAGATTTGGTGGGATTTTTGTGGATTTTGGCCGTGTTTTGAGAAGATTTAGGGAATTTTGTGTGATTTTTCTGGGATTTTGTTGGGTATTGAGGACATTTTGTGGGATGTTTCTGGAATTTGGTGGGGCTTTTCAAGAATTTTGTGGTATTTTGAAAAGATTTAGGGAATTTTGTGGTGTTTTTTCTTGAATTTTGTGGGAAACTGTGCTGATTTTATGGGGCGTTTCTGGAATTTGGTCGAGTTTTCAGAAGATTTAGGGATTTTTGTGAGATTTTTGTGGGATGTTCTGGGAATTGGTGGAGATTTTGTGGGACATTCCTGTGAATTGGTAGGGTTTTGAAATGATTTAGGGAGTTTTGTGGGACTTCTCTGGAATTTTGTGGGTTTTTTTCTGGAATTGTGTGGGATTCTGAGGAGACTTGAAGAATTTTGAGGAATTTGTTTTAGATTTTGTGGGAATTTGTGTAGATTCTGTGGGATTTTACTGGAATTTGGTGGGCCTTTTCAAGGACTTTGTGTGGTTTTGAGGAGACTTGAAGAATTTTCAGGGATTTTTCTTAGATTTTGTGGAAACTTGTGGAGGTTTTGTGTGATTTTTGGGGGATTTTGTGGGATATTGAGGCGATTTAGGGATCTTGAGGGATTTTTCATGTATTTTGTGGGATTTTGTGGAGATTTGGTGGGATATTTTTCTAGAATTTGGTCATGTTTTGGGAAGATTTAGGGAATTTTGTGGGATTTTTCCTGGAATTTTGTTGGATACTGGGGAGATTTTGTGGGATGTTTGTGGAACTTTGAGGGACTTTTCTGGAATTTGGTGAGATTCTGTAGAGAACTGACGAATTATCAGGGATTTTTCATGTATTCTGTGGGAATTTGTGGAGATTTGGTGGGATTTTTCTGGAATTTGGTAGAGTTTTGAGAAGATTTAGGGAATTTTGTGGGATTTTTCCTGGAATTTTGTTGGATATTGAGGAGATTTTGTGGGGTGTTTGTGGAACTTTGAGGGACTCTTCTGGAATTTGGTGAGATTCTGTAGAGAACTGACGAATTATCAGGGATTTTTCATGTATTCTGTGGGAATTTGTGGAGATTTGGTGGGATTTTTCTGGAATTTGGTAGAATTTTGAGAAGATTTAGGGAATTCTGCAAGATATTTCTGGAATTTGGTAGGCCTTTTTGAAGGACTTTTTGTGGTTTTGAGGAGACTTGAAGAATTTTGAGGAATTTTTCTTACATTCTGTGGAAACTTGTGGAGGTTTTGTGGGATTTTTGTGGAATTTTGTGGGATATTGAGGCGATTTAGGGATCTTGAGGGATTTTTCATGTATTTTGTGGGAATTTGTGGAGATTTGGTGGGATATTTTTCTAGAATTTGGTCGTGTTTTGAGAAGATTTAGGGAATTTTGTGGGATTTTTCCTGGAATTTTATTGGATACTGGGGAGATTTTGTGGGATGTTTGTGGAACTTTGAGGGACTTTTCTGGAATTTGGTGAGATTCTGTAGAGAACTGACGAATTATCAGGGATTTTTCATGTATTCTGTGGGAATTTGTGGAGATTTGGTGGGATTTTTCTGGAATTTGGTAGAGTTTTGAGAAGATTTAGGGAATTCTGCAAGATATTTCTGGAATTTGGTAGGCCTTTTTGAAGGACTTTTTGTGGTTTTGAGGAGACTTGAAGAATTTTGAGGAATTTTTCTTAGATTCTGTGGAAACTTGTGGAGGTTTTGTGGGATTTTTGTGGAATTTTGTGGGATATTGAGGCGATTTAGGCATCTTGAGGGATTTTTCATGTATTTTGTGGGAATTTGTGGAGATTTGGTGGGATATTTTTCTAGAATTTGGTCGTGTTTTGGGAAGATTTAGGGAATTTTGTGGGATTTTTCCTGGAATTTTATTGGATACTGGGGAGATTTTGTGGAATGTTTGTGGAACTTTGAGGGACTTTTCTGGAATTTGGTGAGATTCTGTAGAGAACTGAAGAATTATCAGGGATTTTTCATGTATTCTGTGGGAATTTGTGGAGATTTGGTGGGATTTTTCTGGAATTTGGTAGAGTTTTGAGAAGATTTAGGGAATTTTGTAAGATTTTTCTGGAATTTGGTGGGCCTTTTCAAGGACTTTGTGTGGTTTTGAGGAGACTTGAAGAATTTTGAGGAATTTTTCTTAGATTTTGTGGAAACTTGTGGATGTTTTGTGTGATTTTTGGGGGATTTTGTGGGATATTGAGGCGATTTAGGGATCTTGAGGGATTTTTCATGTATTTTGTGGGAATTTGTGGAGATTTGGTGGGATATTTTTCTAGAATTTGGTCGTGTTTTGGGAAGATTTAGGGAATTTTGTGGGATTTTTCCTGGAATTTTGTTGGATACTGGGGAGATTTTGTGGGATGTTTGTGGAACTTTGAGAGACTTTTCTGGAATTTGGTGAGATTCTGTAGAGAACTGACGAATTATCAGGGATTTTTCATGTATTCTGTGGGAATTTGTGGAGATTTGGTGGGATTTTTCTGGAATTTGGTAGAGTTTTGAGAAGATTTAGGGAATTTTGTGTGATTTTTCTGGGATTTTGTTGGGTATTGAGGACATTTTGTGGGATGTTTCTGGAATTTGGTGGGGCTTTTCAAGAATTTTGTGGTATTTTGAAAAGATTTAGGGTATTTTGTGGTGTTTTTTCTTGAATTTTGTGGGAAACTGTGCTGATTTTATGGGGCGTTTCTGGAATTTGGTCGAGTTTTCAGAAGATTTAGGGATTTTTGTGAGATTTTTGTGGGATGTTCTGGGAATTGGTGGAGATTTTGTGGGACATTCCTGTGAATTGGTAGGGTTTTGAAATGATTTAGGGAGTTTTGTGGGACTTCTCTGGAATTTTGTGTGTTTTTTCTGGAATTGTGTGGGATTCTGAGGAGACTTGAAGAATTTTGAGGAATTTGTTTTAGATTTTTGGGAATTTGTGTAGATTCTGTGGGATTTTTCTGGAATTTGGTGGGCCTTTTCAAGGACTTTGTGTGGTTTTGAGGAGACTTGAAGAATTTTAACGATTTGTTTTTATATTTTGTGGAAACTTGTGGAGGTTTTGTGTGATTTTTGTGGGATTTTGTGGGATATTGAGGCGATTTAGGGATCTTGAGGGATTTTTCATGTATTTTGTGGGATTTTGTGGAGATTTGGTGGGATATTTTTCTAGAATTTGGTCATGTTTTGGGAAGATTTAGGGAATTTTGTGGGATTTTTTCTGGAATTTTATTGGATACTGGGGAGATTTTGTGGAATGTTTGTGGAACTTTGAGGGACTTTTCTGGAATTTGGTGAGATTCTGTAGAGAACTGACGAATTATCAGGGATTTTTCATGTATTCTGTGGGAATTTGTAAAGATTTGGTGGGATTTTTCTGGAATTTGGTAGAGTTTTGAGAAGATTTAGGGAATTCTGCAAGATATTTCTGGAATTTGGCAGGCCTTTTTGAAGGACGTTTTGTGGTTTTGAGGAGACTTGAAGAATTTTGAGGAATTTTTCTTAGATTTTGTGGAAACTTGTGGAGGATTTGTGGGATTTTTGTGTGATTTTGTGGGATATTGAGGCGATTTAGGGATCTTGAGGGATTTTTCATGTATTCTGTGGGAATTTGTGGAGATTTGGTGGGATTTTTGTGGATTTTAGCCGTATTTTGAGAAGATTTAGGGAATTTTGTGGGATTTTTCCTGGAATTTTGTTGGATACTGGGGAGATTTTGTGGAATGTTTGTGGAACTTTGAGGGACTTTTCTGGAATTTGGTGAGATTCTGTAGAGAACTGAAGAATTATCAGGGATTTTTCATGTATTCTGTGGGAATTTGTGGAGATTTGGTTGGATTTTTCTGGAATTTGGTACAGTTTTGAGAAGATTTAGGGAATTCTGCAAGATATTTCTGGAATTTGGTAGGCCTTTTTGAAGGACTTTGTGTGGTTTTGAGGAGACTTGAAGAATTTTGAGGAATTTTTCTTAGATTCTGTGCAAACTTGTGTAAGTTTTTGGGATTTTTGTTGAATTTTGTCGGATATTGAGGCGATTTAGGGATCTTGAGGGATTTTTCATGTATTTTGTGGGAATTTGTGGAGATTTGGTGGGAGATTTTTCTAGAATTTGGTCGTGTTTTGGGAAGATTTAGGGAATTTTGTGGGATTTTTCCTGGAATTTCATTGGATACTGGGGAGATTTTGTGGGATGTTTGTGGAACTTTGAGGGACTTTTCTGGAATTTGGTGAGATTCTGTAGAGAACTGACGAATTATCAGGGATTTTTCATGTATTCTGTGGGAATTTGTGGAGATTTGGTGGGATTTTTCTGGAATTTGGTAGAGTTTTGAGAAGATTTAGGGAATTTTGTGGGATTTTTCCTGGAATTTTGTTGGATATTGAGGAGATTTTGTGGGGTGTTTGTGGAACTTTGAGGGACTCTTCTGGAATTTGGTGAGATTCTGTAGAGAACTGACGAATTATCAGGGATTTTTCATGTATTCTGTGGGAATTTGTGGAGATGTGGTGGGATTTTTGTGGATTTTGGCCGTGTTTTGAGAAGATTTAGGGAATTCTGTAAGATTTTTCTGGAATTTGGTGGGCCTCTTTGAAGGACTTTGTGTGGTTTTGAGGAGACTTGAAGAATTTTGAGGAATTTTTCTTAGATTCTGTGGAAACTTGTGGAGGTTTTGTGGGATTTTTGTGGAATTTTGTGGGATATTGAGGCGATTTAGGGATCTTGAGGGATTTTTCATGTATTCTGTGGGAATTTGTGGAGATTCGGTGGGATTTTTGTGGATTTTAGCCGTATTTTGAGAAGATTTAGGGAATTTTGTGGGATTTTTTCTGGAATTTTGGTGGATACTGGGGAGATTTTGTGGAATGTTTGTGGAACTTTGAGGGACTTTTCTGGAATTTGGTGAGATTCTGTAGAGAACTGAAGAATTATCAGGGATTTTTCATGTATCCTGTGGGAATTTGTGGAGATTTGGTGGGATTTGTCTGGAATTTGGTAGAGTTTTGAGAAGATTTAGGGAATTCTGCAAGATATTTCTGGAATTTGGTAGGCCTTTTTGAAGGACTTTTTATGGTTTTGAGGAGACTTGAAGAATTTTGAGGAATTTTTCTTAGATTCTGTGGAAACTTGTGTAAGTTTTTGGGATTTTTGTTGAATTTTGTCGGATATTGAGGCGATTTAGGGATCTTGAGGGATTTTTCATGTATTTTGTGGGAATTTGTGGAGATTTGGTGGGATTTTTCTGGAATTTGGTAGAGTTTTGAGAAGATTTAGGGAATTCTGTAAGATTTTTCTGGAATTTGGTGGGCATTTTCAAGGACTTTGTGTGGTTTTGAGGAGACTTGAAGAATTTTGAGGAATTTTTCTTAGATTTTGTGGAAACTTGGTGAGGTTTTGTGTGATTTTTGGGGGATTTTGTGGGATATTGAGGCGATTTAGGGATCTTGAGGGATTTTTCATGTATTTTGTGGGAATTTGTGGAGATTTGGTGGGATATTTTTCTAGAATTTGGTCGTGTTTTGGGAAGATTTAGGGAATTTTGTGGGATTTTTCCTGGAATTTTATTGGATACTGGGGAGATTCTGTGGAATGTTTGTGGAACTTTGAGGGACTTTTCTGGAATTTTTTGAGATTCTGTAGAGAACTGACGAATTATCAGGGATTTTTCATGTATTCTGTGGGAATTTGTGGAGATTTGGTGGGATTTTTGTGGATTTTGGCCGTGTTTTGAGAAGATTTAGGGAATTTTGTGTGATTTTTCTGGGATTTTGTTGGGTATTGAGGACATTTTGTGGGATGTTTCTGGAATTTGGTGGGGCTTTTCAAGAATTTTGTGGTATTTTGAAAAGATTTAGGGAATTTTGTGGTGTTTTTTCTTGAATTTTGTGGGAAACTGTGCTGATTTTATGGGGCGTTTCTGGAATTTGGTCGAGTTTTCAGAAGATTTAGGGATTTTTGTGAGATTTTTGTGGGATGTTCTGGGAATTGCTGGAGATTTTGTGGGACATTCCTGTGAATTGGTAGGGTTTTGAAATGATTTAGGGAGTTTTGTGGGACTTCTCTGGAATTTTGTGGGTTTTTTCTGGAATTGTGTGGGATTCTGAGGAGACTTGAAGAATTTTGAGGAATTTGTTTTAGATTTTTGGGAATTTGTGTAGATTCTGTGGGATTTTACTGGAATTTGGTGGGCCTTTTCAAGGACTTTGTGTGGTTTTGAGGAGACTTGAAGAATTTTAACGATTTGTTTTTATATTTTGTGGAAACTTGTGGAGGTTTTGTGTGATTTTTGTGGGATTTTGTGGGATATTGAGGCGATTTAGGGATCTTGAGGGATTTTTCATGTATTTTGTGGGAATTTGTGGAGATTTGGTGGGATATTTTTCTAGAATTTGGTCGTGTTTTGAGAAGATTTAGGGAATTTTGTGGGATTTTTCCTGGAATTTTATTGGATACTGGGGAGATTTTGTGGGATGTTTGTGGAACTTTGAGGGACTTTTCTGGAATTTGGTGAGATTCTGTAGAGAACTGACGAATTATCAGGGATTTTTCATGTATTCTGTGGGAATTTGTGGAGATTTGGTGGGATTTTTCTGGAATTTGGTAGAGTTTTGAGAAGATTTAGGGAATTCTGCAAGATATTTCTGGAATTTGGTAGGCCTTTTTGAAGGACTTTTTGTGGTTTTGAGGAGACTTGAAGAATTTTGAGGAATTTTTCTTAGATTCTGTGGAAACTTGTGGAGGTTTTGTGGGATTTTTGTGGAATTTTGTGGGATATTGAGGCGATTTAGGCATCTTGAGGGATTTTTCATGTATTTTGTGGGAATTTGTGGAGATTTGGTGGGATATTTTTCTAGAATTTGGTCGTGTTTTGGGAAGATTTAGGGAATTTTGTGGGATTTTTCCTGGAATTTTATTGGATACTGGGGAGATTTTGTGGAATGTTTGTGGAACTTTGAGGGACTTTTCTGGAATTTGGTGAGATTCTGTAGAGAACTGAAGAATTATCAGGGATTTTTCATGTATTCTGTGGGAATTTGTGGAGATTTGGTGGGATTTGTCTGGAATTTGGTAGAGTTTTGAGAAGATTTAGGGAATTTTGTAAGATTTTTCTGGAATTTGGTGGGCCTTTTCAAGGACTTTGTGTGGTTTTGAGGAGACTTGAAGAATTTTGAGGAATTTTTCTTAGATTTTGTGGAAACTTGTGGAGGTTTTGTGTGATTTTTGGGGGATTTTGTGGGATATTGAGGCGATTTAGGGATCTTGAGGGATTTTTCATGTATTTTGTGGGAATTTGTGGAGATTTGGTGGGATATTTTTCTAGAATTTGGTCGTGTTTTGGGAAGATTTAGGGAATTTTGTGGGATTTTTCCTGGAATTTTGTTGGATACTGGGGAGATTTTGTGGGATGTTTGTGGAACTTTGAGGGACTTTTCTGGAATTTTATGAGATTCTGTAGAGAACTGACGAATTATCAGGGATTTTTCATGTATTCTGTGGGAATTTGTGGAGATTTGGTGGGATTTTTGTGGATTTTGGCCGTGTTTTGAGAAGATTTAGGGAATTTTGTGTGATTTTTCTGGGATTTTGTTGGGTATTGAGGACATTTTGTGGGATGTTTCTGGAATTTGGTGGGGCTTTTCAAGAATTTTGTGGTATTTTGAAAAGATTTAGGGTATTTTGTGGTGTTTTTTCTTGAATTTTGTGGGAAACTGTGCTGATTTTATGGGGCGTTTCTGGAATTTGGTCGAGTTTTCAGAAGATTTAGGGATTTTTGTGAGATTTTTGTGGGATGTTCTGGGAATTGGTGGAGATTTTGTGGGACATTCCTGTGAATTGGTAGGGTTTTGAAATGATTTAGGGAGTTTTGTGGGACTTCTCTGGAATTTTGTGGGTTTTTTCTGGAATTGTGTGGGATTCTGAGGAGACTTGAAGAATTTTGAGGAATTTGTTTTAGATTTTTGGGAATTTGTGTAGATTCTGTGGGATTTTACTGGAATTTGGTGGGCCTTTTCAAGGACTTTGTGTGGTTTTGAGGAGACTTGAAGAATTTTAACGATTTGTTTTTATATTTTGTGGAAACTTGTGGAGGTTTTGTGTGATTTTTGTGGGATTTTGTGGGATATTGAGGCGATTTAGGGATCTTGAGGGATTTTTCATGTATTCTGTGGGAATTTGTGGAGATTCGGTGGGATTTTTGTGGATTTTAGCCGTATTTTGAGAAGATTTAGGGAATTTTGTGGGATTTTTCCAGGAATTTTGTTGGATACTGGGGAGATTTTGTGGAATGTTTGTGGAACTTTGAGGGACTTTTCTGGAATTTGGTGAGATTCTGTAGAGAACTGAAGAATTATCAGGGATTTTTCATGTATTCTGTGGGAATTTGTGGAGATTTGGTGGGATTTTTCTGGAATTTGGTAGAGTTTTGAGAAGATTTAGGGAATTCTGCAAGATATTTCTGGAATTTGGTAGGCCTTTTTGAAGGACTTTTTGTGGTTTTGAGGAGACTTGAAGAATTTTGAGGAATTTTTCTTAGATTCTGTGGAAACTTGTGGAGGTTTTGTGTGATTTTTGTGGAATTTTGTGGGATATTGAGGCGATTTAGGCATCTTGAGGGATTTTTCATGTATTTTGTGGGAATTTGTGGAGATTTGGTGGGATATTTTTCTAGAATTTGGTCGTGTTTTGGGAAGATTTAGGGAATTTTGTGGGATTTTTCCTGGAATTTTGGTGGATACTGGGGAGATTTTGTGGGATGTTTGTGGAACTTTGAGGGACTTTTCTGGAATTTGGTGAGATTCTGTAGAGAACTGACGAATTATCAGGGATTTTTCATGTATTCTGTGGGAATTTGTGGAGATTTGGTGGGATTTTTGTGGATTTTGGCCGTGTTTTGAGAAGGTTTAGGGAATTTTGTGTGATTTTTCTGGGATTTTGTTGGGTATTGAGGACATTTTGTGGGATGTTTCTGGAATTTGGTGGGGCTTTTCAAGAATTTTGTGGTATTTTGAAAAGATTTAGGGAATTTTGTGGTGTTTTTTCTTGAATTTTGTGGGAAACTGTGCTGATTTTATGGGGCGTTTCTGGAATTTGGTCGAGTTTTCAGAAGATTTAGGGATTTTTGTGAGATTTTTGTGGGATGTTCTGGGAATTGGTGGAGATTTTGTGGGACATTCCTGTGAATTGGTAGGGTTTTGAAATGATTTAGGGAGTTTTGTGGGACTTCTCTGGAATTTTGTGGGTTTTTTCTGGAATTGTGTGGGATTCTGAGGAGACTTGAAGAATTTTGAGGAATTTGTTTTGGATTTTGTGGGAATTTGTGTAGATTCTGTGGGATTTTACTGGAATTTGGTGGGCCTTTTCAAGGACTTTGTGTGGTTTTGAGGAGACTTGAAGAATTTTCAGGGATTTTTCTTAGATTTTGTGGAAACTTGTGGAGGTTTTGTGTGATTTTTGGGGAATTTTGTGGGATATTGAGGCGATTTAGGGATCTTGAGGGATTTTTCATGTATTTTGTGGGATTTTGTGGAGATTTGGTGGGATATTTTTCTAGAATTTGGTCATGTTTTGGGAAGATTTAGGGAATTTTGTGGGATTTTTCCTGGAATTTTGTTGGATACTGGGGAGATTTTGTGGGATGTTTGTGGAACTTTGAGGGACTTTTCTGGAATTTGGTGAGATTCTGTAGAGAACTGACGAATTATCAGGGATTTTTCATGTATTCTGTGGGAATTTGTGGAGATTTGGTGGGATTTTTCTGGAATTTGGTAGAGTTTTGAGAAGATTTAGGGAATTTTGTGGGATTTTTCCTGGAATTTTGTTGGATATTGAGGAGATTTTGTGGGGTGTTTGTGGAACTTTGAGGGACTCTTCTGGAATTTGGTGAGATTCTGTAGAGAACTGACGAATTATCAGGGATTTTTCATGTATTCTGTGGGAATTTGTGGAGATTTGGTGGGATTTTTCTGGAATTTGGTAGAGTTTTGAGAAGATTTAGGGAATTCTGTAAGATTTTTCTGGAATTTGGTGGGCCTCTTTGAAGGACTTTGTGTGGTTTTGAGGAGACTTGAAGAATTTTGAGGAATTTTTCTTAGATTCTGTGGAAACTTGTGGAGGTTTTGTGGGATTTTTGTGGAATTTTGTGGGATATTGAGGCGATTTAGGGATCTTGAGGGATTTTTCATGTATTCTGTGGGAATTTGTGGAGATTCGGTGGGATTTTTGTGGATTTTAGCCGTATTTTGAGAAGATTTAGGGAATTTTGTGGGATTTTTCCTGGAATTTTGGTGGATACTGGGGAGATTTTGTGGAATGTTTGTGGAACTTTGAGGGACTTTTCTGGAATTTTGTGAGATTCTGTAGAGAACTGTCGAATTATCAGGGATTTTTCATGTATTCTGTGGGAATTTGTGGAGATTTGGTGGGATTTTTCTGGAATTTGGTAGAGTTTTGAGAAGATTTAGGGAATTCTGCAAGATATTTCTGGAATTTGGTAGGCCTTTTTGAAGGACTTTTTGTGGTTTTGAGGAGACTTGAAGAATTTTGAGGAATTTTTCTTACATTCTGTGGAAACTTGTGGAGGTTTTGTGGGATTTTTGTGGAATTTTGTGGGATATTGAGGCGATTTAGGGATCTTGAGGGATTTTTCATGTATTTTGTGGGAATTTGTGGAGATTTGGTGGGATATTTTTCTAGAATTTGGTCGTGTTTTGAGAAGATTTAGGGAATTTTGTGGGATTTTTCCTGGAATTTTGTTGGATACTGGGGAGATTTTGTGGGATGTTTGTGGAACTTTGAGGGACTTTTCTGGAATTTGGTGAGATTCTGTAGAGAACTGACGAATTATCAGGGATTTTTCATGTATTCTGTGGGAATTTGTGGAGATTTGGTGAGATTTTTCTGGAATTTGGTAGAGTTTTGAGAAGATTTAGGGAATTTTGTGTGATTTTTCTGGGATTTTGTTGGGTATTGAGGACATTTTGTGGGATGTTTCTGGAATTTGGTGGGGCTTTTCAAGAATTTTGTGGTATTTTGAAAAGATTTAGGGAATTTTGTGGTGTTTTTTCTTGAATTTTGTGGGAAACTGCTGATTTCATGGGGCGTTTCTGGAATTTGGTCGAGTTTTCAGAAGATTTAGGGATTTTTGTGAGATTTTTGTGGGATGTTCTGGGAATTGGTGGAGATTTTGTGGGACATTCCTGTGAATTGGTAGGGTTTTGAAATGATTTAGGGAGTTTTGTGGGACTTCTCTGGAATTTTGTGGGTTTTTTCTGGAATTGTGTGGGATTCTGAGGAGACTTGAAGAATTTTGAGGAATTTGTTTCGGATTTTGTGGGAATTTGTGTAGATTCTGTGGGATTTTACTGGAATTTGGTGGGCCTTTTCAAGGACTTTGTGTGGTTTTGAGGAGACTTGAAGAATTTTCAGGGATTTTTCTTAGATTTTGTGGAAACTTGTGGAGGTTTTGTGTGATTTTTGTGGGATTTTGTGGGATATTGAGGCGATTTAGGGATCTTGAGGGATTTTTCATGTATTTTGTGGGATTTTGTGGAGATTTGGTGGGATATTTTTCTAGAATTTGGTCATGTTTTGGGAAGATTTAGGGAATTTTGTGGGATTTTTTCTGGAATTTTATTGGATACTGGGGAGATTTTGTGGGATGTTTGTGGAACTTTGAGGGACTTTTCTGGAATTTGGTGAGATTCTGTAGAGAACTGACGAATTATCAGGGATTTTTCATGTATTCTGTGGGAATTTGTGGAGATTTGGTGGGATTTTTCTGGAATTTGGTAGAGTTTTGAGAAGATTTAGGGAATTTTGTGGGATTTTTCCTGGAATTTTGTTGGATATTGAGGAGATTTTGTGGGGTGTTTGTGGAACTTTGAGGGACTCTTCTGGAATTTGGTGAGATTCTGTAGAGAACTGACGAATTATCAGGGATTTTTCATGTATTCTGTGGGAATTTGTGGAGATTTGGTGGGATTTTTCTGGAATTTGGTAGAGTTTTGAGAAGATTTAGGGAATTCTGTATGATTTTTCTGGAATTTGGTGGGCCTCTTTGAAGGACTTTGTGTGGTTTTGAGGAGACTTGAAGAATTTTGAGGAATTTTTCTTAGATTCTGTGGAAACTTGTGGAGGTTTTGTGGGATTTTTGTGGAATTTTGTGGGATATTGAGGCGATTTAGGGATCTTGAGGGATTTTTCATGTATTCTGTGGGAATTTGTGGAGATTCGGTGGGATTTTTGTGGATTTTAGCCGTATTTTGAGAAGATTTAGGGAATTTTGTGGGATTTTTCCTGGAATTTTGGTGGATACTGGGGAGATTTTGTGGAATGTTTGTGGAACTTTGAGGGACTTTTCTGGAATTTTGTGAGATTCTGTAGAGAACTGACGAATTATCAGGGATTTTTCATGTATTCTGTGGGAATTTGTGGAGATTTGGTGGGATTTTTCTGGAATTTGGTAGAGTTTTGAGAAGATTTAGGGAATTCTGCAAGATATTTCTGGAATTTGGTAGGCCTTTTTGAAGGACTTTTTGTGGTTTTGAGGAGACTTGAAGAATTTTGAGGAATTTTTCTTAGATTCTGTGGAAACTTGTGGAGGTTTTGTGGGATTTTTGTGGAATTTTGTGGGATATTGAGGCGATTTAGGGATCTTGAGGGATTTTTCATGTATTTTGTGGGAATTTGTGGAGATTTGGTGGGATATTTTTCTAGAATTTGGTCGTGTTTTGAGAAGATTTAGGGAATTTTGTGGGATTTTTCCTGGAATTTTATTGGATACTGGGGAGATTTTGTGGGATGTTTGTGGAACTTTGAGGGACTTTTCTGGAATTTGGTGAGATTCTGTAGAGAACTGACGAATTATCAGGGATTTTTCATGTATTCTGTGGGAATTTGTGGAGATTTGGTGGGATTTTTCTGGAATTTGGTAGAGTTTTGAGAAGATTTAGGGAATTTTGTGTGATTTTTCTGGGATTTTGTTGGGTATTGAGGACATTTTGTGGGATGTTTCTGGAATTTGGTGGGGCTTTTCAAGAATTTTGTGGTATTTTGAAAAGATTTAGGGTATTTTGTGGTGTTTTTTCTTGAATTTTGTGGGAAACTGTGCTGATTTTATGGGGCGTTTCTGGAATTTGGTCGAGTTTTCAGAAGATTTAGGGATTTTTGTGAGATTTTTGTGGGATGTTCAGGGAATTGGTGGAGATTTTGTGGGACATTCCTGTGAATTGGTAGGGTTTTGAAAGGATTTAGGGAGTTTTGTGGGACTTCTCTGGAATTTTGTGGGTTTTTTTCTGGAATTGTGTGGGATTCTGAGGAGACTTGAAGAATTTTGAGGAATTTGTTTTAGATTTTGTGGGAATTTGTGTAGATTCTGTGGGATTTTACTGGAATTTGGTGGGCCTTTTCAAGGACTTTGTGTGGTTTTGAGGAGACTTGAAGAATTTTAACGATTTGTTTTTATATTTTGTGGAAACTTGTGGAGGTTTTGTGTGATTTTTGTGGGATTTTGTGGGATATTGAGGCGATTTAGGGATCTTGAGGGATTTTTCATGTATTTTGTGGGAATTTGTGGAGATTTGGTGGGATATTTTTCTAGAATTTGGTCATGTTTTGGGAAGATTTAGGGAATTTTGTGGGATTTTTTCTGGAATTTTATTGGATACTGGGGAGATTTTGTGGAATGTTTGTGGAACTTTGAGGGACTTTTCTGGAATTTGGTGAGATTCTGTAGAGAACTGACGAATTATCAGGGATTTTTCATGTATTCTGTGGGAATTTGTAAAGATTTGGTGGGATTTTTCTGGAATTTGGTAGAGTTTTGAGAAGATTTAGGGAATTCTGCAAGATATTTCTGGAATTTGGCAGGCCTTTTTGAAGGACGTTTTGTGGTTTTGAGGAGACTTGAAGAATTTTGAGGAATTTTTCTTAGATTTTGTGGAAACTTGTGGAGGATTTGTGGGATTTTTGTGTGATTTTGTGGGATATTGAGGCGATTTAGGGATCTTGAGGGATTTTTCATGTATTCTGTGGGAATTTGTGGAGATTTGGTGGGATTTTTGTGGATTTTGGCCGTGTTTTGAGAAGATTTAGGGAATTTTGTGTGATTTTTCTGGGATTTTGTTGGGTATTGAGGACATTTTGTGGGATGTTTCTGGAATTTGGTGGGGCTTTTCAAGAATTTTGTGGTATTTTGAAAAGATTTAGGGAATTTTGTGGTGTTTTTTCTTGAATTTTGTGGGAAACTGCTGATTTTATGGGGCGTTTCTGGAATTTGGTCGAGTTTTCAGAAGATTTAGGGATTTTTGTGAGATTTTTGTGGGATGTTCTGGGAATTGGTGGAGATTTTGTGGGACATTCCTGTGAATTGGTAGGGTTTTGAAATGATTTAGGGAGTTTTGTGGGACTTCTCTGGAATTTTGTGGGTTTTTTCTGGAATTGTGTGGGATTCTGAGGAGACTTGAAGAATTTTGAGGAATTTGTTTCGGATTTTGTGGGAATTTGTGGAGATTCTGTGGGATTTTACTGGAATTTGGTGGGCCTTTTCAAGGACTTTGTGTGGTTTTGAGGAGACTTGAAGAATTTTCAGGGATTTTTCTTAGATTTTGTGGAAACTTGTGGAGGTTTTGTGTGATTTTTGTGGGATTTTGTGGGATATTGAGGCGATTTAGGGATCTTGAGGGATTTTTCATGTATTTTGTGGGATTTTGTGGAGATTTGGTGGGATATTTTTCTAGAATTTGGTCATGTTTTGGGAAGATTTAGGGAATTTTGTGGGATTTTTCCTGGAATTTTGTTGGATACTGGGGAGATTTTGTGGGATGTTTGTGGAACTTTGAGGGACTTTTCTGGAATTTGGTGAGATTCTGTAGAGAACTGACGAATTATCAGGGATTTTTCATGTATTCTGTGGGAATTTGTGGAGATTTGGTGGGATTTTTCTGGAATTTGGTAGAGTTTTGAGAAGATTTAGGGAATTTTGTGGGATTTTTCCTGGAATTTTGTTGGATATTGAGGAGATTTTGTGGGGTGTTTGTGGAACTTTGAGGGACTCTTCTGGAATTTGGTGAGATTCTGTAGAGAACTGACGAATTATCAGGGATTTTTCATGTATTCTGTGGGAATTTGTGGAGATTTGGTGGGATTTTTCTGGAATTTGGTAGAGTTTTGAGAAGATTTAGGGAATTCTGTAAGATTTTTCTGGAATTTGGTGGGCCTCTTTGAAGGACTTTGTGTGGTTTTGAGGAGACTTGAAGAATTTTGAGGAATTTTTCTTAGATTCTGTGGAAACTTGTGGAGGTTTTGTGGGATTTTTGTGGAATTTTGTGGGATATTGAGGCGATTTAGGGATCTTGAGGGATTTTTCATGTATTCTGTGGGAATTTGTGGAGATTCGGTGGGATTTTTGTGGATTTTAGCCGTATTTTGAGAAGATTTAGGGAATTTTGTGGGATTTTTCCTGGAATTTTGGTGGATACTGGGGAGATTTTGTGGAATGTTTGTGGAACTTTGAGGGACTTTTCTGGAATTTTGTGAGATTCTGTAGAGAACTGACGAATTATCAGGGATTTTTCATGTATTCTGTGGGAATTTGTGGAGATTTGGTGGGATTTTTCTGGAATTTGGTAGAGTTTTGAGAAGATTTAGGGAATTCTGCAAGATATTTCTGGAATTTGGTAGGCCTTTTTGAAGGACTTTGTGTGGTTTTGAGGAGACTTGAAGAATTTTGAGGAATTTTTCTTAGATTCTGTGGAAACTTGTGGAGGTTTTGTGGGATTTTTGTGGAATTTTGTGGGATATTGAGGCGATTTAGGGATCTTGAGGGATTTTTCATGTATTTTGTGGGAATTTGTGGAGATTTGGTGGGATATTTTTCTAGAATTTGGTCGTGTTTTGAGAAGATTTAGGGAATTTTGTGGGATTTTTCCTGGAATTTTATTGGATACTGGGGAGATTTTGTGGGATGTTTGTGGAACTTTGAGGGACTTTTCTGGAATTTGGTGAGATTCTGTAGAGAACTGACGAATTATCAGGGATTTTTCATGTATTCTGTGGGAATTTGTGGAGATTTGGTGGGATTTTTCTGGAATTTGGTAGAGTTTTGAGAAGATTTAGGGAATTTTGTGTGATTTTTCTGGGATTTTGTTGGGTATTGAGGACATTTTGTGGGATGTTTCTGGAATTTGGTGGGGCTTTTCAAGAATTTTGTGGTATTTTGAAAAGATTTAGGGTATTTTGTGGTGTTTTTTCTTGAATTTTGTGGGAAACTGTGCTGATTTTATGGGGCGTTTCTGGAATTTGGTCGAGTTTTCAGAAGATTTAGG
Source organism: Cyanistes caeruleus (assembly GCF_971803275.1). Lineage (NCBI taxonomy): Eukaryota > Metazoa > Chordata > Aves > Passeriformes > Paridae > Cyanistes > Cyanistes caeruleus. Next base: position 84,186,861 of record NC_141702.1, on the reverse strand, counting down.
GATTTTTGTGAGATTTTTGTGGGATGTTCAGGGAATTGGTGGAGATTTTGTGGGACATTCCTGTGAATTGGTAGGGTTTTGAAAGGATTTAGGGAGTTTTGTGGGACTTCTCTGGAATTTTGTGGGTTTTTTCTGGAATTGTGTGGGATTCTGAGGAGACTTGAAGAATTTTGAGGAATTTGTTTTAGATTTTGTGGGAATTTGTGTAGATTCTGTGGGATTTTACTGGAATTTGGTGGGCCTTTTCAAGGACTTTGTGTGGTTTTGAGGAGACTTGAAGAATTTTAACGATTTGTTTTTATATTTTGTGGAAACTTGTGGAGGTTTTGTGTGATTTTTGTGGGATTTTGTGGGATATTGAGGCGATTTAGGGATCTTGAGGGATTTTTCATGTATTTTGTGGGAATTTGTGGAGATTTGGTGGGATATTTTTCTAGAATTTGGTCATGTTTTGGGAAGATTTAGGGAATTTTGTGGGATTTTTTCTGGAATTTTATTGGATACTGGGGAGATTTTGTGGAATGTTTGTGGAACTTTGAGGGACTTTTCTGGAATTTGGTGAGATTCTGTAGAGAACTGACGAATTATCAGGGATTTTTCATGTATTCTGTGGGAATTTGTAAAGATTTGGTGGGATTTTTCTGGAATTTGGTAGAGTTTTGAGAAGATTTAGGGAATTCTGCAAGATATTTCTGGAATTTGGCAGGCCTTTTTGAAGGACGTTTTGTGGTTTTGAGGAGACTTGAAGAATTTTGAGGAATTTTTCTTAGATTTTGTGGAAACTTGTGGAGGATTTGTGGGATTTTTGTGTGATTTTGTGGGATATTGAGGCGATTTAGGGATCTTGAGGGATTTTTCATGTATTCTGTGGGAATTTGTGGAGATTTGGTGGGATTTTTGTGGATTTTAGCCGTATTTTGAGAAGATTTAGGGAATTTTGTGGGATTTTTTCTGGAATTTTGTTGGATACTGGGGAGATTTTGTGGAATGTTTGTGGAACTTTGAGGGACTTTTCTGGAATTTGGTGAGATTCTGTAGAGAACTGAAGAATTATCAGGGATTTTTCATGTATTCTGTGGGAATTTGTGGAGATTTGGTTGGATTTTTCTGGAATTTGGTACAGTTTTGAGAAGATTTAGGGAATTCTGCAAGATATTTCTGGAATTTGGTAGGCCTTTTTGAAGGACTTTGTGTGGTTTTGAGGAGACTTGAAGAATTTTGAGGAATTTTTCTTAGATTCTGTGCAAACTTGTGTAAGTTTTTGGGATTTTTGTTGAATTTTGTCGGATATTGAGGCGATTTAGGGATCTTGAGGGATTTTTCATGTATTTTGTGGGAATTTGTGGAGATTTGGTGGGAGATTTTTCTAGAATTTGGTCGTGTTTTGGGAAGATTTAGGGAATTTTGTGGGATTTTTCCTGGAATTTCATTGGATACTGGGGAGATTTTGTGGAATGTTTGTGGAACTTTGAGGGACTTTTCTGGAATTTGGTGAGATTCTGTAGAGAACTGACGAATTATCAGGGATTTTTCATGTATTCTGTGGGAATTTGTGGAGATTTGGTGGGATTTTTCTGGAATTTGGTAGAGTTTTGAGAAGATTTAGGGAATTTTGTGGGATTTTTCCTGGAATTTTGTTGGATATTGAGGAGATTTTGTGGGGTGTTTGTGGAACTTTGAGGGACTCTTCTGGAATTTGGTGAGATTCTGTAGAGAACTGACGAATTATCAGGGATTTTTCATGTATTCTGTGGGAATTTGTGGAGATGTGGTGGGATTTTTGTGGATTTTGGCCGTGTTTTGAGAAGATTTAGGGAATTCTGTAAGATTTTTCTGGAATTTGGTGGGCCTCTTTGAAGGACTTTGTGTGGTTTTGAGGAGACTTGAAGAATTTTGAGGAATTTTTCTTAGATTCTGTGGAAACTTGTGGAGGTTTTGTGGGATTTTTGTGGAATTTTGTGGGATATTGAGGCGATTTAGGGATCTTGAGGGATTTTTCATGTATTCTGTGGGAATTTGTGGAGATTTGGTGGGATTGTTGTGGATTTTGGCCGTGTTTTGAGAAGATTTAGGGAATTTTGTGTGATTTTTCTGGGATTTTGTTGGGTATTGAGGACATTTTGTGGGATGTTTCTGGAATTTGGTGGGGCTTTTCAAGAATTTTGTGGTATTTTGAAAAGATTTAGGGAATTTTGTGGTGTTTTTTCTTGAATTTTGTGGGAAACTGCTGATTTTATGGGGCGTTTCTGGAATTTGGTCGAGTTTTCAGAAGATTTAGGGATTTTTGTGAGATTTTTGTGGGATGTTCTGGGAATTGGTGGAGATTTTGTGGGACATTCCTGTGAATTGGTAGGGTTTTGAAATGATTTAGGGAGTTTTGTGGGACTTCTCTGGAATTTTGTGGGTTTTTTCTGGAATTGTGTGGGATTCTGAGGAGACTTGAAGAATTTTGAGGAATTTGTTTCGGATTTTGTGGGAATTTGTGTAGATTCTGTGGGATTTTACTGGAATTTGGTGGGCCTTTTCAAGGACTTTGTGTGGTTTTGAGGAGACTTGAAGAATTTTCAGGGATTTTTCTTAGATTTTGTGGAAACTTGTGGAGGTTTTGTGTGATTTTTGTGGGATTTTGTGGGATATTGAGGCGATTTAGGGATCTTGAGGGATTTTTCATGTATTTTGTGGGATTTTGTGGAGATTTGGTGGGATATTTTTCTAGAATTTGGTCATGTTTTGGGAAGATTTAGGGAATTTTGTGGGATTTTTCCTGGAATTTTGTTGGATACTGGGGAGATTTTGTGGGATGTTTGTGGAACTTTGAGGGACTTTTCTGGAATTTGGTGAGATTCTGTAGAGAACTGACGAATTATCAGGGATTTTTCATGTATTCTGTGGGAATTTGTGGAGATTTGGTGGGATTTTTCTGGAATTTGGTAGAGTTTTGAGAAGATTTAGGGAATTTTGTGGGATTTTTCCTGGAATTTTGTTGGATATTGAGGAGATTTTGTGGGGTGTTTGTGGAACTTTGAGGGACTCTTCTGGAATTTGGTGAGATTCTGTAGAGAACTGACGAATTATCAGGGATTTTTCATGTATTCTGTGGGAATTTGTGGAGATTTGGTGGGATTTTTCTGGAATTTGGTAGAGTTTTGAGAAGATTTAGGGAATTCTGTAAGATTTTTCTGGAATTTGGTGGGCCTCTTTGAAGGACTTTGTGTGGTTTTGAGGAGACTTGAAGAATTTTGAGGAATTTTTCTTAGATTCTGTGGAAACTTGTGGAGGTTTTGTGGGATTTTTGTGGAATTTTGTGGGATATTGAGGCGATTTAGGGATCTTGAGGGATTTTTCATGTATTCTGTGGGAATTTGTGGAGATTCGGTGGGATTTTTGTGGATTTTAGCCGTATTTTGAGAAGATTTAGGGAATTTTGTGGGATTTTTCCTGGAATTTTGGTGGATACTGGGGAGATTTTGTGGAATGTTTGTGGAACTTTGAGGGACTTTTCTGGAATTTTGTGAGATTCTGTAGAGAACTGACGAATTATCAGGGATTTTTCATGTATTCTGTGGGAATTTGTGGAGATTTGGTGGGATTTTTCTGGAATTTGGTAGAGTTTTGAGAAGATTTAGGGAATTCTGCAAGATATTTCTGGAATTTGGTAGGCCTTTTTGAAGGACTTTGTGTGGTTTTGAGGAGACTTGAAGAATTTTGAGGAATTTTTCTTAGATTCTGTGGAAACTTGTGGAGGTTTTGTGGGATTTTTGTGGAATTTTGTGGGATATTGAGGCGATTTAGGGATCTTGAGGGATTTTTCATGTATTTTGTGGGAATTTGTGGAGATTTGGTGGGATATTTTTCTAGAATTTGGTCGTGTTTTGAGAAGATTTAGGGAATTTTGTGGGATTTTTCCTGGAATTTTATTGGATACTGGGGAGATTTTGTGGGATGTTTGTGGAACTTTGAGGGACTTTTCTGGAATTTGGTGAGATTCTGTAGAGAACTGACGAATTATCAGGGATTTTTCATGTATTCTGTGGGAATTTGTGGAGATTTGGTGGGATTTTTCTGGAATTTGGTAGAGTTTTGAGAAGATTTAGGGAATTTTGTGTGATTTTTCTGGGATTTTGTTGGGTATTGAGGACATTTTGTGGGATGTTTCTGGAATTTGGTGGGGCTTTTCAAGAATTTTGTGGTATTTTGAAAAGATTTAGGGTATTTTGTGGTGTTTTTTCTTGAATTTTGTGGGAAACTGTGCTGATTTTATGGGGCGTTTCTGGAATTTGGTCGAGTTTTCAGAAGATTTAGGGATTTTTGTGAGATTTTTGTGGGATGTTCAGGGAATTGGTGGAGATTTTGTGGGACATTCCTGTGAATTGGTAGGGTTTTGAAAGGATTTAGGGAGTTTTGTGGGACTTCTCTGGAATTTTGTGGGTTTTTTCTGGAATTGTGTGGGATTCTGAGGAGACTTGAAGAATTTTGAGGAATTTGTTTTAGATTTTGTGGGAATTTGTGTAGATTCTGTGGGATTTTACTGGAATTTGGTGGGCCTTTTCAAGGACTTTGTGTGGTTTTGAGGAGACTTGAAGAATTTTAACGATTTGTTTTTATATTTTGTGGAAACTTGTGGAGGTTTTGTGTGATTTTTGTGGGATTTTGTGGGATATTGAGGCGATTTAGGGATCTTGAGGGATTTTTCATGTATTTTGTGGGAATTTGTGGAGATTTGGTGGGATATTTTTCTAGAATTTGGTCATGTTTTGGGAAGATTTAGGGAATTTTGTGGGATTTTTTCTGGAATTTTATTGGATACTGGGGAGATTTTGTGGAATGTTTGTGGAACTTTGAGGGACTTTTCTGGAATTTGGTGAGATTCTGTAGAGAACTGACGAATTATCAGGGATTTTTCATGTATTCTGTGGGAATTTGTAAAGATTTGGTGGGATTTTTCTGGAATTTGGTAGAGTTTTGAGAAGATTTAGGGAATTCTGCAAGATATTTCTGGAATTTGGCAGGCCTTTTTGAAGGACGTTTTGTGGTTTTGAGGAGACTTGAAGAATTTTGAGGAATTTTTCTTAGATTTTGTGGAAACTTGTGGAGGATTTGTGGGATTTTTGTGTGATTTTGTGGGATATTGAGGCGATTTAGGGATCTTGAGGGATTTTTCATGTATTCTGTGGGAATTTGTGGAGATTTGGTGGGATTTTTGTGGATTTTAGCCGTATTTTGAGAAGATTTAGGGAATTTTGTGGGATTTTTCCTGGAATTTTGTTGGATACTGGGGAGATTTTGTGGAATGTTTGTGGAACTTTGATGGACTTTTCTGGAATTTGGTGAGATTCTGTAGAGAACTGAAGAATTATCAGGGATTTTTCATGTATTCTGTGGGAATTTGTGGAGATTTGGTTGGATTTTTCTGGAATTTGGTACAGTTTTGAGAAGATTTAGGGAATTCTGCAAGATATTTCTGGAATTTGGTAGGCCTTTTTGAAGGACTTTGTGTGGTTTTGAGGAGACTTGAAGAATTTTGAGGAATTTTTCTTAGATTCTGTGCAAACTTGTGTAAGTTTTTGGGATTTTTGTTGAATTTTGTCGGATATTGAGGCGATTTAGGGATCTTGAGGGATTTTTCATGTATTTTGTGGGAATTTGTGGAGATTTGGTGGGAGATTTTTCTAGAATTTGGTCGTGTTTTGGGAAGATTTAGGGAATTTTGTGGGATTTTTCCTGGAATTTCATTGGATACTGGGGAGATTTTGTGGAATGTTTGTGGAACTTTGAGGGACTTTTCTGGAATTTGGTGAGATTCTGTAGAGAACTGACGAATTATCAGGGATTTTTCATGTATTCTGTGGGAATTTGTGGAGATTTGGTGGGATTTTTCTGGAATTTGGTAGAGTTTTGAGAAGATTTAGGGAATTTTGTGGGATTTTTCCTGGAATTTTGTTGGATATTGAGGAGATTTTGTGGGGTGTTTGTGGAACTTTGAGGGACTCTTCTGGAATTTGGTGAGATTCTGTAGAGAACTGACGAATTATCAGGGATTTTTCATGTATTCTGTGGGAATTTGTGGAGATGTGGTGGGATTTTTGTGGATTTTGGCCGTGTTTTGAGAAGATTTAGGGAATTCTGTAAGATTTTTCTGGAATTTGGTGGGCCTCTTTGAAGGACTTTGTGTGGTTTTGAGGAGACTTGAAGAATTTTGAGGAATTTTTCTTAGATTCTGTGGAAACTTGTGGAGGTTTTGTGGGATTTTTGTGGAATTTTGTGGGATATTGAGGCGATTTAGGGATCTTGAGGGATTTTTCATGTATTCTGTGGGAATTTGTGGAGATTCGGTGGGATTTTTGTGGATTTTAGCCGTATTTTGAGAAGATTTAGGGAATTTTGTGGGATTTTTCCTGGAATTTTGTTGGATACTGGGGAGATTTTGTGGGATGTTTGTGGAACTTTGAGGGACTTTTCTGGAATTTGGTGAGAATCTGTAGAGAACTGACGAATTATCAGGGATTTTTCATGTATTCTGTGGGAATTTGTAGAGATTTGGTGGGATTTGTCTGGAATTTGGTAGAGTTTTGAGAAGATTTAGGGAATTCTGCAAGATATTTCTGGAATTTGGTAGGCCTTTTTGAAGGACTTTTTATGGTTTTGAGGAGACTTGAAGAATTTTGAGGAATTTTTCTTAGATTCTGTGGAAACTTGTGTAAGTTTTTGGGATTTTTGTTGAATTTTGTCGGATATTGAGGCGATTTAGGGATCTTGAGGGATTTTTCATGTATTTTGTGGGAATTTGTGGAGATTTTTTGGGATATTTTTCTAGAATTTGGTCGTGTTTTGGGAAGATTTAGGGAATTTTGTGGGATTTTTCCTGGAATTTTATTGGATACTGGGGAGATTTTGTGGAATGTTTGTGGAACTTTGAGGGACTCTTCTGGAATTTTATGAGATTCTATAGAGAACTGAAGAATTATCAGGGATTTTTCATGTATCCTGTGGGAATTTGTGGAGATTTGGTGGGATTTTTCTGGAATTTGGTAGAGTTTTGAGAAGATTTAGGGAATTCTGTAAGATTTTTCTGGAATTTGGTGGGCCTTTTCAAGGACTTTGTGTGGTTTTGAGGAGACTTGAAGAATTTTGAGGAATTTTTCTTAGATTTTGTGGAAACTTGGTGAGGTTTTGTGTGATTTTTGTGGGATTTTGTCGGATATTGAGGCGATTTAGGGATCTTGAGGGATTTTTCATGTATTTTGTGGGAATTTGTGGAGATTTGGTGGGATATTTTTCTAGAATTTGCTCGTGTTTTGGGAAGATTTAGGGAATTTTGTGGGATTTTTCCTGGAATTTTGTTGGATACTGGGGAGATTTTGTCGGATGCTTGTGGAACTTTGAGGGACTCTTCTGGAATTTGGTGAGATTCTGTAGAGAACTGAAGAATTATCAGGGATTTTTCATGTATTCTGTGGGAACTTGTGGTGATTTGGTGGGATTTTTGTGGATTTTGGCCGTGTTTTGAGAAGATTTAGGGAATTTTGTGAGATTTTTCTGGGATTTTGTTGGGTATTGAGGACATTTTGTGGGATGTTTCTGGAATTTGGTAGGGCTTTTCAAGAATTTTGTGGTATTTTGAAAAGATTTAGAAAATTTTGTGGTTTTTTTCTTGAATTTTATGGGAAACTGTGCTGATTTTATGGGGCGTTTCTGGAATTTGGTCAAGTTTTCAGAAGATTTAGGGATTTTTGTGAGATTTTTGTGGGATGTTCTGGGAATTGGTGGAGATTTTGTGGGACATTCCTGTGAATTGGTAGGGTTTTGAAATGATTTAGGGAGTTTTGTGGGACTTCTCTGGAATTTTGTGGGTTTTTTCTGGAATTGTGTGGGATTCTGAGGAGACTTGAAGAATTTTGAGGAATTTGTTTTAGATTTTGTGGGAATTTGTGTAGATTCTGTGGGATTTTACTGGAATTTGGTGGGCCTTTTCAAGGACTTTGTGTGGTTTTGAGGAGACTTGAAGAATTTTCAGGGATTTTTCTTAGATTTTGTGGAAACTTGTGGAGGTTTTGTGTGATTTTTGTGTGATTTTGTGGGATATTGAGGCGATTTAGGGATCTTGAGGGATTTTTCATGTATTTTGTGGGAATTTGTGGAGATTTGGTGGGATATTTTTCTAGAATTTGGTCGTGTTTTGAGAAGATTTAGGGAATTTTGTGGGATTTTTCCTGGAATTTTGTTGGATACTGGGGAGATTTTGTGGGATGTTTGTGGAACTTTGAGGGACTTTTCTGGAATTTGGTGAGATTCTGTAGAGAACTGAAGAATTATCAGGGATTTTTCATGTATTCTGTGGGAATTTGTGGAGATTTGGTGGGATTTTTGTGGATTTTAGCCGTGTTTTGAGAAGATTTAGGGAATTTTGTGGGATTTTTCCTGGAATTTTGTTGGATATTGAGGAGATTTTGTGGGGTGTTTGTGGAACTTTGAGGGACTCTTCTGGAATTTGGTGAGATTCTGTAGAGAACTGACGAATTATCAGGGATTTTTCATGTATTCTGTGGGAATTTGTGGAGATTTGGTGGGATTTTTCTGGAATTTGGTAGAGTTTTGAGAAGATTTAGGGAATTCTGTAAGATTTTTCTGGAATTTGGTGGGCCTCTTTGAAAGACTTTGTGTGGTTTTGAGGAGACTTGAAGAATTTTGAGGAATTTTTCTTACATTCTGTGGAAACTTGTGAAGGTTTTGTGGGATTTTTGTGGAATTTTGTGGGATATTGAGGCGATTTAGGGATCTTGAGGGATTTTTCATGTATTCTGTGGGAATTTGTGGAGATTCGGTGGGATTTTTGTGGATTTTAGCCGTATTTTGAGAAGATTTAGGGAATTTTGTGGGATTTTTTCTGGAATTTTGGTGGATACTGGGGAGATTTTGTGGAATGTTTGTGGAACTTTGAGGGACTTTTCTGGAATTTTGTGAGATTCTGTAGAGAACTGACGAATTATCAGGGATTTTTCATGTATTCTGTGGGAATTTGTGGAGATTTGGTGGGATTTTTCTGGAATTTGGTAGAGTTTTGAGAAGATTTAGGGAATTCTGCAAGATATTTCTGGAATTTGGTAGGCCTTTTTGAAGGACTTTTTGTGGTTTTGAGGAGACTTGAAGAATTTTGAGGAATTTTTCTTAGATTCTGTGGAAACTTGTGGAGGTTTTGTGGGATTTTTGTGGAATTTTGTGGGATATTGAGGCGATTTAGGGATCTTGAGGGATTTTTCATGTATTTTGTGGGAATTTGTGGAGATTTGGTGGGATATTTTTCTAGAATTTGGTCGTGTTTTGAGAAGATTTAGGGAATTTTGTGGGATTTTTCCTGGAATTTTATTGGATACTGGGGAGATTTTGTGGGATGTTTGTGGAACTTTGAGGGACTTTTCTGGAATTTGGTGAGATTCTGTAGAGAACTGACGAATTATCAGGGATTTTTCATGTATTCTGTGGGAATTTGTGGAGATTTGGTGGGATTTTTCTGGAATTTGGTAGAGTTTTGAGAAGATTTAGGGAATTTTGTGTGATTTTTCTGGGATTTTGTTGGGTATTGAGGACATTTTGTGGGATGTTTCTGGAATTTGGTGGGGCTTTTCAAGAATTTTGTGGTATTTTGAAAAGATTTAGGGAATTTTGTGGTGTTTTTTCTTGAATTTTGTGGGAAACTGTGCTGATTTTATGGGGCGTTTCTGGAATTTGGTCGAGTTTTCAGAAGATTTAGGGATTTTTGTGAGATTTTTGTGGGATGTTCTGGGAATTGGTGGAGATTTTGTGGGACATTCCTGTGAATTGGTAGGGTTTTGAAAGGATTTAGGGAGTTTTGTGGGACTTCTCTGGAATTTTGTGGGTTTTTTCTGGAATTGTGTGGGATTCTGAGGAGACTTGAAGAATTTTGAGGAATTTGTTTTAGATTTTGTGGGAATTTGTGTAGATTCTGTGGGATTTTACTGGAATTTGGTGGGCCTTTTCAAGGACTTTGTGTGGTTTTGAGGAGACTTGAAGAATTTTAACGATTTGTTTTTATATTTTGTGGAAACTTGTGGAGGTTTTGTGTGATTTTTGTGGGATTTTGTGGGATATTGAGGCGATTTAGGGATCTTGAGGGATTTTTCATGTATTTTGTGGGAATTTGTGGAGATTTGGTGGGATATTTTTCTAGAATTTGGTCATGTTTTGGGAAGATTTAGGGAATTTTGTGGGATTTTTTCTGGAATTTTATTGGATACTGGGGAGATTTTGTGGAATGTTTGTGGAACTTTGAGGGACTTTTCTGGAATTTGGTGAGATTCTGTAGAGAACTGACGAATTATCAGGGATTTTTCATGTATTCTGTGGGAATTTGTAAAGATTTGGTGGGATTTTTCTGGAATTTGGTAGAGTTTTGAGAAGATTTAGGGAATTCTGCAAGATATTTCTGGAATTTGGCAGGCCTTTTTGAAGGACGTTTTGTGGTTTTGAGGAGACTTGAAGAATTTTGAGGAATTTTTCTTAGATTTTGTGGAAACTTGTGGAGGATTTGTGGGATTTTTGTGTGATTTTGTGGGATATTGAGGCGATTTAGGGATCTTGAGGGATTTTTCATGTATTCTGTGGGAATTTGTGGAGATTTGGTGGGATTTTTGTGGATTTTAGCCGTATTTTGAGAAGATTTAGGGAATTTTGTGGGATTTTTCCTGGAATTTTGTTGGATACTGGGGAGATTTTGTGGAATGTTTGTGGAACTTTGAGGGACTTTTCTGGAATTTGGTGAGATTCTGTAGAGAACTGAAGAATTATCAGGGATTTTTCATGTATTCTGTGGGAATTTGTGGAGATTTGGTGGGATTTTTCTGGAATTTGGTAGAGTTTTGAGAAGATTTAGGGAATTCTGCAAGATATTTCTGGAATTTGGTAGGCCTTTTTGAAGGACTTTGTGTGGTTTTGAGGAGACTTGAAGAATTTTGAGGAATTTTTCTTAGATTCTGTGCAAACTTGTGTAAGTTTTTGGGATTTTTGTTGAATTTTGTCGGATATTGAGGCGATTTAGGGATCTTGAGGGATTTTTCATGTATTTTGTGGGAATTTGTGGAGATTTGGTGGGAGATTTTTCTAGAATTTGGTCGTGTTTTGGGAAGATTTAGGGAATTTTGTGGGATTTTTCCTGGAATTTCATTGGATACTGGGGAGATTTTGTGGAATGTTTGTGGAACTTTGAGGGACTTTTCTGGAATTTGGTGAGATTCTGTAGAGAACTGACGAATTATCAGGGATTTTTCATGTATTCTGTGGGAATTTGTGGAGATTTGGTGGGATTTTTGTGGATTTTGGCCGTGTTTTGAGAAGATTTAGGGAATTTTGTGGGATTTTTCCTGGAATTTTGTTGGATATTGAGGAGATTTTGTGGGGTGTTTGTGGAACTTTGAGGGACTCTTCTGGAATTTGGTGAGATTCTGTAGAGAACTGACGAATTATCAGGGATTTTTCATGTATTCTGTGGGAATTTGTGGAGATTTGGTGGGATTTTTCTGGAATTTGGTAGAGTTTTGAGAAGATTTAGGGAATTCTGTAAGATTTTTCTGGAATTTGGTGGGCCTCTTTGAAGGACTTTGTGTGGTTTTGAGGAGACTTGAAGAATTTTGAGGAATTTTTCTTACATTCTGTGGAAACTTGTGGAGGTTTTGTGGGATTTTTGTGGAATTTTGTGGGATATTGAGGCGATTTAGGGATCTTGAGGGATTTTTCATGTATTCTGTGGGAATTTGTGGAGATTCGGTGGGATTTTTGTGGATTTTAGCCGTATTTTGAGAAGATTTAGGGAATTTTGTGGGATTTTTCCTGGAATTTTGTTGGATACTGGGGAGATTTTGTGGGATGTTTGTGGAACTTTGAGGGACTTTTCTGGAATTTGGTGAGATTCTGTAGAGAACTGAAGAATTATCAGGGATTTTTCATGTATTCTGTGGGAATTTGTGGAGATTTGGTGGGATTTTTGTGGATTTTAGCCGTGTTTTGAGAAGATTTAGGGAATTTTGTGGGATTTTTCCTGGAATTTTGTTGGATATTGAGGAGATTTTGTGGGGTGTTTGTGGAACTTTGAGGGACTCTTCTGGAATTTGGTGAGATTCTGTAGAGAACTGACGAATTATCAGGGATTTTTCATGTATTCTGTGGGAATTTGTGGAGATTTGGTGGGATTTTTCTGGAATTTGGTAGAGTTTTGAGAAGATTTAGGGAATTCTGTAAGATTTTTCTGGAATTTGGTGGGCCTCTTTGAAAGACTTTGTGTGGTTTTGAGGAGACTTGAAGAATTTTGAGGAATTTTTCTTACATTCTGTGGAAACTTGTGGAGGTTTTGTGGGATTTTTGTGGAATTTTGTGGGATATTGAGGCGATTTAGGGATCTTGAGGGATTTTTCATGTATTCTGTGGGAATTTGTGGAGATTCGGTGGGATTTTTGTGGATTTTAGCCGTATTTTGAGAAGATTTAGGGAATTTTGTGGGATTTTTTCTGGAATTTTGGTGGATACTGGGGAGATTTTGTGGAATGTTTGTGGAACTTTGAGGGACTTTTCTGGAATTTTGTGAGATTCTGTAGAGAACTGACGAATTATCAGGGATTTTTCATGTATTCTGTGGGAATTTGTGGAGATTTGGTGGGATTTTTCTGGAATTTGGTAGAGTTTTGAGAAGATTTAGGGAATTCTGCAAGATATTTCTGGAATTTGGTAGGCCTTTTTGAAGGACTTTTTGTGGTTTTGAGGAGACTTGAAGAATTTTGAGGAATTTTTCTTAGATTCTGTGGAAACTTGTGGAGGTTTTGTGGGATTTTTGTGGAATTTTGTGGGATATTGAGGCGATTTAGGGATCTTGAGGGATTTTTCATGTATTTTGTGGGAATTTGTGGAGATTTGGTGGGATATTTTTCTAGAATTTGGTCGTGTTTTGAGAAGATTTAGGGAATTTTGTGGGATTTTTCCTGGAATTTTATTGGATACTGGGGAGATTTTGTGGGATGTTTGTGGAACTTTGAGGGACTTTTCTGGAATTTGGTGAGATTCTGTAGAGAACTGACGAATTATCAGGGATTTTTCATGTATTCTGTGGGAATTTGTGGAGATTTGGTGGGATTTTTCTGGAATTTGGTAGAGTTTTGAGAAGATTTAGGGAATTTTGTGTGATTTTTCTGGGATTTTGTTGGGTATTGAGGACATTTTGTGGGATGTTTCTGGAATTTGGTGGGGCTTTTCAAGAATTTTGTGGTATTTTGAAAAGATTTAGGGAATTTTGTGGTGTTTTTTCTTGAATTTTGTGGGAAACTGTGCTGATTTTATGGGGCGTTTCTGGAATTTGGTCGAGTTTTCAGAAGATTTAGGGATTTTTGTGAGATTTTTGTGGGATGTTCTGGGAATTGGTGGAGATTTTGTGGGACATTCCTGTGAATTGGTAGGGTTTTGAAAGGATTTAGGGAGTTTTGTGGGACTTCTCTGGAATTTTGTGGGTTTTTTCTGGAATTGTGTGGGATTCTGAGGAGACTTGAAGAATTTTGAGGAATTTGTTTTAGATTTTGTGGGAATTTGTGTAGATTCTGTGGGATTTTACTGGAATTTGGTGGGCCTTTTCAAGGACTTTGTGTGGTTTTGAGGAGACTTGAAGAATTTTAACGATTTGTTTTTATATTTTGTGGAAACTTGTGGAGGTTTTGTGTGATTTTTGTGGGATTTTGTGGGATATTGAGGCGATTTAGGGATCTTGAGGGATTTTTCATGTATTTTGTGGGAATTTGTGGAGATTTGGTGGGATATTTTTCTAGAATTTGGTCATGTTTTGGGAAGATTTAGGGAATTTTGTGGGATTTTTTCTGGAATTTTATTGGATACTGGGGAGATTTTGTGGAATGTTTGTGGAACTTTGAGGGACTTTTCTGGAATTTGGTGAGATTCTGTAGAGAACTGACGAATTATCAGGGATTTTTCATGTATTCTGTGGGAATTTGTAAAGATTTGGTGGGATTTTTCTGGAATTTGGTAGAGTTTTGAGAAGATTTAGGGAATTCTGCAAGATATTTCTGGAATTTGGCAGGCCTTTTTGAAGGACGTTTTGTGGTTTTGAGGAGACTTGAAGAATTTTGAGGAATTTTTCTTAGATTCTGTGCAAACTTGTGGAGGTTTTGTGGGATTTTTGTGGAATTTTGTGGGATATTGAGGCGATTTAGGGATCTTGAGGGATTTTTCATGTATTCTGTGGGAATTTGTGGAGATTCGGTGGGATTTTTGTGGATTTTAGCCGTATTTTGAGAAGATTTAGGGAATTTTGTGGGATTTTTTCTGGAATTTTGGTGGATACTGGGGAGATTTTGTGGAATGTTTGTGGAACTTTGAGGGACTTTTCTGGAATTTTGTGAGATTCTGTAGAGAACTGACGAATTATCAGGGATTTTTCATGTATTCTGTGGGAATTTGTGGAGATTTGGTGGGATTTTTCTGGAATTTGGTAGAGTTTTGAGAAGATTTAGGGAATTCTGCAAGATATTTCTGGAATTTGGTAGGCCTTTTTGAAGGACTTTTTGTGGTTTTGAGGAGACTTGAAGAATTTTGAGGAATTTTTCTTAGATTCTGTGGAAACTTGTGGAGGTTTTGTGGGATTTTTGTGGAATTTTGTGGGATATTGAGGCGATTTAGGGATCTTGAGGGATTTTTCATGTATTTTGTGGGAATTTGTGGAGATTTGGTGGGATATTTTTCTAGAATTTGGTCGTGTTTTGGGAAGATTTAGGGAATTTTGTGGGATTTTTCCTGGAATTTTATTGGATACTGGGGAGATTTTGTGGGATGTTTGTGGAACTTTGAGGGACTTTTCTGGAATTTGGTGAGATTCTGTAGAGAACTGACGAATTATCAGGGATTTTTCATGTATTCTGTGGGAATTTGTGGAGATTTGGTGGGATTTTTCTGGAATTTGGTAGAGTTTTGAGAAGATTTAGGGAATTTTGTGTGATTTTTCTGGGATTTTGTTGGGTATTGAGGACATTTTGTGGGATGTTTCTGGAATTTGGTGGGGCTTTTCAAGAATTTTGTGGTATTTTGAAAAGATTTAGGGAATTTTGTGGTGTTTTTTCTTGAATTTTGTGGGAAACTGTGCTGATTTTATGGGGCGTTTCTGGAATTTGGTCGAGTTTTCAGAAGATTTAGGGATTTTTGTGAGATTTTTGTGGGATGTTCTGGGAATTGGTGGAGATTTTGTGGGACATTCCTGTGAATTGGTAGGGTTTTGAAAGGATTTAGGGAGTTTTGTGGGACTTCTCTGGAATTTTGTGGGTTTTTTCTGGAATTGTGTGGGATTCTGAGGAGACTTGAAGAATTTTGAGGAATTTGTTTTAGATTTTGTGGGAATTTGTGTAGATTCTGTGGGATTTTACTGGAATTTGGTGGGCCTTTTCAAGGACTTTGTGTGGTTTTGAGGAGACTTGAAGAATTTTAACGATTTGTTTTTATATTTTGTGGAAACTTGTGGAGGTTTTGTGTGATTTTTGTGGGATTTTGTGGGATATTGAGGCGATTTAGGGATCTTGAGGGATTTTTCATGTATTTTGTGGGAATTTGTGGAGATTTGGTGGGATATTTTTCTAGAATTTGGTCATGTTTTGGGAAGATTTAGGGAATTTTGTGGGATTTTTCCTGGAATTTTATTGGATACTGGGGAGATTTTGTGGAATGTTTGTGGAACTTTGAGGGACTTTTCTGGAATTTGGTGAGATTCTGTAGAGAACTGACGAATTATCAGGGATTTTTCATGTATTCTGTGGGAATTTGTAAAGATTTGGTGGGATTTTTCTGGAATTTGGTAGAGTTTTGAGAAGATTTAGGGAATTCTGCAAGATATTTCTGGAATTTGGCAGGCCTTTTTGAAGGACGTTTTGTGGTTTTGAGGAGACTTGAAGAATTTTGAGGAATTTTTCTTAGATTCTGTGCAAACTTGTGGAGGTTTTGTGGGATTTTTGTGGAATTTTGTGGGATATTGAGGCGATTTAGGGATCTTGAGGGATTTTTCATGTATTCTGTGGGAATTTGTGGAGATTCGGTGGGATTTTTGTGGATTTTAGCCGTATTTTGAGAAGATTTAGGGAATTTTGTGGGATTTTTTCTGGAATTTTGGTGGATACTGGGGAGATTTTGTGGAATGTTTGTGGAACTTTGAGGGACTTTTCTGGAATTTGGTGAGATTCTGTAGAGAACTGACGAATTATCAGGGATTTTTCATGTATTCTGTGGGAATTTGTGGAGATTTGGTGGGATTTTTCTGGAATTTGGTAGAGTTTTGAGAAGATTTAGGGAATTCTGTAAGATTTTTCTGGAATTTGGTGGGCCTCTTTGAAAGACTTTGTGTGGTTTTGAGGAGACTTGAAGAATTTTGAGGAATTTTTCTTACATTCTGTGGAAACTTGTGGAGGTTTTGTGGGATTTTTGTGGAATTTTGTGGGATATTGAGGCGATTTAGGGATCTTGAGGGATTTTTCATGTATTCTGTGGGAATTTGTGGAGATTCGGTGGGATTTTTGTGGATTTTAGCCGTATTTTGAGAAGATTTAGGGAATTTTGTGGGATTTTTTCTGGAATTTTGGTGGATACTGGGGAGATTTTGTGGAATGTTTGTGGAACTTTGAGGGACTTTTCTGGAATTTTGTGAGATTCTGTAGAGAACTGACGAATTATCAGGGATTTTTCATGTATTTTGTGGGAATTTGTGGAGATTTGGTGGGATTTTTCTGGAATTTGGTAGAGTTTTGAGAAGATTTAGGGAATTCTGCAAGATATTTCTGGAATTTGGTAGGCCTTTTTGAAGGACTTTTTGTGGTTTTGAGGAGACTTGAAGAATTTTGAGGAATTTTTCTTAGATTCTGTGGAAACTTGTGGAGGTTTTGTGGGATTTTTGTGGAATTTTGTGGGATATTGAGGCGATTTAGGGATCTTGAGGGATTTTTCATGTATTTTGTGGGAATTTGTGGAGATTTGGTGGGATATTTTTCTAGAATTTGGTCGTGTTTTGAGAAGATTTAGGGAATTTTGTGGGATTTTTCCTGGAATTTTATTGGATACTGGGGAGATTTTGTGGGATGTTTGTGGAACTTTGAGGGACTTTTCTGGAATTTGGTGAGATTCTGTAGAGAACTGACGAATTATCAGGGATTTTTCATGTATTCTGTGGGAATTTGTGGAGATTTGGTGGGATTTTTCTGGAATTTGGTAGAGTTTTGAGAAGATTTAGGGAATTTTGTGTGATTTTTCTGGGATTTTGTTGGGTATTGAGGACATTTTGTGGGATGTTTCTGGAATTTGGTGGGGCTTTTCAAGAATTTTGTGGTATTTTGAAAAGATTTAGGGAATTTTGTGGTGTTTTTTCTTGAATTTTGTGGGAAACTGTGCTGATTTTATGGGGCGTTTCTGGAATTTGGTCGAGTTTTCAGAAGATTTAGGGATTTTTGTGAGATTTTTGTGGGATGTTCTGGGAATTGGTGGAGATTTTGTGGGACATTCCTGTGAATTGGTAGGGTTTTGAAAGGATTTAGGGAGTTTTGTGGGACTTCTCTGGAATTTTGTGGGTTTTTTCTGGAATTGTGTGGGATTCTGAGGAGACTTGAAGAATTTTGAGGAATTTGTTTTAGATTTTGTGGGAATTTGTGTAGATTCTGTGGGATTTTACTGGAATTTGGTGGGCCTTTTCAAGGACTTTGTGTGGTTTTGAGGAGACTTGAAGAATTTTAACGATTTGTTTTTATATTTTGTGGAAACTTGTGGAGGTTTTGTGTGATTTTTGTGGGATTTTGTGGGATATTGAGGCGATTTAGGGATCTTGAGGGATTTTTCATGTATTTTGTGGGAATTTGTGGAGATTTGGTGGGATATTTTTCTAGAATTTGGTCATGTTTTGGGAAGATTTAGGGAATTTTGTGGGATTTTTTCTGGAATTTTATTGGATACTGGGGAGATTTTGTGGAATGTTTGTGGAACTTTGAGGGACTTTTCTGGAATTTGGTGAGATTCTGTAGAGAACTGACGAATTATCAGGGATTTTTCATGTATTCTGTGGGAATTTGTAAAGATTTGGTGGGATTTTTCTGGAATTTGGTAGAGTTTTGAGAAGATTTAGGGAATTCTGCAAGATATTTCTGGAATTTGGCAGGCCTTTTTGAAGGACGTTTTGTGGTTTTGAGGAGACTTGAAGAATTTTGAGGAATTTTTCTTAGATTCTGTGCAAACTTGTGGAGGTTTTGTGGGATTTTTGTGGAATTTTGTGGGATATTGAGGCGATTTAGGGATCTTGAGGGATTTTTCATGTATTCTGTGGGAATTTGTGGAGATTCGGTGGGATTTTTGTGGATTTTAGCCGTATTTTGAGAAGATTTAGGGAATTTTGTGGGATTTTTTCTGGAATTTTGGTGGATACTGGGGAGATTTTGTGGAATGTTTGTGGAACTTTGAGGGACTTTTCTGGAATTTTGTGAGATTCTGTAGAGAACTGACGAATTATCAGGGATTTTTCATGTATTCTGTGGGAATTTGTGGAGATTTGGTGGGATTTTTCTGGAATTTGGTAGAGTTTTGAGAAGATTTAGGGAATTCTGCAAGATATTTCTGGAATTTGGTAGGCCTTTTTGAAGGACTTTTTGTGGTTTTGAGGAGACTTGAAGAATTTTGAGGAATTTTTCTTAGATTCTGTGGAAACTTGTGGAGGTTTTGTGGGATTTTTGTGGAATTTTGTGGGATATTGAGGCGATTTAGGGATCTTGAGGGATTTTTCATGTATTTTGTGGGAATTTGTGGAGATTTGGTGGGATATTTTTCTAGAATTTGGTCGTGTTTTGAGAAGATTTAGGGAATTTTGTGGGATTTTTCCTGGAATTTTATTGGATACTGGGGAGATTTTGTGGGATGTTTGTGGAACTTTGAGGGACTTTTCTGGAATTTGGTGAGATTCTGTAGAGAACTGACGAATTATCAGGGATTTTTCATGTATTCTGTGGGAATTTGTGGAGATTTGGTGGGATTTTTCTGGAATTTGGTAGAGTTTTGAGAAGATTTAGGGAATTTTGTGTGATTTTTCTGGGATTTTGTTGGGTATTGAGGACATTTTGTGGGATGTTTCTGGAATTTGGTGGGGCTTTTCAAGAATTTTGTGGTATTTTGAAAAGATTTAGGGAATTTTGTGGTGTTTTTTCTTGAATTTTGTGGGAAACTGTGCTGATTTTATGGGGCGTTTCTGGAATTTGGTCGAGTTTTCAGAAGATTTAGGGATTTTTGTGAGATTTTTGTGGGATGTTCTGGGAATTGGTGGAGATTTTGTGGGACATTCCTGTGAATTGGTAGGGTTTTGAAAGGATTTAGGGAGTTTTGTGGGACTTCTCTGGAATTTTGTGGGTTTTTTCTGGAATTGTGTGGGATTCTGAGGAGACTTGAAGAATTTTGAGGAATTTGTTTTAGATTTTGTGGGAATTTGTGTAGATTCTGTGGGATTTTACTGGAATTTGGTGGGCCTTTTCAAGGACTTTGTGTGGTTTTGAGGAGACTTGAAGAATTTTAACGATTTGTTTTTATATTTTGTGGAAACTTGTGGAGGTTTTGTGTGATTTTTGTGGGATTTTGTGGGATATTGAGGCGATTTAGGGATCTTGAGGGATTTTTCATGTATTTTGTGGGAATTTGTGGAGATTTGGTGGGATATTTTTCTAGAATTTGGTCATGTTTTGGGAAGATTTAGGGAATTTTGTGGGATTTTTTCTGGAATTTTATTGGATACTGGGGAGATTTTGTGGAATGTTTGTGGAACTTTGAGGGACTTTTCTGGAATTTGGTGAGATTCTGTAGAGAACTGACGAATTATCAGGGATTTTTCATGTATTCTGTGGGAATTTGTAAAGATTTGGTGGGATTTTTCTGGAATTTGGTAGAGTTTTGAGAAGATTTAGGGAATTCTGCAAGATATTTCTGGAATTTGGCAGGCCTTTTTGAAGGACGTTTTGTGGTTTTGAGGAGACTTGAAGAATTTTGAGGAATTTTTCTTAGATTCTGTGCAAACTTGTGTAAGTTTTTGGGATTTTTGTTGAATTTTGTCGGATATTGAGGCGATTTAGGGATCTTGAGGGATTTTTCATGTATTTTGTGGGAATTTGTGGAGATTTGGTGGGAGATTTTTCTAGAATTTGGTCGTGTTTTGGGAAGATTTAGGGAATTTTGTGGGATTTTTCCTGGAATTTCATTGGATACTGGGGAGATTTTGTGGAATGTTTGTGGAACTTTGAGGGACTTTTCTGGAATTTGGTGAGATTCTGTAGAGAACTGACGAATTATCAGGGATTTTTCATGTATTCTGTGGGAATTTGTGGAGATTTGGTGGGATTTTTGTGGATTTTGGCCGTGTTTTGAGAAGATTTAGGGAATTTTGTGGGATTTTTCCTGGAATTTTGTTGGATATTGAGGAGATTTTGTGGGGTGTTTGTGGAACTTTGAGGGACTCTTCTGGAATTTGGTGAGATTCTGTAGAGAACTGACGAATTATCAGGGATTTTTCATGTATTCTGTGGGAATTTGTGGAGATTTGGTGGGATTTTTCTGGAATTTGGTAGAGTTTTGAGAAGATTTAGGGAATTCTGTAAGATTTTTCTGGAATTTGGTGGGCCTCTTTGAAGGACTTTGTGTGGTTTTGAGGAGACTTGAAGAATTTTGAGGAATTTTTCTTACATTCTGTGGAAACTTGTGGAGGTTTTGTGGGATTTTTGTGGAATTTTGTGGGATATTGAGGCGATTTAGGGATCTTGAGGGATTTTTCATGTATTCTGTGGGAATTTGTGGAGATTCGGTGGGATTTTTGTGGATTTTAGCCGTATTTTGAGAAGATTTAGGGAATTTTGTGGGATTTTTCCTGGAATTTTGTTGGATACTGGGGAGATTTTGTGGGATGTTTGTGGAACTTTGAGGGACTTTTCTGGAATTTGGTGAGATTCTGTAGAGAACTGAAGAATTATCAGGGATTTTTCATGTATTCTGTGGGAATTTGTAGAGATTTGGTGGGATTTGTCTGGAATTTGGTAGAGTTTTGAGAAGATTTAGGGAATTCTGCAAGATATTTCTGGAATTTGGTAGGCCTTTTTGAAGGACTTTTTATGGTTTTGAGGAGACTTGAAGAATTTTGAGGAATTTTTCTTAGATTCTGTGGAAACTTGCGTAAGTCTTTGGGATTTTTGTTGAATTTTGTCGGATATTGAGGCGATTTAGGGATCTTGAGGGATTTTTCATGTATTTTGTGGGAATTTGTGGAGATTTTTTGGGATATTTTTCTAGAATTTGGTCGTGTTTTGGGAAGATTTAGGGAATTTTGTGGGATTTTTCCTGGAATTTTATTGGATACTGGGGAGATTTTGTGGAATGTTTGTGGAACTTTGAGGGACTCTTCTGGAATTTTATGAGATTCTATAGAGAACTGAAGAATTATCAGGGATTTTTCATGTATCCTGTGGGAATTTGTGGAGATTTGGTGGGATTTTTCTGGAATTTGGTAGAGTTTTGAGAAGATTTAGGGAATTCTGTAAGATTTTTCTGGAATTTGGTGGGCCTTTTCAAGGACTTTGTGTGGTTTTGAGGAGACTTGAAGAATTTTGAGGAATTTTTCTTAGATTTTGTGGAAACTTGGTGAGGTTTTGTGTGATTTTTGTGGGATTTTGTGGGATATTGAGGCGATTTAGGGATCTTGAGGGATTTTTCATGTATTTTGTGGGAATTTGTGGAGATTTGGTGGGATATTTTTCTAGAATTTGGTCGTGTTTTGGGAAGATTTAGGGAATTTTGTGGGATTTTTCCTGGAATTTTGTTGGATACTGGGGAGATTTTGTGGGATGCTTGTGGAACTTTGAGGGACTCTTCTGGAATTTGGTGAGATTCTGGAGAGAACTGAAGAATTATCAGGGATTTTTCATGTATTCTGTGGGAACTTGTGGTGATTTGGTG
Organism: Cyanistes caeruleus; assembly: GCF_971803275.1. Classification (NCBI taxonomy): domain Eukaryota; kingdom Metazoa; phylum Chordata; class Aves; order Passeriformes; family Paridae; genus Cyanistes; species Cyanistes caeruleus. The sequence goes on along the minus strand of NC_141702.1, from coordinate 84,164,859 downwards.
GGATTTTTGTGGATTTTGGCCGTGTTTTGAGAAGATTTAGGGAATTTTGTGGGATTTTTCCTGGAATTTTGTTGGATATTGAGGAGATTTTGTGGGGTGTTTGTGGAACTTTGAGGGACTCTTCTGGAATTTGGTGAGATTCTGTAGAGAACTGACGAATTATCAGGGATTTTTCATGTATTCTGTGGGAATTTGTGGAGATTTGGTGGGATTTTTCTGGAATTTGGTAGAGTTTTGAGAAGATTTAGGGAATTCTGTAAGATTTTTCTGGAATTTGGTGGGCCTCTTTGAAGGACTTTGTGTGGTTTTGAGGAGACTTGAAGAATTTTGAGGAATTTTTCTTACATTCTGTGGAAACTTGTGGAGGTTTTGTGGGATTTTTGTGGAATTTTGTGGGATATTGAGGCGATTTAGGGATCTTGAGGGATTTTTCATGTATTCTGTGGGAATTTGTGGAGATTCGGTGGGATTTTTGTGGATTTTAGCCGTATTTTGAGAAGATTTAGGGAATTTTGTGGGATTTTTTCTGGAATTTTGGTGGATACTGGGGAGATTTTGTGGAATGTTTGTGGAACTTTGAGGGACTTTTCTGGAATTTGGTGAGATTCTGTAGAGAACTGAAGAATTATCAGGGATTTTTCATGTATTCTGTGGGAATTTGTGGAGATATGGTGGGATTTGTCTGGAATTTGGTAGGGTTTTGAGAAGATTTAAAGAATTCTGCAAGATATTTCTGGAATTTGGTAGGCCTTTTTGAAGGACTTTTTATGGTTTTGAGGAGACTTGAAGAATTTTGAGGAATTTTTCTTAGATTCTGTGGAAACTTGTGTAAGTTTTTGGGATTTTTGTTGAATTTTGTCGGATATTGAGGCGTTTTAGGGATCTTGAGGGATTTTTCATGTATTTTGTGGGAATTTGTGGAGATTTGGTGGGATTTTTCTGGAATTTGGTAGAGTTTTGAGAAGATTTAGGGAATTCTGCAAGATATTTCTGGAATTTGGTAGGCGTTTTTGAAGGACTTTTTGTGGTTTTGAGGAGACTTGAAGAATTTTGAGGAATTTTTCTTAGATTCTGTGGAAACTTGTGGAGGTTTTGTGGGATTTTTGTGGAATTTTGTGGGATATTGAGGCGATTTAGGCATCTTGAGGGATTTTTCATGTATTTTGTGGGAATTTGTGGAGATTTGTTGGGATATTTTTCTAGAATTTGGTCGTGTTTTGGGAAGATTTAGGGAATTTTGTGGGATTTTTCCTGGAATTTTATTGGATACTGGGGAGATTTTGTGGGATGTTTGTGGAACTTTGAGGGACTCTTCTGGAATTTGGTGATATTCTATAGAGAACTGAAGAATTATCAGGGATTTTTCATGTATCCTGTGGGAATTTGTGGAGATTTGGTGGGATTTTTCTGGAATTTGGTCGAGTTTTGAGAAGATTTAGGGAATTTTGTAAGATTTTTCTGGAATTTGGTGGGCCTTTTCAAGGACTTTGTGTGGTTTTGAGGAGACTTGAAGAATTTTGAGGAATTTTTCTTAGATTTTGTGGAAACTTGGTGAGGTTTTGTGTGATTTTTGTGGGATTTTGTGGGATATTGAGGCGATTTAGGGATCTTGAGGGATTTTTCATGTATTTTGTGGGAATTTGTGGAGATTTGGTGGGATATTTTTCTAGAATTTGGTCATGTTTTGGGAAGATTTAGGGAATTTTGTGGGATTTTTTTCTGGAATTTTATTGGATACTGGGGAGATTTTGTGGAATGTTTGTGGAACTTTGAGGGACTTTTCTGGAATTTGGTGAGATTCTGGAGAGAACTGAAGAATTATCAGGGATTTTTCATGTATTCTGTGGGAACTTGTGGTGATTTGGTGGGATTTTTGTGGATTTTGGCCGTGTTTTGAGAAGATTTAGGGAATTTTGTGAGATTTTTCTGGGATTTTGTTGGGTATTGAGGACATTTTCTGGGATGTTTCTGGAATTTGGTAGGGCTTTTCAAGAATTTTGTGGTATTTTGAAAAGATTTAGAAAATTTTGTGGTTTTTTTCTTGAATTTTATGGGAAACTGTGCTGATTTTATGGGGCGTTTCTGGAATTTGGTCAAGTTTTTAGAAGATTTAGGGATTTTTGTGAGATTTTTGTGGGATGTTCTGGGAATTGGTGGAGATTTTGTGGGACATTCCTGTGAATTGGTAGGGTTTTGAAATGATTTAGGGAGTTTTGTGGGACTTCTCTGGAATTTTGTGGGTTTTTTCTGGAATTGTGTGGGATTCTGAGGAGACTTGAAGAATTTTGAGGAATTTGTTTTAGATTTTGTGGGAATTTGTGTAGATTCTGTGGGATTTTACTGGAATTTGGTGGGCCTTTTCAAGGACTTTGTGTGGTTTTGAGGAGACTTGAAGAATTTTCAGGGATTTTTCTTAGATTTTGTGGAAACTTGTGGAGGTTTTGTGTGATTTTTGTGGGATTTTGTGGGATATTGAGGCGATTTAGGGATCTTGAGGGATTTTTCATGTATTTTGTGGGAATTTGTGGAGATTTGGTGGGATATTTTTCTAGAATTTGGTCGTGTTTTGAGAAGATTTAGGGAATTTTGTGGGATTTTTCCTGGAATTTTGTTGGATACTGGGGAGATTTTGTGGGATGTTTGTGGAACTTTGAGGGACTTTTCTGGAATTTGGTGAGATTCTGTAGAGAACTGAAGAATTATCAGGGATTTTTCATGTATTCTGTGGGAATTTGTGGAGATTTGGTGGGATTTTTGTGGATTTTGGCCGTGTTTTGAGAAGATTTAGGGAATTTTGTGGGATTTTTCCTGGAATTTTGTTGGATATTGAGGAGATTTTGTGGGGTGTTTGTGGAACTTTGAGGGACTCTTCTGGAATTTGGTGAGATTCTGTAGAGAACTGACGAATTATCAGGGATTTTTCATGTATTCTGTGGGAATTTGTGGAGATTTGGTGGGATTTTTCTGGAATTTGGTAGAGTTTTGAGAAGATTTAGGGAATTCTGTAAGATTTTTCTGGAATTTGGTGGGCCTCTTTGAAGGACTTTGTGTGGTTTTGAGGAGACTTGAAGAATTTTGAGGAATTTTTCTTAGATTCTGTGGAAACTTGTGGAGGTTTTGTGGGATTTTTGTGGAATTTTGTGGGATATTGAGGCGATTTAGGGATCTTGAGGGATTTTTCATGTATTCTGTGGGAATTTGTGGAGATTCGGTGGGATTTTTGTGGATTTTAGCCGTATTTTGAGAAGATTTAGGGAATTTTGTGGGATTTTTTCTGGAATTTTGGTGGATACTGGGGAGATTTTGTGGAATGTTTGTGGAACTTTGAGGGACTTTTCTGGAATTTGGTGAGATTCTGTAGAGAACTGAAGAATTATCAGGGATTTTTCATGTATTCTGTGGGAATTTGTGGAGATTTGGTTGGATTTTTCTGGAATTTGGTACAGTTTTGAGAAGATTTAGGGAATTCTGCAAGATATTTCTGGAATTTGGTAGGCCTTTTTGAAGGACTTTTTGTGGTTTTGAGGAGACTTGAAGAATTTTGAGGAATTTTTCTTAGATTCTGTGCAAACTTGTGTAAGTTTTTGGGATTTTTGTTGAATTTTGTCGGATATTGAGGCGATTTAGGGATCTTGAGGGATTTTTCATGTATTTTGTGGGAATTTGTGGAGATTTGGTGGGATTTTTCTGGAATTTGGTCGTGTTTTGGGAAGATTTAGGGAATTTTGTGGGATTTTTCCTGGAATTTTGTTGGATACTGGGGAGATTTTGTGGGATGTTTGTGGAACTTTGAGGGACTTTTCTGGAATTTTGTGAGATTCTGTAGAGAACTGACGAATTATCAGGGATTTTTCATGTATTCTGTGGGAATTTGTGGAGATTCGGTGGGATTTTTGTGGATTTTAGCCGTATTTTGAGAAGATTTAGGGAATTTTGTGGTGTTTTTTCTGGGATTTTGTTGGGTATTGAGGACATTTTGTGGGATGTTTCTGGAATTTGGTGGGGCTTTTCAAGAATTTTGTGGTATTTTGAAAAGATTTAGGGAATTTTGTGGTGTTTTTTCTTGAATTTTATGGGAAACTGTGATGATTTTATGGGGCGTTTCTGGAATTTGGTCAAGTTTTCAGAAGATTTAGGGATTTTTGTGAGATTTTTGTGGGATGTTCTGGGAATTGGTGGAGATTTTGTGGGACTTCCCTGTGAATTGGTAGGGTTTTGAAATTATTTAGGGAGTTTTGTGGGACTTCTCTGGAATTTTGTGGGTTTTTTCTGGAATTGTGTGGGATTCTGAGGAGACTTGAAGAATTTTGAGGAATTTGTTTTAGATTTTGTGGGAATTTGTGTAGATTCTGTGGGATTTTACTGGAATTTGGTGGTCCTTTTCAAGGACTTTGTGTGGTTTTGAGGAGACTTGAAGAATTTTGAGGATTTTTTTTTAAATTTTGTGGAAACTTGTGGAGGTTTTGTGTGATTTTTGTGTGATTTTGTGGGATATTGAGGCGATTTAGGGATCTTGAGGGATTTTTCATGTATTTTGTGGGATTTTGTGGAGATTTGGTGGGATATTTTTCTAGAATTTGGTCGTGTTTTGAGAAGATTTAGGGAATTTTGTGGGATTTTTCCTGGAATTTTGTTGGATACTGGGGAGATTTTGTGGGATGTTTGTGGAACTTTGAGAGACTTTTCTGGAATTTGGTGAGATTCTGTAGAGAACTGACAAATTATCAGGGATTTTTCATGTATTCTGTGGGAATTTGTGGAGATTTGGTGGGATTTTTGTGGATTTTGGCCGTGTTTTGAGAAGATTTAGGGAATTTTGTGTGATTTTTCTGGGATTTTTTTGGGTATTGAGGACATTTTGTGGGATGTTTCTGGAATTTGGTAGGGCTTTTCAAGAATTTTGTGGTATTTTTTTGAAAAGATTTAGGGAATTTTGTGGTGTTTTTTCTTGAATTTTGTGGGAAACTGTGCTGATTTGATGGGGCGTTTCTGGAATTTGGTCGAGTTTTCAGAAGATTTAGGGATTTTTGTGAGATTTTTGTGGGATGTTCTGGGAATTGGTAGAGATTTTGTGGGACTTTCCTGTGAATTGGTAGGGTTTTGAAATGATTTAGGGAGTTTTGTGGGACTTCTCTGGAATTTTGTGGGTTTTTTCTGGAATTGTGTGGGATTCTGAGGAGACTTGAAGAATTTTGAGGAATTTGTTTTAGATTTTGTGGGAATTTGTGTAGATTCTGTGGGATTTTACTGGAATTTGGTGGGCCTTTTCAAGGACTTTGTGTGGTTTTGAGGAGACTTGAAGAATTTTCAGGGATTTTTCTTAGATTTTGTGGAAACTTGTGGAGGTTTTGTGTGATTTTTGTGGGATTTTGTGGGATATTGAGGCGATTTAGGGATCTTGAGGGATTTTTCATGTATTTTGTGGGAATTTGTGGAGATTTGGTGGGATATTTTTCTAGAATTTGGTCGTGTTTTGAGAAGATTTAGGAAATTTTGTGGGATTTTTCCTGGAATTTTGTTGGAGACTGGGGTGATTTTGTGGGATGTTTGTGGAACTTTGAGGGACTTTTCTGGAATTTGGTGAGATTCTGTAGAGAACTGAAGAATTATCAGGGATTTTTCATGTATTCTGTGGGAATTTGTGGAGATTTGGTGGGATTTTTGTGGATTTTGGCCGTGTTTTGAGAAGATTTAGGGAATTTTGTGGGATTTTTCCTGGAATTTTGTTGGATATTGAGGAGATTTTGTGGGGTGTTTGTGGAACTTTGAGGGACTCTTCTGGAATTTGGTGAGATTCTGTAGAGAACTGACGAATTATCAGGGATTTTTCATGTATTCTGTGGGAATTTGTGGAGATTTGGTGGGATTTTTCTGGAATTTGGTAGAGTTTTGAGAAGATTTAGGGAATTCTGTAAGATTTTTCTGGAATTTGGTGGGCCTCTTTGAAGGACTTTGTGTGGTTTTGAGGAGACTTGAAGAATTTTGAGGAATTTTTCTTAGATTCTGTGGAAACTTGTGGAGGTTTTGTGGGATTTTTGTGGAATTTTGTGGGATATTGAGGCGATTTAGGGATCTTGAGGGATTTTTCATGTATTCTGTGGGAATTTGTGGAGATTCGGTGGGATTTTTGTGGATTTTAGCCGTATTTTGAGAAGATTTAGGGAATTTTGTGGGATTTTTTCTGGAATTTTGGTGGATACTGGGGAGATTTTGTGGAATGTTTGTGGAACTTTGAGGGACTTTTCTGGAATTTGGTGAGATTCTGTAGAGAACTGAAGAATTATCAGGGATTTTTCATGTATTCTGTGGGAATTTGTGGAGATATGGTGGGATTTGTCTGGAATTTGGTAGGGTTTTGAGAAGATTTAAAGAATTCTGCAAGATATTTCTGGAATTTGGTAGGCCTTTTTGAAGGACTTTTTATGGTTTTGAGGAGACTTGAAGAATTTTGAGGAATTTTTCTTAGATTCTGTGGAAACTTGTGTAAGTTTTTGGGATTTTTGTTGAATTTTGTCGGATATTGAGGCGTTTTAGGGATCTTGAGGGATTTTTCATGTATTTTGTGGGAATTTGTGGAGATTTGGTGGGATTTTTCTGGAATTTGGTAGAGTTTTGAGAAGATTTAGGGAATTCTGCAAGATATTTCTGGAATTTGGTAGGCGTTTTTGAAGGACTTTTTGTGGTTTTGAGGAGACTTGAAGAATTTTGAGGAATTTTTCTTAGATTCTGTGGAAACTTGTGGAGGTTTTGTGGGATTTTTGTGGAATTTTGTGGGATATTGAGGCGATTTAGGCATCTTGAGGGATTTTTCATGTATTTTGTGGGAATTTGTGGAGATTTGTTGGGATATTTTTCTAGAATTTGGTCGTGTTTTGGGAAGATTTAGGGAATTTTGTGGGATTTTTCCTGGAATTTTATTGGATACTGGGGAGATTTTGTGGGATGTTTGTGGAACTTTGAGGGACTCTTCTGGAATTTGGTGATATTCTATAGAGAACTGAAGAATTATCAGGGATTTTTCATGTATCCTGTGGGAATTTGTGGAGATTTGGTGGGATTTTTCTGGAATTTGGTCGAGTTTTGAGAAGATTTAGGGAATTTTGTAAGATTTTTCTGGAATTTGGTGGGCCTTTTCAAGGACTTTGTGTGGTTTTGAGGAGACTTGAAGAATTTTGAGGAATTTTTCCTAGATTTTGTGGAAACTTGGTGAGGTTTTGTGTGATTTTTGTGGGATTTTGTGGGATATTGAGGCGATTTAGGGATCTTGAGGGATTTTTCATGTATTTTGTGGGAATTTGTGGAGATTTGGTGGGATATTTTTCTAGAATTTGGTCATGTTTTGGGAAGATTTAGGGAATTTTGTGGGATTTTTTTCTGGAATTTTATTGGATACTGGGGAGATTTTGTGGAATGTTTGTGGAACTTTGAGGGACTTTTCTGGAATTTGGTGAGATTCTGGAGAGAACTGAAGAATTATCAGGGATTTTTCATGTATTCTGTGGGAACTTGTGGTGATTTGGTGGGATTTTTGTGGATTTTGGCCGTGTTTTGAGAAGATTTAGGGAATTTTGTGAGATTTTTCTGGGATTTTGTTGGGTATTGAGGACATTTTGTGGGATGTTTCTGGAATTTGGTAGGGCTTTTCAAGAATTTTGTGGTATTTTGAAAAGATTTAGAAAATTTTGTGGTTTTTTTCTTGAATTTTATGGGAAACTGTGCTGATTTTATGGGGCGTTTCTGGAATTTGGTCAAGTTTTTAGAAGATTTAGGGATTTTTGTGAGATTTTTGTGGGATGTTCTGGGAATTGGTGGAGATTTTGTGGGACATTCCTGTGAATTGGTAGGGTTTTGAAATGATTTAGGGAGTTTTGTGGGACTTCTCTGGAATTTTGTGGGTTTTTTCTGGAATTGTGTGGGATTCTGAGGAGACTTGAAGAATTTTGAGGAATTTGTTTTAGATTTTGTGGGAATTTGTGTAGATTCTGTGGGATTTTACTGGAATTTGGTGGGCCTTTTCAAGGACTTTGTGTGGTTTTGAGGAGACTTGAAGAATTTTCAGGGATTTTTCTTAGATTTTGTGGAAACTTGTGGAGGTTTTGTGTGATTTTTGTGGGATTTTGTGGGATATTGAGGCGATTTAGGGATCTTGAGGGATTTTTCATGTATTTTGTGGGAATTTGTGGAGATTTGGTGGGATATTTTTCTAGAATTTGGTCGTGTTTTGAGAAGATTTAGGGAATTTTGTGGGATTTTTCCTGGAATTTTGTTGGATACTGGGGAGATTTTGTGGGATGTTTGTGGAACTTTGAGGGACTTTTCTGGAATTTGGTGAGATTCTGTAGAGAACTGAAGAATTATCAGGGATTTTTCATGTATTCTGTGGGAATTTGTGGAGATTTGGTGGGATTTTTGTGGATTTTGGCCGTGTTTTGAGAAGATTTAGGGAATTTTGTGGGATTTTTCCTGGAATTTTGTTGGATATTGAGGAGATTTTGTGGGGTGTTTGTGGAACTTTGAGGGACTCTTCTGGAATTTGGTGAGATTCTGTAGAGAACTGACGAATTATCAGGGATTTTTCATGTATTCTGTGGGAATTTGTGGAGATTTGGTGGGATTTTTCTGGAATTTGGTAGAGTTTTGAGAAGATTTAGGGAATTCTGTAAGATTTTTCTGGAATTTGGTGGGCCTCTTTGAAGGACTTTGTGTGGTTTTGAGGAGACTTGAAGAATTTTGAGGAATTTTTCTTAGATTCTGTGGAAACTTGTGGAGGTTTTGTGGGATTTTTGTGGAATTTTGTGGGATATTGAGGCGATTTAGGGATCTTGAGGGATTTTTCATGTATTCTGTGGGAATTTGTGGAGATTCGGTGGGATTTTTGTGGATTTTAGCCGTATTTTGAGAAGATTTAGGGAATTTTGTGGGATTTTTTCTGGAATTTTGGTGGATACTGGGGAGATTTTGTGGAATGTTTGTGGAACTTTGAGGGACTTTTCTGGAATTTGGTGAGATTCTGTAGAGAACTGAAGAATTATCAGGGATTTTTCATGTATTCTGTGGGAATTTGTGGAGATTTGGTTGGATTTTTCTGGAATTTGGTACAGTTTTGAGAAGATTTAGGGAATTCTGCAAGATATTTCTGGAATTTGGTAGGCCTTTTTGAAGGACTTTTTGTGGTTTTGAGGAGACTTGAAGAATTTTGAGGAATTTTTCTTAGATTCTGTGCAAACTTGTGTAAGTTTTTGGGATTTTTGTTGAATTTTGTCGGATATTGAGGCGATTTAGGGATCTTGAGGGATTTTTCATGTATTTTGTGGGAATTTGTGGAGATTTGGTGGGATTTTTCTGGAATTTGGTCGTGTTTTGGGAAGATTTAGGGAATTTTGTGGGATTTTTCCTGGAATTTTGTTGGATACTGGGGAGATTTTGTGGGATGTTTGTGGAACTTTGAGGGACTTTTCTGGAATTTTGTGAGATTCTGTAGAGAACTGACGAATTATCAGGGATTTTTCATGTATTCTGTGGGAATTTGTGGAGATTCGGTGGGATTTTTGTGGATTTTAGCCGTATTTTGAGAAGATTTAGGGAATTTTGTGGTGTTTTTTCTGGGATTTTGTTGGGTATTGAGGACATTTTGTGGGATGTTTCTGGAATTTGGTGGGGCTTTTCAAGAATTTTGTGGTATTTTGAAAAGATTTAGGGAATTTTGTGGTGTTTTTTCTTGAATTTTATGGGAAACTGTGATGATTTTATGGGGCGTTTCTGGAATTTGGTCAAGTTTTCAGAAGATTTAGGGATTTTTGTGAGATTTTTGTGGGATGTTCTGGGAATTGGTGGAGATTTTGTGGGACTTCCCTGTGAATTGGTAGGGTTTTGAAATTATTTAGGGAGTTTTGTGGGACTTCTCTGGAATTTTGTGGGTTTTTTCTGGAATTGTGTGGGATTCTGAGGAGACTTGAAGAATTTTGAGGAATTTGTTTTAGATTTTGTGGGAATTTGTGTAGATTCTGTGGGATTTTACTGGAATTTGGTGGTCCTTTTCAAGGACTTTGTGTGGTTTTGAGGAGACTTGAAGAATTTTGAGGATTTTTTTTTAAATTTTGTGGAAACTTGTGGAGGTTTTGTGTGATTTTTGTGTGATTTTGTGGGATATTGAGGCGATTTAGGGATCTTGAGGGATTTTTCATGTATTTTGTGGGATTTTGTGGAGATTTGGTGGGATATTTTTCTAGAATTTGGTCGTGTTTTGAGAAGATTTAGGGAATTTTGTGGGATTTTTCCTGGAATTTTGTTGGATACTGGGGAGATTTTGTGGGATGTTTGTGGAACTTTGAGAGACTTTTCTGGAATTTGGTGAGATTCTGTAGAGAACTGACAAATTATCAGGGATTTTTCATGTATTCTGTGGGAATTTGTGGAGATTTGGTGGGATTTTTGTGGATTTTGGCCGTGTTTTGAGAAGATTTAGGGAATTTTGTGTGATTTTTCTGGGATTTTGTTGGGTATTGAGGACATTTTGTGGGATGTTTCTGGAATTTGGTAGGGCTTTTCAAGAATTTTGTGGTATTTTTTTGAAAAGATTTAGGGAATTTTGTGGTGTTTTTTCTTGAATTTTGTGGGAAACTGTGCTGATTTGATGGGGCGTTTCTGGAATTTGGTCGAGTTTTCAGAAGATTTAGGGATTTTTGTGAGATTTTTGTGGGATGTTCTGGGAATTGGTAGAGATTTTGTGGGACTTTCCTGTGAATTGGTAGGGTTTTGAAATGATTTAGGGAGTTTTGTGGGACTTCTCTGGAATTTTGTGGGTTTTTTCTGGAATTGTGTGGGATTCTGAGGAGACTTGAAGAATTTTGAGGAATTTGTTTTAGATTTTGTGGGAATTTGTGTAGATTCTGTGGGATTTTACTGGAATTTGGTGGGCCTTTTCAAGGACTTTGTGTGGTTTTGAGGAGACTTGAAGAATTTTCAGGGATTTTTCTTAGATTTTGTGGAAACTTGTGGAGGTTTTGTGTGATTTTTGTGGGATTTTGTGGGATATTGAGGCGATTTAGGGATCTTGAGGGATTTTTCATGTATTTTGTGGGAATTTGTGGAGATTTGGTGGGATATTTTTCTAGAATTTGGTCGTGTTTTGAGAAGATTTAGGGAATTTTGTGGGATTTTTCCTGGAATTTTGTTGGAGACTGGGGTGATTTTGTGGGATGTTTGTGGAACTTTGAGGGACTTTTCTGGAATTTGGTGAGATTCTGTAGAGAACTGAAGAATTATCAGGGATTTTTCATGTATTCTGTGGGAATTTGTGGAGATTTGGTGGGATTTTTCTGGAATTTGGTAGAGTTTTGAGAAGATTTAGGGAATTTTGTGGGATTTTTCCTGGAATTTTGTTGGATATTGAGGAGATTTTGTGGGGTGTTTGTGGAACTTTGAGGGACTCTTCTGGAATTTGGTGAGATTCTGTAGAGAACTGACGAATTATCAGGGATTTTTCATGTATTCTGTGGGAATTTGTGGAGATTTGGTGGGATTTTTCTGGAATTTGGTAGAGTTTTGAGAAGATTTAGGGAATTCTGTAAGATTTTTCTGGAATTTGGTGGGCCTCTTTGAAGGACTTTGTGTGGTTTTGAGGAGACTTGAAGAATTTTGAGGAATTTTTCTTAGATTCTGTGGAAACTTGTGGAGGTTTTGTGGGATTTTTGTGGAATTTTGTGGGATATTGAGGCGATTTAGGGATCTTGAGGGATTTTTCATGTATTCTGTGGGAATTTGTGGAGATTCGGTGGGATTTTTGTGGATTTTAGCCGTATTTTGAGAAGATTTAGGGAATTTTGTGGGATTTTTTCTGGAATTTTGGTGGATACTGGGGAGATTTTGTGGAATGTTTGTGGAACTTTGAGGGACTTTTCTGGAATTTGGTGAGATTCTGTAGAGAACTGAAGAATTATCAGGGATTTCTCATGTATTCTGTGGGAATTTGTGGAGATTTGGTGGGATTTTTCTGGAATTTGGTAGAGTTTTGAGAAGATTTAGGGAATTCTGCAAGATATTTCTGGAATTTGGTAGGCCTTTTTGAAGGACTTTTTATGGTTTTGAGGAGACTTGAAGAATTTTGAGGAATTTTTCTTAGATTCTGTGGAAACTTGTGTAAGTTTTTGGGATTTTTGTTGAATTTTGTCGGATATTGAGGCGATTTAGGGATCTTGAGGGATTTTTCATGTATTTTGTGGGAATTTGTGGAGATTTGGTGGGATTTTTCTGGAATTTGGTAGAGTTTTGAGAAGATTTAGGGAATTCTGCAAGATATTTCTGGAATTTGGTAGGCCTTTTTGAAGGACTTTTTGTGGTTTTGAGGAGACTTGAAGAATTTTGAGGAATTTTTCTTAGATTCTGTGGAAACTTGTGGAGGTTTTGTGGGATTTTTGTGGAATTTTGTGGGATATTGAGGCGATTTAGGCATCTTGAGGGATTTTTCATGTATTTTGTGGGAATTTGTGGAGATTTGTTGGGATATTTTTCTAGAATTTGGTCGTGTTTTGGGAAGATTTAGGGAATTTTGTGGGATTTTTCCTGGAATTTTATTGGATACTGGGGAGATTTTGTGGGATGTTTGTGGAACTTTGAGGGACTCTTCTGGAATTTGGTGATATTCTATAGAGAACTGAAGAATTATCAGGGATTTTTCATGTATCCTGTGGGAATTTGTGGAGATTTGGTGGGATTTTTCTGGAATTTGGTCGAGTTTTGAGAAGATTTAGGGAATTTTGTAAGATTTTTCTGGAATTTGGTGGGCCTTTTCAAGGACTTTGTGTGGTTTTGAGGAGACTTGAAGAATTTTGAGGAATTTTTCTTAGATTTTGTGGAAACTTGTGGAGGTTTTGTGTGATTTTTGTGGGATTTTGTGGGATATTGAGGCGATTTAGGGATCTTGAGGGATTTTTCATGTATTTTGTGGGAATTTGTGGAGATTTGGTGGGATATTTTTCTAGAATTTGGTCGTGTTTTGAGAAGATTTAGGGAATTTTGTGGGATTTTTCCTGGAATTTTGTTGGATACTGGGGAGATTTTGTGGGATGTTTGTGGAACTTTGAGGGACTTTTCTGGAATTTGGTGAGATTCTGTAGAGAACTGAAGAATTATCAGGGATTTTTCATGTATTCTGTGGGAATTTGTGGAGATTTGGTGGGATTTTTGTGGATTTTGGCCGTGTTTTGAGAAGATTTAGGGAATTTTGTGTGATTTTTCTGGGATTTTGTTGGGTATTGAGGACATTTTGTGGGATGTTTCTGGAATTTGGTGGGGCTTTTCAAGAATTTTGTGGTATTTTGAAAAGATTTAGGGAATTTTGTGGTGTTTTTTCTTGAATTTTGTGGGAAACTGTGCTGATTTTATGGGGCGTTTCTGGAATTTGGTCGAGTTTTCAGAAGATTTAGGGATTTTTGTGAGATTTTTGTGGGATGTTCTGGGAATTGCTGGAGATTTTGTGGGACATTCCTGTGAATTGGTAGGGTTTTGAAATGATTTAGGGAGTTTTGTGGGACTTCTCTGGAATTTTGTGGGTTTTTTCTGGAATTGTGTGGGATTCTGAGGAGACTTGAAGAATTTTGAGGAATTTGTTTTAGATTTTGTGGGAATTTGTGTAGATTCTGTGGGATTTTTCTGGAATTTGGTGGGCCTTTTCAAGGACTTTGTGTGGTTTTGAGGAGACTTGAAGAATTTTCAGGATTTTTTTTTATATTTTGTGGAAACTTGTGGAGGTTTTGTGTGATTTTTGTGGGATTTTGTGGGATATTGAGGCAATTTAGGGATCTTGAGGGATTTTTCATGTATTTTGTGGGATTTTGTGGAGATTTGGTGGGATATTTTTCTAGAATTTGGTCATGTTTTGGGAAGATTTAGGGAATTTTGTGGGATTTTTTCTGGAATTTTATTGGATACTGGGGAGATTTTGTGGAATGTTTGTGGAACTTTGAGGGACTTTTCTGGAATTTGGTGAGATTCTGTAGAGAACTGACGAATTATCAGGGATTTTTCATGTATTCTGTGGGAATTTGTAAAGATTTGGTGGGATTTGTCTGGAATTTGGTAGAGTTTTGAGAAGATTTAGGGAATTCTGCAAGATATTTCTGGAATTTGGTAGGCCTTTTTGAAAAACGTTTTGTGGTTTTGAGGAGACTTGAAGAATTTTGAGGAATTTTTCTTAGATTTTGTGGAAACTTGTGGAGGTTTTGTGGGATTTTTGTGTGATTTTGTGGGATATTGAGGCGATTTAGGGATCTTGAGGGATTTTTCATGTATTCTGTGGGAATTTGTGGAGATTCAGTGGGATTTTTGTGGATTTTAGCCGTATTTTGAGAAGATTTAGGGAATTTTGTGGGATTTTTCCAGGAATTTTGTTGGATACTGGGGAGATTTTGTGGGATGTTTGTGGAACTTTGAGGGACTTTTCTGGAATTTGGTGAGATTCTGTAGAGAACTGAAGAATTGTCAGGGATTTTTCATGTATTCTGTGGGAATTTGTGGAGATTTGGTTGGATTTTTCTGGAATTTGGTACAGTTTTGAGAAGATTTAGGGAATTCTGCAAGATATTTCTGGAATTTGGTAGGCCTTTTTGAAGGACTTTTTGTGGTTTTGAGGAGACTTGAAGAATTTTGAGGAATTTTTCTTAGATTCTGTGGAAACTTGTGGAGGTTTTGTGGGATTTTTGTTGAATTTTGTCGGATATTGAGGCGATTTAGGGATCTTGAGGGATTTTTCATGTATTTTGTGGGAATTTGTGGAGATTTGGTGGGATATTTTTCTAGAATTTGGTCGTGTTTTGTGAAGATTTAGGGAATTTTGTGGGATTTTTCCTGGAATTTTATTGGATACTGGGGAGATTTTGTGGGAAGTTTGTGGAACTTTGAGGGACTTTTCTGGAATTTGGTGAGATTCTGTAGAGAACTGAAGAATTATCAGGGATTTTTCATGTATCCTGTGGGAATTTGTGGAGATTCTGTGGGATTTTTGTGGATTTTGGCCGTGTTTTGAGAAGATTTAGGGAATTTTGTGTGATTTTTCTGGGATTTTGTTGGGTATTGAGGACATTTTGTGGGATGTTTCTGGAATTTGGTGGGGCTTTTCAAGAATTTTGTGGTATTTTGAAAAGATTTAGAAAATTTTGTGGTTTTTTTCTCGAATTTTGTGGGAAACTGTGCTGATTTTATGGGGCGTTTCTGGAATTTGGTCGAGTTTTCAAAAGATTTAGGGATTTTTGTGAGATTTTTGTGGGATGTTCTGGGAATTGGTGGAGATTTTGTGGGACATTCCTGTGAATTGGTAGGGTTTTGAAATGATTTAGGGAGTTTTGTGGGACTTCTCTGGAATTTTGTGGGTTTTTTCTGGAATTGTGTGGGATTCTGAGGAGACTTGAAGAATTTTGAGGAATTTGTTTTAGATTTTGTGGGAATTTGTGTAGATTCTGAGGGATTTTACTGGAATTTGGTGGGCCTTTTCAAGGACTTTGTGTGGTTTTGAGGAGACTTGAAGAATTTTGAGGATTTTTTTTTATATTTTGTGGAAACTTGTGGAGGTTTTGTGTGATTTTTGTGTGATTTTGTGGGATATTGAGGCGATTTAGGGATCTTGAGGGATTTTTCATGTATTTTGTGGGATTTTGTGGAGATTTGGTGGGATATTTTTCTAGAATTTGGTCGTGTTTTGAGAAGATTTAGGGAATTTTGTGCGATTTTTCCTGGAATTTTATTGGATATTGGGAGATTTTGTGGGATGTTTGTGGAACTTTGAGGGACTTTTCTGGAATTTGGTGAGATTCTGTAGAGAACTGAAGAATTATCAGGGATTTTTCATGTATTCTGTGGGAATTTGTGGAGATTTGGTGGGATTTTTGTGGATTTTGGCCGTGTCTTGAGAAGATTTAGGGAATTTTGTGAGATTTTTCTGGGATTTTGTTGGGTATTGAGGACATTTTGTGGGATGTTTCTGGAATTTGGTAGGGCTTTTCAAGAATTTTGTGGTATTTTGAAAAGATTTAGGGAATTTTGTGGTGTTTTTTCTTGAATTTTATGGGAAACTGTGCTGATTTTATGGGGCGTTTCTGGAATTTGGTCAAGTTTTCAGAAGATTTAGGGATTTTTGTGAGATTTTTGTGGGATGTTCTGGGAATTGGTGGAGATTTTGTGGGACTTCCCTGTGAATTGGTAGGGTTTTGAAATGATTTAGGGAGTTTTGTGGGACTTCTCTGGAATTTTGTGGGTTTTTTCTGGAATTGTGTGGGATTCTGAGGAGACTTGAAGAATTTTGAGGAATTTGTTTTAGATTTTGTGGGAATTGTGTAGATTCTGTGGGATTTTACTGGAATTTGGTGGTCATTTTCAAGGACTTTGTGTGGTTTTGAGGAGACTTGAAGAATTTTGAGGATTTTTTTTTATATTTTGTGGAAACTTGTGGAGGTTTTGTGTGATTTTTGTGTGATTTTGTGGGATATTGAGGCGATTTAGGGATCTTGAGGGATTTTTCATGTATTTTGTGGGATTTTGTGGAGATTTGGTGGGATATTTTTCTAGAATTTGGTCGTGTTTTGAGAAGATTTAGGGAATTTTGTGGGATTTTTCCTGGAATTTTGTTGGATACTGGGGAGATTTTGTGGGATGTTTGTGGAACTTTGAGAGACTTTTCTGGAATTTGGTGAGATTCTGTAGAGAACTGACAAATTATCAGGGATTTTTCATGTATTCTGTGGGAATTTGTGGAGATTTGGTGGGATTTTTGTGGATTTTGGCCGTGTTTTGAGAAGATTTAGGGAATTTTGTGTGATTTTTCTGGGATTTTGTTGGGTATTGAGGACATTTTGTGGGATGTTTCTGGAATTTGGTAGGGCTTTTCAAGAATTTTGTGGTATTTTTTTGAAAAGATTTAGGGAATTTTGTGGTGTTTTTTCTTGAATTTTGTGGGAAACTGTGCTGATTTGATGGGGCGTTTCTGGAATTTGGTCGAGTTTTCAGAAGATTTAGGGATTTTTGTGAGATTTTTGTGGGATGTTCTGGGAATTGGTAGAGATTTTGTGGGACTTTCCTGTGAATTGGTAGGGTTTTGAAATGATTTAGGGAGTTTTGTGGGACTTCTCTGGAATTTTGTGGGGTTTTTCATGTATTATGTGGGATTCTGAGGAGACTTGAAGAATTTTGAGGAATTTGTTTTAGATTTTGTGGGAATTTGTGAAGATTCTGTGGGATTTTACTGGAATTTGGTGGGCCTTTTCCAGGACTTTGTGTGGTTTTGAGGAAACTTGAAGAATTTTGAGGAATTTTTCTTAGATTCTGTGGAAACTTGTGGAGGTTTTGTGGGATTTTTGTGGAAATTTGTGGGCTACTGAGGCGATTTAGGGATCTTGAGGGATTTTTCATGTATTTTGTGGGAATTTGTGGTGATTTGGTGGGATATTTTTCTAGAATTTGGTCGTGTTTTGAGAAGATTTAGGGAATTTTGTGGGATTTTTCCTGGAATTTTGTTGGATATTAGGGAGATTTTGTGGGATGTTTGTGGAACTTTGAGGGACTCTTATGGAATTTGGTGAGATTCTGCAGAGAATTGACCAATTATGTGTGATATTTCATGTATTTTGTAAGAATTTGTGGAGATTCTGTGGGATTTTTGTGAAATTTGGTAGAGTTTTGAGAAGATTTAGGGAATTTTGTAGGACTTTTCTGGGATTTTTTTGGTTATTGAGGACATTTTGTGGGATGTTTCTGGAATTTGTTTAGGCTTTCCAAGAATTTTGTGGCTCGCTTCTTGCCGTTACTGTCTCCGAACTCCGAAGTCCCGGCTTCTGCTTTTCTTGCTCTCAATGCAATCGGAAAGCTTTTGCACTGCGTGTGGCGAGAAGAACGTGCGACAGGACAGCACATGTTTGTGCAGCTTACACCTGACACTGATGCAACCACGGATTTGCAGCACCCTATTTAACCCATGGTGTGACAGGTTTCTGTGCTGCGCAGGGCATTTCTCTGCATCTGGGAGTCCAAGGGAAAGCGCAATTGTTGCCGCAGAGAGCAGCAACAGCGGTAGGGAGCAGCAGAAGGAAGTCGTGACCGTACTTCTTCCTCTCGACATCTAGCTACTTACTGAGCAAGCGGGCGAGCGGCAACTACATTCCACATGCAGTCTGAAAGTTTCGCGCTCCAGATGCCTGCTAAACACTTTCCTTATTCACCTGCCAGCAACGCTCCCGCTTTCCACCGCCCGCGCACTGACCGGCACTCTCCCTCAGACACACATGGTAACCTGGTCGGTTGCCGGAGCTCCGGAAAGCAGCTTCTGCTGGAGGAGGCTCGCCTCTTGCGGTTACCTTCTCCGAGCTCCGAAGACCCAGCTTCTGCCTTTCTTGCTCTTAATGTAAGCGGAGAGCATTTGCACTGCGTCTGCCGAGAAGAACGTGCGACAGGGCAGCACACCTTTGTGCACCTTACCCCTTACACTGATGCAAGAACGGATTTGCAGCACCCTTTTTAACCTATGGTGTGACAGGTTTCTGTGCTGCGCAGGGCATTTCTCTGCATCTGGGAGTCCAAGGGATAATGCAATTGTTGCCGCAGAGAGCAGCAACAGCGGTAGGGAGCAGCAGAAGGATGTCGTGGCCGTACTTCTTCCTCTCGACATCTAGCTACTTACTGAGCAAGCGGGCGAGCGGCAGCTACATTCCACTTGCAGTCTGAAATTTTCACGCTCCAGATGCCTTCTAAACACTTTCCATATTCGCCTGCCTGCAGCCCTCCCGCTTTCCACCGCCCACGCACTGACCGGCACTCTCCCTCAGACACACATGGTAAGTTGGCCGGTGTCCAAGAGATTCGGAAAGCAGCTTCTGCCGAAGGAGGCTCGCCTCTGGCCTTTATAGTCTCCAGTTGGGGTTCGGCTGCACCTCACGTCACTGGTCACCGGACCTCGGGGGTCGGTTCAACATCACGTCGGGGTCACCAGATATTGTTCAATTTGGGAACGGCTGATGAACGTCATAAACTCTCAAGGGAGTTTTATATGAGAATTCTCTGGTTTATTACTTCAGGCATGCTTTTTATAGACTGGTACATGGAAGGTACAGAAAGGAAACTCCTATTGGTTAACAAAGTGCTACATCGCCGTCATTGGTCAGGGGGCCCATCACCTCCCTGGCCTTTTCCGGCAAGAGAAAAGAAGACTGCAAAACAACACCTGCAAGGCTGTTCAGTGTCCCTGAGAATTGTTTTAATTCCTTCTCATATTTTTCCCAGGCTACTTTCTCAGGCAGCTTGAGGAGCCATGCGGCCTGTAATTTGTAGAGGCACTGTGGTTTAGATTTCGCATCCATAGTCTCCGAGCTCCGAAGTCCCGGCTTCTGCCTTTCTTGCTCTTAATGCAAGCGGAAAGCTTTTGCACTGCGTCTGCCGAGGAGAACGTGTGACAGGACAGCACATGTTTGTGCAGCTTACCCCTGTCACTGACACAAGCACGGATTTGCAGAACTCTCTTCCACCTACGGGGTCACAGGTTTCTGTGCTGCACAGGGCATTTCTCTGCATGTGGGAGTCCAAGGGAAAGTAAAATTGTTGCTGCAGAGAGCAGCAACAGCAGTAGGGAGCAGCAGAAGGATGTCGTGGCTGTACTTCATCCACTCGACATCTAGCAACTACTCAGCATGCAGGCGAGCGGCAGCTACGTTCCACATGCAGTCTGAAAGTTTCGCGCGCCAGATGCCTGCTAAACACTTTCCTTATTCGCCTGCCCGCAGCGCTCCCGCATTCCATCGCCCGCGCGCTGACCAGCACTCTCCCTCAGACACACATGGTAAGTTGGCCAGTTGCCAAGAGCTCCGGAAAGCAGCTTCTGCCGAAGGAGGCTCGCCTCTGGCCGTTGTCGTCTCCATTCGGGGGTCGGCTGCACCTCACATCGCGGTCACAGGACCTCGGGGGTTGGTTCAACATCACGTCGGGGTCACCAGATGTCCTTCCGAGTGGGAACCGATAGAAAGAACGACATAAACTCTCAAGGGAGTTTCAACACGAGAATTCTCTGATTTATTACTTCAGGCATGCTTTTTATAGCCTGCTACATGGAAGGTACAGAAAGGAAACTCCTATTGGTTAACAAAGTGCTGCATCATCATCATTATTGGTCAGGGGGGCCCATCACCCCCCTGGCCTTGTCCTGCAAGAGAAAAGAAGACTGCAAAACAACACCTGCAAGGCTGTTCAGTGTCCCTGAGAATTGTTTTAATTCTATCTCATATTTTTCCCAGGCTACTTTCTCAGGCAGCTTGAGGAGCCATGCGGCCTGTAATTTGTAGAGGCACTGTGGTTTAGATTTCGCATCCATAGTCTCCAAGCTCCGCAGTCCCGGCTTCTGCCTTTCTTGCTCTTAATGCAAGCGGAAAACATTTGCACTGCGCCGGGCGAGGAGAACGTGTGACTGGACAGCACATGTTTGTGCAGCTTACACTTGCCACTGATGCAAGCACGGATTTGCAGCACCCTATTTAACCCATGGTGTGACAGCTTTCTGTGCTGCGCAGGGCATTTGTCTGCATCTGGGAGTCCAAGGGCAAGCGCAATTGTTGCCACAGAGAGCAGCAACAACGGTAGGGAGCAGCAGAAGGAATTTGTGGCCGTACTTCTTCCTCTCGACATCTAGCTACGTACTGAGCAAGCAGGCGAGCGGCAGCTACATTCCACTTGCAGTCTGAAAGTTTCACGCTCCAGATGCCTGCTAAACACTTTCCTTATTCGCCTGCCCGCAGCGCTCCCGCATTCCACCGCCTGCGCGCTGACCGGCATTCTCCCTCAGACACACATGGTAAGTTGGCTAGTTGCCAAGAGCTCCGGAAAGCAGCTTCTGCCGAAGGAGGCTCGTCTCTTGCCGTTACCTTCTCCAAGCTCCGAAGTCCCGGCTTCTGCCTTTCTTGGTCTTAATGTAAGCGGAAAGCTTTTGCACTACGTGTGGAGAGGAGAACGTGTGACAGGACAGCATGTTTGTGCAGCTTACACTTGACACTGATGCAAGCACGGATTTGCAGCACCCTATTTAACCCATGGTGTGACAGGTTTCTGTGCTGCGCAGGGCATTTGTCTGCATCTGGGAGTCCAAGGGAAAGCGCAATTGTTGCTGCAGAGAGCAGCAACAGTGGTAGGGAGCAGCAGAAGTATGACGTGGCTGTACTTCTTCCACACGACATCTAGCAACTACATAGCAAGCGGGTGAGCGGCAGCTACGTTCCACTTGCAGTCTGAATGTTTCGCGCTCCAGATGCCTGCTGAACACTTTCCTTATTCGCCTGCCCGCAGCGCGCCCGCATTCCACCGCCCGCGCACTGACCGGCACTCTCCCTCAGACACACATGGTAAGTTGGCCGGTTGCCAAGAGCTCCGGAAAGCAGCTTCTGCCGAAGGAGGCTCGCCTCTTCCGTTACCGTCTCCGAGCTCCGAAATCCCGGCTTCTGCCTTTCTTGCTCATAATGCAACCGGAAAGCATTTGCACTGCGTCAGGCGAGAACAACGTGTGACTGGACAGCAAATGTTTGTGCAGCCTACACCTGACACTGATGCAAGCACGGATTTGCCTCACCCTCTTCGTCCCATGGCGTGACTATCTACTGCGCTGCACAGGGCATTTCTCTGCATCTGGGAGTCCAAGGGAAAGCGCAATTCTTGCCGCAGAAAGCACCAACACGGGAGGTAGCAGTACAAGGAAGTCGTGGCCGTACTTCTTCAACACATCTAACAACTACTGAGCAGACGGGCGAGCGGCAGCTGCATTCCTCTTGCAGTCTGAAAGTTTCACGCTCCAGATGCCTGCTAAACACTTTCCTTATTCGCCTGCCCGTAGCGCTCGCGCTTTCCACCGCCCACGCACTGACCGGCACTCTCCCTCAGACACACGTGGTAAGCTGGCCGGCTGCCAAGAGCTCCGGAAAGCAGCTTCTGCCGGAGGAGGCTCGCTTCTTGCTGTTACCTTCTCCGAGCTCCGAAGTCCCGGCTTCTGCCTTTCTTGCTCATAATGCAAGCGGAGAGCATTTGCACTGCGTCTGCCGAGAAGAACGTGCGACAGGGCAGCGCATATTTGTGCAGCTTACACTTGACACTGATGCAAGCACGGATTTGCAGCACCCTATTTAACCCATGGTGTGACAGGTTTCTGTGCTGCGCAGGGCATTTCTCTGCATCTGGGAGTCCAAGGGATAGCGCAATTGTTGCCGCAGAGAGCAGCAACAACGGTAGGGAGCAGCAGAAGGATGTCGTGGCCGTACTTCTTCCACACATCTAGCAACTACTTAGCAAGCGGGCAAGCGGCAGCTACATTCCACTTGCAGTCTGAAAGTTTCACGCTCCAGATGCCTGCTAAACACTTTCCTTAATCACCTGCCCGCAGCGCTCGGGCTTTCCACCGCCCGCGCGCTGACCGGCACTCTCCCTCAGACACACATGGTAAGCTGGCCGGCTGCCAAGAGCTCCGGAAAGCAGCTTCTGCCGAAGGAGGCTCGCCTCTGGCCGTTATCGTCTCCATTCGGGGGTCGGCTACACCTCACGTCGGCGGTCACTGGACCTCGGGGTTCGGTTCAACATCACGTCGGGGTCACCAGATGTCGTTCCGATTGGGAACGGCTAGAAAGAACGACATAAACTCTCAAGGGAGTTTCAACACGAGAATTCGCTGATTTATTACTTCAGGCATGCTTTTTATAGCCTGCTACATGGAAGGTACAGAAAGGAAACTCCTATTGGTTAACAAAGTGCTACATCGCCATCATTGGTCAGGGAGGCCCATCACCTCCCTGGCCTTGTCCTGCAAGAGAAAAGAAGACTGCAAAACAACACCTGCAAGGCTGTTTAGTGTCCCTGAGAATTGTTTTAATTCCTTCTCATATTTTTCCCACGATACTTTCTCAGGCAGCTTGAGGAGCCATGCGGCCTGTAATTTGTACAGGCACTGTGGTTTAGATTTAGCGTCGATAGTCTCCGCGCTCCGAAGTCCCGGCTTCTGCATTTCTTGCTCTCAATGCAAGCAGAAAGCTTTTGCACTGCGTCTGCCGAGGAGAACGTGTGACAGGACAGCACATGTTTGTGCAGCTTACACTTGCCACTGATGCAAGCACGGATTTGCAGCACCCTATTTAACCCATGGTGTGACAGCTTTCTGTGCTGCGCAGGGCATTTCTCTGCATCTGGGAGTCCATGGGAAAACGCAATTGTTGCCGCAGAGAGCAGCAACAGCGGTAGGGAGCAGCAGAAGGAAGTCGTGGCCATACTTCTTCCACACGACATCTAGCAACTACTTAGCAAGCGGCAGCTACATTCCACTTGCAGTCTGAAAGTTTCACGCTCCAGATGCCTGCTAAACACTTTCTTTATTCGCCTGCCTGCAGCGCTCCCGCTTTCCACCGCCCGCGTGCTGACCGGCATTCTCCCTCAGACACACATGGTAAGTTGGCTAGTTGCCAAGAGCTCCGGAAAGCAGCTTCTGCCGAAGGAGGCTCGTCTCTTACCGTTACCTTCTCCAAGCTCCGAAGTCCCGGCTTCTGCCTTTCTTGGTCTTAATGTAAGCGGAAAGCTTTTGCACTACGTGTGGAGAGGAGAACGTGTGACAGGACAGCATGTTTGTGCAGCTTACACTTGACACTGATGCAAGCACGGATTTGCAGCACCCTATTTAACCCATGGTGTGACAGGTTTCTGTGCTGCGCAGGGCATTTGTCTGCATCTGGGAGTCCAAGGGAAAGCGCAATTGTTGCTGCAGAGAGCAGCAACAGCGGTAGGGAGCAGCAGAAGTATGACGTGGCTGTACTTCTTCCACACGACATCTAGCAACTACATAGCAAGCGGGTGAGCGGCAGCTACGTTCCACTTGCAGTCTGAATGTTTCGCGCTCCAGATGCCTGCTGAACACTTTCCTTATTCGCCTGCCCGCAGCGCGCCCGCATTCCACCGCCCGCGCACTGACCGGCACTCTCCCTCAGACACACATGGTAAGTTGGCCGGTTGCCAAGAGCTCCGGAAAGCAGCTTCTGCCGAAGGAGGCTCGCCTCTTCCGTTACCGTCTCGGAGCTCCGAAATCCCGGCTTCTGCCTTTCTTGCTCATAATGCAACCGGAAAGCATTTGCACTGCGTCAGGCGAGAACAACGTGTGACTGGACAGCAAATGTTTGTGCAGCCTACACCTGACACTGATGCAAGCACAGATTTGCCTCACCCTCTTCGTCCCATGGCGTGACTATCTACTGCGCTGCACAGGGCATTTCTCTGCATGTGGGAGTCCAAGGGATAGCGCAATTCTTGCCGCAGAAAGCACCAACATGGGAGGTAGCAGTAGAAGGAAGTCGTGGCCGTACTTCTTCAACACATCTAGCAACTACTTAGCAAGCGGGCGAGCGGCGGCTGCATTCTTCTTGCAGTCTGAAAGTTTCACGCTCCAGATGCCTGCTAAACACTTTCCTTATTCGCCTGCCCGCAGCGCTCGCGCATTCCACCGCCTGCGCGCTGACCGGCACTCTCCCTCAGACACACATAGTAAGTTGGCCGGTTGCCAAGAGTTCTGGGAAGCAGCTTCTGCCGAAGGAGGCTCGGTTCTTGCCGTTACCGTCTCCGAGCTCCGAAGTCCCGGCTTCTGCCTTTCTTGCTCTCAATGCAAGCGGAAAGCTTTTGCACTGCGTCTGGTCAGGAGAATGTGTGACACGAGAAAACACGACGGTGCGGGTCAGCGTCAGAGCACTAGAAAGCGCAAGCGCTGCGGGCAGGCGAATAAGCATGATGCATAGCAGGCAGCTGGCGCTCCAAACTTTCAGACTGCAAGAGGAAGGTAGCTGCCGCTCTCCCGCTTGCTGCGTAGTGTGGAAGAAGCTCTGCCACGACTTCCTTCTGCTGCTCCCTACCGCTGTTGATGCTCTCTGCGGCAACAACTGCGTTTTCCCTTCGTTTCAAGATGCAAAGAAATGCCCTGTGTAGCGCCGAAGGATGTCACACCATGGGTGGAAGAGGGTGCTGCAAATCCGTGCTTGCGTCAGTGGTAAGAGTAAGCTGCACAATCATGTGTTGTGGTGTCACACGTTCAACTCGCCAGACGCAGTGCAAAAGCTTTCCGCTTGCATTAAGAGCGAGAAAGGCAGAAGCTGGGATTTCGGAGCTCGGAGAAGGTAACGGCAAGAGGCGAGCCTCTTTCGGCAGAAGCTGCTTTTCGGAGCTCTTGGCAAGAAGCCAACGAACCATGTGTGTCTGTTGGACGGTGCCGGTTAGATTCGGAGCGCAGGAAAGCGCAAGCGCTGCGGGCCGGCGAATAAGGATGATGCATAGCATGCAGCTGGTGCTCCAAACATTCAGACTGCAAGAGGAACGTAGCTTCCGCTCGCGCGCTTGCTGCGTAGTGTGGAAGAAGTTCGGCCACGACTTCCTTATGCTGCTCCCTACCGCTGTTGCTGCTCTTTGCGGCAACAACTGCGCTTTCCCTTCGTTCCGAGATGCCGAGTAATGCCCTGCGTAGCGCAGAAGCCTGTCACCCCATGGGTGGAAGAGGGTGCTGCAAATCCGTGCTTGCGTCAGTGGCTGGAGACAGCTGCACAAACATGTGCTCTCCTGTCACACGTTCTCCTCGCCAGACGCAGTGCAAAAGCTTTCTGCTTGCATTAAGAGCGAGAAAGGCAGAAGCCGGTTCCGGAGCTCAGAGAAGGTAATGGCAGGAAGCGAGCCTCCTTCGGCAGAAGCTGCTTTTCAAAGCTCTTGGCAACCGGCCAACAAACCATGTATGTCTGTGGGATGGTGCCGGTTAGATTCGGAGTGCAGGAAAGCGCAAGCGCTGCGGGCAGGCGAATAAGGATGATGCATAGCAGGCAGCTGGTGCTCCAAACTTTCAGACTGCAAGAGGAACGTAGCTGCCGCTCGCCCGCTTGCTGCGTAGTGTGGAAGAAGTTCGGCCACGACTTCCTTCTGCTGTTCCCTACCGCTGTTGCTGCTCTCTGCGGCAACAAGTGCGCTTTCCCTTCATCCCGAGATGCAGAGAAATTCCCTGCGTAGCGTAGAAGCCTGTCACCCCATGGGTGGAAGAGGGTGTTGCAAATCCGTGCTTGCGTCAGTGGCTG
Organism: Cyanistes caeruleus; assembly: GCF_971803275.1. Taxonomy (NCBI): domain Eukaryota; kingdom Metazoa; phylum Chordata; class Aves; order Passeriformes; family Paridae; genus Cyanistes; species Cyanistes caeruleus. The sequence continues at coordinate 84,138,772 of NC_141702.1, read as the reverse complement.
GAGACAGCTGCACAAACATGTGTTGTGGTGTCACACGTTCTCCTTGCCACATGCACTGCAAAAGCTTTCCGCTTGCATTAAGAGCGAGAAAGGCAGAAGCCGGGACTTCGGAGCACGGAGAAGGTAATGGCAGGAGGCGAGCCTCCTTCGGCAGAAGCTGCTTTCCGGAGCTCTTGGCAACCGGCCAACGAACCATGTGTGTCTGGGGGATGGTGCCGGTCAGCGTCGGAGCGCTGGAAAGCGTGAGCGCTGCGGGCAGGCGAATAAGGATGATGCATAGCAGGCAGCTGGCGCTCCAAACTTTCAGACTGCAAGAGGAACGTAGCTGCCGTGTGCTCGCTTGCTACGTAGTGTGGAAGAAGTTCGGCCACGACTTCCTTCTGCTGTTCCCTACCGCTGTTGCTGCTCTCTGCGGCAACAACTGCGCTTTCCCTTCATCCCGAGATGCAGAGAAATGCCCTTCATAGCGAAGAAGCTTGTCACACCATGGGTGGAAGAGGGTGCTGCAAATCCGTGCTTGCGTCAGTGGCAGGAGTAAGCTGCCCAAACATGTGTTGTCGTGTCACACGTTGTTCTCGCCTGATGCAGTGCAAAATTTTTCCGCTTGCATTAAGAGCGAGAAAGGCAGAAGCCGGTTCCGAAGCTCGGAGAAGGTAACGTGAACAGGCGAGCCTCCTTCGGCAGAAGCGGCTTTTCAGAGCTCTTGGCAATAAGCCAACGAACCATGTGTGTCTGTGGGACGGTGCCGGTCCGCATCGGAGCGCTAGAAAGCGTGAGCGCTGCGGGCAGGCGAATAAGGATGATGCATAGCAGGCAGCTGGTGCTCCAAACTTTCAGACTGCAAGAGGAACGTAGCTGCCGCTCGCCCGCTTGCTGCGTAGTGTGGAAGAAGTTCGGCCACGACTTCCTTCTGCTGCTCCCTACCGCTGTTGCTGCTCTTTGCGGCAATAACTGCGCTTTCCCTTCGTTCCGAGATGCAGAGAAATGCCCTGAGTAGCGCAGAAGCCTGTCACACCATGGGTGGAAGAGGGTTCTGCAAATCCGTGCTTGCGTCAGTGGCAGGAGTAAGCTGCCCAAACATGTGTTGTCGTGTCACACATTGTTCTCGCCTGATGCAGTGCAAAATTTTTCCGCTTGCATTAAGAGCGAGAAAGGCAGAAGCCGGTTCCGGAGCTCGGAGAAGGTAACGTGAACAGGCGAGCCTCCTTCGGCAGAAGCGGCTTTTCGGAGCTCTTGGCAACCGGCCAACGGACCACGTGTGTCTGTGGGGCTGTGCCGGTCAGCGTCGGGGTGCTGGAAAGCGAGTGCGCTGCGGGCAGGCGAATAAGGATGACGCATAGCAGGCAGCTGGTGCTCCAAACTTTCAGACTGCAAGAGGAACGTAACTGCTGCTCGGCCGCTTGCTGCGTAGTGTGGAAGAAATTCAGTCACGACTTCCTTCTGCTGCTCCCTACCACGGTTGCTGCTCTCTGCGGCAACAATTGCGCTTTGCCTTCTTTCCAAGATGCAGAGAAATGCCCTGCGCAGCGCAGAAGCCTGTCACACCATGGGTGGAAGAGGGTGCTGCAAATCCGTGCTTGCATCAGTGGCAGGAGTAAGCTGCACAAACATGTGTTGTCGTGTCACACATTCTCCTCGCCAGATGCAGTGCAAAATTTTTCCGCTTGCATTCGGACGAGGAGACACAGATGGCGAGGCTCCAGAGCTTGGAAAAGATAACCGCAAGAGGCGAGCTTCTTTTGTAATAAAGAGTGCTCTTGAGCACTTGGCAACAGGCACAGCAATCCACGTGTGCAAGAAGACGCCGGTTTGTGTCCGGATGCGGGAATGACCGAGCGCTGTGATCGTGGCGAATAAGGAAAATGCTTAGCATCCGGCTTGTGAGGCAAGCTTTTGAAATGTAAGAGGAAGGTAGCTGCCACTCACCCATAGACCGAATTGACGTTAGCAGTGGTCTGGAAGAAGTTTGGCCGTGGCTTCCTTGTGCTGCTTGCCTGTTGCTGCTCTCTGCAGAAACTCTACGCTACCCCTTAGGCTCCAAGATACAAAGGAATGCCGTGTGGAGCGCAGAAGCCTGCCACAGGATGTGTGGAAGATAGTGCTTCAAATCCGTGTTTGTGCAATTTGCAGGGGTAAGCTGCAGAATTATGTGTCATCCTGGTACACACTTTCCTCTCCAGATGAAGTGGAAAATCCTTCCCCTTGCTTTAAGACCAAGAAATGCAGAAGCAAGGACTCCAGCGCTCGCATATGGTTACTGCAAGAGGCGAGCCTCTTTCGGCAGAAGCAGTGCTCCGCAGCGCTTGGCAGCAGGCACAACAATCCACGTGTGTGATAAGACCCCAGTTTTAGTCCGCATGCGGCAAAGCGCAAACGCTGCGAGCGCGGCGAATAAGGAAGGCATTTAGCAGCTGGCTTGTGAGCAAAGATTTCGGACTGCAAGAGGAACATAGCCACAGCTAGCCGGCTTGGCGAATTGACATTAGCTGTAATCTGGAAGAAGTTCAGCCAAGGCTTTTTTTGTGCTGCTGCCTATTTTTGGGGACAACAAGGGCACATGAAGCAAATGCTTTTTTCTGGCCCATTGTCGTGGTGTTAAATCAGTAAATAAAAAAATTACTACAAAACTTACTTATTTCTTGCTGTGAGATATGGATTAGAACAACAGCAAAACAGGCTTAAAACTTAAAAAATAATAAAGAAATATTATTAACAAAAACTATAAGAATAAGAAAACCAGAATAAAACTTCCAGAAAACTCTTTTCTCCCCCACTACCCAAGCATTCTCTTGTTCACATGACAATATAGAGGCAACAAAACTTTGGTGTTTAAAACAGTCCTAATACTTGCTAGAGTCCTCTCATCAATCTTTGTAGAGAAACAAAAGTCTTCTTCTGCTAATTTATGGAGTTTCTCACAAGAAAATTAATTTTCTTCATAGCTTTTTATTTCTCTGACGCCAGCTTCCCGGAAACCTGTCATCAGTTGTCTCCTCCCATTTCACATCACTCTGAGGTGTGTTATGGGTAAAATGAGTCTAAGGATGTCATTTTTAAGAATGAGTTAACCAGAGGCAAAAGTTCCCTTCATGTCTCTCTGTGAGCCTCTCTGGAAACAGAAGTTTTCTCTTTGCCTCTACAAAATCTTCAACTATAACTTCTCCCCCATCTGTTCCAGCACCTCACTGTATTACAATTACTCCACCTTTTGCGCAAAATCCACACTTTGAACTACTCTATTCCTCCCAATATACTCTGTCATGAATTAAAGGAGTTTTTTCAGAACACTATTGTCCATCTCCATAGCTTTAACAGAAAAATATTTCAGCTTATAAAGCATCTCCTTATTCTCTACCTCTTCTGAAGCTTAATTCCTTTCTTTACTGTCTCTGTTACTTTATAAAGTCTCTTTACATGTTGATTGATCTCTCTCTATCTCTCTCTGGAAAAAAGGATTAATCTGCAAGTCTCATCTGGGTAATGAAAAGGTAAAAATCTTGCCCAGGCTTTGTAGATGGTTCTGTGATCTCTGCCGGAGCAACGGCTGGAGTTGTCTGCGATTCAAGATTCTTCCTGGCTGTTCTGGATAGTGTGGTCACTGTCTCAGCCCGCTGCAGGTCAAGAGCTTTTTTCTTTCTTTGCTCGGCCGTCTCTGGTGAATTCAGACACGGCAAAAACTGGAGCCAAGCCAGGGACCGGCCTGGCCCAGCAAGAGCACGGGAGGAAGGCCCGCAGGCCCCATCGCCTGTCCGGGAGCCGTGGCAGCCCCAGCCCAGCCCCTGCCCGGACACATGGCCTGGACAGGGGAATGGGAGGCCCGCTGGAGCTCTGTTACTTTTAACAGCCAGGAAACAAAGAGACAAAGAAATTCCCAGGCTTAGGTCTTAAGGTAAAGTTCACAGGTTGATCACATTTTCAATGGTCAAACCTGCTGTCAATTACTAGAAATGGCCAGCTGTTGACTGGGACAAAAGCTCCAACCAGCCTGCAGCAGCTTTAACATGTTTAGGTGCTTCTCTTGGTTTTTTTAAATTCCAAACTATCACACCCATTTCGGCGTTTGGAAAGCATGAGCACTGCGGACAAGTGAATAAGGAAGGTGCTTAGCAGGCAGCTGGCGCTCCAAACTTTCAGACTGCAAGAGGAACATAGCTGCCGCTCGCCCGCTTGCTGCGTAGTGTGGAAGAAGTTCGGCCACGACTTCCTTCTGCTGCTCCCTACCGCTGTTGCTGCTCTCTGAGGCAACAATTGCGTTTTCCCTTCGTTCCAAGATGCAGAGAAATGCCCTGCGTAGCACAGAAGCCTGTCACACCATGGGTGGAAGAGGGTGCTGCAAATCCGTGCTTGCGTCAGTGCCAGAGGTAAGCTGCACAAACGTGTTGTGGTGTCACACGTTCTCCTGACCAGACGCAGTGCAAAAGCTTTCCGCTTGCATTAAGAGCGAGAAAGGCAGAAGCCGGGATTCCGGTGCTCAGAGAAGTTAACTGCAAGAGGCAAGCCTCCTTCGGCAGAAGCTCCTTTCCGGAGCTCTTGGCAACCGGCCAACTTACCATGTGTGTATGTGCGTCAGTGCCAGTCAGTGTCCGGGCGCTGGAAAGCGCAATTGCTGCTGGCAGGTGAATAAGGAAGGTGTTTAGCAACTTGCTTTTGAGCTAAGATTTCGAAATGGAAGAGGAACATCGCCACGGCTAGCCCGCTTGTTGGATTGACGTTAGCTGTGTGCTGCTACCTATTCCTGGGCACATCAAGGGCACATGAAGCATGTGCTTTTTCCTGGCCCATTTTGCTGTATCACGCTCTTGTGGGCTCTTTGGTGCTTGCCAAACTTGAATGTGCCTGTTGGTGCTTCATGCTGACAAGGAGCACAACCATCTGACAGTAGATTTGAGCTTTCACAAGAAAGAGCAGTGCCATTGAATGTGATGTTCTTTCGTTTTTGCGCAAGTTGCGGGGGCAAGCTCCTGACCAATGTGTTTTCCTCGCACAGTTTCTCTTTTCCGGTTGCAGTGGAAAGGCTTTTTGCATGGATTTGGTCGAAGAGACGTTGTGGCTTGGAGCTCTAGGAAGATAATTTCATGAGGCTTTGTTCTCAATCCCTGTGGTAAGCAGTTTCGTTTTTCACTTTGTGGCAGCCCTCAACTTTTCTAGCACCTTGACACAAACCTGCATCATCCTGCAAAAATGGTTCATTACACCAGCTGCCAAGCACTCTGTAGCACTGCTTCTCCCAAAAGAGTGTCACTCTTGCAGTTACATTTTCAGAGCTCTGGAGCCCTGGATTCTGAGTCTCTTTGTCTGTATCCAAGTGGAAATATTTTCCTCTGCATGTGGCTAGGAGAAACTGTGCCGTGACACTGGATTTGTCAGGGGCTTGCCCCTGCAACTTGCGCAATCACGGATTTGCAACACATTCAAAGGGTCTTCCTTGCACAAGTCGAAATCTGCTGTCAGTTGGCTCTGTTCCTTGTGAACTCCAAGCACCAGCAAGCACATTCGAGTTTGGCAAGCACTAAAGACCCACAGAAGAGTGTGTACTACAAAATGTGAAATAGCATTTGCTTCATATAGTCATAGTCCAGCTTATGGTTCTGTGTTGAAAGTCTTGGCTACAGAATGTCTAATGCAGTTAAAGGGCTGCTCCTTTGCGTTCTTTTGTTACTCAAGAGCTGCGTGAATGAGTTGTATGGGAAATGGAAAAATGCAAAAAATCTACAGATGTTGATGGGTTCAATCTGCTGCCTTATAAACATCTTGGATTAATCTAATGATTATGGTCCACAAACCTGAATTGGAAAAATTATATATTCATCTTCCTACAGTTTTAAATAAGAATATGCCTCAAGTAAGAAAGTGTTTTAGGTAACATAATGATGTGCTTGAGGTATCTAATAATGTTATTTATAGATTGAACTAGAGATCTGGACTCTATAATCAAGGTGGGTGTATGAGTACGTGACATTTCAACTTAGTGGCTAAAAGACAGTTGCAGTGCAGCAAAAATAGGCAAAGGTGATAGGTCAATAATAGAAATAAGTTTTGTGCCAACTGTGTATTGGACCAGGATGCTATATATTGTTGTGTGAAGAAGAAACCCATGACTACTTTGAGCTATGGCTGACTTGTTGCTCTTCTCTAAATTTCACACCTTTAGATTGATATCTTCTCTGGCTTACTTGAGCAATAAATCATCTCAAAGCATGGTGGTCCTGTTCCTCGTTTTTGGTCTCAACAATGTGGTGCCTTTGTGAGGTCGATTGCTGGGATTCAGGAGTTGAGAAAACCCCAGTGAACGTTATCTGGGGAATTAAGCTCTAGTCTGAAAGGAAGACTTGAATGACCACCAAGAAGAAGTTGAAAAGAAGCCTATGCCGTCTCTCTCGCTCTCAGCAAGGATGGCAGAGGTGCTCATTTGCATTATCTGACCTGGATGAGTCAGGTGAGGACTAGGGAACTTTGGATGGGTGATAAAATTTCAAAGCAATAGAGGTATGTTTATTATAATTTTTTTTTTAAAAAAGGTAATTATCCTTCTGTTGCAGTCTGTTTACTTTGTTCTGATTATTAAGTGAATGGTTTGTTCCTGTTGTTATCCCCCTATGATTCTGTAATGGTTTTGCCCTCCTGTCAGTTTTTTGTAAACCCCTCCCCTTTTTCCTGAACCTTCCTTGTCCATCACCTTTAGCCTGCCCCTGGTCCCTGTCATTCAATGTAAACCCAACCCTTTGTTCCAGCAAGTTCCCTGCCTTTCACCCCCTACTCGAAACCCCATTGGCTTTGTGACTGCCGCCCCTCCCAAATGTTACCCCTATTGGCTCCTAGTATTGTGAACCCTCCTCCTGACTCCTCCCATACTGTATTCCCATTGGTCCTTGGTTTGTACCCTCCCCTCTTTAAATTGGAGAGCACAGAAGTGCTTGGGGCTCAGAGTCCTTGGGTCCTCGTGTGCCTTTCCAGCCCTCGTCCTGTCACCGCTCCTTTCCCTCAATAAATCCTGTTCCTGGAAAGCTGCTTGGACTCTGGGTCTCCTCCATGTCCTCACTGAAGCCCACGACGCCAAGATCCGCAGAGCCTTGAGTGACGGAGAGGCTCTGAAGGTTCGGTCTGGGGAAAACAGCCCCCAGACCGTTCCCCACTCCTGGCGCTGCCAGCGGCCAGTGAGCAGAGCTAGCCCAGGTGTGAAGGGCCGCGGCGGGCAGCGTCATCCTCCTATGCAAAGGATTAAGAAGCTTTCTCATTTGGATGCAGTGGAATTTGCTTGATATGGACCTCGAGACTTCTTTCAAAAAGTTTCTCTGGAATGCTGTAGGAGATCAGCTATCTTTGTTACTTTTTCCATGCTTTTTGTTCATTAAGATCATTAACGAGCAATCTACACAGGCTGTGAACCCTGTAATTCTACTTGTGTCACAGCAGCAGCCATCTTTACCTCCCACTGCTGAGCATTCCTGGCTATTTCACCTTACAGGCAGGGGGAGAGTCAGAGAGAATAAATATCCAATGTTTTTAAATCAAATTGTGGACATACAGGAGCAAGATATTAATTCTACCTTTGAAGAGAAGACAGATTTAGATGGGTTTCTACCCAACCCAGGGGGGCATGGGGAAGCATTGGAGTGTGCACAAAGAGCAGAGGAAGCTCCAAGGACACACTGGACGAAAATCAACAATTACAGAAACAGTGGGGCATAGCCATGGTGACTCAGGCAGCTTCAAAGGGAGACAAAATAGCCAAAAAATCTCTAACTACATGGCATCTAGTTTGAAATTCATTACTGTAATTAAAGATTGATAAGTTGCAAAGGCTGCTGCTGCTACCACCTGACCCATAGAGGCTCTTTGCCTAACATTGCCTGTTTTTGTAAAATTGTTCCTTTTCCCTCTGTCTGTAAATGAGAGAAAAGAGTATATTGAGAGAAAGAACAGCATTTATTAAAGTTAACTTTGTGGGATTTTTTACTCTCTGTCTTTCCCCTCTGCAAGTGTATGTGGGGGATGGTGAAGACGATGCTTGAACCTTCTAGAGATAACAGCAGCAGATTGCGGTATTCAGCCCCCACTACTCCCTTTCCAAGAGGAAGGGCCGGAATAGTATCCAGTTTGTTAAAAATTCATGATTCACTGTTTTGCTAGAATGTCTTTATATACCCCTTTAGAGTTAATTTTGTGTCTTTAATTATGAGTTCCTGCAGTTCTACAGTTTTACTGGAGAAAATACTGTGACCCCTTAGAAAATTCAAAAAAACCCCTCTTTAGAAATGTTTAGAGTAAATGCTAACAGAATTAAAAAGTTACCTTGCAATAATTAGTTTTAAAATCTAATGTCAAAATATTGAGCGATTTACAGCTACTGATAAAATGACCTTCCAATTAATGTTATCTACAGAAGATCTTCATGGTTGAAAAAATAATAAGCTAGGAAAATTTTACTGGACAAGAAGACAAAGTTAAGTTAACCATATATTTCCCTTTTGCTTGTTTTTCCCACAGTTTTAATAAGGTAATTTCATTGTGAATCTTCTTGGTATAAAAAAATACATGTGACAGCATATAAACTTATTTGGACTTTGGATTTGAATGAAAAATTTGACTTGATGTTTCTGCAGTGCTACAAAACCCAAATGGCAATTTGCCAAACCCTGCATTGTTGTGGTTTTTCTCTAGTAAAACTGTATTTTAGAAGTCCTAACAAACTTAAGCCAGTACCAGGCAAATTCCTGCTACAAACGAGTATTTTCAGTAACATCTGTAGTTATTATGAGTTATTCACAAGTCCAAATCACATAAAATCATAATGTATTTGTCACAGGTTTATAATATCTAGAGTAAATCCATGTTCTATTGTGTTTAAAAGTAATTGTATAATAACATATATAACATGATATAGAGAACATTATACACTATATATTACATATATAACATATAATGTAACACAATGTATATTTATATTATATGAAAATTAATAGAAACATTATATAATAATATGTTTAAAAGGTATATACCAAACTTTCAGTTACCTTTTTCATAATAATAGAGTAAGAATGCAGATTAAATGTTAGAATTAAGCAAAGTTAAGTTTGACTAGGTTTAGGTCTGAGTATTCTTAGGTTAGGTTTTATCACTTTGGTATTCCTTTGAGGTTGTTTTATTATTTTCTTCTGTCAAAATTAATTTCTACCGGGTTTGAATATTGTTTAATTTAAATTGTCTCATATTTTGTTAAAAGACACTTGTCTGAACTGCAAAGTTTAGTTATTTTTCTAGAGAGATGAGGATGACAACGACTGAAACAGCTGTGATGGAACCCTGATAAACACTTGCTTGTGGCTAGAAGATACAGTCTGTTGCACCCTTCATTTCAGATAAGGTTTTATTATTTGTTACAATCTTTACTGGTCTTGTTTTCTATAGGTAAGATGGAAAAGTAGTGTCTGTTCTTAATACGAAGAAGTTTAAAAGTTTTTACCTTATTTCACTTTTTGCCATTGAGGCATGAATGTTCTGAAAATATTAACTTCCTCAGACACTTAATGCTGATAAATTCATTGTATAATGTGAATTTACAGATTTTTATGATAAGCATTGTTCATAAGGTATTATTACTATATATATAGCCAGCTTTTCATATGCTTTACAATTTTTGTGTAATTACCTTTAAGACATGTCATTAGAGAGATTTTTGTTTTCTAACTGCAGATGCATCTCCTTAAACAAGTTATACAGCTCTTCCTGTACAGGGTTTTCTTACTCATTAACTCCTTCCCTTGTTTAAGAAGGCTTGCTTTTGCCTCCTTTAGTGTAGTTTTATTGTTTTTCAGTACTTCCAGAATTCCAGAAAAATGTATCGTTGCTGAAAGTCAGCTGTGGATGTGATTTCTGAACGTGAGAGAATTTCAAGCTCTCAAGAACCAACTGTTCCCAAGGGAAAGTCTTGGGAACCTTTTCTTGCTCAAAGATTATTTGTGTAAATAAGGAATTACTTTCCCAAAATAAGACACAGATGTTCTGAGAGTGTTTTCTCTCTTGTCCCACCAATGGGATGAGGGAAGTGTTGTTCCTTCTACCAATCAGAATGACCTGACCCGAACAGCTTATAAATAGGGTTCTAAAACCCCACAATAAAGGGTTTTTTTTGCCTCAAAACAAGTGACTGTGTGTATGACTATCTCAGAACCCTCGAAATATTTTTTGTCCTCTAACAACAGTCAGCTACCATGAGAGAAACTTCAGGTTAATCCAACAATAGATAGTTCTATTGGTCTGTTGCCCAAGACTTCTAATAATTTGCTTTCCACAAATGCACTTCAACAGTTTGCTGTGCTTTAAGCATCTCATAGCTACTATTATTAAGAACCTTGTTTTGAAAATGAGTTAAGAGACATCTTTCCAGTTTAAAGTCCTGGCCAAGCCTTGACTTTACCTGGATAGAATGTTTGCCAACAGATCCAGATGTTTTCTGTAGCAAATCAATATTTGGGTCACTCTTGACTTGGCAATTTGTCCCTATTAATATGACAGCTGGATAAATTTTGGCATGGGCTTGGAGAATCATTTCTGGGAGTGGTTATGCAATCCGTCACTGATTTGAGGTTTATTAGCTGTTTACAGAGTCTGAGGTGCTGGTATACAGGGTTTTAGTGATTAATATAATTCTTTATCAGGTATCTTATTAATAATGTTTATTATTTGACTGATTTCTGACTGCTGTAGGTTCTTCATTCATTATGTGTATAGTTTTGTGTGATATTCATATTAATGATAAAAGAACATCTCCCTTGTAAAAGCAAAAGAAATTGATGCCCTAAGAACATTCAATTAATGTAGTATGTGCATTAGAAATTTAGGCCACAATTCATTTTGAATAATGAAATATCTACATCAAAAGTTTAGAAAAGATCGTAAAATCTGAATTCACAATTAAGTGTACCACAGCTAAGCCTAAATGATTCATTAACTTCAAGGGGAGAAGTGCCTATATTCTGTTGACAGGTTCAAAAGAGTTACCTCTTCATCTGACCAAACACCATCTGCCTCCAAAAACATGAGACCCGCTAAACAGAGAAGTCACCATACAATCTTTGTAGTCAAAACAAGACCAGAAGTGGAACTGCCAGGACACAGTTATGTCTGAAAACTACCAGACAGAAGTTTCATGTTACCATCATAATGTTGTGTCTCTACTATTTTTCTTCAGTTCACTTGTTTCAGGATTTGAAAGAACTTTCAGTGATGTTAAGGATCAACATTTTCAGCTGATAGACTTTTGCCTGATAAAACAGCACATCTGTAGTCTCAACTATTTGGACCTTAAAACAATAGTAATGTTTTTAATTTCCCTGGAGGACATTGGACATTCTTTTTGTTCCTTTTGCAAATGAAGCTGTGAACCTTGGGTTTTATATCAATGTAAAGGGTGTAAAAAAACCAGGAGTTTTTTCTCTTTTGGCAAAAGTGTGGTATGAGCTCTTGTCTTCCTATTGTCTTCTTATTCTTGAAGAAGAATATAAGAAGGAATTTTCTAAAGAATCCGAGGATTTCCAAATTAAAAAAAAAATTTAAAAAAATTTGAATGTGCACAGAATGACTTTCCCTCTTATCTTTGGATAATCCATGAACAAAATAATATGCTGAAAAATTTGAAAGAAAAAAACCCAAAACCTTTTGCCAAAAGATAATCTTAGAGAAATATGGAGTTCAATCAAATGTTAAGTTTGAATTTTGCTTTGTTTGCCCTGAGTAGAGTAGCTTTGCCAGTTAGTTAGCCTAGAAGCAATGTTTGGGTGACTTTAGCTAATGCTTCAGGTAAATATAGATACCATATGCTTATCCACTACCACTCCAGAAAATCCATTTTCAACTTGTTTAGTGTACCAGTAGAAATTTGGCCAATTCCAGAAGAAACTGATAGGGCTATATGAGGTGCCTTTGATGGGACAAATGTGTGGAAATTTTGGACTCCAGTAAATACACGGGAATGATGGACTTCCTATCTTCCTGAAGCATCCATTGAACCCCAAGAATTAAAACTCCTTGGGTCTATAAAGGTAAAGTTTTGTGTTAAGTTCAATTATACAGGGAAAAATCAATCATGTGGTGAAATTCAATGTGGTGAAAAATGTTTCTCCACATCACCCTGTCTGTATATAAGTGCTGCAGTCCGCAACCTCAGGATCTCGTCCAGGGAAGCAGCAGGATTCTGGGGACCAGCATGAAACACCAATGAGACAGGCTCCTGTTCATGAAACCATTTATTCAGCATGGGAACAAAGTCAGGTCCAGAACAGAGAGCCCTGAACAGAGGCACAGCAGGGGTTTTTGAGGGACAGAACCCCCGAGGGTCTCCACCTTTGAGGGTGGAGTTCAGGGTCAGGGACCAGTAGAAACACACCAAGGGAGAACCACCCCCAGGGACTCAAACCCAATCAGAACAATCGGGCGGCCCTTCACAAGGGTTTTGGGGTGGGACAATGTAACTCTTTGTCTCCCCTGAGGCCTCTGCCACATATAAGAATCAGACTTTTTGGTGTAAAGACACTTCAGTAGTTCCATCTGCAGTCAGCTCTGTTCCTCTTCAATTGCTGAGTGGAGACAGACCTTTTTGTTTTATTCCATCTAACAGCAAGGGTGGTCCTTGTAGTTTAAGAAAGCTTACATTGTTAACTCAAAGTATGAAAACAATTGAGACACAGAGGAAAAAGGTCATTAGTTCATCAGTCTAGACCAGCATGTAAGGATGATTTTGATCCTTAGGTTTTGGGAAAAGGCTCATAACATCTCTACTTTTGCCACCACTTGCATCAACAAAAGTACTGAAGCAATTAGACAGATTGGAGTGTTGCCTGAGTAAACAATATAATGCTATGTCCCTTGCATAAAGAGGCTTCTTAGCAGGTGTCAAAGATGTTAGGCATGCAACAGAGGCTGCCCTTGGAATGCCAAACACCTCTGACAAATTGACATCAGGAACTTGGGGGTGTGAGTTTCATTTCCCATGGAAAAGAGCCACGGTGTGTGTCCAGGGGCCATGGCCTAAAGCAGACTTCTGCCTCTGAAAATTATGAACCAAACAAGATTCCTCCGAGACTTGAGCTGTCCCCAGCTAGAACTTGGGCTGCCCTTGGAGTGAAAATGCCTCTGATAAGGTGACATCAGGCACCTGTGGGGTGAGGTTTTTTCCCCTTGAAAAGGGTTGCCATTCGTGTCCAGGGGCTAGTGGTTGCGGGTGTGCTTCTGCCTCTGGACATTAAGAATGGAGAAGGATTCCTTCCAGACCTAAGTCGTCCCCTGTTGTAGTATATGGAGAATTATGGTATATTCCTGAGATATACCTACCCTTGAATTTGTAACATGTTAGTCCCTTCCAAACCTCCCCTTCCCCTTCATTCGATCCTACTGGCTGTAAATTCTTCCCCCCTTATCTTCTTCCCTCCGGTTTAAGAGAGAGCACGAAAGACCTTTCTATCTCTTTCTTGCCCCGAGTGTCTGTGAACAATAAACCCGAGACCACATCCTGACAAGACCGAGCCTCCTTGTCTAAATATCCTAGTTCGTGCTATATATTATAAACCCTGCCCTGGGAACAGGCGGACGCTCTTCACGGGGGAAAAGCAAGTAAGGGTTTTTTAATAATTATAGTAGTTGCCATCAAGAACTCGGGATGACCTTGGAGTGACAAACGCCTCTGAAAAACTGACACCAGGAACCTGGGGTGGTGATTTTTTTTAACATGAAAAAGGGTTGCCTGTGTGTCCAGAGGCCTGAGGCCGCAATCGTGTTTTGGCTTCTGAAAATTACGAACTGAGCAGGATTCCTCCTTGACCCAAACTGTCCCCACCTAGAATTCGGGCTGCCCTTGGAGTGCAAAATGCCTCAAACAAAGTGACATCAGGAACCTGGGGGTATGAATTTTCTTTCCAATGGAAAAAGTTTGCCTTTCATGTCCAGGGGCCCGTGGTTGTGAGCATGCTTTGACCTCCAAAAATTATGGATGTGGCAGTATTCTTCCCCCTACCCAAGCCATCCCCACCTTGAATTTGGGCTGTCCCTGGAGTGCCAAATGCCTCTGAGAACTGGACATCAGGAACCTGGGGGGCTGATATTTGTTTCAGATGGAAAACGGCTGCCATTTGTGTCCAGGGGCACAGAGGAGGTTACTGACTCCGGAAATTATGCACGGAGAAGGATTCTTCCCTGACCCAAGCCATCCCCACCTAGAGCTCAAGTTGCCCATAACTAGCCTTGTCGTCCCATCAGACATTACTGCTTCTCTTAGAGGTGCTTGTATGACCTCTCTGGCTTGTTTAGGACTTACAGGACTTGGTAAGGGAAGCTTGGGAGGTTTGGGACCTAATGAGGAAGGTCTAGGTTCATCCCACTAACTGTCACTGCTAGGTTGTGGTGAGTGTAGCCTTGTTGGCCCTCCTAGTTCTGGAGTTGGTGGGGAAAATCCTACCGTAATTGCTGTCCTTTTGAAGAAGGATGAGGGCCTAGATGAAGTGGGGGAAGTTGGTGTGGAGGAGGTCAGAGTTGATGATGGTTCTGATCTTCTTCTTCTTCTTCTTCTTCCACCCTCCCTCTTTCTTGCCTTCTAGGGGATGGTCTAAGTAAGTCTGCTGTTTATTGTTCCAAAATTTCCATTTGGTATACCTTGTCAATGTGTGTGCATCTGTGATTTAATGAGCATGCACTACAACACCTCTTAGCTTTATTCTCTTTCTCAAGGGCCAATAGCAAGGAATCAGATGGTGGTCTAATCCCACAGTCTCTCTGCCACTCAGGGTGACCCCAAAGAGAAAAAAAAAACATATCAGCACAAGTCACTTCCAACCACTTCTTTTCATGCTGGAGAAAAAGCATTAACTACAGTAATGTTTCATAGCCCAGTGTACCATTTGCTTGCCACCTCACACCTCTGTCAAGCCTATAAAGTGGCCACCATTATGTACTAAACTTAACAAGCTCCCTCATGGTTTCTGTACAAACCAACCAACTCTTTCCAATGTGTTAAAATGCATCCTAAGGGGCTACTCTTCAGACTCTCTTTACTCTCACTTGCTTTCATGCTGGAAGTTCTTTTTCTTCCAATGTCTCTTTACTTTGTCCCAACTTTGAAGCTTCACTTTGTTATATTCTGGTACCAGAGTGTACTGGGCACACTCAACCCTAAGGATTTCAATTGGTTTTTGTAGGGTCCCTGAGACTCTGTTCTCAAATATTGTACCGCTGCCGTGTGCACCACAGCACACAGTTATCAACAAGACCTTTATTGCTATCTGTGTGGCTTTATTTTCCTCTGAACAACAAAGAAAACAGAGTCCTCTCTTACGGGTTCTCCACTTTAACAGCCTGTGTTGGACCCAAGGTTCCTGACAAACAACACAATGAAACACAACCCACGGGCTACAATCACAGCCTTTCCTTAAACAGAAAAATTCTTTCACACCGGCTTCCCAGCCCCCCTTATTCCTAGGCATAGAACCTGAGTTAAGAAAAGGTTAGCAGTATGCAGTTATAGCTTTTGTCACTAGATGGCAGCGTTCCCTCGAAAATGTTTACCACACCACAAGAAAACCCTGTGGTGAGGGGGGGCGAACTTTTTTATTCAAGGGGTTCATGCAACCAAACATATTCCCCAAAACACTTCATCCTTCTCTAGCCACTCATGGTTGCCCATAGTGGAAGCGTAGATTTGGACTACCACAATCACCCTGTGCTAATAGCATATCTCAAACACACACTTTTGCTCAAACACAGAAGTGTTTGTCTCAAACTCACATTTTCGCTCACCTTTCAGGACGGACACACAATAACAAAATAATTTATTTCTTAACCTATGCCAATTGCCGCCACCGGGCTGAAATTGCGTGGAGTACTGTGTGGACTACATTTCTCACGCTTCCCAGAGCCACGGGTTAGATCCTTCCGCCGGTGCTGGACTTAGGTCTCAGAAACGCTGGCTCCCTCTGTGTGGGAAGGGGCGACCTCCCTTTTTCACCAAAAGCACGCCTCAAAATTCTCTTCCACAACACAAACACACACAGACCAAAACACACTCGGTCAATCACCAGCACGCTCCAAAAGCACGCAGTCCAAAATACACACAAAACGACACGAATCCACACAGCCTAAGCACACGTACCCAGCCCGAGTGCACACAGACAGCACAGCCACCGCCGCTGCTGTTGGCCACTCATCCTCCACCACTCCGGATGCAGCCTAAACCCTGAACAAAGTCCACAGCTGCCGCACAGCCAAAAAACACACAAAGCCCTCAGATGCCGGCTGTGCCGCTCGAACCCGTTTCGGCTCAGTGTGGACAGACCACTGGCTGCTACGAATCACCCTGCTGAGCCTCTCTCGGCTCGTTACACAGATCATTCCACTCGAACCTTTCTCGGCTTGTAACAGAAACCACCGGCGGCTAACACCTCTTTCTGCCACCTCTGCTGCTCCCCGCTTAGAGTGTAAATTCCTGTGGCCCAAAGATCAGCCTCATTTACAATTCTCAAAGGGGTCTCTCTTGTCCCAAAACCTGTGGCTGATACCCAAACTGTGACCCACCCAGTCGCTTCTCTGCCACAAACCAAACAAAATGGGAGCCACCACTGCTCCCAAAACACAATAAACTGTCCATCCTGCTGTCACCACCACCCCACCTGAAAACACAAGCTGCCAACAGTCGGTGCCGCTACTGGCACCACTTAGAACACGGACCACTGATAGCTTACGCTGCTCCTGTCACTCTCAACTTAGAGCACAGACTTCTGGAACCAATTTTCCTTGGAAACTCACAAACAAAACCACACAGGCATCTGCTGCACGTAAGACGTCTCTTACAACTTATCAAACGCCTTCTGATCCTGCATACACTTAACACTACTTCAGAGGTACCTGTTTCAATTTAAATATACATTTTGTTCATAGTCCTGGCAGTTCCTGGTCTTTCTCTGGGGTGTCAGTGGGGACCACAGGAGTCCCTCTCTCCCAGAAAATTCTGAGTGGGCGCCCGAGAGGGTCCCGGACTCCTGATGGCCACTTGGCTAGAGAGAGCAGAGTCCTGCAGTAGTCACAAAATGATTTATTAAAATATAGATATGATCGAATATCAGTATCTAACTATGACGGACAAAGACTCTCTAACCATTTAAAGTTACTGAGTTACATCAGTATGTTTATTAGCAGCGGTGGGCCAGTGCTGGGTCACCCCTTCATATGCACGGCCCTGAAATCAGATAATTACAGGCTTTTTATTTACAGAAGTATTGAACACAAATACATATTCATAACCCAGTTACCACCCACTCTCTGCTTCATATGCTAACCAATAAAAAAGTAATTAAGCATGTGTAGTTTGTTCTTTGAAATGGGTCGGTGGTCTTTATATGAGCAGGGGTCATGGAAGGGAGGAAAGAATACATCTCTTCCTCGTTCTGACCTTTTTACCTTTTCAATGCAAAGTGACAAATGAACCCCTGGCTGGGCTCCTAGTTTCTGATTTGCAATTGTCTTATGTTCTCGAAGTTCCTTATCAGATACACTGTTTCTCATCCCAAGCCCAGGTGGGCAAACGTAAGGTTGACAATTAGTTATTCAGATCTGGGATAGCTAACAATTAACTTCTAATTTTAATAAGGCCTCTCTATCTGCCTTTAATTTTATCAAGGCCCATCTATTTATTTTAATTAGTTTCAGCAAAGCTTATTCTTATTAAAATCTAAACCACTCTAAAATCCTAAATTCTTGAATGTTTCTGTCTCAGTCCCCACTTAGAAATCGGGCTGCCCTTGGAGGGCCAAATGCCTCTGACAAACTGCCATCCGGAACCTGGGCAGGTGAGTTTTGTTTAAGACTGAAAAGGGCCATGGTTCATGTCCAGGGCCACGTGGCCTAGAGCAGGCTTCTGCCTCTGGAAATTATGTATGGAGTCAGATTCCTCCTGGACCTAAGCCATCCCCACCTAGAACTTGGGCTGCCCTTGGAGAATCAAATGCCTCTGACAAATTGACATCAGGAACCTGGGGGGGGAAGTTTTGTTTCCCCTGGAAAAGAACCAGCATGCGTGTCCAGGGGAACATGAATGTGAAGGCTCTCCTACATGTATTTTTATTGTACAAAACTGTGGACATTTTTTGCTGCTGTCTGTTAATATTTAATTTAGAAACATAAATATTAGACCTTTTAATATGTAAATATTTCTCTCTCATTAATTTATGCTTTATCTGCTGCATAATGTTGTCATTACTGGACTGCTCAAAAAGAAATTATAGGATAATGTTAAATATTTGCAATGTCCTGCCTATGCAAGCCACTTAGTCATCCTTTGGAAGAGCTGACAAAAGAATGTACTACATCCTTTCCTGCTCTCTGAGATAAATTAACTAGAAATGGTCCTCAGTATTTTCTGCCATCTGAAATTTCCACTTAGCTACTACAGACAAAGCATGGTTTTCTTGGGCTTTTTTCCCCTTCTTTTCTTGGAAGCTATCTCGGTTGCTCCAATCATGGCTGATGAGGTCACAGTCAAGAGAAATACTGAAACTCTGGTCAAGTTTGACTACAGAGAAAACCCAGGCAGGAGGTTACATGCTGAACTTGCTGCAATGCTGAGTGTCCCTCAGGGTCCGCACAAAAATGCCAAAACACAGTTTATGGTTTCTAAACCTACCAGAGGCAAGAAAACACTCCACATTTCTTACTGTGCTAGAACAACCAGACCCCGTTCTGAGCTGTACTTGCCATAAATTCAGAGACAGAGTCATTCCAGGTTGTCATTACAATCTAATATATAAGAAGCTAATTTTGCTTAGGTATTAATTTTCCTCATGCAATTTATGTTATTTTAGAGTGCACTAGGTACAAAATTTATGAGGCATGCTTACAGTATAATAAATAGTGTAAGCATGAATTGGCTAGGCTTGTCATGGTTAAAAAAAAAATCTTGCAAACTTTTCATTGTTGTGTCAGTTTATTTTTAAGGGAAGTAAAAGTAAAGATCTTTTGTATGACGCCCATAGGTATCATCAAGCAGATAGCAAGGTATGAGCTCAGTTTGGTCCATCAGGAATGCAGTCTCAACCCCAGTATGGTCTTGGCAAAGTCCTCACTGACTTCAGTTCTGTCAGGTTTTAACCCCACAGGGTCATATCATTTCAGGAAAACTGAGAATCTGGTTTGGTTTCTCTGTTTCCTTCAGACCCACCGGACTGTCTCCAGCATCATCTCTGCTACTCTCACATGAGTTCCCTTGTTCTTATCTCCTCCCTGTATTTCTCTAGCCCCTCACACTGGGCTTTACACACACAATATTGTATTTTGGTCTCTAAGAGCAAGGAGGCTGTTGCTGAGTCTCTGCTTGATGTGGTGCTTGATACCAGTTTTTTCAGACCTCACACTCAGACCCAAGCCAGGAAAGTAAGTTCAAGACAAAGTGGCAACTAGTGGAAGACTAAGGATTTTCCACTTTCTGAGGATGAAGGCATTATGTATTGCATTCTGGACTACTGACCTGTGGGAAACAGTGACAGAAAGAAGAGTTTCAGAAGTTGTGAAAATAAACCTTAGAGAAGAAAAAACAGATAACTTAGAGCTACCTGCAGCCACAAGGCCTGAAAGTAAAGAAGATACAATAATACAATGTAAGGACATGAAACAATAGTTGAGTTTTTAGGCTTGGCCAAGATTGACCTTAAGACTGCAGAAAAATATGCTTACCAAGATTGTAGAAATTTTAAAGCTTAATAACAGAGTATTGTGCATTGTTAATAGAAAGCAAACAAGCAAACATTGTTTAAAGGTGTACATGTGTTTCTAGTGATTGGATAGAACAATTGTCTGTAAGCTTTAGGAATATGATATTGGCTGAAAAACTTATAAAATATTCTGTAACAAAGAGATTTTGAGCTGCTCATGGTAGAGATGAGCTTCTGCCATTTCCTCTATCTGTACCTGAGACTGGTGCCTGAAATAAAAGCTCATGACATGTCACCTGGCTGCCTTGTCCTGTCTGTGAAAAATTAACCTCCAACATCGAATTTGTAATTTTTTTACTTCAGAGCTGGCAGTGTCTTTAAATCAAAGATTTATTAATCTGTTCTAATATGTCAAGTTACCTTTTAATAGCTTTCAGCAGGTAGCAAAGGCTGTATTTCTGCAAGTCCTTTGCGGATTCAAGACTTCCTTACATCTTTCTTCTCTTTGCATTTTGTTTTATGTAAGTTTTTCTTCCAGATCTTTATTCATTTTATTAGAACAAATACTGGCACGAAAAATACTCTCTCTGTGAATTATAACCTACTTAATTTAACTTAAAAAGCAAGGAATTCTGATTACAAAAAAGTTCTGAGCTACTATTGCCCTTTTTACACTGGTTGTATCCATTTGGGTTCCTTTCTGGTTTTGTTTTCTTTACAATCATGAAGATTGTTGGTATTTTCTTAATAAATTAAAAGTCATCATTTGGGGATAAGATCTAAAATAGCATGTAATCATATAGGGCAGAGATGAAATTTAATTAGACCCTTACACACAGATCTAGATTGCAGTCTAGATTCTGACCTCATTCAAAATTACAGTTATTAGATGCAACATAAATATAGCAGGTACAGTCATCTAAACAGGGGTGAGGGACTGGGACAGAATTTAGATTTCATGACTGCAATCCAAGACAGGCACACACAAAATCTTTGCTCTAGGAATTAGACACTTTTTTTTGTGGGTGCTTCTGTGTGTCTGCAGAAGTGCTGTCATACTAACTGAGCAGAACATTCTCATGTCCTATTTTCTACGAAATGAATTAGGAATTCTCAAACCGTTAATCCCTTGGGGTGGTAAATTGCTCTGGTATATGGTCAAGATATCTGATAGCTTTGGATTCAGCACAAAGCATTAAAAAATAATCACCAGTTCCATTAGAAAATGAATGGGAGCTTGGGGAACTTTGTACATAGGACCATTTCCTTCATGAGCACCAGGTTTTTCACAGGTGATTGTGATGATGCCCCAGACTTGACCTATTACAAGGTCAGGGTATAAAGCGTAGTGCTCCTACCTTTCTCTCAGGATACTCAAACCCATAAAATTTTTTTTCATTACTGGAAGATGAATTTAGGGATTGTTATAAATGCAACGGCAGATTAAAGATAAAAAAGATAAATTTATTATAAATGAACAAAACAGCAAAACAGCGAGGAAAAACCACAATAAATGGACAGCGCAGCGCTGGGTGGACAGGGTCTATACGCAAGGTATAGGTGTTCCCAAATCCACGTCTGAGGGTTCTTTGGCCTGGGTTTTTATAGGGATTTTATGTCCCCAGGCTAGAATTCCAACCAGTTTCCATTCACCAAGTGTCCCTGATTGTCGGGTGAATGGATTTCCTGGCCTAGAACATTGAGTCAGTAAGTGTCCGGGCAGAGTCTCCTCAAATGCAAAGTGAGTCTGTATGTATTTTAACATATTTCATCACAGCAGAGTCGAGGGATCCGGGCTAGTGCCGATGGATATCTCGGAGGAGTAGTCTCTTCTTTGTCCTTCTTGATTGAGTTTCTTTAGCATAGGTTTGGCGGGTGTGGTGTTCAATTCTGGCAACGACCATTTTCCTGAGGCTCGTCCCTTTTGTCTTGCTTGATGGTCTCCGGCCGAAATCGGCCGGGCGTTGCCTTGGTCCGGAGGTAGACTTTCAGGCTGGTTCTTTTGTTTCTATGATGGTCTTTGTCCTGTCCTTTCCTCCGAGTTGATGAGCCTGCTGAGGTTTGTTATCTGGGGGGGTTCTTTTGCAATCCGTGACTTTGGAAAAGGAATTCTACCTCGACCTGGAGGAGAATTCCTTTTCCATATTTTCATTAGTTATAATTACACATACTTTATTTAAACCTTTTCTTCCGAATTTTTATTCACCCAATTCTTTATTACAGGGATTAAGTTCATTACCTTTTATTTTTGTGTGCCATCCACTAATTTTCACAGATGAGTCCCACAACAACCTTTGTGTGTTACTGAAGCGAGCTTGGAGCTTGAAACTTCTGTTACACATGACAATCAGTTATTTTAAATATTCTGTTTATATTATATACTGTATATATTATATTCTGTTTATATATTATATATCAGTTAGGAAAGAAGCACTTGGTATATCATATCTTCAAATATCAATTTGGAAAAACATTTTCCCCAGTCATGCTGAAAGGCTCATTCTCTTGGTGGACAGTCCAGTTTATTGCTGTTGTTGAAAGCATTAAGGAAGGCCTTATCCCTAAAGTTTGTCATCTAGCAAACAAATCCTGGTGGCAAACATC
Organism: Cyanistes caeruleus; assembly: GCF_971803275.1. Lineage (NCBI taxonomy): Eukaryota > Metazoa > Chordata > Aves > Passeriformes > Paridae > Cyanistes > Cyanistes caeruleus. The sequence goes on along the minus strand of NC_141702.1, from coordinate 84,116,483 downwards.
ATAAAAATTCCAAAATCCAGTGTAGGTGTTGGGAAGAAAAGGAGATAATGAAGAGGAGAAATTGCCAAAAAGAGTAAACTGATAATATTTCCATACAATCTAACAGCTTGCCAGAAGTAATAGTTTGGACTTTTGTTCTGTAGATTATGTGGAGAGATACATAAGCTCATTTCTTCCATTTAGAGCTCCGGAGGAAGAGGAATGCCATGATATCTCCCTCCTTCTTCTTGTAAGTCTGATGAATAATCAGTGATAATTCAAAAATAGCTCCAATCCCTTTACACCTTGTATACCTATTGCAGGGGCGCACTTGAAATCTCACCTCTACTTGAAGAATTTATAGGGAAATTATATTTATCAGCAAGAGTCTGAGGTTCCAACCAGCTGGCTGGAATGCATTCTGACAACTGCAATGATAGAGCAGCTCTTCTGCATGACGATTTGTCCTATACAGGGCAGAGGCTTTGAAGGCATGAGAAAAGGTTGCTGCAACACCATTCTGGGCATTTGGCTTTCAGAGGAAAATGAAACCTGTCAGTGTTCTTCTGCCCCCTGTTTTTTTGCAGATGTGGATGTGTAAAACTGGCAGCCAATGTGAGCATTAAAGTCTACAGTGCTCTCTCAGTAAAAGGCTTCTGAAGACTTGAGTGTCTTCACTCAGTGTAAGGGGGAGTGTGTAAGGGGGTAATGTAGCCCACAGTTGTCTTCTCACTCTTTTTTCACCTTCTAGCATCCAGAATTTTCTGTATTTCAAATGGCAATGGATTAAAGGAAATAGACGTGGAACCAGAACTCAGATCTTAGTTTTAAGATCTTGTCTGACATTCTTTTCACTTCATTTTTCCTGTCAGGGGAAATGCTATTACAACATCTAGGTACATTTAAGTGCTGTTGTGTTGAAGTGCTCTACAAACCTAGTATAAAAATATTCACGCAAAGTCCAAAGAGAGGTATTTCCAACTTCACAAAAGTACTTTGATAATAAAGTTGCAATTTTTCTTTCTTTTTTTTTTTTCAAAAAAGGTTTGAGAAGAGGAGACTGATTAAACCCATCATTATGTTGGCAGACAGGAGAGACAAAACTGCTTTCTTTTCACTTATGAAGAACATCAAATGGAAAATGTCTTTTTTCCCACCCTAGATATATGAAAAAAAACCCCAAATAGACAGTATTCTGAATTTTTTAAGTTTTAAAACAGTTTTCAAAATTTTCACTTTAGAATCAGATCAAAGTTATGAACATGGCAAAACAATCCCACCTATAGTGCTGTTGGGGGCTAGGTGTCTTTCCTTTTGTTCCTTCTCATCTATAGAATTTTCCCCATTAGTTGCAGGCAAAACCTGACTGCTGGTACTTGTTGGGTCTTTGAGAAGACAAAGAGTTTTGCTGGGCCCAGGGGAAGAGGGAGGCAGGTAAAAGGGAGGGTGGGAGGCAGCTACTGGCTGGCTCCCTTCTTCAGCTGTAGTTTCTTGGGGAAAGGAATTCACCATAACCCAGACTCCTCTTCCTCATTCCGGCCGGGACGTCCTGCAGTGCCAGCCACTGCCACGAAGCTGCTGATACAGCTCATCCACCAGCCTGGGATCTCTGCTCATTCTTGCTGTTCCAGCTGGCTGTTTGTTCCTCAGAGCCCTGCAGAGCACCGGGACTGACAGCCCGAGGGGGTTTGTGAAGCAAAGCCTCTCCACCATCCTTTCCTGTCCAGACCAAGAAGGTTGTCACGGGGTCCCTGGTTCTGTTTGGTTATTAATCCCATAGTTATTGTTGTTTGTTTGGGTCGTTATACATACTAGTAAAGAACTGTTATTCGTATTCCCAGATCTCAGCCTGAGAGCTCCTTAATTCCAAACTTACAGTTATTCAGAGGGAGGGGGTTTACATTTTTCATTCCAAGAGAGGCTCCTGCCTTCCATAGCAGACACCTGTCTTTCAAACCAAGACCAGTGCTCACTGGGTGTTATCTTCCAAAAGCAGTAAAATAGCTCATTTCCCTTTTCTGTTACAGTGACTTCACTAGATATCTGACACTGCTGACATTGAATAAGTAAGGGATTTTCTTCTCAGTTTTCCCTCAACTGGAAGTTTCTTGTTAAATGATGAGGAACATTTCAGAGATGTGAGAGAAATATTAATAACTCTGCTTTGTCCAATTTTAAATGTGTTTGAATATAGAGCACTTCAGCATATAAAGCAGGAACATCAGTGCTAGTGTCTCAGAACTCTTTAGCATGCACTGTTGAATATAGAAATATACACATTTTGAAACCACACAGACATGAAAAGTTGCAATTGTGAAGCTAAATGAATTAAAGAAAAAGACAGAAAAAATCTTTATGTCTAATGGCAAAATATTCTGATGCTGCTATTTTAAGAAGGAAAATTAAGGACCATTTTTTACAAAGGAAGCAGTTCTTCTCTGTAGCTTAGAACTGATTAGTAAATGGATATGCAGAAAGCTCCCTATGAATTAGACAAATATGAATCTGTGCACTTCAATCTGTTTTATACATGTTCTGCAAGATTTCAACAACTAAAGTTAATGTTCCCTCAGCTCCATCGAACTAATTAAGCTAGGTCATTATATTAATAATGGGTTGCCCTTTGGTCTGCATTTATGGCACTTAGCAAGTCAGTGTGAGTGTGAACTCTTATCTCATGAAAGAGAGAGCACCTGACTGACTCGATCTTCTCGAGTGTGGCCCGGCTAGCTCAGTGATGAGGTTTCTCCTCACTCGAGTTTCGAGCCAGTATATGTTTGCGAGGTTCACTGATTTTCTTCAAGAATTCAAGTCTATAGAGTGAGTAAAGAAATCAGGGGGGGACTCTCTCTCTCTGGTTTGCATTCCACAGTTTATTTCTGTGAAGGGGAATCCAAAGGATGAGAGAACAAGGATTTTGGGTCTGGGTGGTCTCTTTTAACAGGGTTTCTCGGAGGGAGGGAACATCAGAGAAAGAACCAATTATTTTTCTCAGTTAGTACATCTTACAGACTTTCTACAAATCAAGGTTACACACACCAAGATAAGAAATAACAGACACCAACTTCTTCAAATGCCCACAAAGGTGTAGGAGTATTCTCCACAGAGGGGCAGAGGGGGAGAGAGGGGGGGCTTGGTTTCCTGGCAACACAGGGGGGAAACAAAGGGAAGGTAAGCATGCCCTCTCAGCTTCCATAGCTCAGAGGCATTCTGGGACAGGAAAAACAGTTACAAACTTCCGTGTTGGAAAGAAGGGTCTCCTGGGCTAAAGAAACTTCAAGCAGCTGGAAATGCCAGCAGGGTCCTCTCTTTACTCTATCCAGCCTCTCACCGTGGAGCTGAGGAGAGAAACTTCAGTAACCATGGTAACTTGACGCCAGGTAAACAATTAGGGGAAAGAGAAGCTGGGGGGGAAATCACAACTAAAAGATGGGAAAAGATACATTTCAAGCTATCACCTACAACACCTGACAACGAATTAGATTAATTCATCAAGAGAATTAATGTGACTTGATTACTGTTGATATCAGAAGAAACTGGCATACATGAACAGGCAGCTGTAGGAAGCAAGCAACAACATTTCAAACAACTGGGTAAGATCCCAAGCCTATACTATTGAGCAAGGAGGTGGCTGACACCAAGACCTGGAGACAGGCTGCTAATGTGCAAAGGGTGCCACAGGATCTGAATGTTGTTATCAATGCTTAGGATAACTCAGCTGGGTTGGTATTTTGTCTCAAATAGTTCCAATACTGTCTGTCATGAAAAAATTCTTAATCTAATTAGTTTTCACTTCCTTTCTTAAGGGGCATGAAAGAGTGAACACATTTGAAAATCAATTAGGAAAAACTTTGCAGTCACCACCCCAAAAGTATAAAATCAACTGCACTTTGGGCATGGCTTTGACAGCTTTTTTGTTCTGTCAATTCTTTTACCTCCTTCAGTCCACTTGCTGATAGAGTGTCACAGACAAAGTTCCTAATAGCTTGGAACCTTATTTCCTTAAGCTGATGATACATGGCTGAGAAAAGAACGCAATGATTCTTCTCTATCATAAATGTTAAAATACAACAAAAAGTTGACTGCTGGGATAGAGGTTTCAAAATGGCTAAAATGGAAATTTATACCGAACAAAGGTTTTCTTCTTGGCAGAGAGAAATATGCATGTGAACTCCTTTGTATTATGATTTAGTATGAAACAGATTTAAAAAAGTTAAATTTTTAAAGTGATCTTAATGTTGCCTCCTAGAAGTTGATGGGCAGTTCCAGAACTTCCTTTATAAAGAATGAGCTTTAGAGAGCTATCAATACCCAAGAGAACATTTTTGATTCATCATTGGCTGTGGCACAAGGTGAGAAATACTTGATTCATAGTCTCACACTTACAAACTCACTATATTCAGTTTATTTTTCTCATATAGAGGAAGGCATGAAGTGATTCAAGTCCTACGGAAGTATTCTTCAGCCTCTCCATGTCCCCTCTGCCCTCCTAGCCGCAGGCTGAGGATCCAAAGATTAAGCTTGGTGAACTGCCAAGAACTTCTGTAGGCACTGGAGTAGGGAACAAATTGTTCATATGGTTTGTTAAACAAACAAACAAAATTAAATGTCTATACAATTAAGCTTTTGTTTAAAACAGTATATATTTAAGTAATTCAAGACTTTATGGATACAAATTTGTTTATTTATCCACAGTGTAACACTCATTTAGAGATGAAGTTACTGGAGTGTTCTTAAGCTTCAAAGGCATGATTCATGGCACTCTTTTTTATTCCCTAACACATGACAATATAGGTAGCCCTATAAAATGGGCATAAATAGCTATTTGGATGCATAATAGCAAATACATAGTAAACCCGGTGAATCGAGTAAAATCTGACGACATAGGAATCACTGGGTGCAGCTTGCAAAGGTGATATTTTATATACTATTCACATAAAACTATTAGCTTGACTAATGAAATCTACAGAACAAGGAGGTGTTTCCATGAACAGCAGAACAAGTGGAAGAAAAAAACCACAAGATATTGTCATGTGCAGGCAATCTTAAAACATTTTTAACTGTTATTTCAAAATCAAATTCCCACAAATAAGGAGAAAAATTTTATTCATTGTGGCACGAAGTTGGAAGGTTAAAATAAACTAATTTTGTAACCAAGCATAAAATAGTCACTTGAAAAATTATTTAGCTGGGAATAAACACTATTATTTTCCACATTAAGATAACTTAAGAACACCCAAATTGATTTTTACTAGACTTCTCGTATTCACTTCTGAGCTGACACATGCATGAGATTCAGCCCCAAAGGTCACTTCTGAGAAGGCTATGAGTAACTGGAAAGAAGCACTGCAGGATGTAATGACGGCTCATTGCTGACTATTACTGCTGGAGAGTGATAGATACTTTATTCCTGAGGCTAAGAGACAGATTCTGTAAATAAATTTTTATATCTTCACAGTGTCGATAGCTGAAACATGATATGATGGACTTCCCAATAGTATTGTTACTTGATTTAAAGAGAGTGTGGGATGGATGCTGACAAGACCTGTGGACCTGTGTTGGAGGGAGCCCACCGCAGACTTTTCTCCAGGGCCAGCAGAGGATGGCACAGGGTGAGCCCTGGCTCCTGGCACTGCATGGAAATGGCCAAACCCAGTGTGGTGTTCTCCTCCTCCTGCTCACTGCCCTGCCCTAGCCGCTCAGCACTCTGCTAAAACCTCTGCTTGAATGCCCAACGCAAATGGTGCTGGTCAGCCTAGCTGTGAACACCTCATTCCCCCTGCCCATGCTTTACTCTCTCCGTCCCCTCTTCTTTTTGGTGCCAGCACTAGTTACAACACTAGAGGTTGTATAAACCCAGAGAAGAGGTGGCTTGGGGGAAGTTGTAACCAGGTATGGGGCAGCCTCTTCTCCCAGGCAGCCAGGACAGGACAAGAGGACACAGCCTCAGGCTGCGCCACAGGAGGTTTAGGTTGGACGATAGGAGGAATTTCTTCATAAAAGATCTGATTAGACACTGGAATTGCCTGCCCAGAGAAATGGTGGAGTCACCATCTCTAGGGATGCTCAAGAAATGACTGGACATGGACATTTAATGTCACAATTTATTTGATTTGGTGTTGGGTCAGTGGTGGACTACAATTCAGACGCCTATTCCAATACAGTAATTGTGTGAAAACAAAACACGACAGGCCTCCGGTGAATTACAGTTTTTCTCCAGAGCGAATCGCCGGCTCTGCTGTCCATCCCGGCCAGCGAGGAGGGGCTAACCAGCTGCCTGCGGCTGCCTACGCTGAGACAGCGCCCTCCCTCCCAGCCCCTTTCACAGCTCCCCGTGCCACAGCCCCACCTCCTCCCTGCGCCTTCACGCGCAGGCGCGGCTCGGCTATGGCGGCGGCTGTGGAAGGGCGTCTCGCTCAGTTCCGCGCTGCCCGCAGCGGCGTTGTCGCCATTCCGCGCCCCGCCGACCCACCGGGAAAGGCCGCGGCTCCGGAGGCCGTCGAGGAACCGCAGGCAGCCGCAGGGTGCCCGGGCAGCGGCGTTCAGGTGACCCCCGAGGCGGGTGGAGCGGGGGCTGCGGCAGCCGGCCGGTGCCTGACGCCGTGTCTCCCCACCGCCTCTGCAGGTCCGTCCCGGCGCGACGGCGGCTGCTCCGGTGTGGGCGCGCCCGCTGTTGCTGAAGGTGTTGCTGTGGACCGTGTTGCTGGCGCTATTCGCGGAGCTGGAACTCGGGCTGCCCTACTTCGTCCTCTCCCTGCTCTACTGGATATACGCTGGCACCCGCGGCCCCGCCGAGCGGCGTCCCGGCGAGCTCAGCGCCTACTCCGTCTTCAACCCCGGCTGCGCCGCCATCGCCGGGACGCTGACGGCCGAGCAGCTGGAGCGGGAGCTGCACTACCGCCCCGCCGCGGGCAGGTAGCACCCGGCCCGGCGGGGACTGCGCTGTGCTGCGCCGGCCTCGCAGCCGCCGCCCCGGAGAAGGGCCGGGCCTTTGGGGAATGAAATGGGGTTTGTTCCTGTGCAAAAATCCGCCTGAGCCATACTGCTGGACCCGGGTCTTCAGGCGCCGGACCGTCCCGAATAAAGCCGTAGCAAAGCCTGCGCTCTGGTCTCGTTTCCTGGGGCCGGGCAGCTGTTTCGGCCGCTATGGAGCGGCCCCGAAAGGCACGGCCTTGTCATAGCTGCGTCTGCCAGCGTGTCAGCTGGAGGGCTTCAGGTCCCAGGAGCTTTGCCACGAGTAACAGAAAGGCTGGCGTTTGACGACGCCTGCAGTAGAAGGGCCCGCTGCTGCTCTCCCCTGCACCGGATGGAAACCACATTCTGAAGAAACGACATGACGCAATAACCATACACATAAAATAGGCTGCTGCTTTGGTTTGCAGTGGTGTCTTTCATCTAACACAAACATCAGATAATAATTTCCTTTTTGCTTCATATTCCAGGTTTCATAATTGTAAGCCACAAAATACTTTTTTCTGGCCAGGTGTATTTGCATGATCCACTGCTGGTTTATATGTATTGAATTGAGGCAGACCTTCTTAGCAAAGTGGTACTCACCACTGCTCAAAGCATGTAAAAAACACATGGATGTGACATTTGAGAACATGTTTCAGTGTTGAACATGGTGGTGATGCTAAGTTGGACTTGATTATCTTAAAGGTCTTTTCCAACCATAACCATTTAATGATTCATTGAGTCATCATTTTGAAGAGCAGCTGCTAGAACTTGTGTCTCTGAGAACAGAGTTGAGAGGAAGAGTCACAAATTGGTCTTCCAAACCCTATTCCATTATGTCTTTTCTGATTTAACAGTTAAACTCATTGTTAAGGCAACACAAGTTCTATCACTGATTGTAGAAACAGAAGTGGAGCTTTGAATTTAATGGGACTAGTAAGAGAGTAATAGATTAAAGCATATATAATATGGTAACACAGCTAAGCATCTTTCAGTAGCTCTCCACAGCACTCTCACGGTTTCTGTCTTGGGCTGTTGTATAAATTCCAAGTCCGGCTACTTAAAGGCAAAAAATTTTGTCATTTGCACATATTCTGTCATCCTCCAGTAAACCCCCCAGAGTTTTCGTTATTCTTACTGATTCCTTTTGACTCTGTAACATGCTGCATTTTGGATTTGATTAACGTAGGCTCAGCAGGGCCTCGTGGTAGTGGACACATGGTTGCACATATAAAGCGTTGTTTCCTTGGAAGAACCACAGATTGTGAATCTTTCTTAAAAAGTATTCTAATTGCAGGGTAAGAAATAGCTGAATGATACTCAAAACACTTGTAAGCAATGGAATTTTGTGAATTGAAACTTTATTCACAACAATAAATATCAGCAAAGTGTTTATGGGGAGTTGATAATCTGATATCTCGTCACAGTTCAGTTCTGTGGGTATTTTTAAAACAAGGAAATACATGCAAATAAATATTAAATATAAGGTAAGATCCACGAAATTATAAAAATTCTTAGCAGCAATGCTGGAAATAAAGTTTTCACTTGCTATAAACTCTAGCTGCATTATGTCCAGGTGGATTTATAGACTCTTGCATTTAATGCTTTATGAAACAAGTATGAAACAACCACAATAAGTGAGCATGAAGTCAAAAGGCACAAAAAATAAAAATTGACACAGTTCATCTGTTCCAGTGGTTTGTATCGGTTTACTTATTTCATGCTACTCAAATAAATGTACATTACACATTGTAAAATAGAGATGGCATGAATAACAAGGGCTTGCAAAAAGGTTTTATTGAAGTAGATAAAGTATGATGGAGAAATTGGCATTGAGGCCTTTCTAAATCTCTAAATACACAAATACTGTGATTCTGCTTGGTGGTAATTACTTCCACTGAGTTGTTTTGAGAGGGCATTTAAAAAGGTCTGAACAAGTGAGAGCTTAATTAGAGGGGGGGGAAAAAAATTTCTCTGCAGCCTTCTGCTTGGCTAAGACCTCACTTTGTTGCCTTACTTTTCTCTTGCATTCTAACAAAGCAGAAGTCACCAGGATAAGTTAACTGGAGTTACTCCTGTGGGACCAAAACCCTCAGTTCACAAATGAGCAGGAGGGACAAGAACTTACTAATTCAAAAGCACGTCAAGCTGTTGAATCTTACGACAGTAACTAAGTACAATGGAAATGCTCTCTATTCCCATGTCTGTTCTCCTTCATTTGTTACACACACTTGTTTGTCCAGCACAGCAGTGAGTTAAAACAATTCTGTAACTTCTATTGTAAAAGCAAAACTATTATCTTGCCAACAGCTGCACAAGCAGCTGAAACGTTTTTTCCCAGGTTTGCACAAACTAAGCAGGACCAGCATCCACTCTTGAATATTAATTGAGTGAAATTATTCCCACGAGTGTGCATTAAGCCACAGCTGTAAATTGCATCTGTCACCATGCTGCCCTTTCACCTGCCAGTAACAATCTTTAGTACTTTTTTCCTATTCTTAGCACTTCAGGGTGGACATTAGATAGAAACATCAAGCATATTCTGTATGTACAGGAAGATAATTAACTTGTAGGACAGCAGTTAACACCTGCATTTATTAGACAAGTATTGTATTGATGGCCACACAACACAGAAGCTAGTTTTTAAATACAGGGAAGAACCTGAAGTGCTTCATTCCAAAGTCAGCTTTGCAACTGATGTTGGGGAGGGAAGGCGTGGAAGCAGCCTGCAGAGAAGCTAGCGTGCTGCACATAAGCCAGCCTGAGAACTGGGGTGGACTTCTGCAAACACGCCTTTCTCCTTGGAGATCAATTACAAGCATTAGAGCAGAAGAAGGTAACACATCCTCTTTAATTCAATTCTAACCGTATGATTGCAAAACTAATCCATACTGTTGGCAATTAGAATTCTAATACAATAAATGCAATAAATAATCCCATGCAAAGCAATCTAGCTTCAGGCAGGAAAGATGCTGAGTTACATCCCAGAATATCCAGTTCACTTTCTTGGCAATAGGGGCTGTGAATGCCAGTGCAAAAAGACTTTAAAATAGGGAGGGTTATTTCTGCTGAACAGTTTTAACTGTTTTGCCATGGAAGTTACTTATTTATTACAATAAATCTGTGAGCAGGGAGATTCTCAGAGCTAGTCTTTGGCACTTTGCCTCTTTGTTGCAAAGGGAACCCAAGTAAGAGCAGAATAAAGATGTGCAAAGGTTGTTATTAAGTGATGCAACACATCACACCTGCTTCTAAAGGTACTTTGGCTTGTCCTCAGCAACTCTTGTCAACATCAGGCAGGGAACACACACTACACAGTGCAGATGTAGTCACTGCACGAGCCCTTGTGATTTTAAGCAGATGGAAAAAGCTCATGGATTTCAGGAATTTTTGTTTGGAGTTGTTGGTTTTGTTTGGGTTTTTTTGGAACGCTGCTGATGGGAAGCTGGGAGGCTCTGGAGAATGGCAGCCCGCCCCGGGCAGGGGGGCAGAAGCTGTCCTTGGTCCTGAACCCGTGCCCTGCACAAGGGCCACCTTCCCATCCGCGAGTGTGGGTACCTTGTGTCACAGGAGAAAAGGACCAAGGCCGGGGGGGGGGGGCAAAACCGAATCTTTGCAAAAAGCAAAGGTCTGCTGAGACCAGCAGCGGCTGTAAGCTGACTGCTTTCTGTGTTTGCACCCACAAGAAGCAGAATAAAGCTCAGACAGGAAACATTCTCTTGAAAAACAAGCCATCACCCCATCCCTGTGAATGCCTGTGTGCCCACAAGGTGGGCATACTAGCACTGACAATGGAAGGGCTGTTCATGCAGGGGACATTTCCATCCATGTCAACAGAGATAATGTGCACCTATTCCTTGCAGAGGAGGTTACTAACAGACACTGCATTTTTGTTTTATTTGGGTTTTTATATTTTTTTTAAGTGAAGCTTAAAGGTAGCATTTAGAAGTGCTCACTAACATTACCTGCTGTATATTGATACACCTTCAGGGTGCTGTTTTTCACCTACCCAGAAAATAGATTAGTGTATTTTCAATTGTAACTTTGGGAAACCCCTGCTACAAAACTGATTCTTCCCTGAAATGTAAGTTGTGTCCCACTAAATTATTTTTTTCTAGAAATGGTGATGGCACCTTACCCTATCCCCAGGAAAGTCTAAATTTATTTTTCAGCAATAATCATATACTATATCCCTGTAATTTAATCAGTCAATCATTCAGCTCACCCACTCAACAGTAATAAGCCATTGACCCTGTGGTTTCAGACTGGATCAATGCTACGCTTAAGTTCTGGACCCCCGGAGGCCTTGCGTGCAAATAGGAAGAAACTCTTTTAACTTACTTTAGATGTGACCAATTTTTCCTCTGATCTGTTGATTACATTAGCAGATTGCTTTCCCTAGGAACTCTGGTCAACAGCCTGCAGGTGATGAGCAGCATATGCTTAAGTTTCTTTCTGGAGATAGCAAACTTAAGCCACAAGCTTAAGGTATTTAAGGGTTTTCAGGTATATTAAACAGTTCATTGTTCTTAGTCTGATTCATTTGCAGAAATCTCAGCTGAACGTGGCCTGACAAGTGGCAGCATAGACACTGCTGCCTACTGTGCCCCCACTACTGATGCTGTTGGCTGGACATTTCAGAGGTTTCATACTGCTGTTTCTCTGGACATAAAAGTGTTCCAATCTCCAGCGCTCCCAGCTTTTCCGAAACTCCATCTGAACCTAACAGAAGCAAAGATGGAAACAAAAGGAATGAATGTAGAACTAATCAGCTCTTTAAATTACTCCATCAGAAAAAAGCAAGGATACCACACTACTGAAAAAAGCTGGAAGTGCTTTAAACCTGCAATATTATCACTTCCAATTATCTAATTATCTCATTAATCCATTGTAGGCCATTCCACATTTACAATAATGATGACATTCATTTTTACTTGTAGAAAAAAAGCTCTTTTATGCACCAGAAAATCTTACCTTCATTATTTTGCTCTAAATTGTATTCACCTGCAATACTGATTGCACTCTATGCCCTACCAGTACTAACAATTAAGCTGACTTTGCTTATCAGCCATGAAGCAGATGAGAAGACTAGCTTTCTGCTCAATATTGCACCACAAGTATTCTTAAGAGTTCTGACTTCTGGTTTGATTTAAACATTATTTTTGTTCTCTGAATATTTATGTGGGTTCTTTATATTTCCTACAAAACCAAATGTTTATTCAGAACTGAAAACAACAATTAAGCAAGTTAGAGACTGTGCTTGTCCCACCTTAAACAGCAATTACAGTATCTCATTCCAGATACCAGCTTTTCTTAAAGCTACAAAGTATGCTCATCTAGTCACAGGTTCTGAGTTAAGACTCTGTAATCTCTACACTGGTTTGGAACTTTATCCAGGATTTCGTAACTGCTAAACAAGAACAGAATTAGATCTTCCTGCTCCATAAGCAAAGTTCTTTCCACTTGATTGAATTAAGAACCTCCATTAGCTTTTAACACATAAGGCAGAGGGCATAAAATTCAACACTTGTTACTCTACATAAAGGCAGAAGTGCAACCACAGTAATAAATTCATTATGGTGTGTACTTCAGCCTGGAAATAAGTTCACTGTAGATGGGTCACTTAAGGGAGCCTTCTCTGGAGAGATGCTTTTTCTTTTATTTTAAGTTCTCATACTGGCTACCAAAAGACTAAGTAGGTTGATGGCACAGTTTCAGCACAGGTTTGTCATCGTGTCCAGGCTGTTGAAACCTTCATATTCTGAGGGAAACTTCCTAGGGAACCAGCTGCTGTATGTCTGCTTTCTTCGCTTGTTCACTGTGAAATACTGAATTTGAGAGGCTGTCCTAAAAAAGGTGCAAAACCTTACAAAACTAATTGTCTTCCCCTGGTGCTTGTCAGTCCTTGTCAGCTCTGGGCTACAGCCCTTGTACTGAATATCCTGGTGGAACCAGCTGCATCTCTGTGTTTCTGACAATCTGTCAGAATCCAGAGTCTGACCTCCACTGTCACAACCAAATCAGTCAGAAGATGCTGAAACAGATGCTTGTATTTTACCATGGTAGGGGGATTGGTTGTGTCAAAAGGTGCACAAAGACACTGGAGAAAGACAGTGTGTCTGGGATAGCTTGGCATAGAAGAATGAGGGAGAATGGTCAGATAACGGCAGAAATCCAGGAACCATAGTGTCTGCAGGAAAAGAATTTACCGTATGAGCACTCCAGTACTTGGCACCTTTTGTGGGCATGGAAAACAATAAGGCAGCACTGGGAAAAAGCTGTTGTAGGCATTTACTGGCAAATCATGAATGAAAGTATGACCGTAGTGACTGAGAGTAAGTCAATGAGTGATAGAAATAGGTACTTTAGGTCAGCCAAGGGGAGAAAATAAATCTTTACTCCAGCTGGACATGACAGGCTTGAGCTACGATACAAATAGCCTGCAAAACTGAGATAAAGTGAATGGAAGACCTGAACAAAAGACTGTGGGAATGCATCTATCTTAGGAATGGATATGACTGGCATAATATCAGTTTTTCTCTCCAGGAGTTAGGAAGAGGGTAGGAAGCAGCTCTGCTGCCTGTGTTGAATTGACCTTTCACCCAGACAGCTTTGAATGTATAAGCAAGGGAATTGGTTAAGATTTATTTTGCAGAGGCAAATGTTCCTGAGCACAGAAGTAGATCTACAGATCCTTCAGCAAAGTAATTATCCTAGTAGCTTCCCTGGGTTGATAAGATTCCTCAGAAATTAGCTATACAGGAAAAAGGAACAAAGCTTCCATTTTTTGCTAATTTTGAATGGGGTGGAGTTAATTTTCTTCATAGCAGCTAGTATGGTGTTGTGTTTTTTACTATTTGTGCTGGAATTGTGTTGGTAATACAGAGATGCTTTTGTTATTGCTGAACACGGCTGGCACAGTGCCAAGGCCTTTTCAGCTTCTCATACCACCCTGACAGCAGGCAGGTTGGAGGTGTGCAAGAAGTTGGGAGACACCTGCCTGCCAGTGGGAAGTAGTAAATTAATTCCCTATTTTGCTTTGCTTTGCTTTACCTATTTAACCCAATTTACTTATTTAATTGTCTTTATCTCAACCCAAGAGTTTTCTCACTTTTATTCCTTCAATTCTCTTCTCCAGCCCACCAAAGCGGAGTGACCAAATGGCTGTGCAGTGTGTAGTTGCTGTCTGAGGTTAAACCATGACATGTGAGAAAGGGGAAGGAAAAATTTTTATGCAGAGTATTTTAAAAGAGAAAAAAAAGAAAGAAATGGGAGAACTTGAAAAAGATGGTCATGGAGGTTAAAGAAGAGAGAAGATCTCTCACAGAGAGCTCTTGATTGAGCTTTATGCAGCTGATGGGGAAGGAAGTTTACAGTGTGGCAATGAATCTGGAATCTAATTATGAAAAGTGCTAAATTTTGGCAAAAAAAACCTCAGCAAGTGATAGTGAAAGGAAAGTAAGTCTAAAGTGAGATGGAATTAAGGTGATGGAAGAGTTTAATCAATGGTCTGTATAGAGAATGAAAAGAAATTAAAAGCAAAAGGGAGGATTGGGTAGTATTTCAAGAACTCAGGAGTCCTGGCATCAGGACAGATTCTTTGAAGCAGAAGAGACTGAATCATATTTCCATTGTGACAACAGTGCAAAAAGGAAAACCAAGGCTACAGACAATGAAATCTGAACCATCTTCAGCTAAGTGGTGGAAAAAAGCAGCATCTCTGTGGTTTAAAATATTTCTTATAGAAAGCAGCACTAACAGAAGAAAAACTGGTCATATTAAGCCTAGCTCATTTTGCAAAGAACATTGGTGGTAACAGGGAATCTCATGAGATCCTACTGTTGGCTTCAGAGCAAGTTCGGAGAAAATCCAGAATCTTTCAGGCAAAATAAGACTGAAATATGAACAAATTCTATTTTTTTTTTCAGAAGTAGATATTAAAAAATTAATTAAAAAATTAATATAATTTCTATCTTAACTTCGACTATTGATCTGGGCACCAGGACTTGCAAAGAACTTTCATTCTGTATGGTTAAGGAAAAAGAAAAAGAAGTCAATGAGTCACAGACAAAAATAAAATGTAGACCACATTGCAAACAAGGATAGTCTTTGGATATATACAGTGTGTCAGAAGACACACTGTATGTATCCATTTAGCTTAGAAAAAGAATTCTTGTATAGTTTAGAACAGACTTCACTTAAATTCTTTGCAAAGATTTTTTTTATGGAACCCCAACAGGTTTGGGATTCAGCTGAAGTCACAGAAGATGGTGCTTGCAATCAATTAACTCAAAGCCAAAGGTACATTTCTTCTGGGTGTGTGAGTTTTACCACTCTGTGAAGTTCAGTTTTAATGAGAGAGTGATTATGCTTTTAAGCAGCTGAGCCACAGGGAAACCAGATGAAACCAAACTGTACAGCAATAGCCATGAGGACTCTCCAGCTTCACCAGCAAGCTGAGCTGAGTTCATAGACTAAAATGGGCTTCACTCCCACATTCACAAAAAAAGGCAAATAATTTGAAGCACTATAAAACAGATTAAGAAGAGCAGCTGTAATTCTTAAAAGAATCCACCAGTGCAAACTACACAATTGTAAGCAAGACTATTTGTGAGATTCCACATCTACAAATAGTGACTGTAAATTATACTACCTGAATTCCTTCCAGCCACATTTGTCTGATGAGTTATCCCACAGACCTGTGCAGAGGTCTGTAAAAAAAAAAAAGTCCTGAACGAGGACAATTTAGCAGTTCAAGACCATTTTCAATTTCCTTTTCCTATAGTGTATGCTGATAAGGCAAATTGGAACAAATAGTTTCTCTCTTACCTCATTATTAATGAAACAGTAAAGAATCGCAACCATCAGCCCCTGAAATCAAAAACCAGAACAGTGAGCAGAACAGTTTCCTCACTTTGCCAAACTCAGTTGCAAAGGGCTAGAGGATCCACACTGACATGTCTGATAAGACTGACAGGTGGAAAATCCTTGCTGCCTGTCAATTCTGACGGCAGAGCAGAGGTTTGACCAAACTATGTCTCAAAGCATGTGATCTTAGGAAAAAGGAGTTGTTGTTTTCCTCAATCTGTTATTTTTGTCTAGTGATTTCTTTCCCCTTCTTCCTTACAAAGAAAAGGTCTTAAGTCCTAAATACTTCGTAAGTGAGTAATTCACAGTGGTCTTAAATATAGCTCTGTGACTGATAAACAGGGAACGATTGAGTGTGCAGGGAAACAATAATGATTTCCTTACAAGGAGACTCATTTGAAATGCCTTTACCTAAGGCAACAGTTAGACAAAAATCACAGTAAGTCTACACCCTCTTCACACGCAGTTACAGCTAGAGACAGCTACCTCTCCCAGCCCAGATCTTCCAAGGAGTCTAAGAAACACTGGAGAAAGTACAAAATGTGCTTTCAGCAATGCCATTGTACAATTACAGGAAATCACAATGTTGTTATTGCCCTGAGGTGAACCATGGGAAATAAATATTAATATGTGGACAGGAATATCAGTTTATTGTAGTAAAGTTGGCTGTTAAATATTAATCCTTACACTTTTTTCCCTTTCACTGTCATGATCCTGTAACATCCAGAGCTAAACTAAGAAATATAAGGAACAAGGAGCATGCAATGAATGAAAGAGAAAGCAGGACCCCAAATAGCATTTAAAAAATATCTTATGCCCATGGGCACACTGTGAGTGCTACCTGGAATGAAGCAAAGGAGAGCTCAGTAAAAAGCTTCACAAAGCGCAGCATCCCTCTGGCATGCTCATCAGTAATAAAGGCAAAGATGACCTCATGAGTCCCCAACAGTGGGATCAGAGTCAGCGTAGACTTGGCCAACCTAAGATCACAAGGAATTTTTAAAACACAATGCACTGAATAGACCATTTTTGATCCAAATGATCACTGGGAGTCACCATTTCTGCATTCTGTTTCTGACACAGGTTCAACTTTGGTAAGTTGCTGCATCACTTTGTGATACAGGGTCTTCCTCCGGAGGCTGCAGGTTAAAAACTTCCTCAAAATAACCTGAGTAAGTTCCTACAAGTTTTAACCTCCCCTATCACTTCACTTGGAGACCATTTACTGGTGAGAGCAAAGCTCTGTATCTGGCTACTGGCTGTATTTCATCTGGAAAATCTTTCAAACTCATTAAGAAGCCATGTGCTTTCTTGTACCTGTGATGTCATTCCTCTGTGTTCTTTTCTCCACCTGTAATTGGGAAAGAGAACCAAAACCTACCTTCTTGATATCCTGAAAGACATAATCTATCAATAACTGGAATCTTTTAAAAATATCTTGGCAAAGGGAGGAGCACTTGGTATTCCTTCCCACCTCTGTGCTGTGTTAAATCTTCTAAAAATTTTAACTGTCTAACCGCAGAACACTTTGTCAAAGCAATCAAACTTTCTTGAAATGAGGATGGCAAGTTCAAAGACACAGCTAGCAAAGGATGAAAAACAAACCAATCTGAAATAAATTATTATTCACCTGTGAGAGAGCTGAAGGTACACTACTACAGGAAAAAAAAATCACAAGAACGATCCTTAATTCCCTTTTGATAGACATACATACCAGCCACCCAACAGATTAGTGAAAGATGACTGGGGATCACGTGAGAGCTTCCTGGGCCACAGAACTTACCAACATCTCACAACAATCTGTCTTGAGAAAAGTCACAAGTCACTTTGATGCAAAATCACGCAATTAGAAGGGCTGTCACACCTTTGTAGATCTTGTGTGCCTGAGAGCGATCAGCTGCTATTCTGAGTCATGTAACCATTCAGGTTGGAAGGCACCTCTGGAAGTCTCTAACTCAGGTCCAGCTCACAGCAAGTTATTCAAGGCTGTCTCCAGCCAAGTTTTGAGTATCTCCAAATTCATCCAAAGCTCCTCTGGGCCTCTCTTCCAGCATCAGACCACTATGACTGTGAACTAATTCTCACCTTACATGCAAGGGGAATTTCTCTTGCTATAAGCTGTGACTTCTACCCTTGTCCTTTCACTGTGATGCTTTGAAAATACTACGTTTTCTGTACACGTGGGCTTGGAATCGAAGCCTCCAGCTCAGACAAGTCCTCATCTTTGCTTTGAACTTTCAAAAAACATTAGTATTTCCAAAATTTCATGTGAGGTAAAGAAGGTAGGTAACATACATGGCAACTCTACAGTGATAAGAATGCACCAAAATACATGCTGTGTCTAGTTTAGAAGGCTGCAGCATTGAAATACCCAATGGCAAAGTAGTTAAATCCAGTGCCAGCAGCAGTACCACAGCATGTAGCTCCACACTTCAAGAGCTAACTTGTTATTCTTACATTGTTTTTCAGACTGTGATACAAAAGTGAAGATTCAGAAATGAAGGATGCAACCATGAATCTTAGCATGGTGATTAAATAACAGAAATAATATAAACATGGATAGACAGAAGCCTGCAAACCAAAAATTGCACATTTCTGTAACAGCCCTGACACCTCTCTGGAAATACCTCGTGCATTCAAGACTGAAAGTTTGTCCCAATAACAGCTATTAAGAAGAACAAGGAGCAAAACTCAAAATTATCCTATCTTGTCTTCCTTGAAGTAAAAGCTTTTATTTCTATCAACTCGAATTATTTTGTTCAAATTAAAATGAGATAGGTTACTTCAGCTGGGAGGAACCTACAACAACCACCTGTTCAAAACTTAAAGCACATTCTTAATGGCACCATGCAAATGCCTCTTAAACACTGAGAGTCTTGGGGCATTGATCACCTCTCTAGGAAGGCCTGTTACAGGGTTTTCCCATCCTCCCAGTAAAGAAATGCTTCCTAACATCCAATCCAAACCTCCCCTAGTGCAGCTTTGAACTATTCTCACATATCCTATCCCTGGATACCAGGGAGAAGAGCTCATCACCTCCCTCTCCACTTCTGCTCCTCAGGGGACTGTAGAAGGCAATGAGGTCATCTCTCAGAGCCCTTTACTCTAAACTAAACTAGTCAGAAGCCCTCACAGGATGCTCCTTCCAGCCCTTACACCAGCTTTGCTGCCTTTCTTTGGGTGATTTCAAGGACTCTAACATTCAGTACTTACATATGCTGCAAGTATTTTTAAAAAATCTGCTTAATTAATATTCATCCAGTCTAATGGAAGACTGTAAAGTGACAGACATCAAGCCTTCTCTTCATAACACAAGTGAAATGCCTGCCCTGTCTGCACTAGACTTTTCCAGGGACTGACTGTCTATGCAGTTACACCAATGTGTGACACCACACTTGTGCATTACTATGGGGCTTGTGCTCTTTAAACACCTCTGTCAACCCACTCCTTTCATATATGTCATTGTCTACTTTTATTCTGATGAGCATGAAAAGTGTCAGACCACCTTAAAATATACCTGCACTTTATGTCAGTTTTGCACATCAAATTAGCCTGCAGTTTGGAGATGATGATGCATATAACTCTGACGAAGATGAGGAAATTCACCTGGAGAAATGAAAGAAGAATTTATATCACTAACAATAAACACATGTGCATAAGTAATCAAAAACACTGATTCATGTATGCACATGGTGTGCATCCAGATATGCAGCAGCTGCAGAATTTACCATGGAACTCAACTCCTTGCTAAGGAATTGTGGACTAAATGTGAAGGAAATGTGGACTAAATTCAAGCCAGCCTTGAAAACACAGGCACTTCATTACACAAAACAGGGGACCCTACTTACTCTCTGGGGAGTGATACACAGCGAAGGTGTGGGTTGGCCCATTTGCCTTGTAAGGAAGTCTGAGCCTGACACAGTATTGTGTCTGCAGAACATTTCTACACAATGCGACACATGTTGCAGTTTTTTTGTAGCCCAGTACCTGAAATAGTATCTGTGGTCTCCTTGAACTACCTTCCATACCTCCTGCTTGGAGGGGAGTTAATGCAACTGTTGCAGAATGCTGTTCAGTTACCACCTTCTGCCACTACAACATGACAGCTTGTGGCCAAGTTAAAGAAACAAAATGCTAGTCTGGAATTTCAGTGACAGAAACTAACTTGTCTTCATAAAATCACATTTCTGAATGAAAATATAAATAGCCTCAAGGGTTATTAGCCTTCGGACATGCGTAATAGCCATGTGTGCATATTTGTACCATATTGTGCTGTTCTCAGGAAAATCTGCCATCTCACAGCATATGTCTCAGACTCACCCCGATGGCAATAAGAATGGGCAGTCTGATGATCAGCCAGTAGTTCATATTATAGTTTCTGGTCCAGCAACTAATAAGAGGACAAAAAGGAGATGAAGGAAAAGTTTCAGTTCATTACTAACATTTCTTACTTTTTCTGTTCCAGGAATGCAGATGGAAAACAGTATTAAGGGCTAGATACTAGGAAAGCACATCATGCTGACATGGAAACAGATGCAGCTGCTTCTTAGAAATCCTGAATGCTTTGTACTATTGCAGCTATCATAATCCAACTGGATACTACTCACTGGCCTTTCTTGCCCACTAATGGCTAGCTCTACTCCACAATTTGCTGTGAATTATCATCCATTAATTGTGAAGATTTACTCCATTAAAACCAAGGTAAAATTTGTCATTTGGTTGAAAGGAGAAGGGGAGGAACCTGTTTGAGTCTGATCTTTCTGTTGTCATTCCTAGCCTCCTCATCCTGCACTATTTTTTATTTTTCTTTAGTCTCCAATGTCAGATCATCTCATTTAATTGCTTATTAGTTCTTTATCCCATCACTTACTATCATTATTCTCATATCAATATTGAGATCAGTCATCTATTTTATCTCTCCTTCTTTTGAAAAAGGAGTTACTAATTTCAACCAAGGGAAAGCAATTGCAGCTGCAAACTCCAGCTCCTTCAGTTCATATGCTCAAGGTTTCAGGCCTGCTGGAAGTTTTAAAAATTATAAACAAATAAAATCAAGAATGGGAGCAACACTTCCTAACTTTTGCTGACCTGAGCCCTCTGCCAAGTAAGTAGCATGCTGCAGCAATATAATACTTCATTCACCACCAGTCTCATTTTACCTTTTAAAATTCCTGTCTCTTTGAGCAATACGGGAGAAAAATTACAAGTCATGGCAGCCACAGTTTGGGATCACTGGGCTGAAGTGAACCTTAAACTGAGGGTTTGTACATTTAGTTCCTTTCCTCTGGCCACAACCATCCACCACCACTATCTGATGGGCCGTATCTGTGTAGGATGGCCCAGGTGTTAGGGCAGTGCTCATGTGCCACTTCCCTTGTTGCTGTAGTGACAGCATTCTTAATATTTCAATGAAATGACATTTTTAGCCTCTTGCTCAGCATTACTCAAAAGCAACAGTCACCAGTAAAGCCAGCAGCTCCTTGAGCAACACAGGCTAGAAAACAAACTAGGAAACAGCACTACATAAAACATAGGTTCCTTCCCAAAAAAAAGGTTTTTCTTCATCTCCAAATCTGCCAAATCTGTTTTGCCAAAACATACATATACACAATTTTCCCTAAGACTTCTTAACAGACCTATGAAAATCAGCTTGGGTGACACTGGTGAAGCTGAAACCCGCTCCAGCCTTGTAGTGGGACAGTCTGAGGGAAAAGAGCAAGCCATGCAGCACCTGGGAGGGATCCATGCTACAAGCACGCACCCACAAGTGTCACACTATATTAGTAATGGTGAAGCAGTACAACATGACTCTCTTAGCTGCACTGTCCAAGAGAGCAAAGTTTGTTATTCTTAATCTCCTTTTACACACGTTTGAGAAGGTCTGAAAGGTAAAACTCTGGTCATTAAAGGTACACATCACCATAAGTGGAACAACACCCCTTGACTAAACAACACCAGCAGATTGTTGTCCTTTACCAAGGACTGTTTGAATTCTTTCTCATGCTTTCCCAGGCCAGAGTGAGAAGCCTGTGTGACTTACACAGGCTCTCTTCCCTGCTTGCTTTTTGCATTTAATATCTACACACACGCTCATTTACAAGAGAGGAAAGTGTAGCAGCTTGGCTGTAAAAATTCCACATTTCCTTGCATTGACTGCAAGTCTGAGAAGGTCTCAGGATATAGTTTTTCCTTCAATTTCACGTGCACAAAAAGCATATTACTGCCACCAGCAGCTCTACAGCCTCAAATTGCATTTTAGGTGTTGAACCAAAAAGGTGTGCAGACTGTGTGCAGTGTACCTGAGCCAGAATCTGAGCTACAGAACTTCTTAACTGGCACATGTGACTGGGAACCAGCTTTGTGGAGACTTTGAATAATTTTATTTGAACACCTCAAGACTGATGGGGTAATAGGCATAGATGGAAGTGGAGTTCTACTTTTCTCATTAGATACAGTAGGAGCAGATGCAATTTAAAAAATTATAATAACAGAGGCTGAGAAACAATTTTTTACATTAACTCTGCTACATTTCTGTGTTAATTTTCTTCCTGCGACACACATCAATTTTAGCTACCTTTATATTTATACAAATATGTGCTCTAACAAAAAAAATTGCAGGTCAATTAAGGTGTCATGGCTATTAAACTATCCAGAAAATAAAACTGGTATATCTCTGCATGATTTCTTGCCCATCTGTGCTTTCTGTGATTACGACACTGATAAGTCTATACAATATCTATTGTGCTTCGGATCTATCCCTACAGTTTGCTCAGAACCTCTCAGAAGATGCTTGTCAACTAATAGCCTCAGAGCCATGAATGGAGATTTTGTCCAGCGTAAAAAAAATGCTAGTGGGATGTTTCTGTCTTTGTTTATCAATCCAGTATTCTCCTTCTAAAAGAGAAAACAGTGAATTTTTACCTTGAATTGCTACAGGTGGATGGAGAAAAAGGATTGAAGGCTGACTATTTTGTTCCCACACTTAACTGCAGACAGAAGCAAAAATGTGTAAGCATTAGCTTTTTAGGCACAGTCTAATAACTAAGAACAACAGCTTGCCTTTAATTGTATTTGTAATCTAGACAAAATATTTTTGAATAGCTCATTTTTTAAAACACTAATTGCATTCTAAAGGAGTTTATACTTGCGTATGTAAGGAAAGAAGAAGCTGGTGTGCAACCAACCAAGTCTGGCAGGCTTCAGTCCATTACTCAAATGGCGACATTCAGATGTATGCCTCAGATTCCTAGCCCTGACCGCATTTATTTCCAGTTATTCTTCATAGCCAGGGAAGTAGTTAAATCACAAATGAAATTTACAGCCCGCTGCATGGTGACAGAGCTATGGCAAACAGCATGAGAGATATCCCTGGCTGCTCCAGCAAATGCCTGCCCAAGGCACAGAAATCTTGCCTTTCAGACCAGCTGCTGCATGTGGTTATTTATTGCTGTATTTTACAAATATTTAAACAAGATTTAGAAAATTTAATAATGTGCAAAATTGCCCCTTTTAAGGTCTGCTGAAGGTAGTGAATGACAGTTTTCCTTAACAGAAAATATAAATCAGCCCTGAGCACCACATAATGTGGGAGGTACAGCATGAGCACTTTGAATACAATTTCTACATAAATGGGAAGACATGCCCATGGAATGTTGCCTATTCAGAGGCTGCATGGTCTCTACACCTATTCTGATAATTTCAACAAAACCTGCTCTACATCAATACAGACAATCTTGCTACAGAATATCATCAAGTTAACCTTGAAAAGGAAAGTCAAAAAATCCTAGCATTACTTAAGCTAGAAAAGGAAGCTTTGACTGAACTTGTTCAGTACTAGGAACACACATACACACACAAAAAAAAAAAAAAGAAAAAAAAAAAGCAAAGAAAAAAAGCAAAACCGAAAAAGCAAGCTAGTGCTTAATACTCAGAAACACCAGAAAACTATTTGGAGGTGGCTCTGACTAAACTGAATTTTTATATTGCAACATCTCTCCAGCAATTATTGTGTTTGGGGGGACAAAAAAAAAGAAAAAAAAAAGAAAAGGATCCTTTACAAAAGTATTGGTTGGGTAGTTTGGAAACCAAGTAAGAGGAAAACCCATTGAATAATAAATTTAAAATAAAAATTAAAGAGCATAGATTTATTTCTTCTCAAAAAGAAAGCTACCTAAATATTTCTAGTCAGCCACTATATCTATAAAGAAGAAGCCATTTTCTTCCCTTTAAAAAAAAAACAAAACGTAACTAAAACCAAAACCAACAAGCTACAGGGCTATTTGTAAAATAGCTATTTATAAAGCATATACAAATGTAATTTTTTTCAGAACAGCCACCATGGAAAAATGGACAAAAAGTATTTTGTATTTTACAGCAGTCTTGTGCTTCAGCACAAACTAACGTAAGCAAACAGAGAATGTGCCTTTATTTTAGGAAAATCTAAATAATGAGAGCTTAAACAAGAAAAGGCAATCACTTCTCTGCTGCTAGGCATAGGCTAATCACTACAAATTGCAGGCAGAATCCTGTGGGAGGTTGCTGTCTTCTTCTGAAACAATTGTAAACACTACCGCCAAAAGCACAGTATCATGAGTGATCTTGTTTGGGTAGGATGACTGCTATTGTTGGTACTATAAGTACAGAAATACAAAATATACCTTTCCTTGACCTGCAAAAGAACAGATCCATTCAGACATGCAGAAAATTATGCTCCTTTCTGAAATGTTATGCAAGACCTTCAGACAAAACAGAAGCATGTGAGGTTTCAGCACATGGCCAAAGCAAACCACATTAAACAGAAAGCAAACAGGGACCTGCTGGTGCACACATACAGCACAAATGAGATAGCTATAAAAATCAGAACTAAACCAACCCCTCATCTTCATAAAGGTACTTGACAGTTCCCCAGAGTATAACAAACAGCATTGGCACACCTGAAAAGAGAGGAGACAAAGCTGACATTGACATTGAGACTGAGAAAAGCAGAGAGAAGAACAACTTTCTCTGCCCCCACCATAAAGATGAGCAACATAATTAACTGGTGTCAGGGTTGCAGCTCCTATCCAACACAGATTTCCATGAACAGTGGACTCCCACCTAGTTCTCAACAGGCATGAAAAATGAACAACACCAGTACCCCTTAACAGGCATTCACCACTTCTTCTGTGGATATTTTCACAGAGAGGCCAAGGGAGTTAAATTTTTGGAAGCTCTACTAGCCTCTGTATTCATGATAGAGAGGGATGCAATGTGTTCCGACCAAAACCTTTGTGCCTAAATTTCTGCTTGTGGGTCACCTAAACTGTACTAAAGCAGGTCCAAGTTCAGACTGTCCATTGGTGTTGAGGCTGGAGCACGCCCAACCCTACATGCCTTCCATGGCAGAGTGAGTGTAGGCACACTCAGCAAGTGTCCTCCCTCACAGAGAAGTCCCAGTTCAGGCTGTGGAACTGGTGTGGACTTGAGTAGCTGCAGAAAACACAGAAGATGAAACTGGCAGTGAAGAGAGGCTTGGCCCTACCCTCACCTGACAGCACATATGCTATAGCTGGTCAGTTCATCTGGTGTGTAAAGGGCAGTGAGACAAGCCAAGTAAGTTGCCACACACTACCTGCTTTACAGTGAAGTCTCTCTAATTAACTTCTTTCATTTATGAAGAGCCTAGGTTATTAAAAACAATTTAAAGTGCATCTACCAACCAATACTCAGTTACAGAGAATGATAAAAATGCACACAAGGAAGGAAACCAGATTGTGAGTCAAAATGCAAGGTGAGGAATTTCTGCTGAAGGATAGATCAAGACCGTCTAATTCCTCCTTGGATGGTGTCTGATGCTTCATTTGCATTGTACAGAAAGAGCAACATTTAGCTTATTTTGTTACTTCATTCTTAAGAACCAGTAAAATAAGGGACCATAAGAACATCAGGCTGCAGCAGTTAGTTCTGTGCAGGGCAAATCCACAGTTAATGGCAGCAGAAGCCACAAATGGGTGATCTCCCACAGTCTGAATACCTCAAGCAGTATCTTTATTGGGTACTATCAGTCAAAAACCTTCACTGTTGTTGCACTATAGAATTTCTCTGCTATCAGAACAGCTAAATACTACAGACACTGAATAACAATAATATTCTCCTTAATCAGTTAATTAAAATAAAATAAAAGGAGATAAAAAAGAGCAGCAAGGAAATACCAATAATTAGAATAATAGCAAAGATAACGAATTGAATAGAGATTATTTTGGGCAAATAGATACCATGTTCCATGGATTTACTTACTGAGAATACATAGTATTTTGGGAGCAAAGTTACCAAAACCTCTATGCTGCCTTGATAGTTGTATAAGTAGATTAAGAGCAGCCTCACTGTACATTGCTTCCAAACCAAATGAGACTTTGATTCACAGAAACAAATTACAGTTTGAATTATTCCTTTCTTGACTTTGCTGAGCATTAAGACATCTTAGTATGAAACTTACAGGATAAGACACAAACACTGAGAGCACAAAGGCTGTATCTCACTGGATATATCATTTGATACAACAAGTGATAACAATAATAATTTGTGGATATCTCAGTCTTCTGGATTCATGAGAAATCTCTCCATGTTTAATCAAATCACTTGACATTTGAATTGAGAACCTATTATTAATACTGCTATTATTTCTATATCCTCTGCTTCTCTGTAGCCACTGTCCGCCCAGCTGCAGGCAGGGAAACAGGGGAGATCTTATATAGCATCGACCACAGGGCTAAAAATGAGGCTCTTCCCCTTGCTGAGATGGAAGTTCAGCTTTATTCTTGCTCTTGGGACCCATGGAGAAAGAGAGCAGGAGGAAAAGAGGAAGAATATTGATAACGTGTCTTTTTGAAGGTAGCAAAAGAGGGTGGATTACATTCACACAGCCAATAAGGAGAACTGGGGAGAAAGAAATAAGGGGGAAGAAGCTTACATTCTATACTTCGGGGTTACAGCTTGGGTTATACCATTTTTCTAAATGCATTACAACATAATACTATATTTAAAAAGAGCCTAGGGATAATAGAATTGTATCAGCTATGCAAGTATTATACAAATTAATAGGCAGCATATATATTTGTTCAACATTCACTGCCCACTCCCACTTGTGATACATGCAGCTGGTGTCTCGGTATTGCAGCACCATCAGTCACACTGTTTTCCATGCTGGCAATGCACATTTTAGTCTGAGACACCAAGACTTAACAGTGCAATACACACATGAATATGCATTCATGTTCAAACCTTACTGCATGGATACCTGACCAAATTCACAAAGCTTTGTCCTGAGAAATGGTTTGCTTTGGAAACTAACTGGTATACAGTCTCAGCAGATGGGAATACATGCAGTTTTCCAAAGCCCTGGTAAAGATCTAAAGAGGAGACTGCCTCAAGAACATTCCCTAATTCACTTTAAGCCTGTAGAAGTCATTCTTTCACAGCAGAAGAGCAAATCTGAAGCATCTCTGCAATAGCCGTTAGCTTGCAAAGATCTCCAAAGACTAATTAACAATCTTGATATCAAATTTACCTGTATTAACCAGCAAAAAACCATACATTATTATGGTTACCTTACTCACTCAAGAGAATTCTCTGGTTTGAGCAGGGAGTGGAAGTAGACTGAATACAACTCACTAACACCACAGATGACCATGTTTCATTAACAGAATCAGTGGTGTATTCCATTCCCAGGCTACCAGCATAATACTTTTGATGCATTTGAGTTTCAGTCTCACTTCTTTCTTCTGCTGCTGCTAATCAAAGTATATCAGATAGCCAAGAAAAAAAAACTGCATTCATTTATAGGAGGCATTTATTTAAGGTGTTGGCTGAACTCTTTCTGGTTTTGCTTTTTTGTCATACTTTTTTGTCATGCTCTGAGATGGATCCTTTCTGTAATTAACTGACCAGAGGAAAGTCTCTGAATTCTGGAAATGGTAAAAGTGTACTTTTCCTTCTGTACTGCATCACTTCTGAAGATGTCAGAAACCGCAACAGCCTGATCATGATTAACTCTGTAATCCTAATTCTTGCAGGCTGACAGCTGACCCAAGATCTTTGAACACTACATGGTGATTATGAAATCTGTCAAGTGTATTAAAAAATAAGCCTGCTGACAGTTCCACTAATAAAGTTCAACTTCAAATGACTGGGTATCTGAATTATAGGTTGCAATAATAATATATATTATGGATGATGAGAAAGTAATGGAACTGCCAAATCAACATCTCAACACCCCACTGCATAAGTAAGCAGTACAACATACTTAGTTTTACTCTAGCTCACATATTCTACACCTGATCAGGTGTTTGCATAGTAAGGGAAAAAAAAAAAAAGTTGGAAAACCAGTCATTTTTCAGAATGACAGAAGGATGGGGTAGATAAAAGAACAAAATGTTGAGAAAATCTTCACAGGGTGACATTTTCAGAATGCTCCACTATCCCTAACAAGAGAAGCAAGAATTCCTGCAGCTGCTAATGGAAGTTACCATGTCCTGATAGGAGCATGCAAAAATCAGTCTTTTCATTTAATATGTCTGAGATATTTTGGTAACAGAACAGAAAAGCTTGGGTTTGTTCTGGAACCCACAGTGTCCCCACTACCAAGAGAGATGTCACCGGATGGTGATATTCTATGCCATCATCTTTCCCTTACCTCCACATGCAAGCAGGTTTCCATTCTTACAAACACACCACTGTAGCTTTGACACTACTACAGACACTATGATTTGTAGCTTTGTAATGTACCTCACTTTACGTGGAGGCAATTTCAGGAAAGACTGAATGAAGAGCAAGAGAAGCTCCCCTCATCCTCATGTGTGATTAGAGATTCTTTCTGAAGATTTCTCTCTGAAGGACCAGAGCACTGCCATCCTGCTGAAACCCTTAAAGAAGGGTTTATGTGTGATAAGTTCAACCCCCAAGAAAATTAGGCACATAAACCAGAAGGACACTACTGCTGTCAGACCAAGTTCATTCTTCTTTCTCTCAGAAAGCATCCAAGATGGTCTGAATTGGTCAACTGATTGATGAAGGAATGCAAGAATGATGTCCTGACAAACTGAAAGAAATTATAAATAAATAAGAATACATATAAAAAGAGTAAAAGTACTGTAAAAGATGAAACATTTTTGTTCTTCCTGAAAAAACGAAAATCATGGAAGTTTCATTTAGTGAGCAAAGAGGATTAAGAGGAACTCCTGACATGCATTTCTTACTAAGATCAGTCTGGACACAAAATCTATTTTTACATCCTTGTCTGAAGCAGAGCTTTCATTTGAGAATAGAAAAGAAGTGGTCAGTGCAATGAATGCATCCTGTTGCTACAGTGAATTCATATAGGATTTCTGAAGGAAGGTTTCTTACTGGCTCTGCTCCAGTCAGATCCTCCTTGCAATCAGGATGTAGATTTTGATGCCCTAGCCAGGCTTCTTGCTTTAAATAGCTTCATTCTTCAAAGTATTCTTCCTCAGAGCAAGTTTGGATTGCCAAGGCTTGGAAGGAAGCAGATTATTTATTTTTTTATGGTGATTTTTCTGCGGCAGGTGCAACTGGGTGTAAAATTACCACAGAAGCTCAGAGAATATTTAGCTGTTTATTAACATTTTCTTCTTAGCCTTTAGTGCTGAAAATGGTCTCCTGGTCTGGACGCTCAGAGTCACTGTGGGATCTTTCTGTTGTTTCCCCATTCTTCCCTCCTCTCTACTCCTATATGTGAATAGGTCCCTTTTCCACTAAAATCTGCTGATACTGCAGCTTTACAGTATAAACTGCTCTTCTCCAGAGACTACTCAGTACAGTACTGATAACTGAAAGTCAATGTCAGGCTCAGTAGCTCCTGCCTTGGGTTCAGACATGATTGGTTGGCATCCTGGACATTGCTTCAGACCAGTCTGGACATAATGAGAAACAAAAAAACCAAAGAAGTAATGACCTTGATCATTAAGTTAACTACTTAAGTTGGAGGGTTTTTTCACCCCTTTCTTATAAATGTTTTTTCTTCTCTCTAGAAAGTGAGATCCATGGGCAAGGATTTCTCAAGGAAGCACCAGGTACCAGCAATGTATAACAACAGATTTTCTTTTCTGCAAGTGCAAATGGCTATGTGAATCAACAGCTGTTGCAGCTGCTGTTCTGCTGACACACATGTTGAAGAAAACCTCTCATATACCTGCCCTTCCATTAACCTATTAAAAATTTTGCAGTTTTGATGCTGCTAAGTGTTTTTGCCTTGTTTTTCTCCATCAGCATTGAAAATGGAATATACCATTGTTTTTGCAGTAAGATACGTAGAACTTAAAGCTGATACAAATGTTTGAAAGTCTGCTTTGACAAAGAAATAGAAGACATAAGCATGACATATTGCACATTAAATGAAATAGGAAAAAATTAACACTGCCATCTCAAAGCCTAGTATGGCATGAAATCTCAGCAAGGAATTGGCCATTAGGAATACAGTTACCTCACAAGTAATAGAGAAGGTTCATAGAATCCTATCAATATACATAATGTTAATATAAATGATTCACAATTTATGAAACTATGTTAGTTTTCATAGGTCTATCAAGATTTTATGACTTTTCTAGGTTTTGTAAAGTACAATAATGCAAGACAAACAAACTTTTCCCTTTATAAACACTTCAACAGAAAAGAATAATTAATCATTTGAACTGATAATAAATGGACTACTGTCTAATAACTGACTTTAGAACTGTCCTGATATTATCATATAACAAAAAATACATTTGGAACATCTTGGAACAACTGGTCTATTGTGGGCTGAATCTGAGAGAGAAGGGAAAGGGCATCTTTAGTCATAGGCTTGCCAAGCCTGGGAAGAGGGTTTTAAACTAAAATTACTGGGGAATGGGATCGTTAATCCATCCCACTCCTCCCAGCAGGCTGCCAGTGCCAGTATCTACAAGGCTATGATCTCACTGGCATCACAGAGTCATGGTGGGATGGCTCCTCACTGGAGTGCTGGAACAGAATGCCACAGGCTCTTCAGGAAGGCCAGGCAGAGGAGGAGGGCGTGTCACCACATCAATGGCAGTTGGAGTGCATGGAGTTCCACCTGGGGATGGATGACGAGCTAACTAGGTGCTTATGGGTCAGGATTAAAGGGAAGACAGGGACAAGTGA
The DNA here is from genome assembly GCF_971803275.1 of Cyanistes caeruleus. NCBI lineage: Eukaryota > Metazoa > Chordata > Aves > Passeriformes > Paridae > Cyanistes > Cyanistes caeruleus. The sequence goes on along the minus strand of NC_141702.1, from coordinate 84,085,526 downwards.
CATTATAGGGGAGTCTGCTGTAGGCTGCCTGACAAGAAAGCCCTTCTGTAGACAGAACAGAGCATCCCTGTAGTCACAACCCCTGGTCTTCCTGGGGGACTTCAACCACTCAGATATCTGCTGGAGGGATACCACAACAGAACATAAGCAATCCAGGAGTTTCCTGGATCACACTAATGATAGATACCTTCTCCAAGTGACAGAGGAGCCAATGAGGAGAGATGCCATGCAGGACGTTGTTCTCACAAGGAGGACCTGGTGGGAACATGAAGCTCAAGGGCAGCCTTGGCTGCAGTGACCATGAAATGGTGGAATTCAAGGACCTTAGGGCAGTGAGGAGGGTGTACATCAAGCTCAGTATCCTAGGCTTCAGGGGAGCAGACTCTAGCATGTTTGAGAGTGATCACAATCTTCAGTTATAATTGTGAAAAATAACAATATGAAGTGACTGTTTTTAAGCAATATGAACATGAAATTTTTAGACATAATTATTCATCAAATGATGATAAATGAACAAGTTAAAAAATTATCCTGTAAGAAGAAAATTCATTAATGGAGCAAAGGGTCAGAGTATCAAATTAGCTCTGGCAATCAAATAAGTATTTATTTTTTGTTCCAGCTTTATTTTTACAGTTGATTAACTATTTCAAAGAGCAGGACAACAGTTCAAACAGGAATATACTGGCTTTCTCTGAAGCCTCAGCATTGAACTGAGGCTATCATGCAGCTCAAAAATCAAATTAAATGGAATTCCTCTGAGCATTACATACAGCAGAAAGTCACCTGGTGAGGGACTTGAGCACCCAAAAGATGGAATCACAAACAAAGAAGCAGAAAGAAAGGGAAAAATCTTTGAATCTTCCCACTGGTTAGAGATGAAACTGTTATCTGGTATAACTAATCTGGGAGCACTGAAATAGCAGATGCTTCTGCATTTGAAGGTGGAGAATCATTGGCAAGGTCTGCATGTGCAGACACAAATGGAAGAGCAAGAAACTGTACAGGTAACAATTGAATGGCACGGACAGAGCTTTTTTAGGAAGTTTGGATGAAACCTATGTATCTAGTGCCAAGTTCTTGCATTGCTGCTTATTTCCACAAACTCATCTAGAAATTCAATATACAATAGCAAAACCATTTTTGTAAATAACATAATCTGTTTCTGCTTTCTGCATTTTCAGGAGACAAACTCAAAATAGAAGTGATTCAGACCAAAAGCAGCCTAACCCTTTCTTATAAAACAACACAATCCCCTCAGGATTTGACTGGATATAATTTTATTCTAATTTCTTTTCCATTTACTTTCATGACCTCAGTCACTGCTTCAGGATAGCTCCCACTCCCCCTTTTTTTAAATTAAATTGAGGGTCCAATTAAAACATATAGTTCAAATGTTAAACAAAGTGCCGTTTTTGCTGCATGCCTTATATGAAAGAATATGGAAGACAGAGAACTTTAATTAAAAATCTCCAGCAGGAAACTGCTATTATTTGCATTTATTTATTTATTACTATCAATTAGCCAGAAAACCTTTTCCCTTTATATATCATGTTTTTGTAGAAATGGGTAATTCACACTAATATGCCATTTATATGAATTTTCCCAGTGAACTAATTTGCTAAAATATTCACAGTTGAAATCCATAGAGAGAGGAGGAGTGTTAAAGCAATTTAAATGTTCAAACTAGCATCTGTGAAAGCACTTGCAGTATTTACTTGGATTTACTTTCATTTTTCCAAAAGTAGCCTGATTTCACCAAAAGGGGAGGGTAGAGAAGAAGAAGGGAGAAAATGCAATAAAAGTGCATGAAAGACCACTCCAAAAATAGAATTAATCCCAACCTGTAATGTATTTTCAGGTGAACTATACAGTGGAAGAATCAAAGCTTTAGCCTTTCTACAGAAGGTGACCCTTGTTCAACCAGCTGATTTCAAGGCATCACAATCCTTGATTTCAAGCACTCATGTGCCCATGGCACATGCAGCCTGACCCTTTTTTCCCAGACAATCCCTATTTGACCTGCTCTGCCACTTAGCCAACTTGACACCTCCCTGCTAGCAGCCCCTTGTTCATCAGCCCCTTGGCATCACTCCCACCTCATGCTGCCACCATTTCTTTACTGTTGTCCTCACCCAGATGCAAAGCATCGTTGCTCTTTTGCACCACAAGTAGTTAACACAACTACTTAATGCAATTTGAAACTTTCAGGAGATGAAATCCACAAAGTCCAGAAAGTCCACACCCAGCTGGAACCACCCACGCATAATTTGTTCTGGGAATCTAATGTTCTGCAGGGAAAGTCCCATGTGCCTGCCACTGGTTTGGTGAGTTTCTGCTGTGTCCCACAGCCTCTGTGCCATGAGCGTCCAGGAGCTGTGACCACATTCTCCAGTCCAAGCAAGGTAAGGGATTTGGAACAAAAAAGGAATGCAGAGTGCAGGACTTCAACTGGACAGCACTAGGACAGACACGCAAGTTTTCCTCTTACACATCTGCCAGTGCAGCCACAGGCAAACAGAAAAATCAACTCACCCCAGCCAATACAGAGATAAAGGCGGAAAATCCTTTGCTCAGAGAAGACCGAAAGTACCAGCAGTGTGTACAGATACATGCCTTCCACCAGCAGCCAGTAGTAGTTTGCAGCCACGCAATATTGCATCATCACGAAGACCAAACGGCAGCTGAGTGATTCCTGTTACAGAAAAACCACAGCCCAAAGTAATGCAACAGAGACTGAGAATAAAAGGATACTAACTCAAAAGATCGGTTCTCTTTCCTTCTTTTGCTCCTCAACAAAAAGAGCTTGCTAAACAAATCACATGTTTTATTGCATAATGGACAGAAGCCAGTAATAGGTGCTATGCACCACAGACAGATGCCTTCAACAACATTACTCCTTAAAAAAAGAAAGGTACGTGTTCTGTATTTTCCCCTCAATAAGCAACGGATTTTATTTTGAAAAGGATGAATAAAGATGAACAGTCAGTGAATCTTTCACTTTCCTGTATGCTTTATTTTGCAGTTGAGGATTTCTCTATTAAAAAGAAAAGAGTGGGTGCTGTAAGGTTGACTATTTGCTAAAGCAAAAGATATTTTCATAGAATAGCAATGTTGGCCAGTGCACCCTATTTAAGTGCAAATTCTCTCACAGATGATAAATTACAGAGATGAGCAGTAGGGCTTTAGATAAGTTTGAAACCTGATTACCTAATTAATATATCCATCAGACCTGATGAAACCACTATTGAGTAAACCATGTGTAAAACCATAAAGTGTATGTTTTTTGGAAAGAGGAATTGACTGACTATTCAATATGAACATTTCCAAACCATTAAGATGTTTAAATTTTACAATGTTATTTTCTGGCAACTGATAAATTGGAAAAAAACCCAACCAAACAAACAAAAAAACCCCAAAAAACACCAACCATCATATGAGATTCACTAAGTTGTTTCAGCACTTCTGCCTTAGGCAGTGTCAGAAAGGGATGGGCACTAAGGATACATCAGGAGAGTTTCCCTTTACCACTCCAACCCTGTACTGCAAATGCTGTACCCATGTTTTAGAGTCACAAGAGCTCTATAAAGATAATAAAGCTACCTTTCTTTGATGTTTCAAGTACATTTTGCATTCCAAATCCAAATGAAGAAGGGCACTCTTCCATCATTATTTACAGAAGAGCTGTATATCCTCTCTCATCAATTAGAAGTATTTAATTAGCCTATTCCTCCAATTTTCTACATGCTTTCAAATTTGCATTTTAATCTGATACTTCCTTTTTTTACTGTCATCAAGAGATTATATAGAAATGACTAAAAACAACCAACTTAGCTGGTGGACAACCAGCTGACCAGATGGACAGTTCTATCACAAAAAGTGCTGGCTTAGGAAAATAAATGCCCTCATATCACTGCTAGAAAGAAACAAAACTGCAGCATAGAAAGAAGATATGGGCATTGGTATATGTATACACATATGTATGCAAAAAGATCAGCCTCTTGTTCCTCTGTCTAGTGGGGGCAAACTTCCCACAGGTACACGTCACTTTCCCACAGAAACACATCATGCCATCAGCTAAAGAATTAAATTACCTGCTGTCATGCAGACACACAACAGTGATGACTCCGATATCCTGAGAACAACCACAGTGTCTGCCCTTACCTGGAAAGCTATAAGTACTTCCCACTGGTACTCCTGTGTGGCTGTGCTGTACATCCACTTCACCACTGAGTCTTTAATGAAAACAGATATAGCTCTCAGGATAAAAGAGGTGAAGAGGTTCAGGTGAATGTAATTCCTCGTGCAATGAAGATGTCTGTAAAAAGAAAAATCTAGTCATGGTCAACTAGCTATAAAAGATGAAACATCACACACAGGACTGAGAAATTGAACAATGAGCCCTGTAAGAAATCATGAGGCACCAGAGGCAATCCCATAACTTGAGAATGGCTGTAGGGATTTCAAACTGTCTTGTCTTTGGGAAGAAAATATTATCAAGAAAAACACATTCAAAACTTAGCCCCTAGAGCCAATGTTTGGGGAAAGGAAGAAGATAGGTGTGTTAAAAAAAAATAAAAAATTCAAAAGCTCATAAAGTGTAAAAATAAAGTCATTTTCAGAAGCCTTATCTGAAAGGACTAAAAAAGTCAAGTTCCAAATAATCCTGAAGCTAATTGCTTTGAATTAACCCCAATGTCACTGCACAAGTTCTGGCGCTTAGCAAAGCTCAGGACTGGTGTGCAGTGCACCTTCTGGCTGTGCTTAAACTCGCAATGAAAAAACATACATCTGTAAATCACCCTTTGACAACAAGAGAAAAATCTGTATTCAAATTGCCTTCTGGGAGAATTGTAAATACTTTCTGTAGAAGTAAAAGGAACAGATTTTTCATCTCTGCATTCAGAACTGGAAGCAAAAAACAAAGGAAAAATCCTCTTGAGTTTCAGCAGCCAGCTGCAAAGACAATAAAATTGCTACTTGTCAAAAAAAACCAAACAACGCACATTAAGGGATAGCAAAAGAAACTGCAGTCATGTAAATGGCATCCAGTTGCAGAGTACTGACAATATTTTACTAGATTTATTCGCAAACATTTTTCTCCCAGCTCTGCAAGAGTACACACTTTACCTCAATGAAAGTTACATTGGGTATGATTTTTAAGATGCTAAAAGACAGACATAACATATGATAATCAGCAATTATTCCAGCAAAATGTTCAATGAACTTATACTTTAAATGCCTGGTTTTTACAGCTTTATAAATTTTGGTAGAAAAATTGTCTCAGTCTGAAAGTTAGAGGTTTGCGCTGAAGAGCAATTTGTCTGTCATAGGTCAGATAGAATTTTTTATATCGCTTTTAAGCCACAATTTATTTCAAGACTTATCTATGTTGGTACCCTTCAGAACTGCTACACATTTTAATCTGATTTAAAAAGTTATGTAAATTAGGCAATTGAAGAAAATAGGTCGCAAGTAGTTACTGAGTATTTTTTTACAGGCAATGCAAGTTATTCAAATTGCTTCAGTCATGAAGCTATGGGCCTAATTCAGCTTCCACCATGGAAATTATAGACTACCTTCCATTTTCTTCGGAGGGTGCAAAATAGGACTCTAGAGCTCTACTGTATCACCCTTAAAGACAAATATAAAGGTTATTCTGTAGTCTAAGAACTCTCTAAGAGGCCCATCAGTATTTGCATGTCATTGAATTAGATTTTGATCCCCATTTGTTGAGGCTGAGCAACTCTGGGGAGACGACCAAAGATTCCAGTCAGAATCCAGAAACTGCAATTCACATTGGGGTAGGTCTCATATTTCATGAGATCAAGGACCAAGTTGTGTCCTGGTAAACAGCTTAGACAGGAGAACACAAAATAGACTGACATAGTTTTAACAAGACTCTTGGTACCTCTGATGTCCCTGGAACCTCACCTTCAAAATGAGATGCACACACTTGTGTACAATTCTTCAGTCTCTGCTTCATAGTTGAATGAAAAAAATGCTAAAGCATTACCCCACAAAAGTCAGGGCATCAAAATTCCCTCTCTCCTGCCAGTCCTTGGTGACAAACTTGCTCTTTGTCCCCTGCCAGAAAACATCCTTTCTTCCTTCAAAAGTATATGGTTGTGCTCTGTAACCTTTACAATTGGGCTGCTAAGATCATTCAAGAATTAATTAAATAAATAATTAATAGGTGAAATGAGGAGAAAACAGTTATCCTGGGGGACATTTGGAGACTTCAAGACCATCTGGTGCTTTTTCAGAAAGGTCCCAAAGTTGCACATGTACAACACATACAAATGATAATTATGATATTATGGCATTCACAGAGGGTGAGCCTGTCTGTGGATTTCTGCAGTAATTTTAAAACTTTCTTGATATTGCCCACCTATGGTACTTCACTGGAAGTAGAAGGGATAATACAGTGCTAAAATGTATGCTTCAATGTAAGAAGGCTTACATCATTTCAATTTTGGAAATTAGAAGCTAAAAGACATGACTGATCTTTTTAAATACATAAGGGAAGAAAGGAAAGGGACTGCCTTGCTAAAAGTGTAGTGCAGACACCAGAGCAAATGACTAATAACTGGCAATGATAATTCTTCAGTCAGGGAAGGAAGTTTATTAAGGATCAGCATACTGAAGGTCCCTGACTGGATTTCAAATAAGGGTACCAGGGAGGCAGTCTCATCAGGACACAAGAGCAATGGGATCCTGCCTGTAGAGATCATCTTCATTGCAGAGAGACTTCCCACAACAGAACAGGATCTCATCTTTGTGTTTTCTAAGTATCATTCTCCTGTGCTCAGCACCCCCGAACTGAAGGAAATTCTGGCTGGAATCAAAACATCTCTTGCATTTACAGAGAGGAAAATAAAAGATCCCTATTAGAATCCAAAGTTATGTTTTGGTCTGGTGGGGGGTTTTGTCTTTTATTTCTTTTTTTGACCAAACACAAAGAGTGTATTTTTCACATACGCAACCAAGAGTTTCTAAATTTTTACATGCTCTGTTGAATTTGTAGGCGCAAACCTGGATGAACTCAGTATGTCACTATGGCCGGCTGTCAGCGATTTATTTCACAAACTTTTCAAGTTTCAAATTCGACTCTCTTCTACATTGCAAAAAAAATAAAAAAATACAAAAATCTGAAAGCTCTCCAAAAATCAAAACTTGGTCAAAAATACATTTCTGCACATCTTGCATGTGAGGGCTGAGATACAGGCCAGACTGAGATTCATGCTCTGGGTAACTCCAAGCAAAGCAAGAAGAAAATTTTTCTCCTAAATGTTATTGCTCATCTCAGATTTGTGCCTCATCTGCAAGGTGAGACCATGAAGGAACACTTGCATCTCTCTCTTTTACCACCTCTTCCAGAAGAACTTCCATTGAAATAAAAACCTGCCTAACAAAATATTCCAATTGATAAAAAGTACCTGTTCCACATGTTCATATGGGTAACTGCATACATTTTGAGAAGGAATAATTTTAGGAAGGAACACAGAAGTGACAAAAGATAGAGAAATAATGATGTGACGGAAGGAGAGCAAACAATAATCAAATGTTTCTGTCAAAGTCTGATACTGTCATATAGAAAAACATAAAACCTTTAGTCCATTCTCTTCAAAGCTTCGCCAGTTACCTGAATCCAAGAAGAATGGCAGTTGCTATTACAAGGGCAGAGAAGGAAAGAGCATATCCAATGGTGTATATGATGGACAAATTCAGGAGCTGTTCTTCTGGTGCATCCTGAGAGCATATAAAGAAGAAAAAAAAAAAAAAAAAGTGGAGGGGAAAAGAGAGAGCTCATGGCCTTCAGTTCTTTTCTCCCAGCTACTTTCTTACTTTCTTAATGATAACCAGAAGTCATTCTCCTACTTTCAAGTTTAAATGCACATGTCAAATCAGTCTTCCATTTTCCATATGCTCTAAAGAAATAAAAAATTAATCTTAATTCCTCAGCTGCTCCCAGGTGTTTGCTCAAATAATTGGGTTGCCTGGCTAGAAAAAATAGATAATGTGACATTATTTCATAATAAAGAGAGACATGAATTACCACACAAGCAAACTGATGGCAGGAAGCACAGGCACAACTCAGACCTGCAGTAAAAATGGAAGACCTAATCTTTTCAGACTTGAGCGCTGCAAGCAAGTCTCCTTACTGTGATAATGAGGGGGATCCTCATCTATACTTCAAAGTGCTACATCTGCACTTTTAAGTGCAACAAGCCAGGTCATAGTTGATGATTTGGAGACAAAGCATGCCTTGTGTTCACATAGATAAACCTCATCTGCCCCCAGATAATCTGTCTTGTGCCTCAGCTATGCAACCTCCTGGTAACAAACCACAGCCCAACAGCATCTCATGTGCTGGGTGTTACTGCACTATTTGAGAGTAAGCAACCTTCTGCAGACCAGAACAGTGGGGACTCCCTTCAGATTCACTGAAAATATGATAATTGAGACCCTTGCTTGAAAACTCTGGCAAAAATCCTTAGAGAAGAGAATTACTTGAAAAGGTATAGGCAGCTCTGAATTTTAACACAGTCTTATTGCTCAGCCTCCAAGACACATTCATATTCACTGTTCTAGTTCATCTCTAAGCACACATCTTTGTCAAAATAGACTCAAAGATTTTCCCTTCTTCAAGCTGCTAACTCTGCAATTGACTCCTGAGACCTGTGCTGTATAAAGGAATACATTCTTTGTACTTCATAGATAGGTGCAGTTATTCAAATGTACTTTGCACAGCCAGGAGGATTTAAGGTAAACATACATGCTGTACCTCAGATTTGCTAGCTTAATGCTTTGAAGGGAATGCTATGAAAGCTGCCTTATGAACAGGAAAAATCTCTTCAGTATCAAAGCTTAAGCAAACAACTGAAACCTGACAATTTAAACCATGTACACAGATGAAAATGATATTGTACACCTAAATTTATAAAGATTCTCCAACACTTTGGAATTTGTTTTAGTTACATTTTTAATATAACACATGACAAACTTATAAAAACAACTTCTTGTTCCTGCATGCCAGATGCATAAACCAGATGCATAAAGTTACTATGGGGCTCTATATACCTTAGCTGGAAAACCAAACATGGTTGTTCACATTTCAGGGAGTGACACCATGTACAAAGGGTTTCAGAATCCGAATCAGTTCATGAAAAATTCAAGTCGGGTGCCAAATGAACAAATGTTACCATTAGGTATCTCAATCATTGGCATGTCCCAACACAGCTCTCAAAGAAATCATAATGGCCAACAAGGAAAAGTCAAATAACACAGCGTTAAGACAATGTGATATGCAGGTATAGCGCAAAACACAAAAGGGATAAGGAATTAAGGTTGCAAGTCAAAAAAAAAGGTTAAAATTCATATATTTGGAGAACAGAAACTCTCTTTTTTCCCATCTTCTCCTAGGCTGTAGCCATTTATTCTTTCTGAAGAATGAGGCACTGAGCAATGGAAACTACAGAGGGCATAGATCCTGCAGCTCTTGGGACTTTCATAAACTTGAACTGTTTTGACTAGGTAATGCACTAGTTCCCAGTACCCCGGGATAGAGAGAGTGCACTCAATTTCTGTGAGGGAAAGCATCACCCTTGGAGGTTCACAGTAGTAGTGGTATCACGTGTCATGGGAATGCACACAGTGTGCTGGCTGACGCCAACACTGTTAAAAATCCTTTGAAAATCCCTGTGCTCTCCATTTAGTGCCAGGCATCTCAGCTCCCTGCAGAGTAAAAAGCATGAGGGCAAGAAAATAACACTGACAAGCCTAATTCCACTGCCCACAGAAAATGAAGTATAAAGACAAAAAAAACATTAAACAAAAAAAAAAGGCAGGGATTGCCCCATGCCCAAAGGTGAAAAGCAAATATTCTTCAGTTCAGTTCATCTTAATCACCTTAATAGCTGCTAACAAGAAAAAGCAAATGGTCACAGTTCAGTTCCTTGCACTGCACCACAGCTGGGATGACCTGAGTCACTTCTCTTGGTTCTTACGTACATTTAAAAGTGCTCTCATCTGCTTTTCATGTTCCTTTTGTTGAAGGGAAGAGATCTGATGTCCCTTACCATTAGGCTCACTGAGTCCAGATTACTTTGACAAAAAGTAATGACAAAAAGGACAAAAAAGGTGTGGGCATCAACAACTATTTTTTTACCTCTCTTCTGCTTTGTCCTAAACAGCAGCAAAAGAGGGGGGAAATGGGAAAAACTCTTACCTGGTCAGAGGGTTCACACTCAGACAGGTTCCTCCAGGGCAGAGTGGAATTCTCCTTCAGCAGCCAGGTCCCATCCAAGGTGCAGAAGCGATACACCTGTCCATGCAGAACTGCCAGGAGCAAAATGGGCCACAGGGTCAGTAGGAAGAGAGCCTGCTTGACCAAGGTACAAGGCTCACAGAGCATCTCCATGCAACCCTCCTTTCTCACCCACCACTCTCCTGTATGGAGGGGGAAGCTGCAGCATGGCAGGGGAAGTGCTCACCCACTCCCTGCCTGCCACCAACACTCTGCTGCTTGTGCTCAGGGCCCCAGAGGAGCTGCCAAGATATCAGATGGCACCAGGACATGTTCCAGGACAGCTGCTGACCATTCCACAGTAACAAGAGACTGAAATAATTGCTGACATCTTTGTGAGGATTTTACAACCTGCATAAATTCCAGCTCACTAAAATATTAGATTTTGAAACATACACATTCTAGGTGTGTTAAAGTTCAGCTACAGATTTTACATGGAAAAGAAGGTGCGCAAAGACTAAATGCACCTTTTATTTTCTGAAAGCATGCACACCCAGAGAAACCTCAGAACAGGTATGCTAACACAAGCTTCCCAAAATGCAAATGCTTATACAAACATCTGTGCTACAAAATGAAACCATTAATCTTTTCCTAAACTACCCACATATTCTTTCTACTCCTTTTGTCTCCATGTTTGAATAACAAAATTAGCAATTAATTAAACCCCTTTCCGGAGCAGTTATCTCCTTGATCTTGTAAAAGCAAGTACATTGAAATAGCTCCTAATAAAATTATGTCAGACCGAAGCACCAAAAGAAAAAGTGCAAAGGGAAAGCAGCACTCAGTCATAGTGTATGAAAATAAACCCCCTCTCTAGTGTCTGGAGTACTGGGGAAATCTAATAACTTAGACAGCTGTACACATAAGCAACCTGGAAGTGTCCTTGTATGAGCTGCTTTGCAAAGAAAGTTTCTTACTAATCACATTTTTGACCCAGTAAATTGACCTATTCTATATAACGAAACTACCCCTCAAAAAGCAATGCTGGGAGATCCTCCACCTCAACCCCCTACCCAGATGATGTCTGGAAAAAAACTCTTACAATATTCTGGGATATAAGAAGTTCAGTTAGGAGATTTAGTTCTCAAGGGCATCAAAATACATCCCAATTACAGCTTTTGCTCAAACCCAGCCTTACCTGCTGCAACCACATCCTGTTGTCAGCTCCCTCATTACTGCAAAATAGAATCATTAGAATTTGGCATTTCTGTTCAAGGGCAAAATTTAAAAAATTACTTGAAATTCTGACAAGCCATGGGACAGGAGGTTATTTGCATGTTAGCTGACAACTGGTAATCTCTTTGATAATTGTCAGCAGCAGACAACTAGTAGGTACTCTAATAAATGTTTTTAAAAAAACAATATAGACATTAAAATTCTAATAAGCCATTTTTAGTGAGTATGCTAAATGATAGCTGATAATGGTTCTGGTAGGCACAACTTCTTTGGTTTTGTAATTACTATACTGAATACACCAGTAAGAGATAATATAAAGATGATATAAAAATGAAGTTGTACTTGTGGAGGTTTTTTCTTACTATTAAGGGTATCTGTTCACATGAAAACAGAAGGAAAGCTTAGGTTGATTATGTTGCAGCATCTGCAACACACACATTCACAGCCATTAACTGCACCTGCTTTCATTATCTACTGCCAGTGACAACCACTTCCTTAAGTCAGGGTATTGCTATGATGTTGCTCAAGGGTACTAAAAATTTTATTTAGGAACATCAGGAGTAAAAGAATAACCAAGAAAAATATGGGTCCCCTCAGGAAGGATAGGGGAGACCTGGCTGCAAAGGACATGGAGAAGGCTGTGAGGTACTCAATGGCTTTTTTGCTTCAGCCTGGAGAAGAAAAGGCTACAGGGAAACCTACAGCAGCCTTCCAGTTCCTGAAAGGAGCTACAAGAAAACTGGAGAGTAGACTTAGATGAGGTATTAGAAAGAAATTCTTTACTGTAAATGTGGTGAGTCACTGCAACAGGTTATGCTGAGAGGCTGAGGATGCCACATCCCAGGAAGAGTTCAAGACCAGGCTGGATGGGACTTTGAGCAACCTGGCCTGTGGAGTGCCCCCACCCAAAGAGGTGGGGATTTGATTTTAGACAGGCAGTGTTAAAGTGAGAGGCATGGCTTTAAAGCCCAGGAAGAGTTGCTCCACCCCCAAAACCCTTGTCGGGTGCCAGCCCGAGGTGTTCTGCCCTTCCTGTGTTGCTATTCGTTGTATTCTGCTGCATTAAGCCCTCCTATTGTACCCCTATTGGTTTATGCTCCTGGGGTTCTCCCTTGCTGTGTCCCTGTTGGACCCAGACCCTAAACTCCACTCTGGCTCGACCCCATAAAACCCACCACCCTGCCTCTGTTCAGGATTCTCTGTCTCATGCTGGGTTAATTCCTGAGTTGGAATCCAATAAATGGATTCTCGAGTTTAACGAAATTGAGACCCATCTTGTTGATTTCCCATGCTGGGCACTGGTGGCTGCACCTCCCTGGACATGATAGTGTTGCAACACGTGATACAACATTGGCCTAGTGGAAGACATCCCAGTCCAGGGCATGGTGGTTGGAACTAGATGATCTTTCAGGTCCCTCCCAACCCAACCATTCTATTGATTTTGTCCATTTATTAAGGATTTCACACATCATTCCCACTCCCACTTAGGATTAGTGGTCAGCAATTTGAAGTAAGCCATTCAAAAGCAGCCCTAGGAATCTGTAAATGTTGTGTATTTGGAGCCAATGAATGTGAATTCCAGGAGGTTTAAGTCCAGAGGGTCATAGGACTAGGAAATTTTGTCTGACTACCATTAGATGAGCTATAACCAAGTACTATAAGAAAAAAATTATTATGAGGAATAATCTCAGAAAACAAGAAATTTAATTATATTCTTGAAAAAAAAGAAAAGAAGAAAACAAATAAAACCACAAGACCCACACTTCAAAAGGAGAATTAATTAAAAAACAGGCAAGCAAAAAAAAAACCCCAAACCCCAACATTATTTCACATTTCCTGAAACACTTTGTGAATTACCTCTCCCCACCAGTACTTCTTAATGGTGAGGTTTAATTGGGATGAATGCCTAGCTTCAATATATTTATTTTTTCTCCCAATCATCATGACACACATTAATTTTCTTTTTATTAATAACACTTCTTTTTAAATAATGACAAGGAAAACCTGAAGCCTAGCATACATTACAGAATAGAAAGATTTACTGTAAATGAAACATGGAATTTGCTATCAGACAGAAAGACAAGGCAATTAATTTAGCTGTGAAGAAAAAATTATGTAATGCTATTACACTGGACAGGAACATTCCTGCCACATCTAGGAGTCACAAACACTCAAAGTGGATGGCTCTTACAGACTTCTAGGTAGACACATACCAGCTGTGTCAGGTTGTCATAGACTCACTGATTGCCGAAACAGTGGTGATCAGTGCAAGACTCAGAGGCAGCTGAAGAACAGCTGGGCTATCTGTAACCAGGAAAAGCCTTAAAATGTGAAAGAATAAATCAAACAAATTCCAAATAGATAAAACTGCACATCACAATGTGAGAGCCTAAACACCTGGTCTATGGAATAATTTATTAACCAAGATGTTTATGAGACAGGAAATGTTAAAAAAGAGAAAACTTCCACTTTGAGGCACCACTGAGATTCTAATTGATACATGGGACAATGCTCATGAAAGACCTGACAGAGTGCAGCTCTTGAAATAACAAGCCTGATGCACTTCAGGCAGCCAGTTGCTCACAGAAATGTGAAAACAAATCTCACTGTTGTGGAAATGGAATACTTTCAGTAATGTGTCAGACTCCCCATTACCCACACAGCACCATTATGTGGAGCTGTAAAGGGCTCAGAAATGGATAAACACCACACATGAGACCCTTCACACCCTGCAGCTTGGCCCATCCAACACTAGCACCATGCAGGGTCTCCCAGGTAAACCCAGCCTAGGGGTGCAGACACCTTCAAGCACTGTGTGATCTGTTTAAGAAGCTGCTTAGAGGAGATTCCCGGAGCAACGGTGCCAAGAGCCTGGACTTCACACAGTATAGCCACAGAAAGGTCTGCCTTTGAAACAGACCCCTCCCAAACTGCATCAGCCCATAGTCATTCCTACTTGCTCCATTTCCCAGAAGCAGAAGGCGAACAGTCTCCATCTACTCCTCCAGGCAACAACCTCAGTCACAGGCAGCTTCCTGCTACTGCCCTAACACAAAAAAGGCTGTAAATGACTGATAGAAGAGATTCACCTGATCTGAATGCTCTTCCCCAGTCTTGCCTCAGTGAAGTGAGGGACAGAGTAAAGCTTCTACACCAGAAACTCTGCTCTGTTGTTCTCCAAAATAACTGATAAAACCCTGGAGACTTTACATCTTCTCATATACAAAATTTCTATCTTTGCTTACTGAAAGCAGTTCCAACTAAGTTCAAGGAATCCACTAGCTTTTAGACAGCAATGTTTTGACTCAAAAATTTTAAGTGTCTTACCACTCTTACTGCTCAGAGGAAAGCATGTGATTTGCAATAAAGCTACCTAAAAATGTTTTAAATACAATTTTTTCACATGTACTTTTTATGACTCTCTCTCTGCACAGGTGGTCATGGCTTAAGATGGCAGAAAGCTTCAACCTTCTAAAACAGATAAAGAGATAGTATATGTACACATTCTGTCTTTGCTGAGGGCCTGGTCCAAAGCTCACTTGGAACTTCATTTCCTGCAACTTTCATGTGATGCCATTGCTGAAAAGAAGATCAGTTATTAAAAGACACTGAGGCAAACTAACAGTGACATGCCCAGAGGTGGCCTGTATGCCATGAAAGAAAGAAGGCACCCACACAGCTTCCCTGACAACTGCTGAGCAATTTCAGCTGTTTGCTTGCTTGTCTTACTCAGAGGCAATTCACATTTGTCCATGGCTGAATTCTGCAGAGCAGGCCCTCTTACCTATAATGCAGTCAAAACACCAAGCATAAAATGATCAGTTATAACAGACCAGAATGACAAACAACATTTTTTTAAAGGTTTGAGGTGGTTGCTTCTTTGATATCCTGCAATACCTTTTCCCTGTCCTGTTATGTTTTCTGTTACCATATAGTCAATGTTTTAAATCATTCCACTATATTCTAGAATTGGCTATCATCTTCTGCAAATAAACAAACATACTCACAGCCAGTGCAAAGGGAATCTGATTTTATTTAAAGAGCAAAAAGCTGCAAAACCTTTGGAACAGCAGCTTAATGGTACAGGTCTATTTGAACAGTGTCAATCACACCTCATTAGAATTACATATTAAAACATGGACTTATGCCCAAAACTCAGTCTCTGTAAGCTGATAAAAGGTAGATCACTGAAGGTAATAACATCTATCTAGTGAACCTGTATATGTTTAAACAGCCAACCTCATCTGCATTTTACAACATCAGGGTGTCAAGGTCAGTGTGACATTAGTCACCCAACTGTCCCTGAGGATAATCTGGAACATTATTGATTGTAATAATAAATTATATCATGTCCTAGCTAATCTATTCTATTCAGGCGTGAGAAGAACAAGAGACTGCAGTTTTGTCTGTCTGCTCTGTGTCAAGTATTATAGACCTGTCCTCTATTAACATCCATTCTCTGCTTCCAGCTGGGGAATTGTTTTGGAAAAAGTTAAATTTTCTCCATAAAGCAGGGACTCAGCAGTATGAGAGCATCACCCCAGTCTTCAAGACAGACTGGCTTGTTCCTGAAATGAGCAACCTGTCCCTTGATGGGGACAACAACTTATCAGAATTTAGGATGTTGTGCCCCCATCAGCAGCTCTGTTCAGCTATCACTTGCTGTGACTTGGGCAATGCTCTCCAGGAATCATTCCTGGCCATAAAAGCTGCTGCTAAGTGTCACTCAGCCCCAACCTTGGTGCTGCTTTCTGCAAAGGCATCCTAAACCCAGGACTCATGCCTAGGAGCATGCAGCTAAAAACATGACATAAGGGAACAGCCTGATCCTGAAACCTCCAGGGAGCTGGAAGAGCCCTAGCCTGCACCACTGTCCGAGAATCACATTTATTAAAGTGCTCCTTTGGGCTGGGCTTACCACCCTGTCATCTGAAATTATATTACCTCAACAGACAGTTTAACTACAGGTACTTCCTACTATTCTTCTTCCCTCATAACGTATTAGTCATCTCAACTCCTTTGCTTTTGTAATAAAACCAAGCCTGTGCTTGTTTACTTGGATCTTCCCTAGCACCATGTAAAGGTGGTGGTTAGGTGGGTGCAAGCTCATGTCTGTCTCTTGGTAGGAGTGTGAATGCATCTACTTTTCTTTTTCCTCTTGTTACTCTTCCTCCTTGCAGTGTTTTGGGTTTGTTTTTTTTTTGATTGGAAAAGGCTGGAGAACATCTTGGATCTTTCAAACTAAGAGCTAGTGGTAAGAAACATTTACAATAGGGATGTTTGAGTCTGTTTCCCCGCCTCTCACCCAAAAACCATACGCACTACTGAAAATTATTCTCTTGCAGCAAGAATTTGAAGTGATCACCTGACACAACCTTATACAGACCTAACAGACACCTTTACCTGATGAAAGGGAAGATCCAACCAAGCACAGGTCATGCCACAGGCTACACAGACACCCCTGTATGTCCTGGAAATTCTCAGTGCCAGAATCCTCTGCTGTGCTATCAAAAGCACAAAGTCACAGACACTGCAGATGGAGATGATGCTCTTTGGCATCACCCGAGGAATACTGCCTGCATATAAATTCTTATTTAAAAGCATTTCCTTTGAAATTACATTAACAGAACAGCACTAAAGATTCAAGAATTAGGAAGTGTTAAGCTAAGGCTGCTTATATGAGTTCTAGTTCCATCCAGTAACATTGTTCTACATACACAATCATACATTTTTTTCTCCCCATCAGAATCCACGGTTTTATTCAGGATATGAAACAGAGGGAGATAATTTGATGTGAAATTATTCATTCTTACTACTGTGAGATACAAGCCATATTTAAGCAATCAAATCTATACCAAATACAGCATTTTCTTATTTGAATGATCCATTCAAAGACCACCAACAATTCAGCTCCCCAATGAACACTAAAGGCTATTAGCTCATATGCATAAAGACATGACCTAAAAATAAGGACCATATTTTGGTAACATAATAAAGTCACATTTATACAAAAAGAAAATTATGCAGGCACAAAATTTGTTCTGCATGGGCATATTCAGTTCTCCTAGTGCAGAGGTCTTCCTTGCCAGCTCTGCAATATCTTGCCTCAACACAAAATTCCTCAGTTAATGAGGCAATGATCCTGCAGAGAAGAGCCCTCTTTACTACATCTCACATGCAAATCTATTCTTCATACTGAAAGAATAAGACCTGTGAAAAAGAAAATAATCATAAAATATAGCTTCATAATTAAAAACTACTTGAATAATGGTGACCAATAAAGGTTATGGAAGCCAAGAAGCCCATATTAAATCACAAAGTATTCCTTAAGTCACAAATTTATACAATACTGGGAATGAGTATCTCAACGATTGAAATATCTTTCTGGAAAAGACCATTTTTTTTAACAGAGCTTTACCCTAAAAGGAGCTATACCCTCCAAGCATTTAATTTGAGGAACTTGTATTAAGAAAAGGCTGCACATGTAGTGGTTTAGATTCACCAATTTGAGTTTCCCGGCCAATGCACCAAATAAGGTGGATCTCAGCGCTGGCTAAAATCAGCAGTGCACTTACTCATTTCTTGTTGTGAGATATGGATCGTGAGAAGGGTAAAACAGGATCAAAACTTAAAAGGTATAAATAAACTTTATTAACAGGACTGCAAGAATAAGAAGTGTCAGAATAAAACCTCCAGAACACCTTTCCTCCCCCTGCCCAGCTACTTTCCTTTCCCAACTGACAACATCAAGACAAAACCTGGGATGTTAAATCAGTTACCAACCATACCATAGTCTTTCATCAGTTCTTGTAGGGAGCAGAGTTTTCTCTTGCCATGCCATGGAGACTTCTCCACAAGAAAGTTACCTCGTGGCTTTTCATTTCCACGAATAGCAGCTGCCCGGGAAAAGTTCTCCCACTGTGAAATTCCTCCCATTTTCACAGCCCTACTATGGGTGTGTCCATGGGCCATGAACTCATAGGGTATTATTTTAAGGATGAGTTATTCAAAGGAAAAGGTTCTCTTCATCTGTCTCTGTGATCACCTCTGGGAACAGAGGTTTTCTCTTCTCCATGGCCTTATTAAAAGAATATTTCAGCCCCATTAGGCATCTCTTCTTTCTTCTTCCATCTGAGGCTTGACTCCTTTACTCATCTTGGTGTTTTCATGTTGTCTTTCTACACGTCATCACTCTTTTTTTCTTTTTTTTCTTTTTTTTTTGGCTCAGCCTGGAGCAGGCCAAAAAGGGGGGCTTAGTGTCAGCAAGATGTCAGCAGCTGTGGCCCAGCCCAGCCTGGGGCCGGAGCCCTGCAACCTCCATCCCCTGCCCAGAAGCTGCTGGGGTCCGGCCCAGCCACCCCCAGGCCACACAGGCTGCAGGGGAGCAGGGCCAGTCTCATCAGAGCTCCATTACCTTCTGAGGCTGGAAGCCAAGAGAGAGATTTGTGGGTTTGTGGTTTTTAAAATGTGGAATTCACAGAGGTGGATCTAATTTCCAAATGGTTCAAAATGTTGTCAGCTGTCAGAACTAGCCAGCTACTGGCCTTTTCTAGACATAGAGGAAGACCTAGCAGCTTCTCTCAGAGACATCAGTTCAGTGGGTGGTTTCTTCTTCCCCAAATGTCAGTCAATACAAAACCAGCACACTAGCTAGAGAACACCAACACCTAACAACTTTTTAAAATAAACTTTAAAAAAATCATAAAAGTGCACCCATGTATGTGGGCATCAGGTTTAATAAGAGTGTTTATGAACTATAAAAGGTAAGCAAATTAATGCAATTAAAGAAGGCAGCTTATGAAAAACAAGTATGTATGACACTTTGTCAACATTTGGTAAGATACCAAGAAGCACCACTAAAGGTTTTGTTCAGAATAAATAAAAGTGGGTTGGAATACATTTATTGCAACAACAAACATGATTGGAAGTTTAATGCAAAATAGACTTGTAAAAATGCTGTTAAGAGGTTTTGTATTTTTAAGTTATTGGATCTGTTATTGCAATTAATAGAAGCCATCCTATTAGAGGATATTAAAATAATGCAAAAAAATTCAAAAATTCTGCAGTAAAAAGTTCTCTTAAAAGGCTGCAAACCATACAACTAAAGTCTTCTCAGGGCAGAGGAAGGGATCTATTTTACTATGCTCGTATTCTGAGGCCTTATAAAAATAAGCAAAAAACCCTCAAAACAAGCTAAAAGGAAAGGAAAAAACTAGAATAATCACTAGCATAATGCCTGCTGAGATAAAGCAGGCAAAAAAAGAACTTTGAGAAAACACAAAAGATAACTAGTATGTTAAATATGAACAGTCAGGAGGAGAGGGATATACACATGCAAATAAACACTGGTTGGTTGCATGCAGCTTCTGTGCAAAACAAAAAGCTCCAGAACATGGAGGCTAAAACAAATGCCAGGTGATGTAAGCAAACTGCCAGTCTCTGGCAACATGGAAATTAGTGGTATTTGGTTATCTGCAAAAACAATGGCATAAAGAACCACTGATTAAATAATCCTAAATTTATCATCTCTCGCAAGACAGTTATAAAGATCATCCAAAAAATCTTAAACAATAGGAAGCTTTCAGCAGACACCTGCAAAATAGATCATAAAATTTATCTCAAACTATCAAACTCCATTTAGAGCTAGCTGTAATTCCACAAGAATTAGCAACTATCTACACAAAATAAAGAATGTGGATACTTCTAAGCAGAACAATTAAAATAAAGCATGTCATCCATTTTAAAGACTGTAGACATGCCATTCTTCTCTCCCCTAACTGCATTCCTCTCCTTGGTTTTTCTCTTCAGGTTCATCCTTTCAATACTTCCTGTTGCTGCAATACTTAGTTCTATGCTGCCGCTCTACCTTTGCACTGTTGCTCCCTTTCCCCCCACACTTTCATATTTCTGTCTCAGCTCCTACTTGTGGTTGCCATTTTCCAAAACCATTGTAATTAAAATTGCAACTTAACTCCAGCCTCTCACATCTCCTTTCTCTATTCCTCAGCCTTCCTCATCATACTCCAAGCTCCTCTTGCTCCAGCCAAGCAGAGAAGAAGGCAGAATTAATGAACAACATCTGCTCTCAGATCTGGACCTACTGCAGCCAACAAGGCCACAAGTAGCTCTGATCAGCCTGTGCACCAAAAGCACATCTGGCCTCGACAGTCACACATTTCAGGAGAAAGGAATACTACTTCACACAGATATGGCCTCTGGAGACTGTAGGTGCAAACAAGCACACATAAGGAAGTCATTCCCACAAGCAGCAAGAGACATATCACCAGTATCACAGAAGCCATGCTCTTTCTTATCCACATGCTGAAATATAGAATAAGATTTTGACAAAAAGTTATTGGAAAACATCAGCTTTAAAACAGAGTTCTAATTTGTTGAATCTCATCATGCCAAGGCCTACAAATCTGTAAGACACTAAATACAAGCTCTTCCAAATAATGGAAAAAAACAAAAAAAGGACCAATCAATTTCATTATGAAAATCACCATCTTTTCTGTCAAGAGGCCACTAAAGCTACAGTTATGTCTGGATTTACCTTTCCATCACAAAGTCAATCTTTACACCAGTCTCAATGATTCTTACCCTCCAACACAAAGCTGGGACCCATCCCTAATCTAAGAACCAAGATAATTACCCTTATATGGGTAATTTTCCCCAAGTTCTTGATTCCATTTTCATTTCTATTCCATTTTCATTGCTTGAGAGGTAGTTGGATGGACATAAAATCCCTTTGACTTAAGCTTTTCTTTTCCTGCCAAGGAGCAATCCCTTCCCTTGAATATTCACTGCCAATGATATCTCACATTTAAAAAAACTTAGAGAGGCCCACTGTCATTCATCAGTCACACCAACACAATGTTTTCCACATTTTAAGCATCCTTTCATTCTGTTTAAAGGAATTGTCAGTGCCCTGCTTCATTAAGCTCCAGGACCATTATCTGGCAGTTTTTGCACGTGCAAGTCAGTTTTTTGTTTTCAGGGGAAATATGCCAGTGAGCACTTGATTCTTTTCTTGCCTAATTCATTTCTGCTCATTCCAATTGTCAGAAAGCAAATTAGAACCAGAAAGTCATATGAGTCTGGATCAGGCATCAACCAGCATTATTTTTGTCATCAAACAAGTCATGTACCCAAGTTCTCTCATAAACATTGCCCAGAAAAACTTCATTCTTATCTAAAGAATAATTAAAATTATGTATGAGAATCCTAACAGCTAACATTTGGAGCATGTTTGAAGAGGATTAAACACTTTCAAAATTCATAGCAGGAGCCTGGGTCTCTCAGGGAAAAGCTAGTCTATTACAGAAAATTCTCAAGGGGAAAGTCACCAATAAAACATGTAAGTAGAAAAGAATAATACTGTTAAACAAAACCATGTGTATAATTGAGAAGTGTAAACTTCACAAAGATTAGCATATTTTCAAGTTAAAGTTGCATATATGAAATGGCATGAAAGGGAGAATATTCTATAATTAGACTCACATTCAAACACCTTTCAAGTCAGTCCACATTTTTTTGCCGGACTACTCTGTCAAATGAAAATATTATTAAAAAATCCAACCACAGAGCTACTCACTTCAAGAAGCAAAGACTCAGCTGCCTTTACATAAAGCATTTACATACTTATATATATACGCATGGATTGAATTGTATCTTCACCAAAATTAACTGAGAATATTGGAAAAATAAATAATCTTTAAGATCACTATTATAACAGAAGCATATCTATTATATGAGAGGACACATGTAGGTTGGATGTGAGAGGAGTCTTTCCCATCACCCAAGAAGAAGTGGAAGGAATTCCTGAAAAGGGGAGGAAGAAGTGAGCCATATGGGCAAGTTGCTCTCCACCTACACTGCTTAAGATCAGGCATTCATGTCTTATCACATCTTCAGGGACTTGGCAGGGGAAAACCCCAAAACAATCAATATTTAACTAATTAGCAACATTTAAGTAAGCTGAAAGTTAATAATGCATTTTCAGCAAGGCATTTAATTACGTAGCACATACAAACATTATTGTTCATTCAGACCATTAACTAGTTCAGTTTACTCCTTGTCCACAGCAATTACAAACTGCAAGTTCGTGAGTGTAAGTAACCTGTAGAAAAGTTTGAGGTCCCCCTCTGTTTAAGAGTGCAGTGGTACAGAAAACAAATAAAAGCAAGTAGATAATAACTTCAGTTATGCAATTATGTAATAAGAGCACAGATGAAGTTAAGATAATTGTTAAGCTCAAACATATCTAGCTACCTGCTAGACTAGCATGGACAAGGCACAGAGGCAGTCCAGCTCTTCCTTGCAGCTGGGTCTAATGGTGTTCATTTCTCACTGAAAGGCATTATTCATGGCCAGATCAGCTGTAGGAAATGTCTCAAGCACTCACAAATGAAGCTCAGCTGTCTTTTCTGAGGTGTGCCTTGACATCCTTGACAGTGGATTTCAAGGAATTACTTTAAACAAAAACATGATACAGTTATAACAAAAAAAGTTCTGGAAAACATACCGTCCTGCCAACTGCTCCAACTCCCACAGACATAGCAAGCTGATATCCTACAGCAGGCTTGTCCAGTAGTGCAAAAACAGTAATTCTTCCTAGAAGGTCTCAGGTAACCAGATCTATACCTGACATATGAACATCATGCTTTCATCACACATATGTGCATTTTGTCATCTGGCCATATGCAAGGTTTCCTGTTCTATAACACATTCAACATATTTTGGTAGCAGCAGGAGAAGAATCAAAGCAGAGAGCTTTTCATTGTCCCTACAGAAAGTCACACCTCAGCCCAGCTAGAAGGTCATAAACTACTGCATTATTATATGTACCTCAATCTGAAGCAGCAGTTTATTTATAAAGCTGTTTCTTTTGCTTAACAAAATGGATAAAACAGAGAATGGCATTGCCATGTGGCCTAAAAAAACTGTATGTTAGTAACATCTATCTGTTATTGATTTTAATAATTATTCCTACCATCCACCCTTGAGATGGGTAACATATGTTTGAGAATTCTCTGGTATACTACTGTTATAAATCTGTATTGTGATATTGGCTTTCACAAGTATTAGGATGAATATTATATGTTAAATACTTTTTGGCTATGTATGTATTTTTTTTCTTGCTAACAAGTTGTAAGCTTAAAGGAATCTCCCAGTACAAAGCAAGGAAACTCCAGAGGGCAAAGACAGTGGGGCCCAAGCTGTTATCAGCGGAAGAATAATAGAGGCCAAGCTGTTATCAGCTGCCAGGACCAGGCCAGTGGCAGCAGTGGAAGGATGTGCTGTGAAGCCCAGCTGTCACCACGGCAGGACGAGGGGCCCAGACTGCTATCAACACTGACCATTTGCAGAAGAAAAGAAACCAAACTCAAAATAATGCTCATCAGCAAGAATAATGGTGACCAGCAAAAATAGTGCTGAACAGCAGAAATAAAAACCATACAAAGCATGTTCTAAATAGGCGGAACCAGAGAGGGGACATGCTAAATACTTCTTGAAAAAGTTTGAATATGCATTAAACCCTCACAGCAGGAGGGGATAAAAAGAGTTTGGGTGTTCCTGGCAATCCGCCAGGGCACCCAGCCGTTTTAACCCTTTGCTTTATTTCCTTTGTCTCCTAATTGTCTTTTTGTTTATATTAAACTTTTTAAAATTTATTAAGTGAATCTCGTTTTTCACACTACCAGATGGAGACTGACAGAGGCAGAGGTGAACTTGAAAGATTTTTTTTATTATTACTTTAAGCAACTGAAATTTCCAATTAGCTTGAGATAGCTTCTGGTGCAAGGAAATATAAATTCTGAATTGCTTACAGGTTAGCAGATGCAAAGAAACATTTTTCACTGAAGAAAGGTCACACCCCTTTTCAACATTACGGAGAACTTTCTGCAAGCTCAGTTTTATTAAAGCAAAGAAGGGAAGAAATTGAATAAATGTCTAATCATCTTCAGAGTATCCAATATTTGAAGTGAAAGTTGTTTTCTTTCACACAAAAAGACAAGCAGGCACTTTAACCATGCGCTCACAAAGACATCTGCTGTCTTGCTTTTAAAAGACCATCTCAAACTGCAATGCTAGATGATTAAACAAAAAATGAGAAAGATGAAACCAGACAAGGTTTAACTTGGTCCCTTGAACCAAATGTTCCTGCCATGCATATAACTTCTAAAAATTGTCCAAAGGAAAACTCTCACACAAATGCCTGCTTCCTCAGCTGTAGGGTTTTCCTCAGAGCCCTCTAGAAAGCAACGTAATTTCTTTTGCTCTGCTTTGCGCAGACAACATTAGAGCTTCACTCTGGCAGTGCTGCTATCCATAGGAGGTTTCACAAACAAAATCAAACATATTTTTTTATGTTTTTGCCTCTTGCTGGCACTATGGCACTCTGTCCCCAAACTCCCTCACCCTCTGAGTTTGAATAGTGTGCAAACACAGGCAAGTCAGGGAAAGGGAATAGGACCAGGACATTGGATTTAATTCTGCAGCACAGCAGATGCCTCAGGAGCGCAGATGCTTGAACACCAGCCCTGAATGACCACGTTTGATGGCAAGGGACTGTGGGGGTTACTAAATCACATTTAAGAAAATATTATCTGCAGAAGCTTTTCCAATGGTCCAGGCACCCAAGAAGCAATGACACAAAATCCTGCTAAGGCAGAAGTCTACATGTGATTCTCACCTGGGTCACAGTACGGCATGCCACAGATCCAAAGCACTCATGGCAGCACCTTGACATACATAACAAGGTTCTGTTTCCTTTCTCAGCCCTTCTCCTTGGTGGGCACAACAATCAGTGATGGATTTATTTTGGGATCGAATGGATTAATTTTAACACTTTTGGTTTTCCTGGTGGGTATCAGGGAATAAAATCTGCAATATTGCTGTACATGATATCATTAAAATTGTGTAACTGTGTAAATACAGTTACAGCTCTTGGGAAAAGAAAAGCACCACACAAGAAGGAAGGTATTAATTCATGACTCAAGCAATAGGACTAACTTAGACACTAATGCTGGGTGGGAACTGTGCAAACCATTTCCATGATCTCTGCTGCACCACAGTAAGGTTTGTCTATATCTCATAACCCTAGGGAAATTTCGTTAAACAAGCATAAAATCCTCGTGGTAAAACTGCTAACCTCTGATATTTGGGAGTTCCAAGGTAATACCTTACTTCCACCCAAAGCCTCATGCAGAGCCCTTACCTAAAGACACATCAGGAAAAGAAGTTCTGCCACCAGAGAGAAAATGGGTAATGCTGGAAGAGGGTCTCAAACATAGGTTACAGCAGGGGGAAATGAGAAAGATCTGACCTCAATGTATCCCTGCAACTGATGGTACTCTGGAGGAGCAACCCAGTCTGATCTCTGCATTTCCACACCCACACATGAAGCTCAGCACATACAATCTCTGTGACTGGGCAAAATTATTGTGTGAAGTACAGCTGTGGTGCCAGATATCTCCAAGATTTAATCAGGCTGATTCCATCTCTAGTAGCTAGAGGCAGTCACAAGGTTACTGCCTGAGGTCATCTGGTATTACTGTTGGTTTAGTCTGCCACCAGAGAGATTTTCAGGTCTCTCACATCACAGGCTGGAAAACAATATTGTTTCTAGGGGTCCCCAGGATATACTTTACCTGATGATCTGGGAGAACAAAGAAGCAGGTGTCACCATTGCAACACCTAATGTAGTAAAGAGAGGATAATACAGATAATAAAGTGAATTCTAGGAGACAAGTGATTCAAACAAAGGCGAATGACAATAGAAGTTATTAGGTAAACAAAGAAAATAATTTCAAACCAGGAGAAAGGTAGATTGAGAGAGCATAGGGAACTACAAAACCCTGAGGCCTCATGGACAGTATCAATTACGGCATACAAGCCATCTGGCCCTTTACCTGGCACAAGAAACATTAGAATTTAATGTGATCTTGGTAGTGCAAAAATCCTCCAAAGGCCCGTGTATGGTTGTTCTGGAAGACTTCATAGTAATACAGCCTAATTTATAGGTCTTATGCCTCCCTCCAGGACTGAACAGAATCCAATGCACTCCTGGAGCACAGCTTCTGACTTAAGTTTCCTTCAAAGAAACAGACACCAAAGCTGCTCAAACTAAGTAAGTCTCGGCAAGCAGCACAATCAGGGATTGCTTCACATATGGCACATTACTGTGCCATATGATGTGCCATATGATGCCAACACAGATAGAGACTGGCTTAAAACTAATTCAGGTGTCAGACTCCCCAAAACTAGAGACTGGTTCTAAGCTGAAATAAAAACTTTTAAAGATTTCAGATTTTGAGTGGAGATCTGAGCAACAGTCACATCCATGTTGATGCAAGATGCTGCAGCCAGCCTTGATGCAGTCCAGTGCATATAGGAGCAAATGGTGCGGCTACTGTTCACATAACTCTTGTCAGAAACTAGTACCTCTGGAAGGTTTTTTTAATTAAAAAGGATTTAGTGCTATTAAACAATAAAATATCAGAACCCCCAGAGGAGGTGTAAGCACAAGATGAATTGTGCAGCTCCACAGTTTCCAAATCCACATGGTGTTACTGGCAGCCAGCCCTCAATTACGAGACAGTAACAAGAAAAAAAGCACACAGCCAGTGACAGAGAGGCAAGGTGCCCATTGTCCCTCAAAGGAGCCCCTACTGCTCCCCTCTGAGCTTCTGTACTGATTGTGCTTTGAGACAGTTATGGCCCCAGAACCTGTCATAATCTCTCCAACTACAATGTGGATAGCAAGGTGTGCAAAATTTACCTGGTGTAACTTCAGTGCTATCATAACCCGAGTGGGCTTCACATACAGAGGCAAAAGCTTCAACTCTGCCAGCCAGAAGTATAGAAAACTTGCCATCAACAAGCTCTGGCTGTGGGCCAAGATCCGTACTGGCAATTTGCAGAACAAATTCATTTAACAATAAGCTCCCTCCTGCTACTTCAGTATCTCCCTACAAAGACCTGCCCTCAGTGGGAATTGCATAAGAACAAATAAAAGCCAAGCACAGCTAGAGTGAAATAGCTTGCACAGATTTGAGAAACTTCTGTAGTTTGCTCTTTCAAAGATGTATAAGCAGGCCAAAAAACACCTTTACCTTGGTTTGGGTTTTTTTTGGGGCGGTAGGGAAGTAAGGCAAGCAAAAGTTAAGCATGTGCTTGTTTTGATAGTCTATACATTTCACTTCATATTTTCAAAGCATTTCAAAATAACACTTGAGAGCCAAGAAATCTTCCCAAAGAGAAAATTTAAGAATTTCCCTACAGATCCCTTAACAGAATACTTTGACCAAAATTAGATTCCCTTCCACATTACATTTGCCTCAATGATCCTGCTTCCTTCTGTCAAGAAGCAAGAAAGTGCTCCCTCACTACATGCACAAAGCTATTTTATACGGCTCTCAAGGGATACAGATGACTTTATGAACTCCTGCCATGTAGTTGTAGCCCAGCAGCTTCTGGGCTCCTCATTTGCTAGGATACCAACCCCTGTACTGTGAGACACATCAGCTGCCTATTTCTCATTCCAGTGAAATAATTTAACCTGTGTTGAAGCAGAGGCTACCCTAAACCTCAGCTACTTTGGTTTTGGTGGGATATTGGTTACCCAGATACCCATAATATTCTTATTTCACAATTTTCTTATAAGAAAATAACAATAACCAATATACTTGAAGCAGATGAATGCTAATACAGCTGCAATCACATCAAGCAGGAAACTGATCTTCATGAGAGAATAAAAAAAAACCAAATGAAATCCAACCAAACAACAACAACAAAACCCCAAAAACCCTCAACACCAAAAAACCAACCAACCAGAAAAAAAACCCCACATCTCAGTTGGGTGAAATTTCCAATCCAAGTTTTCTGCATAACTACAGATGGAAAAATTACAGCAGTGCAGTGAATACTCACTATCTCAGTGCAACCTATAATAAAAAAATTCCTTTAAAAAATCAGGTTTAATTTACTTGCTTAACACAAAAAAAGTCTGTAGCAGTGCAGACATACATGGTTTCAAGCATAAAATCTTGGTCTAATGTTGTGATCTTTCTTCTGTTCAATTATCGTGAACATATTCCCAACCCTCAGGGTCCATCCTTGTACACAACATACCAATACTGACTCTTTCAGGAATGCCGACACACCGGCTAGGTAACACAACAAAAAGAAGTCTCAGCCTCAGCATTTCTAAAGAGATATGACAGGAGTGGGACAGTATTGATTGTCTCTGCTTTATTTTATAGGCTGCCTTTGCAGGCAGCATTTTCAAAAAGGGCTGAAGATCAACGTTGCAATCGCAAGGGAAGTGATCTTGTAAGGAAAAATCTTGCAAATGCACATATTCCTTAGCACAAAAGATCTGTAAGCCCATTCTGCATGGATTTGTCTGGCAAAAGGCTGGTCTTGAGTCTCTGCATGCACACAAGTCTGAATAGGCACACTAGCACTGAACACCAGATTAACTCTCAAGTTCCTCAGTGAACAGATCCCCATCTCTCTAAAGTTGCTCTTGTACCCTGAGATAAATGAGCAATCCAAAGAACTGGAGAAGCACTACTGCTGAGCCATGTCCAAAATGCAGACAGGCATTCAGAAGCCACCACATTAATTGAGCAAGAAGAATGTCACACCTCAGTGAGCAACTCTGTGGCATCACGCAGGGACAAGAACTGACTGACATCATCTGCAGTTGGACTAGTGACACAGCACATAACTGCTGAGCACATAAAAAGTTCTTCATACCATTTCCAGCTTGCCACTCTTCTAGGCAACCTGCTGGGCCACATATGCTGTTCAGGTTTGCAGAAGAGAAGGCTTAAGACTGACAGACACTAGGATAAGAGTGGTACACAAACAGCAAAAGCTATTAAAGCATAGTTTGCAAAACCTGTAATTCCCCAAGGAATGCTCCTGCATTCTAAACATTTACCATACAAATTCGTCTCCCAAACTCATAATCTGGCTGACACCAACAGAAATTTGTAACACCTGACAATAATTGGTTATCAAGATTTATCTTATAAAAAAGAAATAAACAGAAGAGAATCACAAAACAGTCAACATTGCATTGAGATTCTGGGTATTTCCTAATACAGCAAGTAACTAGGGCAACTTGCTCAGGCTCATGTCTAGTCAGGCTATGATCATCTTCAGTGACAGAGACACCACAACCTTTCTGTGTTACCCATGCTAAGTATTTGACCAACCTCACTGTGAAATAATTACATTTAAAGGAAATTTTCTGTATTTCAATATGTGAGCATACACATCGATAAGATTTCCCCTGAGGTCTTCTCTTCTCCAGGCTGAAGAATACCAGTTTTCTCAGTCTCACCTCATAAGAGAGACACTCCCACTCCTCAGTAAACTTCACAGTCATTTGCTAGACCTGCTGAACCAAGTCCATGTCTCTCATACTGGGGAGCCCAGAACTGGACAAAGCACACCAGGTATGTCACCCCCCAGAGCAGAGAGGAAGGATCATCCTTCTTGAGCTGCCACTAATGCTTTCCTAATACAACCCAGGAAGCCTTTGGTGTCCTTTGCCTCATGGGCACATTGCTGTTCATGCTGAGTTTGGTGTCCACCAGTACCTCCAAGACCTTTTCTGCAAAGTTGCTTTCCAGCCAGTCAGCACTGATACACACAACTATTCCTTCCCAGGGGTAGAATTCACAGAATTCCTGTCAGTCCATTTTTTCAGCCTTCTGTCTAATCCACACTTCATCAATTTGCTATCAGTGTTATAGGAGCCTGTGTCAAAAGCCTTACAAAAGTCAAGATAAACACCTCCATTGCTCTTCCATTAGCCACCAGGCTAGTCCTCTTACCAGGTTCATCATGCATAATTTTACCTTCATAAATCCATGCTGACTACTCCTAATCACCTTGTCCTTTAAGTGCTTGGAAACCATTCCCAGGATTATTTGTTTTGTTACTTGCCTGGAGACTGACAGGCCAATCATCTGTAATTCCCCAGATTTGCGTCCTTGCTCTTCTTGAAGATAAGTGGTGGCAATTGCAGGAATCTCCCTCAAGTACCATGACCTATCAAAGATACTCAAAAGTGACCTCACATTGGTATTAACCAGTTCAATCAGCATTTGTCAGTACATCCTACCAATTGCTGTGGACTTGGGTATACTACATGAAAATGTTCCCTATTCTGATCCTCATCCAGTTAGAGTAAGTCTTCATTGATCCCAACTTTACCACTGATCATAGTGGTCTCAGATTGCTTAAGGTGAGTTTTACCAGTAAAGGCCATGGTGAAGGCAGTGAGTGCTTCAGTCATTTGCCCATCCTTCACCAAAGATTCTCCCGCTGCACTCTGCAGTGGATCCAAATTTTTTTCTCATATCTGTTTAGAAGCCTTTTTTGTTGCTCTTCATCTCGCTTAATTCTGGGTGGGCTATGGCTTTCCTTTAATGACCAGTATATGCTTCCTGCTTCCAGCTCTACATTTTTATATAGAAGTGGTTAAGTCATGAAGAGACACAGACTCAATGCTTTCTCCATTTGAGCACCTCATCGTAAGCAACACTT
This sequence comes from Cyanistes caeruleus, assembly GCF_971803275.1. Classification (NCBI taxonomy): domain Eukaryota; kingdom Metazoa; phylum Chordata; class Aves; order Passeriformes; family Paridae; genus Cyanistes; species Cyanistes caeruleus. Next base: position 84,054,475 of record NC_141702.1, on the reverse strand, counting down.
GGTTTCAAGTGACTCAATTCAGTTCCCAGGGATTTCTCGGGGTATACCCCAGGAAGATTTCTACAAACTTGAAAACCTGACTCCTAGTCAAGGGAGCAGCAGTCTTAAATATTTGAGTACGCTTGGCTGAAGTACTTCATACTTGATGATGACCTGTTGGGATTATTGAGACACACATGACTGAGAGACATTGTAAAAGGTGTTTTATTTCATAATCAGTCTCATGGAAGGGTGAGACATTAAAGATGTTTCATTTAACACCATCACATCAGAAGCTGTATTAATTCTAGTTACAATGCCTTTTATAAATTTCTTAGCCAATTCCACAAAGCTCACTAATAACTTTTTACACCAGTCATTGACTATTTTGCATTACATGACTCTGTCGCAATGCATCTCTTCTTATCCAATCATATAATGCAACACAAACCTACATTGATACATCTTAAGCTTCCTACTAACTCAATAGCAGGTTCTATTGTTAAACTTTAAAATTTTTCACTATCTTGCTCAACATATTTTTTTGTTTACATAAAGCATATTTCTACTTGCATAAAACATATTTCTGTTTAAACCATAAACCCACATTCTTGCTTCATGTCTGTGTAACTTTATTGTTCCAAATCTTCAAGCCTTTTCCAAGGTCTTAGGTCAAACTTTGTATCCATATCTATCTCTATCTCTGTACACACAAGGCTCTGGGAGCTTTCTGCGACTCCTTTTCCCACAATGACCTTCCCTGAATATGTTTTGAAGGTACTTCCCAAACAGTGTCTCATCTTTTCCTCCTCTCCATTTCCAGTGGGTGATGAGATGGAAGCCCTGCAGTGCTAGAACCTATTTCAAGTTCCAAGTAGGGGGCTAAGCATGAACAAGTAATAAACATGCTTTAGTGACCACTCTAAATCACAGGGTGTTCAATTTCTACAGCTCTAGATCTTCTATTATAAAGACATTACCTCTTCATCACAGCAGCTCATTAACATTCACTTTGAACATGACTCCAGAAGATGTCATGGAATTCTATCAGGTCACAGTAATTTAGGCTCCTAAAGTGCATACCTGGCACTGATACAAACTTCTTATTTTATACTGGACAGTGAAAGGCCTCCTTGTTCCATTTTTATTCCTCACTGATAAAACAGAGTTTGAGGTATATGCACAATTTACTCAACAAGGGTTACAAAGGTTTAAAGATTTTCTGAAGTGTTTTGCAATTCTCCCTAGCAAGGCGTTTACAGAATGCGGCACTTCTCTCTGAAAAAAAGACCATTTTCAGGATAATTAATTTTTAAAAAAACTTATTTCCAAAAGTATGAAAGATATTGCACATTCAAGTAATTTAGTTATCTGCAGTATTGCATTAAACCATGGCTTTTTCCAGCAGTGGTTTCAAGAGCAGTTGGAAGTCCATGGTCCTAAAGACTGAAAGCAAACAGGTTTAGAGGAAAGAAGTTGAAGTCTGTGAAGAGTTTCAGGTATCCAGCTGGAAAAGCATCATTGGAAAAAAATCTGCAGTATCCAATAATTTTTTGTCAAATATGAGGTAAATATTAATTTCATACATTTGAAAAAGCTTGTTTATCCATTCCAAAAGCATAACATCTTTAATAACTTGAGAAAGATTAGCAAACAGCATTTTAACTTCTGAAGTCACTTAGGAAAGCAGGCAAAGTTGAAGAGGTAGCCAAAGGTGTCCTCTGCAAGGAGAGCCTGGAGCTGTCCCATGCTGGGCATGACTGGTTCCAAAGATCCACCAGAGCACAGCTGAGCCCCTCAGCCAAGATCACAGAATCAACTAGGTTGGTAAAGACCTTTGAGATCATTGAGTCCAACCTGTGACCTAACACCACCTTACCAACTAGGCCATTGCACCTCAGGGAAAACATATGCAAGAAAGAACCAAAAACTGCCTGGCAGTGAGGGGTGAGAAAAGGAGTGTGAGAAACAGCCCTGTGCAGAGCACTAAGGTCAGAGAAGATGGAGATGGGGAGATGCTGCAGGCACTAGGGCAGAGACTTCTTCACAGCCCCTGGGCTTCTATGGTGGATGAGTAAACTGACTGATGGGCTGCCAAACACACCCTGGCTGCTTTCGCTCCTCAACAGGATGGGGGAAAAACAAAGATGTAATATCTTGTTGGTCAAGATAAACAAGTAACCAGGAAAAGTAATGGGAAAAACTGTGACTGGATGTTGCCACAGAGGGGAACGACTCCAAGGAATCCTTTGTGGTTGTAAAGTGGTGAAGGGCCAAGGGGTGTAGTAGTGTTGTGTGTGTAAATTTTTAACCTCTGTCAGTGTTGTGGTGACATTTTGATTTAAGTGTTTGAATTTACACATACACACACCACCAGCCCTTCAAGATAATGACAGTTTAATAACTAAAGCAAAATAAGGAATTTATTCACTGCCTCCCATTAGCAGGCAGACATCCAGCCACTTCTTGGAAAGCAGGGCCTCAGCATGTATAACTTACATGGGAAGACAAGCACCATCATGAATGCCTTTACTGATTTCTCCCACTTCTTCCCCCTTTCCCTGAGCTTTACTGCCAACCACATCATAGAGCAGGAATACCCATCTAGTCAGATCAGATCAGCTGTCCCAATTACGTCACCTCCCAAACTTATGCAGACCCCCAGGCTTGCTGGCCTCAGGCACGGCTTTGAGTGAATGCTTTCATGCTGAGAAAGGGCTGTTGTGAAGAAAGTCACCTCCAGGCCAGCCAGACCCGATATCATCTCCACCCCTTATTTCATGCTACTTGTATTATGCCCAGGTCCCACACTACGCAATACATTTAAGTAATCTGACTATCCCATCCCTTCTCCTTGTCATTCCTGATATCTCTTCATACCAACATAACATGTTCTCCATGTTACACCATACATGTTGCACCCATCAATCATAATTATATATCCTCATTAAACAATATCCTCGATCCTTTAACAGAGGCCAAAGCCAATTCTCCGCATCTGTGAGAACTGAATTAGCTGGGATATATCACCTTACACCAGGCTCCTGTCATGGAGGAAATAAATCTGAGGCCATGGGAGGCGGGCTGCTGGGGGGATGCTAAGGTGATGCTATACATTGTGAAGTTAACCACACCCCCAGGTCTTTAGAAGCAGCCCCTCAGACAATGCGGTCACTGTGAACATTAAAAGGTATCTTTGGGCACTCCATCGTACCCATTCTGATTTATTCCACCACGCTCGAGCTAACCAAACTGGGGAGAGGGGTCCCAGAACCCCACCGTGACACACACCACCAGAGCTGGCTAATAAACTGTTTCATTTAGACTTCAAAGCATAGAAAGGGCTTCACAAAGAACAAACTGTACAAATCCTTGGTTTGAAAGACAGAATGCTAGACAAAGTGATCTAGTATACCTTGCCTTCAAGCATACATGCACATAAATGTGTAAAATCTAGAGGTGGCATCCAGTCCTTCATAGAAGAAGTCTTTGCAACCACTGAAAATGCCTTCATCTCATACCATTCTGAGAAATAAGTTTATTTCAGGAAGCAGCACAAAACATTTTCACTTTAGACTTTTCAGTCTGTATCTTCTACAGGATGATGTACCAGTTACCTTTGTTTATGTCAGTTTTCCAACTAAGCCATTATCATTGTTAGATAGCCTTCAGCAAGCACACAGAGCTAAGCTATAGTCACCACTATCCAAGCAGTAAAACCAGATGAGAGCAAAAAATACCCAAACTAAATGCAGCCTTTAATAAGTCTGTTCTCTCATTTTCATCTTCTGCTAAACAGAGATAAAGAATGCATCATACTAATATCCTCCCCTACTTTTGTGTTACAGATAACTGACCACACCCACAGATATTTAAGCCAATCTTGTCCTTGCTAAGACTGGGCAAGGAAAAAAGGATTGGTTTAAAGCTGTGCCTATAAGGAAAGGCTCTTACCTGCATTAGCCCAGGGAAGATACCAGGGGCAGCTGACATTCACATAGGTGCCAGGCAGTCCATCTGGCCAGCAGGCATAATCGTCAAATGTTCTGTTGCAGAATTTGCCTTCTGCACAGAGAGAGAGAGAAGGGAGGGTCATGCCACTGCCTTGTACTAATTCAGCAAGAAGGAAAAAAGAACAGAATATAAAAGGAAATACAGACACATGCATTTAAGATCTGATGTGGAATTATATGGCATTTATTGTCATAAAGAATGAGTTTATCTTCGCACAAGAAACTGTTGTTTCAGGAAGGAACTAAAAAACAGATTAGGGTCTTACACTGAATCAATAGACAAGAAAGTAATGGATTTGTATTAATTTATCTATTTTTTTACACCCTTACTTGTCACAGTTTAAAATAATTTTTGCTATGAATACTAAAGATAATAATTCCTCAGAATGGTTCAAATTCATGCAGTTGGAAAGTCTACCCTAATATATTGGGTCGCAAATGAAATACCCACACACAACCATAACTTTGCATTACAGCTTAATCAACATGAGAATACTTCAGATTCATTAAACTGTCATTCTTAGAGGGCAGCATTCAATTGCTCAACAGAATAATGTAGTAGAGGGAGATGAATGTGTCCCTGCCATTGTCATGACCTACTGCTCTCACTCTGATATAATAATGTAGTTAAGACAAGGAATATTAACAGTTTTGAAATAATTCTTCAAAGGCACAACTTTCGACATCTTCATTGTGTCCCAAAAGCACTTGAAGCAGAGGAAAGGCAGCACGGTGTCCAATGGGAAGCATTATTGACAAGTCACCACTTGTCCTCTAAACACAACAACACTGGCATGTCACAGATGCTCTCAGCATATTACAGCAGCTCAAACACTAAAACAAGCTACATTCTCCTTAAGTCACTATTTTTTCCAAAGCCATCTCAGCATTTTACAAGGCTCATAATAATTTATATCAGCTTTACAGCCTACAGACTCCTAGTTCAATGTGAACAGCATGGTCCCAGACTTCCTAACACTTTGACCCCTAAAGAAGTTCCAGGTCTATTACATTAGTGGCTGTTTGATATGGTTACAGCTACCACTTGCCACTGCATAACACTCTGGACCTAAGGACAAACATCTCTACAATTAGATTGTCCCATAAAATGCTTCCCCCAGCAGAGGGAAGAGTCCCACAGACAGCAGATAGGAGCAAATGGGATGAAGAAGCAATGGACCAGAAAGAAGTATTTTCAAGTTCATAATCACTCCCTTGCTACTGTTATCATGCATTTTAAAAATGAATACAGCCAATCCTTACCAAATTAGCTTACCTGGAACAATGGGGGGTGTCTCATATAAGTATTTCTGGCACTGGAGCTGATATTCCTTCCATTTCTGCACAACCTCAGAGAGGGATCCATCTGAACTCTGAAAGAGAAATCATGACTCTCAGACATTGCAAGGATTTAAACCACACGGTTTTTCATCCAGAATGAGTAGGTGAGTGTGAAAATTACTACCAAAAGCTAGAACAGCACTGCTTATCACAAAGGGTACAAGATGATGCTATGTATTTGCCTAATTTCCAAAAATAACCAAAATAACAACAACAACAAAATCCCTTCTATTTGCACCACAAGGAAGCAAAAACCCCACAAACTCTACTGTTTCCTCACTGAAACCCACACTGAGATACCCTTGCTGTCTTGAACACTCTTCAGCTGTGTGATTTATTATCTCATGAAAAGACAGGGACAGCAGTAAGTCCTTTATTAGTAGTTTTCTTTCCAACAGCAGCATTTCTGCTTTCCCATAAAAGAAAACAAGTTAATCACTGTATTCAGCAGATATTCTCCAAGCATTCTTCTAAAATGTGGATGAAAGCTCTTCCAGCCATTTTTTTTTCTCTGATGAACAGCTTTTTCCTGCATCCTCCATATTTTTCCTGCAACTGCAGAAAGATCTGGAGCCTTCTTTTTGCAGATTTTGATAGCCTGCAGGCCCCACCATCAGCTATCCCAAGTAGTGAGGAGGCAGGGGAAAAATATGTACAAACGTGATCTGAGGACAAAGGAAATTAGCTGTTATTAGAGTGAGCAGCTAACTCAGGGCTGGCTGCTCATTCAGCCAGCAGACCTCCTACGTGGCTCACAGAAATCCAGCTTTACTCACTGCATTTGAGACACTACTCCTTATCCCCCCTCTTTGTATTTGTATAAACAAAATTTAAATATCAGATCAGGAGGCTGTAAGTGATCAACAATGCAGGTAAGACAGCCTTTTTCCAGAGAAAGCCCCATGGATGTCTCAGACACACAATCAACAACACAAACATGGTATAACACACTAATGCTGCTGAGGGAAAGGAAGTTCATTTAATCCCAGATGTCAGTCGGTTTATTTAGTGAAGCATGAAGGTAAATAATCCTTGCAGTTGTACCCTCCCAGCTTTAACTGCTGATTTTTATTTTCCACTTTTGATTCTGAATCTTTTCCAGGTGGTTAGAATAAAACCAGAGTATGGGAAGAATTATTTTAAAACTAAGGAATAATTGTTGTGAGGTGCCTCAGGGAGGAAAAGATTTAGTTTCAGATAAGCACTGTTAACGTGAGAGGCATGACTGTAAGCCAAGCTAGTGTGAATTTTGACCTCCTGCTTTGGAGGATGGGCAATGTGAGCCCTGGATGAAGTCCCATCCCAGACCTCTTGGGAGGAGTGGCCCAGGAGTTCTGATTGGGTTTGAGTCCCTGGGGTTTCTGCCTTGTTGTGTTTCTAGTGGTCCCTAACCCTAAACTCCACCCTGAAAGATGGAGACCCTCAAGGGTTCTGTCCCTCAAAACCCCTCACCCTGCCTTTGTTTGGGGCTCTGTGTCTCTGAATGACAGTTTGTTCCCACGCTGAATAAATGGTTTCATGAACAGAGGCCTGTCTCGTTGGTATTACATGCTGGTTCCCAGAAACTGTAGCTTCCCTGGACATGATCCTGCAGTTATGGACTGCAACAATAATTTTAAAACTCTACTGCATTTCAGGAAAGTCAAACTGAATCTTGTCCACTACAACCAATATGACTAAAATTTAGACACCAATGCAATCACCTTGGTATAAAAGAACAGAAAAGACCTCTCAAATCCTCTTCTTTTATATATTTCCAATTAAAAACCCCTTTGAAAAGAAATAAACCAAGCACCATATGCATAATGATTCTGCCTGGATTAACCCACTACATTTAATTACAAATATGGTCTTGCACATATGATGAAAAGTACAACATCTAGTAAATACCTATGTTGCATTTCAAGATTAAGTACCTATAACTTGTAGCAAGAGCCTCACAGCCATAATTCTAGAAGAATGTAGTCGGCTCCCCCTGAAATAAAAAAAATCACAAGGTTGTGGATCTTGGAAATTCTGACCCTGTTAGCCTGATTTAAATATTATCTATGCCAATAAATGCTGCAAAGTCTGTATATTGTAAAACAAATGGATTCTACTGAATGGAAAAACAAACCTGTAGCATATATTCAACATAACTCAAGAGGAAAGAAAACATGACCTAAATTATATCTCCAGGTGTGTGTAGAGAAACAGATCAGTAACTAAAATGCCATTTACATATCCATGTAGGCTGAATAAAGAGAGATGACCTGAATACAGGGAAAGAATCAGTTTTCAAACTTAAGTTCCTCTCAGGCTGTCTTTATGAAGTGACTTTTAGGTCATATATCTTTTAGATTATAATGTCTTGGGTTGCAATGCAAGATGTAATGAATAGTATGTATTCTATTACCATTCGTTAAAACCAGGTGGGACAGTTTTCTTTATCTCTTCCATGACTTATCCCTCATAACTGGGGGATATCTTCTGTTAATGGGCCAGCTGTTAAAACCAAGTGTGGCAGTTTTCTTTATCTCTTCCAGGACCCATGCTCTCTCCAGGGAGGTATCTTCTGTTATTGGGCCATTGAGTCAGTCACTGCATGACTGATAAAATTGAATCATCCTATTGTGAGATGCTTCACCCAGGGGGAGGAGCCATTCCTACCTGAATATAATCAGAGACTTGGAACACCACAGTCAGCCTTTCTCCACTGGATTCCCAGAGAAAGACTGGACCCATCTACACCACCACTGGACCTTCAGAGGAAAACTACACCCTTCTGCAAGTTCATTGCTTCAACAGAACCTATCTGTTCTGTTGAACCTGTATCTGTTGAACCTATCTATCACTCCAGGAAGACTGCAGCCATGATTTAATCGGAGTGCTACCAACACCCTGACTAACAGGGTGTCAGGTTGTACTCTGACTCTGCTAGTAGGTTTTTTTGTACTGCATTTTTATTTAAATTTTCCTAGTAAAGAACTGTTATTTCTATTCCCATATCTTTGCCTGAGAGCCCCTTGATTTCAAGATTATAATAATTTGGAGGGGGGTGGTTTACATTTTTCCATTTCAAGGGAGGTTTCTGCCTTCCTTAGAAGACACCCATCTTTTCAAACCAGGTGAAATCATAGAATTATTTAAAGGTCTTCGTTTTACAACAGTGGTTAATTGAAGTTAAACAAGACTGTTTCACTATCCTCGTATCACCAGGTTAACACTCTAATAAAGGAATTAAAAGGAACATTTTCAGGATGTGTTCTTAAATTATAATTCAGTATAATTTCAGAAGTTACTAAGCATTACACATCTGCCCAAAAAGTAACTGTTGATCAAGCATGTTGATGACTACATCAAGTTAATCCAAATTTAACTTTTAAAATCATTACAAGATATGGATGCATACAGAGTTTCATTTAGAAACAATACCTTTTAAAACATCTTGACAATATCCTAAAACTGCTTACACTAAGAAAAGTAGCTCTTTTGAAGTCAAGAAGCTTTAAAGCAGTTTTTCTAAATCAAGCTTTCATCTGTTGCCTTCATGAATGCAGGAACCCAGCTTTAGCTACAGCTTAAAAGCCAGCCTCTATCCCATAATTAAATGAAAAATTAAAAGCATTCTACTTATACTGGTTTTTCATAATGTGAGAAGGCAACTCTAAGGAGATTAGCAAACTGTAAGAGTGAAATAATTAGACATGCCTTTCTGCGGAGATGACCTATTTGGTAGACAGTTTTCTATAATCTATAGTTTGTTGCAATGTGGAGGGAGGCCAGTCCTCCAAAAAGCTTCCACCTTGAAGGTCTGTTCCCTAGGATAAAACAAAACTACTTAGTCATGGTGACTGAGCTATAGACGACTTCCTGCCTCAGGACCCCATGTTATCTCCGTGTAAACTACTGATCATTTTACTCCAGTATTAAACCATTGGTCCTTTTCCCAATTCTCCCCGTCACTGTAAAACCTCAGCTTTTGCCCAGTTCAGGGGATGCAGCCATCCATAGCCCCCTTTGTTGAAGCCTGCTAATAAAGGACTCCTTGGAATGCTACATGGTCCCCCATCTCTCATCCATGCGTCGGCTGGGGTAACCCATGAGCTGAGCTGATGACTATAAGAGCTGGAATCACATCTAAAAGAGCTGATAACTTGAACACTCAGGCTGAACTAGTATGGATTATCCCTGGCCGGAAACCGCCTGAGACCCCTGGACGGCTGTTCCTCATGGGACCGCTATCCAGGAAGTCTGAAGCAGCTGGGGGTCAGACAAACCTCTGCACCGGCCACAACATTGCAATAAGACAATGAAACATAAATTCTAAGCCTACATAATTTATTCTCTCTGACCAACAGTACACTGTAATACAGCTAAATACTTTTGTTTGTTATCAGCCAAATTGAGTTCAACTTGATTTTAATATATGCTACTTTCTACTTCTCAAAGCTTATGGCCCCCATGAACAAGAATCACAAGTTACACAGTCACGGATGAGTTTACCATGTGAGTAGTTATTCAAATATGAGACTGTGTATTTTCTTGAGAAGTTATTTAAGTCCTTCTGCAACAAAGTACTAAATGAAAGTATACATGGCCAAGGTTCCTGGGTCAGTACCTAAAATTTGGAGCAAATGGAAAATCTATAGCTTTGTTAAACTCAGAATATGTTTTCATTGCTGAAAACATGTAGTTGTGGGTTTACTTGGATTTTTTTTCCTGTTATATTCAACCATGGGTGGAAAACAGCAGTAGTTTTGCTGTGGTGAAAATATATCACAGAAGGATAGCAGAGGAGAAGATGGAAACACAGCTGAATGGTTAAGGTGGAGAAGTAATGAATGGTGGAAAGAGCATGAATGGATGAAAGACATAAAGGAGGTGAGTGATGGTGCAGCTTAATGAGCATGAAACAAATGAAGAAAAATTAGGAGAGTCAAGAGGACAGACTGGGAGTCGCTCAGTGTATGTATACAATTAAGTGTGATTAATCTCCAGTGAGCACACTCTAAATTAGCACATTTAACAATCTGAAGACAGAATTCCTTACAAATCCTTAACATCTTCATAGGAAAGCCCCTTTATATAGCCATAATTTGTCTTCATAGGCCAGTAAGCATTTTAACCACTTTTCAACATCTTTGAAACTATTCCTGCTGAAACAAAAAACAGCATCCACACAGATCCAAGGTGATCAATGACACAAAAGCAACACTCTAATACAGTGAAATCAGAGCACACAGGGTATAAAGCCTCCAGACAAAATGTACCATGAAATGGAATTAAAGTGGAGAGTTCTCAGAGCTTCAGAGGCAACTGGTGACCCCTGGGATTATCTTCTCTCTTCTTCCACCACCACATACAAGGTCTTACATGCAACAGAATGAGAAACTCCTTCTTACATTTGCATTTCTTTTGTCTTTTCTTGCCTGTTTTTAAACGGGACCACTTTTGCTAAACTTTTTCATGTTGTTAATGTTTCAGGATAACAAGCAAGACTTTGCCTTGCTATTAAAGGCTCACACATAACACTACAATCACTGGGACCTCTAAATTGCTAGTCCTAACCTTCAAAAGAAAACGATAAGGAACTTGACATTAAAGAACAGTTTGGCACGTATGGATGCTGAATGCAAGAAAGCAGGCAGGGAGCACAGAGCTTGTGTGAAACTAAGTCACACAAGGTTCTCACTTTGGCCTGAGAAATCATAAGGAGGAATCCAAACAGTCCTTGGGGAAAGACCACAACCTTTGCAGGTGTTGTTTAGATCCTTGTTGTTTACTTGCAAGAAACAGTCAAGGGATGTAGTACCCAATTGACCAATGATGGTGATGTGTTGGTTTAATGACCAACGAAAGTCTTACCTCTCGGACCTTCTCAGACCTGTCTATAAATGAAGATTGGGAATAATAAAACTTGCTCTCCTGGGCAACCCACCTAAGAGAGTCTGTGTTGTACTTCACCATTCCTAATATAGTGCAACAGGCACGGCCTTGATATTCTTCCCTTGGATAGTAATGCTGGCATATCTGTCTTGTGAGAGGAAAATTCAGATTATATGCCTTGTAGCTCAGAAGGGCACTAGTGAGTTACTCTTAAACTTCACTGCCATTTTTGAAAAGCCCAATGGAACACATTATTTCAAGGCTATTCTGCTCAGGATCAGCACATCAAGTCCAAGACAGGTGAAGATTACACATTACAAGCCTTACGCTCATTCTGACTTGTAACATTCTTTCTGGTATAATACAGATCTTATTATATCATCACTTAGCCAACATAAGCTATAGGTTTGCATCAATACACCAGCACAGAGCAGAGCAGGACAATCCCCACCCTTGCCTGGCTGGTGATGCTGTGCCTGATGCATGGACATGCTTGGCCCTCTTGACTGCCAGAGCACTGATGACTCACGTTCAACTTTTCATCAACCAGTGTCTTTCTGTGCCACTGCTTTCCAGTCTGTCTGTACATCCAGGGTTGCCCCATTCCAGGTGCAGAATCCAGCACTTTCCCTTGCTGAACTACATATGGTTGGTTGTAAGAGCGACAGAGAGATGGGGACTTCAGATGGCTTATCTTGATAATACTGTTTATTCCAGATTGGGTTACAGCAGGGGGTTGTGGGTTGGCCTACAGCTGCTGGCTATATGCAAGCCATGTGTCCTGAAGCCCCTTTGGTTCTGGTTACAATGCATTATATCTCTTTCTTTTGCTGTGCATATTATTACATAACAGCCAATCAGCATCATACACAATACACATTTACATCTATCCTATCCAAACTAGAATTACCATACTATGTTAGTGACTAATCATCTGAGCTAGTAATTACATGTTAAAACTTTGAAACTTGTTTTGCAGTGGAAAATTTGTTTTGCTTTGGTAAAAAACATCTTTCTGTCTATGCATTTTTACTTGGTAGCAAACATGCTTTGTTTGAAGACCACTTAACCTGTTGGACTTTAGCCATAAAACTTCCTTCTAACTGACTAAACCTTTGCTCTAAACCTTCCGACTTGACTAAACCTTTGTTCTTTCAGCTGTTTCAGCAACAACTATCCCTAAAAACATCTTTTTATGTATCAAAGCTTGCTTTCATTTCTAGAGAACCTTCTGCTAAGCATTCCATAAAACTTTTCTGTTAAATTCTCATCCTTCCCAACAGTTGGTGATTGCCCACCACTCTGATTTGTCTATGTCTCCCTGCAGGGCCTCTCTCAAGAGAATCAACAGCTCGTCCCAGTTTTGTACTGTCTCCAAACTTGCTTAGTATCCTTTCCAGTCCTATGTCCAAGTTGTTTATGAAGATGCTGAAGAACAACAGGCCATGGACGGGGCCCTGCAGAACCCCACTAGTGCCAGGTCTCCAGTCAGATGCCAGCCCATTCCCTGTAACCCTTCGTGCCTGACCCATGAGCCAGTAGCTCACCCATCACATGATGTGTTTATTCATTTGGGTGCTGGACATTCTGTCCAGAAGGATCCCATGAGAGACAGTATCCAAAACTTTACTGAAATGTACTGTACTGAACTTGGTATTAACAGAGTCCTTTGGCTCACTGTTCACCCCCTGATAAAACAGTCCTGTTGAGGATAAGTCCTTCAACTACAGCACTTCTTAAGACCCAAAGACATTCTGGAAGTTTCATTCTCTGGAAGGGAGAAGGCTTTATTGCTCAACCGTCACTCTCCCAAAGAGATGATATCCAACCCAATTTTATAACTATTTAGTTCAACTTCTGTGTAGTAAGTTAATCTAAATCCATTATGTGCAACATCTCACAGTCCAGTTACTCTCCTTTGGGAACTGAAGCTATGCCAAAGGAGGAGAAGGTACATCAAAAAATAATGTCTCTACTATAGATAGTTCAAAAGAAGTATCATTTAAAGGCATCCTTTTACAGAGATCATAAATTAGATCATACTTCAGGACTGACATTAGCTAGATTTATGTATTTATCAAATTGTTTTCCCACATTACGTTGCCCAGTATCAAGTTTAATGTAGTCATTTGACATTATGCTACACTAAGTGACCCACTGAGATAAAGTCATTACTCTCAGTCCCTTTTATAAGACTGCTTGACTGATCAGACGATATAATATTAATTATGCTTCCAACTCATATTTCACAAGATACTTCATCCAGTGGTTGGATCATTCTGTACAAATTCCTCACCCCTCAGAAAAAACAAACAGGATCAAAACAACTTATCTTTCAGAGGGAAGCCAGCTTCTAGTTTCTCCTGTAAATTTTTCTCTTCCTTAGTTACTAATGAACCAATTATTTCAGAAGCACCAGAAAAATTCACCTTTCAGCATCCTCCCTGCTATTGAAAAGCAAAAAATTATCTCCCTCAAAAGGAGCTATTGAATTCAGGAAGAAACTCCCAGGTGAAACCTGCCAGCTGTTCTTCTCCTTAGGCTGCAGCAGCTTAGTACTTTTAAGTCCTTCAAGAAAAACAAAAAGTCTCAGGACTTCAGTAAAGGCAGTGAACAGTGTTTCACCATCTGTCCAAACATGGAAAGCCCTCTCTTCTGTCACTGACTTTGAGTTTCATGACATTAAGCTTTTGAACTCAAAGCTGTGAGAGGAAGCTCTCATCAGACAATTATATATGATCAACACAAAGAAAATACATCCCTCTGCCTGCCTCTTCAGAGCTGCTCAGCCCAGATTTTTTTTTCTTTTGGTGGTATTTGTTGTTGTTATTCTTTTTGTTTGTTTTAGACCAGTGGCTGAATCTCAGCATTCCTCTCTCTCTGTCTCAGCTGAAAATGACACTGCACCTCACAGTCCCTCATCCTGGCCTTTCTGCCTTTTTCTTTTCTCTTTTACACACCTGTACAGCTTCATAAAGAAGGTTTGGCTGGGCTCAGTCCCACAGCAGCCTTTAATAGCATCTATAAGGGCACTTATGACCACCACCCCATTCCCCTCTCCCACCCCCTCCATTCTTAAGACCTGTTCTTTCTAGATTAAGGAAAAAAGAATAAGCACAGGCATCTCCTAAAGGTCTAGAAATGCAGAAGGCTTCTGCACAGAATCTGAGATAAGGCATTTTAAAAAACAAAACCAAAACTGATTGAGGCCTACTTCTGTTTCTTGGTATTTCTGCAAAGGAAGCTCCCAGTTCAGCTGTCTGTTCCACAAATCATTCCAAATACATGAACTGTCTGAGCAGGCAGAAGAGTTTCACCCTAACCACAAGGTTTTCATTTCAGGACCAAACACTACAGGTCTGTCCTGGGATCTTTCATCTGTGCTTTGAAAATAACCAGTTTTCCCAACCCTGAAAATTTTGTTTTTACAAGGTGCATCTCAATGAGAAAAATATCTCTTCGTCTTGTAATTTTCTGGATCAAGACAAAGTATTTGGCATTCAGAGACACAGATGTCAAAGAAAACTTTTAAAGACCTAAATCAACTTGTAAAGTATACAGTTGATGTGGTTTTAAAGCAGTAACTAAAAAATTACTAGAAAACTTACTTATTTTCTTGCTGTGAGATATGGATTAGAACAACAGCAAAACAGGCTTAAAACTTAAAAGGAATAAAGAAAGTTTATTAACAAAAACTGTAAGAATAAGAAAACCAGAATAAAACTTCCAGAAAACCCTTTTCTCCTCCCACTATTTAACTATTCCCTTGTTCACATGACAACATAGAGACAACAAAACTTTGGTGTTTAAAAGTCTCAATTCTTGCTAGAGTCTTCTTATCAGTCTATGTAGAGAAACAAAAGTCATCTTCTGCTAATCTATGGAGTTTCTCACAAGAAAACTAATTTTCTTCATAGCTTTCTCTTTCTCTGATGCCAGCTGCCCGGAAATCTGTCGTCAGTTGTCTCCTCCCATTTTACATCACTCTGAGGTGTGTTATGGGTCAATGAGTCTAGGGATGTTATTTCTAAGGATGAGTTATTCAAAGGCAAAAGTTCTCTTCATCTGTCTCTGTGAGCCTCCCTGGAAACAGAAGTTTTCTCTTTGCCTCTACAAAGCTACAAATCTTCAACTATTACTTCTCTCCCTCTGTTCCAGCACCTCACTGTATCACAATTACTCCACTTTTTGCTCAAAATCTACACTTTGAACTACTCTATTCCTCCCAATATACTCTGTCATGAATTAAAGGAGTTTTTTCAGAACACTATTGTCCATCTCCATAGCTTTAACAGAAAAATATTTCAGCTTATTAAAGCATCTCCTTATTCTTTACTTCTGAAGCTTAATTCTTTTCTTTACTGTCTCTGATAGTTTATAAAGTCTCTTTACATGTTGATTATTCTCTCTTTCGTTCTCTTGAAAAAAAATGATTTATCTGCAAGTCTCATCTGGGTAATGAAAGGGTTAAAATCTTGCCCAGGCTTTGTAGATGGTTCTGTGATTTCTGCCGGAGCAGTGGCTGGAGCTGTCTGCGATGGAAGATTCTTCCTGGCTGTTCTGGAGAGTGTGGTCACTGCTTCAGCCCACCGCAGGTCAAGAGCTTTTTTTTTCTTTTTCTTACTCGACAGTCTGTGGTGAATTCAGTCACAGCAAAAACTGCAGCCGAGCCAGAGACCGGCCTGGCCCGGCCAGAGCCCGGGGGGGAGCCCCACAGGCCCCATCTCCCGGCTGGGATCTGCAGCAGGCTCCCATGGCCTGGACAGGGGAATGGGAGCCAGCTAGAGCTCTGTTACTTTTCACAGCCAGGAAACAAAGAGACAAAGAAATTCCCAGGCTTAGGTCTTAAGGTGGTGTTCACAGGTTGATCTCACTTTTCAATGGTCCAAACTGCTGTCAATTCTTAGAAATGGCCAGTTGTTGGCCAGGAGAGAAACTCCCACCAGCCTCCAGCAGTTTTAACTTCTTTAGATGTTTCTCTTTGTTTTCTTAAATGCCAATCTACCACAACAGCTTCAAAATAAAGGGAATAAAGTCTAACATTTCAGCATGCTACAAAATTTAGCATCACCTTCTAGAGAACTAAATAAATTAAATCAAACTCCTGTAGGTCAATTAAGTTAGTTTGAAAATGTGGTGCAAACCTGTGTTCATAGTTTCTAATGTTTCTGTCTCCAGTGATGGACAGACCTGGGACAAGAAGTTACCTGCAGAGCTTTTTTTGTCCCATGAAGAACTTTCCAAGGATGGAAAGATATTTGGACTTGGTGACTGTAAGACCCATGGATCCAGATGCTCATTGTTGAGGAAGGTACACATTTAGATTGGCAGCTGCTGTTACCTGAAAATGTTATTTTCATTACAATGTCTTTCATCTGTTCTGGTAAGTGCTCCTGTCAAGGATGTATTACACGAGCCACTCAAAAATGCCATAAGAAAACTACTGAGTAACTATGCAGAAATAAAATTCAAAATTCAAAAGCAACTGTAACTCACAAACTCTTGGACAGAAGAAACCAATCCAACAATTTTAGTAGGAGACAGTATACAGCACTCATGAGAATTACATTCTCATACAAGGAAATTATACTGTGCATTACAAATCTAGACATGCTTTTTGAAGTGATCTTTTGCAGAGGACTTTTACTGATGCAAACACAACAGAGCAAGCAAAACATAATAGTTTAACATGTATTTTTAGACAGATACACAAGGTATAGCTCTAGAAACATCATAGAATGAACAAAGGCAGAGTTGAAGAACACTGCAGGAGGAACAGAAGCTACAAAGCTGAAAATGAGAGCAGAACTTCTTATCTACACTCACAAATTCATGAACAAAATTCAGCCTAGGCTACTGGAAGAACAACTCAGCATTTAATTAAGAATTGTGCAGTAACACAGAATCATAGAATGATTTGGGTTGAAAGACATTTAAAGATCATCTAGTTCTAATATTCCTGCTGTGGTCAGAGATATCTTTCATATAGATCAGGTTGCTCAGAGCTCAGTCTAACCTGGCCTTGAACACTTCCAGGGGTGGGACACACACAACTTTGAGCAAGCTGTTCCAGTGGTTAACCACACAAATTCTCATACAAAGTAATTTCTTCTTTCTATCTAAAATCATTCTACCCTTCTTTAGTTTAAAACCTTGTCCTATGACACTACAAGCCCTGGTAAAAAAATCTCTCTCCACCTTTCTTATAAGCACCATTTAAGTATTGAAAGGCCACAATAAGGTCTCCTCAGAGCCTTCTTTCCTCTGGAATGAAGTATCTCTGTGTTCTCAGCCTTTAGTGGTGCCGAAACCCAGGACCGCTCCCCGATACACGGGTACAAGCGGCCAGATTTCGGGAGTCTCGACGGATGCTGAGGGATGGCTGGAGCAGCGGGACCAACTTCAGCAGGGAGGACGCTCCCGTACCGCCGGGATGCAGTTGCTCGGCAAGGTAGTTTCACAGCTGCATAAGCAGTGGGGTATTGACTGCGAATCAAGGGACTTCGAATGCGCGGTTGCCAGATTACTAGAATTATGTGCTATTGATTATCCCGTACATATACTTCACCCAGATTGCTGGGACAGGTGTACTAAGGCGCTCACGGATGACGTGTTGTCAGCAGTTGTCAGTGAAGTCCAGCAAGTGTCTTAAAAGCTGGGCGCGAGTTATCCAAGCGCTGCAAAAAGTGCTCCAAGAGCAGGAAATTTGGAAGGCAGCCCAAAGCTGTTTAAAGGTTACACCATGGGTGGGGGTTGGAGCTGCTACTCAGACCATGTTTATTGATTGCCCCACTGATTCTAACTGGCCATCCAATGATGACGGGAAACCCGAGTCGCCATCCCGCCTGCCTGGTCCTAACACGGGTTTGGCTGAAGAACATAATCTTCTGCCGGGGGGTACCGATGCTGCGGAGCCGCGGGGCACGCCCGACACCGCAGGCCCTGGAGATGTCGGGGAAAGGCCCCTGCCATACACGCCGCGAAATAGCGCCGGGGAGAGGAGCAAGGGGCGGAGCAAAGGGTGCCTAACGCGCGTGGACATACGCGATTGGGAGTCTAAGGGGAGGCGGGAGGATAGTGCCGATGGTAAAGGAGAGGAGAGCTCACAGTCCAATCAGGGAGCATGCCCTAGAGTATCTCCTTGTAAGGAAAAGAACCCGCTGGAAGGAAGGCGGAGAAAGGGAGGAGAGAAACCCGTCCCTGGGAAAGGGAGAGGGCGAAGTCCTACCAAAAGGCATCATAGCCCCGAAACCCACTGCCACTCAATAAGACCGAGTCCTGGGTAGTTCCAGCAACCTCGGGAATCCGGGCCTGTAGCTCCACAGGTATTACCCCGTGTATTTCCATCAAACACTTTGATGAAGCTAACGATTTTTGTGTCCAAGTGGTTGTTATTCCTAGGATCCTGTATTTCCCGGGAAATGAATTTCCTTACCACCAGGAAAGAGGTTTCCCACGCCAAAAGTGAGAACTCATTACTGCCGTCAGCCTCGCAGTACTTTTGGGCCTAGGAGCGACAGGCGCAGAGACAGGTGTCTCAGCACTAGTGACTCAAAACCAATGTCTAGCCCAACTGCAAACAACAGTTGATGAGGACTTTCACAGAATCCAAGAGTCTATCTCCAACTTGGAGCAATCCCTCAACTCCCTTGCTGAGGTCATGCTGCAGAACAGACGCGGACTGGACATCTTACTCATGCACCAAGGAGGTCTGTGTGCTGCCTTGGACGAGAAGTGTTGCTTCTACGCCAATTATTCAGGGCCAATCAAGCAGTCCATGGCAGAGCTACAACAGAGACTTGAACAGCATAGCCGACAACGTTCTCAACAGAACTGGTTTAACTCAATGTTCAGCCAGTCCCCCTGGATTGTTACCCTCATATCCACGTTAGCAGGACCGGTTATAGTTGTTGTGTTTGCACTTATCTTTGGTCCTTGTCTTCTTAATAAGTTAGCCCAGTTTATAAAAACCCGTTTGGATAAGATTGACATTTTATATTTTGATATTTATATTTAGAACAGAGACAGTTAACCTGAGTTTGCATGATAGTTTGTACTAACACACCACGGTTACGCTTAATGTTCATTACTAACAAGTTCACGGTTTGTTGTTAATTACATATTTAGTTATAAAGTTCTGTTCATGGAGAGGGGGAAGATGATGTGGTTAGACAGGGAAAGCTGATCGGAAGATCTCACAATGTACAGGAAGATAGGGCCCCTTTTCTCCAAAGTTCTCTAACCCATAATGATATGGTGATGACGTAAGCATAACTCGATCATATAAAGCCGTGCTTACCGGAAATAAACGCTCTTCACCGTCCACCACATTGGTGTTCACGTGTGAACAGCCTGACAGGCCTGTAAGTTAGCTGTCGTGTCACTCACAAGCCGGGTCACTACGCCTCAATCTGAGGCAACAGCCTTTCTTTGTAGAAGTCTCAGATCATTTCAACAGCCCTCTTCCAGAGCCAGACTAACAAGTGTATTTCTTTCATTTATTGGGGACCTCAGAGCTGGATGTAGTGTTCCAGGTGGGTTTTCACAAGAACAGCAGGGAAAGAACCCCTTCCCTCTCCCTGCTGGCCACGCTGCTGTGAAAAACAAGGTTCACTCAATGAAAGGTTTAATATAAACAAAAAGACAATTAGGAGACAAAGATAATAAAGCAAAGGGTTAAAACAGCTGGCTGCCTTGGCTAGTATCTTTGGAACACTTTTTTTTATTTCATCTTGCTGTGAGGGTTTATTGCATATTCAAACTTTTCTAAGAAGTATTTTGCATGGCCACTCCCTGGTTCCACCTTTTTAGCTCATGCTCTATAAAAGTTTGATTTCTTCTGATCATCATTTTATTTGGGTTGGGGTTCTTTTCTTTGCAAGCGGTCAGTGCTGATAACAGTCTGGACCTCCTTGTCCTGCTGCTTATAACAGCCTGGGCTTCACTGTCTTGCCCTCTGGGTTTATCTTGCTTTGTACAGAGGGACAGAGCTCTAACATTCAAAATTCTTCTATGCTTAAAACTTGTTAGCAAGAGAAAAAGGACAGACATAGCAAAAGCATATAACTTTCATCTTAATACTTGTTACTTGTGAAAGCTAATATCACAATACAGATTTATAACACTGCTTTGCATGCAGCCCAGGATACAATCTGGTTTCTGGGCTCTGAGTGCACACTGCCAGCTCATGTCCAGCCTCTCATCCACCAGCACCCTCAAGTCCTTATCTTCAAGGCTGCTCTCAATTCAAGTGTTGTGGTGGGCTTTTTCGTTTGCCAGCTCGGTTGGAAGATTTTGTGTGGGTTTTTTCCCTTCGGCCGTCGCTGAAGTGTTCCCCCTGCTCCTCCCCCTTCCCTGCCGCCCGCAGGCGGCTGTGGCGACTGGCACCGCAGCCCCCAGTTCTACGCTGGCTGCACCAGGCAGCCCCCACCG
Source organism: Cyanistes caeruleus (assembly GCF_971803275.1). Lineage (NCBI taxonomy): Eukaryota > Metazoa > Chordata > Aves > Passeriformes > Paridae > Cyanistes > Cyanistes caeruleus. The sequence continues at coordinate 84,033,842 of NC_141702.1, read as the reverse complement.
CTGCCTTACCCCGCATCGGGTTCACTCACGCGGGCCCCGGCCCGCAGGACCCTGGGTTCTGGTTTCAGCTCGTGTTTCTCCCCGTGCTGTGTCCATCTCCATTTTCCCGCCAGGCGGCCCGCGCAGCCACTGAGAATCTGTTCCTTTGCTGCCCGGCCCTGCGTTGGCCCCGGCAGGCGGCCGCTGCCGCCACTGGGGATCCACTCTTTTGTTACCCCAGCCGGGTGTGTGTGCCGCTTTTGCCCGTGTGTTTCCGGTTCCCTGCGTCCGAGCAGCAGGGGCCCGGGCGGCTCAGTTTCTCCCCCTCTCCTCCCTCCACGACTCCACCCCACTGTCTCCTGCCTGTGAAAAAAAACCCTAATCCTCAGAAATTAGAGAATTCCCTTGTCTGTTACTGCTTATCTTTACCTGTCGGTATCTTATTTGTAGAAAGTTTGTATGCCTGCTGTCTGTAATTTTTAACCGGTTCTTCTCACAATTCCCAATTCCCCGAGGCGTTAACCATTTAAAAGGAGACGGTCAGACCCGCCCGTCCTTCGTCTTTTCTCCTGTATTTCTCCTTACAGAATAAATCTGTGAATTGCAAACCAGAAGAAAGTCCTCCCCTCATTCCTTCGCCTGACCTCAGAAATGTGTGTTCAAAGAAGGGCTGAAAAGCTCAAACCTGAACTGGGGCTAAAACACTGACCTTGGTTCAGGCCCCTCCTGGCCTGAGCCAGAGAGAAAAAGAAAACCTATCTGTGCTAGTTTCATCTATCAGCAGACCCGCAGCTTGATTGTAAAGATAAATCTGTCATTGCTCTCACTTCCCTTACTCTCCCCAAGGTACATGCAATTAAAAAGGATTGTGGTTTAAGCTACAGAAGTGAACTGCAATTGTGTTGATGTTAAAGCTGATGGGACTTCCATTCCTTGCCACTTTTCCTTGGGGACACCTTCAAAATAAAGGGGAAAGTGAGCAGCAGAGAAAGATTGCTGTTCAAGCAAGTAAGGATACTGGTTTTCAGAAAGCAAGAGACAGAATAAAGCCCAAGGGAGAAGTAGCTTGGTAAGGCAAGAAAAGAAAAACATGCAGAGAGCTTCAAGTAAGCTGTCCAGCCTGGACAAATGGAAACACAGAAGAGAGCAGCCCCTCCAGTCAAGACTCCAAATTATTCATTTTGAGGAAGGTGAAGTTGTGCACAAAGCTCCCCCTCCACCGAGCTCCAATTTTAAAAGCAGTGAGGGAAGCAGTGACCATGCAGTAAAGCTGAAAATTGATAGTTCCCTTAAAGGAATTAAATTCATTCCATGTTAGTAGCTTCACAGCTGCAGGTTTCCTCATCTGACACTAACCTTAAAATAAGCAGCACTTGTAGGAATAGAATACATTCACAGAGAAGATGCTAGAGAAAAATTCTTAGGGATTTAAATAGCAGAGGCTTGGCTTGATGTGGAGGCCAGCAAAGAGTTGTGGCACTCCTCTGGAGAGCCTATCCTTAAGCAGGATACTTTTCCTCATAGTGAGAAAGTATCCTACCCAGAGACCTTATTTTGCAAATTATATATTGTTCTATTGTATCCCATTGTTTTTACTCCCTGTCACTTCACCTAGTTTTCTACCCGCCCCTCTCTTTCCCTTACATAAAGCCCAGGCTTTTTTCCCTTGCTGGAGGAGCTGCTGTTCCTGGCTCCTTTCACAGAGGGCCCTGCTTTTAATAAAGGCTTGTGCTCTGTGGAATGCCAAACAGTGCTTCAGTCCCTCTCTGTGTCACCTGAGAGCTGCTGCTGGGCTGAGCTGACAATCATTCACCAGGCTAGGGACATGCCTGTGCTCCTGGGCTTTTTAAAGATGCTTCTTCAGGGAGGTTGCAGCACCCCTACCATCTATCCTGCCGTGGCAATTGGCCCCAACGTAAGGCATCCAAAGAGCCCCTGAAGAAGCATCCACTTGCAGTTTTAACTGCAGTGTGTGCCGCTGTTGGAGCCACCACCCCTCGAGGAGAACCCCTTACATTCTAGCAAGAGGCAATCTGAAGGGCAACAACCAGGACCCTCACCGACCATCTGGGGCAAAGGAGAAAGAAGAGCCCCTGAGGACTGGCTGTCGGGTGACCACCTGCCCACCAGCTTTTCATTGGCCCCGCCAGCATCAGCTGAAGAAAAATCATGGGTTTTCTACATTTTCAAGTTTTTCAACTTTCTTGGGCCTTTCTCATTTTTATTAACATTTTTCCGCTGGGTGGGGAACGAGATATTCAGATGGGAAATTGTCTTAGCAGACCCAAGCTTACCCCTCCTGAAAGAGACTTCTATATCTAAGTTGTGGGCACCCTTGTCACGGGAGATTTTAAGTTTTCTAAAGGGGAGTTAAAGAGATTTATTCATTGGGTTTTCAAACACTTTAAAATTAATTCCGATTCTGTTTATCTGGGGGAATTTTGGGATAATGTGGGAAGAAATTTGTATACAGTTCAAGCCAATGGGGATCTTTCTGTTGCAAAGTTTTTTCCTTTGTTTTAAACCATTATTCAATCACTTGAGAAAGAGGGAAAAAGTTTTGAGATTGTTTCAGGACCCCAGTTAAAACCCCTATTCCCTTCAACCTCCCCATGTGCTCCCAACCCCTCTTCCCCATCTGAGGGGCAGTCAGCAGGTGGATGTAGCCATCAGGCACGGGGTTGCTGCTGTTTCCCTGACACCCCCCACACCACCTCTCTACCCTTACCAGGATGGCACTGGCCATGCCGCCCTGGACCTTTCCTCTACCCTCCTCCCTATGCCCACATACCAGCTGCATTCCCCCCAGTTAATGTTAATACACAAGATAGCACCAGCAACGTGGCCAGGCCCGCCATCTTGTCTCCTTCGCACCCAAGTCTTCCTGCCTTTGCACCCCAAAATGGCCACTTTCCGCCTCTACCCCTCTTTTCTGGTTGCATCCTGCTTCTCCTCCCTCCCCACCGCATCGCTGGGTGTAACTGCGTTGGGCCCCTCCCATTCCACCAGGAAACCCATCCCAATCATGGACCCCATCCAAGCCCATTCCAACTTGAGCTGCTCTCTCGATGGCACTCCCAGTTCCGGTCCTCATAATACCAGGACCAGAAGTCAGAATTAGAGCAACTGGAAGGAAGCCATCTTGGATTCCACAAACTCGCAGAAACAAGCAAGCTCCAGTTGCCCGAAACGGCCAAGCACTGTTATTAAGCACCCTCCACCCCCGCCAGAGAATGTGAGCAGCGTGGCTTCGTACTCAGATTTAGATTATGAGTATGAGGACCACTGGGCTGAAATTCAAAGGGAGGCGACTTGGGCCAGGGACTCAGCCCTGTCCAAGAAGATTCTAGCCTTTCCTGTAGTACATAGGCATGACAGGGCAGGGGTAGTCGCCAGCGTGTGGGAATCCCTACATTACAGGATCTATGCAAAGCAGCCAAGGAGCATGGTAGAGGCTCCCATTTTTTCAAAAACTTGTTTGAAGCCACCTTCACCACCCAAGTCATGGTGCCCCATGATATCAAGAGCATTATGAACTGCCTCCTCTCCCCAGCAGAATACATGCTGTGGGAGAGACAGTGGAAAAAACATCTTAAACAATTGGCAGACTCATACACAAAAGATGCTAACAAGCGAAATTTAACATTAGAATGAACAATTGGCGAGTGAAGGTGACTTCCAAAAGTCTCGGGACCAAGCCTGAGACCTACCTGGATGAGGCAACCTTACAGGACATTGCTAGTGCTGCAAAGATATCTCTTTCTACTACCCTGATGACAAAATGCCAACACAGTGCTTCACAAATATCAAGCAAGGGGCAAGCAAATCTTTCATTAAATACATAGATAAGTTAAAATTTGCCATTGAAAAACAAATAGAGTGCCTGCAGGCAAAAAAGGAACTGCTGGTAAAAATAGCTATGGCTAAATGCTAACACAGAATGTACAGCAGTTTTAAGGGCCCTTCCGCTTGACCCTGAACCAACAATTGACCAAATGGCAGAAGCCTGCACCAAGCATGTCTCCACTTCCGCTGAGAACACTGTGGCCCTTGTGGTCGCTAAAGGGGTAGCAGAAGGACTATCTGGTGCATATACAGCAGAAGTGAACAAAGATAACAGCCACTGTTTCAATTGTGGCAAACCTGGGCATTTCTTTAAAGACTGTCTGAGACACATTTTTTACAAAACCAATACCAACCACCCAACCACCAATGGTTACCGAGACAGAGCTGGCATTTGGGAAACTTCAAGCAGAGTGCAGGACAGCCCTGCGCTCCGACAGCAAATCAAATGCTGCATCGTTCCATCCCAGCAGCAAGGCCTACCATCCTGCCTCCACAAGGACCCTTGTCACAAATCCCCGACCACATCCAGAAGACATGACATAGGGAGCGATTCAGGTGGGAACCCGGTGCCAGCTGGTGACCAGATTTCTATACATCTAAGAAGTGACTGTGTTTATAAAATCCCCACAGGGAAACATGGGCCACCAGATGGTCCCTCCAATATTCTAATCCTTGGGGTTCCTTCTAATTCACCAGGACAAATCTACATTATTCCGGAAGTCCTGTATACCCAGGAGACAAGATTTTTGTCTCCTTGGCATACACAGACCCACCTTACTATTTACATAGTCAGACTCCTGTGGCACAAGCTTTTTTATTACCATCAAACTGTCCAGAACAGGTTCCCCTCAATCCTACCACAATATGGGCTCAGGTTGTGGGCTTCAAGAAACCTATTATAGAGTGTAGCCACTTTTGCAAGGGGAAAAAGATCCATCGCCCAGGCATGCTTGACACCAGAGTGGATGTCACCATCATTGCCCGTTCCGAGTGGCCAGCAATTGGGAATTACAGCCTGTGGCAGGGATGATTTTGAAGATTGGAGGAGTTGTGGTCTCTATGAGGAGCAAGCAAAATGTCATCATAGAAGGGCCCAAGGGAAAAATGGCAACCATCCGGCCATTGTTGTGAGGGCACCAATCACCCTCTGGGGGAGGGATCTCTTATCCCAATGGCAGGCCTCTTTGCGCATTCCCAGCAGGGATTTTTAGTAGGGGTTACTGAAAAGCGTGCCAAGCTAACCATCCCTCAGCTCACCTGGAAACACTATCTAGTGTGGGTTGATCAGTTGTCCCTATGTGACACCAAACTGCATGTATTGGAAGCCCTTGTGGAGGAACATCTCACCAAGGGACGCATCACAGAAACTAACAGCCCTTGGAATTCCCCTGTTTTTGTTTTGCAAAAACCAGGCAAAGACATGTGGAGGCTCCTCCACAATCTTAGAAAAATAAATGATGTCATCAAATATATGGGCCCCCTCCAGCCCAGCATGCCCTCACCTTCCATGCTTCCTCAGGACTGGAAGCTTGCAATTATAGACATGAAGGACTGCTTTTTTAACATCCCCCTCTATCCCCAAGATGCCCCAAGATTTGCATTTTCTGATCCCTCCCCGAACAGACAGGCACCCCTAAAAAGGTACCACTGGCTTGTTCTCCCGCAAGGAATGAAAAATTCTTCCACCATTTGCCAGTGGTAGGTAGCCCACATCCTGTCCCCAGTGAGGGTGTCGCTGTGCCACTGATGAAAACTATTTAAAACAAACTCTATATAAGACAATAAAGACAATTGAAGATGCTGGGTTCGAAATCCGCAAAGACAAAATCCAGCACACCTGCCCATGGACCTACCTGGGACTTCGGATTTGTAAGCAGATCTTTGTACCCCAGCAGCTGACCATCCAGGATGAGCCAAAGACCCTGCAAGATATACACCAGCTCTGCGGGTCCATCAGTTTGGTACATCCCCTGCTTGGGATCATGACAGAGGACCTCGTGCCACTCTTCAACCTGCTCCGCAGCAGCGAGGACCTTGACTCACCACGCACCCTCACGCTGGAGGCCCAAGAATCCATTGTCAAGCTCCAGGAGGCACTGTCTTCATGGCAAGCCCACCATTATGAGCCCAGCCTGCCCTTTCAATTGATCGTCCTGGGTAAGGCCCCATGCTTGCACGCACTCATATTTCAATGGGACATTCAATGGGACATTCACAAATAACCAACCAACCAAGACTGTCACTACTCTGCAGGAAATCATGGCTGAACTCATTAAAAAGGCTAGAGCCTATCTCTGCGCTGTTGCAGGGTGTGAATTCACATTCCTTACATTCGCATTTTCCTTACATTGACAACTGGAGATTTGGAGCCTTTGCTCCAGACCAACGAGAGCCTTCAATTCGCTCTCGATAGCTACTCAGGCCAGATTTCTATACACTCACCTGGCCACAAATTATACAAATCCACATTCCATTTGGTCCCTGAATTATTACTTAGCAAAATACTGCTCAAGGCTCTGACTGTTTTTACTGATGGCTCAGGGAAATCCCACAAGTCAGTCATGACTTGGAGGGACCCCAGGACACAGAAGTGGAAGTCTGATGTCCAAGTGGTTGAAGGATCACCACAGATTGCAAAACTGGCAGCCAATGTCAGGGCTTTTGAAAAGTTTCAAGAACATTTTAACTTAGTAACTGATCTAACCCAAATTTGTATAAATTGCTTTCTAAATTAATATACCTCATCTCCCACAGAAAGCAACCATATTATATCATGCATGTGAGGTCACACACCAACCTCCCAGGCACCATCGCGGAAGGATATAGGAGAGCGGATGCATTAGCCGTGCCTGCTGGAGCGGCCATTGTCCCTGACATTTTCATTCAAGTGAAATTGTCACACTCATTTTATCATCAAAATGTCCCTGCATTAATAAGGATGTTCAAATTACCCAGAGATCAAGCAATGACAATTGTTGCCATCTGTCCCAATTGCCAGTCCTTTCAAATCCCAGCTATGAGTTATGGAGTAAACCCCCAAGGCCTTAACAGCTGCCAGTTATGGTAAACTGATGTTACACATATTCCCTCTTTCAGGAGAGTCAAGTATCTCCATGTTTCAGTGGACACATTTTCTGGTGCAGTGTTTGCCTCAGCCAACACAGGAGAAAATGCCAAACATACCATCCAGCATTTTCTCCTTGCGTTTGCTACCCTGGGAGTCCCACAACAAATAAAAACTGACAATGGGCCTGCTTACACCTCTCACAGATTGAGAGACTTTTTCAATCAGTGTGGGGTGAAGCACACCACAGGCATACCTCACTCTCCCACAGGGCAATCAGTTGTGGAAAGGACACATCAGAACCTCAAGAGAGTCCTTGATCAGCAGCAGGGAGGAACAGAGATCATGCCTCCCATTGAGAGGCTCTGTAAGGCTTTGTTTGTTATGAATTTTCTAAATTGTTCATGTACAGAGCCTGACCCCCCTGTAATACAGCACTTCTCCAATTCAACCCAAGCTAAATTCACAGAGAAGCCGCTGGTGCTGATCAAGGACTCTGAATCACAACAAACATCAGGACCTTTCCCATTGATTACCTGGGGGAGAGGGTATGCTTACGTGTCCACACCATCTGGTCTTAAATGGCTCCCAGGAAAAAATATAAAACCATACTTAGGCCCTGCAAAACCTGCACCAGAACCAAATCAATCACAGCCTTCTGAGATTCACACAGGTCCATCGACAAAACAAGCCACCACTGCCTGGAGACAGAGACATCACTGGAGTCCACCAAATCATCCTGCCACCAGAGCTCAAACAAGATCCAAGCCAACACCCAGCTGAAAACCATGAAGCTGCAATTTTTCAAACAAAGCTCCTCTAACTCCCTTCTCCTTTCCCTTCCTTTTCCATATCCTACTCCTTCCACTAAACCTTTACCCATATGTTATCCCCCCTTCTTAATTGCACTGAAATGCACCTCAATGCTGCTGCTGGTGACTGGTCATGCATCCCCTCTGCACAGAATGACCCCACCAGCAAAGAACTACCTCAACCCCAATACCTGCTCCTTTTATATAGTTTTTTAAAGAAAAAGCAGGGAGAGAAGAGAAGAAAGGGGAAAAAATTAACCCCCCTTCAAAATCAGAGTTAATCTTTTTATATTCTGCTATAGCATATGGGAAGCAAAGCCATCCTTGATTTCTTGACCTTCTGGATGCTCCTGAAAATATTTGTCCTGGATGCCTGGCTGGTAGCACAGTCCAAAGAAAACATATGGCTTACCCTTGCAAAGACTCTTAAGCAAGATCGTATGTGCTTGTCCATGGGCAGTGCCACCAACCCTCTATCATCATGCCTGGTAGGAGCTCCTTTGAAGCCCCACGAATACCCATTCATGGGGAAAGTACCCAACCCGGTAGATACTTGGGACGAGTGGACAAGAATCTTGCCTCATGTACCAGAGGAACCCCAGGAACTGGAGCTTTTGGGGTCCTCCAAGGCCACCTATTGTGTAAACTTTGACTATCGCCCAGTAGGCAAGGCATGGCTTGCCTCCAAATATCATAGGGTAATCCAGACAAAGAAAAATGTTTCGCCAAACAGTAAAATTCATAATCAATTTAAGTGGTGCAGCAGCACACAGTTTGCCTCCTCTCACCGTCCCAAAATGCTATCCCAGGGAGTGTTCTTGATCTGTGGGGATAGAGTGTCGGCAGGAATATCCCACTGACTCCAGGGAGGTTGCTTCACACTTGGCCAGCTTACCATTCTCACTCCAAATTCAACCCTGATTTACGATGGGAAAAGAAATGAATTGGCCCACCAAAAAAGAGAACTCACTCAATTACATGAAAACCACGATAGCCAAATTGAGGATTAGTCCTATACAAAGAGGTTAGTGATGTCAGCTTTTTTTACCTTGGGGAGCCACTGCTAAAGGCTTCGGTGAGCTTTCTCACCTGGACTGCTTGCTTGGTAAGCAGGTCAACTTAACCTCCTCTGTACTGAGTGACCTTCTGGCTGATGAAGAGATGGTCAGGCATGCAACGCTCCAAAACTGAGCTGCGATAGACTTCTTGCTCCTTGCCCATGGACACAGCTGTGAGGAGTTTGATGGACTGTGCTGCTTCAACTTAACCAGCCACAGTGAAGGCATCCACACACACATCCAAACTATGCATATCCACAATATGGTTCAGGAACTCAGAATGGAGAAAGAGCCCAAATGGTTTGAAGGCCTTTCTGAAAGTTGGAGACTCAAAGGATGGGTTGCCTCCCCCCGAAAAATATTTTTTGGATCCTTTTAATTATCATTATTTTCTTATGCGTGTTTAGCTGTTGCAAAAGGTTAATTGCAAAGTCTCTGGTAGAAGCTTTTTTTATTAAATAAAGGAGGGGGAGTTGTGGGGCAAAAAAATTGGCCAGCAAAGGAGTTGCGGCACTCCTCTGGAGAGCCTATCCTTAAGCAGGATACTTTTCCTCATAGTGAGAAAGTATCCTACCCAGAGACCTTTGCAAGTTATATATTGATCTATTGTATCCCATTGTTTTTACTCCCTGTCACTTCACCAAGTTACTTGTATCCCATTTGTTACTAGCTTCTTTCCACCCCTCTCTTTCCCTTACATAAACCCCAGGCTTTTTTCCTCTTGCTGGAGGAGCTGCTGCTCCTGGCTCCTTTCACAGAGGGCCCTGCTTTTAATAAAGGCTTGTGCTCTGTGGAATGCCAAACAGTGCTTCAGTCCCTCTCTGTGTCACCTGAGAGCTGCTGCTGGGCTGAGCTGACAATCACTCGCCAGGCTAGGGACATGCCTGTGCTCCTGGGCTTTTTAAAGATGCTTCTTCAGGGAGGTCACAGCACCCCTACCATCTATCCTGCTGCAGTACCTTGACATGTATTTTCAGAGGAAAAGTTTTCTCTCTGAATGAACCTGCTCTGCAAAAGACTTATGTTTTCACCTCAGTTCATCCTTAAAATCTACTTTTGAAAGATTGGCTCATCTTACAGCATAATAATCATCAGCATTTAAAGCAGCATAAACCAGCACCACTGTTTAAAGGCAGTGGTTTCCCTGTGCCCAAAGAATGGTGGTGATTTCCTCAACCAGACCTCACTCTCCTTGTCTCTTTATGATTTATAATGCACTCATACTATCAGCACTGCAAGCCAAACAGCCTTACTCTCAGATGCAAAATCAAACAGGAAAAATGCGTGACAGGCTAAGTTGCTGTGAAGCAGACACAAATGCAGCACAGCTCTCAGTACGACGTAAGAATAATCCGAGTTTTCCACCATCTTAGAAGTGAGTAGTAATAAAATCTTATACACTGTATAAAATTAATTACCAGTATCAAAATGTTAAGCTAGGAGTCAAATATGTTACTCAAAAGAAGCAAAGACATGAGTACTTCAACAACTGGAGAAATAGCCCCTCAATTTTCCGCATCTATGGTCCCTCCCATACAGCTCATGATTTTTCACCTTTTGCAACCACAGTGACCTTGAGGCCAAAGGATTCATGTGATAAACTCATCAATTTCCCACATAGTACATTCTAAAGCCTTACACCAACTGCTGCATCCATTTCACACATGCCAACTTGACCAGAAAATACCCTTCAGAAACAGATCTAATCTTGACTTGAAGACTCTAAGTGACCAAGAATCCACTGCACTCATGCTAGCTGCTACTGTGGTTTATCACCCTTGGTACTGAATTCTTCATTTATTTCTTGTCCAAGTTAAATTAGCCATACAAACGACTTTGTTTAAAAGTAACTACCTTGCAAAACATGAAGTATGTCACAATAGTTTTAATTAATAAGATGGATCTGAAGTAACTAAAATTTTATCTGTCTTAGTTTTCCCAAGATAACAGGTTTGTTAATATTTGTGAGGTTAGACAACTTTTCAGTCTTTCCACAAAACTGGTGGATGCATATCAGATTAAACAGATATGAAAAAGTGAAACCAGTGAAAGCAAACAGAAGTTGAATTTTTCATAGATTGCTATCATTACATACCACGACACTGTTGTGGAGCCATGCAAAGGAGAGTCTAGCTCCTCCACCCCATGGCCATTAAGTGGGTTTCTGATAAAGAAGCCAGTTGTCCTTTAGCCTCAGATTATGCAGACGTGTTAGACAGTTTTATCTTCATTTGCATTTCCGAAACCCTTGGTTTGTACTTGTTGCTATCAGCTTCCTTACCTTTTCATTATACATAACCATTGCAGTTATTTTAGCCACCACTTCCATTTCTTACCAGAACAGTTTAAGTTCTGAGAAGATATCTGCAGAGCTGGAGGTAGTCATGCTTATAGTATCCCCCAATATCTCCTCAAAGTTAAAAGTAGTTGTTCTTTTTATATGATGTTTTCCTTTCACACAATTTTTACTCTTTCAGCTTTGCAGCTTGCAGATGGTAGTTTACATTCTGTTTTCTGTTTTTCCAGTTGGAAGGCATGAACTAGGTAAACAAATCAGAATCTGTAGATGGAAGTGCTGTAGTATCAGGGCTGTGGATCACACCTGCTTTTAGAGATTGGTAAAAATTTTCATGCCTGAACACATTGCCCAAAAAAATTTGTCTGCAGACAACAGTCCCTTTTTCACCTCAGGCCTCTTCTTTGCTTTAGCATTGTAGATTATGAACGCAGAAAGTTCACTGAAGCACTTAGATTTAAAACAGGTAAATAAGACACTGTATGTGAAAGTCCTGCTCAAACATCACTCCATAGATATAAGTAAAAACACTTATTACCCAGTTAGAATTAAAAGTACTAAGGGGAAAAGAAAGTAAAGGCCAGCTCCAAAAACAGGCTGGAAATGGCAGAAACATAAAAACCTTTGTGTTCTAACAACCTGCAGGAACAGCTTCTGTTCAGGTCACTAAGATGCATCCTGTAGGGCAACCAAAATTTATTCAGATGCAGTAAGTCCTTCTGCATACAAACCTCCTGCAACATCCTTTATACAACAATCTCAAATTGTTGAAATAAACAAGTCAGAAAATAATGAAGTTAAATGCTTTACAATTCTTGTATCCAAAATAATAGGTCGTTCAGCTATATACAGTGTTTAATAAAAGGAGGGGAAAAAATAGACAAAAAGACATTTTTATTGGCTTTTCAAAACAAACAAAAAAAAAAAAAAAAATCACTAATGCTCATCACTACAGTATAGTGAAGCTCCAGGTGAGCCCAGAATCTCTAAAGGCTAATCACTGTATAAAAAAGGCAGTGGGGGGAGGCAGGGGGAAGGGAGGAGGGCCAGGATCATTCTAAAAACCTTCATTTTAACTGGAGTTGTTCCAAAGTATCCATTTTATGGAATTCAAGGGAGGAAACAACACAGCCAGAAAAGGCAGTAACTGACTACATGGAGGACAGGAAGACAACACTGTCCAGAACTCGGACATGCTCCCTAGAGGAGCCCACTAGATGAGCAGCTTGGGCAAGCAGACAAACACATATCAGACAGGCGCTTTGTTTCTACCAGAATTTTTAATGGAAAGGACACTAACTCACAGAACATTTCTCTTGTCAGATTCCTTGGACCAGAAATGGTCAAAAACTTAAGAAGGCGCCAGGGTAGAGGAAAAGACAGATGACAGGGAAAGGCAGCTAAAGAGAAAATTATTTAGACAAGACCAAATAGGCTGACACTCTCCATTCCCAACTGTTCAAATACTTTATTTTCCAGTTTGGATCATAAAACTAGATAAAAGCAAAGCATTGCAAAATAAGCATGAAGCATTTAGATCTCAGTGGTAGTGGAAATTGAATATTTCCAGGCCAGCTGCCTGTCATCCCACACTTGAGTGTTCCAAACTTGTTGTTTACAACTGTAAATCTTTCCATGCAAGATAGTAAAAGAAAAAAGGAAACACTATCCCAAGGTCCAAATCTGGACATTTCTCATCAGCTACAAGATGTTCCACCAGACTTGATGAGAGGCTACAAAGACATTTAACACAGATCTTGGGACGCCTGTGCTTCTTTTCTCATCTGACTATTCCATTCTCTAGCTCTGGAAGAAAGCTTTTATTTGAAAGTACAAACACCACATCAGCAAAAAAGAAAACTTATTAGTGAGCCACAAGCTACAGTTAGATTCCTCATCATCAATAACCACTGTCTTGGATGGCACCTCTCCCTTGACTGCTCAGACTAACCATGACTACTGCAGCAACAAGATGGACAGCTTGCTTGCTCCGCACATTCTCCTCTAACCACGTAAAGAAGTTCGAGTACTATCCCCAAAGAGGACCCCCAGTACTTTCTGCAGCTGAAAGCACATACTTTCCACCCATCCTGACACAGGAATTAATCTTCTGTTAAAAAACAGAAATTCAAATTAAAAACAGATTCTGACTAGATTTTCCAAGAGCTTCCTTACAATACACCATACACACCCCTCAAGACAAAAAAAAAAAAAAAAATTAAAAAAAAAATACCCCACCCCAGAAACCCCCATCTATCATCCTTCTAGGAAGATGAAGAGCATGCTGGAAGATCACAGTAAAGGTCCAAAGACAAGACTGCTGTTCACATTTGGAAAGTCTGTGATGCCCTTTTGCAAAAACCAAGCAGTAGTCAAAGCTTCAATAACACAAGACATTACAAAATGTTAACATTACAGAAAATTAAGTCTACTAATATAAGAGCTTCCTCTAGAATTAATATGTCGGGGAAGAGATTAATCCATGTACTCATTAGCCTATTTCCTTACTCAATGTTTAATTGCTGGTGTGGTCATGTAAAGGTCTATCTGAGTCCAATCCAAAGTGATTTTAAGTCTACTGGACAGAGATTTATTAGACCTTTTCACCTCAAAAAAAAAGTCTGGATCAGTGAAATGCTACAGTAAATTGAGTTTATAACTAATTAAGATGGATGAATGGTGGCAGAGTGCAAAGAAGGCAGGAGGAAGGAGTAAGAAAAAAAGCTTCATTCAACCATTACAGGATGTCCCACCACTCATTTAGTATAAGCAACAAGTAGAAAACAGAGGAGGAAATAGAGAGCTCTGACAGCTCAATGACCCACTGGCATTGAGGTTACCTTACACAAATAAATAACTAAGTGGCCCTGCTTGAGCAAGAAGGTTGAACCAGATTATATCCAGAGGTTCCTTCCCATCTCAGCCATTCTCTGGTTCCAATGTCATTTAGGTATCAAAACAAGTGAGACATCAAGAAATGCAGTTTCCAGCTCCAGCTTTGTTTCCTGCAATTTAAAACCATCTCTACTATTGCAAGGCTATTAAGTTAAGAGTTCAGACTATCAAGATATCATTCCTTTATCATTACATCTTATTAGTAATAAAATCAATTTTATTTTACGCAGCTTTAATAGCCTTATTCATTACCACCAAGTGTCTTAATCCCCAATGAGCAATGAACAAATACAGAGCATATAACTAAATAGTTATAGAATCATTATTTTACAATTTTTTTCTAGCAGAAATTTCACCTCTAACTAACTATTGTTAATTAAAAGATAAAATTACTGCCCCTTGGAAGCCCATAGGGAGCAAAGATGAGTGCAATGAATGCAGGTTTTTCAAGTTTCCTGTGTCAACTTTTACTCAATTCAACTAATACAAAGGATTGGCAGGGTCTAGGCTCAAAGCACATCTATCACAACAATAAATGCGATGGCATATAATTTTCTGAAATACTATTTGAACAGGATGTTTCTCACTAGCTTTATATCTGAAAGCCATCCATACCATCTGTGATGCTCTGTATTTCATTTAGAGAGGCTATACATATTAAGGATTTAGGTCTTTTTGAAAGAAGTCAACTACAAACACAATTTATTTGCTGTGCAATTTGTAACAGTGCCACTGTAAACAGCACAGAACAGCATCCTGTCTTTCTTTTCCTCCACAGTGTACTCTGCCTGCAGTGTTGCTGAAATAAAAAAGGAATGGGATCTTTTTTGTTATTCTTATAGAGTGATGCATTTCAAATGGTACTTGATGAACTTGTCTTCATTAAAAAACAATAATGAAAAGGGCAGTATATTAGAGAATATCACAGCATCTAACAAAAGCAAAGACCAATTGCTATTTCAAATAATTTAGACCAAATAGTACACCTTTCACTTTCCCATCATAAAGGAAAATTCATTCTGCATATAAAGCTTTATACAACAGAACAATTGCATTTGCAAGGAATAGGATGATGATGGAGATTGACCTAAGTGGTTATCACTGATCTAGTGACATATAGCTGTATATATTATTTGTAACCCATCCACAGCTCTACCAACATCCTTTTAGAGGTGATTTAGGAAGAAGGTAAAGCGCTGTTGTAATCCTCCTCCTGGTAGGACCCCTCTGTCCCACCCCCCGTGGTGAGAGCCTGCTTGTCTCAGGGCACAGGCAGCAGAGGGGGTCCTGGAGTGGATACAACACGGATTCAAAGTATCTAGACACAGGAGGCTCAAACTTGCTGGAATAATCCCGGGTTTATTGTCTGTCGTCCATCCGGGGCAAGAGACTGAAATGCCGTGGGTCTTATCTCTTATACCAGGGGGCAGGGGTAATCAGGGGATGCAGGGAGGTCACAGCCAATGGGAAGGGGGAAGGGAAAGAAGGTTTTCAGGTAGGAACTAACATTACACAACCAGAGGTGAGTTTTACCCTTGGGATATACCAAGATTTTTAGATGCACTACAACAAAGTGCTTCACAGGATCTAATTCCTTCCACAACAGCAGTAGCACCTCTGATGATTTTGGGGTATAGGAGAGGAATTGTTAACCTCCTAGGTATTGGTGTTCCCCTCATACTTCATACTTTCTACTCAATTTCACATACTCAAGCAGAGTGAAAAATTCAAGCACTGATGCTTATGTTCTCCCTCTCTCTGAAAGGTACAAAATGTGGATTTTTGTGTGCAGATCTCTTCAGCACAATACAGAGAAGCTTCTGTAGAGAAGTGACAGCCATAAAGACAACATATTTCTGGACTTTGCAAATATGACAGGTACTTTGCTCTGACACCCTATTCCAGCTCTCAGGGTACTATTTTGAGCCTGAACAACCCAAAGATTACATTGGGATGAGTAAATTAATAGTTTCATAAAGTAGTCATTGAATAGAACATTCTGTAACCTATAAACCAGGCCTTTTGAGTTTCCTGTTTTCCCCCTTCCAATTAGACAAAGTAAGACATCTGATATTTCACAAGGCTTTTTACACCCAACCCTTTCTGCATATCAAAATGACTTGCAGCAAGCCCTATGTTTATTTGATATAGTTTATTTCACACAGAAGAAAATATAGTTTCACAGTAGCTTCTGTACAACATTCTATACATGTCAGAGGAGAAACAAAGTTACCAATTTCCATCCTGAAGAAGATCCATGAATAGGCTACTGCATCGCCAGGAGCCTTTGCATGTCAGGAAATGAATCTTGTGAAACAGGACTGCAGGTATCAGGCACCTCAGTCTCTCCAAGAAGATTTGAAATATAACAAGAACTACATTTTCACACCACAGCTTAGTAGTTACATTAAGCCTATACTTCAGAATTTCCACCAGGCACCTGCACAAACTAGCAGAAGCAACAAACAGCCAAAGGGAGTAAGTCTTCTGCCTTTATTTTACCTGCAATAGTTCAGAGACAGTCTCCTTTACAGGCAAGAGCAAAAACAACTGCTGAGTTGCTGACAATACGCATGGCACACTGTGCCTAGGATTTATCATCTGCTCAATGAAAAGCTAGGAGAGAGACAAATATCACAGGAGGATGTTAGACAGAAGAGATAGTTATTCTAATGTCTCCAACCCTTCCCCAGCGTTGGGGCTTTAGAGATGGACTGCAGCACAGAACGCAGTATTAAGCCAATCCACCAAGGCTCCTCCTAAGATGAACATCAAATGTTTTCCTGTATGCTTTGTGTATACATGACCTCAAATGTAACAAGTGACATAAAAACAGTCTCCCCATCTGACTGAGCCCAAACCCTTTGTCCTTTGCTTTCCATTAAAAGCTGACTATGTCATCTTGAAAAACATTAAAGACTTGGTGATAAGATCTTTGCAATTACAGGGATATATCATACCCCCTCACCTACTATCCTCCTAATGCCTTATATAGAGCAAATTTCAAATAAAAAAAAGAGATGTTCTAGAATGCCTGAGAAGTTCAGTTCTCTTTTTAGAGTGATTTTCAAGCTTGCTTTGGTTTGATTGGGTTTTTTTGAAGGTGGTCAGTGGTTTTGACAGCCATGAAAAGTAATAAAGTAATCCTCTGATTTATCTGCTCTATAAGGTTCTTGGAGAACTGTGGGCCTATTGCTGCAGTTGAGAAGTCATCTGTAACAGCTACAGCTGGTCTGTAAGCTGCACAGATAAACCTGCTATAACAGACACCAATTCAACCAGCCTAAGTTTGTTAGAGAATATTAGTAAACAAGTCTCCAACTATCATAATGATAGGCCAGATTCAAATTCAAACAGGACCCCAGCCAATCCCATTCAATCACTGAATGCAGACATATTATTAGCCAACAAGATGGGTGGTGTTAAGAATCCAGCCAATCAGGTGTGTAAGCATGGGAAATTTGAAGCCACTGTAAAAAAAGGCACCCAACAATAAACTGTGGCTGTTGTTGCATGAACTTTGGTGTGTTCAGTTGCATGCAGTCTCAAAAACTGCAATAGTTGCCTATTTGTCATCTATCCTTTATGTCTCCCAGTCACACTCTATATAGTCATAAAGTCCAATTACACTCATAAGGGTTTCTTTCAGATGTCAAGAAAGATTTAATTGCTAGAAGAGATGAGCATATGCAAAATTTGACTCTGTCTGGTTACATGAGAAATAAACTCTCTGCAAGTCAGTTGTAAAAAAAGCAGAGCTGCAACTGAACAACTGGAATATGCTTGAAGAAAAAAAAAAAAGTGTTCACAATTAAATACATAAGGATGAATGTAGCATCCAGGAGATGTTGCTCACAACATGATATCTATGGAGCAGAACACAAGTAGGAATATTAGCAAAAGAAAGAATACCATAGTTGTTTCCTGTAATATATAAAAGTTTAGTGTTAGCAGAACTCAGAGGAAAAGGAAGATTAATGCCACATATCATGAAATAACCTGGTTTTAAGAGGTGCTATCCACCCATTTTGTTGGAATGACTTTTGTACATCTCTTGAGTGCTTAGTAGACATTAGGGTAAAGCTTGACATCCATTCCTCAACTTGCTTCAGCACACACATCGTGCTCACAGGTAGCTGGACTGCCTTTCAAAGCGCCAGAGAAATACCCACCCAAAGCAAAGCCAAAGCAGCTGGGAGGGCTCTTCTGAAGCTGATCTCATCTGCTTTTGGCTTGTCCACACATAACAGCAACTCTCAGCCATCCATGCTGCCATAAACATATGCTCTGCAGTATAAGAGGACCATTCTGTCACTAGTGGACATGAAGTAGAAAGCAAGGGTTCAATATCGCAAGCAGCCAACGTTTTATTTCCAGGAGGCAGAAGCCTTTATTTCAGCGTTTTCAACCCTTTTAATTAGGTGTTCCAATACAGATTAACGTGATTGGTACAAGGAACAATACCTCCCTCATCCCACTGGTGGCACAAGAGGAAAAAACATCTCAGAACATCTGTGTCATTGTTTTGAGAATTAAAATCTTACACAACAGTCCTTGAGAGAGAAAAGTTTCCCTAAAGACTTTCCCTAGGGAGACAGATCAGCCACTGAGAGCCTGAAACTCTCTCAAGTTCAGAAAATCATGTCCACACTGTTCTATACGCTTCTGCCCTGCACCAGAGACATGTGCAGTGCAAAAGTCTCAGTGGTCACCATTCTTCCCATTTCAATAAGGATTTATAGGACAGCACTGCTCTCCCTCAGGCTGCTCACACAAGTGTTTTGGTTTTCCTGATGCCAGGCCTTTCAGTGTGATTCAGCTTCCAGACTGATGTACTGTGCAGCACCAGAACTCCAGATGTCAGAAGAGTTACCAAAGAACCCTAGTCAGAAATGAAAGTCTTAAGAAGAGTAAAACTTCAGAGATTGTCCTGTGCAGGTGTGCTCATATACACACCCCACATCCCCCTTCCTATTTGCCCTAAACTCATTAAATCTGACAAAGAAACTGCTTCATGGGGAGAAGAGGCAGCTGGGGAGGTGGGGGAGAAGTGCAGTTCTACAGAAGGGACAGGGAAAAATGAGCCTGAACAGTAAGCGGTAAGCAGATATGCTCTACTTACAACAAAATTTAGATGACAGGCTAACTCACGCTCAACTTGTTCTCTAAAGAAACAGAGAACCAGAAGGTAGTGGAAAAAGGCAGGATTCCAAAAGAGTCACAAGCTTCTAAGTGTGCTCATACAATTCATAGTTTCACACACACAAAAAAGTTCTTCAACAAAGGTCCCAACCCTTTAGCTGCTTCCAAGGCACAAACGAGAAAGCAGGTTCCTTTTCCTGAACTTGTCCTAGAGTGCAGCAGACAGCACATAGGTAAAACAGTATCTATCAATAATAGAATGCAAGTTTCAAAAATTGTCCTGAAATTATCAGAGAAGGCACTGGGAGAGTGGCAGGGCATGTGCACAGTGTGACAAGGCAAGAACAGAACAGGTCAGTGCAGATGAGCTCAATGAACAGACAAGCACAAGACAAAAATATGGAAATTCTAAAAGCCAGCATAAAACAATTGAGGAAAAAGATGGTGAGAAGGCAAACTAACAATAAAATGCAACTAATTGAAAGAAAAATAGCAGTCAATACCAGACTACACTAAGACAGCAATCTATTAACAATCAATTATGGTGAAACAGCAATAAAACACTCAGTAAAATGACCAGCTGAAGGAAGTATTTTTTTTTCACATGTCTAAACTACTTCCTCTACACAGTTACCATATTTTTGATTGTTCTTTCTATTAAATTAAACCTCTGTTTTCACTATACAGTAACTGCAGTATTTACAAGACTATTAAGAAACCATATTTGACCTTGGGGCACAGGCTGCTCGCAAGGTTTCATGTAAACATTTGGGAAAGAGTTGTTCATGTTATTATAGCCACACTTAAGCAACCCATATCAATTCATTCACATGTGGCAGTTGTTTATTTCTATGGGAAGACCTTAAAAATTAAGGTGAGGACAACTGGTAGAAATCTAATCAGGTTCTCCTCCACAAAGATGTGCAGTATCCCTGGAACACTGTCTTTAAGGCTTACTGAAGTCCCAATAAAACTGCAGGGAGTTTCCTCTTGCATGGGTCCATATTCCTGGCTATGAGTAGACTCATCCACATTCCTTCAGCAGTGGAAGCAGTGGGCTTTTCATGTTTATGCTTATAAACCACAGATCATGATGCTGCTGCAACTTTTTCTGGAGATTGTCCTCCTGCCTATGAAGACTGATGCGTATTTTCTAAGCTCCTCCACTTTCATACTAAGGCAAGAGATCACTGGAATGCAGAAAGCATAGCCCAGTATGGTTGAAATTCATAAATACCGCTTTCCAAAACTGATAAAAACAGAGCATCGAAGAACACTATTCAGCCACCACCACCAAACGTTTTTTCACCCTTCATAAATTCAAATTTGTTGCATATGAAACTATAACATCTGAAGGGGTTACCTTCTACTTGGCAAGCTAAAGATCCCTAGATACGCTTACCATATCCCTCTTCTAATGCAAAGCATTGGATGCAAACAAATTCAGTCTTTATTCAGTAGCTAGGGTAAGAAGTTTTATTTAATGAAATGAGTTCCTGCTTGATGTTTTAATTTAGGCTCACAAGAAAACAACATTGTAGAGTGTTATGAATTAATATTGTAAATATTGGCTTTTCACAATTATTCTGATAAATATATTATATGCTTTCACTATATTCTTTTCTCTCTTAGCAAGTTATAGGCTTAGATAGGAATTCTGAATGCTAAGGATATGTCTCATCTGGAGAAGGCAAGATAACTCCAACAGGCAAGACAATGGGAGGATCAAGCTGTGGAAAACAGGCTATTATCAGCAGCAGAAAATGGAGAGCAAACTGTTACCAAAAAGCCGGTACCAGGACGTTGGCAAGGGGGAAAGATATGAAGCCCATCTGCTCTCTGAGGACGTATAAGGGGCCTGGACCCTTATCAACAAGTGACCATCTGCAGCAGAAAGGAAACCAAAAACTCCAAAATAATACTGACCAGCTAGAATAACGATAATCAGCAAAAATTATGCTGACCAGCAGAAAATAACATGATCCAAGAAGGTGGAATCAGGGAGGGGACGTGCTTGAATATGCATTAACCTCTCACAGCAAAGATGGGATAAAAAGGACACTCCTGAGATACCAGGTGTGTTCCTGATAACCCACCAGGGCACCCGGCCGTTTTAACCCTTTGCTTTATTTCTTTTGTCTCCTAATTGTCTTTTGTTTATATTAAATTCTTTTTATAATTTATTAAGTGAATCTCATTTTTAAGATAGAGCTTAAATAAAAGGTCTCATATTTGGCTGAATTTTTTTTTTCCAAAACAGAGACATACCTGCTATTGTGTACACTTTTGTTCAGACACAAACTAATACAACTGATGTATTCCACAAAGATACTTGAGGAGGCAGCCTTGATGGCAGTACATACACTGGTTTATCACAGAAATGCAAAAGCTGTTCATGAAAGAAGATGGTAAAAGCTTTCATTTCCCTACAGCATTGGAGAAAGAAACAATCTGTTTTGAAAAGGACTATTTCCAAGTTAAAAACTAGTGCAGGCCCTGTGATTTCACAGATAACAGCTCCTCCTGGTATGTCCTCTCAAGTAACTGGTAATCAATCAATGCAGCAAATTAAAGCCCTATTTACACAGGCTTTATAATACTATACCTTTAAAAATCTGACAGAAGGCAAACAACTGTTTATGTTCTGTAAATCAGGCCCAGTTTCACTGAAGTTTATCTCAGCTAGAGTCACAACTTGCAGAGTGCAGAAGGATTAATTTTGCAAACCTCCATCACTTCCATCTTACTTTGACAATATTCTTTTTTTTTAAGTTCTTCTCACAAAGGAGAGCTACATATCCTTGCACAGCCATAGTATCTGTCCTTCCATGCCCAGCTGTATCTTTCTAGACTTTCCCTTAAATACTTTTGTCCAAACTCTCAGATTGTTTCCTAGTTTGGGGGGGTGGGGAAGTAGTGATGCTGAAGTCACAGCTACAGAAATAGGGGGAAGGATTTAAGAGCTGTTTCACCAACTTAAACTTTCCTGGAACAGACATCAGAGCTTTTAAACAATGCCAAGGACCAAGTCATTGTTCTGTTGTGTGAAATACAGTCCTTTCCTCTGGTTCTTGGAGATCACAGAACCATGGAATAGCCTGAATTAGAAGAGATTTTAAGACTACCTAGTTCCAACCCCTCTGCCATGGGCAGGGACACCTTCTACTAGACCAGGTAGCTCAAGGCTCCGTCCAGCTTGGCCTTAAGCACTGACAGGGCTGGGGCATCCACAACGTCTCTGAGCCTGTTCCAGTGCCTCAATAACCTCACAGTAAACAATTTCTTCCTATCATCTAACCTAAAACTAGTCTCTTTTAGTTTGAAGCCATTCCCCCTTGTCCTGTCACTACGTATCTTTGTCCTAGGCACCTTAAGCCTGAAATGCCATGTGTCATCCCCTCCCCTTCTCAATATAGTTATGTTTGGGATATTGTAACAAGTATCATTTCAATTTTTATAATCAGATTTGCTATGTTAGGCCATCTGGCTTTTTAGCACACACACTGCCACTATCTTAAAAAAGTTTCCAGAAAATTAGGGTTTTTCTAAACAAAACAAAAATTGCCACATTATTTTATGAATACATAAAGATTTTAAACACTTCAGATAGCAATTTAATCCACATTGATTTATATATAATACAATCATCTAATTTATGTTTTACACCATAATAATATAATAATGAACTTAAATAGCCTACAAATATTAAGGTTTTAAGAACCTGGACATATTCCTGGGAAAGCAGCCCATTACCTAGAAGCCAGACAAGTATCCTTGAATGTTAACTACAGCAAGATGATCCAGTGATTCACCCTTTCCTCCACTGCTTTCTATACCTCTGCCAGTATATGCTGCTGATGCTGGTCTAGCATATTTTGATTTGCAGAGTGTGGGCAACAAAAAAAGACCAAAATACAGTTCAGAGAAGCTTTTGGGAGCAGAAAATGGAGGGAAGGAATAACAGAACCTCCAGCCAACCTGCTACTGGAGGGATTTTTACCCAGGTGAAGATCTAGCTTGTTGTAATGAGGGTTGTTACAATATTACTAAGTTAGAGATTGTTAGCTTATGTTTGTAGCTGTTAGCCTGGAATGCACACTCCCTCCAAGACAAAGCTCCTCCCCGCTCCCCCACCCCGTCTCCCTGCCAGGGGCTAGGTTTACCGTGGTTACCGGAGTTTTTCTTCTCAGACCCCTCTGTTTGAGTCCTTGCCGTCGCAGGGGGCCTGCCATTACCCCCCTCCCCCTCTGCCCCGCAGCAGGGAAACAGCGGTGAGCCCGATAGAGTGGAGAGAATGCGCCGCTGTCATTTCCAGCGGTCAGAGCCGCTCTGTGTTATGGATGCTAACTATGAAGCAGGGAGCACAGTGCCTGTGGAATAGCAGGCGCATAACTTTCTCAGTCTTGACTGAGAAAGTGGCCTGGGAAATCATAAGGAGGAATTAAAACAATCCTCAGAGATAGAAAACAACCTTGCAGGTGTTGTTTTAGTTTCTTGTTTTCTTGCAAGAGAAGGTCGAGGGATGGTGACCCCACTGACCAATGATGGTGATGTGTTAGTTCACTAACCAATAAGAGTTTTACTTTTCTGTCCTTTCACGTATCGGTCTATAAAAAATATCGGAGGTAACAAACCAAAGAGAAATTCTCCTGTTCGATTCTCATGAGAGTCTGTGTCATTCTTCTCGCCGTTCCCAATAGAGCAACACCGTGTTTCTCTGGCCCCGGCACGGGAAGGCGTGGGAGTAGTCCCGACAGGTGAGCTAGCTCCCAGTGCGCGCGGGAACTCCAGCCTTTGTTCTCCCGGTCCCTGTTTGAAGTTACTGCCTCTGGTTTCCATGCATTTTCTGGTTCCTGTGTCCCATCTAAGGGAGACCGGTTGTGTACCTTTACCCCCTTCTCCCCCCTGCACTTCCAGGTGTACTCTGTACATCCCACGCATGATAAGATGTTTCTCATTCAGAGGAATGTACGTCTGTTATTACCTTAGCGTGTTTAACCTTGATTTGTAGAAAGTTTGTAAATTTCCTTTCTGTGGAAAATAATTGTTTCTCTCTGAAATCCCCACCCTCCAAAGAAGCTCTGTTAGAAGAAGCACCCCAGACCCCAAACCTTTGTCTCATTCTCTGGAGTTCCCTTCACAGTAATAAATTGTGGAACATAACCCAGCAGAAGGATCCCCCCGTTTCTTTACTTGTTTGAGAGACTTGAGTTCCAAAAGTAAATTGGTGAGCTCAAATCCTAAGCTAAAACCAAATAAAAGGTTTAGCTAAAACTCCTCCTGTGCTCGAGCTGGAGTGAAGAAAAAACCCATCTCTGAGCTAGCTGAGAAACTCTGGGCTCAGGTCACAGCTAACCAAGATGCAGTCCAACTCACCATCCTCACTTCTGCAAGGAGTGTTTACAGGAGTTTACAGGTTCACTTTTTTTTTTCAGATAAGCTCTACAGTCATTTTACCACCCCAATGACTCCTAAAGAACACTGATCTACAGGACAGTGGTAATCAGGAGCCATAGTTCAGTTTTCTCAGCATTCGGGGACATAACAAAAGACAAGAAGTCAAATTAGGCATGATCCTACAAGCCTGGGCTGGGGCATGCAAACACTTTGGGCACCTCCATGCCCTCAAGGGCAGAGTACAGCAGACTAACAAGGCACTTAAAACCACCCCCCTCACATTGCATCTTTTCTTCACAACTTATCAGGATTTAAAACTAGCCCTCCTAGACACAAATACTCAATCCTACACACCCATGGTTAAAGAAGCAGATGCTGCATGCAGAACTAGAAAGCAGCCATGGCAGGCTTTGGAAGGGTGAGCAAGTAGCAGTAATTAATTATACATGCCTCTAATACCTGCAACCGAACAAAGTCATGCTGGTGATGGGGAGAACAGCTGGCTGCTGTATCTAAATAAGCCTCATTAACACAACAGTAACTGACAGCAGCAGTAGTAACATACATACACCCACACTCAATGTTGATATTTACATGTGTGTTTTTCTATTCATATACCAGTACACTTCAGAAACAAGAGGTGAGGAGAGCAAAATATCTATAGCCTTGCCACTGAATTAATCTGTTTCTACTTCTACCCAGACCACCTCTATTATTCCCATTTCACCTTAGAAACAAAAGCATGGGTTGTTTGAAGAACAGAAGCCCCCAAATCAAAAGTGTGGCATAACTCTTTTCTGCACTTCACTGACATTTAAACTACTTTTTTGAGATTATCTTATCAAACCTTTGAGCAAAAGTACTACATAGAAAAGCAGGATCTGAAATCCAAATCCAAGAGAGAGCTGGATGGCAGTGAACCAGGGGCCAGCTGCCTGTCAGCTCTCTCAGCAGCAGGGCATCACTGCTCAAGGCCAAATAGGAAAAGGACACAAGTTTGTCATTAGTAATGAGATTCTGCAGTGGAACCTTGTGCTGCCAACTCTTGGCAATTTTACTACCCTCAATGCTGTAAGGAAGATCTAGACCTAGGAATTACCTGTCACCTTGCATTTAAGATTACAGCATGTAAGCAACACCTCCTCAGAAAGCTACAGACTAGAATTTTTCTTCCTTCTACATACAGTCTCAGGTTTCTCTTCTTCCTCATCCTCACTTTTTTGAGGGGCTGAGGGGAGAAAGTCAAGATAAAACATTAGTTGGAGCACCAATGAAATTCTTCTTCCCTCAACTCTGTATCACATCATTCTGCCTTCCTCTCACACCTGTTTTTCACAGATTTTACTACCCACTATTGCCTGCACAGTGATATTTTAAGTTTCCTTTAAAACTATTCTAAACTGAACCTGAGAAAATAACTCAGACAGCCAGTCTTATACTTTTGTACACTTATGACTGAGCAGAGTACTTCATTCTGTTTCTCAGCATACAACAAGCACAATCACAGCTCTAGAGACATTGTCAGGTAAGACCCTCTGGTGTTACTTGTTCTACTGCATGACTAAAGTTACCGTGTATAACTATATAGTGTTGAGGCCATGGAAGCCTCTTTCTTCTCACAGTTCTTCATCCAGGTAGAAAAGGCGTCTTGGCTTAGACACGCACTTCACCTTGATTATCTCCTGCTGGCAGCTCCACTTATAGTTTGCTCTGTGGTCAAAGCTGCAATAGCTCAGGGATTTAAGCTGTCAAATATCAAACACCTGCACAGACGGAAGCTGCCCAGCCTCTATGGGCCCATGCTACAGTATGTGATCATCTTAACTGTTGTAGTTAGGGCCTAGCGCTGTGGAAGAATTTGGGATGTAACAGAAAGTTAGCAGACCCCCTCTCTGCTAAGACAGTAAGTTCTCTTGCAATTAGCCAATAGCACCCAGGTGTGATGTATGTAGATGGGAGTAACACAGTGAACCTAGGCTATAAAATGCTAAGCTTCCCTGCAATAAATCACCATTTTCGCCATCCATCACATTGATGCTGTGGGAGATGGACCGCGCGGTTGGGATAGCCGCCTGTGCTGGAGCCGATCGGGGTGTTTATCTTGCTTTAAACCCAATACTTAACAATGAAGCGATTTTCCTAATTTTGGAATTTTCCCTAGGGCAAATTGTGCCTGTTGCACCCTTAAGGGCCTGAGGTGGATCACAAGTAAAACAAACTCACCAAGAAAACCCAACCTGTCAGACAACCGTACAGGCTTAGACCCATAATTTGGTATTAAACAGATCCTCTTAGTGCTATATTGTAGAAACCTGTAACCTCAAAAGCTTTTAGCAATTGCAAAGAAACTAGACAGTGTATTAGGTCCGTCATCAGACACACTGCTCTTTCCTTGACCTCTGCAGCCCACAATGCCAGCTTTGAACCTTGCTCTCCCTACAGCAGTAGCCTCCTGCTGCCACCCCAAGACTGTAACCTCCATCTCTCTCCATAAGTTTCTCTTGCACCTCTGTCCCCAGGTCACCAAACCAATCAGCCTTCTCTGTCCATCATCCCTTCCCTAGCCCTGCCCCTTTTCCCCATTGCCTCCCCTTGCTCTTCACTCAGATTATATTTTGCTTTCCTACGCTCAACACTGTGTCATAGCCAACGCTACAATTCCCCGCTAGCGCGCTGCTCTGGTTTTCCCACGGCATTGCGTTTGTTTGCCATTACAGACACGCGTGTGGGTGCCGGGGGGAGCATTACCTCGAGGACAATACACTCGCAGTAGCAGCGTCTCCGCTTCTTCCCACCACTCCGTTCGCTCTAAGCCCACGCCCGCCCGTCGAGACCCCCGGCGGGGCCGCACGCCTCCTAAGGCGGGACCCACGCCCAGAGAATTCCCCACGCTTCAGTCCCGCCGTTCCCGGCGGCCGCCGCTTGTGCTGCAAGTGTTGGCGAGGGTGCTCAAAAAGTGACGGGTTTGAAATTTCTGTCTTCTCTTCGAGGCGCGTCCGAAGCCGCGGCTACGGCAGCAGCGCGGGGGAGCGCAGCCCCCACAGGACGCCCTGAGGGCGCCGGCCGGCCCGGGGCAGCCCCACGGGGTAGGGGAGGCTCCGCAAGGCCCCCGCGCCCAGCGCAGGCACTCACCCTCCTCACCGGGAGCGACCTTCCCACGGTCGCCAGCAGCAGGACAGAGAAGCCGAGCGGCGAGAAGGGCATGTCCGGGAGCGATCCCCCATGCGCGGGGGTCCGGCAAAGCTTCAGCTCCCACTCCCCACAGAGGCTCCGCAACTGGCACAGCGGAGCAGCGGCAGACAGGCAGGGGGCTCCAGCGGCCGCTTTTGTAGCGGCGGCGGAGGCGGGGAGGGGCCGGCCCAGGTACAGCCCGGCCCGGCCCAGCCTAGCCGGACCTGGCCCCGCCCGGCAGACATGAGGAGCCGTCGCGGGTGGCGGACGCTCCATGGGTGGACGGGCGGGTGTCGGGAGACTGCAGCGCCAAGGATTGTGTCGGGGAGGGGAAGGGAAAGAAAAAAGTGGAGGCAGAGCCTCTACGATCCTGTTCCCCGCCTTTCCAACTCCTGATTTTCTTTTATTTTACTCCGAATCTGTTCAGGCTTGGGCATTTTGGTGACCTTCGTGTCGTTCGTGATGTCCAAGTTTTATTAGGTTTAATAACAGTGAATGCAATTATTCATTTATAATCTGAATTTGCAGAGCTGCACGCAGAGCAGATCAGATCTTGGTTGAAGGTCTTGAAGACGGGTCGCAGGTTAGTTCTGGCACTACCATGATGTGCAAATCTGGAGGATTTAGAATACTTATTTTCCTAGCAAAAGAAGGCTCTGAATCTGCTTTGTACTAGATTCATATTACTGTTCTTACTTACTTTGCACTGACCAATTGAACCAGGAAGTGGGCAAAATATTTCACGTCGGTCAGTTAGATGCAGCTATAGAATATAAACAAGTTAATAGCTTAAATATTAATGATGTGTAGTAGTTTTAAATACAACACAGCATCAGTTTAATGCTTTAAACATGTAACTAGTTTGAGCATTGATGCTGTAAGATCATGAAATCGTGAAATTCCTCAGTGTGAATTGCCAGGGCAGCACTTACACCTCACCAGCTAACTCAGAAGTAATCTGCCATGGTGGTTTGGTTGACTGAAGGCTGAAAAGATATTTCCTTTAACTTTTCTGAAATAAGAAAAAATAAAGATTAAAAATAAATGAATAAAATTACTACCTTCAGGCCAGGCAAAAGCAACCTTTAAATAAAGAGCAGTAAACCTCTTCCACTTGGATAGCACTGCCAGCCTTAGCATAGTGTACCTTTTTTACATGCTGATTTTTACTGCTCTCTATTGTTTCTGCACTAGGCTTATTAATGAAATTCTCCAGTTAAGACTTCTGCTTTCTGAGATGATTCCCAGCACCTGTGTGCAGTAGAGGCCAGCTGCTTTTGCCAGACCTTAGTAGACTCATGCTTCCATTGAAATGCTGCATGAGGGCAGTGACGTATATCCTGTTGGAAGCAGGAATTTTACTTTGGAGAATAACTCTGATTTCCAGAAATAGTCCAAGGTAGCTCTTCAGGCATGATGACCTCATACCAGGGGATGATGACCAAACAGCCAGGCAAAGACTAAAGCTTAACTATCACAGCCTACACTGTGTACCCTCTACCTTATCCTTGATGATAGAGATGTGCATGCCTGATGGCAAGGAAAGATGAGTTGGCTGAAGGAGGAGGTGCTGTGGAGATTGAATGGTTATGTTCAGGCTCCAAATAACACAGAGAACAGAAAAAAAAAGTTATATAACCAGAACTCTGAAGGACACCATGGCCAAAAAACCCATTCTTGCCTTTATTAAAGGACATTTACATATAAACAGGCAAATTCTGCATATGGTATAAGCTCAATAAAGTACATGCTGCTGCATACGTGACTATATTACTCAATTCCCACCTTAGATCATGATATACAGAAGGAGGAGAAGGGGTATAAGATTGGACTGTGTACAAGCAGGGTAGAAATATCGCCTGGTTAGGAAGAAGGCCCTCAAGAGCCTTGGAAACCAATGACAGGCTACTCTATTCTCCTCTCTTCTCCTTCCTCCCAAGCAAGGATGCCTTTTTTGGTAAGCTTCTGCACACAATTATTATTACTATTATATCTCTATTGCATCAAGTGAATTTATCAACCTCAGTTTTGAATCTGTATTTCTATTGCTTCATTAAACCACACTATTCATAGATCTGTGATTGCACAAGTTCCTATTCAACACAGCCAGACCTACAGGGTTGAAACTGCGATATCTGTGAATCTGTGCTTGTGGAAGTTCCTATTGAACATGACCAGACTTAGGGCAAAGTTGGTTATAATCAGAAATCAACCCCAGCTGCACTCAGACCCTCTGATCCCCGAGGACTTGCTGGAACACAAAGAGTTTAATTTCTTGCCGAATTTCTATACACTTAACAAAACACAGACTAATGTTATCTATATGAATAAAGGAAAAAACCAAAGTAGATCAGAGTAAACTCTGAACAGATGCATTTTCACCATACCCATTAAGAAGCTATTATGAAAGATTAAACAAATCCTCTTGACTGAAATAACTGTATTAAAAGACAGGTAATTTTCCTAGAGTTGGAAAAAGTATTCAATAAATTCAGATCTTTTCTGTGGGAAAATATTGTTGAAAATTGTCTCTCAAACCTGGGTCCGTTGGATTTTTGTTATATTTATTCATGTTTTTAATGCTATTAATATTTAGCTTGATCTTTTATCGATGATTATGTAAGAAAAGAACAGTTTGAAAATAAATCAATCAGTAAAATGACTCTGTCTAAATTTGAAAGGAGCTGTGATCCAAAATACAATGCAGTGAATTGATGAAGCTTGTTCAACTTCAGAATTTTGTTTGTTGAGGCAAGCACTTCTTTTTCTGTAGCTGAAAGACTGGAGATACTATTTAAAATGCAGGACTTTGTAACTCCTCTCTTGTTCCCTTACCTTCCAGCTGGACCAGACCTCTCATGTATTAATGAGGAGCTGCCTTGCAGTTACAGTGCAACACAGGGATTACCATCCTTTTATGACCATTAAAGCATTCTTAATGCAATTGATTATGTTTTGAAGACAAAACTGCATTTTGAAAAAGTCCAGTCCAGTCTTTTTCAATAATCTCCACTGATAATCCCATTCTGTGGAGGTGGCATAAACATAACTGCATAAATACACAAAGCCTTCTCAAGGGTTTGGGCTCTCTGCTATCTGAAAATTATCACCACTGGACTTGTATATGCAGAAAGTAACATACCTGTCCCATGAGACTGAATGCTTTGTCTCTGAAACTTTCTGAAAGGAAAAGTCTGTGTCACAGAGAAATTGTGTATTTCTGCTGTGACATTTGCTGAGTAGCAGACATTTTCCTAAGCTGCCATTAGGCAGTATCCTAAAGAATGTTATCAGTTTTAACTGCAAGTTATGCACTTCATGCTTCTCCATGACCATTAACTACTAGCTTTTATAAACATTATCTTTCATAATAACATTGTTTGGGATAGAGATATACTCTTGGATCTCAGTGCAAATAGATCTGAACTCTTAGTAGAATTTTATTGCTTTCAACCTTGTACATGTGTATTTAAAGTTGAAGGGTACAGGCTTGCTGACATTTGGAGAATTGAGTGTTTTCCGATACTCAGGATTTAAAAACTGGAGGGAGTGGCTGCCCTGTACAATGGCTGTACAAATGTTGTCCAAGTGCCTGAAAGGCAAGAGCCATTTGCTGTTGTATTTTATACCTGTAGTGTGCTGCAGCAGTGAATATTCTTTGGCTCATTTTTTTCTCTACAAAGCTAGGAGGAACTGTCAGTAACGATCCTTCCAAGGTCAATAAAAGCTAAAGTGTTGAAATCAACCAGCTTTCCATAATTTTAGATGCAGACTCAGAATTAATGAACATAATCTGTTGCTCACTTGTTTTTCCAGACACATAAGGGTGTAGTTGTAAGTAATAGACAGCTCCATTTCTCAGCTGTCAGACAGTATGGCTTGTATACTTTGGGCTATACATTTCTTAATGACGACAAAGAAATGAGTGCAAATATTTATTTTTTTTAACTAAAGTTTTGTAAACTACATAATGAACTGAAATAATTGAATTTACTTTTGGAGTCTAGCTGCTTTGTGGAATTTATTCTGTGTAATGCTGGTATGGAGGGCACGATTTAGATAGGTATTTAATATCAAAACAATACAGTTCTCTGTCTTATAAAAAAGAAACTGATTTAAATATTTTCCTAAAAATGTTGTTGAAGAATTCATATGACTGTGTCAATTTGTGAATATGATCTGTTGGGGAAGGTGAAACAGGGAAACCTTATGAATGTGATTGTTTGGCACTAGATTGTGAAAATATGAAGGCTAGAATCAAAGTAGAAATGAAAGCCTGCTTTGAGTTATAGGATTCTGAGTACTGGTTAACCAAAGAACAATAGCCTAGCCAGCTAGAGGAGAATCCCTGTTGATAAAACAATGTCCTTCTGCTGATAAGAAGAGTCCGAAAGTAAAGAAGCAAGGAAAGAACTTGTAAAGCTCTGTAGAGTATAAAATGCAACACTGTATGTTAATATAGGGAAGCCCATAGGTTGTATGTAAATTCTTTAGTGGGTGTGTCTCATGGTGATTGGTTTCTGGTAATTAGAATATTCACGATAGAAAAAGATATATTGGATTGTAACAAGAACTTTGCTCTCTTTACTCTTTACTCTTACTTCTTGCCTCTTTACTCTTCTCTCTTCCCTCCTCCCTTTACCCCTCTCCCCTCTCCCCCCTCTTAACTCACAGCCCCCTTCTCCCTGTTCCTACCCCTCTCGCCTTCCCTGCTCTTTCCCTCTGTTGCTCTCTTACTCCCTCCCTCTCCCTTCCAACCTCACCTTCCCTGCTCTTCCTGGTCTCTCTCCCCTCCCCCGGACCACGTGGACGCCAAGGCTGGTGGCGGACACGGGTCTCCCCTCCTTTTACTCTTATAATAAATCGCTTATACTTGAACAGCTTGACCCTGGAGAAGTCTCTCACTGCGAGCGAGTGTTTTTGCATCTCCAATAATGATCCAGTCATTCATATATTTAAAAATCTTAGAATTATATAATTAGAATTGTCAAAGCTAGTTGCAGTCTTGTAATATAATAGAAAATAACTTTTTTATTACAGATTGAATTTCTTACCAAAATCCCTGACTCCTATTTAAAATTTCCATATTAAAAAACCCGTTCAAAAAGTTTGTTAAGAATTGTGTTTTGGACTACAGAAGGCTGCTAGGATGAACTAATGATGGTAAGAAATTCGCAAAGAATTCAATTTCTCTCCTCATTTTCTCAAGAAAATAGGAAGCAATGACCCACAGAACAAAGGAAGAAATTATAAGTCTTCTTATTCTTAAGTAAAATTGACTGAAATATTACTTTTCCACCTACCTCTTTTGTTGTGATACCATTTTTTCCATGAAGAAATTGTTTGGAAATGCCTCCATTAAATGTTTTCCCACCAAGGGAAACCTCAGTACAGAAGAGGAAGACTGCATTGTACATCTTGCACTATGATCTAATACTGTTTTTTTTCCAAAGACACAGAGAGAATTTCTGTCTACTCTGCTGCTAGATGCCTTGTAAGTAGGACCTGTATCCCCCTCAGTAAAATGCTTCCCAAATGCTTAGACAAGCATTTAGTTGCTTGTCTGCAGTATCTAATGGATTTTTGAGAAAAATGTCCTTTGAAGAGGAACAGGATGTGTCTCTTGAGAAATAAAACTTTATGGTCTAGCATTTCCTATCAAAACATTCCCTACATGAATGAATGAATTTGGGAACCTGTTTCTTGGATTTCCCATGTATTATCATGAGTGTGATTAAAGAGAGAGAGAGAAGGGTACTCTTTAGATTAAATTCTCTAGATTGTAATTATACAGGTTTAATGGCTTTCATTTACATTTACATGGCCATTTCTGTTACAGTATTTTGACTTCTGTGCTCAGTGAGAAGATCACAACCTTCTAATCACAATGTCTTTGAGGCTGTTGCTTATCACATCATAAACATCCCCCTAAAAACAGAGGGTGACCCTAACCATCCTTCATTTCTGTTGCTATTCAGCAGCCTGCTCACAGGTCATCTGAAGGTGCAGGAACAAATGGCAGTTACCTATTGAACACAGCTCTCGGATTACTGTGTCTGTAAGGCAAATGATCATTCTGTCTCCGAGTAGCTGTTCAAATCCTGCTTTGCTGATTAGCTAGCAGACTTTGAGAAATTAATATTGGGGTTTTGTGAAAGATTGGCATTTAAGAAAACAAAGAGAAACACCTAAGGAAGTTAAAACTGCTGGTGGCTGATGGGAGTTTTTCTCCTAGCCAACAGCTAGCAATTTCTAATGGCTAATTTCTAATTTCTTCAGTTTTGACCATTGAAAAGTGAGATCAACCTGTGAACACCACCTTAAGACCTAAGCCTGGGAATTTCTTTGTCTCTTTGTTTCCTGGCTGTGAAAAGTAACAGAGCTCTAGCTGGCTTCCTGTCCCCTGCACAGGCCATGCGGCCCAGGCAGGGGCTGGGCTGGGCCTGCCGCGGATCCCAGCCGGGAGATGGGGCCTGCGGGGGTTGCCCTGGTCCCTGGCTCGGCTGCAGTTTTTGCTGTGACTGAATTCACCAGAGACTGCTGAGTAAAGAAAGGAAAAAAAGCTCTTGATCTGCAGTGGGCTGAGACAGGGACCACACACTCCAGAGCAGCCATGAAGAATCTTCCATCACAGACAACTCCAGCTGCTGCTCCGGCAGAAATCACAGAACCATGTACAAAGCCTGGGCAAGATTTTTACCTTTTCATTACCCAGATGAGACTTGCAGATAAATAATTTTTTTCAAGAGAACGAAAGAGTAATCAACATATAAAGAGACTTTATAAACAAGTCTCTTTATAACAGAGACTTTATATAAACTATATAAACTTTATGTAACTTTATTAGAGACAGTAAAGAAAATAATTAAGCTTCAGAAGAGGTAGAGAATAAGGAGATGCTTTAATTAAGCTGAAATATTTTTCTGTTAAAGCTATGGAGATGGACAATAGTGTTCTGAAAAAACTCCTTTAATTCATGACAAAGTATATTGGGTGGAATAGTGTTCAAAGTGTGGATTTTGAGCAAAAAGTGGAGTAATTGTGATACAGTGAGGTGCTGGAACAGAAAGGGAGAAGTAATAGCTGAAGATTTGGGGCCGCTTGAGGCAGAAAGAAAACTTCTGTTTCCAGGGAGGCTCACAGAGACAGATGAAGAGAACTTCTGCCTTTGAATAACGCATCCTTAAAAATGACATCCCTAGATTCATGGCCCATAACACACCTCAGAGTCATGTGAAATGGGAGGAGAAAATCTGATGACAGATTTCCGGGCAGCTGGCATCAGAGAAATAGAAAGCTATAGCAGAAATAGTTTTCTTGTGAAAAACTCCATAGATTAGCAGAAGAAGACTTCTGTTTCTCTACAAAGACTGATGAAAAGACTCTAGGAGGAATTGAGACTGTTTCAAACACCAAAGTTCCAAAGTTTTTCGTCTCTATGTTGTCTTGTGAACAAGAGAATTGTTGAGTAGTGAGAGAAAAGGGGGTTTTCTAGAGGTTCTTACTCTTGTAGTTTTGTTAATAAACTTTCTTTATTCTTTTTAAGTTTTAAGCCTGTTTTGCTGTTGTTCTAATCCATATCTCACAGCAAGAAAATAAGTAAATTTCCTAGTAATTTTTTAGTTACTGCTTTAAAACCACGACATTTATTTGGTGCGTTGGCCGGGAAACAGAATTGACAAATCTAAACCACTACAGGTTTTAATCAGCTAACCTCTTGAACAACCATTCAACTAACCTGAATATCAAACATAAGCATGTAAACATGGTAGGAGGAGCTACTGAGTAGTGAATATATGCAGGAAGCTGCAGACAGTTTACCTGTTAAGACATCTTGCCATGATTGCTTGGGAAAATGAAGCATAAGGTGAATTGAAGGAGTCAGCCTGCTGATATTGTAAGACATTTGAAGTTGTAGATCCACAAAGAAAGTCCAGGAGTTGGGACAGGGGTGAGGGTAAAGGCAAGGAGTCAGAGAGGAAATTCTTTAACTTTAGGTGTGTCATTTTGTCCTGGAAATAATAAAAGGTAGTGTTTTCTTAATATTCAGAAGGTGGAATCACATCTCCCTGGAGCTGAATAAGAGCTAGGTGGAAAATATTGATAACTGTATATTAATTAAGGTAAATGTTGGTACTGATATTAAGAATGAATTTTGGATGAGATCTCAATATTTATGAAAAATGCTAAAATAATTTTGATAAAGACTAAATCTCACAGGAATTGTGTGAAGAGTATCTTTCATCATAATAAAGGATACAAAAATACAAGGCAAATTTAAAGATCAAAAAAGCAAGATAAGAAATAAAGTCCTAAAAATTTAACTTTTTAACTGGTGGAATGCAATCACTAATTCTTTTTGACATCTGGGAACGTGAAGGTAGTGGAAATTGAATAAGTTGGGTCTTGTATTCCTGGATATTCCTTAATTGCTAGTCATCTAACTAACTAATACCTTGGCTGAGTGATTTGTTTATTAAATAGTTGATGCAATAAGTCAGAGACTGTTCTGATGTCCTCAATGATGTTATCATCATGTAGTTATAGCAAATTAATTAGAAATTGTAATGGAAATAGAGAGGCATAGAAATGAGTCATACATGTTAGCAGTGCTTTATTTACCCTTGCTAATACCTGCTATATAAAAATCACAAGGTATTTCTAGTTTCAAAGTCTTTTTCTGGATTTTACCTTTATCATGGACCATTGCTAAGTTAAAAAATAGTTTTCCTTAATTTCTAAGAGTTAATGTATGCATGAGTCTTGGTACTCTCTGAAGGCAGTCCTGATCACTGGAAAAGACATGGGGTGTTGGCTTTTATAAAACTAGACTCACCTCAGGAATATCCTGTTTGTGTGGTATAGATACATGTACCAAATCTTACAAAGTCTTGTGAAGTATTTGTGATGTATAGAAGTACAGAACTCATTCACTGACCATATCTATTCTTAATAGTTAAACTAATATAACTATTGATAGTCTGGAAGAACATCTGGCAGCAGTATATATGTGTTTCTGTTGACACAAATACTGAAAAGCAAATGTATGGAACATGCAAGCTGCTGTTTAAAGTATATTGATGTTTCTGCTGAGTTTGGAACATTTGAGTATAACTGCATTGCTGTGACAAGACTGTAATTCAGATTTCTTTAGAAGCCACTGCTATTATTTTTATTTAAACACATATATAGTGCTGCCAGATGTTCTTCCAGACAATCAAAAGTAACATATTAGTTTAACTATTAAGAATAGATATGGTCAGTGAATGAGGTTACTGAATAAGAAAACAGTGTGTCTTGCCATAAACTCTGAATATTTTGAACAAATTTTGATTACAGCTGGCCAGAATCTAGAGGCAGAAACAGAGGGTCTAGATGAAGAAAACGATTCTATGGAATTAACAAATCTTTCAAGTTAAGACTTAGCTGAAATGTTACCTTCTTGGACAAAGCTCATTCCAGTCAGTGGTTTTGTGAGATTTAGAAACCTAGCCAGAAAACAAATCCTCCCCTTCCTGCCATTTTCAAGCTCTTTTCCATAGTTTTTGTTAATTCTTAGCCACTGTAACATAAAACTTCATTACACAACCAAGCTTCAGGCTTCTCATGAATCATCACCTAAGAAGAAAAAGTTCTGTGAAAAGTGAGTGTCTTGAGGTACCAGCAGATCAATGACTCCCAATTAAGGTGTCTGCTCTAAAGCAGCAGGAAAGAGTAGAAGTGCCTTCCCTTGTCTCACTGGCTTGGATTACCTCTGAAAATCAGAGCAAATGGGCAGGAAAATTCTTCTGGGTGACACCAAGAGAGGAAAGAAAAATGCATGCTGTGAATAAATTCTCTAAGCCAATTCTGGACATGTTTTTCTTTACACTCTCAAACACAGACCTTCATGAGTTAGGTCTTCGTCGCACTGTATTAGGAACGGCAAAGTGACAACACAGACTCTCTAGCTTTGGTTGCAAAAGAGAGAAAGTTTTATTCTTTCAGATCTTCTTTTATAGACAGTTCCAAGAAGGTCTGAGAAGGTGAAACTCTCATTGATCATGAAACCAACACATCACCATCACTGGACAGTTAGGAACAGCACCCCTTGACAGTTTCTTACAAGTAAACAAGGTGACAAGCAACACCTGTGAGAGGAATGACAGGTTTGTCTTTACAAACAAGCTATGGGTCTGCTGATAAGATGCAGCTATCAGTGAGAGACAACAGAAACAATGGGATGGATTCCACTAAAAGATCAAAGAGGCACTGAAAGAGTACCATGAATTCCACAAAAGTTAAGAATTAAGA
Source organism: Cyanistes caeruleus (assembly GCF_971803275.1). NCBI lineage: Eukaryota > Metazoa > Chordata > Aves > Passeriformes > Paridae > Cyanistes > Cyanistes caeruleus. Next base: position 83,995,889 of record NC_141702.1, on the reverse strand, counting down.
AGGAATTAAGCATGGGGCGGAGGGGAAAGGTATCTCAGGTATCAGGCGTTCCAGGAAGTCTGTACTTCTCAAGTACTTCAGCCTATGGGGAAAGAGAGAAGGGACAAGCGGTCGGGAATTAGGATAAAAAGGAGGCTGCACCCTCCAAAAATTTGAGAGACCCCAGGGGAATGCCCCATGGCCTCTCCCTTTATTCGAATAAAGAAAAAAGGCTCCTCTGTCTCCTTTTTGGACATAAACCTCTGGTGTTTGTGGATTAATTTTCCTGACACCTGCAAAGGTTGTTTTTCCTCTCCAAGGACTGTTTTGATTTCTCCTTATGATTTCACAGGCCAGAGTGAGAAAGTTGTGTGATTTAGTTTCACACAGGCTCAAGCTAATGCCTGAAGCCTAAAAAGCTCTTATTTGACCATTGTCTTCTCTCATGGAGAATAAATAAATGTCATATTTCAAGTACTTGGTTTTTTTTGATCATCTGTTAAATATTTGTGTTTTGCTGATATGATGTTCCTTTCTTTGTGAGTTTAGGCACCGCAATACTGTCTCACAACTTAAACAGCAGTAACTTGAATGGTAAATGAGCATTAAAAAGTTCAGAGAGTAACTTTACGTTACTTTTAAAAAACACAACAAACTGTTTTGGAGTTAATTTAGGAATTTGAATACAATACAATTACAATATCCTGGAGCTATAGTGACTCTGAGCCAGTTTTCCTGGCTAGTTCAAATATAGGATTTTTCTTCTCTCTCTGGCCTGAAGCCAGGAGGGATCTTGACCAGAGCTGCTGTTTGGGTTTAGATCAGGATTTGAGCATGCCAATGTCCTCTGAGCACAAGTCTATAGACAGAGTAAAAAGCAAGAAGGGAGGACTGTTCTGGGTTATATTTCACAGTTTATTTTTGCAAAAGGGACATCAGGAAGAGACAAAGGTTTGGGGATCTGGGGCTGTTTCTTTTAACAGGATTTCTTCGGAGGGTGGGAGTTTCAGAAAGAACCAATTCATTTCCACAGCTAGCAAACTCACAAACTTTCTACAAATCAAGGTTAAACACACTAAGATAAGAAATAACAGACACAGAGTCCTTCGAATGCCTACCAAGGTGTAGGAGTAAGCTCACAGGGGGGGCATGGGTATGTGGGGGGTGAGGGGAGGGGCAGTCACCCAACCTCCTTTAGATGGGACAAAGGAGACGGAAATGCCCCGGGGACCAACAGCGGTAACACTTCACTATAAACTAAAAGGCTGAGTCTTCCGCATGTTCCCGGGCCGGGGCCAGAGAAACACGGAGCGACCCTGACTGCTGGAAATGACAGTGGTGCTTTCTCTCCGCCCCCTCAGGCTCCCCGCTGCATTCTCGCTGCGGGGAAGAGGGGTCTGGAGGAGGAAAACTGACAGCAGCGGTAAACCCGGCCCCCAGCAGGGAGCAAGGGAGGCAGAGGAAAAAATCCTCAACCTCTGGCACTCCCCCCCAGAGGGGGGGAAGTGGGCACTCCCCAAGAAGTGGGCACTCCCCGAGCTGACAACCAGAGGGGAATAATACAACACTGTAATAAATTTTTATTGTTTGTTAATCAAATTTTATATAATTGCTAAAATAAAATATGATTGCTAAAGTTGTTTTACGAGCTAACATTGCAGAAACGCCTAACCACAATGACCACATATCCGGCTGTGAAGGCAAGAAGCTGAAACTGCAGAGCTTAAGCTGCAGGATGCTATCTGGCTGCACAAAGGAGAAGTAGAACATCTCCTTATTAAGGAGGATTGCCTACCCACAACCACCAAGAAGCAGAGGAAGACCCTACCCATGACCACCAAGAGGCAGAAGAAGACCCCCTGGCAACAGGAGGGTCAGGCGCTGATGCAATCCAGGAAGACACAGATCCAGGGACTGTATAAAAAAGGGAACCTCCTCAGCCAAGGCATGTGCTGTGTGCGGGACACTAAGAGGAAGTGTCGCCCTGCTTGTCCCAGCTGGCTTTTGCTTGCTTTACTGCTTGCTGAATTAATAAAATTTGCTTTCATGAATGATTATCTAAATTGTCCCTTCTAAATTGTCACGACAATTTATAACAACACTATAGAGGATTCCTGGGTGCAAAATGTCTTGAATTGAGATCTTGAATTCCTATAGATTATGACAGCTGGGAGGAATGACTTGTGGTTCAAGTAATTAACTGCACCTCTTCAGATGTTTGAAGAGCTGGCTGTAAACAAATTAAGTGTAAGAATACTACCCCACATATGGAAATACTTCCTAAATATTCTTGAAGCATGCAGAGACAAAAAAAAGAGACATCTGAATACATAGTAGATTATTATTATAATAGATTAGTAGATTGTTACACAAAAATTAGATTATTCCCATAAATTAACTGGAAAGCTTATGAAAATTAACATTCACTGTAACCTGAAAGTAGTAAGCTAATGCATGCTATTGAGAAAAGAGAATTGAACAAACCCCTAGACAGGCTCAGAGAAGATGGGAAAAGGGGACTGGACTCTGACAAACAAGAAAGAGATGCTCTCAAGATGCAATATCTGATGCAATATATGATATAGTTGAGATAATATACTATTCATCTCTATTCTTGGTATTATGCTGGACGAAGAATAAAATCATCTTCAGAGTGTTGTGTAACTCAGCACATTAATTTGCACTTTTCCTGCTATTTTACCATACAGACTTTCACTTGTAAATGTGTCAGTGAACATCTTCCACCTGTGGAGGCATGCAAGGTTACATTCTTTTTCTCCATTGTAATTAGGCTGAAAGGCTAGACCAGGGAAAAAAAAAAACTTTTAGCAATGAATATATACAGCTCTTGTGCTGGTTTTTGGAGATGAATTGTTTTCTCCTCCGCCCCTGCAGCAAGTATACTGGATGTGTGCAAGAACATGGGAGAGGAAAAAGCCAGGGCAACTGACTCAAACTGTCCAAAGGGACATTCCATAAACATGATGTCATGTTCAGCACCAAAGATTTCAGGAAAGGAGTAGGATAGAGGACATTCGTTCTCACTGAATCTGTCTTCCCATGTAACTATTATGTGGTGTTAAGGCTCTTACCAGAAAGTGGCTAAACGTCTGCCTACCAGTGGGAAGCAGTAAATAAATTTCTCAATTCAATTTTCTTGTGTGTGCGGTTTTGCTTCACTTATTAAACAGTCTTCATCTTGGCCCCCTCACTTTCAGCTTCTGATCTTGCAATTCTTTGCCACATTCTGCTTGGGCAAGGCAGGGTGCGGCAAGCAACTGGGTACTTAGCTGCTGGTCAACCCACCACAAGTTCTATCAGCAATATTGTGATTACTTAGGGAAAAGTCTTTTGCAATTGCAAAGTCAGATATTTTTTTCCTTTTTTGCAGATGTTCCGTGGTACAACTTCTAAAAATACATATAAACTGTAAAAGTTATCCAATGCCACTGGGTTTCTTGTATTTGAATCTAAGTAAATATATAGAGGAGAGAGAAGAAATGTTTTCCTTAATTGCATTTAGAGATCTCACTTTTTGTTGCTCTGCTCATGATATTGGGTCTGTGTGTTCATTATTTCCTTTATGCCACAGACTTTCTGCGAGAAGATATTTTGGGATGATGACCTCCAACAGAAAGCCATAGGACTCTAACTCATGGAAAGACTTTTTATCATCCCAACAGATGCCCAGGACTTTGTCAAGTAGTGGTAGTTTGTCAAGTAGCTGCACTTTGTCACAGCAGATGCATTTGAACACTCTTGAATGGTAAAAGGAAAAACATCATCCAGTGGGTGTAAGTTAAAATCTTTGTTGCCAAATAAAAGTATCTGAAGGAATAAACATTTGGAGATTATTTAAGAGATAGTGTAGACTGCACATCTTGTTTAGTATTACATGAACAGAATTAGTTTAATACTAATGATGTCTGGAAAACTCATAGGATATTCCTGAGTATCACAGAATAATGCTGTGAGAGTAATTTCAAGGATTGCAACCTACACTTTAGAGCTAAAAAATAGCAGAAAATATAAAAATGCAGAAATGCAGAAAAAATAATTGTTCTCTAATTATTAAATATTATAATTTAAAATAATTATACTGGTTCTCTAATTTAAAAAAGCATCCATATTTTGCAGCTGGAACTGTTCTACTTCTGTTCCCACACAGCTAAATAGGACAGAAAACATACTAGTCTCCATCAGATATTCCAGACAAACATTCCCGGTGTAGTTTTGCTTAATTTAGGTAGTTTAACAAGAATAAGTGAGTTCTGAGAAAGCCTAAAAAGAAAATATGGATAAAATATATTTTTCTGTTACATGATTTCATGCAGACTCACAGAAAATAACGTGTGTATTGTGCAGAATCTAGGAATTTCTATTTGCATCTAGGCGATTTTAAATTTTTTTGCCATCATATGTCACTGAAACAGAAGCTAAAAGTTGTACATGTGAAAGAATGTAAAAAAGCAAAGTTTTTATTTTTTTAAGATTTAATGACATTTTATTTTACATTATTAAAGCAAATATCCATTTAAAGTAATATAATGCATACTTCAAAGACTACAAGCAGTGAACTTATTTGGAAAGATTTACTTTAAAACTGTCAACAGCCAGCCAAGGCAAACTGAATTTACTGAAAGTGGAGAAAAAAAAATCAGTAAGCCAAGACTGAAATGCAATTACCAGTATAATGACAAGTAGCCACCAAATAAAGAGCACTAGAAGAATTACACATTTAATTTGTTACATGTGCCACATATTTCTCTGTTGCTATCATAGGAAAAATAGCTTATTTGATGTCACAGAGAAGGGCCACTCCTCTCAGGATCCAGTGGTCTGGAGACTTTACTGTTTTTAAAAATACCTCTGTAATAAAGTTCAAATCTGTCCTCATGGGCTTCTTGTAAAGAGGACAAACATAGAGCTTGGGATCCCTAGGTCTGGTGGAATCAACAGCATACATATGGAGCACAGGCAGCTGGACAAAAAGAATCTTTGGTGTAGACTCAATGAGTATGCTTCTTCGTTTGTCCCAGCCTGCACCTTCCAAGTAGAGCCCATAGATATATACTCCTTCCTGTGTGAAGGATAAGGACACACATCACAACATATAAAGCATAATAATTGTCTTAAACCATTGAAAGAAATATATATTTTACAATAAAAAATATCTGATGTAAATATCTTCAAACTATTTCATTTAAACTGTAATATAATCCTTTTTCAGAAGATAATACTACTGAAATGGAAGGCAACACAAGTTGTTTAGTGAAGGCTATATAATACAAAGCTGCATGTAAACTTTACCATAAATTCCAAAAATCAACAGGTGGTACAATGGAACAGTTATTTTAATTAAATGTTTTTCTAAATTAATTAACATCTTTATATTTAGTATTTGGCTTCTATGCTAAGCAAAAGACGTTAAGGTGAAGACAGTAGTGACTTCTTCCTCTATCAATCCAAAATAACTCAGTGGTACATAATATAAACTAAACACCAAAATTAATACTGAAACATCTTTGCATGTCATACATACAGAAGGAGATGATGTGATTTCTTCTCTGGTCTGCTTTAGCACATCATTATGTACTGCAACTTTATCTAAAGCCCAGTCCTTATGTGCTCGAGTTGCTTCTTGTTTCATTGCTGTCAGGAATCCTTGAGGAATTAAGCCAGACACTTAGTAATTATCTCATATGATAACATAAAATCTTGCTCAGTTATTAGCATGGTTCTGCACAGAACTTAAAGACAGATAATCAGAATTGTATTGAAAATAAGCAGCCTTACTAATGATAGCAAACTTTGCTTTGGGACCAAAATAGGAACAAGTGACAAAAGTGGCATAGTGTGCATTACATTGAGAAAAATATTTTTAATGACATGTACTTTTTTTCTTCTATTAAATTACTCTGTTAAGAAATATTTGGTCAGGACACTGACTGATTGCATAAGGCAATCAACTACATGATTCATGATAAAGGTGTCTTTCAAGAAAGAATTTCAAGGCAAACAAGTTATCCATTGTGTGAGCTGATATTTATGTAAAGACAACTTAGCTAAAAGGTGGGGGTGTTTTAAATGAAAGAAATAGAATAAATTTCATTGATGAAAAACGGAAAATATATGTCTGAATATTATAATAAAATAACTGTGAGTGTGGGGAATCTAGTGAATGCAGTGCCTATGAAGAATGAAAAATGTATGTTTTGTTAGGGGAAAAAGGGGTGTCAGACAGAAATGAAGGTAGAGGATGACATAACTAGGCAGCAAGTTAGGTGATTTTTTGAGTATTGTTTTGAACAGACTACAGAAGTTTGAAATAAGAAAGGTTTGAGATGCAAAGGGCTGAATAATTTAAATACAGATGACTAAGCAGCAAAGAGGTTTGAATATGTTCTAAAGGAAAAAGCTACAAAAACAGAAACACTAGTATCAAATACCTGGTTGTTTCTGTGTGTGTCAGAAAATGACAATGAAGTAATCAAAAACATGATATCTGCTATTTTAAGCTGCTAGATGAAGAACTGCTTGGAATTGAGAGTCATAGAGATCGAGATGAAGAAAGAGAAGTTAACATAGAGAATTGCATACTTAATAGTGAATTTCCTGGTGAGCAGTATTACAAATATAGTCTGATATTACAAATATACTCACCTCACCCCTACCCACAGAACACATTTTGAACTTAGCAAACCTCTCTCTAGCTGCAGGACTACTTATGTAGTTTTTTTTAACACAGAGGTTGAAGAAATAATAAAGTTCAAGACCATCTGTATCTCAGGTTTGTAGCCTATTAGGCTAAATGTTTTCATTTGTCAAAAGTATGTGGTCCATTATCTTCTTTTATCTTTCTTTTCAACACTGTAAGTGCTGCTTTTCAATCACCAGAGATGCTTATCAGCTGTGCCACTTAAGATACAAATGGAGTGATGATTTGACTGGCATCCCAATACCATCTTTTAATAATAAATTGGATGTACTCCAGGCACCTCACCTGTTTCTGAAAGTGACTCTAAAATACACTTTGGTATTAGTACTTTTTTACAGTTCTGGCAGTAGGAAGTCCAATAGGAAGAGAGGCATCACAAAGCAAAGGTAACTCATATAGCATTCAAGAATTTCAGAGGTTACTCCTAATTTTAAAAAACAAACAAACAAAAAAACCATCTCATCTCTGTCACACAGGAGTTTCTTATAAGAATTTTGTATGGGTTGTTTAGGCTGAAGGAGATTCTCCCAGGAACATACACCTCATAAGGTAGTGTGGTTTTTTACTCATGAAGATGATTAAAATTTATTTTTCTTCCTCTATTCTCTAAATGGTAAAAATATCAAGCTATAACAGATAATGATAATGTTTACTTGTACTTCACAGCATGTCTTTGATGATTTTGAAGAAACTGTTCATTAAATAACCCGTGAAATGGATACACCGTAAAACTACATTTTGATGATTCTCTGTGAAAGAAAAATAACTACTATAAATTCTGGTACATTCATAGAATAGCCAATGTTGGAATAAACATGGGAAGTTCTTCTGGTTCAACCTTTTGTGGGAAAGGGAGACTACATGAGATTATCTAGCACGGTCCAATTACATTTTGAAAACCTCCAGAAATGAGGACTCCACTAGGTTTTGATAAGGTTATTCTAGTGAGTGATTGCACTTACTGTACTGTAAAAAGTTATTTTGTTGCTACTGTAACATCTTACTCTATATTAAAGCTTTTCCATGCTTGCAACATAGTTTAAAGTGAGTTAAAAAGTTTCAAACCACAGAAAAATAGTATTTTCTTTAAAAGCTGAATCATTATCATTAAGTATACTTTCTTTAGAAGCTACAATATGTCAACAAGATAAATTATTTTATTGGCTAACCATATGTTTTCCTTCTTGTAATATAAAAATTGTTTTTTTGGGTCAGACTAAAAGATCAGACAACCACAGAATCACATAGAATGGTTTGGGTTGAAAGGGACCGTAAAAATCATCAAGTTCCAAATTCTCTGCCATGGTCAGGGTCACTGAAAAAAACCCCAAAACACCAATTTGAATTATAGAATTCTACTAGACCAAATAAAATCCAACCTGGCCTTAGACACTGCCAGGAATGGGGCACTCACACTTCTTTGGGCAATCTGTTCCAATGCCTCAGCCCCTCACAGTAAAGAATTATACATAATATCAGTTCTAAACCTACCCATTTTCAGTTTAAATCTGTCCTCCCTTGTCCTATCACTAAAAGCAGTTGTGAAAAGTCCCTCTCCAGCTTTCTTGTAGCCCCCTCTAGGTACTGGAAGGTGCTATAAAGGTCACTCCCAGAGCTTTTTCCTCCAGCTGAATGGCCCCAGCTGTCCCTTCCGGCCTTCATAAAAGAGGTGCTCCAGCCCTCTGATCATCTTCATGTCCCTTTGCTGCCCTTATTCCAGCAGGTTCACATCCTTTCTATGAGGGGCCCAGAGCTGGATGCAGCACTCCAGATGGCCACTCACCAGAGCTGAGAAGAGCAGAGGGGCAGAACCACCTCCCTTGCCTTGCTGGCTACGCTTTATTCAGTGGAGCCCAGGCTAAGGTTGGCTTTATGGGCTGTGAGTGCACATTAAACCCATTTTTCATCTTGGCTTCTGTGACACACACTGGCTGTATAACCATTAAATTACTATTCAATACATTACTACTCAAGTCTTTTCAGTAGTCTTACCTTGTGGATTAAAGAATCCAGTTATCCAAAATACCTTTGGTCTTCCTTGAAATATCCAAGTAGATAACTGAGCATTTCTATCCAAAAGTTCAGTAAACCAGAAGCCAAGTGTGGAAGACTCCCAAGATACTCTTTTCCATACTTGAGGGATTCGAGCATCATACATGTTATCAAGTGCATCTCTTAAATTCTGAGGGAATGAAATAATATTCAAAATAAATAAATCAATTTAGTTGAAAATCAATTAATCAATTTCATTTAAATCAATTTAAAGCACAGTATTCCATATGTAGTAGAAGTACTTTACTTGCCTCACTCATAACAATAGTTCCTTCTATGGCTAGTTTCAGATCAATCAAGCTGGTGCGGACAACTGTGATCACCTTCTGCATGCGGTCAATTTCTTGACGAAGAAAAATATTCATAGAGTTAAGTGCTCCCATTTTAACTAAACGAGCCTTTACCTAAATTATAAAAGTATAGAAGGAATATAGTTAGCTCTAAATTGTTGAAATGCTGTTGTATTTCATCAACAATGCATCAACAATGCGTTCTTCTATGGAGAAGGCACAGTCCTCTAACAGGCATCCTCCCTGGAGATCAATTCCCTAAGATAAGATAAAACTGCCTAGTCACTGTGACTAAGCCGTGGACACCCCCCCCCCCCCCCCCCCCCCAGTCTCAGGACCCCATGTTAACTATTGGTCATCTTACCCCAGTACCAGACTATTGGTCCCCTTCCCAATCCTCCCCCTCCCTATAAAACCCCAGCTTTTACCCAAGACCATCACTGGCCCCCTTTGCTGAAGCCTGCATTAAAGAGTCTGCGGAATGCTATGTGGACTTCCCATCTCTTATCTGCATCGGCAGGGGAACCCCGGAATGGAGCTGTCTGGGCTGAACAGAACTGGTCACAGAGCAGAAATCGCTGCTAAAAAAGCTGATCACTAAGGGCTTTTGCCCATGCTCCAAGGGTTACCCCTGGCTGGAGGCTGCCTGCAGAACCCTGGATGGCGGCTCTGTCTCCTGGGACAGCCTGACTATCTGGGTTTGTTGCCGGCAGAAGCCAGGGGTCCGACAGGCCCCCAGGATCCCAGCCTGCAACAGTATGCAACATCTTAACTTTCTGTGTGTTCAGAAAAGTAAATATTAGATTTGTATATTATCCAACTAACATTTATCCCCTTAAAACTTCAGTTTTTACTTTTTGTCTGATACTACCCAATTACTCATGATTTTGCTAGAACAGGACTTCACCCAGAAGCCCAGGAGACTGCTATCATAAAATGTTGAGACTGACTTCTTTTTGTTTTCACAAGTAGCTTTGGAAGTCCAAGCACAGTCTCCTTGACATATCTACATGGCCGATTGTACATGGCAAGACGTCTGTCTTGATTTTAGATAAAAAATCTTCATACCAATTCATGCTGGGAGCAATAAGGGTGTTGGCTCCTTACTTGAACCTGCTACTATTTATATGAACTTTGGTACAATTCAGTGTTTCTTTTTTGCAACATGTACTGTGAAAACTCAACAGAGAACAGTAAAACAGGACTAAGATTAACTTGCCTCATGAGGTATGTAATCTGGAGGAAGTTTCTCTAGCATGTCTTCAGCTGAACGATAAACAACTGATTCACGAGTTTCTCCAGATCCTCCCCCACTTTCTTTAGGCTGAATGTTGGTAATAGTATCCAAAACATCAGCTGATGTATTTTTCTGGTATCTGAGAGGATGGGAAATATAAGTTACATAGAATTTTTTAATAGTTAATGATAACTTTGTAGAACACACAAAAAACAGTGTGCCATGAAGTCAAATCAAAACTCACGTGAAATTGTTTCTTTTGCATCCTGCACCAACCAATGAGTGGGAATAAGAAAGCAAGCCTGAAGTACTGAAGTGTCAGCAATGCCTACTTTCACCTTCTGGAATTAGCTACATAAGGAACTATGTATCAATGAGTGATGTAGGACACACATACTGATTCAAAGCATAGATTTGCATGTCAGCTTTACTTTTCGACTTTCATATGACACCCATCTCCTTCTATTACTTTGTCATACATAATTATGTAAGACATGAAACCAAAGATAGAATGTGTGAATTCCTAAAACACCTAAAGATGCTTTGGATACAGGGTCACAGTACCAGAGAAGCTAGATACTACAGTATTTCAACAAAAAATTTTTGAAAATGCAATTACAAAGACTATAGATCAGAAAAATCAAAGAAATACTGCCAGGAGTTTGCTTCTCAGAGGATATACTTTCTGCTTCTAAAAGTAGGAATGGTGGGGGCTTTTCATAACCCTTGACTTTAGACTCAAAACTCAAGCTTTTTTTCAATTTATGGCCCCATTCAAAGAATGAAAGATTTATTCAAGACCATATATGAGCAGAAAAGATAAAATTTCTCTTGGACTCATGGCTTCATTGGTAATTTGGATGATATACTGGTGGTTGTAACCTTTGTATCTTGCTGATTTAACAAGTAACAAGTTGATTTAACATTTAACAAGTAGTGATTATAGAGACGTGAACCTTCCTCTTCATACTGTAAACAATCTCCTTCCAATTCTGCTGTTAGACTATTTTATGTAGAAGGTATAGGTTCCCTGATTATAATATCAAATAAATTATAATAAATTACAGGATTTTAGAAATGGTTTTTCTAAGTCTAAAAAAAAAAATAGAAACAATTAAAAGAAAAAAGGCAGTATGCAAATTTTGAGGAAAAGGAGAGAACAGCTTTTGAAAAATAGAATCAAAGGAACAGAATCAAAAGATAGTGATATTTCTTTCTTCAATGAAACAAGCTAGGAACCTTCTGAAGAGGAGAAATTATGTAAATATTGTATAAATAACAATTACTGTTTGAACAAGACTTTTTTTTGTAAATGAAAGGAGAAAAGACAAAATATATATCTTGACCTTTACATAATTAAAAACAATTTTCCCATGTGGAAGTGAGATTAAAATACAAAGAAGAAATTTCATTTACATACCATTGGGACATAATCAACATAAAAACCACTCTGCAACAAATTTTTTCTAGGTTTTGGGAAACCTCACTTTCCTTTAGATTGCAAATAAAATGAAGTATAGATGAAAACAGTAACAATAAAAAGATGGCAGAAGTCTGTAGAGGAAGTACCATGCTCCTGAGAACAGAATCAGTTGCACATGATGGGTTGACCCTCATCACTGGTAGATATTTATGTGTAGATGTCTCCATAACAGCTTTTTATCTAGATTGCCCAATTCAGCTCATGTATTTTAGATGTCTGCTTTGTGATGAGAGAAATTGCACTTTACAAGGATCTATTTTTCTCTGTTACTGTTAAGGAAGTCTACAGTAACCATAAGGGAAGCTACAGCAACATTTAATGAATCTCATTATAGTGTCAGTGTTGCCTAAATGTAGGTAAAATAAAGCACTCAATACCTATTTATATATTGCTTTCCCCTCATGCAAAGTGAATTGTGTCATAAGAAGAAAAAAGAAAATTAATTTTCTATGGATTTTGATTTACTCCAAAAAGCATTATTAAGAGCATTTTCTCAATAGTTTGGATGTAACATAATATCATTATTTGAGAGCTGGAATCTGTGCCATCAGGGATTTTCTGTACTAGAAATGAAAACTAAGAAAACATGCATGTGAAAGAAACATTGTCTCAGCTTTGTGTAGAAAACAATACCTATTACAGCACAGGGCTCAAACCCTTACATTCACCAGCTTGCAATAGCTTAACTAAAATTCAGCTACATTTAAAGTTTCAGTGGGGAACCAGTTGGGAAAGGGGTTTGGCAGAAGACTGTCAGAATATTCCTTTCCTGCTCAGGTAGCTGTTAACATGTGCATAGGTTTTTGCAGAACCTATGACTCATACAGCAAGTTAAAATCATTCTCAGTGACTTCAGGTGTTAATCCTAAATGAAAGTATTGAAATTCATTGAAGCCTTACTGTTGGAACCAACAGATTTAGCATTTGGCTGAACTGTAAAACTGCCACAGTAAATTAGTGAGAGAGACGATTTTTCTTGCTCTCCATAATAGTAATATGGAGAGGTCTTGGCTCTCTCAGGGTTTCAATTCTCACAGTTAGCCTTCTGCATACTCTGAAACGAGTTGATAGGGTATTTTCTGGAGAATTTGAATAAAATTTTTTTATATTGTATGGGGTGCTAATCCATTTGATCTGTGTGTCAAAGATGAAATTCTGACACAGTAGCTGTACATAGTTACTTATAACAGACTGTGATAAGACATGGCAAAAAACATGAAGCCTCATTTCCCCCGAACTCTAAAGAAGGAATTAAAAGGCAAAATCGGCAGGGAAAAAAAAAGGACTAAAGTAACAGGAATATGCTGAGGCACCAAATGAAAGAAAAACTGAGCATTGAAGAGAAACCAAAGAGATGTACCTACTCACTAAAGTTTTCCCAACAGTGTTAGTCTCAAGTTTCCTCCTATAAATTAGCTCTCCTACAAGCCTAATTTTGAATCTAAAGCATGTCCATCTTCAAGACTTTGTTTAGCTCTCTATTAAATCTTGGCTCTTTTTCTTTAATCATTTCTAGAAGGGAGGTCTTGCAAGTATCAGAGAATGACTTGGAACAGAATCTACTCTTAGATTCTTTTTTTCACAAGCATATACTAACAGTAGTATATGTTAGGCAGAGTTGACAATAAAACTGTGTACTCTTCTCACAGCATGCTTAGAATACAAGCCTCTTGACATGGCATCAGCCTCTCAACTTTGAGACTGAAAAATTGTGGGAAATTATTGTTTCATCCAAAAGTATTAGAAGATGTTAGGTTTTCATAGCAGCTCTGCATTTGAATAACATTTGGTTTATTTAAAAGTAGAAAAATAGCTACATGAAGAAACAATGAATGTGGAATGTGAACATACTGGATATGAAAATGCAATGATTCATGGCAGAATTATTAAGAATTTCAGTGAAATAAATATGATGATGTTCATATCCTTTCATAAGGTATATAATATTAGAAGGAAATAAAGGGCAAGCTGTTACACAGATTATTTGGAATGAAAGAGTGAATTTAGACAGAGATAAAATTTTAAATGGAACTAGTACTTGGTGCAGTTGAAAAGCCTCTTTTAAATAATGGGAATGGTGGAACCGATTGCCATGTAAGTTTGTAGCTGCATCCAAAAGCATGCTTGTAAACCAAATGGTAATCCAGAAAATAATTTAACAAGTGTTTACAGAAAAATAAAGTGCTTGAAACAGAAGGCAAATACTAGAAACTGTCTCTAGCTGAACTGTATAGAACCATCTATCACATATTCATATAAAAGTTTCATAATGCTTTCAATTAAAAAAGTAAAATCACGAGGAGTAAGTAATAAGACTTCCAACTGCTTTAAAAAGACATGTAAAATGTAGCTGAAGATACTGCATTTATAACAATGTACATACACGGAAAGTATTCCACTCAACAGAGAAATTCACATGAATTCTAGGCTTCCTATGAAAAATATATTTTACTTAAACATTTGATAGGGATTTGTTTCCAAATACTAAAAGAAACATTCTCTGTTTTCAATGTGCTGAGACCTACTTACGTAATATCAGCATTGGGATGGAGACCAAACACCTCTGGACTGTCCATGGCAGGGAGTAACTGGATGTAGTCAAAGTACTGTTCCACTGTTTTGCAAACTGGAATTTTATACCCAGTATAAAAGCAAAAGGTGCTGTCAAACATACTTTCATTAAACCATACCTGTGAAAAATCCATGGGGAAAAAAGAAATCCAACAATTATTTTGCTAATTAGATGGATTTTTAGTCTCATTTTTACTCCTGGAAGATTAGGGTTCTTGTTTCAGCTACTACATCTAATTTTACTTTAATACAACAGTAAATCATTAAAAATTATGTCTATTAAGTTTGACTTCCAGCTAAGTCTTTTTAGCTAAGACTTTCTGTTGGGGAGGATGAAACAGGGAGACTTATCATTATTAATATGATTGTTTAGCAAAAGATTCTGAAAATATGAAACCTAGAATCAAAATAGAAATGAAAGCTAGCTTTGGGCCATAGGATACTGAGCACTAGTTACTATACAAGCAAAGAACAATAGCCTAGCCAGCTGAAGGAGAATCCTTGTTGATGAAACAATACCCTTCTGCTGACAGAATCCAAAGGTCAAGCAGCAATAGAAGAATTTGAAAGGCTTTTAGAGTCTAAAATGTAACACTGTATGGTAATGTAGTAGTTCTTATAGGCTAAATGTAAATTCTCTAGTATGTGTGTCTCGTAGTGGTTGGTTACTGGGAATTAGAATATTCACTATAGAAAGGGATATAATGTATTGTAACAAAAATTTTGCTCTCATGCTCTCTTCTGCATCTCTCTTAACTCTCATCCTCTTCTTCCCTCTCTCAACCCTTATCCCTTCTTACCTCTCTCTCTTAATTCTTATTCCCTTCTCCCCTCTTCCCCCTCTCTTAACTTGCTCCCTTATTCCTTTCTCTACTCTTCCCCCTCTCTTAACTTGCTCCCTTATTCCCTTCTCTACTCTTATTCTCTGCTCTACTCCCCTCACTCTTAAGCTCTCCCCTCGCTCTTAACTTCTCTCCCCTAGCTCTTAAGCTCTCTTACCTTTGCCCTCTCTTACCCATACCTCTCTTACTCCATTCTCCTACTCTCTATCTCTCTCCCCTCTCCACTCTCTCTCTCCCTCCCTGACCACGTGTACGCTGTGGCTGGTGGCGGAAACAGGTCTCTTCCTCCCTCTACCAAATTAATAAATTGCTTATACCTGAACAGCTTGACCCTGGAGAAATCTCTCACCGTGTATGTTTTGTACATCTATAAATTTCCAGCTAAGTTTCTGCTCCTCACCAAAGAGGAACCAAGGGGAAGAACCTCACTGCCAAAGAATGAGGTTTTGGAAACTTCATTTTACTTTGAAAAGCCTTATAAACTAGTAAAGTGCATGCTCGGCAGAAAGAAGACCTTCTGATTTCTGTATTGGAGATATCAATAAAAATGACAACTGTATTTCTAAGGTCTCTTACCCTTGCAAAGCAATTAAGAAGACGCTTATCATAGTCATCTGTGACTCGGCCTCCATACTGTACTTCTCCAATCATGTAGCGTACTGTGTTCCATGATATCCCCTGTAAAGTACATGAAAGACTAGAATTATTATATGTAAGAAGAAGATTGTAATTTAAATATAATCTGAAGCTTATAATGTTCTGAAATGTAAATTGAAAAAATCACATAACAATAATACTTTATTTCTAATTTATTTACAGAGCTCAACTCTGTAATTTTATAGAAGAATTTGGCTTGGTCCTGCCAAATTCTGTATTATCAATATAGAATCACAGGATCATTAGGTTGGAAAAGACCTTTAAGATCATCATGTCCAATCTTTGACCAAACATCAATTTAGACCATGGCACTAAGAGCCATGTCCAGTTGTTTCTTGAACACCTATAGGCACAGTGACTCCTCAGTCTTCCTGGGCTGTCCATTCCAATGCTTGAGAATCCTTTCCACTAAGAAAATCCTCCTAATGTTCAACCTAAACCTCCCCTGGAATAGCTTGATGCTGTGTCCTCTTGTCCTGGCACTGGTTGCCTGGGAGAAGAGGCCGATCCCCACCTGGCTACAGCCTCCTTTTGAGGAAGTGTAGAGAGTGGCAAGGTCCCCTGAGCCTCCTTTTCTCCAGGCTAAACACTCCTGGTCCCTCAGCCACTCCTCATATGCCTGGATCTCTAGAAGTAAAATCTCATAATATATTTTATATATATATATATATATATATAAAAATGTATTTATGTATGTATGTATATATATATGTGTGTGGATATATATATATAAATAAAATACTTTTCATTATTACAGTTTGACCTGAAATCACTCACTGCTGCTATTGCCTCTCTTCTTACCCCCAATTCCACCCTCCCCACCCAACCCCCTCTCCCTGTTTCTCATCTTTCTCTCTCGGCTGAGTGCTGCTTCATTAGGAATGGCTATTCCCTGCTAAGTATGGCAGCTGTAGAGAAGTTTGATCTGCTCTGTCAAACTCAGTAAATATTTTAGCTCCCTTTCCAAAACAGATAACATACAGACTTGTTAGTTTTGGATATAGTAGTGAAGAAGAAAAAGAAATTTTAAGGTTCTTAACAAATATGTATTTTTACATGCATGACAGCACATAAAATATTTCAGCTTTATTTTCTTGCAGAGAACCTCAAACTTTGATCATTAGAAATGGCACTAAATTAATAGCAATGAGTAAATTATAATAAACATGAGGGAAAAACAATTGCTGCTGCTGTACAAAGCATTAAAATGTACTCTACATACAGATTTTAGTATTCACCTTCTTGAGGTCAATTTTTTTTAGGTGATTTTGTATGAACTGAACACTGGCTGTAAAGTCTGCTGAGTTAAATTCATAGGGAATATTCCAACCCAAAGGTCCAAACTTGCGTCGCTCCTTAGGAATAAAATTAAAACCAAATATATTTATGAAACATCTTATAATTTTCTTTCTGTAATAAATTTCAATAATAGCAATACTGTGGAGTAAAGAATTGAACTGAAGAAGAAAGGTAGCCTAGGAAATGGCTGTATGCCTCATAAACATCAATAATGCAGCTAAGTTATACCATGAGGGATAAATAAATATAGAAAAAAACCAACAAAATAATTTATTAATAACTTCACAAATCAATTTATAAGGCACAGGTTTGCAATGCCTCACTTCTGTATGGATAATGAAATATTTATATTAAGTAATAAATTAATGTATTTAGGATTGTACAGTTTTAAATTTGTTTTTACAAATACTGTTGACTAATGATAGTTTCAAATTTTCAAGCTCCTATAATTATGCTCTTTTCCAAACAGTTCTGTATTGCCACTTCTGTCTTGTTTCAATATGTTTTTTTAATGTACATTTTTCAAAATTCACAACTTTATTTTAAGGTTGCCACCATTACATTATTCAATTTTACTATTGCATACCTATTTGGAATAAAGTGATAACAGTTGTAATAACAGAAAAATAGTTAATAATTATACAAAAAGAATAAATATTCTGTAGCCCAAACACTTCAAACATACAGCACTATTATATTTTACACAAATTTGTTAAAGCCATTTCAGTTAAATTTCTCAATGATTTTTTCAGAAAGTAGAACAAATTAATTCAAGAAGCTAAGAACTATGTTTCTGAGTAGTGCTGACATTTATCAAATGAATAAATTACATTTTTAAATTAACTAAACGATAACATATTCATCAGATTTTATATTACCATCAGCAATCACTGACAGTCTTTGACACCTGAAGTAACATTTAGGAAGCCTAGTTACAATATTTGAAAATAACTGGAATTGAAAAAAGCCCCTCATCTTTTCTTTTCCAAAATTAAATGTTGTTTATAAGCAGATGAGACAGCATTAACCAATAATACCATGCAGAAGAGTCTAATGATTTACTGTCAAGTTTTTTTAATTACTTCTTAAGTTATAGTTATCATAATGATCTTGTCACCAAAGGATATTAAGAATTGGTCAGTTTAAAGGCAGGACAATGTATATATTGCTGGTTGGTTGGCAATTCATAAAATTTCTTACTAGATGAATAACTGCAATAGTTTTTAAAAATACTGATAGATTGAATAAGCATAGATCTTCTAGTTCCACAAGAACTGTATAATTCTGAGGCAGTACACAGAACAACTTTTTCACTGTTTAAAAAGTGTAGAAGGAAAATAATGCAGAATGCTGTATCTTAGCAGTGAACATCAAAAAATTATTCTTCTCTCACCAGCTGCCTACACCAAAAATACAAGCTTCTCAGTAGAACCTAAGGTTTAACAGTGCTTTATAACTATTTTGAGATCCTCGGTGAAAAGTAAGTACATTCAGAGAGCTCAAATTATTAGTATTTATTGTGATCTCAAAACTTATTTATCTTTAAAGTACAAGGAATACATATCATTGTTCTCACACCAGAATTAATGTAGGCAACACATTGACACAGATATGAAAAGAATTTTATTTAATTTTAGCCACCTAAAAAATAGCTACTCTAAGTTAGGCATCTGCATTGCCTTTAAAATCAATGGAATGAAACAATGATATATCTCCAGAAAAATATTCACTCTTAAAGAAAGACAGCTATGATAGATAAGCTGGTTTTCTGTTTCAGCATGCTTATCTATTTCTATTGACTACAGAGAGAAATTTTTCCCATATACCCAATGACTGACTTTTGATCAGCTGAAGTTAGATGAGAAAAAACAAATTCTAAATGCCCATCATATGAGAATTGTTTCAAAGCTATTAAAAAAAAAAAAGATATCATGAACCTTGAAATACAGATTACAGAAATTAATACTTTAGTCCTGCAGCATAGTGCTATGACAAATATCAGAATGTGTTGTTTCAGAAACTTCTGTTATAGAGTGACTTCATGTATTATACCACTATTTGCAAACTTTTTAAGAAATACCTGAACAGTAGAATGCAGGAAAGCTACAGTGTAAAGCAAAGGTTTCCACATAGGCAGGTTGCTAACATTTAACAGATCCTGACTAATTCCAGAAAATGTTCTTTTCAGTCCAGCACGTATGCCTTGTGGAGGTTCATTTGTGAACTTTATAGCAATCTGTCACCAAAAAAAAAAAATAAAGGAATTGTATTTGCTTACTGAAACAAAAATAGCAACATATGAAAATGTCACAACTACTAGTTCTAATTAAAATGTAAATAACTGAAACCTTGTAGAAATAAAGCTGATATGTACTTAAACGCATAAAAGGACTACACAGAATCATAGAATAGTTTGAATTGGAAAGGACTTTCTGAAGGCCATCTAGTCCAACCCCACTGCAATGTTCAGTGGCATCTTCAAATAGATCAGGTTGCTCAGAGTCCTATCCAACTTGACATTGAATAATTCCAGGGATGGAGTATCTAACACTTTTCTGGGTTTCACCTGTTCTAGTGCCTCACCACTGTCATTGTGAAAAACTTATTTCTTATATCTAATCTAAATAAAACCTTCATTAGTTCAAAACCAGAATCCCTTGCTCTTTTGCAACAGGCCATACTAAAATGTATGTCCTCATCTTTCCTATGGGCCTCTTCAAGCACTGCAAGGCTGCAATAAGGTCTTCCCTAAGCCTCCTCTTCTGCAGTCATACTATATTAGGCCACGAAGGATTTTGAACATAGACCTTTAATTTTTATTGGTTAAAACCATCACTGACACTTGGCCATGGACCTAAAAATTTTCATCAATGACATAAAAGCAGTCACCATACTTTTCAGAAGGCTTTTGTATCCCTGATTCAATGACTGAATGATGGAAGAGAAGCATCCCATATAAATGTCAAGACCATCATTGTATTTCTGTTCCCAGAACTTCACAATAAATACAAAGAAATCTCACTCCTCCTCAGATCAGGTCTTTGTGTTCACAGTGGCTACTCTGGACTCTGTGGCTAAGGCAGCAAATTAGATTCATCAGAGAATATTCCTGAGCACTGTGGTCAGCAGGCGTTGAATCCATATTTGTGGCAGTAAGTTGCCACAGTCCATTAGAATTCTGCCCCTTAGTTTCATACAAACTGCCTAATGGGAAGAGTGGTTACACAATTTTAATTTTCAAACCATATCTGCAAATTATTTGGAAAAGTGTAGCACTGTAACTGAACAGATTGGGCCATGGTATCCTCCATCCAAACTGTATTTAGAGTTTATTATCAGACCCTCTGGAATTTCTCAAGGTTGCTGAGACATAAGCTATTCTAAAAATAAGAAAGAAGAGGCTGGAAAACAAGAAAGCAGGACCACAAGAGCCAGATAACAGAGGGCAGTTGAAGACTTGGACTGTAACCAATCCTGTGCCCAAAGGGCTGCGTGAAGAGCATGTGGACAGGATAGGGGCACCAATGAAAATATACATGATCGTGTGAACAGTAGTTTTAGAATGTACAAATAAGTGTGTAATGTAAACAATAAATGGCTTCTGCAAAATCTTATTAGTTCGTTGGTCAGAGGTCCCAAGCTCCCTCAGAAAAGTGGTAGTAAGCACAGGTTTTCACATCAGAGAGTGTTGTAACTACTTACCCCTGTGGGCTATTGCATTCCAGTGCTGGATAATGCTCATGGAACAATTTATTATTTCAGACACAGACTGGCCTACCAGAATCTGTTGCTCAAGACAACTAAAAGTGCTGGAGGAATTAAAATAAAAATAAAGGGTTTTTTCCCCTCCAATTCTAAGTACTTGTCTGTGTAGCTTGAGTAACATGATAGCTTGCACAGAAAGGGCAGTAAAGGCCAGGCAGCCCATGGACACACTGTATTGTGTTCCTGTTACTTCTGGAGTGAATTGGAACACTTGAAAATCAATGTTTTCACATTTCAAAGGATATCCTATTCAGTTTTTGATGAAAATTCTATATTAAAAGGAGCAAAGCAAGTTCTCTTTTCTTCTGAGAAAGGGCTTTGGTTTGTCAGTTATTCCTGTTCTGTAATCCCTGAATATGTTAATATTTTAACAGGTAACATGACATTATATAGTGGGAAATCACATGTGAAATATTTGAGATAAATGCAGTGAAGACTCATCTAGCAACCCTCTTGAGGTCTCTTTTCTCACTTTTAGAAAACTGTATGTCCATATACCACACTATTCATAAACCACTTGGAGATGTAGGGTGATTTCATGTTCTGTGGTGAGAACGTAGGATTCCATATAGCTCACTTTCTATACACAGACCATAGTGACAGACAATTCCTACTGAAGGTTTTCTCTACACTCTTTCAAGACAGAAGTCCTACTCCCCTTCACACCCTGGATATCAGATATATCTATTTTTATTCAGAGAGAATGAGAATGACTAAGGAGACTTCCACTGTTTTTTAGAGGAAAGGGAATATAGAAATGTCAACATACAGTTATTACAGTAGATATTAAGTAGCATTATGACCCACTGTGAGAGTGTTGGGAACCATCATCAGTGACTTCAGTGTATTTTTTAAGAGTTCAGGCAATTTTCCTGGTTCTGACAAAAAGTGTATCCTTGAGATCTACAGAACAGACATTTATAGTTTATCCAAAGAAATTGGGTAGATGATGTTCTCTAAGATGTGTTATCAATGTATGTTCTGTCCTATTAATACTTTATTTATTTATTATAGAGGAATCTGGAATCCTTCTCTGGAAAAATGTTTGCAGGCATTAATCTGTCCACAAGGCATCTGGTTGGGCAAAAAGGGATACAAGTAAAGCCAAATAATTTTTATTGAAGGGCTTCTGTGTACAGAATTATTGTGGACTCACACATACATAATGCATCATCAAGAACTTCTGGTTACTGGTAAATAACCTTCCAGTTACTGGTAAGCAACCTTTGAAATGATATTTCCATTGTAACACATTTTTTTCTTGGGTTTTGCGATTTTCCCCTCCATTTTTTTCACTGCTATTTACATGACTAATTTGAATAATCTTTGTTAAGTACCTGAATGAAATATTTGAACAAACCTGTAGCAGTGTAATTGGGAATTTAGGATGTTGTTCAGTAGTTATCCAAACTCGAAATGTGTCATTCTGGATCTCAGCAGTAAGAATTGTCTCCAGTAATTCATCCATGAAATCCAGTCCAAGGTGACAATTCTGAAGTAACACCCAGCCTCCCTAAATAAGGATAGCAACTATTACCATATAAAATTTAGAACAAATTATTCATAATGCTGAAGCCAACTGTCTATATAAGAATCAGATTTGGTTTTCCATGTATTTTTTTTTTATAACTTTTGTTCTGTTCCTGAATATATATTCTCTTTTGTTATTATAGGATATTGGCACAGATAAAGCAAATAGGAAAAATTAGTACAAAAGTTATTTCCACATTTTCTTGTTCTCAATGAAAATAACATAACCAGACTCAATATTTTAAGTAAAGTATCAGTGCTATCTAGTGGCAAAAGTAAGTTCCTGTACTCTCCCAGCAAAACACCAGAGATAACCAATTCTGTCCTCAGATACAGAAGAATGTAAATGCAAAAGTAACAGCTGAAATTTAAGTAATACATATTTTTTAAAAATTATTTGTTTATAACAACCTAAAGTAAGTGTAAAGCGGTAATAAGACCCTAAAAGTCTCTAACTCCAATTAGTTTATCTCTAATAAAGGCATTTGCATGAAATCCAACTTCCACTTATTTTGATCTTATTCATCTCTCAAATTGCATGCACCTCTAATTTGATTATTGTCTATCTAAACTTCTGCTTATGAATTTAAATTCAATCAGCTTTTTTTAGCATCACTTTAGAAGCCTGCTGAATTAGAAGCCTTTGTTTAATCAGTTCTAAATAGTGATGGACAGTGGATTTCATTACAGCTTGTAATTTCATTTTAGCAATCTTGTTTTAGCTCATTTAAAAATAAATCAGTTACTGTTGGTGAAAATACGTAATTGAAATATTTATGGTGAATTGATAGATATTAGAAAAGAAGATTAAATTAAGGTGGTTTTTTTCCTTCTTTTATGAGGAAAAATTTATCTCCAACTTTTTTGAGGGAGATCTTTAATCAATTTGGTACATTTCGAAATGTATCAGACTTAGTTTTTGAAAAGTATCTTCCTGTAACACAGCACAACATTTTAATCATCTTATATACTCTTGGCCAGAGGTACAAAACAAAACAAATAGATATTTGTCTTCATATTCACTAATTCTGTTTTGTAGTTTCAAATCTGATGTCCACATGTTCCTCCCTTCAGCACTAAGGCGTGTAGTTCAGAAATTGTTACTAGTAGCTCTACTGGAGTGCTGCTTTGAGTGTCCTTGTGCTTCAAATTAAGGGCAAAAGAAAGGGATATTCCATTTTTCACCATTGCAGTGAACTGGAAGTTGACAGTGACCATTCTAGACATACGAATAAAGAAATAGTAGATGTATGTGTGCACTTACATATAATACAAATTGTTGTTTGCTATAAAGAAATTTATTTTTTTCTCTTTTTCCAAATTGGTACATCTATACAATAATATTCTCTACTAAGGGAGATAATAGGGATATTATTATCTCCCTTATAAGGGAGATAAGAGAGATATTTGCACTCTATTGAGGGAGATATTCTAGCCCTCCAAAATGCACGTGTACAATTGATTCCCCATATTTTGAGTTTGCAGGCAACTATGGCTGTATGTCTGCACTTGAAAGATTGTCCACAACTCCTTAAAGTGTCCAGTTGTGGGAATTCCAAGCACAGAAAATTCTCAGTCTTGAAGCTCAAATACAGAAATGAATACAGGGTACGACCTGAGACCTTGGAAAAGGCTTCTGGATTTAGAGACCATAAGCAAGAATGTGGGTTTGTAGTTTAGACAGAGACATTAAGTCAGGTTGTAGAAAGTTTTATGGTTTTAAAGTTAAGATACGGAAATAGTCATAAAGGTAATAAGTTTTTAAATGCAGCAAGTAGTTTTGTGTGTCATTATATGATTGGTTAAGCAAGTCCGCACTGCGGCAAAGATATATAAGACAAAATTAACTATTGGTGTGAATGTAGAAACATTCTTTGTGGTAGTTTACTGGCTAATTAACCTTTAAGAGATCTTGTAACCTGTGGTCTTGTGACCACTGACCATGAACATCTGCCAAATACAGTGAAGACGTTCTCACTCCTTCAAGAGACTGTAGAAGAAGAATAATAAATCATGCTTTAAGACATCTTCAAGTGATCCCATCTCTCTCAAAATCCCTATATCCAGCTGACAAGAAGGTATCACCTTTGCACTATAACTTTATATTGTATTTGCTGTTTCAATTACTATCTCTCTGTAGCTGCTATTTAGGTTTTTCATAGTTCTACTGTTCTGCTGTTGGGGAATATCATCTGCATTAACAAAATACACGACAACATTTAAAGAAAAACTCTTATGTATTGTTTAGAAATTTTTAGACATTATTGGGACTCAAAGCCAAAAGATTGACAATTAAAGAAACAAAGAAGAGACACCGAATGCTGGTGAGTAAGAGGTCCTGTCACTAGCATATTTGTAAGGAAGATGTGAAACAGTATTAGGAGGAAGCACATCCTTCTGCAGATGTGCTTCAACTTTAAGCACATCAACTTTAAGTTACACGTACACTCACCATTTTATTTAGCAGATGCTATGCAACATCCAGATATCTCTTATATGGGAGAGGAAAAATTAAAAAAAATTCCAATAAAGAGGTGGGATCTGCAGGAAAGTACCAGGCCCCAATGTCCTTTTACCCTTCGTTAATAGTATAATGATAAGTAAGGAATGTGCTGCTTTTGGAAAGCTGTTCAGTAGCACTGTTGCCAGAAGTATTGGCTTGGACTCCACTGTCACATATATATGCTACAGAGAAATGTTTTTAAACTCAGGCATTCAAAAAGACATGGTCACCTGAGATACGTTTGATAGTAAGATGGAATTATAGACTGAATGCTAAACAGACAACTTATATTGCAAGGTTTTTACCTACCTGTTCCATTGATACCTCCATGAGTTTGCGTGCATGAACCTCTTGTCCTTGGCCCATTGAGATGGTCCTACATTCTATAACATATTTGACAATATAAGATTAATGAACTTACATTATTGTGAAAAAGAATTTCAATTCAGTCCAAAAACCAGTGATATAAATGCAGCACAATTAAATAAATGTAATGCAAAAACATATACTTATGAAAACAAAATCCCTTCACCATCATGCCATTCTGTATAAATCTTGTAAACACTGACATTTTGTATAACAACACTGAAATACACATACACAATACTTATAGAAGTTAAAAACAGTGACTGATGTTGTGACTGAATGTGAATGTGAATTTGTGCCAAATTTTAACAACACCATAGGATTTGAAATATGAACAAAGATTTTTTTTTCAGAGTGTTCATAAACACAATGCAAAGATGTAAAACTGCATTTATGAACACAGTAATGTGACTAATGTCAAGAATATATGGGATCTACTCCCAACTCAGTTTGTATTCACAGTTTTTCAAAACTTCCACATAATGTAGAACTACAGATCAGAATATACAAATGTTGATCTTGCAATCTTCTATGCAGATTACTGATTTTTAAGTTACCTGCTCTTAAGAGATAAAAAAATAAAATATTATTGCTTCTCACCATAACATAATTTTTAAATAATTGCTTACAAAAAGTTATCATCACTGGGAAGGATAATAGCAATTTATTAAAAAAGACTTGAATTACTGTCCAACTTCACACAGAATGGTTCTTAGCATACTGTCTTCCATATAAAATATTATTCTATCTCTAGGATGATGTTTCAGAAATAAAAAAGTGGTGCAAGAGAATATAAGAAATACTTCCCAGAAAAAAAATATCTCTGAAATTACTTACATTGCCCCTCTGTGTTTTAACATATGACAATGAATAATTACTTTCATACCCAAATTAAGCTTCCTAGACAAGGAATTAATCTGATCAGTTGGGTCTGATCCCATAGACAAGAAACAGATGAGAGGTGTTCGCATGTCACTTTCTTCCCAAGTTTTTCTTAAATTCAAAATAACTGGCTCTGTATATTTCTCATCCAAGGAGCTTGCAATATATTTCCTGGCTTGGGAAAGTGTTCGGTCTGGACACCAAGACCTAGAAATTAAAATACACACAAAGATATAAATTCACTGCCTCTTCCTCCAAGATCCGACTCAAATTAGAAATTCTATTTTTATCAAATAGAGGGATTTTTAAAATCATAATATGTATGTATGTGTATGCATACACACACATTCATATATATGTTTGCAGGTTTGTCTTTACAGATGTAATAATAGGCAGAGCTGATGGTCTTCCCTATACTTTTGATACTTACCAGTTGCTTATAGTTTTGCCTTAACTGCATTGGAATTTTCTGTTCTAGGTACCTTCACTGGCTTGGGTCATTCTTCATTTTAAGAAGAACTTTTGTATTTGAGAACACAAAGAGGGAAATATTAGTTTTGCCCTTTAGTAAAACTCTGCAGATGATTCATTGCGTCTGTTAGATTTTTAGGGTACAAACTCAATTCTTTAGCACTGGATTGCACTTGTGTTGGTGATGAGTGCTTTTCCCATGGAAAAACAAACAAACAACTACTTCTGGATAAAATATATTACTTTGCAAATCTTCAGTTTTTGAAGATTATTTAAATGCTTAGGACTTAGATGGTCCCTCCCTCTTAGGGAGTAGAGCATTTAACAATGTGGTATTTCCATCAGATTCTAGCCTTTTTTACTGCACAGGTTGAATCTGCTCCAAAGACAAATCATGGTCTGATAAATAATATTGTTGGGGTATTTCATAGTATCTCTGTTTCATTTGTTACATCACTTGGAAAGTATGCAACAAATGGAGGAAAATATGATCTCATGCTGAGATCTGATAAGGCAACTGAATGCTTCTTTGGGGAAATCCATTTTATCCCAAGATCTTAGAGGTCTTATATGATGCAAAAAACATAACTTATAGTACACTTTTCATATAGGATTTTGAATACTTATTTTGATTTTCACCATCTCTCTTTTTTATTTAATTTTTTAATACTTGTTTAGAGGTACTTAAAATAGTGAATTTTAAAATAAATTTTTTTAAAATTGAAAACTATCTGGAATATTCTACTTTTTCATGGACTTCTCAAAGAAGGTTGTAATATGGTTCCCAGTTTCCATTCCTCCTGATGTAAAAGCAAAGCTATAAAAAATATTTTCTACAAATACCTTTAGATGGCAGAGGCATCCTCTGAAGCAATTGAATAAAAACATATTTCATATGAGTGAATTGGTATTTAATGTCACCAAGAGATAACTAAAGCTACAGTATTATGATAATAGCATACTGATAGGTTGAGATGTGTTGCACCATGTAATTTCCCAAAACTTCTGAAGATGCTCACCTGATGAGTAAAAGCTTGCGAAAGGTGTCAAGTGAATCACTGTATCCATCAGGCATAATTTCTTCCTCAGGGGCATCTTTATCAAACCAGCTTTTCCACACCTTATCATTTTCAGCTATCTAAATATATTATATTAGCACACAAATAAATATATTTCAGTTGCAGTAAAATCACATTGCAAATGTCACTTCTAATGAGAGGCCATTATTATATATTAGGATATATTACAAGTAACATTGCCTATAGCATTTAAGACATATGCCAAGTGAACAGCAATTAAAATATTACAAATAACATTAATTCAATTGCTGCAATCAGTGTTAAGATGCAGGCTCTCAAGCCAGTCAGTTATTTATGCATTCCCCTACCAAACACACACACACCTACTTTAAAAAATCAATAATTAGCAGGAGAATTCTATACTACAAGAGGAAAACACTGTGATTGATTAATTAATTCCTTTTGGTCACAAAATATGAAGAGGACCAGAAAAATTCGTCCCAGTCTAGCCAGCCAATGAATCACAAATTAACAGATTCTGGTAAGCTTTTGGCTTGAGAAAGAGTAAACCTGACCACAAATATGATCACAATTATATGTACCTCTTAGAAGTCCTCACCTAATTGGATAAGGAATACTAGTGTACAGAACATAGTGAAAATGCAACTGAGCCTTTAATGCAGTGACTGAGGAGGGTCAGCTACTGCAATATTCTCAGACACCAGAAAAAGAGCAAGGAATGCATTGATAAAGATTTAAAACAGATGTCTATATTAAATTAGCCATCTGGGACTTATTTTTTTTTTTGAGGAGAAAACCAGATTGAAACTAGCATGAAAAAAGAAAAGCATAGGAAACCTCTTGAGAACTGGGCATACCATTCTCAGTCTTTTTTTGGTCACTTTAAATAATTTTCTGTTTCATCTAAATGAATAATGATACAGTTGTATTTAATATGACAAATCAAAAAGAACAGCATTTCTAATGGATAAAAATAATTATTAAGAAGATATTTTTACAATATTTACATTTTTAATTGATATCCTAGTTGGCACCCTCCCATATTCCGTTTCTATTTATTACTGAAATAATTTTAATTGTCACTTTTTAACTTTGCAACTATGTGGAAAAAGTAAGGCAGTGCTAAAATACTAATTTAAAAAGGAGAGCTTTTGGGGTAACATGGTCACCTAAGTATTTTGGAGTCTAAAATTTTGTTTGCACACATTCTAGAAAATCCCTGGTGAAAGGAGTTTTCTAGAAATGGGTTCTGGTGCCCTAACAACCCAGAGCGAACAACCCTACTAAAGCTCCTCCAATTTTCTCTTAACTTAATATTCTATTTTGATACCTCAAGAAACCAAAAACTGGAAGAATTGGGCCGGTATGTATCCAATTCTGGCCTTGATACAGGGTTTAGAAACAGCCAGGACCACTTGCACGTAACCATTTAGCTAAAATGTCTGCTACTCTCCAGGGCAATATGTGCCATCACAAAATGGGCTTGGCTGGCCAATGCTGTAAAAGCAAGGAGAACTTACTGTCCTTGAAATTAGCCTGATTAACAAGGTATGCTTAGATACAAGAAATGCTATGGGGAGTGGTTTAACTACATTAAAAAAAGAAATACAAATTTACCAAATTGAACATGTAACAAGCTTACATGCATATAATGTATATCTACATAAAACAATACATTTGTAGCCAGCTTATCATATCTGAATGGCACATTAACCTTAGAACGGAAATGAGTATTTAAAAACAAGCAGCAAACCGCTCACTTGTAAAAATACACCAGAATCAATACAGACAACATTGTAACTTAAAACCCAACACTCATATTAATTTTACAAGCCTTTTTGATATCTCTATCTTTTTATTCTATCTCTCTTTTATTGAGTTTCATTTTCCTTTGCGCCTGTTCCTTCTCTTCTTTTTCTGCCTCAATTAATATAATACCAAATACCATACAGAAGACAAATGAAGACACCACCATTCATGCTACCTAATTGTTTGTCTCTACGATGTTATTCTGTATTAATTGTGGAAACATAATTATGATGACAAAACTGGATAACAACATTAAAAAGATAATTAGAAAATATCACCTGGTCCAAAATTTCTTCAAACTGTGGAAGTTTGTTCAACTCTACTAGATTTAGCCATACCATGTCAAGAATCCAGCGACATGGTTTGGGTGGGCAAGCCTGTAGATCCAAAGCTGCACCTCCTGTGGATAAAAACACAGGATGAAATGTACTTTCTGATTAAATGTATAATATTCCAGGGGTCAAGATATAATTGATATTTCTTTTTAAATTATGCATTTTGACCTATGTAATTTTCTCTGGGATACTAACTGTACTCTTGTGTACTTAGCATTTATTTCATACCAAAGGATAATTTAGCCTTGTTAATGGCCTTCTCACAGGTGTTGGAAGGCTACTATTGGGTCTCCTCTAAGCCTTCCCTTTGCCAAGCTGAATAAGCCCAGTTCCCACAGAAATGATGTTAGAAACCATGTAGACAAGGAAATAAGACTTTGAAATGGCATAAAACTTAAAAAAGTTGAATTAGCTCTACACATAACAATATTTTAAACTTACCTCTAATGAGAGTTTGGAACTCTCTGTTTTCCACATACCCTCTCTCAATATCAATTTTTAAAGCCAGGAGGAGGGTAAAGAGGAATTTGTGGTTTTCATACAGTCCTCTAACAGAATATGAGTGAATTTCAAAGGTAAGATGCTCAATAATATTTGAGATTCTTTTCTGAGCCACAGGAGACTTCTTAGACCTAAATAATTATAAGAAAGCACAAAACCCCCACATAATTAAGAGCAAATAGATTGGAATGGCAAACATCTGAATAGTAAGAAAAATCAGTGTCTTCCTACTTGGCTATGGATTGATCAAATAGCTTCAAGAACTGAGCCAGTGAAGTTTGATACATATTATTGACCATGCTCATTGCTGTAAGAAGGAAATAAAGAATGCTTCCACGTGTAGCAACAGGTCGATATTCCTCCTGAGCAGTGTTAATCTTCACTTCAGTTTCTGCTGCCACAGACAACTTCACAGCTATTTCAGCAGCTGTTTGCTTAGTTATTTGCAGGACACCAATTAAGGATTCATCATCCACCAGTGAACCTGAAAAATAATATACTGGATGTTTACAACATTTTTGTAACAATATTTTTACTTCATACATATATATAAAACAAGAGGCCAAATCACAGGAATTATTTATTTAAAAAATGAAATTATTTACTGAATAACAGAAAGCTTTTAAAACAGAGACCAAACAGGACATGTATAACTAAAAATTAGTTTTACACCCAACAAATTTATGCAAATTCATTCAAAACATATTAAATGTGTTTATACCAACAGCTTTGCAGCATGTACCAGAGAAGTCACCTTTCTTATGCACATAACCTACATAGTCAACAAATCATTAAAATTATTTTGAAGTCTATTCATTGGCACTCTCAAAGTAAAAAAGACTTAGGATCCTAAGGGAAATAGTCACCCAACAATATTCATCAATCTCCATTAGTTACTCAAGGATTTTCTGTTACTAGATTCTTTTTCCATCAGAGATAGTAAGTGATCATGTTCAGGCTCATAAAGTACTGCAGAAGAGTTTCAAGACAATTTTAAGCCAGGCCATTCCAATTCACATTTTTAATGGATCCAAGATTTGCCCATGATCAGACATCTTATCTCATCCAAGGGTCAGAAAGCTCTCAAAAAAATGGATGTATTTCACAAAACTTGTTTAGGTGTTAAACTGAACAACTAGGTGTCCAGAGTTGCATACATTGGCATGCTATAGCCCCAAGTCCCTCAGTCTGTCATACTCCTGCCATTGTACATTCTCTTATTGTATCTTAGATGGATAAATCAAAATCTGTAAGGAAAGGACCTAGTGTGAATCAGTTTTATCTGCCTAATCTACTTAATACTTTGATACAGAACCTTTGGTTGCACTTAGTTTGTAAAGAAGATTGTCTTCCAGTTCTTTCATCTTCCTCTTATTAGAAGTTACATCTTCCATGAGTTTAATTCGTTCTGCCTCTAGTTCCTGTTATTGAAAAACAAGAAAATGGCATGATGATTTATGGGTTACAACTATGAGGGATACTTAAAATCCAGTTTCTGATTTTTCAAGTGAATGAATTGTGATTGATGATACAGGGGAAGAGTAGGACGCAGTCATGAAATACACATTTTACTTTTCTTGGTATCTAAAACATGTAATACCAATTTTTTAAAGCCATGTTTATTCAGTATCTTATGATGTATCTTATCAATGTCAAATCCTGGTGATTAATTGTTTGTGTTGTACTGACAGTCAGATATATATTAAGAGCCTCCCAATGTATTTTTGACATTTGGAAATGTCTATATTGAATCTGAATATAATTTTAGAAAATGGCTAACATCTTTTTCCATTTGAACATTTTTTCTACATACCAAAACCAATTAAATGGAAAAAAAAAAAAAACCACTATGATTTATGTGTACTGTTAACTTACCTGTTTTTCAGTGAGTATTACTCTTCTCAGTAACTGATTCTCAAGTCCTTTCATTGTAACAGTAAAATCAATAATTGATGTTTTTGCATTAATTTCAGGTGTGAAAGCAGGATTAGGTAGCTTTGTAGTAATGTACAGTCTAAACGAATTCATAACATCTACTTCCTTATCACCAACTTTCACCTGTGAATTAAGTTAAAATAGTATTAAACAGAGGAAAATGAGCTTTAATAAAATAAATAAAGTAATATTGAGCAGGAAAAAAATTACATTATTTGAAATGCCAAAGAGAGGAAATTTATTTCACAATGCAATTTTGTCATGAAAATAAAAGTCAGTGACTAAATATAAGAGTTAGAGTATGTTATAAAAGTAGTGTTTCCCTCCAGCTAAATATAGGGATCACTTTCACTGTGGATTATGATTAATAGCTTCAGAACCCTTTGGTTTCTAATCACACCTCAAATTAAGAGGTAGTAAAAACTTCTGACCTTTGTAGAAACCATCATTCTCTTATGTCCGAGCTAAAAGGAACTATGTGATCCAACAATGGAACAGAAATTACTGGACATAAATTTAATCTTTATTAAAACTAAGCAGGTTTCAAAGAATCTTTCCAAAGAAACTAAAAATTTATTCAGAGTATTCAAAATAAATTTTTATAGAATTAAGATATTCCAAAACAGGAGTCTAACTCAAAAGCTGCATGTGCAACAGAAAATCTGATTAGTGTATATTGTATATATTCCAAATCACTGAATTGTTGGTGTTAGAAGGAACCTTGAAGATCATCTGCCGTGAGGCAGTGGGGGACACGAGGCTCCAACGTATGAGTCTCCAAGGTGGCCTCAAATACCTGGATTATGAAGGAGTAGGACCAAACCACTCCCTTAAGCATATTTGCACTGCTTGAAAATCAGTAGAAAGAATTTTAAGCATTTACTCAGATAAGTATAATTGGCTCCAGTTTGGAATCTGCAGTAATAACTCTTGTAATTAAACTCATAGCTTTGACTTGCCAACTTACTACACAGCTGAGGCTTTGTCTGTTATATTTTATTAGTTCAGTTTTATTCTTTACATATGTCTATGGAATACAAAATGTACCTGGTTCAGCACATGCTTGTAGCAATGGTAAAATAACATTTTTCACAAGGCTAACTACTTATTCCACTTCTTTTGTTTGATTACTAACCTTAAAAGCAGATCCAGATT
Source organism: Cyanistes caeruleus (assembly GCF_971803275.1). NCBI lineage: Eukaryota > Metazoa > Chordata > Aves > Passeriformes > Paridae > Cyanistes > Cyanistes caeruleus. The sequence continues at coordinate 83,962,469 of NC_141702.1, read as the reverse complement.
TTATGAAATTCTTTTCCAATATATTATCAAGGACTGGATCCAACTCTTCTTCTATATCTTCAATCAGGAGTGATCGTCCCAGTGAAAGACTGTCTTCTAGGTGTTGTCGGAAATATTTGTCATTCAGAGTTGTTACCTCAAAAAGAAAATTATAAATTGGTGTAAAGACAAAGTATTTCCTCACATGAAAACCACAGACCTAACCATGGAAATTCTTTCATTGCTTTTGTTAGCTGCATTTTAAAGAAGGTACTAGAAATGTTGACCATGCAGCAATTTATGCAGAAACACTTCCATGTGTACAATAAAAATTACCGTAAAAAGGTGAATTAAAAGGTTGGCTGTAACTGAATCCTCAGAATTTCATTGAGAGTAATAATGTACTAAATAAAACTGGTACAGCTTATTGCATATTAAAGATGTTATATATATTTTAGAAATCAGAGACCCCTAGGCTTTAATTTTCTATTCTATGTCCTAGAAGGATTAGATTTTCTAGTTTTGGCTTTGAAGTGTTAAGAAATTCTTTCTGGAAATTTGAATTCAATCTGAAAAATTAATCACTTCTATAATATTATGAATTCAGATTGATATTTCATGAAACGGGATTAATACTATATGAAATTATTTAAAAGCATGCATAAACTAGTAAGCTATATAATTAAGTAATCCTAAACCCTCCAAAATTTATTGATATTCAGGACTTATGAGTTTTCTCAACATCTAGGCTAAGGGTTTTAAAATGCAGATTCCTTTTGCCATGCTTTATCATTTGGGAAAAAACAATTTGTGATGCAAATGGTGACACATGAACATCTCTGTATTATATTTAATAAGCAGGCGTTTTATCCTATTGGCTAAATCTGTAAAAGAGCTATGAAGATTGCAGTAATGTTAGGATAGGCAAATTTTTCATGGGTTTGGCTTCAGCTGGATTTTCTCAACCTCCTTTTGTATTGACAACCTCATTATGAATACCATCTCAGGTCCTAACTTATGGACTGCAACACTTGAGGCACTTTGCCTATACTTTCAGAGCTGTAACTTATCCTGTCTTTATCTGTAATGTTACCAACAGTGGCACAATTTACTCTCATTTAATAATTTAATATTTTACTCCTTTGTTTTACCTATCACCTCTTTTTCTGCTTTTGTGTTGAGACCATACTAACTCATCTTGAGCAAAATACTTTTATACTTTTTGCTAGAATTCATACAAGTTGAATAGTCTTTTCCAAGCTCTTGAGTGGGATTTACAGTTTTTCTCAAATTTCGTGCTGGTGCATCTACATAATTGTCAGTCTCTATACAAGTTAAAATTATCTCAGATCATACTGACTCAAACGCAACCTCCCTCTAAAGAAGTAATGTTTGAAGGAGTATAATAGAGTGCACCATTCCTTTAAGACACTGTTTACCTGTAATTCATTATCCTGTTCTTTATTTTTAACCCACAATTTTCCTTGAGTTTGCGGGTCTACCAAAAGTGGGTATCTCGATGCCTTAGTGACAATGATCCCATTCTGAATTGAGAGGTGATCTCCAGGCAATCCTTGAAGATTCCACTCACTGATCTAAAGAAAAAATAAATGAAAAGAGATGAAGACAAAAGAGTAGTTTGCAATAAATTATCACTGGAATTTTTCTTCAATTAAAATTTTTCTAAGAAGTAACGAGGATATCAAAGGGAATGCATATCTGAACCTGCTGAAGAATTATTAATGCAGGTATAAAAATATTTCCAGAATTTTATTTTTATGGATTTTTTAACTATATAGAATCACAAAAAGTATATTTTAAAGTAAGTAAGGATGTCAAAAGACAGCTTGACAGACAAATTAAACATTGGGGTTAAATAAGCAAAAACTAGTCTAAGGGAGCTTTTGGGAATTAATGTTTACTGAAAGAAACTTGAAGATTCTGGAATTTCCCACTCTTTGCCCATTTCTTATACATTCACATTGAATAAAAGGACTTTATGCACTCTGTTCTAAATTACAACTAAAGCCACTGTTTTAGAAATGTCCTGGTTTTGGCTGAAAGAAAGTTCAATTTCTTCTTAGTAGATACTACAGTGCTGTGTTTTTCTGATTTATTGTGAGAATTATGTTGGCACAGTGATGTTTTAGCTGTTGCCCAGTAGTGTTTACTCTAAGTCGAGGATTTTTCATTGTTTCATGCTCTACCAGTGAGCAGGTGCACAAAAAGCTGGGAGGGAGCATGGCCAGAACAGTTGACCTCAACTGGCCAAAGGGATATTCCATACCATAGAATGTCATATCCACTATATAAACTGGGGGAGTTACTCAGAAGAGGGTTGATCATGGTTTGGGGATTGACTGGGTATTGATCAGCAGGAGGTGAGAAATTCTATTGTGCATCACTGGTTTCTCTTGGGCTTTGTTACTATTTCCACACCAAGATTTAGTGGAAATTGACAAGAGCATTTGAAAACCACAGAAGTATGTGGCACAGCAATATCTGGAATATTGGTGATTATAGTTCTTCTCTAAGCAAGCATAATGCTAGCTAACAGTAATAGGATACGCTAATAAAAATTCAAATTAAACCCTCCAAGCACCAAGAACTTACTGTTGGTTGATCTACCAACATAGAAATCAGGTTCAAATCATCAGAAAAGGGTATTTTATGAGCTCTCAACTCTGTTTCCCATAAGTCTTTAAGTAAAAGGTTCCTGAAGTCTTGATTAAAAGGTCCACAGTATGAAAGAAAGCCTGTGCAGAGCAATATATCTCCCACAAGTCTAAAAAAAGGAAGAAAAATCATCAGTAAAAGATGATGCACAAAGTCAATTTCTAATGACTTAGACAACCAGCTTCTGAGACACAAGAAGATTTTAAAAAAAGTTAAGTTTCTAGAGCATTTTTGTGGCTAAACTTATGAGTAGTTTTTATGAAAACAGTCTCCACCCTACAAAACAACAAAGCCCCGATGACCACTATACCTTCTTTCCTAAAGGAAACAAGAAAATGGTTTATTTATTAAAAATATGTCCGAAATACAATATTTACCAAGGATACAAGCCTAGTTCTACTGAAATTCACATCAGAAATGCCCAATTTCCCCATAGGAGATTTATAGTAACATGAGTGCTCTACAGAAGCTGAGCTTATGTTAAGGTTTCACTTCCCCAGTGACATCAGAACAAGGTGCAGTATTAGGGAGGCTGCAAAAGAAGCTGTAATACAGGCATGTAACAGCCCTAGTAATAACTCCTTTGGAAGCTAATTCAAAAATCAGAGGTATTGTTCTTAAGTGAAATACTGGCACACAGCACCCATGTATTCTTACTTATGGGAGGAAAATTCAAATTTCAGGCTAGTTAATTTGATTACATTGATATATTAAGATTTCCAGGAAGAAGATTAAGTACCACAATTAAAGCTACAAAATTGTTTACCAACACTTCAGTTTTCACAAGCATTTTCTTTTTTGTTTGCTGTAGTGGATTTGATACCTTTTAATCTGAGATTTAAATTCCTTGCTTTGCTGAGTCCACCTAACTTTCTCTCCACTGAGTCCATCTATAAGAGCAGAGGCTGCTTGCATTTTTCTTTTGCATGTTTCTGCATCATTCTCTAAGTCCTAAAATAAAAAAAAAAGTCTTACTTAATCACAGAACACAAAAATGTGGAGTTATTTTGTACACTTTTCTTCCTCTTATACTTATTATAACTATTTTATTTATTCAAAACTCATTTTTGAGGACACTTAAGGGTGTCTAATATGTTCCTATTCATGGAAAGAAGGGAACAGGAGAGGATATAGGCCTAAATCTCTTACTTTTATACTTAAATCTCAGCCATGTAATTAAAGGTAGCAGGTAAATGTGTGTTTGCAGCAAATCCTAATTACATGACAATACTGTACAAACATTTTGATAAGACTAAACCACTTATATCTCACCATTTTCTCCTTCATTGCTGCATCAAACTTTGCCTGCACTTTATCCAGTTCAGCTTGTTTTTCATCTAACTCTGCCTGAGCCTTATCTTTTTCTGCATTCGCTATTTTCAGGCGTCCTTCTTGTTTTGCCAGGTTAGCCTGCAAAGGAGAAAAACAAATAAAAGTACAATCACATATAAGGTATTAATATAATCCAATTAACTATTTAAGCCTGCTTAGCTGGTAATCCCAAGACAATGATACATCAAAATAATTTTTGCATAAATATCAAAAACATTTAAGCTGAAAAGCATATCACATATATACTGAAGATAACACTTTTTTTTTAGTTCAATAACAATACAGTACCTAAAGTTCTACTATTTATTGTCAACTTTATTCCTTTCAAAAAAAATTACATTTCAAGAAGCTGGTTAAGGAAATAAGGTTTCTGATCTGTAAACATTGCTTAGAAGAAGAATCACTCAATATTCTTGTTTGACTATATGTTTTGACTATATGTAATTTCCTCTTTTGTTAGTGACTTTTGTAGTGACCAGCAGTCACAATGGGAGATTGGTTCTTCATCATCTAACAATATTGTTTTTACCCTCTAGAAAATGATCCTAAAGAAGTGACTTTTCCTTTTGCTCCTAAAATTATAGGAAATTATGGTGAACACAGGAAATTAATAAAATTTTTTAAAAATAATTCAGATGTACTACTGTTGCTCCTGTAAATAACACTTCTACCAGTGACAAAAATGTGAAAAAATTTTGGGATCGCCATGTGCTCACCCTTCTAAAATTTTGGTTTTTAGTGTGCTATATTTAAGGATTAAATACTCTATTTAGAACAAAAAAATCACTGCCTTTGAGTTTCATAAACCTGAAAAAGAACACCCACACTAAAGTAGAAATTTACTCTTAAAAACGTTCCTATTAAATTAAACTAAATTCAATTACTTGGCAAGAAAACACAAAGCAAGAGAGGATGTATTACCTTAAGAGGCAAGACTTCTCTGTTAACACCATAAAATACCACCATGGCTTGTGTCCAAGAGAGGAGTCCTGCCACGTTGCCACACACCTTTTTACCATGTTGCAGTGTATAGTCTTCCATTTCAAAGTAAGGCTGGACTAATTCTACTGTCTCATCATTGATTGTATCCCTAGCAAAGTTCCGCAGGTTGTTCAAGAACGGGCCACTCATAAGCTTTAAAAAACAACGCACAAGTTATTTACACATTTTAGGTTCAAAGTCTTGTTCATATGTGAAGTTGTTAAAAAGCACTCCTAAAATTCTTCTGTAAACAGAGGTTATTCATATTGCTAATATTGTAAGTGTGCTATTCAGTTGTAACTCCTCCCACACACCTTCTATTATTTTGAAGTTTTAACTAATTACACCCCAGTAACTAGATTTGAAAGTTACTGATGTACTTTCCATCTTCCACATTCTTGTGTTGCATTTTAGAAACATTTAAGAAGCATGGTTTAATAAAAAAAAATCTGACCAAAATAAAGACTCAGAAATATATTTGTAACTTAACTAAATGAAAAAAAAAAAAAAAAAGAGCTTAGGCATTTGTAAATATGATGTAAATTCTGAAAACTGAAATAATTTGGTTTAATTTTTTCTAACAAATGTTAAGCATGCTAAAGACAATTCATGGAATAACTCATCTCCTTTTATTGTATCAATAATTATATCAGAAAAATAAAAGCTTTTGATGATTTTTTTAAACTGTAAAAGCCTAAATAAAAAGCAAGAGCACTATTTGTTACCTGCTGCCATCAGGCCATGTGCTAAGAACAGGACAAGGAAACTAAACCTTCTGCTGCAAAAAGTCTCTAAGGAATTCACCAGTTTCTACAAGTTAGACACAGTGTATAGCTATAGTTTATCTTAAAACAGTATGTTTGCCTTTTAATAAAATTCTGTCATTTTGGGTAAACAGCATCTTAAGTTCTCTGATAAGCTAATAGCTATTTCTGACATTTAAAAAACACTGAAAACTCTACTTACTTTTAATGATTCTCCCCATGATGGCTTGCAGCAAGGCTTTTCTGGATCCATAGTAACTTGATCCAGTCTCTTTTGAAATAGGAGCAGACAACAGTCCATGATCCTCATAATGAGGTGAGGAGGTTTTGCGAGTTTTCTAACAGTAGCGATATCCTCTGGTCTGATGGTCTGTTTGAAGAAAGATAGAATAGAACACCACATCAATACTATTATTCTATTTTCCCATTCAATATCTTGATTTTCATGTTCATTTGTAATACTTTTCTCTGAGGTACATTTATATTAAGTATATTAAAAAAAAGTGAGAATCCTGGCCTAATTAATAAATTTCATAGTTTTGTGAAACTTAAGTAATTTCAATGAATATTAGACAATAATATCTTCCCAATATTAAAGACATAATTCAAAAATTAAATTAAGATACAACAGCCTTGACTTGAATTAGCAGTCGAAGTGTTTAAAGAAAACTTTAAAATTGTATAGGACTTAATTAAGAACTACAAGGCTTAATTAAGAGCAGTCAGCTTGATAAAATGGTATTCCAATTTTTAGTAGTCAAGTTTATTCTGAGATGGATTTGGTTATTTTTCTTCAGTTTAAGCTATTATAGGTATGAGATACCATATAAACTTCATTTTCTAATAGCATCACTGGCACTGGCACTTTTCTTAGTTCAACAACCATTATAAAATTTAAAAAATACTTAAAACTTCAAAATTAACATATATCTGTGTCTAAAAATACAAACATACCACTACCTGTCTGGAAGAAATAGTTACAGGTACATTATAGAAATAATTTTCTAAGTCCACACATTTTGTAAGTAAATTTTGTGACTGTTTTTGAAAGTTTCATTTACCTCATTAACTAAGTGTCAGTGTAAGAGCAAACAATACTCCTTTTTTTGCTTTTTTTACTCAAGAACTTCTTTCACGTAAATTCTGATAACTGGAATGGAAGGTGTCATTGGTTTCTGATTTCAGAGGTTTTTACTGTTTAATTGTTCAGAGCAGAATAATGAAATTATGTACCACAATAATACATCCAAATTTCTGAACCATGATTCTGATTGCCCTGAATCCCCTTTGTTTCCTGTTTCTCTTAAAATTAAAAGCATTAGGGTTTTTGGTGAAGGAAGCTATAGATTTTTATTTGTCTTAAAAACAGGTGTAGCAACTTAAGTTTGAATTAAAAACATTCTGTTGGCACAAGAAGTATTCTCTTGAATTCAGAATAACAGATATTCTAAATGCATCTGTAGCTTTTGGAAAGATCTACACCTTCATAATGATTTAGTATTGGGATTGAAGGAAAAAAAATACTATTAAATAGTCCCTATGTATTTTAGGTAAAATATGTGTGTCTTAAGTATTCATGAGAGACATGGCCAGCAACAGTGAGGAGCTGGTTACAGCAGTCAATACCAAGAAGCATCTGTATGTTGGTGGCTCTGGTCTCTCACAGGTGAGACAAATAATTCTATATTAATAAAAATTGAATTTATTCACTTTCAGAGCTTCTTCTGCTTCTTCTAGTGCTGGTTTAGCTGCCTCCAGTTTTTTCTCTGCTTCCTGTTTTTCTATATCAATTGCATCCACAATCTTTTGTGCTTTATCTTTCACACCCTGGACTTCAAGTTTTATTTTAGTTGCAGCTTCAGCACTTTCTTTGACTTCTTCTAGTACCTGGAATTAATATTAAACACATAAAATCTATAAATCAAAATGATGGAACAAATGAGCACAAGACACCAGATAAAACAGTTATGTAACAGCTATTAAATATAAAAATGTAACCCAAACTACAACTAACTATATATGGTATTATACAACTTTTATTGAATATCATCAATTTTTATTGAATAAAAAAATAATTATTAGAAGTTAAATTTCATCCCTGTTACATATTTCTTTCTTACAAGACTAAAGTCCTCAAAGAATGCAGGCAGCCCCTTAGTCATCACCAGCCAAAATTTGCTCTCCAGTGCATATTAAATATTCACCATCAGAACATTATGGTATCTTTCAGAAAACAGATTGCCTATACTGATCAATTCCCTATTATACCTTTCCAGAGAGTCATTTAGGAAACCAGATTTCTAGCAGACCACCAATTTCATGAGCATACAGATACCTTGTTAATGTAAAAGACAAAATCTGAAGCTGGACTGCAATAAACATTTTTCTAAGGAATTTTGAAACAGGAAAGTTCCATTACCATGTTAACTTTTTCTCTGCTAGTAAGTGAACATATAATCCCAAATTTAATAATGTAAATTAAGCCCAGATTAAAAAAAAAAAAAACTATGGAAAAAAATTAAATCTGACGCTTATCTGAGTGGGTAAGAAACGGGAGAAGAACAAGGAAAGCACGCAACTTCTGTTGCAATCTAAAAGTGCCTTACTTTTAGAAGCAAATGCTGACTCAACACACTACAGAGTGAGTGAAACCTCATTTTAGATGAGGCAAATTTTTGCAAAATATGATAAAATTCTGCAACAGCATTTTATCCACTGAATACTCTAGTGCTATTTAACACTCACTTTATCTGCCTTAATAGATGTCACAGCCAGCTCCTTCTCCTTAATAGCCAAGTCCTTAGAGAGTTTAGCAACAGATTCACTGGCTTCCATCAGCTTGGACAGACCTATTAATTTAAAGATAAAATTCAGAAATATAGAAACTTTTTTTCCTCTAGTTAGATTACACAATCTAGGTCCAGATCTCTCATACATTGTACCTTGTGTTCTCATTCAATTTTATATAAAGGAGAGGAAGTGGGTGTAAGCACCATGGTTGTCTTTACTGTTCAGTTTTCATGGATATAAGTAATTTTGCAAGGCACAAAATTATGATAAATAAACTTATTTCTTCAAAGGAAACAACAACAACAACAACAAAGGAACTATGTCAAGTATACGTTGCATCACAAAGTCATGAGACAATCAGAATTTCTGAATGATGCTTTATTGTGTCATTACATGAAGAAATTACCTAAGGATCCATGACTGCCTTCTAAAAGGGAGTCCCTTCAAGAAAAAAAATTGGGAAGAAGCGGAGTCAAAAGTGGACATGAAGACAACAGCAAAATTATGACCTCCAGCTCCTGCATATTGAGTTTACAATTCCTTGTCCCTGGTGACAGAGAGGGTGAAAAAGCACCTATGTGCAGAGGGGCAGTCCCATCATAACTCTTCTGTGTGCTACAGAAACCACCCATAGAGGCCACTCAGCCTTTCATAGAACCATGGAATCACAGATTATGCTGAATTGGAAGGAACCTATAAGGATGATCTAGTCCAATTCCTGGCCCTGCACAGCACACCCCCAAGAATCCCACCATGTGCCTGAGACAATCCAGAAAGAGATGTGCTTGCTCCCTGTGTGGTTATTACATGTGCAATCTTTCTTATGTGCCCATGGGTCCTTTTTTCTCTTCTCTTCTCTCTTGCTCTTAGACTTGAGCACAGATATTTTGGGCATTCCTGAGTTCCTCATTGCATGCTGAAACCTCTCCAGGCTTTTTCTTCATCGCTGAGTCTTTAAATCCTACAAGTTCCCTGGAAGTAATTCCTCTTATTGTCTTCTCTCCCTAAGCATCTGAGTCAGCACACCCTTGCAGCTACACATTTGATGTGCAATATTTCTCTGTGATGCCTCTCCAATTTTTTGCTACCACATTTCAAACAGAAAAACGTTCTCTCACAGCATAGCTCTTGTTCTGACACAGCTGCCTCATGCTTAGGTTACCGCCATTCTACAGAACCACAGAATCATCTAGGTTGGAAGAAACCCTCAATATTATCTAGTTACACCACTAATCCAGCACCTTCAATCCAGAAGCTATAAAAGGGAAAATGGTACCCTTTGCTGCTTTACTTTTCCCTGCTACAAACCTAGAGTGTGAAGAAGATGGACAGAAAGTAGGAATATGCAGATAAAAAGTAATTGAAAAGTTCAATTATAAACAAGAAACCTTTATAGCTGATTGAGGTCCACACATACTTCCAGGAAGAAATATTACAGCAGTACCAACTGTACAAGTGAAACTAATGAGAATATTTTCTAACTGGCATTTGTATTGCCCATAAGCTGAAACACACGGTTTTCTAAGCATCAATGATATGAAGATGCTGCAGTGGAACATATCAATGCACATGTTCACCTACACACAATCATTTTTTTCAGTAGAACATGCAAGGAACTTGTAATAACATGTCAGAGGCTACGAAAATCTACAGATGAAATTTTATTGACAGTGCTGAAGCTGCTTGTGTTACTACTTCTGAATTATTTTGGAAATGAAAAACCTGCAGAAAGAATACCAAAAAAAACCAAAAACAACCCTGATCTCTCAAATCTTCAAGGTTCTCAGACTTTATCCCCTCTCAAAGTAGATTGAGGATAAGTTCTGATTTCAAGACCTGGCAACAGATCCATAGAGCAAAACATACACAATTTGAAAGTATTGAGGATCACTTGCTCCTCTACAGTTCACTCTAATTCAGTAAAGAGTTTATGAATAAAACAGCCACTTTTCTTCATGTGAATGGTACCAGTTCTATTATTAATCACTGTTAAAGTGCCACATTCTTTACCTTAGTATAAAAAATCTTATCATGTAGAATTCTTTATTCCACTGAATTGGTATGCAATATCTTTTCTGATAAAGGCCAGGTTTCCTAAGGTTCTCAGCTGACTTCATAGATTTACAAAAGCATGTTTAGATGCAAACTGGAGAAGACTGAAAACACTAAAAACTGGTGTTCTGAAACCATTAAATACTAATGCCAAAAGTAAAGCCATTTCAAACAGATATCCAAAATATGTCTGAAGAATATTTCAACCATACTTTTCTGTATTTGAGATCTACAGTTATAAAATGACCCCAAGTAACATCTACTTATTCTACAGCAGAAATACAAAATAAATCATGTGTGAAGCACACAGACTGCATCGTGGAATTTCCATAGACACGTCCAGAAGCAAGTTTTTAACTGTTCAGAATTACGTCTCTCTACACCAGTAAATCAGATGCTACCTCTGTTCATTTTCAGGTTCTACTTTATATTACAAATTCTGACTTGCAAATACTCAAGTTTAATATAATGCTGAGCTGAATGGTTAGGCTGGTAGCTCCTTTGAGGTATTTTTACAAGAGAATCATTGTGAGTTTGCAACAGGGGGAGTGTCTGGTTAAAATCCTCATATACTACCACTTTTGGACTGTGATCCCCTATAAGCGATCACTGAAAAAGAAGTCTAATATTAAAAATATAGATCATTTGAGACCATACATGGAATGTATCTGCTTACCAGTTTGCATACGTTCAGCCTGTTCATTAATGCTATCTAATTTCTCAGTGTAAACCTCTTTGTAGCCATTGATGAAAGAAAGGTAGGATTTAGGTGTTACATAAGCTCGTCTTCGATACCTAAACCAAAGTATATTGGCAACATCAACTTCACACATATTTTTGATATATACAGTGATTTAATTACTTCCAAAAAATGGAAAATTATATAACTCAAGTCTTTATTAATTCAAAATCAGATTTCTCCATGATGCAAACCCCTATATTTTAGTTACATTGTTTTTATCTACATTGACAATATTAATGACTGTTGAATAGTGGGAATGAAGATAAAGAATTTGCAACGTAATAGCAATTCTTTTTCATGGCCTGAGGATATAATGGTATAGCAGATTTATTTTTTATTACCCTTAAAATACATTTATTGATACATATAACACAAGTTCAAGAAACAATGTCAGTAGCAATATTTTTGAGATTTATTATTGCATTCATAGAAAATATTACCTTTGGAAATAATTCTCACAGCTTTCTGAAACAATATCATGAAAGAGACCCATGGTTTGTACTATTTCTGTTTTAACTGATGGAGCACAGACCATATTAAATTCTGAAAGAAAATAGTTGGACACAGCTACAAGAGCTTCCCTGGGCCATCGACTGAACCAATCCATGGTGCACCCTGATATCAGACCAGGAAATTTCAAAGAACGTGCACGGAACTTCTCACCAACCTGAAGAGGGAATTAGTGTTTGTTAGCAATATGATTCTTAAGCAAAGGTCAATGAAAGTGTTTAATTAATATAAACAGCTAAATAGTCTATTTTCTTCTTGATAATTTTCTGCTGAGAACACCCTGAAATTTTTTTCCCCCTCAAGTAAAGGTTTGTAAAATTTCTAACATTCAACACTCATGAAATAGGAAGAAAGAAGTTCATTACAAATATATATGGTTTTAATATTTTGAAACATCAAATAATGTATTTTAATTATCAATAAAATATTGTTTTCCATTTAAAAGACATGATTTCACAAAAATACATTCACTGATGTGTATTAGAAAAGAATATGTGAGAGGAAAAAATTTTGTAAGAAATTATTTATTTTTTAAGTATTGTGCTGTTAAGTTCTCATAGCTGTACTATTACTTTTATTATCTTAGCAATTACAACTAGACTTCTGTAATCTTTTTATGCAACTTGAACTTCCTTAAAAATATAAAACTTTTTCTTACACCACATTGGCAAACTTGGTAATGGAAGAAATACAGATATGTAGAAAAACTTACTGGAGAAAAGCAGAGGACAACATGCAAGTTCTTCTTTGCCCGACTTAAAAAGTACTCATAAAGATTGTCAAAGGTAGGAGGATGCCGAGGCAGCTCTTTTTTCATCACAGGTATTAATGCTTGGGTGATTTCATCCAATTCATCCCGAGCAAATAAATTAGAAATCTTTTTATAAAATAAAAATTTGACAATTAATTCATGGATGTCATTATTATAAAATTTATAAATATTTACCTATTTACCCCTGTATCTCTCTCTCTCTCTCTCTCTCTCTCTCTGCATGTACACAGTTTAGACTAAAATCCACAGGTTTAGACTTATGAAACTACATTGAAAACTAAGAAGTCTAACTCTGGAAGAGTATAGGACTTGACTGGTGATTGAATCATCATTTAATAAAAGGCTACTGAAATACTAACCACAGCTCCTTTTATATTCTCCTGGCTTACACTGAAATAAAGAAACTACATGTACTTATGTAAGAGCACTCCCTATTTAAAAACTTGAAATATTTTAATCATTGTTGATACTACAATGTATTACCAAAATAAAGTAGTGAGAACAAACTCTACAGTACCCTGCCTCTAGATCACATTGCCTTTCAGGCTGAGACCCTTACCTCTCCTGAAGACAGCAGATTATTTACATATTCCAAAAATGATTCCTCTTTTATCTCATTATCAGTGAAAATAAAGGTGATACCTTGTCCTTCCTGTCCAGCTGTTCTATACAATACTTTCAAATCTTCTGACAGATTGGTTACATTGTAGGATCTAGGAGAGATAAGGAACATTACATGTTGATTCAAAACAACTCTGAATACTGCTCTTTTTGGATTATAGTATTTTATAAACGACATTGCAAACATACTTTGTAAACACACATTTTTCTGCAGGAATAGCTAACACCTAATAGCTAACAATAGGTCTACCTTTTTCAAATGAAAATAAATCCAGTGTTGTAAACAAACCAGATAAGAGTGTATTGTTTTCAATATTTTTTCAATGGTGACAAAATGAAAATAAAGAAAAAGAAAAAAAAAGGAGAAAAATATGTGGCCAAGTAAAGAAAAAGCAATACCATTAATGTGATTTATATATTTATTGCATTTCTTACCTGGTTAAAGTGATCTGAAATATTTTATAGCCAGCAATGAAGGAGGCTAACTTTGAAAGGCTTTGTTTTCCGGAACCACCAACTCCAACAAGTAAAGCATTTCCATATGCTGTCCGAATAATTCGGGAAACCTGTAGAGGAAATAATAAAGAAAAATATCAGTAATAAACTTAAATATTAGCTAGAAAAATTAAAGATCTAATATGCTTTATACTTAATTTACTATAATACAATGTAAAAATTATTAAAAGGATACTTGCAGAAGATTTTTCTTCCAAAGAGCACTTGTAAATTCTTCAGAAATTTTGAGTGACTAATGAAGAAGCTGCATAGAAGAATATAGGATGGATCATCTACACCTAGTTAATGTGTACATGCAAGGGGACATTTTGACCTCTAGTTTATTTTGAATACATCATCCTGAATGTGTTTAAAAATATTAATAAAAAGCTTTAGCTAGAAAAACATACTACATTCTTAATTTTAGTAGTCTGAAAGACTTAAACTATTCTTTAATGTGTTGGGGATTAGGTGTCCTTCTTTCAGTTCTGGCTCATCTGTGGAATTTTTACCCATTAGTTGTGGGGAAAATCCCTGACTGCTAGTACTTGGTGGGTGCTTGAGAAACAGAGTTCGGCTGGGCACAGCGGGGAAGAGGGGCTGTAGGAAGGGGAGGGTGGGGGCAATTTTCCTGGCTTCTTCCGCTTCAGAGAAGGACACTTGGCTGAGAGCTGTTGCTGCCGAGAGAAGAGAATTCGCCACCACCCAGACGGAGCTGCTTCTTCTCCCTCTCCCCTCTTCATTGGTGGCCTCGCACGCCGGGACGTGTGGCAGTGCCAGCCACCGCCACGGAACTGCTAATTCACTTCATCCATCGGGCCGGGATCTCTGCTCATTCCTGCCGTTCCAGCCGGCTGTTTGTCAGAGACCTGCAGGAGCACCGGGACTGACTGCCCCAGGGGGTTTGTGAAGCAAAATCTCTCCTCCATCCTTTCCCGTCTCGGCCAAGAAGGCTGTCACGGGGTCCCTGTTTCTGTTTTGTTGTTAATGCTGTAGTTATTGTTGTTTGTGTGCCTCATTATACATACTAGTAAAGAACTGTTATTCCTATCCCCAGATCTCTCTCTGAGAGCCCTTGATTTCAAAATTATTCGGGGGGGGGGGTGGTCTACGTTTCCATTCCAAGGGAGGCTCCGGCCCTCCCTAGCAGACACCTTTCTTCCAAAAGACATGATGTAATCTTCTAATCTATCTACTTTCAACACTTATTTTGTGATAGTTTTCTTACCAAGTCTCCAGACTTAAAAGTTAAATTACAAATTTACTATTCTATTGCTTTTTGACACATCTTCTTTGGGTTTATGATACATTAGTGCACTATTACTTTTAAGATTCTGCATTTTATTTTGGTCCACATGTAAATTATGCACAAAATGCAGAAGATTGGCATCTACATCAAGTCTTTGAAATATATTAATTTTTCCTTTTATAAAATTTTAGATTACTAAACTTTTCCCTCTGAGCCTATTCAGATACATTAAAGAAGTCTAAATATGAAATTATGTGGGTGACTAGATTTATTGTCACTTCAGGTAGAAAGGAGTCCTGATGTCACTAATTTCGTATCAAGGATGTTCTGTCTAAACCTTGCCAATAAAAATGGAGTGTCAGAGGCTTTCAAGGTCTTCTGAAATTCATCTAGCATCATGTGAACCATATTTACAAAGAAATTTATTTATTTCTGTTTAAATGCAAAGCAAACAAACATTTACTTTGAGGTCAACTAGAGACGAATAAAACACCTTCTGTTTTTGTTTCACTGCAACTTCTGTGTGCCTTTCAGTAATCAGATCATGCAGCCAAAGCAATTCCTGAGACAACACTACTTAAACCTGAGACATAAACCTCATACTTTGCCGTTATTTCACCCCCAGGAATCAGATTTTGATTTCAGATTAATTATTTTCTTACATATTCCTTTCTGAGTAGGAAAACAAATGATTGTTAGTTGAGACCTACACACTACCATAAACTCTACCCTACACATTGATTCTATTGCAACCCTAATTTGTATTTCCTTTCATGTCTCTCATTCAATCAGATTCAAGTTGTTTTTGTCTCGTCAGGTACAGACACATTTGAAGTGTTCTCTGAATTCTAAATGATTAAAAAATAATTTTATACAGACAATATAAATGACTTTACTTATGGTCTCACCTTTCCCATTGAGGAAAATCTTCATCTGTCTGAATACATAGACGTTTAAACAGATACTTGAATAAGGAACTTATTATAAAACATGCAAACAGGTAAAATGACTGTAGCTCTTTCCTAGTTCTTGAAAATGACCATGCAAAGATGGCAAAGCAGTTTGGGGTTAAGAATAGCTTTTCACAATGTGCTAAGAATAGCTTGTCCAAATAAAGAACACTGTTATAACAAACAAATAAAAAAGTAGCAATAACAAACCTTAATAAGATGTGTCATTGCATCCTTAAAAAACACCAAATCAAGAAACGACCCTCTAATATTTTCATTGTATTGTGACTGATATGCCCGCAACTTGTTACAAAGGAATTCATAGCTTGGAATCTGAAAAAAAAATCAAAATAAATAGATCTGTAACAACACTAGTAGGACACTTCAGAACTTTAAAACTTCCCTGATATTTCAATGCAAATTTCAGTCTTATGTGCTGGCCACGTGTAATGATATTATCTTGCTAATTCACCATAATTATTGTAGCTCTGTTTAAGCAGAAATTTTTTGCTATGATTGGAAGAAAAAAAAGAAGCAAGGAGAACAGGCAAAAATAGACCACATTTATATGTCATTATTAAGTCTTATCAACAAATCAACATATGATTTATTGCATGCTAACCAGGAAAATCTAGATGTATTTTCACACAAAATGTGGTAGCTATTCAACAAAATTTTCTGTATTGTATGAGTTCAGCAATATAAAACACCTAATAATTAAAGAAAAACTTTGGTGCCTAGTATTTGATGTGTAAACTTAAATACCTCCTCATAAATTTTTGGTGCTTGAAGCTCAACATCTTCTGCTTCTTCACCAGTTGCTTCAGGCTCATCCCGTAAAAAATCTACAAAATATGGTTCAGCTTGGAGAACTTCACTTAAATCTGCCTCCACATATTCCTCAATTGTTTTATCAATAGTTTGTTCAAACCAGACTCTATCTTCAGGTGTATTAAACCTGAAAACCATAAATCAGTAAAAATTTAAAAAAATATTTCTAGTTATTCTCTAGAGAGAAAATAGGTATCTAAATACTAAGAAAATAACTAAATCAAAAAAATAACTTGCAACATTTTAAAGAATAATACATATTAGACAATACATACTACACCGTAGTCACAGAAATGGATTAGGCAACATTCACAAAAATCAAGTGCTTCTATACTATAAAGTACAACAGTCAGTGACATGAAATAGAAACCAAAATGATTTTATTTTCCAACTTTCACCAAGAATAAGACAGTGAAGACCATGTAATTTTTCAGTTAAAAAAGGATGAGAAAGGGTGAATGCTTTTCCAAATAACCATGGCTAAGTGAGCCTTATCATCTTTCAGCTTGCAGTAAAACAGCATATTTTATGGTATCATAATACTGCCTATGAAGCTGCAATTGGACAAGGAATAGGGAAAGGAAGGTAGCATGTGCCACTACAACCTGAAACCATTCTCAACCCCTCTTACACAAAAATCCATAATTAGCAGAGAGGAATACACATTTGGGTTGAGGTGACTAATTAAGTCTGGAAACATATACTAGTGACTACATTTCATTGTGTAAAAAACTTCATCTGCTTCCCTTGGCAGATTCAATCTAATTTATATACAGATCAAACCTTTGACTACTCTGCTTATGATTATTGGTAAAACAATGAAGAATGATACTTAGGAGTAACTGGCAAACATAAAAGACAAGAACTACCTCATCCACAGAAAAAGTTAAGTCAAACTGTAAATGCTGAAGTACAGAAAAAAGTAATTTCTGTATATTTACTTATTTTTCTTTTCAATGATACAACTGAGAGGAATGTAGAACAATGTGAAGAAGCCCAGTGCTGCGAGTTTTCAAATAAGACAAGCTAAACTGAAGAACTGTTATAGAAACAGTGTAGATATTCATTACATCACTATTGCTAGAGGTCTTTAGTAATGACATTATAATATTAACCATTAGGAAATTTAAAATCAGCATGGAAACAGGGAATGCATGACTATATTCTCTCTTCCTCTTTCTAAGATATAATGTATATATATGTACATATACATATCCTCTATGCATTTTTAAATTTACCGCAACAAATTAAGAACATATATGAACACATCAATAAATGCCAATAATATTGCTCACAACTTTAAAGGAGAAAATAATACACTGTATGATTCTGTATGATACTTTTGCCTTAGTAGGGAGTATCTTAGCTTTAAATTAAAATTAAATATTTTCCCCTGTCTCATATCAACAGCACTCTGCTGCATATAAAAATGTATAGACATAAATTTTAGCAAATATGTAAGTTTGTATAATATAGTATAGTTCAGACAGCTAGAAATATCAGCACTGCTAATATTTTGTGGTGGATGGGCTTTCTCTGATCATGGAGAAGTAACTACTTAAGTCAGCAGAAAAGTCTGGCCTTTATTTTTATATTCTTGACAGCTGATGGAGAAGATTTACTTTTACATTTCCTGCATGCATTTCCTGAGTTCAGCTTATGTATTTTAGGAGACTAGAGAAAGTGAGCGAGATTATGGTTCATACAGGATATTGAAACTGGGGATAAAAAAAATCTTCAATGGCTCTTAAGTTTGTTAAGGCACCTTCTGAGGAAGAGATGGGCTCTGCCATCTGACTCAGAGCTCTCATGAAAGAAAATGAGGCATTCTAGAAGATACAGGCAGGGATGATAGACAAAACATTTTGACAATGGTATTTTTTTTTTTGTTTGGAATAGTTTCTAACATTTACATGAAACAGAGGGCAGTTGTTTTATCCACCAGTTTTGGCAGTGTGAAATGCATCTCTAAGTTTTATATATCTTGGATTTTTTTCTGTTTCAACTGAATATATGCTGAAGTCCACATATCAGCATATACTTAGGAGGATATCACTTTGTCCATCTTGTATTTTAAAAAACAGAGATGGAACTCCTTATATTTTTTCTATACCTCTTTACACTGACAAGATAATTGAATAACATGATTAAGGTTGACCCTGCTAGAATCATTATGCATTTGTCTCGCCTGCTACCATGCCAAATCATCTTCACCAGACTGCATTTATGTAGTCAGTATCTTAAAATAGATAAATTCCATTTTAAGGTTTGCAGCTATGTTGAATACAGAAAACATTCTGGTCATGGCAGGTCATACCTTATCACTTTTCAATTCAAAATTTTTAGGTGTAACTAGAAGCAAAAGCACTCTAAAATGCCTTCTGCTGTCCATGACAAAATATTTGTCATTCCTTTTACTTTGTGATAGCTTTATAAAATCAATGAAGTGTAAGAAAATAGACATAACTGTTTTAAAGAGTTAATGTTTAAATTTAATACTGTAAGTCTAAAATATTCATAAAAATCATAAATCCTGTTCCTCAGGGCATCAGAGTAAGAAAAAAATTGTATTAATTATAACTTCTTACGGTAGTAGTGGGTATATGTCATGTCTTTAGCAGCAGCTATAGTGCTACATCTAGAATTTCACAAGAAATTGAAACACAATGAACAATAAAATAATACTGGTCTCCAAGATATACAGGTCATAGCTATATCTGTTTTATGAATATTTTGAAAGAGATTTATAGGAAATGGTCCAATTTTTAGTCATAAGCATGAAATCTCATTTTATTTTTCTCTGTGTGGAGAGCAAAGCAATTTTAAATTATCTTATGTGGATAATTTAGGACACCATAAGGTTCTCTTTTCTAAAGTGGAATCAGCTGAGTGCTGATTTCCCAAAGGGGAAAAAAAATGTAGGTTAAATATATAATATGTAGCTATTTTGATGTTTTCCATTCAGTTACTGGGTTAATCTATCAGTACATACCATGATATTTGTTTGAATAATACCCTAATGCAGACTATACGTAAAATAATGTAAAATTTTTCAAATTGGCCTAGTAAGATTTATAATATTTAGAAATTTTACAGATGTATGAACATAAATTAAATAAATGGCTAAACGTACTAAATATAAAATGCTATAGTTATCATACCTGTCTGCAATTACTCTGGTACATTCATGTTTAAAAAGTCTTAAGATAACAGTGCTGGTGTTGCATTCTTCTGCCTTTATAGTTAACATTCCTTGCCAAATTCTAGAAAGGTCTCGAAGGTTGAAAATATAGTGGAATTTAGATGGTGTGGGTAACATCTTTGCCTAAAGAAAAATATTGTTAGCATTCAAGATCAATAATGCCTAGAAAACAATCAATAATAATAAAATCTATAACTATATAATTAATAACTTTATCATTAATAAATACACTAATCACAATTAAGAAATATAATAATTAACGAATAATAATTAATTCATTATTAATAATTTTAAACAAGAACTTTATAATTAAACTCACTTGACAATTAATAATTAATAAATTATCAATATGTAATTAATGTTTGTCATTAATAATTCATGTATAAGACATACAAGTAACAAAAATACTAATTCTCAAACATACTACTGAAGGAAAACTCTTTATAAGAAGACACCAAGAGTGTCAAATTATTTGAAAGCAGGATCTCTCACTAAATGTAGAACACCAAGACTTACATATAATTTTTTCATATGTTGCTCTGGTTTTATACGTTAAAAATTATAATTTGTAAAGAATTTCACTCTTTATTTTGTAGCTATGGAGATCAAAGCTTTGGGTAACATGAATTAACTTATAAGAATGAATGGACTGATATTTCCATTCATCTGTCTTGTATACTGAAAACTTATATTTTTCAGATTTAATCTCAAAAACAATGTAACCCATCCTCTGTTTTTTTAAATCTTTATTTTTCTTTTCCTATTTTTGAGAGCGTGGGGTGTTTGGATTTGTTTTTTTTTTTTTTTTCTGTTTGCGTTTTTCTTATAGATATGATCTTAGGGAATAGTCACCTAAACTAAACTAATAGTCACTCTATTCAGAGATAAAATTTTCCTTGAATTTATACCTTTGTCCGTTGCCACAATATTCTTCCTGTTGAGACCAATTTTTCCACCATATTACATATTTCAGTGTTGAATTCTCTACAGGGATGAAAGTATCCAGTGGCAATAATACCTGAAAATACAAGATGCAATAAACAATTAATCTCAGCTTGTAGGTTATAATAAGGTAGGTCATGAGCAAGACAAATAGGTGTTTATTTAAAACATTACTTGGTAAAACATAATTTAAAATTACAGATGAAATTATTTTTCTCTGTTGTCTATGGCTTTTCTGAACTGGTACAGAAACCTTGGGCAGTAAGTGAGGGGTTGCTACCATATCCTGTATTGACAGTTACCAGAACTGAGAAATTTAGTAACAGAGAGCATTTCAGACAGTTCAGAGGTGGAATGTTAACCTACACAGAAATAGCAGTGCTCACAGTCTTCCAGGAAATGTAATTACTTTCTTAGTATTTGTGTGTCCAAAATAAGAAATACAACCTTTTGAAGAGTTTCATTTCTCCTCCACAGCACTATTTTTGCTGTACCAGAGGTTCAGTTTTTGTACTGGAAGAACTCTGAATTTGCATGATGAAAGTGAGAAAGAAATCATACTTTTATAAATTTTAAGTCCATTACAAAGAGAAATAAATTGTACTAAAGCAAGAGAAAAAAGTACCAAAAATTTTGTCAATGGATGTGTTGGACGGCAATGTACAATTGAATACACAAAACTGTCTTTTTAAACGCTGGGGAATATCGTTACGGCCTCCTCCAGGATGTATCATTGCTGCTATTATTTGTACATCTACAATTGTAAGGAAGTCTCCAGGTTTATCCAAGCTGTACATTCCTCTCATTTCCATCATCTGACGGACAATTTCATTTGTTATCTGCAAATTTACGTAAGTTGTACAAATTAGAAATGTATGCAAGTAAAGAAGAAAAATACACCATGATAACTTCTTTTTGTAACTACTAATCCATAGAGAAATATTGTTACCTTAATATAAAAGCAGATTAAATTGCCTTCCTTAGTCATATAGAATATCTGGGTTTATGAGATTTCAAATGGCAGGAAAATTGTTTCAGAGCTCTACTGCCATATAATATCAAGAAAATGTGCTTGTATTCTTTTGAAATAAACAAAATTAAAGAAATTAACTGGAGAAAAAATTATTTTGTTCCTTATTTTGCTGCTGGAAATTCAGCTACAGATGTTCCAGCTATGCTTTTCAGCTCACTCTTGGGCCTCCTTTGAAGCAAAACAACTTATTATTTTATGCTTCTTTTGGAAAGATTATTCATGCTTCATTCCACTCCACACCCACAGAATTTGCCCCATAGCAAGTGCTCCAAAGATATTAAGCAAGCTTTATATATGTGCTCACATACCCCACCAAAACCAACATGACATGCAGCATGTCACTAATCACAAACCACTATCCAATCAAAAATATTTGAGCCATGTCTTGGGGCCATAATGCAAGACCTAGTGGAGGCCTTGAATTTTTCATATCCTTTATTTCTCTCTCCAAGGTATTGGTCTTTCTTTTGGCAGAACTTTTTAAATTGGTGCTCTCAGATTAATGTCAATCTTGAAATTGATAATATGCTACCTTAGTACAGTGCTAATTTTTGTTTAGTCTTAAAAAAATAAGGAAGTGGAGGCTGTGTAAAATATGGCATCATTATATTACTTGTCTAAAAATCTAGCGGTCTCCTTTTTTGTGTGTGTCAGTGTACCAAAATCATAAAGCATTTCCAATAATTAACAGTTAATTAAAATATTTAAGAAGTCCACTGATTCACACGTGTACATATATAAAAAGCATAACAATTTTCAAATAAGTAGTAAATATTGAAAATGTTTACCTGATCTCCCCATTCATTGATAAATGGCATATTGATATCATCAATAAAAATAGTCATCTTTCTGCCCCCAGGAGGTCCATAAGTACTTCCAACACGTTTGTCCACATAACTCTCTATTGTCCTCTAAAAAGGTAAAGTTAGTTCTCATTTTATATCTAAAGCTAAAGTATTTAAAAGACATTGTTGAATGTCTGCTACAGCACCCAGCCAATGATTCCCTCTTTTTGTTAGTAGTTTCATCCTTAATTGTAGCATTAAGGAACCCATTTCCCAAGGAACACAACTCCTGTCCTGCAACCAACCTCTGGCTATCAGAGGTTTTTAAAAAGTTTCCAAATCTTGAAATTATTATTTCCTTATCAGTATTGTCATTTCCCAAACTAATATCACTTGTTTAATATTTGCAATACAACTGCAGAGTACATGGAGGCAACCTAGATTCCTTTAACTATGATTTATTTCCCAAGTGCCTTGTGAGGGATGTAATGCAAAATTTTAATATTTTGGTTGCAAGAAAGAGGATGCAATAGAAAAGTAAGATGGATATATAACTGAAACTTCTTCGAAGTTCTACAGCTCTACAGTCTTTCTAAAGATACCTCAATAATAACAGAAAAAAAAACCTTACAAGATGGTACCAGATGTTTTCCTTTGATAAGTAATGTTTTCTCCATAAAACACAAATGTCACCCTATATGAATAGCATGTGCTGTCATAAAGATAAAAGTATTAATAGTATTTTTGAAACAGAAAATAGACACATCTTTTGTCCAATGTTTTTGTCCCATTTTTACAACAGGGTATTGATAAATATTTTAAGATACAGGCCTACAGAGAATATGTGGTTAAGGTGAAGAAGAGAAACTGGTAAGTGATTACATAAGTAATCAATGACTTTGTACCATGTCTAATGAATCCAAAATCACACAACCTTTCAAATAGCCTTAGAATGGTGACTCAAAATTAAAAAAAAAAACAAACAAACAAAAAAACCACCCAAACAATCTTGAATATAACTCTTTCAAGTGATTAGAAGCATTTCACCTGGTTTGTTGCTACATCTCTCCATTGGAAACCAGCAGAGTGAGCTATGTCTTGAGCTAACTCGCTGCTAAGGGAGTCCCTCCTCTGAGGTGCTGCAGGACTGCAGCAGAAAAAAGACACACTACGGTTCTCTCACACACCTTCTGTACCAAGATGAGCAAGACGGGAATTTGTTTCCAAGAATGTTCTAAGGACCCACAATATGCTTAGTAAAGGACATTGGGACAGAGATACTGACTGTTCAATAAGCCTTGCATGCCTGAAAGGATGGCTGCCTTGTTCTGTCTCATTTTAATACAAACCATGACCAGAGTTCTTACACATAAGAATACCTGCTGAGAAAAACTCAGCAGACATTCTGTGACACTGGATTTTTACTATTTTCTTACTAACATTTACATTAGGTTCTTTAAAAAGATGCCAGATTTTGGAATATTCTACAAATAGATTTTTCAATCAAGAAATATTCCAAAATTAATTCTTTTTCCTACCAGAGGCTCATCATCATAAATTCATTGCATTGAATTGGTAATAAAGCAAATTTAACTTACAGAATCACATCCTAGCAACTTAGTAATATCAAATCATACCAGCATTATAACAGCATTATTAAACATCCTTTCAGTCACTTGAAAAAACTATATACAGCATATTTTTCTATTTATATGGATTTTTACCAAGTTACATGGGAAAGAGAAATTTCTACAAAGTTGTCATGCTAGAGGTCTTTAAAGATTGAATTTCTGATGCTGTATTTACTCCTGAACTGAAGAAAAATAAAATTACCTAAAGGTTGAAATCTGTTCTTCATTTAACAAAAATATACTATACTAACTATACTATAAAAACTATATTAACACTGTATACTGAAGAATCAGAAAAACCCAATGTATAATCAAAAAGCTAAAAAGAAAATCAAAGGTCTTTAGCAAAAAATAAAAAGAAGATTCTTAGAATTCCATAATGACAAAACCACACAGCAATCATGAATATAGATATCTCTATGTGAGTGGCTATATTTTACTCTGATCTGCAAAAATTATTTTAATAGAATTTTCTGAAATATTGAAGTGACTTAGACAAAAATGGTCCTTTAGAATTGAATTCAAAATCAGAATTAAGTACCCTTTATATACTTAGCAAGGAAATAGTAGGCAAGATTTTTTAAAAACTGTATTTTTACCTGAAACATAAATGGTTCTGTGGCAGATGAAAAGTTTAGACTTTTTGACAAATGCTCTTCTGGGTCATATCTCTTCATATATCCCTTAATCATGACTGTCTTTGCAGTCCCCTGTTCTCCTATGAGCAAAACAGCCTGTAACAGATATTTAAACCACATAAGTAATATCAAAACTTATGTTTATATATGCATAACAGACTTATTTTTGAGAAAATAATAGTTTTTATGTCTATTTTTAAATGCAACATTTTTCGATAGGATTTTCATGTCTTCATATGCACTGAGACCATATGTGGTATTGTGTTTTTCATCCCACACAGATTCTCCAAGAAATTTCTTTGCAAAGGGAAAGGAAGAAACAAGAATATGCTAGATAGAGGCTTTTGTTCCAATTGCCAAACTTCTTCCAGTTTCCGACACATCAGCTGCAAAAGTCTCTTTTAGTAGCTGATCCTAAGAAGACTTCCTGTAAATTCCTTCCTTTATGTTTTAAAGTTTTGTTCATGCACAAAAATAATTACAGAGGATCCATATTAAGAAAATAAAAATAAAACAATATAATGATGCGCCTAGGAAGCAACGACTAGAGACAATGACTGATGATGATGATTGATGAAGAACAATTGTAACATCCAGTTACTTTTAAGTAGTTTTCTATTTAGTTTATATATAAATGAAATATATACTAAAATATGTAATCTTGTACTTACTTTCTTTTGTTTTGCAATTGTGTTTATCAAAAACTGAGTTCTGGTATTATCAACATTAGGAACCAGAATAGATGCATAGTCTGGGACATGATCTGTTGGATAAACAAATTCCTGAACTCTTTTACTCCAGTGCTCCCAGGCACCTGAAATTACCAAAAAAACCCAAATAAGCAAAAAAAACCCAACAAAAAACAAACCAAACCAAAAAAATTCCGATCATGTTCAATACATTCAATATTTCATTAATACAATAATTTAAAAACAAATAGATCTTATGGGTAGAATACTACAAAATATAAAACCCGATAAATTTTCTCAAATCTGCCTAAAATGCACCTAACAAAAGACACACTTAGTCATGATCTAAGTAATTATTCTATAATTATTATTTATTATTATAAATTATTTAATTAATTATAATTAGTAATTATTCCATGAGTAATTAGTGTATAATCCTACTAAATGTAGACATATTTATTAAACTTATATATACTTATCTAAATAAAAACCCCAAAGAATGTTTACCTAGAAACTAATTATCACACTGCTGATGACAAAATTACAGAACATGACAATATGGATTGCATATGTGTACATTGAATCAATGCTGCTGGCAAAAAACCAATTGGATCTGTATATGAGAAAAATCAATTTCTTCAGAAGAGAACATACTCTCTATCATAACAGAAAGGTTTTTGTGACAATGGTTGTGTGTGCTAGTTAAACTAAAAAATTTGTTCTAGAAAATAGCACACTATTCAAAATATCAAGAATCAAAATATCTCACTATTCTTATAATTCTATAATCTTTCAGATTTATGACTGGTTATTAGAAGTGAGTAATAATTATTAAGCAAAATTAAAATCAGATTTTATTCCTTTAACAAAAACTACCAGATGTAAGAAAATTAAACATAAAATAATATTAAGCTAGACTAAACTAGCTTAAGCATAAATTATCTACAAACTGTAGGCTGGCAAAGTTAATAGAAAAGTAATTTGTAAGAAGCAAATTAAAAAGAAATAATAAAACATTAGCAAAGAGCACTCTATCTCTTGTCTCTGACTTCTCACATTCACAGATGTGCTGGTACTACGCTGTCAAAAAACCTTAACTCATAGGGCTGTATAATAAGGACTAAAGCAGAAACAGAGCTATAAAATGACAGTTTAAAAAACAATATTGGTTCTTTTTCTTACCACGATCACTAACATAAAACTCATACATCGTTTGATTGCTGCCACGAGGGATTTTTGGTAAGTCTAATTTATTATCATGAGCTCTAATGAAGGCTTCAAGTTTATCTCGACTGTCCAGCTCCAGAAGGGCACCTAAACTCCACATTATTGCAAAGTTGAACAATTTATGCAGAAGATTTGTAGCTGATACACCACGTTCTTCCTTCAATGGAATCAAGCCCTCCAGAAGATTAATGGACTGAAAATATTTTAAAATATGCATTTAGAAAATATTATATAATATTTTTTAATTTACCTATATATGCATACACATGTGTTATTTATATGTATTCAAAATTTAAATCAATACAGATTACAAAAAATCCAAACAAAAAATTCAGAAGAAGAAACCAAATAAAATTTATTAAAGATAGCTATATAAAACTAAACAAAGTTTCCAAAATTACTTAGGCAATTTGATCATCAATTATCCTTTCAAATTATGCCTACAAAATAAATGTCATATGTGAGCTAGGGTAACAAAACAGATTTTTAAGGGACTTTATAATATTCAGACTAGGAGAAGCCTAACCATTTCTTTCCATTTTTAAGCATGGAAGAATTTTCAGCATCTATCTGATGTATTTATCTCAATTATGGTACAATTCATGTATATATTACATTAACTTCTATTTTTTCAGTTTTAAAAAATAGATTAAATTATTCTATTATGTGATTGCTTCACTCTGTTTCCAAGGAACTGGAGTCCAGATTCTAGAAAAATAGTAACTTGTTATCTACAATTCTGTAGTGTTGATTATAAATTCGCATGTTTGACTGTCTTAGATAACCCCATTTGTACTCCCCTTCTATGCAAGGCAGTGCACAGCATACTGTTTCAAAATACACCTTTTTAACAGTGAAAGAGATTTTCAGTCAGCTCTTGGCATTAGTACTCTTTATGCATCTCATACTTGGAGTGGGAAGTAATATAGTAACACATACTTCTAATACTTGCCCAGCATCTCATTTGCAACAGTGGCCAAAAGTGGAGAAGAGTAAAAGAAAAAAATCTCTCTTGGCTTGTGGTGCTGCTGGGGTACTACTTCCCGTTGGTACCCTCTCTGGCTTGTGACTTTCTGAACAACACATACTTTTTCTGCTTTTATAATTCCATGTGCTTTTTTCCACCCTGAAAGACTGGTCTTGAGCCTACATAAACTTTTATTCTCTATTACAACCTTTGGCAAGATGTCCCATAGGTCTGCTACTCATGGCATTGAACAGTTTGTTTTCTTCCTGTGTGAACTCCTTCACACTTACCTTCACTGAATTTCATTTGCCATTTTATTACCTACTTATTCAGTCTCATAAAGTCTGTCTACAGTTCTTCATGGTTAGTTGTTTTGTCCTTAACACCCTGAATAATCCAGTATTGTCAATAAATGTCTTCACCAAAAACTTTTCCAAATTGTTTATGAACATTTTGAACAGCACTGATCCCAACAAAGGTGCTGCAGGGTGAATGATAACCTCTGTCCTTCCTAAAAGCTGATAATACAGTCATACATTTCCTATCTTTCAATACATTATTTTATCTAGAAATTAAACTCCTATCTTCTGCTATGACTATTTGGCATCCTGGTAAAGAACAATGTCAAACACGTTTGAGCCTTCATGCAGACTGTATCAATCAGATCTCCTTTAGCTACAAGTTTACTGACTTCTCCAATAGACTCATAAAGCAGGATAAATTTAAAGAAAAGACTGGTGTTGAATATCCTAAGGTAAATGGCATTTGTCTACCTAATGAGGTGGGCCAGAGGATGTTAGAAAGTCAGTGGAAATTACAAGGAGAAAAGCAAAGGTGAGATCATATTTATATTAAACCATTATAAAGCTACTATACATGAATAGGCAACTTAAACTGTGAATGCCAACAAATGGCACATAATCAGGTACATGTACATGTTTGGATGAACATCAAAAAGTGAGCTTTGGAACTCAACTACAAGTCTACCAGATGCAACTTTTTTGTTTTGGTTGTAATTTTTGAAAATGCATGGACTAAACAGAAGCAGCAACTCCTGAATTCTACAACTGCTAAAGAGACATAAGACCCAACAAATCAGGAGGCTAATAAGGTACAGGGTTTCTGCACAGAGACCATTTACGGCAAAGCTGGGATTTTAACGTACAAGTAGGGTAAAAATCTCTGGTCACTGGCTCTTAGATAACACAATCAGGGAGGCCTGCTAAGAGTAATTTAATTTGCCACAGATGTAACAGAAATTTACTAGTGATTTTCATTGACACAAAGAAACATTCAATACAGCTTAAATCAAGAAAATATTTCCCTGATCAAGCAGCATAAATAGAGCACTGACTTGCTGACACTTCCTAACAAGTGCTAATCAAAAATAACAGAAACTTTTGATCACAGGAAAAATCTTCTATGAAGAAAAGCTTAGTTAGTCAGAGGTTTCACAAATAAGAAATACAGAAGAAAAACAGTAACTGTCTCAAAAATGTTGTCCATTACACATCATAAAGCGGTTAGTTCATTTGTTTCTGCTTGTGACTTTAATTATAAAAATACTCTAATTGCATTTGACACTGCACAGTTAAGCTCTCCAGCATTTACTGTGGCTATTGATTGGCAGTAAAATACTTCATAGTCTAGAAAATCTGAAACTCACCCTCTAATGAACAGCAAAAAGATATTGGGTGCAAATTCGGTAATCTAACATTAAACTGGAGTGCTATCTAGAACATTATCTTGCCTAGACTCTTTTCAGGGGCACCACTAAATTTTTTATGAGTGTGTCAAAATAAAAGGTAGATTACATTGACAAATGGAAAGTCTGGAAACTTAGAAACTGCAGATGACAACAGTCTCATAAACTAATCAGCTGGAGATATGCAGCAAAGGACTGTGATTCTTGCAAAATCTGCCAAACACATATTTATATTACTTATAAATCACTGATATAGTTTGGACTCCACTCAAGGTAGAATTCCAACTGATAAGAAAGGAGAGGCAAAAATTACTATATTCACCTTGAAAGAGCTGATGGACAGAATTGCACCTATCACATCTGAAGATTAAAAGAAAAATAGAATTTTTCTCCTCTCTCTGCTGACACTGCTAGTAGAGATACAGTGACCCTTACCACAATATTTAGGTATTAAATGAACCAAAATGAATCCACTAGCTTATTAAACATAGACTTCTGGAAATTTACTGAAGCCTGCAAATCCCAATCATTAGAAGTCTAGCCTAGGTATGAAGTAATACAGAGAAGAAAAATTTTCTTTTGTACATCTTCACACTTCCTCTTATATTGGCCAAGAAACTGATTTTGAGCTTTTCTTTGACAGGAGACAATATTTTCAAATTAAATTTTATGGCTATCAAATGTTCTCCTTGTTATTTCTTCATTTTTACTATTGTCAGTCAATTCATACAGACTCATACAGTATCTCTTTTACCTGCATAATGTAGTTACATTCCAGAAGCTCCATTTTGGGGTTAAGGTTTAGTTTCATATACGTATATGCTGGTTCAAAGATTCTGTCATATAAACTTTGCAAAAGTTCAGCTTCTTGAGAAGTACGTTTTTTCAGCCATGCCTGAAGGAAAAATCCACAATAATATACTGTATAAAATGTACAGCAAGGTATAATAAGGAACAGCCAGCAATAATTATCTTACCTGCAATATTGGTCTCCAGCTGAGGACAGAAGAACTGATGAAGACCATACCCATTCGAGAAACTGTTGCTGGAGAGGCATTCTCAATGTTGTGGACCTCAAATAACAGTTTACATGAAGGAGACATAGGAATTCGATCTCCATTTGCAAGAGTGAGGGTCTTGTTATCATCCAAAACTGAATTTAAATTCTCAATCCAGATTGCATCTACAGGACCATCTAAAACCAGAAACACATTTTCACCTGGAAAAATAATCAAAAGAGAAATAGTTAATATCATATTGCTGAAAAAGCAAGAAAATAAGTGTAGAAAAGATTATTTAGAACTTCAATGTCATATAAAAATTTATTTCATTTATTGTAATTTCTGCCATCTATATGGATGTTCATTACTGAACAAATTGCATACTCAGTTGTCACCCTGAGAATCAGACCTTTTGATATTGTTTTCATAATTTCTAGCCACTTTCCCAGGAAAGTAACTATAAACATGTTTTTAAACATTCCATTAAAAATATACCTTTGATAGACATCTCTCATGGCCAGTGTAGTTAAGAAAGTAATAACCTGATTATCAAATCCCTAGTCATTGTCAAAAGCCTATTAATACTGAAGGAGCAAATAAACCTTATTCTTCTTTCATCTCACTTTGAGCTGCATCTATGTGAATTATTTCATGTCTGACAGTGACAGTTAAGGAAATATTTTTGAAACAATTGGTGGCAAATGAGGACACAAATATACCTTTGTAGTGTTGAATATTTGTTACCTTGGCTGGCTATCAGATAGAAATTGTGCTACTCTGTGCTCCCTCAACAGGACAGAGGGAGAGAATACAGTGAAAATGCTTGTGGGTTGAGATAAAGACCAACTGTCATGGGCAAAAAAAACAACTTGGAAAACATTATTTTATTGCAAACACAGATATGGATGATGGGAAGCATCAAGACTGTCGCCTTGAAAATTAAACCTTCATTTTCATAGTTGTAGCTACTTTCTCAGGAAAGTAACTGTAAACATAGAGGTTTATGCATTCCTTCTAAGAAACGTCCTTTGATGGATGTTTCACATGACCAGTGTGCCTGGGAAGGTGGTAACTTCATTATCCAATCCCTGGTCATTGTCAAGAATCTGTAAATACTGGAGTCAGGAAATAAAGCCACGGGTTTTTGTTCCAACACTGAAGGTAGTAGTGTGAATCATTTTGTATCCTTTAGTGACAAAGACAAATACATAGATGACCTTCACCCCACTTCATTTTATTTCTCCAGATTCAACCTCTTTCTTCACAAATCTAACTCTTCCTTCCTCCTCCTCCTGCGCCAACCCTACTCCAGTAGCACAGGGAGGTTGGGGAATTTAGTATTTTATTGCTAAAATGAGGGTTCTTTGAGCAACTAAACAAGAGACATTGAATATTCACAGTTAATGAAACTCTCTGAAGATAATGAAACCTAAGCTCACTCCTTTGTTCTTAAAATTTGTTAATTATTTTTCTTATACTTTGAAATATAAACATAGACGTAAACACCTAAGTTTTGGCAATTAAATTTTAGAATTGTGGCTTCATTTGAAACACAGAAAATTTCTAATAGAGAAAAAAATATGCATTTCGAATGTAAGAAATTCAACTGTCTCTTAAGATAAACACCCTTCTAGGAAGGTTCCTAGAAGAATTCCCTTTCTTTAATATATTTATTTTTTCAGATACAAGTGAAACATTGTGAGAAGGAATTTCAGTATTCCAATCCTAAAATATTGAAATATAAATATGGGAAATCAATGTATTTAAAACCATGACAATAACATTATTATCAAGATAATGCCATTAGAACAAATTAATCTAATTTATGATTTATCAGCTTCCAAGTAACATATCTACACTGTAGAACTGAAGTGGCAAGAAAAATTTTCTTTTTTTTTAATAGTAGTAGATATATTACTGAAATAATAAATCTTTAAACTGGTGTCCTTTTAAGAAGTGTAATCTCATCTCATATGTTCTCTATAGTTTTCCTCAAGAAGAACATTTGTGAATTCAATAGGCTTTTTTCAATACATCATTCAAGATACATTTTTATGTTACCAAATGGAAAGCATTTACATACCCTTTTTGGTTTTCAGTGTTTTCCTCCACAGAGTAGAAAAGATTCCATCTGTCCAGTCATTAGTTGCAGCATCTAGTTTTCCAAACATTTGAGGAGCAGTAATAGCTTTGGGGTTCATGCGCATTTCCTTATGAGGTTGGCCACATTCTGTGAGTGCTTTCATTAATACTGTTATAACCATCGTTTTTCCAGACCCACTAGGTCCAAGTGTCATCAATCCATGACGTACCAGATTAGTTTCATATAACTATTAACAAAATCAAAATAAAAGATTTCAAAATCAAAATCAAAATAAAAATAAATACATACTTTGGAATTTTTCTTGCACTTAGTAATGGTTAAGATGTATTAGACATTCAAGTTATATGCTCAGGATTGAAATGAGCATGAATTTGCTAAATTTTAGTGTTTTGTGGAAGAGTACACAGCTTCAGTTCCTAATCTTTTTAGTGCTAAGCAAGCTTACAGGTTCACAGAACTAAATTTTACCTAAACTTTTTTAAGCAGCTGGAAATAGTTTTGTGAGATTTGAAAAAAGATCTTCTATATTATTCAAAAGGAAAAATTTATAGTAGCAAAACATTAATGCTACAGAAGTATGATTAATTACTACAGTGCTGAAATACCTAATTATTTGAAACAAACATAGGGACTGCACTTTCTTCAGAACTATGTATGGGTCTAGATTCAGGAGAGTTCTCTACTGAATTTTCTATTTGTCTTTTAATACTAGCATTAGGTTTGCTGTGGAAGTGTTGAAACATAAACTTTGAAGAATTTAAGATATTAGAAAAGCTAAAGCCTTAATTAAAATTAATCCTTGCTAAATATAATTAAAATAGAGAGGCCTTAGTATTAGGAGGTAATCATTAGCTAATAACTAATTGTCTGTCAACATTATGTTTGTTCAGTTGGCCTTGTAATAAGAAACTAAGAATCTTGTAAGGAACTTCAAGAACGTAAGACAATTGCAACCCAGAAACTAAATGGAAACATGAAATTAGGAGCCTGGCCAGGGGTTCATTTGTCACTTTGTATTGAAAAGGTAGAAAGGTCAGAAAGAGGAAGAGATATATTCCTTCCTCCCTTTTGTGACCTCTCCCCATAATAAAGACCACTGACTCATTTCAAGGAACAAACTGTGCATGCTTAATTGCTTTTTCTTAATTAGCACAGGAAGTGGGGAGTGGGTGGTAACAGGGTTATGAATATGTATTTGTATTCAATATCTCGGTAAAAAAGAAGTCTGTATTTGCCTGCCTTCAGGGCCATGTGTATTAAGGGGTGACCCTACACAATGGCCCAGTGCTGCCAATAAACGTACACTCTGTAACCCTAATAGTTTAAAGAGTCTTTGTCCGTCTCAAGTTGGATACTGATACTAGATCATATCCATATTTTGATAAATCCATGTCAGTCTGTCTATGCAAGTATGAATGAACTTAATGGCAGAAAACAGTGGTAGTCTTCCTGGCTACCAAAAACTTTTTAGATGAAGCATATACTGTTCTTCCTCTGTAAGCTGAATAAAGGCTTGTATCAGTCCAGGATGAAGATCTATAGGCACGACAGTGCACATCCCTTGCATTGGTCTTCCTTGGTATGGTGTACACATAACCTTTAGTTTTTCGCATATTTGATGTGCAGGTTCTTGGCTAAGACTGTGGTCAAGCCAATAACACATTGTTCTGACTCCTGATTGTGAAGAATGTTTTAGAAAAAAAAAGTTTTACCTGAACAAGCTTAAGATTCCATGGCGGATGGTTAACCAATCCTGCCTCTTCAACCTGATGAGCTACTGCAGCCTGAAGCTCATCATAGGTACTGCTGTCCAACTGCAACCCCGGGAAAAGATCATTGATAAGACTGAGAAACAAAGGCTCATCTTCATCTATCTGAAATTTAAAAAAAAATATTAAATGTTTAAAGGATGGTTATCCAAAGAGCATTTCCGAATCAAAATTAGTCTCTGTTTTAAAATGAACAAGCAGTAATAACATACTTTCTAGATACAGATGCTTACAGACAGCTAACAGGAGAGCTTGCTACAAAAGTAGCATTTTGAAAATGTCATCCATAAGCCATGTTAAAGGGAAATTTAGAATTGAAGGAGGTTTCCCACTTAGTAGACACTGGGGTCTATTTATAAAACTGATTTGGAAACCACTTGTAATACATATTGGAAAGAACATCCTATCTGGAAAGAAATCTTTAAAAGTCTTAAAAGATTTAGTGGATACTCATTATTCAACTTACTATTGGTACAGTGGTCAGTCTGTCCACAAGTCAGGACACTGAAAGTCACATGCAGATGTAAGCCACTATTAATGTATTTGAACCTTTGCATAACTAACGCTCTTTATAAGTCTAATAAACTCTCTATGTTGTTCAATGATAACATGAAAGTTATCATGTTTCAAATTTTAGAGAAAAGAATGTTTGAGATTTTCTGAACTCATAAAAAACCAATGAAATATCTATTGGGCTTGCCTCTACCTGGTGCTAAAATATTAAATTAGATTCTTACCAGTTTAGAAAGATTCATATCTCTTAACCCTCTCATGACAATACTTAGTTCGCCTTCAGTTGGCCTGGCTCTCTTTTGAGCTCCAAGAGTCCTCAGTACTGAAAGGATATTCCTCAGACCAAAGTCATAATGGACCTAGAAAGTGGAAGAAGGCTTATGCATCAGTAACAAGTTCTCTAGATTTATTTCATCCATATAACAAGCCTTACTTACATATTGTATAGTACAGTTGTCCTGCCTGGAAGAGGTAGCTAAAATAGGAATTGTTGCTGATGTTTAGGAATTATTCTGTTCAAAGAAATGAAGAATAATAAAGTTGTTTTCAGGAAGATGTGTATGTGGAATAAGGTTTTTCTTTCCTAATTTAAATTTAATTAATTTCACCATTTATCATGTCATACAGAAAAAAATTTGTATCTCTGAATAGCAGGGTTCTAAAAAACTAATTGTTCCATTCTAGACCATGTCTTTTCAACTAAGGTATCTTAAAGCACAGACTTCAGAGCAAGGCAGTGCTATGGGGACATGATCATCTTAAATCAAACTAAATGTTTCTCCTGTGGTTTCCAGTTTCCAATTTCCAACTATTTACCCTAGGCCTAGATAATTTTTACAGAAAAATTACATCACTAGGATAATTTTTGTCAGGCTGACATGTTTTAGCAGAGAAGCTCATGCACATGGAACTAACTAAAAAGCAACATTTTTAACAAAAAAATGTGCATATACAACAACATATTAATGAATTAATGTAGTAATTTAGTAAGAAATTTTATAGAGGTATTTGTTTAAATTACATTTAAAGTATTTCATTATTTTGTAAAAGGCATGGAAGTGATGTTTCAGAAACAATCTGCATAATCCAAAAAGTAGATTTTACTATGTAAATACAAAGGGAATACATAACATTACCTGCTTAGTGAGCTGCTCCTCACAAAGTTTATAAAGAACAAAGAATTTCTTAGCCAAGACCACATTATCAATAAATCCATAACTTGCAAGTTTAACCCTTATAATTATCTGAAATACAAATATTGTAGAAATTCCATTAGTTTCTCTCGAAGAGAGGTCAGCAAATGAAAATACATCTTTTCCTTTCAGTTCATCAGGAATTATACCTGTCTATCTGGAACCATCATTGCAACAGTTCTAAACTGAATTTTGAGGTTTTCTGGTAGCTCTTGACGCCCAGCATATCCAGGATTCTAAATAAGAAAACATAATGCATCATTATTATTATTAGCAATAGTCCAAATAGCCTCCTTTTTATTGTTCAATAAAAATAAATGCATGTATAAATACTTAGAGCAGTTTGGAGTTAGAAGCCTTGCCTATCAATTATTGTAATTTTAATCTCCCATTAAGTAATCTTGGATTGCCATCTGCCTTGGAATTAAGAAACGTACACTTTAAAATTTCCTGTCCATGAGATTACACGAAACAGTGCTATGAAGCCTCATGAATCTCATGCCAACAAGACAGCATATTCTGAAAGTTATTATTACAGGAGATCGAAGAATGTTTACATATCCACGTAGGTACCCATTAGTCAAGACCTCCGACCCTGAAAAATATCTTTCTTATATCTCTCTCTTTAAGTGAATGCTCTTTTTCTACCCCCTCCCTTCATTATCTTTCTCATTAATACTGTTAAAGTATTAATACTACTAAACTACTAATATGTTAACATTATTAAAACATTTGTGAATTATTAATGCATTACTATTAACATTATTAAAGATATGTTAGTAAAAGTGTATTAGTGTTTCAGTCTTCTCAGTGAGCACAGAAAATTCTGCAAGTTTGGCAAAACTCTTAGTCTGCATGGTGAACAGCAATACAGCAATGAAGGGACATAATAATGAACCCATTCAATAATATTAAAGTCAAAATGAAGGCATGCCATTCATGAACAATCATATAATTTATTTACTGTGCATTTAATCTAATTCTATAGTGACATTATTTTATTAATAAAACCAGTTATTCACTTTGTCACATAACCTCTATGTAGTATAATTTGTCACTTTTTTGAAATTATTACTACACTCACCATAGTTAGGAAAATTCCAAACTCTGGATTTAAATCTACACAGTCTCCATCAGAAAAAATGAACTGCTTTTTTTTTTCTTTTCTTGCTGTTAAAATAATATAGATTTGTTGTGCTGCTACTGACAAGACAGGCAATTCGATTCTATTGAATTCATCAAAACATCCCCAAGATCCAGACTGTGCAAGACCTAAAACAGGGAAAGAAAAAAATGTTATCTCTTGTCTTTCAAGTATATTTGAGTATCTGGACTAAATTACTTTTCCTACAAGTAATTAAGTCATATTAGTTTTATTTATTGCCCTGTGGTCAAGGAAACCCAGAGAAAGAAAAAGAAAAGATAAATCTAGAAGTACTATATTAATAACAAGAATATTTTTTCTACAGGACTATTTTCACAGTTGCCTAATTTCTGATTGGAAAAGTAACATGTATGCAATAGCACCTAAGAGAATTGTTTTTCCTTTCAGAATGTTTTGTAAAAAGCTTCTAACAGCATTTATTCCCAAATGATACTGAAGTACCTGCAAACCATGTTTTACTTGCATGTATACTGAAAGTTTGCTATTAAATTGTGAACAATTTATGCAAGTCATTCAGGGTTTATTTGTGTTGCACAGTTAAGGCTAAATCGCTTTGAAGACAGTCTGTCATTAATTTTGTCACTCAAAGATTTTCTAAAATTTTAATGATTTTCAAATGGGTAATATGTTTATAAACCCATAGCTTTAGCCACTTCTATGTCTCTTGCTACCCAATACATACAATAACATTACTCTGAAAAATGAGCTGACAGAAATCTTGTGAAGTTCAAGTCCCTTATTTAGACCAGAATAACCCCATGCAGTAGTACAAGCTCTGTGCTGACTGGGTTGCAAAACAGTTTTGCAGAAAACGAACTACTGTTCCATTTAACAACTAATTAAGCATGAATCAAAACTATGCTCTCACTGCAGTGGAAGCCAGCTGACTACTGGGTAAGAGCATAGTCTGCAGGGTGAGGCATATCACTGTTCACCTCTACTCTGCACTTGTGAGATATAAGCTGGAGTACCATGCTCACTTTGGGGTTTCCCAGCAGGTGAGAGACACTGATATATTGGCATGAGTGCACCAAGTGGCTGCTGTGATGGTCAGTGGCTGGAGGGAGGACATGACACTGTGGCAGAGGCTGAGAGAACAGCATTTATTGAGCTTGAAGAGAAAGCAAAGGGAAAAACCTATTATTGTTGACAACTAGTTAATAGGAGGGACTGAGAAATTTGATTCAGTCTTGTTTCAGAGGTGCAGAGGAAGAAGAAAAGACAATGGATGTCTGTTTCAATGTGGAAGATTCTAAGCCAGAGGAAGTATAAAAAATGTGATAATGAGAATGAGTAAAACACTTGAGCAGAGGTGTTGCAGAACATCTATCCCTGGAGACCGTCAAAACCTGACATGAATAAGGTACTGAGTAAGCACCCTGCACCTCCTAAATGATATATGGAAATCTCTTCTATCCTACAAGAAGAAATCTTACCTTTGAAAATCCTGCCCAAACCTCTGAAGTCCATTTGATCAGAGCAATTAAAAACTACTACGTATTTTCCCAGAGCCTTTCCCATGTCTTTCGTTGTTTCTGTTTTACCAGTTCCAGCTGGTCCTGCTGGAGCTCCTCCCATGTTCATTCCCAAAGCTTGTGCTAAAGTTATATAGCACCTACAAATATTAACTGATGTTAATCTATTAAATTATATTAAAGATATAAGTCCATATGTATAAAATACAGATAAGTTATACAATAGATTCTACAGCCCCTACTTCTTCATAAAGCAATTCCATGGATTTCAGTGCAAAATGTTCAGAGAGGTAAAAGGCATAAAATATAGTATTTAAACATTACTTATAAAAGAAAAAAACCAAACCAACAAATCAAGCAAACAACAAAAGAAACAAATCCTAGTGTTAACAACCTAAAAAATTAATGCACATTCCATAAAGGTATTTCTCATTAAATTTTCTGGCAACTATAAAGAGCACATTCTGCTGTATCATATTCTTCAGCATCCTAACCTGTATACATTTAATTATGTTATTGTTGACTAAATCCAAGTGTGAAAGAATAAGGATATATGGATGGCCCCTTCCCCTGTTATGGATAAGAAATAGATAAAATTCTAGAAAAAAAGAATCCTAAGCTTTAACCCTGTTTGGTTTTTTTTAAGTTTTAAAAGGTCTGGACTACAGTTTTTCTTACATGTGAGCCTTAGTTATGATTTTCACTCATGGCAAGGTATGGAAGAGTAATGCTAAAGGAATTAAGCTAAGGGGTATCTTCACTGTCAAGTCAACAGAGTTTGGACACATTCTAACTGAAGTATTTCTGGTTTTAATCCATAATTGGACAGAATTTTATAACTAATTGGTTCCTCAGTTTAGTTTGAATCACTGTAATTTGTTACACCAAACTTGCACTGCAGGAACTTTCTTGCTTTCTATACAATAAGAAGTTCTGAAGTGACAGGAAGCGTTAATCTCTGCTGTTCTACTTCAATCAGTTTTGGGGTAGAGTTTAACAATTTTACATCAAAAATACTCAGTTTATGAGGGCAATACAATTCACTGCAGAAATCTACTGAACTTTCCATACTGTCACAATAGCAGTTCTACCTCTTCTGGAGAAATAAAGGTATTTAGAAAGTCATAGAGGCACATATACCACATAGATATCAAAGTAAATGAGTGTAGGTTGGAAGTTGTTTTTCTTTCTTGAGGGGATCTTTCTGCAAGTGAAGTATCTCTTGGTCTTTTATTTTCTCATTTGGTTAAAAGTGACATCTCAAGAAAGGATTGAATGGAGAAAGAATGTGGAC
Source organism: Cyanistes caeruleus (assembly GCF_971803275.1). Lineage (NCBI taxonomy): Eukaryota > Metazoa > Chordata > Aves > Passeriformes > Paridae > Cyanistes > Cyanistes caeruleus. The sequence continues at coordinate 83,922,392 of NC_141702.1, read as the reverse complement.
AAGGAAGGAAGAAAAGAAATTCCCAAGAGGAAAAAAGAAATATAGTTCTTTGTTAAACCACATTTGAAACAAAATGACCATTTACTTGCCTGGCTACAGAAGAAGGAAGGTGAGTGCATACAGCTTTTACTTAGACTTTCAAAGAAGCCACAGAATCTTCAGAGAATCTCTTATTATAAAATTTGAAATATTTGACCTAATCTTCTCTTCAGTATACTGCTTAACCATATGTTACTATATAACCTTAAAACAGTAATTTTATTATTAAATGTTCTTTTTAAGACTGGGCAGTGATAAAGGAATTAGTAAGTGTACACATTAGTGGGACCCTATTTTACCTTTTCTCAAAGAGCATATTAAGCAAATGTATGAGAATGTTTTCATGAATGATCTAGCCCACACAGGACTTTACTCAGATTTCATCTCTTTAAAGATACATGTTAAATAAACACTATAGATATTAAAAGTACTCCTTATCTATAATTGCATTTCTAACCTGTCTGTAAGAGGTGTTATAACCAGACGATCAGTGCAACCCAGAAATTCATTTTGGTAAATAAAATCAACATCTGTAATTGCTACGATGACGAGGTCATAATCCTCTTTATAGTAGAATCTAGACTGCTTTAACCATTCAAAATCAGTCGGTGTTTTGATGTTCATTTTTACCTTAAAAGAAATAAAGGTATGTGTTATAATTGAGCATCTACACTTATTGCCTTTACCAACTGTGATAAAATGCCTTTTTGTATGTGAATAATGAGTGATTACTCAGATTAAAGTTCCTTTAAAGTAAGTAAACTTAAATACAATAAGCATGACATAACATGCTCAGATGTATGCTAAACTGATATTAAAAAACACCCTGATGCTTAACCCAATCATCCCAACATCTATGTTATCAAAGAAATTTTAAACTGCTTTGGTAGGGCAGTCCACTTTCCAAGTGAGAAATACAAATAGCACTCTGTTACTCATTGTAACAAAGGGCATGATGAGGGAAGGATGTGACTGAGGCAGAGAAGCAAAATGCTGGATAATCTAAAAAGCCTCTGGAAATATGTGAGGGACAGTGTTGAAGAATGCCCTTCCTCACAGAATAAAGGACTGGTAACAATTTAGCACGGTCTCAAAAATTCAAGTAGAATTGCAACTATTGTCAGATTTTAGTAGGTTTTTTGTTTGCTTGTGTTCTGTGTCTCCTTAGGAATGTGCAGCCATGTGCCAACTGAGATTCTGTAGATCCATGAGAAAATGATGTTACAGTTACAACAACCTCAGCACTCAGCTTCTTAAGTTATGCAAGTAAGAGTAGTACAACTGTTTTTCAGAGGAATGAAATACTTCGTTTTGTCTACCAAAATAAAACTTTATAGAGGACAGGGAAAATTTAAAAATTCTAAGAAAAGTGTAAATACTTGGCAAAAATATTTAGTTGATAGAACTAAATAATGTTATTCTAGTTTAAGCAAAACTGCATTTTTTTTACAGTGGTGAGATTATGGACATCTTTCTCTTATATATGCATACACATGTAACTGTAGCCACCACATGTAAGAGTATTATGATAGAAAATGTATTTAGTTGCCAGAAATCAAAATCTATACTTTACCAAATCATCAAAAATATCACGCTGATGCACATGAATGGTAATAAGTGTTTCAAATTTCACTCTCTCAAACTTGGAAAGATCCTGTGTGGTCTGGCCAATCAATGTATTCAGAATATCCAGAAATCTAGCATTGGTTACATCCATGATTTTTTTGTCATCCTTAGCAGTGCGTAGAGCTTCTTCTCCATCACGTGTCCACAGTATTTGAATTCCCAGTAATCCAACCTAAAAGTGTAATACATGAAAAATATACAAAGGAATCACTTGTTGAACCCTAGCTGTTACAGAAGGCTTAGTTATAACAGGAACAATAAATTATGGTGTAGACAGTTCCAAAATATCACTATATCCAACGTGAATCCATTTCACCAGGACACCATGCCTGAATTAATTTGCTCTGCTGCACAACCTGCTGAGAAAGCATTTTAAAATTTTACAAAAATTTGTCTCATAATGAGATATACTCAAGCTAAGGACTAGTGTCAGTTTCCCTTCTACTCTTTTAGAGGATCCAGTAATACATACCTAAAGTGGATCTGGGGGAAGAAGACCTTCTGAAAATTTTCCATTGTCAATTTGTAACTAATTAAAGAACATTAAGATGCTGTGAATTTTCACTGAACATGGAATGGCTTGCCTTCTAACATTCTGTCATGCCTGGAGTACAGCCTAGAGCACATTGAACTACAAATCATTTTGCTTCCAAATAAAGGTCAAGAGTTGTAAGATATTGTACGTAAGTTACTGTCTCAGATTAGTTTTGATTTACAATAATCACAGCCAAAATTTACAGACAAACACTGTGCCCCTTTATTACTTTTATTACTCGCATTTCTATATTCACAAAGCACCAAGCCCTAAAAATTTTACTCAACATCTTTCAACTTTTCTGGCTCCCTATGCCTGTACTGAGCTAATGGTTACAGAATTTGTGCATTAGAAGATATCCTGATGATTTCAAATGGTGAGCAGATCATAGGCAGAGTCTAAAAAAAGATTGATTTTCGAATGACCAATGAGTCAAAGGAAAACAAAAAATAAATAAAATAAATATTCGGATGTGACTATCTCATGCTATCTATAACAGCAGCTACTGAGCCAGGAAAACGTCAGTTTGAAGAAAACATTTTATTTGTCAGTATTTTGCCTAATTTCTTCTCTCTTCTGTAACACAGATTTTCTTTGTAAAAATTCCTTCACCAAACCCTTCCAAAACAAACAACATTTGGAGCATAAGAACTTCACAAGATATGAGAAATGATCTTTGCAGAAGGTAGTAAAACTACATCAAAATGTCTGACATGAAACAAGGCAGTCTTTATTTGTTTAAGGTAGTGAAAATTTTCAAATAAACACTGCTGAGACAATACTCAATTACATCATAAATTCAGCTTTAGGATAATTCTATTAAGTATTCAAATATATTGATTTTTTTAAAAATAGCAACATACTGGACTGCAAAATTTTTACTAAAAGTTACACCCAGCACTGTACCAGTCCGCAATTAACAGATTCAGAATTAATACAGGATGGGAAGCAGCTCATTAATTTTTAATGAAATTTATGAATTATCAGTAAGATGGATGAGTTTCTAGAATCCTTCAACATAGCCTTGTACTAGGACTGTATTATCATAGTGACAAATACACGAACTATGAGGTAAATCCTGTAAATTATGAGACAAATAATCATCATCATAGCTCTTGCAATCTTAATTTAGGAGAGAAATCGATCTGCACATGCAATTTTACTTGCAGTTGAAAGAGATTCAAAATCCATTACAGAAAATAAAAGCTCTATTTTATATTCTCCAAGAGAACTAAAAAAAAATATAAAAAAACAAACCAAAAAAAATGCTGTATACTGGGTCTCAAAATCAAAGTGGTTTAGGATTACCTTCTAGTGACCAAATCCATCCCCTTGCTTCCTCTATGAAAACTTCCTCATACTAGCGATCCCATGTGCTCTTTACCTTCCACCTGCCCTCAGATACAACCCAGACTGCACACCCACGTCCACATCTCGTATTCTTACCTGTGCTGGGAATTGATTAAGAAAATTCAACAACTGATATCCTGGGTCACTAATTTGGTAAAATGCTGCCCTAATTATGCCATGCAATGACTTCTGCTGCATTTGCAATAAAATCTTCAGCCAAATTTCTACTGGTCCTTTTGCAACCACTGGAGTGTCCAACTGTAAAATTAATGAAAGTAAATGTATAAAGTAGAACATATTTATCAACCTTCTGTTCAAGAATATGAGTTACTATATAGTTATTCAATTTCTATTCACAACAGCTACAGATTTTACTTCAATTAATATCCAAACAACTTCTTTAATGAAGACATATTCTAGTCTTGTTAACAACAATCCTTGAAATATTTATCTTTAATTAACAATAATTCATCTTACTACATCTTATATGTTCAATAATAGAATTATTTATCTATTACTGTTTCCGGAAAAAAAATCATATAATTACTGGAATTTTTTCTCCTTCTCTTGATATGACTGCCAGTATGCGATCATAATCCTTTGGGTGAAACTCTACTTCATTTATGTTGTCAGATATGGAAGTCAGATGTGGCTGTAAGGATAATTCAGGAATCATTCAATATAAATATTTAGCATTAGCAAACAGAAAAAAAAAATCTCAAATAAGGTTATCCAGCAAAATTCATCTGAACCTACAGATGAATTTCTGGCCATTTGTAGGTAACAATTACAGAAATTGTTGCATAGAATTTTATCTCTGTCTACTGTATTTTTACAGTTTTCCAAGATGATCTAGCAGAGATCAACTGGCTTATCTCAATCAACCCTCAGTAACAATCCAGACTAACTGGAAGAACTTTGCAACATGCAAAGCAGGAAAGCCTCACAGGGTTCTTTTATTAGTTTAGTTGGGAAAGAAGCCACCAGCAAATCACTTGATCAAACCATGTTCTAGTGTTCTGAATTCTGAATTCAGAAGATTGTTTTGAATTACAGGTAACAAAATTTCACATTCTGTTAAAGAATGGAGAGCAAGAAAAACAATTTTTTTCAATGAAACTTTATAAAAAAAAATTCGCATCCCATTTTATTAGATACTTCTATGTATTCTAATTTTTTTATATAAGTAGAAAAAAATAAGTTCATACCTGGATTGTATGTGAATCACTTGCTTGTCCAAGAATTTCAACAAGTGCAGGATCAGAAATAAAAAAGAATCTTGGAAACAGCAGTCTTTTCTTCTCTAAATATCTTTAAAATTGAACAAGATGGTTTTTAACTATTTTTTTAACTATTAAACTATTCCAGGTTGTATTTTTTTCTATATAGGGGTGTAAGTAAGACTGAAATACAATAAATGTTTCATACAAATTATTTACAATACAGTAAAGCAGTAAAAGTCAATTCATACCCTGTAAGTGATTTCTGACATACTTCCAACTGTTCATGTAAATGAGGAAGAAGTTGCTCCATAGTATCATCTCCAACACAGCAGGCAACTACATTTGCATTTTCATGAGCTCGTTGCATTATTTTTACCCATGATTTGTCAATATTCTGAAAACGCTTTGCTTCCTATATGTAGGAAAACCAAAGTATAATCTGTTGAAAATTATTGCACAGAAAGCTTTTGGTACACAATATTAGGCAAGCATTGTAAAGTTTACCTGGGGTAACTCTTTTGCAATATCTCCTGCTACAAAAACAGCTTCAAGATAGATCCATAGGTTCTGCACAACCAGCCATTCTTCAATTATGTGTGAAGAGTTGCTTAGTTTATAAACCCAGCTCTGAATTTGCTTTTTAAATGCCGTATTGTATCTAAAAGTGGAGAGGAACATAAACTATTTAATTCTAAATAAAGCTATTATAAAATGATGACTTAAAATGATGAAAAAAAAACCCCAAGCCTAGAACAAACTAACTTGTTTCACATAGAACAAGAACAACATTATGGAAAGATTTTAGCAGCTTGTTTACATTCAAATATATTGAGACGAAAGTTGTCTCAATTGAATGTGCATGGAAGTCTTTCTCATAAGGATGTTTTTCATTAGGCCTTGCAATATTTTGTTTCATTAAAAAATATTTAATTCAAATTTACTGCTAATTCAGCTCAATAATAGTATTGTTACTATCGCAGTGTATTTCTGAAAATGCCATACATGAGCAATGCCAAGTACCTATTGGACAGTAGAGAATCCAGAACCATTAAACTGTCCTCCATCAATATCATAATTTCTGCTGATTCAATTCCCTTTAACAGTAACTCTCCTCTTGATTTGAACTGTGCAAAGCTCAGACTTTGGGCTCCCCAGGTTTCAGCTACTTGAGACAGTTTGGCTTCTATGTCCTTTTCCTTCATAGCAGAAATGCATATATCCTGCAAAGAAAGAACCACTTTTTAGACTCTCCAATCTTGTGAAATTAATTTCCTAATACTGCATATCCAGTCATAGAATATTAAAAAATGCAGATATCACACTACAAATGTTACTCACTCAAATTACTTGTATGGATAACTGAAAAAAGCACTTTTGGAAATGGATGAATATGTATTTTCTGTGGTGTCATATTTTGTTATTTCTGTGTAAAAAGATTTTTGGATCACAACTTCTACAAGGCTGAGGAGGGGTAGTGATTAGACTCCTCATCAGATGAACTCTGACTCTTACCACACTTCAGTTTATAGAAATACAGAATCTAAGAATAGTTTAAGTTTGGAAAGGTCAAGTCCAACATTCTATTCAAATCAGAACTTAATTCAAAATTAAGCAGATCACCTTGGAATGCTTCCATATAAATCAGCTATAGATATAATAAGTTTTTGCATATGTATTTACCATAAGAAACATGGAAACCCCACTGAGTTCTCACAAATTATATGGGGTGTTTTTTTTAAGTTGTGTGATTCAAAACAAGCCATAATAATCTGGAAAAAGTCTTAATATTAAATATTATTAAGCATGAAGTCCTCATCTAAAATTTCAGATTTATCTACAAAACTATAAAGCAACCACAGAGGTAAAAAATCAGGTGACCATTACCATTTAAAGTTTCGTCTGAGGATTCTTGCTTCAAAAAAGCTAAGAAAACCATAAAAAATAATGGTAGGAGGATTGTGAAGAGATTATCTAAAAATAAGGGTCTAGAGATTCCAGCTGCTACCTCTATATTTGTTCACATAGATAAGATCTTCTAAATAAAACACCTATTGTTCTAAACCAGTGTGGTCTGATTGAGAGTCAAGGACTTAAATGAAGTAATTATTTTTAAAGAGTAACCATTCTATAAACAATCACATTATTTTTGCTGACAATATAAAATTAACAAGGAGGGGGAAAACCCTACCTCAATATCTTCTTTATTTTTAAGAATTGGTGCTTCCATGATGTTTCGAAGGCAAAAGGTCTCAGATTCTACATCAAATAGATGTCCTGTTGTTTCAGAAATACGATCCCAGTGTCTTTGCTTCATTGCTTTGTCAGACATCATTTCCAGCAAAGAACAACACTCAATAAAATCCTCAATTCTTTTCTTGAGATCTGAAAATGCTTGCCAGTGGTGGAGGCCTTTAGGTAGTCTACGGCACCTGTATTTAAATTAAAGTGATACAGTAGTAAATGCCCTTCCTGTCACAACAGAATTGTTTAAACAAAAGTTTATAAAGTGGATTGTATTAAGGTCAATATTTTCTAGGTCTACTAGCCTACCTGTTTCAGAAAAACTGATACAAATGCCCTACTTAAAAATCATATTATTTAATAGTCTCAAACACTGATATTTTCCCTGTAAATAAAAAAAATAAAAAATACCATAGTTTCCATTAAAACATAGTTATCTCTTGCTTTAAACTCATCAGAAACTCTTTTTTGGAAAAGAAAAAACAAAGAAAAAAATAGTTAATTAAGTTATTTTTCACATATAAAATCCTTGTACAAGTATAATATTTACTTCAGTTTAATACACATGGCATTTATTACTATACCAATTCAGAGACAGACATAAAAGTGAGATAAATATGACTGCCTCCTCCACTTTTGGTTAGTGGTTCTGAAACCATTTACTAATGAGAACTGTATATTTCTAATGTGGAAAAAAGCCTGAGAACAAATAAATATCTGCCACTTTGACCACACTTTCAAAGAGCCAACACACCAAAAACAGAGCAGGTGACCTACCACAGGAATGCCTTGTTGCATATGGTAAAGTATATCCATATCAGGAAAAACAATAAATCCTTGGTTTTGCATCCTTTATCACTTATTTCTCTACCTCCCATTGGTATGATTTCATATTCCCAGTAATCAAGAACAATACAGCATATGGCTTAGAGCTATGTCAGTGCTGGGTGGTTGTCAGTATGTTCATGTTGGTTAGTTCCCTACTTGATGTCAAACTGGATGTTTAACACTTGCCTGCCTTTCTCTGAGGGAGATAGAATTTTGTGCCCCTTATACTTTTGTGCAAAACTTAAAATCAATGGGCTAATCATCTGTGATAGATTTGCATTTAAGAAACAAAGAGAAACACCTAAGGAAGTTTAGGCTGCTGGAGGCTGATGGGAGTTTTTCTCCTGGCCAATAACTGGCCATTTTTGAGAACTGACAGTAGTTTTGACAATTTAAAGTGAGATCAACCTGTGAACACCACCTCAAGACCTAAGCCCGGGAATTTCTTGCTCTTTTTGGTTTCCAGCTTTGAAAAGTTACAGAATTCCAGCTGGCTCCCGTCCCCTGCCCAGGCCATGCAGCCTGGGTTGGGGCTGGGCTGGGCCTGCTGCGGTCCCCGGGCAGGAGATGGGGCCTGCGGGGCTTCTCCCCAGGCCCAGGCTGGGGCTGGGCTCTGATGTGGCTTCTCAGAAAGCTTCCAGGGTGGCTGAAGCTTTTCCCAGGGGGGCCCCAGCTCTAAGTGCTGTGAGCTGAAACCTGGCACCATGAACACCTGTGGCTTGAGCAAGATTTTAACCCTATTACCACCCAGATGAGACTTGCAAATTTAATCCTTTTTCCAGGAAGAAAGCAAGAGAGAGAGTGATCAACAGGTAAAGAGACAACATAAACTATCAAAGACAGTGAAGAAAGAAATTATGCTTCAGATGAAGAGAGAAATAAGGTGATGCTTTAATAAGCTTAAATGTTCTTTGGCTAAAACTATGGAGATAGACAATAGTGTTCTGAAAAATCTCCTTTAATTCATGCAAAAGTATTTTGAGAGGAATAGAGTATTTCAAAGTGTGGATCTAAGCAAATAGTGAAGTAGTTGTGATCCTATAAAATACTGGAATAAAAAAAAAGAAGTGATAGTTGTTGAAGATTTGTGGCCCTTAAGAAGCAAAGAGAAAACTGTTTCCAGAAATGCTCACAGAGACAGATGAAGAGAACTTCTGCCTTTGAATAACTCATCCTTAAAATGACACCCCTTGACTTATGACCCATAACACACCTCAAAGTGGTGTGAAATGAGAGAAGAGAACTGATAACAGAGTTTTCCAGGCAGCTGGCATCAGAGAAATAGAAAACCATGAGAAAATGGTTTTCTTGTGACAAACTCCATAAATTGACAGATTTTCTCTACAAAAACTGATAAAAAGACTATAGCAAAGTTGAAACTGTTTTAACCACCAAGTTTTTTTGTCTCTTTGTTGTCATGTGAACAAAGAGAATAGTTAAGTAGTGGTGAAAAAGACTTTCTAGAAGTTTTGTTTGAATTTCTTATTCTTGTAGTTTTGTTAATAAACTTCATTTATTCCCTTTAAGTTTTAAGCCTGTTGTGCTCTTCTTCTAATCCATATCTCACAGCAAAAAATGAGTAAGTTTCCTAGTGATTTTTTAGCTAATGCTTTAAAACCACAACATCATCCCAGTTGAAGAACTTAGCTTTCACAAATAAAATTTCAGTCCTCCTAACCTTTTGGTTGGTTTACCAACCAAATTTACCAACCAATGAGCTCAGCACTTCAACTGATTGTATGCACTTCAGTTATCAAAGCTACAGGTAAAAGGCTGCTTAACTAGAAGTATGATGTTATTTTATTCCTTCTTGAATAATCTTATTGTTTATGATAAACCTTATTCATGGAGGTTTTGATAAATGTATCAATGGCTTTGCTGAACTCTATCTTAATAAACTAAATCTTAATGCATTTAACAGCTATTCATACCTTAAACATACCTGGTTTGAAAATCCGTAAGTTCAGTACTGATTTTTTCAATATCTATCTCTGTCCAAAGTATGTCATAGTAACCATTGATAGTACTTATTACAGTATCATATAATCCATACAATTTCTGAAGCAAGCTTAACTCCTTCCTGGGAATAAAGAAGCAATTATGCCAATAATTTCAAACAGCTCTCTGGATATCTCATAATTAAATACATGATATATGAAATAATAATACAAAAAATAGAGGGAGACATTTAGAGTATGTTTCTTAATGTAGAAAAGAATACGTCATCAAAAAAGAATCCACAAAAAAGAGCAGATGGTTGGTGCTAAAAGTATTTGGAGGAAGTTTTGCTTCTGTCTAGTTCCCCAAAATCCTCATTAGTCCAAAAGAAACCTAGGTTATATGCCCTAAGCTGGCTCTGCAGTGCAGAGCAGAGCATGGCAGGAAGAAAAAAACTGTCAATTTACTTAGAAACACTTTCTGAATCTGAACTAAACTCTGATCTAAAACCAAACAGTGAGATCCTCCTCTGGTGTGAATAATCATCAAACATTGAAATGGCCGGCACAAAAACTTTAGAATCTGATCATCATTTGTACAGCTGCTTAAAAAATTCAGACCTTCATAAAAGCTGTAGTTAAATTCTTCTTATATCACAATAGAATGACCTTTCCTTACATTTTCTTCTTCACTTTCTACCATATCTTAATATATAAATGCATGTTTTTAATTTATGTCCAGAACAGGGCATATTGCTTCTTTATATCATATTTATACACAGTAAAATCATCTGGTATCATTCTGTTACAATAATAAATATTATTTTTTTAATTAACAAATTAATAAAAACTTTTACAATTTTATTTATTTATCTATTTATTTTTTATTTATTATATTCAAGGCAATGGAAAACTTGCATATTGTAAAATTTCTGTCTTTGGTGTAAGCCTAAGACTTTTTAACATATTTAGTAACATAATGAAGGTAGCCATATTTCCACAATTACCTGACTTTATGCAAAATGTCATACTCTGTGACAGGCAATCCAAACAACCGTTCACCAGATGAGTACGTGATAAACTTTCTCCACAGCTCATCAAAGTTAGCCTGATTAAGTTGTGTTTCATATAGATCAAATGAAAATATAAGTTTATATGTTTTAACTTAAATTTGTCTAAAAATAAATCATTAAACAGTTTCAAAATTTCATTCAGTCTATTAGAAGTATATATAAAATATCTGAAAATATTTTTGATCTAAACAAATATATAGCTTGAAGAAAAACACCAGAGTGCTAAATAACACAATTACTTTTAAAGTGTAACTGCTGTCCAAAGGATATAATCACCATAGAAAAATGGAAAGGAGAATGATTTTCACAATTAGTATCCAAAAGTACAGAGCATTCTCTTGTTAGAGAGAAAATAAGAAACACAAATAATGTTTCAAAATAAAAAACACACCAAATTTAACCAGAATAATTCAATTTTCAGTACATATTAGATGTATTAGAAAGATTAAGCACCTTCTCCTAGTCACACAGTGCTTTTCACAAACTCAGAATTTACTTTATACAATCTATACAATATGTTAGACTCACAAAATTACTATTCAATTTAGTATAAATTATTAGGACCTACTGTTCAATTTACTAAACTTGCAGGAAAAAGAAGAAGGGTTAAAACTAGAGAAAATACTGCTCCTAGACTTATAAATTAAGGTTCATAACAAATAACAAGTTGAAAGACAATTATCTAATAAAAATGTGATCTTTAAAAGATTAGAAGATAGGCTCATGATTGCATGGTAACCTGGCTTCTTTTCAGATATAATCAAGGTGTCATAATTGACTCTTCCCTTTTCTAGTGCTTTTATCACTTCAAGTTAATAATTTCTGCTCACAAAATATGAAGAGAGAAGAAAGGTTACAGATCAATCAATCAATCCTTCCACATTAGGAAAGAATTGCATGAGAGAAATTACAGATAACATAATATTATATGGAACATCGAAATTACAATTTGGTAAACTTGTTATTATAAGCAAGTGCAGATTTAATGAATTAGCTGCAAATTCAGCAGTTTATTTTCTTACCTGAAAGATCTGCAGCCTCTTACTGGCTTCCTGAGGTGGAATGCTTGGAACCATAGGCCCTTCCTTTCAAATAAGCAGTTAACAAAAAAGTAATATTAATTCCCAGAGTGACAGAAGGCCACTCTATATTTACAGATCATTACAGAAGACATATTTTTGTTAGTCAAACTCCAATCAAGTTATGTAGCTTTGTAATTCAATACTTACAATGGTAAATCTAAGAAGAGGTAACTTTTATGGAATTGAAAATTTCTTACCTTAATTAGACTTAATAAGATTAGTCTCTACCTTTTCATACTTCCTTATTTTGCTGAAAATAACAAAACCCAGACAGTGATCCTTTCGAATGCTAATGTGTGTGCAAAGATACCACAACATGTACTACAGTTTCTAAATTAATTTGTATTTTATAATTACTTCATTACAACTTTCATTACAAGTTGTATCACCAGTGCTTCTTTTCTTTCTTTATAGAGTTATGTGCACTACTACTTCTTCACACTGAAAAGTTTGACCTACGGGTGATGACTACCTAACAACTATGGCACCGAACATCAGTAGCTAAGCAGTATAAAATTCTAGCATGCAACTCCTGCAAAGAAAAAACATTGAAATACTGAGTACAAACAAGCCCTCCCTGCCACTACTAAATTCATTTACCGTTTCATATGCTGTTTCAAAGTGTGATACATCCTCCTGAAAAACTGCAACTGCTTCTAGCAAATCACTCTTAAATTTGGGCTGAACTTCAACCAACTCATCTTGAACTGCAATCTGAAATGGAAAATATTAAAATTAATTAATTCTCTAAGGATCAGGAGCAGATATTTGAGTTAGATATAAATCAAAATTATGAATAAAACATCTTAAATTTTTGAACAGAAATTGATTATTTGAAGCTAAATAGGTTTTTTCCCCTTTTATGGTGCTATATGTTCAATTTTTGAGAGGAAAGGTGGAGGAAAAAACCAAACCACCTCAACCAAAACCATAACAAAATCTAGCATTGGCCTTTAAAAGAATGTGTTTCATTACAAGGAGGTGGTGGAACAAGATCCTATTCTCTTTCTTTTCTCTCCCCAAAAAACCTCAAAACTCAATGTAATAGAGTCATCTTCCTCACAAAGGACTTCACCTTCTCTTTAATAAATTTTATTTTCTTTGATCAATATTTTAAGAGAAATAACCAAGAGCTGCACAAAAATATAAAACATACTCTTGAATCCTTTCCTGAGTGATTAACTTGTGGAACAGGATGTAATTTAATTGATTAATTGATATCTGCATATTTCCATCTAGCCACATCAATTACATAAAATACTCAATAAACCTGGAGTTTTTGAGGGATATAAGGCTGTCCTAAATAATAAAGGTAATAAAAGTGGTGGTGTCCAACCACCACTTAGATGTAAGGGCACTGGCAGATGCGCTTCTTAGAAAAATGTAACTTAAGGGTAATAAACTCCCTGATCAGACAAGAATGACAAAAAGACCTGGAAATGAAAGAGCATTTTCTTGCAGGTTTTATACATATATTTAAAAGCTACAATAGTATTTAACTATAAAAGTTACCTTTAAAAATGAAATTAGAAAATGAACATACTAAGAGAAGATACAGACACTACTGCACAACTGATGTCAAGAGTGAGAAATCAGAGAGGATGGACAATTGTTCTCACACCCTCATTTATAACCTGAAGAAACTCGCATATTTTCCACAAACAGAAAGCAACATAATTTTATATACTCACAGCTTGGTTATTTAATTTATTAAAAGCATATCTCATTGAATCAACACCTTCTGATTCCTCTTTCGTAATTTCCACTTTAAATGCATTTAAAATGCTGTAGGCTTCCTAGATGGAAAAAAACAAAAACAAAAAAACCAACAAAAAAACAACCTTAGGAATATATTTTAAGTTCATTTGAGGAAACATAGATCAAATTTGTAAAAAACATTTCAAAGAGCATATGTTCTTATATTTTAGGCATAACTGTTTGTTGTTTTTTTAATAAGGATGAGGAATGAAGAACTAGGGAACAACAGCAAAAACTATTTCTTCAGACATGTCTTGAATAAAAGACTAGGAAAACAAACAGAAACACCATAGATTTAATATCAGAAAATATAAAATTTTATCATGTCAATGGTATTTTATTCCAATTATCTACCTTCTACCTGAGTACAGATTTTGATGGATTTTCCCGAACTCTGAATAACTGTGCATACTAAGTAACACATCTGTAAATATTTTGCCATATCATCTATAAAACCTTTTTTTGCTAAGTTTGCTGAACTGTCAAATATATGCATATGTATCTGTAATGGAACGAATCTTTCTTATAGTTTGTTCTCATTGGAAATTTTTTTTCATATCTTTTGCTTTATGATCCTCCTCCTACACACACTGCATTATTTAATAGTAAGCTAATTTTCATATTTTATTCATCATTTGCTGGACTCACTCCAGTATGCCCATGTCTGTCTCATAATGGGAAGCCCAGCACTGGACATGGCACTCCAGATAAACCTCATATCCCAGAGCAGAGGGCATCATGTCCCTCAACCTGCTGGCAAAACAACTTGTAAAAGGGACTTTTCTGGCTTATGTTCACTTTGGTGTACTTTCAAAAAATAACTTAGTTTTTTTTACTGCAATGCTGATTTTTACCTAGCCTGCACTGGTGTCTAGGGTTACTCATCCCCTGGAGAAAAAAAATGTAAGGGTGACTTGTTAACATGATTAGCCCTACTGACATTGACAGAACTCATTATATTAAGATAAAAGGAAGTAAATATTTGTGAGATATGTAAAATATAAGTAGTTCGGGAAAGATCATTATCTTAAATATTAATCTCAAAGTGGCAGAAGCACAATAATAATAAAAACGTTAATACTTCATTCTTTTTAAGTACCTTTCATTTATTTACAAAGTTTGCATCATTTCCTACACATGAAAAACCTAGCAAGTAGACAGTGCTGAACTCAGTTCCTCTTGCTTGATTTATTTAACACCTATGAGCATGATTATCGTATCCTGAAGACAGACCAATAACATTTAGTAGATGTGAATATTACTTTAAATGTTTAAATTATTGTTCAAGTTCTTCTATTTGGTGTATGGTTAAGACTTTCTAACATACTTGATACACATGTAGGAAGGCGGCTGTATTCTACAGTTCGCCTCTACATAATTTAATCACAGAACTCATTTTTTTCTTACAAACCACTGCATAAATTGCTAAGACAAAACCCACATTCTTACCATAAAACTAGCAGAAGTGACAACAATTACAAAAACTCCTTTCAAATGTCATAAATCAGTTGTCAAAGAAGAAAATCTCACTATACAGCAAAAAATTTCTCCTTCAAAAGGTGGATGAAAATATAAAGCTAATTTCTTCTATAAAGCTGATTGTTTCAGAGAGTGATAGTAAATACCAAGTACTTATAGAGGTTGTTTTAGCTTCTTTCAGCTTCTTTCTTACAGAAAAAACTAAAAGAATGTTGCCATTTTTTGACAGCATACCATGATGTGTGGATCCATGAATATTCTCTGGCTATATTTCAAGGGGTTAGTTGATCAAGATGTTTGTTTACACACACAGAAAATGTAAGAGGATTAAGGCTAATGAAAAGCAAAAGGAAGCATAGTGCTCCCTTGTCTTGTGTTCTCATCTTTTTTCTACAAGTTGTCTCCTAGATTGTTTCTATATTATTATTTGAAAAATATTTTTATCTGTTTTGTATTAATACAGAATCTATCAAATTATCTGATTCATAATATATAATATAAAAACACCAAAACAATACTTTGTTTCCCATTTTCAGCCTAATTCCTTCAAGACAGTGAACTCATTGTTAGAGTTCAAAGTTCCTTTTATCCTGTGACACTATATGTATTATTAATTATAACAATAATATTTTTCCAATATAAAAAATCATCTTACCTCAATAGGTCCCATAGACATATCTATATCTGATCTCTTTTCTTGAATGGCAGATAAAGCTTCCATTGCTAATCTGACATCATCTAAGTCAGACAGAGGTCGAGACAATTTGCTTATGTGTTCATTTATGAATGACACCAGGTCTAGCAATTTTGTTTTATATTCCTCATTTAAATAACGACAGAGGACCATCTTCCAGGAACTTGCTTCAATTGCTAAAGCTTTTTTCAGTGGTCCTGGTTTAAAAAAACAATAAAATAAAATAAAAAATTACTCAATTCATATCTTAACTTTTTTCTTTAAAAAGCCTGCATCATCACATATGGTTCCTTAACAGCAATTAGAAAACAGCAATTCTATTACAGCATTTTAAAAGTTTCAGAACAATTTCAATTATGATTAAATATATTTCTGTTGTTTTACTGTATATTATGGTATCAGTAAAACATATTGGTAAGCTTACCTAGTGGAGCACATAGAGAAGATGAATAAAGAACAAAATGTCTACTTATTAATGTGGCTTTTCAGAGAACAACTTTGATACACAGTAACCAAATGTATAAAAATCAGTGATATTTAGATGCTTTATACCCATTGAGGAAATGGTATCTTGGGATTTCAAAACTGTGACTTGGAATAGCTCACAGCTAAAACTGTAAGGTGGCACACCATGTTATATGCAATTAATATATAAACACAAACCAATAATGAAGACACAGAAGAGTCAAGAATTCAAATTTATTTTCAGAAAAAAATTGGATTTTATTAGGCAGCATTTTTTACTCTGGTAAAAAAAAAAAAAGCCAAATATACTAACAGCATAAAACATTTCTGCTCACAAAACAAATTTTGTAGCAGTTATAGATTCTCCTTTAATAATGTGTCTATTAACATTAAAGAAATTATTTCTGAAGGCCAGGAATTTTTCAAGAAAATTACCACAGCCTGCCAGAAGTTAAAAATCTGTAAATCATGATAAATCAGTTCCCAAACCTAAACTGAGTCAATGAAACTACCCTCTGTCCCAGATCATAAATGACATTTAATACCTTTATTCTGTAACCTAGAGGACTTGGGTCTCTTTGATGCAGTGGTCACAGATGAGGGAGTACTGTGACCATCAACAAAATCCATGTGCTTTTGGATACACTCTTTCTTACTGCTCTTGGTCACACAATAATAAATAGAATTTTCCAGAGTGGTCTCATTAAGAAGAAACTGCACTCAGGAACTGGATGAGGATGTGCAGTCAGCAGTCTGACATTTTTGATTGTTCATTGAAAGAAATAGGGTTAACACACCACCAAGATCCTGAAATTAACTTCAGTCTTCAAAGCAGACAGTTTCTGCTTCTCTGATGTGCAAAACAAATTTTACAGATTATTTCTTAATCTAATCAAATTAATCTGTCAGAAGAAAAGGACTGCTCATTAAAAATGCAGCCACATCAATATTTGCAACAGAACATATTTACCACTTTTTGCTAGATACCAACCAGAGATTTGGTTCAGAGAAGATGTGTTAGCCTTGCAATAATCCGTGAGGTGGACGGGATAAGTGCCATTGGAATCTTTAGCACAAATACCATAGAACAAACAGCTTAATTCAGAACACAATGTTCTGAGAGCTAGAGATACTAAAAATGGGACTGACTAAGTAGCCATGCCTCCTCCTGAAACAAACATTGAAAGTGAAAAACACATTAATGCTGTAAGTGCTAGTCTTTCACCAGTACCAAAGAAGGTGCTTTATGCTTCCAACACTCTTTATAATCATTGGCTGACCTGGTGGCCAGACAGGAGTACCAAGGATAATCAAATCAGTGTCAATACACATTATTAACTCTTTGGAAAGCTTCCATAACAACTTCACAGTCATGACAGAACTTAGTTTCTACATTTACAAGCAGAGAAGGCAAGGAAAATGGAGGCTTTTTTAAAGTCAGATTTCTTAGAAGGATCTGAGTGAGCCCTGGCTGACAGCCAGTGAGATCTCTTCAGTGATTCCTATTCATATTGAAATACATCTAGATATATTTCAATATATATATATTCATATTTACAAGAATAAACCTGGCTCTCATAGTATCCTTCTGGACAAAGAATACAGCTGGATAAACACATCATGTGAGCAGCTGGCTCACAGGTTGGACACAAAGGATTACAGGGAATGAGGTGACATCAGAGTGGGGACCTGGCACTAGAGAAATTCCGCAAGGCTCCATTTTAGAACTCGTGTTCTTCAATGGTTTCATAAATTACTTGGACATAGAACTGGAAGGAATACTAAGGAAGTTCACAAACTAAGTGGAGCTGTTAACTCCTTTGAAGCCAGAGAGGCCCTGCAGAGAGACCTCGATAAATCAAAGGGCTGGGCAATGAGCAACCCTATCTAGTTCAACAAAGTAAAGTGCTTGATTCTGCACCTGGAATGGGGCAACCCTGGATGTACAGACAGACTGGAGAATGAGATGCTGGAAAGCAGTGGCACAGAAAGGAATCTGGGACTTCTGGTTGACAGAAAGTTGAACATGAGTCAGCAGTGCCCTGGCAGTCAGGATGCCCAAACATGTCCTGGGGTACAGCAGGTACAGTATTACCAGCCACACAAGGGTGGGGATTGTCCAGCTCTGTTCTGGGCTCATCTTGAGCCCTGTGTGCAGTTTCGGTCACCACAAAATAGGAAAGATACTAAACTATTAGAGAGCATCCAAAGGAGAGCAATGAGGATAATGAAGAGCCTTGGGTGGAAGCCGAATGAGAAGAAGCCAAGGTCACTTGTTCTGTTCAGCCTGGGGAAGAGAAAGAAGGGAGACCTCATTGCAGTTGCAATTTTGCTTGTGAGGGGAAGAGGAGGGGCAGGCACTGATGTGTTCTTTGCAGTAACCAGTGACAGGACACAGAGGAATGGCTTGAAGTTGTGTCAGGGGAGGGTTAGGGTGGATATTAGAAAAACATTCTTCACGCAGAAGTGGTTGGACACTGGAACAGGCTCCCCAGGGAAGTGGTCACAGCACCAGCCCGACAGAGTTCAAGAAGTATTTGGACATTATTCTCAGGTACTTGGTGTGATTCTTGGGGATGGTGCTGTGCAGGGTCAGGAGTTGGACTCAATGATCCTTGTGGGTCCCTTTCAACTAGGCGTCTTTTGTGATTCTGTGACTATTTTTCTCATTATCTTACTGTACATACTAAGATAAGAAAACGTCATACCTGTGTGCAATTCAATTGGACCAAGAAGAATAACGGGTTTTAAATTTTTCATCTCTTGCTCAAACATATCGTAGTGAGCTATTTCTTCTTTAATTTCAGACAGAGAGGGATCAGTAGCAAAAAATTCCTGTGTGTAGTTTAAAATGTCAAAAAATCAACAAAGGTCCTTTTCCATAATTTTGGTAAAAGTTGTAATTGTTATTCAGTAATTACTGAAAATGTATACAATTATTATATTTGTTTTTAGCCTTCTGTAGTCTTGCTAGCATAGCAAAATGAATGTCAGTAACACTCAACCTTTTTGGGAAATTCCAACCAAATTAAACAGAGGAACAGATAAACAAGACATATTAAGGACCCACTTGTTTTGTGAAAACAAGTGACAAAACAGGTCAAACATGTGCCCACACTTACAGGAAGACTACCTCATAAGCCAAACTATGTGTGAAACAATCACAATAAAATACAATTTCTAAGTAGTGCCCTGAGCAGAACTCAAGGATAGAAATGTTTTGTGATTCTGCTGCATTTCAGAAATATTACTTAAGACCTGTATTGATTATGCTTACACAGCATGGGCAAGTAATAAATACTGAAAGCTTTATCCCACTTCTACTCTTCTGTCCAAGAGTACCTAGACAGCCATATTGGAAAAGGAAGAATGTAGAAATTAAACATGTGTGTATAAAAATTGCCTTATTATTGAAGCTTTCACTCTAGCAGCATCCTATTCCTTTGTAGTAACTAGATCAAGCTAGTAGCATTAATTTGATTAGACTTAAAATTTTAATTAGACTAACAGCAAATTTTCAGCCCTGTTCATGGAATTGGTAGGGTTCTAACCCTCATAAACTCATCTTGAACTCCACCATTTCATGGTCACTGCAGCTAAGACTGCCCTTGAGCTTCACTTTCCCCACCAGCTTCTCATTGGTGAGAGCAAGGTAGACTATGGCGCCTCTTCTCATTGGCTCTTCAATTATTTGGTCAAAGAAGTATCATCAACACATTCCAGGAACATTCTGGATTGCTTATGCCCTGCTGTGTTGTTCCTCCAGCAGATATCAGAGTGGTTGAAGTCCCCCATGAGGATCAGGGTTTGTGAATGTAAGGCTGATCCTGTCTGTCTACAGAAAGTCTCATCTGCTTGGACTTCCTGGTCAGGCAGCCTGTAGCAGATCCCCACAAAAATGTCACCTGTCCCTGCTCTCCTTTTAATTCTGACCTAGTCTTCCCTGCCTAGCCTTCTTAAACAGCCTGTGTCCTTCCATTCCAACACTCCACTCATAGGTGCAATCTCACCATATCCCGGTGATACCAGTAGCCTTGCAGGTGTGTGCATGTTTCTAACTCCTCTTGTTAATCCCCCTTGCTACCTGTGTCTGCACAGACATGCCTCATATCACACTGGGTTGCTTTCTCGTGGCCAAAAATCCATAATTACATGAACAAAATAAAGCAACTACCAGGTTTTCAGTATCTAGAATGGCACAGAAGCAGGAAAAGGCAAACGAAAACACAAATTTACACAGAAGTAAAATGTTATTACTTCTCCTTAGTAGATATAGTATCATTCTTACAGAAAGATAAAAGAATTTCAGCTATAAATTATTTTTCTCCATATTTTTATCCTTGATTTTTCCAAATGTTTTCTGATTTCAAAAGATAGAATTAATGAAGAATAGTCCTGTAAGTGATCATTGTTAGACTGACCTGAAATTTGGTATCTTTATCTTCTGTCCACAGCACCTTATATTTATCAAACTCTTGCAGAACTTCACTAACTCCTTCTTTTAGAGAATTCCCAGCAGAAGAGAGAAGTACAATTATTTTAGTAATAGCTTCATTTTCTGCAACACCTGCATAAAAATTTTTCAGCTTTCTGACAACCATATCATCAGTTCCTTCTGTAAAATAAAATTATATATCAATCAATGAATTGTTGCAAGTCTGATTAGAATTCTCTCCTAAACCTATGCATACCAAATTGAGCTTCAGTAAGGCTGAATATCCTATCCTAACTTCAGCTAAAGTAGCAGCTGCTAGCTCATGCCAGGAACTATACAGCTAGAGCAAATTCAGTCTAAAATGAAGGTTTTCAAATGGAAAGAAAATAGTCTTCTTCATTCACAAATTTAATTTTCTCCATTTTAATTTAAGCAGAATGTCAAAGGCCTCATAGACATTCAATATTTATTTTTTTTTTTAATTCTTATAATTAAAGTTTTTAAATTGTATATACTGCTTAAAGCAGTGTAATCTTCTTGAACTGTTTTATTAATTGCTGATACTATCAGGGTCAATGTATTGACTCTGATATTCTTCAGATTCTTCAGATCTGATATTCTTCAGCTCTAATTCTGTCATAATAATGCCTGAGCATTTTGAAGCAGACTTCAGCAAATGAAGAAGAAAAATCCACCCTTCCCACTGCATATATTGTTTAATAAGGGGGATTAAAGAGAACTCCAAATTCTCTTTTACTCTGAAGACCTCTTCTGGTCTCTGCTTACTGGAAACAGTCTCAGATTCATCCATCCTTACTAGTGTACTCCATAATCTCATTGCCCTATCCTTAACATATGCCCCCAGGTGTTGCTAGTATCTAGTTAAAGGTTATGAAAATGGTAATTTCCTGATTCTGTATTTTTACACAGCAGAGGAAAAGTCTCTGAATGCCTGATGAGGATTGGCTACTGCCACCCTGCTTGAAGCCCATTATAAGAGGTTAGAATCATATAAGACACGTCAGTAGAAGAATAAAATAACTGCTCTGGACTGTCAGAAAAACTTTCCAAGATGTTACAGACTTTTCAAAGGAATGATAACAAAGATGTAACTGGATTGCATACCACTGGGTCAGCCAAACAGCTAAGAAAACCAGATGATAAAAACATATTTAGGCTTTTATGGTAGCTTGCAAAATGTACGGAGAGATGCTTGGAAATAATATTAGGAAATAAAGTATTTGACTAAAATGGATGTAGGTCTGTCTTCAGTCAAATATTTTTCATTCACAGGAAAAAACATTTGAGGTGTTTTATAATCTAATCTAGGAATATATCCCGCAATTAAAATCTTTCCTGAAATCTGGCTTTTTCTGTATCTCAATATTTCAATGAAATTTAGTAGAAAGTCATGGTTTATGGTTTCAGCTATATCATTATGTGTACATTCCACAATAAGTAGGTAAAAAGATTGATCATCAGCTTACTTTGCCTTAAATTAAGTAGAATATTCAGAATCTAGCAATTTTTCAGTTTTTTGCTTCTTGTTTTTTAGAGTTGTAATACTTACATAAGCCTGAAAATCTATTTCTGAAAAATACAGACAATTAAATCAAAATAAACCCTCAAAATCAATGTAAAACAATCCACAGTAGGCTTTTATGATGAAAACTGAGCTTATCCACAAATATTTATATATGGCATAGTTATTAAAGCAAAAAGTAAAGTAAAAAAGTAAAACAAAACCTAAACAAACCACTTACTTTCCCCTTTTTTGGCTTTTTTTCCTTGTGATCCAAAGCCTGAAGAAGGTGCTTGCTGTGTGCTTGGTTCTGTTTTTAAAATAGACTTTTGCAAATGCCGCTGTCCCCACTGAGCAACTCCGCGACTTACTTCCAATGTTAACTGAATCATGCGATTGATGGCGTGCTGTATATCATCTAAACTGGGAAGAATTACCTATTTAAAACATTTGAAAAATTGTTGAAATAAATGCAACTGACTGTCATTTTTGAGACATGAGTTTTACTCCACTCATAGTGAATTGCAGAGCTTACCCCAGAAGAGAAGTTGGAAAATATAACATTAGCAGGTTTTCTGGCTCAGAATTGCTTCTAAAGAGATGAAATATACTGTAGTGACCTACTATCTAATTATGCAGTCATACTGTGGGTGAAATGGCAATCAAGTATATAAGCAGATAGATTTATTGGCTTTTTCCAGCTATTTTATAAACTCCTACTGCATTTTAAACATCATTTTTATAATGACTTTTATATAATGTGTAGGAAAACATTACAAGCCTTGTTTTTTACACTCTAGAATAACAAATCATTAGAAATCATATTCTATGGTGCAACCACTACTTCCCACCCTTCTCAGGCCTTATGTACGAGCAGCTGCATACAAAAAAGCAATGCTCTTGCAAAATCTTACTAGCATTAGCAAAGTGCTAATTTTACCCAGAATTACTTGATTACGGCCCCGGATTAGCCAAGCATTTGAGGGCTGAAAAGAGAAATGTACTTCCTTTGCAGCAGGAAGAGCTCAATGCTTTATGCTTCTATAAATATCAAAAAGGTAAGTATTCTACACTTTGGCAGAACTTACATATTGTGTACACACACACAATGTGAATGTATAACAAAATGATGATATGAACACCTGTTTAACATCAAAAGAAATATCACCTTCGAGCAGAACCCTTTTTTCATTGTAATTTCAATATAAAACCATTAATCTTTATAAAACATTTGAGAAATTTTGTTACTTTCATAAAATAAAAAATACATATGGCTGACACATATTTATCTTACTTTACAAAAGGAAAACAAACTAATGCTTTAGTTCTTTGCAATTGAGCTGCCTTTTTTCCCCCTGTATGTAGATGTCCACAACTCCTTTTTCTGGTTTTGAATCTTCTATTTCTGCTCAGTGTTCCTCATTCTGGTCATCTAACTTCCCATTTAGGTGGCTAAAGCCAAACTGAGCAAAGTTAATGTTCATTACTGAAATTCAACAAAAGAATTTAGATTACACAAATAAGAGTTAAAATATTATAATAATGATAATGATAATGATAATAGTAATGATAATGATAGTAATAATAATAATAGTAATGCAAGATGAAGAACCTATTCCAGTAATGTAACTACTATATGTGAGGAGAACCGTAATCTTTCTGCAAAGAACATGGATGAACAGATTGCAGTGTAATTGCTAAACCACACAAAGTTAAAAAGCAAGGTTCTGCAAACACCACTGAGACACAGACCAGAGCACTAGGACTGTGAGCACATTTCATCAGTGCTCTCAGCACACTGAGGATGTGAGCAAGTGCTCTCCTTTGGAACAGATGCTGGTCCAGTGGAAGCATGCCCACACCCTGCACTTGGGCAAATGCAGGGATAACTACAAGACAGTGTATCTTACCTTACCTATATGACATAAAACTTACCAGGTTGGGAATATCAAGGTGTATTTCTGCTTTTAGAAAAGGAGTGATGTCCTCAGATTTGCTATAAAATAATTTTGACACATTTCATAAACAATTCATCACAAAATCTCCTCTGTTCATCTGAGAAATATAATTTTGAACTAAATTTTCTGACAAAACACACATGGTGAATTTTCACATGAAACTATGTGCTATTTCCAAAACTTGCAGAAGTTTATTGTTTAAAGAATAAAGAAAATAGCTAGAGCTCCACCATTCTGACAAAGGTTAGCTTGGATCCAGCCATTGCTTTCAGAATTTTTTATCCAGATTATTTTCTGATTCAGGATTTTAGTCTCTTGTGTTCAGAATGTTGGGACTCTGCAAGTTCTTTGAACAGGGCATAAGAAGGTCTCACTGACCATTACATGTAACAACCTATCAAGAGCAAAAGTTTTCCCATTACATTTTAGAAAAGTATTCAATAGAATGGAAAAATTTTCAAAGATGACAGGCTAGTGCAAAATGATTAAAATTATCCTACTCAACTTATTAACCTACTCAAAACTAAAATTAACACCTAAAAACAAAGAGAAAAGTATAATTTTAAATGATGTGGTGTGATATAGTGACCAAATAAGAGAGGATTCAACAATATGATACAGTAGATGAAAATGAAGGAAACCATAAAAATTCCTATTGATTTTGCTAAGGATTTCAATACACTTTTTATGAAAAAGTCCTTAAAAAAAGAAAAAAATAATTCAGACTTTAACAAATATTAATGACAAAACATCATGAACTTCATTTGCTTGAAATAAATTCTCTTAAGACAATTCTAAGTAGACTTCTCAATATACACTATATTGTACTGAAACAATTCTGTCTCTGATGTGTATGCCTGTTTGAGCAGAGAAGAATCTATAGAATCTATAGAAATCATAGGAGACTGTCACTAAAGGACACAAAATGATTCACACTACTACCTTCGGTGTTAGAACAAAAAACCCATGACTTTTTATTTCCTGACTCCAGTATTTATAGATTCTTAACAATGACCAGGGACTGGATAATTAAATTACCACCTTACCAAGCACACTGGTCATGCAAAACGTCCATCAAAAAATGCTTCTCAGAAGGAATGTGATAAACAACTTACGTTTACCAGACTCCCATGGGAAAGTAACTAAAACTATGAAAACATTATCAGGTTTAATTTTCAGGGTGACAGGAGACTGATTTTGTATGGATCTTACCATTATCATGAAGAATTCATAAAAAGTGCATACTTGAAGGAACCTTTCATTTGCAACTTACATTGGAACACTCGTTCTTCTTTTAATACGATCCAAAGACAGTCGGGTTGCTTTCTGGAGGCTGATTAGCAGCCGGCGACTGAAATAGGCAAGTAAGTCCTTACAGTTCTGTAATAAATAAACCATACATTATTTAGCATCATATTCCCAGAGAAACCTGAAAATTATTGCAAAAAGCTTTTAAGTCAAACCTAATTGGTTTTGTCAGAAGGAATTTATGCTGTAAGCATAAATGAAACATGAAAAACACAAAGTGAGCAGTTGGGGGTTATAAGTAAGTAAATAAGAAAAAACAGCATGGAAAAGAGAGTACAGTATGTGAGAAAAAAACTTGTCTTATTGAAATCTGTTTGAAATAAGCTCCTTCAGAAAAGCTTTCCATATTAAAAAAAGAGCAAACACAAAACCAAGCCAGAAAACTAAACCATGAATTATTTAAGAATATTGATGTGCATGTACCCATTTTGAATAAGAGACAAATACAGTAAAATCCAACTGGATTAAGAATATGAAAATATGGCTACATTAAATGATCACTATTAGAAAAACAATGTAACATCATAGTATTATTGCATTTGTGCTTGTAAGTTTGAGAGCCTTTGTTCTGTACTTCTACCTTCCTTCTCTGCTGAACATGAAGAGATTGAATAGATTCTTCATGGAAAAAGCACAGAGATAATCTTTATTGATGAAGTTGGAAGAGAAGGATAGAAAGGATGAAAGATCCTGTCCACCTAAGAAGGAAAGCCTGTGTTATGGCTTAGGTACGTTATTGTCTCCAATTTTTATATTTACCACTCGTGTCAAGAATTTGTTTAATAAAGGTGATAATTGGAATAACATGCAATATATTTGTGAAAATTAAAATCCATCTTACAGGCTCTTTTTAGGCAAGCTATTTTATAATTTGTAAATTTCATTTAATACTGTCCATGTGATGTTTTTCTGTAATATAGATATGCAGCTACCAAAACTCAAGGTCCTGTTTACTAATCCAATTGGTCTAAAAATAATTTCCTTATTTTCACAAAATACCTTTTTAAACTCTTCTTCTTTATCATTGCCCTTGCTATCATCACTTTGAGATCCTTCAGCAAGAGTTTTTTCTTTCTCCTTCTCTTTACCTTCAAATGCTATATGTTTTTCTTTTCCTGTAAATTAAAAAAAATAATAATTGTAATTGCATATATATTCTGCCTTAAAGCATATTGTCCCCACATTAGAGGCTAAACAATATTGATTTTTATTTTTTTAATACCTGGATCACCAAAAATTTGTTTTATTTCATGACACTTTTTCACACCAGGAATGTGGTTAAGGTCTAGCCTATAAGCCTTATCCTAACAAACACTGTGCACTACCAATCTGTTACTGAAGATGCATAGACAGACATTAATATACCAGTGAAAATGGCCAAAAAATCAAAATCCATATAAACAATTTAACAAAAGACAGAGAATTATTTTTGTGTCATCATTTTTTTTTTTGCATGCTATTGAACCTTCTGGAGTATTTACCCTGCCTATGCCTCTGTACCTGGAGAAACCTGAACCCAGAAGGAAAAAAATCCTGTGAAAGAAAAGAGCTCCACTCCTGATTAAGCCTCAAAATACTTTTTTCCTTAAAACATTTTTTTTTCTTCCTCCAAATATAAACTATTTCTCTTGTAACAGTATGGGATCTTCTTAAATCTTTGTATGACATCCCAAAGAAGTGGGAACCAGGGATACAAGAGCCAGAAGCTGACTGTACTACTTTAAACTGAGCAGCCAGCAAAGCACATAATTCTGCTGTGACAGGAAAGTTAAAAATGGAGGGACAGTACCAAATAGCTGACAGAGCTGATAAGAGAGGAACATTGGATTTCACTTAGAGATGGGAGGGATGTGAAGTGGTAGAGTTAGGATGAGTGACTGAAAGAAATGGAACTTTATTGCTCTTCCTCTAGATCAAATACTTTGTTAATCTAAAGGACAGCTTTTAACTCTAGGAACACCACAAAAACTGAATTACCTTCATATTTCATGAGGTAATAGTTTAGTTTAATAGTGGTTAAAGAAGGTAGAACTGTGACACAGATGAAATTGTAGTGGGAGGGAAAAGTCTGAAGCAAATTAGCTAGAACTGATCAGTTTTAATAAAAAGTAGCTAAATCAGAACTTTTTATTTAAATAAGCAACATTAACTACCTTGTGATTCTGAGGGCTTAGGAGATGGAAATTCATAATTCTTTTCAAATAGATCTATTAAATCTTGAACAGCATCTTCAATGTGCATGCTTTTTATGTTCAATAACTCAGCACATTCTTTAGTATAAGCCTGTTAAATAAAAATTTCAAGTCTAAGTATCACTGATTATCTTATTGCTGTTTCTCTTCATGGAGATTCAAAACATTTCCCTAAATATTGTATTAATCACACCAAAATGATTTCAATTAAACATATATATTTATTAAAATATACTTGTATATTTATAAAAACTTACGTTATATTATCACTATATTTTTAATGCCTAAAAAAAATCCTTTTTTGAAATATGGGCACTTTTAGGTGCTCAAAAAAAATTCTGAGTATTGAAACGGAGGTCACAGTCTGAATCTGAAATTATCCAAATACTGTTTCCACTGTCCTTAATAATTTTATTTACTTGCACTGATTTGATAATTAATACATTTTTAGCCTATTTTGGAATAAGAAAGCTTTCAGATTTTCAAATATAGTTGTTAGAAAGTATTTTTTGACCTCTCCTTTAAAACAAATTGGGAAAAATAGGGAAGAAGAAAGGCTATATTTGTCTGAGATTCTTCATACACAAAAAATCTCATCTAAGTACAAAGCACTTAAATAACATTATCTATTAAATACTACAGCTTAAGTATCTCAATTACCAAAGAACCAATGTATCTTCATAAAAAATGTTTTAAGCAAAATAATTTAATTATAAATAAAGTTCTGTATTTCCACATAGAGAATTTTTAAATTTTATTTTCATTTACTAAGGCATTTTTTCTAATGTGCCCTAGGATTTAAGTTGAAAAATGTGAAGTGGCACACACCTCATTGTCAGTCAATAGATCCTCTATTTTGATAGGACCATCTACTGGTAAGCTCACTAAAGAAGTATTTGATATTTCTTTTAATATTAAACCAATCCGCACATCACTTATAATATTAACCTAAAAAGAGAAAATCATGTTAATACCACACACTTCTCTTTAAGGCATAATGTATTCTATTTTAGAGAGCTCTAAGAGCTAAAAAAATGTTTTGCAGAAAAATAAATGCAAGAATGTTAAAGAGTAGAAGATATAAGAAAGTGAATAATGACAAGAGTTATAATAACTTAAGGGTTATTTGCAATGGCTAGACTCTCAAAGAATCCTGGCTGGTTTAACTGCAGTTTTAGGCAGACAGGCAGCAACAAAAGTCAGACCCTAGATCATTCTTGTCCTGCAAGATACAGAGTTTCTAGATTAAATAAAACAGAGTAATAGAACAAGATACATCAATATAATTGGATTCTTGTTCATGATCTTACTCATCACAAGTCTAGCAGCAAGGCAAAGGAGGTGTCTACTGCAAATTGCTTGATGGAGTAATTTTCAGTCCTTCTCCTTCTTTTAGTCAACACAGGCATTTTCTGTGTTTTTGATTCTAAATTGCAGCATTTATACTAATAATTGCATTATTAGTATACGGTCAACTACACTGAATTGTTTTTACCATGGCAAACAGAGCATTGATCATAATTATGATTTTCTGCCATATATAAAAAGAACTCGATACACTGACCAGTGACTAACAATCTCTTACCACAGTAGACACAATTTACAATATTCATAGAGGAGATACTAGTCACAGAGTTTAACCATCAAGCCAGAAGGACAATCTGACTGTCAAGGTAAATTCTTGAGAAAAAATCAAGACAATATTGGTCCTCAAGCATGTTAAATCATATAATCACAGCATATCAAATTTAAAGAGTACTTCAAAGATCATCTGGTCCAACCTTTCTTGGAAAAAGTACAGCTAGACAAGATGGCCCAGCACCCTGTCCAGCTGAGTCACAAAATTGTCCTGGGGGGAATCCACCACTTCCAGTGTGATATAATTTCAGTGGTTGACTGTTCTCATTGCAAAAAATTTTCCTCTTGTGTCAAATTGGAATCTCTCCATGAGTTACATAATTACCCCCCATTTTTCCCACATAAACCATTGTAAGATGGGGGTCCTCATCTTCTTTGCAGTGAAATCTTCAAATATTACATCATGATGTTGAGGTCTCCCCTAAGCCTTCTTTACTCAAGGGTGAACAAAACCATTTCTCTCAACTTTTCCTCATTTGTCAGGCTTTCCAGTCCTTTGATCATCACTGTGGCCCTTCCCTGAACCCTCTTCAAATTTCTTTTGTATAGCAGGGACCAAAACTGAATACAGTTCCAGGTTTGACTTCACCAGTACTGAGCAGACGAGGATGGTGATTTGTTATCTCTGCTGGTTAATGCAACCCAGCATCCTGCTGACTTTTCTTTGCTGGAGCAGCACACTCTTCACTCAAACTGAACTTGTTATCCACAAGGATGCCCAGGTCATTTTTCACAGAGCTGTTCCCTGGTCAGGTAGATCTCAGCCTATGCTGCACTCCTGGATTATGTGCATAATATGTGGATTACATAGGTAAAGTGCAAGACCTTACATTTGTCCTGGTTCAGGTCTTCCTGCAGGGTGGCTCTCCACTTTCCCATTTCCCATTTAGCTTGGTGTCATTGGCAAACTTTGTAAGGGTATGCTTGATCCCATCATCCAGATTAAAAAGCATATTCTCCTTCAATATTCTCCTTCATTATTTTATGGGCTGCACAAAGAGGACATTTTCACAACATGCCTGCTATGAATAGAGTTAATGTTCCAAAGCTCTCTACTCAATAGTTTTTACATGGAAGTATCTTTTACGCAGCTGCACTCATGGACAAGCGCTCAAAGACAGGTATTGACTCTGAAAATAAGAGTTAAAGTCCCAGAATCTGAAGACAGGAAGTGGAAATAGATTCTATTTTAAGGACAGAAGCAAAAATCAAACGTGATGGCAATAATAGGAGAGAATCATTAAGTATATCCCTACTCCAAAAAAAGGAACCTATTTTAAAAATTTCTATGGTATGATACAAAAATAAGTACAGATTACGTTTGAATATGAAAAATAGTGTCCTATAAATAATTTCTATAAGCTTTTAATTTTATTTATATAGTGAGCAGCTGGATTACCCTTCTCAAAAGCTGTCTAAAAATGTGCAGAACTTGATCAGCTTCTTGAAAGAAAGTTTCCAGTGTGACAGATGACCAAGACAACATGGTAAGTCCTTGCCTCAACACACCTTCCATCTAAGCATAAAGATATAATTTAATAGGTTTAAAACAAACAAGCAAACAAATAGAACAGAAAATAATTAAAACAAGTGCTATTATTATTAGAATCACTAACATTGCTTATAAAACAGAGTGATGTGCAAGGGAGGATGTAAATTTCCAACAAAAAGGTAAAAGAAATTTATGCAACAGGAAGGAAGGGGAGGGTAGTGCATACTATAGCCTCAGTATTTTTGTTTCTCACACTTCTGTCCAACTTTGTAGTTATATAAAGTTACACAAACTCTACAACCTTTTGGTGTGACTACTTACAACCAAAATGAGGAGAGTTACTTGGAACAGTCACATACATATACTTTTATATGTCTGGCAAAACCAAATGGTTTGTGGTATAGACATTCTGCATCTCCAATAAAACTTTACCTTTAGTGTAGCGTTCTACACCACTAAAGAAACTCAATTTACAAGGTTAATAATTCTCCCTGAGTGAAATTCCATGTTAAAGCCAGAGATTTGTGGAGATAAACAGACCTCAAGGACTGTATTTTTTGTCCTGCTGGTCTTCTATCTCATAGGCACTAAGATTATTTGATTGTAAAACACATTATTTGAGAAATGTATGTGTTGGAGCCTGGAATACAGAGTGTGTGCCCTTGTTTCTGATATTTAGTTACAAGATCCAGAAAAACACTGAATTTCATATAATATGAAATTCATGAGAATGTTTTCATGGTGATACATGAAAACAAATGTTAGATAGAAAAAGCTAAGAGTAAGTGTATAGATTGGAAAGTTTTTTTAATCACTGGGTGAAAAAGTTAGTTTAGAGAAAAGTTACAGTATAAAGGATGCAAAGAACAAATTTTTAGTCTTAAAGGTCTCAGTAAAATCCATTAAGCTCACAACATGCAGAACCATCTAAATATTTCAGTATTATAAATTAGGTTTTTTAAACTTCTTATGAGGTGTACTGAAGTGCATGCAGCAATACCAACCTTTTCCATTTTTGGTGTCAGCAGATTTACAAACATGTTTGGTGTTCCTTTACGCAAATCTTCAAATAACTGGACAAGACTCTGTTGATTATTAGAAAGGGTAGTATCAAGCAGAGTATTTCAAGCATTTCTTTACTCAAGAAAACAATTTGTCATACAATCAACTAATTGAAAAAGATATTGAAAGCCGCACATTGCTTTCAGCATTTCAAGTATAATTGAAAACAATTAGAAATTTACACAGATATTATGTATCTATGAACATCATTCTTGGGATGTAACAAATTTGTATCATGCTATAGAAGAAGGAATGAAAACCATCTTTGTGCAACACTTTCTTAAGGCACAAAGCCAGAAAAAGAATGATCTTTCTCTAGAAATAAATACAGCTTGAGCTTTAGCGACCGTAACTTGCAATACGCTCTTAAAATTGAGTTTCATATGCTTTAGATAAATCAGGTGTGAACTCAATTTTAAAATATCCTCTTGTCTTATGCTATATGCACACACACACACAGAGAAAAGTCTTGTATGATGTGCCTCATCCCCAAGATACAGGCTCCTTGAAATAACACCATAATGGAGACTACAACAAGTATAACAAAAACAACTTCACTTGCAGGTAACCTGCAAAATTCTTCACATTTCTGTGTCTCACCATATATTCCAAACCAGACTAACTCAAATATTTCTTCTCAAAAACTCTAAAAACCTGCATTTTACTGATTTTCAGACTGTGAAAACTTTTTGTGTAGCTTAAATTATTTCATGACCAAGGTATACTTAGTGTGCCATTTGGTATATGAAGTATATATTCTTATATTTAAGTATCTTAGCAGGACTTAGCAGGGCATTTTCAAATGAGATTTTCTATGTCCACCTGTGCATTTTGTAAATTTACCTTAAACTATCTCTTCCCCAGCTTTAATCTTTAGCTATAGAAAAAAAATTCATGTTTAAACACATATCCTTTTAAATTTTTTGAAACAGAGATCACAATACTTTTCAAGTTTACCTCTAACTTCAACTTGTTTGACTTCAATTTATCTTCCATTACTGCTATCTTGACTGCCTGCTCTGGTACTTCCAGACCCAACTTTATCATACATTTCGTCTCCCGCACAATCTCTAGAATTTGGCCATCAAAATTAACTAGGAGCTTCTCAGTTGTAGGATGGCGCACAAATATTGTGGACTGTAAGGCTAATGTAAAGACATTCTGTTATCAGTTTCTAAGACAAAAAATTGTTTAAATTCTACAAATTATTATGAAAACCAGATTTCTAACATTACAATATAGTGATTAAGTATGTAGGGTTACTTGTGAAATATCTTCATGTAGTTTTCAGTTAAAGAAAATACACAACCAACTTCCATCATATTAACTTTCTGCCTTTCTCTTCATAAACTAAACAAGTCTCAGATCCAGTCTTATTTGTGTCATAATTTTTCTCAGCCCAAGTTAAAAAATTATGAAATTAATTCTCTGAGGACCGGGAAACACAATGCTTGAATATCAAACATTTCTAGGCATTAATACTTGTCCTTAGAGGGACTGGGGCAATACAATCTTATGAATTATTATACCAGAAAAAAAACCAAACCAGAAATAATTATTAAATAGTACACATAGAGAATTTAAATACCAAAGTTATCTGTGTCTTAAATTTGTGTCACTAATGTTTACAGTCATCTGTCAAATAGAGTACCAAATCTGCAATCCTCTGCATCAAAACTAAGTTTCAAGGTCAGTAAGGCACTGAGATTATATTACTGAGCCTGCTAATTGGATCATGACTTTAAGGGTAAATTAGGCTTAAAAGAAGTATCTGATTTGATTTAACTTAGTATTCAACAACAATTTAAAGAAGCAAGTACATATTTAATTACTTACGATATTGCAATTGTGACATTTCCTTCATCCACGCGTTATGATAGACTACCTCAAACTCCACCAATACATATGCAAGTTTGTTGTATGATTGAACAACTGCTTTACCTTCTGGACTTGCCAAGATATCTGAATGCTTCTATTTAAACACAGTACATTCAAATTAAAACTAAATCCCAAACCACCCATACCATTCGGATTTTTCTCAGTTTAACTATTGTCTATACATAGTGTAGGTTAATATTACGAATTATACTGACAGAGCTCTTAAAAACTGTTTAAAATATTTATGATTCAATTTAACAGGGCAATAAAGTAATTAAGCACTTATAAGGAGTAAATACTAAACATTTAACATCAGTAAGAGCAATTACTTTAATATACTGTCATAAATATCTGCATTTCACAGTGAAATGGATACTCAGTTCTACTCAAAACTGAATAACTGCAAATTTATTGGAAAAGCTTCCTTTTTTAATGAGGTGATATTTTTTAATCACAATGATATTTATGCCTGTTTTCCTTGGAACAAATGTAGATGAGCATTATTCACCTCTGAGGGAAACAGAAAAGTGAAAAATTCTCTCCGAAGTTAACTAGGCATGAGACCCTGCATGCTTTGTAGGAGAATCACTCAAATGTTTCAAGAATTCTTCAAGGTTATTATCAACTAAAATAGTCTAGTCTGTTCTATTCCAACACTACATCTTGGATCTACAAAAAGGGTTACTGCGGAGCAGTATAAACATACAAAGAAAAATGTTGTGTAGCATATAACAAGTGACGTAATCATAACTAGAAACTTTATGATCACTCTATTGAAGTAAGACAGTTCACTGTTACATAAAACACCTAATTTTTCAGCACATCTTACATTCAACTTACATGGAAATAGCTGATTGGTTCATTTACCCTTCTGAATAGCTGTCTCACCCACAGTATCTTTCCTGCAATAGGTGGCATGTTTCGAGCAAGAGGAGGGTCATCTTTCTGAGTTTGGTAAAGCTACAGTAAGAACAATATCATTAAACATATGTATTAAAACTCTATTTAAATGCTAAACTGTTTTCTCTGGTACCACAATTTCTTCCTTCTCCCAAACAGATTAAATTTGAGTGGAATCACACAACAGTTCATGGAGAGAAAAATGTATTTCTTCCCTGATTTGGTACACTTCAAAGATGTACATATATCAATGCTGGTACCTCTCCTGTCTCCATTATCTCATGCTGTTTCTCCGCTGTGCTTACTTATGACAGAGTCCTGAGTACACACCACCCCAGGGTTGAGCAGCCAGTATTCAGTATCAAGTCTGACACCTGACTTAGAAGCCATATGCTGTGAAAGCAAGCTTTTGTTTAAGGAAGTGGTGTAAGGAGAACCTTTTTGGGGCTTTTCCTCCTTTGCTTAGGTACTGGCCTCAGGAGAGGCCCAAGCTAGATCAACTGAGAGCTTTTTCCTGAAGAGAAACATCAACACTGTTCTTAGACACACATATCTATTAGCTAACATTTCAGGATTTGGACTTAATTATTCTTGTGAGTCCCTTCTAAATCAGGATAATTTAACATTCTATGATATGCACTTTTCTACTAACTTCTAATCAAAATGCATGTAGATATTTCTGGATAAACAGTCCATGCTTTTATCTGTGACCAACATGAGAAAAAATGTCCCCTGCTCAGTGCATGACTGCATTACAGTAAAAAAAAAGGCCTTAAGTTATAATGTACAAAATTTGCATTGACAAAATATTCAATCACTTTAGAACCAGCATTGCAGTAGGAGCAACTTTTTATTAGAAATAACTTGCTTGGCAAAGATAAAAGACAATCTAGCAATATCTAATAAATAGTTACAACTAGTCAGTAGAATCAACACCCTTTTTGACAGAAGAAAGGAGTATTTGTATCCACCCAACTTTAGGCATGCAAACTCAGGCTGTGACAACACAGACTCTGATGACACAACTCTTCACTAACTAGGTCTTCTTAGCCCTATCCTGTCTCCTGCAGTCCCAGCCAAAGAAATCCAAGCAGCTTCACGGTGATCTTGAGAGAAACTGACCTGGATGAAACCCTCTCAGTAAATGTACATATTTTTCTTTTGCCTGGGAAAATACAGCTAAGGGTGGGCTACATGATTTTTTTAAGCAAGCAATGCTGCTGAAAATCTGTTCATCTAGTTAAGCCAGTAATTAGGGGTTCAGGGATTGATTGTTATATACAGTGTGTAGGTAGGGAAAGGACACTGTAAAGAATGGTTCAGAGGAGATTTGCTAGGCTACAGTTTTAAGTCACGGTTCGGAGGAAAATTTTACTAGTAAGTGCAGAGTTTATCACTATTGGCTCCTTGTGTAAACTTCTATCATTGATCTTAGAAAATGTAAGCATCTCAAAAAAATTTTTCAACAGTCTGTTTTCCAGATTCCCTTTATATTCACTGAAGAAAAATGGTCATTTGGAAGGAATTATTTAAATCCTCAGGACACTTTATAAAACTGACCAGATTAACTCACTTTAGAGTAATTCTTCCTTTCTTTCTTTCTTCCTTGACTATAAGGGGAGTTTGGACATCTAATTCTGATGCAGATGTTTATTTTACAGACAAAGTAAAAGTTTACAGTCAAGTGATATGAGCAGTTCCCAGAACTTAATTCTCATTTATACTTCAGTCAGGATGCACTACAAAAATCAGGAAAAATTACTTTATAACAAACATAAATGCAATTCACCTATAATTTACATGTATTTTATGCTGCCACACCATTTGATAATAGCTACTTATCCATTCAAATTAAGTGTGGAAGCCTCATTTAATAAAAAAATCCAAGAGGTGCATGCATTGTACACAGCCAGTAAAGAACATGCTTCTTTAAATTTCATTGAGGAAGGAATAACAGAAAATATTTTGGTTTCTAAAGTAAAATTGTGATGACAGATTTTTCTTCAAGATCAAGAGTGATTTGGCATATTTTATTGCCAATCCACCAAGGCCATTTTCTGTAACAGGAAAACTAAAGTAGGATAAATTGGGAATTGTGAGAAAATTAGTGAAATAGGCAGAATAAATAAAAATTATTCCTATTGAAATGCTTGATCCAATTTTAATTGATGTTTACAACTTACTGAAAGAAAATCAAATACCTTTTTAGTAGTTTCGAGTTCTGCTACATAATGTTGAAGAATACAACTAACTGTACGTGCTGTTTCTTCTTGAAGGCATGGCATATTCAGATTTTGAAACCTGTGTTAAAAATTAGTAGCCAAAATGACATTTCTAAAATAATAACTGTTTTAATTTATTTTGTGCTATATGAACATTACATACAGTGAAATAAGCAAAAAATCTAGGAAATTCTTTTGAATCTAAAAAACTTTTCTGCTTTGAGGAAGTTTAAACATGTTGAAAATTTCTTCCCTGGTGAGTATTTTGGTTGCTGTCACTTAGTAAGTTTAAGGCTTTTCCTTTAGCATCCTTTTGTGTATAAAAATATACTAATGAAATTAAGAAACAGAATATATTGATTCTCATAAGAAAGATAAAATATATATTTTATCATGATTATGTGGTTCAGAATATCAGTAATGAAAAATTCTTAGTCAGGCCCTTTGTTCTAAAATTTGCTGGACTGTTTAAATTGTGCTAATCAGTAATTTCAAGTTACTTTAAAATATTTTAAAACATAGTTGCCAATACCTTTGAAGTAACTGAAGGGAATTCTGTGAAGACAAAATTTTCCGAAAACAGGTACGCATAAAAGTCTGTAGCTGTGTCTAAAGAACACATAATTCAGTGTGGTTTTTCAGATCAGAGAATAGTATTTTAATGATATTTTCTTAACATAGGAGTTTTTGAAATTTTTACTACTTAAAGCACAAAAAGCACCCTTCATCTGGCCACACTTAATATAATTAATAAATAGCTAGTTTCAGTCAAATAATCTCTAAAATGTCATACAATTCTATGAAATAAACTAATTAGTTGCAGCTTTGTTCTGCCCAAAATCTGACTACATTTCTTCAGGCTAATAAATGGCTTCCACATAGATCATTCTCTCAGGTTTCATAATTTTTTGTCATTTTGACTGCAGAGTGAAAATCATCCATGAGCACTGTTTGATATACTTTACACCTTCCTTTGAAAGAAGGAGAAGGAATGGAAAAAGCCTTTCTCCAGACAAACTCCATACATTTTAGAAGAACAATGTAGCCTACGCACAATTCAAAGTCTCACTGACCATCAGTTTGATACATTCTTTCTTGAGTAAGTTATAATAAGTCATAATATTTCTTACCTCTAAACGTTCAACTTCTGACATGAATTTCAGAAAATCCACATCAAATTCTGTTACTTGTGGATCAAGAGTGTCATATGGTTTCTTTTGAAAAATGTGGTAGATATTTTTGAATTTTACTGCCATAAGATCTATACCTTCAACTGGACACAGAGTCAGTGCATTAAAATTCTGTTCTACAGCTATCATCTCCATTATCTGAAATAAAGATATTATATTCATGCTCATAATTAATTCTTTGTTATTTTCTCTATAAAATAAAATCTGGATAAAATAAAAAAATCAACAGCCACTCCTCTAGCTATTCCATTTAGAAATGTGTTGGTTTTGAGTCAAGTATTTTCAATACTTGAAGCATAGTTAATTCAGTTTTCTACATCAGTTCTCATCACAATTCAACACAAAGTAAAATAATCTTTGTTTTTCATAATGATAAAGAGGGTTTTTTAATGTTTTACTGCTAGATCCAATAGGACAATGCGGAAAAGGAGTTGAAACGTGGCATGTACATACTGATAACAAAAAGGTATCTCAAAGAATAAAAGCACATAAAATAATAAAAGAATAAAATATAAAATAATAAAAGAATAAAAGCACACTAAAATCTCAGTATACATAAGATTAGTATTTATACTGAGTGATGAAGAAGTACATC
This sequence comes from Cyanistes caeruleus, assembly GCF_971803275.1. NCBI lineage: Eukaryota > Metazoa > Chordata > Aves > Passeriformes > Paridae > Cyanistes > Cyanistes caeruleus. The sequence goes on along the minus strand of NC_141702.1, from coordinate 83,883,670 downwards.
AAAGACTCACAGAATTCCTACCTTGTGATAATTATCATCTTATCCCTTGTCTGACCTTATTCTGTACCAAGAAGGACCTATTACCTTTTCCACTCAAGAATGTTAGCTTAAAATCCTTTTGATGCGTTACCAAGCTAATGTTAAGACCTTATCAAGCAGCAGAATCATCTGAAGAATTGTGTTTAGCAGTAAACATGAGCTTTTAATGTCATTCAAAAAAAGAAAAGTGTGTTATTTTTCACATAATTTTAAACCTCTTAAAATAATGATCTAAGTCTAGATCAATCAGGTTATTTCTCTCCACACTAAAAGAGATAAATTGACAAGTTGAGGAGGCAACTGTGAGATAATAGCATCAAGCACTGGGATGATTTACTCTGTGGAAGTGCCTAAATTCTCTCAATAGAGAGTAACAGACTCCTTTAAAGGATGATTAAGAGAATGTATGTTGGCAAGCACCTACTTTGTAAACACTTTTTTGGAGAGATGCTTCTTCTTTACCAATAATAGCAACAGCCAATATACTCACTTTTTCTAACCTCCTACAAAAAGCTTCAGATTTTCCAAAAATGTACATTTCTGACACTTCCAATGCCTTTTCTCCTAGATTTTCTGAAGTCTCTTGCTTAGCTTCATGGAAGCATCTCTGATATTCTTTCAACAGACATATGCATTCCTAAAAAGAGAAGGAATAAATACCATATTCATTATGCTATGCTTATGAGAGAAGGACTAGAGTACACAAACTGATTGACATTCCAAAGCCATTAGTCACCACTTAATCTAATTTCAGTCAACAGGCAACAACAACTTCAATACAGTGGTTTTCTTTCAGTGTTGGAAGTGTTTGCAACATATGAACAAACATACAGTAGTACAGTACAGTGAATACACCAGAGAGTGGTGGTGAATGGTGTTGCATCCAGTTGGCAGCCAGTCACTAATGGTGTCCCCAGGGATCAGTGCTGGGCCCAGTTCTGTTTAATATCTTCACTGATGATCTGGATGAAGGGACTGAGTCCACCATCAGTCAATTTGCAGATGTGGGTGTCAGTGTTGATCTGCTGGAGGGTAGGAGGGCTCTGCAGAGCGGCCTGGACAGGCTGGATAAATGGGCCAAATCCAACAATTTGATGTTTAAGTGCTGTGTCCTGCACTTCGGCCACAACAACCCCCTGCAGCACTATAGGCAGGGGACAGAGTGGTCAGATAGTGGCCAGGCAGAAAGGGACCTGGGGGTACTGACTGAGCACGAGGGAGCAGTGTGCTCACATGGCCAAGAAGGCAAATGGTATCCTGGCCTCTATCAGCAATAGTGTGGCAAAAAGGTATTCTTCCCCTCTATTCTACGCCTTTTGGGGAAGATAGCAACTCAGTAATTGAGGTCTGGAGAAGGAGAAGGTAGAAATGAAATTAACGTTGGCAACCAGTATTCCCACAACTACACATATTTTGCCATAGCATATTGCATTTGATTAATTTGTTCTTAATAGGTCACAATCAGATGAAGAAGTGGAAGACTATCTTAACACTGACCTTTCATGGTATGCCAAGGAAATCTGGAATGAAAAGAAACTACTGTAACAAAGTCAGGATCTATTCAAATACCAGATTTTCCATGTTAGAGGAAGATGGTACCATATCAGAGCTGTACCCTCCTTGACAGCCTCTCTTCCTCAAAATGGAAAAATGTGGAATATTAATCCCTTGGTTGCACATAAAGCAAAGATGCCAATTCTAAGGTCAGTGACAGACCACACTGATAAAGATGAAGCCATTGTAAGTTCAACAATGGCCATGGGCTAAGAATTAGGAAAACATTCAAAGCATCATGAAATAGAAAAAAAGCCAAGAGGCATGAAGCACTTAATACATATTTGGACTTCCTTATTATAGCAACAGGTAATCAATAGGTTTGACATGTAAATAATAAAACACTGAAATACAAACATTGATTTTTCCAATGACTACTGGAGTCTCCTGATCCCAGACTCGATTCAAGCCAGCATCTGTAATGTATGCTTTACATGTTGTGACCATTTGGTTTGTAACCTAGAGCAGACAAATGAAAAAAGTTTAACAGTAATTTTAAGCTTAATGGTAAATTTGCCTGTTTCACAAAACCTATTAAAATTCTCATATACATGTGTTAATACTATCAGATTGGGAATAAATTTCACTTGTGGAAATAATAGTGGCTAAAACATACATGCAATATATACAACATACACCCTCTAAAAACTCTGAGAACACTCCCAGAAGTATATGTAAATCCCAGGACATATTTTAGGTCTTATAAGTTCAGCAATACACAAACACAGAATGTGTTCAATCAAAATTCAAGAACAAAAGAATTTATTGAATTCCAACTATTCTTCACTTACACTGTTGTCTCTACACTATGCAGTACTTATTTAAAGACTGGCCTTAAAGGATTTTATATCCTAGCAGTACATCTTTACCTTGATTTCCTGTAGCCATAGAAAGGAGAAAACATTCTTCTACTTCTCAACCATAAAAATCCAAAGTTAGTAATGAGAGAGAGAGAGAGAGAGAGAGAGAGAGAGAGAGAGAGGAGTATGTGCAGATATAGAAGATATATCACAGAGGACAACTGAAACAGATCTAAACAGGTAGAAATTTTTTTTGTCTATTAAATTATATGAACAATTAAAAACAATTCTCCTGATGATGTCATTTGGCTTTTGCCTTTTTTTTTTATATGCTCTCTGTATTCTTCACACATGTATTTGTAACTCTGTCACCTATTGTATTGGTAACTAGTTTTCCAGCACTTTTCCATGGCCTTTCCCTAAGCAGAAAGACAAATTTCAGAGCTCCAAGCCCTGGGAGGTACAAGGCCTCATCTTGTTTCTTGCTGGGAACCAAGGCCAAGAACAACTATCCAAGATACATTCTCATGGACAATGTACAACTAGCGCTGACGGAGCGGCTCCAGAGAAGGGGCTTGACCTGGGGAAAAACTGCATCACCACTTGTCCTCCGTATTGGTGCTTTTTATCAATTATGTTCGTTTCCTATAAACTATAAATGTGTACTCATCCCTGCAGGGGTGGGTTTTTGCAGACATCTTTCCATAACTGCCTCTGAGGGCATTAATTAAAGATTCTCTTTTATATTACCTCCTTACTAAAATTATCTCAATTTTCATTTCCAGACTGAGAAAAAGACAACCCTGACATGAGAGTACAGTAAAGCAGGTCTTAAGTATCCCTAACTGAAAAAAAGACTAGAAACTGCCATACCAAAGACAGCCTCAAACTTTAAGAAAATTACTGATGAAGTTGGAGATAGGACCTCCAGTGTCACTTCCGATGATCATTAAATAGAAACAAATAGTAAATAGGGAAGACATTGGATTAAAATACAGATTTTTCCTTTCTATTTCAAGCATAGCTTCATGTAACCATTTTGCTATTAGCCTCTGTAGTGAAATACTCACTCCCTTAGACCATTAAATAATAGACCGCAGCAACAGTCAATATATAAATGTATAAAGACCCATTATATGACGGGTAATAAATATCTAACGTGATATATAGAAAACAGCCACAGCCATGAATAGATACAGATTCAAAAGAGAACATACTTCTTAATGTCCTAGTTCAAATTGAAATGTAACAACATTTTATGCTGAACCCTGCAGTGTAAGGGAACAAAAAATGTGTGTCTGTGTAATGTGAATTTCCCCTGAATGCTTACTGCACGTGTGTGGTTTAGTAATGAAGGATTCCTTTACTATAAAACCATTATGTAAACCATCTTTGCATGCAGTGAACACCTGCATTCTGCAAAAGACATTGGTATAAACACATAGCCAGTCTTAATTTTCTCCTTAAGGAGGTAAAGTTTATGATCTGAAATTCAATTAACTTTTCCAGTATGACTTGCTCCAGAAAACAGAAACCTTTTATCTTTCACACTTTTTTGGAGGAACAGTCTAGTCCAATTGACAGCCATCTGCCATTAGGTCTTCAAGGCTGAGAATAAAAGAGCCTTTATGGATTCTGTGATTTAGGAAACAACTGATTGGATTAATTCTGATCAGGAGATTAATCAAAAATATAAAAAAATTAACAGTGAGGAACCAAGAACAAACAAAGGTCCCTTCAGAAGAGAAGTCTGTAATCCAAGTTTAATCCTCTCATCATCAATAGAGTTCTCTTCCTTTCCCATGCAGAACCCCACTATTTACTATCACTTTTAAACAAATATGCTACTGATTTAAGCAAAATTAATTTTTTTCATGAAAAGTCACACAATTTTTGTTTAATATACTTACCTTTATAAGCAACGATGTAATTCTCTCAGAAGTATTGTAATATTTTGAAACACGGTGAACCATTTGTACAGCCTTTATCAAGTTTGGTATTCCCTGTGTCATTAATACCTCAAAGCAGAGTTTCAAGAAAAAATTTACTTCCTTTTCTAAGTAACAGTATTTCCATTCTATTGACAACTTCTAAATTATATATTTCCCTAAGTCACATGGATCAGTCTTTAAAATGTCATGGCAGAAGTTTTCTTATGAAAAAAGACTAAGCATGCTCAATAAGATTTCAAACATCAACCAACAAGAACAATAAATGGCTAAGTTTGATCATTGACTAAGAAATCAGATTAAAGATGTTACAAGATAAAATAACTGTAATATCTCATTTTGATGAACAAAACTGAACACTGTTTCAAAATGTAAAAGTTGCATTTTTTGGTGCAATAAAAAGCATTTTTCTGACAGCAATTTTCTGGGATGGATGCTTTTGTTTTCCTTCAGGTAAGGCTGCTAATGTACTTTCATTGTGTTCATATAGTGTTTTGTTCAGACGCTTCAGAAAACTCATAAAATAATTGTCACAATGTTAGTTTCATTAACAAATGCCCAATTCTTTTCAGCATTACAGCAAACATCTAAAGCTTTCATACATTTTGTGAAATCGATGTTCATGTTGTTAAAATCATACTGTGGCATTACAAGTACTCAGTAGCTCAAACACTTCCAAAGTATTTTGGTGGGGAAAAAACCCAAACAAAAGCAAAGGAAAAGGTAAAACATTATAATTCATTAACATTATCAGGGACTTGTAGAAGTTGCAACTCAGAACATCAGGAAATTTTTGTAGTAACCCCTCAATGGAGAAGCCAAGCTCCTGTAATTAACTTCGAGTTGTAAACCCAAACTCATACTGTGAATAGACATAGAAAACATTTGCATTTAGCAAGAGTGTGAAATAAATGCTATATAGCATAAAAACAACCATTTAGGTCCATATTGTTCATCACCAACACTACCGCTGAAACAGAATCAGGGGATGCTGAGTCTATAGGTTTTCTTTTTCAATCCTTGATGAAAAAACCCTGAATACTGAACTGTGTAGAAATGTCTCTGACTCAAAGCCTCGAGTTAAATGTTCAGTTTGAATTTTCATACATTTATCTACTTCATCACAAATGTCACTGTGCGATACTGCATACACTAAATGCCATATTTTATGCACACACCAAATATCATCATAAATCCGCATGTATTCCATTCCTTATTCACTAATATATAAAGGAGTTGTTCATACCAGATACTAAATGCAACTCTACACAGAATAAATGTCTGTTTTAAGCAGGATATATTTAACATGGAATTCATTGTTTTTAAGTTGAATATCATAGAAAATCCTACCTAAATTAACTTGATCTCAGGAACATAATTAAACAGAAATTCATATGCATCCAATTATTCAAGACTAAATAAAGAACTCTAACTATCTTGTATTAGTAAAATTATGAACTCTTCAATGGGTTTGCACCCACTAATGTCTGTCTTTGTTTTTAATTCTAAGAATTTTTTCTTCATAACACCTATGAAGGTGGAAATCATTATGGCCTGGTACCTGGCACCCTCTAGTGATACCTTGAAGAGCTGAAGCTAAACAGCTTAGTGACACTGGTTATCATACTTGCCTCTCATACTATTCCATGCAATATGAGCCCTATGTCATATATTATCCAAGACTTTTGGCTTGCCCTTAGTTACAACTTTGTAGTAGGATCCTAAGCTGCCAGAGATTCAAAAGAAATGCAGCACTTCCTGACAGAGGGAAAGATGCATATACGACCAAAATGTGAAGGACTCAAAAACAAAGGAGAATGAGCACTATTTTTCTAGGGTATTTACTCCTTTCACCCTATTCTCCAACAAGCATTAGGAAAATACACCTGTTATAATAATTCATAGTTATTTTACCAAATAACTAATATCTTGAACTAGAACTGAATGGTGTACAACCAATTGTCTAAATTCTGACTAGCAGGTAGTCTATCTGCAAAAAGAAGCAGATAATACTGTATCCTATACTAAAAAAAAAGTGTTTTTCCCACTTAGGACCTCATAAGGTTTCATTATTTTCTATAAAACTAAAATTTTGGTACTTCGGTTACAGTTAAGTGATCATTGACAAATATGGAATTTCCAGGGGAAGACATATTTGGAAATTTTTGTATTATAAAATATGTAGCTGGTTTAATTGCTCTTAAAAATAATACCAGCAGTAGGACTGATGTATTAGACAATCATATGTATTTATGCTTATTTACTAAATACATATTTCAAAATACTACGTTTTATGAAATATATAATAAAATAATGCTTCAATATTTAGCTTGATAAGCTTTTAGAAAAAAATCAAGAAGATTAGAAATAGAAATTAGAAGAAATTACTTTTAAGTAAATATAAGGAAGGAAAAATTTATTTTGCTCTAGGATTTTCTACGTAAATACCTAAACTGTGCATAAAGAATGGTGAAAGGCATACTTACAACATCAGTTGTATAAAGTGGCTGACAAACTTTTTCAAGTGTGCCTAGGTATTTCACATTATCTTTTGATTCATTTGCTGCATCTGTGATTTTGCCATCTAATTCTTGCCATGTCTAGTGGGAAAAGAGTACTGTGAAAAACATCATATGCAGTGAACTGTTTCTTTGACTTGCACTCACTTGCCAGAAGTAAACTTTGGTAAATTTATTTTTAAGAGGCATTGTCAAAGCAGGCAGTAAAAATTAATTTATTGCATTTATTACACATATTATGTATTTTATGCTCATTTTTATTTGTTTTCCTAAAATGTCTTGTTCTTTGTCTGGATACATTCAGCACACCAGCAACATCTCTAAATTTTCCTCTTTTACTTCTCCTTGGTAAACCTCTTTTAGATGAAATAAAAAAACTAAAAACTAAAAAACAACCCAATAACCCTTATAGCAAATGAACAGCATAAAAAATTAAAAAAATAATTACCTTTAGTATTTTAGAGTGTGCAACCTTCAGAACATTAATAACAGCTTTACAGTTTTGTCCTTTGACCTGTTCGATAATAAAGTTCAATTTAGCAGATGTGTATTTCCAGTTCTCCAGTTCCATCAATGGACCTGAATCCTTAGCTTCTCTCCTTAACTGTTTGCTCTCAATCAGAACCTGCAACCCCATTGGGGAAAAAAAAAAAAAAAAAAGGATTAATCGAATGTCTGCTACAGTGAATAGATAAGTCATTATAGAGAACAAATGCTATTGAGGAAACTCACTTAAAAAGGAACAAGCTTGCAGTTAGTGACACATGAAAATGGTTCACATTTGGAAAACATTTCTAAGTCTGAACTGCACTTAATCATATTCTTAAACTGAAATGAAGGCAATTAATTCATACGTTAAACATGCTGTCATACCCTGGGTGAATATCAGCATATACAGGTAAGTCTTTAACCAGAATCTATGGACTGAAATGCATCAAATGTAATTTCATTTGTCTGGAACTTCAAGAATTAGTTCAATAAAAGTATTAGATATCAGTCATAAAATTATCCATTTGTATGTTGACAAATGTTCAGACAGCTCTTTTTACATTTCTTTTACATTTTTATTCTTGTGAGCTAAACACATTAAATATAGTATGCCTTATGAGTAGCGTATGTCCTTGCCTACACAGATTTATATTTTGACGAAGACTTCTGTCTTTTTCATACAAGTCTCAGACACTAATATCTTGGAAAACTGAGACCTTGCCATGCAAGACTTACACAGGTAAAAATATGCCTTGCTGGGCATGATCAAAACCTTTTAAGAGCAGTATATCCCACCACAAGTGTCAGCAGAAACTTAACAGAATGTACAGTTACGTATGCTCTATATGCTTATGTGGCCCTCACCAGTGTTATTAGTCCTGCAACCCTCCATTCTCTTCTTACTATTTGTGTATTAAGTGTTCAGAAACTCTTATTCTTGCTAGACTGTAAATTCCTAGGCATAAGGACTATCAACTTCATTTCTGCATAGAAGCAGAGCATTTTTCTTAATTTGGGTGGAGAAGCAGCTGAAGCCTTTGGCTAACTTCAGGCAAGTCTCACATATAATTTATAAATATCTATATTCATTCTGAATTGATGTGTTAAAACAACAACTTACATGTTCAATTTGTCTACACCATATCATAAGTACTTCCTCTAGCTGGTGAACTGTGTCATAATTGTCAGCAGCTGCAGTTATTTTATCAAAGGTCTGAAGTTCAGAAAAGTTAATGTAATCTATTTTTTTCAACTCAACTGTTCCTTCAATGCATGCTGCAGCACCTGAGAAAAGTGCAATTACAATATAGAACCAATTAATACTTTAAAATAAATTTCCACCAGTCAAAGCAATTTAAACTTGAAAATATACATCTGCAGTCAGTGTTGTTTTGATATAATACCAATTTACTGTGTTCACATAAAGCAGAAACCAAAATACAGAAATCAAAAAAATATGATTTTAAATGCAGTGATAAAAAAGCAATGCATTTCTTAAGAAAATAATCCACCCATGTATATATTATGCAAGTAATTGATAATTTTATTTTTCCATGCAGAATGTGAAAAGTTCCTTATCCGTGCACTATGGCCTTTAAATAGAAATCCTTAAGTAGAATTCCTCTAGTTTGTTTCCTAAATGCAATGCTTACCTCCTAAAAATGAAATGTATTTCTTAATTGTTTCCACAAAATTCTGCTTATCTTTTGTATCCTCTTTGGACTGACCTAAGCTACCCCAATTACTTGTTGCAAGGATAGCAGGGAGAAAAACTTTTTCTATTACATCTTTAACACCACGCAAGACTCCATCAGTGGCATCCAGAACACCAAAGGAAATTTCCTGCAGTGTAGAAATATAATTGTTATCAGATCAGTAACTTACACTAGAAACAGTATTATATGTTCAATTTATTTTCATAAGAGCACTCAAATAAGACAAACAGAACTTTAATTTAAGGAGAAAAAATCATTACAAAGACACCTACAGTGTATCCCTAGGATCGTACTTTCAATAAAAAAGGGAAGTCAGTAATTATTTAATATAGTTTTAAAAAGCTGTCCGCTTATGCTTTTGTTACATCAGTTATTTATCGATCACACAGAGTTTGGAAATTTTGAAATGGTAGAAAAATGTCCTCTCCCATTAATTAGGTACTCATTAATGAATTGCAAGTAGCAAAAAACTCTCAGAATTTCCTTATCTGAAATTATATTAGAAGCAATTATCTGACTAAATATACATCATTGCTAATCAAGTTAAATTTTTGCCTACTCTCCAAAACAAAACTTTACAAGGTCTAACTATTTCTAATATTCCAGTATTTTTAATATCCTTAAAATAAGCAAGTATTAACATACACAAGTGTAACAAACTTCCTACAACATAAATTTCCTTTCCCTACCCCTTCAGCATTTGGAATTAATTGGGAAAACATCTGATGGAAAAGTAATATTTATGACCAACACTGAGGCCCTCGATAAAGACAGACCTTGTATCTTGCTTCTTACAGTGTTTTTTCTCTTTCACCTCCTTAACTCTCAAAAGGAATGGAATATTTTAATATGAAATATAAAGCATGTAAACTAATAATGGATTTTCTGTCTGAAGAATTTGAAATAATACTAATTACAAGATACATATGTAAAACCATTAGTTATCAATAACAATCCATTAAGCACTGTCCAAATACAAAGAATGTAGCGATGGACAATAATGAAGCCCATACTTATGTAAGAATCTGTAAAACAGAAAATCTCATGCCACATAATTAACACAGGGTAAATATGTATATTGTATTTTATTTATCAAAACATGTAAACCAGAAAGTGGTTTTTGTCTCCTGGTATTTGCAATAAAATCTTTACAGTGTTTTCTTGTAGTTTAGAGATTTTGATCACAATTAAAATGTACTTAGTGGCTTTAATCTCTTGAAAAACGTCAAGGAGGATGACAAATTAATGTTAATTTCTTTAACAAGAATCCTGTAAGATATTCACAAGTATTGCTGAAGCAATACGGTTATTTGTTGCTTATTTAAAATGAGAGCAAAGTAGTTACAAGTAACTTTTGTTACATGACAACAGTGAAAAAAATAATGAAACAAGAAGTATCTGCTTTAAAGCTTTTAGTTTTTAAAATTTATGAGAGAGTACCTCATGTATAGTTTTTTCATTTATGGACGTGTCATTCTTATAGCGAATGAAATATAAGCATAGTCCTTCTATCTTGTCTGGTGTCCTCTCCACATAAAATTGCAAAATTTTACTTCCTTTTTCAACACCTGGAATTACCCGACCACACTCTGAAAAGGAATTTCATAGGTATGACTATTTTTAAAAATGAGGGTATTATAAAATGCTTAAAATCAATATAAAGAAATAAAATATAACATAGATTTAATTTCATTAAATTTAACAAAATTTAACATTTAAAATAATTTATTTGCTTCTTTTGTCAGAGAACAAAAACCAGCATAATTTTAACTATAATTAATCACACTATTAGAAAACTACAACAAACGTATAACATGTATCTTACAAACCAATTTGGGTGCACTGTAATGCACTGAAAAGGGAATTTTCTCAGGCCCACAGTTCTGAAACTATTTGCTGATGACTAAGGTACTTCATTTTCATTTATCCTACTAAAAATGATGTCAGGTCTAAGTGAGAAAATAGAGACTACGAGATGGGCCCAGGTCCTCTGTGGATATATTCCTATGCATTTTGATAGCTCAATATGAATCAGTAACAGAATTATATTTGCAGTAATTAGTGAATCATTAGGGATTTCTGCATTCTAATTATCATGCATGTGAAACCTGAAAAATTTAAAATATTTATCATAAATGCAAATTCAAAGACAAGTTTTACAAAAGTGCTTTTGAATGAACTGTGGACAAAACTCACATATGAAAAAGTATTTCAGGATAACACTTTATAGTCTTTCTTCCAGGAATCGCTAAAATTGAGATTTTTTTTTTTTCCTAAACAATTTGACTTGAAGTAAGCATTTAAAACATGAATCTTCAGACCTCAGAGCAAAAGGTTGCAAAATTCTGAACAAGCAAAAGCAGATTTTATTCTGAGAAACCTCAAACAAAATGAACAACAGAATGCACTGTTACATGTGCCTGTATTATTATTGCTAAACATTTACCTATTCCTCGTGGATCTCCTTCTTGATAGAAAATTTTCAATGATTTTCTTCCTCCCTTGTCAAAAAAGGAATCAAAGGCATCAAACTGTTGAATCAAAGAGTGAATACGTGTTACTTAAAATATTTTTATGTGCTTTCAAGACGTGCAAAAGTAATTTGATCATGCTACTGTTTAAAGTTTTGTTGGCATGCAATGTTTATCCTCAAATATTGTGAGAATATAGGAAGTGTCGAACTGAAGGATTCAGCCATGGTAGCAAAATACCCCATTTCCTCCTCATCAAAATAAAAGGTCGGAAATTTAGCAAGCATGTGTGGAGAGGCATCACCTGTTCAAGGACAAAGGATACACTTCTAGTTGTGGTATATTTCTTATGAGCATGTTTTTTTCCCCAAAAAATAAGCAGATATTAAAGCTGAATCAGAACAGTGATGGGAAAATGAGTGACACCCAAGTGGACATAATTTAAAGCCACTCTTGTGAGAAGACAACATTGCATGAAAATAAAAGAAGTAATAGTAAGCCAGCTCTAGAAGTGCATTTCACTTTTGTTAAGAGCACTAGTGAATAACAAGGGTAAACAGAGAAAAATACATTCAAAAACCCACCCCCAAAATAGTGAAAGAAAAAATTATTAAAGTGCTGAAAGCACAGTGAAAGAAAGCAGGAAAAAATTGACTGCTACAAAAAATATTCCAGCTTGTGAGGCAGAGGACAAACTAACTTTGGGGTTTGTATGATTCTACACAGAAGGTGTGAGCTGTCCCCACAGCTAATGATTCTGCAAAGAGCTGCTGTTTCAAGTCCATGTGGTTCTCACACCCAGTGTTTTAGCATATATGCACGCTAAAACACTTTGAAGGGTGAAACCTAACTCATGGATATCTAAGACATACATATATGGGAATTTATTAAATGACAATTTGTTCAGGGACAATGCTGATGAAGTCCCAAAAGCCTAAACTGCTTATAAATAAACTAAAATTGGGAGCACAAAAATTTTTCAGATGGTGCTGGTAACAGCCAAAAAAAACCCCAAGCCAACTCAAACAAAAATAAACAAACAGAAAAACCCAAACCAAATACAAAAAAAAACACTCTCAAGGACCCAAAATTTCTCAATTTCTCAAGTGTTGGGGCTAGTCAAACTTGGTGTAGAACAGCAGTTTCACATAAAATCAGAATGATTTAAAACTATATATCATTTAGCCAATGTATAAAAGGGATAATACTTAGCACACCTCTATGCTGTGTAAGCAGAAAAAAAAACCACAAATGAGGCTAAGTACATTTTATGACATAAAAATATCAATAAACAAACAAAACACAAACAAATTTGGATTAAGGCTAAATTTTGCTTTTAACTGCAGAATTGAAGTTCTAAGAATTGATTTGTTTTATCAAAGGAGACATCTGGCAGTTTAAATGCCAAGTCAAATCTGTCTTAACAGACAAAAATAATATCAATCAGATGTAACAACAGTCAATAACAACAATGCAATCAGAGAAGTCAAGACATATCTTTTCACAACAGCCATACTGAGTTTTGATAATCTACTAAAAGTACAGTATAACTGTTTTCTTCTGTTTGTTTAATCATTTTGAAACATCATGAAAGACAATACTAAACACACAAAAATAATGAAAGCTTTCAGAAGTTCCACAGGTTTGAGATCTATACAGTTTACAAACCCATTTAAACCAATCTTTTAAACATCCAAACATAAATAAAGCATTCAAAACTGAAATTTCTTAGTGGGTCTTTCAAACATTTTCATAGCATTTAAATGGTGCAAGTTTAATCTTTCTTCCTATTACTAACACGCTAATTTTCAAAATGCTCCCATAAGTTAGGCATTTTTGCAGGATCTTCAACATTTCAATGAGAACTTGTCTAACAAACAAAAGAGATCATAATTGGAACATAATAAAGTCAGGCTGAGATCGATTAAACTGTTTAGAACTGGTAGATATGAAAAGAAATCCATTGGTCAAAATAACAGCATTATTTATATTTACCTTGAGGTAAGAAAGATGAAAAAGCCACAATCAAAAATCTCGGGTAAATTTACAAATCTCCTAGGAAACTTAGCTGTAAGATTTAGTCAGGTATCCTTTTTGAATGTGTGCCTTAGAAATCACATTTTCTGGCAGAAACAATCAAAAAGATTGATAATACTTCCTATCCAAGGGGTAATCTGCTACATATTTTAGCTAATAATTTAAATCAACAGGCATACAGAACAGACTCACCGAAGGGACATCCAATATCATTTCTTCTACAGCTTGTAAGTCTAGGCCTACCCTGGCACTGAGAACTTCAAATATATATTTATATGAAGCATTAACTTTTGCTCTTCGATTTTCTCTTGCTTTTTCATATTGAATCTAAAACATTAAACAAGACTTTCAAGCTAAAAATACACAAAGTAATCACAACAATGACCTTCTACTTAACTTGCAACTAATGCTGAAATCTACTGTCTTGTATTTATGGCTGCAAAATGCCCTAATCTTTAAAAAAACCTTAATTTTCAGTGGCTGACAGAAGAACAAACTGGTAAGTATTATTATAAGATGCAAAGTTAAATCTGAGGATATGTCAAGGAAAACCAAACATTAAGAATAGCAGAGTTAGATTTTAAGATTTTAATGTGACATTAACTGGTTTCCGTGTTCACAATCAAAATTTCAGTTTACTAAATTAGTACAGAAAGGTTAAAACATTCATTTAAAATAAAGAATTTAGGGTGGATAAATATTTGCAGGAACTAAGCTGAGTACAGCTTTGCTACAATGTAAATTATTTAGTTAATATCTCCTGCTTCCAACCTCTATTACTTTAAAATTTTAAAATATTACAAACATGGAAAAAAAGACCCATTTTGCACTAGAAATAATTTAGTAAAAGAACAGAGTCTAAACAAAAATAAAACAAATAAATAAAAAATTTAAAATAATAATTAGTATAAACTGAATTTAATAATCTGATGAAAGAACCAGAAACTTATAACCTTTCTTGCTTTGAAACTTTGCACACTTGGAACTCCACTAGGGCGGTAAAACTTAGACAAACTTTGACTTCCAAAAGAACGAGACCCTTGCGAAGAGGAAAGGCTCTCTATTCGTTGAGCAGGTTGAGAAGATCTGGCTACATCTTCTCCAGTGGCTGAACCTTTTTTAGCATTTTTTGGTACTCCTGCCATTCTAAAATCTGAAATTTGAAAAAAGAAGATTAGGTTTATAACAATCCAGACATTTCAAGTCTCCCTTTTCCAGAAGACAGAAGCATCACAAAACTATCTTTCCAGGTGTATAAATGTAATAGTCTCATCAAGTCCTCTTCCAGTTCTTAGAATGACAGACATTTATATGTGTTTTTATGATAGGTTACAAATGTCAAGACAAAGATTGAGGCATTTTTTAAAGACTATTTTTCATACACATGCATTTTGTGGAGTGAATGCCCCTCTATATAAAAAATATGTTTTAAAATATAAATAATTTCAGTGCGTATTGGATTGCTGAGAAGTAGAAATGGTTTCAGATACAAATTACTTACTTAAATTTTAGTTTCTAAAATATATACCCAAATTCAGCAACTGAGCTTACAAAAAAAGGCACATACACAGGAATTGCTAATCTGCTCAGTGTACCATTACAAAAAGGATCAAGACAACTATCAAGAATTCCTTAGCAGTTCATATGAGGCCTAGAGACAGCCTACCACTGCTGTAAAATTGTTATATACTCTCTTAGATACTATCACCTGATTTGGGAAATAAAAAATGAAAGGTGAGGCTGACATAAAAGAACATCTGGTAGTACAACACTAGCTCCTTATTTTTACCTGTGTAAAAGGTGACAAATTTGCAATGCTCTATGGTTTTAGGCATGCAATCACCTGCTAAACATACCACCAAGGAAACCAAGAAACAAATTTAGGAAAACCACAAAAAAAAAATTATGAAATTTAAATTAATTACATTTATTTCTTTTTCTTCATGTTTCTTTGACTAGCCTGGTCATCTACAAAGTTAGCAGTGGTACTTTCTTCCTTGATTATTCCACTCAAGTGGAATAGGTTGGATGCTAATTTCTTTGCCTTTTAACTGGTTCATTTTAGCTAATACTTTCACCTGAAGCACAAGATGAGAGAGGTGG
The DNA here is from genome assembly GCF_971803275.1 of Cyanistes caeruleus. NCBI lineage: Eukaryota > Metazoa > Chordata > Aves > Passeriformes > Paridae > Cyanistes > Cyanistes caeruleus. The sequence continues at coordinate 83,867,994 of NC_141702.1, read as the reverse complement.
GGTTCTCGCAGCATTCTTTAAAAAAACCCCAAAGATTGCATTGTATCCTGGCATTGTCCTTGGTCCTCCAAAATCTATACTCAACATACCTGGTAGCTCAGGTGAGATTCTTACACTTTTCAAAAACCTGTATGAGCTCCATCTGCCCCCCTCTCCCAGCTGGAATAAAAACCACGTTTTTATGTCAAAAACTCCTTTCCTTCTCACCAGGATGCTCCAAACCTTCTCTACAGGACCTGTTCATTCAGGGAAAATAGGTCTGGCTTCCAGCATGCATCATCTTAGGAGAGCTGAAGGAGAAAAAAAGATAGGGAAGAAGTGGAAGATTCCCGATCACTAAACATTGGGAATACAGCCTTTCGAATTTTCGAAATGACAGAATTTCGGCTCTCTTCTGAAAATTTGAGCTGCCTTAGCCTGCACTTCAGCTTTGGCAGAGAGATGCAGGCGAAGATCCTCACCGACCTGGCTAGAACTGTGTCTCCCCACAGGGTGGGCAGCGTGGCGCGGTCCCCCGACAGCGCAGCGCCCATGGGCACTCACCTCGCCTGGCGGAGCGGGCGGTCTAGCGCCCGCCGTGGGCAGACTCCTCCCGGTTCGGCGGAGAGGCCGGGGCTGGGGCCGGGGCCGGTAACCGGGAGCCCGTAACCGCTGCGGGGCGGGCTCGGGGCGGCGGCTCCAACGCCCGTCCAAGAGCCGCGGGCGCGGGGCTCAGAGCGTCGGGCGGCCCCTCGTACGGCCGGGCAGAATTCGACCCCACAAAATTCGAACCGTCATTCCACCGTAAAGATCTCGTGTATCTGGGAACCTCCTGCCTGGGCGGTTGGCGTGGTTAAATGTGCCTTGAGTTACTTGAGTAACGCAGACTGAGTTTTGTGCTGCGAAAGTGCTTTGCTCTCGATTATAAAACGTGTGGAATTTTAATTCTTTTTTTTCCATACAATGTATTCAATCCTGGTTTTCATTCTGCGTTTTTGAGAGAAATATTATCCTTCATTCTTAGGCCTGAAATTATATTTCTATGCTAAAGGATAGTGTGTAACTCCAGAGGGTGAAGAGAGGACTGAAAGGAGGCCTACCACTGTGCATAAATATCTAAAGGCCAGGGTAGAGGGGTGGGAGGGGAGTGCCAAGAGGATGTTTCTAGGCTCTTCCCTGTGGTGCCAAGCAATAGGATAAGGGATAAAAGGCAGAAAGTGATGGACAGGACGTTCCTCCTGAATATGAAGAAGTTCTTAATGTGAGGGTGACTGAACCCTGGAACAGATTGCCCAGAGATTGTGGAGTGTCCCTCACTGGAGATATTCAAAAACCATCTGGACACAGTCCATGTACTCTGGAATAACACTGTGTGACAGGGAGATTGGAACAGATCCACTGTGGTCCCTTCCAATCTGCCCAGTTCTATGATTCTTTGACAAATGCTACTTGAAATCTTTTCCTAGCACCTGGACGAAAAAGCAAAAATCAACCTCTGTCAATTATAAACCAAGGCTGCCATGAGGATGATAACAAGGCAAGACCAGGATTCCCAAACAGCCCAACACTGCCAGGACTTACAAAAGCAGCACCATTCCAGTAGAGCGGGATTATTAGTAGTGTCTACTCTGGCACTGGTGTGGTACCCTCGGCCTCCCAGTGGCAGCTGGAGGGATGCATCGTCAGCAGTTGACAGGGAAGTCACCGTAGGGGATCCTCACTTTCATGACATGCTTCAGCTAAGTAATGCCATGGTCAGGGAAGCTCCTTCCCTTTGGTCCTTATGTTGTCCTGAACAAGGGCTCATTACCTGTGCAGCATCAGTTCATACACTGAGGCAAGATATTTCTATTTCTTATTCTAGTTTGCTCCAAGTAGAGAGCTGGGTGGTAACACACAAAGTGCTGGCTCCCCAATAATCAAAACTTGTATTTATAAATTCCAGCAAACAAAGGCATCAGCATTCATTGGTTACAAATTACATAACTTTGCTATTAATTAGTGCTCAATCTTGTAATTGCTAGTTATATCTCTCACTTCTAATGATAGTTAGTCCACAGGTGCAATTCTTCCTTCCATTTGAGTCTTGGGTCTGTTTTGAATAGGTGGTCAATGAGTCAGTGATCATGATTGCCAATTGCTGGGATTACCTTTTTCCCACTTACTGCTCAGTTTTACTGACTTCACTCTTGGTGGCTCTCGTCCAGAGAGCCTATTCATTTTTGGATTGCCTTCTTTTTTCCTTAAAACATTAGATAGCCAAGCAGACGACACTCACAGTGTAGTCGCTTAACCATAACTGTGCAGATATAGCTACTCTCTAACAGAAAAACAAAAATTGAAAAGATTGATTCAGAGCTTGAGGGGCTCTCTATGCGTCAGGGATGAACTGGCAGACCTCGATCCGATCCCAGACTTTAGCAGCGCTACTCGAGCATCCTTGCGAGGGAGAGGCCCGGCCGCTGCAGGGGTGGGATGGGGCGGGGCGGGGCGCAGCGCCGACTTCCCGCCTCCTCCTCTCCCTCCTCCTCCTGCTCTCCACCCTTCTCTGCCAACATGGCGGCCCCCGCGGAACTCAGCGGGCTGACGGACGAGGCAGCCTACGACGCCTGCTCGGAGCCGGATGCCAGCACTAAGGTGGGGTGGGTGGGGGTGACGGGCGCGCCCCGGGGCTGGGCTCCTGCTCCTTCCTGGTCCCCTCATGGCGCCTCACAGGGCGGACGTGCGGGGCATGGGGACAGGCATGGAGCCGGCCCAGGTCCCGGCCCGGCAGCGAAGTGTTTCTGGGCACGACTGTCAGGCAGCCCGGCGGGTTTCGGGGTCGTGGCGAGGGGTGGGCGGGCTGGTCGGGTCGAGCCACTCCCTGTGAACCCCTGAACCCCCCGGGGCACACTTGGCCGGGCCCGCGCCTGTCCTGGCTCTGAGCGAGCGCTCCGGGGCGCTTTAGCCAGTCCCTCCCGGGCGGCACAAAAAACCCCGTCAAAACGCCCCAAACTTTTTCACCTTTTCTTAGAAGAACATTGTAATTGTTTTTTTTTCTTCGTTACCCCTGTCAATTATTCTGCTACTTACTTTTTATCCACTCGGTCGTTCACAAGGCTGTTGGTATATAGTTACTCTGGGGCTTGAAGAAAATATCCTTACAGAGTTGCAGGCTGGTTTTGCTGCCAAGATACAGTCAAGCTTGACAGAAGCTCAATACTTGTACCATGAAGTAATAATGAGCTCAGGAATCTAGGACGCTCAATATTGAATATTCATGTGTCTGTTGTGCTTGTGTGTGAAGTTGGCCATGTATGTTACAGCCTCATAAAAGAGTAATAAATGTAAGGATATCCTTTTTTGATAATATTGAATGATGCCACTCATGTGTTTTATTTGTTTTAAATATTACATTACAAATACATTTATTTAATAAATTTGTACTTGTAGAATTAGGACAAAAGGTTTTATTTACACTTAATGTAGTTCCCTTTGTTACTTCTCAACCTGCTAGTTTTACATTCTTTACTAACTGGCACCTTTGTTAATACCCTTAATTCAATTCTGGCTGATGTATAAAGAATAAACCTTTTTTTCCCTCAGGATTTCATGTTTCAGCAGACAATGTTAAGAGTAAAGGATCCTAAGAAGTCATTGGATTTCTATACAAGGGTACTTGGAATGACGTGAGTAGAATTTGTATACCATGTTAAGTTTGGGCTCTTCTCCTGTTCTTCTGAAAATAATTATATTTTTGGATGTAATTATACTAAGTGGTCTAACGACATAAACAATGCTGGCCCATCAGTTGATGCTCAGTTGAGCAATCTGGCAGTAAGCTGCAGATGCCTGAGCTCAAATGAACTAATATTTGCCTTGACTAGAAATTCCTTTTTTTCTTAAATAGGTCATTAATTATCAGTACAACTTGCTTACTTCCTCCTCACTGAGCCTGCAGCTAACTGGTTGCTTACTTTTATGACTCTGCTTATAGTAAGGAGTCATTGTTAAAAATCTTGAAATTAAGTTTTCTGCTAGTTCTCAGAGGTGGCTTATGATTACCTTCAATCACATGAGAACAAGGCAATAAAGGGTGAAAATAAGGTCTAAGCTCAGTCTTTTGGAGGAGGCTTTTTGGAGGCAGATGCTCTGCAGTAGCCAAACACATTTATGCTGTGGCTTTTTGTGCATTCTTGCCATTTGAGTTATTTCAAAACAAAATACTATGTTTTTAAGCATCTTGAGGTGTGTTCAGACTAAAGTAAAATAAATTACTTCCACTGTAGTGAAAATGTGTGAAAATAAAAATTAAATTTCTTGTAAAAAAAGAAATTAGATTATTTTGCATGCCTGCTTGTTCCAGTTAAATGTCCTACATAAAAACATATGTCTCATGTATTTTTAATTGATTTGTCACATCTGAAAGGGATTTTGTCATTATAGCTAGCTATTGAAACTTTCACTGTACTTCATCTAAAGGTATGTTTGCTGTGTTCTCAAACTTTGGTGCCAGTGAGCTCTCCAGAATGAGTAAGATTGAAAGTAGATCTTTTTATTCCTTGGTGAAATTTTAAATTGGTTAGAGATTTTCATGTGAAAACACAGTCAAGTATCAGTGTGAAAACCTGAAGATGCAAGCCTTTGTACTGACTTTTCTATTCAGTTACTGGTAATTTGGTGTCTAAACATTCGATTTTTTTAAAATTTTGTAGGTTTGTAATGTGTTCTGGAGTGTTTTTATTTGATAGTTTAAAATGTAGCTATTTCAAGGTGTGGATTATAGAAAAGCAAAAATTAATGGAAATAATTCTTCCATAGGGGAAGCATCTTGGTTTATTTGCAAGCTACCTGACTACCCTTTTAACTTACTATTTCAAAATAATTGTTGCCATTTAGACTGCTTCAAAAATTTGACTTTCCTACTATGAAGTTCTCACTCTATTTCCTGGGGTATGAAGATAAAAACAATATCCCAAAAGAGAAAGCTGAGAGAACAACTTGGACCTTTTCTAGAAAAGCTACACTTGAACTGACACAGTAAGTGTTTATGTAAAGAGAGATGACACTTAGCTAACAGTGATTAAACAGTATTGGATAAGTGTAAACCCCATTAATTGAATAAAAATTTTAATGATTACTGTGGAGACATCTTCACTGTCATACATCCTTAAAATATATCTGAGATTGTATACTTGGAAAGGTTAATCTTCCTCTTTCAGAGCTGTTTCAAACTGCTAGGTGAACATTTATATGAAGCAGTACTTGCTGTATTTTATATGCATGCCATCTGGGTAAGTAACTTAGGGAAACCCAATGTGGCTAGACCTTTATTTGGCTCCCCAAAGCATCCTAATAATGGGAGCTATTGCTTTTGGAATCTAATCTAAAGGGGTATTAAGTCAAAATACATGCTTCCTGTAAACAGGACAATTTAGTAATGTGACTAATCGTTATAATTGTACAGAAACAATCTCCCAAATGGTGTCTTAGTTAACTCCAGGCCTCGCTACCCTCACTTGTTGTTCCTCAGGGATGGCAGATACACTGACTTGTGCAGCAAAATCTTTCTAATCTCACTGAGACTGGAGTGTTTCTGACACATTCAAATGTAAACCATAAATAATGGTGAAGGAAGGTGAACATGACTGGATTAGCCCCAACACCATCCCTGGAGACCATGACCGGGGAAGATCTTTGTGTTTAATGAATTTCAGCCAACAGCTGAAATTCTCTGGTTTTTTAGGAGAAAGAACTTACCCTCCCCCAAAGAAACTGAACATTTAGTATTTGTTAATTTTAATGCTTTTCTTCAATATGTAATAATTCTTCTTACAGCAACTGGGGCACTGAAAATGATGACAGTCAGTCTTATCACAATGGCAATTCAGATCCCCGAGGATTTGGTAGGTCTTTAGTCTTGTATTTATAGTTTCTAAGCTTTGAAATAAAATGTACTAACTCTTGGAAAGAAGGAAACTTGCCTTTTGCCTTTTATCTCTCTTCTTTCAACATGTATACTGTGAGAGATGATGAAAATAAATGAGCCAATGTGTTTCAGAATTATGAGCCGTAGTTAAACTATTTATCAAGAATCTAATACTTTGGCAAGCAAACACATGCTAATTGTAACAACTGAGTGAAGATTGTGCCTGTGTATTATATTATCATGGTGTTACAACTGATTTAATTTTGGATTTCTGCTGTATAATCCACTAGTTACTGATTTTCAGGTACAAGAGCAATTCTTTTTTTCTGTAGCACTGAGGATATTATTTATGTGGCTTGATTTGATACTCTGAGTGCTTGTAAGGTCGCTGCTGTGAAATAAATTTCACACTCAGTCCAGCCACTTGACATTTAAAGCTCCTGAACTGATTTGTAAACTCAGTCCTTGTGTCGCACTAGTGTCAGTCTCTGCAAAAACAGCATTAACAATAAACTCCATGTGCTATTAAACAGCAAATACAACAAAATCTTGTTATGGAGCTGTGCTTCAAGGAAGAAAGTACCAATATAACAGTTTGATTGAAAATCTTGTTTTTTTTCTAAATAAAGTTCTTGTCTAAACAACATAAGATACTTCAACTCGAACTTTTGTATTTAAAACGCATTATCAAAAGACAGCTCTTTGAAGAAGAGTAATGTTAATACCCAAAACACTCTTGTTTCTGGAATGTTTTCTTAAATATAGTCATAGCTTATGTGAACTACAGTGTGAAATACTAAACAACTTTTTTTCATAGAACCCTCAGCAATGCTTAAAATGCACTTCACTCTTTTTACCTTCTTGCACAGGACACATTGGAATTGCTGTTCCTGATGTCTATAAAACTTGTAAGAGGCTTGAAGAGCTGGGAGTGAAATTTGTGAAGAAACCAGATGATGGTAAGTCTTGATCAGAAATGCAAGTAATTTTTTTTCCTTGGTTTTAATATAACCTGTCTAGGAGATCTTCCTGGAAAGGTGTGTAATGTGTTGCTAGGAATTGCCACTGCTTAGAGGTTTCTAGAACCAGTTACCCCTGCACCCCCTTATAGAATGGGCAAACTAGCAATAGATCCATCCCACTAACAGTAATTCATCAGTCTGCTATGTACCTTCTGTAAGCAGCCTGACCTTCAGTAAAATTCACATTCTCTGTTGATGTCATAGTTTACATGTCATGTATACATGCCTGCCTAGAGTTGTTACAGAATTTACTGTAACATGTATCAAATTCACATGGCACATCTGCATGGTTCTTGTCTTAGGAAAATAAGTCAGAAAACATAATAGATCCCACCCATTTAAACTGAGTCATTCTTGACTTTTCTGGCTATTTTCATGTAAATCCACCTAACACCTACTATACAACCTACTAGTTACTGTATTTTTAACTATTCTGTTCAGCTTTGGTAGGAATAGCCCCATTAGTCTGTATGATAATTGACTTGCATAATGTATAGCACAAATGTCTAGAGAGTATATAAGCAAAGAATGTCTATGCAAAAATATCCCAAAATGCAGAAGTGGTGAGAAGTCTTGCATTTTTCAGTTGGATTCTCTTTCATAAAAAGAAACCTCTCATGAGATTTTTAGGACTGATGCATTCAAAACCAGACATGTAATACTAGTAATTGGAAAGAGATTTTAACTGATTTTCATCTTATTCACTGTGTTCTCAGCTGAAGCAAAATAAGAAATGTAGCTGAAAACTTAACTTGATTCTTTGGTTTAAGAATAGATCTTTTTATTTCTAGCATTTTAGAGTTTCTGAGCTTTTTTTAATTTGCCCATTTGTTAAACCCTAGAGAGGCTTGAAATGAGAGTTGCTGACTTAGAGCTGTGCAGTAGTAGGAATGAAAGTACATAGAAGAACAAGCTTAGATTATAAATGGAGGGAATCACAAAAAAAAACTCCTGAAACAGACAAGGGTCAGGGGCAGAGAAAAAGCTCTTCTTTAAAATTCAGAAACAAAAATCGTGCAGCAAATTCCAAGGAGGAGAAGGAAGCTTTGGGCTTCACATTATTTGCAGAGCAGGCTGGGAGATCATGCATGGGGTTTATTTTCCTACCTTACTGATCAAACATCTGTTTTCTTAGTTGTTTTTGTGACTAGAATGTATTAAGAGCTAGGCTGGTTCTGTTACAGTAAATAACTTAATGGAGTAACAATAACTACAAGTATGTGGTTAACACTTTAAAGATAGCATGTTAAGCTGTGCTATCCTGATCTACTGTTGAAACAAGCTCTTGGGGATCCTGATTTAATGAGTAATATGTTTTCCAACAGTAAAATTTATAACAATCATGTCCTACATTTCTCTGCTTAATGAAGTGATGCAGAAGTGTACTGTAAACCATGTCAGGGTAAAAATGTTAGGGTAAAATTTCAGTGTAGACTCAGGAATGACAGAAGATGAACAGAGCAGAGAAACACAGAATTTTATACCAGCAAAGCTAGTTCAAGAAAATATATCAAAACATCCCTAGAGCACAAAAATATTTTTCTGAATTTTGAGAACGAACACTTACGGGGGCACATGCAAGAAACTTCAGTCAACAAAAGATGGAATTCCGAAGTGACTTTTTAACTACAGCTTTATTGAGAGTAGGATTGACAGTTTTGCATACAAAGACCTTATGATGATTAAAAACTAATCTGGATGTTTCTAGAATTATCCATCTGAATTTGAACTAATTCTAATGCAAAAGGAAAAATATTTTTCAAAGTAGTTGTATTTGACATTTAGAACCACTCATGTTGTCTTAATTTTATCTTTTCTTTTTTTAATTTTTTTTTTCTAATAGGTAAAATGAAAGGACTTGCATTTGTACAAGATCCTGATGGCTACTGGATTGAAATTTTGAATCCTAACCACATGGTGACTCTCACTTAGTTCTACTGAAGTGTATTGTCTAAGAGAGGCCCACTTTCAGATTCCTGGTGAAAATCTGTAACAGTGTTTGTGAAATCTGGTTAATAGAGAAGAATCAGTCACGTTCAGAGTCTCCTCCAAAACTATCCCCTGGGACCTCACTTAGATTCCTCTTTTCTTGTCCTGTGATGCCACTGCAAATTGTTTCCAGTTAGTAATACGCAATCGTTTTCTGGAAGAGCACTTAAACAGATTCTCTTCTTGAACATTCATTATGTTACTATTTCAATGAACAGCGTCAAAAGGTATGTGACCAGAAACTCACTGCATCTCACACTGATTAGATTTAAACTAACAACAACAAATCCTGTGTTACAACTGATGATCATCAACGAGGATGTGAAAAGAAACTTCAGTGTATTTTTTTATGAAGTCAAAAGATCCTGAGGACTTCATGTCCCATGTTCTATACTAGAAAATAAAAATGTCTGGTGTCCTAGTTTAGGGCAAATCAGGAAGGAAAACTCCAAATGGGGATCTCCACAGGGAAATGCCCCTCTCCACCAACGGGTCCGGGAAAAGGGGAAAAAAAAAAAAAAAAAAATTCAGTGGAGAAAAGTGGAAAAAGCTGTTTATTTAACAGAAATTGAGTAATATTAAATAATAAAACCTCTTGCTGTTCGATGGGATGGTAAGTCTAGGAAGAAAAGTCTTTTTTCATGTGGTGCAGCTCGGCTCGCTCAGGTTCTTATCAGTCCCTCCAGTGCTGGAAAAGTGCCGAGGCCCAGGCCCTGGTGGGCCACAGGCGTGAGCTCCCGGGGTTTGGCTGGGTGTTCAGTCCAGAGCAGGCTTGCACAGATCCAAGAAAATTGGAAAAAAACAAAGGTCCAGGGAACTCCTCTGCCTCAGCTAGCTAAAACTAACTAAAAACCAGAGAGAAGCTCTGTCCCGCTGTCTGTCCGTGCTGCAGACAACACAGTCCAGGAGCGGGGTGTGTGGGAGTGATGTTTTCCTTAACACACTGTGCACTTCTTCTTCCCCCTCTCTTGCTTTCAAAGACAGTCTTAAAGGTGCAGGACTTAATATATAACAGAAACCGGACGATTGGGGATACCAGTATCATAAAGTCACCCCAGGACATTCCACCCCTTATCCCCATATCGTCAACTTATTATCAAAATTAATATATATATATATATATTTTAACCCTACAACACATACATTATATACAGACAAGGGCATTTATTCATAATCTTCACCCAACCATCAGATCTCCCTGAGGTACACATTGTGTTGTTCCATCTTTCCTCATTATCCACCATGTGCAACCCGGTCCTTGAGCAAAAACAACTCCACGAATGGGTTTGTCTGTACTTGAAGTAGAATTGATCCAAACTGTCTTTCCTAACAAACCTCTGAGATGTACTGCTGGGACCTTGTCTCCATCTACTTTATGCAGGGGCTCGGATTGGGCTGGGCCTGCTCGATTGGTGGAACCTCGGGTGTTAACTATCCAGGTGGCCTTTGCTAGATGCTGCTCCCAATTTTTGACAGATCCCCCACCCAACGCTTTCAAGGTAGTCTTTAACAGTCCATTGTACCTCTCCACTTTTCCCGCAGCAGGTGCATGGTAAGGGATATGGTACACCCACTCAATGCCATGTTCCCTAGCCCAGCTGTTTATAAGGCTGTTCTTGAAATGAGTCCCATTGTCTGACTTAATCCTCTCAGGGGTACCATGCCTACAAAGGACCTGCTTTTCAAGTCCCAGGATGGTGTTACGGGCTGTAGCATGAGGCACAGGGTAGGTTTCCAACCATCCAGTGGTGGCTTCTACCATTGTGAGCACGTAGCGCTTGCCTTGGCGGGTTTGGGGCAGTGTGATGTAGTCAATCTGCCAGGCTTCCCCATATCTATATTTGGACCAACGCCCACCATACCATAGCGGCTTCAACCGCTTGCCCTGCTTGATCGTGGCACACGTCTCACAGTCATGGATAACTTGGGAAATACTGTCCATGGTTAGGTCCACCCCTCGGTCTCATGCCCACTTATAGGTGGCATCTCTACCCTGATGGCCTGAGGCGTCATGGGCCCATCGAGCTAGGAACAACTCTCCCTTGTGTTGCCAATCTAAGTCTATCTTTGACACCTCTATCTTTGCAGCCTGATCCACCTGCTCATTGTTTAGGTGCTCTTCATTAGCCCTACTCTTGGGGACATGGGCATCTACATGATGGACCTTCACAGACAGTTTCTCTACCCTGGTGGCGATGTCTTTCCACTCATCAGCAGCCCAGATTGGCTTTCCTCTGCGTTGCCAGTCGGCCCTTTTCCACCTTTCCAGCCATCCCCACAGAGCATTGGCTACCATCCATGAATCCGTGTAGAGGTAGAGCTTTGGCCACTTCTCTCTTTCAGCAATGTCCAGGGCTAGTTGAACAGCTTTGAGTTCAGCAAGTTGGCTTGATCCACCTTCTCCTTCAGTGGCCTCTGCGACCTGTCGTGTGGGGCTCCATACGGCTGCTTTCCACTTCCGGTTCATCCCTACGACGCGACAGGAACCATCAGTAAACAGAGCGTAGCGTGTTTCTTCTGCTGGCAGTTGGTTGTACGGTGGAGCTTCTTCAGCCCATGTCACTTGTTCCTGCTCCTCTTCATCAGTGAGACCAAAGTTTTCACCTTCTGGCCAGTTTGTAATTATCTCCAAAATCCCAGGGCAATTCGGGTTTCCAATATGGGCGCGCTGTGTGATGAGGGCGATCCACTTGCTCCATGTAGCGTCAGTGGCGTGGTGGGTAGCAGGAACCTTTCCTTTAAACATCCACCCCAGCACTGGCAGTCGGGGTGCCAGGAGGAGTTGTGCTTCTGTGCCAATCACTTCTGAGGCGGCTTGAACTCCTTCATAGGCGGCTAAAATTTCCTTCTCTGTGGGAGTGTAGTTGGCTTCGGACCCTCTGTAACTTCGGCTCCAGAATCCCAGTGGTCGGCCTCGAGTCTCCTCAGGCACTTTCTGCCAAAGGCTCCAGGACAGACCGTGGCTCCCGGCTGCAGAGTAGAGCACGTTCTTCACATCTGGTTCTGTTCTGACTGGGCCAAGGGCTACTGCATGAGCGATCTCCTGTTTGATCTGAGTAAAGGCTTGTTGTTGTTCAGGGCCCCACTGGAAAGTGTTCTTTTTGCGGGTGACCAGGTAAAGAGGGCTCACAATCTGGCTGTACTCAGGAATGTGCATCCTCCAAAAACCTATGGCACCTAGGAAAGCTTGCGTTTCCTTCTTGCTAGTGGGTGGAGACATTGCTGTGATCTTATTGACGACCTCAGTGGGAATCTAACGCCATCCATCTTGCCACTTTACCCCCAGGAACTGAATTTCACGAGCTGGTCCCTTAACTTTGCTCTTCTTGATGGCAAAACCGGCTTTCAGGAGAACCTGGATGATTTTCTCTCCTTTCTCAAAGACCTCTTCAGCCGTCTTTCCCCAAACAATGATGTCATCAATGTACTGCAGATGTTCTGGAGCCTCACCCTTTTCCAGGGCAGCCTGGATCAGTCCATGGCAAATGGTGGGGCTGTGCTTCCACCCCTGGGGCAGTCGGTTCCAGGTGTACTGCACTCCCCTCCACGTGAAGGCAAACTGAGGCCTGCATTCTGCTGCCAGGGGAATGGAGAAAAATGCATTGGCAATGTCAATTGTGGCATACCACTTTGCTGCCTTGGACTCCAGCTCGTACTGGAGCTCCAACATATCCGGCACAGCAGCGCTCAGAGGTGGAGTCACTTCATTCAATGCACGATAGTCCACAGTCAATCTCCATTCTCCTTCAGATTTACGCACAGGCCAGATGGGGCTGTTGAAGGGTGAGTGAGTTTTGCTGACCACCCCTTGGCTCTCCAGTTCTCGGATCATCTTGTGGATGGGGATCACAGCATCTCGATTTGTCCTATACTGCCGGCGGTGCACCGTCAAGGTGGCAATTGGTACTCGCTGTTCTTCCACCTTCAGGAGTCCTACTACAGATGGGTTCTCTGACAGTCCAGGCAAAGTGTTCAATTGCTTGATGCTCTTTGTCTCTATAGCTGCTATCCCAAATGCCCACCTAAGCCCCTTTGGGTCCTTAAAATACCCGCTTCGGAGGTAGTCTATGCCTAAAATGCAGGGGGCCTCTGGGCCAGTCACAATGGGGTGCTTCTTCCACTCCTTCCCAGTCAGGCTCACATCAGCTTCCACTAAAGTAAAGTCCTGTGATCCCCCTGTCACACCAGCAATAGAAACAGATTCTGCCCCTACATATCTTGATGGGATTAGGGTACACTGTGCACCAGTGTCAACCAAGGCCTCATATTTTCGTGGTTCTGATGTGCCAGGCCAACGAATCCACACAGTCCAAAAGACACGGTTTTCCCTAGCCTCTACCTGGCTAGAGGTAGGGCCCCTCTAAGCTTGGTTATCATCATACTTGTCAGTTTGACTACAGGCTACTGGAGCAGCTTTCTTTTTGGTGGAGTATTCCCCCTGAGTCTTGCTGTCTTTCAGTTCAAGCATCCGTTTTGCCAGAGCAGCAGTAGATTTTCCATCCCATCTTTTCATGTTTTCTCCACTGTCATGTAGGAAAAACCACAGCTCAGCTCGTAGCTTTTTCTCTCTATCTGGGTAACTTCTGCGTTGAGTACCAGGGCTCCTGGTCTGTACTGCTGAGACTGGAAGAAGGTCTTCCCTGAGTTTCTTGAAATTCTCCTCCATTTTGTCGTGGAAGTTTTGCGTATCTGCTCTCACAGCTGCAATTGTTGCCTGCATGGGGCCATGCACGGTATCTGCATATGCTCGAAGCTTCTTCACCATATCCAGCACAGTCTCTTCCCGGTAATCCTGCTTCATTGTTTCTAAAGCAGAAGCGTATTCTTGTGGCCCAAGTCGAACAAGTTTTCGCCACATCACAGATGTGCATGGCACCAAGTCTGGATTTCTAGTACCTAAGTCACTCACAAAGACAATCTCTACTATTGCCATTTCTCTCAAGCACTGAATCCCTTGTTCTATGGTTTTCCAACGAGTTTGCTGTATATAGAGATCGTCTGCACACAGATATCTTTGTGCCACACTTCTTAGGACCCGTTCCCAGAGACTATAAGGGTCAGCCCCCCTCATCATCTCCTGGTCAATAACCGGGTCGTGTGACAGGGATCCCAGATGCCTCGCTTCAGTGCCATCCAGAACTGTAGCCTCACCTGCAGCATCCCACAGACGGACTAACCAACTAATTATAGATTCATCAGGTCGTCGAGTGTAATCTTTTCTCAGGCCACGAAGGTCCTTCAGGGAGAAAGGTTCACCAGTGCCTTCTGATTTTGTGTCAGTTGCTGGTCTTGAGGGTCCTTCCCCCGCATCACCATTATCATCATCTACTGGCCGATCAGTTTTGGTTTTGAATTTCATGCCTCTCGTGGCAGGAGCAACAGACACTGGCTTAGGCTCACTGTCTGGTTTGGCTGCTGGCTTAGGCTCACTGTCTGGTTTGGCTGCTGGCTTAGGCTCACTGTCTGGTTTAGCCTGAGTCACTGGGGTAGCTGCTGATTTATCTGCCTGCCCTACAGTATCTAGCACCGTGCGATAAGCATACGCTAGGGCCCAGCTTATTGCAATGATATTTTTCTTTTTAGAATCATCACAGCAATTCTCTTCCAGATATTTCCCTACTTCATCTGGGTTCTGAATTTGTTCACGTGAAAATTCCCAGGCTGGGGGATCAGAAAATTCCTTCAGAGTTCGGCCAATTCTCTCCCACTCTCTACACCACTCAGGATTTCCCACACCTGAGTCTACTTCTGGGGCAGGGGTCTCGTTGGCTCTTCTGGATATCTCAGCCCTCATCCTATAGAAGCTGCAGACTATATAGAGGAAGCTTAACAGCTGAGCCAGCTGTACTACCAGGAAAGTGGTATCCTTAACACTCTGGGGAAACTGGGTATTCTCAAAGAGGGACATAACAGATTCAAAGGAGAAGAAGGAAAGAAAAGGCTGAAAAGCCTCATCCCCTGGTCTTCCTCTAACAAACTGGGTGCAGTTACCAATAAATTCCCAAAATGTGCTACTAGGACTGGGAGGCAGGGTCGGGCGAAGAAACCATGAGCCAAACATACCTGACAGAAACTTCAGTAGTTCTATAAACTTCCTATAAATCATTATCACCGAGCCCAGCACAATAACCATTCTAATCCGTGCCCCTCTACTGTGAAAGAGGGCAAAGACAGGTATTAAAACCTCAAAAACTTTTAGGGACCAGGTCCACATGAAGGCCTCCACCCCAAGAGACATTATGTATCCAAACAACATGACTACTGACTGCTTTATCCCAATACAGAATAAATACAACCAACAATCAGTACAGGTTTTTCCACTTTCTCTTGCCCCACGTTCGGGCGCCAAAAACTGTATTTGTCCTAGTTTAGGGCAAATCAGGAAGGAAAACTCCAAATGGGGATCTCCACAGAGAAATGCCCCTCCCCACCAATGGGTCCGGGAAAAGGGAAAAAAAAAAAAAAAAAAAAATTCCGTGGAGAAAAGTGGAAAAAGCTGTTTATTTAACAGAAATTGAGTAATATTAAATAATAAAACCTCTTGCTGTTCGATGGGATGGTAAGTCTAGGAAGAAAAGTCTTTTTTCATGTGGTGCAGCTCGGCTCGCTCAGGTTCTTATCAGTCCCTCCAGTGCTGGAAAAGTGCCGAGGCCCAGGCCCCGGTGGGCCACAGGCGTGAGCTCCCGGGGTTTGGCTGGGTGTTCAGTCCAGAGCAGGTTTGCACAGATCCAAGAAAACTGGAAAAAAACAAAGGTCCAGGGAACTCCTCTGCCTCAGCTAGCTAAAACTAACTAAAAACCAGAGAGAAGCTCTGTCCCGCTGTCTGTCCGTGCTGCAGACAACACAGTCCAGGAGCGGGGTGTGTGGGAGTGATGTTTTCCTTAACACACTGTGCACTTCTTCTTCCCCCTCTCTTGCTTTCAAAGACAGTCTTAAAGGTGCAGGACTTAATATATAACATAAACCGGACGATTGGGGATACCAGTATCATAAAGTCACCCCAGGACATCTGGATAATTTTGACTGGAGTAGCAGCATGCTTACAAAAATCATAATCTTTCTTAGATTATTCCAGGCAAAACTCTTTTAAGGAGCAGCCCTCAACAATCTTGCAAAAGGAAATTTTATAGAGGCAATAAATCTGTACAGCAGAAAGAATTCAGTCTTTCAGCTCAGCTTCTGACTGCTGATTGAGAGCCAAGAGAAGAGGTCTCATAGCTGCTAACTCACAGTGACCCTTGTTGCTTTCAGCACTAGAAAGAACTTGCTCATAATTTTTGTTTCAGTAGAAGCCTGGAGCTATATTTAACTTAAATGCCTTATATATTCTGCCTTAGGAAATTAATGAAAAGGAGTATCTGAAGCAACATTTTACTACTACTAGAGATCTAATCTGCCCACATAAAAAAAAGTTATGGTATGTACCTGCAAGCAGCAGGAAAACATGTAGCATTTCCATGTGTTACATAGATTACTTGATTTTATGCAGTTTCTCATGTTGTAAACAGCACAAATGATAAGTTTTTAAATCCCTTTTTTCTTCCAACAAGGAAAGAAAAATCCTCTGCCTTGTCTTACTCTGGTTTGACTAGCACCTAACTTTTTCAGTTATGTGGCTGTCAAATAATGTGTAGTGTAACCAAAGGCTAACAAATAGTGTAATGGCATTGCAGTTCACTTCTCAATAAAGCATTGGTGAAAACTACAAAAAAATTTAAAGCACGATGTCATGTTGCTTTGTTGCTCATTGTTGAATTCTAGATGACTGAAAGACTTGCTGTTTTGCTTTGAGGATTCTGTTTTGGATCATTGTACTCAGAAGTGAAATTTCCAATGGTCCTTTCCTGCAGGCTCTTCATAGACCTCACTGGTACACCTCTCGTCTGTCTCCTGGACAGTCTTGGGAACCCAGTTGCTGGGTGCTGGCCTGTGCCAAAGGGAGCTGGTCACATGAAAACCGGGTGAGGTGTGATTCTATTGAGAGATGGCCAGTTATTCACGAGTCTTCACGGAAGGAAGAGTGAACACCGTTTATTTCTATCTTTAGCACACCTTTTATAGGGTTTTACAGTGTTCGTGGGCTAAGCAAGTTACTATTGGCTAATACACACAGGTTTACATTTTTTCTCCTGTACACAAGAATATTGTTTTACTTTATTCTCTCTCTTGCAGGAAAGTTTCAAGGACTTTAGTCTTTAATATCACGACTTATTCCGGAGGCTGGTTTGTGCAGACAGGCCTTTCATGCCCACCTTCTGTTAAAATATCACCTACAATTCCCCCTTTCTCTTTTTGGAAAAAACAGGCTGTGGATGTGACTCATTCTACATTTTTGCGAAGACAAGATAACATACAACTTAAAAGCATCATTTCAATTAACACTATAAGTAAAATCTGTCTCCCTTCTAGCACAAGAGATTTCAACCATCCAGTGATAGATACTTCAGCTGGCGACCTAACTTCTAATGGGGTCACCATCTTCTTTCAGGGCACGTAACCCATCTTGTAGTTGTTGTAGTTGCTTATGGATGGAAACTGAATGATCAGTAAGATTCAAGCAGCACATGCCTTCAAACTCCTCACAACCATGTCTTTGTGCTAAGAGCAAAAAGTCAATTGCAGCTTGATGTTGTAATACTACATGATGTACACTACTCACATCAGCTGAAAGTTCACTTAACATTGTGGATGTTAAGTTCAATTCTTTCTTAGTCTAACAAGCGAGCCTTTTTAGAGTTGCTAAGCCTTTAGCAGCAGCTGCTCCTGGAATAAAGAAGGAGGCTGCATATATTATATCACAATTCCAAAAGTCTGGGTTTCTAACATCATTACATTGTAATTCATTTAGGCTTCACTTTGACTATTTGATATATTTTTTTTTTATTTTATACTACATTCTACATTCAGCAATTGGTGTAAACTTGGATGGAACAAAGTAAGTTTCCCAAGATAACAGGATCCTCTATGTGGATTAGCAGGAATTCCATTCCATGCTCTATCTCCACAGATTAGGAATATGGAACTAGGTAATTGCTTTGGTAATCATCCTGTGAGAATAAAAAGCTTTACTCTCAGTGTGAGTAACGAGATCAACTATAGGGTTGACTGTAGCCCAGTGTTGCACCACCCCATTGGAGTGGCTCTCTGTCGGTTGTGGATGCTAACTCTGAAACAGAGAGCACAGTGCCTGTGGAAATTGCAGGCTGCATAGATTTCTCAGTCTTGCCTGGGAATTCATAAGGAGGAATTAAAACAATCCTCAGAGATAGAAAGCAGCCTTGCAGGTGCTGTTTGTCTGTTCCTTGTTTTCTTGCAAGAGAAGGTCGAGGGGTGGTGAACTGACCAATGATGGTGATGTGTTAGTTTACTAACCAATAAGAGTTTTCTGTACTTTTCACGTATCAGTCTATAAAAAAGACCTGAGGTCATAAACCGAGAGAAATTTCTCCATTTCAACTCCACAGGAGAGTCTGTGTCTTTCTTTTTGCTGTTCACAATAGAGCGACAGTTGGGGCTCAAACATTATCCATCCACCTGAGGTATTGGTGGAACCTAACAAGTCCAATTCTTCTGGGGGCCCTATGGTAACATTGAGAACTTCGATAATTTTTGCTTGCCAGCAGGCTTCAAGTTGTCTAGATGTGAGACCAATAGTGCGATTGCACTCTTGCAACATTGCTAATCGATTCAGTCAAGTCTCATTACTAACCAAACCTTTAAATGCTTGAGGATCCCATTCAGGGACTCCTATGAAACAGGTGTGAAAAGGATCTCCAGGTGTGGCTAGGCTCAAACACATTGATTTTTGGCCTGTCAAGTGTGCTAGAGTGATCCATATGTTCTGTCGCTTTTGGATGTTAGCTAGCAGACAGTTAGGACTACACAGCACAATTACCATAAGCAGTTTGTTCCATGCAAATGACCACCATGATTGCAGAATCACAGCTAAGGCTTTAACGTTAAAGGAACTTCCAAATATGCTTACATTAACTCTTGAAGGGGGAATACTTATACTTTATACTAATATAAGAATTACTACACAGGCTAAACTATTTATCTTAAACTATTATCTAACTACTTTTCACACACGTGCTCTGGTCTTCATGCAATCTAAGCGTGAAAGCAATTTGCTGAAAGGGTAAACACAAAACTACAATTTATTTTATATACAGTTAGATGGAGTTTCTACACTCTTTTGATCTTCCATAAAATTCTTACAAACAATGATTTAATGCAATTCAGTCTTGGAACGTCCACTGGTCCTGTGATGTCAGCTGGCAGCTGACTGACTGAAGGCATCGATGTTTAGGTTGTTCTTCAGATCCTTCTAAATCTTAAAACAGAGAGTAACTGAAAAAAAATTGGTAGAGACACAACATCATAATAAGAATATTAAATTTCTGTTGGTAAACTGTGTAGTTTTCAGACACAACTGTGTCCTGACAGGTCCACTTCTGATCTTATTTGGAGTATCAAGGTTGTGTGGTGACTTCTCTGTTCACTGGATCTCATTTGTTCAGAGGCAGACAGTCTGGTCAGATGAACAGGTGACCTTTTTGAACCTGCCAACAAAACACAGACACTTCTTCCCCTGAAGTTAATGAATTACACTAATCAAATGTTTTTAGGGCATCAATTCCCCACATTTAAAAAAAAAATAAAAATGAGATGTATTTCTGTCATACACATCAACATTATCATGAAACTATATACACAATGAATAAAAACCTATAGCAGTTAAAAATCAATCAAATAATAAACACTATTAATAACACATATATATATATGTGTATATATATGTGTGTGTGTATCATATGTGTGTATATATATACATATATACATATGTATATATATATATATACATATATATGTATATAGATATATAGATATATATAAAAAATATATAAAACTACTATTAACCAGTAAAACACTGCAGCAGCATCCCATAGTTGCAAACAAACAGAAAACAAAAAAAAATCAGTGAAGGATTGGATAACCGCCTCTGGAAATGATTCTCCAAGCCCACTTCAAAATTGATCCAGCTGTCGTATTAATAGGGTCAAATTGCTAAGTCAAAAAATGACTCAAAATCTGATTTGGTGCAAAAACATCTGAATCTGTTGGCAAACATTCTGTCTAGGTAAAGTCAAGGCTTGGCCAGGGCCTTAAGGCTTTAAACTGGAAAGATGCCTTTTAACTCATTTTCAAAACAAGGTTCTCAATAGTAGCAGCTATGAAATGCTTGCAGCACAGCAAACTTAAAATACATTTGTACAAAGAAAATTATCAGAAGCCTTAGATAGCAGACCAGTTAAACCATTCAGCAGTTGGTTTAATCTGAAGCCTCTCCCCTGGCAGCTGACACTCAGCAATGATACATTTTCTTGGAATTCTGAAAACACTGAAAAATAATAAAGCTATGAAAAACAAAAACTGCAGAGATTGCAACAACCAATAGAACTCTCAGTGAAATCAAGGGTGTCACAGACTGCATTCACTTCTATCCACATGCAGGTTCATCAGTGTTCTATCACAGCTGTTTTAGTTGTAGTCATCTTCATCTCTCTAGGAAAATAACTATACTTTGCAGTTTAAACAAGTGCCTCTAATAAAACATAAAACAATTTAAATTAAACAATATTTAAACCTAATAAAAATTAATTATGACAAAAGGAAATAACAAAACCTCAAAAGAATATCCAAGTTATAAAACTTAACTTAAAAACACTCAAGCCTAAAAATAATGAAACTTGACTTTTCTTAATTCTATTAACACTTAATGTATATTAGATAAAAACATAACTTAATCTTATTCTGTTATTACAAAAGGGCAACTAAAAGTTTGATATATACCTTTTAAACACAATATAACAATAACATGGATTCACTATAAAGATTATAAAAATGTAACAAATACATCACAATTCTATGTCATTTGTCTTTAAAATAACTCACAATAATTGCAAATGCTGTTAAAAATACTTAATCATAACAGGAATTTGCCTAGTGTATGTTTAAATTGGTTAGGATTTTAAAGTGTAGTTTTTTCTAGAGAAAAACCACAAGACAGGATTTGGCAAGTTGCCATTCAGCTTCTGTAGCACTTTTCAGAAACATCAAGTCCAATTTTTTAACTAAAATCCAAAATCCAAATTAGTATATGTGCTGTTATATATGTTTTATATAACAAAAAGACTCACATTGAAATTACCTTATTAAAATTGTGGAAAAAACAAGCAAATTGGTAATATATGCTTTAACTTAACTTTGTCTTGTATAATAAAGTTCTCTTAGCTATTTATTTTTTAAACCATAAATCTCTTTTGTAGATAACATTAATTGGAAGGTCGTTTTCTTAGTAGCTGTAAATGATACAATATTTTAACATTAGGTTTTAACACTAATTATTGCAAGGTAACTTCTGTTAGTATTCACTTTAAACACTTCTTTAAAAAAAGTGGCTTTTTGAACTTTCAAGGAATCACAGTAATTTCTCTAGTAAAACTCTAAAAACTGCAACTGCAGAAACTCATAATTACTTAAAACACAAAATTAACTCTAAAAGGGTATATAAAAACATTTAAAAAAACCCCAATGAATCATGACTTTTTCACAAACTGGGTACTATCCCAGTGCTTTTTCTTAGAGAGGGAGAAGGGGGAGTTAACTGCCCACTTTGCTGCTGCTCTCTGCTGCTATCTTCACATCCCCCACATACTCTCTCAGAGAGGAAAAATGGAGAGAAAGAAAAAAAAAACTCACAAAGTTAACTTTAATATATGTAGTTCTTTCTCTCAATCTCTCTCATTGTTCGCAGATAGAGGAAAAAGGGCACGATTTTACAAAAACAGGTGATGTTACACAAAAAGCCTCTCAGGGCCAGGTGGTAAAAATGGTGACCATTGCAGCTTATCAACTCTTAATTACAGTGATGAATTTTGAACTAGATACCATATAGTTCACTATTTTTTGTCTATTTTGTCTCTCTTTGAAGCTGTCTGAGCCACCTGTTTCTGCTCAAGTGCTTCTGTAATTGTTCAGCGTGGCCTTGGAGTTTTTTCTGCACTGCCTCTACCCTGGGGGTGCCTTTATTCTCTGCGCACACCTCAGTGCTTTCCCCCATCGATGTGGCAGGAGGTGACTGCTGTGGCAAGTCCGTCTTGGGCTGAGCCATGGCTTCTAAAGCGGTGGCTGCGACCCTGGACTCAGACTTCATATCTTTTAAGGTAGCCAACACAATTTTCCATATCAAACTGAGCGCTACTGCGACTTTACTCTTTTCCGTGATTGCTGTGTCCCATATCAAAGCCCTTATATCCGTCCATTTTTCAACTGCTTGCAGTGGGGGCACCGTTAAGCACCCATGATTTTCAGCCCATACAACGAGCTTTCCCAGGTCCTTTTCCTTGACTGCTTCGCCTCATTTAACAATAATGCTAAGAAGCAGTTTTCTAGCTGCCACAAACTCCACATCCATTTTTTGTGCGGCCACTGGGGGGAGGGGTGCGACCCCTCACTTACTCCTCAACCTTTGGACTCCCCCAACGACCCGACGCCTTTTTCACCGCATTCAGATTGTCTATCCAGTACCGATCCGAGGTAGCGTCTATCTGCACTCAGATCACTCCACCAACCTCGGTCCAAGGCCTTGTCCCACAGTACGTGGACCCGTTGAAGCCCCCCTGCCCGCAGGGTCCCGTTCGAGAGCCAGATATTGAGAGACGGCCAGCTATTCATGAGTCTTCACAGAAGTAAGAGTGAACACCGTTTATTTCTATCTTTAGCACACCTTTTATAGGGTTTTACAGGGTCTGCGGGCTAAGCAAGTTACTATTGGCTAATACACACAGGTTTACATTTTTCTCCTGTACACAAAAATATTGTTTTGCTTTATTCTCTCTCTTGCAGGAAGGTTCCAAGGACTTTAGTCTTTAATATCACGACTTATTCCAGAGGCTGGTTTGTGCAGACAGGCCTTTCACGCTCACCTTCTGTTAAAATATTATCTACATGACTCCAGCTCCTCCTGCTGTGTGCTGGATTCAAATGGTTGAAGGTACCTGGATGAGCCACTGTGTGAGCGGAAAAGCCTCACTATGAAAAGCCAGTGTCTACAAAGGAGACAAAGGAGTCTTGCATCGTTATTTGAATAAAGGGAGAGAGTTCACTGGGGCTGTGAACTGTCTTCAGTTTTCTCTCAAGGTTTCAGAGGGTGCAGCCTCCTTTTATAAACTCCTGGCCACATGTTGCCCTCTTTCTTTCCCCGTTGGCTGTGGTACTAGGAAGGTACAGCCTTCCCTAACTGCCTACCACATTTTTCCTCCTTAAACATGTCATTTTCCCCTAAGTTCAGAAACTTAGGCTTGTGCATGCCCATTTTTCTGTTTCAGGAGTCAAACTGGGCTCTGTAACAAACCTGTGGCTTGAAGTTGGTAGAGACATTCAGGAGTATTTCAAAGACATTAACACCCATACCCTCACCTGTGGAATTGTTCAGAAAGACATTAGCACACATCTTTCCTATTACGTAGTCCAGTGGATAACTATGCAAGTATGAGCGGGCTATGCTGAAGCTTCTCTGCTTAGTAATCAAAATTTACTCTAAGCATGTTGGCTAATCTTGTAGTGACCCTTGGTTTAGAATGTGCGTGACAAAATGGATACATGATAGATTATGAGGTAATAAAGAGGGAAGTGTTGCTATATTTTATGTATTAGTAAAGGCCTGTATGCACAAACCAGCCTTTGAAATAAGTCGTGATATTAAGGGCTGAAATCCTTGAAACTTGCCTGCAGAAGAGAGAGTAAAGCAAAACAATATCCTTGTGTACAAGGATAAGAATGTAAACCTGTGTGTGTTAGCCAATAGTAACTTGCTCTGCCCGCAGACCCTGTAGAACCCTATAAAAGGTGTGTTAATAATAGAAATAAACGGCATTCACAATTACTTCTGTGAAGACTGGTGAACAGCTTGGGGGTCTTTCAACATCTGGCGCTCCAACCAGAGACACCCCTGCGGGCAGAGGGGCTTTGGAGTCAGCGGAGTGGATCTGGGCATTAGACGTCCCGGGCTTGGATCGGCACCGGATAGGCAGCCTGAGCCTGAAACGCTGAGCGGTAGGACGTGGAAAGTCAGGCTGCTGGGGGGGGCCCAGGAAGGCAAGGGCGTGGTAGAAGGGTCGCAACCTTCCCCCTTGCGGGTGGCCGCTAGCATGGATGTGGAATTTGCAGCGGCAGATAAACTGCTTCTCTGCATCCTCGTTAAACGAGGCGAAGCAGCCCAGGAAAAGGACCTGGATATGCTCATTATAGGGGCTAATTGTCATGGGCATTTGCAGTGCTCACACTGCTTTTTTCGGTGCAAGAACGGACTGATATATCGGCTCTGATATGGGAAATGGCAATTACGGAAAAGAGCAAGGACACTGTGTCTCTCGGTTGAACTTGGCAGATTGCAATTAATACCTTAAAAGACAGAAAAGCGAGATATGCTGAGGCTGTGAGCCCCGTAATTCTACCTGCGTCACAGCGGCAGATGCCTTTACCTCCCACTGCTGGACAAGCACTCCTATCTATGCTGCCCATGGAGAGAGAGCGGGAGAGTCAAAGAGAAGAAAATAAAGAAAAAAAAAAAAAAAAAAAAAAAAAAGTTCCACAGCGAACGCTGAAACAACAAACAGAATCTGTTCAGTTATGGCAGGATGTGATACATCCAGAAATATTTGCTTCATTTTTGGAGTCACTTTTAGCATTACAATCTTATTAAAGTCCCATCTTTACCACCCTGGAAGAAAAGAAGCCAAATTTAGATTGGTTTCCACCCGAAGCAGGGGGACATGGGGGAGCACAGAGGTGGGCTCTGTGAGAACAAAGGCACCCTGGGGGCAGAAGCAGCGCAAGAAAAGTTCCAAGGCCACGCTGATAAACTGCAATGATCGCCGTTGTTAGCACTTGGCCTGAGAGACTTTTCGTGTAAAATCGCCTGCTTTTGTAAAATCGTGCCCTTTTTTCCTCTATCGGCAAACAACAAGAGAGATTGAGAGAAAAAACTGCATTTGTTAAAGTTAACTTTGTGAGGTTTTTCTTTTCCTTTCTCTCCGTTTTCCTCGCTGCAAGAGTATGTAGAGAATGTGAAGGAAGATAAGAGCAGAGCTGCAGCAGCAGCAGGGTGGGCAGCTCACCCCCCTGCTCCCTCTCTAAGAAGAAGCACCCAGATAATACCCAGTTTGTTAAAAAGTCATAATTTATTGGGTTTTCAAAATGTTTTTATATGCCATTGTAGAGTTAATTTTGTGTTTTAAGTAATTATGAGTTTATGCAATTGCAGTTTTTAGGATTTTACTAGAGAAATTACTGTGATTCTATGAACGTTTAAGAAAAAAAAAAAAAAAAGATAGAGAAAAAGTGTTTAAACATGGTGTGATTTACAGCTTCTAGGAAAACCTTCCAATTAATGATACCTACAGAAGAGATTTATGGTTTAAAAAATAATTAGTTAAGAGAACTTTACTGTACAAGACAAAGTTAAGTTAAAGTATATATTATCTATTTGCTTGTTTTTTCCACAATTTTAATAAGGTAACTTTAATGTGAGTCCTTTTGTTATATAAAGCACATATAACCGCATATACACCAATTTGGATTTTGGGTTTTAGTTTAAGAATTGGACTTGATGTTTCTGAAAAAATGTAAATGTAGTACTTTTGAAAAGTGCTACAAAGCTGGATGGCAACTTGCCAAATCCTGTGTTGTTGTGGTTTTTCTCTAGAAAAACTGCACTTTCAAATCCTAACCAATTTAAGCATATACTAGGCAAATTCCTGTTATGAATAAGTACTTTTAGTAACATTTGCAGTTATTGTGGGTTATTCTCAAAGCTAGATGACATAGAATTGTGATATATTTGTTACATTCTTATAATCTTTATAGTGAATTCATGTTACTGTTATATTGTGTTTAAAAAGTATATATCAAACTTTTAGTTGCTTTTTGTACTAACAGAAAGGCTTGAATGTTTTTAAGTTAAGTTTTCTAACTTAGATATTCTTTTAAGGTTAAGTTTGTTATTTCCTTTTATCATATATAATTATTGTTAAGTTTAAATATTGTTTAATTTAAATTGTTTTGTGTTTTATTGGAGACACTTGTTTAAACTGCAAAGTATAGTTATTTTCCTAGAGATATGAAGACAGCCACAACTGAAACAGCAGTGACAGAACACTGGTGAACACCTGCTTGTGGATAGAAGGGAATGCAGTCTGTGACACCCTTGACTTCATCGGGAGTTCTATTGGTTGATGCAATCTCTGCAGTTTTGTTTGTTATAGCTTTCTTATTTTTCAGTGTTTCCAGAATTTTAAGTAAGTATCATTGCTGAGGATCAGCTGCCATAGGAGAGGCTTCAGATTAAACCAACTGCTGCATGGTTTAATTGGTCTGGTACCTAAGGCTTCTGATCATTTGATTTGTACAAATGTATTTTAGCAGTTTGCTGTGCTGTAAGCATCTCATAGCTGCTACTATTGAGAACCTTGTTCTAGAAATATGTTAAGAGGCATCTTTCCAGTTTAAAGCCAGGCCCTGGCCAAGCCTTGACTTTACCTGGAGGGAACGTTTGCCATCAGATCCAGATGTTTTCTGTCCCAAATCATTATTTGAGTCACTTTTTGACTCAGCAATTTGACCCTGTTGATACGACAGCTGGATCAGTTTTGAAGTGGGCTTGGAGAATCATTTCCGGAGGTGATTACCCAATCCTTCACTGATTGTTTTGTTTCTGCTTGCTTGCTAACTATGGGATGCTGGTGCAGTGTTTTAGTAATTAATAGTAGTTTTATATTACATATGTTATTAATAATGTTTATGATTTAATTGATTTTTAACCGGTATAAGTTCTTATTAATTGTGTATATGGTTTTGTGTTGCTGTTGATGTTTATAACAGAAGTACATCTCATTTTATTTTTTTTTAAGAAAACGGGGGAAATGGATGCCCTAAAAACATTTGATTAGTGTAATTCATTAACTTCAAGGAGAGAAGTGCCTGTGTTTTGTTGGCAAGTTCAAAAAGGTCACCTGTCCATCTGACCAGACTGTCTGCCTCTGAACACATGAGATCCAGTGAACAGAGAAGTCATCACACGGCCTTGGTACTCCAGACATGGATCAGAAGTGGACCTGTCAGGACACAGTTGTGTCTGAACACTACACAGACAGTTGCCAACAGAACTTTTATGTCATTACTATGATGTTATGTCTCTACCAATTTTTCAGGTATCCTTTGTTTTAAGATTTAGAAGGATCTGAAGAACAACTTGAACATCAAAACCCTCAGTCACCGATCAGCTGCCAGCTGACATCACGGGAGCAGTGAACGTTCCAGGACTGAATCGTGTTAGAGAAATTCTGTAGAAGATCTAAGAAGTGTAGAGACTCCATTTAACTGTATATAAAGCAAATTGTAGTTGTGTGTTTACCCTTTCAGCAAATTGCTTTCACGCTTAGCCTACATATATACCAAAGCACGTGTGTTAAAAATAGTTCTATAATAGGTTAAGATAAAGAGTTTAGCCTGTGTAGTAATTGTTGTTAGGATAAAGCATAAGTATTCCCCCTTCAAGAGCTAGTGTAAGCATCTTTAAAAGTTCATTTAACGATTGGAGTTTTAGCTGTAAGTTTGCAAATATGGTGTCATTTGCATGGAACAAACTGCTTATAGTAATTGTGTTGTGTATAGTCCCAACCAACTGTCTGCTAACTAACATCCAAAAGAGGCAGAACATGTGGGTCTCTGGCACACTGAACTGGCCAAAAGTCAATGTGTCTAAGCCTAGCCACACCTGGAGATCCTTTCGCACCTGTCTCGTAGGAGTCCCTGAATGGGATCCTCCAGCATTTAAAGATTTAATTAGTAATGAGACTCAACTGAATCGATTGGCAATGTTGCAAGAGTGCAATTGCACTGTTGGCTTCACATTAAGACAACCTGAAGCCTGTTGGCAAGCAAAAAATTACCGAAGTTCTCAATGTTACAACCCTCAGAAGAATTAGATTTGTTAAGTTCCACCAATACCTCAGGTGGATGGATAATGTTTGAACCCTTGACAAAAAGTCATTCTAACAAAGTAATGTAGCCCTGAGCTGCAGTCAGCCCTATAGCTGATCTCGTTACTACCACTGAAAGTAAAGCCTTTGTTTGTGGTGCAGTCTCACAGGACAATTACCAAAGCGATTACCTAGTTCCATCTTCCTAATCTGTGGGGATAGGGCATGGAATGGGATTCCTGCTAGTCCACATGGAAGACCCTGTTATCTTGGGAAACATAACCTTGTTCCACCCAAGCTAACACCAATTGTTGAATATAGCTAGCAAAATGAAGAACATCACAAAGTCAAAGCGAAGCCTGAATGAATTAAAGTTTAGCCACCCTAAAAAGGCTCGCTTGTTGGACTAAGGAAGGATTGAATTTGACATCCACAATGTTAAGTGAGCTTTTAGCCGATGTGAGTAGTGTATGTCATGCAATATTATGAAATCGAGCTGCAATGGACCTTTTGCTCTTGGCACAGGGACGTGGTTGTGGGGAGTTTGAAGGCATGTGCTGCTTGGATCTTACTGATCATTCAGCTTCCATCCATAAGCAACTGCAACAGCTACAGGATGAGTTACATGCCCTGGAGGAAGATAGTGACCCCATTGGAAGTTGGCTCGCCAGCTGGGGCAACACCGGATGGTTGAGGTCTCTTGTGCTAGAAGGGGGACGGACTTTACTTATAATGTTAATTGGGATGACAGTCTAAGTGGTATGTTATCTTATCCAAAGCCTGGTTTGTGCAAAAGGAGAAAGGGGGAATTGCTGCTATATTTTATATATTAGTAAAGGCCTGTATGCACAAACCAGCCTTTGAAATAAGTCGTGATATTAAGGGCTGAAATCCTTGAAACTTGCCTGCAGAAGAGAGAGTAAAGCAAAACAATATCCTTGTGTACAAGGATAAGAATGTAAACCTGTGTGTGTTAGCCAATAGTAACTTGCTCTGCCCGCAGACCCTGTAGAACCCTATAAAAGGTGTGTTAATAATAGAAATAAACGGCATTCACAATTACTTCTGTGAAGACTGGTGAACAGCTCGGGGGTCTTTCAACAGGGAAGTAGTAAAAAAACACTGGCATCTACAAACTAGTTACAGGGGTATAATGAAGTGGGCAATATGTGGCTTTGGGTTGTTTTGAAAAAAAAAAGAAGTTACTGCTTCTTCTCATACTAAGAACTAATTTAAACTAGTATTCACAGATAGGAAATCCAAGAATAAACTACTAAAGAAAAACACTTAATGATAAGTCTTTTAACCTGCAACAATACTTAAGTATTTAGACTTAGAAAAACTTTTGAAATTATTTCATGTTCTCACTGATTACAGGCCATTATTTTTACTTCTTCCACGGAAGGATTCGTTTCTGCTAAATAAAGTATGGAACTAAACAGCGTGTAGTGCTTTGCCTCTCGGAGGGCTTAAATGGAGCTTCCTGCAGCGCAGCAGAAGTACCTCTCTTGGTTACGTAACGACAGGCCCACATTCTCCATTCTCGCTGGGAGACGCTCTCCTGACGCAGGAAAGCAGCACACGCACCGAAGAGCAAAAGCTACGCATGCCGCTGCCAAGGAAACACGGATTTGGAACGCAGCCAAGGAGCAGCGGACAAGGAAGGTTTAAACACTACTGTGACTGCTTCACAGTCCTGGTGGCCCGGCAGCGCCGCTGTACCCCAGCCGCCTGCGCTCCATGGGCGGAGCAGGAAATGGGGCGCAGCTGGTGGCGTTCCCGCGGGCGACGGAACTCACTCCTGCGCCACACACAGGCCGTTGCTCCTCGGTGACGTCAGTGCGCCGCCGGGTGACGTATGGACGGCGGCGGGACGGGGGTGGGGAGGAGGCTTCTGCGGTGGCGGGGCCGGTGAGTCCCGCGGGCATGAGGGGTGCGGCGGCCTCGGCCCAGTGGCCGCCTGGGGTCTCGAGGTGCTGCCGTCGGCGGCTCCCGCCGGGCGCAGGCAGGGCAACGCGGGGCGGGCCGAGGGTGCGCCTCCGTATGGGGAAAGCGCCGGGCCCGTTTGGCGGGGAAGCGATTTCACCTGAAGTGCCTTTTTGTGGAGGCGAGAGAGGGGACGGCCGAACGCCTGGCGCCTCCCGAGCTGGGGGTCGGTGGCGGCCCGGGCTATCCCGGGCTCGACCTTGGGCGCCTTGCCGGCTCCGGCCGCCGTCTGTGGTCCGCGCCAGCCTCCTGCCGCCCCTTCGCCCCTGGCTGGCTTCTCAAGGCCCTGCTGTGGCCATCTAATTCGAATTTTCTTTCTGAAAAAATATAAGTTCAGTGTTTTGAAGCTCTCGCGGTCCTCAAATGTTTTCCCTGATGCTTTGGTGTCGTAGTAGTTTAACCACTCTGCAATTTATGCACTACTGTGATTCATTGAAATTACTCTTAGAAGGCATATTTTCAGACTTTAAAATAAACAATTTGATGTTAACTTTTTAGCAATCTGCCGGTGATCCTGCTTGCCCAGCAGTGCTCTTTGTTCATGTTTTTAAAGTGCAGCACACAAACTTTCTTGAAGTCCTGTGCTAGAATCATTGAAGTTTTTATATGTTTTAGGATTTAATTTGAGCCTGCTCACAAAGCAGATGTATTTGATGTGTCTTCTGTTATAAATATGTAAATCTGGTGCTTGAACTATTCTGTTGAGATATTTACTCAAATTTAACAAAGACCCCAAGAATTTTCATGAATGGCTTTCTCATATATTTTTATAACACAGGCCAAACTGATATCATGCATTACTTATAGGAAAGATACTTCAGATTACATTTTGATCCTCAAAATCCAGGAGACTTTCTTCGTCAAAAGCCTGGATCTGATTTGCAGAAGGATTAAGGTGTGGTTACTTTCTAGTTCGTGAGACTACCTAAAAATTTTTTTTCCTACCTTCTCCTTTGTTCTCTTAAGCATATCCCACAAAGAAAATTAGAGTGACCCTTATGAGTGAATTCATAAATCAAGGTATCATCTATTTAGCAAATTAAATACAGTCTATTTTTCCTCCTGGCAGGTTTGATGGGAAGGTTAACAATAATTTATACTTGCTGAGAGAGACGTGTTATGTTGGTTATGTATTTAAGCAAGTCAAACCTCTATATTTCTCTCTTTCTTAACCCTTCAGTTTTGTTTTGGTTTCCTGTTTGAAAAAAGGTTTGCGCAATAGAAAGGTCTGCAACTGCCTTAAATTTTGTAAAAAAAGCAATCACCAAAACCCAGTCAGAACCCCCAAAACTTTAGCTAAGTAAGAACGCTTGGAAAATTTTGTCAGTGTAGGGAATAAAGCATGTGTGATTCAGTTTGTATAGACCTGGTTAATTAGGACACCCGTGTGGGAAAATAGTGTTTTCAGGGATATTAATGCTGTAGCAGAAATGTTAGGATGGAATTTTTTGTCTTATAGTGAATATGGCAAAATGTTACTGTCTTCTATGATGGTTAAAAATATGAATGGTTAAAATTAAATTTTGATGACTCAAAATAGAAATACTGTTTTTGTGTTCTAATGTTTTTAGAAGTTTACCCATTAAATTGAAGGGTTTTTAAAGACTTTATTTCTGCAAAAAGTTGAATTGAGAAGTACACATCTCTCTCACTTTCATCATAATGCTTTGTGCTCATAGTTTCTGATGGTGTGTGTTTCATGCATTGTTCCAGGAGATGGTCTATTTCTTGCTGTGCAGCTGGATGTTGCTGAATAACGTGTCTATGAGCTTGCTGTTCAATCTGTCTGTTGTTCAGAATGGCGAAGAACCCTAATTTCCCAGAAGTGGGGAATCTGCCTACAGGCTATGCTCACTGTAGGTCTTCAGACAGCTTCAGTGGTGAGTGGACCCAACGTGTTTTCTTGAGATTTTAATGTTTTTGTTGTATGCCATTTTAACCAGGTTAATTTTATAAATGTGTTAATAAATAATCTGCACTAAGTATATTGTTCTTAGTACTTGGCTAAACTTATTCTTTTTCTTTTGTGACAGGAAAGCATCTGATTGGAATGTAAAATTTTAGCAGTACAGTACTTAAGTGATGGGAATGTGTTTGCAGATGAGCAGGGCGTAACTTCCCATATACTTTGAGTCAAAACATTTTTTGGTACTAAATTGCTGTCTAGAATGCTGTGGTTGGGTGGTGTGGGTAGTTTCCATTAATGTTACCATCTGCTTTCCTTCTAATCCTTTCACAAAGGGTGGGTTGGAGATGCAACTTGAAAATTCTCTGAATTTAACTTAACCTGAGCTTTCATTTTCTGTATTTAAATAGTCATAAGGGTTGATTATGTGGTTTCTAATTTTGTCTACAAAGTATCAAAAATTGTTTTGTTTTTTTTTTCTCCATTACAATTTTCACTGGGATTCAACTTTGTTATTGTTATTTAGAAATACAAAGGAGCTACTGCAGCTAGGGTTTTGAGAACTGAAGTATTTACACTTTGAATGTTGAAGTATTTACAGAAAATTTCTGTTTCCTGTAACAGAATATCAGTCTCAAAAGTGAAGAGTTCAGAGTATTAAAGCCTGTGACAAAAGCTTTCTGTCATAGAGTCCCGATGTTCTGAGCGGAAGCAGCAGCTTCTTTTCATATTCTTCTTTCTGTTGTTCTTGTTCTGTTGTTGTCTTTCTTTTCCAATACAGGGGGGATTTAATTCATAAATCATCCAATTAGCTAAAAACGCAATTCTAAAACATTCTTCTTACACCAATCTGGTCTTAATTCTAATGTATGAAAGTCATGTCAGTTCTTACTCAAGCTCTATGCATATATTGTATCTGTTTACGCAAATAATTCTATCTGTTCTATCTAGAAATACAAGCAATGTTCTTACTATGTTCTTGTTATGTCTGGACCTAAGTTAATTTTGTAGAAGTTAACACTAGTGAACTTTAGGGCTTTTTACTAGCTAACACAATCTCTTAAGGCACTGAAGATATATTTCTACTTTCTTAAAACTAACACTCCTACTTCAAGTCTGTGGCTTAATATATTTTAGTTTCTCTGAAGGTTTTAATTCAATCCTTTCATTCTTTTCTCTTTCTAAGGAACTCGGGCTTCTATTTCGTGCATTCCAGCAATTTACTATGCTTATTTTTCTTATATTTTATTTTCAATTTCTATTACTTTTTTTTTTTTTAGTTTCATTTGAAGTTCTTTGTGACTGTGTTTCCACAGTATCTTGATTTTGGGTAAAGTGTTTCCATGTGTTAAAATGCAAGTAATAATTAATCCCAAGTACAACTGTTTTGGGCTTTTTTACATATTTTCTGATAGTATCTTTACAGTATTTTATAGTAGAACCTAAAAGTGTATTTCTGTCATGATTTTGACTTGATTTATGTGTTAGATGTGTGAAAGGTATGGCCTTTTCTTTTTTCTTGTGGTACACTGTGACAGCTATAGCTGTCACTGACCATGACAGACAGTTTAGCTCATTAGGGAATTGAGAAAAACAAGCCCCCAGGTATGAAAGTGATTAGCTGAATTCAAACTCAAACAAGGAGACCCCAGCCAATCCCTATGAATCATGGATGGATACATATCATTGATCAAGTGAGCTAGGCGGTACTAAGATCACAGTCGTGTTTGTAAGTGTGGAAATTTGAAGCCCCTATATAAAGGATTGCCCTTCGATAAAGGTTGGGCATTGCTGCGTGATCTTGGTGTGTTCATGTTGCATTCCTGTCTCTATCATCAGCAGCAGTATGCCACCTTTCTTTAGCACTTGAAAAGTGGCTAGTAACTGCAGCAGGGAAGATGTCTCTGGAGATATGGATGGTCATTATCTGAAACAACCAACCTCTTTTTAAAGAAAAGTAAACTGAAGTGTAATGGTAGAAGCCAATATAATACCTAAATTTGCTTTTGGATGCTCTTACCATTGAGACTATAGAAAATCTCTGTTACCAAAATAAACCAAATCCATAAAAAGCTAAAACCTGTTGTGAATGAAGAAAAACAAAAGAATTGCATAGAAGATAGGACTAATGCATTTATCTGTTTTGTACGTTAGTGGGCAATCACGTAATTTTATGACTGAGAGGTATTAACGAGTTTGTTTTCTCATATATATATATATATATAATATGAGGGAATAAGAAGTCATCAAGAAAACTGAGTGTAAGGAATAAGGAAATTGGATTGTACATGGTAAAGCATTTTCTCTGACAGACTTTGTTATTTATTAAAAGTTACCTTGGTTGTTTATTTTCTCCCAGTTCTGAAGAGCTGACTAGAATCCTGCAAAAACAGTTTTTACTTTTCACTGATTCTAGTACTGATTGGAGAGTTAAGACTAAGCTTAACTGCTCACATTGCTTATTTCTATTTTTTGTGTGTGCATTTTAATTCAGATAAAATTGCTTTCTAATAGTAACATGATGTAAAATAATTCAGTTTTTAATTCCCTTTGTTGGAAACTTTGTTTTAAGTAACAGGGTTGACTAACAAGGTGACAATTCTTTGAAATACTTAGCTAGAATTGTTGGTGCCAGCTGTGTTGAGTCTGGTTGAAAATGAACTTTCATAGAAAACCTCCTGATTTAATTTTTCTTGTAATATATGATTACTTAGATTAGTCACATTTTTGTTATTGTAGTTATGCTTGCTATTCTTAATATTTTTGCCCTGTGTAATACTGCTTGTTTTCTTTGTCCTTTAGGCTACCAGTATCACCATCCCTCCAAGATGAGTAACAGCCACCCTCTTCGTCCGTACACGGCTGTGGGGGAGATCGACCATGTTCACATTCTGTCAGAGCATATTGGTGCTCTAATGAACGGGGAAGAATACAGTGACGTTACCTTTATTGTGGAAAAGAAGCGTTTTCCGGCACACAGAGTGATCCTGGCTGCTAGATGTCATTATTTCAGGTGAAGTAAGGCTTTTTGTCAGGCTCACAGGAAATTTTTATGTAGATGAGATAAACATTGTTTCTCTGTGAACTTTTCAGGGTGTAATCATCTGTCCATTGAGTGTGACCTTTTCTGTGTGAATGTTTCCCAGCACATGAGATCGTTGTGTTCAAATAGAAAAAGATAAATACCATGTCACAGTGTTATTCTTTTGACCTTCATTAAATTGGATTTTGAAGGTAGTTTTACAAATTCAAGAGAAAGAGAACTTGAGAACATGAAAGTACTACTGCAAAGCTGTTTTGATTTCTCAGAGTATAAATGGTGTGTTTCTATGGAATATACGCAGCAGGTTTCATTTTGATGAATTGGAATTGAGCAGAGGATTGGCTGACATAGACTAGAATACATATTTTAAAACTAGGAATAATACTAATCAAACTTTTTTTTTTGTAAGAGCTGGTCATTTTTCAATAGAAATACATTTAACATTTCAGTGAATTTTGTCAGAGGGATAAGCTACTAACTAAGTTAAACTCTCTTCCTTATAGAGCATTATTGTATGGAGGAATGAGAGAATCTCAGCCTGAAGCAGAAATTCCTCTTCAGGACACCACTGCAGAAGCATTTACCATGCTGTTGAAATATATTTACACTGGTCGTGCTACATTACGAGATGAGAAAGAAGAGGTTCTTCTTGACTTCCTAAGCCTAGCACATAAATACGGATTTCCAGAACTAGAGGATTCCACGTCTGAGTATCTTTGCACAATACTTAATGTTCAGAATGTCTGTATGACTTTTGATGTTGCCAGTCTTTATTCTCTTCCCAAATTAACTTTTATGTGCTGTATGTTCATGGATAGAAACGCCCAAGAGGTGCTCTCCAGCGAAGGCTTCCTGTCACTTTCTAAGGTATATCTTTTGTTTGCACTTTTTTCCCCCAGGACTGTTAATTTTAATGGCAATGTGATTTTGTGATGAAATACTAATGGGGGAACCAATTAAAAACTTGTGTTAGCTCATAGTTATCTTATACTTGTGAAACTGTGACAATTGGAAATGGTCAAGACAAGCTGAACTGAAAATTTTGGCAATCTGTTCTGAATTTTTTAGGTATTGACCAGTCAATATAGCTAAATATAGTATGTCTGATGGAGTGTTCTAAAAGATGGCATCAGTCAATCTAATTTTAATTTATCTTACTTCATCTGTTCCTGGTATAATGTAATTTGGCTTCTGAATGCTGCAGAGGGCAAGTCAAATATAGACTTAAATAGGACAGGATATGCTTTGTTCTAAGGATTCCTTGATATAGGCTTCATCAGTGATGGGTGAATTTCTGCTGGGCAAATGGAAGCATTCTGGAGCCTACTGTGATTTATGCTGCTGATTGTCATCATGTTCTGAATTTGCAGAATATGATGGTGTGGTAGGGTGTTTGGGGTTTTTCTTGTGGTTTTTTTTTTTTGTTAGATGCATAAATATTTGTGACTGAGTCAGACTGTTCTATGAAGTTGAAGTTTTGCACTTACTCTCAAGGGGTCTTTGGGCTGGACATAATAGTGAGTGTTTTCAAGTAGTGTTCACATGAAGCAGCAGAACACTTTGAGTGATGCTTTAATTGGGTTTTTTTTAAGTGTTTTTTCTTAGGGGGAAAGATGTGAAGGGTGTATTCCTTGAATGACACTGCAGTAAGTTACTCCTTGTATAAGGAGAAAAAATTTTTTTTTCTCTCTTTCTCTGTCATGTTCAGCTTGTTAAGTCTGAACTCTGAGAGCATATTGTCAATAAAGAAACAAGCAAACATCATGCATCAGGAAGTGCACACTTGAAGGTCTTTGGCATAGCCAGTCTTGGTATATATGAGAGATCTTTCTTTTTTCTAGGCAAGCTCCTGCTAGCTTCTGCTAGCTAAGTGAAAATCAAAAAGCTATTTGATTATTTTAGTTCTCATTTTGCAGTCAGTGGGTTTTATACATGAGTAAGAGCCACTGGAGTTTTTACCTGGTGATTCGTAGTTGGTACCAAAAGACAGAGAAAGATTGTGACAGGACAAAAATCCCAAGTAGTTCGAAATGGTTAAAAGAATTGATTCCAAGCAACACTTTTTTCTCATCAGTGCCTTTATAGCGACTTAAGTTTAAAGGAATATTTTGAAGCATACTACCAAGTCCCCAAATTTCTAGTAATATTCCAAAGCAAATTTGAACTACTGAATGTTATTATATTGATTATATTGATGTCAGTTTCTTCTAGTGATTTTGTTTTATTGCCTATTGTTTTGGTCATGGATTCTGTAATTCTTGCATAACTAGAATAAGCTATAATTTCAGGGAATCACCCCTTTAGAGATTATTTTTAATAGCTATAAGTTAAAATAGCCATTCATTTTTTTTGCCTTATTTAAATTTCCCTTGTTTAAAAAAATAAAATTCAATTTAATTTCTGTTTACTTAGGGGATATATTTTTTGTTCTTATTTCTCTTTTCCAGGCTGCTCTTCTAAGTATAGTACTGAGAGACTCATTTGCAGCTCCTGAAAAGGACATTTTCCAAGCTTTGATGAACTGGTGTAAACATAACCCCAAGGAAAACCATGCTGAAATCATGCAAGCAGTACGTTTGCCACTAATGAGTTTAACAGAACTTCTGAATGTTGTAAGACCTTCTGGGTTGTTGTCACCTGACGCCATCCTAGATGCCATTAAGATTCGTTCTGAGAGTCGGGACATGGACCTCAACTACAGGGGCATGTTAAGTAAGCGTGAAGTTCTTTGTTTCCTTCTCATTTAGTGACTGTGGTTATCTGGAGGATATGGTTAATTTGTGCATTGAGTTTTCTTCTATTACTGTGTGTTATAAAAGGTTTGCGGTATGAAACATCATGTTATGTAACTGTTCATGCCATTTTTATTTCTCGATATTAGACATTTATTTTCTTGCTTTGTATCTCAGATATTGTTCAAACATGAATGTAATACTATTTTCCTAGAGGAAGTGGTAATTGAATTGAAAATTTTTTACAAAATAATTGAAAATAAAAATGAATTGGCTGTGAGATATATGATATGTAAGTGGTTTTATGTTGATAGTGACCTGTTTTCTACTTCATAAACATTTTCGTAATTTTTCCACTACTACTTTCGACTTTTCTCTTACTCTTTACATGCTTGTCTAAATAAGTCTCTGAAGTTGTTATAATGGAAGCCTGTAAAGTGTAAGAAGCCTTGTTTGACTTTTTTTCTGTGATATCTGTTAATTCAACAAGAGTATCAAACACTCAAGCTTTAAAAAGATATTGTTAGCCATCTAATGTATGAATTTGACCCACAGAAAAGAAAAGTTAAATGTTCTTTAAGAGTCTGCACTATATGCTCAGTCATGCATGATGAGCCCTGAAAATTACTGCTATCTTAGAATCGCATATTCTCTTTGTTCTCTCTTAGAAGTTATAGTTATTAATATTTAAACATATGAATTTAATATTAGGATATTGTAGAAGTCTTGTCATGCAAGACATTCTCTTGACACTGGAGTAGGTAAATTTAAATAAGTCAAATGGTCTTTTCTGGCTTTTTTTCCTGGATATTTATCTCCACAATAAAATTCTCATACTCACAGCTTTTTGGAGACTGGAATTTCTTTGTTGTTTTAGTACTCATTCAGGATCTTGGAACTTTTTCTATTTGTGAAAATGTTGATGACCATTTACCACTTCAAATTCTGTTCTTAAGATATCAAATTTTTAATACCATGTTAAAATGCTGTTGTCAATCTGCCTGAAAAGTTTGGGGTAGCTTTTCATCATTTGGTTTTTAAATCATATTTTCTAGGATCTCTCCTCAAACAAGACTGTTAAAAATGTCTTTTGAAGAGGCTAGTTTATAAAAAGTATTGTTCTGTAGTTGAAGTTAGGGATAATTATTCACAGTTAGTTTGAAGGAAGCTGTTCCCAGGACACAGGCTTATGGAAATGAAATGGTGAAATGGTGGCATAAGAAACTTGGTTTTCCATGTGAGTTCAAAGCCCAAATAGTCAGAAGTTTCCCATTTCACTTAAGTTCATTTAGCTTTGCAGGGTACTGGAAGCTTGTATAGTTGACAAAGGAACATAAATGGCTTTACTGCAGTATACACCACTCTGCAAATTCAGCATGCATCTTGAACATTTGATACACATCTTGTACATTTTAAGTTTCTTCCATTTGGGGGAAAATAAAACCCAAACCTAAAGCAAACAACAGTTGACAGATGTGACAGAATTTTGTAAAATTATGAAGGGGACTGAGAATATAGGTGCTACATAATAGTAAATTATCACAGCTTTATTACCATCAAATGTGTAGGAGATACCAAATGAAATTGAAGAAGCTAATTTTTTTTAATGCCTCTTTATCTTCTTTCCTTTTTTCTTTTCTTTTCCCCTAGAGGATGTGTTTGTGGCCAAGAAAGGATACTAGCAATAAATCTTTTGTCTAACCTAATAGAGTTTATATTCAGAACATCTAATATTCAGTAGGAGAGTGTAAAATTTAAGCAATTATTTCCTTTTCTTCTTAGTACCGGGGGAGAACATTGCAACAATGAAGTATGGAGCACAAGTTGTTAAAGGGGAGCTGAAGTCTGCTCTATTGGATGGAGATACTCAGAACTACGACCTGGATCATGGATTCTCTCGACACCCAATCAATGATGACTGCCGGTCTGGAATTGAGATTAAACTAGGTCAGCCCTCAATAATCAACCACATACGAATTCTCCTGTGGGACAGAGACAGTCGGTAGGTGCCAAGGTGACATAAAAAGGCAAAGTAATGCATTTTGTGTGGAGATAATGTAGCAGTGCAAACTGTAAATTAAATACTTTATGGAAATAGCATGATCGTGTTGGAGGTGACAATTGCAAAGCTTATTTGGAAACAACCTGATTTTTAAATGCAATTTTGGTTACTTACACACCAGATCATATTTAGAGATGTTAAACTGCCTCAAAGTATTTAAATATTTTTACATATTTGCATTTCAAACATTTAAAGATATTTTTTGTTCCAATTTTTTCAATATATCAAAACTTTTAAGAAATGGGACACTTTGGCAGCAAGACTGGACCTGATCTTAGAGGTCTTTTGCAGCCTAAGTGATTCTGTGATTCTGTAATTCAGAGGTAATAAAATTTATTCAAAATGTGAATTACCAAGTGACTACAGTAGTTACTAGAAGCCACTTTGTGGTTAGACTGCCAAAATATGAATTGTAATAGATACTGTTGCCCGTTGTTACTGACCTACTTTACATTATTATGGAATATATGAAAATTAAAATTAGGCACATTTGAACAATTGAAAAGCTGCTGAAGTAGAAAAATTGCAAGGTTCTTTTTATCTGACAAATTTAATATATTAATTTTGTAGCTTGCCATGACAAAGATCTTGCAGTTTAGTAGACAGCTCAGCAGGTACTAATAAGCTGTTAAAAACAATAAAACATGCTACTTACACATTTATTGTATACCTTATGATCTTTTTGGTAAAGGATTAATTTTATTTTATTTCTAAACTAACAGTTTAGCATTGCAGAACCAGTTGCATTTTGCTTTTTTAGCTAAGCCATGTTATTCTAGAACAGGGTATATAAAAGTTTTAGTTGGAGTGGGGTTTTTTGTAAATTTAAATAAATTTTTAAATATGAGTTAGTTAACTAATAATTCAAAACCAATTTCATTAATTTTAGCTATTTTACTGTTCTAAGGAAATTCTACTTTAGTTTAACTGAAATTTGATTCCCTTCTATTTCTTTTGTAAAGATCAAAAAGTGGATCCTTGAAGGTATACGGACTGCTTCATATAATATTATACTAGTTGTGACAGAAGACCAACCAAATTTATGAAGCAGTTAGCAACTGACTTTATAAAATCTGAAAAAGTATTAGAGATATGT
This sequence comes from Cyanistes caeruleus, assembly GCF_971803275.1. Taxonomy (NCBI): domain Eukaryota; kingdom Metazoa; phylum Chordata; class Aves; order Passeriformes; family Paridae; genus Cyanistes; species Cyanistes caeruleus. Next base: position 83,827,228 of record NC_141702.1, on the reverse strand, counting down.
TAATAATGAGTCCTGTATCAATTTTTAGAGAACTTATATAAAAATGCCCCTCATCTGTAGGGCATAAATTTGCACCTGGTAAAACTCAGGGAAAAATGTTCTTGTTGGGACAGCTTTCTAAAAAGTTACCTGTTGCTTGGTGTCCTGTGCAAGTCATCTGAAATTTGTAGAACAAACTGTTACTGCTGGCAGAATATCTGACAATGTGGATCTCTAGAGATTTTTGTCTTCATAAAATACTGAGGGCAGAATGGTTTAAGATCTAGTTTCTGTGTCATGCTGATTTTTTTTTTTTTTTTTTTTTTAAATCATTCTAGTTTCTGTGGAAAATTTGCTATTGGGCTTTCTTTTGCTTCCCTACTGGTATGGTACTGGTATTAGTACTGTCTAGCTTATGCAAGGCCAGGAGTTGGACTTTGATCACCCTAGGAATTTCCTTCTAATTCAGAATAGTCTGATTCTCTGTTCTACGAATTGTCAAACTTTTTTCCCTTGAGTAACTCAGTTATCTTAGATAAATGGAAACAGAGGCATTTGGCTCATCAGTACAAGATACTGACTTTCTGAAGTGAGTTCAGCAGGACAACAAGATGAAGGCTTGAGCACATGAGAACCTGCTGTTGGTAAGGTGTGCAGGTTTAGAAGGGAGAATTTGTTGGCCTCAATACCTGTTCAGTGGAATATAGAGAATACAGGGACAGAATTCTCTTGGAGCTGTGTGCTGAAAGTGCAAAGAGCAGTGGACACAAGCAAGAAATTAAATTCATATTAAATATTAGGAAAACAATTTATAGTTTATAGGGGCAGTTGAACTTGGGAAGAGTGCCCAGAAAGGTGTGCAGAAATTTGCTAGCTAAGATCTTAAGGAACTTTCTCTGAGATTGACCTTGATTTCTGTAGAGATCTATTTCTTTCTACAGTCTTCGTCTAACAATTGCTGTCCACCAAACTGCATATTTTTCATGGGATATATGAATAATGTCTTCTAAAGAGGTGTTTTAACGCCTGTACAGACATGAGCAGGCTTGTACAGCATGATTGCTTTCTTGTTGAACAATTTTTTAAATTACTCTGTTCATTTCAACTGTTTATGTGAAGCTCTAGTCTATTGGATATTCTTAACAGAACCAAATGGAAACTAACACGTGTCTTACACCTCTAGTTCAGGAGTGTTAACAGCTGACTCTTAGCTGTAAAAGTGCTAAGGACAGTAGCTATTCAACCTACTTCTGCAAATAAGATGCTATCCAGCCTTAAGAAACTGGAAAGGATACTATTGTGTATGATAATGGAACTTTATTTTTGAGGTAATATTTCTTTGCTTGGTATCTTAAGAAACCAAAAAGTAGCATGTTGTATATAGGTTACAAATACATGTTCATTAGTAATGATGGTGTGAGAACCTCTAAATTCACAAGGCACATAGGACTGTCAGTAACTTTTGTATACAAACTGCTCAAACTCTAAAACTTTGGGCCTGGTTTGGTCAAGTACACATATGTTAGTAATAGTAATCTTGCTAAAGCATATTGTATTTGTGTGGGTTGTATTACACATCTGATTGGTGTGAATGTGAAAGCTGGTTATGCAATTGATGTTTAAAGACAGCTTTCCAAGGTAGTAACTATTTATTGTTTTAAGGATTTTTAAACAATATCATTTTAAGTACATACTCTTAAGTCCTCAGGAAAATTGGAAATATTAACAAAAGCATTAATTTTAATAATAAATGCTTTTGTAGAACTCCCTAGGAGCAAATCCTCTTTAGAAATCAATGTGAGAGGATGTTAAGTGCTTACATGGTGATGTTAAACTGCCTGTGAATTTTGCAGACTAGTACCTTAGGAGAAAGAAAATACTCTGAAACATATTCAATGACTTGCAGTTCCGCAAGTGAAATTTCTACTTTATTCTAAGTGTTACAGTCATGGATATAATAGGGAATTAGCTGTGACTTTCAAGTTCTGGTTTGGGTTTGCTTTCTTTTAACAGCAAACTATAAAGTAAACATGACTGATAAGCAGGAGGAAGACACAGACTCTGTTAATGGCTTTTTTATTTTTCATGAGGTAATTTTGGAATGTGTAAGGAGGTAGTGACAGGCTTAATGATGTATCATAAAGAACTGAAAGGGTCAGAAGTGAAAAACAACATCAGTTAAAATGATCATAAAATAAATTTGCTTTTTTCAAGTAAGGAGTTTGAATTTGCATTTTTGATCTAGGAAATCGTTTTTAATTTTTTCTTTATTGATTTGCCAATAGAAATAGTACCATATCACCGGTGGTTTAGTTTCATTCCATGGGGAAGGAATACAAATGATAATTTTATGACAAGAGTCAAATGTCTCCTTTTCATTTTTTGAGGCATAGTAGTCTCATCTAATGACTGTAGATTGTGAGTGTGTGTATGTTTTAAATCATTCTGAAAATACATCTTAACTGTGAGAGTTTCTTTTCAAAGCAAGTTTGAAGGTAGGGATCTTTATAAGAACAGTTTTCTTTTCAACACAACTGAAGATCCAGAAGACAGTGTAAAAATGTCAACTTGTATTCTAACCGGTATTTTTTGACAATCCATAGGTCTTATTCCTACTACATTGAGGTGTCCATGGATGAATTGGACTGGATTCGGGTTATCGATCACTCTAAATACCTCTGTCGGTCCTGGCAGAACCTGTATTTTCCTGCCCGTGTCTGCAGGTTAGTTCATCAGTGTAATATACAGTAGCTAACATTAAAGAATGTTGGCACCAGAATAAGTTGCTGGATTTTGCTACTTCATTATGTATTTCTGAAAATGTATGGTATCTTAACTTCCATCAGCTATGCTAAAAATGTAGTTTATCTTAATTTATAGAGCTTTGTAATAGTTTATCTTATTCTTTTCTGATATTAATGTAGTTGATACAATGCAGGTGTCCGGTTTGAAAATTCTATTTTTTCTGTATCTATGTATCTCCTTCTCCTTTCTTTTCTTTCTTTTTTTTTGAGTCATACACACCTTTTTTGCAGCTGATGCAAGGTTTTTTCCCACTCAGTAGTAAAACTCATTCCTTGACTGCCTAAATGTTTATAATGCACTTACTATAGAGCGTGAAAATATATTTTTAAGTATTATATATTTTCTACTGATGCACTGTTTTAAATAGTTATAAAAGGCAGAAAGAGGAGAGTTAGGACTACAGAGCTTTGAGGAATGCCTCTGATGTTCAGTTCTGGGTGCCACAATATAAGAACGATATTAAACTTTTATAGATGATCTAAAGGAGGGCAATGAAGATGATGAAAGGCCTTGAGAGGAAGCCGAATGACAAGCAGCTAAGGCCTGTTCAGCCTGGAGGAGACTGAGAGGAGACCCCATTGCAGTAACACCTTCTTTGTGAGGGGAAGAGGAGGGGCAGGCACTGATCTCTTCTCTGTGGTACCCAGTGACAGGACCTGAGATGATGACCTGGAGCTGTGTCAGGGGAGGGTGGATATTATGAAGAGGTTCTTCACTCAGAGCGTGGTTGTCACACTATATTAAGAATGGTGAAGTAGTACGACATGACTCTCTTTGCTGCATTGTCCAAGAGAGCAAAGTTTATTATTCTTGATCTTCTTTTATAGACAGGTTCAAGAAAGTCTGAGAGGTGAAACTCTCATTGGTCATTAAAGCAACACATCACCATCATTGGTTAAGTGGAACACCACCCCTTGACTGTTCCTTGCAAGTAAATCCTAAACAACACCTGCAAAGATTGTTGTCCTTTACCAAGGACTGTTTGGATTCTTACTCATGCTTTCTCAGGCCAGAGTGAGAAGTCTGTGTGTCTTAGTTTCACATAGACTCTGTTCCCTGCTTACTTTTTGCATTTAGTATCCGCAGGTCCTTGGGTACTGGAACAGGCTCCTCAGGGAAGTGGTCACAGCACCAATCTGACAGTTTTCAAGAGGCATTTGGACAATACTCTTGGGCGTAAGGTGTCACTCTTAGGGACGGTGCTGTTCAGGGCCAGGACAGGGACCTTGATGATCCTTGTGGGTCCCTTCGACATCAGTGTATTCTGACATTCTGCCACTCTGAGAAAATGGCTAGATGGGTTTAAGTGATGTTAAAATTATGATGTTTTTTTAACTGTAGGTATTGGGAATTCTGCAAGAAGCTGATAATCACATTGAAGCAGTCTTATTCAAAAACTGAATTGAGCTCGTTGATAGGGAGGATACAACCTATATATACCAAAGATGCTGTCATAATTTGGTTTTGTGTCATAGACCCTGAGAGGAAATGACCTGTATTTTAATAATTATTCTGTAGACATAAACTTTTTAATTGGCACAGCAACTCTTGGAATCCCCATGGAGAGAAGTGCTTTCTTTTCCCCAAAGTAATCCTGGCTTTTTCTGTAAATCACTATTCCTCATTATCATATCCACAAAATGGTAGGGAATTTCTTGGAGGTGCAACTTATTTGAAGGGCAAGTGGAAGAGCTAAAGAGAATATCATGTGGCAGCATAAGTTTATGAGCACTGAGTGTTAAGGAGCAGTAACCTTAAAGCAAAATATGAGTTCTCAGCTGAGTCACCATAATAATTAAGGAGAGTTTAGGTAAGGTTGTTCAGTAATCTTAATTTACATCAATGAATTGAAGCCTACATTATAGTAAGAATGCATTTGCTAGTCAAAAATGGCTATTATTTACTGTTCTTTTATGTATTTGTTCCCCTGTCCATAGGAAGACGAGGCTATTTAAAAGGTAATTAGAGCTGTAAAATGGCTGACAAATTTTTGAGGGGTTCCACTTTAAACTTTTTATTTAATTACATTAATATAAATAGGTATTACTTGAAGTTGACTATCCTTTGATCAGGAATTTTGATCAAATTCTCTCTAGAAGAGAGGCTTTGAGCAGGAGAGGCTATGTACATATAGATATTAGTATTAGAAATCTTATCTGTCTTTTAATTAATATTCTGTTCAGAAAGAAGTAAGCAAGGACTACTAAGCCTTTCTTTTGTCTCCAATTTCCATGTTTTGTTATTTTAAGTAGTTCTGTTTACTTAAATGAGTTAGTTATATCTAGTATACTAACATACACAAAAGAGAAATCCTAATATATGTGGAGTTTTCTTGTCACCTAAAAAGATGTGTTCTCCAGTCTTGTGAGCACAGATTTAAAATATGAACTAATATGAGATTGTCAGAATGTATTCTTTCAATATTTGATATTCTGTTTCACAGTCATGTTGTACATGCTTATCAATGGGCAGATAAGTTTTAAGCATTTTATAGGCTCTGTTTTGCTCAATGCTGCTTCTGCTGTAAAGTCTGGCTTTAGTGTCAGAAGTCCCAGTGCCAAAATTTTCCTGTTAGTGGACAACAATACAGAGGAGCGGAAGCATCATATTAATATTCTGTCTAATATTAGTTTTGGCATTTTACTCTTTTTGTCTTATTAATGCAGATAATATTTTTGGAAGCAACCACTTAGGGAAGCATGCTTCAACTTTTAAAAAGTTTTGAATGCATTTTTAGTAGATAGTCATGGATTGAGTGCTTTATCAGAAAGGGCTTCAGACAAGTGGTGGTTTGGGTTTTTTTGCTATTAAAAAAAAAATAAATTATTTTAGCTCAAAGTGCTTTATGAGGTCACTGTGTTAGATGTCATTTTAAGGAGCAAGAAAGATTTGAAGAGTAGAATTATTGGCTGGGATTTTTTTGTTTATGTGCATTTTTCCAGAGTGAGGTAGTAGAACATGCCAGATTCTGCACAGGTTGTTGAAGGACAGCCAGCTGTCTGATACACTAGAGCAATTGTTCAAACATAGATTATAAATAGGATATGAGCCCTGTGACATTAGGCAATGTCAGTTGCCTTTTTGAGTTACATTTTGCATAAATAGTAGTTTTAAAAGGTGAGAGCTGTCAATGTCTGAAGTGATACGTTCATCTAAGTTTTAAGAAGCTACTTAAACATTTCTGTGGACATGAAAATTGATGGAGTGTGTCTTTTATTTGGGTTGGGGTTTTTGTCTTTTTGAAAACCTGTAACCTTCCTCTTAATCAAATCTGTCCATGTTCAATTCTACAATCAATGCCTTTTTTACTGGATGAAAACTCTTTAGAGGGAAGATAGGATGCAGGTTAATGTAATCAGCTTCCTGTGGAAGTTAGGAATAAGTGTCAGGTTCATAGTTATTCTATCTTCCTCTGGTAGCAATGAATGTTAAAACTGCTAAAGGTCTTTGAGCAGGTAATGCTCTTCTCTGTTTTATCCTTTCATGTTGGAAAGGTTACAAAATTTTCTTTAGTGACTTCATCTTTTTACTTTGTCCTCAACCACAATATTTGAATAACTGCATTAAAAGCAAGAAAATGAAAAATTTTGAGGTTTCATAATAAGGCAAATGTAGCCACAAGGTGTCACTACAATAAAAGTTTAAAAGTCCTACTTTCTTACTGTTTACAGTCCTTTGATGAAAGTGTTATTCCTGCTGTGTGCTATTTTTGTGTATTAAACTTCCCAGATTTACAAAATCATTCTGGTTTCCTGTTTATGCTATAGAGGGAACAAGTACAGATTTAGTCGATAAAATCAGATGGAAACTTTCGATTAATTTTCCATCTTTAGTCTGACACTGAATGATTCTGTGTTTTGACTGGGGGCGTACTTCCTGACCAGACCAGTTTATAGTCTGAAATCAGTGCTATTTTGTCAGTAATACCAAAATTCAAAAATGTATTAAAAGAGTAAAGAGATCAGTTTTTGTCTGTATTTGCTATTATTGTCTTAGCTCTTTTTGTGATTATAATAATGTGATTTATTGAAGGGAAGTACTAGTTATTACTGCATAAACATTTAGTCCTAAAGTATGTTTCTATTAAGAGAATGGATAGATGCCTTTAGAATCATGCTGGGAAATTATTTAAGCATATTCTTTTTTCTGTTCTTTAAATCTGCTTTTCTGTTTTCTGTTTTTTAAATCTGAAAAATCTTGAGATTTTCTAATACTGGTGTGTTGAATTAATTATTTTTATTATTATTTTTATTATTTTTATTATTATTAATTATTATTTATTAATTAATAAGGGCTCCATGTTTCCCTTAAAGGACTTGGCTGCTATAGAAACTGTGGCATAAGAATTATTTTTACTTTAGAAGGTGTGTTTGTATTTCAAATTTATATATTGGTGCAGAGAAAATTACTTGCCTTTCCTTATATTAAGCATTGATGTTATTGGGTGGTTTTTTTGTTTAGTGCTTCAACAGTTTCTGCTACTAATGATTACACCATTTGTCATCCTCTGCCTGAGTGATGACAAATTAAATTGTAGACCATGTCTTCTGAACATTGAAAAAATGCAAGAAGAGTAAATTTTTCGGTACTAAGGCAGTCCTGTTCAGAATTTAGAAATGTTAGGAGTTGTGCACAATCATTTTGCATGTAATAATAAATAAGAAGATGTGATTTTCAAGTGTAGGCTAGACACTTGAAACATTTTTCTTTAATTCTAGTCTTAATCAGGCAGCCTCAGATTACTGTGCTTTCTACTGGTGGTGCTGCAGTCATTTTATTTTTCTTTCTCTCTGGGAGAGTCATTGAAATTAGCTACAGATTAAGCAGCAGTGTCTCACTTTCAGCCTTACCAGTAAGTCTCTGACAACATTATCTGATATGGATAGCCATTTAGCAGTTTTCCTGAGATTGGTGGAATCTTAGGTGGATAGTAACTTGGCAGGAGACATTCCAAATACAGTTTGATTTAAGCAGATGTTGAAACAAGGGAGGAGTCAACTCTTGAGGAAGATGCAGTTGAAGCATTGTCCCATATACTTGAAATAAACTCAGGGGAAGGCAGTGTCTGCAGATCTAATTTAACACTGGGAGTGTTTTTTATGCGTTGTTTGCCCTTTCACACTAGGGAATGGCGGTGGTCAGAAAAAGCATGGAGACATCCAAAAGAATCTTTTAAATGTTGTTTTAACTTAAAATGAAGCCTTACTGCATCACTAACCTATCTAGAAAATGTAGATTAAGAGTTGCTGGCAAGAGCCTTCTGTCAGTCTGTAAAGTATGTGAAATTTTTTTCATCAGTAAGTCCTTAGTATCCTTATAAAAGGACTTCTTGCTAAGGGAATTACTAAACTTGGGTAACTGAAGCCATCTTTACCTTAGTTACAGCATCTGAGAACTACAAGTAGTTGCACAGGCAACATGTTGGTCAGTTATTTTGTTTGTACTGTTCTTTGGGAAGCATTGACTCTTGTGTAAATATTTTATTTCTAACTGTACAGATATGCTGCTGTTTGTGAGTTTAGGAAGAAATCCCAACCCTGCTGCATAATTCAAATAGCTTTTCTTTATTTCTGGAAAACTGAAATTTTAAAATCTTTTCCAGAATCCAATATTGTAAACGATACAGTAATGATGTAATGTCCAGAAATAAGTAAAAATTATCTTGATTCGTATTACAGCAGCATAGTAATAAATAATAAAAACAATTTTAAAATGTTACTCCAGACTTTTGAGGCTTTTCACTTCACGTTTTCACATGACATTATTTTAAAAAATCAATTTTCATTGCAGGCAGTTTTCTTTTTTGTTTTTGGGGTGGAGAGTAGAGCTCACTCATCGTTCCTTCTTGTAAGATGTAATCATATTTAGGAGTCTTTATTGGTATGTTTCCAATTCTTTAACTTTGAAATGGGAGGAAATGGTTTCCTATAGTCTCCATTTTAGTTAATATCTGCTGCTTGTTTTTCTTTCTATCAATGTCTAAACATCCTTTTTCCTCTTCCAGTAGGTTTTCATTCTGTTTTTTTTCGTTTTGGTTTGGTTTTTTTTGTGTTCGATTTGTTGTTTTGTTTTTTCTTCTGTTCCTAAGAAAGGTGATAGTCTGAGATTTTTCAAAATAGATTATCTACACAGGATCATGAAAGCTGTTGCCTCATCTGAGTTGGAGTGTTTATTGATTTAAAATATCTTTTTCTTTATTTCAGGTTGTATATATGTTTGATCTTAAGCTTACACTTCTAAATTTAGCTCCAAATGTTCTCCTAGTGATGCAAAAGCTCATTGCATCTCTACAGGAATAATCAATAATAATTTTTATCAAGAACTTTATCAAAGCAGCTTTTTTCTTCTCAGATTCTTTCTCCTGCCTGTCATAGCAATTTCAATTATCCTAACCTAAAGAGCCCAACTTGGCTTTGAGGGAAATTAAAAAAGCCAGTGTGCATTTGAGCTGTCAATGACAACCTGCCAGACAACTTATCATCTGAAAATGAGTATTTGTCTGAAAAAGTGTGTGTAGAGGGTCAATGTATGTTGTATAGAAGTACCTGAGAAATAGGGACAGCCTGCCAATCGAGCTTGTTGGATATGAATTATTAAAAAATGTATATTATTTTCTTTTTGCTTTATGATTTGGAAGAAACAATTAACTTTTTAAGAGACCTAAATTACATATTTCTCATGTTTGACATAATAATAAGTAGGCTTTTTGTAGTGTGGTTAGAATTTCCTTAGTCTGAATTTTGAAGTATTCATTTTGAGTATCTTAAACTTGAAATTTTCTTGAGGTCTATTTTCATCATTTCACCTCATAAATGAGATCTGATGTAGATCAAAATTATCAGTAATTACTCATCTTGACAATGATATGTAAAGATACACCTAAATGCTGAATTATCAAATTGTTGATGAAAATTCTACAGCAAACTTTTTTAAAAGTTAAATTTTAAAGTTAATGTTGCATAAGACGAGTGTGTTTAAAAGGCATCATGAGCACTTTTCTTTAAACTCTCTTCTGTGTTTTCTCTTGCACTCCAAGAGCTAGAATTAACTGAAAACTTGGCATGCATATTTACAGAGACAGGCTTTTCCAAGAGGAAATCATGTTTTTTTGGTAAATTTGTAAGAATTCTGGTTTATTTTAGTTTGTTGATCTGTGATGGCCATCTGTTGAAGTTGTTTGATGCCATTGTGTAAGGCATTTCTCTGTATCCCCATTTCTTAGCACATAATGGGTGCTGTTTGCCCATGTGTATCTGAAACACAGCACCACATTTAAAACTGCACATTATGAATATTGAAATTGTTTACATGAACCAAGTAATCCACTTCTGTGTATTTACTTTTCAGTGTCTAAGTTTATAAAGCCATCTGTCAACCAACATTAGGCCAATCTTAGCTGTGGAATAATTGGGATGATAAAAATTTTACAGTAAAGTGAATTTGTCTGTAATTAAACTTGATTCTTAGGTCACAAACCTCAAGTTATCTTCTGAGTAGCAGAAAGGAAAGTGTATGAGTGAAAAAGCCCTAAAGTAAACTTCTCTTCGGTGTAGTTTTTCTCCTCAAAATAAGCTCATGCAGCTTGTCTTAAAGTTAAGATTCTTGGGCTTGGCCTATATTTGCTCTTTCTCATCTTCATTTCAATTGGGATGATGGGAATGATGGTTCCATTTGATGCAGCTTTCAATAGTTTCTAAAAGCAATATTTGTGCTTTATTCCAAAAGAAGATAGAATACAAGCAGTTGAAAATGAAGAGTCAAAGTGAACAATTTATGTTCTATAGTGAATCAGATTTGTAGAAAATAAGAGATGTAGGTATATAAGTCTCTTCAACTGACAGAAATAAGTGAGTGAAGGAAAGAAAACAATGGAAGAGAGATGTATTACTCAGAAAAAATACAATGTTTGGGAAAAACTCTTGGCAAGTGATAAATGTTTTAAGAGAGGGGTTTTTTTTAAGATAGGTTTAATGATAGGAAAACCATAGGAGATTTATGATTTTTAGGCTGCTACTGTACTGGAAGCAGTTACTATTTGTAATGCCTCCTAAAGGAAAGAAAAAATGTTTTTTCTAAAACACCAGATTGTGCATTTGGGTTTTCATTTTTACCACAAAGCAACTTCAACAGCTTTATACTTTGAAGTTTGTTTCTCATTTTTAAGATTGAGACAAATTTTTCTATACTTCACTGCAGATGTAATAAGTATCTTGGAAATTTTAGATACTGCAAGTAACATCTTTAATGATGAATTAAGTAGTAGTTTCATTACTTTTCTTCATTGTCTTTCTCGTTTGTATTGGGCAATAACAGCTGTGATGGAAGGTGTATTAAATATTGATTTCCAAGTCTGTATTTTGTTCAGCTTAATTTCCCTGTCTCTGTTAATGGCAAATTGCAAAGTTAGCTAATCAACTTGCATTTTCATTAACAGTGCAAGCGCCCTGTTGAGTGAGGTAAGTGGGCACCCTCACCGTGTGTCCAGTCTCTGAACTCAAGAGCAGGAGGTGCTGGTCAGGAAGAGGTTGTGAGCACAGACATCCTGTGTGTTCCACCCTCATACTCCTCTGATCCTGCAAATACGTGTTCACAGACAGCTTGGCTGATCATTTATCTAAGGTCTGTCTGACTGGGGTGCTGTCAACTGCTTGCAGGTTGTAGTTGCAGGCAGCGCTTTCCAAAAGCTCATTAACCACTGCATAAAAAAAAAGTAGTTTTATTCATTTAGACCATTCTTTTGCTACTTTGTTTCTTCTAATTCCAGTATTGTGGGATCTGGTGAATGAAAACATTGCATTCACTTTTTGTGACTCTTACTAAGCCTTTTTAAGTGTCAAGTGTAGATTCTTCAATCCTTACTCTTAGCTTCCATCTATTCAGTTTCTCTTATGATTTTCAGTGATATTGGCTGTACCTTCTCTGACTAGTATGTACTCCTTGAAGTGTGGAGACCAGAACTGTATGTGAGCATTTGAGATTTGGGTGCAACAGGCTGTAACAGAGTGACAGAACAGCACTGTTTTGTTCTCAGTACTCTTCCCAATGATGTGCAGTATTTCAGTGATCCCTGCCTGCCATTTGACTACCCCAAAAAGTTTACTTTCATCTGCAGACTTGGAGGCTTCACTAACAAGAACTTAGGCTTATTAGCTTGCAGGCTACTTAGAAACAAGATAATAGATTTCACTACTTCTGTTCTTGATATTAACAGTACTTTGCAAATGAAAACTTTTTTGGCTTTAATACAGTTATGTAAGTAACTGTGTAAGTCACAGGAGAATTCCAGTTTGGTTCAATACTTAGAAGTAAGTAGGTAGTATTCCTTTGAATTTGATGCATGGTTTGCAAAGATTTATTCCCTTATAAACTTTAGACGCTAAAATCAAATGGAGGGGATGGGTTTTTCTGCTTGGTTGGTTAGTTGGTTTGGTTTCTTTTTTTGGGGTTGTTTACCTTCTGCAAAATTTTTGCTCTAAGCCTATCCAGGGAATTTTCTTAAGTTGTACAATATCTATTTTGGGAGAGAGGATAAAAATACATTATTTTTTTTTTTTTTTTTGGAAGTTCTTGACTAGAACTGTAGTCTTAAAAATTAGTGAGACACTTTGAAGTTAAAATAATTTTTTTCTTTCACATCCTCCTATGAAGACTTGAAAGGGGAACTTTTTAATAGTTTTGCAGTTTATTTTAAAGTTACTTGATTCTTCAGATGTGTAGGATTTGTAGTGGAGTATTTTATACTGTTTTTCAATGTGATCTAAGATTATGTATTCAGTTTCCCATTAACTGATCAGGCACCCTTGCTCTTTATATATACCAAACTTAGGATAATACAGTTTAAAAATAACTTCAGTTAAGAAAGCAGTAGCTGAAAAGAGTAATGTTACTGTTTCTTTTTAGAATAGAAAGCTTTTTAGAATAGAAATTATGGGTTTGTGTGTCACATAATTGGACATTTGAAAAATTTAAGAGTAAATTATGAGTATGTAGTATTGAGGCTTACAATCAATCTTAACTGTGCCTTAGGGTGTTTTTGTATAGCAGTTGTGTTCCCTCAGTGCATATTACTAAGCTTTTTATCTGTAAGATTTTGTTCTAATTTTTATTGAGCTTGGCTCTACAGAATTGTCATTACTTTTATTGTAGTATTGGTAGCAGGACAATTTTTTTTTAAATTTTTTTTTTTACCTTTTCTAATGATATTAATGTTTTTGTGTTTTTTGTTTTTTTTTTCAAGAGAATGCTTGATTTTGACTTAATAGCTAGGAAAGCTAAATCTGTATTAAACACTGTATATATATGCATAGACACTCTTCCCATTCAGATATTACTTAATCCTTTTTTTTTTTAAGTGAAGGATTTAACGTGTATTTAGATAAAAACTGATTTTAAAACTTTGATAGATCAAAATAGGGTGAAGGGCTAGAAGACATTTTTGCTGATGATTCCAGCTTGTAATAAATTATAAAGCATATATAACAGCTGTAAAGAGAGATGACTTCCTGTGTCATATTTCATCTTTTCTTCATAGATAAGTGTGTAAGTGAAAGGGAAATTGTTTCAATATAGGAAATCTGTGTTATTTCTTTGGAGTGAAAATGAATGAAATTGAAATAGTTCACTCTTGGGTGAAACTAGAGATTATAAATGTATTTTGTCCTCTTGGTGTGGATTGACATAATGCAGATTAGTAGTAAGAGAATGTTCCTCGTATCATCAACTGTTGTCAGACATGTTCACGAGTACTGAATTATAGTAAAGTGAAAGGGGTTCACAGTACTCAAAGGTAATTCATACAGAAGAGTGTGCAATCCATCTTTTTAGTAGAAGCTACTGTTCACTGCTAGAAGATTTATTTTTTCAGACTCCCTAATCCTTTTTTATTCTTTGTATTATGGAAACTTTGTAATTGCCTGGGCCTTGTCTGCACCATCTATGCATCACCTGATTTCTACATAGATAGCTCAAGGCTCTTTATCATCCTCTGGCATGTGGGCGTGTGTAGGCACCATCACATCAGGCACCTAAGTGGTTTTTCCCATAGGTATCTGGAAGTGCATATAATAATGTTTGAGGTCAACAGGATACTTTGTTTCTACAACATTTTAACAGAATTTTTGGGATCCTTGAATTAAGGAACAGTTTCTTAAGCTGTAATTCTCAAAAGATTCATGTTAGATACAATATCAGTTTGTGTCTAAAATTAATGTAAAAAGGCATTGAGCAGCTGGGGAGTTGACTGAACATTTTTTTTCTGTCCTCTAAGCTCATTTAGTGCAGATTTCTTTCAAAAGTTATTGCTGAAGAATCTTTCAAATCATAGGCTAGGGAAAATTGCATTAAACAATGTATGGAATGTACACTGTCAGCCCAGGTTGGCGCATTTCCTGTATTAATTGACAAATACTGGACCTAAGTTAAAAATGTGATGTGTGTTTTGGGATGATTCTACAATATATTTGTTATGGAAGGTATGGCATCTGAGAGGAAGTGAAGTAGCCTCTCTTTGTCCCCTGAAGTAATCCTGGCTAGCTCTGTTGAGGCGGGGGGTCAGGAAGTCTCTTCATGACCAAGATAAAAGACCAAAGAGCTGCTTCTCCCTCCGGGATAAAGGAGGATATTTATTCTGGCTGGCTTCCAGGAGAGAGAAGAGGCAGAGGATACATTTCCCAGACTCTTTCAAACCTCGGGAGAGGGGCGGGGAGATATATAACACCAACCAATGGAATAATGTTTCAGAGACAGGGAGGGGAGGGGAAAAACACTTCACAGCTGCAGGGAGGGTTTACACAGAAACTAAGTAACCCCCAGAAATGTGCACTAGCACAAGGAAGTAGAATCACGGAATCATTTAGGTTGAAAAAGACCTCTTAGATGGAGTCCAACCATTAACCCAGCACTGCCAAGTCCACCACCAAACCATATCCGTAAGTGCCACATCCACTCATGTCTTTTGAGTAAGTTCAGGGATGATAACTAACCCACTTTGCAGGACAGCCTGTTTAAAGTACTGTTCTAAATACGTTCTTTAGCAACCTGTTGAGTTTTTGAAGGACTCAATTTATAACTTTTTTTTTGTTGATTAACTGATTTCTAAATGTATCTTCTCTATCTATTCTGTTTGAACTTACTTGACAGTTTTTGTCATTTTGTACTGTGAATGACCTGTGTTAGAGCTGTTAAAAAGCAAACTTACCCAATTTATTTAATAACTACATTTGAAAAAGAATGCAGGGGGAAAAGATATATCTTGGGCACTGAAGAACATCTATTTTCCCATTTTATTTTAAGGTAAGCTCAGCGGTACATTATTTTAAGCTGCCATTTTGGTGAAATTCATAATCTAATCTTTATTATGTAGCTTTATGACTTACATTATATGCAACCGTGATGAAATTTTAAAAGTTTAATGTATTTGTTTTCTAATCCTTTACCTAAAATGGAAATGTTTCAGTATGAAAATGTTACAGCCATTATATCAAATTCTTAAGAACATGTGGGAGGAATGACTATTGATCTAACAGATTTAATAGTTCATATTCAAAATCTATGGAATAGAAGTAATATTTTGAATCTAAGTAACTGCTGAGTATAATACTTCAGGCAGAATTTTGAAAGTAGCTGTGAAACTGGAAAATTACCTTCTTTTCTTTTTCAAGCATAACTGCACTTGAATATTTTTGTTTATTTTAGCTGCTAGTGAATTATGTTGGCATAAGGAGCTAAAATATGTATTATTTCATTCAGGTAAGAATTTGGTTTAGCTATTAAAATTAGAAACTGTGTGCAGTTACCATGGAAATTACTTGAAGTCGTTGTAGTACTTTAAAGAAAAGAGGTCGCCAGTGGAGTCACAAACAATGAATGGAGAGTGCTTTTTCCCTGATAGAAAGGGACTGAGTGTTTTAGTGATCTCTGCAGGTTTTTTCCTATTTCTAGTGCCTTTTTATAGAAGAGAAGAGTTGCTTCTGAGGTCCTCTCAACATCTTTTGGTTTGTTTCCTCAGTTTGCTCCTTTTTCTTCTGACTTCTGGCTTTCAGAATCCATCATTGCTGCTTAAGACATTGGCTAGAAGAAATGTCTTCATAGTACTGTGGAGCTTTCCTACCCACCTAGTCTTTTAAAGGAAAATTTTTATGTTTACCTTGTAGTTAATCTTGATTTATGGGTTAAGAAAGTCATGTACTACTAATATGTCAGTTCTTAGTTATCTATAAGCTCTAGCCCAGTTAATACAGTAGTTTCATGAAAGTTGGCTAAAATACTCTTACCCTGAGTAAGCAAAAGTTCCACTAAGATGGAGTAGACTAATGTGTCTCATCTTAATATGCACAACTTGCAAGAGAAGAAATATATATATAGATCATTATCACTCAAGGGCAAGAGTTAACCTTTTTCTGTAGTTTGTTTTCTTGTGCAGGATGTTTTAGGTGTTCATATGTGGTGCTTTAGAGTAAACTTATTCCATAATATTTACAGGCAAATATTTTAAATATTCTGCTTCCAGAGTTATTAGATCTGGAAGGTGCAATGGGTATAAAATAAAATAGTAAATACCAATATGAAGTGCAAAAATGAAGAATTCTTGTCCAAGTATTCTGAAATATGCTTGTGCTTTTCACAAGGCTTGGAGGTACAGCGGATGTGTGGTCTTAAAGTTGAAAATTTTATTCTTTGTAGAATTGTGGTGACACTTAAGTGCTAGAAGAATTGTCATTCATAGTTACTGTAATATTAGCGCTTTAATGAAGAACACTTTATTCCAGGGTCACTGGAGTAATTTTCGTGGCCTGTTTTCTAGAATACAGTTTCTGACAATTTCCAAAAGAACAAACGGAACAAGTGCTTGTTCTCTGGCATGCTAGAAGATGCATTTCTTTTTGACTTTGCTTTCCTCTTTACACCGCTTTCTGTTGAGCAAGTTAAATGTAGGAGTTCACTTGCGCATTAGCAATGTCTTGATGCTTACATTCCTCCTCTATTGCTTTGGAGATTCTTATAGTTAAAAAAATTGTCAGTTCCTTATTTAATCCTTCAAATTCTTTTCCAGGCAAAGGCTAAGTTGTAAGTGGTTTATTGTGGTTCAGAAAACCAGGTGTTAAGACAGCTGGTTTCTTGGCCTAGTGACTAACACAACTGCCATATACTGTGCTGTCACTGCTTCATCTTCCTTTGGAAGACCTTGTTGCAATGGTTCCTGCTGGTCTGCTTCTGCCCTGAGCTCAAAGTTAGCACTGAGGCAGGGATTTTTGATGCTGACTCTCACTTTCCTCTTGAAGGGGAAAGCATCTGGAGCTCTGCTTAACTTCATATCCTTAAACTGGAAGTTGGCAACTCTACAGTATATGGGAAACTCTGCCAGCCTTTTATGGAAAGAAAAACAATTAGCTAAATTAGATGTAGAGAGGAGATCCAAGAATCAAGCTTAAAACTTCTTTTGCTTTATTCCTCACTTTATAGTGGTAGGAGATACAGAAAGTCATCAGTTTTTTTTTTGTTACTGGGTATCTTCCACTGGTTGTGGATGCTTGAGAGCAGGATGATGTCTAATTTGTGAGTGAAGAATAGTACTTGTTCATGTGCACAAGTAATTAAGTAGGAAAACACATTATTGGATTAAAGATGAATATGCTCTTCACCCATAACACAGTACCCTAGTGACTCTCTGCAGGCCAGTCATCAGTGAAGTGGAAAAGCGCTTATGTAATCAGTCCCTGGAGCAGGCTGAGCCTTTCTTTTGCTGAGCTGCTCTTTTCCTTTTCTCTGCCATTTCTGGTAGGGTTTCTGTATTTTCTTACGTCAATCTATTTTCTTCTGTGTTTTTGATGGTCTTAATTCTCTTCTGAGGTAGTGCCAGATAGTAACAGTTTAAAGCTATCTCACATTTGTGCCTTTCCTTTGTTTTTAGTTTACCCTGCATGGCTTAATTCCTTAAACATATTCTTACTTGTAGACAGATGTAGCCAAGACAGCTGGAACTCATCATTAATTTCGCTCAGTAAAATTGAGACCTGGGTCATAGTGCAGGAAGAAGGGAGGGAAGAATAAGGAATAAAAGTTTCATATTTGATGTGGGAAAGGCCTTAATTCCTCACTGGAATCAGCTAGTTTTATTCTGGCAGCATCTTCCTGTCCTGAACTGGGAAGATACTAAAAAAATTTTGGACAGGTAGGTGAATGCTATGGTCAGCCATGATAGAATGTCTTGTAGATACTATATTATTTTAAGGTAAAATGGATCAAATGGTTTCAACAGAATTAGAAGGAATGTTTTGTTGATTTGAAAATGATGAGATATTTGTGCTAAATGAGATTTGGAATTGTTTCAGTAAATTAAATGACATATATGTGGTAGGTACTCAAGATTATTTTTAAAAGTTTTTTTGAGTATATTTGGATAATACACTTGGATTAATACATAAATGCAGGATAATAAAGTACCTGCCAATGTCACTGATTTATTCTCAGAAGTTTCTGTCAGAAAATCAGCCTTATAGTCACTGTATTTAAAGGGTAACAAATGCTGCACTATTTTTTTCTTGATCTAAATATTGTAGCTCTTAAAATAAAAAAGACCTATTTCATCCTATTTAAAGGCAGCTGGCATTCTCCAGACTTTCTTTAAATGTATAAGTCTGATAGAGAGATTACATAAATTCTTAGGAACTATGTAGCTTGTGTGTTTCAGAAGAGCCTGGGCAGAACACAAGAATAGGAGGATAAACTTTAAAAGTAAAGAAAACCTTTCAAACTGAAGATATGAGGCAAAGGGCAAAATAAGCTTATATATGGATGGTAAGATTAGGAGCAAGTGTCATGTCCAAAATACAGAAGTATGGCCATGCAAGACAAGCCTGGAGAATGCTTAGGAAAGCTGAACAAACATGCAACTTATCATTCAGCCCAGAAAGTATGTTTGTTTCTAATAACTGTTGTTTTAAATCTTTGAAACTGCTTCAAGTAGTCTATAACTGTATCTAAAAATTAATGGACTAAATAATCCCAATGCCTATTCTTCGTCCTTCTATATTTTGGCTATGTTCATCCTATAAAACTCCATTCAGCTTTCAGAATGTATTGACTGCTGTCATTGCCTCTTGGGTGGAATAGCTTCTGGCCCATTACTGGAACCTTACTGAAGTAGTGCTTGAGAAGGGAGTGCCAGTTGGGCTAGGCTAGAGTTATGCCAGGGACAGGCCTAGTACATTAACAGTGTGGGCAGTATATCTGCTTCCATTTTCAGATGACCACACAAACAGTGTAGCCAGAGAATAATCTTGAGACTGAATTCTGTGAGAGGTTTTCTTGTGCTTTTGTGCAGAATAGGGGAGAAGCTTGGAGGAAGCAGGCCTAAAATGGGGGCTATCAGGTCTAGTGAGGGCATAATTTTAGTTTGCTTGACCAGACTTTTATTGAGTGTGAAAGCTCTTTGTACGAGGTTCAACTTGTTAAATAATTTGTAGTGTTAAGGTTGTCATTTTTCTGACGCATCAAAAGCATATCAGTGTAAGCTGTTCTATGACACAACAGATTCTGTGATTAGTAATATCTGCGATAGTGTGATACATCTATAGATATATATTTAATAGATATATAATAGATACATCTGTGAGCTGCACAGAAATTTTTGTTTTCCTTTATGATACAGAGTGAAGTAATAAAATATGTCACTGATAATTTCTTTAGGTTTTGTAGAGTGCATTGCTGTTTTTTATACAGGTCATTAAAAATTCCTTTAGCTGTATCATCCTTTTGAAAATTAGGGAAATAAAACTAAAAAACTAAAAATGTTGGCTAATTTGTTTTTTTTCACAGAACAAACTAAGATATCAGAGTTTTATTTTTAGTTCTTGAAGGATTGGGATGCTGTATATTAAAAAGATTAGATGATCATTAGTTGCTGGATTTTTAATAGGATGTAAGATGCATAAGAAAGTGAAGAAAAACATATATTCAGCAATTTCCAAATCAAATATCACTTTGTTTCTGTGGCATATAGGGAGTAAGAAGTGCAATGTCAGTTACTCTTATATAGAATGTTTATCCTGTGGCTCAAGTTGAGATTTATTATTTTTAAATCTTTTATGTTTTGATCTTTTATGGCATTTTGTTAATACCAAGTTGTCTAGCATCTCTGGACTGATTTTAGGATGATGGAATGAGTGATGAACCTGCAGAGATCGAATACCCTCTCAGGGGGATGCTGAAGCAAAAGACTTCCTACATCTACAGAATGAGAAACCGTGAGGTAGCATATTTCAGTGGTAGGATTAATGTTCAGTTAAATACAAGAGGAAGAGGAGAAATAGTGCAAGGGAGGAGTGAGAAATGAAATGGTATCTTTTTAGAAGTCTACCTTATTGCTGCCTACATTGCTCCTTTGGGATTTTTCTGTTGAGTGCAAGAAAACAGAAGGCTCTTCTTGAAAAACCCAAGATGAAATTACTGCCATATTTTTTTTTTTTTTTTCCCTAGTGTAAAAGCTTTATTTAGTTGGGGAGGGTTTATCTCCAGTGTTTTCCTGGCATGGCTAAGTTCAGTTAATTTCAGATGACAAGCTCCAGGGTTTTCTTCCTCTCCTCCCTCACAGCCCCCACATCCCAATATGTGGAAAGTAAAATTTGTTATTGGTTTGCCTTGGGCTCTGGAGACCTCATTAGGAGCCCAAAAAGGGGTTTCTGTCTCTGCTGTTAGACACTTTTCTGTCATCTGCTAACTGAGGCCATTTGCATTTTCACATGGAAAGGAATAAAAGGTCCAGAGGATGAAAACTTATGTTTATGTTGCTAGTCTTTTGTTAAAAATGGTGGTAAGAGATTTAAAAAATGCCGTTCTTTAGGCTCTAGTGTTATAATAAAATTTGCAATGCAGAAGCAAATCAGCTCTGAGAAAAGAATACAAGCAGGAAATCTCAACTTACTTTTTGTTGTGACAGTTTATATGCAGAATGTCCATTTCCTTGATGTTAAGGAAAGGTGCCAGCAAAGCACTACATTTAGTTACAGTTCTAAGGCATTATGTTAACTTTTCAAATGCTTGTTCCTATGAAGATGCTTTAAGAGCACCTCCTGGAAGAAGAAATTGAGGAGTAAACATACAAGACCTACCATATAAATTCAGTGTATTTTCACAGCAAAAGTAAATCTGCTTTTGAGAAGCTATTTATTCTATCCTTAGAGTAATTTCAAGTTTTAACATGAAATGTACACAGTCAGATCTTTCTTTGACTAAGAAACAAAACTGTGCATTTTATGTATTTAAGCCCATGTAGGGTAGTGAATTCAAATTTAAAGCATTCTTACTGATGTAAAATAAATTAGGAGTTCAAGAAAATGGATTTTCTTATATAAGCAGGGGTTCCCATACTATTTTTCTCTGGTGTTGTATCATAAAGTAATGTGTAGTGAATATGGAATTGATTTTGCCTTTAGTGACGCAGTATTTGATGTGTTTTCAGTTGCTGTATAGAGCACCTATACACACATGTGCACACATGTTTATGTGTATATGCATGAAGACACATAAACCTTTTTAAACAGAATGCTAAGGCTATTTTCAGGAAGATTAAATTAATTTCCTTTATAAATATAATGAATAATGGTTTTAATTGTGCATTGTATGGTGGTGTAATACTCCGTTTATATGGGGAATGCAACATTCAGAATTCAAAATGTTACATTGAAATAAGATCACACACACTTGGAGTATTGAAAATCTAGCTAGCTAGTTATCACATGTAATAATATTTTAAAACAATAATACAAAATGTTTTATGGTAAAAGATTCCTTAAAATTGTTTTTTCTATCAAGAGAGCTATGCATATGAAAACTAGAACTTGTTCGTTAAAACAAAGTGAAAAATTCAGAATAAAGTGCTGATATATTTCTTTTCCTGTTTTCTCAATTCTGGACACAACCACAGTCTCTGTGGTCATGTACTCCTTGAAATTAATTCAAAGATCAAAAATGCTTCAGAAAATCCTTTAATTTAGAATAAGTGTTTGACAACCTGAAATAGGAATATTTTCTGTACAGTTTTAAAAGGCAATAACATGGATTTATATGGTCCTAAGATGCCCTTTTGCTTTTTTTTTTGTTTGTTTTTGTTTTGATGCAGGATCCTCCAGCATTTAGTCTTTACTATGTTCAAAATGAAAGCTAAATGGTATAAACTGGTCTAGCAGATACTAGATAGTGGGAAAAGTTCTTGATGGGAATGCAGTTCGTGTTTTAAACTTCCATGATGACAATGATCAGTGCTTTATCATTTGGTGGAATTAAGGTTTTTTATTAGGTTCCAAGAGTCCTGTAGTTTTTAAGCCTTCAGTATATTTATGGTACAACCCTTAAAGGAGTAAGCTGTACTCCCAAAGCTTTTCTCAGCTATGAGTTCATACAGAGATCCTGCTGTGCTCAGCAGAGTTCTCTGGCATTCTGAACAGCAGGCAGAGACTGGTATGGGCAAAGGCTGGTTTTGTATCTGTGGTGTTTTCCAGAAGTTGTGAAACTTTGATACTAATGTACCAGAAAGGCCTGCTTATTGCCAGTGTAGCTTTTCAGAACAGCAAATATTCACCTTTACCTTAAGTAAATAGATTTAGAAAAACCTAACAGACTCTGGTAGTAAAATTAATCTTCCAAAGAGTGTTCACCGACCCTGTATTCTCAACAGGAGCAGCTTACTTCTGGATAATGTAAAGACCTTGAAATAATTATAATAAGAAGTAGAAGTTAAGAAAAATTCTGGTTTATTGGGAGTTTTTAAGTTTTTTATCGAATCTCTGGGTCATACTTCAGCTGGTAAGATGAATCAGAGGTCAATAATTCTCCTGAGCTTGTATATGTAAATTTTAAGCATGCAAAGAAACTGACCGATCTAAGGGCTTTCCAGTGGGCTGTATATTCCTCCAGCATTAGGTGGCTGCTTGGATGTAAGCATTTTAGCTTGCTTTCTTGAAGCAAGTTCAATATTTAGATGCATAAGTTCTTGTTGCCTTTTGAATCCCTTTGAGTTTGCTTTGATCAGAGCCGCTCAGCTCTTGCTTACAGCAGTTGGAATGCACTGTTTGCTCCTGGCTGGGGAGCCTGTCTAGGGACATGTCACACCAGCCAGTGTATCCCGAGTTCTCTTCTTGAGGGTTTGGACTGAAATGTGGTTAAGTCATTAAAATATTTTAAACTCACTTTATTGTGTAACAGTCTTGTCTAGAAAGCATAATTTTGTATGTGATATTTAATGCTTAAGAATGAGCCATTTAAACAACAAGAAATGAACAATGTGGTAAATTGCAATGGCTCCTAGCCTCTGATTATAATTCTAATACTTTCTAATCTAATCTTTACATTTTGTTCAAAAAAGAAAAAAAGCCCATCTGTCTCCAGGGTTTTAATCTTGCTTTGTCATTTCTTTAATGAAAAACTGTATTGGAAGTTAGAAGCTCATAATATTTATATCTTTAACAATGACTTTTAATACAATCCAACTTCACTTTTAATGCTTCAAAATTGCTATAGGCCATTATTAACAGAATATTTACAATTTTGTCATGAAAAGGGATTAGCCAGTCTTAACTATGCTTGTTCTACTGCTAGAATTAAGTTAGTATTTTATTAATCTGCCAGAAAGATACAATTTCCATGAAAGGCATAAAATGGGAGTTTAGGAACCAGCATGTCCTGAATGATTAAATAATAAGGTACCATTTGTTCCGTTTTGTTCCAAACAGCTGAGTTTCAGATTTATTTTTTTAATGAACGTGGGAATAAGTTGGTCTGCATTTGAAAAGTAATACACAGGGTATTCTCTTCTTAGATCACAAATACTAAAGGAAATCTGCACTTAGCATAAGTATCCCAGTGAAAATTTGCAGTTAGGAGAGGTAGGGAATGAGCTTATTGAAAGACCATTGAATTCCTCTGCACTTCTTGCAGAAACCAACATTGTATCTTTGTTCCCAGGTGATGTATGAGTTAATTTGGGATGACATATGCAAAAATAACATTAATCTTAAAATAACTTATGTTAAAAAATATAACAGAAAATACAATATATGATGCCCTTTTTGTGCAGATTAATGGAGACAGGTGATCTTTATATTTCATTATATGCATTAGGTACAATTTATAATGTACAAAATACAGCTTTGCTACATGTGTGAGTATCCAAATCTTGATTTTAACCTACTGAATCATAGGCCTCTTGGAAATATACTTAGGAAGAAGTATACATACACACTGTAGAAGCTGCTTTCCAGCAGTTAAAAATGATCTGTACTTGAAACCAGAGAACATCAATGGAGAGTTATGAAAATGACTTCTGTTTTGTTGTTCATGGAATATCCTGCATAGATATAAATTAAAAGGCATGATTTAGAGAAAGATGAAATGTTACTAGATTTAGCAATAATGATCTTCATAAAGATTATATTTGGAGTGTTTCCGTGAGAAAAGATGCACGTGAGAGATTGTAGTTTAAAAAAACCCCAAAACACTGCAAAACTAGAAGCACCACAAAAGCAAACAATTTTCCTGAACCCTAAAGAACACAGGTGTGCATTAAATCATGCAAAATAGTGTTACAAAAAATTCTTCAGTCAGAATTGTTCCAATTGACTTGAGCATATTTTGCCACTAGAGGGCGCTGTGCAATAGCGAAAATCTTGCCAGTAAAAAAAAATC
Source organism: Cyanistes caeruleus (assembly GCF_971803275.1). NCBI lineage: Eukaryota > Metazoa > Chordata > Aves > Passeriformes > Paridae > Cyanistes > Cyanistes caeruleus. The sequence continues at coordinate 83,802,766 of NC_141702.1, read as the reverse complement.
TCCAATTGCATCTTTCCTTCTTCATACTGAACAGATAAATTATTGATATTCTTCAAATGGCAAATTAATTTACACTTAACTTTCAGACTTTAACTCTAGAAAATAGTTTGAATGACAGTAATGGTTTCATTGCAAGTTATTTAAATTTCTAAGGTTGTAATTTACTCAGTCATGTAATTCCCTATTTGAATCAAAACAAAATGCTGCTTATGTTGGTTTTAGCATTGATTTAAATGCTTATGTAAAAGAAAAAAAAACCAAAAAACAAACCACCCCAAAAAAACCCAAAAAGAAACCCCAAATAACCCAAACAAACTTCAAAAAAATAAATTTAAAAAAAAGCCAAAAGAGCTGTCCGGGTCTTGCATGGAAAGAAAATTTGAAGGTAAATGTAGTTTTGAAGATTTTATTTTTTAAAACTAGAATTTTCTCCATTTATCTATTCTTTTCTTCCTTCTTCTCAGTTTAATAGTTCTTTATAGTTCCTCCTGTGTTTCTTGTCTAGTAGACTTACAGATAGGATTTGAAGCAAGTGCTGATTCTATGTAGAAGTTGTTTCTAAAAAAATCTTGATTTCGAAGTCATAATTACACCCTTTTAAATCTCTATGAGTCTATAAATTGAGCAGAAGTGAATGTAGTGTTGGTGGAAATAATAACATCAATGTAATTGCCAAACAGGGAACTAAAATGTGGAAGTACTTTAATTCCTGTCTCCCACTGCTGATGTTAAAACCTCAGCATTCAAACCCAGAGGTCTCATCAGGAATTTTTTTGCTCTTTGGTACAGACTCAGCTGATAAAGGTGTACAAAAGTACTTTATTGTGCAGTTTTAAAAGGTTTGAATGTACTGAAATTAGCTGCTGGAAAACTGTAAGAGTCTTTGCTTTTCTTGTTTGGGAATTCAATTGCTGACATTGTATGAGTGCTCAGTTGTACAGTATTTTGTTATCAGGAGTCTATAGCTATAGCAGTTGAAAAAAGTGCTCTCCAACCTCATTAAAATGTTGGTCAAAACCTTTGCATAAGGTCTGTTATTTTGGTTTAATTACTGTCAAAGTTATGACAATCAGGACTCTTTCAAATTCCCCTTTACAGAAGCTCCCTTTAGAGTCTTCACTAATAACCTTTCATCTCAGTGAGAAATATCAGTGATGGTATAGCCACGTGGTCTAATTTTCCAGGCGGTCAGAGCACTTCAACAGGCATTTGTTTTTCTTGTCACATTCAGAAATAATATTTAAGCAAGCTTAAGACAGAGTGAGCAATGAAAGGAAGAGTGAATGTTGCCATATGTCTTCCCAAAAGGAGTGGGTACATGATATAAAACTCAGTACAGCCATTATGCTTATGTGTTGAATGCATTTCTTCCTGAACCATGGGCTTTAATTGTACAATCATCTCTGACAACTGCGAAGTCATTTTAGGGTAAATTTTCATACATAGTAATAGAGGTTGTTTGATAAGAAATACGGTGTTGTCACAGTTTGTCAAATAAGCTGTAAATTGTGGTGTAATGTAGTCTTAACATTTCCTGAAGAGATTTTATATTTTAATCAGACCTGAGATGGCATTGCATGAATAATAAAATTGTATCTTTTGTAAAAAACTGGAGTGTTGCTACTAGATTTTGGCAAAGGATAATTTTCTTAGTTAAACATCTCCTTAGCCATGTTCTGTGTGTGTTTCATTGCTTCAGATCCATTTCTGTTGCAATTTGTCATACACTCACATTTTAACAATTTTAGAAACAAATGCATACTTCTTCTGTTTAAAAAAAAAGGAAAAGCAGAATAAATATGTTTCTGCAGAACAGAGATGTTGTGCATAGGATTCTGATACTTAGATTTTACAAACCTTTAAATAATTATATTAAATTTCCTTAGGATTACATGGGTTTGACTGTATAGGAATGTGTACAAATATCTTGAGTAGCTTAAATAGTGGAAAGCATGTAGCATGCTTGTGATGTTCCATCTAGGTCAGTTGCTCTGCAGCTTGGTATGTCCTGGTGGCCTGAGTAAGGTGGTTTTGAAAACATAGCTGTCTTGTTTTTGATAGCCATGTAATTGCATCTGTTCATCTGTTGATGACCCTTTGCCTTCAGATTTATCAGGAAGATGCCAGGTTATTCTGCTTGAAGTACTGATATGGGAATTGAGTGTTTTGGGTGCAGTTCCATATTTTACTTCAGGTGCCTGGTGAGATTTCAAGTATTTATCAAGTCATTTATCTTTCAGGTACCCATGTACACCAGCTTTACCACAGGGCTTCCGGTCATCCACAGCTTCACCACAGGGCTTCTGGTCATCCCCTGCTTCATAGCAAGGCTGTGAGAAGTGCTCAGAGTTGGTGATGTGAATCATGTCCCCTCACTTAATGTCCTGACATGCTCATTGTTAGAATATTTCTTCTTAGCAGTGAGGAAATATTTGTTTTCTACTTCTTTGAAGCAATTTAGTGGACTAATTGGTTCATAAGATGGTTTAGCTGTATGTACAAGCACAATCTGTAGCAAGATATTAGGAAGGTTGAAAAGGATGGAAGATATTTTTCCTCATTCCTGGGTGAGCGTAGTTGCCTTGCTCCATTGTGCTGGCTCTGCTGTATATCTGACCTCTGCATGAACAGTTTCAATTCCCTGACCCCTGACAAGGTAGTTTTCTACCTCCCAATAAGTTAAGTTGATTGAAGTGAATAAGCTCTGTCTGACAAGCACCAGTAGGGTTGTGAGGTGGAACTCCTTGGCCAGAAATTTAAGAAGTGGGAAGCTTGAAATAATAAAATTGGAAATGGAGTGAGACCTCTTCCTTCAGATGGTAGAGAAGTTGTTGGCCTGATCATCATAATACAGCAGTCTAGCAATTTGACAGTTGTCAGATGATTAGGCTCCTGTATTAATTCTGTCTTCGAATTTCTTTTCCCAAGATGAGGGATAGAGAACTCTTTGCTCTTAAATTTAACAGGTGAAAACCATGAGACTTGGAAAAGCTGAGTGCTTCTACTTTTTCTGCACTAAGTATATTACAGAATTATGTGAAAAGTAGAGTAGCCACAGCTGAAATTTCCTTTTCAAGAACTATACCTAAATTATTTCTTTTGTTAGTATAGTAACATGAAATTACCATTAGTTGTTGAAGCATTTATTTCTCTGGTTTTTTTTCTTTCTGTTTTTTCATTTTTAATTGAAACATGAAATGGCTGTCAATGTGCAAATTTATAAAAAGAAAACATTTTGGATTCTTGTGACCTGAGCGATTGTTAATGAGAGAAGGTGTATTTACTCTGTGTTACTTGGTTCAACCTGAAAGATACTTTCCTTTCTTTGACTCCCTTCCCACATAAGCTTTATTGCTGTGACTAATGCTTTAAATAATAGCTGCCTGACTACTTTTTCATATCAGAGCATTACGGCACTAGAGGATCTCCTTTCTTTTTCCCAGGACTACATATTTTCATGGATGACAGGGAAGAATGGACAGGGGTGAAATGTATTTGAGAATGTATTTTCACAAAAAATTTGGTTTAAAGAACAAACCTCAGAATAAAAATTAACAGTTGGGATGCTGTTAAACTGTATCCTGTAGGGTTTTTAGTCAGTTTGCTGTAGTGATCCTTTGTGGCCTCCTGTCTCAGTTCTAGAAGACAGGTGTCTGCTAGGGAGGGCAGGAGCCTCCCTTGGGATGAAAGAATGTAGACCCCCTCCCTCCGAATTATTATAATTTTGAAATAAAGGGGCTTTCAGGCAGAGATCTGGAGATAGGAATAACAGCTCTTTACTAGTATAACCAGGCAAACAAACAAACAATAACTACAGCAATAACAAGAACACAGAACCAGGGACCCCGGGACAGCTTTCTCGGCTGAGACAGGATGGAGGAGACGCTTTGTTTTCACAGTGCCGGTGCTCCTGCAGGAGCTGGAACAGCAGGGATGAGCTGAGATCCTGGGCTGGTGGATGAGGTGTATCAGCAGCTCCGCGGCGGTGCCTGGCACTGCCACACGTCCTGGCAGGACAGGGGGTGTGAGGCCACCAACAAAGAGGGAAGAAGAAGAAGCCGCAGCTCCGTCTGGGTGATGGCGAAATTCCCTTCTCTCTCCCGCAGCAGCTCCACGACCCAGCAAACGAATGTCTTCCCCCCGAAGCAGAAGAAAGCCAGCCAAAAACTGTCCCCACCCTCCTTTCCTGCCCCTTCCCCCTCCCCCCCCCCCCCCCCCGGGCCCGGCCACTCTGTCCTCTGTCGAGCACCCACTAAATATCCACAGTATCCACAGTTAGGTTGTCTCCACAGCTAATGGGTAAAAATTCCACGGGCAGGCCAGAGCAACAAAACAAAAAAACCCAAAAAAAAACCCAAAAAAGGGACACCTAACCCTCAACACCTCCCTTTCTTTTGCTCTTTTGATGAAACTGTGAGGAATGAGATACTTGACTTCCATGGAGTCTTGTTCTTGCCTTTGCAAAACAACCTGAGTAGCCTGTCTTGGAGTGGGAGATGGGCAATTATGTATCAGGAGGTAACACAAAAATTATATAGTGTTTGGGCGGGCAGTGCTCTACTGATAGAAAATTGTTTTTTCCTGTCAGGACTTAGAGGTCAGTATATGCAACGATGTGTGAACGGCACTTAGATTTTTGACTGTTCTAATCAATATTTTTTAGAGGGTATTTTATTAAGGTTTCTAGCAATTGTTATAACCTGTATTGCTTGGTGGTGTGAACAAATTTATAGTATTTCATTTTTACTTGTCTTAAAATATTTTACCTTCCAAATGTACTTTATGTTTTGTTTTCAGATGAAGGGGCACTTAATACAAATGGTCTTACCACTTACTGTCATTGTTTCATTTTGATTCTTAGTAATTCATATGCCTCATACGGGACCAGAGCAGATATAATGGGTTAAAATATCAGTATGTTAAACATGAAATTCACATTTTTATTTCAGGGTGGTGTTATTTCTATACCTTTATTTTGCAGTTTATAGTCAGCGATATAGATAATGTGTCTTATTGTTAATTGGTTTAATGGATAAGTATTTTGATAATAGATGCCCTCAGAAGCATGTGTATTAATTTAAAATACAAAATAATTTTCAACATAAAGGAAATTTAAAAGTGAAATTAAGAAAATCACCTTTCCAAATCTGAACTGTGTTTGAGCATAAATAAATTAAGAAAGAAAAATCAAAACCAGGGTTTCACTGTCGGACACGAAATGATTTACACTGACTTAGCTCGATGTGTGGTGAAAAAAGAAGAGAAGTTTATTTGTTCTTTCAGTATTTATAGGTTTTCAACAACAATCAGAGATTGGATAGTCAGGTTACCACCTTCCTAACCATGCTGGCTGTGAGAGATGTCCATCAAAAGGCATATCTTTAATGGAATGTATAAACACCTATGTTTATAGTTACTTTCCTGGGAAAATAGCTAAAAATTATGAAAAAAATATGGAAAGGCCTGATTCTCAGGGTGACACCAGAGGCTGCTAATTATGCTGCATTTTTGCTTATAACTAGTATTCCCTTCAGATGTCTTTAAAATTAAAGTAGGGCACTGGTTTGGAAAAGGTTGGGTAGGAGTAGACCCAGCAGGCATCTGACTGAACTACTTTCTCCCTCATCCAGCTGATTTTAAAATAGCACAAGAAATTCTTGAATGTTGGTTTTTCCTGTTGGCAGGAGATATCTGTGAAACTTATTGAATGTCCCTTTCACCTGTACTGCTGATGGGGTGGAGAATGAGTATCTGTTGTTTTTATTTGGTCTTGTGTATGTTGTGGTCATCAGAATGAACAAAAGTGTTACACCATATGATAGACATATTGGCTTTAAAGCTCAGTAGTTATTGTTTAATTTTCTGTGTGAATTTTCTTTGCAAAGTTGCAAATCCAGTAATTGGATATTTGGAAAGGCCAAAATCAAGGTGTTATATATAACCTTACTTGGCCTCCTTAAGTTTATATTTATATTAAAGTTTTGCATTTATTGCCATTTCATGTTGAACTCAGTTTACAATTATGAATGTTAAGTGAAGCAACAGGCTTCAGATGTTGGGAAGCCCTATCTGATGGGTGCTTGGGAAAAGCCTGTACTATCTGAGTGTTTGGACGTCCCAACAGAACTACTTGATGGGTGCTTGAGAAAAGCCTGTACTATCTGAGTGTTTGGGCATCCCATCAGAGCTGCAGTCTGCAGAGGGGCTGTGCTCAGTTCAACAGTACAGCATTGAATCATGCAAATTTCCCCAATTATGTCCTTGACGCTTGTTCATGTTTTTCCCTGTAGTTTCATCCTCAAAATAATGCAATAGATTTTCTTCGAGTCAGTGTTACACTAAGTTTAATTTACCAGACTGATTTCTCAGCTCCAACTGTGTGCGTGCATTATTTGCTGACTTGTATTTTATTCTCCTCTGAGGATCCAGGGAATATACATCACATTTAGACAAATGAATTGCTTTCTTCTTGTGATAAACTTAGTTGACCTAGCAGGTTCAAAATCACACTTCAAGCACCAAATTATCCCTTCTAGCTAGGGCAAAATCCTGCCATTTTTTAGTGTTAAATACATTAGAATCTTAAATGCTTTTTTAAATTGATTACATTTTAAAAATATGTTGACATTAAAACATAATAGAGAGTGTGATATTCACTGAATTTTGTGGGTACAAAATTCAAAAAAGCTTCATGTAATATATCAATAAATTAAATTAATATCAGATATAAAGGAAATTAGTTACTAAGAGGAAATTAAATGCTTCGGGATTCATTAATTTAAAACTATAACTTTAAGATTTTGTTAGTTTATTAAAGTATTTTATTAGACATTTTATTTTATTTATTTTATTTTATGCAGATGCCATCCAAGTTTCTAAACCCTACAAGTGATGTACAATTGCCCCACAAGGCCCTTCTAAATTTACCTTCTATTAATTTATATATTAATATAGGCTTTTAGAGAGATTTTTATGGAATTTATAAAATCTACTAATTTCTTTTTATAATTTTAATTTATTCACTTCTACTTATATAAATGTGACTTTAATGTATTTTCACTGTGAATTTCAAATTGTTGCCCACTGACATTTTAGATGGTCTTGTCAAGTAGAAGCTTTTCAGAAAAGCTATAAATGCTTTTAGGATATAAAGGAGGTTGAATCATACTGGTTCAGTTTTGTGCTGATGTTAGCTTAGCTTTGGTTATGCTACTGGAGTTTTTCTGGCTTTTGAGTCACTCATATTTTCATTTTGGAGTTTTCTGTGACAATTTCTGCACATTAAAACAAGAGCTAAGTCCCTATCTTCTAAGTGATGATATAGAACATTCCTTCCATTTAGCTTAGGTATTTTAGAGCCCAGGTTTCATATATGTGTAGAGACACCCACTCTCCTACTGCTTCTAAAAGGAATAAACATTAATAAATGTAGGAGGAAAAGATGGGACAAACTTGTGCTCGTTGAAAGCCAACCAAACATGAGCCAGCCTGTGCACAGGTGACCAAGAAGGCCAGTCCTGGCTTATATCAGCAATAGAGTGGCCAGCAGGATCAGGGCAGTGGTTGTACCCCTGTACCTGGCACTGGTGCGGCCACATCTTGCATCCTGTGTTTAGTTTTGAGCCCTTTACTACAAGGACATTGAGGTGCTGCAGTGTGTCCAGGGAAGGGAACTGGGGTAAGTCCTTTGAGGAGCAACTGCAGGAGCTGGTGTTGTTTAGCCTGGATAAAAGGAGGCTCTGGGGGGGTCCCTATGGATTCACAGAATAAGCTGATTTGGAAGTGGCCCACAAGAATCATCAAAGTCCAACTCCTGGCCCTGCACTGGACACCCCAAGAGTGACACCATGTGCCTGAGTGTTGCAGTCCGCAACCTCAGGATCTTGTCCAGGGAAGCCGCAGGGTTCTGGGGACCAGCATGGAACACCAACGAGATGGGCTCCTGGTTCATGAAACCATTTATTCAGCATGGGAACAAACTCAGATCCAGAACACAGAGCCCCGAACAGAGGCACAGCAGGGGTTTTTGAGGGACAGAATTCTTGAGGGTCTCCACTCTTGAGGGTGGAGTTCAGGGTCAGGGACCACTAGAAACACACTAAGGGAGAAACCCCCCCAGGGACTCAAACCCAGTCAGAACTCCTGGGCCGTCCTTCACAAGGGGTTTGGGGTGGGACAGTGCTTATCTAAAAGTACCTCTCTGTCTGTTCGAGGCATGTCACAACACCTGAGAGCATTGTCCAAATGCTTACTGAACTCTGTCAGGCTGATGCTATGACCACATCTCTAGGGAGCCTGTTCTAGTGCCCATCCATCCTTTGAGTGAAGAACCTTTTTCTAATATCCACCCTCCCCTGACACAACTTCAGGCCCTTCCCACAGGTCCTGGCACTGGGTACTACAGGGAAGAGATTAGTGCCTGCCCCTCTTCTTCCCTTCATGAGGAAGTTGTAACTGCAATGAAGTCTCTTCTCAGTCTCCTCCAGGCTGAACAGACCAAGACCTTAGCCACTCCTCATACGGTTCACCTCAAGGCCCTTCACCATCTTCACAGCCCTTCTTTGGGTGCTCTATAATATCTTTCTTACATTGCAGTGACCAAAACTGCACACAATATTCAAGGTGAGGCCAGGCAACCAGCGACAGGACAAGAGGACCAAGCCTCAAGTGGTGCTGGGGAGGTTTAGATCGGACATCAAGATGAATTTATTAATGGGAATGGTTGTCCAGCATTGGAACAGACCGCCCAGAGAGGTGGTGGAGTCACCATCCCAGTAGTTTTTGAAGAAACAACTGGACATGGCACTTAGTGCCATGGTCTAGTTGACAAGTTGGTATTTCGTCATAGGTTGGGTTTGAGGATCTCAAAGGTCTTTTCCAGCCTAATTGATTCTGTGAACTCAGAGCTCTGCCCTTGAGAGTACTGCATTAGCTTCTTTCTCAGCATAGAAGCAAATGGTTGAAGCACTTGGATCATGTATCTTAGGAAGTGGGATATTGAGAAGTGGAAACACTTGAGGCTGCATGGAGGAAGGTGAATGAGTAACTCAGTGGGGAGTGGGGAATTGGTGTATACATAGCCACTGGATCATGGAATACAAGGAAAAATTTTAGTTGGATACACTAAGGTGTATAGGCATCAAATGTGCAGGAGTCCTTCATGTAAGGATGCAGAATTTCGAGGATTTTTATGTGCAATGCAGAGATTTAACACTTCTGTTCACCTTTATTTGCAGACCAAAGTGGTACAAGGGATAGCAGAAGTTAGTTTTTCACAGCTGTAGACCAAGTCTGTACACAGTTAGTACAATAAAGATATTCACTGATAATTTGTTATGGCTTAAATGAACTTTCATAAAACATTGCATATTGGAAGAACCATTGTGCATCTGTTGAGTGAGAAGAAACTGCAAATAAAGTGACATAACATTGCTAATACTTGTAGTCTTAATTATGCTCTCAACATGAATGACAGGCAAATATGAGTAGTATATTATAAACAGAAAGTTCCATTATTGCCAAAATTCTGTGAAAGAGAAAAGAGAGGTCCACTGGAAAATTAACAGCGTTTTAAATGACAGGTAGTTATTGCTGTTAAATGTGACAGGGAATGAAAACATTGGTTTTCAGTAACCTAGCCAAATTCCTACAATGGTTATTTGGATTTTTTTTTCTCCTTTATTCTTTTTTCTATTTCTATTTTCTATTTTTTTTTCTATTTTCTATTTCTATTTTCTATTATTTCTATTTTCTTTTTTTGGTAGAAATTTGACCTGTCTACTGTATTGAATATCTTTTTCTGGCACAGATTTTATGTGCTGTACACTGTACCACAGTATACTTTGTGGGATGTGGTATGGTATAATGTGGGTGGTGTAAAAAAGCTCTTGCTCAGGATGCACACACATGGTAATGGCCCGGGGCAGCTGCAGAGTTGAATCAGTGGAAGTGTGAGAGAGTGGTATATACCAGTTAAGGATGGAATAAATGGAATAGCCTTCAGTTGCTTTTGCTTAATCCTACAAATAAATTTTAGTGGCTTGTTTTGGTCTTCAACACTCTGCAATATAAATATACCACCATCAAGCCTTTGTAAAGAAGGTGTTGTTTTCCTGCTCTGTGTATAATCATAGAGTGGTTCAAGTTAGAAGGTATCTCAAAGGTCATCTTGTTCCGACCCCCTGCCATGACAGGGACATCTTCCACTAGACCAGGTTGCTCAGTGCTCCATCCAACCTGGCCTTGAACACCTCCAGGGATGGGTATATTATACTAATTCCCTAAAAAATGTTGGTGGTACAGTTACACTGATTCTGCAGTTTTCCCCTGATACGGATATGTTGGTCAAAGGTGTCATTTGGGTTTGGTTTTATTTTTTTCTGTATAGTGACATGGATATAGAAAAGATTTGTTCTTAAATATTACTGTGCTGGCTAGGCTAAAATCCTACAAAGGCTACTCCTTCAGCCCAAAAGTTTTTTTACTTTTCCTTAAATCTTTGTAATTCCTTAGTTCTTTGTAAAAATTCTACTGTAGCATTTCAAAGAAATCTTTTTCATTTGAAATTATTGTTAACAATGTAAATAATGCTGTAATAAGAATTAACTTTACATTTTGAATAATAGGAGTTAGGTTTATTGTATAGCTGACATTAAAAGACCAGAAATGTAAATATGTATAAAGTAGCATGAGATGTGGTGAATTTGCTATTCGTTTCGTGTATTGCAGACCAGTGCTCCGTATGCTGGAATAACCAATCCAGAAAAATGAAGATAAGCCTGTTTAATCAAGTTTGCCCTTTTTCTTGAGGATAGGTTTAAGGGACTTTTGGTTTTGGACTTTTAATTGACATACTTTGAGAATCAAATGTATTGAATGAAAAATATTCTTTCCATGTGATATTCCTGGTTCAGAAACAATGTGGTGAATAGAGAATTTAATTGAAAACAGACTTTGTATCTGCCTCTTACCCCAGAAGGTATCCATATTAGCTTAATAGAAAGCTGATTTAAATATATTTACCAAGTTAGGCATTCACATTTCACATACAAACTTTGTAGCTATTTTCCTTCTCTGAGTCTGGTAGTAGTGCTGATGTGTTCCTTCAATCATTTTTTTAGCCTTCTTTCTCTGATAGGCCAATGTATTTGAGGCATTGCTGGTTTTGCTAAGTCATTAGTGTCTGAGGTTGTTTTAGCACTGTCTTTTATGTCCTCACCAGAACTGACCCCTAGCTGAGGATGGTATGATAAGGAAAGTGATGTATTCGAGGTGATTGCTGTGGAGCCTGATCTCTGGGAGCTAAAAGAAACATACTGAAAGTAGGAATGATAATATGCCATTGAATGAGTTTGAAAACTGATTTGTTTGGTCTGAAAGTATATTAAATATCCCAAGTGTCTTAATACAGAAGGATAAGTTTGACTGGAAAAGAATTGTCTGCCCCCCTGCTTCTTTTCCTACTGTCTTAGAAAAATAATTATCCTATTTAGAAATTATGGTCTGGAGATGAAGTTCTCTGGCTGAAATCTGTAGACTCAGTTTTCTTTGCTCTGATTTTATTCTTGCAACTATATTATCATTAAGATAGTATAGTAATGGGCAGAATAGATTAATCTTTGAGATAAGCAAAACTTCAACTGGTTATGTGGTTTCTTATCATGTCAAAAACAGAGTTTATGTTACTAACAAAAGGGCAGTATTGTAACTAGTGAAGCAATACTCAATCTGCTGCTGATGTATTTTCTACCACCCTTGAAAGGTGATGGGTGACAGGAGCAGCAGCAAAGTTAGAGAAATATACTCAATAGAGTGGTAAAATTAATGTAACTAATTCTCATTTCGTAGGCTTACAATATTTTTTCAAAAGCAAAATTTGTTGATGTTACTTGAAATTGCAAAGTGTCAAAGCTACAAAGCTACACAAATCTAGTGTTCTTGAAGCTTCTTTTTGTCAAGCAACTTATAGGAAAATGGCTTTCAGGTGTTAATTTGTCATTCAATAATTTTCATTTCCAAATATACTTTACTTGGTGTAATTTGCATGTTTTGATTGAGCAATTAATTGAAAAGGAGCTAGTGCTAACTTTGAGATGAAAGATACTTTTCTGAAAATTGAAAGTGTTTGCCATCTCTTATTCATCTGTTAAACAAAAATATCAACAAAATGGGAAAAACAGCAAATAAGTGACTTTTCAGAGTGGTTTTTATTGGTACAATTTTTGTAATTTTAGCTTTATTTTGGTAGGATTTTCTCCTTTACTAAGGTCAACAATGGTGTCACAGTCACTGAAGCTGTGATGATCAGGGAACTGTTGTAATGTCCAGTCTGCAGTGAATGTCTGAAAGTTTTACTTTAGCCTAGATAGTCATCTACATTTTAACTTGGTTGGATGGGTTTTCAACTGTGATGAAATGCAAGAGCTTATTGTTATTTCACAGAGAAACAGCAAGCCACTGGCAGAAAAAGAAGTTTGTATTAAAAATAGAGGTTGATCTATTAGCAGAATAGTAAGGTAAACATGAAACTATTCTAGTTGAACATGCAGTGAAGAGATTTCCTATAAAAGTAAGTATGATCCCAGGCTGAAAATAAGTATGGAACAGTGTCTTGACTTTTATTTCAGTGTTCTTCTCCATAATGACATAAGAAATGGATCCCATGGATCCTTAGCAGTGGGATACAGCTATTTTCGGTCTTTGAAATTCTACTGCTAAACTTTATTAACAGTTCATCTGAAAGGAATGAACATGAGTCCTTGGAGTTAGAAAACTGTTAATGCAGCTTTACAGTTTGAAGAGTCTTTTATCAAAGGAAAGATGTTACATTTAACAATGTGCAGACTTTATTTTTTTCCAGTGAATTAAAGTATATAAGTACAGAGAAAGATCAGTTCTTGCTTTGGGAGTTTGAATGTATCTTTATCTTAGCTAAAAATTACACCCGGGGAAATGGGAGGGGCAGTAGTAGTATCAGCTAGTTGTTAGTAACCTATAGTTAGTGCCTGGCTTTTAATCCTCTTTTGCTGCAAAGTTCAGCAGAGATATCTCCAAGATGTTTTTAAGAGCTGCTGCAGAGTGGGTTATCGGTTATCTCGGTCCCAGTGCAGACCCACCTTCTTTTCTGCAAACCTGAGTGGAAGCCTCTGTCCTCTGCTTTTCCACTCCTGATGATCAGGAGCATGATCAGCAGGATTCCTGATGATCAGGAATGAGCATTGTCCACTCCTGCTGTGAAGTCTCTTTCCTTTTTTGTTTACAGTCTGAGTACTGGTGCTGTGCTTTTTCCACTATAATAAGCTTGGGTGGGAAATGCTTCAGCAGCCCTGCAGGACTCAGCCTGGAAGTGGTTTGAACAGCCTTTTGTGGATTTAAGTTAAATCTGCATGGAAGTACTGCTCTTCCCACACTGAAGTTTCTTCTGGTCACAATTCCAGAATTGCAGTACTAAGACTGACAATATCTGAAATAATATTTTACAATTTTATTATGGGTTTTTAATTTATTTTAAGATTCGTTTATCACATGAAGAAAAATTGAATGTAAAGTAACTGAGCTTGAAATAGGAAGAGCTGGTAATTAATCTGTCTTGTAACATAAGAATGAGCACTATTCCACATGACTACAGTCATCAAAGGATACTATAATAGGTTTGAAAATCAGGCTTACTAAAGCACGTGGCTTTTTTTTCTGAGGTGTATTATTGGATTTTATATCGCCCCTTGCTATTTCTAAGGCTATTCTTGTCAGAAAATATACCTAAAGGAGGAAACATAACAATGTTTTTGCTTCATACTTACAGATTGAACAAACCTGTTACTTTAGCTGCCCCAGAGGAATTTTAAGTGTATCAAATCAGAGTATAAATTTTGGGGGGTACTAAGGTACGGATTTGTCTGACAGGTTTCTGAGTTTTGCATTAAATAGTACAAGGACACCAACATGAAAAATACTGATATGTTACCAGCACCACAGGTTGATGTTACTGAAGTGTAAAAAACACTGTAAAACATTTTTAAATGGGCAACCACTTACGTAAAGTGGGAATGCTGCTCTCAGGGTTCTGTTGCAAAGCATGTAAGACATTATTATTGACACAGCTGATTTTCTTTCTGCTCCCTTACCCTGAGTCTCCAAATTTTGAAATAATGGTAAAATTAACATGCAGTTACTTGCATGAAACAAACAAATGCAATAGATTCTTCCTCCTTTCTTCCCATTTATATTATAAAACAGTTATTTCAAATAAATAAAAGCTGCATGTCATTTTACCTCAACATTGTTACTTTCTGCATACAGAAGAACAAGACAGAAATAAGTGTCTTGCATTTGTTGTGCCTTCCAGAACACAATTTACATTTTGAAAAATAAATTATTTTTAAAATAGTTCTTATCTCAATTTTGTTATTTATATTTAACCTCCATATATGATTTATATGTGGATTTATATATATTTAACCTCCATTTATGATACAGACTTTGAAATACAGGTTTCTATAGGTTTAGGTAGAAAACAACAGATAATTCTTATGAACACTTAGTAGATCAGCTGTCACAATTCTCCTGATTTCAATCAGCAAATTAAAAAAAAAATAAGGTGGGCTTGTTTTTCAGACCTATAGTCCTATCATGATATGTGTTGAACGGTAGTTTCTGTGCATTTCCAGTAAGATAAGCATTAACCTGCAGAGCTTTTCCTGTTGCGTGGGATCTTCTCAAGATGTCAGAAAACTGTTGGATTCCTCTCTCCCTCCCAGAATTAAGGTGTCATTTTTTATATTTTTTTTAGGAGGGTTGCAGCAAAATAGGACAGTCTCACTTAAGGTCTTTTCTCCTCTTCTGCCTTCCAGTGGAGGTCTCTGAGAAGCCCTCACAGGTGTATTTTTAAGGATACTATTGCATCTGATTAAATGAGTGAATAGAGCTCTTGGCATTATGGATTACATTCTGTCTTAACACAGTGAATATTTTATTTAATTTAAACTGTTTCCAAATGCCTTTTTTTTTTTTTTTAAGAAAAAAGGATGAAGAGGTCATGTCATCATGTTTACTTCTTTCTCTGTATGTTCTTGTTTTGTGCTTCATAGAGAATATTATTTAGTAAGGTGTAATTTTCCTCTTCTATTTTGAAGTTTTTTTACATTGATACTGTAGATGGTTTTATGATATGCAAAAGTTAATTCCAAAATTCCTTTATACCTCTCTACAACGCTGTAAGGAGCAATAGTGATGTTAGGGAAGAAGCAGTACTTGTTCTGTTTTTAATAAAATCTCATGCAAATTGGGAAATATAAATAATAAGCTAAACTCTAAATATCAGCTGTTCTTGAAAATTTACAATATGTATTCTTCCAATTTATTGACAGTAATTCTTGTAATTAACAATCAGTAATTGTAAAACCAGGAAGAAAGTTGTTCTGCTGGTACCTGAAATTTATATTTGAATTCCCATTTTATTTCTCTACAGAAATACAGAACTTGCTTTTTACTCCCCAGAAAACAGCTTTTGAGGTAGTAGTTGTAGCTTGTATCTATTAACTTGGAAGACTTACTGATTTTATGAATTCATAGAAAATATGTAATGAGTAACAAACTTGTTCCTTTCCCATCCTTAAAAGAAGCAAAAAGAGGGAGCTGAGGAACTGTGTCATGCAGCACAATTTCAGTTTCCAGAAAAATATTGGAGCAAGTAATTGAACCAAATTGTTTGTAGGCACTCAAAGATAAAGGAATTACTGTCAGCTAAACCGGATTTGTCAAAAACAGATAGTGAATTTAGTTTCCTTCTGCGGCAGGAAAACAGGGCAGGGATAAGAAATAAATCACTGCTTGTTACATTTTGTCATAAGTAAAGCTTTTGACAGTAAAATGGTATTTCCGTATGCAAGCAAGAGGAACACAGTCTACAGGAAAGTATTGTAAAGTGAATATAAAATTTGACTGGCACCTGTTGAAATCATAGTTTAATAGAAAAATGGAATAGAAAGGAAAATGGAATGATAATGTGAAGCGGGACTCTTATGGGGTCTTTCATACAGTCCACGCTACTCTGTATATTAGGAGTGTATTTTTCTTAAATTTGCAGATAGCATGAAACTGTGAGAGAAGATACAGTTATGGAAAAGGAGAAAATTAGAGTTAAGTGTGATCTTGACAAGGTGGATACACAGTCTGAATGAAATAGAATGCAATTTCCTAAAAACAAGGGAAAAAACGTGTACATGTGTAGGGATGGATATATGATTTAGAGAATACAGGTAAGGAGCACTGAATAGTGCTTCAGCACCAGGAAGTTCTGCAATTTTTAGTGAATTCACTATTCCACTATATCCAGCCAAACTGGATATAGGATTGCACTTGCTGGTGCAAAACATATTATTTTAATATATAGACAGGAGTATAACTTGTAATATGAATCAGCATAATTCACTCAGTTCAGTCATACCTGATTTGCTATTTCTGGACTCTTGAGAGAATTACAATTTTATCATTAGAAAAAAGAAAATTCCACTTCAAAAAGTGTGTGAAGAGTCCAGAAGGGAACACCAAGAACCAGCATAGTCTGACCTACGAGAAAAGTTGGACAAACTTGTGACTGGTTTAGAGAAGAAAGGTCTGAAGGGAGGTATGAAAAACCTCTCAAAAGGTTTAAAATTCATAGAAAACTTGGAGAATGGACACTGACCAAAGAATTTGGGAACCTTTGATTTAGATGGTTTTTTTAAATGCAGTTTTTTTCTGTAGTAATATATAAAATGTCTTATTCTTTTTTCTAGCAGAATTGTAACAATTCTAGTAGAATTGTAACAATTGTAACAAATCTGCTGAAATGTATTTTTACCATTGGAACATTATTTCTGACATATCGGACAATCATACAGCCTTTAAAATTGTTGTTGAACATGCTCATGCTTCTCTTCTGATATATGACTATGTGTTGCTGAATAGTCATAGCAAGGCTAACCATCCAATTTCTGTCAGAGTTAGTTGCCTACTCATGAATGTGCAATTGTGTGTGATCTGATGACAAAGGATAACCCAGCCAGACATGGGGAGCTGAAATCATCATGCGGAGTTCAGGTAGAATCCAGACTGCTAACTTAGGTTGTGTGAATAGCCATTTACATAGTGTACTCTATTGGTAAATTGATTTGCTTCAAAGGAGACTGTTTCTGCATAGCAATATAATCTTACCAGAAATAATGGCCTTTAAGTGTTACACAGGACAACTGCTTCAAAGGTTTCAAAAGGGAAGGGAGGGTAAAAATGGAGGTGAAAAACAGCAGCAGAAAGCAAGCTGATTCTGTGTATCATAGCAGATGAAACATTTAGGAAAAGAATGAGTTAATTTATTTATGCTTGGAAATTCCATATTGCTGTATAGTTAAGAATTGTTATAGTAGTCTGGGGATGCATATGATATAATGGCTAAAACTTTTCCCAACTGAAATTAGGTTATAGTATGACTGGTCACATGTCATGTTTCTATTACAAAGAACACAGGTAAAACACCTGTTTTGTTCTTTATGATATTCTGTGGATTCTTCCAGTTTCTGAGGATTTGTTCAAAATAATAACAATATTTTCACTTGTTAGACAGGAGACATAACTGGGAGAGAAGTGTTTTTTACACTGATTTGCAAATAAAAGGATCACACCTATATTTCTGCAGCCTTCTTAAATTTTTTTTAGCATTCAGTGTGCCATAAAGTGACATACTAATTTGATGTTTCTCTTTTCTGGTTCTTTTAGTAGAAGTAATGCATTATCTTTCATTGGAATTTTCTTTTTCCTTATCAAAGTGGTGCTACTCTTTCTTGATTCACACAATCTGTTTTCTACTGCCTCCTCCCTTTCTTCATTTCTTGTTTTCTCATGCTCTGTTTATTTCTCCTCCTGAGGTGTTTTGTTGGTGTGTTGGTTGTTCTTTTTCAAACATGTTATTCCTTGCTTCTATGTTCTGTGTAGTATCTCTTTGATATTTTTTTCTCCTGAAATCAACTTGATAGCAATATTTCAAACTGATAGTACTGTGAAGTTACAAATCTGTGTTAATGAACAAAGGACAAGGCATATTGTGTGGAGTTTACAATCAGAGAAAGAAAAGAAACAAAAATGAATAACTGACTAGAATAAGAACTAACCAGTCCATATTCTTAAAGATGATTCTTCTTGGAAAGTTGATTGAACAGTTAGTAATTTTGACAAGCAAAGTAAAGGGGGTCTTTTGCAATAGGAAGGGCAAATGAAACATGCAGCTTGACAGTAAAGGGACTGTTAAGAAAAAGTGATGTGAAATGGTTGGAAGTACAAGCAGTGTTCAGATATTTTAAAAGGTGAAGGTAAAAATGATGTGTCAAGCTTCAGGTTTAACATTCACTGTCATTTTTAATTTGTTCAACTAAGGACCATGGAAGTACAGAAGAAAATGAGCTTTAAGCAAGGATTGGGCTGTCTGCACTCTTTATCTCAGCTGTGATCTTTCACTCCATCGAAGTTCTTCACAATAAAGAACACTTAAAATTAGGTGCACCACAAATGCTTGTCTTGGACAAATAGCTAACAGATTTTATTTTGCATTCAAGGTTTAGACTGGAACTATATAGGAATGTAACAATTCAATTTTTCTTTCTCATGGACAGAAGTTTAAAAACGGTATGAGCTTTAAAGGCTCTAGAGATAGATATCTCAAATATCCTTTCTTTGAGTGACCTGTTATAACCATTGCATGTCAGAAGTGATGATTAGAATTTGTGGGTTCTGGGCAGGTTCCTGATCAATTGGTTGCTGGTTAATGAGAGAGAAGAAGCATAAGTGCTGAAGTCCAGCTGACTGTGCAAGAGTACACCTGCCTTTTCTCTTTACCTCATTTTCTCTGTAATGAAGGAACCAATTAGTTTAGAGCAATCAATGCTGACCTGTTAGGATCAGGCAGTGTTCTGGCATTGCCAAGGCAATTAAATTCAGCAGAGCAAGGATTATAAAGGAAAAAATAACAAAGGACTTGAAACTTTGAACTGAGTAAGAACTACATTGATACTTTAAGGTTGTCAGAAAAACACCAATCCAATATAGTTAAAAATAATTAAACCATTGACATGTTCTCTTGTGTGTGAGATTGGGAATGCCAACATCATTGTCCTATGTCCTTTAAATCCTGTTTCTGTGACTGGGCATTTCTGCACAGTGTAGTGTAGGTATCTGGAGAAGGCATTTTGCTTCAAAATTTCATATTGGTAGCTGAAAATTTCCCCCATTGTTCTATATTGTATTCTGCACTATTGAATTCATAGGCTATTTATGCTCATAAAATGATTCATTCCAATTGAGGTAGGTAAAAATAAAGCTCAAATCCTTCGTAAATAATTGTACTTTTCATCAATTGTTAATTTTATAGAATTTGTCATATATATTAAGATTTCAATATTAATTTAAATCTCTTGTTGCCTTCTATTGATGTCCTTAAAAGGAAAATTGTTCTCCGTAAGAGTTTCGGCCTTATCAAGAGAAATATATTTGGCAAGTTGTAATTAACTTACATCAAATGCTAGTTTCCTGTAAATTACAGATTCATTGACTGAATGAGTGCATAATAACTGGCAATATTATTGATGTTAAATAAAATATCAGGATCTCCCTTCTGCACATCTTTCCTGTCTGGAAGAGGCTAAAGTATTGTTTTTATAAGGTTCATCCATTCTGAGTCCAGACTAACATTTTAATATTTCTGTTAAAAAAGTAAAATAAACCAGCCAAAAACCTTCAGGCAAACCAAAAATCTTGAAAAAAATAAACAATAGAAGTATAATATCAAAGCAATAATATCAAAATATGATTTATCTTTCCATCTGATAATCTCATTTTTATTTGATAGATGTATGTTTCAGGGAAGAAAGGGGTAACCTGTACTTCTTTTAACTTATGAGAGATTATGAATATATATAAAATTTCTTTAATCATCAACTGAATGTTATCATTTTAACTGTCATCACATGAGCATCCTTTAGTTCACGTGTGCCCTTGAGCAGCTGAGGTGCACAATCCTGTTATTTCAAGCTTTTGAGGCATTTTTATTGGATCTTTGTAATGGAGTATTACATGAAATTAACTTCTTAATTTGAAATCTGAAGCTTCTGAGCTAATAAGTCATGTCAGTTCTATTTGTTAACTGTGGCTTTGTGCTGACTTCTTTTTAGGCATGTTTATATATAGGTACATGCATGTGTATATACATATAAATAAATAAAAAGTTAATATGATCATGTATTCTGTAATAGGTAGGAGGACTGAAAATTTTTCTGAGGCCACTTTCTGATGTGCTGCTTTTTGAAACACTTATTCCCCCTGCAGTAGTCTCCACCAGTTAGTTTTCATATACAATTGTAGAAACTCTTTTTCTTTATGTTTGATTATGTTGACCACAGAGCAAATGTTCTACTTTAAAACAAAATATCAAATGTGGGGAATTCAGACATCATTGTTACATTGGTACATTTCTGCCCTTGGCGTGGGGAGTGTGCTAATGATGGCTAGTGCTAATGACTTCTGTGCTGAATATATCTTTTTATCATCATCTGATACAGAAAAGTTTTGAGATGGTTTTGGCTTTTTTTGCTAATTGCATGCTCATAGTGCATGGGACAGGTTTAATGTTGATTTTCATGTTGAATTTATTATAGAGTAGGAATGCTGTATCAGTTATCAATAGAGTGAGTTCTGTGTACTGTGGAGAATAGTAATGTTCAACAGATCTGGAACAGACAATTTTAAAAAAAGAAGAGCCAAAGAGTATTTCCTCATTTAATGAGGAAAATTGGTCTTGGCTTATCCTGATCTGGTGCAGAGCTTAACTGTGATTGTAGTCAACACACTAACAATAATGTTTATAAAAACAGAAGAAAATTGGTAGGACAATATTTCAAATAATCTGTCTGTTTTAAAAGGGAACGGATATGTTGCTCATGTATGAACTCACTTTCAAAAATGAGTGGTTTAAACTTTAGGTTTTGTGCCAAAACAGGATTGCTTTTTCCAGGCTTTTTATTTGTATGAAGTGTGGTCTTTAGTCCAGACCTTTCATTAAATACAGGTCTGAAATATCTCTTTTTGGAAAGGGACATCATAGTGTAAAATACGAGTAATACCTCTAAAAATGTATTTTTGGTGATGATTTAATATTTCGGAAGTCATGAAGGTTTAACTTTGAGTTCTAATTTAAATGTGTCTCCGGCCTTTAGCTTTAGTATTTTTGATAATATGAGTGACTTAGAGGCTCAGTTTTTTGGTGTAGAGTAGGCTTCACAGACTTCACCAGTGCAAAACAGACGTGGTACATACCAGTTGTAGTAAGGTGCGCCTATAGTGCTGTTCATTTGCAGTCCACTAAAGCAGTCTTCTTCATTTTATTTATTCATTCTATATGTGCTTTTTAGTTTATGTATGTGCACTATTACTGCTTTGAAACAGAAGCTGTAGGTGCAGAACTAAAAGCACAGGGTTTACTTTTTGGAATACTGACATTCTGCAGTAGTAGTGAATTATTGATAATAAAAATGAGCTTTGAATTCTTACTATTTAATATTGACAATGCACACCTAGCAAGGTATTTTCAAAATTATGCTGTACTTGCTCATTGTTTTAGTTTGTTTTTGTTTTTCACAAAACGTGAATATTTTGAAGTCTGAAACTAAATATGTTAAGAGGTGTCACAGTAAAATCAGATGTCATTTGTATAAGGAAAGATTTTGTTACTTTGCGCTATGAGGTTAAATAATACTTTAAAGCAAGTTCCTTTGAAAAAATATGTTGAAATGCGATAGGTATAGAATAATGTGGAGCTGCCTATTTATTAATTTTCGCTTCATTTCCTCCCTTTTTTTTATTTTTTTGGCCACCCTTCCTACTATCTCTGTTTTTTCCCTAGTTTTTTGGGGTTGTTTTGTTGATTATGGTGGGGGTTTTTTGTGGGTTGTTTTTTTGGTTATGGTTGTTGTTTTGGTTTAGTTTTTTGGTTGGTTTTTTTTTTGTTTAAATATCTCTCCTGAAACACAAGAAGATGTCAAGTTTCATAAATTAGTTGATCTTCTCTTAGCATTATGCATTTTGTTAGATGTTTGTTGCTGAAATTGCTTGTCATGTATAGTCGTACATCTTTATATAGGATCTAGTTGCAATGTTTTCATCAAATAGTTCATGTATGGACTTGATCTTTATATATAGAATGGAACCAGACACTGGGCAAATAATATTTAGTATTCCATCTATAAAAAATTATTAGAGATGAAATTTGTTCATGTCCAGTCACTGTACTTCTCATTTACTCAGTTATAGAAAATTAGCAAATAGAGTAGAATCCCTCAGTATGAGAGAGAACTTGAAATGCAGTTTGATAACACAGAAATCATATTTCTGTAGTGTATATGTATAGCAAAATGAAAGCATGATCCTAACATGAGTTAAGTATCCATGTTTTATCTTTAATATGGCTACCATGGATAATAAAGCAGGTGATTTGTAGGGGGGATGCAGGATTCAACTACTGAGATTCTGAGGGTTATTTGTAAGACCTGTATGTGCTTTAATTTATAATGTAAGGTGTAAATCCAGTGGTACTGTAGCATAAAAGTTACCATTGCTTTGTTTCCTTGTGCTTTGATCACTTTTGCTAAGCATGCATGGTCCTGAACTCCTTTCCCTGATTTCAAATCAGCCTATAAACCACTTTTTTGCTAGCATTTTGCTGGCATCTCTTCCCTGAATTGATGTTTAGAATCTGAAAATTGAAGTATTCAGAGTCAACTGTGTCTATTTAGGTAGAAAAAAATGACCTTCTCTGAGCTGGTACTGTAATGTAACGTAAAGAAAATTATCAGAAAGTTTGAGTTTAGTTTAGGATTGATGCAGTTGACTCATTAGAGGTTGTAGGACATCAAGAAAGCTCTTTGATGACATATGTCATAAATGGTTAGGTTATGTATATTTTGATGTATATTACATAGATCAATACCACAGTTACCTGCTAAATATGTAGGCAATAGGGTTTTTAAACATAATTTTATGATGAAATTACACAGGTTAATTATTGATTTCCTCTTAAATCTGGAGACTGTATTCTAAGCACATCAAGATTAATTTTGAATGTATCAAATACACTATTTTAGGATACATGGCATAGTAGAGAGATAGGGTGCCAAGGTGAAGGAAAGATTGTATGAACAGAGAAGTGGAGAGTAAGAGATCTGAAAATTAAGTGTGAAAAATTGACTTTCAACATAGGTAAGGTAAGGTCAGAGAGGCCAGATGAGGAAGGTCAGATGGGGGAACCTTAGTTCTGAAGTTCAAAGGTTCCATGTCCATGAAGGACAGAAAGAAGTCACAGCCTTGTATTCTCTGCAGATTGCTAGTTAATGAAAATATAGCGATAAATAATGTTGATTGCCTCAATTTCTAAACAGATATTTATGTTATTATACTGAGAATAATAATAATATTATGGAGGAAAAAGGTATGATTAGACTGATAATAGTCACCTGACATCAGTTACAGCTAAGAATAAAACAATATATAACAAAGAGCTGCCTCCTGAAACATGTTTTCACTGCATTCATATATAATAAAAAAAAAGGTAATTAACTTACCTTTAGTTACATATCAAAATAATGCAGTACTGAGTTTAAATTATCAGCTTAATAAAGTGAAGCAGAACATTCAGAAAAGTTGAATTGATTTGTTAATGAAGTTTGTCTGTCGAACTGAGATTCATACAACTGTGTGGTAGATTAATTTAAAAGCTAATCTTCAGCAGAGCACTTTGGTGACTTCTGAGGCAAGAATTGGATTATTTAGAGGAAGAAATCTGCTTGAAGAAGATACAGTACAACCTAATGCCTTTCATTGGCCATTTTTCCAATGTAACATTGTAATGTTGTAATTTGATTTTGAATAGGAGAGAGTTGTGTATGCTCATAGCCACTTTGGGTAGGTGTGGGAAGGCCACATACAAGGTAAAAACAATGGAGAGCTCTCAGATATCCTGAGAGTAGCTGTGGTGAACCAAGCACATAAATAGACCAACTTAGCTGATTCCAACACAAATGTGCAGCTGCTGGTTTCTGATGGACTGTATAATTGTTTGAACCAATATCCTAAATCACTAATTTTATTATCACTATCTTACCTGCTGTGCAGTATAGGGAATACCTTTTAATTATTTTTCTTTTTTTCCTGTTCTTTCTATTCTATTTTTTTTTCTATTATTCTGGATCTTTTTTTCTGACTTTTTTGTTCAAGTATAGTGGTCCATTTCTTCATTGAGGAATCACATTCTAAGTGTTAACTGAGTGAATTCAGCAACAGTCAAAAGTAGAAGTCAAAAAAAACCCATCAAACCGAATATTGGCAACTCTGTCAGTGATAGACATCATGTGTTGCATAGGCAGAATTCTTCTTCCAGCTGCTATTGAGGTGAAACCAGAAGCATGATATAGGCTTATAAGGTGGTGTCAAGGATTTTTGAGCTACATCTGAGTGGTTTTAAACATAGTTCCAAACTTAACAGTGGAGGAAAAAGACATCAAGATTTATCTGATTTGAGGTCTAATACAGTACCCTTTTGAGTAATGAAAATATTTCAGAAACAGCTTTAAGCTTAGAAAAGAAGTACTAGATGTCATCTGGATTGAAAAAGGCAGAGGTTTATGAAGAAGAAATAAGGTGGTTACATCAGCAGATCCTAGGTAGATTATTAAATTATTTAAGAATCCTTTATTTTGCCATAAATTTGCTCTAAGCCTATTAATTTGCAACTTCCAGCATTTTCAGTGCAAGTCTTACACTCAGTGAGTTTGTTACTTTTTGAAACAGTTGATGAAACTGCTTTTTGGCACTTTTTAATAGATAAATAGCCAAATAGATGATGGCTTAATGCCATCATGCCATCAATGTCTTTAAGCAGGCATCCAGATAAAGCTGTCTTTCATTCTCAGATAAGAGATTCTTTGTTCATAGTGAATGAAGTTAATACTCTGGTGTTTTTTTGCATGGCCTTAAAGTTTACTTCACTACAGAAGTAGTTATCCTGCAACTGTTCAATTTTTTTGCACAGGCAAGTAGTGACATTTTCATGTCCTTTCAAAGCTCTGTAGAATCTATTATTAAGTATTTAAAAAGCATTACTAAGAAAGATCAAGGCAGATTTGACGTTGCTACTGATAAAAATATACATTATTGTTGTATTAAACATGGGCTTGTTACCTGTACAGTGCTGATCCACACACTGAGGTGAGGTACTTCTATTTTTTATTCCAATTTGTTCCAAGCAGGGATCTGGATAGCAACCCACAAAATGCTGACTCCCTAGTCATCAAAACTTTACACTTTTTATACATTTCAACAAACAAATGAATCAACATTCATTGGTTAGCAGTTACATAATTTTTGCATTAATTAGTACCCAAGCCCTTATTTGTTAATTATATTCCTCACTTCCCATGTTAATTAGTCCATATGCAGTGTTCTTCCTTCCATTTGAGTCTGGGGTCCATTCTGAGGAGGCAGACGGTGCATCATTGGTTGCAATCTCCCACTGGATTAATATCACCTAGAAGTAACCTATGTGCAGGTCACTCAGTGTTAGGGAAATTTTGGGCAGGTGAGAGCTTTACTTTTTACTACACTCTAAAAGAAATAAAGTTTGGAAGAGAAGCCTTACTTTATTTTTCTTGTTGCCATTTATTCTTTTCTTCCATTGCACCCAAAGTGCATTTTAAGATTTTAAGAGTTATGAAATTAGATTTAAAACAGTTTCATATTTTTAGATGCTTAACCACAGGAAGAGAATTTCTTGAGTGGTTATTGTTCCTTGGTTAAAGAAACAGTTGAAGAGATCTGAATTCAGTAGCTCAGTCAATATATTTCTGTTTTCTGCAGGTCTGCTGACAAGTTTTAGCGGTGTATTTCATAAACATATCAAACATAAGTTATTTTCATTTTGTAGGAGAACCAGAGCTACACTTAAACAAAATAATAATATTTTCTTGGGGCTGTGGCACTCAGTGTACCACTCCAGCTTAATGGTAGTGTTTCAGTGAATAAATATCCATTGTAATCAGTTTAATTGGTGCAATACTGCAGAGTGCTGTTCTGAATTAAGCAGTTCTTACTGCTTATTAAATCAGCAAGAGAAATGTGGCACATGTTGTGTGATACCATGTGGTTCTACTCTACAATTAAAACAAACTACAAAAAAAAGTAAGTGGAGAAAAGAGAAGCAGTGAGAACAAGAAATCATTGCAGTAGTTGTCTGTCTTAAATGCTCTGTCTTTAACCATAATTCAGCTATTCTCACATGAACTTGAGTTTCTGGATGTTTTATTATTTGTGTACATATATTGGAAGTCACTACCCTTCTCCTTTGCCATCTCATTGCTGATGAGCTGTGTAGGAGTGTTTGTACAGGTTAATATAGACCACCTACTTGTAATCCAAATTTGTGATCTTCTTTCACATCATCAGACAATTTGATTTTAAAAGAACCAGACCTATGAAGCTTATGAGATTGAATCTGCTGTGCTGAGCTGTGTTTGATGAATAGTCCCATAAATAATATTTTTTTTTCTTTTATTTTTTAGTGCAGTTCAGAGTTACAGTAGCTAAGAGCTGGGTCTTGCATATGGTGGAAAGTATATGTCGTGGCTGGGGTGGTGGTCAGGTGCCACAACCTTCCTAGAGAAGCGTCTTGGGAAACAGACATCCTGGAAGCACAGGCACATCTGCAGCTGCTTCTGCTGTTTCAGCTCTGAGCCCTGAAAAGGGCTGCTGAGTGAATGCAGCTCTTCAGGTGACATGGGAGGAAAGAGACAGAGCCTTCTTATAGAATTCCTCGGGGTGCTTTATTCAGCTCCTTCTTTGACGGGGTGCAGTGACGAAAAGCTAGGGAGTCAGAGCAAACAGGGGTTTATATCAGCTGGGTTTCCAGGGTAGAGGAAAGGGGAAGAACCAATGAGATACACAGAATTTGCATAGGGTACAGGAAACTTTTAACTAGAGTTTCTCCCTCAGGGGGAGAGTGGCAAGCTGGAGGCCTACGGGCCTTTCCTTCCGGGGAGAGTGGCCACACTGCTGACCGCCTTGTCAGCCACAACTCCTCTTTCTTTATTAATTAAAAAAGCCTCCCCAACAGCCTTCTTAAAGAAGTGTAGAAAACATAATCAACACAATAGCAATAACTAAAAAGAACCAAAAGAATCCACAACACATTATAAGGAAAGAGGCAACCCAGTCTCTCTGTCACAAATGTCAAAAAAAGTTTTCAAAACAATTAGGGTCTTTTTCAGTTTGAAGCCTCCTTAATGTCCTCTTTGAGCAACTGATTGCTCCTGGAGATGGCTGTGGTTTGACAGGTTAAATCAGCAGAGGCCCTCAAAGTAAACATAGGTTGTTAGCTTTCCTATTTTTTTTTTTTCTTTTTTTTTCGGGGGGGAAGAGGAGGGGATATCTCCCTGGTTTTTATTTTTCCCCTCCAGTCTTCATTCCCCATTTCCTTGATAAACAAAAAAGGTTAAGGTATAGGTGCTGTTGGGAAGTTTAGGGAAGAGGGAAAGAGACTGAAGAGTGAAGTGTGGGGGAGGTAAGTATAAGGGAAAATGTGAGTTTAGGGAATAATAGGAGGTAAGCGACTGGGGAAATAACAGGGGGAAGCAGCAATGGCTAGGAGGTGCTTAGCCTGTTGGCTTGCATCTTTAAGATGTTTGTTTTGTCTGTGACCTGGTGACTGGGCAATATAGGCTTTGTAGAAGCCATGTTTTGTGGTGTTTCTGTCTCCAGGCAGCTGATGTTTGATCCTGCTGTTCTGTGGTGGATGTGGAGGGAATCTTGTTATTTTGTTGGAGGCAGTGTTTGTCGGTGCTAGGTGTGGTTTGATGCACTTCCCTGGGAGCCATCTTGGGCCAGATGGAGCAGACACACAGGCATTTCCCTTCCCCAGGTTATCAGTGGGAAAGGCCCTGCTATTTGCTGGGTCTCAGGGTCCTTGTTCAGCACTGGCAGCTTTTCATTGAGCTTAGCTCAGGCTGAATTTGAGAAGTGCCGGAGTACAGGGGGATCGACTCTGAAAATGAGCAGTTTAGGAAATTAATCACATAGAGAGCTTTACAGAGTCTCTCAGTGGGAGGCATGGTCTCTGTCCCTCCTCGCTGCTGGTGAAGGACTGGCTTGATGGTGCCATGGATCCTTTCTACTATTGCCTGTGGTATGTTTCACCCCCCACTGATTGAAAAAGGTGCTTAATTTGTGGGAGGTGTAAGCAGTCCCATTGTCAGTTTTTATTTCTTTGGGGACTCCCAGGGTGGCAAATGCCAGAAGATGCTTGATGGTATGTGCTGCATCTTCTCCCACATGGGCTGAAGCAAGCACTGCTCCTGAAAAGGTATCAACAGATGCGTGAATATATTTTGATATTCGGAAAGATGGGAAGTGGGTTACATCTGTTTGCCAGATTTGGCAACTGTTGAGGCCTCTGGGGTTGACCCCAGTGCCTAGGGATGTCAGTTGATAGGATTGGCAGTTTTGGCAGGTGTCCACAATGGCTCTTGCCTGTTCCCATGGCAAGTGAAACATTCTCATGAGCACTGGGATGTTTGATAAAATGCATGGGACATCTTTGCCTAAGTGAGGATGTCCAGCACATTCGCTCTCCCAGCTGTCGTGGCAAGTGCTCTCCTGTTTCCCTCTGTGATGGCACCAGGGAGGTCGGTGTGTGACTTTACATGCATTATATGAAAGGGATGTTTTCTGTGGGAGATGAATCTGTTTGGAAAGCATCTGGCATAAATTTGGTTTGGAGATTTCCTTTAAAAGTGAGTGCTCTGCCCTCATACCTACACCTGCAACATATGCCTAATCAGTAACTACATTTGTAGGTTCCTGAATTTTCTCAAATGCTCTGATGGTGGCCCCTAATTCTGCAAGCTGTGGCAACCCTTCTACCACCTGGTTGTCAGACTCCTGCGTTCTGAGATCCTTCCAAGTCATTACTGACTCGTAGGAGGGCCCTAAGCCGTCAGTAAAAATGGTCAGAGCCTTGAGGGGTGTTTTGCTTTGGAGGAATTTAGAGACTAAATTAAAAGCTGCATTGAATAATTTATATTTAGGATAATGAATTGAAACATTGCCTGGGTAGCTATCTAGAGAGAACTGAAGACTCTTGTGGAATTGGAGCAAATGCTCCAAATCCCCAGCAGTAGCCAATGGTAGGTGAATGCATGTGAACTCACACCCCGCAAGGGAGCAGAGACGAGCTTGGGCCTTCCTTACGAATTCTACCATTAATTCTTGGGTAGCTGTAATTGTTTTGGTCAGCTGCTGATGGGGGAACACCCACTTGAGGATGATTAGGGGGTCTCTCAAGTGTCCCAATGAAAGATAACACCATGAAACTGGGGGGCCTTACCTAAAATGGCCAGGTTGAAGGGCAGGCTGGGTTCATACCGGTGGGCTTGTCAAGAGGACAGGATCTCCTGGACCTTGATGATGGAACCTTGAGCCTTGGGTGTGAGGGTACACAATGAGCCCAGGTCCTCACTGCCTCAGAGAAGATTGACGAGGAGCGCGAGGTCCTCCATTGTTGTCATCAGCAAGGGATGTACCCAGTTGATGGACCTGCAGAGCTGATGGAGGTTCTGCAGGGTCTTCAGGTCATCTCGGATGGTCAGTTGCTGGGGCATGACAGTTTGCTCACATATCCAAAGTCCGAGGTAGGTCCAGGGCCTGGCTCATTGGATCTTGTCCTCCCAGATGTCAAAGCCTGCTCTTTTAATGGCTTTTACAGTTTTCTTTAAAGTCATATCCAGGTAACAGTCAGTGGGAGCACAGATCAAAATATCGTCCATGTAGTGGAGGATGACTGCCTCAGAGAACAGGTTCCTGATGGGGGACAGAATGTGGGCCATGTACTACTGGCATATTGTAGGCAAATTTCTCATCCCTTGTTGGAGGACCAGCCAACAGTACCATTTTAGAGGGGCCTATCTGTTAGGGGAGGGGACAGAGAATGCAAATCTGGGTATGTCTTGGGGATGGAGTGGGATATTAAAGAAGCAGTCTCTAATATCTATGATGGCATGTTTCCAGTCCTGGGGTAACTTAGAGGGTGAGGCCAAGCTGGGCTGCAGGAGACCCATGCCCTCAATGACCTCATTGATCTTTCTGAGGTTGTAGAGAAGCCTCCACCTGTCTTTGCCAGGCTTTTTTAAAACAAAGGGGAGTTCTAAGAGCTATTAATCTCTACAAGGTGGCCCTTGGAGAGTTGCTCCTCCATGACAGCTTCTAAGGCGCACAATTTCTGGTTGGACAGGGGCCACTGGTTGGCCCACACTGGATAATTTTGTTTCCAGGTGAGTTGAGAAATGTTGGTGTTGTGCACTCTACAGCACCCCCAACTAAAAAGCCCTACTAGGGATTTTTAGGGAGGCCCCCCACTGGGACAGTCCCTGCCCCAAAGGGTAATTGGTGCCCTCACCACAAATGGTCAAATGGTCGCCATTTTTCCTTCAGGACCTTCTACAACAATATTTCTCTTGCTTCTAAATGAAACTGCCACACCTCCAATCCCTGAGATCATGCCTGCCACAGGCTGCAGCTCCCAGTTGGAGTGGGCTATGAGGGTAACATCTGCTCCAGTGTCCAGTATACCTGGGTGGCAGATCTTCTTCCCGCTGTAGAAGAGGCCACAGTCGACAATGGGTTTATTTAAGCCCACAATTTCCATCCACATGGCACTAGGGTTGAGGGGAACCTGTTTCAAAGAGTCAGGTGGCAGTAAAAAGGCCTGTGGAATAGGAGTGTGTTGGGATAGGTAGTATGGAGGGTCCATGCCAGACAGACAAAAATTTCATCCCTGGATGTATTGTCTGCACCTCAGGAATCACATAAATTTGCTCTGGTGAGTTGAGCAGGTCACCAATAATTAAAGGACTGTCCCCTGGTCCATATTTCCCAGTTGGTATCTTGTGAATGCATTCATCTGTAAGGTCAATGGACAGTTTGCTTACCTGCTGGTGCTGGGTTCCCCCATGAACCATTCCATATGTGGCGTCTGCTTCAGATGCGCTGGCAACAGCAGAGCACTCGGGGCTGGTGTCTGGTCTCTCATCTGCTCTGGGAAGGTAGGTATAGCAGGGCGGGACAGCTTCTGGTTTTGTCATGACGCGAGGCTGTTCTGATCTCTGTGGGGAGTTTCCTGGATGCCATGGTGTTGTGGTTTTAAACCACTAACTAAGAAAATTACTTACTTCTTGCTGTGAGATATGGATTAGAATAAGAGCAAAACAGGCATACAACTTAAAAGGGAAAAAAAAGAAAGTTTATTGACAAACCACAATAATAAGAACACCAGAATAAACTTCTAGAAAAACCTTTCCATCCCCTATCCACCCACTATTCTCTTGTTCACATGACAACAGAGACAAAAACTCTGGAACTCTGATGGTTAAAACAGTCCCAATTCTTGCTAGTATGTTCACCAGTCTTTATAGAGAAACAGAAGTTTCTTCCTGTTAATTTATGGAGATTCTCACAAGAAAACTATTTTTGTTATAGTTTTCTATTGCCCTAATGTTAGCTGTCCAGAGCTGCTATTATTAGAGTTCACTCCTCCCATTCTCACATCACTCTGAAGTGTGTATGGGCCATGCGTCTAGAGATAGCATTTTTAAGGATAAGTTATTCAAAGGCAAAAAAAAAAGTCTTCTTCATCTGTTTCTGTGAGCTTCACCAGAAAACAGTTTTCTCATGGCCTCTCAGGGCTTCAGATCTCCCAACAGTTTTCTCATGGCCTCTCAAGGCTTTTAATCTCCCAGTACTTCACTATACTATAATTACTCTTTACTCAAATTTACACTTTGAACACTATTCCTCTCTAGATCCTATATCATGAATTAAAGGAGTTCTTTTCAGGACTTCATTGTCCATCTCCATAGTTTTAACAGGGAGATATTTCAGCTTAATTAAAGCATCTTCTTAATTCTCTACCTTTCCTGAAGCTTCTTTTCTTTCTTGTCACTGGTAGTTTATAAAGTCTCTTTTCATGTTGATCTTTCTCTCTCTCTCTCTCTGGATAAAAAGATTAATCCGCAAGTCTCATCTGGGTAATGAAAGAGTTAAAATCTTGCCCAGGCTTTTGTAGATGGTTCGGAGATCTCTGCCCAACAGGAGCTGGAGCCGTCTGCGATGGGAAGTTCCTCATGGCTGCTCTGGAGCGTGTGGTCACTGCTCCAACCCGCTGCAAGCCCAGGGCTTCTCTCTTTCTTCACTGGGCAGTTTCTAGTAAATGTAGTTACAGCAAAACCTGCAGCCGAGCCAGAGATCGGCTCGGCCCGGCCCGGGCCCGAGGAAAACCTTCCCCAGGCCCCTCCATCTCCCGGCCGGGAGACGGGGCAGGCCCGGCCCCATCCCCGCCCGGCCGCATGGCCTGGGCAGGGACGGGAGGCCTGGAGCTCCGCCACTCTCCACAGCCAGAAAAACAAAGAGAACCCAGAGAGCTCTGCTTTTACATTTTAAGGTAGGGTTCACAAGTTGATCCCACTTTTCAATGGCCTAAACTGCTGTCAATTCCCAGCAATGACCGATAATTGGTCAGGAGAAAAGACTCCAAACACTTCCCAGCAACTCCAACTCCCTTAAAGGTAAAGTAACTCCATGACACATGGGTAAGGCAGGCATGGTTCTGGCCATGGATAGTGCTTGCAGAAGTTAATTGGTGTACTTTGCCAGGGACAGTCCTTAAAGAAATGTCCAGTCTCTCCACAATTAAAATATTTTTGATTGTCCTTGGCTACTGCTGCAAATGCCCCAGTCACCCTGTCTACATTCCCCTTAGTCACAGCCTGCGCCACAGTGTTTTCTGATGACATTTCATTTCATTTTTTCTGTTTTAAAGAAATAAAAATTGGAAACCATTAAAAAATAACAAAGCATTTGTAAATTTACTATTCTTACAGATTATTATGTATGGATTACAAAACATATTATCACATTGTGCAAGTGTTACTTATGTTCCAAAGCATATCAGTGTTAATTTGGTTATAACCTTTGAGAAACATTGGTTGATTGGTTGACATACTGCTTACATGTCATTTCAATGTCAAACATTTGCATGTCCTATGTGTTGTATACCAGTATTTTTAGTCACTTGAATGCCCCAGCATAAAATATCTGCATACACATTCTGACACACGTGTGTGACATGTTGTGTTTTTAACTGCTTCACTATTGGTTGTATTTCCAAGGTGAAAATGTTTGTTACTGTCCAGGCTTTGTAGGTGTTCGATGTATTTTTCCTAGTGGAGCTCAATGATTTTTGTCTTGTGTGTTTTGATTTGTCACTGTTGTTTTCAATATTTGCTGTCGTTCCGATTGGGAACGGCTAGAAAGAACGACACAAACTCTCAAGGGAGTTTCAACACGAGAATTCTCTGGTTTATTACTTCAGGCCTGCTTTTTATAGACTGGTACGTGGAAGGTACAGAAAGGAAACTCCTATTGGTTAACAAAGTGCTACATCACCATCATTGGTCAGGGGGGCCCATCACCCCCCTGGCCTTGTCCTGCAAGAGAAAACAAGACTGCAAAACAACACCTGCAAGGCTGTTTAGTGTCCCTGAGAATTGTTTTAATTCCTTCTCATATTTTTTCCCAGGCTACTTTCTCAGGCAGCTTGAGGAGCCATGCGGCCTGTAATTTGTACAGGCACTGTGGTTTAGATTTAGCATCCATAATTTGCAGCAGGGATTTCCTTTGGTATAAAATAGACTTCATTAGACTTTCCTCTCTAAGTGCAGGAAAACTTGTCTTCTGTCAAAAGATAGATACGGTTTTTGTGTTTGTTCTGGCTTAATTCTTTATTTTATATGTTCATTTATGTCCACTGTTCTCCCACATTATTTAATGCTGGCAGTAGATTTTTCTTCCTTGCTTTTTCTATCTTCCTGCCACAGGTCTGTTGATACAGCTGTGTCAGTCTGAAGGATTATTCATTTTAGGGAGTTGTCAATAAAAGGAGTTTAGATGGTGTTGAATAACACTATGTTTCCTTTTCCACTAAAATACAAACACAATGTCTTTTAATGCCCTTGTGTGTTGTGCTGTGCCTCATGCATCTTTGTGGTTGTGATTGGAATGTGAATGTTAGTGGTTCTAAGCAGTTAGAGGAGGTATAAAGAGTGTAATAATTCTAGCACTGGTGTCTCATACCAAATGCTCCACAAAGGAAAACAAAATGCCAATTTCATGAAAGCACATTTTGTGCATATTAGATTTAGTTCTTTGAGTTTGCTGTTGTTATTCTGGGCTGCTTTGATAGTAATGAAGAGTGGATATCAGTGCAAAATACCTGTGAATTTCCATTCCCTCCCCTTTTTTAGTCCTCTGTCTCAGTATTCTCAAGGGAGTGGAATTTGTGCTTAATATATTATAAAGTTTGTCTGTATCTTACTGCTGTTATTTTAATGAAGGATTAAAATTACTCCTAGAGTATGCATATTTTCATGCTTTGACACATAGGACACATCCTGTTATGATGATGTAGGCAGCTGAGCTTTGGTGTTTGTAGTCCTCCAGGGTACCCACAGCAGAATCAGTGGTGTGATGTGCAGCAGCTGTTATCTGAATCATATGTGTCGGCTTTACAACTGTAAAGAGCAGAAGTAAAACATATGTAGTCACAACAGAGCACCAATATTATAATTTCATGTAAAGGAGAAGAATTGCTTTGGGAAAAATGGGAGATGAATGAGAGATGTTGCCGTGTAGGTGCCTAATTAATCCACCCATTTCATATTTCAGTAGTTTAAAATTCTACCAAGATCCAGTAGAACATGCTTTTTCCCTATAGTCAAAACAATTTTCTTGGTAGTAGGGGGAAAAAACCCACCAGCCAGATTTTTCAGATATTCCTGTTGTGAAAATTTCAGGGTCATGTGTAGCTTGACTCTTTGTGGCTAGAGAAGTCTCTGACATGGATGAAACTCTAAGAGCACTTATATATTACAGCATCCATTATTCTCAAAAAAGGCCAGAAAATAAAAGTAAGGGGCAATATTTTCATGTTGCATTCCTGTTTATCTGCTAGGGAAGTTCATTTAAACCTCACAAATTGATCAAGGTTTTTTCTTTAAAGAATGATTCAGGGATTTTTTCTGTCTTGCAGTCTTATCACTTGATCAGTAAAGTCCATCAACAGTGGAGCTTGTCTAGGCATTGAATTGTGATTCTTTCCGTCTGCAATTACACAAAGATTCATAGATAACTTTGTGTCATATGAACCTGCTTTGTTGCTGACAGGAATTTGAACAAATTCCAATTGCTCTGAACAAACAATCAAGAAATTTCCTCTAATGATGCAATTTTATAACACAAAAAAATCTAAGTAGATTAGCTTTAAATGCTAATTATGAAGCAGTTTCTTGTGTTCCTATTAATCTTGTTACTTTGTTTATTCTCTAAGCTCTTTAATGCAAGGAAGTGTAACTGAAGGATGTCAAAGTACATCTCCATTAGTAACACTCTGTTGGTTTGCCTGGTGCATTTTGTCCAAGCAGCACAATTCAATCAATACATTCATTGCCTGGGAGACAAGAGTCTCTATGGCAAGCCAGCTTCCATGTACACTTCAAAATACTCTAAAATTATTCCTCTGTTCAATTGAATTCTGTGCTTCTGAGGCGGGAGGGAGCAGGATCAGTTACCATTGTCAAATTTTGGACATTACCTGTGTGTTAAGGGTTCAAACTCTGGTTGTGAGTTCATAAAAAGAACATCAGCTGGTTCACACAGGCAGATCTGGGGAAACACCTCCTGTTTGCCTGTCAGCCAAGATTCCTGTGATGTTCTTTGCAGGCACTTGGCACAGCTACAGAGTAAGGGCTAAGTTCTGCTTTACTCTTAAAACACAGGTTCATTTTCTTTATGACTAATAAATATTTTCTCCACTTCTGCAACTTTACTTTTCTGCATAGAATAACTTTCAGGATATTTGCTACTGTGTTGATTGATCTGCGAGTTAATATTAATTAAACAATAGCATATAATTCTTTGTGCCGAGTTATGATTATTAAAATAATTTCTAAATTAAATTTGGAGGTTGAGCATTAACACAGTAAATAGCTATGATGGGTCTTTTATTGTTTTAAAAGAAAATACCAGAAAAGATACTGTATATCTTGTCAAATTGATCTGATAAAGAACACAAACCAAAATGATGCTGTTGGTGAATCACCATTAAGTTAGAAATAAAATTATATTATAATATATTTACATATATTATATGTAAATGAAGGACAGACCAGGGATATTGCTGACAATTCATACACTCTGATAGTTAACTGAAATTAGTTAAATTTGTTCAAAGCTTTCTACAAATGTGGGTAACCCATCTCGTGAACTATTTGGTTTAGGTAATTGGTATTTGGTTTAGGTAATTTTCTGGTTTCATGCTCAGCATTTATTGAGAGGTGTACAGTAGTCCTTTAGATATTTTTCAAAATTTATAGGAAGAATTGTTGGATCTCTTCAGAAAATGCAGAATCAGACTGAATCAAGATTAGTGGTTGTTTATGGAAAGTGAAGCCTCCAGGGTAATGCAGCAGGTGAATAGGTTGCAATGTTTGAGAGCAGCTCTATTTGATTTGCAATTGGAGTATAGAAATGTAAGTTATACCACCAGGAATGAAACCCAGAGTAGCTTTGTTTCATAATATTTGAATGAGGGTTTTTTTCATTATTAATAAAAGATACACCAATAGAGATTGATATCCTGTACATCCAGTGTTAGAATTAGAAAGAGTCTTAATAAAATGGAATTAATTTTTGGCTTTTGAAGAAAAGCCTGACTTCTTTTTTGTGCTTGTCCTAGCTGTATGAAATCTTTTACAGTGCTGAAAATTCGCTGGTAAAAGGATGATTATTATTCTCTTGTTGTTATTACTATTATTGTTGTTATTATTATTTAAAACATCCGGAGCACATATTTGCACTAACAGACCATTTCTGAAACAATAGGTCTCTAATTTTGCTTTTCTTGCAAATTAATCCAGAAACATTTTTAACAGATTTCACATCTCTTTAAAGACTTTTTTTTATTCATAAACTGTACTAGAGCCAGCATCCTGACTAGATGCAAACCTGCTATGAAATTGATATTTTTTTTTACTCCTTTTTATTTTTTTTTTAACAGTTACTCAGTTCTTACGGGTCTGCACATTATAGTCTAACTGAATCAATTTTATTTAAGTGCACAGAAGTTGGTCATGTTTAACTTGTGGTGTTTACCTTTCTTTGCTTCCTTATAGGTATATTCGAATTGTTGGGACCCACAATACAGTGAACAAAGTTTTCCATATTGTGGCATTTGAATGCATGTTCACAAACAAATCCTTTACTCTTGAGAAGGGTCTGATAGGTAAGAGATAAAAACCATTTTTCTTTTTCATGAACTGTTGTAAACACTTGTCTTTTAAAGCTGGCCATTACTGCGCTCTACATCTGTTTCCATACAGAAATCTCTAAATTGATTTAAACAGTGTTGTAAGCATAGAATTAGTTGGCTGGTTCTTACAACTTCTATGAAATTCCAGTACTGTGGGTTAATTAATGATGCTGCAGGAATGCTGAAATTGAAATTAACCACTGCTGACAAACCCACTGGTAGCCGAGTCAGTCAGTGCTGGCAATGTGATTTTTCTTTGCATGTCACAGTATGGTTGCTCATGCCTCCCAGTAGGTTAGCCTGAATTCTCTTACAGGAAAAGACTAAACACAGCTATTTATTGTAGTGATGATGGATTTGGACATTTAGGGCATCTTATACAGCCTGGTTACAGCTGCTGAAAGTAAACTCTCATGTATTGATTTCCTCTCCAAAGAGCCATAGAGATGCTTAGCCATGGCAGAACATACTTACTGGCTATGCTGCTATTATACTCAGAACACCACACTGATGGAGCTCTCAGCTCTGGACAGTTTGTATTACACTGGTTTAAGTAAATTTATGTTACTTAAGGTAGAAATCCCCAACAGTTCAATGGTACTGAATGATGAAATGTGTCACAGAAAGACTTAATATTGATTTTTTTTTTAAATGGTTCAAATGGGTTGGTTTCTGTGCTTTCTTCCGTATAAACTCACAGAAGTCAGATCCTGAAGTTAACTGGGGAGAGAGTATTTAGTAGTTGTCTAGGCAGAATTTCCTACAGTGTATTACTTATGGCATAAAATCAAGAATTTCAGCAAAATTTTCAGAGTTCATGCTGGTTTTAAACATATATTTAAATTTTAAATATGTACCTGTGACAGATGGAAGGGAAAACAGTTTTCAAAATAGGATGCAAAGGAAGATTTTTAATAAGACATAGTCACTTTAAATTTTTTTTTGAGAAAACTATAGTATTTAACCATGAAAAACCAAGACCCAATTCCTCCAGCCTGTTCCCTGTGCATTATACAAAGGCAAATCAAAAGCCTTCCTTTTGTTTTAGGTAGTGTGCAAGTAGCATTGCAATTGCTGTTGACTACAAAATAGAATAAGCAGTAAAGAACTGCTTTAAAAGAAAACATCTCCCTTCAGTAAGCTAGTTAGTAGAGAAACAAAGTAGCTCAGATTTGATAAACCTTTTCAGCTAAATTTCATAGTTAGGACTGCCAGCTATGAATTTTTAGAAACTTCATACAAAATCAGTGTGTACGAATATTTGTTCACATTTTATTTCAGGTGATCAAACTTATTTAGTAAATGCTGAATTTGGGACTTAAGTAATTTTTTTTTGAGTGTTAACGGAAAGATTGTTTGATCATAAGTAGGCAAGACAGAGAATCTGTGCATGTTTGTGTAAGTGAACTTAGAAGTGACCCATCTTTCATAGACTCAATTATTTTTTTCTGGTTGAGTGATCAGTCTGGTGAGACAAACTATTTGATCTATTTTAACATTTCTTAAGTTTCAAGGGTAATCTAGGGAATGGAGACTTTATAAGGTTTTATTAAAAATTCTCCCCTTGTGACAGTGTTTTTGTAGAATCTTATAGGTCAGCAGGGTCTGGGCAGTGTAAGTGAGGGTTTCTGGTGTTAATGTTGCTTGTTAATCGAGGGCAGCTTTGCTGTTGTTCAGTGTGAGTCAGTCAAGCTGTTGTATGCATAACTCATTTGAAGCGATCAGCAATAAGGGAAGAGAGGCCTGTAGGTTTTCACAGCTTTTTATGCTTAAGGGATGTTAGTCAATACAATTGATAGAAAATTAAAAGTAAGAATTTGGGGAGTAGTTAATTGAAAGTAGGATGTGGATAGTCTTCCAACTGTCAGTGAGGCACTAGCAGTTGTATACATGACCCTGCAGAGTTTATGTTGAGAGAAATACAAATGGAAAGATTTGGGGACTATTTGGGGCCTGTCCAGCTGTGAAATGGAGCAGGGGCACCTCTGACTGTTCCATCAGAATTTTTGGCCATTACTCCAGTATTGCATATTCAAAAATATTCTCAACAAGTTAAATACAGCAAAAAGGTATTATATCCATTTAATGCTTTTTTTTCATACCTCTGATGAGTAACATAAGGTGCCATATTGTATGACCCTGAGTTCAAGGACCTCTGTCTAAGGTCCACTTGTGTAAAAACTCAGTATGAATACCAGTGTGTTGGCACAGATTTATTTTATTGCTCTGATGAGGATTTGTAATGTTTGTTTCTGTTTCTGAAGTGACCAGATAGGATTAAAGTGAATTGAAAGCAATTAGGAAAAAATAACAAAATATATGAAAGTGCATTAATCAGAGTAGATTGCTTTTAAGCTTAACTGAGTAGAGAAACTTTCATCGTAAACCCTTGAAAAGCAGTTCATTGGGTTCACTGCTTATCCCATATGGTATTAAATACAGTATTAAATTAGGTTAGAACTAACACAGATGCTGTTTCTATACCCTGTTTAATAAAACACTGAAGTATTGGTTAACCCTTGAAGGCCAAAAGGTCCTTTCAGAAAGACTATGTGACCCCTACTTCTACCAAAACAACACTGAAGATAATATGTGAAAGACTTTGTCCTTTGAAAACTCACTCCAAAGAAATGAGGCCTCTGAGGTATTTGGTTAGAGACCAATTATGTGGAGACTTGAGTAATTATTTATTTATTTTTTGTGAAAGACATTCAACTTGATCAACAAATAATAAAAATGAAGTGCTGTTTTGTGATAACAATATAATGTTGTCTTTTTGTGTACAAGGTTTTAATGAAAAATTCTTAACTTGACATATTACAATTAACATTTAATGTGGAAGATTATTTATATAGTTACTTTGTACAATACTGGATGTGTTATCAACATGACTCAGTGGTAGCTGAGTAGGAGTTTTGAAGGAGAAGTAGCAGAAAATACTCTTTATAGCACTGTCTGGTGTTTAAGTATCGTTTTACAGTTTCCTGTCTTGTGAAATGAGGTGATAGAAAGGAATGTAATCATATGAAATTATTTCCCTAACGCAGATGTTAAGGTTGAAATGTTTTTTTCTTTTTGGCATAGTATTATCTTTAAATGTGTAAGTTAACAATTTTACATATTAAATTCATGATATTAACATAACTCTTTCATTTAACAATCATGAAAATATTCTTTGATCTCACAATCATAGTGCTTGCTTATAATGAACTTCTGCTTATGAAATTTTGAATGGTCTTTAGCCATTAATTTTTAATCTAGAATCCAAAACAAAATAATATTTTCACAAATAAGAGGCATACTCCTTTGGAAGCAGTACCTGGTGTCATGCAATGTATTGTAAAATGTTCTAATCTGCCCAGTGGCAAGAAGTTACAACAGCAGTTAAACGACTGCTTCTGTGCAAGGCCTCTTTAGGTTTCTGGGCATTTTTTTCCCACATTAGTAGAGGAAGAAAATCGTCTTTTCTGCCTCAAATGAAAGAACAAATTATAACCTCAGTCCTTTAATCACTACTCAATGCTGAGGGGCATTATGGGGGCTTGGCCAACCATCTGTCTGATTATGAGCCTGGTGAAGGTCATTGGGAGTGCAATGTGTATTGGTTTTCCATGAAGCCGTGTTGGTCTGAAGTCTCAGTCTATCAGACTGTCCTGTAACTTATACATTACACATGAAAGACATAGCAGTGAATAATGACTGAAGAGCAGAAGATGGATGTAAAACAATGGAATGTCCTTGGTCACCCTCTGGGGAATGCTGTTCAGTAATTAGGAACCATCGTGAACCTTCATTTGTATGCTGTTCAATGCCTTAGGAGAACTTGTTTTAAAAGGGATAAAATGATACAAATAAAAATCAATTTGTCTTTTAATCTGGCAGTTATTTAGGAAAAAAAAAACAACAAACCAAACAAAACTGAATGTGTAACAGGGAGAAACCAGTCATACCAGTTTCCTAGTGTGTGCTTCAGCTTTATAAAAGATTGCTTTCTTTCCACAAGGAAGCAGTGAGAGATGCTGGTTTTTGTCTAGTTTAATGTTGGGTCCACACAAAGCTACCATATTTTGTTTTTTCTCTTGAAAAAGGGTTCACATTTTTCCAAAACAATGGAGGCTTACTCTCCATTGGGTATGTCAGCTTTGCTGTAGCTGTAGCTTTAGGAAGTTGTGAAATGCTGAAGACAATTTAAATACTGAAAGGAAAATTTTCCAATTTCTGCAAGAAAGGACAGCCGTATAGTCAGTTTTGAGAGTGATCTGTTCATATAGTTCCAGGTTTTTGGGTTTTTTTATTCTTTTCTGTCTGTTTCCAGTGCCACAAGAAGGGGTACACACTTCCTAAAACAGCTCATGTTTCTGAAAGCCTTTTGTAGACATAATGTTTAATGAAAGAGCCCTGTAGCAGCCAATTAGTAGGCAATGAAAAGTATGTCTGGTTCTAGTGACTTGAATGGTTTTGTTCTATTTTATTGGATTACAAATCATGAGCTGTAGCAAGTATCAAGTGAAAAATCAGCTTTCTCTGAAGTTTCTCTAATACAATTTCTGATAGTTGGACAAAAACACATATTACTGGGGTTTTCTTTAATAGCTAAATATGGCTTGCAGAAAGCTTTTCATTGGAACAGGTGAAAATACTGTTGATACTTTTGTGAAGCTGATATTTTTGAGCTCTTGATTTCTTTGAATAATTCAATTGAAGATTCAAATTAAATTTAGTAATTTCATCACTAAGTTTCAACTCAAGAAAATAGAGTACGTGGAATGAAGGACAGGGCATGTGGCTATACTTTTAATTAACTAAAAAGTCTGTAGATTTCATATTTTTTCTACCATGTAGCAAATACACAAGGGCTAATTCATATATTGAATAAAGATTAGACTTAACAAATTTTTGGCATGTGGAAAGTGAAAGCAAAATGCCTAATACCCTTTTAATTCTTTAATACAATATGATCAAACTCAAGTAATCCTTGCATCCTTAATTCTCTTTTTTTTTTTTTTAGTCTCAGCTTTCTATTTTCCAAACACCCAGGAAGGAAACTTGTCAGCTTAGTAGATGTTCAAGTAGACAAGGAATGCAATTTTATAGCTAAAATCTGAGCAATTTGAAGCTGAACACTTAACAGATGTAATCATGAGAGGAAAATCACTCCTTCGTACTAACTAAAACAAAATTCGTTTCTTATAGTGCAATTTATTGTTTATAATTTCTTCACAATGGTCGTTTTATGTCTTAAGAGAATTCACTAAAATGAGCAGTTTTGTTACGATGACACATAAGCTGAGAACTTTTGACTATTGCCTAGAGTGCAGTATAAATATATTCAACAGTCCATAATGCTTTAAATTGCTGCTTTCCTATAAAGTAAGACTATGTACTACATATCCTATGCTATCTCCCTGTATGTTTATTTTCATAATTCACTTAAGGTTTATTAATGCCTGGCTTTATGAAACAGTAAAACACCCACTTTTTTCTGTTCCTTCCTGTGTTGCAAAAAGTTATTTGAGGATTTTCTTTCATTTCCACGCCCACC
Source organism: Cyanistes caeruleus (assembly GCF_971803275.1). Lineage (NCBI taxonomy): Eukaryota > Metazoa > Chordata > Aves > Passeriformes > Paridae > Cyanistes > Cyanistes caeruleus. The sequence continues at coordinate 83,759,747 of NC_141702.1, read as the reverse complement.
AACATTGTAGTGAAGTCACAGTGGATGGACACAAAGCAAAAACTGACCTGTCCAGAATGAGAGATGAAAGGAGGTAGTCTACACTCAGATATGGAAGCCACTTAGCAGCAGCAGCATGAATATTTTTTTTCAGAGTGCTTCAGGGCAAAAAAAAAATTCTTATGAAAAATCAAGTATGCTAAAAAGAAAAAGGATGAAAAACAAGCGTAAGGAGTGATAAATAAATATGACTGAGGCTACAAAACACTTCTGGTATATTTTTATCTTGGAAGATCTCTAAGGACAGTTGAATAGCAGAGCTGTCTTACCTTTAAATATAGTCAGTATTGATGACCCTTAGGCCATGTCTTGAAAATTGCAATCCTTTATAAAAATACTATTGCTAGAATTAAATATACACCTAGTTCTTCAGTGCTCCATACTGCAGTATAAGACAAGGAGACAAGAAAGTAAGTTTTAATAAATGTTTGATGCTGTTGTCCTCTAACCTCAATCATCCTCTCCATTTGTTTGCTTACAGAATGTGTTTGCTTTGCTAACATATATCTTTTCTGTTCCATAAAAGCAAATCAAACTTTACAGCCCAAAAATGTTGTGTGAACAGTAAGGGGAAAAAAAAAAAGCCACAACAATTTTTGTATTTATAATCTATTCTTTTCTCTAACAGTATTGGTTACTGTAAGAGCTGGATAGCTGGTGAAAAAAAAAAAACAAGAAACAAGAAAACAAGACTTGGTTTTAACAGTTTGTATTTGTAAATAAGTGACCAAGATTGAAACAGAAATTCTAATGGGAATGTGAAAAAGGAAGACAACCAAAACAGTTGAAAATACAGCACAGAGCAGTGTCCCCACAAGATGGTACTTTTAATAAATTTATCAAGTGTATATAAAAGATGAACATTCAGAATAGGGAGTAGCAGACCCCCTGCAGAAAAGGAACAGGATGGCACATTCTGAGCACTACAATTACTCAGTCACTTTCTAATTAGCTATTGTAGGGAAGATGACAGAATTATATTAAAAACACACCAAGACAGTTTCTGTACAGTTTTTAATGAGTTTGACTAATTAGGGTGACGTCTTCTTAGGAGGGTCATGGATTAGTGCAGAAATCTAAATGTGAGAAGAGGGAGCAGGATGATGCTCAGAGGGCACGCAGGGAAAATATTGCATGAACTGAGCTGCACTACATTCAATTAATCACTTATATAGCTCTGAGTATGTCTGGAATATGCCATGGAGCCTCAACATGAGCATTGATATTGACTCTTACTCATTTTCTTTTTCACTAAGATTGCAATAGCTTCCTTTTCCTATTAAAAGAAAAAAAAAAAACCAAAACAAAAAAACAAAAAAAAAACCCCAGCTCTATGTAGAAGATGCTGTGAAGCCTATATAAAATGAATACACAAATATGTTCCCTTACTCCCAGGGAAGAGAGGAAGAAAAGGAAGTTTAAGCAAATTTTAATTAAATGCCAGTACTCCTAGTTTGCATTGTTAATCTTTGCTTTATTCGGATTGTTCCCAGTGAAGTAATTCCAATGTCTAGCACCTGCTTACCCATAAGAATCTGGGAATTGTTGAGTGCCCCTTTTCAGTAATAGAGGAATCAGGAGATGTCTGGAATAGTAAAGTGGTGGTTTTAGTAATTTTTTATGAGCAGACCGATCCTAGTACATTTGATAGCGCAGTAGCTTTTCCAGAACTGCTTGCTATTCCACTGCCTTGGATTACTGCTTGGCAATGAGTTTGCAGTTTTTTTCCCCTGTTTTTTAAGGTGTTTTGGTTGGTTAAGGGCTTTCTTAAGATTATGGTTCTAACACCAGTAACAGAGTGAAATCACAGAATTTGTGGAAAAAAAATTATCTCTTTTTTTGCATGCTGAAGACTCATACAGATAGCTCTGAAGTTTCTCATAGCTATGTTTCAGCCATTTTTGGATGTTGTAGTAGAGGGAAGTTTCATCATGAAAACAGGAAGAAAATATTTCAAAATTTCTGAACTTTTGCTGGACAAGGTATTTTTTCCCAGTTGTGTTAAAAGAGGGTTTTCATATCACCAGTACTGAAATCCATCTGTTAATTTAGTAAGCTATTTGGGAATCAATACTATAAAAACTATCTCTACCACTTGTTCATAGTTCATATTAAGTGAATTAAATTTTCTTCTGTTGAGCATATTTTCTTTTTCTTTTTTTTTACAGTTCTTCTCCAGAAATAAAGACCATTGGCATCTGAAGTGTTTTCTGACTGTATGTCTGTCATCTTTGTGTTTTTTATTCACAGTTCCCACTGAAAATGTTGCAACAATTGCAGACTGTGCCAGTGTGATTGAGGGTGTAAGTCGCAGTCGCAATGCCTTATTGAATGGAGACACAAAAAACTATGATTGGGATTCTGGATACACATGCCACCAGCTTGGGAGTGGAGCTATTGTAGTGCAGCTGGCACAGCCCTACATGATTGGATCAATACGGTAAAAGGATTTATTTTTCTCTAAACTGGGGGCCACAGGGGAATTTTTGCTGAGCATTTATTTTCTTTAGAATGCATGACATCTCGAAATTACATTAATTAGGGGGCTAGTTCACTAGTTGTCATTTGGCTTCTTTACTTCAGTATTACAGGCATGTTAAAAATTAAATATGTTAATTATATGTCAAGATACATGAATGCAATTCCAGAAGATACTGTGTTTAGGTATAAAAGAAGCATAACAGCAGTAACAGTCAAATTATAAGATTAAAGTTATATACGTATTTTAAAATAGAATTTAATTGCTGTCTCACTTATGGTTAGGTAGGTACAGTTACTCTTATCCACTTCATTCTGAAAACAATTTTCTTGAAGAAAATCATCATGTCAAGTCAGCTGGGCTTCCTTTTTGATATACAATTAGTGCTAGTTCTGACTTAAACATGGAGGGTGTAATAAAGGTACAGCAACCTGAATATTGATTTACAAGGCTGGATTAGTCAATTTGGTTTGGAGTTCATTGGGCTGTTTCTACTGTAAATGTGCATATACATATGAAGATCAAAATTTTGGCTGATGTAGAGACTTAGAAAATGGATAGGAGAGTGGAATTTTCCACAGGTGAAAGGAAAAATATTCTTGCCAATTTCAGATTCTCTGACTATTAATGTTTTGTGTGTTTGTTTCATAAAGTCATACATACAAAACCTTACCTTAATGCCATCATGGTCTTTGTAAATTTAGACTATGTAGTCAGGGACTTAATTTGTATGCTCTGTGACAGTGAAATAAAGATTTCTGAAGTTCAGAAGTACCAGTGATCAAAGGCTGAAATCCCAGGTGAGTACAGGCTTGCAGCAAGGACCATGTACATTGTAAGTATTTCTAGGAGCTCAGTGCCTTCCCCCTGTTAAGAGCTGCTAAGTGAGATTTGAAAGCTCTTTTATAACTGCCAGTTTCTGGTCTGTGTGGTTTGGTTTTGGCCTGTGGCATTGCTATGATGATTGTAAAACTTTGAAGAAAAAGTTTGACATCAGACATCCAGGCAAATCCCTAACCCAACAAGAGTAGTGTTCTGTGTGTATGCAAGCTGTAGATGTTATGCATAATGCAAGTCTGGCATTGTTCTCATTGTGTGAAACAAGTTGAGTAAGTGTGGTTGGCAACTTCCCACAGTTATTTGAGTTTGATGTTGTTAATATTCTGTTAAATACTGCATCTCAAGTAGAAAACCAAGCAGTACTTAGACTGAAAATGCAATTCCATCATTTTCATAACACTTTAACCTTAAGTAGCAGTTAAGGCTTTGGCCATATAAAAGAGAAGAGTATACTAAATGAAATGCATAGTTTCTCAGTTTCTTTGTCTTCCTGTATTACTGTTTGCTGTTATCCTTCAATTGATGCATTGTACCATCTTTTCCAGTTAGTGAAAAAAACCTGACTTCCCTGTAATAAATGATATGCTGTTGTTTATTCTTGTGCAGAAGATTTTTAATAAGTTTCTTTATTAAATAGTGTGTTAGGTGAATTAAACTTTTGGTTGCCAAGAAATGATAACTGTGTAATCAGCAAGCATGTAGAGCAAACTAAAAAAAATAACCCAAATGTTACATAATTCAAAACTAATAGGCATTTAGTGATTTATGTGATATTGAATTGTACAGCAGCAGGCTCAGAATCTCATCTTTCTTTGTCAGTTTTCCTGCATGTATAGTACAAACAAGATTAATAGCTTGCTTTACAAAAATAACAATAATAAACATCATAGTCTGGGGTATCTTCTGTCAGAGGATACTACCTGCATTTCCTAGAGACAGAAATGCTAGCAGCATGTTGTTTTTCCATTTTTGTGTACTGCCTAGAAGAACACTTGCTTTGAGTTGCAGCCCTATCTATTGCAGGTCATAGGTAGCAAAGGGAAGCTGCTCCTTGGGGTGGGGAAGTGAAGATTCACTCTGTGTCATCTACAACTTGGCAAGGGTCTGGAACAAGTTCTGTATTTTGCAATGCTGAAGATTGTGACGATGGTCTCTGCAGCATCAGGAGATCTATATTTGGTACAGAAATCAAATAATATGAAAACTTAGATGACAGCAGAAAGTCTTAGTATTTAATCTTAATGGAAGCAAGAAAATTTTTTTTGTTAACAGAATGTCTGCCTCAACTGATGGAACTGTATTCGCTGCCTGTTTTCCTGCTGTTTGCTTGTTTGAAAACTCCCTTGATCTCATGCTGCCACCTAAGAGAAAAAAATTCTAGGAGCATTTGCTTTAGGCTGGCAGTACACCATGACTACAGAATTACATGAATTCTACTACCCTCAGAAATTGAGTCATTATGCCCATGGGTTTGGATTTTACGTGAATAATTAGGAATTAAAGTATGTACCTTTTTGTTCAGAAACACAAATGTGCCATTGAATGTATTTATTTCAGAGAGGTTAAATATATAAACCTTTTAAAAAAGATAGTAGCTTCTTTTAGTCTATAGAAATGGGAATATCATTGGAGAGGGCCTCCAAGACATAGTATGTTACCATGGCAACTAAATTCTGAGTATGAAAAAACCCAGAAGAACTATTGTTACTCAAATATGCCTTAGAAATGCATAGAGTTGAATGTTTCAGGAATATATATTGTATGCTTGCTTTCTGCCAAAGTCATTCCAATGTCTAAGAATCTTAGCACCCTTTAGGTTGGAAGGGACTTGAGGAAGAAGATATCTAGCATCATGTTATTTTTCGGAGGGCCAGTTATGAAAAAAGACCATCCTCATGAAGGCTTTATGCACACAAGTCTTGAAAATTTCCAAGGCAGGAAATTCCACAACTTCTCTGGGTAGCCTTTGGTAACCTGCTCTCAGATATTGACAGGTGCTGTTAGGTTCCTCCCCAACCCTAAGCCTCTCCTTAGTCTTAACAAGCCAGCTTCCCCAGTCTCTTGCAGAGGGTGTGTGCTTCACTCATGAACATTTTGATGATCCTCTGCTAGAATTGCTCAGATGTATCAGTGTTCTATTTGGATCCAAAAAGGGATTCAGTATGCCAGGCATGATCTAACAAGTGTCAAGTACAAAACAATAATCTCTTTCCATTGTTTTGTTGGTTCAGTTCCTGTTACTCCAGCTCCGTATGTTTCTAGCCTGGATTGCTGAGAAGGTGCACAGGCAACTAATGGCATCTGTTCAATTTGACTCAGACCATATTAAACCTTAGTTAATATTGAATACTTTTTCATGTATTTCTATATGAATTTGGACCTCTTGGTTTCTGCCCCAAAATTTACTCAGAAATTTTGAAAGACATCTAATGACAATAAGTACTCAATATTATTTTCCAATAGAGAAAACATGGAAAACGTGGAGATTTCAACCCATCCCTTTCGATTCAAATTATCCTATGATCCTATGGGGTATTTTTTAAAACAATTGTTACTAAATATGGTCTTTTAGTTTATGAAATTTAAAAAAAATATTTAGGAGTTTTATTCTTTTGTTAGTTCTCAGAACAGCTTACAAGACATTTGGAACAGAGTAAATATTAAAGTGTTTTTCCACATAGTTGCCTGTCTGGACACAAAATATTCTCCTTTTAGTCCCTGAAAAGGCCCTTATCAGTGGCAAGAAAAACAGTAGTATTTAATTAGGAACAGAAAGACAGCTGCTGGTGTGTGCAACATAGTAAACATAATTATTTTTTTAATGGCTAAAACGTGAATATTACAGCAGATGCCATTTCACAAGAACTTTATGTTGAATTCTCCCTGCATTTATCTGTAGTAGAAATATAGTACTATTATGCTACAGTCTTTAGCTGATTTTTCCTATAAATTAAGAAAAGAAAAAAAAAATATTTGTTACAGCATATGTGGTAGAGATGGAATTCTATGCCATAGTGGTTTTCCTGTTAGAATAAATAGAAATATTTTTTGTCTTTAGGAAAGTGTATTAACTGCTTATCCAACTTTTATCTTACTGAAAATTTAGTGCTAGTGTGAAAATTACAGCTTTTCATCTTCACAATAATCCTTAAATTAACAAACCGTATCATTGAACTTGAATGTGTTTTCTGTTTGCTTATACCATCATCATATGTATCTCTTATGCTTTCTGATTTTCCATATCACTTCCATTTATGAAGCTTTTATTTCTCTGCTGCTCATTTTATGTGCTTGCCTGACTTGAGAGTAAAATCAGGACTCAGAATGAATGCTCATAGGAACACTTAGAAAATATGCCAAAATTTTGTCTCCTTTGTAGGATCTTTATAGGAAGAAAGACTGTTTTCTTTCAGGGCGACTACTGAAACATAAATATCTGCACAAAATTGAAGGGGTTTGTAGACAACCAGAGGCAAAAATACAGCAACAATTGTATAAAAACATCCTTGCATGTGGAAGGATTTTCTTTCTTTCTCTTTCTCATTCAAGATGTGTCACTACCTCATGTTTTAATTTCTGTCTTTTTGGGCTTATTCAAGTAGTTTATGAAAACTGCACTGTCAGATATTTACCTTTATGTTCTCTGTAGTTACTTACAGTACTCCAAAGCAGGTGCTGTCAGGTGCACAAGTAAAATTGGTATTCTGCTAGCACCTTGAGTATATGTAGTTATACAGCTGTCTGAGCTATACAGTGACAATATTTTATACAGAAATCTAAAAATAAAAAGTAAGCACAGACAACAAAAATTATTTTTAGAAATGCAGAACATTCGATCACAGAGAAACACATGACATTTAGGCACATACTGTGTAAAAAAGTACTGCAGCATTTTTTTTTTTGTAACAGTTAGCCAATATAGTAATTTCCTATGCCTGCAATGTGAAGTTTTATTCATATTTGAAAAGCTTTTATTTTATAAAGTGAGGCATTGTGAACATGTGATGTAAACAACATCATATTAAATGATTCACAGGCTTAGACTCCAGATACTCAAAAAAGAAATATGTTTAAATCTCAGTGTTGCAGGGTGTAAGCTGGATAAATCTTCACTCAATTTTTCTTCCTCAATCCTAAGGGCAAGATACACTAATGAGCTAATTTAGCTTTTTATTTTGATATGGAAAGTCCTAAGAACATGGGGAATTTTGCTATAAACAGATGCATTTCCAATGGGTATAGTTCTGACTTCTTAAGTGGAATATTCTCCTTCCTGTCATTTAATATTCATCTTAGCAAAACATAGCTTTGATAAAAAAGTTCAGCATGGTAATTTGCTTATAATATGTTGCAAAGATTGTTGTGCCTGGCATAAGAAGTGGCCTTTGTGCTCCATGTGCACTGGTCGATATTCTAGCTGTCACCTGAAAGTTTTTCACTGTTTATCCAGAAAGGCATTTCAAGCAGAATAAATTTCAAATAAGTTCTACTGTCAGTCTTCATCCTGAGTCTCTCTTAAAAAGCTACTAGAGAAGAAATAACTTACTATTTTCATTCCAAAGTATCAAAGAAACAGAAATCCACATTTAGCATTTCTGCAAAGTTATTTTGGGAAAGATGCTGCTGACTTCAATTCACTCATTGTTTGGTTTATAATAATTCTAAACCATATGATTTTTAAACGTATTTAAGGAGATTAGGTTGATTTGGGAGAAAGCAATTATATATTTTTGAAAGGAACAAATATGTCCTATTAGCCTTTTGCTTTAAAACCAGGCCAGCTGTGTCTTAATTACAGTATTGTTAGTTGAAGTTACAGTCATCAGTGTGTTTTTGATACTCAAACTCTTGATCATAGCTTTGAAAACATGGATCAAGGAAACAGCAATGAGTTACCATGATGAAAAGGATTCTATTAGAAAGCATAATTAGCTACATTTTGATAGACTTTTTGAAGGAAAACAAATTTATGATTTTTTTTCCCTCTTTTTGTCTCTTTTTGTCATTTAGAAGACTTGTTTTAAATATAAATGTTAAATCAATTCAGGACCTGTTGATTATTAGTAGTTACCAAAAAGAGGGTATTTCATCAGTAAACTTCTTTTTTTAAGTAAATGTACTTCATTCAGTGTCTTTGGAGACCTTTCAGCTGTAGAAAAGCAGAATGAGGATAATCAGATGAAGGAGAGGTGCTGAACTTGGGTGGTTAAATTTTGGGGTGTGGGATTTTTTTTTTCAAGTCTGTCATGATGCCACAGACAACTCTTTATTTTTTACTCAGTCAACTGAAATTTTTAACTTGCAAATAGACAGTATTCATATGTGCTAAAACACTGGTTGAAATTTTTAAAATTTAGCTTCTTAAAGCATATTATTTCTGATAATACTAATGAACTAGATTCAGCATCTAGGGAATTTGTTTTCAATCTGCTTGGCCACTAGACCTAAGTCCACTTTTAACACTGGGATTTCAAAAACTGAAAAGAAAGGGTTGGACTAGGTTGCTTCCCTCTGTACTCGGTTTTGGGAGGCTGAACCTTGAGTACTGTGTCCAGTTCTGGGCCAAATATCTCTGACAACAGGGAGATAAATACATTAGATAAATACAAAAATGCCTACATAAAGTAAAGAAGATACAATTGCCAGATGTCAGTTTTGATAATACTTCAGCTAAATGCCATCCCTGATGCTCTAGGTCTTCCTCTCTTTAACAAAAGTATAGAAATCAAAGGCTATTCAATATGACTTAGTGCCCCTCCTAAAGGGATGCATGCTTGTTAGATCTGTTGTCGTTCTTCACTCTTTTTAGAAACTTGTTTAACAATTTATTGCCTTTTTTCCTCTTCTTCTGATGACCCAGAACTGGGAAGACACATTTCCTTCCTCCCTTCCCTTCCCTTCCCTTCCCTTCCCTTCCCTTCCCTTCCCTTCCCTTCCCTTCCCTTCCCTTCCCTTCCCTTCCCTTCCCTTCCCTTCCCTTCCCTTCCCTTCCCTTCCCTTCCCTTCCCTTCCCTTCCCTTCCCTTCCCTTCCCTTCCCTTCCCTTCCCTTCCCTTCCCTTCCCTTCCCTTCCCTTCCCTTCCCTTCCCTTCCCTTCCCTTCCCTTCCCTTCCCTTCCCTTCCCTTCCCTTCCCTTCCCTTCCCTTCCCCCAATTCCGCCCCTTCCTTCCTTCCTTCCTTCCTTCCTTCCTTCCTTCCTTCCTTCCTTCCTTCCTTCCTTCCTTCCTTCCTTCCTTCCTTCCTTCCTTCCTTCCTTCCTTCCTTCCTTCCTTCCTTCCTTCCTTCCTTCCTTCCTTCCTTCCTTCCTTCCTTCCTTCCTTCCTTCCTTCCTTCCTTCCTTCCTTCCTTCCTTCCTTCCTTCCTTCCTTCCTTCCTTCCTTCCTTCCTTCCTTCCTTCCTTCCTTCCTTCCTTCCTTCCTTCCTTCCTTCCTTCCTTCCTTCCTTCCTTCCTTCCTTCCTTCCTTCCTTCCTTCCGCCACTTCCTTCCTTCCTTCCTTCCTTCCGCCACTTCCTTCCTTCCTTCCTTCCTTCCGCCACTTCCTTCCTTCCTTCCTTCCTTCCGCCACTTCCTTCCGCCACTTCCTTCCGCCACTTCCTTCCGCCACTTCCTTCCGCCACTTCCTTCCTTCCGCCACTTCCTTCCTTCCTTCCGCCACTTCCTTCCGCCACTTCCTTCCGCCACTTCCTTCCTTCCGCCACTTCCTTACTTCCTTCCGCCACTTCCTTCCGCCACTTCCTTCCGCCACTTCCTTCCGCCACTTCCTTCCTTCCTTCCGCCACTTCCTTCCTTCCTTCCGCCACTTCCTTCCTTCCTTCCGCCACTTCCTTCCTTCCTTCCGCCACTTCCTTCCTTCCTTCCGCCACTTCCTTCCTTCCTTCCTTCCTTCCTTCCTTCCTTCCTTCCTTCCTTCCTTCCTTCCTTCCTTCCTTCCTTCCTTCCTTCCTTCCTTCCTTCCTTCCTTCCTTCCTTCCTTCCTTCCTTCCTTCCTTCCTTCCTTCCTTCCTTCCTTCCTTCCTTCCTTCCTTCCTTCCGCCACTTCCTTCCGCCACTTCCTTCCGCCACTTCCTTCCGCCACTTCCTTCCTTCCTTCCGCCACTTCCTTCCGCCACTTCCTTCCGCCACTTCCTTCCGCCACTTCCTTCCTTCCGCCACTTCCTTCCTTCCGCCACTTCCTTCCTTCCGCCACTTCCTTCCTTCCTTCCTTCCGCCCCTTCCTTCCTTCCTTCCTTCCTTCCTTCCTTCCTTCCTTCCTTCCTTCCTTCCTTCCTTCCTTCCTTCCTTCCTTCCTTCCTTCCTTCCTTCCTTCCTTCCTTCCTTCCTTCCTTCCTTCCTTCCGCCACTTCCTTCCGCCACTTCCTTCCGCCACTTCCTTCCGCCACTTCCTTCCGCCACTTCCTTCCGCCACTTCCTTCCGCCACTTCCTTCCTTCCTTCCTTCCGCCACTTCCTTCCTTCCTTCCTTCCGCCACTTCCTTCCGCCACTTCCTTCCGCCACTTCCTTCCGCCACTTCCTTCCTTCTGCCCCTTCCTTCCTTCCTTCCTTCCTTCCTTCCTTCCTTCCTTCCTTCCTTCCTTCCTTCCTTCCTTCCTTCCTTCCTTCCTTCCTTCCTTCCTTCCTTCCTTCCTTCCTTCCTTCCTTCCTTCCTTCCTTCCTTCCTTCCTTCCTTCCTTCCTTCCTTCCTTCCTTCCTTCCTTCCGCCACTTCCTTCCTTCCTTCCTTCCTTCCTTCCGCCACTTCCTTCCTTCCTTCCTTCCTTCCTTCCTTCCTTCCTTCCTTCCTTCCTTCCTTCCTTCCTTCCTTCCTTCCTTCCTTCCTTCCTTCCTTCCTTCCTTCCTTCCTTTCTTCCTTCCTTCCTTCCTTCCTTCCTTCCTTCCTTCCTTCCTTCCTTCCTTCCGCCACTTCCTTCCGCCACTTCCTTCCGCCACTTCCTTCCGCCACTTCCTTCCGCCACTTCCTTCCGCCACTTCCTTCCGCCACTTCCTTCCTTCCTTCCGCCACTTCCTTCCTTCCTTCCTTCCGCCACTTCCTTCCTTCCGCCACTTCCTTCCTTCCTTCCTTCCTTCCTTCCTTCCTTCCTTCCTTCCTTCCTTCCTTCCTTCCTTCCTTCCTTCCTTCCTTCCTTCCTTCCTTCCTTCCTTCCTTCCTTCCTTCCTTCCTTCCTTCCTTCCTTCCTTCCTTCCTTCCTTCCTTCCTTCCTTCCTTCCTTCCTTCCTTCCTTCCGCCACTTCCTTCCTTCCTTCCTTCCTTCCTTCCTTCCGCCACTTCCTTCCTTCCTTCCTTCCTTCCTTCCGCCACTTCCTTCCGCCACTTCCTTCCTTCCTTCCGCCACTTCCTTCCTTCCTTCCGCCACTTCCTTCCTTCCTTCCGCCACTTCCTTCCTTCCGCCACTTCCTTCCTTCCGCCACTTCCTTCCTTCCGCCACTTCCTTCCTTCCTTCCTTCCTTCCGCCACTTCCTTCCTTCCGCCACTTCCTTCCTTCCGCCACTTCCTTCCGCCACTTCCTTCCGCCACTTCCTTCCGCCACTTTCTTCCTTCCTTCCGCCACTTCCTTCCACCACTTCCTTCCTTCCTTCCGCCACTTCCTCCCTTCCGCCACTTCCTCCCTCCCTCCCTCCCTCCCTCCCTCCCTCCCTCCCTCCCTCCCTCCCTCCCTCCCTCCCTCCCTCCCTCCCTCCCTCCCTCCCTCCCTCCCTCCCTCCCTCCCCCCCCCTCCCCTCCCCTCCCTCCCTCCCTTCCCTTCCCTTCCCTTCCCTTCCCTTCCCTTCCCTTCCCTTCCCGCACCTTCCCGCACCTTCCCGCACCTTCCCGCACCTTCCCGCACCTTCCCGCACCTTCCCGCACCTTCCCGCACCTTCCCGCACCTTCCCGCACCTTCCCTTCCCGCACCTTCCCGCACCTTCCCTTCCCGCACCTTCCCTTCCCTTCCCTTCCCTTCCCTTCCCTTCCCTTCCCTTCCCTTCCCTTCCCTTCCCTTCCCTTCCCTTCCCTTCCCTTCCCTTCCCTTCCCTTCCCTTCCCTTCCCTTCCCTTCCCTTCCCTTCCCTTCCCTTCCCTTCCCTTCCCTTCCCTTCCCTTCCCTTCCCTTCCCTTCCCTTCCCTTCCCTTCCCTTCCCTTCCCTTCCCTTCCCTTCCCTTCCCTTCCCTTCCCTTCCCTTCCCTTCCCTTCCCTTCCCTTCCCTTCCCTTCCCTTCCCTTCCCTTCCCTTCCTTCTTCCTTCTCTCCCTCCCAGGCTGCATAATCCTTTTAACCACCTAATTATTTTTTTCTGTCCTCTCCTTAACTGACTTTCTGAAACAGATCTTTACATCATGTCTTCAGAAGGGAATGCCATGTAGCAAATAAATTAAAAATCATTGGATTGATGTAATTGATTAATGTTCATAAGTTGGTTATTGTAAGCCTGTAAGTCTATTACTGGCCTCAGGATAAGAATAGAGACACCATAGTTTGAGATGGCAAAACCCGTAAAGACTTTTTTGACTGTTAGAGGTACATTCCAAAAGAAACAGTTACATTTAGAAAGGATTAAGTGGAGAAAAGAAAGGGCTGAAAATTTTAAAGGTTGCTTTGATGTTTGTTTAACTTACCACTCAACAACTTCTTCATACCTAGGTTGCTACTTTGGGACTGTGATGATCGGAGCTATAGCTACTACATTGAGGTTTCAACAAATCAGCAACAGTGGACCATGGTGGTGGATCGCACAAAAATTTCCTGCAAGTAAGTTTAGTTTTTTCCACTCACTGGCGCAAATTAAGAACTGGGAGCTGAGGTTTTTGGTGGGTTTTGTGTTCACTAGTTGACATAGATACTGTGAAAAGAATGATCATTGCATAACCTGTAGATCAATGCAAGACTTTCAAACTGTGAATTTTAAGAATCAGTTTCTTAAGATTGGTACTGGATCTTCAGACAATCAGTTGTATTCTTCATTCATAAAAAAGTCTGCCTACTATACCCTTGGTTTTGTGATTACTAGCAGTTAAACTGTTTTTCTGGAGGTCCCATGTTTATGGTGATCCCTGATGTCAAAACACCCTGCCTTGAGAAATGTAGTAGGAGAGGGAAGAGAGTATACTTGGTGTCCTAGGGTGACTTTATGATGTTTGTATTGCCAGTTGTCTGTTCTGTTTATACTAGATACTATGTTGTGCACCTTTAATACTAGTTCCAAAAACAAAAGAAGAAAAAAACCCGCACAATTTGTTTTCAAAAGCTACACTCGCTCCTCCACATTCTTCTCCTAGACTGTGTTGTCTGCAGTACAGACAAACAGCAAAAAAAGTTCTCCTTTACTTTTAATTAAATTTTTTATCTAGCTAAAGCAAAAAAATTCCCCAAACTATAGTTTTTTCTTTTTCTTAAAACTGTTCAAATGTACTCTAAACTAAAAACAAAAAAAAACCACCAAAAACTCACACCTAAAACCCACCAAGACTAAGACACTACATTCCAGTGACAAAAAATAATCAAAAACTAAATAAGCCAAGCTACTCATCATAAAAAAAACTTTATAAAATTGCCATCTCTTGAAAACAACAAAAAACTTTATTTTTAATATTATTCATTTTTTAAATGCTTATCAACACTTGGCTTATTAAATAAACAATTTTTCCAAGCCAATTAAAAAAAAAACAAACCACACTTACGTTCTAAAAAAACTCCATTCAAAAGTTTCTTCCCAAATTTACCCTAAACCAAAACAAATACACTTGGTAAAGGATTTTGCTAATCAAATGTTTTTCTCCCTTATCAAATTGCATAAATGTACTGTATGACATCTGAAGAGAGTGGGGAGAGTGATGGTAAGAACCAAACCATAATAGAGCACACAGTTGCAAAAGTTTGACCACACAGTTGCAAAAGTCTCTGTTCAAAAGTAGTGTACCTGACTTAAGCACTGAACAATGCTTTTGAAAAGCACCCTTCCAGAGAAAAAGAGTAATCCTTAAGCAGAGATAAAGAAGAGAGAAAAACTTCCATTTTCATTTGAATACTTGAATCAGGAGAAATCAGGCATTAGTACTCTCCACGTGTATACTCTCTCTTGGCTTTACTGCAGTTTCTACTGATAAAATCCATTCCTCAAGTATGGAAGAATAATTTAGTGCTGAGAGCCTTCTTAAACTATGTGATGATGGTTCTAATTCCTGGCAAAGAATGACCTAGAACACTCGTCATGGTACTGCAAAGACAGTCTGCAAATTTATATATTATGTATCCAGAGGTCAGGCATGCTCAGAATTTAGTGATTGTTGATGGGTTGTGGTTTCCTGATTAACCCCAGGGAAGCTCAGAATTACAAAAATCTTACATCTTTCATTTTCCCTGAGTCAGTTTTTTATAAGGTGTGCTTTCCTTCCTTGGACAAAATTCAAGTCATCAGCTTATATGGGGTCAGCCCCCACCCATCTTGTAGTTGTGCCAACCAAAACAAAATTGATTTTACAAGTTCAGAGGCATTCTGAATATTCAGTTTGTCACATTAAGCAAGAGAGTAACTCAGTCCTTTGCAGCAGCACTGCTGACACACGTTTTTCTAAAGTTTGTGTTTCATCTCTTAACAAACAGTGTGATTTCAAATGCTTTACAATGCACTCTAGATATGTTGGTGAAGGAGAATTTGACACGCCCTTTCAGTGCCTGTAAAGGGCAGGGTATTGATGAGCAGAAAACCTGGGTTCTGCCTGCAGGTCTGGAGAATGACTAAATCTTTATTCGTTCTCAAAGACATCTCAGTGTAATAGATAAAACTCGCCTTTTTGTCTGCCTCCAGCAGTGGGAGCACTAAAAGGCTGAAACCACAAAAGGGAGAGAAAGATATATCATGAATCTTTGTGCACGTCTTCCTTTTACATTTTGATATTGAAAGCCTTGTAACAGTGAAAAGGAGCACTTGCTTAAATATACACTGTTCAGGTGAAATTCCTGGTAGACTGCCCAGTTCTAATATATTTCCACCATGTTCAAACCATGGTTTTTTACTTTTTTTGGTATTTTCAAAGCCTTAGCCTTGAGCAAATAAAGGTACATCCCTGAAGTAAAGATAGCTGCCTTCTTTGGGTATACTTCAAAATCTAGATTCAAAACATAGGTACTCTGGAAGTTCTCAAAAAAATGGCTGCAGGAACAATTTTCATGTGGATTAAAGAATTTCATTTTGCCTAACTTCTTGCTCTGACAGATGAGCAGTCAGCTGGCATAATGCCAGTCTTTATTCTTGAAGTCTACAGACTATAGAGTGTCCTAGCACTGTCTGTAACTATCTGCTTTAAACAGATAAAAAGACCTGGTCACGAAGCTTCCAGAGCTCGCTGGCCATCAACTTTCAGGTGATTTCTTTGCATCTGATAGCATTTTTTTATGTTCAATTTATATCTCTTGCCTTTATGATCAGAAATACAGACTGCGGTTTTTTTCAGTCAAAGAAAGCTAAATATGTTTCATTTTATCTTCAGGTATGATTTGCAGAAATGCTGAGGTTACTTCAGCTCAAAAATTACTTGAATTGTAATGGCAGATTGATAACTAAGTATATGTATCATATAAAAAAATACAAAATAATATCTATAATATCAATATTTTTTCTCTAGTAAATATGTTAAATAAATATATAAAATGCTACATAACTGCCAAATGCTACAAATTTTAGGACTGGTCTTTAAAGAACAGAGAACTGTAATTTCATACGGTGTAATTGCATACAGTAGTGGAACACTAATTTTTTTTACTGAAAAATACTGAAACACGGTATGATTTAAAAAACCATACTCTTAGTGCTTAAAAACAGTTGAATGTAGACTGAGAAGATGTCATCATTCAGTGACTCGTGCTCACTTAAAATTGTTGGGTAAATTTAAATATGGTGGTAGAGACTTTTTAATGAAGACAGAAAAATTAAACCAGTCACTGCCAGGAATATGTGAAGAACTAACTTTTTGGATTAGTTTCTGTAATTAAAAATAAAAAAAGCTCAGATTGAAAACCTGGGGATGGCATGCATGAAAACAAACAACTTGTTTTCACTTTAGATAATTTTAACAGCAACAACAAATAGAGCAGAGTTGGATTTTAACCAGAATTTAGAGGTGGTACAGTTTTTCTGGTTTACTGTCATAGTGTAATGGTAAAGATACTCCTGCTGGATGCAAAGGATTTCTTTTTTATCTGTCTGTCCTTCCTCTTAGCATAACATTCATATTTTCAGTCTGCCTCTGAATGCTTTCTGTTACTGATTTACAGGCTCCCCAAGGAAAAGGATCAAACTGAAGCACTGTGCCTGTGTTTGACTCATCATCAGGTTTAGGCAGACAGTTACAATGCCTACATTTGGTAATTTTCATTAACCAGAGTAGAGCAGACAGGGATAGAAGCAACAGTACCCTCATCTCTTTGTACTCTCTCTGTTTTTGAATGCTGCACTCCTCTCTCACTTGGATGAAACAAATCTTTTGCTAATGTGGTCCAATTTTTCAGGTATTTTTTTATCTCTTCCAAATCCTATTTTTTTTTAATGAATATCTGACATCCCAGCCTGAAATGAACTAACACTGTGTTGGTATAAAAATTGTCTTCACTTAGACTCGTGTCTTTGTTTAAGGAAAATAAGTAGGTATGTCCTTCCATGGGAGTCTTATTGCCTGCTTGACTGCAGGTACCTCTCAGAGGAACAGCCAACTTTTACATGTATTCATGTCAGGCTAAAATATTAATTCTTTCTAAAAAGTATGCTCCAAATTACATCTGTTTCTCTTACAAATACTGGAGATGTGAATGCAGTATAAGTGGTTGATAAAGTCTTGAAATCCTGATGTTACACTTTCTGGCATTAGTTCTGTGTTTAATATATTGCAGGAGACTGAAGAAAAATAACTCACGTGCTTTCTAGTGTAGAAAATCAAAGCAGATGTTGTTAAAACTACATGTAAAAACGTGAGAATTTCAAAGGGACCCACATTTGAAGAGACAGAATACTTCAATGAGAAAATTCTCATTACTAGTAATATTCCATATTAATTTTCCTGTCTTCAGAGAATGTGTGGGTAAGAGTTCTTTCTGTATATAAGACTTCTTTTCCTTCACTCTTTGCTGCCTGGCTTTCTGGCTACCTCTTCTCGCAGTGGAGTTAGACTTTTGTGGAAGTCATTCACCTGCTGCCTTGCAAGTATTCTGTGACATCTCCAAATAAATTTTGCTCAGTTGCTGGCACAAAGGGTAGGATGAACCATCTGCCAAACACAGACCTCGACAGACACCTTTGATAATCAGGAAGTGGCAAAAAAAACCTATGAGAAAAAGAATTAAATTATGTTTAAAGAGAATGTATTGGTTTTGGCAGACTACTGAAGCATGAACTTCCCCTTTAAACTATCTTTAGGTTAGTTTAGGTGCTGCTTTAGGTTGTTCTAATGGCATTTGTAATCTAGTATTTTGTGTAAATTAATAATTCAGTGCTCAAAGGCAAGAAGTGACAGGCTACTCCTAACCTTCTCTCAGTTTTAAAAGGCTGAAGAAAAAACTGGGTGTCTGTTATCTTCACAGGGGAAGCTTGTGTACCTTCCCTAAGTGAGAACCAATTAATGCATACTGGTTGTGTAATTGACAATTTTCACATCCTCTGTGGAGGCTATTTTTTTTTTCTTTTCCACAAAAAGCTCTTTTTCTCTACACAGTATGACAGTAATAAAAACCAGTCATGTTCCCTTCTATTTTTAAAAACATTTATAAGTGGACTTGAGCATGTTAGTGTTGAACAATACAGACTTGCACTTGTTAGGAGAATTTGCTAACAGTCTGAAAGTCAAATGAAAATCAGAAGATACCAAAGGCCAGTAGGAGAACCAGACCTCAGAATTAATGACACTTCTCATAAAATAAACCCTGCAAGGACAAATACTTAAGCAGGCTATTGCAGTGCTCACCAGCTCAGTATCATTCTTCAAAGTTTTCTTCTTTGTAGTTATTGTGAAATGGATCTAATCCCTTGGCAGCAGGCATAGTATGTTCTGTCTAATACTGCGATGGAATTTGAGAGACAGTGAATATTTTTTATAGATGGACAGTTCTAAAGCAGTTTGTACCAACTGTCTGTAATGGCTGGTTGATATTTTCTTGTGGCAGGCATTATTTGATTTCCAGGAGGTTTATAACATTACTGCATTATACATATATTTTTAATTCTTTTTCATTCAGAATGTTCTACTGTTATAAATGTGTAAAAGCTTCCAAACTTAATTTCACGTTTCCATTGCTTATTAAGTTTTTATTGTATAATACCTCTTCTAAATTCTCAATTCTCAGTTCAGTTTCCCTCAGATTTTTTTTCTGTAGTTTATATATAAATCTAATCAATACTTACACATGAAACAACCTTTGAGGTGTGGATGCAAGATTCATTATCAAAATGTATTAACTGTCTTATGATTGATTTTTTTCAGTATAATTTTCAACTTTGAGGTTTTTGCTCTTGTCAAATGTTTCACATTTCTACCTTATGACATATTATGTGCATTCTAAGTTTTCATTCACTACTAGATTTTATTTGATAATAATTCACAGGTAAAGAACACCTAGAGAGATCTAGATCATGTGCTTAACAGTCCTAAACCACTTTCCAGATGTACAGAAAAGTGTTTTCCATGTTGTCTGAGGATTTCAAGTGAGAAAATACTTCTGCTCTAAACAATAATAGTGGCAAGCTCAAGCTGGGATTTTTTCCTTGGTATACTTTTATGAAACCAGGTTAATATCTATCATGATATGATTATTTCTTCTGCTGTGGAGATAATATTTGAAGTGTATGAATGTCTTTCCTCATAACAGCATGTGGTACATTATGTACTTATATTTGTAGCTTCTAATATTTAACCACAAGCACGGCAGTTTTTTTATTCCTGCGCTCATCTAATACCTGCACTTCACTGTATGATCACATTTCTAGAATTCCCTTACGTCAGTTTTCATTCATCATTATTCTCCTTAACTGTTTTATTAAACAGGAACTGTTTTCTTGTATAATAAAATGGCTCAGACGTTTCTCAGCTGTTTCCAGCTGCCTGTATGCCTGCAACACATTTTCTCTGTTGCTTCCCATCAGTTTTGCACGCATCTGTTGTCCTGTCACACCTAGAATGAGAAAACAATATTTTTCCTAATTTCTGTGTATTCCTTAATTTTGTCTCATACCTGAGCTCCCAAGTGGCAGGGTGGAACAGGATAAAAGGAACTGCTATTGTACCTCTGATGTCAAGCAGATTATTTTGACCATATTTTGTCCTATTTCACATGAAGTTAATTTCACAGCAAAAGTCTTCTTGTACCTCTCTTCTTCTGTTGAATGGAGTATATTTCAACTATGGTTCATCCTGTTTATTTCACATGAAGCAAATTTCACAGCAACTCTGTGAAATACAGATGCCTGCTCCAGGGTTGCCGAACTCACATTCATAAAATACAACATGAAATATATTCAAGCAAGATGTCTGGGAAATTGCTACACTGCTAAGCTCAATTTCAAGTCTCACTTCACAAGAATAAACTAAGAGTTCTCATTAGTCTGTTCATTATCCCCGTAATAATGCCTACTAGAACAAGTCAGACAGATTTAAAGTGTCATTTTGTGTAATTATTGAGCTTTTAAGCCCTGCACGATAGAGGCATCAAAGTACATCTTTTTCCCTGTGTTTATATGCTCACATTTTTGAAAGATTCTAATAAGGCAAAAGAAGAAAGACTTCAGCTTTACAGTGCTGTCTTATTAAGCAGAAAGAATTAAGATTTCACAGAGAGAAACCAGAGTTTCCATTTCAGAGCACTAGGAGCCTCTCAGCAGTGTAGAATTTCTGCATCTAACATTTAATTTGCTAGCTTCTGTTTTAGGTGATTCTAGCGTCACTGAAGAACAGTCTGGCTTCTTTACAGTTACATTTCTTAACAGCAATTCAGGATCACAAGGTTTTCAAATTGTTGATTTGTCTTTTCTATTTTTCCACTTCTACCTTCACTTCCTTGTGTTTGCTTTTCAGCCACAAATATACACAGATTTTTTTCAGCAAGCCTTCAACAGAGTAACTGCAAAGTAACTTCAAAGGAGCTGCAACCTGCAGTGTCCTATTCTGCCTTAAATGTTTTTTCCCTGTACTTGTTCATTGCAGCTCTGCATGTACCATATTCATTAAAGTTTTGCCTTGCTCCTTTTTGCCCTGGAGCTGCCATGGTCTTGGCTCCTCTTCATCCATATTGCTGTGAGGAGAGTTGTGAAAAAGTAACTTACATCCATTTGGATGTTAGTTCAGTTCTGCTCAGAGAAAATAAGCAGTACTAAATAATACCCACAATATCACTACCTGTTCCTTTTAGGTATTGGGATTTTCCCCCATGCCAGCAAAGACTTGAATGTCTCTTTGGAGACCAGCAAAAATTGTTAAATTAAAAATAGATATATATATATTGCTATTACCATCTAGAAAAAAATAGTTTAAGAAGAAAAGGCAATTCAGTATGCGTAAAATATTTGTAGTATAGTCTTCTATTCAAAATAAAAAAAACAAACAGTCATTTGCTTTCAATAATCATATTGTGGTAGTACATTGGATTGCCTTCACAGTCATAAATTCTCTCTCTTGAAGATGTCTGTGTGTGGGTGGATATACCCACATGTATGTAGATGTACCCCCACATGCACCCTCTCAGCACCTGTATAAATAAATATTACTACAAAAAAAGTTATCCAAATTGTACACGTCTCCTCTGGAACTGGCCCATTTATCTGCCTGAGATAAGAGAGGAATGCCTAATACCTGAACTGTTGTGGCTGTGTCTCTTTACTTTGAAATTCATTGTTGCTTAAGATTACAAACTAATTAATAAGAGATACCCAAATATTCATGATCTAGAATGTAAGGGGTTTTTTTTGTCTGTAGCCCTTTCTTAGAAGCAAAATCATTAAATAATACAGCAACTGTTGACCTCTTATACTGTCAGGAGGCCAGTCACGTGACATGTCAAATCAATAGATTTGCCCTAATTTGGTTGTTAATTTTCAGGATCTAATTTAATCAAAACTCTGAAAAGTACACATTTGTTTATGCTGGTCAAAACAGGTACGGTCTTTAGGGTTACAAATATTTTGCATTGAGATTCATACAGTATGAAGCTATTGATTTTTCCCAGTAATATTTTTATCAGGAGAGATTATAACCTCTATTATGAAACATAAAGTCAATGAATTATTATGTATTTAGGTTCATCCTTTGACTTTTTTGCACTATGTGACATGTGGTCTATTTTTTTTTAGAATAATGGCTTTATCAGTTTGTTTCATATACTTAGAGATGATGCTTCCATTCTGCTCTTTGCTTTTCTATTACACTCAACTCCCACAGTAAGAATTTTTTATTTCTGAATACCAGTATGTTGTGTCCACAGCCGCGGGATCAGGTCCAGAGAATCTACAGTTACGGGGACATGGGACACCAATGAGACGGGCTTCTGCTCATGAAACGATTTATTCAGCATGGGAACAAACTCAGATCCAGAGACAGAGTCCCGAACAGAGGCAGGGTGATGGGTTTTGAGGGACAGAACTAGGGAGGAGTTCAGGGTCAGGGACCACTAGGAACACAGCAAGGGAGAAACCCCAGGGGCTCAAACCCGATCAGAACACCCTGGGCTGCCACCTCACAAGGCGGCTGGGGTGGGGCAACTCTTCCCAGGCTCACAGGGCCCAGCCCCCAAAGCAGAAGTTCAGAATTCACACTAGCTGGGCTTTACAGCCACGCCTCTCACTTTAACAACGCTTATTTGAAACTAAATCTTTGCCTCCCTGAGGCACCTCACACCAGTACAGAACATCATCATATTACCTAATTTAATTCCATTATTTTTCTTCTATACTTGTAAACTAATTTTTCTTTCTTAATAGATTTCATATATTTCACATATATATAAAATCATTCTAACTTTTTCCTGATACCTTGGTTGCTGTGCAAACAAGATTTTCCTGACTTTGTTTTGTGCTCTTTCATCATGAGTCATGTTTTCTTTTTAAAGTTGTATTTGTGAAATTTTACCCAGTTTTTTGTCTGTAAGTTTTGAAGGCAGAGAATTCCCAACTAAATACTAAAATTCAGTTTAACAGACGCTATTCTGAGGTATTTTCATTTTTTCTCTTCAAAAAGCAACAGAAGAAAACTTGTATTTGTTACTTTTGTCTGTCTTGGTTCACTTCACATGTCTAAAATTACTGCAGTCATGAATTCAGGTTCAGGGTTTTTAGTGGGTGAGTTTCCGTCTGAAGTCACAAGGCTTTCCTTTCCAACATTGAGGTTAATAGATAATTCACTGTGGTAGTAGAAAGGGTAAGTGTTTTCCTCCCTTCCATTACCAAACCTCACTATGCTTGTATTGCTTTTGGGAGGAGGCACATGCTGATTTACTTTTTTCACTTTTATTCTTCTTAGAGGCTGTGGTTCAATTTACTGCATTCCTTGGAGGTTTGACATATCAATTAGATATTATCAACAGTAATAGAAGAGTGGTTGCTGTAAATGTGAAGTTTTTACGAGTGGGTCATGAAATTACACCCAGGGGAATGAAGAGACAGGTGTAATATATAGTGTTAGTGTACACACTACAAAGAAACTGATTAATAGGAAGCATGTTTCTGCCTCATGTCTCTAAAAGAGTTGTTTATATATTTGTATATGTTTATATATTTATATATATATGTTTTTAAAAAACTTTTCCAATGATATGAAAAGTTATATAGTAAACTAGTCATAGTTGTAGATTTATGGGGACAAGAAGTCTTCAAAGTTGGAAGTATCCCATTAATTGTAATCTTGGGTATGTTATTGAATTGGATGGCTTTTCATATCTTTGCTACCAGTGTGAACATCAGGAGCAATAACTATTGTTAATAAGTAAACACAAAACACCCAGTTCAACCTCTGGGATTATGCAGACTTGTCACGTGCAGGTGTGCTCTGATGTACACAAAAGAAAGATGAACTCTCAAGTGATTCCAGTTCACAGCCTTCATTTACTCTCAGCTTCCTCTGCCACTGCCAATCTCCAAGGATCTGTGTGTACATACTACATGCACAGTTCTTACTACAACATAGATATTTGGCTTCTGGCATTCTGCCAGTTCCCAGCAAATTGATAATAATTTAAATTTACGTAAAATTTTAAAATATAAACTGAAATATAAATTTCAGGGAGTACAGAAAGGGGACCTATTGAAACTGAAAAAAAAGTGTAAGCAGGCTAAATTATATAAGCTTATGTAAAAATGCTAGCAGTTGCCTACATTGGTATGTGGAGATATTTGAAAATTGATTGCTGCATTTAGATAAAAAGGTAATTATCACATTCGATTTTCCCATTGTTCAATTTGACTATATTTTAATGTTTTCTTCTTGTAATACTTTTTCTAAAAAAAGTAAAATGTCAGCACTGATGTTTTGAAAGCAGGTGTTACTATACGGAGTCTTTCAAGTGGGAAGTTTTATAAAGATGTCAGAAAGCCAGTGTAGACTTCATGAAGTCTATTTCAGGACAGAATATTTTTCTAGTAGGTCTGTTTTGTCAAGCCCACATTTTGTTTCTACAGCAAATCCTGTGCAATACAATATTTATAGCAGTTTAATAAAGGATTCTCATAGAGGACAGATATTTGGATTGGTGCAAGGGACCAAATCATAGAAATTATCCTATAAATAGCTACAAATTTAGTTCATATGCATTCAGAATTATGAAATCCTTTTGGGAAGTATTTTTACAATAAAAACTTCTGAGGGAAATTTTCCCAAAAGGTGTTAATGCTTATGTTTTTACTTGTCAATATAGAAAGCTATTATGTAGCAAACACTGCAACAGGTGACTTAGTATTTATTATTATTCTCATATTTATTCTAGACTCTTGTAATATTTATATGAATCATTTTTATTACCTCTGTTAGTACTTAAAGTCCTTTTTGGCTGTTTGGTGTTTTTTTGCCAAGATGCATAATTAGGTGAGTTTTGCTCTCCATCTCCAAGACCAACAGATAAAAAGTTGTTACTTCCGGCTTGTACCTTCCTTGCATCTTTAGGAGTCCCATGTTTGATAGGCCACCTTTTGAGAAAGTGCTGTCATGGTTACAGCATGGGATGGAAACTCAGTTTTAGTTAAGGTAGACTAGTGGTAGAATTTATCTTAATTTACTTCAATTTATAAACCAAAACATTTATAACCTTTGATTCCTAACAATATTTTCTTTCTTGTGCTTTGTCTTCCCCCCTCAGTAGCTTGGGAGGCTGGATGGCAAGGGGTTGGCCAAGCCAGCTACTCAATCTGACATTTTTATATGTCTGTTTTTCTGAATTCTTTTGTTAAATTACAGCTGTAACAGGGGAAGGGAGTATTACTTCATTGTTTAGTACTGTTATGGTAGAAAACATGGGTTTTATAGGCAATTTATAAGGTAGCTATAGACCTTTTTTATAGCAAAGAGTATCTGTATAACAATTACTTTTATAGCATTTATGGTGTGTGTGCTTCTGTGTTTATTTTATAGGTATTCCACAAGAGAGGCTAGCATTAACAAAGCAGGGGGTGCAACATCACACAGAGCATACTGTGATACTCCTCCAATCTCAGTAAGCTTGCTTATCTGTGCACACAGTTTTTTTATTTGGCAGCATCACATGCTGGTTACAATCTACCTTTTTCCTATCAGTACAGCCATCAGACTAATATCTAGAAAAAGGATGCAATTTTTCTTTCATTGTCTTGTTACCTACTTTTACAAATTCCATTAAAAAATGCATTGCCACAGTTGAAAAATTTGACATCTAAATAAGCTATGAAGTGTTTCATCATTCACTGTAGAATAAGGCA
This sequence comes from Cyanistes caeruleus, assembly GCF_971803275.1. Lineage (NCBI taxonomy): Eukaryota > Metazoa > Chordata > Aves > Passeriformes > Paridae > Cyanistes > Cyanistes caeruleus. The sequence continues at coordinate 83,734,507 of NC_141702.1, read as the reverse complement.
TACGTAGACAAATATTAAAAAGCAAAATGGAGTTTACATTTGCTTCCCAGTCTGCTTTGCTTTTATATTCATGGAGTGAGGAACAGCAAAATGCAAGATATATGCCTTCTTGGAAAATGAGGAGACATGACGTTGTCAGGAAGATTAATCCACAAACAGCAGAGGTTTATGCCAAAAAAGGAGACAGAGGAGTCCTTTTACTTTATTCAAATAAAGGGAGAGGCCATGGGGCATTCCCCTGGGATCTTTCAGACTTTTGGAGGACGAAGCCTCCTTTTTATCCTGATTTCCTGACTGCATTTCACTCTCTTTTTCCCCGTTGACTGAGGTACTTGAGAGGTACATACTTCCCAGAATGTCTGATTCCTAAGATTCCCCTCTAACATATAAACCTCCCTCTTAAGTTTTAATTCTTATGGAATTTATGGTGTTTCCCCATTGTCTCTTTTTATCTTTCAATATCAAATTTCATTTATCAGCAAACATACAGTATTTTTGTAAAGGCAAATATCTTTTTTCCACTCATCATTCAGTGGAATCCTTCCCACTGTTTCTTTTATCTCTCAGTGCTGGTTTATTTACCAGCAGACCCACAGCTTGTTTGTAAAGACAAATCCATCATTCTTCTCAATGTGCACATTGAAAATGTACGTGCTTAGCCTGAAGCAAGCCTTGATATGAATATGATATGGTTATTACAGCTTGATGAATGTTAGTTATGTGTAACAGCTTTCTCTTTTGTCTGACATCTTTGGCCTGAACTGAGTTTCAGCTCTGATCAGTGCTGCTTTGGTAAGCCCAGTGTGGTAGAATTCTGTAGTGCCACTGGCTCATTAGAAAACCTGAAAAAAAAATTGTTGGGGGGTTGGGTTTCTTTCTTTTGTACTTACGGAATTTTTTCCCCCATAAGTTGCTAGGAAGCTAACTATTGAGTACTTATGGGTGCTTAAGAAAAACAGAGGAATGGCCAAACTCAGGAGATGGGGGAGGGCATACTTGGAGATTTGGACAGGAAAAAAAAAAAAAAAAATAAGGGCTGAGCAGCTGCTAGGGCTCTCGCTTTGGGTTTTGGAGGAGGACGGGCAAGGTGTTGCGTACTGTGAAAAGAATTCACTGTCACCGCCGGAGCCCAGTCGTGTACTGCCTCGCCCTTTCTGTGGCACTGCTCCGAGCTTTTGCGGCACTGTAGCCCCGCCACCCTCCTGCCTGCCGAGACCTCCCGTGGTTCCAGCTACAGCTCCACAGCTTCTGATATATCTGATACACCCTGGGATTTTTGCTCATTCCTGCCGGCCCAGCTTGCTGTTTCCGTAAGTCCTGCTGGAACACCGGGATCGACTGCCCCAGTGGGGTTTGTGCAGCAAAGCCTCTCTCCCATCCTTTTCCCCCGTGCTGGCCAAGCGCCAGGAGAATCACCGCACCTGCCCTGTCCCCTGGGAGCACCAGCGCCCCTGCTGGCCCGAAACTGCACTGAGAGGAAAGAGCCTGCAGCCGAGAAGTGTCACTGGGTTGCTGGTTCTGTTAATGCCGTAGTTGTTGTTTGTATTATTATACATACTGGTAAAGAACTGTTATTCCTATCCCCGTATATTTTCCTGAGAGCCAGTTAACTTCAAAATTATAATAATTTGGAGGGGGGTGGTTTACATTTTTTCATTTCAAGGGATGTTTCTGCCTTCCTTAGCAGACACCCGTCTTTCAAACCAAGAGAAATATAAACTTCCACTTCTTTATTAACTTGTTTTTTTCTGGAAGAGAGGGAAATAATGAGGAAGAATCACTATTTATGTTCTTTATGTGTAATACATCTTTAGAAAGATAGCAGGTTTTCTTAGAAATAACTAGGAAAATATTCCAAAATATGCTGAAAAAAACCGATTATATTTTATAGCAGGTGAATTGCTATTTTGGAGCTATAGTTTAAGGAATAGCAAGACATTATTTTAATTCATCTGGACATCAGAATTTCTTGCATTCTTCTTGCAATAGCCTAATAAGGAAAAAGACAAGAAGAAATATTTAAGTGGGGTGGATTCTAGTGGTCTTTTTCCTTCGTATGCATGGAGTATGGTGAAGAGATTGTGAGGTGCACAAAGCCATCGGGTTTTCAGCTGTTGCTGTTGGAGAGGTGAAAATTCTTGGGCCAAGAGTCTGTTTATATGTTTAAACAGAGAAAGTGATTTTCATTGCAAGGAGCTCTGAGAGAGGCAGAGTCAGAGAATAAGAGAGCAAAAGATAATTACCTAAATTATGTTCAGGCTATTATAGAAGACGAATATAGTTAAAATGTAATTAAATATGACAGCCTCACAGGATGCAAGCATGGCTTTGGAATGCTAATCATCAATTACCGTGTCTCCTTAGGGGAGTCAGGCAGAACAAGAGAGTTAGAAGTCATGTGGCTGAGGTGAGATGTAGAGTGTTAAATGCTTGTATGACTGTAACAAGGCTAATTTCTTTTTTAAAATGGAGCTGCTAGCCAAACAACTTGGAGTGCTGCATTTCAGCTTGAGGATCCTGGTATAAATCTGAGTAGGCTGCTAGTCCCAGGTCTTCTCTTCGAGATGGAAACCTCATCTTGATGCAGTGATTATTTCTGTTGTGAAAGCAATGACCAGAAATGCTGCAGACTGAGCCAGCTAATCTAAAACAAATCAACCAGCAAGACAGGTGTCAAAGCATAAAAAATATCAACACTGCCTGAATATTTAATAAAGCTAAGTCCTGAAAAAAATATTTGTTATAGGGCCATTAATAAGGTGTACAGAGACATAAAAAGTCCAAAAGACAGCAATGTCATTTTATGAGAGAAGTAAATTCTGACAGCTTCTTTATGATTGGGTCCTAGGTAAAGACAGTAAAAGTATTCCAGCCATTTGAAAGATTTGTTTGTTTGGCATATGGGGAGTAAAGGTGAAGAAATGCTATCCATAACACAGGACTATCTAATCCCAGACTTAAAATGGAGTGCTTTTGATCTGGTTTAATGCTGCTGTTCCTGCTATAGAGTGACTTACGTGTGAATCAATGTGAGAGCAATGTATAAAGTTTGGAGCAAATTTTTGTAAAGAGCATCAAAAGTAATTTTGAGAATTGAAAGAGAAGTTTGTGTGAGGAAAGTGTAAAGTAAGCACATATGCATGCATGGCAGGACTAGATAAATTACATGATTACAAAACAATTTGCAAAATAGAATTTCTGCAGAGAAACTGAAATTATTAAAATAGTGCCATCAGAGATAACTAGTAGTAAAAAAAGAAGGTTAAAAAAGAAATGTGAGGATTACCTATGATGTCTTTAATTGAGGAATACCACTGAAAAATTGTTATGGCTCTATACATTAATAGAATTCTAAGTGAATTTGTTATATCAGCAAAAAATACAAAAAAGAGGTCAGATACGCCTTGATAATGTTCTGTCAGTAATCTCTTTTCTCATAGGGGTATAGTTCCATGCATAAATTATATCTTTGCTGCGTAATTATATTTATACTGTAGAGGTATTGCCTTGCATATATCGACATTTTCAAATATACTGTTGCTGTCAAATCCATGTGTCTTTCTAGTGAAAATTTTCATTGCTTATTTTAAAAATTATTCTTTCCAAATCCATTTGGCTTGTTTTCTATTTTGTTTTTCTCCTTCTTTCTAAGAAAATAAAATGAGACACCTAATTTTCTCATTATGCAATCAAGTATTAATTCTCTAGTGGCAATATTCTTGATTTTTAATAACTCTTCTACAAATTGTCTGTATTTTTGACTTTCATTTTCCAATGAGAAAGGAATAAAATTTATACATACCTGTTATAAATGAGTAGCCAAATTGATTAACAAAAAAAGAATTTATTAAAACAATACAATTGCGAAAAGCAACCATAAGCAAAAATCAGTTCAGCACTGTGCTGGGCAAACAGCCCCAGTTGAGACAGGGAGGGGCTTTCTAGCACTGCTTTACCATGCTTCACAAACTGCAACAGTCCCAAGGTGCTTTTTATGTTTTCAGGTTTTTTGGGGGTCTCTTGGAATGCACTTCTTGCAGACAAATATTCATGCTATTTTGGGTGTATATGTTGAAATCTGGTTGTGTTTCTTGGAAATACACTTGTGCATACGAATATTCATGAGTTATAATCTTATTGGACAGAGGTTTCTTGGAAATATGCTCCTTGCAGACGCATATGCATGTTGGCCTTGCTGCATATCACTATAATCTCTTCAGAGAAGGTTTCCTGGAAATATGCTAGGATTCTTATCAGACAAGATTAAAACTTTAGCATGAATTTATTTATGCTATGTATTACAATACCGAAATAGTAGATATTCTTAGGACTGAATTTACTGAAAGTGCTATCGTACCCTCAAGATTTAATTTTTTTTTCCATTATATTTTAATATTATTAAAGGAGTAATTATAATCCAATCTTAATAATAGCATTGTAGCAGAAAGTAAGGACTTGCAATGCAGTGGGAAATGAACATAGGAACTGCCTGGAGGAGTTGATCTGGAAGTATGTCATCAAAACAATCTTCAGAGACCTTTTTCTCAATCTCTCGTACTATCTTTTGTGCTCTTGAGCTGAATTCCCAAATAGATGCATCAGCTTCCCTAGTATCACATCATAGGACAGACAGTGGCATTTATTGCCACGCTTGGAAATTCTGCACTGAGCTTTTGCAGTATGTGTCTGATCAGTGCTCAGAAAGTAGAAATAAATACAGATTCACATTCTATTCTATGGCCTCTAATTAACGTTTTTTCTTACCATAGAACATAAATTCTACATTAGTGTGTAGGGAGGCACAGGCTCTTAATACCTGCTTTGAGATTTTAAACTCTCTTATTTAGTGCAGCTTTAAATTTTTCCAAATCACTGGAATCACTTTACATCCTTGTTCTCCTTGTATAAAGTTTGTGTGTGTAAATGTCAAAGCATATGCATAATGCAAACTATGGCAATGCTTTGTTATGAGAAGTAGTGCTATGATTATCTCTTTGTCCCAGCCTCTCATGTTTGGGAATTTGTAGTTCAAGGTAACAAGTTCTGTTTGCCCTTGGAGATTGACTGACTGTACTAGTGTAATGTTAGAAGGGATCTCAAGAAGAATAAATCCCCTGTTTAGGGGGGAAACGTTTAAATCATAACAATCTTTCAGGTCTTGAAACAATCAACAAAATGGTCTGTTCCCATTTTATATTTTATTTAGAGCATAAAGAAACAACCTGAACTTTAAAACAGAGGTATAGCTACATAAGGGATATAAATAAACCATAACATTCGGTAGATAACTGCCTACGTCTGAAGCCTGCCACAGACCATACATTTCTGTTGTCATGAATGACTCTAATTATACCCATTACCTCATGGAGTAAGAGCAGTAAACTACTTGAAATTAAGATTTGATTCAGTTTGTAAACTTCTTTAAACAAATATAACCAGACAGCAGTGATAAAAGTAACAGCCAACTAAATTAAGCCAGAAATGTTATGTTTGTGAAAAAAGGATAAGAGTAAAATCAAATGTTGGACAAATAGTCAGCAACCAAGCTGTTCATACTTCCAGGCTTTGGGGTAGTCTGCTGGTAGTGAGTGGTCTTCTGTTCCAGCTTTTATTTGGTCCCACTTTTCTTGCATGAACACTTCTGACAGTATTCAGAACCCATTCTGGAAAACTATCCAGCTTTTATCCATAGACCTAACTTCATTTTATTTCTGAAGCCTTCTGTGATAGAGTCTAGTTTGGCTGAGAAGTTAAATTCTGGAATTTTTTTTTCATGTTTTATGAATAGAAAATAATTTAAGTTTTAATGTGTTAAGTACTAAACTAGTGGAAAACTGGTGTCCAACTGACATAAATGAAAGGGCCAGGAGACCTTCTGCTCCTATTAATAAGCCTTTATTAGAACTGGGACCAGAGGTGGGGGGCTCGGGCTGCGCGCCACCGCCGCTGCTCCCCGTGGTCAACGTCGAGGAGGAGGATCACGCAGGCCTGTCGTCACCCACTGTCGGCAGGACTGGAGCTTCTGTCCTCGCTGGGATCGCCCGGAGGCTCTGTCTCAGGCTAGAACGTCTGGGGATGTCTTCCCTCTCAAGTCCTGCCCAGGTTATGGTGACCAGCTTGCGGGACTGAGATTGGTGCACCCAGTCTCCCCAGGTCCCCGCTGCCTCCACAGTGTGGTCCTCCAGATGTTTCTCGAGGGTTTGTCCAGAGCTGTCTCCACTCCCAGGTGGTAATATGACTTTAATATGCACCCGTGTGCAAGTCTTTATGGGAATGCGGAAGTTCATCCTGGGCAGCAGCGGCCAAACCACCCGACGGGTTGGGAGGGAGTAAGGAATTGGGGTACAAATGTAAAGATAAAACAAGAACTTCTTGACAATGAACTCTTTTGGGACTTACAGCACCAAAACCCCTTAACAAGAATATATAATTTGAACATCAGGATTTTTATTTATAACACAACTAAAACCTCTAGTTCCTGGTATTGTTTTTATTTGTTGTGTTTTATTGTGAGCACAAAGTTATGGTGTCCTTTTCTTGCTGTGTATTAAGTTGCTTGAGGTGTTGTACTTCACTCAGGTGAGTATGAGTGAGGAACAAAGATTGTGCTGGTCCCAATGTACCTGTAGTGTTCTCAGTCTAGCCTTAAAATTATACACGAGCTCCGGAAGAGTGGTCTGTTTTCCTAATTGCCACTGTGTGAGGATGGGGAAGTGCTCACAACCTGAACTACAAATAATGCTTTGTGACATTTGTAACTTTCTGGAAGGACCATGGCCCACACAAAGAAAGCTTTGCTCCTCTTGCTCTACTGCTCCACTTAGTGTGAAAAGTTGGAGGTTTTAAGTGGTTTGGTTTGGTTTGGGTTTTTTTTTCCTACAGTTGTAATTTTCTTTAACCAAGCTCTGGTGATTCCTTGTGAGAAGTTAATAGGAGGATGCATTTACTTTTATATATCTGACCTTTTGTTTATCTGATACAGTCAATATTAATCAAGGATTTTAGACTTTGATCCAGGCCTTTTTTCTTTGAACATTTTCTTAACTTTCAGCAATAGTATGATTGTTGTCCATGCATACAAATTATAGTGATATAAGGTATGTATGAAATTGCAACAGCAGAATCAAGACACTTAAAAATGAGCAAGCAGTGTTGGAAATTCAGGCAATTAAAAGTGTTTCTCCATTTGCCCTGTTAAGTGATAATAGTACATACTGTCACTTGAATGCATTGTGTATGTTTTATTGCAGGCTTTTGTGGTTGTGTTCGATATTTGTATATCTTTCTGAATTTTCTTTGTAGATCTTGGCAAACAATCACTTTCGATAAACAACCTGCATCTTTCATCAGAATAGTTGGAACTCGCAACACAGCTAATGAGGTAAGGAACTTCTAAGAAACTGTATGTTCTTTCATGAATGTACAGCAGCACAGTTTTTCATATCTTGCAGTGAAATTGATAAAGCTTTCTCAAATGTACATACTTCATCTTTTTGCTCTGGCATTCTAGCAAAACACTTGAACAGTGTTATTATCTGTTCCTCGTTTTGACATTTCCACACTGCCATCAAATACTCCTATTGGGTTTGGTTTTAAATTAATCCTTATTTTAATGAAAAATTAAAATACCAATTTAGTGCACTAGAGAAAGGTGTATGGTCTCTGATATATTTTAGATTTATCACCTGTATATTATCCTTTTAATTAATAAAACATTAAAAAATCTCATTATTCATAAGAAAATATTATTAATTTTCATACCTACTATATCAATTGACTAATAGTAGCCAAACCAAGAGATTTTTTTCATTTATACAGAAAAAAATATTTTATCCTAGCCCATCAAGTGCAATATCATCCCATCTTTGTTTACTTGTGCTTCTCTATTTTGTAATCATTGTGTATTATCTCAGATGAAGTCCAGATTTTACTCTTGACTTCAATATAACTTTTCATAATATGTGAATTTAAGAGTATATGTATGTCTTTGTGAGATTAGGACCTAATGTGATGACATCATGAGGCACCAAAACCCACTGTTTATGTGTATAGACCTACCTGTCTGTATCCTGCACAGGCAGCTCAACACCAAACATGGTACTTTAATGCTTTACACTGAGCTTGGGGTAGCACTATTACATTTGGATTAATTAGAATTTGATAGCTCCAGAAGTGACGTTTTCTGATAGTATTTAGCATTTGGGGCTGCTGGTTCCTAAGCACTGGGAGCATCATTCAGTGGCATTGTCTGTGCCCAGTTGTAGTGCAACTACAAACAAAACTGGCAAACAAAAGCAGCACCACCATATCAACATCTCAGCCAGCTGCTGGAAAGTAGCTGATCAACCAACAGAACTGTGAATACAAATTTTTATCTTGTGTTTCTGAGCAGTGTCTCCCATCATGTGTACAGCCTTAATCACTGAGCCCTTAGAATTAGTGTCAGAAGCTACCTATGGGGTAGTACATGTGTGAAGAAGGCTTCTTCCACAACTGATCAGTATTGACAGTCTTGTTTCCTCTCGTGCCAGTGTTTGTAAATTCCTATCTCTTTCATAAAAAAGAACGAGGTGCATTGCATAAACTTAGCAAACCAGGAAACATTGCTTTCAATTTTGAATTCTTAAAGGTAGCTTAAAGCCTTGGAGGGCAATGACCTTTTAGCCATAATTCTAATTTCAAATTGGTTACTATTTCCAAGGAATTTAATATCCTGTGTAATTACTTATATAGAGCACTGCACAACTATAGTGAAGATGAGTATGGACAGAGATGAATACAGCTATTCATGTAGTGTCTCAGTTGAATTATAAACACATGCTATTCTCCTTTGTCTTTTCCTCTTTTGTCTGTAAAATCTGCATCCAACACTAATTTGCTTTTTATTTTTTTAATTATTTCTTCTAACACCTGTAGAGGAGGAACATCTTTGGTGTGCACGTATTACTAAATTACTTTTATATTATATAAATTAATTTTATATTATATAAATTAAACAGAGGGTCTGTGACATCTTGTCATAGATTTTAATTTTCCGAAGAAAGCAGCAAGATATTTTTCATATTTGCAATTTAAATAGTAACAGTGTAACCAAAGTCTTGGTTTGTTCTATAGTCTTGATAGTCTCTTCAGCAAGAATACAAGCAGTATCCAGAATTACTTGCCCACAGCTGGTTGTACAGTATGTCAAACCATTTTCATTTTAAATAAAATATACAGAATATTCAGCAGCATATTCTTATCAAGGAGTGTTACTGTAATAGGTGCAAAATACTCCTTACTTGTTCTACCAACACATACCTTTGAACTTTGAAACACAATCTGTGCATCCCAAAGGGAGGAGTTATTTTTGGAATTTAAAAGAAAAGCCATCAAATGTCTCCATTTTGTGAATTTTCTAATCTTTAAACTCATCTTTTCCTAACCATATTTTCCAAGTTTTGAAAGACATGATGTTCACAAATTTTTTTACCTGGAGTTGGAATAGTTTTTGGTATATTAGAACATGATGGAAGTATCACTTTCTGTTTTCTTGAGCTTACAGACATCCTAATTTTGTAGAGAAAATAATTATTTTTCCTTGTCATCATTCATTTGTCAGACAGGTCACCAGACACTTTATGTAAGTTTTCTCTTGTTACTCTTCTCCAGTATTACTGACCTGGAAAGGACACCTTGTTGCTGATGTGAGAGCTTTATCTTACAAATTACTGGGCCAGTGTATTTGTACTTGGCCCTCCTACTTTGTGTGTCCAACCTCTCTTAAAATATCTGTGAGAATTAGAACATGATGTGGCTCACAGGATGATCCTGATTTGTCATCTTTTTCTTTTGAGAGAAGCACATGAAAGATTGTATGTTTTAGTGATACTGTGGAAATGCTTAATTCTGATATTGGATGAAGCAGCTGGGCTCAACTTCTCTCGGGCTTAGGCTTCTCTCACACACTGTATTCTTTATATGCTGAGGTGGCAGAGTAATAGAGAATAATGTTCCAAATTCACAGGCTTGTCAATGTGCTACATGTTTTGACCATTAAGAATTTAATATGAAACAATCAGTGAAATTTAAAGTTCCGATTTAAGAATTGTGTACTTCTGACTTTGTAGACTAGTATTAGCTAAATTTCAAGGCTATCCACACTATGCTTAAAAAAGCTGTATCGATATGTAAAGTGAGGTTTTAAATGAGAAACATTATTATGGTGGGATACAGTATAAATACAGAAACTTCTGGATTAGAGACCTCCATCACATTCTGTGCTTCCTTTCAAGGAAAGCAGCATCTTACAGAGGTGCACTATGAGAGAATGTTCATTTCTGCAAGGCATTATCCTGAAAAGTGCAGCTGGAAAAATTGCAATAGCTTCTTATTACAAATAAGGTGTTACTTTAAAAACATGGAAGTGATATGAGTACAAAAGGGACTTCTCTAGAAGTGTAGATAAATACAAAAATTGGCTTCTTCAGAATTGTTGTAGATGGAGAGAATACATGCCAGTATGGGAATTAGTCCAGCTTTAGGGAAAAACAGAAGAAATGCACAGGAAAACCATTCTGTGCATGTGTCTACACGTGGGTGGTGGTGCAGATTTGTAATCTGTTCATATGTGTATATGTAAAGGCATAGCAATACATTTTTATGTGAGCATGTGTATAAATAGAAATAGAAGCACATATTGTAAAGTATTTGCATGGAAAAGTTGCACTGAGGGGCACAAGAAAATACAATATGGATTAAAAAAAACCAAGCACTGACTGAGGATTTTTTTTTATTCATTTTATGTATGCTGTCACAATTTGAATTAGCTAGCAACATCCTCAGAAAAGACCTGGGGCTACTGCAGACATGTCAGTGCAGATGTCTGCTCAATGTTCACTTGAGCAGGGATGGTCAAAAAGAATAATAGGATTTTTAGGTTGTATTGAAGAAAAGATAAAAAACATTGTATTCTGTAGTCTTGTATGAATATGTGTATTATTATTAATAATAATAAATATAGTAATAAATATAATAATATAATAATAATGATAATGATGATGATAATGATGATGATAATAATAATAATAATAATAATAATAATAATAATAATAATAATAGCAGCAATAATGTGTAGTATATCTATGTCTTGTGTATATTTGATTTTGCCAATATTGATTTGAAAGGGTCTGGGAAAGTGCAGTGAAGATTATAAGAGATTACCTTTGTTTGTGAGAAGAGCTTTAAAGACATGACTAATAGAAGATATCATAAAAGTATACGAAGTTAAGACAGTACATTTAAAATTCAGGATTTAATATTCATCAAGCTTTTACTTTTAAACTACAATGCATGGGAAAATAGCTCATTTAAAGCAATGTAAGAAAATATTTATGTTTAGTATGTGGCAATGTTGTGCAATTCATAACGAAATCATTTGGAAAGAGGTTTTGTAACAATTTTAAAGAGTTCCTCCCCCTTCTCCTCCCAGGCTCTTCAAGAACAAGTAGAAGTAAATAAATTAGAAAATAAATGGGAAAAAATGCTTAAGCACACAGTCCTCTTAATCTGTGAGACAATCACCTGTACACTGGTCCCAGGTATTGTTTGAATCCCCAGAAAATTATCACTATTTCAAATGGAATATTTCACCTGATGAAGCAGCAGCCACCTTGGACACTCTGAATGCCTTTCTACATACTCCAGGACATGTCTGGAGAGCTGCCATTGTTATTACAGCAGAGGGCAATCTTAAAATAGAATCATGTTGGTAATGATTTAAATTTCATTTCTAGGGTGCATGAACATTCAGCCTCTTCAGGAAGTGATTAGATCATAAAATATGTTTAAGCCAATTAATATAATTGTTGTTATTATCCAATAGCATGTAGTAGGTATTTCTGCTAGCTGGTGAAGAAAAAAAAAAATTAAAAATCCCTATCTGCTTTGAAACCATCTTTCTGATTTTTTGTGCCATATGTAAAGGTTGGTATAATTTAAAAGCCTTCTCTTGCTCCAGTGTTGTCCCTGTCTAATGTTTGTTGCCCATACGTAAATGTTTTTGACCTCATGGTGAAACATTCTCTTTTGACTTTGTTACTGATCTGGCCTGCAGACTTCCATATAGACTTCCATGTAGACTTCATCTTACTTTGATCATGCTTTTGCAAATTGTTTTGCTTTATATTCATTTTTTGTTCTCTCCAGGTGTTTCACTGTGTACATTTTGAGTGCCCAGCACAAAACAGTACCCACAAGGACGAGAGTAGTAAGGAAGTAGCAGCAACAGAGGTGGAGACTGGTGGACAGTAGCTTGTTTCTTTTCCTGTTGGAGGTGCAAGCACCTGGTTCCCTGCATTCCCCTCCTGGATCCACCTCACATCCTGATGTTCATCAACGATAAAGTAGGTTGAAAGGGAGCTTTTGCAGCCCCACTGACATTCTGCAAAATTATTCAGAACCTTCTTGTGCTGGCACCTTTTCTTTCTTTGTGAATGAAGGGGACCATGTCTGAAAGTTTTAAGTACTGAAATGCAAAAGGCTTATTCCCAAGGACATGAAGAGACTATTTCACTCTTACTTGATATGTTCAAATCAGGATGGTCTCCAAGGGGGGAGAAAATAGGTCTTCAATCTTCATCAAGTACCCCACTAACACCCTACCTCTAATCTAACCAAGGCAAGGGAAAAAGGAAGGAAATAAAAGGCAGAGCTACAAATCTAAAATTATTCAAGCAGAATGGAAAACATACAAAATAAGTATTTGTTCCCTGGGGGCTTTTATTAGCAAAAAAAAAAAGTTTATGGAACACAACAGTCCAAAATATATTTTATTTTTTAGGTGATTCTCCATTCATATTACCTTGTAACTAGTAATCTGTTTTCTAAATCATTTTGATTCTGTATTCCACTTAATTTCTTATTTTTGGCTATAGAAAATGTTGTACAGTAGATTAAGGAAGTATCAGACATGTTTACCTGCTGAGATGCAAATTCTCTCATTCATCAATGGGATGACAAGAAAAGTGTTCATGATATCAACAAACTAATTAATGTATCTGTATTAATATTGACCTTAGTTGACTTTTCAGAGTATAAAATTGTAATTTCCTACATTCAAAAGGAAGTTTCTAAATCAAACACCTGTCTTGCAGAAAATTGTATTTTTTCACTCTTGGAGATGATTATTTAAATTTTGTCTGCCTAAGACAACTTGCAACAGAACATCAAAAATGTTCAGTTTAGAAAAGTGAAACTCCATCTGGTCACTGACAAACAGTAGTTCAAATTCCAAAAGAAGAATTCACAGATAATTTACATTTTTCCAATAAGAGTTGTTTTACAATCCGGAGCTAAAAATTCAAAGACTGTCTATGCATTATCATTTCTCATGATCTTCATAAAATGTGATGCTTCTTCACCACATTGTAAAAGATCTGGTTCTTAATTTACAGTCACATAATTTGTTATCCATCTGTAATGTCTGGATTACACTGCCTGCTACTTCACTTATTCTATTTTCACACTGATGATGATGTAGTCTTTTACTCTCCAGATCTACATGACTTTTAGGAAGAACTCCATGTCAGTCTTTCAGTATGGAATAAAGAGATATTGTATTAAGACAAATGCTGATGTAATTGGCAAAATTGATTAGGATGCTTCTTACTCCTCACAAAGTATATTATATTGGAAATGTCAGCAAACCAGTTTTATGAACTTGGAATTTCCTGTGGTGATAAATAACCTTGTCAGAAGAAAACAAAGCTAGTGCAGGATAAGTACGGTTTTCCTTTACATAACCACAATGACAAAATGAGTTATATCAACATAGCAAATTGTATGTTAATTTATCACACTACTTAATTTGAAATAATTTTCCTGTTGGATACTGGTTGTGCTAAACCCAAGAAGAAATATAATCAGTGGTAGCAATGAATCAGAGGATATTTAAAATAAGAGAAGCATCCCTTTTCTTTAAAATGAAATTGATTAGGCTTTATCGATAATATTATAGTTTTTTTCATTGCCAAATTAGTTTTGTTCTGACATTTGCATACAGTTCCCTCCCTTCCCACTGCCATATTCTGACTTGTGAATGTCTGTTGGTGAAGATGGTTGCCCACTGTTCTGTATAAAGGTTGTAATTCATGTGCCACAGCTGCCTTAGACAGTGCAGAGTTCTAAGGCACGATTCTGCTTGTGCCAGCCACTTCCCCCTAGTCTGCTGGGCTGATTACCTTATGGCTTAACAGCCTTTGGAACATGGAAAAATTAAGACCATCTATTGAGGACACCACTGTAATGGTTATGTATAAGTCAAAAAAGCTGTATTTTTTTTCCCTTTAAAAGCAGGAAAACTTCTTCAGTTGCAATCCATGCTGGAACTGCTGAGATGCCTAGAGCATATCTTGCTTTTGGTAGATAAGTCCTTGCATGGCAGTGGTGGTATTTCTTTGCAGTTCCATCAAACAAGTCTGCTTTTCTCAAACTGTGGGTAAGCAAAGGGCATAACTTCCTAGCTGTTACTATTTAGTAGCCACCCTTGTAGAGAATGTAAAAAAAACTAAAATAAAAAAGGTTGTGCCATCTGTTCTGAGCCTAGGCTCTCAGAGAAAGAATGGAATTTTTCCATCTCTAATCTTTGATGTGCACCATTAATTTTTATGATACAAGTAAGTCCTGTAGACTATAACCTATCAAACATCTCTTTGATCTTGTCTCATAACTCACTGTGGAACAGAAATGTCTCTTTATTTCCCATGATATTCACTCTCTCCCAAAAATCTGGATGAACATATCTGAGATTCCCAAAGCAAAAACTCTTGAGGTTCTACAGAGCCTTCAGTTTCCCACCCCCATAAAACAATATAAAGAAAAACCAACTTTGCATTGTCCCTTCATGCAATTTTTTGTATTGAACTTCTCAGTCACAATGGCCTTCTCAGAGTCTTTATTTTATTTAGAGTTGCTCTGAGAACCTGTCATCAAGGTCAGTCCAGTGAGCTTCCAGGCTTTTAAGGCAAGGCCTGCCACAAGCCCTTTTCACTTTCAACCTTTACCCTCTTTATTTAAAGATACAATGTTTACAGAGAGCTGAACTCCACTGGGCCTTCCAATATTGCCCACCAACAAACACCCCTAATACCTGTATTGCCTAGAAGAGGTCTCTTGTCTTAAACATTGTGTCAGCAATGTATTAGTGACAAAGGAGGATACAACGCAGAACTGATTTGTGGTTTTGTGTGCATATTCTCATTCTTTCTAATTATTGTCAGTATTTATTGACTCCCAAGTTTAGATGAAACTTCCTCTGAAGTTTTGTGGAGTTTTTCTTCCCTTTTCTTTTTTATCTTGGCTTTTTCTTTCAGTGAAAGTAAGTTGTACTGTTATGGTGTAGAATCAAGGTTTATCAAAGTGATGAAATGCTGTAATTATTCAGAACTGTGTAATCAGTCTTATCCTATTTAGAAAAAGGTTATTGCAGAACTGACCAGGTACTCGTTGCTTTCTTATCAGAAACTAAAAAATAGATCTGTTGTTTGAGTTTTGAATAATGGAAATATCTGTACTGACAATATTGAGCCATTGATTCTATTTGGTACTTCAGTATCTTTAAATTCCCCAGGTCTCCTTTTCTCAATTTTACTTCCATAGGTTGAATTCAGGCTGAGACTTAACTCATATGGAGCTCAACAAAGTTATTTCTAAAATATTTTTATTTATTTACTTTTTCCAAATGAAAATAAAAGGGATTTTTATTCACAGAAGGTATTATCTGAGGAAATACATTTTTGAAGTGAGCAAACATTGTGCAGCTTACAATTTTTCAAGATACTTTTCAAGCCATTTCCAATCAGCTTTAAAACGAGTTTAAATGGCTGTTAAATGGAATCACAATGAGAGAAGGTGTAATGCAAGTCTTATGTAATAAAAGACAATACAGAGGAGAAATCACTAATTTTGTTAGAATAAGAACTCTTCATTGCAGTTTCCTTCCTTCAGAGCTCCATTTATTTCTTCTTTTCTCCATGAAAATCAGTTTTTCTTATTCATTATGACTATTTATGTAAGAGCTCAGTGCTTTTCAGCATTGCTGAAAAATTCAGTTTAATGTATCTTCATCTTTACTAATGACATCAGAGAATTTTCAGTACCTGACTTGATGAGAGTTGGTTTCCATGAAAGAAAGCAAAAGAAGTCTGTAATTGTTTCAGTCTAATTAAATTTTCAGTACAAAAATTAGATGACAAAATTAATGCCTTTCTTGTCTGATTGTTGTGTCATCATAGTTCTGGTTATAAAGTGATGCCTACTCAGAGATGCTTAATAAAGTATTAGAACTTTGATTTCATAAGCTATAGATTGCATATCTCTATGAAAATACTAATTAGTTTATATTTTGACAGGGGTTAGTCTACTGTCAAATAAACGAATGTATTGGTTATTTTGTTGTTGTGGCTAGATTAGTAAGCAAATGATAGAGGCAGTAAGAGTTAATATATCCAAGAAAAAACAATTAGGCTTGTGCATCATCGTATTCAGTTGCCAGAGGACTAAACTATGCTTCAAAAATAATTATTGATCACAGAGGATGCTTGAGGCCTGGGTTCCATCCCCATTTCTCAGTTAATGGTTCTATTTAGGTTAGAATCATTAGTTCTCTCTGAACTGATTGTTGTTGTCAGTTGTACTAGTTAACTCATATATATGTGGAAGCTCCACAAATGTTTGTTCAGGATACAGAAGCTAAAGGTCCTGAGTCAAGTTTTAGGACTGCTTAAATACTCATATAGATATACATATATTTATATATATATATGTGTGTGTGTGTATACATATACATATAAGTAAATATATACGTGTGTATATATATATATGTATATATATATATATACACACGTATATATATCTGTGTATGTGTGTATATATGTGCATTAAATCGACGTAGTAGGTAATTATTTAGCTTACATTTAGAATATGTTCTAAAGCTCCAAAATTTAAAAAAAAAAATAAATCTGTGCAGGCAGATGTGAAATGCTGCTGTTGTGGTATGGCAGGATGCTGGTTGCTTTTGAAGTGCAAATGTCTAAGAAAGGTACAGGCAGACCAGTCCAAAGTTTTTGTTCAGTTGTTAAATATTGGCAATTTGGCTGTAGTGAGGTGTACACAATATAGAGCAAGTTAAATGCTCATCTCAAACATGGGTGCAGTCTGAGGAACACAGATATTCCTCCTAGCTACCTTGTCTGCCGTGGCTTGTAGTATTTACAGAGAAAACCTTCATTGGACTTCTGTTACCTGCTGAAAAAAACCCCTGCAGTCTTTTTGGCCCTTGTCAAGCTTTTATTTCAAAGCTTTGGATGAGTTAATGACAAAGTGTGGAATCTGGGTCTGTGTTTGAATGTTTACATGAAAAGGTTTAAAATCACTCTGCAACTTTCTTTAGATTAAGAAAGCCCAATTAAAAAGTGCAGCGTAGTATGAGGAAACTACAGGTATCTGTCATATGCCCATGTACTGACTGCCTGTGCAACCACATACCCATCTTATCATGCTGCATGTGTTTAATTACTCCAATATGTCCAGGTGGTGGAAGTAAAGAATGAGCTCCATATACTCATTATCCATTTTCACACAGCCAGTCATTAGATAAGTACTTCTTATACTGTTTCTTGCAGGCCTAATACAATAATAGTAAGTCAGTGTTCTAAAAAAATCATAATAGATTCCTTACATGAACGTAATGGAATTGAAGTTCCAATTACTAAATATTCGAATGAGTGGTAGCATCACCCTGCACAGGTGTACATATGCCATCTCATTGTCTCTTACTACTTTAGGCCCTGGGCTATCACAGAGGAGGAGAGCTGCACTATTGGTACAAGGAACTCTTATTCATCCTTTTTGTACTTATCATCATGGCACATCTATTCTCTTCGTGCAGCTGCTCAATTAAAACAAGTTTCTCATCATTTTCAGAATTGTCCTTTGACTCCTGGAATCTGCCAGATGCATATTAACCACTTCAGTTAATTATATTAAGTGGTCTGAAAAATTTACAAAATTAACATAGGATGGTCTTTAACACCAAATTCTTTGTGTCTAAAAAGTACCAGTTAAGTCCTGAAATACCAAGTTGCAAAAAGAGTAGTTTGGGGGAAAGAAAGACTGGTATGGAATTACGTGGTTGCATCTATGCATGTGTAGCAATGGAAATGTATTTGTTAAGCAAATTGAGTGACTGTTTGCAAAGATGTGTTTCTATACAGCCTATTTTTTGTTAAAAAATGGAATTTTGTTAAGGAATCTATCATTCATCTGAGTGCTAAAAGAGAACATAGGAAGTGAGGCTTTAGTAGTTTTTATGGCAAGAGCAACACAAAGATAAAATTCTTCCAGTCTGAGCTAGTTCTGTTTGGCCCCAATCTTTCCAGCTCTTCCTTTTTCCTACATGCTTTCCCCAACCTGCTTGTTACTCCTTTTCTTTTCCTCCCTACATAGCATCATATTGCTGTTGCTGGGGTGTTCCCTATAATTTTCCTCTGTATTATGATGTATTAAGGAATTATTAAATTTTTTTTTTTTATTTTTTACCTCTATATCTTGTGTTGACTAAAATATCATCATCCCCTTTAATTCACATCAGATTCTAAAGATAACTACCACTAGGCTGTCAAATGCTAGTGAGCAACATTTGAATTTGGCTTTCTATGGATGTGTGAAATACTAGTCCTTTTGAACCTTATACTTCCATGATCTGATTACAGTCTGTTACCCTTAAGAGGAAAATAAGTAAGAAATTTATTGTTGACTTAGGAAGTAGGTCAGGTTTTACACTGGCTTACATAACTTAAGTTTAAATATAAATTTGAAGTATTTCTTTCTCACCGTGGTACACCAAATGTATGCTCAACTTGCTAGTTGTCCATTGTCTAAGGCATTAATTGTACATAAGTGTTCTTTCCTAAGTAAACTGCATCATCAAGAGTGAGCCTTGAAAGAATTCGTAACTTTTCAGTGTCCCTGTGTGAAGGTATTTCAGCTGTCCAGGGATCTGAACATCACACTGACCACATGGACTCATTTTGTGAAGTACAGCATTACTTCACAATTTGGACCCCCTGTCTATTAACCTTATCCAGTCTCTTGTAAAATGTTCTTTCATTTTTGCTTTTCTCAATTTCACTACTGTCTTTGGTTTTCTTTTTTAAGTGAGTGTTAATGTTCAGAGCCAGGCTAAATAGAAGTTTAGCTTTTAGTGAACTTTTCCACTTATTCTCTGTTAGTGGCTCCTCTTTCTTGACAGACAGTAATTTAAATCCACTTTACACTATGTTACCATCCCTTTCTCTGCAGCAATTATAATTGTATCTTGAAATTTTTGTGTATTAAATCCCTTTCCTTCTTTCTCATAGAGTGGTTCTAAACTACCTCAGACTTTGTTGTGAACAGGTAAAAGTTTCGGCTAGAGTTTTTAGCCTTTATCGTAATCTTTGAATGTTCTTTATGTATATGTGTATGTAGCAAAACCAGCCTGCCAGATCCTGACTGCATTTTCAGGAATACTGTCCCAAGCGAGACATGTAATTGGGATGAATTCACAGCCACACCGGCTGTTCAGGCTCTCGCTGATACCTCTATCAAGAAAAGCTTTTCAGGAGGGCAACTTCTGGTATGGAAAGTGCTTCGGCTTTCTCTTTGAAGGGACATGATGATGCCTGCACTAGATGACTTCCACCTCTCCATTATCATGACAAGCATTATAAAACTGCATCATCAGGCCTCCATCCCTGGCTCCAGGATACATGCTGTTGCACTGGACTGTGTTCATCATATGAGAACAAACCCCACATGATGGTGTGTTCTCATGACCTTGGTGTCATTTTATACTGCAGCAGATGTGCATTACCAACCCTTTGGGCTATAATTAGGTTTCAGGTAAAAATGGTGGTTGCAGATTGTGCTGCAATTGGTAACTTTGGGAATTGTCTGGTTTCATAAGTTATCCATTGAACAACCCGACAAACCTTTTTAGTGTTAATTTTCTTTTCACCAGCAGACATGTATATCATCAAACAAGCATTTTTTTGTAACATGGAATTTTTTATGAGCATCCAGAAAAAGAAGCATCCCAATTATTTTCTTAGTAGCAATGTGTGTATTTGTAATGAAAGTTTTAGAATTATTAAACTGCTGAAAGCTATTTTGTGCATGCTCTGGAATTGTGTGAACAATTTGTATTAATAGCTGATAAGCAGAGAGCTGTGGCAAACAAGGAAGGCTGGCTGTGGATTTTGCAGTTTCAAAGAGCAGCAGAGTGCCAGAATGGATGCAGGACCAGACTGCTCAAAGCAAATCATAAAGTGAAACTGTTGTGCTTTGTATTTATTTCTTTGGGGATTCTTCTTCAAAGTATTTAACTTGACAGGAAAATATAGAGTATATTTAAAATAGTAACAATTAGAAATACACCTTTTCAAGAATGAGAGAGGTGTGATTTGAAAAATAAAGTGATCTTTTGTGCTTAACTGCTTGTCTGTAGTTTTCTTAACATAATGTTAGAACCTGTCTGATCCTGCTTACATATTGCATGTGTGAATAGAAGACTTTGGGCAGACCTGTACTGATTTCTCATCACAGCAAGGAAGTTAATAACCTCATCATTGATATATTAACTCATAACGACACAGTCTTAATATCAGCATAGAAAATGGTGGTGATTTTCACTGTGACTTCGAGGTCACTGGGCATCCTCAAAGCTACTGCAAATGTTTGGACCAACAGATGCCGGGTGTTTCTACCAGGATGTGCTGCTACACTCTCTGGATGAAGTGTATGAATGGGTATTTCAATATATTTCACAAAAAAAGTGGACAAATGTTGCTATATATTAGGAACGGTGAGAAGCACAACACTGACTCCCTTAGCTGCATTGTCCAAGAGAGCAAAGTTTATTATTCTTGATCTTCTTTTATAGACAGGTTTGAGAAGGTCCAAGAGGTAAAACTCTTATTGGTCATCACACATCACCATCATTGGTTAAGTGGAGCACCACTCCTTGACTGTTTCCTAAACAACACCTACGAAGATTGTTGTCCTTTACCAAGGATTTGTTTGGATTCTTTCTCATGCTTTCCCAGGTCAGAGTGAGAAGCCTGTGTGTCTTAGTTTCACACAGGCACTGTTCCCTTCTTGCTTTTTGCATTTAGCATCCACATCTCCCCTCTTTTCTTTTAGGGCAGAAAGGCAGTGTTTTTAGTCTCCTGCCAGGCCCTTGCAGGAAAGAAAACAAACACAGCATCAGAGGTTCCTTTAGTAACTTCTTGATTACCAAATGGAACCTTAATTGGACACTGACTTAGAATGGTCAGGGAGATTCTCTGGCACATTCTATTGAATATTTCTTGCATTACCATTAAGTCTTGTTGTTTATTCTTGCAAGGAGTCAGTTAAACCTGGTAAACTGGAGTGATTCTGAATGTGTACAAAAATTTTCAATAATCAGATTCATCTTTGTAGGTATCAATAGCTTTTCTTGTTTTTCTGAGCCATCAGAGAGTGGTCTTTCCACTGGCATCCAGCTATTTTTGGTTTCAATGGCAAATTAGTTGGTTTTGGGGTTTTTTTGGTTTTTTGGGTTTTTTGGTTTGTTTTTTTTGTGTGTGTGTGTGTGTATTTGCAGTTATACTTTTTTTTGCACAAGTGTGAAAATACCAGAGTGAGCTGCATGGGCTTTGCAGCTTGTATGTTTTAGAGAGACTCATTTCAGGATCGGGCCATTGATCACTCAATTGCTAATGATACCTGTAGGATGATAATTTGAATTGAAAACATTAATATCAATGAGAGAATTTGCTTGATGAACTTGATTCCCAAAGATCTACATGATTCCAGTTACCACAAAAACCACAGCTCTTTGTAACTACAAACCAAAGGCATGTGAGATATTACATGAGGTACAATTATATCTTTTTTGAAAATTAATAATTTTTAGCTTAGTGTCCAAATAAATGAAACTCAGGGAAAAGTTCATCACCTGAAGACATTGATCTTGAGCATCATGAGATGTCTTGAACATTGAAACGTCTTCTTTCACTCTTCGAAGGTGAAGGAGTTTTGATGTGACTTCTTTGACCTGCTGATAATAAAACACAGGCATACTTTAAATTTAATAAATTAATTAAACTTTACTGTTGTTAGTCAATCAAAATGTAGATTTGATAATATTTCAAATTTCTAATACAAATATACTTTGTTCAAATTTATCATCCCCTTTATTTTTTATTTTTTTTTCTTCTTCTCTCTGCATAGAAACTGCAAGCAGAGATATCTGGGTTTGTTGGTGATTCAGAAAGAGCTAAAGTCATGGCCAGTGCCCGCCCTGACTGGAAAAGAGTGTCTTACATGACATGATTTTAAAACAAGATTTCTAATAATCATGGTGTAAAAACCAAATGAATCTTTAAACTGTAACTTATCAACAATATCTTGTCAGTAGATCCACATTCTGTAATTAATATATCAATACTTTTTCATTCGTTGCCCCCAGAGGAAGGGGGGTGAAGGCAAACTGCAGTTCCCTAGGCGGAGCCGCCCCATGGGAGTGGGGAACCTGCGCCCATCCCCCACCACGCTGTGTTAATCTTACAGCATCGGCTGCTTGCCGCATGGCGGGAGGAGTGGGGGGAAGGGGAGTTTGGACCAAGAAACCAAGCCGCTACTTTTCAACCCCCGCCTGGCCGCCACCCTGGGCCCCCCCGACACCAGAGCAAGGGGGGAAGGGGGGGTCTCTGCCCGCGGCCGCAGGGAGCACACGGCTAATCGTTAAAATATAGGAAAGGTTAAAGGCATAAAACATTCAGAAAGCAAACTTTTTCACCACAAAACTCATGGGGTGGGACCATGGGGTGAATTTGTTACAGCGTCTTTTGTCTGATTTACTCACAGCTTTGTGACCACGGTGTTCTGTTTAAAAGCAGCATCACCAGAGTTGGTCTTGTGTTTTCAGAAGTCCAGACGGGCTGGAAGCACTGAGGCGCGGTAGATGCCGGACGGGCTGGCACATGGCAGGGGCGCTCTGCTGCTGTTCCTTCTGGTGCCGCTGCTGCCTCTGCCGCCACTCTCGCATTACCATGCCCAGATGGCCACAGCTGTAACTCTTTCAAAGCCTTCTGATACAGTGAGTCTCTTATGGTGTTTACACCCAATTCAGAGAAAGGACGAGTCATTCCTCTGAGGAACTTTGGTTTCCTTTTGCAGGAATACCTTTATCCCGACAGCCCGCAAATGCAATATGCAAACGCAGTGGCTTATCCCGGGAGTCAAGCTCTAGCTTTGCCAAGATTGCCGTTCAGGCCTGCTCACTGGCTGGCCCTCTTTCCGGGGTCACTCAGACCTGTAGCTTTCCAGGAGCTCATGGGGAAAAACTCCTTTCAAAGGAGGAGGATGGGGATTCTAATGTCTTTAAACTCATGGCTGCAGCGAACGTCAAGGGGTCACCAGATGGCTTTCAGCTTGTGGCTGCAACGGACATCACATTGGGGTCACCAGATGTCGCACTATATTAGGAACTGTGAGAAGAACAACGCTGACTCCCTTAGCTGCATTGTCCAAGAGAGCAAAGTTTATTGTTCTTGATCTTCTTTTATAGACAGGTTTGAGAAGGTCCAAGAGGTAAACTCTCATTGGTCATTAAAGCAACACATCACCATCACTGGTTAAGTGGAACACCACTCCTTGACTGTTTCCTAAACAGCACCTGCAGAGATTGTTGTCCTTTACCAAGGATTGTTTGGATTCTTTCTTATGCTTTCTCAGGCCAGACTGAGAAGCCTGTGTGTCTTAGTTTCACACAGGCTCTGTTCCCTTCTTGCTTTTTGCATTTAGCATCCACAGACAAATATTCTGAGACTTGGGATTCTGTTTCCTAAAACCAAACCAAAAAAGGCTTGATTTTTCAGAGGTTTGTAGCTGATAAATCCCTTTGTGTCCATCAGGCTACCATGAAAGGCAGGAACATTGAATGTTTGATTCATGAATACTAGAGCTTAATTTCCTGGCTTATCAGCTTCACATATCAAAGAGAATTTTTGTAAGCCTTTCCCACTTTCAGAACTTCATGCCCTAAAGCAGTGACTGTTTTCCAGTCTCTCTCTGTAACTATGCTACGTTCCTCTACCATGTAATCTTCTAAACATTTTTATGTTGTGCTATTTCCTTCATAAAAGTACATAACCTTTGTTACCTAGCAAGCAGAGATGTGAAACTCAAGAAAAAATGGTACTAAGTTGTAAGATCAAGCTGAGGTACCACAGCAAACCATACAATGCCATAATGTAATTCAGTCTAATTTCTTTTGTGCCTTGATTAGTCATGCAATAGTAAATATGTTTGACAGTTATTGGATTTTGAGAATAAAAAAAAATTTAAGTGTCAGATCCTCCTGTTCATTTTAAGAAGCAGAAGTGTAGATTCTGAAGCATAAGCTGCTACTCAGCTCAGTTATGACGCTGCCCCTGCCGCGGCTCTCTTCGCCCTGGCTAGCTCTTGCTCCCTAGCCGCTGGCAGCGCCGGGAGTGGGGAACGGTCTGGGAGCTCGTTGTCCCGGACCGAACCTTCAGAGCCTGTAAGCCGCCAAGCTCTGCGGTCTCAGGTGCGTCGTGGGTGCCCGATGAAGGCAAGGAGGAGGCTCAGAGTCCCAGGTTCTCTCCAGAAACCAGGTTTTATTCCAGGGTCAGGAGCAGCGGATGGGGGAAGGACTGGAAAGGTCAAGGGTAGGACGGTCTGAGCAAGGAGCGCCTCTGTGCGCTCCAATTTAAGGTGGGGAGGGTACAAACACAGGAACCAATCAGGGCATCTCAGGGGAGGAGTTGGGGGGAGGGTTTACAATGTTGGGGACCAATAGGAATAACACGTGGGAGGGGCGGCAGTCACAATGCCAATGGGGCTTCGAGTGAGGGATAAATGACAGGGAAGGAGCTAGAACAAGAGGTGGGGTTTACATAGATTGATGGGGTTCAGGGGCAGGAACAGGGTGACGGACAAGGAAGGTTCAGGAAAAAGGGGAGGGGTTTACAAAACTGACAAGTGGGTAAAACCATTACAACTCATGGGGGGAACAACATTAAGAACAAACCATTTAAATTAATAATCAGAACAAAATGAACAGGCGGCAACACAGTTACTAAATTTTGACATGTGGAAACACTGAGGCGAGGAAACCTTACTTTTGAAATTATATGTGCATAATAAGGTACAGTCTGAAAGTAAGCCAGAAAGTGATATAATCCAGTCTATGAGAAGAAGCTTATGCTGGAGCCATCTGCATTCCCCTGCCATGTGTCCAAGTTAAAAAGAGTGTCATTGATTTTTACTGTCTTGACAAATCAGAGGCCTCTTGAGTCCTTAGCAAAATTTTCATTGCAGCTCTCAGCAAAATTTTGATTGTGTTCAAGATAATGCAGTTTGTAGTGACTTCTGGATATATTAGACTAGAAGAAAAAACACACAAAAAAAAGCATAGACAGTAGGAAAAGAGGTAGGATGAGAACAAAGTTAAGAAGAAATATTCTTTCTCCTTGCCCTAGTAAGGGTCCAGTTTATCTTTGTGCTTAGGTAAAATTATTAGCAAGGAGGGCTCATGAAGAGAGTACAGACTGAAGTGGAAATACAGCTGCCTTTCCAAGCAGTAGTGGAGTGCAGTCAGCGCTGTCAGTGCTATAGCCTGAGGATTTATTTCAAAGTTGTTTCTTATTCTAAGAGATGGGCTCACTTGTTAATGAGAAGTGGTAATTGAAACACCAATGATACATCATTTTAGTAAGAATGCAAAGACCAGATACAGATCAAATCACAATCATTTTATCTTTACAATACAAAGCAAAATGCACATAAACAGGACATTTTTGTTGCTTATTAATTTCGTATTTTACCCTTGATTAACTGCTGCTTAAATATCCTTGTAGGCTGTATTAATTAAATTAAAACTCCAGGGAAAGTAGACAATGGTTGTCTTATATCACTGTTGGACACAGAATGATTTACACGGACACAGCTCAAGGTGTGGTGAAAGAAGAAGAAAGTTTATTTGTTCTTTCAGTATTTATAGGTTTTCGACCACAACCAGGGATTGGATAGTCAGGTTACCACCTTCCCAACTGCACTGGCCATGAGAGACATCCATCAAAAGGTATATCTTTAATGGAATGTATAAACACCTATGTTTATAGTTACTTTCCTGGGAAAGTGGCTAGAAATTGTGAAAACAATATTGAAAGGCCTGATTCTCAGGGCAACAGCCTTATAGCTCAAGGCAAAAAGAAATAATTGTGTAAAATCTTATTTGAGTCTTATATTTCCATGCTTTGCCGTTGTCTTTCCCTTTTTCTCATCCAATAATATGCTGACCTTCTGAAGCTGGAAAAGTGTGTGGGTTTTGCCTCAAAAGCAAGAACTGAGGTATAGAGATAAAAGCATATCCCACTTAATAGGAGTCTTGTTGCAGCTGAGTCATTAGGAAGTGCCTGGTCTATGCAGTGCCATCTTTAGTCTTGTTTATGAAAGACTGTTCTTAGTTGTCTTCTTTATAAGGTGGTAAACATTAACTTGAAGGTTGATGTTTAAATTTTTCAGTATTTTTCCTTGAAGACTGCATGACTCAGGAAGAGACTGAAATATTCACAAATATTAAAACACCACCCACCCTCCCCAGCAAAAACTCTGATTGCACAGAAGCCCTTCTGGTTTGCAGAGAGGGCACAGGCTGGTTCTTGATGTGTTTGTTCACAGAAACTCATCTGTAGCTCTGTTTGATCAAACACCTCCATGTTTTTAAGATGTGAATGTTCACAGCATGTGTAAGGGAGATAGTGATATTCTTAACACTGAAATACCACCATCTCTGGAATAAAATCAAGTTGGCAAGAAGGAAGTGTTTTTTTAATATTAAAGGTGTATTTGGTTTTCTATCATCTGAACTTTTTTTTGTGAGGGGACATTCTACATTCTATGACAACTGAGTTTCTTTTTGGAAACCTAAATATACTCATTAGATCGCTGGTATTGACCTCTTCAAGGCACTGAATGTATTTTTGAGTTAATTATCTCCTCTACAAAAGCCATCCTGAGTGTTCCCATTGTGTGTCCATTGACGAGAAAATGAAGACAACCCACCCTTCTGTGCACTGTGCAATAGCTTTTACATTTTCACATCTGCGAGGTTGTGTGTGTGTGTTTTTACCTGAGACTTGCTTGTCAGTCCCCAGTTTCAGTCATAGTCCTTCACTCGCACTTGTGGTGTGGTTTTTAGAAGACACAAGCTGCTGCTGGGCACCTGCATGTGCTGTATGTAGATGATGAACCTTCCCCAACCACTGAAGACAGCTATTGAATAGCCAAGGGCTTTGGTCATCCTCAGAATCACAGACTCAATTAGATTGGAAAAGACCTGTGCAATCATTGTATCCAATTTTTGACTGAACACCACCTTGTTAAATAGATGATACCATTTCCAGTCATTTCTTGAACATCTTCAGGCATGATGACTCCATCACCTCTCTGGGTTGTCCATTCCAATGTTGAATCAGCCTTTCTGTGGAGAAATTCCCCCTGATGTCTAACTTGAACTTCCCCTGGTGCAGTCTGAGGTCATGTCCTCTTGTCCTGGCACTGGTTGCCAGGGAGAAGATGCTGATCCCCGCCTGGAGCAATAAGGTCTCCCCTGAGCCTCCTGTTCTGCAAGCTAAAATCCTCACTGAGGTGTAACTGCTCTCCAGTGCATCCTCCCTGATCTACTCTTAGCTACTGCCTTGTGCCTCAGGTACTCTCTGTACTTTGATCTACTCCCTGGAGCTCATGTGTGGGCAAGAGCAGAGACTGAGACACAGCTGTGCTTATTTAATACAAAGACCTCTTTGCCTTGTAGGTGATGCATGATCACACATATTTCTGCACACCTGATGTATGCAAATGGCCACCAGCAAATCAGCTGTGCTCATGCACACGCTTTGTTAATGAAAGATCCCAAATTCGATACAAAGAATTTATGAGCTTTGACAATATGTGCTGTTGTATCTCTAGGTAGTAAGCTTTGTCACAGGTTCCAGGATTGCTGCCTAAAAACCATGTGAAAGTGATTCCAGCAACAATTACTCCTAATTGCCCTTGCCTTGGAGATGCATGAGGCCAAGTCTGAGCTCTGTTCAGATGTATTTGCTTTTTGATAAATAGCCATTTTGCAGCTTGATTTAATGGTTTCATTAGGTGCATGTACAAAGACACCATGCATAAACAAATGTATTTGCACATATTGATGAAGGGTGTGGTAAGAGTATTAGAAATTTGCTTAAGGCACAGCTGAGGCTGCCTGGTACAGTTCTATAAGTGCATTCTATTTACAAGGCAAATTACTAGCAATCCATCATTGCAATGTGTTAAACTGATTCTGCTAAAAGGTCTTGCTTTCCAGCAGTCCAATGAAATGAATGCTTATGATGTGTATTTTAAGAAAGGAGAATGTGGTAGAAATAGATCTATTTCTGTCAGGTGTGTTCTTTATGGTGAATGCTCTGTGCTAAACCTTGCATAAATATCCTTGTTGTTTTAATTCAGATGTGACATTACCACATTTTGTTATCAGCTGCTGGTGAAAATATTTTTGTGCCAAGGTGCTGACATAGTATGATTTTATTGCTACTTACACTACTCGGACTTCAGTGTCACGTAATGGAGGTGATGCTTTATTTTATAGATGTATTTCTAAACTAAAGTTTCACTATTAATAAACAAATAGGCATTTATTGATATAAATGGAACATATGTCACAATGATCCTTTAGCCATGTTCTAAACTATATAGTGTTAGTAGAAGTTTACTGCCAATATATAAACTTATAGTTCTATTTTGATTTATCTGGTTATTAATGGTAATACCAGATGGAAATGGCTAGCTTTGTGAATGGAACAAGGAAAGGATTGTCTGTGGTTTTGATGCTGTCATAGTACTGTCCTGGTTAAAACTTAGTAGGGGAATAAAGAAGCACAGCTTTGCAATTGAAGCTGTTAGAAGAAATGTTGTTTTCTGCACAGACACTGGAGATAACAGTACAGATGTTCAAATATTCCCAGTCAACAGCTTTCCAGTTGATGTGTAACTCTTTTTCCATATGTTTAATGGTCCTGCTTTCTTGTCCTGCTCCCAGCAGCTTTCATCCTTCTGTAACTCCAGTGTGGAGGGCCAGTGATAGTTCTGTTCTCCAGCTCTCAAGTTCAACCTACAGAAAGAGGAATAAAGCATATAATTACTACACAGACATTTTCTTTGTCCATGTTCTCATATAGGCTTGGTACAAATGTTTATTTAAATAGTGGGAAATGCCAGTGATCAGAAGCATTACTCCCAGCTGCAGATGTGGGATAGTATTTGGGCAGAGAACACTGAAAACAGGGTTAGTACTTTAAAAGCCTTGAAAACTAACGTGGGAAAAATTTGGCACAGTTGTGATTTAGTGTTAGCTGCTGATTAGGACAGCCAGCAAGTCCAGTATTCTTACTTTTCTGGAACTAAGAGCAGTAGTATAAGCATTTGTATGTTATCCTGCATATTTCATGAAATCTGAATTCCCCATTAAATTGACCTTTCTTTTTGTTTCAAACTAGACTAGGCCCCATGACTTACAGCAAGAAATCCTGTAATTTTCTAGCATTTTCCAGATTCAGGCTTGAATGATGGTGTGTTTAAGAAGTACTGTTGAAGTCAGAGGCACAAAGAATGTGCCCTTATCTCTGATACATGACTCTGACATCCAAGAAAACATTTAATTTCATATCACACCCTGAAAACAACTATTAAAGTTAAATAGAAAAGCTAAAAGTGTAAATGTGTAGATTAGAAAGTTTTCTTAAGTCACTGGGTGAATAAGTTAAAGTTTGGAGTTTAAATTAGTTTAGAGAACAGAAGACAAGATGGAGGATTTAGGGTGTTGTCTCTTGTCCTTCTTCTTTCTTCTTCATCTTCTTCTTCTAGAGATTTTTGGATAATAGTAGGTGACAGGATAGAGAATGCTGCAGTGCATCACTCAGGTGTTGGGTCATTGGGTCACTAAGAAAAATAATTTACTTGGCATTTGTTAATTTGGTGTCCTAGTTTAGGGCAAATTTGGGAGGAAAACTCCACATGGGGGTTTCCCCAGGAAAAAAAAATTCAAATGACCCCTCCCCTCAACTGGTCCAGGAAAAAAATAATTTCCTTGGAGAAAAGTGGAAAAAGCTGTTTATTTAACAGAAATTGAATAATATTAAACAATAAAACTTCTCACTGTTCAATGGAATGGCAAATCTAGGAAGAAAAGTCCTTTTCATGTGGTGTAGCTCGGCTTGCTCAGGTTCTTATCAGTCCCTCCAGCACTGGAAAGTGCCGAGGCCCAGGCCCCAATGGGCCACAGGTGTGAGCTCCTGGGGTTTGGCTGGGTGTTTTTCAGTCCAAAGCACGTTTGCACAGATCCGGGAAAAAAAAGGGAAAGTTAAAAAAAGGTCCAGGGAACTCCTCTGCCTCAGCTAGCTAAAACTAACTAAAAGCCAGAGAGAAGCTCTGTCCCACTGTCTATCCATGCTGCAGACACCACAGTCCAGCAGCGGGATGTGTGGGAGTGATGTTTTCTTTCAGCACAAATTGCGCACTTCTTCTTCCCCTCCCTTCACTCTCAGAGCCAGTCTTAAAGGTGCAGAACTTATATATATAACATAAACCAGATGATTTGGGATACCAGTATCATAAAGTCACCCCAGGACATTGGGTAAATAGACATATAAAAGACCTTGAAGAAGATCTTTGTTAGCCGTTTTGCACCTTTCTATCTTAGTGCACGTAGCTCCTTGTACCTTGTATGCATTTAATGCAGATAAAAGAAGAATAAACAACCAAATCTGAACAAGAGAAAACTGCCTCTCTCTAATCAGTCTCAGTCCAAGGGGGAAAAGAACCCAACCACGAATGTCCTATTAAGACAAAGTTCCACTGTCCCTTGCACTGGCACACAGCTGTTTGGGTGATGGCCCAGTGTGTGGGGGTTCTAGTACATGACCAGAGTGAATAAAACGTCTGCTCAAAGAGGATGTTGTTTTCCCTTCATTGTTAATGCTGGCAGGCTCAGAAACACAAGTCACAAGTTTACTGATACTCCAGGGCATTTTCTTTCTTGTTTTCCAAGTGTTAACTCTGAACTGCTCCCAGTGGTAGCTGTTTAGGGAAATGACTGTCCCAATAACTTAAATGCTATGATTTCTAAGCTTAACTTTTACACATTTCAGATATTCTCTCAGTGGGATAAGAAAAAAGGAAGCCAGCTTATTATTCCTCTTCAGAAAATAATCCTTTAGCCAGATTTTTGTATATGAAGCATGAAAGGGCCTGGCAGTTCACTTTAGGCTATCGTATGATTCACAGTCAAGGAGATGCTTTGGTAAATATTGCAAGGATTTTTTTCTCTCTGACAGATAGGAGCTGATGAAACTTGAATATTCAGTGCCACAACCGCCAATTGACCTACAGGTAAGGCTGTAACAGTAACAGTTGCACCTGTAACAGTTTCTAAGGTCAAGAGATGACAAAATAATTTAGATCATCTACTCTCCAAGCCTGTGAAATTCTGATGATACAATTGAAAATAACCTGAACTTTGAAGATGGCAGGTACCTATATTAAGTGTATTAAGTATGATATCTAATTGTCTCCACTGATTGCAGTAGTGGGCAGGCCAAATCAACCATGGTGTTGGGCAAGACGTAGATTTATATGCCTTCTGCTAAGACACCACAGAGAATGCTCATGGTTGCCTGAAGCAGTCCTGTATCAAATGTAGTGGTTGACTTCTATTTCATTAAGATGCCTCTGTAATATCTACATCCAAATGAAAAAGTTTTCAACTTGATTACAAGTTTGTATCAAGGTAACTGTGGTACAGTCTCTGTCCCCTAGTATCTCTTGCAGCTCCCTGGTGACGTAAGATCACAATTTTGGTAGTCATCTAACTGATGAAAATATTCTCTGCTAGGTACTGTGCGAAAGTGTTATTTCAAATGTAGTTTAGAAGTCTTGGTTGGCACATATTCTGGCAAGGAAGATAACTAACATATTCTGTTCCCTTGAAAATACTCTAGAAACTATTAGGTAACAGGTATTTTGTAGATTGTTCTTCTGAGAATGTGAAGTAGCAAGTTTCTTTAACATTTTCCTCTTGAGAGAAAATAAAATTGCCCATTGTTTTTTGAGTGATTTTAATCTTAAGGTTGATGGGCAGATCACAACCTTGTTTTTCTCTAGATTAATGGGTATCCTTACCTATCTTTCTCCCCATTGTTTTTCCTTTTCCCTCCACCATCAGAGCCAAACTACTAAAACATAGCAGATGCTGACAAACAGAAAGAACCCCTTCTGCTCTTAATTTATCAAGAAAGTGCTAAAAATTTAGCTTTCTTGTTCATTTTGACAAGCTGACAGTACAATATATCATCACTAGATGGGTGACAATGCTAATCCTGCAGCAGGTTCTCCAGTGAGATTTTTATTGTAAAAATTGACATATATTGTATCAAGGCAATCAAAATACGTTTAGGAAAACAGCAATTTGCTACTTTGTGTAGTTAATTTGTGCAGTTAAGTATTTCTCTGGGTCTTTATCATTGTTGAGACAGAGTTTCTGCTAATCTCAACAGCCTTAAAACGTGGGCTCTAGTAAAGCTGGCAGGTCTTTCATGTCAGTCCCCACTTCTGAAGCTGTTTCGATGTTGACAGATAGGAAGTAGACAGATGTTTGCTTAATGGTTCTTTCCCTGGGGGCTCCTGTCAGAGCTCTTGGCAGGAAAAATGGGGAATTACTTGGAAATTGCTAACTCACTTTCCCAAAGTGATAGACCAGTACATTACAAAACAAATTTGACCAGTCTGTGAATGTATAAACTGCGACCAGAAAGGGAGGGAAGCTATTCCTAGCATAGATGCTGTTGCACATCCCCTGTGTTAATCACATACATGATTAGAGTGATCCTGGACAGAAGACAGGGAACAATTCCTGAGAAAACCTGCAGGGTAGTGGGGAGAGAAAAAATAAGTTTAATTTTTGTTTAAAGTGCATTTTCAGAAACTGTGGTAATCAGCATGGTATAAGATCAGGTAAAGAGAAATTCTAATTATGTCCTCACGTGATGACTTTTTGTCCTGCAATGTGAGGTTGGATTACCTTTTTTCTTCATGGTTCCCATAGTGGTGGGCAGAGGACCAGGCTGCAGGTGGAGGGATCTGAGATGCCTGTACCCCTGTGTACAATCAGATTTTGAAAGTGTCAGATGGCAATATATTACATTGCATATTTTGCTCCATGAATTATGTGCTATGCCCATATGTTGAGATGCTTTTAACTCATGCGCAGACTTTAATTTCATTTTTTCCCCCGGTGGGTTTTATCTGTGACCTGTGCAAGAAACAGGCTAGCCTGAGGAGAATATCTAAGCCTTGCTGATGCCTGCCATATGGTGACTTATCCTGAGATATATTTTTTCTTGATTTCTCTGATATATTCAACATCACAATCCCCATATGGTTATTGCTTCTGTGTATTCCAGTGGGAGTTTATCTTTTGCTTTTCAAAGATTTGCCACAGAGACTATCCTTAGTGGAACAGCACTGTGTGCCTGGCTCATCTAATCATCCTCCCTAGTTAGGGATGCATCAGGGACTCTGTATTAAATTGGGAAAGGCTTTTTAAGTCGAATATCTGAATACTGAAAGCTATACAAACACTGAAGAGCAAACAGAAAACATCAAATATATGAGTGTTTGGTCAGCTTTGACTTCCTACTGCCTACAGCTGACTATGACTTGTTTGTCATGGCAAAGCTTGAGGAAATGCAGTAAAGAGATATCCCCTCCTCCTTAAGTGACCAGAAATATTTTCTTCTATTACAGAAAAATTCAAAACATGCAACATGCTCAAGGATCTTTGCTGAACTATTACAGTAATGTAGGACTGCATTGTAGTTCCACCCATGCATTATCAAAATACAAGAGTATCTTGTTGATACTGGCAAGTCAAATCTATCTAGGTGCTCAGTAGGTTTTTAATGAAAAATTAAACCCCTGTTGTTCATCATAAAACACTTTTCCTGCTGTTTCACCTTACTCTGAAGACTATGACTTTTCATATCATCATACTGGGGGCATGTCCATGGTAGTGGGTAGTGATTCCAGGAAAGAACAAGTGCATTGACCTGCTTACGACTCACCTTGTAGAGGGCAGCATGAGTCAGTGAAGTCAGTAAACCATCCTAAAAAATGCTGAAACAGAGTCCAAAGAAAGGCAGACTCAGTAGGATTTTTCAGGATACAAGCAACATGCTGCTCCTCCTCAATGGTTTCCAGCTGGAACCACAGTGGAAAAATAAACCCAGACCAAAGGAAATGCTGCTTTTTCCAGTTCCCAGTAGACATATCAGTGCACAGCATAGTATGATTTATTCGATTACATGTTTGTCATTCAGACATCTGTTAGATTTTTATATCATTAGCCATAGTAATAAAGGAGTTTCATATAGTGTCTTATTACAATGGTACCAGATGCTGGAAAGCAGCACTGTGAAAGATGTCACTGTGATTTTGAGAGGTACAGTGCATGCATATCATCAAGATTAATTAATGGTTAACAAACAACATTAGTGTGAAAATTTTATTAACCTAACTGCCTTTGTTTTCAAAATAAAAAATATGTAAACAATTATAATATTTTATCCTTCAACCCCCAAGTCCACTCTTCTTCCTTTCTCCCTCCCCTTGTTAGTCAAAATCAGGCAGATGGTGTGTACTGAAAGGCTGTAAATCAAGAGAGATATGGTCTAAGGTCTGTGGCATATGTAGTATTTGTAGGTTATTTCCTATACTCTAGTAGTACTTCACACCTTTAAAGGATCAAGTATATAGAAGCATTAAGATGACAAAAATAGGAATAGTAGAGTAATACAAACAATTTTTTAAAAAAACTCCAGGGTATTTTTCTGAGATTAATGAACTGGTCATAGATATTGATTGCACAGCTACTTCCACCATGTAAGTCTCGACAGACTGGAAGACTCTTCACCCACTTTTCTATACTGGTAGGGTTACATATGTATGAATCTATACATGTGTATGTACAAAAAAATGCAGATGCACAGAGACACATGGACACAGCCACAAGAACTTTCTTTGATCCAGCTCCCCAAGTCTCTCAGCTAACTGGCAAATACATATCAAAGCTCCAATAAGGTAGCTGAACCACATAAATACCATGTCTTACATTTATCCACGGTTTCTACTCTTCTGATTCTGCCTCACACAAGTCACAGTGTTTGGCAGTGTTCCAACATGGTTTGAACTGCTATAAATCTTGGAGGAGTTCTGTAGTGAAGTAAGTGCTGTGTGTTAAACACTCAATCAGAGTTTTAACAAAGAAGGTGCAATATCAGCTGCTTTCCTGAATTGCTTGTATTTATGGGGTTGTTCATCAGTGATAGATAAGGTAATTTTGTGCTGCTGTTATCATTGCCTAGAGATCAAGAACACAATGATTTTTCAGAAATTCTTTCTGCTTTTTTTCCTGTCCCATGTCACCTGGAAAATGAACTCTGCTAAGAACAATCAACAGAGTGGCACAGCCAGTGCAGACTCTGGGCATATTCAAGATGTTGCAGTCTGCAACCTCAGGATCTCGTCCAGGGAAGCAGCAGGATTCTGGGGACCAGCATGAAACACCAATAAGACGGGCTGCTGGTTCATGAAACCATTTATTCAGCATGGGAACAAACTCAGGTCCAGAACAGAGAGCCCCGAACAGAGGCACAGCAGGGGTTTTTGAGGGACAGAACCCCCGAGGGTCTCCACCTTTGAGGGTCGAGTTCAGGGTCAGGGACCAGTAGAAACACACCAAGGGAGAACCTCCCAGGGACTCAAACCCAATCAGAACTCCTGGGCCGCCCTTCACAAGGGGTTTGGGGTGGGACAGTGTCAACTCTTTGTCTCCCCTGAGGCCGCTGCCACATCAAGAGATACTTCTGATCTCAAAATTGCACGAATATCTGGTTTACTCCATTAATTGCCAATTAAACTGTTGCTGAGTTGTTGTCTGGCTGGGTACAGGTACTGTAGCCATAAGCACCACCCACACTTAGGTAGTTAAGATGGGCATGTTAAGTTAAGATTGTAACACTAAACTCTGTGACTGAATCAATATGAGTTCCTATAATGTAGAAGTACAGGAAAAGTTTGGTATGTAAAGGTCCCGTGCAAAAGCAGAAGGAAGTATCAGTGTCCCAGCAGTAGCAAAATTAGGCGTCTGAGAAACAACTTGAAGGCAAACTCTTCCCCAAAGAGCTGGTATTTTCACAAGAAAAAGGGATCTTTAAATAAGCAAGAAACACTGTAAAAACATTCCTAAGCTAATGACTTTAGTGATGTCTGTGGTGAAACCAGCTCCTCATCAATTAGCTGGGTGGGGAGATTTGTTTTATATGAGTGACAGGAGGTCTGTGAAACTAAAATGTTTTAAGAACATTATGAGTATAGCCTTTGTTCCCATTTTGCCCACATGCAATCTTCCATTCCGAAGCTAACAAAAAATCCTTTGTATGAGAAACAAAAACTGGTGTAGATGTGCAATAATGGAGGTCCATTCAATTTAGAATCACTGCTATGTTACGTTTTCTTCTTTTTAATGTGTTTTTAAGGTCACCTCAGTGTATTCTAAAGATTTCTATGTTGCATAATATGGGATTTCTGTCTCAAAGGACTTAAAATTTAATTTCAAATACAAAATGATAGGTAACTTTGCAAAAATATAGACGGGTCTGTGGCAAAATGACGCTGCTGTTTGCTGCACTGGAGCTCTGGGCTAGTTCTACTGTGCCACTCCAGCATGGGCAGGTGCCAGGAGTGGGGAACTGCAGGGGAAAAGTGACCCCACTGCAGAACCTTCAGAGCGCTGGTTCACTTTGAGCTCTGCTAATTCAGGCATTGCCGGTAGTGGTAGAAAGACGGAGGAGACTCTTTTGGTTGAAGTTCCCAGGAACAGGTTTATGGAGGACAGGGGAGGAACACAAGGGTCTGGGCTGTAAGAGTTCAGGACCAAAGAGAGCCCTGAGCACCTCTGTGAAGGAGGTTTTATCTCAGGGGAGGGTACAGTCCAGAGTCCAATGGGGGATACAAGGAAGGCAGGAATATAACATAACAACTAATAAAGTGTTGAGAGGGGGGATGATAGACATGGAAGGGTCTGGAAGAAGAGGTGGAGTTTACAGTGATGGATAGGGGGTAGGGGCAGGGCTAAGGTGATTGATAGGGAACATTCAGGAAAACTAGGAGGGGTTTATATAACGGATAACTGGAACATACTAATGTAATCAATGGGGGAAACCAGGAACATACCAATACACTTTTTAACAACTTCAACAAAATTAAATAAACATACTACAACAGCAAACACTTCAGACAGTGCATTCAAATTTCTTGCACCTGAAAGGAGATGTGAGGTGAAAGTGAGAAAAGAAAGTGAGGTGCAAGTCAGTCTCTTTGCCCAAATAACAAGTGATAAGAAGAGAGGAAATTGTCTCAAGTTGCTCTATGGGACGTTTAGATTAGACATCAGGGAAAATTCCTTCACCAAAAGGGTTGTCAAGCATTGGAACAGGCTGCTCAAGGAAGTGGTGGAGTCACCCTCCCTGGAGGTATTTAAAAGATGTGTAGATGTGGCACTCAGGGACATGGCTTAGTGGTGGACACAGCAGTGCTGGGTTAATGGTGGGAGTCAATGATCTCAGAGGTCCCTTCCAACCTAAATGGTTCTATGATTCTACATGAAAACAAGTTGATTTATTATACCCAGAGAGTGGATTATGGACTTAAAAGGACTTTTCCAAATGTCTATTTTATGAAAATAGAAACCACAGCATAGTGCTGTAGAGGACAGATTTTATTTTCATCATAGTTTTATATTTAGAGAAAGCTGCTAGTATATTCTGTCCCAGGAGGCCTTTCCTCAAATCTTGCTGCAAGTGTCCTACTACATAACAAATTTAACTTGGGATGTCAGGATTTTTTTTTCATTCATACCTTGAGGCAAAAAAGGTTGTAACAGCTGTCTTTCATATTTCACCATGGTACATCTGTGTTTCAATTACTGTTTTGTCTAAATTTCCCTTTAGCAGGATTTAGATTACCAAAACAAGATTTAAGTATTCACTGTCCAAAATGTTCAGCCGAATGTGTTTCTACAAAATAGCACAACTAAATTCAGTCTGGGACATCAGACTTACAATTTAGGTGGGCAGGAAGGAACATCTATGTTAAGGGAAAAAATCTGTGAGAGAGAGAGGAAAAAGCAATATGTGAAACAGGATATCTTAAATGAATAAATCCTAAGCTCTGCACGTTTTTGTCTCTTCCTTTCTGGTTCTTGCTATTGCTCTTTTAGGCAATCACTTTATGGCATGTCTTTGGTGCAAGTGTCCCTTTGGCCCTAGTATGTCAGGAAAGTGGCTATCCTGCAATATAACCAGCAATGATCAATGACAGTGACAAACTGTTATACTGTGAATGAAGTTGGTAAAACATAACCAATAAACTTCACTGAAAGGCTGAGAGGGCTGACAGTCACTAAATTCAGAGGGGCCTTGGACTTTGTGAGAATCTTTTTGCTTGACATGTTCTAATTAATGATTAAAGGAAAAGAGGAGGCTCAGCACATGAAGCAGAGTGGGAGGAAATTGCTAGCATGATTAACAGCTGGTGAAAACATGGATTTTAAATAATTGCACTGTTCTCCATGTTCATGGCCTCTTTTTAATCATTCTATACAGTTCTTTTGATGACATAAAGAGAACAGGCTAACTAACTCACTGGCTAGCCTGAGATCTGTAAGAATCCATCTTGTGGCCTCTGATCAAGAGAAAGCACTTTTCTAATGATTGTAGCAGGGAAGGAGCAAACAAGAATCACTCACTGTCATGTCAGGTCAGGGATTTACAATCCATGGCTATAGGGCAGTTTAAATTTTCTGCAGGATACAAGCTCAAAAATGGTAAATCTGAGCTTCATTTTAATAAGTTCAAGAGTGAAACACAAAACACACTTGCTCTTCTGACTACGAACAGGTCCCTGCAGGCATGTAGAGGATCTTGTACAACTGTAATTTGAATGCAGATGGAAAGTTACAGGCTTTCATTTTTCTGATGTAAATTTATTTTCCAAAACATAGTTTTTATTTTAAACACCCCTCCTGAAATGCCCTTTTTGGTGAATCTTGTCACATACCTCTGCATTCAAATGGGTTTCTTAGTCTGTCAGATGCTACAGACAGGGCAGTGATTTGTCTATGGACTTTATTCATTCTCCTGTGATTATTAATCAGCTAACAAGCATCTCAAAACTTCCTATCAGCCTCAGCAAACCATGACATTTACTTCACCTCTGAAGTGAAACTTTTGAATAAACATGTATCCTCAAAGCTTGTCCAGGAATTTAGGACAGTACTGGAAAATGACATGCAGAAAGAGGAGACAGTGCAGAGAATTGTCAAATTGAAACATAACACTCAAAACCCCATGCTATGTTCAGATATTAAGGCTAAGACTTTTCTACTGTAAATATGGAAGCCTTTTAAAGGTGGAAGGCTCTTCATTCAAAGCATGGCAAGAGAAAAACCTTGCAAGACTGTGGGGAGCAGGCATTTGTGCTCCACAGCAGAGAGAAGCTGGAAAGAAAATGAGCAGTTAGAAGAGTGGAAAGTAAGGAAAATAGGAGGAAAAAAAAGAGATGTAGAGGACTAGAACAAATAAAAAAGGCAGTGCAGATCCTTAAGAAAAATATGGAAGAGGTGTTAAAAAAGAAAACAGCCAATGGAATTTTCCATTAAGAAAACAGTCATTTCCTGGTTCTTTAAAAAAATGTAACCTCAATAATCAAAGTTACTCAGCATCTCAATTTTTGTATCTCAGCCAAAATAAAGAGAAAAATTAGAAGCTGTGACAAAAATCAGGTACAGGAAGCCAAAAATCTGAAAGAAGCTTAGTTATGGAGAAACTGAAATGAAATGAAATGAAATGTGCAAATATGCATTCAATTAAATCAGCTTGAAGGAAATCACACACACCAATGGTGCAAAAATGACAGCCAGGGACTTGGGCATAGAGCTAGAAGTAGAGAAATGTGTAGAGAAAAGCTAGTGCAAACAGTTATTTACTCTTATTTCCCTCCAAAGCATTTTTCTTCTTGAACATTAAATGTCCAAAGCATATCAGATTTATTACAAACTACAGTTAATTAATTTAGCACCCCTGCTAGAGAAACCAGTCCATTTTCCTCTGTGTCAGGTGGCCTCTCCAGTAGCATACTCAGCCTTTGCATGCTGTCTGGCCATTCCCTAGACTCTTGGAAATGTAAGACAGGTGCTACTATAGCTTGAATTTGTTGATCTTATCTGTGTGTAAATAAGTAAAACATCAGAGGCAACAAATGAGCCAAGAATGAAGCTATGCTTGATAAAGTTGTACCTAGGCATCTTTAGAATCTCTTGCAAAATGTATTCAGCTGTCGTGGTTTTAAAGCATTAGCTAAAAAGTCACTAGAAAACTTACTCATTTCTTGCTGTGAGATATGGATTAGAAGAAGAGTAAAACAGGCTTAAAACTTAAAAGGATTAAAGAAAGTTTATTAACAAAACTACAATAAGAAACCAGAATAAAACCTCCAGAAACTGTTTTTCTCTACCACACAACCATTTCCTTGTTTACATGCCAACATAGAGACAAAAAACCCTGGTGGTTAAAATAGTTCCAACTCCGCTATAGTCTTTTCATCAGTCTTTGTAGAGAAAAAGAAGTTCTCTTCTGCTAATCTATGAAGTTTTTTTACAAGAAAATAATTTTCTCATGGTTTTCTATTTCTCTGATGCCAGCTGCCCGGAAACTGTCATCAGTTATTTCCTCTCATTTCACACCACTCTGAGGTGTATTCTTGGGCCATGAAGTCAAGGGGTGTCATTTTAAGGATGAGTTATTCAAAAGCAAAAGTTCTGTTCATCTGTCTCTGTGAGCATCTCAGAAGTTTTCTCTTTGCCTCTTAAGGGCCACAAAGTTTCAACAACTATTACTTCTCTTTTTCTGTTCCAGCATCCCATAGGATCACAACTACTTCACCATTTACTTAAATCCACACTCTATTCCCCTCAAAGTACTCTTTCATGAATTAAAGGAATTTTTCCAGAACATTATTGTCTACCTCCATAGCTTTAACAAAAAAATATTTCAGCTTATTAAGGCATATCCTTATTTCTCTCCCCATCCGAAGCTTAATTATTTTCTTCACTGTCTTTGATAGCTTATGTTGTCTCTTTACCTGTTGATCACTCTCTTCCTCTCTCTCTCTGAAAAAAAAAAAAGGATTAATCTGCAAGTCTCATCTGGGTAATGAAAGGGTTAAAATCTTGCCCAGGTTTTGTAGATGTCTCTGTGTTCTCTGCCAGAGCAGCAGCTGGAGCTGTCTGCGATAGAAGATTTTTCATGGCTGCTCTGGAAAGTGTAATCACTGTCCCAGCCTGATGCAGGTCAATGGCTTTCTCTCTCCTTATTCGGCAGTTTCTGGTGAAACTCAGCAGCGGCAAAAACTGCAGCCGAACCAGGGACCGGCCTGGCCTGGCCCAGCCAGAGCCTGGGGGAAGGCCCCATCTCCCGGCTGGGATCCGCGGCAGGCCCAGCCCAGCCCCAGCTGGGCCGCATGGCCTGGGCAGAGGACAGGGGGTCAGCTGGAGCTCTGTTACCTTTCACAGCCAGAAAACAAAGAGACAAAGAAATTCCTGGGCTTAGGTCTTAAGGTGGTGTTCACAGGTTGATCTCACTTTTCTATGGTCAAAACTACTGTCAGTTCTCAGAAATGGGGCCAGTTATTGGCCAGGAGAAAAACTCCCAAAACCCTCCAGTAGCCTAAACTTCTTTAGTTGTTTCTCTTTGTTTCTTAAATGCTGATCCATCACATCAGCTAAGAATAGAAATGTGGATTCTGAGCTGCTACAGTTGCAGTGTTTGGCAAATTGCAAATCTCAGCCATGTTTGTTCTTCCCATACACATAAATACTATTGGATAAGAGATGGGGAAAAGATCCTATAGTAGAATCTTCCTTGTCAAAGGTAATGGGTGAAACAGTGAGATGAGAAGCCTATACATGTGCTATACAGGGCACACCTGAGACCACAATAAAATGAACACAATGTCTGTGTCCAGTGCAGGGTTGAATTCAGTTGATCCTGGTATCTGGCTGTATCAGAGCTAGGCTGGCTTTTGCTGTCACACTAGCATTCCCTATTCTTCCAGAGAGGCTTCACTACTGGAGCACAGTGCTAGTCTGGATCTGGGTCTGCAGCTGCACTGTGGTTTGAACAAACAAGCCCTGGAACCAGGAGCACAGAGCTTCAGTGCACAGGCAGTGTTTCTGCACAGCATAAACTCAGATCCAGCTTGCACAGGGTTGCTGTGCACAGCTGTACTCGGTGTCACTGCTTGTGGCTCTGGAGGTTGTTCCTGTACACTATTCCTGACTGCCTACCTGGTCTTGCCAGTGTGGCACAGGCACTGAGGGACTTTGAATCTAAGTGGGGGCCCCATGCAACACAGATCAGCTCTGTGATTTCCAAGCCTCTCAGTGGTGTGTCATTGTTCTCCACCTAAGCAATAATATGAATTGTATCAGAGCCACCTTTCCCTGCAGTCATACCAGAGATAAACCACAATATGAATAATCCAACCCCAGAAAATAGTTAGGTGACTGCCATGGTATTAGTTTCTGCAAATTACAGCTCTGCAAGGCTAGGATGAGTGTGGAGGTGCAGAAGAAGAATGACTGCAAAGATGTCTTGAACTGAACATGGAAAAGTGCTTGTCTTCTACACTGTCATGATAAATCAGATACTTGACTATGAGTACTCTCAGGGGAAAAGTAGGATGAGTTTCTTAAATCAGCTGAAATGTATATGCAGGAGAGGCAGCTAAATGAAAAATCCCTCAAAGTGAATCCCGGGTACTCAAATATTTAGAGAGAACCAAAGCAGGTTTAATCTGCCTCCTGGATATAGTCACTTCCCTGGGAGAACATGGAAAACTGTGGGGGATAGCAGTAATCTGAAACATTCCCCTTCTTCGCTAAGAAGGGAAAAGGGAAAATTCCATTTAAATGAATACGTAGCCAACCACTAAAATCAGCTCTCTTTGTGGTTCTAAAGCATTTGAAGGAGAGCTGTATTTTCACTGTGACAGAATTAATAGATTATCCCAATTCCCTAATGGGAAAAGGATAGCCAAACAACAGCATCCCTGCCTCCCCCCGAATTACTTATTTCTTTTTTTTTATCCCTTTGACATCCTGAAGAAAGGACACAAAGGTTTTTGTGCAATTGAGCAAGAGGAAGACAGTGTTTTTAATAGAAGTGACTAATGTATACCCTGGGAATAATGTGAATTTATGCCAAAGGAATTTTATACCTTCCTCTGACTTATCTGGTGGTGGAACCGTGTGTGACCAAGACCATTAAGCACACTGTTCTGGAGTTCTGTGAGAAT
Organism: Cyanistes caeruleus; assembly: GCF_971803275.1. Taxonomy (NCBI): domain Eukaryota; kingdom Metazoa; phylum Chordata; class Aves; order Passeriformes; family Paridae; genus Cyanistes; species Cyanistes caeruleus. The sequence goes on along the minus strand of NC_141702.1, from coordinate 83,690,902 downwards.
GGGGCATGAACCTTAATTAACCAGTCTGCTTTAAGGCAGCAGTGCCACATTTCTAAGATGTCTTCCTAAAGCAATACTCAATGAGACATAACCTCTCACTGTTTACTCATATTTGAAAATGAAAACACTGGCTTCAGCTTATCTCACTGGCTTTCTGAGTCTGAATTAGCAATTATAAACTGTGATAAGTTTTCTGGAGGGCTGACAGAGCATAGTATTGTTATAAATCCATATTGTGATATTGGCTTTCACAAGTATTAGGATGAATATTATATGTTACATGCTTTTTGGCTATGTCTGTACTTTTTCTCTTGCTAGCAAGTTTTAAACATACAAGAATTCCAAACATTAGAGCTATGCCCCTCTGCACAAAGCAAGATAACCCCAGAGGGCAATATAGTGGGGCCCAAGCTGTTATCAGCAGAAGGACGAGAAAGCCCAGACTGACCGCTTGCAGACAAAGGAAATCTATCCCAAATAAAATGATGATCAGAAGAAATAAAAATCTATGGAGCATGCTCTAAAAAGGCGGAACCAGGGAGTGACCTTGCAAAATACTCCTTAGAAAAGTTTGAATATGCATTAAACTCTCATAGCAGGAGGAGATAAAAAGGATAGTCCAAAGATATCAGGTGTGTTCCTGGCAATGTGCCAGGGCACCCGGTCTTTTTAACCTTTTGCTTTATTTTCTTTGTCACCTAATTGTTTTTTTTGTTTATATTAAACTTTTTTTATAATTTACTAAGAGAGTGAACCTCATTTTTCACAGTATTATATCAGCTTTCTGCTGTCTTAAACACTAGGTTTGTGTAAGTTGGTGTATGTATATTCTGTTGGCTTGTTTGGGGAGACAAAAGGGAGAAGTCAGATACAGATTCAGAAATTCTTTATTACCATATAAAGAAGGGTAAAGGCATGTTGATTCTTTTGACACATTCTTCTGGTTCCCATGTGCTAACACTGCTGAAGCTAGAATTTTGATTGATATCTCTGTGCCAGTACTTCCTTTCCATGAAGAATCAATTGTTCTACTTAACATGAAGCAATTACCAATATGAGCTCAACATTTTGTGTTTGTGGATAAGGATTCAGAATGAATGTTAATAGAAAAGCTCTGGTTAAAAGTCCCCAGCTTCAGTGATACCCATTTCCTTTCTTATGTTCATGGCAACAAAAAGATGACTCAGGAACTGATAGAAAAATATGATTATTCCTTGCAAAAGCCAAGTATATCTGAGGGCTGGCAGGATTGTACCAGAGATACTAGTTGCAAGATTCCTACCAATCAGTATCTACTTCATCTTGCTGACAAGGCTTTTTGGAGCCTTCAGATTTTCTGGGGAGGTCAGATAAATGTTATTTTCCTAGTCTGTGTGATGGTGATGTAATGAATATAGTTATCAATAAAAATTCGTAAAGACCTAAATAAATATATCTGTAGTTATAATAACATGAGAGAATATAAAATATAGTGTAGCCAAAGATTCCTCCCTAGGTCCAGCCACAAACATCCATTTTAGAGATAACAATTCTAGCTGGCACCGGGATAACGATCCTAGCTGGCCCCCATCAACCTAAACGAATAAGCAGGACACGGGCCATCAGGCTGGACAAAGAGAAAAGCCCAGCCGAGATATTCTTTGGCTCCAACACCAGAGCCAACCACTCCGTCCTGATGGCCCAAACCAGGATGAAATCAAGGAACACCCAAGACCTTTTTACATATGAGGAGACTCTGCCCCACTGTCTATTGATTCAGTTCGCCGGTTCCAGGAAATCCATTCAACTGACTATCAAGACGCTTTGTTAAACAGTGACTGCTCGGAGTTTTGGCCTCAGGGCACAAAACCCCTATAAAAACCCTGGACATTCTACCCTCCGTGTGGGTTTGGGTAAATCTGTACCTCTGGGTATAGACCCCTGTCCACCCAGCGCTGCGCTGATCTATTTTATTGTGGTTTTTTCTCCCGTTTGTGATTGAAATTGTTTTATAATAAATCGCTGTCTATATTAATCATATTTTGCCATTGCATTTATAAAAGTGATGAAGGGAGTCACTAATCATCCCTCCTGGGTAGCCAAGTGCCTTCACAGCAAGGTTCTGTGCACTGGGATCATGGTCAGGATGAAGCAAGTTTCAAATCATCAAGGTTAAGAAGTATAGTAATGTTATAAATGCAAAGGCAATTTCGGGTTATATAAAAGAGAAAATTTATTATCAATCAATAATAAATTCGAACAACGAGAAAAAACCACAATAAAATAAGCAGCGCAGCGCTGGGTGGACAGGGTCTATACGCAAGGTATAGGTGCTCCCAAATCCACACTTGTGAGCCTTTTGGCCTGGGTTTTTATAGGAAGTTTGTGTCCCGAGGCCAAATTCCAAGCAGGCACCCTTTGCTAAGAGGTTCTTAATTGTTCGAAGAATAGATTTCCTGGCACCGGAGAATAGGGTCAATAGACGTTGGGCAGAGGCTCCTCATATGTAAAGAGGTCCAGGATGTCTTTTTGATATCATTTTGGTCCGGGCCATTAGGGTGGAGTGGTGGCACCCATCCTGGAGCCGATGGCTATCTCAGCTGTCTCCTCTTCCTTTGTCTAGTTTTTCCATTTCTCCAACACAGGTGGGCAGGGCGGAGGTGCTCAGGCTCGGCGATATCTCGTCCGGGCCTGTTCTTTTGTTTGTTCGATGGCCCGTGTCCTGTTCATTCTTTCGGGGCTGATGTGCCTGCTTGCGATTGTTATCTGGGTACTTGGCTGCAATCTGTTGCCTCTCGGAGGAGAATCCCGACCAGATCCGGAGAAGGACTTATTCCCATTATATGTTATATTTTTTATGACATCGCAATCACATATATATTTTAATTATATCTTTACGAATTTTTACTCATAGATTAATTTATTACAGTAAGCAATAGGCTAATCACGTTTTTTTAATAGGAAAATCATGTTGTACCCAATCCCATAGCAGTTGTCTCTCCAGCCTGCCTGGAAGCTTCAGCTCCTTATGAAAGCTCTGAAAGAATAAATCATGACTGCCGTCTAATGTGATAGTGACACTGATGTAGGTGTAGATGGACTAGGCTGTCCATCTGAAGCTTCTCTGATTTATACATATTGCCCTTTCCCCCAAATCCCACTCAAGCCCCTTTCTCAGAGTGAAACAAAATCATATTCCAAACTCTTAGAGCAGACAGGCCTCATAGTTGGCCACTTTAGGCCACCAGCTGGAGAGTGTTTCTTGCATGTGTCATGAAGTTACTTTACCTTTAAGGGAGTTGGAGTTGCTGGGAACTGCCTGGAGTCTTTTCTCCTGACCAATTATCGGTCATTGCTGAGAATTAACAGCAGTTTAGGCCATTGAAAAGTAAGATCAACTTGCGAACCCTACCTTAAAGTGTAAAAGCAGAGCTCTCTGGGTTCTCTTTGATTCCTGGCTTGAAGGGTGGCAGAGCTCCAGGCCTCCCGTCCCTGCCCAGGCCATGCGGCCGGGCGGGGACGGGAGCCGGGCCTGCCCCGTCTCCCGGCCTGGAGATGGGGGGGGGCCTGTGAAAAGTTTTCCTTGGGCCTGGGCCGGGCCGAGCCGATCTCTGGCTCGGCTGCAGGTTTTGCTGTAACTAATTCACTAGAAACTGCCGAGTGAAGAAAGAGAGAGGCCCTGGACTTGCAGAGGGCTGGAGCAGCGACTACACTCTCCAGAGCAGCTATGAAGAACTTTCTATCGCAGACGGCTCCAGCTCCTGTTCGGCAGAGATCACCGAACCATCTACAAAAAGCCTGGGCAAGATTTTAACTCTTTCATTACCCAGATGAGACTTGCGGATTAATCTTTTTATCCAGAGAGAGAGAGAGAGAGAGAGAGAGATCAACATGAAAAGAGACTTTATAAACTACCAGTGACAGGAAAGAAAAGAAGCTTCAGGAAAGGTAGAGAATTAAGAAGATGCTTTAATTAAGCTGAAATATCTTTCTGTTAAAACTATGGAGATGGACAATGAAGTCCTGAAAAGAACTCCTTTAATTCATGATACAAGATCTAGAGAGGAATAAAGTGTTCAAAGTGTAAATTTGAGTAAAAAGTAGAGTAATTATGGTATAGTGAAGTGCTAGGAGATTTAAAGCCTTGAGAGGCAATGAGAAAACTGTTGGGAGATTTGAAGCCTTGAGAGGCAATGAGAAAACTGTTTTCTGGTGAAGCTCACAGAAACAGATGAAGAAGACTTTTTTTGCCTTTGAATAACTTATCCTTAAAAATGCTATCTCTAGACTCATAGCCCATACACACTTCAGAGTGATGTGAAAATGAGAAGAGTGAACTCTAATAACAGCAGCTCTGGGCAGCTAACATTAGGGCAATAGAAAACTATAACAAAAATAGTTTTCTTGTGAGAAACTCCATAAATTAACAGGAAGAAACTTTTGTTTCTCTATAAAGACTAGTAAAAAGCTGTAGCAAGAATTAGGACTGTTTTAACCATCAAAGTTCCAAAGTTTTTGTCTCTGTTGTCATGTGAACAAGGGAATAGTGAGTAGATAGGGGATGAAAAAGTTTTTCATGGAAGTTTATTCTGGTGTTCTTATTATTGTAGTTTGTCAATAAAATTTCTTTTTTTTTCCTTTTAAGTTTTATGCCTGTTTTGCTCTTGTTCTAATCCATATCTCACAGCTAGAAATAAGTAATTTTCTTAGTTATTAGTTTAAAACCATGACAGCATGTCAGTCCCTGATACTGACATTATTCAGTCTCATAGAAAATACTTCACAAGTTGCTCTGGGTTTTAATAAGCCACATTTAAGCAATTCACCAGCATCAAAATCCCTGTTATTATTTCAGCTGTGCCTCTGAGGTAAGGTAGGTGGTAAACAGATCCAGTTGGACAGTGGATTTGACTGCAAAAAGTGTGCTTGTTCTTTGGAAATTTTATAGAGTGCTTGTTTGACTTGCCCTTTAGAAAAGCTTTGTTCTATTAGAGCTTCCTCTTTCCTGCCCACAGCTTCATGTTGTCTACTGGAAGCAGCTGACAATGGCATCACGTTCAGTTTTTCCATAAAGAAAATGCTTGATGTTCTGCTTGTCCTTTATGTTTATCTGCAGCCTGCACCCTTACAAATGGTTTTCTGTGGGTACAGAGAAGAGCAACAGAGAGCCCAGCCTGCTGCTGTTGATCTACCTGAACTATCTGCAACAAATTATTTACCCACTGAGTTTGAATCTTGTTTCTTAATAAAGAACAGTTTCTCACCTAGAGCTACTACTCACTGAGTATTTTGTGCAAAGAGATTTTAACAGAGGAACTGTACTTATAGCCATCACTGTATGGCACTGTAATATTTGCAATCTAAATTTATATTGATATGGGCTTATCCCTGAGGTCACATAGCTGTTGGAAAATAGCTCACATCTAATATATTAATCTCTCAAAAACTAATCATTAGTCAATAATATGAGCATGATTTAACTATTCATTCTAAATGCAGAATACTCTTTGCTCTTCAGATGTGTAAGTTACATCAAAACAGCCACATTCACTGTCAGCTGCCATCTGTCAGGTTGTTTTGTAATGTGGAGTTTTGAAAACAATTCTTTTTCTACACTTGTCTTTTAAAAAGCTGTTCTGTAGTGAGAGATGAGAGACATTAATCTAAATCCTTGTTAATAGATCTTGCATGGTAGAAAGACCTTTGTGAGTGGCTACACCCCAACATCGCTCATCAGAGATTAAGACAGTCTTTCTCTGCCAGCTTCTTCATTAATGCTGATACCAACATGGTAGGAAGGCTCAAGGTAGTGGCATTTCCAAAGCTGTTTTCCTAGCATGACAGTACTGCCTTAAAAAAAATACTTTGTTAAAAAAAAATTATTGTTATGTATATAATGCTCTTCCTTGAGGGAAAGATGTTGAAAGCAGCTACAGGTTTTGCTATCTGATCTCTAATTAGAGTGAATTCTTGGAAAAGAAAGGCTTCCAACTGATACTCAGACAGAGATTTCTGAAAGATGGGACTGCTTATCAATAGACACTCCAATTTTTCTGCTGTTGTGAAGTATTTTGAATGTTTTTGGAACATTTGAAAAAAATTCTGTTCTTATTCTCTATTTAGCACAGTTGCATTCATAAGCCTCTGCATAGTATTAATTATAATTATCAAATTAAACAATACTGTACTATGTAGCCACAAAATGTTTGGGAGATGATTCTCTTCCTTAACAGATAAATCCCAGCAAGAAACAGGATGAGTAAAGCACAGTAAAGCTTGCTCTTCGCCTAATAACTACAGGGTGAAAGTGTTCCCAGAAATCCTTAAAGATGGGAGTCCAGGAATAATCTTAATTTGAGGTGCTTTGTGACTAGATTCATAATGATATCACAGTAAAGATTTAGCTGCTTTAAAGGGAAATTTTATTGAGTTTCACTTGTGCATTTACCTACAGGAATCTTGACAAATGGTATCTTTCTTCTCCCTCACCCTGCTGTTCACTTGCACCTTCTGTGGTGGGATGAGTTGGCATTAGGGGCTGGTTTATCAGATGGAGTTTCCACTGAGCCAGTAAAACCACACCCACTACAAACTTTTTCAGGAGACAGCAGTGGTCTGCTCTTCAGAAATATCTGTATTTGAAAAATGAATGAGTTAGAGATAAAAGAGAGTGTGTTAACTCTTCCAAGTAAATTATTTAAACTTGCAACCTGTTTTCTATCTTTTCCATATGAATAACTAATGTACCACAGGCCCTTTTGCATCTTCATGGTAAAAAAAAAAAATCATCTTTTTACAGCTTTATTTCTCTTGTGGGCTTTCCACAGCCAGTATCAGTATTTTGGCTATCAATACTCAGGCCTGTCTCCCTCATCCCTCTCCCCAAAGGGGACAATTCAATTAATGAACATCTAAGTATGAACAAAACAGAGCAGGCCCAGTATTCTCCAGAAAACTGTGTGCTACTGAGAAAGAAAAGCTGAGTCAAAAATAATGTTCTTAACATTTGCAAAGAATTAAATGAGGATTTTTTTTTCCATCTCCCATGTGGATCTTGCACTGGCCCTTACACTGGCGCTTGCTAAAAATCATGGCAAAACTATTCACCCTGGCTGCACAAACTGGGCTTTTATTTTAAAATTGATGCAATACCTGAATAAAATCACCCTGATTTTCAGCAATGCTGAGCAAATGCTCCTCAGATTAATTTCACTGGTAGTTAAGAAATATCAGCACCTCTGAAAATCAGTGCTTAAATTTACAGCTCCTCTATTTGAAAATACCTCCCTGACCCTCCATCTATATAAATGGAAAACTGTGAAGCCAAGGGCACATGGTCATCTGGGCAGTTAATAATGTTCCTTGCTATATAACAAATCAATGAAACTCTTGGGAATGATGGCATCAACTTGGATTTAACAGTTTCATGACAGCATCACTTTTCCAAAAAATATTGGACACACAGCATTAGGGAAAGGTGAGTATTGCCCTTTGCATCTTGGAGGAAGGGAAAAAAAGAAGAGGGGACAATTCCTGATTTCCCTGAACTGGCTTCAGTCATTCCTGAGCAACATAACAGATTTTTAGTGACCTGAAATGGCTGACTCATTCTAGGACAGTCACACAGAGCTCATTATTGCAAGTAGGAACTGATTCTCCTTTCCCTTGTGACCTGCAATTAGCATCTGACTCCTATGTGAAGCATTAATTTTTCTAGCCCTGGAAGTGCCTGTGCATGCACTTGGAGTCTTAATGCATCTGCCCTCATCAGTGGTAGCTTTCTCTTCCACATCCCCTGTGCTGGGTGGCTGTATGGAAGCAAAGCTGTAGTGTTTGTTCTTTTACAGGACTGCTCTCCTGGGCATTCCCACATCTTTATGGCCCCATGTTTTAGGGCCTTCTGCTTCCCCTTATTATTTATTTATTGCATTTAGCTGCTTATTTGGCTGACAGTGCACTTTCTGTCCTTGTATACCTTGTCCCCTCCAATGTTCCACATATATTTTGGAGACAATTTTATTAAAAAATAAAAACAGGTGAGTTAAGTAACAGTTTGTGGAGACAAGACCTCAAAGGAAGAGTTACCTGAGTTACAGTATGACCTTCACACTGCAATAGAAGGTGAGGAAATATTTTGTTTTGTTTCTTTTATTGCAGAATATCCCAAGTAAATGCTGCCTAACTGCTGGGCAAGGGAAGATTGAAAGGAGAGCAACCTACAAACTTCTTAATGCCTTTTGATACCCACATTATGCTGGCTGATATCCACCAGACAGAAGGGATGATATTGTGACCTAATGCAATCATGTATTTAAGTGTTTACTATTTTTTTCTTGGATCCTTAGCAAAATACAGCTAAAATAACCGATTTGGGCATTTTGGATGCCAGGTGTAATTTTGCATTAAAAACTGCTGGGAAAAGTTCTTTTCTCTGTAGAGATGGATCATCTACTATGGCCATCTATTTCTTTCCTTAGTATCAATAATGTGAAGCATGTATTGAGCATTGCTTTGTGAGAAACCCTTTGATATCTTTGTTAAACAGTGTCCTTTGCTATAGGTTTATCTCTAACAACAAATCTGGTGTGTTTTGTACGGACAGAATAAGAGATAAAAACAACTTACTGTATTGAAAGAGACCATTCAAATCGGAAAGGAGAATGCTTGTTACAGGAAAGGTGATTTATCTGTCCCGGGGAGAGGCACCTTGCTCTGATCAGATACCCGGTGAGAGGCACAGGGCTGCACTCCTCGCCCCGAGCCTCCTAAGGCGTTGGGATTCCCCTGAGAGGCGCCAGGGCCATCCCTGGGCTTCACAGCCGGGCTCGGAGCCGCCCCACGCTGCACTTCAGCATCGCCCCCCGTTTTTCTCGTCTCCTCCTCCAGGGCCCGCTCTTCTTCCAGCGGCTGCACCCCAAGCATTTCCCTCGTGTCCGGCCGCGGCCACTCGGAGGGGCTACCCGTGTCCGTGCCCAGCACCTCCGGGCCCCTCCCTCAGCCAGCCCTGGACGGGGAAAGCTGCGCCGGGGCTGCACCCGCGGAGGGGCCGCGATAGCAACGCTGGTGCTGCCCCGGCAGAGGGAGCCGGAGACCGCCAAGCCGAGGAGGCGGAGCCATGGCGCCTCGGGCAGGGTGTTTCTCCCTTTGGGTAGGCTTGGCTTTCCCTCGGCCTGCCAGGGCCTCCCGCGCCGGCGGCAAACCAGGGGTCAAGCCACAGGGGTGTTAAATGTGCCGGTGCGGCTGCCTCCGGGGCCGTGTATCCCTGTGAGGGTAAGGGGCTGCTCGGAATGCCGGAGGTGTCCGCCGCCCGCTCCGCTAGGAGTGATCAATCAGGCTGCTCTACAGCTGTACCTTACAATCTGTAATTAGTATAATTTGATTTGACAGTAATTCCATCCTTGCTATGTTTATTTACAAGAGGTGCCCTGTTATTCGTTCTGTTTCTGTCTATTGTTTTCCTGTATTTTCCAATCGTGGTTCCATGATTTCCTATGCAGTTCTTGGGGGTCTTCTCCCAGGGTGTCAGTTGCTCTGTTGTGCCATGCCCCAGGAGGGTTTGGGTCTGTACAGGAGCTGCTCGTCCCTGCCTCGGTAAAACCACTATAGTCTTACCTGAAATCTCTTATTTCATTATACTATTACAATGAAAGATGCTTTCGGCCTTCCCATCAATTTAGTTTTGTACCTTCCCTCCCCCCCACGCCCCACGTTTTTCCTTTTAAAAACAATGTATTGTATTTACCTTCAGATGCTTGTTTAGTTCAAGGAAAACAGGTAAGTACAGCTTTATTATATCAGTTTCTAGGAGCTAGATACAGGAAACAATCCAGCACAATGAAGTATACAGCACTTTAAATGCCAAAATGTTTTTTACTCACTTTTTCTTGGAGCTGAATCTGAAACCTGTATCAAATCCCACTTGTTCTTCTTGAATGGCCTGTAGGAAAAGCTGCATGTATCAACATAACTTCCAGAACAGCATTTCAAAGATGCTTTGAAATTACTTCCATAACAGTGATCCACAAGATACATCTAACTAGTAGGAAATTGCAGGTGGAAGGGTTCATCATCCATCATGCCGCTTTTTAGAGCTCAAGTGTTTAATTAGGAAACAACTGGGATATTAACTGGAATTCTTTACTGAGCAGATATGCCTACAAAGAGAAGAGAGCTTTTATTTCTTCCTTAATGCATCCTAATTATAGGAGATTATATGAAGGTATCATCTTAATATACAACAACTTGTCAGAGCAACTGTGCAGCAAGTGAGAGATTGTTCTCTTTGGAACCTCACAACTTTCAAAGTCGCATCTCTCTCTACTCCCAGAAATACTCTAGGCCTGCAGTTTACTGGGAGAGAGGCACAATACTTGTTACCTTGTTATCATCCAGAAAAAAAGACCTGAGAAAGTTTGGATCTCACATGATCCAAACTTTCAGTTACCTGGATGTCCAGAGCTCTGATCCCTGCCTCAGACAACACCTAGTTATTTTACCAGTTAATAGTCCCTGGAGTAATGCTCAAAACTGAATGCTGCCTTCTCTCAGGTGCATATTTTAAGTCCTCAGGTGCTCTTTAAAAGCAGATCATTGCCATCAACAGGCGAGAGCTGAGTGAAAGCTGTGGATTAGTAATTTGGGATCTTGATCCCTTATGCCTAGAACCCAATTAGGTGGCTTTGTTTTCCTCTTAAAAAAATAATCAAAGAAATACTGATCTGATCCTCTTTTTCAAGATTTCTTGTAAATATGGATATTTCTGCATACATCTGAATGGTAAGATGATTTTTATTTTTTTTTCAGTGATACAAATGGCTGCTTTGGAAATAGTAAGTTCACTTAAAAATCATGTTTTAATGTCGAAATCATGCTAGTGATGTGAGCATGTGAGCACAATGAAAATTTTAGGATGGAGATTTTAAAACTAATGAAAAAATTATGTAAGCGTACACATTTACCAGATATAGAGACAAAAGTTACTAAAAGAACTTCTAAAGCTAGATTTGCATATATTAACTTTGTAATTGTATGCACAACAGGCAATTACACAAGTGTTAATAAAATAATAGTAATAATGGTTTGTACCAGGTAATTGAAATTTATGAAGCAGTTTTGGTGTCTCTAATAAAGCTGAGATGTCTTCAAGTAGAACTAATGAGTATGATGGAAGTGACTAGCACAAATAAACTTGATTAATGTTGCATTTGTCAAGCAAAGATAGTAAAATATTTTTAAGGTGTCTGAATATTAGTATCCTGATTATATAAATGGGAACCTGAGGTAGGAGTGCAAGTCAGACTTCAATTTGCTTTGCAGCTTAAGTCATAAATAGTTTTCCATCTAAACACCCTTTTCTCCTACTCAATAAAGCCCTGGCTGCTCTTTACAAAAACCATGTAAAGTGCTGGTATGCTTCAGCATTACATTCATGCCTGGGGCATGTTCCCCAAACCTGTGTTGTGTTTAGATACTTGATTTCTTTTCTTATGTTTGCACCATGTTAACTATACCTGTTTGTTACTCTTGAGTTCAAGTGTGTATCCATTATTCTGAAGGAGTAGCCTGATAGCTTTGGGATCAGGGTGTCTCTGTCTATGCCTTCAAAGAACAAAAAAAGAAAATCTCTGAATGTGAAAATGGTTTGGTTTGGGCATAGCCCACTTTTAAAAATACTGGCTATGTGCTTAGGGTTTACATCAATGTTACTTTCTTTATCTTCCATATCCTAGAATGTATTTAGCACTTGATAGCCAGTGCTCTTTAACTCCAAAACAATTCTGTGTGATTTGCAAGTCAGATAAATACCATCCAAATAGAATGGTCCTTCCTTTATGTGTTTTGTGGGGGTTTCACCTGGACAGAAGACCTTTACGCTGGGAAGGGTTTGCTTTTCTTTATGTTCTTGCTTCATTGCAATGTCCATCTCCTAAGAAGTACATTTACTGTAGGATAGGATGAGACAGTAGAAAATGGATTCTTTCAGCTCTCTCGCTGATTACATTACTTTTTTTTGCTGCAAAAAGTTACTGGGTTGCAATGGTATGGATTATTGGTGGTTTGGGAGGATCCAATTAGGAGGAAAAGGGGCAAACTCCAGAAAGAAGGTAGTGAAAGAGGTGCCAAGCGAGTCAAATTGCTGTTGAGATGTGGTGCTGGGAGCTCTGCTATCAGCAGTAAGGACTGCTGGGGGTACAAAGGTCATGAGTCAAAGTAACGTGTATTGGTAGAATTACATATCAGTATTTTGAGAACCAGATAGATGGAATTAGGTTCTATATTTCCCTCCTCTCCCGTTCCTTCCTTGCCTCCAGCTGAGCTGCTAATGGAAATACTGGGGGGAAGGGAAATGGGAAGCAGCAGAAGGATGTTTATTGCTGCTTGGTAGGAATGTAAATTAAGTAACTAATGATGTGCATTGAATAAGTGTGTTTTATTTTTTTTAATTAGCACAGATTGCTACTCACAGCCTGCCTCTGCCCTTCAGCCACACATAAACATGTAAATTTGACCGTTTGCTAGGAAAGCATCACCAAACTGAGTCTTATTTTTGAGCATCTTCCCCTTCTAAAGGAACCAGAAGTTTCTCCAGTCAGGACTAAAATGACAGATCTCCACCAACACTTGTCATGTTTATGACAACAGCACAGTGTGGGAATAATGGGTCTGGTTGTGAAAGCTCTGGGAACCATTCTTCTTTTTGAAAGTAAGAATGTGACATTTTGGAAAATCCATGACAGAAAATGGAATTGTGGTGCTCCTCCACACCCTTTTTTGGAGGAGGGGAGGGGGGGTGGAATTCTGAAATGTCTCTAGGTGTGGGGATGACTGATCTTCATCTCCTCCAAATGAGTTCCTCAGACCAGGAGAGACAGTCTATAGTAAAGGTGCCAGAAAGCTTCACAGATGTAACTTTCTTTAAACTGCATTTCTGGATGGAATTTGAGCTGATTCAAAGTGGAAATGTTCTACATTCTCCTCTAGCAAGAGGAGGTAAGAGGAGAGATTCAGTGTTATTTATTACTGGGCATACTGTATTTGGCAAATGACAGAAAAATGAAGAAAAAGGGTAATGGCCCTAGGTGAGATCAGCTCAGGTCTCTGGTGCTGAAGAACTAAGAGAATAATTGGACTGACACAGGCAGCAAAAATGAGTGATGCTTCATGTCATGCCAGTTGACCTTGGAGTTTAACATAGGACGTTGCCAATTTAACCTAGGAATGAGGAAGAGTGGTTCAGCTCTTTCTGAAAACCAAAGAGACTATCAAAGAACTTTCCATAAATATAGAGCAGCAGTCTGCATTGTACATGGATATAATGCCTATTTCAGCTGCTTTAGGTTTGGTATGGAAAGTGTTGTGACCCAGTCCCAGAGTGCAGCCTTGTCTCTGAGTGTCACACAGCCCTTTACAGCTCAGCTTTCTGATAGCTGCAGGTTCACTCTTATTGTGTAGGATTCTGTTCTTCTCTTGCTAAATAATCCAGTTTGTTTCCACCCTAACTTCACTGGCCACGCTTGAGTCATCCTTGCTGATGTGTAGAGGAAACTGGGGCAGAATCTTAAGACTGGGAGCTGTCTGCTGAAAGCTGCTTTGCTCCATTTGGTACAAAAAATTGCAAAATACAGTACAAAGCCTTGTCTGTGGTCTGCAATGTCTGTCTTCAGGAAATAATAAAGAAGACAGGTGATTGCTTTAAGGCAAAGCTGCAAAAACATTTTCCTTGATTTTTGGTTGGTTTGCGTTAGTGGTTGTTGTTTTTAAAATCTTTCCCTCCACTTCCTTTTTTTATCTTTCCACTCTTGTTTTGCCCTTATGCATGAGCTGACCCTGAAATCTAGGGATTGTCTGCTAGGGTGGTAAATCCAGCTCCTTCCCAAGCCACTCTCTTAATTCTCACTGTCTCTCTGAGGATCACTGAAGCAGAAAGGTGTAAAGAGAAGTACTAGTGGGAAGATGTGAACAGAGGAAGGAATTGCAGTAACAAAGATGCTTTGGCACAAATAGTTATGATCTTTTCCTGCTTGGTTCATTTCTTCCTAAACACCCAGGTCCCTGAACTGTGTATTCTCTGGACAGCATGTCACTTAATTATTCTTCACTGGATGGAAAAAACTATAATTCCAGTAAATTAAAAATAGAGCTGCAAATGGGCTTGGTTTGATCTCTGTGGTGTCTGAGGCAAAGAAATAAGATTAATTCCTGCAATTAGATGTTAGTTGATGTCTGAGCATGCCTGTTCCTAGAAACAGCAAGACCACATACAGCATAACCAGCACCATTATAACAGCATTGCCTTCCCTCTGCGCTCAACAAGTGCAGAATGGGAGGAGGGCAGAATTCACATCTAAATAGGGGGATGCTGTGAAATGAGCAGAAATACGTTATGAGGGAGAGGGAGTGCAGCCACCTCAGATGGTTGTGAACTCGTGGTTAAATGCACAGGGTATTACAGGAGAACTATGGCTTTGTTTGCTAAACCTACATGTGCTTTATTTTTATTTGCTGGTCAAGTCTGCTTGAGAGTCACATCAAAAGAAACTACAAAGGTTTATTACAAAGTGATGAAATATGTAATAAAGAAAATAAGGAAAAGAAAAAAAAAAAAGAAACCCAGGCATTTTCTTTGGCCTTTGGAAAACAATATACTAACAATTTTGATTAAATGGAATAAGAGGTCATTGAATCTGCTCTTTTACCTACTGTGTGTAACAGCTTCAGCTACATCCATTTCAATAATGAAATTCTGTTCCTATGCTGCCTGTGCCTTAGATATATAAAACACCATGCCACTGTATATATTTCATTTTGTTTCCATTTTACAATACAGTAAAAATCTTTTTTACAACTAGACTAGATGCTAACCTTGGATACTGAAGTGCTGAATAGAATAATAAATCCTGTGCAACACTAGCTTGACTTTCATTTAAGAGTCTGGAAAAGGTTTATAAATATCAAATAATCTTTCCAGCATGTCCATTACAACTGGACAATATTACCACTGCTCTGCAGCTAATATTATTTTGTATCATTGCATCTAAGGGCCCCAATCAGACTCAAGACTGTACTCTGTAATGAAAAGTTAAGCCCTATCCCAAAGACCTTTGAACAATTATTAAAAAATAGAGGGATAGAGGCCAGAATAATGCAGGATAACAGCAGAAGGAGGAAAAAAATATTGCAACTTGGGGCATGACCAGTGTTGGAACAGCATGATCCATCCAACCATTGTCATATATCTTGTGGGCAATGCACTGACGATGAGACCTGAAGAATTTTCTCAGTGACACTGTAAATTTTACTGTGTGGCTACTTTCGTGTTTAAAGGGCAGCACAGGAGGAGCCTGAGGCACACTTGACTTGATGAGCAGTTAAGTTTGCCTCAACATTAGGACAAAAATCTGCAGAGTAGAGGTAACTGAACGGTGAAGGAGTAAAGGCTGTTGCATTATGTGAATCAGTAAAGTAAATGGAACCAGTAGGCTGAGGAAAAGAGGAAAATAGTGTCCAGCCCCTTGCCCTAACAGGGGTGACAAATGGAATGTGGATAGACCTCACTGTCCCAACACCTTGTGACAATCTCAGCTTTGTATTTCTGTTTCTAGACATGCTTAATGAGTGAGGAGTTTGCAGCAGCAAAAGGAAAGCACAAAGACTGTACCAGCATATCCAGAATATTATATTGTACAGCCTGGTCACCTGTGGCCAAACCAATTAAACCACAAAAAGTGCAGAGCAAATGCTTCTATTGATTTTACAACTACAGAAGCAGTTTTAGGGAGCAGAATCTGACACATTGAAGCTGTACAGTGATTCTGTCACACAGGATTACCCTTTCATTCTTTGTGTGTAGTCTATCAAGTGGGGCTTTCATTAGTGTTTTGGGGGAAGAAAGAGCTTCCTTCTTGGATTTTCTCCTAGCCCAGTGCCAGTTAAGACCTGGGCTGCAGGGACAGTGCTTAGCTCAGAGCACCCCCTACATGGGCAGTTAAGGAGGGGTGTGAAGTGCATCTAAGCCTAATAATGCTAAATAAATAGCATTATTTATTGCTAAGATGATAAAAAATATGCTGAATGTCTCTCAATTTACAGCTCCTCTATTGCAACAAAACAGCAGAGCTAACAGGGGCTTTATACTTTCCATCTTTGGTCTCTCAAGATGCAGAGTCTGATGAGCATGTACAGAAGTTGTTCCTTTTACCCTGTGATGTGTTCTCCCACTTCAGAGAAGCTCATGCCCAGTTCTTACCAAGGGCAGAGATCACACCTCTGACTGCTTCTAGCTGTTGAGTACAGAAAACACCTGAGAGAGGAAAGTGTTTGTCACTGCTGTGTGTAGTTGCTGTTGGACTGGACCGCTCCTTGTTTAGTTTCACCCTGTAACCCCACCTCTATTTTTCTCATGTGTTTTCTGATCACCTGTCTGTTCATGGGAAAGCTGAATCAGAATTCACGTCATAGTCCAAATCTAGACAGCAGTCTGCTTTCTTTGAGTAGATTTTTGAGTTTCAGCAGTTCAGAGAGGTCCATGTCATCCCTGATGTAAGAGTATAGACGTGCAGAAAACTGTACCCTTGAAAGGATAACTGTCTGTAGACTAGATGTACCTGTGTCAACAGCAAACCAAGAGAACCCTCAGAGCCCTCACACTGCTTCTGCCAACCAGACTGTGGGATCCCAGGTGCTTCTTAGATACACCGATTCTCCCATCTCCACATTACTCAGGACTCCCGCAGGCTTTCTTCATGCCACAACTGCAGCTCACACTTCCACAGTGCCGGGGACAGGCCATTAGCTGAGGTTTCTTAGCCAGGGCCCCTTTGCTATTCCACACCGTTCTTGCAGGCAAACTTTGCTGCTGAGATCTGCCTTGGTGCCTGCAGCCAGTGAGCTGGGCACAACATGAACCTGCTGAAATCTTTTTGCAGGTGTTTGCACTGTTCTTCTTCATTGTCAGTGGACTGGGATGGCTGCTGTGTCAAAGGGTTGGGGTTCCTGAATCCTAGGCAGTGAATCTCTGCCTCTGTTGTGTAAAATGTATGTGCTTGAGAAACTCTTGAGAAGTCTGTGCTCCTTGCATTCTGCCATGTTATCCCTGGCTTTAATATAGAATCCCAAGGACTTCGTGGTCTAGGGAGGTGTCTTCTAACCCAAGGATATTGGACCATGATGTAAACATGAGGCTGTGCCTTGAATATTTCAAGTCAGGTTGACTTTGAAATACTAGCTGTTGAATCCTTCCCATCCTGACCAGTGACCTTCCAGAAAGCTATTTGATCTGTCTGGGACTTGCACAGGTGAAGGAAAAGAGGGATGATACTTTGGATGACTGCCCTTTAATATCAGTAAATATGGTATTCCTTTTGTGTGTCTTGTTTTCCCATTCTAGTACACATCTCCTTGTTGGGCTACAATATCTGTGTCCCATTCTAATGCTGTGGGATTTCACAGCTGTTTTAGTGCCAGACTGTTGTCATGAGCAGTGTGATATCTTGCAGCTGGTCTCTTTGAAGATGTCACTGGAGTTGAGGATCCAGCTCAAAAGCAATCAGTCAAGCTGGAAAAAAGGCACTGCACAGATCAGAATAGCATTTTGATTGGCATGATGACTGTCTGCCACAGGCTGTGATTCTGCTAACTTTTGTAAGATAATGCAGGTTCAAATCGGGTCAGTTCTCAGGTGGGAGAATGCTGAGAGAAAAGCCTGTGCTGCAAGGAGTGTAGTTCTTTGATGGAGGAGCTAACATTCCTATCTCTTCAAGGGCAGACAGCACTTTGCTGTGATAGCAGGGGATGTTGTCCTTCTGGAAGTGCCATCATTCATGCACTACCTGAAAATTGCATCTGGTTTATGCTGCACTTAACTTCCCAAGGCAGTGAGAATCTTACTCTGCAAGGTCTGTTCAAATTTCCATGTAACCAACTTCAGTGCTGCCTCCCTAAATCTACATTCCTATGATAGCAAATGTTTGAGGTACTGTGTGTGAAGGCCTGTGTTTGCAAGAGGAGAATGCATGTGAAGAATTACTGAAGTGCTGGTGATAGATGGTAACTTAATACAAGATTTTAAGCTAGAACCATGTAGAAGTGGTTTTACTTTGCATTTGCAATGGGTTAAAGGCACGCCATGGCCTTGGCTGCTGCTGCTCAATGGACAAGCTCTGATCCACTGTATGCCACAGTAACTCAATCACTTACAGCTTCTTTCAGGATGGAGACAGCAATCTCATTTGAAAATGGTCAGGTTTTTTCATGCCAAAGAAATGTGCAGTGTTGCCAGTGTGCTCAGAAAGATAGTGATGAATCTCTCTTTAATCCACACTTTGATGTTTTTCCTGTGTGAAAAGGACTGGGCTTTATTTATGTCTGTGTAGGAAACTCAGCAGGAAAATAGTGCTCTTCATATTAGAGATTTTCTTTTTTGAAAGAACAAATTGTTTGTGATTTGGGCTCTTTGCAATTGAGGCTACATCTAGCAGTAAAATTTCAGTAGTAGAGTGAATGTCTGGATTTTTCTAGTGTAAAGGATAATTAGATGTTCTGATGCCTTCTATCATCTGCAAATGACAGATCTCTGGTGCATGTGGCATTCTAAATGCCACATGGAGCATTTCACTGCTCTGATCAGGATTTGTTTGGCACCAAGGCTTTGCATGGGATTTCTAATACTTCTTTGTTGCATTTAGACTTTGGCTTGACTGCAGAAACTCCTAGCGAATACTTCTGATGATATATTAGCATTTTTGCTGCCTTTTAAAATCTAAGATGAAAAAGAATGTAATGAGTCACCTAATCTGAGTAGTACCTGCTCTCCCTTTCTTAAATATAAGATGAACTACTCTTTTATCCTTTTGCCACTAATTGAATTGATTTTCCCTTTATGCTGCTGAAGTTAAGATGCTACTATGCTCTTGCATCAAGGAGGAAAAACAAGGTAGGTAAGCTTAGCTGCTACTCAGAGATAGGTACTAATTACACTGATTTCTCACCTGCATCTTAAATGACATAACTGTTTGAGAGAGAGGGCAGGGCCCAAGATTAACCATTGTAACCAAACTTGAGTTTGAATGGAAAACCTTCTGGCTAATTTTTTTGCCTGCTGGGTTCCTGTTTTACAAAGCCATTAAATGATTCCAAATGAGAAAAAAGAGCCTAGCCATCATATGCCATCTCAGCTGTCTTCTTTGGATGGTGAGGAGATAAGAAAGATAAAGGGGTGCTGCATTGCTGCAACTTATGAAAGAAGATAAATTTATTTTTGCTATTCAAAAAGCACTTTGGTTCAGCACTTGACATTGACTGACTTTTTGTTTTTAACAGTTTTGACTCTAAACTTCTGGAATTCTGATCTCAGTGGAAAGGTATTGGAGAAGACAGAACAAATTAGGAAACAAAGCCTTCTACATGTTAACTAATTGAATATGTCTATAAACACTGAACAACCCCACAATTGTTGCTGAAGCTATTGCATGTAACTATGGAAATTCTCAAAGCATGTAGCTATAAAACATGTTGACAGCTAAGGAAGGAAGCTGTAAAAAAGGGAGAGCATTTAAAAAACTTTTGGATAACAGGTTCCCACACCTCATTAAAAAACAAACATAACAATAGAGCTGTTATGCAAACCACTTCCCTCTGATTCCTGCACAGTGTCGTCACCATGTGCCCTTTCCATTCCACAGTAAAGAGAAGCCATTCAGAATGAGCCCATCCTCTGCACAGGTTTTCAGGCCATCTGTCAAACAGTGCTCATCCACCTGTCACTGGAGACCTGGAGTTACCTCTGGGCTCATGCAGACCTGCTGTTAACTGAGTTTCTCTATTACTGTCATTCGTTGACATCAAGACAAGGAAGTTATGGAAGATACTATTTACGTGACTGAAACAAATGCTACCTTATTGGCAGCTGCCTTCTGTCTGGATTTTTCTTTGTAAAAGGAAGAATATTGTCTTCATAGCTTTTCATGGCATATTTTTAAGTTGCCCACGAAATCTGACAACAAAAATCCAGATTTAATACTCTGAATTGAGTTTACCAAGCTCATTTTTCCCAGCTCTCCTGTTTATTCTGAATGACTTTTTAGTTATTCTTGGCTGCAGGAAATTCATTATCTAGGGTGTACAGTAATGCAGGTTAGGCACATCAGCTGAGCTGTCCTAGTTCTTGTACACCATTCTTGTTTTTTGATTTGTTTAGCAGATTCAAGTGGTACCAGATGCAGGCCTTTGCAGCAAAGGGTGCAGCTGTTTAATTTGTTCCCTTTGTTTCTCATGAGGTGTGTTGTAGTGGAGTAGCAGTGAAGAAGAGCTGCCTGTGTGTCTTACAGCTGCTACACGGGGGTTAAATACTGTTGGAAGTACTTGTACTTTCTCTTAGGGGTGGTGGGGGGAAAAGCCATTCTTCTCAGCTAGAAAATCTTCAGCAGGAAAGATCAGCAACATGGGTATGGAAACTCTAAGAGATAGACAGAGTCCCTCTCTTTTTCCATAGGAACGGGGTGATGAGAAAGGGAAAATGTGCTCTGAAACTCTTTTATTGACTGCCTTACCAAGCAAATCTCAGTTTTTTATCTATTTGAAGAAAGGGCTTACTTTAGAGTCTAATAAACTAGAACATCTCACGGTTTAGAGATTGAGAGCTTCTTGGTGTACTTTGATGTGCTTATCTGAAAGAAAAGGCAGGGACTTGTTCCACATGAATACTCAAACTGTTTCAGGGTTCTGTCACAGCCTATTTTTATTCTCTCCTTTTACTTTAATTGGACAAATGGAAAATAATGAAGAAGGTACATAGAACAGGCTACCTAGATCAATAAAAATGTCAGTTTGACTGCATCAATGTAATAGGCAGAGCTAATGTCATTTGGCTAAATAAATATGTTTTGTGCAGCATTGTGGCTGTCTGGAGTGCTTTAAAAGCAAAGTTAACAAAAGAGCTCAGCAGCTGGCAATAGGTGTGGTCTGGTGATCTTAGAGCAGAAGAGACTTTGTCCAGTTTTCAGCAGGAAAGGGTCTTTATGCCAAAGCACTGGCTCTGCTGGGGCCAGAGAAGAGCTATGAGGCTCAGCAGGGCAAGGCTAAGCATGGTTTACCTGACAAATGGCAATTCTGCCAAATGTAAGAAACAACCCAAGGTTTTGCTGAAGTCTGGTCAGTGTAGCTGCTGTCTTTGTGGCATTGTGGCAATAGTATGTTGATATGGAGGTGCTGAGCATTGTATGGATAATAAATCTGCAGCCAGGAGATCTCAGCACTGGATGTGTCCAAGACTCACAGATTAAATTGGTGGCAAGAATTCAACCAGACTTGATGTGTAGACAAGTACAGCCTAACTCTGCTGGCCAGGTTTGCAAGCCAGTTTGAACAATGCCTTTGCAAGACAAGCACTGCACACTTAGCAATGCCCCCGTGAAGTTCAGAACTGCATTTGTGTGGAGTGGAGGCATGGTCAGTGCCACCACAACTACCCAACTGTTTTCTGTGTCCTCAGGGTGGCTGTCTCTCTCCTGGGATGAGACCCCCTTGTTGCTATAAAGAAGTGTTTCTTCTTTTGCTTACTTTACCTCCCACAGCACTTGCACAGAATTCCATATACTGTGGCATTGTAACACAGCTGCATAATACTGTGCATTTGATTTCAGTCCACAGAACTGCTATTAGGAGTACCAAACTAAAACTGCATGAAAGGTGACATCGTGTCACCTAAAGAGATGGCAGCAAATGCATTTTCATGGCATTGATATTTGTTGGGGGGTTTTAAAAGTTCTATTAGCCCAGAAATTTACAGAAGTCTTGTGCAATTTCTGTAATGCTGCAGCATTCCCAGTGAGGTTTACTTTAAATACCAGTGGAATTGGGAGGAATCTTAATGGTCAGAATAATAATCACTAACTTCTGGTTTATCTAGGATCCACTTTCATTCCAGCCAGATACCAGAAGTATTCATAGTTATTTGGTCTCTTAATTCTCAGCTTTAGTTCCCAGCTGCAAAATGTGGCAGTTCAATACATTCTGGCCACTTATTAATAAATACAAATGTGAAATTGGAATGCTGTCAAAGAACTGATCTATGGGGGAGGTAGCCATGTGAGATGGGGAAGAATTCTGCTTTCAAGGCTGCTAAAACAAAAATTAAAGGAAAGTCCTTTAAACCCTACCCTTCAGGTTCTGGGTCAACAATGTTCATGTTCTTCAGGAACCATGTACTGACTTTATTTCTGTTTAGGGTCACACACTTACTTTACTTTCTGCTACACACAGGTTATTCTTACATAAATACTGACAGACAGCCTCTTAATAGCCTGTATGCAGCACTTTTTTTTCCAAGTATTTCTGTGCTTTACAAATTTGATTGCACACTTTAATCCCTTTCCCAATGGGCAAATACCTCTGGGAGGAACCCAACACATTTACAACATCGCAAGCAAAATCAAACACTCTCTTAGTGTGGGAAAGAGGAGAATAGTACTCCAGCTAACCATAGGAAACTTGAATGGCTTGTAAGAAGTCAGTGTAATGTAGAGCTCAGTCACCCTGGCTAGTGATCTGTCCATTCAGTAATCTTCCATATCTATTTATTTTTCATTTATTGTGAAAATGAAATACTGATTCAAAGCATTAGTTCAGCATGGAGCCAGATATTTTATGTCACACCTTGACATTGTGCAGTCACTGATTCAGGGCTCAGCTTGAGCAGAGAATGAAACTGTGGCAGAGAGATTTATTGTTCCTGTGGAACAGTCTTGTACCCAGAGGTCAGGTCACTGACTAAAACTTGCTTCTGCAGGAAGCTCTGTGTCCAAAATGATAAAATAGGCACTGTCAGCTCACTAAACAGAGGCTGGATCTTGCCAGTCTTAAAAAAAACTGCAAGGCAACTTCCCTTCTTGTGTCCCAGAAGGACATTCTACCCAAGTTTTGTATCCCATGCCATCCACACCAAACTTTCCAGTACTGTCAAATACCAAGCCACCACTGCAACTTTGGACAGGAGCTGGTGGGATGTTGGAAGGAGGCTTATGTGGAGCATGTGTGTCCGTTCACTGACCTTTGCTTGACAGATGTTCAGGAACTGAAATAAGATTTGGAGAATGGGGAGAGAGTAGTTTTTAAAATGGCCTTCAGCAGTCCAAAGCCACAGAGGGAATTCTACTCCTTTTCCTTCCTCTTTGAGGGCTTTTGGTCAAGCATTTGCCAGTGTTGATCTGCCACTTGTCTCAGGAGAGTTGGATGTTATTGCAGAGGAGCTCTTAAGCCCTTTCTACTGCTGGTGGAGAGGGTCTGCTGTGGGAGTTTAGCTGCCTAAAAGCATCAACTTAGACACCATGGGAACCCGGTCTGTAGTTAACCTAATCAATGCACAACTTAGGGTGAGCATGATTCAAGCAGCTTTGATTCCTGGGAAATTGTTTAGTAATAGTTCTGTTCATATAAGGTTGTAGTTCTAGAAGGTTCACCAGTTCTTCCCTCTGATTGGTTGTCATTTGGTGCAGAGTTTTGCATGTTCCTAATACCCGCTTCCTAATATTGGACCCTCAGCCTCAGGCTCCACCCTTTACTCTATAAATGTATCCCACCTACCCCATTTTGGGGTCTTTGGACTTGTCCTATATTGTGGTTGTTAACCCTGCTGTTCAGATTCTGCTGTTTGTTATTTTTGTCATTAAACCCTTTCGGTTTTCGGACTACTCCAATGACCTGCCCTTTTATTCAGTGCCAACACACCTTTGGCCAATGTAGTCTCGAGGTGGTGGCAGGTTGGACCGCCACAGTCTATAGAGTACAAGCAAGTCACGGCCAAGTGATGGTAGGGGCAGATCATGGAGCTCACAGAGGAGATGGCTTAGGAGCTCCAGCACTGCACAATTACTGTACTGACTGTATCTTACACGTCTGACCTTCTGTCCTGCCTACCAAAGTCAGTGCAGGAATGTCAGAGTGACTTCTCTCCACAGTAGCAGGAGGTTGTACCCTTTTCTCTGCACAGAGGCTGGTGCACATGTCTCAGCCTGGCCTGGCCAATCTGAACTCCTTGATGCTGCATATGACTTCTGAGTGACAAGGGACACCATGATGATCTCACCACAGATGGCATTTCTTTTACTGGTTTGGCATAGTCAGTATGGGCAAGCACAGAAACAGAGCTTGATTCTTTTATGTGGGTTGGTGTGGACTGAGTATCAGTATCAGAGCTGGCTACCACATTCAGATAAGTTTGGGATAAGTGAATACTTTAGAACCCAGTATTACTTCTGTCTCCTGGCCAGATTACATGAACTAGTTCCTGAACTGCCTGCAGATGAAGGTTTCATAGTCATGTCTGAAGAAATAATGCCTGTGTGAGACTTCCCCTGTGAGTGTTACAGGCCCATCGCAACTTGAAGAATGTGACCGGGTTTCATATTCTTGAAAAGGAATGATCCTTTTTCTTGTAGGGATGGTTATGTGCAGAGTTTAAGTCTTAGTTGGTTTGGCATCTCACAAAACAAAGGCATTTATTACGCTTCTCCCTAAGACATACAACACAGCAGAGAAGTAAAACAAAAGATGGTTAGAGCAGCATTGTGTAAACCCATTATGTGTTGTAAACCTTTGAAGTTTAGCCACCTTCATGTACTGTGAGAGTTGGTGTGCAAAGCTTGTACTTCTATTTGTGTGGCTGTGCTGGCACAGGCAGGGCCCCAGTAGTCACGGATAATTCTGGGTAATTTGTGTGGAACAGAATCATGGCATGAAGAATGTGCCTCTGGCTGGAGACAGTGAGTCACTTTATCACTTAGGCTTTTTTTAAACTGAAGACTATTTACCTGCAGCTCTTAATTAACATGCTGATGAAATCTGTGCCGGAAGTTTACACAGGCCCCTTGAGAAAATTTGCTACTTTAAATTTGCTTGTTTTTTCTGTATTTAGGGGATCAACCCCTTAGCCATGTGCTCAAAAATAAAGGATAAAAAATAGGCCTTCTAAGATTCAATACTTTCTTTCTTCTCACTCACTTTGGAGTAGCAGTTATTTAGCAATGGAATTACACAGTATCCACAAACTGTAGTTCACCATTAACCTCTCTCTAACAGAAAATTACACTAAGAAATCCATAAACAGTAAGAACAAACAAGGGCCAGACTGTCCTACTGTTAAGAATTATATGGTGCAGGAAACCTATTGCCATTTGTTTTTTTCTGATGTTAATTCCCAAGTCTCGGATCCCATGGAGCTTTCTGAGAAATCAGAAATGTAGTGTTTTTGAAATGCATTGCAGTATTAGAATTCTGTTTTAGTACACTTTACACAAAACTGTGTAATCCTTATAGTAGATATTTAACTCTGATAAGTTTAATTGCTCTCAAAATGATTAATCCTCCTTACCTTTACTCTAGAAAGATGCTGAATGTTGGTTGAGGGAAACTGACCTGTGTTGATGTTAAGTGACTGAATCAGGACTGGTGTGAAATAAAAGCATGAATCTTTCTGCCTTGCTGGATGTATGCAGACTGCATAAGGCCTAACATTTGTTTCAGTTCCTGTGGAATGATTTAAGTTCCAAAAGCTTGTTGAAGTTCCTTACCCACCTTACTTCTATCAGCCAAAAGCTGCTAAGAGAAAGCCACCCTGGGATGCATGATTCAATCACAGGTCAGCACTGTATTTTTTTTGCAGAACACGTTTAGAAACAGGAGGTACAATGTACAACTTGATTGCCTTCAGGGACTCCTGGATGACTGTTCTGTGACTCCTGAGACCTTTCAGGGCCTGTGATCAGCACAAACCACCCCTCCAGCTGGTGAGCCAGGGGACAACTAGCACAAGCAATGGCAGGAGAGATGGCTTTACCTTTATTCTCCACACAGAAAACAGCAAAGGCAAGGAACTGCTTCTGATTCATGTTAAGATTTCACTTTTGTCTGCCTGACCCATGGTTTCTGTGTCAGTCAGATCTGTCTGTTTCAGTAGTTAACACTTGAGCATTATCTTCATGAAGCTTGATGCAAAGAAACCAAACACACAGTATCAACCACATGCTAAAAATCTTAATCACTGTGATTGTTAAACCTTTAGTATTTACTTGGCAAATGAGTAATAGCTTTATATTTTATGCACAGAATAACAATATTGGGTTAACAAGAGAAAGAAAGAACTAAAGCAGAACAAAGAGACAGTTTTTTATTCTTGGTCTGGATGGGTATTTGGTACTTGCAGAGGTGCTGCCTGCCTATCTCCAGTGGCTGCAGTATCAAGCTAGACTAAGGCTCCTCATATGGATAAAGTCCAGAGTTAAGAGCAAGGAAGAAGGGGATTGAATTGGAAATAGAACACAGCCTTAATGTTATTTGCTACAGTGTATTGAAACAGCTGTAGGAGTGTCACATACTAAACAGCAGCAGTCACTTAATAGTTAAAAATTAATGTTTTCTTTACAGGTGGCAGTACAAGCCCCAGCACCTTTAGATATGTGATCAGCTCTCCTGTTGTTTTCACACAGACTCTGTCTCTGAACATGACAATTTGATGTAGGAGTGGGCATTGTAGTTGATGAGGAAGAGTTTGCAAAAGGGATGATAGAGAAAAGCTTATGGAAATCACAGCAAAGAAATTAAGGACAGCAGGGGTGCTGAAACAGGCTGATATATAGAAATTTATTGGATAGTAAGTTTCACATATTTACCTGCTCCCACTAATTCAGCAGGAGTTGCTGCTTCAGAGGCAAAGTATTTCTGTTAAGGTGGCAGATGGAATACAGTCAGCATCTTCCTGCTGATCCTGCACACATGCACACTCCCATCATCCCTCCAAGCTCTGTGCCCTGGGACAGCAGGACACACACTATGCAGAAAGATCAGAATTGCTGGCAGTCACTCAAATCTCCCACCTGCTCAAGGAGAGTGTTTTTAGTGCAATTGCAAATGAACATGATGGTGGTTCCAGGACCAAGTCTATAGTAGTTGACAGTAATTTAACTACAGCTACTATTAAACAGGGAAGTTGAGATATGGGGACAAGCTACATCTCGCCAGAAGATAAGCCAGACAAGGACTGATAAAACACATGTGGGTGTGTAGGAAGTGAAAGCTGGCTTATTCCAGCAGCATCATTCTGCTACAGCCATTTGATGTCCCAGAAGGTTTGAGTGTATATAGGTCCATGTACAGGAAATGTGGAACTATTATTTTTGACAAGACCTGAGACCAAACAGTCAAAAGGAGAAGACAAGGGGTATACAGAGTAACTTGAAAATAGATGTATAGCTGTAGAATTTGCAACTAACTAACTACTGCTTACCTGGTGAGCACTTCTATCTATAGAAATGTTGGGGTGGTGTGTAATGAAGGGCAAAGTTTGCTTGCAAACAGAACAAGGGTCACACCTCTGGATGCTATGCATGATAGACTACCTAACTGAGATGGATTCATGCAAAGCTGGCACAGGAGGATGGTCTAAAACTTTTCTAGGTAGCCATCCTTTTAACACTCTGGTGTGGACAAGAGTTGTGCTGGCCAACAGTGATTAATTTTCATTTTACCCTACTGGAGTTCATAATCTTTCTAATGCTGCTGCTAAATGCAGCATGTTAAACGGCTTCTCCAGAAACTGTTGTAGCTTAAACTTTCAGGAATCTAAAGCAAATATAGTATAAACACTGTAGGAGGAGGTGGGGGGAAAAAGACAAATTATTGCTAGAATGAAGAATGAATTTAGCTTAGCTTTAGCTCACACTCTTTCCTCCCTCCTCCAAGAGTCTTGTATTTATGTGCTTTGAAAATTAGAGATGAGACTGAGCATTTCAGGAGTCAACAGTGAACCTTTCACTGTTCATTGGCTTAAAGCAGCAGTGCTGGTCATGCAAGCCTTTTTCAAAGATACAATGCTGTGCTTTTATTTGGTTTTTAGGATTTTTTTAGGATTAGCTCTTTGCTTCAAAGAGATCCTAAACAATCTACAAAGATAAAGACACCCCACAATTTTCCAGTGTTCCTTCGAAGAACCCTAAGGAGAGCTCCTTCTGGAGTTTCATCTCTGATATTGAGGATGACTTCAATACTTTGCCTTCAGAGATGTCAACTTTTTTTTTTCTAAAGAACCTTTAGTTAGAATTTGATTTCCAATCTCCTCAAGCATGCTGGTAGAGGGAAGTAAAGTGTCTCCTACAATTCAGAAAAGAATAAAGGGCACTAAGCAGTAAGGAAACAGTGGGTGTTACCTGTCCTTTTGTGTTAAGGGAGAGCCATGGATAGGAGTAGGTCTCTATAATTTTATTCTCATTAGTTACACAGTCAGTGCATCATGCTACAAGTTATTAACTCACAGCATCCTACTGCATGTTATTGGCTTTGCACAATAAGAAACATTCTGTTTATGGTTTGACCATTGCCATTGCCATTTGAAATGTGAAGAACAAAACCCTTCTATTAGAGGATGCAGTCATTGTCACCATCTTTAAAAACTATATATAATTTCAGTCATGTCTTCCTAGTGCTTCAGATGCATGTATTGAATTTGAAATAATTTACAGTCTTATAAAGTTCTGCTTGTTTTTCTTCTAAAGAAAATAGCAGCATATTGCAAAATAGGAAGGTCCAGTAGCAAAATATGTAGTTATTACTAAATAATCCATCAGAAATGTTTTCTTATTACGACAGTCCCATTTCATTTCTTTGCATATAATGTCTGTTGAAGAACTGACTCTCAAAATCTACACACATGTAGTCACAAAGATAAAACAAAATGGTTTTCTGTAGTACCAAGTCAAAAAAGTTGGTGCTGTGTGGCAAGTAATTACATGTCTCTTTCCTATTCTATGAGCCAGTCTGACTCGAAAAGTGGATGTGGGTCACTAAGCACTTGTCACTTTGCATCCTCTGCCTCCTGTTTTCATGCCTTCTTTTGTCCTTACTCAACTTCAGAGTGGAAGATCAGGCTTGCAGAGTTTATGGGAAGATGTTTGTGAACAGAATCATAGTGACTTAACTGTGAAAAACCTCACAACTGAAAATCCAGAACAGGTGAATCATGTCTGCATTGTTTCAGTTAACTAAAAAAATAGCTTGTCACTACACTAAAATACTGCAGGTCATCATTTCTGTAGACCAACACCTGTATTTTAATCTGCCAGAACTAATGTGCAGGGACTTGCAAGAACAACGAAGTTGATGTTTTGTTTTTTTTTTTTGTGGGGAATACTGAAAAGCCAAAAAGAGGAACATTCAAGCAGAACTCCTTTCAAATGCCCAGCTGCACATGCTGAGTGCCTCAACAAAAAGGAAAAATTAATGAAATGAGGAAGAGTCCTTCTAACTGATGTATTTCAGGACCATTATTTCAAAGTGGTTCTCTTCAGCAGCAGTGAAGTTTGTTCTCCCAGAACAGCTGCTGATTAAGAAATAAAGCCCATTATTGCACCAGTTCACCATGTAAAATGTGCACTGCAAACTTTACAGCAGTTTAATCTTAGACACTTTTCTTTCACTGTGGTCCTTTGTGTAGTAAAGTATGTACAGACACAGCCTTAACTAAGCATAATCTTATGAACTAGTTATACTGAAAACTACATCCTTACACAGCAGCTTCTACCACCACAACCTCTGTGTTGAACCACATGTGTTACTTTTGTTCTTTATGCAGAATTCGAATCAGGTATTTGAGTAATGGATCTGGTGCCAATAAATACAGTTCCTTTTAAGAAGTTTTAAGAGACAGTCCAAAGATTCCCTCATCTGTCTCACAACCGTCTCAAGGACAGAGACTGAGACCCTGAATATCACAAGGGACTTGGTTTGGGGGTTTGGGTCTTGCTGAGGTAGATTGCTAAGTGATTGTTTGCAGGTGGTTGCACAGTACACTGCCCTCGTTCCTGCTAGTGAGCAGAGGCTTGTGCGTGGTAACCTGTGCAATGGGTTTTCCACGACTCCTGGCTCTCATTCCTGCTGATGAGCAGAGGTTTATGCGTGGTACCCTGTGCAATGGGTTTTCCATAACACTTTGCCCTTGTTCCTGCTGGTGAGCAAAGATTTGCAAGACATGGATCGCTCTGTACCCTACACCTGCTCCCTGCGCAATGGAATTCATCACAATGATCATCAATCTACTCTGCTTTTGGCCCTGCACCCCTCGCTTTGCAAAAGACTATAAAATTATACCCCAAACTTCCCTTCCTTTGAGATCTCCCCAACGGACAGAAGACTCTGCATCATTGGACGGCTGAGTAGACTTTGACATTGGTAGCTATAATCCCCTTACTCTCTTTTCCTTATGCTTTGCTTTCTCCCCTTTTCCCTCTATCACATATTAGTGCTGATGAGCACTCAATAAAGTGTGTTTTGCTGTTTAAGTCCTTGGTTTGCTGATAATCTTTTGTACTCTAAGACCAACTAAAAGAACCACATCATGAATCCCACCTTGTGGATTGTGACATAAATGCAGTCTTAAATATTTCCACTGGTTTTCTAGGCATAAAAGTTTCTAGGAGAATATGAATTTATTTCCAATGTGAACTGGCTACAAGCTCATTGTTATATTAAGGGATCACTTTGCTTAGACCTTCAGTTGGCTGTTCCTCTGATGACTGACAGTATCAGTAACTACAATACAAAGAGAATATTACTAAAATTTCTCAGGGCACTTAACTGTCTACACATCAACTGTGAGGACAGGTGCTGTCAGATGTTACACTGGCATATTTCTTGGAGTCTGTTATAAAACCTGTATTTTTATGTCACAGTTAATACTGGTTTTCCTCCCTGGTGAGTCTTTATACTGAAATAATCATTGTAAGATTGAAAAAAAGAAAAGTGCTTTTATTCCCTAGAGATTTATATCTAAATGTAGCACAGAATCACAGAAGGAACTGCTGATTACAGAATGAGCTGCACACCATAGTGAGTACAAAGCCAAATATAAAGAGGACATCGTTTTCACTAGGCCAGGGGATTACAATTTGTTCATAGGAACAGTGGTGCAAAATTCAAGTTTTGAATGTATTTACCACCTGCCATTGAGTTGATAAAAGCAGCCAATATAACTTCTGGACTGCAGGAATTGCACCAAGACTCTTTTCAGGGTGTTGCCTGTGCACTACAGATGTGCTGCCACTCAGTCAAGACACGGACATGTAGAGAATATTTTAACAGAAGGTGAGCGTGGTATTTTAGTAAAAGCCTGTCTGCACAAACCAGCCTTTGGTATAAGCGACAATATTAATGTCTAATGTCCTTGAAACTCTCCTGAAGCAGAGAGAATGAAGCAAAACAATATCCTTGTGTATGGGAGAAAAAATGTAAACCAGTGTGCATTAGCCAATGGTAACTTGCTAAGCCCGTGGACCCTGTAAAAACCTATAAAAGTTTGCTAAAGATAGAAATAAACGACATTCGCCATACTTCTGTGAAGACTAGGCTGAATAGTCTGAGTGGTTTCTCAATATGGACTTGCTTTGAAACAAACCAGGTATACAGCAACATTCCCAGGCAATTCTTATTTTTCCTAGAAGTCTTGGTTCGCACTAAGTGACAGGTTTGAAACTGGACGAAAAGGCAGAGCTGTTTTATGCAATTTACTAGAATACAACCACCTTGTGCAAGAATTATACAGTTTTATAATTGAAAGTACCATAAGAATTTGAGGGAAAAAATGGGTGTATGTGTCCCATGAACCAGGCACAAATTCAATTCCAAACGATTTTCATATTTTTTTAAAATTGTTTTATATTCTCTCTCCCTCTAATAGAATAAACTGTGGAGATTTTAATTAGCCTTGTGTTTTTAGCATCTAAACAAGTAAGAAACAATAGTTTTTCCTCTGTATCCATTATGAATATGGCCCATTCTGATTTGGAACACAGCTTCTAGGTGAAGCTGTCAAGTGAATGAAAGAACATTTAAGACGTTTTAATGCCAGTGATACAGTGTACAGTATGCATTTGACTTAAAGAGTATGCACTATTTAATTATTCCTTTGATTACTGTATCTAACCTCAAAGTTAAACGGACCAAACTGGCTACAGTAGATTCGCTTACAAAACAAATGCCTCATTTCAAACTCAGCAGAAATGCTATCCTTCCCTTCCAAACCTACAGAAAATCCTGTCTACCTTTCACCAATTGTAAATTCAGCTTGGTCTTTTCCCCATTCGTATTTCTTACATGAATTTATGATAGAAATGGTGCAAAATAGCAAGAGCTGTTGAAATAGGCAGAAAGGAATTCAAACTTTAATCTGATTGGTTTAATTTATTTTTTTTTAGCATGAGGAAAAAGAATAGTTACAAGATTCTTTCAATATTTTCACAATGTTAAACTAAAACTGAGCTCTAGGCTACGTGTGTAAGTAAATCTAGAACACAAAAGGGTTAAATAAGATCTTCTTTTAAGATACAAGAACTTAAGCTTTCTTTACGTTTAACAAACTTCACAGAACAGGTACTGCAAAGGAACAACCCCCTCTCCAACTTTTTATTTAAAGTGAACATTGTCCATAATTCACATGAACTTTAAGTAGTGTCCTCTCAAGAGCAACCTTGAAACCCTCTGTGCACTTGTAACAAGATTAAACAGAATATTAAGGAGGAACAAAATAGTATCTTCAGTATTAATGCAGAAAAGTCTTGTGTATCAATCAGAATGCCCATCAAATGCTAGGATAGGATTTTGTGGGAAAAGAAAGTGCGTATCACAGCAGCTGCCAAAATCCATGAATTTTTTAAACTCCTTACTGCAAATGTAAATAATATCCTTGGACAGTCCCTCTCACCAGGACCACATCCTGAAGACGCAGCCCATTACAGAAGCTTTTGCTACTGGTTCATAGTCTTGAATAAGAACAAGGGAAAAAAACCCCAAAAAA
Organism: Cyanistes caeruleus; assembly: GCF_971803275.1. Classification (NCBI taxonomy): domain Eukaryota; kingdom Metazoa; phylum Chordata; class Aves; order Passeriformes; family Paridae; genus Cyanistes; species Cyanistes caeruleus. The sequence goes on along the minus strand of NC_141702.1, from coordinate 83,658,093 downwards.
CCTGCTTGCCTTCCAGACAGCTTGCATTTGTAATGATAGGACGTTTCTGATTTGCTTCATGGTTAATGCTAATACAGTCAGATGCCGTGTATGTGTAAAGACACACACACACACACACACACACACACACACACACACACACACATATATATACATACATATATACATATACATATATATATATATATATATATATATATAAATTTTTTTAATTAGTTGTCTCATGGTTAAATGTTCCTAACATTGGCTACCAAAGTAATAGTATAATTTGGCCTATAAGGAGTTAATTACCTGTAACAAATAGAATGGAGGATCACTCATACAAGCTGGGGTTTTCCAAGTGACAGGTTACTTCACCCCATGTGTTTCAGATCTGCCCAGTATTTAAAGATGAGACAAAGTTGATCCTTCCCTCGGGTTCTCTTACAAATTTACCCACTTGTTAATAACTTACTAATCAAATGAGAAGTTAAACTCATTCAGGATTAAGCTGGGTGACATTGGCACAAATTATTTTTACCTGCATAAGCCCCGTGGGCAGCAAGAGACAGCCCGGTTATGATGTTTGCTTTTATGTTTCCAAAGTGGCAAAGCTGGTGCGGTTCGGCTCAGCTTAGCGTGACACACCATAACACAGAACCATAGCTCTAACCAGATCCAGAACATTCTATCCAGATAATGTTTTTCACATTCATTTGCTATATTCATTTTGCGGGCAGGGATTTTTGTGGGCACGTTCAGCTGCATAGAAGGAGGGCTGGTGGAGCCCCTTTGATTATCTCATGGACACTCTGAACGTGAGGAACACAAACTCATTCTGACAAAGGTTATTTTGTTTTACAGGTTGTTCCCCAATACTGTTACTGAATTCTGTTTGCTACAAAATGTCCTTTTTTACCCAATATGTAAGTCTAGCTACAGAAAGTCAGTCTGTAGAATCCAGCCATGGCTACTGTGCTGTGAATTAGCCTTATTTGATCAATCATCAGATACCTGCACTTAGCAAAAGGCAAACAAGAGCCAATCAGGTTTTGGCCAGTGGGAATGGCTGCACTGCTCAAGGTATGTGGAATCTGTTCACACAAGATGCAGAATCTCTGTGGATGCCATGTAAAAAGTCGCACCATTTACTGGTATGCACCATTTACTGCTCTGGGATGGAGCTGGCTTTAAAGAGAGATCATAATTTAACAGAGAAGAAAGGAAAAAAAAACCAAAAAAAACCCCCAAAAAACTCTGATAGGTTCTTTATAGTAAGATAGATATAAAAATTTTTCATAAGAATCTCTGTCCCCCTTTCTTTTTGGCTTCCTGGGAAGAACCAGAAAGGTGTTCCTACCCCAACAGAATCCCTGATGCTGGTGACACTGCCTAACTCAAAAGCCACACGCGATGAAGGCACAAGTTACCAGTCAGGTCTTCTGCACTTAAGCAGTTGCAGTTGCTGCTCCAAGTAGTATTTCACCTCCTCAGGATTCAGTAGCAGTGAAGAGGTGAAAGGCTGCACATTAAATAGTTTGTCCAAAAGCCATGTGCATAGCAAACTTTTACACCAGCTTCTATACAACTATTTGTTTTAACTCTGCAGCTGGAATGTTTCCAGCATAAGGCTTTTAGAGTGACTCCAGCGATAACAGAAGCCTTTGGATTTTTCTTGCTTTGTTTAAATCCACTAGCCGTACTCAAAAATAGTATTTCTTCATGTTTTATTTTTATACGGTGGCTAGCAGGCACCTTAGTAACCAGCCAGAGATCAATTTCAACCATCAATCCCTAAACTACAGTACCAGGATGGTTGGCTAAAGAAAGGAAACTGATTGGCTGTAGTCTGAAACTTGCCTAGTACAAGGTGTCTGGCTGACTTTGTCCTAAATAAGGCTAACATTAGTGAACTAAGAGAACAGCATTTGGTTGCAGTCTTGCACTCAGGAACATCCTTCGCCAATGCGCTGGCAAGATCTCCCTACTTTCCGATCCAGTTTGACCATTTTCATGATGGCCTCCTCGCGCCCGCGGCCCATGTGGTCGAACGTGCAGTCGTGCTGTTCAGGCAGGCGGTGCAACATGCAGAACACATAACCTGCCAGAGGGAGACAAGAGACACGGTTAGGAACTGCTTATAGAGCTGGTATCTCACCTGAACCACAAGTGAAGGAACCCCGTCTACTGGAGGATTACTCAGTTCTCAAAAATTAATGCCAGTTCAAAGCTTTTACTTATTTTCTTACAGGGTAACGAGTATGTGCTCATTTACTGCATTTTGCTGAGGATTTATTAACATAGCACCAAAGCTCAAATCATACAAGATTTGTGGTTTTTTCTGCCATCCTCTCATACAGGAAACCTCCAAAATCATCTAAGCTATGTACATCCAAAAGGCTATGTACAGTAAAAAAGTTAATGCTTTTGGGTTTTAATCATCTTCACTGAAATCTTTCCTTTTAAGTGGACTTTGAATTCAGAAATTCATGCCTATGGTACTCTAGAGTGAGCTCGCAAGTAGATTTTCAAGTCAGAACTGTTAAATTTAAGCACTTTTCTTCCTACTCACTGCCAGCGTTGGCAGTGACGGCAGGAGGGTTCACTGCTCCTTCACTATCCCAGTCTTCAGAAGCTTCTCCCCATGAACCATTCTGACACTAACCATGGTTGGGGAACAGGCATTTGACACAGGGACATGTCATGCCACATCACTTTGCTCTGTAGTTGAGAAGATGAGGTTATTGTCTCCTTGTCTAAAGCTCTTTGATGTTACTCAGCTTTCCAGGAAGCATGTGACTTAGAAACATGCCATTACTTTTCCCTGCAGGTAAGGAGGGCATCTGCCACAGCCATCACTTTCTAGTCTACAAATGAAATCAGCTTTTTCTTCTTTGTCCCTAATGCTTTGTAACAGTAAAACTGCCTCAAATTTCCCACCTCCAAAATGAATGCTAAATAACAGTAAGTAGCATTGAGATGCTATAGGAGAAAAATCACAGTTACAGGGCTCACCAGGCCACTGAACATGACACCAATTATGGTTTGTATATAATTGTCTGTGCTGGGATATTTTTCCTGCCTGATGGTGCAAAGAGTAACACTCTGCCTCTTACTTGAATGCTTTACATTACTGTTGCTTCTCAGATGCTCAAAACATATTAAACTGATACAATTATGGTATTTGAGAGATGAAAAAGGATAAAAATAAGTGAGTGAATGGGAGAGTGTTTTGTGCATATACACGTACATACATATATGAGAATATGTGTGTGAAGTAATTTAACTTCCTGGACTATAAAACATCAATTGCAGGAGTGAACAACAAGCTACCTTTATATTAGAGTGATTGTTGAGAAAACATAGAGAGGAAAATTGTCATACATGTAATTATTTTTAAAAAGTGAAGAAAAATTGATTTATCTTTGCTCTTTGTTTCAGTAGCACCAGGCTATGAAAAGACATGCTATTATCTGTGGCTTGCTTTGAAACCCACTTCTAGGAACAAAGCCAAAAAAAGACAAGTTTTCTGTGTTGGTATGTACAATTCAGAAATATGGATGGAAATACGCAGATTGAATTGATATGTATCTCACCCCTTGTGATCATTGCCTCCACTTCAATCTCAATCTGGGTCATACCACACTCAAATGTGACAAATATCTTTCCTGAGGTGTCAAAAATCAAGGTCTGATTGTTAAAATGAAAGTATCCCTGGACTACAGTGCCAACACAGAACAGGCATTTCACTCAGTTCTCTCTCACAGAAAGCAGGGTTTGAAGGCTTCTCTTATTTCTTGAAATGAGATTTCAAATTGCTGAACCAATGTCCACTTCAGGTCCAAGAATCATAAATACCTGACTAGATGAGCTCAAAAATCAAGTTCATCATCTTATCTGCAATGAATGTCTAAGAAGTAGATGGAAGACGCCACAAAGATATGGACTGAGCAGGAGGCGTCTCAGTTCCTTCTAAATAAAAACTGGTTTTAAATCCTGGCAGTTTCACAGATCCTTTGTAAATGTTTAACAAGTGTATGTAAAAATCCTATCTAATGTTACTGAAAAGAGATCTTGAAAATGTATAAAATCTTCTGCACTGCTTCACCAAGACTCTTTGACAATTCTGTAAATCTAGTAAGGAAGTACATATGCCACATGGTTTATCACTTTTGAATGTGACCTTTCAATTGCCCCATCTCTTCCCCTTCTACAAAAAACACCATGCATACCAGAACAGCTTCATGATGTTCCCTTCTACCCTGCCACCCCTAATACAATCTAACCTGTATTTTGCCTGATCTTTATTTCATTTTTGAACACCTTTTATTTCTTTATACAGCACCCATTTTCACACAGGAAATCTGTACTGTATACTATATTTACTCCACGTGACACATTATTTATTTTTTTCTGTTCATCAAGGATTTTTTAACGCATTCTTAAACAAAATTTCAGTAACTGTCCACAAAAGAATGGAGGTGATTTTCATTTTCCACAGAGTATGGGAATAGTATGTCTAATTTCAGCAACTAAATGATCTAAACGTGTTAATAAATACATATTTAAATATGTACTGCTAATTAGAACAGAAAGTATCTAATGAAAGAATACCCAAGTTAATTTTAAATATTACGAAAATAGTTCTGCATATATTGGCTGATTTATGGAAGGGGGCTTATTATGGTTGAATTAGCAATGCAGATCTCATGAAAGTTCCATTTCCAAAAAGAGAATGCAGATCTTTAGTTTCATTGCTACAAATGCTTAAATCACTTTAAAGATTGGAACTTGAATTTTTGTAGGTTTTACTTAAAATTTAAATGCCTTTAAAACACTGTTATTCAGCAACTGAGTGACAGTAGTTCTGAACATCTTTTCATTAGTTCAGAGTGGGTATATTCAATTATTCACTCCTTGCTTCTTCAGTGGTTTGAAAATCAGAATGGACATTCTGTGGTCTGCATGTGCACAAGTGCCTGATGTTGCATCAAGGCCATCAGATTTTACAGCAGTTCCATTATTAACTTGTGTGTGCTGGGGCAGAAGGCCAATGAATAGATCTGTATTTTGATCCTTAATGTCAATTCATATTTAGAGGTGAAACTTTTTCTCCTGAGAACGCTGCTTTTACAGTTATAACGGAAGTTAGATAAATGAACTCCTGCAGTGTATTTGCTGTTAATTTCATTATGGGATGGTATCAAATACAGTCTCCCCTATATTCCTATAGTTGTCTCCCCTATAGGAATTTACTGCAGAAATGCTTCTTTTAGTACACTGTAACTAAAAGACAAAATAAACAACTTTCTACTAGTGGAAAGAGCATTGCAAAAGGGAATCCATTTACCAACTAAAGTTCATTTATCCAAGTTATTAACATAAAACATGCCAGACTTCCACTGCCAGCACAGAGATTTCAATCTAGTAAATGTAGTAATACATCTCACAGCACTGCAATTGTTGTTTTCTGATGTTAGAAGTAAATCATGAATCATCCACTCCTCAGATCTCTAATGCAAACATCTTGGAAAAACATTATGCAGCTCCTCAAAACATTCTGAGCACCACAGAAACTTCTTCATAATACAGCACTAAAAAAATTCACTTCCATTTCATTGCCAGAGCAAAAATGGCTAAAGCCATAAAGCAAAGCACCATTCCTTCCTTACAGAGGGGTCACTTAAAGGAAGCCCAAGACTGCACACCAGCAACTATGAAGATGCTTTCATCATTCCTGAGGAGCTAGATGGGAAAGGGATATTGGAGAGAACAGAAAACAAAAATAGGCTTACACAATCCAGACCAGAAAGTATGCACAGTAGATCACAGACCTACAGTATGCTGTGTGTGGGTATAACAATTACCTTTTCTTCACTGCTACACTCAAGAACCCTGGTACATTTTTGAATTTCTGAAAGCTGAGCCATTCAAATATCATTGTTGACATGAAAAGGCAAAGCCCTTCATTACCAAGTACTATCAATTATTCACTCTAGACATTTATGCTTTCATTGCAGACACCAACTGCTCTGAAGATTTAGCCTTCTATACTACAGTGACCCCTTTTGATACATTCAAAGAAACTCCCACTGGCAGGTAAAAGAATGTGAAGTCAACATTACCATAAACCCTGAACTTCTGATACTTAAAAATCATCTTAACCTGCCCACTAGGATTGGTATTTATCATTTTCATTCCCAAGTAAATAGGCAGAAGTTCAGAACTGTTGGAACTTGCAGCTTACACCATTTCCAAATTTTATTTAATAAACAACCTGTGTTTGAATAGAGCCATACACAAAACCTATTCAAAAGTAGCCCTAGTAATGACACAGACATAATCCTGTGCAGAGTTCTATGCTGTGTGCTTTGACTTCTTCACGTTCTTCATAATGTATTTTACTTCTCTTGCAAATTTGAAATTCTAATTAACAGATGTTCAAGCAGAATTTAAAAACACTTGTGACTTAAGAGTTGAAGATGCTGCAAAAATTCTCTAACCAAATGTTAGAACTGTGTAAGGTTAGAAGTCAACTAACTAAACCAAAGATGTATTATCTAACAAGGTATTGTGTGAGTCTACAAGCAGATTTCTGTACAAGAACAGATTTTAATGTCTCTTTAAACACTGAACATATCTGCAGGCTATCACACATCACAGCCAAACCAGGCAGATGAGCAAGCAGAGAAGATCAGCTCATGTTGCTGCAGCACTCAAAACTGCACACCATTCACTGCAAGTGTCTAATAATCCCCAAAACATTTATCTCCCCCACCCCTTCCAACTGGAAAGATGATTTAATGTGTTGCAGATTACACTAACAATAAAATTATAAGCAAGTGTGGGAAAAAATATTTTTTGTTTTTTTATAGACATGAAATAGGTAAGAAATGAATGGAAGAATAGAACAAATAGCAATGAAGATACAAAGCAAAATCCTAAAGGCTTGAGTATCTGACAACATCAGTATGATCCCACTTGCTTCCCTGTGTTCTGGAGGTTGTTCAGCAAGAACACGTGGTAATGGAAGGACAGGAATGTGCGCTGTAGTCCAGCCAGGCAAAGCTTCCAGTGCAGCTCATATGCACACATATGCATATTCTTCTCTCCTGGTATCTTGTATTATTCTCTTTTGCACAGTTCCATTCTTGCACATACTCTAATTACCTCTCCTCTCTCTTCTGTGGGAATGCTCTGCTTTCATCACACAACTCAAGGAAATTTCAGTTTTACTGACATTTTCTATAAAACCAAACCAAATCCCACCAAGCTAAACAATGAGGTTTTGGAAATAAATGAACTAAACTCTTCTGTTTCTCTTTCCCAGCTTTGCAAGTTGTCATGGATTTTGATTAAGTGATAAGTACCTCAGAATAACTTGGTTGGGAATCTTGTCATTAATTTCCAAGGGGAAATGGGAGCAAGCCACAGTATGATGAAGCTTTTTAAACAGATAGATGTATTTATTAAGACTCCACAAAATTGAGGCAGTCCTTTGTATAATTTCCACTCCAAATTGAGCAGATGGGAAATGTTAACCTCTAGGTGCTCAAAGTTAGAAGTCTCCAAATATCAATTCATGTTGTCTTAAACATTGCCCCTCCTTGAGACATTTCAGTTCCATGAATCTTCACATACAGCACAGCTGCAAAAGGTTCACAAAACATGCAGTAGAATCAAGTGTACTTTTCCTATTAACTTATTTTTCTAACCATTTGCTATGATCACTGCAACTTAATTTTCAGTATTTTCTTTGTCATACAGATTGTTGATACTTACACACAACTACCAAAACGATCAGCAGCTGAATCAAAGAGGAAAAGGAAAGAGGTGGGGTAAGACACCTAAGAATGTTTCTTTTACTCTGCCTATCTGTCCCTGGGATTGAATGAGCACCCTGGGACTTCCATCCTGGTCTCAGTCAGTGATAACCTCAGGTTTCATGCTGAAAGCATACAGCTCTGTGATATCTCTGGTGGTACAGAAGAGTGCTTATGAGATCCTACAGATTCATTTTGTATTTCTACTACTGGTTTTATGCTTAGGAGAAAAGAAGGGAACAAGGAATTTTTTTCCCTTCTTTTATTTTGCTCTCTGCCATAAAGAGGGTAAAGCAATGTCTATGTATCTGCATTAGAGACAAAAAAAGCATTTGTGGAAAGGACTGCCCAAGAAGTGAATGGAAGAAGTTGTATACAAAAGACAAAAGACATAATCCTGTAAGAGTCACTGGACAGGTATGGTTAAAGATTCTGCAAGAATTCTTTCAACTTCAAGGAGAAGACTATTTCCAAGTTTGGTTACATATACATAACCTGTGCTTCAAAGTTATTTTCTGTCTATTTTCTTTAAGATCATAAGCTTGGGAAGCTGCTTTAGGGAGCATACAAGAGATGCAGTTTGTCACTGTGGAGACCCTGCAAGCAAGCTGTTTTATCCCAATTCATGCTAACTTCAAATACACTTTCCTATTTATCTGACTACTTGCACAGAAAGATATCAAACTATTTTTTCCTACATAAATGTGACACAAATTTTGAACAGAGAATTTATATCACTTGAGAACAGAGCATGTGCCAATTTTTAGGGGAATTTTTTTGATCAACAATTCTTAAGGAAGTTCTACACAAGACACTAGTTCCCCCAATTACTCAGGCTGCAGCCAACCTCCCAGTTACAAAGCTGGTAGCTAAACCACACAGCAAGCCTCAACCAATAGCTGTTGCTACTAGCACAAGAAGTGGAAAGTACACAGACAAAACCGATCGACCAGTAGATGATGATGATGATGATGATGATGCAGGAGAAGGACCCTCAACGCCTCCTGACACAAAACCAAGAGTCAAAGCAACTGGCACAAGATCAGAGGCTAATATTGAGTCCTTTTCCCTGAAAGATCTTTGTGGCCTAAGGAAGGACTACACTCAACGACCTGATGAATCTATAATTAGTTAGTTAGTCCGTCTGTGGGACGCCGCAGGTGAAGCTACAGTTCTGGATGGCACTGAAGCGAGGCATCTAGGATCTCTGTCACATGATCTGGTTATTGACCAGGAGATGATGAGGGGGGCTAACCCTCGCAGTCTCTGGGCACGAGTCCTTGAAAGCATAGCCCAAAGATATCTGTGTGTAGATGATCTTTACATGCAGCAAACACAATGGAAAACCATCGAACAAGGGATCCAATGCCTGAGAGAAATGGCAGAGAGTGTTTTTTCAGATGACATACCAACTAAGAATCCAGACTTGGTGCCATGTACATCCATGATGTGGTGAAAATTGGTACGACTTGGGCCACAAGAATATGCATCTGCTTTAGCAATGATGAAACGGGATGAAAGGAAAGAGACCGTGCTGGATATGGCGAAGAAGCTTCGAGCATACGCAGATGCCGTGCATGGCCCCACACATGCAAGAATCGCAGCTATGGAAACACGTCTGCAGAGATTAGAAGATAAAATAGAGGGGAATCACAAGAAACTTACAGATGAGATTAAAGAAAACCTTCTCCAAATCTCAGCAGTACAGATCAGAGGTCCTGGCACTCAATGCAGACGTTCCCCCGATAGGGAGAGAAAGTATACCCCACGAGCTGAGCTATGGTTCTTCCTGCGTGATTGCGGAAAAAACATGAGGAAATGAGATGGGAAATCTACTGCAGCTCTGGCACAACGGGTGCGTGAACTGAAGGAGAAGAAGAGTCACAAAGGAAGTTCCACCAAAAGGGAAGCAGCTCCAGTTGCCCGTAGCCAAACTGCCAAGTATGATGATGATGACATGTCTGATCCCCTTGAAAGAACATCCAAGACATATACCAAAAGAAAAAAGGATAACCAAGCTTAGAGGGGCCCTGCCTCTAGCCAAGTAGAGGCTAGAGAAAATCGTGTTTTTTGGACTGTGTAGATTCGTTGGCCTAGCACATCAGAACCACAAAGATATGAGGCCTTGGTTGACACTGGTGCACAGTGCACGCTAATCCCATCAAGACATGTAGGGGCAGAATTTGTTTCTATTGCTGGTGTGACAGGGGGATCACAGGACTTTACTTTAGTAGAAGCTGATGTGAGCCTGACTGGAAATGAATGGAAGAAACACCCTATTGTGACAGGCCCTGAGGCCCTATGCATTTTGGGCATAGACTACCTCCGAAGTGGGTATTTCAAAGACCCAAAAGGATTCAGGTGGGCATTTGGAATAGCAGCTGTGGAGACAGAGGGTATCCTGCAACTGAACACCTTGCCTGGACTGTCTGAGAATCCATCTACAGTAGGACTTCTGAAGGTGAAAGAACAACAAGTACCAATTGCCACCTCGACAGTGCACCGCTGACAATATAGAACAACTCGAGATGCTGTGATCCCCATCCACAAGATGATCAGAGAGCTGGAGAGCCAAGGGGTGGTCAGCAAAACCCACTCACCCTTCAACAGCCCCATCTGGCCTGTGCATAAATGTGAAAGAGAATGGAGATTGACTGTGGACTATCGTGCATTGAATGAAGTGACTCCACCACTGAGCGCTGCCGTGCCGGACATGCTGGAGCTCCAGTACGAGCTGGAGTCCAAAGCAGCGAAGTGGTATGCCACTATTAACATTGTTAATCATTCCCCTGGCAGCAGAATGCAGACCTCAGCTTGCCTTCACCTGGAGGGGAGTGCAGTACACCTGGAACCAACTGCCTCAGGAGTGGAAGCACAGCCCCACTATCTGCCATGGACTGATCCAGGCTGCCCTAGAAAAGACAAAATTTCAAAAACATCTACAGTACATAGATGACATCATTGTGTGGGGGAACACAGCAGCAGAAGTGTTTGAGAAAGGAGAGAAAATCATCCAAATCCTCCTGGAAGCTGGTTTTGTCATCAAGAAGAGCAAAGTTAAGAGACCAGCTCGTGAAATTCAGTTCCTGGGGGTAAAGTAGCAAGATAGACGGCGTCAGATTCCTACTGATGTCATCAACAAGATCACAGCAATGTCTCCACCAACTAATAAAAAAGAAACACAAGCTTTCTTAGGTGCCATAGAGTTTTGGAGAATGCATATTCCTGAATACAGTCAGACTGTAAGCCCTCTTTACCTAGTCACTCGGAAGAAGACTAATTTCCATTAGGGCCCTGAGCAGCAACAAGCCTTTGCTCACATCAAGCAGGAGATCGTCCATGCAGTAGCCCTTGGCTCAGTCAGGACCAGACCAAATGTGAAGAACGTGCTCTACTCTGCAGCCAGGAGCCATGGTCTGTCCTGGAGCCTTTGGCAGAAGGTGTCTGGTGAGACTCGAGGCCAACCATTAAGATTTTAGAGTAGAAGCTACAGAAGGTCTGAAGCCCATTACACCCCAACAGAAAAAGAAATTTTAGCAGCCTATGAAAAAGTCCAAGCTGCCTCAGAGATAATTTGCACTGAAACACAACTCCTCCTGGCACCCCGACTACCAGTGCTAGGATAGATGTTCAAAGGAAAAGTTCCTTCCACCCATCATGCAACCAGTGCCACATGGAGCAAGTGGATTGCTCTTATCACGCAGCGCGCCCGTATTGGTAAACTGAATCACCCTGAGATTTTAGAAATAATTACAAACTGGCCTAAAGGTGAAAATTTTAGTCTCACAGATGAAGAACAAGAAGAAGTGACAAGGGCTGAAGAAGCTCCACCATATAACCAACTGCCAACAGAAAAAACACGCTACGCTCTTTTCACTGATGGTTCCTGTCACATCATAAGGATTAACCGGAAGTAGAAAGCAGCCGTACGGAGCCCCACACAACAGGTCACAGAGGCCACTGAAGGAGAAGGTAGATCAAGTCAACTTGCAGAACTCAAAGCTGTTCAACTGGCCCTAGACATTGCTGAAAGAGAAAAGTGGCCAAAGCTCTACCTCTACACTGATTCATGGATAGTAGCCAATGCTCTGTGGAGATGGTTAGAGAGGTGGAAAGAGGCTAATTGGCAGCGTAGAGGAAAACCAATTTGGGCTGCTAAAGAGTGGAAAGATATTACTACCAGGGTAGGGAGACTACCAGTGAAAGTCCGCCACGTAGATGCCCATGTCCCCAAAAGTAGAGCTAATGAAGAACACCAAAATAATAAACAAGTAAATCAGGCTGCAAAGATACAAGTGTCAAAAATAGATTTAGATTAGGAACATAAGGGAGAGTTGTTCCTAGCCCAATGGGCTCATGATGCCTCAGGTCATCAGAGTAGAGATGCCACCTATAAGTGAGCACGAGACCGAAGAGTAGATTTAACCATGAACAACATTTCTCAAGTTATTCATGACTGTGAGACATGTGCTGTGATCAAACAGGCCGAGTGGTTGAAGCCGCTATTGTACGTTGGGCGTTGGTCGAAATATAAGTATGGGGAAGCCTGGCAGATTGACATCACACTGCCCCAAACCCGCCAAGGCAAGCATTACGTGCTCACAATGGTAGAAGCCACCACTGGATGGCTGGAAACCTACCCTGTGCCTCATGCTACAGCCCGTAACACCATCCTGAGACTTGAAAAGCAGGTCCTTTAGAGGCATGGCACCCCTGAGAAGATTGAGTCAGACAATGAAACTCATTTCAAAAACAGCCTTATAAACAGCTGGGCTAGAAAACATGGCACTGAGTGAGTGTACCATATCCCCTACCATGCACCTGTTGCTAAGAAAGTAGAGAGGTACAATGGACTATTAAAAATCACCTTAAAGGCACTGGGTGGAGGATCTTTTAAAAACTGAGAGCAACATCTAGCAAAAGCCACCTGGTTAGTTAACACCAAAGGTTCCACCAACTGAGTAGGTCCTGCCCAGTCTGAGTCTTTACATGTAGTAGACAGAGACAAAGTCCCAGTAATACATGTCAGAAGTCTGCTAGAGAAGACAGTTTGGGTCAATTCTACCTCGAGCACAGACAAACCCATTCGTGGGGTTGTCTTTGCTCAAGGACCAAGTTGTACATGGTGAATAATGCAAAGAGATGGAACAACGCAATGTGTACCTCAAAGAGACCTGATCCTTGAGTAAAAGGTTACTGCCATTGTCTGTACATTAAACCACGCAAACATGAAATAGAAGGAAATGTGTGCAGAGTTGGAATGTTAGTTTTGGCAGTAAGTCGATGATATGGGGACAAGGGGTGGAATGTCCTGGGTTGATTATGATGTTAAATTGTATTCCCATTCGTCCACCTAACCCAGACATAGGTTTTGTATTCTTAAAATTCCATCTAAGAGTAAAAGTGAGTGGAAAAGAAGCACCCAGTCTGTTATCAGAGACCGTACTTGCTCCCCCCACATCGGGAGTTTTGACTACAGCACAGACAGACAACAAGACACAGATCGCCTTGGCTTTCCAACTAGCCGAAGCAGAGAGGTCTTCCTGGACTGTTTTCTTTCCCTTTTTCTGAAACGAATCGAACCTGCTCTGGACTGGGGACTCGGGGGAACACCGGGACCTTGCACCCGTGGACTACCGGGAGCCCAGCCTGGGCAGTGGCATTTTCCAGCACCAGAGAGACTGATAACAGAGCGAACACCCACAGGAAAGAGACTCTCTGAAGTTTGTCATCTCTTCTGAAGGGCGAGAGGTTTTGTAATTTGATATCGTTCATTTTTGTACTGGGTAGTGCTGTGCCTGTGAAATAAACAGGTTTTTTCCACTTCTCTCAGAGCAATCTCTTCCCGAACCGGTTAGGGGGTGGGGAAAAAAGGCCACGTGGGTTTGCTTCCTGGGGGGAGTCCCACTGGAGGTTTTCTCCCAGATTTGCCCTAAACCAAGACAAATACAACCAGAGAAGTAGGGAAAATGTTTAGGAACAGAACTGATGTTTTCAGGAAATTTTTCTCAATTTCAAAGAATCCCTAATGAATCAAAGTCATAAATACAGCACATCTACTTTGTAATAAAAAGCTGCCATTAAAAAATGTTTGCTATGGGTCAGGTCTGACTGAGTACTGAAGGTCTCAGACAGGATCATGTACCAGAAAAAGACGGTGACTAAATCATTTGATTTGGACCAGATATTTTTCTTGCTGTACAGAATTTAGGCATTTGAGAGTAAACACTTCCACATCACAGCTTCTTCAGCCACTACAGATTTGTAAGTTAAGGCCATTATCTACTGGGGAAAGACTATCAGAGCAATTCAAGCCCAAGAATACTCCCACACATACACCATTACAATCAATACTCACTTCTAAACTGCTTCATATTTCAGAGGTCACTGACTTGCACAGTGGTGACAATGGCATCTACAGGCTCCCCTTCTGACCTTATGCACTGTCCCTGGTTTTTGGTCACAGCATTCACCCACAGCAGTCAAGCACAAGCAGCAGCTGTGATACCACAAGCTCACTCTCCAACCACCACAACTGCTGGGCTACCACTCTTGTGAAATCTCTGCAGAACTGAGCTCTGGTCTCAGTTCATCTGTGGTAACAGATGCAACTTCCCAGAAATTAGCATTTTAATTTGTTGATATAAATGGAAGAAACATTTTTCACCAAAAGCTTGTGTGACTGTTAAACCATGAAGGCAGGGAAAAAAATAAAAAGCCAAACAACCAAAACTGGTTAAACTTTAATTTAACAAGAGTATTTTTTGAGAAACCATTTTGCTCCCAACAACTTACAGCATCAAGTGAGGTATCAGATAGGTAACATCAATGATCAACTTATATTAAGGAGAGGAAAAGCAAGGTTCAAAATAAAAAGTTTAGACTTTAGGTAGATGAAAAGTTTCCTTATTTGAATAATTGTGTGATATTACAATGACTTATTCAAGAGGAATTAATATCACTGCTACACTTGTAAAAGCAATATTCATTGTTGCATATGTACAACCAAGAACACACTGAAATAATACTGCACGTCCCAAATCAGTCCTAGTTTCACAAGATTATATCCTGTAATATGTGGGAAAATGAATCCAAAGAACAGAATGTTCGGTAAAAAAGCAGAATTATGCCCAAAAGGTCTCCCTAATGTCCAAGGCAGTTGATGAAGTAGAGGTAAATCATACTAACAGGTTTCACTATTGCAAATGTTAGTACTGCTATAACATCAGATCTTCCATGGGTTATACCAGCTTATCAAGAGGCATTTGTTTCCTAGTCAACATATTTAGATTTGTGCAGTATAGACTTTCTAGATTTGAGTGGTGTGAAACCTTAATTAAAGTGTCCTGAGAAATGGCAGGTGGATGACAGAACTCTCCTAAGGTCAGAGGAGGGACTTGTGCAGTATTTAACATTTTAAAAAGAGCTGCATGAGCATTAAAATTTCTAGAATTCTCTATACCAAGCCCACCTGAGCTAATAAACTTCTCCCAGAAGCTGAGGATTTAATTAAAAGCTGAAATGTACCCAGAAAGTTAATTAAAATAGCAAGCAATACCCAGTGATTCAATTATAAATGTGTGTAATTTTGTTTAGCCAAATGAAAATGCAGAAAAGATAAGGCTATTAATAGAGAACTGGAATGAATAATGAAAGGGTCTGTATTAACATCCAGTATGTGTTGCATTAATTCTAACAGTTCTCCTGAATCCTGCATGTGTTTTGACTTCCTCACATGCTGAAACAATTCCAGGTTTGACTTCCAGTATGCTTCATGAGTTTTATTATTTATGCCCTGGGTTTCAGTAGCTTCCTAGACTTTGTACCATAGTGATCAGCATAGTCTGACAGCAGCTAGGCTTGCTGGCCAAACAAGACAGAAGCAGCTCTACTTCTTTTAAACCTAAGTACAATGTGTTTTATGTCTTCATTCCCTATTCTGGACCTTATGTCCAGAATCTCTTAGATCACACCTTCTGCTCCATGAAAGTCTTCTGTTACCATAGCGTCTTGCAATCTATGTCAAGAGTAATTCTTCTTCTAATCACAGGAAAATAGAGCTCCATTCAGAAGCCCGATTTATAGCACAAAGGAAAACAAATGCTTAGAGCCATGTATACTCCCACTCCTCCCTTTTTATTTTTTTGGTTTCGGTGCAGACAAAACATTCCTGACTCCTGCTTGTTCAGAATATAGCAGGACCCCCATACACAACTTGTGCCTATGACTTGCAAAACTTTCAGAAACTAGGGAATGTTTAACAGCTCTGAACACCTCTTGTAAGCCATCTGCATTTCAATATGTGTAAAGATACAGTAAATAAATATATTATTTAAAAAACTTACTGAATACTCAAAAGTGATTGTATTATCCATTGATACAGTTTTTTCAGCTGTCTTGGGTTGCAACACAAGATGTAACCATATGTAACAGATGTATTAACATCTGTTAAAACCAGGTGGGGCAGTGTTCGTTATCTCTTCCACAACCCATCCTCCCTCCAGGGGGATATCTTCTGTTAATGGGCCATTGAGTCTCATTACATGACTTATGAAATTACATCATCCCATTGGGAGATGCTCCACCCAGGGGGAGGAAGGAGCCAAGGATTCCCACCTGAATATTATGAGAGACTTGGAAAACCACAGCCAGCCTTTCTCCACTGGATTCCCAGAGGAAAAAAGGACCCATCTACACCACCACTGGACCTCCAGAGGAAAACTACACCCTTCTACAGGATCATTGCTTCAACAGAACCACATCTGTCACTCCAGAAGGACTGCAGCCACCATTTAATTGGACTGCTACTGACACCCTGACTAACAGGGTGTCAGGTTGTATCCTGACTCTGTCAGTGGGGTATTTTTGTACTACTACATTTTTATTTAAATTTTCCTAGTAAAGAATTCTTATTCCTATTCCCATATCTTTGCCTAAGAGCCCTTTGATTTCAAGATTATAATAATTTGAAGGGGAGGGGTGGTTTACATTTTTCCATTTCAAGGGAGGTTTCTGACTTCCTTAGCAGACACCTGTCTTTTCAAACCAAGATGTCAGCTCTTGAAACTTTCCTCCAAGGCCAGCAACATTTAATACTAAAAGGCCCTGACATACACTAATACTATTCGCTTCTGTGGAAACTGATGCACACTGATCTTAATGCCATTTCCTTAGCACATCAATTTCCTCAGAACATCCACATCAAGTAGTGTCAAGCCACACTACCTACTTATAACTTATTTAACACCTTCTTATAACTGAATTATGTAATTTAGGGCCACAGGTGGTATCTTCCTCTAAGATAAAATATTATTTATTTAGCTGGGAGGGGAAAAATACTCTAGCTCCTGGAAGAAATCCTGACTTTTCAAACAAATTTAGACAATTCCTCTCAATATCCTTTTTCTCCTCCCAGTTTTGATACAGCATTTGTAGCTAGTTTCTTTCCCCAGTTCTTCTCGTGAATAGTTTAGACTTTCGTCAATAAAATTTACATTCCTCCCCTGCCTAAGCCTTACCTCATGGTCAGTTAACTAGCTGGTAATGTTCCTTCAGAATTAGTCAGATTATTATATCATATTTTTGGGCCTTCTGTGTCTACTTATCAAATGCTAGTAGAATCTGTACTTCTGTGCACAGCTGTTAGTTACCATATGGACAAACATGTTTGAATCACCTTTAGGGGGACTTATCTGTCTTTCTGTCATAAGCAAAAAATTACTGAGACTGAGCAAATACTTCTCTAAAGGTACTGGAAGAGATATAAGGTACTCTCAGATTTTTATATTCAAGTTCACTAGGCCATGTGTCTTTTGTGCACACAAGACAATTAAAAATTGCACCATCTTTCACTTTATGGATACACTTCATTCTTCTGTAACCACAATACAGGTATGTAGGGAAGAAGAGACTTAATGTGGCACACCTACAAAATGTTGGTTTTTCACCCAGTATTGCAGTTTCCATTTGAAAACCCCCAGAAGGTTATACACTGAAGGACTTACCACATCAGTAATGTAAAAATAAGAGCACTTTTTGTTTTTAGGAATACTAACTTGTTTTACTTACGGAGAACTTGGGGACTTAAGAGATGAGCAGCCCATTTCAATTGTATGGACTGATTGGGACTACAGTAAGTAAGGAACAGGTTCAGTACACATTACTAAATCAACATTGCCAAACTTTTGGCAGCACAATGGAAGAAATCAAAATCAGCACATCCTGTAAGAAACCCACATTAATTGAACAAGCTGGAGAAATATACTGGGGTCTCTTTGAACAGTAATTCATGATTCCTATTTACAGGGAGCATGAACTTTATTAACACTTCTAAAGCTGTGGACAGCTTTTCTGAAACCTAGACATGAAACCATTTTTCTGGGTCCTACACTTGAAATCTATGATGCACCAATTAATTAACTACTTCTTAATTTCTAGTACTTTCAGAATACATATTAGTCAGAAAGACCAACATTAGTTAACAGCTTCTATTGACTATCAATTAAATTGGAGTCTTGGAATAACAACTTCATAAAATACAAAAAAAAACAACCCCCCCCCCTCTGAGTTAAAATTCAAACTTCAGTAGACTTTGTGTTCAGTTTGGTATATTTTAATACTTGCAGCATTATAAGATAAGATGCTGGACATTCCTGAAATGGCTGAAGCAAAAGAACTATTCTGGGAGCAACTCCCTTAGAGAACAGCCAACACAAGACAGCTGAACGTGGTACATCTTACAGGCTGACAGTAAGACTTGCCAGAACTGTAGTACGTAAGTCACTAAAAAGATTTATTTTAATGCTTCTTAAAGAACTGGCTGACTCATACTCTCCAGAAGCACTGTGTATATTTCATCTTAATCAATGGAAGTACATCTGTTATACCAAGACATAATCATGCCCTGAAGCCATTTTGGTATGTACCAGATAAACCTTCCTTATCCATGTAGAAAGTGAATTTAGCAGCACCATTACAAATTCTTCCCCACAGAAAAAGTTTCCATGGAAATGGAACTATTTAATATTTTACCAAGTTTTAAGAGAAACATTTGTTTCAATACATGTTTGACAACTTTGTATAGGAGCAGCTTAACTATTAAAATTTATTTTTTCCTGTCTTTCTGAAGATTATTTCTAAATTAACTGAGTAAATCAAATCACTCCAAATTTATTTTAGCACAGTCCAAACAAGTGCTTCATCTCCTGTGCTTATGGACCAGCAGTTCTGTTATCCAATTTAAGAATCTACAGCTGCTGTTCCTCCACTTTTTTGATTACTCAATGACAGTGAGACTTGCTGCCATCTTATCTGTAAAATAGGTACAGTGTCTACTGTGTGGATGGATTTTGTTTCTGCTGGTGCTTGATAGGAGTCTGTTTTTCTCTCCCTCTTATCCCTGTGCTTAGACCAAAACAAAATAAACCAACAGTAACTCCAAGAAAATAATTTCAACAGATTATTTATAAAGAATTAAACTAAATACAGGGGTGTGGAAAAATAAGAACAGTAACTAGGAAGGAAATTTATGCCCTTACAAAGAGCAGTCTGTTGTGGGTCATTTTGGAGTCTGAGATACAGTGTGTGCCTTTGTTTCTGATACTTAGTTCTAAGATCCAGAAAAACACTGAATTTCATGTAACATGAAATTAATGAGCATGTTCTCATGGTGATACATGAGGACAACTGTTAAAGTTAGATAGAAAAAGCTAAAAGTGTGTGTAAATTAGAGTTTTCTTAAATCACTGGGTGAAAAAGTTAGTTTAGAGAACAAGAGACAAGATGGAGGATTTAGGGTGCTGTCTCTTGTCCCTTCTTTCTTCTTCATGTTCTTCTCCTAGAGGTTTTTGGGTAGCAATAAGTGATTGGACACAAAATGCCGCAGTGCAGCACATAAGTCATTGGGTCATTAAGAAAAATAATATATGTGTCTATTGTTAATTGGGTAAAAATAGGTATAAAGATAGAAGAACGGCGTATTTTGGAGCCATTTTGTGCATTAGACATGAAGTGTGCTGCAAGGCCTTGTTGCACCATCAGAAGAAAAAAATGTACCAGATTACAAAAATATAACCTTGTGCAGCCAGCCTAGAAAGACCTGTGTCAAGTTCTGTGATGACCTTTTAATAAACACGAGAAACAAGATTCTAATGAGCTCGGGAGTTTTCTTCAAATCATAAGAACTGAGATAAGCAGGGCTCCCCACGAGGGAGGATCCCAAAAGAATTCAGTCCAAAGGAGGCTAAGAAATCTGAGAAGAGAAAGAAAAATACAGAAGAAATGCAACAGAATAAGAAAAACAGAAAAAGGATTTTTTAAAAAAATGTTACAGGTCATGTGCTCCATCCTCAATTCCAGGCGCTCAGCATTTCGAGGTGGTTCTCTGGCTGAGTGGCAAAGTTTGACCCTTATTTCCTGGCTCAGTCTTACTGCTGTAGAGGCAACTTGTGAACTGCATCCCTTCCAATCAAAAAGCAGACAGACATCAGTACTTGCCAACATCTCACCAATTAAAATTACAAACCACCACATTCTGTCTTCACGTCTGCATGAGGTTTGTGCTCACACTAGCTTCCCCCAAGAGCATCAGTGAGCGCACAGCTGTTAGGCCAGATGAATTCCAAGAAACTGTAGCTTCTTACTACATAACCTAGGCCAGCAAAATTCCAAGAAAAGCTTTCTTATCCACACAGGCAAGAAATATGGCTAGCAAGTGTTTGATCAGAATGCAACATGACTGAGCAATTATTTTCAAAATGTGATCAAGCTGGAAGGTTTCAACGTCTTCTCATCCTCTTAAGTATCTCCTCTGGCCCAAGAACATGAAAAACATTATGATTCCGATCTGAGAAGCACACAAACAAATGGCACTGCTACTGGAAGCTAAAGCCTGGCTTGCTTTGCAGGGCCCTGACTGCCAAGAGACAGATGGAGTCTGAGGTATGGACACACCTATAGGGACGTGGACTACAAACACCAAACTGTTCTACACAGAAGTTGCTGCAGAGCTGGAACACGACACTGATTTTTCTTTAACTGCTGACTAGAAGTGGATCTAACATGACAAATTTAAAATTCCTTTACTGATTATCTAGAATATCCTCATATGTCTCATGCAATTCCAACAACACTGCAGACTTCCATGTGCTGGCTTTACAGACCAGTTCTGGCAGCAGAACTACTTTTTACTGTAAAATTGTAAGCCTCTTCCAAGAAATTAAATTTTTCTTTCTGTGCAAATAATTTCTATAGATTCAAAGTTTACTGTTCAGTGTCTTCTAAAACTGTACACAACTTTATTTAGTAGCAATATATATCTAGTCAAGCAATTAAGAGCAGGCCTAGAAATTTATAGTGCAATAGATTATTATTAATAATTATAGATTTGCAACTAATCAACCTGCATTTTTTACAATACATTTCCATAATTCAGTGTTTTATAGCTACTTCCACTCACACATTCACTGTCCCTAGTATTGAAGCAACTCTCTGGTAACCACCCAGCTATGACATTACTGTGACAACTTCCTTTTCAGATCAAGGATCACAGGCAGTTGATTTCAGAGTGCTTGCAGAAATGCTGTAACAAAGTGTAACTGAAAGAGTACGATGCCTGCAATTCTTTGATGATAAAACTGGCTCCTAAATCTAATACTAAATAAAAATTATTTCAATACAATCATTATCCATTGTAAGACACTAAACTGTTGGAAGGTGCATCCAGCTAAAATTAGAGAACACTGCTGTCTGCAGGACTTGCCTACTCTTATTGTCACCTACAAACAGTGCACAGGAAGCTGATTTTTAGTGGTGTTGATATAAAGGTTATTCTGTCAGAAGCTTAAAATGAGAATTCATTTTAAAATTTCTCACTGAAGCTTGCAAAGTGCATCAGCAATTAACAATTCCTATCACTTCTCCCAGTTTGCTTTATGAAAATGCTCAGAACTCGTCTTACAAATTGCTCTTTTGAAGATCAAAGAGAAGCCGAATTTGTGCTCTGGATGAGTTAGTAATTTACTGGAACTTTCAGAGGAGGCTTGCCAGCACACTTGTTTGACATCCCCAGGGCACAGGATTGAGGGGAGCTCTGTGACTCTTCCCTTCTGAGTTCCTTCCTTAGCTTTATTGGCACCTCATTAGAATTTAATGAAAATGACATCTTCTGTTCTTCCCGCTCAGGGCATAGAATGCTACAAAAAGGCCCATCACAATTCATAACACATGAGCAATGGCTCTTAAGCATTATTTATGAGATGTGAATTTCTTGTCAGCAGTTAGTCCTTTAACAGAGTGGAAGAAGAATGAAAAAAGATTTTGAGAGTGTGTATGAAAACAAATCCTTCTACATCTGAAGAATATTGTACTTGAATTGCTGGAACTCCCTTTTCAGTTGTCAATTGTTGTTCTTCACATCAAAGCCCTGCAGCACTGTCAAATCTGTCTAAAATTCCATGCAGTGTCAAGGGAATGAGCTCAGCAGCATCACCTTTCTCTGGGCAGGGCTTACAGGAGACAGGAGAGCCAATACAGCAGCTTCCCAAAGATCTCCAAGCCAGTGTAAAGCACCAGTCATTCTGTCTGTCTCCTTTCCAAAAAAGAAGTGCCTTTTTGGACAAGTCCCAGTTAACTAGATCAGTATTTGCAGATATGTCTACATTAAACGTTTTTAATTTTCTACTATGTCTAACTGAAAGTCTCACTGGAGGACTCACCAGGACAAATCATCAAAAAGTAAGATGATTTCCAGTACTTTTAACATTGGGACAAGAAGATGTGCAACAACAAATGATTAAATTGTTGGTCTGTGGAGTTAATTTGGATTTTAACACAGTTTGGACAACTGTGTTAACAACATTTTTATGCTTTAAATCCTTTTTCCTTATATCCAAGCAAACCCACACATCGGTCATTCTGAAGATGATGTCTCCTTTTTATTGATCCTGGTATCAGATTTTCTCTTAATGTTTAAAACTCGGAGGGGTTTCCTCCATTTTTTCCCATTGCTTCAGTTCAGGATTAAGACACCAAGAATTTAATAGCAATGGTTCAAAGCTCAGATCAAACAATGTTCTGTGTTGATCATTACTTCTAAAGAGTGTACGTGCTTATTTTACACCAGTTGATTCTATCTCATTGCCTCCACCTGACCACACATCATGACCTGTGCTTCACATTAGGACAGAAAAGGATAACCCAGTCATGTGTGGATTTAGGAAATATGTTAAACAAATGAGAATTTGACAGATTTGTTCTACAGCATTTCCATCAACTCCTCCCAGGGTTTTTGAATGGGTGTCATTCATGACCTAAAGCAACCTAATTGTACAGACAGCAGGGCAAGCAAGCTAGGATGGTTTCTCATGCAACATCTTTAAAACTGACCAGAGCCACATGCTCTGATTATTGGTAAAGCAGTTTCGGTGACGTGAAGCTGAGGTGTCCTGTGTTGCTCAGTGGTAGCATTTTGCTTGCTTCTTATTAATCTGACTATTAAATCTAAGTGGCACAGGGTATGCACACATTCAAATCACATCAGAGCAGACAACACACCCTTACTACATGCAATATTAATGAAACATTGTAACTGCACAGAAACAAAAAATCTCCAGTTTTTTCAGCCCTTTTGTACATGTGGAAATAAAACTCCTGCCTTCTATTTTCTCAATAAAAGTATGGAACAAAAAATGATAATAATACAAACCATAAACTGTATAGGATGTAATGCAGGAATGCAAATTTTCATCTCACTTATTACTGAGGAATTCAGAATTTTTTTTCAAGTTCATGTTTTATTAACATATTTTATGAACTTTAACAGAAGTATTTCCATAAAGCTATATATATATCCAGTAGAAGAAAATTAAAGAGTAATTCCTACAACATTTATATTTCAACAGCATTGAATTATGGAACCACTTCATTAAAAATTGAGAAGAACCAACCAAATATATCTGTAATCCAGTTTACAGGGAAAAAAAAAGGCAGGTCTTATTTTATAATTTAAAAAACATTACTGATCAATAAAAGGGTTTTTTAAAAGTTGCTTTCAACTTAATTCCTCTTACATAGCTCCAATATTGCAGAATGCAGGAAATGCATTCTGCAGTATCGGAGCTATGTAAGGTTGATACATAATGGTTAAGCAATCATTTGTCCAATCCACCCCAAAATTCAAACTCTTTTGCTCCCAGTATTAGGGACCATTCTGCTATTTCAGCCAGGTGCCCATAAGCAGCCTTAGTAGGTGTACTAAGCTGACCAGGAGCAGAACAGCAGACCAGGAGCAGAAATTCTTGCCTCTACCACACTGAGCAGAAAGAGCCATACCAAAATGTGTCATTGATAACCCTGAATTTCTTCAGTTCGATAAAAATGTTACCAGACACTTCAAAGTATCTTGACACATGACTTTCATAACAAGAATTTCAACATTACAGCTGTTGATTTCATGTTTTGTGGCTTCACAGATAATGTATATTAGTTCTGTGCCAGTGCTCCAATATAGAAACAATGTCTATCTCATGTCTCAAAGAGCCCAACACAACAGCCTGAAGACATACAGATGCTTAAGAAGAGAACAAAGCACAACACAAAATGTGTGCAGTTTTCTATCGCTTCTCGTCACTTGGCACTTGGTATTCAGTAAAGGATTAATTCCATTTATTACCATTAGCCCACCCTTCCTCTCCACACTGCTGCTCAAAAGAACATGGCATCTCTCAAGAAAATGGTTTTAACACAGGATTTTATATTTCACGGGCGCAACATGAAATGCACCTATCATCTGTGCAGATTTTTTGGAAATCATCCTCTGCCTGAAACACAAAGGAATAACTGAAACAAACTTCTCCAAATGTACCAATACAGGCATTGTCTGAGAGTTCAATGCAGCCTTCAATACATGGTTATTTGAAAAAATAATTATCAGATAAAACTACCACATGCATTATCACTGGGTCTAACGAGCACATTTAAACCAGTTAAGAACTCAACTGTTTCATGAAGGAGAGCACATCTCCTCTGGAATCTAGTCACATTAATCATTGTTTCAGAAAGATTATTTGTGTTTAATATGAAAACCCAAATTAGCTGTCTGTATGGTATTATTATCCTCAATTCAACTACCTGAACAGGGTCATCAACTTTGGAAAAGCCAAGTAAGATGACTTTAATTGTACGGTGAACTAGAAAGTCTACCCCCACAAACTAAGTGTGAGAATGAAAATACTTTTAATTAGAGGGTTTTTTTTATTTAAGTTTTTAATATTAATGTAATTATAGCATGCAGAAGCAGATACTGACCTATGTTCCTTTACTCCCTATAGAAACTTCTTATCTTTGCATATTTATTGATTTGCTTTGTGCTTCCTCTCCTGTGAAGTGCGTATGATGCCCCTCCTGCCCTACAAGGACTTCTGAAGCTAAATTCATTAATATGTGGCATCTCTTGAGACAAAACAGTATATCAAAGCCAAAGTTTTAAAGAGTAAATTAGACAGGAACTAATTATAACTTTTTGCTACCAGTGGAAGCTATAGCTTCTGTTTAAAGCATCTTTGCAAGGTGAAAAATTGTTCTCTGTATTCCATGTGTGACACAGATCTGAGCATGGTTGCGTTCAAAAGCTGGACTGACAAGCAGTACTCACCACAGCGACATGATCCCAGTTCCTGCTGTACTAGTTCCAGTTTTGTTTGGCACTGGAAGCATCGGCGTCTGCTCTTCTGTTTGGATCGACTGGCTTCTTCAGGCCTGTTATTACTGTCATCCAGTAGCCGTGGCCGTTTCACAGGAGAAGCCTCACTCTCCGACTGTGAATCTGTTGTATTCACAACAAATATTTTAGGAAAAATATTAGAATTTCCTCACTGAGGCATCCCTTTAGGCAGACTGAAGGTATATGGCTTTCAGCTGCAGTCACCACCAAGCAGTGTGATACCTCCCATTCTATTGCATATGCAAGTTTTCGTAACAACCAAAATGAGCATCAAGTAAAGGAGAAATTATCTTTGTTCCCCATAAGAACCCCTCCTGCTGTCAATACTGAATACAGAATGAACTGATTAGCTTCCTTCCAGCCTTGGTTGGGTTATGCAGAGATACATGTGGAGCATACACCATCCTAAAAAATTGCAGGCTTCATCTGTCATCTCATTTATTTTCTCCTGTGTGCAGCCTTTGGTGTCCTGACACAAACTGACTAAAGTGATGAAAAACAACTGAGCACAGGTTTGACCTATTTCGTCCCTGGGCCAGACGAGCATTTTTCAAGCACAACATGTAAACTGTATCTCTTATGACTGAAGACGGTACATGAAAGCACCATACTGTGCTTCCCTCTCTTTCCACATAGATAACAACTTAAATTGTATACACCAACAATACAATCCCAAACAAAATAAGCATGATTTGTACATACATCCCATAAATTCCAAATGCTCAGCCATTTCCAAAGTATTAGTCAGAATAGCAAATGGTATTAATAACTTCGTATATTTCAGCTTGTAAAAGAAAATGGTGTGTGGAAAGCCTTTAAGAGGTCAAGCTTACATCAGTCTGACTTCAGGTAGCATAGTCCCTTCTTTTTCAGTCTTTTTTTTTTTTTTTTTCAATGGAGAGTGCACTGATAAGGGTTCTAGAGTAGCACATGGAATGCACATTACTGATTGAACTGTGAAATTCCCAAGCCTTGTTTTTGTGGCATGTCAGGCATGTCAGAGACACAACATTTCAGTGGATCTGCTGTCCTGCAATCCAAGTCAGGTATTTTCCCTTCCCAGATCTGTGCACAGCAGAATCAGTGCTGTATTTCTTTGTAATAAGAACTGCAAATAAATCTAATCCCAACTGTACTAAAAATTAAATTGTTTGTTGTAGTGCTGCAAGAAGCTGCTGAAAGACATTACTGCAATCAGTCATTATTCTACTGCATGATGGTGAGCAAATTAAAAAAAGCCGATTAGCCTAGTTAAATCCCTTTTGAACCAACATGAATCCAACAAATAACAGGCTAAATCTATCTTTTTGGCAGGATGGTAACCTATTGAACATGCCTGTACTATTATTCTAAGATTGCAATGCTTATGTCTGCTTTGTGCCATCCTGGATTAGGCAGGAACAGGTAACCGCCATGTATACAACACTGTTCATAACCTTGTTATGTCAGCTATCTTACCTGAGCCACTGCTTATCAACCTCATGACTTTCCTTGAGTAAACACCTAAAGGAGTCAGACTTTGAATACTTGGTAGCTTCTCCCTTCAGGGACGATCTGTTAACTTCTCTTGGTTCCTCACATACAATAGAGATTAATTCACATTTCTTACCCATGTTTCAGGCCTTGTGTCACAGTGTTTTTCCAGTTGTTGTACCCCACTGTTACAGCCATTATAAATATACACCTTGCCTCACTGGGGCCTACTTTATTTCTGTCATATTGCTCTTAAGATATGCTGAAAATGTGCCTGGCTTTACAAGTATAAAGCCTCTGTATCTCACATTTCATGGAAGAGTGAATTGCTTTCTGCACTGTATACAAGTGGTAAGTTTTCATTAAGCTGCAATGGTTTTATCTGATGTGTGCCTCAAGACAACACCTTTTTGATCAGTGTCACAGATTACAATTTACACCTTACAAAATACATATATTAGGCCTAAACTAAAATTCAGTACATAATGTACACTTCTGCATGCTTGGCTGTGCAGAAGCCTTGGGAAGGAAAAGAAAGTAGTGCATAATGCATTAATACAGCTATGGAACAACTAGTCCTGTCTTAAATCTCAGGAGAACACAGTTCAAGGGAAAGATCCTCTGAAGAGACTGCCTGACTCCCTGAACAGAGATCCCAAGTCATACTCCAAGGCCAACAGTCTCCAAGGACACTTGTTTTCAGAGTGCCCAGAACACCAGGCTAACCTTGAGTGTATAAGGACACCCCCTCCAACAGGCAGATTCTGTCCTGTGACCTGGCTAACTCAGTGTTCACTAAAACCTGCTCCAGCCCACCTTGCCTCAGATGAAGATCTACATCATTTGCAGTTTATTCACTACGCAAAGGAACCGGTACATTGCCATTATGGAACTGCTGCCTCCCATACATCTTTGATTGTGGAAATATAAGTCATTCTTGTAGTTCTCAGAAGCCAATTTGGTATTCTGAATTACACTGATGGAAACCATAGTGGTCTGCTGATTCTGAAGTCCAAATAAGGGATTCACGGTGTGAGTCAACTAGTGTCTAATAAGTTAATGAAACCATATGCCTTAATGATAAAAATAGCTACCTCAAGTCAGGTTAGCATGAAAATACTTAGTAACACACTTTCTGTTAATTGGAAATGACTAACTGAATATTAACATGAGCTGGTCATAATCACAGAAATTATAGCTATCTCATTTTTTACAATGGGTATCTTTCTGCCATAGACTAAAACATTTAGCACTGAGGTAAAGTTAACCTGGGTCTCAGGGATAGCACCATCTCTCTGATCACTGACGTCCCAGGGCCTTGAACACAGGAATCCAAGCTAATA
This sequence comes from Cyanistes caeruleus, assembly GCF_971803275.1. Taxonomy (NCBI): domain Eukaryota; kingdom Metazoa; phylum Chordata; class Aves; order Passeriformes; family Paridae; genus Cyanistes; species Cyanistes caeruleus. The sequence continues at coordinate 83,629,756 of NC_141702.1, read as the reverse complement.
CTACTCACAAACCAGACCTACAGCATACACACTTCCATCTTCCCGTGTGCAAGTCCAACGAGCAAGGAAAAAGCACAAACCAGAAATCAGACCTTTTAGAGTCAGTCCTGCATGGGTTTCTTCCAGATCATGTTGCTTTTCATGATACTGACACGTGTAATACATGACACAAAATATATCTTCCATCAACTGGAATCTTGCAACCTAAAAGTTCAAAGGCTTGATAGCAAAATGAGATTGTCATACATAGCTTTACTACCTGGAGCACAATTGAAAAAAATACCCTAGAAATACAGGCTGAAGTGCTGCACTCAAGATTCAAGAGTAAATTCCCAGTATGAACCTTTAAATAACCAAAAATGTCTACAGAGAAGAGGATTCTCTCAGCCAGTGACTGACAATGGCTTTTCTCAGAAAGTTGGTTCATTCAGTAACAGTTGTTTCCTCCTTTGCTTCAAAGAAACATTTTCCATGCCCAACTTGCATTTTAGTATTGCACCTAAACCACCAAATACCCAGTCCGAGAGAAAAAACAAAATCCTGCTCTTTTACCCACAGATGTAAAAAATCATAGAACTTCTCTGTATAAATGCACAATAAGGATGAGAAAGCCCCAAAATTTCAGGACGAAACTGCTCAGCAGATTAACTCCCACTGACACACTCCCACTGCAATTCTAATTCTGACTTAAGAAACAAGGATTCTTCTAACTGGTATCTGATTGTGGAGATCCTCCTAATTGTGTATCAAACTCCCACTTGAAATGAGAGAACAAAGAAGTTCAGTTAGGCAAGACTGAAACTCGAGGCTTACCTGAAATCAGCAAGCAGAGCAGTGTTCTTAAAACTATTATGTCATGGACAGAGACTCACATTCGTTTCTCACTGTCACTGTTCTCATCTTCATTACTCATGTTCTCCCCTCAAAATTTTTCAAAAAAGTGGTGCCTGAGGAGAATTCCACTCCCTTAATCTCCAGCCTTTGAGGAATTTGCAGGCTTCAGTTACAATCATGATGGCTCTTCCATGGCATTTGGGGGGAGGGTTGGGTGCTCTAGGCTCAACAGACATGTGGACTAACAAAACAGGGAAGGAGGAAGGATGGAAGAGATGGGAAAATAGTAAGAAAAAGAGGATCTCTCCTCTGCTGCTGCTTTCTTCAAGACGATGAATCTGTTTAATCTCCTGTTTTACAACAGCTTTTGAGGCAGTCAGTTTTTTTCTTATCATAAAGAATCCATCACACACACTGGCATTTATGATCTCAGCTGTCTGTGTAAACACCAGAACAAGCAGTCCTTAATGAACCCTCAAACATTACTGCCATCTCCCCTGAAACTATTTTAGAAGCAGCTTAAGCTGTTAAAACCTCTGTCCATGAAGAAACTTGCATAGTCACAGACAGTAGCTATGTAACATGGATTACCTAAAATTTGATCAATAGCTTGTTTCCAATTTTTAGTTAGGGTTTTTGTTGTTGTTGTTGTTGGTTTTTTAGTTTGGGGTTTTTTTTTTATTTTTTTTTTTGTTATTACTCATTATTCTATTCTTAGATGAGGGATTACTTAACTGCCTGGCATGTTTATGCATTATTATGCATTAAGAATTTAATCTAGAGAAAACTGCTTCTATATAAATCTTTCCTATCACATTTACCAGAATCATAATTTAAAATAATCTCTCTAGTTCAAATAAATCTAAAATTAACATAGTTGTCCCAAAACCCTTTTGTTTGTTGACTATCAATGAAGAAACTGAAATTCAATATTAACACCTCAAAAGCCAAATCTGACAACTGTGACCACCTTAGTCCCTCCCTGTTGCTGTACAGGGCTGTGGAAAACATAATTCTGAAACTATGGCATTTCATTGAAATTAACATCATGCCTTCTCACACAATCGTGATTGTATCTCATGGCTGTGCACCAGTTTGAAAGCACTCACACTCATAAGAAATTTCTCATAAGAAATAAGAAAGCACTCACACTCATAGAAACACTAGACAGATATATCAAAAAAATCTTACATAAGCCCCTTGGTAAAATTTAACCACACAATCTCTTTTCTAGTATCATTGCAGGGCCCTTACCATCATTATTTCACTGATTTATTTTTTTTCCCTCCATAGAGTTTAGAAGCAACTGCACTAAAACTCAATGTCCATAAACAATGTGAAATAGAGAGACCACATGGGAACAGTCTCTACAGAACTCACATCCCATCAGTCGCTTCTTTGCCTCGGGAGGCTCTCAATGAAATCACACGGGAGACTATAAATAACACCCATAAGTTGCATTACGTAAGTTATTATTTCTCATCCATCACCACAACCATGCAACAGTAGTTGTTTCCAGCTCTAATGTGTAAAAACAACCAATAAAAAACCCCCACAACTTTCAGCCTAGCTGTTTGAGACACATAAGTGGAACAATTGTTTCAAGATGTTCCAAATGTGAAACATTATTGATTGGTTGCAAACGCTTGACAGAAAAAAAATCTTCTTCCCCCTTTGCAATACAGCAAAGAAAAAGGATTCCATTACAGATTTGAAGTGTTAGATTAATTAAAATAAACAAAACAACAAAACAAACAAACAAACAAACCCTCAAAAGACAAAAAAGGGACTTAGCATGTATACTGCTTTGGGTGTAGTTGGTATTTTTGTGTTCAACAACAGCATGGCTTCATTTCTCCAAAATGAGAGCTAGCATACATAAAACATTTACTAGAAAAGAGGATATACATATGTTGTATAATGCATTTAGAAAACATAGTACGGCCCAAAGAATGTACCCCCAAAAATGTAGAATGTGAGCTTCCTTCCCTTATCTCTTTCTCCCCAGTTCCCCTTATTGGCTGTGTGAAAGTAAGCCACCCTCTTCCCCCTGCCTTCAAAAAGAGGTGCTTATCAATACTCCTTCCTCTTTCCCTCCTGCTCTTCTTCTTCGTGGGACCCCAAGAAACAAAGCTGCACTTCCATCTCAGCAAAGGAAAGCGCCTTGTTTTTTAGTTCTTCTGTTCTATGCTATACTATCTCCCTGTTTCCCTGGCTCTAGCTGGGTGGACAGTGGTAACAGAGAAGCAGGGGACATAGAAATAATAGCAGTTGGCACCCAACGGGGGGCTCTGAGAGACCCCCAAAAGTGGTTGGAAACACACGTGTGTGTTTCGCAAGCCTGGACACGTCAACTACCTTGAAAAGCTAAAAAGCAAATATAGCCTACAAGGGAGAAATCGGTAGCCTTCTCAAGCCCAGAGAGAGATTTCACAAAGAACAACAGTTTTACTGCTCAACAATGTTAAAGTGGTAAATCACACCTACTGACGGTGATGGGGAACGTGAAACCGGGGTGGAGCAGGTCCCAGGCACGGCCTGCACAGCAGCATGCATGAGCCGAGCCAGGATCAGCTGGGCGCGCGCCCGAGCCGGCGGCTATGAGAACCACAGGCTGCACGAATGGCAGGGGTGTCCCCATGGGTGGCGGGGGCGGGGCGGCCGGTGTAGTGAGAGCTGTGGGGTGCTGGTGGCAGCGGCGGGGGATGGCCCTGGACCGTGCGAGCGGTGGCCATGGCATGGAGGACGGGTAGAGGTGTTCCCTTCCCCATGTGGCCCATGGGGACCGAGCCGTGGGCTCAGCACAGAGCCAGCCACAGCACGTTACACATGACAGCTGCACAGCGCAGGCCCACAGCAGCCATGGGACCCAGCATCCGCGGCGTGGGGAACGGGTGGCAGGGTTCTGCCCCCCAACGCCTTCAGCCATGTGGTTTTAGCAGCCCAGCAAAGTAACTGCAGCTGAGCTTGACAGTTTGTATCTTACCCCAGTGTGTGTGGGGGGGGGTGACAAGCTGAGAAAAAAAAAAAAAAGCCTGCCACTGCTTGCTTAGTTGCTTTTACAGTAAAACAAGATAAAAACGAGTTGTGCTAGCACACTGTTAATAGCAGAAATGGGGTCCAAACTGTCTATACGCCAACCAAATTTCGAATCCAAATTGCAAGAATATTTAAGTACTATAAATGTTAAAATTTCTAGAAAAAAGTTAAAACGTTTCATTTCATGGCTATCTCATAACACTCCACAGCTTGATTTGTCAGAAGTGAATTCTATCTCTACATGGGATAAAATTGGCAATTACTTAACACTTAAAATAGAGAACAGAGATGAAAATGCTTCAAAATATCTCCCAAGTTTTCTTATAATTCGAAAAGAATTAACAGAGAAAAAGACATAAAACAGCAGCCACTGCAGTTTCCATCAGTTTCCCCTACTTCTTCCCCTAAATCCTCTGCCCCTGAGCTGAAAAAGATACATGGAACACATCCAGAAACTCAATAAATGCACTGTAGTAATGCCACTTCTGGATCCATGTGTCTCATTCAGCCCCCCATCTCTGATAGTGTCGCGCAAGCTATCAGAGACCTTCCCCTGCACCCTCATATCCCAACTATTAAAACCTCTTACCTCCACATGTCTGGGATCCAAGATGAAGCTGGCAATGTGCCAGATAGCCATGTGGAGAAACCTCCCTCATATCTCCCTCCCCCTTCCCATGACTCTTTCCACTCACCTGTCTCCACCCAGTTCCCCTACTCCTCCCATAACCCCTCCCCTCCCTCATACATTTCCTTTCCTCCTACCATACCCTGCTCAGGCATGACATCAATTTGCAACCCCGCCTCCAAATGCTGCAACCCTGTTGCCCACGCCCCCGCCCCCTGTCCCCACGGGGAGGGTGGGAGTGAGAGGGATGGCCCTACCCTCTGCTCCCGTGTGGGTGCGGGGGTAGGTCCCTTCACCGGCCCCGGGAGTGATGCAGGACCCCCTGGGCCTGCTGGGGGTGCAGCGTGCAGCTGGGTCCCTTCACCGACCTGGGGGTGAGGCGAGGCCCCCTGGGCCTGCTGGGGACGGAGCTGAGTCCCTTCATAGATCTGGTGGGGAAGCAGGGCCTCCGAGGCCCGGTGAGGGTGGGGCTGGGCAGGGAAACCCTAGAGATACAGGATCTGGGGAAGATAAGGATATATCTACAGCTGCACCTGTAGAGTGATAATTACTGGTAAAACATACCAGTAATATTTACTGGTAAAAAAAGAACTAATAGACAATATCAGCCTTTCTCTTATCATGATATCCGAGAGATATGCAAAATACAATGTGAATTTGGCAAAAATAGTGAAATATTAAAAAGAATTATTAAAGCTACTTTAAAATCTCAGGAGTTAGTTCCTGCTGACCTCAGACTTCTTCAGGTGCCTCCTAACCCCCACTGAGTTGCATTTTTGGGAAAGCTCATGGAAAAGGTCATTAAAAGACCTCCTAGAGGAACTCAAACAAAGCATGCAGGATGCAAAAGATGCAGAAAATAATGAAATTACCTTTGAGCATCTATGTGGGGAAGGGAGGTGGACAAAGCCTGAAGACCAGGCACAGGTTCTAACAAAACCTATTTTAGAGAAGATCTGTGATACAGCAGAAAAAACTTGTATGACTGAATGAGTATTATTATGATTTCAGAAAAACAGGAAAGTGTAGGGGAGTAACCATCCATACAGTTTGGGTACTTGAAGATAAGCAAGTGCTTTCTTTCTGTAGGGGAGACCTGACACTGGCACAAGTTACCCAGGTGGGTGTGTGGAAACTCCATCCTTGAAGGTACTCAAAACCTGACTGGACACAGGCCCCAGCCTGCCCTAGATGACTCTGCTCTGAGTAGGGAGGTTGGTCCTGAATTCTTTCCCACCCTCAGCTTTTCTTAATTCTAGGGTTCATGGATAGGAAAATACCATTAAAAATTATACACTAATTCCTTCCCACCATTCTAATTTTTTGTTCTCCTCAAAACCCATATTGTCAGTATTATCACCTGGAAAAAAGAAGTGCACTATACTGCAGTGTAACTTAATGAGGGTGTTAACTACCATTTCTAATGAAACAGAACAGACTAATCTAATGCATTTTGAAAATGCATGACAAATAGTGAACTACATAGGCTCCTGCATGCATTTTAGCTAAGCTATAATTAGAAAAAGCGTGAAAATGGCTATTTTCCCTTCCTGTCAATAAAATTCATAATTGTTAAATTATGTGAAAAGCTAATTAGTTTTCATCTTGTATTTAGGCTTCTATACATCTGTTTTATATTTAAGTTTTTGCATTACTTCCCCTGTACTCACTGATGTCAGCATATCTTTAGTTAATAAAAATATTAATTTATTTCTCAAACATTTTTACTTATATCCCAGATTGATTCAAACAAGCACATACTTAAATGTATTCAGACATCTGTACTGTACAGCTCCTTTGATGGATTAACTCTGGGCATTTCAATTAGTTACAACATTTCCTAAAGCAATGGCCACTTCTACTGCTGCTGGCTGACAGAAGGATTTTGTTTGTTTAGAAAACAATGTGAGTGGGGCTCCTTTCCTGAATTTCACCCATGGGAGAAGTCTGCAAACCTCCAGAGCCACAACAGATGAGCTTGTGAAGAGAGAACAAGTCGGACAGTCCTGGCTTGCTGTTCATCTCACGCTCCAAGGGTAAACATCTGAAGAATGTGTCTAAAAACAGCTGCTGACAGCAGTATCATACACACACAATGACTGCTGGTGTGTAAAGGCATGAAGTTGAAATCCCATTGCCTTGATTACTGGAAGCAATTGATGCAGGGTAGAAGCTTGATACTATTCTAAGGATGCTAAGGGAAGCTGGTTTAGGTTGTTGGTAGGGGTTTCTGTAATGGCTCACAAGCAGCACCTCATATACTGAGACTATTATAAGAATGAACCTTGAAAAGGCCAGAGAAGAAAAAGGGCCATAAGACTAAACTAAAAAAAATATATAAAAAAAAATTAGTGTCAATTTGAACTTCTTTTATCATTATTAAATTATGTACTTTAATAGTACAGGGTTAGGGCTGGGAGAGGAACAAAGGCCGATTCTGGTGACACTTGATTGAAGCTGGAGAACAAATGACATCCTAAGTGGCATGAATAATTAGAACATGATTATTAAGTGAAGGGATAATGCAAATGCACAAATAGCTAAATGGAAGAACAAGACACAAGTAGGAAGGAAAAAGTCGTAACAGTAACAAACATGATGGAAAACCTATGAAGACAAATCATGAACATCCTGGCCATTCTACAGCACCTGAAGACTACCCAGTAGTAGTCAAATATGCATATTTACATATCTGAATATGTATGTGGAAATACACACAAATAAGCTCTTATAAAATAAGAAACTGAAAAGCATTCAACAATATCATAGTTTTGGTTTTGCTGATTTTAATGAGAACCTTCTTATGCTTTGTGAAATTCTCTAAAATATGATTAGCAATAATAGATAATGCTATAAATATTTCATAGTTACTAGTCAGCTCCAGCATGCATAAATAAGCTGTGCTGCTCTGCTTCCAAATTCTAGTGGTATAATCCAGCTATGTCCTCATCCATCAGATGGTATACAGTATTCAAGAAGGTAATTCCTCAAACTAATAGCCAGTTCTATATAAAAAATATTTATTCCATTATTTTTCACTCATACACAGCATTATCCTTAGTAGACCCTTCCCCCACTGGTGTAATGAGGGTTTTCCAAGGCTAAGAAAGATATTCAGAAGAGGAATTGTAAAGAACTCTTGCCTGCTAGCAGTGAAAAAAATACTTACCAAAAATTATCTTTCAAAAAACTGGTTTGTCTTTTAACTGCAGAACTTCACTTGATGTTATTAGTAACAGAAATCTTGCAATGAGAGACTATAGCTCCAAGGATAGTACCTGATTAATGTCATGGAAAAAACCCTAAGAGCTCTTGTATTTTAATAGAAGTTTTCCTGAATGCATTGTGAGAAGGTTCTGAAATATACAGCTAATTAATCTTTAAAGTACACTTGGTTTTAATACCCTTACTTTAAATAAAGCTTAACAATCAGTTTATATTTTGACTGTGATAGTTTTTCTAGCAATTTTTTTGGTGGGGGGAAACAACCAGCCCTGGCATAGGATGTAATTCCTGTACACCTGATTGGTGTCTACAGTCCACCAGAAGTCAGGCTGGCTTACCAGGCAGTTCTTACTGTTTGGAAAGGAGATGTTTGGGTAACTTCTACACTAACCTGAACCAAAGATCAGGAAGAGGAAGAAAAGATCACTGAAATTTGGAGGATGCAACAGTACATGCTCTGTCTTGTATCTTACATCCAGCTCTTTTTCAATCCTCTTTAACTCCAAGATGATGTCCTCATTGTTATTAGTTATTCCTCAAAGTTCATGTTATGGAAATAATTTGGAACAAAACCAGGAAAAAGACATCACTTGTATGTTCACGGAACTGTCACACAAATAATTTCCTCACTTTCTAAGAAGATACACTTTCACTGTGTATGTTCAACAAACTAAAGAATACTTCCGAAAGGCTTTTAAATTACTTTCATATATTTCTGAAGTCCTTATGAAAACTGTCATCTAAATGAAAATATTGAAAACTTGTTCTTGAAAGTTGTCTGATGGTCACTGGAATAATTAGAATAGAGAACTTCATCAATAGTTGGATGAAACCTTTTGGGGCACTCACATCAAAAAAGTACAGCAGGAATCTGGTTGTGGATTTGCTCCCTGGGTTACAAGTGTTCTTAAATAGTAAAAAAAAAAAATAAATTAATTTTAAATGGAAGTGGGTATTTATTTCAAATATATTTCAAGACAGTTATTTAATGCTTAATTTAATTAAAAAAATCTCCAGTGCAGTAAAGTAACAATTTTAAAATTATAAATGATAAGTTTACAAATTTAAAATTATGTGTCTCATTTTCTAAAGCATACCTGTAAGGAAGCTGTCTGATCTGAACAGATTAGATCACGGTGCTGACTGCTGAGGTAAAATCAATTCAGTTCTTCAGCCTGATAGGAGCTGGGTCTTTAAAGTTAATGATCTCAACTATTCTTTGTGATATTCTTCATATTGTCAAAATTAAAGCAAACCCAAGGCTCCCCAAATCCTCTTCCAGTAGTGTAGGTGAGAAATGCAAGATGTACAACCCTGATTTCTTAACCCTTGAAATTAATGGATATATGCTTTGTTTAAAGTTATGAGATGAAATTTTTCCAGCAGTCTCTGCTTATAAAACAAGGAGTTCAGAGCTTTTGGGAGAACAATGTTAACTAAGGGTAATAGATGTATATTCTTTCATAGTATATACTGACTGTCAGAGATCACTTAACTGACCATAGAGATCTTGAGAGTTCTGAAAACTAAACATGGCATGAAATCACTAAAAAATAATCAAGGTAAAGCTGTTTCATTTTAACCAAAATATATATAAAGGACAAAATATTTGCTCTTCAATTTCAACAAACTGAAGACAAATCCTTCATCGTAATTCTCTAAGACTTTGGTAAAAAGAGGTGGTAATACCTGAATTTTAAAAGACAATGGCCTTTCAATTGCATAGTTTTGTATTTGACAACAATTTCACCTACCAGACTAAAAACCAGCCCATAGAGAAAATGTGGTGAGAAAATGAAGGCAGCAGCACACATTTTTTCCGGACAGGAGAGTCTCATTTACGAAAGCACAGGTACTTTATCACGCTCATCACACATTAACGCTGCTGCATGGACTGCTCTCCCAGCTCTTTGCATTGACTATCTCAACTCTCCCACCTTTCCAAGAATCTCTCTCCTGGCTCTTCTCCACAGTGCTTGAGGCACTAAATGCTTGCCTGTACTTCCAGACCTCAGTTCTCATTAAGTGCTATGAATGCTCCTGAGGTTAGACTAAGTATCTCTGAACATTCATATTGTATTTGTTTTCTGTTAGTCTCACTGAAAAAATTAGGGTGGATGGGATTTCTGGAGGTCATGCAGTCCAGCCTCCTGCTTGATACAGAGTGTAACATCTAAGAAATTGGATCAGGTTGCTCATGGCCTGGTCCATTTTCAAAAATTTTCAAAAACTAAGACTTCACAGCCTCTGTCGGTACCTGTTCCAGTGCCAACTAGAGGGGAAAAATCTCTGTCCTTAATCAGCCAGCTGTACGGTTCCTAATATAGTTAATCCAGATAGTGTTTATTCCTATAATCTGGTACCTTTAGTTTGACATTCAAAATAATTTTCTTATTGGCTGACAATTCAATGTGAACTCCTCTCAAGAGATCAATCATCCTGTCCTATTGACCAAAGTACATTTTCTTCCAAGTTGTTCTTTTTTTATGGGATTCAGAATATGGAAACAAAAACAGATGAAAAATTTGAAACAAAAGCAGCAAAAAGAGATAAAGGTAAGTAAAAGCTGAGGAATGGACTTACACAAACCCAGAAAGTCTTAAAAAGGGCTTATTTGGTGAAGAATGAAAAAGTTTCAAGGGCTTATCTAAACTGCACAAAGGATAAAAGAAGACAAAATTGAGTGATTTGAGATGATAAATAAAGATAGTGGGAATAACAGTTTAAAGTACTTGGAGGACATTTTCTGTTAGGATGCCGAACTTGAACTGACTTCAGCTGGGAGTACTGTGAGGAACACAGAGGTAGGTGTGTTTGTCACCACTTGCTGTGATGTCACATAGGCCAGGAGGTCCTTACTCCTCATCTACAGAGAGATTTTGATTATTGCTTTTTACTTGTATTTTACTGGGTTGGGATTTTTTCCTCCCCACAAGGTAAAAACCGGTTGATTCTTACAACCTATGAATCTCTGAATAACCAAAATCTATCTGAATTATTGCACATTTCTGCCACTCATACCAGCATACACCAAATCCCACTTTCTGCATGAGGTAGTGTTCTGGTTTCCACTTCAATTTTCTTCCTAGTAGCTGGTACAGTGCTGTGCTTTGGATTTGGGATGAGAATAATTATTGATAACACAGTGATATTTTAGTTGTTGCTAAGCAGTGTTTACAGAGAGTAAAGGGCTTTCCAACTTCTCACCTCACAGTACCAGTGAGAGGGACTGGAGGGCATAAGAAGATGTGAGGGGACACAGCCAGGACAGCTAACCCCACTGTCCAAAGGATGTTCTGTACCTTATGGTGTCATGATCAGCATATAAACTGGGGGGAAAACTGACCAGGGGCTGCTGCTCAGAAACTGGCTGGCAAAAGTTGGTTATTTCTCTCTCTTTTCTGCTATTTTACTTTTTTCACAGTTTATTATTATTTTGATTATTAAACTATTCTTATATCCAGGAGTTTCTTGGAGATCACATTCAACTACCTTACATGCTCTTAAGAGAATTGATCTGAGTTAGTGTCATTTTGAGAAATATAATCTTATAAAATGGGAAACATTAATAAGCATGTAAGTTACTATGTTAATCTATTTCTCTTATTCCAGAACAGCAATTTTATTTCTTAAAGCCAACAGTCTTTTCAAGAATGATTTCAACAGACTGGTAACAAAAAGGAGTTTATCCCAAATAAAAATTACTGGCATGTCTCTTAAGTATTTGTAATTTATCTATACAGCATATGAAAGAGGGCTTTCGCAGCCATGATACATTTTTTATCCCTTTGGCCACATCAACTATCTAACTTTCTCACTTGATGATCAATGCAAAGAGAACGTACGCTTAGAAGCCACTAAGTGAGAAAGTTAATTTCAAAGTAATACTGTAAAAGGTTTCCATTCATCTTAGTTTAGTGTACTTTAACACAGGCAGATAAAAGTATTCTTGTTCTAATACCATAAGATGATAGAAAAGTAACTATTTATTTTATCCTACCTGTACTGAATAGACAGGGACAGGAGCCACTGTTTTCATATGCTGTCATGCTGCTGCACGCCTCTTCATTTCTTAATGCTGTGTTTTTTCCACTACTTAGAAGCAAATTCTCTTCAAAAGTAAACAGCATGAGTGATTTATGTACGGACTATGAAGATACTTGCAAAACTTTAGATCAAAGCAAATATGGACTAAAATTCAAGGCATTTTTTTTCACTATAGTTTAGTGAAGTGATGATTTAAATGTCTAGCATAGAAATGTGCTAGACTGAAAAATCAAGAAAGGCTTTTTTACAAAAAAAATTTACCAATTATTGTGTGCTAATAAGCTCTTACAAACCTTCCCAGGAATAGCTGAAGATTTTAAACTCCGAGGCAAAGATCATCACAGCTATAGCTGACTTTTAACAAACTTTTTGATATACTGACCCAAAACCCATCACTTTGGATTCTTCAACTAATTCAATTGATCTAAAATCATGGGATGCCTTCAGTGTAAAAGAAAATTCAGGTGAACCGAGACAACCATATACACTATTTTTAATTAACAAGAGTGGCTTTGTAAAGCTGAGAAAAGTAATAGTGGAAATAAATAATACAATTAGAGCAAGTCCTCAATATTTACTGCTATGATTACTATGATCCTTACCATTAGGAAAATTTTAATCCACAATAATCATAACACTTTGAGAAGGCTCTTAGACAATGAGGAGGAGAGGAAACCAATCTGTCCATCCAGATAGATATGGGAGCATGGAACAGATAATCCAGCATGTCACAGAAATAGGCAATAAACTGAGGCGGTAAAAAGCCATCGACATACATCATCTGATCATGGTACAGCATCATCTCACAGCCTCTATCAGCTCCTGCCACATCAGTGCCAGTTCCAGGCACTTCATTCTGTTTGTAATTGCTGATGAGCAGCAGTAAGGCCTCCGTGTCTCAGCTCCCATCTGTTCCACTTCAGCACCCACCTATTAAGTTGTAACTTTTATTTACAGCCTTGCTTGATGTGCTGCTCTATTAGTATAGCTGGAAACTGAGCAGAGGGAGGGGGAAGTGCATCCCTAATGACCACTATTATTTCTTGGGCTGGCTGATTTACTCTGCTGCTCAAAGGATGTTCTATCATCACTTTATCACTTTCCTGTTGGTGAGAGAGCTCCAAGAAGTCTGGATTTCAACACAATGCCCTCCTGAAGTCAAACACTAAAGAACATCTTAATAGTCCCTCAAAACAGTAATGAAAAACAGATCTCAAAGTTGGTTTAGATAATATAAAGCCCTCTTCAGGAATCTTTTGCGCTTTTTTTTTGCTCAGGAGCTTAACACTTAAGAGGAATTAAAAAAAGAAAATCTAATTAGTGGTGTATGAGGTCCTTTTGTCCTTACTTAACACATAAGTATTGATTAAAAAAATTATCTATCAATGTAATGATTTCACAGTTTTGGCTCAGGTTCAAAATCTGTGTACTTCTATTTCCACAACTTGACCTTCCTGTAACTCCTTAAAGGCTGTCTTCTGAATTGTGCAGGTTCAACCTCAAAGTATTCTGATTCCTGGCACTGTTACAAGCAAGCACATATCTTAGTGCACATATCTTAGTACACATATCTTAGTAAAAAAATATCTATAAATTCAAAAAGGACCACAGTGCTGTTTAACTACTTTACTCAAGCAGTGAAATAATTATTTCCATCTTCTAGACTCAAATTTTAAACTAGAAAACACACATAGAAGATTCTTGTCTTGTACAATATAAGCATCACCACACCAACCTCTAACAGATATTCTCATAAAATGTGAGCTATCTACACATATAATTATACAAAATATTACAGATGCATATTTGTCATGAATTGCTACTGAGAAATAAAGTACTTAAAACCTCACCAACTTTATGGATGTAAGGTATGAATTGATTGTATCATTACTACATTTTATCTGCCTGTTTCTACCACCTTCTCTACTGAACAATTAAAAATTAACTCCCAGTTCCATCATTTTTTTCCCAGGTTTCTTTAAGCTGCATGAAAATGTTATGAAATTTGTATGTTTAGAGTTGTGTAGTAAATCATCATTGAAGCTGTACAGCAGAAAAACAAGAGTAATATGCTACTTGGTACTGCACTTTCCCAACACAGGCACCTGATATTAATGGTAAGTAGATGCCCTGCAGACTACAGCAAGCCTCCCAGTACCTGCCATCAATCCTTACATTACTCAAACATTAAGAAACAAATCAAAATATACAAGAAGCTACACACCAGGCCACACAGTCCTATCTTTCTTCCTACAAAATCCACAGACTGCCAGCACTCAGAAGCCTTTAAGGCATCATCCAAACTAATGATTGCAGGGCTTTATGCATTCTTTTCACTATAATCCTTGTCCTGTGGCTACACTGGAATAGAAATACTTTTACCACAGTGATGATTCTGGTGAACAGGAGGAAAAACCCCACTATTTGGTATCCTAATACTATTTTTTATCAGAACAGGTCCTACAGCATGCAGGTTGACAAATGCATGAGGTAAAACCTCTTTTTTCTCTGCAAGAACTTATTTTGTACCTTGGCGGATTTATTGTTTTGATCTTTCTTCAATTGTTACACGCATGTTGATAAAATATGACAGGTTTGTCTCCTTCCTCAATATTCTGATGGAAAGTTACGTATAAGATAAGTAGATAAAATTCTAATTTTCTGTCTCAAATGCTGATTTAGGGAACTACGGGGAAAAATTAAGCTTGAAGGATGAACAGAATTACACAGATAAAATACAACCCAACATTTTTTCTTCAAAGCTCTTTCAATAGCTTTGATAGGATACTTACAGAAAATAGGCTTATAAACAATGTGTAGTGTTGACAAATACTGCTTGCATTATTTAAATACCTTCCTAGGAGGCTCAAGTGATTCTAGTGCGAGAGAACATGCTGGTTTTGGCTGGGGTAGAGTTAATTTTCTTAACAGTAGATACTGAGACTATGTTTTGGCCTTGTGGTTAAATCCTGACAAATGTTCACCTACATGGTATACTGCTCATTCCTTCAAGATGTCACAGCACTTCTGTGTAATATTTTGTAGCCAGTATTTTGTTTTCAATTCCCATGACAACATGGCAATTTATTTTAAAAATGAAAGTCTGCTGAAAATTCAAGATCTCGAGAAGAAAACTAACTCCTGATACCAGGTTTATTCATGTAAGGGACTATAAAGATAACATGTAGATTACTGAGGGAATAATGTAAGAACCTCAGGGGAAATTGAGGTAATTACAGTGCTAAGTCAGCAGACTTAGCTGACTGAAGATTAAAGATGTGGCATCAAATAAAGGTTATCCTCATTTTTTTGCAAAACGCACTAAATGAAAAACATACAACAGACCAACAGAGCACAAACTGAAAATAAGAGAACGACTGAGCAAAGTTAGCCAAGAGATTTTTCAACATGTCTCATGGTTTCATCTGCTTTACTCCAAGGAGATTTTACTGGTGCCATTTGATGCTCCAAATAATGAACTTACATTTCTTTTTGCTAAGCACATACACAAAGAATTTCCAACAGTATTCTCAGTTTACTGTATCTGTAGCACCATAGCAAGCTTTTAAATTACTCTGCCATGAAAACCAGCTAAACATTACAACACCTAACATATAAAGAAAATAAAATTTAGTAATACCATGAGCAAAGCAAATTAGTTTGCAAGGGATATTGTGGCAAACATTCCATCTTGTTTAGATATACCTCCATGGCTACACAGAAAAGAAAATCCAGTCGTCCTGTTTTGAAGAACTATCTTCCAATTTCAAATGCAGTTCCTTGGCAAACAACACTCACTGTCACAGATTATCATGTGTTACTTGAGAAGTCTGCACCTGCACCAAGATCAAGGTAATGCAGCTTCTCTGTAACCTTCTTTCACTGCAGAACAAGCCAACTTGTATCACCACACATCTGCTGCAAGCTAACAACACTCATTTATAGAATAACTACAGTTCAACTCAACAAACAGGAACTTGAAACACTTTTTCAGAGGAAATTTCCTTTGAACTCCTTAAAAAGCAGGGGCCTTTACTCAAACTGGAATGCCTTTCCTTTCTGCACATAAATGCAAATATAGGCAAAAGATATTTTGGAAACTCAGACTACAAGAACATTTCTTACAACTACCTACACACCACTCCACAGGAAATTATGGCTTTCAACAATGGTCCTGGTGGAAAGAATCATGTGAGTTCTCCTTAATCCACACAAAACCAAAGCCTGGAGAAGACCTGAGCCAATGCAGGTAACTCTGCTGCCTGACTGAATGAGTGCATGTGTGGTTCTTCAGGACAGATCTGATGCAGAAGAAGTCACTTCAGCCTGGCAATAACCTAACATGGCACTACTAATACCAGCGCTGTGAGGCGCTATGTATTATCTATGTATCTATGTACATCCTGCATATAGAAATAAAGGCATCAAAATGACCCAAAGCAGGTAAAATTTAGTCCCTGCAAGGATCAGCCACCTATACTGCATCTTCAATCAGGGAAAGTCAATGTAATCGGAACAGTTTTCTACTTAATACTTTGCATTTCAAGGGCAGGATTTCCAGGACACTGTCACAATCATTAAACTGATTACTTCTGTATGTCTTGTTTTTACAAGACTAACTGAAAACAGAATGTATTTACAGAGTTATGTTTAACAGGATTCTCAGATCCTGCCATACTAATCCTTTTATACGTACCTTTCTGTCAGCAAAGCAACAATATTTATTTTCATTTGGCATTTACCAGGTATGGTTATTACCCTTTACTGTTCAACTATTGAACTATAACTGCTAAATATAATGCGAAACCTAATTCCCTGATTCCGCAAAACACATACCTGAGTCACAAGATCTTTTGGTTGGTGTGGTTAACGAGGCATGAGCTGTACCTGTGCATGGCCCACCTGGAAACAGAGAAGATAGTATGTCTCAAAACACCACCTATATTTAACATTTACAACCACATCAAGATTATACTCAGGAACATAAAACACGGAGAAGCACTTTTCTTTGGAGAGCACATATAGAAGTAGTTCTACTCTCAGTACTTCTTTCCCAGATGAATCTGAATGTCTCGTGGAAAAAGAACAGATGAAAAGTTGGGACAAAGTTACACTTCTTAAATATACTTTATAAATATTTCAAGAGGCATTTTTAGGAAAATATACACCATAACTGCAATGCTACAAATGTATTTAAGCGTACTTGTGACCCACAAGTAACACAAGTGATCACTTCTCTGATATCAAGCCTTGCTACTGACTCCAGTGAGATAATGACTTTGCCTCTTATCTTGTTCTCATTTCGTGTTGTAAGTATGGCACAAGCATATACTAACAAGCTCATTCCATATTTATGGTTTTTTGTCTCCAGACTCTTGCCCGCTCATCTGGTATCTGCTTGGTAGTAAATTGCTTTCTGCCTATTTTTTAAACATGCATCATCATTGAGGAATTCTCCAGAGATCTTGTTAAAATAGCAACCAATTGAGTGTACACAGTGACTTACAGTAAAAATAAATAAATAAAAATAACCTCCATGCAGGGAAGCTAAGACAAATTGACAGTAGCATTACCAATGGCAATAGCACATCATAGCTTTGAAAATTGGATATTATATATGGGGAGATGCTAGAGAACCTGAAATTGAGTTAGATCTACTAGAGTTTGGCTATCAAAATACCAATAACCAATCACCTGCTGGTGATATACTTACTGGCAATTAAGCAGAGCTTAGTATAACAGGATAATGGTTAACATAAGCACTGAAAAATACTAAAAATACTTTTTCCCTTTTCTTTTCCCCCTTTTTTTCTTTGCTTATCTGGAAAGCAGCACTGTGACTGTGGCAATGTTTTTACCTTTTCAGGTATTTTCAAGCCTGGACTGCTAATAAACTGTTTCCTTTTACTTCTCTCTGGGATGCTCCCCCTTGAAGCTTTCCTTCATTCCTCTTTTTCAAAAAGTTTAATGTCTCAGGCAACTTTGACTACCCTGAAATACTCCTAGTATTGTAACACTTAAAAAAATTTCTGCATTTGAGGGGAAAAAATGTGATGAACTTTGATGCATTTGATTTCAATCATGTCCACCTGGGAGCAGTTTTACACTCTCAATTTTCCAAAGAAGGACCAATAAACTTGTTGAGTTTTTTGTTCTCCTAAGAAGTCCCTCCAGCAACACACACCATTTCATATCTGTGCAATGAGTAATCTTTTAATGGGTGGTTAAAATGGCCAAGAAGCCAGTTCTTGGTCTGCAGGCCAACACTGAGGGCACTCATCAGGGCCTGGCCTGAGGTTAAGCAAAGTATGAGGACATAGGAAACTACTGAACCTGATATCAGAAATTGCTATTTGTGACAGGTAACAGCATAAGCAGCTGGCAGATGTTACAGACATGTTGCAAGGGACTGCTGGATTCTCCAGGCTGGTAAGGAGAGAAGCTGGTGAGAAATGGCTGAACTGCACAGGTAAGGGGAGAGGAGCAATGGGGACCTCTCTGCAGGGTTAACTCTGCATGAGAAGAGACAAGCTTGCTTTTGCAGTGAGAAGGACTGCACCCACCCTGGGGTGGGTCCTTTCCTCAGCCGAAAATACAGAATCCTAGATGGATAGAACAATCATCCTGGTATCACCAAAGTGGTGTTGGCTTCAAGCCTGACAGCACTGGCAAGCAACAACCTCTTCTCAACAACCAGAAATTGTCAAATAAGCAGAAATAATTTTTTACAACATAATTTTTTCAATTTTTTTATACTCTGGCCTATAAAAAGTTATCCTGATCTATGTTAGTATTATGATTGCAAAAGGCTCAAAAAATGCTTAATGTAGGGTTCGGGAAGAAAATCAATACTGAAACAGAATCTGTACCAAGTTTTCTAGTGAAACCTTCTGCATATTCAAAAACCTACAGAGCAGGTCTGTTAAGTCAGTCTCTACTTTCAGACACAAAGTATTTGGTTTCAATATATAATGTGTGAAAGTAATAAATTCAACAGGGTACAGAATTTCAATGAAATTAATTTAGGCACAGCTGCCTCTTAAAATGCAGCAGCCCTTCTGTAAATAATTTTAGTTACATTCTCCCAGTTTTCACTGACTAGACAGTGAGAGGCATCATCATTGCGGTCTAACAAATAAGACTAATCCTTTCACTTACTATAAAGTAAATATTTACACTAGCTGATACTTTCAGCATCCAGCCAAATGTAGGAA
This sequence comes from Cyanistes caeruleus, assembly GCF_971803275.1. Classification (NCBI taxonomy): domain Eukaryota; kingdom Metazoa; phylum Chordata; class Aves; order Passeriformes; family Paridae; genus Cyanistes; species Cyanistes caeruleus. The sequence continues at coordinate 83,610,769 of NC_141702.1, read as the reverse complement.
CTTTATTTCTCACTCTCTGACAGTGAGTTGGTATGCATTCTGCACTTCCCTTTGTCAGAGTTTTCCTGTTATTTATTCTTCCCTCATTACGTATGGCTTTCATACAGCTTTGATTTGTATAGCACAGCACCAGAGTTTCAATAAAGAGTATCTTGGGACTTGCATGCATGTACACTAGCGCCTAATAACCATTGAAGGCAGCACATACTTTGCAGAATTTCCTTCTGCTACTCCTTTTGTTCCACCATTAAAAATGTCATGCATAATTCAGTATTGTGGGCTTGACTGTGTAGTTCTATGTGGAAGTCACTGTGTGGAATATTTTGGTATACCTGACTGCTAATTCAGGTATCTTTGTATTGTTTGAAATAGTATATATTTGAATAGTATATTTCTCATAGCTTTGATAAAAATTCTGTGCGTGAGAAAGAAAAGGGAAGTTATAACAACAGAACACCAGTCCAGGTAGGCTATTCGCAAAGCTAGGCTCGTAACTTCATATGATTCAGAATACATCTGCATCTTCATTGCTAAAAAAGTAAAATTTACAAGGTTATTTAACTGTGCTACATAAAACACTTCAGTGCACAGTGAAAAGCCACATGTGTCTAGCTTCTAACATAACCCAAAAGGCTGTGGAGCTCTTTTTGCTCAGCACAAACAAGATATTAAAATGGAAGAACAGAAATCTCTTTCTACTCTATATCCACTTAACAGATAACACAACAGCTTCTAATCCTATTTTTTCAAGTGTATGGTTTCTGACATTTGCAACTTCTCTTTCAAACAAAAGCAGCCACTGCCCAGGGATAATGCAATCCCAAGAGATGATAATCATAAATGCAAAAATACTAAAAGCTACTGAAGAAATTAGAAGAACTTTGAGAATCTTCAAGTTTTCAAATTCAAACATACGACAAAGCAAGATAACTCGAACCTTATCATATATTAATACAATATTTCTTGTTAACGTAGTAGCTATTGTAATACACAGCATAAATAAGTTTGCACTAAAGTTATAATCTTGTCTGATAAGAATCCTAGCATATTTCCAGGAAACCTTCTCTGATGAGATTATAGCGATATGCAGCATGGCCAACATGCATATGTGTCTGCAGGGAGCATATTTACAAAAACCTCCGTCCAATAAGATTATAACTCATGAATATTCATCTGCAAGAAGCGTATTTCCAAGAAACCCAACAAGATTACAACATATACACCCAAAACAGCATGAATATTTGTCTGCAAGAAGAGTATTCCAAGAGACCCCCAAAAAACCTGAAAACATATAAAAAGCACCCTAGGACAGCTGCAGTTTGTGAAGCATGGTGAAGCGGTGCTATCAAGCTTCTCCCTGTCTCACCCAAAACTGTTCACCTCGTACAGCGTTAAACTAATTTTCACTTCTGGCTTTTTACGACTGTATTTTTTTTAATAAATTCTTTTTATTAATCTAATTGGTTACTCATTTATAACACTATGTTTTTGGCTTCTGGTTTCCACAGCTTTCCATAACTTACTGTTAGCTGTATTCAAAACATATTGATGGGAAAAAGATTCAAACCCATTTTCTCTAATTATCCAAAGTAGTAAAATTTTATATACTGCTTCTATTTCTATGAATACATTAATATTGCTATTATTTACTACTGTAGACTATTCTAAATTCTGTATGTTTAAATTGTCTTTTAGAATGTCCCTCTGTATTGCCCACCTCCCTTCCTGAACTATGTTAACTGCTGCCAAGCAGTATTTGCCCTGAGGACACCCCTAAGCCAGGGCAACTTACTGTTTCCCCTTCCTCAAGTCTGTAAAGTGACGTGATTCCACTCATTCAGAGCCTCCTATGTAGGAAAAAAGTTAAATACTAGGGGGTTTAATTGCCTCTTCTTGCTGTTCAAAGAAGCACTAAGTTTGAAACCAGAGTACACATAGCAGGTGCATTTGAACAGCACTAGTAAGCACTTACTGTGCAGAGAAAGAGATGCAGAATGGAGTAAAACTAAGTTGGTACATGAGTAAAAAGGGTTAGGTGTCCTTCCTTTTGTTCCTCCTCACCTATAGAATTTTCCCCATTAGTTGTGGGGTATGGATGCTAGCTTTGGAACAGGCTGCAGGGAGCTGCAGAAAATGCAGGCCCATGGCCTCTCAGTCCTGCCTGAGAAGCTAGCCTGGGAATTCAAAGGAGGATTTCAAAACAATCCTCAGAGACAGAAAACAACTGCCAGGTGCTGTTTATCTGTCCTCTTGTTTCCTCTTGCAGGAGAGGGTCAGGGGGGTAGAGTGCCCCTGACCAATGATGGTGATGTAGCACTTTGCTAACCAATAAGAGTTTCTTTTCTGTACTTTCCACGTATCTGTCTATAAGACAAGTCTGAAGCAATAAACTAGAGGAATTCTCCTGTTGAGACTCCCTTGAGAGTCCAGTGTCGTTCTTTATCGCCATTCCCAATCAGAATGACATCTGGTGACCCGGACGTGATGTTGAACCGACCCCTGAGGTCCGGTAATCCCGACGTGAAGTGCAGCCGACCCCCGAGGTCAGAAAGCAACCGACGTGACTTCTGCTAATCCCCTGAGGGTAAGCAGCGAGCGGGAAAAAGCCAGCCCTTGCCCCTAGAGGGGTAAGTGGAATTCTCCTGGGATTTCCTAGAGGAAGCTGGTTCTGGAAACCAACGGGATAGTGGAGCCTGCCTGTGAGTGGGTTTGGAACGGCCTATCTTGGTGAAGCAGAGCTCAAAATCCCGGGTCTGAGCCGATAGCGTCTGCATAATTGCATTCGCGGAGCCGCCAAGATAAAGTCCTCGTAATGGGGAACTGTACTTCAGCTGATGAACAGCTTGCCTACCTTGCATGGCAGGAAGCCCTGCCCCGCATGGGACTCAAGTGTTTCTGAAGATGCCATGCGCGCTTTATTTCAGTGGGTGAAAGAGCAAGGTTTTGATATAACTATGGACAATGCCTTTGATCTCGAACTTTGGCTGTCGATAGAGAACCATTTATGGTCAGAATTCATTAACGGAAATATCAGCGTGTGTAGCCTGGCAGCCACCTGGGGAGTGCTTTTTAAAGCGCTGAAACGGAGCCAGTCTGAGGACAGTGAAACCGGGATGAGAAACTTTACTGCCGAAAGTTCCTCCGTTGTACAAGATAAGGGACCGGGAGATGAAACCGTGAGTGAGCTACGTAGTACTCTTTTAGCTCTGCCCGGACCCTCGGAGGACTTTGGCAGCGAGCGAGAGCAATCTGCAGCCTGAAAATCTCCCTCTCCAGGGGGGTTTGAGCGCCCGCCATCCGCGGAGCTCGGCGCGCAGGCTTTGCCAGCAGAGGGGCCTCTCTTTGGCCCCCCCCGCGCCCAGCGCGCGGGCCGCCGCCAAGGGGTACGAGCGCGGCTCCGGAATGATGTGGGCCGCTGCCGGGGGGCCCGGGCGAACCAATCCCCCCTGTACCAACGCGGCGGGGCGCGCGGCTCCCCCCGGCAGAGGAGCGGCGGGAAGAGGGGAAACAGCAACAAGCTCGCTCCCCCTGCGCCTGCCCACCGCCACCGGCCGTGGCCCGGCCGGCCACCGGCCGGCCGCAAGAACCCCGAAAAAGCCGAGCCCAAGCCCAGATTGGAGGCCGGGGCCAGGCCCGTGGCGGGCATCGCCCCCCCCCACGTCCGAAGTGCCGGCGAAAGAGCGGCGAGGGGGTGGCCGGCGGCTTCGCTCGCCCCATGCGTGCGCGAGACACGCTCCAGCGGGGAGAGGAGGGGGGCGAGCCTCGCTCCCCCCGCGCTTACCGTGCTCCGCTCCCGATCTGAGTTCTAGCAGCGCCCCCCCCCGCACTCATAAAGGTGGCGGGGGGAAAGAAAGACAGCGGCAGGCCACTCCGCCGGGACCTTCCGCACCAGCCCGAAAAAATACCTTGACGAGTCCGTCAACTCCAGTGGCCTGAGCCGCGCCAGAGTCCTGCAGTCCCTGCGGGACCCAAACTTACTCACCTTGTACCTTTTAAGTCTTGTGTTTACAGAGCTGACAACCAGCCGCGAGGAGACGGTAACTTCGAGTTCCCTGAACCTCCTGAAATTCACGAACTACTGCTCTAACAACCAAGAATTTATAAATCCCTCAAAAACCCCTCAATTATATTTAAAGTAAAAATCCAATGAAAAAAAAGAAAAAAAAAAAAAAAGCGGGATAAGAAGAGGGGATCAAAGCAGCATAAATTGCATTGTGCATTGTTTTTATCACTTTGGTGTTCTTTCAAACTACTCTATTGACAAGTTAGACTGTCAATTCGAACAGACTAACAATGTTGTATATAGTGTTGTATATAGTGTGTGTACTAATTCACTGAATTAGAAACATTAGAGTCAACCATCAAGTCCTTGCAAGGAGAACGAATCTTAAATACCAAAACATAAGCCAAAATTCTAAATTAATTCTAGATCAGTATGGATGCTAAATCTGAACCAGAGTGCTTGTAGTTATTACAGGCCGCATCGCTCTCAGGCCTGACTGAAAGCTAGCCTGGGAAATTCATGAGAAGGAATTAAAACAATTCTCAGAGATACTAAACAGCCTTGCAGGTGTTGTTTTGCAGCCGGTTGTTTCTCCTTGCAGGAGAGAGTAAGGGGGGCAAAGTGCCCCTGACCAATGATGGTGGTGTAGTACTTTGTTAACCAATAAGAGTTTCCTTTCTGTACTTTTCCACGTATCTGTCTAAAAAACAGGCCTGAAGTAATAAACCAGAGAATTCTCGTGTTGTGACTCCCTTGAGAGTCCATTGTCGTTCTTTATCGCCGTTCCCAATCGGAACGACATCTGGTGACCGCCCGACGTGATGCTGAACCGACCCCTGAGGTCCGGTAATCCCGACGTGAAGTGCAGCCGACCCCCGAGGTCAGAAGGCAACCGACGTGATCTGCTACTTCCCTGAGGGTAAGCAGCGAGCGGGAAACAGCCAGCCCTTCCCCCTAGAGGGGTAAGTGGAATTCTCCCGGGCTTTCCAAGAGGAAGCTGGTTCTGGAAAACAACGGGACAGTGGAACCTGCCGGTGAGTGGGTTTGGAACGGTCGTCTTGGTGAAGCAGAGCTCAAAATCCCCGGGTCCGATCCGTTAGCGTCTGCATAATTGCATTCGCGGAGCCGCCAAGATAAAGTCCTCATAATGGGGAACTGTACTTCAGCTGATGAACAGCTGGCCTACCTTGCATGGCAGGATGCCCTGCCCCGCATGGGACTCAGTGTTTCTGAAGATGCCATGCGTGATTTATTTCAGTGGGTGAAAGAGCAAGGTTTTGTTATAACTATAGACAATGCCTTTAATCTCGAACTTTGGCTGTCGATAGAGCACCATTTACGGTCAAAATTCATAAACGGAGATATCAGCGTGTGTAGCCTAGCAGCCACCTGGGGAGTGCTTTTTAAAGCGCTGAAACGGAGCCAGTCTGAGGAGTGTGTGTGTCTGAGGAGTGAAACCATGGATGAGCTGCATAGTGCTCTTTTAGCTCTGCCCAGACCCTCGGAGGACTTTAGTGGCGAGCGAGAGCAACCCGCAGCCCAGAGATCTCCCTCTCCAGAGAGGTTTGAGCGGCCGCCATCCGCGGAGCTGGGCACGCGGGCTTTGCCAACGGGAGACTGCCCGCCTCCGCCTGTGCCACTCGCAAAGCCTCCGCCGGCGCCAAAAGCGCCACCGCTGGCCGCCGCAGAACCTGCTTTCTCCAGCCCCTCCACGCTGTCCCAGCTTCTTCCTTCTGTGCCACGAACAGAAACGCAGACATCCCCGCTGCGGCCCGTCAGCGCGGCGGGGGAGGGGGAGAGAGTCGGCGCTCGGCTCCCCCGCGCCCGGCGCGCGGGCCGCCGCCGCCGAGGAGTCCGAGTGCAAATCCAGAACACGGCGGGCCGCCGCCGCCGAGGCGGGGGGAGGGGAGGCAGCGGCCGCGTTCCCCCTGCGCCTGCCCGCCACCACCAGCCGTGGTCCGGCCGGCCGCCGGCCGACTGCGGGCGGAGGAGCGGCGGGGAGAAGAAAAGCAGCGGCCTCGCCTTCCCCCTGCGCCTGCCCGCCGCCGCCGGCCGCGAGAACCCCGAGAAACCCGAACTCAAGCCCAGATCTGGGGCTGGGGCCAGGCCCGTGGCAAGCATCGCCCCCCCCGCGCGTCCGAAACACCGGCGAGAAAGTGCGGGGGGGGGGCCCGGCGAACCTCGCTCTCCCCGCGCATGCACGGGAGGCACTAGCCCTGCGCCCAGTTCGCTCCCCCCGCGCTCCAGCGGGGAGGCGCGGGAGGGAGAGAGAGCGCTTGCCGTGCTCCGCTCCCGATCTGAACTCTAGCACCAGCCCCCCCGCACCCATAAAGGTGGCGGGGGGAAAGAAAGACAGCGGCAGGCCCTCCACCAGGACCTTCTGCACCAACCCAAAGAAATACCTCGACGAAGTCTGTCAACTCCAGCGGCCTGAGCCGTGCCAGCGTCCTGCAGTCCCTGCGGGACCCAAAACTAACTCACTTTGTATCTTTTAAATTTTGTGTTTACAGAACTGACAAACAGCCGTGAAGAGATGCTAACTTCAAATTCCCTAAACCTTCCTGAAATTCATGAACTACTGTTCAAACCCGATGAACAACAACAGCAACCATATAAACTTTATAAATCCCTCAAAAATCCCTCAATTGTATGTGAAAAAAAAAAAACCAACCAAAAAACGGGATAAGAAGAGGGGATCAAAACAGCATAAATTGCATTGAGCATTGTTTTTATCACTTTGGTATTCTTTCAAACTACTCTACTGACATGTTAGACTGTCAATTCGAACAGACTAACAATGTTGTATATAGTTTTGTATAGTGTGTGTATTAATTCACTGAATTAGAAATATTAGACTCAACCATCAAATCCTTGCAAGGAGAACAAATCCTAAATACCAAAACATAAACCAAAATTCTAAATTAATTCTAAATCAGCATCCATTCCAATTTCTAGTAAAAGAAACCTCTTGTGCTGTGTTTGTTCTTTTCCTGAAGGGCCCAACAGGAAATTACAAACACAGTACATTTTTATTTTTTTTTTCCTAAGCGAAAAAGGTGAATTATGGATGCTAAATCTGAACCAGAGTGCCTGTAGTTATTACAGGCCACATAGCTCTCAGGCCTGACTGAAAGCTAGCCTGGGAAATTCATGAGAAGGAATTAAAACAATTCTCAGAGATACTAAACAGCTTTGCAGGTGTTGTTTTGCAGCCTGTTGTTTCTCCTTGCAGGAGAGAGTCAGGGGGGCAAAGTGCCCCTGACCAATGATGGTGGTGTAGTACTTTGTTAACCAATAAGAGTTTCCTTTCTGTACTTTTCCACGTATCTGTCTATAAGACAGAGCTGAAGCAATAAACTAAGGAATTCTCGTGTTGTGACTCCCTTGAGAGTCCATTGTCGTTCTTTATCGCCGTTCCCAATCGGAATGACAGATCAGCATCCATTCAAAGTTCTAGCAAAGAAACCTCTTGAGCTGTGTTTGTTCTCTCTCCTACAAGGGCCCAGTAGGATATAACAAACACTGCTTTTTATTTTTTCTAACAGAAAGGGTGAGTTATGGATGCTAGCTTTGGAACAGGCTGCAGGGAGCTGCAGAAAATGCAGGCCCATGGCCTCTCAGTCCTGCCTGAGAAGCTAGCCTGGGAATTCAAAGGAGGATTTCAAAACAATCCTCAGAGACAGAAAACAACTGCCAGGGGCTGTTTGTCCTCTTCTTTCCTCTTGCAGGACATGGTCAGGGGGGCAGAGTGCCCCTGACCAATGATGGTGATGTAGCACTTTGCTAACCAATAAGAGTTTCTTTTCTGTACTTTCCACGTATCTGTCTATAAGACAAGTCTGAAGCAATAAACTAGAGGAATTCTCCTGTTGAGACTCCCTTGAGAGTCCAGTGTCGTTCTTTATCGCCATTCCCAATCAGAACGACAGTGGGGAAAACTTGACTGCTGGTACCTACTGAGTGTTTGAGAAGACATAAAAGTTTGGCTGGGCTCAGGGGAAAGGGGGACAGCTAAAAGAGAAGGTGGGGGGCAGCTGCTGGCTGGCTTGCTTCTTTGGCTTCAGAGTGGCACACTCAGAGCTGTTGTTGCTTGGGGAAAGGAATTTGTCATAACCCAGAGGGAGCTTCTTCTTCCTCTTCTTCTGTGGGCCCCCCCATCCTGCTTGGATGTCCTGCAGTGCCAGCCACCGCTGCGGAGCTTCTGATACACCTCATCCACCTGCCTGGGATCTCTGCTCATTCTTCCTGTTCCAGCAGGGTGTTCCTCAGAGCCCTGCAGGAGCACCGGGACTGAGTGCCCAAAGGGCTTGTGAAGCAAAGCCTCTCCTCCATCCTTTCCTGTCACGGCCAAGAAGGTTGTCACGGCAGGAGCACTGGGACTGACTGCCCGAAGGGCTTGTGAAGCAAAGCCTCTCCTCCATCCTTTCCTGTCACGGCCAAGAAGGTTGTCATGGGGTCTCTGGTTCTGTTTTGTTATTGATGCCATAGTTATTGTTGCTTGTTTGACTTGTTCTACATACTAGTAAAGAACTGTTATTCCTATCCCCATATCTTTGCCAGAGAGCCCCTTGATTTCAAAATTATGATTCATAGGGAGGGGGGGGTTACACTTTTCATTCCAAGGGAGGCTCTTGCCTTCCCTTGCAGACACCTGTCTTTCAAACCAAGACAAAGTCTAAATTACAGTAATACATTGAAACAATTTCAGATACCACAAAAACTGCAAGCCAGATAATGAACAAACATGAAAAATAAGTGAAGGAGCCTGAAGCTTAGTAACATTTGATCACTGTAACATAAGGACAGAGAACTCCACTTTGAGCTTTTGGTACTGTGGTTTGGTACTGTGATTGTTCCTTCCCAGATAAGCCACATTGACCCCTTGAATACAACAGGCTGGAGGAAGGCAGTAAGCAAGAGCTGAATTTCCTTGGACAGCAGTGCACTAGCCAGGACAGGAACAATACCATGGCTATTTACAAAGCAGGAAAGAACTTGGGAAACCTGTCCAAACCCGTTAAGAGACATAATAGAATTAATCTACACAATTGAGTCTGAAGACAGTTATTGATTACGAACACCAATACATATATAAACAGGAACATAAATCTCTTAAGTTCAGCCTGCACAGAGTATGCTATCTTTAAGGAAAAAAGGCAAAATAACTTTAAAACGCTTAAGAACTGCTTATTTGCTGCAGAATGGGCAAGATGCATGATCATCTAAGTGATGTCATCTCTACACATATAAGAGGATTATATCACATAAAAATATTTAGTTTTTAAAATCTAGTTTTACAAATTGGCCTTTAGGTACTTCTGTGGATTTTTGTCTACATGAAGCTTTTGGAGAAGGAAATGAAACCTGGACTGCTTCGTTGCTGAATGGATAGTAAATTTAACTATCATAATGAAGTAAAGGGAGACAGGATTCAGATTCCACCTCCTTCGTTACTATTGTCTCACTTTGTTATCTTTTTTCCTCCGTAATAGACATTTTATTTTCTTAATCGCAGGTGCAAGTAGAACTGTATAATGTGCTTTTGAAACCAGCAGTTAAATAACATTTTTATAAACAATTTTATTTAACCTCAATAGCTGTGCATCTCTAACCCATGTTTTTCCAAAGTGACTGTGTTTCTGTTTTGTGTTCCATGGGGTCCTTTCACTCTAATAAATGGGGCCCTGGGATTCACTGTCTACTCTGCAATGTGAAATGACTATAAATCAGAAGGAACAATTAACAGTGGTATAACAACCCTAGTCTTCATTATGTATCAAAATTATCATTCCACAGATGTGGAAAGAAGTGTTCATTTCATAAATCTTTGTGTCAGATCTCTGCTTGTTAAAAAACACATATATGTTCTTTATATGAAATTGAGACTGTATGGAATAGATGGAAACTTACAGAAAGATCTTCACCAAAGAAAAGATGATAACAACACTTCGTATTCAAATTTTTAACTGCCTTTATGTCCTGTACTCACACCTAATACTGGTGGCATTCCTCAAAATACCATTCTCAAAAGATAGCCCACAACTCAATATGGTTTTACATTTGAAAGCATTCTTGCTAATTCCCAGAGAAAAAGTGCTTGCACTGATATTAAAATACATGCATTCTGTGATATATATTAAAAAATCAGATTCAGTGATAATAAAACTAAAATACCTGAGTTAATTTTAACATTAAAAACAGTGCCAAAAGACTATTTCTAAATAGCTTCTAATGAAAACAAGGCTAAAAATTACAAAATCCCAGACAATGTAAAACAACTTTTACTATTATCTAATTTAATAAAAGCAAAAGCCTGAGAAAATATCTAGGTCTTGTTCTGTGGCATAGAAATCCAAAAATGCCTATAATCAAAAACCAGGCAGGTGCATATCTTACATTATAGGAGTGTCCCTTCTTGCTTTAACACAAGACATAAAATTGAGTACAATGAAAAAGAACACATGACAATCTTGTGGGTTGATAAAGAAAATTAGAATTATTCACCATCATCCAGCTGCATGTTTCTCAGTTATGTTTGGGTATAAGTTTAATTTAATACTGGGTCATGTAGGCTTCACTTATCTAATATGTGCTTATAACAGCACAATCTTTTGAATTCTTTTGAATCAGAGAAAAACACAGAAATTGGTATGAGAATAAATCAGATTAGCAACAAAGGAAATTGCTTTCTACAACCATTTGTGACAAGCAAGAAAAAAACAGGCCGCTAATTTGGTCTGTTTATACATATACTACTTACAGAAGTGTTTCAGTCAGAGATGAGCCAGAAAACAAAAGTTCCCCAATGACTGAATTAGGAAAAAACCCAAACCAAACAAAACACCCCCCAGAAAAAATCCTGAAAAAAACCCAAAACAAATGAAGACAGAATGTACAAAGCTGACTCATACTGCAATAAGCAGCTGAATTCTCAAAGTCAGGGCATCTACAAAAGTATAAATTGGATAAATAATATCCAAGAACAACCAGCATTTAAAAAATCACTCTCCTTAAAAAGCACAAATCAAAATTAAGGATGTCATCATAGTAACTCAAAATATGAAGTATTTTCAGAGCATACATAGGAAAGTCGTCATCTAGGACTCTACTCACCAGTAGCAAAACACCCAGGCAAAATACAAAAACCATTAAGTTGTTATAAATTGGTAGAAACCTTTCCCATATCATCACAGAAAAGGCTGTTCAGCAAGAAAGAAGCAAAGAATGCACTTGCTTATCCATTTTCCACAAAGTTATGTTGAAAAAAACTACATATATTTTTATTTAATTCCAAACAGAAAAAATTCCATTACTTTTTGAGTGCTGCAGCCTATATAGCTTTTTACATAGTCATGCTTTAACAAGCAATAAAATTCAGAGTATAAACATCCAGTAGGTGCAGTAGGAAAAATAATCTCTCACCTTTCTTCTAGGTATTTTTTATAGAAGAAGCCTACTGCATCTTTTGTCTCAGGACTAATACACTTACAATACGTTAACTTCATTAAAATTACTCCATAATTGGGGGTATTTCAGTGCTTCCACTGCACACAAATTCTTAATAAAATAAACGATGTTATAAAGCATTTTTCTAACATTATCTTGAAAATTTAAATTGCAAGACAAAGGTGTTTTAGTTTTGATGTGCAATGGCTCAAGTTCTGAATGGTATACAGAAACTAGCAAAAAAACCCAGACATACAGTTGTGAAATACCTTTGTATATGGTCATCTAAAATTCAGTACACAGAGAGGTGAGGTGCGGTTAGTGACCATCACCATCTTTCTGGGCTGAAATCTCCAGTGTATTTTCTGACATTCACAGGAGTAGCTCAGATCTTTGTTTATCTTATAAATTTTCAGCACAGGAATGAAGAGTATTTAACTCTTTTAGAAAGACCGGATATTCCTTTTGTCCTTTTTCAATAGTGCTTCTTGCTATTCAAGAAGGCCAGGAAAGTTAAGCACACAATTAAAATAAAATCCTGTCAGCTGAAGCTAAAAACTACTGAAATACCAAATCTGATCAAGCTGCCGGACTCAGTGTTCTTCACACTGACATTTCTCCTGTCACATAACAACATAGCTAATTTCAAACCTGCACAGAACCAGCTTTAGCTCTGCTCATACAGTGACAGAAAAATGATGTGACAGCCCCAAAGAAAACATTGAAGGCCTGAAACTAAGCAAAATTATTCTAAGTGCAATGTGACCTTTTCGCAACCAAAATACATAGAACCTTGCTTAATAAGCTGCTTTTTTAAAAAAAATAAATGTTGGTGGTTGAAGGTAAGGACATAGAGAAGTGAAGGCCATTGTCAAATCCATTTTTTCCTGTCTGCTAAAAATAATCAAAAACCTTGCCCACCCAATATGAAAAGGAAATCTTTGACAGAGCAACTGGCTGGTATAGTGACTGATGCTGAAATACCTACCATTAGGAGCTCCTAAATGAAAGGAGAAGATGGAAGGAAAAATGAGAACAGATGAAACTTATCTGCACATAAAGCAGCACTGGAACAAAAATTAGACTGATTTAACTACCTGTTAAGAAATGGATCAGTAAAATCCATGCAGCTCTAGACTAACTAGGGCTATACCAGTATCAATATTACTCTTTGTCTGCAAGTTTATTTCAGAAAATTTACTGCAACTGGTGAGACCTGAAGGTTCTGGATAGAAACAGGCAACAAGAAGTATGTGTGGAGGGAAGAAAAAAAGAATTCCATAGAATTCCCCCCTCACCAATTTCAACAGCCAATTTTAAAAAAAAAAAAATCCAAAACATTGATTAGTAATATTTCATGAAAGATTGAACACATGTGAAAGAGGGGAAAAAATTATTGAAGTTGTGTCTGGGTAGAAATTTTTAACACATTTTTGTTGACTGTAAATGATATTGAGAACTGTTTGGTATAAAATTTTAACATATTTTCATTGACTGTAAATATAATATTGAGAACTACCCTTTACCTATAAGGGGGAGAGATATAAGAAAGCACAGCTGTCATTGTGGTAGGTAACTTCAGAACTGAGGCTGCGGGGAGATGGAAAGTCACTACAATCTGGTTGTATATGTAAGACACTCAGGAATGCAAATGCAACTCTCACAGCAATCAAAACAATAACAAAAAAACCACAAAAACACTTGCACACTGCCAAACTGAACTCCTGCAAAATATAGTTCAAGGAACTTTTCTCCTATATAATTCATTCTGTGATAAAAAAGGAAATAGCTATTCAAAAACAAGTACAAAAACCCTTCCACTTTCTCTGATACAGAGTATGAACCTTACCACAATGTGATTTCTATGGCTTTCTTCAGCTGTTGTAACAAGAAAGACTTCAACTGCCTAAATGACTTGCTGCAATTTTGTCCCCTCTGTTTACCCTGTGGACTCAATTACTGTGGCAAACATCTTGATACAAGACTCCTCAAAATCTTGAAAGGAAAGAGAAGTGAGTGGAACAAAACTTAAGAATCCTTCCTGATTAGATCAATTTTTCCACACTTGGATAGGGATTATCACAGAGATCCCATACAATTGATTTCTGTTCAGAAATCTGAATTCTGATTCTGTTCAGAACAGAACACGGCTGTATGTTATCACATGGCAGTGAAAAGCATCATGTTTGAAGAACACAGCTATACTAAGAGCACTGCATACTTTACAGAGTATGCTGCAAAATAAATACCGCACAGAAAAAGACACCTTCAAACTAAAATCAAAAAGACATTTAAGTCTGGACATTCTTCATTACAGGAAAGAACCTTGCACAATGAGGTCATTATCTGTCAGGAAATCTCCATCTGTATATAATTATTTCTGATAAATGACATTAAGCTTCCTTAAAGAGGTAGTGGGGGTGTGAGAGAAGGCAGAACTGTAAATAAATTTCTCCATTGTATTTTACTTAAAAACATCCCAGCAGGAAGTCATAAAGAGAGTTTTTTAAATAGGCAATATTTTCAAATGCTCTGCAGGCTGTGCGGCCTAATATCCATCACATTCAGTGTATGTTCACAACCTTGCAGCAATTCAGGATGCAGGACACTGTTTAATTTCTTTCCCATTCCTGTAATCACCTTCCCACTTGCCAAATCTTTCTCAGTCACAACAGAAATACTTTCTTGTAACACAATTTCATTTCCACCTTAACAAATTTTCAGAAAAGCTGACCCACTAAGCACTACAGAAGACACCTTGTATGTGACACTAGCTAATAAGCAAGCAGGGTGCTGAAGTCCCCTGCACTGTGAAAGCCCAAATGTGTTGCTGAAGCACAATGTGTTTTCCTGAATTCTCCAAGAAGCTTGTTTTAAGACCTTGTTTTTACAGCAGACTACTGGTTTTCCCTGAAGAAGCACTGAACAGAAGGAAGAGATGGAAGGTCAGCAGCATGTGAATGTGAAGCACAAGAGTTACATGGCAAGTTTAGTCTTACGATGAGAACTTGTCACAGAACATTCACATTTGAACACTTGTATTTCTGACAATATTCTCAAACATTATTTAGTAACAACTCACAGTTTAAAAGTTTTACTTTAGTTAAATAAACCACCAGAATTCCAAATGACATTTTATGCTTTGTCCACAACCAACCTGCATAATTAAAAACTCTTCCTACCTGGACAACTCAGCAAAACCATCCTGTGCAAATAATATAACTGAAAGCAAGACATTTTAGTCCTAGTGCTTTGTCAACATTGTTATTTCCAGCAGTTGCCTGAATGTTCAAGAACCAGAGTATCTCTTGCAAATTTCCTACTGAAAAGGAGGCATTTTCTTGCAATGTGTAGATCTATTCACTAGCCACAACCTAAAGTAATCTCAGCTCAAGGGGGTTTCTCTCCATAGAGCACCTTCTAAAATAAATCTACAACTGGAGAAAAATTAAGCTACAAATTACACAATGGACCTTACGTTGTAGAAGGCAGATTTTAAAACCCAATATATTAGATGCAAGATGAACTTTATACAGAGGTTTAGAATAATTAAAAGTCGATTTTATCTCACTGTGATTGCTAAGCATTCTACCTTACCTTCAGGGAGAATTTTTGCCTGACAGTTCAATATAGACAAAAGATAGGTTATGAAAGAATAGATAAATTACCACATGAAACAGGTTATATGCAAGTAGCAGTCTAAAACACGCATTACAGTCAGTCTTATGTGAAACTACAGTAATTAAACATCAACATGTTTAGAAGTCAAATTTCACAAGATACTGGTCTTGATGCTGGAATATACATATGAATTTACCACGAACGTGAGAAGGAGTTTCTCACAATTAAAATCTTTCCCAAGAAAGAATCAAACGGCTTACATATATATGAAATACAATACATCAAACGTAAAGTTAGTAAAAAACTCCTATTTGTTCTTCAGTTAAAGCCACCAATGTCTATTTTGTGAACAGCTTCTAACCTTTCCTTCACCCCAAAATCCAAGCCATTAACATCCAGAGGGAGTCAGTGAAACATAAACCTGAGAACAAAGCAAATTGTTCGTGCCTCCTTTGCTTTCACTTAGGACTTGTGAACTTACATTCCTCTTTGCTCGGTGAAGTTACATTCAGTTCTGTCAAAAGTTGCTGGCTGGAGTTAGCGGCCTGTGTGTTTAGAGAGGTATTGCTGTTGTCACTGTTTGTTTCCCCAGAGAACAAATCTGACTGGTTGTTGCTTGTGCTGGGAGTAGAGTCATCATCTGGCTGTTTCTTCTGGAAATCTATCAAAACCAAGAATTCATAAGTCATCACACTTGCTAAGTCTAATCATAAAAATTTAGGCAAAAACTCCTATGTAACAGAAATAAGCCCAAAATGCTGGCAGAGGTATCATCAGGTATCATCACTTTGGTAAACACAAACAGTGGCCTTTGAATTTTTACTTCAAATTTAAATTATCTTAAAAGTTATTTACTGGAGAAAAAACACTTTCAGAATTACACAAAGGTCTTGTTTCCCCAGCCATCCAAGAGCATTCAAAGCTTACCACAGCATATGGTATCATTTTTAATAGGGTTTACACAAAGCATGTACAGAAACATAAAGAAAGCAGACATACAGTGAGGAAAGAACCAAGGCATGTAATACAGTGCTATGGGGATGTTACACTTTTCATTGCCATTATATAAAATCCCATCAGTAATAATTTTGGCAAAGCCAGTGTAGACAGCTACAGTTCCAGGTTAGCATAGGGAGCTGGTGAGGGATTGCCTCTGCATCATTGGTTTGATGGGTATTTGGGAGGGGAATGTGTGGGAGGAGGTGGCAGGAAGGTTGGGGTGTTTCCTCCTTCCTTCACTTACTCCAACACTGGTGCTAAAAGCTAACCATTGATCTAAGAGCAGAGTTAGATATGGAAGGTAAATCACTAAAATACATTAAAGATGTGTACAAACGATTTGACTTCAAAGTTTTGGTTTTTTATCAGCGAATGCTAAGTCATGCTTGTCTCCAAACTGCCTCCATAGTCCAAATTCCATGTGTTTGACAAATGTCACCCTCCGGCTTACCTTGCCTCCAAACTAGATTCAGGTTTGAGGGGAAATATTTTCAAGAGCAAATCCCCCACTGAAAGGTTCTTCCCAAATCTGCAGTCCTGATATATAATTGATTATAGCATCAGTCTACCAGCTACACTACTGGATTTTAGTCTGGCATACTCTGCCTCATGGAAACACACTTGCCAACGAAGTTAATTTTGGTTTGCTTAGCACCTGATTCTCTCACCTCTTCCTGGTAAAGAGACAGCTGAAGTGCACCACCACTTGGTATCTACATTTTTTCTAAATTACATACAAGGGTAGAATTTATTCAGACAAATACATAGATAAATCAATATTTGGCTGCTCATTATGTCATGACAGAGAAGAAAACAGCAGTCGATAAATATTTGCAGTGTGTTAGATGATGTGTTAGAAACACAGGTTGCCAACCTGACTCACTGGGACTGGGAAGCACTACAGTCAAACAGTCCCTGAATGCTGATTTAGGATTTAAGTGATTTTCCAGAAAAATTAAGTCTTAATGTCTGCTGTGGAAGAGTCAGCCAGATGTCCAGAGAGGAGAGGATCAAGCTCAAAGCCAAGAGGAGGGGGAAGACAGGAACGAAGAGGGGGACGGGGAGAGGGAGGGGAAGGGAAGGAGGGGGAGGAGGGGGAGGAGGAGGGGGAGGAGGAGAGGGAGGAGGAGAGGGAGGAGGAGAGGGAGGAGGGGAGGGAGGAGGAGAGGGAGGAGGAGAGGGAGGAGGGGAAGGAGGAGGAGGAGGAGGAGGAGGAGGAGGAGGAGGAAGGAGGTGGCAGACCGGAAATCATCCACAATACAGCTCTGAAAAACCAGTGGGAAGTTTTTTGTGAGGGGTAAGTTACAGGACTCAGGAAGATGTTCTACTCAGGCCTCACTAGTAATCAACAAAGTTCAACCCAATATGGGCTTCTGGATTTTCTTTATGTATTTGTGCAATCAAGAAGGCTTCAGACACTTTTCTGCACCAGCCACAATCAGGCAGCTGCAGCAATCATAAAAGTTCAGAGCTGCTGCACCAGCAAAATCCACCATGGCAGTGAAATACTTTTTGCCTCCATGAACTCACTCATGACCTCCTGTTCAGAACTAACTTTTACTCATGTGAAAAACAAGGTACACTTTCCTGGTAAAATTTAAAGGTTTAATAAAAGACATAGACAATAAAGCAAAGTTTAGTGGCTGGGTGCTTGGCATTCTGCCAATAGCACACCTGCTATTTCAGAGATACCCTTTTTATATCTTTCCTATTGCATCAGCCTGTTACATATTCATAAACAATTACACATATATAAACTCTTCTCCAAACTAGTTTACATGTTCTAAGAACTGTTTAGCATGGCTCCTCCTCAGGACTGCGTTTTTAGAGCATGTGCATTTCTTGGCCGTGGTTTTAGTTCATTCTTATAATCACCTCCAGCTTGGATTTTGGTCCATACTTTCTACAGATGGTAGGTACTGATAGCTGGCATATTGGTAGCAGGGGTCTTCATAATATGTCTGTTGGATGTTATACCAACCAAGCAGGCAGCTCAAGCATAACTATCAGCTATTCCACTACTATGCTTAAGTTTAGATAAAAGAAATAAAAAACTATAGCAAAATTGCTTTAACATTATATATATAACATCCATTTCAATATTTTGCAAAAAGCCAATATTATAATATGTATTTATAACACTCAGACTGCAAATCAATTAACTTTAAAAAAAGTTTTAGCCTGCTCAGTTGAGTGGAAGCCAACAACACCTCCCACCCCTGTTTTAATCCCTTCATTACAGACTTGAGAAAAGCCTTAAGACTGATGATCCAAGCACCCAAAACACAAGAACTGTAACTAAAGCTGCCTTGTATTTTGCCCATGTATTGGGGCAGGTGGGGGGTGTCGTGGTTTTAAAGCATTAGCTAAAAAAATCACTAGAAAACTTACTTATTTCTTATTGTGGGATATGGATTAGAAGAAGAACAAAACAGGCTTAAAACTTAAAAGCAACAAAGAAAGTTTATTAACAAAACTACAATAATAAGAAACTAGAATAAAACTTCCAGAAACCCTTTTTCTCCACTACCATTCTCTCGTTCACAGGAAAACAAAGAGGCAAAAACCTTAGTGGTTAAAACAGTCTCAACTTTGCTATAGTCTCTTCAGCAGTCTTTGTAGAGAAAAAGAAGTTCTCTTCTGCTAATCTATGGAGTTTTTCACAAGAAAACCATTTTCCTATGGTTTTCTACTTCTCTGATGCCAGCTGCCCGGAAATCTCTGTCATCAGTTCTCTCTTCCCATTTCACATCACTTTGAGGTGTGTTATGGGTCATGGGTCAAGGGGTGTCATTTTAAGGATGAGTTATTCAAAGGCAAAAATTCCCCTCATCTGTCTCTGTGAGCATCTCTGGAAACAGAAGTTTTCTCTTTGCCTCTTAAAGGCCACAAATTTTCAACAACTCTCACTTCTCCGTTTCTGTTACAGCATCACATAGGATCACAACTACTTCACCATTTTCTTAAATCTACACTTTGAAATACTCTATTTCCCCCCAAAATACTCTTTCATGAATTAAAGGAGTTTTTCAGAACACTATTACCCATCTCTATAGTTTTAACAAAAGAATATTTCAGCTTATTAAGGCACCTCCTTATTTCTCTCCCTATCCGAAGCTTAATTCTTTTCTTCACTGTCTTTGATAGCTTATGTTGTCTCTTTACCTGTTGATCACTCTCTTTCTCTCTCTCTCTGAAAAAAAAAGGATTAATCTGCAAGTCTTATCTGGGTAATGAAAGGGTTAAAATCTTGCCCAGGTTTTGTAGATGTCTCTGTGATCTCTGCCAGAGCAGCAGCTGGAGCTGTCTGCGATAGAAGATTTTTCATGGCTGCTCTGGAAAGTGTAATCACTGTCCCAGCCTGATGCAGGTCAATGGCTTTCTCTCTCCTTATTCGGCAGTTTCTGGTGAAACTCAGCAGCGGCAAAAACTGCAGCCGAACCAGGGACCGGCCTGGCCTGGCCCAGCCAGAGCCTGGGGGAAGGCCCCATCTCCCGGCCGAGAGCCACGGCAGGCCCAGCCCAGCCCCAGCTGGGCCGCATGGCCTGGGCAGAGGACAGGGGGTCAGCTGGAGCTCTGTTACCTTTCACAGCCAGAAAACAAAGAGACAAAGAAATTCCTGGGCTTAGGTCTTAAGGTGGTGTTCACAGGTTGATCTCACTTTTCTATGGTCAAAACTACTGTCAGTTCTCAGAAATGGCCAGTTATTGGCCAGGAGAAAAAACTTCCATCAGCCTCCATCAGTTTTAACTTCTTTAGGTGTTTCTCTTTGTTTTCTTAAATGCCAATCTATCACAGGGGGTCATTTGGTTTCTGTCAACAAGGACTCTCATTAACACAAATAATTTGCAGATCATCATGCTCACCCTACCATAAAAGCTGGCAGTATTTCCAGGAGAGATGAGCCTGAATAAATCCAGTTAAGCCTTAACTGCTTAACAAATAAAACAAAAATACACACATGATAGAGGCAAGACCCTGGTAAGTTTTGGAAGGTAACCTGTATTCTGATTAAAATCAGAATGCAATTCTGTTGACAGAACAGTGACCTCACCAAATAATCTCAACAAGGAAAAACCAGAACAAGAGTTGGCAAGACATTAATCACAGAAGTTCCCATTTAATTGGAAAGGCATGAGAAACACTTCAATTAGTTTATTTTATTTTTCCTGAGACTTTCACTATACTAGCAAAATCTGTGCTGAAAAGGGTGACCAAAAGTCCATGAAACATGAAATGCCCTTTCCTAGTTAATTAAATGTATCTTTGCAAATTTTAACACAAACCTTCTCCATTTGTCAGAAAAGATGTTTTCTTTTTCCTCTCGAAATTGTATCCCTTTCTCCACGGACTTCAGGTTTGGTGGGTTTGGTTTCTGTGGCTTTTTAGGGTGGCTGTGGTGGTTTGTGGTTTTCTTTTGTTAAACTGCAAAGTATCCTGTTGTTAACTATATGGTGGAGTTGGCATCAAAATAAGACATGAAAATTTGCTCATCCCTGCAAATATGGGGAAATAGTAGATGAAAAGATCTACCAATAAAATGCATGAAATGCATTCAAAAACTATTACTGCATGGTAGAGAAGATGCTAGGGATAAGCAGTTGTCAGTCTTCAAGCTCCAAAATCCTTTTGCTCTGTTGAGTTCAAGGGTTATACACCCAGTATCTCAAATAGTTGAGCAAGAACAGAATATCTCGGAGCTCTCATGCACTGGTTATTAATACTAAGAGTGTTATCCTTCTTTTGTTGCTTAGTATTTCTTTGGAAACAAAACAACCACTAAGTGAATAGACAGACGTGATAAAAATATTTCATATTCTACATATACAATGAATTCTAATTGCTTAAACTAAAGGAAGGCAAGATGCCAAATTTGTTCCCAGACTTCAGGTAAGAAGTTCTTTTGCATGACAATCTTTTGCCCATTTTTATTAATAAGATAATATTACTAATGAAAGCCATTGCCTTTACAGCTTCTGATACTAACCCATAAAACTGAGTTTGCCACACAAGATGACACCTTCTACACAGCCCTAAAATTTTCAAGATCCAGTTACTGTTTCCAAACAACAGTGAGCAACCTACAAGAGCCCATCTTCCCAGCATTTTCATTCCATCCATTGCCTCAAGAACAAATATTAAGGATATCCAACCCCTTCCACCACATAAAATACTTGTTTCTGTGACAAAATAAACCAGACAGTCCCAATTCCAGTACCTAGCCTTCTTTAGCTGTCAATATCCAACAAAATACCTAAGAAAATCTTGAGTTCTCAACTTTTGCTTAACTAGGGGCTCTGTGACTAAGTAGGAAATGACCCTTCACAGCTTCAGGTAACTTTTGTGATCACAGTCAGTTAAAACTTAAGGCGGAGGTAAGTATGAACATTATCAGCATATCACAAAGCATTTCTTCTGAAAAAGACAGGCATGTCAAAGTATTACATGAAATGACTTAATACTAAGCCAGACTGTTTCCTCATTCGCACTCCTGCTATGGTATAAGAAATCACACCATCTCCAAAGATCTCCTTTTGGGTTATTTTAAGAGTCTAAGTTACAAACAATTCCTATTCTCTGACCTGTAACAGATGTTACATTAAAAATAAATAAGTTCACTCAAATATATTATGGAAGAGGTATCAGAGTAAGCTGCATGCTAAGCAGAGAAAATCAGAGTCTTTATGTGGATACTAAATGCAAAAAAGCAAGCAGGGAACAGAGCCTGTGTGAAACTAAGTCACACAGGCTTCTCAGTCTGGCCTGGCAAAGCATAAGAAAGAATCCAAAGAGTCCTTGGTAAAGGACTGTTGAAAACTGAAAAATAGAAACTTCTACCAATACTGAAGGGTTTGATCTGCAGCCTTGGAAAGAGCTTCGGTTAATGTAATGATGAAGGTACACAGACATTGAGTAGAGAAATTATAAACTCAAGTCTATATAGTTGTAAGTAAGAATATGCCTAGAGTAGGTAAGAAATTATATTAAGTAAAATAGTTTGAAGTTTAAGCTGTAATGGTGTGACTTACAGAGTCGGTTAGAGATCTAAAAATTATAACAGAGGCGTACATGAGTACGTGACCTGTCAACTTACTGGCTAAGAGAGAGATGCAGTGCAGCAAAATTAAGCAAAGGTATAGGTTAGTAAGTGAAAACAAGTGTCGTGTCAACTGCCTATTGGGCTAAAATGTTATATACTGCTGTGCGAAGAACAAATTCGTGACTTCCTCGAGCTATGGCTGACTTGTTGCTTCTCTAAACCTCATGCCTTGAGACCAGTATCTTAGCTGGCTACTTAAGCAATAAATCATTTTGAAGCAAGGTGGTCCCATCCCTTCTTCTTCATCTCAACAATTTGCAGGTGTTGTTTAGTCAAGGAGTGGTGATCCACTTAACCAGTGATGGTGATGTGTTGCTTTAATGACCAATAAGAGTTTTACCTCTTGGACCCTCTTGAACATGTGTATAAAAGAAGATTAAGAATAAACTTTATCTCTTGGACAATGCAGCTAAGGGAGTCAGTGTCATGCTTATCACCGTTCCTAATATAGTGCGACATCTGGTGACCCCAATGTGATGTCCGTTGCAGCCACAAGCTGAAAGCCATCTGGTGACCCCTTGACGTTCGCTGCAGCCACGAGTTTAAGGACATTAGAATCCCCATCCTCCTCCTTTGAAAGGAGTTTTTCCCCATGAGCTCCTGGAAAGCTACAGGTCTGAGTGACCCCGGAAAGAGGGCCAGCCAGTGAGCAGGCCTGAACGGCAATCTTGGCAAAGCTAGAGCTTGACTCCCGGGATAAGCCACTGCGTTTGCATATTGCATTTGCGGGCTGTCGGGATAAAGGTATTCCTGCAAAAGGAAACCAAAGTTCCTCAGAGGAATGACTCGTCCTTTCTCTGAATTGGATGTAAACACCATAAGACTCACTGTATCAGAAGGCTTTGAAAGAGTTACAGCTGTGGCCATCTGGGCATGGTAATGCGAGAGTGGCGGCAGAGGCAGCAGCGGCACCAGAAGGAACAGCAGCAGAGCGCCCCTGCCATGTGCCAGCCCGTCCGGCATCTACCGCGCCTCAGTGCTTCCAGCCCGTCTGGACTTCTGAAAACACAAGACCAACTCTGGTGATGCTGCTTTAAACAGAACACCGTGGTCACGAAGCTGAGAGTAAATCAGACAAAAGACGCCTTTAACAAATTCACCCCATGGTCCCGCCCCATGAGTTTTGTAGCGAAAAAGTTTGCTTTCTGAATGTTTTATGCCTTTAACCTTTCCTATATTTATTTTAACGATTAGCTGTGCGCTCCCTGCGGCCGTGGGCAAAGACCACCCCCCCCCCCCCCCCCTTCCTCCGGGTTCAGGGGTGTGGGACAGCGGTCAGGTGGAGCTTCGGAAATGGCAGCTCAGGTTTCTCCTTCCGGGCTCCAACTCGCTCCTCCCGCCACGCGGTGCGGCAGACGCTGCTGTTACATTAGCACAGTGCGGCAGGGGATGGGCACGGCCACCCTCCCAGCTCCCGTGGGGCGGCTCCACCAAGGGGAACAGAGGTTTGCCTTTGCCCCCTCTTTCCCTGGAGCTGAAAAATGAAAAAGTATTGATATATTGCTTACAGAATGTGAATCTACTGACATGATATTGTTCACAAAGTTGAAAGTTTAAAGGTTTATTTGGTTTTTACACCATGATTTTTGAGAATCTTGTTTTAAAATCATGTCATGTAAGAGATTCTTCTCCAGTCAGAGTAGGCACTGGCCACGCCAGCTCTTTCTGAACAAGAATCACCAAAAAACCCAGATATTTCTGCTTGCAGTTTCTAAGCAGAGGTTAAAAAAAAGAAAAAAAAAAAGGAAAAAAAAAGGAATGATAAATTTGAACAAAGTATATTTGTGTTAGAGGCTTGAAAAATTAATTATCAAATCTAAATCTGGACTGACTAACAACAGTAAAGTTTAATTAATTTATTAACTTGAGAGAAGGCAAAGAAAATAGAAAGTGTAAGTGCAAATACACACACCAAAAAAACCCAAAAAGCAGCACCCATGCTGTCCGAATTAACTGTTTATTTGAAACAATTTGAAAATTGTTCTTCCAATATAGCAGAAAGACTTTTAATGGAATTTTGCTAACAGCAAACAGTTCTCCTTTGCAAAATATGCTACAAATTTTAGGGCATATTGCTTATCTGCCGAGCCAAAAATTATTGAAATTGGCAAAAGCAACCAATTTGTCATTGAAGCCAAAAATAGCTGGACGCCAGTACAAAAATCACTGTCTTTTACTGACAGCTCAGAAAAACAAGAAAAGCTATTGATACCTACAAAGATGAATCTGATTATTGGAAAAATTTTCCTGCACATTCAGAGTTACTCCAATTTACCAGGTTTAACTGACTCCTTGCAAGAATGAACAAAAGGATTTGATAGTAATGCATGAAATATTCAATAGAATGTACCAGAGAATCTCCCTGACCATTCTAAGTTGGTGTCCAATTGAGGTTCTGTCTGGTAATCAACAAGTTACTAAAGGAACCTCTGATGCTGTGTTCCCATTCCTGCAAGGGCCCAGCAGGAGATTACAAACACTGCCTTTCTGACCTATAAGGAAAAAACGGGAGATGTGGATACTAAATGCAAAAAGCAAGCAGGGAACAGAGCCTGTGTGAAACTATGTCACACAGGCTTCTCACTCTGACCTGGGAAAGCATGAGAAAGAATCCAAACAGCCCTTGGTAAAGGACAACAATCTTCACAGGTGTTGTTTAGTCAAGGGGTGGTGTTCCACTTAACCAGTGATGGTGATATGTTGCTTTAATGACCAATGAGAGTTTTACCTCTCAGACCCTCTCGAACATGTGTATAAAAGAAGATTAAGAATAATAAACTTTGCCCTCTTGGACAATGAAGCTAAGGGAGTCAGTGTCATACTTATCGCCATTCCTAATATAGTGCAACATCTTTAATTGTTTTAACTGACAGGATATATTATACTTCCTTACTCTTCAATCCTGCAGTTCCTGTAAAATAGCAATGTGAACTAGCAAAAACATTATTTGGAGAGTGCTAGCTTCTTACACTGCATTAAAAGCACAATCCACATGTTTTTAATTTCCAGACCAATTTGTTCTTTTACAGAGCATAAATTAATATGTTAGTATAACATCAAATGTCTCCAGTCCAGTAGCCTCCCAATGTACACAACAGACTTACTGTCGTTTACTCAGAAAACAGTTCCACAACTAAAAGAAGCTGCTTTCTAAAACTACTCTATGGGGAGCAACACAAATATTATGACATTGAAACTGTGAAATCTTTCAGTTATGGCCTTTTTTTTTTTTTCTTCATGTATCTGTTCTCAGAACTGAGAACAGAGAAACTGTTCACATACAGCCAGGGAATAGTAGTGGAAGTCCTAAATATTTTATTTTCTTATTGAGGACTCTTCACTGATTTCTCTGGTTCATAGCTTACTGAAGGCATTTCAAGCATCATTCACACATAACTACTTTTTGCATAACAAATTGAGATGGATAAAACCTTCACTTTCAGTATGTACTTGAATGCAATCTAGGGCTTCAAAAACGGTCTAGGAATAAAACTCCACTTTGAAAGAGAAGTTTTAGCTTTTTTCTTTTTAAATAATATGTAGACAGAAAGATGCATTAGCCCATTTGGAGAATAAACACAGATATCTGGCTATTAGGGGAATGCACCATATAATACACACAAGCATTTGCATTAAGAGGTGACAAAGTCCTAAAAAAAGAACCAGAGGTATGTATTAATTAAATTGTATTTATAAATATATAAGTAAAATATATTAGACTGGAAAGTACAGAATTACAATTGCAGTATATTCTTATATAAGCTATCAGCAGATCTCATGGCTTTCACAGTACAAAGTACTGAAAGAATTAAACAGTAGAAATACTATAAAGGTGATTTTCTGTAAAACAACTTTAGAGTTATGAGCACATATGATACAGGAAACCTATTCAGTTCTTAGGGGTTTTATTCATAAATACAACAATTTTTTTATTTTTTTCAGCTTTTCTTCTTCATGAAGAAAAACTGAAATGAGTTCTTTAAGCTAAGTTATCCTTTATGATTGCTATACTTTTTGAAATTGCAACACATTAATAGTAAGTTTCAAATTACACTGAGCTTTGCATGTTGCATATATTGAGTTTTTCATAAGCATTTGTCTTTTCAAATAAGCAGAGAAGTATTTCAAAGGCAAAATATAAAAGACACATCTGCAAGGGTGGCAAACACTGGGAGAACACAGCTGCAATTATATGTATTTTTCACTCAGGAATAAGGATCAAGTTTTGTAACACCGCCTTATTTGCAAAGTTTATGCAATGTATCAATATTTTTAGGATTCAGCTTGGTGGGGGTTTTATTGCAGGGTTTTTGTTTGTTTTGTTTAGATTGGGTTTTTTGAGGGGTGGGAGGTTGCGGGACTCTCCCAAGGAAGTCTGATGATAATGTCTTTTGAGCAGGTTTTCTCTCCTGCTCAAAAAAGACACTCCTTGCTTAAAGATGACATTCCACAATAAACCTTATTTGCCTTAGCTCAGTAAAATGATTCTTCCCCAAAGCTACACAGGAAGCTCTAGATTTGACTACCAGATTTTGCCTATTATTTAGCAAGAAAATTCATGAATAGCTAATAAGCAAAGACTATCAAGACAACAAGCATAACATTGTTACAGATTACCTTCAACTTAAGATACAGGTCATTATATATGCAGACATGTTTGTAAGGAAGGAAAATGCAGTTTTGTACAAAAGAGTCAACAGCAGCTGTATTAACCAGGCTTATAACACATTGCATGACAAACATGAAAAAATTGCCATTTTTACAGCATATTATCCCACCATTTCCAAAGCCGTTGTGAAATCCCAGATTGATGAAATAGGAATTTCATTATCATCTAGAAAGTATCCTGAGAGTGGCTTCCCCACAGAACAAATACTCCTTGCTCTGCCTGATAATGACAATTTGCTTATTGTAGCTATTTCAGTACAGACCAGAAATAAGGTCACTGAAAACTTCTGTACCGTGGTGTCACATTTCCCACTGTTAAGTAAAGTAGCAGGCTTACATTATTTCAACTAAAATTTCATTATTCCAGAAAACTCACCAACATAAAAAAGAATGAATATTATTGACTGTTGCAGGTTCCAAAGTGCTGAAGCCGTGAAGAGTAAACTCCTTTTTAAATTTCCTGTTATAGAATGCCTGAAGTCCACAGTTAGCTTTCATACTTTAATTTATTACACAGCACATACAATGAGAAACTTCTACTTTAAGGTACTGTTACATTGCAAAACCCAAAACTGGTGAGGAGCTGGCTTATACAGCAACTGCATCTGGTAAAATTAGACATGCAGATAATTTAATACCCAACTAATTGACACTATGGATTCTTGAATCTGTATCAAAGGATATTGGTAATAGACCAATGCAAGGGGTAACGTATGAAATTTAAATAACTGAAGAAGACAAAGCAACCACTCCATCATGACTGCAATAAATATTTTATTTTTCAATGATATGTGGAGTGGGTATTCATTAGGAAGGGCATATACCAGAACGGTCTAGTAGTAAAACACCAACTGAATGGACAGCTTGCCAAGGACTCTTACATGCTCCTCTGCTAAAGATGGTAATCACAACAATTTTACCAACTCCAAGAAATAAGACAAGGAACACCACTACTTAACAGCCAGGAAAAGTAAAATCCTGCAGTCATTTCAAGATCAATCTGGCACTTAAAGAACCTTTCAATTTCAAGACACATGTGTGTTATTTTTTAATTAATTCCTCCAGTGTAATTTATGTGATTCCAATTAATATGTACATTTGCATCATTTTCTGTCAATAATACTCAATATGGTTCAAGCATTCCCAAATGTTTGACTATGCCATAAACTGACAGGATTTTTTACAAAAGACAGAAGACCTCTGCAGTAGGTTAAAACTTACTTAGTAATAAGCCCCTCATCAGTTCCCTTTCCCTTACCTTCAGTTACGGCACCTTAACTACCAATACTGAAACTTTCAGAACATCTCCCAGAATCACTCATTTATCAGATTCTTTTCCTTTGAACAGCTCACAGGTTGTTCTGGAAGAAAAGGGAGAGCAGGCACTCTCATTTCCTGGCCTTACTTCCCCAGAGCCAGCCAAACATTTTGAAATATGCATCTGCAAGGAAAATTTACTATTTTCTTACAATTTAGGTCTTACCACTGTGGTGGCTTCACACTGATTGACATTTGGGGAAGCAGTAAGAAACCACCCATGGAAGTGATTTCTTTGAGAGAAGATGCTGGGAGCTTCCTCTGTGCCTGGGGCAGGCCAGTAGCTGCCTAGTTCTAAAAACTGACATTTTGCACCATTTAGAAATTAGATCCGCCCCTGTGAGATGTACATTTTAAAAACCACAAACCTGTAAAGTCCTTCTCTTTGTTTCTGGCCTCAGAAGGTAGCAGAGCTGTGGTGGGGCCAGCCCTGCTCCCCACACGGCCTGTGCGGCCTAAGGGAGGCTGGGCCGAACCCCAGCGGCTCCCAGGCAGAAGACAGGAGGCCGGGGACCCTGGCCCCAGGCTGGGCTGGGCCATGGCTGCTGACATCTGGCCGACACCAAACCCCTCCCCCAGCACCCACCAGCTCCGAGCCAAGCCCCCCCCTCCCAAGCGGCTGCCGGACAGAGGGAGGTGCCCGGCGCAGCCTGAAATCCAACACCGTGACTGCTGTGGCCACTGGGCGAGATTTGACCATTTCACTATACAGATGAGACCCGCATACCTCGATCCTCTCTCCAGTGAGAGAAGAGGAGTGACAACACATGGAAAAACAACATGAGAACACCAAGGTCAATAAAGAAGGAGTCAAGCCTCAGACTGAAGGAGAATGAGGAGATGCCTAATGGGGCTGAAATATTCTTTTGATAGGGCCATGGAGATGGATGATGATATACTGAAATATCCCCTTTAATTAATGAGAGAGAATGGGTGGATGAAGCATTCAAACTGTAGATGTGAGCAGAAACATCCATTGATAAAGCCAAGCAGATGTTGAAGTAGCTTGTCACGCTATATTAGGAACGGCGGAAGCACAACACAGACTCTCTTAGCTTTGGTTGAAAAAGAGAGCAAGTTTTATTCTTCCAGATCTTCTTTTATAGACAGTTCCTAGAAGGTCTCATTGGTCATGAAACTAAAACACATCACCATCATTGGACGAGTAGGAATACCACCCCTTGCCTGTTTCCTAAACAACACCTGAAAAGATTGTTGTTCTTTACCAAGGACTGTTTGGATTCTTTCTTATGCTTTCTCAGGCTAGAGCGGGAACATTGTGTGACTTAGTTTCACACAGGCTCAAGCCAATGCCTGAAGCCTAAAAATCTTTTATTTGACCATTGTCAGTTCCCATAGTAGCTGTGATCCCATGAGAATCTTGAACAGAGAGAGAGATGAGAGTGATGAAGACTCTTTGCCCCTAGAGAGAGAAGAAGAAAACCTCTGTTCCCAGAGATGATCACAGAGACAGATGAAGAGAACCTTTGCCTTTGAACAACTCATCCTTAAAATAATACCCCATGAGTTCATGGCCCACGGACACACCTCTAAGAGGGCTGTGAAAATGGGAATTTCCTGATACAGAACTTTTTCCCAGGCAGCTGCTATTCATGGAAATGAAAAGCCACAAAAGAACTGTTTCTTGTGGAGAAGTCTCCATGGCATGACAAGAGAAAATTCTCCCTACAAGAACTGATGAAAGACTATGATGAAAGGTGGTAATGCTTTAACATCCCAAGTTTTGTCTCAGTGTTGTCAGCTGGGAAAGGAAAAAGTTGGGCAGGGGGAGGAAAGGTGTTCTGGAGGTTTTATTCTGATGCTTCTTATCCTTGTAGTCCTGTTAATAAAGTTTCTTTATACCTTTTAAGTTTTAACCCTCTTTTGCCCTTCTCCTAATCCATAGCTCACAGCAAGAAATGAGTAAGTGCACTGGTGATTTTAGCCAGCACTAAACCCACCACAACCACCAAAGCAATGAATGGTGAAGTATAAGGGGTAATCTTCCCACTCTTCTCAACCTTACTGCGAGCTGGTGCTTCCTGTAATACACATCTGCCTTTCATACGAAGTAGCTACAGGAAAGAGTGGACAGGAAACTCCCAGTCTGACAGTCCTCAGTCATTGGGGCAACAACTTTACAAAGGTTAGCATTTATATGACAATCTGTGACTTCAATAATTTACAATAGTATGAAGAAAACTGAACTAATGTTTTAATCATACAAGTGAGAACACCCACTGAAATCTCATCTGACACCTTTCAGACAAAGCTTATTAACTATACAAGGAGTCCAGAAGCTTAAGGGAGGTAGCTGTAGTATCCCACTTACCATCCCACCATAACATTCTATAATCATATAGAAATGCTGGAGAGTAGTGTTCAACCTGTCAGCAGCAACAACAACAACACAAACAAACAAACAAACAACCCCACAACATCCCCCCAAAAAACAAAAACAAAAAACCAAAACAAAAAAAAAAAAAAAGAAGAGCTCAAGGACAAAGAAAAGAAAAGCTGATTTAGGTTTTTAAATCCCAAAACTCAAACATTAAGAACTCTCCCTAGTTGGGGTTGTCACAAACCACCGCGTGACATTATATTTTGACTATGGAATACCACGGCTCAGAAACCAAGCCCGTACTGAAGCATACCATGCTTATTTTCAGTTAAGTTAAAATATATATATTTCTTTTCCAGTTCTTTAGGAACAAAAATATCAGACACAGACACTGAATGCCTATATAAAATAAACACTGCTTAGGCCTCTCTGTGAGCAACAAAATATGATGAAGTTTTGATTTAATGAAAGTTTCTATATTTCTTATTAAAACTGTCTTTTAGAAGAAGGCATTAGAAGTGTTGAATATAAGTCAAAGACAACATACATTTTCATTATCAGCCAATTGGTCCCAAAGAAAAAGGCCAGAATACATCTCAACGTTTGCAATGTACAAAATGTACCTTTGAAATCGGTACAAAATAACTGCAAGAAAGTAATATACTGAGTTAATATCTGAATTTTATGAATGAATGAATTCATAGATTTTTAAGTGGTTTTTTTTTTCTTTACAAATGTTGACTATTTTGATACTGATGCTTTCTTTAATGCAAAGAAACCACAGAAATGTAGGAAAGGAAAAATGAAAAAACTGCTCTCCTCAGAATTTTACATTTCTGTCCCCCCAGTGGAAAACACAGAAAAATACACTTCTCCTCAATTCACCTTATTTTTATATAACAAAGAGATAAGAACTTAAAGCATCTCTTATGAAGATGAAGTGATCCTTATGCCTGTCGGTGCTGGAGGATCATTGCTGAAAATGCCTAAAACACCCACTCTTGTCTATGTCTGTATCTCCATATTAAGACAAAGTACAATAAAGAAGAGGTGTAAGAAGAAGACAATCCTTTCGCTTTTCATATCCATGATTTGTCATTTGATGTGATGTGACTTCCTGTGCTATCACAGGAAGTTAATGCAGATATGGAAAAGTATCCTTTCATCAGTGGTGTTTCCAGAGCTCTGGCTTGCAAATGGTTATTTGGCACAATAGGTGTGGAATCCCTTAAAGGGGAGTCTTCAGTAGCAAAGCATAAAACTACAAATCGGAACAGTGATGTGCTGCCCTTGAACAAAGCATTAATTAAATTCTGGTAATGTTGGGATCCTGCACATAAAAACAGGCTTCTGTAGCCAGTCCCCCATGTCTAAAGTTTTGCTTCTTTGAGTTTAACAGTGTCACTCACAGTCATGGAATTAGGACTC
Organism: Cyanistes caeruleus; assembly: GCF_971803275.1. Lineage (NCBI taxonomy): Eukaryota > Metazoa > Chordata > Aves > Passeriformes > Paridae > Cyanistes > Cyanistes caeruleus. The sequence goes on along the minus strand of NC_141702.1, from coordinate 83,578,846 downwards.
CTAACCACGAAAACATCCCAAATTTTCTTCTTTTCAACTGTAGCCTTGGAGAAGATATACAAGGTTTCTCAGGTTCTTCTATTAATGACATACAAAACAAAGATAAAGGTGTTTTGAGTGTTCAGCCTGGATGGGGGGGGTGGGGGGGTGGGAATAAGAGCAGTTTTCACTCTGCTGTGAAAGAACAACAGAAAAAGTCAACATAAAATGCTTACTAAACAGAAAGGCAAATGAGGATCAAAAATGTTATTCTCACACATTCTGCTAGTTTGCTATACTTTCTGAAGTGTAACGGACATGAAAAGCAAGGAACTAAAATATGCCTTCAAGAAGCATTTTAAAGCATTCTTGCTATGCCTAAACAGAGCTAGAAATAATTCTACAGCCTCTTTGGAAGCCTCCTCTTTGGGAGTTCACATGCCTGATTGATACATCGAACCCACCCTTGAACAGCTTATTAAAAAAAAAAAAAAATATTTGAAATAATCTGTTTCTTGGCATTAATACCCTATAAGATAAGCTGTTGACAGCAACCCCTCTCCTTGAGTTAGGGTGGCCAATTTTGTTTCAAGTACAAGTAATTACAGACATTACTTTGGAAACTAACTGATGACTGGAACATGAAATTCAGACCAAGAAGCTAAATATGAATAAGCTAAGAGATGAATTAAATTTTTGGAACAAGCCAAATGATTGCTAGAAGCTACGAGCTGTTTTGTGCATACTGTTCTGATTACCTGTTCAACGCACCAACATCCATAGAGCAAATTCCTACAGCCCAGCAAAAATGGCAAAATGCAACTGATACCAGCAGCAAGAGGGGAAGAGAAGAAAGCATGGACTAGCTAACAAACTCAGAGTGAAGGGGGTCGAGCAATCTAAACCTCCCTATCATACCCTAAGAGTTACCTGGGCAGGAAACTATACGTGCAATTCAGTTATCTTTTTAATAAGTTCTCCTAGCTCTTCAGTAGCAGTGGCATTCCCCCTCCATGAAGGCTCCAGTTCATGGTGTGACAAAGCAGACTAAACTATAATATCTACCACCAGAGGGAGATCTATTAGGCTGAACTTTCCAAAACCTTCCTTCCCTGCACATTGATTTCTAATCATCTTCAGCAGGGAAAAAGCTTCCCGATTTCTGTAAAGACACTCTGAAGTGTCTTTTTATGTTTATCAATTTTAGAATAAGTACTGCTATGGCAAATTTGATTATTTAACAGAATCAACTTGGTAAGTAAATCCATCCTTTTCATCTCAAACAATCAACAAAAACCTTGCCCTTGATCCTCTTTCTGACACATAAACACAGCAGAAATGCTCATCTCCCATATGACTGGGGACCATTACAGAAGTTTCTTCCAAACCAGAAACTACTTCTACTTTCTTCATTTAGGACGGAGAGGGAAAAATATTATATATATGTATATAATAAATTCAAAATTAGGAAAAAAATGTCACGTGAAGTGGCACCACTTTGCTGTGCAGCACATTGTCAAACTTGAAAGACAGATTTTAAATTAAACAGGAAAAAAAGATATGTTATATAATGTAATTTCATCTTTTGTAAATTCTGCTGAATAAATCTGTGGTAACAACCAGTAATGTTGTTATCTAAGAGATAAAGGAGAGGTACCAACAATGTCTAACTGCAAGAATTTAATTCTGATAGAAGTTTGAGAGGACTGAGACAGACACCTCTGGAAAAATAAAGAACATTCAGAGTGCCTACACTAGCAAAAAAACTGGTACAATATACAGTGCCTAAATGACACTCTTGAAATACCCACTTCTACTGACTACAGTGAGCAACTCAGCTATGCATAAAAAAAAAAAACAAACTCACAACCCTGCCATCTTGCTTTACAATGATTTCTCCTGTTCTGCCTAAGTAATGAAAACAAACCCCCATCTGGGAAAAAAAAAGAAAAGACAAGAGTTGTGTGTTTCCTACAGAGCTGAACAGGTAATACCTGCAACACTCAAACCAGCAAACAGAAATGCAGATGAAAAATAGAGAACAAGAATTTCCTATATCAAATACAGGGTACACAAAACACCAGTCTTCAAGAGAAGAAATCTGTCATCCTTTGCACTGACTACTTCTAATTAAAGTCTGCAAGTTCTTCAATATATAAACACTAGATGGTAACTTTTATCAGGACAATCTCCAATGCTAAATCTAGTCTTGCTGGAGAAACAGAAACACACCTAAGAAAAAAAGGGGAGCAAAGTTTTATCCATTAAATGGATTTTGCTTGGAAAAAGGGACAGTAAATCTAACTTGTAATGCTCTGTCACTTATGCTCCAGTGTTTGTCCTCAACTAAAATGCTGTAAGGTAACATTTCAATCCTGCATAATTGTCTGCACATTAAAATATCTGAGGCAAACAACTTCAGAAGTTGCTGTTCTGAAGTACAGACTTATTCTCATAATCATATACTAGGACCACAGTGACATATGTAACACCAGATACATTTTAATGCTTATATATAAAATAAAATTCAACAAAAAAATATTTATTTAGCACAGGTAAAAATGGAAGAAAATATTTTTTTTCCTACACAGGACAGGAGCAAAGGGACTATTAATTTTATTCATACTATGGGCTTGGGTTATCACTAGAAACACTGGTTACACACACAAAAAAATGTTTAATATGTTTATTCAAATAAAAAATAGGTGGCACTAGATATCCTGGAATACAATATCAAGAAACACCTGTCTTTCTATTAGTTGTCCAAGGTTTCTGTAAATGTTAGTACATTAACAATCACAGAAAATAACAGTGGAAGCTCAACTGAAAGCAGAAGTAAAATTAAGGGATTTCAGGTAATCAAGTCAATCCACAGCCCAACATTTGAATTTTTCTTTTCCTAGAACTAAATTCCTAGTTAATGCATGTTTTCTCCAAGACTTTTAATTAAGAAATTAATTTGTAGACCTGCATGCTAACCACATTAATATTCCATAGGAACTCTAAGTCTGAAGCTTAAATCTTGTTTCATAAAGGCAAATCATTTGCTAATGTCCTACATTCGATTTCACAGATCAAGAGAGTTTCTGGTTATGCCCTGTCTTCTTCCTGCCAAATTCAGCAATGACTAAGAACACATTAGCACTACAAACCCTCTGATATGAAACCCATATATTCAATTCCATCAACATACTCCCTTGCTAATTAATTTGTGACCTCTACAACACACTCTGGGGCTTCAATCTATAATCCCCTCCAGTTTCCAGTTCAGAACATAACTCAATCTTGACTGTAACACTGGTCTGGCTTCCTGTTTGCTTAATTTCCAAGTTCCCCAGGCTATACTAGAATATGTAGCTGCATCTGAGATAAACAGTATGATTACAGAAGCTCAGCTTTCAATTACAAAATTTCAAGACCTCATATTTAATTTAAGCAAGAATGCTAATTTTTATGTTTTGCAGACATTTACAGTAACAGCTGTGTTACTTCTGCCTTGCCTGGTCTGTCCCAAGTTGAATCCTGCTCTATTAAATTACCAACAAACTGAGTTCTGGTTGTGATCTACTTAAATTAGCGAATTCATATTTGCACATTAAAAGATTTTTTTTTAAAAAAAACAGAGATAAATAAGTAAGTAGCCCAGAAGGGGCCATGGTGGCAGAGGTGACAGATGAAATCCAAGCTTCTCTACTATGTTCAACTGGATTATTTCAAGCTGCTTTACATTGAACTGCACACCACCTAGAGTGTCCTATGCTATATAAGTGAAGGTTAAGTTTGTGTTTACTGTTGAGTGATCTTTTCAGCATTATCAAATACACTTTCAGTACTGTTAGCTGTATTTTCATAACCATTTTCTAATGGTATCCAACTGTCTTTAGAGACAGAGAAAAGCTATGATTTAAGGAAAATTAAGCTAGTAGCGCAATTTCATGTTGGAGATGCATGACAAAGTCAAGAAGCCAACATTCATTTCAAATTTAGGAAGGGTTTCTTTGTTGAGTATTTCTGGAAATTCTGACACTAGTTTTTCCTATTTGCTTAGTCTGGCACTTTGGTCACAACCGATGAGAGGATGCTAACTAGTTGTAGCTTTGGCTGGCCTTGTACAAACATTACTTTATTCAAATTAATGTATCATTTAGAAATTGCTCACTTGTGCACAGGAAACAGTTTGAAGAAAGCAAGCAATGTTGCAGTGAAAAATGGAGCTGAAGAAAGGAAAACAGAAAATAAGTAATACAGTTCCTAATGTATACTGTGTGAAGAACTCAATGTCACAGATCAATTAATATGAAAATTCTGGAAAAAGCCATTTTGCTTGCAAATTTTAAGACTTGCCACTTTCATCTTGCTTAATTATCTTAATCCTTCTAGACAAACAAGCCTGTTTTTAAAAATACTATTGGAAAAGGAAATCACCCAGCCCTTCTGAAAAGAAACAGCACTTGTAACATCTTTATAAACATTATGCAATACTTAAGTAGCTTGTTATTTTGCTAACAGCAAAGTGACTAGCATAACTTTAAATGAAGTACTGCCATAGTTGACATGAAGAGCTTTTCACTCCCTGACTTTTGCTTTCCTTTTCCACAGAACCCTGAAGTAGCTCATTATAATATATGGAAAAATTAACACTGTAAATTAATCACTGTGTGATTCTTGAGCTACTTTCTCTTATTCTCGCTTTATCAAACCTGAAATCTCTTCCCTTCTCCACACTGCTTCAAAAAAGTAGTTTTAGAAATGTGAATCTTATGCTCCCTGGTCAATTTAAAGATGATTTACCCAGTCAGTATTTCCCATCACACTTGCTTTACAAGAAAACTACACAGTCTTATTGATTTGCAATGCCAGGAGAAAAACCGCATCAGTCTGAAAATCTGCAGCAGTCCCTCATGTTGAAGACATGGCACTCACCTGAAGTATTTTCAGACTAGTTTTCACATCAAAATTAGGTAGCAGAAAAAGTAATGACTTTTTAAAAAGCATTACAGTCACAAAGACAGCTAAGACCAGGCTGGTCCGTCAAGTTATTCTAATGCTGGATTCTCGAGCTTTCTGTTTTATTCATGCTAAAGACTGAGGCAGACATTGACCAGTGGGGAGTGGTAATTGTACATGCCCAGAAATGATGTTGCCATCAGCTTCTAAATTCAAGACTTGTGTTTGTGATTTTCTGCATTAGCTGCCTTCTAGGCTTCTTTTAGTGCTGTAAAAAGTATTTTTTCTTCATGATAGACATCTTTTTTTCAACACTTATTTTTATGGAGCAATATCAGCTGTTATGCTGACGGACACTTCTTGCATTTGATATTTGATCATCTCCCCAATCAAATGAAATTTTAAAGACATTATACAAAAGGGAAGCTAAGACTATTGTAGGTCATATTTGCATTGTGTTCTCATGTGAGCATATTCTTTCTTTTTCTTTAGGTCATGCTCTTACTTCTGTTATCAAGCACAAGGGAAAAAAACCAAAAACATGGCAAGAAGTTAGAGCAACTTTATACTTAACCTGCTGAGAAAGCAAAACACACCAATACCAGGCAAAGCAGTCCCAATGCAGCTGGAATCCCATCAAAGCAGAGCATGGGATTAATATCACATTTAGGGAGATCTGAAAGTTCAGTAAAGGTGCAGAGCTATCCTTCTGCAATTCTCAACTAGTTTTCTTAGTTTCTTCAGGGAAACAAATTTTGGCCTGCTATTCTGAGGCTGAGAAAGGACAGTTTCTATTCTCTTCTTTACCTGTTCAATGGAAGAAGAATGAAAGTCTTCCCTCAGATCTCATGTGGTGATGAACAGAAAGCTGTAGCTTTCCACCTGGATGCCTTATTAGTACTAAAATACCTTCAAAGACGTCTGTTTTTTAACATAGAGATTGGTAGCACAGCCTATGTTAATACAAAATTGCTGTCTAATTGAAGTTCAAATGAAAGTGATCCAGAAGTGCCAAGCTAAAACTAATCTGTAGACTTTTGTCTTGCTTATGAAGTTTTACCATTTTTCACAACAGGAGAAAAACTCTCTATAGTGTGTTATGACATCTATCATTGATGCCTACTAAGTTCCTTGGGACCTATGCTTGCTCAGTTTTTCAGAAGGAGTCAGATGTAGCAAGTCCACAACTATGAATTTCTGAAAGTTTTAAGCTACATGACTTGTTTAGGCAAAACGCAACATCTAGTCTGTATTCAGCTGCCAACAATGTATTTCTGGTAATACTATCTAAGCTAAAGAACTAGAACTTGCATCAGAAAAGTAAAGAACACTAGAATATATATGTATCCAATTAAGAACAGTTGCTATTTCTTGCAAATGTTCAGAGTATAGAACGACACACCAGACTGATAAGTAATTGAATTAAATGCTAAATGCAGAAAGTAAACAGGGAACAGAGCCTGTGTGAAACTAAGTCACACGTGGCCTGAGAAAGCACAAGAAAGAATCCAAACGGTCCTTAGTAAAGGACAACAATCTCTGCAAGTGGTGTTTAGGAAAACAGTCAAGGGGTGGTGCTCTACTTAACCAATGCTGGTGATGCGTTGCTTTAATGACCAATGAGAGTTTTACCTCTCAGACCTTCTCGAACCTGTCTATAAAAGAAGATTAAGAATAATAACCTTTGCTCTCCTGTTCAACTCACAAGAGAGTCCGTGTCGTACAAGAGAGTCCGCCTCACCGTTCCCAACAGTGCGACAAAGAAGTGATTAGGAATCTGTAGATGCAAATGAAAAAACAGCCAAGATGATAACAACTTCACATATTTTATCTAACTAAACTGTAAGTGAAACCTAAATTCTTATTCTGAGATTCTAATCAGCAACTAAACATAATGAGAGAAAAGGGAATAAACAGAGAGTGATTAGCTATACCATGAGAGAAAAGATGCTCTTTAGGTACCATGAACCTGAAAGCAATTTTATCAAAAAACAAAAATCAAAACCAGATATTGCAATAACAGCATTCAATTTACACACTGCTTTAAAAAAAAAAGGTTGTCACCTTTAAGAAAGCACTCAATAGTCCTATGTTAATCCAGATTCAAAATTATTAGAGGAATATATACATGTATATACAGTAAGCACTCACGAAATTATTTTAGAAAATAATAACAAAAATTTGTAACAAAAACACATCTACAAGCAAAATACATCTAATGTAAATCTATCTTAAATCTAATAACATTTATGCATTTTTGCTGTTCTCCTAAAAATTATTTGATAATAAAAACCATTGTGAGGAAACCCAGTAGGTCCATTATCACTTCTGTTGCCTCCTCAGAGACTTTGAGCAGGCTGGGACCCTCGATTTCCTCCTCTATACTCTATCACATAGTCCCCCTTCACAAATGCAAATGGTGAGTGAGAGTACAACTATTTAATTCACCCCTTTAATCCTCTTATACTTCAAATATGCCAGAATTTGGTCCCAATGAAGAAAGCTTTTCTTTTGTGCCACAGTATTACCTTTATCTACTGTATTTTTGTATCTGTTTTTCAAGCTCATTCACACTAATTAGGCCTTTACTGAGCAAGAAGGTAGCAATTACTGTGTTCTCCATCCAGAAGAACGTTGTTTTTTCTAATCAACGTGTTGTAAAAAGACAAGACAAAGAAAATGACAAAAAGAGTTCCTGAAAACCAAAAAAACATCAAGTTATTTTAATCAAGTACCATGACAGGCAGTTATTATCAGAGATTCTGATACACATATCAGAGTCATGATGTTTGACAGTATACTGTCAAACACATTCTTAGTAAATACATGATCTAGAATTAGAGGAGATGCTACTTTGCCCTTTTAAAAATGCAAATCCATACTCAAATGGAAAATTCACAACTTGAATTTTCTCAGAAGTGAAAAGAAGAGCAAAGAAGTGCAAGAGAGGCAACTTTCATTAGGCTTCAGAAATTTTGACTACTTTAATTATTTTTGCTGACTTCATGACATCTTATTTTCTACTGAAGGGGAGAAACCCTCCCCTTCAATATCTACTATTGGTGGCAGTCTCCACTAACATCACTCTTTTTTTCTGTGACTTCATCTATTATTACATAAATGGAATTATTTACAGAATTCCACCAGGATTTTAATCCTCTGTATGTTTGTTGGTAGTTTATATATTTGATTTAAAGGATTTTTAAAATATATACTTTTGAAGTGCTTTATATAAAGTAAGTGTGCTTCAGGAGATTGTGTGGCAAAGAACTCCACAATGGAACGTTAAGATTGAGGAAAACAAAGCCTCCAAAGTGCATTTTATTTCTGTTCTCTTTCTGTCAAAAGAATGAAGTTAGCTTCCAGTTGCCATTCACTATTGCATGACTTACATAATTCACCTGAAGATTTCTGGAATTTGAGAGCAATATAACTCTTCAGAACACCTTTTGACATTTATATTTAACACAGCCACAGTTCACAGCACTTGCTATTTTCTGATGAAAAAGGAGGAAAGGGGAAGGAAAGCAGTTTGGAGAACACACAAGGATTTTCATTCTACTAATAAAATTCTTTGTGCAAACAAGTTACTGAACATGTCTGACATTTGATGTCAATACTTTAAGATTTGACCACCAATTTTCAAGTCATAAGCAGTAAATAAATGGATCTGTGTCAGACATCAGAAACATTCATCAGATTTCAGTTATGAGTATCTAAACAAAGAAAGGCTTAACCTGAATTAGTACCTTTTCAATACTGAACAAATCCTTGTACTTGTGCATTAATTTGCTTCCCAGTGCTAGAGTCTCAAAGATCTTTGATTAGCATACTTGCGATTTTAGGGTTTTCTATTTCTATGTTAAGTGTTAAAGTCTAAATTTCTCTTGCTCAAACCTTCCAGAGTTCAAAATTTCCTTCAAGCCCCAGTGAAATTCTGAACTTATAATGTAATCACCACATAGCCCCAAATATATACCAGGCTTCAGTTTACAGGGTCAGGGGTAAAAGTCTGGAATAAAGGAAAAAAAATTAAAATATTTTTTTCCTGGCTGTTGAGATCATTTATTATTTATTGCAAGGATAACTATTTTTGTTTACATGATACTCTGACCTGAATTTTCATCTCAAATATTTAAAAGCTATTGATTCCTTATAAATACACATCTGACAAATCAGACCTCAGAAAAATGAAATCATTTTGTTTAGGGTAGTAAAGTCATTTGTGGGAAATTCCAAACGTATCACACATCTTCAGATCCTTTTCTTTTCCTGCTTTCATTTCTTACTTTTTAACATTACTAGATAAACTGTTTCCTAGATAATTAGTGGGTGCACAGATTTACATCTATATATCACCACATTGTAAGTAAATAAAAAATATGAGACCCTAAATGACTACAAGCCTAACAGCCCTCACAAATCTGTGTTCTACTGCTGAAAACCAAAAAATAGAAACTTCTACAGATGCTGAAGGGTTCACTTTGCAGCCTTAGAAAGAGCTTGGGTTGATGCAGTGATGAAGGTAACACAGACATTGGGAAGAGAAATTATAAACTCAAGTCTATATAGTTATAAGTAAAAATAGGCCTAGAGTAGGTAAGAAATTATATTAAGTAAAATAGTTTGAAGTTTAAGCCGTAATAGTGTGACTTACAGAGAAGGTTAGAGATCTAGAAACTATAACAGAGGTGTGCATGAGTACGTGACCTGTCAACTTATTGGCTAAGAGAGAGATGCAGTGCAGCAAAATTAAGCAAAGGTGATAGTTTAATAAGTGAAAACAAGTTTCATGTCAACTGCCTATTGGGCTAAAATGTTATATACTGCTGTGCAAAAAAAGAAACTTGTGACTTCTTTGAATTATGGCTGATTTGTTGCTTCTCCAAAACCTCATGCCTTGAGGCTGATATCTTAGCTGGCTACTTGAGCAATAAATCATTTTGAAGCAAGGTGGTCCCATCCGTCATTCTTCATCTCGACATTCTACCGTCTTCCATGTAAAGATACCTAAATGTCACTTTTGAAACTGTGATTTTTTTGATTCCTAATGGACAATTTGATTGCACTTTAAAGAGCTCTGCTTTCACCTCCAATGGACTCAATCAATGGGAAACAATAGTTGCTGCTGTTATTTTCTCCTGGCTAAAGGAATTTTTCCCATCTCAGTATCAGATAATCCTGGTTTTGATTTTGAGTATGTTTTCTAAGTGTACACTGAAACACATCTGTGGATATACACAGGGACATCTGCTCAAGACCCAGAGGGTGTTGTGGGATTAAACAGATCTTTACTTTTGAAATGGTTATCAAAACTGTTGGAATCGTGTTCAAAAATGCTAGGTTTAAAGGTGTTCTGCTAGAGCTGGCACTGACATAGTGGCTGACAGAACTCTGGAGTTAACAGAATATTTTTTTAACTCTAAAAGTCAGGTAAATGGAGGAGGAGGCAAACTGTTCACCAAAATCTGCAACGAGCTGCCTCAGGACAATGAACCACAAACAGCTCAATTCACTTCTCTACATATGCAAAGTATGTATTATATATATTCCTCCTAATATATACACACATCTACCTGGCCTGTCCCATCCCTTCCCCATACCCTTTCAAACAAAAAACCACTTAGATAGCCTGCAAAGGCTTTTACCCCTGGCAAAAGACCAAGGGAACTGTCAGCATGAAAATATACTTTCTCAGCACTGTCAGAAAATGATCAAAACATACAATGACACGTTAAAGAATCCTGCAAAAAATGTTATACAGACATGCCTTTGAGCTGATTTAATTTTAACTAATGCTGGGTAAGATGGAGCAGTAGGCACTCCAAAGATTTTGAGAGGCAATAAAAAAACACAAAAAAGTTTAAAGTTTACAAGAAAATCTGAAGCACAAAACAGGATAGTTGAACATAAGCATTTCTAGAAAGGGTTTTTTTTTGTATTTTTTTTGCATGTTGGTTTGTTTTTCACATTTTCATAATCATCAACATTTTATGAGCAGCAATGCAATGATTACTAAAGAGAAGGGACTCAAAGTATTCAAGTCAGATGTTGACCATTATTTTATAGTGCTACCTTCAAGCAGCCTAGAAACTACTTGGAATAGAACGTATCTGGTGATAAAAGTTGATTTTATTCCTGCATCAGGAATAGTTTTATCTAACTCTATTTGTACAGAGCATAGGGATCTTGGGTAAAAAGAAATACCATATAGGGATAAAACAGAGAACACAAATTTCTATGAGAGAAGGTAGTGAAGACCCTGATCGTTAAAAAATGTTTATTTCACCAGTATGCTGCGACCACTGGAAGTGGGCAGCTTACCACCAGCAGGTTTGGTTGGAGAGGTAAGTGTGATCAACCACTGGCTGCCTGGAGAAGCAGAACAACCCTCAAAAGACCAATTCAGTGTATTCAGCCAAATGTATAAAACACAAAGATCCTGAAGAGAACATCACTGGGTGAAAAATTCAGAGTCCTGCAAGGTGTAAGACATAGAAAGCTGAATGAATAGAAGAACTTTAGGTAATCTTTAGAAGACTGGGCCACCCAGCATAGAGGACATTTATTTGTATCAAAGCATTTGGGAGCTATTCAGCTCTCCAGTGCTGGTATTCTGGATGATGCTGCACAAGTCATTAATTTTTCAGCTTTTTCCATGTGCTGGTCATGTCAAATTAGCTTGTAGACTCATCAACACAATGACTTGTTCTCAAAATTCATCTACAAATGATGCTCCAGAATGTTAAAATGAATTAAAAGTCTGAAGTCTCTGAGCATAGGGCTAAGCATAGTAAAGTCTCAAAAATTTCTCCAAGATAAGCTTGAGGTTCAACTTCACACCTCCAGTCAGTACACCTCTTTTTTCCCCCCATGTCTTCCCCCTCGCCCCACCATGTCTTGCACGGGCCTCTCACATATATGCAGCAGTAGATTTCCAAAGTAATATTTTAATAAGAGTTTGGATACACAAAATTACTGCTTCGCTCAATTATTTACTATTGCTTTTACTGCTTCAAGTAGTACAAAAGAATTTTCACCCCAAAAAAGATTCTTTGTCTTCAGAACTAGAAACAGAATTTCCTTGTCCAAAAAAATACACAACATTAATATGAAGCAAACTAGCTGCAGCCCATGAAATTAAGCTAGCACACCTTAGTGTGAGCACATTTTAGCACATTTCTTGAAAAGCCTTGTACTAATAACCCATGTATATACTGACCTTCATGGACAAATTATTAAACTTCCCGCACTGCTTATCTCAGGTAGGATAATGTTTGATCTAATCCTAACAGATTTTTCATTTCAGAACCAATTGCAAATCTCAGCATGGGCTTATATACAACTTCAACAAGACAGTCTCATGCAAGAATCTGCTGACATATACTTGTTTAGATTTGCAGTATTTTCCTTTTGGAAGTCAGAACTCAAGGAGAAAGGTTGGTTGAAAAAAGAAAATTTAAAAAGAAGTGACACTTCCTGGTGATCATACTGATATGACTAAGTATGAAATATGACTTAACTGCTCATGGCATTTTTATTTACCTTTAGAAATTTCAAGACAAACTCTGCTCTCTGTTTATAGGTGCTTTTCACTGCATCTACTGAGTTGAAGAAATTAATGCAAAGCAAGAAAGCAGCTCTGTAAACCTGCTGACAGCCATTTAATGGGAGAGGTGGCAAGTGGTGGACGTGTCCTGGCAGTGTGCTTAATGGATACACAAACAGCCACAGCTGTCAGCCTAAAGTGATACTGGCACAAAATTAACTGAGAGAAGTAAAGCACATTTAACAAAGAGACCCAAAGCAATTGGACAATATAAGGCTGTATAAAGGCTGGAAGAAGGAAAACAAGGTGCTTTTCTTCAAGGAGATGGCAGCCTTTAATTTCACTTAAAATGACTTAATTACCCTTAAATTATTTAATTTCACTTAAAATTACTTTTAAAAGGTAATTTTATTTAGCTTTGTTGCTTCAGTGCAGAAATTATTGCCTCTGCTTTGCAAAGCAACTGTTTTTGTACAAATCTTTCAGTTCCCACATCACAGAACTGCTTGAGTTAGAAGGAGATTTTCACATTAGTAACACTGCCACTATAAAATGTTTTATTCAGACACTTCAGAATGTCATAGAAATCATCATCTCTCTCTCACACTTCGACCATTTCAAAAAGCAAAACCAGTATATTGAATTATACCAACTACTGGCATTGGGATATAAAGAGAGAAACCTACAAACAATGATTAAAAAAAATCCCAAAACACAAATAAAAAAACCTCCAAACACCACAAAACCTTTCTACTTAGTTTAATACGGAAGAAACCCTAATTCTTTATCTACCCATACTACAGTAGTAACTAGCTACCCAAACAAGTCAGGACTGCTGTTCTACTGTACAAGGTGAGCTGTAAACAAAAGAAAATACACAAAGGCAAGACTGTAGAGAAGTGTACCTGCAATATTACAGAGGACTACAAATAACATAATAAAATCACAAATTCAGACTTCTGTAACATTTCTGTGGGATTCTGTCTTTGTGATGACTAAAAGATCAAACTATTGCATGATCTAGTATAAAGGGCAATCATCCTCTTCATTAGTATTTTTAAGCAACTTTCTCTGGCACTTCTTATTGCAGAGCAGTGAAATTTCAAGCGTATGAATCCCTTGCAGTAACAAAAATAAGGAAAATATCAGGCTGTCTGTTTTCTGGGATCTGACATTCCCCAACACAAATCTGCAGAGACCTGTAAATCCACTACTCTCTTCCTCCAGACTTTCTCCTTGAGCCATCTGTACACCCAAAGCTAGAATAAAGTCTACAAGTCCCCAAATATTATAACAGGATAATTAGGTATTACTTTCTTAAGTTTTAAAATTATGAAGCTAATGGTAAGCGTTGCCATCCTCCCTTCTTATGTAAAATAAAAAAAAAACCCAAATAAACAAAATAACCACAGTATGTAATGCTGCAATAACAAAAAAAGTTTTCCCCTTAGCTAAAATAGAACTTAATTCACTTTTTAAAAGTAATTTTTCTAATACAGTTTTTCCAGTCTCTTGTTGAGGATGATTTCATTCCTCGCACAGGAAAAGAAAATTCTAAACCTATCCTACCCTATTATCTGCATGAGCCACAAATCTGAAATTCTGTCCAATGCAAAAATAATCAAAGTACTTTCCACCCAAATCACATTCAAAACAAGATGTCCACATCATTAAAATATTTCATCTTGAAGAGATAAACATGCCAAAGTTCAGAATACATTTCTTACAACAGCTGCACCAGTTTAAGCAGCTTTCCCTGGATGTTCCTCAGGTGACTGCCCTACATCAGTGTGATGAACCACATCAGAAAACTCAATGTGGAAAAAATCCACCACCTCCTCTCATCTTAAAGAGTCGCACATTTTTATTGCCAAATTTTTTTTATTCTGGTCAACATCACTTACTTCCCAGGCCAGGTTACACAAAAGAACTGGGGGTGGGTGAGGAGGAAGCAGGTAACAGGGAGTCCTTGAAACTGCATCAATCACAGAAGAAACTTACTTGAAACTCTGACTTCAGTTTCACATATCTTGTAGAGTAAGCAGTGATAAATTTTCAGAGAAGTTGTGTTCTCAGTATCTGAAAACTGTCTGCAAAATCAACTAACATAGTTACCTTTGTTTCAGCAGCTTCATGGGAAATTTCTTAAATGATACCCTCTACCTATAGAGGCATATATATTTCAGTATCAATGAATGGTGCCACACTTGAAGATAGCATGTCTACACCCTAGACCCTCCTCCCTCCCCTCCATGCAGCTCCATCAACTTCTTAACAGTAAAACTTTAAAATACCTTTTATCTTTTGGCATGACAATCTCAAATAATATTTTCAATATATTTTCCTTTAGAAGTAATTCCCTAAACCATAAGCAAATACTACTGTCCAGTATTTGTAGCAAACATACTAAATGCAACCACACATCTTTCTCAACTTTCCCTTCTTCCATTTTTTTAGCTAAAGAACAGAATTATCTTCTTTGTAGCCAGACATGTACTTACTACATGTACCAGGAGAGTCAACATTTTAGACAGATTTATAAGATGGAACACAGCCCAAGGTTTTATCTGAATTAATAAATAAATAAATTAAATTCTCCTCGAGGCAAATCAGTTACCATCAAGGGTCAAAAGTAAGTCTCCCTTTGTTATGAGTTACTAGACAGCTGTGCATTTTGTGTTCGAGATAATTTTTTTTGCTACTTAGTTAAAGTCCTGGATAGCTCCCACTCCAGACAAGATTTTAAATACAATGTAGCTCAAGTGTCATTTCCATGATACTCTGAACTTCTCTTGGCAATAATGAAGGGAATTAATAAATTTATTTTTATCTTTCAGCTTTCACTACTGTATTGCTCTGGTTCAAAGGCACCTCTAGGCATTGCCCTATCCAAAATACGTAAGAACATGCCATTAGTACCGATTCCTTTATTCTAAGATGCAGATGACAAAATTAAGACATCTCTATGTATTCCTAAATTGATTGTCAGACACCTTAATAACATATTCTTCGTTTGAAATTAGTTTATTAATTTCCAACTATGCTAATTAATTCCCATCTATGCTAACCCATACATAATTGCTCCCTCCCTCCCTTGTGGCCTCAAAGTTATTTGTGATGTGCTGAAATACACAACTCATCCAGGTGTTTGCATTTTGATGGGATATCTTGACCCTAGTTCAGTCTGCTGTGTGGCCAAAACCACCATACCCAGAGGTAAGTATCAAGTTTCTAGTTCAGTAAGTATCAAGTTTCTTTCTAGTTCAGTTTACCATAACCAGTGCATATTGATAGTGAAACTCTATAGTGAGTTACATTTCAGCTAACTCGACTTCAGTCATCTAAACATAGAAAGCTTGATCACCTACAGCTTCAGATGAAACTTCCAAACACTGAGCCAGGAACCAGCTACTGAGAGTGGTGTAACACGGGTCCAAATACAGACAAACTTAGCAAAATAAAAACAAGGCTGAGAAGCCTACAGAGCAAACTGGACAACTCAGTAACCAAAGCACTTTGAGGCATGGTTACTGTTTGACAGGCAAGAATGGGGAAACAATACATTAAATCTACTAAAGCAATCTATACCATCATGTGTCTAATTCTATATGACCTGCAAGATGATGTCCAAAACAAAATCTGAAAAAAGTTGGTTTAAAGTGCAAAAGATACTAAATAAAAGCAGCTATTAAATCAGTAGACAGTACAAGTCTTCTGAAAGGGATTTACAGAAAAAGTAGTAACCTGAAACATGACATGATGTCTCTAGAGGATGGTTTTATCTTCAATATAAAAAAATTTTAACACATCAGAGTGTCACTTCACTGTCTGCTGAGAAACCTGTATCCTCTCGTCTGTTCAACACAAAGAACAACACTAGGAGAAATTTCAGCAGTGAACTCCATAGCTTCTGAGAGGTTATGTGATTTTCTGCTCTTGTTTTCAGGTTAGGCAATTCTTACAAAGATGCAGAATTTTGTTTTCCCCCTATTGCTTCTGCATTGTCAGGAGAGAGTAGAAAAAGCTTTAAGAAGAAATATACATTTTAGAATTTATCTTGAATCCCTTTATGTATGAAGTAAAGAGAGGCAGTGAAGTGTTTTCAAATAAAAGAAACGTTGATATAGTGGAACCAAGCAGATCAAGCTCTCAGACTATTTTTAAAGCACTGAATATATGGCTGGCTAGCCACATTAATAAACAACTTCAAACACCAGCTGAAGGAGCTGTGTAATGGAAAGACAGCCTAACTAAATAAAAGCCAAGCAGGAAAACTAGCTTGTTTTTCCATTACTCCTACTTGCTTGTCCACAAAACCCATAATAAAAGTCTTCAGTATTAGCCCTCTATTTATTTTACATATTGAAAACTAATATATACAAACTTGTGTAAGTGGAACTTCAGAACTATTCTGCATGCAAGACTCGTGGCTTGGGTTTTATTTCTCAGAAGTACCCTGTTGTTTTGATTGATTTAGTAAGTGTTACTCACTGTTGCGAAAATAAAGTCACTATTATTTAACTATTCTGAATCTGGATAAAACATTTTTTTAGGTTTAGGAGCACTGTAGCAAATGCTTTTTACTCTCCTTATATCTAGAAGACTGACAGTAACTTCCCTATTATTTTTTTCCATGTCTAGAGGAATTATAAACCACATATATCCCCCATTTAATTGTCAGACTGCGATATCCAAGCATGTTCTCACTGGGTATGGTGCAGTACTTCAGTTTCTACAACTATTTTATTTATCTGAAGTCAACACAGGTTCCTATGTTAGCTGATGGAAGTCAGAATGTAAAGATCCAAAATGTGTGTCCCAGCTATCAGCACTAAGTCTAACTGATACAGTCAATATAAAGTATTTTTAAACCATCAAGAGATGCAACACTGTAAAGTTTACAGCAGAATCCAAGATAAACATCTCAGTTCCTTAACTGCAAAGACATTCCTGCTCTCAAAAATCTCCTGTACTGTCCAAGCCATGGGAGACACATGGAAAGCAAGAGAATTAGCACCCACTAGTGAAAACAGAATAATCTCTTGAACATATGCATATTCATTACTGTACTAGCACTAAGTCCAGTGCTTGCTGTCACTCAAGTTACAAATTCTGTCTCCTGGGAAAAAACTTTGGGATAGAAGTTCTCTTTAACAGTGTTATAAATTTGTATTGTGATATTGGCTTTCGCAGATGAATATTATATATTAAATACTTTTTAGCTATGCTAACAAGTCTTAAGTTTAAAAGAATTTCCTAGGTACAAGGCAAGGAAACTCCAGAGGGCAAGGACAGTGGGGCCCAAGTTGTTATCAGGAGAACAATAGAGCCCAAACTGTTATCAGCGGAAGATATGAAGACCAGCTGCCCTCAGGGGAAGGATGAGGGGCCCAGGCTGTTATCAACAAGTGACCATCTGCAGCAAAAAAGAAACCAAACTCC
Source organism: Cyanistes caeruleus (assembly GCF_971803275.1). Classification (NCBI taxonomy): domain Eukaryota; kingdom Metazoa; phylum Chordata; class Aves; order Passeriformes; family Paridae; genus Cyanistes; species Cyanistes caeruleus. Next base: position 83,560,929 of record NC_141702.1, on the reverse strand, counting down.
AAAATAATGCTGACCAGCAGAAAATAACATGATCCAAGAAGGTGGAACCAGGGAGGGGACATGCTTGAATATGCATTAACCTCTCACAGCAAAGATGGGATAAAAAGGACACTCCTGAGATACCAGGTGTGCTCCTGGTAACCCACCAGGGCACCCGGCCGTTTTAACCCTTTGCTTTATTTCTTTTGTCTCCTAATTGTCTTTTGTTTATATTAAATTATTTTTATAATTTATTAAGTGAAACTCGTTTTTAAGAATTTTTGGGGGCTCGTCCGGGATAAGCACCTCACCTCTAGGACCACCGGAGATCCAGAACGGGGAAACAGGCGCGCCCCTGCTGAGTTCAGCAGATCCCATTCTGTTTCTCCTAGCGTGGACCAAGTGGCTGCAGGTCAAAAACCCGAGGACAAGAAGGGGAGAAATAAAGCAAAGGAAAGGGGAAAAAAGGCTCCATAAAACCGCGGTATTTTTGCTCCATAATTCTTGTGCACGAAGACCCAAAGAAGAAGACGGATTGTAAGTAATCTTTGGGGGAGCGGGAAGCGGGGGTTGCAAGATACCCCCGGGGTTACTGGGACTGAGTCTCAGGGGAGGGGTGAGCCCCTCGGGAAAGGGAGCCCAAGGTTTTCCTGGCACAATCCACTGGGAAAACAGAGTAAAATGTGGATTCTCTAAAACTTTGTCAAGTTGAGGATTAAATCCAAGAAATTTGGATTTAAAACTGCCAAATTGAAGAATAATCCAAGAAACTTGGGATATTTGACATATTACAGCGCCCATGGGCGGATATTAACAGGGGAAGTAAAGAGCACCTTATTGTCTTGCTGTGACTGGGTGGAGTTGAATGAACAGATGTGAGAATGCGTAAATAGGTGTGATTGTTGCATTGAAGTTTGTGGGGTTTTTTTTTTGGATTTGTGTTGTTAAAGAGGAAAGGTTTTCGATGCAGTGCTAGAGTAACAGTGAACACGGGTCAGTGCTTCCACAGGGACTGGATCATGGTGGGGACACATGGAGGGATTCGCTTCCTCCCTGCGAGCTCCTGTCTTGGAGCCCCGGGGAGGGCAAACCAGAACTGGGGCTTGTAGCCCAGGAGCCGTAGGGGTGTTGTATCAAATCTGTTCTCGGCGGGATAGCAGCTCTGGTCTCAGAGCAAAGCCAAGGTTATCTTTAGTGGTGATGGTCCCTCCGTGCCTTTCCTCCCCCCTGGGCAACAAGAGCTGCTTGCGGGGGAGGGGTCGCTTTGGTGAGCTGGTATGTGATTCAGCGTTTGAAGTTGTTTGGGTTTTTTTGGTTTTTTGGTTTTTTTTTTTAGAAGTTTTTTTGCCCCACTGTAGCGGGCGGTGAAAGGTTTTCCTGGGAGATGGTGCTCCCAGAGCTACTCCCTGCCGAGCTATTGAGACGGAGGGGCGGGTCAGCCTCAGGAGTGCAAGGGAACTCCTGGAGCTCCGGCCAGCGGTGAGTCGGGCCGAACCCTGATAAGATCAGGGCACGGAGGGTGCCCTGAGGGGATGAGTTCAGCCCATCCCTTTTGAGTAAAGTGAGGGCAGGGGTCTTCTATGTCTTGGTGCCCCTGGATTGTTTAAACTTATTTAGAGGTCTCAAGCCGCAGAGCTGTGTTTAGGCGGCTGCAGGCAGGCTGGACTGAACCACAGATGCTGGTTCGGGTTCCCTGCTCCAGGCACAGGGGGATCGGAGGAGCTCTCAGTGACTCCTGGAACCTCCTGAAGCTGTGAAACAGGCCGGGAACATGCCCAATGGTGAGAGAGCTGGGTGAGTCCCTCTGGGACCCAGGTTTTCTATGCCGGGGTCTTAGGAGACCCCGCACATTAAGTTCTGTGATTTCAGGAGTAAAGACTGGTGTCAAACTGTCTCAGAGAGCTTTTTCTTAGCCAGATGTGTGAGCGAGATATGGAGCAGTACTGGCGTATGGTATCAGCTCCAAACCAAGGGAGCTGCAAGTTGCAAGCCTTTGTTTTACCGGGTTCTGAGAGAATTCCGTGTATGATGGTGCTGTGGGCTTCTGCAGCAATAAGTTGTGTCGGTGCTTAAAATTTGAGATTTCAGGAAGAGTATGCATCCTGGGAGAAAATAGAAAAGAAATGAGCTCTGTTTGTTTTTTGTTTTTTTTTTTTCTCTTGAGTGATTGCAATATTTATTTTGTAGAGAAACAAACCCATTTCTTAGTATGCCTTCCAATTTCTTTACTTTAGTGAATATCGTAGAATTTTGTGGTTGATTATAATTTTAAAAGCAAGTTGCAGTAATTTGCATAGTAGTCACTTCTTGAGGTGAAAACTTATCAGGTTGTCAATAAGTGTTAGAGCTGTTAACCCTAATGTTGTTTGTGTTCTGTGCTGATGGGCACAGCCCATGGTTCTTAACAACAGAACCTGGTGTCAGCCTAAAAGCAAAATCCTGTGGATAGTTGTAAATCTTTTTACTGCTGCTGAAAATTATTTTGTCTCTTTTCACAATATGAAATGCTGATCATCTCTCTGATGATTTCTAAAAAGGAGTTATTGTGATGGTGTGTTTAGCTGAAGATCAGGCTCAGAACTGCCATGATTTCTTGTTCTTTTGAATTTGCCAAGTGCACACGTCTCTAGGAGTGCTTGTGTTGTTTTGCAGCTGTGCTTATTACAGAAGCAGAAGTGGACCCAGTTAAAAGATTAGAATTAAGATTGTTGGTGTTTTGAATTGAGAAAAGAATTGTGGAGACTCTAAACTTGGTCTATTTTAATAAGTACATGTGTTATTTTGGAGATGAGTCTTATTTTGTGAAAGAAGAGTTCGAAAAATAATTGTAAGACTGGTTCTTGCTATAAATTGTTCATAGTATATAAGCTGCAAGTACTGTTGAAACATAAAAGTATTGTCAGAAACTTGTCAATGTATCTAAATGCCTGTAAGAATAAAAGACCTGATCATATCTTGTCATGAGAAAAGTTACACTAGAGATTATTCACATTAAGCAGCTGTGTGAGGATAGACTCCTTTGTACCTGTAGAAGAAAACTTAGAGAAGAATGATGTCTGTCTTCATTTCTAGCTTGACTGAAGATCTGTTCAAGGCAGTAGAAATAGAAATTGCAAGTTTGTTTCAGTTGGTAAAAGTAGCTGGCTAGCTGACTGGTCTCTGTGTCTAGTGCCTTTGATGGCTTTGGGGAGCGTCCTCAAAAGGAGGTGTTAGAATTTGTTGTTATTCTGAAGCAAAGTAATTTGTGTAGTGGAGATTCTGGAGGGATGTGGTGTAAAGAGTGGCGAGATAATAGTGGCAAAGAGAAAGAGAGAGGTTTGCGTCTCTTTTCATTAAAGTTGTAAAGATTTTTAGAAAGAGAGCGAGAAGTGTCTTGTTGGCTCCGAAGAGTGAGCACTGGCTTGTAGGGAGAAAAACTTTCAAGCGCGATTAGAGGTGAGAATTGTGCCCGAAATAGGAGATGTTAGGAGCATCTGGAGCGCTGGGTTAAGAGTTGCTAGGTTTAGGTGTTGTTTTATTGCTTTTATGTAAAGCGGCTGCAGCAGGACCCGGTCCCTGTGAGTGGCGAACAGCAGGGCTCGGTGTGGCGGCTCCTGGTCCTCTCCCACCCGATGTGAAGGGTGCAGAGCGCGGTTCGTGAGTGGCGCTGCTGGAGCGAGACCCGCCGTGTCTGTGCTGGGGTCTCGAGGGGTGCGGGGTGCCGGCAGTGCTCGCCGGCCCGGCAGCGGCGCTGGGTGAGGTTTGCCACTGAGGAGTGAGCTAGCCCAGCAGAGGAGCCCTAGACCAGAGCGCTGTGGACTCCGGGCGCTGCCCCTCGGCAGTGGCGGGAGCTGAGTGTGTTTGAACATGCCAGTCCTGTGTGTGAAGGGACGGCAGAGCAGGGAAAGAGGAGACACGAGCTTTGCCCCAGGGTCAGCACGCAAGTGACTGGCAAAGACGCAAGTGGGCCCCTGCAGAGCGAGCGGCTGAAACAGCCTGCTCAGCCCAGAGCTGCGGCAGCAGGAGTGCGGGAGAGAGATAGCCTGAAAAAACTGCTGTGAATGGGAAAGGAACGGAACAAAGGCCAAGAAACAGACCGGTGGATGATGAGACCAAAGCAAAAGTAGTCTTGCTCGTTAAGTTCTGAAAACCTCATCAAGGTGTTTAATTTCTTGAAATAGGATTTTTTTTTTTTTTTCTCTCTCTTATTTTTTTCTTTTCTTTCTTTTACTCTTGTTAAAAGGAAGGGGTTTGTTCTAAGAAACCGATAAAAGAAGTTTGTGAAGCTAAACAAATAAATAGTAACCAAAAGGTAAAAAAGGTAATGAATGTAATTTATTTAAGTCAAAACTAACCTAGCCTTTCTTGTTTAACTAATTTGAACACGCAGAAAGAGATTGGCTCCTATGTTAACTGATAAATTTCGCTGATGGAAAATTCTGATGTGACGTTTTCATTCTCCCTGTGTTATTAAGAAATTGTTTTCAGGTACTACTGATAATTAAGGCAGAGAAGCTGCAATCTGGACCAAAGAGTGAAGTTGGATTCACACCAATAAGATCAAAAGAGCTGAGGACTGGACTGTAATACCCAAACTGAGTGATACCAAATGTACTCTTGAGCAGAGACCGGCGGCAATGAACTGATCCAAGGAATGAGCTAAGAATCACGCCTAACTGGGAAGTAAGACCAAGCCTGTATCAGTAGTTTCAAGTCCTGCCTGGATAAGTTCTGAGACACTTTGATATCCACCTTGGGGAGGAAAACTCCCACTCCAAACAGGAGGACTGGGGCTGTTTTGGTTGGGAAATCCTCGTATATTTTTACTTTTGCCTGTGATTTGTATAAAGGAGGGGGGAGAACCACAACTTCCATCAGTGCCACATCATATATATTGTCTAAATCATCCCAATACGGGGCATGCTATCTAGATTAAATATAAGTGTTTAAATTAGAGAGTAATAGGTATTGTAGTCCACAAAGTTAAGCCTCTCATTGCAGGAAGTGTGAGGTGTCAAATCTATTAAGAATAACTTAAATGATAACTTTTTTTACAGATGGGAAATTACTAGTGCGTGTTGAGTGGGAAGTACCTGAGGAACGGTGGGAAACTGCTGTTAAAAGGTGTCAAAAGAAATTTGCTTGGAAATTACAAAAAAGGAAGTGACAAGGAAATAGGGGGCAAGACCAGACTGACCACTACAACTCGCCACCGAGAAGAATATAAAACACCTGCTGTGAGCTGCAACCTCATAGGCAGGATTGGTGGGGGTATAAGCCATACTGGACCCCTATTATTCCTTCTTCTGTCACTTACCCTTCTCCCTTCTGGGACACCAGCAAAGCCATGTTACAAATGCTATCAAAAGCTTTACATGGAATGACACCGGGGTTTCTTTCTTATTACCCACACCAGTATCAATAATCACTGCTATAACCCATCCAAATTAAGTACCTGTATGCATAAAGGGAAAATATTAGACTACAGAAAATCTAAGAACAAGTAGTAACAGATTAGAAAACAACTGCCCAAAAAGGAGAAAAAGATGGATTTTCTTCACAGTTGTTGCCAAGAGAAATAACCAAGATTTAGTAAGAGAGCAAATGGTAAGTGAAAAGATAAAGCCAACACAGTAACCTAGACCTGTATTAACCTCACATCAGGACATGTAAGCAAAGCTCAAACAGCAATTAAATGGAGAAAACTTCTTCATGAAGTGAGAAATACTCCTGGTAAAAAGTATAAAGCTGGTAATAAAACTTGTACATAGTAAGTTCCAGAGAAACCAACTCGGTATTAGACCCCAAGGAAAGTAAAAGAAAAAATTGTGTACATAGTAATAGAACCAGATTCTTCCAGTGTAATAGTACAGAGAAAAATCCTTACTCTGGAAATAGCCAAATTTTGAGGAAATATAAATCAACAAAAAAATGACTATTAGAAAGCACCAGATGTCTTATTTTGGGATATGTGAGAAAAGGGCATACCCAAAGCTCCCTTCGCAATGGAAGGGGAATTGTACTCTGAGAATGATTCAGCTAGGATTTTTTCTTTTTGTCAGGACAAGACAGAAATTAGTTGGGGGTGTTGGTTTTTGAGGTCCTAAAAAGAAATAAAAGGGAATAGTTTGAGTACCTCAAAAATGGGGAGATGAGAAATAGCCCCTGAACACATATTAGAAACATTCTTGGGCACAAGATGGAAGTTGGAGATATCGAACCCCAATTTTTGCATTATGAAACTCCAAGTTGTTGTAGAAATCATAACCAGTGAAACAGCTGGAGCTATAGAATTAATAGCCAGTCAGTGATGAAAGCCAGTGGCAATATATCAAAATAAGCTGGCTTTAGACTATTTATTGGATAAAAGAAGGAGTGTTCTGTGAGAAAATTAATACATAAAATTGTTGTTTTCAATGACAATAAAAATGCCGTTCTAGATATTGCCAAAGAAATCAGAAAAATGGCCCATGTGCCAGTCCAAAAATGAAAATCAGTAATGACCACTAACTGGTGGGATAATACATTGGGGATAGAGTAGTAGAAGAAGCTAAGTTTCTTCTCCTTGTAGCAGTGCTACAGCTGGTTTAATATTTCTTCCTTGTTTAATCCCCTGTTTAATTTGGCTAATCACCAAAGTAGTGCAAGGCATGCAAATAGTAGTAATGCCTACAGACTCAAAATTGGCTATATCTGGAATGGCACAAAAAAAAAAAAATGAACGAATACAAGAATTATTGCTCAAGCCAAATGATTTATAAAAAAAGAAGAGGAGGGGTTTGTTATAAATTTGTATTGTGATATTGGCTTTCGCAGATGAATATTATATATTAAATACTTTTTAGCTATGCTAACAAAGTCTTAAGTTTAAAAGAATTTCCTAGGTACAAGGCAAGGAAACTCCAGAGGGCAAGGACAGTGGGGCCCAAGTTGTTATCAGGAGAACAATAGAGCCCAAACTGTTATCAGCGGAAGATATGAAGACCAGCTGCCCTCAGGGGAAGGATGAGGGGCCCAGGCTGTTATCAACAAGTGACCATCTGCAGCAAAAAAGAAACCAAACTCCAAAATAATGCTGACCAGCAGAAAATAACATGATCCAAGAAGGTGGAACCAGGGAGGGGACATGCTTGAATATGCATTAACCTCTCACAGCAAAGATGGGATAAAAAGGACACTCCTGAGATACCAGGTGTGTTCCTGGTAACCCACCAGGGCACCCGGCTGTTTTAACCCTTTGCTTTATTTCTTTTGTCTCCTAATTGTCTTTTGTTTATATTAAATTATTTTTATAATTTATTAAGTGAAACTCGTTTTTAAGAACAGTGACAGAAATTTTAGGAAATTTTACTCTTCATAGCTGGTGAAATGTATTGGCAACCAGAATAATGCAAAATTAAAAATTCAAGTAAGGAAAGCAGTACAAACTTTTGTTAATCATCCAAAAAATTATCACATTAGTAATAGAAAACATGGGGACAGATGAGGAAGCTGACATTTCCTACACTGAATAAAGAACTTAGAGGTGTAACAAATTAATCTATGAATAAAAATTCGTAAAGGGTATAAATAAAATATATGTATGATTGCAATGGCATAAAATACAACATGTAACGGGAAAAAGTCCTTCTCAGGATCTGGTCGTGATTCTCCTCCGAGAGGCAACAGATTGCAGCCAAACACCCAGATAACGATCACAAGCAGGCACATCAGCCCAGGAAGAATGGGCAGGACCCGAGCCATTGAACGAACAAAAGAACGGGTCCGGACGAGATATCGCCGGACCTGAGCACCTCCGCCCTGCCCGCCTGTGTTGGAGAAGTGGGCAAAACTAGACAAAGGAAGAGGAGCCAGATGGGTCCCACCACTCCACCCTAATGGCCCGGACCAAAATTATATCAAAAAGACATCCTGGACCTCTTTACATATGAGGAGCCTCTGCCCAGCGTCTATTGACTCTATTCTCCAGTGCCAGGAAATCTATTCTTCGAACAATCAAGAACCTTTTAGTGAAGGGTGCCTGCTTGGAATTTGGCCTCGGGACATAAACTTCCTATAAAAACCCAGGCCAAGGGACTCTCAGGCGTGGATTTGGGAACACCTATACCTTGTGTATAGACCCTGTCCACCCAGCGCTGCGCTGCTCATTTTATTGTGGTTTTTCTCGCTGTTCAAATTTATTATTGTTTTATAATAAATTTCTCTTTTATTTAACCCGAAATTGCCTTTGCATTTATAACAGAGGACCACTACACAAGTCTCAAAGCACAGAAACCTGCTTTGGCAGCTGCTGCAAAACCAACAGAGGTAAAAGAGATTTTAAAATGTTAAACTGTTTCACCTGTTATCACCAACTATATTTGGTGAGTTGGGAGAAAAGTCCTGTTCTCAGCAGATATAAGGCTGTGTTTTGGAAGAGATAGCACACCAGAGAGACAAATTGTGAAACATCATTTATAACTAACGAATGCTAGTGTGTGCAAGAGTGATTATATAGGACACTGCTTCTATCATTTGTACACTGGACATAAGCAAATACTTTCCCCATTGCATGACAAAAAAGGCATTAAATAAACACAACTGTTTTACCAACGATGTTTGTTATTGTGTTGGATGGCACATGGTGAAGCTGCTTTCCCACTCATTTCTATTACTGTGACAGTAATGTACAGTAAAGGAAACTTTAAATAACAACTGAGAAACAATCAATAGAAATTTACCGTAATGGGTTGACAAGCAGTGTAAGCAATGCTTCAGTCTTACAGAAACACCTAAAAGGAGACCTTGAAGCACTTAAGATGTTTTCTATTAGGGAACAAAAAATGCAGACACACCTGAGAATTTATTCCCATAATTTTCTACAAAAAGAGAATTCAAAATAAAGGATTGGCAGATGTTATCTGCAGTTCTTGATAAGTAGTTCTATTCTTTAAATATTTGAAGCCAAATAAATCCAAGAAAATTTTGCACTAAAATTCTGTTCAATGAGAAGATAAAATAGCTGAATAATAACTGAATAATTACACCATCAGGGTCCAGCTTAAGAAATGTAGTATGGTCTTCCCCAGCTGCAGAACTTGCACATACTTTGAACCCACTGAAACACTTCCTCCCTCAGGAAGGAGATACTTTTATTATGCCTAATACAATCATCAGCTCATCTGGAAAAGGTCCAAGGCCACATCAGCTCTCCTTTAGAATCAGACAAGGATAACACTTCACACCACCTAGGATCAGTCATTACCAAGTGGCACACCTGCTCTGCACTGTTTTGAGTACATTCCCATACCTAATGCACAGTGGCCAAAATTTTGTATTTCTAATGCTATGTATCAAGTCACTTGTGAATCATGTGGATATGTTGTTGTGGGGGTCAGGGAAGAGACTACAGCAATAAAAATATGTTTAGGTAAACACATGTAGTAATTAAATGAAAGATAAAGTTATTTTTTTCACCCAAATCCTGTAACATCCTTTTCCATGCAGCAAATTCAGTGTTTCTGAACCAAATACAGACAACATTTCATTAATTTAGGATTAGTTTACTATCTCATACAGCCAATTATCTGAACAAAATCACTAGTTTAAAACAGCTCCCAAGAATAATTTAATAATACTTTAACAAGAATATGGGCTTTGTTTTTACTGCTGTTTTACCTGGTCTTAATTACTTCATACAGAAAAACAGACAATAAATGTTTAGTTCCTAATAGAACGTTATTTTCTCAATTATAAAGCACTTAAAACTATATAGACAATTTTAAAAAAAACTACTGAAAATTCAAATTTATGCCAAAGCTAGATTTTATACATATCAGTCCCTTATATGGTTGACTTGCATACATTTGCATGATTAATAGCTCAATATGGGATAAGATAAACTATGCACACAGCATTTCTCTCTCTCTCTCTTTGTATATTATATATATATATATATATATATATATATATATATATATATATATATATGTGATAGGTTTCCATTGAATTCTAGATACAGGGAGGAATTGAACACTGTTTTCACTATAACACTTCCAAAGAGACTTTGTAGCTAAAACATTGATTTTCCCTCCAATATGTGTCAGCTTGAGGGCACTTTTCAGCTAACACATTGATCCCTGAAGCAACTTTGATTTTAGAAAGTGTTTTTGTACACCAGTTAACAATCAGTTTCCCAAGAGGGCTCTCATTTATGGTGCATGACTTCATTCTGGACATTTTTCAAATGAGCTGACACCAAGATGCTACAGCTTCTCATAATGAGGAAGTGCTATTTATTCCGTTAGCATACAGTGCAGCCTTTCTCTATCCATCAAATAATATAAGAGTTGGCACGGGATGGTACTACTTTGTAATTATTTAGAGCCTCTCAACACCTTCATACCCGTATCTTGTATATGGACAAAATTTTTCTAAATACCATTTGCTGTTAATTTCTTCCTGAGAACCTCTAGTTAGCCCTGTGACCTCGAACACCTCCAGAAAACACACGTAAAAGGCAAATTACTAGGATTTTTAAGAACTATGCAGCTTATTATTCAACTTCACTAAGACAGGCAACCCAGGACAAACTGCAATCGTCTAACAAATGCAAATCAGTCAAGGAATGAGACAAAGGCAACTCAGTAGGCACGTCAGGTATCATTTGCAATGAAGTCCTGTTTCAAATCAGTTATGAAGTAATATGCTAACCCTTCAAGGCACCAAAATGAAGACAAGTGAAAGTACTTTGGGATTTAGTTCGATTAAATCTCTGGGTTTACATTTATTTTAGAGAGGGCATTCTCTTAATTGCCATTGTCTTTTCATGCTTTGCATGAAAAAGAAACGATTAGAATAATCTGAAACAAAATGTCTGTGAAATTTCTCCACCATCCCACATGCCACTACAGCAAATGCAAAGACCTGTAACAGCTGGTCAATTTAACTTACATTCTCAGTTACTGAACGCTACCTGAGGGTTCATTAAACTCTCTTCTACAAGAAACATGATAAAAGTACTTTCTATCCACAATGCTAAGGATTAACCTGACCTTTCTCTAGGGCGTGATACATTCCTGCTCAAAGTCACTCAAGTACAAACCTAAAATTATTTTACCTGTTCTTCTAGTGTCACATTTTAGAATTTCATCTTTTGTAGGTAACTTGGAGAGTGTCAGTCATCTACCTTATTGCTCCTTTATGAGAAACAACATGGAATTAATGGATGCTAGGGAAGAAAAAAAAAAAAGGCACATCGACAGATCTATTACACAGCGGTAAAAACCCAGGACTGGTCAACCCTTGAGGCAGACAAATAGACATGAGGACTCTTTTACATGGCTGGTATCTGCCTGTTATGTGTAAATTATATAAGAACTTTTGCCTATTCTTATAAAATTGCTTCAACAGCTCCTGGAAATGACAAGACATAACACTGGGACACTGCTTTTAATTCTCTGCCTGGGAAAACTGAGATAGTGAGAACTTGGCCAAATACTGATTTTACCTGAACTGCTTCCTATATGACAAGCTACAAAATCTTTGTGTAGCACAATAATTGTACGTAAATTAAGATAATTTCTAAAATCCATCATTACAGCTAGCCTAATTATTTAATGTATTGCAATCCTTGTAAATAGCATAGAGGATGAATAGTTTGTTGTCATTAAAACCTCAAGTAAATCTGCTTCAAATTTTGGGAGATATGAAGCAAAAATTCTTCTGTTGCTTCCTGTCATGTGACCTCTAACACCTGGACTGTAAAGAAACAACAAACTTTTCATCATTTTCAGGAAGTACACTTCTGCTTGACTGAAGTCTAAGACACAAAAGTTAAATGAAATGGAATACTGCTATGCAGCATAGAATGGAAATTCAAAGATGTATTTGGCTAGTAGTACCATTATGCATTTAGATACATGATCTTGTCAAAGCAAACAACTCTGAAACAATATTCTTTCCATGTAATGACTTCAGCACACAACAGCCCAATGAAGCAATAAATATTCCTTGAAGCAATTCTGAAACATTAAAACTCTAATTATATTTTCTTTCCTTCTTCACAAATGTTTAGTTCGGAATGGCAAAAGTATGTACTTAGACTTGCTCATCCTGTTCCTTCCCTGATAACCACATTCCTTCAAATATGGACAATGGGCACAAACTGAAACATGTGAGCCTCCATCCGAATATGAAGAAATACAGGACCCAAGGGAACAGCCTGAAGTTGTGTCAGGGGAGTTAGGGTGGATATTAGGAAAAAGTTCTTCCCCCAGAGGGTGGTTGGGCACTGGAACAAGCTCCCCAGTGAAGTGGTCACAGCAGCAGCTTGACAGAGTTCAAAGAAGCGTTTGGACAATACTCCTGGACACAGGTAACTGTCGGGGTAGTCTTGTGCAGGGCCAGGAGGATGATCCTTGGACTCAGTGATCCTTGTAGGTCTCTTCCAAATCTGTATATTCTGTGATCCTGTGAACACTTTTCATTATGAGAGCGACAGAGCACTGGCACAGGTTGCCCAGGCAGGTTGTAGTCCCCATCCTTGGATCTATTCAAAACCATCTGAACATGGTCCTGAGCAATCAGCTGTAGGTGGCCCTGCCTAAGCAGGGGGCTTGGATCAGATGACTTCCAAAGGTCCCTTGTGACCTCAAGCAGTCTGTAATTCTGTGAAATACGCAGTAGAGTGGCCAATGACAAGAATCCCTCTCAACATAAAGCAGTTCTCATTAACTGCAGATAATTACCTGCAGTACTAAGACTGTATTCTTGATGCTACTGTTTGAGAACAGGAACAAACAAAAGATTTGAACAGCATATGGAACATTAAAACAATGTGAAAATCACAGGAGACAACAACCCATAAATACCCACAACCTACGGGTAAATATGATCTCTAAGAAATGGCTGCTGTAAGGGAAACTGCATCCCTGGCGATGGTGACAATCTGGCCTGAACTACATTCAACTTCGTCACACAAAGGCTGCTCTACAATAATGCTGATAGTCTAAACCCTCTGGGAAAAACAGCTAAGTGCTGAATATAGTAGATATCACCATACTGCCAGTAGCACATGGAACCTGTCCAAACCTTTATCCTGGCTTCTCAGGAAGGAATTTCAGGTGAGATGTCAGATCTTATCTTTGTGATAAGTGTTTTCTGCCAACATGGTAGTAGAAGACATCTAAAGAGACCCATGCAGAATACACAACAAATTGCCTAAAGCGCGGGTGAAGCTCACCTGCATAGCACAGATTTCTCCACAGTCAATTCAAGTCTCTGTGATGGATTCCCACAGAAACTAAACCCACTGCAAATACTATCAGTGTCTTCTCTAACGGCAAGGTATACTCCAGTGATGTAGCTTTTGCTAACAAATATAGAACAGAGAATAAAGTAACGTATTTAGTAACAATCCTACAGGACTTTTCTTGGGGAAAGAAAGAACAAACAACCCATAGCACATGTTAATCAGATTGCTTGCTTAATTTCAGGCATTACAATAAGTAGAACTATATATGAAACAAAACTCAACACTAAGAAGGTAAATTCATTAGAAAATGTCATGACTGAGCCAATACAATCAGCATTCAAGGATGTTGTGAAAACACTAAATTAAGGGCAGAATAGCAGCAAGGCTAGAACACAATCCCACTAGAAGATCACTTAATGCCACGGAGAATTGAGAGAATGCCTATGCTCTTGCTGAGTAAAACCTTACCAAGAAGGGCTGCCAACAGTTTGGAAGCTTTCCTCTGTAGATATTTAAATACAAATAGACACACTTTAAACACACTGGGCATAGGTTTTTGCAACCCTTACAACATTCCACAATAAAGATGACTTTAGTATTATAATATTTTGCTGTTCAAAACCAAATAGTAAAATGTACAGTTTTACTTTTACTATCGTTATCAATGGAAAAACTGCTTTTAACAATATCTTTCTACATCTTCAGATAGATTTTCTTAGAGAGAATGAAAGTTCAACTTAATACTATATATTGATGCTCTTTCGTAAATGGGAATTGTTTTTTTTCTTCCCTTTACTGTTTAACTAAACACTTTTGTAATGTACATTTTCTATATTCCACATCTGAATTGCACTTTCCAGAAGGGAAAACCTGTCGGCAGCCAAGATGTACATTCACACACAGCAGAATGACGGCAGGCTAGAGACAGCACCAAACAGAACTCACAGAGGAAACATCTGGTTTGATTTGCCTTAAACTATGAAATGGAGACTTATTTCTAAGAACCTAAAGTAAAACTCAGAATAAAGCATCCAAAAGAAATTAATTTTTCTACACCAACACAACAGAGGCAAAGGAAAATGTCTGTGGTAGGTAAACAAATCAAATTTCTACTAAGAAGCCTCCTAAATTGAGAAAAATCTGGTTAATGGCATCTCTGTAAGAGTCAATAGCTTCAACTACAGCCCTGACAAAGGACACTGCATCAAAAGAACATTGTTTTAGTAATGTCTCCAGCATTATGGTGCTCCCACCTTCCCTTTTCTGTTTTCACCTCTCAATCCTCCATTCATTCATATCCCACACAATGCAGCTGATCAATTCTTATCTCACTATTAGCAATGGAGAAATTTTCTATTTAGAACTGTTGAGGACATACATCAGGCCATGCTGCACATGTTTTCCCCCTCCCTTTTTAAACAGATGTATGATGTCCTTACATGTTTAATGAGCTTTTTACTATGGAAAGAAAATAAATTATGCACAGAATATGCGTGAAGTAAAGAGTGTCCCCTTGCAAAGCTTCATCCAGAACTGCAGTAAGAGAACACATTTTGTTGTTCAGTCAAGTGTTTCATATATGTTGTTAGAAAAAAGTTAGAAAGTAGATGAAAAGATATTTCACTGATTAAACATCACTACCTAAAATGACAGGTAACAAGAATAAAATGCTCCAGTAGTTAATCTGAGGAAGCAGTGTGTCTTCAATCAAGGAATAAAACTTGAAATGAAGAAAATACATCCTGTTTCTACTGAGATTGGGATAGTTGTCACTTATTTCTATGGAAACAGACAAAACAGGAGGCTCTCAGCATCTGAGAGTCCCTTATATAACTATAAGGGAAACTAATATAAATAAATGGCCATGCACACATGCACACAGTCTTCCTCTCTAAGACAGCCACAACTATACAACATAATTTAGAAACAAGAAAAAAAAAATCTATTCCAACAAGTTAAAACAAATGAAAGGTCTTTGGAAAAAAGTTGCTCTCAGTCAAAAACCAATATATTTTGCCCTAAGAAGAAAACCAAGCAACAGTTTCAATGGTTTGCTACCATCAGTATTTCCAGAAGCTATTACATCCTACATGGTTTTATAGGACACAAATGCTTTTTACAGCCTCAGGCAGAAAACCCTTCACCACTGCCACCTAGACTGAGTTCTGCACTTCCACCTCTCTGATAATTCCTTGTTTTGCTTTGATGAAAGCAAGAAAATCTGTACACTTAATAGAGGAGCTTCTGTTCTGAAATAAAATACAGAATAGTTCTTTTCAAAGCAGTTTACTCTCAACCAATCCAAAATATGATATATATGAGGCTATCTGATCAAGAAACCCTGATGTGTACACACTTACATACTTCAGGAGTATTAGCTGAACACTTTGGCTCACAACATTCCAGGTTTTACGTTGTGAGTAAAAAGCATGCATTCATACAGAAACTTCAATGAGTTCTGTACACCCTGCTTTAGCCTGCACTCATTTTTTCATAAATTCTTCCTCTCTATGACATCAGAAGTTAGAAAGGAAGAGAGAAAATTCTACATCCAGGTATAAAGAGGCAGTTCTCCGTACAGTGGTATTTTGAACCAGACACATTTGTCATCAAAATGTGTCTCACTCTCCTGTACCATGCAAGAAACTCCCCCTAAAAGCCTACATCAGTTCCACATTGAGAAAAGGAACCAGAATTCTTCCTTTCATAAAGAATCTTCACCTTTTTCCATACAATCTATTCAACTATGTATTTCCCTTTCCCATGCTACTTGCTCAGGATCACAATCTCAGACAAGATAAATGTTCATTGAATTATGCTAATTAAAGAACAATGTGTAAGCAGGGTGACTCCTTAAATGAAGCACCTGTCCCCTCTACCCTTTTCAATATTAAGGAAGTTTATTCTGTGCCTTGCTTTTATTCATACAGTACACAGCTCTTTGATTGAAGCACACAGAAATTATGCCTACTGCCTAAATAGTAGAAAATCCATGCAATGAAATTCCATAAACACTACTGCCAAGGTAGAACAAAACTGAAATTAGCATCCATTTTTTGTCAGTTTTAATGAAGATGACCTACAAGATTCATTATTGTGACTAGAGCACTAGGGAGTAAAGAACTGTTTCAGGCTTTCTAATAACTTCTCATCATCAGTAATATTGCATGGTACCACCAAGTCATGCAGACTCAATTGTTTTTAAATGTACAAATTACTGAATAGCTCTGCTGTGCTCCAAGACAGTAGTGTGATTTTCCAACACAGATGCCAATCCTACATAAGTTAATACAGCACTGCTGTTTAATGCTTTAGAGAAAATTGACAGGAATGGTGTGGAATACTGGCCTGTTGAAAATAAACAGCAACTCGAATTTTTGCTAATATGTTTAAATTGAATCCTAAGATTCAATATAAATTCTCAAACTTTTATTTTTATTTTACACAATTTTCTCATCTCTTTAGCCCTGAGGATAGAGGGTGATATATTCACTTCACTGGCTACTGGCAGAAGACAAGCTACAGCTGCAAGTCCCCCAGAATGTCCAGGGGAGACAGATACAAGCTACTGAACTAAAATTAAAATTAAATATTAACAATTTTCAAAAGGGAGCACAGTTTCTTTACAGATTCTCTCCCAATTATCTCCTATATCTTTCACAATTTGTCAGTACCTAGTAAATTAACCTTACCCTAAACTTTTAATCATGAAGCAGTCCCATACACACTATTGCCAGGTGAGAGTTAAGATAAACTTTCAGTTTCTTTGGAAAAGTAATAAGCATACATACAGAAAAAAAAAAAAAACTTACTCTACTCATAGCCCAGTACATTTCAAGCGTGAACATATCTGAAAGCTTTGGACAGAAATGAAAACAGTTTTGAAATCTCATTATGAGAGTTAAGAAAAGGCCCAATCAATTTAAACACCAGACAGCACATATGCAGAAAAATCCTTCAAAAATACAGTTCACATTCACCACTTACATCTACATGGAAAACGATGTCAGGAAATGATTTACCACATTAACAAAGTATAAAAATTGTCAAGGTTTCAGTTATTTTCTCTCAGTGAAAAACTGAAGGACCACACTTCTCAACATGTTAACGCACATCTGCCTCGCGGAGAACCTTCCTAATACTGGTTTTACAATTCTTGAACACTGTGGTTTCAACGTCAAGAATTTAGAACGTTTGCCACAGAACACCTGATATGAAAGGAACACTTCCCACTGATCATACAAGACAGGCAATGCATTGTATCCTAGGGATTAAAATTGTTTCTCACAAAGCTATCAAGAGATTCAGATGCTTTCCTTTAACCACTTTGTACTACACTCTGTAAGGTATTTCCACATTGACAGATGTGTCATCTTCTAATTAAACCAGGGAACAAAAAAGATGGATGGACAGGGGCATTAAAAAGAGCTGTCTAATATAAGGGAGCTGTTTCCAGCAAACACCCGCAGATCCGGCAGCAGAAACTATTTATTGCCATCTGGAACACAGAGACTCCAAGCTCAGTCCCTCATTAGATAAAGACTTTTCTGTTCAGATTCCCCATTTTATTTTGTGCATTTCTGTAGATCAAGGTGAATAATGCAAACTTTCATACAAATCTAAAAAAAAAAAAAAGCTAATGATCCATTTTAGGTTGGGCTCAATCATGAGTACTTTCTAAGGCAGGAGCTATAGCCTATGAGCCAAATTTGAAAAAGCTAGGTTAGACTGACAGCATAACAGGAATTCTTGAAAGAAGAGAAGTCCAAGGTAAGGTACATGCCTCAGATTCTTCATGCCTATTGGGCACCAAGTTACACCTGGCATTCTGTGAAGGTCTCGCTTCTCAGAAGGAAAGAGAATGATTAAAAGGAAAAACATAAAAAATTAAAATCAGTGTTACCTATAACTTATTTTAACCCTAGAAAACTCACACTTATGTTTTGTGTTTTATCGGTAAGCTAATATATTGACAAACTTTATGTGATTATTTTAAAATAAAGTAATTTTATAACCTCTATAAAATCCTCTAGGAGCAAATCCAGCTCAAGAGCAACATAACACATAGCAACACAAACACAGTGTTTGACAACATGATGGGTGCAATTGTCAGGTTTAAAGTACATCTATTTCAACTCCTTTGGGTATCTCATTTGGTAGACATCAGTAGAATGAGAGTTTTCTCTTTGGTCTTTGAAAAGATGAAGCAATTCCTTGAATTTATTTGCCTTTAATCCTCAAAACAATTTCTGTAGCACACACCAGATGCCAAAAAAGAGTATCAGAAATCCCATATATCTGCAGAGGGACTAGGTGACCAAACTGGTTCTGCTACATTAGATTATGGCTTCTGTAGAAGCTTTCTTTTTAAGTGTCATTACAGCAAGAATCAGTCCCACCATATGAGCACACAACTTCGGACTTTCAGTAGAAAAGTTTCCAACTACTGCTTTTGTGATCTAAATTTGAGCAGCATCAGCCAGATAAAGAAATTAACCCTAATCATAACTTTCCCATCTCAAGCTATCACTCCATCCAGTGCATGACTCAACTTTCAATTCCTGGTTAAAACCAGCAGTTTGCACCAGTTGTAAAAGTCTCAGGCACAATACCATTAAAACCAATGTAAAACTAATTTCATTTTATAACTCAGACAGCTGAATATCACTTGAAGACATTAACCGAATGCATTAAAAGAATACACCTTATATGATTCTGTTGCCACTATACAAGAGAGCAACCAGATGACAGAAGACTAGAAAAACTCCTGGAAAACCAGAACTGTCCCACAGAACAAACTGAAGATTATTTTCTTTGTCCTCAGCTGCTGTGTGAGGGCCATCCCACTAGGATAAAAAAAACCACAACCAATACAAGACAGTAAGAGTAAATCCCCACTTGCCAAAGGAATACAGAATTCTGAAATGCCCAACTTAAAAACTATCAAAAAACTGAGTGCTTCTGTTTAGGGCTGTTAATTGGTGAATTATTTTCCATTCACCTTTTCTGTTCCTGTAAAACTGTTCAGCAGTTTTCTTGTATACACTATCCCCCTTGGCAGAAGTCTGTGCTCCACCCCTTGTCAAATACCAACTCACCTACATTTATACCTAAGCTTTGTCTCAGGGCTGTAAGCCTTCAAGTAGGATGATTAAATTATCTTATAAACAAAACAAGTAATTTCTTTCCACATCACAAACCTCTTATTGGTTATGCTGAGCATTCCGGCTCCACCTATACGGATCAGTCTCTTCACTAAAGTTAAAAGTAAATGCTTCATGTGGAGTATTCTGAAATTTTTACAAAGTATTCAATAGAAACAGGATTATAGAGCCTATTTATCTTCCATAGGCAAACAGAAATTCCTGATCAATAACTTCTAGTTAAGGCTGACCCGAGCTGAATCAGAGCAAAAAATCTATAGTGAAAGCATTTGCAAAATGCCAGCTCCAAACCTGCACCCAGTTTTGTAAAAAGACACTGTTCAAAGCAAACAAAACCAAAACCAACCACCAGGACTTACATTTAATATCAAACAGCTTTTCCACCTCTCCATACACCACACAAAATTCCTATCACCGGTGTCACAAGGCAGTTACTGAAATGGCATTATAATGCTCACTAAAGGCAAAACTCTGGAGAGTTGTTTTCACTTGTTTTCACACAGATGGACAAGAGTATCTCCTTTTTCAGGAGTTTGCCCTTTTCTCACTGTGATTTCCACTCATCCTTATCTTTTGCATTCTCCTGATGCTTTGAATGTTCCACAAGCAATTTTTCATACATGAAAGCAAAACTAAATCATACAATGATCTTACAGTGTAATATTTCTAGTTGAATTCTACTTCAAGGAAAGTATTTAACCCATGAATTTTAATGTAACCAGCAATAAGATTTTTTTCCATTATGTTCCAATCCGAAGACAAGAACAAATCCAGTAACGGAACATCAACATTAATTTAAGAGGTGAGGAAAAATGACTTAATAACACTGCAGGAGGATACCATTCTTCAACAGGTCATGGAGGCATAAACTTTTCAACAAATTAATTCTTGAAACAGTGTATAATATGTGCTAATAGGTGAGGGGACTACTGAAAAATTGCTAATACCTTGCTGCACAAACTTAGAAGAGAAGGTAACTTTTACAGTCTCTGTTCCCCTGATCAGCAGTTAAACTGGGGAAAGAGGCAGGAAGTCTCCTGCTTGCTTTCCCTTGAGCAAAGGGTAGAAAATGAGTTGCAGTTAACCATGAAATGCAACTCCCTATTAAGCCTCTATTTAATAAGTGATAGTAAATACTACTACAAACATGTCCTAGTGAAGAAAACTGTGTACCTAAAGAGTCAGAACAGCAAAGAGCAGCACAGAAAAACCACAATAATAATTTACTACTAGTTTCATCCAATCAACTGGGACCTCCAAGTACACTTAAAATTCATGAAACTTTCTCTTCAATAACTCAGTTATGCATGAGTGCTTTATAAAGATGCTTGTGTCCTTACTAGAATACAGTACCTTGCTGAATACAAGATAAGGCACAATATAAAAGGGAAGAAGAGTTTTCTAATGCAAGAGAGGGGAGAAAAAAGTGTCTGTTTTGGACACAGTAAATGCTATGTCACTTTAACTTCCCCGCCCACCCAACCCTGATTCTTTCAGAGAACGGGGAACCAGAGAGGGAAGAAGATGGCCCAGACATATGCCACTGAATGTCTAGAAGCCAAAGGTCTTTTTGGCTAAGCAAAAAGGAAGGTTGGGTAGAAACCAGCAAACATCTCAGCCTTTGCAGTTCGTTGCTTACACAGGTTATACAGCTCCTTAGCCTCAACCTGATGGAGAACGCCCAACAGAATATGGGATTTCTCAACCTGCTCAAGAATACAATCTCACAGTAACTTATGATTTTCCTCAATTGTAAGGGCCTGAATTACTTTGAATTTCACTAAGAAAAGAGAAATGGAAGAAACAGGTATAACCTGACAACTCTAGAAAGATTTTTCAGATTTTAAACTTAGAAAATGTTATTCTAATCCTGGTTCACAAGGACTCATTTTAACCAAAATGTTCTATTATTTGGTGAAGCTGTTTAAAGATTGATTCTTAGTCACTGTTCACATCTAATAATGAAATTTAGAACTTCTGTTAACTAAAAAAACTAAGGGCTACGTGCATTTACAAAATAATTAAGCCTAGTATTTGTCCTGTTTGTTGAACACTTACTGTTTTCTACTTCATTTGTCTATTCATGGTTTAGGAATACAGCAGACTGGAATTTCATAGGAGGTGATTACTTAGTTGAATAAGAAGTTAACTCAAATGTTTTTTTATTTATTTAGACATACCACTACTGTTAGTAAAAATTACTGTTTTTATGATAATGAAATGTTAGTAAAAATTTCACAGAAATCATCTTCAACTTGAACTTTTATAAATTGTGTCATCACATCAACACAATTATCTGCTTGTTTTTTTAAATATAAAGTAGCTAGACTCTTATTTGAACACCTTATTCGAACCTTGCTAAGTCTAACTAAAGAACAAGCTGCCATAAGAGCATACAATATTTAGTACTTTAATTATTTTCTGAAGTCTCCTAAATGACGATACACTCTCAAGTCCTACTGACAACATCATCTTCAGAAGTCTTAAGTGAATGAACCATACGTTTCCCTTCCTTGCAAGTTAAGTCACAATAAATTTCTCAGGCCCAGGTACGTGGATGGAGTCACAACTGACCATTCTATCTACAGGGATAACTACAGGGAGTTCAGTAACTACAGGGAGTTACTGAAGCTTGCTGTATGAAAAAGAAAACACTTTCAAGTTAAAATAATTACTCCCGCTCTCCTGTAAATGGACATTCTCTACTTTATTACACTACCTGCAGGAAAGACCACTATAAGTATCTTAAAACTCCTTTCACCATGGCATGGTCAGCAGTACACAGTGCTGCTCACAATGGCAGATGTTTATGCAGTACTAACTCAAAATAAGTATCTTATAAATCAAGTGCAAAATAGCTTTCCTTCTGTCAAGAAAGAACTCAAGTGGGAACAAATACATGAAATCTGACCTTTACATGAAGAAAAACTCATTTAGTTATTACCAAGAAAAACTGGTTCTGTTACAAAAACTTTCAGCACTTTGCATTTCTAAATCTTTTAGATGAATATTCCTATATATTTTTCCTCAACTTAAGCTGACCAGGACCCTTTCAAAGAAAGAGAAAGAAAAACGAAGAGAAAAAAAGGACTGAAATGCACTGGAGACCTGCTGCTACCCACAGCTACCAGATACATTGATTTGGAGAATATTGCCAGCCACCTTGATTTTGGATTCAGAGATACTCTTTTTTAAAATTCAGTTGTTCATAGATTTAAGAGCTCATTTAGAAAAAAAATATTCATACTGGAATACATCCAGTTACCTCAAACTAGCTGCAGCCACATATCAGCAGCTATGATTTTCATGTGTTGCTATTCAAAACAAGTCACTGCTGTATCTATCTTAAATTAAACCTTCACAGTCAAAAGTTTCCAGTTATACAATAATTTTACCTCTTTTGAAATAATAGTTATGGACACTAACAGAAGCAGTGCAGAATGAAGAATAATGTTTGAGCAATTTCTAAACATGAACTTATCTGTGTCAATTGAGTAGATGTCAACAGTCATTATATACGTTTGCATTTTTAGGATTATTTACACCTATCACAATTTTCTCTAGATATTAATGAGTCTTAAGGGAAAAAATAAAGTTCAACTCTAGTTTTCAAACTGCTGCTCAAAGTGTTTCAGCAGATGGCAATTCTGCTGAGAACTTGAAGCTAAGCACTGACTATGCTGAGGCACAGAAAACATCATGGTGAAAGACTGGATTCCCCTACACTGGCATCAACTTTCTATTTCTTCACATATTGCAGGGCAAGATATGTCAACAGAAGAGAATGAAAGCTTGTCTATGAAGAGCAGTAATGCTCTACTAAACACTGCTAGAACACAAAGGTAAATAGCACAGTGAACTCCTTCTCAGCTTGGAAGTGAGCCACACTGGTATTTACCTCAACAAACACTCTCTAAAGTGTTCTAAGTTTTGGGTTTGTTTTTTTTTTTTTCTGTTCTGAAGCAAAACACAAGACAGAAGGAAAAACTGCAGCGTCTTTTGTTAAAAGAGCAAAGCCTACAGAATTACCAAAAAATAAATGAGTCTTTTATTGCTGACTGAGCTTGCCACAAACAACTTACAGTGTATACCATGTCCACTTTGAGCAATCCTATAGCATTTGAGATGTACAAGTGTACTTTTTTTAGTCATTTCTAATGCTCACTAACCCCCCAAGACATCTATTGTCTGCTCATAATTTGCTCTCCACTTATACGGAACTTTTTCCACAGAGCTGGACAGAAATGCCCCAATACCGAAATACAAAAGTTCTAGTTATTTAGGAGCTGAAACCTAATAAAAATACTACCAATGTTGCTAAACTATTAATGTAGATAAATGTACATAAATACAAAATAAATGTTTAGAAAGCTCCAGGGTTCTTCCTTATACTTTGGATCATTAACCTTGCACATCATGAAATTCATCTGCTCACTTATTCAAGTAGTAAACAGATAGGATGTGGATAACATTAATAGTTAAAAATATACAAACCAGAGCCTCCAGAAGCCTTAATGCATAGGAGAGAGAAAAAAATCATGTTCTGAGGACTATCACTACAGCGGCTTTTGTTGCAGCAAGAAAAGAGCAATCTCAGAAGACGGACTCTATAGAAGACTCTAATCAGATTGCTTGTTCAGTTTCAGCACTTCTCATCAACCGTGACAGAGCATTTGGGTCCAACCTGACTGCAACCCATCAGCTCAGAATCAACACTCCTGCTTCATGGCTTCCAAATGCTGTTAACCAGTACCAGTTAACAGTTCCACATAACTGCATTTATTTATGCTAGAATATTGGGGGTAGCATTACAGGATGGCAAAATCCTACACTGAGCTTGAAAAGTCAAGCAGTCTGAAATAAAGAAGTGCCTGATCTAATCTATTTTTATACTTGTGATCTGGCCTCTTTATTTAATTTTAAATTACTTTCGTAACGTATGCAAGTCACAGAACTTCTCTTTTAGAGGACCCTTAACTTCCTTACTGGAAAGAATGAAAGGCATTCAAAAAGTACAACTGGAATTTTACAGAAAGCAAAACAAAACTCCTTTCTGCTCTTGACTTTGTTTTAACCCCAAGGAACATTTCAAAGAAAAATGAAAGAGAACTAAATTCTGCCTACTTTCTCTGCTACAGAATTTCGACATGACTTTTGTAATCTATTTATTCTATTTATTTTCAGGATGTTCACAGTTACTCTTAGGTTTACCAAGAGAAGCATTATATACCATCACAGTTCCATAGAGGTAGAGAGGTGTGTACTTCCAATGCTTAAAGAATCAAAAAATTTTATGTCTTGGGGGAGGGGTGCTAAGAAAGACTGCAGTTCCAAGGCTTCTCAAAGCTGATATCCAGTATCTGTGTATGTTTGACATTTGTGCTTTAAATTCTGATCTATGTATGGTGAAAAAGAATATCATCACCTCTGACTTACACAAATGTCAAGATGGCAAATTACTTGTTTTCTTGAAGCACTAGGGGGCTAATGAGTTCTTTAAAGGATTTCTCTAAAGAAAATAATAATTCTCTATTCAGTTCAATGTGCAAATGTTGTTCCTATAATATTGCAATTAAGAAGGCATTCTTCAGTACTACTTAATAGTGAGGCGGCCTATTCATTAGAAATACAACCAACCATGGTGGATTCAGAACCCCCAGCATCCTCACATCAAAATAGAGTAGCTGTTTAAAATAGAAATTTTCAGCAAACAGAGCTTACCTAGATGATATTTAATGACTTGTGATTTAAACCAGGAGATTACACCAGTAATCTTGTGCTTTCCTGTACTCTGATCCTTCTATCATCATTGAAAGACAGTTACAATGAATACACACAGATTGGATTAATTATTACAGCACTATAACCTGTCTCGTCATTTCCTAAATCTTCAGTGCCAGATTCAGCCAACAGCCTATGATGTCTGCAAAGGAAAGGAACAAAATCTTACAGGTTCAACTACTAGAAATGCAGTTATTTCAGGTTACTTTTCAAGAAAGGCCTTATCTGTATCTCCAGCATAGGACTACACACACACACATCCACCCCCATAATAGAGAGTCATCTACTTAAAATTAAGGATAAAGACATTCCAGCTGAAAACTGCATTAAGCTACTTTTTTCTCCCTAATAGTTAAGTGATATTTAATCACTTATTTATTAAGGGATATTTAATGTGATAACAAGAAGATTATCTAAAGGGGTATTTCCCCCGCAATGCTTGCAAATTAATCCAACAGTTTAAATTTTACCTTTTGAAAATCCCATCTCGATCACTGTAAAATTGTTTCTTTATCTCTGAATACAACAGTCATTAAATTTCTCATTTAATTAATATTACATGGAAACTCACTCACAGACTTGAGCTTTTTTTTAAAAAAGCAGGAAGTTATAGTTGTATTGACTAAATCTGCATGAGCAGTTTGCCCTCTGGTGACTAACTTTGTGAGAATGTTTTGCAATACATATAAGGAGACTGGCATGAATAAACAATGACTAGCGTGTTTGCAGGCTACATAAGAAAAAGCATCGAAAGTTTTTAAAGAAATTATATGCATTAATTGTAGCAGTGCAGTATGATTTCCTTTAAATTAAGAGGAGAAACAAACTGGACTGAAGATAAAGTATCAAGAAGATGAAGAACAGAAATTCAACTACAGAAAAGAAACATACAGAAAAGAACTGAAATTCCAAAATTTTGCCTATGACTTCTGAAGGCTACAACAAAATAAGGGAACCCTAAACTAGGAATAAAGGTCCCTAACTGCATACATTCCTCAAGGGTATGAAAGGCAAATCCAAAATCAGGTTGTCCAAAATCAGCAGGGAAATAGTATCATCTCTAGTTCAAGACAAAAAACCCAGCTTGGCTAGTATCACAAAGAAATCCTCATTGACTGTAGAAAGGAAATCAAGTCAGGATCCTAGCTGTCTAGCTGCTAGAACATATTTCTTTCATATGAAATGGCTAAAGAACTGAAAAGTAATCAGTTACATTTCATTCTATCAACCAGATCACATTTGTCCCATACACAAACAGCTGCACTTCCCTTACAGCTAGCTGCTCAAAAAAAGGGTTTTCACAAGGGAGGTCTTTCCTGGTCTTGCCTTGCCTGTGTATGCAAGGACTGTTGAAATGTCTAACTGCCATGACTGTTCACCTAAATTCTTTCTTACTGTCCTTAACTAAGACTCGCTGTTGGATAGTAACTACTTCCATTTAGAGATGGTCAAATGTGTTAACAGTAATGACAGAGGAAAGGAGATGCTCGGGGTGGAATGCAAGAAAGAATTGCAAAGTAGAGTTAGCTTCCTAAATCATTGTTGTCTTGCTTGAATTCACAAGGAAGTTTAGTTAGTTTGAAGACTGTAGAATGCTGGATAATGTCGCTGAAGGACACGAAATTATTCACACAAACGCTTCTCAGTGTTAGAACAGGAAAGAACCAACCTTTATTCTCTGCCTCCAGTATTTATAGATTCTCAACAATGACCAGGGATTGGATAATTAAGTTATCACCTTCCCAAGCACACTGGTCATGCGAAACATCCATCAGAAGACGTTTCTTAGAAGGAATGTGATGAACAACTTATGTTTATAAAACTTTCATGGGAAAGTAACTAAAACTGTGAAAACATTATCAGAAGGCTTTAGTTTTCAGGGTGACATTGATCATAAAACACATCTTCCCAGCTACTTCGAAATGTTAACCTCCTCTGGCACTCCTGTTATCTGTCAGCCTGTTGTTTGGCAGTACAAGGGGAAAGAAAAAGGTAGATGCTAGTGCTGTGCAATTTTGATTTGGCATTAGCAATCAGAAACCCCAGAAAACATGCAGTCAGCTTGACACATATCCTTATGAATTCCTAAATACTCTGCAGGCAGTAGTGCCTAATGCATCTCCAATAGCAAACTACATTTTATGTAAAAGACAAATCATGAATCTCCATAACACTTTTAAAGGAATGCGTTGAATGTTTCTAAAATATGCATTCTGATATTGCCCTCTCTTCTCAGGCAGAAAGAGTTAAATAACCTCTTTTTATTCCCTGAAGGCTGCTGGTCCCATGCAAAAGTGCCATGTTTTATTTAAAACAATCTCCCTCAGTAACCACTTGTTCTATTGGCAAGGCAAGGCTGGGTCCCCAAAGCACATAGCTCGTTAGATTCAGTTTGGATTATAAAAACACGATGAAATTAACTGCATCAAAATATACAAATTAACATCTCAGGAGCGCACAACACGGACATGGAATTAGACTGTAATATGGAACAAACTCCACAGGGAGGCTAAGGAACAAATCACTTGTGTCTCTATAAACTATAGAAGGGTTACAAATGAGCAAATACGCAAAACAGAGCACAGACTTTTCAAGCAAATTGCTAAATTAGAAAAAAAAGAGTAACATTCTTTCTTCTATCTTATGCATGCATTTATAAGAGAATGGAGTAATAAAGAAGTTACATAAATTAAACCTGTGGGTTGCACATCCTCAACAGGTAACTTCACTTTCGCACCGGCAAAGTGCAAACATCATTACAATTAAGTTGTACTTCTGAACATTTTTTTTACATTAACAACCTATATACAAGAGACTAAATGACAGCTGGTGCTTCAACGAATCATTTGGAGAGGTTATGAGTTAGAAGGGGAACAAGATACTAAGAAAAGAGAAAGAAACTGGCTTTACCATAAAGAAAAAAAAATACTAGTAAACAAAGCTATGAAAAACTAAAAATAATATAATTCTGAGGAAAAAAAGAGCTTAAGCACTTTTCTTTGCCTGTAGATCAATCTATACAATGAGACTGGCAATCCCCTGAGATAAGAAAATACATGGAAAACACCAATGATGTCTTGTCAAGACAAGAGCAAAAAATTAAATTAAGATTCTTTGGCAGTCTTTTCAAGTAGCCAGTACTGAGAAAGAGTCATGTTTTTGTTTTAGTGTAATTTATATAACTTATTGTATTTATTATATAATAAATATATATATAATATGTGCTTATTATATTTATATTTTATAATTTATATTTTTAACAAATTAGCCCCAGTCTACTAGATTTAATTTTGCAAGACACAATCCAACCAGCACTAATGTCCTACAGCATAGTTTGAAGATATGACTGATTGACTATAAGATTATAATGGTTATTAATTAAAAGGCATTCAATTTTACTACACTGAGTTGGTGAAGAAACACTTATGTGACAAGATAATGCCCCACTAACTTAAAGCAGCCAGAAAGAAGAGAAAAAGAAAAATCTGTCCTACCTCAATACACAACATTTGAGTGACAGCTGTGGAAAAAACTCTTTCTTCCACTAACAATTGCACAGAAATTTCATGGGTCTGCCCTCCATCAGTGCTTGCCCCTTCCCACTATTTTATCTGGGGAAGTTAAAGGAGGATGAAGAAGGACAAAATAATTGAGCACACCAAACCAGCAGCCAAGCCACTAGCCATACTCCCTGTTGACACCCCTCATCGCACTGCTGTGCACACAATGCCTTTACACAGCCAGGTTCCAGGAAGGTGATTGTTGTATCTTCTACACAGCGTCTTCCATACCTTTTTATACAATGCACAGCCAAATCATATCAGTATTGACATAAAGCAACACAGGAGCACTTTACTCTGCAGCTTCCATGCCATGACAATGTAGGTATGGACCCCTCGAGTAATGTTTTACTAACTTCACTCAACATGCAATCTGTAACTTCAGCAAGGCTAGAAAGCTTTAGGTATCTCTCTCTCCCAAATTTCCAATTCTCCTGTATATAATAAGAACTAGAAAGGTACCTTATAAATACGCTGGATGATGTGGTTGTGATGTTTACTTTTGACAAATGTAAAATTATTAGTCCTAAGCTTAGATAATACAACTGTATTTGAATAAACTAATTTTCTCCTGATCTGTATTTCCCCTCCAAACCTTTAGGACAGTTTAGGGTAAAAGGAGTCAACTAAAAATCCCTTCCTAACCTTTCCACAAAATATTGTCTTGTTTTAACAATGCAAACAGAACTACTACTTAGATTTTAATTTTTTTTTAAAGCCAAAGAATAATGTGTGCTAACAGAGTAAAAGGAATTATTTGGGCCAGCAGTGCAAATCAAGTGTATAAATAACTGAAGCAGTTTGTCCAATTTTTTTCTTACTTCCACTTAATGGTGACTTTCAAGCTTAACACACATCTCATATTTCAAGCTTAGTAATTACACTAAGACATCTTTTTCCTACCAGGTTTACCCATCTGGAAATTCTTTGGGGACAGAGTACAAAAATAAATCAAATGTATGCCAAACAATATCTACAGTTTAATCTGAAATGTTATATTCTTTACTAGAAGGTGCCCTAGAAATAAGAAACATTTTTGTTGCCACTCTAACAGCTATACAATTTTCCAAACAAATATTTAGCTGCAAGCTTGACTGTGTAACAGACGTTAAAGATGAAGCTTGACTACTTTCAAACTCCAGCCAGTGAGAGTCATTTTTTGTAGCAAGCAGTCCACGTTCTTCAAAATGCAAAAACATGAATACAGCAGCAAATTCTAACCTAATGATGCAACATATTGAGGCACTGGCTTCTATTAGAAGCCAACAAAAGGAATACCATACTGAAAAAAGAAATGTCTTGTGTAGAAAACCTTATGAACACAATGCTGAATGAAGCATAATTTAGTAATTACCATACAATAGGGTACAGTCAAAAAAGCATCATCTGAACTAGCAACATGCAAAATGCATTTGCTGAAAAAGTTTCCTGCAAGCAAGCTAAAAGCTTGACTAAAAATCAAATCAGCAGGTAATTAACAGCAAAATCTATTTAGGCAGGAACACTGATTTTTGTCAGCTCATGCTTACAACAGGATTTATTACTACCAGACATGGCAGCAACAACAACAAGTTCTAAAGAGCTCGAAAGATTTACAAAAACTGAGAGAAAAGGAAATTGTACTATTCAGTAAGTCTGAGACACAAAAAACTGCCCATTTTGTAAGCTCCAAAAACTGCATGTAACTTAAACATGACAAAATTAAGGTCTGCTCAACAAAGGAGGAAGGTTAAGATATGCAAAAATATGAAGTAACTCTACAGTCAGACATCTGAGTTCAGGCAATAGGTGAATAATGTGATACTTCAAGACTCAGATGATATATAGTACATATTAATATCTATTTTTCACTCCTTATTACAGCTTTTCAATTCAGGAACATAAAAAATACTATTAAAGTTTCAAAATTTCATAATAACCTAGCATAGAGTTAAACATATGTATTGAAAATACAAATGCAGTTCTAGCAATACTGACTTTCTGCTAGCATAATGAAGATAAAAAAAAATTAATTTTTTAGTTATCAAGAATCCAGTAATTAAAAAAATGTGTTTTATTTCAACCTAAAAGTAAGACTGAACTATGAGTTGAAGCCCCTGAAACTCAGACAATTCTTGGGTTATATGGCCGAGTTATTTTTTCAGTTTCAGTGATGGTGATCCAGTACTTTGCACAACATGAATGTAAATATTGCAGAGCTGGATTAAGGGATGAATAGCCACCTCCAGAACTTTTAATTACATGTTCAGACAGAATGCCTAGGATTTTGATTCACAAATAAAATCATATTTTATCTTCTAGTTTTGTAATTGCATCTCTCCACCAAACCATCCAGTGCTGCACTTACCTTTAGCTTCACACACTACTGAACAAGCTGAAATCCACTTCCTGTACCTCTCTTTTCATTGCTTATAGGAACATAACACAAATTAAGCCTTCCAGACTCACAATCAAATGTATTAAAGATAGACTGCATTTTTGGGGGTGATGTAAGTAGAAAGTGTTTTCTTATAATTTTCTCTATTGAAATTTTTGTTCTTACTTAGTAACAGTTCATTCTGTGACTCTGATTCCCAGAGGTTCCAATTAAAATTGAATTCTTGAGGTACCAGGTGCTGTTTCCATAAATGCAGAATTCCTGCCTGAAAGATCCTACCTTACCAACTGGCATTTCAAAAAGTACTCAAACAATGTCCCTACCTGAAGCTGATACTAGAACTTCCATAAACCTAATTGGAGCCAAGATAAATTAATAGAGTACTTCTGAAATTTTTAACTCATCACTGTCCTGTATTTAATCACTCAGAATCTGCAATTTACTATATTGAAAGAAGAAAGACTGCAGCATTCTTGAAAGATGCAGTGCCACTAAGAGAGACACTCTGGCCATAATTTATATTTTTTGACTTACCAGACTGTATTCTGACAAAAAAAAACCCACCAAAACCCACACCACTTTACTGCATTTATATTCTAGATGCATGGAAAGTCTGAAGCAACTGTCTTCACCACCTAAAGAGCCTATTTATGTGAAGCACTTCAATATGTAGGGTTACACTTGTTCTGTTTCTGGAGACTCTGAGGCATGGATAACACATGGTCAGCACTGAATTGGAGACAGAATGTTGTGAAGTGCTTTGCAGAAATACAATTAACTTGAAATTATTTCAGAGACGCTCTTGAACATTTCAGTCTGTTGCTTCTACGGGGTTTAAGTAAAACAAGTCAGGTATTCCTTATTGGAACAGGCAGATGGTGTGAAGAGGAGGCAAAGACAGCTGTAGAAGGCACCTAAATTCAAGCTCTTCTACAGTATTTATGAACCCTTATGTGCAAGCTAAGAACTAGTCTGTTAATTTGCTGTGGCAAATGAACAGCAATTTTGTGGCTGTACAGAAAAGCTTAGTGAACTTTCTGGATTTAGATCAAAACATTGGGCAGTTACAGGCAAAGGGCTGCATGTATCTGTGCAGTATGCAGCTCATTCTTGCCACAGAAAACTGAGCAACTTAATCTCTGTAATAACTTGTAAGCAGTATTCCTAAGTTTAATATAAGAAAAAGTACAAAAGATAGTCAAAGAAGGAATGCCAGTCTCCCTGCTATATTATCTAGTTGCTTTTGCAGTTTGTCTCGTCCTTGGACAAATGTGAGTGAAAATTCAGTCAATTTGTTTTGATTATAAATTTAGAAAACAGAAGCATTTGGTCTAACAATAAGGCAAACTGACATCACCCTTTGCTCCAATTCTGGGCTAATTAAGCTGATGGAGGTCAAACTTGATCATTTTTAACCCAAGGGATGGGTGTCATGGTTTAGGAATGATATTCCTGAATTAAGAGTCCGACTGAAACTCCAAACCATAAACTGCTCCCTCACTTCCCCCTCCCCTTGTGAGAGGCTGAAGAGGTGAATTGGAGGCACAAAGGTAAAGATCACAGGCTGAGTTAAGAAAAATTTACTGGAAACAGCAATGAGATAAGAAAACAAACATTAACAGCAACAACACTGAAAACAAATATGTATCAGAGAGAGGAGAGTGGTTCATATGCAAAATGCTCAGAACTGGCACTACCCAACCACTCCCTCTGCCAGACTTTCTTGACTGGAAGCCAACCCCTTCTCCCTGGAGGAGTGTCTCTTTTCCCTCACCCTTTTCAATGAAGTGAAGTGGTACAGGATAACCTCCAGTCCCAGCCATGCCCCCTCCTGGCTACTGCAGAAATTAACCCTGTCCTGGCAGAACCAGAACAATGGGGAAGCCAGGAAACACAGAAGCAAAGACTTCATGATCATGTATTTACAAACCTGTTGATAGTTTGGAAACTGTGAAAAAACTGCTAAGGTAGGAAGGTTCCAGGAATAAATCATACTGCACTGATAAAAGAAAATTTCATCCCCTGAGGACTTGATGCCCTTCTCCCCTGATATATATATAAAAGGAATGCTTACACAAATGTAAGGGTCCTTCCTACTAATAAAATTTATTCTTTTTTTAAAAAAGGGAAGACTGGATTCTTCCATCTAGAAAAAAATTAACATAAAAAGTAATTTAAAGAGTTACTAACCTTTTTCATTGTGTGGATTTCTTTTTTCTGAAATAAAAGAAAAAGGAAATGATGGTCAAGAGAAATAATATTTTGAAAATTTCCCTCTGCTTACAATACATTTGAATAAATAACCTGCCATATTAAAAGAGAAAAAAGAGGAAATATTTTTATATCCTTTCTCTGGAGCACCTGAAACAGTGAAAAACATCTTTCAGCACGTTACTTCCCCTAAAATCTTACTACCTGTGATGGTTAAATGTACAGAAACAGGAGTACATATCTTTCTATATCAATCTGTAGCTAGAAACCTGTAGAAACAAATCTGTAGCTAGTATAGAAAATATGCAAAAAGATATTTTAGTAACATGAGGGGTAAAAAAGAAATAATAGAAAAACACTTTTATATTGGAATGATGACACTGAGAGGTTTTGAGTTATCACTCCGAAAGAACTTGTTATTTCAATACTACTTGTTGAAGGAACCATAGTTAAAATCTAAATAACACAGAATAAATTTGTCATTTTCCACAGTACCTTCAACAGTATCTTTATTCCAACCACTAGTAGCACTTTAAGTTACTAGAACACTTGAAAGACTTCTGTTATTAAAATAAACAGGCTCTAAGGATCATCTTGAAATTTTAAAAACATAAGCTCTCCCATCCACACCCTGCCAATCACACAGGGTCTCATCTTACAGTTTTACAGCAGAGAAAAATTAACTTTATCAGAGGTAATGGCATTTCAGAAAAATTGCAGAATACAAGCCAAGAACTTTCCTTCTCATTAAAAAGAAACAAAATTACAAACAAACAAAAAAAATCCAAACCAGTAAAAGCCACAAGAAAAGATACTCTGCCTAATGCCTGGTCTGCTGGCTATGAAGTGTTGGGCAATCTGCTAAACTCAGCAAATGAGGGATGGGCTGTTTTGATGTCTCAGAATCAGAATCCCAGCATTGCTGAGTACACAAACACAAGTTATTTACAGTGCTAATATGAACATAACAGTCCTACTGAGTCAAATGAAAGACTTGTTTATGACTGTGGTCAGTAGGGAAAGAGTACAAGAAATCACTTTCACTTTTCTTCAATATACCCTTTCCAGAGACCCATACCTTTGGAAAACAGCTAGAGAAATACATTGTGCTGAACAACCTTTAAAAAATCTTCATTTCCCACGTGTTTGTTTAATGAAGTGATGCTGAATCGAATCTGAAATCTGAGTTAAAATTCATTTTTTGTTTAAAAAATGCTAAAAAAGCTTTGAAGTTTAAAAAAATACTGAACCTTTTAAAATGTTATCTATTGCCCCAAGGCAGTTAAGCTATGTCAGGACCTTAATTACAATTAAAACTAAGCTTACAATTCTAAGTAATACAAAAAATTCATTCAGAAGGGCAAAGTTAGAAGCTGCTAACAGGAAAAGGTCAATAACAATTCCTAAGATTTTACACACTAGCAATAACGTAAGAACAAGAAAATATGAAGTAATTAGAACAGCCTACTGATGACTTACTGATGATTTAATGTTCAAGGACTACAAGTTAAAGGAAATGGAACGAGGTGTTCTATACCAACTTTTATTTTTTTATCCATTCTATATATAGAAGTTATTAGAAAATAAATCCTACAAAATTCCAAATTACAATTCAGACTTATGTGTTGTGGAAACCACATCATCTGTACAGGAGCTGTGCTGGCAACTGAGCTCTGTAGTTCAAGGATGTACCTAAATTCCCTAAACTTCAAGAACAAGGTTTGAGGGGTACATTTACACAAGGGGTTCTAGATTAGCAAATAAAGGAAGCACCAAAGTGAGGAAAATCTCATCACATATACACACTTAAGGAAGAGAAAACTCATGCACAAATCCTAAGGGAAATGCCAACAATGTGGTTTCAATAATCTAAGGGAAACACAAAACCTTTTACTGCACTTACCAGCAAAGCATTTGGAACAGAGATTCATAGTCTTGCTGGACCTGGGGCAAAAAATAAAAAAAGAATAGAGCTAAAAAATTCATTTTATTTCTAATCAATACAGGGAAGCTTTGGGGGAAATGAAGCAAGGGTACAGAGAAGGTAAGAACTTAAATGGCTAGGAATCAAAGCTAAGTGGCTAGAAGTGGCTGAACTAGAAACAAGAGTATGGACAGAGACTTTGTACAGTAATCTCTTTCCAAGAGTTTCCAAAACATGATTTCTACACATTTACCTCATATATGAAAATAAACTTACTTTACCATTCAATGTATATGTTACACATTCATCATTCAAATCTTTGTATTGCAATGTGATAATAAGGATAGACAGGAAGCACCAATACATTCCACTTGAATATTAGACTCCCCCTGGCAACAACTCTCCAGTCCTGATGAATCCTGAATACAATACAGCAATGGAGAGATTAAGTATTGTACTTATAAGGACACAGACAGATGTGCTCTTGGAAGTCTAGCTAGAATGGTTTAAGGAATGGTTTATTACATCAAGGTGTTCATGACTACCTGCAGCTGCATTCTGCAGTAATTTAAAATAGCCTGCCTTTGCACTAACATGGACTAGGATAGTTCATATGATCCACACGGGTGGCTTAGCTTTGAGGGCAGCAACCTTCAGTTGAGAGAAAAACAGCAGGAGAACAGCATCAATATCTCAAGCCTCCCAGATGTCTACAAAGTGCATATGCAATTATGCCACAGTCAGTAGCCTCATAAAAATTCAAAAAATAAAATAAAATAAAAATTGAGGTTGTGAGACCTCTCTAGGGCTTGCATGAAAATACCCAAAGCAATACACTATGTTTTCCCCAATTTACAAAAAGTTATAACATCACATCTCCTTTACAGAGTGACCTGGAAAATATTTTCAAAAGTTCTCTATGTGTTGGAGAATCTTTAGGCAGGAACAAACTGGTTTCTGTGCACACTGCCCAGTATTTGATTTGCTCTGCATTCCTGAACCAACTCTGCCATTATTTACAGGCATTAACACTATCCTGGGAAAGTCTGAAAGTACAAGGCAAGTACAAGTACAAGGCAAGGCTGTACCAAAACTGTCCATGGCCGTAAGACATTTTTTCCTCCTCAGGGAAGCCTCCAGCTGGAACATATCATTTAGACAAATCATTTGCACCTTTCTCTCTAGAAAAATGCATACAAAGAAACAACTGAGACTACCAAAACAGTTGTTTTCTACCTCCAGCCAAACAGGAATGGAATTTTGAGAGACCTATGTCTAACAACACACCAATTATAAAAAACTGCTTGTTCCCTTGAGACAAAAAAGACCTGGAAATTTTTTCAAAGCAATTATATCACAAATGAACACATATCAGAATTATAGACTCCCCCTGCCCGAATTTGCACATGGTTATTTTGAATGACTTTCCAGTAATAAAGTAAATCCAGACTTGGTCAATCATGTCTTGGTATCACTCACATCAAAACATTACACATGCTTTTCAATTCATGCACATCTGAAAGCTGGTTTACATCAGGCTCAAAAATTCTGTAAGATCACATATCACTGGAGATTTGAGCCATAACCATTTGCTGGCTATAGCAAGAGCCACAGACACATAGAAACTAGTTTTAAATGCAAACAGTATGTGCACAGGAGAAAAGTTAATTCCCAATAAAAGCAGAACAGCATTTGTAGCCATACAAATATATCATCAGACTAGTAGATACCCCAAAGACTCAATGTGTTGACAGTCTGCACAGATCATCTACCTTCAAGAGAGCCGCAATTAAAAACAGCATGGTGAGTCAACACCTACAGCATTAGTGTGCTGCAGTTCAGTACTCACTGCTTATGGGTTAGACCTTCTGGAGAAGCTCAATATGCCAGGCAGGACCTTCTCTGCAAAGCCACTAAACCCAGGGGCAGCAAAGAAAAAGAAAGGCAGAGTTCAGCTGGTTCATATTGATGACATTGGAACGGGCAATGACAAATGTTTTCAGTGGTATAATCAACCATCTCAGCTGTTAAATATCAATCCAAAGCCTCATAAAATATTTACTTATCAGCACACCAACAATGGAAAACACAGATGCAAACAAAACATAGATCTCTGTAAAAAACTGAGAAAAGGCTGCCATGTACGTCTAACACACAAAATCCCACGAAATTTTCTGAAAGGACATTGTAAGCCAAAAAACATTGTTACAGTTTCAAGGATCAGTTTCTCTTTGATCCTTGTATACCCCTTTTCAAGGCATCCAAGTCGGTCTGAAGCTGCTACTATGATGAGAACCTGAACCTTGAATGCTTTTTTAATAGTTTTAGACAGTCACTTATGTGAGAGCAGATACATCAATATTACACTAGAACTAAGAAAACAGCAAAGACAGAGTAACAGCATTGATCAACAATCAGCTTCTTTGTGAAAATGCAGTATTTAATTAGTAAAAGTTTTATGAAGAAAATGCATTACACAATTTATATACATCAAATCTAGTAGGTCACTGTCTGTCCAGTAAAATGTTTCACATCTTCTTGCTACACTGCAAATCCCCCCTCTTATTGCTAGTATCTACTCTTTCCAGCAGGCGAGGGTTCACTCACCAGACTTAAAAAGTAGTAAACCTGCATACTGCCATTCTCTCTTGAAGCACATGTCAACCACATCACTGGTTTAATTATTTCTCAGTGACTCCAGAATTTACCAGAAGCTCATAGTGCCAATGAAGAACACAAAAATGTAAAATTTCTTTGTTCCTGAGAACCGTCTCAAATATATCATACACATGCAGTATCTCCTACTTCTAGAGACAATTTTATCTGAAACAACCTAGTTATGAAATATCAGTCTTGATCACTACACAGCCCTCTGTTTCCACTTCATAGGAAAAGGATGGTCATGGATAACTTTTAGAGAAGGCAATACAATTCCTCTTTCTAGGAACACATAGCAAAATCATGACCATAGTGGTGTATAGGGCACAGCAAAGCTAGAATTCTATGTTAGTCCTGGCAATGAGAATTGTGTGCTTTAGACTGCAAGTCTTTAGGCTGACACCCAGAACTTCTACACCCTTCTGATGCAGCTGGTTTAGGATATGCTTCTGAAATCAGATATCAAATCACCACATTTTTTAACTGCACATATTATAGTAATTCCTAGGTTTCTCTCATATAACATCAGCTTCATGCTGAACAGTACCAAAATTACTAATTCTAATCCAGAATTACTCACAGTATATATTTTATATGTACAATTTTCCTAGAAAGTAATTTTTATACAGATAATTTATAATCGCCACTTATACATAATTTAAGATGGTATTCAGAAAGACATTTATATTTATAGATAAATCAAGTCAAATAGAATGGCATTATTGCTGAGGCAGAATATATAGTTAAACCCTCTTTGAAGGTACTTCCATTTGTCAAAAAGAAACCATTTAACTGAAGTGTGACACAAAACTATTATGTAGATTGGAAACCACAAGGTGAAGCAAGCTCAGAAGGTCAAGAGTAAAACTAAGTTAAATGCAGAGGATACTTCAACCCTAGATGCGACAGAATGATTACATGCAACAGTTCTGCAGGGTTTGGTCTGAAAGAAGCAAGGGTATTAAAATTGCGTCTCCTGACAAAGGAAAAAAACCCACTCCCTTAACAACATGGCCATGAAAGCAGTAGCAATGACATAGGGACTCTGAAAGAGGAAATAATTTACAGAAATAGGAAATCCTGGAAATTCTAACATGTTTGTACTTATAAGCAGGAAATGCACATTTAAGGCTCTCCAAACCATCATCCATTACTTGTGCTGTTGTGTCTTGCCACAACGAAGGGAACTATTTGAGCATTCAGGCATGAACACAAACAGCTAGCTACAAGGCCCCAACCTCAGAAAAATGCACATCTGCATCTCCAGTTAAAGGTGCATAATGCAAACTGAGAGCCAGCAACGAGCATTAAGCAGCAAAAATCACATACTTCAAATCCTATACGTGCTTGTATTACATACTGCTATTGATATGTAACTAATTATGAAAACTGAAAAGACTGCTTCCCTGATTCCATTTTCATATGGTACTTCCTTTACATTCTTGTGAAGGTATAGAGTGGCTTTATCTGCTCCAAGAAGAGCACTTGATCTTATAAACTTAATTTCATGCTCTATACCATCAATTATTCCTCATATTCCCTGCCATTTTACAGTATGTCATTGAAGGTACCATCCAAATGCACATTCTACTCTATCTTCACTGGAAGTTTGGTTTTTCTTCCCCCTCTTCCAGTAAGTGACTATCAATACCACATTCAGAGAATGCAACTGAATTCTAGCCCTAAATCTCAAAGCTACAACATTTAGACGCGCAGCAGCTGATCAGAATAAACAGAACCAAAAGACAATCCCACTCTGAAGATTCAAGAACAAATTACATGCGGAAATTTTGTGCAGTCAAAGAGTTAAAAAGAAGTATACCAAAATTTGACTGATCTCAAGATACTCAGTCTCCAAAATCAAACCTCTGCCAAGAAACTTAGACAGGCACACCTAATGAAGGTTTTAGTAACAGAATCCTCCATTTTCCAGCAGATGGCCAGGTGCTTCAAAACTTCCCCATCCCATCTATAAGACAAAAAATAAAAGGACACCAGAAACACTAAAAACTAATACTAGCTTTACCCTACACAAGTGCCAAAGGGCAATACAAAATGCTCATTTTCACCTGTATTAGCATGCCACCTAGACTTTTTAAGGTAATGCTTGTTGTGAATTAATGTTGTAAATATTGGCTTTTCACTATTATTCTGATAAATATATTATATGCTTTCACTATATTCTTTTCTCTTAGCAAGTTACAGGCTTAGATAGGAATTCTGAATGGTAAGGATATGTCTCATCCGGAGAAGGCAAGATAACTCCAACAGGCAAGACAATGGGAGGATCAAGCTGTGGAAAACAGGCTATTATCAGCAGCAGGAAATGGAGAGCAAACTGTTACCAAAAAGCCGGTACCAGGACGTTGGCAAGGGGGAAAGATATGAAGCCCATCTGCTCTCTGAGGAAGTATAAGGGGCCTGGACTCTTATCAACAAGTGACCATCTGCAGCAGAAAGGAAACCAAACTCCAAAATAATACTGACCAGCTAGAATAATGATAACCAGCAACAATTATGCTGACCAGCAGAAAATAACATGATCCAAGAAGGTGGAACCAGGGAGGGGACATGCTTGAATATGCATTAACCTCTCACAGCAAAGATGGGATAAAAAGGACACTCCTGAGATACCAGGTGTGTTCCTGGCAACCCACCAGGGCACCCGGCCGTTTTAACCCTTTGCTTTATTTCTTTTGTCTCCTAATTGTCTTTTGTTTATATTAAATTCTTTTTATAATTTATTAAGTGAATCTCGTTTTTAAGATGGTGAACTAGTATTATTGGTGCAGATGCTCAAATGGCAAGAATTGTGCAGCTGCCTCAGAGTAAAAATTCTACTACTACATACAGGTATGTATTCTCAATGCTTGAAAAACAACACCCAAATAATCATAATTCTTAAAACAAGTTTTTGTTCATCTGTCTCTTGGTGATGGAAGAATAAGGATTTTGGAGAAAAAAATGCTTTCATGTAGCAGATGTGCACTTAAAGGTATCAAAACCACAGATGCTAATTAAGTATGACTATACAATTTCAGCTTCTGCATTTTTATTGGAAACAAAGCCTTCTAGCATATCTAGTAATAGTTTGTTATAATTCAGAAGTTGCTATGAATTGATAGCAGGAAAACGTATCTACTTCAGTGTGCCTGTAATTGCATTGGTGATTAAATGCAGCATGTTAAACACTTCTTGGTCCCATTCCAGGACAGCAATTACAGTGGGGATCACAGTGTCACTACAGTACAAATGTATCTCAGCCACGGAATGATACCTGTCCAATATTGTCAGGGGCCCTATGTTTGCGAAATATTAACGTAGTATGAATCACGTCATTAATTAGTTAAAACCACAAAGATACTCCCTATATGCTCAGAACATATTATGTCATGCATTTTACGACTTGGGATGATTTAATACATGTTAAATCAATGCATTTATACTATTGTAGTTAATGATCTGTCACCATTTCCATTAGAAAGCAATTTTCAAAGCCTTAGACCTCTGCTAAGAATTCACTCTGAGCTGAATTCTAGCACATGGCAAAAGCAAAACTATAGCAGACACGTTCACTTTCATCCAAATAAATTAAAAGGATTATTTATTATTGAAAGAAAATTGATCCCATTCTGTATTCCCCTGACACATTTCAACATTCATTCAGAGCATCGAACACTTCACCTTGTACAGAAAGGAGGTTAATTAGGCTGTGTTAGTAAGATACTCAGCTATCCTTTGAAAGTTCTATATATCCTGTACACTACCCACTGAAAAAAAACCATTTTACTTTTCTAAATCAGAAGTCACCTCACTGATTTCATATATGCTGCATATTTGGTATTTATAGGTCCTCTGTAATTTATGATCTTGTTAAGGGAATATAGGCAAGTTTTTTTGGGGCAGTTTAAACAATTATTTTTAAACTGAGATGGTTCAATTATTCTTAATAAATGATGCATGTCAGATTCCTTCCAAATAAAAGAGCAGAAGTGGAACATGGCAAAGGCAGGTGGACCTACAGAGAACTTGGCAACACGAAAGTCACATGCATTCAGAAACACATTTTTAAATGAACTTACATCTGAAATTAAATATCCCACAAATGCATTCAAAATCTTCTTCTACATTATCTGTTCTATACCTATATGCTCAGGGTTAAGAACTTGGTTCAATTATAGAAGTGTTATCAGTAACATTCTTTTATGATTAGAGCTACTATAGGAGGTTGTGCTTTAAAAACATCAGTATTCTGGTGTTGGACTTCTCATTTTCAGCACAATTTTAATCTTGCTTATCATCTAAAGATTTTGGTAAGCTGCTGAAAATGATGCTTCAGTCAGTGAGCCACACATTCTTACCTCAATTTGAAATGAAACAGAGGACAAATTTATGAACATTACAGTGTACTAGTGCAATGCCCTTCTGGCAGATTTCCACATTCAAAAGATATGCTGATGTAGTCCAATGAAGAAGCTGGATCCTAATTTATTATTTTTTCTAATGGGCACACTAAAGCATCCTTTTAAAACGCTATGACTGAAAGACTTTTTATGTTTTAAATACATAAAGACACTGAAGTGCTCAGTTGATAATTAGTCTAGAAAAGAGCACAAATACACAAATACTAAGAGGGGAGAATACAGAAAATACACAGTAAAGTAGCTGAGTCTTACAAGACACACAAAAACACCAATAAGAGTTTTCACTGAAAGCCTTCTCCAACAATTCTTAAAATAAACTGCAAAAGAATCCAGTGCATTTAAACTACCTGTCTTGGTTTTGGAAGACAGATGTCTGCTAGGGAGGGCAGGAGCCTTCCTTGGAATGAAAAAATGTAGACCCCCTCCTTTTGAATTATTATAATTTTGAAATCAAGGGCTCTCAGAGAGAGATCTGGGGATAGGAATAACAGTTCTTTACTAGTATGTATAATGAGGCACACAAACAACAATAACTACAGCATTAACAACAAAACAGAGCCAGGGACCCTGTGACAGCCTTCTCAGGCGAGATGGGAAGGGATGGAGGAGAGGGTTTCGCTCTCAGAAAAAGTCAGTCCCGGTGCTCCTGCAGGGCTCTGAGGAACACTCAGTAAGAATGAGCAGAGATCCTGGGCCGCTGGCTGAGGTGTATCAGCAGCTCCATGGAGATGGCTGGCACTGCCACATGTCCTGCCAGGACAGAGGGTGCGAGGAAGAAGGAGAAGAAGCAGCAGCAGCTCCATGTGCATGATGGCAAATTCCCTTCTCTCCGCAGCAACAGCTCTCAGCCAAGTGTCCTTCTCTGAAGCTGAAGAAGTCAGCAAAACTGCCCCCACCCTCCCCTTCTTCCTGCCCCACTTCCTCCCTGGGCCCAGCCAAACTCTTCCTTTCTTCTCAAGTACCCACCAAGTACCGGCAGCCAGGTTTTCCCCACAACTGATAAGTAAAAATTCCACAGGTGAGCCAGAACTAAAAAAACACCTAACCCCCAACACTAGCTAAAACAGGTTGTGAGAACTTCGATCTGATTCATCTAGGTTTCGAGCTGAACTTACAATGGTGTTGCCCTCGAGTCAAAGCTAAATGGTTCGTATTTCCATGAATACATAACTCTAAACATCAAAAAAAACCAATCTCTGCAGCAAAATCATATACAAAACATTCCTGATAACTCTTCAAAATCTTTTTCAAGATGTGTAGCCTACTACTTAAAGGACAATTAAAACATTGGAATTCTAAG
This sequence comes from Cyanistes caeruleus, assembly GCF_971803275.1. Classification (NCBI taxonomy): domain Eukaryota; kingdom Metazoa; phylum Chordata; class Aves; order Passeriformes; family Paridae; genus Cyanistes; species Cyanistes caeruleus. The sequence continues at coordinate 83,517,338 of NC_141702.1, read as the reverse complement.
AGCTAAAGAGGCCTTTAGAGAAGTAGGAATAAAACTTGAAAGTTGCCACCTTCCACCAATTCCCTCAAGGATATTACTTTGCTGTATATTGCAGGTAATAACTAACATTGCCCTATGACAACACAATCATCCTCCCGTGATTTACAATATGAGATATTAACTTTATCTTTTTCTTCAGATCCAACACTCCAATAAATACTCTGCTGATATGCACCACTCAAAAATCTATTCTACTTCTGTTATTCTTTTTACCACAGCATCAGTAAATAAATACTAAATAGTAAAACATTCTTAGAAAAAAAAAAAAAAAAAAAAAAAAAAGCAGCTGGAAGAAACCTCAAGATAGAAACCATTTTGTCCCCGGACTTAGAGGAAAAAGTAATTACATATTAAACCCTGCCAGGAAACCCTCCTAAAGTACTTCTTGATCTGAACTGCCAGATTTAGCATAGAAAGTAAAAAAATGTTTGATTCTTGCTGATTTAAAGCCCAGTGTGTCTCTTCTCTTTGCAAATGCATAGAGAAGCATTGAATTTTTTTAATCCAAGTTCTTTTTCTATGGCATAAGTATACTTAAAAATGTCTGCCATTATAATGGCTTAGAATGGTTAGAACATTTGAATTCTTGGTGAGGGGGAGAGGGGAAGAGCTTTGCAAAGTATTTCCAAGACTGCAGGGTTTATGTCAAGTAACATTTAAAAGGACAAGGTAATAAACTGGTTTAAAATTGCTGTTGTTGCATTAGTATTAACAAATCATACTAATAAAGTTTGGTATAAACACTGTGCCATGTGTATTCTCTTAAAATCTAGCACAACACCAAAATTATAATATGAAGTACTTTGCTGCAGAGCTTTATATTTTGTGTCCAACAAGTCAAACATTAATCAAGCAAAAAGGAGTTTCAACTGTTGACCATCCCAAATATGGAGAGAGAAAGCACTTAAAGATGCAAAATATAAGCAGAAGCTCTGTCAGGATGAGTTAGAATCCAAATTATTTTTTTGACTATTCATTTCTATAAGTTAAAAAGCACAAGAAGCTAGGTTCACAAATGAAGAGCCAAAACCAAGAAGAAAGTGTATTCCTCAGACAAAGCAAGAAAGCATTACTATCCTGAGATGGGTAAGGAGCTATGTCCTATTTAGTAATAAGCAGGTTGTCCAGCCAGATCTCTCATCTGCTTAGACAACCCCAAAAAGCAGCAATATTTTGTGAATGAGAGATGAACTCCCTTTTACGGCTCCCTGCACTCCTTAGTTATCGAATCCTTCTGGAACTGCACCCCAGAGTAGAATTGTGGCACTTACTGAAAAGCAGCTGAAGAATTTTGACAAGGTAGCAGCAATCCTACCTTATTACATTGTTCATTAACACAGTTGAAAGAAGGTACCAGGATGGAATTTTTCTTCCTTCCCATTTAAAACAGGTTTCAGGAGTCCCCAAAAGTTCAGCTAGAAGTTCACCATAAGAAATTAACTTTCTTCCATCCCTAGCATGCCTTATACCCAATTGTACAGTCAAGAAGCAATGGGGCTCTTACTCTGGTCACTGCTGTCTCTTATACCTGACTGACTACACACAGACATTTTCAGTTCTCAGGTGTGAAAATGAAGCTATGTCTCATGATCCTATTTTAGAAAACAAGAGTACTTCAGCTCCTCCTCAGGAATTTAAATTTTATTAAGATTTTGCCTACACTAGGAGCAATCTTCTAGCTAATTAAACAAAGCACTCTTGTAAGCAGATCTACCTACACTGTCAGATAACAATTCCGCCCTGCTGTTACAATAGCAGAAAAATAAAACAAAGAAAGTAGGAATAAAACCCCACATAAACAGTCACTTCTTAAATTTGAATAAACCACCCAAGACTATCTTACTCTTAGCAAAAGCAGGTTAACATGTTCATCTTGGTCACGCTGAAATTTTGGTTAATTTTCTAATAGCTCTCAGGTGGACACCTGTCCCTGATTTTGTATCTATCAGGTAATGAACAGCAGTTCCCACCCTCAAAAGAACCATCCCAAAGTAAAGAAACAGAGTGTAACTCTCTTGCTATACTGCAGGAATGTTATGAACTAGTGTTTTCACCAACACATTACACAAAGTCTTGGCTCAGAACAACTGTTTGGATGTTTAACCTTGAGAATAGATATCCTCTCGTAAATAACTTTGGAGTTTTCTAACAGTTCAGTGTCATTCCAACCAATACAACATTTCCAATGAGCATAAAACCGTTTATAAATAATTCTTTCACAACGTTTCTGTGTTACACATTCAACTTCTAAAGCACCTGAAAAAGACTTAATAAAACAGGAAAAATTTAGAACAAAGAAGGAACAAACCAACACAAACATGTTTGGTAACACCACTTCATAAAGCAAACAAGCCCTCAAAAAAACCCCAAAACACTACAAGCAAGAATTAGGCTGATAATAACAAAGACTTATACAAAGCAAGACATCAATATGAACACAGAAAAAGGTGTGATATTTTCTTTCCCACATATGCACCCAGGCACAAACATAGGTAAAGAAATACAACACCAGTTATACACTAACAACCATTAATTCAGTGAAACATGACATTTGATAGGCAGCTCCATTGATAGCTCATATAAAGCAGCATCCACTTATCAGCAGTTTTCAGTACAAAGTTGCCTTCTCAGGAGCTTCTAAGACATAGTGGACGCTGGCCATGGGAACTGTCTTCAGCCCCAAGACCCTTCACTTGCTTAAGAGGTATGCTCTATGAAACATCCCAAACCAGTCCATTCAAAAACAAATCCCAAAGTGGAGGGTGTAGGAAATCTGCACAATTAAGAAATCCAAAATGAAATGGCAGTTCTTGAATAGTTTTTTTAGGAGGAAGGGAAACATTATTTTGGGGTTTTTGTTTGGTTGGTTTTGAGGTTTTCTTAAGCTGTGATTAAAACATTAAACAAGAGAGATATTTTAATATCTGAAAAATCTCAGCTCCTCCCTATATCTTCAACACAATTTCCAAGACCTGAGTTAGGCCCAGGGAATGCTACTAAATGCCATTCTTATTTTCAAGTAAGGGATTTTGAAAAGTTAATGAGTTAACAATGCAGTAAAGTTCAGTAACTGAACTGCAAGCAAACATGCTCTTTCACTCACATCCTATGATTCATGTGCCCAGGAAGAACAGCAGACTCAACTCTACTTTATCCAGCTATGTTATTTGAAAACTCTTCTCAATTTTACTTTGAATAGAAAATGCTTAAAATAAATTTACCTGGGCTAAAGGTATTTAAACACATTTAAATATAGATTGTAATAAACATCCTGAGCCCAAAGGACTTGAGCCATAATGCCCAGAATTTGTGGTTGAAAAGCAGGAAACCACTTTAAAATAATGTAATGTATCAGTGTCCATGTCCTGCATTTTCCAGCATTCTGAATGCAAATACATGATCTCCAAGAGCAATTACAATAGAAATTAGTACTTCCAAATTTTTTCAGAAAAAAAGCATCTTAAATACCCCACTACAATTCTAGAGGGAGAAGTTATTTACTAAATGCAGATTTTAAGCCTATCACTGATATAATAGCAAATACTAAATTTATTGCTATTATTACTATTACTATTATTATTATATTCAATCTTATCATGACCTACAGTTAGCTTCTAGGTCTGGCTACTGCTCTTTCTGTAATTGCAGCGATACAATTGGGTTCTACTATAGAAGAACTAAGTTTATTAAGCTACTGCACTAAAGCTTTTTCAAAACACAGATGAAGAGCACCACACATTCTTTCAGTAGACATTCTTCCAGTCTTTGCTATTTTCTTTTACAGACATACTACTAGTCTATGGTTATTAATTTATTCCACAGAGAAAACTGAAACTCTTCAAACACCTTATAGTGTTTGATAGAAGTGATAGAAGAACTCTGTTATGTGAAAGCTTATTGCATAAACATTTGTATGTTTAATTTTCTCTGTAAAAAATGAAACAAAAGGACACAATTAAATAAAATTATTTTGAGTCTTAATATTAGATGTTAATAATTATACAGATGCTTTTCTGTTTTTCTTTTAAATAGACCAATATAATTCCATTCTCTTTTGCAGCTATATGGTCACTACTACTATCATGACATTGATCAGGAAGTCAACAGCATGAAGTATCTTCCATAAGACCTGAAACAGAATGAGCACAGTTCACAAAAAACAGCCCAAACAGCATAAGTGCTGAATTGGATCTATCAGACAAGTGTCACAATGTCCTAATGGAACACTCGCATTTTTATGCTAGATTATTCTGAGTTACTTATTTTTGCATCTTTCAACTCTATACCTTTTCAAAATATTACACAGAACCACATTTCTCAGAATTCTAAAAGGAAGCAACAGAAATTTGTCTCCACATAATCAGATTTGGTAGCTAATACAGCTATCCCAGTAAAACACTGTTTTTAAAATATTGAAGTGCTGGGGACCTTGTCAGAGTCCTCAATTGTTTTGTTTTTGACTGTGACCAAGAACTGTTCTCTCAGCATGTTCAGCTGCAGCATGCCTGAAAAATCAATCCCTTATATTCCAGTATGAGCGTCTGTACCCACAGAAGTAGAGAAAGGATCGTGGAAAAGAACAGATTCACAGATAAGTCTGAAGTATCTTTCTCCATAAGGTCTGTTATCTCAGGCTTAAAGGACTCACTGTTTGAAATTTTAACTAACACTCATCACTGTAAATGCTGCTGCTGTTATCCCTGACACAGAACAAATCATTCCTTATGCTGTCATTCAACACTGCTCACAACAGATCTACAATATTGTGAATAAAAATGTATCTACAATAGATTGTGAGAAGTGCTGATTGACAGCATTAGGAATGATTTGTTCTGTGTCAGGAAAAACAGTAATAACTGTGTATTCTAATCACTTACGCATTGGCTAACTTCCAGCTATCACCCATCATACCTGGAGACTCCTAGGATTTGTTAATTGGAACCAGTGTAAATAACTCTGTTATTGATTACTACCTGAGAAGACAAATCTACAACAACAATACTCTCTAATCAGAAGTTTAATCTTTACTTTCTTAAAGGTATTAGGGTGAATTGGGCTCAAAATAAATAATGCAGGTCCTGTGACATGTATGCTACTATAGCCAACTTCGAAAATAGCTTGTAAATGTAATTCTTAAAATCATTTATTTTCCTGAGAGACATTTATGGTATGAGTTCGGCATGCATGAAATCAAAAGCATTTCTAAGAAAGACCAGCTGTATCCCACTGTGCTTACTAACACAGGAGGTTGTTTAATATTAAATATTCCACCTCTTTTTTCTTGAGCACATCCTATGAAGAACTGGCAAATTGTTCCAGTGTATCTAACTGACCCACTAAGGGAAAGTGGACCCGAGTCCAAATCTCAGTTTAGTTATTGGCTTAAAAAGTTTGGAGAACTTTAAAAAAAAAAAATTCAAATATCAGATATCACAATATAAAAGCAGGAAAGGAAGTTGGGGACAGACTGTTCATCTTTTATTAGATGGTGCTCACTTCCCCTTAGCCTTCATACATAACCAAGGTCAGAAAATTAAATTTACAGTTTATTCAATTAAAAAATGTTAACGACTCAATGTACTTTCAAATACACCATTGGTCTAACATCCATGGGTTGTATCTAGTACCCTTAAAATGATGTGTCATCACAGAGAAGTATCCATACAGGCAGGAGTTAACATAGTGTCTGTCCACTGTGTTAACAAAATCCATACTCTGGCCTCTGCTAATTTGCACTGAACACTTATAATTCTCTAGGTACTCTAACATCTGTGATATATTTTACAACTCAAACTATCAGCACACATGAGTTTCTGCTGTTGTAAACACTGAATCAGCTGAACTACTGGAAACACTAAAAATAATTTAATTTATAAAGGAAATTTATTACAGAAGCAGGATACCATGCTCTAGTACCAATGGGTGAGTCACAACAGGACTTACAGCAAGTTCAGAAGATCATCCCTCAGCTCTACAAAATCCAAGTTAAATAATAACCTGCTTACACCTGCATTGTAAAGCTGCACTGAATGCCATCTGCAGTGGGTACTATTATATGATAATTTAGGCTGCAAATGCCCATGTCTGCAAATAGATCTACAGGAAAGAAATACCACTCACCAAAATTATAATTCAGTAATCAAATACATTTGTTGATGTGGTAGTCTTTTGTGTTATTGGAAGGGAAAATGCTGAATACTGTATTAAATGAAATAGGATAAATATTACAACTTAGCATATTATGGGATTCAGTATCATGCAAGCAAAACAACACAGAAAACTTACCCACTATAGAAAAGAAAATACGAGCAATTACACAGGAATGTAACTGTTTGCCTCCTTTTTACACTGTATAACAAGAATCCTGATCTATTTTTTCATGCTTTTCTTTTTGGCACAATAAATTAGCAAATTACAAGGTGAGAGAATGAACACATTAGAAGGTATTATTGCCAAGCAAAGAACCTATAAAAACAAATATCAACATTTACTATATTTAAATAGAATGAGAGTCATTCACTAAATGCTTGAGCAATGCCAAAGTAAATAAAATCATAACTTCAACTCACTTCCTACTCCCTCAGTAAAAGTTTGCAGGAACTCTCATTTCTGCTCTTGAGACTTCAGTAACTTCAGCAGAAGCAAAGTAGTAGTTTGACAGGCTCACCAGTTCTATAGAAAAATTTCAGTCTTTAAGTGTCTCTATAAAGAATAAAAGCAAGTGAGACACTTTCTTTCAGTAGTCCTTTTTTAAAAAGTTAAGTGGCTTAGTATTTTCAAATGGCTTGGTCTTCAGACTCCAAAATTTTATTCTCTCGAAATTTCATTTGCAAGTCATCCAAGAACTGCAATTACTGGATTTCTAAATATTGATAAAACTTTTGCTTTTCTATGCATCACATAAGGAGTTTTGTTTCCCTGTATCATAAAGTTTAAAAAAGGTTACACAGCTTCTTTGCTAAAGTCAGCTATAACAGATTAAATGTTCAATTTAGTAAGAAAGCACATAGCTTCAATATAAGTGAGATATATAGATATAGAGAAATATATATATATATATAAATCACTGAACAGTCTGAGTTGGAAGGGAACCACAAGGATGACCATGTCCAGCTCTTAACGTGAATGGCCCATACAGGGATCGAACCCACAACCCTGGCATTATTACCACAATGCTCCAACTGAGATAGAAATATACATCTATAGATAGATTAAAAAAAAAAAAGGTATAGTTGTATTAGCATACTCTTAAAATTGACTAGAAATCATAAGCTAAGCAGAGATTAAAAAAAAAAAAAGGTATAGTTGTATTAGTATACTCTTAAAATTGACTAGAAATCATAAGCTAAGCAGACAGCTCTTGGCTTTTATAATGTAAGATTACAAAGCAACATAAAAATAAATTGCTTAAAAGTAATTTTCTCTAGACAACCTTCTAAATACACATTAAGCCCTCACACTTGAAATAAGATGCCTTAAAATTATGAAACAATATTTTTCCCTGTTAACAATACTAATTCTAGCAGAAAAAAAAACCCTAAAAAACCTCAACAAAAATTCACAAATTCTCCCATTTCCCCAACTATCTTATGCTATATTTGCTATTAAAGCTAAATTTTCTTACTATTTGTGAATCAGTGACCAACACTTTTCCGAAAGCTTCAAGATGCAAATAGAATTCTAGCTTGCATTAAACTAAATCACTTTTCATAGTTTACCCATCAGCTACAGCAACCATCACTGTAAGGAGTTTCAGAGGAAAAGTTATATTCAGTTCTGTATTTTTGCTACTGTGCAAGAGAACCATCACTATGCATTTTTCCTTTACAACACCTGTACTAAAACTGGTCACACAATGTGAGCAAGGTTTGTTCCTGTAATACAGTTTGAACATTTCATCCCAGAGCACAAGGTCCAGAAGCCTCCTCAATAATAGTGACAAAATGGACCAAAGGGAAAAAAAAAAAGTTTTTTAACTATTGCTTCTTACCTCTCAGCTGCCAATGGGACAGACTGTCATAGCTGTCTCTCCTTGCTCTGCTTTTTGTTCCCTAAAGGTAAGCATCTTATTTTGAATCATCACTTTCAGATGAAATATAAGTATTATATCTATAGTTTAAAAAAAAAAAAACAAGAAACAAACCTGTGAATGGGAATACTCAGTTGAATACTCTGATCTTCACTCTTCAGTGAATTTTCCCTGATATACAAAGCAATGCATTTACATATCAGGCCCAAAGGTTTTGAAAATTTTTATCTTACCATTATACAACTGAAGGTCAGTGATTGCAGCTCCACTTCTGGCATTTACAGCATTATAAGAAAAAAAGTCATACAATTTTATAGAAGAATCTCAAATAATTCAAAGGCTGCTTAGGGGAAGGCAGAACACCTCCAAAAATATTAGCCTTCTCCATAAAAACTGGGTTGTATGAAAGCTTTACATTTTGTTGATACCATATGTAATTACAAAAGCAGAATTTCTGTGGACGGAGTAATGTGGTTTTTTTACTACTGACTCATCTTCCAAGTTACCGAGGCTTTTGAAACTACTGGATCAAACATCAACCCTGGAATGTCAGAACTCAGCTAGTCTGGGCTCATCGACTATTTCTTACCCAGTGTAGGTATCCACATCTCACTGAAACTAGAGGGTGCATTTATTATGGCAAACACTGTTGGTAAAGGCAAAAATATTCCAAATACCTTTTAAGTTCACAGGATCAAACATTAAACACACATACATGATAGAGATTGTCCCTGCCTCTTTGCTCTGCCACCTTTCCCCCAAATTTAACAAGTATGGGAATTTGAAAACCTGCTGATTCAGGATACCCAAACTCAACTATATTTTAAACATATTTTTTTCCATTACCATCATCTAAATTATTCCACTCACACCAGTCAATGTGTTCAGTAATCCTGTCTTGTCCTCTACTTGAAACAATTTATTTGATCGCTCTGTTCAGGAAAATTCCTATTGCTACCAGCGCTGCCAGATTCCATAAGATAATTAAACATATTGCACAATGATGCTGCAGAAAATTTCATATAGGAGTTAAAATGCAACAGAATGGACCCATTATAATTAGGATTTCAAAATTTTTCCCTTGATCTTGTAGACTATTTTGCAGGCTGTGAACATACTCATGCAACAAATCCACAACATTTTGCAAAGAAAAAGTACTGTATATTTTTGAAGCACAACAAATACCTGAAGGAATTTCCAACTCAAAACTGAAAGTAAGTCAAATGATGCAAAAATTTGGTATACTGCTATGGGGTCTCTCAAAAAAATAGTCATAAACAGAACGTGAACATAATGCTGATAAAGCATTTCTTCCAAAATAGTTTATGATCAGAAACAATAGTAGGTTACTGTGGAGTGATGAATCTTACTAATGTATCTTACTAATAGGGAAAACATTTATATTTTTGTGCACACACAAGATGATCTCCACCAGTAATTAAACAATTGAAAGAATAACCAGTAAGAAGTAAAAAAACCAAAACCTGCTTATGAAATTATTAAATAATTATTGTGAAATGATGATTAAACAACTGCACTCCTGTCCACAGCCATAGAAAAACATTTCACACGGATATTCAAAAATATTAATGTCACAATGTAGTTATGACTTATTTTCAGATGTGCAAACCAGGGATGGAACCATAGTTAGTTATCTTATTTCACGGCATTCCTTTAAAATGTTCTGAATTTTAAGTATAAGACTGAATGTGTACTACAGATTGCATATACAACAGTTTTTGCTGTGATGCATTTCCACTTGGGGAAAAAATTTAAATGTAAAACTGTATTATTTATTCCAACATGAACTCCTTTTAGAGTTGTCAAAAGCTTAAACGTATTTATTATAATATTAAGCATATACATTTTTTTAAAAAAGAAATGGACTACACAATTACATTTTAAATGCACTTAGGTGAAGTAATAAATAAGCCCATCCAATGCTGACTCTGCCACTGAAGTAAATAACCCCACTAAGATATTCACCACAGTTCTGGCTCTGGATTCAGACCTACAAACCTACAATCACTGTTTGATTGCATTACGTAAGTATGAATGGTAATGTAAGATTTTCAAAGGCTCCTGACAAGGGGGTTTAACACACAAGTCATTTAAATGCCTTGAAATCATTCATTATATTTAGATTTTCAGTGAAGGACACTGAGCTACAAGAACTATGTTTGCTTTGTTACTCATGAAAGATAATGACTTTTGGTTTTAACCCAACCATGTTATTCAGGGCATCTCTAACTAGATAAAAGGCCCTCCCAGGAAATCACTCGAAACTCAAGTTGCACAAGGAAAAAAAATAGAACAGACTCTATGATTCTATATCAGAATTCAGTTGTGCTTACATCAGTATTAAGTTTTTCAATATTTCAAAGTGTACAAAACCTCAGCAAGAGAAACACAGAAGACAAGAATGTATATAATGAAAATACCCATTGATTCATGATTTCTATCAATGCTATCAATAAAAGTAATATTTTTCCATTTTCATGGTCCAAGGTGTAGTGAGAAATTTTTGTTGCTTTTCTCGCAAATCTCTTTCAACCTTATACGTTTCCGCATCATTCTCACTCCTCTTAGTGATAAAAGAGAGAAAAAATAAAGCTTGAGTTCTTTCTGTTTGTCTCCCAAAGATGGAGGTTAATAACCATCCATTGCAACAAATTCTGTCCTTCCTCTGAAACTGAGCTCAAATGACTCCTCACAGGTTGTACAGTGTGCAAGCAACTTTGCCCTCTGCTCTTACCCAGCCATCATGCAAATTTTGCTCCTGTACGTAGCAAATTATATATCCAGTAGAAATCACTCAGCATTCCTCATACACACCTTCCATTCACAAATCTCCCTTTATGTTTGCAGTAGGATAACAAATAATTTGATTTTCAATCTCTTCTGCAGTTTTCCGAACTTTATACTTTTGTAGCTGAACTCATTTCTATCTCTACTAAACACAGGTATTTCCTAGTCCATGTTGAATCACACTTCTTTTATGTACTTTGGAAAGCAATTCCATTTTAGGATTTTGAACTACTCTAGTGTGGAACACACTGATTTATTAACAGCTAACATTCTGTATAATGTGAATTTGACAAATTGTTTTTCCAGTTTAGGGAACTCCTTGTGTCTCTAAAGTACAAATAAATACTTTCATGTGATTGGTGTTCCAAGTTTAGGTTTAGTAGAATAGAAATATTAATGAAAAATGTATTTATCTTACATTTCAGTCTCTCTGTGGAAGCTCTGAAAAGTAGGATGTACATGGCTATCACTTGCAAATTATAACAAATCACCTAAAGCTCAAAGAAACAAGTAGAAGCTTTTCTTTTTTGGAAAACTCAGCATTTCCTATTTATCACCTTAGCAATGCAGCAGTACAAGAAAGTGTTATACAAGAATCTGCCAAAACATAAACAAAACCTACTAATCTCATTTCCTCTCAGCAACTAACTAATGAGGAATCCAACTAAGTAAACACTATGTATGCTAAATCACAGAGCGGTTAGTTAAGTGTTTAGGTCAATCATCAACTTTGCTATCAATAGCAATAAGTCTTGTTTGGAAATAGCTTTGACATAACCAAATCTGTTGAGCTAATCAGTGACCCCAAAATCTAAACTCCCAAATTTAAATAGACTGATCTACATCAGGCCACTTTTGCATATTAAACATATATAAGTTCTGTTAATTCATACAATTAATTGAAGAGAAACTACATAAAACCCATCAGCAGCCTCTTTTAAGTAAATCATGAGGATCTTTCAAACATCTTAAACCTTACCCTCCATACCTTGACTCCATCAAGATCTAAAACAAAATTATAAAATGCATTGGTGCTTAACATTCTGTAATGTGTTTCTTGCTGTCATAATTCACTTCACATAAGCAGTGAGGTTTTTTTCTATAGAGTTTTAAGCAGGATGTGGATAAGTTTGCAGTGTCTACAGAGTAAGATAGATCATACTTTGTAACTAGCCACTTGACATTTTCCTTATAAATTTATAACTAAAGCCTTTACACAAGTGCAGCAGAACTAAAATGGCTGGAGGATAGACAGAACAAGGTCACCCAAAACTATTATATTCTTTCATTGTCAAAAATAAAAATACCTAGGTTTTTCTTTTGTACTTGGAGAACTTAGAAGAAAAGGCAAAAAGGGAACTAAAGGAATAATCAAAATGTGAAGATGCTTTACTCTCCTCCCTTTCTATCTCCTTTAAAGTTTTGCCAGCCTAAATTTATTCTTGAGTGTAGATGTGTGTAGATCTTTCTCACATGGTGCCTTGGAAGCTGAGTCAGAAGCTTTTATTCCACTGCTGTTCAAGTAAAAGCCCCCTAAGTAACACCACAGCTATTACAGAAGGCAGTGTGAACCAGCTATAGGAGCAGCTCACTCCTCTCCACTAAGTTTGCACTGGTCATCTCTCCATGGGAAATGAAGGAAATGAGCTGCACATGCCTTTCAGTGGCCAACAGGTCAGGGAACAGCACTTTCTAGGAAGGGAGTCAGTCAGATATGAAGATGGGATGAGACCCCCTATGTAATGCACTGTGCCCTTCTTCTATTTCACAGAGCACACTTCCCAGGTCTCAGGCAACTGCATTTCAATTACCAAGGTAAAAAGAATTCAGAATGCACATTTTGCTTTAAAATTCAAGGGTTTTAAACATCTAGTAAAAAAAAATTCCTTCATCTGTGGGAATTCCAAGCAATTCCAAGAAAGTTCTCAAAATCTCATGTATGAAAGCTCAGACACAGACATGAACACAGGGTTTGATTTAAGACCTTGGAGAAGGCTTCCAGATTTAGAATTGTAAGTAAGAATGTGAGTTTAAATAGAAAGGCATTGAGCTGGTTAGTGGAAAGTTTTAAGGTTTTAAAGTTCAGATATAGAAGTAGTTATAAAGGTAGTAAGAAGTTTTAAAGTGTAGCAAATAGTTTTGTGTGTCATTATATGACTGGTTAAGAAAGTCCACACTGCAGTAAAGATGTATGAAACAAAACAATTAGCTATTGGTGTAAAAGTAGAAACATTTTTTGTGGCATTAGTTTCTTGACTAATTAACCCTTAAAAACCCTTGTAACCTGTGGTCTTGTGACAACTGACCATGAACAACCAGTGCATATGGTGAAGATGTTCTCACTCCATAAGACTGTACAAGAATACTAATAAATCATGTTTTAGGACGTATCCCTGTGGTCCGGTCTCTTTCAAAATCCCGATATTCATCCTACAACCTTCATCCCATGCCAGAAGGAAACCTTTACACAGAGTGATATTTTGGCTTTTTCATCAAATCACCAGTGATCCAGATTAATGTAAACTGTAATGTTCACTGCTGTCATTTTCACAAGGTAGCTTTTACTGAGTGTTCAAAGCAAACAGCCTAGAATCATTTACATGAATGAAAACAAGGGCATCACAGCACTAACGGAAACCATTATTAGTCTCACCATTTCCCTGTTTTAGAATAATATGGAGAAAGTGTGGGAACATGTCGCTTTAGATTAGGAACAGCTAAGAAGCATGACACAGACTCTCCTGTGAGTTGAACAGGAGAGCGAGGTTTATTACCCCAGATCTTCTTTAATAGACTGATACACAGAAGTCCAGAAAGGTAAAACTCTTATTGGTCAGTGAACTAACACATCACCATCATTGGTCAGTGGCATACACCACACCTCGAAACAACACCTGCAAGGCTGTCTTCTATCTCTGAGGATTCTTTTAATTTCCTCATTATGATTTCCCAGGCTGCTTTCTCAGGCAAGACAGAGAAAACTATGTGGCCTGCTTTTCCACAGACACTGTTCTCCCTGCTTTCTGCTCACATTTAGCATCCATAGGAACAAGCCCCAACTTCTTATTTTCCTCTAATAATAGAGACTGAGGGAATAAACCACAATCGGTACATTTATTTCATCCAATTCAGAGAGTGGGAAATCGGAGCCAAGTTAAATATTTTATCCTCATGCATGCAAAGAGCAAAGACTCTTTCGTTAGAGTAGCTTTTTATGCATCTCTGAAGGCAACCTCAGGCAAAGGCACAGTCAGCAAATAGAGTGATCATTAACAGGAAGTAACACAAACGAGCCCCAAAACCTTTTCTCATCCTCAACTCTCGTCCAAGCTATGTGTATGTAACCTCCGTACAAGCAAGTTTTAACCACCTAACCTCTGTGCCAGGCTGCAGCTGCAAAATGCAACTCTACTGCTTCATTAACTACATCAAATTAATGCTGAATCCTTAACAGGAGTTAAAATGAGTTTTAAAAATTAGGCAAGTAGCAGTATCACTCATAACTCTTAAATCATCTCTAGTCTTCAAGTAAAATTAAAAAGAAAACCCGGTATTTCCATGATTCTGCCTGACTTTAGGCTTATAATCATAAAACTTGTGCACCTTCTTCAACTGCATCCCTTACACATGGAAAACCCCTTATGAAAGGAGCCCACAGAAACTTTTTTCACTCTCCATTTACACTAATGCATGACAGAAGTCTGGGAAATTTAGTGACATGTAACAGAACTAAAAAAAGTGTCTTCAGCTATTAAACTAATGAACAGAAAATATGTAAATTATTATTTTCATGTACATTGTTTTGTTTCCCTCTTACATCCCAAAACTTTTACCAACATCTGACCCCATGCAAACAATAGATTTGCATACAACTCTGGATTTTCAGCTAAGCATCATTTTTCTCCAGTCAATTCATGTAGATGATTTTGCTCTGTTTTGGCAAAATCAAATACAACCTATACTCACTTAAAGAAAATGCTTACACTTGCCTAATTTAACTAGACTCAAAGCAATTTCAACACATCTCTAGCTTTTTCTTGATGGTACAAATTGAACAGTTCAATTTTCTGTGGTAAGGAGAATACCACATTTAGTGTTTGCTACATATCATGCCAGAAACAGGGATTTCTGAATAACACACGCATGAAAACAGCTGAAAAAAATACAAAACCATTCAATCAGGCCACCTGTCCTGGATGATAGAACACACTTGTCTTTCATGTCATTGCTGCAACCATGATGACCTAAGGGTATGGGCAAGACTGATTTTGGGGACAGAGGTAATATCTAGGTATATACTTAGAAAAAGCAGATTAACTTTCCCATACACTGAAGAAATGCCTGTGCCTCCAAAAGTTGGTCTACTTTTTCCAAATTACGTAGCCAGCTGTGCTACTAAAAATGTAACACTTACCCTCAGAATTTGTCCTGTAGAATGATGAGAGACAAGAAAACTGAGCCAAAGAAACTTAAGCACCACTGATTAACCAGCTAATAATCCCAAAATGAGGATCATGCTCACCATTTCCCATGCCCTCTTCTGTAACTGCCTTCATGGACATCCAAAGAACACAAGTCCTTGAAGCTTCTATTTGTGTCATAATTTTACTAGGTAATCTTGAAAAAAGCATAAATCCATTTCGACCATAAAGTGATTTAAATACTCACTGGTTGCTTAGCAGCCTTAAATAGTCCTCAAAAAATAATAATTTTTTTAAAAAAAGAAATAACATCTTTTCTTTATACAAGTTTGCAAAAAACACCTTGCTAGCAGAAGTCAAAACACCACTCTAATATCAGCAAACTGAAATAATAAGGACAAAAGGAATGCTAATAAGAAAGGTAAATCACTTTCTGTCTCAATTGTATCTAGGAGTATGATGGAAATTTGTTATGAAGGGGGTGGGGGGGCAGGGGGAACCACAGAAAGCAACCAAAAAAAAAAATTATACCAATCTCTGAAAGCTGCAGACTTAAGTTTCTCAAAGCACTGGTTTGTTCTATTTACTTATTCCAATTACAGCAGTTTCAATATCACCCAGTACTTTCTGTTATCTGAATTTCAGCTGTGCTTCAGCTCAAGCAACTGAATTTTAAACTGTGATGCTGGAGTTCTTATTATATCACTGAGTGATGTCATTTTTAGTATAATATAATGCATCAATTTGCTATACAATAATATATATCACTGTAATATACATCATTGTGGTTTTGTTTTTACCTTTTGAATCTCTCTTTGCAAGTCACTTAAGCAGAACAGGAAGTGTTAATTATTCACCAGAAAGATTTCTGGTCTTTCCTGAATTAGTCACACAAGAACTTTAATAGTCAAAGGAGAGACTGCATCACAGAAAAATGGTAATGGGGTCCTATCTTCACCAAGAGAGTGCTACATAACCACTTGAGACTCACAGATGTGTAATGCAGGCAGTTCTTGCTCTTCTAATTGCATAGCAACTCTTCTGATTGAAAGAGATTTCGTCCACCCACCACAAACACTTCTAGATCAACCACCTGGGAAACAGCACATCAGCGGGCCAGTATTGTCCTACAGCAAGTTCAGGTTTAAAACAAATACCTGTTTCTAAATGAAAATATTTCTTGCTTCTAAATACTCTTTACTATATCTCTCATTCAAGGCTCCTAAAGCACTGTGGAACTGAATGAAGAAGGATATATGATTCACAGATGAAAACAGAGAAAGTCCATGCAGAGAAAAGCATGGACTGATTGTGCTGATACACACAGTGTATCAGCAGCAGAAATAGCAATAAATGCTTTCGAAACTTAGATGTCAAGAAGGAACTTTTATTAAAAAAGGAACATCCTACTACCCATATGGATTTATGTCTCTAAAGTTGTGTAATAAACTGATGTCTTAAAAAAATATCAACATTAGAGCACAATGTCTAAAGCAGTACCCAAGAGAAAGTTAAACAAGAACACATCCAGTGTCCAAAATAAAACTGCTAAGGAGCTACATTCATAGTAAAAGAAGAATATATGGTGACATTCAACACTATATGCAGAGGCATTCTAATATCTAACTTGGTATTAGATTCTGGAAAAGAATTATACTACAAGATAGATATGCTAGGAGTATCACAAATACTCCATGTATTTGACAATAAGCAGCAGAGTTAGTCCACTTTCCTAAATAAAAGGAGTCGACCTTCTCCATCTTAATTACTATTTCCAAGGCAAGTTTAATTTCAATTACTTTGCAAAGAAGTACTAATCAGGAAGTCTCAATGCCAAAAAAATATGTATTTGAAACAAAAGGTCAAAAACTACTCAGCACCTAGGGAAGGTACTGAATATATATGGACTAATCTTAAAAGCCCTTTATAAGTTACAGCAAAAATGATGGCTCATCCACACATCTGTATAAAAAAAATTTAAAACCCCCAATATTTGGGGGTTCTTTGAAGAACTTTAAATATATTTTAAATTTTGTAAAATTCTGAGCATTTAAAAAATTTAAATTATGATGCCTTTTTTCCTATTAAAAATGGAATAATTATGCTAACATGTTTACAAATTTAAAGTGGAGAGAATCTTCATTATGGAAACATGCTATATGAGAATTGCTTTAATTCCCTCATAGAAGTACACAGTCAAAAGTTTATTCTAAAAATATAAATTAATAGATTTTAAATTGATAAACATGTTAACAATTCAGGGGAACATTTGAAACCTATCTGCATGAATAAGCAAGCATTTGTTAACACCCCGACAATTTTGGAAACCATTACCGTCCATTAGTTCACTGAAGGAGATTACTAAGGAAAAGGTAACAGTAGGGCACTGAGCAATGAACAAGCATTACTAATGCCTTGTCTTTCAAACTGGTGTCAGCAATACCCAACCTAGAACTCTTCTTGCTTCAAGTAAAAAACGCATTTCACTCACTAATAGTGGATACTTGTTAAAAAAAATTTTCTAAGATACTTAATGGATTTATCAAAAAGCCAGGCTCCTTAATATTGACATTCTATTGGACCAAAATATCATCTAATCAATACTCAGAGGACAATACAATTTCCAAAACTGAGGGACTCTCACTAAATGATAGCATTTTGCCTACTTTATATATGCAGCTTCCTCTGAGACTCCTCTGAATTATAATAATTAGAGATAAAAATGCTGTAGTTATGGTGACAGAGCTGATGTAACAGTCATATTGTGAAGGATGATTGTGTTTCAGCAATTAAGTCAACGAGGACATGACTTTGGATTCTGCTCTTCTAAGGGCACAATTAGGTGCTTATCATGAAACCAGCCAGCTTTTCATTCTTTAAAACACTGCTTCAAATCTAGTATTGTGTTCCCCTTCCTTAGGATGCTTAGGATTTAATTAGAACTTTCAACTTAAACAGTACATTCAACCAAGCAGAAGTTAAATACATACATTACTAAGGCCTTCAAATAAACAACTCACCCAACATTAGACACTATATAATCTAAAGAGCCAAAAACTAAAGACAGTAATCATCAACCAAACTTTTTTTCTCTGTTTGTCTAATTGCTTATTTTAGGAAAACCAGTTTTTATGTCCATTCAAAATTTTTCATTACTTCCAGTTAGTCTCCAACTTACAAACACTGGAAATCCAACATTAACCAAAGTACGTTTATTAAAGGGCTTAACACTGATGAAAGTAATATTAGAAATAAATTTCCCTAAAACACTAATAAAAATACTACAATATTTAGAAACTGAAATGTATCTTCCTTGCATTGACTTATATTGTTCAAGTTCAGAGCATGTGAATGGTGGCAAGATAAAACAGATGGAATCAAATAGGATACCTAAAAGTCTTTCATACATAACGTGGAGTAGCATTCGCTTCTGCACAGAAGACACCAGATGACATGTTAAGTGTAAAAATCCATCAACAATTTTCTAATACAACTTCTCTGTACAGGCAAGTACTGCACTTACCACAATGTTACTAGTCAGATGCCATAAACAGAAATTGAACACACAACTGCAAATAACTTTCTTCTCCTCATGGAATACTGAAACTCTTCAACTACTATGTTTTCCTGAGTACAGGTAAGGAATAACTTAAGAGTTAATGGAGCTATGCATTACAATACACTGTTTGACATTCAAGATTGCAAAAAAGTGTCAAAAAAAATAAAAGTTTAACCCCACACTCCGTAAGAATAGAAACTTCCCACCATTTCAAACAAAAGACCCATCTCTATTACAAAAATAGCTTTACATCAAAATCTTAAATTAGAAGATAATTATTGAGCATTTTAGCAGAACCTAAAAATATCAACCCGCTACTTCTGTACATTAATGACATCTCAACAGCCTAAAACCATTGTGGTCATTCACACAAAGGTTTCATTTGCCAGAACCATTTATTTTCCAATATATATGGTGTCCTCAACAACATTTTGTTATGTAGCGTTCTCAGCATCCCAACGAGATGCCATTCTAATATATGAAGCTACTCTGACCTAAGTTTCTTCACAGCTCTATCACTGAGAGAAGTTGATTCATGCTGCAGCTACTGCCTGATTTTCAATTCTTCTCACAAAACCAAAGAAGGGACTCCATCCTAGTGAGCCCTGCCCGTTCAAAATAGACAGGAAATACTTCTGACACTTCAGTTAAAAAAGGAGAAAAAAAAAGGAAGAAAATATCAATGGAATTTGCCAATCTAAAGTGAATATGAAGTTCATCTTAACCCAAATAAGGGTTTCAACATAATCAAGATCAAATACTGTCCAACAACATTCACAATTTTTCTTAACTTGTGAAGTACAATGTTAATTATATCAGTCAAGGCTGTATATTTAAGGAGACGCATGAACACAATTACATTTTTAACCTCAAAGAATATAAACAGTAACTGGCTGAGAAAGTATATCACATTCATAATTTTTAACCACTGGCTCTAAAGAAAGCCCGTGTCTATTTATATGCACTAACTTCTAATTTAAAAAGAAACTGAAATCCAGTAATGGATGTTAGTGAAAACATAGAAGTCAAAACCCAACATCTCCAATAAATACATCAATCAAGGCTCATTCTCTCTAGCTAATGTTTTGCATCGCTGATTTCAACACCTTAAAAGAAATACTGAGTCTTGAGGCTTCCACCAATTTGAGATTTCAACTGCTGTCCAACATGCAGCAACAATATTATTAACATCAAATTTCAATACAAGTGGTAAATTGTTTGAAATGTATAGAATTAAAGTCACCAGCAGTATTTCCCCCAAAACTACGATGCCTATATTATAATCCTCTGACTGACTGGGTTTATCATCAGAAACTTTTGAGAACCTAAAGCATCTTCATCAAAATGAAGCATTATATGAAACACATCTATGGTACCATACAACATTTGAATGTTTTACTAATTAGCATAAAGACAGATATTTTCTAGCACTAACTGAAATAATGTGGAATAATTGTCAGCACTGACCAAACAGTAGTACTTTTGACTAATCAGAGTTTGCAGAAGACATGAAGAAAGTTCTGTCGCACAGGAAGACAGAAACCCAGAAGGTGACTTAGACACAGTGACTTAACTCCTCCAAGCTTCAAAAAGGAGGACAATCTAGTTCTTCCTTGTTTATTCCACTTGTAAGAACAGCAGCCACAATACTGAATTTTATTCTGACTGATAGGGAAGTTACAATTAGATTAAAAGGTGCTGGATATGCCAGGCTATAATTAACACAGAACCCATTTAGAATCAGAAGATATTTATAAAACATTTTATATACAGATTTTGAGTAAATTCATGGTTATTCAAGAAGGCCTTTTCCTCAAATTCTGACTGCACTAAGTTAACAGATATTATTAATCAAGCAGGCCTATTTTTTGATCTTCTTAAATAAAATGCCCTCATACACCAGCTGTTTGAATTTATTCACTCCTTAGAATTATCACACAGCATATTTAAAGGAAACAAAATCAATTACTTTTTTTCCCACAGAGAGAACGGTTAAATTACGGAACATCTTCCTGCAAGACATTGTAATAAGGGTCAAGAGTACATATGGCCTCACCAATTCATTATGCAAACTGAAAAATAGGTAAGACCTACTAAGCTGTAAATCTACTGAACAGAGGACAACTTTATGTCAGACTGCCAGTAGCAAAAGAGGTATACCAAGATAAGAATCACTTCGTGCTTGCTCTGTCCTTATGCTTATTCCCTCAGCAGCACTTATCACCCAAATCAGAAATAGGGCGGGATGCATCTTTGGTCTGATCCAGAACGGCTGGTTTTCATTAAGAAACAAAATCTCCTTTCTGTTTTGTCTATTCTATTAAGTACTGCAAAAGAAAGTATTGTTTTCACATTCCTAGAAAGCAACTTATTACACTTAAAGTATTAAGCCCAGTACATCTGATTTTACTTTAAGTGCCAATAAACTCCATTTCATAAGGTAAGCTTCTACAGAGCAAATGGAAAACTTAGCAAAAACAAGGTACCTTGCAACTGTACTTGCAAGAGGCAAGTGCTCACTGTACAAAAAAGTGGATAAAATTAGTTATCTTTTGACTTTATTTGATATGTCCTTCTAGTTGTATTATTGTAGTGACCAAGGGAAATCATAATTTATCATGCTTTATCCTGCATATTTTTATTCAAATAGGGAACATGACAAAGTTCAATTCCTCACTACCATGCTCTCCTCAGACAGAAGCTTCTGAGGAGAAGAAGCTCATAATTCTCAATATCATCTAAAATTAGGATCTAAGCAAATAATTTCAGTGTCTCTCCAACATCCCTTATCATACAGTGTAGTACTTTGCAGGAAAGTTGTAACTAAATCAATTTCTCATCAGACTCTTTGTTCCTCAGTTAAATAATCTGTCACTCCTATTTGTGCAACACACCAGTAGATATATCATTACAGCAGTTAATGATGGTTTTAAATATAAACTGCTTCAAGTTCCATTACCCAAGAATTTAGCAGAGTATTACATAAGTTCATGCATAATATAAAAAAATTACAATCATAAAGTATTTTTAGTCTTAACCTAAGAGCAAAATGGAGTACACTGTCTCAAAACAAAAAATTCACTGCTTGCTCCAGCATTTGATCTAAAGTGCCAGCCAGTGAAAGACTTGCTAAGGAACTGCATGATCCAAGCCTACTGAAAACACTCTCAGAGGGAAAGGTATGTATTTCAACAGTTTACTCAAGCCTCATTTAGAAACATCTCTGTTAGCTTGCAACAATGATTAAAGCAAAATTAGGTTTAGGGAGGCATTATGCATCCTCGATGACCTACACTGCCTGTGAAATTAGACAGTGTTTATTAAAAAGGTAGTGTTTATTGAAAAGGAACACTGCGAGTTCCTTTGGAATGAACAGCTGTAATCACCAAAAAATGTAAAGAAAAGACTAGTCAGAAAAGAGGCTTCTAAATGGCACATATATATAACCATTGTTTGCTTAGAAGCTAAAAGCAAGCTTTGGTGATATACACTCACAAATTCATCATGCTTAAGTCAAATGATTCACCGTTTGATCAAATGTTTAATTTTAGCAAACTAAATTGAGAAAAGAACCAGATTGGCATGGCAAGGATCTGATGATACATAAGCGACTGGAAAATCCAGACTCATAAATAAACTCTGAATTGAGCCTGCACAGAACTCTTGGGGCACAGTGTCTCATCACACATATGCATACAGTGTCAGAGAAAGGCAGAGCAAATGCCAACATCGCTCAAACGCCCTGCTGGAATGTTCTCAAATAATATTACTATCAGTTTTAGCTGACTACAGTACCTTATAGTTGCCAGAACTGAGCTGAAACTATTCATACTGTGTTTTCAATCAGCTTCCTGCTGACTGCCACCATTTGAAGAATGGAATTCATTTGTTTTACGTCTATTAACATATTTCCTTCTTTTCTGGCTCTAAGGCACTAAATGCTGTGCTATGGCATCAGTCTGGACAATAAAAAGATAACCAGCAGCCACTACAGTACAAATAGAATTGTAAAAGTATTACCCTTTCTGACATACTCTTTTCATAGCATATGCTACCACCAGCTTACAAGGCCCTTCTATGCATAACACCATTTAACAGTAGTATCCCCAGCCCTCTTGTTTCACTCACAAGTAAAACCTTCATGGAGATATTTAAAAGCCAAAGGAAAATTGACAACATGTAGGTCATTAAAGAGTCAGCCTCATCTCTAATAACCAAAAAGGTTGAACTGGAATGTAATACATTCAGTAATATTTCCATGTATTTATAAAATCTTCAACCTTGAGCTCATATACACCATAAGAGGAAGTCTTCTGAAATCTAGTAGTCTAAGAAAAATTAAACATTACATGATTCTACGACTCTCTGGTCTGATAACTAGTAAAATTAACCAAGAAAGCATTTTTCCAGGTCATAAGAATCAGAAGTTAAGTACAGCATACTTTAGTTGAAGTAATCTAAAGTAAAAACTTGCATACTGAACCCTTTCCAATTTTTGTACATTAAGACTATTCCAATAAATAGTGAGATAGTTGATAATGACTGAAGTTGAAGATACAAAAATAGGGAGAAAAGGGAGCAAAATATTTCCAAACACTAAGTTGTATGAATTTTTCAAAAATAACAAGAATATTAATGAGGTTTCCCAATTTAGACTATCTGGGTAAGTGAATTGATTTTGTAAAATACAAAGATCATCTCAGTGATTCATTTAAACTTCACTTGAGCAGAAATGACAGACTAGAGATTCTAAAAAGAAGGGCAAGTCTGCAGATTTAAGGATGGATTCAAAAAAGGTAAGCAAATGTTAGTTGTTGACCTTAAGCAGATGTTTCAGAAGTTCTTAACAGCCTCACTCCAAAGTATCTTCTTTCAGCTGTTCATTTTTCAGTCTCTTAGATCTTGAAACATCAAGAGTTTAGTAGTTTTCCAGTCTCTAAAGATTCTTGAAACCTAGAGAATCTGAATTTCTAATATAAACCCAAGTCTTTTAAAAGAAGAACCCCTCCAACTTCAATGCAATAGTACATACTAGTCTGCTCCTGTAATCTCTTTGCATGCCATCACTATCAACATGTGTCTCTGGAGCCACTTCTATCTCTGTTCAACCAATAGGCAAGGTTTAGCACAGTAACCCACAGCTTAATTTCATTTTAATACTTCTTTCAGTCTTTTCCTTAATGTTTCCTGTCACTGTGGCTTACTGCAGAAAGCATGTATCTTACTACAAAAAAGTCCTGTAAGCATCAATAAAATCAATTTAAAAAGCCCCCCAAAACGCATCATCTTTTTACTTGGTAAAATCTAGACCTTACTGTTTGATCTGCAGACACAGAATTGCTCTGCTGCTTATCTGGCTTGGGCTCACTCAAAAGGAGCTGTGAAAGGGCTCTCAACCATTGCACTGACAAGGACCAGAAAACGTATTTACTGCTCCTCTACACTGCCTTATTTATAAATTCAATGGAAACTACATTAAATTACAAGTTTCAGAACTTTTCATAGCTTTAAATGTCCTGGCCCAATTTTCCAAAACGTGACTTGACAGATATTAAGATGACACGAAAGTCATAGGTAAGACACTGTCTTAAGACATGTCACTGGTCATAACCGTAGCAGAAATCAAGAGCAGCAGAATGTCAACTTCAGACAAATATGAAAGTTGCCATAAAACTGTAACCCCTCAAGAACTCCTGACAATGCAATTTCAATAGAAAGGCACATCTGTACTGATTTACCAGACAACAGCTCAAGCACTAGCAAGACCTAGATAAATAAGGTCATGTAGTCACTTTTTCAAGACTGAAAAGTACAGCAATCAAGTGTGGAAACTGACAGAACAGTTTTTTTAAGTGGAAAAATAGATATTTACTTTGCCACTATGCACTGAAATGCACCTGGCAGACACTTAAAGACACTGAAAAACAGGCATTCAGTGTATTAGTGGGGAAAAAAATGAGTGTTTTGTTCCACACCGCTCTCTTTCAAAACTATCATATGAAAACACCCCTGCATTGATGGCACTCTGAAGGGAAAAAAAAAAAAAGGGAGGGCAAAAATATACCATTTGATATCTGCTTATGCAAGGGAAGCATGTTTTAAAAAATATCAGCTTTAAAGGCAATGGGTTTTCTTGAGAGCCTCCTGTAACCGTTAAGCAGATCCTTGAACACAAAGCACCAGATTTTCTTCTCGTTATCAAAACACCCTGAACTAGCCAAGAAGTTGAGCCCAGAGAAAAAGTTCACTTTCAACTTTCTACAATTCTCCCATAAGTATCACATTACAGAAGTCAGTGCACTGCATTAGAGATAGCAAAAACTTGCCCACTACTTTACAAAAAATAATCAGACACAAATATGGGAGCCTAACAAAAAAAAAAAAAAAAAAAAAAAGTCTGCATTTATTATCTGTTTTGCAAGATCACTCCCAACAGGGCCAAGGCATTTGTTGCAACTCACGCTTCTGTCATAACTCAAAAATGAGATTTAATTTACAATCCTGCCACTTTAATAAACCAACCAAATGCACAGTTACATCACTAAATCACTCTTACTGCATCTTTCTCTCAGCCTCCACTTCCCCACAGTACCTTAAACTGCATGACATAAATCCCAAGAAGGTACAATCACAGAGAAGTGTAAATCTCAGGTGGGCCCTCAAAAGTCTATTTAGTCACATATTCCTTGAATTTTCCATAAATAAGAACATTAGGGAATAATGCTGCTGTGATAGACACTAAAGACATTTTATGATGATGTGTATCTGCTAGACCCTCTCCCATGATACATCTGATTAAAAAGAAAAAAAAGTCAGTAACGGAAATATCTTCAACAGACACAACCCTAGAGGTGGCAGTTTAGAAAGGAACAGTTTAGTTATTTTTTTTTTTCACCTTTGGCAAACAAAAATTATCCCTACCTCCTTCTTCCTCCAAGGGTATCAGCAAGCAGCTAAAAAGGGCCTTATCTATTAAGAACCACTTCACTTTCATAAGGTGGAGAAAGAAGTATATTTTTGTCTTTAGCTTTTTTCCCTCATTAGTTATGCTGCCCTGAGTGATTTGTAGCGACAGTTCTCCGTTCCCGGGAACGGGGCAGGGATGCGTCAGGGACACCCGTCAGGGCGCCCAGGGGGCCGCATTACTCATCTGCGCCTTAGAGGAGCTAAAGGCAGGCCCCGGAGCACAGCCCACAGCCCCAGAGGAGGGGCGGCCCCTCCAGGAAATCTACGTGCCTGGGGAAGCGGCCGGGCCGCCCCCGCCGGGCTGCCGGGAAGGCCGCGGTGTCCGGGCGGCGGGGGGGCCACGGGCGGCCTAGGCACCCCCTCCCCCTCCGCGCCCAAGGGCAGCGCAGCCACCTCCCCTCCGGGCACCCGCTGCCTCTAAGCCAGGAGCCGCCGCTGACACCGCGGTCCAGGCCCCCGGGGACCCGGCACCCACAGGCAGGGAGACAACACTTTTCCGAGGGTGGGAACTCCCGCGGCCCGCTCGGCAGGGGCTCGGGACCGCCCCCTCCCCGCGGCGAGCTGCTGGCTCGGCCCCCGTGACCGGGGCCAGCGCTCGGGGTTAGGACTTGGCCCGTACCCACCCCACCCCCCCCGCCCGGCCGCGGTCCCCCGCCACCTCTCCCTTCGCCTGGCCGCCCGTCCCCCTCCGTCCCTCTCCGCCCGAGCCCAGCCCCGGGCCCGGCTCACCCCCAGAAGCCGCAGGGACAGCGCGGGGGCAGACTGGGTGCCTTGCTGCGCTCGCTGCCGGCGTCTCCCATGGTGGGGCCAGGGCGCGGGGCGGCGGGCGGGCGGGGGGCGCGCGGCTCCCGGCTGGGATTCCAGGCCGGTCAGCTGGAGCCGGGTGACACCACTGGACAGGCAGCGGAGGGGAGGGCGCGGGGGGGGCCCGGCCGCACCCTGCCGATGCGGCGGGCTGGGCAGCGGAGCGGCGGCGGCAGCGCCGTCCGCCCGCCGGTGCCAGTGACCGCCCCGGTGCTGCAGCGGCACGCGCCCGCCCTCCCCGGAGCGCCGCTCTGCCCCTCGCGCAACAAAGCGTCCTCGCGCACTGTGGATCCCCCCGTTCTGAGAGCGATGGTTTCGTCAAGCCACCGAATCAGCTGGGAGCAGCATGTACCATAGCACATACCCGGGGGAAGTTGGGGTAGATCTAGTGCAGGAACTGGATGAGAAACGAATTTGGAGGACACCTGTAGGCTCGAGAAGAGAACGAGATTCTTAATGACAAGTCTCAGGTGGGTCTGAGGCCAGCAGAGCTGCCTGGAGCCGCTGCCCTCTTTTGCCTATACATATACGTTGGGCGCACAGTGGTACAGCCAGGGATAGCCGGTGGGGTGGGGGGGTGGGGTGCTGGTGTTGCTCGCACATGCGCAGACCTGTCCCCGACGCGGAAGTCTGTTGGAGGGAGCGGGCCTGGGGGGCTGGGCCGAATCTGTCTCGGGCTGTGCCGGCAGCTGCTTCGCCGAGGGAGGGTGGGGGGAATACTGAATATCTTTCACTTGTCCTGGTCGCTGCTAGCGCAGTGTGCCAGTGCCGGGCCGGCTGTGCGCGCTCGGGAGCTCTGCCCGGAGGTTAGGCGGCTATGGGAGGCTTCAGTGCTGTGCAGGGTGAGGACAGGGACTTGTTTCCTTTGGGTGCCGCTTTAGCGAGGTCTGGAGGGCCCCAAGGGCGACGTTTGGCTTTCTGTTTGCCTTCTTATCGTGTAGATGTTCGTCCTCGGTTCCCTCAGTCCTAAATAAAGCCGTGTACGTGTTACGCACTCGTGGGTTTCCTCGCCTGTGGTAAACGCCACTTGCTGCGTGAGGACACGGAGCTATGGGCTGGCTGCGCTGGCCCTGTTGTCTGGGACCTGCAAGAGGTAAGGTTTGGCAGGGAGGGAAGAGCATAGCGGGCACGGTCATTACTGGCTGCCGCCTTTGACGGACAGGAAAGGAGAGGGGAATTTCCAGCAACTGGACTTGAGATCTGAGTAATGGGGATTGTACTTCTGGTACCGGTTTAGCCAATAGTATTGAGCAAGTTACAGCCTTGCACTCTGTACCTTAGTTTTGTCTGTGAAATGGAAATGTTTCTGACCTTCTCCGCCAGAAATTTGAGATCTGAGTGGAAAATGTGTGGAAAAATACTGGTGTGGCATTACTGAAGGTGGGATTTTGATCAATTCCTGACTGCTGTTGCCGATCTTACTTCGATTTTTTGCTTTGCACTTCAAACCAAGGTTATTAAACTTTGAAAATAATAAATTATCATTATTAACGAACTTCAGAGTATGTGAATCTTTGTGAACAACTAATTAATTCTGACAAAGATACTATGGCTTTAGTATTAAGCTTCCTAAAGCATATTCTATCAAATTAATTTATGACAGAAAAAAAGCAATAACAAAATACACACATACTTAAAACTTTTAATAAAACTTTTTAATAAAAAGTGGAATTTAATTGAAATCATGTAAACAGACTTCTTATGAAAAGGCTGGTTCATGACAGTTTACTAATGGTCATGATTTTATCAAACCATTCTATTTTGGGGTTGCCTGACTCCTGACTGATGCAGCTCTCTGCCCTCTCTAAAGTGTCTGTGGCTGCAGACCACCCTGTGCACTGATGCACCAGGGATGTCCCTTGCCAAAGCTCTCTGAGGACAAAGCTGAGCTGATGAGGCAACACTGCTGAGGATACCAAGAGAAATGACTACATACCAAAAAATAGCCTTGGCCTTGTTAACTCAGCCCTTTAAGCCACTAAGTCAGCTGGAAACTGAAATTGTCTCTCTTGTGCTGGTTACTTGCATTACTACCAGAGGCTGTAAACTCCCCTCAGATAAGGATTGGCTTCTTAAAGATGATCTAATGGACCTTACGTCTGTAATTTCTATTAAGGTAAGCACATACTGAGTTAGCTTTCAACTATTACATGTGCAGAAGCATTCTCTCTACTCAGTACTCTTGTGTCATTTCAAATAAATCTTGGCTTTCAGTACCTGAAGGGAGCCTAGAAGAAAGATGGAGTCTATGTACATGGGCATGTAGGGACAAGGACAAGAGGGAATGGCTTTAAACTGACAGAGAGTAGATTTAGATTAGATAATAGGAAAAAAATATTTAACTGTGAGAGTGGTGATGCACTGGAACAGGTTGCCTGCAGAAACTGTGGATGCTCCATCCCTGAGAGTGTTCGAGGCCAGCTTGGATGGGGCTCTGAGTAACTTGGTCTGGTGGAAGGTGTCCCTGCCCGTGGCAGGGGCATTAGAATTAGATGATCTCTCTTGAAGTCCCTTCCAACCCAAGGCCATTCTATAATTTTGTAAAATGATGTCGGGATAATGTCAAAATTGCAGTTTTCCAAGAAGTTCAGATTTTTAAAAAGCCTTCAAGGGTGTGGTACTTCACTCCAAAGTTAAACACAAGAAAAGTATGAATTTAGAGACAATGCTGTTGCACAAAGCAAACACTTAATAAGCATGCTGCCGATGAAGACACACGAACAGCTAACTCTGGCTGCTAGTAATGGCCTAAGGAAAAATAGTCTCAGGGACACACACATGATAGACTTCAGGATTATAGTGCAGTCTAATACTATGGGACCCAGAAGAGGGGATCATATGCTCTGATTTCATGCTATGTTTGTAATAATGTATTTGGCCTTTTTCTTTTTTTTTTTAAGATGACCTTTGCAACACAGTTTTGTATATTTGTGATATTTCCTACTTTGTTTAGACAACAGAAAATTACAAATGTATCAGTTCAGCATTGTTTCCTGAAAATTCAGTATGTTAATCTGTACCTGCTTTTCTAAACCCTTTAATGTTTTGTGTCATATGTCTGCTAATGACGTCCATCCATTTGCAACCACCAGAAGGTCTTTTTTTGTGTAGAAATGTGGCAGCAAGGAGAAGTATAGCTGAGCAAGGCTTCTTTAGAGGCTAGCAAGGACAAAACTGGTTCAGCTGATCTAAAATTAATGCAGTCATGAGCAGGGCATTGCAACCTCCATTCAGTGTGTGGGCTCTCCATCCAACAGATCTCTTGAGCCAGACCTCTGGCACTTGAGGCGTTTCACTGCTAACTAACATTTCTCTGGCTTTTTGATCCAGCATCCAGGCCCTGGATGCTTTCTCAACAATGTACAAGCATCCACAGACAAATGGATAAGCAGCACTCAGGAAACATATGGAGAAATAGTGTATTAGTTGGACAAGGCTGGGAATATTCATATGCAGAAAGTTTATTAGATGGTACAGATACAGCAAAGCATGTCTGGAAAAAATCTTTGGAAGCAAATATGCGCTGTAAACATGAATTAAATGAGGGGGAAAAACCTGATTGATGGGAAGGTAATTTGGAGAAGAGTGATGCCTAGAGTAGTTTAAGGAACAGTTTAAGTACGTAACAAGAGAAACAGCTCATGCCATTTTAGTTCTTCATATCTGAATGCATGAAAGAGGTAGGGAAGGTGCTAATCCTTTTTAATGAGTAACCCTGCAGCTATTCTCCAGGCATATTTTTGCAGACTCTGTATTTCAGAGAATACAGAGAAAAGCAGCCAAAATACAGGCTGCAGATGCTGAAATACTTGAAAAATGTAATGTTTACTATCTGGCATTTGGGGGAGAGATTATAACTGTACATTCTTATTTAAAATTGTCACAAGGTATTTGCTAGCAAGACACACAGAATTTCATAAAAAGTACAAACAGATGTCTCTAAGGTGGTAAATGCTTAGGACATATGCAGAAAGTGTTCTCATGCTAAAGTCTGATTTTGATGTCTCACTGAGGTTCACTCCTAGCTCATTCTCAGCAGAACCCCATTGCAGGATTAGATGGGGTAATAGACCTCACAGAATCAGACAGCAAAACTCCACCAAATTTAGAATCAGCAATTAAATGTCATTGTTTCTCAAGAGCTCTCTTTTTTCTTTCTCTGTGTTATAAATCTATATTGTGATATTTGCTTTC
Organism: Cyanistes caeruleus; assembly: GCF_971803275.1. Classification (NCBI taxonomy): domain Eukaryota; kingdom Metazoa; phylum Chordata; class Aves; order Passeriformes; family Paridae; genus Cyanistes; species Cyanistes caeruleus. Next base: position 83,486,518 of record NC_141702.1, on the reverse strand, counting down.
GCAAGTATTAAGATGAATATTATATGTTAAATACTTTTTGGCTATGTATGTACTTTCTTCTTGCTAACAAGTTTTAAGCTTAAAGAAATCTCCTAGGTACAAAGCAAGGAAGCCCCAGAGGGCAAAGGCAGTGGGGCCCAAGCTATTATCAGGAGAACAATAGAGCCCAAACTGTTATCAGCAGAAGATACGAAGCCCAGCTGCCCTCAAAGGAAGGATGAGGGGCCCAGACTGTTATCAACACTGACCATTTGCAGAAGAAAGGAAACCAGACTCAAAATAATGGTGGTCAGCAAAAATAATGATGACCAGCAGAAATAATGATTGTCAGCAAAAATAAAAACTATACAAATCATGTTCTAAATAGGTGGAACCAGGGAGGGGACATGCTAAATACTTGTTGAAAAAGTTTGAATAATCATTAAACCCTCACAGCAGGAGGGGATAAAAAGATAGTTCCCGAGATACCAGGTGTGCTCTTGGCAGCGCACTGAGATACCAGGTGTACTCTTGGCAGCGCGCCAAGGCACCCGGCCGTTTTAACCCTTTGCTTTATTTCTTTTGTCTCCTCATTGTCTTTTTGTTTATATTAAGCTTTTTATAATTTATTAAGTGAATCTCATTTTTAATGTCTGTATACTAGAAAAGGTTATACCTGTATATAATCAGAACATTTGGGAGTGATTGATTTTACTATAAATACAATTCCCACACTGAAATACATGTGTACAACCATAAAGTGGAACAGTGTGATAGTCTGGCATTTAAGAAAAAAAAGGGAAACAGCTAAGGAAGTTAAGGCTGCTGGAGGCTCATGGGAGTTTTTTTTCCTGGTCTATAACTGGCCATTTCTGAGGTTTGACCATTGAAAAGTGAGATCAACCTGTGAACACCACCCTTTAAAACCTAAGCCCGGGAATTTCTCTTTCTCTTTGGTTTCCAGCTTTGAAAGGTAACAGGACTCCATCTGGCTCCTGTCCCCTGCCCAGGCCATGCGGCACGGGTGGGGGCTGGGCTAGGCTGGGCTGGGCCTGCTGCGCCTCCTGGCTGGGAGATGAAGCCTGTGGGACTCTCCCCAGGCCCAGGTCGGGCTGGGCTCTGGTACAGCCTCCGGGGAAGCCTCTGGGGTGGCTGAAGCTTTTTTTTCCCAGTGGCGGTCCAGAGCTGTAATCGCCACTGAGCTGAAACATGACATCATGAATACCTGCTGTGGTTTGAGACAGATTTTAACCCTTTCACTACCCAGATGAGACTTGCAGATTAATAATTTTTCCAGAGAGCGGAGAAGAGAGAGCGAAGAGACAACATAAACTATCAAAGACAGTGAAGAAAGGAATTAAGCTCCAGATGGGGAGAGAAATAAGGAGATGTCTTAATAAGCTGAAATATTCTTTTGTTAAAGCTATGGAGATGGACAATAATGTTCTGAAAAAACTCCTTTAATTCATGAAAGAGTGTTTTGGGGGGAAATGGAGTATTTCAAAGAGTGGATCTAAACAAAAGTAATTCATTGATAGAGCTGGGTAAATCGTGAAGTAGTTGTGATCCTAAGAGATGCTGGAACAGAAATGGAGAAGTGAGAATTGTTGAAGATTTGTGGCCCTTAAGAGACAAAGAGAAAACTTCTGTTTCCAGAGATGATCACAGAGACAGATGAAGAGAATTTTTGCCTTTGAATAACTCATCCTTAAAATGACAACCCTTGAACTATGGCCCACGAACACACCTCAGAGTGGTGTGAAATGGGAGGAAAGGACTGATGGCGGAGTTTTCCAGGCGGCTGGCATCAGAGAAATAGCCATGAGAAATGGTTTTCTTGTGAAAAGCTCCATAGATTGACAAAAGAGAACTTCTTTTTCTCTACAAAGACTGATGAAAAGACTATAGAAAAGTTGGCACTGTTTTAACCACCAGGGTTTTTTTTCCTCTATGTTGTCAATTAAACAAAGGAATGGTTGAGTGGTGGGGAAAAAGGGTTTCTGGAGGTTTTATTCTAGTTTCTTATTCTTGTAGTTTTGTTAATAAACTTCGTTTATTCCCTTTAAGTTTTAAGCCTGTTTTGCCCTTCTCCTGATCCATATCTCACAGCAAGAAATTAGTACGTTTTCTAGTGATTTTTTAGGTAATGCTTTAAAACCATGTCAAGCAGGTGGAGAATGTCACACGTATTGTACATATTCCTTCTCATCTTGAGATCTAAATTACCATAAAATGATAAAAGTAACTCATGATGCCAGCCTGTTTGAGAGACTCTTGAACTGATTGAAATAATCACCACTTTTTAATTCCTCTTTAGTAGGCAGATATTCTTAGTGAAATAATTTCTTTTGGAAGATCATTCTTGTTAAGACCTGTACTGAGGCTGCAAAATAAAATGAGCGTGTTGGAAAGGGTAGTGGAGAGGACGTGTCTGAGCTCAAGCCATAGCGAACAGTAAAAGTGAACGATTATGATGATTCACTAGAGCCCAGAGCATAGATTGCATACCATGAAGGCATTAACCTCCTGCAAGTCACCAGCATAGATCTGACCCTGGAAAAGGTGACTGAACTGTACCAAAGTCTGGCTGAATTGGGATTGAGGCTGCCAAGCTTGCAAGTGCCTGCTCTTTGTTATGTAGCTTACTTCATTTTCTCCATTTGAGATGCATACCTTGGGTTTTTTGTGCACCTGGCCTGGCAGGCTGTGATCCACCTGAACGCCTCAGCATTTGCTTATTCATTTAATTTAAGTTAGGTGTCAGTGAAAGCTGTCTGAAGAGAGAAGTACCCACACCTTAGCCTCTGGCTTGGCCTCAATGAATCCAACTCAGTTTTCTTTGCTGTTTGAAGGAGGTCTTCAGATTAAAGCTGAGTTAATTTTGGCTCTCAACCTTGTGTTGACAAAGAAAAAAAAAAAAAGTATCAGCCATGAATTAACAATTTACGAGTCACACAGATTAGAAGGTTTGTATAGCTGTGTCTTTTTAAAACATAAAACATAAGCTTGAAAACTAAAGGGCAAGTTTAAATAGTTACAACACGGAATTTGGAGTTGGGACTTCAGCATTCTTCTTGTTATTTTAAGTGTCTATGTGCCTCAGTTTCATTTTCTCAAATGGAAACAATAATCTCAAGGGCATTCTGGTAAAGGAGTCTTTATTGGATGGTGTTTTTAGAAATTAAAAACTGCTGATGTTGCTATTACTGTGATTAAGAGAGTGCCATTTCTTTGCAAATAATGGCTAGATGGAGGGTCCAAGGTATTATAGATTTATATTATATTATATTATATTATATTATATTATATTATATTATATTATATTATATTCTTTTATTAAATATTAAAATTAATGTTATATGTATAAGGTTAGAAAACTTTGTTGTATTAATATAGTTCTTTCTATTTCTGTTATTGATGAAATTTAGAAATAGTGGTATAATACATTTATATGTTGAGCTATGGCATAGTATTAAAGCAAAAACTACTTTTGTTTGTATAACCGATAGTCAGAGACCCCCCTGCATTTTTAGATTATCTTATCTAGATGAAGACGGTGGTGACCGGAGCTTGGGGGAGGAATTTATTGCACCTCTGTTATCAGGGAATGTGAAATTTGGTGGAGCCAAGAGGATTGATCTACTGGGGGGGAGGCGAGTTGGGACTAAACAAAGAAACATCTAAAACTTAAGAGGAGTGTTTGAATTATGTATGAGAATTTATGAATATGTAGTACAATTCTGTTTCTAAGGGACAATCCTTTGTTAGTCAGGTGTGCTCTCTGGGCAGAATGCTGAGCCACCCAGCCGTATTTGTATATTTTGCTTTATTTCTATCTCCTAATTGTCTTTCTATTAAACTTCTTAAATTTTATATAAAAAATGTGAACCTCATTTTTTCACAAAGGTCAAAAAGAAAATTCTTAACCAGTTGCAATTTGCAGTATTATGACTAACTGTCCTGGTTTAGAGCAAATCTGGGAGAAAACTTCCAGTGGGACTCCCCCCAGGAAGCAAACTCACGTGGCCTTTTTTCCCCACCCCCCAACCAGTTCGGGAAGAGATTGCTCTGAGAGAAGTGGAAAAAACCTGTTTATTTCACAGGCACAGCACTACCCAGTACAAAAATGAACGACATCAAATTACAAAACCTCTCGCCCTTCAGAAGAGATGACAAACTTCAGAGGGTCTCTTTCCTGTGGGTGTTCACTCTGTTATCAGTCTCTCTGGTGCTGGAAAATGCCACTGCCCAGGCTGGGCTCCCGATAGTCCACAGGTGCAAGGTCCCGGTGTTCCCCCGAGTCCCCAGACCAGAGCAGGTTCGATCCGTTCAAGGAAAAGGGAAAGAAAACAGTCCAGGAAGACCTCTCTGCTTCGGCTAGTTGGAAAGCCAAGGCGATCTGTGTCTTGTTGTCTGTCTGTGCTGTAGTCAAAACTCCCAATGCGGGAGGAGCAAGTACAGTCTCTGATAACAGACTGGGTGCTTCTTTTCCACTCACTTTTACTCTTAGATGAAATTTTAAGAATACAAAACCTATGTCTGGGTTAGGTGTACGAATGGGGGTACAATTTAACATCATAATCAACCCAGGACACTAACCCAGAAGCAATTATGAATACTTCTCTTTTTTTCACACATGTATTTCTTCCCCTTCCTGCCCCTTGTCGTTTCGATTGGGAACGGCTAGAAAGAACGACACTGGACTCTCAAGGGAGTCTCAACAGGAGAATTCTCTAGTTTATTGCTTCAGGCCTGTCTTATAGACAGATACGTGGAAAAGTACAGAAAAGAAATTCTTATTGGCTAGCAAAGTGCTACATCACCATCATTGGTCAGGGGCACTTTACCCCCCTGACCCTCTCCTGCAAGAGGAAACAAGAGGACAGACAAACAGCACCTGGCAGTTGTTTTCTGTCTCTGAGGATTGTTTTGAAATCCTCCTTTGAATTCCCAGGCTAGTTTCTCAGGCAGGACTGAGAGGCCATGGGCCTGCATTTTCTGCAGCTCCCTGCAGCCTGTTCCAAAGCTAGCATCCATAACTCACCCTTTCTGTTAGAAAAAAATAAAAAAGGCAGTGTTTGTTACATCCTGCTGGGCCCTTGCAGGAGAGAGAACAAACACAGCTCAAGAGGTTTCTTTGCTAGAACTTTGAATGGATGCTGGTCTAGAATTCATCTAGAATTTTGGCTTATGTTTTGGTATTTAAGATTTGTTCTCCTTGCAAGGACTTGATGGTTGACTCCAATGTCTCTAATTCAGTGAATTAGTACACACACTATATACAACACTATATACAACATTGTTAGTCTGTTCGAATTGACAGTCTAACTTGTCAATAGAGTAGTTTGAAAGAACACCAAAGTGATAAAAATAATGCACAATGCAATTTATGCTGCTTTGATCCCCTCTTCTTATCCCGTTTTTTTTGTTTTGTTTTGGTTTTTTTTTTGGTTTTTTGTTGTTGTTGTTTTTTCCATTGGATTTTTTCTTTAAATATAATCGAGGGGGTTTTGAGGGATTTATAAATTCTTGGTTGTTAAAACAGTAGTTCGTGAATTTCAGGAAGGTTCAGGGAACTCGAAGTTACCATCTCCTCGCGGCTGGTTGTTAGTTCTGTAAACACAAGACTTAAAAGGTACAAAGTGAGTAAGGAAGTTTGGGTCTCGCAGGGGTTGCAGGACTCTGGCGCGGCTCAGGCCGCTGGAGGGCTTGTTGAGGTATTTCTTCGGGTTGGTGCGGAAGGTCCCGGCGGAGGGGCCTGCCGCTGTCTTTCTCTCCCCCCGCCACCTTTATGGGTGCGGGGGGGCCGCTGCTAGAACTCAGATGTGTGCGGAGCATGGTTCGCTCTCCTTTCCCCGCGCCTCCCCGCTGGAGCGCGGGGGGAGCGCGAGGGCGAGCCGTCTCGCGCACGCGTGGGGCGAGCGAGGCCGCCACCCCCCCCCCCCGCGCTTTCTCGCCGGTGCTTCGGACGCGCGGGGGGGGCGATGCCCGCCACGGGCCTGGCCCCAGCTTGATCTGGGCTTGGGCTCAGCTTTTTCGGGGTTCTCTCAGCCGGCCAGCGGCCAGCCGGGCCGCGGCCGGTGGCGGCGGGCAGGCGCAGGGGGAGCGAGCTTGTTGCTCTCCCTCCCCCTGCTGCTTCTCTGCCGGGGGGAGCTGCACGCCCCGCCGCGTTGGTACGGGGGGGTTTGCTTGGGCGGGCCCCCCGGCGGTGGCGGCCCGCCGTGTTCTGGACCTGCGCTCAGACTTCTCGGCGGCGGCCCGCGCGCCGGGCGCGGGGGGGGCTGAAGAGAGGCCCCTCTGCTGGCAAAGCCCGCGCGCCGAGCTCCGCGGATGGCGAGCGCTTAAACCTCTCTGGAGAGGGAGATTTTCGGGCTGCAGATTGCTCTCACTCGCCGCCAAAGTCCTCCGAGGGTCCAGGCAGAGCCGAGAAAGCACTATGCAGCTCATCCACGGTTTCATCTCCCGGTCCCTTATCTTGTACAACGGAGGAACTTTCAGCATCAAAGTTTCTCATCCCGGTTTCACTGTCCTCAGACTGGCTCCGTTTCAGCGCTTTAAAAAGCACTCCCCAGGTGGCTGCCAGGCTACACACGCTGATATTTCCGTTAATGAATTCTGACCATAAATGGTTCTCTATCGACAGCCAAAGTTCGAGATCAAAGGCATTGTTCATAGTTATATCAAAACCTTGCTCTTTCACCCACTGAAATAAAGCGCGCATGGCATCTTCAGAAACACTGAGTCCCATGCGGGGCAGGGCATCCTGCCATGCAAGGTAGGCCAGCTGTTCATCAGCTGAAGTACAGTTCCCCATTATGAGGACTTTATCTTGGCGGCTCCGCGAATGCAATTATGCAGACGCTATCGGCTCAGACCCGGGATTTTGAGCTCTGCTTCACCAAGATAGGCCGTTCCAAACCCACTCACAGGCAGGTTCCACTATCCCGTTGGTTTCCAGAACCAGCTTCCTCTAGGAAAGCCCGGGAGAATTCCACTTACCCCTCTAGGGGCAAGGGCTGGCTTTTTCCCGCTCGCTGCTTACCCTCAGGGGATTAGCAGAAGTCACGTCGGTTGCTTTCTGACCTCGGGGGTCGGCTGCACTTCACGTCGGGATTACCGGACCTCAGGGGTCGGTTCAACATCACGTCGGGGTCACCAGATGTCGTTCTGATTGGGAACGGCGATAAAGAACGACACTGGACTCTCAAGGGAGTCTCAACAGGAGAATTCTCTAGTTTATTGCTTCAGGCCTGTCTTATAGACAGATACGTGGAAAAGTACAGAAAAGAAATTCTTATTAGCTAGCAAAGTGCTACATCACCATCATTGGTCAGGGGCACTTTACCCCCCTGACCCTCTCCTGCAAGAGGAAACAAGAGGACAGACAAACAGCACCTGGCAGTTGTTTTCTGTCTCTGAGGATTGTTTTGAAATCCTCCTTTGAATTCCCAGGCTAGCTTCTCAGGCAGGACTGAAAGGCCACGGGCCTGCATTTTCTGCAGCTCCCTGCAGCCTGCTCCAAAGCTAGCATCCATAGCCCCTTATGTAATCCAGGGCGCTTTGAAAAAGCACAGATGGAAAAATTGTAATGCAACTAAACAAACATTCTAGGCTAGTCAAAAAATGCCAGATAATATATTTCAAATAATAATAAAAAAAATCAGAATATTAGACATGATTTAGTAAAAGGAGTGAAGATACTGAGAAAACAAAAGTGAATAGTGACCTCACACAGTGGGGTGACAGTGACTAATACTGAAATCACTCACACAAAAATAAACCTGCAGATGTTAAAAGGCTTGTAAATGTGGCACTTTGGGACATGGCTTAGCAGCAGTGCTAGGTTAGGGGTTGAACCCAATTTTAAAGTCTTTTCCAACCTAAAGGATGCAATGGTTCTACGTTCTATATAAGTGAGACTTTCATTATCATTAGAAACCATGACATCTATGAATCTGTAATGGTGCTGAATTTGTGCTAGGCATTTCCTGGTGCTGGATGGCAGACTCAGCAAAGACCATTCTTAACTTTTGAATGTTCTTTTTAGAAAGTGATTTCCAGTACTTCTTAAAAAAATATAAAAAGGTAAGCATTGTGACAGCAATTTTACCAGGAGGAAAGCAGCTTTGGTAAGTGACACAAGCTGCCTCAGTTCACAGAAGAAGGCACCTGCAGATCTAGTAATAGCATTCACATTGCTCAACTCCCAATATAGCAACCATTGCAGAATCTGTGCTGTCTTGCTGGATTGCTGGACTCATGCCTTTGGTGCTTCTGTAAGCACCTCCCAGGACCTGCTTCCTCAGTGTCCAGCTTTGCTTAACAGTGCTGTCACAAATCATTGCTGCAACTACTTGAGTTACAAATTGCACGGATAAAAATTAATAAAGCACTATACACGTCTTTCCATTTGAAAAAGCAGCTTAGTCCGAAAGAATATGGTTAAATGGAAAGGTAGAATATTAGTAATATTTATATATTTCTTCTGTTTTCTTTACCCTGCTCAGGATTTTCATAACGCCTTGTGCAAAGGGATCTTCTCTGCACCTAGGTCTTCTGGGTCCTACTGCAACACAGATAAAGAAGCATTATAAAACTCTCACCTTGTATAAATATGAAAAAGTTCACCCTTCATTAGATTGAAAGGTGACTGCCCGTGGTAATCTGTTTGAATATAAGCTATTTCTGCTCTTTCCTCCACTGCTCTGAAGATGTCAGCCCCAGGGGTGTGGCAACTGAACATATTTCTTGGCAGCTCAATAGGTTTAGTAATTCTCTCATAAACACTCCAGTGTCAGGGAGGCTTAATTGCTTGGCGTCCTGAGAAAGTGTTTGGTAGTTCAATGACAAAAGGTCTTAGAGAATGTGAAATGCAAGAGCCAACGGTTGCTGCCCCTGCCTGCTCCCCTCCGTAATGTATCCAGCATTTAGCTAGATTAGCATTTAGCTTTTTTCAAGGCTGTAGCACCAACATTAGCAGAGCAAACTCTGATCCTGCCGTTTATGTTATCCATGTGATCACAGCAAGATCAGAAGTCCTAAGTGCAGCTCAGGTAATTTTGTAAACAGCAGTAGCACCACTAATTTCTTTTACAGCAAGTGAAAAACAAATACATTGCAACTGGAAATGAAGAGCATACAGAACAGCTGTTTCAAATTTGTCTGATGCTGTTATAAAACAAGTTTAAAGTGTTAACCGTTGTACCTGTGGCACAGTTTCCCCTGCTGTGTGCACACTAACAGCTTTCTGTTATGCCATATAACTGAGCTACCACATTTGTGCTCAGTTCTCTTGATGTTCCTCTGAGATGCATTTCTCCAGCTGTGGGTTGGAAATGATTGGGCAGACTCCTGGATTTGCAGGAATGCTATGCAGCCAACCACAACTATCATGCCATGCAGCAGCATCTGCTGAGCTGACCAGTGCTTGTGGTGGTCTTCAAATCTTTTGCCCATCCTGTTAAATGTGTCGCCTTCTGACTCCAGGCAGGGAGTCAGACCTCCAGAGAGCTCCAGGTGTTTCACACTCTGCCTGTCACATCAAGATGATGGTGTGATACGAGGTGATGGCACAATACAAGCAGGAAAGGTTGGAGAAGGAGGTGGCCCTGACCAGTTTAGTGCTCCCCAGGCCAGAACAGCAGCTACTGGCCACGAGCAGATACCGAAAAGGAGGCAAATAGGTGAGGGTCTGCTGGAGAATCCTGTTCTGCCTCTTGCAGTAATGTGTCTGGGTCAGTATGCTCTACTCTTCTCTCCCTGGGCTGAAAACACTGTGATCTGAAGGAGTTTTTCACCCAAAGGGCAGAACTGCTACTCCAGTTTGGAGGAGCTGGAGTATTTGCCAGAGAGTGAGGAAATGGTGCTTGTTGAAGGTAAGGAGAATGCTGAGGCTTTGAATTTTCCTTAGAAACTCAGCAAGGGATTTCTGTACCCCCTTTGTCAAGCTGCAAAGCATTTCACTCTTAACAGGCTTCTGCTAAAGCCAGGATACCCCATTTTGTTTCAGTCAGGCAAGAAATTTGAGGAGAACCTAGACAGCAAAACAACATAAGAAATTCAAGTAGGAAGCCATGAAAGAATGGTTTCCAGTTAGAATCTGGAAGTGAAGCAGTAGTTAGGGAGATGCTTCTGACAAGATACCAGCCATGGTGAGAAACCTTGGCCCAGCTGCAAGACAAAGAAATCAATCTGCTCAACATTGTAGTTGGGACAATAAGTGGAGAGCAGACTCGATGAGAGGCTGCAGCACCTGAACTTCTGCAGCACCAAACCCCTGTGGGAGCAGCTGGGAAACTCCAGCTGCTGATCCTTACTTTGCTCCTGCACAGCTCTGTTGATGGTACTAGCAGTGCAAAGAGATGAATGGGCTGCATGGTGTGGGGCCACTGCTGGGTGGAGGCAGGGAGATGCTATCTCCTGGTAGCACAAGGAACAGTCATCCTTTTCCTACCCACAGCAGCAGGCATGGCAAGCCTTGTCCCAAAGTCTTTGGGATTCTCCATCTCAGATTTCATAGCCTGTAACACCCCAGAGTCACACAGCTGCTGTGGGAGGCAGGATTTCTTACAAGCAGGTGGGAGGGAAAGTGGCTGTCAATGTTTGTGTATGGGTGAGGGAGGTAGAGGTCTCAGAGTGGCGAGATGGGATGGAAACAGGCTCATTGCAGCTTCTTCACATTCTGAAGTTTGACTTAGCATTCCAGCTTCCCAAACACATCTTCGACTTCAGCAGTGAGTCTGGCCTGAATGGGCTCCAAAGGTGTGGATTTGTAGGATAAATTAGGGTGTCAGTAGTGTCTGGCTAGAAGACCAGTGCAAATGCCTATACTCAGGTGCGGAGCTGAGTGCTGGCACAGGAATGAAATGCTGGGTGATCCTGTATGTATAAACTATGCGTGCAGGAGAGAGAGAATAAATCACTGTTGGAGTTTGCGTATCAGTTTCAAGAAGATTATTGCATTTTATATTTTACAGACATCTTTTCAACAGAAAGACGGCTTACAGGGTACATCTTGAAGGCTGCTGATGTAAGAGGCGGAACATGGTGCAGGTCAGTGGTTAACAAGCATAAAACAGTTCAGTGAAATACCACAGGCAGAAACCATAGCAATGGAGAAAGGCATAACAGGTGGATAGGAAGGAGGAAGTTATCAGTGAGCTCTTAGGAAGCAATACAAAAACAGAGACTCAGAGACTTCTGAGCAGGGATCCTCAAGCCCTTACTGACACAATTAGCCTCCTGAAGTTTGTCTGTGTTGCTGAGACTGTTACTTGTGTTACCTGCCGAGTTTATTAATTTCTTTATTAACCCACTCAGCAGTGGTTAACAGGAGAGGTTTAAGAAGACCAAGGGAAAACCTGGCAGAGTAACTTTGTGTGTCATGACTTCTATTTCTGAAAAAATGTGACAGTTTAACACCTCAAAATGGGATCTGGGACAAACAGCTTTGTTTTCCAATTCTGTTATTCATAGTCAAGGTTGGATTAAGACTGTGTCAGTGCAGGCCTAATCATTTTACTAGGGAAGAAAGCTTTCTGCTGTCTAGGTCAAAGGTTTTCAAATCTTGAAAAACCTGTTCAGGAATTTCTACCACCTTTTAAAGGCAATTTGTAGACAACAGCTCTGAGGTGTGAGTTGCCTGTGCTTATTAGTGAAATACTGTTGTTACTGACTGGTTACCAAGTAAGCTCATTCACTTCTGGGATCAGAAGGTGTCAGAAGTCAGGTGCTGATTGGGAGTAGGTGTTGGTAGCCATGACTCACTCTAAGAGGTGCCTCCCTGCATTTCTGGGATGGGCCCATCACCTCCTTACTTCCAGAAGTCCACACACTGTGACTCTCACTTCTATTCCAGCACTTTCTGGCAATGCTGATTTACTGCAGAGGGGGCGATAACTGCTCTCACACTCAGAGTAGTTCACCTGGCTCTTGGCTGCACTGGGTAAAAGTGCTCCCGCAACCAGGCTAGGGAGGCTGTACTGCTGAAACTGAAAGCTGGGTATCTCTTCTTAAAGAAAAGCAGACTGCATTGCTCTGGTCCCAGAAGTAAAATGCTGAATTCTAAGTACCTGAGAGTCAGTGATTTATATATTCTGAGCTGCTGCTAGTACACACATCTGGTGCGCTGAAGGCATGGCCATGCTGCTAGCAAAGTCCACTGGAAGCAGCTCATCTTTACTGCAACATAGTGCATCTGCATAACATCTGTGAGAAGGTCAGGAGAATTCTCCAGCAAAGGGTTCAATGCTCTGCTAGTTGATCCATGGGCATCCATGGGCAGCAGATTCCAGCACCTGTTGACTGATCATCATATGAATGAACAGGGAAAGCTATCTGGCAGCTGTTGGACATTCCCAATCAGGACTAAGGAATAAAGGGGGAACATCCAGGTAGTATTAAAACCAAGAACCAGAAGATGGTTTAAAATTATTTCTTCTCCAACTTTCTGCATTATTCCTAAATAGCAGGATGCAAACAATAACCTTTGGAGACTAGTATTCCTACCAACCTTTTCATTCAAGAAAAGCTCTGGGACATAAAAGGGCCTGTGTGGGACAATGTTGCATAACTGGTATAGGCACATATGGTTAACAGCACACTGACTTGCTCAAAAGAGATGTACTCACATAGACCATGGTTCTCCATTTCCTATCTTATGTTGAAAAATGCATCAGTTGCTTTATACATTGCTGCAGATCCAACTCTGCTGCTGCATTTATTCTGAGCCCATTCCCTAGGAGATCTTTAAAACACAACTATCTCTAACTCCACTTAATCACACAATCTGTTCCAAGGTCTATTCTTGTTTTTTTGATTCTCCTGTTGCCAAGGGCTCTCACAAGGACTCTGCTCTTTCTGCTTTTATCCTGTATCACCACTTGTCCGTGTGTCTTGTCAGTCACCTTTCTCTGGGACAGCTTCATGGCAGCTCTTGCTGTTGCAGTACAGCAACTTGTAAATCCTTGTAAAGCAGATAGTGAGGTTGTCTAATTGTGTTTAACCTGCCCCAAAGCAGTACATACATCTGCCCAAGTCTCCTTTGCCATCTTCCCATGTCTGTCTTCATCTATGTCATGACATCCATGCAGGTATCAGTGTACTTACCTATACCACATTGTTTCCCCTTCTCTCACAAGCGACCACCCACGACTGAGCACTCAGCTCAGCAAGTAGTCCATTCAGGTAGTATCTTCTCAGGCTAATGAAGAGATCTGAGAAGTGAAGCAATGGAGAATGTTGTGATATTTTGTGTTTCAGCTTTGCTAGAAACAAGCAGGTGGCTTCTAGTAAGCTGGAGGAAAAGGAGGGGCAAAAGAGAATCGGGAAAACACAGGCTTAGGAGATGTGATGGCATTGAAGAACTACTAAAATTAAACTCTGCTGTCCAGGTTTCAGCTGTGCCAAATTTGGGTTCAGCTTACACTGAAACCTAGGCTCTAATTTATGCCCCTGCAAAAACATCTATGTCTAGCTTTCTCTTTTTCTGGCAGTTGAAGTAAAATGTGCAAAGACAGCAGCTATAAGTAAGGCAGTACAAAAATGGATGAGAGACAAACTACCAGTAGTTAGCTGTAGTTTAATCCATAATTATTTACTGCAGAATCTCTTACACCCATGTTGGTCTCCTGTATTCTATTTCTGGCGACAGGCTCTTAGACATTGGTTAAGCAGGTGGTTTGCCAATGACTCGCACATTATCTATTGATCTGTTCTGGACTCCCTGTTCCTGGCTGGTAACTTTATCAAGAACTGACTATGTACTTTATGTTATGACAGTGCGCGGAAGTACTGGGCCCCTGAACGAAACATGCCAAATCCTCTACAGGTACAAAACGAAAAGCCTCAGGCTAAAGTACCCACTTATTAAACTTTCTCTCCCCTCTCTTGTTGTCCCATGCCATGCCAACCCCTAACAAAAAGCTGTGATCATTCCTTCTTCTCCCTGCAAGGTGCTAAAGCTGCTTCTCAGTTCCCCACCAAACTCACTGCCTGGAGGACAATGTCTGTCAGGAAGGCCTTCTCAATTAGACAAGTCACCCCTAAATAATACACTGAGTATTCTTTGTTCCCTTTGCTCTCCGATCCTTTGCTCCATGACCCAGTCTAGACAGTTCTCCTCCTTTACCAGTACCAGCATCAACTGCTTCTTGATGACTATTTGCCCCAGCTTTGGATACGAAAGGTAGCATATGCTTTCCTTTCTTATACTGCCTCTTTTCCGGCTCATGCAAACTAACGCATGAACTTGACTGTGCCTCACATTTTATGCTGTATCTTTGTGGGACTTAAGCATTTGGGATAACATATCTCTTCATCATTTTGTCATCCAAATCCAGTAATACTTCATATTTTGGATCTGTTTAATCCAAAGATGTACCTTCTTCATTGGATAGTACTAACAGTACTCCCATATTTTCATAACGTGACAGAACTGGGCCTTTGATATTTGTTATCTGACTTACTCAGCTGTACTGGCCCAACACCAAAAAAATAAATATAGGACAGCCCAAAGGCACCAAGTTAACATTTTGGTTTCCAGTCAAATGCTTTGTGTAGGTGTAAAGGTGTAAAGAAGTGATGCTGCAAATTTGTAGATTATGTAAAAGGTTCAAATTGGTTCCTAGCTAGACACAGCTCAGTCAGAGATATTTCCCTCTTCACACCTTCAATAAACACTCCAAAAAAGATTGTAAATGGACTTCATAGGAGGCAGAAAGTGAGAATGACCTTGGGGAAAGATGGATTTCCCATATGGGATGATAAGAATAGTTTGAATCCCCAGACTATTTTTTTTTCCATGGAGTTTGGTTATAACTTTCTCTTTCAGGGAAGAGGTCTTTTTGCCTTTATTTGTGCGTACTTTTTGCCCAGTCATATCCAGTAGCTGATTTTACATGTGTCTTTGGTTTGAAAAGACAGGTGTCTGCAGAAGGCAGAAACCTCCCCTGAAATGGAAAAAAAAAATGTAAACCACCCCCCAATCTGAATTATTATAATCTTAAAATCAAGGTGCTCTCAGGAAAAGATATGAGAATAGGAATAACAGTTCTAAACTAAGAAAATTTAAATAAAATTGCAGTAGTACAAAAAAAAAAAAAAACCCAGCAAAAAATACAACCCACTGACAGAGTCAGACTACAACCTGACACCCTGTTGGTCAGGGTGTTAGTAGCAGTCTGGTGTAAAGGTGGCTGCAGTCCTCCTGCAGTGACAAATGTGGTTTTGTTGAAGCAATGATCCTTTAGAAGCGTGTAGTTTTCCTCTGGAGGTCCAGTGGTGGTGTATATGAGTGTGGTCTTCCTCTGGGAATCCAGCGGAGAAGAGCTGGCTGGAGAGTTCCAAGTCTCTCATTATATCCAGGTAGGAATGCTTGGCTCCTCCCCCTGTGTGGAGCCATCATCACAATGGGATGATGTTATGTTGTCAGTCATGCAGTGAGACTCAATGGCTCATTAACAGAAGATATTCCCCTGGAGTGAGCATGGGTTGTGAAAGAGATAAAGAACACTGCCCCACCTGGTTTTAACAGCTGGCCCATTAACAGAAGATATCCCCCAGTAATAGGGGGATGGGTCATGAAAGAGATAAACTGCCCCACCTGGTTTTAACAGATCATAATAGAATACATTCTTTTGGTTACATCCTGCATTGCAACCCAAGACAGCATGTTACCTTTTGCCTGGCAGCAAAATATCTGAGAATGGTTTGAAAATCATGGAGGACAATCTTACAGCAGAGAAATAAAAATGCCTTATTCCAAGCTCAGTTCTGCATAATATCAGTAAGATGCAGTTACTTATGCTGTCTGAATCAAAAACATTTATTGCCATTATAAAAAAATGTTTCAGGAGTTTCAAATGGGAACTTGTAGCTTGATGCACTGATCAGTGCTCACAGATTTATTAGACATGTGATAAGTAACTTGACAATAAGAAAATAGCTGTAATCAATTGAATATGCATTTAACTTTGAAAGATATGGAACCAAAAATAAGTATATATTAGTTGTAACAATAAGTAAGCATGTACCCTGTTTCCTACTGGAAAGTGTTACCTGTCTTGAACTTTGCAGTCACCGTTTAGAAGTAGTTTCCATCAGCTCATGCAGACGGCTAGGAAATATGTTTCCTATCTGTTGAAATGAGGTAAAATCTCTTACCAGGATCTGTTCAAATATGTTTATAAATGATCTATACATTTCAGCATCTCCTTGTATTCTTTCTTCAGTTGGTCTGCAAATTGTTTCTGACATGTTTAATTTATTCCTGAAAGACTGTTCTGCTCAGAAAACACAAGATCTGGTTCTCCTGCTTTCTTTTCTTTCAAAGCATGAGAGCCTATTGGTGAAAAGAAATTACACCTGCTTTATATCAGTTAAAAGCTACAATTATAAATTCTGTTTTAGCCTTAATAATACCTATACATCCATTCTTAGGATTAGGACCAAAGTGAAAGAAAAGTTATTCCTGGAACACATTAGTCTCTTGGAGTTTCAGGAAGCTTTGTTGACTAAGATAGATGGAGAATCTGAGAACCTGAGTTCCCGAGTTTCTGCTATTGGTGCTACTATGAATTAATTTCTACAGATCACTTCATATTTTGTGTCTTGGTTTGCAATACCTTTAATGCTTTTGCTCTCAGGAAGATGTAGCCTCTCATAGTTGTAGAATGCTTTGAGACCATTGCATAGAAGGTACTGCATGAAAGCTCAAAATGACATACAGCAAGTCTGACTTCAGATTTCTTGTTGCTTTTCTGGATGACTGTTTTTAATTGCAGTGGGTTAAACAGCTGTAAAAATGCCATTGCTACACATAGGACAAAGGTTTTCATTCCTAGGTTCCCATGCAGGTGTGTGGCTGTGACCTGTCCAATACTGTCTCTGCTGATCCTCCCCTGGTTTCTCCCTTGCAATTGATTCCAGCAATGATGAATTCACCTCATGAAATTAATAATGTCAAGTTTGTCAATATTTTAAAAGCTAAACTTATTTTTGTTCTCTTGAGCCTTGCCTTTGGCTTATGGAAGCAGAAGCTTTAAACTCTATTATTTGGGAAACCTACTGGGATGCCTTGGTGTGGCAGGTGCTATGTAAGTTTAGCACTGCATCACTATTGAAGTCCATTAAGATCTTTCTGGAGCTGTCAGCACTCTGCAGATTAAAACCAGAAAAATAAAAGCACTCAATAAATGCTGCTATAATGGTTCGGATAGCTGCAAAAAGAGGACTTATCTTTGGCTTGTGATCAGTTTACTTCTGGGTTCAATTTAAAGGTTTTTTGGCTTCCTGTATAAGATCTGAGAAAAAAAAAATCAATGTAGAGAAGCTTGGATGAGTGCCAGAAGAAATATTGTACTGAATCCAGAGTACAGAAATCCTTCACAATTTCTATATTTTGCTCTGTGCCGGCTCTTTATAGTCTAGCAAGAACTAAGCTGTACTATCATGACTCCATTACCATTGCAGTGTTGTACAGGATGTGAGCAAATTGTCAGATTTTATTTGGTCATTTAAAAACATGTATCAACTCCCACCCCCAAAGATATTATTAAAAAGGCAAGATGAGAGGAAGAAGCATCTGCAAAAGGGCTGGAAACAAAGCATAGGAATAAACACTCAGTTTTAAAGTTGGTGAAGATTGGCAGCAAGACACGTCCTTAATCCCTGCCATGGCTACTATTTAACTGTTTGGAAAAGGGAGGGCAAAGTGAGGTGTTAGAGGTGGATTGGACGCTGCCACAGAGCTTCCTCACATGTAGAGGAGATGGTGCAATGGCAGAGGCATCCATGCCTATGCTTGAGCAGGCATAGGACAGTGCCTCTGGAAGTGGTGGTGGAGAGCACCCAGGCACTTGTAGGATTTTCCTGGAACCGTAATGCCTCAGGATAGGAACAGTGAGAGTGCAGTGGATTCTCCTGCTCAATGCTCAAGGGTGCTCAAATTTGCAGATAATGCCAGTCTATTCAGAGTATTGGCCAAACCAGCCTGAAATCATGGTAATGCCTTTGGTTGGGTCAATGGCACAACCCTTTTTCCCTCCTCTGGTTTCTGTTTGGCAGATACTGAATAAGGCTCTTGGATACAAGTGTCAGAAATTGCAAAGTGATCTGAATGTGGTGTTTGACTGGGGAACATTTGGAAATACTGGAAGTTGTGCATCAGAGAGGAGTCCCCTGACTGGGATGTGAAAAATGTAGGTAGTAGAAGGAAGGAGAATAGAGAGAAACGGATGCTTCTATTCATGCTCCCAGAATACAAGGACAAGGGAACATTCAATGGAAATATAAGGCAGCAAATGTTAAAAGGAAAAAAAAAATCTGTTAAAAAGAAATACATTTTTTACAATGCCTAATTAGCTCATTCCCATAAGATGACCTTATGCTTAAGAGATTAGTAGGATTAAAATAAAGGGATTAGACATTTATATGGATAATGTAACTGGGGATGTTCTTATTAAATAGAATATGTATTTTCTTTTGTTATGGAATGATATATGCCCTCTTGCTTCAGGGCCTAGGTTAGTTGCTAACTGATAAGAATTAGAAAGAAATTTTCTCTTTTGGCAAGTCATTCCCTACTTGTCTTCTGCTAGGTTCCTTGTACTTAATCTGAATTGTTTCTACAGGCCCTTTCACAGTAGGATTATTAAACTATATGGCCCATTTGTTTGCTATAGCATGGCAATTCTGTTCATAATCAAATGTCTCACTGATGGATCACAAAAATCTCAGTGGCCTGAAACAAAATTTCCTTTTTCTTCTGCTTGTTCCATAAGAGGGTTGACCTTGAGCACCCCCCATTAGACACCACCAAATCAGCACCAACAAATCTCACTTACCTGCCCTAACAGTAATATCTTACAACTCTCATTCAGAACTTACACGAGCTCAGTTACAGAGTGGCAGGACACCAAAGATCCCACAACCTTCACCAAATGGGTTGTCAAGCATTGACAACAGGCTACCCAAGGAAGTGATGGAATCATCATCCCTAAATTTATTTATATGTGTAGATGTGGCACTTAAAGACATGCTTTAATGTTGGATTGCACAGTGTTGGGTTAATGGTTGGACTTGATGATCTTGAAGGTATTTTCCAACCTGAACAATTCTATGATTCTATGTCCTCCCACAGATGTGAATGGCAGTATCTCATGGATGCTGCCGGTTGTCGGAATTTGGGGCAAAACCAAATGATAATAAGAAGAGAAAATTGATTCAAAACTCTTCCTTTCACTTCCAGGCAAGATAAGAAAGTTGCTGCTAGTAGTCTAGTCTTCCCATTAAAAAGCATCATATGACCTTATCTAACCTGGCTAAAATTCATTTGTCTTGCATTTTGATTACTGAAATATCCTTCTCTTTGGTCTTGCCAAGTGTATTTTCAGTCTTTGTACATCCTTGCAAAATGCGGCTGTAAAGATCATCCTCTTAATCCATCCGTTTGAGGATTTTACACATTCTTTTCTCCTCTCTACTATATTTCTCTTCTTTACTCCATCAAACACAAGCTATTTGTCTTTCCTGTCAAGCCCCTTCCCACCCTGTCAAGGAGCTCTCCTTTGCTATGACAATGTCATCTCCTTCTCATCATTCTGTCAGTCTCTATTTCTCACTTGTTAACATTTTTATAGAAACAACTGGGCTTTTTTCCTTACTGCTATTGGGAAGAATTTTGGTAAAGAGCAGCAAAATACCCTCATTATTTTTCCAAATTTCTGCTGAAAACATTCCGTTATTGTGTTGCCTGTGAAAAGCTTGCCAGCAACATGGCCACTCTCTATCACATGGACAGATAGGACTCAAACTAAACAACCTGGGCCCTGTGTGCCCAGATGCACCTGCTGCCCTTTACATACACCTGGAAGGTCAGGATAGTCTATTTGGTTCTGCAAAGTGTCTCCACAGTAGCTTCCCCATTGTTGACTGGGATGGGCCACTACAAAACAAGCATTAATCTTCCTCATTCCTTTCCCATTACTTGATGAGTTTAACAGAGTGCTGATGCTTTTGTGCCAGTGAAATACCCAAGTTAGGAACTGCTTTCTGTATGAGGTATATGTGTGTGGTCATCAGGCCCTCCAGCCAAGGTCTCTTCTGAAGGCACATGCAGTGAGAAGTATTCAGCTTAGCCCTATGCTTGGCAATGTTGCTTTTCCCCCCTCAAGTAACGACTCCTGCAAATCCTCCAGTTCAAGAGACTGTTTTTTGTGTACTAAATGCTGCCATTATTTATAAAGCACTCTTGCTGAATGTGTCTGAAGTCAGTCCTGCAGGACAGTTTCAATCAAATTGTGTTCAAGTTATTCCAGCTGAATAACTCTGAAACGTAAATAAAATTAAATTAATAGTGTTGTCTTTATATTGTGTTACAAATGTAATAAGCTTGAAGTAATGCTGACTGTAAAATCAGATAGAGTAAAAATCAACCCCTAGAAAAAAGTGCAAAATTTGATATCTGGCTTACAAGAGCAATCAGGGTACATGTAATCCAGAAGGTATTTTTAATTATATTTGTTCATACTGTTTCTCTGCTTCATTCTAACAAAAGACAAGAAATACTCTGCTATAGTGGTTATGTTTTGTTTGACAAACATGCAGAATACCCTGTATCTGTTCCTAGTCCCCTGTTTTGGGACTTGCAGAAATACTGTTACTAACAATTATCTTGCATTTATAGGACACCTTTAATCCCAAAGTGCTTACATAGCACTGTCAAAATATGTGTGTTTTCTTCCACTTACTTGGTGAGACTCCAGATTTGGTCCTAGAAGATGTAAGTATTTATATATATGTAGCAGAATATCTTATTTATTGAATACCTCCCCAGAAAATTTAGTCCCCAGAAGGTCTAGGATTCTTCAGATATTTGGATAAACATTACACAGAATCACTGGGGAAAACCCAGCTTTCACCAAGGCTGCTACAAAATACGTTGCAGGCATACAAAGCAGGCACAGCTTCAGGATGTGATGTCTTATCTAAAGCATTAGAGACAGGAAAATATGTGGAATGCAGTTGAGTAACTAGGAATAGCTGGTGGAATTGGTCCTGTTGGAACTCAATCCCCTGGCTTGGGGGAGTCCAGGTATTTTGAATGCTGCCGTCTCTTCAGCTGCTTTGCTTTGAGCTGCCCAGGGAGTAATTTGGAACCCATCCGGTCTCTCACATACCCTTCTGCTTATCTTACAAGGCTTTGTGGTGTGCAGGCAGAGGACTCCACAGACTCAGGAAAAAGATACAAACCTATCTGGGGCAGCACAGATGGAAGGAAAGAGAAAGTGGGACTCAGCTGACAGATATCCACTGCTATTCTATCACAAGGTATGCAAACTGCACTGGGGAGCACCTCAGAGCCATGCTTTTTTTTCCACTTCTGTTCTTTTCCAAAGGCCCTAAAGCACAGTGCAGTAAAGTTGTTTCCACAGTAAACAATGCTCCAAACCATGGAAGATCTCAGGACTGGCAACAGCCACCTCTATGTATGAAGCAAAGTGTCTTTGTTCTAGTAACCCATGTCAGGCTACCAGAAGCAAATTGAGGTTCTCAGTGGACAAGAAACTCTTCTGACCTGGCAGCAGCATGTAGATATTAAGGACATTTGGTTTCCAAGACATTTGTGACCTCAAGGTGCTTGGACAGTCTTCTCTGAAAGTCTGACAGATTGTCTATGAATCCTGGTGTTTAAAGTGATAAAGAAAATACTAAATCAGTGTCAGTGTTGATAGACTTAAAAAAAACTGATGCCTTAATATTTCCTGACTTTAAAAGCTTACCTAGAAATCTTTCCAAATTCATTTCGACTGGAGTAAAATTCATGAAGCTGCAGTCATATTGTTCTTTCTATTTAATTTCTGCTTCATAAATTCCTTTCATAACTACTGAGAGCCCCAGGAAGAGAGGGAAAAGTCAGCTCTATTGTGATGGGGAGCATCTTGGTAAAAGGCATTGGGATTATGCCAAGGCAATGTTCAGTCCAAAGGGTACCAGCCTAAAGTGCTGAATTAAGGTATCCTTGATGTATCATCCAAGAACCATGGAGGTCTTTCAGTAATATTTTATTTTTACTTAAACAAATGAGCAGTCAGTGGGTTAAATAAATTCTAAAGAGGAAGAAACTCTAACATTGCCTCTGATCCTCCTTTCTTTTGTGGCTCTTGTATGTGCTGCTCACACACTTTCCTCAGTTATTCACAGCCACATGACAAATGCTACCTAATGGCTGGCTTATTCTATTTGTGCTTTTGTACTACCCTCTCCTTACAAACCTGAAAGACTTTGAATTCACACAGTGAACTACAGCAAGTCAATGTTCACATTTGATACACTGAATTTATCTAAAAAGTGGCTTGTGCAAAAATCTTTGCATGAGCTGTGGTGTGTTAAGTTTTGTGTGGACACATCTATACTTTGAACTTTTCTACCTGGTCTCGTGCTGAAATATCATATGCATATCCCATATGATATTTCTTCATGCTGGGGTGGTTTCATCTGCTTACCTGTAGGCTCTCACTGGATATAGGGCCAAGCTAATGGGGTTCAGCTAATGGTACATGTACCCCACAAGTAGTCTGTGAATACGTACTCACAATCTCATGCACTATTTCACACCTCACAGTCTCCTTGCCCAGAAAATGAGGAGTCATCCAGGATTCACAGGTGATCCTACACCCAGGAAAAGCAGGCTGATCAGACATGCTGAGAGTGATCTGGAGATATAGGATATACTAAAATGGTGGAGAAGGATGTGCTTAGGATATAGCTCATTGCAACAAAGATGGAATAAAACTGGCAAAAATGGGAGAAAAAACAATGAGTATGTCAATGTTTCATGTACCAACTTCTTCCCCAAGGCTTTGTGTCTGACGTTTGGTGCAGAAGATTGTGTGCTGTGACCTGTGCTGGTGGGAGAGAAGAGCCTTATCCTAACTTAGTCAAGGCTACAAGAATGTAAAATTCCTGAAAACCTAGGACCTTTTCCCTGTGGAAAAACAAACAAAAACCCTGGACAGACCCAGACAAGGATGCTCCTTAAATACAGGATAAATTTGCTGTACAGTTACAGTAAAAGAGTGATCAAGATGGTGGCAGTAGACTTCATGTTCAGGTGTGTGTTGGGATTATAGAGAGAGGGGTAAAGGAAGGCACACAAATAGGTTCTGCGAACCATGCAATTGATGTCATTTTAGGCCAAAAGAATTAGGCAGTTTCTCCAATCTGTTTGGGTTGTGGATACTAAGTCTGCTGAAAGAAGCATTCATCCAAGGAAGTTCTTTTTGGTGATGATCATTCCTCTAAAATTTGCATAGAAATTGCACACGGTCTCTTACTTACCATCCCCATTCTCCCACCCTTTTGCATTTTCATACTTATCAGGCCAATCACTGTGGCATATGCCTGCACCTCAGTCAAACTAATAACAGTGCAGCACTTTCAGATGGATAAATACTTAATAGGGACATTCAAGTCTACTGCAGCTAGGGAGAGTTTGGGCAATGGACACTGTCAGCTTTCAGCTCCCATGGCATTTTATAAGGTATATTTCCCAGAACAAGATGTGTGGAAATGGGAGATTAAATACCCCTGGGCTGGTCACTGTCACAGTCACAATCTTGGCATCATCAGAGTTTAGGTCTAGTAAGATTATTGCAGGACTCAACTTGGCATTATTCTTTGAATATGTTCCGTACTGGAATGAGGGAGAACAGCGGGCAAGGCAGTGCTGCACCTCCTCACCAGGACAAAGCAGGTCCAGAAGGGTTGTTGGTGAAGTGATGACCTGAGATGACTCTTTGGTTACACAAAAAGATCACATCTCCTTTGTCTGTGCTCTGCTTTCAAATAGCTCCCTTCTCTGCCCTTCAGGGCCTAATTTAATAAAAAACTTTTGAAATTTAAATACCTTGGTTGTAAGGTACTTGGTTACACTCTTTTTGCTTTTCCAATACCAAAATATCATGTATGTTTTGAAAAGCAACTGTTTGAAAGACAGCAGTCACTCTAGGAGAAGTACATTTACATCACTTTCACTGGGTACCTTAAAATACATAAAACAGTGCAAAAAGTACCAGCTGGAAATTGCAAATTTTCATGAATTTAGTTTTTTATTTCTTCCAGTATTCTAGCAGTGGTTAATGATATTATGTCTGTATGAATATTAGGGCTGTTTCTTTTAGTATTAGGTCTGTTTGGTTTTGATACATCATGGAGCAAGCTGTAAATGTAAGTGTGGAAATAGGGATGTGGTTTAGCGGTGGATTTGGCAGTGCTAGGTTAACAGTTGGACTCTTGAGGGTCTTTTCCAAGATCAGAAATGCTATGATTCTCTGATTCATGGCAGGATGAACTTCTCAAGCATAAGAACAGTGCACCTTGACACAAAGACAGGGCTGATTTAATTCTTTCCCCATCCCTACTCTTTCAGCTCCTTAGTGCATGGATTTCTCCTGCCTAACCTCCCAATGCCTCTCATCCCCGCCATCTTTCCAACTTTTTAGGGTTCCTCAGCAAAATGGAAGCAGCATGGGAAACATTTTATTGTTGCTACATCTTCCCCTGCCTGGGAAGAGAGACTTGGGAATGACATTCCAAAATCCTAATTTTCATTTTGGGAACATTGGAAACATTGTCATGGCTGTTATCAAGATCCCAGCTGCCACAGTAATGGTTTAATCTGTTTGTCAGCCTGTCGCTCTGTCATAGTAGTCTCCAAGAAATGGGAGAGTATCATTTGTGGAGTACAAAATTTACCTCCTAAGTAAAAAAGAAAAGGGAAGAGGTCAAGTGTTTCACATCATCTTGATAGTATTGTGGAGGATGAAAAAAAGAAAAATGAGAAGAAGAAGGGAGCTCTCTGAGCAGAAATACAAGACAGGTTTTTACTTGAAGGAGGTGTAGGAGGGAGAGAGAAATGAACAGCAGTAAATGAAAAACAACAACAGCAACAAAGAGAAAGAACAACCCTGCAGAAGAGGCTTCTGAATTGGAGCAGAGAGCTGGTGGAGGATGTGCTTGTGGCTCATTCCTGCGCACTATGTCAGCCCCAGCCAGCCGTGTTCTGGAAAGCAGAGGGACAAGAGATTATTATGGGCAGCAGTACACAACACAAAGCCAAACACAGGCCAGAAGCTTGCTCATTCCTTTTGCAAAAGCTGTGACAACAAAACCAGCAGGCCCCTCACTTGTAGTCAGGCAAGGACATCAGACAGATTGGCCACATCTGAACCCAGGTGGGAGCATTGCAGCCTTCCTGCATGCACTCAGCATCTTTTCCACTGTTTTACAGCATGAATTTTAATGACAGTATTTCACAGATTGTTCTGCGGATGAGTCTGTACCTTGCCTGATGGAAAATTCTGCCTGGATTTTTCTGATGGGAGGTTTTACTACTTCCATTATTTGATTTCCAGCAAATGCTATTTTTGACAAAAATGTTACAGTTTAATAAATTTATATGCTATCTCATAAACATCTTTAAATGCCTTTTTGACAAATCTAATAAACAGAACAAAATGCTCTTTTAATAAAACCACTGAAATCTTGCCAGGCTGCCAGATAAACTTGCTTTTTAGCATGGCTAGCATCTGGGCTTAAAGAAGTGTAAAACTACCCACACCATTGAGCTATAACTTTCTGAAATTTGCTGATCTTGCCATGTCCAAAGACCCTGTGCTTCACTTTTCTACCAGCCAGTGAGGCTCAGAACTAGGTTAAGCTATGGGGCAAAAAAATACAGTGGGTTTACACTTCACAGGGGCAGATATTGCTCAGTAGCCTCCAGCTTTGTCATGCCTTCGTCAGACTTTCAAATACATATTTCATTTGCATTCCATGTTAATTCTTCGTAGAAGGGAGTGGTTCTTATAGAAGTGGCCCAGAAAAAATGTTTCATGAGCTGGGGGAAGCTGATTGATTTTCTTAGAACAGGAAGAAGTCACTTTTGACAACACCCTTATTATCCAAGTGTTGTTGGGAGAGAGAAAGCTACATAGTCTGAGAGAGTGTGTGTGACTGCATGTGTGTGTATGCATGTGTGTGGGTGTGGGTGTGTGTCACCAAACACATTATTTACCAGCTGGCGGTAGCTGGGAGTGGTGAACTTGCAGTGTAATGATGTAGTGATATCCATGGTGACAAGCAAAAAAATGAAAAAAACCTCTGGGATACGTGTCCAGAACTGCAGAGCTCCTGTTTCTCAAGACCTACTCTCATGGTGCTGTGGGGACACAGTCTCAGCCATGCATTTCCTTAGAT
Source organism: Cyanistes caeruleus (assembly GCF_971803275.1). Lineage (NCBI taxonomy): Eukaryota > Metazoa > Chordata > Aves > Passeriformes > Paridae > Cyanistes > Cyanistes caeruleus. Next base: position 83,460,283 of record NC_141702.1, on the reverse strand, counting down.
GCACTGCTCATATGCACACCTTTCCTGAGATTCTGTGGATGCATGTCTTTCTTTGTGCCTTTGCCTCTCCATTGGGGAGGAAATGCAAGACACCCATACTTATTTCAATTTCTGCTGCCTGCTTGTGGGTCAGGCATCCTGTTTTCTCTGTTTGCTATTATCTCATTCTCCCAGTTATCCAAGAATTTCAGGAAAGTGATAAAGAGATGGGAAACTAGGGAGAGAGGAACATTGCCAGATAAACAAGGCAGTGGAAGCACAGTTCAGAGGGACATGGGCAGTGCTCAGGTGAGTGCTACCACTTTTACCCACTTGATTAATGTTTGAACTTTATGGCCTTATTCTTAAGCTAGAGTAACTTCGGCAACTTCCAGAATTTCTTAGTAAAACAGACTGCAACTGACGCTGCTAAAAAGGCAAGCTCCTATGGAGGCTAAAGGGTGCTCTCTTAACTTTTCTGTGTGATGCAAGCACTTGTCTGGGCCCTGTTTCCCCCTGCAGATGCTCTGTCCACAATGATGTCGTTGAGAGAGGTTTGGCAGTGGCATCTCAGAGCCATAGTAGCACTGACCTCTTCACTGCAAGGAAATTTCCATTTTTTTCCACTGGCCTGATGAACTTGGTAACTTGGTGTAGCGTATCAATGGTAAGACTAGCGTCACCACTGAGCTTGCTGAGCTGTGCTCTCTCCTAATGAAACAAGTCCTCTCCAACTTGTGTCTTCCCTAAGTATTATCCTCTGGGTGTTAGTTGTCTTCCACAAACACTTGCAGAATGGGCATGGAAATAATTTGAAGTTATGTCTTGTGCTGACAGATGAACTGCCAAGTGTGAAATGCCTCTCCACTGGTGGTGTTTATTAAGATACTTCTGGAAATGACATGCATCTTCCAATATGCTCTAGGTTGGCAGCTGATAACTGAACATAAATATGAAGTCCTGCTCACAGAGCTAAAGATAAACAGCAGGAAATAACAAAATACATCTCAGTCCCACGGATGAAGTGACAATTTTCAGCATTCCTTTCTGCTTTCTCTAATTTCATGAAATGTATTTAATTACTTCCAATTTGAAGTGAGAGTTAAATTAGACAAATGTGCTTAGAAATCTTCTCTTCTGTCCTGGGGTGAGTGTGATGTTAAATTGTATCCCCACTCGTCCATCTAGACCAGAAATAGGTTTTGTATCCTTAAAACTTCATCTAAGAGTAAAAGTGAGTGGAGAAGAAGCACCGAGTCTGTTATCAGAGACCGTACTTGCTCCCTCCGCATCCGGGACGGGGTTTTGACTACAGCACAGAAAGACAATAAGGGACAGATCGCCTTAGCTTTCCAGCTAGCCGAAGCAGAGAGGTCTTCCTGGACTATTTTCTTTCCCTTTTCCTTGAACGGATCGAACCTGCTCTGGTCTGGGGACTCGGGGGAACACCGGGACCTTGCACCCGTGTACTATCGGGAGCCCAGCCTGGGCAGTGGCATTTTCCAGCGCCAGAGAGACTGATAACAGAACAAACACCCACAGGAAAGAGACTCTCTGAAGTTTGTCATCTCTTCTGAAGGGTGAGAAGTTTTGTAATTTGATAATGTTCATTCTTGTGCTGGGTAGTGCTGTGCCTTTTAAATAAACAGGTTTTTTCCACTTCTCTCAGAGCAATCTCTACCCGAACCGGTTAGGGGGTGGGAGAAAAGGACCATCGTGGGTTTGCTTCCTGGGGGGAGTCCCACTGGAGGTTTTCTCCCAAATTTGCCCTAAACCAGGACATCTTCATTGCATAGCTGTATTCGTTTCATGATGTCATAAGTATCAGAATAAAGCATTTACATTCTTCTCTTTATTGGCTAAAGTTCATCTGTGGCTGAAAATCCACAGAATTCAATTTTATCACACCAAACAGCAATTTGGTCCTGTTTGTTTAAGTTCTGAGGTAAAAATATTTACTGATGCCTCTAATTCCCTTATTTCCAGAGTTAGTTATCAAATTCACTTAAATTATATTCTACCTTCAGTGTTATGAGAGCTATTACCAAAAGTGGAGGTAGAGATTTTCCTCTCTGTGTTAGATATTCATGGCATAACCTGAGAATGCAACATGATGAAAGTGCTCAGCTTTTGCTTTGACACCATCTGACCTAGATTCTCTCTTAAGACTGATAAGTCTCTGCACATGCTTCATCCAGTTTTATATTTGATAAGTCAGGCTATTGCTTATCCATTGTTTTAAGATTTACATGCCTTACAGTGAGATTTTGCTGAGTTTTACCTGCAAAGTGTAGCTCTTCTCTGGCAGCTTTTCACATTCATTCACAGCTTCAGTTGGACGTGGGGGTTTGCTGGGTGGTCAGTGAGTGTTGTGGCCTTCCAGAGTTTCAGGCTGGGCTGCATAGGCTCCAGCAAAGGAGTTTGCAGCAGTGGAGCAGAATGGGCTGCAAGTGCTGGTTATGAAAATACCTTTAATTAATAAGCTCATGCGCAACAAAGTCAAAGCATTCCACCAAAGCCTGTAAACAGGTTCCCTCACTGTGTCTTTTGGGATGAAAGGTACTACAGAAATGTAAGATGTTATTGCAGTGGTACCATCAATATGGCTTGGTGTGGGAAGGCATTATTTAGTATGACAATACAGGTTTGCTTAACCTGGTCAAGTCATGCCTGTTCTGGACCTTTTATGGGGAGTCTGAGGAGGTGATGAAAAGTTCTGGCTCTAGTCATCTTCTCTCCAAATGAAATGGACACAAGATATATTTTATCAATATAAGTCTACAACATCACAACTAAATAAGTTAAAATAGTCTATACTACTATAAACCAGCTGAAATTTCAATGAATTCCATGGATTCATTCCAGATTTAATGTCACTAGGAAAAGAAGCTGTCCTAATTGTTATTCACTGACTCATAGGGTCAAAAGTCCACTTTGTCCATGGGAATGTACATTTCCAGGTACAGCTGTGCTACTAAGCCAGCTCTACAGATGTTAACACTGCAGTGGTATAACTGTGAGGATAAACATTATTAAGCCAGAGCACTCCAGAATACTGCTTCTGGAAGATGTCATTATAACATATTTCATCCCTTGGACAATTACATCTCTTTTGACCTAGATCTTAGGCATCCAGGAAAACACTTCTGTGGAGTTCAGCTTGGATCTGCTTCCCCTGCAGCTAGTCTTTAATTTCCTGAGCTTATTTCAACGAATATTGAGTGGACATGTCAGAGAGTTTATTTCTGAGTCCTCAGAGATCTCATTTGCTCTGGCATCTCTAGTCTCCATCAATTTTACTTTTTCTAGGCTGGAACACATTTGTGCCCATCCTTTCACCTGTTTGTACATAAATAGAGGGTAATGGCTGAAGAATGAACAAAATTCCAGGAGAAACATTTCATATTCTGTTTATCCATTTATTTTTACATGCTCATTATTTAATCATCATTCAGCTCTTTCTCCAGAAGGAACTTGAGTAAAGACTGATTTAAAACTGAGCTAGAACCTCAGAAAATTGGGCATCACTTAATGCTTTGTTTTTTTCTTTTACATATAACACTGCTGTATAGATATAGTGCTGGCACCAAGGAAAACTGAAGTGAGAAACTGAATAGAGAGATAGGAGCATTGTGGCAGTCAAGTTCTTCTGTACCTTCCAACACTATTATAGACCCCAGCACAATCCCAGAAAAGCATCTCCTTTATTAATTTCTAGCTATCTGTCATTTTCTGCTATTTGTGTTACTGCTGATTATTATCCTCAAGTTCTTTTCAGGCAAAACTGAAGGGGTAAAAGGAAAATAATAGAACAGGAAGGCAGAAGTGGCCTCAGTGTCTCTTTCAGCATCTTCAAACCTATGCCTAGAATAGCCAGCCTTTCCAGACTTTCCTCCCAGGCTGCACATTTTCTACACTTCCTCATGCCCATATGTCCAAGGGAAGTGTTTCACATAAGAAAGGAGTTTCTCAAAATGAACAAGGAAGCCCCAGGAGGTTTTTTAATTCAAACACCCAAAAGCGTAACTGTGCCCTAAAAGAATGAAATGAACTTTGGAAGTTCACTCTTGCTTTCTCACCGGGTGCCCTGGACTGGGAGAGACTCCTTCTTCCATGTATCCTTTTTCCTTCTGTGTGAAGAAGAAACATACAACACCTGCCTGCAAAACTCAGATCACTAATTAGGTGGATCTGTGCATTTTCATCCTGCTTGCTACTTGTTTCTTTACTCTTTGCTCACAGGGTGATGTCAAAAATGTCATTCCTTATGAAGGAGGAAAGGACAATGTCAATGTGTAATGTGTAGGGACTGTGACAGGGAGAGGCCATAGATATGGGTCTAATGTCACTAATAATACATGAGGCAGCATAATGGGGGGTCTCTGGAGAGGAAGGTAGCACTTTAGAGATTCTAGACATGTGGAATTCAGTCCTCCTTTGGGGGTTAATGATACCACTTGGCCCAATATGTCCTGGTGTTTCACCTTCTTTTGTATATTAGATTTCAAACATTTAACCTTGCAATGACAGAGCTGCTATGTCTGTTCTTACATGGTCCCGCTTAATAAATTTAGACTTTGGTGGGTCAGCTTGAAATCTCTGCCTCCGAGTTTTGCAGAAGTGCTGGATTTATTGCCAAAGGAACCTTTCCAGCTAAGGCACAGACTGAAGAATATAAGTAGTGAGTCTGATAGTATAAATTTTAAACTATTCTGGTTCTTGATCCAATATTACTTGAAGTTCTCATTCTCTCAGCCCCCAATGACTTCATTGGGGGTGCAAACTGAGCACTGCACCTGAGATACACAGCACCCTAGATGTCAGGTAACAATTAGACATTTGGAGGTACTGCCATTGTAAATGGCCCCATGCCAGCCAGACCCCCTTCCTACCCATCACACAGGGAAAGCTACTGGAGGGAACACAAAGATGGTGAGAACAGTGTCTTTTGTGTCCTTTTCTTGAAAGGAGACTCCAAGAGCCCAAACACTCATTGTCTACGTGCTGTACAAATATCGGTAACTAATTTGTATTCTATTCTATTCTGATAAAGTGAATGAGTAATTTTGTGTATATACTGAAGGCTCTTTCCCTTCCTGATTATATTGAATTAAAGTTTCAGTCAAGATCATTCCATGTTCTTTAAATTAGAGTGAAAATATGGATGTCACATTTGTGATTGAATAGGCACATGAAATTTGTGATTGTTTACGTCAGTAGGATTATATTAAAGTACAGGGTTTATTTTTATGCTACTTCAGGTCTCTCACAGGGTGGGCCTTTGGCAGAGAGTTGTCAGACAGTCAGAAAGATGATTCTTTTGAAGATGGTCAGAAAGAGGGATCTTTTGCTGCAATGATAGTGAGACAACCAACATGATCAATGGTCTCCTGGTACCTCCTTGAGCCAGCTGATGCTGAACACCCATGCTCCACTGCAGTGTTGGTACTTTCCTGGTTACCACTTTTGCCTTTTTAGTACTCTTGCCTCCCAGCACTATTTCTAGTTCACTGTGTACATCCCCAGCAGGGCTCAGCCCTGACCCTAAGCTCCTTTGAGAGCTTTCTGGCATTTTTCCTGGAATACTACAGGAGTCTGTGTGTGAAAAATGCCTGTTCCAAAGAGCTGAAAAGCCGGAGGGCAGTGTTCCTCCTTTCTCTTTCTGCACCAAACTCAGCTCTACCAGGCACAGCTTTGTTTCAGTTCTTTCATTTTGTTCAGTGAGAATCAAGCTTCAGCAATTGTATTCCATTGAAATCAATGTCAAGCACTCAAAGCAGCTCTAACATTTGGCATCTGAGCAGGAACTCCCCGATTTACATGGGGAAAGCACTGGGCAGCATCCAGCTTAGAGCTCTGCTTGCTGCATGACAAACAAACATGGGCTTATTTAGCTTTCAGTAGGCTTGGAGGCAGGCACTTATACCCAGATGCAGCTTCTGTTGTGTAGCACTAGCCTTGGAGAAGGGTCTCAAGAAATCATGAGGTTCTTGTTTGCAAGACTTCTGCTGCCTTTATATCTCAATGCTGTGCTCAGAGATATTGCATAGGAAAAATAACAACTGCTCGAGTGGCATTTGCCAGGTTTTGAGGGCTGAGCAGGGAAGCTGGTGCTCCCAGTGGGCTGACCTGTGTTTCTCTGGGTAAACCTCTGACAAGGTAAGGACCCAGAGTAATAAAAGAGGAGGGTAGAGGATTTTATTTTGTATCTGGGATGGGCCATGGGTATGAACAACAGGTTTTGCTGTTTATTTAGCAGCCCTCACCTCTGGGATCACAGTATCATTCCTTGTGTCTTCACATGGCTCCCACGTTGGTTAGGAGGTCACTCCCTCAATATCTACTAGCAGGTGAAAATGGCAAAGATTAAATTTCACATGCCCTTTGTTCAGCACTATGGCTACTTTCTCTGAAGCAGAGCAATTGTCACATGCTGATACTGCTCATTGAAAGCCCTTTACAGAGCTGATCCTTGCAATAACCCGGGCTTGCTTCCTTCAAGCTTTATTTGACCATGTGTCAACTTTTACTGTCAGTCTTTGTCAGAGAGGGCTCTGGCACAAGGAACTCACCCCACCATCACTCCTCTGCTAAATCCATATAAATCACATTTTCTCACATTGTGCTTTGAAACAAAACCATTGTAACCACATATTTATTCCCTTCTGACATTTCCATGACTTTGCCTCTGAGGAACTCAGCATGCTTTATTTGAATTATGTTTCTAATACTGCATTTGTATTGCATTCTGAAGCATTTCTGTTGTTGTTCTGCAGTGCCCCAAGTGTTCTGGCTGCAAAGAGCTGTAAGTACAACTGGGTTATTATTGGCTTAAGTAAACATCAGAAAATACGTTTAGAATCATAAAATCGTAGAATTGTTTAGATGTAAGAAGAGCTTTAAGATCATTGAGTCTAGTCTAGCCATTTACCCAGCACTGCCAAACGCACTACTAAGCCATGTCCCTGAGTGCCATATCTACATGACTTTTAAATACTTCCAGGGATGGTGACTCCAACACATCCCTGGAGAGCCTGTTCAAAAGCTTGGTAACTTGTTCAGCGAAGAAATTTTTTCATATCCAATCTAAACCTTCCCTAGTGCAATGTCGTGGTTTTAAACCACTAACTAAGAAAATTACTTACTTCTTGCTGTGAGATATGGATTAGAATAAGAGCAAAACAGGCATACAACTTAAAAGGGGAAAAAAAAGAAAGTTTATTGACAAACCACAGTAATAAGAACACCAGAATAAACTTCCAGAAAAACCTTTCCATCCCCTATCTACCCACTATTCCCTTGTACACATGACAACAGAGACAAAAACTCTGGAACTCTGATGGTTAAAACAGTCCCAATTCTTGCTAGTCTTTTTACCAATCTTTATAGAGAAACAGAAGTTTCTTCCTGTTAATTTATGGAGTTTCTCACAAGAAAACTATTTCTTGTTATAGTTTTCTATTGCTCTAATGTTAGCTGTCCAGAGATGCTATTATTAGAGTTCACTCCTCCCATTCTCACATCACTCTGAGGTGTGTATGGGCTATGCGTCTAGAGATAGCATTTTTAAGGATAAGTTATTCAAAGGCAAAAAAAGAAAAAAAAGTCTTCTTCATCTGTTTCTGTGAGCTTCACCAGAAAACAGTTTTCTCATGGCCTCTCAGGGCTTCAAATCTCTCAACAGTTTTCTCATGGCCTCTCAAGGCTTTTAATCTCCCAGTACTTCACTATACTATAATTACTCCTTACTCAAATTTACACTTTGAACACTATTCCTCTCTAGATCTTGTATCATGAATTAAAGGAGTTCTTTTCAGGACTTCATTGTCCATCTCCATAGTTTTAACAGGGAGATATTTCAGCTTAATTAAAGCATCTTCTTAATTCTCTACCTTCCTTGAAGCTTCTTTTCTTTCCTGTCACTGGTAGTTTATAAAGTCTCTTTTCATGTTGATCTCTCTCTCTCTCTCTGGATAAAAAGATTAATCCGCAAGTCTCATCTGGGTAATGAAAGAGTTAAAATCTTGCCCAGGCTTTTGTAGATGGTTTGGAGATCTCTGCCGAACAGGAGCTGGAGCCGTCTGCGATAGAAGGTTCCTCATGGCTGCTCTGGAGCGTGTGGTCACTGCTCCAACCCGCTGCAAGCCCAGGGCTTCTCTCTTTCTTCAGTGGGCAGTTTCTAGTGAATGTAGTTACAGCAAAACCTGCAGCCGAGCCAGAGATCGGCTCGGCCCGGCCCGGAGAAAACCTTCCCCAGGCCCCCCCATCTCCCGGCCGGGAGACGGGGCAGGCCCGGCCCCATCCCCGCCCGGCCGCATGGCCTGGGCAGGGACGGGAGACCTGGAGCTCCGCCACCCTTCAAGCCAGGAATCAAAAAGAACCCAGAGAGCTCTGCTTTTACATTTTAAGGTAGGGTTCACAAGTTGATCCTACTTTTCAATGGCCTAAACTGCTGTCAATTCCCAGCAATGACCGATAATTGGTCAGGAGAAAAGACTCCAAGCACTTCCCAGCAACTCTAACTCCCTTAAAGGTAAAGTAACTCCATGACATGCAACAACAGGCCATTTTCTCTCATCCTGTCACTTGTTATCTGGGAGAAGAGGCTGACGCCCTCCTTTCTACAGCCTTCTGTCAAGGAGTAAAAGCAGTAAGGTCGCCCCTGAGCCTCCTTCTCTCCAGGTTAAACAACCCCAGCTCAAAGAATAAGCCCTGAATCTAAGTACACACACCCATGCCAGAGTTCACATAAATAATCAGCATGTAAATGCAAACTTATACCGTATATACATACTCACACACATATACCACAAAATTGTATTCATGCACTTTGTTATACATCCATATTGCAATATTGGCTTTTTGCAAGTATTAAGATGAATGTTATATGTTATATGCTTTTGCTGTGTCTTTTTCTTTTTTCTTCTGCTAGCAGCTAACGTGTTTTAGGCATAGGTCAAGAAGAATTTTGAACATTAGGGCTATGTCCTCTCTGTACAAAGCAAGATAGTGAACAGATGATGGGGTCCAGGCTGCTATCAACACTGCCTGCCTGTAGAAGAAGGAACCCCAGCCCAAATAAAAAGATCATAAAAGAGAAATTAAAACCAAATGTGCGTGCTCTAAAAAGACAGACCTGGGGAGTGTCTACACAAACTAGTTCTTGGAAAAGTTTGAATATGCGTTAAACCCCTACAGCAGAATGGGATAAAAGGAGTGTTCCAAAGACACTAGGGGTGCCCTTGGCAAAGAGCCAAACGCTCTTGTCTCCTAATTGTCTTTTTGTTTATATTAAACCTTTTAAAAATTTATTAGGCAACTGAACCTCTTTTTTCACACGCTTGAACATCCAGAAGATGTCAAGGAATCACACTGCAAAAGATCACCTCAAATTTCTTTGCCTTTGAGTTTTATTGTAAATCTGAGCTCATTCATTGTATTTCCTGAGTTCGATAACAGCTTTTTTTTTTTTTTTCCTTTTTTTTTTATTACTTTTATGCAGCTGCCTCAAACAATGAAAATATTTCTCATTTCTGGCTTGCATAGCCTGTACCCACAACAACAGGCATGTGGAAAATCTTGTTAAACCAAAAGACTTTTCTGTCCTTGTGAGAGGAAGCTGGGGAAGAAATGTTCAGTAGCTTGTGGCAGCAATAATTCAGAAGGCAAACCTAATCATGTTGGGAGGCACCTTGGGCACTCTCTCATTTACTTTCTTCCTCCTGGATATCTACCCCTGTGAGGCAGGAAAAGCTACCAACAGCCAAGTTGCAGTAGGCCATGCATGAGGATGTACAAGGAAAGATACCAAAAATATATTCCTTCCAGGCTGGACAAACAGGCAGACTTACTGAAGAAAAAGACTCCTTTACTATACTGGCGGCTGCTCATGTAATTACAATGATGCTGGCACAAAAAAAGGTGCCTGAAGCCTTTCTACAAGCAAATGATGGAAGAAGCTTTTCAGTTCAGTGGGGAGAGTGGAAGAGGAGAGAAGAAAGCCAGATCTCAATTCAACTTCAGTTCTCTGCTCCTGGCCCATGGCTTTTGAGATAGATATTTTTTCAGGTATACCACATTTGGCTTATTTTCTCTGAAAGCCTTAAATTATTTCTCTCTCCAGTTTGACTGGGAATGAAAGCACAGGGTTCAGGTGATCAAGAGCAAAAGGAGCACAGCTTATCTTAGGTTGACAGGCCTTGTTCTTTGCTTTTATTTTGCCTTGTCTTGTTTATTTTTATATATGACTGTGCATGCAGAAATCCAGTAGGAAATAAATATACCTTCCAAAGAGCTCAACGTTGTCTTTTACTGAATTTTCTGGGACCCTGGGTAGAAGGATAGAAGAAAATCCTGTTCTATCCCTTTGTTCCAAAGCCTGAGTGATGGACAACAAACACAAAGATTTCATTATTGTGCATTGACTAATCATCTCTTGTTTACTAAATTATTAAAGTTGAACTGAAAGAACTGTTAAGTTTCTTAATTTCTATAAGCAGAAAATAAAGTTGTATTGTTACCATCTCCTCATGAGAACCAGATCATCCCCATCTTTTGGGGCTCTTTGCTAGGCACTTTCACCATGCTTCTCATTCCTTCACATCTGCTATACTCCATGTCCTAGCTTAGTTGGCTCTATTATTCTTCATTTGCAGGACCCAGCTCTTCGCAGGCGTGCTTGGAAGTGCAAGTCCAGTTACCTTCCTTTGCTTTTGTAAACCCGACTCCACTGGCAGATCTCTGATCTCATCTGAGACACTTCATCCCACATAAGAGAATTTTCCTCAGTTTCTATTAAACAGTGTGTCCAATGTAGCTGGTTAATCATGGAGCTAGTGCCTCAATGCTTTTTTTTTGGTGGCCTTGTTTTAGTCACAGCTGGCCACACAGTGAGATCTCCCAGTGTTCTATTTTTCTGTGACACTACACCTGGGGACATAAAAAAGAATGAGGACTGGCTCTTAGGGAGAGCTTTTAGTTGATGAAATGGCTTCCACTTTGGACATCAGCAGTGGTAGACATTAAGTGAATCAGCAGCCGAAATTCTTCAGCATAAGAGGCATAGCAACAGCATTCTAAATACAATACAAATGATAATTTATTTTCTTTGCGCATTTTTAGCTCTCATTATCCTCACTAGAAGTCTCTGTGGAGCCACATTTCTCTTTCCCTTTCAACAATGTCTAAGTCCATGGCTACAAGCACCACTCTTCAAACATCCTTTTGTAGCTCAGCACCTTTAGGCTGCAGCTGAGGATTCATCAGCAAATAGGTAGTGGAGCTAAAAATTACCCCAAGGAAGATCTGAACTTAATCTTTCAAAGCTCTCAGATCACAGTGCTTTAATTAGCTAAGCAGTCTGGAACCTGCAGCTTGCTGCCCTTGTGGGCTAAGAGATTTACAGTAGCAGAAATTTGGGAGATTTTCAACTTTCATCTCTCTTGAAAACTTTGCCATTGGATTTTGAATGTGATGCTTGGTAAAAAAAAAAAAAAAAAAAAAAAAAAAAAGAGAAAAGAGAAAAGAGAAAAAAAACCCTTCTCAGACCCCAGAGAAGAATAGCTTCTGCCATTCCCCTTTTGTATCCACTGCCGAGGTATTTGAAAAGAGCAGGAGATAAGTAACCTCATGACTATGACGGATTAGCAGGCTGTGAGGTACTGACCGGGATTGCTGCTGCTGGGAATATAATGGCTATTGAAATTCGCATTTATACAGACATTTTCATGGTGGCACTGCAAAGAGCAGGGGGTATAGGAGGCTACAGACTATAAATGCTGAGGCCATGCAAAACAGGACAAGGAGCAAAATCCCTGTCACTGGGAAGCAGCAGGGCACTGACAAGTTCCTGCCGTGCAGGAGAACCTCTCCAACTTTAGATTATGGATCTTCCTCAGCTAAAGAATACACTAAAGCTTGGAAAATTACTGTCAGAGGCTTTCTATAGGAAAGGGAACACAGGTCCCTGACCTGCAACACTGAATGACAAACTGCCATGAGGTGTCTGCTGTCCTGCCAGGCTCTCCAAGGCAGATCATAGGCACTTAAGAGGAAACTTCTGCCAGGTGAGCCAGGGAAGCTCTGGAGGACAAAGGTATAACAGAGGCTTGTAGCCTCTTTTTTTTTTGTAGTTTGTTTTGTAGAGCTCATTGAGCAGGGATGGTGCTTCATGCAAGAGATGGCATGACTTGTCACTGTTGCAGAGGCAAACTTGTGTTATGTGGTTGTCCTTGACACAAGGGCTAAAGTGTGCCATGTCATCCTTTTCCAAGGTGTGTACACCAGAAAGCGCAGGGAGTTTGCTCAAGGCTGGTCAAAGCAAGACTGACTTTTGCTCTTCTTGCTTTAACAGTGAAATATGAGAGGCTCAAAATCAGCTGCATTGGGGTTGCACCAGGACAATGACACTGTTAATTCTAATCCATGATCTGTGATGCAAATCATGAAGCGTTCTGCCTGTGAGTGAATTCAGCTTTCCCAATCTCCTCAGCTCCTCAGTAAGGTCAGTAGTATTGTTTCCAAACTGTGGCTGGAGAGATGGATGTGCTGGGAAGGAAAGTGTTTTTTCCAACATCACCTAGAAGACCAAGGACAGACTTGGGAAAATTTAACAGACATCTTTTCTCCAAGTCTCCTGGTCTGATGCATACATATGCAATTTCCCAATAAAGACACTTCTGTTCTTTTTGTATTTCCTCATACTCTGCAACATCTATACCCACAGCCTCTGAACACCTTTCAATCATTTGTAGTGTTATCCTTCCATCATCCCTGTGGAGGAAATGCTAGAGTGCCTCCTTTTACACCTAGCAAGTGGAAATTAAGGGCTTTAAGGCATGTCTCATGCATTTGGTTTGAAGAAATCTGAAATTATATAGAAAGCCAAACCAGTAATAAGCAATGTTTGCATAAGTTCCAGAATAAAGCACTTTAATAACCTGTTTTCTGATATTTAGTTGCAAAAACCTTACTTCCTTGTCTATCAGAGAAAGGGGGGTGGGAGGTTGGGGGCAACTTCTAACCAAATTTTCATGCATGCACCTTTCCAGGGATTAAAATTGGCAGATAGTCATTAGATCTAAGTTGTAGCCACACATTTTTCTCCAAGTGCTCCTGTTACTGAGGAGAAAGCTGATGTGTTGATTTTCATCTTTTATGTGCTTTTGATTAACTGATCCCCAAGGAAAAGAGGGATTAAAAACCACATCTGCAGATTCCAAAGGATATGTCCTGAACAGATCTGTTCTTCCCTCTCCCTCCCATCCTGTGGCTTTCCATCTTCTAAGTACAGGGAGGTTTCCAAACAAGGATGAGCCATTCCAGCTGGTGTGACGGTTTTGTGTTACACCTATCCCATGAGAAAAAAATTAGTTGTCTGCATAGTGTGGGGTGCTTGATGCTACAATACAGTCTGTGGGTCATGGATGAGCAGCACTGGGAGAGATGTGTAGCACTGGAATACCAATGTGACCTGGAGGTCAGAAGTAAAGAAGCTGATAGATTTTGGTTTGTGACAGGTTTTGATACCAAATACCTTTGTGGAGCCATCAACATTCACAGCAAATTCATTGTGTCACTGTTTCTTCTGGCATTGGTAAAATTCACTACCAAACTAATAAGGGTTAAAAATACTCCACAGCTGTGTCTATTACTCTAAGTAAATGTTTACTTTCTTTGTATCTATGTTGGTGGCACTGGCCAAGCCAGCACTCAGACACAACAGTACCAAATGAGTTGCTATTTTGGCCTGTGGGTCACACAGAGCACATAGACATGATGCAAGAAGCACATAACTTATTTTTACTGAAGGGAGAATGTGGAAATGATCCCCAGGTCTACAAATGGAAGGAGTCAGTCACATAAGAGCTAAGGACACCAGGCTATCTTATTAAGGTCAGATCTAGCAGATCATGTTGAACATAATTATTCTACTGCTTATAATTTCAGTACATTTGAATCTGAATATAAAACGAGGCAGTTTTCTTCCTGGGGATAAGAGAAATGTGTGCCTTTGCAGAACATGAGACACAATCTCTCCCAGACTGGCCAGCTTTATTTCTTCTTGATGAATCTCTGACTCCTCAGGGAATAAGCTGAAAACAGTATTTTTTAACATAGAGGGTAAGATACAAAGAAGAAAGTTTTTCTTTTACTCTCAGGGGTGTTGTGCTTGGGATGGCCTGTTCTAAGTGGCTCTATGGGAATGATTCCCAAAAGGATCATAGTTCTGTGTCTGGGGATTTCATTCCCTCTATACCTTTCATCTCCTCATTCATATCCCACTGCTGAGATTGACCTGGTAAGCTATTAGTTGCCTTAAACTACCATTCTTTCCATTTTTAAAAAGCAAGGCTGATACGAATGTTAAAAAAAAAAAAAAAAAGACTCTTCAGCCCTGGCAAATTTCATTATTGGGTAAGCGCAAAATACTCTTCTTTTTCCCTGCTCTTTTCTTTGTGGAATGAATGAGATTGGATTCGTTGTTGCCTTGCACTTTACACTGAAATTTATGCTTGCGCCAAATGCCTATAATGTGCTGCCAAATCCAAAGAGTAGCATTTTGTATGTTCTTTGTTCAAGCATGAATGCCTTGTGCAAGGTGCAAAGCAAGACTAGCTCAGATGCTATAATAGTCCCAATCATAGAATATTACTAGCAAATGCTTAAACACAATAGTACATTTCCTTAGTTCTTCTGCCTCTTGCCTGAAGACAGGATTATTGAGACTGAGCACAATCCTCATGCAACAAAACTGGCATAAAGTTAGAAAGCTACTAGGTATAAAACAGCATTTCCCATGACCTTGTTCACTGGAAACCTGAAGAAAAAAATGGCATTTTTCAAAATCTGAGCCCAAGGAGGAATTATAACAGTACCAGTTTGCACCCTCAATAATTTTTTTGGGTGTCCTGTGATCACTTATAACTGCAGAACATAATGGATGACAAAGGATTCTGCATGTACTCACAAAAAAAATTAAAATATTTGTGTGACCTCTGATTCATTTCATAGCTCAGAGAGACTGAAAGATCTTTTATTATACAGTGATCCTGAACATTTGAATTATATTTGGTTTTTTGGGTTTTCTTCTGGAATGGTTTCGAGTCCTTCAAAAAATTCTGGGTGACCCTCCCTTAAGGATTACTCTCACAGCAAATGCTCTCTGTTATTGAACTGTAGGGGCCCAGGCTCAGGTTATTAAGAAGACAGATATTTTGGGGGGATGAGAGGAGGTAGTAACTGTGGAAGAACCCTTGATGTGAGAGTATTTCCTGCTTCTGCAAGTGAGGTTACTTTCCTCTGGTGTCCTCATAAGAACATGTCTATACTCTCTGTCAATTCAAATCCATAGGTCCTGATGGCACATGTTCCTGAATTGTTTGGTGTTGTGGGCTATTATCCTTAGGAAATGAACATGATATATGTGATCAAAGCATGTACGAGGAAGGACCTTACCTTGTAAAAGTACCTTACCTGTAAAAAGACATGGCTGGTCCTAAGAGTCCCCTGTGTTTATTTTGGATGAACCTTGGCCAGCTCTGGTTAAGCCAGCCAGTGCTGAACATGACTTAGGGAGGTTGCACTCTGGTCTTTCTAGTTTTCCTTTCAGGTCCTTACAGCAGAGACAGGGTCCCTTACAGGGAGAAACCTGTTCTGTGGGGAGGAGAAATATAGGAAGTTATACTATTCTCCTTCTTGAAAAATAGAAGCTTTATAATTGAGTTTGTCCAAATAAGAGCAAAGCCTGAATTTGACATCTATTTCTTAGGTTCCTGGCAGGAAAGACCTCCCATCATTACCTCTAAGCTCCTGTGTTAACTTCAGGGCCACTTCTTCACCTGATCCACTGTGGAGGCAGGTTCTAACTTGGCACTTTCCCTGGTGGTTTGAAGTCTGGTCTCAGAGTATAAAGAAACTCCCTCAGGAAAAATTACTGGACTAGGATCCTGTGATTTCTGTAAGAATATGGTAATTATCATTGAATTACTGCTAAACACATTAATAAGTAGTGATGGGATTCACCAAGAACATCAGTACCTACCACAGCATCTTGCTGTACTGGGCTCAGTCTGTAGCCTTCCAGGAGATCAGCTGGCATTTAATTTTGATCACTGCAGAAAAGGGAGGCTGGTCTTGCAACAGTGACTGACTTAGCTGATGTGTGTGAAAATGTTATTAAAATGAGAAAATGTCTCTCCAAATGGATTTTGCTTTGCCATTTAAAAATCCCATGTAAATGATGTGCATAGGATTTGGAGAGGGAGAAATATCAGAGATAATAATAAACCCTTAATACAAACAGGTCAAGTTTCACTCAGTGGGATTAAGACTCAGTCATGTCTCATTCAGGAGTGTAGTATTAAGCCATCTTTCAAACATGACAAGGTTTATGTTTTCCCCGAGTTGTTTCCAAATGAGAAGGGAAATCTCAATTAATTTAAATTATTGCCTGTTGTCAGTCCTGCCTCTATGGATTTCAGAGTCTAGCCTGATGCCATAACCTGCAGCAGCAGTGGTGGATGTAGGTTTGCCATTGACAAGGAAGCAATAAGTACCAGAAAGGGGTGCTGAGCCAGGGAAGAGCTGTCTGAAGATGGGGCACAAAGCGGAGTGGAGAACACACTGTCCCATTCTCTGTGAGCTGTCAATGTTGCCATAGAAATGAATTTGAAAGAGTAGATTATTTTACTCTCAGGAAAACAGAAGTTTCTTTTTTTGCCTATCACTGGCTGCTAGAAAATCATAGCTATATGTGGAAAAGACCAAACGACCTTCCTTCTAGCTACCTCTGGACAGACCAGCTATCAAACTGAATGTCTGTGTCTCAAAAATGAGAGGGGTAGAACCCTCTACCCCTTTCCTTGGAATTCTGTCCCTTGGTTTGGTAGATTGCATTATTAGAAACTCTTTTTCTAAAAATTGTACTTCACATTTTATATCCAACTGAGCAGCTGATTCAGGGAACTCACCTGTAATGTATTTAAGATGTATGGCATGTGTGAGTATTCACTGTGTTGCAGTCAGATCCTCTGACTTGCTTAGCATCATACAGACATGTTTTATTTTGGTACCATTTACACTGCCCTTTTTAATTTTCAAATTAAAAGAATCAAAATTTAAAGATCAAATTTTTTGATCTTCAAATATGTGCAGAAAGTTATTTTGTCCTCCTTAGAGATCACTTAATAAAATTAAACTTCAGCAGCTGCAGTCACAGCTGCTATAGTATCTGTGTTGTTGTCATAATCCCAAATACTGGGGGATTTAGAGATGTACTCCTTTAGCAGGACAAGTTGTGACCATCCTTCATTTGTACAAAGAAATGTACCACCTAAATGCAGGATACCTCCACTCATTAATGCTAGAGAAGTATAAAAAATTTCAGGGATTTTTTTAATTAACTTGCCATCAACATTTGTGATTTCAAATGAATTTGCTGGGATGGTCCTTGCTTGGGATACCTCTTCAATTTATACAAAACATCTGTCTGAAATGTGTCTCATGTCAAGAAATGTAGGCTCAAACTACTGCTTTTCCCACAAGTTGATTTCTTTAGTCTTTTGCTGTGATGTTTGCAAGCCCTCTGTTGTTTTGGGGTGTTTTTATCATTCTCCCATTGAGGGAAGCTGGAGGCCAGAGTTCCCAGGAGCATATGTGCCCATAGAAATTTTAAAAAAAGGAAAAATTTTATCTTTTACATTTTACCATTAATTTTAGCTGGTGTGTGATTTTTTTTTTTTTCCAAACAGCGAAATTTAAATTTGCAATAGATCCTGCCTTTGGAACTCAGTGTTAGCAAGTAATGAGTCACAGCAGCTAGGGATAGAGAAGCATATTTATCTATCTAGAAATCTGTACAAAACCAGCAAAATTTTTCCCAAAATACCTTGTGAATGAAGTGTAGGTCACTTGAATTAATTAACAGTTTTTCAGTTACAATTTCAATTGGTGAATTAATTTCAGAAAAGAATCTCAAACCTGTTAACAGACATTTTGCAATCACTAAATCGATTATAAGAGAAACGTAATTTATTTATATTTAAAAACTTGCTTAACTCCACTGAGATTTGGGAGTTCACCCTTTTGATTCTAGTCCCATGCCTTCACATATGTGCACACCCCCCACCCCCCCACCCCGCCTCCAAACTCTGTCTCTCTCCCTGGACAATTTCGCTCTTGCAATATCTTGTTAATAGCCATAGTCATTAGTGCCATGGTCGTTTTGCTGTTCCATTTCCTCCTCTCTCGTCTTTCCTGGTTCTGCTTGTACACTATAGTGGTTCCTGTCTGTCTTGTAGAATTAATTTCAAACATGCTTCAGTCTTTAGATGGCACCAAAACTGAATGCACTCATTATGGAAGCTTTATGATTTCTATTATTTTCCACTCAGAGTGGCATGTTCTTTTAGAGCTTGTGAAGGTTCTGGCTTGGCAAGGCTTTCTAGGAGCTCCACATGTGCTGTATGTAGCGCAAGATCTTGTGTTGATTAAAGGGTACCACTGAAACAGAAGCAATTACACAGAAGTGCACTGTATATTGGTAAAAACTGTACTGAATTAAGCTGCAAGAGTTTGACAACAAAATATAGTCAAATTCTTTAAATATGAAACCAAATAGTGAGGTTGTCTGATGTTGGTTGGTCCTTTCAATTTCTTCCCTTTCAAGCATATGAAGCAATCAAATATTTTCTTTTCATCACAGGGCAGTATTACCTTTAAGGAGTTTGTGTATGTAGTGACTTCAGTTTGTCTAAATGGTATTGTCTGAAACAAAGCAACGCATGAAATTGCATTTCTAAAGAACAGGTACAAAATTATATTAAATTAATATGGAGACATTAAGAGCTCCCTAAGGACAATAACACTGGTACTTAATGGTCACAGGCAAAACTAGGAGTTATTTACTATGTAAATCCTTATATACAGGCAGACTTGTGGTAACTGGGGCTGTGGTGAAAGGAGGTCTGAAATTGTTGCTTTCTTTCAGCCCTGATGCTAGGGTGGTCACAGACCACTCAAAGTGATCCCTTCTGGTCCTCAGCCCTTCCCATATCCCAGTGCCTTTCACTTAACTGGTTGCTGCTGTAGAGAATATTCTAGCAGACCAAGGACACAATATTTTATTCAAAGCCTCTTTGCACAACCCAGCCCACAGCCCCAGAGGCAGTGTCCTTGAAGTCTCCTTGAATAATGAGGGAGAATAGTGAAGTTGTAAACAAGAAAGAGGATGATAAGCAAGATGCACTAACCGCAGAATGGGGAGGAGAGATTGACATAGAGGCGTGTGCAGATTTGCATATAATCATTCATGTAAAAGTAGATGTGCATGATCAAGTTAGTTTACCCAACAGTAGTTTTCCTTAAGCCACGTGAACCCTGTAAAACCCTATAAAAACGTACTGATAAAGGCAATAAACAAAGTTCACTCTTACCTCTATGAGGACTCCATGAATATTTTGAGCGGTTTTCCTTTATGCTGCTTTCAGATACCCTGTCAAAGCACAGTCAGAAGGCCAGAGTCCTGGAAAGATGAATGGGTAAAAAAAATTAGCCAGGGTCATTTTTCTTCAATTTAAATCGAATTATGTACATTGACAAGAACAGGCAAGGAGACTGGCTCCTTTTTAATGTCTTTATTGAGGTCAGCTCTAGGTGGGGGGAGCTCAAGGGGTTGTGCACACCACTGCTGCTCCCAATGGTCAACACAGAGGAGGAGGTGTTCGGCTTTGCCGTACAGCAGAGCCAGGGCTTCTGTCCCCACGAGAGTCCCTGGGAAGACACTGGCTTGTTGAAAACCTAGGGTAGCCATGCATAGCAAGTGTTTTAGTTATGGCGACGAGGCCTGGAACATCAGTAAGTGGCTTGATTTTCTCCCTTGGTCCTTGATGTAGTGTGGAGTCTGGTTTGAGCCATGGCTTGCTGATTCTTGGGGTCTTTAGATGTTAATTTCACTTCCACTGTGTGCTAACCCCCATGGGATTTCACTCATCTACATACTGGGTGGTGTCATCGGTTGCTGTTAGGGGGTGCCAGGAGCAGCAGAGGCAATACAAGGCAAGGTGGCATTTAAGAAAGAAGGCTGTCACAGAAACATTGGACATAAGGTATTTAACAAAGAAGGCACCTTATGGTGACAACATTCAACTGGGTTAACATCTTTGTATACTGATCAGGTGGTCACATTTTACTCTTTACATACACTGTCTCATTTCTTTATTTATATTGCACTTTCAAGAAAAGCACTTCTGTGGCTTATGAGCAAGTGGCCCAGAAGATTTGAATTTTAGTAACTGTGAACTTTACTGCTAAATACTGAAATCTCAGGCTTGAGAGGTTAGTTCAAGAACTACTCAAAGAAAAACTGCAGTGTATGCAAGCATGTTGTACAGTCTATGCACTCTGTTTGGATCAACTTATGGTTTCAGCTAGCTCAAAAGACACACTTGTTTTTTTAATATTCTAAATATACAAGTAGTAACAACCAAAAAGTAGAAGACAGGCAACCCAACAAGTCTGTTTAGTATTGGCCTGAGCAAACAGCAAGCTTTTTATCTTAGGTGTTAGTAAATTTGACAAATAAACTACATGTGTATTGAAGCTTCTTAGAAACATCTTAGCTTCCTCTGACTATTCAAAGGTCTGCTGCAACCTCCTTTCCTTTGATGAGAAAGGTCTGAGGGACCACCATCATCACAAGAGCAAATGGTGACAAGGTTTATGAAGAGAGGGGCTCACCCAGCAGCTAAAGGGAACCTCTGACCTCTGTTAACTACACTCAGACTAACAAGTGGTAACCTGAGTTTCAGAAAGAGGCATTTCTTGAAGGGTTCAATCTGTTTCATGTTCCTGACTGCTCACACAAGCACTCGTTCCAGTAAGATCTCTTTCAGCAGTGGCTCAGCACTCAGTGTACAATTTTAATGCCTTCACTGAAGTTGGCATGACTTGGTTTGTTGTTCCTGTGACCTGGATTGCTCATTGCTGCTTGTTTCTGCCTGTGAACCCTCTGTGACTGTCCTCTTGAGTGTACTGTGGACTTAGATCTCTCAGTAAAGTCCTGGAAAAGATTATGGGACAGCTGGAAGGAAATACGCTGCAGTCACATTATCTATAAAAGTAGGTCTGTGTAACAGTGTAAGACTAATGAAAACATTGATAACATGATGAGTGATGAGTCCCTAAACCCTCTTGGTTTTGAAGAGCAGTGTGGCCAGTCCTCTGATGAGGGATAATCTGTGAAGTGCTGGGCTCACAAGACCTTGCTCTTCAAGACAAACTGTTACAGACCTTTTTTCCTCTTCTCTGCTCACCAAATGGCTGTGCAGGCTGAGTAACACTTCCTGAGGAGTTAGCATCCTTGATGTGCTTTGTAGTTGAACAAAAGCTTGAAACACCAATTTAGCAGTTCCTCTTCCTCAAGTTTTCTCGGGTAGATGCTGAGCCCCACGCAAATACCAGCCACACCAAGCTTGCTTTCCATGTTTTGCCTTGAAAGGATAGCTCAAGACAGAAACCAGCCACAGACCCTTTTATTTAGTTGTTGCATTAACCTCTTAGTTGTGCAATCCAGCACTGGAACAAGTCTCCAGTGAGGCTGTAGCATCCTTGAAAATTCTCAAACCTTTTGAACAGGGCCCTCAGCAGCTTGACTGCTTTTCAAGATGATTTTGAGCTTGTTTAGATGGGTTCCTAAAATCCCTTCAAACCTGAATTATTCTAGGTCTTAAAACTCCTTTGTGTTGGTTGTTTAGACTCATTATCTCCTTTAATTTCTTTGCTATCTGGTCTCCCTTAAAAATGTACTCCCTTAAAAATGTACTCCCTTAAATATAATCTCATGTCTTGAAAAAAAAAAATAAAAAAAATAGGATCCACAAAAAAACCACAGATGACCCAAGTGGAAATTTTAGTGATACCATTACATCAGAGCAGGGCTTTAATTAGTAGGTCTGAAGTAAAGATAATCAATTCTGCCTGTATCTGTTACAGACAGGAGAGGAATGCTAACCAGATGTAGACTGTCGTTTCTAAAGAGAAAGGTGTCTTTTCTAACCTTGGAAAGATGTCTGTTACAACACTGTGCTTCCCTTCTTGAGCAGCTCAGCTGGGGCTGTGAGGGGAAGAAAGAGAGAAAGAAAAGAAGGATTCAGAGATGTAGAACTTGAGGAAGTCAAAAGCTATCATACCTGAAATATGTTTTTTAACTTTTACCTTGCTGGTGGGTTCTTTCTCAGGAACTACACAAATTGGTGTGTAAAGAACAATTTCATTCCTTATGGTTTTAGCCAGAAAGAAAGGCACTGTGTCATGCTTTCTTGAGGAAGGTTTGGGCACAGAAAGAAGGAGGCAGGGCTGCAGGTATGCTTACCATTGGAAAAATGATTCCTTTACAGTGATGCAAGATGGTCACAGAGGCTGCACAACACAACTCTGGATCTGTGTGGCCTCAGAGAAAGCTCTCATCACAGAGAGAATAGCTCTGTGGAGCAAGGCTTCACCTGTCCTCATGGTCACCAGTCTTCCTGGAATATCCTGTCCTCTCTTCAACAGGCATGACAAGAAGATTTTGGCCAGGCCAAGTACTCACATGTTCACAGATGCTCATTGCAGGGGGAAACAGCCTGAAGGATGAGCAGCAATTTCTGTGTCTTTTCTAGGAAAGCAAAACTTGCTGTTGGATCTCTTGGAGAGTGGGAGAAGACACCCAAAAAGATGGCAATATGGTAAGAAGGAAATGAAGGAGGAAAGAAGTGACTGTAAGAGAGAGGAGATACCATTTTCTTAAGTGTCTAAGTGACTTAAGATATCAAATATTTGGTAAATTTAAGTCACTTGAGGCACTTCTGATAATTTACCCAATTTACCAGGAAAAAAAACCCCAAATTATAAAAGCTTGGCACAAGTTATGCTGGAGGCAAAATAAAACTTATTTATTATGTCTCTCACTACTCTCACTAAGCTTGGTGGTGGATGCCCAGGGAATTTCCCCTTCAACATACCCTGTCTTAGCACAGAGCAACTTATGTGTGAGAGTGCCTAGAAGGAGTCACTGTTTTTGAGTGACAGCATGTAAACTGTACAGTCTCTTGTAAAAAGGCTGTCTGCTGGTATTTCAGTGAGATTCTGTTTCCCCTGTAGTCTGGTCTTTCCTTGTCTGTTTGTTTTGTTACCATTTGTATGGAGATCATCAGATCCAAGTACATTTGACATATGGAGATAACAGTCAGGAAAGGAAACAACATATGGCAGACAATTCATATCTATCAAGATCTGTCATAAAACCATTTTTAGCAATAGAAAAAGAGGAGCAGAAAAAGACAGTAGGTTTGAATTTAAAATAAACATACTGCTCTAAGAATCAGGAGGACCCAGGCCTTGTTTTGCTCAATGAGACCATCGGTTTACCAAAGCCAGCACCTGCTGGTGCTGGAACTCTAGATTAAAATCCTCTGTAGTGCACTGGCCAGTTCCTTGTTGACCATCATGACCACCTAATGACTAATCTTAATGACCTGCATTAAGCAAACTGCGCTGGCTGTCTAGCCTGTTGAATCACTGCCTTGGGCTATTCAGCTATTCAGCCCAGGTTATGGGAAGGAGGGAGAAAAGGAACATGTACAGGTGCTAAAGGCTGTGTGGGTACAGAGACCCCAAAGCATGATGCTTGGCTCTGCTGTCCTCACTTGTGGCCTGTAGTAACATCACATAATTGACTGGACAGATGAGATGGTCCAAGTCCTTCCTCACAAGGAAAGGACCTTCTTTCCTCTTGAAATGGTGGATAGGCCTGAATTCAGTATGAATTCAAATCATCTCTATGGGTGCATTGGATGTATAGTCCTGAGTCTCGGGGATGTCCTAGGCTTCAGGCTTCTCCTGGGACTGACCACCTCAGGTAAGGTGTGGATGTATGTATACCAGAAGAATGGTTTTTGGATTCTTTAATACAAAATAAAAGCTGGTCCCTCAGTTTGGCTGAATTGAGATTTTGACTAGAGAGGAGCATTTTGAAGGGCTGCACCTAGTCCAGATATGGCTGTATATGTATTATTTGGATATAGTGGGGAGTTTTAAAGGAATGAGGATGCTTTCCAAAAATACTGTGCATGTCACTCACTAATCTATGTAACTTAGTAATAAATGGAATTTCTTCTGTAAAATGTAACAGCCATTTTTTCCTAAGGAAACCTGGCCTTTTACCAAAGAAAATGGCCCTTTACTTTTACTTGGTTTCCTTTTTATAGCCCTGTGGAAGATTTCTAGACAGAGATGCTGTTTTAAGGATGAGAAAACCTCTGCAAGGGGGTGTTTACATTGCCCAAGCTAACAGAGGTCTCACAGGCTCAGGCACAGTATCCCTCCTGTGCCAAGAGGAAGGGACAGCCTCAAGCTGCTTCTTATAAAACCAAAAGCTGAAAAACAGAGAAGAAATAGCCAGAGGGAGGATCTTCTCCCAGTCCATTTTCTTGATGTTCTTTTATATAACTTCTGGTGTGGCCAATCCTCTTTTCCGGCAGTTATATTCTCATCTGTTATTTTCTTTGCTCCAGAAGCAGAACAGCTGAGCTGTAATGTTGGAGTTTACTGGTACTGCATCTCTGTAAATAAAAGGATAGCAAATCTTGTGGGAAGAAACAAACACTCTCTGAGATGGATAACGCTTATTTAGTGATCCATGTTACCTTGCTAGGAATGGAATCAGTCAACCTCATCTAAGGGCTAAACATTGACTTGAGTAGGGTTATGTGAGAGAGGAACTTGGCCAAATGTTTCTCCCACTCCTGTGTGGGTGAGCAGGAAGGATGAAATCTTTGGTTTAACAGAGCATCAAAACCTAACCCTGTCCAGAGCCTTGCCACAGTGGCAGAAGAAGGAGGTATTGCTGTTGAGCACAGCAATCCTTTACACATACCAGCTTGGAGGGTTTAAAATGCAAAATGGCATTTCGATGTTTAAGAATAGCAAGTTATTTGATGGCTGTAACTGAAAAGCTTCCAATAAAAAAGCAATGTGTTCCAGGACTGCATAACACTGCTGATAAAATTGCCTTTGGATTCCTTGTCTAATATTCCAGCCTTTCTCTTGCTCAGCAAAACACAATAGCTTGCACTAAGCCTCCTTGGAAGGGCAGCTAACAGCACATTTACTAGACACTTCAAACATTTATAAATGTTAAACAATTAAACAATCATATTTCTCCTGAGTATATTTAATATCTGTTAATGTCAGCAGCCCCAGCCTGAGCTGCCAGCCTGCATTGCTGGGAGAAGAGTGTTTAATATAAAAGATGAACTGGGAAAGCAATCACTTACTGATGTCTTTTGGAAATGGATAGGTGACTACCTAAGCTCACCCTACCCTACTCCTTCTGTCCCCCTGCCCCCAGCCCTGCTCTGTTACCACCTTGTTGCTTTGTGCTGCTCTGAATGCATTAGAGTGGTTATTCTGAGTACACAGGAGATGCCAGGAATAGTTTCAGGTTTCCTGCCTCATCAAACCAAATTCAATCTGCAAAAAATTAATACACCCAGAAGGAACAGTTAAAAGCATCTCCAATCAATTAATGTTAAAATGAGGCTAGAAGGCTGATTTGTTAAAGGAAACCCAATCCAGCTCAGATCTCAAGAGGCTACTGAGATGAGTTACAGTGATGAGTCAAGCTGCATTGCTTCAGAGGAGAGAAGCAAATAAGGTATAGGTTGAAGCAATCCATGCATCACTCTCAGCTGTTCATTACTTCAACCTGGAGGACCCCAAAGGCACATTCTTCTTGGGGCAGGCCATGAAGTCTCAGCAGAACGAGTCTTCCTCCCAGATTTCCCACGAGGCAGGAGGTGGCAAAAGTTCAGGTGTTTGCACTGGCAATTCAAATCTTCTGTCCCTTCTCCCAGTGCAGCTGGAGTGTGAGTAAAGAATGCAGCCAACAACCTTGAGAGATCTGCACGTTTACAGCAGGTCCATGTGTACTGCACCACTCACTCCAGAGACTCAAAAGACAAGTTGGTATGCCATCCCCATAACTTTGCCTTCAAAAACTGTAAGTCAAAAAGAGATAGATGTAAGTTGGGAAGGTTTTTATTGATATCTGAACCTTGTTGACATTCAGTGTTATTTTGTGATGGAAGCTGAGACTTATATAATCTCTTAACTCCAGAGCCCGGAGCTTCAAGATGCAGATTTAAAGGGATGTGATAAGTTTCAAGAATTGCCACAAAGATCCTTGTGGTGTATTTAAGTCTATGTAATTTACACACAGTGGGTTCAATCTGCAATTGTTGACTGCTTCTTGTCTGGTGGGCTAGTCTTCACAAAGTTAATTTTATTTTTTTTTCCTTTAATGATGCCTTGATTGTTTCCAAAGTGTAGAAAATTTCCAAATCATGTCTGAAGACACATTTGAATGAAACCTTTTTAAGCATGTTTTTTGATACCTGCTGCCTTAAAAATAAATGAATATATGACCAACCAAACAAATAAATCAACAATTAGGTACACAGCCAGATGAAGCCTATTGTCGTCACTTTGTTTCTGATTAAGGTAGGTCACACTTTTCTTCCTTCCAGCTATTAAGTATTTAGATCCATTTATACTTTAATCCCTTCTCTTTTTTCCTGGTCCTTTGTTGCTGTGTTACATCCTCACAGTCAGAGAGCATTGAACTAAGTAGTAGAAAAATGCGAAGAGGGAGTTAAGGCAGTAATCCAGCTTTGAAATAAAAAATTGGCCTGAGGTTAGTGCTTGAATCTAAAGAGCTTACTGAAGGCAGAAGGAGAAATAAAAAGACTGACAAGAGAAACTGAGGCAATATAACTGAGCCAATATGTGCGCTTATCTGGATGGGGTACTTGAATGGAGTCCTTGTGACAAAGGGTTAATTAAATTGCACTTCCCTGAATGTTGACTAGGTAGGGCTAAGAGTGAGAGATTTTCAGAAGGTTATGATGGGATTGTTAGGGTTGTTAGGCGAAAATATAGTTCAGCTGGTGGTGGGCTATACTGCTTGGTGGGCTACTCTGGTCAGGGAGGGCTTCATACCACCATGGGGAGGAATCAGAGAGACCTCAAAGGTTCTGAGATGGCAAGTGCTCATGTTGTACTCCTATATCCCCTCTATCCCTTTGTTCAGGCAGAGGAGCACTCTGCCCCAGAAATGTGGTTGCTTAGTTTACAAATCATTGCCTGTGATCTTAATCTTTTCTGCAAACTGTATTTCTGTTGGAGGTGGAAAGGAAATTTTGTGGACACCAGCAA
Source organism: Cyanistes caeruleus (assembly GCF_971803275.1). Lineage (NCBI taxonomy): Eukaryota > Metazoa > Chordata > Aves > Passeriformes > Paridae > Cyanistes > Cyanistes caeruleus. Next base: position 83,433,052 of record NC_141702.1, on the reverse strand, counting down.
GAACTCTGCTTGTAGTGAGGAGACATGTCTGCCTATTAACTATCATTTTTTCTATATTCTTCTTTATTTTTGACAGTAGCAGCAGCCTCTCCTCTGATTAAATGAGAGGAAACTGGCTAGAGAGAGCTCAGGCAAAGTCAGCTGAGATATTCTTATGTTCACTAAAAGATGTTTACACAAAAATATTGGTCTCCTCTGTCAATAGCTGGGCATGCTGACTCCAAAAGGTCCTAGGTTATGCCTGTAGTTCTCTGTTGCTTGAAAGGGAAAATCAATTTCCCCATGAAATTTGGAAAATAAAAGACCTATTTAAGGAGACGTTTTGGGCTCTGTGTGTGCTGCATCACAGCAAGATATAAACTGGCTTTTGCTGAAAATTAGCACCATTATTTCATTTATCCAGGTCTGGGCAAAAGGAATGATGCTTCTGCAGTCAGCTAAAGGAGATTGCATGGTTCATTTGTGCCCTACACTAAGATACAACAAACACAGTGTGGTGCAGCTTTAATTTTAATTCAAAATAAATATTACCATAACCTGCAAAATTCCTCTAATACACTTATCTAGGAGAACACAAAGATTAAAGAAATCCTGCTAATTCTTTTATCTTTCAGATACAGGACTGAAAACAAAGACATCCAAACCTTGAGCCATTTAGAAGAAGCCAAAATCTGTGCCAGAGGTTTGTCTGTTGGGTTTACTCATGGCTTCAGGTACGCTTCTTTCCCTGGGTTGTTTAGCATTTCAGAGGCCCTCTGTGTTCCTCAAGGAGAGCCATGGATTACAGACATAAAACCTTGCATAGCTTGCAGCCAAGGCAGAGCAGGGGGAGTACAAACAAGCTAATCCAGGGTGCCTTCCTATCCAGCTGCCTGCCTATGACCCTGGCCAGCACTACATGCTTCAGAGGAAGATGTAAGAACCTCACAGCAGGCAGATGTAGGATAATCAATCCTTTCAACCTTATTCTCAAGCTCCATTAGTTCTCATCCTGATCCCAAAACAGTTAGAGGTTGGATTAAGTCTTGAAGTATGGCATTTAATATACTCTAAAAATTGTTGTTATCATTAACTCCCATGACTCTGGAAACTAATGTTATCCATAGACAAATACATTTTCATTTTAAATCGCCTTGTGTCCTTGATCTACTATAGCAATGAGGACATAGGCTTAAACACCTGTTTGCAAAAGGTATTTAATATTTCTATCTGTAGCAATTTTGCTGTGATTTTTTTTCACTCCATGTCTCTTTTCCTCACTTTATGAGCTAAGGAGGAGGGATAAAGTGAGTATACTCTAAAGATTACACATTCGTTCATCATATTATTGTACAAAAGGTCTCAGGAGATGAATTATTTCAGCATCTTAAGCATTGATTTGGCAGTCTGCTTCCAGCCCCACTCAAAAATACAGACAGATTTGCACCTCTCCCAACACAAACTCTGATCCATACCTCAGTCCAAATTGCTGACCTTGGCTGAATTTTGTCCCAGCTTTCCCAGTCATGGTCAGGATAAACAAGATCTTATAGGAAAGCTATTTTTGCCATCCCTTGGCAGCCCTTTCCTGACCTACTCCAACTGGAGCAGTAGCTCATGCCTCTCTTCCAGCACCAACCCTTTCACTCACCCTTTTTGTCAGCCTAGCCTTCCCCAGGACTCTCAGGCATCCTGGAGGTGTGGGAGAATTGTCAGTACAGAATGCTTTTCCAGCTTCCCTGCTCCTTTGGCCTCCTTTCCACCCTGCAGCATTTGTACCACTCTTATTGTAGTGATTTATAAACCTAACCCTTGCTAATAGTCTTGTCTTCTGCTCTTTCCCAAACATGTCTTAACATTTTGCTTTAACAGGAACCATATCCCCATATAACTTGTGCAGTATCTCTGAGGAAGTTTTAGAGCCTATGATCTGATGTTATGTGTAGGATTTCAGCTGTATTTGTAGTGCTTACATAGAACTGCTCAAATATTTTTGAGTGTTTTATTTTTAATTAATTTTAGCTATTTGATATTGTTTGTGCACAGATTGAATCTACATGGATATATCTACAGTGATGACTTAGACTGCCTCCTTGTGTCACCTTTATATCCACCTGCAGTACAATGTCCTCTCCCAAACCCCAGCTCTCGACCATTTCTACTCCCTTCTCTTTCTCCATCCTTTGTTTTCCCTCTCCTTATAATATCACAACCTCTTTCTCTTTCACATTTCATACTCTGTTCTTCTCTCCTCCTTGGTGCCCCTCACTGAGACAGAGGACAAGGGGCACCTGAGGGCCCCATGTGTGTCTTTATGCGTGGTGGGCAAGAGACTACAGAGGAGGACCTGTCTTGGTGAACTGGCAAAGCCTCATGCTGCAAGCTGAGGGAGGGAAGCAGGAAGGGAAGTGTTGCCCTGCTGTGGGGCACAGTGTCTCCTATGGTGTGACAGGGACAATTGCTGCTCAGAGCCACCTTGGTATTCTGGGCACTGGTGTCTACTAAGGGGAGGCACTGCGCAGCCATGAGGGCCCTCAGCAGTTTGGAAGTATGGATCACAGGATAGGTGTAAAGAAATTATGCTTTTTTGGTAAAGATTTCCCACCATAATTTAGATTCCAGTGCAAGCAATATTTTCCCTTTTTCAATGTTACATATCTTTGTTGTTTTGGCACTGGAATTTGGTTACCTGAGCCAGTCATGGGGTTACCTAGGGTCTTTCTGAGTCTTCTCATCATAATAATTTTACTACTCACACACCTATAAATTTGTGGCTGGTGCATTTTTGCTGTTTCAGTTCCAGTCCTTTCTAGATTGTTCATAAATACAAGCAAATTAAAAAGTGTGGAATCCAGAGTGGAACCTTGAGGCATATGATGTTTTCCAGGGTGAAAATAGGCCATCTGATTCTTCACTTCTTTTCCCGCTATTAAAGTTTCATCAAATTAATAATTTGCTTTCTTCTCTGAACTCCTACAGTTTCTCTTTTTTGTGAAGTTTGCTCAAAAGCATTTTAACAGTATCAGTAGGTCATGGCTTTCCTCTGACATGGCCAGAGAATTATGAGAGATTTGTGAAACAGTTTTGCCTTCTCTGGCTGTCATTTTAAACATCCTGTTACTATTTTCTTCTCATTCTTAGAAAGTAAGGCTAAAACATTTAGCCTTCAAGAACATCAAGAAAGGATGGCTAAAACATTTCAACCAAATGTAGCTTATCGGACTCCAAAAACCTATTTCTATTACCATCCTTATCACACCACCCCTCAGCACAACCAGTTTTTAAATATGGAGATCATTAGTAGTTGGAAGAACATGAAAAAGGGCAGATTTCAAGGGTTTTGGGCTTGATTTTCCAAACAGGTTGGTACTAATACCTGGGACTGGAGTTTCACAGACTTAACTCAGTGGGAACATTACTTTGTTGGAAACCTGACCCAGAGCTGTGCTTTGGCCTCTCTTAACAAGCTGATGAGTATTCATGGCACAGTGCAGCTCTGTTTAGGTAACAAACTCAGCTTTGAGAGATCCAGTCGACCTTTCACTGCCCAGAAAATTAGCCTTTCAGTGGAGCAAAGCAGCTTCACAGCTATTCACCTTCCAGTTTGGATGATAATTAGAGCAGAATTAGCTTGGTGGCTTTTGCCCTGTGCGTGGTTGTACCAAGAAGACAAGTTTATGCTTTGGAAGTCCTTAGAAAGTGCTTTGGAGAGGGTATATGCTCATCCCCTATCTCAGACAATGAGGAACCCTCTTCCTGCAACCACTCCTTCATGGGGTGAACCCAAAACCAGGAGGTTGCTTCCCTCATACAGAGATGCTGAGGAGGTGAACATGCCATTGCCTCAGACATTCATCAAAATTCTCCTTTGACTTTCACAGTTTCTTCAGGACTAGGAGACCTCTGAGATCGGGCTGCTTATGTTCCTTCTCCCAGTGAAGTATAGCTTGTCCAGTGGGACATGTGCTTCACTGCAGCTGGTCCTTCAGGCTGTCATGACTAACAAAGCAGCCCTTGACTGGCTGCATGTGTCCATCCCTAGTGTTCAGCTATTGCCTAACTCCACTGAGAAGAAATGGATGCTGTATTCAACGATTTAGCCTACTCAATGGACAAAGTTCCGTGAAGGAAAACCCAAGCTAAACAAAACAAAACCCACAGAAATCAAAACAGCTGGAAAATGCTGCTCCATATAATCCCAGCTGTCCTGTCCTGCTGCTAAGAAGAACCATACTAAGAGGCTGCTACAGACGCATGCAGAAAAAACATGTTGTTAGAGGCATCAGGTTCAGGAGTCTGTGAGATGCAGCCATTCCTTGGGCACTCCAGATGTATTTAAATATTAAAAGATCAAACAGTCTATTTCCCTGTTTGCTTCAGAGTGTTTTGTTGAACATTCTCATTATTCATTGTGGTATTTCTTTGATTTAAGAGGATTTCTCTACACAGCTGTAGTTATTAGAATACAGTGTGTGTATGTGTGGTGAATGTGCTATTACAATAACGATCTTCTCCTTGTAGTAGATATGCATCCTGAGAGCAAAGCTTTTAGTTCAGTTGTGCATGTGGCAGTAAAGACAAGATGCACCAGGTAATTTGGAGAAAGAAAATGAGTGAAATGAAAAAAGACACAAAATTAATAGAGTAATGCCGTGGCGGTGGAGGTTGTGCCGCGACTCCCTGAAGAAGCTGTCCTGAGAAGGACTGCCCAGGAGCACAGTCACGTCCTCGCCTCGGCGAATGATTTCAGCCCAGCTCAGCTCGGCGGCAGCATGCAGGTGACACGGAAGAAGGGACTAGAGCGCTATGTGGCGTTCCGCTTAGAACTAGCCTTTATTAAGGCAAAGCCCTTGGCGAAGGGAGCCGGTGACAGGCGCTCTCTCGAACAGGGGAAAAGCTGGGGTATTTAGAGAGGAGGAGAGGGGCGGGGGGAAACTGGGATACAGGTATCGGGGTGGGATGGCAGGGGAGAACACCAATGGAGTGTAACAGTTTAACACAACTAACTCAAAGACTTCTGGGAGTGTTACTTTTCTCTCTCTTGCAGAAAGTATCTTGCCTCCAGGGGAGGGGTCAGGATCTCAGAATCAGCCGACTCCCCCGCCCCACAGAGTAATGACTTCTGTGCCTGTCTTTGTTACGGCCTCAGTGCCAAATATTAACTTACTTTTCATTATCTTTTTTTTTTTGACAGACAGAAACCCTGTACAACAGCATAGAGAACCCGAGAATGGGAATTTTCAAATTTATCTCTTCACATAATTTCCCTCTAATTGCTGGCAGGGCTTTTGGTCCCGTTACCTGTAGATGAATTGCAGAAAGTCTCTGAATCTCAAAGCAGTTGTCAGGCATACTTTGTTATCCCCCTCCAGAACCTGCCTGCTGTTACTCAACCACAACACTCTTCCAGTGTCAGAGAGGGGAAAGAGGCAGCAGAAGAGGGGTTGCTGGAGTGGGAAGCAGATAAACACAGCACACAAACCCTCTAATTTAGTGAGAGAAGGTAGAGGCAGTGAGGACTTTCTGTAGGCTTAGGAACAGTAGGAATGCTGTTATCAGCCAGAGATAATTAAAGATATTACAATGAAGGCAGGGAGTCAAAGGCATTATGTCAAGATTTCCACTCTGCATTTGAAAATCTACAGCATGTGGACTTAGATAAAGCTGATTGCTTCCCAGAAGAAGTAACTGATGAATCTGCTAAACATTATCTATCAGGACAAAATATATCTAGGAGTTTTGAGAGGGCTGTCTCAGGAAATGTCTGTTTTTAATGAACCTGGGAGTGCTGGCAATATTGCAGATGACTGCAAAGGTCTTAGGTTTTGCCAGTGCCTTTTCATCCCTTTAGAGGGGTGTAACAGGAAGATAGATAATTGCAAACTGAACAACCTGAAATTAATACCTGGCAAAATAGTGCACAGGGAAATATGAAGTTCTAACTGGAAATATAATTAATATCAGGCAACTTAGCTTTCAAGGAGGTAGAGTGTACTAAACAAAACAACTTTCATTTTGTATGTGATTACAAATTCAGTTGTTGACAGAGACTGCAGAGAGATAATGTGCTTTTGCACTGTGTTCAGCATACCCCAGCACAGTATTTTGACTTGAGCCAAAAGGGGTAGGGAATGCTGACTGACGGGAGTGAGGTTTGTAGGAAATAGTCTGTGTCCAGTGTTATTTCTATTTCTTAATTGGTAATCTTGAAATAAATATAAAATTGATGCTGATAAAATCTGAGGATGACACACAAACTGAAGGAGTAGCCAATAATGATGGGGACAGAATGTTTACACAGAGAGATAGGATGGTGCAGTCTGCAGCACCCATTTCAACATTTTTAATGTTGCCAAATGCCAAGTCATTCACCTGGATTGTAGGGAAACCAGTTTTGATACAGTCAACTCTTATTCATGGCAGCCCTAGAACATGATCCCTTCCCTTCCCTTCCCTTCCCTTCCCTTCCCTTCCCTTCCCTTCCCTTCCCTTCCCTTCCCTTCCCTTCCCTTCCCTTCCCTTCCCTTCCCTTCCCTTCCCTTCCCTTCCCTTCCCTTCCCTTCCCTTCCCTTCCCTTCCCTTCCCTTCCCTTCCCTTCCCTTCCCTTCCCTTCCCTTCCCTTCCCTTCCCTTCCCTTCCCTTCCCTTCCCTTCCCTTCCCTCCCCCTCCCCCTCCCCCTCCCCCTCCCCCTCCCCCTCCCCCTCCCCACTAATCATGCATCTTTCAGAACTTTTTTAGCAGATTATATACTACCTCCTCTTTCCCCTGCTCTCCTCTCCTTTCTTTCCTTCTTTTCCCCCATCTTGAAATATTGAAGTATCTGTTAGGGCAATACATTTGTATCCCATCACTGACTGTTTTGCAAATGTTTTTTTGCCAGCACAGACTGTTTTAGGTGGTTGCATATGTTAGTATTAGTCTCTTACAGGTGAGAGTGACAGTGTTGTACCAGCAGTGAGTGAATCAGAGTTGGTGGAGGCAACTGTTGAGACCTGCTCTGTGCTGCTGACAGTACCCTTCTCCTTGTGTGCTTTTCCTACCCGGGGGCAAGCTGATTAAAGCAGCTCACATCATCCCTGAGCTTGGTGCTCGTGACTAAAAATTCATACATTGGCTGACAAATTACACCAAGTCAAATGTACATTTAAAGTTACTTGAAGCACTTTCTTGGACAACTGCCCTTCCCAGTTCATTATTTGGGCAGTCTTGTACCATCTGTCTAAGCCACAAGCCCAGCTTACTGCAGCTGGGTCTTCATTAATAGAATCTCAAGATTCAGTCTTCATGCTGCAAAGTTTGGATGGTGATTAGCATCTCATACTGTCTTGGGCAGGGTAAGAAAAATCACAGTAGTGGAATTTCTGAAGCTTGTATTTGCTTCACAGCATCAAAAACTCGTATTTCTATAGAATAATGCAAAATGTGATACAGGAGGAGTCTATTTCAAGTTAATTATTAGGAATATCTTGAATCTTGAGTAAAAGTCCAAAATCTTAACAGAGAAGTTGCAGGCATGAAAATGGATCCATTGATAGATGGATCTATCTACTAACTAATTTAGTAGTTTTTTCCTCCTTGAAATGAAACAGAACTTACTCTAATGTAAGCCTGCAAAGTCTTGTGGAATATTTTACGGTCACAGATTTAGAGTATGTCATCTCCACATGTCTTTTCATGGATCACTACACTGGGCAGATGTCAACCAGGGTGCTGGAGTTCAAGTCCTGACTTGCAGGACCGGTCAGCTCTCCCGCTCCAAGATGCTCCTCTACATGCTTATGGAACATGAACACATTCAAAAAGCTGAAGACATTAAAAAAGCTCCTGCCACTAAACTTGTGAGAGCTGATGAGAACATACCCTGGGAAAACAGCTTTATTAAAATAGGGTCTTGAATATTTAACCAATTTCTCAGATGTGCTTCTCTTGTCATTAACCCTGACAGATCAATGGGTTTAAATTTATTTTTCTAATGGGCTAAGCAGGCTTTCATAAAAAAGAAATGTATCTGTGAACTACTCTCTCTTTGCTTCCAGGAGACTGCTTCTTGGTACATACCCATCTATATGTATCATAGTGATTATTAAAAAAGTTTTTCCCTCCATGATGGTTTCATAACGAAAGGAATGAAATACTATTGATTGTACTAATCATGCATCTTTCAGAACTTTTTTAGTGGATTATATACTTCCCCTGCTGAGTAATCAATGATATGGGCATACCTGCCTTTGGACTCTTTTTTAACCATCTGAACCTGCAGGTGATTCCCTTCTTCCTACACTAGAAGCAAAAGCAGTGATGTTAGGTTAATTTTTTTGTGGTGCAGCAACCAAGGAGTTAGGCCCGTTCCCTAAAAGTCCCCAGGCTGTGGATGTTGTTTCAGGTCTATTTACAGGAGTACTGATGAGTACAACAAGAACTATAAAGGAAACATGAACCTGCTTTATGTGGTGATGTGGTGAAAAATTAGATGCCTCTGGAGAGCTGGACCTGAACTGCTCTTCCAAGATTATGGGGGCTCCATTTTGCCACTGCCTTCATCAGCCTATGAGAAACAAACAGGTACAATCTCCTTAGCAAGAATGACCCAGCAGGGAAGAAGTCTTTCCAGGCTCTCACTTCTTCCAGCTCTTTTTAGCAGATGCCAAGGAAATTGCATCTGTCTATCAGCACAGAGCCTGGGGGACTTCCCATACCCTGCTCTTTCTCTCTGAAGCTGTATGGATGACTACCTCTGCCCTCTTCTCCTTTGGGGTAAACCTGCCTGAGCTCCTATTTAGGGCTTCTCTGAGGCACCTTCTAGGCTTGCTTTGTCCAGTCTTTTGATACCCAGCAAACAGTGGAACAGGAATCTCTGGGTCATTTAATTTTGCTGAGGGTCTTGTGTGAGCTGGATTAGTGCTAGAATCTGGGCTTGGGCAAGGATAGGGGACAGGAGAGTGCATGGCAGAGGGACATGAAGTTCAGGTGACAGGCATATGAAAAGCGATTTTCAAATTTACTATGTCCCCTTCTCTGAATCTTTTTGGGGCTCTCATTTCCTGTGACCATCCTGTACCACTCTACCAGCTGACACCCAGGCTAGACATGTGGTTGCTTCTGCACCAGAGGGGACCTTGTGTGCAGACTTGGGGCAATGAGAAATAAGGATTAATTTGGCTTGTCCTCACAGTATTGGCTTTTAGATTGCCTCTCTGTGACAGAGAAATTTCAACATCTGTAAATCTGTTCTCCAGAGAAGTGATTGCCTATATGGCATTACCTGTGAGAGATTCTTGCCCTCAAACCTTATTTGTGGCTCACTTTACCTAAAGAACTCATCTGAATGCTCCATTTATCTTTTAAATAAAGAACAAGTGATTGCTGAGGACTCACATCCCTATCATTTTGTGTTGCCTTCCTCATTATGAGAGGAACATAAGGGTCCCTGATCATTATTTCTGACTCTGTCATTAGCTAAGGTCTAGAAAGCATGTTTTCATTCCATTAGCCTTCAGAAATAAAAAGAATGATTGTTTAAGTCAAGAATAATTATTTCAACCAGCTCTTCTCAATGTATTGCTGTGGAACAGGCTGGGATCTAAATATTAGCTGACAAATTAATTTATATTATTTCTATTTTCCAGGAAAACCATCATGTTTGATACAAATGGCTCTATTTGTGGTTTAATGTGCCTCTCTGATCACTTATGACAAGCATTGGGAAGATAATCTTTTCTTTGATCATGTCTGCCAGGATTCCTGCAATTGACCCCCAGAAGAGTGGTAGAACAGAGATACCCAGACCTGTCATGGTCCTTTTGTTTCTCAGAAGTGTGTGGATACTTACGTTAATCAGGACTGACCTCCTTCTGTAATGATACCTTTCTATGATGATGTTGAAGTTCACAGTTATATGATGGCAAGTGAGTCCAGGCATGGTCCAGATGATCTGAATAGGATGCTTTCCATGTTCAGAGCAACTTCTTCTTTGCTTTAAAGAAATGATCAAATGCCCCCACCTTTCTTTCCTTAAAATACCAAAATGCAGCCATTTTTCTTCTAGATATAGTATTAAAACTTGCTGGACCTCTGATGAGATCTGTAATTCCTTAGCAAAGAATGCTTACCACCAAGAAGAGCTCATTCAGGGTGGCCTCTTTCATGTGTTTTCAAATGGAACAGCATTAGGACATAGGAGTGGGCGGTGAGTCAGGGCCAGCAACATGGAATCTTTCTGTCCCACCACTACTTCATGTCAGCAGAGACAAGCTGCTTCACAGCAAAGAAAGGCAGTAGACAGTAGGATGATATGATAACTCAGTCTTGGATAGCAAGTACTGTAGAAGAACCATTATTTCTTATTTTGACTGAAAATGTTCTTACACTGCTGCAGATAATAAAGTTAATTACAATGCAACTGAGAGCTTAGAGTGAAACTGGGATGAAGGAGCTTATTTAGTCCCCTTTTCCAACTGAAATAGAATTTTAAACCTTTTCTTTAAAATTACCAATGAGCCCATTGGCATGAAGGAAAGCATCTCCTATAGATCTGTGCTGCTCCTTTCACCACAAGTTTCTCAACTGGAGTCTTTCATCGTGGTAGGAAAGATCATATTCTCCTTGTCAGTGAAAAGTTGTGAGCTGTCTGAGCTGTTGTATTAGCCTTTTTTTTTCAACAGGTGTATGGTTACCAAATGAGATGTAGATTGCAGCTTGAAAACATAGGTATTCTGTGCACAGATGGCATTCAATAAGAAACAAGGGTGATGAGCACAGAAAGAAAAAACCTAGGTGATATTGTGAATCATGATACTGTGCCAGAATTTTATGTTAATTGCATGCCTTGTTTTCCTTACCTCTGAGTGTGCTAGTTCCTAGGAGAGGAAAGAGTTCAAAAGTTTGACTCCAGCAAACCCACAGGAAGTCTGCAGTCATTCACACTTCACTATTAACACAAATCATAACCTGAAAGACAATGAAAGATGTCCTCTATCTGACAGTGTTGTAAAACAATTATCATGGTCCCTTTCTCCTCTGAACAATCTTCATGGAAACCTAACCAGAGCACCTCAGGTAGAAGAGTCCTCTGACCAGTTGTGTAAAAAAGACAGCACTAGTCCTGAAACAAAGAATTCATCTCAGCCTTGAGACTGACCTGAACTTTTAAGGCTCTGAGCCCAGGCATGCAAAAAATAACAATTAGTACATGCCACAGTACCTTGTAAAAGCAGGCACTGTGGAAGCTGACATGACCATCACCTTTGCTGGAAGATTCATGGTATGGGTAAAACCTCATCAAAATAGCCCAGAGAAACAATGGGGTATGCCTAGGGAGCTATGAGATATGGCCCAAACCTACATGAGATGAGCCTTCATCCCACTCCAGAACTATGACAGTGACACATAGACTGAGGAGATATTTTGAAGCATTTGAGTAATAAGCACCCTAAGCTCCTCACAGACATCAAGGCTAGATACTGCCAGATAGAGTGGAAGTAAAAGTGCAAGATGAGATAAGGAACACCATGTTAAGGGCTTCTAGAAGGGCTGCGACACGGACTGCAGTTTCTCATCTTCAGGTTGCAGGACATGTCCCTGTGAGCTTTCTCTACTGGAAAAGCCACATACTGGGGTGGTGAAGCAGGCTTGCTGAAATGTGGCTGTGTTGTAATTAATAAATACATTAATAGAGTCTTCATTGCATTATTAGGACATTTATAATTTACTCTGGGAAACCTTTCAACTCCATTAAATCCACCTTTGTCACAAGATAAAGTGCTGCTCATAATAGGCTCATTAACATGCAGACTGCATTTCAGTCCCATCCATTAACAGCTGGCAGGCAAGAATTTTCAAAAACACCCCAAGAAAAATTTTCCCTGACCAGGAGCTGGCTTCCTCAGCATGTCTGTTAGTCCTGTGTGGGATGTTCAATGACAGGGAGCTTTTCTGCTATCTCCCTGCACCATTTAAATGTCCTGCCAAGACCAGCTATAATCAGGGATCTGGAAGAATTTGCCAGGAGCTTCCACCCTGCTGCTAGGGTCTTTATTTGACTCAAAAGCTGCCATGAGTAGAAGATGCCAGCCCCATTCAAGAGCCATGGGCATTTTCCACCTCTCTCTGGCTTGGCTGACTCTCATTTACAACCCAAGTGTCAGCTGCTCTGATTAAGTGCATTAGAGCCAGGCATGATGATTAACAGTGAATGATAACAACGATAATTTCAGTGATTGTTAGTAGGCTTCCAAACTTCATCTCTCATGCTCTCACAGAGATAATAGATAATAGATAATTCTTCCAGCAACAATGATTTTACAAAAAAGTTTGCATTTGCTCTGTGCGGATGAACTATGGTGCCTGGTTTCATCCAGTGGCATTTTTGAGACCCCAGGGCTGGGGGTGGTGCCAGCTCAGGATTTTATGGATTTCTGATGTCTTGCAGGTTTGTCTCCCGGAGCAGGGAATTCATGTCTTTGTTCTTTCCTTCTTTCTAATGCCCAGTTCTCCAGCCAGCAACTGATAGGGAAATACAGACTAAGGGAAATTGAAGTTGTACCTAAGTAATCTATCTGAGCTTACAACTTTTGGACAAAACTCACAACTCTGGAGCACAGTTTATTGATTTGAGTTCTGAGGATTGTCATTCTGGGTCTGGAGCATCCACAGGAGAGGTGAGAGATATAAAACTGTAACTGGGTTAAGAGGCTCAGCAGAGAAGCTAGAGTGGGCTGTAAGGATGACTTTCTAAACACTGAGAACAGCTTATCTGTATGAGATGAAAGCTTGTCAGTGACTGAGATAAATGAGAAGCTTGACATGAAGATCTGAGACTTCAAGGTGTTGCATTTCAGCAGCCTGAATGCCAGGACACTGAGACTTAACAGTCCACTCAAGCACAGATTCAGTGAGTAGCTGAGCTTTGATGAAACTTTCTACTGGGTAAGATCCATGGACCAAAGCACACTAGGTTAAAGAGAGCCAAACTCCCACTGAAATTGTAAATGAAACATGGACAGCCTGCTTTGTTTTAGGACAGTTCCTGCCAGGAGAAAACCCTCATTCCCTCTGACGTGTCCATCATTCCATGGTGCAGACAGCACTAAACTGTGGGCAAGGCGCTGTCTCACAGCTCTGTATTCCAGGGGTTATAGTTTCCTACTTAAATTCATACAAAAGAAAAACTGTTCCTTTTTTTATTTTGGTCTAAGTCTTGCCTGTGTTACTCCTGAGCTGTCTAGCAGGAAGTCTGCTCTTTCAAAGATGTTTCTCACATCTCTCTTGACCAGCCCTATTCATTCAAGGTCTAGAACAAGAACTGTACAACCAAGTGGCACGTTCAGTGAGAAAACTCTAGTTTTAGGGCAGGTAGAACAGCTAAACAGAGTATACATCCCACTGAGAGAGAAGAATGTAATTTAGTGACAAACAGCAAGATATTTAATACATAGACGTAACAATTATAGTTAGGTTTTACAGCTGCTAAATGTGTTAGTCCTTAAACAAACATCTAATGGGACTTTAGCCTTCATTATTTTGAGACATCAGGCTTCAGAGGACAGTAACTTTCTTATAACATCTCACATTGTTCCCTTCAGGATAAGGGATATTATTTTAAAAGGTCAAAGCAGAGTTCATCCCTGGTGTATTATGCCTCATTCAGTTTGTATTTTTGCATTTTCCACTGCACTGAATTCCTCCTCCTTTTCACTCCGCCTCTGGTATCCCAGCTGTTCACATTTCCTTTGCTCAGGCTTCATTAAATGAACCCAAGATGCAGATTTTGGTGAAACCAAGAGAATTTGCAATTAACTCCACCTTTTTCAGAGAAAATATTATGTCTGTGTTTTGAACTATGCTTTGTGTAGCAGCATGGCACAGTTCTTGTAATCATGTCCTACCAGTTTGTTGAGCCCCTATTTTTATAGACACCGTATCCCTACAGATCTCTCACAAAGGAAATAAAAGATGCTCATTATAATCACAGTTGGGCTGTCCCAAACCCCTCTTTGAAAATCAAAGCAGTTAAATTATTCTTTTTACTCTTCATTTTTACCCATTTCTATATTGTTGGTTTTATCTGGGGTACAGTATGGTCATCCAAATACAGGCCAGAGGTGGGAATTACTCTAGGTTTATTTCTTGCAAAATATTGAAACACTTCACTAGGTTTTGACACTGTGTTATTCCCTATAGAAGAAAGATTATTTTTTTTTTTCGTACCAGCTGTATCTGATGCCTTCTTACCTTGCATGTGTCACACCCTGAGTGGCTTTAAATCATTAAGCAGAACCACCCCAGAAATTAGGATCACATCCGGCTGGGCTAATGATTCATATAGTTCACTGGAGGGTTTGGTGTGCAACAAGAATAAACTCAAAGGGCTTGGAGAAAGAAAAGTTAGCTCACAGGATGAGGGGAAATAGAGAGGTAAAGATAGACAAGGGGTTGAGGAAGACAATCCCTTCCTTGGAGTAGAAAAGGCTGTGTGGGCCTAGTTGACCATGTACCAAGACTTGGTTTCACCCATGGCGGACCAAGTTCAGTATCTCCTGGATGCATGGTTCATTTGGAAGAGCTATTTATTTTTCAATGGGAAAATATTTTTTTTTACATTTCTGAGATGCTATTAGAGACAAACAGCAGTCCTACCTGCACACCTCTTTTCCTACTTCCCTTTGCAAAGTCAGAGGCTGTTCTTGTTTACAGGTGGCATCTGAGGGTCTACAGAGAGGCTCTGAGTTCTGTGTGTAGAGTCTCTTTAGCACATATAACCGGTCACACTTTTCTTTATTCTAATTGATCTGCAATTCTCTTTTTGTATAACTGGGGAAGCAAAATGCCTCTACCTCAATAAAACTCCGTGTCTCATACTCAGTCCTCTAAGGTTTGAATTAATTGTGTGTACTTTTTTCCTGCCCAGGCTTTTCCTCAACACCCCATGTTGTCTATTACTGTGTATAAGAATGACCTGTGTTGACACAGGACTGAGTGAGCACTTTGCATTATCAGCTCCAGCATTTGCCTTTGTGCTTTACTTCATGCAACAAAAGCGTAACTCACAGCAAGGTGATTTCTTGAAAGGTTTTCTACTGACAATTTGTCTAAAAAGAAATGCTGCTTGAGAAGACTGAGAAATGTGTTTCTTCAACCCATTCAGCAAAGTTACTGAGGAAATCACTCAAGGCTTCTATGTTACTGCTATGGCCTGAGGCATATGTTGCAGTTCCTGGGCTCCTGGTCCCACTGATATTTAATGAAAGAAAATGAAATCTTGATAATTCAATGACTGTTATTTTGGCCAGGTTTGGTCCACTTCACTGCACTTCATGCCATCCCATTCCATTTAATTGTTTTCACTTAATTTCAGATTTTTTTTTTCATTTTGATTGCCATTTATTTCATCACAGTTCCTCTCCTGTGTGTTCTGTTCACTTCATCCCCTGATTTCAAGATTTTATTTCCTTTCATGAAATGAAGAATTCTCATTTCATGAAAGGAAATGAAATTTCACTATTTTTATTAGTATTATTTCTGCAAGTTTCAGTACATTTCACTGCACTTTGTCATCTCATTCCATTTAATTATTTTAATTTCATTTAATATTTTTCTTTTTTTGAATTGCATTTCATTTCATCATAACTTCTCCTCTGTCCGATTGTTTCACTTTGTTCCCCAATTTAGAGATTTCATTGAGTGTCATTTCAGCAATATTTTGAACTTTTAACTACACCTCATGTCATCCCATTGCATTTAAATCCTTTCACTTTTCATTTCAGAATTTTCTCTTTTTTTTTTTTTGATTGCATTTCATCATAATTTCTCACCTATGTGTTTGGTTCAGTTTGTTCCCTGATTTTGAGATTTCATTTTCCTATCATGAAATGAAGAATCATTTCATGAGGAACAAACTGAAATGAACAGACTGGACAGGACATATGATAGAAGGAATTGCAATTAAAAAAGGAAATGAAATCTCACAAACGTAATGAGTATCACTGTGGCCCGTTTTGGTCTATTTCACTGCACTTCATCTCATCCCATTCTATTTAATTGTTTCCACTCAATTTCAGAATTTTTGTGTATTTTTCAATTGCAATTTATTTCAATATAATACATCTCCTCTGTGTTTGTTTCATTCAGTTCCCTTATTTTGAGATTTCATTAAGTATCATTTGGGCTACTTATGGTCCTTTCATTTCAACTCATGTCATTCCATTCCATATAAATTTTTTTACTTAATTTCAGAATGCTTTTTTTAAAAATTGGAATTCATTTAATCACAATTCCTCCTCTGTTCATTTCACTTCATTCCCTGACTTTGAGATTTCTTTTTTTTTTTCATGAATCATTATTGGGGTGGGGAACTACCCCTCTTTTCATGGTACTGGGGGCCGTGGCAGTAAGCTGCCGTGTTTCATCTGAGCTATCTGAGATCACCACCAGCCTCTAACCTGCCCTGCCTTTCCTGCAGCCTACCTCCTACCTGTGCACACCTGGCTTGCTGGTCCTCACCTGCCCACATCATGCCACCTGAGGCAGGGACGTGCTTGTTGTGCACTGTTCTCTCTTCTGCAGCAGCAGAGTCTTTCCACTGCTGCTGGCTGAGCGGTTTCTAATTATCCTCCTTGGACTTTTGTGCACCATAATCAACAGTTAATTGGAAACAATCAAATTGGTGATCTAGGGAAGTAGAGAAGAGTGATAGAGGAGGGCAGGGACTAAACCAGGAGCAGACACTAGTGATGGGCACAGCTGATGGCAAACAGCTGTTTGGAGTAGAGGGGGCTCAGAGGAAGAGGGGCTGGAATGAAAGCCAAAGCAGTGCTTCTTTCCTCTGTCCCTGAAACATCTTCACTTTGCAACTCACTTCTGGCACATTGGCCCTTTTAAGACAATACTGCTTGGTTTTACTGGCAGCATTGTTAGGTACCATTGGTCTGTAGAAAAAACAGCACACTGGAGGATGGCAAAAAAGGAGACTTAAAAGTCACAGAATCAAGCCTTACAGAGCTCAAGAAGTGCTTGGATAATATGCTCAGGCATATGGTGTGAATCTTGGGGCTGTCATGTGCAGAGCCAGGAACTGGACTTCAAATAAGACTTGTGGGTCCCTTCCAACTCAGGATAGCCTGTGATTGTATTATATGGTAGCACTAACACTGCTGTTTTTCCTGTAGTTATCCAGATGCTTCCTACCATCTCTGAAGAGTCCTGCCAGGCTGGATGTAAGCTCCAGGAAGGTGAAGAGGTGGCCCCAGCATGTGGTGCAATCCCAACCACAAAACGATCTTTTCAGAAGGACATGACAAGCACAGGAAAGAGCTCCTGTGCCTAAAGCTGGTATTTTACCCCCAGTGTACAAGGGCTGCCATGTTTTAGGTTATTTACAGTTTGACACTACCATTAACAATGAAAGGCGACCAAGGGATTTGTGTCCGTTCAATTTGCATCCCTTTCCGGTTGCCACAATCTTGAGCACAGTGGGTTATTTGATTTTAATTAGTGAGGGAGCGCTCTCCTCTTCTGGAGTCTGGAAGCTTTTTCAAAGGACGCCGGCTCCGTCCCCTGAGGGCGGCCCGTGGGCGCGGAGCCGTCTCGCCCTTGGCGAAGCGGGAAGGGCGGCGGCGGGAGCGGCGCCGCGCCGGCAGGGGGCAGCACTGCCCATCCCCGGGCCGCGCTCCGGGCTCTCCGTGAATCCCAGCCCCGCTCCCGCCGCCTGCCCACGCGCTGCTTTCCTGCGTCTGAAATATTAATTAACGGGAGGGAAAGGGAAAGAACAGATAAGAACAGATAAGAACAGATAAGAACAGATAAGAACAAATAAAATAAAATAAAATAAAATAAAATAAAATAAAATAAAATAAAATAAAATAAAATAAAATAAAATAAAATAAAATAAAATAAAATAAAATAAAATAAAATAAAATAAGAAAACTTTTTACAATGCAGCACTATATTAAACTTACAGCGCTATAAATCTGCACCGTAAAACTGTAACTCAGGGGCTGGGTGTTAGAAAAACCTGACACGCTGCTGGGGGAAAGGCAGAGATTTTAACAAACTGCATCACATACAAGTTTCTGCAATGTACATAAAACTTACTATTTTGTACCCCTATTAGCTGGTTTTTACAACGTTTTCAGGGACAAAAAAATAAAAATGGCTAGTAATAGAAACAAGCAAATCAATTCAGAAAAATAAAAGTTGACGTGAGCTTGCATCCAAGAAGTGAGTGACTATTCAGCCTGTTTTGTTTGTTTACCTATCTGAAGTGGTTTGAGAAATCTGAGTTAATTTAAAAATATTTTTCTTCCAGTTTCTGTCATTGCTTTGCATCGCACAGGTCAGGATAGACACTGCTAGATAATGAAGGCATGGTAAAATTGGTTATTCTTGAACATATTTACAGTCTGATCTCCAGATTTCTACACCTCAAATGAAAATCAGCTGATTTGATCCCTACTGTTTTTATATAATAATAGGTGATCTCAAGGGGTGTATTCTTCCCATCTCTCACTCCCTCCTTTAGTGGAAAAAAAAATAAATTCCTGTTTTGTCCTTTGTTTTGACCTTCAAAGCCTTATCTCCTGTTCTCCTCTTCACTAGAGAAACCCTGACAAGAACTTTTGAAACCATAAATAGACATGTCATTATAAAGCAGTAACATGGGCTGTAGCTTTCCTTCCTTGGGAAAGGTGAGCAAAGGTGTGCAGCTTGTTAGCTTCCTTTTTTGAGAGAGGGGAGAACTGCACTTCATTTTGAAGTTTCATGCGACATCACAAATCAGGTCCCTTGGCCAAGAGGGGAAGCAAACACCAAGTATGCTGAAGTGAGTAACTATCTTGAGTGAAGAGAATCCTTTAATGTGAGCATGGTGTAGGTAATGCAATATTTATTTACCGCAGAAAAATTGTAAAGAGCACAGCATTGATTTCTTGGTTTTTCTTTTTAGGGTTGGTTTCATGGGGCTTGATCTGCTGGGAGAATTTTCTGAGAAGTATCTGAATAGCTCATAGCTGGATGACTTCAGTTCTGACCCCCTGACCCGAGTGAGGTTTGCCACTCGCAGTATTCCTGGAATGATGCAGAGGCTTTGGCTGAAGTCAGGCCAGGACTTTAGATTGGACATTAGATTGGTTTTGTGGCACTTCTGCATTTGATACGTAGAGGATTGATTTCTTGCTGTATCTCTCTGCAGCATTTGACTCTGTTGACCATTAAATTCTTCATGTCCCTGCTGAGGAGGGGATTTGCAGACAGTGGAACATACCCAATTATTAGAGATGAAAATATACGTCACTACTACTAATGCCTGGATGTGGTGCTGTCCCACTAAGACCTATGCTTTTCCCCTTTTTTGCTGACCCAATCGAACACAAAGTCATTGGGGTGTGGGAGACATTGCTGCAGCCTAGAACACTTCAATAGCTCATGCTGGTTGTATGATACCTTTCTCTCATGTTTTAAGATAATACATAGTCAAGTTCAAAATCTCAGTCCTTGAGAGCCTTAGTTGTCTGGATCAAAGTAACTAAAAAAGTAACTTTATTAACACCATATGATTTATATGAGAGTCTTGCCATTTTCAATTGCAAAAGGAAAGCAGTGTCCCTCTGATAACCTCCTCCAGTAGTTTTAAGCATTGCTCAGTGTCTCTCTGAAATGTGGGGAGAAAAAATCTTACCTGAGATGTAATCTCTTATTGAGATTACCAGCATGTACAGATTCCATTGCACTTCACATGAACAGGGAATATTCACTGCCTCCAGAACATGTGTCCCTCCAGACAGGCATAGGACAACACTGCCTCACCTACAGAATGGTGACTGGCTCCTCAGAACGATGCCAGGAGCACCTGGCTATCTGTGCAGCCTAAAATGTCTCTTGCTCAATCTTTTCATGCACACACATTCCCCACATACATAGTGCTTATGTTTAATTTTCTGTGTGCCCAAACCATACAATTTCTAAAGAGGGTTAAAAATATTGAATTAATTCGGAAGACAGAGGTGAAAAGAATCATTCTGAGATACCCACAGAGTTTGTAGTAGTAATGAGAGACTGTTTCTGTCTTTTTGACACTGAAGTTAATTGCAGGCATCTAGAGTTTCTTGTATCATTGATGGGGAAGTGTAAGCAGAAGAAGGGACTCTAACAAACTGAAATTTAGCATGTACAGTAGGTTGTGAAGAGAAAAAAATAAGAACAAAGAAGACTGCTATTATCTTTTATTATTATCTTTTGATTCTCCACCATTTTCCTTCTGCATGCTCTCGCTCTGTCAGCCTTCTCTCTTTCAATAATTACAATAATCAACTTAGAATGATAACAGAAATAATCTCCTGCAAGATTACTAAACAAACCACACTGTGCTTACTTACAGTAGGTACATCACTTATTGAAAAGCCAATAAAATTTTAATTAAAAAAGCATGTATGTTGTCAGTTAAGATGCAAAGAGGGTGTGCAAACACATTCAAAATGGTCCATAAATTTCTTGGTATTTGATAGAACAGGGAGGAGGGCAAACCCACACCAAATAGAACAAAACAAAACTAAAGCCCACCAGATTTGAGGAGCTCTATTTATGTTGTTCTATACAGAGCATTGATTACTTGGGAATTCAAAAGCAGGAGGAGGAGAAAATCCTCCCTTGAGCAACGATCACATTCACCCACCCACCTCCACCAGGGCTGGGAGTGAGTGAACAAAAGTTAATTAAAGATTTTGCATTCCCGCACTGCAGCGCTGTATTGACAGCTCTGGATCGTCAGATAAACTACAGCTTTCCCACACTGTATCGCTAATATGACTTCAACCTTGCCCTGGAGGCACCACCTCAGGGGATCAGATGTTTGGTTTTCCTGGTGTACTTGAGGCTTGGCCTTTCTGCTAGGACTGAAATGAGTAGGACTGATGAATCCCAGCCATAGGTAGGTGCATGTCTCAGAGGAGCAGGACTGTAAGTAATTACTCAGTCATGAGTCACCATGGCTTCAGAGGATTCTAGTCCTCTATTAGTTGTTTGCTCTAAGCATAGGAAGACTGTTTCATATAAAGGCTACTTGGCATGGAAGAATTTCTGCACTGGTACTGTGAATGTGGAACTGTTCTCAGCTGACTAAAGCAGATTTGCTGGAGCCAATTATGACATGAAGGAAGTCCTCAACACCACTCAATGCCCTGAGTTTGTCCAAGGCATTCTTTTTTGTGGATCTGGTGTGAATGGTCTTTTCACGACCTTTGTGCTCCTATGGCAGGCTGGAAACAGCGGCTTCAGGGGTCCCTTTGAAGACAGAAGTGCATATCCTTCACCCAGATATTTTTTCTCTGAGCTCTTGCTGCAGGGCATCACTGGGAGGAAATCTCAGCAGTGACATGATCAGCACGGATCGGTTCTCACTGGGTGAGTGAGAAACCACTCCTGGGATTGCACTTAGTGCAGAGAAAGCCTATTTGATATAGCATGATATGTGAGAATGTCCCGAGAGAGTGTCTGAAATTCCTTCCTCTTGGTTCAACCTTCAGCTTCAGCTGTAATGGGCAAATCTTGCCTTCACTGGCTGCCCTTGCATGTGGAGAAAAGAAAGACTGTGAGGTGGAAGGACCTATTTGCTCAGGGAGCACATTGCTGTGGTATA
This sequence comes from Cyanistes caeruleus, assembly GCF_971803275.1. Lineage (NCBI taxonomy): Eukaryota > Metazoa > Chordata > Aves > Passeriformes > Paridae > Cyanistes > Cyanistes caeruleus. The sequence goes on along the minus strand of NC_141702.1, from coordinate 83,411,448 downwards.
CATGCTATTGCAGGACACTGAGTTTTGAGGCTGTTACAGAGTGATAATGCTTACATTTAAAGAGATCTATGAGCTGTACCTAATTAGAGAACCACAGCAACATGGCAAGGCAGGACAGTTAGAAGTCACCTCCTTTTAGGCTGGAAAATAAGACAAGGGTATTAAAATGTATGACAGGGGTTAGAGAGGTAAGGTCAGTAAGAAGGTCAAGGTTAAAACATCAGACTTACATAGTCCCAGAGCTGTGCTTAACATGTGTCTCAGCCAAAGAAATTTATGTTAAAGACATACTAACCCCTTACATCTGAAGATCTCAAAATGTTTTATGTCCCCATTAGCTTTCTCTACGCAGCTCTGCTGAAGGCTGTTGATCTTTCGGTGGGGAAAAGCAGCAGTCTTCTCCATGCTGTACTGTGTCTGTATTGATTTCAGGTCCCCTTGGAGTGGAGATTGCTGGGGTTAGTCACCACATTCACTGTGGATGAGCTGGGTGATTGTGTTACAGAAAAGCAGATGCCATTGAGGGAAGGTGTAGGAAGATGGCTGGGTATGGATTGAGATGACTTTATATAAGCAGTGGTTCATGTGACAGGGTAGAGTTACACCTAGTTTAAGGGGTATCAGGATGCAGTGGTATCTATACAGGGAAGGGACAGCAGGAAATGAGGTTAATTGATTTGCCCTCTTTGGGGAGGGCTGGACAGACAAATCAGTCATGAAGAAAACCAAAGCTCTTCCTTGTTGATTTCCTTCAAAGAAAACATTTTTGAAATCAGAGCTCTTTAGCAGGCAATTGAAGGAGAGGCAGCTGCTGGCTAGGTAGGATGAGGCCAGCCCAAGGTCCCACAGAACAACTCATGAGAGGTGAGCTGGTGTGCCACACTGTATATGGCCAGGTGCTGAGCAGGCTGAGCAGAACACCCTGGCACCAGCATGGGTAAGGGTCCTGGGAGAACTGACAAAAGCAAAGTGGATTTGACTTCCCTAAATCTCATATTTAGGGACATGGATACTGTGGAGGAGCTAGACCCTGGCAGAGACTGAGGGACACATGACACATGAACTATAACATCTGTGGTTCCACAGAGCCTGGAGGGGAAACTGAGGCATTGCGACTAGTACCCTAATGAGCCACGCCTATGGGCCAGAGGGTCTTTGTCTCATTAGTGCTTTCTCTGACAATGAAGCAAGGCACCCTCTGGCATCCAGAAAGCCATGGCCATTAGCCACAAGTAGACAATTGTAAACTGCTCAGAACAATCTCCCAAAATGAAAATGGAGAGATATATACAAGACTGAAGCAACTGCTGACTTGCAAAGCAGAGAGGAGCATGGTACTGCCGGCTGCCACTAGGAATTGCCATGGGCTCACTCTGAGTCCCACACAGGGGGTTTGCTTTGAGCATTCTCAGGGAAACCTCTGCATCCTGCTGTGACCTTCATGCAAGATCTTGTATGAGGACACTGTAATGAAGTGGGGGCAGTTTCTCCTACAGCAGCCAGTGACTAACAGCTCTGCCTTTTTTTTTCCCCTCTCCATTTTTGATTACAGAACCGTTCTGTTATTCTAGCAGGTCTGAAATTAGATACAGGTGCAAATTAACTAAGTCACAAGTGCATTACATTTGGCATTTTTTCTGTCAAGAGTCATGCTGGAGGGTTGCAGAGAATAATAAGAGCAGCCAAGAGCTAAGTGGCTGGTCCAGGTGTGCCTGGCTGCTGAGTATGCCTCCCTGGCAGTGTTTTGAGGCATGGGGGTCTATTTTCACAACACAGGCTGAAAAATCACCTGCTTCCTGATAGTTTTCTACCTCTGATTCTTGTCTGCCATTCTCCTCTGGCTGCAATTGTCTTTGAGTACTCAACCCCCTGACTGAAGAGCTACAGTTGTCATGGTTATGTTGTGGTCTTCAGATTTCAGAAACACAGTAGAGCAAAAGCTTGTATCATCATCCTCCTCCTCCTCCTATTCTTTCTTCTCTACAATGTATTTCCCTTTGTATTTTCCAGATAAGGGAGAAAGTCTGTCAGTCTGCCCAGCTGTGACAGGTAGGTGAAGGAATCCAAGTCCACCTGCCAGCAAAGAGGTGCACAAGGATCTGCTGCCCCTCCTCAACACCATGGCTGCCTCTCTGCAACTTGCAAAAGAGCAGTGGTTGCAAAAGCAGTTTCCAAGCAGCAGAGCTAATCAAACCAGTTGTCATAAAGCAACCATCAGATGCTGTCTAAGGAGGTGTGAGTATCTTGTGTAATGCACAGCATAACTAACCAATGTGAGGTGGTTGGCAGAGGACAATAAGACAGCGTGAGAATGTGTGAAAGTGTTATTCTGCTGTGGCTGCTCACAGAGGAAGAGTGCTCATTTTGTGGAGGGGCCTTTTTTGGCTTCGTGTGACAACTTGCTAGTCATTTCAATTCCAAAGATACTGAGATTTGAGCATAGGAACTGAGATGAATCTCAGTGCCAGCTGCACTCTGTGAAAACTTTCTGCCCTGATGTGCAATAAACGTACAAGAGAGATTATGAGGTGCTTGAGCCAGGGAGCTGAGCTCCTTTCTACAACTCCTCAGATGAAGCTGTGCACTTATCTGTCAAATCGAGGTTGCAGTGTGCTGGCAGGACAGCATGTGGATAAAGCTAGTCCTGCTGCTGTCCCACAGATAAGTGGAAGGCTTCATTCACCAAGCAGTTAATCTGGAGGGCTTTCACTGGTGCTAAATCCATACTATTTATTTAAAGATTAAATGAATGATTCTATGCAAATTTGCAAATTAGTTAATGACATAATTGCATCAAATGATAATATACTGCTTCACAAAACTGGCATGAAACGATTACAGGCCTGGGTTTCCGTTTGTTGTGGCATTCAGACAACTCCTCACCCAAGTGGAGCTGAGCTCTGCCTGGGCTGGGACATGCATGTGGTTAAGACAGGGCTTCACTTCCCTTTGCCTTCCCTGAGGACTGCTGTATTACAAGGAATATTGCTTATGGCCATATAGGGCTTACTGGAAATGCCTTCCCCATTGGGCTCCTTATTTTGAGATATGGAGAAATTTATTCAATTTTGGTGACTTTTTCTTCAAAAATTCTATGTTTTGTAACTGGAAAAATAGGTCAGCAGTGCAGACCTAATTTCAGAAGTGTTTCCTTGTAAGTGTCAAAAGTAAACATGTTCTTTTAGAGTACAGTGACTGTGAACTGCTTATACTATTTCCTTCTGTACTAAAATCTTCCCTTTCCAGCTTACGTAGCCAAAGCTGCCTACCAGGAATAGATGAGGACACAACCATCCAACCAGCTGCTCTGGGTGAAATCCAAGGGCTGTTTCACTCAGAATCCAGTATCTGGCAGCAGCAATGGCCTAGAGAAGAGCACCCGAAGGAAGCAACTAGACAATGAAGCTTCCCTGGTGTGCTCTCCTTGGCTTCAGTGGATTGCAGTCATGCAACCTCCTGAGCCAGAGGTGTCACTGAGGGGCAGTGACAAATTGGTTCTTATGCACATCTTATGTTATGCCCCATTTGTCTTTTGAAATAACTTTATTTTCTCCCTTTGTCCTTCCTAAAGCCTTACTTATCCCAGTAGATTTAAGTGGACTTATAAAATATTCCTGCTTCTTTCTTCTCAATGTTAAATTGCTCTCTAAAACATTTTAATTATAGCATATGTGGGATATGGAAACTTTTGAGGATTAGAGAACATTATAGGCAGTAGCTAGGCACCATTAATGCTGGGATCAACCCATATCTCCATGATGCAAGAAAAAAATCACAATTCTCCTCTATCTTTTAGAAATTAGACCAATGACCATTAGACCATTTAGCCAATGACCAGTGTCAATGGCTAAAGGGGTGTGCTTCACAGACAGAGGAAAACACAGAAAGTTTGGCAAACAGTCACTGAACTTGCTTAGTCCATTACAGCTCCATGTGGGACATCCTAGTTAGTGCTCAGCTCTCCTAAGTGGTAAAACTGCAAAGGTTTCTAACCTCACCCAACTTTTGTTTGGAAAAGTGGCTGTGTATGTCAGTATGAAAGGCAGAAGGGGCAAGTGATAGAGAGAGTGGTAAATGTATGGAGTAAGGAAATAATAGCTATAAGCTTTTGCATGGGTACACCCTAGGCTTGCTAATGCCTCCAGAGCTGGTACTTTTTCCACCACAGTTCTGCTGTCTGAATCAGCTTTACAGGGCCCCTCCCTCCTCCCACAGTCCCCTAGCCCCTGTTTATTAGCACAGAAGTGCCTCGGAGCAAACGAAACTCATTCTCTAGCCAATGTCCTGGTTCCTGTCTTCAAAGCTGCAGCATTTCTAATCTGTTTTCACTTCTGTCACTGATTCCACTGGGGCTCTTGGCTAATCATACAAACTGTTTTATAACCTTGCCAGCTCTGTCCATGCTGATAGCCTTGCTGCCCTCACTGACTCATACCACTTCTCACAGCCCTGGTTCAAAACTGAAAGGTTAATCCTCCAAACCCTTCAGTAGTCACACCTCCTCTTGAGAAACACCTTTTCAGGCCATTCTCTATTGCACTATCACAGAGAGATGACCTTTTAAGATAATGGCATTAAACCTCAGGTCTAAATGCATTTTACATGACACAGATTCTGTTCCCACTCCAGCAGAATTTTCATATTGATTTCCCTGGAGTCTCTCAAGGCATTCTTACAAAAAGGTTTACGAAGGTGGAAGAATGTAAAGCTTTCTTGGCCTTTCTGACCATTGCTCTCCTCTGAGCGTGTTCTCTCCAGGTAATTAGTGACTAGGACACATTCATCTGACCAAAAGGTCACTTAAATTGTGTGTAGCATTTATACCATTCTAAATGATTGGGTTTTACTTGGGGACATGATCTATTGGAGCAGAAGTTTGGGTCACTGGCCTTTGTTGCAAACTGACAGTCTCAATGGCCTTGTTCCCAGTAAAGAGTGTCTTGGTGCTAAAGTGAATGGGTTATAACCCCATGACACTGCAATTACACAAATATTTAAACTACCTCTTACTCTAGAAAGAGAAACATTTACTACCTATCCATTCCCTTTTTATGACAATGGTTTCACAGGTTTAATATAGCACTGATTAAATAAAACTGTTCCTTGGCTGTAGGCCAGTAATGAACTGGGCGTGTGTACAGAAGAGTATTAGTGTGTCAAAGATCCCCCCCCACAGCACAGCATCTTTTATCTGTCAGGAGTAAAAGGTTTGATCTTTCAGAAAATATGTAAGACCAGTGTAAGTAGATGGTGGTAGCTCCCCATGTTTTCTCCAGCCTTCAACCCGCTGTGGCTTCAACCCTTTCTAGTGCCAGATATGTTTTTTTATATATTTGTTAGTTTTGGTAAACTGAAATTAATAGTACTGCCATTTCAAAAAGAGCCCTAAGACATTTCATAACGGACTTACTATTTTGGGGACTTTTCCTCAACTGTCCACAGTGTCTGATTGACCTCAGTGGTAGAGAACTGAGTTTTTCTATGCAGGGCAGAGAAGACAGTGCTGGGATTTGACCCTGCTGCTGTGAGTAGTGTTGATGCTCAGCTGAGCAGGTCACTTCCTTGACAGTGAATTAAAAAAGCCGACATGGAAATTAGCTATTCATCTTTGCTGTTAAGAGAATCATGTTCATTTATGCAATGCAAGGAGATCTGGCAGGATCTTTATAGGTCATATACAAAGTAAAGCTAGGATTGACTTTTTCTGTTTCTGAAGGTGTTTCAGGGCAGAAACCAGAGGTCTGGAGGAGATAAAAGCACTGAGTGTATTTAACCTGTCCTCTGAAAAGACAAAGCCAGCAAGTGCTCTTAGACATCCCATCCTTTTCTGTTTGTTTGCATTTGGGAATATAATGCGAGCATTAAATGGACTAAGGGAATGACTCACTATCCTGAAAAGCTGAATCTCTGCATATGTGACCTAAGCATTTTGAGAATACGCATTTTCCTTTGAAATGTGCATATGCCTTAGAGTACTGGGCCACAGGTCTGCCTTAGTACAGCAATTTCCATGTTTCCCTTCCTGCTGTTTGCCCATGCTCATGGTCTTTTGGATTTTCACAAGGACCAAAGCAAGCTGTCTTTAAAGACTCTGTAGTTAGTAGTTGTCCCCAGCATCACAAATTTAACCTTGTATATAAAGAATGCAGGTTGCCTCTTCAAACAGGCTAAAGATATGGCATCTTTAATCTCATGTTACACAAATGCCCTGATCAAAATAAATGTTTCCCCCTGTTATTTCTCTTTCAAATTAGAGCACTAAGGGCCAGCAATAAGGTTAGATCTTGGGAAACTTTAAAAGCCGCCATTTCCTTGGAGAGGGCTCTTGATTTTACAAACTACAGGATTCTCACAGCAGCTGTTTAATTTGTAAAGTGTTAACTGAAATTTACTACAAATGCAATTTTATGCCAACACATTTTTTGTTGTTGTTGTTACTAAGGCAGCTATTCCATAGTTACTATTTTGGTTCCCATGACGACTGCACTGTTATCTGAGTTGGAGATGATAAAATTGGTATGTTGACAGATTCTGATTGACTGTTGATACCAGTTGGCAGAAGAAATGAAGGCTTTCCAATAGGTTAATATGTATATTTTCAGGAAGAAAGAAAAAAGGCATAAATGATTTTTTGGTACAGTTATATTTTACTAGCAGAAAAAAATTAAAGTTAATATTAAAAAAACTCTGGCAGTCCAGAGATAATTGGGAAGGGAGGGAAGAAGAAAAGGAAGGAGGGAGGGGAGGGGGAGATGATAGCTGAATTTCCAGAGACATCTACACCTTGTTGCCTGCTGCCCACCAGAAAGGTGGAAGAATGAACTGAGCTGAATAGTGCAGAAAACCTCAGAAAAACTACCAACTTACTGGGAAAGTGCTGAACACCAGGCTTTTATACACTAGGAAGCCACAATCAGAATATCACAGGGATCTGAATATTAGCTGGTAGCCACAGCAGTGGCTGATGTAAGGGAGTGTGAAAATAGAAAGAGAAAGGAAACAAATCTTGGATGGGAGGCTGAAGAGAAGTCACTGTGGGATGGTGACATTTGCTAAGTGACCTCTTTTTGGCTGCACTGCCACTATTGGCCACATTGGTCCTCACGATGCTGGTCTCTTGAATGGATGCTGACATTAGGCAAATGTGTGAGGGAGTCTTTTGTTTCTGGAAGTTGTGGTGAAGAAATCCCAGCAGTTTTCTGGTGTACAGAATTGTTTTAAGAGCCCTGAGTTTTGCAGTGGGCAGCTGCAGTCCCCAGGTAGATAAGAACAGTCCTACAATAGAGACCACTCTGGCATTCTCTAAAAACTCTCCAGGCACAATTTTGTTGCCCTTAGACATTGCTGTGACTGAAATTACTGTTCAGTAATTTGGGGATTGCCTGCATTGTGGCATTTTATCCTTTTTTTCCTCTCAAGTGTGGTTATGGAAATGTACTTATTCCCAGCATCAGAGCAGCCAGACATGAGAGCTCTAAACAGAGCCAGAAGAAAGGAGGCAAAGTGTGCTCTGTGAGATGTGACTTGCACAGGGAACTTGTCCCCCACTTTATGCTTACAACTAGCTAGTTTTCATTAGGATGAGGAGGGTCCTGGAGAGCCTGTCTCTGAGCAGTAGCACACAGTGCACCAGAAAATATTTGGGTTATGAAAGAGCCCAGGTCCTCACAGCAAGACCAGTGGTGGTGCTGATGACAAGGTCAGTGTCATCATATTAACAGTCAAATGGGAAAGGACGGAAGGATGGTGAAGGGAAGGGGAAGGTGGAACAGGTTGTCGTCTCCTCGAAGAACATCTTGCCATGCGTACAGTGCCTGCTGCAACCAAGTTTTTGGCTCTTTCCCAGCATTCCTGTGTTCTACCACATTAAAAAACAGTTGGGAAAAGGGCAGTCTCTTTACATCTGTTCTTCATGCTTCCTGTGTATGATAACACAGGCTACTGCAGATCTGTCACTCAAAAAACCTGCTCAGTGTTGATTCCAGTGTTCACCAGTATTTGTCAGAATTTGGAAATGACTATTCCAACATGCATTTGCTGCCTGGACTCCTTGTTCCTTAAAATCCTTGATTATTATTCTATTTTCTGGTTTTGGTAAATGCTACAGTGCTGTCCTGCCTGTCGCTTCCAATCTCTTCCAAACCTCACTGCAACCTCATTGGCAGTGGCTGTAATTTACTGTGAATTAACCTAGTCACAAGGGAGCTCTTAATGGCTGTTCTGCAGGTTCACAGATTATCTTAAGCAACTGATATTTAGTGCAGAAAGGAGGAAAATGAAAATATTTAGTAAATGAAAAGTCTATTACAGAGCTTGGGGTATTTTGTTTTTCCTTTCCCCACTTAGTGCTTCTTGACTTTTTCTGCTTCAGGTAGAGGCCAGCCTAGGTGCATAATGAATCCTTGCAGAGAAAAGAGTATGAAGAAAAAATGAAGGGAAACAAGTGTCTCAGAGCAGAAGAAAGATGCTAGTTTCCTCTCTTGAACAGCAGCAGCACAAAGGGGACGTATCTGTTGCCTGATGAGGCTCCCCCTGCACAAAGATGCCTTGTTGTTCTTTATCTTCCTCATGTTACTTAATAGCAGGGCTGGTTTGTACAAACCCAGATTTGAGCAGATAAGAAAATGAAGCTCTGAATTATTCAGCAGAGGAGGGAGAAGAGGATGTGACTGGGGTTACTGGATAAAGCTGTGGCCTCCAACAGAGCTTCCTGTCAGTTGGGTTTTATATCTAAATCTATTTGCTCTGCTTAAGCCTGGTTGTGGAAGAATTAAGATGGTGATTTCTTTTATTTACAAAGAGGCACCTTTCACAGAAACTACAGAAAATGGGATTAAAAAGAAAGTCATGAGATCTGATGGCCCAATCTTCTGTTCTAGCAGGGTTAGTTAGAGCTGGGTGTCTCCTAGCAGACACATGCCAGTACCAGAAACAAGGCAAGGTTAGCTGTGCCAACATGTCCCTCTGATGTTTCCCCTTCAGAAGCTTGTGGCCCTGAACCCACTGTCAGAGCCACCTTAAATTCTTTTCTCTTGGACCTCCCAGGCCTGCCAACCCCTGTTTTGGGAGCTCCTCTAGTCTAGGGAAAGCACTTGGTGCTCATGCATTGGTTTAGTTTTGTTGGAGAGTATTTGTTCATTACCTCTTGGAGCTGAGCTTGTCAGGCAACAGAAAAGATGTTTGGACACTGCTTGCCCAAGAAGAGACCCTTTCATCTCTTGCATGTCTTTTCTGGTGCTTTGGAAAGAGAGGGGGCAATGCAGAATAGACTGGGGATTTCTCCTCTTTGCTTTGCTCTCTTTGCTACCCTCCTAGCCATTCCAGGATAATCACTGTTGTGGTGCTGTGGTGCTGAACCACAGTGTTCGCTACAATAGCTCCACACAAGAGCTGCACCAGCTCTGATGCTTTCTCTGAGGCTGCTGATCTACAGGTCTTCCAAAAGAGTAAGCTCAACTCCTTCCATCTCCACTGTTGCTAAACAACACACTGATTATGGGTGTCCTGGTTCCCTAGAGAAGCCTTTTCTGTTCTTAGAACTGGGAACATCATTTACAAGCCCCATATGGCCATGACAGACAAAGTTTTAAACTATTTTCTTCACTGCTGCTATTTTATGTGGGATAGCTTGGACTGGCTGGATTGCTTCTAACTACAGGCGTGTAGGGAGGAAAAGAGACATCCAGAGATAACAGAAACCTGCAGCTGCTGCTGCTGCTGTGCTTGCTGGTAGGGTGAAATTACATCCTAAGTTTCTTTTAGTCATAAATCTGGCTTAAGAAATTTCTGCTCTTGTAACGCATTTTGCAGCCCCCTCAGTTGTCCTGATGATTATAGAGCTGTGTTCTGTGTTTTGTTAAGAAGATCGAAGTTAGCTTCTTCAGTCCTTTTCTGGAAGTCTTATTTTTAACCCGTATCTTTTTGTTTGTTGCTAAACATGCCACATTGTGCAACTCCCACTTGAATGGCAAGGGAATCTATTCTGCTCCCATTCAGAAGAAAGGACATTCTGTGCTTTGATGCTTCATCAGATGCTAGATGCTGGGCTGACACCCCTGTTCAGAAATGCTGTACCAGGGAAAGAAAGAAGAATCCTGATAGCCCATTCCTCAGCTGTGCTTTCCTCTACTTGTGCACAGAGATTATCAGTCATGTCAGGCTACCATCTTATCTTCTCTCCCCAGCTGCTCCACAATGACTGACATAGCATAGACCTGACTAAGACCCCCAGCTATGGAAATTTGAGGTCTTTTGCCAGACAACAATGATGCTCATGCAACTTAGGATGTACTCTCAGGGACATGGTTAAACATTACTTTTACACTCATTCATTGCTTTTGGATTCTCAATGAGTCCTTTAAGTAAAAGGATCAGTCCCACCTTCCTGCCATGCCGTGTTGTCTTATTCCACTGCGCTTGTTTCCCTCCAGGACCAGCCACTCTTCCGTTCTCAGCACAGTGAGGCATTCCTGAACCCAGTTTTGTTGAAGTCGCTTTAGGATCAGAGACTGTAGTTACAGTGTTTGAAACTCTTGTTATTACAGAGACAGCCCCCAGCAAAGCCTGATATTCCTCACACTTCCTCCAGTTCAAAGTTTGCTGTACAACCTCCAAACTCCTGTGCAAGGAAACTGCTCTCAGGACCATCATCCACCTCATTTTTGACACTAAAAGTCAGGCCAGGGCTTAATGGGTTGAAACACAACTCCTGCTCTCCAACATCAGCTCTTCAGGGCCTGTTAGAGCCCTCAATCCACACATTGGAAAAGCATTGGGTTTCACTGCTTTTTTAATCCCTCGTCAGACACAAATTAATGACCTTCAAGTAGCACAGTGATACTCCTTGAGCCCTCTACTCAGCTGAGCCACTTTGCTCTCAGCTGCAGAGTGCATTGGATACAAACATTTCCAAATTTCCTTGGGGGGTATCATGTTTGCCAGGAGCAGAGCTCTGAGCTCTCTCTCCACACCCCTGCTGAATTACCCTGTTGATTAATAGTACAACTTGCAGTCCTCTTGCTCCTTGTAAATAGGAGTTCGAACCCCTTCCATTTAATAGGGGTGTGGGATATGTGAAAAGCTGAAATGACGCCACATCACAGCAGCCATTAATCAAAAAGCTGAAATATGAAAAAAAAATTTGAAAAGGAAAGAAGGAAAAGGAATTATCAGAAATATCAAGGAGCCAATTTAACTGACACAAATACATGCATGGCAGCTGCTTTTAAACTTTACCTACATCTCAATTAGACAGGGTTGGATTTGTCTTTGTTTCTGCTTTTGAAAAGTCTAACTCTGCAGGTTTGATCAATGGTAAGGGACAGAGAGGAAATGAGAAGGAGACAAAAGGGCCAAGTTTCCCTTGGTGTCATGATAATTTATGGCCCTGGCTGATAAAACTTTTAACTAGTCAAATATGAGCTAGGAAGTAGCAAAATGAGTCCTGGAGGAACAATGCCAACCAGGTAGGTCTTCTGGGAAGCACTACCTGGTGTGCACAGTTTCTTACCTGGGAGCTTGGGAAAACTGCTCTTGACTCATGCTCATCACTTGGCTTACTGTGAAGAAGCCTTGCTCTGGAAAAGCCAGCTGCTCTGATTTTTTTTTTTTTTTTTTGGTCAGGTTTGATTCAGTTGGTGACAGCAATCTCTCTGCTTGAGATATGTTGACCAAGGTGTCTGGAGGGTGGTATGATCAGTGTTAGTAAGAGGAAGATACAGGAAGACGAGCACATGATGTCCCTCAGGGCTCTTCTTCTGACCTGTCCTAAAAAGTAAGCATCACCAATATGTGTCAGTACCCGACTATGGGAAACTTAACTACTGTGGGAAATGGCACTGTGTTGCAGTGCATCTAAAAATCTTGGTATCTCCCAAGAGTAAAATTAACTTCTGGTTTGTGTAATGTTAGTTTCTACCTGAGAACTTTTTTCTCTTCCCCTTCTTATTGGCTGTGACCTCCCTGTATCCTCCAATCACCCCCACCCCCTAGTATAAGAGATGAGACCCAGGGCATTTTGGTCTCTTTCTTGCCCTGGATGGACGACAGACAATAAACCTGGGATTATTCCAAGCAAGTTTGGGCCTCCTGTGTCTAGATACTTTGAGTCTGTGTTGTATCCACTCCAGGACCTCCTCCGCTGCCCTTGTTCGGAGAAGAGAGGGGCTCTCACCATGGGGGGTGGGACAGAGGGGTCCCCCTGAGAGAGGATTACAACAGCACTGGCGTTTTGCTGTGTCTGTGCTTGCAGGAAACAGCTACTTCTGCTATTTGAGATAAAATACGCAATAAAAGAGTTAGCAAGACCTGGATGAACTGTACAGCTAGTGATACCTTTAATCCCTGGCAAATGCCACAGCATTTCTCCCTAGGACAGAGTACCAGCATCCTGGACACATTCTAACCCACTTAATTAATTTAGCTGTTTTCAGATTTTCTGGCTGGGAAATGTGCAGTGTTTTCATAGCTGCTGCACTGTGCTTGACCTCTGTCTTTGATGGTGAGGAGCAGTGGATGTTTGCAGAATGAGAAGACCACCTGCTTTCTGTATGGGGATCCTCAAGCCAACCCATCATTCTGTTTTGAAGCAGGAAATCCATGTGAGGAGTGAGTTAATGGGGTGTCCTGGTCCTGGTTACCCACACCACTGACATTCATGTAGTCCTGTCACCCCAGATGCTGTGTCACATAAGGGCAGTGTTAACTCCATGGTGCAAAGAATTGCCCACTATATTTGCACTTTACACCACTTGTTATTATATCTGGTACTTCAGACAAAGCCTCTTTTTTAGCTGAAGGCTGCCTTCCACAAACTTAATGACCTCTCACCTTTGCTAGGGAAAATCCTTTCTTCCTTTCTGTTAAGAATAATATGTTACAGTTGCTGTTTGTAAACCCCTTACTTACCTTGTACCCCTGTCCCAGGTTTACTTACCCTTGTACCCCTGTCGCAAATTGCTGTACCCCATATTTCTTGTTCCTTGTTCAGCCAGGTCCTGCCCCCTCTCCCAAGTTGCTGTACCCTGTGTTTCTTGTTCTGTGTTCAGCCAGGCACTGCCCCCACTGCTCCTAGACTCCCACATGGCAACATTGTATCCCTGCCCCGAGTTGCTGTACCGCTCTGAGGAGGAAGATGACATAAGGACTTTTATGCAAACAAGAGAGACCAGAGACTTATGGGACGCACCCAGACTGGAAAAAACCCCGAAACAACGAGCCACGCAAAAGGGAAGGAATAAAACCAGCACCACCTAACAAGGAAGACCCAGAGGAGTCCCCTGACTTCTTTCCAGAGGCCGACATCACCTCGAGGAGACTCGACTGGGATGACACCCTAGACTACGCGCACAAAAGAACCGGTTTTCCTGGGGACTGCTGTGAGGAAGGAAGGCCCAGCTTGGCCGTGGTGACCGTGGTGACAAAGCTGCATGGATCCTCCTCTTCTGCAGTGTCCAGTGGGAGCAGTGGTGGTGTGCATGACTCCTTGGGCCCCCACCCCAGAGCTGTCCTGCTTGATAAAGGTGTTTTTAAAGGGAGCTGGTCTCCTGGCCTGTTTGTCACGCTTTCTTTCTCTTTCAACATCCCAGAATCCTCTGCCTGATTTTTTCATAATACTCCAAGGAGAGAGGCAGTCAGGTTTCAGAGTTCCACAGGGAACTAGAAGGGCAGAAGGTACCACATGCAGAAGGGTCAGAGAGTTGTCCTCTTCTAGTCCTCAAAGCACCTCTGTGGAGGCCTTGGGACATGCCAACATTCCACTGGCCTGGTGCAGGTCCCAGGGTTCCACTTAACACAATTTATTCAAGCTAGAAAGTTTCTCTGGAATTCAGTGAGGGTCCAAGGGATGGGACACACTTTTACTCTCCTCTCTCCGTACCAATTTCTTTAGAAGATGAATGTACAAAGCGACTTGGGGACCTTTGTGGATCTTGGTCATAAAACCAAAATGCCTCCTAGCTGTGCTGGCCCACCCATCAGCAGTGAGAGGAGAGTCTGCATAGATACCCTGACAGAAAAAGATGGGCTTTGACAGAAAAAGATGAGAGGCTTAGAGTTGTTAACAAAATATCTTGCTGAGCAGCTGTTGTTCTCTGACTCTTGATCTCTGCACTGCCTTCTCCTCCTCCTCCAAGCCCAGGAGTCACAAGTTTGCACCCACAGGCATAGTGGAGGTTGTCAGAGGGGGGTACTGCCCTTGGCAGTGGCTACCTTGCACATAAGCTGTGCCTACACCAAACCCACAGTCCTCACAGTTTTAAGAGTGGAGGTGATTAGCCTTGCTACCTGTGGCATTTGTCAGGGGTTTAAAAAGTAAAACTATTCCATTGCTCATAATCCTGTTTATTGTCCAGCATGTTCTCTTTTCAGCTGGAAAAACATCAGCCTCTCTCACCAAATTATCCAACATTTGAGCCAATATTTGGTCCAACACAGTTAATACATAAATCCCAGCATGACTGGCAGCTACTGATGGGTGAACCAAGAAATTGCTTGACATATTTGGTTACACTGCATATGAAAAGGTTTACCTTGCATAGGAAGGATAATTCTAAATTATCAGTAATCCACTGGATCTTGGTGGTAGTTGAAACAAATTTGAAAAGATTTGCCAAAACTCCAGGATATCCATGTGTATAAATATATAGGTTTATACATACACATACACACTATGTCACTGAGGGTGTCACCTGCATGGTGCCTATTTCTCTCACAAGCCTGAACTCACATTAATCCACCCATGTGTTAACAGCTTGAGCACTTTCATCCCTGAGGTCTATCCAGAGCCATAAACTGGTAGAGGGTTACTTCTCAAATGCACCTACCAAGGTCACATTTGCCATCCTGCCCTCTTACTTCCCTCCCTTTTTGACTATGGAATTTCTCCTTCTCTTCCCCTTTTCAGCTGCCTTGCTCAAAGACTTGGACCAGTGATGTTCTGTGCTGTAGGGGAACACTTTGGACCTGAATCTCATTTACACTAGAACAGGTTTTACAGCACTATGGCAGTGGAAAGAAACCATGAGATGAATGTAGATCACTCCAATTTAAAGCTCCTTTATGTTATAAGGGAACACCATGAAAATGGAAATTGGATCTCCTATTCTTGAAGCCTGTCAGCAGGTGCCTATAAAACGAGGAAAGACACTTTCATTGCTTGGGCAATGGGAAATTACATCCTTCTCTGCATTCCTCTTGGTTGTGCTGTGGGGCAAGTAAGGAGCAGAGTGCCTCAGCAGAGACCTCTGAGTGACAAATTGCAGGGCAAGACTGGATGCTACCTACCTGCCAGAGGATGGGATCCATGTGTAGGAGGATGTTAATGGGCTCACTCCCAATGGGAAAGGCAGGTGCAGTAGCCATGATTTGCATATGGTGTCTACTCTGTTCCATGTGGGCCAGGGAAAATGCTGATTCACTGTTATAGCTGATCACATCTTGGCTTTTCTGACCTCCCCAATCACCACTTCCTATTTCTGCTGACTCACACATGGTACCAGTGACCATGACTGCCCAGAAGTGAGACATCTCCACCAGCAATTCCCTCACTGGCAGCAATCCCCATGGACCAGTGCACTGATGCTCTTCGGTGTGGTGGTAAGGATGGTGGAGTTGGCTTTGATCTGCAGGATAGACCCCCTACACTTTGCCTTGCTGTCCTTACTCTCCCTCTGAAACAGGACTTCTGCTGTCCCTGCTTGCTCAGTAGTCTTTCCTGACTGTCCTCTGGACTTAATCAACCCAAGCACTTGGGAAATCTGCACAGCAGCTGGGGCTTCCTGACTGCCTTGTTGTTCCCTGCAGTAAGTTGAATGTTACCATGAGTACTGCCTCCCTCTTGGGTGAATGAAGATTTATTTTGTTCTCCATGTCTCTGGTAGCGGAAAGTCTGGGCTTGGAGGCTGATTTCCTGTGGATCCTCAGTGGAAGGTTTAGGGCAAACTGTAGGAGGGAGGACTGCATTAATCTTCATCTTCACCAATGCACTGCTCCCAGCAGCTGGTGTGGGTCTGCATATATGGAGCTGACTGAGGGACTGGGGGACAATTCATATGGTCCATAAATAGAAAGAGCTGATAGAAAATGTGACAGGTGGACAGAAATGCAGAGGATGGAAAACTG
Source organism: Cyanistes caeruleus (assembly GCF_971803275.1). Lineage (NCBI taxonomy): Eukaryota > Metazoa > Chordata > Aves > Passeriformes > Paridae > Cyanistes > Cyanistes caeruleus. The sequence goes on along the minus strand of NC_141702.1, from coordinate 83,395,329 downwards.
CTAACCCAAACAAAGCAAATAATCTGTTTCCTAAAGATGTGGGTGCCATCATGGGCAAGGAGCAAGGAGAGGTAATTTAATCTGTTCAGTGACATTGCTGTATCTTCACTTAAGGGAAGGAAAAATGATCTTTCCAGTGCAGAGAACTCCATGAAAACCCTCTACTATGCAGGAAAGTGGTGAAGCAAGGCAAAGAACAGCTGGAAATGTGAGAGGAGATCAATTATGTGGTAATGCCATGATATTGTTAGATGGACTTGCTTTTACCTGCAATATTATACTCTGCCCTGGAGATCTGTCCACAAAAGGTGTAGGAGAAGTAAAAGGAACTGGTAGTTAGACAGAAAAAGAGTGGAAAATACTGTATTTTTTTATCAAACACTGGAGATAAATAACAAAGACATGGTAGACAAGAATAAAACAATAGATGGGTTAGACACGGTATACTGGAGGCTCCTAATTACTTTCTTTCTCAGAGATGATTCATTATATTGAAAAGCTGCTCATAAAAAGCTAGAAAATTATTTTTGTGTAATATAAAGTTCCAGGTCTGTAGGACCTCCTTGCTATTAAAAATTATGTGTCCAAAAAACAGAATGGGAAAAAAATAAATATGCATTAATATGGATTATGGAAATACCCTCAGTTCTCTGGATTTGCTCATTCCCAGTTGCATGAGGGACTCTGTACACACTGGCTGCGCAAGCAGAAGGTGTCTCCCAGTCATACTGATCTGTCACGATAGGTCTAATCACTTTGGCAACTCCAAGCTTATCCCTCTACTATTAACGAGGTAGTTACTCATCACCTAGGACATAACTGGCAGGCAGCACAAAGCAGGATTTGGCCTAGGTAATGTAACATTTGTTCTACAAGTTTTCAGCTAGTGCAGCCCTTGTGAGGGCTACAGTAAGGGAATGCAGTTCCCTTTCTGTTATGCTGAGGCTGTCAAGAATCCACTCAAGCGATGTAGCTATGTTTATAGGAAAATCATTGGAGGAAATCAGTTTGCAGGTCATCTTTGAAAGTAGATGAGCCTCATTCCCCTTCTCCCTCTTCTGCTGTTGGAAATAGGAATTAACAATGCCAGAGGCTGGGGCAAAGGTCCATTTCCCAGTCCAGCTGCTGACTCACAGTCAAGTCTGTCCCCCAGGCTCTTTGTCTGTGGAGCAGAGATATTTACTTTGCAGTGAGTACAGTTCCCGATGTGAAAAAAGTCACTGAGCTGCGGTGCTTATGTCCCTAATTCTGGGAGACCAGATAGGTGGCAGCTGGCCAGTAAACTTGCAGAGACCCCTTTGAAGTGGCCCAGCCCAGCAGCCTCACTGGCTGCAGGCTGAAGTCTTCACAGCCCTCGGCTGGAGATAAGGGGAGCCAAATTACTGTAACAGCCAGGAGCAGTGTCAAATGCAGTGCCTCAAAAACCTCTGCAGCTTGTTCTGGGAATAGCTGCATGAGCAGAGCTACCAGGTCCCCCACAAAGCCATGGGTGGTGCACCAGTTTGAGCTTCACATGGCGAGGTTCACATCCATGGCCAGGGTCTGCCTTTACAGCCCTGAGCTAGGGAAGGACCTCCCTGCCCAAAGGCAGTGGCTGTGGCACTCCCCTGCTCCTGCTGTAGCCTGGCAACATTGTTGAAAGTTGCTCCTGATCTGCCCACATCAGCACCGAGGGTGCTGCTCTCCTCTGAGGGATCAAGGCAAGCAGCCAGGAGGTTTATAGTGTGCTGTGCCTGACCTGACTAGGGTTACTGTGGGCGGTGGGTGGCTGTCACTCCATTACCTGGGCAGGTCCAGCTTGGCGGCTCATTAGCAGGTAGGATATATTAGTAAGTGTCAAAGAACTGGAGAGCTGCCTTGTTGGATGAATGAAAACATTTTAACTGCTACAAAAGAGGGAGAGGTGGTGATTAGCTATGAAATGACAATATGAAATGTCAGACGCACAGACAGTAAGCACAACTGTTCATTATTATATTAACAGCTTTAATTTTCTGCCTTTAAACACCAGTTTCCCGTCAGTGCAATTAGATTGTGTCTGTGTGTTTAATTTAAATCAATATACTTCTGTGTTTGGAGTTTTCCTCACACGTCCTCTGCAAGGCAAAAAGCAGACTAGCCAGCAGGAGCATCTTTTCTTATGTCCTTGAGGTGAAAGCCAGTTTAGGTGATGCATGTCCCCATGGCAGGTGAGCATAACCTGCAGTGATTTATGAAATTTCCACAGATTGGAGTGGGGAAGAGATGATGGCATAGGAACACCTTGAAGAGGCAGGCGGTACAAACAACACATAGTAATATTTTTAGTGAATTATCTTACAGACAACAGAAAATAATGGGAGGAACAGGGGGAGGGGAGCTGATTCTCATACCAGAAATTATTGAAGGCCTGATTCTGATTGTGGTTACACCACTCTAAGTCTGAAGTTCCTCAGATGATGTTAATGCTGCCTTGATGTCTGTGTTGTGAATTCATGTTGTAAATATTGGCTTTTCACAATTATTCTGATAAATATATTATATGCTTTCACTATATTCTTTTCTCTTAGCAAGTTATAGGCTTAGATAGGAATTCTGAATGGTAAGGATATGTCTCATCCGGAGAAGGCAAGATAACTCCAACAGGCAAGACAATGGGAGGATCAAGCTGTGGAAAACAGGCTATTATCAGCAGCAGGAAATGGAGAGCAAACTGTTACCAAAAAGCCGGTACCAGGATGTTGGCAAGGGGGAAAGATATGAAGCCCATCTGCTCTCTGAGGGGCCTGGACTCTTATCAACAAGTGACCATCTGCAGCAGAAAGGAAACCAAAAACTCCAAAATAATGCTGACCAGCTAGAATAATAATGACCAGCAAAAATTATGCTGACCAGCAGAAAATAACATGATCCAAGAAGGTGGAACCAGGGAGGGGACATGCTTGAATATGCATTAACCTCTCACAGCAAGGATGGGATAAAAAGCGTATTCCTGAGATACCAGGTGTGTTCCTGGTAAACCACCAGGGCACCCGGCCGTTTTAACCCTTTGCTTTATTTCTTTTGTCTCCTAATTGTCTTTTGTTTATATTAAAATCTTTTTATAATTTATTAAGTGAATCTCGTTTTTAAGATCTGTAAAAGTGAGATCAGTATTGGGCTAGATGCTAAATGCCAGAAAATAATGCATTTAGGAATAGGATTCCCCTGTTTCCTCCTGTTTGAACAAGTACCAATATTTTTTCCTGCTAGGCAAGAGGAAGGGAAGCCCAAGAGAGCACAGAGCTTCCTGCCAATTTCAACCTAGATTTTCTTAATGTCAAGTAATTTTCAATGTCAATTGGATCTGGTACCATATCCCCATCTCTTTTTGCAGACACAAGGGTGCCCTTTCTGCTCACCAGGGCAGGATGATATGCAGCTTTCATTGACACTTGTGCCTTGGTGAGTGCTTATGACAGAGTGACACTAAAACACAGACTGCTGTGCACTTTCCTCCTCTCTCAGCTTTGGGCCAGTATTTCTGTACATTAATTGTATGCAATTAATGTAATTGCTCTGTACATTATATAGGGTATTTTTCTCCTGCATGGGCTAATGCAGTGTGACTCAAGGAGCTTTATTTTGAGTAGCTAGTCACGTTCTTTTGCTTTATTGCTCTTATAGTACTTATCTTTGCAAGATCTTGCCTCAGTCCACTGATACTCCTGGATCATCAAGTTTTCTCTATCAGCTCAAATGTTTTACTTTGGTTTCTCATCTACTTTAGTCCAGCTTCCAGAAGCTCTGTTGCTCCAGCCTCATCTCCTGAACAGGGATCAAGCTTACTGCTGTGGAGAGACTGACCTCCAAGCTCTCTGTGTCCAACCCAGACTGTTGTCCCTATCCTAGAGAGAGAGAAAAACCTCAGAGGATGAGTTGCATTCTCCTCCTTCCTGGAAGAGGCTTCCAGGCATAAGAGGAGATGGTGTCCTTTCAGTCATGCATCTCCAAGAAATCCAGCATGGGAATAACTGAACAAGGGATCCCAGACCTGAAGGGGTGAGAGCAGGTGATCCACTAACCTTGACAGAAAACGTGAGCAAACCTGTTGTAGCACCATATCCAGCGCACACAACATACTGAGGGGATGCCAGAAAGACTTTGCCTGCCATGGAAGCATGGAAAAATGGCAGTGCTGGGTCTGGCACCCACCCAGCAACTCCAGGCAAATGTGGCAAGGAGTACAAGCAGGAGTCCCAGCACTTTAGCCTGGGTACCAAAACCTGGCTGTTGGGCTTAAGATAAAAGCCTGGGGTCTGGAATGCATCATGCATTATAGAACACAAGACCTGTCATGTTAGATTAAACAAATGGTTCATCTGTTTCAGAGCTAGACTGCCTGGCAGTGGTCAGTAGCAATAAATTCAGCCTGCAGAAATGGCCAAAACAGATCACTGGGCCAGGGTCCAGAGCTGGGCAGGGACCTGATTTTCAGTTTCTGAGTATTTGGTTGATATTCTGATGTCATATATATATAATCTAAAATGCTCTTCTTTATTCCCATCTCTAGGATCTACCATTCCTCCTCCATTTTGCTGAGACATCAGTAATTGTAAGAAAGTTATGACACCTGAAGGCTGCATCAGAAGAGAAAGCCAAGTGGCTGATAACCCTTTCTGCCTAGGGAGTGGTGTTTGGTCCCAGCCTTTATCTGATACGTGGCAGAAATTACTTTTCTTGCTGTCCACTTTAGGGAAATATAGAGACCGTGTTTAATCCCTGATGTCTTCTTCTTATGACAGACAAGATCATAAGTAAAACATTCCCCTGGATATCTAGGCATCCCTCCTAGATGGAATTCTTACCAGGATCTGCTCTCAGCATTTCTTGAGTGGTGGGCTTCTCCCTTCTCTTTCAAAGTAAAAAGAGGACTTGAGCCTGCACCTGTTAATTTCCCATCCAGAGCATAACCCTCTCCACTTTCCAGGATTGAGCATAAACATTACAAATGAAAGCTCCAATGGGTAAAGAAGGAACAATCACTTTCTTAATTTTTTTTAAAGGTACTTTAGGGCTTTTATCAGAAAAGCATTGTGTCCATTAAGAAACAAATTAAGCAATTCTGCAGGCAAGTTAAGTTCTGTACCCATGCCAGAATTAATACTGTCCCTTTCCACCAGGAATGTTTAAGGGTCGCTCCCCCATGCCCTGGGATTACAGCTGCTTTTAGTTCCTAGATGGAGGATTAATCAGTGGAGCTCCTTTGCAGAGCTCCTGAAATAGATATCACAAATCAGGGAGACTGGGAAGGAGTCTGGGAAGTGCCAAGTATGAAATTATGTTGCACTTTTTTTGGCATCTGTGCAGGGAAGATGACTGTGGTAACTTAGAGGTGCTTATCTGATGTGAGGTGCCTCCGGTTGCTTTGGAAGGAGACCTGGAGTTTGGGAGATGGAAAAGCAGGGCAGGGAGGGTGGAGGGATGGCTGCAAACTTCAGTATCCAAGGAGTTGTGAGACTTGACAGAACTGTGCGTAGAAGATAGTGAGAGGCAGTAATTGAAACCAACACATTGTTCTCTGCCATCAGGACTGGAGATCCTGATTCAAGCTGGTATGACATCAGAAGCTGTAAGTTCCCCATTCTTTTGGGACTTTCTTGAAGGAGTATCCAAAATCAGACTTTTCTAGATTCCTTTTCCTCAAACCCACAGATGCTGACTCTTATTCTGTCCCACTAAACAAAAGACCAGAGTGTGAGGTGGTGTCTCGGTTCCAGAAGACAGGTGTCTGCTAGGGAGAGCAGGAGCCCCCCTTGGGATGAAAGAATGTAGACCCCCTCCCTCCGAATTATTATAATTTTGAAATCAAGGGGCTTTCAGGCAGAGATCTGGGGATAGGAATAACAGTTCTTTACTAGTATAACCAGGCAAACAAACAACAATAACTACAGCATTAACAAGAAAACAGAACCAGGGACCCCGGGACAGCTTTCTCGGCTGAGATGGAATGGGGAGAGGCTTTGTTTCACAACCCCCTCGGGCGGGCAGTCCCAGTGCTCCTGCAGGGCTCTGAGGAACAGTCGGCTGGAACAGCAGGGATGAGCTGAGATCCTGGGCCGGTGGATGAGGTGTATCAGCAGCTCCGCGGCGGTGCCTGGCAGGCAGGCCAGGCAGGTGTCCGGCAGGACAGGGGGTGCGAGGCCACTCACAAAGAGGGAAGAAGAAGAAGAAGCCGCAGCTCCGTCTGGGTGATGGTGAAAATTCCCTTCTCCCCACCGCAGCAGCTCCGCGACCCAGCAAACGAAATGTCTTTTCCCGAAGCCGAAGAAAGCCAGCTAAAAAACTGTCCCCACCCTCCTTTTCTGCCCCCTTCCCCCCCCACGCCCGGGCCCGGCCACTCTTTGTCCGTTGTGAGCAACCCTAAGTACCGGTAGTTAGGTTGTCCCAGCACATAATTGGTAAAAAGTCCACGGGCCGGCCAGAACACAAAACAAAACAAAACAAAAGGACACCTAACCCTCAACAGGTGGTCTGTCTTGTTAGTATCACCTGCCTATGCCTGAACACAATTTATCAGAAGGGTTTCAGTATTTCATCCCCAGTTCATCCCCTTGTGATGTTGCAGCTGTTTAGATGTGATACAGGTGTGCAGAGAAGGAAAAATTAATGCAGTTAATTTTCATGTACACAGTACCATTATAAGTCCCTTTATACCAGTTAAAGTGTGACTGTGGAGGAGGAGGAGGGAATTCTACTTTAATTACATTGGCTTTGAAGCTAATATCATTAAGTCAGAATGAAAAATTATGCACAATTATTCCTAAGGGTCTAAATTGAAACAATTCCTATTGAAGAGAAATTCTAATAGAGAAAATCATTGACATAATGGTGTAAAAGGATAAACCTTCTTTCAGATTCACATTCAGTATGTTTTGCTCAGCTAAAACTGCTGTATGTGGCTGTGTTGTGGAGCTGAACTCTGATAGCTTAGCTGAAGGGTACACAACTTGACAGAGCCAATCTTGGACCTTTGTTTTGTTTCCCTTGGGGTATCATGTAGAGAAGGATAAGGTGGAAGCCTGACCCCTAATAGAAAAGATGCACTTCTACAAAGATGCCTCAGGTTGCTGGTTGGGACTCATGATGCTGTAAAGAAACTGCTGCTCTTGATCTTTACCTGACCCTGTGTTGGGCCCCAGCATTTGTCCTATTAGAGCATCAGAAGAATTTTTCATTACTTGTTTGGTTTCCTCACAAACTTTGTAGAATCATAGTTCCCTGGTTGGAAGGGACCTTAAAGATCATCTAGTTCCAACACCCCCTGCCATGGGCAGGGACACCTCCCTGGAGATGACATTGCTCAAAGCCCCATCCAACCTGGCCTTGGTTGGAATTCCTGCCAGGAATGAAACATCCACAACTTGTTCCAGTGCCTCACCAACTTACAAACTTCTCTCAGAAAATCCAATAATGAAAACTTTCCATAATTATTCTCAGTCCTCAGGGCTTTTGTAGTGCAAAGAAGAAAAAAGAAAATTGGTGGGAATTGTCCTCAGTTTCTAACAGTCTAAACTGCTTATGTCAATAGATGCCTTAATAGGCATCTTAACAGACAAGGTTACCTCTTGTCTGGGGTAAGAAGGTATGTTTGAAATATCTCTCCCCAGACATGGTTTAGGTACAGAACCAAAGTACCTCAATGTGTGTGCTGATGGCCAGGCAAAATTTCACCCCAGGTCTAAATGTAAATGCCCTACCTAGCCTTGACTGCAAAGGAACTGGAGGTATCGTGATGTACTGTGTCAGCTGCATGACACATATGTCCATGCTGGGTCAAGACGGGAGGCTGCAGCAATCCCTATCACCCTCTTTTCCCTGCAAATGACAGTGGAATCTAGCTAGCAATATCCAGTTTTGCTAGCTAGATGGCCTGCTTCTTTCTTCTCCCCATAACCTCCCCTTTGAAGAGCAGGTATGACAGGGACACATGTGACCTTCAATACAGACTCTCTAGCACAAAACTCATGGCACAAATGTGAAAGCTTTGTTATTTTCCATGAGCTGACCCTCTTTAAGGCATCTGAGAGGTTTTTTTAAACTGTGCACATTCAGGCCAGTTACTTCATTGCATCACTTCAGGGAGACCTGAGTGCACCATGCCCCAGAGCTGCCTTGCTTGTGACCATGTTTTCCTTGTGTGAGAGATGCTCTTCTGCAAGAGGAGCTTCAAAAACACTTTCCCCTGTCTCTGAAGCAGTCAGATATAGGGACAGGAGGGGAGAGCTTTCTTTCTAGCCTGTATGTGAAGATATTAAGCAGAGGGCTGGTCCCCTGCTGCCAGACCCACATGACTGTCCTCTTGGACTTTTTTAAATGTTAGACAGCTGCGATCCAGCTCAGATCCTAAATATTTATCTTACTTCTGAGGTGTCATCCTCAAAACAATCTGTTGTACTGACACGAGCACTAGGGAAAACAGCCTCACACTGACATCAGACACCAAACTCCACCCCAGCAAGCCAGCACCAGTGTTTGACCTTTGGAAATTTGTTGCTTTTCTTCTTTGCAGCTGGGGGTTTGTAGAAAGGTGTGAGAAGTGAAAGTGGGGCAGGGGAGTGGTACTAGAGCTCAACTCAGCTGGCTTCTGTGGAGCTGCTTTTATTTAGGAACCCTGAAGTACAGTTTTCTCTACTTCTTGCCCTCTCTGGTGTGGAAATGTCCACCTGCCTTTTTAAATAGCTGAAGGAACAGTAAATATTTTTATTTATTAATATTTGTTTATTGTGCTAAGAATAGGAAAAAATCTAGACTGTTGTTTACTTCTTAAGAGGGTCTTGGGGAAGGGCCCCTGTAGAAGTCAAATATAGAAAACATGAATTTCCATATGGGAAACTGAGCTAAAACATCGGATTGTACAGACAAGAGGTGGCTTATATGGTATGGGAGAGAGGTAGAGGGGCAAAGGAGGTGAAGGCTGTCTCACACAGATCACTAATGATCCCCACTATCTCCAGCTGAGCACCTGACACTGTGTGCAGAGAGGAGAAAGGAGCACCTCTGAAACACACGGCTGATTCAAGAGCATGGGCAGTGTCCATTCCAATGGCTGGCGCTGTCCAGAGTCGAGTAGCCACAGAGCAAATTGCCTTCATACAGCAGAGACGCCAAACTGGGCAGTGCCCAGCTCCTTCCAGAACACTCCCCAAACTTTATCACAGAACTACTGTGGAGTGCCCTCACCCAAAGAGGCAGGGATTTGATTTTAGATGGGCAGTGTTAAGGTGAGTGGCATAGTTTTAAGTCCTAGGAGGATCATAAAACCCACCACCTTGCCTTTGTTCTGGGTTCTTCGTCTCTGGTTTATGCTTAGTTAAATCCTGTGTTGGTGGTGCCTCAATAAATGGATTCCTTAGTTTAATCAAATGGAGAGCCATCTTGTTGATTTCCCGTGTTGGTCACCAGTGGCTGCACCCTCCCTGCATATGACTTGGTTTCAGCATGACACAACAAATGGTGGAGAATGTGGGCACCAGTGAGGATAGCACGACCAGCTTGACTGACACTCCATAAGTCCCCCGCTGATGGCTTGATAGCTGGCGGGATCCCCACCTTAAAAAGGAGGACTCAAGAGTACCGGGCAGAAGGGCCAGGTTGAGAGTTACCTCAGAGACATGGGGGTAAAGGGCGATGGGACTAACATCTACCATTGCCCAATGAGACGGTTTAAGGACAGTTTAAGGGTGTTTATACATGTGTTATAAATGAAATTAGAATTTTGACAACTAGGTCCCTTGGGTAAACGGCAGTTTAATTAAAAATGAATACAAATTAGTAAATGCAATAGTAATTTGGTATAAAAGAATACAGTTTAGTAAAAGAATATAATTTAGAAAAAAATTACAATTTATATATATAATCTCCCAGTAATTAAGTATGATTAAAGCATAAGCAAAACCAACCGGGGTACAGGGAAGGCTTATTACCCCACCTCACGTACAAAACTGACCAGGGTACAGAAGGGGTTTCTTACCCTGCCTCATGTACAAAACAAAGCACTTCAAGCTAAATTTATATATTGTATGCTTATATATATTCATTAATGTTTCCCATAAGTTTCCTCCTATTTCAAATTTTTCTGACTTTACGTCACTTTTCTTCATGGCGCATGCCTCACTTGTTGTTAGGGGGTCTTCAGTCTTCTTTTGGTGGTCTTTTGGCAAAGGCTTCTCCTCTTCCTCTTTGTCCTTTGGATAACCTTACAGGTTTGCATGTGCGTACTAAGCATTGTGTTATGTAAGTGTACTAATTAGTCTTATATTTACTGATCTTTAGGCCCAATGTGTAAAGTCATTCTAATTTTGTCCATTTCAAGGCTGTTTTTGTCTTGGGACATCACCTATCTTCCAAACTACATCCTGTACCTCAATTTTAACATGAAACATCTGTAAAGGGGTGCATCTTCCTTGTAACACTGAGACTTTTGATTGCTTCTAATAATAACTTTAATAATAGTTACAATTTAGTTGGCACGAATCAATTCTATTTATTACACATGAGAAGGAGTTTTATGGATGGTATGGGTGGTATGGACAATATGGATGGTGTTGCTCCTCCCGTGGACTCTTCTTTGGCTTCTGTGAAGTCCCCTTTTCTTTTAGATGTGTAACTTCCCATATCTTCCTCTATCCTTTGTTTCTAGGGGTAGGACACGGGGTGAAAAATGCCAGGATGGCACAGGGCTGCTGCTGTCTCCCTATCACTCCATGCCCTTCTCTGCTATACCATCCCCCCTTTTCCTGAAGGCAGGACAAGGGACAGAAACTGTTCAGAATGATGCAGGTTTGCTACCATCTGCCCACCATCTTGTGTCCTCCTTTTCCCCCTGTCTTTCCATATTCCCCATTCCCTGTCCAGGAAGGTGAAGATTTTGCCCTATCCCAGACTCCCCCTCCTCAAGATGGTGCTGCCATGCTGTTTGGGGTCCCTCTCTCCCACCCTGCTCCTTCTTTTCCAGCTCCTAAGTCTTCCTTTCCCCCAGTAACTCCTCCTCCAGTTCCACCCTCTAGATGCTCCACCTCTGGGGGTTGTGCCCTTTCCACTGTGAGTCACAATCCCCTCCAAGGAAGTTGAAACGTCCAAAATGGCGATGCCCATAACACCAGTACTGGACCAAAAGCTGTACACTAAGGACTGTGTCCTTCATTACAAAGAGATTAAGAACTGTTCCCCTTGTGAAGAGATCAGGGAACTGCACCCCTCCTGGTGAGAAGATTAAGAACCAGGGGAGATTGAAATAGAATGTTTTCATTTTTATTAATTACCACCACTTCTTTTGTTTAGTATCATCAACCAACAACATCCATCTGTCCCCGGTAGCTGACCCCACTGCTGTCCAGATTTCTAAGTGTTTGTTTCTAGTTTTATTTGCTTTACAATACACCCTATGAGATGAGGTGTGATGGACACTTGTATGTTTATTTGTTTAATATATTTGCTTAATATATTTTGTTATCGGGTACTGATGTTTTTAGTACCCCACAAAACATTAGCTAATTAGCATCAGCTAATGTTTTGTGAAGGGTTAGGTTTTCTGTTATAAAGAGACAAAATTTTAACAAACAAATTTAAGGATTTTGTTAAAATTTTGTTAAGTAAATTTCCATTATTATTTAATGGTAGTTTGTAATACTAATGTTAAGTTAATTGTAATGGTGGTGATTTTACATTTTCTATTAACTCATTAAGTGAAATATTCAATTAAGTATCATAATTTCTGTTATTTTATCCCCAATGTTTAAGTCTCAAATGCTTTTATATTGCCTATTAATTTAGCTTAATAATGTTAATTTTAGTTTTGTAAACTATCAAGTAATATTCCCAGGAATACCTTTATTATAAGTTACTCAACATGCATTAAGTAATTCAAGTTTTAGGGGCATTTTGGGTTCATAACCAAAAATTAATAAAAACAGAGGAGTTTTGGAGTGCCCCCGCCCAAAGAGGCAGGGATTTGATTTTAGATGGGCAATGGCTTTAAGTGAGTGGCGTGGCTTTAAGTCCTGGGAGAACCATAAAACCCACCACCCAGCCTTTGTTCTTGGTTCTTTGTCTCTGGTTTATGCTTGGTTAAATCCTGTGTTGGTGATGCCCCAATAAATGGATTCCTGAGTTTAACCAAGCGGAGACCAGTCTCGTTGATTTCTAATGTCAGTCAGGGGTGGCTGCACCCTCCCTGGATATGACGTGGTTGTGGCACAGTGCAACAAACTACAGCCTCCAACCCAGCCTGACCATTTTAAGTATTGAATTTCGGGTGAAGGCTTAGTATTGCTTCCCATTTTTGACTCTGCTTCCAGGTAAGTTCATGTTGCCTCTTCTTTTTTCTCCATTCCTTTCCCACATCCCTCTTCATAGTTTTGGTGGAGAGCTACTGTGGGTGGAGAGCTTTTGAAAGCTCCTTGGTGTTGCTATTCATACCTAGTGGAGGAGAGTGGAAAATCCCTAGAGGGAATTATTTCCGAGGCCACAAGAAACAGCATGTCCTGGTTGGCTCCCCACCCGTAGCAATGAAGCATAACTAGGAGCACAAGACATGTTCATTAACCACTATATGCACATCTGAGAGATTTGTTCATGCCAGAACAAAAAGTGGGGCCAAGCCCAAGAGAATGGGAGCTGTGATCTATACATGCATGCCCAGCTTCTGGGATTAAAGGTGCCTTGTCCTCAGCAGCTCTGAGCAAAGACTTCAAAGGCAGAGACAGGTGAGGCACTAAAGCAGCCACCCTCCACAGCAACTGGCTTCAGTTTGGCTGAACCTGTAGGGAGTTTAAGGATTCTCCTATCCAAATGAGTCAGGACAAAGGACCTGAGTTGGCTTGACCCTTGATTGGAGTGGACTGGTTATTGTAAAAAGACTATTTTAATTTTTATAGTGCTATAAATGTACATAATGCAATGCTATTTAAAAATATGGTTGAAATTTCACAGAGTTTGAAGCAAAGGTTTCCAAGAACAATTGAATTCTGTGGAGGGCAGGGAACTGGTCAGTTCAGAGATCCTGGCTCTCCCCTGGAGAGCTTCTCCCTAGGCAAGACACTTGATCTCAGGCAGAGAAAAAGTGTCACTCCCAGAGGCCTTTGAGTTGAACATGTTAATTTGTTACACCCCATTGGTTTCCCTCCCTATCAATCCACCCCAATACATGTATCCAAGTTTCCCCCTCCCCTCTCCTTCCCTATAAATATCCCAGTTTTTCCCCTGTTCAGGAAGCTGCTGTCACTGGCTCCCTTCACTGAGGGCCCTGCTATAATAAAGGCTGTTTCTCAGTGGAATTCCATACAGGGCTCCAGTCTCTCTCTCTGTGTTACCTGCACGCTGCCGCTGAGCTGAAGTCACTCGCCGGGCAGAGGATGTGCCTGTGCCCCTGGGCAGTCCTTTTCAAGACAGCTTCTTCAGGGTAGTTGCGGCACCCCTGTCATTGACCATGCCGCGACAGAATTCCATGTTGTAGAAATACTGATCCTCAAGGTCCAAAGCGAGTAGGGCATGGGCTATGCTTGACAGCTTTGCAGGAGGGAAGGTTATGTTTCATAAATAATATCTTTAATTTTTAAAGGAGCATTTGTTTGAAGATCAGCTGTGAATTAAAGCTGGAAAGTTGAAAAGTTGGAAAGAAGAAACATAGCAGCTTCAGCCTTGTGAAAGCAGTGCAGGCAAATACAGTGTTAAGTGAGGCTTATAGACCCAAGTTCTGGTTCAGTGGTGGTCCCCTGGAGGTTTGAGAAGCCAAGGCACCTGGGAATCCCCACAGTCTTACAAAGCCTTGGCTAGATAAAGGAACTTCATTAGCTTATTTTGCTGCTGGTTTTTTTTTCACATTTCAAGAGCACCAAACACTATGTTAAACAGTACAATCCCCTGGTACTAAAGCTTACTTGTATCTCACTAATGGTGTTTTACCATTGTCGCTCCGATTGGGAACGGCTAGAAAGAACGACACGGGACTCTCAAGGGAGTCTCAACACGAGAATTCCTCAGTTTATTGCTTCAGGCCTGTCTTATAGACAGATACGTGGAAAGTACAGAAAGGAAACTCTTATTGGTTAACAAAGTGCTACATCACCATCATTGGTCAGGGGCACTCTGCCCCCCTGACTCTCTCCTGCAAGAGGAAACAAGAGAACAGACAAACAGCACCTGGCAGTTGTTTTCTGTCTCTGAGGATTGTTTTGAAATCCTCCTTTGAATTCTCAAGCTAGTTTCTCAGGCAGGACTGAGAGGCTATGAGCCTGCAGTCTCTGCAGCTCTCTGCAGCCTGTTCTAAATACCATAATGAAAATTGGTCATTTGTTCTGTATTTTCTTTTGCTTTGCAGTCTTGCTCTAGTTTATGATGTTTCTTTGCCTCTGGCTACTTAATTTATGCAATTCTGTCTAAAGAAAGACTTTGTCAAAAGTTCTGTAGGAATCAGTAGCCTGTAACAACCAATTCTCCATTGCCATTCTCCAAAGTCAAATAGAACAATGAAACATGATTTTCTTGTGTCAAAAATTTGCTTATTAGACCTTAATATATCTCAATCTGTGGCACTGTAATTATGTTTCAAATTTTCATTACAAAACTTGTTTATCAGAATAAGATGTATTGATTTCCATGGGATAAGTAACCCTAGTGTTTATGAAAATGGTAGACGTAGGTGTTTGCTGTCTTTCAGCTCACTAATTTTATTGAGAGATTATGTATTTTCCTCCAAAATTTCTTTCTTAGGTGCCTTCAGAATTTTTTAACCTGGGCCATCAGAGAGTGGTGATTTACAGCTCTTTAATGTAGTGTGTTGTAGTCCACAACCTCAGGATCATGTGCAGAGAACCTGCAAGGTTCTGGGGACCAGCATGGAACACCAATGAGACGGGCTCCTGTTCATGAAACCATTTATTCAGCATGGGAACAAAGTCAGGTCCAGAACACAGAGCCCCGAACAGAGGCCAAGCAGGGGTTTTTGAGGGACAGAACTCTTGAGGGTCTCCACCTTTGAGGGTGGAGTTCGGGGTCAGGGACCACTACAAACACACCAAGAGAGAAACCCCCAGGGACTCAAACCCAATCAGAACTCCTGGGCCACCCTTCACAAGGGGTTTGGGATGGGGCAACTTCATCCAGGGCTCACATGCTCATCCCCCAACACACGGGGTCAAAATTCACACACATGGCTTACAGCCATGCCTGTGCTTTAACAATGCTTATCTGAAACTAACTCTTGGCCTCCCCGAGGCACTTCACGACAGTAGTGCATTTATTCTAACATTTTTTTCTTTTGACACATCACTTCCTGACAGTGCCTCATCTTTACATGCAGGTTGTTAGACTCACATATAATTAAGCTTGTCCAGCACTTCCCATCATAAGATCTTACTTTTCAATATATAAGACCGTTTCTGGGCAGAGATTTTTCATGTTTACTCAGTCTTCCTTTTTGGGATACATATATTTGTTACATCCAAAATGATGTAACAGTTTTCAAGAATGAAGCCAGAAAAAAATTATGCCTGTGTGTGCATTAAAAAATAAAGGTGACCTTTTACTTTAAATGTTCTGTGTCTGTCACCCTGAAAACTCAGCTTCTGAGCTTGCCAACATAGTTTTTTAAAGACTTTCCCAGGACAATAACTGTAAATATAGAGATATGTGTACATTCTTTCTGTTACACGTCTTGTGATGGGCATCTCTCATGACCAGTGCAGTGAGAAAGTGTTATCCTGACCATTCAATCCCTGGCTGTGGTCAGAAGCCTATAAATCCTGGGAGGAAAAATAAATTCTCTCTTCTTTTCACCACACCTCGACCTGTGTCCATGTGATCTATTCATCTTCAGCGGCAACATGTGTCCACCATGCTGTGGAAATAAGATTTGAAATTGAGCACTTGGGTAGCCTCTGAGTCAGGAATGCACCTTTTGTCTCTCTGTGAACCTACCCCAAATGTGGTCCCCAAAAACTGCAATTTGCACATGCCTGCTGGGAATTACTTGGATTATAGAAGCATCATTCGCCCAAGAGTTCATTTGTCCTGGGCATGTTTGATGCCTCAGGCTATGCAGAATTTGCTGTTCAAGGTCTGTAGCCATGTGGAGCCAGCTTTTAGCAGCTGCTGGGGCAGCAGATTTTCATAGGAGCCTGGTGAGGTTTGGAATTTCACCTGGGAGCTGGAAAGAGCAAGAGAGAGAGAGGGAAACCAGGCTGGGGTTTGGAGAAGGGTGAAAGACTGAGACACAATGAGCAAAGGGACTGGGCTTGGAAAATTATATGGGTGAGGGACGTGGGATCAGACAGTCAGGCTGAAACTGAGATTACAGAGCCTGAGATTGTGTCTAGGTGACTGTGTGATCTCCTCTCCCTCCTGGCCACCAGTGTGGCATTCGACTTGCACAACTTTGCAGGCTCTAATTCTGTTTACAGCCAGTGGCAGTCCTAGAGAACATTTCAACTGACCTGTATTAAGTGCCTGCTCAGGATGAATCATGCCCCAGGACTGCTGTGTTTTCTCTGCCTTGACAACAAAAGGCTTATCAGATCATAAGTCCAGACAGACACCTCTACGTCTGATCAGATGGGGCCTGTGCTCACAGCCTGCAGAGGGGACATCAGCTGCTGAGCCCTCTGCATGATTTAAACCTTCAAAGGATGATAAGAACTGGGGATCTGCCTGTATTGTACAGCCCTGGTCCCAGGCTGGCATGAAAACCCTCTGCAGGGCATCCCTCCATGTCACAGTCTAACCCCTGCAGACCCTGGATGCAGTGCTGACTCCTTGGTCCATCCCCTGGGGTTGATGGGGATGGGATGGGTAAGGATTGTATGGAGGACAGTCCTCAATGACCAAGGCTGTGTGGGTGGGGAGATAGTTGTGGGACCCTACAGAGACAGCAGCAATCCTTGGAAAGGAGTTGAAGAGGATGGAAGGAGGGGAGCAGAGATAAATGTGACAGGATATCTTGGAGGCACTGGTGGGAAAGGGCAGCAAGACTTGGCATTGCGCCTGTGGAGGGGCTCTGGACTGGAACACCAACAAGGGAGGGGAATATGACTGGGAGCACAGGGACCGAGAAAGCAGAAAGGGTCACAGGAGATGAGGAACCCAACCGTGAAAGCAGTGGAGCAAACACCAAGGAGAACGGAAATACTGAAATGCTATTTATTAAGTTTGTGCTGCCTACCTTGTGCAGTGAATGAAACAGGGCCCTGAGGAGAAAATACTGTGTAGGCACATAGTTAATGCATAAGGGAGCAAACTAATGGTTGCCTGAAGATCCCTGCCTTTTCCTAATTTTTCAGTGTTTGACTTTGTACTGTCATTTTAATAAGTTTTGTTATGTGTCAGATGTACATACTCTGCTATAATGTTTCTCGAATGAGTGATGTGCATCCTCATTTTCATCCTGTTGCATCTTACAATGTTTCTCTGTTTAATGCTTGGTCCAAAAAGCAACTTACCCCTCCAGCCTTTTCTTGCTTTCCTACTAGCAGGTATGAGCTTGAGGGAAAATACAGACCTTCAGTTCTGCTGCCTAAAGGCAGGGACATTGCCCACTGAATTTCATTGTCATTTAATGCCTTATCCTGGATGCAAATGCTCACATGGTTTACAGAGCACATACTAGAGCAATAAAAAACAGACAAGGAAATCAAAGGCATATTTCTATTCTGTTTTTGTATTACCGGTTGTATTTAATGCAGTGCACTTAAAGTGCCTCTAGAATACAATAGAGTGGTTTTTGATGGTAAATTTAACTGCCAAACTATTGCCTGCCTCATTGGGATTCCTTCCCATCTTCAAGTCCATATAATCCATGTCTTACTTCACCAGTAATGGGAGAAGGGTGACATGTGGTGCCAGCCCAGCAAGAGCAAAGTTTGAGGAGTTTGGAATCGTTCCTGGGTTGTTCAATATCACTCAGGAGAAAAGGCTCATGCCTGTGCAATGAACATCACCAGGTTAACGCGGAAGGACTGACAATGACCTATTATTTCCTTCCATGGGAGATCTCTCTGAATCACACAGCACAGAGGTTCACCTGGTGATTTGAGAATTAGCTGCCATGATACCAAGCATGGCTGACCAGAAATGGAGATAAGAGGCTGTTGATATCTATTCTTCCCTTCATGCACACAGGAAGTCTATGATTAATGTTTTAGATTCAGTAACTGTGGCCCAGGGGCGTCTGTTTTGAGGAAAGCGCCAAGGCTGGGGTTTAACCCTCAGTCCAGCTTTTGATTGTCCCAAAAATACCACAGACTAATAAAAATATCACATGGCAATTCATTAAAAACTTCCCATAAAAGAAATGTTCTTAAAAACAAGGAAAAATCCCCTTTTGGAACTTGCAACATAAATGTTACTCTGATACACAAAATTCAGTGTAAACCCGACTAGAAACTGAAGTGAAAGCCAGACATCTGTTTCCATTGTCCGACAGAGAGAAATGCCAAGGAACAAGGAAACAGCAGAGTGTGAAAACCATATTGGATTTTAAAGAACCTTGCAAGGATAAGCTTTTGTGGGATCTTCTATAAATCTGAGTATGCAATCTTTAGCATGCCGACATCCATTCAGGTTAATTAGACTGGAGACAGGTGTCACAAGCTGTGTGAATAACATAAAATCACAACAAATGAGTGAGTGGTACCCACATGTCATAGGAGAAAAAATACAAATGTGGGTGTGTGTTGCATCCCAGGAGTTGATAGGAGATGCTGTTAGTGGGGTGCCCTGGGATGAGACCTCTATTTAAGGAATAGTTCTCCCTTGTTTTTTGTACCCCATTTACATCATCCAAGTTACCTCATCTCAGTTATGTCATTCCTTGCCCTTGCCCCAGAATTATGTCATCCCTGTTCTCCACCCAATTGACTCCCAGTTCTAGAATATTACCTGCTCCTGTCTTCCCTATTGGTCCCTATTCCATGTCACTACACCCCTAGACCTTGGTTGGATGTTAACCCTTTGACCTCACCTTTGCACTGCCCCTGTGCCCTCAACCCACTGGCCCTCAGACCCAATGCTGCGCCTTTCCCTGTCTGTATAAGACCCTGGGCCCTCCTTTGTTCTCAGTTCTTTGTCCCTGGTCTGCTTCTAGGTGAGAATAATAAACTCCCTAGGAACACCATACAAAGAACCCCTCTCATATCTTTTGTCAGTGTTGAGAACATCATGGTGCATGAGCATCTGGTGTGCTCATCTGAGCTATCCCCTTTCCATGGAGACAGAGCTCTTGGGAAGGCAGTGGTTTCAGCAGCTCCTGCTGCGCCGCTGCAGGTGTGATGGGGTTGGTAGGGTTTGCACCTTCACAGAAAATAAGGATGACACCTGCATGCAGGAGTCACTTGATCATGGAGGAAATGTTTCTCACATGCACAGCACTTCTAGAAGTCCCAGAGACCAGCCTTTCAGGCTGTACTGGTCACTTCTGTCTGTATTATTAACAGATGTATTGCAAAGGAGAACTGTTCTGCCTGGGTAAAATATATCTGTGAGTGGCAGGAAGGGCCTGTCTATAGCAATGGAGAAAGGAGGGTATAATGCAATGCCTGAGTGCCTGAAAGAGCTGAGCAGTGGCTCAGACTGGATACCAGGTCTTGAAGACTGCCAGGCTGCCCAGAGATCTGGGGTGGCAGACTGGGTCTACCGCAGGAGTGGGGGAGGTCATATAACCCAAGGATCTTCAGAAGCAATTGTATTTTTGCTAGCAATGAGGAAAGGAATAACGTTTAAAGAAGATACTCCCTTCTTACACTAAATAGAGTTTTAATCATTGTGGAAGTAAGGTGGGCAGAAGGATTGGATAGCTCAAGGAGATGCTCTGAGTCAAGCTCAGTAATGATTAAAAGCTGCTACTGCTTACAGCAGTTCAGGGTTATTTGAGATGAGCTGATAGATGTCAGATCGCAGGCATTCACATCTTTGCAGCACCACCTAATTGGCTCCCATGTTAGCAGTCTCAGCAGTGATGCTGTAGTTTAAAGGGGTTGTGGGGAGTAAGTCCACTGCTCTGGGTAGGGAATAACTTAGAGTGCTCTGGCAAAGCAGAGGATGGAAGCATAGGTAAGCTTGTCATGCCAGTGGCTTTATTTTTATTGCTTTGAGGAGAAACAAAAGCTCCCAGCAATTCCAGCCTGATATCAGCCCAGAACTGCTCCAAGAACTGAGATCTTTCCAATAAAGCAAGACAACAGCAAGGCAAGAATTTGTAGCCCTGCTCCTCTAATTGCAAGGCTCTTTCCCAGCCCCATTAATTTCCTGTGAAACTGAGAATTTTAGTCAGCATTAAATTTGGGATTGTTGCCTTTCACTGGGACTCTCTGTTACACAGCAGACAGGCTTACATTTTTGCTGTGACAAATATTTTATTGACATTGATACAATATATACATTTCAAAAGAACATTCAGGATAATGTATTTCTCTATTTCAGTGGGGAGACACGTTTCGCATACAGATGGCTGGAGTAAATTTTGCCTCACAATTAAAATCTGTTTAGAGTTTGTAGCAAAGTGACTGATGGATTTGGCTCAGTGCTCCATCAATCCCCTCTCCCCATGACTCTCTATAGAACAACATTGATGGCGGGTCATAAATAGCCACTTGTACAAAGTGCAGGAACTCTTTAAGTATCATTTTATAGCTAGTGTATATATTCCAAGCATCTGGCAAAATGCAAAGTGCTTGGGGTCCTTAGGTAGCAAAGGCAACAGACAGTCGGTGGACAACAATACCTTTCTATTTGTACCAAGGGTGCCTATTTGAACCTTATATTTGTACCCAATATAGGAATGGAGATTTTGTTAATATTCTGGTAAGTTCTTTATTTGCCACATGTACAAAATTCAGGTCCTTTTCTAAGGAGAGAGAGGCACTAAACAGGGTTTTCCTGGCCACATCAATGCCTATTTATATGATTTTTAAATCTCCCCAACACTTCAGATTAGTGCAGATTTTCACTTTGCTTTTTGTCCTATATTCTTGCATAATTTTAGTGGATACCACTAAACAGTCATTTTTTTCTTCTCCACAAGTTTTTCATCTCAAGGCTGGAGGAAAATCAGGCTCTGTTGGAAGGTTCTACCAGTTACGAATTATTTCAGTGGTGCTTAACACTCAACTGAAGGGGCCAGTTGATCATTAAACAATGTTAAAACTAAAAGCTGTATAAAAATATAAAACACTAAGGTAAAAGCCCTCTGCAGTAACAGTAGCCACATGTCATGGACAGGGGGGTAGCAGAGGCATGGGGCAGAATCATGATGCATCCTCTTTTCTCATCAAGCAGAGGAACATCTTGAGCAGCCCTGAGCAGGGAGAGATGGCCTGGGCACCTCCCTTGCTACAGTGGGATTGCTGTCTGTCCTCAGAGGTGCCCCTCTAGTTAACCTGTTCCTAAAGGCAATCTTAGCCAAGAAGGCATCTTAGCAGTGCCCCCATAGCATAGCAAATTCAAGCACATGACCACAGGCTACTGCTGTGCAACAGATAGGTGTTAGTAGTGTGTGTGTCTCCCCTGGTGGGACACAAGCCAGGTTCCTGAGCTGCACATCTTCTGTCCTGCTGTACAGAGACCATGGAGAGTGCCTTCAACTGCCAGAGAGAAGTCTGCTAGAGAGGAGGTTGAGCATTGTGGGAACCTCTCCTTTCAGAGTTCGCTATGCAGAAGCAATGCTCACATTGCCAGAAAATGTCCTTCACTCACGTGAGATGTAAAGCCAGGAGTAAACTTCTGGTGGTCAAAGCCTGAACAACAAGATAAGGAGCTTTTCAAAAGTACCTGTGAAGGAAGAGGGCTGTGGGTACCAGCAGGTCTTGTTGCCAGCATGACAGAAGAAAGGAGAGCTTCAGAAGGAGGTTGTGGTTTGGATCTCATGGCTTTGGTGAGGCAGTGATGTTCTGTAGAACACCCCCTAACTCACTAACTCCACCATACTTCTGCATGGAAACTTAGGGGTTCAGCTCACAAGCTCAGTGCTTCCAGGCACATTGTCCCTGCATTTTCCCAAAAAGTTAATTGTGACCTCAGCAGCTTCCCCCTTGTGTAACTGCTGTGGGGTCTGAAGTGAGAGAAAACTCCAGGGAAGTTACGAAGATTTTCATGTTTTATAAAGTAGTACTCATAGTCCAACCACTTGTACCTAAGAGACAGAAATTTAAAAATAATTAAAAAGAGGGGGGTGCATCCTTTTCCTGGAGGAAAAGGAGTCCTGCCATTTATTAATTTTCTGTAACAGTAAGTAGCATTTTCTTTGAGGCAGAGAGAGCAGTTTTCCTCCCTGACCTGTTACAGCCTGACAAAAGCAGCAAACCTTAGCTGAGGAATAAACAAGGAATTATTTATTTGTTCTTGGCTCAATTAATTCCTGGCTTGGAATCTTAGTGCAGAAATCAGGCTATTTTCACATATCCATTGTAGTAAAATGATGTCAGGCTGAGCCATTCCTGGCAGTAGCTCATGCCTGAGAATTAGGAGGGAACCACTATATTTGGAAATACAATCCTGTTATGGCACGGCAAAATACATTCCCTTTACAACAGGATGCAGTAGACTCCAACAGTCAAAAGCCTAGGAAACCTGATGCCAGGAAAACCCATCTGCTTTCCTAGGATGCCAGTCCAAGGCATAATCATGGTTGATGTAAAAACATATCTTCAGAAAAACATGGAAACTGAATTTTAGGTCCTGACACTTTATTTTAGCTCAGCTGCTCAGAAACACCCTGAAATCTGTCTCTAGCAAATACATCTCTTTTTAATTTGAATATTTTTATTTTAAAAGGATCACTCTTTTTGTTGTTAGATGAACAATTCAAACACAGGTGTGTCCAGCCTTCTCCTTACACCTTTAAGTTACTCCTGTAACTTCGTTACATAGAAGGCTGTAGAGATGGTACCCATGTGTGCAAATGTCTGCTAGCAAATACCTTTCTTGCATGGAGGAGAAGGAGCAGAGTGCTCCAGTGCTGGCTTTCAATTACAGGTGCTTTTGCACCAAGAACCTGGATTTATGGCTTTTCCTTGATGTGAGAATGAAAATGCTATTTTTTCATCCGACTGGAGTCAGCTACATTCTAGTAAAAGGAAGAAGTACGAAAAAAGAAGTCAGGTCATGACAGGACCAAGTATGAGGAAGGACTTGTACAAGGACAGATTGAGAAGCCTTCCAAGCAATAGTACAGATTTATAGGATGCACATTCACCTACTACTTTGGTTAACAGGCAGAAAGCACATAGTCAGATGCTGGTCATCTTTAATGCTGCTCCCAAGCCATACAGCAAAGAAAAGGTTATGTGACACTAACCTGAGGACTCCCAGCTACTGTAGAGAACTATCTTAATGGGACCTGGTAGCCAAATGATCTCAAACACAACTAGAGGTTTTGGAAGTTCACAGAAAAAACAAACATTCTAAACAGCCTCTTAGGTTCATCTTTGCTAAAAAAACACACATTAAAAATGCTGGCAACTCTCTGGATCTGTGCATTCTGGATGGGTCACCTGTCCATTGCTGTCACTAAGGTAGCCAAAACAGTCTTAGAAACAGTGGAAAATTTGGGCCAAAAAGGATTTAGACAGTATTTGCTACCAGGTATGTTGGTTCATTTTTTTCAGCAGATAGACACTGACTAGGCCAAAACAAGGTTCACAATGGCACGTTGCTGCTGCTGCTGTTTTCAGGTTATTAGCGTGAACAGAAACAGCCATTTCATGCTGATGCCACAAAATTTTCAGCCATCTGTAACATTTAAGCCTTTCTCAATCCACTATGAAGAATAGCTCAGGGAAGACAGGTAGGGGAACAAATCCTTCAGCTAATCATAACAGCTAGGAAAAGATGATAAGGCTTGGACAGAAGGATTGTAAATGCTCTTCTCTCTTGTAATGCTTCACTTCTACCAAACCAGTGGGGCAGAAATCCAACTGAAAACCCCTCTAACATCCACAGTTGTTACTAAAAAGATGATATTTCCAGCTTGCCAATTCCCAAGAGCCAGAGCTTCAAGGGATGAAAGATATTATTCCGTCCACTCAGGTAGAGGAAGAAATTACTCTGACTATTTAAATTTTTATGGATTCCCTACTCATAGTGCTCTTTGTGACTGGGCAATAAACCACTATTACCTGTGATTTCAGATTTGTAAGATAAAAAAATATTGATTTTCAGTTGCAGAAAATGTTAGTGTTTGGGGGCAACAATTAACTGGCCACTCACCATGTCTCCCTGGATGCAGGTAACAGGATCGAACTGCTTCTGACTCAGAGCATATAGTGTTTACTCATGTCTTGCTCTTCACCTGGGAGTACCAAACCCTTGCTTTCATCGATCTCAGTCCTTGCTTGGCTAAGCACTTTTAGCTTTCATCCTCTAAGTTTTTGCTGCAGAAGATATAAATCAAGGAATCCAGAGAGCCAACAGAGATGGAAAGCTTGACAATGACAGCTGTTAAAGACTATAAGGTGAAAGGTCATTGTCAAAGAATATCAAGGTCAGGGCATTGTTAAAGCAGAAATTACTGTGGTAAATCCTCTCTGTATGAATGCTAATTGAGGTGAATAATTAGGTGGATTAGCAAAGGCAGGTTGATCTGTGGGGACCTGAGCTGGTATGCCTAGTCATAAGTGGAGTTTGGGTGATGGGTGTCCAGAAGCCCTGAGGACGTCCTCGTCAGTGTACAAGAAAGTAATTTGAGGAGTTGATTTTGTCATTAGGGATCCTGGAAAACTGGAGGTTTAAGTCTCTGCTGGCACTAATACTCTGGATTTTCCTCAGATTGTGTATGCGTTCCTCTTCTAAGTAAGATTTTTGCACTTGAAGAGCTAATGTCAAGGGCCAACACCTTTAGCTTCATGATCACCAGGATTACAGTGAAAAACAGGCTTCTTTTGGAGGTGCAGATTCACCACCAGAAGGAGGAGGAGGGCTTGGTGCCAGGACAACCCTGGCTGGCAGCAATGGTTTCTTCCTTTTAGCAAAAGATCCCAGAAGGTATGATGTGAGGAGGCTTTGTCTGGCATCCAGGGCTGAAATTCTCGCCAGTCTCTCAACACTTGATATTACACATGGTCAGAAAACATCATTGAAAATGTAGGAAATCTTGCTTTTTATTACTCTTCTGTTTTCGGTAATTGTGCACTACCCCTGGACAAAGACATATGGTTTTCAGTAGAATATCTATCTACACAGATTTTTTTCCATGGTTATTTGACTCGATCTTCCCAAGTGTGGCCTGGCTAGCTCAGTGATGAGGTTTCTCTTCACTCGAGTTTCAAGCTAGCACATGTTTGTGGGGTTCACTGATTTTCTTCAGGAATTCAAGTCTATAGAGCGAGTAAAGAAATCGGGTGGCGGGGGTGGGGGTGGGGGGGGAACTCTCTCTCTGGTTTGCATTCCACAGTTTATTTCTGTGAAGGAGAATCCAAAGGACGAGAGACCAAGGATTTGGGGTCTGGGGGGGTCTCTTTTAACAGGGTTTCTCGGAGGGAGGGAACATCATAGAGAGAACCAATTATTTTTCTCAGTTAGTACATCTTACAAACTTTCTACAAATCAAGGTTACACACACCAAGATAAGAAATAACAGACACCAACTTCTTCAAATGCCCACAAAGGTGTAGGAGTATTCTCCACAGAGGGGCAGAGGGGGAGAGAGGGGGGGCTTGGTTTCCTGGCAACACAGGGGGGAAACAAAGGGAAGGTAAGCATGCCCTCTCAGCTTCCATAGCTCAGAGGCATTCTGGGACAGGAAAAACAGTTACAAACTTCCGTGTTGGAAAGAAGGGTCTCCTGGGCTAAAGAAACTTCAAGCAGCTGGAAATGCCAGCAGGGTCCTCTATCCGGCCTCTCACCGTGGAGCTGAGGAGAAAAACTTCAGTAACCATGGTAACTTGACGCCAGGTAAACAGTTCGGAGAAAGAGAAGCTGAGGGGGGCGGGGGGGGAATCACAATTAAAAGATGGGAAAAGATACATTTCAAGCTATCAACTACAACAGTTATTTATCATATTTGTCCTTTTTTAGCTGCACAACCACCAGTTACAAGCAATGTAAAGGAGAAGATAATGAAGTGCCAAGTGCTATGCTCTGGTCTTCCCAGCATCAGGACTGGTAATGGGACCATCTGGCTCCAGGGCCCTGTTTATTGCACTAAACACAAAGGACACCTCAGGATGAGGGTTAAAATCCCAGACAACAGTGAAACAGCAGGGCCAAGGCAGGATAGTGGCATTTTTGCCCCAAGCCCTCCAGGCTCAGGGGTGTGATATTACAGAAGATGGTCCTTATCTGTTCTCCCCTACTGCCCTTCAAAGACTTCAAGACAGCATCTCTAAAGATTGATATCAACCACAATTCTGGTAGTTTATCATTCAGACACTGCACATTTTCCTTAGAAATCCCAAGGCAAGGTATCTCAAAACAAGCCTGTTTTTTCTGTCTTCTACTGCTCATCTGCAGTTCTTCTATCCTGATCTTAAAAGGTTACATGACCTTTCTGCTTCTCCACCATTGTCCAATAGTTTGCTGAGGAGCTCTCTTCCATTCATCCCACACTATACTGGTCAGCAGACAAGCTTCATGGCTCTAGAATGTTAGCTCCATGACTCATCAGGTTACAGGCAAACATCTCATAACTGTTTCCTCCAGGAAACTAGCAGCATTTCTAGGAGTTTGCTTTTTATGCATGAAGATAAGCAGAAAAGAAGGAAAGAAAGAGAACCTCAGTCTGTGTGCAACAGAGAAAGGCTAGTGGTACTTTTCAAAGCTATAATGCCAAAAATAAAGCAAAGAAGTTATATCCATATTTAGCTTGTTCTTTATTTTTTCCAGAGTTTTTTCCAGGTTTCTTGGGAGATTGCCTATCAATATGCCATTATCCTGGTGGCCTCTGGATTTTGGTGCCATTAACATCTGTTTTTCTTAGAGCTCTTCTGCTGTCCTTTCTTGTGTGTCCACACCTAGACTTCCCTACTCATCCTCCAGTCAGACCAGTCTTACTGCCACAGTTCTCTACACTGCAACCAGTACCCAGTTTTCCCTCCAGGACCACTGGGGGCATGCCCTGTAATTGATGTCCTGGACCAACAGCACTTTCTACTACTGGAAGTCTATGACTTCCAGGTTTTCCTGCAGATGCATCCTTGCTATGGACTGTCCTGAATCTCTGCTATTCAGCCCTGAATCTTTCTAAAGTAGAGATTGCCACCATGATGGTTTATCTGGTATCCATTAGCAGTGGTCAAGATGAGGCCAGTCTCTGGCCAGGACACACATATGCAGAGCCAAAAGGCATTAACTTCTCCTGGCCATGAGTTGACTCTCATTTCAGGCTTGGTTGCAGTTGCTACAATGTCAGTAGGTGAACTGTAAGTTTGCTTCCCAGCTTCCTCTTGATTCCCATCTGCAATTTGCTGTATATTTGGAAGGGCAGAAGGAACCAATAAACAGATTGATATGAGAAGAGGCAAAACCCCAAAACACTATACATCCTGCCTGAAAATAAAATTCTAGGTAATTAAATTGGACTCTGGGAGAAACACTGGGACACAAGATGAAAAATGCAAAACCAACTGAAAAGGAAGGCAGAAGGCTGCAGGAAACATTTAGATAATAGAGGAAAAAACCCCACACAAACCAAAACAAAGCTTGTCCTGGAAGCTGGGAAGGAAGGGAGAGTGCAAACTCTTTGATTCTGAAGACGCTTCTGAAGATAAGGTTTGTATTTGCTGTGCTTGTAAGGTCACTTCCCAGCTTTCTTTCTAAGCATTCAGTTTTGTCCATTGATGTTTCTCTGTGGAACACCAGTTGCGAGACCAAGAGGAACATTTGATCATAGTTGTGGTGCTGGTAATATGAGCATAAGAGACAGAGTATCTCCAGGAAATTTGCAAAAATTGCTCTGGCTTTATATCCTTACAAGTAAGAGTAAAATCTTGCAGATGGAGACTTCATACAACAAATGGTTCCATCTGTGAGTCAGATGCTAGGCAGGAAGCAGGTGTGACATACATCTGAGCAGTGGCAGACAGCCAGTCTTTAGGGGGAGAGGGTTTATCTGCCAACAAGTGAAAAGACCAGAGTTCACTTTGGAGAGCTAAGAAAGTTCTGGGAATGTGGATGAGCTGGGGTAAGCCCCAAAACAGAGTCCGAGAAAGAGGAGGAAGAGAAAAAAGTCAGTCCAGGAAGTCTGGGTGGGAGAGTACTGAGAGAAGCTGAGCCTAGAAAAACAACATTCTTATGGTATTTTATTTACCTTTAATCCGCATCCCAAGGATCTATTGGAAAGCATCTTGTTGTGACATCTCTCATGCAGTATCACAAGAACACACTTTTGTTTCCAAGCTGGGCTGAGTCATATGTAGGTCTAGACTCACACCAAGCTGAAGGATACTTAGCTGACAGTGTCTGATTTAGCTTCAGATGGAGGTAAGGGTGGAAGACATTCACCACTCTACCTATTGCTCCTTGAGGAAGTGAATGAAGTCCTTGGAGGCTTGGCTGTTGAAAGATTGGTGCCCTTTTTTTTTGTGTAGAGAAAACCTTGTTGGTCAGCACTAGTGGGAAGGAACCACTCTTGACTAGAAACAAGATTTTCTTCAGGGTACTAAAGTGAGCTCTTTGTTATCTGAAACTTCTGTTTTCCTCTTCCTGAGAGTCTCCTCTCCTCCATGCAGTGCTGGAATAGGAAGAAGCTGTTTTGTCATTTAAAAGAAAGAAACAGATGGAATATGTGGCAGTGTTAAAAAGCGCCAGCTTGTTGCCACGGTAACTGAGGGGGATATATTTTATAATTATTATTTCAAATTCTTCATTGTCTTCATTAAAGGTAACAACGATAGCAGAGAATAAACAAAGTGATGCCCTGCTGTGCAAATCAGTCCCGCAATAAATAAAATTAAAGGAGTGCTTTGCATTGCAAATGCTGATACAGTCACCAGAAGGGTGGAAGGACTGCAGGTTATCTGAGGATGATGAATTATGTGTGCCGGCACATTAAGGACACAGCAGGGTCATTCTGTACCTCTACCCTTTAACTTCTGTTGTGTGGTTTTGGACAAGTCTTCTGGAACACTGGACAAAGACTCAGCCAACTTGCATCATGGAATATTCTGATCAGCTTCAGGAACCCCCCAGACATTTATCATATTGACCCAGTAAGCAGATGCAGTAACTATAAGGTCCTTGTGAGCTGTTAAGCACTGTCACTGTGGGATGGAGGATGTTTGACATCCTGAATTGATTGTCTAAGGAGCTGTGTCTCAGTGAATGATGGGTATCTTCCACCCAAGATGTCTAACACACTTCACCAACCTATTACCTACATTCAGGTAGCACTCTGAGCCACACTGTGGTCCAGTCCTGCTGTGAACTATAGTAGTTGCCTTTCAGTTCTTAGCTACACATCAATTAAGAGTATGAAGGAAAGAGTTAGTCTTGGCTGTTTAAGATAATAGGATAAATCCAGAATGGACTGCAACTCTTCTGACTTGGCATTTGGTTCAGGCACAGAACTAAAAAGATAGTAATCACACTCAGCTGTGGTTTTTATGGAACATCTCATGTCAAAAGACAACATCGCATGGTGCTTTGACCTTACCTGTTTACTAGAGAGAGTAAGGCATCAACAGATTAAAGAGGTAGTTACAAGGGTGAAGTGTTTAGGTGGCTGATTAAAGGACACAGCTGTGACGGGCCAACTTTGAAAGAAAAGGTTTTTCTCTTGATAAACCCAAGGTCAGTAAAGAGAATGTGTGAACACAGCCCTAATTTGATCAAGAGATTACATTTAATGATAACAAGTTCATACACAGCAAAATCCCTGTTATTACTTCTTCTGACTGTGTTTGCTATTGCTGATGAAACAGATTAAAAATGCATCCAAGCCTGCAGATTCTCCCTGGGGATGAGATTGAACAGAGGTCTTCCAGGTTTCCTGCCTTTGCTCCCAGTTCTTTCCCAGACTTTCTGTGCGCCCAAGCATCCAAGCATGAGAGAGACAGCTCAGGAATCCAGGGCACAGGCAGCTGCTTACTCTTCCTTCGGACAGCAAAAATGAATGTTGTCTAAATTTAACACTGCTTCTGCTCACTGCCTTTCAGTGAGTGAAGTCTGAATCTCCTGGGGCTGTGGAGTTGCCACCAGCAGGGACAGGACAGCAGCCCTAGCTCTTCCCAGTCTGGGTTTGGCAGGCAGCTAGAGGCAGAAATTCCTTTTGTTAAATAATTGGACAAAGGAGGCCTGACCTTCTGTATTTGCATCCCCACTGGGATGAGAGTGAATAAACATCAGTGAATTATTATTGCTGTAGATTAGGAACGACTAAGAAGAACGACACAGACGTGTTCAACTCTTGTGAGTTGAACAGGAGAGCATAAGGTTTATTACCTCAGATCTTCTTTTATAGATTTTCTTTTGATACGCAAAAATCCGAAAGGTAAAACTCTTATTGGTCAGTAAACTAACACATCACCATCATTGGTCAGTGGTGTACACCACCCCTCGACCTTTCTTTGCAAGAAAACAAGAAACTGACAAACAACACCTGCAAGGCTGTCTTCTATCTCTGAGGATTGCTTTAATTCCTCCCTGCGATTTCCCAGCCCACTTTCTCAGGCAAGACTGAGAAAGTTATGTGGCCTGCTATTCCACAAACACTGTTCTCCCTGCCTTGTGCTCACATTTAGCATACATAAATTATCATCTTTCTCCCCTCTGCAGATATCTGTATACTGGCAGGATCAGGTCAATTATTAAGGCAGAAACAGTCTTTGGAACATCATAACTATTTCTGAAATCATAAAACCAAGAATGAATCTCATAGTTTTTACTGGCTTTACTAATAAGTGACCTGGCTCTTCCTAGTACGGGAATGTACTAATGTACAGAGATGTCCAAGGGTCCTCTCCAGTCACTGTTTGCGTCCTACTGTATTCACCCCTATAAGTGGCCACTACCCATTAAGCAGACAGAAAGCAGCTCTAAGCTGCTCTCCTTCTTCCAGAGACAGAAATGAGGAAGGATCTGTCTGCTTGGTTTCTCATGACTTCAAATGCATCAGCCAGCCAGACCATATCACTCTGGGAGTCCTCCTGTCACAAGGGGAATAGTATTATCCATTTTAATAGCTGCTCACATGTCATTTAATCCTGAGTCTTTTAGTAAGTCTAAGTATAGTATTAAGCATAAGAGAAAGTAGGAAATATTATACAATAATCATTAGAAATGGAATATGATAGGAGTATAGGTAGTAATTTTGCACATATGAGTACCCATTACCAAGACAGCTTTTGTCAACTCAGCATTAGGCAGGCTAAGTGGAAGTTAAATGTTCAGGAAATATTGGAGGTGCAAGACAAATGATTTGAGGCTTTCCACAAGCAAAAGGTCAGAAGGAATGGCCTTATTGCCAAGAAAAAATTTTCACTAAAGTTATAACATAACTGAGGACATAGTTTAGATAAAGATAAGATGGTCAGATTGTAATTCTATTGCATTGTTCCTGATTTACTTGTGGTATCACATTGTAAGATTGAGAAATATATTTCTTTACACAACTTACAGGAAATCCTGGTTTCATAGAGAAGTGTCTTTCACCCTTTTGCTGCTGGTATCTCTGGGGCCACACAATGTAGCTGGATCCAGCTCTTCTGAAAGATGCAGTGACTGTCCTCACACACAGTCTGCCACTTTTATCTAAAAATTCCTTTGATTTTCAGCTTATACCTTGTGGGGTTTTTTTGATAACTGGCTCAAGGGGGTATTCAGATCGTATCTGTGATGATCAAGTCACTGTTGCTGATGGGCTCTTCCCACAGATACTGATGCCCACTACAGATGCTACAACTTCTGGGCAGGTGGTCAGGAAATGGTATCTCATCCTCCCAGCACCTTCAGGATTTTGGAAATACTCCTGCTTCACAGGAGAAAAAGAACAAAAAGGAAAACTTCCATTCTATCAAGTTTTTTTGGTGAGAGGTGACATACTGGGAGTGAACA
Source organism: Cyanistes caeruleus (assembly GCF_971803275.1). Lineage (NCBI taxonomy): Eukaryota > Metazoa > Chordata > Aves > Passeriformes > Paridae > Cyanistes > Cyanistes caeruleus. The sequence continues at coordinate 83,363,337 of NC_141702.1, read as the reverse complement.
CTCAAAATAGCTCATGTGCAAGAGACTATAGCACTGACCAGGGATGAGCAAAACGCAGATCAGCTTTTCAAAGTCAATTGGAAAAGCCATGGTTTTGACAGCTGGACCCTTCCCATTGAAAACTATCTTGTGCTGAGCATTCTGATCATTGCATATATTCACTTCTACTGTTCCTCTCACAGAAGTCTTTCTCTTGGAAATGTTCAATTTAGAAATCTCACCCAAGAGCCAAGCTCACTGCTTGTGAGCCTGGGATGTTCTTCTGGAGAGATTCAGTTTTTCAGAATTAATAATTTGTTACAAAATTTTTTGTAGTTGCACTATTTACCCCTCCAAAGCCTGATTTGAACTTCAATACTGCTTTAGGAATTGGTCTAACTCCTGCAGGGTAGAAAAGTTCACATCTTTTTCTTTCTCTGAAGTTAGCTTTATTGTTTATGTTATGCATGCATGTTTTACATGTCTAAGACATATGAAGCACACATTGCACAAAAATATAGTATATATCTAAAAAAACCCCTATTTATATACATGTACTGTAAATGTATATAAACACAGAATCCACACTGAGATTACCCTTCCCTGAGATCATCATATTGTCCTCTGTTTCAGCATTCCCCTGGAGCAGTGGAGTAAGCTCTAGGGACAGAGATGGATTTGTCTTGGTATAAATGTTTTTACTGGTATTCATTTTCTGGAAGGCCCATCCTGTGCCACCATCTGCCCTGTGAGCTTGAAATTTTCCATGTGGATTCATTCCCCAGATTTTTCCAGAATGGTGCTTATAGGGAAGTGCAAATGAGTAAGCTGAGAGAGGAGAATGCATTTCTGATCTCTTTTTTCCCCTGGCCAATTTCAATGAAAGAGAAGTTTTCAGAGAATGGAGCATCTGACCTATCTAATTTTATCTGTAGGGATGCAGATCTATCTTTTCAAAGCTGTTTTCAAAGTGACTCTGATAACAGGACTGCCTACAGATAGGGCTGCAGTGATTATTCAGAACATTAATCAGGGAAAAAAAATTATGCCAGTTACTGATTAACTAATTACTGCAATCAAATATTCTCTTCTCTCTTTGGAACATTGGGCATGGCACTGGGAGAAGGTGAAAACAACAACAAAACCCCTCAACACAGGAAATAGTTTCTATATTCTTTTGTGAGCCAGGGGAGAGTTCCAGCTGCAGGAGACAGGGGGGTCCCAGAAGACTCCAGAGGGGCTCAGCTGGGGCCCCTCTTTCCCTGTTTTCATTCCAGTGCATCTTTGCCTGCTCCAGCTTGTGATTTAATGAAACGCCAGGAAGGAACAGCCAGCATTTCATTAAGGGAGAAGCATTTGAAAATGACCTCTAATAATGGCCATGAATTAAGATTCAGCAACACCTCTCAGCTCCCTGCTTCTGCCCCCTGGAAACCACAGCAGAGGCTCTGTCCTCCCCCTGCACTTACAGGGAGAAAACTTTCCAGGAATCTTCTTTTGTCCAGATTTCTTGCTGTGCCCACTGGAGGGTAATGTGGAATAAAGCAGTAATAGAGGGTAAAGAACAACTGACTGGAGTCTGTGTCACAGTCTGAAGGCATTGCCAGCATCCCAGATTGCTTCAGAGAAGGTTTGAAAAGTACATTTGGAGGTAATATGTAAAAGAGGGGAAGACTGTGGTTTTCTTTGAACAGGCAGTACCTGGTCCTGGTCTATTTGCATCACTTTCTTGTTAAGGTTAATGCATTTTAGGATCAACTGGGCTGTAGTACTGCTTCCTCTTCAGGAGGGAAACTTCCAACAGTCCTCCAGCAACAGCACTTTCTTTTAAATAGAGATTAATAGTGTTTTGTCTATTCCAAAGCTTTCGTATATTGCTGAATACCAGTCCAACAGCTGCTCTGCAGGCAGTGTATGCGTTACACATACATCACTGCAATAGTTTTTGGTCAGCTCTGAAGATTCCTGGAAGTCCACAGACTGCTGCCACAGGATGTTCAGGTGATAACAAAGAAGCATTAATGCAGTATCACGTTTGTTCTACAGGAAATAAATGAAACACGGGATTTTTTTTTTTAAGGAGCCCATAAACTGAAAAGAAAAGTTTAATTCATTTATGTGGATGCTTCATCTCATGTTCAAGGCTTTTTTTTCTAATTGTAGATGTTAGACATACTGACTGGAGACATTAAGGGAAGAAGAGGAGTCAAAAAGGATTTTCTAGTGAAAGGAAAATATACCACATGAGAATTAGAGTTTTTTTAAATTTGATAACTACATTTTCATTTTTTTTCCATGTTATGTCTCCTATACCACTATCACAGACCTGGAAGGGTGACCTGAAGCTCCAGCTCCCCATGCTTCATCTCCACACTACATTTTCACACTTTCCAGTGTTGGTGGGGGCATTCCACATCTGTTGCTTCAGCCACAATTAGGGGACTTAACCTATGCTCCTGTATCCCTGTCAGTGAGCCACAGAAAGTAGAGTTGCCCAGATACCACTGACAGTAGAACATGCTCTACAAAACTTTGCTATGGGTTTTATTGTACAAACAAGGGGGGAAAAAAAAGTCTAAATTTGACACTGAGGCACTAGAATGAAAAGCTGAAATAAAAATCAGCTGCAAAGTCAGTACAAGATTTGCAGGCATTTGACACTGCAATAAATGACAACCCACAAGTGGTCAAGTGCTTGTCAATCTAGGAAGATAAAGAAAAACCTCGAAGCTGGGTAATGTGCTTTAGACTTCCTTTTTTCATGTAGAGGTCTTGACATTCTCTTCAGAGGTATTTGAATTTCAGAGTGGCTGAAGTTTGTCTGTTATCCAGAAGTTGGGGGGCAAAAAAAGACATTAAAAGAAATAGAAAAGCCTTAGATGTTAATTGCTATTTATTCAAAATGTAATAGCTGCAGAGCCTGAAATTCACACCAGATTCAGAAATGAGAGCATGCTTCATAATAATTGCTGTTTCATACTGCTTGATCCTTAATGCTTTTTATTTTAAAAAGCAGTCAGAATTCCTTTCTAGTGTTACTGACACCCACTCAGCCATCTACTCACATCCCGCAAGCATACACACACAACTGGCCCTTAAATTTCATTGGATATTTGAAAGCTCTTCCCATTTTGTATCTTCCATTGATAAATTCCTTGAAATTAATTATTTCAAGTGGTTTAATTTTTTTTTTTATTAAGGGAAATTTTGTCTGACACTCAGCAGTAAGTTTTTCCTTTTCTTACATGTGTGCAGTGCATAGAGCAGAACTGCAGAGGACACATCTATGATGTGCATTTATGAGGGGCAGATCTGGGAAGCTGAGCTGACTATCAAACTGGGGGAAGGGATTAGTCCCTCTGTTTGGCACTCATGAGGACATACCTAGTGTCCAGTTTCCAGTATGAGATTGCTCTATAAAAGAAGGAGCTTAGCAAACTGGAGGGAGTCCAGTGCAGGGTTACCAGGGTGGTTGGAAGCTGCAGCACAGAGTGGAGAGAGGCTGAGGGAAACTCTGTTTAATCCTAAGCAGGGAAGACAAACGGGAGACCTAACTGCTGTTTTCTACTCCCTAAAAGGGTTGATAGTAAAGATGCTCTTCCCAGAGGTCTAAAGGCACAAGGCAGTGATCACACATGAATTACAGCACACAGAATTCCAGTTGAACATAAGGAAGAAATTTTTCACCAGGAGGGTGATCATGAGAGAGGCGCCCAGTGAGGTTGTGGGAATCCCATCCTTGAAGATGTTCGAAATTCACCTGCACAAGGCCTTGTATAACCCAACTCAGCTCTGAAATTAGCAGGAGTTAGAAGGTCACTTCCAACCTGGATTATTCAGCAATTCTTTATTTTGCTCCATTCTCCACCCAAGGTTTCCACTACACAGTGCTGCACTCATGGTTACATGGAAACAGCAGAAAAAAATGCCTTTTTGAAATGCCATCCTGTCTTCATCTTGGGAGGCAGGACCTGAAACTGAGTTGTATAAAATCACCTTAAGAACACCTTATAAAGTAGATGCTTTCTCCACATGCATGGTTGATTTTACAGAAAAATGAAAAGGGTTATATAATCCAGAGAATTTGTGAAGGGAATGTGGTTCCTTTGTCCAAGTGTCAGGAAGCTAACAAAATCCCCAGTAAGCCTATCAGATCCCAGGGTGAGATTTATCTGGATCCATCTGTTATAATTGGGATTTCTTTTTCCCCAAATACACTCAAGTACTCTCAGAAGTAGAGATGGAGCGTGTTGGGAATTTCTTTCTGCTCCCTCCAGTTGCTTGCAGCTAGCCTTAGACTACTAAGAAGTACACTAGACCAAATTTGCTTTTAGAGAGGGGAGAAGGTTCCAGGCACTCTGCAGGTGGCTCATTCCCTGATAAATATATATAGACATATAGACAAATAGACACATACATATGTGTGTGTGTGTGTGTGTGTGTGTGTGTGTGTGTGTGTGTGTATGTGTGACCTTTTGTTCACAGATATTACCTGCCCAGCAGGAGCATGGCTTTTTAATTCGGATTATAATCACAACTGTTCATTGGACAAGGGAAAAAGGTTTGAAAATCAGACTCCCCTTTCTCCACACACAAAGGTCAAATGTTCCCACTCCAAAATATCCAGCACATATCCCAGGTGCTGGCTCCAACATTCTCCAATAGGAACACACATCTCCTCTACCTGTCTTTCCTTCACTCTGGCCAGTCCAACCCACCAGCAATCTGGTCTGTCCTTTTCCACTATCCTCAATTCCCCTTGACCCAGCCTGGATATCAGTATGACAAATACTGGTATGTGCTGAGAATTCCTGAGTGGAGCCTGACACCTGAAAATGCCTGGGCAAGAGGAGGGAAGACAAATTGTCTGTGTAATGCAGAAGTTTTTTGAAAGGAAGCTGTGATCAATGCAACCTCTCCACTCAAGAAGAGAAACTTGCTGAGCCCCCAAACAGACGGGAACGTGGAGTGTGTTGCAAAAAGTGTGAACTGGTTTTATTCGATTTTAAACAGAGCATTACTGTATTTTAAATCCATAATCTCTACATGATCCTGTCTGTGTAGTCAAAGGGAATACGATTTGGAAACACAGCCTCAGCTACGGCTTAAGCAGAATATATCCTTCCAACAGAGCTCCATGGGGTTACAGATGTGGCTGCCACTGACAGGACTCCCTCATGTTCTGGACCTAGCAGCACACTTGATATCCCTCTGAGGAAGAGGGAGGATCTTGGCCTGTCAGAGCCACATTTTACATCTCCTCTTTATGCACTGCTCCCTCTTGAAAGGTGCTGTAGAAAATAATAATTAGGGATTATTAGAGAGGATGAAACTGCATGAGTGAGTATTAAATATTTATTCCCTTGTATTCTTTGTTTGGATTATTTGAAAGTTCTTTCCTTAATTGCCTTATTCTGCTCCCAAAAGTAGGGCTATGCTGCTGGCTGTGGCTCCCACTCTTTACTGTTATTCTTCCTGATCTGTCCTGTTGAGCAAGGCCTTGGTCAGGGCTGGTACAGATTGCACAGGAGACCCTGTAGATACAAATAAGAAGACACTATCCTTTTGCTGCTGCTACAAATTCAGATTATAAAAACAAACAGATGGAGCATGGCAAAAGGGGTCACAATGTACAATCAAAGTGATCAGAGCTGTTGCTGGAAGTGATGGGGGCAGCATAATCATAGGCTATTTTTGCTTTTTTTTTTCCCCCCTAAAGATTTTGATTGCCCACCACTAGGAGTATTTGCTTGTGTTGGTCAGAGATGGAGAAAAATATGCAGGGACCCTAAGAAGGACAACAGCAGAGACAAGATGGCAGGAGCAGGGACCAATGGTCAGGATCAGGAAACCAGCGAACTAGACAGAGCCAAGGAGAAATAAGTCCATGCTCCAGCTGCTGAGATGAGTAACGCAGCGGACAGAGTGGCGTTGCTGGGCCTGCAGAAGGCTGAGAAAATCTGCCAGGTTCAGTACTGCTCATTCTAATGGGCTTCAAAATCCTGGAGCCTCCACTTCACAGTCCAAAACTGCATTTGGCAAGAAACAAGGAAAAATGTGTAAGTGTTCTACAGGACAACAACCTGCATACAGTTTCTTCCTTGACTCCTGACCCAGGATTAGCAAGCACAGTGATAAAAGCCCATGAGACTGCCTCCAGTTGTGTTGCAATGTGCAAGAGCACAAGAGTCTTCAAGCTCAGTGCTGTGCATGGGACCAACATAGACCCAGGATGATGAAATTGAAAAAAGCAAGGAAGGAATAAACTGGGCATTAACTCAGGTGAAAGGGAACATCTGGAGGAAGGAGGTAAAAGGACATGGAAAAATATCACACTGAGGTGAATGGGAAGGCTTTGCACTCTCACCCCAACTGGGAAAGGCTAGCAAAGTCTGGTGGCCAGGAACTGAAGGGAACAGTGAGTGGAAAGCATGGAAAGAGCTGGAGAGGCAGAAGCTTACTGTAGTAATAAAGAGGAAAATGACAGATGAAAAATAAAGCACTAGAGAGGGATGAAACAAGTTCTTTAACTAATCAGCTTGTCCAGATAAGCAGAAGGGTTAATCCAGCTATGACAGAATGAAAAGGCTAAATACATGGGGCAGGGCCAGCCTGGCTGGAGAAGCACTGTCTAATTCCCCTCCAAGGGACAAGACAGTGGGGAAGGCAGAGCCAGGACAGGGCTCAAAGACACAGAAACGGAATTTTCTGCACTCTGAGGAGCATGCGGCTGCACAGTCACTATGTGGCTATGGCCTTCCCTGCCTAAGCAGTCGGCAATGCAGAACTTCTCTTCACAGCTGGGAGAAGATGTTCCTCTTCAAGGCTCTCTTATAGCTTCCTTTCTGGGTTTGTTCCTGGGCAAAACAAGTTACACCTTGTGAAATTCACCTCGTGTGCTTGGGTGAATGATTTATTTGCCCAGGGTATCTAGGCAGTGCAGCTGACAGTCCTTAATTATCTGTGGTAGCTGGAGGCAACTGCCCATGGTCTGGTCTACTGCCCCAGCTGCTTCTAGAGACATAGCATGTGCTCAGGTAACTCCAGGACATCTCAGTTTGGGATGGCTTCTCATTTCAAGCTATATTTGTGCCCCTAGGAATGTAACATAGCAGATGGGGGGAAGGAGAGATTGGTTAGAGTAGTTCACAGTGGATATAATAATAATTGTTCTCACAAATGACAATGGGTTTGGTTAGGTTATTCTCTTTTACAGAGTTTTACAGAGTACAGAATTTCCCCAGAGAAAAGTTCAAGAATATAGCCTCAAGGACAGGGGAAGTTCAGACTGGACATCAGAAAGAATTTCTTCACAGAAGAGGTTGTTAAGCATTGGAATGGACTGCCCAGGGATCTGATGGAATCATCATCTCTGGGGTGTTTAAGGAAAGTCTAGACGTGGAATGCAATGCCATGGTCTAGTTGACAAGGTGGTATTTGATCATAGGTTAGATTCAACGATCTCTGAGGTATTTTTCAACCAAAATGATTCTGTGACTCTGTGATCATGTGAAGGTAAAGGGGTCCTATATCAATCATCCTTATATCACTTCAGATTGACTTCAGATTGTCATGAGGACTTGGCTGCTTCTGCCAAACAGGGCAAAAACCAAAGGTGAGGGCACAGGAAGGAGCAGTCTCCCAAGACAGAAAGGAGAAGGGAAAAGGCAGCCTTTGGAAGCCCAGTTGCCAAAGAAGAAATCTGACAGCCAGTCAGTCTGCTATTTCTCTGGCTCTGCAACAACCAAAGGGAAGAAATCCTCCAACAGGGAATAGGGGAAGGAATGGTTATCATTTTGTTGCTGTTTTGTTTTTTCTTGTTTCTCTGATACCTATTATCAGCTGTGTTGAAAAGACAAAATTTACAATCCTGACTCAGGATATGGGCTGCATCCAGGTCCATAACTATTCCTAATGCTGAAAGGTAAGATGTAGGAGATATAATTGTTTTGTATTATGCTAATTTTTTGTGTGTGTGTTTGCTGTGGGAGGTGTGTCAGAGAACTGTAAGGCTGAATTCTGCTTTCTCTTCGCCTCCAATATATCCATCAGTTGCCAGCAAGACTGCTGCCTATTTGCACCATGGTTAGCAGGAGCAACTCTTTAGTACACAGCATTATGGCTGGAATGAGATGGGCAGAATGATACGTGAAGGAGAGGAAAGCTGCTGGTCTGCAGCAGTGCTAGATCTTAGTGGCCAAATGCTGCACTCCCTGTGTGCACAGGGGACCGGGCCCTGTGGGACTTTTAAGATGCAAGTCACTCACCAGTAGGTAATGCACAATTTTCTAATAATGGAACCAGAAGGAATATGCTGGAAATGTTTCTGAGCACAATGGCATGCTTCTGTGGTTGCAGTCCAGAAGGCATGAAGCAGTGAATTAGGATGAGAATCTCAGCAAGAAATTCTCTCTCTGAGAGGTGGGCTGCAAGAGAGGCAGCTCTTCTTATTGCTGTTATTACAGTCTCTGAAAGATTATCAGACCTTCTTCATCCAGTTGTCCTGCCAGAGGGGATGGGTACCTGACTGCTGAGGAGTTTCTCACACTCAGCTGGCACAGTCTCGTGTATTAAGTCATCATCCCCAGATCATTCCTGGCACTGAGCATATGAAGGATATGGGAAAAGTGGGGAATCATTGTGGTTTCACTGTCCCCTGCAGGTGTATAATCCCTAAGGCATTACATAAATTTGCCATTGTTTGTGATCTCTAGAATTTATTTTCTCTGCTTCAGGATCTACAACCAATGAAAAATTGCATAGAGAATTACTATGGTTTAGCCTCTTCTTTCACTGTCTGAATTGTCAGAGCTCATCTGCAAATGTATTGACCTGGGTCAATACATTATCTGTCCTTCCTTCAAAGTCTCTGCAGAGATAATACAAGTGATGTCATCCTTTTCTTACAAGGGAAAAAACAAAGGGCACGCACTGTATTTTTGTCTGATGTCAGCTGGGAAGTTGGTGACAGGGCTGGGAAACAAATTTTGCAGTCTGGATACAACTTCACCATCCTTATGACATGGTTCTTGTACTTCAATTAGAGGTGGCAGACAGCAGGTAAAAGGAATGAAAGCTGCAGGGATTTCAAAGGAAAAGCTCCCAGTCTTTATATTTGGTCTGCAATATTTTTGTGACAGTAAAGAACAGCACTGAGGCAAAAATTCCTGGACCAGCAGGGCTGTGCTGCATGTGTATCTCTCCCAGTTTTGTAGGCATGAAGAAGTTTAGAAGAGTACAAGTATGGGATGGTAGGAGATGGGTCACAGGTTGGCACTGGAAGCTGCATGGCTATAAACCACTCAGCAACAGCCAGTTAAGAAATGCAGGTGGACAGATGTTCTGGAGCTGCCCCAAACCAGTAATCTTGGGTAACTAGGAGAACAAGGAACAAGTATTTATCATATATAATACATTTGGATGTAATGTGGGGGCAGACTGATGAAAAAAGAGCAAGGTTTAGAAACAGATAAGGTCCAAAAGGACCCTAGAGTGAGGAAGAAGGAACCATCAACATTAACATCACATTTTTCTGGCAAAGGACTACAGGTGTTGAAGACACCATGACAAACCCCATCACCTCTCACCAGAGAGAAGCCACCACCATCAAGACCCAGAAGAACAGTGTAATGGAGAGCACAGGAGCAGGGGTGTCAACTGAGAAGTTTTAAAGTGCTTTATTACTATTATTCAGGGTTTTTTTTTCTGTACAGAGGTATGCTTCCTTTTTGTGTTACAGTCAGATCTGGAATGTTATTTTTGGATTACACTGTTAAGACTTCGATTATACTAGCAACAGATTCTTGGGTTTAAATACCTATATAAAAATACATGTACATGTGCTTGCATTTCTGTTGTGCCTATAAACAAGAGCTTGCAAGTAATATTTGATTTAAACTTCCTGCAGATGGAGGATTTTTCTGGAATTTAAATTTAGTCTGTTTGCTACAGTCTAACTAATGCATTCAGCCTGCAGGAAAATCCAAGGAGGTGTTAGATCACTAAAAGAAGAAAACTAGAAACTGGAAAGAATTTAAGAGGTAAACTTTAACTTCTGTGTTTTTAAAGAGAATTTAATAGAAAGTGTGTTTCAGAGTGACCCCTGCACTTTCTTTGAAAAAACACATCTAGTTCTAGGTGAACAAAAGCAAAAATCATCTGCATAAGAGTGTAAATTAAATAGTTGTCAGTCTTGTGCAAATTGAAACATATGTCATTTAGTCAAAATAAATTCCCTAATACTCCTTAGTTATTTTGACATTTAAATCCTCTATCACATGCTTCTAAGAGTTCTTCTGTCTGATGCTGGGAGGAGCCCAAGTACATTTGAGCAAGATATGCCAGGGTCTGCAGTGGGTTTTCCAGGAAAAAAGTTACTTATATAAAGATTTTGCTCTGTTGCATTTCAGTGACTGAGTAAGGGTCTATTTTTGAATAAAGGAAGCATAACTACAAACACATCCAAACAACAGTGCTTTATTTAAGATTGTTCTTCCAGATTACCTCATGGGCAGGGTATCCTTATTCCCTAGGGCTACTCCCTAACAGCTCTCATCACAAATCTCCATGGTTCATGAAGCTCATGAACGCTGGATTTCAGTGCTGTGTAAACTGGCTGCAGTGAAGGCAGGGGCTCAGGGCTAGTGCATTTTTATTTTTCCAAACACCCTCTCTTCTTCTTGAATTGACTGCTGAGGAAGCAAGTGGCTGTGGAGGTAATTAGATCTGTTTGCTAGCCATCCTCTGTCCTCCTTGCTCTGTCCCTGGTTGTGCCACTGATGCTGCGATGCTGTGCGGGGCACACTGTAGCACTGCCTCTATGTGAAGAGGTGCTGGGCACCTGCTCTGCTGCTCCCCTCTCCCTCCTGAAAGCAGCAAGCCAGGTGGCCGAGCCTCTCCCGCCTCATGAGCAGCCACTGGAACATTTGAACTGTGCACCCTGTCACTGTAGCTGTGCGTGGGAGTGGGGGAAAGGCAGGAAACATAATGCTTGAGCTTATCAGAGAGACTCAGTCTGATAGCAGTTGAAATGGACAGCATTTGTACACAGAATGGGCATGCACGTGCTACACTGCATGCATTATCCACGAGGTGGGAAGCAGGGAGATCCCAGTGGCTGCTAGATATTGGCTTGCTCAGCTGGAGAACTGCTTTGGCTCTTCCTTTTGAGGTGTATGATGGGAGGCTGTGGTGCTTGGTGGCCAATAGAGCCAGGCAGCAGTTGAGAGTCAGACTCTACCTTACCCTGCTGCTGACTTGCTGAGTGACTTTGCACACACCTGGTCAAGACCAACCCTTAGTCATCCGACTGTATCATTTTTGACGGGCTGGCTATATGGAACCTCAGTGCTTGCTGGCTGTCCTTCCTTTCATACTGGACAGGTACTGCAGCAGAATCTGGGCTTTTAAAAGAAGCCTTTCTCTGTGTGCCACAATGTACCGCTTGTCAGCCAACTTGAGAGGGAATGAGCACTTGTCAGCACGAAGTGCCTTCCTGGCAGTTTGAGTGCATGTGTACATGTGCCCAGGAAGAGCTGCTAGGCAGTAGCTTACACTTGTCAAAAGAGAAGCCATGAGCTATCTCAGAAAGGTCTCCTTAAATCTCTAGGTAAATAAAGACTCTAATGTCTGTTATCTGACTTTACCGCCTTTGAGTTTCATTAAGTTAATAGCCTCCATCAAGGGGACAACCCTGATGCTTGCAGTTGATTTAAAATGTGTGAATTCATCAGTCTGAAATTGCACTTCAAGCAAAGTCAGTGTACTACACCCTGGGGACACATGGAAACCCTAATGCTCAGTGAAGGACTTTGACACCAACAGGACAGGTCCTTTGTGCAATCCTTATCTGGGTTTTTTCAGCTGAAAACTTCCTTTGCTGTGCTGGTTGGCCACATTTCCCTGGTAGAAAGTGGAATGTTTTGTCTTTGCAGGCAGCATGCTAAGCAGACAGTCATGGGAGGGCTGTGGCTGGAGACAACTACTTAGAGAAGCGTGAGCAGAGGTGAACAGGTATGTAAGATGGGTCAGATAAGCATTTTCTGAGTCAGCTTTTTATTTTAGGCCTGTCCAAATTAGCTTTGTCTCTGACAAAGGTAATGTTCTCTTCTCTCATCATATAAAGAAGGCTAAGGCATCTTTGTATTCTGTACAGGCTTTGAGAAATTATTCTTGTACAGATAGCAGTGTGACTCCTTGTCATAGGATTTCAATGGATATCTAGTTGCTGGGACACTGGACAGGGGACAAAAAGGATCCTAAAGATACCTTGGAAAGACTATATTCCTAATTTAGCTAAAGATAACAACAACAACATGAACTGCATGCCCTTTGGATAGGCTTAGGTTAACATACTTTTAGATCTGGACCATCAGGTGAAACCTCAGCTGGCTTGTGGTGACCCACAGACACTGACATCTTGTCAGTCAGGACATCACGAAAACAATAAGCATTACAAATCTCTTTTTCAGCACATGGCGAGGACTTTTAGAAGAGAAGCCAAGTTTAGGTATGGATACATAGGGTAAAACATCAATTATAAGTCACCCTACTAATTTCAGTTCAGTGAAGAGGATAGGTTTCTGCTGACAAATCTAACTTGACTGAGACTTAACATTTTTCACCCCTTCACTTCTGTATGTGTGCACATCCTTCTTGTCACCGTCGGACACAAAATGATTCACACAGATGCAGCTCAAAGTGAGATGAAAGAAGAAGATTTATTTGTTCTTTCAGTATTTATAGGTTTTTGACCATGACCAGGGATTGGATAGTCAGGTTACCACCTTCCCAACCACACTGGTTGTGAGAGACGTCCATCAAAAGTCATATCTTTAATGGAATGTATAAACACCTATGTTTATAGTTACTTTCCTGGGAAAGTGGCTAGAAATTATGAAAAAAATATTGAAAGGTCTGATTCTCAGGGCAACACCTTCAAGACCTACTGAGTGATTGAGACCTATAAGAGAGATCACTGCAATCTAGCAGAGGTCCTCTCTGTTGACACTGAGACATTTTAGTACTTGTACGTGAAACTCATACTGCTTCTATCAATACTAGGGCTATAAAAGTAATCATTGTCTTGTCCAGATCCTTTCAGTATCTATCTCTTTTGTAGAAATTCCCTGCCTTTAGTCCCACTTCACTTACATGGATTCAGAGGCTCAGTCCGGGTTTCTGGGTGCACTGTGGAAAAAGAGTCAAACCACAGATAGATCAGAAGCTCTGGAGTGACTTCAGTCCTGGGGCCCTTGGGCTATTATTACTGTGTCTTTCAACAGGAACAGTGAGACAAAATCTGAATTGGAAGAAGAAAGAGAGAGAGAAAGGGAGGGAAGGGGTGAGAGGCAGCCAATTCCATATCAATCTATGTGCAAGGCTCATCATGTGAGCTCCAGACAGTTTCTGAAAATGTCCAGACAGAGGAGAAAGAAAGAGTGGTATATGCCTATGTTTTCACCCCAGCTCTTTCTGGTTTTTCCTTTGTAATGATATCTGTTTTATTCTTGGATGCTTTTCCTCCTTGTGAAGTCCTTGGTATGCCTGTACTTCATAGCAAGGTCCTCATCACATCAAGAATTCATAATCACCTAAAAATATTCAATAGGAATATAAAATATTTATATGTAAAAGACTGTAAGACAAAATGAGTCACTTGTGTTACTCTTTTGGAAACTGTTCACTTAGAGAGGGCATGAATTTTGCCAGGACATGAGATAGTGTGATTCTGGATGAGCATTGTGGGTATGGTGTGGATGAGACCCCAGGGTGGTCCTCGTAGCTGCAGTCCTTGGCTGCTCTGTAGTGCGTGAGGGTGACTGGGAGCCAGGCCCAGTATCTCTTCCAGGATCGGGCAGGCTCCAGGCATCTTTGCACAGTGAGCCAGACCTTGTTCCGCTGACCGCAAAGTAATGATACAAGACAGAAAGAGGCCAGGTGGCCAGGCTTGATTCAGATATCTGACACAACCCGTATTGCCACCCAAATTCTCACCTTTTTTAAAGTGCCTTGCAGATCCTTTTCAGCATAGGTTCACTTCCAATATCCTTTATTTCTTTGCTGAATCTGGCCTATGCATGTACCTTTCTCCAGCAGAAGGAAGTCACAACAGAGGCTGTCCCCACACTTAGTCTCTTTTCTAATCTCTATTCTTGCTGTGACTCTCTTGAGCCAGCCCTTCTCCTGTACAGGCTCCTCACTACTGTTGCAACCTCCTTTAATCACCCTTTTTTGATAAGCACATCTGGATGCTGCGCTGTTGTCATGGCATGAACTGGGAGGAATAAAGGGACTTTGGCAAGTGACCTAAGGGCATATCCATACTGCAGTGTGCACTGCTGTGCTGCAGCATTGAGTGAGCCCAACAGCAGGGAGTGGCATGCAAACATTAGGTCGGGTCATGGAAGTGGCATAGCAGTGTCAGCAGACTGCTCCCAGCAGGACCAGCTCCCTGGAGCCAGCACCACACAGTGAAGCTCCAGTACCTTTGAAACCAAAGTGAAATCACAATGTGGAAGCCTTGAAATTTCTATATGAGATCCACTGCATTATGGACATGTGCTCTGTAATGTAAGAGCAGAAGATGCCCTCTGTTTTTGGGCTCTCAGGCTAGGATCCATCCATTTGCACTATCACAGCAATAAATAAATCAGTTGTAAACCCCCGACTGAACACACTTGGTTACTGCTCAACACTGGCCAACTAAAATACTTTTATAAACCAAATGTATAGAATTAAATGGCAGGAACACAAGTCCTAATCAAACTGGATCATGTCTGTGACAGTAGTCTTGGGCATTTTATATACTGGTAATGCTCTTTTGAAGTTAAGGGTGTTCAGAGTGCCTCTCTGGATGAAGCTATCTAGCACAGGTCTGTTCCAGTATAAGAACTGTGAAAGGAGTCTGATAAGAAAGGGTGTATGGTAATTGCTGCTGACTATTGGAATTATTTGTAAATACATTTCTGTTTCTTTCAAAACAGAAAGAAAATTCATCTCTGTAAACTGGTCATGTCTAGTGTAGTTCCTGCTTCTGTTCCCATTCATGTACTATATAGTACGAGGGTGGTGAGGCAGCAGAACAGGCTGCCCAGGGAAGATGTGGATACCCCAACCCTGGAAGTGTTCAAGGACAGGTTGAATGGGATTCTGAGCAATCTGTTCTAGTGGAAGGTTGCCCTTGACAGGGAGGTTGGAACTAGAGGGTCTTTAAGTTACCTTCCAACAAAAGCCTTTCTGTGAGCCTATGATTGTACAAACAGTAACAGCTGCCACAGTTCTTCTCATGAGGCTATGCCTGTTTTCACCTGTTGGTTTGACTTTGACAGAGAGAAGGACATATTCTGGAAGAAATACCCTCATGTTACAATATGGAGGCAATAAATCCTGTCAATATGCAAGGGGTGAAGGGGCTCAGAGGAGATCAGAATTCTCAGAAATCCATTCTGTGTGGGATTTGAAGGACTCCTCTGTTCGTACTGCACTGATATGGGACTATGTCATTGACAAAGATTCATTGGTAGTTGAATTTTACTCAGCCAGTTTACCAGGAAGGATTTAAGGGCTTGGTCTAGAAGGTAGGAGATTCATTTCACCCACTGTAAGCTTTGGTTTAAACCGCTGTGCCTCAATTCTCTCTATTTAAACAAATGCAAAGTTGCTATGGTAAGTTCTAAGGGTGCTCTGCTGGTAAAAAGGTTGTGATCATTCAGACAATATCTGTAGTGCATTAGCATCAGAGCAAGGAAAAGAACATTGTTTTTTTCAGGATGCTTCTAGGAGGAAAATGATTGTTCCACGGAAATCGCTATCTGATATTGTCTCAGCATCTTCCCTGCAGATTTCAAACTTTCTTTTTGCCCTTTTTCTAGTGAAGTCTGGGAGCCTGGAAAACGCACATGCATATCTTCATACTCACACACACAAGGGTTTTTTTCCTACAATGTCAGTAAAGAACAAACCATGCAGCAAAATGGAAAAGACCTAGCGATTTATATTTAAGAACAGGAGAATAGGGGCAGTGGAAATCACTCAAGAATATATTATAATGAACAATCTTGTGTTGACAGAGGGATGAACTAGGTGACCTAATAAAAACTGTTGTTACAGATTTTTTCACTTCTGTCACATAATAGAAGACTTCTGTCTCCAGAGCTGTCAATCCAACAGCTTTCACTGGCAGAAGTATTCACTCAAAAATAATACTGATGAGAGAACCTCAGTTAACTGCTTTCCTGGGGCAGATAGAATGCAGCCAGGAGGCTTGTTTGGCAAGTAATTATAAATGCACTTTTGATGCCCGCATACAAGAAGCACACCTTAAGCCTTTACTCATTACCGTCATTAAAATTTCCACTTCAGCTGTTGCTCTGGCACTGACAGTGCTTGCAAAACTGTGACCAGGTCAAGTCGAAATTGGCGGTGAGGCTGATGCTGGGCACCATGGGTTCAATTGCTTAAAAGAGCCAAAAAATCAACGACAGAAATGTTAAATTATTCAACTGTACCTCCATGCACTTTAGATGACAGGAAGGTCAGCCTTTATGACAGAAAGAAATAGAGGAAAAGAAGGTTCAAGAACACAGGAAATGCCATGTCTGATCTGGGCAATTATTCATTTTTTTGGTATTTTGTCTTTCATATTGATGGGTACCAGAAGTTACAAAGGAAGTCTCACAGAATCTCATGCTGAACAGTTAAGGATAACCATTGCTCAGGGAAATAGCTTTTCTAGCACCCTCATTAGTGGTTGCTGACATGCTGTAGTGTAAATGCTGTGAAGCTTTTATATTCATAATTTGTATCTTAACTTCTTCTATTGTAAATCTGGAAAATTTTAATATCCACAAATATCTCTTTCTTATTTGAATCCTTCCACACACTGCACCTCAGAGATATCTTGTAGAAGAGATTTCCACAGGTGAATGAGGACACCTGAGGAAAACTATTCCCTTTGATGGAATGCTTTCCCTATCTCTCTGTTTAATGAGATGTGCCCTTGGTGCTAGAGTGCGAAAGACAAGGTAAAAAGAACACTGAATTTTCTTGTCTACATAATTTATTCTAACTATTTTGAAAGCCTGTTTTATTCATATGATTTTTTAAATAAATACACCTGGCATTTAATTTGCTTCCTACATGGAAGTCATGCTATGCCTTGAAAAAAATTGTGTTGACTATTTCTGGACGCTGTTGATTTCTGCCATAATTTTCTTTGAATACAGTACTGAACATAGCATTCTGGACATAATGCTCTCTCATACTGATCTCACACCATTTTTAGTAGGAAACTCCAGCCTATTCCCTATGTATGCCCCAACAAATGGAGAGCACCGTTTGACCCCAGAGAAGTAGTGCTACAAGGATGTAGACTGCAGCCTCGGAGGACTTCAGATCTTTGTGATTTTGAACATAGGAACAGATATGGATACTTAAAATGAATCCTTCCAACATGCATCTGTTACCAGGAAACTTTTCACCATTATGTGGTTAATTACTCACATCTTTCTCTATGTTTGATGAAGAATATTTACCATTTGCAAGTATCTCCACCTTACTGACTTTGCCATTACCACATTGTCCATTAATCTACAAACCAACAGAGATATTTCTTGGCAGTAGATGCACACTGCTACTAGAATTTTTCTGCATTGGAAATGGCAGACTTGATGCTAAATTATGTAACTGTTTTTTTTTGGATGCTTAGCCAGCTTGTCTGTTTGCCATGGCATGATGTTCTCAGTAATAGAGTACCTGATTGCCTACTCTCTTGTTTGGATCCTGTCAAGAATGCCTTGAAAATCCAAGTGAAAACAGGCAGACAATTTTCATTTGTCCCATGTTTGCTGACATGCTCAAAGAGTGCTAATAGATTGAAGTGGTTTTGCAAATACCCTTGCAGTGTCCCTGTTATATCTCCAACTTTCAGATATTTTGTCATTCCACTCTTATTTTCATCACAGGTACCTAACACTTCCTGCTCTGCTTTTCCAAACACTTATTCCAGAGGGCTGCCACAACATCTGCCAACTCCTGATTCTCCTTAGAGCTGACATCAGCCAGGCTGCACACTTTCTGCAGCAACTTAGCTGTTTCCTTCTTAAATTCATTCAGACCATTGGATGTACTGCATGACTTTCATCAAATTGCTTAACTATTCTGTGTTGCTCTTTCCCCTCCTTCCCCTTTGTATAACAAGGCACAAGCAGTTCTCTCTCCCACAGTGCATTGGAGAAAGTTGCTTTGTTCATTTTTGTAAAGTTCTTTGAGTTCTTCAGAAGGAAGATGCTACAATAGTGCAAAGTACTATTATTCAAGGACTTACACAGTATTCCTAAAAATATGTATTTATGTATATATATTGGAAAATTTCAGTCCACCTTTAAAAACATGAGCGAGGTCTATATGAAATGATTCTGTGATCAGCTCTGTTTCCAATGCATTTGCACGATACTATGCTTAGGAAAGAATTGACTCTATTTGGATGGATGCTCTAGATTAATTGTTTTATCCTATCCTTCCCCTGCAAACTTCCCTTACATATTAATATGTAATAACAAAGGGATTATGATCCCAGGCCAACAGCAACCTCTGGTTTCAATTTATTTTTTTTTTCATATAATATTTTCCCTATATTTGGGGTTGTTTTTTTGTTTGTTTGTTTTTGGTTTGTTTTTTTTTTTTTAATTCCATTTTTAACACCTTTCCATTCCTTTTCTGTTATTTTCTGCTGCTGGGTAGATTATGTGTTTTCCCCCTTGAATTTCCAGCAAAGATGAAACAAGATTATGATTTTTGCATTTGCTTATGCCTATACTCTCACAGCAGCATCAATGTTCAGGGAATAGGATTTACTCTGCCGCTGTACACACTGGCTCCTGAAAGTTACTCTAGCCCTAATCAATGTGCCTCATACAGAACCTCCTCATATTATTCTTCTGCTGTTTATTGGCATGTTCCAATAATCCATTCTTTGGATTTACACATTGCCAAACAACTACATTTTAACTTCAGGAGAAATTTCTTTTCTATTTTCATCTCTATGTCTCTGACAATTGCTGTGGCAATTTTTCCTGAGACACCTCCTTGCTATGTAATAGAGACACTGATGACCATCAGGTCAGATCCCTGAAAACATACAGCTCATTAATCAGATGAATAGGTGTGTTGACATCCTCTGAGTCTCAGACAGATGTCCAGTCAGTACAGATGACCTTCCATCCAGCTACACCCACCTCTGGGGCTTCTTGCAGAAGCCACTTCTCACCTGATGGCTCTTAAAACTGGAAATTACTGGCTTGTTTGTCCTGAAGTCCACCCACTCTGCCTGGGCTATTGCCCCCAACAACCAGAATTAACTGTGATTAACAAATTGTATTGGCACTGTTTCATTGCATGACACTGCCCAAGACCAGACTGCAGTTAAAGTTTGTTCCACCCTCTAGACTTAACCTGGCCCTTGCTCCACAATAGCTTAGTGCTTTGATTTTCCTCCAGTGCTCTGCAGCAACTTTCCAGACCACATGTTTTTTCCTGTTGCTTGAGAGGGAAGTTTCCAATTGTTGCATCAAGGGCTTATTGATGTACTCAGATGCTTTGAGTTGGCTACAGGGAGACCCTCTGCTCCTGAGGTCCCTCTGCCACATCCTCTCCTTCTCACACCCAGCCAAGCCACACAGTCCTCAGGGACTGGCCAGTATTAGTTCAGCAGTTGCCTTTTATAGCTTTTTTGAGGTAACTCAGATAATGACATCCAAGCTCTTTGAAGAAATGTTTTCTGGTCCATCCATCCCTCTCGCAAGTGGGATAGATGGCAGCAATTAAAGCCAGGTGCCTGTGCCACTGTGAGGCAATTTGTGAACTGTATTTTGTCTGTTTTCTTTAAAGCACAAAATTTGTCACTTGTGTGAGTAATTTACTGCTAATTATGAGCTTACAATCTGCAGACAGAAAAAATCAGAGCCAATGACCATTTTCAGAGGAAAAGGAAAATTACTCCAAGTACTATGTAATTATGCACTTAGCTGGGACTTGCTCCTGAGCCTTTGTAGAACATTGGTTTTCAACTTGAGCAAGTTTACGTATCATTGCATTAACATGTATGTGGGAAGGGAGCGTGGCATATGCTAGAGAGAGCAAAAACCCAGAAGACTAATGGCAGAAAACTCAGATAGATGGAACCCAAGGTGGTAAGCAGCTGAAATTTCTTTCTCAGAGCCCAGCAGAGTGGTAATTCCTGGCTCAGACTGAGCACCACTGTGTACCACTTCTGTACATCCTGCAACCCATCCATCTTTTGCTGTTCCAGCCCTTAACTCCTCATTGAACAAGTCTTTCCCCTCCTCTGGCCCATGTCACAGCCTGCTTCTTCCCATCCCAAGCTCATGAATGCACTCTGCTAAACTCAGCCCCATATGTTGTACGTAGCCGGTGAACACAAACAATGGAAAATAAAACCTCATTTTCATTCCTGCATTCATTTAATGCAGCATTGAACTGGGGTCATCAGAGTTGACAGGCCATCAGGCTAATCTCCTGCAGCACACAGCTGTGCAGTCAGCAGCTGGGCTTTGTTAATGCCCTACACTACAGCTTCATTTTGTGTCCCCTTTGCAAGAAAGAGAGAATCAAAAATATTTCAGTGGATTAAGGCACACACCTACTGACTTCATAGCCTAAGGGCAAAGATGTGAGAGCCAGAGAGGTAAGAGATGTTGTCAGCTGAGATTTGAAATGGGATGAAGAGTCAGTGAGGCAGGAAGTTACAGGAAGGAAATGTTAAATAGTTAATTGAATTTGCGTGAGTGATTCCTTGATGATAAACTAGGGATAGGTAAATTAGAGAAATTAGAGATGGAAAAGACTTACTAGGTCCTCTACCCCCATAAAACAATTCAGATAAAATAACACACCTTTCCTGCTCACACATACCCCCACTCTCATTCATTATTGCTCATTTTCCATTTTGCCTATGTATACAAATACCCTAGACATCACTTGCATTTCAAACCTAAGAGAAATATTTTCAGAAGTTTTTATTATTTATCATTTTTCTTTAAATAAAGAGAATGTTGTGCAGAACTAATTAGCATCCTCAGAGATGGGTATTATTTGGTTATTCCTACTACCAGAGCAGAAGCAATATGTATTTGTACCTCCTTGGCTGTCTGCTCCCTCTGCTGCAAAACAGCTTTCCCTGGATGTGGAGTAGAAACTGAACTGAGCAGGAGCCCTAAGGCTGCCTGTTGAGATCCCTGGCTTGGCAGTGCCAAGCAGAGCTTCTGGTTTTGCTACACAGACATTTATCTACCTGTAAATGGGCAGACAACCCAGACAAAAATCATTAGACACAGGCCTCTAAGAGCCATAAAATAATCAGGATTAAGGCTTCCTGCTGAGTCAGTCACAGGAATAGTTTCTAGGCACCAGAGCTCTGTTGTTATGCAGGGATCATCATCCTTAGACCCACAAAGAACTCTTGCCAATGGCTCCAGCCACCTGTAGAAATCTGGTTAACCTTTGTAGAGGTTTTATCTGGGAGACTGTGGGAAGGGCTGTGCCAATTCTCTTGGGCATCTTGCATGAGCCAGAGTCTGTCTGGTACACTCTGGGTCTGCACAGCAGAGCACATACAAACCGAGTTTGGGCATTTAGCAGAATCTACAGGGATATTTTTGTTTTTCCAAAGACAATAATCAGCCTCTGGATAAAGAGTCATCTGTCAGGTTTCACTGCAGAAATATGAATGACTTAAACAATTCTTCTCCTTCCCACTCATCAGAAGGGTAGTTTGGAACAATGCAAGTTTCACTAGGGGACTACCTAACACAATAAGCTAATTTTTCATTAACAATGGTCTGAAAATTTTAATGAATCTGCTTCATTCATGTTCACTCCAGTTTTGCCTTCTACTTTGTACCCACGCAGGATAAATGGGGTAAGCTGCCAGGTCTACCTAGGCAAAAAGAAATTTTAAGCAATTATTGCAGGAGAAAGATGAGATGTTAAATTTACATTCATAGAAAAAGTACTTGAGGAACTAGTCCGAGATCGGAAGACCACTGAGAGATGACTTCCCCATCCAAACCTGTTTCTATTTTTGCAGTGTCTCCTTCCAAAAAACTGGCCATGCAAGGGGAACTGTGGACCAGACTTATTCCAGTAACTTCAAACTAAGTGCATTTGCAGAAAGAACAATCTGACCATTAATGGCCTGAAAGAAAGGACAAATTAATTGAATGAATGATTGATTATGAATTATTCTCCCAGTCCTTCAAATCTCCAAATACAGTGTGAGTCCTTTCTAACCCAATCTCCTCATCAAATCTCGCCTTTAAAAAGCAGTTGTGTTATTTGCCTAAATTCATGTGCCGATATAAACATGCTGGTTATGGAGTTGTGCCATCTCCCTTTCCTTCTGCTGAAAATATTATTTAACTTTCAGGTGACAGTTATGTAATTTAACCCTTGCCTTTCATTATTAATGAATTTTATCATGAAATATATAGGCTTTTTCCCCATTCTGCTATATAGAACATTGGCCATAATTATGTCAGACGGAATTTTTTTCTCATTTTTTTTGGACAAAATACCTATTAGAAACTGTCCTCCATGGAGCTGACAGAAGAAGTTTAAATGCATGAGTTATTCTGCCTCCTTATTTTTAGCCTACTTGCTGGCCATTTCCAATTGCAGACATTTCCAGTGCCTTATGGTCTGTTGGCTTGAGTACTACTGCTCTTTCTGGGGTGATGGATCTCTGCCCCTGCAAGCAATTCTGATAAAATCAACAGACACAACAGTGAAGGTGAGTTTGGCCAGACCCTTTCCTGAGTTCCCTTATGAATTTTCTCACTTGAGACAAGGCTATCATGCATATTTTACATGTCTGAAATAGAGCATGGGAAAATGATATGCCCACTCACAGTGCTGGCAACAGCACCTAGGAGTTCTTGTGACCAGGCCCCCTCTTCTCACGAGATCACCCTCCTTTTCACAGCTGTCAGTCCCCCCAAGACCTGAAACTTCCCCACTGACTGTCCCTTCAACCCGTGGTGCCTGTGTGCTGCCACTGTCTTTTCCCCTGCTTTCTAATGTGATTATTCTCACTCCTGTTTGCACACACAGATGGATCACTAATATCATCATTTACATCATTAACATGCAATTAGCTTTATGAATATTTTAACTTCATTATGTAGTTACTTATTTTTATCTGTTGTGGGTAAGTCTAGTGCCCATCTCTGGACTGTTTATAAGGACAAGCTAACTTAGTCCAGTTCTCCAATTATGTTCAAGGGGCCTCTTTATACAATCCTTTCTCCCTCCCTTTACACATCACATCTATGATGGAAAGACTAGTGTTTATGGAAGCAGAACATGTCTTTTACTTCATCTTCTGATGAAGAAATTTCCTTAGAGATGAGACAGAAGCAGAGGGTGATGATATTGAATCCTTCTGGATGGGTACATGGTGTTTCTGCTGACTTGGTCAGGATGAAAGATCTGCCTATGGGACAGGCTTCCCTGGCAGAGACATCTCCCACCTGTGTGTCTTTCCTGTTTTCAGCCTGCTGTATGGTGTAGTGCTGTTGTGCTCTCTTACAGTTGGCAAATACCCTTCTCCATCATGTTCCCCACAGTCAGGATTTGTACCTTGGCAGAAGCATTTTCTATGCCATGCAGTCATGGGATGGTTGTCTGTCAAGCCACTGACTGGCATGTGAAAAAGTGTCTGAGGTTGACAAGGAAAACACAATCCTTTGGGCTCAGATGAGGGAGGAGATAGACACTTGCCCAAAAGTTCTGTAGCAGGAATGGAGAAAGGAAGGGTGTCTGTCTTCCCTCAAGTGATCTTGTTGGCACATTTCACCCTCTTCCAGGGAGATATCTTGGCAAAGCTTGACAGAAGCCTGCCTTAATGTGAAGTTCCCATCACTTCCTTCTCCAGGCCATCAGTTTGTAATTGCAGCTAGGGGTGAGGGGAAACAAGTGTGGGTGGGGAAAGAAAATTTGCTTGAGTGATCTTTTAACTTGGCTGCAAAGCAATAGGAAAAAGAGACTTCCTCAGTCTTACTAGATGGGCAGAGCAAAATCCTAAGAGATGATGTCGTCATTTTCTAATTTGGACATGTGTGAGGGAAGATCTCACTCCCACCATCTTCTGTGAAGAAAACAAAATACATCCCTATGTTCGCTTGTTTACTGCCATCATCTCAGGAGCCTTCTCACTGACTCTTCCTTCTTGCTATCACCTGGGGAAGGCAACCATGCTTCCTACCCCATGGAGGCCTGGAGATACAGGCTGGGAAGTCATTTGGTCTCAGTGGGAATCCACACAGGAAGAGGGGAATGGACTTCAAAGATCTTAACAAAAAGAAAATATCTCTGGGAAAATGCCACTGCAAAGTTAAAAAAGCACTGAGCTTCAGGCTATGCTTTTTGTTGTTTAGAGTCAGCAAGGTTAACCAGAGAAATAGAGCAGAAAGTTGAGATTATTTGGAACAGCCACAGTTGGGTTTTCAAAGCCTTCTCACATACTTTAAAGAAAAACAAGCTTTATTTACGCAATGCATACTCTTCACTTCTTAACCCAAAACTGGCTGTGCAGAGAAGGAGAGAAGTGAAATACTAAGGAGTTGATAGCAAAGAACAAGAACAGAAATAATGAGGGATGTCTTAATGAGCTCCTCCACAATGCCAAGGGTCCTGTCCATCAGGCTTGTCATGCACTCTTCTTAAGTCTGCATCTTTTGACAGGATCTACCTTCTTGCCAAGGCAGGCCCTGAGCTCTCAGTCAGCTCTTTCCGTCTCTGACTTGGCCTGTCAGGTTTGAATTCTGTTGATATATCACCAGGCTCCTGTCCTCACAGAGCAGCAGCTCTGTTCAATGAGGTAATGATCTAAGAAGATTTGTGCATGTGCATATTACAGCAGGGTCAGCCCATGCAATCCATGTAAAGAGCACTAAGTCTGCATTATTTGTCTTAATCTGGCACTCTTACAGAAGCAGCTGTTACTGGGCCTGAATATTTTATTGACAGGACAAATACAGCTAGGAGAGGAATCCATCCCAAAGTCAAGTGGACAGACTCCTATTGCTCAGTGCTGTGATTAGTGAAGCTTAAGAATCAGGTTAACATTTGTTTGTCCTCATCCTTTAGCTTGACTGAAGCAGCCTTGTGTTGCAGGATTGATTCAGTCCCCACTTCATCTTGTAGCTACTGTGAATAGTTCCCTGTTATTCCTCAGAATTAGGGAGGAGAAGGCACTCTGTACCCTCACTCAAGGTGAAAGAAAAGTATCTTTCCAGAGACAGAAGAGGTAAGTGATAAGATCCATCTGTTGTAAAACTTAAATACTGTCATCTCTGCTTGTCATTGATTCCTTTCCCCTTGCACTTACTTTTCCCAGTGTCCAGGATGTGGCATGGGGCTTCCCAAAATGTTCCTGCTAATGTGGTGTACCTGAGACAAATTCTCAGCCAGGGTAAACTGAAGTAGAACAGTCAGGTCACTGACTCCAGTGGACTAGAGACACTTTAGTTCCAGGCAAATATTTTTTAACTTGAGACACAAGGCAAGACACCCTGCTACAGTCAGGAAAAGGACTAAGCATGTTGATGCTGGTGACAGGGCAGCATCCAGCTGGAAATATTTATGCATGTGCCAAAGGGAGCAAATACTTCCACTCCTCTAAGTCACAAGAGTAATGACCTTTATTCTGGGTGTGAAGGTCCCACCATGCAAACTATTTCATGATCCTTGGTTGTGACTCCAGAACCAGCTAGGTGCTGGAACCCTTTGTGCATGTAGAACACATAAATCTGACCCAACAGACTTGCTGCCTTTTTAAGTAATTTTAGGTTATCTTTGTAGAAAGTTCACAGGGATCCCATATTCATAGCTCCACTATACATCAGCTGGCAGGCTCAGAAGATGTTGGGGGCTGGGGTCCTCACTGCTGGTGCTGGCTGGGGAATAATGGCAGAGCCCTGTGTGAGAAGCTGTTCTTCTCCTACCCTCTTGATAGAGAGATGATGAGATGATTTTAGTCACTGGTTGTCAATCTAACACCTTTCAGCAGCAGGAATTATATTTAGAATAAAACAGTAGAGCCAAAATTGATAATCAGATGCAAACTATGTACCAAAGTATACAGATGATAAATATAAGATTTGCATAAAATGTTTGTGTGGCAGCCGCTGAGTTTCCATATTTCTTTCCCAGAAGGCATCAAAGAACAGAAAACAATAATTCCTCACCCAACTCATCTCCCCTCCTTTACCATAGCCCTCAGCCTGCAGTTCTGTATTTGAAGGCAGACACCTTTATCAGAGAGATGCCCTTTTTCTTCCTACCTGCTGAAGTGAGCAGCCTGTTGCAAGAAAGTGCAGGTCAGGCTTGGTGGCAGAGACTGTTTCATTCCTCAGAAATCTCTTCCAGAAGGAGAAGCCATTAGCTAAGAAGGTGAAATGAACTTGCTACTGCTCTTCTGTATTTACAGAGCTTATTCAACAACTGCTCTCTGTGGAGCCTAAAATAGTCTTTTGAGGATAGAAAACATCTCAGCTTCAATCCAACATCTAAGTCTTCTATAACAAAAAGAAATCCAGGGTGCCAATGCTGGCACAGTTTCTCTTTTGCAAGCAGGCAAGAGCTTCCCCCACTGTGGATGCTCTGTATCCTGTGTATTTGGCCAGTCTCCAGCTCAAACCACTGTCCTTTTGCTTCCACTGTTTTGTCGGAGTTTTGGGCCAGCGTTGCTCAGGAACTGTGGTGTCTCTCAGAGCCAAAGGGGACTATTCACCAGTGCTAACAGGCAACCTACAGGTTTAAGTATGTTAGCCAAATCCTGATGCTCTGCAGTGTGGCTGCTGTGCATCTGTCTCGGTTCCAGAAGACAGGTGTCTGCTAGGGAGGGCAGGAGCCTCCCTTGGAATGAAAGAATGTAGACCCCCTTCCTCCGAGTTATTATAATTTTGAAATCAAGGGGCTTTCAGGCAGAGATCTGGGGATAGGAATAACAGTTCTTTACCAGTATAGCCAGGCAAACAAACAACAATAACTACAGCATTATCAAGAAAACAGAAATGGGGACCCCGGGACAGCTTTCTTGGCCGAGACGGGATGGAGGAGAGGCTTTGTTTCACAAAGCCCCTCGGGCGGGCAGTCCCAGTGCTCCTGCAGGGCTCTGAGGAACAGTCGGCTGGAACAGCAGGAATGAGCAGATATCCTAGGCTGGTGGATGAGGTGTATCAGCATCTCCGCGGCGGTGCCAGGCACTGCCACACGTCCCGGCAGGGCAGGGGGTGCGAGGCCACCAACAAAGAGGGAAGAAGGAGAAGAAGCCGCAGCTCCATCTGGGTGATGGCGAAATTCCCTTCTCTCCACCGCAACAACTCCGTGCCTAAAAATGTCTTTCTCTGAAGCTGAAGAAAAGCCCACCAAACTGTCCCCACCCTCCTTTTTCCTGCCCCCTTTCCCCCCCTGGGCCCGGCCACTCTTTGTCTTTTTTCAAGCACCCATTAAGTACTCACAGTTAGGTTGTCCGTCCCCCGTCCCGTCGTCCGTCCCCCGTCCCCCGTCGTCCCCCCCCGTCCCCGTCCCCACCCCCCCGCAACTAATGGGTAAAAATTCCACGGGCAGACCAGAACAACAACAACAAAAGAGAACACCTAACCCCTAACCCCCAACAGCATCCTTGGGTGCAGATCTTCCCAAGGAGTGCAAGCAAGATGGCTTCAATGTGGGTATCCTCAATGGCTCCTTCTCTGCATCTTGGCATCAGCTGAGGACTTTTGGTACGACACTCAGAGGATGCCACCCTTGTCTGGTGACTGTAGAGATCCCTCCTGCATGATACCAGCCAGCCACACTGTGCTGGTCAGGGCTGGCCACATCCTGGACACTGGGAAAAATAAGTGCAAGGGGAAAGGGTGTTCTCAGGATGTAGGGGCTGTGAAACTCTTTTCAAACCCTGAAGCAGTGTCACACAAATGAAAGGGAAAAACTGGGATTCTTCAGAGATGCCTGTACACACACGAGTCTGACTCATCTGTGGCTGCCCAGGGCCCTTTTGTCAGATGGAAAAGAGCTGAGTTGTGGCAGTTGCAGCAGCGGCTGCAGCCGCAGCAGTGCTCTATTCCCGTAATTCACTGCCATCTGCTTCTCCCAGTCAGAATATATAGTTTTTACCCCCCCACCAGATGGTAAAAAACATGATTTTAATCATGTTGATGATTTTTTGTCTTCCATGCAATATTTTATTTATGATAGTTCTGGACCTATCTTAATTACAGCTCACCAAGGGAACTGTAGAGCAGTCCCACCTTCTCCAGGTCTAGCTCCACATATTAGTTATTTTCTTCCAACAGTTATAGATAAGTGTAGATGTAGCCTCTCTCTTCCCCTTCCTTTCTTTTATTTTTCTTTCTCTCTCTACCACTGGATGTGTGTATATATGTGAACCAGGGAAAGAAACAAAAAAGCTCATGCTTGAAACAGATTAGTTTGCATTACACAGCTGACAGGCTTTCTTAGAGAAGGCTGAATACTGGGAATTCAGCATTTCCCCTTTGATTGATTATCTCTATGTCTTGGGAGATTATAATTTTGCATTTTAAATCACTCATGACAAGTCTAAAAGTAACAAAAATGCACCTGTGACATAAAATCAGGCCTAAGATAACTTATCCTTTCTTTCCTTGGATTCATAAATGTGCCTCTTTCATTTGCATTGCTGTTTACTTATTTAAGACAGAGATTGTGGCATTTTTCACAAAGCATTTGATTAAGTACTTTACAAGAGGTAACACAGCAGTTGCCCAGGATGGACAGTGTGCCCAAGACTACAAAACTTCCATTAACTGATACTGTCTTCCAACAACTCCACTGACAATGATTTTGTATTCTTTCTGCCATACAAAATATTTTTAGATTGGTATTAACATCTCTGTGCTTGTGTGGGTGGATGCATGTGTGTGTCTATATTATTATTACCCTTGGTATTAGCAACTGCAAAATGTACCTGCTTGATTCACTTTATAAACAAGCAGAATGTACTGAACATCAGTGAGCTCTGCTAAACACAGGACAGGCTCTGTACCTATGAGGAACGAGGAATCCCAGCTATCAGGAACATATAATCATGCATTCATGTTATTGCTTTTAAAATGTAAGAATGTGGTTACAATCTGTTTCTCTTTTAAAGGTCCATTTCAGTTCCCCTACAATTTTGTCTTGTGAAATGCATTTAGCTTGAAAAAAAACAGGCTGGCTCTGAAAGCAAGCAAGAATATTTGTGCATCATCTGAAGGAGAGCTTATCAAATAATATTGGAACAGTAGTTTATTAAAGATTTAACCCCTTTGACATTTTCATTTTTGTTTACTATTTTTTCACATCCTGCTAGCTCAAGGATATACTGTTTATTGTCCTTCAGATTTTTCATATCATTAATTCTGGCTGGAGGTTCCAGCCACAGCTGTATTTCAAGAAACTAGATTATAATTGAGAGAAATTATTAATGATTTTGTTGATGCCCTCTTACTTTCTTATTGATTTCACTGGAAATCATCAGCTTGATAGTATTCTCACAGAGCTCAAATGGAAAGGGGTCATATATGTGACTGTCATGGTCTCCTGGAGTTTAGCTGTGTGTGCCAAGAGCACAGAAGTAGTCCTCTCCTGCTTGGGGTGAGCAAACCACCCCAATTCCCAAGACTCCCCTTTCCACCCTAGCACAGTGAGATTGCATCATATTTACTGCCGCAGTTTATAGGGCAGAAGAATTTGTTTACTAGGAGACAGCCCATCTGCATCCTTCCACTGAAGTGGGAGGCTCCATTTGTGGCTATAAGATAATGATTCCAGACTCAGCTTTGTAGATAGGAGTTTTTCTACTTATTACAGACAGGGCTGGTTTCAAGCATGGTCAAAGCTGTTGGCTGCCAAAGCAAGTAGCCTTGTTTGCTTGGCTGGAAGAGGTGGGGATGGCTGTGGCTGCAGCAGGCATGACCCCACTGTCCAGACTTTTCACTCCAAGCTGCATGCTATAAAAAGGATAGAAAAGAAGCACATCCAGGGAGGGATCCACTCTGCTGCTGCCACAGAGTTGACTTGCTTTCCCAAGGGTGAAGTGAAAATCTTTGGGCCGCAAAATTAAATTTTATATACCCTGCTGATAAGCCTTAAGCCAACTCTAACTAAAGAGGTATCTGCACCTTCTTCTATTTTGACTACAAAGAGAGGCTTATTGAAAGTTTGATTCTGATTCCTGTTAAGAAAAAAAGTAAAGGAGAAAGACAACAAAATTATTTTTGCTTCAAGATTTTAGAGTTAAGTCTTACTGACAATACAATATTTTCTGAAAGTGTTACTTGAGGAGGAATATTTTGATTCTAAAATCATTTATATTACCTCCACTGCAATATGTTTGCCACTTTTTTGTGAGCCTCTCTGAGTCCAACATAAATACATTATCCTGCAAAATCTTAGATAAAGGTAGGTTAGACATTGCTTCCGCAAAAGGCAATTTGCTAAATCAGGGATGATAAATGTAGAACTGCAGTTTGAAAGTGAAATGTGATCCTCTAGCCAGACAAACAAGGGGGAAAAAGTGCTCATATGAGAAATTTTTATTGGTAATTTCTTGATTAAACAATGCTCAGTTTCCAGAGAGAAAGGCATCTATTGGTACCTGAAAAATAATTTTTCTCAGGCATCTTTTATCAATATGACTGCTATTTTCAGGGACTCAGAGGTACATGGGGGATACAGAAGAGTATTTAACATGAGACATCTCACACAGGATGTTTGGAGCAGGGATGAGCTCACCCTCTGTCAGCTGTAATAACCCAACTCCATGTTACTTCCAAGACCAGGTGTGCCCAGGGCAGCTAGACTGGATCTTCAGGCAAAGGAAACACTTTTCTCCTTGTTCTTCCCTGACTCCCCCTTCATACCAGCCATTTCAACTCCACTGCATTCATTGCTTCATTGCAGTCGGCTTCATTGCAAGGGCAGGACTATAAGGGAATTAAGGCAGGGTGTAAGGCAAGTGAGAGGGTGTACAAAGTGGGAGGGAGGAAAATAAGAACTAGCTGGGGAGAAAGAAGGGGCAGAGCTGCCAGGTCCTGGGGACGCTGCCCAGCCTCCCCCAAACAAGCCTCCCCTTGCCATAACCCTGGCCCAGGACCACATTTCAGCCCAACCAGGGGCCACCAGTCCCTGCCTCAGCAAGCAATGCTTTCTTCATTCCAGCTTTCCCCAAGCTTCAGTTGTACACTTGTTCCCAGCATCTTTCCAGCTGTCCTTGTTTCTCCTCCCATGCTTCAAGCTGCCCCAGTGCCCCTCTTTCTTCCCTCCCCTAGGCCTTTTTCCAGCCTCTCCTTTCTCTGTCCACCCTATCAGCTCCTGAGTCAGTGCTGCCTGACTCCCCACCAGCTCCTCCCTCTCACCTGGAACTTGCTGGTTCCCGCAGTCCTTCCTAAAGCTAGGTCGAGAGGTAGCACCTGTCTCCCTCATTCTTCATGCTGAAGACCAGGAAAAATCAGAGTGAGAAAATCAGAGATATCTATTCCTCAGTGCCAGCATCACATGCCATGATACCTTCCAGCAAGTCAGAAATCATGGTCTACCTGCAAATCTGAGGGCTGCTGAACAGCTGTAAATCTGATTCCAGATGGGTTTTGTTCCTTCAGAATACTGGTTTGTGCATCCTGATCGAACATGGTGTTGCTCCGTGTGAAATAGAAATGAATGGTTTATTATTGGCTTATCAGAAATCAGTACTGGAGGTTGTTCCTCACAATGCACTTTGATTAGAACAGATCAGACCAGCAGTGTTTCCTTCTGTCTCTGATTTAGCCCATCTGAAAATGATGCTATTTCCCACTAATTTTACTGATTGACATAGCTAATAGGGAAGTCTGTTGCTGCTGCTGCTCAAAGCCCTTGACTGATCTGCCTGGGGAAGTTTGGATGAAGAGGTTGGTTTAGCAAAGAGAAGCACCTCACCCTTCAGCCGAGAGCAGCCACCTGGGGAGCTGCATGAACAAACTCCTTTGGAAACCCATAGGGTATGTGTGCAACGGTTCAGACATTAATTGATATGCCTTGAAACACTGCAGTGACTGGTGAGTCCCTAGAAGGAGGTTCTAACAGGGAATTACATTTTAAGCTTTAGAAAAGGGCCACCTAAACAATAGGTAAGTCAAGCCCTATCTTGACTCCTGTGGCCCTGTATTTGGCTTTACCTCAGGCTGACACTCCATATCATAGTCTTCCCCTTCTGTGAGGTGTTGCCGCTGAAGATGAATAGATCATACGGACAACAGCTCGAAGTGTAATGAAAGGAAGAGAGAGTTATTTCTTCTCCCAGGATTTATAGGTTTCTGACCACGGCCAGGGTCAGGATAACACTTTCCCACTGCACTGGCCATGAGAGATTTCCATCACAAGACGTGCAACAGAAGGAATGTATACCTATCTCTATGTTTACAGTTACTGTCCTGGGAAAGTCTTAGAAAACTATGTCAGCAAGCTCAGAAGCTGAGTTTTCAGGGTGACATCTCACCCTTTTTGGTTTTAACAAAAAGAAAAAGAAAAATGAACAAAGAAACTAGCAACATTATAAACAGTCGAAAGGAAAAATAATAGGAAAATACAATACTCCATACAATCAGAAGGCTGTAATTTCAGGGTTATCTCACCCTTTCGTTATTACAAAAAAACAAAAAATAAAAGTGAAAACATCAACACCTGCTTGTGGATGGCTCTCAATTTGGTCATGGAGGCAGAATCCATGGCCAAATTGAAAGATGCCTGGGAAAACTTCTGGAATGCTATGACACCAGCTTGTAATTCCACCAATTAGGCTGATCCAGCCTCATGACTCTCCAAAACCAGCCACTCAGATCCATCCTCCCAGGTAGCAATGGCCTTTCCAGTCCTTCACAAACCATCAGTAAAGATAGTGGGTCCTTGCACAGGCCCTGACTATGTTTGGGCCACAAAGAAAGGTCAATGATACCTGTGGAATGCAATTCTGGAGTGGTAAGGAAAAAACAGCGACATCAATGGAAAGATTAATGTGATAAACTTGATGAGCAGAAACAGCTTGCAGAACCTCCTCCAGCACCTACTGTGCCTCTGGGGTCAGTGTCAGAGGTGACTTTAAATCAGAATCCCCCTTTAACAGACCAAACAAGGGAGACAGTTGTGTTTGGTCAGTCCCAAATAGGGATGCAACCATGTAAGAATCCACCAATATCTGGACATCATTCATTCAGTGTCTGCACTGAATGCAAAAATTGCACCTCCTGATGCAGGACTGTTTGTCCCAAAAATTATTTTGACCCTCAAATAATTTCAGGGAGGTTGTAGAGATGAGCAGCAGGAAACTGCTCGCAAACTCCAGAGAGGGCTAGAGCCCCATATCATCGGCAAATGATGGCAAATTTTCACATGCCTTATGGCAAAATCTCCATTAATATCTCTGTGGGCTCAGCATTATTGATAGCTGGCACCAGAAAGGCAAATTTCAGTCTGCCATCGGGATGCAAAGGAATTGTAAAGAAACAATCCTTCAGATCCACAATGAGAACTAGCCAATCAGTGGGAAGCATGGCAGGTGAAGGCATGCTAGCCTGCAACATCCCCATGCTTTCTATCATAGCATTTACTTTCTGGAGGTGTTGTAGCAACCTCCATTTCTCAGACTTCTTCTTGATACAGAAAACAGGAATGTCCCAGGGACTGGTTGAAGGCTCCAGATCACCATGATCCAACTGTACCTGCATCAAGTCACGGAGGGCGATTAGTCTATCATGAGAGAGGACAACAGAATCTGCTGAACAAAGAGTCAGTCTCAATTTCTTCTTTGCATAGAATGTGTCAGCATTGGGTCCAAGGGTCACTCCAGGGGCCCGTCAGCAAACCTGACAATCGTGATGTCCATGCCAGTGTCAAGAAGCCCACAGAGGCTAATCTCTGACAGCATCTCACCAAGGATGGACAGGGTGCAGACCTGTTCAGGATGATCCCTGGCTATCAGAACAGCAGTCCGTGAACCCAGGGAGGTCCAGGGAACCCGAAGCCACCATCTCCCCGCAGCTGGTTCTCAGCTCTGCAAATACAAGACTCAAAAGGCACAAGGTGAGCAAATCCGGGTCCTGCAGGGATAGGAACAGGAGGGGTGAGTGTGGAACCCACGACAGAAATGTGCCCCAGGAAATCCAAATCAGCGTCTGCTAGGTGAACAATGATGCCCTGAGCAGTGGTATTCAACCATGCCACAAGAAGAGCACTCATGCCCTCACCCACCGGACCAAAGCATTCAGAAGCACATGGAATGCCTGATACGCTCAGCTGCACAGACATCTGACAGGAGGCCAAAGTCCACAGGCCAGCTGAAGAGGCTCCAGCAGCTCAGGCCCTTTGCCTATGGAGGCCACCAGCTTCGCCCCTGCGGCAGCACCACCCGAGGCAGTAGTGACCAGCTCAGGACCCCAATCCGCCGCGGCCGTAGGAAACGGCAGGGGAGTCTCTTCCCCAGTCACAGGCTTGGGTGATGCCCGGGAACCCGAGGCGGGGTGGGTTGGAGCCAGCTCAGCACAGCCCGCCTCCAGCGCCGCGGGGGGCAGGACCTGCGGGGCCGCGGCACCGTCCCGCTCCTCCACTGGAACAGCGTGCGCGTGTGCGGCCGCCGGCGCGGAGCCTGGGGGCCTGTCCCATCCCCCACCGCGGGGCAGGGCACAGCCCAGCCGCAGCAGGGACATGGGACTGACTCTGAGGTATCCCCCAGGGCCGGCGCCACCCCCCGTTCAGGCAGCCCCTTATCGCTCTGCTCTGGGAGAGCACACGGAGGTGACCCTGCCCCAGGCTTACACCACCGAGGCACTAGCTAAGGCAGGGTTACGCCTACTGGTTCCGCAGTGCCCCCGTTCAACCCACTGGGGGGCCCTGGCGATCCCAGGGGAGCTGATCTCGGGACTCGAGACACAGCTGCCCCCCGGCTCCATGACACCGGGGGAGAAGGAGAAGGAGAAGGAGAAGGAGAAGGAGAAGGAGGAGAGGGAGAGGGAGAGGGAGAGGGAGAGGGAGAGGGAGAGGGAGAGGGAGAGGGAGAGGGAGAGGGAGAGGGAGAGGGAGAGGGAGAGGGAGAGGGAGAGGGAGAGGGAGAGGGAGAGGGAGAGGGAGAGGGAGAGGGAGAGGGAGAGGGAGAGGGAGAGGGAGAGGGAGAGGGAGAGGGAAAGCTCTGCCCTGCTCCCACAGCTGGAGCCAGAGCCAGACCTCTCACCCAGGGCAGACGAAGCAGCTCTCGATCTGGCATAAGAGGACGTGCAACTCCTCAGAACGCGGTTGCACCTTCGCCAGATCCCCAGCAGCCAGGCCAGACGGGGGTCCCAGTATACCACCAGAGCCTCAATCAGGGAATCGCCTAATGCGTCCCAAGCCGGCTTCGAAAGAAGCACCCCAACCACAGGGAAAAACCCTTCAGCTCTTCCGTAAGTATACAATTGCCGAAAGTCAGCATTCAAATCATCAGTCCATGCCTGATCCAAAGCAGCACGCTGCAACCTTACAACCAGGGCCTCTGCAGGAGAGAACCCAAAAGCAGCCATAGCTACAGGCTAGAGAATGCCTCGTAACGTCACCTTAAACACACGTCAGGGGTCACCAGATGTTGCCGCTGAAGATGAATAGGTCACACGGACACAGCTCGAGGTGTGGTGAAAGGAAGAGAAAGTTTATTTTTTCTCCCAGGATTTATAGGTTTCTGACCATGGCCAGGGATTGGATGGTCAGGATAACACTTTCCCAACCGCACTGGCCATGAGAGATGCCCATCACAAGACGTGTATCAGAAAGAATGTATACATATCTATGTTTACAGTTACTGTCCTGGGAAAGTCTTAGAAAACTATGTCAGCAAGCTCAGAAGCTGAGTTTTCAGGGCAACTGTGAGGTACCAAGCAATGGTATCTGCTAAAGCTGGTTCCTCCCAACATCTTCAAGGCTCAGTACAAGATCACCTGTGTGCCCAGCACATCACTCTGGAAGCAGCAATAGCAACAGCCATCGAAGTCCTTGACTTTAGTATCAGGCTAGCATGATTAGCTATTTTTCTTCTGAGGCCTAGATGTAACTGAGAAATCAATCAAACTTAAACGTCTACCAGCCTATGAAGGGTGGAAAAGGTGGAGGCTCACAGCTGGTTGTATGATCTGTCATTTCTCTGGTCTGAAAGGCAGGAAGAGGAGAAATGTCTTTGTTCCACATCCCTGCAAACTTTCTTGGCATAATGAGCTAGCCAACTAATAAGCAAGTAATTATACATTGGAATACACAGTTCAGTGGCAATGCTGTCTGTCTGCAGCCATGCTGAGCAATGAGGCAAGAAAGTACTCAGTTCCAGCTCTGCTCATCTCTCTGCCTTTCTGCCGAAGTTTGGGTGAGTCACACCTCAGCTATGTGCTTCAGCCCCCTCCTCACACAGTGATATGCTCCTTCATGCTCACTTTTGATTAGAGCTGCAACTCCTGGCTGAGACAGCCATGCCAGCAGAACCCCTCTGTGTGAGTGCGGGTTCACTTGTGTTCATTTGGAGCAGTGAGGAGATAGGGGATCCTGGCAAGAGATCTCTGCTGGTAAACTGCCTCCCCAGGAGCAGTGTTTCAATGCTACACAGAACTCATACACCTGTCTTGTGTCCAAAGGTAACCCCAGCCCCAGCTTCTTTAAAATGATCAGAGGAACTCCAATGAAAAATATATTGGTAAAGGGAGTTGGTTTTTCTGTAATTTCCTCCCAGTAAGGTTTTTCTGTTAATTTCTTGTATGTAATGTCTAGTTTTACAGTAATGGTTCTTCTAACTCTGAATTGCTGTAGAATTGTGTTATAAACATGGTAAGTTGACACAGGGTATTTCACCGTGGATTTACTAAAATGGATCAATTTACAGAGGAAAAACAAGGATGCTGCTGTGCCTTAAGAATGTGAGCATATTTAAGCATAGAGGCAACATGGAATTGTGTTTCAGACTCACTCCAATGGTAAAGAGGAAGCAGCAATCCTTGGTGCATGTGTGTGTATGTGTGCGTGTTGTGTTTTACATCCTTTCAGCAAGTGCAGTTCTGACCATTTTCTCTTCTTTGCACATTTCTTTTGCAACTTCTGGATTTGTGCAATGAATTTCTAAGGTATTTTCACTTCAACAGGCAGTTAAAAATGTAGTTGTAGTGTATCATGAGACAGAAAAGAATTTAAGTGTGTGTGTGTGTGTGTCTGTGTGTTTGTGTCTGTGTGTCTGTGTCTCTGTCTGTGTGTGTCTGTGTGTATACATACAGGTTAACACAAAAATAAAAATCACTGGATTCTTGAGTCAAGTATTGTAGCAGTGGCAAACAACACCTGAAAATGAAGAGGCAATAGCAACTTTTAAGGGTTATAGACTATACAGCTTATAGACTGTATGTAATATCTAACAAGGAAACTACTTCTGCACAAGTTAACTGAAGGGATTTTATTCTCAAACTCACTGAAAGCAGCTGAGCTTTGTGTGCTACTTTTGCACCATGGGATAGATTTGGGTCATGAGAAGGGAGTGGCTTTTAGATTAGGTCAGAGGGGCCAACTACCCATGACATTTTTGTGTTCCACATTTCTCAAAGCACCTGGACTTAAGGCATCCAAGTCTCCTTAATGTCATACAGGATCAAAACACTGAGATGAAATAATGTTTTTATACAAGCAGTGTATGTGCAGAGACTGCTGAGGAACACAAATGAGGGCTGAGAGACCCAGTCCTCGCAGATGAGCTCAGAGCATCCTCCCTCATGGAAGTAAGATTTGCAGCACTCTATCCCTCCAGACCTCATCAGCTTACAGATCCAAAGAAGGAAAGTTCAGTGGCACTGAGACATGCCTTGCCCTCATGCATTCTCTCCTCAAGCCTGAGTCCTGGGGTGACTTTATAATGCTTGTATCCCCAGTCACCTGGTCTATGTTTGTCGTGGTTTTAAACCAGTAACTAAAAAAACTACTTATTTCTTGTTGTGAGATATGGATTAGAACAAGAGCAAAACAGGTTTAAGACTTAAAAGGAATAAAGACAGTTTATTAACAAACTACAAGAATACCAGAATAAACTTTCAGAAAACCCCCTTATCTTCCACATCTTAACTATTTCTCTGTACACATGACAACATAGAGACAAATAACTTTAGGACTTTGGTGGTTAAAAACAGTCTTAATTCTTGCTACAGTCTTTTATCAGTCTTTGTAGAGAAACAGAAGTCTCTTTCTGTTAGCTTACGGAGTTTCTCACGAGAAAACTATTTTTCATCATAGTTTTCTATTTCTCTAATGCCAGCTGCCCGGAAATCTGTCATTAGATCTTCTCCTCTCATTTCACATCTCTCCAAGGTGTGTATGGGTCTTTGAGCTTAGGGATTTTATTTTTTAAGGATAAGTCATTCAAAGGCAGAAGTTTTTTTCATCTGTCTCTGTGAGCTTTCTTGGAAAACAGTTTTCTTTTTGCCCCCCAAAGCTTTAAAATTTTCACTCAACTCAATTCTAGCAACTCACAGTATTACAAGTACTCTCTCTTTTTTGCTCAAAACTTACACTTTTAATACTCTATTCCTCTCAACACTCATCATGAATTAAAGGAGTCTTTTTATATTATTATTGTCTATTTCTATAGCTTCAACAGAAAGATATTTTAGCTGTAAAGCATCTCTTTATTTTCTCTTTCTTATTTAAACTTAACTCTTTTCTTCACTGTTTTGGTGGTTCTATGATGTTTTCTCTATGTTGATTGTCTCTCTCTTTCTCTGTCTTTCTGAG
The DNA here is from genome assembly GCF_971803275.1 of Cyanistes caeruleus. Lineage (NCBI taxonomy): Eukaryota > Metazoa > Chordata > Aves > Passeriformes > Paridae > Cyanistes > Cyanistes caeruleus. The sequence continues at coordinate 83,324,505 of NC_141702.1, read as the reverse complement.
AAAAGGAGTAATCTGTATGTTTATCCAGGTAGCAAAAAAATTAAAAGCTTTAGGAAAACTGCAAGAGTTCATGGTGTTAAGTTTCAGTCTAGCAGCAAGAACTGAAAACCAAGCTCGGCTGACCAGCGCTGCTTCCCTTCCCCCTCCCCGCCTCCACCCCGCGGCCTTGTCGGCCTGGAGAGGGGGGGGAGGAGGCCGAGACAGAGCCTGCTACCTCTTCAGAAGCCGGAAACCAAAGAGGGCAAGAGAATTCTGTCTGTACTTTTTAAGGGGGTGTTTACAAGTTGAATTCACTTTTTAATGGTCAGATCTGCTGTCAATTCTTGGAAATGACTGATAATTGGTCAGGAGGAAAAACTCCCATCAGCCACCAGCAGCTTCAACTTCCTTTCTTTCTAAGCTGTCTTAAAGGTAAAGCTACCCCATGACAATGTTACATATTAAGTTCTGCACCTTTAAGACTGGCTCTGAGAGCGAAGTGGGGGAAGAAGTGCACAGTTTGTGTTGAAGAAAAACACTTACTCCCCTGCATCCTGCTCCTGGACTGTGGTGTCTGCAGCATGGACAGACAGTGGGGCAGAGCTTCTCTCTGGCTTTCAGTTAGTTTTAGCTAGCTGAGGCAGAGGAATTCCCTGGCCCTTTTTTTTCTTTTTTCCCTTGGGTCTGTTCAAACCTGCTCTGGACTGAAAAACACCCAGCCAAACCCCAGGAGCTCACACCTGTGGTCCATCAGGGCCTGAGCCTCAGCACTTTCTGGTGCCAGAGGGACTGATAAGAACCTGAGCAAGCCGAGCTATACCACATGAAAAGGACTTTTCTTCCTGGATTTGCCATTTCATCAAACAGCGAGAGGTTTTATTATTTAATATTATTCAATTTCTGTTAAATAAACAGTTTTTTTCCACTTCTCTCCAAGGAAATCTCTTTTCCTGAACCAGTTGGGGGGAGGAGCTGCTTGGATTTGCTTTACTGGGGGGACCCCATTTGGAGGCTCTTTCCCATATTTGCCCTAAACCAGGACAAATAGAGTTCTTGGCACCCAACGCGTGGCTTGAGAAAGTGGAAAAAACCTGTACTGATTACTGATTGTATTTTGGTTGTAGTTACTCTGTATTGGGATAGAGCAGTCAGTAGCCATGTTGTTTGAATACATAATGTCTCTCGGGGTGGTTTTTTAGCTAAACCAGCAGCTAAACCAGATAGTGAGCCCAAGCCAGCAGCTAAACCAGACGGTGAGCCCAAGCCAGCAGCCAAACCAGACAGTGAGCCTAAGCCAATGGCTGTTGTTCATACTATGAGAGGCATGAAATTCAAAACCAAAACCAATTGGCCAGTGGATGACGATAATGGTGATGTGGGGGAAGGACCCTCAAGACCAGCAACTGACCCAAACTCAGAAGGCACTAGTGAGCCCTTCTCCCTGAAGGACCTTTGTGGCTTAATAAAGGATTATACTTGATGACCTGATGAATCTATAATTAGTTGGTTAGTCCATCTGTGGGATGCTGCAGGTGAGGCTACAGTTCTGGACGGTACTGAAACGAGGCATCTAGGATCCCTGTTGCATGATCCAGTTATCAACCAAAGAATGATGCGGGGGCTGACCCTTACAGTCTCTGGGAACGGGTCCTGGGAAGTGTGGCACAAAGATATCTGTGTGCAGACGATCTCTATATACAGCAAACTCGTTGGAAAACCATAGAACAAGGGATTCAACACTTCAGAGAAATGGCAGTGGTAGAGATTGTCTTTTTGGATGACCTAAACACTTGGAATCCAGACTTGGTAGCATGTACATCAGTGATGTGGCGAAAACTTGTACGACTTGCACCACAAGAATACACTTCTGTTTCAGCAATGATGAAGCGGGATGACAGGGAGGAGACCGTGCTGGATATGGTGAAGAAGGTCCGAGCATATGCAGATGCCGTGCATGGTCCGATACATGCAAGAATCGCTGCTGTGGAAACATATCTGCAGAAATTCGAAGACAAGATAGAGGAGAATCTCAAGAAACTCACAGAGGACCTTCTTCTAGTCTCAGCAGTACAGAGCAGGAGCCCTGGTACTCAACACAGAAGTTCTCCAGATAGGGAGAGAAAGCTACGAGCTGAGCTGTGGCTCTTCCTGCATGACTGTGGAGAAAACATGAAGAGATGGGATGGAAAATCTACTGCTGCTGCTCTGGCAAAACGGATGCTTGAATTGGAAGACAGCAAAACTCAGAGGGGAAGTTCCACCAAAAAGAAAGCTGCTCCAGTAGCCTGTAGCCAAACTGCTGGGTATGATGATGGCACCATGTCTGATTTCCTTGAAGGAACCTCCAAGACAGATGCACAGAGAAAGAAGAATAACCAGGCTTAGAGGGACCCTGCCTCTAGCCAGGTGGAGACTAGGGAAAACCATGTATTTTGGACTGGGTGGATTTGTTGTCCTGGCACATCAGAACTTAAAAATATGAGGCCTTGGTTGACACTGGTGCACAGTGCACATTAATCCACTCAAGATATGTAGGGGCAGAATCTGTTTCTATTGCTGGTGTGACAGGGGGATCACAGGACTTTACTTTGGTGGAAGCTGATGTGAGCCTGACTGGAAATGAGGGGAAAGACATCACTACCAGGGTAGAGAAACTGTCTGTGAAAGTCCATCACACAGATGCCCATGTCCCCAAGAGTCGGGCTAATGAAGAGCACCAAAACAATGAGCAGGTGGATCAGGCTGCAAAGATAGAGATGTCAAAGATAGACTTAGATTGGCAACATAAGGGCAAGTTGCTCCTAGCTCAATGGGCTCATGATGCCTGGTCATCAGGGTAGAGATGTATTCACCTGCTGCCCTGAGCTATAGGTATGAGCAGAGCAAGGAATGACAGTGAAACAGGCCATATAAGTAATTTTGAATTAAAATATAAGTGTCCACACCAATCTTCCAGTGCCTCTGGAAGAATAAGTACACTGGGGCCACTGTATTTGCAACAAGAACTGTGGCCTCAGGATTTCCAAAACTCAGGTCAAAGCTGTGTTTACTTATAACCCTCCTTGAAGGAGTCTGGGCAGAGGGAATATTGGTCAGGCTTGGAGAGTGAATTTGCAGTAGTGAAGGAAAATAGCAGTCAGCTGGGGAGCTACCAAAAAAAGGCTGGAGCAGGAAGCCTCCACCAGGCACTGGGCTGACTCAGGTATCCAGTCAAAACAGCCAGTGAGGGCCAGGTGAGCTGGGGACTGCACACCTGTTCTTCTGGGTAGAACAAAGCCCATCCCTGTAAAGATCTGACTGTCCAAGTTGTTTGGACTGTGGCAGCGTACATTTGCTTTGACAGCTACAGATTTAATTTTTTTTTCATTGCTGTGTTACAGTGAGAGGCTGGTGGGAAGCTGCACCTCTGAACAGAAGGGTATGGTCCTCCAGGAAGCAGTGGGGCTCTTTCAGGCATTGAATGTGATGTTCTTCTCTGCAGCCTGCCTGGCACACTGTTGGATCTTTCTATAACCAGCTCTGCCAGCTCTTGTGGTCTGGGATGGATAGGGAAGAGAGATTCTGGCAGAAAAATAGTTTACTCTGCAGATAGATTTTAATATCAAAAAAAAAATAGTCTCAGCTTCTTGAAGTGACAACGGCTCTCTCTAAGGACAAAAAGGGTCTGAGGACTTCTTGGGTGTTATTTTAAGTCACTGTATGCTGATAGTATCAGCTTCCCAAAAACAAGTGTGGCCACTGAGCAACCAAAGTGAGAACACCAACTGGAGTGTTTTCTCACCAACTGGAGGTGTCAGGACATGTGAGCCGCACCTGAGTGCTCCACAGAAGTGATTCTGTAGGATGGTTTCCACCTCTTGTCAGGGAGATATGTGCTGTCTGCAGCCAAAGGCTGCCTCCACCAAGGCCTGAACAGGAAGGTCCCGTCTAAGACTTGTATGAGCCGATAAACTATCCCCAGTGTTTAAAACCACTGAAGGGAAATTCAAGTAGCACATTCTCCTGGGAGTGCTGACAAAGGGTTCAAACACAGCCCTCTGTCTGAAGGCATCTACTTCAGAATTAGCTCCTTTACTGTCACCTGCACCACCACCTCCACCTCAGGGCAGAGATCACATGTTTTAGATCAGCCGCCTGTCACTGACAAAAGCTGCAATTGATGTACCTTTTGCCTGTAGTGGCTTAGGGCATGAACAGGGGAGAATCATGCCCGAACCCTTCGTATCTGCTCTTTGTGAAAAAGTATCCCTCTCCAGCCCTGTCTGGGAGACATGGGCTAGGAGGGAGCAGCAAGGCAATAATAGGAAGTGGAAGAAAGGAAGAACAAGTTCCTTCGACCAGCACCAGCTTGACATTTTCTCAATTCACTTTTTACACATGAAAAGGAAGGTGGGAGAGAAGAAGAAAGCATGAATGTAGAAGGAGAAGCAGGCAGAAGAGAAAAAAGATCAAGGAAAAGGTGAAACAAGAAAAATATGTTCCCATTGATGCTGAGGCACTTGTCTGTGCCCCTATTACCAGCCCAAATCTGTCCTAAAGCATAAGAGAAAAAAAAAAAACCTTCAACAAACCAGCAGGATCTCTCTCAAACTAGATATATAGGCTAAGAAGCATAGAGAATGGTAGTAAATGTTGAGTTAAAAGACTGTGGGTTTAGTGCACAAGCAGGGAAGGGAGAAGCGGGAAGGGCACGGGGTGAGCACTTCAGCTAGGGAAAGAAGAGTGGCCACACATTGAGATCACAGGGGCAAGGGATTGCAATGGCTTTCAAATAAGCCTTAATGGGGAAACAGAAGTTTGTCAAAGTACAGTTGGGTAAAGGCAGGAGACAGGAATAGCAGAATCCAATACAATAGCAACCAGCTGTCAGAAATCCCAGCATAGCCCTGTGATTAACAGCATCTGGGAAATGCAGGGAGGGTGGTAAAGCTCAGGTAGGATGAATACCTTAGGTGAAAAATAGAGATGGACTCCCTCTCCATTACTCCTTTCAGTACCAAACACTACCTATGATAAGAAGAGGTAATCAAAAATGCAGAGAATACACGAGAGGCTCAGAGTTACCACTACTGGTGTAAAATGCATCTGGGAAGAAAGTGAGCACAGCATAGGCCTATTCCCTGGAGTGGAGATAAGGAGAACTGAGGACAGCAAAGCAGAACCCTTGGGATTTATTGCACTATCTTGGCATGCTTCATACTGAAAGCAGGAGATACCCAGGAGAATCTAGGACTGCAGAAGCACCAGCCTGGTGTTACGAATGATGGGAAACACTGCTTTAGGCCAGGGGAATTTTTTTTTTTTGCACAGAGATTCTGATTCCAGCACTTCAGAATGGCAAAGTAGGAGTTAGTAATTTTTTTTTTTTTTTTATAGTTTTCCTGGGAAGACAAATTAAACAGAAAGAAAACAGCATACAGTTCAGTTGCATCCTGTCATTGTAGCTTTGACCACCTTCTTGTCTTCCAGGAGTTTGTGTGTTGCAGAGTACCTGATGCTTTTGTGTCTGGTTTGTGTGTAGCAGTTCAAAGGGGCTCCCCTTCCTCACACACACAGGCCTTTCTCCGTTCTCTTTGGCTCCTTTGCTGCTAATTTCGCTGTCTCAGTCAGACACTTGCCCTGTTCCACACAGGAACAACCCTGTGTGCTCAGCTTCTTGATGCAGACCTATGATACAGTTAGAATTCCCTTGTTTTCCTATCTCTCTGCTAACATTTCTGCTGCAGTGCTAACAGAATCCTCCAGCTTTCCCCTTTCCCAACTCTCATCTCTCCTGAAGCATTTGGAGTCACCCTGGCTTTGCCCATTTCCTTTAGGGTGCTCCATTGTGTTTCTTTTCTATTCCTACTTTGTATTTCTACTCCCTTTCAGTAGGCATAGTGAGGGAAATGTTGCAGTAAAGCTTCCATATATGTGTGGAAGAGGGAGGGGAGGAAGAGATCAAACTTCATAGATCCTGGAGACATTCTTGGATGGGCTGCTGAGAAGAAAATGAACAGGAAAGAGGCAACAGAAATGTCAGGCCACAAGCTGAAGAGATCACTGGGACCCAGAGATAGCTGCATCAACCCAGGAAAGAATGAAATGACAGACTGCACCTGAGTATATTGTGAAAACACTGACACAGAGATAATTAATGTTTGTGCAACAGGACCTTGGCCTCACACGGTTCTTCAACCATTTCTTGCCTGATGTCATGCTTTATATGATTTGCTCTCTTTGAACACAGCAGCTGTCCCAGAGACTGTCTACCGCTTAACAGAGCTGTGAAATATAGGTGATGGAGTAGGTATAAATCTTTCAGAGACAGGACTCATTTGACAAGTGGGGTCTTGAGAAGTGACCAGAGACACAGATTCACAGATGGAAAGATGGGACAAATATGTTCTGCAGAAACAGTCGGGGAAGAGGAGAGGCATCCTTCATCTTCGCTTTCTGACAAGTAGAATCACTACAGGGTATGGTTTCCCTATAACAAGTAGCTTGCTGCCTTGCTATCACCCATTGGAAACTCCATAATTATGAATGCTATGATTTATTAGGCCTCAAGCAATAAATATTAATTACCTTATTTAGCAAATACAGTTATGTTCTTGGGGTTTGGCAGTATTTTTTCGTATTTAGAATATACTTTGTCAGTTTACTTTGAAATTCATCTTTCATAAACATTTGTGCCAGTGAAACATGAGTATGTGCATTGAATACTAACTCAAGAAAGGGGTGGGAAGCATACATTTTTTGTTTTGGTTTTTTTTTACTCATTAGCCAGATACCTAATTAATACTCATTCAAACACTGAGGGACTAATCCATAATTTAATGAGAATCCCTGAAAAAAACAGCATATAAATATCCTTATTTCAAAATTATGCATAGAAAAGAAAAGGCTCATGTCTCCATGGTTTTATTTTATCACCATGAAGTTTCCTGGATCTGCAAACATCTCTTCATCTTATTTTCCTTTGGTTGCCTTTGGCCTGCTTTGTAGAGATGTAGACAGTTTTACTTCGTCTCATTATCATCAGCTTCCTGCTTCTCCTCATGCCCTGGCAAAGGAGTTGATCCACCTGTGCTCCTGGTACTGGCTGCCTCCTTCTACATGCACCCTTTATTAATGTTGCAGCCACCCACTGCAGGAAGGATTAAATCCTTCTTAAATAAGGGCATATTGTATTAAAGAATAAATTTGCTCACATCAGGTGCTTTCATAGGTGCCCCGCTCTATCCTGTCAGCAATGGAAAGGCATCTTAAGAGTGTGAAAAAATCACAGTTTCTTGGAAAATTTTCCCTTTGTTACAGCAAAAAGAAATACAAAGGAAAGAAAAAAAATCCTAAATCACCACAAAAACAATCAAGGCAGTTTTAGACTGGTGGTATTCTGATAAGTGATAGGATAGAGTCTGTGGGAAATTGCCTGCCATGCCTCCCACATAGGGTCTAGGGGGTGATGCTATCCTGTCTGTATTGCTGCTCTCTTCCTGGTGCATGATACTGCTTTTTGCTTTCTGACTGAGCACCCTTCACAATAGGAATAACTACTTGCTAATTAAGGGGTATGTGTATTAATTGCTTGTTTGGTAGAGCATGACTGAGCAGCCATATAAAAGATATGGGTCTTTGGGCCATATCTTTTGATATTTTATTTTATTTTTTAATTACATTTTTATCTAGGGAGTGACTTGTTTACATGACAACTCAGTGCCTGACGGGTCCCGCACCCCTCGCCAGCTGCCGCGGGGAGCGGGCGTGGATGCAGGGCCGCGGGGCAGGGTAGGGAGCCTCCGGGGGCAGCGCGCCAAGCCCACGCGTGGCCGAGGCGGGGGGCGCGCAGGGGCCAGCCCCGAGGAAGCGCCGGAGAGGACCCGCTGGCGCTAAGGGACACCCACATCAGCCCGTCCCCGGGAGCCCCGGCTAGGCTATCGCTGGGGAAGAGGAGAGCCGGAGCCCGGCTCCTAGGAGCAGGACTCGCCGCTAAGAAGGGTTTACACGGCGCTGGCTCTGCTTTACGGTCTGGATCATTGCTATGGACCCGGGTGGGCTCGCCAGCTTGGGGGCAAGCAGGTCTAGGCTTCCCAGAGGTAGCATTTTATCACCCTATCAAAGCAGACGGAGATAAGGATGGCAAAGCAGCGCCCCGCGTAGCCTCGGCTGCCGGTGGTGATGCTCGGGGCTCGCGCAGCATCCTCTTCCTCCTCCCGGCCTCTCTCCCGGGCCCTGCGCGGGGAGGGGCACGGGGGAGCGGGGTATGCACAACTTCCCCGCTCCGGATTTCATGCAGGAGCATCACCACCGCCCGAGCCGGCAGTCCGGCGAGTACCGCGGCCCCCGCAGCCACGCACCGCGCTGGGGCTCCGGCACAGCACCACCGCCCCGCAGGAGCGCCGCGCCCCGCAAGCATGCACAAGGCAGCCCGGCCAGCCTGCAACCTACCTGGGGAGCCCCAAAAAACTTTGTTAGCACCAGGGAGCGCTAGTACGGGAGACACCCCAGAAATCTGCGCTGCCCCCATCCCTTGGCATCTCAGGTCCCAGCCGGGAGGAGGCGACCTCGTCGTGAGGGTCCTGAGGATGAGTACCCCAGACTGACAATCGGTCTCCCGCCCGAAGCAAGTCCCTCTTTCTCCCACCCCTGCGCTCTTGTCTATAAGTGGGTCGGGGCGAGGTGCGGGGGGGGGCTCGCAGAATTGGACAGGAGGGAGGGCTCTCCCCAGCACGTCTGCCTTATTTGGCTATTTTTTATTATTATTTTTTTTTTTTTTTTTTTAAGAAGGGGAATGAAATGGTAAAAAAGGTAGGGGGAAAACCTGGAAAGCCAACAGAGTAGAAAATGAGACGCGGCTGGCAGAGACGGTAGGCAGGGAGGTGTGAGGTACCCTCTGGCCAGTCCCGCTGGCGGGCGCAGGAAGTCCCGGACGCCCCGTCGGAGGACGGTGGCGGCTGACTGGGGAGCGGTGACGTTCCCAGCAACTTTTGCAGGAGATTTTGGCGCTTCAGGAAAAAGCCATGAGGTAGAGACCTCCCAAGCTGTTTCCAGCTGGCGTCTGGAAGGAGTGGCTCAACTTTGTTCAGCTTCTTGTCCCTCATGTTCTCATGTTCGGCCACTTTCGAGGTACAGCCTGTTAGCTCCCACTAGGAGCTCCAGCAGCCGTCGAGGGAGAGAGACACGGGCCTCTCTACAGCTGCAGATCCGCTGCGAGGCGGGCAGAGCAGGCAAGCACGGAGGCGACGCACCCACACGAGGCTGGCACACATCAGGGAAAGTTCTGAAGGGCGAAGGACCTGGCAGGCTGGGTAGGAGGCGAGGAGAGCTGGGCTGAGCTGTAGGCGCAGCGAGGGTGCGTGGTCTATCTGCTCCTCGGTTGCTTCTCCCTTCAGGCTGGTTGGGGCGGTGCAGTGCAGCTGGGGGAGCTCTTGGGAGCTGCTTTAAAAAAAGAAACAAGAAAAAAGAAAACAAAAACCTTCCAGGATTTGATTAATTACAACAATTCCCTCCTCGGAAGATCTGGAAAAGAGTATCGAGAATCACCTATCCATTCCTCCGCCTTTCAGCAGCTGGCTCCTAACCCCCACCCTCGCTTCCCCCCTTCCCCCTTTTTCTCCACCTCCTTCTTCTCCCCGTCCGCTCCAGGGGCTGCGGCCAGAGCCTCGTCAGGAGGAGGGAGGATGAGGACTCACTCAAGTTGGCCCTAGTTGGCAGCACTTCGGGCAGCGCGGGACTTGGGAACGCACTCGGCAGCTCCCGCTGAACAAAGGAGCCGGTTTCCCGCAGAGATCGGGGGACAGCGCTGGGCTGGCCCGGGCCCTGCTCCTGCCCTAGCCCGGTCCCGGCCCGGTTCGCGGCTGCCTGTTCGCCTGGAGATCCTCGAGCAACCTGGCGAGGGGAAGCGGGAAGCAGCACCACTCCGCGTTTCTGTTGTCCCTGCTTCCTTCTTTTGCTCTCTCCCTCCTTTTTCTTTTTTATTTTTTTTTAATATTTTTTTTCCCTAAATCTTAAATTTTACCCCCAGGCCGCCTCTGTGTGGGGGGTCCCCTCCGCCCGAGGGGCGCCGGTGCCCGGCGCGAAGAGGGGCGCATGGGGCGGTGTTTCGGGAGGCTTTCGGCTGCTCCTTGCTCTCCCGCCGGATGCTGCCTGAGCCGTTTTGGCTGGTTTTTTTCGCCGGCGATGAAGGCTCTGTCTTGAAGATGGACATGATCTGTTTTTTATTCCTGTCTCTGGTGCCGGTATACAGCAGGGGACAAGGGGTGTACGGTAAGAGACGTTGTCGCTGTTTGCGAAAGAGGGTTGAGGGGTGGGGGGCGAGGGCGCAGACGGCGGCGGTGGGATCAAAGTTAAAAAGCACCTGCAGGAGAAAGTAAATTATGCCGCTGAACCTCGTCTCAGCCTGAGCGGAGAGACTGACGCAGGAATAGGGCTTCTAGTGCCTGTAGATACTTCAGAATTCCTCGCCGTAACCTCTGGTCGCCTCCCATGTACGAGTCCGCCGAGATGGCACGCAGGGACTGTCGGTGGGACTGCCGCCTGGCGAGCGACTGGAGCCCCGGCCCTATTTGCCGTCTCCCCACCCGCCTCGCATGGGGACGCCACGCTGATGCCGGTGGGGGCGGCTCCGGGAGCACCTTCGAGTTGCATTTTCTTTGGGGCAGGGGGCGGACGGAGGATGTCTTCTCGGTGATGCGCCTGCGGGTTTCCTTGCTCTCAAGATCACGGACACGGGGAAGCAGGGAGACAGGCAGCCGGGCTGCCCGGTCTCGTTCCCTGCGTGTCGGGGGCTGTCCGCTCCCGCCACCGCCACGGCTCCACCCGGCTCGGCGGGGTCAGCTACCTGCTGCTCCCTACGGCCAGCCTCGCCGGGCTCCCCGGGGGGCGAGGCGAGGCTGGTTTTATACCTTGTGGAACTTTGCTGCTGATTTTCTTCTTAAGGTGATGCAAATGGGTGGGTGGTGGTCTGTGGCAGAGAGGATGCCGAGCAGATTGATTTATTTTCTTCCTTTTTTACTATTATTATTTTTGCATTTACGGAGCGTACTTCCTCTCCTTGTTTGCAGGCAAGGTGGCAAATGGCGAGCTCGGGTGGTCTCCTCATGAGAGGTCTGACTTCCGCAGCCCCTCAGTGCGAGGGCAGAGATGGGGGATGACACCCGTGCCGCTGAGCACAAACCCCGGGTTGAAAGAGCACCCGGGATTTACTTTAGCCAGACATGCAGCCCCCCTTTCCCTCTCACAGCTCTCTCTGAATTCTTGCTTTACAAGATCTGCATTTCCAATACACTGGGAAAAAATAAATAAAAGCTACCCACAAGACTTGTCTCTCATAACAAGCCGGCTTTATCTTGGCTTACAACTCAGTTGTGCTTTGCTGTTAAGTCCTTCTGGAAGGCATGCCACTGCCTCTAACAAGCCGAGCTCTGAAGAGAGACCCCAGTGAGAGAATCCAGCCCCCCCGCTCCCTCTTTTTTAACAGCACGCAGCCAGTCTCTTGTGTGAGCTCTGGCAAAGATCAGTTCAGTCTCACTGACTATGGGTAAGTCTTTGTAGGTCACTTTTTAATGATGTATTTCTTTAATGGAAACAATTCCTCCTTTATCCTTGAGGACTGGGATGTTAATTTGAGTTTGGGTCTGTTTTGTAAAATAACCGTTTTATATAGAGGGTTTATAGCTTTATTTTTTTCTGTCTTATTTTCAGTATATGTGTTTTTTCCCAGTCCGCATATCCAGACAAGAATTGTATGACCCTTGAAAGGCTGGAAAGATGAGGAGTAGAACGAGCTGTGGTACAGAAATATGGGCATATAATTTAATCCTTTAAAACAGATAATCTGCTTCTAGATGAACTTCTATTATTTCACTGCAGTGTGCTTGCTGCTGAATAGCTGTCAGTTGCTGTAGAATGGACTCACTGCTTAGGATTGTAGCAAGAGGGACAGGGCTTAAAAACAGATTTGCTTAAATGTGCTTTAGAGGGTTGCCTGTTGTATTTTTTCATACACTTAAATGAACTTGCATTTTACAGAGTTGCTGCCATTAGATCTTCAGAATTACTTCCTGATGTTTTTGTCTTTTTCTCTCAGAGAGAGATTGAAGAAGCTGTGTACAAAAGAAAGCACAGATGCATACATACACTAAGATAAAGGCATTCTTTTAAGCCAAAATGGTCCATTACTTCTATCTGTCCTCTTACTTAACTACACAAAGGGGAAATCTAGTGTCTTCCTTCCTCTTCCCACCTCTACTGCTTCAAACTATTGAACAGGAGCCTTAATACGCAGTTGTTGCTGAGTGCAGCTCAGAGCAGTGTCTCATGGAATCAGCACACTGCAAACTTGGATGGTGACTAATAGTTTTCATATTGTCCTTACCAATTCTGCCTTCAGTCCACTACCCAGGCTGATTCCATGCCTTCTGCAGCCAGCACTGTTTCTTTGGATGTGAGATTGCTGTTACTGATGGCTCAAGCAGAGCTAGATTAATATTGTTATATGTGCAAGGATAAATAAAAAGCAGCATTAGAAATTAGTTCCACTGCTGCCCCTCCCCTCCCCCTCATTTGGGTTTTTTCTCTGTATTGGTCTCTTGCCATAGCTTTAAGCTGTACTTCAGCATTCTGTGTTGTGAATGTTGATCTCATGTGGCACCTAATGTAAAAATGATGGGAACTCAAGTGTCATGGTTAAGATCTCTTTTCCTGCCTTTGCATATTGGCAGTGGAGACTGGGGGAGGCATCTATATGGGTCTATAAATATATTTTACTTTAGCAAATCTCTTGAGATTAAATCAGATTAAACAAGATAAAGTATCCATGTGATGTACCCTTTAAATAATACACCCGCATGGATGTGCACAAAAGACCTCTGTCTGGGAGAGCAGAGTTGTTGGAGAGGTTTATTGAGATGAATGGTATAAATAAAATGTGTATAAGGGGGGTTCTGGGAAAGAAGCATTTGCAGTCGAGATACAATTTAATTAGGAGTCAAGGTGCTTTTTGCCTGCTACCTGAAGAGGCTTGTTATATAAATTGGCATTTGTTGTAATGACTGAAGTGTGTCTGAAAGCCTCTTCTCATTAGCTGACCCATTCTTTCAGCCTTGTTTGTTGCAGTGAAACAAGGCTGGCCTGATGGGGAAGGCAATTCAGCAGGCTGCCAAGAGGCAACTTTTATCACTCTTTTGTGGTAGTCTTTTTCCCAGACTGCGTGTGCTTTTTAGTCCTGATATGTTAATGCTGCTGGTCAAGATGAGAAGCCAACTGTTAACAGATCTCTAGAAAATTTCAGAATTGAGGAGGAGGAAGGAAGAGGTAAGGAGACAGGGGACTTGCCCTTCGAGCCTTGGAGTTACTAACACTTAAAGACTAAGACTGAGAGGGGAGGATTGGGGCGTGGTGGTGGCATTCAAAGGGAAAAGTATGCCTCTTGCCTCCCACTCTGCTTTCTAGATTCCAGGACTTGGGTAGCTCTGGTTTGGTGTGCATGGTGCTGCTGCCTTGCTTGCTCCATGTGCAGTCTATAATTAACATTTCTGGGTTGTCTTCCAATTAGCACAGTTCCACTGATCAGCAGCAGCCTCTCAGGCAAAATAAGAAAGTGGGATTTTTTTGTCCCCTGCCTCTCCTAATTCAACTGCAGAAAATACATTCCAGGAATGAGCATCACAGTGTGTGGTGAGGGGCTACATATACAGCAAGCTGATGGAAAGGGAATAAAAGGAAATGTTTAGGCTGGGCACCAAGGAAAGGTGCCTGGTATCATGATCAGAGGGACTGTATGGGCTGCACTTGAAACTGGTAGGGTGAAGCACTTTGAATGTCGGGTTGTCCTACCCTGGCTTCAGAAGAGGGGAATAAGTGACCTGTTAAGGCTCTTTGTTTTAAGAGACACCATCACATTGAATCATCCCTGAGATGCCACTACAGACAGAAAAAAAACCCCAACAAACTAGTGGAAGATTGTTTTATTGTGTCTGTGATGGAGGAGTGTCATAGTAAAACATGTCTGGTGTTTAGGCCACGAACATCCACACTTTCTCATTTCATGTACGCATGACATGATTTGTTTCCTGATCGTTTTACCTGTTCTGTTTTGTTTTGTTTTGTTTTTTTCAAGTAAAAACATTTTTCCTAGAGTTTTTTTCAATACAGGCTGCCTCACACCCTCTTGCAGCCTGTATGCATCCATATCTTCTGCTGACAGTTTTTGGGGTGCAGGCACTCTAATGTCACCTGGAGCCTGCTTTTCTGAATCCATCCCTCTCATGTGCCTCTGCTTAGAGCTGTTTTGCCATCAGTAACAGGGGGCCAAGATGTGGAGCTCTTCAGCTACCTTGCTGTCGTCTCAGTGCACCCTGTGTCCTCAGAAAAGGCTGTAGAGATTGCTGGCTAATGTAATGATGGAGGTGGCTCCTGTGAGCCACTTCTTTGCTGATTGTGTTGGGAAAATGCAACGCTTGAGCACAGTGGCCCTCCAAACATATGTGTGTGCATACATATATACATGGATGTAGATACATCATCTGTGCTCAATCATTTCTTAATGATTGTGTTAAATCTGTCTTGGCCTAGGCTGTATACAGTCTTTTGAGGAATGAATTTGATTGGAGTGCCATAGGAATAGTTTTGCCAGTGGACTCTGTTGGTCTAAAATTTGCGTTGTTCTTGATCAGCTCTTTAAGGTTGATGTATTAAATCTGTCCAGCTCAGTGCTTCAGAATGCCTTGCTGTTCTTCAGTTGTAATGTGTCAGAGTCACTCTTCTGTGACACTAGAGCCTCTGGTTTTAGGTCAGGTGAGTAGCTTCACACAGCAGATAAGCCTTCAGCTGACTTTAATATGCAGTACTAGAAAACTGACATTATCCTCTTGACAGGTTGTTTGTAACTTGCTGGATGAAGTCAAAATATTTCACTATAGGTGTCATCAGAAATCACCATCCTATGCTAATTTTTGTGGGAACATGAAGACAGATGTTGAATAATTTGACATGAGCAGGACAGTTTTTAAAATTATCATCGTGTTGGGTTCACAGTGGAGTTTCTGAAATATATATATGATTTCAGATGAGTTTTAAAGAGTGGGAGGTAGGTGTAGTAAGTGACTCCCAATAAGTGGAAGATGCAGCAGAAGATGGCCCTGGAGGTTCAATACAGTTATTCAGTAGTGGCAGCAAGGGGTGCTGTGCTGCTGAGGCTGCTGTTCTTATTTTAAAGAAAAGATAAAAATGATTTCCGTGCTGGTAACTCAGGGATCTTGTGACACTTCCCATGGAGTGTCCTACTGTTTTGCCTGTGTTTTGGTGAGTTACTGCTATTCTGCTTGCTTGAATAGTGTAGTTTCAGGCTTCCAGTCCCTCCCTCCATACACACTGTGCTCTCTTGGTTCATTAAGCATAGTCTATTAGCATTAAACTAAGAACTATGCGAGCATGGCTATGGATTGTTATTGGGGGGGGGGGGAAAGGGGAAAATTGCCTTCTGCCCATGCTGATAAAAGCAATAGAAAGAGATGCATTTCTACTAGTGAAAGATACCTTGGGGTGGAAGGGGTTTCTTACTCTGTTCATGGAAATGTCCTGAACCCTATCTGCAGAAGGCTTCTTTAGGTGGCATAAGGTAAGTCGACAGGCAACTGGTTTGCATATGTAGCTCTGGAGAGCCAGAGTTCTTTGGTGAAAATCTCATCAGGTGAGATGCTAGTATTTTTTGTGCAGAGGGGTTGCTGTGTTGTGTCATCAGAAGGGGCTGTGTTTTGCTGTGGGGAAGATGAGCTGTCTGGACAAGAGACAGTGGATAATGTTGGTTTGTTCTTGGAAAGGCTGTGGGTACCCACATCTGGTGATACAATTCATGTTTATTTAGGTCATACCAGGTAGCACAGATCTTAGGTACACTGAAAGTATTAAGAAAACTGTGAGACCATTTCTGCTCTCAAGCAGTTAAGGAGAACACACCAAGTGCCTGTGTTCCAGATACTTTCTGCTGATCATCTCTGGTGTGGTACATGTTTAAATTCAAAAGAGTAAAATGTGCCAGTGTCCCCTGGGTTTGTGGAGGAAAGGGGAGAGCTATGGCATTGATATCACACAGCAGAACGCTGATCTGGGAAGGCCTTCAGGATCCACCAGAGAAAGTGATGCGTTGAGAAGTGGAAAAGGAGAATTTTTGTGTTTTATGTCTCTGTGCCCATGTTTAACTGGTGAGATCTCTACTCCGGTAGCATCCAAAGTGCTTGGATTTGAAAAGAAAAAAGAGCTTTCATCTGCCCCTCATTTGGGGAAGGTGATTGGAGAAACAGTAAAAGTTGTTTCTTATAGCTAAGCACTTGCCTACTATTAAAAAGAAGAAATTAAATGTGTGACAATGCATGGAGCTGAGACTCAAAAGTTCTTGATTAAAGACCGAAGAAAGAGGTCAAGAAGTGGAACAGGGAAAGGAGATCCTGGACTTGTCTGAATCAAATTCAAACGGGAAAAGGGCTGTAACCAGGGTTACCTGGGACAGCACACGATGGGAGGCAGAGAGCCTTTGGGCGCAGCGTCAGGTGTTTATGTTTCTTCCGCTTCTTTTCTTAAGGACTTCTACTGAGTAAGAAAGCGCCGCCGCACGCGGTTCCGGCTTCCCCTCCCACCCGAGGAAAAGGCTGCCCGTCTTCCCCCGTCCTGGCGACGGGCTCCTCTCCAGCTGTGGCTGCGGGCTGCTGTGCGGCAGAGGGAGGCGTTGTGCGGCCCCGGCGGGGGTGCCCGGTGAGCGCCCCTTTCCCGGGAGAGAGTGGGCCGGGACATCCTCAGCACACGCTGCCTCTGCGGCAGTAGCCGCGTCCCGGCCGGACACGCGTGGGGCGGGCTCAGGGCGCGGCCCCGGCTGCCGGGCTGCACGGGGAACGCGCGGAGGCGACTCGTTCTTCCCGTGGCAACCTTGGCGGGCTTCGGGCGAGACTCCGCTGTCCATCTTCCCGGCGTCTTCCGGGAGGCTGTGTTGGGAGCAAGGGCCCGGGGTGGAGCTGTCGCTTCCAGGTTTTGGCGCTGGCTGCCTGCGTGTGGCTTTGCATCTGTCCCGGGTTTGTTTTAGGATCTGGAGCTCTATAAAATTGTACCCAAGCACTAAATAATCAATTCCTCGTCCCCGTTTTTAGTTTTGGTGTTTTCGGGTGTTATTTTTTTTTTTATTTTTGTTTTTACTATTTCCCTTTTTCTGTTTATTTTTCTCCTTCCTCTTCCACTCTTTCCTGGATTATGAACGTGCTATTCTGCCACTCCTTGTCCATTTCCGAACAAAGATAATAGAAAAAAGTGAATGCGGGCCTCTTAAATACTTCCCTAGGTCTAGGCCTTCCTTCCTTCCTTCCTTCCTTCCTTCCTTCCTTCCTTCCTTCCTTCCTTCCTTCCTTCCTTCCTTCCTTCCTTCCTTCCTTCCTTCCTTCCTTCCTTCCTTCCTTCCTTCCTTCCTTCCTTCCTTCCTTCCTTCCTTCCTTCCTTCCTTCCTTCCTTCCTTCCTTCCTTCCTTCCTTCCTTCCTTCCTTCCTTCCTTCCTTCCTTCCTTCCTTCCTTCCTTCCTTCCTTCCTTCCTTCCTTCCTTCCTTCCTTCCCTCCTTCCCTCCTTCCCTCCTTCCCTCCTTCCCTCCTTCCCTCCTTCCCTCCTTCCGCCACTTCCTTCCGCCACTTCCTTCCGCCACTTCCTTCCGCCACTTCCTTCCTTCCTTCCTTCCTTCCTTCCTTCCTTCCTTCCTTCCTTCCTTCCTTCCTTCCTTCCTTCCTTCCTTCCTTCCTTCCTTCCTTCCTTCCTTCCTTCCTTCCTTCCTTCCTTCCTTCCTTCCTTCCTTCCTTCCTTCCTTCCTTCCTTCCTTCCTTCCTTCCTTCCTTCCTTCCTTCCTTCCTTCCTTCCTTCCTTCCTTCCTTCCTTCCTTCCTTCCTTCCTTCCTTCCTTCCTTCCTTCCTTCCGCCACTTCCTTCCGCCACTTCCTTCCGCCACTTCCTTCCGCCACTTCCTTCCGCCACTTCCTTCCGCCACTTCCTTCCGCCACTTCCTTCCGCCACTTCCTTCCGCCACTTCCGCCACTTCCTTCCGCCACTTCCTTCCGCCACTTCCTTCCGCCACTTCCGCCACTTCCGCCACTTCCTTCCTTCCTTCCGCCACTTCCGCCACTTCCGCCACTTCCTTCCTTCCGCCACTTCCTTCCTTCCGCCACTTCCTTCCTTCCTTCCGCCACTTCCTTCCTTCCGCCACTTCCTTCCTTCCGCCACTTCCTTCCGCCACTTCCTTCCTTCCTTCCTTCCGCCACTTCCTTCCTTCCTTCCTTCCTTCCGCCACTCCCTCCCTCCCTCCCTCCCTCCCTCCCTCCCTCCCTCCCTCCCTCCCTCCCTCCCTCCCTCCCTCCCTCCCTCCCTCCCTCCCTCCCTCCCTCCCTCCCTCCCTCCCTCACTCCCTCCCTCATTTTGGGGATTTTTGTTTTGTTTGTTTAGGCTTTTCGTTGGTTGGTTTTGGTTCTCAAAAAGGTAGGATTAAAACAATCTGAATGGATATAAGGGAAGACGGATACTCATGTATGGTCTTGCTCTGGGAGAGGAAGAAAAGACAGCAAGGTGATGCCTGATTATTGGGTTTAAAATTCTCAGTTGAGGTGATGAGTGCTTTGTTACATCTATAGCCTTGGTTCTGTGATGCAGCAGAGATGAGTGGCCCACAGCAGAGGTATAGAATTGAGGCTGCTGCTTTGGCCCTTAGAAAACATGGCTTAGGGACTCTAGCCTAGAGCAACAGTGTCTTCTGAGCATTGTGGCTGCCTGCAGGGAGCTCTTTGCACCACTGTGTTTGCCACGCTGTTTCCAAAGTCAGCTTCTGACTACTAAAGCTTTAGTTTTAATGCCCAGATTGGCTAAAGGAGACACCTAAAGTTAACCAGGGAAGTAGAGGAGCAGCTGAATATAAATTATTAGTTCTTTAAATTTTCCACTTGTTCTTCTAGACTAGGCAATGTGGTTACTCCAGTGTGTGCTTGTGACTGTATTTCCAAAATGAATGGAGACCTTTATGGTTCTAGTAGTGCTCGAACTCCTCAGAGAAGGATGCTACTTCAGGAAAGCACTCAGTGTTCTCAGTATTGTGCTAGCATGAAACAGCTGTGCAGACACAGTTATATATTTCAGTGGTTGTGAATAGGGCAGGACAGCCCACTGAAGACAGCCATGGTGCTGGAGTGGCCTGATGATGTGAAGACACCAGCACAGGCTCTGTACTGGACTGCAGACCTCCAGGGAGTGGGTGCATCGAAGCAGCAATCAAGGACCTCAGGCAGCTTTTATTGTTCTGGCCAGTCTCTGCTTTCTTGTGGCTCCTTTTTCACTCATGCTTCAAATCACTCATGACTATTACCCTTTTCTTTAGCATGCATAGGGGAGATACCACCAATTAAACTAAAAATCCTCCTGGCTGTGATCTGCTGGCTTGTAGTTTTTCTCCACTGTGAGCCGTAGTTTAGGACAGATAGTATCCAGATAATTTTGCTGTGTTCGTGTAAATAGAAATGGCAGGGTAAGGATAGCAAATGACAAAGGTGCAGTAAGAACGACAGTTTCTGAAGACAAATTAGCAAATGTTGCCTAAAGAAGAACTGACAAAACATTGAAACCTAAAGTCAAGCTGTGAGAAAAGCTTTAGGATGTCTGCAGGTGGACATTTAATACAAGAGTAACTGCTTGCTACTGCTGCTCCCATTTCAGAAGGAAATGGTCCTTCACTAATTAGTGTAAATTGTTTTAAAATAAATGTGGATTGGAATCTTGTGCATCTCTTGTGTGCCTTTGTGATGAAATAAAAAGGAAAAACAAAGATGTGATTCAGACAGATGTTTGAGAAACATGTCAAAATGGGTTTTGCTTACAAATACTGTTTCACCTTCTGGTGCTTGTTGCGTGCCTTGCATGGCAGAAAAATGCATTTGTAGATTTAGAGTGAAAAATGAGCGTCTTTTCCTAAGTATAATAAATGGATTATTCTGACTCAGAACATTTCTCAAAATAGCAGAAAAGTGAGAAGTTGAGGCTCATAAAAGTGACCTGAGCAGCAAGAGCCAGATGGGATGGGAGACTGAATTCCACTGCCAGTCAAGTGAATATGGCTGGGGTGTTAAGAATATTTAACTGGTAGGGGCATCTACAGTTGATAAACCCTGAAAATCCCTCTCACAGTGTACATGTAGGATTTCTTGTGGGCCTATGTATCTCCCATCCATTTACAATGCTTCTGTTCCCTGATTGTTCCACTATGAGTGTGGGGAATTGAGATGCAGATTAAGTGATTTGCCCATGGCAGAACGGAGAATCAAACATCAGCAAAGTTTTAA
Source organism: Cyanistes caeruleus (assembly GCF_971803275.1). NCBI lineage: Eukaryota > Metazoa > Chordata > Aves > Passeriformes > Paridae > Cyanistes > Cyanistes caeruleus. Next base: position 83,304,199 of record NC_141702.1, on the reverse strand, counting down.
CCATCTTTTTCTCTCTGGTAAAGTGCAGCTGGTATTAAGTGCAATCCCTGTGGCTGATAGATCCAAGGTAAATAGATCCTCAATAAGAAGTCATAAGCCGTTGAAAGTAGGCTCTGATCTAGTTATTGCCGAATCAAGCTTTTTTAGTAAGAAAACAAAACCATGTTTTGTCATTCACTACTAATATAACTCGTTTTTGACACAGGTTAGGATGTATTTTAAGACACCCTTTGGAGGTCTTCTGGAACTTGGGCCTTACTGTATACCACTGGGAGAGACAGAAATCTTTCAGTTGTGGGTACACACATGGCTTTGCCATGCTTAGATCTGCAGAAGGATCAGTTTTGGAAACTGTTGACTCACTGCAACAATTTAAATTATTTTTCTCTTGATCAAAGAAGCAGTATTTCTTGCTATGGAAAATTTCTGCCATGAATGGAAGAGGTTAAATTACTATTGATGGTCCCCAGTGGAAAGACAGACTGTGTTTGCCATGAAGAAACAAAGATTTGGGATGGGAAGAAAAGCAGGTAAATGATAAAGGACAGTGCCTATGACAAAAGGGAAATTGTGATATCAAGTGCCATGACTCTAAAATATGGCTGGGTGCCAGAACAGAGCACAACTTTTGAAGAAGCAAAAGGGATATATGAATATTCCAACACATTTTGTCATTTTAAGTATGTGCTAAACCCTATTCTTAGTTTTCTTACAAGTATGAAGACAGAGAGAAATTTCTAGTGTTTGTTTCCAAATGCTAATGAAAACCAAAAGGACTTAGTGTCACTGGTATTTGTTTGACAATTTGACTTACGGTGCCCACACATTACACCTACGCAGAAGTAGGACTGTGACTTGTGGGTGCACTCTTGAGCTAGCTTTAAATTAGAAATTTTGGTTACTGATTGCAGTGCAGCAGTAACAGCATGGTGCTCAGCCTGGCCTGTGCTACAGCCACTTGTGCAACATCCTGAGTGAGCCCTGTGGTGTGTGGTGAGCCTGGGGTCATAGCAGTGACATACTGTGCTTGACCCCTTGATTAATAAACGGTGGGGTATCTACACCAGGTTCATGCTTCCTTTTGGGTTGCAGTGCAAACTAGTAGAGCTGACTCAACACCTGCCTGTGCTACTGTGTGGGGATGCTGTAAATCTAGCTGGCTTATTGTGGGGTGCAGTTTGAAGTTTGATGGCTGCAGCAGCTTAGCTGCTGCAATCCCATAGATGCGAACTCTAGCAAGACAAATGGCAAGGTTCTTCTTGATCTGTGGTGTCTTTCAAGCAATGCAGGAGTGTAAACTGGCTTAATGCAGTTTACTGTGGTGAAAGAGAACCTCTGAACAACAGGTCTGGAATTAATTTTTATTTTTGAAAAGCTGTTTCTGAGTAAGTCCTTGCATAGACAAGCCCTGCATTTAACTGTGATTAAGTTTCTAAATTGTTTTTTTAAAATAGGATAGTCAAGCTCCTGTCCCGTGTAGCTGCATCTGAAGACATTACCCATATAAACTAAGCCCCAGCTTTGGTTAAAATAGCGCAATAATAATTTGTGTTCTGGCTGATCAAATGATAAGCAGCTGAGCACTTTCATCCTTATTTCAGCAGAAAAATGCAATTGCCAGTAGAGAATGACTGTTTACTAGGATGTGCATGACTAATACTGGAAATCTTTCATGTTGGGATGTTGGGTGAGAGGCATGAATATCACCGCAATAAATTGAAAGAAGCAATTTGCTACATATTTGTGGTTCGTAATCAGGCTTGGAACTCCATGTAGAAGGAGAAATTAGCCAAAGTGAACGTTAGTTACTGTAACCAGAAACCACTCTGGCATTTCCTAAGCTTTGGCAAAGATGTCATGCTGATTTCTGCAGATCACAGTGAGCATATGTACCTACTTGTGGCTAATTGTTATTCTAAGTGGCCAGCAGCAGTGTGTGTGCTATTTGACAAACAGTTCTGTTTCTTGAATTATTATGGAGACATTTCTAAGTATGTTTGCAGTGTATGGCTTGCTTAAAGAGATGGTTTTAGATAGGAGACATTGGGTGAAAGACAGTAGATCAGCTGTTTGTCACTCAGCTTCAGTTGAGTCAGCAGGGCATTTTGTACAGACACTTAAAAGAGCAGTAGAGAAAAATGAGGAACCAGCCCTGCATAACAGCACCGCAAACTTTGTTTCCTTGCATAGAACAGTGTGCTGTAAACCTCCAGCAGAACTGATATTTAATAGACAGAGTTTAAATTAAGAATTACATTTGATTGTCTCAAAGCAAGTCTAGAGGAAGCAGTAAGTGAGGATGTTGGGAGAAGGAAACCATGCTTCTGAGATTTTTGCTTGCTAGCCCTAAATCAAAACCTTGCAGAAGGAGGAAACAGGAAAATGGCCAAAAGTACTAGGATCTGTGATATGCTTAGTGAGGTGGACAGGGAGATGAGAAGGAAATGCTTCTAGCTATTGCTGGATGTAAAAAACAAAAAAAAAAGGATGCTGTTGATAGTGTGTAAGTTTGAGGACTGAGAATATTTCTTATTTTCATTGATCTCACAGTAATACCCATGATATTATTGCTATTGAAAACGAAGGATTGGAAGAGCAAGTGAAAACTGCCATCCCTGTCTGGCAGAAGCCTTCCCTGAACAGGATTGCACATCTGCCAGAAAGCAATAGCTGTAAGTTCAAGGTCATGTAAAAGGGGTCTTGTCTTAGCACCTCTATTGCAAGAAAGACTGGGAAAAATGTAGCATTTGTGTATGTACTTCTAGACGCTTCTTTTTTAGGGTCCCAGATGCTCTGTGAGCATTGCTGTTGTTCTTGGGTGAACAAATGTAGATGACACCAAGGCTGGAGCCCAAATCCTGGTGTGGTGTCAAATGGGTGATAGTTTGTAATTAAGAGGATCTTACTGAACTAACTGATTTTTCCTGTATTGTATTTCTCTCTCTTTGTCTGATCCAGTGAGTCATTGTAGTTAAATTTTCGAGGCATGTTTGGCTGATTGGATTTTTGTTGATATCTTAGCTCTCATATGTTCTTTGTCATACCTGCTCACCTTGATGACACTGATGATTTTTTATTCATTAGCCCAGAAGAAGTAATGCTGCTATGGGGGTGTGAGCAGGCAGCCCTTGTGCCTATGATCTGTCAGCAAAAGTTGCTGGCCAAACTCTGACTCAAGCCTCTGGAACTACCTGGTCAGGAGAAATGCTTGAGTTTCCTCAGATCCTCCAGGAAAAGAGAAGTTAGAAAGAAGCAGGATAAGGAAATCTTAGAAAATTCACTTTCCTGGATACCGTTTTAACTCTTCTGTGCTACTCCTGTAGATAGCATTTTGATTCTAAGGCAAAGGAGTTAAATCCAACTGAGCTGTTGCTCTCATAAAAATGCTGGCCTAAAATGCTGCACATAATGACTTGGATCCTGTTGCTGTCAGTCTTTCTTTATGATGTTTTTATTTTAAAGACTTCAGTGTAAGCCAAGTAGAAAAAAAACCCCGATATATTACAACTGGCAACAAATAAACTCATTTTAAATCACAAAAAAAAAAGTTTAAATCTCTTTGTTTCTTCTGCCCTTCTATTTGTGTGAATGGAAGGTGATGCCATATGTCTGCCTCAGAAAGAGGTTTTAGGGATGAAGTTGGTGACTTCAGTGAGGTGATTTCATCAGGATGTGAAGGGAGGGGACAGGGCAGCCACAGTTTTTGTCTGGTGTCCTGCCTTAGTAGTTTACAGTTTTCATGGACTTTTGACTTTTTTTTTCCCCCACTCCATCACCATTACATTTTCATTCAAGACGTTTTTAGTTTTAAACTTCAGTTTAGTTTCCAGTTGGCTGCATTGGTGAGCATCTTTTCATCACTGCCTGGTTGCTGTGGTCACTGCTCTGCTGTTACTCTCAGGCACGCCCTGAACTGCCGTTGGTGAGCTGCTGCTGGAGAACCTGGTGGCAGATCTGTCATGAGAACACAGAACATCCTGGAGTGTGAACCCTCTTCAGAAAGTGTGCTGCTGGCTTTGTCTAGCCAGAATGCAGTGCCTTGAAAGTTAGCTTGCCAGCTGTGCTGGCTTTGCATTAATTGATACTTGGTGAGGAGGGAAGAAGCCACCCATGGAAATGATGTTTCTGAGAAACTACTAAGAGCTTCCTCTGTGCCTAGAAAAAAGCAATAGCTGGCTAGCTCTGAGAATTGACAACCCATTAAACCATTTAGGAGCTGGGTCCACCTCTGTGAATTCCACATTTTAAAGACAGGCAAGCCTGGGAAAGCTCTCTTGCTTCCAGGTTTGAAGAGGTAACTGAGCATTGCTGGGGCCAGCCCCACTCCACTGTGGCTGGCACAGCCTGGCAGGGCTGGGCTGGACCCCATTGGTGGCCAGACAGAGGATGGGAGGCCATGGGGCTCCGGCCAGAGCTCGGCTGGGCCACAGCTGCTAACATCTTGCCGACCGTGACCCGGCCTGTGCTGAGCTGGGGTCTGCTGAGCCTGGGAATGGCTCCGGGATGGGCTAGACACCCTCCACCGCAGTCCCCTGCCTGGGCCCAGCAGCTGCCGGGCAGAGGGAGGGGCCCAGTGTGATCTGAAATCCATCACTGTGACTGTTTTGGCCACTGTCCATCAGAAACCATAATGCAGGCCTAGGCGAGATATTAACTCTCTCAGTGCACAGATCAGACCTGTAGACCTCCATCCTCCTGTTGGGTGAGAGAAAAGGGCAGAGTGAGGACATGTAGAAGACAACACGAAGACACCAAGATCAGTAAAGGAGTCAAGTCCCAGATGGAAGGAGAATGAGGAGATGCCGTAGTATTGGGCTGGAAGTTCTGGTAAGGCCATGGAGATGAACTATGATACACTAGAATATCCCCTTTAATTCATGAGAAAGTATGGGGGGGATGGAGTGTGAAGAGGCATCTATAATGAAGCAAAGCAAATGTTGAAATAGTTGTGATCTCATGAGAAGTTTCAACAGAGAGAGAAATAAGAGTGATGAAGACCCTTTGCCCTGAGGGAAAGAAGAGGACCTCTATTCCCAGAGATAAAGATGATCACAGAGATAAATGAAGAGAACCTTAGCTTTTGAACAGCTCATCCTTAAAATAGTACCCCATGAGCTGACATGGCCCATTAACTCATCTGTAGGAAGGCTGTGAAAATGGGAGGAGCTTCACAATTGCAGATTTTCCTGGAGAGCTGCTATTTGTGGAAATTAAAAGCTATGGAGACTTCTTGTGGAGAAGTCTCCACATGAAATGAGAGAAAACTCATTTCCCTATGAGAACTGATGAAAGACTGTTGTAGAAGTGGTAGCTGATTGAAAATCCCAGGTTTTGTCTCTACATTGTCAGTTGGTAAAGACAGGTAAAGGGAGAAAAAGTGAATCTGAAGGTTTTATTCTGATTCTTCTTATTCTTTTAGTTCCGTTAATATAGTTTTCTTTATACCTTCTAAGAATTGAGCCTGCTTTGTCCTCTTTCTAATTCCTATCTCACAGCAGGAAATGAGTAAATAATTCTAGTAGGTACACTGGCGATTTTAGCCAGTGCTAAACTCACTACATTATTTGGTGCGTTGGCCAGGAAACTCAAATTGGTGAACCTAAACCACTACACCAGATAACGTGCTGCCAGAGAGGCCAAGTGTTGTAGTCACTGGTTTTTGTTTCTGCTTTCTGAGATGGTCATTTCTCTACAGGGATTTCTTGTTTCTCTTGGCTTGAAAAATGTCTGGGCACTTGGGTTTCAAGTGCTACTATTCTGGAGGACTTGGATTGTGCTTGTGATTATTCCAGAACGGGATAATTCTTATACTTGAACTACAGAGCTTAACTCTGCAAGTTGTGCCCCCACTACCATCGTCCAGTTTGGAATAATGGGAAAAGCAGTCTTTCCTACCCCAGAAGATTTTTTGGCTCTTTTATCTGATATGTGATACCACTCAAATATCCTTTTCTAGTGACTGCAGGCCTGACTCTCCTTTCTGTCTTAAAGTGGAGGTAGCTGGAAAGAATTATTTGGATTTTTTTTGTTTACTTACTCCATCCTTAATTTTCCCACAGAGCTGTTATGCCAGAATAAGGAATTTTTCCTTTCTGTTGCTTAATTGCACTAAAGTTGTTGAAGTTTTTTCTCCTTGCCTTTGTCATCTATGTTTGTTCCCTAACTTTTCTGGTGTCCTTAAAAAGTGCAGCTAGAAGGAAGGGACATAAATAGAGCTAGTGTTCAGGATTTCACTTTGTTTTGGAGATAAGAGCCTGCTAGGGGGGGGAGTCTTTGTCCCATTGTCACCACTGTCTTCCTATCTGCCTTCTTTCTTTCCTCAGTTCCCATTGCTTCACCTTCAGAATTCTTCCTGAATTCACTGTGCTTAAAATAATACTTGTTTGAAGAATTAAAACTGTATTAAAGGGGTGCATTATTTTAAATACACATATTGGCTCTGCGTATTGGCTCTTCCAAAGGAAGGGACAATACACTTTCACACATAAAGTATGTCAACAAAATCCTGTAAGAGGTCTGCAACTGAATAAAGCCCTTTTCCCCTGCTTCCAGCATGCTAATTCCAGATACAGTGGAAATTCCTACAGCTGAAGCAGCAGCAAATAAAACCTAGGTGATGCCTTTTTACTGAGTTGCAACACTGAAACAGAAGCTGGGAGCATGGTTTGATTTTATTTTGTATGGATAAGATTAAATAGCAGATACAGTGCTCATGAGGGCTATTTTCCTGACCCTCTTCCACAAAGCTTTTGAATGCTTGCTGAGAAGCACAGAATGTCCTCAGCACCTGCTGAAGGAATGGTGACCAGAGAGCTCAGCACAGCAGAGAAACAGCTGAGAAGGACCTAGGTGTAATGTGGTTAGATTGCCCTGGTGACCAGAGTGGATGGACATCTCTGCTGTGTTCATGTCTCTCCTTTCCTTTTTGTTAATTTTTTTTATTTATTTGTACATTTTTGACATTAAATGTATCATCTCTCCGGGGTGAGAACCTGGCCTGGTGGTCGTGAGGGAGCTGGGGGTCTGGGCTTAAGGACCATGTCCTGGGTCTCTTGGGGACTGTGTGTGAGATCAGTTGTGATCTAAGGCAGGACTGAAAAGTTCCAGGGCTGTTTCTGTAGCCACAGCAGCAATCTCTACTGTAGTGTTTGCTAGTGTGAGCTTTTCATCACCATTTTAGAGTGAGAGTGAGAGAGAAAACTTACTGTCAGCTGCTTTGTTTTTTGTTTTTTTTTTTTTTTCTGTCAAATGCTATTTTTAGATTGCCAGTGCTCCCTTATCCTGCCTCCCTTCTCATAGACTTCTTTCCAGCTTCATTGTCTTCCTTGTCCAACTAAATTGTGTTGATTTACACATGCAAATTCAGTTCATGATATTCCTAACATTGGCATTATTGCTGTTGTTGCCTTTATTTTATTTTTGAAATGTTTTTATTGCCTCTTTCTTGAGCAGATACATTCCCATATCACTTGTCCATCATTTCATCACCCTCCAAGAAGAAGTGTGGACTCTGGGTCTGTGAGTGCTTCTGGAGCTGGTGTGTCTCCTGTAGAACCACCCTGCCTGGCTGGGCTCAGCTGGGCCACAGTACCTCTCAGCCCAGTGCTGATGCTGGAACAAAGCCAAAACTCAACTTCACCTGTTTCAGGACAGAATAACCTCCAGACTCTAAACTTCCCTAAGTGGATAAAGAAGCTGTCTCCTCAAGATACTTTTGTGCTCATGGTGTTCATTGCTGCTGGATCAGTTTATATTTGTTTCTTGGGTAACCAATGAGTGCATCGAAATATGCAGCTCTTCTGTAGCATCTGGGAATGGTTAGGTTGAGTAGAGATAAGTGCAGTCCTTTTCACTGAAGAAAAGAATTTCATGAGGCTCTCACTTAAATCATGGAGTGACTTTCCTTTTTTATCTTTCAGGAGTCTCAGGAATGTGACTCTTCCCCTTTCATAGCTGGTCTGTTCTTCCTCCTCAGTATTTGGAGGCTCTCTCCCGAGAGCATGCAGCCTCTTGGATGGCAGCAGCCAGGTACCTTAGATGAGCCATGCAGTTGTAGTCATTGCAGCAAAGGCATCACTCATCCATTTGGGAATAACTGCTTTTGTCTCTGATAATCTGCTAGATTTCTCTAGAATCCCTGCCTGGGGAAAGCTGTGACATTTTGCATTGTGTTGGGAGCTCTGTGGCCAGCTTCCCAGAAGCTCTTTCTGGGTTTTATGGTCCTCAAGGAGGGATACGATACAGTAACTTCCTACTGGGGAAAATCAACACTGTAAACAGAGCAGAAAAGGAAATATATATTTTTTTTTTATATAGGAGAAAAAGTCCTGTTTCATCAGGACTGAGCTTTCATCTAGTCTTGGGTAACTTTCCATTCCTCTTACATTTTTCTGGTAGATAGTAAAATCCAGAGATTTAAATCTGCACCAAATTGTAATTGAGAGCTCAGTCTGAGTCTCAGTGGAAGGACTGACAAAATTCCTGCTGCCTGGATTGCACCCTGGTTTAGAGGCCCTAAACCATAAAAATCCTTGTTAATCTCTGATAGCCTCTGCAATAATGGAACAAATCTTAAAAATCAACCAAACTAAATCAAGTAAATCAGAAGAAATAGATATGCTAACCAGTCTGATGTCTATGATATTCCTCCTTTGTGGTTTTAGCATTTACCTTTTTTTATACACCTCCAGGTTTAAGCCTGTTTTGTGTGTGGTTACTTCATGGAATGATTGAGGTTGGAAGGGACCTGTGAAAGTCACCTGTTCCAGGTCTCTGCTCAAAGCTGACCTACTTTAATGTTAGAAGTTAAGGCAAGATGTTAAATACTTCATCCAGAGGAACTTTGATCTTCCCTGAGGATGGAGGGTCCACTCGCTTTAGGGCCCCTCTACTGGTGTTTCACCAACTTTTTGGTGAAATAGATTCAGTCTTTAGAAATGTGAATTTCCTATGTTGTGTCTGGTGGATTTTGCCCTTTTACCATGCACCACTGAGGAGAGTCTGACTCTGTGTCCATCTTCCCTGCCTCCACCCCTTCTCAATTAAGCAAGAGCAGTAAGTTCTGCCTTGTCTTTTTTTAAGACTTAGGAAAAAACCAACCCAACCAACCAACCAAACACACCTGCATTTTTCCCAGCTTTTCTTCATATACCATATGCTCCGCCTGGCTGTTTTGGTGGTACTTCATTGGACTTGATCTAGTATCACATACTCTAAGTATGCTTTGTGAAAAAATGTCTTTTCTATTTTCTTTCATTGAGATTGTCTTTGCTACATGGTATTTATGGCCTATACTCCTCTTTAAATTTCCTTGATGAACATACTGTAATTAGCAAACTCTTGGTGTAGTCTGCTACAGACAAAGAGGGAAACTGAAGATATGCTGGTAGACGTTTTTACATATTCCATTATGTGTAGCATTATGTGTGGTGAGTGTTATACTTAGAAATCTTCCATGAATGTAGCATAAAGATTAAACAAACATGGGGTTAGAGACAGTGGGAAAGGTTATTAGACCCCTTGACCACATATCACAGGGAGTAAAATAGCTGTGTGTATGTATATATGTACTTGCATGTGTATTTGCATGTAAATATAATGCATATATTTATATTTATTTATTAGACACACAAGTGATTTTGCAGGGCTGCCCTTGGGATACGCAGTCTATTTCCTTGAATAGAAAGCAGGGAATGTCCAGCAGATGCCATGTGCTGTGTGCCAAGTCAAAAGAAGAGGGTCCTGTCCCCAGCATGTCAGTAAGTGACTGGGTAGGGAGAAAGACGTGCAGTTTCTCAGGGAAGCTTTATAAAGAGGATGATGTGAGGTTCTGCTCAGACTGTTTAGTTTGAAACCACTTGTGGTATATTAATGTAACAGGGGGACCTCACCTCACGTTGAATGCTCTGGGGTTTCTTTATACTTCAGGTTCTCCATGGGTGCCCAGCTGGTGGCTTTGCTTCACAGCATGATGTGCAGGAGCAGGAAGCTGAAGAATGAGTCGTGCTTTCTCTCTTCATTTGACACAATTGTAGGTGGCATGAAGAGTGTGTTGCTGGGGTAGGAAGTAGAAGGCTTTTATTCCCACTGAATTTTATCTGGGCAACATACCCTATCTGAACAGTTGGTCTGGCAGCTTTTTTTTCTTTAATGTGTTTAGTATCTGTGATCTGTCTATCCCCCTTCTTGTAGGGCCATTCCCAGATTAAAATGAAATAGGCTCTAAACCAGCAAGACAGGATTAGGAAGTTGGGATGGTTCATGTATTCAGCTGTCAGAAACACGTCACTGAATCTCTGTGAAAGGCAGCATTTTGTTTGTGCTTTTGCTGGTGAAGTCTTTCAAAGAACAGGATGACTTCTGGTGTCTGTGTAGCCCTCTCTGCATCTGAAATATAGCCCAGGTGTGGCTACACATCCCTGTTGTTACCAACACTGGGTGAAAGGACTGAGCTGTTGTTGTTATTGTTGTTGTTACTATTACTATGTTAAAATTCCTGGTATTGAAACCTTGCAACTGACCTCTTGGGTTTTCTGAGAGGGTGTGTGCAGCTGAGTCCATCCTCTTTGATGATTTTTTTTTTAATTGTTTGCATATGGCTTTTTTGAGGGGGATATATGGATATCTTGCTGTTGCTCCTGAACAGTCTCCACTGAGGGAGTGGTAGCACTGCAGTGTCACTAGAAAATACTAATGCATGTAAACCTTTTTCAAAAGGCATTACATCTTCCTGCACATACTTTATTATATTCTCACAAATCTGACTAGATTTGATAGATAGGTAACCAGGGAGCAGGGATGGGGGAAGCATGCTAGAGAGGGAAGGAGGGAAAAGGGAGTGAAATAAACACAAACCTGCTGTAATTCAAAACAAGGTAAAATCAGATTGTGTGCTTTGGCTAATTTTCTTATTCAGGTATTGATCCAGTGGCTGCTCCAGAGTCTATTAGCAGTCAGCCAGTGAAAATATTTCCCATCGGGGGCTCTGACCTGAGACGGAGGTGAATCTATAGAAATTTGTTCAAACAGAGAAAAGCTTTTTCCTCTGATTTGTGTTCCAATTTGCACAGCCTACAGAGGGAGGCCCTGTTGTGGGGGTTTGCATGGTGGTGTTTCTCAAGTGGGAATCAAGCCTCAGCCATGTAACTGGCTGAAAAAAAAGCCTGATTAAACTCTGAGCTCAGAACCCTCCATGTGCCTCCCTGGGCTGTCTGGGCACTGCAGCAGGCTTGCCTGAGAGGGCAGTGGGACAGATTGCTGCATTCCTTCAGCATGGGGGACACAGGCCTGACATGTCAAAGCTGGCCTGGAAAGGAGAAAGCTGCCTTTCCAGCAGTCTTTTAAAGAAATGGGAAGAGAGGGAAAAAGTGCTTTCTGCCTCATGTCTATCCCTTCCCTCCAATGTGTGGCAAGGAATAGGTTTCCTGTGAGGATAGCTGGATGGCTCTCTCCATGGCTGGGCTTCAGCTTGGTTCAGCTGTGCTCCACAACTTGTTTGACCTCAGTTTGCTCCTGCTGGAGAGGGCCAATGTGGGTGGTGCTTCTCAAGTTAAGAGCCCTCTACAGGGGTTGCTGGAACCTGATGCTTTCTTGGAGTCTGACAGAAGCTGCCTGATAACAAGAAACTTCAGGTCCCAGCTTTTAACCAAAGCTGTGTTTAGAAGGTACCATAGAGTCGTGGTCTCCCCTTTTCACTCCTCGCAGTTGGCTGCCTGATTTAGAAGTCATGATTGCTTTAGAAATAGTCCAGATAAGGAAACACAGTCTTAGTATCCCTTAAATCCAGATGCTGCAGCTATCAAGAGCTTCCAGAAATCTCAGAGGTAGAAAACCTGACAAGGTTAGGAAGACTCATGGCTTCTAGTGCCTTTTGAGTTTGCAGCAGTCTGATGCCAACTGCTTCCTGACAGCCCCATGCCAGCTTGGGATTTAGCCTGTCTGTTGTGGCAATGAGGCAGTTGTAAAATTGTGATTAGAGAGATGTGCAAATGTTTTGGAAATACCTTTTATGTGCATAAAAGCATCTGCTCTGCCTCTGAGAATGATGCCAGAAGCATCAGGATTGTGTCTTGAAATATGTAAGAAGTGTTTTTCTCTTACAAACTTAGCTCCCTGACCAAGCTTCTAGTGCTTAAGTCTGTATTGGGCTTCCACATTAATGAGTGACACCACACTGCCTGTTTTCTATTAATTACCCAAATGTGGGAGCATGAGTTGAAAAATCTGTTTTGTAAAGGTGGGAAGAGGGGGAAACCATCTTTTGTATAAAATACAAGGATAAGAGTAGGAGGGAGTAATAGGGTGGGTGAGATGCTGCTTTTAGCTTTCAAAATTAGCTGGAATTCTCTTCAGCCTTGTTTACATTTGCTTTAATTTAATGTTGGTCACAGAAACAGAGGGAGGAAGGAGGCAGGAAGGAATAAATAATGACTTTAAATCTTAAATCTGTGCAATTTTTAAACCATAAGTGTATTTTTGACTTGGCCATAACTTTCAGGGAACTGGCCTCAGTACCAGGGAGAGAGTAACTCCAGCTTTGAGAAAGAGTGGGAAAGTTTATGAGATTTTAAAGCAGTCAGGTAGAGGTCCCTGCAGCTGATGGCATGAGGGGAATGTGCATGGGGACAATGACAACAGTATTCTGTAAAATTTAGGAGAGTATTTAGCAGTAGTAGGGCTGTGGAATGAGCTGATGCTGCTTAGCAGAAGGCTTGTTACACGGTTGGAGGAGAGGGCTGGCAGAGAACAGGCTCCTCTGCCCAGCTGGCAAGGGTGCTGGCTGCTGCAGAAGGGCTGCCAGCCACATTCCCAAGGGAAGGAGAGTCCCATTCCTTCAGCTTGTATTGTGGCTTTCTGGACAACAGGCAGAGCAACTGCTGTGCCAGGCTTTCTGAGCAGGCTATAGGGAGACAATTAAAATCCAAGGAACCACTTGCTTGACATGCATCAGTGATTGGCTCCCATTAGGTGCTGGATTTTAAGCCTTTCATGCTAGCTAATTGGTCCAATGCCTGCCCTAAGCATGGTCAGTGTCCTCGGATTCAGCAGAAAGGGGAATGACTCATGAAACAGAGCTGTCAAACTGCAGGTCCTTGGCCTTGCTTTGAATGTGTTGCTCTTTCTCCTAGGCTATGGCACAAGCTGTAGGAGGGAACTGAACTCTATTACATTTAGTTTTGCAGTTTTGGTTCCTGTAGCAGAGCAAGCAAGCTGTGCTTTGACAGTGTGCTGAGGAGATGGAACTCAGCTGGTGTCAGGTCATCTGCTTGCTCCCATGGGGGGATGTGGTGCACAGCACCAAGCAGCAACCTGACAGGAGAGGACTGCTGCGATAGCACCAGGCAGGAAGGTGGTTGGGGGCTGCCTTGCCTTGGTTGTAGGGAGAAAATGCTGGAAGTGACCCTTGCTGAGGGAAGGGGGGATGGGGAAGGGAGGGATAGTGCTCACAAGTTATCATAAGGACTTAAGGAAAATGTTTTCTCCAATTAACATTTAAAGTTTTGTTGCATATATTGTGGAGTATGGCTTGGAAATTACTACTGGGAAAGTAATATTGGGTATATACAGAAGCAAAGTGTCCCTGGGATGCACAGCAGTTTGTGACAGGTCCCCAGAATAACACCCTCTTGTGCTCCTGTTGCTGTGCAAGACAAATTCATCATGTTTCTCCTAGAAAAGGTATCAGTCTCTGTCTGGTTCAGAACTACAGCAAACAGCACCTGCTTCCTCCACCACCCCTGCAGATGCGTATTCATGTGTTCTTTTTAGTGTCTTGTATGGTGTATTCCTTTTTTAGGAGGTGACACCACTGGCAGGGTTATTTCCCCAGGAATATGTAATGAAGTCTTTCTTGCAGGCTCCACTCTCATCTGCCTATTTATGTGCTTGCCTGCTCACATTGCTGGGGGCTTGGTGTGACTCGGGAGAGGGCACTGCTCGACTCAAAGTGTCTTCCAGTTCTGAGTATCATGCTGCACGTGTGAATGCACATGTGGGGCTGCATCTCCTCCTTGCCTGGGTCTGATGCCATGACACCATAGTGATCAGCCCCCTCCAATGGCCCTTGCTCCTGACCTGGTGCCATGGTTTAACTCCAGCCAGCAGCTAAGCACCACAAAGGCACTCACTGACTCCCACTGTGTAGGGAGTTGGAGAGAACTGGAAGAACAAAGGGGAGGAAACTCATGGGTTGAGTTAAAGGCAGTTAAATAGGGACAGTAAAAACAGTGCATACAAGCAGAGCAAAACAAGGAAGTCATTCACTGCTTCCCATGGGCAGGCAGATGCTCAGCCATCCCTAGGAAAGCTCCATTGTGCATAATGGTACCTTGGGAAGGTAAAACACAGCAGCTCCAAATGTGTCCACTTCCTTCTTCTTCCTCCAGCTTTATATACTGAGCACAATGATGTATGTTGTGGAATGTCACTTTATTGACCAGTTGGGGTCAGCTGTCCTGGACGTGTCCCTGTCCAGCTTCATGTGTGCCCCCGGCCCCCTTGCCGGTGAGAAGCAGGAAGGACCTTGATGTTGTGCACTGATCAGCAAAGAAAATATCCCTGTGTTATTGTTTCCAGCACAAACCCAAAATAGATCATATTAGCTGTTATGAAGATAATTAACTCTATCCCAGCTAAACCCAGAACATTCTTCATCCCTTAAAAAAATCTGTTTGTTGTGTACAGGTCCCATACTATCCAATGCACTCTCCTTCCTACCCTTTGGTATAATTAAGTTACCATTCCCAGAGCTGATGGACCAGCCCTGTGAAAGGTCTGCATAATGTCCATAAATGTCTACAAAATGTTCACTGAGTTCATTCAGTCCATGACTTCTGGTTCCATCCGTTATGGTGGTCACTTGGGACAGGAGATGTGTTGTGTTGCATGGAGTTACTGGGCATCAAAGCCAGCTCAGGTCATGCCATTGCTTTATTGCTTCATTTGCCCTGCTTCTTGAAAGGCTTGTCTTCTACTGGTTCAGGTGGTTCCTGCTGTAGTAATTCCTCTAACATGCAGCTAGAATCGTGTTACCTTTAAATCATTGTAACCCATCATATTTCCATTAGTATCTCCATCAGAGCTTTTGGCTCCCAGCTTGAATGCTTCCTGCTTCTTCCCCAGCCTTGTGTCTGCATAAGAGGCATGATTTAGTTATGGAAGGGATTGTGGGCATGGAAGGGAGAAAAAGGTTGAGAAATTTAATCCGAAGAAACTTAAGGCAATTCTCATACTATAGGATGAAACTTGCTCTTTATACCACATCTATTCTTGTCTTAGATACAGAGCACAGAACTGAGTTTTAACTATTCTCCTGTCTTCCAACAAAATATTATCCCCCGGTGAGTTTTTCCCCAGGCAGGTCTGATGCTGCTCCGTATTCTCGCTCTCAGGGTAGCCTTAATTCTCTCCAAACAACTGAAGCAGGCTATTCCTTTTTTCTCCCCACCTACTCTTTTCCAGAACTACCCACTCATTTTCCAGCCTCATTTGGGCTTGGCAGCCAGCAGCATTAGGCAGGAAAGTATTGGAAGGAAAGCAGCATGTGTGTCTTCAGATGAACATGGAATTTTTGCTTGTCATGGTGCCCCAAGAAATCCATTTACAGACCTGGCTGGTTCCAGTGGCTTCTTCAGGTGAGATCTTCCCAGACCACTCACACATCCCAGGAGAATTAACAGCTTAGGATAGGGCTGTGTCTAGGCTAAAAGTCCCCACTGCTTTCCATCCTCCTCAACCCCTGACACCAGCCATCCCTTAAAGCTACTGAAAATATGCCTTCCCTGAGTCTCTTAACTCATGCCTTTTATGAAGGAGCTGCTGTCATGGTATCTGCCCAGCAGCACTACTGCCATGGTTGTATAGATGAGGGTTTTCTGAGCCTTTAGCCATTAGCTGCCAATTTGTTTTTTTCTCATCCATTCTTTTTTCAGCTGCATGAATTAGAACATGGGATATAGCAGAAAATCTCTGGTTTGGGAGAAGATGGAAGCATCTCCCAGTGCTTTGGTAGTGTCAGTGGGCAGTGAATAGTGAAATGCTGTCTTGCTTTCTGTGTTGGTGTGACTGTCCAGCATTGCACTAGTCTTTTGGCTTTCCTAGTTACCTAGAGATTAAAAAAATTACAGAAATCCCCCAATAGGTTTATGTTCTGTTCTAGGCTTTCTTTTTTATGACTGCAGAAGGATTTTCCTGTCTGATGCGAGATCATATTTAATGTTTCTCCTTCTGCCCTATTCAAGTGAAGTTTGGTACTGCAACAGATCATAAAACTGTGTCTGGGCTCTGCCCCCACATGGATGCATTTCTGTGGAGTAGGCTGATTTGGGTGGGAAAGACCATGAGACAAGTCAACAAGTGTCTAATTGTTCAAGGAAGAAGGGAGCTTGGAAAGGGAGAAGGGATAAAGATCAACAGGCAAGGATCAGCCTCCAGTTTGAAGAACCTGGCTCAAATGGTGCATAGGAGTCGATCACAGGTTGCATCCATTGTTGAAGAAGTCGTGTGGGAGACTTTGTGCTTTCCCTGATGAAGGATGCAGCCTACTGTAATGACTATTGTTAGGTTACTAGGAGGGCAGTGCTAGTGTTTGTTGTGGGGCATGGAAATTGCAGCAAGTTCTCATGGCTGGGCTGACCACGTGTCTAGCTAAGGTAGGTAGCTCCTGCATCTCCAGCTGCACTTTCCCCATGTGTCCTTCCTCCCTGCCCCCTGGGTGTTTCAGACAGTGCAGCCCTGTCACAGCACAGCTGGTCTGTAGCTGGATGTATAAATTTGGCCATAAATAAGAAAGTAAATTTTTCTCATCTAGTTCATTCTAGAAAAGGATTAAACCAGTCCCTGGGTGAGCAATGATAGGATAGATTCAAACTCAAACAGGGCACCCAGCCAGTCCCATTCAATCCTGAATGCAGACATATCATTCGCCAGGGAGCTGGGTGGTGTTGAGACCCCAGCCTGGGGTCCAAGCACAGGGATTTAGAATGCCCTATAAAAGGGGGTTCCAAGCAATAAACTGAACTGTTCGTTACATGACTATCAGTGATTTCTGTTGTACCCGTCTCCAACCTACAACCGTAACGTAATACAGCCCTTCCAGGAAGGCAGCATGGCCATGCAGAGCTGTGGGGATGTTAGACAGGGCTCAGGGAGACTGAGGAGTCACATGTGCTTGGGCAGTTTGGAAGCTAAAGACCTGCAGCCTGCAGGTCTGCAAAACAGTGGGCTGCTGGCAAGGCTTTGCTGGAAGCCTCCTGTGGGAATCGGGAATTTGTACCAAGAGTGCTGACTTCTGCCTCAAGACAGTGCTTTACTGCTTAAATGCCACCACTGCCAAGGAGGTGATTAGCAGACACTATTTTGATAAACACCAAGAAGGCTTTCTGTCTCAGTCATCTACTGCCTGCTCATCACTTCTTTCCCATGTGTTATTCCTCAAGGGCTGGATTTCTCCAGCAGCAAATTAGGTTGCTTATGAGTGGAGTAACCCCCCCCACCCCCCATCTCATAGCCCCTCTTTTTCTAGGCCCTTGGGGTGTTGTGGGGGTGTGAGCTTTTGCAGTGAGCGTTACCACAGGAATGCGCCAGGCAGCCTTTGCTAACTTGTGTTGGATACCAAACAGAAAACAGACCCTGAGGGCCCTGTTGTTTCCTATACTGTGATTCCCTTTGTGGAAGGCTGGTGTGACTGGGATGTTGGACTGGAAATTGCAAGGATGAGCACCAAAGTGGCTGTTCCACACTGTTTGTTGCTGAAAACTACCACAGCTATGGGAGCAAATGAATACAGTGAGCTCCTGAACTGAACAGCTGACTGACTCCCTGAATATCCCCATCACAATCCTTAATCTCTCTGTGCCCAGTTCCCTTACTTGTGCAGCTGCTGACCAGCCTGCCAGGGGGGCATGAACATCTGTCCCTTTCCAAATGAGAGGCCTGTAGAAGGCTGAGAGGAAGGGCAGTGATGTGAATCTCTCCAGCCTAAGCACTTGTCCTCCAGAGAGGAGAATTGATGTATGTTTCCCTTTTCTCCCACCTCCCTTTCTCCAGGTGTGATGCAGGCTCCCACAAGGTGCTACAGTACCTCTTTCAGCTGTCTCCCTTTGGAGAGGAACCGGAGGTTGGTGTGGATGCTAAATGCAAGAAAGCAGGCAGGGAGCACAGAGCCTGTGTGAAACTAAGTCACACAAGGTTCTCACTCTGGCCTGAGAAAACATAAGGAAGAATCCAAGCAGTCCTTGGAGAAAGACAACAACCTTGGCAGGTGTTGTTTAGGATCCTTGTTGTTTACTTGTAAGACACAGTCAAGGGGTGGTGTTCCCACTTGACCAATGATGGTGATGTGTTAGTTTACTGACCAATGAGAGTTTTACCTCTTGGACCTTCTCAGACCTGTCTATAAAAGATCTGAAATAATAAAACTTGCTCTGTTGGACAACCCAACCAGAGAGTCTGTGTCATACTTTCTGCCGTTCCTAATATAGTGCGACATCTGGTGACCCCTTGACATGTGTTGCATCCACGAGCTGAAGGACATTGGAGTCTCCCTCCTCCTTCTTTAAGAAGGAAGGAGTTTTTCCCCGTGTGCTCCTGGAGAGCTACAGGTCTGAGTGACCCCAGGCAGAGGGCCCAGCTGGTGAGCAGGCCTGGAGCGGCTAATCTGAACGAAGCTAGAGCTTGACTCCCGGGATAAGCCACTGCATTTGAATATTGCACTTGTGGGCCGTCGAGATAAAGGTATTCCTGCAAAAGGAAACCAAAGTTCTGCAAAGGAACAACTCATCCTCTCTCTGAATTGGACGTATGTCACCCTGAAAATTAAGCCTTCTGATATTTTTTCATAATGAAATAAATCGGCCAGGAAACAGACTCTTGCTTTATTCCTTTCTTATGACTCAGCCTTGGGGTGGGGGCCTGAGGGGTTTCTTGCTCCCACACTGGCAGCTCCAAGTAGGAGGCACAATTCAGCTTTGCAGCACACACTGCAGAGCTGGGGCTTCTGTCCTCAGAGGCATAACTAGGAGGCCTGGTCTTGAAACTCATTGTCCTGGGGGGTCAGTCCTTTCCAGTCCTCTTAGGTCATGGTGATGCGGGAAGATGGTTTTTAAGCAGGCTTAGGTGAAGCAGGAGGACGATCTTTCATGATAGCTTGCTAGAATGTTTCCTTGTCCTTTTATTCCTTTGTTAGCTCGGGCGCGCAGCCCCCTGGAAGCAGCTTTGTTACATAGTAACAGAGAAGTGAGGGAGTGGGGTAGAGAGGTACTTCTTGTAAGAGAACTCTTAAAACACTTCAACAACCGGTAAGTAATTAACATTTTTAACAACTATCGGGGTAAACAAGGAGTACAGCAAACAAGTTTACAGATAGGACAAGAGCATTTACTGGACACAACCAATCACAGCATTTTAATCGGGGTGTATTTCTTGAGAGATTTTATTCATGACAATAGCTTTCATGGTTTTTAGCTACTTTCCAGGAAAGTAACTATAAACATAAATGTATATACATTCTTTCTAAGAAACGTCTTTTGATGGATGTTTTGCACGACCAGTGTTATTGGGAAGGTGGTAACCTAACTATCTAATCTCTGGTTATTGTCGAGAATCTATAAATACTGGAGTCGGAAAAATAAAATCATCCTTTTTCTTACCATACATTGAACCGTGTCCGTGTGAATCATTCCGTGTCCTATAGCGACGGACGTAAGCAGTGCATAGGACTCTCTGTATCAGAAGGCTTTAAAGCGTTACAGCTGTGGCCATCTAGGCATGGTGAGGCAGGGGTAGCAGCAGCAGCAGCAGAGTGCCCCTGCCGCGGCCAGCCCGGCTTCCCCTCCTGGCATCTACCGTGCTAGCCCGTCTGGACTTCTGCAGACTCGGACTAGCCCCGCTGATACAGCTCTGCGAGGAACACTGTGATCCCCAAGCTGAAAGAAAGCCGAACAAAAGACGCTGTAACAAAAGGTTTGCTCCATGGTCCCGCCCCATGGGTTTTGGGGCGAAAAAGTGTGCTTTCTGAGTATTTTATGCCTTTAACTTTCCCTATATTTGTTTTAAGGATTGCCAGCACCCCGCTCCGGTGTTGGAGGGGCCGGTGCGGCGGCCTGGCGGGGGGTTGGCAGGGTGGCTCGGGTTTCTCGGTCCGGGCTATCTTCCCCACCCCCTTCCACTGCGCAGCACGGCAGGCACTGCTGTGCTGTTCACACACACTACGGCGGGGGCTGGGCGCAGCTCCCCTGCTCCCAAGGAGCGGCTCCGCCAAGGGGAACAGCGGTTTGTCTTCGCCCTCCCCCTTCCCCGGAGGGCAGTGAACGAAAGGGTACAGATACTGATTACAGAATGTGAACCTACTGACATGATACTGTTGACAAGTTACAGTTTAGGGATTCATTTGGTTTTTACACCGGAATTTTTGGGAATTTTGTTTTCAAATTATATCATGATTCTTTTCCAGTTAGGGTGGGCACTGGCTATGCCTTAGCTCTTTCTGGATAAGAACTACCAACAGGCTCAGATATTTCTGCAGCAAAAATTATATACGAGTTCTTTGACTCGGCAATTTGACCTGTCAGTGTAGCAGCTGAATCAATCTTTGGAGTGAACCTGGATACCTTGCCATGGAGAGGTGCTAAGGTCATCACTAGAAGGAAGCTTTAGCTGTTTGCAATTTCTGGGCTGATTAAAAGAAAAAAAAGAAAAAAAGAAGAAAAAAAAAGATGAATTGGAACAAGGTACATTTGTATTATAAATTTTAAAAATAAATTATCAAATCTAAAATTTGATTGACTAATAACAGTAAAGTTTAATTAATTTATTAACTTGGAAGAAGATGTGCCTATGTTTTATTAACAGCAGGTTCAAACAGTCACACCAGACATCCATCACCTTCAAGGAGTGAAAGGGGACACGTGTTTCAGGATTCAAGAAGACATCTAGTGATGCTAAAGATCAACATTTTCAGCTAATGGACTTTTCCCTGAGTTTAATTTATTTGGACTCTAAGCCAAAAATTATTAATTTTCCAAAAAGATGTAATTGTACCTCATATAATATCTCACATGCTTTTGGTTTGTTTGTAGTTACCAAGGGCTGTGGTTCTATGTGGTAATTGAGATCATGTAGATATTTGGGAATCAGGTTCATCAAACAAATTCCTCCATTGATATTACTGTTTTCAATTCAGATTCTCATCCTACAAGTATAATTGGCAGAACTGAGCAAACAGTGGTCTGATCCTGCACATCCTGTAATGGGTCTCTCTAAAGCCCATACTGCTCACTCTGGTATTTTCACCAGATTTTCTGCAAATTGTGAAAAAGTGTAAGTGCAAATACACAGATTTCCAAAAGCTCTGAAAGAGCTTTGGAGATTCAAGTTTAAATATTTATGTTTAAATAAATATAAAAATGCCTTTGCATTAAAAAAAAAAAAAAGCAGCACCCGTGCTCTCTGAGTTAATTGCTCATTTGAAACAATTTGAAAATTGTTCTTCTAATATAGCAGTAAGACTTTTAATGGACCTTTGCTAACAGTGAACAGTGCTTCTTTACAAAATATGTTGCAAATTTTCAGGGCAGATTGCTTATCATCTGCCCAGCCACAAATTATTTAAATTGGCAAAATCGACCAATTTGTCATTGCAGCCAAAAATAGCTGGGTGCCAGTGCAAGGACCACCATCTTTTACTGACAGCTCAGGAAAACAGGAAAAGCTATTGATACATGAAAGGATGAATCTGACTGGCAAGTGCTAAAAGGTCACAAACCAAGCTTGGTCCAGTTAGGTACCCCTGAATTTGGTCATTGAATCTGGTTATATAGCAGATATAACCAAATGTTTGGATTATTCACTTTCGAAAGAGGTCAATGGTGCAACCTTGTTTTATTATTGAATTTTTTTCCTGCACATTCAGTCACTCCAGTTTACCAGGTTTAACTGACTCCTTGCAAGAATGAACAACAGAATTTGATGGTAATGCATGGCGGATTTGATAGCATGTGCCAGAGAATCACCCTGACCATTCTGTGTCAAACTGAGGTTCCGTCTGGTAATAAATAAGTTACTAAAAGAACCTCTGATGCTGTGTTTGTTCTCTTTCCTGCAAGGGCCCTGCATGAGATTACAAATGCTGCCTTTCTGCTCTAAAACGAAAAAGGGGAATTGTGGGGTGGATGCTAAATGCAAGAAAGCAGGCAGGGAGCACAGAGCCTGTGTGAAACTAAGTCACACAAGGTTCTCACTCTGGCCTGAGAAAACATAAGGAAGAATCCAAGCAGTCCTTGGAGAAAGACAACAACCTTGGCAGGTGTTGTTTAGGATCCTTGTTGTTTACTTGTAAGACACAGTCAAGGGGTGGTGTTCCCACTTGACCAATGATGGTGATGTGTTAGTTTACTGACCAGTGAGAGTTTTACCTCTTGGACCTTCTCAGACCTGTCTATAAAAGAAGATCTGAAATAATAAAACTTGCTCTGTTGGACAACCCAACCAGAGAGTCTGTGTCATACATTCCACCATTCCTAATAGAGTGTGACAGGCTGGGTGCAGGATTTTCTCTCTGGAAGCTGTATCCACTCTTGTCCCAGTAGGCCACCATCAGTATGGCCAAGAGCCAACAAAATAATGCAGTCTGAGACCAGTGTGCTGCTAAACAATGTCATTTCTGTGCAGCAGGAACAATAATAACAAGGTCCACAGGGTCCCCTGGGGTGGAGTTACTGTGAATGGACATGGGATGCTAAATTGCAGGCAGTTAACACCCCCTGAGTGCTCTTGAGGGAGGAAAGAGCAGAGGCTGTGTTCCGTGAGGCAATGGGGATTGCAAGCCAAAATCTTGCTTGAATATTCTTAATTCATCTTTAGGACTCTAGGACAGCCTTTAGGTCTGGAACAGGCATTGCCATGGGATTGCACTGCTAAATGAGCACCGCTGAGCTTCTAGGCTGTTGGTCAGTGTGGCTCCAGTTTCAGCTCCTCACTGCTGATGTGGGGGATGCTTTATTCTCTTCCAGCATGTTGAGTCTTTCCATACCATAGAAAAGAGTAAGTATTTCAGGAGAAAATGTTTAGATGCTACTTCTCATTCCTCAGGGTTTTTTTCTGCACTCTCTGTCAAACTCCTTCAGCTGCCAGGCACCCTCTGGCTCCAGCAGCAGCATCTTTTACTCATGCTCAGATGTTCAGCAAGGGGAGTTCGAAGAGAACACAAAGGGGAGAAAAGCTGAGGAGCCTTCCCATTTTCCAAGAGTACTTTGATCAAGGTACCAGGATCAACTAACTGAAGTGTATCTCTATGACCTTCTGTTGCCCCTGTCAGGCACTTCACAGCCCTCAGTGTGACATCGACTAAGCTACCAGGCCACGTCTCGGCAGGTGACATCTGCTTCTGCTGCCTTGCTCACTCTTTCTGTCTGGTAACAGGATCTCCTTAAATATACTGGTGCATTTGCATTGTGATGAGCAAAGCTTGCAGAGTAAAGTCAAATACCTTGATGTGAAGCTTAGACGGAAATTGTAGATCCGTGTACACATAATGCCTTTTGCATTTTGCCCAGGAGCAATACAGTAGTGATAAAATATATCCCTTAGGTAGTAATTCTCATGACATTAGTCCCTGACCTGTAATTTAAAGGTAATTTAGCAGAATCCTGTGATTGCCTTGAGCTCCGAGCACATCCAAGTTTTGCTCAGTGAAGCAGTGTTTGTGGAATCTCAGATTTCATTATCTTGGGGTTTGCTGGTATTTTTATCTGAAGTTATGTGGGCTGGAAATCTTTCAGGCCCAGGCACATGGGATCACAAAATCAATTCATCTGTTAAATAGGTGTAATTCCCATCAGCTGCAGTGAAAGTTACCATTTTGCAGCAGAAGGTGGAATTGTATCCATGCATATTTGACACAGAAGACCCATAATTGGCTTCCACTGGACCTTCTTCCAAGGTCATTGCACTTTCTGAGTGACTGTGACCACTGTTTCACTCAGTCTACAGTGGACAGTATTTCTGACCACCCTGCTTTACCATTAAGTATGACGGGGAGAGCAGAGGCCACTGCCAATTTCCTTTTTTCCTTTGTTTGTACATGGGTTTTAAGTGTTAAGTGTTTCAGTTTCTGACAGTTTCCATTCTGTGAAGGCTTGGAGGTCTCGTTCAGGTTTGGTTTTTTTGTTTTTTTGTTTTTTTGTTGTTGTTGTTGTTTTTCTTTTTTCTTTTTTTTTTTTTTCCTGGATTATATTAAGCATTAAAACTGTTGAAATTAATTCCTCCTAACAGACCTCCCTATCCCCTCAAGCTAGCTCAAATCTCACCTCCTCTGCCTTTTACTTCAGAAAAGAGCAGCAATTTTATCAAAGCTGTGCTATTGCTTCTGAACAGCAGAGGTGGTGTTGGTGTCCTAATTGTCCCCTTGTAATCCTTCTAGTAGAGGACTAACCTTCAACCCCACATTGGCATGGCACTTTACTGGCTGTAACTTATCCACTTATTTCCATGGGCTTAAACACTGGTGCTGGCTTGTCTGGGTGTGGACACCTTGCTGTAGTAAAGCATGGGCAGGAATTTCGTTGCAGATCAATCAGCCTAAATGCCCAGTATGCCCAGCATTCGCTCTGTCCTTGCTATTTAAGAATGGGACAAGACTGACATTAAGGAGTGGATGAAACAGGCACTTGGTTAGGACAGGTAGAGATGATGACGGCTGTGGCCTTCGTGCTCACTTCGTGCTTGTCAAAGCTCTCAGTTAGGGCTGGGAATGGCTGCTGTGGGAAGAACCCTCTCTTCAAGGGAACAGGAAAAGTGGGCTTTGCTCTCCATGGTCTTCTGTGCTCTCCAGCCATGTTCCTGCCATGTCTGTGACAGGAATAGCCAAGGCTTAGACCTTGTAAGAGCTGAATTTCTGGGTAGGCTGAAGCAGGAGGGGACCAGCCTTGTCTTTACTTGTTCAGAGATACTTGTAAGGTTGGAAGTGGAAAAGGAGCAGTCTGGCACTGCTGACAGCTTTTTCCAAGCAATGTTTTTGCTATGACCTGTCATATATATGGATTTCATGTGAGCTGCAGGCAGCTGTGCAGTATTTCAGACCTGTCTGTTCTTTAAAACAGGCCAGGTTTGGCTTGGCTGCTTCTCACAGTTTGTAACATACCAGAGAAGCTTCAAAATAACCATGTGCCAGAGGTAACGAGAGTGAAATCTCTCCTACCTTGATGATGCACACTTCTCTGGTCTCATCTGACTGTACCTTATGTGAAAAAGGAGGTTTACATAATTTTTATAGAATTTAAAAGTTTAATAGAAAGACAATTAGGAGATAAAAATAAAGTATACAGATATGGCCAGGTGTCTCTGCATTCAGCCAAGAGAGCACACTTTACTAACAAAGGATTGTCCCTTAAAAACAGAATCCTACTACATATTCATAATTTTTCATACATGATTCAAACATTCTTCTTAAGTTTTGGATGTTTCTTTGTTTAGTTTTTGACTCACCCCCTTTTCAATAAATCAATCTTCTTGGCTCCACCAAGTGATATATTCCCTGATAACAGAGGTGCAATAAATTCCTCCCCCAGAGCTCTAGTCACTGCTGTCCTCATCTGGACAAGATAATCTAAGAATGGAGGGGGGTCTCTTACTATCTTTTTCAGTCTTTGGATTATACAAACAAAAGTAGTTTTTGTTTTAATACTATGCCATAGCTCAACATATATGTATATTATACTGCTGTTTCTAAGTTTCATCAATAACAGAAATAGAAGGAACTATATTAATAAAATGAAGTTTTCTAACCTTATACATATAACATTCATTTTAATATTTGCAAAAAGCCAACAATATAATATGTATCTATAACACTTAAGGCTGCTAAGACCTGTACCAGCATTGCTTTCATTCAGGTTTTGAATGAGCTTTTTGCCTTCAAGACCTTCAGCTGGGGTACAAGCCCAGGGCAATACCACTGTCCTATGCCATGGACCCAGGGCTATGCAGCTGACACCTGGGCATAGGAAACCTGCTTTTCTTCCATGGGTGCTTTGTGAAAAGTCTGGAGGTGACAGATACAGAATATTCTGAGAAATGTGTGGCTACAGTTGGTTGTTAAGTGTGTATTTGCTTTATTGAAAATTTGCTGGAGGATTTAAAAACAGTGAAGATCAAGGATTGAGAATCTGCATATTCCCAAAGCTGAGGTCACCTGTGAAATGTGAGACATTTTGTCTTCTCTAGCATAGTGTCACAGTGTCATCAATAGCTATATTGGTATAAAGCCAATGCATTTTTCCTTACTTCAGAGCTGCTTCTTAAAGAGCAGTTAGTGTGAACAGAATCAGATGCATGCCTGTACCCCTCTGGAAAGGAATGGAACACCAAGTTGCAATTTGTTTGTATTCGTGAAAGACCAGAATCACTTTTTTTTTTCTATTTCCCATGAGTCATGGCCAAATTCCAACTTAGGTTATTATATTCTGTTCCCTAATTCCCTCTCAAGCTTCAAATCAGTTTAGATTGCTTTCCCCTTTCTAGCCTGAGAAATTAGATGATGTTCCTGAGCCCTGTTAACCAGCTATGTTCCACCTCAGAGGAAGCTATGTTCTGTTTCTCATGAAATCAGCCCCTCTTCCCCAACCTGTGTATATATGAAGTCCTTTTGATATGATAAATGATAGCAAAATGTAAGGCAAAGTGACCGCTTCCCGCAGCTGGGGTGTCTGGCATCTCCACTCTGCTAAGGCCAAGCTGCAGAAGGTGCTGAATTCTCTCATGATTCTGCAGCATACACCAGCTGCCTGGGATGTTTTTTTTGATCAGAGTAACAGGCTCTGTACCAGTGCTGATAAGAAAGTGGGGGGAGGGTGTTATGTTTCAAGGGTGGAAATGGCATTTGGGGTAATAGGCTGCAGGGGTGACAAGAGATAAAGGTAGTATTGAAGGGGAGTTCAGTGCTTATGACATGGGGAATTATGAGCTGCAATACGGGGAGGGGGAGGTGCTTGAGGCAGTTCTTCCTAATGGCTCCACACTGCATATATGCATCTAATTTTCCTTGTTGTGCTTTCCAGCAGAGCAGCTGGTGATGCTAATCCTGTGCCCTTATCGCTCATGTATAGCAAGGATTAGCAGAGCTTCCTGCAATGAAGCACAGCCCCTCCAACTTCTCCCCTGTAAAACCAAAGATGGTGAAGGGACATTTGGCTTGATCCTTTGCACAGGGCAGGGAGAGGAGGTGTGTTACACTGCCCTGTAGAGCCACATGTTTTGTATTCCTTTTGAGTCTCAAGTGAGTCAGTGTAAGTGGTTTCTCAGGATTTAAAAGTGAGTAATGAGTGAAGTCCCACAGGTGAAGAGGGGTGTTTGTTTAGTTTCTCACACTACCACCCCATCCCATGGACTCATGAGTGGCTGTTGTTTTTCTTGCTGTGGTGCAGTTTGCTTCCCATCATCACTTGAAGCCCTCTAAGGAGAAAGGATGTGTGTATTGCTTTCTGTGGTGGTGTATCAGATACTACCAAGGTAGTCAGCTATTACTAGCTGATAATCAGCTATTACTCTAATACCTGATGTGAGCTTAGATCCCCTTACTGTGTGCCCTCAAGTGATAAAGAGAAAAGATGTGAGACATCTGATGTCTTTAAGACAAGTGCTTTGGGTACTGTTGTTCCAGCCTGTCTTAACCCTTTCTCTGTAGGGACAACTGAGGCTGAATGCCAAAACAAGTTCCTTATGCAAATATGAAAGCAGCTGTGGAGATGCTTCTCTGGGGATATTTTAAAGCTTGGTCAAGCACATCACTGTGGAGCAGCCTGTAGAGAAGGCTTGCAGATGACCTCTCAGTACTGTGGGACTGTCTGAAATATGTGTGGTTCCTTGAACTCTTTCTGTAGCTACTCTGAGTTTTACTGTTGGCCCATTTGCTTGTGGAAAGTGTTGGCATATCTGCATGCACATATTCAGGGGAAAACCTGTATTGCTTTTATCCCTTTGGCATTAACCAAAGAGAACTGGCACTAGAAGAAACCGTGTGGGCAAATGCAGTAGAGTGAAGCCTGATGAACAGTTGCACAAAAAAAATCTGCAGTGCTTGGACATCCTGTTGATTTTGGAGTCTGCCAGGGAGCTACTGTTGCAAGCTGTGTGTGTAAAGGCTGGATAGCCCATATCACTTTATATAGTATATAAATAGTACATGTATAGTATATAAATAGTACCTATTCTGCCCCAAATACAAGGATGTGTGATGTGAACTCAGTCACAGGAAGTATCTGGAGGGCTGTTTGCATGTATGGAGACACGGGGAGGAAGGTGCTCATCCTGCATCTGCTGTGCTGGGGAGAAAGCTGGTACTCAAACAGTTAAAGCAATTGCCAGCAATTTTCCTTCTCTGCTGGCAATTGTTCTTCAAGAGACTTTCCAAACGCTTCTCCATCTTTGTGCACTTGGAAGTAGCTGTATTGCAGAACACTTCAACAGCTCCCTTTCTCATGCTGAAGAAATTTGAAGCTGGTACATATTTTTGCAGAGCCACTGAGCTGGTGGCTCTGGATGCATAGGACTGGTAAGGTGCCAGTGCTGCAGGGGACTTGAATCCTGGACAGCTTCAGGAGTGAAATTTCTCTACACCTCCAAGCTAGTGACTGGAGACCAGAACTTTGGGTGTATGGGAGTGTGACCCTGTGGATTTACAGCTTTCTTTCAGCTTTCTTCTAGGTCTCTGAGCATATCTTACCTGTTTGCTGTCTACCAGGCAGCAGTTCCTTTGTAAAAGTTGTGGGGTCAGAGCTGTGCTGCTTTAGCTGTGTTTGGTGTTTCTCACAGCATTGAAAGTGTTTCTAGGGTGCTCAAGAGTTCTGGTTACCCAAAATCAGCCTTTAATTGAATGCATGATTATCACCAGACACAAGAAAATAGCCAGATAGGCTACCTAAATCCACCTCAAAAGGCCTGGCATCTTCCTGTTGTTGCCATCTGCACTTTCCCCCCAGTATGCATGGTGGAATTTGTCCATTGCGCCAATTCCAAAACTTTCACATCCATGCAGGCCTGAAATTAACACCTGTTTCCCATCTGAGCCAGTTGTGGTGGCTTATTTTAAGGAAACTTCCTTCTTTGGTGCTCTGAGACAAGTTATCTGTGTTCTTTAAGTCATGACAACTACTAAAGGCCAGAAGTTCAGAAAGAGCTCAGAACTGAAGAGGCTAGAAGTGAACTTGTGTTTTATTGCCTCTGAAAACACCTGGAAATGCTACTTGTCCACTGGGCATTTACTCCTTTATCACTTCCTAAGCCTTCTGAGAAACAATAAACAGAAAATTGGAATAAGGAGTGCCTGCCTAGGAGAGGCAGTGTGGCCAGATGTTCTGGACACCTGGAGAGGAGATGGATATTCTGTTAAAGGGAAAGAATGCAAACTGTTGTTACGGTGTCAAGATTATTTCCGTGCATGAGCTGCATGTGGTGGATGTGGACTGACAGAAAATGCTTCCTGTGCAGAGCGTTACAGAGGCAAGGAGGGGTTCCCCATGATCTGCCAAAGCCATGAGCAGGGGATAGCCAGAGTCCAAGAGGGTTGTAAAAGACCTTCATCTAGATTTTGTGTGCAAGGGGAGATAAAGTAGCAGTTCCTGCACCTGATTTTTGCCACCTTGAAGTCAGTCATAAAATTATAACGAGCTGAGTCTCAGATGTGCACCACTGCCCTCTCCTGTGTATGTGGGGGGATGCTGGTTGTGAGCAAGTCTTTCTATCTTGCACACACCCCTGTCACCTCTGGACAGAAGGAGCAGTGCTCTGCCCTCTCCCATGATCCTGAAGTCCTTGGGTGCCTTTGCATGTGAGAACACCCTTTGACATGATGTCCTGCCTGTCAGCTTCAGAGCAGTGACTCCTTGTCTTGCGGAAATGCCCCTAGTAGATCTGGTGGTAAGGATGAACTCAACTTTGCACATGGACTGGAATTTGATATTTTTGTTACATGTGAAAAATGCAGCTTACCTTCTACAGATTTACAGTGTGTAGTCCTCCTTCAAAGAATGAATTTGCACAGAATTTGCAAGTCAGTATATTAATTGACTTGAATTAAGATTAATTTTTTTAAGTATCCTCAGTAAGGAATTTAGTGTTTGTCAGTCTGTTTCTTTGTCTGGAATTAATAATGTAATAACATAGGTTCTTCAAACAAGGCATGTAATTAGAATTCATTGAAATCCTATGTCTAGGCTAAATTTGAAGAAAATAGGTTGTAATTAAAGTAAGTTATTACCAATTTCCATATCTAATTATTGTGACTATGTGGTTCTCCTCTGGGTTAGGTGAGAAATCATTATCCCAAACTCAAACCAATTGAGGATTTAAAATTAGCACTAATTCAAAGAGGGGTATGCACAGTTAAAACACCCCAAGTAATACCAAGTTTTTTTGGTTATTGTGATTCACACCAGCAACATTATGACTAAGATGTATTACTGCTGTAGACTCCAGCTGAGATGGAACTGAGGTTTAAAGATACCATGTACTTTCCCTCTTATTCTGAACCCTTGGCATAATGAGCAGAAGAAAAATGAATGGTCCCTTACCCTGCTATATATGGGGTTTTTTATATATGGGGTTTTTTTTTTCCCAGTGCAATATTCAATTAATTTTCTGAACCAGCTAATATTGCCTCAGGGAATAATTGCAAGATTTCTGTGGTGTTTGTCGCTCTTCAAATAGCTTTTGTGCACTGCTACCTTTTAGCTGTTTTCACCTGGATGCAGGTCTTGCAATGACGTATCAGAATGCTTCTGCATCCACATCTGCAACATGGGTTCTGACACTTCTTATGGGGAAGGTTTTTTTTTCTACCCTCTTCCACTCCTTCTACTCCTCTGTCTTTATTAGGAGGAGAAGGCAGAGGAAACAAAGAGTTGACAGAGATGAATATGCTCTATGAATCAAAGCTTCTGGAAATGGTTCTATGGGTTAGTTACCTTCCTGGTGAGAGTAGGAGACTTGTACAAAATTTCCACTGAACTACTCTTTTCCATCCATAGAAAAATGCCAAGGAACTTGGACAAGAGTATTTTAAATGGCATCTATCTAGCACTCCTTTGTTGCCTATTTTGTTACTGCTAATTAAAATATAAAAGCCTTCTAATATTTAAGCACCATTAACTTGGCTGAATTACTAAATGTCAATTTGCATTATGTGCATAAAAGGATCAATAAACAAAGAGAATAAAGCAATGGAGGTGGCTGGGGCTAGAGAGATGTCAGCTCCTCTTATTGAAACCAGAGGGAATTGCTCACTTGTCTGCCGGTTTGTGGTTGTTAATTATCAGTACTCAAGAGATGAAGTACCAGAGACTTTCTGTAGGACTCTGCTCACCAAAGGCACTGCAGGGATGTCAAAGATGCTGTCAAGATAAAACATTACTTGGCTTGATTTCCAGGGGTGCCACTCAGGCTCTGTTGCCTCAGTTCTGTTGACAATTTTCTGGCATTTGCTTTTGATTCTCTCTCCTTTCTTTTCAAGTAGAGCTTGGCCTTTGCACAGTAGACTGGAATTAGGTATGGATTGATCCCTGTCTGTGCTTTAGGCTTCTGCCCAACCCAACGATGGCAGAGGGCAATAGCAGCCCTTCCCCACTTAACAGCACTGGGGGATAAAAGCTTCAGTGTTTTGTGAGGGCCTGCGGTGGAACTTATTCAAACACAAAGGCTTCTTTCCACTGAGGGGATGTGTCACAAGCAGCCTCCATGTATCATCAGTGTCACCCATCTCCAATCCTTGATCTTGCTGGGAGCAGATGGGTACCCAGCAGAGGAGTGCCAAGTCTCTGTGGCCCCCATGGTCCTTGGCATCTCTGCCAGGTTTGCCAGTGAGTGGTTGTGCTGGGGTTGGTGCCTTGGTTGCCTGTCCTTTCCCAGCAAGTGGCTTGGAGCTGAGAGCAGATCTTGTATTTTGATCCCCTGGGAGGTGACTGCTGCAGGGGACTTGGGGTCGCTGTTGCAAGAGCTTTGGACAGAGACAAGTTCCTGCTGCTCACCATTTTTCAGTAGTAAAACTGGGGTTTAGATAGTTGAATTAAGGGTAGAGCTTGTACTTCCATCTCTTTCTATGCTTTGTTCTAAACAAGCTTTCAGTGAAATTTTATTTCAGTGGCTTTTTCTTGTGGCTCTTACCACTCTCTCCTGCTCTCATTCCCCTGTCCCCCCCTCCTGCCCTCTGTTTCACAACTGAAATAACCTTTTGCTTTTTGTGGTAGATGGGGATAGCAGTAGGTAAACATGGCCATTTGCTGAATCTTTCCTCTCCTGTGTGAGGAGAATGCACTGCCATCATGGCATGATTGCCCTCACATCCCCAGATCGCTCTGAGCTATCTGGATGGGACCCTGGAAGCAGTGGAGCTGTGATGGGTGAGGATTTAGTATTGATTCGGTGCCTAAGTATTTACCCAGCTTCTCAGATGGGCTTTGTGGTCTGCACAGAACTCTCTATCTCTGCAGATACTCTCCTGGCAGTGGTGGAGCTGCTTTGGTCATGTTCATAGGGAGGCCTTTGGGAGAGCTGAGGCACCAGGTAGTCTGTGCATTGCTTTGCTGCCCCATGTCTGCACACCCACTCTCTGGGGCTAGCAGCTCTGAGAATACATCATCCTCTTTGGCTCTCCTTTGACAGCTCTTCTCTGCCAGTCCTTCTGCCCGCCAGCCTCCAGTTTCCATCTCAGTGTTGAAGAATTTGTGCCTCAGTGTTTAGCATTTTGAACAACATCAGCAGGTGTTTCATGGAAATACTCCTATCCATACACAATTTCCGATAGTACTTTGGTTGCATAAGAGTTCAGTTTTTCTATTTCTTCTCCAATTGTTTTTAATATACCTGGAGCTTGAATTAGTTTCTCTTCCTTTGTTTCCAGAGTGGATTTTAGTGTGACTCTGGTGGAGTCTTCACCAGTAAAGTCTGAAGCATTTCACCTGTGTCCCACTAGCTAGGGAATCCAGTTTGAAACCACCACCTCTGATTTGCCTTATTTTTCATGACTGAAGAACAACAGCTGTCATCTGATACTTTTTTTCTGGTTTTGATATAAAAAGGAGCCTGTAGTTATTCATTGATTGAAGTTCATGCACCTTTACTGCTTATCTAGTTGACAGATGATTAACAAATTGACTTTTTTCCTCCCGTTTTGAAGGACTGAAGTGTCTGTGTTGTGCTTTCCTTTCATCCTATGTCAAATGATCCAGCCATGAAATAACAGATAAGTTTCAAAGTACTCTGGTTTGAAGATGGACCTCTTTGTTGAAGAGTCACTGTTGTACCAAAGGGGTTCAAAGTATAAAGAGGGAGAAAGAGCAGAAGAAAGTGCATCAGTGGTGCTTCGGAAATGAGCTGATCTTGAATTCAGGGGACAGAGGTAAAGCCCTTGGGACCATTTAAACAAAGCCCATTTGTCTGCATAAGTTATTATTAGCAGCAGATGGTGGGGACATCATCTGTTGGACTTCTGTCAGGAAAATTAATCCACAAACACCAGAGGTTTATGTCCAGAAACAAGACAGACATCCTTTTACTTTATTCTAATGAAAGGAGATGCCATGGGGCATTCTCATGGGGTCTTTCAAATTTTTGGAGGACACAGCCTCCTTTTTATCCTAATTTCCCAGCTGTATGTCCCTCTCTCTTTCCCCATTGGCTGAGGTACTTGAGATGTAAAGACTTCCCAGAACGCCTGATTCCTAAGATTCCCCCCTAATGTATAACCCTCCCTCTTAATTTTTAATTCTTACTGAATTTATGGTGTTTCCCCATTGTTTCTTTCATTTTTCAATATCCAATTTAATTTATCACCAAATCTACAGTTTATTTGTAAAGGCAACTATCTTTTTTTTTATTCAACAATCAGTGGAATCCTTCCCATTGTTTCTTTTATCACTCAGTGCTGGTTTTATCTACCAGTGGTCTCACAGCTTGTTTGTAAAGACAAATCCGCCATTCCTCTCACTACCAATGCTAGCAAGCTGCAGCATGGCTGTGAAAGATGTTTTTCCTGTCTGGATGGGGATATACAGCTTCAGTGGTTCCTGCGTGCTGTGACAGAGGCAAAAAAGGGGAAGCAGAAGTGTGAGTTGCATTTCCATCTGAGGTAGCCTTGGCTCCTGGGTGGGCTGGCTACTTGGAGGCCTGGGGATGGACACAATGAAAGTTGAAACCAAAAGCCAGAGGGTCTGCAGTCTTTCTGGATGCTTGTAGCTGTTTATTGCCTTTCAGAGAGTGGTGGGTGCATGGAGCAGCTGGAGATTGGCTCAGGGGACTGGAGACCTGGTGGGAGTTTGCATAAAGGAGACAAATGATCAAACCTGCCAAGGAACCTGGTGCTTGCCTGTCCTGCAGTAGTCACCTGTTGCTGCAGCACAGGGGTCAGATAAGTAAGTGTGCTGCCCATGTCCAGTTGAGTTCCTCTCTTTTTAGCCTTTTTTTCTCTGACTGGACTGTTTAATTTTTGAGTATTTTACCAGCTGACAAACAAGTCATTCTGTTGGTGGTCTATATCTTCTAGATTAGAGGATTTCTCCCCCAAGCTGCTTGCCTGATTTGTGGTTTTCCCTAATATGCTCAGGAGATTTAAGTGGTAACCAGAGAAGAAACGTGCAATATTTTGAGCAATCAACTTGGTAACATGACCTCAGCCAAGTGTGGCTCTGTGGCCCATTGGGTTTTGCACCAAGATTTAGAGATACAGGTCAGGCTCCAGCGGGCACAGCAGGAAGTGGGTTGGGAGACATGGTAAAGTCTCTTTTGGGGCCATTATGAGACAAGCATGCTTTTTTCATTTCCCAACCAAAGCCGGAAACTTCCAGGACAGTTGCTGAAGTGCAGGCTCTACTTGCCGCTGTATCTGGAGCCCCTAAATATTTGAAGACAAGCTACTTCATATTGCTGGCACTGAGTTTTCTGTAGAAATTCCACTCAGGCGTAAGAGTTAGGCAGTAATGTCGAGTTTATTCCACCATAATGCTCTGAGTACATGTAACATCTGTCACTTGATTCTTACCAAACAAAGTTGCTTGAAGTATGCCCCCTTTTGTCCCCCCCGAAGTAATCCTGGCTAGCTCTGTTGAGTGGAGGGATGGGGGGTCCTTCACGACCAAGATAAAAGACCAAAGGGCTGCTTTTCCCTCCGGGATAACATCAGGTGTTTATTCAGGCTGGGATCCGGGAGGAAAAAAAGAGAAAGAGGAACATCTTCCGGGCATTTTCAAACCTCGGGAGAGGGGAGAGGAGACATATAACACCAACCAATGGGATAACATTTTAGGGACAGGGAGGGGAGGGGGAAAAACACATCACAGCTGCGGGGAGGGCTTACACAGAAACTAAGGAACACCCAGAAATGTGCACTACCACAGTTGCTTATCAATTTTGCTCTTCTACTTAGCGCTCTGCAGCTATGTAAGAATATTTTGGAAACATCTAGGAAAGTCAGTGAGCTGCTGCAGGCAGTGAAGTTGGAGGTTGAGGTGATAAGTGATCATTTGGTAACTGATACTTAAGTAAAGCACGTAATCCTGCTTTGGTTTAAAGTTGAACAGTGGTCTCAGGAGCAGGTGTTGGAGTTGCTGGGGGAGCGTACCTGCTATTCATGACATCTCACATGATTTTGTTGCTAGCATTTTTCTAAAATAAACAAAATTATAGACATGCTTTAAGGAAGTGGCATTGATTAAGCAACAAGTTATTTTAAGACTGTGGAAATCATCTGGCTGAGCTTTACAAAAAGGAACTTGGTTTCTGGAGATGCAATCAGACAGAGATATACAGTCATAGTCTTGGTCTCTTCCAAGTGAAAAAAAACCCCATACTATTTCATGCTATTTCAAGCAGCTAAGTTTTGTGCTCTGTGGTTACTTTCCACACCTCTGTCATTTCTCTATGCACTTCTCTTTGAAAATTTTATTTTTTCTTCTTGCTCAAGAGTAGCTTTGAAGTGTTGTGTGGGGTTAGACATTGTTCTTTGCATATATTCTGAGTGGGTGTGTTTTTTTGGTGGGTGAATTGATGTTTGTGTTTTAATCACGATCAGTTTACAAACAGCAA
Source organism: Cyanistes caeruleus (assembly GCF_971803275.1). Taxonomy (NCBI): domain Eukaryota; kingdom Metazoa; phylum Chordata; class Aves; order Passeriformes; family Paridae; genus Cyanistes; species Cyanistes caeruleus. Next base: position 83,268,136 of record NC_141702.1, on the reverse strand, counting down.
AGGAGTCAGAGATATACTGAAAGACGATGTGTTTCCTGTGGCAAATTTAGGCCAGGTGTACAGAAATCAGAAATTTTTTATTTTTTTTTGTTTTTTCATCATGTGTGTTTTTGGCTGCAGTGAAAACATCAGGACACGAAACCAAAAGAGCCTCAGTGGAGATCTGCCTTGTTTGGGGCTGTAACCCTTAGTGTCAGCAGGCAGGGAGAGCTTCCTGATGTCTTTTGGTTTAGGACAGTAGTGTGATAGCACAGAGCTTTCAAGGCAGCACATGACGTTGGAAGACTCAATGGGAGGACCTTGGATGAGACGGAAGTCGTAGGAGTGGGAGGCGACCCAGGACTATGGATATGCTTTGATTCTTAGCAGAGGCCTTCTGCATTGCCTCTTTCTGTGCTGGGGGACCAGCCTGGCCTTGTGTTAAAAGTTGGAGTTTAATCAGACCAAATTGTACACAGCACCTCCCATGGGGAAAGTTCCCTGCAGGGACTGGGCTCCCTTTGCTATTTCAGTGGGCAAAGAGGATGTGAGGGACTCAGATGAGGAGAAGGTTGCCCCTGAGCAAGCAGCTAGAGAATGTGTTTGGAAAATGGTGGTGGCACTTGGTTTGGTAAATGGGCTCCCTGGGCAGGCTGCACAAAGACATCTAATGTCTGAGCTCAATTACACCCACCCACTGCCACCTCCTCTCCCTCTGCTCTTGTGTTGGTCTTAACTGCTGACTGATGGATATGGCTGGTTTTTCTTCAGCCATTAATACAGTATTGATTCACAGTCCTGCTGACAGTGTTAATGGACACTGATCGTGTATTATTATTTCCATAATTGTCCTCAAGCTGGAGTGCATTCTCCTTTTCAAATGGCCCATCGATATAGTGCCCTGCATTGTGAACTGGATCTGTCCTGGTTAATTTGTTTTGTCTAAAGTTTCAGCAAAACCTGTGGTCTTCATCCCTAGTGGAGCAATCAGTGAGACCAGCTGAGCAGTGCTGGAGCACACATCAAGGCAGTTTCCATGCTCTACCAGAGCATGGTGTTTTGTTTAGCCATCAGGATGCTGCCCCTGGAGACCCTTCAGAGACCCTTCCCTTTGTACTAGACCTTCCTTGCTGCTGCCGAGTGTTGCTAGCTTGTCTCTTCCCCTTATACATGTGCTGGCTTTCCTTTGTGCTCTTTTAGGGGAACATGACCCCTTCCTCATAGGTCTCCATGTTTGTGTGCCCCTGCTGTCCACATAGATCTGTGCATTGCATGGATAGGATTAAACGCTACCTCCAGCAGTGACTTTGAGGCATGAGCTGTCCCTTGGGTGTTCTGCCATGTGTGGTCTGTAACTAAGTGCTGCAGGGCAGTTCCTGGAGAGGAACTTCAAGACACTCAAGAAATTCCACATGTGGATTTCCATAGTGAAATGCTTATTCAACCCCACCATGCTTTATAAATACCATGTGTTTTCCCATTTCTGGGAACTCCCCTTCAAGATGCATCTGTTACATGTCACTTGCTCAGGATGGGAAAGGTGAGGAAAGGAGACAGACAAGTTCTTAAGAGGTTTAAACGACAGATTAGCAGGTGATGCCCTCCTCATTTGACTGTAACTAAGCAGTGTGAGTCCAGGGAGCCTGTGAACAGGAATGGGAAGGACCTTGGCTTCTTTTTGCCTAGAGTATGTGCAGAAGAGGCTGAATTATATCTGTACCAGATGCATGGAAGATCATTGCTTGCCTTGCAAAGCAGGGTGGTAGATTCAGTCTGAGGAAGAGGAAAGCTCTAGGTGCAGCTTCCCTCTCTCTCCACCCTGGAGGAGGATGAAAGCAGAGGTGGGTAGATTCAGTGCCCTTGTGCATTCAGCAGCTTTGGAGATAAATGTTCTTCATCCTTGAGGAAGTCAGCAAGACATGCAGATAGCAGGGGTAGTGGTGGGACTCTCTAGAGGTAGTGTTTGACTCTCTAGAGTCAAACAGTGATGGCTGCTATTAGAGTGCTGGGAAGGCAGCAGAGAAGTGCGGTAGGTTCTGCACTGCAGAACAGAGGAGCAGCCTCTGTGCTGACAGTGACTGAGGGAGTGTCAGTGCAGTGTCTGTCACTCACCACCCTCTCTGTAAAAGAGCTCTCATCGTTGTAATTTTCCTGATGAGATCTGAGGTTCAAGATGAATGGCTAGACCTGTGAAGCAAATATGGATGACTCAGTCCTCTCCAAAAGACAATTTCTCTTTCCTTTTCTACATTTTCATGGTATTAATAACCTATAAGCACCAAGAGTCTCATAAACTTTCCAGGATATGGTAATAATAACACTGTACAGTACACTGCACTGCACTGGGAATAAAGTTATTTTATCCACTTCATTTTCCTTTTGTTTTAATGTGTAAATATATCAAGTGAAAGCATAGTAGGAAATCTTGATGCTGCGGCCAAATGCATTACAGGCCAGCCATTTTCTGAGCAAGGACCTAAAGCTTGCTGCATGTTCATAGTCTGACTTTTTTTTCCCTTCTAAAGTATGTGATGCTCAATATGTGGCTGGCCTAGTTTTTCTGGAGGACTTTGTATTGAGAACCTTCCCATAGTTGGTCTCTTACTTGAAAGTGGAATAAGAGTGATGATACCTCTGTCACTCAAAATTTCTAGGAACGATCTATTTCTTCTTCCTCCATAGAGGCCATCAGAGGTCTTCCTTGGACTTCTGCTTTGGGGTTGGCTGGCCTGAGGTGAGGGATTCTGCCCCAGAAGAACTCAACAGGGGAAGTTGTCTCTGTTCAAGAGTTTTTCTGTGTGGAGCACCGCTGACAATAGCTGTGGTTACTCCATCTCCAGCCTTTGCCTTCATAAGGGCCTTCTGTGACACTGTTACTCTGACAGGCATGCTCCTGCTGTCCTGTTGTGCTGGCAGTGTGCAAGCTGTCTGCATGCTGAAATCCTCCAGGAGACATGGGATGATGTCAAACAATAATGTATTCTTTCTGTTCAAGCACATTAAAAGCGCAATTAATCCTTGCAGTCTCTCTGCCTATCTGTAATACAGCATGAGGTGACTCTCCTAGCTTTTGTGTGCTATAGCAGGCTGAGCTTGAAACAAAGACCTACCCAAGGCTCATCTTGTGACTTAACACAGTCCCCAAGCTGTGTTTGTTCATTGCTCAGTCTCCACCTACTAATGTCAAGTTATAACCAAACCAGAGGCAGTATCTCAGGCTCCTCTGCCATCTACCTGAGTGCTTTTCTTTCCAAGACAACCCCAAGTTTTCTGAGCTCCCTTTTGAGAGATCTGGGTTCACATGGATTTAAGACATCAAAAAATGGTGACTGTTCTGCTGAGGTCCTGGTGCTGTTACTGCCAGAGAAATGTTACAGCTTAAGCAGTGGAGGTTCCCTTAAAGTGATGTCCCTTTCAAATGATTTAGCTGAAAGATGTTAATGATGGTGGCACAAGGAAGTTCAGCCATCTGTGAACAAAGGCTGATGTTTGATGAATGATACCCTTGCTTGTAAGCTTTCATTACAGCTCAGTGTATCCATGGAGAATTTGGGAGAAGAGGACAAAATTATGACCCAGGGCTTACCCCAGGGCTGTCATTTTGTTGTAGTCCAGTGCCTTATAAGGATTAGTTTAAATAATGTTTCTCTCAAACTCAGGGATATGCCAAATTACAAAGGTATTACACCAAGGTATTTTGACACCAGAATCGCACAAAGCCTTCTAACCCTATGCCACTCTACCTAATGATTTTCTTGTGGAAGTTCCCCATGTGGAAGTGCCTCTGGACAACTGGTAGAAAAGTGTTACACAACACAGGTGAAATAATGGAAGTGGAATAGACAAAGGGAGGAGTGAAAGTTGCAATGCTTTCTTTGTATACCATATGAGGTACTGCAGAGCAACTTAAGAGCAACATTTAACTGGGAGCTAGAGCTGCAGATAAATATTCTGATTCTCCATGGGGTGTCTGAAAATTAGTTTTGACAGGAAGGTCATAGTTTGGAAAGGGAGAATAGAGCCATCAGCTGGCAAAGCCCAGAGACTATTAAGAGAAGTTACCAGAGCTTTGCTGCTTCAGGGTGCCAGGACCCTGCTGAAATGCAGGCAGCGCAGTTTGGGGATTGGGGGAATGTGGCATAGGATGGGAAGGGACTGAGTCTCTCTTTTAATCATCAGAGATCAGCATCATGGCCTGTGTCTCAGCCCTGTAAGAAGTGCTCTGCAGTACAGTGGAGCTAAAGGTGTTATGGCAGATCTGCAGAAAACTGATCTGAGGGCTAAAACAGCACAAGAGGCTGTCATTTGGATTAAGGTGTATTAGCAAAGGTTATGTAAGCTTCTGAATTCCTCCCCTGCAACTGTTGGCTTGACAAGCATTCATGATGTGTTTTCCTGATAAATCACTATTTTAATTAATGTATTTACACATCTGCATGTCCATACATGTATGTGTGTACAAACACAGATGTGTGTAAGCACATACACAGGTTTGTGCTTTCTTCTGGGTTCAGCAAGACTCTCTGCCATCCAGGCAGAGGAAGGTTACTCATCTGCTCAGTTGTATCAGTGAAGTCTTAACAGTCAGTTTTGGCATTCCAGGATGTCTAAGTGATGGCAGGCATCTTGGGAGGCCTGCAGAAGGGGAAGACAGTAGAGGCTGAGTGATTTGTCCAAGTTTGTGCCATTATCTTATTCAAATAGACATGTTGCTTCTGTTTGTCAACAGTTTGGAGAGTAATAATAATTTTAACAAAGTGACACCATGCTGGAAAGATGGAAGAGACGGAAAATGAGAGATTATCTTTCTCTATGTGCAGTGCTGCTATGTAGATGTTGGGTGGCCGTGGCAGGCTGTAAAGGCCCAGCAGCAAGGGCAGTTTCCCACTAGCCCTGTGTCCACTCTTGTGTCCCTGCTGTCAGTGCATTGTGGTGACACCAGTTTATAAAGGCTGATCTCAAAGGCAGATCTTCTCCACTGCCCAAGCCCAGTCTGTCCTGCTGTTTGTACTGCTGGCGGATTAAGCCAGCAAAAACCTGAGCACTTCTCTCACCCAGGTGATTTGGTCTAGAGCATTTTGGTCATGCCAAGGGAATGCAAATAATTTTTTAAAAGCCAGTCTTCGAAGCTCAACTAACCTTCAGGAAAAAGTGTGTGCTTGGTTCAGCTTTAACAGGTTGTGGAAAGTTTATTCTTGCTTAGGAAGGTTCTCTAGGGCTCATTGCTTTAAATCCTTTGCTAATCTCCTCTGTGGTTTGTTCATTTTTGTTATATTCCACTAATGGGAGCTAGAGCTGTAACTCCAGAGTCACCTGAAAGTGTTCTAGCATGCTCGGTAAGTATCCCAGGGGACTGTCAGTGAGACACCAACTCTTTGACATGTGTGGGTTTCTCTGCATTTTGAAGAACAACTGGAGTTTCCCTGTCAAACACACGCGGGTATGCATCTGGGCTGCACAGTCACCTTCAATGCATCTCAGATCACACAAATGCTTTGGAGTAGGGAGCCAAAGGCTGTTTGCACAGAATTTCAGAGCTGAGGCATTTTTCTTTATAAAATCCTATCTACTAGAGCTGGTCTCTTCCTGCTGCTCGTAGGTCTGTTGTGGGATATAGGTGCTGTTTGAGTTTGTGGCATTTTATAACTTTGTTTTGGGAACTTTCTGTCTATGTACTTTTCCACTGCACTGGTCTTTACCCATTTTCCTGGCTGGACTGGCAGTAATTGGTCTCCATTAGCAGCCATAGGTGGAGAGATCCCTACAGACTACTGGGTCCTCTGGTCCTGCAGAGGCTGTTTCCTTTGTCTGTAGCTGAGACAGGCTGCTATTTAATATGGGAAAGACTTGTTTTTCCTGCAGTGTGTGCAATTCATGTTCTAGGGATATGTGCTAATAGCCATACAGAGCTTCAGGGCCCTTCCTGACTCAGATCAGTAGTTATCCCAGCCCCCTGCAAGGTAAATCATAGTAATTTGGCTTATTTTAGACAGACATAGAGCAGTTGTGATGTGACCAGGTCCCTGCTATAGCTTGCTTGCACATTCTCCTTTCTGGGAGAGATGACAGCAGGAATTTTTTAGTCCTCAACTCATGCAGGAGGGTCCACCCCAAAAAAGCACCATATTCTGCTTTTCAGTGTCTAGAGCTGTTCATCCCAACAGAACCAAAGGTTTTTAAATAGTAATTGATAGCAGTTGCTGAGGAAATGGGGAAAATTGCTTAATAATATATCTCCTAAGACCTCCATGACTCATTCCCAGAACTGCCTGTCTCTGCCCCTCTTGTGGCTTAAGAGGTGGGAGAAGCTACCCTGGGCAGAGGGCATAAAGAGATGGGGGTACTGCTCATTTCCATCTTTACCTCTTCTTTCCTTTCTACAGCTCCTGCTCAGGCCCAGATCATCCATGCTGGGCAAGCATGCGTGGTGAAGGAAGACAACATCAGTGAACGTGTTTACACAATTCGGGAGGGGGACACTCTGGTCCTGCAGTGTCTGGTCACAGGACACCCCCGGCCACAGGTAAGCCTTTAGTCTTGCCCATTACTCGTGCTCCCCCATGGCACTTATTTGTAGTCTCCACACAGAGGAGAACTGTGGGCAGTGGGATGTCCAGCTTTCTCCTACATACTGGACTCATGGAGGGATGCCACATTTTGCAAGCACTTAGCTTGTTGAACTATGAAACATTTAGGCTCACTTTCATGGAAAACAGTCCGCAAAGCTTTTCAGAAGCTTACAAAGACCTTCTACTTATCTTCAGTATGTGAAGCCTCTCCAAAAACTGAAAGCTCAAACTGAAATCTCAAGTCTTTAACCCTCTTACTACAGGGTAGGAGCATCCTAGAAGAAGCTTCCCATATGTGTTTGCCTTAGGAGTTGGTCCTTTGTGGTTCATCCATTTCTCTTGGTTGTACAGTCAAGGAGATGCTGCTTGGGGGAGTTTGTGAAGTTGTTGGTAGTGCCCTTCATTGAGCCCCATGCAGAGCCTGCTGTTCATTGCTTTCTGGACACCAAGCAAAGGCAGAGTCAGACTTGCAGCAGTGGACACATCCATTCTGTGGTCAGAGACACTGTCCAGTGGCAAGGTACAAAGCTGAGCCTGGCTAATGGTTGCAGTCCTTACTTGAGATGCCCAAAGGTTTGCACAGCCTCAGGCCTGTGCAGCCACCTCAGCACCCTTCAGATACTCAAGCTGGGCAGTTCAGTGTTAGTGTGGATGTGTCTTCAGAGGTACTGGCCTAGAGCATGGGTCTGCCAGCTCCGGGACAGTGTGTGGTAGGAGTGGCAGCTGGTGCACAATGCAAGGCTGGATGTGCCAGAATACACTCAGGGGAGCCACATGTGATATGTGCCTTGGCCTTGTTCCTCAGTTCTGCCAAAGATATTTGTGGCAAGAAGGCATGCATCTTCTTAGGCCAGTCAATGCCTCTGTGGACTTGCTTGTGAGGAGCTACTTGGCTATGAGGTGATGACAAAGGTGAGGATTTGAAATGTTTTTTCCATCAAAAGAATATCCTGAAAGCAATAAAAATAAAATTACCTGAGCCAAGTCAGCAAAAATGACCAGCCTAGGCTTATGACAGTGGTGGGTAAATGATACCTGTGTGCATCAGAAATGGGGAATTTGGTAGCAGTGGCTCAGCCTAAGGTTGTTGAATGCACAGAAGGGTCCTGGCAGGTTGGAGGGATTTGAGCCTGAGTAGCTAGAGAGATTTCTGGAGCAGAGCCTGTTGCAGACAGCATGCTAGTGGGCAGCACTCTGGCTTGTCATTGCCCAGACCTGCACAGGGGACACCAAAGCCTAGAACCAGGCATGACCAGGGAGACTGGAACCTGCACATATAAAATTGGCATGCATCCTATTTCTGCCCTCCGTCCTAATGGATTGATTTCTTCCCCAGCTAAACTCTTATCCTAACCTTTGTTTAATCTTCTCTTTCCCTTTCTATCAGCCAGTCATTAAAGCATGAAAATGTGGCCAAAATACTAAAATAAGATTGTGACTGAAAAAGTTATAGAGGTGGCTGAAGTGTCCTTCAAAACAGGAGACTCCAGGAGTCTTGGGGCCTTTAGACAATTTCATAAGCCTACAAACGCTGAATAAATCTATGGTCAATAGCTGTAAAAATCTACTCAGCCTGGTGCTCAGGGTTGGGATGTAGACACCCCTGCTCCTTCTAGGGCATCAACACCAATTGTGTAATGGCAGTGAGCTTTGGGCAAAGTCTGGCAGAGTTGCTAAGGTATTTGGTCCAATGCTAATGAAAGTCCTTCTTCTTTCTGCTGGCTGATCTTGCTGGATCTCAGTTCCAGAGTCTAAATTGTCCCAGAGTAGGAGGCCAGTGGTCAGCAGCCTTTAGAAGGGAGGTTGCAGATATAGAAAACCAATGGACTGAGAAAAGTTCTCTCTCTCTTTCATTGTGTGGAGTGCACAAAACAAGGGGGAAGCTTGTATTGCCACTGCAAGGGCTGTACCTCATTCCAGACAAAAGAGAAACCCTTCAGTCTTTGGGATTGCTGTCTTCTTGCCGCCATTCACTATGAAATACCATGCAGCTCTGTTGCCCCTGCAGCATCCTGTTGCCCAGGATCTTAAGACATGTGACATAAGGACAAAGAAATGAAAAGGTGGATTGAAATCCGAAGGGATTTTTTTTATTTTTTTTTTTATCCCCCCTATATCTTTAAAAACAGAGGAAAAGCATGTGTACTGCAAAAGGATGACTTACAAAAATAAAATACACAGGAGTTCCCAGTGGGAAAGGGACAAGAGTCAGATAGCAACTGCATTTTCTCAGTCATGGAAAAGCAAAAAGCAGAAATAGCCTTGCTGTCCAGAAAAAGATGAGTGTGGACTGCAGTAAAAACTCTGTAGCTGTGAACTGATGTCTGCTGTAGTGTCCTACATGTCCATGTGGCCTACCAGCCACATGTGGTCTCAAGGCTGAATGCTGAAAGTCCTGTGCTGTGCAGATAGTGGCATAAAACTGGGCAAGCTGCTGTGTTTGCAGGATCAGAGCAGGAGTGGCAAACATACAGCGTGTGTCTGGATGAATTGAGGGGTTATCCTGGACTCTTGAACATGGGGATTGGCAATGGACCAGAATGGCTGGGCTACTGAGACATACTGAGATCAGTAGCTGAGCTTTGGTAAGTCTGGCAATGCTGTATGCTGTGGGACCTCTTTATGAAAGTAGCTAGGGAGGAAGGGGAAGAGCAACAAAGGGAGCTCTACTGAATCTTGGAGTCTCTATTTTGTGTCCCCGATTTAATTTCTCTTGTTCTTCTCATGCAGGTGAGATGGACCAAAACTGCTGGCAGCGCATCGGACAAATTCCAAGAGACGTCAGTGCTTAACGAGACCCTTCGGATTGAGAAGATCCAGAGGCTGCAGGGGGGCCGCTATTACTGCAAAGCAGAAAATGGGGTTGGGGTCCCTGCCATCAAGTCCATTCGAGTAGATGTGCAGTGTAAGTCGTTTAACGGCAACCCAGACCTTCCCACAGTTCTACTGCATGTCTCTGTCTTGCTGCAGGGCCAGCAGGAAGCTGCATTGCCCTAGGACCACATGCACCTGATTCAGGAGCAAAGGGACTGGTGTGGTTTCCCTAGTGTCTTTTTTACCGAGGAGATTAGATCCATCCCTTCAAAATATAGTTCTGCTGTCTTTGTGAGCCATTCTTATCTTGATGTCACAATGTCTGTCAGTGACAGACAGTGTCAGTTCCCTAAGAACTTGTCTAGGAGGTAGCATTGGGTGCAGCTTCTGGTTTCTTTGTCTTCATTTTGAAGCTGAAAGAGCTTGAAGCAAGCAATGTTTCTTGAAGTTGGTAGTGCCCCTGATGTTGGGGGTGTTCCTGAAACCCGTGTCCTGTTCCCAGCATTGCTACTTCTGTAGCATGCTGGAAACAGAGCTGAAAACTCTGGAATGCTGAGGGGGTCTGATGCTGAGCCTCTAGAGAAGGCTGAGGTGTGATAGGGTGAATGTGAAGGTGACTCAGCATTGTGCTGGTTGGTCATAGTGCCCATAATGTGAAGGTGACTTAACATTTCTCTGGCTGGTACCCATCCTTCTTAAGTCCTGGAGATGCTGCTAGAGGTTTTCCGCCTTGGGCTTCAAATTTTGAGGGCTTTTCTTAATGTTTATTCTTGGACTTAATGTTTATTCTTGGGCTCCTGCGGTCAAAACGGAAGGTAATTAAACTTGCTCCATAATGCCCAAATGGGAGAAATACAAGATTTAATGTCTAGGCAACTTGTTTTAATCTCTTGGAGAAGCTTACCTTTACATTGTCCTTGAGTATTCCAATTTTCTTCAGCCCAACTAACACAAAATCCCTCTCCTCACTCATATTATCTGAAAAGACAAGAGGTTGATGCTAAAAAGTTGTAATGTATGATAAAGCAGCTGAATCTGTACCTGAACCTGTCATGAGCTGTACTAAAATCCTTCTAGCAAGAAGGTCCTTCCTTCTGAGCTGAGGAGCACTGTGGTTGTCTATCAGTGGAACAACCTCCAAGCTTCAAAACCTCAGTACATGCCTGAAGTCTGGGCAGACCTTTTTGCAGACAGCAACTGCTGCCTGACTGCTTCCTTTTAGTCCTTCTGTCCAGCCCAGCTGTGATGTGACTCTCTCAAAATGTACCACAGACTTGGGCTTACTTAGATTTTGGCAGGTTCATGATCCCCTGTCATACTATATGGCTGGGAGTAGCTCCCATCTGTTCCTTCCTTGCCCTACCCTTTATTGGAATAGTGTAGTGTGGGCACAATACTATCTAGGCTGTAGAAATGGATTGCTTCAACAGCAGCTATTGTGGATAGGATGAGTGTTTTTTCATTGGCATTGCATCACCCTGTTTAGAGAAGTTCTGGCACCCACCCTAGATCTTCATGGCTTCTCTGCCTGTTTCTTCTCCTACATATGGTGGAGGCATATGATAACTCTCCATTTGCAAAGGATACTTAGTTTTCTCAAGGGTCAGTGTGACACTTTGCCAGGGCGTGTGTCTCTAGGAACAGGCCTATGCCATGAAGCTCTTCATGCCCTAAGGGTGCTCCCATGGTGCAAGCTGGGGCTAGAGTGATGTAGTGTCCCATAGTCCCTCATGCAGCTCTGACCTGTAGAACTGTGGGGCTAATGGAGTGGCCAAGAGCTTTCTCATACTAACATCTACTCTGCAGATGGACTTGGTATTGCACCTCTGTTCTGCTCATTGGTTTTTGGGGAGGAGAGACTATTTTCTGCTAGTTTTTGCAGTAGGTAGAAGGGAACACATGGGAAAAGCCACAGTTTTTGTTGAACGCTCATCCAGACAACCTTCAGCTGAATGAACCAAAATTTGAAAAGAAACCCTTCTTTTCCTGCATCCCATTTTGTAGTTAGAGGTAAGTAATCACCCTAATGTGTGCTTTGGTGTCCTTGACAGCTGCTGCTAGTCCTCAGTCATACTTGCAGCGTTCAGCAGTGAGGCTGCAGAAGAGAGCACTGTTGGTGCCAAGAGGCTATTAAGCTGGAAACATTGACCTGTGTAGCATGATATTCCTCTGCCCCAAGTGGGCATCAGTGAGGTTTTAAAGTATTGGTTACATCCTGGCAGAGAGGCAGCTGCTGTTCTGAGTATTTTCATGTGGGAGAGAGGGGAGAGGGGAGAGGGGAGAGGGGAGAGGGGAGAGGGGAGAGGGGAGAGGGGAGAGGGGAGAGGGGAGAGGGGAGAGGGGAGAGGGGAGAGGGGAGAGGGGAGAGGGGAGAGGGGAGAGGGGAGAGGGGAGAGGAGGGGAGGGAAGGGAAGGGAAGGGAAGGGAAGGGAAGGGAAGGGAAGGGAAGGGAAGGGAAGGGAAGGGAAGGGAAGGGAAGGGAAGGGAAGGGAAGGGAAGGGAAGGGAAGGGAAGGGAAGGGAAGGGAAGGGAAGGGAAGGGAAGGGAAGGGAAGGGAAGGGAAGGGAAGGGAAGGGAAGGGAAGGGAAGGGAAGGAAAGGAAAGGAAAGGAAAGGAAAGGAAAGGAAAGGAAAGGAAAGGAAAGGAAAGGAAAGGAAAGGAAAGGAAAGGAAAGGAAAGGAAAGGAAAGGAAAGGAAAGATGTTTACAAGCTTTTATTGTGCATGAAACATCCCATGTGATCATCTCCATGAACAGCCTTGGCCCAAATTTATCATATGAGCAGCTCACTGACATCAGTGGCATTACTCATACATCAAGGACATATGCATTGTTGTAGGCCTTATTTTAGCTTTTCTCATGAGGGCTAGACCCAGAGATGACTGCTGCAAAAGAAGTGTGAAGGATTCATAGGAGGAAAGTTTTAGCAATCAAAAAGAAGGTGTTGTTTTCTGTATGGGGAGTAGCTGGGAGCCAGAAGACTGGAATGGTGAGCTGCTTCTTTAGTTAGTAAGGGAAGTGTTTTACTTGCTGACACACAGTCTCAGAAGGATGGTACCTAGAATAGAGTCATTCATGTGAAGTTTGAAGAAATAAAGGAGTGTTAAGAACAAAGAAGGAGGAAAAGAGGAGAAGTTGTGCTCAGGGTCTTGGTCCAAATGAATTTGATGTTCAGTCACCCTATGGTCACATGAAGACTACACTGTATGGAGAGGAGTTTTTCTCCCATCTGCATATTTTTTTCAGCCGTGGGTGTTTTTTGGTTGGCGGAGTATTTTTTCTGGGATATATTTTGTGTCTTGTCATTATTCAATTAATAGCTCTACTCATATCTCTGAGCTATGGTCAAGCAGGCAAATTTCAGGTCACATAATTGCTGTCTGCCAAGCACACAGCTCATTCAAAGATGCGAATCCACAAGTTGACACTTGTGATTCATCAGAGAGTATACGTTGTTTGGATGGCATGTTAGCAGAAACTCATCCCTGCTTTCTTCTTCCATTCTGGAAGTCAGATCTCCAGACTTCAAATCTGTAAAATAAAATACCGTGAAAACTAGGTGGCATGGGAGGGCAGGAGGTGATGAAAACATTAGCATCTGCAGAGGATTATGCTGGCAGCACAACAGGATACTGGGTACAAGTACCACAGTTTCCTTGCATCTGAAGATGGGGTCATCGTGCTCCTGAAAATATAGAATTACTTCAACTTGAGCTCAAAAGGTGCTTTATAAGACATACTTAAAGACACAGGGACTCATTTCCATTTTAAAGGGCTAATTCTTGTCAAAAGGGATCTTTCCATTTAACCTCAGTCTCAAAGTGATTTTATGAGGAGAAAGACACACTGCCTCTGAGGTGTCCTCCATAATACCTTGATGTTCAAACACTGATGCCTTCTTCAACCTGTGAGAAGATCATCCCTTTATAGCAGGTGGGCAGCTGTACGGGGGCAGTATGCTCTGTGTGGACAGAGAAAATCCTCTCCCTGCATTGCTTCTGTCCTTGCAAGTGTAGCCGCTGGTAACCATCAATTCAGGGTGGCTGTGTGTCTGGTGCAGGTACAATTAGGGAATTGAGCACCTTCTGTAAAGAAAGAGAACAAAAGAATCTGATCAGTTTAGGGAGGGGTAATGGGAGTTGCAGTGACTAGAAGCTGCCAAAGAAGGACTGTTGACACAGACTTTGAAGAAAATACACGGACAATATTCAATAGGAAAAGAGAGAAATTATACGTACCTATTACAGTGTTTTGCACCTCATATTCCCATGACTCCCCTCAAGATTTGCTCTGTCTAGATGACTTTCCAACTCAGCTCCTTGATTTTGTCCTGAATTTTTACTTTCATTCCTTGTCTTGAAGGTTCATCATGTCATTTGTATGGATGTCTCACAGACAGGGGCTAAGCCCCATGATTTCAGAAGGGATTTTGGAACTGGAAATGGAGAAATTATGATGGAACAGAGCTTCCTGGGATCCTTCTGACCTGTCACTAAAGTAGAAAATGGTGATTTTCTGTAGCGGTGGTGCGACTGGGGAAGGTGAGGCAGCTCTGAGACACATGTGGCAGGCAGATGTTTTTTGAGGACTGCATGGGGATCTGCAAACAAGAGACTGATTTCTATTCTCTGAAGGTTTGTGTGGTGAGCAAGAGAATTCTGGCTTCTCTTGTCTGTTCCCTTTAGATATTGCTTGTATTACCTGCCCTCAGATCAGCTCTTAAGTCAGTAGTTGTCATCAGCCAAATATGCAGGAACTTACCCTCTCCTCAGTGGTACCTGGAGCATATCTGCTCTGCAGGCTGTACACGCAGACCAAGCTTTGCTAACAATGGCTGCGACCCTCCTTACCTCCCTTCCAGATCTAGATGAACCTGTTCTCACCGTTCACCAGACCATCAGTGATGTACGTGGCAGCTTCTACCAGGAGAAGACCGTCTTCCTCCGCTGCACTGTCAACTCCAACCCACCAGCTCGCTTCATTTGGAAACGGGAAGCTGAGATACTTTCTCACAGTCAGGACAATGGTGTGGACATCTATGAACCCCTTTACACACAGGTGAAAATAAGCAAACCTCTGTCAACTTGCACTGAGTGTCATGCTGATGCAGGGCACTGTAGTGGGTGGTGTTTCCTTCCCTGCTGTGAAGTGGGTGCAGGCCACTGCAAGGAGTGCTGCCTCCAGAAGGGCTGTTAGACCTTCCTTCTGCATGCAAATTCCCAGGGTAGAAGAGGAGCAGAGCAGTAGGAGGGAGTGTGGCCTAGGAGGACCTTTCCCTTATTATCACCGTCCCTGAGAGCAGTGACACTGCCCCCCTACTGAGGTTATGCAGCTGTTGGATGGCTGAGACTAAAATTCAAATAATCCCAAGATTGTATTTCGTCTATCTCCCATCACTGTTTTTTTTCTTAGTTGGGTGCCCAGACTCCATATATCCGGGAAGGGTTTCCTGTTTAGCCTGTTTAGTGGGAGCAAATGGCAGGCATGGGATGCATGAACATTTTCTAATGGCCACAAGTAATGGGAAGCCCAACTGCCTGGGCACTTCCTGGCTGTTGTCCTGTGGCAAATGTCCACATCTTTTCTCCTCCTCCTGCTTGCCTACGTTGGACTTGCACTGTAAACACCACTTTCTTCACAGTAATTAGCCTGCCAATGCAGTGGGAGAAGGAAGGGAACTTTTCTTTTGCCAGGGCACTCTGGGAATGTTACACTAAGATGAGCTGATCTGAATTCAGATTTGGGATCTGAATGTCCTTTAGATGCTAATCAGCCCCAGTACTTCCAGCAAGGCTGCTAGGGAACACATAGCAGGGATGTGTGGGAAGGGAGGACTGAAAGGGCAGCTCCCCACGGCAGCTGTTTCATCCCAAGCACCTTCCTGCATTCCCAGCACTGGGCCCAGAGCACATTCTGTCTGAGTTTGATTTCTGAGCAACGCCCCAGGCAACATTTAAGCTAATGTAGTCATGTTCATATTTTATTGAAACATGCCATCTCTGTAGGTCATGGAAATAGGCATCCAAATGGAAATATTCAGGGAATGAGGAGGGAGGAGAGAGTTGCAGGTTAGTAGCAGATTTGCAGAGACACTGTAGGTCAGCGCTGCTGTTTGGCCCTGAAGACAGCTTTGTCTGTGTGCTGTGTGGCTCCCAACTAGGACATCCCTTGGAGGAAGCCACCGTGGGCTCTTCCAGTTTTCACTAGGCTCAGTGTAATTAACAGGAGACATTGCCTAATGAGAGGATATCTTAGGACTTCGGATATTTTCTCTAGCTAAATAAGGCATCTGGCAAAAATTCATCAGTTTGCAGCATTAATGTTTAAATGAGCCAGCGTGCTGCAGCTCCTGTCAGACAATGCTCCCAACATGATGGGTCATTCCCAGCTCTGAAAGAGGGTGTTGGCACTGCTGTGCTCAGCCAGGCATGCCCTTGAGGTCCTCTTCTTAACACCAGCATAAGCCTGTAAGTTTGGGTTGGTAAGAGATGAAGTTAACAAAAACACATCTCTGCAACACTGTTTGAAGGGGGAAATCTTGCTGGAATGTTAAACAAAGTACCTTTTACCAGAGTTTGGAGTGCTTTCTTAGAGATGAACCTCTATTAGTGTTAGGCTTGAATAGGCTTTTACATTAAGAACAAGCTGAAGACTTTTACTGTTTAAGCTTTTTAAAACTTACTTACACTGAGGATTTATACACATATACCTAAATTCACTAATCAATAAACAGGATACACATGACCCTGTAAGTATGTAGATGACATGCATATTGTAAATGTCACAATTTGTGTGGCATAGCAACAATTCTTAGGGGACAGGACTTTCCTAGGGTTAACAGTGTCCTAGGTTTTATGATTCTAATTTACTCACTTCACATCCTTATTCTCTACATATTAGCATTCCTGAGCTCATTGTCCAGTCCCTTGAGGTTGTCTTCAGGTGTTTTGTTGTGCTGACATCTCTTCACACTTGTGGTCAGTTATAGGATGGTTTCTCCAAAAGAGATTGAGACAAACACAAGGAGAACAGCAGCAACAAATTGTCAGTGGAAGATATACAAGTTGCAGTGTGTGCAAACCATTGGATGATTCTCAGAGCTTTCTCATTCCATAAATAAAAGTCTACAGAACATGTCTATTGTTCATTTAACAACTTGATTCTGTTTCCATAACAAGCCAGTAACTAATGGAGTGCAGGCAGTGATTTTATTTGTTACCTTAGAATGAGGAAAGGCTATCAGAGTCTCTGCAGTCACTCCGGATTTACATCAGCATAAATGAGATTAGAATCTGGAGAAGAGGGATCAGAAAGTTTGGAAGTTCTTTGAGTATTTATTTGAAATTTTTGTCCTCATACTGCAGATTTCTAAAGCATAACTGTTAACTTGTCATATTTAGGCCAGTATTAATGCCTCAATCTGCTCTGATTTACTTTGGTTTGGGAATGTTGAGTCCCCAGTGACTTCCTTTGGGTTCCTACTGACATCTTGGAGTAAGATGTCAGGGTATGTTCTGGGATGGTTAAGGTTTGTCATGTTCTACAAGATGTTTCTGGCAGTAGTTGATAAGATAGTATGCCCAGACCTGTTTAGCAGTGCTTTCACGTCATGTCAGTCAGTTGCTGGCTGTTTCGTGAGACCCTGGAGGTGAAATGACCGCTGCAAAGATTTTGTGTCTCCTTTATATAGAGCTGGGTGGCTTGAAATCTGCATAGTTCCCTAAGGTTTTCATGGGAGCTGCTGGTAATCTGTAAATTTTGGGAGAGGATATGGGCTTGGAATGATCATCTGTGCTTTGGACATCTGTGTCTTTTTTTGCCCCTATTTTTTCCAAATCACAGGGTGAAACTAAAGTCCTGAAGCTGAAGAACCTTCGGCCTCAGGATTATGCCAGCTACACATGCCAGGTGTCTGTCCGCAATGTCTGCAGTATCCCTGATAAATCCATCACCTTCCAGCTCACAAACACCACAGGTAAGAAGGGACATGAAGGGTCCCTGCAGCTGCCTGACCCTTCACCACCTCAACAGCCATTACTCCTCCAGGAGGATAACACAGCACTATCCAGGGCCTGCAGCACCTTGACCTCATTTACATGGCTGCTGGGATTACACGTCCTTCACATGGAAGTCTTGTGACCAGGGCTGCTCTAGTTTCTCGTAGCACTGCATATAGCCACTGCCTGGGCCAAACCTGCCATGAGATCATTGGAACAAACTGCATGTAGGTGTTGAGGCACTATGTAGCTTTTAAATCATAATGTTTTATTTATTTATAATTCTAAGTGACTTTAAAAATAGATTTGATAGAGTCTAGAGTGGGGCAGTACTGCAGGAGTTCTTACAAATAATTCATCCATGTGTGACTCCAGCCTGGTTTGCCAGGCACTAGCACCTCCCAGGTAATAGGCTCTGCTGGTGCTGGTGCTTGTGGAAAGCATACATTTCCAGTGCTTTCCCAATAAATAAATTTTACACTCATATTCATACTGGCAGTGCTTGAGAGCACCTCCAGTTGTGAGCAGATTTGGTTTGGTGCCTCTTGCTTGATACGCAATAAGTGAATGATAACTGAGTGTCATGTATCAAATACTGGCAAGGACTTGATTGCAACCTGTCCATTAAAAAAAATCCAAACCAAAACCACACACACAATAAAAAATTTCCACCTGCAAAGCCCCCATGTGTGTTGAATATTTGCAAATAATAAGTAAATGTCAGGAAATTGTTTCCGGCCCTGGGGTATTCCATGATCAGAGAGAAAGGCATTATAGCTCTTTGAATTATTCACCTCTCTAATATAACACAAAGCTGTTTGCATCCCTTGTGTCATCTCTGTGCAGTAGAAACAGAACTTTTTCTGATGTTGTTAACTGTTGACAGGATATTGTTGATACTGTTTAAATTATGTTTATTGATCTGAATTGAGTTTCAAGGTACTGAACAGTAGTTGCCTCATTTTATGTAGGAAGAAGGAAAATAATGAGCTTAAGAAATTGAATTATAGCTAATGTCAGAAAAAAGTATTCTCTTTGTAGTAAGATCTCTGAACATGTCTCGAACAACTCACCCTAATAGCTTAATTTCTCTCAGGATGAGAGTGTAGCAGATGTTGAAATATTCCCTTTAAAAATCTATCTTCTGTTCATGATGAAGAAAGGGATCTTATATAGCTCTTCTTCCCTGTGTACCTTTACCTTTGAAGAGTTAGAAAATTAAATTTCTCTTCATATCCACTCCCTGTGCCAGCTGAAGTACAGGGAAACTACTCTTCATTTCAATCCAGCCCCTGTACTAAGTGAATGGGGAAAATGTATTTTCAGGTTGTACTTGATAACAAGTCAGTGATATGGCTCAATTTATACCAGCTTCTTAAGCACATCTATCTAGAGTTGTTTTTTTCCCCTGTTTTTTAATTATATATGCATATTTATACATACTAAGAGTGGAGTCTGGAGCTACAAATTTGAAGGGGCCATGGAAAATGTGTTCTTAGCAAATTGTATTCAAAGTGGGCTGTAAAAATGAAGCTGGCATTGTGGTGTGAGCAGGGTTTGTGTTAAATAGAATGACTATATTTAATATGAAATATTATACAGGTTACTTGCCCTGTAGGTAGTATTGTGCATAGATGAGGAAATATTTAAATGAAAATCTTTAATTCTCTCCTTTCTTGCCTAGGTCTTTTCTGTTCCCCTTGCACTTGTGCTTTCACAGCTTTTCTAGACTTGGCTGTGCCCAGAATCCTGAGCAGCTTCACTCAGGATGCCTTTGTAGCTGAGAAGGGCCCAAAGGGTGCTGGAATGCTTGGAATTTTTTCTCTCTTAAATATAGTCCAGGCACTACAGATGTTGAGGTGAATTGGTAGGTCAGGTCAGGCCAGGAGAATCTCCTCAGCTCATTTGCTGTTCCTCAGCTGGCTCCTCAGTGTCCTTTGGGCAGATCATAGTCTCTGGTAAGAAGATGGACTTTTCCCAAGCGCTATTCAGCAGCTTGGGCCTTGCAGCAGGGAATGGCTTTTCTGCAGCCTTAGTGAGAAGGAGATGTCACTGCTCCCTCTCTGTTCTGCTGCTGTTTCTTGGCTTCAAAGCAGCAGCTTGGGTCCACAGAGCCACAGGACCAGCTCAGCACCAGGCTGCCATCACCTCCTCCAGCAGGGTCAACTTGACTGCTCCCTTCCTCAATTTCTGCAAAATTAAGCAGCCCAGCTGGTTAATTCTCCTGCTGTTTTACTGCAGCAAATTGGACTTCAAAGGGAATTGAAAGCGACTCTTTGTTTTTAATGGTCCCCTCGCTGCTCGGCAGACTCTGCCAGCAGGTTTTCTGAGCCAAGAACAAAAGGAATTGCCACAGGTTACAAATAAATGAGAATCATCTCCTGCATAACAATGTCTGCAGTCTGTTAACCTCTGTCTGCTGATGGGAATGGGAGTGGGGAGTGGTAGCCCACACAGGCTGCCACAGCCAAGACTCCATTTTTGGAACATGTCATGGGACCTTGCTTCCTGGAGCTGTGCAGGTGGCAGATTTGCAGTTTCCCTGCTTTGTCCATGCATGCACACACACTCTTCCCTGATGCAGTGCTTGCCACCAGCATGTCACCTTTTTAATATGTTGCCTTGCCCAGAGCCAGGCAAGGTGAGTGTGGGGCAGATATTTGTATATCCAACCCTAAATCTGCAAGAGCCCTAAATCTTAACCAGAGCCAGCAGGACCTCTGGTTTGTGTTCTCCCAGCTCTGACACCTTCTCTCTGGACATGGGCTCAGGCTTTCTCTGTCTCAGACAGGGATGGGTGGAGATTCCCAGGCAAGATGCTGCATCTGCCAGTTTGGCTGTGCACTGTGAACCTGAGACCAGTTCAATGTCTGAGGACAAAAACAGCTATTTGGTGTCAGCTACACTGAGTTAGTGACAGGAATGTGTCCTGCCCAACTACGATGAGTCGAGCTATTGCATTTCTGGGCTTCATACTATCTCATGAAACCATCTGGAGTTTGGTGAGGATATACAAATCCTTTCTTTGCTATTTAGTAAGCATTAACCCTTTCACACTATTTACAAGATTCCTGCAAAGAGGCCTGTCAAAATCTCTGTGAGTGCAGGCTGTGGCCTCCTGAAATTCAAAGGCACCAAGCACTGACCTCAAAATGGCCTGTGCAGGTAGCAGAAGAGCCACCTTCTTCCTTAGGCATAGGTGACCACCTCTGACACAAATAGCATGTGTAATGGCCAGGGGGGACATTGTATTCAGTACACCAAAGCAATATCCCAGCATGGCAGTAGTTGTGCTACTAAATTATGGCACTGGTGCTGAGGAGAGAAAAGTCCTCCTTGCGTTCTTTGTATGGGCTGTAATTCAGAGATCGAGCACAAATCCAGCACAGCTCATTAACACAGGGTCCAGGGAGAGAAGAGGCAGAAATAATGATGCTGTTAAATCAGGCTTCATGAATATGGAACAATGTCTTATTTTGCTTTATAATGGCTGTTACTTAAAACATACTCCCTGCTTTTTTGCTGGGGACTGCTACTTTCTCAGCTCTGCCTGGATGGAGCCAGTAATAGTGCTTATAGGGGCTTTGAAAGACTTTCCATGGAATGAAATAGAGAATACAAAGGGAAGGATTTTGGATCAGTTCCTGGAGGGAGCTGTAGTGAGAAGGGTACAGAAATAAAATAAAATCAAAAAACAGGTACCAGTGTATTCAAATGAAAGGCTCTCTAGACACTTTGAATCAGTCTCAGCTGAACTGAATGTGAAGGAGAATTGCTGTGATTGTGATAGCCCCCCGGTGTTCAGAAAAGCATATTAGACACGTGAGGAGGTGAAGAAGATCAAGAGCAGGTTCAAAGATGCTGTTAATGGTCTGCTAAGGTGCAGACAGGTACTGGTCCTCCATATCAGTCTCTGAGCTGCAAGGACTATCTGCTTAGCAAAGCCTTTGCCTCTCAGAGATGTCTAGTTGGGTGTGAGAGATAGAGAGGCGTATCATGGGACAGCTGACAATAGCTTTTTTTAATGATAGATCTTCCCTAAGGCTCACTTCTTGAGATGGAGACTCTGAATGAGTGGAGTGATTTAATGCCAGCTGTCCTTGAGGACAAACAGTAGTTGGGTTCAAGAAGGCTTCTTTGAGGCTATCCTTTCTCCTTCACCTCTCCATCAAGGTTGTGAAGGCTTCCATTGCCCTTATGCCCAGCTGCAGTTGTTTGCATCAGGAGTCAAGAAACTTCAGGCCTTGGGTTTTTTACTGCCAATTGTTGTCTGTTTGCCACCCCTACATATACAGAGTGGGTTTACTGGGCTTTTCTTCTGACCTGCATACTAAGCCATAAAGAACCTGCACTGAGCACTGATAAAATGTCATAGCTGCTTTTTGTCCCTGTCCTAAGCACTACTGGTAGAGTGTTTTCTGGGGCAGTGCAAGGTCCTGCCTGCTGTTTCCTAGCCATAAAAGAGCAGAGCGTTCTCACTCAGAGACATGGTAATGATCATGCTTTAGATTTACAAACACCTCATATTTGTAATCAATTCATAGATCTTTCCAGCTGTCCCTACTCAAACCAGCCATCAACAAGAACAAATCATAGAAAGTATGAAGCTGTGTACAGGCAAGTGAGTGAGTCTTTCGCAAGCTCTTTGTGCTTTTCCAGCCCCACCTGCTCTGAAGCTGTCTGTCAATGAGACTCTGGTGGTCAACCCTGGTGACAACATCACTATGCAGTGCTCTGTGACAGGTGGTGACCCACAGCCAGAAGTGGTTTGGTCCCACTCTCCTGGCCCAATGCCTCCCAATAGCCTTGTGCAAGGAGGCAACCTCACCATCTGGAGGATCCGCGTGGAGGACTCGGGCTACTACAACTGTACGGCCATCAACAATGTGGGGAACCCAGCAAAGAAGATTGTGAACCTGCTGGTGCGGTGTAAGTTGCTCCTTTGCTCTGAGAATGTGTTTTCAGGGGGTGGGGGAATCACATTCCTCCTGGCTGTTCTTGTACAGCTCAGGGTGAACGTGATATTTAGTAGTATTTAATATTCTGGAGAAGTGCCTGTGCAAGCTTCTCTGCTCCCAGACCAACGGCTGTGCAAGCACTGCTTGCAGCTTCATCCTGGACTGTAGCATTATCCTGAATTGGATGATCCCAGACTGTCATATGTGAGGCTTTTGGGACATTTTGTGGGAACATAAGTGGGAGAGGTCTTTGGGCAGATTTTGCATGGAAATGTTGCCTTCCTGAGGAGCAAAGTATAGTTTTCCTGTCCCATGCAAGATACTTTGATATCCCTAACTAGTTTTGCACTTCTGTTTATCTCAGCCATGAAGAATGCCACATTTCAAATCACTCCTGATGTGATCAAAGAGAGTGAGACCATCCAGTTAGGCCAGGACTTGAAACTCTCTTGCCATGTAGATGCTGTCCCCCAGGAGAAGGTTGTCTATTCGTGGTACAAGAATGGAAAACCAGCCAGATTCTCAGACCGGTTGCTCATCACCCGCAATGACCCTGAGCTCCCACCTGTGACCTGCAGCATGGAGATCATTGACCTGAGATTCAGTGACTACGGCACATACCTGTGCGTGGCTACCTTCCAGGGAGCACCCATTCCTGACCTCAGTGTGGAGGTGAACATCTCCTCAGAGACAGGTGAGCCTCTCTCTGGCAGGTGGGGACCCCAGAGGAGTGTTTGGCATCACTGGCTGCCCCACAGCCCCACGCCCCCTGGCTTTTTTGAAGAATTTCACATGCATGTCCTGGATGCTAGTGGGGAAAGGTCTTACACCCTCAGGCAAGCACTTGGCTTATATTGGAGACAGGTAATAGTCACAACTTCTCTGTATGATGTATTATGTACCAAACAGATCTTCCTTTATATATTCTCCTTATGAAAAGTCCAAAGTGCACTCCAGTCAAAGCTACAGAGGCAGCTTTACAGTGTGATTGTTCAAACAAACCTCCACACTGTGAAGGAAAAAAGGAAGAAGTGGTGGTATTTCAGCAAATTTCAAGTCTCCCTTTGCTTAGAAGAGAGTAAAAGAGAAAGAAAGCTGTTCTTTCTTCTCTTGGGCATTGTTTATGAAGAACGTACCTTTTTTTCAGAGTTCTGTCCAGGATACAAATTCTGTGAAAACTTGCAATGTTTACTGGATTGCAAATACAGTCTATCTTGGGCACTCTCTGTAGGAGTCCCAGTGTTATAAATGCCTCCCTCCTAAAATCAGGGTCAGAGCTTCACCCCATGGCTCAGTGAGGACAGGACAAATATGTCGGTGTTTGTCAGTCACTTTGGAGACTTAAAATATAGAGTCTTAGGGCTGTCTTTCTCTTTCTGGGGAAATGGTGGGTCCAGCTGTGCTCTCCATTACATCCATGTCATTGTGCTGCCTTTCCAGGACCATGAGGGTACAGCACAAAATAGCACTGCATTAGTAATCTGAGGGAAGACTCCTCAGGGGAGTCATCTGCCCACAGATTTTGACCTGCACCTTCACAGAATGTTACTTCTCAGTCCCTGGTTGTGCTGGATCCACGGACCAGGCTGATCTCACTCTTGATTCTGGATGCTGCTAACTTCAGCTCCCCAGGAAAAAAGTGCTGCAACTATTGTTGATGCTTTGGGAAGCCCTTGTCTCCCATTAGAAATACTGGGGCCAGCCTGCTCCCGATAGGATTGCATCTAGTTCTTGTTGGCAGCCTGGAGACTGAGCCTTGACTGTGCCATGGATCCACTAAACACTGAAGAATGGTCCTTCCTTTCTGTGGACAGCCATGACAGTTAGGACCTCTCCATGCCAGCCAACACCCACCCTGTTATGCCAACAGGGAACGAAATTGGGTGAACTCACCAATCCTGGTGCAAAATTGGCTCTCCCAAACTTGTATGGCTGATACCACTTGCAACAATTCTTTTTGCCCAAGATCATTAGATGACAGAGTGCAGTTGTGTTTAAGACTGCAGGGGTAGGAGGCTGTGAAGAGCTGGGAGACCACTGATGGTTCCACCAAGAGGCTTGGAAGTGTCTGTCAGTGCAGGTGTTGGTCCAAGCACCAGTCAGTTGCTGCCTTAAAGGGAGGTGTCTGAGTGACAGGTTGCCCTGTGCCTGTCTGGAGGAGAGTGAGTACCATATGCATGTACAGATGCTGCCAATGAGGAAAAGAAGGAGGGCAGCCTGGGGCATTTTGAAGCTTCCCTTTGGCAGCTTGGGCCATCAGGACCACTTTGTGTCCC
The DNA here is from genome assembly GCF_971803275.1 of Cyanistes caeruleus. Classification (NCBI taxonomy): domain Eukaryota; kingdom Metazoa; phylum Chordata; class Aves; order Passeriformes; family Paridae; genus Cyanistes; species Cyanistes caeruleus. The sequence goes on along the minus strand of NC_141702.1, from coordinate 83,243,544 downwards.
AGGGAATGAAAACTGACATCCCTGCTGGAGCTCCCCTCCATGCAGCAGCCAAGGCTGTCCAACACGCAGCATCCCCACAATCAGCAATGAGCTACCTCCAACATGATTCTATATAAAACACTAGGTTTTCCCCAGACCACAGGATCAGAGCAAGAGGACAGCAGCAGTGGCTCCATGTTTCCCCACTGAGCAAAGTCTGAGCTCATCAAAGTGGCTGCATGCACTGAGCAGCTCCAAGGAGATAGCTTTAATTAAAAAAAAAAAAAAAAAATCTTCAAATGCAATTTACAACTTTACCTGTGGAAAAAATTGCTGCTCGCCAGGTGGGAAGGTGGCAGCATCAGCACTGAAAGTGCTGCCATCCTTTCACACAATGCAGGACAGGGTGTGATGAGATTCCCCAGCTCACAGGAGACCTGCAAATTGAAAATATGGCCTCCCTGTTGCATAGGGAGGTCACTGCAGAGGGAGATTAGGCTGGATCTATCCTAAATTTGTTCATAAAGAGCTCCAGGCTCTAACATGTACAATTAACATAGCACACTCTCCCTTGCTGGAGCTGAATTGAGCTAATGTTGGTCAGACCAGCTTGCTACACCTTATGTAGTCCTATATTTTGATTTAAATGGAAATGAAGTACATGGTCCTTGCAGTTATGGAAGTGTCAATCCAAGTGTTGCCACTGTCAGCAGGAAGGACTGAAAAAGGAGCTTTCAGAAAAGATTGTGACCATATTTACTTCAGCTGAACTATTGACTCTAAAGTTTAACACAGATAAATTGTCAATATTACATGTGGTTTAGCACAAAAATCCCTTCCTGAGTGCTCGGTGGAATTAGGGATGTGAACAGCAAACCTCTTTCCACTGACATCTCTGTATGCTGTATTCACTGGATTTCTTTTAAGCTTTGTTTATCAGCAAAGTTTTGATTGTCAGTTGATAGCTGGATATTTGAGTGTTACTGTGCCTCCAACTCTAGCCTCAGCTCAGCAGCAATTCTGCTGAGTGAGCTCTTCCCAACCTCAAAGGGATGCCAGGAGTGATTGTTGCTGGGACCCATCTCTCGCTCAGATTAGCCAGAGGTTTATTGGTGTGAGAAATTCACAGTCCATTCACCAATAAAAACAAAATAAAGTTTAAAAGTAAAATATGTAATAAAAGTAAAATAAGCAAAGACACTTAAAAGAGCTGACTCCTTGCTGTGGTTTAGGAACAAACAGGGATCTTGGACCTCTGAGGAGGCTGGAGTTGGGATCTACAAGCACTTATCCTTTAAGTCTTGGTTTTGGTCTGACCTGAATAAGGTGTGTAGATATCTCAGCAGACATGACTTCTATTTTTGGCCAAAACACTGCAGTTCCACTTGAGAAATTCACTGACCAGAAATTGAGAAATGGATCAAAGAGGCTTTTGCTCTTTTTTTGCATTTTTTGATGCTATCCTTGCAGCTGGATAGCATTTTGTGAACAGAGGGATGGGAGCCTGGAGTCTGCTCCAATACAACTGGCCCTTGCCATGGATATTGGGACACACTGTTGGAAAGGCTGGAATCCTCCCTGGTACACTGAAGCTCCAGACCCTGTAGGATAACTTGCACGGACAGTGAGTTTGTAGAGGGGGGTTGCAGTGCATCAAGTGGAAACCTTTGGAGTTAAAGGCTGTTGGATCAGAAGCATCTGAAGAATACTCCTTACTTTATGAAAACTCAGTGTAAAATTATTCCCTTCTTGTCTCTCTTGTAGTGCCACCAACAATCAGTGTCCCTAAGGGTCAGTCCACTGTCACTGTACGGGAAGGCTCCAGGGCTGAGCTGCAGTGCGAGGTTCGGGGAAAGCCAAAGCCACCCATCATCTGGTCCCGGGTAGATAAGGAAACACCCATGCCTTCAGGGACAATGACAATGGAGACATACAATGGGAAGCTGCACCTGGAGAGTGTGAGCCGAGAAATGAGCGGGACCTATAAGTGTCAGACAGCCAGGTACAATGGATTTAACATCAGACCCCGAGAAGCCCTGGTGCAGCTCAACGTACAGTGTGAGTACAACCGTACAGTGCTGGAGTGCCTGCCTGAATGTCTATGTACACAAAAACCTTGGGGCTAGGCAGGGTTGACCTTTCTTACTGGGCTGAGCAGACACATATCTCTTTTGCCTGGGGACCTTTGAACAGTTAATATTTAATTAGTCAGGCCCAGGCTAAGGACAAGGTACCATATGGTAAGCATGTTGCAAGTGGAAGGGAGTGGTGTTGTATGCATTTGTGTACAGTGGTTTCTATTTACGTGTCAGGGAATAAGTGCAGCTTTACCAGGTGTGTTTGTGTGCATTACATGTGTGTAAAATACCTTCAGGGTACGTTACTAAGTTTGTAAAGTCAAGTACTCAAAAGTTAGAAAGTGAATGTTATTTAGACCATTTCCATGCCACAATGCTTTCTTCAACTTAGTTACTCCTGGATATGCCTGAAACATTTTGCCTGAAAGGCAATGATATGTAGACATAACAGGGAATGGATACTCCCAAATAGTTTTCATGCAACCAGGCTGTGAGTAACAGAAAACTGATTTTTAGCAGGTGTGTGGAGTGATTTCTGCTACAGGTGGTTCTCCCAGCACTACTTGAAGGCAGTATCTGTACACAGAGGTGAACAGAGAGGGTGGGATGCTGCATTGGGTGACATCTCCATACTTTCCCTGCAGTGGTTTCTCCCTCCAGAGAAGTGAGTTCCTGCTCAGCTCCCACAGCTGTTGAGGTGTGTTTTGACATGAAGCAGTCTGTGCTCTTACAAGATTTTGAATCAGACTGGGGGAAGGTAGCCAGATAAAATGCCTTGGCTCTCTCAGCAGATCTTGTCCCATTAGTATGGTGCATTGTTTGAACACTGGCAGAGAACTCTGAGCAGTGCAGATCTGACAGGTGGGGGGCAGGCAGGGAACAGGTTAATTTACACCTGGGCATGCTGCCTATGGACTGTGACTGACGAGCCTCCAGACACAGCACAGCAGCACTCATCAGACACGTTGCCACACTTCTCCCAAGCTCACTCCCCAGGAATAAGAGAAGTGAGACCGGAGCAGACAACCTGGCTGAAACCAACCAGACAAACGGCTCACAGATGTGAGCTGCTGGGAGCACAGCAATAACAGAGGTGTGTGAAATCCTGCAGGCACTTGAGTATTTGAAGAGCCCCTTTTAAAATTATCTCTATCTATTCAGGATCGTGGCAGGCTTAGATTACAGGAGGAGATAGAGAAATGTGTGAAGATTTCCAGGCAGTAAGTATGTGTGGAAAAGCTTCCTTTAAGTAGGGTGAAAATGCATCTTGGTTTGAGCTGTTCAGGAAGGCAGCCTGCTTCAGTCATAAGGGACTTGGAGGGACATAGCAGCAAATCTTGGTCACATTAAGAGACGATGACAGATATAGTAAAATTTCACTTGGAAGCAAAGAACCACCAGACCTGCTGGTGTCCCCAGTCTGGTGTTGCTGTTTGAAAGGTGTATGGACCTCACTTGGCCCTCACTGCCCCTGCAGAGGGAGCAGCAGTGCTGAGCTTGGGATGAGTTCAGTCTTGCTAGGTGGTCTGGAGGGGGATCACAGACCTGAATCTTGGTCTGAAGGGGAAGGGCATGATTCCCCACACAAGAAAGATAGTAGGTCTAGGCCAGAAGCTATCTGGGGCAGTGACTATGATGTGACCCGCAAGAAAGCAGAACTTCTGTATAAAGAGTAGCTGAACATGCTCTTCCTATAGCTCTTTCTATGGCCAAGCAATGTTTTATTGTGATTTTGCCCAAGTAACAGTCATATAGTCCACGTGCCAGCCCACCCAAACAGCATCCTTCCCTTGTCAATCAGTTCTGTATACCTTTAGTGGAAGCTGGGTGCATACTGATTTGTACACCTAAGCTATCTCCTCCTGCCTGGAGAATGTGGAAGGACTTCATGGTGGCACTGCCTGTTCTGTGCCTCAGCAGGCAGCTTTGGTTTCAGTCCTGTCAATTGCTCCTTCCATTGGTATGAAAAAGAAACTGCAAACCAAGAAAGTAGGGCAAGAATTGCTCTTGTCCTTTTTACAGCCTCCTCCCTTTCCCTTCGTGCAGAAAATAGACTAAGAAATAGCACAGTCTCTGTTTATCCCTCTCCTCGTTCATGCTGCTGGAAAGATGTGGGTGCGGCAGGGGCTGCTATGGTTAATTGAAATACAGCTTTCCAGCGTGGGCAGCTCATCAGTTCAGTGGCTTGCTCTGGAATTCTCATCTTGTTGGAAATGGGGATTGTGTGGCTCCTGCAACCCCCGTGATGAGCACTTCTGTCACCCCACCCAGCCTGCACATCCTGTCAGAGCACCGCTCCGGAGATGCACATCCTCAGGGCCGTGTGTGTGTGTGTGTGTGTGTGTGTGTGTGTGCATGCAGGCCACCTGTTTGTGTGACCATGGGAGCTCCTCTGGAACTGCTTCACTCCAGGGAGCAGCACATTCTGGATAGTAATGTGGCTGTTACTCTGATTTGCTCCAAAGCTAAAGCTGCAAAATCAATACAGCAGATCTGATTAGATGTCAGGACCTGTTTCTGTGTTTCCCTTTTCCCTTGGTTTTCTCCCTTCATCCTCATGCATATAGTGCTGTATTGTAACATACTAGTCCAAAATAGGCTTTTCCAACTGCACTGCAATAGTGGAAAGAGAATAAGAAGACAAAAAGAACAAGTCAGCTGTCAGAAAAAGGTGTTTGGACTTTTTAGTATTTTTTTTTTGTATTTAGAAAGCAGAAAAAGTTACTTCTCTTTTTGTATTTATAAAGCAGAAGAAATTGCTTTTCTTTTAGCTTATGAGCTAAAATTGTCTATTGTCAGGTCTCTGGCAGGATGGATCATCTCTGGACTTCTTGGTCTGTAGTGTAAAGCTTTGGAAGATTAATAAGTTTATGAAAGTCTGTGCAGCCTTATATCTCCGTGTTCAAGATGAAGAAATGTTGCTTAATGGTTAGAGTGAGAGACTGGGCTTGTCAGAACTCCTGGGAATCTACCACTTGGATTGGCAATGTCTTGTCGTTTTTTACTGTATCTTCAAAACAGGAATAAAACTGACCCATCTCATTGAAGATTTGTGGGGCATAATAAACATAGCACTTTGAAGTCTTGAAATTAAAATATTAATGGAGTGGCAGAGTGCTGTTAATAATATCAATGCTATCACTGAAGCTGTTATCAAGGTTTTTTTCAGGACCAGGTACTTGAGAAAATCCCAGCAGAAAAATGAATCCTGTGCAGAGGTGTGTTTAAAATCAGGGTTGGGCCACCCTGTGTAGGGAAGCTAGTCTAAGGCTATGAAACACACACTGGGCTTGAAAATGTGCAGCAGTCTGGGTTTTGGAACACCGTAGTGTCATTTGATATGTATGAGAAGAGGAAAGTATGCATGTGTGGATCAGTGAAAAGGATGCTACTAATTTAGCAAGTATATAACAAAAACTTGAAAGATGTGTATTAGCCATGTAGCCTAAAAGACTGGTCAAAACAGTATTTCCAGGAATTACAAAGGTCAGTAGTGACTTTTAAGCTCTGGCTGTTGCTAGAGGTAGCCCTTGAGGTGACTGCCTTACCATGGTGAATACGACATTTGCTCTGTTAGAGCCTCATAAAAAAATATGGTGAAAATTGCAATCTTAGTACATTTTCCTGCTTGAATAATATTATGTCAGCTCTGATGCTTTGCCAGTCCTGAACATCTCATAAACTACTGCACATCTCCGTCCAAGTCTAGCTCAATGCTGCACTCCTAATCCCTCCTGATCCTTGATATATCTATTCCCATATTTTCCTGCAGATGGGTTTATCCTCCTTCGCAGCACTCACTACTTGCTGTCTCAGGCCCACACTTGACCATCTGAATGGCTTCTCCCTCTTTGGATAACCATCAAAGCCTGGTAGAAGAGCACTTGTGTCCTCTGTTGAGTTGTTAATTACTTCACCAAGTTCTGAAGATAAGAGATAAGCATATTTTTGCTGCTGCCATTTTTGTGTTTGGCAGAGTATTTGATGTCTCTGAGTGCCCAATGAAAGAAGAGTAGGAGGAAAGGGGGATAGTTACATAGGGCTGACTTTGTTTTCGATTGTCAAGTCTGAAAGTTGGCCCTGTTTCCCATGTTGGGATCACACAGCAGGTGAAATCTTTGCAGGAAGAAAGATTAAAAAAGAAATTAACCTGAGTATCTCCTTCCCTGCAATAACATGGCCTATGAATTTTTCCTCTTCTGGATCTAAAGTACTAGCCCACAATCATACATGATTGATTTCCAAAGTATTACACTTGCTGCCCTTAGATAAAGTTCTGCCATATTATGCAGCAGGTGGGTTATTGTGCTTTATCTTCAAAGCGTAGTGAATGTTAGGTATAATCAGGGAAGCAGACTGACATTCGCTTCGGAGGGATGGTTATCAGGACTTCAAGAGCCATTTATAGTCCTAGACACAGGCATTGCTATAGGTCTGGTGACTAGCACGTCTGGCTCTGCCCTGACCTGGAAGATTGACGGAACACATCCTGCTAGGGCATCTGTTGCCATTGTCACTTTAACTAACGATCAGGTGAGCACAGATAGGTTTTCCTATTCAAGCTCACACACTGGCAAATGTTATTCCTGGTCACACACTGTTGACTCATTCCTCTTTAAAATCCTGCTGAACCCATTGGCAGTGCTGTACATCAGGCAGGCGATAGTCAGCATCAATTTCCCATGTTATCTATGTAGCAAACACAAGAGTGGGGAGCAGGGGAGGGGTTGATACTGTAAATAAGTAAAAAACATTGCTGGATCCATGCAGCTGGAACTGGAAATGCATTAAACTGTTTCGATCAACTGTTGAAGCCATAGCTCAATGTCAATGCTTCTTGCTGGTGCCCTGCCTCCTCCTGAAATATAAGCTTGGATATTAACTGCTTTCTTAAAAGCGCTCTTGAGACATGTTTTGGGCATGGAGATGTTTTTGCAGAGTATCTAAGACTGAGGTTTTGGCTCCTAAGAGCTCCCTGCAACTCTCCCTGCTATGAAGGGAGTCTAAGATAAATGAGACTGTCAGGGGCCAGAGCTGACCCCTCTGTCTGTGGTTGAGCTGGCTTATCTGTCTTGCTGCTTGGCCATTTGAGCTGCACTATGGAGCCATCTGCTAAGAATTTTGGACCTGGTTGGTTTAATTTCTGAGTGTAGTTATTTGTAGTGGCTGTTTTATTTTTCTTCATTGTTTTCATTGGTGAAATTCATCCTGATACCCTCCTCCAAGCTGAGGAGCACAGTTCAGGAGCTAACTTGGGGACAGAAGATGGTTTTTCTGCTTCTGGAGTGGCTAGAGCTTTCCTACTCTTTCATTCATGTTTCAGTATTACTGTTCTCCATGGTACAGATCTTGCTGCCAAGAGAGGGAAACCTTGGGCTGTCCTGCCAGCTAGAATTCTAGTGTGTTCTGGTTCATTTAACACCTTCAGGGGCTTAAGAATGATGTTCTGAGACAACTGTGTCTGTATTCTAAGCCAAAGGAAAACTGTGCCTTCTGCAAGTTCAGTGTTTGCAAACTTAGAGACTTTAATTGGTAAAAGAATGAAGTAATTCATAGCCATGGGCATGATATTGAAACACCAGTCTTAACAAAGCCTGACCTGGTAGTTAGGTTCCACTTTGATGGAAATCCTCCCTGCTTATCCCTAAGTAAGTTGTATAGAGGTTTATGTGATTGAGCTGAAAGTATACATGTTACTTCTGCATTTCTCTCAATACACAGCACCCCTCTGCTCCCTCTGTTAAGAGCACACTTTTTTCTTCCAGTGTTGTGTTTGGGATTAATTTAGAGCTTGTGTTTATGCACACAGCCCTGTCCTGGGTGATATGGCATTAGGATTGCTTGCTCTGCTTCCCAATGTCTAGGCTGCTAACAACTAATTAGAGTTGTCAGTCTCAGGACAGGCTGAAGTTTTACTCTTTTGTGGCCGTAAACACAAATGGCCACAGTTCAGAGCAAAGAAACAACCACAGAGACTTACAGTTGGCCTCAGATTTGTTATAACAATTACCATCTATTGGTCCTGGGGCCTGATACATGGAGTCTGTGACAGCACTTGCATTAGTTTAGGATTAGGTCCTCACATCGTGTTGTACTAAAACTTACTGTGCAGGACTCACCTACCCTCTTGCCAGCCTCACGGCATTAAGGGGTAGATAGTCTGGCAGGCTAAGGATGCTTAACTAAAGCTTTCTTCTTTTGAAAACACCCCTATGTTTGTACAGCAAAGCCCCAGGATTCCCAATGCTGGGATTTTTTTTTGTAACATTAGTTATATGCAGCTTTTTTTTAAAAAAAAAACAACCTGTATTTCACAGGGTAAAGCAGTTATATGAATTTTGGCTAGTCTGAATTTTTGTTGTCAGTGTTTAACAGTTGGTTCTTACCCTGCAGAGCTGTAGTTTCTTCTCTGCTTGCTGCCTCATGGGGAAGGTTCCCATGTGTTGCCACTCACTAGCATTTCTTGGGAAGTCTCCCTTGTGCCCTGAGAGCTTTTCTGATTTACCTCTTTGATTGAAATTGGTCTGACAGAGCATGTCTGCACGCTGTGATGACCAGAAGATACAAGAGACTTGAGACATAAAGCAAAAGGCCCAGATGGCAAGGGGATTTTGGAGGCTGAGGAGCAGATTTTGCAAAGCTGGTACGTCCAGTCTGTGGCACCACACGTCAGATGAAAAGTATAGTGAGGACTCCTTGCTGTGCCCTGGCTAAAAGAAAAATGAAATTAAATGAAATGAAAGAAGAGAGGAAAACCCCCATATATGTGCATTGGGAAGGTCAGAGCCTGCCTTGAAGCTGGAACCTGGGTCTACTGTGTGAGATTGCAGCCCACCTATGCTGCCATTCAGCTTCTGTACAGCTCACTGCTCATCTCTCAGCACCTCTGTGATTGCAATAATAGGCTGAGTAAAAGCTTGTGTGACAGCTCCTCACTAGAGAGATGAATTTGTTTGTTCAGAAGAGAACTGGTTTAAATTTCTTAGTCCATTTCTTGGATATTGTTGGGAGAAACAAATACACGTTCCATAATCTGCCATTTATCCTGGTCTTTGGCCAGACTCCACAGGAAGAGCAACTTAATATTATTGAGAGAGACACATTAAAGCTGTACAATTTTGTCAGGAAGGGAGAGACGAGAGCTATACAGACACCGTGAATGGCAGGTAATCCAGGTCATCTCTCTGCAGATATTCGCTCACCTGTGGCCCTTTCAGGGCTGAACACTGTGGGTGCGGAGGAGCCCGCCGAGCCCGAGATCCTGGCTCTGCCCTGGAGGCAAGACACCTTGCACTCAGAGAGAGACAATGTGTCGCTCCCAGGGCTCTTTGAGTTAGTTATGTTAAACTGTTGTGCCCCAGTGGTGTTTCCCCCTGCTGTCCCACCCCGATACAGATATCTCGGGCTCCCCCCGCCCCTCTCCTCTCCTATAAAAATCCCGGGTTTTACCCTGTTCGGGAGATTAGCTGTTCCGGGCACCCTTCGCCAAAGCTCTGCCTGAATAAAGGTTTGTGCTTAGCGGAACGCTGGACCAGCTTTCTAGTCCCTTCTTCCCGTGTCGCCCGCCTGCCGCCGCTGAGCTGAGCTGGAATCACTCGCCCGCTCGAAGCTGCTCACACGCACTTCGGCCCAGCCCTTCTCAGGGCTGCCTCTCTAGAGAAGTCGCGGTGCTCCGGGCTTTCCGTCGCCGCGGCAGAGCACCAAATCTCATACTGTTCTAATGCAGACATTCCTTCTCAGGTTTTCCTGCTATGGCAGCTATTTTCCCTGTAGGACCTAGGCATATATCAACTTGTTGGGATAAGAAACAGCTCCAGAATCCTCTCAAGTACTTTGTACTGAGCATCCTGTGAGGCTGTGCATGTTTGGGTCTCGCTCATGAATGTGATTGTCACAGGAGCACACTGCTGCCAAAGGACTGTCAGACACTTTCTCAGTGCTTCCCATCTTGCCATTCTGAGGAAACTGCTTTGCTTTTGAATCCTGATATTGTCTAGGCTTAGATCATGGGTAAAACCACCTGCACCAAAGTTGTCCAAAGTGTGATACAGCTGGTGATACCCAGATTGCATCCAGACAACCTAGCTGGAAGGAGAGGTTGTCCTGGCTCTGCTTCTGTTTGCACAAGGATGTAACATACACTGTGAGTATTTTTGCCATGTGCTTATCTCCAGTCAGTAGGCCAGAGACAGTCTGGGACTGCAGCTGTTTCTTTCACTTTGGGCCTGTGCAGCACCAGTACAGGTCCAAGAGACATGGGAACTTGGCCAAGACAGAGAAAGCATTGTGGATCCTGGAATGCGGGGTTATGGGATATTCTCTGCTAAGGGTGATAAATAGGACTGGTATCTGAGTTCATGAGGAATCTGCTGGATGAGAGGAAGATCAAAAAAACAGGTAAAACTTGTGGATTAAGGTAGGAACAATTTAGTGACTGAAATACAGTATTATATTAATAGTAATCATAGTAATATAAAGGAGGGGGGAGGGGAATAAAAGGGGGAAAAGCTTAAGAAAAATAAGTGAAACACAGTACAATCACTCACAGCTCACTGACCAATGCCCAGCCCATCCCCTAGCACCAGCTGGTGCCTCTCAGCCATCTCCCCCCAGTTTATATACTGGACATGACATTATATGGTATGGAATGTTCCTTTGGTTTGTTCAGGTCAGCTGTCCTGGCCATGCTCCCTCCCATCTCCTTGTGCACTTGCTCACTGGCAGAGCATGAGACAATGAAAAGTCCTTGAGTTAAAAGCACTGTGCTATTATTTCTATGTCCCCTGCTTCTCTGTTACCACTGTCCACTCAGCTGCAGCCAGGGATACAGGGAGATAGTATAGCATAGAACAGAAGAACTGAAAAAACAAGGCCCTTTCCTTTGCTGAGATGGAAGTGCAGTTTTATTTCTTGGGGTCCTGCAGAGAAGAAGAGCAGGAGGGAAAGAGGAAGGAGTATTGATAAGCACCCCTTTTTGAAGGCAGGGGAAAGAGGGTGGCTTACTTTCACACAGCCAATAAAGGGAACTGGGGAGAAAGAGATAAGGGAAAGAATTTTACATTCTCCATTTTCAGGGGTACATTTTCTTGGGTTATACCATTTTTTCTAAATGCATTACAACAGCACTGCTTACCAGCAACTGAGACATCAGTGCATTATCAACATTATTCTCATCCTAAGTACAGCATTGTACCTGAATCAAAAACAGAGCACCCTACCAACTACTATGAAGAAAATTAATTCTGTGCCAGCTGAAACAAGGACGCACCAACTTCAGCAGTCATGGGGCAAGGGAAGTAGAAAATGGAGCAAATTAGAAAACTGCTGTCAGCTCTCATGTTTTGAGCCTGGGGTCACAGGACAGGAAAAGAGGGGATAGCTTGTCCCTATCAAATTCAGCCTCTTGGTGGTGGAGAGAGAGAGAGAGAGAGAGAGAGAGAGAGAGAGAGAGAGAGAGAGAGAGAGAGAGATGTCATGGACCAGAACTCACTAGGAAAACCAGAAAGCCATCAAGCAAACAAAAATTGTGATTCCTTTTCTCATGTTAACTGTTAGCCTCTGCATAAGGGCCTGAGGCACAGAGAAGTGAAAACAGCTGTCCACACCTGCAGGGTAGCGTAGGCCATCAGACCTGACACAGGACCTGTGCCAGGGAAGCAGAGATCTTATTCCCCCAGCCTCTTTTCCAGAGAGAGCTATGTGGTGCCATGGCATTGTGCATGTGTTTTTCTACCAGGATTTTGGTCTGTAAACCATGTCAGGCAGCACCTGTGACAGTGCAGGGGCAGAATCCCATGCTACTCTTCACCTGCTTCCTGGGTTCTAGCATTGGAGCAGAGCTATTTTCTCAAGCCCAGGAGGACTGGAGGATTGTGGCAGGCACATGGAAGCAATGCATGGAATAGTGCTGCCACTTTTGAGGAGGGGACTTCTGCAGGGAAGCTACTGAGACATTCCTGGTATAAACAGAAGCCCCAGTAGAAAACTGAACATCCTGGATGTGTTTTGAATTAGCTGTGACAATCCTGACTCCAAGCTCTAAACCAGCACTAATTACATTCACTCCTATAGGGAAAAATGAGAATTAAATTTCAGAGGTGCTCAGGCTTCTCTAAATCCCTGTGAGTCTCCCTGTTTCCAGTTCTGTGCTGGGACACAATACAGGGAAGGTGAAGGCTCTGTTTTTAGAAAGGTCATGGGAACTTTTTGGATCTTTCTGTGGAGCTGCTCAATGACTTGTTTGGGGCTTTTCCACTTGGGCCAGTTTCTTGCTTAAGAAATTGCTTTTTCTTTAAAGCCAAGAAATAGTGTTTTCTCAGTGAGCAGAAATCATATTTCCAACATGCACTCCTTTCACCCTATTTCACTTCATATCGTTCTTGATTTCCAGTGTTTGCCTCGCTATTGCAAACACAAATAAGCACAAGTGTGTACACACTCCTTCCTTACCTCAGCTGCTGCTTCTGATTCAAATATAATCGGCCTCCATTACTTGAGGGAAAACAGTTGGTTTTCTTTCATGATCCCAGTAATGAACCTGCAAATCCATCATTGGTCCCAGGAACTGACAGACATGCTTAAATTTTCTATTTCCCTGCCTAGCTGTTGCTTTCTGTTTAATTTTGGAGTCTTTGTTTCTAGGGTCATGCACGGTTACAGGAATTCATGGAAATTTTTGTTATGTTTTACTGGGAGGAAGCTGACTTCTGAGACTGTTCATTTAGAATTGTAAGATTGGAAAAGACCTTCAAGATCACATCTGGATTAATACCACCATGGCCACTAAACCATATCAAAAAGTGCCAGATCAAATAATTTTTGGAACACTTTCAGGGATGGTGACTCCACCACTTCTTTGGATAATCTGTTCCAATCTTGAACACCCTTTAGGTGAAGAAATTTTTCCTAATATCCAAACCAAACCTCCCCTGACACAACTTGAGGCCATTTCATCTTGTTCTATCACTACATGTCTGGAGAAGAGACTGGCCCTCATCTTGCCACAGCCTCCTTTCAGATAACTGTAGAGCAATAAGATCTACCCTGAGCCTTCTTTTCTAGAGATTGGAAAACCCCAGCTCCCTCTGTCATAAGTCCTTGTAGGACTTATGTCCTAGACCCTTCACCAACTCCATTGCCCTTCTCTGGACATGCTCCAGCACCTCAATGTCATTTCCTGTAGTGAAGGGCACAGAACTGAGCACTGGATTGAAGGTGAGGCCTCACCAGTGCCGAGCACAGGAGAACAATCATTGCCCCGGTCCTGCTGGCCACACTATTAGAGATATAGGCCAGGATGCCATTGGCTTTCTTGGCCCCCTGGGCAGACATTGGCTCAGGTTTAGTCACTGTCAGCCAGCACTCCCAGGTCCTTCTCTGCTGGGCAGCTTTCCAGCCGCTCTGCCCCAGCCTGTAGTGCTGCAAGGGGTTGCTGTGACTCAAGGGCAGGACCCAGAACTTCATGTCGTTGATCCTCATAGAACTGGTCTCAACCCATCAATCCAGCCTGTCCAGATCCTTCTGCAGGGCTTTCCTACACTCCAGAAGATTGATACTCCAACCCAAATTGGTGTGTTTGAAAACTGATTGAGGGTGCCTCTGATCCCCTCATCCAGATCATGGATAAAGATTTAAACAGATCTGTCTTCAACACTGAGCACTGGGTAACACCACTTGTGACTGGGTTTTTTTAATTCCTGGAAATGTAGGCTTTCCAGCCCCTGTATCCCTGGAGCTGTAGGCATTTTGCTTCTCTGAGCCCTACCACTAACTGCAGCTTTGGACAGAGCCTGAGGTCCCCAGTACCATGGGTGGCCCAGATTAAGAAAGATGCGGCAAGATCAATGTTGGTACAGTATTGTGCTCTACTTGGCATGCCTTTTCCAGTCCCAGTATCCCTGCAGCGGTAGCCTTCATGGTTCTCTGAACCCTAATCCTAGTGATAAGACCAAAATGTCAGTTTGGGATTGAGACTGAGATCTCAAGTTCTACAGGAGGCCCAGATTAGAAAGAAGTGGACGGAAAAGTAAGATTCTTGATCTGTTGTGACCTGCCCTCACAGGTGGAAACAAGTGCTGCAAATCTCATGCAAATAGGCCCCAACTCTGGGCCAAATTTGGCCAAGCATTTCACAGGAGAAATTGTTTGGCGTGCCAAAACTGACAGGTTCCCAACAGTGGCTGTGATTAAGGTCAAGAGAATAATGAATGACAGTGCACTGAATAGGGATTTTCCTTAAAAAGTGAAGATTGCAGAGAGATACTCCACTATCCTAATCACAAGCTAGAATACAGTAGCTAATAATTTAATGCAATATAGATGAGCTTAATAGCACTAAGTCTGCTGGGATTTTCTGAGCAGTTCATAGTTTATGCATAGTACAGGCCCTTCGGCCAGCATTCTGGTATGCTGTAAAACATAAAAATGAGGCTTGAGGGAAAATGAGCAACCCTCCATGTAAGATGGGTTGCTGGAGAGATTATGGTGGATCTAAAGGGATAAGAAAATGGTGGTAGGTGGCTTGATCAGAGGGAAGTAGAGCAACTCAAAATAGAGTTTTGTGATTTGGAAATCCTTCTCTTCCCCTTTGGCTGCTTGTAATGAGGCTTGGTAAAAGCCCAAACTTATGCATGGAAGTGGGTAAGTTTTCATACTGATTCACTTTCTAGGAACCAATTTACATGTATAAATGAAAAAAATGCAAATGAAACTACCTATAGATGTTAAAGAGAGGAGGAAAGAGCTGGTGTTCTGGTTTAGGGCAAATTTGGGAGGAAACTTCCAAAGGGCTCCCTCTAGAAAGCAGATTCAAGTAGCCCCTCTCCCTATCAGTTCAGGAAAAGATGTCCTTGGAGAAAAGTGGAAAAAACCTGTTTATTTAACAAGCAAAGTATTCACAAGCATGAAAAATTAATAATATTAAACAATAAAACCTCTCACTGGTCATTGCCATTGAAGAGATGGCAAATTCAGAAAGTCCTTTTTGTGGGGTGTAGTTTGGTTTGCTTGGTTTTTTATCAGTCCTTCTTGTGCTGGAAAATGCAGCATCCTGGGTCCCAGTGGTCCACAGTTGTGAGCTCCCAGAGTTTTTCTGGGTTTTCAGTCCAGAGCAGGGCTGATCAGTTCCAAGAAAAAGAAAAGCCACAGTCCAGGGAACTTCTCTTCCTCAGCTAGCTAAAAACTAACTAGAAGCAACAGAGAGGTCTCCCCCACTGTCTGTGCTGCAGACAACACAGTCTGGAGGAGCATGCAGAGCAGTGGGTGCCGTTTCTGAAAACAAACTGTGCATTTCTCTCCCCCACTTTGTTCTCAGAACTAGTCTTAAAGGTGCAGAACTTAATATGTAACATAAAGCAGACAACTGGGAATACAAGCTTCATAAAGTCAACCTAAGACAGTTGGGGTTTGTGTTGGGATTTTTTTTGTTTTTTTCAAAAAACCCTTTGGAGAAGCTTATGTGCTCCAATCTGCTTATCAAAATGCTGTGACTTCAGATTCCACTATGAGGAAGCAAAATCTCTTTGAACCTCTTTATAACCATTTTCTCCTGTTTGTCTGGACAGGAGACTTATTTATATGTCAAGTGTAGTCCTTTTCACTGGTGGAAGTGATGAACAAGGAGAGTTTACCTTTGTGCATCTAAACCTGGATTATTAGTACATTTTCAGTGCAGCATCTCGTCACACCCTGAAGTGACAGAGAATTCGCTGTGTTGCTCAGTAAGTTGTTCCAGTATTTTTTTACTCTCATGGTTCAGTTGTTGTCACTTAATCTAAGCCTGCCTAATTTCAGTTTCTAACTACAAGCTCTTTTTATGCCTTTGTCTTCTCACATAATGAGCTATTTGTTATCAGCAGTCTCTTCCTCCTGTAGTCTCAGACCAGAGCAAGTAACCTCTTAGCCTTTTCAATATGCAATCCAGAAAGTCTCTTCAGCCATTCACTACAAGGAATGTTTTCCAGCCCTATATTTATTTTTATAGCACTCTTCTCATTTTTTCTCAACATCATTCCGTCAGCATGGCTACACGTATTAAACAGGCATTCAGAAATGATCTCACCAGTGCAGATGTGATGCCTGTCTCACAATATGTTTAGCAAGCTTTGGCTTAAACATCCAAGGATTTGGACATCTTTGGACTACAGAATTAAGCTGAAAGCTGATGTTAATGGGTTACATTAACTCAGGCTCCTCTTGGAGTCATTGTCTCTTTCCTTGCAAGAGTGACACATTCTTTCCTCAACAGTTTTCTTTCAAGAACCTTTGCATTATGACTTTTAAATGTCCCTACCACCCCAAATTTTCTATGCTTCTCTGAATATTCAGGACAAATTTAATGAAGTTACCAAAAGACTATTCCATCAAGCAAGCTGAATTTTCCTGTAAGAGGTACTTCTTTAGTATGTTATTTACTGCTATGTATTTCGTATCTTCTAGAAATGTTGGTTCTGACACAGGTGCTTAGGGATGGTGGTTGTCAGATATCACTGCCTTTGTGTGGGAGGGAAGGAAGCAAAGCCCAGGCTACATGCCACAGATGTGCCAAAGTGTTGACCCAGTCACACCAGCTGCAAACAGATATAAGGTCTTTCAGACACTGAATGACAATGAACAGGTGGTTATGTGTGATGTTGGCTACACAGCCTGAACAGGGCACTTTATAATTTATATACTTTAGTTTTTCCAACCTGCTCTCTGGGTCTCTGACCCAGATGTGATGGAGATGTGAAATAGCATAGTTTAAGAGGTGCATGTGGGTTGTTTCTAGAGATGTCTTCCTAGAATAGGTGTTCCCTCTGCCTAGAGAGATCCTAATGGTGTGTGCAGCCATTTAAAATTTCTTTTGGAACTCTCTCAGTTAATGTGTTTTTAATCTGCTTAATGTGGGCTGCATTTGAGTAGTATGACATATTCAATTAGTCTGTCATGTGGAAGCAAGCCAAATTCTTTCCAAAGCCTGAGGATGTTATGACAAGATAGTTTTCTTGTTGCTTTCTCAAACACTACCCAGTTTGTCTGCTGAGGACCCATAAAACTATATTAATCATCTTTCATTTTTAACATGGAATGTTGCATCCCACATTCATCTTCCACAAGTTTTTTTATGGAATCAGTGAGGAATAAAAAGGTTTATTGATGTTTGTTCTGAGGTTTCATCTGCTTGGTTGATCCAATTGATTTGTGTTTGTAGCTCCATAGGCAGTAAATGCATGGACAGAACATGGATGAACAATTTTATATCCTCTGGTGTGCACAAGGTGCTATCACAAACTTCCCCTCAAAGGACTGGCTGGATGTAGTTTTCCCACATCTTTTACTACTTTCTGTGTCATTTTTAAGATTCTTCTGATCTGTTTTTAGTCTGCCATATTTGCACTGATGAATTCAGATCAGAGTATGTAGACCTAGCTAGAGTCTTACAGACATAGCCTGTCTTTCTGTCTTCTCTGGTTTGTACCACAAATATTTCAAGATTTAAGTCCATGCAAGTTCTTTCCAAAACTGTAGGCAGAATTATATTTACTTCCTGCCCACTACAGTAGGATGTCTCAGCAAATGTTGCTGAAACTGGTTTAAAATGTCTTTTTTACCTGGGATAATATTATTTTACCTGGGAGGCATTATTATTTATTTTGGAGACGGTGGAAGGAGCAGGATGCTGTGTCACTGTGTGCTGGTGCAGCCCCTCAGAATGATGATTGCTGATGGATTGACTTAGGCCAGGATCTACTTTCAGATCTTGATGCAGTGGGTCAGAATGAGGAAGGTATCAGCCTTAATTTTTGTGTCCCAGGAGAGTCGAGAATGAGATTCATGAAAACATACAGAATCAGCTTCAGATGTTTATGTGTTGGGCCAAAATCCAGGAACTGGAAGAAGAAATAGTGTGTCCTTCCTACTTGTCCTGCATATCACCTTGGCTGCAGCTGAAGCTCTCCTCAGCAAACGCAAAGAAGTGTCTGTATGAGATAGGCAAGTGACCACATTCCAGGGATGCTGCAAGAGTTCATTCTGTACTGGCCCAGTATGAGGTCAGTCACGGAGAATTGAATGTCAGATCAGATTTATTCAGTGAGTGGGACTGTTAATAAACTTTCCTCTCCTGGTCCAAATCCAGAGGAGATGGGACAGAGCTGATAGCTGATAGCCAGATGGGGAGGTTGAGGAGCAAGCTGCTGTCCTTGAATAGTTGCCAGCTCTCTCACTGGCCTCCTTTCTGTGCACTCTGCTGCAAAGGACCCTGAGCCCTAAAAAGTGATTTCTGAGAGCCCACAGCACCTGTGACTGACAGAAGTGAAAGTGGTCTCTCTCATGCAGGAAAAGATGGGGGTACAGGGCTACACCTGCTTCAGCAGCAGGGCTGGTATGCCTTGGGAAACACAGGGCCAGCGTCAAGAGAAGAGAGGAGGTTTCCAATGCAGGAGTAACTCCTCTATAGCTTGAGTCCATATAGTTCTCTGAGGTGGGTGATATCACCCATTCCTGAAGAAATGGGACTGCCAGATCCTTTGCTGTGTCCAAAGGCAGGCAGCATCTTTTAGAACAAAGTGCAGAGACATGATTCTCTGTAAGCAACAATCTGTTGAAGACGCATTCATGAAAAGCTATGACAGTACTAATAAGACAGATAAAGTATTTTTTTCATAGTTCATTAATAGAGGAGGAGTTGGGCAAAGGTCCTTAGGAATGTCACACATTTTAAATGTAGGTAATGGTGTGAAGGATGGAGGGGAAAAACAGAATGTACAGATGGCAGAGATGGTGGCTGTTTGGCAGCTGGCTTTTTGAAGCCAGTCACTGTTCTGAAAGATCTCAGCCATTTCATCTGAAGACCTCCTGAACCCATCCTCATTTTTCCATCCTTTGCTCATGATTGATTTGATCTACCTTGCTTCATCTGAAAATGATGATGACAATGATAAAGCGGCAACCATCCAGAGAATGACGGTAAAAATGCTTAAGTAAAAAATGTTCTTGCCTCTCCTTTTTCTATGCTATATGTACAGATCCTGTGTTTTTAAATTGCATGCATTTCTTGAGTTCCTGTATGCACCACCCCCCCTTGTTACATTAATTCTTATGGGAAAAATTGCTTTGGTATCTGTTGACCTCAGCTGTTTCATCTATTAGACTGAACATTTGCCATAAATCTTTTAGTTTGAGCATCCTTTCAGCCTCTTTTTGAACAGTTACGTTTTCATTGTCGTCATCTTCCACAGATCAATCAAGACCAATCAAGGGTGAAGGATGGAAAAATGGGATAATGATGGCAGTTAGTAGAGCAGGATATTAAACAACTGGCAGCAGAACTCAGAGGTAGTAGATAGAAAAGTGATGGACAACTGAGCGTTGCTCTATGCAGAATTCTTCATCTTTGGTCCAAATTCCCTGCTAGGTCAGAAGAAGCTGAGGAACAGCCTGTTTTATGTGGGGAAACTTGTCCTCTTTTCACTCTGTGGATAAATGGTGAGCCACTATATTAACTCTTCCTGGTCTAGCTTTGCCCCATGCATACTTTTTGTCTACTACTGTTGCAGTCAGCAACCTCAGGATCTCATCCAGGGAAGCAGCAGGATTCTGGGGACCAGCATGGAACACCAATAAGACGGGCTCCCGGTTCATGAAACCATTTATTCAGCATGGGAACAAAGTCAGGTCCAGAACAGGGAGACTGGAACAGAGGCACAGCAGGGGTTTTTGAGGGACAGAACCGAGGGTTTACACCTTTGAGGGTAGAGTTCAGGGTCAAGGACCAGTAGAAACACACCAAGGGAGAAACCCCCAGGGACTCAAACCCAATCAGAACTCCTGGGCCGCCCTTCTCAAGGGGTTTGGGGTGGGACAATGTAACTCTTTGTCTCCCTGAGGCTGCTGCCACATACTACTGTGAACAAAGATTTCAAAGTGAACATATTAAGGAGTTCTGGTTAGTATTTGATTATATTAATTGCTTTGGGTAGCCTTCCTTCCCCTACCCAGACTCTTTCTGACTTGGATCTTTCCCCTTTCCAGGTCTGATCCCACCACATCAACATTACAGCAGGTCTGATTTTTTAATCAATGTTTCTGTCTTGGTTTTGGAAGACAGATGTCTGCTAGGGAGGGCAGGACCCTTCCTTGGAACGAAAAAATGTAGACCCCCTCCTTTCGAATTATTATAATTTTGAAATCAAGGGCTCTCAGAGAGAGATCTGGGGATAGGAATATCAGTTCTTTACTAGTATGTATAATGAGGCACACAAACAACAATAACTACAGCATTAACAACAAAACAGAACCAGGGACCCCGTGACAGCCTTCTTGGCCGAGACGGGAAAGGATGGAGGAGAGATTTTGCTTCACAAACCCCCTGGGGCAGTCAGTCCCGGTGCTCCTGCAGGTCTCTGACAAACAGCCGGCTGGAACGGCAGGAATGAGCAGAGATCCCGGCCCGATGGATGAAGTGAATTAGCAGCTCCAGGGCAGTGGCTGGCACTGCCACATGTTCTGCCAGGACAGGGCGTGTGAGGCCCACCAAGGAAGAGGGGAGAAGGAGAAGAAGCAGCAGCAGCTCCATCTGGGTGATGGCAAATTCCCTTCTCAGCAACAGCTCTCAGCCAAGAGTCCTTCTCTGAAGATGAAGAAGCCAGCAAAGCTGTCCCCACCCTCCCCTTCTTCCTGCCCCACTTCCCCCCTGGGCCCAGCCAAACTCTTAATTTCTTCTCAAGTACCCACCAAGTACCTGCAGCCAGGTTTTCCCCACAACTAATGGGTAAAAATTCCACAGGTGAGCCAGAACTAAAGGGACACCTAACCCCAAACAGTTTCTTATTCTGTGCTGCCTCTCACTTTGCCTACCTGTTTGGAAAGCAGCTGTGGAGCGATTGTCTTGGAGCCCAATTTAATTTCAAAATGAAAACAGAAGGTGAGGTAATGCTGTGGTCCAGCTGCAAGCAGAAGCCATAGCAGTGTGGAAAAATGGATAGTGTTTCTGCTACCAATCCAAAGTGTCTCTTGAGGAAGCTGCTCAGGTGGGCACAGTCAGTCACTGTATCCAAAACCCGTGCAAACTGGCGACAGGTCAGCAAAGAAAGATAGGAAGGGTCTTCTGTATAGTATTCCAATGAGGTTTATTCCACAGTCCCACCAAAATGTTGCAGTGACAACCAAGATTTCCTGTAGTGTCTCAGGTTAAGTATGGGGTCAGGAGCCAATAGTCTAGGGGCACAGGGATGGCACAGGGGCAAGGCAAAGGGTAATGACCTATAGGAAATTAGATAAATTTACCTAGTGTTGCATAGCACCATGGAGAAGCCTTTTTGTCTCATCACAAGCAGTCAGATTCCTTGAAGCCTGTGGCAGATTCTTTCAGGGCATCTGCCCAGAAATTCCCTTATTAGGCTTAACAGCTTCCTCAAGAAGCCTCTGATCCCCTGTAGCCCTGACAATAACTGTATTTCTAAAGCAGTGTCTCTTCTCCGTTTTGACAGGATTGGAGTCCTCAGAGGTATTTTTCTCCTGCAGCCTCCCTGCTTTTAAATTTCAGTTCTTTTATTAAAGAGATGTAAACATATGGACGTAATTGAATTGTTATGGCAGCCGGCAGTGGAACAGGAGCTATTGGGTTGATGCTTGGAATCAGCAGTCACCTCTGCCCAGTAACTCCTGTGTGGGCGTGAGAGCCTCCAGGAGACAAGGGGGAATTCAGACAATTCCCTGTAGGAGGCAGCTGCATACTCTGGACATGAGCCTTGGTGATGGCATTAATTGGAAATTTCCTGGAGTCCAAAGATTTCTCACTGTGTTCACTATGGGGAATGTGCAGGCTGGTGTCTGTTTTCCTGCCCAGGTGAGCTCTGTTGTGGCATGCAGCAATTGGATTACAGGAGGTGTCTCCTGTCCAAAAGCTGCCCAGGTTTCAGATGTGTGTTAGACTTAGCTTACTGATCCACTCATCAAACAAGGAGCACTGGGACTTCATGAGATGTTCATATGGAAGGGGGGCATTGGCCACTTCAATGCATTTGCGTTGTTCTGCATTCATCCCACCCAGCAGAGCTGTGAGGCCTGGCAGTCACCTTAAGCTACCTGTGCAGGTACAAGACAGAGGCCAGCTAGGGATTCCTGCCATCTCAATCATCCTCTGGAGATGTCGCTCTCACTCAGTAGCCTTGGAGGGAGGTAGCATTCCTAAATGAGTGTTTCAATGAAGAAGAATGTGATAAATTTGGCTTTTAAAGTCCTGCATCAGCTAGCACCAGGTTTGCTGTCAAACCTGGGGAGAGGAGGTTATCAGTCCTTTCCCAGTTGTTCCAAATCTTTCTCAGAAACATGGAGGGCCTATCCTAGAATGATGAACTTCATGGATTAGCCGTCTTCCCTCTATTTTCCCTTCTTTACACCCTGGGGATAGTACAGAGTTGATTACCAGGATATGAAAACACCTCTGGGGAGGACTTGCAGTAGGCTTAAATTGCAGCAAGGGAGTTAAGTTAGATGGTAAAAAAAATTAGTGATAAACTATGAAGTAAGAGGAAGGATGTGGATTCTTTGCTTTGGAAGAACCTCATTTATTCTTTTTTGTGGGGTTGATTTTGGGTTTTGTTTGTTTTCCTTAGTTTGTGCTGGCAATGAGTTGCTTTATCCCCAGAACTGCCCAGTTGAGTAGCTCACCTATGAATTATTGAATAGTATGGTAACTGTTTCTCTGCCAAAAGTTAATGCATATAGGATGCTTTTGGGGAAAGAATATAATTGGTTGACTGTTAATGAATGTTTGCATCTAAACTATTTATATGCTGTTGGGAGTGGTGTGTCACTGCCAGCCCAATTTGTTAAACAGAGGCATGTAGTAACAGCTGCATGTGTATAAGGTGACACCTTGTTATCTCATACAACACAGGCAGAACCTGAGCAACACGTTGGTGGTCTGACACTGCTACATATGGGAGGGCTCCCCTCTTGTGGGTATATGGGTGGGCAGGAGAATGAAGGGTGGGCAGATACACCCTGGCCATCATGCTTCTTCACTATGTCATAATTAGAAAACTTGGTTGTGAGCTAGAGAAAATACTTAGTCTGTGGAAAAAACCCACAAATATGGAGTTATGCCATTGGTCTGGCAGTACTTGAAGTTATTAGTTCTGAAATGCCCACTCTCACCCTCTATATTTCTCCTGTGAACAACTTCGCTGATTCAGTGGTATGTGGATGAGGAAGGCTCAGCACCATGCATTTCACATATAAATGTGTATGTGTTTTCTGTACATGCACTATCTTTTTCTACTTATCTTTTTCAATTTGGGGAGTATATTGTTTTAAAATGAGGCACTAGAAGGTAAGTGAGGCATGGGAGTGAGGTGGCTTTACACTACAGAAGAATACTTGTCTTTGTAGTGTCTTGTTAGTGTGAATTAATTGGGCAGTGAGTCTGAGTGAAGCTCCAGCATGTCTGGGACAGATCTTTTTTTGAGGAAGCATATCTATGAGGCTATAGGTCTGGAAATTCCCACACAGAATGGACTTTCTTTAAAGCACTATGTAAAGCGAGCAAGGGGTCTCATGTATTAATCAGCACAGTTCATCATGCAGAAGAGGAAATCCTTTAGTAAATCCCTCTATATTAACAGGTGAAAACTGGTTGAGCTAACGGCTTGGAAAGTTCAGGGAAGAAGAAAGCAGAAAAGCCAGAAGTGAATACATTTAATTTGCTCTTCTTTTAAAAGCAGTCAACTAGAACAGAACTAAGCATTCTCTGAGCCCTGCCTCTCCAGACCCTGCACCCAGTTGTCTAGCAGAAAATGTACTCAAATTTGTTTTCTTTGAAATAACAATATTTGAAACTTGGCTTTCAAGCACTATGCAAAAATCACGTGTTTTATCTCTTCATACATGGAGAGACTGAAGTGGCAAAGGCAAAAGTCATGTAGGATAAAATAATGAGATTTAGCTGAAACAGGTTGAACAAGTCTTCCTGAATCTCCCTTCTTCTAACTATTCAATTATATATTAAACAATCATATGAGACTGGGCTTGTAAATAGGGGTTGGATATTTGTCTCCACATGGAAAACTGTTGGTTCCTAATGTGTGTTCCTAGGATGTGTGGTGTAGGTGCATTTGCAAGGAACAGAATTGTTCAGCTGTGATTTCACAGCCTTGTGACAATAAAAGAGCTTCCCTCTTATTCGGGTAGAGAGTTCTGGTCTCTCCTGGAGCTGAAACCATGGAGTTTTCTACCTGCTGTGAGAAAAGGGCTGCAGTATTTTTGCTGTCTGTGATATCTTTATTATCCCAGATTATGGGATTGGGGGTTGGAAAAGGGAGGCATCTTTTGCTGAGGTTGCTTTGGTTGTCTGGAGAAGATTAGGGAATACTGCATCCACCATAACTGCAAAAGAATATCTGTAAGAAATTAAATGGATGCTGAATAGACTTATACAGGTCCCATAAGGTCCAAATAGCTACCTGAACTGATTTGCTTTCTACAGAAATAAATTACTTCCTGTTGTCATTAGCTTCTTCAGATAAAGAGACACAGCTAAGAATTGTAACTGATCACTATGTGCAGTCTTTCATGCCAGGTTATCTGTGTGTTGTTTGCAGTGTTAATCCTACGAATGAGTGGTCAGTTGGGTCTCACCAAGGGACATGGTGAAGACTAAAGTCAGGAGTCTCACTGGTGCCATGTTGCATGGCTAAGCTTTGAGGTACTCAGTCAGTAGGGTAGGATGAGAGACGCTGAAATTAAGTAGCTTTCTAATCTAGCACAGCTTGGTATTTTCATCACTTGTGTTACGTACAGCACTGTCTAGATTTAAATGAAAAATTAAAGACTGGTTCTGGAGGATAGAGGTGAGGGTGTTTCTCACAGATAAGGAAGACAGGGCTAGGAGTGGAAGGACCTGGATATGGGTCCCAATATGAAAGGTATCCTGATTCAAGACACAGATAGTGAAGGCAAGGATACAGGACTCCTGTGCTGCTTTTGTCTGATCTGTGTGTGTGTGTGACCTTGATTAGGGCATCTTTCTCTTCATGCCTCTCCTTTTCCCAATGCCATTGCTTTGGTGCTCTTTGCAGCAGAGGAAGTGTGGGAAGTAAATTCCTGCAGCAAAATAAGGATGTAGCAGCCCATGGCAGCTGCACACACTAGCTGTACAATACTGGCAGTTCACAACCTGTGGAGATGTCTGTTGTCAGCTGTACATGGCTACAAGGGGGACAAGGCTGCTTTTGATTCAGAAAGCAGATTATGAGAGAGCTCCCTAGCTCTGATGACCTTTCCAAAACAAGCCAGCATTTGAGATTTGATCAGGTTATGCTATTCATTACCAAACTGCAGTGAGGAAGCAGAGTTTGCATGTGTCTTGCATAGTAGTGTTGTCCTGTGATGTCTAGGATATCCAACCTTCTCAATTATTGCCTGAATGATTTCAGTGAGGTCCATTCACACTGTTCACTCAATGCTCCCTTGTTCTGCAGATGGTGGTTTATCTTTAAGCTTGTCACTGATTTCTGTGCATGAGTCCACTCAAATAGGAGCCTTTCCTTGTTCTTCATCCCAACTGGGTTGAGCAGCCTCATGATACTATTGCCAGTTTCTAATTTAGGGGATTTTTTTTTCCCCTCTATTTACCCACAAGTAAAAAGTTTCAAAGTGCATCTCTGCTATCCTGGGATCCTCTGACTTCATCACTGGTGAAAGAAACATCTCTGCCTTCTGGAAGCATCTGAATTTGATGGGAACCTGCAGCAATCTGACAGCACTGCAAAGGCAAGTATCCCTTGCTGAGCTATGCCCAAGCAGGACAGCACAGTGACAGTGAAAGGAGAGACTGTGGTCTCTCCGTTGAGCTCTTTGGCTCTTGAAAGGAAGAGCCCTGGTTTAGTTTTACCCTTTCTCAAGGCTAGGACTAAAACAGACTTAAACCAAGCAGACCATAACTCTTAACTTTGAGAAGGCAGTGCACTTCTCACTCATCTAGCAGGATAAGCATTTTTGTTCTGGTTATTTCCAGTAAAACTAAAAAAATAAGAGGTTATTTGGACACAGAGCAGCACTCCTTGATGCTTGACATTTCGCTGTTGTACTTTCCTCAATGCTGCCCTTCATCACAGTGAGCAACATTAGCTTAGCAGCCCTTTGGTGCAGAGCATCTGCTCTGGCTCACAGCAAGGAGCTGACTGTAGCCCAGCTTTGCTTTAGGGTGCCTGGCACAATGGAGTAAGTTGCCTGTGTTTGGCTGATTGGAATTGCTCCTGACTAGCTAATTTTGCTGCAAAGGCAGACTCCCCTGCCTTGTGTTTCTCAGCAGTCGTATCTTAACAAAGTTGGTGGAGGACCCTGGCTTCAATATCGCCTCTTTACCACTTTCATCACTGCTCTTGCCAGTGAGCTCTTCTAGAGTTAAGCTGTGTGCTGAAAGAGAACAGTAATTGTATTTGTTTATTGTGTTTCTTGCCAGGGGATCCTGAAGCTCTCTATGCTCCCAGAGGTTTTTTTACCTTCTGGAAGCATAGCAACTTTCTGCCTGCAACATGGAAGCTGCTTAAAAGAGCATTTCTGATACAGGTGCTGGATTTCAAGGGAGATAGAGAAAGGTGTTTGAGGAGCCTCTGGATGAGGACTCACCTTTGGAACTGGGCTAAAAACTTTAAGAGCATCTTAACAGCTTAGTAAGCCAGAATAGTCAAATACAACTTCCTTATAGCCCTCAGAGATGCTGCTCCTCTGTGAGTATAAGAGGCACCTTGAAAATCATTATCCTTGCTGCAGCTCCCTAAAGGTGTCTGTGAAGGGCTCATACCACAGGTCTCTCCTCCAAGATAGCCCCCATCTCAGGTGTACTGGAGCTGTTCAGTTCCTAGTTCTGGGGAGTAGGAGCACCAGCTCATTTAAACAAGTTTCTTTTTGCCTTTAAGACAGGGAAAAAGAAAGAGAAAAGGCTGTGTTGTTAGCAGTGAGATTTTATGGACTGAGTCCCTGCTTTTGTGGTGAGTCTGCCTTTTGTGTATAACCTCCTTGAACAAGTGTGAACTCCCCAGTAGTCATTGGAGGCCAGAGCTGATGTATGGCTCTGTAATTGCTGTTGACCTTCCTTTGTTTCCATATGTCGTGGTTTTAAACCACTAACTAAGAAAATTACTTACTTCTTGCTGTGAGATATGGATTAGAATAAGAGCAAAACAGGCATACAACTTAAAAGGGGAAAAAGAAAGTTTATTGACAAACCACAGTAATAAGAACACCAGAATAAACTTCCAGAAAAACCTTTCCATCCCCTATCTACTCACTATTCCCTTGTACACATGACAACAGAGACAAAAACTCTGGAACTCTGATGGTTAAAACAGTCCCAATTCTTGCTAGTCTTTTTACCAATCTTTATAGAGAAACAGAAGTTTCTTCCTGTTAATTTATGGAGTTTCTCACAAGAAAACTATTTTTTGTTATAGTTTTCTATTGCCCTAATGTTAGCTGTCCAGAGCTGCTATTATTAGAGTTCACTCCTCCCATTCTCACATCACTCTGAAGTGTGTATGGGCCATGCGTCTAGAGATAGCATTTTTAAGGATAAGTTATTCAAAGGCAAAAAAAGTCTTCTTCATCTGTTTCTGTGAGCTTCACCAGAAAACAGTTTTCTCATGGCCTCTCAGGGCTTCAAATCTCTCAACAGTTTTCTCATGGCCTCTCAAGGCTTTTAATCTCCCAGTACTTCACTATACTATAATTACTCTTTACTCAAATTTACACTTTGAACACTATTCTTCTCTAGATCCTATATCATGAATTAAAGGAGTTCTTTTCAGGACTTCATTGTCCATCTCCATAGTTTTAACAGGGAGATATTTCAGCTTAATTAAAGCATCTTCTTAATTCTCTACCTTCTTTGAAGCTTCTTTTCTTTCCTGTCACTGGTAGTTTATAAAGTCTCTTTTCATGTTGATCTCTCTCTCTCTCTCTCTGGATAAAAAGATTAATCCGCAAGTCTCATCTGGGTAATGAAAGAGTTAACATCTTGCCCAGGCTTTTGTAGATGGTTTGGAGATCTCTGCCGAACAGGAGCTGGAGCCGTCTGCGATGGGAAGTTCCTCATGGCTGCTCTGGAGAGTGTAGTCGCTGCTCCAGCCCTCTGCAAGTCCAGGGCCTCTCTCTTTCTTCACTGGGCAGTTTCTAGTGAATGTAGTTACAGCAAAACCTGCAGCCGAGCCAGAGATCGGCTCGGCCCGGCCCGGGCCCGAGGAAAACCTTCCCCAGGCCCCCCCCCCATCTCCCGGCCGGGAGACGGGGCAGGCCCGGCCCCATCCCCGCCCGGCCGCATGGCCTGGGCAGGGACGGGAGGCCTGGAGCTCCACCACCCTTCACAGCCAGGAAACAAAGAGAACCCAGAGAGCTCTGCTTTTACATTTTAAGGTAGGGTTCACAAGTTGATCCCACTTTTCAATGGCCTAAACTGCTGTCAATTCCCAGCAATGACCGATAATTGGTCAGGAGAAAAGACTCCAAGCACTTCCCAGCAACTCCAACTCCCTTAAAGGTAAAGTAACTCCATGACACCATATCCATTTGGAATCTTAGGGAATAACTGACCCATGGTGTAGTTCTCTTTACTTTGTAGTGATGGGATAACCTGCTTCAGCTCTCTCTCCAGAAAACCAGGAGCTCCAGGACTATTGGAGATGCAAAAACACTCGCTCGCGGTGAGAGACTTCTCCAGGGTCAAGCTGTTCAAGTATAAGCGATTTATTATAAGAGTAAAAGGAGGGGAGACCCATGTCCGCCACCAGCCTTGGCGTCCACGTGGTCCGGGGGAGGGGAGAGAGACCAGGTAGAGCAGGGAAGGTGAGGTTGGAAGGGAGAGGGAGGGAGTAAGAGAGCAACAGAGGGAAAGAGCAGGGAAGGCGAGAGGGGTAGGAACAGGGAGAGGGGGCTGAGAGTTAAGAGGGGGGAGAGGGGAGAGGGGTAAAGGGAGGAGGGAAGAGAGAAGAGTAAAGAGGCAAGAGGCAAGAGGTAAGAGTAAAGAGTAAAGAGTAAAAAGAGCGAAGTTCTTGTTACAATCCAATATATCTTTTTCTATCGTGAATATTCTAATTACCAGAAACCAATCACCAAGAGACACACCCACTAAAGAATTTACATACAACCTATGGGCTTCCCTATATTAACATACAGTGTTGCATTTTATACTCTACAGAGCTTTACAAGTTCTTTCCTTGCTTCTTTACTTTTGGACTCTTCTTATCAGCAGAAGGACATTGTTTTATCAACAGGGATTCTCCTCTAGCTGGCTAGGCTATTGTTCTTTGGTTAACCAGTACTCAGTATCCTATAACTCAAAGCAGGCTTTCATTTCTACTTTGATTCTAGCCTTCATATTTTCACAATCTAGTGCCAAACAATCACATTCATAAGGTTTCCCTGTTTCACCTTCCCCAACACAGGACTATACGCAGAGTTAATGCTCGTTGAGAGTTTCCTAGTGCAAGAAACAAGAGGAAAAAATTTAATCTATTTTTAATTGATAGATAGTTTCAGACATTCTCTTCGCAAGATGATAATATAATCCCGGAACCTGTCCCAGTGAAAATCAAGTAAGTTCCATTTTCCGGCTGAAGAAGATCTTCTGCATCCTTGGCTGCCCTGCTGTTCCAGTGACCTATGGAAGCCTCTGGAGCATCCAAGCCCCATTCCATTGTGATCCCTTACCAGCCCCAGACACTCCCGCAAGTGAAGCCCAGGATGGCACTTTCCTTGCAGAACATGTCCTTGCAGGTTGCATTTTGTCCAGTTTCAGACCTTTTCCTATGTCCCAACCCCATACTAGTCACAACTAGATGCAGTTGCTTTCCCGCTCTTCTCTCTCTTCCTCAGGAGACAGACTGCTCTAAGTATATCTGAAGTGGCTGTACCATTTTTTCAAGCCTTCTTTCTTCTCTCCATGTCTTCTCTTTCTTTTCCCTATATCACCAGCTGGCCTAGATTATAATGTGAGACCCCAGCAGCTTCAATTACAAATCAGATGTGACTGAAGAAATGGGATAGCAGCTAGGGATGGAGATGACGCATGCATGGCACTAGGTCTAATCAAACAACTTCTCACATTATTCTCACTGTGAGGTGGGAGATGTGTGAGCAAAAGGCAAGTCAGCACTTGAAGTACTCGCAAAGACACATCCCCAGGAAAGGTATCTGTAATGAGCTGACCGTGCCACTCAGCACAGCACCCAGCTCAGGCAAGGGCTGTGTTTAAACCACCTGAGTTCAGCAAAGGGCCCAGAGACTTAGAGTGATAATAAGGTACCTTGAAAACAATCAGCCACGTCAAACAAAGACTGCCAGGTGGAGGGGATGATTGTACACAGGATACCCACAGATGCCTTTGTGCCCCCTGGAGATGGGACACTGTATGCCTGCCTGTGGGATAGTGCATGCACCACCTTCATCTGTTATAGAGCTGTCACTAGTGTCACAGAGCTGTTGGGTCTTGCTGGGGTCAGGATATGGAAGGAGACTGGTGTGCTGGAGCCCTCTGCAGCATAGCTCTGTTCAGGGCAGCAGGGAATGCTGAGTGACCCATGGTTGTTGGTGGACCTGTGTCTGTGGCGCTGCAAATGCTGGGTGTTGCAGATTTTTAGTCCTGGCTGTGCTTGACAACTCTTTAGAGGAGGCAGGTGCTTTGTTGATCTGTAGGGCATAGAAGGTATCTATAGAAGAGCGCTTGCTTTGAACCTGGAGAAGGTCAGTTGCGATTGTGAAGCTGCTGTAAATCAGTTCTCCCTCTTTTACATTCAGGCTAATAGCTGTTTTGTGTTCAGGAAGCTTTTCTCATTTTAGATGGAGATCTTCTGGTTATCCCCACACTGTAATGTTTTAATTCAGAGTCTATTGCAAGTAAAATATGTTTATTTGAGACAGTGGAGATTTAAGTCCTCTCTCATTGCATTAAATAAGGAATAACCCAAACAGTACCAATCCAACCTTCTCCTTGCTGTGCGTCAACCATGCCCAAATCATGAAGTTCCTATAAATTTTTACAAGTGCTAAAGAAGTGCAAAAGACATAGTGGTCTCCCTTTGATGAGGAGGTGAACACATTTTAACCACTCCCATTCTCACACTACTGGCAGAGATGTGACTTACCTTCCAACATCAGGGAATTGTTGCCAGAGACAAAAATAGGACCCAGAATCCCTGTAGCCAGTCCATGATGTGTTGTATTGATGTATTTGGGAAAGGCCCTTAAGGTCTGTGGGGAGAGCCAGTGCAGATCCCTCCATCTGAACACAGTGTCCTTGATAACCCTGCCGAACATTGACAAGAAGAAATAACTGCTTGGGAACTTACCTGCCTGCTCAGGGAGTGCATTTTATGCTGTATAAGAAGACTAGTCATCCTGATTAAATCTGAGGATTGAATCCAAATTATGATACAGCTGCTGGCGTTGCACTTCTCAAATGAGAGAGCAGAGCTTGGTAGCTCCTCTAAGCAGTGCTCTAAGCAGTGTGGGATGAGTATTTGCTGAAGGTTACTCCTACCTCATAAGTGGGAGGGAGGTAGAATGTGGCCCTAGCCCAGTCAGAGGGGAATGTCAGATAACTGTTGTTTTTGGTCTGATGATCCTGGCTTCAACCCCTTGGAAATCATAGGGACCTGTCAAAGGTGGTTGGGTGACTGTGCTGGGTGAGGCAGCTGTTCCCTGATGGCATCCCTCTCTTGCTCTGTTGGGTCTCCAGTCCCCCCCGTGGTGGAGCCAGCCTTCCAGGACATACGGCAGGGCATGGGGCACAGTGTCACCCTGCGCTGCACCATGCTCAAGGGCAGCCCTATGAAGGTGGCCACCTCCGTCTGGCGCTTCAACGGCAGCCTCCTGGCACAGCCCCTGGCAGAGCAACAGGACTACTCAGAGCTCAAAGTGGACAGCGTTAGCTGGGAGACCAGTGGGAGCTACGAGTGCAGCATTTCCAATGACGTGGGGGTCTCTGCCTGCCTCTTCCAGGTGTCTGGTAAGTCAAAGAATGCACTTCAGAGAAAGCTGTTGAATAGGGTCATGGGAAGCTTGCTTCTCATAAACTGGTGCCAGTACAGTGCCTCTATTGATTCATCTGTGCCCAGCATTCTGTTCAAGAGGAATGATTTTCCATAAGCCAGCAGGGAGGTCTATTTCCGTCATTCAGGTAGATGGACCCGGAGCAGCTAAGTGCTAGCCACGGTTACATTTTAGCAGTGTTCGACCACTTAGAGGACTTAAACCCTGCCATCAGCTTTCAAGCTTGAACAACCTGTTTCATTGATAAGTATTGACCAAGGGGAAGTCCTGTAAATCCCTCCAACAGGCTCCAAACCATCTGATTTCCTCTTTAAAACCAAACAAAGAAAGAAACAAAAACTGTATTTTGTATTCCTGTGCCTTCCTTGTGCCTCCTGTCTATCTGCATCTCACAGTGCTTTCTAGAAAAAACATGAGCTGGGAATGGACACTAGTACACAGCGGGTTTGCTGCTCACAGTTTTCTTTAAATTCATCATCAACTGTAACAGGACTCCTCTCCAGCACCTGCAACTGCAAAGAGGGATGGAAGACTTATAGCATCTAAAACTACACGGCTGACCTGGCCTCTCAAGCTGATCATTAAATCTGCTATTCCCATGACCTCAGAACAGACTTCGGCACAATTTTCTAGAAAAGCTCTCCCATCAAGTTGCCTTAATAAGCAATAAATTCAGTCCAAATACTAGGGTTTGACTCCAAGGCCAATTTATAATACTTTTCAAGTCTGGGTTGAAAAAATGAGAATGAGTAACATCCAGAGAGGCCTGATTTTGAAGCAAGTCTTTCTTAGGGTTTGGGAAAGCTCAGGTATGCCGTAACTCTGGGATGCTTAGAGAAATGGGAGAACCCAAACTACTTTTACTATTTGGGTCCCTTTTCAGGACCTTGCTCTCACCCCTTAAGATTTCCCAGCCTTTGTCTAACAGCAAATTTTGCTTGAGAGCTTTGGCCCTCTCTACCTTTCTCATATGCTTGTAACTCTCACATCACTAAGTGATAGCAAACCATATTCCTTTATGAGCCATCACAGAAAACTGCATCCCTGTCAAGCCTAGAATGCTCCCAGGAATTTCTCTTGGTGGCAGCAACAAATACATATTGGCACCAGATGTGCCATGCTGTGCCTGAGATAAGATCCCACCAGCAGAAATCAGGTTTCATTCCTAGAGATCACTGATCAGGAAAGCAGTAACACTTTATTTTTCTTGCATCCCTTCTCCTTTTCCAAGACATTGGTATCTGATGGTAGCTGTTCAACTCCGGACATCTCTGCCCATGTCCTGGAAAGTTACAAATGAATTAGACCTTCTGAGCCTGTAGAACAACCTGAAAAAGACTCCAGTGACTAGACTGCTCTACTTGCACTCAGCATTGCTGGAGTTTTAATTCACATCAGCCACAACCTTCTTATTTGAGCAAAGAAAATAGCATAGTCTCTTTTTGTTTTTGTTTCTGTGGAAAAAAACCCAAAAACATAGACCTTCCTATGTGACAGAAAGTGGGTCATTTTTGACTGTGGGATGTTCAGATGTGCTGAAAATAGAGTACTTATATCTGACCAGGATGGGATTATTTTCTTCTATGGATTAGTGATTAGCTTTCCAAGATGTTTTGGAAGGATAGTGAAACATCCAACCCATTCCTCTTGAGGAAGTTATCAGGGCAGCCCATAATGTTCATCATCTGTTCCCTCAATAGCCACAAGCACAGAAGAGCTTGAAAGAGAGATGTGGATAATCTTCAGCTCTTCCCACCAGCTGTAACCAAAAGACAAAACTTTCCAGCAGTAGTAAAAGGTTGCAGAAGGAAGTTCTGAAAGTATTTTGATATGCAGCATTTCTATTAAAAAGTGCTTTTTTTCTAGCTTCTATTTCCATCTTGGAGTCAATTAATATCATGCAAGGTGATGATTATCATCAGTTCTGATTTTATTTCGAAATCCATTATAAAGCTTGATTTCCATAGTCAATACAAGTTGAATAAGCAGCAGTTAGTCTCTGAGGTGGTTCTGAACTTCTTGCTTGCACAAAAATTCAAGTCAATAAAAATAATAAGAGAAAAAGGACTTGGAAATAAATATCAATATTATACATCTGAGTTCATAAAAAATAAACACTGAATCCTGTCAAGCCTAATTACAACCATGCAGAATGGCAGGGCCTGTAATTTAAGTGGAAAGGTGGAGCAGATGACCAAGGGAAATGATGTTTTTTCCTGTTCTGCTCTCCAGCATCCCTTGCTGCCCAGGCATCTTTCTGGTCTCTTCTGGTTCAGACTGGACCTGAACCCAGACACCTGAGCTTTCATTCAGATCCAGCTCCTGCCTGGCTCAGGACAGGACCTGCCAAAAATTGAAGTTCTCTGGGTGAAATGATCATAATTTCACCCATAATAGGGCAAAAACAGTTGTGGCTAAGACTTCAGGTGCCTGTGCTCCCTTATGCATTAGTCCACCAGCTGCTGGGCATGACAGGCACCTTCAAATTCTGTTTGGTAATGATTCAGGACAGAAACTGCTGGGGAAATG
Organism: Cyanistes caeruleus; assembly: GCF_971803275.1. Classification (NCBI taxonomy): domain Eukaryota; kingdom Metazoa; phylum Chordata; class Aves; order Passeriformes; family Paridae; genus Cyanistes; species Cyanistes caeruleus. The sequence continues at coordinate 83,208,931 of NC_141702.1, read as the reverse complement.
ACAGGAAGTCCCTTCTTCTTTGAACTGCTCATTTTCTCTCTGGTACGTCTTCCCTTCTGTGTTTCCCTTCTCCTGCTGCACTTCATTTTTGAGAAGAGACATGAGTTTAAAAAAGACATCTCTGCCCCTGCCAAAGCTCCTGCTGCTTTTACCCAGGCTGAGGTCAGTGTCCTCTTTGCTGCCGAGTTGACTGTTCTGTTACAAAGAGGCTGGAGCACTGTGTTGTCAAGGCAGGGGAGATGCAATAGGAGCAAGGTCTCCTTTTTAATGCCATGGTCTCTGTGTGATAAATAACACTTTTCGTATGACCTACTGGCCAAATGATCTTTCCTCAGGGTTTGTTAGCAGGAGTCTCTGTAAATCAGCAGATGAAATGGGAGAAATGCCAGTTTAAAGCTGTTACTTCAGTCTGAACTACAAAGGAAGAGAGAAAATATTAGAGCTGGTTCCAGCTGGAGAACTGAAGTTGTTCCCACCTTCTCAGGTGCTGGTCATGTCCCACTGGTGTTGCAGGGCTGCTAATCCTCCCAACAGTTTAGGCTGTGAAAGCAGTAGTGATTCACAGAAAATAGTGGCACATTAGTGCAACAGAAAATATGTCCATTGTGTTAGAGGCAGGTCTATAAGCTGGGTGAGTGGAGCTCTTCCACTCTCACCATGTCTCTTTGTAATTTTTGTTCCACTTGATCCCACTCTTTTACTCTCCTTCCTCTTTTTTTTTTTTCTTTTTTTTTCCCCTCCAGCAAAAGCCTATAGCCCAGAGTTTTACTATGACACTCCCAACCCCACCTTGAGCGAGAAGCAGTCCAAGAACTATTCTTACGTCTTGCAGTGGACCCAGAAGGAGCCTGATGCTGTGGATCCCATCCTCAAGTACCGACTGGAAGTCCGTCAGGTAAGGTCTGCTTTCCTGGAGCCCCAGCATGTGGCCTATCAGGAGGCAATTACATCAACATTTCCTCTCTGATTAAGAGTTGAAAGTGATGATATTGGCAGATTCTGATGGTCTTGCACCTTCCCCACTGAATGGAAGAGACAGGCCAAGTGCTCAGCTTGGTGTTCATTTTTACCTCTGGGGTTGGATACAGTCAAGGTCTTTCAAAGCTCTGCAGCCCCCATTGCGCTGTTCATGCTCAGTGTTTTGAATGAGGTTTTAGTGGGAACAATGCCTTATAGTCATTAGTTGGTGGTGTAGATTTTGTAGGCCAAAGATTCAAATGAGTGGAATTCCATCCTCCTCACTTGCATGGAAAAAAAGGAATAAGCTGAAGAGCTCTCCAGGCAGAAACTGCAGGGAAAAGTCAATGGCTGTTTGTGTTGCAGAAGGGCTTTCATCCTGTTGCACTAACTAAGCTATTTGGACTATATGAACTCTGCAGGGGAAGAGAAGTGGGTTTCAAGGTTTCTGAGTTTGAGGGGAAATCATACTGGGGGTTGGGAGCTGGTGGAGAGAACTGAGTGAAATCTGAAGACATCACTGGTTGGAGAAGGTTAGGGAAAAGAGTTTGATGTTTTTAAAACCCATTATCTTAGCAGCATTGCCAGGTGCTTTCATCTATGCTCAGCAAAGTGCCTGCATTCAATATTTTTTAAAAATGGGGACACGTAAAATTGGTGGTTCATGCCACTCAGTAGGAGCTGGGAAGCAAATGCATTTTGCAAGGAAAATTTTGTTTACTGTAGATAGAAAACAAAATAATTAAAAAGATTCAAGTGTCTCTTCCCTCTAGTTCTGCACAGTGGGCTCCAGTTTTATGTCCCTGTTTGATTGTGAGCTCTCTGGGGTGGGACAGCCTTTGTTTGTTACTCACACTGCATGGAGCATGTTGTCAGTTCTTAATAATAATACAGGACCCGGGGGAGCCTCTAATAATGAAGGCAGTTTGTCATAGTAGATCTTCCCTCTGAGCCAAGTTTCGCTATTATCAGCACTGCAACTCAATGAACAAATTTGTGGGTTTTATCCTTCTCCAGTAAGTTGAGGTTTTTTCCCTTTTTGCACAGTGTCTAAAAGTAATCTTGGTTTTAGCCTTCATTGAGCTCCTATTAAAAGGGATCAAGAAAAGGGAAAGTCACTTTTCGGCTTTAAGTTACAACATGAAGGGAGACGAGTGCCATGCAAATTTAAACACACACACACAGTTTAGTTCATACCCCATTGGTTATTGCTGTTAATATTTTGCAGTATTACAACATAGTTGAGACTACTGAGTGCTGTATTTTAGAGGAGCATGACACCGAGGCCTTGCTGTACCCAGTTATATGTATGGGAGGGCTCTTGGAAATAGCTACAGGTGTCATCATGGTTGTCTGGGACTGAATAAGGAAAGACAGAGAGGGGAAGAGAGAGGAAAGCTTTGTTCCCACTTGTGTCAAGCACGAGAAGGAAACACTTTCCTGTGACACTGCTGTAAAAAATGAACCCTGTCCTAGCTGAAACTAAGACACATTGGAAAAAGTTTTCATGGTACTGCCTCCTCCTAGCTTTTCTCCAACGAAAACACTTGCATTTCTGGTGAGGTCTCCACTTCTATGAGTCATATTGAGGTCTTATGGAGCCCTTGCAATTTCCTTGTCCCAGAGGATAACATCCCCTCTCACATCCAGCCTGCTGCTTCCCTCTGTTAATGTACTGCCTTCCCATTGTTTTCACTGTGACATCTCACATGGGCTCCAATAAGCCTTTCTCACCTTTCACTCCTTCCCATCCTCCATTACCTTCTCTCATATCCTGCAAATTCTGCTGCTTTATTGCGCCTTCTTCTCTGTGCTGGGGCACCTGGACTAAGCTGTCCATCCTTCTGTTCCATCACTGGACTGCAAAACATAGTGAATATAACTGAAAAGCTCAAAAGCCTTAAAGTGTTACTGGCTGGAGAGCTCTTAAGAAAGAGTATTTGTCTGCCTGAGCATGGAGCTGCTGCTTGCCTGCGCACACTCCTCACTGGATAGACTGGCTTTCCAGGCACTGGCTGTGGTGGCACAAAAATCCTCCTAGAGAGCTTGGATTGAAGTGGAATATTCTCCTTAGGTGAAACAGGCCTTGCACACAGCCAGACACAACTGATTTATTGCCAACATCAAACTGGTGGAAGCCTACCCAGCCAACTCACCTTCTCCCCCAGCCCTGGGAGCTCTGAAGCCTCAGTGGTCATGGCAGGGGCTCTTCAGCACCTTAAGAATGAATGAATGTGGCAGCCTGCAGTCTTGGGTTGGTGAGGGGCTGTCAGGGGGAAGAAGGGATGGAAGGAGGAGAATTAACTCTTGCTGAAATCCAAAAGGCAACCAGTGGGCATGCCCACTGGTTGCAATTTAGTTTGCTCTTTTTCATTCCCCACTCCCTGGTTTGCTCAAGGAGCTATTGACATATGTAATGTGAAGATCCCCAAGTAGCAGGATGCTTTGCAAGGCATCTGGGAACATTTGAATTAAATTTGCTTGCTGCAGCTGCTGAATGTTGGGCTGGGTAAAAGCAGAGTGCTACTTATTAACTGGCTGGCACTGTGCCTCCTCCAATTCTTCCTGTTCAGCAGCTTCCTAGGGCATTACTGGGGGCATTGCGAGCAGTCCAGGGGAATTTGGTTTCCTAAGCAATGTGTGGGGGCTCCTGGGAAGATAGGCAGATGTACTTCCACCAGACCTGATTGTTCCTAGCCTTCCAGAGCAGGCTGAGCAGCACAACAGACGCACCAGTTCCAGTAGAATAAGAATTAACTTTTGATTAAAACCATATAAGCAGCTTGACAGCTTGGAGCCACTGACCCAGGAAAGCACATATGATAGCAACTTGGAGCAAGCTTCTCTTGAAGCCTCTACTTTATGTCTCAGGAAAGAGGCTGTAATTTTCAGGAGGGTATTGTTCAGGTGGGCTTAGGCAGTGGCATTGCTGAGTGACAATTCAGAGGGGAAAATGTGCCCAATGAAGAGCAGCAGGGGCCTCACAGCCATCTGTCCTGACAGCTTGGAAGGTTTTTCCTTTCTTGCTGTAAGGCATCTGATCCAAATGCCAACCACCTTACTTCACCTTGGCCAGTGACCTCAATGAGGTCACAGCCTTGGGTGGTTTGGTTGTGGGCAGATGCCACAAGGCTTTTGGGCTATTTGTTTTCTCAACTTTCTTTTCTTCCATGTATTCTTGCATTGTAGAAAAGGCACTGAAATAATGCATTCCAACTGAAAATTATTTTCATTGCCTGGGGATTCAAAACAGCCTCCCCAAACCAGATCTTTGCTTAAAAAATAAAAAGCCTTTTAAGTTGCTTGTTTCTCTCTACTTTATACCCATCCCAGGGCTCTGCTCTAGCATTAAAGAGAAATGAAAAGCCATCTAATACTGCAAGCAGGTTGCATCATGGAGGAAAGATCTAAGTTGGGATGGTAGTTATAGTTATGGGGGGATAGTGGCAGAATAACTGTGCACTTAATGAGCTGGAACCCATCCGTGACCTGAGGCTACAAGAGAAAGAGGAAGGAGAAGCTCTTGGTGTGGTAGGAAAGTTTAATCTTCACTGTTCCCCTCAAGGTGAGCTGAGGCTGCTGTCTTCCTCTATACTTTCTCATACAAAGGCTCGGGCCAGAACAGCTTTACATATTCCTGGCTTTCCCCTCCTCAGAGCAGGCTGAGCCTACCTGCCAGACAGACCTCTGAAATTTGCAGTGGGCCAGGCCCCAGACCCATTTGCTAAATTAGCTCCCTGTGTTGTCACTTCAGATTAATTCCTGTCAGAAATACCATCTTTAATGAGACTGCCCCTGTGCAATGCCTGAGTAATTGTATGGTCTTTCTTTGTTTGCACTTTCATCCTCTCCATGTTGGATAAATATTTCCTGCTGTCTACAAAACTCATCTGGGCATGGGAGCCGGCTGCCTCTTGCCTCATCAGCCAGCCAGAGCAGCATTAATGAGAGCTGCTGCAGTAGGGAGCCTGCATACCATGAGGGGAGGTGACAGATAACAGAGCTGTTGGGACAGACATAGGACAGGGGCGTTAGCAGTAATTCAATGACTGTGATTAGAGTGGAAGGTTAACTCCACCGACGGCCATCCCAACACAGCGCCAAGTTTTATGCCGAGGTCCACGGACTGTGGATCTGTATCACTTCATTTCTGCCTCTGAGTTCTATTTTTTATCCTTTGAGCCCACTTCGGCAGTGTCTATCTACTGCTGCCTGTCTTTGGCTTCATTGGCTCCGGGACCCGGCCACCCCTCCGAGGTCTCTCCCTGTATGCCCTGAGCAGGGGTGGGACTAGGCGAAAGGGAGGATGAACGGCAGTGCACCTGCCCACACTGTACCGTAAACGTTTGCTTGGGGATGCCTTTGGGTCTCAGATTAGAAAAGGCTGTGCTTGCAGACAGGTGATGTACTTGAGCAGGTGGTGCCTCTTGCAGCAGCCCAGCCGCGTATCTTGGAGGTGAACAAAATTCCTTTGATTCTGCACATGCAACGTGGCTTCAGGCAAAGAGTCTCGGAAAATGAGCAGCTGGCACCTTGGGGGTTGCCTGGGGGCTGCACCTCGGAGCGGGGGTAGGGGGACACCAAAGGCTTGCTGAGGAGGCAGCTCTGCACAAGGCAGAGTTCGGGGTGACTGAACCTGCTTTACGAAGGCTCTGACATTTTGCTGGCTCCACAGCACAATGCTGCCATTGCCAAGGCAACCGCTGCACACCAGGCTGGGTCTGTAGCCTTTATCCCAAGGCTCTCTGGTGCACTGACCCCACTGGCCCCATACTATGCATTCCCACATTAGTATTGCAGTGGGGTTTTCAACTAGGTAATGCTGCAGTGGCTGAGGAGGTGATGCCTGGTTTAGGACTTAACTAGAAAGCAGTCAGGGCTATCCTAGTTTTCATACTTAAAAATGAAAAGCTTAAAGAATTGAACTCTTTAGTTCAGCCTATGAACTAGGGAGGTACCCATCCTTCTCGGGATAAAATGTGGTTTGTGGTGCACTGGCCTGGTGTTACCTGGAAAAAGGAAATGTGGTGCCACATCCACCAAAATCTCCTCCAGTTGACAGGGTGCTTAATTGGACAGGCCAGTTTGACGTCCAGGGTAGAACACAGACAGGGCACATGGAACAGGGATATGTGAGTCCCTTTACCTAGAGCATCACAGTCCTAGCTGGCTGCAACCCAGAAGGGAGTGAAGCAGCACATGGTGGCCTTGGCTGCATGTGAGATGCTGTGCAGACTGAAATACTCATGGGGAGTGACAAACCATACCCCTTTACTATTCATCATTGCACTTGAAATGTGCTCTGCTGGTCCTGTCTCACTGGTGTTAGGACTCATGACTCCAGTGACTTGCCTTCACAGTGTTTGCCCAGCACTGAATCTCAAAGCAGACCTTCTGCTGCAGGATGGCTTATAAATCACATGTGTCAGAAAGCTTTTCTAGTCCTCTCTACTTTTTTTGCCTACCTTGTCTGGCAGTTTGATGTTTGATCAGAGGCTGCTGTCATATGGGATGTCAAATCAACACAATTCCATCTACCTACAGAACCAACCCCTGTAGTGAAAAAAGGTCTTTTTTTAGCTCTAACTATCCTATCTCTCTAGTGTTGCTCTTTTTTTTATTATTTTAACTTTTGTTCAGGCACTGAGAATAGGCAGATTATATCTGTGCTCTCAAGACAATTGCATTCAGTTGTGCTAGTGGCTTATGTGATGCTGGGCAGGATTCATCCCTTAGGAAGAGGTGGAAAAGGATGCAGAAATAAGCCAGTGCCCGTGGGAGGTGTGCTAGGCGGATGGTTTGAACAGCCATCATGAAGCAAAGCCAGGGAAAGCAAGAGAGGGGAGAGGAGGCACTGCCTTTCTAGGCTGCAAGAGGAGGAGGGGTTTGGGACTGATTGTCAGTTACATGCTGGTGGAAGGAGAGCTGGCTGATCAATAACAAATAGTAGACAAGCAGTCCTTGAAGCTTAGTAAGATTGCTGTGCAGGACCTGGAGGTGAAGCAGTGACTTTGCCACGGGCATGAGGGAGTGAAGACAGCAGAATCTTACCTCAGCTGTGCTCTCTGCTGCTAGAACAAGGTCTTCTCCACCTCTTTTATAAGGGAAGATCACAGAATAGCTGAATATTTGGTAGGGGAAACAAGGAGCTTTTTCAATGTTTCATGTTTGAACTCTCTGTTGGCTAAGTCAACAACAGGAGAGCCTCCACCAGCACAAGGGAAGGAAGTTTTCCCCTGGCCATTGCTCACTGCAGGTGGAAATGTCTGCCTGGCCATGGCTGTTACTGGCTCTGTCAACCAGAGGATCAGAGCGTTTTCTACAAGGGTGGCCAGGGAAGCTTGGCACAGGCCTGACCAGCACTGATGGGTCAGGTGTGATTTCAGTGGAAATGATCGGTGTCCATGGGATAAGGTTTACCCCTTCAGTAGTCTAGTAGTTTACAGTGCCACTGTTGGGACTTCTTCCCTTTGCCCATGAGAGCTTAGCAAATGATGCTTAACTACTGAATTAGTTTGATTAATTCTGTCTTTTTGCATTCACAAATTGCTCTTCAATATGATACATGGTTTTCCTGAGCTGGTTTTCCCTAGTCCACACATCATTTGTAATCAGTTAGTTGGGAAAATTAGTAGTATGAGCAGTGTCTGATTAGCTGTGCTTCAGTCTGAAGGTATCATTTCTCTTTGTTGATTATCCAAAGTAAGTAAAATGTAGCTGATTGACTGTGGGTGGATGCCAGCTGGTCACCAAACTGCTCTATCATTCTCCCTTCCTCAGCAGGATAGGGGGAGGGAAAAGAAGATTAAGATTTAGAAGATTTAGAAAACCACATGGGTCAAGATAAAGTCAGTTTAATAACCAACAGCTAAGGCCATGTGCAGAAGCAAAGGAAAGATTGATTCTCTACTTCCCATCAGCAAGCAATGTCCAGCCACTTTGTGGAAAGCAGGTCTTCAATACATGTAGCAGTTGTTCTGGAAGACAGATGTCTCAGTCATATTTTCATATCCCTTTGGTAAATTTGAATCAGCAGTCCTGGATATGAGGTCCTCTCCCAGGATCTTGCCCACCCCCAGCCTACTGATGAGGGGAGAGTGTTGGAGGGACAGCACTGGTGCTGTGGGAACTCTGCTTAGCAGTAGCCAAAACATTGGTGTGTTACCAAGTTCTTTCTAGCTACCCACACAAAGCACAGTGTTGTAAGGTAACCTGCCCAAAAGAGGGTAGCTGAAAGTCTTACGATGTGTCTTGCCATCCATAAGGTGGTTGCAGAGAGATTTTGTCTCAACGTTATCTTTTCATAAGTACTGCTCCTAATGCTGTTCAAGTACTTGACTGGGCAAGAGAGAAAGCAGGATATTATTTAGCTTTTCTAGTACAAGGGGATAATTCAAACAGATATCCTGGTTTTAGCTGTGTTCAGAACAGTTACAGTGGCTGAGAAGAAAAATTCAAATAATCTTGCTGGAAAGGCTCATATGATCTTAAAACACAACTAGAAGGAAAATCTCATGTATTTCTAGCTCCTAACACCACTGTTCAGTGTTCATTTTGGGTAAGAAAAATGTGAGAGAAGAGATAATCAGATTCCCCATACCAATAGACCCCTCATAGCAGCTTTGCAGGATACAGATGTTGTTTTCACACCACTGTGCTTGTCCATATCCAGAAGGCTCTTGGCTTGTGTTTTACAAACTGAGTACAGAACAAAAAATGCTTGCCAGGTATCAAAGTAATTCCTTTTTGTGCATCTCTTATCCACAGTCCTTTAGTGGCTTCAAGGGGTATATGCTAGTATTGAGTCTTTCTGAAAGTCCCTGTTGATAGGCTGTGATGTGGCTTCCCCTTTTATTCTGCTCATCTGTTATTTTTGGTAGTCAGTCCATGTTCCTCCTACTGCTTCACCATATTTTTTTGTGGACCTTTGTGCCTTTTCCTGCTCCCCTTCCTATATTCCACCTCTTCTTAACTTTGTTTCTTTTTTGGTTTTGTTCCTTTTTTTCCCCTGCTCTCACTTCCTAGAACACATTGGAGATAAGTTAAGAGTGTGTGAAGGGGAAGGGTTTGGAAGAGAGATGTAGTCTCTCCCATAGCTAGTCACAAATGAAAGGAGAAGGCACTAGATGGATGTTTTGGCTGTATATCATAAAGAAATGAAGCGGGCAGCATGGAGAAATGTGAAGGTCTTTATGGGTCTCCCTGCATATCCTGTCCTGCCTCTTTTATATAGACAGCCTAGAGGCTCTGGAATGATGCCTACATACCTTCATTACAGGTACAAGACTAGAAAGTCTAGAGTTGCACAAAAAGTCTATTTCTGCACCAGGAAGCATCAGCCCCATCCTTTATTAGCTGTTTTCAAGGGTGAAGGTGCCCTAACAGAGGGCTCTGCCAGGATCTGTAGAGAGCCAGAGAAATGAAGCTCCTGTTGGTGGAGCATGTCCTGCTTGGAAGTTACACCCATATTATAGGCAAAGTGGCTCAGAGCTCAACCTAACTGCAGCTGGGCCAGCTTGGGCTGTGGAGAACCAAATTGCTTTCTTTTCTTGGAGCTGGAAGTGCTGACAGCACAGTGTATAGACACATGTGTGGATCTGGCTGCAAGCAGATTTCCAGTGCAAGGAAATTGGTGGAAGAGGAGACTGTGCTTACTGATATAGGGATGAGTATAAAGCTGGATCTAGTAAGACACCAGACAGTGCTGGTTTTCAGATGTGAGGCTCAAAAGAGTCTGTACCCATTGCTTTCTTTGAGAGGGGGATGTAGAGGAACACGAGAGATACTGTCTCTTATCCAGCTCGTGCCCATACAGTAGACAGAGAGGTGATCTCAGGTTCTGCAGTGCACAGTCAAGAGTACAGGTAGGAACTTGCAGTAAGAGTAGAGAGCTTCCAGTCTGAAACAGAAGGACTGCATGTGCCCTCAGGGTTGAAAATAAGGCTGTGAGACAGTAGAAGAGAACCTCAGTTAAGGCTTATACTTGACTGCCTCTCTGACAGAGTGAAGGCTAGGTCTGTTCTTCCCTAGACCAGGGAACATACGCTAATAAAACACATATTGCTTTCTGATCAGATCCTAATGAAAGACATTATTGAGGAGTGTGGAACAAGCACTTACAGTAATTCATGACAGCACCAATTTGGCTTCTCTAGGAAGCCATAAACTGCTGCTTTTGGCACCTAATGAGGATGGGCAGCTGATTGCCTGTGCAGGAGGAAGAGAGAGATACTGACTCCCAGCCTTGAAGGCTACAGCTGTCCTCAGAAGGCACTGAAGGTTGCAGTTGATTCTCTGGAGTTGGGAATGTTTCAGCTGAGAAACTGGGCCTCCTGATAAAGGACAGTTCAGTACAGAAAGCTTTCAGAAATTCCTCATTTAGACTGAATAATGGATTTGACTTGGTCATTCATCTGTGCTTATTCCCAGGATCTGAAACTGTGTGCTTGGCTGATGAAAAACATAGGCATGAATTTCAGTTCACCAATGTGCTTGTCTGGGAAAGGCCAGCTTTGTGCTTGCAATGTGATTATTTGTTCTGGAAAGCCCTTAGGAGTAATGGTTGTCAAGCAAGGAAAATGAAATAAATCCTACTTTAAACTTACCTTAGCCCTTTAGTTGATGAGATTAATGCTTGACATAATTTCCATCCAAGGTGGTCATTAAGTACTAACCAAAGAAAATATTTTCATTCTATGTGACAGGCAGAGAAAATTTTATGAGAGATTGTAAAGAACCATCACAATGACTATCTTCATATCCAAGCCAAATTTCTTTACTACCCAAAACTTAACCAAATAGTTTTTTTGGAGTAGACAGGCATCTTCCCTGCACCTGATACCAGCCAGAGTTCAGAATCCCCTATTAGGATTGTGCTATTGAAATTTTGTGCAGCTGTCACCAGTCTGGAAGACAGTGCCACCTTGGTGAAGAATTAGGAAGGATTGGAAAAAAGATCTGAAGGATGGAAAACTATTTGAGTGGTTTTGGAAGGATGAAATGAAGTGGTACAAAGGCATAGATGGAGATGATGCTGCAGGCTGGGAGCTCATCTTTGGAAAATGAGTGCAGTGCACAAGTGAGTTGACTTCAAGGAACTGCTGATAAGATGCAGGTGTGAGAAAGGGCAAATGTATGCCTAGATGAAACTTGAGGTACTTCTGGGCAAGGTGGAGAAATGGCACTACATCCTATATGCAGGGCTGGAGCACTGAACTCCAGCAAGTGGGATCATGTAGAAAAACTTTGTAGAGTCAATCCTGGAAGGTGAGTCTGTGTTACAAGAGCAGTCACAGAGTGCTCAGCCTGCTTAGCCCAGCAAAACAAAGGCTGAGAGGTAGTGAGATTGCTGTCTGTAAAACATCAGGGGGTCAAACAACAGCGAGGGAAAAGAGCCATTGGCGCCAAAGGACTATACTGGCACAAAGTAACTGGGTGCAAGCTGCATGTGAATAAATTCAGTCCGGAAATGAGACCATTACAACGATCAGACTCCAGAACAGATGTCCAGGGGGAGGAGCAGGCCTAAAGGGAACAAACCACTTTTAAGATTAGATGTGCTAAGTACATAAAACTAATAAACAGAGGCAGCCCTTCTGGTGACAGGGGACTGGACCCTGTCAGCCAGGAGTGTATATGCCCTGCTGTGTCCTAGATTGTAGCCATGCTTTGCCCTTCTCTGTACTCTGGGGGCAGAAGGTTTTTATCCCTCTGACAAAATGGAGAGATCAAGCAGCCAATTCACGGCAAAAGGAATGTCGAAGACATCTTCCTCTGCTCTGCCCTCTGGTGCCAAGGTGACATCAAGGATTACAGTATCAATCCACTGCTGTGTGTCAGAATGAATAGGAAGAAGGGGAAAGGAAGGGTCAGATTTATGGCATATTTTTCCAGCATTGTGGAACATATTGGTGACTCATGTCCAAGACAGTTCCCTAAAATTTCCTGCCCCCACCTCCCTCCTGACCCTACAACAGATTCTGAGCATTTTTCATTGTCTTTTCCCAATAAGTTACTTTAACCTGTGGAACTCACCTGCTGAGCTCTCGTTCTCCAGCAATGGAGAAGTGGATAATTTGCTTTCAATCTCGAGTATTATGAACTCCAACACACATAAATTCTGAAATTGTATGTCCATTTTATTTTTTTTTAAGAAGTCCATGGCTTCTAAACTCTTGGAGGCCTCTCTGCCACATATGCTGTATCTTTGGAGGCACAGTTGGGGAAGGAATTGAGGACAGGGATTGCCTGATGAAGTAGCAGGAGGTTTGGTATTGCTGAGCCCCATATTCATCTCAGGAGCTGTTACGAGTGCCATTAACAAGCTCAGCCCCTTTCAGTATCTTGGGACTATCTTTCCTGGTTGCCACTAATTTAAGACCACAGACACTGCCAGTCCCATCATGATGACAGCAGTGGTGTGATTGTTTCTGGTCTTTGTGAGCAACATTCCCTTAGGAAGGGAGCACCTGTATATTAGGTAGACTTGGTTGGGATGAGGTCATCATAGTCACAGGCACTGGGGAAATCTGGTAAGAGAGGATGTCTGCAGCACTCTAGGACAAAGCTAGCTAATGAAGACAAGACTGTGTAAACAGGCTGAAATGGTACAAATGGGAGGCTGTGTCACCCTGAGTGGTATTGCCTGTCAAAAGAGGAGTGCCCTTCTGCCTACTCTCACCTTCTCCTAGCCCCTGGACCTTACTAAACAGGGATGTCTATGTGTGCTGAGAAACTGGGAAGCTTGGCACTGAGCTTTGAAGACCACCTTGATTGCTGGTTGCTTGAAAAGTGCAGCCCACCAGCTGCACAGGCAGTTGAAGATTATTTTGTCCAGATTATTGCCCCATGCTTCTTTTCAGACCTTTTTGAGATATCTGTGCTTCCTGCACCATCAGGCTCTCCACAGCTCCTAGTCTGGTGGATGTCTGCTCTCTAGAGAGTCCTGACACTCACAGATGAGAAAGGAGGGGGAGAGTGGAGGAGCATAGGTCACCTCACCTTCACACATGCCAGAGACAGAATTTATCTGGTATGCACAGGGAGCAAGGAAGAGTCTGCCAGAGGGATGGAGCCTGCGTGTGAGGCTGGTGTGCCACACCAGCCTGCCTTTATCTGCCGCCCCCTCTGCCTTCAGAGAGGCTGGAGAGGCTATGGATGGAGCTGAGAGCTGTCCCTGCAGTCCATATCTGCAGTTAGTGAGGCTGGAGTGGGAATGCAGGCAGCCACCCCTGTCTCTTTTGTGCTGCAGGAAGGAGCAGCCAGGGAAGTTTGAATGAGGCTGAGAAAAAAGGGTGAAAGAGTGAGCATGTGTGGAGAGGATTTGAATGGAGATATTGGAAAGCAGAGCTAGTGCTTGTGCCCTGAACTGGGAAGTTATTGAAGAAGTGGGACAAGTAAAGAGAGAGCATCAAGAGTGAATTGCAATGCTGGGAAGTGTCGCTGCTGGGCGTGAAATGAGTCACACGGACGCAGTTCAAGGTGTGGTGAAAGAAAGAGCCAACTTTATTTGTTCTTTCAGTATTTATAGGTTTCGGACCACGACCAGGGATTGGATAGTCAGGTTAACACCTTCCCAACTGCACTGGCCATGAGAGACGTCCATCAAAAGGCATATCTTTAATGGAATGTATAAACATTAATGTTTATAGTTACTTTCCTGGGAAAGTGGCTAGAACTTGTAGAAAAACAATATCGAGGGCCTGATTCTCAGGGCGACAGGGAAGCTGGATGCCTGCAAAAACAGTTCCTTTGCTCCGATCAGCTTGTTGGGGGATTTACATGATTTTAATGTTCATTTTTCTAGCTGTTGTTTGTTAGAAATATCTTGGGGCTTGGTGATGAAACAGATTTTATTTCTGATTCCTCCCTCAAACAAGCATTAATATAGAGGTGGTTGTGAGACCACATGCATGGCTTCACAAGTCACACTGGTCTCAGCACAGGTAGGTTGTTGTGGTGGTGTAGAGCAGAACCACAACACTAACTCTTGACAGATGTGTTTATTAATATCCTTTAGCTTTATTAAGGCTGCTAGCTGGTACACATCTGGCGTGAACATCATTCAGTCTGAAAACATCATCCTAGTTTTTTCCTTTAATAGCCTATATAAACAGAAAATGTAGGTGTGGCAGTGTCATACCTTGGGCCCTCTGCTGTGACAATGCCCCAAGTGGGAATGGAACCAGGGGCAGGGGTACTGTGGCATCCTGCTTTTGTCTCTTGAGACTCTAGGTCTGTGTTCCCAGTACGTGGGCCAGCTCAGCTGGCTACAGTGGCACAAGCACCCTGCAAGCATCACAAGCTGGCTCAAATGAGACGATGGGGAGAGGGCAGGCAGTATGTACCAACAGCGTATGTGATGGTGAGGAATGAGAAAGTGCAGTAGCAGTTTGCAGCTCCTAGAGGTTTGGTGGCTGAGTGCATGTGAGTGAGTTCTCCCCTGATCACTAATACTGCTTACAGTGACAGGGAAAGGGACATGTACTGCATGTAAATACACACAAACCACATGAGGCTGCCTCTGCCCTTTGTAAGGTGTTTTTAGAGAACCCATTCTACAAGAACTTTCTTACCTCTGCAGCCTGTGTGATATTCACAGCCAGCTGGTAGAAACTGTGGATTTGTTGGGTTTTTTTCCTTCCCCATCCCCTTCCTTGGATTATTGGGAATGGAAGGAGGTAAATGCAGAGGTAAGTCTCTGCTTTGTGCAGTGCTCTTGTTCTGGCCCCTGAGGCAGCTTCCTGAGCCTGGTGATAAATGAGCTTATTGCATGAGCCCCTCCACTGAGACTTCAGTGTCTCTAATAAGGTGGCCAGCGTTTTCCTGTCCTCCGCACCAGCCTCTGCTTTATTAACTGCACTGCAGCAATATTAAACTAGAACATAGGGTCAACGTGATCCAGAGGAGAGATGTTGAGAAGAGGGTGGAAGGAGGAAGATACCAGGATAGCATGAGACAAGAGAAAACACAGAGCAGGAGAAAGGGCAACATCTGGCAACTGAAGTGGATTGAAAAATGGGTTCCTGCTGGACTGATGCATGCAGCTCTGCACAGACCTGCTGCTGGCAATCAGGGACAAAAAGGATGTTTAAGGAGGGGGATGTGGAGGCAGACTTTGGCCTTATGTTTCTGTCTGCTGGACCTGTGCTAGTGACTGCAAGCCAGCACCTGCTCCACATGCACACAGCAAGCAGCTGGCTGGAGCTGCCCCCTTTCTCCCTTGCACTAATTTCATGCCCTTTAAACTGTGCTGGCAGTGCACCTGGCTCTCTGTACTGACAGCTGCATCTGGCTCAGGGCCCATGCTGCTTTTCATAGAGAAGCCAGACTTTCCAAATACATCCATGGCCAGTTCTGTTGTGATGCCAGGACTGTAGAGACCATAGTAAAGATGTGCAGAGGGCAGTCTTGTTGGCAGCCAGTTTCTGTGTCAGTTCAAGTTGCATATTGGATAGAGACAGGACATATGCTGGGAGAAGCTATAGCTACGAAGTATTTGGTGGAAGGAAAAGACCCTCTTAAAACTTGACCTCTGTGCACCAAAAGGAGATAGACACTGAGCCTTTCCCATTACCTAGTGATCTAGGCTTCTTCTGGGAAGCAGGGAGGTTGCAACCCATGGGAAGCATATTCGGGAAGCACATAATGCCTTTAATTATTTCTGTTTTGCAGCCAAACCTTGGTGTCAGCCAGTTATTTATTTGGTTACACAAGTCCCTGAGGATAGACTCTACTAGGGGATCCAGAGCTTTGCAGTCCAGACTGGAGACTGATTTCTCAGTTTGTCCTGGATTAGATGATGTGGGAGAGTATGTGATTTGACCTTGCTCCCAGAGGCTTTAGATACCCAAATTCCAGCTGAGATGGAATTTGCACTGTCTGAATCTCACCCTCAAGCTTTTGTCTGACTCTCCATTTTGTTTCTCTTCTAAAGGTTATGTCTAGACGAGGGAAATGGCTCCTGACCTCCTCCTATTTGCTGGCTGCCTTCCCAACAAATCCCAGCCTGTGGGGAGCAGTTGCTGCCAGCTCACCCAGTCACATTCTGCTCCCCAGAGGGTCCCATGCCAGGAGCTGTGCCACTCCAGCCTTCTGCTTCTCTTCTTCTGACTGCTCCTCTTCTCCCAGACAACTGGGGGTCTCATGCTAATGAATCCAGCTGAAGTCCCTGCCCCTGGGAGCAAGCTCTGCCGCTGCTTTGCCAGAGTGATGGTGTGGTGGGCTGGCAGATGGGAGGGCTGAGCAGTAGGAATGCCAACTGGGTCAGAATGTCCTATCAATAACATCTGCCCTATGCAGATAAGGCGTTGTTGATATGAACGGATCCTGGAAACATCCTGGTGCCTCTGGGAACCACTGCCCTGGTCCTGCTCACTAGGACTGCTCCCAGTGCCTTGTAGGGTGGCACCAGGCTGAGGGAAGTCATCAGAAGAGTTCCCAGCTCTCTGCTCCATCTTAGCAGAGGAGGAGAGTGCAGCAAGTAGTTCCTCAAGCAACTTACACTCTGATCTTCAGGTACAATCTGTAACACAGTGCAAAATTGTTTTTCACTGTGAGACCCACATGCAACCACAGGTTCCCAGGGACCAGTCTCTGCCCCTTCGCTTGGGAACAATGTCCAAACTGTGGGCAGACCAAGGAGGTAGGTTCCTGGCTCTGTTGGAAATGGATGGGGCTTTGGCACAGAAGCCTCTACAGCAGCAGCCATTGCTACTGAGTTTAAACTTAGAGTTACGCGTGTCAGAGATAGAGACAGGCAGAGGAGGGATTGCATGTACTTGTTTTTACTAAGCACCACATCGACATTGCCCCTGCCCTGCTTTGATAATGGCCTTCACTTCTGCTGTGCCCCCACCCCATCCTCTTGCCCCACACTGTCTATACAGACAGATTTGGTGTAAGCCATCCTCCATGCATCCCAGTTCCAGTAATCCTGCAACTTCAGAGTTAATGATGAATGACGCTGCTCTTGGCCGCACCAGAGCTCCGGGCCAGCTCTATGGTGCCACTCCGTCACGGGCAGTCACCAGGAGTCGGGAACTGCAGGGGAAAGGTGATCCCACTGCAGAACCTTCAGAGCACCGAATCCTGCCAGGCTCTGACACATCAGGCGTCATGGGTGGTAGCAAAAGGAAGGAGGAGACTCACTCGGCTGTACTTCCCAGGAACAGATTTATTCAGGAGAAGGGACGAGTACAAGGGTCTGGGCTGGGACAAATCAGGACTGAAGAGAGTCCAGAGCACCTCTGTGCACTGGGTTTTATCTCAGGGGTGGGCACAGTCCAGAGTCCAATGGGAGCTCACGGAGGGAGGGGTAAGGGGAGGAGGCTACAGTATCAGGGACCAATGGGACAAAGAAGGCGGGAACATAACATAAGAACCAAAAACATGTCAAGGAAGGGATGATGTACATGGATGGAGCTGGAAGGAGAGGTGGGGTTTACAGTGATGGATGGGGAGATTGGGCAGAGTAAAGGTGATTGACGGGGAACATTCAGGAAAAGTGGGAGGGGTTTGTATAACACACAACTGGGGCTAAACCATTACAATCAACAGGGGGAAACAAGAACATACTAATAAGTTTTAACAAATTCTTTATTTGACAAAATTTAATATATTTAACAAAATTAAATAAACGAACTACAACATCTCCCCCTTTCTTTT
The DNA here is from genome assembly GCF_971803275.1 of Cyanistes caeruleus. Classification (NCBI taxonomy): domain Eukaryota; kingdom Metazoa; phylum Chordata; class Aves; order Passeriformes; family Paridae; genus Cyanistes; species Cyanistes caeruleus. The sequence goes on along the minus strand of NC_141702.1, from coordinate 83,191,309 downwards.
TTAGAAAGAGGAGGAGCAGAGTGTAGGGTCTGAGGGAGCAGAGGGCACAGTTTCTTCTAAAAACCAACCTTCACAGGTTGGCGGAGGAGGAGATGAGGAGGAGGGAGGAGGATTATTCAGGAAAGGGAAATCGAGGTAAAAAGGGGACTCGGGGTTTCCTCCTCCTCCTAGTTGGTGTCTGGTGGCAGCCTCCCGGAACGCGACATCAATTTTTTTACTTTTTTTCTGGCAGCCTGTTGGGGTGTTTTGGGACATAAGGTTTCACCCATCTTTATGGGATCCACCTCAGTCCCTGGGGTGAGGAGACACAAGCATAACCCCGCCCCTAGGTCACTAACTTAAAGGGTCCCAAGATCTTTTGGGACTCTAGATCCCGTATCAGCAGTGGCAGGTGTTCTTGTAGTTTGTAGTTGGTGGACTGAAAGTGGCGTACCACTGGAGGGTTTGGGTTGTCAAAAGAGCAGTTTAAAAGGTTGATGGTAAACAAGGCTTTGCACAGCCGATCTTGAAGCGTGCAGCCTTTCATGCTCTCTCTTTGATGGGCCAGGACCATTTTGAGTGATTGATGGGCTCGCTCAACAATAGCTTGACCTGTGGGGGAATGGGGGATGCCTCTTTTATGTTCCACTCCCCACTCCTGCAGGAAATCCTCCAGCTTCCTGGAGACGTATGCTGGACCGTTATCTGATTTCCCTGGGAACCCCCAGCACAGAGAAAGCCTGCATGAGGTGTTTGCAGACATGCTCAGCTTTCTCTCCCGAATGGGCAGAGGCATAGACTGCACCAGAAAAGGTATCAATGGAGAGGTGCACATATTTGAACCTACCAAACTCTGGGATGTGGGTGACATCCATTTGCCACACTTCACAGCTCCCCAGACCTCGGGGGTTAACCCCCGAGCCCAGGGATGGCATTGCTGCTGATTGACATTGTGGGCATGTGGCCACAATGGCTCTGGTTTGATCTCACCTTAGATGGAACTGACAGACCAAACCAGGCACATTCTGATGGAACATCTGGTGACTCAGTTTAGCCTGTTGGAACACATCAGGAAGTTGGGCCATCTCAACATGGGCAGCGAGGGAATCTGCTCTTTCATTCCCCTCGGCTACTGGGCCAGGGAGCTCTGTGTGTGATCTTACATGCATGACAAAGAAAGGCTGCTTCCAGTGAGAAACAGTATATATTAGTTTCAAAAGCAGCTCAAAACGCTGAGGATTTGAGACTTCCTTCAATGCTGCATTTTCTGCTCTTACTACTACCCCTGCTACATAGGCCGAATCAGTCACCAAATTAAATGGTTCGGGGAACCTCTCAAAGGCCCTGACAACAGCAGCCAACTCAGCAACTTGTGGAGATCTCTCCACATACTTAACATCCGTTTCCCACTGCTGAGTCTGAGAATCCATCCAAGTCATCACTGACTTGTGGGATGCTCCGGATACATCAGTGAAAACTGTCACTGCCTTGAGAGGTTTTCTGCTCCTGATCTCTTTAGGAATTACATTGAACTTTGAGTTAAACAATTTATGAGCAGGGGCGTGGACTGAAACCTGTCCACTGTAGCTATCCAAAGCAATTTTTCTGCAGCAATTGGTTGAACATTTCCTTGGTCAGTTTATCTGGGGACGCTCTGTCCCGAGACAGACTGACCGGTACCCATATGCATGTAAAGTCACACCCAGACATTTCCCAAAGCCTTGCCCTAGCTTTCCTGATAAGCTGAGCCATCAACTCCTGAGGCCTCGTGATACTTTTGGACCTCTGATGACTTAGGAAAACCCACTCTATGATCAAAAGTGGGTCCCTTGAGTCCTGGTCCCATTGATAGAAAAGCCCGAACAGGTGTGGCAGATTTCCCAAGACAATAAATTCAAATGGCAGGTTCAGCTCGTACCTATATGCCTGCCTCTCCACTAGTGCATCCTGTACCTTTTCCAGGGCTTTCCATGCCTCTGGAGTCAGAGATCTGGGAGAACTCAGCTCCTTCTCCCCGTTCAATAATATGAAGAGGGGGGCTAGGTCTTCAGTAGTGAGGTCCAGCCAAGGCCTCACCCAGTTTAAAGTCCCACACAGGGAGTGGAGATCTGCCAGGTTTTTTGGATCACTGTTAATAGCCAATTTTTGAGGAACAGTGGTCCTCTCAGCAATCTGTAGGCCCAGATATCTCCAGGGTGGCATCCTTTGAACCTTTTCTTCCTGGAGTTGAAATCCTGCGGAGGTTAGAACTTCAACCACCAGGTCAAGCGCACGTCGCAGTAGATTGTCATGGGGGGCACACACCAGGACATCAGCCATGTAATGGTGGATGATGGCCTCCCCCACTTTGGTGCAGCCAGGAGACAGCAATGAGGAAACATACCACTGGCAAATGGTGGGCGAGTTTTTCATGCCCAGTGGCAACACTCACCAGTGGAACCTCCTCACTGGGGCTTCTCAGTTAAGGGTGGGCACCGAGGAGGCAAACCATAGGGCATCGTCAGGGTGCAGGGGAATTTGGAAAAAACAATCTTTAATATTAATAATTGCCAATTGCCAATTTCGTGGGAGCATGGTTGGGGTAGGCATCCCAGGTTGGAGAGGTCCCATGTCTACAATGACTTTGTTGATTTCATGAAGGTCGTGAAGGAGCCGCCACTTGTCTTTCCCCGGCTTATGGATTACAAAGACCGGGGAATTCCAAGGACTGGTTGTCTCAACTATGTTTCCTTTAGCTAATTGCTCCTCCACAAGTTCGTTGAGCGCCTTTAATATGTCTTTTCTTAGCGGCCACTGATCAATCCAGACCGCTGTATCCGTTGTCCAATCTAACTTCTGGAAAGGGCGCTCCACAGTGACCACCTCTAAAAATCCCGAGGGGTTTTTGGGATCTCTATTTTCACCCCCCATTGGGACATGAGATCTCTCCCCCACAGGGGAACCTGATAGTCAGCAACAAATGGGCGTAAATTTGCCAATTGCCCATCTGGCCCCGCAATTTGTACCACGCTCTTGGATACTTGTGCCAATTGTGTGCCCCCTATACCCTGAATCTTGCCAGCCACAGATTGCAACTCCCAATGTGACGGCCATCTCCTTTCAGGGATGATCGTCACATCTCCTCCCGTGTCAAGCAGACCCTTCATTTTTAATGTTTCTGCACCCTGCTTGATGCTGCAATCAATGATAGGTTTGTCTTCACCCACAACCTCTGCCCAGTAGATGCCTGGTGCATGATCATCCACTGGGATTTCTTCTGGGATAGGTATGATTTGGGCAATGATTTGGCCCTTCACCAAAAAGAAGGGTGGGTGAGTACAGCGCGCCAAGACAATGAGGTTCTCCGGACCCCCCGGAAAGGTGATCGCAGAGATCTCAATCTCTGGGGGGGTGTGTTTAGTGTCCCCAATGGCAATGTACTTACAGGCTAGTCCGGAATCCATCAAAGTCCCATCCAGTGGGTCCACAGGAACTACCTTCCAGTGCTGGGACCAGAAGAAAATGTCTTTGATATTAGTTAAATGTCGTGTCCGGTTGATAGGCCAAATCCTGTTATTTTGTGCCCCCAACCCCCCAGCGAGACCTGTCCCATTTGTTGCTTCGCGCGGGACAGGTTTGCACTGCGCTCCTAGGTTTTTTTTGCATTTATTAGATCTTTATTCCCCCTGATGTCATTGGATGGGGGAACCCTTCTTCCCATGCTGTTTCCTGTGTTCCCATGGCAAGGGCTGGGAGCTGGACACTCCCTTGCCAAATGTCCCAATTGTCCACAGCGAAAACACTGCAGCTGGCTTAGTGGTGTACGCTGCATCACAGCCGCAGATGGTGTCTTCCTTGGTGCTGGTGCTGTCTGGCTGAGTCCCACCATCGGAGCCTTCTTTGCACATGCTTCTACTATCATTTCTAAGGGGGGAGGCGGGTGGAGAGGCAGACAGGATGATTCGGCAGCACACTTCATTGGCATTATTTTTCACCGCTTCCAACAGAATGTTCTCCTGTAGCTCAGCTTTCTCTGTCTCTCCACCTGTGCCTGGAGCCTATCAACAAACTTAACAAAAGGTTCATTAGGGAATTGTTTAATTGACAGGAAACTGGCTTGAGGTTCTTCCTCAGGCATTAAATTGAAAGCTTTCTCGGTGGCCTCCGCAATTTTAACAAGAACAGACCGAGGTAAACCCCTGGCCTGCTCCTCAGGTTTAGCCCAATTCCCTTCGCCACACAGGTGATCTAAAGTGAGGGGGTTTTCATTCATGTCAACTGCAGTATCTTCATTGTGCAATAGCTCAGGAAGCATGGTCTCCAACGCCCTCTTCCACCCCTGTTTCCACAGCTTAAACTCAGCTGAGGAGAGGAGGCATGAAAACAATTCTTTTAAGTCGGAGGGGACCATTTCATTTGTAGAGAAGGTAGCTTTCAACAAGCCTTTAAAATACTCACTTCTTCTCCCAAACTCTTTCTCAGCTTTACACAATTCCCTCTTGGTTTGGAAGGAGAAGGGTTGCCATTCACGGTGTCTCCCTCCCCTGCCACGAAAACTCACCAGTGCAACGAAGGGAATATCAACCAGTTCTGAGTTCTGGCTGCCAAGCCTGTCACTTCCGGTTTCCAGAGCGTGGGAACCAGAAGGAGGGCTGTGGGAACCAGAAGCCAGAAGGGGCGGGGCTTTTGGAGGACCAACCGAGTAGGAGGGCTTAAAGGAGGAGCAACAGCAGGAAGAGGTGGGGTTTGGGGGTGTGGTGGTGGGATGACATGCCCTGGAGGAGGAGGAATTTCCTGAGAGGAAGTGGGAGGGGTCAAGGTATGGAGAAGGGGAGGAGTTAAGGAAGAAGGGGTTGGTCGATGGGGGAAGAAAAGGATTGTGGGAAGGAGAAGCACAAGGAAGGGGTCCGACCATGTGGTCCCCGCCATCTTATGCTCTCTGGGGGCCATTTTGTGGGTCAGGGGAAGAACAGGGGAACACACGGGAACAAGGAGAATGGGGGAACACAGGGGAACAAAGATTCTGGGATATGTGCTGGGGGTTTTTAACTTCATTTAACTGGGGATTAACAACCTGGGAAGCATTAAACTTTGGACTGACAACCGGGGAAGCAGGGGATTGGGTAGAGGCTCTGGCAATTTGGCCAGGGCTGCCAGGGCTGGGGTGCTGAGGGAGACGTGGGGAGCCAGGGAGACTAGAGCCATTGCTGGTGCCCTGTGTAGCACGGGATGCCCCGCAAGTCTCCCCCAACTTAGGGGCAGAGGTAGAGGAACACGGGGGCAGGGAAACTGGGGAAAACTGCCCTGGCTGTCCTTGCACTCCCCGTTTTTCAATTAATGTGGACCTGATTAAAACAAAAAGTGGAATCAATTTAAAAGCAGTCTTGTCCCCTTGATTAGTTAAAACTGTCAATTTACTGCCCACAATAGTACAAAAATTAACAGAACTTATATTTTCTGGGGACACATGGGGGTAAGTGCAAGAACAGCCATCTAACTAATCTCTTAACTAACCCGTTAGAAAACTTTTTCCCTCCCCCCTCAAGGATTCCCACAACTTGGAGATAAATCCCCCTTTGCTGAGCCGACAACTTCACGCCGAGTTTTTAACACTTCGGCTCAGCAATCCTACCACCCCTCGACAGCAAAGGAAAACTGAAAAGAACAAAAGATAAGGGTCCGGAACCCAAAATAAGCCCTTATCACTTTCTCCCTCTGGGGAACTCACCACACCAGGTCCGGACAGAGTGCTGTGAGGGATGTCCACACCCCGAGGCGATCCTCTGCGCGAGGAGGGTTGCTGCCTCAATCCCCGAGAGCGCCACCAGACAAAATTTAGTCTGCTACTACCGGGGTAGTCGCTGCCCAAAAGTCCACTGATGGGTAGCTGTCTGTCCGACTCCTCCATGAGGTCTCCAGCCAGAGGCCCCACGCTGGGCGCCAACTGATGCTGCTCTTGGCCGCACCGGAGCTCCGGGCTAGCTCTGCCACTCCGGCACAGGCAGTCGCCAGGAGTCGGGAACTGCAGGGGAAAGGCAATCCCACTGCAGAACCTTCAGAGCACCGAATCCTGCCAGGCTCTGACACATCAGGCGTCGTGGGTGGTAGCAAAAGGAAGGAGGAGACTCACTCGGCTGTACTTCCCAGGAACAGGTTTACTGGGGAGAAGGGACGAGCACAAGGGTCTGGGCTGGGACAAATCAGGACCGAAGAGAGCCCCGAGCACCTCTGTGCACTGGGTTTTATCTCAGGGGTGGGCACAGTCCAGAGTCCAATGGGAGCTCACAGAGGGAGGGGTAAGGGGAGGAGGTTACAGTATCAGGGACCAATGGGGATACAAAGAAGGTGGGAACATAACATAAGAACCAATAACATGTCAAGGAAGGGATGATGTACATGGATGGAGCTGGAAGGAGAGGTGGGGTTTACAGTGATAGATGGGGAGATTGGGCAGAGTAAAGGTGATTGACGGGGAACATTCAGGAAAAGTGGGAGGGGTTTGTATAACAGACAACTGGGGCTAAACCATTACAATCAACAGGGGGAAACAAGAACGTACTAACAAGTTTTAACAAATTCTTAACAAAATTAAATAAATGAACTACAACATTTGAACACTGAGACTGCCTGTCGGGAGAGCTGCCTTTGTGCGATGAGAACTTCAGCCTAGGGGTAAGGCAAGGGAAAGCTTAGTGAACACTGGACTATGGAAAGTCCTGCCAAAGGTCTTTTTACCAGCACCAGCATCCCCAGTAACTTATCTTGCCACAAGGATCCAGGTACTGCACAGCGACAGGCAGGAAATTGCATCTTCACAATTCAATCCTCATTCTTATTCTTTCCCAGCCAAGCAAGCATGACCATGGCAGGGAAGTTTCGCTGACATGTAATTCATCATTTTTAGTGGTGGTGATTTTGATAATGATATTTTGCCCATTGTTTTCTTGAAACTTCCCTGCTGCCTTAGCAAACCGAACAATGTTTAGCTGGTATGGTTCAGCTAGCATAATTCAGCACCTTCCAATGGGAATCAGAGGAAGAAGAAGCCTGTGAGTGACCCCAGAGAACCATCAACTTGAACTAGACCCCTTGCTCTAGTCTGCGGAGGCAGTCCAAGGATGGACCCTATGGAAGATTTCTGAGGAAATATGGTAGTAGGCTGCTCCCAGTGAGACACCAAATGAAGTGCCACATGGCCCGGGCAGCAAATGAATGAATTATGCAGCAGTGATTGTGAACTGAAGGGTGTCGTGGTGCAATGCCATGCTATTTGCACAGGACCTGAGTGCACTAACATGAGTGAGTTGGGTTAATTTTCTCCCTCCTGAAGCCATTACTTCTGACACAAACTTGCTTCAGGACCTGTAGTTCAAATTGTCCCTACAGTCCCTGCCTTGGAGGACACGAAGGCTTCCCTTAAAGGAGAGCTCAGGCTCCTGATCAGTGTTTTATACCAGGGATGGCAATTTTCAAAACAATATTGTATGAAGATCTCATGGAACAACCACGTGTACATCTGTATAGAAAGGGGAGAAATAGGGTGTTAAATGATGGATATGATTGCCCAGATTTCCATTTTCAACACTTTGGGTTCTTTTTCTCTGCAGCTGTCTCAGAGAAACACCATCCAAACCTTCATTCCTGTGAAGAAAATTGAGAAAGGCCTGTTGCTGGAGCACATCTTGCCCAACCTGAAAGTGCCTCAGAGCTATGAAGTTCGCCTGACACCCATCACCAGCTTTGGGGCTGGAGATATGGCTGCCCGCATCATCCGGTACATGGAACGTAGGTGTCTCCTTCTTGGTCCTGCCTACAAGAGCAGGTCTGAGCTTCAGGCCTGGGGATGTGGGCATGCAGAGAGGTGGTCTTCCATGACCCTTGGGTGGGTCTCTGTGCTCTGAGAAGTTCTGATGGCATAGCATTATCGCATTTGACTGTGTTTTGGATGCTGCTATCATTGCAGAGCACTAGAGACCTCTGAAGATCAGCCTCCACTCATCCTTCACTCAGCAGCCCTGACTCGCACTCTGCAGTCTATGGACAAGAGATCCCCAAAAGGGATCAGGCCATGCTGCAACTCCCCATGGTACAGTGGCTTTTTATACAAGATATACACTGGATGCTGTGTATTAGCCACACACCCCTAAAAGTAAGAGGATTTTGGGAGACTTCAGTTATTTCCAGAGCTGAATGCATTATTCCTTTCCTAACTAGTTGTTCATAAAGCTGTAGCTCTGTCCAACCTTGAATCCCAGGTTATCTCATTGGTATACATTGACCATACTTCTCTCCCCATCATCCCAACAGCTCACACCTCTCTCCATTCCCACAACTCTGTGATTCCTTTACTCTTCAACAGGGGTTTGGACCCTCTATTTCAGCAGAAAGTACAGATCCTTCTCCTGTAGTGTTTGTTTGATTTCACACAGCCCTCTTTTCCCGTGGCATGTCAGGTGTCCCCAGCATACCTGTCATGTCAGTCTTCCACAGTGCATCAAACTGCTTGAATATCCCTCTTAGATACCTAGCTTTGGTATCTAAGTGGGTGCTATCCCACTGTGTGCTCCAGAAGGAAACTACTTGGGTTGCCAGAAGGGTTTCCCTATGATCCCAGGATCACCCCCTAGGTGGGGTTTTCTTAAGGTCTCTCGTTGCTTGGATCAGAGTGTCAGAATCTTTTTCCATTACCAAAACAGGCACTAAGCACTGCTTTCTCGTAGCGATGCTGCCAGGAGACTTATGCATTTGTGACCTTTCTTGATATGTTTGTTTTATTTTCAGACTTTGATTATGATTTGTGCTTTTGTTTTGACTTGTTTTTCTATTTCTTTTTCCAGCAATCAACTATCCCAGTCCAACAGGTAAGCCAAAGACCTTTGTATTAATGCTTTGAATGTAATGTACTTTAGTCGAGTGCTCCAGCAGATCAGGCAAGAAAAGCAGCTGAAATACACAGCTGACTTTGTCAAATCTTTTTTCCCCAAAAGAGGATAAAATTATGTACACTAAAGCTTCCAGTAAATATTGCCATTTGTTGTACCCTGAGTTATTGCCAGGAGATTTATGCCAAAGATATGCCTCTCCCTCACACCTGATATCTTTGTGATGGGGCAGACTGTGATCTTGAGCACCCACCTCCACGGCCCATGAACATGCATGAACATGCATGAACGTGCATGAACAATCTACTTTCAGTAAGCAGGTTACTAAGTGTTCCCCAAAATATCTGGGTTTAGGAATATTCCACATCCTCTTCTGACTAGGAATGATACTGCTTGGTATCTCTGCAGGCTTGTATGGAACAGTCTCCAGCTCAGATCTGTCTTTTCTTGCAAACTCTGAGCACAGTCTCTTTCTTATTCCCCTTCAGTATCATCACTGTAGATTTGCTTATTAACCTGGTTATTATTGGCAAGATGCAGGCCTGTGTGTTTTGAGCATCCAGAGTTCCCATGGATTTTGAGAGCAGAATACACAATGTCTAAGAAAGATGTTCTTTAACACCGACATGATAGTGCTCATTAAGCATAAAAGAGGTATTCTAGCTTGCTGTAAGTAGTGGGGGAATGATCTCCAGGCATGCAACAAGGTCCCTTCACTTTGACTGTAGGATGTAAGCCCAGGCAAAGGTCTTGGGCAGAGATGGGCAGACTACTTACTAGTGCTCCATGGAGAGCATGTGCCTGTTTCTCCCTGTTTCCAGCTGCTGAGTCAGCATTCAATGTTTTTATGTAGTACTCTATGTGTAGGTATGTTCTACTGCTGCACTGCAGAATAGCAGTGGGGAGGAGAAGCCAGGATTAGGTGATGGCAGAATCAGGCAGCCATAAGGTATTAATTCTTGCACGTTCACAGCCTTGAGGATGGTTTGATGAACCATACTCTGCCTGAGAGTAGGAGCTTCTTACAGAGTCAGAGGGATTTTGTGGCTGTAATTTGTGATTCCATTTGCTTTCTTTTCCTCACTTTCTGATCTACTTTAAATATTCTCCATAGAACACTCACTGGGAAACACAGAGCATATTGCCAGGAAGCTACTCTAGAATGTGTCTCTCAGTACTTGCTGGAGAAGGCAAGCCTACAGGTATAAATGACAAAATCTGGCCTTTTGCCACTTGCTTTTACATTGCATAAATCACTGGTAAACTCAGAGCAACTTCAGTCCTAATTGTGTCAATCTCTTGGGGTCTTTGTAAACTGCGACTTCAGATTGCCTGCCTGGTGTAGCTTTGGCAGTTTGATTCAGTCCAGAACAACTGCAGGAAATTTGCCTATGGTGGAATATAACTCAACTACTCATGTTTTTCGTGCAGTAATTATGATTTCATATTATTCATTAATATGATTCATATTTCATGCAATATATTTATGATTTCCCCTTGATATAAACTGCCCAGCCTCTGGTGGATATTGGGACCTCTGGGACAGTTGTGAGGGCCTTGACCATGAATTCACACCTTGAGACTGACTGCCTAAAATCGGACCTACCACACTTGCTTTCATATATGCCTTTTCCTTTCAGACCTGCTGACAGTGAAATATGAACCCAAAGGCTTTTAGCTCTTTCTTTGGACCACAGCTGAGTTCCCCAACACTCATCCCAAAAACATAGAAATCGCTCCTGCTACCACTTCTTTTCATACTTCTCCTGCCACCACAGCCCCAGGGAAAAGTTCACACTAGACTGCTGAGCCAAATTCTGGAAGCAAACATTGAAAGCCCTGGAGTGAAAGGCAAAGATTAGATGATTAATGCCTCTGGCAGCCTGATCCAAGGGCGTGCACAATGGTGATTAATTTACAAACTCTCAGAGTCACTTAATACAATTACTTCTTCATGCATTTTCTCTCTCAGCCTAATAAGATGCTAATAACATTGGGGCAAGCATGCGTGTGGCACGGTTACAGAACCAGGTATTGGGTTGTAAAGGAAAAGCAAAGGAGGAGCAGAAGAAGTGAACATTGGGAGGTTTAAAACATGTTTAGAGGTTACCAATAAGACTGACTCCTAAAAATCAGTTCATCTGGTTCTAAAAAACAGAATTTGTATTTTAAAAAATGCCTAAGAATTATCTTAATTTTAAGATTTTACCTTAGAGTTCTCTTAGAATAACTGATTGTTCTAATGTCATGACCAAATTCCAGTGCTGGGGAATCTGCTCTGTCCTTACCTACTCTGCAATTTTATTTGGATATAACTTTTGCTTTCTAAACTAAACTCTGGAGTGCTGCCCCACAAGCCATTCCAGCTCCTCATCTGCGGGTATTTTGTTTTCCCTTATTTTATCAGATGTAACCTTGTAACCTTGGTGATGAGGTCATTAAGATGTATATGGGATAGCTCACTTATTTTTTGGTTGGCCGACTGTGTCTTGCCCTTTCAGGGCAGCAACACTGTTTCTCACATACCTGCAGTCTGGCTGTGTGTGGTGCTAATTTTGGGACCATGGACAAACAGAGTGAGTGGTGATCCGTGGCAGATGGTGGTTGTTGTAGATTAGCCTCGATTGTTGCTTACCATATATTACTGGTGTGTCTGGTCTCTGATAATGCTCAGAGGAACCCAAGTTTGTTCAGATAAGAACATGTCAGAAAGAGATATCAGCCTGTGTTTAGAGTTGGATTACTCGAGTTTATGCCTGTTCTTCAAGAATGTTTTGTAATGCAAAGGTTAAAAAAGGTGACAGTTCCTTGTATCCTGATGACAAATAGGATGACTTAACCAGTTACAGCATTGCAAAGCTTTCTTCCATTACTGGTTATAAAATCCGTAGAAAATTGCAATGGGAGAGACTGCTAAATATTCTTTCTTAGATCATGATGTATTTTGAGGTCTCAATACAGTTCTCATTGTCTTAATTTTCTAGATGGGGAAACTGATGTCCAAAATATGATAGCCTGTGGGTCACACAGCAGGTCTACAACAGAACTGGGGCTTGGAGCATGATCCTTTTATGCTCCAAGACAGTGTCAGCTGTCACACCACAGCTAAATGATGAAGGCAGTTTTATTCAAGTGTACTCTATCTGCTATTCACCCATAGTCTGCAGCTAGAATAGGATTATTATTTTTTACATTCATCTGGCAGACAGAATTTCAGAAGCAGGGAAGGATTTCACCTAAGGACTTGAAAGGAAAACCTCCATTATGTTTCTCAAGAAGGCAAAGCAACAAGAAATCCTAATAGCCACAGTAGAGTCTCTCCCCTGGGAATGCATGGAGGTGTCTGTAACTGAGAGCAAACATCTCTGCACTCTGAGCTGCCACCACTGCAAAGCCTGCCAAGGAAGTGTGTTTAGTGAAGACAGCATTAAATCCAGCTTCTGAAGAGCTGGCTCCTCTGCCACTTCCACCTTGTCTGTAACAATCCAGAGAACAATTTCTCTGTTCAGTATTTAAATACACATATTAAATTTTAAACAGGAAGCTTCCTTTACACCTTGTTGATGAGCCAGGGTCCCTGGCAAATGGCAAAAGTCTTTAAGAAGGTTTACAACACACAGTCGAGGTCAAAAGCCAGATCACCTCTGTGGTACAGCAGGTAATTTAAAGGTTTTCTTCTTGGCTGAATCTGCCAGGTTTGTCCTGGTGAGGTTTGTTGATAACCATCCAGAGGTGACATACTAGCAGTGTCCCAAACCACACTGAACACTTCCTAGTTATTCATGGCACCTCCACTTGTAGCTCAGAGAAACCAAAGAGCTTTGTTTTCCTGTGGCTTGTTTTGTACCAAAGGACCAGGAGTTGGAGCACTTGGGTTCTGTTTCCAGCTTAGGCACTGCCTGCTGGAAACAGAAGTTTGACAGAAGAACTGTGTCTCTCTATACTTTCCTCATCTATTTCCCCACATGCAGAAGATATATAGAAAGAGGCATTGCTATGCTACAGAGAAATTAAGAAACCTTGTTCATTAGTTGTTGCAAAGTGTCTTGAGCTCCCAAGCTAAGCAAGAGGTGAGGTTCAAACTTCTGCACAGCAATTGGTGTTGCACATAAGATGGATCATACTGCTGATTAAGCAACAGCATTGCCTGATCTGTGATGCATGGGACTCTTCTCTGTTTTATGTGCTCTGCTAGAAATGTTGCCTTCTGGAAGGAGCTGCATTTTTGAGTGAGAAGAGAGAATGCACTCAAGGCCCTATTTTAATGTTAAAAGAGCTCTCTACAGGCTTTTGAGTCAACTTCTCTGAGCAGACTCATCCCGTGTGTATGGCTTCTTACAAATGAGGCACAGTAATCTACCAGGCTGGCACAACCAGGCCTTAGTGCTAAGTTGGGAATGCTGTCCTCAGGTCCTCTTGTCTTGCACAACTTTCTCTGATCTCCACTTGAGCTTGTGCTTTCTCTTTAATCTGCCTTTTCTTTGATTTCTGTGCTTCCTCATTCGCGGTTTGTTCCCTCTCAATCAGTTGCCTGGCTGACCTCTGTGTTACAGCTTCCAACTCTGCTTTCCACCTGATATCCCCTGTTAAGGTAATTCTGTGTTGGGAGAAAGATGTCATCTTTCTTTGAAAGTCCATGTGCTCAACGTGGGTCAGAGGTGCAATTGCAAAAGGACAGTCATTGTGGATCCTGTAAGATAATGCCATTCTAAGAGAAAATGTGTCTCTTTTAAATGCAGCTGGCAACCCATGAGCTGGAGTCATGCAGATGTTTTTGGTCCAGTGGAGAGAAACCAGGGGTATTACACCACCCAGCAACATCAGCAAGCTTGTGGGCTCCAGCCTCTCCTTTGAGGACCACTGGGGATCTGGTACAGCCATGAACTCACTTCTCTCTGCCAAAAGAGCTGAGAAAGGACCCTTAGGAGCTGTCTTTTGACTCTTTTTACCTTCCATCTCTTTGTTCTGGGGATGAAAGAGACCCTCTATCCCACACAGTTACCCTGTCTCAGACCCTGCAAGCATCTGCCCTGTCCTCTGTTCCCTCCTTCAGCTCCAGATACCATTCAGGCCTCTGTGTTAGGCACTGCAGAGCAGTGGCTAATTTGGATTTGGATGCTAATTAGAAATGAGCAGATTGAGTGGAAAGCATTTAGCCAGGATTAATCAGCAATTAAGCAGCCAGCCCAGAAAAGCTCCCTATGACTGTGCTCAGCCCAAAGGAATGGGCATGCAGCGTTTCCCACTGAGTTTACTGAAAACCTAGCTTTCCTGGTCTGTGAACAGGTTTGCCACACATTGTCTGGCCTATGCTGGCAAAGATATTTTTGCAGATTACCACAGGAAGCTGCATCCTCTTTTCTCACTGCTTTGATGGGATGCTGGAAAGAGATGTGCAAGAAGGGGGAACCCACTTCCCTACCACAGGGGTGTGCAGACCTTTGGTGTCCATTTGGATTACAGTTGTTTTCATTTCTAAATGGGAGGGGATGAGGAGGATGCTAGCCACCAGAAGGAAGGGTAGCTACCAGAAGGTGCAGCATCTCAGAGTCAAGATTCTGTTCATTTAATTTCTCCTCTCTGGTACAGGATAACAGATTTTGTTGTATATGGTAGGTGTATGAAGCTCCTACCATCACATTGTACTCTATCTGGAGTTTTTGGCCCTGACATTGCAGAAAACTTCCCTTGTGTGTCCCATCCTTGGCATCCAGCCCATAGGTTGAGGACCCTGCTCTGTCCTACCTGTCCCGTTGAAGTCACATGCTAGGAGAAAAAGCCTCCTGCCCAGGAACCAGAGAAAGTCTTCACTGAAGATACAAGAATGCAGGAGCCCCAGGAGGCATTTGGGCTTCTCTTCATCTGGGTATGATAAATAATAGGGGGAGGTAAACCCCAAAAAATTGAGTCTCGCACCAGCGTGACATGGATGAGGTCCCTAACACATTCCAAGTCCTTATGAAGAGCCTTGTTTTCCTTTGTGTATGTGTTCTTTCATGGCTTTATCTTTACACTTCATAGCACACCTCCTTGCTCTTACTTAAAAGCAGCAATTAAAGATACCTTTGCTTGCTGTATCTACATCACTCACAAGATCCAAGATCCCACTTCCAGCTCATTCTCCACCTCCGGTTTCTGCCCTGTGGCCTTTCAAAACACACAGCAGTTTCACATCAGTTCTTGGACCTGTTTTCTCTTTCTTTTTTGCCTGTTTTATCCATCCTTCTCCTATTGTGTCAGCAGTGTAAAGCTGGTTCTTGACCTTTGCTTTTGTGACTCAAAACTACCTTTTTAACACAAAGGTTACAATCTTCAGCCTGGTTGTGTCCAATTCATTCCAATCTCTGCAAGTCCATATTGGGTTATGTCTATGCACAAGATTTTTCATCTGTCATACAATATTGCTGTAGGGTATAACTGTCATGTGGTAGTAATAAAAGTGAGCCCTATTGCACATGTGGTTGATCCTACATAAAAGTCTTTTACCTACATGTTTTATTTTGTTAGGGGAAGCAGCATAAGCTGCAAAATCAAATATGCGTTTTAACTGGTGTAAATTAGATGTACTCTGGCTAAATGACATGCTTGTCGTGCTGAGCTGACCTCTTCTTCACAGCTGATATTTTTTTCATGTGTGTCATAGTTTAGTTAAATATATAGCCTGAAGGGGGGTTACTGCTGTTGCTTTTTCCTCTCTCTTGGGGAAATTATTCTACCATCAAGTTGTTCTGATATAAAAGCCCTTGTAGCCAGTATGCCTTCGGTGATCTTTTTACCCTCCTCTACATTTGCCCCTTCAGATTTCTGAGAGAATTTATTTCTCTTTAGCCATAATAGCTTTATTCCATTTTGTCAGACCATCACATCCACCAGCCTGGATTAACACTTCTGTAGTAACATTAACCACTGATGTATTATGGGTAGTGATAGGAAAAGGGGGTACATTTTTAAATAAAAGAGGAGGCATTTATATTAGATTTTAAGAGTAAATTCCTTACTCAGAGAATGGTGAGGCACTGGAGCTGGCTGACCGGAAGTGTTATGGGTGCCCCATCTGTGGTAGTGTTCAAGGTAAGGTTGGATGGGGCCCTGGGCAACCTGATCTAGTGAATGGCATCCCTGCCCGTGGCGATGGGTTTGGAACTGAATGGATTTTGAGGCTGCTTCCAACTCAATCCATTCTGTGATTTCTATGATGCCTTCCTTTTCAGCCTCCTCCTGAGGTCAGGGGCTGGCTGCCCCTGGCTTGAGACAGAGCCTCAGTGGTGGTGACACAGCATGGCTGTGAGGACCCAGACAGCTTGGGGAGGGTGTTTAAAAAGAAGCAGCTGAGCAGCCCCTTCCCATCCCCACAGATAACACCTGCCGTTTTGAGGATGAGAAGATCTGTGGCTTCATGCAGGACAAGATGGACAACTTTGACTGGACCCGGCAGAATGCCCTGACCCAGAACCCCAAGCGCACTGTCAACACAGGGCCCCCCACAGACATCAGCGGTACGCCGGAGGGTAGGCACAAGTCTGGTTTCTTTTGGTTTGGCAGGGGAGGGGAGATGCACACCATCTCTTGTCAGGAATCTTACAGCTCTGGGAGCTAATGGACGGCTGATCTGCTTTCTACTTCACACAAGGTGCAGGGAGCAGGCAGTTAATTTGCATGTTACTGATTGGAATTAAACACACAATTAAAACACCCACAACTTTGTTGGAGGAGGAATAGTGTGAGTATTAGTTCTTGTTGTCAGCTAATTGCCTGATGCCTAATGCTCTTGCACTTTGTTTGATGCTTGTTTTGAAGAAAAAAAAATGGATAAACGAGTAGGAGAATATCTCTAATACCCAGAAATGGCCTTGTAGGTTTTAGTGAGTTGTTTCCTCGTAGAAGTTCTCAGGGATGCAAATAGATCTCCTTAGTACCCATCACAGAAGCAGGAGAGACCTGGCAGGAGCTGCCTGTGGGGCAGGAAGAAGCCTTGCCTATAGCAAGAAGAAGAGAAAACTGGTGTTATGTATTGTTCCCCCTAGCTGTGTGTGGAGTGCATGCTCCCAGTTTAGCTGGATACTATGTCCCTCTTTCTGTAATAAGGAAAGTAAATTTGTATGCAAACACATACCTTTGCACACAGGAAAAAAATGGCAAACATTCAATAACCCACTAAGGAAATGTTTTTTCCCATTAGTGTTCGGTACACCAACCTGATTGAGCATTGAAAATGATGCTAACAAATTAAATGGCTAATCTTTTCCTCCCTGGGCTGTTAACAACTGCTTTGGTATTGTTCTCTTTAGACAACAATATCGTTCAGGCTAGATGTACCAAATCCTCTCTCCCTCTACTTAAGGGAGAGAAATTGGTCTGAAATGGTTTCTCTTTCTGGTGTTTTCCTTGCACAGTGCAGTCAGCTCTGAGGCTCTTTGTGCACCCAGATAGATGTGCATGTTCAGGGGTTCACCTGCTACATGTGCTCACAGCAGGTCTGCAGATGCCTGTCTCTCCTGCCCTTCCCTCAATACTACTACTACTACTAGCTACTGCGGCTATCCTGCAAGTGTCTCTGGCCAGGATCAGTGCGCGCAGAGCAATTGGCCATGTCTCCCAGAGGAGGGATGGTCTCCCAGCCATACTGTCACCCCATCATTTGAAGGAAGGGAGATGCAGTGCATGCTGCCTTTTCCCACCTTTCCCTCTCATTCTGCAGGTTATTACATGTTCATTGAGGCATCCCGGCCCCGGGTGACAGGAGACAAAGCCCGGCTCATCAGCCCCCTCTACAATATCACTGCCAAGTATTACTGTGTCTCCTTCTACTACCACATGTATGGGAAACACATTGGTGAGTACCCTCTGGGGAAGGGTAAACTCAGCCTCATGTGGGCTCTTGGGGAAGATCTCCAGCCTCTTGCTCCAGCAGCTATGTCTGTGACCAGCAATTCCAGAGGGTGGGAATCCTACTCCAGTATTCCAAGCAGCAGGGTGGGCTGCTGCACTCAAATACTTTTCCTGTAGCCCATCAGTGTCAGGGTTGTGAGGATGTCACAGCCCATACTTGGGGCAGCACCTTACAGTAAGTCTGTCCATTGGACAGGAGAAGAGGGTGAAGTGGCTTTGTGAACCAGAGAGCTCTGGGGTGGCTACAGCTACATTGGGGTGCACAGGATGTGTGTTGCCCCAGCTGTGCCAAGGGGCTGCCTGCTCTGCCTGGCTCCCTCCTCTCATTGCCGTAAGCCTTGAGTGCAGTGAGAACCACAGAAGTGCCTGGCACTTCTGAGTTTCCATATCCAGTCAAGGAGCAACTGCTAATTCATCACCTCTTGATTATAATTTCATTAATTTGAATAATAGATGCACTCTTCCCACAGCAGGATTATTAATCACCGGCTGGACTAGAGCCTGACTGAAAAATCAGGGACCAGGCAGGAATGTGTCTGCCCTTCAATAAGCAGGGTTAATTAACCACTCTCAGCTCAGCACTGTAGATGTCATTGGGAGGGAAAATGCTCCTGAGTCTGGCCACATCTCCGTGCACATGTGGCACAGCTGAGAGGTTAAACTGCAAAATCTGGGTAAGGCTGAAAACCTTACACCATGGTTGTCGGGGGCTAGGAGCTGGGCTGCAGTTCACTGAGCAGGTCCCCATCTGTGTCTGTGTTTTAAAGGTTCATATCTGCTCTCTGCACTTGGATTTGGGCTAAGTCAGAGGTGTTTTCACACACCTGAATTCCCCCTGGAGACAGACTGTTCCATGTTGTAGTCATGCTGGCAGTGGCAGGTTGCTCAGGCAGAGCAGTGTCAGTGTTGGCTCACACTGGATTTTGCTGGACCTGCTTAGCTTACAGAGCCCAGCTGCTAATGCTGTCTGGCAAACTCATGTGTTCCCTGCAGCTGGCCCTTATGGTAAGTCAGCTCTGCTGCCTAATTCCTGCTCATCTTCTGCTAGGCTTGGAAAGGGGTCTCATTCTTTGATGAAGAGTGGCCCAGACTGGTGGAAAATTGAAAAAAAAAAAGTTGTAGGGAGAGGAGGCCTCTTGCTTTTTTTCTTGTGTTATATTCCCAAGTTAATTTCACAGGTGAAGTAAAAGCTCATCAACATTTGCTTGATTTTGGAAGAGAGCTCAGTTTAACAGTTCTCTTGTGGTGGTCTGTCTGGAGATGGGGTGGACTGGACGTGTCAGAGAATCAGCTCATTACAGGATTTTTACTTTTAGCATTTTAACTCTTTACTGATTGCTCTGCCCACAAATTACCCAAAAGTGATGGTGACCTCTCTCCTGAGACCTAAGAAAGCCTGAGTTCCATTTTCTGTTCTTCAGCTTCAGACATCTTTTATATCTGTTGATTTTTCCCTTCATACCCAACATTATGGCCCCTGCCTGATCTCTGGTTTTCCTCTTGTTGTAAAAAGGTGCTGATAAATTTCTGTACATAGACAGTGGGTAGATAGCAGCACCCACTCTTTCCATGGTGGGTGCTGCTGAGCTCAGAGACCAAATTTTAAAATCAGACTGATCAGACAGAGACAGATTGAAAGAGAATGAAATGAGAAAAAAGTTATTTTTCTCTCGGCCCGTGGAATGCATGACTTAGTCCAGCAAACCCACCATATATCTCCCTGCATATTGAAACTCAGTACCTTGTTGCCAGGCTTGATGCCCTTATTGGCTGAAGTCTTCTCAGAGTTCTTAGGACAAAACAAGTTTATTCAGCTCTTCTTCTTTAGCCCTTTGTTAGAGGAGGATGTAGGACTCCATAGGATTTCTTCTGTGAAATGAGGGGACAAACCCTGCCCTCCCATCAATCTCACAGATGCAACAGTGTGAAGGTAAAGGTAGGGTTGCTGCAATCCTGAGCCATGCCTTGCTTCCCATAGACCTGGCTATCCCTGATGCCTGCAGTCATGGCCACAACCCCTGGCTCACAAAGTGCCAGTGAAGTCCTGCCAAGCCAGAGTGTACACAAGAGTGTATCATATTGCTCCTGTCAGCAGACAATGCCAGCAAGAGGGTGTCTCCTATCACAAGCTCATCTAGCAACTCCAGCTCCATCATGGAGCAAACTTAAGCTCTGTCACTACAAAAAGTAGCCGTATAAAATCCTGACATTTATTTATTTTTTTAATAACCCTTTTATTACCTTTTTTTTTTTTCCCCACTACAGAACTTGAAAGCTGGTTTACTCTCAAAATTTGACTATAAAATATCTGTAGCCATCCAGGCAAATCTTTCCTGGGAGAGTTCCCAGACACTATTCGTTTATAATAGATATGACGAAAGAGAGAAACAGAATACAAATGCACTGGTTGTAGCCATGATATAAAATATTCAGTGTCTAGCAGAGCAGGATGCTGTTGAATATCTCTCAGCTGATGAGAGAGCAGGATGAAGGGGAGCTCCCTGGAGGCAATCCCCATTCTTCTGAAGTTATTTGGTCATCTGTTTCTCTTCCTCTGGCCCCCTCTGTAGCAAGAATTCACACTGCCCTATGGTGCTGACAGCCCCAACAGAAAAATCCAGGGGAGAGGAAAAAAAAGAATCCCATTTCCCCCAGACATTCAAGAACAAGGGCGTCTTACTTGCGGCTGTTGTAGAAATGTCAAATGAGACTCAGTTGGAGCCTGGTGCTAATGATGCCATTGTCATGGCATTGATCCCTGTGTGAGCCATTCACTTAGGAGTTGGACCTGATGATCCTTGTGGGTCCCTTCCAGCTCAGAATATTCTGTGATTCTGTGTTTCTGAGGAATTGCTTGCTTTCTTCAGAGGAGGAAACTAGCCATGGCAGTTAGCAACTCTGCAAAGTTCAAAAAGCCTCTTTGCCAGGTTGGCTGGGAGCAAATCCTCAAGTCCTTGCTTCAGCCATCAGACTACTCTGCCTCCCTTCCCAGGGGCTGCCTGAGAGGGGGATGCTCTAAGAGGACAGTTTCCCTGACAGACTAGTTCCACCACAGTCCCCTGCCACCTTTCTCTTATGCCTCCTAACTCAGTGGTAGCCAGGTTATGACCTGTATGGCCTCCTGCTCACTGCTGGATGCTCCTGCAGGTCCTGCAGCAAGAAATGTCTTCATGGTCATGAAGGTTGCTGATAGTCATGGAAATTTCAGCCATGGAATGGAGAGTTAAGGGTGTGATTGTTCCAGTGCTAACACAGACCTTATCTGACCACCCCATATATAGAGCAGCTGAGGCTGGTCTATTAATCAGGATGGGAAGCTTCCAATAAAATTATAAAGTATTCATTGCTTTCTACATCTTCTTGAGGAGGGAAAGGGGGACAAAAGTGCTGACCAATGGTATCCAGTGACAGGATGCATAGGAATGGTTCAAAACTACATCAGGGGAGGATCAAATTTCTTTATTGAAAGGGAGGTCAGACACTGGAATGGGCTTCCTAGAGAGGTGATCAATGTGGTCAGGTTGGTTGTAGGTCCTTCCCAACATTTCTTTCCCTTCATTTTCCTTTTTTCTCTCCTCTGTTCTAAAATCCCACAAGGAACAATGCTGGGGACTGTTTAAGAAGGATTTTGGTTTGGAGTCACTGGAAACAATAAGTGATCAAGTCACTTGCCACAGCATCTGAGTTCAAGAAATCTATGGCTGTTTCACAGAGGAAATTGGATTGTGGGCAGGCCACTTAAACAGGCAGTGTCACCACTGATGCCCTCCTGCTGAGGAGGAATCACAGGTCTGGAAGGTCTGCCAAACTGAATTGCTTCTTTACTTCTTCAACTCAGATCAGACAATCAGTGCAAAGGTGTGTCTAAAAGGCTGTGGTATATAGTCACATGTTGAAGTCAGTGGGTGCCATCTTTCTGACAAGTGACATTCGTCAGATCTGTCTGGTCACACAGATTGAGAGGTACCGGTTATGTCAATGCAAAAGCACCTTGAACCACAAAGGCATCATTTTTGTAAGATTCAACATCACAGCTCCCTCATTCCTATCCGAACTTTGTTTATGAACACAGTACTCTGCCATTGCACAGTAATACAGATGGCACTGTGGAGGTAGCTGCATTCTTTTGGATACAAGAAGTTTGCCCTATATAGAAATGTGTCATTCATTAAATTCATGCCATTATCTCCAGTCCAATAAGTCTATGCTGTAGAGATTACATCACTGGATTGACTGAGGGGAGGCTGATTTTCCTAATGAGTATGATTCACTTCCCTCTAGGCTCTTGAAAACAAGTTGCAGTTAGAGTTAAGTGAACAGTTTGTAATGAAAAAACGTATTCAATTTTTTAAATACTCATTCTTTTTCCACTTATGCTGATGTGGTTTTGGCCATCAATAAATACATATTTGACTAATGATTCGTTAAGAGATCCAGCACCTTCCTGTGGGCTGTGGTATGAGCCCTTTGGATAGATTGTGGTGTCTTCTGGTAGTATCTGCATGGGTTTTTTAGGAAGTTAGTCAAATACCATGATCATGAGCAAGGATTATAAATACCTAGCAAGAAGACCACATATTTGTAAAGTGTCATTCAACCTCTGTAAGTTCAATACAGTGGTTCTGAACCAAAGACAGATGAAGTCATTGTTTTTCTAAAGAATTCTGTGGATTTGGGATTAGATTTAAAAATTATTAAAACGGAGTGGTACTGATACATCATCTAATCAATCTTCCTGCATAACCAAGGGCAGAGAATTCCCTTTAGTTACTTTTGCTGGAGCCCAGTAAATACTATGTGACTATATCTGCATTAGATGTTTAGTTGCAAAGAGCACTAAAAGCATGTTTGATATGTAGGATTTGATCATCCCTAAACCAAAGAGTTTAACATCTAAAGAAGAATTCATGGATACAAGGGAAAGGTGTTCAGATGTGCATTGGCTACATGCTATTTTCATTCCATAAATATTGTGTCTTCATGTTGATGCAGGCATTCTATTTAGTACCTTTAATGTGGGTTCACTGATCCCTGCCTTTCTCTGCCCCTCACTAAAAGGGCATCACTGAATCAAGTTCCCAGTGCATATAGACACTGAAATGTTGCCTTCTTCAAAAGTCCTCTTCTGTCTTACCAGTTGAACATCTGACTACTTTTCTGCTGCTGATTTTGTTGGGAAGGCTGTGGGAGCATGGATTGCTAGTACCCATTCTTCTGCAGATACTCTGAATCCCTGCAGATTTTCTTTGCTCCTGATCACCTGATTGGAGACACAGTTGTTCCTCTGGTGGACAGTTGCTGTGATACCCCTTCCCTTCATTCGGCAGCACATCTTTCCATTCAGACTTTAATCACAGCAGCAGCCTTGTGCAAAGTTGAGGTGCTGAAAGGATGGGACTTAATCATCTCCGGGTCTTGCATCAATTATTGAGACTCTGATATATACAAAACTTAACAGACAGTTAAAAGGAAACAGGAGCTCTCAGAGCATATCCAGGTACTCCTTAAGCACTCCTTTGTCAATCTTCTCTCCATAGATTATTAATTATTTCACTCTTAGTTATTCCAGGTGCCCATCTGGACACCCCCCTGGGTGCTCTGACAGCATGAAGGCTATGGTGACAGAGTGCAAGCTATGGTACATTACTTGTGCATCCATCGCTATCTGTACTTGATTTTCAACCAAGCAACATGATTTTGTAAAGTATGGAAATGCATCCCAGAAAATCAAAGAAATGCTCAACAAGTGTCAGTCACCACTAGCACTTCTAAAAGTGACTTTCTCTCCCAAAGAGAGCTCTGCAAGGATGACAGTCACCCCAACACTTGAAGGAGTTTGCAATTGCAGGTTTGGAGTCTCACTGTCTCAGGTAGTCGCCTTGAAGTTTTGTTGTGCAAGTACAGCAGGCATAAAGTGGGAAGTCTCTTGCTATAACGCATCCTATAATGCATCCCAGCTATAATGAGCTCAAAGCTGGGAGCACAGCCTGCTCTAACAAACAGCCTTCCTGCAGCAAATCACCTTCAAGGCCTGAACCATTCATCCTCTCACATCTCCCTGGGTCAGGCAGAGGATAAGGCCAGAGAACAGCTTTTGAGTGGTGACCTCAGTTCAGCAGGAAGAATATGTGATCTCAGCTGCTCCTTCCTGCTGTCTTGCTGGCTTCAGCATTGCAGTCAAATAGCCCATCTGCTCCAAGCCCTGCAGCTGTGCAGCTGCTATGCTTGGCTCCCAGGACTGAGACACCACTGACAGGGTGATGATGGGGAAATAGGGAAATTATTAATAGGGATAGAGAAGAGAGAGGAAAATTTTTCCTTAGCATAAGTACATCTGTGTCTGCAGGGCTTTTGTCAGGAACCCTTTCACACACATCTTTTGTATTTTGGGGGCTCTGGGAGGCTCCCTCCTCTCTTGCTGAGGTCGTTGCAAAGCTTGCCCACAAAAGGGAGACAGGCAGAGCCCCCTGTCTGGCTGTTGTGCTTTTTTAAACCTGTCAGTGTCTATGAAGCAGACTGTTTCAGCTCATTGGAGAGTGCTGAGCACAGTGTGTGCTCTCAGTCTGAGACCTGGGCATGTGAATTCTGCAAAGGACCCAGCTGTCTCTGGTGCCAAAGATGAAAGGGCCTGTTATCAAAGCTGGGAGGAGAGAAAGAATTGCTTGAAGGCATCTGGGCATATCACGAAACAGGGTGAACAAGGAGCAAACAGACCTTACAGATGAACAGTGGTTCACTCTCCTTCTTCAATCTGCAAAATTGGTGGGAAAAGTTGCCTACACATGATCTCCTTGTTAGGTTTATCATACTCTAATTTTTAATGGTTGGACTTGATATTAGAGGTGTTTTCCAATGTAAACAATTCCATGATTTTCCCCCAGGCTGGCCTCTTCTCTCTTAAGGTAGTACCCAGCACTTCTGGGGACCAGCAGCTACAGTACAAAAGAGGGAAGGAGCTGCCCCCATCAGCATCTTCTTATCCTGCTTGCTAGCAGCTGCACAGAGAAATGAAGGACAGCATCCATTTTCCTGTCCAACACCTGAGGCTCTCCTGGCCCTGCCTGGAGCAGAGTCAGCAGCAGCACTGGGCTCCTACACAGCCAATGGCTCCAACAGGTGACCAGCTCTGAACTTACCCCCGAGTCACCTTCCCTGTGCCCTCCCTATGTTCTGTTCTAGACGCGTATCAGATGGGCCTTTGTTCTTCTGAGATAGCATAAATTTAACAGTAATTTAATGGAAATCTTTTTTTTTTCCTTCTTTTGAATTTCTTAAACCACATCCTCTTGTCCACACATAAAAAGCCTGTTACTGGTCACAAACAACCTCTGAGGGAATTTTCTATGAAAAGGGGTGCCAGGATTTTGTTCCTTAAGCACAGTACCAAAGATAAAAGTTTTGTATCATTCATCTTTCTTTGCTAACAGTTTCTGTAATTAGATTGGTGGATCAAATGAGCAAAGGAGTTCAAGCATAGCTCCATTGCGAGTCTGCTCCTGCAGATGTGTACATATCACCATCTGCTCTCTATGTACACAGACAGGTGGGGATATGCTGGAGAGAAGGAGCTATAGCTATATCTTGCCTGCCTTCCTCCCATTACTCCTCATCACAAGACAGCCATGACAATACCACTGCACTTAACCCACTCTGTGCAGGGCCCAGGTCCCCCCTGCCCAGTGTGTCTCCCCAGAGGCCCAGCCATCCAGCCATGTGTCTGTTTTGCGTTTTTAGAGTGTTGTTGCTTCTCTGCTGTACATTCCCTCCATCCCAAAATTCCTGTACATGCCAGACTGGTCAGACAGATAGTGACAGATCATAGATCAGTCTGTGCAATTGGCTTTGCCATGTCAGGGAATACTACTTCAAGCCCAGACTCATTTGATGATGGTTTAGGAGGTCAGAGGTGGAATCATGCTTGTTTCTTTGGGTTTGCTGTAGGGGAGACATTGCCGATCAAAACTTACCTATTGCTATCTATATCCCCAGAAAGTCCTAGACACAGCAGGAAACAGGAGGCTTTGATTCCCCTGATTCCTTTCTCTATAGCCTCCCTACTGTACCAGAGCATGGAGTATCCCACAGCAGTCAGCTGGCAGCACAGGCTCAATGTTCTTCATGCCCCAATGCAGATACCTTGTGAGTAGATGTGGGATCATGGTGCTTTCCAAACTCTGACTAGGATGAGCTCTCTAAACCCTCCTGCCTGAAGTTAGTGAAGCAGTGCTTGCAGAAACAGGTCTGTGTAGTGACGCTATGACTGGACAGAGGGGACCCTGCACACCAAGCTGAGAACAGTGAAAGACATGTAGAAATAAAGTTCTCTGTAGTCAGGAGTGGAAAACAGCCCAGAGGCTTTAATCGTCTTACTCTTGTTAATGTGTGAAGCATCCTGAGAGACTGTGAACAAGTAAATACATCCTACCATGGCACAAAGACAACGTACATTCCTAGAAATTATGAGTCAGTATCACTTGGTATTATTTCTACATCTCTATCTGTGCGACAATTATTTTTCCACTCTCTGCTCTCTGGCTGTCAGAGCAATAACTTTCCCCCCAGCTCTGTAACCAGTCTGATGCTGACTGCTGTTCATTAACATCCATTTAAATGAGAGAGGGAGAGAGACCTGTGTTTATTGTGGAGATTATAAACAGTAATAGATTCTTTCTGAAGACGGTCATTTGCTCCTGGTATTTGCCTGCACTAAGCTTTGGGATTTTAGTTTCTGATCAGAGTGGCATTAACATTAAACACTCAAAGAAGTGCTCAAAGCCTCTGTTAGAAATGTAAGAGCTCTTTTCTCCCTGGGTTGATTTTAGCCCTCATTTTGGGTCTACATGTGACTGCTAAGCTGTGCAAGGTCTAAGTCCTCTCCACACAGTGGATCTCTTTCTAGCTATTAGATATCTCTTGTAATCAGTCAGCTTCTTATCTCAATCTGTCTTGCCTGCATTGGAAATGCCATGGGAATTTCCATGAAGGCTTTCAGCCCTGAATTCCCAGTTGGGTGTCAATCTAAACTGGAGCTGCATCCAGGAATTCTCATCAATAGCTGATCTCCCGAGATCGCCTAGTACTGGAGCAAGGATTTTACAGGAGTGCAGCAGGCAGTTGCAGTGAGACCAGGCTGTGTGCCAGCTCCTGGCTGTGGATCCCAACAGCCTTTCCTACCCATCCCAGAGCTCTGCTGCGCATGGTGTGGCACCCCATCTCTCAGGATGTAGTGTCAGCCTCCCTTTGCTCCCTGATTACTCCAGCTGCCTGCCTTCCATCTGAGCCATGTAAAATGAGCTGTTCCTTAGCCTTTTCCCCACCCCATCACCCTGCATTAACTCCCCAAGAGAAGTCTTGAGGAAACCTCTACCTTCTCTGCCATCCCACACTGACTGTGCTGATGGCCTGCCCATACAGGCCCTGCATCCCTCCCACTGCTGCCTGCTCTAGCTCTTCTGGAGCTACACTCCAATTCAATGTGGCAGTGAAGTCCCCATCCTGAAATCCCCATTCAGTGTGGAAACTGAGTGAAGACCTTTTTTCATTGTGAGAAGGTAACATTTAAAGGCATCCCTTGGGTTACTCTATCTGGCAGCCCAGCTGGTCTTTTGTGCGAGTGCCACTCTTTTGAAATGCCAGCTCTGGTCTTCAAGGCAGCCAGCAGAAGGTACAGCTGGCTCTGCCTGTAATTAATTCCTCATCACTCATCGCTTGCTTTTATTCTCCCTTTTGATTAGGAAGAAGGAGTAATATGGGTTACAAGACAAATGCAAAGATTGCCTTGTATGGGAAGAGGTAACAACAGGATTGCTGGTGTCCTGTGATTTTTTTTTTGTCTGTGTCTGGTCAGCTGGAGAGATATAGCAGCAAATAGATGGTCTACCCTTTTGTGTGTCTCACCAGCAACTATCCTTAGAAAATGCCAGGCAGGGGAAATGGGGAAGGGGAAACAAGGAGAGAAATAGGTAACAAAACAGTCCAGCTTGCTTTGGGCTCTGATAGAGGAAACCAGGCATGCTTGTAGTGCGAAAGCAGGCAAAAAGGGTGAATGCAGCACTGCCACTGGAGACCATCCCAGATCACCTCCATTGATGAGGAGTTGGAGAGCAGGTCACACTTTGATTCTTCTTCAGTTTGTAGTCACTGGAAAGGAAGATGACTTGGAGATTCCCGTAGTCCAAATCTGCAATGTTTTATGGCTCTGCCTTGAGCGCAGATCTGGAGGTTTCATTTACAGGTACATCCATCACAGGCTATGTGCCCTTAACTTGACTGGCAACTGGTGGCACACTGACACATGGTAGAAGGGAGTAAAGTAGAAGGGCTGCACAAACTTTAATATCTACAACACTGTAGACTCCATTCAGAAGGGATAGAGGTTTCATCACTGTTTCAAGTCCAGGACCCTCTTCCATGCCTCCCAGAAGCATATTCCCAGTGTTACTGGAAAATGGAGATACTGTATTTCCTTCCCAGACTTGGGGAAGCTTTGTAATGTAGCAGGGATTGCAGGTAGGGCTGTGAGATCTGGCTGCCCTTCACAATTCTGACTGATTTCTGAGATAGCTGTGGGCATGCTGCTCTTTGTTTTGACCTTCAGTTTTCCATGTGTAGACAGAAGTAGTGAAACACTGCATGTTGTGAGAAGATAATGGAGCTTCCTTTCCAATTGTAAACCATTTGAAGAATGCCTGCTCATATTCAGTATTGTTGTATTAGGGAATTCAAGGGCCAAAAGGTTGTTTTACTTGATGTTGCAAGGACACGGAGCTGTCAGCCAGGATGTGCTCAGGCTTGGTTTGGGTTTAGGCCAGGCATTCACAGCCAGTGCTTTGGAGGCACTAATTTGCATTCCAGATGCTTCTCTGGATTTCTTTCTCTCGCCTTTGCTTTTTCCTTAGAGCATCAAAGTTCGTTTGCTGCATGATTTGTCCCAGTGCTGGCTACTCAGCCAGGCTATTGTGCAGCAAATCCTAGCTACAATTCCCCAAGTGAGGATAGATTAGACAATGGTTGTTTTTAATCCTTGCTTGCTAGCAGCTTCATATTAATTCTTCATTTGCTCTCAATCCCTCTCCTCACCGGCTCTGGTGTCTGTAATTAGCTGCTCTGAACACACTCCTGTTGACATTGATCTGTGGGGTTATGTAGTTCCTGCGTGAGCTGTCAGTTTGGACAAGGGTTTCCATGAGGACTAGGTATCCTTAGAGAGACTTTTCTTCATAGGAAGCTGCTGAGGGCAGGAAAGATGCCAAGAAATCAGCAGCTCAAAGCCGGTTTTGCCAGAGACTCCTATAGTAACTTCTCTTATCTGTGGCACTGTGTTTCCAGGAGGGAGGTGTCACTGGTTTGGATTCCCCAAAGTTGTGCAGTGCCAGCTGGTCTCCAGAGAGAGAAAACCAAGCTATTTTTCTACTTGTCCTGGGCTGTGGTGTGTATCCCAAACTGAGTACCACCAGGGAAGGGGATATGCTTTGTCCTTCAGGCCTTCATCTAATTTTCTCAGCTTGTCTAACAGCTAATGCTTCGAATATTTCCAGATGATAATGTGTTTTCTATCCTTATTTCATTAAATTATATACATAATTTATTTTTAACCTTTTCTTGTAAGTCATTCACTAAGAATCTAAACATTTCATCATCTTTACTATGCTCTGAACTCCCTGTGATGTATCTTTCCTTTTCTGACAGGCTGGCGTTTGATGTGAGTATTTCCCAGTCCCTGTCCTTCACACAGTGCCCCTAAGGTGGATGTATCAAGAATGAAGGATTTGGGGGGATCATGTAGGAAGGAGGTTATACAGGAAAGTCTGTTTCCTTGTCTCTTCCCCTGTCCTCTTTCTCCTGCTTCTCCAGAGGGCATACCCATGTGGGAATGGCAGCATCCCAAATGCAGACAAACTACAGATGGATAAGTAAGGGTTACTATTTCCTCCATACTCTCAAGTGTAATATATCTGCGTATAAAGACCAGAAACACTGATGAGCAACAGCATGACTTGAATTGTGATTGATTGATTGATTGATTGATTGATATCTTAAGAAAAAAAAAAGTGTTTCAGGTCAACCTTGATTAAATGTTTAAAAATGTTTTTTTCACTGAAGTAAAAAAGGAAAAGAAGTAATCTAAGGGCATACTAACAAAATGCTGCAGGAAGACAAAATGAGGTGGTTTTGTGTGGGGGTGGAGGGTAGGAAGCTGTGACACTGTTTTCAAAGTGAGAACTGGAAATGCTTTGAGAATTGTTGGCTTTGGTTTTGGTTTAATGATTGACAAAACCTCTTGGGAATTGCTTTTTTTGAAAGAACTTGAAGTCAGCATTGATTCATAGGATCTTTGTGAACCTCTGAAAACATTGAGCTGGGATGGTACCACATGGTGTGGAACAGGCAATGCCATGTGGTACTTCAAAGAACAGCTGCTCACTCTAAGACTGCTCCCAGGGCAAGTGGTGAATGAGGATGCTGGTTGTATTTCCACAGCTGATGGCCAGGGCAAGAACAGGGAGAGCCCTGTTAGCTGCATTGCATATTTCAGGTGTCAGTGGTGAACAGGGAGGCAAATATGTGTTCTGGGGTCCCCATTTCAAGTGGAATGTAGAGAAATTGGTGGGGTCCAGCAGAAGGGCATCAGGATGGTCAAGGGCCAGGAGCAGAAGTCTTTAGGAAGAGAAGTTAAGGGAGCTGAATTGTCTCAGTCTGGCAAAGAGAAAGTTGCTATTGGCCATTGGCCCCCAACTGTTTCAAGGGCAAATTCAAAGATAATGGAACCAAAATCTTTTCATAGTATTAAATTATATGATAAGGAACGATGTCCACAACTGGTAGTGCTAGAGGTTCATAACGGACAACAGGAAAACTTGATTTCCTCAGGGAAGTTTAAGAATTGGCCAGGCAAAACCATGCAGCACTCATGTAGAGCAGGAGACAGCTTCAAGAAGGAGGTTAGATGGGGGCCTCTGGAGGTCCCTGGTATTTCTGCCACCCACTTCTCATGCCACCCCAGCCATGCTGCACACCACTTTTCCTCATCCTGTCCCTCTTTGTCTGTATCTGTGCTTCCCTAGGAAAGGCCAGGTGGATGAAATACTGCCAGTGGCACTTATCCATGAACGCAGGAAAAAGCTGGCTCCCTTCAGAGATAACCATTGGGGCTCTGCAGTCTGTCCCTGGGCCAGCTGGACTTACAGCTGTAGTTCAAGGCTGAGCCCAGACATGTGCCAGGAGCCAGCCAGCAGGCAGGCTTGGCTGCCTGCACCAGCATGCCAGAGGCCTCTTTCTCTCTTACAGGCTCCTTGAACCTGCTAGTTCGTGTGCGGAACAAGCGAGCCATTGACACCCAGGTCTGGTCCCTCAGTGGGAATCGGGGCAACATGTGGCAGCAAGCACATGTGCCCATCAACCCGCCTGGGCCCTTCCAGGTAAGCCAAGGCCACAGTCAAGGAGCCACCTGCCCTATCCATGTGCCATGGATGTAGATTTCCTGGCAGGCATCTTCCTGTGTAGCACAGAGACTGGTGGTGCACAAGGGACGGCACTGGGAGCTCTCAACCCCCAGGGTCACTGGGACAAGGCAAAGGCTTAGTGGATGCACAGAAGTCAAATCCACTTCTCCCTGAGGTTATTATGGGCAAGCATCAGTTTGGCACTATAAATTTTCTGATTATTACTGCTCTGGAAACTGCTTGTCAGAGAGCTCCTTTTGGCTATGTCTGTGTGATGGACAGATACCTTGGTGCTGGCCTGTTGGTGTAAAGTGACTGAATGCTAGAGATTTTTTCTAGCATGTGCTGTGAAGCCCACCTCTGCTGCACCCCTTGCTTAGAACTCTAGGAGTGCTTGTGAATAAGAACTGGGCACTCTGCATTGCGCATTGAGTTGTTCCTGTGTACCCAGGCAGTGGGGTGCTTTTATGGCTGAGGTTTTTACCCAACAGGCTACTTTGCTGTTGTATGATTGTCTGTGAGAGCTTCTCTGTACAGGCTGGTTAAGTTGTGGCACTGTGGCAAAATGCCCAGTGGGCTTTTGGATGCTTCAAAATAGTAAACAAGAATGTAGTTACTCTTGCAAATTCTATTTGGTATTGGTTGGCTTGTTAGAGCAGGACATGTAATAAAGCAGAGCTCTAATGCTCATTTATTACTGCACAGATGCTCAGCACAAAGGTTGGTCCCATAAATAGTTGGGTTTTCAGACCCTATGAATATTGGAGAAGCAGGAAAGAAATAATTATCTTGGGGGCCTGATAAGATCTGTCTCTGTGTCCTGCTTACCTCTGCAAAGCCCTGCAGTGCAGGAAGGGCCCTCCACACCTGCAGCTTCATGCTGGGCTCTCTCCCATGCTCTGCTTGTAGATCATTTTTGAAGGTGTCCGGGGCACGAGCTACGAGGGAGACATTGCCATTGATGACGTCACTCTGAAAAAGGGAGACTGCCCAAGGAAGCCCATTGGACCAAATAAGGGTGAGACTGTGTCTGCCTCAGAGGCAAACAAGTTGGTAGGAGTGCATTCACAAGTGTGCATGCTAGGGATGCGCAGCTGGTTTCAGAACACACTGACGTGGGACTAATTGACCCCACCAGCAGAAGTCACCAGAGGGGCTGTCAGACTCTTGGACTTGTTCTATAGAATCGAGAGCTAGCAAGTCAAAGGAGCAACCAGGAGGTGTCATCCCCAAGAACCTAAGGACTTCCGCACAATCTCATTTCCTGGAAACCCTAGTTATGGAAGCCGTGTAAAGGGAAGGACCTCGTGAAGGTATTAAATGGCCTCTGTAGTGTTAAGTCAGTCCTACTCCAAGAAAAAAAATCTGCTCTTTGGGGCATGGAACAAAGGAGGGCTGTGCTTCTTTCCATTGCCATCTGAGCAGAGAGGCACAGCCAGGTTAAATCCCACCAGCCCCTTTCCAGTGAGAAGACTCACTTCTAGCAATTTTATTAACTCCAGAGATGAAGAGGGAAACAAAAGTCAGAGCACTCTAAAATTTTCAAAATTTTAGGTGCAGTTAAAGGTCTCTTTTAGCCTAGGATGTAACCATAACACAACAAGAGTCTTTTGTTTAACTCAGGTTGGAAGTTGTGGGGAAGAAAGGAGGAATGGATTGCAAAAGTGTCTAAGATTCAGTGGTTTTCCAAACTTAGTTTTGGGGAACTTTGAGAACATCCAGGAAAGGCTCAAAGTATCTTCCAAAAGCTCAGGGAACTCTCTGTGCTTCAGAGTGGGAGAAGACATGGATGTGTGCTGACTTGTTTGATGAAGTCTGTATCTGTCCCATCACTAATTCTCTTTCTCCCTTCTCGGCTGGCAGCTGTTGTCCTTCCAGGAAGTGGTGTCTCAGCTCTGCACAGCCCTTGGCTTTGTGGCCCATTGACTTTCTTCATTAACGTGCTGCTC
This sequence comes from Cyanistes caeruleus, assembly GCF_971803275.1. Taxonomy (NCBI): domain Eukaryota; kingdom Metazoa; phylum Chordata; class Aves; order Passeriformes; family Paridae; genus Cyanistes; species Cyanistes caeruleus. The sequence continues at coordinate 83,158,189 of NC_141702.1, read as the reverse complement.
AGATGATGGCAAGCGAGCGCTCCTGTGTTCGGACCAAGACATTCCTGCTCCTTTCCTACTCAGCCACCTCTGCTCCTCTTCCTCCCTTCCTCACTGGCACACCAAAGTGTCCATATGTTACCAAAGACTGACAGGCATGACCATGCAAAGGGATCTGGTTCAGAACTGGAGCACTCCTTGAGAAAGTCATAATGTCTAGAATAAAATTTAAAAATAAAGACAAAACTTTTTTTTAAAAGCACATGCATGAGAGAGAGGAAGGAAAGAAACACACACAAAGAAAAGAAGGAATGAAACACAAAAAATAGGAATGAAGAAATGTGAAGAGCAAATGAATGGAGAAAAAAACCACGCCCATGTTTCCTTGAGAATGTTGAACAGGGCTTCCTCAGGGAAGTGGGAACTTGTTTTAAACAAGCAAAAATATATTAAAGCACAAATTTCTACAAGAACAGTTACCTTCTTTGCTGCAGTGCCCACAGCTTAGTGGATTATATCCTGCAGTACTCCCCTTGTCTCCTCATGCTTTCCTGTTGGCTGGGGCTGCCCTGCTCTGGCTGCAAGCTCCCTGCAGTAACACCAGCCTCATCCGTGGGCAGCAGTCGCCCTGCGTGCCAGCGCGCCTTTCCTCACACTGCATGTGCTTCAGTGTCTCCATCCATCCATCCATCCATCCATCCATCCATCCATCCATCCATCCACATCTTCCAGGCTCTCCCGTATTTGATTGCCCCCAGTGTGGTTTGCTTCGGCCTTTCCCCACCACTCTGTGCTTCTTGTCCCCCAGCCTGAAGAAGATGGAGCAAGGAAGGGACCAGTGACATGGACCACACTGAGTGGTGAAGTCCTGGCTGGACCCAGATGCAGCACTGGCATCCAAGAGCCTCTCTGTCTTTCAGCACTCTTGCTGGGTAGGGAGCAGATCTGAGCTGCAGACAGAAAAGTCTGGTCTCTATAGGGCTGAGGGATGGGATGTGATGGGAGGGGACTAGAAGGGTGGAGCAGTTGCACATTGGCTCCCCCCTGTGAATATTGGGATGATGACCACCTCAGCCCTAAACCCAGGATTGTTTCTCTGCCTATATTTTGTTACCTATTTATTTTGGTTTTTATGCCATTGCTTAACTTCCTCCACCTCAAGTTTTCTGGATTATGAGAAGAGTCAGGCATTTAAATGTTCTTCAGCCAGGCAGCAGGTCCTGTGTCCATGACCCAGCCCCTGGGCTGGCAGTTCAGGCAGCTCCAATTCTGCCCTCTCACCTCCTGAGGCCTTCCTGCATGCACAGTGCATTTACTGCAGTGTGGGCAAAAGGTGGCAACAGCATCATTGCTCAGGGCTGAGGTGGCTGAAATTTGTCAGTACATGGAGTCACACAGGCACTCAGTTTCCACTGCCAGGGCAGTGGGCAGAGGAGCTGAAAGGTGGAACAGGCAGGAAACTGCTGCAAGAAGAATGGAGGCAGGAAGTTGGCCCAAAAGAGGGGCTTGTGCTGAACTGTGTGGCCCTGTTTGCCACTGAGGAACAGGGGAACAGCGATGGGGGAAATTTACCTTTTTCTTGATGGTATCATGAATGGGTAAAGCTGGCGTTTCTCTCAGCTGCAGACCTGTAGCAGGTCTGGCCTAACCTCCTCAAGGTGGAGGCACGTGCTGCTCCTTCTCCCCAGGAGGAGTTGCCCTGCACCAGCCAGACAGGAGCTGTGATAGCCTTGTTGCATCTGGAAGCAGCTCTGGGTATGACTTACCTCCCTGCACAGGGCAGAGTTAGCCCCACAAGGCTGTGAATTGGGGTTTACTAGACTACACTGGCAATTAAGTGTGACACTTCCTCCTAAAGGACACCCCCTCCAAAATCCCTATCTGAAGCACCACAGACAAGATAGCTGTCTCACTGAAGACACAGTACCCATGGCTCCTTACCCATTTCTGATTAATATATCAGCTTCTCTAAGACAGCCGTTTTTCTCTGAAATCACCTGAATATATTAGCTGCTTCCTGCATTGTTCAGCTTCCAGCCATGGCTGGGGCATCATTGCCTTTACTGATGGAGGGGGAAGGCTCTTACTTAACTCCCAGCAGATCTAGCCACCATCAGAGAGAGAAAGGACATCAGCTCTGAGGGACAAGGGACCTTCTTCACAGGAGGCCTTGCAAGATAGTGGGAGGGTGTGATATATGTCTCCCGAGCTCATTCTGCTTTTTTCCATTTCCAAGAATGGGACTGTGTCTTTCCTTCTCCACTCCTCCCTCCAGAGCCTAGACCTCAATCACATTGCGCATTTGACCAGGAAACCCATGACTGTTGCCCAGGGCCAGGCAGTGTCATGGGATGCAGTGTGTGGGAGACAGCAATTCTGCATCTTACTGTTCATTGCCATTTTCATGGGCAGCCAAGTGCTGCTTTTCTTCAGTCTGAGCTCTTTCAGCTCTGTGCTCTTCCTTTCCTCTGTGCTTGTTGACAGTCAGAAGTCATCACCCTGCTCCTGGTAAGAGTCCACTTTCACTCCTAGGAGAGAGACTGCCTTCCAGGGGAGCTTCAGAACTTCACAGTGGCTCCTGATCTGTCAGCAGCAAAACATCTGTGTTGCACTGCTGTTTGCAAGAGGCTTCTGCTGGGCAGAAGGTGGAGACAGGAGTGCTTCCCCATCGGTAAGAGATAGCCCAGGGCAACCATCTGCCCTTCTAAACTCTGAGGCAGAGGCCCTTGTGGGTTTGCTTCTACAGACTGCTCATCCCAGGCTGCACAAACACCCAGGTTTTGCTGGTGTTTAGTGGGTATTGGAGGTGCTGTGGGGCTGGGGAGGTGGAGCCTGGAGGTTCAGGATGATGGATAAAGCATTACCTGTGAGTCAAGTGTGAGCAAAAGGGCACTGCACTTTTAGAAAGGATGCCTGCAGGGAGGGAGTCCATGCCCCATTGCCAGCCCCTGTGAGGAGGGATGTAAGAGCCTCACCACACCAACCAATGCCACAGGGGGCAAGAAGCCCTTTGGCGGCTGTCGGTCCAGGACAGAGCAAGGAGGTTGCCCCAGCCAGAGGTGAAGCCTTCTCGTGCTATCAGGTGTCCATCAACTTCAGTAAGTCTCAGGAAGCCCCTTCCCACTTAGACCTCTGTTCTTTTATCTCTGGCTAGTAAGCAGCTGGTGGTGAGTTTGGGGGAGTCATTAACCCAAGTGCCTCTGCTTTCCAGAAGTACCAAGGACAAAAGGAATGACCTCATTTCCCTGGCAGTTGTGCTGAGAGAAGTTATCCAAGGAAAGAGGGACTTCAGCAGCAAGGATGGGAAGCTGTACAGTGATGGGGCAGTGAAGAGGCAGGGTCCCTCTTCTTTGAGGACAGTGGTATTTGTGGTTTACTACCCCATGCTTGAGAGGCAAGTCTTGTGGTGGTAATGCATCCCAGGTGAGATGTACAGCCATGCTCCTTGCCCCTTCCAGTTAAAGATCCCTTCACATTTTTCACAGCGTTCTGGCTAAGTTACAGTCCTTAAACTTAATTACTGTCTTCTTAAATATCTGTTGCAGTCCCAATGTTATGTTTCTCTTCCTGATGTTTTATGTCGTTCTGTACCTATTGAGTAGCTGCTTTATTCCACTCCAGAAGTGGCTGCATTTTAGCAATGGTGGATATTATTTCTGTATATAGTATGAAAGTCCCTGCAGAAGAAAAGTGCAATATAAATTTAAGAGACTGCTTTTATTTACAAGGAGACCTCTGCTTGGTAGTTGTAGAAACACATTAGGAAGAATGCTGTGTGGGTGTTAGGCAACTTGATTTCCTTTTTCAGGATATAGAACAGAAAATATGTGAGTGTGCAGGCTCCTGGGTAAAAGTTGTATATATTAGAAGTAGTGAGTGCTACTGTGTAGTTACAAGTGGGGCGTACAAAGAAACTTATATTTGAAACCTCTTTTTGTAGTTGTTCATTGTATTCTGAAAAATATGCTTTTTAATTATAATTTTCTATAGTCCAGTGCAAGTTCAAATAGCAGGTCATCAACAGAACTTTAAGCCCTGGCTTTTAACAATATGAACATCAATTCCTACTGCTTGCCATGAAATACAGTTCCTGGCTGGTAATAATAATAGACTATTTTTCTTCCACAAAGATCAGCCACTGGAAAGCAATGGATCTAATATTTTCCATTTGATCTGGAGTTAAGTAATTAGGAGCACCTAAGTGCAACTCTTCCCAGCTGTATGGGATTGAAAAAATGTTTCATGTATATGAAAAACTTTGCATAGTGCACAAATGACTTGGGGAATGCTCTTGGGTCCCTTTCAACTCAGCATATTCTGGGGTTCCGTGGTTGGCAGGCATGCAGACTGGCTCCAGCAGAGCTGCACAGCGTGCTGCCTGGAGAACAGCTGTAGCAACAGTGATAGGGAGCCCTTCTTCTGGGAATTAGTTTCTTCTGGAAAGAAATATGGTAGCAATCAGGGGAAAATTGGGAGGGGGAGGCCTTCAGAATTTAGGCTGGTAATTTTTTACAAAATTATTTAGAGATGTGAGAATGAGTGTAGTAAACATGATACCAATCATATTTTATTCCCTATTGCTATTCAAAGTATTGAAATTTAATCTCTTTCTATACAAAATCTTGTCAGTGCACTACTCCAGAATTACAAAAAAAATACCACCAAAGGGAGAGCAGAATCTAGATTCCACCTGCTCAGCCTGCCCCTATCACTCTGTGCCAAGAAGCACCCAGCTTTTAGGTTGATTCCAGGTGCTTCTCAGCCTGGGGAGGACAGTCAGTGGTGGTGGTGGGAGAAGCTCCCCTCCACCACTGCCCTGAGCCTTGTCTCTAGCATGAAGTGGTCCCCATGCAAGACACTGTCAGGAGCAAGCCCTGCTCCCCATTAGTTCTCAGTGAGGCTGAGGCAGGGTATTTTACCTATGGAAATTGCCAAGGGGTACTTCATGCTGCCCTGGGCAGGGACAGGCAAAGGAACCAGGGCATTTTCCCTCCTCCATGGAGTAAATGGTGTCACCTCACCCAACTAGAAGAGAAAAACTTTTTGTTAAAGCAGAGAGCTCAGGAAGTTGCTGCTTCAGGATGCTGCTGTTTTAGTCACCTTTGTCTGTCAGTACCATGCAGATAATCCATTTTTCTCTGGAAATCCTGCAGCACCCCTTTGCCTCCCGTGTGCCTTTGGGTGTCCTAGCAACGGCATGGAGGAACATATCACCATGGGCTCTGTGCCTTGAGCTGGGTGTGGTGGGGCATGGTGCCACAGCACCTACTGATGCCTAGCTCTAGCACCCAGGGAAAAGGACCCTGCTTTTCAGTGATGACAGGCAGTTGCATTGTGAGTATTTTCTGTGAAAGGATACTCCTCCTGTCACTCTTGTTTCGGAAGAGGCCACTTTTTGTCCTTTAAACTGCCCCCATACATTGTCTTTTCCAAGCTGCCCTCAATGTGGGTGCATCCCTGTTCATAATGACAAGTGTGCAGCAGCAGGACCCTGTGCAGGCTGTTGCCATAATTTGTATTTGCTTTGGCCCAACTGATAGCTGCTCATCCTGACACAAAAGGCTTTTACAGAAGAAAAATGCTTGAGGGCTCTGGATATTGCATTTTATCCTGACCAAATTTAGACTCCATGGTAATAACTGGCAGCTGTTGGTTTCCAGCAGGGAGCTGAATAGCCTTGGTACACCCAGCATCTCAAATGATGTTTGTGGTATATGTGTGTTTCCAGTACTTCCCTTGGGATTCAGGCACACCTCCATTTAGCTGACCATCTGCCACCACCCAGCACACCACAGGGGATTTTGGGATCTTCTGATGGCTACTTATAATTTGGTATGGTCATATCAGACCACTTGTGCCCTGGAGGCTTTAAACATCCCAAGGAGCACTGTGGGACAGTCCAAGGCCACTTTTGACCAACCTGCCATTCCATAGAGGGGAAGGATGCATCTTGCAGGCAACTGTAGTCTGCAGGATAACCTCTTGGCCACGGAAAAGCAGAGCCATCCCACTCCATTTTGTCTGAGATGTGTGCTTGACATCCAGACCTTGGCCTGTGATTCAGGTGCATGCTCAGTGGTTTTGCTATCAAGCATCCTTTCTCAAAAGGAGAGAGAGCTCCAGAGACAGACAGCAAGTCAGCAGGATTTATTGTGTCCCTGTGCTGCATGACTGCAGGGAATGGGGGCTCGGTCTAGATCACCTACATTATGCTCTAGCACCTGCTCCATCTTGCTCCCTGCAGCCCTGGCAAAGCCTTAAGGGCTGGTGGGGCTGCCCGGTGGTGGTGGAGCAGAGCATGTGTTGGCTCCATCAGGGACCTAGTGTGGGGTCATGTCCTGGCTTCATCAGAGGCAAAGGAGGGCTCACAACAGTCCCATGCATGGCAGAAAGGATGGAACAGAACTTGTTTGTGTTCTCTGAAAAAGGAGAAATATGAGATCCATGGTGCATTGTCCTTTGTTTCACTGATGGCAAGCAGCAGGCACTGACCTGCAGCTTCTCAGATGCTGGGCATCTGAGAGTAAAGGAGACTACAGAAAATCCTGAGACCAGATTTCCCAGTAAAATACACTAGTCCAGCTCGAGATCCTCAGCACATCTGTACATGAAGAAGCCAGGCAAGCCACTCTCCTCTTATGGGTGATCCTTGAGGAAAGGTGCAAAGGGCTGGTCCCAGCTTATAAGCACTGTCCTCTCTGCTGCCTTTCAGGGTGAGGGTTTTCCAGCATGGGGCAGAGAACAAGGGAAAGGGAGAGATGCTGTCTTTACTGTTGCTAAGGTAGAGCTGGGTGATTAGAGTTTTTTGTAGAGAGCTGTGCAGGTCTGTGGTAAATCCAGATTTTGCTTGCATTTGCTATGGCCTATGAACAATTTGCTCCTCTGGAATGAGACAAAATGTTGTGCTTCTGTTAACTATTGTTCTAAAAGGAAATTGGGCTATGAATGACTTAGAGTGGGTTTTTTTACCTCTAGGATGGCCTAAACTTGGTATAAGACAGGGCCAGCTGGACAGCTGTCATACAGTGCCAGTGCCCAAAGCTCATGGTGATAGATGTGCCTTATGTCTGGGCCCTTGCCTGAAGCCCTGAGCCAAGTAAAAGGTATCCATCTATTCTGCTGCCCATGTGCATCTGTCCTGTCTGCCAGCTAAGTCTGTAGGAAGATAAAAGCCCTGTTGCTGCTGCTGCTGCTGTGAGCCAGTGGGGATCTGCTTTGGCTGGGAGAGATGGCTCTGGTCCTGCCATTTAGGCAGTGAAGTGGCTTCCAGTTGTATAAAGCACAGCTGTTACAATGGAGAGATACTCCAAGATCTTCAGAAGTTGCATATCTACAGCAAGCCTCAGTTCATCAGCAAAGGCAGGCCCTTGGTAGGAGCTGGAATATGCCAGATGTCAGCAGTTCTGCTGCCATTCTTAGTGAGCTGCACCTCCTTTGTTCTCAGCATTACTGCAGCTCAAGGCTAAGCCCAAACTAGCTAAGAGCAAGTGCAACCCCACTTCCTCCTCTGCATTGCAGCCTCTGTAGGAAGCCACCAACTGGTTTGGTTTTCTTTTGGTGACCCTGATAAGTAAGGTGGTGCTGAGATGAAGCTGTTTCCAGGTGTTGGTTGCACTGTAAGTCCAGCACCAGCAAGGTGTTTATCTCAGTAGCTTGTAGAGGGATCAAAGCTAAAAGCTGAGGTGGGGGTCTGTTGCAGCTGCCAGAAATGCAGCAGGGAGGAGACAGGGTCCCTTTTGGAGGTGGAGTCCCCACCCTTCCCATTTCCACAGTCCATGCTCCAACTCTGAGCACCTTCAAAGGTGGGGCATTTGGTATATCATGTCTCACTGGGCCTTGTTGTCAAGAGCCAAACAGAGGGACATCCAGGTTGTAGCAGCATGGTCAGCTCAGGCAGCACCTAGATTGTGCTGAGAGGAGAATACAGATACCATTCTGTCTGTAAAATGCCACAGGCATTGACAGGAATAGTGTTTGGGTCTTTTGTATGGTGGCAGCACATACCACACAGAGACTGAGCAAGGGATTGGTGAGCACATTTCCCTGGGAAAATTCAGATGCTCTTGAGGGAAGGTATTTACAGACCAGGAGCAAAGAAGCTTTCCCATGCATGTAGCATCCTGAGACAAGAAGATTCAGAGTTTGCTGGAGGTGACCTTTTCCTCTCATCAAACCTTGTTTGTTCTTCTTTGCTGCCTATCCGCAGCTTCTCAGCACATTAATGTAATTGCTGGTGTTAAGACTGGGTAAAGTGGCTTAGTGTCAGTGCTTTCAAATAGATGAGTTTGGCCTGTTTTCCAGTTTTCTGGATCTTATAGATGTACCATCTCATTCCAGGGGGCCCTACAGCATGCATTCATCTCAAGACATTCCCTAAAAGCTGTGAATGCTACAGATATATGGTTCTTCTTTGTGGTTTTAGTCACAGCCCTTCCCTGACAGCATGGAGACAATCTCTAATTTCTAGATGGAATGGGAAATTTGGTGCCAACATGTTTTTGCTTGGGTCCTTTTTCCCAGTCAGAACCATCCTGACCGTATCACAATACACATAGCAGAGGAAAGGGGCCATCATCCAAGATATAACTGTCTCATGGGGAAGCAACTCTAACATCTGCCTTTGGCCAGAAGTGAGCATTAGATAGAGATTTCCACACTCTTTCTCACTCCATGCTCCTTACTAACCCTCACCAAGTGTTTAATTTCCAGCCTGGAGAGACAGCAGCAGATTTCATCCCTGGATCCCATAGAAGGGGATTACACCAAAATCCCATCCTCAACTTCCAAGGTGCAGGGAGACCCAGCTCAGGCCCAACAATGAGCCACTTCAGTGGGATGCAGTTCCAGTGGGACTACATTGCCTCACACTTCCAGGTCACCAAGGCCAGTAAGAAAGTGTTGGTTGACCTGACAGAAGTGTTTGGAAACAGCCCCCCAAAACTGGAGTGACAGACAGTCTGTTTGGGGATACTGTGGAGGAGGGAGGGAGGTCCTCTGGTATCTCTTGGGTTTTTTGCTATCAGTATCCTAGGTGGGGATCCTGGGACACATCCTCATCTCCACCCACCTCCCTCATTGCCACCATGTCTTGTCCCATCCCCACTCCACATCTCACAGAGTGTCACTGCCACCACTGAGTAGAGCTGAGACCCTCTTGCCACCATGATACCAAGCTGTCCATGTTAAAAGCACAAAACTCAAAGGGACTGAACTGAACCTTTTAAACAGGGTGAGATGTTTTATAAGCATTGCTTCATCCACCACCTCCCCCCAGCCCCAGTGCACCTGCCATGTAACTTACAGACTCTCTGTGTGGATTGTTTAATTTAAATAAAGCTGCAGTACTCAAGTGGGTGAGCCTGTGTGTCCCTCTCTGTGGGGTCGGGGTGGCAAGGTGCAGCCTGCAATTAGTGCTCACAGTGGCTGTGGCAGGGAGGAGCTTGTACTGCTGCCCAGCACTGAGACATGTGCCAGTGTTTGACCCTGAGCCTTCCCAAAACATCTGGTTAAGTCCCTGGCTAAGGCTTCTCAGATTCACTCAAACCCCAGCACAGGGGCTGGGCAAAGGACATGGCACAGGCAGGTTTGGGGTAGTTTGTGCCAGGGAAGCCTTGTGAAGGGAGTGTCTCAGAGCTCTCCCCTGATGTTCTCTTATCCAGCACTACTCCTGCCTTTTCTAAACCTCTCCTTCCTGTCCCAGACCTGCAGCTGTTGAAACTGATGGCTTCTGATCACACTACTCAAAACTGGTCCTTTTGTCCTTTGTTCTTGACTTCTCCCACAAGAAGATGAGCCAAGGCAGCAGCTCCAAAACTAATAGGTATGAAACAACCCAACAGCCCTCGGTCTGTCACTGTGGTGCCAGGGCCCTTTGTCCTGGTACTCCCCTCCACCCCAAGGTCTCCAGAATGGGTCCAGCTACTCCATGGACCCATCAGAGAATGGGCAATGACAACCATGACCCATGTGATGGCTAAGATATTCTTGGGTGAACGTGTCTTCTCTTGCAGGGCTACTCAGCTTAGACCCTAAGTTAGCTTGGCCCCATCAGAACCCTTAAGAGCAATATTTAAGAGAACTGAGTGTGAAAGCCAAACGTTGTTTTGCTTTACATACCACATTCACTGAACCTCACCAGATTCTAGAACAAAAACAGCACCCAGGTGCCTATTCTGAGCTGTGGAGAAGTGGATCACATAAACTACAGCCATACCCTCCACTTCAGCTGGTGTTAATGATGACTACATGCCATCTTCAGCTGCCTGGAGAAAGTTGGGGATACGGCTCAAAGCAATGCAAAAGGGTCTTCCAAACTAAACCAGCATTTTCTCTCTTATGTTTCCCTCACAGCAAACAGTTGTGAAACCCACTGGCAAAGAGGATGTTTGGTTTTATGATTCTGTAAAAGTAATCATGCCTAGTAAATGCTTCCTTTTTCCCCTCTTGTAATGAAAAATAACTGTTTCAGATGAGAGTCTGAAGGGAGCTGGATACTGGAATTACTATGGTGATTCAGGTCAAAGTGCTGGAAAGCACTCTTAAACAAATATATGTATATGTATATACATACATATATATACATATATATATACACATACATATATACATATATAGAGAGTATGTATGTATGTAACATACATATGTATTATATTTGCATATATATACATGCACACAGCACTCATCTGTCTCATTTCTGCCCAAGTTCAGCTCACCCCTGTCATGCACATGTTGAGACACCAAGTCCCACTCTACCATGACTCTTCCTCAGAGCCCCTCTCCCTTCGCACACAGGCCAGAACAGCTCTGAGGCTGGAAAGGGACTGGACAGGAAAGCAGGCTGTATTTTGAAGGAGCAGGCACAGGCTGGGAGGGAAATGAGGTAGAGGGAGGCAGCCAAAGAGGGAAAATGCAAGATTGTTTAAAATCACCCAGAGAGCTGGGTGGGACTCCAGCCTTTGTCCTGGAACTTTGCATTTTTGTCATTAATTGTTAATTCTTGCTGTTTTAGTTGTCCCCATACTAGATCTGCTTCGCAGAAGCACTCAGAAATTTTTTGTGTGTTGTCAGCTGTAAAATGACACACACTGTAAAAGCCTGGGCTCTGTCTGCTCTCTCAGACAGAGCACCACCATTAGGGATTACTTTTGATAACCTAGAATTTACTGTTTCTGTGTGCCTGACACCCCATCTGTGGTCACTCTCACTACTACACACTAATATGTTCCCGAGCTTTATGTTGCAATTCTTCCCTAAGGGAGAAGAGGATGTGCTGGCGGATTAGAAACCAGGTTGAGGTTCAGGCTGTTTCTGCAAGGTGCCCTGTGCTATTGATTGTACAGCTGCTACAGCTCAGTCCCTCGTGTGTGCACAGTAGACAGCAAGATCACCTCCAAAGGTAGAAGCAATGCTAATTTTGTTAAAGCTGGATCACTGGGAATACCCACCAAAAGGGCCACAAGGGAGTGAGCCATTTTTGTCTTTGGCTTGGTGATTTGATGCTGTGCAATAAATAAAGCCTGGAGCCAGACAGTGAGTGATGAAGATTGAACGGAGTATTGACTGCATGCTCAAGTGAGTAGAGCCCCTCATGTGAAACCTGCAGAAACATGAGTCATACAGTCATTAAGAAGAGAACTGTAATGCAGACAAATGGATGCTTCACTGCACATTTGCAGGCTCCAGACTAGTTGAGCATGGAATGCTGGCTTTGCACCATTATACACAATTTTCTGGCAGGCTCCTGATCTAATTCAGGGCTGTCCTGGTGCTTGGCAGAGGCTGTTTACCACTTTGCCAACACATGAACCCTACTCTCACAGTCTCTTCCCCTCTCCAGGCAGGCAGCAGAGGAGATATGGTGCTTCTCCCAGGAGCCACCAGCATCTTGCAGGAAGGGGTGAGGAGCACAGCTCAGTATGGGAGTTGCTGAAAAGTAGCTCCTGACACTAGGGAGGTCCTAAAGGCTCAGAGCACCAAGCTGAGATGGCAGAGACCAGATTTGTGTGAACAGTCATGCTTAGCAAGGGGAAGGATGGGAACCACTCATTTCCTGCCAGATGTCTGGGATTGGATATGAGGGTTAGGTGGAGGGACAAGATGTAACTCTGATCTGTGCTAGGCTGTGCCTCAGTGAAGAGAGGTGGTGGGTGCCAGCAAGGTGGTAAGTGTGTGAAAGCAGAGAAGGTAAGGCTGTGTGCATGCAGGTGCATCGGGTGTGCCACACATATCCATGGAATTGTACATACATGCAACGTCTGTGTGAGTTTCAGCATATTATTTCAGCATATCCTTTGCTACCCTTTTTCCCTATTCCTCTCTTCCTACAAACTCCTAAGCAAAGATGTCTGGCCACAGGTCTATGCCATTTTCCCAGAATGGAAGAGAATACTTGTTATGAGCCAAAACCACAGAAAATGCAACAATCTGGATTTTAAATATTCTGACCCTGTTATTTTAACAAGACCAGAGAAAAAAAAATAAATGGTGCTGACTGGAGAGGAAGATTTATGGCTTGTAAGACAAGACCAGGATTTGTAAGCAGAGCAAAGTGACCCAAAAAACAGAGAAGATTTAGAGGTACAGGCTGCAGCTGCAGCCCACCACAGGAACACCCTGCCAGCCCACGTGAGCCCCAGAGCCCAGAACCCAGAGCAGAGCTGGGTCCTGATTCTGGCTGGGAAAGCCTTGTCTATCAGCTCAGTGAGGATGGCAAGGGGGAGACCTGTTGGATGAGCTTATCCATCTGACAATGGAGGGGGCACCTCCTTCCAGCCACATTTCTCCACACTCTCACACTCTCCCATCATGTGGCCCTGTACACATGCCACACGCTCATTCCCATGAGGGCTCTGACTGAACCTGACTCCTTTCCCCAGCCCTTTTCTGTCAGTGATAGCCTTGTGCTGATGCCAGCTACAGCTCATTCCTGGATTTTCACTACCGCTGGATCTCTGATCTCTGGGAAACCCTCCTCCCTCTATGGCCTACCAGCAGCACTGTCCCACCTTGTTTGAGGACAGCCCCCTTGACTCCCTTCAGCCTCTCTTGGCTGCATCTTGATCCTCTGCTGCACTTAGGACTCTCAGTGGAAGGAGGCAGACAGTGCAGTCTGGTCCCCTGGGCTCACTGCCCTAACCTGCTGCACCAAGGGCTCGGGGATGTTGTAGCCCTCCCACTCCCTCTACTTATGTAGCATAAGTCAGGATCAGTGCCTGCTCCTGCACATCTGGTTTGGCACTGAGCCAGTACTGCTCCCTACCATGGAGAGGGAATGGGGATTAATTAGCTAATTATTTCACGCTGCGTTGAGAAGAGACAGGTTAGCCCAGAGCTTGATACCTTGCAGCTTGGTGGCTATGATGGGGGATTCCAGGGCAGGCTGAAGGTTTTGGCAACTGGAGTTCAGAGATGACCCATACATCCCTGCAGGGCTTTTTCACATCCCATGTGAGCCCCTGGGCATGAGGCAGATGCATCACAGATTGTTCCATGAAAAAGCCAGACTAACATGCCTCTGAAAGCTTTTCTTGAGAGTGGACAAGGAAGAAGGGCCAGGGCTGCTCCTGCATGGTGTAGGGCTGCAAGTAAAGCCTGTCAGCAGACCACAAAGCAGATCAAAGGTATCACCTCCTGCTTGTGCAAGCATCAGAAAATGTTCCATACCATTGAGAAGGAAGGGGGTCCCATCCCATGCCTGAACATTGAGCTGCAGCCTCTGAACAGGCTCCTGCCCTGTTTCAGCCTGGTTGGCATCTGACCTGTTCAACCAAGACCAGTTTTTATGTTCTCATAGGCTGCCCTGGATTATTTCAACTTCATCTGCCTCTGAAAAGAGCTACACTGCAGAGAAAAATCTCTGGGGTATCCTTCATCCAATAGATTTACACTAATAAGACTCTGCCTTTTCTAACCCAGTGTCCTTAATGGGCTTTGCAGCAAGCCAGAGCCCTGCTATCCGTATGAGTAGTGCCTAAAGCTTATTGTATGTCCCTGTGCAGCTCCAGCTATGCCTGATGCTCTGAGAGCCAAAACCGAAGTCAGAGCTAAGCCAGAGCCAGGCAGTTGCCTTCAGCTCCAAAGCAAAGTGCAGTCACCAGGCACACTGGCTGCACTGCTGTGGGTGACTGCCTCTCCTTAGCCCAGATATTTCTGAGAGAGCTCAGCATTTAACCAGAAAGAGCTGAGGGCTTCTAAGGAGATATGGGAGCCTTGGACAACTGCAAGTGGACAAGGATCTGCCTACTATACCCTTCAGATAGTTAGGCATCACACCTACAGCACTTAGAGCTTACCACAAGCAGCAGGGCTTGTGCAGCAGAGAAGCCATCAGTGGTACATGGGCTGCCCAAGGGGAGGGGCTGTGGCAAACCTGGCTTTGCAAAGCCTCCCTCCAAGCTACCTCAAACAGCTTCACCTTCCACCACAGACTGTGCTGTGGATTGACCTCCCCATCCCAACAACCTGCCTTCTGCTTTTGACAGTAAAAATAGTGCAATCCCAAATCCAGGCTGGCCCCTGCCTCAAATATGGGGGGCTTCCTGGTATTTTGGTGCCTTACTCCAGCCCTGTCCTTACGTTTCATTTTTGCCCTGCAGTCCTTGCCAATGCTGTTTCACCCCCCACTCCCCAGCTCTTGTTCTTGTCAGGAGCAACCTGGAATTCATTCCTGGGTCTTCAGGAAATGGGAGCTTAAAATCAATTGTTCCCTTCTTCTGAGAAAACTGACAGCACTGCCATAAAAAAGAAAAATTCTTAAAATAACACAATGTGTAGAAGCTCTGTGCCTCTGATGGCACTGTCTCTCCCTCCTGGCATTCCTAGCTGCACATACTCTTCTCATCAGCCTTTCCCATGACTGTCTCCATGATTTATGGTCTTAATAACTGAGCCTGAATCATGCTGCCCTCCCCACCGGGGCTCATAACCAGCCACCACTCAAACTCTTTGCATGGTGCATTCTGGTGCAGTCCAGAGCATCTTTTCAGAACAATCTCATCCCTTTCTCCTCTTCCCAGGAAGAAACACCTTTCCTGCAGGAGGCCTCTGGGCAGTCTTTTCCATTTTCATAGGACCCTTCTATTACTGTTTCATGTAAACCACCAGCAGCCTCCTGCAGCAGGAGGGAAAAGGAAGGCTTCTCTGGGTGGATGTACATGTTCCTCCTCTGCAGCACATTAGCAAAACACCAGCTTCCCCCATATGCATAAAGGTCTCCCCACACGTTTCCATGGAGGAGATGGTACAGAAGAAGGCAGGTGGCCCCTTACAGGTTGGATGAGCATCAGCTCAAGGACCTGGGCACAGAGAAAGACATGAGCAGGGAGTTTCATGCAGGGTCTGAAAGCTGGGGATGGGGAGCCCCCATGCTGGCTGCCATTGCAGGTACCACCCTGTCACACAAGGGTCTCTCTCCAGCAACAAAGCACCTAATTGAAACATAGAATCATTTAGTCTGGAAAAGACCTTTAAGACTACTGAGTCCAATTATTAACCCAACATTTCCAAGTCCAACATTAAACCATGTCCCTCAATGCCACATCTACATGTCTTTTAAGCACCTCCAGGAATGGTGATTTCACCACTTCCCTAGACAGCCTGTTCTTCCAATGCTTGACTACCCATTCAGTAATTTTTTTTTCCATTACCCAATCTAAAGCTCCACTGGCAGAACTCATTACCGTTTCCTCTTGTTCTGTCACTTGTTATTTGGGAAAAGCGGCCAACCTCTACCTCACTACAACCTTCACTCAGACAATTGTAGAGAGCAATAAGGTGCCCCCTGAGTCTCCTTTTCTCCAGGCTAAACACCACAGGTCCTTTTCTGCCATGCAGCTTTCCAGACACTCTTTCCCCAGGCTGCATTGGGTTGTTGTCAGCCACATACAGGACTTGGCATTTGGTCTTGTTGAATCTCATAAAATTGGCCTTGGCTCATTGATCCAGCCTGTCCAGATCCCTCTGCAGGGCTTTCCTATGCTCCAGCAGATCAATTTCCATTCATCCATCCATTTTGGTGTCACCTGCAAACTAACTGAGGGTACACTCAATGCCCTCAACCAGATCATCGATAAAGATTAAAAAGAACTGGCTGACACTGAGCCCTGGTAAACAGCATCTGTGACCAGCCACCAGCTGTTGTGACTCCATTCACCACCCCTCTCTGGGCTTGGCCATCCAGACAGATTTTTTTCCCAGTAAAGAGTGCACCTGTCCAAACCATGAGTAGCCAGATTCTCCTGGAGGAAACAGTGTCACAGGCTTTACTACAGCACAGGTAGATATATCCACAGCCTTTCCATCATTCACTAAGTGGGTCACCTTGTCAGAGAAAGAGATCAGGTTTGTTAAGCAGCACTTACATTTAATAAACCTGTGGTGACTGGGCCAAATCCTCTGATTGTCCCATACCTGCCACATGGTGGCATTCAAGATGATATGCTCCATGACCTTCCCTGGTACTCAGATCAGGATGACAAGCCTGTATTTTCCTGGATCATCCCTCTGACCTTTAGAGATGGGCATCACATTTGCTAACCTTCAGTCATCTGGGACCTCCCTGATTTGCCAGGACTACTGATAAATGATTGAAAGTGGCTTGCTGATTTCAGTGCTGTGACTCCCAGGTCTCTTTTTATTACCCCTCAGGCTCCAGGGAATTGGTAAAGCCCCGCTGACTCCCTGGCAAAATAAGCATCTGTTCTGCTTTCACTCTAGAGTGCATTGCTGAGAAGCAGCTAAAAGGGGGTGAAAGACCAAAATTAGTTTCCAAAGAGTATGCCTGCAGATTTGAGAGCTGCTCCCGAGGTCTCTGGCTACTTGCAAATCTCTTGTACTAATTGACAGCAAGAGAGAGGCACAAGACAGTTCCCCTATCTCTGATCCAAGCTGCACTCCCACCTGCCCCTAGAAAACCACACTTCAGCTGTGCAACAGCAGTTCAGCAGCTGGTGCTCCTCCTGCCCTCCCTTCTTGCAGATTAATGACTGTCTAATTGTTCTTTATTTTGCCCTGGCAAAGGTGTCCTTTGCTTCTCACAGGGGAGAGAGCAGAGGAAAGGCATAAGGGCATCCCCAGAGAAGCGGGAGCTAATGAGCCATTTGGCTACAAGAATTTGCTTTGCTTGTAATACCTAGTAATAGGTATTGCCTTGGAAGCTGCCTCAGAAGAATGAGGCATGAAGAGGATTGAGGATATGATAATCTTCTGATTTTGAGCAAGTGCTGTTTTTACAAAAGCCAAGTCACCACCCATATGATCATGATGCTTTGCTGAGCAAAAGAAACAAAAAAGTCCCAGCCACAGCATGGAGGGTGATGGGTCCAGCCAGAAATCAACCCCTGAGATAAAAGGTGGTGCATGTCAGTCTGTGATACAAACCATGAGCTCCTACACAGCCAGGAAACATGCTGGGGGGAGTCTGCCTGTCGTCTGCAAAGAGAACAGCAGGTACAAAGGGGAAAAGAAATCTCTCCAGAGCTGAGGGTGAAATAGAAGCAGTTTCCCTACAAATGGATGCCTCTGTTCCCCTAACACTAAGTCATGGTGGGGGGTCTTCTGTCCTCCTTACCGTCCCTCTGCTCAGGGTGGCGGGGGGGGGGGTTCTCCCCAGACCCCATACAGTGCTTCCCCAGGGATGCTGCAGGTCCCCGTGGCAGCAAGCCCAGCTGCAGCAGCAGAGAAGGCAGGCAGCCAGCTTGAAACAGTTAACAGTTCTCCTCACCCACCACATCATGATGGATGAGCCCTACCCCATGGAAATGTCACTGTCTGAATAGAACGTGAGCTCATTGCTTTCCGTCTCCCATCTCAGCATGGAGCCAGCTGGACAAATAACCCCCTATCCTCCCAGAGTGGACAGCCTGGCCTGGCCTCCCACCTTCTGGTGACAGTATTCAGGCATAAGAGACAAAAGAAGCCACTAGTTTTCAGGGTGTAATCCAACTCACCCCAAGGCCTGATGATTAATAGAAGAAGGGGCTCCCCTCCACTGCAAAGGAGAGGAGAAAATGCAAAAGGATGAAGAATGATCTGGTCAAGCACTGAACCTTGTTATTTGATTTGAAAAAACTGGCAAATGAGGTAATTATGGTGAGATATTGATTCATAGCAAGATGCTCCATAAATGCCACAGCAATAACTCTCAGTGCCATCATTCTACTCCCCCAGCCCCTCCTCAGCTGAAGAAGGCAAGTTTAGTCTTTTCACTTTAGCCTGTACTAGTTTGAGAGACAGAGACAGCCAGTGTAAGCAAAGTTAGGCCACCTTCCACTGCCAGGATGAGCTGGTCTGCTGGCCCCCATTGAGAAAACATCTTCTAGAGCTTGGCTCTGGTGGTCTGCATTTCTTATGTGTGTTTTCAGTCAGATCCAGTAAAGGCAGTAAGTGAAGAAAGGGAGTTGCGTAAGTTCCTGAAGAAAGGGTCAGGAGGTAAGACAGAAGCAAGACGGGCTTCACCAACAAAGGCTTCACTAGCCTCCTACTAGGCTTTGGGAGTGTTTTGGTTGTGGCCAAGCAACTTAACTGTGTATTGTCCAGTAAGGGTCTGAGCTTTTTCCCACAGCAACAGGAATGTTTTAAACTTCTGCTCTGCATCTGGAGACAACCTTCTCCACAACTATGGAAAGCTGCCTTTTGGGAAGTTGTCTATTACATAGCTAGCTCCCTAGCTAAGCTAACTAGATAAGTTCCTAGTAAGCTTCTTAAAGATAAACACAGAGATAGGTTTCCTATTATATTTCCATTTTAATCTGTATATTTTGTATGTATTGCACACAGTACAGCATATAGAGCAGACACACTGTGTCACCTATAGCTGTGTGGACCTGTGCCCCTTTTCTTTGGTCTTGTAGCTTAACAGTCAACCTTGAACATCAGTTATAACCAGAGAGAGGTAGCAGACCCCAAATATTCTCCACACTTTCAAATCACACCAAACACCCTTGTTGACTTGTGATTTGCCTGCTGTGAGTGGGTGAGAAACCAGCCTGGTACCTGGGAGTTAGAGGAGAGAGAGCTGGGGTTCACCCATGTAAATCTGTTTCTCAAAAATAGAATTCTGCTGCTTGAGCACCTCCAAATGGTGCTGGGGTCCAGGCCACAGGAGCCGGAGCACCAGAGAACCTGCCTGGCATAAGACTGAGCTTTCTCGGCTCTGCCCTCTTGGTGTCTGAATGTCTGTCTTCACATCACAGTCATATCAGGAAGGTTCAACAGATACCTCCTTAGGATGCCAGAGGCTTTTCCTGGCAGCTGCTGCAACTTTTTACTTCCCAACCACTGGCTTGGGAACGTGATGCTGAGAGATAACAGTTATGGCTCTATTCACAGCTCAGCTACTTACCCTCTGTTTCACTGCTCTGGTGCGATAGATGGTAGGGGTGCCGCCATCCACCAGAAGTGGCGGCCCAGGGCTACAGGCATGTCCCTAGGCCAGCGAGTGATTAGCAGGTTTGCCTGGTGGCAGCTTTCAGGTGACATGGAGAGAGGGACTGAGGCACTGTGTGGCATTCCACAGAGAACTAGCCTTTATTAAAAGCAGGACCCTGTGTGAAGGGAGCCTGCAACAGCAGCTATCTCGAATAGGGGAAAATCTAGGGTTTACATAGGGAAGGAGAAGGGCAGGGAGAATCTGGGATACAAGTAACTGGGTAGAGTGATGGAGAAGAAAACCAATAGGATACAACAGATTAACATGTAGCTCACAAAGGTCTCTGGGAAAGACACCTTCTCACTATGCCTTGCCTAAAGAGAAGCTCTCCAGGGGAGCATTACAATGTCTTTGCTGTCCAATTCTTCGGCCCCCACATTTCACCACCTGCAAAGTGGGTGATCATTATAATCCCTTCCTTCCCTGAGGACACAAAGAGTCAATGAATAAATCACAAAAAGGAGTGCTTTGAGAATTTGGGTAGAAAATATTCCAGGGCTCTTACTGTTAGTGGTAGTGGCACATACTTATTCCACTTATTGGCACTTCAAGCTGCATTACAGTAATTCCCTAGATGCAGGAGACTTAAAAAATAAAATGCATGACCTATTCCACAAGTGTCAGTTGTCAGTTGGCATGTGTCAGTTGTACTGAAGCAAATATTACCTTCATGGGAACTGTTTTGTGTGCACATTTTTCAGCAGCTTCTGGGCTTCATCCTATCCCTCCAAAGTGCCCTAACCCAAGTCCCATGACCAAATCTAAGTCTTTACCCCTTCCACATCCTGAAAGTTTTCTTCACTTTATCAAATCCTCCAAAGCATTCTCTTTCTCAAGAGCATGCCCTCAGTCTTTATCCAGTGCATGTGCCTCCTGACTTCTCTGTTTGCTTCCTCAGTAGGTCCTTTAACATATATTCCTATACTGTACTCCCCTCCCCCTTCTGCAGAGAATGTGGAAATTTCTGAGCTATTTCATCAGGGGAAGATAGCATTAATGGTTCCTGGAGGTGGTTTAGGATGTGGCAGAGATACAATATGCTGATTATGCTTTAGAGCTCTAGCATCATGCCCCACCTTCCAGAAGAAAACATAAAGGATTTGTGTTTTATGATTCAAAAGGGTTGTTCTGTTGCACAGGAAACTTCCTGGGAGGGCAAGTCCTAAAGAGTCTATGCTTGTCTGATCCCACTGAAACAGCCACAGGAAAGCAGATGAATACACCCCTCTATTACGGACTCTACTCCTCGGCCAGGGAAGTCTGTCCTAATGATCTCAGGTGACCTCCTTCCCTGGACTCCAACCTGTCAACCATAGACAGTTCTGTGCACTTTTGCTGTCCATCTGTATACATGTCTGGCCACTGCAATTTTTTTTATATCTTACTGCCATGTGAACCTCAACACAGCCATAGAAAACTACTTAGGATGGACTGCCAGCCTTCCTACTCACAGCCTCTTGTCACCAAGCGACACGTCCATTTCCCTACCCCATACAGGCACAACATGTGGGTATAGCTCTGCCCCCAGACCCTCTGTCCTCATCATCCAACCCCCAGTTCCTCCAGCCCTGCCCCTCCCTCCTGAGGAGAGGGACACAGTTCTTTATATGGCTAGCACAAGCTGTCCCCACTGGATTTCTGCAACCCCATTGCCACCAGGAGATGCCTTCTCTTCCCCAATAGCTCCCCTGTGGGCCATGCTCTGATTTCTGTGCGGGGACACATGAACAAACTCACAACTCCATGTCACAGTAGCAGGGCTTTTTGGGGTACAGGGTGGGGCCTCTTATTCTCTTTGGATGTTTATAATTCAGGTATTTAATCTGGGATGGCCACTGAGGTGCTCTGTCTTGATGGAGAAAGAGAGGAATCTTCAGCAGGGGGCTGCCCTCACATCTCTTAAACACTGTTTGGGAGGGAATGAGCCTACTTTTCCTCCACTGACTACAGCAGGAGGTCTGCTGGTCTAGACTCTGGACAGCAGTTGCAAGGGGGAAGGAACCCACACATGGCATTCAGCAGGTACCCACATCCACTCCACAGCCTAGAAAACCTCATGCAAATACAGTTTCTAGAGTAATTCTGCCCACAAAAATTAAGCTACCAAAGGGAAAATGCTGGGAACTGGTTCCCTCAACACTACAGGGGTGAGCACAACAGTTGTTCAAATGAATATGCTCAAATGCCTCTTCAAGCTCTTTAGACACTGGCTGATGTCTGCTATCTGAAATTTTTAACCTCTAAACACTGATTAAAATCTACCCACTGGCAGAAAAATATTTGTTAGCTTACTCCAAGTTTATTAGACCTTAGACATAATTAAAAGTTCCAATGCATGGTAAATGCTTCTTTAATTACAGCAAGACAGGAACATTAGAATTGTGGGTTTGTAGAGAAAGTACATCTAATTAGCCTGGTTATTGGGGGCATTATTTCTATCTATTTGAAATACATTGCACTACAAGCTGCTTATTCCAGCCAGAGCTATATGGAAATGTGTTCAAATCAAAAAAACAGTTTTAAAAAATTTTGTTCTGTAATACTTTTTTTTTTTTGCTATTAATACTTCATTTATTCTTAATGAAAGAAACTAGACTGAGAGTCCCTAGAGGATGAATTCTTTTGTTTATGCACAGAATTAAATAACAGGCACTGCATGGATCACTACTGGGATTTTTGTTATGAGCAATTTGGGAGCTACAAATGCATCATTCAGTCTTCAATCTCAGCAACATTGCGTCAGCAACATTGGAGGCAAGTTTTTTGAATGTGGACACATTCTGCAACACTGACATGATCTTACTCTATTCAGCTAAACACATTTCTACACGGTTGTGTTGCCAGAGGCACAATTCTGCCCTTCTCCCATCTCTACCTTTTCTGACTTCCTGAGTACCCAAGCTCAAAATCCAAGATTTTGTTTCAAACTCTTTTCATAGAAACAACCTTCGGTCCCCTGGCACCCCTGACCCACTGCAAATCTTGAAGAGCAGCAGTGTAGAGCTGGCCGGTGCAGCCCCTGAGCTGTGGAGCTACACTGTGTGTGTATTGTGAGGTTTCCCTAGCTCAAAACTGTGCTTTTACTTTTGCGAGGGAAAGGGGGAAAAAGAGGGGTAGTTATAATCTATATGAAGGGGAGGATATGTTTTAGGGGACTCTTTTAACCATGTAAAGAATACTTCATGAATTTGTGCTCTGTATTAATGGCAGACATTGCTCTTGTAAGGAGGGGTGGTAAAGCCCAGTGTCCTTCAGTAACCTCTGTCAGCACATAGCTGTCTTTGCATCATTTGTGGGTTTTCCCAGCCTGATTAAAGGCTTTCTTTTTGTCTGGGAAGCAGCTTAGAAATAAGCATTGCTACCTCTAAAAACCAAACCAGGCCAACACAAAAACAAACCAAAAAAAACCCCACAACCCCTAAACCAACTAGCCAACAAACCAGCAATGAGTATTAAAGAAAAAATTACCTTAAAGTGGTGATAAAGTCCCTGAATACCTATGGACTGGAAAGCTCCACGTTGACACTATGGAAGTGTTAATTTAAAGGGAAAGTGCAAGCATTCATATGGTCTCTGAGTAGGCTTTGCTCCCTGCTCTTCATTAGGTATTATGAACCACACTACAAATCAGGTACCAGAAACCACAAAGCTCACATGAACCAAACCAAAAACCATTAGCAGTTCAAGAAATATTACCTATTGCTGTCAGCTTGAACTTACAAGAGCAGTGTGCAAAGCTGCCACTGCTCCCAAGGAAGGGCAG
Source organism: Cyanistes caeruleus (assembly GCF_971803275.1). NCBI lineage: Eukaryota > Metazoa > Chordata > Aves > Passeriformes > Paridae > Cyanistes > Cyanistes caeruleus. Next base: position 83,135,021 of record NC_141702.1, on the reverse strand, counting down.
TATTAACCCATGGAGAGCAGGCTCTTGCTGAGGCTGTGCTTTCTTGCATGAACACTGTTGCACTAAAGCAGCTGTGAAAGTACAAGTATAGTGTCCCAGCAGCAAATAATTCTGAGCCTTAAAAAATCAGGCAGCATAGGCCTAGAAGTGTGAACCACAGCTTTCAAGTGTCCTTACTCACCTCCCTGTGAGCCTGAGAGTTCACCACAAAGGCCAGGAGAAAGAGGGAAGGGGCTAGTACATGGAGAGATCATCCCTGGAGAGCTGTTGATTTATCTGCCCGTGGATTTTAATGTAGTTGGAGTACCCAGCCAAGTCCCATGTGCTAAAACTCCTGTGAATGACCTGCAGTCCTCAGCTGGTCTCACATAGCATGCTATGCAGTGACAATGCACAGCCAGCACAGCTGTGACCCTGTGATGAAGTCAGGGAGTGAAAGTCAGGGAGCCTCCTCTGGAGACTGCGGCGGGACACGGAGGGCAGATTGGAGATGTGGACAAGCATCCAAAGAGCTGGCACCAGTGAGCAGCCAAGTGCTCACCTCCCTGGGGCTCCTCCAGGAGTGGGCACAGCAGGGACAGTGAGATGCAGCCCCTGCCTGGGGCTGTAGTGGTGTGAACCCAAACACACTTAACAGGCCACAGGGACTGTGATCCATGGTCAAGGATGTTACAGAAGGGACATCAATGAGTAGCAATGAATTGGTGCAGTGTGTTCCCCCAAAATCAGTTATTTGAGGGAAGGCGTGGGGAATAAAACAAAACCACTTCTGCTGTCTGGGAGAGTAATCCTGCAGCTGGGGGAAATCACAGATTCAAGAACCTGGAAACCAGTGGCACTTGCACACATGCATGTATGTATGTGTGCATGCAAGGGACAGGAGAAAACAAAGCCCCACACCTCCCAGTGTTATCAACAGTCTGTCAGAGGAACTGAGAGCCAGAAGGTTCCCTGTGGTTTATTCTGCAACTTCTCACACTGAGAATATGCTGAGGAGAGGGAAGGTCTTTCTGAAGGCAGTCCCAGGCTCACATCTGATCACATCCATGGGGAGGACTTAGCCCAGAAAATCTATTAGGTCAGAGTTTCACACCTGTGATTTTGTGATCACCCAAGCTGCTGAGAAATTCTCAAGAAGAGCATCATGTACAGAGAGCCAGGAGCAATTCTCATTTACAGCCAAACAAAACTTTTAAAGTTTATTCCTTTTTTTTTCTTTTTTTTTTTTCCTTTGGTCTTGTCATGATCCACAAGGTGGGATTCATGATGTGGTTCTTTTATTCAATCTTAGAGTACAAAAGATTATCAGCAAACCAAGGACTTAAACAGCAAAACACACTTTATTGAGTGCTCATCAGCACTAATATGTGATAGAGGGAAAAGAAGAGAAAGCAAACCATAAGAGAAAGGGAGTAAGGGGATTATAGCTACCAGTATCAAAGTCCGCTCAGCCGTCCAACAATGCAGAGGCTTCTGTCTGCTGGGGAGATCTCAAAGGAAGGTAAGTTCAGGGTGTAATTTTATAGTCTTTTACAAAGCGAGGGGCATAGGGCCAAAAGCAGAGGAGATTGATGACCACTGTGATGAATTCCATTGCGCAGGGGGCAGGTGTAGGGTACAGAGCAAACCACATTTTGCAAGTCTTTGCTCACCAGCAGGAACGAGGGCAGTGTGTCGTGGAAACCCATTGCGCAGGGTACCATGCACAAACCTCTGCTCACCAGCAGGAACAAGGGCAGTGGACTGTGCAACCACCTGCAAACAATCACTTAGCAAACATCCACCTCAGCTAGGCCCAAACCCCTGCAAAAAAGTCCCTTGTGATATTCAGGGTCTCAGTCTCTGTTCTAGAGACAGTCGTGAGACAGATGAGAGAATCTTTGGACCATCTCTTACAGGTCTCCTTGTGCTTTGAGTATGAATAGATAGTGTCGGTTTTCCATTAGGAGATCTATGTACAATAGCTTTGTACATTACACTCTGGTATCTTATGGAATGTCATTTTAGGGTCTGTCAAAGATCTCTCACAATAATGTTGCACTCCATCAACTTGCTCAGCAATTGCCAATAAATCTCAGATCAGCAATTGTCAGTAAATCCCAGATGCTTGTCTTTTGTTCCTGGGATACTTCCTCAAATTTATTTCCTCTGTTCATCAGTCCTGCCACATGCAGAATGAAGGCAGCAGACTTAATGCCTCAAGCACCTGGAAATGTTGGTATACACCCTCCAGTTGGGCCATGGAGCATTGTTGGACCTTCCATTACTTCCATGGCAGTGGTATGTGGATCACCTGGTTTGCTCTTTACACTCCCGCTAACCCATCCTTCAGGAATGGCCTCCCACAGAGGGAAAGAGTGGTGGCATGCTGCTACAAAGTGTTTAAAATAGCTGGATGAAGAATGGGTGAGCCCCCAACCCATGGCAATTAGATGGAGCTAGAAAAGGTATAGTCCACCTTGGGCTGTCCTTATCTCAACACAGGGAGTAGAGCTCATGGGTCTGCACTTGCCACAAGGGCTGAGGACCCCATATCACACACAGAATAGAGCAAGTGGGGAAAGAAACTAGCTGGGCTAGCACGCTATATTAGTGAAAGTCCTTCTGGCTACAACATCAGCCAGAGCAAAACTGATGAGAGCTCTCAGTCTTCAGATTTCCATATGTAGGCTGATCAGCAAATGGGGTCTGGCAGGAAGAAACCCTGTGGGGATGCTATCACACAGGTGCCCAGATGTGTTGTGAAGATAGTTTTTGCAGCTTTTACTGAAACATCTGATATCAGCCACTGTCGGGATTGAGATAAGGGCCTAAAGGGATATTCATCTTGCCCAGTGCAGCATCTCCCGTGCTCACAAAGGCCCTCTGTTTTCCCTTCCCTTTTGTTTACTGCTTGGATACATGGCTTGTTTGTTTTTCTATGCAGCAGTTGTCCCTTTGTGTGTCTGAGCAAGACTAGGCACACAGTGAGCTTTACTGTTGTGTGGATGCTTGTCACTTGCTCTATACACCTCTTGCAGAAGAAAGCGCTGCCCTCTCCCACTGCTGTCTCCCTTCCCTCCAGGGCTCATGAGTCCAACTGCTCCCTGCAGATATTTGCAAAACTTCCTATACCCTGTTCCCCACATATACAACTACCTTTTACCCACATCTTCATCCCAGCATTAATTCCCCAACAGCACAGCTCCTTCCTCAGCTTCCTCAGGCCCGTGTTGCCTTCCCTTGCATGCCAGTGCCTATGGCACCACATTCCCAATCCAGAACAGTCCTTTTTATTTTGCCTTTCCTTCCCAAGCCATTTGTACTAACTCAGGCTTTTCTGATTTCTGTAGTTAAAAATAAATAAATAAATAAATAAGCTAAGCTAACCCTCTCTTCTGGGGAGTATTGGGTTCAAGTTTCTCCAATTTAATACACAAATATTATATGCTGGGAAATTTGCTTTGGATGATGACACGATCATCCAAATGAGGGATGCCAGAGCCTGGGCTCTGCGAGCTCATTTTCCATCTCTTCTGCCCTTCAGGTAAGAGTGCTCAGCCTTCTTAGTTTCTCTTCCCATATCACTCATACAACCTCTCTTCTTCACATATCAGCAGCTCATCTTGAAAGGGTTATCATTTACTTTTTGAAGACAAGACTCTAAATGGATAATGTCCAGCTTTGATAGTGCTCTCAGTCCTTGAATGCACTATAAAACAGTCAGCAGACTAAATACTAATTAGTCAGCAGACTAATAACTGAGCCTTTCTGCTCAGTTGCATCATGGCCTGTGGCCTTCCCTCAGCTCAGGTGTTCTCTGCTTTAATCCATCCCTCCCAGTACTCCAGGGGCCTGAATGGTTCTGCAGAGACAACATCAACCCGGAGCATAGAGCTTTCTGGAGGAACAACTGGGACTGGGATGGTCAGTGTAACCTCATCACCTTTGTCTGAAGACCAGGGGCTGAGAGATATCAGTAAAGCCCTTCCCCTGCTGCTTCAGTTGCTTCTGCCTGAGAGACCACTTGGCCATCCCAACGTTTCCATCTTACAACACAGGAGTGAAGGGATTTTGTGTCCAGCTTCTTGATCTTGAACAGTACCATAACTCCTAGGCCCCACCCTCTGCACAAGACACTGGGGGCTATGGACCTCACATTCACAGACTGCTCTGTCAATCTAGCTCCTGCTCCTGTCCCGCTCCTGTTCCAATGCCTCCATCCACTGAACTGACTGCAAGCTGCAGAGAGCAGAAAGAGGAGAAGGCCTGACCAGGAGAAAAATCCAGCTGTCAGAGGAAGTGTCATCTGGAAACAATGGGATCAGAAGGCAGAGAGTTAGGAGACAGTGGGAGGATTCGGAAGTTTTCCTGGAGTTCTGCTAATTGGCTGAGCATCCTCAGATACTCATCAGCTAGCCTATAAAATCTAAAGAGGTGTGAAGCTGTCTCCTGGTTAGAGATGTCCAGGCTCACAGAACAGTTAAGTGAGCCAGCCAGCACCCAAACTTCAGAAAGAAACCTAGGCCTGAGAAAAGAGGAAGTACAGGTAATGCCTCACCTGCTCAGTTTCCAGACACCCTGTGCTTCATAGTCCAGCTAAGGCACAAACCTGCACAGAACCCACCAGGCTAACATTCTTCCAACACGGAAGTGTCAGCAGCCTGCTAGCAACCTGCCTGCAGATTGGCAGTGTTTGAGCCATGGCAACAGGGGTCCCAGCCAAGATGAGGGTGCTGGCCTGTGCTAGCGTAGAGTTTATTTTCTTCCCAGTGGCTGGTATGGGGCTATGTTTTGGATTTGTGCTGAACACTGGGCTGATAACACAGAGATGTTTTTGTTATTGTTGAGCAAGGCCTGCATAGACCTGAGGCCTTTTCTGCTCTCTGTACTGCCATGGCTGACAAGGAATTTGGGTACGCATGGGATATTGGGATGAGACACAGCTGGGACTGCTGACCCTAACTGACCAAAGGGATATTCCATATGTCATTCTCCTCAGGATATGAACTGGGGGGAAGGAGGAGGAAAGCAGGGGGATGTTTGCAGTAAACATATTTGTCTTCCCAGAGACAAATACAAGGCACCTGTGATGCGGCCCTGCTCTCCTGGGGATGACTGAACACCTGCCTACCCATGGGAAGTGGTGGATAAATTTCTTGTATGGCTTTGCCTGTGTGTTTGTCTTTTGGTTTCCCTATTAAACTCTCTTTATCTCAATCCATGAGTTCTCCAATTTTTACCCCTCCAATTCTCTCCCTGATCCTGCTGGTGGAGAATGAGTGAGCAGCTGTGTGGGGCCTGGTTCCTGGCTGGGGTTAAACCACAATATGGTCCATGCCATACAAACCCATTGCACTATTTGACAGAGACTCTGGTGTAAATCCACGAGAGAAAAAAGATGGAAGGAGACATGGGTAGCAGCACAAAAGGTGAGGGCACAGCTCTTCTACCCATATGGGTGCACAAATCATCTCTTTGCAAAGCTGTTGATACAAACCAGCCCTCAGGACTTACAGCCATTTTCTCTCCATCCATTTTTGCAGTTCAGCTCAATCCTGTTTCTAGGCTACTGTTGAATGAGAGGCACAAAACTCACTCATACAATACAGGGAGCTGCACAGGGCAGGTACAGCAATGTGAGGAATCCACCCATGCAGAGAGCAAAGGAGAAAGGATTAAACATGTTCAGCTCTGCACAAAACAGGCTTTTCCAGTGTCTTGGGAGAAAACTGCTCACCTTTTGCTATGAGAGGAAACAATGCATAACATCTAAAAAAATTCTGGCAGTTTACTCATCATAATAGTGGCTAAAATTTATAATCTGCTGCATAGTTTAACAGTGTCTATTATATCTGCCAACAAAGCATTTGCTGAGATTGTGGAAAATTTATAAAATCACCTATCCTCAGAGTCATTGGAGATGATAGAGCAGCTCTGTTTTTATAAAGAGAATCTGAAAGAAAATGAACATTTCTGAAAACGTGGCTGGAATAGAGAAATGGCCAGAGCTCTGCCAGGGTGCAGGGAATATAAATGATGCATGAAGGAACTGGGTACTCTGTGCTCAGGGAAATAAAACCACCTACAACCAGTGATTATAGAGTGAGGCTGATTTGACCCCAAACCTGCTCAAGAAATTGGAATATCCCCAGAAACAAGCACTAAAGATGCCAGGGATTTGTGACAATATCATATGATCTGTGTAACACATTAAGCAAGAGTCTTGCAAAAAGCATACTGTGGACAACTGTCAAAAGCAAAGTGCACTCATTGCAAGAAATGATGCTAGTAGGAATGGCTGGGGACTGTGTCCAGGTGAGTGCTGAAAGCATCCAGTGATACAAAGGATTGGCTCTGACTGCAGATCCACAAGCTCCATTCTTAAATTTCAGCCAGTCAAATGAAGGCTCTCAATGGCAACAGCCTCACTGTATAGAAGGGAAATATCCCTGGCTTCTTGCTGCTTTAATCCCAAGCCGGAAAGTATTGTCAGGAGAAAACAGTTTTTTGTGGTGCTGGCTGCAGGGAGCAGCAGTTAAGTACAGTGAAGAGGAATCAGACATATGAGCCATCATGGAAAGGCTGCCATAAGGAGCACTGAGGAAGCCAGAGTGGGTTCTGCTAGGATGGATGAGAAAATGTCTGCACACTAATGACTGGCTTTGTCTTTGTTTGAAAACAACGGTTAAGTGTATGTCAAAGTTGCCTAATGCACAGTGCCAGAGCACATCACTCTGTAATGCTCCAATGCTGGGTGTCTGTGGGAAGAACACAGCCAGGAGTTTTATGTGGCAGCCATAGACTAACATGGGAAAGAAGAAAATGCCCTGCTGGAATCTGGCAACCCCTCACAGTCCCTATACAGGGGTCCCAGCCCATATGGCCACCACCAGGACATGTGTCCCTTGTAGCTGGTGGGTACAGCTGCCTATGCTTCAGCTAGTTCAGCACAGCACATGTACTGTGGGGATCAGGACCTCTAGAAAAAGAGATTCTAGAAAGAGAGATTCCTTAGTGGGCTGTAGCAAAGTGTAGCAAAAGGGCAGGTACCTTCTCATACCAGCTGACACTGACAGGCTGAAAGAGAGGACAGATTCACCAGGATGTTTTGTAGCAAGGTCACTATGGAAAAGAAGCTCAAAGGAACACTAGGGATGTACAAGTAAGACTCATGATCTCCCTGCAAGTGATCATAGCAGTAGAGTAGAAAATTGCTCCTGTAGCAATATCAGTGAAAGGAAATCTCTTCCACACACTGGTGCCACGCCTTTAAGATGTTGAGGGACATACTGTACATCTCCTCTCTGAGTGCTTTCATCTTCTTCAATAATTGCTCTAACTATCCTTTCCCTAGGATGGTAGCTTTGGAGGTGAATATCTACCATAGCCAGCCCAGCTTCAATGCTCTGAAGCAGCAGCAGGGAACATTAGGAGACCAGAAGTGCTAGGACAAAACACCCTTTCTCCTCATCTCAGAGACCAAGGCCTGTTCTCTGGTGAGGAAAGCAAACAGCATGGTGTGGTGCTGACATCCATGCCACTAAACTAACTCCTCCTAAAGCAGGATGGTCTCATGCACACATCTTGCTGGCAGCAGTGCTGAGGCCATGCTGTTCCTTGAACTGAGCACAGAAGTATTTTAAACATGTGAGCCCTGACAACTGAAAATGCAGAAGAGATAATTTCTGAGAGATGTTTAGATATATAAGAGGGTAAAAGTCAAAGAGAACAGGAAAGCAATGCCTGGAGCTGACATTGCTTTTGGAGTCCTACCAGCTTTGGAAGTTTCATTGAATTAAAGACATTTTTATTTAGTAAAATGTATTTACACTCAGGCTGCAAACAGAAACAGACATATGGCAGAGAGGGAGAGCAGCTGATCCCCAGCAACAGCCTCTCTTGTGCCACCATCAACACACTGCTATGGCATCTCCCCTCTCAAGGGACTCCCAAAAGTAACAAGGTCTCTTTGTGCGGCAGTACAGCTGCCGCTGGGGTGGACTGTGAGGCAGCACTTGCAGAAATCAGGCAAGCAACAATGAATACTCCAGTGGGAACTATGGTGCACAAAGCAGTTTCACAAGCTTTGTGGTATGGTCATAAAAACAGGGCTAAAAATTGTCAAGGCATCACTGCAGTTGGCATTTCAGGATTTAACTACAAGACTGCTCATCCTGCATCTAAGCCTCCCTTCATGTCACACCATGTCAGTGATGTTGAAAGCCACTGCTGTTTGTTTTAGCCCTGCAGGCTTCCTACAGGGACACTGACCAGGGAAAATCCTACTTATTTTAGGAAATCTGGTGAAATCCTGACTATGGTAAGGCCTTCTGGTGAATTCAGAAGGCTGGAAAGACCTAGTTATCCCCTCAAAGACGGATTAAAAAATAAGTAGTTTTGGAACCAGATACAAGTTTTGAAGAAGGCTGCAGGAGTTTGAGGTTCTCAGTAGGGAATATTCTGATGTTCTTTCTGGACCCCAAACTTTTGTTCTAAGTGGCTTTTGTTCTAGCTGTCTTACTTACAGGAAGCTCAGTTGAGGAAAAGGTCTGCAGGAAACTAACACCATTGGGGAACATGGCACAGGTGGCTCTGATATTGTGGAATAATACAATGAATAATGAAGTTTTCTTTTTTTTGTTGCTGCTTGGGTTTTGTGATTAAGACTCTTAGCAAATATAACTCAGGTGATTAATAAGCCAGCACACAGCGAACAGTCAGTGCATGTGACTAGAGAAGCACAGTCTGAGTTTTCAACTCATTTGACCCACAGAGAGAAGGAATCAGACAAAAAGATATCTGTGGTCTCCAGTGACCCAAAGATAGCTCTGTCACCTGGCAAGGGAGTATGCTAATAGGTACAGGAATAATTTGGAAAACTGTAGTGTTGAAAATCCAAATCCTACATGAAGCTGCTAGTTAAATATCTGAATTGCCAGGTCCTGAGCTGGTGTCTTCAATCTATACAGTGGTTAGTAGCTGAGGTGTTACGGAAGACTCACACTCTCTGGTAAGCGGTAGGTACTTGGGGTTGTCATAGATCTACTCCAGCAGGAGAAATGGCCTCCAATTCTAGCCACAGACCACAAAGAGGTCAGTGCACACCAGGCATTTATTAACTTGTTCTAACATCAGGCTCCAGTTTCTGAGCTCCACCAACACTATTTTCTGTGTTTTTTCAACATGATGTAAAATTTTCTGGTGTTGCTTATGCACCCTTCATTCCCTAGGCTATCTCAAGGCAGTATCTCCTCCCTGCTCCTGGTTCTTAAGGTTTTTAAAACGTTAATGTAAAATGAGAAGAAGATTCCTTTCCTATTCCCTTGTCTATTGTGGTATTCACTCCCTGTAGTTCCCTGTTGACCTTGAAAAATGATTCAGGCCCACTGTGGACTCCCAGTCCCTGAGCAGACTTTCTGAGCTCTCTTTCAGCATACCTATTTAAAACTAAAAGGAAAACAAACTCACAAAAGTCCACAAAAGCTCTGTGTGTACCTTGCTACCTAGAAAGCAATTAAATCCATTATATTTTCTGCATTAGTTTTAATGTGCTACGTCTCAAGGGTTAGTGCAATGAGCATTAGTCATAAGCTAATCAGAAACAGAGGTGCTTAAATAATTCATAGGCTGCCTTTCCTCATGAAGAACCTCAAAAGGCAGCTCACTTCACAGAGGGTGTCAGCTCAGAGACAACAGAGGCAGTTTCTGTGAAAAGCCATACTCAAAGAGATGTAGAATGATCCAGGAATGCCTGCTAAGGGAAGTACATCTTTCTCCCAGAGCAGCTAGGGGAGACCTCTGCTGCACTCTGCTCTCCCCAGAACTTAAATGCCTCTCTGAAACACAAAAACAAGAGTAAAAACCTTTGAGTAAGGACCAAGATTAGTCATTCCCAGGTGAATCTGCAGGGATCACCTCACCTTGGGAACTAGGAAGAAAAAGAGGGAGCTGCTCCCAGAGGCAGCACTTACATGGCATTAGTCCAGGTCTGCGCATCTGTGGAATTTCTTGGGAGGCACAGTATAGAGCAGTGTCAGGCAGGAAAGGGAGACCCCTCTGCTGCCCAGTGCAAGGCTGGAGAGGGACCCCCAGCTATTGTGTTTGTGAGCATTTGCATGCCAGCCTAGCCTAATGACCCTGCATCACAGAATCCCAAGTGCCTAATAAAGGTTGCTTGTTTCTGAGAAGTCTGGCTTTTATGATGGCAAAATACCTGCTTGCTGCCAAGATAATAATGTCTCTGACAGGGCAGAGACACTTCTGACCTTATGGGAAGAGTAGCTGTAAGAGAAAACAATGCTAAAATTAGACACTAAGCCCAAAAGGAATGGGTCTGCCTGTGACTTGCAAAAGTCTCATGCTAATGGGTGTTCCTTGGACTATGTTGAGGGAAGGGTACCAATGCAATGGCTGGAAGTGGCATCTAACGAGGAGAGGCCAGGGAGAAAGCAAGGCGAGAAGGCATCAAGGCATCAGAGAGGTGACAAGGACATAAATGATGTTCAGTGGAGGGGAAGGAAAAGACAGGAGCCCAGCTCACACCAGGGAACACTGCCTTGAATCTGGTGTGCAACCACAGTGACAGGGATATGAAGGAGGCAGCCGAGCAGGCAGCAAACAGTGTCTCTTTGTTCCAAGTTGATGGACAATGTCTGACAAGTTCAAAGTTTAGGATGAGGAAGCTGGGGTGTAGACAAAAAAGGACAAGGAGATTCTCCCAGCAGAAGGGACTCTTACTGTCAGAACTGAAGAAAGTCACAAACTCTCCCAGACAACAGCCAGGCTGGTTAAGGGACTTGACCTGTAGGATGGTGTTGTTGGATTTACTGACATCTCTGGGAAGGAAAAAAATCTCAGACTCCTGTGAGCTGTATTTCTGACTCATGGTACATCAGACAAACAGCATCCTGCAGATTAAAAACATTTACCTCTGCTAAAAAAATTAGTGCAAACAGAAGCATGCATATAGCAAAGATGTTATGTGTTCAGCAGGCTGAAAAAACTCCCTAGACCTAACAGCTCGAAAAGAAACTCCACCTTACGCTGTGGATCAAAAGACTATTACTGCACATGCTGCTTTGCCTATCTGTGTACATCATCAAGCTTGGTTAAGTTATTCTTACCTACCATTAATTAAAGGCGTTCCACAGCTTAGCATGTTCTGTGTGCATCAGCACAGCTTGATTTGCTGTAATGCTTCACCTAAAGGAGTTGAACTCAGTCTTATCTACACAGTGAATTCTCCTTATTCTACACACACTAAGAATAAAGGTGAATGTGAGACATCCATTAGCCTATGAACCCTGTTGGGGATCACAGTATAATTCCCTCAGACCTGCTTGCTTCCCAGGACTTGCAGGGCAAGGCCAGCAAGGAGTTTCTGCAGGCTTGGAGATCCTGCTCTCATTACATGAAGATGCTACATGCAGTTGGGTAAAAGCCTCCCTATAGCATTCTCAGCTAATCATACCGGACAGCTAATACTTTCCCTAAGAAGCACCTTTAAGGCTGCAGGTTCCATTGGACTCCTCCATAGACACTGCTATTTTATCAAGCACAAGAGCCATCCATTACTCAGGGACAGGCTGAGTGCAGTCCACAAGCTTCTCCTGTGAAGGAGTCATGTTAAGTGTCATTCTCAGAGCTAGCACATGGGCAGGGTGTGCCTGGGTGGCCTGGGCAATTCCATCTCTATGTGCTCGTGGTGGGGTCTGAGGCTTCATGGAGCCCATGGCTATACTATCCATGGTTCTCTAGGTGGAAGAGAATGGGCTGGGAGGCTGCTTGTGAGCACTACGTGACTACCTGCAGCATCTGAACACAGCCTCAGTTGCAGAACCTGGGGATGCTGTTTGTCCCCCTCTTGCTGAGCCCACCAAAGCCTGTGCCTTCTCATTACAGCATCCTCTCAGGAGTCCAGCTTCTTCTCTGCCTAATGTCAAAGTCAGATTGATATTTCAATCCACACAACCTATAATGAACCTTGGTAAAATCAATCAATACACATTCCCTCATTTCCCCATGTTCACTTGCTTAATGGAGGAAGTAGCTGCTGCCCAAGACCTTGAAATTCAATGGGTCTTTTGTCCCCCAACAAATGTACTTGACTGTGAGTTTAGAAAAAAAAGTAAAAGCAGATCCTCATAATGATGTTTTTTCCTTTCTGTTTTTCAAAGAGAGAATGGAGTGGGCAAAGTAATTGGTAGAGCATGACTACCTATCTTCATTGGGGTAATGTTGGGGAAGATGAAACAGGGAAACCTTATGAATATGATTGTTTAGCAAAAGATTCTGAAAATATGAAACCTAGAATCGAAATAGAATTGAAAACTTGCTTTGAGCTATAGGATACTGAGTTACTATATAACCAAAGAACAATAGCCTAGCCAGGTGCAGGAGAATCCTAGTTGATGAAACAATACCCTTCTGCTGACAGTGAATCCAAAGGTCAAGCAGCAAGAGAAGAATTTGAAAGGCTTTTAGAGTCTAAAATGTAACGCTGTATGGTAATGTAGTAGTTCTTATAGGCTATATGTAAATTCTATAGAATGTTTGTCATATACTGGTTGGTCACTAGGAATTTGAATATTCACTATAGAAGAAGATATAATGTAACAAGAACTTCACCCTCTTAATTTCGTCTCTTCTCTTAACTTCTCTTTACCTTTCTACCTCTTATTTAGCTTCTCTTACTCACTCTCTTACCCGCTCCTCTCTTAATCTCTTAACTTGCTCTCTTCCCCTCTCTTAACTTCCTCTCTTACTCCCTGCTCTTACCCCCTCTTGCCCCTCTCTCTCTACCCCCTTAATTACCTTCTTCCTTCATGCTCCCCTCAAGGAAGGGAAGGGAGGGGAAATCATGTCAGATTATATAAAGCAACGGAGTTAAGTTCTAACATGTTAGGAAAAATCAAAGGAAATCCATGGAAGGCAAATGCTTAGCCAAAATGTTGGCTCATGCTGGACCTCCTAACAGGCAATACAGCAGATAATACAAAATCAGCATTTATGAATTAATAAAACAGCAGAAGAAAAAGAAAATAAATGTAGTTAAAAGACCTGGTGAGCAGCTGGGACTAACAGAGGTGAACTACATCAGAAGAATGTGATATGCCCTGCAAGGGTACGAGGATGATGGAACCACCAATGTCACCTCGGCCAGTTGCCTGCTGAGGCTATGTGTGCAGCCATGGCAGCAGTATTGTGCAGACGCTGTACACTGAAGGCAGTGGTCCTAGAGTTCTTTATTTGCAAACCTCCCACTTTTCCCGTGCCTTTTCATCTCCACCCACAGGGTGACCTCTCTTACCATCCCCTTACCAGGGATGGTAATTTATTATTTATCCAGGGCCATTTGATGCTTCTATCCACATAAATTCAGCTTCCCTTTATTCTCTTCCACTACTTCATACTCCCATAGCACAGGTTTGAAGCAGAACATCAACTCTTATAGCTCTTTACCAGGTTGTTTACTGCAGATTCTCTCTGAAGTCAGAGAAAAGGCAGCCCTGGTGCCAAATTCCATTTTAACTACACAATCAGTTATGAGCCCATTACCATAATAAGGAGATTAAAAGCGCTGAGAAGTGCACAGTTTACTCATGGCTGGGAACTTTGCTGCTGTCTTCCCGAGTCCCACAGGTTCCATTTTGTTCTGCTTGTCACTTTTCTCCAGGATCCCTGGGGAGGGAAGAGAGGCTGGAGATAATGAGCAACACCATGTCCCCAAGCTAAGGCTGAGGCAGGGGATTCCTCACACCCAGAGCCACTCAGGTGAACTAAATCAGGCCACATCACCTTTCTTGGGCCCTTGAACATTTCCTATCTTCTTTGAGTGTCTAACTTGAAACATTTCTCTACTGGCAAGGTTTCAGACATCTATTCCCCCTGCATTCATTTTTCTGCCTATCATTCTTTGGGGACCAGACTGGGGATCATTTCAGCCATCCAGAGTAATCCTGTCTGGATCCAACGCCATTTCTGCCTCCTATCTGCAGAGGACAGAAGATAGGATTTCAACAGCATACTAATGCAACTAATTCCCATGTGTTTCTATTTCTAAGAGGCTCAGAGGATATTTCTGAAGTAATAGATGTGCTCCATCACAACAGGAGGGAGGCAGGTAGAGGATGCTGATGGATGCCTCTTGTGAGTACTTCTCAGGAGTCTGAAAGTCAGACCTGCCCTCAGACTGCAGCACCTGAGTGCAAGTGCAGAACAGAGTATTAGCTGCAATTGTGAGTCACCTGCCACCAAAAGCAAACTTCTAATTGTGACAAAAGCAGTACCTGCATCGACTCCAAATTTATTCATGTGGCATCACCAGGAAACCTTTAACCATTACCTTGAAATCCAAGCATTTTACAAAAGCAATTATCTAACTACCAGGTTGCTGCTGTTTTATGTAAAATCAGTAAAATCCAGATTTAGTTCCTCTCCCCAGAGTCTCCAGTTTTATTTTCTGATCAGCTGTTGTCTTTCTTTCCCACTGCCCAGACCGATTGCTAATGACTTCAGCTCCAGGAGGCAGGGAGCCCTCTCTTCAGGGATAGGAGACTGAATCAGGGCAGAAAGGATGGACACTTTTCCCTGTTTGGGGGCTAGTAAAACTGCTCAGCTCCCTGCCCAGGTTATTGACACAAGCAAGCCATGTGAGCTGGCAGCAAAGGCTCTGTGAGTTTCTGCCCATGAGGTGTCTGAGCATGGGAATAGAGGCTGGGGTAGCAGGGATTAGGGAAGGCAATGGCATTTATGAAGCAAACACACAGATCCTGTAACTATAGCAATGGGAACAGAACTGGGAGCATAGGAGGACATAGCCTCTCAATACTGACCTTGTGTGTTGAATTTTTTGTGGCCTGCAGACCTAGAATGTATTTGTTGCTACAGCATGAAAAAGAACAGGATCCAGATCCCGAGCCAGGATGGGAATTTACATTATATTGCATGGACAAAAGGAAGTGTTGTAATACTGCTATACTGCAGAGGAGGCACAAAACTCCAGCTATTGGTGATCACTAAGTGCCCCTCCCCAGATTTAAAGTATTTTGCTTCACTTCCTTCCCTGCTACCTCCTGTCCTGTTCTTCCAGTCAGCTGCTGTGCTTCAGGTTGCAGTCAGCTGCATTTCAAGAGCTAGAATAGCAACCCATAAACATGCTCACACGCAATTGTTGTTCTGACCCAGAAACTTCTAGCTTTTCTTGCTATCAGAGTTTGAACCTGTCAGCACTAGTCATACAGTGCACTTCTATCACTCCTAGAGGTGATGGTAGTAAGAGACTCTTACACTAATGAGAGGTCCAGGAACCAGATATGATCCAGGAGAGGTTACACTGGGAAGGAAAGCTGCAACCAGAAAGGCAGTTAAGATGCAAGCAGGGGCTTCACGAGCCTCTGCTACATTACACTTACACATGCGCCCCCCTCCAAGTTTTGACTCTAAACTCACCCCCCAGAAATGTTTGTCTTTCACTACTGCTGTGAATGCCGTTTAATTTCCTAGATGTCCTGCACTGGCTTGGGGCTTGGAGCATTCCTATGAGACTGCAAATACCCTCTGAAAGCAATGTGATAAGGTATCACCCTAGTGAGAAGAGTCTCTGTGAAAGACACTTGTGGGGGAAAAAAGCATTTTGTATGAATGAGCTTTTACGGCTGTGCATGTAATTGATACAAGACAGCAACAAGTCGGGCAGGGGTGGGGGGTGGAAAATTTCCAGGGTCGCTGAAGAACATGGCACCTGCTGCATGTCTCCTTCTGTCTGGATTAACCACAACTGGTGCCAGTAAAGCTTCAGAGCTGGGGGTGGGGTGTTGGTGTTCCCTGGAGATATTTTCCTCCTGCACCTCTCTAGTTAAGATATCACAAGTGAGATTTGTCATTTAACCATCTGGAATAGGAGATCACAGGAGGCTGCTGCTTCTTAGTCTGTCACAGTCTTTAACTGTGCTAATGTCATTCAGATGTTTCGCAAAGCAACCCTGACAAGCAGGCATGAAATTAAGATGTTTGTGGAGCCAGCCAGCTGGGAAATTACAATGGCAGACCAGGGAAAGGCAGAGGAAGGGAGCACATTCAGAAGGAATAAACTGTGCTGGAGACTATTTGTTTCCTGTCTCTGCCATGAATCTGCTACAGGTTTGACCATCTCAGACAGAAGAGCTAATGCAGTGGCATCTCTATGCCAGGGAAAGCCTGGAAGCAACTCCTCTGCTTGCCCCTTGATGCTCTCCTGTTGTACAGCCTCAAGAATGAACCCAAGACAACCACTCAGGTCCTCACTGAACTGGGATTTCTAGTAGGGGAATTTCTCTCCCAGGGAAGCATACATACCAGTGTGTGGGACTGTTCTGTTTGGAAACAGGCTGAGGGAAGATGAGTTGGCCAGAAGCAGAGGCCACCCTTGAACCCCACAGCTCCACAGCCCTGTGGGATTTCTTTGAAGGGAGAGGACTGGGCATCCTGTGCTCCTGTCTTGGTCCTAGCAGTGAGTGCTGCAAGGTGCTGGGGCAGCTGGATTTCATTTCATACTGCAAAGCAGTTTTATCAGCAACGAGTTGACATGGGGCTTTAAAACACTTTCTAATTAAGGAGCAGGCCAGCCTGGAGAGCAATTAGGTTTGATGCATTCTGTATTTGAAAAAGCCTGTGTTGCAAGCTCTGGAAAACATAGTGAGCTTCAGCAATTAAATCTTCCTCCCTGGCCTCCTCATTTGCAGAAACAACATTGTTGGACAGCTCTCAACCAGTGTGCCCACTGCCCTGAGGGCAAGGGTGCAGCTGGCACTGTGGTGGGATGCAGCTGGGGCGGGTGAGGTCAAATGTACTGTGTGCGGTGGGAAAAAAGCACAGTGCAATTCAGCCTGGAAAGAGGTAGCTTTCTGTAAGGCAACTGTAGGCACAGCTGCCTAGTTTAATCCAGCCCCTCTACCAATCCCCATACTCAGGGCAAGCAAAACCGTAGTTTTCTCTACCTCCTGGGCTTCACAGAGATGTTGAGCTGCTGAGATGCACACAATTCATGGCCAGCAGGGAGGTAATTTCAAGTGTGGCACTGCCTGCAAGCCAATTTTCTACAGACTCACAGCTTGCCCTCAAGTCAGCCCATGAAGCTGGGCATCTCAGCTTCCCCTGTAAAAGACAGCAGTGAAATAGCTACAGTGAGGTTACTTTGCTTTGTGTATTCAGAATGACAGCAGAAATCATTAAAACTTTCTTTTTCTTATCTTTTGCTTTACAACCACAAAAAAAAATATTACTTTCTTAAAAATAATCCATTAAAATACCTCACTTTTTCAGGCATGTAATTTTTCCCTATGTGGAAACAGAGGAAGACAAGAGAGTATATATTTGCTATGCAAACTTGTGATTTTTTCCATCTACTAAGCATAATGTTTGATAGAAGAAACAATCCGCTACTCCCCCAAAAATGCGTATTGGAAAGAGTTTTGTTTTGTTTTGTTTTTTATAAGAAAATATTTCCAAAGAAAATAAGCTAATTATTTCCAATTAGAAGTTCATGAGAGTAGAGCTTGCAATGCTACGCTCACTCCACTGCTGTTCAGCTCCTTCTCTTGCTCTGCAAGCAGCTGCCTGCTTCCCTCCTTTGAGGGCAGGGAAACAGGGGATGGAAAAGACCTTAGGAGTTCAAAAGCAGGGAGAGACATAGAAAGGCAGAGGGGGAGAAAAGGAAAGACAACAGGAAGGAAGGAAGAAAGAAAGGAAAAGAGGGGGAAGTGGGCTAAAAATAAAATAAAGAAAGAAGGAAAATAAAGAGTGAATGAGACCATGCTGCTCTCACTGTTATTAAAAAATTAAAATATAAACCTCCAAGGTTAAAGATCTGCCTGATACTGCCCAATTCAGTGGAGGGAGATGGCTGCAGAGTGCTAACTGAGGAGAGAAAAACTGGGAAGGTGACACAAAGAACAGAGTAAAAGAGAGGGGGAAGAGGTGTGGAAGGAGCAGGTGGCCACAGGACCTGAGCACACTCCAGGGAAAAGACTTGTAGTGCTGCTGCTCCTTGCTTTGGTAAGTACCAGGTCTTTTTTTTCTCATCCTCTGACATGGGGCTCTTCTTCCATCTTCCTCCACCTCACCCCCCCCACCTCTCTTGCCCAAACTTCTTTTTCTCCACTCTTCCTTCTTATTTTTCTACTTTCAAGATACTTCACCATATTTCCACCCTGTTTTGCCTACACCTTCCTTCATTCCTTCCTTTTATCCTCTTCTCCTGCCTCTCCCTCTCTTCCCCCACTATACCTCTCACTTTGTCTTCCCTCCAGCTCCCTGAGGAATTCTCTAATGACTTAAATGAAATGCCAGCCTTCTCTATCTTAAATAACCCTCCTTGCTGGATCCCCAAGAGGACCCTGCCATGCACAGCAATTAGGAAACCAGAGCCTGGGGCTGCTGCATTTGCAGTGTCAGCATGGAGATCCTCTCTGCCCTCTTATGGAAGAGAAGGAGGTCTCCATAAAGCTGGGAGCACTGTCAGCACAGGGACAGAGGCTACTGCAGAGTTTCAGGAAGGCTTTCCTAAGCCATCCAGGTCCCCTTCCCTCTGTTCCTGGCCTCCCTCAGGCAACCAGCATGTCTCAGCCCAGCAGCAGTACAGCACTTTTTGTGCTCCTCACACCCTAAGTGCCTCACCAGCCAGTGAACCACGAAGGGATCCAAAGTCTCTGGTCCCACTTGGGATGGAAGCAGTGAATAAAACAGTGCTGTTCTTCTGCCCTTACAGATGTAGGTGGCTTGAATAGAAGTCCCTAGGGCCTTCTCAGATACGCACAAAGTTTGTCCCTAAAGCCTTTGGTTTCCTTACACCTCCTCCTTTCAACCAAGCTATCAAAAACACCAGCAATTAAAGTTATGAATTTCCAGAGAACTGAGCTCCAGTGTGACCCTTTTGGCTGTGGTTCTCTCCAAAATCTCATATCTTTGTGCCCTCATTCCTCTTGGTAAAGCATCCCAGACAAAGGCAGACAAAGCCAGTGCCTCTCTTGTGTGCTGATGAAAAGTGTCTTTCAAAAAGCCTTCTGGGAAATGCTTCCCATTAGAGTTAATTCTGTTTTTCTTTAATACTATCTGCCCCCCTCCTCTGCTTTGTCTCAGTTAGCCTCTATTTGTGGGAAAACAAGATCTCAGAACAGGATTAATTTCATTGTTTTTCTTATCTCAGTGTGAAAAATGAGATTCACTTAATAAATTATAAGAAGTTTAATAAAAACAAAAAGAAAATTAGGAGACAAAGGAAATAAAGCAAAGGGTTAAAACGGCCGGGTGCCCTGGCAGGTTGCCAGGAACACACCTGGTATCTTGGGAACACCCTTTTTATCCCATCCAGCTGTGAGGTTTTAATGCATATTCAGACTTTTTCAAGAAGTATTTAGCATGTCCCCTCCCTGGTTCCGCCTATTTAGAACATGCTCTGTATGGTTTTCATTTTGCTGATCATCATTATTTTTGAGTTTGGTTTCCTTTCTTCTGCAAATGGTCAGTATTGATAACAGTCTGGGCCCCTTCCCTCTGCCACCGGTGACAGCTGGGCTTCACATCCATTCTTCTGTTGCCAAGGGCCTGGTCCTGGCTGCTGATAACAGCCTAGTTTCCATTGTTCTTCTGCTGATAACAGCTTGGGCCCCACTGTCTTTGCCCTCTGGAGTTTCCTTGCTTTGTACTACAAATTCCTTTAAGCTTAAAACTTGTTAGCAAGAAAAAAAGTACATACATAACCAAAAAGTATTTAACATATAATATTCATCTTAATGCTTGCAAAAGCCAATATCACAATACAGACTTATAACATCAGCAAGTAACCCTGTGGTCTCTGCTTGGTCAGGTGAGGAAAACACACTCTTCCATGACATCATTTGTCTCATACTAAGGTCAGTGTTTAAACTAAATCAGACAAAGCAGGTCCTAAAAGCACCGTGTCCTCTGCCCTAAGGAGAAGGGGAGCAAGGGGCTCAGAGACAACCAGACTGAGGCAGGCAGTCTCCTGAGGACCCGCTCCAGGAACTGTCCCCCACTCACCCTGCCCCTGGGCTTCCGTGGATGCTTGTGGGGGGAGAATCTGCAAGGAAAGGGCCAGAGTGAGACAGGGGTGCACATAAGCACAAGATGCAGGGATCACTGGGAGTAACAATCTCAGGACAAAATGAGCTACACATGTTCCCAAACCTCTCGTCCTCAGGAGCCGGCAGCCCCTCTCCACAGGCTCAACCTGTGCAAGGCTGGGGAAGGCAGACTTGGTTTTACTGTAGCAACAAGGCTGTCTTTCTCAAGGCACCATCTGCTTTTTTGTCTGGTTGTTTTTGTTTTTTGGGTTTTTTTTTTTGTTTGTTTGTTTTGTTTTGTTTTTTATTTTGTGGGGGGTTTTTGTTGGTTTTTTTGTTTTGTTTTTTTGTTTGTTCCTACTGCTAATGGGTCATTTCTGGGAGACTTAAGACTTGCAGGCTCTCTTTAAAACAAGGGCTACAATTCTTACCTCATGCGTGCCTTGGTGAACAGAGGCAGGAGGCACTCCCTGAGTAGCCCCGGGATACGCAATTAAGCAGCCACATGCCAGATCGGGATTAACCCCTTTCCTGTTTGTCTTGAGACCTTTCTAATTGCCCTTCCCGATGTCTCTCTTCAGTCACCCTTCATCCAAGCCCTCCCATCCCATTACTCTTCTCACCTCAGGCAAGCCCCCGAGTGCCGGGAAAAGTAGTTGAGGAGTGTACTTGACACCCTAGTGCCTGCCTTGGAAAAACTGCCTCACATGACAGGGGTGCCTCTGCTGACAGCTGTCACTCACTTGTCCCCCAGCTCAGCAAAGTGAGGAATTTTGAGGCTGGCTCTGGGATGTAGGTATTCAGGTATTCACCAACAGAAAGATGCTGGTTTCATCTGAAGGAGGGCAGAAGGAAGAATGAAATCCTTGTTTCAGAAGCCCGTTGTAGAGTAATTATCAAATAGCATTAGTAGACTGGGATGCTTGGTAATTAGGCCACATTCTTTATGACTCGTTATTCTAAGCTGTAATTTGACAGACTTGGGGGGGGGGGGAGGGGTGAATGTGCACATAAACTTGTTTTTAATTACATTTAGTATGCTAATTTATGATATAAAATAAATATTTACCAGAAGCAATATTTCTTCATTTCACGCTGGCTGCATTCTGGCATTTATGGAGGGTTACAAACAGACTGCTATCACCCAGCCCTCCTTGCTGGCAGATCTCCTCTCTCCTTCCCTCCCCTCAGCCTGACAGGGAGAGAGATGGATCCAGCTTTGGCTTTAGAGGGGAAAGCGGGGAGAGGGAGTCACAGTGTTTCTCCCTTTGCCCAGTGGCAATGTGTCCTTTTACTGCCAAATGGCCCTTTGGAAAGGATGCTCTTAGCCAGATGCTGGCTACACCTTCAGGGCTGAGAGCCTGCCCAGGCACTCCTCTGAGGAGATGGGCGATATTGTTCACCTGGCAGACAGCCTGGCTGTTGTGTGGCAAGAGTGCCTCTCCAACAGCTCCAAGGCTACAGACCTCTATTCACGCAGCCTCTTCAGCCTTTACATCTTTCAAGGCTTTTATGACCCTCTTCTTCTTCTATGTATGAATTAACTAACATTTCAAGAAGGAAAAGCTGCTGCAAACTAAAAGCCACAGGTATTTTGTCATGGTTTTGACAGTCTAGGAACTTTTCCTTCCCTACAAATGTATGTTCTTGCACAATGTTTTTTTTTACCATCACTAGTCAGCTCTTATTGCTACACATTCTGGATTTCAATAAACTGGAGCTTTCCAGTGGAAAACACCATTACTGTGGCACTTCTTGAACAAATATTAGCTCAAACTGCGCAGGTTATTGCAAAGTGTACTTCTATCCCAAATAAGTAACTCCTAACCTGGAGCTAAGTAGTATCTCACTGCTTGACCTGACCTCGGTTGTCCACCTGGAGCCAAGACAGCCAAGAGACACTTGCAGATCCATGTCCTGATGTACTGGTGATATACCATGGAGAAAGCTGGAGTGACAAGGGTTTCAGACACTTGGATCACCTGGGGATGTGTGTTACCTCCACACCAATCTTCCAGGTGAACTATTCCCATAACTTAGATTATTTTGGTTTTTTTGGTAAGGTATGGACTTCTGTGGCATAAAGGTAGTTCATACTACCACTGTGCCATGAGAAGCATGTCAGATGCTTTGAATTGCCCAGCAACTGAAGAACTGCCCCATTATAGCCAAAGAACCCTTTTTTTTTTGTTTTGTACATGTGATCCACCTCTCAGAAAACTCTTGCCCTTTTGTAGTTCCAATATTTGGAATTAAACTATCAATAACTTAGCATCTCGAGGCACGAAGAGAAAAGACAGTTTAGGGGTTAAGAAAACTGTCTATGTGGGGTCAGAAACAGCAGGAGGAAGCCCATCTGAGGAGCAGAGCTCTGGGGATGGTTTTGCCTTGCACTGTGTGCGCAAGCATTTAATCCACTCTGTTGACACAAACTGCCGCTTGGGAGATCATTCACTGATTAGCAGTTACGTGAGTTTGTATACCCAAGCTGAAATTTTTCAGAAGTGCTTAATGGCTATGCACTACTTAATATTTAACACATGTTCTTCCTCCCCTTGCAGGTTAGTTGCATTTGGGCTGATGGGACAAGCTGCCTGCTCCCAGTCTAATGCCTGGCTGCACAGTGGACAAGCGTCATGAAGGCCAGCAGCATGGAGACAGGTAAGCCAGCTGACATTGTCCTGTCTTGTAGCTTGGCACACAGAATAGAGCTAGGGCTTGGTGGAGTTCCTCTTTTAATACCAAATTCCCACAAGGACAGCGATTTGCCTCTTCTCTTCTGCTTGGTGCTTCTATATAGGTGAAAATTGCATGATGAAACGCTGTAGTGGAGATGACCCACTCATCCCATCTGGGGATCCCATTCCCAAGTATCAGGGCATGGTTGTTCCTCAGCACTTCCAGTCTTATCACCAAGCATCCCCAGAGTATCCTTATGCCTTCTCTCCTCAGAGGAACCAGGAAGAAGGTTTCCAGACTGAGAGACCACAATGACACATAGTAATTTTTCTTTGCTCATGGTGACTCCCACTGCTCCAATCCCCTCAGTTTTGCCTCTCCCTTTCTGGCTCCAGCTCATTCACAGCCTTCAGCAGAGTCACGATCTTTCTCAAAGCCTTTCCCAAGTTCTGCTCATGACAGCATTTGAGTGCCACAGGTATTAATGAATTATTCATCAGTGCTTCCCCTGTTGAATCTGGTGGCTTCATGTTCTTCACACCTGATGAACTGAGGGACAGAAAAAAAGCCAAATTCATTCAAAATTATCATTAATTTGGGATGCTAGATTTGCAAAGATCTTGAAGTCTGATTTTTCAGGGTTTACATGGGGTTTTATGTGTCTAAAGCATGGATCTATCTGGTTATAATAAGGAACAGCACAAATCAGGCTCATTATTCAGGAAAGGAGAAATGAGTTGCTCTCAATGAACGCCTTACCTTATGCCACCTTTCCCTGACAGCAAGGAGCAGAGTGACAGACGAAGAAAGCAAGCCAGTCTCTTGGGCTGGGCAGCATGAGATCATTCTGCTGCATTTTGTATTTCCCTCATTTAGTCCTTCCTAATATTCACCATGAGCAGTAGCTAGGATGGCACTTGGAGGGAGAGCCTCCTCCAGCCTTACCCTTACCTGCATCCCAGGGAATACTCCTCTAGAAAATGGGGAAGTGGGGAAACAGAGCTTTCAGAAGTAGTGCTGTAGGATGCTTTGTGGATTGAAAACTAAACCATGATAAAACAGAGTAACAGCTGCACCAGAAAAATCACCTTCTAGAAGTGCTGTTAAATTGGGCTGCAGGAGCTACAGGAAGGCAGAACAAGCTCAGCAAACACAGGTGCTTCTGAGGACAGAGTAGTCCAGATACAGCCAGTCTTTACAGAAAATAGATGGGCCATGGAGTTTGAAAAGATGAATGGCTTTTCACTGGGGCAGTTCTAGCTAGGTTGAGTGGAATTTTACAAAAACTGATTCCTGTTTCCAACATGTAGGCTTGCACTTCCCAACCACCCATCTGTCAGAATTTTGCTCACTATGGTCAGAGCAGTGGTGTTTGTTTTTCCCCTAATCTTCTCTTCAGAAATGAATGACCCAATTTAGATGAAACATTTAAAACAGCCCAAGGCATATTTTCAGCTTTGAAAACCCCAGCTTGCACAGTTAACATATGGATCAACTTTGGAGCAGGCACAGAGGAATTCAGGTTTTGAAACTAGTGGTTCTAGTGAAGCAATGAATCTGGATGTAAGGAAAATATACTAGAGCCAGGCTAGTGATCAAGCCACAGGATTTCTAGCTACTCTTTTTGTTTTGAGTGCCATCGTGCTGCTTTTGGAAATTACAGCAATGACAGAAGACCTGTACTACACCAGAAGGCTTCACTGGCAGGCTGGAGATCCCTAAACACTATTCCCTTCCTCCCTCACTCTCCCAAGGCCACAGAAAGCCCCAGCTCTCTTACGCCTCAACCATAGACTAATTTTTACCTCTTTTCTCTGAAGAAGACTTCAATATATAGGAGAGACCTTACCATACAGATTCTCACACTCATCCCTATCTTCAAAGTTCATCCCTTACTTCTTATAGAAACCTTTCAATCTGAGTCAGAAAGCAAGCCTTTATCAGAAAGCACCTACTTTCACCAGGCTACCCAGCAGAGCTGTGAGACCCCAGAAAGCCTCTAGCACATTAGCCCTGGCTCTACCATTCTTAACACTTTGAGCACATTCTGAGGGTCCACACCAAGCTGTTTGTTGCAGGGTAGCAAATGTGTGACCAAATCTGTCTCAGTGATAAACTGGACAACTGTGTGTCAGCTTCAGGGAAGGAAATCTGAATCTTGCCACCTGCTTCATTGTTTGGGAGGAGGAAAGAGGTCTAATCCTGCTGACAAGCTTTCTCCATGCTCCAGGAATTATTTCCCTTGGTTTGAAGAGTCTCCATCCCCCACATTTTTCTTCCACTTCAAACTCTGCCAAGTCTCACACCATTTGAATTAATTTTAAAGGCACTTTTTAAAGCCTCTCACAAAGGATTTCACAATGGGTTCCAACAGGAGCCATTGGAAAAAAAGAATCCCCTCCTTTATTATCCCAGCTGGAAAATGCTGTTTCAGTGCTCTATAAAACAGTTGTGTATCATGCCCAGAGGGTCTTTGCTGCAATTTAAAGCCCAGGGTGGGTGAAATGTCAGCTACAGTTCAGCTAAGATGGATCCCTTAGGCTTTGAAATGTGGTCTGTGGCTCCCTTAATGTCACCCTGTCCTCCTAATGGGTATGAAAAGGACACAGGGGGCACCAAATGATGAAAAATTAACATCAGAAACTGTGTTCACTCTTCCTCAGTCTGGAATGTCATCACTCCTAAAACATTACAAACTGGCAGACGAGAGATATGGGGGCCAGCTCAGTTGGTAGAAACATGAAATGACATGGAGAGGACACATATCATTGCCCCATGTATGCTGGAAGCTAATTTCTTAGCAGAACTCATAGAATTTCACAGGTACCAACTGGTTAAACCAAAAGGATGATGACTGGGATCAATCCCCCTCCAACTCTTCTATTCATAGACCTCAGTCACTCTTCTCCCCAAATAGGATTGTTCCAGATAAACAATGTGGAGAATAAAATGTGCACTGAGGAGAGGTGACTTGCCTGTAACAACCTAGAGGCAGGCAAGAAAAGCCAGGATACAAGCTAGGCTCCTGTCCTTAGCACTAGAATGTGGCCAAATGAGAGCCCAGGCGTTCACTCCCTTGAGTCCGGCTGTGATGTTTTCCTGTCTGACACCTTACCCAGTGCATTGCCTTGGATTTGTGCCTGGCTAATGAGATGACAGGAGACAAAGATGAGGAATGAACCTCACATGGATAATCCTCTACCTTTCAAGTGAACAAAAAGCTCTGTCAACAGCCCTCAAACAAAAGGAAAAAATAAGAGGATGGTTTATACTTAGCTGATGCTGTGGAACCTGCAGGCTGCATGCTAATGAACTGGGGAAAGTAATGAGCTCAACCTGAGGCATAGGTAAGAAGAGAAGGTCTGTCACACTATATTAGGAATGGTGGAAGGTACGACATGGACTCTCTTGTGGGTTGAACAGGAGAGCAAGGTTTATTACCCCAGATTTTCTTTTATAGACAAGTATGAGAAGGTCCAGAAAGATAAACTCTTATTGGTCAGTAAAGTAACACATCACCATCACTGGTCAGTGGCGTACACCACCCCTCAACCTTCTCTAGCAAGAAAACAAGAAACTGACAAACAATACCTGCAAGGCTGTCTTCTATCTCTGAGGATTGTTTTAATTCCCCGTTATGATTTCCCAGCCCACTTTCTCAGGCAAGTCTGAGAAAGTTATGTGACTTGCTTTTCCACAGGCACTGTGCTCCCTGCTTGCTGCTTGCATTTAGCATCCACAAAGGTCTAAATACAAACATTTTATCCTAACTGTTGGGATGGCAGAAATTTTTTTTTTTTTTTGGTTGTTCATTTGTTTCCTTGTTTTTATGAAAAAAAAAAAATCATAAGGGACTTCAATGGATAGTGACAGCCTGGTAAATATCAGTTCTCCAAAGAGCTGTTCCATTCAACAATTACTGTACCTGATCAGGATTGCTATTGGATACCTCGTTGAGTAGACAGCAGCAAGACCATGAGTTGGTGCTGCTAACTGTGATCATGTGGCACAAGAACAAAGCTTCCTAATCCCCTAATTTAGATCACAGCAGTGTGTCACCTCCAGGCAGGAAGAAATCCAGATTAGCATCTGGTGTCAATCACAGCAGAAAAGTCATAGTGCTATGACAACAACAGATACCATTTCCCATGCTCTTTCCAGAGATTCCCAAAGAAGTATAAACTGGGTAAGGATGATTCTCTGCTTTCATTTGGCTTTTCTTATGGACAGAAAAGATATCCCTGCTAAAATGCTGTGGCATTGTGGCACATTCTCCAAGCAACTCTCTCACTTTAGGGAGGTCTGCACCTGAGCAGAAGGTCCATTTATCAGGGAAAAGCAGAGCATATAGTTTCCTGGATTCAGTAGAAGCAGCAAAGAAAATGCCTTTCTTCCCAAGAGCCTTTCTATTCCACATAATTCAAATTCTAATTCAATTAAGTTTGGTCAAGTTAAAGTAGGTCTTTGGTTTGCTCTGGTTGAGGCTAGTCTGATGGGTCTTTTTTAATCTCATCTGGTTTGGCCATAGCTTAGATTTTTTGGATTTCACATCAGCTTGATTTAATTTGATTTGCTTCATCAGCTCTCAGCAACTCATGATCAAAGTGTTTTTGCCAGGTTAGCAGGTTCTAGCACATGTTCTCAATGAACACAAAATGAAAAAGAAGTTATTTTCCAAGGAGACTCTAAACTGTAAGAAGGAAAAAAACCAAAACCCCTTAGGATAAATTCAGACCATTGCAACTAGCCAAATTAACAATGGGCTCAGGGCAGCCTCAGAAAACTCAGGCTGATCTGCTAGGAATGACAATAAAATCAGCTACTGCTTTAATCAACAGATTGAACACAATAGGGGGGCTCTTCCAATTTGCTTTAGGCTGACAGCTTCCAGAGATTTTTCCTCAGGGCGCAGTGAAGACTAACCCCTCTGTTGCCTAACAGAGGATGATGGACATACCATGAGGGTGCCAGTGGGGGATTGTCCACAGCTCAGGTAGAGAAACTCCTTTTCGAAAAGGCTGGGGTGAGACTGTGGAGAACAGCACGAAGTGTTGAACAACCCAGCCTGCTTTGGCCATACAATGGGCTACATCAGAGTGCAGCAGGGAAGAAGACCGCCATGCATCTGTGATCCACCACACACTTAAGTCTTATATCACCAGTTACCCTCATCAGCTTCCTGCCTTATCCCAGGTCTCAACCATTTGAGGTTTTCTCCTGCACCTTTTTCTCGCCTGCCATAGAAGCAGGAAGAAGTCTCTCCCCTGGACATTACGGAGGAAACAAATAATACAATAATAATGACAATAAAACCAAATATGGCATAGAAATTATGCAGTGTGGGGGTGCTTGAATGCACTGGTTTAAGGACTCAGACAGCTCTAAAGTTTGCAGAGCTGCCTTTTACACTGTGTGAATGTGGGCTGCCTCATATTCACACAAGCTTAGGATCTCCTTGGATTGCAGTGACCTTGCTGTCTTTGAGGCAACAGTCCCAGCTCAATTTGAGATGTTCTGGCACTTTGTACACTCGACCAAGGCAAAGGGAATTGCACTCTAATGAGATGCTGGTCCCAACTTGCATGCTGCTCAAGGAGGGAGCGGGCAAAGGAAGCTCTGACAGTAAAAGGCAGAGAAATTAATAGGAAGAACAGAAAGGCAAAGTGACAGACCTGTTGCCTCCCCAGATAACAAGGGGGCAAGGAATGGAAATGAGGAATGGAAGGGATGATGTGATCAAGGTTAATGTAGACAGGATGCTGCACTGAACAGATAGCACAGATAAAACCGGGTGAGCAGCTGGTGCTCTCTTAGAAATCCCCAAGACTTCTGAAACAAGAGACATTTTGGTGCTGGAGAGGCCACCAGGAATCCCAGGTCATGGGCTAGAAAACAAGAGCCACTGTGGGTGGGAAACTGCAGCCCTGTCACTGGGCACTCTGGGTTATACTCCTGTGAGTCTGATCATTTGCCCAGACACAATCTCAGCTGGATGCTCTGCCACAGCTCAGGAGATCTTCATGGGAGACAGTGGTGGCTAAAGGGGCCAGAGGAGAGTGGCCAGAGAGTCTAGCATGCAAGTTTCCCTGATTCTATCCAGATGGATCCAGATGGAGCAGGGGTATTGCTCAGGACCTGAGGTGACTCTCAGGACAGAGTGTGGCCGGTGCAGAGATCACACTGCCTGCATAAAGAACAGAGGTTTGGACAGAGAGACCTGGGTGAAGGAAGGGAAAACTATGACTGGGACAAGGGTCACACCCACTGAGCACAGGATCCACTCCCTGTTGCCAGCTCTAGTCCCCACACTCTCAAAATCTTCTTCTCCCAGGATCCTGGGCCAGTAGAGTCCAGAGGAGCATTTTACGCCTTGCAGACCTTGTCTTCAACAATGACTGACTGTGCAGAGCCGTATCCAAGCCATGACTCCCCCTGCAACCTTTCTCCTTCCCTCCACACCACCCCTTCCACTTTGCATTAGCTGCCTGGCTCCTTTCCTGCACAACTCATTTTCTTGAGCAAACACAATTTACAGGGATGGCAAACAGGGGCTACAGAAAGGAAGGCTATTATTGTTCTCTCTGGGTAAAGCAGACTCATTATGAGCTCTCTCCACAGCTGGTCAATATTGCTTCCCTAGAGGCTGAGGGACATTTCATTATTCTTCACATTACTTTGTTAATCTCCTCCACTTTTCAGGGGTATTTATTGAACATTTTGTATAAGAAGCTTTGGCGCAGAACAGTACACATGAAGCATGGATGGAAAATACTCTTCACTAACATGGAGTAAGCAAGTGGGGTCTCCCAGCATTGTCTCCCCTGGCCAACAGCTGCCACAGTCTGCTGTGGGTGGTATCACCATCCTTTTCACACACTGCTGGAGAAACCAGGTTCTTCCTCCTGCTCTGCCCCCACGCTGAATGTGAAGACAGAGGTGGCAGTGAGGATGAGGGAGCAGAGTCTGTTTCTGGCTTCAGTTCCAAGTCACACAAAAAGTCTTTTGTCTACATCATAGACACACCACAAGCCCCTAGATGAAGCTGAACACAAACTCATAGAGCACCTTCTGTTCAGGTTACAATAAAATGTGTTAAACTGCTGCTCACCATGATTATTTTCCAATTACATTTCAGTTTAGCTGAATTAGTTTCCCATTACTGCTCAGTGAATCTTCTTAATTTTTTCTTTTAACTGGCTGCTTCATGTTTTTTCCCCCTGAGACCAGCTCTGCTGTCTGACCCTCTGACAGAGCAGCAGAGACCAGGTCTCAAGCATCCCATGCATCTTCAGTTTGGCACTTGATCCTGGAGAGGGCTCCAACATCACATGGGCTGCCTCTCTGGGGCAGAAGCTTACTTTACTCACCCTTATTTAGTTTCTGGGAGCTTCCTCTTTCTCCCACTCCTGATCCCACATCTCTCCTTTCTCTGGCATTGGATCCAACGCCCTTAGTGCAAAACTGGCACCTGTCTGGGAGGCTCACAAGATCTGAGGGCCCAGAACAGCCCTTCCCTTTGCAAAGCAACAACAGAGCTCAGTGGGCATTTTAATCCCTCTTTCTTTTTGTTCAGTAATCCTCATCTCTCCCTCTCCCTGCCTTGGCACAGGTCTGGGAGGCATAGGGATCTCTCTCTGGTTTGGATACATCCCTACTTAGGAGGTTAATTACAAAAACAGTAATTCTGTGGTCCTCCTAATGTTCCATGGAACAAAGGTTAATTGATGTGATTGCAGCTCATAAGCTGAATTGCAATCCTTAGTGGGATGGATGATTTCAGGCATATGGGCTGCAATTATTTCTCCCTCTTGGTTCTGCTAAACCCATAGTAGGGACCTAATGATACTTAATGGCATGAAGATAAAGCAGTTAATAGTCACATAACTTTCTAGAGCTGAGCGGTCTTAGAGCTGAACTGACTAGTGCAGGGTGTTTTTTGAGCAATGGACATTGAAGTGCAATAATGATCATATTGGGTAATACCAGAGACCCATCTCACCTGACAGCCTGCCTCCAAACAGCAGCAGGTGAGGGCAGGGCAAGCATGCCACCAGATTTACCCAGATTACTCTCCCAGCCACCTTTGGCTTCCAGACAGACTAAGTCACATGTGTCACTCCTGTCTTTAATACTTGCTGGATTTTTCCCCACAGAGTTGTCCACTCACATTTGGGATGCTCCAGATGCTTGCTGCCAGGCATTTCACAGCTCATCAAAGCCTGTCATGAAGTCACATCTTCTGGTCTCTTCTGAAACGCCACCTACCTATTCCTTCCTACCCCCAGCCCAGTCCCATTCTCTTTGTTCTCCTTCTGTGTGGTACTCACAGTTCCACACCTCCTCACCAGACTCTTCCAGACAGGGGAGTCTAGCCCTGTTAATAATTTTTCACACCCAGGTCGCTTTCCACCCTTGGTCATCTTTGCTGCTCTGAGTGGTTTTTAGCTCTGTTATATATGAGGCATTTGGTTTTGAGAAGCCAGAGCTGTATACCCTACTCAGCACGCAGGCAGTAGCATAATGACATTCTTTGCTTCGCTATATTTTCCTTCCTGTGGCTGGGCTAGCAGGAGCTTCCTCCACCTCTGAACCATCTTACTGAACTGCCACACAACAGGGTCAAAAGAATGATACCAAGTTTGCAACAGATACATGACCTTCTGTGGTGCAAGATTTGGATGAAAACCTTAAAGAAATTCAGATTCAAAAAGAAACTCCTACATTTAGGTCTTCCAAATCGTGTCCTCATAAACAGCTCTTTCATTGAAGTCAGATCTCCATAAGTGTTACAAAGCAGGAGAATTAGAGCAAAAGATACCTGACTGATGCCAAATTACACCGAGATATAATTCTTACAATGTGTGCAAAGCACACAAACCCATAGCTTTTCCTTGTCCCTTTCCTCTCTGCTTTAAAATCCTCTCAGGGCAGAAACTGAGCACAGGAGGGACTCTAAGTCTAAAAGGAATCGATGTGCAAGGAGAAAGAAAAGCTAAGAAACTGTACTTTCACAGTGAGCACATTTCAGCATTATAATTGTCATCATTCTGGATATACAAATATTGAAATCCCACACAGTATTTCCATGGGTTGCTGGAAAGACCATTTCCTCCGACCCTGCAGTAGGATTTCAGATGTGTTCTCTGAATTTCAATGATGACCATGCAGATGAACGAAATAATGCACATTTTTGATGGCACATTTTGAGAGAATGACATTTTAAATTTACAAAAATAAATTCAATTAGCAGAACCATTCATTCCCCAGCATTTAACTTATTTACACTGAATAAACACATCAGACAAGCCACTCTCTAGAGATTGTGTGCAAATGTCTGGCAATGAGAATGTACTCCTTAGTGCATTTGAGTATAATGGAAGGAAATTCATTTTTTTTTTTAAATAATAATTATTTTGCATTTATATCAAGTGTTGCATTCAGTGATCTCAAAGCACTTAACAGATGGAGAGTGATACAATGCTGTCTTTTTGGAATCTTGAGCATTATCTATAGGATCCCAGTATTTTACTGGCTGCAGTGTGCAAGCTCTGAACACGGAACTCCAGACATCCATCCTGCAGGCATGCTCTCTCTTCCCAAGCAAAGGCACTCCTTGATCACAGATGCCACAGAAAGAGCAATCAGTCCTGCAGGCATACGCTGGCTCTTCATTAGGGCAGTGCCTTGTGCGGGGAAACTGCTTAGATGGTGCTGGGGAAACAGCCAGACTTCACTGTTAAAGAACACTAGTACTCAGAAGATCCTGCCAAGCAATCCAAACAGGAGCTGTCAGTAAATCCAGACATCATTTTAACCTCAAAGGGCTTTAGCACAGAGAGGCAAAATGTCCAATCCAATCTTATTTTCAAATATTCTCATACAGACCCTTTTCTTGTCACTGCCAACAGTCACCAATAGGCAAGAGAGCTTCACACCCATATGTCAACACGGTGATGTGTTGTTGTTGGAACAATAGTCCTTCTCACCTGTTTCCTAACAGCCTAAAAAAGCCAGGAGCTTGCCAGCCTCTGCTGTCACCTCTGGATTTCTCTTAGGTCTCTTCTCATGTTACACACCTTCCTCTCACCTCCTGGCAAGAGCTAGCCTCCTCCAGAGGAGCAGAAGCTCCAGTAGATATTCATGCTTTGCATAATGGGGTTTAAGTGAGAGGACTGTGATGCAGCTGGGGCTCTGTGAGTCTCTGTCTTCATTAGGGAATGCAGATGGGAATGTTTGAACTCTTCACAAATGGCTGTCACAGCGTGGCTGAGTGATGCCTGGCAAGGGGGATCACGCTAACTCAGCAGTGAAGAGCTGCATTATACAGACCTGCTCTTCCCTCCCTGCACCCCCCCACGACGCAGTGCCAGAATTTCCCCAGCCAGCTCCCGGCACTGAGCCAAGAGTGGGCTGCTCCTGGAAAGCAGGACAGCTTAGGGCTTATGCTCTAATGCACAGCGTCGAGGGCAGGAGCAAGGACCAGGGAGAGGTCTTCCACATGCCGTCCAAAATCA
The DNA here is from genome assembly GCF_971803275.1 of Cyanistes caeruleus. NCBI lineage: Eukaryota > Metazoa > Chordata > Aves > Passeriformes > Paridae > Cyanistes > Cyanistes caeruleus. Next base: position 83,101,786 of record NC_141702.1, on the reverse strand, counting down.
ACTTATTCTTTTGAAGACTCCAGGGACGAAAGACAAAAGACGGGATGGGGGGGAGGGGAGAAAGGGTGTGCAGCAACTTATGTGTGGGGAGGAGCAAGGGGAGGGTACAAATAATAAACCAATAGGGGAAAGACCATGGGGAGGAGCACAAGGCGGGGTTACATAATACATAAACCAATGGGGAACACAAGGGGAGGAGAGTGGGGCACATGGGCCAATGGGGCTTGGAAGAATAGGGGAATTCCAAAGGGGGCGGTCCAGGCAGGGGTTAACACAAGGGAGGATTGACAACTTAATGGGAGGGGGAACAGGGAATATTCGGGAACAAGGGGCGGGTATCAGGGTGGGTTTGCAATCGGGTTAGGAGGGCACAACTGTGACTAAAGTATTAACAAGGGGGGATACAACTTAACAGTACAGAAGGTAATTGAATCAAATATAATGAACATAAATGCACCACAACACTCCACCACAGGCCTTCACTTTTCTTCCAACTAATGGCTCCTTCAGCAAATCCATTCAATGGACTGTTTGAAAGGCACAGCTCCACTGCAGAGGGAGGATGAGCTCAAACAGGAGGGAGAGACAGGAAGGAGGATAAGGAAGGCAGGTAGAGATCAGGAAGGAAAGATGGAATTATGAGAAAGCAGGGTGCAGAGGGCAGTGAGGAGGAGACAGGAGGAGTGATGGAAGGTTTATTTTCAAGTTGCTAATAGCATGCCCTGGAGCATACCTTCCTAAGTATGCCCAGAGACACTGGGCTCTTCACCTGTAAGCAGAGACAAAAGCAGAGGAGTGGGGCAGATAAGCAAGCTGTAGTCCCAGTGGATGGACAAAGGATACCTCCCAAAGAAATTCTGTCCTTGAACTTGGCAAGCAAGATGCTGATCACTCAGTGCTCTGGTTTCCCAAATGAGAACTCCCTTCACTCCCCCCCACCCAGGCCCCCAGCAGGAAAGGTGCCCAGGGGACTCCACTCCTTTGGGCGCCAGCAGTGTTTGGTTGGGAAGACAGCCAAGGCAGAGCAAATTCATGGCATTTTCTGTTCTCTGCAGGTTCATTTGGTCTATTGAGCCTTGGCCATGGTTTAGCAGAAATGCCCAGGGTCACTTTATCTTGCCTGTTTGTTTGGGCAGCCATTCAAGCAGCTAGAAGCAGAAACAACAGGAATTTCTCTTTTGTGCCTGCGGGCAAAATTAAATGAGATTTGAACGCGCTGCTGGATCTGCACCAAATAAGCCCCCCCGGGGCATAAGCTGTCAGGCAGTGAGGAGGGGCCACCAGCACAGTAAGAACTTTCCCTACCAGAGCTGCACAAGCAGCACAGCTAGGAGATGACTCCTGCTACTTCAGATCAGTAGCTGCTAGAACACTGCTCACACTGCCTGCCACAGACCAGACTGATGATCTCTGTCCTGCTGCCACCTCCACAAGTGTTGAGAACGAGAGGCATGGGACATGCACCTCTGCATGCCCAGGGATACATCTCCAGGCTACCCAGTCTTCAGACTTCCAAGGGAGCTTGGGTGTCCTCCAAAAAGCTCACTCAACTCAGGCCCCTCTCATGACTTCTGCTTTGAGCAAGCTTCAGGACTATGAGGGTCTCCTTGGTCAGCTCCAGGAGGAATGTTCAGCATTCTTCAGCCAGAGTTTGTCTTGCAAAGGCTCCCTCCTCTTGGCAGACTGCCCTGGGAAATCCAGTTCCTGGCTGTCTCAGCAAACAACTGATCCCTTTCTATGCTGTGCCTTGAAATCTGCAGTGAATGAGAGGTATTAGAAATATATCTGCTCTGTAGATGTGACTGACACTCCAGCGGGGTCATCCTGCTCTCTATGGGTGCTCAGGACTTGCTCTTCTTAGGCCACTGTTTTGTATTGTCTTTCTAATCCACCCACCCTTCTGCCAGGCCTGCTTAATATGAGCATGAAGATAATGAAAGCTGTTCCAATACTTAAAAGCACTACTTGTACACAGATTTCTAGTTTGAACCATCTCCAGACAGTGCCACAACTTGCAGCTCCTGCCCTTTACCAGCCAGACTTGTTCCACGAGGCAGCTGAGCCTTACTTTTCCTCCTGCCTGCTCTTGTGGCTCCAGATGAGGTGCAGAATGCCAAGACTAACATCCACAGTGCTGGGCTACCCAAGTGCAGGTGAGGAGGAAAGGCAGGAGAAGCCTTCTACAAGTAGGGGTGTTCCCCTAATGTTGTAGCTGGAGCACTTATGGGCATGAGTTTAGCAGTGGACTTGGCTGTGCTGCTGGACTTGGTGATCCTAAAGGTCTTTTCCAAACTAAATGATTCTCTGATTCTAACAGTCTGGACAGGCTACATCAACTTCTGAAGATGCTTCTTCCTTAATCACAGCCTCACAGCTGTGAGGTTGCTCTGTGGAGCAGCTGGCGGGGAATAGTCGCCTTCTCCAGCCTCCTGTGCTGGCTGTTGGCAGAGGGGCCTGAGATCTCCATCTCTGGCAGTGCTCACACAGGAATCAGACTGACCAAGTTGTCAGGCTTGGCTGGAAAAGGATCACGTTTTGCCAGCATCATTGCCTGGAGAAGCAGTCCCTCACTCCCCAGGCCCAGAGAAGGAAGGGATGAACAACATCCATCTGAGCCCTCTCTTGCCCACCTCCCCACCTCACAGCACAGTGCCACGATGGTGAGGCAAGCTAAAGAGACCAGGGCTTTTCTTTCAGGCACCTGCTACATTTCCAGGGCAGGAAGGCTACAAGCCTCTTAGAAAGGACTGCAGACACATCCAAATGCAAAGCTGCCTATGTCACCCTCCCTGGGCTCTGAGGATCCTACCCTGTTTCCAGGAGCATCTGTGGAAGTTTTTTGGAGAGAGCATCACTTCAGAGGAGAGACACAGCGAGAGAACTCATTTGGGGGGAAGAAATCAAAGCGGTGTGTATGCTAATGGAAGGATGAGGTGAGGAAAGACAGCATTCCAGAGTGGCAGGAAGGTCCCCTCTCTCGTCCTCCCTCGGGGGTTCATTACAGGTTGGTATTTCCGAAAAGGCACAGCCATCCGATCCGATCCGATGTCATCCCACATATCAACAAATCCATTCCCACGGGATCCTAGTTAATTTGCTTCCCATCTATTGATCCCTGTGGCAAGTCACCATTAGCAGCAGCTCCGCCTGCCTCTTTCTCCTCGCTCCGCTCCAGCGCTGTGGAGAAAAGGGAGCACCAGGCTCATTACTGAAGACAGACATTTAGAGGCGACTGGAGATGAAAGGTGCCAAATTGCTCCCTGGGCCCACTCCCCAACAGAGACGTCCTCCTTATTTTAAGGCTGGCAGCATCCCCTTGATTAGTGACCGCTTTTAGGCTCCCTCTCCCCTGCATTCAGCATATTGATTAGCCTTTGCTCACTGCTTTATGAACCCGTTTGGTAATGGGCTGGGAGCTCGTAAATGGCACTGGATTTCCTTTTCCGTCTGCCTGAACGAAGGAACCTCTGAGTGTTTACAAGGGGTAGAGTTACAGCCCTGCTGCAACTGGCAGCACACTTCACTGATGACTGAGAGTAGGGTCACCCCTTCCCTACATCACATCCCTATCCCGCTCCACCTTAGCTCCTCTTGGACAGGGAATATTCTGCTGAGGGAAAAGAGGTGACAGACCAAGGAGATTTGGGTGGCTGCTGCAATTGGTCCCTTACCCCACAGCATGGCCTCTCCCAAGCTGCACCAGAGATGGCTGTGGAGGGGACCAGGGAACACCACAACTTCCTCCCCAGGCAGAGGTGACACCTTTCTGCTCTCCCTGTCTGGTCTTGCTCTGATCACTCTGCCTACAGTGTTAGCTTTGTGGTGGCTCCCATAGGATGGTCCTCTGTGGGAACTGATAGCGGTCAAATATGAGATTTTTAGGCTTCAGGCACTAGCTTGAGCCTGTGGGAAAGTCAAGAACATAACTTTCACACTCTGGCCTGGGAAATCATAAGGAGGAGTCCAAACAGTCCTTAGAGAAGGAAAACAACCTTTGCAGGTGTTGTTTGTCGCCTTATTGTTTACTTGTAAGAAACGGTCAAGGGGTGTTGTTCCCAACTGTCCAATGATGGTGATGTGTTGGTTTGATGACCAATGAAAGCTTTACCTTTTTGGACCTTTTCAGACTGCCTATAAAAGAAGATCTGGAAGAATAAAACTTGCTCTCTTTTGCAACTAAAGCTAGAGTCTGTGTCGTCACTTTAGCCATTCCTAATCCAGTCCTCCAGCCTCTTGCTAACTCATTCCCATGGCTCTGTGAAGTACCAGCAACATCACCACCCTCTGCTCCATCCCTGATACTGAAAGGAAGGAGAATGCACCAGCCCCCAGGTGGGGCAGATGGACAGGTTACTTAACACAGGCAATTTTCTAAGTAGCCAACAGAAGCAAAGCAGGTACTACGTGTGTCTAAGGGGGGGTCCCTCTAGACCCACACACAATGCTCCCGTAGGCATGACAGGAAAAGTTTACAGAGCCTTGCCACAAACCATGGCAGATCAGACCCTGGCAGTTGATCCTTTTGCTGTCACTTACAAAAAATGTGATTATTTTTCCACTCTGCAAGCCACTCCCATTATTTTGTATGCTAACAGGATTTAGTGAAATGGCAGATGGCTGGCATTCCCCCGATGAAGAAAAGAGGCTGATATGTATTGCGTGTTCAGTTCTGTTTGCTCAGCTGTAGATCTGCCTGTCCTGAACTGTACCAGGCTGTCCATCCTCTAACAGACACAGCCAGGACACTATTGCTTGCTCCTAAAAATTTTGTAAAACCAACTCCAAACATTATGGCTCAAAGTGCTCCTTCTATTGTTTATACCCTCCAGACTCAGACTGCAGAACCTCCCCTTCCTTTCCTCACCACAGTTTGATTTATGAAGCTGTAAGGTTTCTTTTCAATGTCACTGAAGTGGGTATTTTAGGGTCATTTTGATTGCAGATTTTCTGGTTTGGAACCGTTGTCCCTCACAGAGCTTACTGTAGCCTCTGGTAGAAGGGAACCTCCCATGGCCACAGATGCATCTCTGCTGTTCGAGCCAAGCATCATTCCTTCAGCAGAGAGTCAATGGAAAGCTATTAGAGCTGCTGAGCGGAGAAACAATTGCTTGTACGCAGCTAATGTATTGCTTTTTCTTGCAACACTCTGATGTATTGCTATTGCTTGCAGTTCACTAGGACTTTCCAGGGAGCCACAAGCCTAAACTAACATTGCAGGTGTGTTTTCCAGGTACATTCTACTGCAACCTTTTTCAGAAGGCAGGAATGTAAAAGTAATAGGTTTGATGCAGAGTTCTTGGCACAGTGAAGCAATTGAAGTGAACCAGGATTCTCTAGCCTCCACATTGCTAGGAAAGTGGAAATCTAATTTTTACCATTTAAAGTGAAAAAGGTTCAGGATTTATAGAACTTTGGGATATGTCTTGGGGCTCTTGTCTGTGAGACCAGACAAACATTCTAGGGTGTGAAAGACATGGGAACAGCATCCCTGTTAGCCAGCATAGCCCCACTTCCTAATCTGGAGTCTTTTCTAGTGCAATGGGCCCCATTTTGCTGAATTCTCTTTGGTCCAAGTATTCACTGGAAATCTTCTGCTGTCCAGGCATCAGAGACCTTCACCCTCATACATTTTGCTCAAATGCTGAAAGGATACAGCACGTGGCAAAGAGCAGAAATCTCACCTGAAGGAACAGGAATATCCACAGTTGTGTCATTCTTTTCCCCACCAGTTGCCATATAACCAGCACGCATCAAAAGAAGAGCTATTTTATCCAAGATTTTCTTCCCAGCTTGCACCCACCTTCATTACTGTGGCAAGACACGATTCCAAAGGAGTTTCACAGAGCAGAGCCCGTTCTCTGTTCTTCTGTCTTAAAAATCCTGCTGTGGGAAGTAAATGGAGTTGATCTTTTTCCCAAGGTTGCATCTACCTGCTGTTCTCACTGAAGAAGGAAGCTTGCACTATCCTCTGGACAATGTGTACACTGAGGCAATGCTGACACCCTCAGCTAGGTCCTTGGTTGGCTCTGGGACAGCAAACCTTCCTGAAGAATCTAGAAGCCACAAGTAGCACTGGGGATTCAGTAACAGGTATTCCTAGTCTGCCATGAGCTTACTCTTTGGATGAGTACTGATTTGTGCATCCCAGATCAGCTTTAGAGAGAGACAACTTTTTCCTGAAGTTATAACTCTGATAGCTGACAATCATCCAGGTTTCCCTATTGTTTTCTGGGAAAAGAGCCTCAGTGTCCCCATCAAGGTACAAGTGAGGTGTTAACCTCATAGAATCCTGAAGATTGTCACAAAAGCATCAGTGTTTTTAGGAACCCCCCTCAAATCGTTGTCTGATTATTCATGCATGGGAAACGGGATATAACTCACATGACCACTACAGCAAACACAAACCAATGCATAAATCATTCTGTAGCTAAGACAGAAGACTAACACAAAGTGTTTTATCAGATGACATAGTTGTTCTGGGCTTACAGATGGTGCTCAAATGCTATTAAGATTCCAAGAAACCCAAAGAGAAAATCTGATGAAGATGAAGCTTTGATGATCAGCAGAAAACAAAATCTTGTAGGGGGCTTTATACTAGGTCATCAATTTCCAAGGGGGAGTCATGAAGACTGATTCTCCAGAGACAGAAATACAGAGCTGGAGACCTCATTTGGGGATTTTTCATTTTCCTATCTGTAAATATAATGGAGTAGAGAGCTGCAATGCCAATTAATTTAAAGTTAGGAAGGAAATTGCCATTCATGTGTAGCAGAACTAGAGAAAACTCATCCAGGGACTAGTACCAGGAAGCCAGAGAATGGACTTGTAGCTCTCTTCAGTGAAGTTGCCTATGTTTTTCTATCTTTCAAAATATCCAAAAATCATAAAAACAGCTGACACCTAAATTTTCCTTTTCAGGGTATATGACATATGGAAGGGATATGTTTGCGTATACAATCCATGGATAACCCAAAGCCCAAAAGGTACTGAAACATTCCTTAGAGGGGTTTTGGCTGGAAGCCGATATGGCATTTTTATGGTAGGTTTTATCTCCTGAGACTTTAAAAAACTTGCTGCATTCCCTCAAGAGTAACTCCTTCCCTAGAAGCTGTGGCAAGGTCTCTGGAATAAACCACACCAAAGAAACACTGTAATTTATCAGTGCCTTAATTTCTGTCTGTCGCCTGTCCTGCTGCAGTGCCTCAATCCATCCACTCATATATCTGGTCACATTCAGGCAGCAAAAAGATTACACAAGTTCAGGGAGCCGTCATAGATGACTTTCTGAGGAAACAAGTTTGTTCTTTATATCTATTTATTTTTCTTTGCAAATATGAGGCAGAGAGGCTCTTTTGGCCACTGCCCTTTCTGCAGTAGCACATTTCGCCTGAAGCCTGTGACTTTGTCCTTCATAAGAGTGCTTCAGAGTTGTCACCATGGGGCAAGGCAAAGATCAAAAGCATGTAAAGTGGGGAAGGAGTAAGTAGGTCAGCTGCTGTAAACAGTGAAAAGGGGAGAGGAGAGAATTACCTTTTCTTCATTGGAACTGACCCCATTCCCAGCAGTCTCATCTCAGAGGACTCTGTCAGCCTGCTCAGGTGCCCTGAGCCTGGCTGGCACTCTCCACATGATCATCTTCAACGGGAAGAGGCTTAGCTCAGGACTCTGCTGTAGTGTCTGGGGAGAAAAATCACATGTCCCTGGTCAGCCTCGAGCCAAAATTAGGAGCTGTTGGTCCTGAAGTGAAAAGAAGGCAGTACAGAGCTTGCCTTTGTATTGCTTTGGAAATGTCACACAAACACTGCCAGCCTCTCGTGGGACAGCTTCACACCTGGAACAACCTGTGAGTGATGGAAACACAGCAGGACATGGATCCAGGAAGATCTGAGGAGATGAGGGATAGCAAGGGGTAGATGAATAGGATAAAATTAGGGCATAAATTGGACTGAAGTAACACAGAGGTATCCTGAGTGCTATAAAATGCCACAAAAGGGGAAGCAGCCACATAAAATGTAGTGGCAGTGTAAAAATCAAAGTCTGGCACTAACAGTTGTCACCCTGAAAACTCAGCTTTTGGAGCTTGTTGACATAGATTCTAAAGACTTTCCCAGGACACTGTAACTGTAAACATAGATATGTTGTCATGGGGTGACTTTACCTTTAAGATGGTTTTTGGGAGCTAAGGAAGTTGAAGCTGCTGGTGGCTGATGGGAGTCTTTTCTCCTGACCAATTATCGGTAATTTCTAAGAATTGACAGCAGTTTTAACCATTGAAAAGTGAGATCAACTTGTCAACACCCCCTTAAGATGTAAAGCCAGAGCGCTCTTGTTCGCTTTGTGTCAGAAGCCAGAAGGCTTCTGATAAGGTAACAAGGCTCTGTTTTGGCCTCCTCCCCGCCCTCCTGCAGGCTGCACAATGCCGTGGGGGGCGGGGGGTGGGGGAGGAAAGGAAACGGAGCCGGCCAGCCTGGCTTAGTTTGTAGTTTCTGCTGCTGGACTGAAACCTGACACTATGAACTCTTGCAGCTTTTCTAAGACTTTAATTCTTTTACTACCTGGATAAAATGTACAGATTTTTCCCAGAGAGACAGAGAGAGAGAGACAATCAACATGAAGAAGACATCATAAAACCACCAAAAACAGTGAGGAAAAGTTAAGTTTTAGATGGGGAAGAGAGAATAAGGAGATGCTTTATAAACTGAAATATCTTTCTATTAAAGCTATGGAGATGGACAATAGTGGTTTGAAAAGACTCCTTTAATTCATGACAGAGTATATTGGGAGGAATGGAGTGTTCAAAGTGTGGATTTTGAGTAAAAAGTAGAGGAATTGTGATACAGTGAAGTGCTGGAACAGAGTGAAGCAAAGATTTGAAGCCTTGGGGGCAATGAGAAAACTGTTTTCCAGCAAAGCTCACAGAGACAGATGAAGAGAACTTTTGCCTTTGAATAATTCATCCTTAAAATGACATCCCTAGACTCATGGCCCATACACACCTCAGAGTGATGTGAAATGGGAGGAGTGAATTGATGGCAGATTTCCAGGCAGCTGGCATCAGAAAAATAGAAAGCTATAACAGAAATCGTTTTCTTGTGAGAAACTCCATAGATTAGCAGGAGACTTCTGTTTCTCTACAAAGATTGGTGAAAAGACTGTAGCAGGAATTGGGACTGTTTTAAACACCAAAGTTCCAAAGTTTGTTGTCTCTATGTTGTCACGTGTACAAGAGAATGGTTGGGTAGTGGGGGATAAAAGGGTTTTCTGGAAGTTTATTCTGGTGCTTTTATTCTTGTAGTTTTGTTAATAAACTTTCTTTATTCCTTTTAAGTTTTAAGCCTGTTTTGCTCTTGTTCTAATCCATATCTCACAGCAAGAAATAAATAATTTTTTTTAGCTACTGCTTTAAAACCACGACATATGTGTACATTTTTTCTGATACGCATCTTTTGATGGACATCTCCCATGGCCAGTGCGGTTGGGAAGGTGTTATCCTGACCGTCCGATCCCTGGCTGTGGTCAGAAACCTATAAATTGTGAGAGAAGAAATAAAGTTTTTCTTTCCTTCATCATACCTTGAGCTGTGTCTGTGTGACTTATTTCGTGTCCAACAGCGACAAACAGTTGTGATCTTTTTTAATCTATTGATTAAACCAGTGATCCTTTGTAGCCCTAAATGCTACTAATCTGTTGTCCTGGCAATAAACTTTGAGATGGGAAGGAGAAAGGTGTACTCTTAGGAACATTTTTCAAGGTTTTAGTGTTTTTACCATGTTGAAATAGGCTTTTGAGCTTTCTCATAAAGGAAAGAAAAAAAAAAGAAAAAAAAAACATAGAAAAGGTGACACTCTAATAGCTGGGGGATCAGAATATATGGAGGGGAACAGTGCACCGCAAGTTTAGTTAGTACCCAGGTTCAGGCACACTGACTGAGCCCTCACTCTCTCCCTGTGGAGCTGTCCCACATGGTAACAAGGAAATAGGAGAGACCCAAGTAACATAACACATACAGAGAGACAGCCTGGTGAGACAGACTTAATTTATTGCTGCAACTTTGAGGCATCATGTCTTACTGTAGGTAGGCAGCCAGGAGGATTTGTTATTTCTCATATTTCAGCAGCACTTCAGAGCCACATTGAGCCTGCATTGGAGAGGTGCCTCCCCTCGCTGTGGTACCTTGTTCTTTCCACAGGCTGTATGTGGAACGAGGCTCAGGCAGCAGAGCACCAGAGTCAGGCTGAATTGCTAATTTCACCCAGACAGACAAGATGAAACATGTGCAACAGCAGAGATATCCCAAGAATGATGAGAAGGAAGGAGACTGGAGTCAGTGGGAGTAGAAGTGGAACTCCTTTCCTCAGAACTGCATCTCCATCCATTGAGATCATCCCTGTGGATATCAGTGTTGCAAGACTCCTCCCAATGGCAAGCATGCATGTGCATATGTTGTCCAGCATGAGCAGTCTATATTTGTCTCCTCCTTATTCCCTCACATAAAAAAAAAGATTTTTCTCTCTCACCCTCCTCTTGTTGTAGTCTGGAATCACCCCAGCTTCCTCCCTCCCTCATGTTTGGGCCACTTTAGAGTGTTAATTAGTGATTAATTAGCAGCACAAATCCCATCTGAAGCCCCAGACACATTATAATGAATTCTTATGAGGAGCTTGAAAATCTTATGTTAATATCTTCCTTTCTTCATCAAGCAATTGCTTCTCGCTTCATTTGTCTGCAAAGATTGAGCCCACACCCTCAGCTCAGATGCTGGCATGTGTAGTTCAACTGTATCAATTAATTATTGAATGGCTTAGTTCATGCTGTTAGACTTGTAATAAAAAAAAAAGGAAGAAAGAAAAAGAAAAATTGAAAGTATCTCCTTAATTATTAAATTTCAACGTGTTGGGCATTAAAGCTCTTACAGGGAATGCTGACACCAGCCTTTCCCCTTCTAACACTTCCTACCATCACCCCTGCATCTGGGTATTTTAATCAGTGGTCATGCAGAGACCACAATGAATCCAGTCCTGAGCCAAAGACTGATGAAGCCAAGGAAAATATTTACATCATTTTCAGAAGGACTTGAGTCCTTCCGATGTGCTTTTACACATCAGTGCTTTGGGGATCTATAACCTTTCTGGAAATAAACATTAGGAGACTAGCCAGGGTAGTTGAGACTGAAGATCTTCCATTCAGGGTGTTTCACAGTTCAGGGCACAAGAAACTTCTTATTATCTTTGCCTTTCCTAATAGCATGGTTTGTTGAACTGCAAGACATGCTGTCTAGGCTTTTTTTGTTGATCAAAGTGGCAAGTCCCAGCCTTAGTCTTAATTGTCCATACCCAAAGGGTATGGACAGCTGCTGTAAACTAAGTCTTTCTTCTCTGCCAAGTTGCAAAAGTGCAGGATTCAGCCAAACAGACCTGTGTTCAGTCCCTGTTCCTGAACCAGAGACCCCAGATCCTGATACCTCTCCCCTGGGCACTTCTGTTCCAAGAGGTGAGCTCTTGACTTGAGAATTTCTGAGCTTAAAAAGAACAAGGGTTTGAAGCAGATGTTTCCCTTTTGCCTATCAGCTCTGCTCCACATCCCACTGGGGAGCTGTGGGCAGAGGACTGACTCACTCTGCATGAGCATCAAACAGCTGACCTATCTCTTTGTGATCTGCCAGGAAGACTCTCTGAGTCTCCCAGGAGACTCAGCAATAGTACTCTATCCTATAATCTCTTTTCCTGGCTTCCTCCCAGGTCAGCAAAGGAGAAAGCTCTCCTGACAACAAGAGCAGCCTATGTGCCTACTACTGAACTCACTCTTTAGTTTCACCCCTTCTCTCTGTACCCCTCAGCAGGAGAAGGCATCTCAGGACCCATGATCACTGTGGTCTTGCATGCCCACCTCCCTTTAGCAACAGTGATGCCCACACCACAGTCTCAAGAGTGGGCAGCTGCTCACACCTCCTGCTTCAATTTGCTCAGTCTCAGCCCAGCTGGTGGGATTACCATGCTGCATCCATTTTTTATGGGGATTCAGACCATACAAGCTGTTAGGAGGCCTGCCTGGCCCAGCTAAACTCCAGTGAAGGCAGCATTCAGAAGATGGGACTTAAATCAGGAAAGGGCTGCAGGGATACCTCCAGCCTGGTCCTGGCTGGAGGTATCTCCACAGCCATGCAAGCCCCTGCAGTGCAGCCAGCAGCAGAGCCCAGGGCATCCAGCATCACAGAACTGTAGCCAGCCCCACACTGCACTTTGGGGAGCCAAAAACAGCTACATGATTTGAGAACAGAGAGTGAGAAAAGCAGCAGGACTGTGTCTAGGGGGAAAGGGGTAAAAAGGAGCAAAGGCAGCCTAAGCTTCAGAAAAGCCTCCTTCCTTCTCCCCAGTAATGTATTAAAGACTCCAGAGCAGTCTGCCTGCCTGGAAGCAAGGAGCATCTGGTGCATAGGTGCCAGCGACTGCAGGGTCTCTAGCAGCTTCGGCTGCTATAGCTGGGGCTGGCCGAGCCTTTCCTTTCACTGACATCCAGTCTGGAGCAAAAAAAATGCCCCTCTGTTCCCTCCCTCCAGCTGACTTGCAAACCACAGCCCAGCTGATCAGAGAGAAGTGAGCAGTTAAAAGAGACAAAGTGCTGAAATATACATAACAAAATCCCTACAAATGGTTTTTGGCATTTGGACTAGGCATGGTTTGGACTAGCAGCCTGGAGAACAAAGGCAGCACATGTTAATGATGAACATGATTCAGTTTTTAATTAATAGTACACTTTTAATAGTCCATAACAGAAGCAATGGATTGGAGAAACAGGTGGGTGTCAGGCAGGAAACTCTTCCTTTCTTCGCAATGCCCTGCCCATCGAAGATGACAGCTTGCTCCCTCTGTTCTCTCTATGGACTGTCTTCACATCTCTGACCCAAGAGGCTTTCAAGAGATGCACTGCAGGTGAGTTTTTAAGTTTTAAATGTCAGCTGCCTGCACCCTGAAATGCAGCCCAAGTGCTCTGAGAAAATCTCAGAGAGAAATCTCGTGATGTTTTCAGGAGGCTTAAATTCAAAGACTGCTTGCCAGGGATGAAGGTGTGTGTGCCAGAAAGCTTACATGGGCCCCTTCAACTGTTGTCTCACTGCAGGAGAGGTACCATGGCTGCACATATGCTAAGTCGAAGGAGCTGGGAATGTGCATGTTAGCTCCTGGCTGGGCAAGTACATGCCTTTCTCTGAGTTTGCATTAGCATATCCCTGGATTTTCATCAGCTTTTCTTTGGTATTCACCAGCACATTACCTGGCATGCATATGCTAAAGCAGCACAGCCCCTTGCTCACAACTCCTCCTTTTCACAGACATCAATAGAACCTCTGCACTATGCTAGGCTGGGATAGGAGGGAGAGAGTGACCCTGAAGACATCCAGTGCTTTGCACAAGTCCACAGCTTCTCTCTGAATTTCTCTTAATTCCTCTGCCCTTCCCCAGTCTGTCACTGCTGTCTTCTCTGTAACAGCTAATGAGGCTCCTAACCCTGATTCCTAACTTGCAAAAACATTTTTTTGCAGTCTAAATCCCCTGCATGAAAATTCCAGAAAAGCTGAAGCAAACTGAGCTCAGGAATTTTGGGCTGAATCCCTCACCCCTCTGCTGGGGAGAGGGTGGTAGGGGGTATTCTCTAGTGCTGAGAAACATGAACAAGTCTGCTTCTCCACACATACAGTTCACTCTGCTCACAGAACTGCTGGGAGTCCAACACACCTATATCCTCCCTAGCAATACCCTATCCATCATCCCAGCCTCTGCTGCTATACAGGAGAGCAGGGACATGGCAAACTGTGGTTGGGGCAAGGACTGAGCAGCTGCGCGTGGGCTGGACTGTAAGCATGGACCAAGAGTTGTTTTTGGCAGTATGAGAGTCTCATCCTGAGGAGCCATGAAACTTGAGGAGCCATCATTGAGTCACTTACTCAGGTCAAGCAGGAGTCTGGCATGGTCATCACAGCCAATTCCTGGGAGACAGAGTCCCAGAAAGAGAT